>NC_083607.1:20132500-25132500 GCF_029168945.1 Cannabis sativa
TCGAGCTTGACCAAACGAACATAAATGGTGGAGTACTCATTTCACATAAGCTGAAATATCATTTATACGGGGTCAAGTGTTTTAAGGAATAAATACATTGTAGGGTGTAACGGTAATTCAATCCCTTTACAGTGTAGATCATTCATATAGAGGATCATTGATCACATTAGGATTATAACAATGGATAATTAATGATGTGTCTATATGGTGGAACATATAGAGCATTCTATATACTGAGAGTGCAATTCTAAGTTCTATGCGTGGATTCAACGAAGAATTAATAAGTTAGTGAATTTTAGTGCTAAATTCTTGATCTACTTATTGGAAGCTCGGTTATATAGACCCATGGTCCCCCCACTAGTTGAGATAATATTGCTTGTAAGACTCATGTAATTGATTTTGATTAATCAATTACAATTCTCAAATTAGACTATGTCTATTTGTGAAATTTTCACTAAGTAAGGGCGAAATTGTAAAGAAAGAGTGTTTAGGGGCATATTTGTTAATTATGATACTTTGTATGGTTCAATTAATAAATATGATAAATGACAATATTATTTAATAATTATTTATAGTTATTAAATAGTTAGAATTGGCATTTAAATGGTTGAATTAGGAAATTGGCATTTTTGAGAAAATCAGATACAAAAGGTGTTAAAATTGCAAAATTGCAAAAAGCAAGGCCCAATCCACTAAGTGTATGGCCGGCCACCTATGTAGCTATTTTAAGTTGATTTTTTTCATTATTTTAATGCCATATAATTCAAATCTAACCCTAGTGGAATGCTATAAATAGATAGTGAAGGCTTCAGGAAAAACACTTCTTCTGATTCAGAAAAACTGAGCCTTCTCTCTCTTCTTCTTCAATATTTCGAAATCCTTAGTGTATGAGTAGTGCCCACACACATCAAGTGATACCTCAATCATAGTGAGGAAGATCGTGAAGAAAGATCATCAGCAAAGGAGATTCAGCATCAAGGATTCAGAGAAAGAGATCCAGGTTCAGATATTGATAATGCTCTGCTACAGAAAGGAATCAAGGGCTAGATATCTGAACGGAAGGAGTCATATTATTCCGCTGCACCCAATGTAAGGTTTCTTTAACTTTATATGTGTTTATTTCATCGTTTTAGAAAGTTCATATTTAGGATGTTAATAAACATACTTGTGAGTAGATCTAAGATCCTGGTAAAATAATTTCCAACAACTGGCCTCAGAGCCATGGTAATTGATTTACTTGCAAGAAATTTGGACTTTAAAACGATTGTTTGTATGTTCTTTGGATGGTATCATGTTGTATTGAGTGTTATTTGATGATTGATTGATGTTTGTGAAATTTTCGTGAAAAATAATTGCGATTTTATCTCTGGAATTATTTTTATTGGATAGTATGGAAAAAATTAAGCAAGTTAGCCTTTTACAGAACTTAATTTGGATTTTATTGGAATTAGTTATGATTTTTTTGAAGATTTGAAAAAATCGGGACTGTGCTGATTTTTTCCTGCGATCGCAAATCTGTCCGTACAGTTTCGAATTTTTTTGTTTTTCTTCGATTTTTCATGCTTTTTCATGGAATTAACTTCCAATTTTTTGTATAGTTTTGTATCTATACTATTACTATTCCTAATTCAATTCTAATTATCATTTTGAATTAATTTAATATTTTTTAAATTTAATTCAAGATATTAGTGTAATTTGAATTTGAATAGAATTAGTATCTATCTTCTTGCTTAAAAATCTATCTTATTTTTAAATTTGATTATATCTTATTTTTTTTTTTAAATTTAAGGTCAGATTTTATAATATATTTATAAAATCTTTTAAGATATTTTTAAGATATCTTATCTTTTAAGATATTTTTAATTATATCTTATCTTTTAAGATATTTTTTTTTTTTAAAAAAATTAAATCTTTTTAGATATTTTGACTTTATTTAAATTTAAAATAAGATATTTATAATCATGTAATTTTAAATAGATGTAAGATATTTTGCTAACTTTTAAATTTGTTATTTTATTTATTTAAATTAAATTTAAAATCTCAAAAGATATTTCATTTATCTTTTCTAATTTTTATTTTTAAAATAACATTTAAAATTTAAAAGTAGTTAGCAAATTTTTGAAATGATATTTAGGTTGGTTGAAACCTAATTTTTCAGTATTGTAGGTTTAATTTTAAATTTAATTTTTTTTAATTTTCGAATTTTTTCAAATTTTTTTAAAATTTTCGAATTTTTTTTTATTATTTAATTAATTATTTTCGAAATTAAATATTTAATTTAAAATTAAATAAATCCTACATCCAACTATCCAGCTAACCTTGTTGCAGGAGTGTGTGTTTTTAGCTTATGTGTAAGTTTTTAAAACCTATTATTACTTGATTGCAAATAGCCATGGTTACCTTTTGCCAGATCTAATGATCTGATGGCTCCCTTGGTCAAGATAATAATTTGTAACAGGTATATTTACAATCTTCTTTCATCTGTGTATGACCTAGCAACATGATAGGACCCATCCAAAGTGTGCCTGTGTGAGCCTATGTGTTTAATTTGATTATAGATACATATAGGTTGTTGTTGCTAAAATAAATTATCATAGTTATTGATAGAATTTATTTAGGCCCATTTAGTTTTTGGGCCTATTCAATTAATAACAGTTGTTCTTATTAAGGTTAAATTCCTCTCTTTTGGGCCTTGTGTGAGAGTCGGGAGCCATAGAAGTGGGTACGACATACTGAACCCAGCACCCCCTCACACAAACCACCCCAATTGTGAAGGCCCATTTGCCTGATTTGAATGACTGTACTAGGTTAATTACACTAGTTTAACCTAATTAAAATTGATTAGGAACATAATTAATTTCATTTATTTTTGAAATTAATTTAGAAAATCATAGTTTAAAGAATTTTATATTCTAAGCTAAACTATATGTATTTTCTTCTATTTAATTAAATATAGAATTATAACCATCTAGATTCTTTCTGGAACTTAATTTAAATTTTTCATTAAATATTCCTATTTAAGTTGATATTTAGTTATCTTCAACTAACCAACTTAAGTCTGAATATCTTTTGAATTCAAAATTTCAAAATTAAGTTGAGGAATTTTAGGCATTGGTTATTAAGATTCTTTAGATATTTTTCAAGTTAATATCTTTTCGAATATTAACTTAAAATGGAATATTTTCAAATTAAGTGGTTACAACTTAATTT
Organism: Cannabis sativa; assembly: GCF_029168945.1. NCBI lineage: Eukaryota > Viridiplantae > Streptophyta > Magnoliopsida > Rosales > Cannabaceae > Cannabis > Cannabis sativa. The sequence goes on from NC_083607.1 coordinate 20,135,711, forward strand.
TTGATATTTAATTAAATTAAAATTTGAAAAATATTTAAGTTCTAGATTTTTTCTAATACAACTTAAATTAGATATTTTTTCAAATTTTGTGGAAAAGATACTTAGTCAAATAAGATATTTTCTAGATAGTTATTTCTAGACTACTTATTATTTCTAATATTAAATAGGAACATATTATAAATTGTGAAATTAATTATAAAATTAATTTTGGTACAATTTATTTTAAGTATATTTTTCCTAGTATTAAACTAGAAATTAATAATTAAGCCTTCTCTACACTTAATTATTTATTTCTTGAATTTAATACATTTAATTAATTTAAAAATTAAATATCTAAGTTGATTTTCATCATCATACTTAAATATTTCTTTTTCATGACATTTAATTAAATAGAAAATTATTTTTAGTTGAAATTTATTTTTTCAACTAAATTTAAATAATTTTCAAAATATATTTTTTCTTTATTTTATTAATCAATTTTCGAAATTGCATTTCTTAAATGCTAGAATTTCGAATTTTATCTTGAAAAATAGATTAAGTTGTAAATTAATTATTTATTTTAATTAATTCTTGGATCAACTTAAATCAATGATTTTTTCATTTATTGATTAATTTAAAATAAATTGAATTAAAGTATATTATTAGAAATTGAATTAATTAGTCAAAGGAAAATCTAGATAGGTGATATTTTTGCTTGAAGTATTTTTCTAGTGTATTTAATTAAATAGAAAATTAATATTTAAGTTGATTTTCATCATCATACTTAAATATTTGAAATTTTTCTTATATATTTAATTAAATAGGAAAATTATATTTTTTGTTGTAAATTAATTTTATTAATTAATTTTGGGCCAACATTAAATTAGAATAATTTTTCCAGGATTAATTTTTTATTTTAATATGCATTTTTCGAAAATTGTATTCTTATATACTTTAATTTTTTGAAATGCAATATATATTTATAGAAAATTAAATTTGAGTTGTAAATTAATTTAAATTAATTTTGTAACAACTTAAATTGAATATTTTTCTAAATATTTATTGGAAATTATTACTAAGATGGAAATAATTCATGTTATTTTCATATCCATCTAAGTAAAATTTATAAATATTAAATTAAAATTTATATTTAGAATTTTTCATTCTAAATTGGAAATTTTAAATAAATATATATTTAAAATAAATAAATTAAATAAAGAGAATCAAAAAAAATACAACTCACTTTAAATAATGAGCTTGATTATTATTAAGACATTCGATCTCCATTGTGGGTTTTACACCGCGTTTGTTTTAGTGAGTAATCCTCCCTAATGGAGGAACGTTCATTAGCAATTTCGCACCGTTTAACCTCGCATGATAAGTAGTTTGTAAGTGTTTTGTATGGTATGGATCACCCTAATGGTGGTGACCATACTTGACTTGCAAATTATGAAACAATGCTGGAAGCTCATAAGATAGAATTGCCTTGACTCTCGCCTAAACGGGACAACGCTGAATTCCAATCTTGATCGAATAAAAGGTTGCTAGAATGGTTATCATTTTAGATGAGCTGACAACTCTATTCAATGGATGATGCTTTGACTCTCGCCTAAACGGGACACTGTATCAGTTTGTTGAAAAACCTTGGAAATTATTTAGGATTGTATGTTTTAGTATTTTCACTTGTCATTCCTAATTGCTATATGCTTATAATTTCTGAATTGTGTATGAATTTATATTGAACCATGTTATTTTCTGTTATTAAGTTGTAGTTTAATTTCGAATCTTCATTGTTGGTCTAACATGTTTGTTTTTCTAATGAGATAAATCCCTAATGGATTTTCACCATTAGACATACATAATAGTGTAAGATCTCGAAAGATAAATATTGTATATGTAACATCTAGCTGTTCATCAATTGATGACACCTTAGACTAGAATTTTAACAATATGAAACAAGAAGATTACATAAATAAGATTACTTTGTCTGTCGCTAATCGAAGCATCGTTGGATTCTTATTTATAAACGAAATTATCCTAATTCCTCTTAGCTTATTCATTTCGAATTAGCTCCATAATATATCATTGGATGAATGGTCTATAAATCATTTCATGTCATTATATTTTCTCTTAAGAAATTAAATGACGCTTATGATTATAATCCCGAAATTCTATTCCCAATTGATATAAATCCTCAATCTTAGAAATCTCCTACTTGTATGGGCAAATCTGACTTAGAGTTTGTATTAGTAGTGGTGGTCCAAGAAAGAATTACTCATTATATTTGGTTGAATTTAAGTCTTTGACTTTAATTTTAGAATCCAAACAGAAATTTTCTTATATTTCTAATTCCAGAATACAATACAGTTACACTTTCTCAAGTGTTTAATATCCATCTTCTATTATTGGATTAAAACTGTATGGAATATGAGTTAGGTATTCTGTGACCAGGATCCACTTGCAGTATTCTAAGAACTCTTTGATGTAACTAAACCTATGTAATCATAGACACTACCACATTTTTCTTAATCTATGGCATTTGTATCTTGTTCATAGTGGATTTGACAAGATCAATCTCTGCAAAGAGTTTATATGCCTATATCCACTGAAAGTAGTTCATCTCATTCGCAGATGGATGTACATTTAGGGGTGGATATGAGTTTTTCGTTGTATTCTTAAAACGATCACTCTAGATTATACCTTATGCAAAGAAATTTGAAATGTTTGAAAAATTTCTTAAATTTCTAGCAATGGTTAAAACCATTAAGGTAAGTGGTTAAAGATCTTGCGAATTGATAGGGGTGGAGAAATAGTTAGTTGATATGCAGTTCAAAGATCATTAAATTGATTTTTGAATTATATCCCAACTTACATCCTCAGAAATTTCGAGTTGCATGTTGATAATTAGTTACTAGTCGTTGCCTAATTCCTTCTATGGTAATACAATTTCAGAATGATGTAATGGTTGTATACTTAATGTAAATCATTACTAGATTCATGGATGACCTAATCAAAATCTTAAGAAAAGCTAGAACTGTTAACCATGGTTTGTTAGCTATTCTAAGTGATTAGGGGTGGACCATCCCATTGTCAATAGATAAGAAAGTGTTTGTTCAAACAAATACTACTTTTCTAAGATAATAACTAAGTCTGAAAACAAGTAGCAAATAAAGGAGATATTTATTTCTTGATTCCAAAAGTGTTCTATCATCTTATATAACGTATGATGATCCCACTGCCTCTGTTGTCTTGTCACAACCAAAGAGGTTAATACCATTTAGTTTTCTTCGACATAATTCACGGTACCTTGTCGTAGTGGGAGAGTTTCTAGGAACTCACCTTCTTATGACTTGGGAGACACTAGTGATTAAAATCCATTGTTAGTTTAAACAAGTAATGGATTGTCAAGATAAGAAACTAAGAAGAAAGCCAATAGAACTATGGTATAATCCATTCACATAGAATAACCTAAAGTTTTCTATTACAAGGACATAAAAGGAAATTTTCGTTAATAAGTCTATTCAATGGACTTAACAAAACTTCCTGTTCCTAGTATTATAGGTTTGAGTTTATCTAAACCCATGGCTTGTGGTATACCTGGTAATTACTTACTGTAATGCAAGCAACTTATTTTAGTAAGATGATGAAGCATTTTCTTTCTAATGGCAATCTATAGAAGCTTCACAACTTCTTAGGTATAGATTTTATTTATCTAAGGAAAAGTCTTAACTATTCCAGAAAAGATAAAGCCATGAAAGAATTTCTTATATCAACAGTGAGAGGTCTTAGATATGCTTTGGTATGCCTTAGACCAGACACCTGTTGTTGAGTGGGAGTAATGAGTAGGTATCAGATTAATCCAGGAGAAGAACATTGGAAGACAATCAAGTAAATTTTAAGATTAAGAAGAGGAACTATATGTTAGTCTATAAGGGTGTGTTTAAAACTCTTAGACTACACCATATCAGATTTCGAAATTTGCCTATGTGCTAGTAAATATTTCTGATAAGATGGTGGTTACTCTGGGGATGGAATAGTGATTTTAGAGAAGTGTAAAAACCTATCTGAAGTCTCTAGGTCTACCAGAGAGAGACTGAATGTTAAAGCTGCAGGAAAGGTACTTATTCAGTCTAAGGAAAGTTCTATACATCTTTGGCACCATTCCAAATTGCCTTAAACTACTAGTGTTAATTTCGTGATTAACCAAAAGTAGTTGCCAAAGATATAGAATCCAGTATCTCAAGAGAGTAGACATATAGAGAGGAATTTCACATTATCAATGATTTTGCGATTAAGGAAGAGTAATGGTGGAGAAAAGGTTGTGGTTAATTCAACCATTCAGATCCTATTACGAGGAGTTTACTACTACTACACTTGATTTGTATATCAAGGTGTTGAGGTTATTTGAAACGCACTTTTTGTTTTATATTAGTGCAAGTGGGAGTTTGTTGGGTTTTATGCCCTAAATAAAACTCATTTCAATATAATCAGATTTACTTATTAATATAGATCAGAAATAACATTTAATGTTGCATGGTTCACACGATTTATTTTATGATTATATGTACATAATGTATAAATTCATCTGAAACCCTTTTCACATACTTGATCCTGTTTATTGTGCCGTCAACACATTGGAAAGTAAACATGACTATGTGAATAAAGTTTCCTAGATTTATCAGACACAGGGTTTTACTGATATGATAATCTACAACAGAGTTTATTTGCATTTGGAGAAGTGCTATGTTCTTTCCAGAGCATTGGTTAAAGTAAAGCTCAGGTTGGATGCATGGAGTATGCATCGGAAGGGACCGATATTGAACTTTGACTTAGATTTAATTAAACATACCGTAAAATCTATTCAAGTCAATATCGCCTAGTTGATCCTAGATCAAATGATCTTAATCCTGTTATGATTAGGCTCAATCTTGAAAGGCTATTTGTGTTCCTTGAATTGTTAGTTAAGCCTACCTTTTGGTCAGGGTGATACGTACTTTTTGGGAACACGGTAGTGCAATTGAGTGGGAGCGCTAGCATAAACATGGAATCTATAGCTTCTATCTGGCGAATAGTAAGCAAAGGATGATCTCCTTCGAGCTTGACCAAACGAACATAAATGGTGGAGTACTCATTTCACATAAGCTGAAATATCATTTATACGGGGTCAAGTGTTTTAAGGAATAAATGTTGGAAATTATTTTACCAGGATCTTAGATCTACTCACAAGTATGTTTATTAACATCCTAAATAAGAACTTTCTAAAACGATAAATTAAACACATATAAAGTTTAAGAAACCTTACATTGGGTGCAGCGGAATATAATGACTCCTTCCGTTCAGATATCTAGCCCTTGATTCCTTTCTGTAGCAGAGCATTATCAATATCTGAACCTGGATCTCTTTCTCTGAATCTTTGATGCTGAAACCTCCTTCTTGCTGAAAGTCTTTCTTCACAATCTTCCTCACTATGATTGAGGTATCACTTGATGTGTGTGGGCACTACTCATACACTAAGGATTTCGAAATTCAAGAGGGAAGAGAAAGAAGAAGTGGCAGCTAAAGATAGGGAGAGAGAAAGGCTCAGGTTTTTCTCTGAAGGAAAAATAGAAATTTAAGTGTAAATTTCCTAAAGCCTTCACTATCTATTTATAGCATTCCACTAGGGTTAGGTTTGAATTATTTGGCATTAAAATAATGAAAAAATCAGTTTAAATTTCCTACAAAAGTGGCTGGCCCTATACAAGTGGATTTGGGCCTCACTTTTTGCAATTTTGCAGTTTTATCTTTTCTGCATCTGATTTTCTCAAAAATGCCAATTTTCTAATTCAACCATTTAAAAGCCAATTCTAACTATTTAATAACTATAAATAATTATTAAATAATATTGTCATTTATCATATTTATTAATTGAACCATACAAAGTATCATAATTAACAAATATGCCCCTATTAACTCTTTCTTTACAATTTCGCCCTTACTTAGTGAAAATTTCACAAATAGACAGTCTAATTTGTGAATTATAATTGATTAATCAAAATCAATTACATGAGTCTTACAAGTAATATTATCTCAACTAGTGGGGGGACCATGGGTCTATATAACCGAGCTTCCAATAAGTAGATCAAGAATTTAGCACTAAAATTCACTAACTTATTAATTCTTCGTTGAATCCACGCATAGAACTTAGAATTGCACTCTCAGTATATAGAATGCTCTATATGTTCCACCATATAGACACATCATTAGTTATCCATTGTTATAATCCTAATGTGATCAATGATCCTCTATATGAATGATCTACACAGTAAAGGGATTAGATTACCGTAACACCCTACTATGTATTTTATCCTTAAAACACTTGACCCCGTATAAATGATATTTCAGCTTATGTGAAATGAGATCTCCACCATTTATTTTCGTTTGGTCAAGCTCGAATGAGATCATCCTTTGCTTACTATTCGCCAGATAGAAGCTATAGATTCCATGTTTATGCTAGCGCTCCCACTCAATTGCACTACCGTGTTCCCAAAATGTACGTATCACCCTGACCTAAAAGTAGGCTTAACTAACAATTCAAGGAACACGAATAGCCTTTCAAGATTGAGCCTAATCATAACAGGATTAAGATCATTTGATCTAGGATCAACTAGGCCATATTGACTTGAATAGATTTTACGGTAAGTTTAATTAAATCTAAGTCAAAGTTCAATATCGGTCCCTTCCGATGCATACTCCATGCATCCAACCTGAGCTTTACTTTAACTAATGTTCTGGAAAGAACATAGTATTTCTCCAAATACAAGTAAACTCTTGTTGTAAATTATCATATCAGTAAAACCCTGTGTCTGATAAATCTAGGAAACTTTATTCACATAGTCATGTTTACTTTCCAATGTGTTGACGACACAATAAACAGGATCAAGTATGTGAAAAGGGTTTCAAATGAATTTATACATTATGTACATATAATCATGAAATAAATCATGTGAACCATGCAACATTAAATGTTATTTCTGATCTATATTAATAAGTAAATCTGATTATATTGAAATGAGTTTTATTTAGGGCATAAAACCCAACAAACTCCCACTTGCACTAATATAAAACAAAAAGTGTGTTTCAAATAATCTCAACACCTTGATATACAAATCAAGTGTAGTAGTAGTAAACTCCTCGTAATAGGATCTGAAAGGTTGAATTAACCACAACCTTTTCTCCACTATTACTCTCCCTTTAATCACAAAATCATTGATAATGTGAAATTCCTCTCTATATGTCTACTCTCTTGGGATACTGGATTCTATACCTTTGGCAACTACTTTTGGTTAATCAGGAAATTAACACTAGTAGTTTAAGGCAATTTGGAATGATGCCAAAAATGTATAGAACTTTCCTTAGACTGAATAAGTACCTTTCCTGCAACTTTAACATTCAGTCCCTTCCTGGTAGACCTAGAGACTTCAGATAGGTTTTTACACTTCTCCAAAATCACTATTCCACCCCCAGAGTAACCACCATCTTATCAGAAAGATTTTCTAGCACAAAGGCAAATTTCGAAATCTGATGTGGTGTAGTCTAAGAGTTTTAAACACACTCTTATAGACTAACATATAGTTCCTCTTCTTAATCTTAGGATTTACTTGATTGTCTTCCAATGTTCTTCTCCTGGATTAATCTGATACCTACTCATTACTCCCACTCAACAGCAGGTGTCTGGTCTAAGGCATACAAAAGCATATCTAAGACCTCTCACTGTTGATTTAAGAAATTCTTTCATGGCTTTATCTTTTCTGGAATAGTTGAGACTTTTCCTTAGATAAATAAAATCTATACCTAAGAAGTTGTGAAGCTTTTATAGATTGCCATTAGAAAGAAAACGCTTCAGCATCTTACTAAAGTAAGTTGCTTGCATTAGAGTAAGTAATTACCAGGTATACCACAAGCCATAGGTTTAGATAAACTCAAACCTATAATACTAGGAACAGGAAGTTTGTTAAGTCCATAGAATAGACTTATTAACTAAAATTTCCTTTTATGTCCTTGTAATAGAAAACTTTAGGTTATTCCATGTGAATGGATTAAACCATAGTTCTATTGGCTTTCTTCTTAGTTTCTTATCTTGACAATCCATTACTTGTTTAAACTCACAATGGATTTTAATCACTAGTGTCTCCCAAGTCATAAGAAGGTGAGTTCCTAGAAACTCTCCCACTACGACAAGGCACCGTGAATTATGTCTAAGAAAACTAAATGGTATTGATCTCTTCGGTTGTGACAAGACAACAGAGGCAGTGGGATCATCATATGTTATATAAGATGATAGAACACTTTTGGAATCAAGAATTAAATATCTCCTTTATTTGCTACTTGTTTTCAGACTTAGTCATTATCTTAGAAAAGTAGTATTTGTTTGAACAAACACTTTCTTATCTATTGACAATGGGATGGTCCACCCCTAATCACTTAGAATAGCTAACAAACCATGGTTAACAGTTCTAGCTTTTCTTAAGATTTTGATTAGGTCATCCATTAATCTAGTAATGATTTACATTAAGTATACAACCATTACATCATTCTGAAATTGTATTACCATAGAAGGAATTAGGCAACGACTAGTAACTAATCATCAACATGCAACTCAAAATTTATGGGGAGGTAAGTTTGGATATAATTCAAAAATCAATTTAATGATCTTTGAACTGCATATCTACTAACTATTTCTCCACCCCTATCAGTTCGCAAGATCTTTAACCACTTACCTTAATGGTTTTAACCATTGCTAGAAATTAATGAAATTTTTCAAACATTTCAAATTTCTTTGCATAAGGTATAATCTAGAGTGATCGTTTTAAGAATACAACGAAAAACTCATATCCACCCCTGAATGTACATCCATCTGCGAATGAGATGAACTACTTTCAGTGGATATAGGCATATTAACTCTTTGCAGAGATTGATCTTGTCAGATCCACTATGAACAAGATACAAATGCCATAGATTAAAAAAAATGTGGTAGTGTCTATGATGACATAGGTTTAGTTACATCAAAGAGTTCTTAGAATACTGCAAGTGGATCCTGGTCACAGAATACCTAACTCATATTCCATACAGTTTTAATCCATTAATAGAAGATGGATATTAAACACTTGAGAAAGTGTAACTGTATTGTATTCTGGAAATAGAAATATAAGAAAATTTCTGTTTGGATTTTAAAATTAAAGTCAAAGACTTAAATTTAACAAAATATTATGAGTAATTCTATCTTGGACCACCACTATTAATTTAACTCTAAGTCAGATTTGCCCATACAAGTAGGAGATTTCTAAGATTGAAGATTTATATCAATTGGGAATAGAATTTCGGGATTATAATCATAAGCGTTATTTAATTTTCTTAAGAGAAAATATAGAATGACATGAAATGATTTATAGACCATTCATCCAATGATATATTATTGAGCTAATTCGAAATGAATAAGCTAAGAGGAATTAGGATAATTTCGTTTATAAATAAGAATCCAACGATGCTTCGATTAGCGAAAGACAAAGTAATCTTATTTATGTAATCTTCTTGTTTCATATTGTAAAAATACTAGTCTAAGGTGTCATCAATTGATGAACAGCTAGATGTTGCATATACAATATTTATCTTTCGAGATCTTACACTATTATGTATGTCTAATGGTGAAAATCCATTAGGGATTTATCTCATTAGAAAAACAAACATGTTAGACCAACAATGAACATTCGAAATTAAACTACAACTTAATAATAGAAAATAACATGGTTCAATATAAATTCATACACAATTCAGAAATTATAAACATATAGCAAGTAGGAATGACTAGTGAAAATACTAAAACATACAATCCTAAATAATTTCCAAGGTTTTCAACAAACTGATACAGTGTCCCGGTAGGCGAGAGTCAAAGCATCATTTATTGAATAGAGTTGTCAGCTCATCTAAAATAGAAACCATTCTAGCAACCTTTTATTCGATCAAAACAAGAATCCAACGTTGTCCCGGTAGGCGAGAGTCAAGGTTATTCTCATTTTATGAGCTTCCACCATTGTTTCATGTTTTATGAGTTTATCTCTAAGTAGTCACCGTAGGGGAGAGTCTAAATAGAGACGAAAACTCACAAAACACTTATCAAATGAAATCTTACGGTGTTAAATGCGTTCAACGAATAACCATCCATAGGGGGACGAAGTCTAGCGTCTCGAGGTTATATTGAAAACATTTAACTTTTGTAAGACCAACAATGGAGATCGAATATCTTAATAATAATCAAGCTCATTATTTAAAGTGAGTTGTATTTTCTTTGATTCTCTTTATTTAATTTATTTATTTTAAATATATATTTATTTAAAATTTCCAATTTAGAATGAAAAATTCTAAATATAAATTTTAATTTAATATTTATAAATTTTACTTAGATGGATATGAAAATAACATGAATTATTTCTATCTTAGTAATAATTTCCAATAAATATTTAGAAAAATATTCAATTTAAGTTGTTACAAAATTAATATAAATCAATTGACAACTCAAATTTAATTTTCTATAAATATATATTGCATTTCGAAAAATTAAAGTATTTAAGAATAAAATTTTCGAAAATGCATGTTAAAATAAAAAATTAATCCTAGAAAAATTATTCTAATTTAATGTTGGCCGAAAATTAATTAATAAAATTAATTTACAACAAAAAAATATAATTTTCCTATTTAATTAAATATATAAGAAAAATTTCAAATATTTAAGTATGATGATGAAAATCAACTTAAATATTAATTTTCTATTTAATTAAATACACTAGAAAAATACTTCAAGCAAAAATATCATCTATCTTGATTTTCCTTTGACTAATTAATTCAATTTCTAATAATATACTTTAATTCAATTTATTTTAAATTAATCAATAAATGAAAAAATCATTGATTTAAGTTGATCCAAGAATTAATTAAAATAAATAATTAATTTACAACTTAATCTATTTTTCAAGATAAAATTCGAAATTCTAGCATTTAAGAAATGCAATTTCGAAAATTGATTAATAAAATAAAGAAAAAATATATTTTGAAAATTATTTAAATTTAGTTGAAAAAATAAATTTCAACTAAAAATAATTTTCTATTTAATTAAATGTCATGAAAAAGAAATATTTAAGTATGATGATAAAAATCAACTTAGATATTCAATTTTCAAATTAATTAAATGTATTAAATTCAAGAAATAAATAATTAAGTGTAGAGAAGGCTTAATTATTAGTCTCTAGTTTAATACTAGGAAAAATATACTTAAAATAAATTGTACCAAAATTAATTATATAAATAATTAATTTCACAATGTACAATATTTTCCTATTTAATATTAGAAATAATAACTAGTCTAGAAATAACTACAGTATCTAGAAAATATCTTATTTGACTAAGTATCTTTTCCACAAAATTTGAAAAAAATATCTAATTTAAGTTGTATTAGAAAAAATCTAGAACTTAAATATTTTTCAAATTTAAATTTAATTAAATATCAAAAATTAAGTTGTAACCACTTAATTTGAAAATATTCCATTTTAAGTTAATATTCGAAAAGATATTAACTTAAAAAATATCTAAAGAATCTTAATAACCAATGCCTAAAATTCCTCAACTTAATTTTGAAATTTGAAATTCAAAAGATATTCAGATTTAAGTTGGTTAGTTGTAGATAACTAAATATCAACTTAAATAAGAATATTTAATGAAAAATTTAAATTAAGTTCGAGAAAGAATCTAGATGGTTATAATTCTATATTTAATTAAATACAAGAAAATACATATAGTTTAGCTTAGAATAAAGAATTCTTTAAACTATAATTTTCTTAAATTAATTTCAAAATAAATGAAATTAATTATGTTGCTAATCAATTTTATTAGGTTAAACTAGTGTAATTAACCTAGTACAGTTGTTCAAATCAGGCAAATGGGCCTTCACAATTGGGGTGGTTCATGTGAGGGGGTGCTGGGTTCAGTATGTCGTACCCACTTCTATGGCTCCCAACTCTCACACAAGGCCCAAAAGAGAGGAATTTAACCTTAATAAGAACAACTGTTATTAATTGAATAGGCCCAAAAACTAAATGGGCCTAAATAAATTCTATCAAGAACTATGATAATTTATTTTAGCAACAACAACCTATATGTATCTATAATCAAATTAAACACATAGGCTCACACAGACACACTTTGGATGGGTCCTATCATGTTGCTAGGTCATACACAGATGAAAGAAGATTGTAAATATACCTGTTACAAATTATTAACTTGACCAAGGGAGCCATCAGATCATTAGATCTGGCAAAAAGTAACCATGGCTATTTGCAATCAAGTAATAATAGGTTTTGAAAACTTACAAACAAGCTAAAACACATACTTCTGCAACAAGGTTAGCTGGATAGTTGGATGTAGGATTTATTTAATTTTAAATTAAATTATTAATTTTCGAAAATTAAAAAAAAAATTAAAAAAAATTCGAAAATTTAAAAAAAATTTAAATTTAAAATTAAACCTACAATTTTTGAAAAATTAGGTTTCAACCAACCTAAATATCATTTCAAAAATTTGCTAACTACTTTTAAATTTTAAATGTTATTTTATAAATAAAAATTAAATAAAAAATTAGAAAAGATAAATAAATATCTTTTTCAAATTTTAAATGTAATTTAAATAAATAAAATAACAAAATTTAAAAAATTAGCAAAATATCTTATATCATTTAAAAATTACATGATTATAAATATCTTATTTTTAAATTTAAAATAAGATAAGATATAATCAAATTTTAAAATAAGATAGATTTTTTAAGCAAGAAGATAGATACTAATTCTATTCAAATTCAAATTACACTAATATCTTGAATTAAATTTGAAAAATATTAAATTAATTCAAAATGATAATTAGAATTGAATTAGGAATAGTAATAGTATAAATACAAAACTATACCAAAAATCGGAAGTTAATTCCATGAAAAAGCATGAAAAATCGAAGAAAAACAAAAAAAAAATGTGAACTGTACGGACAGATTTGTGATCGCAGGAAAATATCAGCACAGCCCCGATTTTTTTCAAATCTTCAAAAAATCATAACTAATTCAAATAAAATCCAAATTAAGTTCTGTAAAAGGCTAACTTGCTTAATTTTTTCCATACTATCCAATAAAAATAATTCCAGAGATAAAATCGCAATTATATTTCACGAAAATTTTACAAACATCAATCAATCATCAAATAACACTCAATACAACATGATACCATCCAAAGAACATACAAACAATAAAGTCTAAATTTCTTGCAAGTAAATCAATTACCATGGCTCTGAGGCCAGTTGTTGGAAATTATTTTACCAGGATCTTAGATCTACTCACAAGTATGTTTATTAACATCCTAAATAAGAACTTTCTAAAACGATAAATTAAACACATATAAAGTTTAAGAAACCTTACATTGGGTGCAGCGGAATATAATGACTCCTTCCGTTCAGATATCTAGCCCTTGATTCCTTTCTGTAGCAGAGCATTATCAATATCTGAACCTGGATCTCTTTCTCTGAATCTTTGATGCTGAAACCTCCTTCTTGCTGAAAGTCTTTCTTCACAATCTTCCTCACTATGATTGAGGTATCACTTGATGTGTGTGGGCACTACTCATACACTAAGGATTTCGAAATTCAAGAGGGAAGAGAAAGAAGAAGTGGCAGCTAAAGATAGGGAGAGAGAAAGGCTCAGGTTTTTCTCTGAAGGAAAAATAGAAATTTAAGTGTAAATTTCCTAAAGCCTTCACTATCTATTTATAGCATTCCACTAGGGTTAGGTTTGAATTATTTGGCATTAAAATAATGAAAAAATCAGTTTAAATTTCCTACAAAAGTGGCTGGCCCTATACAAGTGGATTTGGGCCTCACTTTTTGCAATTTTGCAGTTTTATCTTTTCTGCATCTGATTTTCTCAAAAACGCCAATTTTCTAATTCAACCATTTAAATGCCAATTCTAACTATTTAATAACTATAAATAATTATTAAATAATATTGTCATTTATCATATTTATTAATTGAACCATACAAAGTATCATAATTAACAAATATGCCCCTATTAACTCTTTCTTTACAATTTCGCCCTTACTTAGTGAAAATTTCACAAATAGACATAGTCTAATTTGTGAATTATAATTGATTAATCAAAATCAATTACATGAGTCTTACAAGTAATATTATCTCAACTAGTGGGGGGACCATGGGTCTATATAACCGAGCTTCCAATAAGTAGATCAAGAATTTAGCACTAAAATTCACTAACTTATTAATTCTTCGTTGAATCCACGCATAGAACTTAGAATTGCACTCTCAGTATATAGAATGCTCTATATGTTCCACCATATAGACACATCATTAGTTATCCATTGTTATAATCCTAATGTGATCAATGATCCTCTATATGAATGATCTACACAGTAAAGGGATTAGATTACCGTAACACCCTACTATGTATTTTATCCTTAAAACACTTGACCCCGTATAAATGATATTTCAGCTTATGTGAAATGAGATCTCCACCATTTATTTTCGTTTGGTCAAGCTCGAATGAGATCATCCTTTGCTTACTATTCGCCAGATAGAAGCTATAGATTCCATGTTTATGCTAGCGCTCCCACTCAATTGCACTACCGTGTTCCCAAAATGTACGTATCACCCTGACCTAAAAGTAGGCTTAACTAACAATTCAAGGAACACGAATAGCCTTTCAAGATTGAGCCTAATCATAACAGGATTAAGATCATTTGATCTAGGATCAACTAGGCGATATTGACTTGAATAGATTTTACGGTAAGTTTAATTAAATCTAAGTCAAAGTTCAATATCGGTCCCTTCCGATGCATACTCCATGCATCCAACCTGAGCTTTACTTTAACCAATGTTCTGGAAAGAACATAGTATTTCTCCAAATACAAGTAAACTCTTGTTGTAGATTATCATATCAGTAAAACCCTGTGTCTGATAAATCTAGGAAACTTTATTCACATAGTCATGTTTACTTTCCAATGTGTTGACGACACAATAAACAGGATCAAGTATGTGAAAAGGGTTTCAAATGAATTTATACATTATGTACATATAATCATGAAATAAATCATGTGAACCATGCAACATTAAATGTTATTTCTGATCTATATTAATAAGTAAATCTGATTATATTGAAATGAGTTTTATTTAGGGCATAAAACCCAACAATAAATACATTGTAGGGTGTAACGGTAATTCAATCCCTTTACAGTGTAGATCATTCATATAGAGGATCATTGATCACATTAGGATTATAACAATGGATAACTAATGATGTGTCTATATGGTGGAACATATATAGCATTCTATATACTGAGAGTGCAATTCTAAGTTCTATGCGTGGATTCAACGAAGAATTAATAAGTTAGTGAATTTTAGTGCTAAATTCTTGATCTACTTATTGGAAGCTCGGTTATATAGACCCATGGTCCCCCCACTAGTTGAGATAATATTGCTTGTAAGACTCATGTAATTGATTTTGATTAATCAATTACAATTCTCAAATTAGACTATGTCTATTTGTGAAATTTTCACTAAGTAAGGGCGAAATTGTAAAGAAAGAGTGTTTAGGGGCATATTTGTTAATTATAATACTTTGTATGGTTCAATTAATAAATATGATAAATGACAATATTATTTAATAATTATTTATAGTTATTAAATAGTTAGAATTGGCATTTATATGGTTGAATTAGGAAATTGGTATTTTTGAGAAAATCAGATACAAAAGGTGTTAAAATTGCAAAATTGCAAAAAGCAAGGCCCAATCCACTAAGTGTATGGCCGGCCACCTATGTAGCTATTTTAAGTTGATTTTTTCATTATTTTAATGCCATATAATTCAAATCTAACCCTAGTGGAATGCTATAAATAGATAGTGAAGGCTTCAGGAAAAACACTTCTTCTAATTCAGAAAAACTGAGCCTTCTCTCTCTTCTTCTTCAATATTTCGAAATCCTTAGTGTATGAGTAGTGCCCACACACATCAAGTGATACCTCAATCATAGTGAGGAAGATCGTGAAGAAAGATCATCAGCAAAGGAGATTCAACATCAAGGATTCAGAGAAAGAGATCCAGGTTCAGATATTGATAATGCTCTGCTACAGAAAGGAATCAAGGGCTAGATATCTGAACGGAAGGAGTCATATTATTCCGCTGCACCCAATGTAAGGTTTCTTTAACTTTATATGTGTTTATTTTATCGTTTTAGAAAGTTCATATTTAGGATGTTAATAAACATACTTGTGTGTAGATCTAAGATCCTGGTAAAATAATTTCCAACAGTACAATCATCATCAACAGTTAGTTTGTTCTACGGTTCAGTAAGCTTTTATTGCTTTAGTAGCTTATTATTTATTTTGAAATAAGAAAAGCCTGATAGAAAGCATGTTAGTAGCCTGATAGTAGAATAGGCGCATGTTTTGTTTTTAATTTCCAAATTAAGCGGCATTAGTAAGCTCTCTGTGATCATGACCTGATGTGCCAACTCTTGGTTTCGCAGGCTGTTCAGACTAGATGGACGCCAGGCGGAATACCAGGAGCCAGGGTAACTCAGTAGGGTCAAATCATGTCGGAGTCGGCTAGTACTTCAGTGAGTGGCGGGGCTCCTACACCTCCTGCATCAGGCTTTAGCAGGGGAGGTAGTGGTTCGGCCATGGATCAGAAGAGGAGAACATCCACTGCATCCGGTGGCTCGAGTCAGAACAAGAGGTTCCGGGGGAACCAGAGTAGAGGTAGCCGTCAGGGTGGTGCAAAGACCCGGTTTTCTTATCCTGAGTGTCCCAGTTGCAAAAGGCACTATCAGGGTGAGTGCAAAGGTCAGGGATGCTTTCAGTGTGGCATGCCCGGACATTACAAGAGGGATTGTCCCCAGCTCTGATCAGAGGCACCTAGGGCTCCGGCGAGACCCACTCCAGCTCGAGTGTTCGCCATCAGTTGTAACAGGTCAGCTTTTGGTTAATAACTCATATTACTCAGTGCTGTTTGATTCTAGGGCCACACATTCTTATGCGGCAGCCAGAATCTTTAGTAAATTGGATAGACCGTGTGATAGTTATGAATCAGGGTTTGTAACCCTATTACCTGGCGGAGAGTTAGTTATCTCCAAAAGGTGGATTAGGTCTATGCCGATCAGAATAGATGGTAGAGAGTTAAGTGCTGACTTGATAGAGATGAGCCTAGTAGATTTCGATATTTATTTTAGGAATGGATTTCCTATCTAAATACTCAGCCAGTATTGATTGCAAGAGGAAGATGGTGATCTTCCAACCGGAAAGTGAAGAACCATTTGTGTTTGTTGGTTCAGTTCGGGGATCGCGGATCCCGGTGATTTCGGCCATGTCAGCTAAGGAGTTACTACATGGCGGTTGTTTAGGGTTTCTGGCCGTGTTGATGGACACCACTCGGCCAGATACCATTCGGCCAGAGGACATCAAGGTGGTTCGGGAATTTCTAGATGTTTTTCCCGAAGAACTTCCAGGGTGACCACCTCAGCGGGAGATTGATTTTGTTATAGATTTGGCACCAGGAGTGGAACCGGTTTCCAAGGCTCCGTATAGAATGGCTCCAGCTGAACTTAAGGAATTAAAGATTCAGCTTCAGGGGTTGCTTGACTTAGGGTTTATTCGGCCTAGTGTGTCACCCTGGGGAGCTCTGGTTTTATTCGTTAAAAAGAAGGATGGAACTATGAGGATGTGTATCGATTATCGAGAATTAAACAAGCTAACAGTGAAGAATAAATATCCACTACCTAGGATCGATGATTTGTTCGATCAACTCCAGGGGAAGACGGTCTTTTCCAAGATTGATCTCCGATCGGGTTATCATCAGTTGAAAATCCGACCGGAGGACATTCCGAAGACGGCTTTCCGTACTAGGTATGGACATTACGAATTCCTGGTTATGTCGTTTGGACTAACCAATGCTCCTGCAGCGTTTATGGATTTGATGAATAGAGTATTCAAGGATTTCCTCGATATCTGTGTGATTGTGTTTATCGACGACATCCTTGTGTACTCTCAATCTGAAGAGGAGCATGAGTTACATCTTCAGATGGTTTTGCAGCGGCTTCGGGAACACAAGCTTTATGCCAAATTCAAGAAATGTGAATTTTGGCTATCTCAGGTGTCCTTCTTAGGGCACATCGTTAGCAAAGATGGGATCAAGGTGGATCCCGGGAAGATAGAATCCGTCAGGGATTGGCCGAGACCGAAGACAGTGACAGAACTTAGAAGCTTCTTGGGTTTAGCCGGGTATTATCGTAGGTTCGTGGAAGGGTTTTCTAAAATTTCTACACCCTTAACCGAACTTACAAAGAAGAATCAGCGGTTTGTCTGGTCAGACAAGTGCGAAGCTAGTTTTCAGGAGCTGAAATAGAGATTGATTACCGCTCTAGTGCTAGCTTTGCCTTCAGACAACGAGAAATTTGTAGTCTATTGCGATGCATCCAAACAGGGTCTGGGGTGTGTGCTGATGCAAGCCAATCGGGTTATCGCTTATACCTCCCGATAAAAGTCTCAAGTATTTCTTTACTCAGAAAGATTTGAATATGAGACAGAGGCGTTGGTTGGAGTTAGTAAAAGATTACGACTGTGAGATTCTTTATCACCCTGGGAAGGCCAATGTAGTGGCCGATGCCCTGAGCAGGAAGGGTCCCGGGCAGGTAGCTAGCATGATTCAGATCTCACCTCAGTTAGCAGAGGACATGGTTAGATCCAGCATCGAGTTTGTGGTAGGTCAGCTTCACAACTTGACGCTGCAATCTGATCTGTTGGAAAGAATTAAAGCCGCTCAGATGACTGATCCAGAGTTAGTGAAAATCAGAGATGAGGTATTGGCTGGTCAAGCCAAGGATTTCTCAGTGTCAGACAACGGGATACTTTTGTATAAAGCTAGGGTTTGCGTTCCGAGTAGTGTGGAACTCAGGAACGAGATCTTTGAAGAGGCTCATTCTACCCCTTATTTTCTGCATCCCGGCACCACTAAGATGTACCAGGATCTTAAACCGTACTTCTGGTGGAGCGGTATGAAGAAGAATTTGGTAGAATTCGTAGCGAGATGCCTCACTTGTCAGCAGATTACGGCTGAACATCAGAGACCAGCAGGGTTGTTGCAGCCTTTAACCCTACCTGAATGGAAGTGGGAAGATATCACGATGGATTTCGTGGTTGGGTTACCTAGAACCACGGGCTTATTTGATTCCATCTAGGTAGTGGTGGATCGATTCACGAAATCTGCTCATTTTCTGCCTGTCACAACAACCTTTACAGTGGATCAGTTGGCAGAATTGTATGTTAGAGAGATTGTAAGATTTGACGGGGTACCGAAGTCTATAGTTTCGGATAGAGATCCGAAGTTCACCTCATTGTTTTGGCAGAGTTTGCAATGAGCAATGGGTACAAAACTAAAATTCAGTATAGCATTCCATCCTCAGACAGATGGTCAGTCCGAAAGGACAATTCAGATATTGGAGGACATGTTACGAGCCTGTGTTATGGATTTTGAAGGCTCTTGGAATAAATACCTACCGTTGATAGAATTTTCTTACAACAACAGTTATCAGAGTACGATAGGGATGACTCCCTATGAACTGTTATACGGTAGGAAGTGTAGATCTCCCATCCACTGGGATGAGACAGGGGAGAGGAAATACTTAGGTTCGGAGTCAGTGCAGCAGACCAATGAGGCAATAGAGAAAATAAAAGCTAGAATGCTTGCCTCACAGAGTAGACAGAAAAGTTACGCAGATCCGAAACGCAGAGATGTTGAGTTCCGAGTAGGGGACCATGTGTTTTTACGGGTATCTCCAATGAAGGGGATCAAACGTTTCGGGAAAAGAGGCAAGTTATGCCCTAGATTTACACGACCTTTTGAGATTCTCGAGAAGATAGGTCAAGTGGCATACCGGTTAGCATTGCCTCCAGCTTTATCAGTAGTTCACAACGTATTCCATGTCTCTATGTTGAGAAAGTACGTTTCAGATCCCTCTCATATACTCAGTTATGAGAGCCTTGAACTGCAGCCAGATATGTCTTACGAAGAATAGCCAGTGCAGATCTTGGATAGAAAGGATAAAGTCCTTCGGAATAAGACCATAGCATTGTGTTGGAAATTTATTTTACCAGGATCTTAGATCTACTCACAAGTATGTTGTTTAAACACCCTAAATATGAACTTTCTAAAATGATAAATTAAACACATATAAAGTTAAGAAAACCTTACATTGATGCAGCAGAATTAATGTCTCCTTCCACTCAGATCTCTAATCCTTGTATCCTTTCTATAGCAGAGTATAATCAAGATCTGAGCCCGAATGTCCTTCTTCTTCAAGTTTGATCCTTCACAGTCTTCCAATCTATGATTGAGTTACTGCTTGCTGTGTGTGGGCACTTACTCTTTCACTAGGGTCGAAATTGATGAAGGAGAAAAGAAGAGAGAGGGTTTCGGCCAGGTATAGAAAGTGGGGAAGGCTCAGTTTTTCTGAAGAGAGAAATTTCTGTCAGATTACTAATGAAAGCATGTGTTGCGACTGAGCCATCACTTTCTATTTATAGGCAACTACTAGGTTTAGGTTAGGAATTATTTGGCATTAAAATAATGAAAATATTAATTTGAAAAACCAACAATAAGTGGCCGGCCATGGTGTTATAGTGGGCCTCACTTGATTTTGCAGTTTTATCAAATTTTATCTCTATTTTCTCAAAAACGCCAATTTTCCAATTCTAACCTTTTAAATGCCGAAACTAATTATTTAATAACTAAAATAGATTATTAAATAATATTGTCATTTAATTTAATTATTAATTAGACATATAAAGTCCATTAATAAATAAATAAACCTAGAAACTCTTTTCTTTACAATTTCACCCTTGCTTAGTGAAAATTCATAAAATTAGACATAGTCTAACTTTAGAATTATAATTGATCAATCACGAATCAATTAATGAGTCTTACAAGCAGAATGTTCTCAACTAGAATGGGGACCATGGATCTATATGCTGAGCTTCCAATAAGTGAACCAAATTTACCAAGTAAATTCCTACTTATTAATTCTTCGTTGAATCCACTCTTAGAACTTAGAATTGCACTCTCAGACTTATATAGAGCATATTGTATGTTTCACGATACCAATATACTATCTCATTTAACCATTGTTATAATCTTATTGTGATTTAAAGATCCTCTATATAGATGATTTACATCGAGATGGGATTTCTTTACCGTTCTCACCCCTCAATGTATTTTGCCCCTTAAAACACTTAGCTACCTGTAAATGGTGTTTAGTGATCTAATAATTAGTCAGTTAAACAAGAGCTCATCCATTTACTTCTATTTGCTAAGCTCGAAGGGAATCATCACTTAACTTCTATACACCAGTAGAAGCTATAGATTCCATATTTATGTTCAGCACTC
Source organism: Cannabis sativa (assembly GCF_029168945.1). Classification (NCBI taxonomy): domain Eukaryota; kingdom Viridiplantae; phylum Streptophyta; class Magnoliopsida; order Rosales; family Cannabaceae; genus Cannabis; species Cannabis sativa. Next base: position 20,157,202 of record NC_083607.1, read on the forward strand.
CCACTCAATCATACTATCATGTTCCCAAAATATACGTATCACCCTGACCCAAAAGTAGGCTTAACTAATAAATCAAAGAACATGAATAGCACTCCTGAGTTGAGCCCAAGCATATCAGGATTTAGATTCTTTTAATCTTAAGATCAACTACTGATATTGACTTGGAAAGATATGTATAACGGTAAGTTTGTAATATCTTAACTTAGTTGCAATATCGGTCCAGTCCAATGTATACTCCATACATTCGAAACTAGTATACTTTACTAATGTCCTGGAAAGAACATAACACTTACTCCAAGTGTAAGTACACATCATCGCTGATTATCACATCAGTGTAAATCCAATAACACTGATGAAACAGGGACCAAGTCTTTTGATTCATATGATCACAACCACATTCCACTGTGTTGACGATACTATAATTGTGAATAAACATATGTTCTGGATTTAACTGATTCTGTGTGTAAATGTAATAAACATATTTAAACCATTAGCATGTCAAATTCATGCAAACATCAATCACTTCAAATTTCTTATATTGATAACTAATCAGATTGTAAAGAGTTTTATTTAGGGCATAAAACCCAACAAACTCCCACTTGCACTAATATAAAACAAACTGCGCAAATAGGTCAATCTGATGTCTTGATCTTCAGATCAAGTGTAGTATATTTGAATCCACCCAAACTTCTAGAAACTAGTTCATAAAAACTCTAATGAAACATCCTTTACTATATGCTTTACTCATCAAGGGACACTGAAATCTTTTACTGTTTTAAAAGTACATCTGAATAAACAGAAGACATATCTCTCATATTTTAAAATATGTAATTGAGATAATACAATGTAGACTTTTCTTCAGCAATATAACTTTCTGGTATTTTCGAATAGACCAAGTTACAATTCTTCTCTGGTAGAGCTTGAATTATTATTCAATAATTCCTCCACCCCTAAAGTAAGCACCATCTCAAGAATTTCGAAATTAGATGGTGAGATACAAAGACAACTGATACACAGTTCCTTAATATCTAACATATAGATCACTTTCATAAATCTTTCTTGAATATCTTCTAATGTTCCCTATTTGATTACATCTCAGATAGCTCCCACTCAATAGCAGATGTCTGGTTAAATAATACTTTTAACCTCTGATTGTTTGGAGAGTTACCTAGTTGTGACTTTTGTATTAGTCTAAAACTTTAAGTTAAGACTAAGTCATCAACATAGCAGACTAGTATTTGAAGTGAAAAATACATGCCAGAGATAAAGTAATCAAAAATTAAGATACCATAAAATTTTATGAGGATTAAGAATTCTAAGTTCAAGTCATTCGAATGGACTGAACTAGAGTTCTTTATCTTATTCTCATAATTCTGATAAGCTATTCCTATCCATGTGAATGGTTAGATTTGCTTTTCAGTAGTGTTCTTAAGTACCTATCACAAGTATCAACCTAATGAAGATGGGTATAGAACTTTAAAATTCTCCCACTCAATTAAGGTAGTGTGAAACTTTATCAAAGAACTTTCAAAGGTATCAAACTTTTACTTACAACAGTAAAATCAAAATGGAACATACAATCAAAATCAAGAATTTATATTGACAACAGCTAACTCATCATATTACTTCCATGTTTAAAATAAGATATGTGTTACATAGGGAATTGTGGAATAGACTCCACCCCTAAGAATATACATATAGGGTACTATGGATAACCTCCATCCCTAAGTATATAGAGATTATGATCCACCTTTAAAGGTTGTAAAGATCATTATTCTCTTAGTGTGATAGAGTTTATGTGGAGTTGAATACTATCCAGAGTTCATTAGATATAAAAGATCGTTGAACTGCATAGTTTTCTTAACTTTTCTCCACCCCTATCAGATCAAAAGATCCTTTTATTAAACAAATTCTTAATAATTGTATTAGAATTAACAATTATTAATAAACATAGAAATAGTTTCTAGTGTTTATTTAATATAACTCTATGAAGAGTTGTAAATATAATAGAATTTGCATCAATAATAAAAACACTTACCCATACAAAAATACAAATATAATGTGGTAATAATTGATGAAGATAAATTAAATGAAGCTCAATCTCATAATTTGCAATAGTGAATTTTGAAAATAAAAGAAACTTTATTAATAATAAAAAAATGTATTGCAACAATATGAGAAAAACAGGGATAAATATCCCTAACTAAAATTTGAAATCCAAATTGTCTTTAAACTAAAACAATTAATTCAAAAATAAATTGAAGAGCTTCATCTTCATCTGGACGATTTCACCCTTGGTCCAGCTTGCTGATCCAACTCATCTGAGTTCAAGTAGCTTGGCCTATAAGAAGAAGAAAACAAATAAACAAAGTTAGTCCAGAATCATAAATCCAACTGGATAACAATTCACTAAACTCTTAAAGTTTATAAATGGAAATACCTTGTTTCTTTGCAAGAAGTTTAGGACACTGGGGTTTCCAATGACCTTTTTCATTGCAGTAGAAACACTTTCCTTTAAGTGTAGCATCACCAGAAGGAACAACCTTTTTATTCTTCGTGGCTTTTGTTCGCTTCTTGGTGTTCTTCCACTTCTTCTTCGATTTGGGCTTCGAAGCAAAGGCAACATTTGCTTCAGGTTTCATCGTCCCATTACCATTCCCAGGATTGTGAGGTTTACTCCCTTTCTTCTTGGGTCCTCGAATCAAATTTTCATAAGTTTGAAGGTCATTGACTAATTCATGAAAGTCAATTTCCTTCTTATTCATGACATAATTTGATGTGTATGGTAGAAATGCTGGAGTCAGGCTATTCAAGATAAGACTTACTTGAGTAGCACTGTCCATTTCAGCACCATGATCCTGGGCTTCTTGGAAATAACTTGACATGAGGAGAACATGGTCACGCACGTTTTGATGAGATTCCATCCGTGCATTAATGTACTTCTTAGTCGCGTCAAAGCGTGACTGAAGTGATGCCTTACCGAATAGCTCATTTAACTTCGTCATAACTTCAGCAGTCTTTTCGGTTTTAGAAAACCGAGTTTTGAGGGTGTCAACCATGCTAGAAAGCATAAAGTATAAAGCTTTGTCATTTGCTTTCTGCCAACGCTCATACTTTTCTTTCACAGCTTTGGATGCATTGTCCCCAGGCACTTCAGGTGACGGCTCAGTTAAAACAAACAAGGCACTTTCTCCAATGAGAGCAATATTAATGTTCTCATTCCACTTATTAAAGTTAGATCCATTCAGCTTGTTTTCAGTCAACAGTGATAACATGGGATTCATTTTGATAATACAAGATACAACAAAATAATAGAAATCAACAAATAGAAATTAATAATGGTTTAACACACAAAATCAATTCAGAAATTATAAGCACATAGCAAGTAGGAATGATATGAGAAAATACTTAAAAATTCAATCCTAAATAATTTCCAAGGATTTTCAACAAACTGATATCAGTGTCCCGTTTAGGCGAGAGTCAAAGCTACCATCCATTGAATAGAGTTGTCAGCTCATCTAAAATGTTAAACATTCTAGAAACCTTTTATTCGATCAAGATTGGAATCCAGCGTTGTCCCGTTTAGGCGAGAGTCAAGGCTATTCTATGTCATGAGCTTCTACCGTTGTTTCGCAATTTGCAAGTCAAATATGGTCACCACCATTAGGGTGATCTATACCATATAAAACACTTACAAACCACTTATCATGCGAGATTAAACGGTGCGAAATTGCTAATGAACGTTCCTCCATTAGGGAGGATTACTCACTAAAACAAACGCGGTGTAAAACCCACAATGGAGATCGAATATCTTAATAATAATAAAGCTCATTCTTTAAAATGTATTTTCTTTATTATTCTAATAAATAAATTCTCATTAAATTCAAAATTAAGAATTAAAATTCAAAAATAAGAATTTAATATAATATTTATAAAATTATACTTAGATGGTGATTGAAATAAAATTAATTATTTCCATCTTAGTAATAATCTTAAATATAAATATTAAGGAAATTAATTTAAGTTGAATTAAATTAAATAATTAGCAACTTAAAAATTTCCTTTGAGAATATATTTATTGAGTTCGAAAATTTAAAGTATATAAAAAATACAATTTTCGAAAATAATAAAAATAGAAAAGAAATACTTCAAGCAAAAATATCACCTATCTAGATTTTCTTTTGACTAATTAATTCAATTTCTAATATTATATATATATTTTAAATTAATCAATTAAATGAAAAAATCATTGATTGTAGTTGGTCCAAGAATTAATTAAAATAAATAATTAATTTACAACTCAATCTATTTTTCAAAATAAATTCAAAAAATATTGCATAAATAAAATGCAATTTTGGAAATTGATTAAGAAAATAAAAAAAATATATATTGAAAATTATTTAAATTTAAGTTGAAAAAATAAATTTCAACCTAAAAATAATTTTCTATTTAATTAAGTCTCATGAAAAATTAATAAATATTTAAGTATCGTGATGAAAATCAACTTAGATATTTAGATTTTTCAAGTTAATTAAATGTATTAAATTCAAGAAATAATAATTAAGTGTAGAGAAGGCTTAATTATTTATTTCTAATTTAATACTAGGAAAAATATACTTAATAAAATTGTACTAAAATTAATTATTTAAATAATTAATTTCACAAAGTATAATATTTTCCTATTTAAATATTAGAAATAATAAGTAGTCTAGAAATTCTATCTAGAAAATATCTTATTTGACTAAGTATCTTTTCAAAAATTTGAAAAATATCTAATTTAAGTTATATAGAAAAAAAAATCTAAAACTTAAATAATTTCAAATTTAGATTTAATTAAATATCAAAAATTAAGTTATAACCACTTAATTTGAAGATATCTTTTTAAGTTAATATTCGAAAAGATATTAACCTAAAAAATATCTAAAATATTCCATTTTAAGTTAATATTCGAGAAGATATTAACTTAAAAAATATCTTAAGAATCTTTAATAACTAATGCCTAGGATTCCTCAACTTGATTTAAAATTTAAATCAAAAATTCAAATTTAAGTTAGATAAGAAAAATCAGTTGATACAACTAATTTATAACTTAAATAGGAATATTTAATTAAATAAGCTCCAGAAAGAATCTAGTTAGTTAAAATTCTATATTTAATTAAATACAAGAAAAATACAAATAGTTTGTCTAGAAATAATATCTAAACTAAAAGTGTTTTTCTTAAAATTAACTTTAAAATATTAAAATGAAAATAAATTTCATATATTTTAAAAGTTAATTATGTTGCTAATTCAATTTTATTAGGTCAAACTAATATAATTAACCTAGTACAGTTATTCAAATCAGGCAAATGGGCATTCACAATTGGGGTAGTTCATGTGAGGGGGTGCTGGGTTCAGTATGTCATACCCACTTCTATGGCTCCCAACTCTCACACATGGCCCAAAAGAGAGGAATTTAACCTTAAAATAAATAATTGTTATTAATTGAATAGGTCCAATAACTAGATGGACATAAATAAAATCTATCATGGTGTGATATTTTATTTAGCAACAACCTATATGATCTATATTAAAACAAAATAAACATATAGGCTCACACAAGCACACTTTAGATGGATCCTATCATGTTGCTAGGTCATACACAGATGAAAGAAGATTGTAAAATTTACCTGTTACAAATTATTAACTTGACCAAGGGAGCCATCAGATCATTAGATCTGGCAAAAAGTAACCATGGCTATTTGCAATCAAGTAATAATAGGTTTTGAAAAATTTACACACAAGCTAAAACCACATACTCCTGCAACAAGGTTAGCTGAATAGTTGGAAGTAGGATTTATTTAATTTTAAATAAATAAATTTCGAAATTAATAATTAAATAAAAAAAATATTTAATTAAAAAAAATTTAATTTTCGAAAATAAAAAAATAAAAATAAAAAAAATAAATATTTATTTTCGAAATTAAAAAAAAATAATAAATTTAAATTTCTAAATTATTTTAAAAAAAATATTTAAAATTAAACGTACAATTTTGAAAAATTAAGTTTCAACCAACCTAAATATCATTTCAAAATTTGCTAACTACTTTTAAAAAATTAAATGTTATTTTATAAATAAAAATTAAATAAAAATTAGAAAAGATAAATTAAATATCTTTTTTAGATTTTAAATTTAATTTAAATAAATAAAATAACAAAATTTAAAAGTTAGCAAAATATCTTACATCTATTTAAAATTACATGATTATAATTGTCTTATTTTAAATTTAAATAAGGTCAAAATATTTTTAAAAAATTTAATTTTAAAATAGTTAAAATCTGACCTTAAATTTAAAAATAAGATAAGATATAATCAAATTTAAAAATAAGATAGATTATTAAGCAAAAAGATAGATATTTACTAATTTCAAATTCAAATTACACTAATATCTTGAATTAAATTTTTAAAAAATATTAAATTAATTCATTATGATAATTAGAGTTGAATTAGGAATAGTAAATCTATAAATACAAAACTACACAAAAAATCAGAAGTTAATTCCATGAAAAAGCATGAAAAAACGAAGAAAAACGAAAAAATTGTGAGTTGTACGGACAGTTTTCGCGATCGCAGGAAAATTTCAGGACAACTCCGATTTTTTCGAATCTTCAAAAAATCATAACTAATTCAAATTAAATCGAATTTGAGTTCTGTAAAAAAGTAAATTGCTTAATTTTTTCCATACTATCCAATAAAAATAATTCCAGAAACAGAATCGCAATTATTTTTCACGAAAATTTACAAACACCAATCAATCATCAAATAACACTGAATACAACATGATACCATCCAAAAACAAACAAACAATCGTTTTAAAGTCCAAATTTCATGTAAGTAAATCAATTACCATGGCTCTGAGGCCAGTTGTTGGAAATTTATTTTACCAGGATCTTAGATCTACTCACAAGTATGTTGTTTAAACACCCTAAATATGAACTTTCTAAAACGATAAATTAAACACATATAAAGTTAAGAAAACCTTACATTGATGCAGCAGAATTAATGTCTCCTTCCACTCAGATCTCTAATCCTTGTATCCTTTCTGTAGCAGAGTATAATCAAGATCTAAGCCCGAATGTCCTTCTTCTTCAAGTTTGATCCTTCACAGTCTTCCAATCTATGATTGAGTTACTGCTTGCTGTGTGTGGGCACTTACTCTTTCACTAGGGTCGAAATTGATGAAGGAGAAAAGAAGAGAGAGGGTTTCGGCCAGGTATAGAAAGTGGGGAAGGCTCAGTTTTTCTGAAGAGAGAAATTTCTGTCAGATTACTAATGAAAGCATGTGTTGCGACTGAGCCATCACTTTCTATTTATAGGCAACTACTAGGTTTAGGTTAGGAATTATTTGCCATTAAAATAATGAAAATATTAATTTGAAAAACCAACAATAAGTGGCCGGCCATGGTGTTATAGTGGGCCTCACTTGATTTTGCAGTTTTATCAAATTTTATCTCTATTTTCTCAAAAACGCCAATTTTCCAATTCTAACCTTTTAAATGCCAAAACTAATTATTTAATAACTAAAATAGATTATTAAATAATATTTTCATTTAATTTAATTATTAATTAGACATATAAAGTCCATTAATAAATAAATAAACCTAGAAACTCTTTTCTTTACAATTTCACCCTTGCTTAGTGAAAATTCATAAAATTAGACATAGTCTAACTTTAGAATTATAATTGATCAATCACGAATCAATTAATGAGTCTTACAAGCAGAATGTTCTCAACTAGAATGGGGACCATGGATCTATATGCTGAGCTTCCAATAAGTGAACCAAATTTACCAAGTAAATTCCTACTTATTAATTCTTCGTTGAATCCACTCTTAGAACTTAGAATTGCACTCTCAGACTTATATAGAGCATATTGTATGTTCCACGATATCAATATGCTATCTCATTTAACCATTGTTATAATCTTATTGTGATTTAAAGATCCTCTATATAGATGATCTACATCGAGATGGGATTTCTTTACCGTTCTCACCCTTCAATGTATTTTGCCCCTTAAAACACTTAGCTACCTGTAAATGGTGTTTAGTGATCTAATAATTAGTCAGTTAAACAAGAGCTCATCCATTTACTTCTATTTGCTAAGCTCAAAGGGAATCAACACTTGACTTCTATACACCAGTAGAAGCTATAGATTCCATATTTATGTTCAGCACTCCCACTCAATCATACTATCATGTTCCCAAAATATACGTATCACCCTGACCCAAAAGTAGGCTTAACTAATAAATCAAAGAACATGAATAGCACTCCTGGGTTGAGCCCAAGCATATCAGGATTTAGATTCTTTTAATCTTAAGATCAACTACTGATATTGACTTGGAAAGATATGTATAACGGTAAGTTTGTAATATCTTAACTTAGTTGCAATATCAGTCCAGTCTAATGTATACTCCATACATTCGAAACTAGTATACTTTACTAATGTCATCGAAAGAACATAACACTTACTCCAAGTGTAAGTACACATCATCGCTGATTATCACATTAGTGTAAATCCAATAACACTGATGAAACAGGGACCAAGTCTTTTGATTCATATGATCACAACCACATTCCACTGTGTTGACGATACTATAATTGTGAATAAACATATGATCTGGATTTAACTGATTCTGTGTGTAAATGTAATAAACATATTTAAACCATTAGCATGTCAAATTCATGCAAACATCAATCACTTCAAATTTCTTATATTGATAACTAATCAGATTGTAAAAAGTTTTATTTAGGGCATAAAACCAAACACATTTGTCAAAGTACTCTGGAGAAACAACAAGGTGGAGGAAGCCACCTGGGAGCTAGAGTCAGACATGAGAGCTCAATATCCAGAGTTATTCAGGTTAGATTTCGGGGACGAAATCCTTTTAAGGGGGGAATAGTTGTAAAGACCGCTTAGTTTAATTTGGAAATTAGCAGTTAATCATGTTTAATTATGGAAAATTATTTATAGATATTTAAATAATTATTTATACTGTTATTGTTGAATTCTGAAATACATTTTATGTCATTTAGTGATTTTCATAATTTTGCATTCTCGGTGCCCGGTAACATGGAACTCAGTGTTTGGCTCAGTAAAATTACAACTTAGTATGTTAGTATTGTGGGACGGTTTTTTAGACATTGGGAATGTCGGGTTTTGGCCGGGAATTTAGAATTTCCCAAAATTACCCCTTTAGTCCTCTTTATACTATTTTGGTGTGAAGGGGCAAAATGGTCATTTTGCCCCATTTATGTTTTGTCCTTTAGTGGACTTAGAAATTGGAGAATTAAATGTTATTTGATTTATTTTTGGCTGAAATAAAAGATTTAATGTTGCATGTTCTCTCATTTCTTCATTCAAAGTTTCAAAAGTTACAAAAATTATGAAAAAGCTCTCTCTCTTTTCCTTTCTATTCGGCCCTCCTTGAGCAGCAAGGAGGTGGATTTTTCCTTTGTGATTCAAGTGTTTTTCTAGCAAGTTCATAGTAATTCTAGTAGAGGTAATCTTTGTCTAGCTTCTCTTCTTTTAGTTTCTTTAATTTTTGATGAAAAGATGATGTTTGCATGCTTGTTTGAGTTGTTCTTGCTGCTGTGTTTTTGATGTTGTTTCTGAAGTTAAAGCATGATTAATTGAGGATAATTAAGCTGCTTGTGATGCTTGATAGTTAGGTTGTTTAGAGTTGTGGAATTTTTAGCTCAAAATTATAGTTTTCAAAGTGAAAGTTGAGAAATTGGTTGCTGTGATTGTTGCATGAGTTTGTGTATGTTTTCTGCAGTTTCTAAATGCATGTTTATGTAGTTTAAATCAAGTTTAGATGCTTGTAGGTGAGCTTTAGCCAAGTTTGAGTTTTAAACTCAAAGCTTGGAGCTCACATGGAATTTTTGGTATCTGAGGTTTCTGGATGGTTTTGTTGCTTTAGACTTGTTCTTTAGGGTATTTAGAACAGGTCTAGAAGTTTTGGTATGGTTTGGAATTGATTTGAGCAAAGTATGAATTTTTGAAAGTTTTCCTGCGAGGAACCGGAATTTCGGTTGTGCATCCGGAATTCTGGATGGGGTTTTGAAATTTCCAGAACCGAAATTCCGGTTGGACAACCGGTCTGCCGGTTGGGTGATTTTCAGAAACCCTAGATTTTCTCGTTTATTTGTTATTTGGGGTATTGCCATGCTTTTTATCGATAGGGAAACTTTTAGTTCCTAGTTTAGGTCCCCGGGAAGTGATTTAGCGTATCACTTATAGTGTTGTGATTGTTATGATTTAGGAGCCTATAAACCGCCGCGCAGTTCGTTCCAGTCAGGTTGACCGGCACACCTGAATTCGAAATTGAGGTAAGATTAGTATAACAATATGCATATATATTACATGTTTAGCGTGCATGTAGGAAGCCTGTTTGATTACATTAGATATGTATGTTGGCTTCGAACCATCCGACTGTGTCACATCAGTACAGGCTAGAGTATGACTAGCAGCTTGAGTATGACCAGTGTACCGAGTATAGGCTGACACTGTATCACATCGGTACAGGCTAGAGTAGGACTAGCAACTGGAGTATGACCGATTAATCAGAGTATAGGCTGATACTAGGGTTGGTGGTTCTGTACTATTTGACGTATCACATCGGCACAGGCTAGAGTAGGACTAGCAACTGGAGTATGACCAGTGTGTCGAGTATAGGCTGATACTGTAACACATCGGTACAGGCTAGAGTATGACTAACAGCTGGAGTATGACTAGTGTACCGAGTATAGGCTGTTACTTGTCAATAGTACCGTCTTATGAACATTCGGGACTCAGTATCATGTGGGACACGGCAGTTAGGGTTATGGTCAGGGGTATGGACGTCTGATCATAACCCGGGATTTATGTATGTTTATGATTTATGCTTTTCTTACTGAGTTTGTCGACTCACAGTGCTATGTTTATGTGTAGGTAAGGGCAAGGCTAAGGCTGAAGGACAGTGAGAGCGAGCCGGTGAAGATTCTACATGTCGGGGCGGTTAAGCCTGGAGCGTACGATCCTCGGGACAGCAGTGCTATTTTGTAATTAGTCGCTAGGCGACAAGTATTTTGATTAGTCAGTAAACTTTTGTAAAGTGTTTTGTAATCGGGATCCCGAGTATTTTTGTATAAATATTTTATGAGTTTAATTAAAAAGCAAAAATTTTAATTAATCACGATTTCCATAAACCTCGTTGATTAGCAACGAGCTGCACAGTATGTTTAAAAAACACGTAATACGCCTATGCTAGTTAGGGTGTTACAACAAAACCATCATTACTATCGAAAGCACACAGCCCATTAAAAGCTTTTCCATCAACAATCTTTGGCCCATTAGCAATTTTTAAATAACCCACATGTTCAGTCCCACCATTTTTTGAATTAACTCCAACCTTGGGCCCCACATGCATCTCACAACAAAGTACATTAATTTTTAAATGTTCACCACACAAAGGCTCCAAAACAAGTATGAGGTTAGATCACTTTCCACGTTTAGCATCCTTAGTGTTCAAATTATTAACAGAAATGGCAATTTCCTCACCAGGCGTGGCTGCTGCACTTTTGGGAACCCAAATTGCCTTACTACTAATGTTTTCACTACTTGAGGTCCCATTGTCATCATCTTCTTCCTCCTCAAATAATAAGGCACCATGCAAGCCTTCTCCTTAGCAATAACTCCATCGTGACATATCTCCATTTCTACCGGAGCCTAGGTTGGAGAAGAAGATAGTCGCCTAAGCCGAGGCAAACCACGTTCCGTAGAATTCACCTTACGAGATAAGTAATCAACATTCTTTGACATAGTCACCATCCAAGGCCCATAGATAGGAAAGGGATCCCCACTAACGTTCAAGACATTGTCAGGAGAAGAAAGACTACACCCCCTCTGTTGATGTCCCAAACATCCACAATAAAAGCAAAAAATGTCAAGTTTCTCATACTTGTATTGGATCATCTCTTAGTACCATTCGACAGGTTGATAAAACAAACTTAAAATTGAGGCTTTTCCACATCATGATCTATCAGCATTCTTAGCCATTAAGACCAACTAGCAAATTTCTCTTCATCAAAATCCACCTTCACAACTGAACTTGCTAGAGCGCCCAATTCATTACCATTAGCCAACAAGAAATATTCATGGGCAACTGATGGATTTGAACCCAAAAACTAATCACTCGATAAGGCATGGTACCTATAAAACTCTATTCCCATTCATGGAGGATCATATTATAACATTTCAGACACCACGAGCAATTGTCCAACACCCATCGCCTATCCTCCTCTTTCTCAAAACCAAACTTATACAATGTTGGTTTTGTGGTGTCATCAAGGAAAATAGTTACAGAGGAAGGTCTTTTCTAGATAAAGCACATTAACTCCTTGACCATAGCTTCCTCCACAAGTCTAGGAGCCACAATTTGCCTAGAAGGCAAAGGGTAGTTATGTTTGGATAGTAGATGCACAAGGGGTCAAAGTTAAAATAGCATCAATAAATGATATACATCTCCCCATTTTGGCAGCTTTAACAACCTCCATACCTAAAAATAAACACAAACCAACACCAACTAACTGCCATGACCTGACCAGGAAAAAAAAATACAGGAAAGGAGCCAGACACCAAAAGGACCAAAACACTTGGGACCAACATTACTAAAGAAGAGGATACACCATAACAAGGGGAGACACTTACAAAAAGGAAGAAAAAGAACAAACGCCAAAAAACCAACAAAGGAACACGAAGGACAACATCAAAAAAACAAAATAGAAAGAGGTATAGTGAAGGAAAAAGACAAAGAGAAGACAGATTAGTAGAAGACCATCCTATTGATAATTTTCTATAAAAAATGATTTACTTTCTTTATAACTTCAAACTAAGCCTTCTAATAAAGCAAATAAAATTTATATAGGCTATGTGTATATATTGGCGTCTCATAATTTTTTTGCATCTATGTATACAAATCTATTAGTATATCACATATTATAGAATTGAGTAGGGGTGGATAGGATCAAATTGTCAATAGCAAGACAAAGTCATCTTACAAGGCATGGCAACTATCAATGGTTCAAAAGCAATCAAACAAAACTTTCAAGCAATAAGCGAAAGGAGTTAAGCAAGTTGTAAAGACACTGGCCGACCATATCTAGCCAACCAAAGGGTGCATATCTGGCTGGGAAAAGAAAGGTTATAGCACAACAAGGTCTTGAGCATAGACTTGCTAGCCAAAGAGTGAATGTCAAACAAAAAAGGGCTTGTTCGACAAGGGAGGCAGAACTTTCCAAGGCTGGTTAGCACGTACTAAGGCTGGCATGAACATGGAAAAGCTGGCAGGCACATGGAAAAGCTGGCAAGCACATGAGAAAGCTGGCAGGCACATGGAAAAGCTGGCAGGCACATGGGAAAGCTGGCAAGCACACAGAAAGCTAGAAGGCACATGCTGAGGCTATAGGAAAAATACCTTGCCGGCCATAAAGGAGCATGTGTCGGCCAACCTCCAATAAAGGGTAGGCCGACCAACCCATAAAAGTTGGGGTTCAACTTCAAATATTTACCTATTCTTTATGAGCAATTAATTGGTTATCTTCTCATTTTAAGGGATATCTCTACCTGTTTGAATTAGATCTTTTATAAGCCTTACACTATATATTGAGCATTAGGTCTCTCTATAAATCTATGTTATTCCAAGTCACTCCACTTGCATAACAAAGTCTAAGTCAAATGTAGAGAACCATCTCCCTTGAAGTCTCATATTCCAAAAGGCCTCTCTCTCTCTCTCTCTCTCTCTCTCTCTCTCTCTCTCTTTTTCACTCTCTCTCTCTCTCTCTCTCTCTCTCTCTCTCTCTCTCAAGTATCATACTGTTGGAAGTTATTTTACCAGGATCTTAGATCTACTCACAAGTATGTTGATTTAACAACCTAAATATGAACTTCTAAAACGATAGGAAATTAAACACATAAGAGTATCAGAAATCTTACAGTGATTGCAGCGGAATATATGTCTCCTCCCACTCAGATCTCTAACCCTTGATTCCTTTCTGTAGCAGAGTATAATCAAGATCTGAGCCCGATAGTCCTTCTTTGTTGTTTCTGAATTCTACACAGCCTTCCTCACTATGATTGAGGTATTACTTGATGTGTGTGGGCACTACTCTAGCACTTATACTTTTCGAAACAGTGAAGGAAGAGAGAGAGAGGGTGGCAGCTGTTGGGTTTTATGCCCTAAATAAAACTCATTTCAATATAATCAGATTTACTTATTAACATAGATCAGAAATAACATTTAATGTTGCATGGTTCACATGATTTATTTCATGATTATATGTACATAATGTATAGATTCATCTGAAACCCTTTTCACATACTTGATCCTGTTTATTGTGCCATCAACACATTGGAAAGTAAACATGACTATGTGAATAAAGTTTCCTAGATTTATCAGACATAGGGTTTTACTGATATGATAATCTACAACAGAGTTTACTTGCATTTGGAGAAGTGCTATGTTCTTTCCAGAGCATTGGTTAAAGTAAAGCTCAGGTTGGATGCATGGAGTATGCATCGGAAGGGACAGATATTGAACTTTGACTTAGATTTAATTAAACTTACCGTAAAATCTATTCAAGTCAATATCGCCAAGTTGATCCTAGATCAAATGATCTTAATCCTGTTATGATTAGGCTCAATCTTGAAAGGCTATTCGTGTTCTTAGATTTGTTAGTTAAGCCTACTTTTAGGTCAGGGTGATACGTACATTTTGGGAACACGGTAGTGCAATTGAGTGGGAGCGCTAGCATAAACATGGAATCTATAGCTTCTATCTGGCGAATAGTAAGCAAAGGATGATCTCCTTCGAGCTTGACCAAACGAAAATAAATGGTGGAGATCTCATTTCACATAAGCTGAAATATCATTTATACGGGGTCAAGTGTTTTAAGGATAAAATACATAGTAGGGTGTTACGGTAATTTAATCCCTTCACTGTGTAGATCATTCATATGGAGGATCATTGATCAAATTAGGATTATAACAATGGATAACTAATGATGTGTCTATATGGTGGAACATATAGAGCATTCTATATACTGAGAGTGCAATTCTAAGTTCTATGCGTGGATTCAACGAAGAATTAATAAGTTAGTGAATTTTAGTGTTAAATTCTTGATCTACTTATTGGAAGCTCGGTTATATAGACCCATGGTCCCCCCACTAGTTGAGATAATATTGCTTGTAAGACTCATTTAATTGGTTTTGATTAATCAATTATAATTCTCAAATTAGACTATGTCTATTTGTGAAATTTTCACTAAGTAAGGGCGAAATTGTAAAGAAAGAGTTTATAGGGGCATATTTGTTAATTATGATACTTTGTATGGTTCAATTAATAAATATGATAAATGACAATATTATTTAATAATTATTAAATAGTTAGAATTGGAATTTAAATGGTTGAATTAGGAAATTGGCGTTTTTGAGAAAATCAGATACAAAAGGTGTTAAAATTGCAAAATTGCAAAAAGCAAGGCCCAATCCACTAAGTGTATGGCCGACCACCTATGTAGGTATTTTAAGTTGATTTTTTCATTATTTTAATGCCATATAATTCAAATCTAACCCTAGTGGAATGCTATAAATAGATAGTGAAGGCTTCAGAAAAATTAGACTTTTCTTCTGAGACTTTGTGAATCAGAAAAACCTGAGCCTTCTCTCTCCCTATCTGGCTGACCACTCCCTCTCTTCTTCTTCAATATTTCGAAAGCCTTAGTGATTAGAGTAGTGCCCACACACATCAAGCAATACCTCAATCATAGTGAGGAAGATCGTGAAGAAAGATCATCAGCAAAGGAGTTTCAGAATCAAAGATTCAGAGAAAGAGATCCAGGTTCAGATATTGATAATATTCTTCTACAGAAAGGAATCAAGGGCTAGATATCTGAACGGAAGGAGTCATTATATTTTGCTGCACCCAATGTAAGGTTTCCTAAACTTTATATGTGTTTAATTTATCGTTTTAGAAAGTTCTTATTTAGGATGTTAATCAACATACTTGTGAGTAGATCTAAGATCCTAGTAAAATAATTTCCAACAGCGGCTCAGAGAGAATTTTCTGACTCAGAATAATGTTGTGAAAAGGTTGTACAGTTGTGTTCAACTCTGAAGCCTTTGCCTTCTATTTATAGAAGACCACCCAGGGCTATGATTGACATTTGGAATTGAAAAAATCAAATAGAAAAGGAAGCTAAGTGGCCAGCCTAGGCATTGTGGAAACAAGGCTTGCCACTTTTCCAACTTTCCTTTTCCTACACTAATAGTTTCCTGTTTTGTCAAAAACTGCCAATTCCTTTGTTCAACCACATAAATGTCAAATCTAATTATTTAATAATTAAAATTAATTATCAAATAATATATTGTCATTTATTTTATTAATAATGAAACTAATTAAAGTTTCCTAATTAATAAATATGCCCTTCAAAATCTCTATTTACTGTTTTGCCCTTAGTAAGTGATAAATTCTCAAATAGACAAGTCTATCTTGAGAATTTTTAATTGATTAATTAAAATCAATTAAATGAGTCTTACAAGTAATATCATCTCAACTAGTGAGGGGACCATGGGTCTATATATCCGAGCTTCCAATAAGCAGATCTAGAATTTACCACTTAAATTCACTAACTTATTAATTCTTCGTTGAATCCACACATAGAACTCAGAATTGCACTCTCAGTATATAGAATGCTCTATATGTTCCACCATATAGACACATTATTAGTTATCCATTGTTATAATCCTAATGTGATCAATGATCCTCTATATGGATGATTTACACTGTAACGGGACTAAATTACCGTAACACCCTACAATGTATTTTATCCTTAAAACACTTAACCCTGCATAAATGATATTTCAACTAAGTGAAATGAGTACTCAATCATTTATCTCGTTTGGTTAAGCTCGAAGGAAATCACCCTTTGCTTACTATTCGTCAGATAGAAGCTATAGATTCCATATTTATGTTAGCGCTCCCACTCAATCGCACTACCGTGTTCCCAAAATGTATGTATTGCCCAGACTAAAGATTAGGCTTAACTAACAAATCAAAGAACACGAATAATACTCTTGAAATTAAGCCTAACCATATTAGGATTTCGATCATGTGATCTAGGATCAACTTATGATATTGAATTGAATAGATGTTTACGGTAAGTTTCAAAATCTAATTCAAAGTTCAATATCGGTCCATTCCAATGCATACTCCATGCATCCAACCTGAGCTTTACTTTAACCTATGTTCTGGAAAGAACATAACATTTCTCCAAATGTAAGTAAACTCTGTTGTAGATTATCATATCAGTAAAACCCAGTGTTCTGATAAATCTAGGAATACTTTATTCACATAGTCATGTTTACTTTCCATTGTGTTGACAACACAATAAACATGATCAAGTATGTGAAAAGGGGTTTGGATGAATTTATAAATCAAATAGACAAGCAATTGATTAAGTGAACCAAAACATACACAAGTGAATGAAAAATTACTTCTGTTACTTTATTGATATTGAATAATCTGGATTACATTGAAACAGAGTTTTATTTAGGGCATAAAACCCAACACATACTTCATCCATGACACCTAAACACTAAGTGACATCTTCTCATAAGTCCTTCACAAGAACTCATCAATTCTTGGTCTGCAACACCTTGTTCTCATTATTGTAACATTCAAAGAGAACCATAGCTAGAATTCATAAACTTCTCACCCATGATCTGCAAGGTAGAATATCAATACAACTAAAATAGGAGTACATCATTACCCACTAAACAAGAGGGCCAAACCTCTACGAATCTTTTTGTCTCCTGTACGATATATGGTTCTTATTGACATGTGGTGATTGTCTAATATAAATAATTTGGCTCCACTGCTTGCTGGCCAAATCCTCAGTGAACATTGTATTTTGAATAAATTAGAAAATTCTTGTTCATTTAGAAATAGAAAATTAAGTCTTCTCCAATATTTCAATATTGGTTCTACGAGTTCTTTCATTTATAATTTTTTTGAAATTTACCTCATATAAAAAATCTTACAATTTGTTTTTCTTATGGTAAAAAATGTAAATTGAACCGTGAGATTTTTATTATACCTTTGTATAAGAATTATGGTTATATCTCCCAATGAAGAATAAAAAGACTTATTTTTGATAGAATTTTTGACCCCTTAATTTAACAAATATTAGATTTTGTAAAGGGGTAACATACAAATATAAGGAAATGAGATGGCAAAATAAAGTTTCAACGTCTTATAATTGATGCATATTTTTTTATGAATCTTTCCTTATGGTTTCATAGAGTGATCAACAAGATTTTGCTGTGTTCAAAGATGACTAATGGAACTTATATTTTTTTCAGAAGGTATTAATATTCAGACGTTGCTTCTTTTAAATTTTCAAAACCATAGTTGACAAATCAACTAGATAAAAAAAATAAAGTCGTCAAAACTAACTACGGTTGAAAACACTGCCATGGGAGGTATGACGAGTCAGGTGAACGTCTAAGATTATTTGTATAATTAATAAAGAAATATAATTTCATCTTGAAATAAAAATTTTTGGCGAACCTAGCACGAAGGGTATTTGAGAGATATAATTAACATTTATCTAAGGACATGGTTAGAACTGTGATTAGTCATTCTTCTACATCAAAATCATTTTGGGGAGAAATGTACCCCTGTCGTTAAAGGAGACAAATTTTGTCTTAAACAATGCCCTAAAGGAAGCCTTGAAATTCAAGAAATGCAAAAGATTCCCTACGCTTCGGCTGTTGGGAGTCTTATGTATGCTCAAGTTTGTACGCGTCCAGATATAGCGTACATTGTTGGAGTGTTAGGCAGATACTTAAGCAATCCAGGAATTGATCACTGGAAAGCAGCCAAAAGGTTATGAGATATTTGAAGAGAACAAGAGAGTACATGCTCACATATAGGAGGTCAGATCACTTTGAGATCATTGGATACTCTGACTCTGACTTTGCGGGATGCCAAGATAGTAGGAGATCTACTTCGGGCTACATATATCTGTTAGGTGGTGGAGCTATATCATGGAGGAGTGCAAAACAAACACTCATAGCTTCATCCACCATGGCAGCAGAATTTGTTGCATGTTATGAGGCATCCAACCATGGTATATGGCTGAGGAACTTTGTCACTGGGCTGCGCATTGTGGATGGAATTGAAAGACCACTTAAGTTGTATTGTGACAATAAATCAGCTGTATTGTATTCCAACAACAATAGGAGCTCGACGAAGTCAAAACACATTGACATCAAGTTCCTTGTTGTAAAAGAAAGGGTACAAAGTGGACAGATTTGTATAGAACACTTAGGTACAAACTCCATGACTGCAGACCCCCTTACTAAGGGTTTGCCACCCAAGGTCTTTCATGAGCACACTGCTCGTATGGGTGTTTTAGATTATGAAGATATCTAGATTCAGTGGGAGTTTGTCTTTAGTGTGTTTTATTTGTTTTATGAAACATGTGTATTTGGATATTTTTCTGATCAGAAATTATGTTATTCAGTTTATTTCACTTTGTACATTTAAGCTAAAGTTTTGATCTCCATAAAGTAAAGTAGGACCAATTGAAAATTGACATGAATAGATCACCATGCATGTAATTTTCATACCACATTATCATGATTGATCTATGTCATTTGGCTATATTGATGTATGTGACCATTGATGGGTTTAGTTGTGATTGATACAACGAAAATCGCTTTGATCCTATGTTGATATAGTTAATGGACGAGATTGCACATGCCTATGGTTATGATGACAAAGTTATGAGCTCAATAAGGTTAACACATTTATATGTATACATATGTGACCCAGTGGGAGATTGTTAGACTTTATTGGGGTCACAATTGTATATATAAAATGTGTGTTGGGTCATCAAATAAATAAGTCAAATTTATGTGGTCTATTTTGTAATAAAGTTTATGACTTAAGGGCATGATTGTTATGATTTTAATATGTGGATACCAATTAGACAATTTCTAATTTGATGAGGGGCCAAATTGGAAATAGTCAAAAAAGGATTAATTTAAACAGGTATTGGTCCCCATTTTTTGCATCGCTTCATATTGTATTCTTGAATCCCCATCATCAAGAAAACAAAAGTTCCAGAGAGAAGGTTTTGATGCAAAAGATTGGAAGATCATACCAATCTAAGGTTATTACAAAATCGATTCTATGGACTGCGGTACGCTTCCGCTATTCTTTAATCTTATTGTTTGATTCTCTTGAATTAATTAGGGCTATATACAGATTTACAGTATTTCTAACAAGAAACACTCAAATATGCAACATAATTCTGAACTGGGTATCAACTAAAGTATTAGTAAATACTCTTTATGAACTATGGTTATGATTAGACTAGTAGTCTACATAAGAATATATTCTATTTATGGATGCCTAACGAAGATGAGGTCTTATAAGCCTCATGAAAGGAATTTGGATTCCAATATAATAATAAGATACTTTACTATGTACTCTTAGTACTTAAGGAGCTAAAAATTATGTGATCCCACACTAAAGTTTAATTTTGTGATGAGAAAACCTAACAATTTTGAGGATGTTGAGTTTGGGAGAGAAATAAGATTATTATAGATATTGTTCTTGAGGAGAAATTGATGTTAAACTTAGTTCCAACTATCACATTTGACACTATTTAGATTTCCATGCCTTTCATTGATCAAGAAGTGAATCTAAAACTTTGATATGACAATATCAAACAACTTCCCATTCAAGATATGGTAAATGTTTCAAATAATCAAACTCAGCAACCTCAAAGACAAGTACAATTAAAAAAAATTATGAGAGAAAGGACATAAGGAAATAGTAGAATGATTGAAGATGATCCAATATCCTTTTATCATGGCATGAAGGTTCAAACTCTCAAAATTATATTCATATCATAAATAAGGAGTACAAATTGAGTTGAGATAATAAAGTTTTGTATTTTTTCCTATTGCTATAAGCTGTAAAACCAATTGGTTATAAATGAATATTTATGACCAAGAGGATGCAAATTACAATGTAGAGAAATATAAGTATGTAAAGAATTACTCATAAAGCATACATTCACCTTAAATAGACTTTCTTTTTGTTTAAAAGAAAGACTATTTTAGGACAAGCATGTCACTAACTTCTCATTATAGTTTTGAAATGAATTATTAAAGTTTCATTTATCAATGGTAATATTGATGACAATAGGATATGGTGAAACTAGAAAACTTTGTATCCATTGATCCAAAGAATATAGTTTACAAATTTGGAAAATCTATGTATAAACTCAAATAAGCTTCTTGTCAATGATTATACAATTTTCATTAAGTATTCTCATTTAATTTTGAGATAAAAGTTTTTGATGATTGTGTATATATCACAGGTTCAGTGGGAGTAAGAATATGATACTAGTATTATATATTGGTGAAAAATTATTTTCCATTAATGATATATACCCTTTTGTATTAAGAATTCAACATATGTTGAGATTGTTCTTGAGATATCTGAATTATAACAAAAGAGATATATTCATTAAGTATTCAAATTTATTGGCATGAAGGTTACTATACCAGGTGATACGCTTGTTGCTAAAAGAAATAAGTTGTGTAAGTCATTACACTGAAAGCAACCTTAGAATTCAATAAATATAGATTTTTCTTTTTATTTATATTTAGAATCTAATGTATGCTTAAGCATATATGTGAATTTGTACTTAACATATATATCAAAAATGTTGGATAGATAATTAAGTAATTCTATAAAAAACTTTTGGTATACAGTTAAATGGGTTATAGGGAATTTATATAGAACAAACTACTATATGTTCTCCTATCAAGAGAGAAAACTAGAGAACTGTAAATCTTGTATTTTTGGAAGATTATTACTCAAAATTACCACAAATATCATCTCTATTAGATGGATTAAAATCATCACTATCTATAGATTAAGGTATACTTTCGCTATTTGAGTTCTTTTTTAATCAAAAAAATGTATTTTTTAGATGTATATTTTTGAGCTTATAACAATATGAAATTAAATCTTATTATTAAATATTTTATAAGTGATAAAAGTTTTTAACCACTAGAGTCATGTCCAAATGAAATTGACAAGAGTTGCATAGTGCATACACTCATTGATTATAATAATGTGACACATATTATTGGTTTAAATTATAATTAGTTGCACAAAATTAGTTCAAGTTTAGGCCCATAACATGTCTCAATCAAAATTTAATAAATGCAACTTGAAAGATTGAAAATATGTTTTCTATATGATGCCAATTTGTTTTATCCTACAACTATCAACTATTTATATTTGATTAGTGGAATCTAATCCAAATTAAATGGTTAGGTAAATCCTGTTACTTGCACCCTCTAAACATTACTTTATGTTTCCAAATCATTGATTTTCATGTGTTCTCCTCTTGAAGATATACACTAAAATCTTTACTGATAATGTTTGTTCTAAGAGTTTATTTTTTCACATAAATAAAAAAGATATTTACAATGTAACTGGCTAATTCTTTTGTTTTGTTTTGTTTGGATGACATACTACAGCTTCAAGATAAGTCATCATCATAATTTTTAAAACTTTGAGAATACTCCTAACAAGATTATTTCAAAATTTCTCAGAATCAATATGATAATGATATTAATTACAATGGTACATAAAACTGGACCATACCAAATCACTACACTTTTTTTCATGTATAAATAAGATTGTGTGAGAAAATATAGTACACACTTTCATGTCATGCAGGGGAAAAAAATAAAGCTTATTGTAGTGTACCCCAAAGTTGACTCAGTCCATACATTAGGCCCCCCATGCACACAACAAATCATATAAGTGTGTCAGTGAGTGAAAGAAAGAAGGATAGAGAGTGAAAAAGAAAGCAAAAGCCCACTTAACATGTCGTCTCAACTCAACCAAAATGAACAAAGTCTTACTCACCTCATATTAAATGTTCATATCAGTGTCTTTATATACATACTGAGTACTGGTGGTTGGACAAGTTGCACAAACAAGCATGTTGATAGATGTAACTTTTTATATATTGGTTGTATTTGTTTAAAAGGAATAAAGGGAGTATGTATTTATAGTTTTTGTATACCACTATCAATATTGAATATTTGGGCAACTTTCCCTCAATTTAAGGGACTGGTAGGGAAGACCTTATGAAGAAATTATCAATCATATATAACTGGGCCATGATTGGTGTCAAATCTTATATACAAACAAAATAATGCCTTGTTGTTTTTTATGTTCTAAACTTGGATTAAAGTTTTTCAACTGTGATTTTAATTATATATTGAGATTTTTTTTTAATTATCGTATTGATTACAATATTATCTTTGATTTGAATTTTTTATCACTACAAACTACAAAAAACAGTTACTTTTAGTGATAAATTTTTTGTCACAGTATATATTTTTTGTAATTAAACATGACTTTTAGTCACAATAAAAAGTTACTTGTAATTAAAACATAGTATTTAGATGCAACGTTGTCAATAATTTAATTTTAATCACAACAAGTATTGTGACTGAAAATATATTTAGTCTCAATAAATTGTGTTTTTTTGTAACTAATACCTTTAGCTAAAGACCTTTTAGTCACAACATAGAATTTATGATTTATAATTAGCTATAATTTTTTATTTTTAATGAAAAATTTTATTGTAACTAGAAGTTAGATTTTTTTTTGTGTGGTGTATTAAGGTAGTACATATAATTGTAATTAACAATACATAGTATGTATTGGAATTAAATAATTAGTCTCTGACTATCTCCGATTCAAAAAAAGAAAATATGATAGGAAATGTCAAAGATGTGTAGAATGAAAAAAAAATGAATTACATAACATATTCCTGGAAGGATGGATCATTGGTTGGAAATTTTTGTAGAAAAATTAATAAATGATAAAAAATTTATATATGATATAAAACACAATAATAATAGAAAATGATTAAGTATGTGTAGCGTTTTTGTGATATTTTAAGTTTCAAAAATCGTTTTTTAATGAAAAAAAATAAAAATCTAATAATTCGAATAAAAATAATTTTTTAATTAATTTAAATTAATTTTGATATTAGTAGCGTTTGAATTTGAAAAATTGATTTTTTTTCTCAAACTTCTCTTTATTGTTATTTTTTAAAATTTGATTATTTTGGTTTGTTTTATTAATTTTAATTATAACATCAGACATTTACTTATTTTATTAATAAAATTTGAAATGATCTTATTTTGACATTAAAATTTTAATAAAACTGAAAGAAAATTTAGTAAAAATTTCAAATTTGCTAACCATCTCAGATTTTTAAATTTTGGTATTTTTAAAATATATTTTATTAATTTAAATTATAAGATTAGAAAAATGTTAGTTTTGACATTTTATGGTATTATATATTTATCTTAATTAAAATTATATTTTTTTGTTAAAATAACATAAAATTTCTGAAAAGTTGTTAATTTTAGTTTGAATAGATATTTTTAGCTTTTCTAAACATAAATTTTTTAAAATTTAGGATATTGTATTTGATTTATTTTTAAAATAAAATTTATAATATTATAACCATAAAAATATCTTATTTTTAAATTATTTATTTTGATAAAAATTTAATTTGCTAAATTATAAGATTTGAAATATAATATTAGAAATATCTCCATTTTAAAATTAAGATTTCATGTTATATTACCATTAAATATTTAATTTAAATTAAGTTTAAATAAACTGAATATTTATAAATTAGTTGGATATTTAAATTTAAGATAATTAGAATTTTTTAGATTTTAAATATTTTTCTAACAACCTAATTTAAATTCAAATTAAGATATTTTTTTTGAATATATTATTTTAAAATAAAAATATCTTAACCTACATTCCTGATATTTTTACATGTTTGAATGTTTGTTTAATTTTTTATTCATTTTTTTTAAAACAAACCTATTATTTATTTGATCTAAATTCTTATGATTAACTTGTTGATAGATCTAATGATCTAATTTTAATAATCATCGAATTGTCAATAGATCATATAAATAATTTGTAACAGGTAAATTTTGTAATTTCATTCATCTGTGATAAGCCTAGTAACATGATAGGGCCTATCCAAATCATTTGTCCTGTGTGAGCTTATATGTTTGCTATTGGACTTAGATGCATATAGGAAACTCATTTAAGATTTAAATGCACTAGGTTGCTAAAATAAAAATATCACCATGATAGTTTTTTTAGGCCAATTAGTATTCGATTTATTCAATAATAACAATTATTTAGTTAAAGGTTAAATTCCGTTAGGGACCATAGTAGTGGGTACGACATAGTGAACCCAGCCCTCCCTCACATGAACTACCGAAACTGTGAAGGCTTATTTACCTTATTTAAATAATTATATTATGCTAATATATTAGTTTAACCTAATTAAAATTGATTAGCAACATAATCAATTTTAAAATAAATAAATTAATTTTTTATTGGATTATTTTAAAATTAATTTAGAAAAATACACATAGTTTAATGAAATATATTCTAAATAGTTATTTCTAGTAACTAAATTATATTTTCTAACATTTAATTAATTGGAAAAATATATATTTAAGATGAGCCCTTCCAACAAAGGACAAGTTTCTACTAGCCAAGTTGTGCAACTTCTTATGGATCTTATCAATAATAACTATGCAATCAGAGGCTCACCACTTTTTCGGTCTAAGATGGACTCCAAAATAGTTGAGGGGAAAGCTGCCCTATTCTATTTGCATCATCCTCAAGATTCTTTCTTTGTGTATTTCATTCACACCACCAAAGTAAGCCAGAGATTTGTTTTTGTTAGCTATAAGGCTCGTAATTTCACTAAAAGTCTTAAAAACTTCATGAACATGCCTAACCAAGGTTTCATTTCCTTTACAAAAAATAATCAAGTCATCCACGAAGCAAATGTTCACAAGCTTTAAGGACTTACAGGGAGGGTGAAACCTAAAGCCTTTCAAGGAGGATCTCTGAATCAGCACTCTTGTCAAGTAGTCCATGGTCAGAATGAAAAGCATCAGTGACATCGGATCACCTTGACGAAGAACGTTCTCCCCTTTAAAGGACCCCTGAAAGCGGCCATTCATAATTAGGGTGTAGGAAGCACCATGGAGGCAGCTTAAAATCCAAACAATGAACTTATAAGGAAACCAAAGGCCCTTTAAAAGATTAGAGAAAAATCCCCAATCAACAGTGTCCGCCTTGCTGAGATAAATCTTGAAGATGCTTCTAGTTGAGACTTTCTTCCAAGTTTATTTTTTAAGAAGTTGTTGGAAGATCAACATATTATGAGCCAGCTGCCTATTCTTAATAAAGGCACCTTGGTTATCATGAATCAGGCTAGGAAGCACTTTTGAAAGTCGAGCACAGATAATCTTAGAAATACACTTGTAGAGGGTATTGTAGTAGGCAATCGACCTATAGTCACTCGCATCCTTAGGATTGTTAATCTTGTGAATAAGGGAAATAGTAGTCTCATTGAGATCTTTTGGCAAGTTTCCATATTGAAAGAACCCCAAAATGGCTTGAGAAATATCCTCTCCAATTTCATTCCACAACCCTTTGAAAAATCCTGAACCAAAACCATCTGGACCCGGGCTCTTGGTGGTGTGGATATCGAATAAGGCTTTCTTGACATCTGACTTACTGAAAGGCCAAATTAGTTGGATTTGTTGAGGGAGATCTAGCTTGTTTTCAAACCCCAGGCTTCTCTTCAATCCTTCTAGTAGCTGAGCTTTTCTTCCCCGTAAAATTACGAAAAATGTTGAAGAAAATGATCAACCACTTTGGGTTAGTCCTCAAATATAGAGTCCCCCTTCCAGTAAGACACAATCTTGTTTTCATCTTTTCTCTTCTTCATGATAGCATGAATGTAGTTAGAGTTCTCATCGCCAAACCTATGCCAATTAATTTTTGAATTCTGATGTAAATAGCTTACATAAGTTTTTTGAGTAGCCAAGTATCTTTGATGCACTTCCTTCTCATTTTGAATGAGCACAGGGCAAGAGGGATTGCCAGCCGGTTGTTCTTGCGCACTTATGAATTCCTCTTTTGCAGCCATATACAAGGTTTTCAAGTCTCCGTTCTCTGAGTTATGCCAATTTTTCAAAGCATGTTTAACCCTGTAGAGTTTCTTCACAATGTTTTGGAAATTAGTAGCCTTAGAGTCCTTCCACCCTTTAAGCACTACCTCTTTGAACCCCTCTCTAAACATCCAAAAGTTACAAAATCTGAACGTTCTGTTACAATAGTTACCAACCTCAGTAGGTTTAATAATGTAGTAGCTATGGTCCAAAATTTTCCTCCATCTGTAGCTGGCTTCAGTATTTGGGAATTGATCTAACCAAGCCTCATTAGCAAAGATTGTCTAGTTTTGAGTAGATCCTCACCCCCTCTTCATGCTTGTTTGACCAAGTAAAGTAAGTCCCCAAACTTTTCAACTAATCAACTTGACCCATGGCGAGCCAGTCTTGAGCATCTTGAATTTTAGAGGGTTTGACTTGTCTACCTCCACTTCTATCCTTATAATAGAACATTACATTGAAGTCTCCAATAATGATTCACGACTCATTCAAATTACCATGACATGGCAGTTTACCACAAACATCTTTCCTCTCATTAAGGGAGTTACTGTCATAAACTACCATAATAAAAAACTCCTCTTTGAAGCCAACCATATTGATCTTGCAATGAACAAATTGACTATCTTCCATAATCATCCTTCCTTGGACTAACTTATCAATCCATATCAACATTATTCTGTAAAACATACTCTGACGAGAATAGCAATTCTAGTTGGGTAAGTTCTTCCTCACACTTTTTATTTTTCATGGCTGATTTTGGTCTCAAAAAGAGCACAAAAACAAACTTTATTATTCCTGCAAATATCTAACAACTCAAGCTGCTTTTCTTTTTTATTCAGTCCTCTAACATTCCACCCTAAGACATTTTATTTATCCATCATTAAGAACGATTCTAAATAGTACCAACCGCCTCTTCCTCTACTTTTTTAGCACCTCATATCCGTCACTAATACGGGCTCTAGTACTCAGATTCTGCACATTTTTTGAGCCTTATTTCCTAGGAGTGATCCATTGGTTTGAATCACTTAATCTGTCAGAGTTTATCCCCCTGCTGTTCTCTGTGATTACATCTATTGATAGCTTCTGCACTACCCTTTCCTCATTTAGGGACCCTGTAATGTTCGCACCAACAGTGTGTTGCTGAACCGCAACACTATGTTGAATTTCCTACTGCATAGAATCACTCTGCTGCTATATTTCAACATAGGAATTGTTCAAGTCATAAGTTCCATGCTGCATTGGTTCATCTTTCTTAACAACATGTTGTTTCTTCTTCCAAGTCACATGTTTTCCTTTGATGCAATTAGCTAAAATGTGCCCCAATAGAGAACAAGATGTACATCTTGATTGCTGCCATTCATATTCTACAATTTATTCCATTAGTTGCTTTCTCTCATTGACCAATGCAATAGATTTTGGAGGGCAATCCGAAATCTCAACATCAACAAGGACTCTCGCAAACTTGATCATAAACCTCTCAAGTGTTACTTTATCCAGCATGAAAGGCTTGCTTATAGTGCTCACTAAAGCACTCACAGAATTCTTGCCCTAATATTAAAGACTTAAGCCTTTTAACCTAATGAAGACTGGTACAGATCACACCATTTGGTTAGTATCCAAATATAAAGACCACGACCTAAGAAGCATAGGTTTTTTGTCAAAATCGATCACTCCCATTTCAAGTATGATGTCCCTATTCGTTTCATCCCTGAAGCTAACCAATGTGAAACCATAATGCATCCTAACAATCTTATCCACTCCTAAGTTCCCCCAAATTCTCTTAATAAAACCCTCAAAAACTTTGAAGGGCGGGTTGGCACCTAATACAATACAGATGATAGATGATTTCCAATAGGATGTGTCAATTTCTACTTCCTCTTCATCAAGTTTTACCACAAACTGATCCCTAACGTTCATGGGTTCAATATAATCAAGCCTTGAGGAGGGAGTTCTAACTTTGTTTACATTGAAATTGCTCCACATATCCTTGGTTGAAGCTTGAAAATGTGTTGTCGTAACCTCATCTCCCCAGCTAGTAGATCGTGGATTTGGTTTCAAGGCACTCAGATCTTCATCTTTTCCGTTCAGGATGTTCTCCAGTTCTTCGCACGGGTCTAGGAAGATTTTAGCAGCTGGTTCCTCTTGGATCAAAGGAAGCTCATTCTGATTAGCCTCATTTCCAACTCCTAAATCAACACTCATCTGTAACGCCCTAATGCTAAGGCACGCTACAATGCTTTTTCAATTACAGTGCAGTCTTTGCTAATCACAGAATTTTCTTGAAAAACGTGTCAAATTATAACTTTTGTATTGAAAATTAAACTTTATATTATATCAAAATATTTACAAGTGTCGGGATCCCGCTTTCAAACTTTTAAACATATTATACCAAAATACATAATAATCAGGTCGCACAGTGACTACAAAATACAATCCCCAGATGTCTCGAGACCGAACACTCCAGGTCGAGCTGCTTCGACATGTACAATGTTATCCTAGCTCGGGTTCACTCCTGTTCATCTTTCACCTTTCCTTTACCTACACATAGAAGTAGAACTGTGAGTCGACAGACTCAGTAAGAAAAGCATGTAACATATTGTATAATTTCCGACTTGTATTTAGGCGCCCATACACCTATTTTCAAGGATCAACAGATGAGTAAGAACGTTCCAAACTAGGGTATAGTCACTATACCACATACACTACGTACCTCACTGTACGAGTTATGGTAGGGTTTATTTCATACCCTGAGTACCAGTGCGTGATGTACCACACACACTTAGTACCTTCCTGTACTTGTGCTGGTATCACTGTACTGTACTCCTAAACAATATTCACTATCCCAATGCAGTCTGTACCATACTGTACAAGTGTTAGTAGTGCAAATAACACGTAAACCATGCATATACACATAACATATACATACACTCAGATATTGATGTCGCACATTATATTCAGTTCTTACCTTCTTTCCAGATTCAAGTGGGCTGGCCGACCTGAACGGAAAGTCTCGTGCTAGATGGATGCCCTAATCACATTGTGAAACCGGGTAAGTTACACGAACAAAACCCTAATCCCGGAAAACCCAAAACAATAACCCTAGGTTCTGCTACACTTTCTAGGGATTACACAAACTCTAGAAATAGGGAAGCACCCAACCACGACACTAAAATGGACGAAAATTGAGAAAACAAAGCATTTGGGAACCCTGCGAAAACCGGTTACCCGGTTTGCACCAGTCCACACCAAATTTTTCATTCTTTGCTTAATTTTCCACCAAATGCTACCAAACATTCCAGAGTACCTAATTAGGGTATACACAACATATTCCAACCAATAAACCAAAGAAAAACTCACTGAATCAATTTATGCCATTAAAGACCTAAACTTGAGTTTCAAAGCTCAAGCTTGCTCAACTCGACCTCCATAGCTCAAATTCAATAACCTGAACTTAAAATCAACTTAAAATTAACCTAAAATCAAAACCCTAAGCATTACGAACCCTACCAGCCCCTCTTTCACAAAATCATTACATGAAACCAAATTCAAAGCTTAAAAACACCAAGAACAAAGAGCTAGGGATTACCTCAACCTCAAGAACTCTTGGATTCCTAGCTGAATTCCAGAAAATTACAGATGAGAAGCTTGGTTCCTCTTGCTTTGGGTTTGCCCGAAAAAGAGAAAGAGAATGAGAAAGAGGATTTTCTATTTTTGCTTTTTCCTTTGAGTTGATATTTTTCTTCAAATGGGAAAGGATTTCCTAACTAATCCTAGCTGAAATTTAATTTCCTAGGTGTCACAAGGTTAGGCAGCCACCTAACACCCCTCTCTTGGAAATTACTAAAATGCCCTTTCTCATAAAACTAGGGTATTTCAAAAGCTAGGGGTAAAATGGTCAAATTCCATAACCCCGCTTAATCGCGATATTTTATTTTCTCTAACATATTTGCCACTAAGAAATAAGGTTCTAAACTTACCCATGTGATCAAACTAGCCATCCATCGCATTTTCCGTTGTCGCCGAGCAAAAATTACAAAAATAACATATTTCACATATAAGTCAAATAATACCCCTAGAGTTTGATTAAATCTCCAGAATTGAGAAATTAGAACTCTAATATTCATTTCTAAATATTGGGGTCCACAAATAAATTAATTCATAAATAATTACAAAATTAACAGAAATTAGTGTTAATTGCCTTTACTAATTCAAATTACTAAAGCGGTCATTATATCATCGATCGTATGGCAGGCTTTCAGATTACCCTTCTCTTCTTCGCCATGGAAGAGTAGAGGGAGAACACGCATGCCTCAAAAAATTACAAAAAAATATTTTTAAAGTCGAGTAATCTGGCTTTTTGTGAAACAACTTGTTCAAAGGAATGTTAATTAATTTTAGATCAACATAAACTAGAATATTTTTTTTTATGATTTATTTTTATTTTATTTTATATAATTTCAAAAATGTATTTTTTTTAAATACATTAGATTTCGAATTTAGTCATTTATATTTAATAAAAATTGAAAATTAATTTTAATTAATTTTGGACCAACTTAAATTAAGTAATTTTCATCATATTTATTGAAAATTAATACTAAGATGGAAAATAATTTAATTTTCATCATATTTTTTTTAAAATTTATATTTAGAGTCATCTAAATTAGTAAGTTTAATTAAATAAATATATTAAAATAAATATAATATAAAAATACATATTTTAAAATAATGAGCTTTATTTTAAGGATATTTGATCTCTATTGTTTATTTTACATAGTTCTTATTTTAATGAGATTCTTCCCTGATAGATGTTCATTAATTAGAAATTTCAAGTCGTGGAATCTTGAAAGATAAGTATTATTGTAAGTCTTTTATTCTTAGTAACGATCTCCCCAATAGTAGTGACTAAGAGTATGGGATACAAAGTATGAAACAATGGTAGAAGCTCATAAGATAGAATTACCTCGACTCTCGCGTAAACAGGATAACACCGACAATTTCAGAGAGCAATCTCATTGTTTCTAGAACACAAAGACAATTCATATAATTATGGGATTGATTCAAAGAATAAAGGCAACACATTTTAGTTTTCTATTAGTTACATTGTAATTATAGAATTAATGTAGTTTCTTATTTTACTCATTATAGGCGAAAGGGAAACCATTCCTCATGTATTAAGTCCTTATGAATAGTGGCCTAATATTACTATTAAGGGGATCGAGAAAATTGCGTCAAAAATACATTTAAGAGAGGAAAGAGGGATCTAAGAGAGAAAGTTACACAGAGATCAATTGTAAGAGCTTTTGAGAGGAAGAACACTTTGTTCCTTATCTCAAGTCAATACAAATACAAAGGGAGTAGGCTATCACCACACTTACAGAGCCGAACCTCTTTAAAATTTAGTGTTAACTTTATTTTATCAATTTTGTTTTCTTTTATTTATCTTATGTAATTGCTTTATTTTTTACACATTGTCATTGGCTAGAAGCGAGGTCAACATTTCGGTGCTTTCATTGAAAAAAAAACACAAGCCTTTGACTTAGTTTTGACAGGTAAATAGGATGGTTGTACAAACTCGAAGGGAGGCTTTACTGATCAAGGCGACCCAATGGTGACAGATCCCAATAGGCAAACTCCTACAAACACGAGAGGACGACCAGGGACAAATCCCGAGTAGGTTAATGCACAACCTCCTACTGTAGGCTACGGAATGACTTCCCCTCTGCCTTGGATCACGCTAGGCGTATAAGAGACTGGAAACACTAGTATGGCAGCTGATCAAACAACTCCCAACACCAAGGTCCCATCTACTACTAATACTTAAAGGCTTGCTGGAGGCAAAAGTGAACTCTAAAATCTGCGAGAAGCACTTAGGCTCATGCAAGACCATAATAACACTTTATTGCTTCATGATCCAGAGGGCCTCTGAGAAGCCATAACCCTTGATACAAACCACACCAACAGTTGTGATGAAACCCGATACCAATTATGGCAGCCTCTAAGAATTCTCGAAATTTGAATGTATAACCGTAACCCAATGTTTAGTTAAGCATGAACCTTTTCATGAAGGAAGACGCCACAAACGGTGGTGGAAATCTGTTTGATAAGTCAGGTTGAACGCCATAAGGAATACACCTTGATAAGTTCGAATAGTTCTCTCAAGAACTCAAGAAGAAAATCTCTCAAAATTTTATTCGAAAATATTCTAATTTTTCAAAGTGTTTACAAGGCTTTATATAGCACCCTTACAACTAAGAAAACAGGAAACTAAAAGAAAGACAATTTTCCAAATAAAACAAAGAAAAAATAAAGGAAACAAAATTAAAAAGGAAAGCTGCCAAATTCCTTGAAAAATGTGATAAGCTCAATTTGGGTCTAAATTGAGTCTACTTTGATGAGAAGCACAAATCTTTGTTCTCCTTCAGTGTTGACTGCGGTCTCCTCTTGTTTTAAAACTCTGTTGACTAAGTTGCTGAGTTCTTCTTTGAATCTCTTTGCTCGCGCCCTCATCACTGGGCCAACTGGAACTTTACTCGTATCTTTAGCCTTAGTGTTCTCATCATTCCCCCCTCTTGAAAATGATTTTTCCTCAAATCTTCACTTGCATCAAAAGAGCTCAAATCAGAAACATTAAAAGTAGCACTAACATTATATTCTCCAGGTAAATCGAGTCGATAGGCATTGTCATTGATCATTTCAAGCACTTGAAACGGACCATCTCCTCGAGGTAGCAATTTGGAACGTCTTTGGACTGGGAATCGTTATTTCCTCATGTGTAACCATACCCAATCACCGAGCTCAAAAACCTGCTTGTGACGACCCTTGTTAGCTTGCTTTATGTATTGCTCGGTCCTTCTTTCTATGTTGAGTCGTGCCCTCTCATGGATTTGCTTCACAAATTTTGCTTTTTTTTTGCCATATAAATTCAAATGCTCAGAAATAGGTAAAGGTGATAGATCTAAAGGAGTCAAAGGATTAAAACCATAAACAACTTCACATGGTGAAAATTTAGTAGCAGAATGCGTAGAACGATTATAAGCAAATTCAACATGTGGTAAAAAATCCTCCCAAGTCTTAATAATTTTACTTACGATAGCCCTCAATAAAGTGGATAAAGTTTTATTAACTACTTCTGTTTGACCATCGGTTTGAGGATGACAAGTAGTAGAAAACAAAAGTTTTGTCCCAAAGTTTCCCCATAATGTTTTCCAAAAGTAACTTAAGAACTTAGCATCCCTATCAAATAAAATGGTTCTAGGCATACCATGTAATCTCACAATCTCCCTGAAAAACAAATCTGCAACATTAGAAGCATCATCAGTTTTATGACATGGGATAAAATGAGCCATCTTAGAAAATCTGTCTACCACCACAAAAATTGAGTCCCTCCCACGTTTATTCCTAGGTAAACCCAACACAAAATCCATTGAGATATCAACTCATGGTGAACTAGGAATGGGTAGGGGTGTGTAAAGACCATTTGTTTGAACCCTCGATTTAGCTTGCTTACAAGCGACACGTCTACCACAAATTCGCTCGACATCTCTTTTCATGTGGGGCCAAAAGAAGTGTTCTTGTAATATAACTAAGGTTTTAGCAACTCCAAAATGTCCCATAAGCCCCCTTCCATGGTATTCGTGAACTAATAAATCTCGTAAAGAACAATTACGCACACACAACCTGTGCTCCCTAAACAAGAAACCCTCATGCCTATAAAACTTACCTTCACCAGATTTTTCACAAGCACCACAAATCTCCCCAAAATCATGGTCATCAGGATAAAGTTCCTTAATATGTTCAAAACCAAGTAATTTAGCATCAAGAGTAGAAATTAAGGCATACCTGCGAGAAAAGGCATCAGCAACCACATTCTCCTTACCTTGTTTATACTGAAGACATATGGAAATATTTCAATGTACTCAACCCATTGTGCATGTCTCCTGTTGAGCTTGTGTTGCCCCTTCAAATGTTTAAAGGATTCATAATCTGTGTGAATCACAAATTCTTTGGGCCACAAATAGTGTTGCCATGTTTCTAAAGCTCGCACAAGGGCATACAACTCTTTATCATATGTGGGGTAATTAAATACAACCCCGTCTAGCTTTTCACTAAAGTATGCCAGGGGTCTCTCTTCCTGCATAAGAACAACGCCAATACCTATACCGGAAGCATCACATTCAATTTAAAATGTGTTAGAAAAATTAGGTAAAGCGAATACTGGGGCGTGAGTAAGCTTGTGTTTAAGCAGTTGAAATGCCTCCTCTTGTGCTTCACCCCATTCAAAAGCAACATTCTTTTTGATAACTTCTGTAAGCGGTGCTGCAATGGTGTTAAAATCCTTCACAAACCTCCTGTAAAAACTAGCAAGGCCATGAAAACTTTGAACATGACCTATAGTTTAGGGGGTTCGCCACTCTTGGATGGCTTCGATCTTTTCTTCATTAACCTCGATACCTGTAGCACTCACAATAAATCCTAGGAAAACAATCTTATTGGTGCAAAAAGTGCATTTACTAAGGTTAGTATATAGTTTATGTTTTCGAAGCACATCCAAAACTAATTGCAAATGTGAAGCATGATCATGCAAACTCTTACTATAAATTAGAATATCATCAAAATTCACAACAACATATTTTCCAATGAAAGCATGCAAAACATGATTCATTAATCGCATGAAAGTGCTAGGGGCATTAGTTAGTCCAAAAGGCATGAGTAACTATTCATACAATCCATGTTTAGCTTTAAATGCAGTTTTTTACTCATCTCCTTCTTTCATACGAATTTGATGATACCCACTATTAAGATTAATCTTAGAAAACACACAAGAACCATGCAACTCATCTAACATACCATCTAAACGAGGAATGGGATGTTGATATTTTACCGTTATGTTGTTGATGGCTCGACAGGCAACGCACATCCTCCATGTTCCATCCTTCTTAGGAACGAGAATTACAGGAACAGCACAAGGGCTCATGCTTTCTCTCACATGCCCTTTGGTCATCAATCCTTCAAATTTCCATTCTATTTCTTTAGTTTCATCAGGATTAGCTCTATATGTTGGGTAGTTTGGGATTGAAGCACCTGGAATAAAATCAATTTGATGTTCTATTCCTCGAATAGGTGGCACACCATGTGGTACCTCCTCGGGAAACACATCCTCAAATTCCTATAAAATAGAAACAACAACAGCAGGCTGTTGGGTTTTATGCCCTAAATAAAACTCTTTACAATCTGATTAGTTATCAATATAAGAAATTTGAAGTGATTGATGTTTGCATGAATTTTACATGCTAATGGTTTAATATGTTTGTTACATTTACACACAAAATCAGTTAAATCCAGATCATATGTTTATTTACAATTACAGTATCGTCAACACAG
Organism: Cannabis sativa; assembly: GCF_029168945.1. Taxonomy (NCBI): domain Eukaryota; kingdom Viridiplantae; phylum Streptophyta; class Magnoliopsida; order Rosales; family Cannabaceae; genus Cannabis; species Cannabis sativa. Next base: position 20,193,779 of record NC_083607.1, read on the forward strand.
TGGAATGTGATTGTGATCATATGAATCAAAAGTCTTGGTCCCTGTTTCATCAGTGTTTTGGATTTACACTAATGTGATAATCACCGATGATGTATACTTACACTTGGAGTAAGTGTTATGTTCTTTCCAGGACATTAGTAAAGTATACTAGTTTCGAATGTATGGAGTATACATTGGACTAGACTGATATTGCAACTAAGTTAAGATATTACAAACTTACCGTTATATATATATCTTTCCAAGTCAATATCAATAGTTGATCTTAAGATTAAAAGAATCTAAATCCTCATATGCTTAGGCTCAACTCAAGAATGTTATTCATGTTCTTTGATTTATTAGTTAAGCCTACTTTTAGGTCAGGGTGATACGTATATTTTGGGAACATGATAGTATGATTGAGTGGGAGTGCTGAACATAAATATGGAATCTATAGCTTCTACTGGTGTATAGAAAGAAGTCAAGTGATGATTCCCTTCAAGCTTAGCAAATAGAAGTAAATGGATGAGCTCTTGTTTAACTGACTAATTATTAGATCACTAAACACCATTTACAGGTAGCTAAGTGTTTTAAGGGGCAATATACATTGAGGGGTGAGAACGGTAAAGAAATCCCATCTCGATGTAGATCATCTATATAGAGGATCTTTAAATCACAATAAGATTATAACAATGGTTAAATGAGATAGCATATTGATATCGTGAAACATAGAATATGCTCTATATAAATCTGAGAGTGCAATTCTAAGTTCTAAGAGTGGATTCAACGAAGCATTAATAAGTAGGAATTTACTTGGTAAATTTGGTTCACTTATTGGAAGCTCAGCATATAGATCCATGGTCCCCATTCTAGTTGAGAACATTCTGCTTGAAAGACTCATTAATTGATTCGTGATTGATCAATTATAATTCTAAAGTTAGACTATGTCTAATTTTATGAATTTTCACTAAGCAGGGGTGAAATTGTAAAGAAAAGAGATTATAGGTTTATTTATTTATTAATGGACTTTATATGTCTAGTTAATAATTAAATTAAATGACAATATTATTTAATAATATATTTTAGTTATTAAATAATTAGTTTTGGAATTTAAAAGGTTAGAATTGAAAAATTTGCATTTTTGAGAAAATAGAAATAAAATTTGTTAAAACTGCAAAATGAAGTGGGGCCCATAACTACACCATGGCCGGCCACTATTTGTGGAGTTTCAAATTGATTTTTTTCATTATTTTAATGCCAAATAATTCTTAACCTAAACCTAGTAGTTGCCTATAAATAGAAAGTGATGGCTCAGTCAAATCACAAGTTTTAATAAGCCTTTCTGACAGAAATTTCTCTCTTCAGAAAAACTAAGCCTTCCCTACTTTCTATAACTGGCCGAAATCATCCTTCTCTTTTCCCTTCATCAATTTCGTGAACCTATTGAAAGAGTGAGTGCCCACACACAGCAAGCAGTAACTCAATCATAGATTGGAAGACTGTGAAGGATCAAACTTGAAGAAGGAGGACATTCGGGCTCAGATCTTAATTATACTCTGCTACAGAAAGGATACAAGGGTTAGAGATCTGAGTGGAAGGAGACATTAATTTCGCTGCATCAATGTAAGGTTTTCTTAACTTTCTATGTGTTTAATTTATCGTTTTAGAAAGTTCATATTTAGGGTGTTAAACAACATACTTGTCAGTAGATCTAAGATCCTGGTAAAATAAATTCCAACAACTGGCCTCAGAGCCATGGTAATTGATTTACTTACATGAAATTTGGACTTTAAAACGATTGTTTGATATTTGGATGGTTTCATGTTGTATTGAGTGTTATATGATGATTGATTGATGTTTGTGAATTTTCGTGAAAAATAATTGAAATTTTGTTTCTGGAATTATTTTTATTGGATAGTATGGAAAAAATTAAGCAAGTTACTTTTGTACAGAATTCCATTTCGATTTAATTTGAATTAGTTATGATTTTTTGAATATTCAAAAAAAGATAAGGTGACTGTGCACCTTCACGCGCGCGCGGATCCGAGTCATCCTCGGTCACACTCGCATTCAGACAAGATTTTGTTTGAAAACGCGCGCGGACATCTGATGATCCCCCCCTACGCGCGCACAAAGGCTGCAATCCCCCTATCTACCGACGTTTCTCGGCCTGTCACCCAGGGATGTGCGCGCCGTACAACTCCCAAAATTTTTATTTTTCTTCGTTTTTTCATGCTTTTTCATGGAATTAACTTCCGATTTTTTGTGTAGTTTTGTATTTATATATTTACTATTCCTAATTCAACTCTAATTATCATAAATTAATTTAATATTTTTTAAATTTAATTCATGATATTAGTGTAATTTAAATTTGAAATTAGTAAATATCTATCTTTTTGCGTAATTATTTATCTTATTTTTAAATTTGATTATATCTTATCTTATTTTTAAATTTAAGGTAAGATATTAACTTTTTTAAATTAATTTTTTTTTTAAATATTTTGACCTTATTTAAATTTAAAATAAGATAACTATAATCATGTAATTTTAAATAGATGTAAGATATTTTGCTAACTTTTAAATTTGGTTATTTTATTTATTTAAATTAAATTTAAAAATCTGAAAAAAGATATTTTATTTATCTTTTTTTAAATTTTATTTATAAAATAATATTTAATTTTTAAAAGTAGTTAGCAAATTTTGAAATGATATTTAGGTTAGTTAAAACCTATTTTTTTAAAATTGTAGGTTTAATTTTAAATATTTTTTTTTAATAATTTCGAAATTTAAAATAATAATATTTTTTTTTGGAAAATAAATTTTTTTTAAAATTAAATATTTATTTATTTTATCTTTTCGAAATTTATTTATTTAAATTTAAATAAATCCTACTTCCAACTATCCAGCTAACCTTGTTGCAGGGGTATGTGGTTTTGGCTTGTGTGTAAGTTTTTAAAACCTATTATTACTTGATTGTAAATAGCCATGGTTAACTTGTTGACAGATCCAATGATCTGATTTTAACTCATGGCTCCATTGGTCAAGTTAATAATTTGTAACAGGTAAATTTTACAATCTTCTTTCATCTGTGTATGACCTAGCAACATGATAGGATCCATCCAAGTGTGTACCTGTGTGAGCCTATGTGTTTATTTTATTATATAGATGCATATAGGTTGTTGCTAAATAAAATGTCACACCATGATAGATTTTATTTAGGTCCATTTAGTTATTGGACCTATTCAATTAATAACAGTTATTTATTTTAAGGTTAAATTCCTCTCTTTTGGGCCTTGTGTATGAGTTGGGAGCCATAGAAGTGGGTACGACATACTGAACCCATCACCCCCTCATATGAACTACCCCAATTGTGAAGGCCCATTTGCCTGATTTGAATAACTGTACTAGGTTAATTATATTAGTTTGACCTAATAAAATTGAATTAGCAACATAATTAACTTTTAAAATATATGAAATTTATTTTCATTTTAATATTTTAAAGTTAATTTTAAGAAAAATACTTTTAATTTTAGATATTATTTCTAGACAAACTATTTGTATTTTTCTTGTATTTAATTAAATATAGAATTTTAACTAACTAAATTCTTTCTGGAACTTATTTAATTAAATATTCCTATTTAAGTTATAAATTAGTTGTATCAACTGATTTTTCTTATCTGACTTAAATTTCAATATTTTATTTAAATTTTAAAATTAAGTTGAGGAAGCCTAGGAATTATTTATTAAAGATTCTTAAGATATTTTTTAAGTTAATATCTTTTCGAATATTAATTTAAAATGAAATATTTTATATATTTTTTAGGTTAATATCTTTTCGAATATTTACTTAAAAAGATATCTTCAAATTAAGTGGTTATAACTTCATTTTTGATATTTAATTAAATCTAAATTTGAAATTATTTAAGTTTTAGATTTTTTCTATACAACTTAAATTAGATATTTTTTCAAATTTTGTGGAAAAGATACTTAGTCAAATAAGATATTTTCTAGATAATTATTTCTAGACTACTTATTATTTCTAATATTAAAAGGGAAAATATTATACATTGTGAAATTAATTATTTAAATAATTAATTTTGGTACAATTTAATTGAAGTATATTTTTTCCTAGTATTAAACTAGAAATTAATAATTAAGCCTTCTCTACACTTAATTATTTATTTCTTGAATTTAATACATTTAATTAAATTGAAAATTAAATATCTAAGTTGATTCTCATCTTGATAGTTAAATATTTCTTTTTCATGACACTTAATTAAATAGAAAATTATTTTTTTTAGTTGAAATTTAATTTTTCAACTTAAATTTAAATAATTTTCAAAATATTTTTTTTGTTTATTTTTAATCAATTTCGAAATTGCTTTTTATAATGCAAGATGATTTTGAATTTATCTTGAAAAATAGATTCAGTTGTAAATTAATTATTTATTTTAATTAATTCTTGGACCAACTTAAATCAATGATTTTTTCATTTATTGATTAATTTAAAATAAATCAATTAAAGTATAATATTAGAAATTGAAATTAATTAGTCAAAGGAAAATCTAGATAGGTGATATTTTTGCTTGAAGTATTTTTTTCTAAGTAATTATTATTTAAGTATTTCGAAAATAGTGAAGTTTTTCTACTTTCTTTTTCAAAATACAATAAATATATTCTCATGAAAATTTATTTTAAGTTGCAAATTAATTTAAATTAATACAACTTAAATAATTTTCTTAATATTTATATATCAAAATTACTACTAAGATGGAAATAATTCAATTTATTTCAATCACCATGTAAGTATAATTTTATAAATATTAAATTAAATTCTAATTTAGAATTTTAATTCTAAATTCGATATTTAATGAATATATTTTATTATAAATAATAAAGAAAATACATTTTAAAGAATGAGCTTTATTATTATTAATATATTCGATCTCCATTGTTGGTTTTACATAGCGTTTGTTTTAGTGAGTGTTGCCCCTGATTTCGCCCAATATACGTGGACCAACCGGACAAGAACACGTGGATTAGATAATTTATAAATATTTGCTAAGTCTTTGTATGCCACAAGGAAACATCCTGGACATAGGTCCCGGAGGAGGCACCCGGAGTTCAAGGTGCTCCTGGAGGCTCACGTAGCACTAAAGCATCTCCATGAGGTGTCAGGCTTCTCCTGAGCAATCAAGTCGCATTAAATGCTGCATGGGAGGAAGCGTGTTGGGACTGCAACACGCAATAAAGTCTGACGGCACAGTAATGATCATTTAAGTCTAGCGACGGCTACACTGTGAAGAGTCACGTCAATCACAAGGCAAAAAGGACATTCCTCATAAAAACCCTACAGCACCTAGGGATTTGACCATGCATTACTCATGGTATATTCATTGGGAATACCCAACTTTATGGATACTTACAGATACACTTGTAAGAACAATTCTAGGGATTACCCCACCAAAACACTATAAATACCCCCTCAAAGCTCATTAAATGGGATCGAGAATCTTGGGCTGCATATGAGCAAGAAGAGTAAATACTCACCAAGAACATTCTCTGTATTTATAAGGGTGACATCCTCCCAAGTATAAATTCTGTATTAAATACATCCATAAATAACAAAGACTCGTGGACTAAGGCTCATTAACGCCCCAACCACGTAAAAATCCTTCTCTCACTTTCTTACAGCTCAATAGTATAATCATATTTTATTAGTTGCCGAAAACCTCGGTCAACATTTTGGTGCTTTCATTGAGAGGTGAAGAAAGCTGCTACAAAACAAGCATTTGACTTCACAAATATGGTGGAGACAAGAAGTACTCGTCAGCCTCGCCCTCTGGAAGACGCTCAAGACCCAAACGAGGAAGATGTAGCCTCAAGAGCAGCAGAGGAGTCCGAGGAAGAAGAAATAGTCCCCGATGATGACTACGAGGGAAACCTCGACGAGTATGCCTATGACGAAGGTAGTTACTCAGAACTGGTGCTTCTTAGACAAAAAGCTATCGATCACGAAGCCGAGATCGAAGCTCAGAAAGCACAAAACCAGAAAATGCAGGAAGTGATGCTGGCCATGCAAAAAGCCATGGAAGCAGCTGGCATTCACATACACCCCAAGGCAATGACTGCTGGGCCCGACAAGGAGCCAGCGACGTCTTCACCTAATTCCCAGCAGCAGAAATCTAGGGAGCCTAGCCCTATAAGGTATCCTGCTGAAGGGAATCAAACAAAAAACCCTACTTCTACCCCTGGGCAAAAGAAAAAGGTGCAGGATCCGCGAAAGGTCCGCTCAGATTTCCCTAAAGGGAAAGGTCCGCAGAGGGGCAAGCCCCAAAAAGGGAGTCTTTGCCCTCAGGATCGAGGGGACCGAAAAAGCGTTTCTGTACACCAGGAACCCGGAGGTAGAGGGAGAAGAGGACAGAAAGGTCCTCCCGTTGATCTGAGAAATCAAATCAATGGGAACCAAGGTGACCTTCGGGATCACCTTGACCAAAAAAGATATGGACCCGTGGTTTCCTCGGGTACGTTGAATGAAGGAATTATGGCGGAACTCGCCATACTTCGAAAAGACATTGCCCGAGTCTCCCAGAGGCAGAAGGGAGACGACTCCGACTCGGACAGCGAGGATCGAGAGCCATGTGCTAAGCACATCCTAGAGGCGGAGCTCCCTAAAAAACTTCTAGATGCCCGAAATGGCAGCATATACCGGGAACTCCGATCCCAGTGACCACCTGTCACGGTTCAACCGCGTTATGACGGTCATGAGGGTCAGCAATGACGCCAAGTGTCTGTGCTTCCCACTCACTCTAAGTGGGTCCGCAGAGGAATGGTTCAAAAAACTGGAACCAGGATCCGTGGGCTGTTGGAACAAGCTACAGACCAACTTCCGGAGACAGTTTGTCGCCGCAAGAAAGGTCAACCTGGAGGTAAGTGCCTTGACTAATATCAAGCAACTGCCCACCGAGACCTTGAAGAATTACATCAAGAGGTTCCGAGAGGAAGCCTCGAAAACCAAGAAAGTTGATGACGGACAATAGCTTGCACTTCTCCAAGCAGGCATCCGTACTGGGACTCCTTTCTGGAATGAGTTGCAGCAAGAAGGAGCTGCTAGCCTCCAGGACTTCCAGAAGAGAGTCCAAAAATATATCAACCTCGAAGAAGCCCAAATCGTGGCTTATGGGGGCTACTATCCCACCGGAGTGGCAGGATATATGCCCGGAGTATCGCCCCTGCATCGGCCCGAATGCGACCCCACAAACAAGTGGTATACAGTTCTCTGCTACCCCCGGGTATAGCCAGGGCCAAGCTTTGGCACCAGCATCTTCTCATTTTGGCAACCCGTCCGGAGTGAATGGGCAAGCTCCTTCACATTCTGCTCCGGCTGCTAGCTTAACAGGCCCTTCCCAGGGATCAAGGAGTAAAAGGTCCTCCAAAGGCAGCACCCGGACGGGAGAGAAGCGCCAGAAAAAGGGATACACCCCCCAATATACTCAATACACGGAGCTGTCGGACTCCCAAGAACGTGTGTACTTCGCTACTAGGCAAAATACACACTACCGGAGACCACAACCGTTGTACAAAGACAGCTCCCGGAGAGATCCGAGCAAAAGATGCGAGTACCACAACGACATTGGCCATAGCACCAATGAATGTAAGAATCTCAAGGACGAGATCGAAAATCTAATCCGATTGGGCCACCTCTATGAGTGGATCAAGAATAGGTTGCCCCACCTCAATCCGGGTCAGGTGGCCGGGGGTATGCCTCCGGGAACACCAGGGGGTACAGCAGGAGTATTGGCTCCAGCCGCTCCCACAGGTGACGCCCAGCATATCCCCGGACTACCGCCCAGACCTAATGGACGGGTAGCCATGATCTCCGGAGGTCCCCATATCGGAGGGAATACTCGCAAGGAGCGTAAGCGATACGCCGGGGCCGCAAAACACAATGAGATATGGGAAGTTACTCAACTCCCAGCTCAAAGGCCTCGGCTGATGGACCAACCCATCACATTCACGCAAGAAGACGCCAAGACGGTGCGCTCCCCTCATCACGACCCGTTGGTCATAGAGACCCCCATCGCGAATAAAGTGGTGGCCAGAGTCTTAATTGACAATGGGAGTTCCGTGAACTTGCTCTTCAAAGAAGCCTTCACCGCGATAGGCTTGACAGATCGTGACCTCTCGCCTAGTGGATCCCAGCTCACAGGGTTTAACGGGACGACACTTATCCCAATGGGAAAAGTGAGGCTCCCGGTCACCCTGTGCCCGGACACTCCCCAGAGCACATTCAAATACTGCACCTTCGTGGTGGTGGACTGTCCGACAGCCTACAACGCGATCCTCGGCCGAACGGCCCTAGTAGTCTTTGGCGCAGTCACTTCAATCCGACATCTGTGCCTAAAGTTCCCTACCCAGGAGGCCGGAGTCGGGACTGTAAGGGGAAATCAGGGGGAAGCAAGGCAATGTTATAATGTTGCAACCCACCTACCCGTACTTATGGTCCGAGAGCCCGCTGAGCCAGAAATGGCTGAAGAGGATGAGTTGGACCCTCGTGTAGGGTCCAAAAGAATCGTGGAACCAATGGAGGACGTCGAAGAAATATCAGTGTGCGACGTCGACTCCACTAAAGTACTCCGGTTAGGGAAGAACCTGGACCCGGAGGAAAAGGACATAATAATAAAAACACTGAAAGGCGCCATCGACATCTTTGCATGGCGCCAAGAAGACATGACTGGCATAAGCCCTCATGTCATCACACATGTACTCAACGTCAATCCGGACATGCCTCCCGTCCAGCAAAAGAGACGCCCGCTCGACTCGGTGAAAGCCGAAGCTCTAGAGAAAGAGGTGGACAAACTTTTGACTAACGACATGATCCGCGACGTGTACTATCCGGAGTGGCTGGCCAATCCGGTCCTGGTGCCCAAGCCAAACGGAACTTGGCGAGTTTGTATAGACTTCACCGATCTAAACAAAGCTTGTCCAAAGGACTGCTTCCCGCTGCCCAGGATCGACCAGATGGTAGATGCCACGTCCGGATTCAAACTGTTATCCTTCATGGACGCCTATGCTGGGTACAACCAAATAAAAATGCATACGGCAGACCAGGAGTGCACTAGCTTCAGGACCGATAAGGGGGTATACTGCTACCTAGTCATGCATTTCGGACTGAAAAACGCCGGAGCAACCTATCAAAGAATGGTTAACCGGATGTTTAAAGGCCTCCTGGGGCGAAAAATGGAGGTGTACGTGGACGACATGCTCGTCAAATCCAAAGCATGCAACAGCCATGCAAGCGACTTAGAAGAATGCTTCGAAGTTGTACAGAGATACGGCATGAAACTCAACCCAAAGAAATGCACTTTCGGGGTCAAATCAGGAAAATTCCAGGGTTTCATAGTCAGCCAAAGGGGGATTGAAGCAAATCCGGAAAAAATCCAGGCTCTCCTGAATATGCCATCCCCCAAGAAACATAAAGATGTGCAGAGCCTGACCGGAAAGGTAGCTGCATTGAGCCGTTTTATCTCACGGTCCACGGACAAGTGCATACCCTTCTTCAACGTGCTAAAGAAGTGCCAAAAGTTCGAATGGTCGGACGAGTGCGAGGAGGCATTCAGAAAGCTAAAAGACCACATGGCCAAGCCTCCTATCCTATCAAAACCCGTCCTCGGAGAAGATTTGTTTCTTTATTTGGCCGTCTCCGAACACGCGGTCAGCGCTGCCCTGGTCCGGGAAGAAGAAAAAACTCAGCATCCCGTGTACTATGTCAGTAAGCGCATGATAGGGGCCGAAACGAGATACCCGATCATTGAAAAACTGGTGTTCTGCCTCCTGATGGTGTCAAGGAAGTTAAGGCCATACTTCCAAGCCCATCCGATCAAAATTCTGACCAATCACCCGCTCCGGCAAGTCCTCCAAAAACCTGAAGCGTCCGGAAGGCTCCTCAAGTGGGCAATGGAGCTAAGTCAATTCGACTTGCACTACGTACCCCGGATTTCTATAAAAGGCCAAGCCTTGGCAGACTTCATTACTGAATGAAACGAAGCCGAGGCAACAGCGAATACGCCGATACCGCCAATCCCCATGTGGAGGGTATTTGTGGACGGAGCTTCTAATGAGAACGGTTCTGGAGCCGGAGTGGCTATGATATCACCAACTGGACTGCGACTCCAGGCGGCCCTCCGATTCGACTTCGCAGCTTCAAACAATGAGGCCGAATATGAAGCCCTGATAGCAGGGCTGAAATTGGCAAAAGTTGTAGGAGCCAAAAGAGTGGAAGTCTACAGTGACTCCCAACTGGTCGTAAACCAGGTATCCGGAGAATACCAAACCCGCGGCGAGCGGATGGCCGCATACGTAACAATAGTCCGAGAGCTGCTCCACGAGTTCACAGACTACAAAATAGAAAGAATCCCTCGGGAAAAGAATGCTCACGCGGACTGTCTGGCTAAGTTAGCCTCGGATAGCGAAATTGAAGAGCTGGGGTTAGTACCAGTGGAACGCTTGGCAGAGCCAAGCATCAAAATAAAAGAGACCACATTAACGGTTGGGCAAGAACCCAACTGGATGGTCCCCATCGTAAAATACATAACAACAGGTGAGTTGCCCCAAGAAAGGGCACTATCTCGGAAGATTCAGTATCAAGCTCATCGTTATGTGATGATGGATCAAATTCTCTACCAGAGAGGACTCAGCATGCCTTATTTAAGGTGTGTATCGGACCCTGAAGCTAGACAAATCATGCTAGAGGTCCACGAAGGGTTCTGTGGAGATCATACGGGAGGACCCAGCCTCTCAAAGAAAATATTGAGGCAAGGGTACTTCTGGCCAACAATGAAAAAAGATTGTATAGACTATGTCCAAAAGTGTGACTCGTGCCAAAGGTACGCGAACATACCGAGAGCTCCTCCAAATGAAATCACCCTAATGACTAGTCCCTGGCCCTTCGTGGTTTGGGGAATAGATCTTATTGGGTCCCTGCCAACAGGAAAAGGAGGGGTAAAGTATGCAATAGTAGCAGTAGACTACTTCACCAAATGGACAGAGGCTGAGCCTATGAAGACAATAACTGCCAAGAAAGCATTGGACTTTGTTATCAAAAACATAGTGTGTCGATATGGCTTGCCTCACAAAATAGTCTCTGACAATGGAAAGCAATTTGATTGCGAGGAATTTACTGACTTCTGCAACCAACACGGAGTAGTGAAAAGCTTCTCCGCGGTAGCCAGGCCTCAAACAAACGGCCAGGCGGAAGCAGTCAATAAAATCCTAAAGGTCACCTTGAAGAAGAAGCTGCTGGCCTGCAAAAACAACTGGCCTGAAGAGTTGCCAAGGGTATTATGGGCCTACCGGACGACCCTCAGAACCACGACCGGTCACTCGCCTTTTTCAATGGCGTACGGTTGTGAAGCGATGGTCCCGGTAGAAACATTATTCCCATCCCACAGGAGGACGACTTACGATCCTGCCACGAATCAAGCTCTGCTTCAAGAGGCTTTGGATCAAGTCGAAGAACTCCGGGATGAGTCTCAAATACGGATGGCCGCTTACCAAAAGAAGGTGACCAAGTATTTTAACTCTAAGGTTAAAAACAGAAAATTTGCTATTGGGGATCTGGTCCTAAGAAGGGTCTTCCCAGCCACCCAGGAACCCGGAGTGGGGGTACTTGGGCCAAATTGGGAAGGACCATATGAGATCGAGGACGAAATCGGCTCCGGCACTTACAAATTAAAAAGAATGGATGGAACCATTGTGCCAAGAGCCTGGAATGCCGATCACCTCAGAAGATATTACCAATAGCGAAATAAAACTTAGACTTTGTTCAAAGAGTTTGTACCGTCCAAATGTATACCCCCTCTACATGTTAAATAAAACTGAGTGCCTTAAAAACAAAGTTTCTATGCCACTCAGGGGGGTACTAGGGTATACCACACGGACAGGCACAAAAAAAATCTAAGTAAAATATCCTGACCCAAAGGGCAGGTCAAAAAGTATGCACAAAAATAAAAAAGCATAAGTATAAAAATCCTGATCCAAAGGACAGGTGAAAAGGAGAAATATGTGGCAAAAGAAAGATCACATATAAATATCCTGACCCAAAGGGCAGGTCATATACATACAAACGACCCGGGGATAGGCCTTAAAAAATTGTCTCCCCTTCAAATAAAAATTGCTACCTAAATGTATTGTTCCAAGGCAGCAGCAAATATGTACAAAAAAAAAAAGAGATAATAATAATAAAAGAAGTGGGTGGAATCTTGGTTGTACTGGGTTAATCTCGAAGCAGCTCAGACAATGCGCGGAGGAAGGCGAGGTCCAATACGCGCCTCTACCATGGCATCAAGCTTCTTCTTCTTCTCCCAAAATTTGGCAATCATTTTCTCAGGTTTGGGGTAGAAGGTAAGCTTGATATTTTGGTCGTTGGTAGACCAAGCCATGAAGACTCTATCGTCGAAGCGTTTTGGGCACCGGCCGCGGGAAACAGGAGAAAGGAGCTCGGCTCTTTTTGCCTTCTTGGTGGTTTGTTCCTTGAAGTCCCTGAGCTCCTTCAGCTCTGCGGCTAGAGCGGCCCTGGACTCTAAGTTCGCCTGGTGAGTTTCCTCTAAGGATCTCACCTTGGCAACCATTTCGTCCAAGGCTTCCCTGGCCTCCCGGAGCTCCCGCTTGGCCCTGGCAGCCGCCTCGCTTTCTGCCCTCAGCTCCTCCTGATGCTGGGCCTCCAGCCTGTCCCTCCGTTGGGCCTCGTCCCGGATCATGGCCTCCGCCTGGGCCTCCCTCCGTTTGGCCTCCTCCTCGTTGGCTTTGGCAGCAGCCTCCTCCGCGCTCGCCGGCCTCCCCGGTAGAGCCGCCTTCCGCAAAGGAGGTCCTGAAGGACCTTCCTGACGTCGTTCATGTCCCCAAAATCAGACAGAACGAAGCCATGATTAATGATGTTCTTGGAGAGGCGGCCAGCCTCAGCAGCAAGCTGAACAATAACACATGTGTAAGAAAGAATTCCCAAGAAGAAAAATGAAGGGAAAAGCAAAATTGTAAAGCACTTACCACGGTGAGGGAATGGCTGAGGTCCTGGACCTGGAAGATAGAGTTTAGGGAGGCGCAAGTTGCGAACCGCTTAGGTGCGCACCGGGTAAGCTGCGAAGCGAACTCGCCAGTCATCTTCGCAGCGAAGGGAGCCAAGGTGGGCCCAAGGAAACGACGGAACCAGTTCGATAGGGGGTCCAAGTTAAGGTCCCACGGATCCTGATACTCCGGGTTGTTGATACTTTCCTGTACCTCAACCCGCAAAACCCTCCTAAGGGCTTCCACCTCGGCATACCCCCGGGAGTATTCGTCCATGGCATAGTTATGCTTGGCTATCCGAAGCTCTTGCCTCACCTCATCCCCAGGAACTGGAGTCAGCACAATGTTGGGAGGAGCAGAATGTTCTTCCATGGGGGAGACCCCTCTGCCGAGACCATGGGCAGGAGTGTCAGCTCTCCGAGGCCGCTTGGGCTCGTCCTGGGCAACCATCTTGCCCTTGCGCTTGCGAATCAGAGCAATTTCAGGCTCTTCTTCACCTTCTTCAGCTTCCTCAGGAAGAGCCCGGAGCTCTCCGCACCTTCTTCGACTTCCTCAGAAAAGCCCCATTGCTTTTCTTGACCTTCTCCCGGTAGCACTTCCTCGTCATCCACTAAATCGATAGTGTCGGGGGGAGCGCTAGAAGAGATCTTTAGGGCAGGGGCTATCGGGGAAGAAGTAAAGGCCGGAGGAGCCTCAGGAGTGTGAACTCCGGCAAGCTGGTCTAAGATGGCGCCCATGGAGATACCTGTTCAATAAAAATAGGCAAGTGTTAGACACCCGTGGGAAACCACTTACACAAGATATGGCAAATAAGCTACTCCTACCGGGACTTCCTAATTCGGCCCTAGCAAAGTCTTGAACTTTACTGCTGGCAGCATCATCTCCGAGATAGCTGTCCGAAGGCCGGAACCAGCTGGATGTAATGTAAGCTGAAGGACCTAAGGGAACAGGTTCCGGAGGACCAGAACCCACCCGGGACCGACCTAGGAAGTCTCCTAAGTTTGAAAAATAAAATTCCTTCAAACTATCCCCCCACCGGGTCGAGGGCATCCTAAACCTATATAGACGCTCGTCGAACCCTACGGGCCTACGACTGACATATTCGCCAACGGAAGGAACATAATGAATTATCAAAGGAGACTTACCGCCGGCACTGCGGCCGGGCACTGTGAGCCCCAGAGTTTGGCTCTGGAACCGAAGGCTGTGGCCTGGGAGCCCTTCTCTCTGAAGAATCGTCAATGCGAAGGGGCCTCCCGGCGCGACGATCTCCAATCTCTTCTTGAAGAATCTTGTGAAAAAATTTAGCCTCGGACTTCCCAGAAATCGCCTGGCTTCTTCTCACTACTGGACTCCCCACACGAAGTCCCCTCCCGGAGGCCGCCTGGGCCTTGGAGTATGCCTTTTCCTGGGCCTTCCGGTAGAGATAGTCCTGGTATTACTTCTCTGCCGTGGCTATAATCTCGTCCCAGAAGGTCTTCTCCGCGACCGGCGCCCTTACATTGGGACAGATGACCCGGGAGAGGTTAGAGTCCTCCACGGATTGATGCGGAAGGATAAGTTTGGCCTTCCTGCAGTTTTTCGTAGTGACCAAACCCCCGACGTCAAGATTTGCTCGGTCATAAGAAGCAAAGGCCTAGGCCCTCCGGAGGAAGGTCTGGGTAGGGGCAGTCCGCTGATATGGAGGGATCCTCACCCACTCAGTAAGAAGCTCGGGGTGGTCCATTGCCCTGAACCCGGAGGAAAAGAAAAAGCGATGGCGATACTCCTTGACGTGAGTCTGCCTATTATACGGAACCACCCCTTCGTTAGCAGGATGGATCCGGAACCCATAAAAACCGTCCTTAAGTTTGTCCCCCTTCTTGGGGACGGGTACAAGTTCATAAAAGTACAAAATTTCTGCCGGGCGGGGAGATCCTCATCCGCGGGCGGCATAAAAAATAAACAAGCCTGAGAGCAGGCGGTAAGCTTGGGGAATAAGTTGGTATGGCGCAAGGCCGACAAAAACAAGAAAATTAACAAAGTAGTCCTGAAGAGGAAGCATGGCACAAGCCATCAGGTGCGTCTGGCTCCAGGCTCCGAAGACGCCATAATTATGGTTGGGCGTCTCCGCATTGCGAGGTGGCCGATGGTAGGTTCCTGAGGTGGAAGGCTTGATCCCAGCAACTTCCACAATATTCTCCAGTTGATGGGGATAGGTTAAGGTGGAATGGAGCTCGGCCGCTTCCCATCCGGTTGCCCGGGACTTATACCCCTCCTGGGCAACGGGTCCCAAGGAGACCTCCTCTAAAGTAGCCATGCGTTTCCCACTTTTCTTTGAGGACTTCGAGCCAGAGGCAGACATTTTCTATTCTGTGAAAAAAAAAAGAAGAGAAAATTCCAGCAGTTAGGCCCCATACCAAACCCTAAGTCAAGAAAAAGGGAATGGGGGTCCCCTAACCGCTGGAAAGAGGCCCCCTCCGGACACGTATCACACGGGGAACCCTAGAAAGATTCCCTGAACAAGTGTCGGGTGCAGTAAAATCGCAGAAGGTGGTTTTACACAATAAGGGGAACAAAAAGAAAAGGTCCTAGTCTATGCCCTAAGCAACCATTGAACGAAGAGCGTATGGTCTTCTACAATGAAAGTGCACAATAACAACAGAGGCGTGACAATGGCGATCTTACAACTAAAGCAGTAAATGCAAAACAGAATACATGAAGGACTTAACACTTGCATGCCCAGAAATCTCGAATGCGAACCCAGAAAAGAACAAACAGAACAAGTAAAAGCATGTCATTTCCAAAGGATGCAAAAAAAAAAACTTAGAATAAAGTGTTGAATTGGGGGTCCAGATGCGAGTCGAGTAAAGACGAGAAGGACTGGTAGCAGCAAGCAAGGAAGAACTGGGAAAATTGCAAAGTGTTCAAAGGTTTCGTGCTGGGTCTGAGAATTTTCTCTTTAGGAAATTCGAGCAAAGTTGGCAAGAAATGGGAAGTAACCGAAATGAAGGAAAGATGGTGGCTTTTATAGGCAAAAATGCATATGGAACAGGCGTCACCACCTACCAATCGAACGGTGGGGGAAACGCACGATTCAAATACCCAAAGATCAACGGGCCAGATTGATTTACAATAAAGGCGGTGGAAACGTTTGAGTATCCGTCTGACACCATTAATGCGCCGCATCAATCAATGGGCATGAAGCGAATCGACCTCTGCAAAAAGCGAATCGCTGCATTAAATGCCATCATTAAACACACCCTCACGCGCTCTAGGCTTGTGCCAAGAAACCGAGGAGTCAACCGGAGGCACCTGAGCAAGCCTTGTTTCATTTTTCAAATAAGCAAGGCTTGGGGGGTAAATGTTGCCCCTGATTTCGCCCAATATACGTGGACCGACCGGACAGGAACACGTGGATCAGATAATTTATAAATATTTGCTAAGTCTTTGTATGCCACAAGGAAACATCCTGGACGTAGGTCCCGAAGGAGGCACCCGGAGTTCAAGGTGCTCCCGGAGGCTCACGTAGCACTAAAGCATCTCAATGAGGTGTCAGGCTTCTCCTGAGCAATCAAGTCGCATTAAATGCTGCATGGGAGGAAGCGTGTGGGGACTGCAACACGCAATAAAGTCTGATGGCACAACCTCCAACCAGCAGCGCCACAGTAATGATCATTTAAGTCTAGCGACGGCTACACTGTGAAGAGTCACGTCAATCACAAGGCAAAAAGGACATTCCTCATAAAAACCCTACAGCACCTAGGGATTTGACCATGCATTACTCATGGTATATTCATTGGGAATACCCAACTTTATGGATACTTACAGATACACTTGTAAGAACAATTCTAGGGATTACCCCAACAAAACACTATAAATACCCCCTCAAAGCTCATTAAATGGGATCGAGAATCTTGGGCTGCATATGAGCAAGAAGAGTAAATACTCACCAAGAACATTCTCTGTATTTATAAGGGTGACATCCTCCCAAGTATAAATTCTGTATTAAATACATCCATAAATAACAAAGACTCGTGGACTAAGGCTCATTAACGCCCCAACCACGTAAAAATCCTTCTCTCACTTTCTTACAGCTCAATAGTATAATGATATTTTATTAGTTGCCGAAAACCTTGGTCAACAGTGAGTAATCCTCCCTAATGGAGGAACGTTCATTAGCAAGTTCGCACAGTTTAATCTTGAAAGATAAGTAGCTTTGTAAATGTTTTATATGGTATGGATCACCCTACTGGTGGCGACTATATTTGACTTGCAAAATATGAAACAATGGTAGAAGCTCATAAGATAGAATAGCCTTGACTCTCGCCTAAACGGGACAACGCTGGATTCCAATCTTGATCGAGTAAAAGGTTGCTAGAATGGTTAACATTTTAGATGAGCTGACAACTCTATTCAATAGATGGTAGCTTTGACTCTCGCCTAAACGGGACATTGATATCAATTTTTTGAAAACCTTGGAAATTATTTAGGATTGTATTTTTTTTAGTATTTTCTCATATCATTCCTACTTGCTATGTGCTTATAATTTCTGAATTGATTTTGTGTTAAACCGTTATTAATTTCTATTTGTTGATTTCTATTATTTTGTAGTATCCTGTATTATCAAAATGAATCCTATGTTATCACTGTTGACTAAAAATAAGCTGAATGGATCTAACTTTACTAAGTGGAATGAGAACATTAATATTGCTCTCATAGGAGAAAGTGCCTTGTTTGTTTTAACTGAGCCGTCACCTGAATTGCCTGGGAACAATGCATCCAAAGCTGTGAAAGAAAAGTATGAGCGTTGGCAGAAAGAAAATGACAAAGCTCTATACTTTATGCTTTCAAGCATGGTTGACACCCTCAAAACTCGGTTTTCTAAAACTGAGAAGGTTGTTGAAGTTATGACGAAGTTAAATGAGCTATTCGGTAAGGCATCACTTCAGTCACGCTTTGACGCGACTAAGAAGTACATCAATGCAAGGATGGAACCTCATCAAAACGTGCTTGACCATGTTCTCCTCATGTCGAGTTTTTTCCAAGAAGCCCAGGATCATGGTGCTGAAAGGGACAGTGCTACTCAAGTAAGCCTTATCTTGAATAGCCTGACTCTAGCATTTCTACCATACACATCAAATTATGTCATGAATAAGAAGGAAATTGACTTTCATGAATTAGTCAATGACCTTTAAACTTATGAAAATTTGATTGGAGAACCCAAGAAGAAAGGGAGTAAACCTCATAATCCTGAGAATGGTAATAGGACGAACAAACCTGAAGCAAATGTTGCCTCTGCTTCGAAGCCCAAATCGAAGAAGAAGTGGAAGAACACCAAGAAGCGAACAAAAGCCATGAAGAATAAAAAGGCTGCTCCTTCTTGTGATGCTACACTTAAAGGAAAGTGTTTCTACTGCAATGAGAAAGGTCATTGGAGACCCCAATTTCCTAAACTTCTTGCAAAGAAACATGGTATTTCTATTTATAAACTTTAAGAGTTTTAGTGAATTATTATCCAATTGGATTTATGATTCTGGACTAACTTTGTTTATTTGTTTTCTTCTTCTAAGCCAAGCTACTTGAACTCATATGAGTTTGATCGAAAAGCTGGACCAGGGGTGAATTCGTCCAGATGAAGATGAAGCTCTTCAATTTATTTTTGAATTAATTGTTTTAGTTTAAAGACAATTTGGATTTCAAATTTTAGTTAGGGATATTTATCCCTGTTTCTCTCATATTGTTGCAATACTTTTTTTTATTAATAAAGTTTCTAATTTTCGAAATTCAATAATTGTAATTTATGAGATTGAGCAAATACAATTATTAAGAATTTGTTTAATAAAAAGATCTTTTGATCTGATAGGGGTGGAGAAAAGTTAAGAAAACTATGCAGTTCAACGATCTTTTATATATTATGAACTCTGGATAATATTCAACTCCACATAAACTCTATCACACTTAGAGAATAATGATCTTTACAACGTTTAGGGGTGAATCATAATCTCTATATACTTAGGGGTGGAGTTTATCCACAGTACCCTATATGTATATAATTAGGGGTGGCGTATATTCCACAATTCCCTATGTGACACATATTTTCTTTAAACATGGAAGTAATATAATGAGTTAACTATTATCAATATAAATTCTTGATCTTGATTGTATGTTCCATTTCGATTTTACTGTTATAAGTAAAAGTTTGATACCTATGAAAGTTCTTTGGAAAAGTTTCACACTACCTTAATTGAGTGGGAGAATTTTAAAGTTCTATACCCATCTTCATCAGGTTGATATTTGTGATAGATACTTAAGAACATTACTGAAAAGCAAATCTAACCATTCACATGGATAGGAATAGCTTATCAGAATTATGAGAATAAGATAAAGAACTCTAGTTCAGTCCATTCGAATGACTTGAACCCAGAATTCTTAATCCTCATAAAATTTTGTAGTATCTTAATTTTGATTACTTTATCTCTGACATGTATTTTTCACTTCAAATACTAGTCTGCTATGTTGATGACTTAGTCTTAACTTAAAGTTTCAGAACAATACAAAAGTCACAACTAGATAACTCTCTAAACAATCAGACGTTAAAAGTATTATTTGACCAGACATCTGCTATTGAATGGGAGCTATCTGAGATGTAATCAAATAGGGAACATTAGAAGATATTCAAGAAAGATTTATGAAAGTGATCTATATGTTAGATATTAAGAAACTGGGTATTAGTTGTCCTTGTATCTCACCAACTCATTTCGAGATTTCTATGAGATGGTGCTTACTTTGGGGGTGGAGGAATTATTGTATAATAATTCAAGCTCTACCAGAGAAGAACTATAACTTTGTGTATTCGAAAATCCAAGAAAGTTATATCACTGAAGAAAAGTCTACAGCGTATTATCTCAATTACATATTTTAAAATATGAGAGATATGTCTTCTGTTTATCCAGATGTACTTTTAAAACAGTAAAGATTTCAGTATCCCTTGATGAGTGAAGTATATAGTACAGGATGTTTCATAAGTGAATTTATGAACTAGTTTCCAGAAGTTTGGGTGGATTCAAATATACTACACTTGATCTGAAGATCAAGACATCAGATTGACCTATTTGCACAGTTTGTTTTATGTTAGTGTAATTGAGAGTTTGTTGGGTTTTATGGCCTAAACAAAACTCTTTACAATCTGATTAGTTATCAATATAAGAAATTTGAAGTGATTGATGTTTGCATGAATTTTACATGCTAATGGTTTAATATGTTTGTTACATTTACACATAAAATCAGTTAAATCCAGATCATATGTTTATTTACAATTATAGTATCGTGAACACAGTGGAATGTGATTGTGATCATATGAATCAAAAGTCTTGGTCCCTGTTTCATCAGTGTTTTGGATTTACACTAATGTGATAATCAGCGATGATGTATACTTACACTTGGAGTAAGTGTTATGTTCTTTCCAGGACATTAGTAAAGTATACTAGTTTCGAATGTATGGAGTATACATTGGACTGGACCGATATTGCAACTAAGTTAAGATATTACAAACTTACCGTTATATATATATATATATATCTTTCCAAGTCAATATCAATAGTTGATCTTAAGATTAAAAGAATCTAAATCCTGATATGCTTGGGCTAAACTCAGGAATGATATTCATGTTCTTTGATTTATTAGTAAAGCCTACTTTTAGGTCAAGGTGATACGTATATTTTGGGAACATGATAGTATGATTAAGTGGGAGTGCTGAACATAAATATGGAATCTATAGCTTCTACTGGTGTATAGAAGTCAAGTGATGATTCCCTTCAAGCTTAGTAAATAGAAGTAAATGGATGTGCTCTTGTTTAACTGACTAATTATTAGATCACTAAACACCATTTACAGGTAGCTAAGTGTTTTAAGGGGCAAAATACATTGAGGGGTGAGAACGGTAAAGAAATCCCATCTCGATGTAGATCATCTATATAGAGGATCTTTAAATCACAATAAGATTATAACAATGGTTAAATGAGATAGCATATTGATATCGTGAAACATACAATACGCTCTATATAAGTCTGCGAGTGCAATTCTAAGTTCTAAGAGTGGATTCAACGAAGAATTAATAAGTAGGAATTTACTTGGTAAATTTGGTTCACTTATTGGAAGCTCAGCATATAGATCTATGGTCCCAATTCTAGTTGAGAACATTCTGCTTGTAAGACTCATTAATTGATTCGTGATTGATCAATTATAATTCTAAATGTAAAGCCCGCTTAGTTAATTTGGAAATTAGCAGTTATTTATGTTAATCAGGAAATTATTTATAGCTATTTAAATAATTTATCATGGATATTTATGGAATTCAGATATGCATAATTATGTTATCAGCAGTTTTTATATTTCGCATTTCCGGTGTCCGGTATTTTGGAACGCGGCGTTTGGCTCAGTAGAAATCACAACTTAGTATGTTAGTATTTTGGGGACGGGTTTAGACATTGGGAATGTCGGGAATGGCCGGGAATTTAGAATGTCCCAAAAATACCCCTTTAGTATGTTTTGCATGATTTTATGGTGGAGGGGCAAAATGGTCTTTTTGCCCCATTAGTGTTTTGTTTTGTATGATTTATTAATTGGAAAATAAATGATTAATTATGTGATTATTTGGCTGAAGTAAATGTGTTATATTCCCTTTTCTCACATTTTCAACACTTAGGCAATTTTAAAGGAAATTTCAAAAAAACTCACACACACACAACTCTCTCTCTCTCTTTCGGCCAAACCTTGAGCAGCAAGGAGGGGATTTTCTCTTTGGATTTTGGCTAGTTGTTCATCATCTCTTAGGGTTCATCTCAAGCTAGGTTGGTTCATGTCTCTCCTCCTTTAATTTCTTGAAAATCTATGTGAAAAATGATGATGCATGCTTGAGTTTTGAGTATTTGTTGCTGCTGTGGTTTTGTTATTTTTCTAGGGTTCAAGTATGATTATTTTGATGATGATTGAGTTGTTTGAATGCTTGTTAGTTAGGATTGTTCAAGCTTTTAGTTTATATGTGAAAATTGATGATTTTTGTGAGAAAATGCATGTTTTGTTTCTGTATAATTGCTGGGTGTTTTTGTTAGTTTGCAGAGGTATATCTATGCTAGTTTAAGGTGAATTAAGCTAGTGGATTGCTTAGTTAGTTGGTTTTGCTCAAGCTTGAGTTTGAAACTCAAAGCTTGAGCTTTAATGGTGAAATTTGCTTGTGAGGTTTCTGGGTAGGTTTGAGGCCTTGGAAATGTTTGTTAGGACCTATGTAGGAGGTCTGGAAAGTTTGGGATCAATTGGGGTTAAATTGGTCGTGATATGTGAATTTTTGCTTGCTGCCTGCGAGGAACCGGAATTCCGGTTGAGCATCCCATTCGGATGGGGTCCCGAATTTTTCAACCGGAATTCCGGTTGGGCAACCGACTTCGGATGGGGGATTTTTCGAACCCGAGTTTTCCTCGTTTTTGGGTTTTTAGGGGTATTGCCATGCTTTTTATCGATAGGGAAACTTTTAGTTTCGAGTTTTAGTCCCCGGGAAGTGATTTAGCGTGTCACTTATAGCGTTGTGGTTTTTATGGTTTAGGAGCCGAATCCGCCGTTCGCCTTCGGGCCTCCAAGTTGACCTAAGCACACCCGAAATCGAATCCAGGTAAGATTAGTATAACAGTATGCATATGTAGTTTACATGTTTAGCGTGCATGTAGGAAGCCTGTTAGTTTACATTAGATATGTATTTAGGCTTCGAACCACCCAACCCTGTCACGTCGGTACAGTGCCGGAGTATGACCAAGAATGAGTATGACCGGCTCGACCGATCAGCCGACACCGGTTGGTGGTTCGGCTATTGACCTATCCCGTCGAGACAGCCGGAGTATGACCAAGAATGAGTATGACCGGCTCGACCGATCAGAGGATACTTGTCAATAGTGCCGTCCCCCGAACGTTCAAAACTCCGCACCATGTTGGACATGGCAAGAGTGCTCGGCACCATGTTGGACATGGCAGTAGCGGGACTCAGTATCGTGTTGGACACGGCAGTCAGTTTTGTGTATGATATTATTATGCTTTTCTTACTGAGTCTGTCGACTCACAGTTTACGTTGCATGTGTAGGTAAAGGCAAGGCAGTTGCTGATGGACCGTGAGCGAGCTTATGGGATTGTACATGTCGGGGCGGTTAGGCTCGGAGCGTACGATCCTCGGGACAAAGACGGCTGAGATTTTGTAATTGTCGTTAGACGACTTTATTTTGATGTAAAAGTTGAACAGTGAAAACGTTTGTAAATATTTTTATAAATCGGGATCCCGTGACTTTTTGCAAAATGGTTTATAAGTTAATGAAAAAGCAAAAATTTTAATTAATCACATTTTTCCATAAACCTCGTTGATTAGCAACGAGCTGCACAGTACGTTTAAAAATCACGTAATATCCCTAAATTAGTTAGGGTGTTACAATTTGGTATCAGAGCCGCCAGGTTGTCTTCCGAAGATCGTCACGACATGTACAATCATCATCAGCAGTTAGCTCGGTTCACGGTTCAGTAAGCCTTTATTGCTTTAGTAGTTTATTTTATTCAGTTATGAAAAAGAAAAGCCTGTTAGGAAGCATGTTAGTAGCCTGATAGTAGAATAGGCGCATGTTTCATTTCTAATTTCCAAATTAAGCGGCATTAGTAAGCTCGCCCTGAATACGACCTGATATGCCAACTCTTGGTTTCGCAGGCGGTTCTAGCTAGATGGACGCCAGGCGGACCACGAGGAGTCAGGGCAACTCAGTGGGGTCAAATCAGGGAGAGGGAGCTCGGTTTCCCCCACCTGCTAGGGGCCGAGGCAGAGGTCCCCGAGGCAGGGCTCGTGGTCGGGGTGATGAGAACCCACCACAGCTGCCTGTGCTCCCTCCCGATCGTGGAGCCCCGAATCGGGAGTTGCGGTTTGCGGAGATGCAAGCCAGATCGAAGAGCAAGACCTCGAGATTCGTAGGTTGAGACGAGCAGGTGCTCCCGCAGTTCCGGTGCCGCAGTTCCAAAGTGGCACCGCCCCCGCCGCCTGTGCCGAGATGGTAGTGGCGGCCCACGCATTGGAACCTTTATATGAACGGTTCCGAAGCAAGCACCTCCGTATTCCCGGGAGGTCCGGATGTGTCGAAAGCCGAGCAGTGGCTTACGGTGATCACCAGAATCTTGAACTTTATGGGTGTCACCGGCAACGACAGGGTGGTGTGCGCCACATTTCAGTTCCAGGAGGATGCCCTGGTATGGTGGGACATGGTGTCTCAGATTCACGATGTCACCACCATGACTTGGGAGAGGTTCCAGGAACTTTTCAACGCGAAGTACTACAACGAGGCGGTTAGAAGCGCCAAGAGAAAGGAATTCGTTCACCCGACCCACGGGGAGAACATGAGTGTCACCGAGTATACAACTCGCCTTGACCGGTTGGCGAGGTTAGCCTCGGGAATCGTGCCGACCGACTTCAGCAGAAAGGAGAAGTATCTGGACGGGTTGAATCCCAAGATCAGGCATGACCTGATGATTACCACAGACGACAGCACCACCTACGCTCAGATGGTGGAGAAGGCACTGCGAGCTGAGGGCGCAGTGGGGTGCATGTCAGAGTCAGCTAGTACTCCGGTCGGTGGCGGAGCTCCTACCCCTCCTGCATCAGGATTTAGCAGGGGGAGTAGTGGTTCGGCCATTGATCAGAGGAAGAGGGCACCCACTGCTTCCGGCGGCTCGAGTCAGAACAAGAGGTTCCCGGGGAACCGCACGCAGGGAGTCGTCCCGGTGGTAATGAGACTCGCTTCTCCTATCCCGAGTGCCCTATCCGCAAGAGGCACCATCGGGGAGAGTGCAAGGGGCGTGGATGCTTTCATTGTGGCATGCCCGGCACTTCAAGAGGGAATGTCCCCGGGCCCGCCGGAGGCACCGAGAGCTCCGGCGATGCCCACTCCGGCCCGGGGTATTCGCGATCACGCAGCCGATGCGGATGCCACCCATCGGTTGTTACAGTCGATTCTTATTAACGACTCGTTTTATTCGGTCGTTTGATTACGGGGCTACACGTTCTTATGTGGCGGCCGAGTCTTTAGTAAGTTGGGTAGACCCTTTGATAGATATGAGTCGTGGTTTGGAACCCCGTTACCCGCGGAGAAGTGGTTATCTCCAATAGGTGGATTAGGTCTATGCCGATCAGGATAGATGGTAGAGAGTTAAGCGCTGATCTGATAGAGATGAGCTTAGTCGAATTTGATATTATTTTAGGAATGGATTTCCTATCTAAATATTCGGCGAGCATTGATTGCAAGAGGAAGATGGTTGTCTTCCAACCGGAAAGTGAAGAACCGTTCGTATTTGTGGGTTCGGTTCAGGGATCTCGGATCCCGGTGATCTCGGCTATGTCAGCGAGAGAATTATTGCACGGTGGGTGCTTAGGGTTTACGGCCGTGGTGGTGGACACCACTCGGCCGTACACCATTCGGCCGCAGGACATCGAGTGGTTCGGGAATTTTTGGACGTTTTTCCCGAAGAACTTCTGTGGTTACCACCTCATCGGGAGATTGACTTTGTGATTGACTTGGCACTGTGGGTGGATCCGGTTTCTAAAGCCCCGTATAGGATGGCTCCAAATTTGAACTTAAGGAATTGAAGATTCAGCTCCAGGGGTTGCTTGACATAGGGTTCATTCGGCCCAGTGTGTCACCTTGGGGAGCCCCGGTTTTGTTCGTGAAGAAAAAGGATGGATCGATGAGGATGTGCATTGACTACAGAGAGTTGAACAAGCTGACGGTGAAGAATAAATATCCATTACCTAGGATCGATGACTTG
Organism: Cannabis sativa; assembly: GCF_029168945.1. NCBI lineage: Eukaryota > Viridiplantae > Streptophyta > Magnoliopsida > Rosales > Cannabaceae > Cannabis > Cannabis sativa. Next base: position 20,219,633 of record NC_083607.1, read on the forward strand.
TTCGATCAGCTTCAGGGGAAGACGGTCTTTTCTAAGATTGATCTCCGTTCGGGTTATCATCAGTTGAGGATCCGAGAGGAGGACATTCCAAAGACGGCTTTCCGCACTAGGTATGGACACTACGAGTTCCTAGTTATGTCATTCGGACTAACCAATGCTCCTGCAGCATTCATGGACCTGATGAATAGAGTATTCAAGGATTTCCTCGATATCTGTGTGATCGTGTTTATCGACGACATCCTCGTGTACTCTCAGTCAGAAGAGGAGCATGAGTTACATCTTCAGATGGTACTGCAACGACTTCGAGAACATAGACTCTACGCCAAGTTCAAGAAATGTGAGTTCTGGTTGTCTCAGGTGTCCTTCCTAGGGCACATAGTGAGTAAAGATGGGATCAAGGTGGATCCCGGGAAGATCGAATCCGTCAGGGATTGGCCGAGACCGAAGACAAGTGATGAGATCAGAAGTTTCTTGGGATTAGCTGGGTACTACCGTAGGTTCGTGGAGGGGTTCTCCAAAATTTCAATGCCCCTAACCGAGCTTACAAAGAAGAATCAGCGATTTATCTGGTCAGATAAATGCGAAGCTAGTTTTCAGGAGCTGAAACAGAGATTGATTACTGCTCCGGTGCTAGCTTTGCCTTCGGACAAGGAGAAGTTTGTGGTCTTTTGTGACGCATCCCAACAGGGTTTGGGGTGCGTATTGATGCAGGCCGATCGGGTTATCGCTTACGCCTCCCGTCAGTTAAAGGATTATGAACAGCGATACCCGACTCATGATTTAGAATTGGCCGCAGTGGTATTTGCACTGAAGATTTGGCGGCATTACTTGTATGGTGAGAAGTGCGAGATCTACACCGACCATAAGAGTCTCAAGTATTTCTTTACTCAGAAAGAATTGAACATGAGACAGAGGCGTTGGTTGGAACTAGTGAAGGATTATGATTGCGAGATCCTCTACCATCCCGGGAAAGCCAATGTAGTGGCCGATGCCCTGAGCAGAAAGGGTCCCGGGCAAGTGGCTAGCATGGTTCAGATCTCACCTCGCCTAGCAGAGGATATGGTCGTGTCCGATTGAGTTTGTGGTAGGACAGCTACACAACTTAACGCTGCAATCTGATCTGTTAGAAAGAATAAAAGTTGCTCAGACGACAGATCCGGAGTTAGTGAAGATCCGAGATGAGGTATTGGCTGGTCAAGCCAAAGACTTTTCAGTGTCAGATAGTGGAGTGCTTTTATATAAAGCCAGGGTTTGTGTCCCGAACAGTGTGGACTTGAGGAACGAGATCTTTGAGGAGGCTCATTCTACTCCATATTCTCTGCATCCCGGCACCACCAAGATGTACCAAGATTTGAAACCGTACTTCTGGTGGAGCGGTATGAAGAAGAATTTGGTAGAATTCGTTTCGAGATGCCTCACGTGTCAGCAGATCAAGGCTGAACATCAGAGACCAGCAGGGTTGTTGCAGCCTCTAACCCTACCAGAGTGGAAATGGGAGGACATTACGATGGATTTTGTGGTCGGGTTACCTAGGACCACGGGTATGTATGACTCCATCTGGGTAGTGGTGGATCGATTTACGAAATCTGCTCATTTTCTGCCGGTTAGAACAACGTTTACGGTGGATCGCTGGCGTAGTTATACGTCAGGGAGATAGTGAGACTTCACGGGGTACCGAAGTCTATAGTTTCGGACAGGGATCCGAAATTCACCTCCAAATTTTGGCAGAGTTTGCAACGGGCAATGGGTACGAAGTTAAAATTTAGTACAGCATTCCATCCTCAGACAGATGGTCAGTCCGAAAGGACAATTCAGATATTGGAGGATATGCTGAGAGCCTGTGTTATGGACTTTGAGGGTTCATGGAGTAAATACCTACCGTTAGTGGAGTTCTCGTACAACAACAGTTACCAGAGTACAATAGGGATGGCACCCTACGAACTGTTGTACGGTAGGAAGTGTAGATCCCCTATCCACTGGGATGAGACAGGGGAGAGGAAATACCTAGGTCCGGAGTCGGGCCACGGACCAATGAGGCAATAGAGAAGATTAAAGCTAGAATGCTTGCCTCCCGGAGCAGCATGTAAGAGTTACGCATCCGAAACGTCGAGATGTTGAGTTCCGAGTAGGGGACCATGTGTTTTTGCGAGTATCTCCGATGAAGGGGATTAAACGTTTCGGGAAAAGAGGCAAGTTATGCCCTAGATTTACAGGACCTTTCGAGATTCTCGAGAAGATAGGTCAAGTGGCATATCGGTTAGCTTTGCCTCCACTTTATCACAGAGGCACAACGTATTTCATGTCTCAATGTTGAGAAAATACGTTTCGTACCCCTCTCATATACTCGGTTATGAGAGCCTTCGGCTTCACGCCGATATGTCTTATGAAGAACGGCCGGTGCATCCCGGATAGAAAGGATAAAGTCCTTCGAATAAGACCATAGCATTGGTCAAGGTTCTCGGAGAAACAAGAAGGTGGAAGAAGCCACCTGGGAGCTAGAATCAGATATGCGAGCTCAATATCCAGAGTTATTCAGGTTAGATTTCGGGGACGAAATCCTTTTAAGGGGGGGGATAGTTGTAAAGCCCGCTTAGTTAATTTGGAAATTAGCAGTTATTTATGTTAATCAGGAAATTATTTATAGCTATTTAAATAATTTATCATGGATATTTATGGAATTCAGATATGCATAATTATGTTATCGTGCTTTTATATTTCGCATTTCCGTGTCCGTATTTTGGAACGCGGCGTTTGGCTCAGTAGAAATCACAACTTAGTATGTTAGTATTTTGGGGACGGGTTTAGACATTGGGAATGTCGGGAATGGCCGGGAATTTAGAATGTCCCAAAAATACCCCTTTAGTATGTTTTGCATGATTTTATGGTGGAGGGGCAAAATGGTCTTTTTGCCCCATTAGTGTTTTGTTTTGTATGATTTATTAATTGGAAAATAAATGATTAATTATGTGATTATTTGGCTGAAGTAAATGTGTTATATTCCCTTTTCTCACATTTTCAACACTTAGGCAATTTTAAAGGAAATTTCAAAAAAACTCACACACACGCAACTCTCTCTCTCTCTTTCGGCCAAACCTTGAGCAGCAAGGAGGGGATTTTCTCTTTGGATTTTGGCTAGTTGTTCATCATCTCTTAGGGTTCATCTCAAGCTAGGTTGGTTCATGTCTCTCCTCCTTTAATTTCTTGAAAATCTATGTGAAAAATGATGATGCATGCTTGAGTTTTGAGTATTTGTTGCTGCTGTGGTTTTGTTATTTTTCTAGGGTTCAAGTATGATTATTTTGATGATGATTGAGTTGTTTGAATGCTTGTTAGTTAGGATTGTTCAAGCTTTTAGTTTATATGTGAAAATTGATGATTTTTGTGAGAAAATGCATGTTTTGTTTCTGTATAATTGCTGGGTGTTTTTGTTAGTTTGCAGAGGTATATCTATGCTAGTTTAAGGTGAATTAAGCTAGTGGATTGCTTAGTTAGTTGGTTTTGCTCAAGCTTGAGTTTGAAACTCAAAGCTTGAGCTTTAATGGTGAAATTTGCTTGTGAGGTTTCTGGGTAGGTTTGAGGCCTTGGAAATGTTTGTTAGGACCTATGTAGGAGGTCTGGAAAGTTTGGGATCAATTGGGGTTAAATTGGTCGTGATATGTGAATTTTTGCTTGCTGCCTGCGAGGAACCGGAATTCCGGTTGAGCATCCGGAATTCCGGATGGGGTCCTGAATTTTCCCAGAACCGGAATTCCGGTTGGGCAACCGGACTTCCGGATGGGGGATTTTTCAGAACCCGAGTTTTCCTCGTTTTTGGGTTTTTAGGGGTATTGCCATGCTTTTTATCGATAGGGAAACTTTTAGTTTCGAGTTTTAGTCCCCGGGAAGTGATTTAGCGTGTCACTTATAGCGTTGTGGTTTTTATGGTTTAGGAGCCAGTAATCCGCCGTTCAGCTTCGGGGCCCAAAGTTGACCAAGCACACCCGAAATCTAATCCGTGTAAGATTAGTATAACAAAGATGCATATGTAGTTTACATGTTTAGCGTGCATGTAGGAAGCCTGTTAGTTTACATTAGATATGTATTTAGGCTTCGAACCACCCAACCCCGTCACGTCGGTACAGCCGGAGTATGACCAAGAATGAGTATGACCGGTTCGACCGATCAGCCGACACCGGTTGGTGGTTCGCTATTGACCTATCCCGTCGGTACAGCCGGAGTATGACCAAGAATGAGTATGACCGGTTCGACCGATCAGGAGGATACTTGTCAATAGTGCCGTCCCCTGAACGTTCAAAACTCAGTCCCATGTTGGACATGGCAAGAGTGCTCGGCACCATGTTGGACATGGCAAGAGCGGGACTCCGGCATCGTGTTGGACACGGCGATCGCCTTTGTGTATGATATTATTATGCTTTTCTTACCGAGTCCGTCGACTCACGCTTACGTTGCATGTGTAGGTAAAGGCAAGGCGATTCTTGCCGATGGACCGTGAGCGAGCTTATGGGATTGTACATGTCGGGGCGGTTAGGCCTGGAGCGTACGATCCTCGGGACAGCACGGCTGAGATTTTGTAATTGTCGTTAGACGACTTTATTTTGATGTAAAAGTTGAACAGTGAAAACGTTTGTAAATATTTTTATAAATCGGGATCCCGTGACTTTTTGCAAAATGGTTTATAAGTTAATGAAAAAGCAAAAATTTTAATTAATCACATTTTTCCATAAACCTCGTTGATTAGCAACGAGCTGCACAGTACGTTTAAAAATCACGTAATATCCCTAAATTAGTTAGGGTGTTACACTAAAGTTAGACTATGTCTAATTTTATGAATTTTCACTAAGCAGGGGTGAAATTGTAAAGAAAAGAGATTCTAGGCTTATTTATTTATTAATGGACTTTATATGTCTATTTAATAATTAAATTAAATGAAAATATTATTTAATAATATATTTTAGTTATTAAATAATTAGTTTTGGCATTTAAAAGGTTAGAATTGGAAAATTGGCATTTCTGAGAAAATAGAAATAAAATTTGTTAAAACTGCAAAATCAAGTGGGGCCCATAACTACACCATGGCCGGCCACTATTTGTGGAGTTTCAAATTGATTTTTTTCATTATTTTAATGCCAAATAATTCCTAACCTAATCCTAGTAGTTGCCTATAAATAGAAAGTGATGGCTCAGTCAAATCACAAGTTTCAATAAGCCTTTCTGATAGAAATTTCTCTCTTCAGAAAAACTAAGCCTTCCCTACTTTCTATACCTGGCCGAAATCATCCTTCTCTTTTCCCTTCATCAATTTCGTGACCCTAGTGAAAGAGTGAGTGCCCACACACATCAAGCAGTAACTCAATCATAGATTGGAAGGCTGTGAACGATCAAACTTGAAGAAGGAGGACATTCGGGCTCAGATCTTGATTATACTCTGCTACAGAGAGGATAAAAGGGTTAGAGATCTGAGTGGAAGGAGACATTATTTTTGCTGCATCAATGTAAGGTTTTCTTAACTTTATATGTGTTTAATTTATCGTTTTAGAAAGTTCATATTTAGGGTGTTAAACAACATACTTGTGAGTAGATCTAAGATCCTGGTAAAATAAATTCCAACACAGGCAGCGAATAATCAAGTTGAATAGTGTTTAAAAGAGCCTTCTTGTAAACGAACAAAAGCATTGGTTGTTTTGTATTCAAACCTCGCGTAATCTCACTTTTTTTTTTGCATACAAATTATTTTGTTTTCTCTCTATTTTTTCCTCATTGATAGAACTCTTCTCTTTCTTTTCTCTCTCTCTTGCTTCGATTGTTTTCTCTTTTTGGCTCTCCTTTTTCTCATTCTTTTGCTCACTCAAGTTCTTTTCATCACTCAATCTCTTTTTATCACTCAAATTTTTTAATCTCACTTGGTCTTCATAGACTTGTTTTGGTGTCAATGGAGCTAGAGTGACTGTTCGCTGACGGAACATGAATGAGTACTTGTTGGTGAACCTGTCATATTGGACTCGTCGATCAAATTGCCAAGGCCTTCCTAGAAGAAGGTGTCCAGCTTGCATTGGGACCATATCGCACAATACCTCATCCTCATATTTGCCAATTCGGAAAGATACCAAAACTTGTTTGGTAACTCTCACTTCACCACAATCATTCAACCATTGCAACTTGTAAGGACGTGGATGTTTAAGTGTTGGAAGTCCCAGCTTCTCAACCATGGATGAACTAACAACATTAGTACATCTACCCCCATCAATGATCACACTACATACCTTGTCTTTCACATGACAACGGGTATGAAAAATGTTCTCACGCTGTACCTCTTCTTCCTCTTCTTTTACTTGCGAGTTTAATGCTCGTCCGGTGACTAGTGCAAGCATGTCACCGTATTCTGGCCCATACTTTTCATCTTCTATAGAAGCATCTTCCAATGGTGGCATATCAGCAAGCTCTTCTTCATCTTCAGAATCTACTTCACCATTTTCCCGAATCACCATAATTCTCTTATTTGCACATTGGCTAGCTATGTGTCCTTGCCCTTAACATTTGAAACACTTTATCTCACTAGAACTAGATGAAAGAGGGGCTGCTTTTCCTTGAGGGGTTGTAGTTGTGGTGGCTGGTTTGGGTGCAGAGGATGAACTAGGTTGATCCTCTTTCTTTGGGAAGTTTGACCACCAAGGTGTTGTATTTGGATTGTGTGGACTTGGCCTTGGCTTTGAGCTCAAACTACCCTTCTTGAGTGGTCTTTCAACTTTGATTGCCATGTGCACCAAATCTTCCAATTCCACATAATGGTGTAGTCCAACGGTATTAGCAATCTCTCTATTCAATCCATTCAAAAACCTTGCCATTGTTGCCTCTCGATCCTCTTCCACATTGGCTCTAATCATAGCCATCTCCATCTCCTTGTAATACTCATCAACACTCTTGTAGCCTTGACGAAGACCTTGCAACAGGAGGTACAAGTCTCGATAATAGTGAGATGGTACAAAACACCGCCTCATTACCCTCTTCATAGCCTCCCAAGAGTCTATCTCGTTCTCCATTCCTCCTCCTATTGATGCACAACTGATCCCACCAAATAATAGCATAGTCAGTAAATTCAATGGCAGCAAGTTTTACCTTTTTCGTTTCAGAATAGTCGTGACAATCAAACACCAATTCCATCTTCTTCTCCCACTCCAGGTATGCTTCACTATCACTCTTCCCTTGAAAAGAGGGAATTTTCATCTTTATATTTCCCAAATAATTATCTACCTGGTTCCTAGCTTCTCTATCCCGACCATACCTCCTATGGTTACCTGCTGGTATCCCATCAAACTCTTCATCAATAATTATCCCTTCCCCATCTAATTCATTATCATCCCTTTGCTGAACCCTATTCCTCTGTTGCCTCCGTTGGGTTTCCTCTTCTACTCTATCTAACCTGGCATGTATTTGTTCATACTTCTCTCGCATCATCTTCCTCATCTCCCCCATCAAATCTTGAAGTTATAAATTTCGAACCGTAGGTGGTGTAGTTTCATTACAAGTATTTTCTTCTGGAGCTTTTAACATGATTGAATTCTACAAAAAAAAGTTAGAACAGATAAAGAAAGATCTCACCACACTCCCTCACGTGTTTCACTCAAAAAAACTAAAAAAAAATAATTTCACTCAATTCACTCGTGTTTTCACTCAAATTCGATGGCTTTTACCCTCAACTAAGCTCACACCTCTGCCTTTTCCACTCATATTCTTCTTTAAGTTCTTTAAAGACTAATCAAACAGTACAAGAGAGGATTCAAGCAGAAATTCCAACCAAAAAAACTAAACGAACACTGATGAAAACTAAAGAAAAATAAATGATTAAAATTGGAACACTTGTGTGGGGATTTGGAAAACAAGCCTTTAGACTATAGCGACTAAGAAAATACAAAAAAAAAAAATGAAGAGAGGTTTCCAGATTCAATTTTTTTTTTTTTGCTCGGTTTCCTTTCCTTTTTTTTTTTAATGAATTCGAATTTTTTTTTACTTGCTAATGGCACAAAGGGAAAAAAAGGAAACGAAGTAGACAAGCTTTATGAAATAATTTTGGTAAACCAATGAGAAACAAAAATAAGGAAACAGATTTGTGACACAAATAAAGAAACTAGAATTCAGCAATAAGAAATTGGAATTTTTTTTTTAAAAAAAAAAATTAATATTTCAATAACAAAAAGGGTTACTAATTGACAGAAAATGTGGAGACAAGAAATCAGCCAAAAACTTAAGAGTTTTGAATTTTCGATTTGTTTTAAGAAGAAAAGAAAAGCAAAGACGCGATGTTTGACACAAGAAAATTATCAGAATGTGGTTCTAACAGTTTTCGGATTTCACAAAGAAAAATAGAAGAGATGAAGCATGAATTGACAGGAAAATAGAACACGAGTTAAACAAGATTATAAAACATGAATTGAAAAGAAAAACACAAAAGGTAGATACCAAATGATACGAACCACACCAGCAGTTTTGATGAAACCCGATACCAATTATGGCAGCCTCTAAGAATTCTCGAAATTTGAATGTGGAACCGCGATCCAATGCCTAGTTAAGCATGAACCTTGGTATGAAGGAACACACCACAAATGTTGGTGGAAATCAGTTTGATAAGTCATGTTGAACGCCACAAGGAATACTCCTTGACAAGTTTGAATAGTTCTCTCAAGAACTCAAGAAGGAAACCACTCAAAATTTTATTCCAAAATATTCTAATTTTTCAAAGTGTTTACAAGGCTTTATATAGCCAACTTACAAAGAAAACAGGAAACTAGAAGAAAGACTATAATCCAAATAAAACAAAGACAAAATAAAGGAAACAAAATTAAAAAGGAAAGCTGCCAAATGCCTTGAAAAACGTGATAAGCTCAATTTGGGTCTAAATTGAGTCTACTTTGATGAGAAGCACAAATCATTGTTCTCCTTCAGTGTTGACTGTGGTCTCCTCTTGTTTTAAATCTCTTGGCTCGAGCCCTTGTCACCGCGCTAACTGGAACTTTACTTGTATCTTTAGCCTTATTGTTCTTGTCAACCCTTGCATTCGATGAAGAAAGATGTCAATTCATAGAATGGAGGAACTCAGAGATGGAAATTATGAGGGCACAATAGACAACCATTGATGATCGTTCTAGGAAGGCCACCGTGTTGATAAGAAGGGCCTACCAGGTTACCAATCACCAACCAATTGCTGCATCAAGTATTCCCTTGAACAGATCAAAGGGTATGTATCTAGGCATATCGCACGGACTCACAGTGGTCAGCCTGTTGGGTTTTGTGCCCTAAATAAAACCCATTTCAATATAATCAGATTTACTAATTAATAAAGATCAATAATCATTTTATGTTGCATGGTTCACAAGATTATATTTAATGTATAAATTCTATTAGGTCCAGAACATATGTATTTGTTCATGATTATAGTGTCGTCAGCACAGTAGAATTTTAGACTCGCATGATAATCAGCGATAAGTATGCTTACACCTTGGATAAGTGTTATGTCCTTTCCAGGGCATTGGCAAAGTTTACCAGTATCGGATGTATGGAGTATACATTGGAAGGGACCGATATTGATCTTCGTAAAGATATTATAATACTTACCGTTGTATCTTTCTGAGTCAATATCACTGGTTGATCTTAGATAAAAAGATCTTAATCCTGACATGCTTAGGTTCAATCTCAAGAGTGCTATTCATGTTCTTTGATTTGTTAGTTAAGCCTACTTTTTGGTCAGGGTGATACGTACATTTTGGGAACATGATAGTATAATTGAGTGGGAGCGCTAAACATAGATATGGAATCTATAGCTTCTATTAGGACATAGAACTGAAATGATGATTTCCTTTGAGCTTGGCTTAATAGAGGTAAATGGAAGAGCTCTTATTTCAGTGATTATATTTTAGTTCACTAAAATATCATTTACAGGAAGCTAAGTGTTTTAAGGATAAAATACATTGAGGGGTGAAACGGTAAATTTATCCCTACTCGGTGTAAATCATCTATAGAGGATCTTTGATTATTGAGATTAGAACGATGGTTAAATGTTTATAGTGTATCTATATCGTGGAACATATAGAGCGTTCTATATGACTGAGAGTGCAATTCCAAGTTCTATGAGTGTATGCAATAAGGAATTAATAAGTTAGGGAGTTTACTTGGTAAATTCTAGTTCTGCTTATTGGAAGCTCGGTTGTATAGGCCCATGGTCGCCATACTAGTTGAGACCATACTACTTGTAAGACTCAGATAATTCATTTTAATTAATCAATTATAATTTTAAAATTAGACTATGTCTAGTTTATCAATTTTCACTAAGCAAGGGCTTAATTGTGAAGAAAAGAGATTCTAGGTCTTATTTATTAATTAAAAGACTTTATTAAGTCTAATTAATAAATATATTAAATGACAATTTTATTTGAAATTAATTTTTAATTATTAAATAATTAGTTTTGGTATTTAAATGGTTAGAATTAGAAAAATAGTATTCTTGAGAAAATAAGGAAAGATTGTTGTAAAATGGCGAAATTCCAAAGTGGGGGCCCATATCCATGGTCGCCCACTTGTGTGGTATTTTCCATTTATTTTCTTTATTATTTTAATGTCTAATAAATCCTAACCTAAACCTAGGTGGTTGCCTATAAATAGATAGTGATGGCTCACACTTAAAGATTGATGAAATTTCACTATCAGAAAACTTTCCTGAGCCTTCTTTCTATTAGGCCGAAACCACTTCCTCTCTTTTCTTCTTCAAATTTTCATACCTTGAGTGATAGAGTGAGTGCCCACACACATCAAGTGGTATCTCAATCATAGTTAGTAAGACTATGAAGAATCCAATCAACAAGAAGGAGAATCGGGTTCAAGAAGGAGAGAAAGAGATCCAGGTTCAGATCTTGATAATGCTCTGCTACAGAAAGGAATCAAGGGCTAGAAATCTGAACGGAAGGAGTCATTATATTCCGCTGCACCCAATGTAAGGTTTCTTAAACTTTATATGTGTTTATTTCATTATTTTAGAAATTCATATTTAGGATGTTAAACAACATACATCGTAGTAAATCTAGATCCTGGTAAAACATATTCCAACAACTGGCCTCAGAATATTATTATTTTCATTCTTGATACTTAAATATTATTATTTTCAGAATATTTAATTAAATAGAAAATTATTTTAAGTTGGAAATTTTAATTTCAGAACAACTTAAATTTGAATAATTTTCAAAATATATTTTATTTTTATTTTATTAATTATTTTTTTTTATAGAATTCGAAATTGGATTTTTTATTTAAATATAGAAAATTTTGAATTTTGAAAAATAGATTAAAGTTGAAAATTAATTATTTTTAATTAATTTTGGACCAACTTAAATCAATAATTTTTTTAATTTAATTATTAATTAAAATAAATGAACTAAAATATATTATAATTAGAAAATAAATTAATTAGTCAATAAAATCTAGATAGTTATTATCTATTTGCTTGAAGTATTTTTCTAGTGATATTTAATTAAATAGAAAATTAATATTTACGTTGATTTTTATCATGATACTTAAATATTTGATATTTTTATTAATAATTAATTAAATAGAAAAATTATATTTGTGTTGAAAATTATTTTTTTAATTAATTTTGCATCAACATAAATTAGAATAATTTTTTAAGATTTATTTTATTTTATTTTATATCATTTTTCGAAAAATTATATTTATTTTAAATATATTATTTTTTGAATTTTGCATTATATATTTATAGAAATTTTATTTGAATTGAAAAATATTAATTAATTTTGGATCAACTTAAATTGAATAATTTTCGTAATATTTATTGGAAAATTAATACTAAGGATGGAAAATAATTTATTTTTATTTTTTCCAGATCTTCCTTAAGTATAATTTTATAAATATTAAATTAAAATTTATATTTAGAATTTTATTCTAAATTGGTAATTTTAATTAAATAAGTATATTTGTATTAGGATAAATTGCGGCATAAATACCTAATGTTTTAGATTTTATACACTTAAATACCTAATGTTTATTTTTGGAGGCAAAAATACCTAATGTTACAATTCTCTTACACCGTTACTACCACTTCTGTTAACTCATAAATATGGACACGTGGAGGGTTCAGATGCATTATATTTATTTTTATTTTATTTTAAAACTTAATATTCTTAATATTAGAAACTAAATGCTACTTGTTTTAAAAAAAAAAAAAACCTGTTCTCATAATAATTTTTACATGATATTGGCACTTCAATTCGATAATCATGTTCCATATACTACACTGGTTCACTTACCTATGGTAATTTAGTTTTTGATATTGAGAATATTATTTTAAAATAAAATAAATAAATATAATGCATTTGGGCCCTCCACGTGTCCATATTTATGAATTAATAACGGAAGTGGTAGTAACAGTGTAAAAGAATTGTAACATTAGGTATTTTTGCTACCAAAAATAAACATTAGGTATTTAAGTGTATAAAATAAAAAATATTAGGTATTTATGACGCAATTTACCCTTTATATTAAAATAAATAGACTAAAATAAGTATCTAAAGAAAGTACAACTCTTTAAAGTAATGAGCTTTAGTTATAAGGATATTCGATCTCCATTGTTGGTCCTACATGGTTAATATGTTTTCAATATAACCTCGAGACGCTAGACTTTGTTCCCCTAATGGATGGTTATTCGTTGAAGCAATTAACACCGTAACAATCTCTTATGATAAGTATTTTGTAAGTTTTCGTCTCTATTAAACTCTTCCCTACGGTGACTGCTTAGAGATAAATTTACGAAATATGAAACAGTGGTGGAAGCTTATTAAATAAGAATAACCTTGACTCTCGCCTACCGGGACAACGTTAGATTCTTATTTTGATAGAATAAAAGGTTGCTAAAATGGTATCCATTTTAGATGAGCTGACAACTCTATTTAATGAATGATACTTTGAGTCTCGCCTACCGGGACACTGTATCAGTTTGTTGGAAACCTTGGAAATTATTTAAGATATGGTAGTTTTGTATTTTCACATGTCTTTGTTATTTGCTAAATGCTTAATAATTTCTGAATTGTGTGTGAATTTATATTGAACCATGTTTTTTTTTTCTGTTATTAATTGTAGTTTAATTTCGAATCTTCATTGTTCGTCTAACTTGACTTGTGATTTTTAATGGGACAAATCCATAATGGCTGCCCAGCAGTGGTACTTCAAACTACCTCCAGGAAGGTTTAACTCATTGAATGCTTTCTCACCCAAGTTCTGTGCATAATTTTCATCCTCTTGGTAGCTTCCCTCATACCTGGAAGTCCTGGTAGAAGTAAAGCAAATGCCAGGAGGACCTATCAGAGCCTATCTTAGTAGATTTATGACCAAAGCTACTAAGGTTAAGGGGTTGATTTAAGAAGGAAGACTAGCTACAATAGTGGGGGGCATTGAGCCTCTAGGAGAGTTGTGAAAAGACATTAAATGACTAACTGTGGGATGAATGGCTGAATTTCTAGATCGAGTAGATGGATTCATAAAGCTCGAAGAAGCAGTACGATGCATAAATTATGTCAGGCAAAAGAAAAATCAACAACACACAACAACGGGAGGGGTTTTCGTCCAGAATCCACAATATTCCAACAGTTTCAAGTCAAATGGGAAGAGGTCTAGCAGCAGCAATAGGTAGGGTAACGAAAAGAAAAACAAATTCACTGACAATGTCGCCCAGCACCCCAGAGAAAATGCCTCTAAATTCACTGATTTCTCAGTCCTAATAGACAACATAGAAACAATCCATGTGATCACTCAGTCTATGGTGACGTACAAGAAACCATCTCCCATGAAAAATGATATAAAGCTAAAGAGACACAACAATGTTTTGTCGCTTTCATTTGGACTACGACCACGACATAAACCAATGTAATAATTTAAAGCGGGAGATTGAGTTTTTAATTTGAAAGAATAACCCACACTTACAGAAGTATGTCAAGGCTGATCAAGATCAAAGGGCCACCCAGAGAGACAATAATCAGAAAAAATTGATGCCTCCACCAATGGACGGGCATATATAGGTAATGTTTGGGGGCCCACATCTTGTAAGAGACTCAGGAAATGTTAGAGAAAAATATGTTCGAGCCTTGCAGTATGAGCAAAATGAAGTAATGTTGGTCGTGGAAGAAAGTAAACCTATTGTACCACGTGTGGGAGAGCCAGCAATAACATCTACTAAAGTAGATGCCAGCCATGTCATCTTCCCAAACAACGACCCCCTAGTCGTAGAGGTGAAAATTGAAAACAAGATGGTGGGACGAACTATGATAGATAATGGAGCTTCCTCAAATATTCTGCTTAAAACAACTTATGAGAAGATGGCACTCCAACTTAAAGACTTAATCGCTTGCACTCAGCTCGTATAAGGTTTCTTCTGCCAGAGTGTTTCACCCCTTGAACAAATTCGCCTACCGCTTACTATTGGATAAGCTCTAATGAGCATAACTGTAAAGGCACAATTCTTCATAATTGATGTCCCATCATCTTTCAATTTCATGTTAGGCCGACCGACTCTATAAGAGTTAAGAGTTGTAACATCAGTTTTTCACCTATGCATTAAGTTCCCAACTAAAAGTGGAGTGGGATGTCTTAAAGGAAATCAAAGAATTGCACGGGAATGCTATAACCTTGCTCTAACTAGGGTCAAGAAGGAAAATACCTCGGACTAGAGTTCAAACAAGGGAAAAGTCATCGCTCAATAGGAAGTCGCCTAAGGTGGGGACGAAGACATGGATCCCTGACTTGGGAAAATAAATACAAATGTTGGGCCAATAGAAGAATTGGAAGAGGTGGAAATTGATCCAGGTAACCTGACCAGGAAACTCAAAATAAGTAAAGGTTTGCTGCTCAAAATAAAGTTAGTTTTAATAAAAATTTTGAGAGAAAACCTTGACGTTTTTGCCTTGTCACATGAGGATATAGTCGGTATTTACCCCATTGTCATGTCTCATGCCATAAACATTGATCTAGACTTTTGTCTCGTCCAGTAGAAGAGAAGACTATTTATAAAGAAAAGGCACAAGCAATGAAAGAAGAGGTAGAAAGACTACACATAAACTAGTTAATCATTGTAGTTTTCTACCCAGCTTGGGTGGCTAACCCTGTACAAGTCCCCAAGCCGAACAAAAATTGGCGAGTATGTATTGAGTTTACCTACCTCAACAAGGCGTGTCCCTGGGACTATTTTCCACTTCCAAGAATTGATCAGCTCGTGGATGCAACAACTGGACATGAAATCTCGAGCTCTATGGATGCCTATTCGGGGTATAACAAAATTATAATGCATCCACCCGGCCTAGAAGATACAAGTTTCCGAACAGATATGGGTCTAAACTGTTATAAAGTAACGTTGTTTGGTCTAAAGAGAGCTGGAGCTACCTATCAAAGGCTAGTAAAAAAAATGTTTAAAAACCAGATCGAACAGAATATGGAAGTATATGTGGATGACATGCTCGTCAAATCCAGGAAGGCTAGGGGCATATAGAGGATCTAGATGAATGCTTCAAAATTCTTAGAAAGTACACCATGAAACTCAGTCCCTTAAAGTGTTCTCTTGGGGTCATCTCGGGTAACTTCCTTTGTTGATGCTCGAGGAATAGAAACAAGTCTAGAAAAAATACTAACCTTCCTAATATGAAGTCTCCAACAAAAATGAAGGAAGTTCAAAGATTAAATGGTCGGATAGCCGCACTCAGCAGATTTGTTTTGAAATTAACAGACAAATGTGTTCCCTTCTTCAACATCCTCTAACGTAATAAGAAGTTCTAATGAATGAAGAAATGCAAGAGTGCTTTCCAAGAACTAAAAACAAAACTCGCTAAGCCTCATGTACTCTCAAAACCCTTGGACAAAGAAGAATAGGGAAAATATTTGGATGTCACCCAATACGCTGTAAGCAGTTTGCTGATAAGAGAAGAAAGTAATGTCTAACATCCAGTCTATTATATCAACAAATGACTTGTTGAAGTCGAATGTTGGTACCCCATAATTGAAAAACTCACTTACTGCCTAATATTAGCCACAAGGAAGTTAAGGTCTTATTTCCAAGCTCATCCTGTTTGGGTATATAACGAGCAACTTTTACGCCAAGTGTTGCAAAAGCTTGATGCCTTCGGATGATTACTCAAGTGGGAAATAGAGTTGGGACAGTATGAAATAATCTTCCAACCATGTACAGAAGTTAGAGAACAGGCCTTGGCAGACTTTAAAGAAGAAAGCAATACAAAGGATAACTCGGAGCTAGTACAAGAATCTTTACCAGCAAAGAACAAAGATAGACCAACTTGGAAATTACATGTGGACAGATCAACTACTGACCAACTTTTTGGTGCAGGAATTGCTCTCATCACACCTGGGGCAACCTTTGCACGAAGCAATAAAATTTGGGTTCAAGGCCTCCACAACAAAGTAGAGTATGAAGCACTCATAGTTGGGCTAAAACTTGCTCGGGAGGTACACACCGAATACATTGAAGTCTACAACGATTCACATCTAGTAGTAAAGCATGTCTCAGGAGAGTACATGGCCCGTGGAGAAAAAGTTGATGGCCTATCTAAGTAAGATCCAAGACATGCTCGCACAATTTTAAGGTTACACCCTCAAATAGATTCACGGGGAAGAAAATACAACTGTTGATGCCTTGTCACGGCTTGCGAGCAGCACAGTGATAGATAAAGCAAACTTAGTCCTAATCCAATTCCTAGAAGAGGCGAGCATCAACTGCGCGGAAGAAGTCGAAATGATAGATACAACACCAAATGGGATGACACCCATAGTTGCTTATCTTAACACTGGAGCACTTCCAAACAATAGGAACGAAGCTCAGAAATTGATGAGAAAAGTTGCATGGTACATCATAGTTGAAGGTGTGATGTATAGGAGAAGCTTCTCCATGCCATTTCTTAGATGTGTGACAAAAGAAGAGGTTGATGAATCTTGTTCGAGGTACATGGAGGATTCTATGGTAAGCATGCGGCAGGACCATGTTTATCAAAGAATATTCCAAGGCAAGGATATTTCTGGCCAACCATGATGGAGGATTCAAAGGCTTATGTAAAGAAATGCGATAAATCTCAGAGATCCTTAAATATCCCCTGTGCACCCCCTGACGAACTAATACAGATGCAGAGTCCATGGCATTTTGCCATATGGGGAACATATCTCATCGAAAAGTTGCCCAATGTCAAGGGTAGAGTAAAATATGCATTAGTCGCGGTGGACTACTTCACGAAGTGGACAGAGGCGGAGCCCTTGGCAACAATAACATCTAAGAAAGTGTTTGACTTCATAGTAAAAATCATCATATGTTAGGTAGCTAAGTGTTTTAAGGATAAAATACATTGAAGGGTGGAACGGTAAATTTGTCCCTATTCAGTGTAGATCATCTATAGAGGATCCTTGACTATTAGGATTGTAACAATGGATAATAATAACGTATCTATATCTTGGTACATATAGAGCTTTCAATATAACTGGGAGTGTATTCAATTCAAAGTTCTATAGTGGTTCAATGAGGAATTAATAAGTTAGGGAATTTACTTAGTAAATTGTAGATCTGTTTATTGAAAGCTCGGTTATATAGACCCATGGTCCCCTCACTAGTTGAGATAATACTGCTTGCAGACTCAGTTAATTGATTTTAATTAATCAATTATAATTCTAAAATTAGACTATGTCTTATTTAAGAATTTTCACTAAGCAAGGGCTTAATTGTGAAGAAAAGAGGTTTTGGGGTCAATTTGTTAATTAAGAGACTTCGCATGGTCTAATTAATAAATTGCATAAATGATAATTTTATTTGATAATTAATTATAATTATTAAATAAATAGTTTTGGCATTTATAGGTTGAATTGGAAAATATGGTATTATTGAAAAGAAGAATAAGTGGTTGAAATAAAGTGGCAAAAATATAACTAGAAAGAGGTCCACTATCATTTACGGCCATGGTTGATTTTTTGCCCAATATTTTATTCTTTTTTAATCCATATAATTCAACCCTAAGCCCTAGTTAAAACACTATAAAAGGAACATGATTCTCTCATCTCATCCACTTTTGGCACTTTGTCAAATTAATGCCTTCAACCAAACTAGATGAGAGAGTTCCTTCCGTACTGGTTTCAAACCTCCTCCATTGTTCATCATTTATTCGAACCCTTAGTGATGAGTGCCATGCCCACATATAGCAAGTACTCAATCATAGTGAGTAAGACGATGGTAACCAAACCTGAAGGAGAGAAAGAGATCCATGTTCAGATCTTGATAATGCTCTGCTAAAGAAAGGAATCAAGGGCTAGAGATCTTGAACGGAAGCAGTCATTATATTTCGCTGCAGTCAATGTAAGATTTTCTTAAATTCCTATGTGTTAATTTCATTGTTTTAGAGAATTCATATGTAGGATATTAATTCAATATACTTGTTAGTAAATCTAGATCATAGTAAAATATTCACAATAACTGGCCTCAGAGCCATGGTAATGATTTACTTTCATGAAAAATGGATTTAAAACGATGAATATTGTTTGCATATTGATTTGGATGTGTTCTTGTTGGTTTATGTGCTATTTGATATTTGAATGTCATTTACGAAATTCTTTCTATGAAAATAATTTTATTTTCGTTCTGAAATATTAAGCAACTTTTTTTTACGGAACTCAATTCCGATAAAAAATGAGAGAGTTATGTTGTTTTGAAATTTTTGGTGCATTGAGTATTGAGCACTCGAGCACCATGTGAGACAGGCCCTTGGACAAACCAATCTGCACGTGGTCAAGGGACAAATCCCTGTCTGAAGCACGCATGGCTCCCTCGTTCAAACAACACCCTGTGCGCGCAAGGCACCCTGCCAAAGCCGAGGAAACTCGGCCAAGGATCATGCTGATCCTTCCCTCGGCGCGTGTACATGGGCTGCGTACAGCCTTCCTGAGGAATTTTCAAACCATAAAATTAAAATAAAATATTATTTTAAAATATTTAAACTTAAATATCAATTTTAAATTAATAATATTTAATTTTTAATAGATTATTAATAATTTTTGATATTTTGAGGTTTAAATTTAAAAATTGATTATTTTATATTTAAATTATGATTAGATTTTAAAAAATTTGTTAATTTCTTTAATATTTATATATTATTTAATTATAAGATTAGATATTTTAATATTTGTAATATTTTAAATTAAAAGATAACTTTGATCTTATAAGATAAATTAAATAATTAATAAATTTGAAATTAACTTAGATACTTTTACAAATATTCTAACCATAATGTTTTCAAATTCAAAATTGGTTATTTTGTTCAATATTTAATTGTTTATAAATTATAAGTTAGAAAAATGATATTTTATATCATTTTACTTATTAGAAATTTATAAATTATATTTTAAATATTTAAATAACCTAGATATTTTTGAAAAAATTTAAAAAATACTTAATTTGAGATATTTTGACATATATTTAGGATAATTATTATATGTTTATTATTGCCTAACCACATCTATTTTAAAATCAATTTATTTTGTTATTTTAATTTTATTAAATTATAAGATTAGATAATAATATTGAAAATATCTATTTTGTTATTTTTCAAATCATTTATCTTATTAGATAGTTAATTTAATTTGATAAAAATAATTCAAATAAACCTAGATATTTTAAATTAGCTTCATTTTTTAATATTAAATTTTGATGAGATATTTAAGGTTGTTTTTAACAACCCTAAATTTTCAAAATTTAGTTGGTTAGTTTAAAATAATAATTTAATTATATTAATATCTTATTTCACATACTGCTACATGGATATTATGTTTGTTTTATTCAATTGTTTATTCAATGTTTTTTAGCAAACCTATTATTTATTTGATCTAAATTGCTATGATTAACTTGTTGACAGATTCAATGATCGTATTTTAATCATAGTCGAATTGTCAATAGATCCTATAAATAATTTGTAACATGTAAATTTTGTAATTTCTTTCATCTGTGTAAACCTAGTAATATGATAGGGCTCATCTAAATTAATTTGACCTGTGTGAGCCTATACATTTACTTTTGGACTTAGATGCATATAGAAAGCTCATTTATTTCTAGATATTTAAATGGACTAGGTTGCTTAAATAAAATATCATCATTGATAGTTTTATTTAGACCCAATTAGTATTGGGTTATTCAATGAATAAAAATTATTTAATGAAACGTTAAGTCCTCTCCTTTGGGCCTTGTGTGAAAGTTAGGGGGCCATTAGTAGTGGGTACGACATATTGAACCCAGCCCTCCCTCACATGAACAACCCCAATTGTGAAGGCCCATTTGCCTTATTTAAATAATTGTATTAGGCTAATTATACTAGTTTAACCTAATTAAAATTGAATTAGCAACATAATTAATTTTAAAATAAATGAAATTAATTTTTCATTGAATTATTTTCAAATTAATTTAGATAAATATACTTGGTTTAATGAAATATTCTAGATTGAAATTTCTAGTAACTAATTTATATTTTCTAATATTTAATTAAGTTGAAAAATATATTTAAGTTGAAAATTAATTTATTAATTAATTTTAGACCAACTTATATTAGAATATTTTTCTATGAACTTAGAACTTAAATAGAATTAATAATTAAGTTGATTTTATTCAAGATACTTAATTATTTGTCTCTATTTCATGAAATTTAATTAAATTAGAAATAATATTTAAGTTGAAAATTAATTATTTAATTAATTTTGGACCAACTTAAATTATAATATTTTCTTAGTATTTAAATTATAATTAATAATTAAGTTGATTTTATTCAAGATAATTAATTATTTCCATTTTGATATATTTAATTAAATAGAAAATTATATTTAAGTTGGAAATTTTTTCATTTTCATATCAACTTAAATTATAATAATTTTCAGAATATATTTTAATTTATTTTAATAATCATTTTCCCACCTAATTTTGAATTGCATTTATTTATTTTAAATGCAGATATTTTTCAATTTTTCAATTTGAAAATTAGATTAAGTTAGAAATTAATTTTAATTAATTTTAGATCAACTTAAATCAAGTAATTTTCATTAATGATTTAATTAAAATAAATAGACTAAAATATATTGGTTTTAATTAGAAAATAAGTAATTAGTTTATGAATTATCTAGATAGATATTTTTTAGGTTGACTTTTTAGTATTTTTCTAGATATATTTAATTAAATAAGAAAATTAATATTTAAGTTGATTATGTTCTAGACACTTAAATATTTGATATTTTTGTTAAGATATTTAATTAAATAAGAAAATTATATTTATGTTGAAAATTAATTTATTTAATTTTAGAGCAACATAATTTAGAATAATTTTTTCTAGTTTTATTTTATTTTATTTTATATGAATTTCGAAAAATATATCTTTACACATTGGATTTCGAATTTCAATTATATATATTTATTGAAAATTAATTATTTAATTTTGGACCAACTTAAATTAAGTAATTTTCATAATATTCATTGGAAAAGTAATATTAAGGATGGAAAATAGTTTATTTTTATTTTTCAGATCTTCCTAAAGTGTAATTTTAAAAATATTAAATTAAAATTTATATTTAGAGTTATCTAAATTAGTAATTTTAATTAAATAAATATATTTTAAAATAAATATCAAATGAAAATACAACTCTTTAAAATAATGAGATTTAGTTATAAGGATATTCGATCTCCATTGTTGCTTCTACACAGTTCTTGTTTTAGTGAGTAATCATCCCTAATAGATGAACGTTCATTAGCAATTTAACGCCGTAGAATCCCGAAAGATAAGTATTATTTGTAAGTATTTTATTCTTAGTAACGTCCACCCCAATAGTTTCTGCTAGGAGTAAGACTTACAAAAGTATGAAACAATGGCGAAAGCTCATAAGATAGAATGGCCTTGACTCTCGCCTAAATGGGACAACGTTGAATTCTCATCTTGATCGAATAAAAGGTTGCTAGAATGTTTGTCATTTTAGATGAGCTGACTACTCTATTCAATGGATGGTATCTTTAACTCTCGCCTAAATGGGACACTGGTATCAGTTTGTTGGAAACCTTGGAAATTATTTAAGATGTGTTTGTTTTGGATTTTCACATGTCTTTGTTGTTTGCTAAATGCTTAATAATTTCTGAATTGTGTATGAATTTATATTGAACCATGTTATTTTCTGTTATTAATTGTAGTTTAATTTCGAATCTTCATTGTTGGTCTAACTTAGCTTGTTGGTTTTAATGGGGCAAATCTCAAAGGATTGTCATCCATTAGACAACATAATAGTGTTAGATCCTGATAGATAAATATTTGTAAATGCAACATCTAGTTGTTCATCAATAGATGACAACTTCGACAAGTATTTACAATATGAAACAATTAAGAAGTTTATAAAAATAAGAATAACTTTGACTCTCGTCTTATCGGGACATCATTGGATTCTTATTTTAAGATTGAAATTTGCCTTTAATTTTTCCTCTTAGCTTATTCATTTCGATTTAGCTTAAATAATATATCATTGGATGAATGGTTAATAAAATATTTGATTATGATGTCATTCTATTTTCTCTTAAGATATTGAGTGGCACATATGATTATATTCTCGACATTCTAGCCCGATGTAAAGACCGCTTAGTTTAAATTTGGAAATCATTAGATAATTAAGGTTTAATTATGAAATTAGTTATTAATTCTTAATTATTAATTTATGATGATTTATTTGAATTCAGAATACATTTTATATGTCATATATAGAAATTTCATATTTTTGCATGTTCAGTGCCCGACAACATTGGAACGTGGTGTATGGCTCAGTAGAATCACATCTTAGTATTTTAGTATAGCGGGGCGGTATTGTTAGACATTAGAAATGTTGAGATTAGTCGGGAATTTAGAATTTCCCAAAATACCATTAGTACCCTTTTATGTCAATTTAATGTCAGAGGGCAAAAAGGTCATTTTGCCAATATGTGCTTTGTTTTTTGTGGATTGTTTAATTAAATTGTTAATCTGATTTTTCTAGCTTTGTTTGGCTGAAACAATTTAATAAAATAAGGAAAATCAATTCTTTTATTCATTTTATGCAAAAATCAAAAGTTAGACAAAAGTTTGCATTTCACTCTCAAGTTCTCTCTCTCTTTCGAAACCCTCAAAACCAGCTGGGATTGCTGTGTTTTTCTCCTTCTTCTTGTTGATTCCGGCAGATTTTAAGGGATCTTGAACTCTTGGTAAGCTTTTGACTTTGTCTTCTTTAGTTTCTTAAATTGTAAATAAGTAATAGTTGCATGCTTTGAGCTTTTGATTGCTGTAGCTGCTGTTAATGTTTAGGGTTATTATCTGAAGCTTAAATATGTTTAGTTATATGGATTCAAGCAGGTTTTGTTGATTGTTAGTTAGATTTAACACTTGGAGCTTTAATGGTGGAATTTGATTCTGTGTATGGGTGGATGTTTTGTTGCCTTGAAAATGTTCTCTAGGGTGTATAGAACAGGTCTGGAAAGTTTGAATTGGATTGGGGTTGATTTGGTCGAGTTATGAAATTTTTGGAAATTCCTGCACTAAACCGGAATTCAGGTTTAGAGAGGCTTGTAGGAACTGGAATTTCAGTTGGGAAACCGGTCTACCAGTTGGGGAAATTTTGGGAACCCTAGTTTTTCCCTTTTTGTGCTATTTAGGGTATTGCCATGTTATTAATCGATAGGGAAACTTTTAATTTCAAGTTTATGTTCCGGGGAAGTGATTTAGCGTGTCGCTTATCAGTGTTGTGATTGATGTGATTTAGGAGCCTGTAATTTGCCGAGCAGATTGTTCCAGTCAGGTTGACCGGCACACCTGAATTCAGAATCAAGGTAAGATTAGTTTAACAGTATGCATACGTATTTACATGTTTAGCGTGCATGTTAGTAAGCCTGTTACATTACATTAGATATGTATGTTGGCTTTTGTACTATCCGACAGTATCACATCAGTACGACTAGAGTATGACTAGCGTACCGAGTATAGGCTGATATTATGGTCGATAGTATCGTACTATTTGACAGTATCACATTGGTACGTCTAGAGTATGACTAGCGTACCGAGTATAGGCGTATATAGTATCACATCGGTACGGCTGGAGTATGACTAGTGTACCGAGTATAGGCTGATGCTTTGGTCAATAGTACCGTCGTAAAAACGTTCTAGACTCAGTACCGTGTGGGACACGGGGATTAGGGTTATGGTCAGGGGTATGGGCGTCTGATCACAAACCGGGATATATGTATGTTATATGATTTATGCTTTTCTTACTGAGTTTGTCGACTCACAGTGCTATGTTTATGTGTAGGTAAGGGCAAGTCTAAAGTTAAGGAACCGCGAGGACGAGCAGATGAAGATTGTACATGTCGAGGCGGTTAGGCCTGAAGCGTACGATCCTCAGGACATCATGGCTTTTGTTGTTAGTTGCTGGGCGACAAATATTTTGTAAATGAATAGGCAACTTTTGTAAAGTATTTTGTAAATGGGATCCCAAAATATTTTGTATGTAACACTATAAGTTTTTAATTAAAAAAGCAAATTTTAATCAAATCACGATTTCCATTAACCTCGTTGATTAGCAACGAGCTGCACAGTATGTTTAAAATCACGTTAGCACGCCTATCCTAGTTAGGGTGTTACAATTTGGTATCAGAGCCGCCAGGTTGTCTTCCGAAGATCGTCGCGACATGTACAATCATCATCAGCAGTTAGCTCGTTCCACGGTTCAGTAAGCTTTTATTGCGTTAATAGCTTATATTAATAGTATGTTTTAAGTAAAGCCTGTTAGGAAGCATATTAGTTGCCTAATAGTAGAATAAGCGCATGTTTTTAATTTCCAAATAAGCAGCATTAGTAAGTTCTCGTTGATCATGATCTGACCTTGCTAGCTCTTGGTTACGCTGGTTGTTCAGACTAGATGGACGCCAGGCAATATAACCAGGAGTTAGGGCAACTCGGTCGGGTCAAATGAAGGTTAGGGAGCTCAGTTTCCCCCAAATGCTTGGGGCCGAGGTAGAGGACCCAGGGGTAGGGCACATGGTCGGGGTGATGCTAACCTGCCACAGGCTTTCCAGGCTGCCCAAGCTACTCAGGAAGCCCAGAATTGGGAAAACCGGTTTGCAGAAATGCAAACTAAAATCAACGAACAAGAAGAAGTGATTAGACAGTTAAGACAGCAGGGTGCTCCTATAGTGCCTGCTCTTGAAATTCCAGTGGCACCTGCCCCTGCTGTCCAGGCCGAACCAGTGGTTGTAATGAATTGGATATAACCTCTGTATGAAAGGTTCCGTAAGCTAGCACCTCCAGTTTTTTTGGGACGTCCTGATGTTATGAAAGCTGAGCAAAGGCTAACTGTGATCACTAGGATATTGAATTTCATGGGCATCACGGGGAATGATAGAGTGGTATGTGCCACATTTCAATTCCAAGAAGATGCCTTAGTTTTGTGGGACATGGTGTCCATGATACATGACAATACTTGTTGGGTTTTATGCCCTAAATAAAACTCCACTTCAATGTAATCGATTTTATTCAATATCAATAAAGAAACAGAAGTATTTTTTATTCATTTGTATGTTTTGGTTCATGTTATCAATTGCTTGTCTATTTGATTTATAAATTCATCTAAAACCCTTTTCACATAATTGATCCTGTTTATTGTGTTGTCAACACAGTGGAAAATAAACATGACTATGTGAATAAAGATTCCTAGATTTATTAGAACACGGGGTTTCACTGATATGATAATCTACAACAGAGTTTACTTGCATTTGGTAAAATGCTATGTTCTTTCTAGGGCATTGGTTAAAGTAAAGCTTGGGTTGGGTGCATGGAGTATGCATTGGAAGGGACCGATATTGAACTTTGACATAGATTTAATTAAACTTACTGTAATATCTATTCAAGTCAATATCGCCTAGTTGATCCTAGATCAAATGATCTCAATCCTGATATGATTAGGCTCAATCTCAAGAGTGTTATTCGTGTTCTTTGATTTGTTAGTTAAGCCTACTTTTGGGTCAGGGTGATACGTACATTTTGGGAACATGGTAGTGCAATTGAGTGGGAGCGCTAACATAAATATGAAATCTATAGCTTCTATCTGGCAAATAGAAAGTAAGGGATGATTTCCTTCGAGCTTGACCAAACGAAAACAAATGGTGGAGTACTCATTTCACTTAGCTGAAATATCATTTATACGGGGTTAAGTGTTTTAAGGATAAAATACATTGTAGGGTGTTACGGTAATCTAATCCCTTTACAGTGTAGATCATCTATATAGAGGATCATTGATCAAATTAGGATTATAACAATGGATAACTAATGACGTGTCTATATGGTGGAACATATAGAGCGTTCTATATTCTGAGAATGCAATTCTAAGTTCTATGCGTGGATTCAACGAAGAATTAATAAGTCAGTGAATTTAGGTTATAAATTCTTGATCTGCTTATTGGAAGCTTGGATATATAGACCCATGGTCCCCCCACTAGTTGAGACAATATTACTTGTAAGACTCATTTAATTGGTTTTATTAATCAATTATAATTCTCAAATTAGACTATGTCTATTTGTGAATTTTTCACTAAGTAAGGGCAAAATTGTAAAGAAAGAGCTTTTAGGGCATATTTGTTAATTAAGATACTTTGTATGGTCCAATTAATAAATATGATAAATGACAATATTATTTAATAATTATTTATAGTTATTTTTTTTTTGAGATAATATTATTGCCATTTTTGAGAAAATGAGATTCAGAAATGATAAAGCAGCAAAATTACAAAAGTAAGGCCCAAATCCAATAAGCCATGGCCGGCCACCTTTGTAGGGTTTATCATCTGATATTTTCATTATTTTAATGCCAAATAATTCAAACCTAACTCTATGTGGCATGCTATAAATAGATAGTGATGGCTTCTGGAAAAATAGACTTTCACATCTTGTTTCCTTTAGAGAAAAACCTGAGCCTTCTCTCTCTATACCTAGCCGCCACCTTCACCTCCTTCTTCTCTCTTGTAAATTTCGAACCTCTTAGTGATAGAGTAGTGCCCACACACAGCAAGTAGTACCTCAATCATAGTGAGAAAGATCGTGAAGAAAGACATTCAACAAGAAGGAGATTCAACATTAAAGGAAGGAGAGAAAGAGATCCAGGTTCAGATCTTGATAATACTCTGGGACAGAAAGGATACAAGGGTTAGAGATCTGAACAGAATGAGACATATTATTCCGCTGCACCCAATGTAAGGTTTCTCATACTTTATATGTGTTTAATTTTATAATTGTTTTAGAAGTTCATATTTAGGGTGTTAATCAACATACTTGTGAGTAGATCTAAGATCCTGGTAAAATAATTTCCAACAATACTACCATGACCTGGGAAAAGTTATAGGAACTTTTCAATGCGAAGTATTATAATGAGGCAGTCAGAATTGCCAAGAGAAAAGAGTTCACTCACTTGACCCAGAAGGAAAACATGAGTGTTACAGAGTATACGACTCAGTTTGATCGCTTAGCGAGGTTGGCCTCGGGAATTGTGCCAACTGATTTCAGTAAAAAGGAGAAATATCTTGATGGATTAAATGCGAAGATTAGACATGATCTAATGATTACTACAGATGACAAAACCACCTATGCTGAAATGATGGATAAGGCACTGCGAGCTGAGTGCGCAGTTGGATGCATGACAGAGTCTGTTAGGACTCTAGTGGTTGGCGGGCCTCCTACCCCTCCTGCATCAGGTTTAGCTGGGGAGGTAGTGGTTCGGCCATGGATCAGAAAAGGAAAGCATCCACTACAACTGGTGGCTCAGGGGGAACAAGAGGTTCCGGGGGAACCAGGGTCGAGGCAGTCGCCAGGGTAGTTCTGAGACCCGATACACTTACCCAGAGTGCCCCAGCTGGAAAAGGCACCATCTGGGCGAGTGTAGAGGACATGGGTGCTTTCAGTGTGGCATGCCAGGGCATTACAAGAGGGATTGCCCTCAACTCAGAACCGAAGCACTGAAAGCTCCAGCGAAACCCACTCCAGCAAGGGTGTTCGCCATAACTCAGGCTGATGCTGAAGCTAGCCCTTCAGTGGTGACAGGTCAGCTCTCGGTCAACAACTTTTATTTCTTTGTACTGTTTGACTCTACGGCCACACATTCTTATGTGGCAGCTAGAATCTTTAGTAAATTGGATAGACCGCATGATAGATATGAATCAGGGTTTGGAACCCTATTACTTGGCGGAGAGTAAGTTATCTCCAAGAGGTGGATTAGGTCTGTGCCGATCAGGATCGACGATAGGGAGTTAAGTGCTGACCTAATAGAAATGAGCTTAGCAGATTTTGATATCATACTAGGAATGGATTTCTTATCTAAATATTCAGCCAATATTGATTGTAAGAGGAAGATGGTAATCTTCCAACCAGAAGTGGAAGAACCGTTTGTTTTTGTCGGTTTGGTTCAGGATCTCAGATCCTGGTGATTTCGGCCTTATTAGCTAAGGAATTGTTGTGTGATGGATGTCTACGGTTTCTGGCCGTGGTATTAGACACCACTCGGCCAGACTCTGTTCGGCCAGAAGACATCAAGGTGGTTCGGGAATTTCTAGATGTTTTTCCCAATGAACTTTCGGGTTTACCACCTCGGTGAGAAATTGATTTTATAATTGATTTGGCACCTGGAGCAGAGTCGGTTTCCAAGGCTCCTTATAGAATGGCTCTAGCTGAGCTTAAAGAATTGAAAATTCAACTCCAGGGGTTACTTGACATAGGGTTTATTCGGCCTAGTGTGTCACCCTGGGGAGCTTCGGTATTGTTTGTCAAGAAGAAAGATGGGTCTCTAAGAATGTGTATCGACTATTGGGAGTTAAATAAGCTAACAGTGAAGAATAAATATCCTTTACCTAGGATCGATGATCTTTTTGATCAACTTCAGGGGAAGATAGTTCAAAGATTGATCTCCGATCGGGCTATCATCAGCTGAGAATCTGAGAGGAGGACATTCCAAAGACGGCTTTCCATACTAGGTATGGACATTACGAATTTCTGGTTATGTCGTTTGGACTAACCAATGCTCCTGCGACATTTATGGATTTGATGAATAGAGTATTCAAGGATTTCCGTCAGGGATTGGCCAGGACCGAAAAACTGTGACAGAAGTCAGAAGCTTCTTGGGTCTAGCCAGTTATTATCATCGATTTGTAGAAGGGTTTTCTAAAATCTCAACACCCTTAACCGAGCTCACCAAAAAGAATCAGCGTTTTGTATGGTCAGACAAATGTGAGGCTAGTTTTCAGGAGTTGAAACAAAGGTTGATTACAGCTCCAGTGCTAGCTTTACCTTTTGACAAAGAAAAGTTTGTGGTTTATTGTGATGCATCCAGACAGGGTCTGGGATGCGTGCTGATGCAAGCCAATCGGGTTATCGCGTATGCCTCCCGTCAATTAAAAGATTATGAGCAGCAATATCCGAGTCATGACCTAGAATTGGCCGCAGTAGTGTTTGCTTTGAAAATTTGGCGGCACTATCTTTATGGAGAAAAATGTGAAATTTATACCGACCATAAAAGTCTCAAATGTTTCTTTACTCAGAAAGATTTGAATATGAGACAGAGGTGTTGGTTGGAATTAGTAAGGGATTATGATTGTGAGATCCTTTATCATCCTGGGAAGCCCAATGTAGTGGTCGATGCCCTGACAGGAAGGGTCCTGGGTAGGTAGCTAATGTGATTCGGATTTCACCTCAGTTAGCGGAGGATATGGTCAGATCTATCATTGAGTTTGTTGTAGGCAAGCTTCACAACTTGACGCTGCAATTTGATCTGTTACAACGAATTATAGTCGCTCAGATGACTCATCCAGAGTTAGTAAAAAACAGAGAAGAGGTTTCACCTAGTAAAGCCAGAGATTTTACAGTGTCAGATAGTGGGATGTTATTGTTTAAAGCCAGGGTTTGTGTTCCAAATAGTGTGAAACTTAGAAAAGAAATTCTAAAGGAGGCTCATACCACTCCATATTCTCTACATCCCGACACCACCAAGATGTACCAGGATCTTAAACCTTACTTCTGGTGGAGCGGAATGAAGAAGAATGTGGTAGAATTCGTATCGAGATGTTTAACCTGTCAGTAGATCAAGGCTGAACATCAGAGACCGGCAGGGTTGTTACAGCCTTTAACCCTATTTGAGTGGAAGTGGGAGGATATCACGATGGATTTTGTGGTTGGGTTACCTAGAACCACGGGTTTATTTGATTCTATTTGGGTTGTGGTAGACCGATTCATGAAGTCTGCTCATTTTCTGCCAGTTTAAACAACCTATTCAGTGGATCAGTTGGCAGAATTGTATATTAAAGAAATAGTAAGGCTTCATGGGGTACCAAAGTCCATAGTTTTGGATAGAGAGCCGAAGTTCACCTCCAATTTTTGGCAGAGTTAGCAACAAGCCATGGGTACGAAACTAAAATTTAGTACAACATTCCATCCTCAGACAGATGGACAGTCCGAAAGGACCATTCAAATATTAGAGGATATATTACGAGCCTGTGTTATGGATTTTGAAGGCTCTTGGAGTAAGTATCTATCGTTGATAGAATTTTTGTACAATAACTGTTATCAAAGTACTATAGGGATGGCTCCCTATCAACTGTTATAGGAAAGAAAATGTAGATCTCCCATCCACTGGGTCCAGAGTCAGTACCTAGGTCCAGAGTCAGTACAACGGACCAATGAGGCAATTGAGAAGATTAAAGCTAGAATGCTTGCCTCACAGAGTAGGCAAAAGAGTTATGCAGATCCGAAACGTAGAGATGTTGAGTTCCAAGTAGGGGATCACATGTTTGTACGAGTATCTCCAATGAAGGGGATCAAGTGTTTCGAGAAAAGAGGCAAGTTATGCCCTAAGTTTACAGGACCTTTTGAGATCCTCAAGAAGGTTGGACAAGTGGCATATCAGTTAGCTTTGCCTCTAGCTCTTTCAGCAGTTCACAGCGTATTTCATGTCTCGATGTTGAGAAAATACATTTCAGACCATGCTCATATACTTAGTTATGAGAACCTTGAGCTGCAGCCAGATATGTTATACGAAGAACAACAATTACAAATCCTTGACAGAAAGGAACAAGGTGGAGGAAGTCACCTGGGAGCTAGAATCAGACATGAGAGCGCAATACCTAGAGTTGTTCAGGTTAGATTTCGAGGACGAAATCCTTTTAAGGGGGGGATAGTTGTAAAGACCGCTTAGTTTAAATTTAGAAATTAGAAGATAATTAAGGTTTAATTATGAAATTAGTTATTAATTCCCAATTATTAATTTATGATGACTTATTTGAATTCAGAATGCATTTTATATGTCATATGTGGAAATTTCATATTTTTGCATGTTCAGTGCCCGGCAACATTGGAACTCGGTGTATGGCTCAGTAGAATCACATCTTGGTATTTTAGTATAGCGGGGAGGTATGGTTAGATATTGGAAATGTTGAGATTAGCTAGGAATTTAGAATTTCCAAAAATACCCTTAGTACCCTTTTATGTCAATTTAATGTCAGAGGGCAAAAGGGTCATTTTGCCCATATGTGCTTTGATTTTTGTGGATTTTTTAATTAAATTATTAATCTGATTTTTCTAGCTTTGTTTGGCTGAAACAATTTAATAAAATAAGGAAAATCAATTCTTTTATTCATTTTATGGAAAAATCAAAAGTTAGATAAAAGCTTGCATTTCACTCTCAAGTTCTCTCTCTTTCGAAACCCTTAAAACCAGCTGGGATTTCTGTCTTGTTCTCCTTCTTCTTGTTGATTCCAGCATATTTTAAGGGATCTTGAACTCTTGGTAAGCTTTTGACTTTGTCTTCTTGAATTTCTTGAATTGTAAGTAAGTGAAAGTTGCATGCTTTGAGGTTTTGCTTGTTGTAGCTGATGTTAATTCTTAATGTTGTTATCTGAAGCTTAAATATGTTTAGTTATGTGGATTCAAGCAGGTTTTGTTGATTGTTAGTTAGATTTAACCAAGTTTGAGTTTTGAACTCAAACTTGGAGCTTTAATGGTGGAATTTGATTCTGTGTTTGGGTGGATGTTTTGTTGCCTTGAAAATGTTCTCTAGGGTGTATAGAACAGGTCTGGAAAGTTTGAATTGGATTGGGGTTGATTTGGTCAAGTAATGAAATTTTTGGAAATTTCTGCACTGATCTGGAATTCCGGTTCAGAGAGGCCTGTAGGAACCAGAATTTCGGTTGGGGAACCGGTCTACCGGTTGGGGCAATTTTGGGAACCCTAGTTTTTCCCATTTTTGTGTTATTTAGGGTATTGCCATGTTATTAATCGATAGGGAAAATTCTAGTTTCAAGTTTAAGTCCCTGGGAAGTGATTTAGCGTGTCGCTTATCAGTGTTGTGATTGATGTGATTTAGGAGCCTGTAATTCGCCGAGCAGATTGTTCTAGTAAGGTTAACCGGCACACCTGAACTCGGAATTGAGGTAAGATTAGTTTAACAATATGCATATGTATTTACATGTTTACCGTGCATGTTAGTAAGCCAGTTAGATTACATTAGATATGTATGTTGGCTTTCGTACTATCCGACAGTATCACATCGGTACGACTAGAGTATGACTAACTTACCGAGTATAGGATGATATTATGGTCGATAGTACCGTACAATTTGATAGTATCACATCGGTACGTCTAGAGTATGACTAGCGTACCGAGTATAGGCTGATACAGTATCACATCGGTACGACTGGAGTATGACTAGCGTACCGAGTATAGGTTCATGCTTTGGTCAATAGTACCGTCGTACGAACGTTCTAGACTCAGTACCGTGTGGGACACGGGGATTAGGGTTATGGTCAGGGGTATGGGCGTTTGATCATAAACCGGGATATATGTATTTTATATGATTTATGCTTTTCTTACTGAGTCTGTCGACTCACAATGCTATGTTTATGTGTAGGTAAGGGCAAGGCTAAAGTTGAGGAACTGTGAGGACGAGCAAATGAAGATTGTACATGTTGAGGCGGTTTGGCCTGGATCGTACGATCCTCGGGACATCAGGGCTTTTGTTGTTAGTCGCTGGGCGACAAATATTTTGTAAATGAATAATAAACTTTTGTAAAGTATTTTGTAAACGGGATCCCAAAATATTTTGTATGTAACACTATAAGTTTTAATTAAATAAGCAAATTTTAATCAATCACGATTTCTGTTAACCTCGTTGATTAGCAACGCGCTGCATAGTATGTTTAAAATCACGTTAACACGCTTATGCTAGTTAGGGTGTTACACCTGAAATGATATAAATCCTCGATCTTAGAATCCCCTATTTTTATGTGCTTACTTCAAATTAAACTTAGAGTTAGATTAATAGTTGTGGTTCAAGCTAGAATAAAACTCATTGTATATTTGGTATAAATTTAAGTCTTTGACTTTAAATTTTAGATTCCAAATAGAAATTTTTATTTCAGTTTCGAGAATACAATACAGTTCAACTTTCACAAGTTATTGATAGCAATTTTCTATCAATGGATCCAAACTGTATGTTTATGTATGGAATATGAGTTTAGCATTCTGTGACCAGGATCCACTTGGACTATTCTAAGAACTCTTTATTGTAACTAGACGTAAGTCATCAAAAGACCACAACCACATTCTTATATATCTATGGCATTTACATCTTGTCCATAGTGATTTTGACAAGATCATTCTCTGTAAACAGCCAATATGCCTATATCTACTTGAAAGTAAGATCATCTATATCCGAATATGGATATACATTCAGGGGTGGATATGAGTTATCGTAATATTCTTAAGACGATCACTCTAGATTTTACCTTATGCTATGAAATTCAAAATGTTTAAGAAATTTCATAAATTTCTAGAATGTTGAAAAACCATTAAGGTAGGTGGTTAAAGATCTTGCGAACTGATAGGGACGGAGAAATATTTGGTAGATATGCAGTTCAAAGATCATTAAGTTGATTTTTTGAATTGTATCCAAACTTATCTCCCCAGAAATTTGATTTGCATATTGATGATAGTATAAGGTTTATGATTAGTTACTAGCAGTTGCCTAAGTCCTTCCATGGAAATACCCTAGTGATAGGAAATTTTCAGAGTGACGGAATGGTTGTGTACATAGTGTAAACCATTACTAAAATCATGGATGTCCTGATCGTGACCTTAAGAAAAGCTAGAACTGTTAACCAAGGTTTGCATGTTTGGTAGCTATTCTAAGTGATTAGTGGTGGACCATCCCATAGTCATTAGACAAGAAAATATTTGTTTCAACAAATACTACTTTTATAAGAAAATGACTAAGTCAGAAGCAAAGTAGCAAAGTAAAGGAGACATTTTTTTTCTTGATTCCAAGTGTTCTATTCTTGACACAACCGATGAGGACATATACCACTTATGTTCTTAGACATAAAGTCACAATACCTTGTCGTAGGGGGAGGGTTTCAAGGAACTCACCCTGTTATTACTTGGAAGACACTTATGATGAAAATCCATTGTTAGTTTAAACAAGTAATGGATTGTCAGAATAAGAAACTAAGAAGCAAAGCCAAGAGAACTATGGTTAAAACCATTCATATGAAGTAACCAAAAGTTTTACATTACAAGGACAAGAAAGGAAGTCTTGTTAATTAAGTCTATTCAATGGACTCAACAAAACTACCTGTTCCTAGTATTATAGGTTTGAGCTTATCTAAACCTATGGCTTGTGGTCTATCTGGTTAATTACTCTAGCGCTAGCAACTTACTTTAGTAAGATGCTGGAGCATTTTTCTTATGGCAATCTATAGAAGCTTCTCGACTTCTAGACATAGATTATATTTATCTGAAGAAAAGTTTTAACTATTCCAAAAAAGATAAAGACCAAAGAAAGAATTCCTTAGGATCAATAGTGAGAGGTCTAAGATATGCTTTCCAATCAAGTAAATCTTAAGATCAAGAAGAGGAACTATATGTTAGACGATAAGGGTGGTATTTAATACTCTTAGACTACACCAAATCAGGTTTTTAGACTTGCCTTAGTGCTAGAAAGTCTGCTGATGAGATGGTGATTACTCTGGGGGTGGAGTAGGGATTTTGGAGAAGTGTAAGAACCTATCTGAATTCTCTAAGTCTACCAGAGAGACTGAATGTTAAAGTTGCAGGAAAGATACATATTCAGTCTATGGAAAGTTCAATACATTTTTGACATTGTACCAACATTTATTAACTACTAGTGTTACTTCCTGACTAACACAAAAGTAATTGCCAATAAAAAGTAAAGAATCCAGTATCCCTAGCGGAGTAGACATATAAAGAGGAATTTCATAATATTAAGGATTTTGTGATTAAGGAAATGTAATGGTGGAGGAAAGGTTGTATTGAATACGACCTGTAAGATCCTATTACGGAGAATATACTACATACCACTCTTGATCTGGATATCAAGGTGTAGAGATTATTTGAAATGCACTTTTTGTTTTATATTAGTGCAAGTGGGAGTTTGTTGGGTTCTGTGCCCTAAATAAAACCCATTTCAATATAATCAGATTTACTAATTAATAAAGATCAGAAATCATTTTATGTTGCATGGCTCACATGATTTATTTCATGATTATATTTAATTTATAAATTCTATTAAGTCCATAACATATGTATTTGTTCATGATTATAGTGTCGTCAGCACATTGGAATATAATCATGATTATATGTTCAAAATTTTAATTCCCATGATTTGTCAGTTCACTGGATTTAGGCTGGCATGATAATCAGCGATAGGTACCCTTACACCTTGGATAAGTGTTATGTCCTTTCCAGGGTATTAGCAAAATTTACCAGTATCGGATGTATGGATTATACATTGGAAGGGACCGATATTGATCTTAGATAAGATATCATAAACTTACTGTTATATCTTTCTAAGTCAATATCAATGGTTGATCTTAGGTCTATGGATCTTAATCCTCACATGGTTAGTGTAAAGACCACTTAGTTTAAATTTAGAAATTAGAAGATAATTAGGGTTTAATTTTGAAAATAATTTCTTGATATTTAAATAATTATTTATGTTGATTTATTTGAATTCAGAATGCATTTTATATTTCATATAGTGAAATTTCATAATTTTGCATATTCGGTGCCCGGCAACATGGAACGCGATGTATGGGTCAGTAGAATCACGGTCTAATATTTTAGTATAGCGGGGCGGTATGGTTTGACATTGGGAATGTCGGGATTAGTCGGTAATTTAGAGTTTTTCCAAAATACCCTTTAGTGCTTTTTAATCCTTTTAGTATGGGAGGGGCAAAATGATAATTTTGCCCCATAAGCTTTTGTCCTTTAGTGGACTTAGCATTTGGTGATTATTGGATTTATGTTATGTTATATTTGGCTGAAGTAAGTATTAAAATTCATTTTATCACTCATTTTACAAAATTGGAAAATATTAAGAAAAGAAAAGCAAAATTTCATTTTCTCTCTAGCACTCTCTCTTTCGGCCCCCTTTGAGCAGCAAGGGTTTGATATTTTCTTTGTGGATTCAAGTAGATTTTGAGGGAAATTCAAGCTTTAGGTATAGCTCTTGCACCCTCTCTTTAGTTTCTTGTAATTTAAGGAAGAAAATGGTTGCATGCTTGGTGATTTTGATGATTGTAGCTGCTGTGTGTTTGTTGATGTTTTCTGAAGTTTAGATATGATTAATTGAGTGGATTCAAGTTGGTTTTGTTGTTAGTTAGTTGGTTTTAACCATGTGTAAAGCTTTAAACTCAAAACTTTGAATTTTAAGGGTAAAATGGTGTTTTTGCTACTGTGACTTTTGTTTGTGTTTGAGTTTGGTTTCTGGATGTTATTCATGTTGTCTTAGGTTGAATTAAGCTAGTTGTAGTGGCTGGTGTTGGGTTTTGTGCCCTAAATAAAACCCTTTACAATCTGATTAGTTATCAATATAAGAAATTTGAAGTGATTTATGTTTGCATGAATTTTACATGCTAATGGTTTAATTTTTTTATTACATTTACACACAAAATCAGTTAAGTCCAGATCATATGTTTATTCACAATTACAGTATCGTCACCACAGTGGAATGTGATTGTGATCATATGAATCAAAAGACTAAGTCCCTATTTCATCAGTGTTTTGGATTTACACTAATGTGATAATCAGCAATGATGTGTACTTACACTT
The DNA here is from genome assembly GCF_029168945.1 of Cannabis sativa. Taxonomy (NCBI): domain Eukaryota; kingdom Viridiplantae; phylum Streptophyta; class Magnoliopsida; order Rosales; family Cannabaceae; genus Cannabis; species Cannabis sativa. Next base: position 20,256,853 of record NC_083607.1, read on the forward strand.
GGAGTAAGTGTTATGTTCTTTCCAAGACATTAGTAAAGTATACTAGTTTCGAATGTATGGAGTATACATTGGACTGGACCGATATTGCAACTTAGTTAAGATATTATAAACTTACCGTTATATCTTTCCAAGTCAATATCAGTAGTTGATCTTAAGATTAAAAGAATCTAAATCCTGATATGCTTAGGCTTAACTCTGGAGTACTATTCATGTTCTTTGATTTATTAGTTAAGCCTACTTTTGGGTCAGGGTGATACGTATATTCTGGGAACATGATAGTATGATTGAGTGAGAGTGCTGAACATAAATATGGAATCTATAGCTTCTACCGGTGTATAGAAATCAAGTGATGATTCCCTTCGAGCTTAGCTAAATAGAAGTAAATGGATGAGCTCTTGTTTAAGTGACTAATACTTAGATCACAAAACATTATTTACATGTAGCTAAGTGTTTTAAGAGGCAAAATACATTGAGGGGTGAGAACGGTAAAATTATCCCATCTCGATGTAAATCATCTATATAGAGGATCTTTGATCACAATAAGATTATAACAATGGTTAAATGAGATAGAATATCTATATCGTGGAACATACAATATGCTCTATATAAGTCTGAGAGTGCAATTCTAAGTTCTAAGAGTGGATTCAACGAAGAATTAATAAGTAGGAATTTACTTAGTAAATTCGGTTCACTTATTGGAAGCTCAGCATATAGATCCATGGTCCCCATTCTAGTTGAGACTATACTGTTGTAAGACTCAATAATTGATTTGTGATTAATCAATTATAATTCTAAAGTTAGATTATGTCTAATTTTTGAATTTTCACTAAGCAGGGGCGAAATTGTAAAGAAAAGAGATTCTAGGTTTATTTATTTATTAATAGACTTTATATGTCTAATTAATAATTAAATTATATGACAATATTATTTAATAATCTATTTTATGTATTAAATAATTAGTTTTGGCATTTAAATGGTTAGAATTGGAAAATTGGCATTTTTGAGAAAATAGAAATAAAATTTGTGAAAACTGCAAAATCCAAGTAAGGCCCATTAACACCTATGGCCGACCACTTGGGATGGTTTTTCAAATTGATATTTTCATTATTTTAATGCAAAATAATTCCTAACCTAAATCTAGTAGTTGCCTAAAAATAGAAAGTGATGGCTCAGTCAAATTAATGCTTTTAATGCTTTTTGTCAGAAAATCAATTTCTTTAGAAAACTGAGCCTTCCCTTTCTCTCTATAGCCGAAATCAACCCTCTCTCTTTTCTTCTTCTAAATTTCGAAACCCTCAGTGATAGAGTAGTGCCCACACACAGCAAGTGGTACCTCAATCATAGATTGGAAGACTGTGAAGGATCACACACAAAGAGAAGGACATTCGGGCTCAGATCTTGATAATACTCTGCGACAGAAAAGATACAAGGGTTAGAGATCTTAGTGGAAGGAGACATTAATTCCGCTGCCATCAATGTAAGGTTTTCTTAACTTTATATGTGTTTATTTATCGTTTTAGAAAGTTCATATTTAGGGTGTTAAACAACATACTTGTGAGTAGATCTAAGATCCTGGTAAAATAAATTCCAACAACTAGTATCAGAGCCATGGTAATTGATTTTCTTTCAAGAAATTTGGACTTTAAAACGATTGTTTCTGTTTGTGTTTTGGATGGTTTCATGTTGTGTTGTGTGTTATTTGATGATTGATTGATGTTTGTGAATTTTCGACAAAAATAATAGAAATTCTGTTTCTGGAATTATTTTTATTGGATAGTATGGAAAAAATTAAGCAATTTACTTTTTTACAAAACTCAATTTCGATTTAATTTGAATTAGTTATGATTTTTTGAAGTTTCGGGAAAAATCAGGGTCGTGCAACAGGGCCACGCGCACGGACGAGGGTGACACCCTCGGAAAGCACGCGTTCAGACAGCTACTCGAAAGAGCGCTTGTCTAAATTTGGCGCGCGGAAATCATGCAGCACCCCTGCTGTGTCGAGTTTTCTCGGCCACGCACTCCCATACACGCGCGCGGGCAATATGCTCAGCATACTGTCCGTAGTATGGCTCGCATTTTTTTCGTTTTTCTTCGATTTTTCATGCTATTTCATGGATTTAACTTCCGATTTTTTGTGTAGTTTTGTATTTAGACATTTACTATTCCTATTTCAATTCTAAATATCATAATTAAATTAATTAATATTTTTTTTTAATTTAATTCATGATATTAGTGTAATTTGAATTTGAAAATAGTAAATATCTATCTTTTTTGCTTAATTATCTATCTTACTTTTAAATTGGATTATATCTTATCTTATTTTTAAATTTAAGGTCCGATATTAATTTTTTTTTAAAATAATTTGACCTTATTTAAATTTAAAATAAGATAACTATAATCATGATATTTTAAATAGAAGTAAGATATTTTGCTAACTTTTAAATTTTTTGTTATTTTAGTTATTTAAATTAAATCATAAAATCTGAAAAAGATATTTATTTATCTTTGTTATTTTTTATTGAATATTTAATTTATAAAATAACATTAAATTTTTTAAAAATAGTTAGCAAATTTTAAAATGATATTTAGGTTAGTTGAAACCTAATTTTTAAAATTGTTGGTTTAATTTTAAATATTATTTTATTTAATTTCGAAAATATATATATTTTTATTTTTTTAATTTGAAAATAATTTTTTTTATTATTATTTAATTATTTTTTCGAAATTTAATTATTTAAAATTAAATAAATCCTACATCCAATTATCCAGCTAATCTTGTTGCAGGAGTATGTGTTTTAGCTTGTTTGTAAGTTTTATAAAACCTATTATTGCTTGATTGCAAATAGCCATGGTTAACTTGTCGACAGATCCAATGATCTGATTTTAACTCATGGTTCCATTGGTCAAGTAAATAATTTGTAACAGGTAAATTTTACAATCTTCTTTCATCTGTGTATGACCTAGCAACTTGATAGGATCCATCCAAATGTGTGCCTGTGTGAGCCTATATGTTTATTTTATTATATAGATGCATATAGGTTGTTGCTAAATAAAATGTCACACCATGATAGATTTTATTTAGGTCCATTTAGTTTTTTGGACCTATTCAATTAATAAAAGTTATTTATTTTAAGGTTAAATTCCTCTCTTTTAGGCCTTGTGTGAGAGTTGGGGGCCATTAGAAGTGGGTACGACATACTGAACCCAGCTCCCCCTCACATGAACTACCCCAATTGTGAAGGCCCATTTGCCTGATTTAAATAACTGTGCTAGGTTAATTAAATTAGTGTAACCTAATAAAATTGATTAGCAACATAATTAACTTTTAAAATATATGAAATTTATTTTCATTTTAATATTTTAAAGTTAATTTAAGAAAAACACTTTTAGTTTTAGATATTATTTCTAGACAAACTATTTGTATTTTTCTTGTATTTAATTAAATAAAAAATTTTAACTAACTAGATTCTTTCTGAAGCTTATTTAATTAAATATTCCTATTTAAGTTATAAATTAGTTATATTAACTCGTTTTTCTTATCTAACTTAAATTTGAATATTTTATTTAAATTTAAAATTAAGTTGAGAAATTCTAGGCATTAGTTATTAAAGATTCTTAAGATATTTTTTAAGTTAGTTTTAAACTTAAAATAGAATATTTTTCAAATTAAATGGTTACAACTTAATTTTTTTGATATTTAATTAAATTTAAATTTGAAAATATTTAAGTTCTAGATTTTTTCTATAGCAACTTATATTAGATATTTTTTCAAATTTTTGTTGAAAAGATACTTAGTCAAATAAGATATTTTCTAGATAGTTATTTCTAGACTACTTATTATCTCTAATATTAAATAGGAAAATATTATACATTGTGAAATTAATTATTTAAATAATTAATTTTGGTACAATTTATTTTAAGTATATTTTTCCTAGTATTAAACTAGAAATTAATAATTAAGCCTTCTCTACACTTAATTATTTATTTCTTGAATTTAATACATTTAATTAAATTTAAAATTAAATATCTAAGTTGATTTTCATCATGATACTTAAATATTTCTTTTTCATGACACTTAATTAAATAGAGAATTATTTTTAGTTAAAATTTATTTTTTCAACTTCAAATTAATAATTTTAAAAATATATTTTCTTTATTTTATTAATCAATTTCCAAATTACATTTTAATTATGCAAGATGATTTTGAATTTATCTTGAAAAATAGATTAAGTTGTAAATTAATTATTTATTTTAATTAATTCTTGGACCAACTTAAATCAATGATTTTTTCATTTATTGATTAATTTAAAATAAATGAATTAAAATATATTATTAGAAATTGAATTAATTAGTCAAAGAAAAATCTAGATAGGTGATATTTTTGCTTGAAGTATTTTTTCTAAGTATTTATTATTTAAGTATTTCGAAAATAAAGTTATATACTTTCTTTTTCAAAATATAATAAATATATTCTCATGAAAATTTATTTTAAGTTGCAAATTATTTTAAATTAATACAACTTAAATAATTTTCTTAATATTTATATATCAAAATTACTACTAAGACGGAAATAATTCAATTTATTTCAATCACCATCTAAGTATAATTTTATAAATATTAAACTAAATTCTAATTTAGAATTTTAATTCTAAATTCGTATTTAATGAATAAATTTTATTAAAATAATAAAGAAAATACATTTTAAAGAATGAGTTTTATTATTATTAAGATATTCGATCTCCATTGTTGGTTTTACATAGCGTTTGTTTTAGTGAGTAATCCTCCCTAATGGAGGAACGTTCATTACCAAGTTCGCACCGTTTAATCTCGAAAGATAAGTAGCTTTGTAAGTGTTTTATATGGCATGGATCACCCTAATGGTGGCGACTATATTTGACTTACAAAATATGAAACAATGGTAGAAGCTCATAAGATAGAATAGCCTTGACTCTCATCTAAACGGGACAACGCTGGATTCCAATCTTGATCGAATAAAAGGTTGCTAGAATGTTTAACATTTTAGATGAGCTGACAACTCTATTCAATGGATGGTAGCCTTGACTCTCGCCTAAACGGGACACCGATATCAGTTTGTTGAAAACCTTGGAAATTATTGAGGATTGTATTTTTTAGTATTTTCTCTTATCATTCCTACATGCTATGTGCTTATAATTTCTAAATTGGATTTTGTGTTAAACCATTATTGATTTCTATTTATTATTTTGTAGTATCTTGTATAACCATGATGAATTCCATGTTATCACTCTTGACTGAAAATAAGCTAAATGGATTTAACTTTCCAAAATGGAATGAGAACATTAATATTGCTCTCATAGGAGAAAGTGCCTTGTATGTGTTAACTGAGCCGTCTCCAGAAGTGCCGGGGGACAATGCATCCAAAGCTGTGAAAGAAAAGTATGAGCGTTGGCAGAAAGCAAATGACAAAGCTCTATACTTTATGCTTTCCAGCATGGTTGACACCCTTAAAACTCGGTTTTCTAAAATCGAAAAGGCTGCTGAAGTAATGACGAAGTTAACTGAGCTATTCGGTAGGACATCTCTTCAGTCTCGCTTTGACACGACTAAGAAGTACATCAATGCACGGATGGAACCCCATCAAAACGTGCATGATCATGTTCTCCTCATGGCAAGTTATTTCCAAGAAGCCCAGGATCATGGTGCTGAAATGGATCACACTACTCAAGTAAGTCTTATCTTGAATAGTCTGATTCCAGCATTTCTGCCCTATACGTCAAATTATGTCATGAATAAAAAGGACATCGACTTTCATGAGTTAGTCAATGACCTTCAGACATATGAAAATTTGATTGGAGGTCCCTAGAAGAAAGGGAGTAAGCCTCAAAATTCTGGGAATGGTAATGGGACGGTCAAACCTGAGGCAAATATTGCCTCTATTTCTAAACCCAAGTCTAAGAAGAAGTGGAGAAACACCAAGAAGCGTGCCAAAGCCATGAAAAACAAAAAGGCTGCTGCTTCTGGTGATGCACTCAAAGGAAAGTGTTTCTACTGCAATGAGAAAGGTCATTGGAAACCCCAATGCCTTAAACTTCTTGCAAAGAAATAAGGTATTTCTTTCTATAAACTTTAAGAGTTTTAGTGAATTATTATCCAATTGGATTATTGATTCTGGACTAACTTTGTTTATTTGTTTCTTCTTCTTATAGGCCAAGCTACTTGAACTCAGATGCTATCTTCATGAGTTGGATCAGAAAGCTGGACAAAGGGTGAAGATCGTCCAAGATGAAGATGAAGCTCATTTATCTAATTTTGAATTAATTGTTTTAGTTTAAAGACAATTTGAATTTCGAATTTTAGTTAGGGATTTTTATCCCTATTTTTCTCATATTGTTGCAATACATTTTTTTTTTATTATTAATAATATTTTATTTTCTATTAAAACAAATTGCAATTTATGAGATTGAGCTTCATTTACTTTATCTTAAACCACAATTACCACATTATATTTACATGTTTGTTTGTGTAAGTGTTTTTATTATTGATGCAAATTCTATAATATTTACAACTCTTCATAGAGTTATATTAAGTAAACACTAGAAATTATTTCTATGTTTATTAATAATTGTTAATTCTAATACAATTATTAAGAATTTGTTAATAAAAGGATCTTTTGATCTGATAGGGGTGGAGAAAAGTTAAGAAAACTATGCAGTTCAACGATCTTTTATATCTAATGAACTCTAGATTGTATTCACCTCCACATAATCTCTATCACACTTAGAGAATCATGATCTTTATAACATTTAGGGGTGGATCATAATCTCTATAAACTTAGGGGTGGAGTTTACTCCACAATACCCTATGTAACACATATTTTCTTTAAACATGGAAGTAATATAATGACTTAGCTATTATCAATATAAATCCTTGATCTTGATTGTATGTTCCAATTTAGTTTTACTGTTGTAGTAAAAATTGATACCTATAAAAGTTCTTTGATAATGTATCACACTACCTTAATTGAGTGGGAGAATTTTAAAATTCTTTACCCATCTTCATTAGGTTGACACTTGTGATAGGAACTTAACAACACTACTGAAAAGCAAATCTAACCATTCATGTGGATAGATATAACTTATCAGAATTATGAGAATAAGATAAAAGAACCCTAGTTCAGTCTATTCGAATGACTTGAACCAAGAATTCTTAATCCTCATAAAATTTTATGGTATCTTATTTTTGATTACTTAATCTCTAGCAAGTATTTTTCACTTCAAATACTAGTCTGCTATGTTGATGATTTAGTCTTAAAAGAAACTTAAAGTTTCAGACTAATACAATAAGTCACAACTAGATAACTCTCCAAACAATAAAGAGGTTAAAAGCATTATTTAACCAGACATCTGCTATTGAGTGGGAGCTATCTGAGATGTAATCAAATAAGGAACGTTAGAAAATATTCAAGAAAGATTTATGAAAGTGACCTATATGTTAGATATTGAGGAACTGTACATCAGTTATTCTTGTATCTTCTCCAACTCATTCGAAATTATGAGATGGTGGTTACTCTGGGGGTGGAGGAGTTATTCTATAATAATTCAAGCTCTACCAGAGAAGATTTATAACTTTGTAAATTCGAAATTACCAGAAAGTTATTTTACTGAAGAAAAGTCTACGCTATATTATCTCAATTCCATATTTTAAAATATGAGAGATATGTCTTCTGTTTATTCAGATGTACTTTAAAACAGTAAGGATTTCAGTATCCCTTGATGAGTAAAGCATATAGTAAAGGATGTTTCATAAATGTATTTATGAACTAGTTTCCAGAAGTTTGGGTGGATTCAAATATACTACACTTGATCTCAGGATCAAGATATCAGATTGATTATTTGCACAGTTTGTTTTATGTTAGTGCAAGTGGGAGTTTGTTGGGTTTTGTGCCCTAAATAAAACCCTTTACAATCTGATTAGTTATCAATATAAGAAATTTGAAGTGATTTATGTTTGCATGAATTTTACATGATAATGGTTTAATTTGTTTATTACATTTACACAAAAAATTAGTTAAGTCCAGATCATATTTTTATTCACAATTACAGTATCGTCCGCACAGTGGAATGTGATTGTGATCATATGAATCAAAAGACTAAGTCCCTGTTTCATCAGTGTTTTGGATTTACACTAATGTGATAATCAGCGATGATGTGTACTTACACTTGGAGTAAGTGTTATGTTCTTTCCAGGACATTAGTAAAGTATACTAGTTTCGAATGTATGGAGTATACATTGGACTGGACCGATATTGCAACTTAGTTAAGATATTATAAACTTACCGTTATATCTTTCCAAGTCAATATCAGTAGTTGATCTTAAGATTAAAAGAATCTAAATCCTGATATGCTTAGGCTCAACTCAGGAGTACTATTCATGTTCTTTGATTTATTAGTTAAGCCTACTTTTGGGTCAGGGTGATACGTATATTTTGGGAACATGATAGTATGATTGAGTAGGAGTGCTGAACGTAAATATGGAATCTATAGCTTCTACTGGTGTATAGAAGTCAAGTGATGATTCCCTTCGAGCTTAGCTAAATAGAAGTAAATGGATGAGCTCTTGTTTAAGTGACTAATACTTAGTTCACTAAACATCATTTACAGGTAGCTAAGTGTTTTAAGGGGCGAAATACATTGAGGGGTGAGAACGGTAAAATTATCCCATCTCGATGTAAATCATCTATATAGAGGATCTTTGATCACAATAAGATTATAACAATGGTTAAATGAGATAGCATATCTATATCGTAGAACATATAATATGCTCTATATAAGTCTGAGAGTACAATTCTATGTTCTAAGAGTGGATTCAACGAAGAATTAATAAGTAGGAATTTACTTAGTGAATTCGGTTCACTTATTGGAAGCTCAGCATATAGATCCATGGTCCCCATTCTAGTTGAGACTATACTGCTTGTAAGACTCAATAATTGATTTGTAACGTCCCCGCTTCAAGCCTCCATTGGGCCTTTACACCCACGGAATGATGGCTCTTATACACGAGTACGTCACTCTGGCTGCTTCATTGACTGACGACTTACCCTACAGATCAACACAAGTGTTTCCAGCGTGCTTTGTCCTCACTCACACGCTTCCTAGGAAAACTTCCCAGGAGGTCACCCATCCTAAAATTTCCCCCAAGTCAAGCACGCTTAACTGTTGAGTTCTTTCGTGATGGGCTACCAAAAAACAAGATGCACCTTGGTGATATATTTAGTACCAATCAATCCATTTAAACTCTCTTCAACTGTGTAGTCCCATACCTACACAGTTTCAGAATCATCCCACTTGACCTTCCCCAGGCGATGTGGGATTGCACAACTTACCTGGTATTTCCCCTTACGGATCACCGGACTACTGACTGTCACATAATTTGTGATTATTCAATTATAATTCTAAAGTTAGACTATGTCTAATTTGTGAATTTTCACTAAGCAGGGGCAAAATTATAAAGAAAAGAGATTCTAGGTTTATTTATTTATTAATAGACTTTATATGTCTAATTAATAATTAAATTAAATGACAATATTATTTAATAATCTATTTTAGTTATTAAATAATTAGTTTTCGCATTTAAATGGTTAGAATTGGAAAATTGATGTTTTTGAGAAAATAGAAATAAAATTTGTGAAAACTACAAAATCCAAGTAAGGCCCATTAACACCTATGGCCGGCCACTTGGGATGGTTTTTCAAATTGATATTTTCATTATTTTAATGCAAAATAATTCCTAACCTAAACCTAGTAGTTGCCTATAAATAGAAAGTGATGGCTCATTCAAATTAATGCTTTTAATGCTTTTTGTCAGAAAATCAATTTATTCAAAAAACTGAGCCTTCCCTTTCTCTCTATAGCCGAAATCAACCCTCTCTCTTTTCTTCTTCTAAATTTCGAAAACCTCAGTGATAGAGTAGTGCCCACACACAGCAAGTGGTACCTCAATCATAGATTGGAAGACTATGAAGGATCACACACAAAGAGAAGGACATTCGGGCTCAGATCTTGATAATACTCTTCGACAAAAAGGATACATGGGTTAGAGATCTAAGTGGAAGGAGACATTAATTCCGCTGCCATCAATGTAAGATTTTCTTAACTTTATATGTGTTATTTATCGTTTTAGAAAGTTCATATTTAGGGTGTTAAACAACATACTTGTGAGTAGATCTAAGATCCTGGTAAAATAAATTCCAACAGCTGGTTGTGGTGTTAGCCAAGCTTTGAGCTTTGAAGCTCAAACTTGGAGCTCACATGGTGGCTTTTGATTCTGGGTGTGTAGGCTTGTTTTGTTGCTTTGAAATTGTTCTTTGGGGTCTAAATAGCAGGTCTGGAGGGTTTGGATTGTTTTGGGGTTGAATTGCATGAGTTATGAATTTTTGACCCTTTCCTGCACTGAACCGAAATTCCGGTTCAGAGAGGCCTGTAGGAACCGGAATTCCTGTTGGCTTCCAGGAATTTACCCAGAACCGGAATTTCAGTTGAGGAACCTGTCTACCAGTTGGGGCAAATTTAGGAACCCTAGTTCTTCCCATTTTTGTGTTATTTAGGGTATTGCCATGTTATTTATCGATAGGGAAACTTCTAGTTTCAAGTTTAAGTCCCCGGGAAGTGATTTAGTGTGTCACTTATCAGTGTTGTGATAATTATGATTTAGGAGCCTGTAATTCGCCGAGCAGATTGTTCCACTCAGGTTGGCCGGCACACCTGAATTCGGAATCGTGGTAAGATCAGTATAACAATATGTATATGTATTTACATGTTTAGCGTGCATTTTAGGAAGCCTGATAGATTACATTAGATATGTATGTTGGCTTCGTACCATCTGACAGTATCACATTGGTACGGCTAGAGTATGACTAGGGTACCGAGTATAGCTTGATATTATGGTCAATTGTACTGTACTGTTTGACTGTATCACATCAGTATGCTCATTATGACTGACATACCGAGTATATGTTGATACTGTAACACATCGGTACAGCTAGAGTATGACTAGTGTACCGAGTATAGGCTGTTACTCTTTCAAAAGTACCGTCGTACGAGCGTTCAAGACTCAGTACCGTGTGGGACACGGGGATAAGGGTTGTGGTCAGGGGTCTGGGCGTCTGATCATAACCCGGGATATATGTATGTTATATGATTTATGCTTTTCTTACTGAGTCTGTCGACTCACAGTGCTATGTTTATGTGTAGGTATGGGGAAGGCCAAAGCTGAGGAACCGTGAGGACGAGCAGATGAAGATTGTACATGTCGGGGCAGTTAAGCCTGGAGTGTATGATCCTCGAGAAAACAGTGCTTTTGTAGTTATTCGTTGGGCGACAAATATTTTATAAAGAACTAGTAAACTTTTGTAAAGTGTTTTGTAAATGGGATCCCAAAGTATTTTGTATACTATGTTATAAGTATTTAATTAAATAAGAAAAAATTTAATTAATCACGTTTTTCATTAACCTCGTTGATTAGCAACGAGCTGCACAGTACGTTAAAAATCACGTCAACACGCCTATGCTAGTTAGGGTGTTACAATTTGGTATCAGAACCGCCAGGTTTTCTTCCGAAGATCGTCACGACATGTACAATCATCATCAGCAATCAGCTCGTTCTACGGTTCAGTAAGCTTTTATTGCTTTAGTAGTTTATTTTAAATAGTCTGAATTAAGAAAAGCATGTTAGTAGCCTAATAGTAGAATAGGCGCATGTTTTTTTAATTTCCAAATTAAGCGGCATTAGTAAGCTCTCGTTGATCATGATCTGATATGCCAACTCTTGGTTACGCAAGTTGTTCAGACTAGATGGACGCTAGGCGAAATACCAGGAGTTAGGGCGATTCGGTCGGGTCAAATGAAGGTCAGGGAGCTCAGTTTCCCCCAAATGCTCGGGCCAAGGTAGAGGTCCCAGGGGCAGGGCTCGTGGCCGGGGTGATGCTTGTTGGGTTTTATGCCCTAAATAAAACTCATTTCAATATAATCAGATTTACTTATTAATATAGATCAGAAATAACATTTAATGTTGCATGGTTCACATGATTTATTTCATGATTATATGTAAATAATGTATGAATTCATCTGAAACCCTTTTCACATACTTGATCCTGTTTATTGTGCTGTCAACACTTTGGAAAGTAAACATGACTATGTGAATAAAGTTTCCTAGATTTATCAGACACAGGGTTTTACTGATATGATAATCTACAACAAGAGTTTACTTGCATTTGGAGAAATGCTATGTTCTTTCAAGAACATTGGTTAAAGTAAAGCTCAGGTTGGGTGCATGGAGTATGCATCGGAAGGGATCGATATTGAACTTTGACTTAGATTTATTAAACTTACCGTAATATCTATTCAAGTCAATATCGCCTAGTTGATCCTAGATCAAATGATCTTAATCCTGTTATGATTAGGCTCAATCTCAGGAGGCTATTCGTGTTCTTTGATTTGTTAGTTAAGCCTACTTTTAGGTCAAGGTGATACGTACATTTTGGGAACACGGTAGTGCAATTGAGTGGGATCGCTAACATAAACATGAAATCTATAGCTTCTATCTGGCGAATAGTAAGTAAAGGATGATCTCCTTTGAGCTTGACCAAACGAAAATAAATGGTGGAGTACTCATTTCACATAAGCTGAAATATCATTTATACGGGGTAAAGTGTTTTAAGGATAAAATAGATTGTAGGGTGTAACGGTAATCTAATCCCTTTACAGTGTAGATCATTCATATAGAGGATCATTGATCATTAGGATTATAACAATGGATAACTTATGATGTGTCTATATGGTGGAACGTATAGAGCATTCTATATACTGAGAGTGCAACTCTAAGTTCTATGCGTGGATTCAACGAAGAATTAATAAGTCAGTGAATTGAGGTTATAAATTCTTGATCTGCTTATTGGAAGCTCGGTTATATAGACCCATGCCCCCCCCCCCACTAGTTGAGATAATATTGCTTGTAAGACTCATATAATTGGTTTTGATTAATCAATTATAATTCTCAAATTAGACTATGTCTATTTGTTAATTTTTCACTAAGTAAGGGAGAAATTGTAAAGAAAGAGTTTTGGGGGCATATTTGTTAATTATGATACTTTGTATGGTTCAATTATTAAATATGATAAATGAAAATATTATTTAATAATTATTTATAGTTATTAAATAGTTAGAATTGGCATTTAAATGGTTGAATTAGAAAATTGGCGTTTTGAGAAAATCAGATTTAGAAATGATAAAACTGCAAAATTGCAAAAAGTGAGGCCCAAATCCATACTGTATAGGGTCGACCACCTTTGTAGGGTTTTACCTCTGATATTTTCATTATTTTAATGCCAAATAATTCAAACCTAACCCTAGTGGAATGCTATTATAGATAGTGAAGGCTTCAGGAAAATTACACTTTTCATTCAGAAAAACCTGAGCCTTCTCTCTCTATACCTGGACACCCACTCTCTCTCTCTCTTCCTCCTTGAGATTTCAAAACACTTAGTGATTAGAGTAGTGCCCAAACACAGCAAGTGATACCTCAATCATAGTGAGGAAGATCGTGAAGAAAGACTTTCAGCAAGAAGGAGTTTCAGCACTAAAGAATCAGAGAAAGAGATCCAGGTTCAGATATTGATAATGCTCTGCTACACAAAGGAATCAAGGGCTAGATATCTGAACGGAAGGAGTCATTATATTCCGCTGCACCCAATGTAAGATTTACTTAACTTTATATGTGTTTATTTCATCGTTTTAGAAGTTCATATTTAGGGTGTTAATCAACATACTTGTGAGTAGATCTAAGATCCTGGTAAAATAATTTCCAAAAACTGGCCTCAGAGTCATGGTAATAGATTTGCTTGCAAGAAATTTGGACTTTAAAACGATTGTTTGATGTTTTTGATGGTATCATGTTGTATTGAGTGTTATATGATGATTGATTGATGTTTGTGAATTTTCATGAAAAATAATTGAATATCTGTTTCTGGAATTATTTTTATTGGATAGTATGGAAAAAAATTAAGCAAGTTACTTTTTTATAGAACTCAATTTCGATTTAATTTGAATTAGTTATGATTTTTAGAAGTTTCAGAAAAATTTCAGGATTGAGCAATAGGGACACGCGCGCAGAAATCATGCAAATCCTACCTGCACCGTATCCTCTCGCCCATGCATCCCCACCAGCGCGCGTGGATGAGTATGCATAGCATACCGTCCGTACAGCTCGCATTTTTTTCGTTTTTCTTCGATTTTTCATGCTATTTCATGGATTTAACTTCTGATTTTTTGTGTAGTTCTGTATTTATACATTTACTATTCTTAATTCAATTCTAATTATCATAATTAAATTAATTAATATTTTTAAAAATTAATTCATGATATTAGTGTAATTTGAATTTGAAAATAGTAAATATCTATCTTTTTTGCTTAATTATCTATCTTATTTTTTTAAATTTGATTATATCTTATCTTATTTTTAAATTTAGGGTAAATGACGGCAAAACCCCCAATACTTTCGTTTTGGTCTCACTAAACCCCCACAACCCAAATTTCTGCGGGTAAACCCCCAAAACCACTTTTCTATTACCAGTTTACCACTTCCGTCCAAATTTAGCTGTTAACTGCCATGCTGGATTGTCCACGTGTATACAATATACACGTGGCACAATTTTATTGGTTAATGTAAATAATTATATTAAAAAAAAATAAAAAATATATTTTTTTTCTTTAAAATCATTAAAAAACTATTTTTTTTCTTTTTCTATTTTTCCTTTTCTTTTTTTCTTTTCTTTTCCTTTGCTTTTTTTTTTTCATTTTGCAAAACCCTCTTCTCTTTCTCTCTCTCGCAGGTGGCAGCCCAAGACCACCACCATCTCTCTCGATCCCCCTCTCTCTCTCTCTCAGCCATCTCTCTCCATCCCCCTCTGCAACCAGACGTCGCCGCCATGAGCAAGCCCATCAAAACTTGCCTTGGTCCTTTCTAGTCCTTTTGGTTGGTCTTTCTTCTTCTTCATCAACAGGACTCCAAGGTCACGTGAGCAGTGAGCTTCTTATGGGACAATGGCGGAGCTTGGCAAAGGAGACAATGGCGGAGCTTCTTCTTCATCTTACTCAGATTCTCTCACCATATTTTCTTCTTCTTGCAAGTCGTTATCGGATCTAGGAGATGCATTCAGATCTGGCTTCTTGAGTCCGGTCAGATCTGGGAAAAGTCGAATATAGGCTGGGTTCCCTTGCCCTTCTTCTCGGCTTCAATGGTGAACTGACCCCACAAAATCGAGATCTCAGTCGTTATCTGCAGAGATCTCAATCGTCCTCCATCGATTTTTTTTTTCCAGATCACAGCTTGGTGTGGATGGGTTTTTCGAAGTTTTTTTTTTATGCTTTTGGGTATAAATCTAGTTAGGAGTTGGGTGGGGGTGGCTTCAGTATGGTGTATTGATGGTGGTGTGGTTATGGGAGAGAGGAATTAAGGTTGTGTTTGTTGTGGTGGTGGTGGTGGTTATGGGAGAGTGGAAGTTACTGTAGAGAGAGAAGTGGTTTTTGGGAAGAGAGAAATGGTGGTTATGGTGGGAGTAGTTTTGGGAGAGAGAGGGAGTTACGAGGAGGGAGAAGAAAAAAATTAATTATGTAATTTTTTTTTAATTTTTAATTATATTTATATTATTTTATTTTTTTTAATAATGTAATTACGAGGGCCAATAAAATTGTGCCATGTGTATATTGTATACACGTGGACAATCCAGCATGGCAGTTAACATTTAAATTTGGACGGAAGTGGTAAACTGCTAACAGAATAGTGGTTTTGGGGGTTTACCCGCAGAAATTTTGGGTTGTGGGGGTTTAGTGAAACCAAAATGAAAGTTTTGGGGGTTTTGCCGCCAACTCCTGAATCTAGAGCCACCTGGGATTCCAACCCAGTTCCAACAATGCACTTTTCCGATGGAGAAAGAGGAACTGCTTGACGTTGCATATTAGAACTCATTAAAGCACGATTCGCATCATTATGCTCGATAAAAGGAATGAGGGAAGCTCCAATAGAAAAATATTGGAAGGGAAAAATATTAGAAACAAGAACAACAACTACTAATTCATCAGCTAATATATTTCCGAAAAGTCGAAAACTAAGTGATATGGGTTTTGTGAAATCTTCTAAGATGTTAATGGGTAAAAGGATTGGAGTTGGTTGAATGTATTTACCAAAATACCCAAATCCTTTTTTGCTAAGGCCCGCATAGAAATATGCTACTGACGTGAGTAAAGCTAAAGCAACGGTAGTATTTATATCATTTGTGGGTGCGGCTAACTCACCATGAGGTAACTCTATGATTTTCCAAGGTAAAAGAGCCCCTGACCAATTCGAAACAAAAATAAATAAAAACAGAGTTCCAATAAATGGAACCCATGGGCCATATTCTTCTCCAATCTGAGTTTTGCTCACGTCTCGAATGAGCTTGGGATGCTTTTTATTTCGCGGTTTTTTGGATGTTAAATACCATTGGATGGGTTACTTTTTATTGGCATTGGAAGCACATCACATTATGGCAGGGTAAATTTAAAATAAGATAACTATAATCATGTAATTTTAAATAAATGTAAGATATTTTGCTAACTTTTAAATTTTGTTATTTTATTTATTTAAATTAAATTATAAAATCTAAAAAAGATATTTATTTGTCTTTTTTAATTTTTATTTAATTTTATTTATAAAATAATATTAAATTTTTAAAAGTAGTTAGCATTTTTTGAAATGATATTTAAGTTGGTTGAAACCTAATTTTTCAAAATCGTAGGTTTAATTTTAAATATTTTTTTTATTAATTTGGAAATTTTTAAATTTTATTTTATTATTTTCGAAAATAATTTTTTTTTATTTAATTAATATTTCGAAATTATTTATTTAAAATTAAATAAATCCTACATCCAACTATCCAACTAACCTTGTTGCAGGAGTATATGTTTTAGCTTGTTTGTAAGTTTTTAAAACCTATTATTGCTTGATTGCAAATAGCCATGGTTAACTTGTTGACAGATCCAATGATCTAATTTTAACTCATGGCTCCCTTGGTCAAATAAATAATTTGTAACAGGTATATTTACAATCTTCTTTCATCTGTGTATGACCTAGCAACATGATAGGATCCATCCCAATTGTGTGCATGTGTGAGCCTATGTGTTTAATTTCATTATAGATGCATATAGGTTGTTGTTGCTAAATAAAATATCATAGTTCTTGATAGATTTTATTTAGGCCCATTTAGTTTTTGGGCCTATTCAATTAATAACAGTTGTTCATTTTAAGGTTAAATTCCTCTCTTTTGGGCATTGTGTGAGAGATGGGAGCCATAGTAGTGGGTACGACATACTGCACCCAGCACCCCCTCACATGAACCACCCCAATTGTGAAGGCCCATTTGCCTGATTTGAATAACTGTTAGCTTAATTAAATTAGTTTAACCTAATAAAATTGATTAGCAACATAATTAATTTCATTTATTTTGAAATTAATTTAAGAAAACCATAGTTTAAAGAATTTTATATTCTAAGCTAAACTATATGTATTTTCTTGTTTAATTAAATATAGAATTATAACCATCTAGATTCTTTCTGAAGCTTAATTTAATTTTTTCATTAAATATTCCTATTTAAGTTGATATTTAGTTATCTATAACTAACCAGCTTAAATCTGAATATCATTTGGATTTAAAATTTCAAAATTAAGTTGAGGAATTTTAGGCATTGGTTATTAAGATTCTTTAGATATTTTTTTTTAGTTGATATTTTTTCAAATATTAACTTAAAATGAAATATTTTCAAATTAAGTGGTTACAACTTAATTTTTGATATTTAGTTAAATTTAAATTTGAAAATATTTAAGTTCTAGATTTTTTACTAATACAACTTAAATTAGATATTTTTTTCAAATTTTGTGGAAAAGATACTTAGTCAAATAAGATATTTTCTAGATAGTTATTTCTAGACTACTTATTATTTCTAATATTAAATAGGAAAATATTATACATTGTGAAATTAATTATTTAAATAATTAATTGTGGTACAATTTATTTTAAGTATATTTTTCCTAGTATTAAACTAGAGATTAATAATTAAGCCTTCTCTACACTTAATTATTTATTTCTTGAATTTAATACAATTAATTAAATTGAAAATTAAATATCTAAGTTGATTTTCATCATGATACTTAAATATTTCTTTTTCATGACACTTAATTAAATAGAAAATTATTTTTAGTTGAAATTTATTTTTTCAACTAAATTTAAATAATTTTCAAAATATATATTTTTTTTCTTTATTTTATTAATCAATTTTCGAAATTGCATTTCATAATGCAAGATGATTTTGAATTTATCTTCAAAAAATAGATTAAGTTGTAAATTAATTATTTTTTTTAATTAATTCTTGGACCAACTTAAATCAATGATTTTTTCATTTATTGATTAATTTAAAATAAATGAATTAAAGTATATTATTAGAAATTGAATTAATTAGTCAAAGAAAAATCTAGATAGGTGATATTTTTGCTTGAAGTATTTTTCTAAGTAATTATTATTTAAGTATTTTGAAAATATAAGGTTTTTATATTTTTTTTAAAACACAATAAATATATTCTCATGAAATTCATTTTGAGTTGCAAATTAATTTAAATTAATACAACTTAAATAATTTTCTTAATATTTATATATCAAAATTACTACTGAGATGGAAATAATTCAATTTATTTAAATCACCATCTAAGTATAATTTTATAAATATTAAATTAAATTCTAATTTAGAATTTTAATTCTAAATTCGATATTTAATGAATATATTTTATTATAAATAATAATGAAAATACATTTAAAAGAATGAGCTTTATTATTAAGATATTCGATCTCCATTGTTGATTTTACATAGCGTTTGTTTTAGTGAGTAATCCTCCCTAATGGAGGAACGTTCATTAGCAATCTCGCGCCGTTTAATCTCGAAAGATAAGTAGTTTGTAAGTATTTTATATGGTATGGATCACCCTAATGGTGGCGACCATATTTGACTTGCAAAATATGAAACAATGGTAAAAGCTCATAAGATAGAATTGCCTTGACTCTCGCCTAAACGGGACAATGCTAAATTCCAATCTTGATCGAATAAAAGGCTGCTAGAATGATTAAAATTTTAGATGAGCTGACAACTCTATTCAATGGATGGTAGCTTTGACTCTCGCCTAAACGGGACACTGATATCAGTTTGTTGAAAACCTTGGAAATTATTTAGGATTGTATGTTTTAGTATTTTCACTTGTCATTCCTACTTGCTACATGTTTAATAATTTCTGAATTGTGTGTGAATTTATATTGAACCATGTTACTTTCTGTTATTAAGTTGTAGTTTAATTTCGAATCTTCATTGCTGGTCTAACTTGGTTTGTTTATCTAATGAGATAAATCCCTAACGGATTTTCACAATTAGACATACATAATAGTGTTAGATCTCGAAAGATAAATATTGTATATGCAACATCTAGCTGTTCATCAATTGATGACACCTTACACTAGTATTTTTACAATATGAAACAAGAAGATTGTATAAATAAGATTACTTTGACTCTCGTTAATCGAAGCATCGTTGGATTTTTATTTATAAACGAAATTACCTTAATTACTCTTAGCTTATTCATTTCAAATTAGCTCAATAACATATCATTGGATGAATGGTCTATAAATCATTTTGTGTCATTCTATTTTTTCTCTTTAGAAATTAAACGACGCATATGATTATAATCCCAAAATTCTATTCCAAAATGATATAAATCCTCAATCTTAGAAATCTCCTACTTGTATGGGCAAATCTGACTTAGAGTTTAAATTAGTAGTGGTGGTCCATGAAAGAATTACTCATTATATTTGGTATAAATTTAAGTCTTTGACTTTAATTTTAGAATCCAAACAGAAATTTTCTTATATTTCTAATTCCGGAATACAATACAGTTACACTTTCACAAGTGTTTAATATTCATCTTCTATTAATGGATTCAAACTGTATGGAATATGAGTTTAGTATTCTGTGACCAAGATCCACTTTCATTATTCTAAGAACTCTTTGATGTAACAATACCTAAGTCATCAAAAAGACACAACCACATTTTTATTAATCTATGGCATTTGTATCTTGTTTATAGTGGTTTTGACAAGATCAATCTCTGCAAAGAGTTAATATGCCTATATCCACTGAAAGTAAGTTCATCTCATTCGCAGATGGATGTACATTCAGGGTTGGATATGAGTTTTCGTTGTATTCTTAAACGATCACTCTAGATTATACCTTATGCAAAGAAATTTGAAATGTTTGAAAAATTTCTGATTTCTAGCAATGGTGGAAAACCATTAAGGTAAGTGGTTAAAGATCTTGCGAACTGATAGGGGTGGAGAAATAGTTAGTAGATATGCAGTTCAACGATCGTTAAATTGATTTTTGAATTATATCCAAACTTACCTCCCCAGAAATTTCGATTTGCGTATTGATGATTAGTTACTAGTCGTTGCCTAAATCCTTCTATGGTAATACAATTTCATAATGATGCAATGATTGTATACTTAAATTAAATCATTACTAGATTCATGGATGCCCTAATCAAAATCTTAAGAAAAGCTAGAACTGTTAACCATGGTTTGTTAGCTATTCTATGTGATTAGGGGTGGACCATCCCATAGTCAATAGATAAGAAAGTGTTTGTTTAAACAAATACTACTTTTCTAAGAAAATGACTAAGTTTAAAAATAAAGTAGACACTACTACAAAAATGGGTTTTCCCGACGCTTTTAAACAGTCGTTTAAAGTATTGTCGTCGGTTTCTATAACCGTCGCCTATTCGGCCGTCGTAAATTGGGCAAAATAGGCGACGGTTCAAAACCGTCGCTAATACTATAGGCGACGGTTTTAAACCGTCGCCTATAGTATTAGGCACGGTTCTTAACCGTCGCCTATACCCAGTTATAGGCGACGGTTTTAAAACGTGCCTTATATGCTGGTTTCGTTTTTGAATTTTTTTAGCGACGGTTTTTTTAGGTCGGTACATTTGAAAAATAGGAAAAAAAAAACAAATTTTTTGCAATTTCTTTCCCTGCATTAATTTTTAAATTTTGTAAAAATCTGCATAGTGACAACAATTAAACTAACGTCTAAATATATTTAAAATTTTGTATAGTCACAATAATTGAACTAACGCTAATTAATATCATCTAAATATGTATATGTATACACACTGTCTAACACGGTAACTGTTGTCGCTCCGCTTCCGCTTTCACATAATGAATCCACCGATCACGCATAATATTTATCTCATCATTAGTGTACGGAGTGGAGAACCTATCTTGTCGGGTCAACAATTGTATTGGATCTTCTACGACCATGAAACTTTCAATGAATTTCATGACGTAGTATCCACACTGTTTGTCATCGGGTTGTTGAGGACAGATAGGAGTCATCCACTGGGTAGGTCGATCAGGTCGTCGTACCATTCGGTTATACATTGTGAACGATCTACACAAAAAGTAAATTTAATTAGCATATATAAATTTATAAATAAAGAACACGCTAACATATTGGGATGTTTGATATAGAACTTACGTGGATATAATAAAGTTCAAATCATCCGGGATGTCGTCGTTGCCTGAATCCAAGTACGCCACCGTCTGCGTACTTGGCTGGATGACTACAAGCATCCAGTGAAACATCTTCCTGCTCGGACAAATAAGTGTAAAACTGTTAACATATACATAATAATAAATTTTATGAAGAGTTAAAAATACCGAAATTATTTAGTTTACATCTACATATACCTATTATTATATGGGGCAATAAGCCATTTCTCTGAATTAGTCATCCTAGTCATTCGAGCGACTAGTGCTTGGCAACGATTACTCTCATCCCCTGCATCGGTGGCAATCGCAGCCAGATTCAAAAATTCATAGACTCGATTCAACCCACCCATGTCCAACAGTCTTTCTTTAAGGTAGCTGATAAAATGTCATAATTAATAACTGTTGCTGTCAAAAGAACATTAGCGAGTTTATTATTAAGAGTTATAAACATACTTGCACCAAACTCCTATTTGTTGTGCTCCCAAGTATTGCATGGTGCACAATTCTTGAATGTCACTCTTAGCAAGCCAAATAGAGTCATCTGCGACCCCAAATAGCTCATTCTGGACTTGGAGTTGGAGCATGGATGACTTGGGCCACCTTTTGACGAAGTTCCAAAATGCAATAATGGAAGAAGTTTGGTGTGGTTGGGCATACTTTGCATTAACTTTTGCCTTACTCGGCCTCCCAGGGTGTTTTAGAGGCTGTGTTGGAGGACCGAGTAAATCTTCAGAGCTTTTCTTCACGGGTTGCTTCTGAAGTTTCTTGGTGGGTGGTTGTGTCTATATATATGAAAAAAAAAACAATAAGTTAGCAATGCCATTAACTAATAAACACAATAAGTTAAGTAGACAAATTGAAACATACCAAATATTTCCCAACAGGTGTAAGATAGTCTTTTGGCCATGCCACATGACCATTTACAGCTTGACCTACTGTCATCAATGAATCGTCGACTAAGGGACACGGGAGCAGTGCATTCTCCATATTGGCTTCTTCGATATATACCCGACGATAATCTTTGTGTAGGTATTCTTCCATGTTAATGGAAAACTTTCCATCTTTCAAATATTTCTCCTTCACAATGTCGCCTGAAGCAACCTTCAGTACCATCCCTCTAGGCTCCAACAGACAGTGCATCCAACATGGTAAGGTCTATAAATCCAAAACAAACAAGGAACAACTCAATTTGTAAGTTGACCATATTTATAATTTTGCATTTGAATAATTTGTAAACTAACATTAAGATTACCTCTTCCGAACTACCACCAGTAGGTGGCGGTGCTGCTGCTGGAGCAATTTCCTCTCGAAAACGCGGGAGTGATGGAGAGTAGACATTAGCAGTACCCGACGGTTGTGCTATGGGATCTGGTGCAGAGTAGACATTGGCATCACCTGACGGTTGTGCTATGGGATCTGGTGCAGAATAGACATTGGCAGCACTCGACGGTCGTGCTACTGGTTCGGAGGCAATGTCAACGTTCGGTGGTTCAGTTGATGCTCCTCCAACACCGGAACCAGATGCAACGCTGCTATGCTGGGAACTAATAAGACGAATGAGCTCATCCACTTTATCCTCCAACTTTCTGTTGCGTTCCTCTGTCTCACGCACGCGTCTCTCCAATTCAGATGATGCCTGGTTCGACCCATCGACATTTTTCCTTTTAGGGCGTGGTGTGTTGAAATATTGGGTTTGGGTGACGCCGAAACCCATGGCTCGAACCCGACCACCATGCTCATCTGTCCCGAGCGCCATGGTCAGCACGTCTCTTTTACCTTCCACTTGTACAAGACCCTCTGCCCCTTGCTTGCGTAATTCATCCTACAAACAAAAAAATTAGAGTTAGATATAAATTATGAAGCATAAGAATTAATACAAACAAAATTAAACTTTAAACTTACAATCCGTTTAACGACTTCTGCAGTTGGGCCCTCCACCTCGCCATTAGACTTAGTGCGAGATCTTTTCCAAATTTCAGATCTATCAAATTCAGTAATTTGGTGGCCGACCTCTTTCTCCATCTGTTCTTGAATCATCCTTACACCACCTCGTCCAGTGCGATGGGGATAAAGATTACAAGCCCTACTCTCTTAGGCCCTCTTCCTCTTCACACCAAATTCTGGACTTAATCTCGAGTCCACAAACTCTCTCCATTCTTGCAAATTAATTATTTTTTCATAAAGTTTGGGGGCTTCTCGAGAAGATGGGGAGCGACATCTTTGAATGTAAAAATACCTTCTGTTAGGGTACTTTTCCAATCTTTCCACCTATCTCCACCTTTAGCAATTGTCATCCTCTTATCTGTGTCTGGTACATCAAACGCGACCTGCAACATTGACAATAGTATAGTTATAAGTACCTTGTTTTATAATCAATAATGAAGATCTCGAATAATAGAATTAATTTTACCTTTATGTGTTCCCATAATTGGTTTTTAAGGTCCTGGCTCCCTTTAGGCCACGTAATGTCTCTAAGTGGAATATTAGTTCGCAACCATGCTCCAATTCGGGTAACTTTTGCCGTCCCTCCCGTTCCCCAGTGTTGTCCGTAGTGATTGTACTCAATCTCCATCTTTTTTCCCTCGCTAACTATTTTTGTTATATCATTTCGTTTGCTTCTCCCGCGAGTATTTTTCTGTGTTTGTTCTTCAGGATCACCACTACCTTCTTCCACGGATGGCTGTTCAGGATCAACACTAGATCCTTCTGGCAAGGATGGACCATCATCACCATCATAATCCAACCATGCACTCCACTCATCATCCCCACCTCGTTCCATGATATAAAGCCTACACAAATTTAAAATCATACATTAGAATATACAAGAATAGTCAAAATAATAGCTAAATGTAAATATATGAAAAAGACTAAATACCAATACGTGTTTGATATATGAATCATGTGTTGATAGATTCGTTCAACCATAATCCTTCACCATCATCACGAGATGATATGATATCGTCCCCAACGGTGACATCAACAGGTGGTGGGGTGATTTGATGAATTTGGTCACTAAGCATGAGATCATCGCCATTAGACTCTTGATTATCATAATCTTTTGGTTGTGTCGTCAAGACAACTGACCAGCGTGCATCTAATGGATCACTCATGTAAAACACTTGACTTGCTTGGGACGCCATTATAAACCTATCGGACTTGTGTCCGATTCGATTCAAGTCCACCAACTTGAATCCAAATTCATCGTCTTTGACCCCATTATCACTCCTAACCCAATCACAAAGAAAAACAGGGATTCGAAAACTACTGTAATCTAATTCCCAAATTTCTTGAATTACACCGTAAAAAGACATGTCACATTCAATAGGGTTTTTGTCTTTTGAACTAGATATTTGGAAAGCCTTAGCAACAATCATGACACCGTTATTTTGAGTTTTTCTAGATTTATCACGGGCTTGGGTGCAAAATTGAGTACTATTTATATAGTACGATGGGAACTTGAGTACATCACACGAAGGACCTCGTGATATGCAAAGTAGTGTGTTGGACACACTACACGGAGATTCACACATTTCTGCATATACCTATGAACATAACAAGTTGATTAGTGAGTCAAGGTAAATCAACATATGATGCGTAACAAAACATTAATGTTAATAGTACCTTGTTTTTAACCATGTACTGAAATTTCGATAATGTTCATCTTGTACCCATTTTTGATTTCGTGCCTTAGTCGGATTAGTAGTCTTGATCCAATTAAAATGTTCCCTTCAAGTGTTCAATGGATTTGTTTTAGTTTGAATTGATATTATTAATATGTTTTAACAATGAAAAATTAACTTAAACTTACTCAATGTACGGTTGGACAACATCAGTATTTTGCAACACAAGCCGGTGCGCTTCTTCACAATCAGCTCGACTCACACCACAAACAGAAAAACCCCTACCCCCTCTGCTTATTTCCCTATCGACCCGAGTAGAGCGAGAGCCAACAGTGGTAACCTCTGACAAGTAGTCTGAGCAAATTCAATCGTCTCTTCAACGATGTATGATTCAACAATACAACCCTCAGGCCTACTTCTATTTCTGACATAACCCTTCAAGATTTTCATGTATCGTTCGAATGGGTACATCCATCTCAAGTACACAGGTCCACATAACTTTACTTCTCTCACCAAATGCACTGTTAGGTGGACCATTATGTCGAAAAAGCAAGGCGGGAAAAATTGTTCCAAGTAACACAAAACTTCTATAATTTCTATCTTGAGATTCTGTAACTTAGGCACATCAACCACTTTACAGCAAAGAGATTTGAAGAACAAACACAATCTCGTAATTGCATATCTAACTTTCTTTGGCAACACAGAACGGATACTCACTGGTAGAATATGTTGAATCAATATATGATGATCGTGAGATTTCAGACCACTCAAAATTCATTTTTTCATATCTACCCAATCAGAGACATTTGAGGAGTACCCTTCAGGTACTTTCACCTGGGAGATAGAACCGCACAAAGATTGTTTTTCTACTTTAGTTAGAGCATGACAAGCTGGTGGTAAGAACGTTCGTCGACCAACAACTTGTGGGTGTAAATTGGAACGAATCCCTAACTCTTTCAAATCTAAGCGGGATTTGATTCCATCTTTGCTACGCCATTATTTTTTAAACCGTCGGGTATACCCCATTATTTTTTTCGTATATTAATTATTTTAATAATAACCGTCGCCTATTATTGTTGCTACTGTTCAAAACCGTCGGGAATGCTTATTTTTCCCGACGGTTTTGAACAGTTTCTTAATTTTTTTAGCGACGGTCCCAAAAAAAATTCGTTTTTAAAACCGTCGTGAAAACGAATATTTGTAGTAGTGTAGAACATAAAGGAGATATTTTTCTTGATTCCAAAAGTGTTCTTTCATCTTATTTGACATATGATGATCCCACTGCCTTTGTTGTCTTGTCACAACCGAAGAGTTCAATACCATTTAGTTTTCTTAGACATAATTCACGGTACCTTGTCGTAGTGGGAGAGTTTCTAGGAACTCACCTTCTTATGACTTGGAAGACACTAGTGATGAAAATCCATTGTGAGTTTAAACAAGTAATGGATTGTCAAGATAAGAAACTAAGAAGAAAAGCCAATAGAACTAAGGTTTAATCCATTCATATGGAGTAACCTAAAGTTTTCTATTACAAGGACATAAAAGGAAATTTTCATTTATAAGTCTATTCAATGGACTTAACAAAACTTCATGTTCCTAGTATTATAGGTTTTGAGTTTATCTAAACCTATGGATTGTGGTATACCTGGTAATTACTTACCCTAATGCAAGCAACTTACTTTAGTAAGATGCTGAAGCATTTTCTTTCTAATGGCAATCTATAGAAGCTTCTCGACTTCTAGGCATAGATTTTATTTATCTAAGGAAAAGTCTCAACTATTCCAGAAAAGATAAAGCCATGAAGGAATTTCTTAAATCAACAGTGAGAGGTCTTAGATATGCTTTTGTATGCCTTAGACCAGACACCTGCTGTTGAGTGGGAGTAATGAGTAGGTATCAGATTAATCCAGGAGAAGAACATTGGAAGACAATCAAGTAAATCTTAAGATTAAGAAGAGGAACTATATGTTAGTCTATGAGGGTGTATTTAAAACTCTTAGACTACACCACATCAGATTTTGAGATTTTCCTTTGTACTAGAAAATCTTTCTGATAAGATGGTGATTACTCTAGGGGTGGAATAGTGATTTTGGAGAAGTGTAAAAACCTATCTGAAGTCTCTAGGTCTACAAGAAAGGGACTGAATGTTAAAGTTACAGGAAAGGTACTTATTCAGTCTAAGGAAAGTTCTATATATCTTTGGCACCATTCCAAATTGCCTAAACTACTAGTGTTATTTCCCGATTAACCAAAAGTAGTTGCCAAAGGTATAGAATCTAGTATCCCAAAAAGAGTAGACATATAGAGAGGAATTTCACATTACCAATGATTTTGTGATTAAGGAAGAGTAATGATGGAGAAAAGGTTGTGTTTAATTCAACCTTTTAGATCCTATTACGAGGAGTTTACTACTACTATACTTGATTTGTATATCAAGGTGTTGAGATTATTTGAAATGCACTTTTTTGTTTTATATTAGTGCAAGTGGGAGTTTGTTGGGTTTTATGCCCTAAATAAAACTCATTTTAATATAATCAGATTTACTTATTAATATAGATCAGAAATAACATTTAATGCTGCATGGTTCACATGATTTATTTCATGATTATATGTACATAATGTATGAATTCATCTGAAACCCTTTTCACATACTTGATCCTGTTTATTGTGCTGTCAACACTTTGGAAAGTAAACATGACTATGTGAATAAAGTTTCCTAGATTTATCAGACACAGGGTTTTACTGATATGATAATCTACAACAAGAGTTTACTTGCATTTGGAGAAAAGCTATGTTCTTTCCAGAACATTGGTTAAAGTAAAGCTCAGGTTGGGTGCATGGAGTATGCATCGGAAGGGACCGATATTGAACTTTGACTTAGATTTATTAAACTTACCGTAATATCTATTTAAGTCAATATCACCTAGTTGATCCTAGATCAAGTGATCTTAATCCTGTTATGATTAGGCTCAATCTCAGGAGGCTATTCGTGTTCTTTGATTTGTTAGTTAAGCCTACTTTTAGGTCAGGGTGAAACGTACATTTTGGGAACACGGTAGTGCAATTGAGTGGGAGCGCTAACATAAACATGGAATCTATAGCTTCTATCTGGCGAATAGTAAGTAAAGGATGATCTCCTTCGAGCTTAACCAAACGAAAATAAATGGTTGTGTACTCATTTCACATAAGCTGAAATATCATTTATACGGGGTTAAGTGTTTTAAGGATAAAATACATTGTAGGGTGTAACGGTAATCTAATCCTTCTACAGTGTAGATCATTCATATAGAGGATCATTGATCAAATTAGGATTATAACAATGGATAACTAATGATGTGTCTATATGGTGGAACATATAGAACATTCTATATACTGAGAGTGCAATTCTAAGTTCTATGCCTGGATTCAACGAAGAATTAATAAGTCAATGAATTTAGGTTAAGAATTCTTGATCTGCTTATTGGAAGCTCGGTTATATAGACCCATGGTCCCCCCACTAGTTGAGATAATATTTCTTGTAAGACTCATATAATTTGTTTTGATTAATCAATTATAATTCTCAAATTAGACTATGTCTATTTGTGAATTTTTCACTAAGTAAGGGCGAAATTGTAAAGAAAGAGTTTTAGGGCCATATTTGTTAATTATGATACTTTGTATGGTTCAATTAATAAATATGATAAATGACAATATTATTTAATAATTATTTATAGTTATTAAATAGTTACAATTGGCATTTAAATGGTTGAATTAAAAAATTGGCATTTTTGAGAAAATCTGATGCAGAAATGATAAAACTGCAAAATTGCAAAAAGTGAGGCCCAAATCCATACTGTATAGGGCCGGCCACTTTTGTAGGGTTTTACCTCTGATATTTTCATTATTTTAATGCCAAATAATTCAAACCTAACCCTAGTGGAAAGCTATAAATAGATAGTGAAGGCTTCAGGAAAATTACACTTTTCATTCAGAAAAACCTAAGCCTTCTCTCTCTGTACCTGGCCGCCGACTCTCTCTCTCTTTTCCTCCTTGAGATTTCGAAACAATGAGTGATTAGTGTAGTGCCCACACACAGCAAGTGATACCTCAATCATAGTGAGGAAGATCGTGAATAAAGACTTTCAGCAAGAAGGAGTTACAGCACTAAAGAATCAGAGAAAGAGATCCAGGTTCAGATATTGATAATGCTCTGCTACAGAAAGGAATCTAGGGCTAGAAATCTGAACGGAAGGAGTCATTATATTCCGCTGCACCCAATGTAAGATTTACTTAACTTTATATGTGTTTATTTCATCGTTTTAGAAGTTCATATTTAAGGTGTTAATCAACATACTTGTGAGTAGATCTAAGATCCTTGTAAAATAATTTCCAACAATGCTAACCCGCCACATGCTGCCCAAGCTACTCAGGAAGCCCAGAATTGGGAAAATAGGTTTGCAAAAATGCAAGCCAGAATTGAGGAACAAGATAGTGAAATCCAGTGATTGAGATAGCAGGGTGCTCCTGCAGTGCCTGTTCCGGAAAATTCTAGTGGCACCTGCCCCTGTTGTCCAGGCCGAACCAGTGATAGCGCTTAATCGGATGGAACCTCTGTATGAAAGGTTCCGTAAGCAAGCACCTCCGATTTTTCGGGGAGGTCCGGAGCAGTGGCTAACTGTGATCACTAAGATATTGAATTTCATGGGCGTCACCAGGAATGATAGAGTGGTCGGTGCCACTTTTCAATTTCAAGAAGACGCATTAGTATGGTGGGACATGATCTCTATGATACACGATGTCACAACGATGACCTGGGAAAAGTTCCAAGAAATTTTCAATGCCAAGTACTACAATGAGGCCGTCTGAAGTGCCAAGAGGAAAGACTTCACTCACTTGACCCAGAAAGAAAATATGAGTGTTACTGAGTACACAACGCAGTTTGATCGGTTGGCAAGGTTGGCCTCGAGAATTGTGCCAACTGATTTCAGTAAAAAGGAAAAGTATCTGGATGGATTGAATGTGAAGATTAGACATGACCTAATGATTACTACCGACCACAAAACTACCTATGCTGAGATGGTGGAAAAGGCACTGCGAGCTGAGGGCGCAGTTGAGTGCATAATTGAGTCTGCTAGGACTCCAGTGGTTGGCGGGGCTCCTACCCCTCCTGCATCAGGCTTTAGCAGGGGAGGTATTGGTTTGTCCATGGACAAGAAAAGGAAAGCATCCACTGCAACCGGTGGCTCAGGTCAGAAAAAGAGGTTCCGGGGGAACCAGGGTCGAGGCAGTCGTCAGGGTAGTTCTGAGACCCGATATACTTACCCAGAGTGCCCCAGTTGTAAAAGGCACCATCTGGGGGAGTGTAGAGGACAAGGGTGCTTCCAATGTGGCATTCCAGAGCATAACAAGAGGGATTACCCTCAACTCAGAACCGAAGCACCAAAGGCTCCGGCGAGACCCACTCCAGCAAGGGTGTCCGCCATTAGTCACGCTGATGCAGAAGCCAGCCCTTCAGTGGTGACAGGTCAACTCTTGGTTAACAACTCTTTTTACTCTGTATTGTTTGACTCTGGGGCCACACATTATTATGTGGCACCCAGAATCTTTAGTAAATTGGATAGACCGCATGATAGTTACGAATCAGGGTTTAGAACCCTATTACATGGCGGAGAGTTAGTTATGTCCAAAAGGTGGATTAGGTCTATGCCGATCAGAATTGACGATAGGGAGTTAAGTGCTGACCTAATTGAATTGAGCTTAGCAGATTTTGATATCATACTGGGGATAATTTTCCTATCTAAATATTCAGCCAGTATTGACTGTAGGAGGAAGATGGTAATCTTCCAACCAAAAGGAGAACAACCGTTTGTTTTTGTCGGTTCGGTTCAGGGATCTCAGATCCCGGTGATTTCGGCCCTGTCAGCTAGAGAATTATTGTGTGATGGATGCCTAGGGTTTCTTGCTGTGGTGTTAGACACCACTCGACCAGACTCTGTTCGGCCAGAAGATATCAAGGTGGTTCAAGAATTTTTAGATGTTTTTCCCGAAGAACTTTCGGGTTTACGACCTCAGCGGGAAATTAGTTTTTTTATTGATTTAGCACCTGGAGTGAAACTGGTCTCCAAGGCTCCTTATGGAATGGCTCCAGCTGAGCTTAAAGAATTAAAAATTCAGCTTCAAGGGTTACTTGACATAGGGTTTATCCGGCCTAGTGTGTCACCCTGGGGAGCTCCGATGTTATTTGTCAAGAAGAAGGATGGGTCTATGAGAATGTGCATCGACTATCGGGAGTTAAACAAGCTAACAGTTAAGAATAAATATCCATTACCTAGGATCGATGATCTTTTCGATCAACTTCAGGGGAAGACGGTCTTCTCAAAGATTAATCTCCGATCGGGCTATCATCAGTTGAGAATCCGAGAGGAATACATTCCGAAGACAGCTTTCCGCACTAGATATGGACATTATGAATTTTTGGTTATGTTTTTTGCACTGACCAATGCTCCTGCAGCATTTATGGACTTGATGAATAGAGTATTCAAGGATTTCCTCGATATCTGTGTAATTGTGTTTATCGACGACATCCTTGTGTACTCTCAATCAGAAGAGGAGCATGTGATACATCTGCGAATGGTTCTGCAACGGCTTCGAGAACACAAGCTTTATGCCAAATTCAAGAAATGTGAATTTTAGCTATCTCAGGTGTCCTTTTTAGGGCATATTGTTAGCAAGGATGGGATCAAGGTAGATCTAGGAAAGATAGAATCCGTCAGGGATTCGTTAAGACCGAAAACAGTGACAGAAATTAGAAGCTTCTTGGGTCCAGCCGGTTATTATCGTCGGTTTGTGGAAGGATTTTCTAAAATCTCAACACCCTTAATTGAGCTTACTAAAAAGAATCAGCGGTTTGTATGGTCAGATAAATGCGAAGCTAGTTTTCAAGAGCTGAAACAAAGAGTGATTACAGCTCCAGTGCTAGCTTTGCCTTCTGACAAAGAAAAGTTCGTGGTTTATTGTGATGAATCCAGACAGGGTCTGGGGTGTGTACTGATGCAAGACGAGCGTGTTATCGCTTATGCCTCCCGTCAGTTAAAGGATTATGAACAGCGATACCCTACATATGACTTAGAATTGGCCGCAGTAGTTTTTCTTGGGTTTTGTGCCCTAAATTAAACTCATTTCAATATAATCAGATTTACTTAGTAATAAAGATCAGAAATAACATTTTATGTTGCACGGTTCACATGATTTATTTCATGATTATATATATAATTTATGAATTCAATTTAAGTCCAGAACATATGAATTTGTTAATGATTATAGTGTTGTCAGTAAAGTGGAATATAATCTTAACTATATGTTCGAAAGTTTATTCCCTGATTTGTCAGAAAACTGGATTTAGACTGACATGGTATAATCAGCGATAGGTATTCTTACACCTTGGAAAAGTGTTATGTCCTTTCCAGGACATTGGAAAAGTTTACCAGTATTGGATGTATGGAGTATGAATTTTCACTAAGCAAGGGCGAAATTGTAAAGAAAAGAGATTCTAGGTTTATTTATTAATTAAGATACTTTATATGTCTAAATTAATAAATATATTAAATGGCAATATTATTTAATAATTATTTTTAAGTTATTAAATAATTAGAATTGGCATTTAAATCGTTAAATTGGAAAATTGGCATTTTTGAGAAAATAGGAATGAGAAATAACAAAATGGGAAAGTTGCAAAGTGATGCCCAATTTCCTTATATGGGCCGCCCACTATGCAAGAGGTTTACCATTTTATTTTTTCCATTATTTTAATGACATTCAATTCTAACCTAAACCTAGAGGGCATTCTATAAATAGAAAGTAATGGCTTCAGGAAACAACACACAATTGCATCTCATTCTTTTCAGAGAGAATTCCTGAGCGCAACTTTCCTCTCTCTTTTCTTTTCTAAATTTCAAAATCCCTTAAGTGAATGAGTAGTGCCCACACACATCAAGTGGTACCTCAATCATAGTATGTAAGACTATGGAAAATCAACATCAAAGAAGGAGAGAAAGAGATCCAGGTTCAGATCTTGATTATGCTCTGCTACAGAAAGGAATCAAGGGCTAGAGATCTGAATGGAAGGAGTCATTATATTCCACTGCACCCAATGTAAGGTTTTCTTAAACTCTTATGTGTTTATTTCATTGTTTTAGAATTCATGTTAGGATGTTAA
This sequence comes from Cannabis sativa, assembly GCF_029168945.1. Taxonomy (NCBI): domain Eukaryota; kingdom Viridiplantae; phylum Streptophyta; class Magnoliopsida; order Rosales; family Cannabaceae; genus Cannabis; species Cannabis sativa. Next base: position 20,290,319 of record NC_083607.1, read on the forward strand.
TAAAACATACTTTGTAGTAAATCTAGATCCTAGGAAAATATTTCCAATAACTGGCACCAGAGCCATGGTAATGATTTACTTTCATGTAATATGAATTAAAACAACGTTTTATAGTTTTTGTGTTGATTTGGATGGTTTCATGTTAGTTTATGTGCTTATGTGATGAAAGTTTGTGTTGTTCGAAATTTCTCCATGAAAAATATTTTTTCAATTTTTGAAAATATTTTATTTGGATTCCTTGTGAAAAATTGAGCAATTTTTGTTTTTACGGAACTCGATTCCGATAAAAATTGAAAGAATTATGATTTTTGGAAAATCGGGGTTCAATGGTGTCCGCACAAATTGCGATTTTTTGGGTTTTTTCCCGAAAATCCAATTTTTTATGGGATTGTTTCCCAAAATCTGATTTTTCCAATTTTAGATTTTACCAATTTGAAATATTTCCAATTTTAAATATTTTCAATTTGAAATATTTCCTTTTTTCAAATATTTCTGATTCGGAATATTTCTAATTTTAAATATTTCCTATTATGGTCAGATTTAAAAATTTGTTAACTTCTTTAATATTTATATATTATTTAATTATAAGATTAGATATTTTGATATTTAACATATTTTAAATTAAAAGATAACTTTATCTTTTTATTTGAAATATTATATTAAAATTATCTTATATGACAAATTAAATAATTAATAAATTTGAACTTAACATAGATATTTTTATAGATATACTTACCATAATATTTTCAAATTCAAAATTTGTTATTTTGTTAAATATTTAATTATTTAATAAATTATAAGTTGAAAAAATGATATTTTTCTATATATAACAGCTTAAATCTGAATAATTTTCAAAATATATTTTATTTTATTTTATTAATCTTTTTCCAAAAATTTCGAAATTGCATTTCTTTAATGCAGAAATTTCGAATTTTATTTGAAAAATAGATTAAAGTTGAAAATTATTTATTTTAATTTTGGACCAACTTAAATCAATAATTTTTTTCATTTAATGATTAATTAAATAAATGAACTAAGATATATTATAATTAGAAATTGTATTAATTAGTCAATCAAAGTCTAGATAATTATTATCTGTTCTGCTTGAAGTATTTTTCTAGTGTATTTAATGAAATAGAAAATTAATATTTAAGTTGATTCTTAATCATGATACTTAAATATTTGAAACTTTTCTTAAATATTTAATTAAATAGGAAAATTATATTTTTGTTGTAAAATTAATTTTATTAATTAATTTTCGGCCAACATAAAATTAAGATAATTTTTCCAGGATTTATTTTTATTTTATTTTAAAGCATTTTCGAAAGTAGTATTCTTATACACTTCATTTTTCGAAATGCAATATATATTTATAGAAAATTAAATTTGAGTTGTAAATTAATTTAAATTAATTTTGAAACAACTTAAATTGCATATTTTTCTAAATATTTATGGAAATTATTACTAAGATGGAAATAATTCAAGTTATTTTCATATCCATCTAAGTATAATTTATAAATATTACATTAAAATTTATATTTAGAATTTTTCACTCTAAATTGGAAAATTTAATTAAATAAATATATATTGAAAATAAATAAATTAAAATAAGTTTCAGAAGAAAATACAACTTTCATTAAATAATGAGCTTTATTATTAGGATATTCGATCTCCATTGTTTGTTTTACATAGCTATTGTTTTAGTGAGTAATCCTCCCTAATGGAGGAACGTTCATTTGCAAGTTAGCACCATTTAATCTCGAAAGATAAGCATTTTTGTAAGTTTTTTATATAGTATTGATCACCCTAATGGTGGCGACTGTATAAGACTTGCAAGAATATGAAACAATGGTGGAAGCTCATAAGATAGAATAGCCTTGAATCTCGCCTAAACGAGACAACGCGGATTCCAATCTTGATTGAATAAAAGGTTGCTAGAATGTTTATCATTTTAGATGAGCTGACAACTCTATTCAATGGATGGTAGCTTTGACTCTCGCCTAAACACGACACTGATATCAGTTTGTTGAAGACCTTGGAAATTATTTAGGATTGTATGTTTTAGTATTTTCACTTGTCATTCCTACTTGCAATGTGATTAATAATTTCTGAATTGTGTATGAATTTATATTGAACCATGTTATTTTCTATTATTAAATTGTAGTTTAATTTCGAATCTTTATTGTTGGTCTTACTTGTTTTGTTTTTCTAATAAGATAAATCCCTAATGGATTTTCACCATTAGACAAACATAATAGTATTAGATCTCGAAAGATAAATATTGTATATGCAACATCTAGCTGTTCATCAATTGATGACACCTTAGACTAGTATTTTAAAATATGAAACAACAAGATTGTATAAATAAGATTACTTTGACTCTCGCTAATCGGAGCATCGTTGGATTCTTATTTAAAACGAAATTATCCTAATTCCTCTTAGCTTATTCATTTCGAATTAGCTCAATGACATATCATTGGATGAATGGTCTATAAATCATATAAAGTCATTCTATATTCCCGAAATTCTATCCCGAAATGATATAAATCCTCGATCTTAGACATCTCCTACTTGTATGGACAAATCAACTTACAGTTAAATTAATCGTGGTGGTCCAAGAAAGAATTACTCATTATACAGCTACACTTTCACAAGTGTTTAATAACCATTTTCTTTCAATGGATTCAAACTGTATGAGTTTAGTATTCTGTGACCAGAATCCACTTGCACTATTCTAAGAACTCTTTGATGTAACTAAACCTAAGTCATCAAAAGATACAACCACATTTTTTTAATCTATGGCATTAGTATCTTGTTCATAGTGGTTTTGACAAAATCATTCTCTACAAAGAGTTAATATGCCTATATCCACTGAAAGTAAGTTCATCTCATTCGCAGATGGATGTACATTCAGGGGTGGACATGAGTTTTCGTTGTATTCGCAGATGAATGACAAGTGAAAATACTAAAACATACAATCGTAAATAATTTCCAAGGTCTTAAACAAACTGATATCAGTGTCCCGTTTAGGCGAGAGTCAATGATACCATCCATTGAATAGAGTTGTCAGCTCTTCCAAAATGATAAACATTCTAGCAACCTTTTATTCGATCTATATTGGAATCCAGCGTTGTCCCGTTTAGGCGAGAGTCAAGGCTATTCTATCTTATGAGCTTCCACCATTGTTTCATACTTTTGTAAGTCAAATATAGTCGCCACCATTAGGGTGATCAATACTGTATAAAACACTTACAAATAATATTATCTTTCGAGATTCTACGGCGTTAAATTGCTAATGAACATTTTTCCATTAGGGAGGATTACTCACTAAAACAAGAAATATGTATAACCAATAAAGGAGATCGAAGGTCCTTATAATAATAAAGCTCATTATTTAAAGCATATTTTCTTTTAATATTTATTTTAATAAATTTATTTTAAATATATATTTATTTAATTAAAATTTCCAATTTAGAATGAAAAATTCTAAACATAAATTTTAATTTAATATTTATAAATTATACTTAGATGGATATGAAAATAACGTGAATTACTTCCATCTTAGTGATAATTTCCTATAAATATTTAGAAAATTATTCAATTTAAGTTGTTTCAAAATTAGTTTAAATTAATTTAGAACACAAATTTTATTTTCTATAAATATATATTGCATTTTGAAAATTGAAGTATATAAAAATACTACTTTCGAAAAATGCTTTAAAATAAAATAAAATAAAACCTAGAAAAATTATTCTAATTTTATGTTGGCCCAAAATTAATAAAAAATTTAATTTACAACAAAAATATAATTTTCCTATTTAATTAAATATTTAAAAAAAATTCAAATATTCAAGTATCATGATTAAGAATCAACTTAAATATTAATTTTCTATTTAATTAAATACACTAGAAAAATACTTCAAGCAAAACAGATAATAACTATCTAGACTTTAATTGACTAATTAATTCAATTTCTAGTTAATATATATTTTAGTTCATTTATTTTAATTAATCATTAAATGGAAAAATCATTGATTTAAGCTGGTCCAAAATTAAAATAAATAATTTTCAACTTTAATCTATTTTTCAGATAAAATTCGAAATTTCTGCATTTAAAGAAATGCAATTTCAAAATTGTAGGAAAAAGATTAATAAAATAAAATATATTTTGAAAATTATTCAGATTTAAGTTATTCTGAAATAATATTTCAAACTTAAGATAATTTTCAACTTTAATTAAATAACATGAAAATAATAATAAATAAGTATCATGATGAAAATCAACTTAGATATTGAAATTTTTAATTTAATTAAATGTATTAAATTCAAGAAATAAATAATTAAGTATAGAGGAAACTTAATTATTAATTCTAGTTTAATACTAGAAAAATATACTAAACTTAGATTGTACCAAAATTAATTATTAAACAATTAATTTCACAATCAATGGTATTTTCCGATTTAATATTAGCAATAATAACTAGTATAGAAATAACTATCTAGAATATATATCATTTAACTAAGTATCTTTTCAAGATTTGGAAAATATCTAATTTAAGTTGTTATAAAAAGAATCTATAATAACCAACATAAAAGTTTTCCAAATAAAATTTAATTAAATATCAAAATTAACTGGTAACTACATAATTTAAGAATATTCCACTTTAAGTTTAAAATCAACTTAAAAAAATATCTTAAGAATCTTCAATAACCAATTCCTAGAATTCATCAACTTAATATTACATTCGAAAGATATTCAAATTTAAGTTAATAAAGAAAATTAGTTAGAAATAACTAATTTATAACTTAAATAGGAATATTTAATGAAATAATTAAAGTAAGTTTCAGAAAGAATCTAGTTAGTTATAATTTTATATTTAATTAAATACAAGTAAAATACAATAGTTTATCTAGAAATTAAATCATTAAACTAAGTGTGTTTTTCTTAAATTAATTTTTTTAAAAAAATTAAAATTAATTATGTTGCTAATAAATTTTATTAGGTTAAACTAATTTAACTAACCTAGCACAGTTATCCAAATCAGGCAAATTGGCCTTCACAGTTGGGGTAGTTCATGTGAGGGGGAGCTGGGTTCAGTATGTCGTACACACTTCTATTGGCCCCCAACTCTCACACAAGGCCCAAAAGAGAGGAATTTAACCTTAAAATGAACAACTGTTATTAATTGAATAGGTCCAAATACTAAATGGACCTAAATAAAATCTATCAGGGTGTGACATTTTATTTAGCAACAACCTATATGCATCTATAATAAAATAAACATATAGGCTCACACAGGCATACAAATTTGGATGGATCCTATCATGTTACAAGGTCATACACAGATGAAAGAAGAATGTAAAATTTACCAGTTACAAATTATTTAATTGATCTATTGACAATTGAATCATGGGTTAAAATCAGATCATTGGATCTTCAACAAGTTAACCATGGCAATTTAGATCAAGCAATAATAGGTTTTAGAAAAACTTACAAACAATCTAAAACACATACTCCTGCAACAAGTTAGATTGGATAGTTTGATGTAGGATTTATTTAATTTAAAATATTAATTTCAAAAATAATAAATAAATAAAAAAAATATTTTCAGTTTTAAGTAAAATAAAATAATATTTAAAATTAACCTACAATTTTTGAAAAATTAGGTTTCTACTAACCTAAATATCATTTAAAAAAAATTGCTAACCACCTTTTAAATTTTCATGTTATTTTATAAATTAAATATTCAATAAAATAAAATGATAAATACATACCATTTTTTGATTTTATAATTTAATTTAAGTAAAAATAACAAAATTTAAAAGTTAGCAAAAATATCTTATTTCCTTTTAAAATATCATGATTATAGTAATCTTATTTTAAATCTAAATAAGGTCAAATTACTTAAAATAGAATATTTTTTATAAAAGGAATTTAATATCTGACCTTAGATTTAAAATTAAGATAAAATAATCAAATTTTAAAAAAAAAAATAAGAAAAGAGGTAAGCAAAAATTGATTTTTACCTATTTCCAAAATAATATTACACTAATATCTAAAATTAATTTTAAAAAAAAAATAAATTAATTTATTTCTGATAATTAGATTTGAAATATGAAAATTAAAAATCAAAATACAAAACTACACAAAAAATCGGAAGTTAATTCCATTAAATAGCATGAAAAATCATAGAAAAACGAAAAAATTTTGAGCTCTACAGACGGTATGCAAAGCACACCATCCAGGTGCACATCCTTCGGCGCAAGGGGCTGCTTGGGCGCACAAAGGGTGCTGCCAGCAGCTAGCCACGTGCAAAAGGGTGTGTCACCACCCCCGATTTTTTCAAAACTTCAAAAATTCATAACTAATTCAAATAAAATCGAAATTGAGTTCTGTAAAAAAAGTGAATTGCTTAATTTTTTTCATACTATCCAATAAAAATAATTCCAGAAACGAAGATTCAATTATTTTTCCCAGAATTTCACAAACATCAATCAATCATCAATACAACACATAGATCAACATGAAACCATCCAAATCAACACATATCATCGTTTTAATTCATATTTCATGAAAGTAAATCATTACCATGGCTCTAGTGCCAGTTGTTGGAAATATTTTACCAGGATCTAGATTTACTACCAAGTATGTTTCATTAACATCTTAATATGAATTCTAAAACAATGAAATAAACACATAAGACTTTAAAAAAACCTTACATTGGGTGCAGCGGAATATAATGACTCCTTCCATTCAGATCTCTAGCCCTTGATTCCTTTCTGTAGCAGAGCATTATCAAGATCTAAATCTGGATCTCTTTCTCTCCTTCTTTGATGCTGATTTTCCACAGTCTTACATAATATGATTGAGGTACCACTTGATGTGTGTGGGCACTACTCTATCACTCAAGGGAATTTTCGAAATTTTGAAGAGAAGAAAAGAGAGAGGAAAGTGGCGGCTTAGGAATTCTCTCTGAAAATAATGAGATGCAATTGTGTGTTATTTCCTGAAGCCATTGCTTTCTATTTATAGAATGCCCTCTAGGTTTAGGTTAGAATTGTGTGGCATTAAAATAATGAAAAAATAAAATGGTAAAAGCCTATGCATAGTGGGTGGCCCATATAAGGAAATTGGGCCTCACTTTGCAACATTCCCATTTTGTTATTTTTCATTCTCATTTTCTCAAAAATGTCAATTTTCCAATTTAGCCATTTAAATGCCAATTCTAATTATTTAATAACTTAAAAATAATTATTAAATAATATTGTCATTTAATATACTTATTAATTTAGACATATAAAGTATCTTAATTAATAAATAAACCTAGAATCTCTTTTCTTTACAATTTCGCCATTGCTTGGTGAAAATTCATAAAGTAGACATAGTCTAACTTTAGAATTATAATTGATTAATTAAAATCAATTAACTGAGTCTTACAAGCAGTGTGGTCTTAACTAGTATGGGGACCATGGGCCTATATTAACCGAGCTTCCAATAAGTCGAACCGAATTTACCAAGTAAATTCCCTAACTTATTAATTCCTTATTGAATCCACACTTAGAACTTGGAATTGCACTCTCAGTCATATAGAACGCTCTATATGTTCCACGATATAGATACGCCATTATTTATCTATTGTTATAATCCTAATTTGATCAATGACCCTCTAATAGATGATCTCCATTGAATAGGCACTAAGGTACCGTTACTCCTTCAATGTATTTTATCCTTAAAACACTTAGCTCCGTATATATGATATTTCAGCGAAGTGAAATGAGATCTCCACCATTTATCTTTGTTTAGCCAAGCTCAAACGATATCATCGTTTCACTTCTAAATTCCTATAGAAGTTATAGATTCCATATTTATGGTAGCACCCCCACTCAATTATACTATCATGTTCCCAAAATGTACGTATCACCCTGACCCAAAAGTAGGCTTAACTAACAAATCAAAGAACATGTATAGTACTCTTGAGATCGAACCTAACCATATCATGATTAAGATCATTTGATCTAGGATCAACAGGTGATATTGAGTTGAATAGATATTACGGTAAATTTTAATATATCTAATCAAAGTTCAATATCGTTCCTTTCCGATGTATACTCCATACATCCAATACTGGTAAACTTTGCCAATGTCCTGGAAAGGACATAGCACTTTTCCAAGGTGTAAGAATACCTATCGCTGATTATACCATGTCAGTCTAAATCCAATGTTCTAACAAATCAGGGAATAAACTTTCGAACATATAATTAAGATTATATTCCACTGTGCTGACAACACTATAATCTTTAACAAAATTCATATGTTCTGGACTTAAATAGAATTCATACATTATATATATATATCATCATGAAATAAATCATGTGAACCATGAAACATAAAATGTTATTTCTAATCTTTATTAATAAGTAGATTTGATTATATTGAAATGGGTTTTATTTAGGGCATAAAACCCAACATTACGATTGTGAGATTCTTTATCACCCTGGAAAGGACAATGTAGTGGCCGATGCCCTCAGCAGGAAGGGTCCCGGGCAGATAGCTAGCATGATTCAGATCTCACCCCAATTAGCAGAGGACATGGTCAGATCTAGCATTGAGTTTGTGGTAGGCAAGCTTCACAACTTGACAGTGCAATCTGATCTGTTAGAAAGAATTAAAGTCGCTCAGATGACTGATCCGGAGTTAGTAAAAATCAGAGAAGAGGTTTCAGCTGGTCAAACCAGGGATTTTTCAGTGTCAGACAACGGGATGCTATTGTTTAAAGCTAGGGTTTATGTTCCAAATAGTGTGGAACTCAGGAATGAAATCTTTGAAGAGGCTCATACTACTCCATATTCCCTACATCCCGGTACCACCAAGATGTATCAAGATCTTAAACTTTACTTTTGGTGGAGCGGTATGAAGAATAATTTGGTAGAATTCGCATCTAGATGCCTAACCTGTCAGCAAATTAAGGCTGAACATCAGAGACCAGCAGGGTTGTTACAGCCTTTAACCCTACCTGAATGGAAGTGGGAGGACATTACGATGGATTTTGTGGTTGGGTTACCTCAAACCACAGGTTTGTCTGATTCTATTTGGGTTGTGGTAGATAGATTCACAAAATTTGCTCATTTTCTGCCAGTTAAAACAACATATTCAGTGGATCAATTGGCAGAGTTATATGTTAAAGAATTAGTAAGACTTCATGGGGTACCAAAGTCTATAGTTTCGGATAGAGATCTGAAGTTCACCTCCAGACATGTCATATGAGGAACAACTAGTGCAGATCCTTGGTAGAAAGGATAAGGTCCTTCGGAATAAGACCATAGCCTTGGTCAAAGTACTCTGGAGAAACAGCAAGGTGGAGGAAGCCACCTGGGAATTAGAATCAGATATGAGAGCCCAGTATCCGGAGTTGTTCAGGTTAGATTTCGAGGACGAAATCCTTTTAAGGGGGGGATAGTTGTAAAGACCGCTTAGTTTAAATTTCAAAATTAGCAGATAATTAGGGTTTAATTATGAAAATTATTTATTGATATTTAAATAATTATTTATGTTGATTTATTTGAATTCATAATGCATTTTATATATCATATAGTGAAATTTCATAATTTTGCATTTACGGTGCCCGACAACATGGAACGCGGTGTATGGCTCAGTAGAATCACAATCTAATATTTTAGTATAGCGGGGCTGTATGGTTAGACATTGGGAATGTCGAGATTAGTCGGGAATTTAGAGTTTTCCCAAAATACCCTTTAGTGCTTTTTAATCCTTTTAGTATGGGATTGGCAAAATTGTCATTTTACCCCATAAGCTTTTGTCCTTTAGTGGACTTAGCATTTGGTGATTATTGGATTTATGTTATGTTATATTTGGCTGAAGTAAGTATTAAAATTCATTTTATCACTCATTTTACAAAATTGGAAAAAATTAAGAAAAAGCAAAATTTCATTTTCTCTCTAGGACTCTCTCTTTCGGCCTCCTTTGAGCAGCAAGGGTTTGATATTTTCTTTGTGGATTCAAGTAGATTTTGAGGGAAATTCAAGCTCTAGGTTTAGCTCTTGCACCTTCTCTTTAGTTTCTTGTAATTTAACGAAGAAAATGGTTGCATGCTTGGGGATTTTGATGATTGTAGCTGCTGTGTTTGTTGCTGTTTTCTGAAGTTTAGATATGATTAATTGAGTGGATTCAAGTTGGTTTTTTTGTTAGTTAGTTGGTTTTAAACATGTGTAAAGCTTTAAACTCAAAACTTTGAATTTTAATGGTAAAATGGTGTTTTTGCTGCTGTGACTTTTGTTTGTGTTTGAGTTTGGTTTCTCGATGTTATTCATGTTGTCTTAGGTTGAATTAAGTTGATTGTAGTGGCTGGTTGTGGTGTTACCCAAGCTTTGAGCTTTGAAGCTCAAACTTGGAGCTCACATGGTGGATTTTGATTCTGTGTGTGTAGGGTTGTTTTGTTGCTTTAAAATTGTTCTTTGGGGTCTAAATAGCAGGTCTGGAGGGTTTGGATTGTTTTGGGGATGAATTGCATGAGTTATGAATTTTTGACCCTTTCCTGCACTGAACCGGAATTCTGGTTCAGAGAGGCCTGTAGGAACCAGAATTCCGGCTGGCTTCCAGGAATTTACCCACAACCAAAATTCCGGTTGAGGAACCGGTCTACGGGTTGGGGCAAATTTGGGAACCCTAGTTCTTCCCATTTTTGTGTTATTTAGGGTATTGCCATGTTATTTATCGATAGGGAAACTTCTAGTTTCAAGTTTAAGTCCCCAGGAAGTGATTTAGCGTGTCACTTATCAGTGTTGTGATTATTATGATTTAGGAGCCTGTAATTTGCCGAGCAGATTATTCCACTCAGGTTGACCGGCACACCTGAATTCAGAATCGAGGTAAGATTAGTATAACAGTATGCATATGTATTTACATGTTTAGCGTGCATGTTAGGAAGCCTGTTAGATTACATTAGATATGTATGTTGGCTTCGTACCATCTGATAGTATCACATCGGTACGGCTAGAGTATGACTAGCGTGCAGAGTATAGGCTGATATTAGGGTCGATGGTACTGTACTGTTTGACTGTATCACATCGGTATGCTCAGAGTATGACTGACATACTGAGTATAGGCTGATATTGTAACATATCAGTACGGCTAGAGTATGACTAGTGTATCGAGTATATGCTGTTACTCTTTCAAAGGTACCGTCGTACGAGCGTTCGAGACCCAGTACCGTGTGGGACACAGGGATTAGGGTTGTGGTCAGGGGTATGGGCGTCTGATCATAACCCGGGATATATGTATGTTGTATGATTTATGCTTTTCTTACTGAGTCTGTCGACTCATAGTGCTATGTTTATGTGTAGGTATGGGCAAGGCCAAAGTTGAGGAACCGTGAGGACGAGCAGATGAAGATTGTACATCTCGGGGTGGTTAGGCCTGGAGCGTACGATCCTCGGGACAACACTGCTTTTGTAGTTAGTCGATGGGCGACAAATATTTTGTAAAGAACTAGTAAACTTTTATAAATTGTTTTGTAAATGGGATCCCAAAGTATTTTGTATACTATGTTATAAGTGTTTAATTTAATAAGAAAATTTTTAATTAATCACGTTTTTCATTAACCTCGTTGATTAGCAACGAGCTGCACAGTACGTTAAAAATCACGTCAACACGCCTATGCTAGTTAGGGTGTTACAATTAGGTTCGATCTCAAGAGTGTTATTTGTGTTCTTTGATTTGTTAGTTAAGCCTACCTTTTGATTTGGGTGATACGTACATTTTGGGAACATGATAGTACAATTGAGTAGGAGCGCTAAACTTAGATATGGAATCTATAACTTCTATAAGTTTTTAAAAGTGAAACGATAATTTCCTTCGAGCTTGGCTGAATAAAGATAAATGATTGACATATCATTTCAGTGATTATATTAGTTTACTAAAATATAATTTATAGGTAGCTAAGTCTTTTAAGGATAAATTCTAGATCATCTATAGAGGATCCTTGACTATTAAGATTGTAACAATGGATAATCATAACGTATCTATATCGTGGTACATATAGAGCGTTCTATATAACTAAGAGTGTATTCAATTCCAAGTTCTACATGTTGGATATTATTTTACCAGGATCTAGATTTACTAACAAGTATGTTGGATTAAAACCCTAATATGAATTCTAAAACAATGAAAATAAACACTTATAAAGTTAGAAAACCTTACAGTGGGTGCAGCGGAATAATATGACTCCTTCCGTTCAAATCTCTAGCCCTTGATTCCTTTCTGTAGTAGAGCATCACCAAGATCTGAACCTGGATCTTCTTTTCTCCTTCTTTGATGCAGAAATTCCATAGTCTTCCATACTATGATTGAGATACCACTTGATGTGTGTGGGCACTACTCATTCACTCAAAGTTTCGAAATTACAAAGAAGAAAAGAAAGAGAGAAGGTGGCGTGTGAGGCTTTTTCTGAGAGAAACAAAGTGATCAAAGATGTGTGTCATTGTTTCCTCAAGCCAACACTTTCTATTTATAGAAAACCCTCTAGGTTTAGGTTAGAATTGCAAGGCATCAAAATAATGGAAACTACAAATGGAATTTCCTATGCAAAGGCCAGCCATACAAAGGGTATTGGGCGTCACTTTGCAACTTTCCCATTTCGTTATTTTCCATTCCCATTTTCTCAAAAATGCCAATTTTCCAATTTAACCTTTTAAATGCCAATTCTAATTATTTAACAACTTGGAAATAATTATCAAATAATATTGCCATTTAATATATTTATTAATTTAGACATATAAAATATCTTAATTAATAAATAAACCTAAAATCTCTTTTCTTTACAATTTCGCCCTTGCTTAGTGAAAATTCATAAAGTAGACATAGTCTAACTTTTAGAATTTTAATTGATTAATTAAAATCAATTAACTGAGTCTTATAAGCAGTATGGTCTCAACTAGTATGGGGACCATGGGTCTATATAACCGAGCTTCCAATAAGTCGAACCGAATTTACCAAGTAAATTCCCTAACTTATTAATTGCACACTTAGAACTTGGAATTGCACTCTCAGTCATATAGAACGTTCTATATGTTCCATGATATAGACAATGTTGGTATTATATTTATCCAGGATCTTAGATCTATTGCAAGTATGTTGATTTAACAACCTAATATTGAACTTCTAAAACGATGAACTAAACACATAAAAGTTAAGAATAACTTACAGTGATTGCAGCGAAATTTATGTCTCCTTCCACTCAGATCTCTAACCCTTGATTCCTGTCTATAGCAGAGTATAATCAAGATCTGAGCCCGAAAGTTCTTCAGTTGGATGTGATCCTTCACAGTCTTCCAAACTATGATGAGATACTGAATGATGTGAGTGGGCACTTCTCTCTCACTAGGGAATTTCGAAATCTCTCTTTGTTTTCTCTCTTATTTTCGTGTGATACACTTTGCAGAGCAAAGTTTCTCAAGCAACACATGCATTCATACAAAGAGAAGAGAGGGGCTGCTATAAATAGGAAAAGAGAAGACCACAACTTTCCAAATAAACAGTTTCCTCTTTTACTGTGTAATAGAATAACTGCCTTATTTAGTGTGATTCACCACTTTCCTATTTAGGCTAGGCTTTGATTAGCAATTAAATGACAAATTAAATTGAAAAATACTAATTGGGAAAAAGCAATGATGTGGCCGGCCATGGTGTGAAAAGGCCTCACATTGATTTTGCAGTTTCCTCAATTTTATTTCTATTTCTCCAAAAATGCCATTTTTCCAATTCTAATCATTTAAATGCCAAAACCAATTATTTAATAACTAAAATAGATTATTAAATAATATTGCCATTTAAAATTAATTATTAATTCAGACATGCAAAGTCTCATAATTAATAATTAAACCTAGAAACCCTCTTATTTACGATTTCATCCCTAAACTGTGAGAATTCACAAATTAGATAACTTAAAAACAATTCTAATTTAACCTTTTAAATGCCAATTCTAATTATTTAATAACTTAAAAACAATTATTAAATAATATTACCATTTAATATAATTATTAATTTAGACTTGTAAAGTCTCTTAATCAATAAATAAACCTAAAGTCTCTTTTCTTTACAATTTCGCCCTTGCTTAGTGAAAATTCATAAAGTAGACATAGTCTAACTTTTAGAATTTTAATTGATTAATTAAAATCAATTAACTGAGTCTTACAAGCAGTATGACCTCAACTAGTATGGGGACCATGGGTCTATATAACCGAGCTTCCAATAAGTCGAACCGAATTTACCAAGTAAATTCCCTAACTTATTAATTCCTCATTGAATCCACACTTAGAACTTGGAATTGCACTCTCAGTCATATAGAAACGCTCTATATGTTCCACGATATAGACACGTCATTAGTTATCCATTGTTATAACCCTAATGTGATCAATGATCCTCTATATAGATGATTTACATTGTAAAGGGATTAAATTACCATAACACCCTACAATGTATTTTATCCTTAAAACACTTAACCCTGTATAAATGATATTTCACCTAAGTGAAATGAGATCTCCACCATTTATCTTCGTTTGGTTAAGCTCGAAGGAATTCATCCTTTACTTCTATTTGCCAAATAGAAGCTATAGATTCCATATTTATGTTAGCGCTCCCCCACTCAATTGCATTACCGTGTTCCCAAAATGTACGTATCACCCTGATACAAAACTAGGCTTAACTAACAAATCAAAGAACACAAGTAACACTCTTGAAATTGAGCCTAACCATATCAGGATTTCGATCATGTGATCTAGGATCAACAGTTGATATTGAATTGAATATATATTACGGTAAGTTTTAACATATCTAATCAAAGTTCAATATCGGTCCCTTCCGATGTATACTCCATACATCCGATACTGGTAAACTTTGCCAATGTCCTGGAAAGGACATAACACTTTTCCAAGGTGTAAGAATACCTATCGCTGATTATACCATGTCAGTCTAAATCCAGTGTTCTGACAAATCAGGGAATCAACTTTTGAACATATAATAAAGATTATATTCCACTGTGCTGACAACACTATAATCTTTAACCAACTCATATGTTCTGGACTTAAAAAGAATTCATACATTATATACACATATAATCATGAAATAAATCATGTGAACCATGCAACATAAAATGTTATTTCTGATCTTTATTAATAAGTAAATCTGATTATATGAAATGAGTTTTATTTAGGGCATAAAACCCAACACTACAGTGGTTCAATGAGAAATTAATAAGTTAGGAAATTTACTTGGTAAATTCTAAATCTGCTTATTGAAAGCTTAGTTATATAGGCCCATGGTCCCCTCACTAGTTGAGATAATACTGCTTGCAGACTCAGTTAATTGATTTTAATTAATCAATTATAATTCTAAAATTAGACTATGTCTTATTTAAGAATTTTCACTAAGCAATGGCTTAATTGTGAAGAAAAGAGGTTTTGGGGTCCATTTGTTAATTAAGAGACTTTGCATGGTCTAATTAATAAACTACATAAATGGCAATTTTATTTGATAGTTAATTATAATTATTAAATAAATAGTTTTGGCATTTACAGGTTGAATTGGAAAATATGGTATCATTGAAAAGAAGAATAAGTGGTTGAAATAAAGTGGCAAAAAATGTAACTAGAAAGAGGTCCATTATCATGTACAGCCATGGTTGATTTTTTTCCCAATATTTTATTCTTTTTTAATCCATATAATTCAACCCTAAGCCCTAGTTAAAACATTATAAAAGGAACCTGATTCTCTCATCTCCTTCACTTTTGACACTTTGTCAAATTAATGTCTTCAACCAAACTAGTTGAGAGAGTTCCTTCCTTAGTGGTTTCAAACCTCCTTCATTGTTCTTCACTTATTCGAACCCTTAGTGATGAGTGCCATGCCGACACATAGCAAGTCAAGTACTCAATCATAGTGAGTAAGACGGTGGTAACCAAACCCGGAGGACAGAAAGAGATTCAGGTTCAGATCTTCATAATCCTCTGCTACAAAAAGGAATCAAGGGCTAGAGATCTTGAACGGAAGGAGTCATTATATAGTTCGCTGCAATCAATGTAAGGTTCTCTTAAACCCTTATGTGGTTATTTCATTGTTTTAGAGAATTCATATTTAGGATGTTAATTCAACATACTTGTTAGTAAATCTAGATCCTGGTAACATATGCCCAACAGAACTATGTAGAACCAACAATGGAGATCGAATGTCTCTTGATTAAAGCTCCTTATTTAAAATGTATTTTTTATTTAATCACTTATTTTAGTCTATATTTTTTAATAATAAAAATTACTTAATTTAAGTTTATCCAAAATTAATTAAAAATTAATTTTCAACTTTAATTTAATTTTCGAAAATCCTTTGTAAAATATACAAGATTTCGAAAATTATTAAAAAATATAATAAAATAAATACTTGAAAAAAATATCTAATTTAAGTTGTTCTAAAATAACAAAAAAATTCAACTTAAATTATTTTTCAAAAATTTCATTAGATAACAAATTAAGTATGTTGAACTAATCATCTTAATTTGAAAAATATTCCATTTTAAGTTGATCCAAAATTAACAAATTTTCAACTTAAAAAATATTTAAAGAATATCTAAATAACTAATTTTCTAGAAAAATCTACTTAATTATTAATTTTAAAATATTCAAATTTAAGTTAGTCCAAAATTAGTTACAATAACTAATTTTCAACTTAAATATATTTTTATGAAACATTAAATAATTAAGTGTCTTGAAGAATCTAATTAGTTATAACTTTTTTATTTAATTAAATACAGAAAAATACATATAATTTATCTTGAAAATTTTCATTAAACTAAGTGTGTTTTTCTTAAATAATTTCAAAATAATCTAATGAAAAATTAATTTCATATATTTCGAAATTAATTATGTTGCTAATTAATTTTATAAGATTAAACTGTTTAATTAACCTATTACAGTTATTTAAATAAGGCAAATGGCTCTTCATAATTGACGTTGTTCATGTGAGGAAGGACTGAGTTCAGTATGTCGTACCCACTACTTAGGCCTCCTAACTCTCACACAAGGCCCAAAAGAGAAGAATTTAACTTTAAATGAACAACTATTATTAATTGAATAGACCCAAATACTAATTGCGCCTAAATAAAATCTATCAAAAGTGATCATTTTATTTAGCAACATAGTCCATTTTAATTACAAAATGGGCTATTTTCAAAAATATGGGAAAAATTATTAAGGTTATGATAAATATGGCATAAAAAGTAAATGCCACTAAATATGGCATTATCTAACCAATCAAACTAAACATATGGTTTTTTTTTTCTAAAAAAAGCCAAACCTTATAAAACATTAAAAAGAAATCTGAATTTAAGATTCATAAAAAAATAAAAACTTAATTAAATTACCATAAAAAATATTAAAATTTCATTCATATTTATTTTTATAAAAAAATAAAACAAATAATACTATAGTGATCGCGGGAGTTGTCACTCGTGCCGGAAAAGTCACCGGAGTTTGCTACCCACTGGAAAAGTCGCCGGAGTAGTTGCTAGTGCTGGAAAAGTCGCCGGAGTTGCTGTCGGCGCCGAAAAAGTCATCAAAATTAGAATTGGTGCTGGAAAGATCACAGGAAAAATCACCAAGAAACCAGTTTCTTGATAATTTTTCAGGTGACAACGCCAATTCCGACGACTATTCTGCTGTTTGATGTCGATGCCTTAAAAGTCGCTAGAGTAGTTCTCGGTGTTAGAAAAATCGCCAGAGTTATTGCCGGCATCAAAAAAGTCGTCAGAATTGGCATTGTCGCCAGCAAAATCACTAGAAAAATCACCTAGTAAGTAGTTTTTTAATAAAGAAACCAGTTTCTTCACCAAGAAAATGGTTTCTTCATCAAGGAACTACATTTGTTACACAACAATAATAAAGATTGTGAAATCAAAACAAAAATGATATACACTAAAAATAATTGAAACCAGTTTTATCAATCAAACAAATAGAGAAAAAAAATACAAAAAAAATTACCAAGAAACTGGTTTCTTCATCAAGAAATTGGTTTCTTGATGAAGAAAAGAAACTAGTTTCTTGGTGATTTCTCAGAGTTTATTGTCGGTGCTAAAAAGTCGTCAGAATTGCCATTGCCGTCAGAAAAATTACCGAAAAATCACCAAGAAACTGGTTTCTTAATTTTTTCGGCGACTATGCCAATTCGGATGACTTTTTTGAAGTTTGCTGTCGGTGCCGGAAAAGTCGTCGGAGTAACTGCTAGCGTCAGAATAGTTGTCACAATTGGCATTGTCAATGGAAAAATCACCAAGAAAGTGGTTTCTTCATCAAGCAATCGGTTTCTTAGAAACCAGATTTAGTTATTTTTCCAACGACAATGCTAATTCCGACGAATTTTCTGGCGCCAGCAGCAACTCCGACGACTTTTCTAGCACCGACTGCTACTCTGACGACTTTTCCAGCACCGGCATCAAGTCTGGTGACTTTTCCGGCATCAATGACAAATAAAACTTCCTAAGCAAATACATATGGGATTTGAAAACCTAATTACATATATATGGCATATCAAATACCATAAAAAGACCTAAAAATAAAAAAAATACCATATAAATTGGTCAAACTTAAATGTGTCATATTTATCATAAGAACTTTTAAAATCCCCTAGTAACTGTAATTTCCTCTTACAAAAATTAATTGGGCTCCTTATATGCATCTAAGCCCAAAGCTAACATATAGGCTTACACAGGCACACTGATTTGGATGGATCCTATTATGTTACTAGGTTTATACACAGATGAAAGAAGATTGTAAAATTTACCTGTTACAAATTATTTATTGGACCTATTGACAATTGAACAATTGGTTAAAATCAGATCATTGGATCTGCAACAAGTTAACCATGGCAATTTAGATCAAACAATAATAGGTTTTATAAAAAAAAAAGTTTAATAATTAAACAATATATAAAACGCACATACATGTAACAAGTTGGATAGTTGGATATAGGATTTATTTTATTTAAATTAATTAAACAATTAAATAATTTTCAAAATATCAAAATAATTAAATTATTATTTTTCGAAAAATGTAAATTTAAATTAAATAATTAATTTCAAAATTAAACCTATAAATTTGAAAAATTAAGTTTTCAATGAACCTAAATATCTATTTCGAAAAAAGGCTAACAACTTTTCAAATTTTATGTTATTAAAATAAAATTAAATATTCCATAAAATAAAATGATAAATAAATATCATCTATCTAATTTTATAATTTAATTTAAATAAAATAACAAAATTTTTAAAGTTAGCAAAATATCTGGTTACAATTTAAATTTTTAGATTAAAATAATCTTATTTTAAATTTCAAATAAGGTCATTTTTTAAAATTAATTAAATAATACAAAATATAAAATATCTAACCTTAAATTTAAAAATAATATAAGATCATCAAATTTTTTTTTTTAAAAAAAAGATAACCAACTAAGCAAAAATAATAGATTTTATCTATTTTTATGTTCAAAAACTACTAATATCTTAAATTAATTAAAAAAATTAATTAATTTAATTCTGATAATTAGATTTGAAATACGAAAACTAAAAATCTAAATTCAAAATTACACAAAAAAATTCGAAGTTAAATCTATGAAAAAACATGAAAAAATGAAAAAATTTTGGATTTGGTACGGACGGTATGTATGCATTGCATACCATCCACGCGCGCAGTAGGAGGTGACTGGCTGAGAACCTAGGCCAAGGAGGTTGCGTGTAGCCTGTCCGCATGCGGAATGGGGCTGTTCAGACAGCCTGGGCGCATTCCTTCAGACATGTCTGTGTCTGAATGGGCGTGACACCCGTGTGTCACGTGTTGTCCTCGTGCGCATGGGGTGTCACCACCCCTAAGATTTTTCGTATGTCCAAAAATTCATAACTTATTCAAATAAAATCGAAATTAAGTTTTGTAAAAAAAAAAAAAGAATTGCTCAATTTTTCCCATACTATCCAACAAAAATAATTCTAGAATAAAATTTGAAGTATTTTACGTAAAAAATTTGTAAACATCAAACAATCATCAATAAACACATAGATCAACATGAATCACATCCAAATCATACATACATCGTTTTAAGTCCAAATTCTTGAAAGTAAATCAATTACCATGACTCTGAGGCCAGTTGTTCTAATATGTTTTACCACGACCTAGATTTACTAACAAGTATGTTTTTTTAACATCCTAAACATGAACTCCTAAAATGATATGAAATAAACACATAAAAGGTATGAGAAACCTTAGATTGGTTGCAGTGGAATTAAATGACTCCTTCCACTCATATCTCTAACCCTTGTATCCTTTCTGTAGCAGAGTATCACCAAATCTAAGCCCAAAACTCCTTTTGTTGTTTGGATTCTTCACAGTCTTACACACTATGATTGAGGACTCACTTGCTATATGTAGGTATGCACTCAATTACTAAGGCTCGAATTTGGTTTGTGATTAGAAGAAGAAAGGAAGAAGATGAAGTCTCATAATCCTAGTTGTCAAATAGAAAGAAACTAGGTTTTAGCTTTTGAAGCATTAATTGGATAATGAGACTATAGCTTTCCTTTTATAATAATTTCACCTAGGGTTAGGGTTGATTTATTTGGAATAAAAAATTGATAAAAATAGAGTAAAATAGCACCTAGTGGCGGGCCATGAAGTGGGCCCTACACTAGTTAGATTTTTGTTATTTTTCTCAACTATTTTATATATTTTTCACAAATACCATTTTTTTGCACTTTCAAAATGCCAAAATTATTTATTTTATAGTTAAAATAATTATCAAATAAAATTGTCATTTATAATATTTATTAATTAGACTCCATAAAGTCTCTTAAAGAACAAACAAACCCTAAAATCCTATTTCTTCACAATCAAGCCATATCTTAGTGAAAATTCACAAACTAGACATAACCTAATTTTAGAATTATAATTGATTCACTCAAATCAATTAACTAAGTCTTACAAGTAGTTTGTCTCAACTAGTATGGAGACCATGGGCCTATATAACCGAGCTCCCAATAAGCAGATCTAGAATTTACCAACTAAATTATCTAACTTATTAATTCCTCATTGCACCACTATAGAACTTGGAATTGCACTCTCAGTTATATAGAACGCTCTATATGTTCCACGACATTGACACGCTATTTCTTATCCATTGTTATAATCCCAATAATCAATGATCCTCTATATATGATTTACATTGCATAGGGATTAATTTACGGTTACACCTTTCAATGTATTTTATCCTTAAAACACTTAGCTACCTATAAATGATATTTCAGTGAACTAATATAATCACTGAAATGAGTACTCAACCATTTATCTCTATTAAGCCAAGCTCGAAGGAAATCATCGTTTCACTTCTATGTCCAGATAGACGCTACAGATTCCGTATCTATGATTAGCGCTTCCACTCAATTGAACTACCATGTTCTTAACCTATACATCACGGAAAGAACCATTTGGTTGACTTTAACTAATAGATTAAAGAACACAAATAATGCAACTGAACTAGAACCTAACCATCTCAGGATTCAGATCATTTGATCTAGGATCAACTAGGTGATATTGAATTGAATAGATACTACGGTAAGTTTATCATATCTAGTTCAAATTCAATATCGGTCCCTTTTGATGCATACTCCATGCATCCAACCCAAGCTTACTTTAATCAATGCCCTAGAAAGGACATAACACTTATCCAAGGTGTAAGTAAAGTACGTTGTAGATTATCATATTAGTTAAATCCTGTGTTCTGATAAATCATAGGAATACATTTAATCACATAATCTTGATTACTTTCCACTGTGCTGACGACACAGTAAACAAGAACATCAATGCGATAAGGATTTGTATGAATTTATAAATCAAATAAACATATAAATGATCACATGAACCAAAAGTCATACAATATAAGTAATGAGAATAAATCTATTTCTTTATTGATGATTGAATAGAAAAGATTACATTAAATAGAGTTTTATTTAGGGCACAAAGCCCAACAGATAAAATGTCCCAACAAGATGTCTCTAAGTATCAATACTAAGAGGTTAAATGCACACTTGTGTATGCATTAAACTAGACTCTTACTGTTGAGTGAGAGCCATCAAAGATGTAATCAAGCAAGGAAAATAGGGAGACAATCAAGTGAGAATCTCTAAAAGTGACATATATGTTAGATGATAGGGGTGTATATTAGAATTCTTGTATCTACACTAAGTCAGAACTTATTAGAGATGGTAGTTACATTGAGGGTGGAGGAATTAGTCTAGAAGGATGTAAAAATCCATCTATAATAATTTAGTTCCACCAGTAAAACTAAATAACTTAGTTTCTTTCAAAATGCACCAGAAAGTTATTCAAATTGAAGAAAGTTCTTAACTGGTTTTTATCTCTATTTCATTTTGGATAGAATTAGAGATGTCTCTTCTATACATTCAGATGCACTTAATAAGCTCTAAAGAATTCAGTATCTCTACAAGAGTAATACATACAAAAAAGTGATGTTGCATAGCATTTTTTGAACATATAGGAAGTAATGGTGGAGAAAGCAGTTGCTTACCACAGCCTTACAGTTCCTGGTATTTGGGTTTAGTCAAACACACTACACTTGATATGGATATCAAGATAATGGATTGATTGAAATGCACTTCTAGTTTTATGTTAGTGCAAGTGGGAGTTTGTTGGGATTTGATGTACTAAATAAAACCCATTTCAATAGAATCTTACTTGCTATCAATAAATGATTAGAAGTCATTTAAGTTAACATGTATTTTCCATGCTTATGGTTTAATATAAATTTTTTATTAAATCCAGAACATATAGTTATTCACAATTACAGTGATGTCAACACAGTGGAAGGTAATTGTGATTATATGTTTCAAAGCTTATGTCCCATGATTCATTAGTACACTGGATTTACACCGATGTGATAATTAGCGATAAAGTTTACTTACACCTTGGATAAGTGTTATGTCCTTGGTATTGGTAAAGTATGCCACTATTGATAGTATGGAGTATACATTGGACTGGACGGATATTGAACTTGGTAAAGATATTATAATCTTATCATTGTATCTTTCTCAGTTAATATCACCAAGTTGATCTTAGATCAAAAGATCTTAATCCTCATATGGTTAGGTTCAATCTCAAGATTGTTATTTATATTCTTATAAGTGTTCGTTAAAGCTAACCAATTAGTTCAGTAACACATAAATCCTGAGAACATGATAATACAATTGAGTTAGAGCGCTAATCATAGATACAAAATCTATAGCTTCTATCTAGACGTAGAAGTGACATGACGAAAAGAGATTTTAGGGTTTGTTTGTTAATTGAGAGATTTTGTTAAGTCTAATTAATAAAATAAGTTAAATGAAATTTTTATTTGATAATTAATTTTAATTATTAAATAAATAGTATTGGCATTTAAAGGATTAAAATTGGAAACTATGGTATTAGTGAAAGAACGGATAAATTGTTAAATAAAATGGCAAAATTTTAACTAGTGGGGCCCATCCTATGGCGAGCCACTTAAGAGAATTTTTAGCAAATTTTGTCTTTTTTTTTATTCAATATTATTTAAATCTAATTATAGAAGAAATCCTATATAAGCAATAATATGGCTCTTATTCTCATCCAACCTAACATTCTAGTTTTCTAACTTTGTCAGACAACTAGAAACTTGACAGCCTCCTTCCATAGAATTTGAATCTCCTTCTCTTTCTCTTCATAAATTTCGAGCCCTATAGTGAAAGAGTATATACCTACCTATAGCAAGTCAAGTACTTAATTCTTGTGCGGAAGATTGGGAAGAATTCAACACCTAAAGGAGAACCATACTTAGATCTTGTTATTACTCTACGACAGAAAGGAAAGGGTTAGAGATCTGAGTGGAAGGAGACATATTATTCTGCTGCCATTAATGTAAGGTTTTCTAAATTTTATATGTGTTTAATTATATTTTTTTGGAGAATTCATATTTAGATTGTTAAACAACATACATGTTAGTAAATCTAGAACCTGATAAAATAATTTCCAACCCTTGGTATGCCTAATTTTTATAATTTTACTCTTTAAATTATACTTTTTTGTGATGGATTTTGTCTAATTTACTTATAAATATTTCGGTTTTCTTAACACTATAAAAAATTTTACTTTTAATTACAACAAAATTTGAGACTTAAGATAAAAAAGTTGTGGCTAAATATAAATTATCATTATTGTCTTGTGACTAAAATGTCCGGGGCTAAAAGTATTAGTCACAAAAATTACAATTTATTGTGACTAAATGTATTTTTAGTCACAATATTTGTTGTTACTAAAACTAAATTAATTAGTGACAACTTGTAACAAATACTATGTTTTAGTCACACGTAACTTTTTGTTGTGACTTAAAGTCACATTTAGTCACAAAAAGTTTATGTTGTGACTCTAAAAGGTTGTCACTAAAAGTAACAATTTTTTGTAATGTATACAATAAAACGAACCAAGAAAGTGATCTAATAAAATAATTTAGGGGTGTTCATTCAATCCAATCCGCACTATTTTGTTCATAGTGCATCAAATCTGCACTAAGTGTGGATTTTATATTTTGGATCTAATTTAATCCACATGATAGCTCAAATTCAATCCAATCCAATCCATGAAAGTGTGGATTAGATCGGTTATTTTAGATTGGTTACTTTTCAATATCAAATTATTTAATATTTATGAAAAAATATATTTTTTTCACATAACTTGCCACAAAATAAAATAATTGTTTTTATTTTATATCTCCAACAATAAATTAAAATAAATATAATGACAAATAACAAATTCAATGAAAGAAGAAAAATGTATGTCTAAAGAAATATTTTATTTTGTTTTAAATTGTATGTATAGAAAAAAATTATATATAAGAATAGAATATATATTTGATCTATTAAGTTTTGAAATATTTTTGTATTATATGTATTAGACTTTTAAATTATTTTTTTCTTTACATTAAAATATTAATTTTATGTATAATTTTTTAAAAATTTTATAAATATGTGAGGATTGGATAAGATTGGTTACTTTTACATTTCAATCAACATTAATTTAATCTGCACAAGTGCAGATTTTGAATTTTCCAATTCAGTCCCACCCACAATTTATAGATTAGAATGGATTGAATCGTGCAGATTGAATTGGATCGACTTGAAGATCCCTATAAAATATGTAAGAAATTAACGAAATCTAAATAAGTCCATTGCAAACTTGTGAGTTGAGTAAAACGCATTTTATAAATTCAATGCTATGCCATGTTTGACTAATTTATTCTATTCATCAAGTATCAGATTCATAGATCAGGAGTAGTGAATGAATTTAACACATTGGCATGAAAATAAATAGTGATCAGTATCTATATATATATATATATAAATGTATGTATTGTAGACATTGAATAAGGAACAGTCTGCGCATATTTATAATGGTCCATTATATGTGTACATAATAACTCGAAAAACAAAAGGCAAGGCCTTTGACTTGGTCAGCAATTGTAAATACGTATACATTAATATATAACAATGTCCTGAGAAGAAATTTAAGATGCAAAATTTAGTTAGGGCTATAAGTGCGATTGTTTCAATAATAAATGTTATCATATATATCAGGTGAACTCAGCAAGTGCACTGGTCAAAATGATTATTAGATAGAAGAGAGTTCAACTGTCACGTCTTGCAATTTTCTCATTTTATTTTTATTCTTGAGTGATGTAGTCTATGTTAATCTAATCTAACATAAAGAGAGTCTATTGTGTATATTAGTTTTTAATTAAACTTATTAATGATGATTTTCAATATAAATTCCAATAGTTAAGTATCAATTTATTTGTTGCCAAAACTGATCCAATACACTGATTTCTTTTCCTCTAGTCCTTTATAAGAGACATTAACTTAATAGCAGCACTGGTCCAAAAAACAAAAGAAATAATAAACTATATAGCATGGCAGTGATGATTTTTTTTTTATTTTTTTAATACTTGACAGTGATGATTTTGCTTTATACAAATATATATATGGTTTATAAGATAGGGATGTAACCATGCCACCATGGTGGTCCAACTAAAAAGCTCCAACTTATAAGCACCTTCCTAACTCATGAGATTGATATATACCTTTCTTGTAATCAACATATAACATAAAGATAAATTAGTTCAATTAAAAATTTAATATGTACAAAAACAAAATTGTTGGTACAACGATAAAGTATGATCAGTAAGCAAAAAATATTTTTTTATTTATTTAAAAATTTAGTATATTTTTTCTTCTAGGAAAATAGCCCTCAAGCCTCAAAAGATTTTGAGCTATTTTGTGGAACCCAGTAGCCAAGATCTGTGGGGACATATAAAAAATAAAAGGTATTCTATTTTTACAAACTTTGAGACAAGAAAATGGCCATGATTCATTATTATAAGTTTAATAAAATTTATAAGATCCCAAAAGGCTAGTGATGTCTATGGTGGATCCAACCCATTTAAGTCTGTTCCTAACCATAATCATAATTGTTCTCTTTAGCTTATACACTGATAAAAAGGACTACTTTCTTTTTATCTTTTGTACCTAAAATAAAGATATACATTTTTGGACTTTAGAGAATTTTATTTTTTCCTTTTCCCATCTCTTTAAATGTAACTTTATCTTCTTTTAGGACGAGTTGTCTCTGTTTTTTATACTCGTATCAATGATTAAATTGTGGTAGGAATATCCTTGAAGATTTCATATAATTGTTTTTTTTCTTTTCTTTTTTTGATTCAAGCGTTTATATATTACACAATAAATAATTTGGGACTCGAACCCATGACCTCCCACACACACGCCACACACACGCACTCTCCTATGGCCACTTGAGCTAGCCTCAAGTGGTTGATTTCATATAATTGTTTAGTATAAAGAGTATTGAGTTAAAGCTTCAGTCAGGAGAGAATTGGCTTGTTTAGTCACAAGCACGAGGCCTATCGACTACCTCATATTGTTTTAATTTTTAAGATGAGTAATTCAACAAATTAAAGATGTATATTCGCCAGACTGGCTCTAACTTTGCTTTCAGACTTACTGAAAAAGAGAAAGGTTCAAAGGAAAAATTGGATCGATGACTAATTATATAAATATATATATATAGAGAGAGAGAGAGAGATTTATTTATATATACTAGCTAGCCCTTTAGTTATTTAGTTATGATGGTACCAATATGCAAACAAATATGGATTAGCCTATTCTATTTTTATTTTTGGAAGATAGATTATACGTACACTCCTGTGATGAATAATTGTTTTTCACTTACATAATGCTTTCCTCATTGCTCACAATGATTAATGGATCAAATCCCCATGAGATGGTGGGAGTGATCATAGTTTCTTGTGAATGTGGCTAAAATCATATTAGCTAGAAACTAATATTAAGAAAAGGACATTAGTTAGCAATGAAGATCAGTCTTATAATTATATGTAGTTGATTGGCTATCTATGATCATATTTTCATAACTAATTAGACCCAATAATAAAGATATATGATTATTTTACTTCTTAATATTATTAAAAAGGGAAAGTTGAAATATATCTTAAAGGGTTGGGATGAGACGGAGGTTGACGGGTGTAGTTTATTAATTAGAGGACCTAGTAAAAAATTGTTTACCTAATTTGTTATAAAATATAAAAGAAATGTAACATTTGGATCCTAATTTACATTCAAAGATAACTCATCAAACAATGACATACCCACCACACACCCTTGCCCCCGATTGGCACAAATAAAAATCTACTGTTCCAAAATTCATGTTTCCCCCAGTATTCTTCCAAGTTTCTCTTATTGGGTCTGCGCAATATAGTGGGTAATGGTAACTCAATTTCTATCTTTAAGGATGCATGGATTTCGAGATTCAAAAAAATTACCTACCTCAGTACACCAAACACCCTCGACATGAACATGTCCAGCCTTATAACAGCTAATGGAGAATGACATGTCTCTCAGACTCAATCTATCTTTCCCAACGATGTTTGCCAAGCTATTCATCGGCTCTATTGGTCTTTCACCTAACATGGAACCTATACAGTAAATTCTGGTTACCATCATACATATGATATTCTACGCCAATTTGAGCCCTCACCCTCAATTACAATTAATCAAAAAAATGGTGAAAGTTGATCTGGAATATAAAGCTACCTTTGAAAATCAAACATTTTATCTGGCGGATGTATACCATGATGCTCTTCCTACTAGTGTGAACGTTCACCACCACCAAATAGTGAGTTCCCCATTGTGTTGTCGATGCCATAGCCATGAAGAAACCTCAGCACATGCTGTTAGAAAAGTTAATAATAAATTCAAGATCAATTTGTATATAATATAGAATACAATCATAATATATAATAATTAGATATGCGTACCTGATTAATCCATAGTACTTAGCTACGTAACCCTAGTTGGACTGGGCCAGCTCATCAAAGGCTTCAGTCATCTAGAAAAGCCCACACTTCTGCTTCACCTAGACTTTACATACAGATGCTAAGCCCATTAACAAGTGATCACAACCAGTATGGGCTAACACAGCAGAACTATCCAATCAACCCAAGTTTTAAGAAAACCAATAAAATTTAATGTAAGCCCAAATAAAAAGTCTAACATTCTCTCACTTGAGATACATTAATTTAAATACATATATATTATATATCAAAATAATTTTGTTTGAAAACGGCTCATGAGTTGAACAACAGGAAATATTTGTGACCACTTTAAAAAATGATAGTTCTTTGATAGCATCTCAACATACCAATCCAATTTGACATTTGATATTGAACTATGACAATCATAATATTTTTAACTCAACAAAAGGCATTCATAATCACAAATAACAAAGTAAGAAATCGACATGGTCAATAAGTCTAGTAGTGTGGTAATGAATTATATGCTCAACATGTGATCAATTTAAAATAACATAATATCCTTATTAGTCCTCAATTTCGCTGATACCGTAATAAGCCAGTGAAATTAATCATACCCTACTTATTAATTAAGTCAATGTCACTAAAGTTGGTTAAAAAATTAAGCCAACAAAATATCATTGTCATTAAGTAATTAAATTCAAAAGACAATAATCACAATAAGATATGAACTACATGCTTTCAATTCAATTATTCTCGAGAATTTAACAAAATATAATTGAAATCATAAACATCACATAATCAAAAAAAAAATTGGCCCATAAGAAACTCCCACTAACCCAAAGGTGCGATAGATTATAAAATGCTCATATCAACAACATATTTATTAAACAACATGTCACTTAATCCTTTGGTTAGAGAATCTGCAAACATCAGCTTTGTCTTGGAATATTCTATCACAATATCTCATTTCTTGACCAAGTCTCTAACAGTGAGATACTTTATTTCTATATGTTTGGAAGCACTACTGATCTCATTATTCTTTAAAAAGAAAATAACAATATTATTATCACAATAGATTAGTATAGGAGAGGAAATAGAATCAACTAGTCGTATTTCTAAAATCAAATTCTATAACCATAAAGCTTTCCAAGATGCCTCATAACATACGACAAACTCAACATATATAGTAGATGATGTGATTAAAGTCTATTTAACACTTTCTAAGAAATAGTTGCATCAGCAAAAGTGAAAATACATCCAAAAAATTTACTTTAAATCATCTACACAACCACCAAAATCTGAATTTAAATAACCAACAACTCGAAGATTGTCAACGTGCTTATACATAAGCATAAAACTCTTCATTCTTTACAAATATCTCAAAAATTTCTTGGCTGCAACCCAATGATCATTGCTAGGATCATATAAATATCTCCCAAGAACATCGACCATGAAAACACTGTTATGTCTAGTGCAAACCTAAGCATACATTAAGCTCCCTACTACACTTGCATATGGGATATTCTTCATTGCTTCTATTTTTAAGTCATTTTGGGCCAATGTTGCGTAGTAAATTTATCCCTTTCAGAATAGGAACAGAACCAGGCTTACAAAAAATTTATGTTGAACCTTTTGAGCACGCGATTAATGTAAGCTTTCTTGAGAGAGGCTAAGAAATTTTCGATTCTTATCACGATGAATCTAAATCTCCAAAACAAAAGATGCTTCTCCAAGATCCTTCATATCAAAAAATGGTTGACATAAAAAAATTTGGTCTCATTTAGTAACGACAAATCAATACTAGCAAGTAAAAAATGTCGTCCACATAAAGAAAAATATGACAACTCCCACCGATCTTCATATAAATACACTAGTCAAACTTGTTCTCGATGAAACCCAATAGTATCACAACCTTACAAAACTTCAAGTACCACTAGTGAGATGTCTGTTTGAGATCATAAATGGAACATTTCAATTTGCAAACCAAAATTGTCATTTCTATTTTCCTCGAAGCCTTCAGGTTGAGACATATAGACTTGCTCACTCAATTTTCCTTTAAGAATAACAGTTTTAACAACCATTTGATGCAACTCTGAATCAAAGTGCGCAACTAAATCCATAATAATTATGAATGAATCTTTAGGGAAAACAAGTGAGAAAGTTTCAGTGTAATTAATACACTCTATGAGGAAAGCCTTTTATCACTAAACGTGATTTATACCTTTCATTCTGTCCCATTTTATCCTTTTAGTTCTTAAAATTCCATTTGCAACCTATTAGATTGAAACCATAAGATAGTAGAACTAACTTCCATACATTATTTTTGTCCATGAACTTAATCTCATCATCCATAGCTTTAATTTATCCATTTTGAAGAATGTGGACAGTTAAATGCTTCACTATAAGTGAGAGGATCCTCAAAATGACCAAGATCACATTCACCTTCTCCAAGGTAAACAAATTATCATCACACCTTATTGACATTCTTTTATCTTTGAGATCTCCATATAGGAGGTACTTCAGGAATTACCTCTATTTGTTGACCATCATTTTGAATGACATATTCCACAATTGGATTTCTCTGATAACACTTTCCTCATCAACAACAAAACCTTTGTCAATAATAGGTTCCTCATCAATAATAGGACCATCGTCATCTTAGATATTAGGAGCAATATATTCATCAGCAATGGGAGCGTTATCAACTAGAGTAAGATTAAGACTGCTATTATTATCATTTCTTGAAAAAGACATAGGAATAAAAAATTCCTTTAGATGACTCCCTCATTTCAAGAGATGTTGAAGGAATATTTTAAGCAACAACAAATATTAGAAATTTAGCATCTGAGACTCAACAATTCGCATATCACGAGTAGGACATTAAAAGTGATAGCCTTTTGAGTGCATTGGATAACCAATTAAATAACAACGAACTATTCTAGGATCTAACTTTTTCAAATTAGGATCATAAATCCTTACTTCATCTAGACAATCCCATACACGAAGATGATTCACACTAGGCTTTCACGCATTCCAGAACTCAAAAGGGTTTTAGGAACATATTTACTTGGAAAAAAATTTAAAAATATAAGTTGCAGTCATAAGTGATTACACTTCTGCTTCACCTAGACTTTACACACAGATGCTAAGCCCATTAACAAGTGATCACCAATAATATGGCCTAACACAGCAAAGAACTATCAAATCAACTCAAGTTTTAATAAAACTAATAAAATTTAATGTAAGCCCGAATAAAAAGTCTAACACATGCTTTGTTTGGTTGCTCTACCATCCAGAAGGTTTGGAAAATAACAACCTTTTATGAAAATATTAATAAACTTAAATGCTTGTCTTGTAATGATGCTTTATATGTAACCTGACATAATGCCTATCAAAGACTTTCAATTTTTTGCCTGTCTACTTTGGCAAATATGGCATTAAAGGAATAAAATGCTCCACAAAAGCAAGTCACAGATGCCTCTATAACCATTCAATGGACGTAAGACTATTTTCCCCAATACCAACCACACAATATAGCAAACATATCAAACAACACTCATGAAGTTAAAAGCTCTTCACATCATTGGCAGCCACCACCTCCAGACCAACTCAAGCTCACGACTGATACAACCCAAAATACTAAAAGGAACAAGATGGGCTTTTTCTTGATATTTCAAAACTCACAATAAAGAAATCGACGTAGCTTTCGCTACCCCTTGGAAAGGCATTCACCAGCCACTTATGATGGAAGCACACTCCCTACAACACGCTCTAAAGTGGTGTGAAGAGAAATCACTTGTGATACACCAAATAGAGACTGATTGTAAAATTCTTGTAAGTGCTATAACTAAAGGTTACTCCAACAACATCCATTTACAGGAATTCATTAACAATATTAATAGCTTGTTGTCTTCATTTCCCAAATCTTCGTTTAGCTAAGCTCCACCAGAAGCTAATTATGAAGCTCATCATCTAGCTAAACAAGCTTTAAGCTTAGAACAGGAGACTATCTTCTGATGTGAGCAGCTGTTATTTTTCTTGTATCCTATACTGCTTGTAGTTTTTTTAAATGGATAGAGCTTTCTCCTTAAAAAAAAATTAAAAGTTTCAAGATGTCTATTACCTTAAATTTTCACCCATTTTATTTTACTTTTCCATTTGTTTATTTCACAGTGGAATTTAATACATAGAGTTAATTGTGCCAAACCTTTCAAAACTTTCACCCCTCTAGCAATTAACCTCGACAACCTATTTTTTAGCTGTGAAACCTCTAAAATATGTGTTATGTTAGCAATTTGTTATTTTCATTCATTTTTAGTTATTAACTGCGATGCTTGATCGTTCACATGGACACATTATACACGTGGCATAATTTTATTGGTACATGTAATTAATTATTAAAAAAATGTTTTAATTTTTTTTAAAAAATTGTTAAAAAAAATGAACATTTATTCTTCTTCTATTTCTTCTAACTGTAACTCTCTCTCTCTCTCTCTCTCTCTCTCTCTCTCTCTCTCTCTCTCTCTCTCTCTCTCTCTCTCTCTCTCTCTCTCCCCGAAACAACTACCACCACAGCGAAACCATCACCACAACCACCACAAGGCGAAATGCTTCACCATCACTACTGTTGATAGTGAGAAATTGTCAACGCACTACTAAAAAATTGAATTTTTGCTTTGGTCAACACATCAATCAACAGTAAACATCGACACAAAAAGATTAGTTCTAAATTTTTCATTAGTTTCTATCTGTAGCTACATTACGTCGATTGAAAAATGACATATGTAGATTTTGTGTCAGTTGGAAACTGCCGCAAAGTAGCATCAAATAGAGGCCGACACAAACAAAACTTAAATAAAAGAAACTGTAATATATTACTCGATCGACCCATTACACATCTAACCCTAATATATATACGTTTATCGAGATTTTTGGAAACTAAATATTTAGAGCTTAAGAAAGAAATAAAATAATAAATAATTAATGTAAGGCTTTTTATGTGGTTCAGGTATTAACTATCCTTATTTTGTGAGCCTATTTTATTAGCCTTATTGGGAAATGATGAATATTACAAGTAGTTATATTATGGACTTGGACTCTGCATTCCTCTTGTTCCTCTTGAAGAAGACGAAGCTCAATAGGAATTTCGGTACAGTTTTTTGTTAGTAAATAATGGTTTTTAGACTCCTAAGTGTTGCCCCTATCTCGTGAAATTTAGGGGTATTTATAGGCGGTCTCTTCATTCACGTGAATTTAGGGCTAATTTTCGCTAGAAGAGATCTGACCGTTGATCTAGTAGGTGGCCAATTCATCACATGGCATGCAGAGGTGTCAGCTCGTACTGTTCGAACATCCCATACATCTCGCTCAAGGGCCTCCCATTTTTGAATTTCTCTTATAAATGGTTGTTGGCTTATTTGGCCAAGTACAAGATAACTTAGCGGGGAAGTAAGGGTATTTTAGTCTTTTTGCCCTAAGAGATTAGTCACTCTTTTTAGAAGGGATAGGTGGATGTGGCTCATCCTTTTGAGGATGAATAACTGCTTAGGAAGAAAACAAAAAAGGAAAAATAAAGTAAAAAGGAACCATAAGCAAAAAGGAAAGTCAAAAAACATCAAATCACCTTCTCCTTCTCCCTCTCCTTCGCGGCTTCTGAACCAGGTCCAAAAACCAAAAGTTTCTACCATTTTAATGCATATTTCTTGCCGAATCTTATCAACGAGTTCAACCCTTACCTCCTCAAAACTTCTAAGGTAAAACCTAACCTGAAATTTATTAGTTTTGTAAGATTTTTGTTAGTTTTTAGTGGCTGTTTGTAATAGAACATGTTTAAGAAGTTGAGGAAGGTTATTAAAAGATTCTTAAGGTTATTTAGGACTGCTTATAAGTGGTTTTTAAGTGTTTTTGATGGTAGTAGCAAAAGTTATGCAAGTTTGAATTCAATGAACTCAAACTTGACTTGGTTGTGATAACATGAATTCTGTCATGAATATGGTTTAAGTTTCTTCAGGAAAAAGTTCATTATAATGTTTATAGGTTCTCTGAAAAATTTGGTAATTTTTGGCTCAGGATTGGATGAGTTATGTGATTTTGAAACTCGGACAGGGAGCTTTAAGACAGTTTGATTTAGGAAGTTTTAGGATGGCTACTTAATTTGATTTATGTTTAGAATTTGATTGAGGTTCCTTCATCATTAATGTTCATTATGATATTTTTATGTACCCTGAAAAATTTGGTAAGGTTTGGCTTAGAATTGAATGAGTTATGCCAATTTTAAAATTAGGCAATGGAGTTCGGATCGTTCGATTTAGGCAGAATTTGGGGGTCCGTTTCTAAACCATCTGTTTTAAGACTTTTCTCGGGACCAATATTGAGTGTTTTATTAATACATAGAGTATTTCCATGATATCCATCTATAGGAAAAATTTTAGTTTTAAGTTTAAGTCTCCAAAAGTACTAGGGCAACACTTATTGGTTTTTCTAAAATTGTGACTTAGGGCCTCCGATTACCCGTAGCTATTTCCACTCAAGTTGACTAGTACACTTGAAATCAAAATTTAGGTAAGAATAGTATAACACACATACATATGTACATGTTTATGTTTATGTTTTCTAGATGTATGACATATCAGTTAGAACTATAGTTGGTGTATATATGATTGCATCTTGATATTGTGAATATATGTGTTTGGTAATTCAGAAAGTATGAACCAATGCTTCAAACACTAGTATGCTAGCGTACTAAGTGCATGTAGTATTATGGTTGGTTATACTTCTAAAAGTATGAACTAGTACTACCAACACTAGTACGCTAGAGTACTGAGTGCATGTGGCATTATGGCTAGTTGTACTTATAGTATGGATTGATGCTACCAACACTAATACGACTAGAGTATTGAGTGCAGGTGGTATTATGGTCAATTATACTATTGTCCAGAACGTTTGAGACTCACTTATACATGTTATATGCTTTATGCCTTGTTGATAGGTGTATGGGGGCCATAGGTCGGTTATTTATTTCTATTTTATGCTTTTCT
The DNA here is from genome assembly GCF_029168945.1 of Cannabis sativa. Lineage (NCBI taxonomy): Eukaryota > Viridiplantae > Streptophyta > Magnoliopsida > Rosales > Cannabaceae > Cannabis > Cannabis sativa. Next base: position 20,325,830 of record NC_083607.1, read on the forward strand.
TACTGAGTTTGTAGACTCACAGATGTTATGTTATGTACTGGTAAAGGCAAAACAGTTGTTGTACGACAGTGAGTTTGGAGCTGGATGAAGATTGTACATATCGAGACATTTTGACCTAAAGTATTGGATCTTCAAGATAGCTAGAGCACATAATTTTGTAGTCGCTGTGTGACATCATTTAATTATATACAATTGAAAAATTTAGATACGGGATCCCAAATTTTACAAATGTAATACAGTATATGTTTATTTATTGAAGTTTAAATTTTATCACTTTTGATAAACCCTTTGATTATCAAAGGTTACACAATAATTATGAAAAGCACTCTAGCACGCCTAAACTAGTAGGATGTTACATCACCCTAGCCTCAACTTCTTGAACCATGATGTGCCCAACAGCAACATTCCCTTCTCAATCAAAGGTCTTGATTGTTCAATGCCAGCTGCAACAAACAATTGAGCAATATGGGGGTCAGATGTTGAAGGCTTTCTAGTGGTCTTCCTTGTTCGCGCCATCATTTTACATCTGGGCAGAACTTTTTCAGTAGTGTGCCTCGCAACAGTTACAACAAACTCAATAACAGGGATTACATTAGCAGTTGGGGCTAGACGACCTTCGTGCAAAGTGTCAGTGACACTAGATTGGACTCTATATGTCCAGTTAGTAGGAAGATACCCCCTCCAACCCTTCTTCAATTCCTAGATAAAATGCTAGTAACCTTTGCCATGTACTTTGTCAGGATACCAATAATGTTGCACCTTGAGTTCTAGGAAAAGTGTGTGCTCACTGCTCACTTACCAGTCTTCAAAGCTAGAATTTGAGAGATCATAACTACATGAAGATGATCTTGCATGGAGTCAAGGGTGGTCTTCGTATAGAAGTTGGATCAAGTCCTAGTCAATGTGGTGCTTGCCTCCCCAAAAATCACTAGGGTTCATATACAAAAGGTGGGCGACAATAAAATAAGAGTTGGTCGAAGGAAGATATGAAACATAGATTTTAAATGCCGACAAGACTAGATGAAGAATGAAAAGAAGGAGCTTCACACAGAGTTGGCATTCTCAATCCTAGAAGTTCAAAACTTTAGTTGGTACCTGTTAATATTTAGCATCTCATGAATGTGTGGAAATGAATAATTTCAGGTCGAGATCGATGCGCAGTTAGAGGATTAAGCGTTATAGTTAAATTTTGGCTAAAGTTTAAAACCCTAGAACTATCTATTCTTCAATTAGTCAAGAACAGTTCAAGAATAGACAAAGTTCATGACAAAAAATTTAGAAATAATACATATATCCATTTGCAATCATGTAAAAGCGAAGGGATAAAAAACTTACTCATTGTTCGAGGCTTTCTTGATATGTTCAGAGGTTAGTGTCAGTGGATTTTCCAGCAAGTTCTTTGAAGATTTAAACGAAAGTTTGGATAGGAATTTTTGCACTGATTCTTTGAGAGTAAAAATGATTAAAAGAATTCCCAAGAGCTTTAATCCCCTATTATAAGCATCCAAAAAGGAAGATAAATCTTTTAAAATTTCAATATTTGGGTTTCCCCCTAAAAGTGAACATTAGTACTCATTACAAGAAGTACAACCATCACGCGTGCAGTGCCATTCAACACTTAAAGCGTGATTTGAGGTACAACTTTCAAGAGGTATTTAATGCTCAAACCACAAAGAGACTCTAAGTCAAAGTCACATCGAATCAACCTCAACTGTCTAAGACACATGTCACCAACCCAGAGAAGATCCTTGACCGAATGAACTCCATGTGTGACGAAGGAGGTCCCACGCAGACTTGGGGGGAAAATATTATCCTATTATTTGCACTATGATGTGGCAGTTAGCTAGATGACACGTGTCTCTGTTGGAATTTATTTTACAAGGATCTTAGATCTACTCACAAGTATGTTGTTTACCACCCTAAATATGAACTTTCTAAAACGATAATTAAACACATATAAAGTTAAGAAAACCTTACATTGGTGGTAGCGGAATAATGTCTCCTTCCACTTAGATCTCTAACCCTTGTATCCTTTCTGTCGCAGAGTATTATCAAGATCTGAGCCTGAATGTCCTTCTCTTTGTGTGTGATCCTTCACAGTCTTCCAATCTATGATTGATGTAAAGCCCGCTTAGTTAATTTGGAAATTAGCAGTTGTTTATGATTAATTATGAAATTATTTATAGCTATTTAAATAATTTATTACTGTTATTTATGGAATTCTGAAATGCATGGTTATGTTATTCAGTAGTTTTTCATATTTTGCATTTCCGGTGCCCGGTATTTTGGAACTCGGCGTTTGGCTCAGTAGAAATCACAACTTAGTATGTTAGTAAATTGGGGACGGGTTTTAGACATTGGGAATGTCGGGAATGGCCGGGAATTTAGAATTTCCCAAAAATACCCCTTTAGTATGATTTATGTGATTTTATGGTGGAGGGGCAAAATGGTCTTTTTGCCCCATTAGTGTTTTGTCTTTTAGTGACTTTTTATTTGAAAATTTAAATGTTTAAGTGTTTAATTGTTGGCTGAATAAAATGGGATTTTATAGCTTTTATTTCATTTTTTCCCAAACTTAAAAAAATTACATTTTCTCAAAGAAAACTCTCTCAACTCTCTCTCTCTCTTTTCGGCCATTTGGGGCAGCAAGAAGGGTGATTTTTCCTCTTCATTTTCAAGTAATTTTCAGCTAGTTAGAGTGTCTCTAATCAAGGTAATTCTTGTCTAGCTTTTTCTAATTTGTTTTCTTGAGATTTTTATGAAAATTGATGAAATGCATGCTTGATTATTTGTTGTTGTTGCTGCTGAAATTTGGTTGTTGTTTCTGAGTTTAAGCTTGTTAGATTAGGGTTGTTTAAGTGATTTTGAAAGCATGTTAGATAGGTTGTGCAAAGTTTTAAGTTTCTATGCAAAAGTTATGATTTTTGAAGAAATGTTGTGTAATCTGTTACTATGTTGTTGCTGTTGTTCTTGCTTGTTTTCAGAAGCTTATTCATGCTTATTTAAGTAGAATTAACCAGGTTTTATTACATGTTTGTGGGAATTGCTCAAGTTTGAGTTTAGAACTCAAAGCTTGAGCTTTAATGGCAAGTTGTGTATCTGTGAATTCTGGGTTAGTTTGATGCCTTAGATTTGTTCTTTGGGGTATTTAGAGCAGGTCTGGAAGGTTTGGAACCAATTGGGTTTGATTTGGTTGAGTTAGGAATTTTTGAAAAAATTCCTGCGAGGAACCGGAATTCCGGTTGTGCAACCGGAATTTCGGATGAGGGTTCAGTAATTCCCAGAACCGGAATTCCGGTTGGGCAACCGGTCTGCCGGTTGGAGAATTTTCAGAACCCGTGTTTTTCCTCGTTTTTATGTTTTAAGGGGTATTGCCATGCTTTTTATCGATAGGGAAACTTTTAGTTCCTAGTTTAAGTCCCCGGGAAGTGATTTAGCGTGTCACTTATAGCGTTGTGATTTTTATGGTTTAGGAGCCGATGTCCGCCGCTCAGCTTCAGTTCCAGTCAGGTTGACCGACACACCTGAAATCGGAATCCAGGTAAGATTAGTATAACAGTATGCATATGTAGATTACATGTTTAGCGTGCATGTAGGAAGCCTGCTAGATTACATTAGTTATGTATATAGGCTTCGAACCATCCAACCCTGTCACGTCGGTACGAGTCGGAGTATGACCGACGGCGGAGTATGACCCAGGTTCGACCGATCAGTGACATTTGGTTGGTGGTTCGGTGCTATTGACCTATCCCGTCGGTACGAGCCGGAGTATGACCCGGCGGCGGAGTATGACCGGTTCGACCGATCAGGAGGATACTTGTCAATAGTACCGTCCCTATGAACGTTCAAAACTCAGTACCATGTTGGACATGGCAGTAGTGGCTCAGTACCATGTTGGACATGGCAGTAGTGGCTCAGTACCATGTTGGACATGGCAGTAGCGGGACTCAGTATCGTGTTGGACACGGCAGTTTGAATTATGTATGAGTATTATTATGCTTTTCTTACTGAGTCTGTCGACTCACAGTTTACGTTTATGTGTAGGTAAAGGCAAGGCTATAGCTGATGGACCGTGAGCGAGCTTATGAGATTGTACATGTCGGGGCGGTTAGGCCTGGAGCGTACGATCCTCGGGACAGCAAGGCTGATTTTGTAACTGGTCGTTAGACGACCTTTACTTTTATGTAACAGTTAAACAGTTAAACTTTTTGTAAATATTTTTATAATCGGGATCCCGAGTCTTTTGTAATACGGTTTTATAAGTTTAATTAAAAAGCAAAATTTTAATTAATCACGTTTTTCCATAAACCTCGTTGATTAGCAACGAGCTGCACAGTACGTTTAAAAATCACGTAATACGCCTAAGTTAGTTAGGGTGTTACAATTGAGGTACCACTTGCTGTGTGTGGGCACTACTCTATCACTAAGGTTTTGAAATAGTGAAGAGGAAAGGAGAGAGAGATAGGGTCGGCTATAGAGAAAGAAGTGGAAGGCTTAGTTTTTCTGAAAAAAGGCAATCTGACGAAAACTAGTTAAAAAACTTGTTATTTGACTGAGCCATCACTTTCTATTAATAGGAAACTACTAGGTTTAGGTTAGTAATTATTTGGCATTAAAATAATGAAAATATTAATTGGAAAAAGCTCACCAAGTAGCCGGCCACAGGTGTTATTGGGCCTCACTTGGATTTTGCAGTTTTCACAATTTTTATTTCTATTTTCTCAAAAATGCCAATTTTCTAATTCTAACCATTTAAATGCCAAAAATAATTATTTAATAACTAAAATAGATTATTAAATAATATTGTCATTTAATTTAATTATTAATTAGACATGTAGAGTCTCTTAATTAATAAATAAACCTAGAATCTCTTTTCTTTACAATTTCACCCCTGCTTAGTGAAAATTCATAAATTAGACATAGTCTAACTTTAGAATTATAATTGATTAATTACAAATCAATTATTGAGTCTTACAAGCAGTATAGTCTCAAATAGAATGGGGATCATGGATCTATATGCTGAGCTTCCAATAAGTGAACCGAATTTACTAAGTAAATTCCTACTTATTAATTCCTCGTTGAATCCACTCTTAGAACTTAGAATTGCACTCTCAGACTTATATAGAGCATATTATATGCTTCACGATATAGATATGCTATCTCATTTAACCATTGTTATAATCTTATTGTGATCAAAGATCCTCTATATAGATAATTTACATCGAAATGAGATAATTTTACCGTTTTCACCCCTCAATGTATTTGGCCCCTTAAAACACTTAGCTACCTGTAAATGATATTTAAGTGATCTAAGAAATAGTCACTTAAACAAGAGCTCATCCATTTACTTCTATTTATCTAAGCTCGAAGGGAATCATCACTTGACCTCTATACACCAGTAGAAGCTATAGATTCCATATTTATGTTCAGCACTGCCACTCAATCGTACTATCATGTTCCCAAAATATACGTATCATCCTGACCCAAAAGTAGGCTTAACTAATAAATCAAATAACATGAATAATACTCCTGAGTTGAGCCTAAGCATATCAAGATTTAGATTCTTTTAATCTTAAGATCAACTACTAATATTGACTTGGAAAGATACAACGGTAAGTTTAAAATATCTTAACTAAGTTCAATATCGGTCCAGTCCAATGTATACTCCATACATTCGAAACTAGTATACTTTACCAATGTCTTGGAAAGAACATAACACTTACTCCAAGTGTAAGTACACATCATCGCTGATTATCACATTAGTATAAATCCAAAACACTAATGATACAGGGACTTAGTCTTTTGAATCATATAATCACAATCACATTCCACTATGTTGACAATACTGTAATTGTGAATAAATATATGATCTGGACTTAACATATTTTGTGTATAAACATATTAAACATAAGCATGTAAAATTCATGCAAACATAAATCACTTCAAATTTCTTGTATTGATAACTAATAAGATTGTAGTGGGTTTTATTTAGGGAACAAAACCCAACAGTCTCATATTTTCCTACTTAGGCTGAAGGTTATACTCCTAGTAGCCCCCAAAGATTGGCAAGAAGATCCATATCAACTGTACATAGGAGGATGTGCAAGCATAGCCATAAAGAGACATCTAACCAAAGCTCAATCATGTGATCAACTCGTATTCACCGAACATTATATGTGAGTTGGCAATTTCAGAGATGAACATTGTTGCTTCCAAAACATGAAGATAATCCCTACATTCATGGGATTAGTTCACATAATAAAGGCAATAAGCTTAGGCCCATTCTTTCCATTGTCATTATCAAATTAACATAGTTTCCTATTTTTTTTATTATAGATTAAGGGAATCCATTCTTCATGTAATAAGCCCCTATAAATAGCGGTTCAATCTAACTATTTATTGAGACAAATTTGATTCAACAAGAACAGTTAAGAGAGAAAGAGCGGTCTAAAGGAGAATTACTCAAAGATCCATTGTAAGAGCTTTATAGAGAGGATAATTTGTTATTTGTCTCTCAAGCCAATACAACAAAAATGGAGTAGGGTATTACCATTCTCACAGGGCCTAACCTCTAAAAATTTCAGTGTTCTCTTTACTTACTGTTTTTTTTTTCTATTATTTATCTTATTTAATCGCTTTATTTTGACTCACTGTCGTTGACTAGAAGCGAGATCAACAATCCTCATAAGGAGAAAGGGAAAGGAAGGTAAGGTGAAACTTCAAAGAAGGCTACTCAAGCTAAATAGCAAAAGAAATCCAAATCTTCCAACCAACTTGAAAAGAGAAATAAAGGAAATTGTGCCTCAAGGAAAGGTGACCAAACTTATTCTTGAGGTAGAGCTACATATAGTGATGATTCTATTAGTCAAAGTGATGATGTTAAAGAGGTGTGTCTGCCATCAGACGACAGAAGAGGAAGTCTTCCACGAATGATCTTCGGAGGAAACCGAATGCCCAAAAGAAAAGGTTAGAATCGAGAAAGAAGGACCTCACAACAACGGCCTAAGAAATCATATAAACGATCGTGTTAAAAGAAGAGAATCTCTATATGATAAATCTCAAAATTTGGAGCATCAAATTGAAGAGTTAACAAAGCTCATGGAAAAGATATACCAGATGCAAAATGGAATCATAGATGCAAAGCTGCTAGAGCACTTTAGAATGCCTCAAATGGAATTGTATGAAGGAAGAATGGGCCCGAAAGACCATTTATTCAAATATAGCCAGATGCTACAAGTAGCAAAAGCTAGTGAAGATTCGAAGTGCCTCTACTTTTCATTAACTCTGAAAAAGTCCATGGAGGACTGGTGGAAAATGTTATCTTTAGGATCGGTCCATAACTAGAAGGATATAAAAGCAATGTTCAAGAAACAATTCATAGTAGAAAATAATTTTGAGCTAGAAGTTTTCTCTTTAACTAACATTAAGAAACAACTAGGAGAAAGCCTCAAGAAGTATATCCAGCGTATGATGGATTCTGCTGCAAAAACAAAGGTTACTGATGACATGACGATGGTGTCTTTAAGATCAGCAATAACCACTGGATCCTTGTTATAGGGTGCGCTTCAAAGGAAAAGGGAAAAATCTTTATTTATCTTCTTATTTAATGCCCAAGGATTCATAGACCTGGAAGATGAATACTCTCAGGCTTATGGAGTACTTCTAGCGCCATCAACAAACACTTCCACAATACAAACGTCATAGATGACTGCTCCAACTATTTTGCTACTGAAATCTAGGTTCACAACACCCATCGTTTATGGACCTGGTACTTCCATATATCAAACTGAACAAACAAGTTTCTCTAGCTAGAGAGTGCACAAACCGAATATAGAAATGAACCAAAAAATAGATTTCTAGAATTGAATTCAAACCATTCTTAGAAGAAAAGGAGTTCTAAAGCACCAAGGCCAATCGAATGTGCGAAGAAAGGAAGAACTCAAGAACCAAGATATGCTTAGTATACCAGCTTAGTGGATACTCATGAAAATGATAATAAAGATACTTGTAATATAGTTCATTACAAAAGACCTCCGCTTATGTACAATGGTGAAAATAAAAAAAAAAAAAGACTAAGTGATATAGTTCATTAAAGCTTGTTTTAAGATGTTATGATGGTTGTATGTGGAGTTGAGCTTCAAACTCAAAATTGGCTCAATAATGGCATCTTTTCTCTCTATGTGATTTGTTGGCTGTCATCACTTGGAAGATGTTTGTGGATTTTTTTATAGGTATTCTAGAAAGTTTGGCTAAGTTTTGGGAATTTTTGAGCAGGATTCGAAGCTCTTGGGATTTTCTTCAGAAAATCGGTTAACCGTTTACCCAGGTAGGACCCCAAAAATGGTTTACCATTTTTGAAACTTAGTTAACCATTTTGAGCAGTTTTGGGAGACTAACTTTTCATGTTTCCTCAAGAGTAGGATATTTCCATGCTATTTATTGATAGGGAAACCTTTAGTTTTGAGTTTAGGTCCTCGAAAAGATTTTAGCAAGTTATATACCTAAATTATGTAATTGTGACATAGGGCATCTGTTCAGCGCGTGAATTTCTATTTAGGTTGACCAACACACTTGAATCTAGAAATGAGCCAAGATTAGTATAAAACATGTACATGTATGTTTGTATGTATGTAAATTGCATGCTATATTATGTGATTTTTATACTACCAAAACTAGTGCAGTAGCGGTTGGAGTGCATTGGTACAATATATGATGTTTAAAGGGTGTGGCACAATGCTAACAACACTAGTATGACGAGTATGTAGTGCATGTGCTACAACACTCAGTGATACTCGGGGTACGGTTCAGCCCTACCTACACTAGTACAGGGCAAGTACTTTGTGCATGTGGTACAGAGGTCGTACTTTTGTTAAGAACACTTTTGATGCATATAAAGCCGTATAAATAGGTGTATGTGTGCCTAGATACAAGTCACTATTATGTTATGTGTTTTGTACTTTTATTACTGAGTCTATCGACTCACAGGTATTGTTTGAATGTATATTTAAAGGAAAGGCTAAGGTTGAGCACCAGTGAGTCTAGAGCTCGAGGATGATTTTGCATATCAAGATGGTTTGACCTTGAGATTTCGGTCTCAAGATGACTTGGGACTATATATTATAGTCACGGTGCATCATGTGTATAAAATATATTTTATAAACAATTGTAAATTTTAAAAATTGGATCTCGACTTTTATGTTGTGTTATATATTTCTTAAAGATTAAATTTTTATTAGAAGTTTAAATTTGACACAATTTTCAAGAAACCTTTGATTAGTAAAAGTGTGCAGCGTAAGTAAAAAATTACTATAGCGTAGCTAAACAAATAGGGTGTTACAGTCATCCTAGGATGACCTATCTTAGTTGACTTTGGAGGAGTAATGTCAATTCGACACTTATGTTTGAAGTTTCCAAGCGATACTAGAAGCATTAGAACAATCAGAGGAAAATCAAAAAATTGCAAGAAGCTGTTATAATATCTCGACCAAAACTATTTTGATCGTTTGAGAAAGAAATCGTGAAGAACCTAGAACATGCACCCAACCAGCACTAGGGATGGTATGGGAAGAATGTGAACTAAATCTATGTGTATGCATGGAAAACAAAATTGAACCAATAGAGGAGACAGAAAAAATGTGCATCAACGATGAAGATCTCACTAAAGTTATTAAAGTGAAAAAGAATATACCTCCGACTGTTAGAGAAAAATCATCTCTACTATAAAAGAGAACAATAACGTGTTAGCATGGAGTAATTTAGACATGACTGGACTCAGCCCTCATGTGATTTTTCATGCTCTAAACACAGATCCTATCGTGGAACCAGTTTGTCAAACAAGAAGACCATTAATTCTAGTTTGAGTAGAAATAGTGAAGACAGAAGTAGACAAGCTGACTAATATAGAGTTTCTCTGGGAAGCATTGTATACAGTATGGCTAGACAATCCAGTATGGTCCCAAAGCCGAATGGAACCTAGAGAATGTGCATAGACATCACAGATCTAAACAAGACATGCCCAAGAGACTGCTTTCTACTTCCGTGAATAGATCAAATGGGTGATGCTACTTCAGGGTATGAACTTCTAAGCTTTGTCGATGCATACTACGGCTATAATTAGATCAAAATACATGTGGTTGACCAGGAACATACTAGCTTCAAAACTAATAAGGAAATTTAGTACTACATGGTAATGCCATTTGGGTTGAAAAATACTAGAGCCACATATCAATGCCTTGTCAACAAGATGTTCAAAGATGTTCTAAGGAAGAATATAGAGGTCTACATCGACGATATGCTGGTAAAGTCACAAACCTCCATGAGCCACAATGAAGTTTTAGAGGAAGCTTTCTCTATCATCCAGAAGTATGGAATGAAAATGAACCCGAAGAAGTGCACTTTTAGTGTTGGATGAAATTTATGTGTTTTCTACTATAGAGTCATAAACTAGGTCCTTATATTTTTTTTTTGAGTTCAGTCATTTATATCATAATAGTTTTTAACTCTGGGTCACAAATAGTCTGTATGTATGGTTGACAACTTAATGAACTTACTAGCACTAGTACTATTTCAGGATTAAGAAACTCAGTTACAAGAAATAACGTCAACATTTCATTAAACTATAGAAATACTAACTCTGGTGTGCAAACTTTTTTGAATGTCCTTAAAACCCCTTGCTATCATATACCAGGGTAGTACCTGGCTCCCATATACCAAGGTGTATGTGACATACATGGCTCTCGTATACCATGAATTTTTGTGAACGCTCATGTAAGATGCATAGCTCCCATATACTATGTCTTATTTGCCCCCGAGTGATCGAAGAAATACCCTCATTGGTCACTTGCCATACTAAATCTCATTAGGCTTTCTTGATCATGGATCTTAGAGAGATGTTACATGTGTAAGCACTCGTCCACTTATCAGGAGATTCATGGGTTGGCAGTGTTTAACTCACTAAAGAAATAACTATAGTTACCTCAAGATCAACTCTACAAGATTTGTTCAGTGTTGGGATTGTTATTAGGTCTGTGAGTTGGAATTTTTTAATAACAATAAAGTACCAACAAGCTTTACTCAATGCTTTTATTAATTAGATACTAAATTCAATTATATCATCATTATAGCTAGATTGAATTAGAAAGAAATAGAATTGGCAAATTTATATTTTTATCAAAGAAGCTAAGTTGATCCCCACTATACACTAATGCTCTGTTTGACTACCAATGTGGGGGCCATAACTTGGCAATAGACCTCTTGACCTATAGATGCCTTCGCTACATTTTTCGGTTCAAGAGGCGATTCATTCACATGCACAAGGTAAAGTGAATCTCACTATGAAGTTAACTCTCTAAGGATACAGTTGGTTCATTGATGATATCATCTCAGATGCTCCCCATTCCACAGTACCTTGGTACTGACACTAGATTCAAGTGCTAGTCATAGCGACCTCCAACCTATTTGTCCTGAGTTCTAACACTTTTGTGACGACATAAGGTGTAAAGCCCGCTTAATTTAATTTGGAAATTAACAGTTAATTATGATTAATGATGAAATTATTTATAGCTATTTAAATAATTTATTTATACTGTTATTTATTGAATTCAGTGATGCATTTTATGTCATTCAGTAGTTTCTATATTTTGCATTTCCGGTGCCCGGTATTTTGGAACTCAGTGTTTGGCTCATTAGAAATCACAACTTAGTATGTTAGTAGTTTGGGACGGGTTAGTAGACATTGGGAATGTCGAGAATGGCCGGGAATTTAGAATTTCCCAAAAATACCCCTTTAGTGTTATTTATGTGGTTTTAGTGTGGAAGGGCAAAATGGTCTTTTTGCCCCATTAGTATTTTGTCTTTAGTGATTTTACTAATTGAAAATAAATGTTTATTTTATTGTTTATTTGGCTGAAATGAGTTGTATGCTAGGTGGCTTTTATTCTCTTTACAAAATCAACACTTAGAAAAAAATTAGAGAAAAATTTCAAAGAAACACTCTCTCTTTTTCCTCTCTTTTTCGGCCCTAGGAGCACCTGGATTCTTGCTCTTCTTTTCTTGTGGTTTCAAGGATTTTGTGTGTTTAATCAAAGCTAGGTTAGCTTCTCTTGTTTCCTTCTTTAAATTGTTGAATTTTGATGAAAAGATGATGATGCATGCATGAATTCTTAGTTGTTGTTACTGCTGTGTTTTATTGATAATTTTTGAGATGTAAGCATGTTAATTTGAAGTTAATTAAGTTGTTAGAAATGCATGTAAATTACTTTGTTTCAAGTTTGAAATTTCTAGCTCAAAAATGTGATTTTTGAAGGAAATATTGTGAATCTGTTGCTGTGTTGTTGTTAATGTTTTTAATGGTTTTCAGAGGTTATAATATGCTTATTTAAGAAGATTTATGTTGGTTTGATTGCATGTTAGCTAGGTTTACTCAAGTTTGAGTTTAGAACTCAAAGCTTGAGCTTTAATGGCGCTTTTTGCTATGGTGCAATCTCGGTGGTTTTGGTGCCTTAGAAATGTTCTTTGGGTCATATGGAATAGGTCTGGAAGGTTTGAATTGATTTGCAGTCGATTTGTGCAAGTTATGAATTTTTGAGTTTTCTGCCTGCGAGGAACCGGAATTCCGGTTGTGCATCCGGAATTCCGGATGGGGGTTCTGAATTTTCCAGAACCGGAATTCCGATTGGGCAACCAGTCTACCGGTTGGGGAAAATTCTGAAACCCTAGATTTTCTCAATTTTATGTTTTAGGGGGTATTGCCATGCTTTTTATCGATAGGGAAACTTTTAGTTCCTAGTTTAAGTCCCCGGGAAGTGATTTAGCGTGTCACTTATAGTGTTGTGATTTTTATGGTTTAGGAGCCTGTAATCCCCCGCGCAGTTAAAGTTCCAGTCAGTTTGACCGGCACACCTGAATTCGGAATCCAGGTAAGATTAGTATAACAGTATGCATATGTAGATCACATGTTTAGCGTGCATGTAGGAAGCCTGTTAGATTACATTAGTTATGTATGTTGGCTTCGAACCATCCAACCCTGTCACGTCGGTACAGGCTGGAGTATGACCAGCAGCCGGAGTATGACCGGTTCGACCGATCAGGCTGACACTTGGTTGGTGGTTCCGTACTATTGACGTATCCCGTCGGTACAGGCTGGAGTATGACCAGCAGCCGGAGTATGACCGGTTCGACCGATCAGGTGGATATAGTAACACGTCGGTACAGGCTGGAGTATGACCAGCAGCCGGAGTATGACCGGTTCGACCGATCAGGCTGTTACGTGTCAATACTACCGTCCGTATGAACGTTCAGAACTCAGTACCGTGTTGGACACGTCAGTAGTGGCTCAGTACCGTGTTGGACACGGCAGTAGCGGGACTCAGTATCGTGTTGGACACGGCAGTTAGGGTTATGATCAGGGGCATGGGCGTCTGATCATGACCGGGATTATGTATGAATATTATTATGCTTTTCTTACTGAGTTTTTCGACTCACAGTTCTACGTTTATGTGTAGGTAAAGGCAAGGCTAAAGCTGATGGACCATGAACGAGCTTGTGAAGATTGTACATGTCGGGACGGTTAGGCCTGGAGCGTACGATCATCGGGACAGCGAGGCTGATTTTGTAACTGGTCGCTAGGCGACATTTATTTTGTATAAACAGTTAAATCTTTTGTAAATGATTTGATAATCGGGATCCCGAGTCTTTTGTAATATTATTTTATAAGTTTAATTAAAAAGCAAAAATTTTAATTAATCACGTTTTCCATAAACCTCGTTGACTAGCAACGAGCTGCACAGCATGTTTAAAAATCACGTAATACGCCTATGTTAGTTAGGGTGTTACAATTTGGTATCAGAGCCGCCAGGTTGTCTTCCGAAGATCGTCACGACATGTACAATCATCATCAGCAGTTAGCTCGTTTCACGGTTCAGTAAGCCTTTATTGCTTTAGTAGTTTATTTTATTCAGTTATGAAAAAGAAAAGCCTATTAGAAAGCATGTTATGTAAAGCCCGCTTAGTTAATTTGGAAATTATCAGTTAATTATGATTAATTATGAAATTATTTATAGCTATTTAAATAATTTATCACTGTTATTTATAGAATTCAGAAATGCATGGTTATGTTATTCAGTAGTTTTCATATTTTGCATTTCCGGTGCCCGGTATTTTTGGAACTCGGCGTTTGGCTCAGTAGAAATCACAACTTAGTATGTTAGTAGTTTGGGGACGGGTTTTAGACATTGGGAATGTCGGGAATGGCCGGGAATTTAGAATTTCCCAAAAATACCCCTTTAGTATGATTTATGTGATTTTATGGTGGAGGGGCAAAATGGTCTTTTTGCCCCATTAGTGTTTTGTCTTTTAGTGACTTTTTATTTGAAAATTAAATGTTTATTTTTAGTATTATTTGGCTGAATAAATGGTTATGATATGTGGCTTTAGTTTATTTTTCAAAACTTAACACTTAGAAAAAAATTGAGGAAAAGCTTTCAAAAACACTCTCTCCTTCTTTCCTCTCTTTTTCGGCCAAGCATTTGAGCAGCAAGGAGCTGGCTTTCTTCACTGATTTTTTTGCTTGTTGATTCATCTCATCTTAAAGGCCATTGCAAGCTAGGTTAGCCCTTGTTCTTCCTTCTTTAAATTCTTGAAAAAAATGATGAAAATGGTGATGCATGCATGATGTTTTTAATTGTTGTTGCTGCTGTATGTTGTGGATGTTTTCTGTGGTATAAAGCATGTCTAATTGAAGTTAAATGAACTGTTTGAAGCATGTTAGTTAGGTTGTTTAAAGCTTTGAGTTTTCTATGCAAAAATGTGATTTTTGGAAGAAAATGTTTTGAATCTGTTTCTGAGTTGTTGTTCTTGTTGTTAATTGTTTTCAGAGGCTTGGATAAGCTTAATTAAGTAGAATTAAGCTAGTGGAATGCATGATTAGGTGGTTTTGCTCAAGTTTGAGTTTAGAACTCAAAGCTTGAGCTCCAATGGTGATTTGTGAATCTGGGATTTCAGGGTTAGTTTGAGGCCTTAGAAATGTTCTAGGGAAGGTATAGAACAGGTCTGGAAAGTTTGAATCATTTTGGGGTTGAATTGGTCGAGTTATGAAAATTTGATGTTGTCTTTGCGAGGAACCGAATTCGGTTGTGCATCCGGAATTACGGATGGGGTCTGAATTTCCCGAAGGAATTCCGGTTGGGCAACCGGTCTATCGGTTCGGGAATTTTCAGAACCCGTGTTTTTCCTCGTTTTTATGTTTTAAGGGGTATTGCCATGCTTTCTATCGATAGGGAAACTTTTAGTTCCTAGTTTAAGTCCCCGGGAAGTGATTTAGCGTGTCACTTATAGCGTTGTGATTTTTATGGTTTAGGAGCCAGTAATCCGCCGCTCAGCTTCAGTTCCAGTCGGAGTTGGCCAAACACCCGAATTCGGAATCCGAGTAAGATTAGTATAACTGTATGCATATGTAGATTACATGTTTAGCGTGCATGTAGGAAGCCTGTTAGATTACATTAGATATGTATGTTGGCTTCGAACCATCCAACCCTGTCACGTCGATACAGGCTGGAGTATGACCAGCAACCGGAGTATGACCGGTTTGACCGATCAGGCTGACACTTGGTTGGTGGTTCCGTACTATCGACGTATCCCGTCGGTACAGGCTGGAGTATGACCAGCAGCCGAAGTATGACCGGTTCGACCGATCAGGTTGTTACGTGTCAATAGTACCGTCCCTATGAACGTTCAAAACTCAGTACCATGTTGGACATGGCAGTAGTGGCTCAGTACCATGTTAGACATGGTAGTAGCGGGACTCAGTATCGTGTTGGACACGGCAGTTAGAATTGTGTATGAGTATTATTATGCTTTTCTTACTGATTTTGTCGACTCACAATTTACGTTTATGTGTAGGTAAAGGCAAGGCTATAGCTGATGGACCGTGAGCGAGCTTATGAGATTGTACATGTCGGGGCGGTTAGGCCTGGAGCGTACGATCCTCGGGACAGCAAGGCTGATTTTGTAACTGGTCGTTAGACGACCTTTATTTTATGTAACAGTTAAACAGTTAAAACTTTTTGTAAATAATTTTATAATCGGGATCCCGAGTCTTTTGTAATATTGTTTTATAAGTTTAAGTAAAAAGCAAAATTTTAATTAATCACGTTTTTCCATAAACCTCGTTGATTAGCAACGAGCTGCACAGTATGTTTGAAAATCACGTAATACGCGTAAGTTACTTAGGGTGTTACAATTTGGTATCAGAGCCGCCAGGTTGTCTTCCGAAGATCATCACGACATGTACAATCATCATCAGCAGTTAGCTCGTTTCACGGTTCAGTAAGCCTTTATTGCTTTAGTAGTTTATTTTATTCAGTTATGAAAAAGAAAAGCCTGTTAGGAAGCATGTTAGTAGCCTGATAGTAGAATAGGCGCATGTTTCGTTTTTAATTTCCAAATTAAGCGGCATTAGTAAGCTCTCCTTGAATACGACCTTATATGCCAACTCTTGGTTTCGCAGGCGGTTCTAACTAGATGGACGCCAGGCGGACTACCAGGAGTCAGGGCAACTCCGTAGGGTCGAACCAAGGACAGGGAGCTCAGTTTCCCCCACCTGCTAGGGGCCAAGGTAGGGGTCCCCGAGGCAGGGCTCGTGGTCGGGGTGATGAGAACCCACCACAGGCTGCCCAGGCTCCCCCAGCCGATCAGGGAGCCCAGAACTGGGAGTTGCGGTTTGCGGAAATGCAAGCCCGGATCGAAGAACAAGACCTCGAGATTCAGAGGTTGAGACAGCAGGGTGGTCCTGCAGTTCCAGTGCCCATAGATCCAGTGGCACACGCCTCGCCGCCCGTGCCGAGATAGTGGTGGCGGCCCATAGATTGGAACCTCTGTATGAGCGGTTCCGGAAGCAAGCACCTCTGGTTTTCCTGGGAGGTCCAGACGTAATGAAAGCCGAGCAATGGCTGATGGTGATCACCAAAATTCTTAATTTCATGGGTGTCACCGGTAACGATAGAGTGGTATGCGCCACATTCCAGTTCCAGGAGGACGCGCTAGTCTGGTGGGACATGGTGTCTCAGATCCATGACGTCACCACCATGACCTGGGAAAGGTTCCAGGAACTCTTTAATGCAAAGTACTACAACAAGGCGGTCAGAAGCGCCAAGAGGAAAGAGTTCGCTCACCTGACCCAGCGTGAGAACATGAGCGTCACTGAGTATACTACTCAGTTTGATCGGTTGGCGAGATTAGCCTCGGGAATTGTGCCGACCGACTTCAGTAAGAAGGAGAAGTATCTGGACGGGTTGAATGCCAGGATCAGGCATGACTTGATGATCACCACCGACGACAGCACCACCTATGCTCAGATGGTGGAGAAGGCACTGCGAGCTTAGGGCGCAGTGGGGTGTATGTCAGAATCAGCCAGTACTCCGGTTAGTGGCGGGGCTCCTACCCCTCCTGCATCAGGCTATAGCAGGGGGAGTAGTGGTTCGGCCATTGATTAGAGGAAGAGAGCACCCACTGCTTCCGGTGGCTCGAGTCAGAACAAGAGGTTCCGGGGGAACCAGAACAGAGGGAGTCGTCCTGGTGGTACTGAGACCCGATTCTCCTATCCCGAGTGCCCTAGCTGCAAGAGGCACCATCGGGGTGAGTGCAAAGGTCAGGGATGCTTTCATTGTGGCATGCTCGGACACTTCAAGAGGGACTGTCCCCAGCTCCGACCAGAGGCACCGAGAGCTCCAGCGATACCCACTCCAGCCAGGGTGTTCGCTATCACGCAGGCTGATGCAGATGCCAGCCCATCAGTTGTCACAGGTCAGCTTTTTATTAACAACTCGCTATATTCGGTCTTTGTTTGATTACGGGGCTACACATTCTTATGTGGCGGCCGAGTCTTTAGTAAATTGGGTAGACCCTATGATAGATATGAATCAGGGTTTGGAACCACAGTTACAGCGAGAGAATTGGTTATCTCCAATAGGTGGATTAGGTCTATGCCGATCAGGATAGATGGTAGAGAGTTAAGTGCTGATCTGATAGAGATGAGTTTAGTCGAATTCGATATTATTTTAGGAATGGATTTCCTATCTAAATATTCGGCGAGCATTGATTGTAAAAGGAAGATGGTGGTCTTCCAAACAGAAAGTGAGGAACCATTTGTATTTGTTGGTTCAGTTCAGGGATCTCGGATCCCGGTGATCTCGGCTATGTCAGCGAGAGAATTGTTGCACGGCAGTTGCTTAGGGTTTCTGGCCGTGGTGGTGGACACCACTCGGCCAGATACCATTCGGCCAGAGGACATCAGAGTGGTTCGGGAATTTTTGGACGTTTTTCCCGAAGAACTTCCAGGGTTACCACCTCAGCGGGAGATTGATTTCGTGATAGACTTGGCACCAGGAGTGGAACCGGTTTCCAAAGCCCCATATAAAATGGCTCCAGCTGAACTTAAGGAATTAAAGATTCAGCTCCAAGGGTTGCTTGACATAGGGTTCATTCGGCCCAGTGTGTCACCCTGGGGAGCCCCGGTTTTATTCGTCAAGAAGAAAGATGGATCTATGAGGATGTGCATCGACTACTGGGAGTTGAACAAGCTAACGGTGAAGAATAAATATCCATTACCTAGGATCGATGACTTGTTCGATCAGCTTCAGGGGAAGACGGTCTTTTCTAAGATTGATCTCCGCTCGGGTTATCATCAGTTGAGAATCCGAGAGGAGGACATTCCGAAGACGGCATTCCGCACTAGGTATGGACATTACGAGTTTCTGGTTATGTCATTTGGACTAACCAATGCTCCTACAGCATTCATGGACCTGATGAATAGAGTATTCAAGGATTTCCTCGATATCTGTGTGATTGTGTTTATCGACGACATCCTCGTGTACTCTCAATCAGAAGAGGAGCATGAGTTACATCTTCAGATGGTACTGCAACGGCTTCGAGAACATAAGCTTTATGCCAAGTTCAAGAAATGTGAGTTCTGGCTATCTCAGGTGTCCTTCCTAGGGTACATTGTGAGCAAGGATGGGATCAAGGTGGATCCCGGGAAGATTGAATCCGTCAGGGATTGGCCGAGACCGAAGACAGTGACAGAGATCAGAAACTTCTTGGGTTTAGCCGGGTACTACCGTAGGTTCGTGGAAGGGTTCTCCAAAATTTCAATGCCCCTAACCGAGCTTACAAAGAAAAATCAGCGGTTTATCTGGTCAGATAAATGCGAAGCTAGTTTTCAGGAGCTGAAACAGAGCTTGATTACCGCTCCAGTGTTAGCTTTGCTTCGGACAAGGAGAAGTTCGTAGTATTTTGTGACGCATCCAAACAGGGTTTGGGGTGTGTATTGATGCAAGCCGATCGGGTCATCGCTTATGCCTCCCGTCAGTTAAAAGATTATGAACAGCGATACCCGACTCATGATTTAGAATTAGCCGCAGTGGTTTTTGCACTGAAGATTTGGCGGCATTACCTGTATGGGGAGTAGTGTGAGATCTATACCGACCATAAAAGTCTCAAGTATTTCTTTACTCAGAAAGATTTGAACATGAGACAAAGGCGTTGGTTGGAATTAGTAAAGGATTACGATTGTGAGATCCTCTATCATCCCGGAAAAGCCAATGTAGTGGCTGATGCCCTGAGCAGAAAGGGTCCCGGGCAAGTAGCTAATATGATTCAGATCTCACCTCAGCTAGCAGAGGATATGGTTAGATCCAGCATTGAGTTTGTGGTAGGTCAGCTTCACAACTTAACGCTGCAATCTGATCTGTTAGAAAGAATAAAAGTCGCTCAGACGACAGATCCGGAGTTAGTGAAGATCCGAGATGAGGTGTTGGCTGGTCAAGACAAGGACTTTTCAGTGTCAGACAGTGGGATGCTTTTGTATAAAGCCAGGGTTTGTGTTCCGAACAGTGTGGAACTTAGAAATGAGATCTTTGAGGAGGTTCATTCTACCCCATATTCTCTGCATCCCGGCACCACTAAGATGTACCAAGATTTGAAACCGTACTTCTGGTGGAGCGGTATGAAGAAGAATTTGGTAGAATTCGTATCGAGATGCCTCACTTGTCAGCAGATTAAGGCTGAACATCAGAGACCAGCAGGGTTATTGCAACCTCTAAACCTACCAGAATGGAAATGGGAGGATATTACGATGGATTTTGTGGTCGGATTACCTAGGACCACGGGTTTATTTGATTCCATCTGGGTAGTGGTGGACCGATTTACGAAATCTGCCCATTTTCTGCCGGTTAGAACAACATTTTCAGTGGATCAGTTGGCAGAACTGTACGTCAGAGAGATAGTAAGACTTCACGGGGTACCAAAGTCTATAGTTTCGGACAGGGATCCGAAGTTCACCTCCAAATTTTGGCAAAGTTTGCAACGGGCAATGGGTACAAAGCTGAAATTCAGTACAGCATTCCATCCTCAGACAGATGGTCAGTCCGAAAGGACAATTCAGATATTGGAGGATATGTTGAGAGCCTGTGTCATGGACTTTGAAGGCTCATGGAATAAGTATCTACCGTTGATAGAATTCTCTTACAACAACAGTTATCAGAGTACAATAGGGATGGCTCCCTATGAACTGTTGTACGGTACGAAATGTAGATCCCCTATCCACTGGGATGAGACAGGGGAGAGGAAATACCTAGGTCCTGAGTCAGTTCAGCGGACCAATGAGGCGATAGAGAAGATAAAAGCTAGAATGCTTGCCTCACAGAGCAGACAGAAGAGTTACGCAGATCCGAAACACAGGGATGTTGAGTTCCAAGTAGGGGAACATGTGTTTTTACGGGTATCTCCGATGAAGGGGATTAAACGTTTCGGGAAAAGAGGCAAGTTATGCCCCAGATTTACAGGACCTTTCGAGATTCTCGAGAAGATAGGTCAAGTGGCATATCGGTTAGCATTGCCTCCAGCCTTATCAGCAGTTCACAACGTATTCCATGTCTCGATGTTGAGAAAATACGTTTCAGACCCCTCTCATATACTCAGTTATGAGAGTCTTCAGCTTCAGCCAGACATGACTTATGAGGAACAGCCAGTGTAGATCCTGGATAGAAAGGATAAAGTCCTTCGGAATAAGACCATAGCATTGGTCAAGGTTCTCTGGAGAAACAGCAAGGTGGAGGAAGCCACCTGGGAGCTAGAGTCAGATATGAGAGCTCAATATCCAGAGTTATTCAGGTTAGATGTCGGGGACGAAATCCTTTTAAGGGGGGGATAGTTGTAAAGCCCGCTTAGTTATTTTGGAAATTATCAGTTAATTATGATTAATTATAAAATTATTTATAGCTATTTAAATAATTTATCACTATTATTTATAGAATTCAGAAATGCATGGTTATGTTATTCAGTAGTTTTCATATTTTGCATTTCCGGTGCCCGGTATTTTTGGAACTCGGCGTTTGGCTCAGTAGAAATCACAACTTAGTATGTTAGTAGTTTGGGGACGGGTTTTAGACATTGGGAATGTCGGGAATGGCCGGGAATTTAGAATTTCCCAAAAATACCCCTTTAGTATGATTTATGTGATTTTATGGTGGAGGGGCAAAATGTTCTTTTTGCCCCATTAGTGTTTTGTCTTTTAGTGACTTTTTATTTGAAAATTAAATGTTTATTTTTAGTATTATTTGGCTGAATAAATGGTTATGATATGTGGCTTTAGTTTATTTTTCAAAACTTAACACTTAGAAAAAAATTGAGGAAAAGCTTTCAAAAACACTCTCTCCTTCTTTCCTCTCTTTTTCGGCCAAGCATTTGAGCAGCAAGGAGCTGGCTTTCTTCACTGATTTTTTTGCTTGTTGATTCATCTCATCTTAAGGGCCATTGCAAGCTAGGTTAGCCCTTGTTCTTCCTTCTTTAAATTCTTGAAAAAAATGATGAAAATGGTGATGCATGCATGATGTTTTTAATTGTTGTTGCTGCTGTATGTTGTGGATGTTTTCTGTGGTATAAAACATGTCTAATTGAAGTTAAATGAACTGTTTGAAGCATGTTAGTTAGGTTGTTTAAAGCTTTGAGTTTTCTATGCAAAAATGTGATTTTTGGAAGACAATCTTGTGAATCTGTTTCTGAGTTGTTGTTGTTGTTGTTAATTGTTTTCAGAGGCTTGGATAAGCTTGATTAAGTAGAATTAAGCTAGTGGAATGCATGATTAGGTGGTTTTGCTCAAGTTTGAGTTTAGAACTCAAAGCTTGAGCTCCAATGGTGATTTGTGAATCTGGGATTTCAGGGTTAGTTTGAGGCCTTAGAAATGTTCTAGGGAAGGTATAGAACAGGTCTGGAAAGTTTGAATCATTTTGGGGTTGAATTGGTCGAGTTATGAAAATTTGATGTTGCTGCCTGCGAGGAACCGGAATTCCGGTTGTGAATCCGGAATTCCGGATGGGGGTCCTGAATTTCCCAGAACCGGAATTCCGGTTGGGCAACCGGTCTACCAGTTTGGGAATTTTCAGAACCCGTGTTTTTTTCCTCGTTTTTATGTTTCAAGGGGTATTACCATGCTTTCTATCGATAGGGAAACTTTTAGTTCCTAGTTTAAGTCCCCGGGAAGTGATTTAGCGTGTCACTTATAGCGTTGTGATTTTTATGGTTTAGGAGCCAGTAATCCGCCGCTCAGCTTCAGTTCCAGTCAGGTTGACCAGCACACCTGAATTCGGAATCCAGGTAAGATTAGTATAATAGTATGCATATGTAGATTACATGTTTAGCGTGCATGTAGGAAGCCTGTTAGATTACATTAGATATGTATGTTGGCTTCGAACCATCCAACCCTGTCACGTCGGTACAGGCTGGAGTATGACCGACGGCGGAGTATGACCGGTTTGACCGATCAGGCTGACACTTGGTTGGTGGTTCCGTACTATCGACGTATCCCGTCGGTACAGGCTGGAGTATGACCAGCAGCCGGAGTATGACCGGTTCGACCGATCAGGAGGATATAGTAACACGTCGGTACAGGCTGGAGTATGACCAGCAGCCGGAGTATGACCGGTTCGACCGATCAGGTTGTTACGTGTCAATAGAACCGTCCCTATGAACGTTTAAAACTCAGTACCATGTTGGACATGGCAGTAGTGGCTCAGTACCATGTTGGACATGGCAGTAGCGGGACTTAGTATCGTGTTGGACACGACAGTTAGAATTATGTATGAGTATTATTATGCTTTTCTTACTGAGTCTGTCGACTCACAGTTTACGTTTATGTGTAGGTAAAGGCAAGGCTATAGCTGATGGACCGTGAGCGAGCTTATGAGATTGTACATGTCGGGGCGGTTAGGCCTGGAGCGTACGATCCTCGGGACAGCAAGGCTGATTTTTGTAACTGGTCGTTAGACGACCTTTATTTTATGTAACAGTTAAACAGTTAAAACTTTTTGTAAATAATTTTATAATCGGGATCCCGAGTCTTTTGTAATATTGTTTTATAAGTTTAAGTAAAAAGCAAAATTTTAATTAATCACGTTTTTCCATAAACCTCGTTGATTAGCAACGAGCTGCACAGTATGTTTGAAAATCACGTAATACGCCTAAGTTAGTTAGGGTGTTACATGTTAGTAGCCTGATAGTAGAATAGGCCCATGTTTCCTTTTTAATTTCCAAATTAAGCGGCATTAGTAAG
Source organism: Cannabis sativa (assembly GCF_029168945.1). Taxonomy (NCBI): domain Eukaryota; kingdom Viridiplantae; phylum Streptophyta; class Magnoliopsida; order Rosales; family Cannabaceae; genus Cannabis; species Cannabis sativa. The sequence goes on from NC_083607.1 coordinate 20,349,432, forward strand.
CTCTCCTTGAATACGACCTGATATGCCAACTCTTGGTTTCGCAGGCGGTTCTAATCAGATGGACGCCAGGCGAACTACCAGGAGTCAGGGCAACTCAGTGGGGTCGAATCAAGGTCAGGGAGCTCAGTTTCCCCCACTTGTTAGGGGCCGAGGTAGAGGTCCCCGAGGCAGGGCTCGTGGTCGGGGTGATGAGAACCCGCCACAGGCTACCCAGGCTCCCCCAGCCAATCAGGGAGCCCAGAATTGGGAGGTTCGGTTTGCGGAAATGCAAGCCCGGATAGAAGAACAAGACCTCGAGATTCAGAGGTTGAGACAGCAGGGTGCTCCCGGGCAGCCTCCGGTTCGTAGTTCCAGTGGCACCTGCCCCTGCTGCCCAGGCCGAGATAGTGGTGGCGGCCAATAGATTGGAACCTCTGTATGAGCGGTTCCGGAAGCAAGCACCTTCGGTTTTCTTGGGAGGTCCAGATGTAATGAAAGCCGAGCAGTGGCTGACGGTGATTACCAAGATCCTGAACTTCATGGGTGTCACCGATAATGACAGAGTGGTGTGTGCCACTTTCCAGTTCCAGAAGGACGCTCTGGTCTGGTGGGACATGGTGTCTCAGATACATGACGTCACCACCATGACCTGGGAAAGGTTCCAGGAACTCTTCAACGCGAAGTATTACAATGAGGCGGTCAGAAGCGCCAAGAGGAAAGAGTTCGCTCACCTGACCCAGCGTGAGAATATGAGCGTCACCGAGTATACTACTCAGTTTGACCGGTTGGCGAGGTTAGCCTCGAGAATTGTGCCGACCGACTTCAGCAAGAAAGAGAAGTATCTGGACGGGTTGAATGCCAATATCAAGCATGATTTGATGATCACCACGGATGACAACACCACCTATGCTCAAATGGTGGAGAAGGCATTGCGAGCTGAGGGCGCAATTGGGTGTATGTCGGACTCACCTAGTACTCCGGCGAGTGGTGGGGCTCCTACCCCTCCTGCATCAGGCTTTAGCAGGGGGAGTAGTGGTTCGACCATTGATCAGAGGAAGAGAGCACCCACTGCTTCCGGTGGCTCGATTCAGAACAAGAGGTTCCAGGGGAACCAGAACAGAGGGAGTCATCCTGGTGGTACTGAGACCCGATTCTCCTATCTCGAGTGCCCTAGCTGCAAAAGGCACCATCGGGGTGAGTGCAAAGGTCAGGGCTGCTTTCACTGTGGCATGCCCGGACACTTCAAGAGGGACTGTCCCCAGCTCCGATCAGAGGCACCGAGAGCTCCGGCGATACCCACTCCAGCCAGGGTGTTCGCCATCACTCAGGCTGATGCAGATGTCAGCCCATCAGTTGTCATAGGTCAGCTTTCTATTAATAACTCGCTATATTCAGTGCTGTTTGATTTTGGGGCTACACATTCTTATGTGGCGGCCAGAGTCTTTAGTAAATTGGATAGACCGTTCGATAGATATGAATCAGGGTTTGGAACCCTATTACCTGGCGGAGAATTGGTTATCTCCAATAGGTGGATTAGGTCTATGCCAATCAGGATAGATGGTAGAGAGTTAAGTGCTGACTTGATAGAGATGAGTTTAGTAGAGTTAGACATTATTTTAGGAATGAATTTCCTATCTAAATATTCGGCGAGTATAGATTGTAAAAGAAAGATGGTGATCTTCCAACCGGAAAGTGAAGAACCATTTGTGTTTGTTGGTTCAGTTCAGGGATCCCGGATCCCGGTGATCTCGGCTATGTCAGCTAGAGAATTGTTGCACGGCGGTTGTTTAGGGTTTTTGGCCGTGGTGGTGGACACCACTCGGCCAGATACCATTCGGCCAGAGGACATCAAAGTAGTTTGGGAATTTTTGGATGTTTTTCCCGAAGAACTTCTAGGGTTACCACCTCAGCGGGAGATTGACTTCGTGATAGACTTGGCACCAGGGGTGGAACCGGTTTCCAAAGCCCCATATAGAATGGCTCCAGCTGAACTTAAGGAATTAAAGATTCAGCTCCAAGGGTTGCTTGACATAGGGTTTATTCGGCCCAGTGTGTCACCACAGGGAGCCCGGTTTTATTCGTCAAGAAGAAGGATGGATCTATGAGGATGTGCATCGACTACAGGGAATTGAACAAGCTGACGGTGAAGAATAAATATCCATTACCTAGGATCGATGATTTGTTCGATCAGCTTCAGGGGAAGACAGTCTTTTCTAAGATTGATCTCCGTTCGGGTTATCATCAGTTGAGAATCCAAGAGGAGGACATTTCGAAGACGGCTTTCCGCACTAGGTATGGACATTACGAATTTCTGGTTATGTCATTCGGACTAACCAATGCTCCTGCAGCATTCATGGACTTGATGAATAGAGTATTCAAGGATTTCCTCGATATCTGTGTGATTGTGTTTATCGACGACATCCTCGTGTACTCTCAATCAGAAGAGGAGCATGAGTTACATCTTCAGATGGTACTGCAACGGCTTCGAGAACATAAGCTTTATGCCAAGTTCACAAAATGTGAGTTCTGGCTATCTCAGGTGTCCTTCCTAGGGCACATTGTGAGCAAAGATGGGATCAAGGTGGATCCCGGGAAGATTGAATCCGTCAGGGATTGGCCGAGACCGAAGACAGTGACAGAGATCAGAAGCTTCTTGGGTTTAGCTGGGTACTACCGTAGGTTTGTCGAAGGGTTCTCTAAAATTTCAATGCCCCTAACCGAACTTACAAAGAAAAATTAGCGGTTTATCTGGTCAGATAAATGCGAAGCTAGTTTTCAGGAGCTAAAATAGAGGTTGATTACCGCTCCAGTGCTAGCTTTGCCTTCGGACAAGGAGAAGTTCGTAGTTTATTGTGACGCATCCAAACAGGGTTTGGGGTGTGTATTGATGCAAGCCGATCGGGTTATCGCTTATGCCTCCCGTCAGTTAAAGGATTATGAGCAGCGATACCCGACTCATGACCTGGAGTTGGCCGCAGTGGTTTTCGCATTGAAGATTTGGCGGCATTACCTTTACGGGGAAAAGTGTGAGATCTATACCGACCATAAAAGTCTCAAGTATTTCTTTACTCAGAAGAATTTGAATATGAGACAAAGGCGTTGGTTGGAATTAGTGAAAGATTATGACTGTGAGATCCTCTATCACCCCGGAAAGGCCAATTTAGTGGCCGATGCCCTGAGCAGAAAGGGTCCCGGGCAAGTAGCTAGTATGGTTCAGATCTCACCTCAACTAGCAGAGGATATGGTTAGATCCAGCATTGAGTTTGTGGTAGGTCAGCTTCACAACTTAACGCTGCAATCTGACCTGTTGGAAAGGATAAAGGTCGCTCAAATGACGGATCCAGAGTTAGTGAAGATCAGAGATGAGGTGTTGGCTTGTCAAGCCAAGGACTTTTAAGTGTCAGATAACGGGATGCTTTTATATAAAGCTAGGGTTTGTGTTCCAAATAGTGTGGAACTTAGGAACGAGATCTTTGAGGAGGCTCATTCTACCCCGTATTCTCTGCATCCCGGCACCACTAAGATGTACCAAGATCTTAAACCGTACTTCTGGTGGAGCGGTATGAAGAAGAATTTGGTAGAATTCGTTTCGAGATGCCTCACTTGTCAGCAGATTAAGGCTGAACATCAGAGACCAGCAGGGTTGTTGCAGCCTCTAACCCTACCAGAATGGAAATGGGAAGATATCACGATGGATTTTGTGGTCGGATTGCCTAGGACCACGGGTTTATTTGACTCCATATGGGTAGTGGTGGATCGATTTACGAAATCTGCTCATTTTCTGCCGGTTAGAAGAACATTTACAGTGGATCAGTTGGCAAAGTTGTATGTCAGAGAGATAGTAAGACTTCACGGGGTACCGAAGTCTATAGTTTCGGACAGGGATCCGAAGTTCACCTCAAAATTTTGGCAAAGTTTGCAACGGGCAATGGGTACAAAGCTGAAATTTAGTACAGCATTCCATCCTCAGATAGATGGTCAGTCCGAAAGGACAATTCAGATATTGGAGGACATGTTGAGAGCCTGTGTTATGGACTTTGAAGGCTCATGGAATAAGTATCTACCGTTGATAGAATTTTCTTACAACAACAGTTATCAGAGTACGATAGGGATGGCTCCCTATGAACTGTTATACGGTAGGAAGTGTAGATCTCCCATCCACTGGGATGAGACAGGGGAGAGGAAATACCTAGGTCCAGAGTCAGTGCAGCGGACCAATGAGGCAATAGAGAAGATAAAAGCTAAAATGCTTGCCTCACAGAGCAGACAGAAGAGTTACGCAGATCCAAAACGCAGAGATGTTGAGTTCCAAGTAGGGGAACATGTGTTTTTACAGGTATCTCCGATGAAGGGGATCAAACGTTTCGGGAAAAGAGGCAAGTTATGCCCGAGATTTACAGGACCTTTGGAGATTCTCGAGAAGATAGGTCAAGTGGCATATCGGTTAGCATTGCCTCCAGCCTTATCAGCAGTTCACAACGTATTCCATGTCTCGATGTTGAGAAAATACGTTTCAGATCCCTCTCATATACTCAGTTATGAGAGCCTTGAGCTACAGCCAGACATGACTTATGAGGAATAGCCAGTGCAGATCCTGGATAGAAAGGATAAAGTCCTTCGAAATAAGACCATAGCATTGGTCAAGGTTCTCTGGAGAAAAAGCAAGGTGGAGGAAGCCACCTGGGAGCTAGAGTCAGATATGAGAGCTCAATATCCAGAGTTATTCAGATTAGATTTCGGAGACGAAATCCTTTTAAGGGGGGGATAGTTGTAAAGCCCGCTTAGTTTAATTTGGAAATTAGCAGTTAATTATGATTAATGATGAAATTATTTATAGCTATTTAAATAATTTATTTATACTGTTATTTATTGAATTCAGTGATGCATTTTATGTCATTCAGTAGTTTTCATATTTTGCATTTCCGGTGCCCGGTATTTTGGAACTCGGTGTTTGGCTCATTAGAAATCACAACTTAGTATGTTAGTAGTTTGGGACGGGTTAGTAGACATTGGGAATGTCGAGAATGGCCGGGAATTTAGAATTTCCCAAAAATACCCCTTTAGTGTTATTTATGTGGTTTTAGTGTGGAAGGGCAAAATGGTCTTTTTGCCCCATTAGTATTTTGTCTTTAGTGATTTTAGTAATTGAAAATAAATGTTTATTTTATTGTTTATTTGGCTGAAATGAGTTATATGCTAGGTGGCTTTTATTCTTTTCACAAAATCAACACTTAGAAAAAAATTAGAGAAAAATTTCAAAGAAACACTCTCTCTTTTTCCTCTCTTTTTCGGCCCTAGGAGCAGCTGGATTCTTGCTCTTCTTTTCTTGTGGATTCAAGGATTTTGTGTGTTTAATCCAAGCTAGGTTAGCTTCTCTTGTTTCCTTCTTTAAATTGTTGAATTTTGATGAAAAGATGATGATGCATGCATGAATTCTTAGTTGTTGTTACTATTGTGTTTTATTGATAATTTCTGAGATGTAAGCATGTTAATTTGAAGTTAATTAAGTTGTTAGAAATGCATGTAAATTACTTTGTTTCAAGTTTGGAATTTCTAGCTCAAAAATGTGATTTTTGAAGGAAATGTTGTGAATCTGTTGTTGTGTTGTTGTTAATGTTTTTAATGGTTTTCAGAGGTTATAATATGCTTATTTAAGAAGATTTATGTTGGTTTGATTGCATGTTAGCTAGGTTTACTCAAGTTTGAGTTTAGAACTCAAAGCTTGAGCTTTAATGGCACTTTTTGCTATGGTGCAATCTGGGTGGTTTTGGTGCCTTAGAAATGTTCTTTGGGTCATATGGAATAGGTCTGGAAGGTTTGAATTGATTTGGAGTCGATTTGTGCAAGTTATGAATTTTTGAGTTTGCTGCCTGCGAGGAATCGGAATTCCGGTTGCGCATCCAGAATTCCGGATGGGGGTTCTGAATTTTCCAGAACCGGAATTCCGGTTGGCAACCGGTCTACCGGTTGGGGAAAATTTTGAAACCCTAGATTTCCTCGATTTTATGTTTTAGGGGGTATTGCCATGCTTTTTATCGATAGGGAAACTTTTAGTTCCTAGTTTAAGTCCCCGGGAAGTGATTTAGAGTGTCACTTATAGTGTTGTGATTTTTATGGTTTAGGAGCACATGTCCGTAGCGCGATTAAAGTTCCAGTCAGGTTGACCGCCACACCTGAATTCGGAATCCAGGTAAGATTAGTATAACAGTATGCATATGTAGATTACATGTTTAGCGTGCATGTAGGAAGCCTGTTAGATTACATTAGTTATGTATGTTGGCTTCGAACCATCCAACCCTGTCACGTCGGTACGAGTGGAGTATGACCGACGGCGGAGTATGACCGGTTCGACCGATCAGGCTGACACTTGGTTGGTGGTTCCGTACTATTGACGTATCCAGTCGGTACGAGTGGAGTATGACCAACGGCGGAGTATGACCGGTTCGACCGATCGTGGATATAGTAACACGTCGGTACGAGTGGAGTATGACCGACGGCGGAGTATGACCGGTTCGACCGATCAGGATGTTACGTGTCAATAGTACCGTCCCTATGAACGTTCAGAACTCAGTACCGTGTTGGACACGGCAGTAGTGGCTCAGTACCGTGTTAGACACGGCAGTAGCGGGACTCAGTATCGTGTTGGACACGACAGTTAGGGTTATGATCAGGGGTATGGGCGTCTGATCATGACCGGGATTATGTATGAATATTATTATGCTTTTCTTACTGAATCTGTCGACTCACAGTTCTACGTTTATGTGTAGGTAAAGGCAAGGCTAAAGCTGATGGACCGTGAACGAGCTTGTGAAGATTGTACATGTCGGGGCGGTTAGGCCTGGAGCGTACGATCATCGGGACAGTGAGGCTAATTTTGTAACTGGTCGCTAGGCGACATTTATTTTGTATAAACAGTTAAATCTTTTGTAAATGATTTTGTAATCGGGATCCCGAGTCTTTTGTAATATTATTTTATAAGTTTAATTAAAAAGCAAAAATTTTAATTAATCACGTTTTCCATAAACCTCGTTGATTAGCAACGAGCTGCACAGCATGTTTAAAAATCACGTAATACGCCTATGTTAGTTAGGGTGTTACATAAGGTCCCTCTGTCTCAAAAGTCTTCAGTGTCGATATCTTGGTCAATATCTTTATAAGACTCATAAGACACATCTTTATTGTTGCTCCCTTATTTTTGATAATTGTTAGAACAAAGGGAGAATCATCGTCACCGCCCCCTCTCTTGAGTCGTCTTTGGAAGTAGGTGGAGATTCTTCATCACTACTGTCTTGCTCGAGACCATCTTTAAAAATAGTAGGGGACTCATCTTCAATATCTCCCTGTTGGAGTTCATCATGGGAAACAGAGAAGGATTCTATTTCAGTGGAAGCATTCGTTATTGATTCTTCTTCACTTTCTTGGTAAATGACAATTCAAAGTCAGGAAATAAATATGCAGTGTAATTTGTTGCTTTTGGTTGAGCAACTCCGCTGACCTTCTTGATGGCTTGTTCAAGCCTGATAAAATCAGCACTATCTAGAAACTCTTGAATGGTGTGTAGTGATTAGAGTTTTGCGTCTTTCCATAATGGACTCATAATAGTTAGTCCAGCAAACTATCATCATGACCTTGGCATCTTCACTGAGTATATTTGTCTATGTTGTCGTCTCTAAGAATTGTTATAAGTAATCTTTTAAAGGCTCATCTTCTTGCTGTTTGATGCAAACCAAATCATTGGGCTTGATCGGTCTGTGTCTTTATGGAGAGAATCGATCATAGAATATTTTTTTTAAGTGTTTCCCATGAATTGATAGATCCCGGGAAAAGCTTGAGATACAACTGTCGTGCTATTTCTGATAGAGAGGCTGGAAAGACTCGACGTCAACACCCTTCATCATTCCAACTTTATTCCTAATACCAAACAGCACAAATGATAACAACTATCTTCTCAATCCCTTCTACATCCTATCCTTTCTAAACTCTCCATCCATCCTACTCCCTCATTCCAACAAAACATGGCCTCAATGTTGTTTTGCATTAAAATATGTAAGCCTAGCTCATGCAAACGTTACAATTACAAAAGGCGTACATAGTATTATTTAGACACAAAATTTGGCATTTTGTTTGTCATAATAATCATGTGTGGTCGCGTTGATTGGGATGTTTGTACACTTGAGCTTCTTCCTTTCACGCAGATGGGCCGGTTACAATTTACAAACCCCATCATTATGCAATGGATGTGATTTTCAATTTCTTGACATAGTTTAAGTACTGCTGGCCACGCGCAAAGCTTTGTACAATACAATGTTCCTTTCTAGTTTCTATGCTTTACATATCAATAGCTTCATTATATGTAGGACCTAAAATTTGTTTGCACCGATATTAAAAAGTACATTTTTCGTGAATTAGGAAAGAGAAAGAAAACAAAACGGCATGGAAATATCAATATTACAAAAAAGGGCCTCAACTTTTTTATAATCGTTCAGTTTGGATCGTATGATGATATGTGAGAAAGGTTACATAATATAGGTTGTAGACTTATTACTTTTTATCTTTTCTTAAAAAATATATTATATTCAATGACAATATGATGGTAGACATTAGAGCACAAAATGTTACTTCATCTCTAAGTCAATATACATACAATATCCATACGACAGAACTCAGCATGAGGGACAGAAACCATCAAACAAATAAATTTCATCCAACAATGCTAATTTATAAAGTGACGTTAAATTCATAACACAAATATTTACACCATTTGTGATTCTGTGAACTGACCCAAATGATAGGATTGTGTCTGGCATCAGTTAATTGCATTAACAAACAAGGAATTCTTTTCTATTTTCATTTTATTTTTTAATAATTATAAGGGTATCTTTAAATTATTTTTTAATGTGTATATACTTTACAAAATATAAATATAAATAATAGAATTTCGCACCTCATGGCATTTTGTTATGGGGGAAATCTCCTAAAATATAATTATACCAACTAAACTAAAGTTTGAAATTTCTTTATAAAAAGGTAATTTATGATTTTATATTTTACAAATATATAGTGTTATTTTTTTCTTTTCTTTTCTTTCTTGGAATGGAAATTGGGAATGCATAGTGTAAGTCTTCTACACATTAAAATATATATAATGACTTTATAGATAAAGACTACTTTTCATTATTTAATTTTTGAAGAAAAAAAAAACTACTTTTATTTTATTTAATTGTAAGAAAACATGACTTTATTTCTGTGCACCAAAAAACATGACTTTTATTGATTTCAGCCGAAGAAGGTAGCTAAAAATGGTCAACTATAGTAATACTAGCAATTACGAACCATTGCATGCGTAGGACCCCAATAGTAAGCATCCATTATCCATGATTTAGTAAAGTCTAGTGTATACTACAATACAAAAAACTTTACAATAATTTGATTTTTACCAACTTCACCATATTACCAATTTCTATCATTTAAAGTTCATTTATTATTTTAAAGAATACTTTATATATATATATATATATATATATATATGAAAAAAGATTTTGACTTATGATTCATCATATTCAAAAAAGTAACCTAGGTTGAGTAAATTTTACAATATGTTTGTAAGCTAATTTTTGTAGCTTTGATTTTAATCCAACTAAAAATGAGGCAAACATTATTTGGTTTTTCCAAAAGAAGTCTCGCTGCATAACAGCAGAGTCAAAAAATGATCATGATATATATACATATATATATATATATATTTACATATAAATATTGATTCATGATATATATATATATCATGATATATGATTCATGATATTTGGTTTTGCAGGAATTGATCATGATATATATATATATAAATATTGATTCATGATATATGATTATATGTTGATGAAGTCTAAATCCCAAGCACAATTATTATAGTTCACCATATGTATATTAGTTTTTAACCTTTTTTTTACTAGTGAATTTTTTGGTGGGTTCAATAAAAGGAGAAAAAAAAAAAAAGAATAGTGGGTAGGTGGTGGTTATATAAATTGTTAGGTTAGGTGCCCTTATATTATGTGAGAAACCAAACTAAAATAGTGTAATAATTAACTGAACATTTGTTTGAAATCTTTTGTTATCAACGGATGTTTAAATGAGCCTGACATAGTTCATCATACCTGTTCCCGACATCAATAATTAAGTCCCCTCTTCCATGAAATATTGCCCAGCTATACCCAAAACTACAACTTTCTTTTCATGCATTCTACAAAATAATAACAGCAATAATAAGGTATATTAGCCTTCAAGTTTTAAAAAGTTTTTATCTTTTAATTTTTTTTTTCTTCCATTCTATAATGTCCTTACTTATGCTGATCCTTAGCTAAGCATATGAATTATGATTTTAAGATTATTTTTTTTCATAAAAATTATTATTTCTATTAATTAGAATTTTTCAAGAAAAAAATATTGTGTGCAAATATATGCTTTTTTTTTCCCTTTAAACGGTCAACTAATTAGGCTTGAAGTAAATATTTTCCATAGTAATTTCTGACATAATTTTTTACATAATTTGAGTCAATTTGCTACATGTTTACCTAAATTTCAATAAGAGTGACATGGCGATGGCGAGTATAACGACATGTTGTACAAGATTACTTGAGACTAAATTAATGAGAAATATACAATGTTGTTACCCCCACAAGGTATATTTTATGTATGGGAAAGAGATTTGACACTACTATAAAAATATTTTTTCTCGACGTTTTAAACAGTCGTTTAAAGTATTCCTGTCAATTTATATAATCGTCGCCTATACGACCGTCGCAAAATGAGCAAAATAGGCGACAGTTACAAACCGTCGCTAATGTAGATTTCCCGGCGGGTTAAAACTGTCGCCTATAGTACAGGGCACGATTTTAAACCGTTGGGAAATGTAAAAAAAAAAAAAAAGAGAATAAAATAAAGATTTTTCTGCCATTTTTTTCTACATTTGTTTTAAAATTTTACTTAAATTAAAATAAAATAACTAATTAATTTTATTACAACAACAACTAACTTTAAAACACATTAAATCTATACAATAACAAAATAATATATATAATAAATAAAAAAAGTATATAAATAAATAAATATATTTATACCGAGCTCGGAGTGAGAGAGAGAGAGAGAGAGTGAGACGGACGGGATGTGGTGGTGGTCCGACTTATGAGACAGAGATGAGAGGGACATCAACGAGAGGAGGTGGTGGTTCGACGTATGCGACGGAGAGGAGAGGGAGACCGACGAGAGGAGGGGTGGGTGGAGATGGGTGGACGAGAGGCGAGAAGAAAGGGAGATCGAGAGAGGGAGGAAGACGACGAGAGAGGAGTGCGATGGTGCAGAGGCATGGGTGGGGTTTTGGAGAGTTAAGATTTTTATTTTAGGGTGTGGAAAATGGAAAAGAAATAGGTGAAAAGAAATTGGTGGGCATGTGGGAAATGAAAAAAAAGTAGGTGGGCACGTGGGAAATGTGGCAAGAAGTAGGTGAAAATTTTTTAATGGGCCCTTATTCCCGACGGTTTAAAACCATCAGGTATAGTATAGGCGACGGTTTTACTATACCTGATAATTTTAAACCGGGTATAAGGGACTCCTAAAAATTTGCATTTTATTAAAAAACGTTGGCTCTTTTGTTTATTACGATTTTAAACTGCAGGAATACTAAATTTTTCCTGACGGCTTTAAATAGTTACTTAATTTTTTTAGCGACGGTCCCCGAAAAAATTGACCACCCCTAGGGTGCATAAGTACCCCAAGGGGTTTGAGCAACCACCCTCTTAGGGTGGGTTATTATCCCCAAGTGTAAGATAGGTAACTACCCCTAAAGTATGTTAGACAGTCACCTCCCCCACCCCTCCCCTAAGAGTAGGTCTGTTAGAAATTATTTTAACATGATCTTGATTTATAAACATTTATGTTTGATTATATATATAATCTTACATTTTAAATATGAAATTTCTAAAAACGATAAAATAAACATGTAAAAGTTGTAGAAAACCTTATATTGGTTGCAGCGGAATATAAGACTCCTTCCCTTCAATATTCTAACTCTTGTTTCTTTCTATTGCAGAGGTTTAACGTATACTAAACCTAGATTATTCTTTGAAATACACCTTTTTTCACAATCTTCCACGTCTTAAATTGTGCGAGCAATTCTAAAACAGCTAACACTCGAAAATTTAAGAAAGTAAAGGCAAAGAATTTAGAAATTCTACAGGGAATAAAAGAATTTTCTTGATTACAATTTTTTCTAACAAGAGATAGGTTATTAGAGTCTACTGAATTCAAAAACCATCATCTTCTATTTATAGAGTTTTTTCTAGGGTTAGGCTTAGAATTAAAATTAGTTGAAAAGATATAATGAGTTTAAATAAAACCCTTCGTCGAATTATATATATAGGGCCATGGGTTTGAATTTTATCATTTTGTTTACTTGATGAAACATCCATATCTTTCTTCAAAATTACTATTTTTTTTCTATTCTTATTATTTAAATGCTAATTTAATCTATTTAATAATTATTAAACAAAATTATTATTAAATATGTTTATCAATTAGACCCTCTAAGGTTCTTAATTAACAAAAAGAAAACCCTCTCTTCACTTTTCTTCTCAAATAAACCCTTAGTGAAATTCCTAGATAAGTCAAAGTCTTCTTTAGAATTCTAATTGGTTTAAGAAATGTCTACAAGACAATATTATTCTAGATAGTGTGGGGACCATGGGCCTAAGTAATCAAGATCCTAATAAACAGTTCTCAAAATTTATGAATAGATTTCGTTACTTATTAATTCTTTCTGACTCCATTATAGATTTAGAATTACACTCTTGATTACATAGAACGATTTGTACACCAAGTACAGATACGATGTGAATTATCCATTATTTTAATCTAAATAATTAATGATCATCTATAGATGGTTTATATCGATTAGGGAGAAATTTATTATTTTACGCTTCGATATATTTTATCCTTAAAATACTTGCCTACTTATAAATGGCATTTCAATAAACCAACATAATTATAGAAATAGGAGCTTTTCCATTTTTATCGTTAAGCTAAGCTCTAAAGAAACTATCGTTTCACTTCTAAATAATTATGGAAGATATAGATTCTATTTCTTTGATTAACACTCCCACTCAATGTTTGTTTTATGGTACTGAATCAGGTACACAAGATGAAGAGCAATGTAGTTTCTAAACTGACATTGGGCTTTATTACTACAAAATAATGTCCTTCAGCCTCAAGAATGTAGGTGCTACTTAGCGGAGGCTAGTAAAATGTATGTTTCATGACTTAATTGGAAATAATTTGGAAGTCTATGTTGATGATATGCTGGTTAAGTCAGAGAGATTCGAAGACCACATCAGAGACTTAGAGGAATGCTTAAACATCTTGTTGGAATATCAAATGAAGCTCAATCCTTTGAAATGTGCCTTCAACATCCAATCACGAAAATGTCATGGATTCATTGTCAAATCAAGAGGAATTGAAGTGAATCTAAAAAGATCATGGTTTTGCAAGACATGAAGTCACCATCATAAGTCAAAGACATGCAAATCCTAAATGAAAAAATTACTACACTTAGTAGATTTGTCTCAAAATTAACCAATATGTTTGTTCCTTTATTTAATTTACTAAAAGGAAGCAACAAGAGGTTTGAATAGATTGATGAATACTAGCAAGCCTTCCGAGCTCTCAAACATCACCTGGCCAGCCCTCCCATCTTATCTACACCAATAGATGGCGAAGAATTATTCATCTATTTTGCTATCATCGAGCATGCAACTAATACTGCTGTGATGCGTAAGGAAGAAGGGATACAACACATGGTCTACTACATCAGTAAGTGTCTCATTGGGGTCGAGTCAAGGTATTCCCCCCATTGAGAAGCTAACCTACTACTTGGTACTGGCCTCTAAAACACTAAGTCCTTACTTCCAACCACTTAGGCAAGTTCAAATGAAGCTTGAAGTATAAGGGTGCCTACTGAAGTGGGTAGTTGAACTAGGTCAGTTTGAGATCATTTACCAGCCTAACACATCAATGAAAGGACATGCATTACCAGACTTCATTGTTGAGTGCACTAGCCTTAAAGATGATGATCTCATGATTAATGAAGACTAAGTTTGTGGGATTTATGCCTTAAACAAACCCAATTCAGTATATTCTTATTTACTTTCAATAACGACCAGAAATCATACCATGACCTAGTCATATGCTTTGTTCACATGTTTCATACGTGATCATAGGTTTAATGTATAAGTTCTACCAAATCCTAAACATATTTTTATTTACAATTACAATGATGTCATCATAGTAGAAAGCGATTGTGATTATATGCTTTAAATTATTTAGTTATATTATTTATCAGTGCACTAGATTTACACTGACGTGATAATATAATTAATAAGATTTAGTTAGACTTAGCTTAGTGGAATGCCTTTTCTACAGCATTAGTAAAGGGAACTAATATAGGATGTATTGGCTATACATTGCACTAGACTGATATTAACAGTGGAGAAGATATTATAAACTTACAATTATATCATTTTATTATCCCAATTTTTGTTCAAATGATGTGGAATGTCCACATAGGCAAGAATGATGCCACGTGGAGTACAACTTACAGGAAGAAGACCAAGTCACCATGCACAACGTATCAGTTGATAGAAGTCCAAATGCTGAAGCATGATAAAGAGACAGCAAGCTGGCCCACCAAGAGGATCTGGCCAGACCACCCCTTGTCGGCCCTATTGCCAGCATAGGCTAGCCAACCTCCAGTAAAGGGAGGGCCTACCAGCCTCTCTTCTGGTAGGCATTTTTTATGCCTCTGTAGCTTTTAGCCTAGACAATATTTCAAGCTACAAATTGGGCTTCAACAACCCACAAAATTAAGAGATTAACTTCAGTTATTTACCTCTTATTGGGGACTATTCAACATGTTCTTTACTTCTTAATTTAATGTGTATCAAATAGGTTATATCTGCTCTTTTTAAGAGATATCAACCTATCATCACTTGTATGCTCTCCTACATAAAGGGCACTAAACTAAACCTAAACTCTTTATGCTTTGAAGTCTAAGTCTTACGCTCTAAGTGCTACATGCTATGTCTTAAGCTCAAAGCCCTTAAGTCTTGAAACCCTAACTCATTTTCACTTCTACAGGCCCCTTGCAGTGTAGAAAAGACTAAGTCTCCCTCATCTCTTCTACTTGAGATTTTCTACTTATTCTCACTATTGTAATCTTAAGAGAGCCACTCTAGAATCCACAACACTTATGATCTGAGTGGTATTATCTCTAGTATCAATATAACTACAAGGGGAGTAGGTCATTACCCGCTAACTAATGAGGCTTAACCTCTATAAAAATATTGTGTCCTTTTTGTTTTCCAGTTCTAATAGTGTACACGTGGTAATTTCAATTATAAATACGACTCTACTGTCGGTTGGCAAAATTTAATGTTAACACTTTTCTATGTCAATATCATTTAGTTGATCACAGGTCATTTGATCTCATTCTTAAGATGGTTAGGTTCTAGCTCAATTGTATTATACGTGTTCTTTGACTTGTTTGTTACACCTTACCAGTATGATTTGTCCGATACTTACATCTTGGCAATACGGTAGTAAAATTGAGTGGGAGCGCTAATCATAGATATGAAATCTATATCTTCTACAACTATTTAGAAGTAAAACTATGGTTTCCTTAGAGCTTTTCTTAACGTGATAAATGATTGAGCACTTATTTTGGTAATTATATTAGTTTCTCAAAGTATCATTTACATGTAGCTATGTATTTTTAGGATAAAAATATTGAAGGGTAAAATAGTAATTTTGTCCCTACTCATTGTAAACCGTCAATAGAGGATCAATGATTATTGTGATTGAAATAATAGATAATTCATAGAGTATCTAAATTTTGCATATAGAGCATTCTATGTAATTAGGAGTGCAATTACAAATCTATTGTAATGCCAAGAGGAATTAATAAGTTAGGAAATTTACTCAATAAATTTTAGATGTACTTATTAGGAGCTTGATTATATAGGCCCATGGTTCCCACACTAACTGAGATAATATTACTTTGTAGTCTCAATTAATTTGTTTCAATTAATCAATTAAGATTACAACTAAGAATGTGTCTTATTTATAAATTTTACTAAGGAATGACATATTTGAGAAAAAAAAAAAAAAAGAGAATTTAGGATTTATTTATTAATTAAGAGACCTTATAGGGTTTAATCAATAAATATATTTATATGGTAATTTTATTAAATAATTAGTTTTAATTATTAAATAAAAAAATTTGGCATTTAAATAATTAGAATAGATAAATGGCATTTTTGAATAAAACATCAATAAGAAAACAAAATAATGACAAAATTTAAACTCATGGGCCTTAGTGAGGGTTCAACCCTGAGGTTGTTTTAAAGCTCATTATAGTATTTTATTTAGCTGATTTAATTTTAAACCGAACCCTAGAGTGAATTTAAAAGTATAACATTATAGTTCTTGGCATATAAAGTTGATATACATATGATATATATAGTATATACAATATATTCTGAGACAATAAGTAACACCCTAACTAGCATAGGCGTGTTAACGTGATTTTAAACATACTGTACAGCTCGTTGCTAATCAACGAGGTTATTAAAAATCGTGATTAATTAAAATTTGCTTATTTAATTAAAAACTTAAAGTATTACATATATAATATTTCGGGATCCCGTTTATAAAATACTTTACAAAAGTTCGCTATACATATAATCAAAGTTTGCCGCCTAGTGACTATACAGCAAAAGCCTCGATGTCCCAAAGATCGTACGCTCCAGGCCTAATCGCCTCGATATGTACAATCTTCACCTGCTCGTACTCAGGACTCTTCAACTTTAGCCTTGCCCTTACCTACACATAAAGATAGCACTGTGAGTCGACAGACTCAGTAAGAAAAGCATAACATATAACATACAAATAACCCGGGTTATAACCTGGCGCCCATACACCCGATCATAACCCTAATCCCCGTGTCCCACACGGTACTGAGTCTAGAACGTTCATACGACAATACTATCGACCATAATGTCAGCCTATACTCAATATGCTAGTCATACTCTAGCCATATTAATGTGACAGCATTGATCAATATTTTAGCCAACATACATTTATCAGTAATCAGTGCAACTATATGTATATTATTACTGCTATCAATGTAATCTAACAGGCATAAACAACATGCACGCTAAACATGTAATGACATATGCATGACATTATACTAATCTTACCTCAATTCCGAATTCAGGTGTGCCGGTCAACCTGAGTGGAACAACTGCTCGGCGAATTATAGGCTCCTAAATCACATCGATAACAACACGCATAAGTGATTTGCTAAATCACAATCGGGACTAAGGTTTACAACCAAAACCCTATCTACTGCAACTTAATATGGTAATATCCCAAACTAGCAGGGAATCAACCAACTAGAAACCTGAAACTGGCACAAAACAACAAGCTAAAAAACCGGTTTTCCCCCCTGCTGCAAAATCCGAGTAACCAGTTTTACAAGCAGTGTAAAGCCGGTTAGCCGGTTTTACCCAGAAAACAAACAAAAATCAAACCCCTGACCAAAACATTTTCAAACTCAACTAAACTTTCCAAGCCTGCATATTATACCCCAATAAACATATTCCAAGTGATAGAAGAACAATCAAAGCTCAGAATCAATTTTCACCACTGATGAGCCAAGCTTGAGTTCAAAAACTCAAAGCTTGCTCATCCAACAAACAACTTAACAAAACCTGCCCAAATTAACTTATTTCAACATAAATCAACTACAGAAAACATAACCAAACTCCAGCAGCAAGAATAGCAACAAAAAACACAAAAATAAGCATGATTCACTTTCTTTAAAAACAAGAAACTAAAAGGGAAGTTGCTTAAGACCTTACCTTGGCTTGGAGATTACTAAAACTTGCTGAGAAATCCCTAGATGAAGTTAAAAATCCATAAACCCTAGCTGGGTTCTAAGGGAAAAAGGAGAGAGAGAGAGAGAGAGAGAGAGAGAGAGAGAGAGAGAGAGAGAGAGAGAGAGAGAGAGTTTGAAGAGAGAGATGCTATCTTTTTTCAAAATTTCTATTTTTTTTTAATAAATGAAATAAAAGATTGGTTTTACTAAATCAGCCTCAGCCAAAACAATATTAAAAACCTGATTATACTCATCTAATTAAAACTACAAAAAGACAAAAGTTTCCCATACTAAAAGTCATAAAATGGCACTAAGGGGTATTTTGGGAAACTCTAACATCCCGATTATTCCCGACATTCCCAATGTCTAAACTATTGTCCCGCTATACCAAAAAAAAATACTAAGATGTGATTCAAAAGCCACACACCGCGTTCCAATATTGCCGGGCACAAAATATGCAAAATTGTGAAATTTCTATATGTGACATAAAAATGCATTCTGAATTCAAATAAATCATCATAAACTATTAATTCATAATTAAACATAGATTTCATAATTAAACCCTATTTATCTACTAATTTCCAAAATTTAAACTAAGCGGTCTTTACACAATAGCTATAATTTATATATAGAACTAGAAATCTTTATTTGAATTCCTCTTAGAATTTGTGCCCCTTAGTGTTGAATCATTGCTTACTCATAATAAAGAAATACTTAGCATAATGTGGAAGATTGTGTAGTCTTCCACATCTAGAAAGAGAATCCAAATTCAGTTCTTGATCACACTTTGTGACAGAAAGGATCAAGGGTGAGAGAAGTGAATGGAAGGAGTCAATAATTTTTGTTGCAACCCAATGTAAGATTTGTTAATCTCTTATGTATTTACTTTTACTGTTTTAGGAATCCATATTAGGACGTTATATTAGTTTAATCTAACATACTTGAATAGAAAATAAGATCTTGGTTATACAAGCTTTCCAAAAATAGGCCTCAGAGCCATGGTATCATTTATTATTCATCAAATATGAATTGAAAACAATTTTTTATGTGTTTTATGTAAGATTTGGATGTTTCATGTTAGTGATATATGCCTTGATGAAAGCAAGGTGACGGTTATTACAATTATGAAAGTGAGAAAGCGATCATGGCCGCTATGAAAGAAAAGTCATGACTATTAACTGGAACCATTGTTAGGTTCTCTGCTTGCGAGTTAATTCCATAGATGACGGTAGTGACGTGAATACTAGGGGTGGTATTTGGGTTGCTACATGATGAACATAAGCCAGATGAAGGAACGGGAAGACCTAGTATGTAGAAGATCATAATATGATTGATTTGGAAGATTGGGACAGGCGGGAAAAGTAATGACTATACAGTGGAACAGTTGTTAGGTCCCTACTTGCCCATTATCAACACAGACAATGACACTGACATGAATACCAGGGGTGGTATTTTGGTTGATCCACGTATGATAACTAGGAAAAGTAATGACTATAAATTGGAATCGTTGTTAGGTTTTGTACTTGCCGGTTATCTCCATAGATAACGATAGTGATATGCATACTCGGGATGGTATTTGATTTATCCTGTGAGACAACCGTGAAAAGTCATAACTCTAAACTGAAACTATTATTAAGTTTCTTACTTGTTGGCTATCCTGATTTGGTAGCAGCAGTGACATTATTATCGACGAGCGGTATTTGGGTTGGCTAATTTGACAACAATAGTAACATTTGGATACCAGGGATTGGTATTTATGTTTCCTAGCTCAGTAATAATTTTGATATTTAGATATCAATTTTGAGTATCATGGTTGTTTTATTAAACAACGATAAAGACATCGGTATGCTAGTTTAGGAATTAGATTTGTTTTGTTAAGAAAATAGTGTGACTGGTTACGTTATGAAGTAATAGTTACTTTATGAACATACAATCATCCATTAAGCACATAAACTAACATGAACACATTCAAATCATCACAATCATCATTTTAAATCCATATTTCATGAAAGTAAATCATTACTATGGCTCTAAGGCTAGTTTTTGGAACTTATTTTACTAGGATCTAGATTTACTAAATGTATGTTGATTATAGTCTATAATCTAATACCCTAAATATGAATTTTCTAACACGATAAAATAAATACATATAAAGTTTAGAAACCTTACATTCATGGCAGTGGAATAATATGACTCCTTCTATTCAAATCTCTAGCCCTTGTTCCTTTTTGTCGCAGAGCATTATCAAGATCTGAACTTGGATCTTCTCTCCTATAGTTTGGTTAACCACCGTCTTTCCCACAGTGATTGAGTACTTGACTTGCTATGAGTGGGTATCGCACTCTATCAATAAATGTTCAAATTTGATGAAGAACAAAGAATAAAACCTAACTTTTTGATAGGTTGGATGAGAATGAGAGCATCATGTTCCCTTTAATAGTATTTCAACTAGGATTTATGATTTTAATTATATGGATTAAAAAAGATAAAATAATAGACAAGTAATTACTTTAGTGGCTGGCCACTTAATGAGTCTCACTAGTTACAGTTTTTCTACTTTATTTCAACTATTCATCTTTTCTTTCAATAATGCGATATTTTGAAACTTCAATCATATAAATGTCAAAACTATTTATTTAATAATTATAATTAATTATTAAATAAAATTGCCATTTATTTTATTTATTAATTAGACTTAATAAAGTCTCTTAATTAATAAATAAACTCCAACATTTTTTTTCTTCACAATTAAGTCATTGCTTAGTGAAAATTCATAAATAAGACATAGTCTAATTTTAGAATTATAATTGATTAATTAAAACCAACTATCTGAGTTTGCAAGTAGTATTATCTCAACTGGTGTGGGCATCATGGCCTATATAATCAAACTTCCAATAAGTACAACTAGAATTTACCAAGTAAATTCTCTAACTTATTAATTCCTCCTTGCACCACTATAGATTCAGAATTGTACTCTTAATTATATAGAACGCTCTATATGTACCAAGATATAGATATGCTATGAATTATCTATTATTCTAATCCAAATAGTCAAAGATCCTCTATAGATGATCTACATCGAATAGAGACAAATTTACAGTTCTACCCTTCAATGTATTTTATCCTTAAAATACTTAGCTACCTATAAATGATATTTCAGTAAACTAATATAATTACTGAAATGAGACCTCAATGATTTATCTCTATTAAGTCAAGCTCGAAGAATAGATTCTATATCTATGATTAGCACTCCCACTCAATTATACTATCATGTTCCCAAGATGTAAGTATTAGGTCCTCTCAGCTTTAACAAACAACTCTAAAAATATAAATAACACAATTGAGATCGAACCTAACCATATCAAGATTAAGATTTATTGACCTAAGATCAACTAACTTATATTGACTTAGATAGATACAACGGTAAGTTTATGATATATTATCTAAGTTTAATATTGGTCCAGTCCGATGTATACTCCATACATCTAATCCTAGCATACTTTGCCAATACCCTGAAAAGGACATAATCTATCGCTGATTATCATGTCAGTTCAGTGTACTAACAAACCATGGGTCATAAACTTTGAAATATATAATGATGATTATATTCTATTGTGTTGACATCACTATAATCATGAATAACTATATGTTTTTGATTTAATAGAATTTATACATTAAACATATAACCATGAAAGCAATCATGTGAACCATGCAACATAAAATGATTTCTGATATTTTATTAATTAGTAAATCTGATATATTGAAATTGGTTTTATTTAGGGTACAAAACCCAACATCAAGTTAGTTACAGAATTTTTTTGAAATTGTGAAACAACTCATAGCATATGTAAGTATCGATTGGACAACGACTTTCAAGAGCACTTCTTCTCCTCCAATGGAGAATAATTTTTCCTTTCAAACATTGAGCAATTTCCAAATTTTTTCTTTGATGTTACTGAACATTTATGTATTTTCTCTAGAAGAGTATGCAGGAAGTCTAAGATATCTTTCATGACAATCACTTATAGACATGTTCAATGTTTGATGGAAAAACATTTAAATAGCTTCTTCAATATTGGGTGAGAAGGACATGACAAATTTTTGAGTGTTGAGAAGTTGACCTGATGTTCAATGACAAATTTTTGAGTGTTGAGAAGTTGACCTGATGTTCAGTGATAAGTTTGAAGAACTCTCTGTATAGCCAAGGCTGATTTGTTTGTAGCATGACAAAACAAGAGGTTGTCATATGCAAATAAAAGGTGTGATATCAATGGGGCATGTCTTGTGAGACGAAGTACTTCAAGATTACCAATAGCTTCCTCATGATTCAATAAGCTAGATAATCCTTCATAACATATCAAAAATAAGTAGAGTGATAATGGACTGCCCTATCTCAGTCCTCTCCCTGGAATGACATTCCCAACAATTTCACCATTTAAAGAAAAAGAAAAACTTGTTGAAGAAAGGCATTTCATAATGAGTGATATCCATCGTTCTTCAAACCCCATTTTTTCCATCATAGCTGCAATATATGCCCATTCAACATGATTGAAAGCCTTACTCATATCTAGCTTAAGTGTTGAGTAGCCTTTCCCCCCTTGATTTGTATGCTTGAGATGATGGACTAACTCAAATGCTACAAAGATATTATCAGTAATAAGACAGATTTATAATAAAGCACTCTTAGTCTATGTGATGACAATGGAAGAACATCTTTGAATCTGAGGACTAACACTTTTGAGATCAGTTTGTAAATGACATTGTACAAAATTATTGGCCTATAATCACTCATTCCAGTTTGGTTATTGATTTTTGGAATAAGAGTGATAATTGATTTATTCAGCATATCCATATCCTAACCATCGTTGAGAACTCCCAAAACCACATTAGTAACTGAGGGTCCAACAATTTCCCAATAGTTTTGATAGAACATGGTTGACATACCATCACTACTAGGACTCTTATTAGGACTCATAGATTTCAAGGCCACAAGTGTTTCATCAGGTGTAAATGGCTACGTAAGATTTTCATTCATTGAAGTAGAGACTGTTGTAGGAAAGATGTTTATTGTGTGCTGAAGTGCCGAGGTGCCAACGGGAGATGCAGTGAAAAGCTCCTCAAAATAAGATGAAATAATCGTTGCCATTCCCTTCTTTGAATTTTCTGTAACACCAGCTACATTTTAAAGTGATTTGATTGCATTATTGTTCTGTCTAAATGTTGCATGAGCATGAAAAAACTTTGTATCTTTGTCTCCATTCTACATCCAATTCACTCGTGATCTTTGCTACCAATAAGTCTCTTCTTGTGCCAATAATTTATCAAGAGTTGTCTCAGAATTTTTTAGCTCCACCATTGCTTACTTTTTTCTATTGCTGTCATTATTTAATGCAAAAATTTCCTTCTACATTATTGTTATTTTCTGCTTCATATTCCCATACTTTTGGACATGCCAATGTTGTAAAGATGAAGTATAACCTTGCAAATTATCCTTGAAAACCTCCACGGCTTTTGTTGCTGTTGATGAGTTCCAATTTTGTTTAATGATAGCAGCAGCTTCCTCTTCATTAAGCCACAATTTCTTGAATCTCAATCAAGGTTTGTGTTTGACTTGTTCATGCCTTTGATTGCTTGTTTCGACATCAATAGTAATAGTTTGATGATCTGATCTATAGTAGTCTATGTGATTAGTGATCAATGGCTCAAACTGTGTTTGTCCATTTACCATTGAAAAAATACCAGTCGAGTCTCTCTTTGATGGTATTAGCTTTGTGTCGACTTTTAATCTAAGTCAATTGATCTCCTTGAAATGGTAATTCAGACATATTGCAGTGGTCCAAAGCTTGCCTAAAGTCATCCATTTGATATTTATTTCTCAAAGCTCTCCCTTGCTTATTTGCATTAGAAAGTATCTCGTTAAAATCCCCAATCACTAGTCATGGTAAAAGTGGAGCTACATCACGTAACCTCTTTAATGTCGTCAATGAATGGCGTCGATTATTCTGTTTTGGAGAACCATAAAAAAGCAATAAAATGCCAAGTAGGGCTGTTGCAAAAAGCCATATAGCAGTCAAAATATTTGAATTAAAATTTAAAAGTATTACATTTACATCATCCTTCCAAAGTAAAAGTGAACCCCCTCCTAGACCTTCCCGTGGGACTTCAAGTCCATCATTAAAATGTAAAGCATGACAAAAATGAGAAATCACATTAGAAATAAGTTTAGTTTCTCTAATAAATAATACATGAGGAGATTGCTCTTTGACAAGCAAACAAAGATGACAGGATACATTCGGATTCCTCAGACTTTGTGCATTCCAACTAATAATTTTCATGACTTTTTGCGAGGCTGTGAGCCAGCCACCGTAGAATTGTCAAAGAAACTCGAGTGATTCAAGGACTAGAAACACTCTAGTTTGGCTCATCTCTAGGAGACAAAGTTAGAGATAACAAGGCTTGCTTAGGTCCCTAGCATCTTTCAACGTTTTCCTCATAGAGAGGCTGTCAAATTGTCTCTTTATGATTTGATTTGGGGATACATTTTCCTTATTTATAGTTGACTGCTTCATTGATGAACATATGACAACATCTGATGCTGCAATGGTGGACATTTGCAGAGGCTTGAAACCAGGTTTATCATGAGGATCGTGTATATCGTTGATGGAATTGGAGGATAAGTGGCAATAGTGCCAACATCTGGTATGTAAAGGTCAGAGAGATCATCTACATCCAGAGTCTTTACTGCTAGTTTATTTGTTACAATTGCTGAAGAGGATTGACTTGAGGCTTCATTTTTTGCACCAGAAGTTTTGCTGATGATATTTGTTAAGAGTACTATTTATGTAAATTGTACAATTGTTGTTGATCGTGTGTTTGCAGTGGCAATTATATTTGTGTTCGTGACTGCTACACTTTGAACAAAAGCACTAGAAGGAGCATTGTTCATCAAGGGAGAGGTTACACTTAAGGGTGGAGTGGATCTTGGAGTAATGGCTTCAATTCTATCATTTTGTTGCTTCTTAGATGATTCTCCTAGCAGAAGAGGCCATGGATGTGGTGATGTTCTGCTAGAGAGGCCCGGAACTGCTGACACTAATGAATTTCGAGCCAAGCGCGTGAGTAAAGGCCAAGCATTCTGAAAAATATGTTCTGCACCTATCATAACCAAATGTGGGGAGCATAACCCTTTTTAATTCAGGGCCATATGGTAATTCAGGTTCAATACCATTATCTATTTTTTCCATCCATTTTAAGTATTTTTGAAATGGATGTCCAAGCCTTCCACATTCCATACACCATTCCAATAGCCTTTCATAACAAAAATCTACCCAGAATTTGTATTTGCATAAGTCGTATGTTGCAACCTCTTAATAATATCTTAGTGACATCCAGTTTGACCTGAAACTGAAGAAAATGATCCCAACCTTCTTCCAACGAATCTTCATGGACTTCCAGAAATTCACCAATGATGTCTCCTAAAGCTTTGGCTAATGTTTTTGACTTACTAAGAAAAGGAAGTTTATAGCATTGGACCGAAAAAGGAGAGAAGATAAATTCTTCAAATGTGACATTCAACAGAACACTTAGCGTGCATAGCATAATATGGTGGCTTTGAAAGTGATAGGTCTCCCTGAGAAGCACCCTTCATTTGTCTCCTTCACATCCAAATGTAAGAACAAACAAATTAAGTGGTTTTTTAGTTATCATTGTGTGGTACCTTCCATTCCAATGATCTTTCATTTGCCTTTGTAGTGTAGAGAGGAAAACAAATTTTGTAAAGCCCGCTTAGTTAATTTGGAAATTAGCAGTTAATCATGATTATTTATGAAATTATTTATAGCTATTTAAATAATTTATTATGCTGTTATTTATGGAATTCAGAAATGCATGGTTATGTTATTCAGTAGTTTTTCATGTTTTGCATTTCCGGTGCCCGGTATTTTGGAACTCGGCGTTTGGCTCAGTAGAAATCACAACTTAGCATGTTATTAGTTTGGGTCGGTTTATTAGACATTGGGAATGTCGGGAATGGCCGGGAATTTAGAATTTCCCAAAATACCCCCTTTAGTGATTTTTATGTGATTTTAGTGTGGAGGGGCAAAATGGTCTTTTTGCCCCATTGACTTTTGTCTTTTAGTGACTTAATTAAATTGAAAAATAAATGTTATTATTTTATTATTTGGCTGAAATAGATTTAGTTAAAGCCTTCTTTTCCTTTATTTTCATTTCACTCAAAGTCTTAAGTATAGAAATAGATTTTTCAAAAAACTCTCTCTCTCAAGCCTCTCTCTTTTCGGCCAAGCCTTGGAGCAGCAAGGAGCTGATTTCTCCATTGAAGTTTGCTTGCTAATTCATCTCATTTTAAGGTTCACTTCAAGCTAGGTTAGCTCTTGTAACCTCTTCTTGTGTTTTGTTGAGTTTTGATGAAAAGTTGGTGATGCATGCATGGATTCTTAGTTGTAATTACTGCTGGGTTTTATGGTTTATTTCTGGAATGTATGTATGTTATTTTGAGGTTATTTAAGCTGTTAAAAATGCATGTTTAGTACCTTGTTTAAAGCTTTGAACTTTCTATGTAAATTATGTGGTTTTTGAAGAAATGTTGTGAATCTGTTACTGTGATGTTACTATTGTTTTTAATAGTTTTCAGAGGTGATTTTATGTATGTTTTAGTAGATTTGAGTGGGTTTGAATGCATGCTAGGTGGTTGTGCTCAAGCTTGAGTTTAGAACTCAAAGCTTGAGCTTTAATGGCAAATTTTGATTCTGTGCTTGAAGCTTTGTTTTATCACTTGGAAAATGTTTATTAGGGTCTAATTAGCGAAATCCGGAAAGTTTGGTTGAGTTTGGAATCGTTTTGGTTGGTGAAATGATTTTTGTGGTTTTTACGGGTAAAGCAGGCTAGGTTTTACATCGCATGTAAAAGCAGGTTGCGAATTTTGCAGTAGGGGGAAGAAACCGGTTTTTCTCAACTTTCCATTTTGTGCTAGTTTCGGGTTTTCAGTCAGTTTGTTCTCTGCTAGTTTGGGGGTATTTTAGTATTAAGTTGCAGTGAGTTAGGTTTGGTTTTAAAACCTTTGTCCCCGTTGTGATTTAGCGTATCACTTATCGGTGTTGTGATTTTTACGGTTTAGGAGCACATGTCCGTAGCTCGGCTAAGTTCCGATCGGGTTGGCCGCACACACCGAATTCGGAATCCGAGGTAAGATTAGTATAACAGTATGCATATGTAGATTACATGTTTAGCGTGCATGTAGGAAGCCTGCTAGATTACAGTAGTTATGTATTTAGGCTTCGAACCATCCAACCCTGTCACGTCGGTACGAGTGGAGTATGACCGACGGCGGAGTATGGCCGGTTCGGCCGATCAGTGACATTTGGTTGGTGGTTCGGTGCTATTGACCTATCCCGTCGGTACGGTGGAGTATGACCGGCGGCGGAGTATGACCGGTTCGACCGATCAGGAGGATACTTGTCAATAGTACCGTCCCTATGAACGTTCAAAACTCAGTACCATGTTGGACATGGCAGTAGTGGCTCAGTACCATGTTGGACATGGCAGTAGCGGGACTCAGTATCGTGTTGGACACGGCAGTTAGTTTTATGTATGATGTTATTATGCTTTTCTTACTGAGTCTGTCGACTCACAGTTTATGTTCATGTGTAGGTAAAGGCAAGGCTATAGCTGATGGACCGTGAGCGAGCTTATGAGATTGTACATGTCGGGGCGGTTAGGCCTGGAGCGTACGATCCTCGGGACAGCAGGGCTGAGATTTTTGTAACTGTCGTTAGACGACTTTTATTTTGATGTAATAGTTAAACAGTTAAACTTTTTGTAAATATTTTTATAATCGGGATCCCGAGTCTTTTGTAATATGTTTTGCAAGTTTAATCAAAAAGCAAAATTTTAATTAATCACGTTTTTCCATAAACCTCGTTGATTAGCAACGAGCTGCACAGTACGTTTAAAAATCACGTAATACGCCTAAGGTAGTTAGGGTGTTACAAATTTGGTAACGAGCACTCTAGCAACTAGCACAATATCTAAATTACTAGTTTATACATTAACATCAGATAAGTGTTGATTCATCTTCTTGAGCAAGAGTCATCATTCCTTTCATTTTATATCAATGAGAGGATTCATGATTCAGGTGAAAAAATCAATAAATTTTGGATTGAAGGGAACAGTTAATGAGAAGTTATTAGGCGATTTGAGAAGTAGGAAAAAAAAACAATTAAAAGTCTTTTAAGTGCCTCACAGCAAATAAAGTTTCATTTTATAATATTTTAAGTATTAAACTTCAAAATTACTCACTATTTGACCCAATTAAGAGTGAGTTGGAGCCTCCGTATCTTGATCATTTATTAATAATTTGAAGTACTTCCCCTTATTATGAGTAACACAATTATGTCGTTTAATAAATATTGTACCAAACTTTTTAACAAAGATAGGATCGTATTAGAGATTTTAAAACCAATACATGAAATATATGTGGGTCACTCAATTCATCTTTCATTTTTCCTTATTCCAATTTCGAATCTCACATATAAATCTTTCACCTACCCTATTGCCGTTGTTTAACATTTTGCCATAATAACATACGAATTAATATGAGCTTCAACTCTAAATAGAGTTGGTGAAATATAAATGTACCCTGTTAACAATAACTTATTATACATGTACCATACTCATTAAATCCTTGGTACAATATTGATAACGAATATATTAGAATTTACTTATCTTCCTACACTCTGGCATACCCCTGCACTCTCATAAAATGGGTCACCTAAAAAATTATATATGGGAAGAATAGTTATATCATCTATAAAAATTGAAGTTTTAAGCATGTTTGGTTTAATGTAATACCCATTGTAATAGAATTATTATTGTCATTATATTGTTTGTTTTAATTTTTAAAGTACGGTAATGGCTTTACATTTGTCTATTACATTATACCTTTTAATTCATATTACATTATTAAACTCATGTAACGATGGTTGCATTGTTAAAATATAATTTTTTGCCTTTTTTTGGTACTTTTATTTAAAGTTTAAATATTAAAAATAATAAAACTATTAATTTTTTTTTTATCAATATAGTACTTTATTTGTTTAGGAGATAAGCCAAACACTATAATAGTATTCAGGTTTGGTCTTAGGTATAGGTGGACTAAACTCGCGCTTAAGATTCACTCATTTTAAGTGTTAAAATAAAAAATACCTTTTAAAAAAGTACATATTTTTTTTAATAATTTTTAAAAATACTATTTATCTTTATAATAAGGGGCTAAACAATTTTTTTTTTTTTTGCTTATGACCCATTTCAACTTAAGATCCGCACTTAATTAGTATTTCAATTATAATTTTTATTCAATTACATTATATAGTAACAAACAACACCTAAGTTGTAAATATTTGAAAATGACAATACAAAAGTAAATTTATTCTTAGCATAGGATTTACACGGTGTATCTAACACATTTCATTAGTCTCAGCCACATTCAACGGTTTTTTCTTTATTGTTTTTGTATTATTCTTACAATTCTCATATTGTGCAATGAAAGGACTAAATTGTCACAATATGTTTTAAATTACGTGTGAAAATGAAAATATGAGAAATTAAAGGAGTGTTTGTAAATCTGAATAACAAGCTCTTTCAAAAATCAAATATGACTGTACAGCAGTCATTGTTTTTTTTTTTTCTTGCTTCAGTCGTCGTTTGTGTAAGAAGACCAAACGCGTGCGGGCGTGAGGCCGATTGGCATTGGGAACACACTTATCCCGCTACCAAATTGATCAAACAATTGAAAGGCTTTTACTTCTCACCAAAAAATAAAAAATAATTAAATGCTTATACATGATTTTGACCTTTTCTTTCCTTCGTTATACGAAAAAAGATTTTTGACCATTTATGGATGCTTGTGTTTATTTTAGGGAGAAGAGACCCTTGAACAAAATTACAAGGGGAGAGATCATTTCCATTCTAAATTCAAGTGTTATCTTATCCGACTAAGAATTGAGCAATGTTATGAGCGGCTGTATTCCTGACCTATGGACGTGGGATAGGAAATCACCCTCAAGTGGCCATAGAAAGATGTGTGTATTGTAAGTCCTCGGTTCGAGTCTCAGATTATGCATTGTTTAGTATATAAACGGTTAAATTAGAAAAAATGAACGTGGGACAGAAAAACAATGGAAAAAGAAGATAACACCTCATGCACGAAATCCACAATCGCACCACTCAAATAGGACTGTGACATTAACTTGAATATCTCGAACTAAGTTCAAACAATTAACTTTTACTTGGTGCACTTCAATTCGATGATCCTTGCACCAAGTTAGTGCATGTAACAAAGTCGAAGCCTCTGCAGTTTTCAGAGACATCATCCTTGGGCAACTCTTCGCAAATACTGCTATGACCTCTCCTATAGAGTTTCGAACCAAAGCTCCCAAACTTGATCTCTCTTTCCTGGTAGACACTGCTCTCCATTAACATTGACCTTCTAGCTTCCTGCTACTAGGAGGTTCCATGTATGACATTGAAGCTGTAATTTGACCTGGTACAAACCGATTTTGCAACTTGTTTGTAGAAGTTTAAAAAGTCCTTAGCTTCCTAATATAATCAGCTTAACTTCTTTATGGATGCTTGTGTTACTTTTTAGAAGAGCGAGAAGAATCTCTTTTACACTTTTTTTTTAAAAAAAACTGAGTGATATTTGTAATTTTCTAAATTATGTTAAAGATAGTAATAATTATACTTTCATTTAGTTTTTATTAATCGTAATTAAAATGAGTGATTTTGTTTATTTTTTAAAACTATTAAATTATGTTTTTTCTAAGATAATTAAAATGTATAATTATATTTACTTGTTTGTTTGTTGATTTTAGATAATTAAATTTATTAAAATATAGTAACTTTTTTCGTCTAATAGATATTATGTACCACTATGAATTATTTTTTTAATTTCTTTTATAATAAATATAATTATTTTTTTGGATAAATAAATATAAACTGTTTTACTTAATAAAAATTGAAAAATACTTCTTTTCTTTTATTCCATAAATTTAGCACAATTTTTTTTTTTTTTGACAATTTAATTAAGATTTGTCCCCCAAACTATGACCTATGTATTATTATGCCATCTATTTTCCCGTCAATTAAAATTAGTCTCCAAACTATTCACAATGTTGACCTATGTATCATTATGCCATTTATTTTCCGGTCAATTAAAATTAGTCTCCAAACTATTCACAATGTTATAAAGTGGTCCTTTTGTTAAGTTTTGTTTAGAAAACAAAATAATGATGTGATTGTTTAGATAATTGTTATGTCAGCGCTATGTATATAGTTAAAAAATTTAAAAACTAAAATTTGTATCTTTAAGAGACCATTAAAATAAAAATCAATTAATGATTAAAAAAAATCATGTAAAACTAAATTAAAAAGTTTTAAATTATGTGGCGCTGACATGGTGCTTACGTGACAATTGTCTAAACAACCATATCAATATTTTGCTTGCAACGTGAGAAAAAACCTGATAGAATGACAAATTTCAAACATTGTGAATAGTTTGGCGACCATTTTTATGGGATTGAAAAATTCAGAGGACTAAAAATACATAGGTCATGGTTTAGGGGACAAAAATTCTTAATAGCATTTTTTCTATAATGTATCCTTCTTTTAATTTTTTATCTCATTATTTTATTTTTCATGTTTTTTTCATTCTCTTAAATTGTTTACTAACTGTAATCTGTGTTTCTAGAAGGGGAGACGTGGAATTTCCATGACAAATACTTTAGGCCCAAACGGAGTAACTGGGCAAGGTCTGAAGACAGCCAATCCTTCCGGATGAAGAATGAACGACTCGTCCAGGTGGGATCCCATCTAGCATGGTTTATATCCTAACGATATTAAACTCTGTATTTGGAAGAAGTAATTTGCGAATATTCGGAAGCCATGAAAAGTTTCCCATTTATTACACACCTCCCAAGATCAAGAATTATCTCTCAAAGATTTCGAACAAAAGATTATATCTTGCTAAATATCAAAAGTGTTGGAAATTATTTTACCAGGATCTTAGATCTACTCACAAGTATGTTGATTAACACCCTAAATATGAACTTCTAAAACGATTATGAAATAAACACATATAAAGTATTAGAAACCTTACATTGGGTGCAGCGGAATAATATGACTCATTCTGTTCAGATCTCTAACCCTTGTATCCTTTTTGTCGCAGAGTATTATCAAGATCTGAACCTCGATCTCTTTCTCTCCTTCTTTAGTGTTGAAACTCCTTCTTGTTGAAAGTCTTTCTTCACGATCTTCCTCACTATGATTGAAGTATCACTTGCTGTGTGTGGGCACTACTCTAATCACTAAGTATTTCAAAATTTCAAGGAAGAAAAGAGAGAGAGAAGTGGCAGTTAGGTATAGAGAGAGAAGACTCAGGTTTTTCTCTGAAAGAAAAAGTAGAAAGTTAAGTGTTAAATTTCCTGAAGCCTTCACTATCTATTTGTAGCATTCCACTAGGGTTAGGTTTCAATTATTTGGCATTAAAATAATGAAAATATCAGAAGATAAATCCTATAAAAGTGGCCGGCCCTATACCATGTGGATTTGGGCCTCACTTTTTGCAATTTTGCAGTTTATCACTTTTGCATCTGATTTTCTCAAAAACGCCAATTTTCAAATTCAACCATTTAAATGCCAATTCTAACTATTTAATAACTATAAATAATTATTAAATAATATTGTCATTTATCATATTTATTAATTGAACCATACAAAGTATCATAATTAACAAATATGCCCCTAAAACTATTTCTTAACAATTTCCCCCTTACTTAGTGAAAAATTCATAAATAGACATAGTCTAATTTGAGAATTATAATTGATTAATCAAAATCAATTATATGAGTCTTACAAGCAATATTATCTCAACTAGTGGGGTGTAACACCCTAACTACCTTAGGCGTATTACGTGATTTTTAAACGTACTGTGCAGCTCGTTGCTAATCAACGAGGTTTATGGAAAAACGTGATTAATTAAAATTTTGCTTTTTAATTAAACTTATAAACCATATTACAAAAGACTCGGGATCCCGATTATAAAATCATTTACAAAAAGGTTTAACTGTTTAACTGTTACAAAAATAAAAGTCGTCTAACGACCAGTTACAAAATCAGCCTCGCTGTCCCGATGATCGTACGCTCCAGGCCTAACCGCCCCGACATGTACAATCTCATAAGCTCGCTCACGGTCCATCAGCTTTAGCCTTGCCTTTACCTACACATAAACGTAGAACTGTGAGTCGACAGACTCAGTAAGAAAAAGCATAATAATACTCATACATAATTCTAACTGCCGTGTCCAACACGATACTGAGTCCCGCTACTGCCATGTCCAACATGGTACTGAGCCACTACTGCCATGTCCAACATGGTACTGAGTTCTGAACGTTCATAGGGACGGTACTATTGACACGTAACAACCTGATCGGTCGAACCGGTCATACTCCGCCGCTTGGTCATACTCGGCTGTACGACGTGTTACTATATCCTCCCGATCGGTCGAACCGGTCATACTCCATTTCTTGGTCATACTCCACTGTACCGACGGGATACGTCAATAGCACGGAACCACTAACCAAGTGTCGGCTGATCGGTCAAGCCGGTCATACTCATTCTTGGTCATACTCCAGCCTGTACCGACGTGACAGGGTTGGATGGTTCGAAGCCATCATACAACTAATGTAATCTAATAGGCTTCCTACATGCACGCTAAACATGTAATCTACATATGCATACTGTTATACTAATCTTACCTGGATTCCGATTTCAGGTGTGCTTAGGTCAACCCGACCGGAATCAAGCCGAGCGGCGGACATCGGCTCCTAAACCATAAAAATCACAACGCTATAAGTGACACGCTAAATCACTTCCCGGGGACTTAAACTAGGAACTAAAAGTTTCCCTATCGATAAAAAGCATGGCAATACCCCTAAAAACATAAAAACGAGGAAAACACGGGTTCTGAAAAATTCCCCAAACTACTAACATACTAAGTTGTGATTTCTATTGAGCCAAACGCCGAGTTCCAAAATACCGGGCACCGAAATTACAAAATATGCAAGCTACTGAATAACATAAATAACAGTAATAAATTATTTAAATAGCTATAAATAATTTCATAATTAATCACAATTAACTGATAATTTCCAAATTAACTAAGCGGGCTTTACATGGGGTGACCATGGTTCTATATAACTGAGCTTCCAATAAGCAGATCAAGAATTTATAACCTAAATTCACTGACTTATTAATTCTTCGTTGAATCAACGCATAGAACTTAGAATTGCACTCTCAGTATAGAATGCTCTATATGTTCTACCATATAGACACATCATTAGTTATCCATTGTTATAATCCTAATTTGATCAATGATCCTCTATATGAATGATCTACACTGTAAAGGGATTAGATTACAGTTACACCCTACAATGTATTTAATCCTTAAAACACTTAACCCCGTATAAATGATATTTCAGCTTATGTGAAATGAGTACTCCACCATTTATTTTCGTTTGGTCAAGCTCGAAGGAGATCATCCTTTACTTACTATTCGCCAAATAGAAGCTATAGATTCCATGTTTATGTTAGCGCTCCCACTCAATTGCACTACCGTGTTCCCAAAATGTACGTATCACCCTGACCCAAAAGTAGGCTTAACTAACAAATCAAAGAACACGAATAGCCTCTTGAGATTGAGCCTAATCATAACAGGATTAAGATCATTTGATCTAGGATCAACTAGGCGATATTGACTTGAATAGATATTACGGTAAGTTTAATAAATCTAAGTCAAAGTTCAATATCGGTCCGTTCTGATGCATACTCCATGCATCCAACCTGAGCTTTACTTTAACCAATGCTCTGGAAAGAACATAGCATTTCTCCAAATGCAAGTAAACTCTGTTGTAGATTATCATATCAGTAAAACCCTGTGTCTGATAAATCTAGGAAACTTTATTCACATAGTCATGTTTACTTTCCAAAGTGTTGACGACACAATAAATAGGATCAAGTATGTGAAAAGGGTTTCAAATGAAATCATACATTATGTACACATAATCATGAAATAAATCATGTGAACCATGCAGCATTAAATGTTATTTCTGATCTATATTAATAAGTAAATCTGATTATATTGAAATGAGTTTTATTTAGGGCATAAAAACCAACAAACTCCCACTTGCACTAATATAAAACAAAAAGTGCATTTCAAATAATCTCAACATCTTGATATACAAATCAAGTGTAGTAGTAGTAAACTCCTCGTAATAGGATCTGGAAAGTTGAATTAAACACAACCTTTTCTCCACCATTACTCTTCCTTAATCACAAAATCATTGATAATGTGAAATTCCTCTCTATATGTCTACTCTTTTGGGATACTGGATTATATACCTTTGGCAACTACTTTTGGTTAATCAGGAAATTAACACTAGTAGTTTAGGAAATTTGGAATGGTGCCAAAGATGTATAGAACTTTCCTTAGACTGAATAAGTACCTTTCCTGCAACTTTAACATTCAGTCCATTTCTGGTAGACCTAGAGATTTCAGATAGGTTTTTACACTTCTCCAAAATCACTATTCCACCCCGAGAGTAATCACCATCTTATCAGAAAGATTTTCTAGCACAAAGGCAAGTTTCGAAATCTGATGTGGTGTAGTATAAGAGTTTTAAACACACTCTTATTGACTAACATATAGTTCCTCTTCTTAATCTTAAGATTTACTTGATTGTTTTCTAATGTTCTTCTCCTGGATTAATCTGATACCTACTCATTACTCCCACTCAATAGCAGGTGTCTGGTCTAAGGCATACTAAAGCATATCTGAGACCTCTCACTGTTGATATAAGAAATTCTTTCATGGCTTTATCTTTTCTGGAATAGTTGAGATTTTTCCTCAGATAAAATCTATCCCTAGAAGTCAAGAAGCTTCTATAGATTGCCATTAGAAAGAAAATGCGTTAGCATCTTACTAAAGTAAGTTGCTTGCATTAGAGTAAGTAATTACCAGGTATACCATAAGCCGTAGGTTTACATAAACTCAAACCTATAATACTAGGAACAAGAAGTTTTGTTAAGTCCATTGAATAGACTTATTAACGAAATTTCCTTTTATGTCCTTGTAATAGAAAACTTTAGGTTACTCCATGTGAATGGATCAAACTATAGTTCTCTTGGCTTTCTTCTTTGACAATCCATTACTTGTTTAAACTCACAATGGATTTTAATCACTAGTGTCTTCCAAGTCATAAGAAGGTGAGTTCCTAGAAACTCTCCCACTACGACAAGGTACCGTGAATTATGTCTAAGAAAACTAAATGGTATTGATCTCTTCGGTTGTGACAAGACAATAGAGGCAGTGGGATCATCATATGTGAAATAAGATGATAGAACACTTTTGGAATCAAGAAATAAATATCTCCTTTTATTTGCTATTTTGTTTTCAGACTTAGTCATTTTCTTAGAAAAGTAGTATTTGTTTAAACAAACACTTTCTTATCTATTGACTATGGGATGGTCCACCCCTAATTTGATCAATGACCCTCTAATAGATGATCTACATTGAATAGGAACTAAATTACCGTTACACCTTCAATGTATTTTATCCTTAAAATACTTAGCTCCGTATAAATGATATTTCAACGAATTAAATGAGATCTCAACCATTTATCTCTGTTTAGCCAAGCTCGAAGGATATCATCATTTCACTTCTAAATTCCTATAGAAGTTATAGACTCCATATTTATGTTAGCGCTCCCAATCAATTATACTATTCTGTTCCCAAAATGTATGTATCACCTTGACCAGAAAGTAGGCTTAACTAACAAATCAAAGAACATGTATAATACTCTTGAGATCGAACCTAACCATATCAGGATTAAGATCATTTGATCTAGGATCAACAAGTGATATTGAATTGAATAGATATTACGGTAAATTTTAACAAATCTAATGAAAGTTCAATATCGGTCCCTTCCGATGTATACTCCATACATCCGATACTAGTAATATTTGCCAATGCCCTGGAAAGGACATAACACTTATCCAAGGTGTAAGAATACCTATCGCTGATTATCATGTCAGTCTAAATCCAGTGAACTGACAAATCAGGGAATAAACTTTCGAACATATAATTAAGATTATATTCCACTGTGCTGACAACACTATAATCATTAACAAATTCATATGTTCTGGACTTAAATAGAATTCATACATTATATATATAATCATGAAATAAATCATGTGAACCATGCAACATAAAATGTTATTTCTGATCTTTATTAATAAGTAAATCTAATTATATTGAAATGAGTTTTATTTAGGGCATAAAA
Organism: Cannabis sativa; assembly: GCF_029168945.1. NCBI lineage: Eukaryota > Viridiplantae > Streptophyta > Magnoliopsida > Rosales > Cannabaceae > Cannabis > Cannabis sativa. The sequence goes on from NC_083607.1 coordinate 20,386,797, forward strand.
CCCAACATAGACTTGATACAGTGCTACTCCCACGAAGACGAGTTAACAAGCAAAAGTTTTAGAATCAAATATAAGTCATTTCCGGAACAAAAGAAGTTATAACGCTTCAAGTCAAAATAAAGCAACAAAGAAGAGGAAAAGTCATGAATTAAGATACTCTGAGTATACTAGCCTAGTTGATACTCGAGAAAATGTTTACAATGCCAATTGTAACATGGTTCAGTAAAAAAAGCCTCTAGCAATGTTCAAAGGTGCAAGACATAAGAGGGATCAGAATAAGAAATGTGAATATCACGGAGATGTTGGGCATACCATTAATGAATGCAACTACTTGAAAGATGAAATAGAAGGAATAGTTAAAAAGGATCATCTAGCCAACTGGATCAGAATACTTGTCATATATCCCAGACAAGATAACTCTTTATTCATGGACAATAAGGAGTTGTAAATCCTCCTCAGCGAGTAGGTTATCCTCAAGCTCTGGTGTACAGGCTCAAGTGCCAAAACCTATTGTTGCTCCCAGACCCAAAAATCTGTATCCACCCATAATTACTTTGCCAACATTAGATGCAAACTTGGTAACTATATCTAGAGACCCACAGATTACTGGAGGCAATACAAATGCTCAGAAGAGATATCTTAGTGAGCTCAATCATTAAAAGACGTGTAATCTCCTACAAACAACTCCTTAATGCCCGTGAATGATGAATCTTACAATTAATTTCACATAAGAGGATGCTAAGCACGTGCATTTTCCCCATAGCGATCCATAGTAATTGAAGCCCAAATTACAAATAAAATAGTGTCAAGAAGTCTAGTGGATAATAAAAGTTTTATTAACATCAATGCTTTAATGGAGATTCCTTAATTCCAATGGAAAATATTCAACTTCCAGTCACACTAAATGGAGGAGTATCCGAAAGCAATACAACATTTGCCTTCAAATATTGCACATTTGTAGTAGTAGATTGCCCCACTGCCAACAATGTCACACTAGGACAACCAATCTTAGTAGATTTTAGAGTTGTAACTTCTATCCAACACATATGTATGATGTTTCCAAACAATAATGAGAGCATTAGAATAGTGAAAGGAGATCTAAAAAGCACGAGAAAATGTTATAATTTGTCGTCCAAGATAGTCTTCAAGGCTTGGGAAGAGATCCAAGAATATCCCGAAGCACCCATCCAGCGAAGACTGGGGGTAATCTAGGAAGAAGACAAGTTAGACCCTAGGGTAGGGGTAGAAAGAGTTATTTAACCCATGGAGGAGGTAGAAGAAGTGTTCGTCAATGAAGAAGATCCCACTAAAGTTATCAAGGTAGGAGGAAATCTACGTCTGAACATCAAAGAAAAGATTGTATCCGTAGTTAATTAGAATAGTGATGAATTGGCATGGAGTTATTCTAACATGATCGTGATCAGTCCCCATGTGATCTGCCATGCTTTGAACATTGAAGAAAATGTATATCTAGTACGTTAAAAGAGAAGACCACTAAATCTAGTTCGATCAGAAGAAGTGAAATAGAAGTTGATAAATTAACAACCATAGAATTCCTCTAGGAAGCCTTGCATCCAATTAGGCTTGCCAATCCTGTATTATTTCAAAAGCCTAATGGAACTTGGAGGACATGTATTGACTTCAACGACTTAAATAAAGCCTTCCCAAAAGACTACGTCTCACTTCCTCGGATCAATCAGATGGTGGATGCCACATCCAGTTACGAACTCTTAAGTTTCATGGATGCATATGTTGGAATTATTTTACGAGGATCTAGACTTACTAACAAGTATGTTTCATTAACATCCTAATATGAATTTCTAAAAGAATGAAATAAACACATATAAAGTTTAAGAAACCTTACAGTGGGTGCAGCGAAATATAATGACTCCTTCCGTTCAGATCTCGATTCCTTTTTGTAGCGGAGCATTATCAAGATCTGAACCTGGATCTCTTTCTCTCCTTCTTGTTGATTGGATTCTTCACAGTCTTACACACTATGATTGAGATACCATTTGATGTGTGTGGGCACTCACTCTATCACTAAAGGCTGAATAATATGAAGAGAGAAAGAGAGAATGTGGTTTGGCCACGCTATAAGAAAGGAGGCTCAAAATTTTACTGAAGGAATGACATGTATCATCATCTTTTCCCTTAAGCCATCACTACCTATTTATAGGAAACCACCTAGGGTTAGGTTAGATTTAATTAGCATTAAAATATTAGAAAAATAAATGGTAAAATCCATGCATAGTGGCCGGCCATGGTTTGGATAATGGGCCCCACTTTGTAATTTTCCCATTTTGTCATTTTCCCATCTTATGTTCTCAAAAATACCAATTTTCCAATTTAACCACTTAAATGCCAATTCCAATTATTTAATAACTAAAAATTAATTATTAAATAATATTGTCATTTAATATATTTATTAATTAGACTTAATAAAGTCTCTTAATTAATAAATAAGACCTAGAATCTCTTTTCTTCACATTTAAGCCCTTGCTTCATAAACTAGACATAGTCTAATTTTAGAATTATAATTGATTAACTAAAATCAATTAACTGAGTTTTACAACCAGTATGGTCTCAACTAATATGGGGACCATGGGCCTATATAACCGAGCTTGTAATAAGTTGATCCAGAATTTAACAAGTAAATCTACTAACTTATTAATTTCTCATTGCATCCACTCATAGAACTCGGAATTGCACTCTCAGTTACATAGAACGCTCTATATATTCCATGATGTAGATACAATATTAATTATCCATTGTTATAATCCCAATAATCAATGATCCTGTATAGATGATCCCCATTACATAGGGATAAAATTACCGTTACACCCTTTCAATGTACTTTATCCTTAAAACACTTGGCCACCTATAAATGATACTATAGTGAACTAATATAGCCATTAAAATGAGCGCTCTATCATTTAACAGTATTTAGCAAGCTCGAAGGAAATCATCGTTTCACTTCTATGTCAGATAGAAGCTATAGATTCCATATCTATGATTAGCGCTCCCACTCAATTGTACTACCATGTTCCCAAAATGTACTTATCACCCTGACCAAAAAGTAGGCTTAACTAACAAATCAAAGAACATGAATAATACTCTTGAGATCGAACCTATTCATGTCAGGATTAAGATCATTTGATCTAGGATCAACTAGGTGATATTGAATTGAATAGATATTATGGTAAATTTATCATACATAATCAAAGTTCAATATGAGTCCCTTCCAATGTATACTCCATACATCCGATACTGGTAAACTTTGCCAATGCCCTGGAATGGACATAACACTTATCCAAGGTGTAAGTATACCTATCTCTTAATATCATGCCAGTCTAAATCGAGTGAACTGACAAATCAAGGAATTAAACTTTCGAACATATAAACATGATTATATTCCACTGTGTCGACAACACTATAATCATGAACAAATACATATATTCTGGACTTAATAGAATTTATACATGAAATAAATCATGTGAACCATGCAATATAAAATAATTTCTGATCTTTATTAATTAGTAAATCTGATTATATTGAAATGGGTTTTATTTAGGGCACAAAACCCACCAAACTTCCACTTGCACTAATATAAAACTAAAAGTGCATTTCAAATAATCTCAACGCCTTGATATCCAAATCAATTGTAGTATGTGGTATACTCTTCGTAATAGGATCTGACAGGTTGTATTTAATACAACCTTTCCTCCACCATTACATTTCCTTAATCACAAAATTCTTAAAATTGTGAAATTTCTCTTTGTCTACTCCTTTAGGGATACTGGATTCTTTACTTTTGGCAACTACTTTTGCGTTTGTCAGAAAGTAACACTAGTAGTTAATTAAATGTTGGAATAATGCCAAAAAATATATAGAACTTTCCTAAGACTGAATAAGTATTTTTCCTGCAACTTTAACATTCAGTCTCTCTGGTAGACTTAGAGATTTCAGATAGGTTTTAAACTTCTCCAAAATCACTACTCCAATCCCAGAGTAATCACCATCTCATTACCAGACTTTCTAGCACTACGGCAAGTCTAGAAATTTGATTTGGTGTAGTCTAAGAGTATTAAATACACCCTTATCGACTAACATATAGTTCCTCTTCTTGATCTTAAGATTCACTTGATTGTGTTCCAATGTTCCTTTCCTGGATTAATCTGATACCTACTCATTACTCCCACTCAATAGGAGGTGTCTGGTCTAATGCATAGGAAAGCATATTTGAGACCTCTCACTATTGATCCTCAGGAATTCTTTCATTGGCTTTATCTTTTCTGGAATAGTTGAGACGTTTCCTTAGATAAATAAAATCTATATCTAGAAGTCGAGAAGCTTCTATAGATTGCCATTAGAAAAAATGCTCCAGCAACTTACTAAAGTAAATTGCTTGCACTAGAGTAAGTAAATTACTAGGCATACCACAAGCCATAGGTTTAGATAATCTCAAACCTATAATACTAGGAACAGGAAGTTTTGTTAAGTCCATTGAATAGACTTACTAACGAAATTTCCTTTCTTGTCCTTGTAATAGAAAACTTTTGGTTGTTCCATGTGAAAGGTTTTAACCATAGTTCTCTTGGCTTTACTTCTTAGTTCCTTATTCTGACAATCCATTACTTGTTTAAAATAACAATGGATTTTAATCACAAGTGTCTCCCAAGTCATAACAAGGTGAGTTCCTTTAAACCCTACCACTACGACAAGGTACCGTGAATTTTGTCTAAGAATACTAAATGGTATTGTCCTCTTCAGTTTTGTTAAGACAACAGTGGCAGTGGGACCATCTTATACAGAATAAGATGGTAGAACACTTTTGGAATCAAGAAAAAAATCTCCTTTATTTGCTACTTTATTTTCAAACTTAGTCATTTTCTTAGAAAAGTAGTATTTGTTAAAATAAACACTTTCTTATCTAATGACCATGGGATGGTCCACCCCTAATCACTTAGAATAGCTAACAAACATGCAAACCTTGGTTAACAGTTCTAGCTTTTCTTAAGATTACGATTAGGTCATCTATGAATCTAGTAATGGTTTACACTAAGGTGACATTTGGTTGGGAGGAATGAAAATATAAGAATATGAATGGGAATGAGACTTGGAATAGGAATGGATTAGAGTAAAATTTAAAATGCATAAAGAAATTGATAAAAAAAAATTACTGAATTTTTTCAAATCTTGCATTGGAATGGTCTTTCCTTTCATTTTAAAATAGAATAGTCATTCTACCCAAATGATGGAAAGGCCATTCCATTGGAATGTTATTCCAATATTTTTAAATGCAACCAAACAAAGGAATGGAACGGAAATTATTTCCTTTCCATTTCATTCCATTTAATTACCTCTAACCAAACGCCACCTAAGTACACAACAATTCCATCATTCTGAAATTTTCCTTTCACTAGGGTATTTCCTTAGAAGGACTTAGGAAACGACTAGTAACTAATCATAGACCTTATACTATCATCAAAATGCAAATCGAATTTCTGGGGAGGTAAGTTTGGATATAATTCAAAATCAACTTAATGATCTTTGAACTGCATATCAACCAAATATTTCTCCACCCCTATAAGTTCGCAAGATCGTTAACCACTTATCTTAATGTTTTTCAACATTGCTAGAAATTCATGAAATTTTTCAAACATTTCAAATTTCTTTTGCATAAGGTAAAATCTAGAGTGATTGTCTTAAGAACATAACAAAAACCCATACCCACCACTGAATGTACATCTATCTTCGAATGAGATGAACTTACTTTCAGTGGATATAGGCATATTGACTCTTTGCAGAGAAGGATCTTGTCAAAACCACTATGAAAAAGATACAAAAGCCATATATTTATAAAATATGTGGTTGTGGTTTATGATGACTTAGGTCTAGTTACATTAAAGAGTTCTTAGAATAGTCTAAGTGGATTCGGTCACAGAATACTAAACTCATATACCGTACAGTTTGAATCCATTGACAGAAAATGGATATTAATCACTTGTGAAAGTTTAACTGTATTGTATTCTGGAAATAGAAATAAAAAATTTGTATTTGGATTCTAAAATTTAAAGTTAAAGACTTAAACCAAATATACAATGAGTTTTGATTCTAGCTTTGACCACCACTACTAATCTAACTCTAAGTCTAATTTTCCTAAAGTAAGCATATATAAGTAGGAGATTTCTAAGATTGAGGATTTATATCATTTCGGGATAGAATGTCGAGAATATAATCATGTGCGCCATTCCATTTCTTAAGAGAAAAGAGAATGACATTATATGCAAATACTTTATAAACCATTCATCCAATGATATATTATTTGAGCTAATTTGAAATGAATAAGCTAAGAGGAAAAATAAAGGATAATTTCGATTGAAAATAAGAATCCAACGATGTCCCGATTAGCGAGAGTCAAAGTTATTCTGATTCTTATAAACTTCTTCATTGTTTCATATTGTAAATACTAGTCTAAGGTGCCATCGATTGATGAACAGCTAGATGTTGCATTTACAAATATTTATCTATCGAGATCTAACATTATTATGTTTGTCTAATGTTCCATTAAAAAAAACAAGCTAAGTTAGACCAACAATGAAGATTCGAAATTTAAACTACAACTAATAACAGAAAATAACATGGTTCAATATAAATTCACACACAATTCAGAAATTATTAAGCATTTAGCTAGTAGGAATGACAATAGAAAATACTAAAACATACAATCCTAAATAATTTCTAAGGTTTTCAGCAAACTGATATCAGTGTCCCGTTTAGGCGAGAGTCAAAGATACCATCCATTGAATAGAGTTGTCAACTCATCTAAAATGAAAAACATTCTAGCAACCTTTTATTCGATCAAGATGAGAATCCAGCGTTTTAGGCGAGAGTCAAGGCCATTCTATCTTATGAGCTTCCACCATTGTTTCATACTTTTGTAAGTCTTACTAATAGTCGCCACCATTAGGGTTATCCATACTAAAAATAAAACACTTACAAAAATACTTATCTTTCGAGATCTACGTCGTTAAATTGCTAATGAACGTTCATCCATTAGGGAAGATTACTCACTAAAGCAAGAACTATGTAGCACCAACAATGGAGATCGAATGTCCTAATAATAAAGCTCATTATTTAAAGTGTATTTTCTTCTAATGTTTATCTTAATCTATTTATTTCAAAATATATATTTATTTAATTAAAATTCCAATTTAGAGTAAAATTCTAAATATAAATTTTAATTTAATATTTATAAAATAATACTGAATGGATATGAAAAATAAAATGAATAATTTCCATCTTTGTAATAATTTTCAATAAATATTTAGAAAATTATTCAATTTAAGTTGTATCAAAATTAATTTAAATTAATTTACAACTCAAATTTAATTTTCTATAAATATATATTGCATTTTGAAAATTAATGTATTTAAAATAAATATAATTTTCGAAAATGCTCTAAAATAAAATAAAATAAATTTTGAAAAATTATTCTAACTTTATGTTGGTGCAAAATTAATTAAAAATTAATTTTCAACACAAAAATAATTTTCCTATATAATTAAATATTTAAGAAAATTTCAAATATTTAAGTATCATGATGAAAATAAACTTAAATATTAATTTTCTATTTAATTAAATATCACTAGAAAAATAGTTCAAGCAAAATAACTATCTAGACTTTCATTGACTAATTAATTTATTTTCTAATTATAATATATTTTAGTTCATTTATTTTAATTAATCATTTAAATGAAAAATATAATGATTTAAGTTGGTTTAAAATTAAAATAAATAATTTTCAACTTTGATCTATTTTTTAAGAAAATTCAAAATTTTCTGCATTTAAATAAAAAATGCAATTTCGAATTTAAAAAAATAATTAATAAAATAAAATTAAAATATATATTAAAAATTATTCAAATTTAAGTTGTTCTGAAATTAAAATTTCCAACTTAAAATAATTTTTTATTTAATTAAATATTCTGAAAATTATAATATTTAAGTATTGTTGACCGAGATTTTCGGCAACTATTAAAATATGATTATAATAAAGGGCTGTAAGAAAGTGAGATGAAGATTTTTACGTGGTTGGGGCGTTAATGAGCCTTAGTCCACGAGTCTTTGTTATTAATGGATGTATTTAATACAGATTCCACACTTGAGAGAATGTGTTTCTCATAAATACAGAGAATGTTCTTGGTGAGTATTTTCTCTCCTTGCTCTTTTGCAAACCAAGATTCTCGACCCCATTAAATGAGCTTTGAGGGGGTATTTATAGTGTTTTGGTGGGGTAATCCCTAGAATTGTTCTTACACATGTATCTGTAAGTATCCATAAAGTTGGGCATTTCCAATGAACATACCATGGATGATGCATGGTCAAATCCTTAGGTGCCGTAGGGTTTTTATGAAGAATGTCCTTTTTGCCTTGTGATTGACGTGACTCTTCGCAGAGTAGCCGTCGCTAGACTTAAATGATCATTACTGTAGCGCTGCTGTTTGGGGGTTGTGCCGTCAGACTTTATTGCGTGTTACAGTCCCAACACGCTTCCTCCCATGCGGCATTAAATGCGACTTGATTGCTCGAGAGAGATCTGACACATCCCGGAGAGGCTTCACGTCATGCGAGCTTCCCGGAGTACCTTGTACTCCGGGTGCCTCCTCCGGGACCTACGCTAACTGCGCTTCCTTGTGGCGCACAAAGACTTATCAAATGTTTACAGGTTATCTGATCCACGTGTCCTAATTCGACTAGTCCACGTATTTTAGGCGAATTCAGGGGCAACATTTACCCCCCAAGCCTTGTTTACTTAGTAGAAATAAACCAAGGCTTGCTTAAGTGCCTCCGGTCGACTCCTCGTTTCCCTGGCTCAAGCCTTGAGCGCGTGGGGGCACATTTAATGATGACATTTAATGCAGCGATTCGCCTTTTGCAGGAATGTCTCCAGCCGCCTCCTCGGTCTTCTGACACGAGCTTGGGGCGCGTGAAGGCGTGTCTAATGATGGCATTAAATGCAGCGATCCGCTTTTGCAGAGGTCGATTCGTTTCACGCCCTTTGATTGATGCGGCGCATTAATGGTGTCAGACGGATACTCAAACGTTTCCACCGCCTTTATGGCAGATTGATCTGATCCGTTGATTTTCGAGAATTCGAATCGTGCATCTCCCCCACCGTGCGATTGGTAGGTGATGATGCCTGTTCCTCATGCATTTTTGCCTATAAAAGCCACCACCTTTCCTTCATTTCGGTTACTTTCCATTCCTTGCCATTTCTGCTCGAATTTCCCAGAGAGAAAATTCCTCAAAGTAGCACGAACTGTCTTAACACTTAGACACTTCTTTCAGTTTTCCAGTGTTTGACTTCGCCAGTTCTTCTCAACTTTCACTTTACCACATTCAGTACCCCCAGTTCAACGATCTACTGTAAGTTTCTTGCATCCTTAGATAACATGCTTATATTTACTTCGTTCGTTTTCTGGGTTCGTACTTAGAGATTTCTGGGTGTGTGAGTGTTTAAGTCCTTCGAGTTCTGTTTTATGTTTACTGCGTTAGTTGTAGAATCGCCATTATCATGCCTCTGTTGTAATCGTACAGCTTTGTTGAAGAGAGCCATGCGTTCTTCGTTCAACAGTTGCTTAGGGCATAGAATGGTTTTTCTTTCTTTGTTTTTTTGTTGTTGTTTTTTTTTTTGTTACTCTGTAAAACCTCTTTCTGCGATTTCACTGCACCCGACACTTGTTCAGGGAATCTCTCTAGGGTTTCCCATGTGACACGTGTCCGGAGGGGGCCTCTTTCCAGCGGTTAGGGGACCCCCACTCCCTTTTTCTTGACTTAGGGTTTGGTATGGGACCTAACTGCTGGAATTTTCTTTTCCCTTTTTGTTTTTCTCAGAACACAAAATGTCTGCTTCTGGCTCAAAATCTTCGAAAAGGAAGGGAAAAGACATGGCCATGCTGGAGGAGGTTTCCCTGGGACCTGTGGCCCAGGAGGGGTATAAATCCCGTGCGACTGGGTGGGAAGCGGCTGAGCTTCGATCCACCTTCACTTGTCCTCACCAGCTGGAGAATATTATAGAAGTCGCTGGGATCAAACCCTCCACCTCGGGGACCTATCACCGGCCTCCTCGTGACTCGGAGACGCCTAATCATAACTATGATGGCTTCGGGGCTTGGAGTCAGACTCATTTGATGGCCAGTGCCATGCTCCCGCTCCAAGATTACTTTGTTAATTTCCTTGTATTTGTCGGCCTTGCGCCATACCAACTCATTCCTCAAGCTTACCGCCTGCTCTCAGGCTTATTTATTTTTTACACCGCCCGCGGCTGGGGGTCTCCCAGCCCGGCGGAAATTTTATATTTTTATGAACTTGTATCCGTCCCCAAGAAAGGGGACAAACTTAAGGATGGTTTTTATGGGTTCCGGATCCACCCTGCTAACGAGGGGGTGGTTCCGTATAATAGGCAGACTCACGTTAAGGAGTACCGCCACCGCTTTTTCTTCTCTTCCGGGTTCAGAGCCGTGGACCACCCGGAGCTTCTCACGGAGTGGGTGCGGATCCCACCTTACCAGCGGACGCTTCCCACTCAGGCTTTCCTTCGAAGGGCCCAAGCCTTTGCCTCCTATGACCGCGCCGATCTTGATGTCGGGGGCCTAGTCACCACGGAGAATTGTAGGAAGGCCAAACTTATCCTTTCTCACCAATCCGTGGATGACTCCAACCTCTCACGGGTCATCTGCCCCAATGTGAGGGCGCCAGTTGCGGAGAAGGCCTTCCGGGACGAGCTTATTGCCACGGCAGAGAAGAAGTACCAAGATTATCTCTACCGGAAGGCCCAGGAGAAAGCATACTCTCAGGCTCAGGCTGCCTCTAGGAGAGGACTCCGCGTGGGGAGTCTGGTGGTGCGAAGGAGCCAAGCCATTGCCGGGAAGTCCGAGGCTAAATTTTTTGACAAGATTCTTCAAGAAGAGATTGGGGATCGTCCTGTCAGGAGGCCCCTTCGTATTGAAGATTCTTCCGAGAAACAAACTTCCCAGCCACAGCCTCCGGTCCCCGAACCAAACTCGGGGGCTCCCGGTGCTAGCACCTCCGGTGCCGGCGGTAAGTCTCCCTTGGTAGTTCGTTATGTTCCTTCCGTTGATGAGTACACCAGTCGTAGGCCCGTAGGGTTCGACGAGCGTCTTCGTAGATTTAGGATGCCGTCGACCCGGTGGGGGGATCGCTTGAAGGAGTTTTATTTTTCTAACTTAGGAGATTACCTAGGTCGGTCCCGGATGGGCTCCGGCCCTCCGGAACCTATTCCCTTAGGTCCCTCTGCTTACATAATGTCCAGCTGGTTCCGGCCCTCGGACAGTTATCTTGGAGATGACGCTGCCAGCATTAAAGTTCAGGACTTTGCTAGGGCCGAATTAGGGAGTTCGGGTAGGAGTATTTTATTTGCTGTATCTTGTATAAGCGGTTCCTCACGGACTTCTAACACTTGCTTATTTTTTGAAACAGATATCTCCATGGATGCCATCCTGGAACAGCTTGCCGGGGTTCATACTCCCGTGGCTCCTCCGGCCTTCACCTCTTCTGTTAGGTTTTATGCCCTAAATAAAACTCTTTACAATCTGATTAGTTATCAATATAAGAAATTTGAAGTGATTGATGTTTGCATGAATTTTACATGCTAATGGTTTAATATGTTTAATATGTTTATTACATTCATACACACAAAATCAGTTAAATCCAGATCATATGTTTATTCACAATTACAGTATCGTCAACACAGTGGAATGTGTTTGTGATCATATGAATCAAAAGTTTTGGTCCCTGTTTCATCAGTGTTATTGGATTTACACTAATGTGATAATCAGCGATGATGTGTACTTACACTTGGAGTAAGTGTTATGTTCTTTCCAGGACATTAGTAAAGTATACTAGTTTCGAATGTATGGAGTATACATTGGACTGGACCGATATTGCAACTAAGTTAAGATATTACAAACTTACCGTTATACATATCTTTCCAAGTCAATATCAGTAGTTGATCTTAAGATTGAAAAGAATCTAAATCCTGATATGCTTGGGCTCAACTCAGGAGTGCTATTCATGTTCTTTGATTTATTAGTTAAGCCTACTTTTGGGTCAGGGTGATACGTATATTTTGGGAACATGATAGTATGATTGAGTGGGAGTGCTGAACATAAATATGGAATCTATAGCTTCTACTGGTGTATAGAAGTTAAGTGATGATTCCCTTCGAGCTTAGCAAATAGAAGTAAATGGATGAGCTCTTGTTTAACTGACTAATTATTAGATCATTAAACACCATTTACAGGTAGCTAAGTGTTTTAAGGGGCAAAATACATTGAGGGGTGAGAACGGTAAAGAAATCCCATCTCGATGTAAATCATCTATATAGAGGATCTTTAAATCACAATAAGATTATAACAATGGTTAAATGAGATAGTATATTGGTATCGTGAAACATACAATATGCTCTATATAAGTCTGAGAGTGCAATTCTAAGTTCTAAGAGTGGATTCAACGAAGAATTAATAAGTAGGAATTTACTTGGTAAATTTGGTTCACTTATTGGAAGCTCAGCATATAGATCCATGGTCCCCATTCTAGTTGAGAACATTCTGCTTATAAGACTCATTAATTGATTCGTGATTGATCAATTATAATTCTAAAGTTAGACTATGTCTGATTTTATGAATTTTCACTATTCAGGGGTGAAATTGTAAGGAAAAGAGTTTTCTGGGTTTATTTATTTATTAATGGACTTTATATGTCTAATTAATAATTAAATTAAATGACAATATTATTTAATAATGTATTTTAATTATTAAATAATTAGTTTTGGCATTTTAAAGGTTAGAATTGGAAAATTGGCATTTTTGAGAAAATAGAGATAAAATTTGATAAAATTGCAAAATTAAGTGGGGCCCATTACAACACCTATGGCCGGCCACTTATAAGGCTTTTTCAAATTATTATTTTATTATTTTAATGCCAAATAATTCTAAACCTAAACCTAGTAAGTTGCCTATAAATAGAAAGTGATGGCTCAGTCAAATCATAAGTTTTCATTAGCTTTCTGACAGAAATTTCTCTCTTCAGAAAAACTGAGCCTTCCCTCACTCTCTACCTTGGCCGAAACCTCTCTCCCTCTTTTCCTTCATCTTTTTCGTGACCCTAGTGAAAGAGTAAGTGCCCACACACAGTAAGCAGTAACTCAATCATAGATTGGAAGACTGTGAAGGATCAAAGCTTGAAGAAGAAGGAGATTCGGGCTCAGATCTTGATTATACTCGCTACGCAAAGGAATCAAGGGTTAGAGATCCTGAGTGGAAGGAGACATTTATTCCGCTGCATCAATGTAAGGTTTTCTTAACTTTATATGTGTTTATTTTATCGTTTTAGAAAGTTCATATTTAGGATGTTAATAAACATACTTGTGAGTAGATCTAAGATCCTGGTAAAATAATTCCCAATAACTGGCCTCAGAGCCATGGTAATTGATTTACTTGCATGTAATTTGGACTTTAAAACGATTGTTTGTATGTTCTTTGGATGGTATTATGTTGTATTGAGTGTTATTTGATGATTGATTGATGATTATGAAATTTTCGTGAAAAATAATTGTTATTTCGGTTCTGGAATTATTTTTATTGGATAGTATGGAAAAAATTAAGCAAGTTAGCCTTTTACAGAACTCAATTTGGATTTTATTTGAATTAGTTATGATTTTTTGAAGATTTGACAAAATCGGGAAATTTGTCTTGATAGTTTCACATGATCGCAGAGCTGTCCGTACAGTTTCGATTTTTTTCAATTTTCTTCAATTTTTCATACCTTTTCATGGAATTAACTTCCAATTTTTTGTATGGTTTTATATATATACTATTACTATTCCTAATTCAATTCTAATTATCATTTTGAATTAATTTAATTTTTTTTATTTAATTCAAGATATTAGTGTAATTTGAATTTGAATAGAACTAGTATTTATCTTTTTGCTTAAAAATCTATCTTATTTTTAAATTTGATTATATTTTTTTTAAATTTAAGGTCAGATATTTTTTGATATTTAAAATATCTTTTAAGATATTTATAATATCTTTTAAGATATTTAAAAATATCTTATCTTTTAAGATATTTATAATATCTTTTAAAGATATTTATAATATCTTTTAAGATATTTAAAAATATCCTATCTTTTAAGATATTTTAAAAATATCTTATCTATTAAGATTTTTTAAATCTTTTTAGATATTTTGACCTTATTTAAATTTAAAATAAGATATTTATAATCATGTAATTTTAAATAGATATAAGATATTTTGCTAACTTTTAAATTTTGTTATTTTATTTATTTAAATTAAATTTAAAAATCTGAAAAGATATTTTATTTATCTTTTCTAATTTTTTATTTAATTTTTATTTTTAAAATAACATTTAAATTTTAAAAAGTAGTTAGCAAATTTTGAAATGATATTTAGGTTGGTTGAAACCTAATTTTTCAAATAGTAGGTTTAATTTTAAATTTTTTTTTAAAAATAATTTCGAAATTTTAAATATTTTTTTTATTTTTTCGAAATTAATTAATTTTTTTTATTTTTTTCGAAATTAATTAAAATATTTTATTTAATTATTTATTTTTCGAAATTATTTATTTAAAATTAAATAAATCCTACTTCCAACTATCCAGCTAACCTTGTTGCAGGAGTATGTGTTTTTAGCTTGTATGTAAGTTTTAAAAACCTATTATTACTTGATTGCAAATAGCCATGGTTACTTTTTGCCAGATCTAATGATCTGATGGCTCCCTTGGTCAAGTAAATAATTTGTAACAGGTAAATTTTACAATCTTCTTTCATCTGTGTATGACCTAGCAACATGATAGGATCCATCCAAAGTGTGCCTGTGTGAGCCTATATGTTTATTTTATTATATAGATGCATATAGGTTGTTGCTAAATAAAATGTCACACCATGATAGATTTTATTTAGGTCCATTTAGTTATTGGACCTATTCAATTAATAACAGTTATTCATTTTAAGGTTAAATTCCTCTCTTTTGGGCCTTGTGTGAGAGTTGGGTGCCATAGAAGTGGGTACGACATACTGAACCCAGCACCCCCTCACATGAACTACCCCAATTGTGAAGGCCCATTTGCCTGATTTGAATAACTGTACTAGGTTAATTATAATAGTTTGACCTAATAAAATTGAATTAGCAACATAATTAACTTTTAAAATATATGAAAATTTATTTTCATTTTAATATTTTAAAGTTAATTTTAAGAAAAACACTTTTAGTTTAGATATTATTTCTAGATAAACTATTTGTATTTTTCTTGTATTTAATTAAATATAGAATTTTAACTAACTAAGATTCTTTCGGAGCTTATTTAATTAAATATTCCTATTTATGTTATAAATTAGTTGTATCAACCGATTTTTCTTAACTAACTTAAATTTGAATATTTGATTTAAATTTTAAATCAAGTTGAGGAATCTTAGGCATTAGTTATTAAAGATTCTTAAGATATTTTTTAAGTTAATATCTTTTCAAATATTAACTTGAAATGGAATATCTTAGATATTTTTTTGTTAATATCTTTTCAAATATTAACTTTAAAAGATATCTTCAAATTAAGTGGTTACAACTTAATTTGTGATATTTAATTAAATCTAGATTTGAAATTATTTAAGTTTAAGATTTTTTCTATATAACTTAAATTAGATATTTTTCAAATTTTTGAAAAGATACTTAGTCAAATAAGATATTTTCTAGATAGTAATTTCTAGACTACTTATTATTTCTAATACTTATATAGGAAAATATTATACTTTTGTGAAATTAATTATTTAAATAATTAATTTTGGTACAATTTTATTAAGTATATTTTTCCTAGTATTAAATAGAAATTAATAATTAAGGCTTCTCTACACTTAATTATTTATTTCTTGAATTTAATACAATTAATTAAGTTGAAAAATCTAAATATCTAAGTTGATTTTCATCATGATACTTAAATATTTATTGATTTTTCATGACACTTAATTAAATAGAAAATTAATTTTAGGTTGAAATTTAATTTTTCAACTTAAATTTAAATAATTTTCAAAATATATATTTTTCTTTATTTTATTAATCAATTTCGAAATTGCATTTTAATTATGCAATATTTTCGAATTTTTTTTGAAAAATAGATTGAGTTGTAAATTAATTATTTATTTTAATTAATTCTTGGACCAACTCAAGTCAATGATTTTTTCATTTAATAGATTAATTTAAAATAAGTGAATTTAAAATATATATATTATTAGAAATTGAATTAACTAGTCAAAAGAATATCTAGATAGGTGATATTTTTGCTTGAAGTATTGCTTTTCTATTTTTATTTTCGAAAATTGTATAATTTTTTTTTTATATATACTTAATTTTCGAACCCAATAAATATATTCTCAAAGGAAATTTTTAAGTTGTTAATTATTTATTTAATTCATCTTAAATTAATTTCCTTAATATTTATATTTAAGATTATTACTAAGATGGAAATAATTAATTTTATTTCAATCACCATCTAGTATAATTTTATAAATATTATATTAAATTCTTATTTTTGAATTTTAATTCTTAAATAGAATTTAATGAGATTTATTTATTAGAATAATAAGAAAATACATTTTAAACAATGAGCTTTATTATTATTAAGATATTCGATCTCCATTGTGGGTTTTACACCGCGTTTGTTTTAGTGAGTAATCCTCCCTAATGGAGGAACGTTCATTAGCAATTTCGCACCGTTTAATCTCGCATGATAAGTGGTTTGTAAGTGTTTTATATGGTATAGATCACCCTAATGGTGGCGACCATATTTGACTTGCAAATTGCGAAACAATGGTAGAAGCTCATGAGATAGAATAGCCTTGACTCTCGCCTAAACGGGACAACGCTGGATTCTGATCTTGATCGAATAAAAGGTTGCTAGAATGTTTAACATTTTAGATGAGCTGACAACTCTATTCAATGGATGGTAGCTTTGACTCTCGCCTAAACGGGACAACGATATCGCCTTGTTGAAAACCTTGGAAATTATTTAGGATTGAATTTTTAAGTATTTTCTCATATCATTCCTACTTGCTATGTGCTTATAATTTCTGAATTGATTTTGTGTGTTAAACCATTATTAATTTCTATTTGTTGATTTCTATTATTTTGTAGTATCCTGTTTGTCAAAATGAATCCCATGTTATCACTGTTGACTGAAAATAAGCTGAATGGATCTAACTTTAATAAATGGAATGAGAACATTAATATTGCTCTCATAGGAGAAAGTGCCTTGTTTGTTTTAACCGAGCCGTCACCGAAGTGCACAGGGATAATGCATCCAAAGCCGTGAAAGAAAAGTATGAGCGTTGGCGAAGGCAAATGACAAAGCTCTATACTTTATGCTTTCTAGCATGGTTGACACCCTCAAAACTCGGTTTTCTAAAACCGAGAAGGCCGCCGAAGTTATGACGAAGTTAAATGAGCTATTCGGTAAGGCATCACTTCGATCCACGCTTTGACGCGACTAAGAAGTACATTAACGCACGGATGGAACCTCATCAAAACGTGCGTGATCATGTTCTCCTCATGTCCGATTATTTCCAAGAAGCCCAGGATCATGGTGCTGAAATGGACAGTGCTACTCAAGTAAGTCTTATCTTGAACAGCCTGACTCCAGCATTTCTACCATACACATCAAATTATGTCATGAATAAGAAGGAAATTGACTTTCATGAATTAGTCAATGACCTTCAAACTTATGAAAATTTGATTGGAGGACCCAAGAAGAAAGGGAGTAAACCTCATCCTGGTAATGGTAATGGGACGATGAAACCGAAGCAAATGTCGCCTCGCTTCAAAGCCCAAATCGAAGAAGAAGTGGAAGAACACCAAGAAGCGAACAAAAGTCATGAAAAAGACTCGCTCCTTCGGTGATGCTACACTTAAAGGAAAGTGTTTCCACTGCAATGAAAAAGGCCATTGGAAACCCCAATGTCCTAAACTTCTTGCAAAGAAACAAGGTATTTCCTTTCATAAACTTTAAGAGTTTTAGTGAATTATTATCCAATTGGATTTATAATTCGACTAACTTTGTTTATTTGTTTTCTTCTTCTTATAGGCCAAGCTACTTGAACTCAATTGAGTTGGATCACAAGCCGGACCAAGGGTGAAATCGTCCAGATGAAGATGAAGCTCTTCAATTTATTTTTTGAATTAATTGTTTTAGTTTAAAGACAATTTGGATTTCAAATTTTAGTTAGGGATATTTATCCCTGTTTCTCTCATATTGTTGCAATATTTTTTTTATCATTAATAAAGTTTTATTTTTTTTCGAAATTCCCTATTGCAATTTATGAGATTGAGCTTCATTTAATTCTATCTTCATCAATTATTACCACATTATATTTATATGTTTGTATGTGTAAGTGTTTTTATTATTGATGCAAATTCTATAATATTTACAACTCTTCATAGAGTTATATTATATAAACACTAGAAATTATTTCTATGTTTATCAATAATTGTTCATTCTCATACAATTATTAAGAATTTGTTTAATAAAAGGATCTTATGATCTGATAGGGGTGGAGAAAAGTTAAGAAAACTATGCAGTTCAACGATCTTTTATATCTAATGAACTCTGGATAGTATTCAACTCCACATAAACTCTATCACACTTAGAGAATCATGATCTTTACAACCTTTAGGGGTGGATCATAATCTCTATATACTTAGGGGTGGAGGTTATCCATAGTACCCTATATGTATATTCTTAGGGGTGGAGTCTATTCCACAATTCCCTATGAAACACATATCTTGTTTAAACATAGAAGTAATATAATGAGTCAGCTATTGTCAATATAAATTCTTGATCTTGATTGTGTGTTCCATTTCGTTTTTACTGTTGTAAGTAAAAGCATGATACCTTTGAAAGTTCTTTGTTAAAGTTTCACACTACCTTAATTGAGTGGGAGAATTTTAAAGTTCTATACCCATCTTCATTAGGTTGATAATTGTGATAGGTACTTAAGAACACTACTGAAAAGCAAATCTAACCATTCACATGGATAGGTATAGCTTATCAGAATTATGAGAATAAGATAAAGAACTCTAGTTCAGTCCATTCGAATGACTTGAGCCAAGAATTCTTAATCCTCATAAAATTTGATGGTATCTTAATTACTTTATCTCTGGCATGTATTTTTCACTTCAAATACTAGTCTGCCATGTTGATGACTTAGTCTTAACTTAAAGTTTCAGACTAATACAAAAGTCACAACTAGGTAACTCTCCAAACAATCAGAGGTTAAAAGTATTATTTAACCAGACATCTGCTATTGAGTTGGAGCTATACGAGATGTAATCAAATAGGGAACATTAGAAGATATTCAAGAAGGATTTATGAAAGTGATCTATATGTCAGATATTAAGGAACTGTGTATCAGTTGTCTTTGTATCACACCATCTAATTTCGAAATTCTTAAGATGGTGCTTACTTTGGGGGTGGAGGAATTATTGTATAATAATTCAAGCTCTACCAGAGAAGAACTATAACTTGGTCTATTCGAAAATACCAGAAAGTTATATCACTGAAGAAAAGTCTACACTGTATTATCTCAATTACATATTTTAAAATATGAGAGATATGTCCTCTGTTAATTCAGATGTACTTTTAAAACAGTAAAGATCTCAGTATCCCTTGACGAGTAAAGCATATAGTAAAGGATGTTTCATAAGAGTATTTATGAACTAGTTTCCAGAAGTTTGGGTGGATTCAAATATACTACACTTGATCTGAAGATCAAGACATCAGATTAACCTATTTGCGCAGTTTGTTTTATATTAGTGCAAGTGGGAGTTTGTTAGGTTTTATGCCCTAAATAAAACTCTTTACAATCTGATTAGTTATCAATATAAGAAATTTGAAGTGATTGATGTTTGCATGAATTTTACATGCTAATGGTTTAATATGTTTAATATGTTTATTACATTCATACACACAAAATCAGTTAAATCCAGATCATATGTTTATTCACAATTACAGTATCGTCAACACAGTGGAATGTGTTTGTGATCATATGAATCAAAAGTTTTGGTCCCTGTTTCATCAGTGTTATTGGATTTACACTAATGTGATAATCAGCGATGATGTGTACTTACACTTGGAGTAAGTGTTATGTTCTTTCCAGGACATTAGTAAAGTATACTAGTTTCGAATGTATGGAGTATACATTGGACCGGACCGATATTGCAACTAAGTTAAGATATTACAAACTTACCGTTATACATATCTTTCCAAGTCAATATCGGTAGTTGATCTTAAGATTGAAAAGAATCTAAATCCCGATATGCTTGGGCTCAACTCAGTGCTATTCATGTTCTTTGATTTATTAGTTAAGCCTACTTTTGGGTCAGGGTGATACGTATATTTTGGGAACATGATAGTATGATTGAGTGGGAGTGCTGAACATAAATATGGAATCTATAGCTTCTACTGGTGTATAGAAGTTAAGTGATGATTCCCTTCGAGCTTAGCAAATAGAAGTAAATGGATGAGCTCTTGTTTAACTGACTAATTATTAGATCATTAAACACCATTTACAGTAGCTAAGTGTTTTAAGTGGGCAAAATACATTGAGGGGTGAGAACGGTAAAGAAATCCCATCTCGATGTAAATCATCTATATAGAGGATCTTTAAATCACAATAAGATTATAACAATGGTTAAATGAGATAGTATATTGGTATCGTGAAACATACAATATGCTCTATATAAGTCTGAGAGTGCAATTCTAAGTTCTAAGAGTGGATTCAACGAAGAATTAATAAGTAGGAATTTACTTGGTAAATTTGGTTCACTTATTGGAAGCTCAGCATATAGATCCATGGTCCCCATTCTAGTTGAGAACATTCTGCTTATAGGACTCATTAATTGATTCGTGATTGATCAATTATAATTCTAAAGTTAGACTATGTCTGATTTTATGAATTTTCACTATTCAGGGGTGAAATTGTAAGGAAAAGAGTTTTCTGGGTTTATTTATTTATTAATGGACTTTATATGTCTAATTAATAATTAAATTAAATGACAATATTATTTAATAATGTATTTTAATTATTAAATAATTAGTTTTGGCATTTTAAAGGTTAGAATTGGAAAATTGGCATTTTTGAGAAAATAGAGATAAAATTTGATAAAATTGCAAAATTAAGTGGGGCCCATTACAACACCTATGGCCGGCCACTTATAAGGCTTTTTCAAATTATTATTTTATTATTTTAATGCCAAATAATTCTAAACCTAAACCTAGTAAGTTGCCTATAAATAGAAAGTGATGGCTCAGTCAAATCATAAGTTTTCATTAGCTTTCTGACAGAAATTTCTCTCTTCAGAAAAACTGAGCCTTCCCTCACTCTCTACCTTGGCCGAAACCTCTCTCCCTCTTTTCCTTCATCTTTTTCGTGACCCTAGTGAAAGAGTAAGTGCCCACACACGATGCGATAACTCAATCATAGATTGGAAGACTGTGAAGGATCAAAGCTTGAAGAAGAAGGAGATTCGGGCTCAGATCTTGATTATACTCTGCTACAGAAAGGAATCAAGGGTTAGAGATCTGAGTGGAAGGAGACATTTATTCCGCTGCATCAATGTAAGGTTTTCTTAACTTTATATGTGTTTATTTTATCGTTTTAGAAAGTTCATATTTAGGATGTTAATAAACATACTTGTGAGTAGATCTAAGATCCTGGTAAAATAATTCCCAATATCTTCTCCCCCGGCCCCTTCCTTGAAGGTTTCTTCCAGCGCTCCCCCCGACACTATTGACTTAGTGGATGACGAGGAGGTGCTTCCGGGAGAAGGCCAAGGGAAGGGATGGGACTTCTCGGAGGAAGCCGCTGGGGGTGCGGGAGCGTCTCGAGCCCTTCCGGAGGAAGCAGAGGAGGGCGAGGAGGAGCCTGAGGTGGCTCTGATTCGTAAGCGCAAGGGCAAGATGATTCCCCAGGATGAGCCCAAGAGGCCTCGGAGAGCCGACACTCCCGCTCATGGTCTGGACGGCAAGGTCTCCCCGATGGAGGAAAATCCTGCTCCTCCCAACATCGTTCTTACCCCGATCCCGGGGGACGAGGTGAGGCAGGAGCTTCGCATAGCCAAACACAACTATGCTATGGACGAGTACTCCCGGGGGTATGCTGAAGTGGAGGCCCTTAGGAGGATTCTGCGAGCTGAGGTTAAGGCGAGCATCAACCACCCGGAATACCAGGATCCGTGGGACCTTAACCTGGACCCCCTATCGGACTGGTTCCGTCGCTTCCTAGGGCCTACCTTGGCTCCTTTTGCCGCGGAGATGACCGGCGAGTTCGCTTCTCAGCTCACCCGTTGTGCGCCTAAGCGGTTTGCCACTTGCGCTTCCCTGAACTCCATCTTCCAGGTCCAGGACCTCAGCCATTCTCTCACGGTGGTAAGTACTTTGCAATTTTTGCGTTTCCTTTTATTGTTTGTATTCTACTTTCTCCTTTGAGAAATTCCTCCTTTTTATCCTTTCATTATGGTTCAGCTTGCTGCTGAGGCTGGCCGCCTCTCCAAGAACATCATAAACCATGGCTTCACTCTGTCTGACTTTGGGGACATGAATGACGTCAGGAAGGTCCTCCAGGACCTCACAGCGGAGAGGCAGATCTACCAGGAGGCTGCCGAGCGCCAGGAGGCCGCGGCCAAGGCCAAGGAAGAGGAGGCCAAACGGAGGGAGGCTCAGGCGGAGGCCATGATCCGGGACGAGGCTCAGCGGAGGGACAGGATGGAGGCCCATCATCAGGAGGAACTAAGGGCTCAAACCGAGGCTGCTGACAAGGCCAGGCGGGATCTCCGGGAGGCCAGGGAGGCTTTGGATGAAATGGTTGCCAAGGTGAGATCTTTAGAGGAAACTCACCAGTCGGACATTGAGTCCAAGGCCGCTCTAGCTGCGGAGTTGAAGGAGCTTAGGGATTTCAAAGAACAATCCACCAGGAAGGCCAAGAGGGCCGAGCTCCTTTCTCCCGTTTCCTGCGCCCGGTGCCCGAAGCGCTTTGATGATGGTGTCTACATGGCTTGGGCCACCAATGATCAAAATATCAAGCTTACTTTTTATCCCAAACCCGAGGAAATGATTGCCAGATTCCGGGAAAAGAAGAAGAAGCTAGATGCCGCGCTAGAGGCGCGTATTGGACCTCGCCTTCCTCCGCGGGCTGATTGAGCTGCCGTACTATTGACCCAAATTCCACCCATTTCTTTTATAACTCTTTTTTTTTTTTTTGTACATATTTGCTGCTGCCTTAGAACAATTTACATATAGGTAGCAGCTTTCATTTGAAGGGGAGACAATTATATTTTAAGGCCTGTCCCCGGGCCGTTTATATGTATATGACCTGCCCTTTGGGCTAGGATATTTTTTTTTATGCGATCTTTATTTGTCACACTTATATTTTTTAACCTGTCCTTTGGCTCAGGGTTTTTATACTTATGCTTTTTATTTTTGTGCATACTCTTTGACCTGCCCTTTGGGTCAGGATATTTTACTTAGTTTGTTTTTTTGTTTGTCCGTGCGGTATACCCTAGTACCCCCCTGAGTGGCATAGAAACTTTGTTTTTAAGGCACTTAGTTTTATTTAATATAGAGGAGGTATACATTTGGACGGTACAAACCCTTTGAACAAAAATCTAAGTTTTAATTCGCTACTGGTAATATTTTCTGAGGTGATCGACATTCCAGGCTCTTGGGACGGTGGTTCCGTCCATTCCTTTTAGTTTGTAAGTGCCAGAACCGATCTCGTCCTCGATCTCATATGGTCCCTCCCAATTTGGTCCAAGTACCCCCACTCCGGGTTCTTGGGTGGCTGGAAAAACCCTTCTTAGGACCATATCCCCAATAGTGAATTTTCTGTTTTTAACCTTGGAGTTAAAATACTTGGTCACCTTCTTTTGATAAGCAGCCATCCGTATTTGAGACTCATCCCGGAGTTCTTCGACTTGATCCAAAGCCTCTTGGAGCAAAGGCTCGATTGGTGGCCGGATCATAAGTCGTCCTCCCGTGGGATGGGAATAATGTTTCCACCGGACCATTGCTTCACAACCGTACGCCATTGAGAACGGCGAGTGACCGGTTGTGGTTCCGGGGGTCGTCCGTAGGCCCACAATACCCTTGGCAATTCTTCGGGCCGGTTATTTTTACGGACGGCGCCTTCTTTTTCAAAGTGACCTTTAGGATTTTATTGGATCGCTTCCGCCCGGCCGTTTGTTTCGAGGCCGGGCTACCGCGGAGAACCTTTTTACCACTCCGTGTTGGTTGCAAAAGTCAGTAAATTCCTCGCAATCGAATTGCTTTCCATTGTCTGAGACTATCTTGTGAGGCAAGCCGTATCGACACACTATGTTTTTGATAACAAAGTCCAATGCCTTCTTAGCGCTATTGTCTTCATAGGCTCCGCCTCTGTCCACTTGGTGAAGTAGTCCACTGCTACTATTGCATACTTTACCCCTCCTTTTCCCGTAGGTAGAGACCCGATGAGATCTATTCCCCAGACCGCGAAGGGCCAGGGGCTGGTCATCAAAGTGATCTCATTCGGAGGAGCTCTCGGTATGTTTGCGTACCTTTGGCACGAGTCACACTTTTGGACATAGTCTATACAATCTTTTTTCATTGTTGGCCAGAAGTACCCTTGCCTCAATATTTTCTTTGAGAGGCTGGGTCCTCCCGTATGATCTCCACAGAACCCTTCATGGACCTCCGCGCATGATTTGTCTAGCTTCGTGGTCCGATACACACCTTAAATAAGGCATGCCGAGTCCTCTCCGTAGAGAATTTGGTCCATCATTACATAACGATGAGCCTAACACCGAATCTTTCGAGACAAAGGCTCCTCTCTTGGGGCAACTCACCTCCGTGGTTATGTATTTTATGATGGGGACCATCCACTCGGGTTCTTGCCCAACCGTTAGTGTGGTCTCTTTTATTTTGATGCTTGGCTCTGCCAAGCGTTCCACTGGTACTACCCCCAGCTCTTCGATTTCACTGTCCGAGGCTAACTTTGCCAGACAGTCCGCATGAGCGTTCTTCTCTCGGGGGATTCTTTCTATTTTATAGTCCGTGAACTCGTGGAGCAGTTCTCGGACTATTGCTACGTACGCGGCCATCCGTTCGCCGCGAGTTTGGTATTCTCCGGAGACCTGGTTTACGACCAGCTGAGAGTCACTGTAGACTTCCACTCTCTTGGCTCCTACAGCTTTAGCCAATTTTAGCCCTGCTATCAGGGCCTCATATTCGGCTTCATTGTTTGAAGCTGTGAAGTTGAATCGAAGTGCTGCCTGGAGCCGCAATCCAGTAGGTGATATCATAGCCACTCCGGCTCCCGAACCGTTCTCATTAGAAGCTCCGTCTACAAATACCCTCCAAGTGGGGATTGGTGGTACCGGTGTATTGGCTGTTGCCTCGGCTTCATTACATTCGGTGATGAAGTCTGCCAAGGCTTGGCCTTTTATGGAAATCCGGGGCACGTAATGTAAGTCGAATTGACTCAGCTCCATCGCCCACTTGAGGAGTCTTCCGGATGCTTCAGGCTTCTGGAGAACTTGCCGGAGCGGATGATTGGTCAAGATTTTGATCGGATGGGCTTGGAAGTATGGCCTCAGCTTCCTTGATGCCATCAGGAGGCAGAATACTAATTTTTCAATGACCGGGTACCTTGTCTCGGCCCCTATCATGCGCTTACTGACATAGTACACGGGGTGCTGAGTTTTTTCTTCCTCCCGGACCAGGGCTCCGCTGACCGCGTGCTCGGAGACGGCCAAATAAAGGAACAAGTCTTCTCCAAGGACGGGTTTCGATAGGATAGGAGGTTTGGCCATGTGGTCTTTCAACCTCTTGAATGCCTCCTCGCATTCATCCGACCATTCGAACTTTCGGCATTTCTTTAGTATGTTGAAGAAGGGTATGCACTTGTCCGTGGAGCGTGAGATAAAGCGGCTCAGTGCAGCTACCTTTCCGGTCAAGCTCTGCACGTCCTTATGCTTATTGGGGGATGGTATGTCCAGGAGAGCTTGGATTTTCTCCGGGTTTGCTTCGATTCCCCTTTGGCTGACTATGAAGCCCAGGAATTTTCCCGACTTGACCCCAAAAGTGCACTTTTTCGGGTTGAGCTTCATACCGTATCTCCGGACGACTTCGAAACATTCTTCTAAGTCGTTTGCATGGCTGTTGCATGCTTTGGATTTGACGAGCATGTCGTCTACATATACCTCCATGTTTCGTCCCAGGAGGCTTTTAAACATCCGGTTAACCATTCTTTGATAGGTTGCTCCGGCGTTTTTCAGTCCGAAAGGCATGACTAGGTAGCAGTATACCCCCTTATCGGGCCCCGAAGCTAGTGCACTCTGGTCCGCCGTATGCATTTTTATTTGGTTGTACCCGGCATAGGCATCCATGAAAGACAAGACGGCTTAAATCCGGACGTGGCGTCTACCATCTGGTCGATCCTGGGTAGCGGGAAGCAGTCCTTTGGGCAGGCTTTGTTTAGATCTGTGAAATCTATACAAACTCGCCAAGTCCCGTTCGGCTTGGGTACCAGGACCGGATTGGCCAGCCATTCCGGATAGTATACTTCGCGGATCATGCCATTGGACAAAAGTTTTTCCACCTCTTTCTCTAAGGCCTCGGCTTTCACCGAGTCGAACGGGCGTCTCTTTTGCTGTACAGGGGGCATGTCCGGGTTGACATTGAGTACATGGGTGATGACATGAGGTCTTTTGTCAGTCATGTCTTCTTGGCGCCATGCAAAGATGTCTATGGCGCCCTTCAGTGTTTTTATTATTTTTTCTTTTTCCTCCGGATCCAGGCTCTTCCCTATTCGGAGTACTTTAGTGGAGTCGTCGTCGCACACTGGTATTTCTTCGACGTCCTCCATTGGTTCCACGACCCTTTCGGATCCTATGCGAGGATCCAACTCATCCTCTTCAGCCTTCTCTATTCCAGGGGGTTCCCGGAGCGTGAATACAGGTAGGTGAGTGGCAACATTGTAACATTGCCTGGCCTCTCCCTGATTTCCCCTCACAGTTCCGACTCCGGCTTCCTGGGTAGGGAATTTCAGGCACAGGTGTCGGATTGAAGTAATCGCACCAAAGTCCACTAGGGCCGGTCGGCCTAGGATCGCGTTGTAGGCTGTTGGATAGTCTACCACCACGAAGGTGCAATACTTAAATGTGCTCTGGGGGGTATCCGGGCACAGGGTAACCGGGAGCCTTACTTTTCCCATCGGGATTAGCGTCGTCCCGTTAAATCCCGTGAGCTCTGACCCACTAGGCGAGAGGTCTCGGTCGGTCAACCCTATCGCAGTGAAGGCTTCTTTGAAGAGCAAGTTCACGGAACTCCCATTGTCAATCAAGACCCTAGCCACCACTTTATTTGCGATGGGGGTCTCTATGACCAGCGGGTCGTGGTGAGGAAAACGCACCGTCTTGGCGTCTTCTTCTGTGAACGTTATGGGTTGGTCCATTAGCCGAGGCCTCTGGGCTGGGAGTTGAGTAACCTCCCACACCTCACTGTGTTTCGCGGCCTCGGCATATCTTTTTCGCTCCTTGCGAGTGTTTCCTCCGATATGGGGACCTCCATAGATCATGGCTACCCGTCCATTAGGCCGGGGCGGTAGTCCGGGAATATGCTGGGTGTCACCTGCGGGAGCAGCTGGAGGCAATGCTCCTGCTGTACCCCCTGGCGTTCCAGGAGGCATACCCCCGGCCACCTGCCCTGGATTAAGGTGGGGCAACCTATTTTTGATCCACTCATAGAGGTGGCCCAAGCGGATCAGATTCTCAATCTCGTCTTTGAGATTCTTACACTCATTGGTGCTATGACCAATGTCGTTGTGATACTCGCATCTTTTACTCGGATCTCTCCGGGAGCTATCTTTGTACAACGGCTGGGGCCTCCGGTAGTGCGTATTTTGCCTAGTGGCGAAGTACACACATTCCTGAGAGTCCGTGAGCTCTGTGTACTGAGTGTATTGGGGTGTGTACCCCTTTTTCTGGCGCTTCTCTCCCGTTCGGGTGCTGCCCTTGGAGGACCTTTTGCTCCTCGACCCCTGGGTAGGGCCTGTCAAGCTAACAGTCGGGCCCGCCTGTGAAGGAGCTCGTCCATTCACCCCGGATGGGTTGCCGTAATGGGAAGATGCCGGTGCCAAAGCTTGGCCTTGGCTGTACCCGGGAGTAGCAGAGAATTGTATGCCACTTACCTGTGGAGTCGCGGTCGGGACAAAGGCTCCGAGGACGACACTCCGGCATGTACCCCGCTATCCCGTGGGATAGTAGCCTCCGTAAGCCACGATCCGGGCTTCTTCGAGGTTAATATATTTTTGGACTCTCTTCTCGGAAGTCCCGAGAGCCGGCGCCGCCTTCTTGCCTGCAACTCGTTCCGGAAGGGAGTCCCGGTGCGGATTCCCCGCTGGAGAAGCGCAAGCTGTTGTCCGTCATCGACCTTCTTAGTCTTCGAGGCTTCCTCTCGGAACCTCTTGATGTAATTCTTCAGGGTCTCGGTGGGCAGTTGCTTGATGTTGGTCAAGGCACTAACCTCCAAGTTAACCTTCCGGGCGGCGACAAACTGTCTCCGGAAGTTGGTTTGGAGTTTGTTCCAACAACCCACGGATCCTGGTTCCAGCTTTTTGAACCATTCCTCCGCTGATCCGCTCAGAGTGAGGGGGAAACACAAGCATTTTGCGTCATTGCTGACCCGCATGACTGTCATGACACGGTTGAACCGTGACAAGTGATCACCGGGGTCGGAGTTCCCGCATATGCCGCCATTTCGGGCATCTTGAAGTTTTTAGGGAGCTCCGCCTCCAGGATATGCTAGGCACATGGCTCCCGATCCTCACCGTCCGAGCTCGGAGTCGTCTCCTTCGCCTCCGAGAGACTCGAGCAATATCTTTTCGAAGTATGGCAAGTTCCGCCATAATCCCTTCGTTTACATGCCGAAGAGACCACGGGCCTGTATCTTTTTTGGTCAAGGTGATCCCGGAGGTCACCTTGATTCCCATTGATTTGATTTCTCAGATCAATGGGAGGACATCTCTGTCCTCTTCTTCCTCTACCCCCTGGTTCCTGGTGCACAGAAACGCTTTTCCGGTCCCCTCGATCCTGAGGGCCAAGACTCCCTCTTTGGGGCTTGCCCCTCTACGGACCTTTCCCTTTGGGGAAATCTGAGCGGACCCTTCGCGGATCCTGCACCTTTTTCTTTCGCCCAGGGGTAGAAGTAGGGTTTTTTGTTTGATTTTCCTCAGCAGGGTGCCTTATAGGGCTAGGTTCCCTAGGTCTTTGCTGTTGGGAATTAGGCGAGGACGTCGCTGGTTTCCCGTCGAGCCCAGCGGCCATTGCCTTGGGATGCACGTGAATACCAGCAGCCTCCATGGCTTTCTGCATGGCTAGCATCACTTCCTGCATTTTTTGATTTTGCGCTTTCTGAGCTTCGATCTCAGCTTCATGATCGATAGCTTTTTGTCTAAGGAGCACCAACTCCGAGTAACTTCCTCCGTCGTAGGCATACTCGTCGAGGTTTTCCTCGTAGTTCTCGTCGGGAACTATTTCTTCTTCTTCTTCGTCGGACTCCTCTGTTGCTCTTGAGGCTACATCTTCCTCATTTGGATCTTGAGCATCTTTCAGAGGGCGAGGGTGACGTGTACTTCTTGTCTCCACCATTGTTGTGAAGTCAAATGCTTGTTATGTAGTAGCTTTCCTCAGATCTCAATGAAAGCACCAAAATGTTGACCGAGATTTTCGGCAACTATTAAAATATGATTATAATAAAGAGCTGTAAGAAAGTGAGATGAAGATTTTTACGTGGTTGGGGCGTTAATGAGCCTTAGTCCACGAGTCTTTGTTATTAATGGATGTATTTAATACAGATTCCACACTTGAGAGAATGTGTTTCTCATAAATACAGAGAATGTTCTTGGTGAGTATTTTCTCTCCTTGCTCTTTTGCAAACCAAGATTCTCGACCCCATTAAATGAGCTTTGAGGGGGTATTTATAGTGTTTTGGTGGGGTAATCCCTAGAATTGTTCTTACACATGTATCTGTAAGTATCCATAAAGTTGGGCATTTCCAATGAACATACCATGGATGATGCATGGTCAAATCCTTAGGTGCCGTAGGGTTTTTATGAAGAATGTCCTTTTTGCCTTGTGATTGACGTGACTCTTCGCAGAGTAGCCGTCGCTAGACTTAAATGATCATTACTGTAGCGCTGCTGTTTGGGGGTTGTGCCGTCAGACTTTATTGCGTGTTACAGTCCCAACACGCTTCCTCCCATGCGGCATTAAATGCGACTTGATTGCTCGAGAGAGATCTGACACATCCCGGAGAGGCTTCACGTCATGCGAGCTTCTCGGAGTACCTTGTACTCCGGGTGCCTCCTCCGGGACCTACGCTAACTGCGCTTCCTTGTGGCGCACAAAGACTTATCAAATGTTTACAGGTTATCTGATCCACGTGTCCTAATTCGACTAGTCCACGTATTTTGGGCGAATTCAGGGGCAACAAGTATCAAGAATGAAATCAACTTAAATGTTTAATTTTTAATTTAATTAAATATATTAAATACAAGAATTAAATAATCAAGTATAAAATAAACTTAATTATTAATTCTAATTTAATACTAGGAAAAATATTTTTAAATAAGTTGATCTAAAATTAATTAAAATAAATAATTAATTTTCAACTTAATATTTTCCTAATTAAATATTAGAAAATATAACTAGTCACTAGAAATTACTATCTAGACTATAATTTAATTAACTTAGTGTTTTTCTAAAATTAACTTTAAAATATTCAATGAAAAATAAATTTCATATATTTTAAAAGTTAATTATGTTGCTTATTAAATTTTAATTAGGTTAGACTAATATAATTAACCTAATACAATTATTTAAATAAGGCAAATGGCCTTCACAATTGGGTTAGTTCACGTGAGGGAGGACTGGGTTCAGTATGTCGTACCCACTGCTATTGGCCCCCTAACTCTCACACAAGGCCCAAAGGAGAGGAATTTAACAATTAAATAAATAATTGTTATAACTTGAATGAGCCCAATTCTAATTGGTCCTAAATAAAATTACCTAAGTGAAATTGTATTTTAGCAACCTAGCCCATTTAATTACTTTAAACTTAAATGAGCTTCCTATATGCATCTAAGCCCAAAAGCAAACATATAGGCTCACACAGGTCAAATGATTTGGATGGGTCCTATCATGTTATTAGGTTTACACAGATGAAAGTAGTACAAAATTTACCTGTTACAAATTATTTATAAGATCTATTGAAAATTAGACTATGATTAAAATCAGATCATCGGATCTGTCAACAAGTTAATCATAGCAATTTAGATCAAATAAATAATAGGTTTTAAAAAAAATTGAATAAACAATATAAATAAACAAACAATGTCCACGTAACAGATGTGAAATAAGATATTAATATAACTAAATTATTATTTTGAAAATTTAGGGTTGTTAAAATCAACCTTAAAAAAACTCATCAAAATTTAAAATTCAAAAATAAAAACTAATTTAAAATATCTAGGTTTATTTGAATTATTTTATCAAATTAAATTAAATATCAAATAAGATAAATGATTTGAAAAAAAAAATATTTTCAAAATCATTTATCTAATCTTATAATTTAATAAAATTAAAAGTAATAAAATAAACCAATTTTAAAATAGATATGGTCCTTTTCCTTAAAATCTCTGCCGGACTGGGAGAGCCCCAGCCCCGGGTAGAGTAAAAAATAAATAAGCCTGAAAGTAGGCGGTAAGCTTGGGGAATAAGATGGTATGGCGCAAGGCCGACAAATACAAGGAAATTAATAAAGTAATCTTGAAGGGGAAGCATGGCCCCGACCATCAAATGCGTCTGGCTCCAGGCTCTGAAGCCCCCGTAGTTATGGTTGGGCGTCTCCATATCCCGAGGCGGCCAGTGGTAGGTCCCGGAGGTCGTAGGCTTAATACCTGCCACCACCACGATGTGTTCCAGCTGGTGAGGGCAGGTCAGGGTAGAGTGAAGCTCAGCTGCTTCCCACCCGTTGGCACGGGACTTGTGCCCTTCCTGGGCCACCGGACCCTTCATGACTTCCTCCAGGGTGGCCAGGCGTTTCCCTCCTTTCTTTGAAGATTTAGAGTCGGATGCAAACATCTTAGTTCTGAAAAAGATTGAAAATTCCAGCAGTCAGGCCCTAAATCAAACCCTAAGTCAAAAAAGGGAATGGGGGTCCCCTAACCGCTGGAAAGAGGCCCCCTCCGGACACTTGTCAAGAAGAAAGCCTTAGAAGGTTTTCCTCGACAAGAATCGGGTGCAAGAATCCCACAGTTGGTGACATTACGAATAAGCAAAGAAAAGGAAAAATGGGTTAAAAATCGAGAAGACAAAGCCTACTCTAAACCCTTGAATGCCACTGCGTAAGGAAAAGATGGGCCCTCGACAAAAAATACGATGAAAAGAAGTAATTCAAGCACAAAAGAAAAGAGGAATCTAATGGGTTACACAGAAACTCAAAACAGAAATTCTTTGAAAACTCAACATCCAACCCAGAAAAAGTAGATGAACAGTAAAAGCATGTTGTGTAAACGATAAACAAAACTAAAGTACAAGATCCGAAGAACTTACATAAAGCTTGGGAACTGGGTGCTGGTGTTGATCGCTGGTTGAAAGTTGATTGGCAACGACGAAGAAAAAGGAGTAAGAAATCTATGGTGTTTGAGGGTTTCTTTTCTCTCTGGAAAACTTGAGAAAATTTGGTGAAATGCTGAAAGTAACCAAATGAAGTGAGAAGGATGGCTTTTATAGGCCAAAAGTGTTGGAATTTATTTTACCAGGATCTAAATTTACTAACAAGTATGTTTGATTAACAACCTAATATGAATTCTAAAACAATGAAAATAAACACATATAAAATTTAGAAAACCTTACAGTGGGTGCAGCGGAATATTATGACTCCTTCCATTCAGATCTCTAGCCCTTGATTCCTTTCTGTAGCAGAGCATAATCAAGATCTGAATTTGGATCTTCTTTTCTCCTTCTTTGATGGTTGAATTTCCATAGTCTTACATACTATGATTGAGGTACCACTTGATGTGTGTGGGCACTACTCATTCACTCATGGGTTTCGAAATATAAGAGAAGAAAAGAGAGAGAAAGTGGCGTGTGGCTTTTCTCTGAAGGAAACAATATGTGAAGTTGTGTGTTTCCTGTAGCCAACACTTTCTATTTATAGAATTTCCTCTAGGTTTAGGTTAGAATTGTATGGCATTAAAATAATGAAAACTATAAATGGTAATTGCTATGCATAGTGGGCGGCCAAACAAGGGATATTGGGCCTCACTTTGCAACTTTCCCATTTTGTTATTTCATTCCCATTTTCTCAAAAATGCCAATTTTCTAATTTAACCATTTAAATGCCAAAACTAATTATTTAATAACTAAAATAGATTATCAAATAATATTGTCATTTAATATAATTATTAATTAGACATATGAAGTCTCTTAATTAATAATTAAACCTAGAATCCCTTTTCTTTACAATTTCACCCTTGCTTAGTGAAAATTCATAGAGTAGACATAGTCTAACTTTTAGAATTATAATTGATTAATTAAAATCAATTAACTGAGTCTTACAATCAGTATGGTCTCAACTAGTATGAGGACCATGGGTCTATATAACCGAGCTTCCAATAAGTCGAACCGAATTTACCAAGTAAATTCCCTAACTTATTAATTCCTCATTGAATCCACACTTAGAACTTAGAATTGCACTCTCAGTCATATAGAACGCTCTATATGTTCCACGATATAGACACATCATTATTTATCCATTATTATAACCCTAATGTGATCAATGATCCTCTATATAGATGATTTACACTGAAAAGGCACTACTGTTACCGCTACACAATGTATTTTATCCTTAAAACACTTAACCCTGTATAAATGATATTTCAGCTAAGTGAAATGAGATCTCCACCATTTATCTTCGTTTGGTTAAGCTCGAAGGAAATCATCCTTTACTTTCTATTTGCCAAATAGAAGCTATAGATTTCATATTTATGTTAGCGCTCCCACTCAATTGCAGTACCGTGTTCCCAAAATGTACGTATCACCCTGACCCAAAAGTAGGCTTAACTAACAAATCAAAGAACACGAGTAACACTCTTGAGATTGAACCTAACCATATCAGGATTAAGATCATTTGATCTAGGATCAACAGGTGATATTGAATTGAATAGATATTACGGTAAATTTTAATATATCTAATCAAAGTTCAATATCGATCCCTTCCGATGTATACTCCATACATCCGATACTGGTAAACTTTGCCAATGTCTTGGAAAGGACATAACACTTTTCCAAGGTGTAAGAATACCAATCGCTGATTATACCATGCCAGTCTAAATCCAGTGTTCTGACAAATTATGGAATAAACTTTTGAACATATAATTAATATTATATTCCACTGTGCTGAGAACACTATAATCTTAACAAATTCATATGTTCTGGACTTAAAAAGAATTCATACATTATGTACATATAATCATGAAATAAATCATGTGAACCATGCAACATAAAATGTTATTTCTGATCTTTATTAATAAGTAAATCTGATTATATGAAATGAGTTTTATTTAAGGCATAAAACCCAACAAAAAGCACATGTGAAACAGCTGTGATCAGCTACCATCGAACGGCTGGGAAGGCACAGGATTCGAATTCCCTGGATCCAACGGTTGGATTGAATCGTCATCAAGGCGGTGGAAACGTTTGAGTACCCGTCTGACACCCATTAATGCGCCGTATCAATAAATGGACAAGAAACGAATTGACGCCTGGAAAAAGTGAATCGCTGCAGTAATGATGGTCATTAAATACACCATCACGCGCCCAAAGTACGTGCCAGGAAACCGAGGAGGCAACCGGAGGCATATAAACAAGCCTTGTTCACTTCACAAGTAAACAAGGCTTGGGGGGTAAATGTTGCCCCTGATTTTGCCCAAAATACGTGGACCAACCGGATGATGACACGTGGATGGGAAGAGTTTAGCATTTAAATAAAACAGCTAAGTCTTCTTGAAAGCAAAG
The DNA here is from genome assembly GCF_029168945.1 of Cannabis sativa. Lineage (NCBI taxonomy): Eukaryota > Viridiplantae > Streptophyta > Magnoliopsida > Rosales > Cannabaceae > Cannabis > Cannabis sativa. The sequence goes on from NC_083607.1 coordinate 20,421,999, forward strand.
GATTATCTCGAACATGCCTCCCGGAGAAGGCATGTAAGCCTCATGTGCTCCCGGAGAGCAAGATGGCCACAAAGAACCTCCGGGTGGTGTCAGATTCCATCTGAACAGTCATCTCGCATTTAATGTCGCATGGGAGGAAGCGTATTGGAACTGCCACACGCAATAAAGTCTGACGACACAACCCCCAATTTGTACCTACTAGGCTATGATCAATAAAGTCTAGTGACGGCTACTCTGTGAGGAATCACATCAGTCAAAAGGGATTAAGGACTACCTTCATAAAATCCCTACAGCACCTAGGGATTTGACCATGCATTACCCATGATATATTCATTGGGAATGCATAACTTTACTGATAGTTACAGAAAGGCATGTACCTTAATTTTAGGGATCACCCCACAAAAACACTATAAATACCCTTCAAAGCTCATTAAAGAGGGGTCGAGAATTCTGGGTTCCATAAGAACTATAAGAGTAAAAACTCACCAAGAACATTCTCTGTATTAAATACTATGATAAATACACATACTCGTGGACTAAGGCTCGTTAACGCCCCAACCACGTAAAAAATCTCTCTGCTAATTTCTTACAGCTCTCTAAGTTATTATTATTTTATTGGTTGCCGAAAATCTCGGTCAACAAGTGGAGTAGCCTATGTTCTTATATATGATTCAATATTTTTACATCCATGTACGACAATATTGTCTAATAAAGCAAAATCAAAAAATTAATTAACAAAATGTGAGTAAAATTAATTTATTATATATTTTTAAATTGTAACAAAATAAATTTAATTATTATTTTAAATATCTACAAACCTATTCGTACTATATTTATACAAGAAGAGTTCATAAAAGTTTCTAACATATTTTTTTTTTTCATAAAAAATAAACTTTCTAGGCTTTAATAAACACTAGAAAACAAACATAGTACATAATTTATTTTTAAGCAGAATTATTACATTTAGTAGGGGGAGTATTAATTGGTAATTCCCTTTTTGGCTCCAAGTATTAATTATGATTTTATTTCATCTCATCTACCGTTCTATATATAAACAACAGAAATTTCTCACTCACTTCGAAAAAAGTTAAAACCTTTCCTTTCTCCTTCTCTCTCTCTTTTCACAGAAAAAGAAAAAGCTCTATCTTTCACACTGTTTTCTGAGTTGTCTTAAGCACAAAAACCCACACACACCAAGCAGAGATTCACAACAACACTAAGAGTGTCACACAAAGTCACTCAAACTTGCTGTCTCTGTCATATTTTGCTCTCTTTTATCATATTATTATTATGTTCACACCAAAACCTCCCATTCTAGAAGCCTAAGCCAAGAAAAACCAAAAGAGTGGAAGAAGAAGAATAAGAAATAAAAAAGCAAAATGCTTCTCTTCTTATTTCTATTGATCTCTTCTCCTTTGACACTTGGTCTTAACCAAGAAGGTCTCTACCTCCAACGAGTCAAGACCTCTCTTGATGATCCTGACTCGGCTCTTTCCTCCTGGAATGACCGCGATGACACCCCATGTTCGTGGCGCGGCGTCACATGTGATTCCTCCTCTCGTTCAGTCAACTCCGTTGACCTCTCCAACGCCAACGTCGCCGGACCTTTCCCAACAGTCGTTTGTAGGCTTCAAAATCTTACCTTTCTCTCTCTTTTCAACAACTCTATCAATTCTACTCTTCCCCTTGATGTCTCCACGTGTCAGTCTCTCCGTCATCTCGACCTGTCTCAGAATCTGCTCACTGGTGCTCTGCCCCACTCGCTTGCTGACTTGCCGGAGCTTAAGTACTTGGACTTGACTGGAAACAACTTTTCAGGTGAGATTCCGGTCAGTTTTGGCCGGTTTCAGAAGCTTGAGGTGATATCCCTTGTTTATAATCTTTTTGACGGCGTTTTACCTCCGTTTTTTGGGAATGTAAGTAGTCTGAAAATGCTTAACCTTTCTTACAACCCATTTTTACCGGGTCGGATCCCGCCGGAGTTTGGCAACCTTACGAATCTTGAGGTTCTGTGGCTGACGGACTGTAATTTGGTGGGTGAGATTCCTGACTCGTTGGGTCAACTCAAGATGTTGAAAGATTTGGACCTGGCTATCAACAACTTGCACGGACCGATCCCATCTTCCCTCGTTGGTTTGTCAAGTGTGGTTCAGATTGAGCTCTACAATAACTCGTTGTCCGGCGAGTTGCCTCCAGGAATGTCGAACTTAACGGCATTGAGGCTCCTTGATGCGTCGATGAACGAGTTGTCTGGGACGATTCCGGAGGAGCTTTGCAATTTGTCCCTCGAAAGCCTTAATCTCTACGAGAACCGCTTTCAAGGAAAGTTACCGGAGAGCATTGTCAACTCCCCGGCACTGTACGAGCTAAGGCTTTTCAGAAACTTCCTCACCGGAGAGCTTCCAAAGAATCTCGGCAAGAATTCCCCGTTACGGTGGCTTGATGTTTCTAGCAACAACTTTACCGGCGAAATTCCAGAGACCCTTTGCGAAAAAAGCGAGTTAGAGGAGCTTCTGATGATAGACAACTCGTTCTCCGGCGAAATCCCAGCAAGTCTTGGCGACTGCGAGAGTTTGGTTCGGCTTCGTTTAGGACATAACCAGTTATCCGGCGAAGTTCCGGCCGGTGTTTGGGGACTCCCACGTGTTTATTTGCTGGAACTAGTGGAGAACAAACTTTCTGGGTCGATAGCGAAGACCATTGCCGGAGCGGCGAACCTTTCCCTTCTTATAATCTCGAAGAACAATTTCACCGGACCAATCCCAGAAGAGATCGGGTGGGTTGAAAATCTTGTGGAGCTTTTGGGTTACGACAATGGTCTTAGTGGTCCTCTGCCAGAGAGTATAGTGAGTCTTCCACAGCTCGCAACGTTGGATCTTCACAGCAATGAGCTCTCTGGTCACTTTCCAACCAAAATCGAATCATGGAAGAAGCTCAATGAATTAAATCTAGCAAACAACAAACTTTCCGGGAAAATCCCAAGTGGAATTGGGAAAATGGCTGTGCTTAATTATCTTGATCTTTCAGACAATCAATTTTCTGGAGAAGTCCCTTTTGGGCTTCAGAATCTGAAACTCAATCTGCTCAATCTATCGAACAACCGTCTTTCCGGTGATCTTCCTCCTTCACTAGCTAAGGCCACTTACAAAACCAGTTTTATAGGCAATCCTGGCCTTTGTGGAAGCTTAAAAGGCTTATGCGATAATAGTACTGAGGCTAAGAGCCAAGGTTACATTTGGGTTCTTAGAAGCATGTTCATTCTCGCAAGCTTAGTCTTTGTGGTGGGTGTCGTTTTGTTTTACTTGAAGTACAGGAAATTCAAGAACGCAAAGAGAGCCATAGACAAGTCCAAATGGACATTAATGTCGTTCCACAAACTGGGTTTCAGTGAGTATGAGATTCTTGATTGTCTAGATGAAGATAATGTCATCGGCAGTGGCGGTTCCGGGAAAGTCTACAAAGTGGTTCTTAGCAATGGTGAGGCCGTAGCTGTGAAAAAGCTCTGGGGAGGTGTGAAAAAGGACTGCGAAAGTGATGACCTCGAAAAGGGAGGGGGTCAAGATGATGGATTTGAAGCAGAGGTGGAGACTTTGGGGAAGATTAGGCACAAGAGTATTGTTAAATTGTGGTGCTGTTGCACAACTAGGGATTGCAAACTCCTGGTTTATGAGTACATGTCTAATGGTAGTCTAGGCGATTTGCTTCACAGCAGTAAAGGAGGTCTGCTCGACTGGCCGACAAGGTTCAAAATTGCTGTTGATGCAGCAGAGGGACTTTCCTATCTTCACCACGACTGTGTTCCTCCCATTGTACACAGAGATGTGAAATCTAATAATATCTTGTTGGATGGCGATTTTGGTGCAAGAGTGGCCGATTTTGGAGTTGCTAAGGTGGTTGATTTATCTGGGAAAGGGCCTAAGTCCATGTCTGTCATAGCTGGTTCATGTGGATACATTGCTCCTGGTTAGTTAACTTAAAACTCATTCTCTTCATTGCCAAAATCAGTTCTCAATCGATTTTAGAGTAATTGTCATTCAAATTTCATATCTTCTAACTGTTATGCTCTGTTTTTGTTGTACTGTTGTTGTTGCAGAATATGCATACACACTAAGAGTGAATGAAAAAAGTGACATATATAGCTTTGGAGTTGTTATACTGGAGTTAGTCACTGGTAGACTCCCAGTTGATCCAGATTTTGGGGAAAAGGATTTGGTTAAGTGGGTTTGTACCACTTTAGATCAGAAAGGAGTTGACCATATCATCGACTCTAAACTGGATTCATGTTACAAGGAAGAAGTGTGCAAAGTCCTCAATATTGGGCTGCTTTGCACTAGCCCTCTTCCGATCAATCGACCCTCAATGAGAAGGGTTGTGAAATTGCTTCAAGAAGTTGGTGGTGCCGCCGAGATCAAGGCAGCCAAGAAGGACGGCAAACTGTCCCCTTACTATTATGAAGACACCTCCGATCATGGCAGTGTAGCCTAGGCACAAATATTATATTTTTTTTTTTTGTTTTTCCTTTTATTTTAAGTATCTTGAGCTTTTATATTCTCAATCAAATTGGTGGTTTTTTTTTTTCTTCTGAAAGTAGTTGTGAGGGAGGGGAAAGGATTAGAGAATTTTTTTTTAATTTGAACTTAGGGAAAACAAAAAGTGCAAAAAAAAAAAAAAGGGAGAATTATAATTGTGATGGTAGTTGGTTGATGTTCTACAACTATACTGTAAATTAAATGTGAAAGTTTTATTTCATCTACCCGAATATTTAGGCTGTTGGCTCGATATGAAAGTGATTGTGATTTCACAGAGAAACACTGAAATTTGTCTTGTTCGTCATTGGTAATCACTATTGTTAGAAAACCCCATTTTTTATTTTATTTACTTTTATTTGTATATTTTCCATGCACGATAATATGATATGAAAGAAGATTCTGAAAATGTAACCTTGGTGGATTACATAAGCCCACTTTCACTAGCCATGCTAGCTAGCTGTGCTGTGCTAGGAGATTGTATGTAGATATGCACACACTGTTTTTTTGGCAGCAATTATAACAGTGGATGGGCCTATTAAAAGATTAAAATACATATATACAGCTGTAGATCAATTAATAAGGTTGTTAGTTAAGCAAGGTTGGCCCAAGTCAGTGTGGCTTATTATGCCATTGCCCTCCCTCCCTCTATTTGTGGTGATATTATTATTATGTCATTTTCTACTTGGTGACAGTTGCTCATGTCTCTTGATAAAGACATTAAGAAGGAAAATATGGTTGAAGCATCAATTTAGTTAGTGGTAACTTGTACTAGAAATAGTGAATTTTGGTTCAAATGTGGAGATATTTATTGTACAATGATTTGGTTTTGATAACCAATGAGCAGTGAAATGTACACCCTAAAAAAAAAAAGAAGAAAAAATAAAAGCAGTGAAATGAACAACTTAACTACCTCTTACTCTGTTATAATGCGACTTGTCTATAGTGAGTTGGAGACAGATTTAGTAGTGAAGAGAACATCGTAAATGTGACTCGTACTCAAATACTCAATAGGCGCGGCAAGAGGGTAGTTTTGGATTGTCAGTGTTCTTTACTCTCTTCACTAAACCAGTAATAAATAGTAAACGTAAATTTCACCAATACCAACTCCAGTATTAATATTATTATGAATGCCAACCCCAAGAGGGAAATGTCGGTTCATGTTTATCTGTTCAAGAAAATGATCCAACGGCCATGATACATTCTCTCTTTATTGATTTGCAGACACTGAATAACTCCGGTTCTTGGGTCCACTATTGTGTAGGCCAAGTTGACAATCGGAGAACTCTTTAAATTCTTGACATGGGAAATTGGACCACCTTCAATTTTTATAGTCACTCTCGTCGCACACACAGAATACGTGACTTACTAATGGTTGGCCTAGACTTTGAGAGGGTCTAAGATGAAGCCTAAGCCTGCTACCGATTTCAGGGCTAAGAAAGATCTACGCTCATGCCTCTTCAAGTAGGTTCCAAAAAAATAAGAAAAATTGTGCTTCTACATTTATTTTAAATTATAATTTTATCTTATTTTTACATTAATATATGTGTAATTTTTTTTAAAGGTTAAAATAAAAAAAGTAATAAAAGTTACACAATAGGTGGGGGAATTTTTTCCATTCAAGAAAGTTTATTGTCTATCCTAAAGGCATGCTTAGCCAATTTATGAACCTCAATATTAAAGTTGTGGCTAACATGAGAGAGATGCTCCAAGAAAACTAAACAATAGGACTTTAATATCAAAAAAGATAACCTCCACTTCGTTGAAATACACTATCTGACCCTCCAAAGTTGAGACCATAGAAAGTAAATCAGAAAAAGCCCTATCCACGGGAAGTCCCACATCTTGAGCCCAACGCATACCTACTAGTAAAGCAACTGCTTCTATCTGGAAAACTGAAAAAGAACCCGCAAATGAGATAGTTAAAGTAATAAGTACTTTTAATTTTTAAAACTCAAACAATTTTAGAATATAATTGTAATAGAGTCAAAACCCAAAGGGAAACCCCTTTGGTTTGACTCTTTACCTAATTTCTTAGCATGGTAACAGAATAGTATAAATTTGAATAACCCCCCACGCTAAAGCGGAATATATATCTATTTTGAAACAACATAACTATTAAAATTCTTTAAAGTTTATCAAGATAAAATCCACTTAGAATTATTTAGTTAAACTATTTAAGCTGCAACCACACTTGGAATTGAATAATAATGGTCGCGTATCTGTAGTACGGACACACTTATAATCAAGATAAAAGTATATTTGATTATTTAATAGAATGTGAATTGTACAAATTTATTGTACATTTAGAATATTTAAATATCATTCCTTGAAGAGAATGAATAGACATGAAATTCTATTTCAAAGAATATAGATTTCACATATATTGGTAATGCCAGAAGTAAATTAATATATACATATTTTATTATTTCTTAAAATCAATAGTTTTAAACTATTGTTGGTACAAGATATGTATATATGCAGTTACTATTTAATTCAGTTTGCATATTCCCAGAAGTGGATATATAATTTACTAATATTTGTTAGTGATCCAATATAATCAAAGTGATAAAGAATCACAAAATGATTATTTGAAAAGCTTCCTGAAAAAGTCTTACATACAATCGCTACTTGGAGTAGTAAAATATCTTTGTATGTATCTAGATGTATAACTTTTATCTAGTTATGAAAGTAATAAGAAATAACTTATTATATGTACTAGTTGTACATTTAAATATATAATATATCAAGTCATAATTATTAGACTGATGAATAGTCTATTAATAAATTAGACGACTTGTTAAAAAGATACCAGGAAAAATGAATGATAATAGTTATATCTATTTGACCATTACAATAACATGATGAAGTTGTCATGTATCTTTTAAATTATACACATCATTGAATTGATGATAGTGATTTCTGAAGAAATATAAAGTTTGATAAACATAATAGTGACTCCTGAAGAGTGTATATATTTTGGAGAATAATATAATTATATTATTCGTGTATATAAAAATGAAACTTGTAATTATTACTTATATGTTGTAGTGATTTTACATTACCTTATGAAAGTTTCATTGATATACAAATTATAGTGAACTTGAAGTTCATGAATTGAGTTAGGATTTCACTAAATTTTGTTGAAGAACCAGAAGATTCTTCTCATTGTTAATTTATAAGGCTCAAAAGAAGAATGTGCATATATTTGCACATAGAAAATATTTAAATTATATTTCTTTAACAATCTTGAGTCATTGTTAGATTTTTATTGTATAGTTTCTTATCGATGTGATAAGATTATATGATCATGCATTTATAAAATTTGGAAATTTATGTATTTCTAATTATACACGTATGACTCATTCTTAGAAATAAATTAAGTTCATAAGTATTGAACTTGGACTTGAAGTTTATTGAACCTGAAGTTCAATGTCATATTGTATATATGAGTTTAAATAAATATTGATTCATTGTGATATATTGAAATCCCTACATGTGTATTAATAATATTAGATATCACAATTTTTAAAAATTCTCTCGATCAGGGGGAGAGAAGCAGTTGGGATCAATGATAATTTTTGAAAAATGATCCTTGCACAAAGTATATAAGAACGATATAGTTTAAAATAATATATACCAACTGCATATTATTCAAAATTGAGATAGAATGAGTTGAAAATGCCTGAAGCGTAAATGAAAAATGTAGAAATTATTAATAAATATTCATTTGATTTATCCTGAAGTTGTTAAATCTAGAGGTACTCATGGAGATACCTTAATGTTATAAAGTATTGATGATTTAAAAATGATAGCCGTGATGGAAACGGTACTCAAGAAGAGACTCCCAAAAGAAGTTAGACATAACACATGAAGTGGTTCTATATAGGTACCTATAAATGATAAACATATTTGAAAAATATGTAATTTCAAGAGATCTCTATAAGTTATGTCAATATGGGAGGAAATTATCATATAATGAAATTTTTGTCGACAATAGATGTTGAATGTTTGCATATGCAATAAACTAACATGAGATAGCAAGGATCATGGTATTAGATTTGTCGAGAATTATCGACATACATTTTGATTTTTGGCCAAAATATTATGACGCAATCCAAGCAAATTTACTCACATAAAGTGAAATAAGACTTGTAGGGTGTGCAAATAAATATTTTTAATGAGAAATTTGCATATATATATTTGTACATAATGAACTGTTGTACAAAGTTTGCATAGACATGAGATTGATTGAAGTAAGACTTAAATATATTGAGAAAATATAATCATGATTTGATTATAGCCTGCAATATATTTTATGAGGATTTATAAGCATTACATAAATGTTGCAACAAAAAGTTATTTATTTGGAGCTCCTAATATAGTGAAAATTTGACATAAGCCTTATCTAAAAATTCTAGAAGAATTTAATACATGTCTTAAGTGATATAAATTCTAAGTCGCGCGCACTATATGACAAAGATCTTTGTATGAAATAAAGACATGTAAGTAAATTATTGTTTGAAAAATACATATGGTTGTCTATGCAGTATAAATTCGTAAATTATACGTTGTGATAGACTTTTGAAGAGTTTTTGATTAATTGAAGAACAAACTTTTATTTCTTTTGTATATCGAGAAATATTAAATGTATAAAGTTTGATCATTAGTATTGAAGTCTTGAAGTACTTCACATGTATCAAGAATTATAGATATATGATCATTTGATATGGAAATTAAGATCATACAACAAGATGGAACAAAGATATGGTCTTGGAGTACCATCATTGTCACAAATGAAAATTTATATTATCATTAATGTGTTATGTTCATATCTACTTGAAATGTTAAATTTTAGTATGAACAAGATTGTACACACATGAATAATACAATTAGTTGGATAAAGATTAATGTTCCACGAACTCCTCATCTAAAATTTAGAAGTCCACACATACTCTGGAAGAGTTATAGAAAATATATGATCATAGATAGTATATGGTGATATTTTAAAAGTGATAACAATAATCTTATGAGATATATTATCACCAAAAGAATTGTGGATCATATGTGTATGAGGGGGAGACATATTCATGTTGCACTCTTTTTCCCTTAGTGGAGGTTTTGTCCCACTGGGTTTTCCTGGCAAGATTTTTAACGAGGCAACTTGCAAATAATTATGAATATGAAATATATATTGTATTCTTTTTCCCTAGCTTAGATTTTGTCCCACTGAGTTTTCCTGGCAAGTTTCTTAACGAGGCAACTATAAATCATGTTAACATACTTGCCTTTTATGAAGCAAGTAGAGAATGTGTGGGAGTGAGATCATTGACATAGCATATTCAAGATACAAATTGATTGCACTCTATAAAGAAGTATCAAAACAAACAGTTCTCTACGAAGATAATACTGCTTGCATCGCTCAACTAAAAGGAGAGTACATTGAAGGAGATAGAATTAGAACACATTTCACCAAATTCTTCTTTATACATTTCAAGAAAATACATATTGGTGTTGAACAAATTCAATTAAGTGTCAATCTTGCAAACTTATTCACAAAGTTATTACGAACATCAACATTTGAGAAGACGGCAGACAAGATCGAAATTCGTCGATTAGAAGATCTCCACGAATGCCTAAATGAGGGGGAGTTAGTTTACACTATACTCTTTTTTTATTGATCAAGTTTTCCAGCTAGATTTTTAATAAGTCACTTATTATGGACATCCAAGGGGGAGTGTTATAAATATTAATTATTATATGGATGTCCAAATCTTTTATTTATTATCATTAATTGTAATCAGCATTCCTCTTTTTCTTAGTTTCTTTTTTTTTAGTTTCTTAATATTTGACTCTTGTATTTGTATAAATAGGGGTTCACCCCATTGAAATAAACAACTGAGAAATTCTCATTTACTTTCTCTTATTCTCTCTTCTTTTTCTTTCTTCTCATCTACTTTATATAATTTTATATTATTTTATAACAGATATAAAAACCTAAACCAATTTTGAAAGACGGAATACATATATTTTCTTTATGTTTCATACCATTATCACCTACAGTACTTTTATTCTTGGGGGCAATTTCTGTTTCATCTTTCCTAGCCTTATAAAAGCAAACTAAAAAGTAGAAGAATGAGAAGCCGTTATCAAAAACTAAACAAAAAATAAAGCATTAAAATCAATTTTTATACAGATGTAGTATACATACATTCTTTTCACCTGCTTCTTGCTTGATTCTTACTTTAATTTTCTTAAAAGGATCAACCTTCCAAGGTCTGGATGTTTAGAATTAGAGTCTGTTCCTATCTGTTAAAAAATGAATACAAAATAAAAAATAAAATCTCATAAAATAACAACCATGTAAACAATGACAATAAATCAAGTTAAAGAAACAACACATATACCAAAACCAGTTTCTAGACTTTTGAATAATAAACAATGAGCATAAACTAAAATTAATTTTAATAAAAAATACATATAACAAATATCTTATCAAATTAAATAACAGAAACATTTTACACTAAACAATAAAATCTTGAACATAAAAATAAGTTATTTTTTCATAAAGTAAAACTAATTGGTTAAAAAAGAAAGATTTGTGAAAAAAAAAGCCATACCATATAAGAAATTTTAACAAATGTATTATAAAAATAAATATAAAAAATCAGTTGTATCAAACAACTAATTCAGTATCTGACACAGAAAAATCAGCTACATAAAGAAAATTTAAATTAACTAGTTATATCAATAAGAATTAATTACTTAAAAAAAATAAGATATACGACATAAAAATTCTTAACAAATGACATATAAAATTAAATTACAAAACCAATTACATTAGACAACTAATTAAAAATCTAAGATCAAGAAACTAGTTTCATAAAATTACAAATTAAAAACTAACACACGATAACAAGTTACTTGAAACAATATAAAGATTTTATCATTAACTGTGAAATCATCAAAGTCACACTTAAATTGACTGAAATAATGTTATAAGCTTCTATAGAAACAATAGTAAGAAAATAATGGTAAAGTATTGTATCATGTGATAAATGCTCAAATTTGTATATTTTAACCTTTTAATTGTATGAATAAATAGAGTTAAATTATTTATTTTCATGAGTTTGAATATAAAAAAATTATCTAACTTAGAAATATTTAACTTAATTTAATTTTCTGTTAATTTTAAGATTTATAAAAATTTGTGACAGAAATACCAAAAAGCAATCATAAAAACGAGTACAACAAATTGAGCCCATTTCGACTCAACATTTAAGCCTAATCTTATTCAATAAAGCAATTGGGCTCGGTGTTATATTCAACCCAATAGCTAATTATGGATCACTCTCCAACAAGAGCCAAGACAAAGTTCTCTCTCCAATCACCAGACCACCCCCACGTTGCAAGGCAAGGCCACTTTCATTTCATCCCTTTGAAAGTTCCAAGTCCAAGTGAGAGTAGCATCTTTCAAGCCATCATTTACATAATGCCACGTTTAAGAGCCATGTCATTAAGCTGAATTTATTCTCTTGCACACATAACATATCAAATACTCCTTCACAACTACCAATTGACGCACATAGTCTCCATCATGCGTTCCAGCCCACTAAATATTGTACCATATTTGGCTCGTAATTTCTCTATAGAGAGCCAAATTAAGTGTAACGACATCCAATTTTTTAGTAGAAAAAATACACTTTGTGGCTTGGTTATTTTTCTCTTGTTGCTATTTTAGTTTCACTTATTTTATGTGACAAAAATAAGTGAACTAGATTAGTAATATTGGTGAAGTTAGAGTGTAGTTTTTGTACTTCTTATTTTAATTATTGATATTGATATTTTTGTACTTCATTTTCATATCTCATTTATTAAATTACTTTTTATTTTCTAATTTTTCTTCTAAATTCAATAGTATCTTTTATATAAGTTTAGTCATGTTTTTTTTTTTTTTTATGTAAATTAGGCTATTAATATTTTAGTGTATTTATTATATTGTATGTCGTTTACTGCATTCTGCCAATAATGACATTTTATCAATTTATGATATATAATATGATATGTTCTCAAATTACAAATGAGATTCAATTTATGCAAGATTAATTAATTTGTACTTTTAGTGTGTATATCTCCTCGTTGTAATTAATAGTTTAGAATTGCAACTGTGTATGAATTAAGTTCAATATTAGATTAGAATTTACATAACTACATTTCTACCTTATTCATGAGCTCTTTATCTGATCAATTTTCTCATCTCATCATTTTAATTATTTCTTATTTTCTTGTATCACATTAATTTTATTTTTACTAAATTAATCTTTAGTGGTGATTTGTCTTCTTATGGATAACAAATTCCGTATACTACTATGATCGCAGTGTAAATAATTGGGCGATATCAATAATACCACCTTAACTTTGAAAGAATAACATAACACATTATCATAACTGACCAAAAAAGAAAGGATTAAAACTAGTTTTTACATAACTCACCAAAAAGGACATAAGTCAAACCAAAATGAAAGAATTTTATAGACACAAATCATTGACATAACTGACTAAAAAGAAAAGAATGATTTTTTTTTATCAAGTACCAATAGCATAAATCCATTAACAAGTATAAAAATAACTCTACTTCTCTTTGACAAAGCAACATAAATGACAATATATCTCTGTTATCACTGTTCGCGGATGGGTTCTATATGGAAGTGGCAGAAGGATGCCACGTCAAATCATATACTAATATCACATACCCCCTTTTCGAAGATAGGATCACGGAAGATATTCAAGTATTTGGAAGAATGCTTCCCTTACGAAGGATAGAATGATTCTTGAAGATCTAATCTGATGCTTTTGCTATTTGGAGGTAAATAGGAAGCACGAGGATTTTGGGATGATCAGGAATTGGCTATCCCAGGAAGGCCTTGGCAGGACTTTCTGGAAGCTCCTTATGGCCTAGTACAGAACTACACCAGATAGTTATACCTCGTCTGACATCAAGTTAGATCCTGTCACTAAGTCAGACTGGGGCTATGCGTGTACATGCCTCTGTAGTGCTTATTGTCCAACGACTTGTCTGGGATATATATTGCTTTTAAAGGAAAAACCTTTGAAGAACATGTGTTCATATCTTTACGTGATAGGCTACATGAATTATTCACCACACGATAGAAGAGCTACCTACCAAACCAATAGTTAGATGGTCTTGTAGTGTTTTTTGACCTTTTTTTGCGTGGTGAGTAAGAAACACTAGTAGGGTAAAGGGTATGCTCTTACCCACTCATTTGCCTATAAATAATACCTCAATTTTTATGTTTAGAGGGTGAACAATTTTTACTTATAGAATCTGCTAAATTTCCTAGAGAGCTTTCTTCTTAAAGAGAACCAAAAGGAATACAAAGATTATTATTGTAAACACTTTTAATACTCAAACATTTGCCAAAGAAGGCTAATACTTCTCACTCGTGGATGAAGGATCATTAACGCCTGAAAAACATAGAAAATATTTTTTTTTTTGTTTAATATGTTGCATTTCCTTAAGCTCTTTAATTGGTTTTCAAAAATCTAGGTAAATATTTTGGTGCTTTCATTGAGAGCTGAGAAAAGTTTATTAGTTGTTGCCTCACTTCAACTATGGTGAATACGTGAATGAACACCAGCAAGAAAACTCTGCTAGACATAGTCATGGAGGAGGCCAGGTCCCATGCCTCTGACCTCCTGACAGGTGGTGTCAGAGAGGAAGGTACGACCCTCGCCAAAAACTGAGAGGAGGACACTGAGAACGTGTTTGACGACCTTGATGATGGCAAAAACCTTGAAGGAGGATATGAAGAAGGTGATGGCAACAACTATGTCAGAGATGGGTATTACAAGGATGGTTATTACTATGACCATTACCCAAACTTGCTGCGAGTGACCAAAGACTTAGAGGCAACTTAGGCAGAGTTGGTTGAACAGAGGAGGCTCACCAAAAAAATGAAGAAAATGATAGAGCGTCTACAAAATGAGTTTTGTAACACCCTAACTAACTTAGGCGAATTACGTGATTTTTAAACGTACTGTGCAGCTCGTTGCTAATCAACGAGGTTTATGGAAAAACGTGATTAATTAAAATTTTGCTTTTTAATTAAACTTATAAAACAGTATTACAAAAGACTCGGGATCCCGATTATAAAAATATTTACAAAAAGTTTAACTGTTTAACTGTTACATAAAATAAAGGTCGACTAATGACCGGTTACAAAAATTCAGCCTTGCTGTCCCGAGGATCGTACGCTCCAGGCCTAACCGCCCCGACATGTACAATCTCATAAGCTCGCTCACGGTCCATCAGCTATAGCCTTGCCTTTACCTACACATAAACGTAAACTGTGAGTCGACAGACTCAGTAAGAAAAGCATAGTAATATCCATACATAATACTAACTGCCGTGTCCAACACGATACTGAGTCCCGCTACTGCCATGTCCAACATGGTACTGAGCCACTACTGCCATGTCCAACATGGTACTGAGTTTTGAACGTTCATAGGGACGGTACTATTGACAAGTATCCTCCTGATCGGTCGAACCGGTCATACTCCGGCTGCTGGTCATACTCCGGCTGTCTGCAGACGGGATAGGTCAATAGCCCGGAACCACCAACCAAATGTCAGCCTGATCGGTCGAACCGGTCATACTCATTTCTTTGGTCATACTCCGGCTGTACCGACGTGACGGGGTTGGATGGTTCGAAGCCTATATACATAACTAATGTAATCTAAAGGTGCTTCCTACATGCACGCTAAACATGTAATCTACATATGCATACTTTGTTATACTAATCTTACCTCGGATTCCGATTTCGGGTGTGGTCAACCTGACTGGAACTGAAGCTGAGCGGCGGATTACTGGCTCCTAAACCATAAAAATCACAACGCTATAAGTGACACGCTAAATCACTTCCCGGGGACTTAAACTAGGAACTAAAAGTTTCCCTATCGATAAAAAGCATGGCAATACCCCCTAAAACATAAAAACGAGAAAAACTAGGGTCCCTGAATTTTCCCCAACCGGTAGACCGGTTGCCCAACCGGAATTCCGGTTCTGGAAAATTCCAACCCTCATCCGAATTCCGGATGCACAACCGAATTCGGTTCCTCGCGACGACAAACCAAATTTTTCATAACTCGACCAATTCAACCCCAATTGGTTCCAAACTTTCCAGACCTGCTCTAAACACCCCAAAGAACAAATCTAAGGCAACAAACTAACCCAGAAACCACAGAAACAAAATTCACCATTAAAGCTCAAGCTTTGAGTTCTAAACTCAAACTTGAGCAAAACCCACAAACATGCATTCAAACCTAGTTAATTCTACTCAAACTAGCATATAATCACCTCTGAAAACTATTAGAAACTACAGCAACAACACAGCAACAATTTGAACCTTTTCTTTCAAAAACTCATAACTTTTTACATGAAAACTTAAAGCCTTGCATAACCTATCTAACATGCTTCAACACAGCTCATTTTAACTTCAATTAACATGCTTTAAACCACATAAATTAATACAAAATCACAGCAGCAACCATATATCAAAATCATGCAAGAATCCTCATATTTTCATCAAAATTTCAATCAAATTCAAGAGAAAACAAAAGGAGCTAACCTAGCTTGAAGAATGCCTAGCTTTGAATGAGAATCCTCTAGAAAAATCAAAGCAAAATCCACCCCTTTGCACCCACATGCACAGCCGAGAGAGAGAGAGGAAAAGAGAGAGAGAGTTTGAAAGTTTTGTAATTTTTTTTTCTAAGTGTAAAGCTTGTAAAATAAAATAATGAATAAAGCCACTTATCATAAACTCATTTCAGCCAACATTTAATCAAATAAACACTTATTTCCCATTTCATTAAATCACAAAAGACAAAATACTAATGGGGCAAAAAGACCATTTTGCCCCTCCACCAAAAACCCACATAATTCACACTAAAGGGGTATTTTTGGGACATTCTAAATTCCCGGCCATTCCCGACATTCCCAATGTCTAAAACCCGTCCCCAATTTACTAACATACTAAGTTGTGATTTCTACTGAACCAAACGCCGAGTTCCAAAATACCGGACATCGGAAATGCAAAATATGCAAGCTACTGAATAACATAAATAACAGTATAATAAATTATTTAAATAGCTATAAATAATTTCATAATTAACTGATAATTTCCAAATTAACTAAGCGGGCTTTACAACTATCCCCCCCTTAAAAGGATTTCGTCCCCGAAATCTAACCTGAATAACTCTGGATATTGAGCTCTCATATCTGACTCTAGCTCCCAGGTGGCTTCCTCCACCTTGCTGTTTCTCCAGAGAACCTTGACCAATGCTATGGTCTTATTCCGAAGGACTTTATCCTTTCTATCCAGGATCTGCACTGGCCGTTCCTCATAGGTCATGTCTGGCTGAAGCTGAAGACTCTCATAACTGAGTATATGAGAGGGGTCTGAAACGTATTTTCTCAACATCGAGACATGAAATACGTTGTGAATTGCTGATAAGGCTGGAGGCAATGCTAACCGATATGCCACTTGACCTATCTTTTCGAGAATCTCAAAAGGTCCTGTAAATCTAGGGCATAACTTGCCTCTTTTCCCGAAACGTTTAATCCCCTTCATCGAAGATACTCGTAAAAACACATGGTCCCCTACTCGGAACTCAACATCTCTGCGTTTCGGATCTGCGTAACTCTTCTGTCTGCTCTGTGAGGCAAGCATTCTAGCTTTTATTTTCTCTATTGCCTCGTTGGTCCGCTGAACTGACTCTGGACCTAAGTATTTCCTCTCCCCTGTCTCATCCCAGTGGATAGGGGATCTGCATTTCCTACCGTACAACAGTTCATAGGGAGCCATCCCTATCGTACTCTGATAACTGTTGTTGTAAGAGAATTCTATCAACGGTAGATACTTACTCCATGAGCCTTCAAAGTCCATAACACAGGCTCTCAACATATCCTCCAATATCTGAATTGTCCTTTCGGACTGACCATCTGTCTGAGGATGGAATGCTGTACTGAATTTTAGCTTTGTACCCATTGCCCGTTGCAAACTTTGCCAAAATTTGGATGTGAATTTCGGATCCCTGTCCGAAACTATAGACTTCGGTACCCCGTGAAGTCTTACTATCTCTCTGACGTACAGTTCTGCCAACTGATCCACTGTGAACGTTGTTCTAACCGGCAGAAAATGAGCAGATTTCGTAAATCGGTCCACCACTACCCAGATGGAATCATACAAACCCGTGGTCCTAGGTAACCCGACCACAAAATCCATCGTAATATCTTCCCATTTCCATTCTGGTAGGGTTAGAGGCTGCAACAACCCTGCTGGTCTCTGATGTTCAGCCTTAATCTGCTGACACGTGAGGCATCTCGATACGAATTCTACCAAATTCTTCTTCATACCGTTCCACCAGAAGTACGGTTTCAAATCTTGGTACATCTTGGTGGTGCCGGGATGCAGAGAATACGAGGTAGAATGAGCCTCCTCAAAGATCTCATTTCTCAGTTCTACACTGTTCGGAACACAAACCCTGGCTTTATACAAAAGCATCCCACTATCTGACACTGAAAAGTCCTTGGCTTGACCAGCCAACACCTCATCTCGGATTTTCACTAACTCCGGATCTGTCATCTGAGCGACTTTTATTCTTTCCAACAGATCAGATTACAGCGTCAAGTTGTGAAGCTGACCTACCACAAACTCAATGCTGGATCTAACCATATCCTCTGCTAGCTGAGGTGAGATCTGAACCATGCTAGCTACTTGCCCGGGACCCTTTCTGCTCAGGGCATCAGCCACTACATTGGCTTTTCCGGGATGATAGAGGATCTCGCAGTCATAGTCCTTCACTAATTCCAACCAACGCCTTTGTCTCATGTTCAAATCTTTCTGAGTAAAGAAATACTTGAGACTTTTATGGTCGGTATAGATCTCACACTTCTCCCCATAAAGGTAATGCCGCCAAATCTTCAGTGCAAAAACCACTGCGGCCAGTTCTAAATCATGAGTTGGGTATCGCTGTTCATAATCCTTTAACTGACGGGAGGCATAAGCGATGACCCGATCGGCTTGCATCAATACACACCCCAAACCCTGTTTGGATGCGTCACAATAGACTACGAACTTCTCCTTGTCCGAAGGCAAAACTAGCACCGGAGCAGTAATCAACCTCTGCTTCAGCTCCTGAAAGCTAGCTTCACATTTATCTGACCAGATAAATCGCTGATTCTTCTTTGTAAGCTCGGTTAGGGGCATTGAAATTTTGGAGAACCCCTCCACGAACCTACGGTAATACCCAGCTAATCCCAAGAAACTTCTGATCTCTGTCACTGTCTTCGGTCTCGGCCAATCCCTGACGGATTCAATCTTCCCGGGATCCACCTTGATCCCATCTTTACTCACAATGTGCCCTAGGAAGGACACCTGAGACAACCAGAACTCACATTTCTTGAACTTGGCGTAAAGCTTATGTTCTTGAAGTCGTTGCAGTACCATCTGAAGATGTAACTCATGCTCCTCTTCTGATTGAGAGTACACGAGGATGTCGTCGATAAACACAATCACACAGATATCGAGGAAATCCTTGAATACTCTATTCATCAGGTTCATGAATGCTGCAGGAGCATTGGTTAGTCCGAATGACATAACCAAAAACTCGTAATGTCCATACCTAGTGCGGAAAGCCGTCTTTGGAATGTCCTCCTCTCGGATTCTCAACTGATGATAACCCGAACGGAGATCAATCTTAGAAAAGACCGTCTTCCCCTGAAGCTGATCGAACAAGTCATCGATCCTAGGTAATGGATATTTATTCTTCACCGTCAGCTTGTTCAACTCCCTGTAGTCGATGCACATCCTCATAGATCCATCCTTCTTCTTGACGAACAAAACCGGGGCTCCCCAAGGTGATACACTGGGCCGAATGAACCCTATGTCAAGCAACCCTTGGAGCTGAATCTTTAATTCTTTAAGTTCAGCTGGAGCCATCCTATAGGGGGCTTTGGAAACCGGTTCCACCCCTGGTGCCAAGTCAATCACGAAATCAATCCCCCGCTGAGGTGGTAACCCTGGAAGTTCTTCGGGAAAAACGTCCAAAAATTCCCGAACTACTCTGATGTCCTCTGGCCGAATGGTATCTGGCCGAGTGGTGTCCACCACCACGGCCAGAAACCCTAAGCACCCGCCGTGCAACAATTCTCTCGCTGACATAGCCGAGATCACCGGGATCCGAGATCCCTGAACTGAACCCACAAATACAAACGGTTCTTCACTTTCCGGTTGGAAGACCACCATCTTCCTTTTACAATCAATGCTCGCCGAATATTTAGATAGGAAATCCATTCCTAAAATAATATCGAATTCGACCAAGCTCATCTCTATCAGATCAGCGCTTAACTCTCTACCATCTATCCTGATCGGCATAGACCTAATCCACCTATTGGAGATAACCAATTCTCCGCCAGGTAACAGGGTTCCAAACCCTGATTCATATCTATCATAGGGTCTACCCAATTTACTAAAGACTCTGGCCGCTACATAAGAATGTGTAGCCCCAGAATCAAACAGCACTGAATATAGTGAGTTGCTAATAGAAAGCTGACCTGTGACTACTGATGGGCTGGCATCTGCATCAGCCTGCGTGATAGCGAACACCCTGGCTGGAGTGGGTATCGCTGGAGCTCGCGGTGCCTCTGGTCGGAGCTGGGGACATTCCCTCTTGAAGTGTCCGGGCATGCCACAATGAAAGCATCCCTGACCTTTGCACTCGCCCCGATGGTGCCTCTTGCAGCTAGGGCACTCGGGATAGGAGAATCGGGTCTCAGTACCACCAGGACGACTCCCTCTGTTCTGGTTCCCCCGGAACCTCTTGTTCTGACTCGAGCCACCGGAAGCAGTGGGTGCTCTCTTCCTCTGGTCAATGGCCGAACCACTACTCCCCCTGCTAAAGCCTGATGCAGGAGGGGTAGGAGCTCCGCCACTCACCGGAGTACTGGCTGATTCTGACATGCACCCAACTGCGCCCTCAGCTCGCAGTGCCTTCTCCACCATCTGAGCATAGGTGGTGCTGTCGTCGGTGGTGATCATTAGGTCATGCCTGATCTTGGGATTCAACCCGTCCAGATACTTCTCCTTCTTGCTGAAGTCGGTCGGCACAATTCCCGAGGCTAACCTCGCCAACCGATCAAACTGAGTAGTATACTCAGTGACGCTCATGTTCTCCCGCTGGGTCAGGTGAACGAACTCTTTCCTCTTGGCGCTTCTGACCGCCTCATTGTAGTATTTTGCATTAAAGAGTTCCTGGAACCTTTCCCAGGTCATGGTGGTGACGTCATGGATCTGAGACACCATGTCCCACCATACCAAAGCGTCCTCCTGGAACTAAAACGTGGCGCACACCACTCTGTCGTTACCGGTGACACCCATGAAATTCAGGATTTTGGTAATCACCGTCAGCCATTGCTCGGCTTTCATTACATCCGGACCTCCCAGGAATACCGGAGGTGCTTGCTTCCGGAACCGCTCATACAATGGTTCCAATCTATGGGCCGCCACCACTATCTCGGCGTGGGCAGCAGGGGCAGGTGCCACTGGAACTATAGGCACTGGAACTGCAGGAGCACCCTGCTGTCTCAACCTCTGAATCTCGAGGTCTTGTTCTTCGATCCGGGCTTGCATCTCCGCAAACCGTAACTCCCAGTTCGGGGCTCCCTGATCGGGCCGGGGAGCACAGGCAGCCTGTGGCGGGTTCTCATCACCCCGGCCACGAGCCCTGCCTCGGGGACCTCTACCTCGGCCCCTGGCAGGTGGGGGAAACTGAGCTCCCTGTCCTTGGTTCGACCCTACGGAGTTGCCCTGACTCCTGGTAGTCCGCCTGGCGTCCATCTAGTTAGAACCGCCTGCGAAACCAAGAGTTGGCATATCAGGTCGTATTCAAGGAGAGCTTACTAATGCCGCTTAATTTGGAAATTAAAAACGAAACATGCGCCTATTCTACTATCAGGCTACTAACATGCTTCCTAACAGGCTTTTCTTTTTCATAACTGAATAAAATAAACTACTAAAGCAATAAAGGCTTACTGAACCGTGAACCGAGCTAACTGCAGATGATGATTGTACATGTCGTGACGATCTTCGGAAGACAACCTGGCGGCTTTGATACCAAATTGTAACACCCTAACTAACTTAGGCGAATTACGTGATTTTTAAACGTACTTTGCAGCTCGTTGCTAATCAACGAGGTTTATGGAAAAACGTGATTAATTAAAATTTTGCTTTTTAATTAAACTTATAAAACAGTATTACAAAAGACTCGGGATCCCGATTATAAAAATATTTACAAAAAGTTTAACTGTTTAACTGTTACATAAAATAAAGGTCGACTAATGACCGGTTACAAAAATTCAGCCTTGCTGTCCCGAGGATCGTACGCTCCAGGCCTAACCGCCCCGACATGTACAATCTCATAAGCTCGCTCACGGTCCATCAGCTATAGCCTTGCCTTTACCTACACATAAACGTAAACTGTGAGTCGACAGACTCAGTAAGAAAAGCATAATAATACCCATACATAATACTAACTGCCGTGTCCAACACGATACTGAGTCCCGCTACTGCCATGTCCAACATGGTACTGAGCCACTACTGCCATGTCCAACATGGTACTGAGTTTTGAACGTTCATAGGGACGGTACTATTGACAAGTATCCTCCTGATCGGTCGAACCGGTCATACTCATTCTTGGTCATACTCCGGCTGTACCGACGGATAGGTCAATAGCACGGAACCACCAACCAAATGTCGGCTGATCGGTCGAACCGGTCATACTCCGCCGTTGGTCATACTCCGGCACTGTACCGACGTGACAGGGTTGGATGGTTCGAAGCCTATATACATAACTAATGTAATCTAGCAGGCTTCCTACATGCACGCTAAACATGTAATCTACATATGCATCTTGTTATACTAATCTTACCTCGGATTCCGATTTCGGGTGTGCCGTCAACTCGACCGGAACCGAAGCCGAGCGGATTGACATCGGCTCCTAAACCATAAAAATCACAACGCTATAAGTGACACGCTAAATCACTTCTCGGGGACTTAAACTAGGAACTAAAATTTTCCCTATCGATAAAAAGCATGGCAATACCCCCTAAAACATAAAAATGAGAAAAACTAGGGTCCCTGAATTTTCCCCGACCGGTAGACCGGTTGCCCAACCGGAATTCCGGTTCTGGAAAATTCAGAACCCTCATCCGGAATTCCGGATGCACAACCGGAATTCCGGTTCCTCGCGACGACAAACCAAATTTTTCATAACTCGACCAATTCAACCCCAATTGGTTCCAAACTTTCCAGACCTGCTCTAAACACCCCAAAGAACAAATCTAAGGCAACAAACTAACCCAGAAACCACAGAAACAAAATTCACCATTAAAGCTCAAGCTTTGAGTTCTAAACTCAAACTTGAGCAAAACCCACAAACATGCATTCAAACCTAGTTAATTCTACTCAAACTAGCATATAATCACCTCTGAAAACTATTAGAAACTACAGCAACAACACAGCAACAATTTGAACCTTTTCTTTCAAAAACTCATAACTTTTTACATGAAAACTTAAAGCCTTGCATAACCTATCTAACATGCTTCAACACAGCTCATTTTAACTTCAATTAACATGCTTTAAACCACATAAATTAATACAAAATCACAGCAGCAACCATATATCAAAATCATGCAAGAATCCTCATATTTTCATCAAAATTTCAATCAAATTCAAGAGAAAACAAAAGGAGCTAACCTAGCTTGAAGAATGCCTAGCTTTGAATGAGAATCCTCTAGAAAAATCAAAGCAAAATCCACCCCTTTGCACCCACATGCACAGCCGAGAGAGAGAGAGGAAAAGAGAGAGAGAGTTTGAAAGTTTTGTAATTTTTTTTTCTAAGTGCAAAGCTTGTAAAATAAAATAATGAATAAAACCACTTATCATAAACTCATTTCAGCCAACATTTAATCAAATAAACACTTATTTCCCATTTCATTAAATCACAAAAGACAAAATACTAATGGGGCAAAAAGACCATTTTGCCCCTCCACCAAAAACCCACATAATTCACACTAAAGGGGTATTTTTGGGACATTCTAAATTCCCGGCCATTCCCGACATTCCCAATGTCTAAAACCCGTTCCCAATTTACTAACATACTAAGTTGTGATTTCTACTGAACCAAACGCCGAGTTCCAAAATACCGGACACCGGAAATGCAAAATATGCAAGCTACTGAATAACATAAATAACAGTATAATAAATTATTTAAATAGCTATAAATAATTTCATAATTAACTGATAATTTCCAAATTAACTAAGCGGGCTTTACAAGTTTGGAGATCTGGCAAAATCTTATGATGAACTCTCAGTGGAAGTGATGTCTGAGGAATGTGCCCAAAAGTAAACAAAGGCCGAGACCTCATATCCTCATAAGGATAAGGGTAAGGGCAAGGTGGGCGAGCCCTCAGAAAATCCCATACCCAGGCCTCCTCGAAAGGATACAACCACGGCCAGTCAACCCATACCCAAATACAATTTTTTTTTTTCAGTTTCTTAAAACATTGGACAATACATTTTGACTTTCACAAGTTATTAATATCCATTTTCTATCAATGGATCCAAACTGTATGTTAATGTATGGATTATGAGTTTTGTATTCTACGACCAGGATCCACTTGACTATTCTAAGAACTCTTTATTGTAACTAGACCTAAGTCATCAAAAACCACAACCATAATAAATATATCTATACATTTCACCCTTGATCATAGTGGTTTTGAAAAAATAAATTAAAAATTATTATGGTTTAAATTTAATAAATTTTATTACTCAATTATTCTTAATTTATATCATAGATAAAGTTTTAAATTTGTTTTAAACATTCGCCTCAAAGCTTGTTTATTAGTTTGAGTAGAACATGAATGAGATTCTTGTAAGAAAATTTTATTTTGGGAAATATATTTCTATTTAATGAAATAAATTTCTATTTAAGGAAATAAAATAAATAATTGATTTTCTGATAAATGAATATTTTATATTCATTGAATCTGGACAAAATCAATTATGTAATATTCTATATATGGTCAGATTTCTATATTCATTACCCGATTTGATTTCCTGAATTAATTGTCAAAATATTCTCACAATTAATGTGGCGTAGATACTGATGGAGTATCTCACCTATAAATATAGGGTCTCGGTCCCCGAGCTCCTCACTCATTCTGTTCATAACAGCAAATTCCATCTAAAGAGAGTTGAGAGAGCGAGGAAGCCCGATTACCCACATCAATCGGTTTCTTTTGCAGATCAAGCTTATGTGGGACTAAAGCTCAAAGATTCAATGGCTGGAGGTATTTTGATCCTTAAATTATAGTGCTTATATGATTTATTAATTCCGCACTTTATTCATAATCATATATGTTTCAGTTTATACAAATAAATGTCTAACAGTTAGTATCAGAGCGATTTTTATCTCTGCCTTGATTTAAGTTTGAGTTTCATTTATATATATATACTCGTATATACAATGTTTATATATATATATATTTAATTCGTGTTCATATATATATACTTATTTTCGTTTGTGTATGTATATATATTCATATTCATTCAATCCTAATTATATATATATACATATATATTTTCATACATATATACATTCAGTTCATATATATATTCATATACAGTTTATATATATATTTTTTTTTTCATTTGATTACGTATATATATTGTATATATATATATTCATATATTCATTATATCATATTGTTTATATACCTAAATGCTATATATAAATATATATATACATTTCATGTTTATATATATATATACATACAATATTTTTTATTTTTCTGTATATATATATGTATATATATTTATACATGCATTATACATTTTGAATCAATACATTTATATATTAATATAGATTGTTCTAAGCATGAAAACTCATTTTGAAAAACAAAAAAAATCTCAAAAATTTTCTAGAAAAAGTTTTTGGACCCGAAGATTTTTGGTGATTTTAAAGTCTTTATTTTACGTGTTTTCGATGTATGAAATCTATATGAATGTCTTAATTTTTTCATTTGGAATTGATTTGGGGTTTTTTGGTCGTTGAAAACGCAATTTTCGATCGGGTTTGGGTCGGGTCCGTCGGACCCGCGTGACTGAAAAACGGGTCAAAACGACCAATTTTGGCTGTTGAAGATGACGCAAACGACATGTCGTTTGTGAAAAAACGACGTGTCGTCTTTCAGAAAATGACGTGTCGTTTGCAAGTTTTATGCAGATGTCGTTTTTAGTCTTGTGAGGCAGCCCTTCAAGAGAGTAAACGACGTGTCGCTTTTCCCCTTGTGGGAAAACGACGTGTCGTTTTTTGCATGCATTTTTAATCATCTTCAAAATGAAAAAACGACGTGTTGTTTTTATTTTGCAAAAACGACATGTCGTTTGGCAGTGTGATTTTTCAAAAAAAAAAAAAAAGGGGAAAAAATTCCAAATTTTTTATAAATTTTTTATTTATTTGGAATATTAATTATTTTCCTATTTTTGTGTTAATTTAGTCAATAAATTGCATTTAGTTAATTTTCCATTTTTGTTTAATACATAAATTTAGTATAAATTGAAAATAGAAATTTGTTTAATTTGGTAATTTATTACATGATTTATTTAGGCATGTAATAATTGTGCTAATTTGAATAAT
Source organism: Cannabis sativa (assembly GCF_029168945.1). Classification (NCBI taxonomy): domain Eukaryota; kingdom Viridiplantae; phylum Streptophyta; class Magnoliopsida; order Rosales; family Cannabaceae; genus Cannabis; species Cannabis sativa. Next base: position 20,448,305 of record NC_083607.1, read on the forward strand.
TATAAATTTAATTATATATTACCAAATTTATGCAATTTATTCTCTAATTTAATTTTGAAAAATCTGCCATTAATTTCATATTAAAGAATTAGCATTTAATTAATTATCATACAATAATTGTATTAATTTGTATTTATTTGGCAAATTTATTTTTAATACAATTAATTTTGATTTGTATGATTTAAATGCTATACATAAATTCGTTTTATAGTGCTAGATATATTTAGAAATATTCAAACATTAAGATAGGTTGAATATTTTATATAACACATTAAGTTTCATAAAACTTCATAAAATTATTCATAAAATATTCATAAAACTTCCTAAAATGAATAAAATATGAATAAAATGTAAGTAATTTTGTGGTTTGACATAAGAAAACATAAACTTGGGACAAATGCTCATATCTAGAACGGGTTTTAATGATATTCGGACGACCACACTAGGAGCACTAATCTCAGTGATTGTCTATGATGTTAATAACGAAATTACTTTTAGGTAGAGCCCAATACCTAATGTCAAAGTGAAAATATAATTTTATATAATTAGGGAGTAGCCACAGCATCTTTAATTATATAAAATTATATATTAATTAAAATTCACCTTAATGGACATACCTTGTAATTAATTATATAGGTATAATAACTTTACCCCACAGGGATTTTATTATATTTGTATAATTAATTAGGATAATATGTTAATTAAATTCTCTTAATTTACCCCACAGGGAGTTATGGTGAGTTAATTTAATAGTGTTATCACAAATTTAATTAAGATAGATAATAAACCTTCATTTTTCTAAACTAATCGTTTAATTAAATCTATCATAAGGTTCATCTAATTTTATTAAATTTAAAATTTAGCCCACAGGAAATTTTGGATTTAGTAAAATTTTAATCTTCAGTTTATACTTTGGTGTCTAGTGAACCACATAATTTTAAATAATTAGGGAGTAGCCACAACATCCTTAATTATATAAAATTATATATATTAAGTGGATCAAGATCACATAATGGACATGAATCATGTGAACATAATAATCTTACCCTATAGGAATTTTATTATATTTACATAATTAATATGTTAAATTAAATTCTCTTAATTTATCCCACAGCGAATTATGTAGATTTAATTTAATAATTTTATCATAAAGCATAAAATTTTGAAACATTTATAAGTGTTTCATACCTTTCATTGAGATAGAAATATTAAACTTTAAGTTTTTCATAAATTGTGTAAATCTATCATAATCTACATCTAAATCTAATCTTATTAAATTAAAAATTTAGCCCACAAGCAATTTTTGTTTAATAAGATTTCATATTTAAGCATGTTTATTCATTGGTAAAAACACGATTCATTTAAACCTCAAAACTATATATGTAATTTTATTACATCACTATTCATACATTTCTTCCATACGAGTAAAAATTTCCAAATTTATCCTGATAACTTCATCTAAAATGTACAGTTTTTACTGTATAATTAAGAAAAATAAATCACACTTTATTATCACCAATAAATTTTAATTTATTGTGTATGAATTCATTCTAATATAGTTAATGTGATTATTAACACATAGTGGATTATTTTAGATTGTTATTCCACATTCATAATTTCTTGCAAGGTTTACAAATAAACCTGAGAAAGTCAAGATATCGTGAGCAAATCTTATCCACAGACAAGATAAGTTCTCACATTTAGAAGTTTAAGGAACAAGCAATATAGTAGTGGCTTTGTTTTAAAATTGGCAAAGACCTTTATGTTCCAAGATTCTTTTGAAACTTGATTTAGACACATTTAGAGGTCTTTACTACAAAATGATGTCACTCATAAAAATATGCAAGTTCAATCTGACAATAAGAAATGTGTTATTAATAAGAATTATTCTACATTATAGCACCAAAAAAATTATGGAACATATATCCATAAATAGAATAAATGTTAGTAAATGGTGGGGATATTCATTACACTTGATTTTACTAACTTTATTTAGAACTTGTGTGAATTTCATTAAGAATATGTATTGCAACAAGTGAAAATCGGTGCATATTAGAATTCTATCATATTAGAAATCATACAAGTCAATTAATTTTGAAGACATGGACTCAAATTTTGCATCTCATTTTTAATGATTACTCACATAAATTATAATTCTACAAAAGTATAGATTTATATGTTTCAAAGACATTTAAATCTTAAGTAGAGAAATAGTGCATTTTGCATATTAAGATAATGAGATCAAATATAAAATGGAGAATACTATATTAAAAATTCATGAGTATGGATAAACTCCCAATCCGTTTGCAAAGTTTCTTTAAAAGCATGGGTTCATTGCCCGATACATATGCTTGGTACACCCAAATGACAGATTTAAGAAACTAAGCATTTTTTGGACATGGGGTGGAGCCTACATAGCAAACTCCAAACTTTCCTAAATCTTTTTCTATTGATACTCTTCAATGGGGGTGTACATATCGAATCGTGTTCTAACAAAAGTTGTTTCTCAAACATATTTTGAGTTGTGATAAGGTTGAAAACCGACTTGATGATATGTACACATTTTATAAATACCCATATATATAGTTAGAGTACAATTGTCAAAGAAAAGATCTGGGCCCAAAACCATAAATGAGCATATTTCATTTGAAAAGCTATAAGGTTTCAGGGTTACATATTTTATTATCCATCTCACAACACTAGAACTGTGGAATTAAGAATTGACTTGATCAGTGGGAGTGATCAATCTAGGAACCTAGTTTCTGAGAAAGATCATTCATACTTTCTCAAACTTCCATCTCAAGTGTTAGATTAATTATGATTCACAACAACCCTTAAGGTTAATGGTTATTGAGAATTCATAACTAATCATTAATAATCTACAAGTCATTGATAAAATTCTAATAAGTTATGTTATTTAGTAATTGCTTATAATTTCTAAAATAACATGCATATTGAACCATTTGCTCTTTTAAGAGTTCGTTGGTCCATCCTTAAGATAACTTATTAGAACAATAAGATCAATGTTTTCTAGTGATTACATTTTGTACAATAAGAGTTCAACTACAATATTAATTTGAGACACAAATTAAATTATAGGATGATAAAGAATTGAAGTTGTAGTACAATATGCCACAAATGAAGAAATGAATATCTTAAAGAGCAATAAATTTTGTAATTAGTAAAGTTGCCTAATGGGGTGGAGAACATTAATTAAGCATAGGCTTTTTCACCAATAATATTCATTAGGCCACATTGAGAAACATAAAGATATAAAAGAATATTCATTGCTAAGAAGTTCATTTTGAACTAAGAATCAATAACAAAGGAGATTTACATTCTCACTTGTCTTTATAAACGATTCTATTATAGACCTTGGCATTTGTTGCACGTTTGATTTCATTAATCAACTCCAAACGGTGAACTAGAGGAGAAGGTATACAGACTGCCATAAAGATTTTTCTCTAATAGTGGTGAACATATGCAAGCTTAAGGTGTCTACCTGTAGATTAAAACAAACATCTCACAAATTGGTATTAAATCATCTTTTCCTTTAGGTTTGAAAAGAGAATTATGGAAATAATTATATACCAGAAGGTTAGTGGGAGTAATATTTGTTTTATACGTAGACAATATGTTACTTGCAAATTGATGATAAAAGTTTTCTATATGAGGTGAAATAATTCATATCTCAAATTATTATTTTGAGATAATGAATATAAATAACATATATAATTTTAATTAGTTAGAGATTAGCCACATCATCTCTAATTAAATAAAATTATGTATTATTCATCTGATATAACTTTTATCTTTAAGTGTGATAAATTCAACTCAAACCAACATCTGAAAAATGATTTGGAATGAGAATAAATTAAAAACATTCATTTGCTTCTAATTTTTGTAGCCTAATGTATGCCTAAGAGTCTGAATAAGACTTTGCATTGCATTTGTTGCAGGATTGCTAAGTAGTATCAGAATAAATAAAGTTAAGACCACTTTATTTTTCATACAAAGTGATGAGGTGTCTTTAAGATACTAAAAATTATATTCATACATATTTTGTTAAGATGAATTGACCATCTGGAAATATAGTTAACCAATTAGATTCTAACGTACTTCACTGGTTGTATTGATTCACGTAAATCAATATTTTATTACGTCCTTAAGATTACCAGTAAGTTATATTGTAGAGAATCTTGATTGTTATTTCCACTATAGAAGCCGGATTCATTTATTGTTTTGAGGATACATCTCGTATGATGTATTATAGAGTTTCATAGTAGGCCTAGAGTTCAGAATTATAGTTTCATTAGGCCATTAAGAAAATTTTGTGATAAATTCAACTACAATATTTATGGCTAATAACTATAAGAGTATTGGTCGAAGCTAGCATATCGACATTAAGTATTTAGCCATAAAAAGGCGTGATAAGTGGTCATTAATCACGCAAACTGAATTGGATGATCGCATACATCCTTGACTAAAGGCATGCCGCAACACAAATTCAAGGATCATAAATTAAATATGGGATTCAATTAACCTATAGGCAAGTCATTCATCTTCTATATCACAATTTATTTCCACACATTAACAAATAAACGTGGAACTAACTCTAATAGCCTTTTCATCATATTAGTCACCATTTAACATTTACATATTGTTGTTTAACAAAGAAAAACATTTACCCATTATTATTCAACAGTCATATAAGATAGCAAAGTGGATGACCAAAACAAGTTACATGTATATAATATATAGTTACAGGTGAAACCGTGATCATCTACTATAGTTCATCAAATAATTGGAATTACTTTATATATCTCTTCGGTTCTAGACAAATAAAGTTAACACTTCTGTTGAGAGAGATTAACTAATTAGCTAGTGACAATCTATACATACGTAACGATGACAATGGTTGTACTAACAATTTTGATAATGTAAAATTAAATGTAAAGCAAAAATATCAAACGTCACATATATATGTATATAATAATGTTATATATATTCTATAAAGGAAAATATATTCATTTGTACATGTAACATGTCACTATATAACATTTACGTCCCTGTAGCGCAGGGGAGGAGGCCAACTACTAACCAATGTTGTAGCTAAACTTGATCACATTACCAACTTTCTCACCAATCTACTGTATATATTTCAATGTTTCTTACTTTAGCAATTTAAATTAGGAATAATTATATAAGGTGCTATTTGTTTTGTAAAATATTTATATTTTTACGTTCAAAAAATATTTTTTTACATTTTTACGGTTTTCTAAAAATTAACACGAAAACAACATAAAATCAACAAGAAAGTAACATGAAAATAACAATAAAAAATAACATACAGATAACAAAAAATCAACAACAAATTAACAAGATTACAACATAAAAAGACCGTATTTTATGTAAATAAAATCAAAAAAATCGTAAAAATGTTTAAAATTCCGTAAAACTGTATTCTTATAATTTTTTTGTTGTTTTTATGTTTTTGTGAAATAATCTCTTTAAATTAATATATTTTAGGAATGAACTATATATTAATCGGGTTGAGATGCAAAATGGCTCTAAATTTGGAAACTAAGTTAGTAAATGTCCACTTTTTAAAAAAATTAAGAAAATGGCCAAATCTAATAAATTAGCTAATAAAAATTATAAAAATACATTTATCACATATTTTTTTTAAAAAATATATATATAATAATAAAATGAAGTTACATCATTTTTTTAGTATTGCATATTATTATATTGTAACAAAAATAAAAAAATATATTAGATTATTTAAATATATATAGCAGTATTAGATGTAACGTAGTACTAAAAATTAATATACCCACTACAAGAAAAATGAGCATTACTGAGGACAAATTTCGTTGGTAAAAACCCCTGTTTTCGTCAGTGTTGCGCATCAATGAGGACATTTCGTTGGTAAAAAGTCGTTGGGAATACTTCGTTGGGAAAAATGATTATCAACAACGACTTTTTAAGTCGTTGGGAATAAAAATTATCAACAACGATAATGTCGTTGGGAATAATATATATTTTTTTTTTACAGCTGAGTGCATCAACAACGACATTGTCGTTATTGATATTATTATCAATGACGACAATGTCGTTGTTGAAGAGATTCTACGAAAAAAAAATAAATAATTATATTAAATTTATTTGTAATTAATTATTTATATATATTATTATATTAAAATTATTAATTTAAATTTTAATTATTTTTTATTTAATTAATTAATATATAAAATTATTGAATTAATTAAGATATTAAATCATTTAACTAAAAGAAAATATTTAGAGTCACTAATATTACAATAAGAGTAAGTCATAAACATTATAGTACTGCCAGTAAGCTGGATCCTTGTGTTTAGACGCAAGTTCCATAAAGACTTGGAGACCTTCCCAGTAAGCTGGATCCTTACGATTTCTCATGGTCACCCAAGTCTTATCGATTGCCATCTACCAAAAAATTTACGTTTACTACATTATAATCAAATTGTCTACTGTCAAACGAATTTGGTAATTTTGAATGTGTAGTTGAACTAAGGCTAATCTTACGTCATTTTATGAAACTTTTTTTAACTTTTATTTTAAACTATACTTACATTAAATATTATAGTATTTATCAAATTATTTGTTAATTTTTTTTATTACAAGAATTTATTAATTATAAAATTTATCACTTATTCAATTATTAATTATTTATATTCAATTAATTAAAGTTATTTATAATTATTTAATTATTTATTATTTTTTTTTATAAATATACAAAAAATCTTTTAAATTAAATTACTTAATTTTAGGATTTATTTCACTAATTTTGTTAAATAAATATTAATTTAAATAATTGTCCATTTAAAAAATAACTTGTTACTAGTTTTATAACAAACTATTAACTTATTATAAATTATTAAAATAACAAAATTTTTATTATCTCAAAATTTTACCGAAATTCTTTTATTTAAATTATTTTTATTTAATAAAATATTATATTTTTCATTAATATAATTATTTCTTAATATTTTTTATTGTAAGAATTTATTCAATATTAAATTCATTACTTATTCAATTATTAATTATCTATTCTCAACTAATAAAAGTTATTTATTGATTCAAAAAAAAAAGTTATCTATTAAATATTTAATTATTTATTATTATTTTTTAATCAAAATATAAATTTCATTTACGTCATTTTATGAAACCTTTTTTAACTTTTATTTTAAACTATACTTACATTAAATATTATAGTATTTATTAAATTATTTGTTAATTTTTTTTATTACAAGAATTTATTAATTATAAAATTTATCACTTATTCAATTATTAATTATTTATATTCAACTAATTAAAGTTATTTATAATTATTTAATTATTTATTATTATTTTTTATAAATATACGAAAAATCTTTTAAATTCAATTACTTAATTTTAGGATTTATTTCACTAATTTTGTTAAATAAATATTAATTTAAATAATTGTCCATTTAAAAAATAACTTGTTACTAGTTTTATAACAAACTATTAACTTATTATAAATTATTAAAATAACAAAATTTTTATTATCTCAAAATTTCACCGAAATCCTTTTATTTAAATTATTTTTAATTAATAAAATATTATATTTTTTTATTAATATAATTATTTCTTAATATTTTTTATTGTAAGAATTTATTTAATGTTAAATTCATTACTTATTTAATTATTAATTATCTATTATCAACTAATAAAAGTTATTTATTGATTCAAAAAATAAATAAAAGTTATTTATTAAATATTTAATTATTTATTATTATTTTTTAAACAAAATACAAATTTCATTTACTTAAATTACTTAATTTTAACATTAATTTTATTAATTTTTATAAATAATTATTACCTTATAATTTTTCTTTTTAAATACAACTTTAATATTTTTTATAAAAAAATTACTAATTTATTAAATTAACCTAATTTTTTTTACTATATGAAATTTTAAAAAAAATTAGACAGCATAACATTTATATTTTACACTATACCCAAAAAATTTTAAACCTGATTTATACAATCTTTACAACTTTAAAATACATTACACATTTTTAAATATTACAAAGTTTCAAAGTAAATCAAAAATTTATTACAATACAAAAAATAACAAAAAAACAAATACAAACACACATACTATTTTCAGATTATACACATCTATATTAAAAAGAAAAAAAAAATTACAATCACTTAAAACAATACATACATTATTAAAAACACATACATATAACTCAAATACATATATATTTAAACCTATATTTAAAATAAATATTACAAACATCTAAACAACAAAATTTATCTACATATTTATAAATACATATATAAATATAAAACAATATATATACATATTAAAAATGAGGGTATACCTCAAAAATCGCCGCCGGTGGCGGTGGGCTAACGGAGGTTCAGGCGGAGGAGAGACCCGGTGCTGGGCTGAGCTGACGCGCGACTTCAGGTGGACGATGGTGGTGGCCGGACGTAGCTTCAGGCGCCTAGGTTGAATGGGTTAGGGTTAGGGTTGAAGGTGGCTGAATAGAGAGGAAAATGGGTTAGGGTTTGGCTGAGAAATGAGAAATGAGGAATGGGTTTGGCTGAGAAATGAGGAAGGCTTGCTGCATTTTTTTTTTTATATACAAAGCACTTCCTAACGACATAGACCAACGACATTGTCGTTGGTGACAGACTGATCACTGCAACGTGTCAGTCTGACACCAACAACAATGTCGTTGGGAGCTGAAATGAGAGGGAAAATTACCGCCCTTTTACAACGGCCATTTTTCAAATTATACAAAACTTTTCCCAACGACAATGTCGTTATTGAAGTATTTTCAATAACGACATTGTCGTTATTGATGATAAATTTTTTTTTTTTAAAAAATAATAATAGTTGTCCCAACGACAGGTAAGTGTCGTTATTGATAATACCATTTTTAATGAGGACTTTTTGGCGTTGGTAATAGTGGCGTTGGTATAAACCATTATTGTTGTAGTGACCGTAGTAATAAAATTATATACCACAAAGAAATTATAACAATACTAAATTAATACTCAAAAAATATATATATATATCTATTAGTAAAATATGAGATATCAATAGAAGAATAACAATAAGATGAATAAAGAGACCAAGAAAATTACAACTCTATGCAACAAAATTACAAGGACTATAGATTAAATAAAAGTTACAATCCCAAAGTACAAAATACAAATAAAGAGAAAGAAAAGATGAGGACAAAGATACAACTCAAAGCCAATATATACACATAAATGTAAAAGCAAAAAGAGAATATATATATAATAAAAAGATATATATGAATGATATATAGTATATAAATATATATTAGTGAATATAGAAGAGATATAATATATGTATATATAATAAAGAGAAGAAGTGGCAGAAAACTAATAGGAAAAAGAAGATGAAGAAGAACTCAAGTAAGCAATGGGGGATCACCAAAGGCTTGAACAAGGTTTAAACACCTTCGTCCAAAAAGCTTATTTCCCCTATAAAAAATACTTAGGGAATAGAATGGAAATATTTTTGGGAATAAACAAGCCTCTCAATATTTTCTAGCTTAGTGTTTAGAAGATAGAAAATAGTGTTGTCTACAAGTGAACTAAAGCCCTTTATTTATAGTGTTTTGAGGATCACATTTGAAAATGAAATTCTTTCATCACATGGCTGTTACCAACACATTAATTTGTGTTTAATGGGATAAAAACGTTCGACAAGAGAGCTGGAAACATGCTCAATTAATTTGTATACTTTTATGAACGTTTTCAAAAATCTGGTTCCAGATGTTCGAAAACAACCATAAAACAACATACAAACAACTATTAAACAACTGTTTCCTGAGAATTCAAAATGTAACTTCTCTCTGAGTTAAATCATTTCCCAACGTCCCAATACCCATTTAAATGATATAATCGAGTATTGTAACAGTTTCTAACAGCTAGAAACTTATCCCATTAATTCCATAACTCACATATGTAACAACTCACATAATTACATATTTATTAATTTTGATCCTTAGGTTATAATCTATTTCAGATTTGTAACTCCTCATTTGTTACAATTTATGTGTATTCTTATACTATAATGATATAATATAACCTCCAACACATAATATATATTAATCTCATATTAATATATAATATGCCACATTTTCATCTTCATTATGTATTTGTTAAATAACAAATATATAACATTCCCCCACTAGATTAAAATTTGTGACATCTCATTGTAACACTTTATTTAATCAATCAAACTATCTCATATATCCCCCACATTGATTGAATAAATCAACACCGTCCATAGAGACTTTGCTCAAGTGCATAAAGTAAAGTGTCTTTCAGCTCGAACTTTACTATAGTGTAATCATCACAAATTTTATCAAAAATTTGGTTGACAAAGCATTGAACCAAGTTTTCTTTATAGTAAAACGGTGATGACACACACACTTTTGCAAGGTTCACCCAAGACCTCATGTCTCGCTTTGCACCGTTAATGGCCTTGTGCACATTCCATTCATTGACCTTTTGAGAAAATATACTCCCTACTTCTCATTTAGGGCGGTACCACCCTTAGGTCAATATAGGTAGAATTCTTACAGTATTTGTTACCAAAATACTTATTTTTCAAACTGAATTCTATTAAAGACTTTAAAAGTACTTCCCAAATTTGTAACTGACTAAGTACTTCACAAATTTGTAAGATGGGACATATAGTACTCAAATTGGTAACTCACTAAGTACTTCACAAATTTGTAAGATGGGACATATAGTACTTATCACATTTGTTCACACATTGATTTGTTCTTACCTATTGAACCTAACACTAGTAAAGTTACTAGTATTAAGATAGGTTACCCTCAATTGTGAACCGATTTAGGGAGTTTTAGTCCCATCCCTTTAGAAGTCTTTTCCACTAAATCTCTAGTTAGTGGCTTCGTAAACGGATCCGCCAAGTTTTCACTTGATCTCACATAGGATATTGAGATGACTCCTCTTTGAATCAACTCACTTACATATCCATGTCTTAGACTAATGTGTCTAGACTTCCCATTGTATACTCCACTATATGCTCTAGCCAATGTTGCTTGGCTATCATAATGTATCGATATTGTAGATACATCCTCTTTGATAATTGGAATCTCAATCAAGAGATCTCTTAACCATTCGACCTCTTTCCGAGTGGCAGCTAGAGCTCTAAACTCCGCTTCTATTGTGGAATGAGAAATGCAAGTTTGTTTCTTGGACCCCCAAGAAACTGCCCCTCCACCTAGGGTAAATACCCAAACAGTTGTTGACAAATTATCCCCAAGGTTGGCTATCCAACTTGGATCGGTATAGCCTTCCAAAATTGAAGGAAATTTGGAGTAGTGAAGGCATAGGTTTTTGGTTTTCTTTAGATAACCCAAAACTCTCCCTATTGCCTTCCAATGATCCACACTTGGATTACTAGTAAACCTACTAAGTTTACTCACCGCAAATGATATATCAGGCCTTGTACATTGGGAAGCGTACATAAAGCTCCCTATAGAACTTGCATACTCCAATTGAGCCACTACTCTACCACTAATTTTAACTAGTGGTTTAGTATGATCGAATGGTGTGTTGGCCTCTTTAGCCTTTAGATGGCTAAAATTATTCAACACTTTCTCAATATAGTGTGCTTGCCCTAAAGTAAAACCCCCACTACGCCTTGTAACTTTGATACCCAAAATAGTATCCACTTCTCCAAGGTCTTTCATTTTAAAGGTTGAAGAAAGAAACCTCTTAGTTTCTTCTATTCCTTTCATGTTATCACTAAGGATTAACATGTGATCCACATATAAGCAAACAATTATCATATAATTTTTACAAGTTTTTGAATACAAACACTTGTCTCCATTGTTATGCCTAAAGCCATTTGAAAGAATAGCATTGTCAAACTTGACATGCCATTGTTTTGGAGCTTGCTTTAATCCATATAAGGATTTCTTCAACTTACACACTTTATGTTCATTGTTTGGTAGGACAAGCCCTTCGGGTTATTCCATATAGACCTCCTCATCAAGGTCACCATTTAGGAATGCTGTTTTTACATCCATTTGATGAACATACAAGTTGTGTAATGAAGTCAATGCAAACAACACCCTTATGGTAGTTGTTCTAGCAACAGGAGCATAAGTACCAAAATAATCAATACCCTCCTTTTGCCTAAAACCTTTAGCTACTAACCTAGCTTTAAAGGTTTGTATAGAGCCATCAGTGTGATATTTCTTTCTAAATATCCACTTACACCAATTGCTTTGCATCCTTCTGGAAGATCCACAACTTCATAGGTGTCATTGGAGAATTGAGTCCATCTCATCATCAACTGCTTCTCTACAAAATGCAGTATCTCTAGATTGCATGGCTTCTAGAAAAGTCTTAGGATCATCCTCAATAAGAAGTATTAAATGAATTTTCCTTATTACTTCTTTTCTAGTTCCTTCTACCACGTAGAAAGAAATTAATTGAGAATCTATTTCATCCTTATTTAGACTTTTCTTTTTTTCTCACCCTTTGACCTCTCCAAGGTTCAATGGGTTGTTCTACAAATTTAGCAGAATTCTCCTCTTGAGATCCTCTTTTAGATGTAGAAGCTTGAGAATTATTTTTATATAAAATATTCTCACCTAGAGGTGTAGAATTTGGAGAGTTGTCCTCATACAACTTATTCTCAAAAAATTCTACTTCTCTAGATTCAATTACAACATTGGATTCCACATCCAATAGCCTATATGCCTTACTATTGTTGGCATAACCAAAAAATGCATATTTTATGGCCCTTGAACCCAACTTGGTTCTATTTGGTTCGATCTTCTTACAATAAGCAAGACACCCCCACACTTTGAAGTAACCAATATTTGGTTTTCTTCCTCTCCATAACTCATATGGAGACATGTCATTTTTCTTCATAGGTATTCTATTAAGAATATGACATGCGGTTAAAAGTGCCTCCCCCCGTAAGTTGTTGTTCAACTTGGAGTACACTATCATAGAATTGACCATTTCAAGAAATGTTCTATTCTTCCTTTCGGCTACACCATTTTGTTGTGGTGTATGTGGTGCCGAACACTCATGAATTATACCATTTTCCTAACAAAAATGAGTAAATTCATTAGAGAAGTATTCACCTCCTCTATCACTTCTCAATACTTTTATTTTCATGTTGAGTTGATTTTCAACCTCCGCTCTGAAAATCTTAAAAGCACTAAAGACCTCATCCTTTTGCTTTAACAAATATACATAAGTATATCTACTATAACCATCAATAAAAGTAATAAAATACCTGTTACCACCTCTAGTTAGAATTCCATTTAATTCACATAAATCACTATGAATTAAATTTAACAATTTTGAATTTCTTTCAACATTTGGAAAAGGTTTTTTAACCATCTTTGCTTTTACACAAGTTTCACATTTACCATAATTTCTTATATCACAATCAATCATACCACATTTTTTAACTCTTTTCATAGTTGAAAAACCGATATGAGCTAATCTAAGATGCCACAAAAATAAAGAATCATGCTCAATCATATAAGTGGAACTAGATGCTTTATTATTGTTAACATTGAAAGTTACATCATTGGTGCAAAATTTCACCATTCCCTCACAAGAGTACCCCTTGTCCAAAAATACATTAGACTTGGTAAGTATGAGCTTACCGGATTCATATACGGCCTTAATGCCCGGGTTTTCAAGTAAGTCACCACTTATGAAGTTTCTATTCATGTCGTGACTTTTTTACCGGAGGTGAAAAATACATCAATTGTACCTTTGCCAAGTACCTTTGATTTCACCTCATTGCCCATTTGGATCTCATGGTTACCCTTTGACTCTTCAAAGGTTTTGAATAGTGATTTTCATATGTGACATTAACAGTGGCACATGTATCATACCGCCATCCCTTCACTTTCCCTTGCACGGAATTCACCTCACTAAGAGTAGCAATGATATCCTCCTCGATAGCATTTACTTTGGGATCTTTCCTATGCTTACAATCCTTAGCATAGTTTCCAAGTTTGCCACACACAAAACATGGACCTTTTCCACCTTTGAATTGGTTTGGTTTAGACTTTGAACCCAAGGTATTACCCTTTTTGGTATTTTCCTTGTTCTTATTAGGAACTTTGGAACTTGCATTCGCTTTGGAAGTCTTATCATTAGACCACTCCACAAGCTTCTCCCTACATATCGATTCCTCCTCAATTTGAATATGTTTTTGGATTTCTTCCAAAGAGTAATCCTGATTTTTATGAAGGATTCTCTTCCTATAATTCTTCCAAGATGGTGGCAATTTCGCCACTATTGCACCAACTTGGAATGGGTCGGGAAGTTCAATTTTAAGCACTTTCAATTTATTAACAATAACTTGCAACTCATGAATTTGAGGTAAAAGAGGTTTACCATCAAGAAATTTTAAATCAAAATATTCAGAAATTAAAAATTTCTTTGTACCTTCCTCGTCGGCCTTGAATTTATTTTCAAGATGATCCCAAATTTCTTTGGCATCTTTAGTGTCTGTGTATAGGTCATAAAGCCTATCCGAGAGTGAGTTGAGGATGTGTCCTCTACATAGAAGATTGTCATCTTCTCTCTTCTTCCTTCGTGCCTTGACCTCATCGGTATCCTTGTCGGTAGGCGCGGGTAAAGGCTCTAAGGTGGACTCAAGAATCTAGGCAATCTTGAGTGTGGTTAGGAGGAACCTCACCTTGACTTGCCACCTAGTAAAATTAGTACCATCAAAACGGTCCAATCTTACCAAGTCTTGATTCATCATCTTGATTGTTTCTCCTTCCATTGAAAACAATAAGCTTTTTGATTGTTAGTAAAATATGAGATATCAATAGAAGAATAACAATAAGATGAATAAAGAGACCAAGAAAATTACAACTCTATGCAACAAAATTACAAGGACTATAGATTAAATAAAGTTACAATCCCAAAGATCAAAATACAAATAAAGAGAAAGAAAAGATGAGGACAAAGATACAACTCAAAGTAAATATATACACATAAATGTAAAAGCAAAAAGAGAATATATATATAATAAAGAGATATATATGAATGATATATAGTATATAAATATATATTAGTGAATATAGAAGAGATATAATATATGTATATATAATATAGAGAAGAAGAGGCAGAAAACTAATAGGAAAAAGAAGATGAAGAAGATCTCAAGTAAGCAATGGGGGATCACCAAAGGCTTGAACAAGGTTTAAACACCTTTGTCCAAAAAGCTTATTTCCCCTATAAAAAACACTTAGGGAATAGAATTGAAATGCTTTTGGGAATAAACAAGCCTCTCAATATTTTCTAGCTTAGTGTTTAGAAGATAGAAAATTGTGTTGTCTACAAGTGAACCAAAGCCCTCTATTTATAGTGTTTTGAGGATCACATTTGAAAATCAAATTCTTTCATCACATGGCTGTTACCAACACATTCATTTGTGTTTAATGGGATAAAAACGTTGGATAAGAGAGCTGGAAACATGCTAAATTAATTTGTATACGTTTATGAACGTTTTCAAAAATTTGGTTCTAGATGTACGAAAACAACCATAAAACAACATACAAACAACTATTAAAAAACTGTTTCCTGAGAACTCAAAATGTAACTCCTCTCCGAGTTAAATCATTTCCCAACGTCCCAATACCCATTTAAATGATATAATTGAGTATTGTAACAGTTTCTAACAGCTAGAAACTTATCCCATTAATTCCATAACTGACATATGTAACAACTCACATAATTAAATATTTATCAATTTTGATCCTTAGGTTACAATCTATTTCAGATTTGTAACTCCTCATTTGTTACAATTTATGTGTATTGTTATACTATAATGATATAATATAACCTCCAACACATAATATATATTAATCTCATATTAATATATAATATGCCACATTTTAATCTTCATTATATATTTGTTAAATAACAAATATATAACAATATCATGCTAACAAAATTATATATACCACCATTAAAATATGAATACATACCAAAAAATTTATATATAATAAAACAGAAACTAAATATCATATGAAATAAATGATATATTATTGATAACAAAAACCATATACCATACAAGAAAACGTCTATACTTACAATAAAAAATTAAACAAAATAATGTAATATTATTAAAAAAAATTATATATATCATATTAACAAAATTATGTATCACATTTATGTATACTAAAATAAAAACTAAACATGCATTATCTAAAATAAAATGATATGCTATACAATAAAACTTATATACCATATAACATAAAATATATACCTTACAATAGAAATATATATAATAATAACAACAAATAAAAATAAAAATATATAGGATGCTAATAAAATTGTATATCATGTCAACAAAAGTACAATAGAAAATAGAACTTAAATATTATTTAAAAAAATTATATACCGTATGACAAAAAATACATATACCATACACCAAAACATATATACAAAAAATAATAATAATAAAAATATAGATTACGTACTAATATATATGTATGTATGTATACTATACTAACCAAATTATATACCACAATTAAAATATATATACTATGACCATTGTATATAATAAAATAAAAAGTAATTAAATATTATTTAAAATAAATAATCATACAATCAAAAAATATAAAATTAATAATTAAATATATGTAGCATGGCAATAAAATTATATACATACATTAAAATACTTTTATTATGCTAATAAAATTATATACCACTATTATACATATCATAATAAAAAATAAATATCATCTAAGAATAATAATATACCATACAACAAAATAGAATTATAAAGTACAACAAATCTATATACCAACAACCCAAAACAACTCATAAAAAATTAAAAAAATTGACATAACTTTAAAATAAAAAAGAATTTAACAAAACTAATATAGATATACCATAATATTTAAATAATTTGCTTCTAATTCTAAAAAAAGAAAAAAAATGAGGACATTTACTAACACAATCTTATGATTTAGGGTCATTTGCTATATTTTTTTGAAATGAGGATATAAACTAACATAGTCTTTTAATTTGGGGCAATTACTATAATTTCCCTATAATGATGTAGACTCTAATGTCGTATTGCAAATAAAAATAAAAATTGATTTGAGATTACATTTAGATACAATATCACTAATAAGGGAGCACTACTATAATAGCAAATTTCCATCGATTTTAAAGTTATATTTAAACTTATATCGTCTATTCTATAAACTGACGTATATATAATAGATGGAAAAATTTTACTTTTGTGTCATTTTTCCATCGTCAGTATTAAAATATAATGTCCCTTTGGAACCAACATGAATAGTGTAAAAATCAAATATTACACCATTCCTATCAATTTTGTACCGACACAAACTAAAAAATAAAAATAAAAATAAAATCAAATCTAAGATACATCTCAAATCTACAGTTTGAGCAATATAGAAATTCACAAATCAAAATATACAGTTTTACAAAATAAAAATACAAATTTACAAAAAAAAAAAATAAAAAATTATTCAAACACCACCTTAGTCCCTCACTGGACGAGAAAAAAAAGAACAATACCGAGAGAATGAGAGAGATAGAGAGAGATCGAAAGGGAGAAAAAATGAGAGAGAAAGAGATCTACTGCTCTAGGCTCGCTTAAGGAGGAGTGGTGCAAGAAAGAGATGTCGAGAGGGGAGCGGATAGGGCTTGAGCATCGGGTGACAATCAGGGCAGTCGAGCATTTGAATGACGCAGCATAGAGTGGGGGTAGTTTTGACTATTGATGTTATTGCAAGAGACGAAGCCTTTTATCTCAGTTTTTAAGGGTATTTTATCCCAATTTTTGCTAAAATGGAAACTGGGATATATGTTAGTGAGGTAAAAGACCTTTTAAGAAAATTGGGATAAAATCTTTTTGTTTTTTGAATGGAAATCGGGATAAAGTCTTAATTTTTATTTAAAGAAAAGAAAAAGATAGAAGTAACCCTTTTTATTCCACTTTTTCATAAAAACGAGGATCAAAAGTATAACTTTCTTTGTAAAAAGAACATTTTGTGTTCTAATATCTATAAAATCTTATTTTTCATAGTATACGAAGTTGAGTGGTCCTGAGTAATAGTGATCGACCTATGAGGGGTCTCTAGCCTTTCGCTCTGGTCGACTTTAGGAACTCTAAAATAGGTATTTAGATCTCGTCAAGCTGTTTCCTGTGAGAGGAACGAAGCAAAGTAAATAAACCAGTGTGCTTTTATTAATTGATCTCAACAAATTACTACCAAATAGAATGTTATTTAAATTGTATAACGGTTAAACTAACTAACAAAACAGAGAAGTTATACCTAACTCTAACAGAATAACAACCTAAGTGACTTGTTTAATAACAACCCCCCTCAAACTAATTGTGGAAGATGAAGACACACTTAGTTTGTCACTGAGAATAGGGAAACTAGAAATTTATATAGCCTTGGTGAGTTAGTCTACTAATTGATCAACATCAAGGACATGTTGAACCTTTGATTGAGATTGCATCACATTTTCTCGAACATAGTAAAGGTTTATCTGTACGTATTTTGTTCAGGCATGCAAAACAAGGTTTGCAACAAGCGTTATAGATTGTCACACCACACTTTAGGAACAAAAGTAGAGGAGATGCACAGTTAAGTAAGTAAAGAATGAATCCTTGTAATATCTGTAACAGCAGCTGCATTACAGATTTTTATAGCAATCTAGTGAGATTTCTTTAATGAACACTTATTTGTTCATAGAAATTAGCAACTTAGTAATGATTTCATTACTATTTATGTTATATTTGTGTATCAGCACAAAATAAGACCTATTGTCAAAAATAAGCATTTGTAATATAATTTCATATATATATATATATAGATTTTATTGTAATTTAGGTGTGCCCTTCATGTTATATATGCATTTTAGTATTCTTCATATTTATGACGGTATAGTGGATTGGAAAGATTTCGCCATTAGTGTCACAATATGTGATTTTTTGTAGCTTAGTGGCTAAGAAATGGGATTTTGGGTATTTAGCCTTAAGTCGATTTTAGTCTTTAGTCGTTTGTTGTAGGTAAAGATAAGCTTTAAAAAAAAAGGAAATTTTATTAGAGGTAAACATTACACAAAGCTAAAACCACTTACATCACCCTTTTCTCTCACTCAATTTTGCATGCCCAGGAGCAACCCAAAGGAAACCCTAAGAACCCAAACAAAATTTAGACCGAAATTTACCAAGTTATAGCTACATTTTAGGAGGGATTTTGAAGGGGAAGGTGACTCCTAAACTCCAGGTAACCTTAGTTCTCTTCCTCTATAGTTTTAGTGTGAGTTTTAGGTGATTTCGGTTATGGGTGATTTTAGGAATTTGAGGTTTTGTTGTTGCATGTGTTTGATTGAACTTAGGTCTATTTTTTAAAAAATAAATTGTTGTTATTTGTGGTTGATTTTTGATGGAATTTGCACCTATAGCAAGTTTGGGCAAATTTTGAGTTTTATGAACTCAACCATTGCTCATCCATGGTAGATTTTAGTGTTTAATATTTTTTAGGACATTGAGTTGTGACATGTGTTTAGAATACCCGTTTGGTTTTTTTTTTTCTAAGAGTTCGGTTTTGTTGATTTCGCTTTTATCCAACGACAATGAGTCAATTAAACCGATTAGAAAGAATAAATAATAATAATTAAGCAATAAGAACACAAATTTGTTAGAAAGGTTTGACCCTTGGATAGTTGTAATAGTCTACTCTCCTTTTACTTGTATTAACTTGTGAGCAAAGAAGGAAGAAGTTCTTGATCTTTCTTGAAAGCTTTTACAAAGATTTAGCAACTTAAGTGCTCTATTGAGTCAATTGCTTTCGCATCCCTAAATAGTGAAATGGCTCCACTATTCATTGGGAAGAATTACATCAGCTTGGTTTCCAAAGCAATAAAGAAATAAAATGGGAAACTTGTATATTTCCTAAATTACAGAATTTGCATGTAGAAATCTAAATAAAATAGGGATTTAATTGATAAATAAAAGATGAAAGTATCTCTGAAGATATTTCACCCGCATTTACCTTGGCCTATTCACGCAGGCTTGCTGCGAGATCGACAATAGTCAGACGGTGCTATGTACCCGGTCTAGATATTCCAGCTTATTCTTTTAATCAGTTTTTTTACAAATGATAAATCACTTTGGATGGTACATATGAAGCATATTACATGACCAGGTCATGAAATGTTCCTCACGTGTTACTCAGATGGATGCCATATCACCTTGTGCTGATTTGGGGATAATATTTGCCCCTAAATTTGTGTGGGAACTATTTGCTCGCACGTAGACTTATTCGACCACTAAATTGGTTTGATGGGTGAAACATGTTCGATAAGCGTACCATTCTTGATCTAGTGTGATTGAATGAAAAAAATGATGATTTAACTGTCTCTTCAGTATCTAGGGCATTTAAGGCCTCAACATGAAATTTAGATCTCGATTGGCACAACGACGATTATTGAATACCACATGCCTGTCACATGTACTCCCCAACATGTAATGATTACACTATTTTATGGGGAAACCTAAAATTTTAACTTTACATTCCTAAATTAACCATGTAACCACCGATGGGTCAAAAATTCTTTTCTACTCTTTTGGCTACAAAGAGACCATGGGGACAGGTACAAAGAGCAATATACTCAGCGCTCTCTTAGATGAGAGACTTCGAAGAAAACATGAAGCAAGCAATGCTGGAGTTCAAAGAGTTAGATTGAAAGCTCAATCTTTTGTCTAGAGAGTACGATAAGCATACCTAACTCTTGGATAATAAGATTGTTGTTAAAGAAACTTTGGAGAAAAAGGTGAAGCTTCATTCGAAGATGCAGGAAAATGTGGAAGAGATTTAGAGGAAAGTTATCAAAGAGGCTGAGGAAATCACAGATGAATTGGGTTTTATAAAAAAATCCCGACTTAGGCTTACGAAGAGTTCCAGAAAAAGGATTTAGAGCTGGATAACAAAATTTAAAAAACTTCAGAGCTGGAGGATCAACTTCAGACAGTGACCTAGGAGAAGCAAGACCAAGAGGCTAGGACATTAGAAGCATTAAAATAAGCTTTTGTATACTCTCTATACACCATATATAAGCTTAACAAATTTGTGATGGATTTTTTCTGGATGACGTAGACAGAGAACATCTGATGCCCGAGGTTCTTCAACTAGCTGAAGCAGAGAAAGCCAAGAAAGGAGCGAGGGCAGCAAAAGTGGTCGATCTTGGAACTTCCCCCTAGAGGATGAGAACTTGGAAGACCCATATCTTCTTGCTATTGATGCTCCTTCCATGACTTTACAATCCCAAAGGTCTATATTGATGTCCAAGTTGATGATGCTCAGCCTCCCAAAGGACCCAGCTTTGCCTTGACCAAATTTATCCAACTTTAACTTACTTTTAATCCTTTTATCATTTGGGGATAAGGATCCCCCTTTTGCATATGCGAAGATAATTTTATGCCCTTGCCACTAGGCCATTAAGTATGTAGTAGTCATATTTTAGATATTCGCATACTTTATTAACTCTTTAGGTATTTGAGATTTAATCTATCAAGGTTGCTAAGTTTTAATCTTATTTTCAGCCTCCACGGGTTCTGGTTCCAAAGGCTTGAACCTTTGGGCTGCTAATTAAATACTTAGACTTGATTTTTTCTTTTTAATAAGTTGCTTGTATCTCTTGGAACATGGGTCCAATAGCCTAAACCTTGATACTTTGACAACTTATTTTTAGAAAAAATTTGGTAAGTATTTTTTACTTTAAGACTTTGAAACTTAAATATTTAATTAACCTGAGCTAATTAATTATTCCAGAATCAAACCTTTTTTTTTTGTAAATATTACTTACTTCTAAGACTTTTGAAACTTAAATACTTTATTAACCTAAATTAATTAATTTCTTTAAGAAATCTGAATATCTTAGTAAATTTAACCTTAGTTAACTACGAAGGTTGAACTTCTACGTTAAATTAACCTGAGTTAATTATGAAGTCTGAACCTCTAAGTTAACTTAACCTAAGTTAATTATTAAGTTTACTAAAAAAAATTTATGTATAATAAGGCAGTGGTTTACTTCCTGTTCCCTGGAGTTCTAGTTTCATGTAATACTTTCTACTCTTATAATTCTTGTTAATTTAGCTATATTTTATGAAATATGTTTAACGTTATAACGATATAATGGATGCTACCACCAAAGTGATTAAGAGTTTAGACTTTTGATACCTTTTTACAAGTAGAACTTTGAGCAATCAAATATGAAATGAAAATTCCTTCTTTATTCAAATAATTGCTGCCATGAGGCATGCATTGAAATTAGACATAAAAATAAAAAACCAAGAACAAAGGAAAGGAAGCTGGAAACACCCATTCTATCGATAGTATCAGCGCAGGTGGTCAACGTTCCATGCTTTGAGAATTTTTGGTTCCATCTAATCTTCTCAAGTGATAGGTTCCATCACCAATTTTATCTTGACATTCATATGGACCTTCCTAGTTGTTGGAAATATTTTACCAGGATCTTAGATTTACTAACAAGTATGTTGTTTAACATCCTAAATATGAACTTCTAAAACGATAATAAACACATATAAAGTTTAGGAAACCTTACATTGGTTGCAACAGAATAATATGTCTCCTTCCACTCAGATCTCCAACCCTTGTATCCTTTCTGTCCAAGAGTATCACCAAGATCTCAATCCGAATGTCCTTCTCTTCAGTTTGGATTCTTCACAATCATCCAGACTATGATTGAGATACCACTTGATGTCTGTGGGCACTACTCTATCACTCAAGGTTTTCGAAAATTAGAAGAAGAAAAGAGAGAGAGAGAGAGAGAGAGGGGTCGGCTATAGAAGGATAGTGAGTGGCTCAATTTTTCTAATTTTCAATCTCTTGAATCACTTGTTAAGTGTGAGCCATCACTATCTATTTATAGGTAACCACTAGGTTTAGGTTAGTAATTACTTGACATTAAAATAATGAAAATAATAATTGGAAAAAACCTCTCCTAGTTGCCGGCCATAGAGTTAATGGGCCCCACTTGATATTTCGCAATTTTGACAATTTTCATTTCTATTTTCTCAAAAACGCAAATTTTCCAATTCTAACCATTTAAATGCCAAAACTTTATATTTAATAAGTAAAATGAATTATTAAATAATATTTTCATTTAATATCATTATTAATTAGACATATAGAGTCTCTTAACTAATAAATAAAACCTAGAATCTCTTTTCTTCACAATTTTGCCCTTGCTTAGTGAAAATTCATAAACTAGACATAGTCTAATTCTAGAATTATAACTGATTAATTAAAATCAATTATCTAAGTCTTACAAGCAGTATGGTCTCAACTAGAATGGGACCATGGACCTATATTAATGAGCTTCCAATAAGCTGAACAGAATTTACCAACTAAATTCCCTAACTTATTAATTCCTTGTTGCATCCACTATTAGATTTTGGAATTACACTCTCAGTCATATAGAACGCTATCACGTTTAACCATCGTTATAATCTCATTGATCAAAGATCCTCTATATAGATGATTTACACCGAGTAGGGATAAATTTACCGTTTCACCCCTCAATGTATTTTGATCCTTAAAACAATTAACTACCTGTAAATGATGTTTTAGTGAACTAAAATATAATCACTGAAACAAGAGCTCTTCCATTTACCTCTATTTAGCTATGCTCGAAGGAAATCATCACTTAACTTCTAAATACCTATAGAAGCTATCAATTCTATATTTATGTATAGCGCTCCCACTCAACCATACTATCATGTTCCCAAAATGTACGTATCACCCTGACCCAAAAGTAGGCTTAACTAACAAATCAAAGAACATGAATAACACTTCTGAGATTGAGCCTAAGCATATCAGGATTAAGATCTTTTTGATCTAAGATCAACTAGTGATATTGGCTTGGAAAGATACAACGATAAGTATTATAATATCTTAACCAAAGATCAATATCGGTCCAGTGCAATGTATACTCCATACATTTGAAACTAGTATACTTTGCCAATGTTCTGGAAAGAACATAACACTTATGCAAAGTGTAAGTACACTTCATCGCTGATTATCACATCAGTGTAAATCCAAAACACTGATGAAACAGGGACTTTGTGTTTCGAATCATATAATCACAATCACATTCCACTGTGTTGACATCACTGTAATTGTGAATGACTATATGTTCTGGACTTAACAGATTTTGCACATATATTAAACCATAATCATGAAAACTACATGTAAACATAAATGACTTCTAATCTCTTATTGATAACAAATCAGATTAGATTATAATGGGTTTTATTTAGGGCATAAAATCCCAACAAACTCCCACTTGCACTAACATAAAACAAGTTGTGCATTCCAATCAATCTGTTGTCTTGATCTTTAGATCAAGTGTATATTTGACTCAAAATTTCTGGAACCATGTTCATAAAACATTATGCAACATTTTTTACTATATGCATTACTCATCAAGGGATACTGAAATTCTTGCTGCTTATTAAGTACATCTGAATAAACAGAAGACATATCTCTCATTCTTTAAAGAATGAAATAGAGATAATACATTGTAGAATCTTCTTCAGTTGAATAACTTTCTGGTAATTTCGAATTTACGAAGTTATATATCTTCTTTGATGGAGCTTGAATTATTATAGATGGGTTTTTACACTCTTCTAGAATATTTTCTCCACCCCAGAGTAACCACCATCTCGACTTCTTATGAGTTGGTGTAGATATAAGGATTTCTGATACATGCATCCTTATTGTCTAACATATAGGTCACATTCACAAATCTCTCTTGACTTTCCTTAATGTTACTTCTTTGATTACATCTCAGATGGCTCCCACTCAACAGTAGGTGTCTAGTTAAATTATAGATAAAAGTTCATTTAACCTCTTACTATTGTTTTGAGGGATATCTAGTTGTGACATATTATCTTAGTCTGAAACTGTAAGTTCCTTCTAGACTAAGTCATCAACTTAGCAATCTTATATTTTAAATGAAGTATAAAATGCTTACTAGAGATTAAGTATTCAAATTAAGATACCATAAAATTTTATGAGGATTAGGAATCTTTGCCCAAGTCATTCGAATAGACTATGCAAGAATTCTATTATGGTATTCTCATAATTCAGATAAGTTATTTCTATCCATATGAATGGTTGGATTTACTTTCTCAGTAATGTTCTTAAGTTCCTATCACAAGTGTCAACCAAATGAAGATGGGTAAAGAATTTTAAAATTCTCCCACTCAAATAAGGTAGTGTGAAACATTGTCAAAGAACTTTATTGGTATCAATTTCTACTACAACAGTAAATATAAAATGTAACATAAATCAAGATCAAGAATTTATTCTGATAATTGCTAATTCATTATATTACTTCCATGTTTAAAATATGTGTGACAAAGAGTACTGTGGTGTATTGAATATAGTCCAGAGTTCAAAATGAACTACATATTTCAATAGTATAGTCAACCCCTAAGTATATAGACATTATGATCCACCTCTAAGGGATATAGAGATCACAGTTCTCTAAGTGTTATAGAGATCATGTGGAGTTATGAATATAATCTAGAGTTCAAAAGATATAAACGATCGTTGAACTTCATATTATTCTTAACTTTTCCACCCCTATCAGATCAGAAGATCTTTCCATTAAACAAATTCTTAATAATTGTTTTAGAATTAACAATTATTCATAACAATAGAAAATAAATTCTAAGTGTTTATATAGTATTAACTCTTTGAAGAGTTTAAGATACTATAGAATTTGTATCAATAATAAAAAACACATACACATACAATCATTAAAACATATAAATATAATTGGTACTAGCATGTACAAGATAAAGTAAATGAAGCTCAATTCATAAATGCAATTTATTTCCAAAATAGAAATCTTTATTAATAAAATTCTCCAAAATTAAAGAAATTGTCTACAATAATATGAAAAATAGGGAATAAAATCCCAAACTAATAATTGAAATCTAAATTGTTTTGAAACTAAAACAATTAATTCAAAAATTAATAAAAGAAGATTTCGAGCTTCATCTTCATCTTGGACTAACTCCACCCTTCTGTCCAACCATTCGATTCAACTTGCTCAGATAGCATCCGAGTTGAAGCAGCTGGTCTAAGGCATACAAAAACATATCTGAGACCTCTTACTGATGATCCTAAGGAATTCTTTCATTGGTTTCTATCTTTTCTGGAATACTTGAAACTTTTCTTTAGATAAATAAAATCTATGTCTAGAAGCGAGAAGCTTCTATAGATTGCCATTAGAAAAGAAATGCTCCAGCGTCTTACCATAATAAGTTGCTTGCATTAGAGTAAGTTAATACTAGGCATACCACAAGCCATAGGTTTCGATAATCTCAAACCTATAATACCAGGAACATGAAGTTTTGTTAAGTCCATTGAATAGACTTATTTTCAAAATTTCCTTTCTTGTTCTTGTAATAGAAAACTTTTGGTTGTTCCATATGAATGGTTTTAACCATAGTTTTCTTGGCTTTTCTTCCTAGTTTCTTAATCTGACAATCCATTACTTGTTTAAACTAATAATGGATTTTCATCACAAGTGTCTTCCAAGTCATAACAGGGTGAGTTCCTTAAAAAAAAACTCCCACTACGACAAGGTACCGTGATTTTGTCTAAGTATAAACAGGGTATTTTCACCAATGAGTGCATTGTTAATGTTCTCTCACCATTTCGGAAAGTTAGATCCATTCAGCATATTATCAGTCAACAGTGACAACATGGGATTGGTCATTGTCATATTGGATACTACAAATAACAATAAATAGAAATCAAGTAAGGTTTAACACAAAATCTCATCCAGAAATTATTAGGACATAGCAAGTAGGAATGACAAGCGAAAATACTAAAACATACAATCCTAAATAATTTTTAAGATTTTCAACAAACTGATATCAGTGTCCCGTTTAGGCGTCAAAGCTACCATCCATTGAATAGAGTTGTCAGCTCATCTAAAATGATAAACATTCTAGCAACCTTTTATTCGATCAAGATGAGAATCCAACGTTATCCCGTTTAGGCGAGAGTCAAGGCTATTCTATCTTATGAGCTTCCACCATTGTTTCATACTTTTGTAAGCCCTATTAAAGTCACCACCATTAGGGTGATCCATACTAAAATAAACACTTACAAATAGTACTTATCTTTCGAGATTCTGCGACATTAAGTTGCTTATGAACGTTCCTCCATTAGGGAGGATTACTCACTAAAACAATAACTATGTAAAACCAACAATGGAGATCGATTATCCTAATAATAATAAAGCTCATTATTTAAAATGTATTTTCTTCTAATATTTATTTTAATCTATTTATTTGAAATATATATTTATTTAATTGAAATTTTTAATTTAGAATAAAACTCTAAATAAAATTTTATTTTAATATTTATAAAATTATACTTAGATGGATATGAAAATAAAATGAATTATTTCCATCTTAGTAATAATTTTTCAATAAATATTAAGATAATTATTCAATTTAAGTTGTATTAATTTAAATTAATTTGCAACTCAAATTTAATTTTATATAAATGTATATTGCATTTCAAAAAATTAAAGTATATAATAATACAATGTTTAAAATGCTCTAAAATAAAATAAAAATAAATACTACTAGGAAATTACATCAAGCAAAAAAAGATCATATCCATCTAGACTTTCATTGACTAATTAATTCATTTTTTAATTATAATATATTTTAGTTCATTTATTTGAAATTAATCATTAAAGGAAAAAAATCATTGATTTAAGTTGGTTCAAAATTAATTAAAATAAATAATTAATTTTCAATTTTAATCTATTTTTCACAAAAATTCAAAAATATCTTGCATAATTAAATGCAATTTCAAAAATTGATCAATAAAACAAAAATAAAATATATTTTAAAAATTATTCAAATTTAAGTTGTTAGATAATTTAAAAAATTTCCAACTTAAAATAATTTTTTATTTAATTAAATATCATGAAAATAATAATATTTAAGTATCATGATGAAAATCAACTTAGATATTTAATTTTCAATTTAATTAAATGTATTGAATTCAAGAAATAAATACTTAAGTATAGCTGAGACTTAATTATTAATTCTAGTTTAATACTAGGAAAATATACTTTACTTAAATCGATCCAAAAATTAATTATTAAACAATTAATTTTCAATCTAAAATATTTTCCTATTTAAAAATTAGAAAAAAAAATAACTAGTACTAGAATAACCATCTATAATATATTTGAATTAACTAAGTGTTTTTCTAAAATTTGAAAAAAAAAACTAATTTAAGTTATAGAAAAAATCTAAAATATCCAACTTAAATATTTTTTAAATAAAATTTAATTAAATATCAAAATTAAGTTGTAACCACCTAATTTTAAAATATTTTATTTTAAGCTGATCCAAATTTGAGAAAAAAATAACTTAAAACTATCTTAAGAATCTTCAATAGCTAATTCCTAGAATTCCTCAACTTAATTTTTAAATTCAAAAGATATTCAAATTTAAGTTGATAATTAAAATTAGTTAGAAATAACTAATTTTCAACTTAAATAGGAATATTTAATGAAATAATTAAAATAAGCTTCAGAAATAATCTAGTTAGTTATAATTCTTTATTTAATTAAATACAAGAAAAATACATATAGTTTATTTAGAAATAAGTTCATTAAACTAAGTGTGTTTATCTTAAAATTAACTTTAAAATATTAAAATGAAAAATAAATTTCATATATTTTAAAAGTTAATATTGTTGCTAATTCAATTTTAATTAGATTAAACTAATTCAATTAACCTAGTACAGTTATCCAAATCAGGCCAATGGGCCTTCACAGTTGGGGTAGTTCATGTGAGGGAGGGCTGGGTCCAGTATGTCGTACCCACTGCTATTGGCCCCCTAACTCTCACAAAAGGTCCAAAAGAGAGGAATTTAACCTTAAAATGAAGAACTGTTATTAATTGAATAGGCCCAAAAAACTAAATGGGCCTAAATAAAATCTATCATGGTGTGACATTTTATTGAGCAACCTAGTTCATCTTAATTAAAAATTTAAATGAACAACCTATATGCATCTAAACATAAAGTAAACATATAGGCTCACACAGACACACAGATTTGGATGGATCCTATCATGTTACTAGGTCATACACAGATGAAAGAGGAATGTAAAATTTACCTGCTACAAATTATTTACTTGACCTATTGACAATTGAACCATAAGTTAAAATCAGATCATTGGATCTGTCAAGAAGTTAACCATGACAATTTAGATAAAGCAATAATAGGTTTTATGAAACTTACACACAAGCTAAAACGCATACTCCTGCAACAAGTTAGATTGGATAGTTGGATGTAGGATTTATTTAATTTTAAATTAATTAATTAAAAAAATCGAAAATAATAAATAAAAAAAATATATTTTCGTATTTTTTTTTAAAAAATATTTATTAAAAAAAACTTAATACTTAAAATTAAACCTACAAATTTGAAAAAATTAGGTTTCAACTAACCTAAATATCCTTTCAAAACAAAAAATTTGCTAACCAACTTTTAAATTTCATGTTATTTTATAAATTAAATATTCAATAAAATAAAATGATAATAAATATCCTTTTCTAATTTTATAATTTAATTTAAATAAAAAATAACAAAATTTAAAAGTTAGCAAAATATCTTATTTCTATTCAAAATATCATGATTATAGTAATCTTATTTTAAATTTTAATAAGGTCAAATAATTTAAAAAATAGAATAATTTATAGAAAAATATTAATATCTGAACTTAAATTTAAAAATAAGATTAAAAATTAAGCAAAAAGATAGATTTTTACCTATTTTCAAGTTCAAATGACACTAATACTTAAATTAATTTTAAAAAATCCAATTAATTTATTTATGATAATTAGATTTGAAATATGAAAAGTAAAAATCAAAATACAAAACCACACAAAAAAATCGGAAGTTAATTCCATGAAATAGCATGAAAAATCGAAGAAAACAAAAAAGATTGTAAGTGGTACAGACAATAAGCAATCATACTGTCCACACGCACGAGATGGGGGGCTTGACCGAGAGGACATGGCGCAGGAGGCTGCATGCAGCCTCTCTGGGCGCGCCCAGGTGGTCTTCAGACAACCCAGCACGTTCAGACCGAGGAAATCTGGCTCGTACGCGCGCGTAGGGTGGGTGATGCCACCCTGATTTTTCCCGATTTTGAAAAATTCATAACTAATTCAAATAAAATCGAATTAAAGTCTGTAAAAAAGTGAATTGCTTAATTTTTTCCAAACTATCCAATAAAAATAATTCCAGAAACAAAAATTCAATTATTTTTCATAAAATTTCAGAAGCATCAATCAATCATCATTAACACACAGATCAACATGAAACCATCCAAATCACACACAAATTGTTTTAAGTCCAAATTTCTTGAAAGTAAATCAGTTACCATGGCTCTGAGGCCAATTTTTAGAAATATTTTACAAGGATCTTAGATTTACTAACAAGTATGTTGTTTAACATCCTAAATATGAACTTCTAAAACGATAATAAACACATATAAAGTTTAGGAAACCTTACATTGGTTGCAGCGAAATAATATGTCTCCTTCCACTCACCAAGATCTGAGTCCGAATGTCCTTCTCTTCAGTTTGGATTCTTCACAATCTTCCAAACTATGATTGAGACACCACTTGATGTGTGTGGAGAGAGAGAGAGAGAGAGAGAGAGAGAGAGAGAGAGAGAGAGAGAGAGAGAGAGAGAGAGAGAGAGAGAGAGGGTCGGCTATAGAAGGATAGTGAGTGGCTCAATTTTTCTGATTTTCAATCTCTTGAATCACTTGTTAAGTGTGAACCATCACTATCTATTTATAGATAACCACTAGGTTTAGGTTAGTAATTACTTGGCATTAAAATAATGAAAATAATAATTGGAAAAAACTTCTCCAAGTGGCCGGCCATAGAGTTAATGGGCCCCACTTGGTATTTTGCAATTTCGACAATTTTCATTTCTATTTTCTGAAAAATGCCAATTTTCCAATTCTAACCATTTAAATGCCAAAACTAATTATGTAATAACTAAAATAAATTATTAAATAATATTTTCATTTAATATAATTATTAATTAGACATATAGAGTCTGTTAATTGATAAATAAAACCTAGAATCTCTTTTCTTCACCATTTTGGCCTTGCGTCGTGAAAATTAATAAACTAGACATAGTCTAATTCTAGAATTATAACTGATTAATTAAAATCAATTATCTGAGTCTTACAAGCAGTGTGGTCTCAACTAGAATGGGGACCATGGACCTATATTACTGAGCTTCCAATAAGCTGAACCGAATTTACCAAGTAAATTCCCTAACTTATTAATTCCTTGTTGCATCCACTCTTAGAACTTGGAATTGCACTCTCAGTCATATAGAACACTATCACGTTTAACCATCGTTATAATCTCATTGATCAAAGATCCTCTATATAGATGATTTACACCGATTAGGGATAAATTTATCGTTTCACCCCTCAATGTATTTTGATCCTTAAAACATTTAGCTACCTGTAAATGATATTTTAGTGGACTAAAATATAATCATTGAAACAAGAGCTCTTCCATTTACTTCTATTTAGCTAAGCTCGAAGGAAATTATCACTTAACTTCTAAATACCTATAGAAGCTATAGATTCCATATTTATGTATGGCGCTCCCACTCAATCATACTATCATGTTCCCAAAATGTACGTATCACCCTGACCCAAAAGTAGGCTTAACTAACAAATCAAAGAACATGAATAACACTCCTGAGATTGAGCCTAAGCATATCAGGATTTAGACCTTTTTGATCTAAGATCAAGTAGTGATATTGACTTGGAAAGATACAACGATAAGTATTATAATATTATAACCAAAGATCAATATCGGTCCAGTCCAATGTATACTTTGCCAATGTTCTGGAAAGAACATAACACTTATGCAAAGTGTAAGTACACTTCATCGCTGATTATCACATCAGTGTAAATCCAAAGCACTGATGAAACAGGGACTTTGTCTTTCGAATCATATAATCACAATCCCATTCCACTTTGTTGACATCACTGTAATTGTGAATGACTATATGTTCTGGACTTAACAGATTTTGTACATATATTAAACCATAATCATGAAAACTACATGTAAACATAAATGACTTTTAATTCTTATTGATAACAAATTAGATTAGATTGTAATGGGTTTTATTTAGGGCATAAAATCTCAACACTAGTTTGGTCCTAGGACCCCCACTCTGGGCTCCTTAGAGGTTGGAAATACTCTTGTAAGAACTAGAGCACCAATTTCAAATCTTCTACTTTTCACTTTGGAATTGATGTTTCTAGCAATATTATTTTTGTACATTTTGAGTTGAAACTATGACTGTTCTCGAATTTCTTCAATTAATTCTAGTTATTTTTGAAGTAGAGCATGATTTCGAGTAGGGCCCTACGTTTCGGTCATATGTGGAGGCACTATGGATTCAACCAGGATTACTGCTTCACATCCATGTGTCATAGAGTATGGAGTGTGGCGTGTTGAAGTTTTTTCAATTGTCTTGTAGGCCCAAAGATCTCTTGGATGTTCTTTTGGCCAATGTGCTTTGCATGCTTGCAGCTTCTTATTTAAGGCTGTCTTAAAAATCTTGTTGACAACTTCCACTTGTCCATTCGCTTGAAGTTTGGCCACAGCCAAAAAGCTTTTGATGATTCCATGCTTGATAGAGAAGTCATTGAATTGATCACTGTCAAATTCCTTTCCATTATCGGATACTATTTTGCATGGAATTCCATATCTGCACATGATGTTCTTTATTACGAAGTCCAAGGCCTTTTTGGAGGTCACTATATTCATAGGTTCAGCTTCTGCACATCTAGTGAAGTACTCAACAACTATGATGACAAATTTGACTCCTCCTTTTCTTGTTGAAAGTGATCCCACTAAATCTATTCTCAAAATAGCAACGGGCCATGGACTGTTCATGAGTGTTATCTCTGTTTGTGGGGATCTTAGAACTTTTGAATAAGGCGAGAATTGTTAACATTAGAAGAAATATTCACTGGAAGCCATCTTTATGGTAGGCCTAAAATAACCATGGAGAATGATTTTCTTGGAAAGACAGGGTTTGAATGTGTGATCCTTGCAAAATCATTCATATATCTCATGCATGATAGCTCTTATCTCTGTTCCATCTATGCGCCGTAGGTATGGTATCGATAATCCTCTTCTCTATAACTTTCCATCCATGATCACATATTAAGGGGATTGATATTAGATTTTCTGCGAAGCGGCTTTATGTTCTAGGAGCGTGCTTGATTCCAAATACTTGAGTATTAGGGCCATCTAGGAAGTTGAGTGATCGATGGCTAACACCCCCAGTGTCTCCATGCTTGGCGTAAGTAGATGTGTTATGGGAACTAATCCATAATTCTCCTCTTCTGGATCTGTTTTCAATTTATCTAACAAATTTGTGAAGGTGTTTTTATCCTCAGGAATTTGCTTCATAGAGTAGTGCTTAAAATGTTGCAATAGCTCCCTTGTTTTTGCTAGGTAACTGTCAATCTTTGCTCCTTTCATCTGGTACTCTCCAGACATTTGGTTTATAACCAGCTACAAATCACTGTACATCTCGATACTCTTGGCACCAACCTCTTTAGCCAACTAAAAGCCAGCAATCATGTCATCATGTTCAACTTCATTGTTGTAGGCTTTGAATTCAAATCGAATGGCACTTTGGTGCTGAAGTTGTTGAGGAGAAATCAAAATTTTTCCAGCCTTAGAACATTTTCATTTGATGCTCCATCTACATATATTTTAAAAACTTCTCTCTCCAAGATTGGTGTTTCAGGATCATCATTCATCCCCGCGCATTCCACAATGAAATATATGAAGCCTATTTTAGGAGCCTTCCAGATGACTCCGACTTTTGTAGGACTTAAAGGAGTGGGTGGTTTGTCAGTACCCTTATGACATCAGCTTGAAAGTATGGTCTTAATTTTTGTGAAGCAATCAGTAAGCAATACGAAAGCTTTTCAATCATGAGATGTTTGGACTCTGCACCCAGCAATCTCTTACTCACGTAATAAATAGGAAGTTATACCTTCCCTTCTTCTCGCACTGAAGGGGCACTTATAGCATGATCGAACATTGCAAGGTACAAGAACAACGACTATCCCTCAATTGCTTTGGACAATATTGGAGCCTTCATTAGATGTTCTTTAAGTTACTTAAAGGCTTCTTCCCATTAAGTTATCCATTCAAACTTATTGTTCCTCGAAGTTCATTGAAGATAGGTATGCACTTATCTATAGATTTGGAGATGAATTTACAAATTTCTACAATTCTTCTAGTTAACTTTTGAACATCGTTCTGTTTTCTATGTGAAGGCATGTCTAGAAGGGCATTAATCTTCACCAGTTTTGCCTCAATGCCTTGAGAACTAACTATAAAACCAAAGAATTTCCCTAAAGAAACTCTAAAAGTGCATTTCTTTGGGTTTAGTTTCATTCCATAGTCCTGGATGAAGGAAAACGCCTCTTCTAAATCTTCATGATCACTCATGGAAGTCTTTGATTTCACCAACATGTCATCAACATAAAATTCCATATTTTTCCCAATACATTCTTGAACATTTTGTTAACCATTCGCTGGTAGGTAGCTCTGGCCTTCTTTAATCCAAAGGGCATGACCTTTTAGCAATAAATTCCTTTGTCAGTTTGAAAGCTTGTGTAACACCCTAACTATTATAGGCGTGTTAGCGTGATTTTTAACGTACTGTGCAGCTCGTTGCTAATCAACGAGATTATTGGAAATCGTGCATAATTAAAATTTTGCTTAACTATTTAAAACATAATATATTACATTTATAAAATTTTGGGATCCCGTTTACAAAATACAATTACAAAAGTTTACTATTCCCTTACAAAATATTTGTCGCCCAGCGACTAAACAACAAAAGCGCTGATGTCTCGAGGATCTACGCTCAAGGCCTAACTGTCTCGACATGTACAATCTTCACCTGCTCGCTCTCACGGCTCCTCAACTTTAGCTTTGCCCTTACCTACACATAGCAATAGCACTGTGAGTCGACAGACTCAATAAGAAAATCACAACATATAACATACAAATAACCCGGGCTATAACCTGGCGCCCATACACCCGATCATAACCCTAATCCCCGTGTCCCACACAGTACTGAGTCTAGAATGTTCATTCGACAATACTATCGATCATAATGTCAGCCTATACTCAATACGCTAGTCATACTCTAGCCATATTGATGTGACAGCATCGATCAGTATTTCAGCCAACATACATTTATCAGTAATCAGTACAACTCTATGTACACTATTACTGCTATCAATGTAATCTAACAGGAATAAACAACATGTACGCTAAAGATGTAATAACATATGCATAACATTATACTAATCTTACCTTGATTGCGAATTCAGGTGTGCCGGCGAACCTGAGTGGAACAACTGCTCGGCGAATTACAGGCTCCTAAGTCACATCAATCATAACATAGGTAAGTGACACGCTAAATCACTTTCTGGGGACTTAAACTCTAAACTAAAAGTTTCCCTATCGATGAATAGCATGGCAATACCCTAAACAACACAAAAATGGGAAATACTAGGGTTCCCAAAACTGCCCCAACCGGTAGACCAGTTCCCAACTGGAATTCCGGTTCTACAGGGTTTCCTGGGGACCAACTGGAATTTCAGTTCCTACAGGTCCCTCTGAACCAAAATTCCAGTTTAGAGCAGGAATTACCGAAAATTCCATAACTCCACCAAATCAATCTCAAACTCAAAGCAACCTTCATGACCTGTTCTACACACCCTAGAGCACATATTTAAAGCATTAAAACAACCACCCATGCCCAAAATCGAATTTCACTATTAATGAGTCAAGCTTGAGTTCAAAACTCAAAGCTTGCTCATTACATATAACAGCCCCTAAAACCACTTCAAATCAACTCAAACATACATATTTTAACCTCAAAAACAACCTCCAAACAACAACAGCAACAACAGCAACTAAAACTCTAATTCATGAAAAACTATTTCCTTAAAATTCAATAATACAAGAGTAAGAGCTTAAAGAATTATACCTTTGCTTGAGATCACTTATCAAATAGCTGAAAATTACTAGAATTACTGAGAAGAATTCCCAACCCTAGCAGCCCTAGGAATTCGAGAGAGAGAGGGTGAAAGAGAGAGAATGGTTTCTTTTTCCTTAAGAATTTTCTAATTTCTTCTTAGTAAATGAGATACAAAGTGATCTATCTAAATATTTCAGCTACTTACTAATAAAAAATCAGATTATTACATCAACACAAAGTCCACAAAAGGACAAACTACAAATGGCAAAAAGACTATTTTGCCCTTCCCTCACCAAGCAACATAAAATGGCACTTAAGGGTATTTTTGTCAACTCTAATTCTCAACAATTCCCATTCCCAATGTCTAATTATATCGCCCTGCTATATTAAAAATACTACGATGTGATTCTAATAGCCAAACACCGCGCTCCAATGTTGTCGGGCACAAAACATGCAAAATTATGAAATTTCTATATCTGACATATAAAATGTATTCTGAATTCAAATAAATCACCATAAATTAATAAATAATTTCCATAATTAAACCCTAATTATCTGCTAATTTCCAAATTTAAGCTAAGCGATCTTTACAACTATCCCCCCTTTAAAGGATTTCGTCCTCGAGATCTAACCTGAATAACTCTGGATATTGGGCTCTCATGTCTGATTCTAACTCCCAGGTGGCTTCCTCCACCTTCCTATTTCTCAAGAGTATTTTGAATAAAGCTATGGTCTTATTCTGAAGGACTTTATCCTTCCTATCAATGATCTGTCCTGCCTGTTCTTCATATGACATGTCTGGCTGCAGTTCAAGGTTTTCATAGCTAAGTACATGAGCAGGGTCTGAAATGTGTTTTCTCAACATAGAGACATGAAAGACATTGTGAACTGGTGAAAGAGCTGGAGGCAAAGCTAATCGATATGCCTCTTTTCCCGAAACGCTTGATCCCCTTCATTGGAGATACTTGTAAAAACACGCGATCCCTTACTTGGAATTCAACATTTCTGCCTTTCGAATCTGCATAGCTCTTTTGCCTACTCTGAGAGGCAAGCATTCTAGCTTTAATCTTCTCAATTTCCTCATTGGTCCGTTGTACTGATTCTGGACCTAGGTATTTCTTCTCCCCTTTCTCATCCCAGTTTATGGGAGATCTACACTTTTGACCATATAACAATTCATAGGGAGCCATCCCTATCGTACTTTGATAACTGTTATTGTATGAGAACTCTATCAACGGTAAGTACTTACTCCAGGAGCCCTCGAAATCCATAACACAGGCTCGCAACATATCTTCCATTATCTGAATTGTCCTTTCGAACTGTTCATCAGTCTGAGGATGGAAAGCTGTACTGAATTTCAGTTTAGTACCCATAGCCCGTTGCAAATTTCAGTTTAGCGGTAAATTTCAGATCTCTATCTGAAACTATGGATTTTGGTACACCATGCAATCTTACTATTTCTTTGACGTACAAATTTGCGTATTGATCCACTGAAAAGGTCGTTTTAACTTGTAGAAAATGTGCAGACTTCGTAAGTCGATCTACCACAACCCAAAAAGAATAAAAAAAACTCGTGATTCTAGGTAATCCAACCATAAAGTCCATCGTGATATCTTCCCATTTTCACTCAGGTAGGGTTAAAGGCTGTAACAACCCTACCGGTGTCTGATGTTAAGCCTTGATCTGCAGACAAGTTAAGCATCTCGATACGAATTCTACCACATTCTTCTTCATTTCTCTCCACCAGAAGTAAAGCTTAAGATCTTGATACATCTTGGTGGTGTCGGGATGTAGGGAATATGGAGTTGTATGAGCCTCTTCAAGAATTTTATTTCTGAGTTCTACACTATTAGGAACACAAACCTTGGTTTTGAACAATAACATCCCACTGTCTGACACTATAAAGTCTTTGGCTTGACCAGCTGATATCTCTTCTCTGATCTTTACTAGCTCTAGATCAATTAACTGAGCAACTTTAATTCGTTCTAACAGAGCAGATTGTAGCGTCAAGTTATGAAGCTTGCCTACAACAAACTCGATGCTAGATCTGACTATGTCTTTTGCTAACTGAGGTGATATCTAAACCATACTAGCTATCTGCCCGGGACCCTTCCTACTCAGGGCATCGAACACTACTGTAACGCCCTAAATAATTAGGCACGCTACCTAAAAATGCTTATGAAACCCTAATCCCCTAATCGGGATTACTAATTAAAATAGCGCAGAATTTAAACTTTTATATTAAACAGACTGAAAATAAACTTGTAATATATTTAAACTTTTCAAACATAGTTGGGATCCCAAAAATATTTACAAACTTATTACAAGTTCTTTCTTACTAGCCGACCTAAGCAGCAAAACAGAATACAAAAGTCAACACTGTTAGACCCATAACCCGCTTGGTCTGAAGTGGCGTGAATATGTACATTCTTCGTCTGCTCCTGAAACTCATGGCTGATCAGCTAATGCCTTACCCTTTCCTGCACAGTAGAGCACCCGTGAGCCAAGCCCAGCAAGACAGTATAAATCATAACAAATATATTATGCTCATTTACATATATGTCTGTATAGCACAGACCTGTTCACTATATCAACATTCCCATCTATGTCTACGTGGCATAGACCTATGTGTTGCGCTCACACGTCTAATTAAATCTACGTGACGTAGACCCACGTGTTGCTCTCACACGTCTAAATACATTAAGGCCTTAGAAGTGGTTCATCTCGGTTATGTGTACCGAGTCCAACCTGATTATGCCTTGCACGCATAATCCTTAAATTTCATTTCATTTAGCATGGCATGGCATTTATACACATATTCCACTAGAGTAATAACCCTAGGCTAACAAACCGTTCCTATTAGGGTAATAACCCTAATCCCAATTACATTAACTCACATATATCATATTCACATAAGCGCCACTGCGCATACTCTACGTGCAAACTACTGTCTTACCTGTTTTCCAGCAATAGCAGAGATTCCAAACCCCTGGGTGCTCCTGATCAAGTGCCGGTAATCCTACTGACATAACCCGGGATTTCACAAATAGGGTTAATCCCTAATTTCACGTTCACATATGATAAACATGGCATTCAAAACACAAATAATCAAATAGAGCTCAAAACGAGCTTTCCAACGATATAAAGAATGTCCCAAACGGAGTCCCGAGTCAAAAGTTATGGCCAAAACAAAATCGGGAAAAACATATTTTCTTACTGCCAAACCCAGTCGCGACGGCCAAAAATCCCGTCGCGTCGACTGGGTTCAGAACACCCAAAAACTCTATTTTTAAGGCCTAAACATGCCAACTTTCCTAGATTTCGAACCCCAACCAAACAAAGTGTAAAAACGCATATTAAGGCTCAAAAATCACAACTCAAATGCATCTAAATTCTCATTGCAAAAGCCAAAAAATTCAGATTGCATAAACACAACAAAATCATGCTCAAACTAAGCAAATTCCAAGCTCAAGAACAAGAGCTTCATCTTCAGCCATTTAAACAATTTTCCAGCCAACACAACATCATAATAACACATGATTCAATATTAGAAAGTACCCTAGAATCAAAATCCATGCTCAAGAACTTAAATCCAAAGATTAACACACTCAATTCATCAAGATTATAACCACACTTAAGAACATGCAATCACAAGGCAAGATACAACGCAAATCATGCTTTTTCCATAAGAATTCCAGCAAGATTACACTAATTAAAATTCAATAAAAACTCAGCAAGAAATTACCTAAACTTCAAGCTCAAGAAACCACAATCCAAAGCTCCAATTCACACCCAACTTCAAGCAATTCTCAACAATCAACTTTGAAAATCAAATGGGCTTTAGGGAAAGAGAGGGTTCGGGTGAGAGAGAGATGAAACCATAAAAATAATTCATTTTCTCTCAAAAATCAATTTTGGTTCAAGTAAATCACTTATGGTCAAATGACCATTTTGCCCTTAGGGCTTAAAACATACATATTCATTTTCAAGGGCATAAATGCCATTTCACACCCAAATATTACCAATTAAATTTTATATTATCACATATCAAATAAAATGCGAAATAATCAATTCAATTTACATTTCGGGCCCAAACCCGGTTCGGCCCGAAATTCCCAGGTGTGACTATACCGCGCCAACCTGTCAAAACACACCTGAAAAGACAACAGAGACATACTATATAATAATATAGTTCTATTAAGCACGTAATCAAATTAATTTCAACAATTTACTCTTCTCGGGTCATAATTACCAAAATGCCCCTGGCTCACCAACGGGGTCTTTAACATTTTAAATTTCATATAATTTCACATATATTGAACTATATAATAATATAATTCCTCAATTAACTCATAATTATCTAATTAGGGCTTTGCTAATCCTTTTCTTAATTTCGGGTATTAAAATTACCCCCTCCTTATAGAAATTTCGTCCCAAAATTTACCTGAACAACTCCGGATATTTCTGCTGCATATCCGTCTCGAGCTCCCAGGTTGCCTCTTCTACTTTACTGTTCTTCCACAGTACTTTCACCAGTGCCACAGTCTTGCTTCTCAAGACTTTTTCTCTTCTATCAAATATCTGCACTGGTTGTTCCTCATATGATAAGTCCGGTTGAAGTTCCAACGCTTCATAACTCAGAACATGGGACGAGTCTGAGACATACATTTGAAGCATTGAAACTTGAAACACATTGTGTACAGCTGCCAGCGCTGGGGGCATAGCCAACATGTACGCTACTTGCCCTATCCTCTCAAGTATTTCAAAAGGTCCAATAAACCTCGGGCTAAGCTTTCCCTTCTTTCCAAAGCGTTTTATGCCTTTCATCGGAGATATTCGGAGAAATACCATGTCCCCGACCTGGAAATCAATATCTCGACGCTTTGGATCGGCATAACTCTTCTGCCTACTCTGAGCCGCGAGCATTCGTGCTCTA
Source organism: Cannabis sativa (assembly GCF_029168945.1). Classification (NCBI taxonomy): domain Eukaryota; kingdom Viridiplantae; phylum Streptophyta; class Magnoliopsida; order Rosales; family Cannabaceae; genus Cannabis; species Cannabis sativa. Next base: position 20,489,525 of record NC_083607.1, read on the forward strand.
ATTTTGTCAACTGCCTCACTTGTTTTCTGAACAACTTCGGGACCCAAGAACTTTCTTTCACCCACTTCATCCCAGTGAATGGGCGATCTACATTTCCTTCCATACAAAAGTTCATAAGGAGCCATCCCGATTGTTGCCTGATAGGTGTTATTATAAGAAAACTCGATCAGGGGAAGGTACTTTACCCATGATCCTTCAAATTGAAGCACGCATGCCCGTAGCATGTCTTCTAAAATCTGAATGGTCCTCTCAGATTGTCCATCCGTCTGTGGATGAAAAGCTGTGCTGAACTTTAACTAAGTTCCCATAGATCGATGCAGACTTTCCCAGAATCTTGATGTAAACTTCGGATCTCTATCCGACACAATGGACTTTGGGACAACATGCAGACGAACAATTTCTCTAACATATAACTCAGCATACTGATCAATGGAGAAGTTCGTCCGAACAGGTAAAAAAAAGTGAGCAGACTTTGTAAACCTGTCCACTATGACCCACACAGAGTCAAACTGTCCCGTGGTTCTAGGCATACCTACCACGAAGTCCATAGCTATATCTTCCCATTTCCATTCTGGTATTTTCAGCGGTTGCAGCAACCCTGCAGGTCGCTGGTGTTCAGCTTTTACTTGCTGACACATAAGGCACTTTGCAACATACTCAGCGATGTCATTCTTCATGCCCAGCCACCAAAACATGGCTTTCAGGTCTTGGTACATCTTTGTCGACCCTGGATGAACTGAATAAGGAGTCGTGTGAGACTCATCCATGATCTCTTTCTTGATGTTCTCATCCATAGGCACACAAATTCGACTTCCAAATCTCAACATTCCTGTTTCATCCACTGAAAAATCACTAGCCTTCCCGGCCGAAACCCTAGCTCGGGTTTCTATCAATTCCGAATCTTGCTTTTGTGCTTCTTTAATTCTCTCTAAAAGAGTGGATTGCAGAGTAATATTAGCCAATTGCCCCACAACCAACTCAATCTGAGCTCGAGTCATTTCATTTGCCAGCTGTTGGGAGATTTGCTTCATAGTATTCAACTGACTCTGATCCTTTCTACTTAAGGCATCAGCAACCACGTTGGCCTTACTAGGATGATAAAGGATTTCACAATCATAATCCTTCACCAACTCTAGCCAACGCCTCTGTCTCATATTCAGGTCTTTCTGGGTAAAGAAGTATTTCAGACTCTTATGATCAGTGTATATCTCACATTTCTCGCCATAAAGGTAATGCCGCCAAATCTTTAGCGCAAATACCACTGCTGCGAGTTCTAAATCGTGAGTAGGGTACCTCTGCTCGTACTCTTTTAACTGCCGAGAAGCATAAGCTATTACCCTCCCAGCCTGCATAAGCACACAGCCGAGACCCTGTCTCGAGGCATCACAATTTACCACAAACTTTTCCTTATCTGAAGGAAGAGTTAGTACAGGAGTGGTAATCAAGCGTTGCTTTAACTCCAGGAAACTTTTCTCACACCGATCAATCCAAACAAATTTCTGATTCTTTTGGGTCAGCTCCGTTAAGGGTACAACAATTTTAGAAAAACCCTCAACGAATCGACGGTAATAACCAGCCAAACCCAGAAAACTTCTAACCTCTGTAGCCAATTTTGGTGCTGGCCAATCCTGAACAGCTTCAATTTCGGCCGGATCCACCTTGATCCCATCTTTATCCACTATGTGTCCCAAAATGAGACACGAGATAACCAGAATTCACACTTTTTGAACTTAGCATAAATCTTGTGATCCCGTAACCTTTGTAAAACCGCTCTGAGATGCAACTCATGCTCTTCTTCCGTCTCAGAGTACACTAAAATGTCGTCAATAAACACAATCGCGAACCTATCCAGATAATCCTTAAACACCCAGTTCATCAAATCCATGAATGCTACCGGGGCATTAGTGAGTCCAAAAGACATCACAAGAAATTCATAGTGTCCATACCGAGTACGGAACACAGTTTTCGGCATATCTTCCTCTTGAATTCTCAGCTGATGATAGCCTGAGCGAAGATCGATCTTGGAAAAAACCGTCTTCCCTTTCAGTTGATCAAACAGATCATCAATTCGAGGTAAAGGATACTTGTTCTTAATGGTAAGCTTGTTCAACTCTCGGTAGTCAATACACATTTGCAGGGTTCCATCTTTCTTCTTCACAAATAAAACCGGAGCACCCCAAGGTGAGTAGCTCAGTCTAATGAATCCCAGATTCAATAACTCTTGCAATTGTATCTTCAATTCCTTCAACTCGGCTGGAGCCATTCGGTACGGTGCCTTAGACACTGGAGCCACTCCCGGAGCCAGTTCAATAACAAATTCAATTTCCCGAACAGGTGGCAATCCTGGAAAATCTTCTGGAAAGACATCAAGGAACTCACATACCAATCTCGTATTCTCAGGCCCTGATGTCACAGGTTGGTTAGTGTCCAGTGTAGTAACTATGAACCCTAGACAACCTCTACCCATCAGGTCTTTAGCTTTCAATAACGATATTCTCGGTATGTGTGCCCCCTGAACTTTACCCACGAACACTACTGGGTTAGCACTATCGGGCTCAATCACCACCATCTTCCGCTTACAATCAATCATTGCTCCATATTTAGACAGAAAATCCATTCCCAGGATTATGTCAAAATCAGATAATTGCAGTTCAATTAGATTGGCGGTCAACTCACAACCGTCAATCCAAAAAGCTAAGGACCTAATCCACCTTGTGGATACTATCAGGTCTCCCGAGGGTAACAGGGTTCTAAACCCCGAAGCATAAATATCACATGGCTTGTGTAAACTTTCTATCACTCCACTCGATACATATGAATGAGTAGCTCCCGAATCAAATAACACAGTATAAGCACATCCATTAATAGATAACTGACCTGTCACAACTGACGGATTAGCATCAGCATCTGCCTTAGTTATAGTGAAAAGTCGCCCCGGGTTCTGAGCAACATTCTTCTTAGGCTCTTCTCTCTTAGCTTGGGGACAGTCCCTGATAAAGTGGCCCACCACGCCACACTGAAAACATGCCTTGGCTCGGCACTCACCAAGATGATGCTTCTTACATTTAGGGCACTCGGGGTATGACCGGAATGAGGACCCGCGTCCTTGACGACCACCTCTGTTTCCCCAAAACTTTCTATTTCGTCCTGAAGCTCCGGAAGCCTCAGCCTTCCGCTTGTGCTCAGGGTTGCTACTGTCGATCCCCTTACTGACATTACCACCAGCAGGAGGGTTTGATGCCATGGCGGCATCCTTTATAGCTTGCTCTTTCATCACTTGCTGCTCGACCTCTTCAGCAATTAAGGCCAAGTCTACCACCCTCTTATACAGAGTGTCATGGGATGTGGTAATTTTCAAGTCTCGACTGATTGTAGCATTCAGTCCTCTAACGTACTTTTGTTTTCTGGTAAAATCGGTAGGCACCAAATCACCAGCAAATTTAGATAACCGGTCAAATTCCAGAGTATATTCAGCAACCGACATCTTCCCTTGAGTCAACTTCACAAAGTCTTCCTGGTTTGAAGTCCGTACAGCCACATTATAGAACTTTTCGTCAAAAAGTTTCTTAAACTCATCCCATGTTATCACACTGACATCCCGAGTTTGATTCACTATGTCCCACCAGACACGGGCATGATCTTGAAACATAAAGGCCGCACAATTTACCCTCTCAGTTCCCGTCACCCCCATATTATCGAGGATCCGGGTAACAGTGCTCATCCACTGATCGGCCTTAATAATGTCGATACCTCCGAGAAAAACCGGAGGTTGCAGCTTCACAAACCGCTCGAACACAGAGTACCGATGCAGCATAACAAACCCTTGGTTACCCACCACTAGCACAGGAACTGGTGGTAACCATTGATTAGTTGGGACAGCTTGTTGCCTCAAACGTTGCAACTCTTCTTCTTGACGAAGTATAACACTTCGCATTTCATGAAACATCTGCTGCCAATCAGCAGGAGGATTAGCATTAACAGCCTTCGCATTATCCCCCGAATTTTGTAGAGGTGGAGGCGGTGCTGGTGGATCGTTTTGGGTAGCCCCGGGCTCCACTTGCTCGCCCTGTGGTCTGGATGATTACGGAGGGTCCATTACTAGTACCCCTGAAATCAACAACCCCAGCGAGTTAAGCACCGATACTACACTTACGCACTTAATGCCTTAAACCCTAACTTATCTATTTACCTCATACATATTTACATAAACAATTAGCATTTATAGCATGGCATCACATAACTCATACATACTCTAGATGCTTGCATACTGCCTAAAATGGAAAGCGGTAACCAGATGATCACACATACAGTCAAGTATTTACTCTGAATACTTACTGCACCATGAGTCGAGCTTATCTCTGACGACGAATGTACATGTTCGGCCGGTCTACAGGAAGTTTAAAAACCTTGGCGCTCTGATACCAAATTGTAACACCCTAAATAATTAGGCACGCTACCCAAAAATGCTTATGAAACCATGATCCCATAATCGGGATACTAATTAAAATAGCACAGAATTTAAACTTTTATATTAAACAGACTGAAAATAAACTTGTAATATATTTAAACTTTTCAAACATAGTTGGGATCCCAAAAATATTTACAAACTTATTACAAGTTCTTTCTTACTAGCCGACCTAAGCGGCAAAACAGAATACAAAAGTCAACACTGTTAGACCCATAACCCGCTTGGTCTGAAGTGGCATGAACATGTACATTCTTCGTCTGCTCCTGAAACTCATGGCTGATCAGCTAATGCCTTACCCTTTCCTGCACAGTAGAGCACCCGTGAGCCAAGCCCAGCAAGACAGTATAAATCATAACAAATATATTATGCTCATTTACATATATGTCTGTATAGCACACACCTGATCACTATATCAACATGCCGATCTATGTCTACGTTGCGTAGACCTATGTGTTGCGCTCACACATCTAATTAAATCTACGTGACGTAGACCCACGTGTTGCTCTCACACGTCTTAATACATTAAGGCCTTAGAAGTGGTTCATCTCGGTTATGTGTACTGAGTCCAACCTGGTTATGCCTTGTACGCATAATCCTTAAATTTCATTTCATTTAGCATGGCATGGCATTTATACACATATTCCACTAGAGTAATACCCTAGGCTAACAAACCGTTCCTATTAGGGTAATAACCCTAATCCCGATTAGAATAACTCACATATATCATATTCACATAAGCGCCACTGCGCATACTCTACGTGCAAACTACTGTCTTACCTGTTTTCCAGCAATAGCAGAGATTCCAAACCCCTGGGTGCTCCTGATCAAGTGCCGGTAATCCTAGTCACACAACCAGGGATTTCACAAATAGGGTTAATCCCTAATTTCACTTTCACATAATATAAACATGGCATTCAAAACACAAATAATCAAATAGAGCTCGAAACGAGCTTTCCGACGATATAAAGAACGTCCCAAACGGAGTCCCGAGTCAAAAGTTATGGCCAAAACAAAATCGGGAAAAACATATTTTCTCAGTGCCAAACCCAGTAGCGACGGCCAAAAATCCCGTCGCGACGACTGGGTTCAGAACACCCAAAAAACTCCATTTTTAAGGCCTAAACATGCCAACTTTCCTAGATTTTGAACCCCAACCAAACAGAGTGTAAAAACGCATATTAAGGCTCAAAAATCACAACTTAAATGCATCTAAATTCTCATTGCAAAAGCCAAAAATTTAGATTGCATAAACACAACAAAATCATGCTCAAACTAAGCAAATTCCAAGCTCAAGAACAAGAGCTTCATCTTCAGCCATTTAAACAATTTTCCAGCCAACACAACATCACAATAACACATGATTAAATATTAGAAAGTACCCTAGAATCAAAATCCATGCTCAAGAACTTAAATCCAAAGATTGACACACTCAATTCATCAAGATTACAACCACACTTAAGAACATGCAATCACAAGGCAACATACAACTCAAATCATGCTTTTTCCATAACAATTCCAGCTAGATTCCACTAATTAAAATTCAATAAAAACTCAGCAAGAAATTACCTAAACTTCAAGCTCAAGAAACCACAATCCAAAGCTCCAATTCACACCCAACTTCAAGCAATTCTCAACAATCAACTTTGAAAATCAAATGGGCTTTAGGGAAAGAGAGGGTTCGGGTGAGAGAGAGATGAAACCAGAAAAATAATTCATTTTCTCTCAAAAATCAATTTTGGTTCAAGTAAATCACTTATGGTCAAATTACCATTTTGCCCTTAGGGCTTAAAACATACATATTCATTTTCAAGGGCATAAATGCCATTTCACACCCAAATATTACCAATTAAATTTCAGATTATCACATATCGAATAAAATGCGAAATAATCAATTCAATTTACATTTCGGGCCCGAACCCGGTTCGGCCCGACATTCCCGGGTGTGACTATACCGCGCCAACCTGTCAGAACACACCTGAAAAGACAACACAGGCATACTATATAATAATATAGTTCTATTAAGCACGTAATTAAATTAATCTCAACAATTTACCCTTCTCAGGTCATAATTACCAAAAGGCCCCTGGCTCACCAATGGGGTCTTTAACATTTTAAATTTCATATAATTTCACATATATTGAACTGTATAATAATATAATTCTTCAATTAACTCATAATTATCTAATTAGGGCTTTGCTAATCCTTTTCTTAATTCCGGGTATTACAACTACATTGGCCTTCCTAGGGTGGTAAAGGATCTCACAATCGTAATCCTTAACTAACTCCAACCAACGCCTCTGTCTCATATTCAAATCTTTCTTGGTAAAGAAGTATTTGAGACTTTTATGGTCAGTATAAATTTCACATCTTTCTCCTGTAGAGATAATGCCGCCAAGTCTTTAAAGCAAACACTACCGCTGCCAATTCTAAGTCATGAGTCGGGTACCGCTGCTCATATTCTTTCAACTGACGAGAAGCATAGGCAATAACCCGATCAGCTTCCGTTAGCACACACCCCAGACCCTGTCTGGATGCATCACAATAAACCACAAACTTTTCTTTATCAGAAGGTAGGGCTAACACTGGAGCTGTAATTAATCTCTACTTCAGCTCTTGGAAGCTAGCCTCACACTTGTTTGACCACACAAAACGCTGATTCTTCTTAATAAGCTCGGTTAAGGGTGTTGAAATTTTAGAAAACCCTTCCACAAACCGACGATAATATCCAGCCAGACACAAGAAGCTTCTAACTTCTGGCACTGTTTTCGGTCTTGGCCAATCCCTGACAGATTCTATTTTTCTTGGATCCACCTTGATCCCATCTTTTACGATGTGCCCAAGGAAAGACACTTGAGATAGCCAAAATTCACACTTCTTGAATTTAGCGTATAACTTATGTTCTCGAAGCCGTTGCAGAATCATTCGGAGATGTTGCTCAAGCTCCTCTTCTAATTGAGAGTACACAAGGATGTCATTGATAAACACAATCACACAAATATCGAGGAAATCCTTGAATACCCTATTCATCAGATCCATGAAAGTTGCGGGAGCATTGGTTAGTCCAAACGACATAACCAAAAATTCATAATGTCCATACCTAGTACGGAAAGTCGTCTTTGGGATATCCTTTTCTCGAATTCTCAACTGATGATAGCCCGATTGGAGATCAATCTTTGAAAAGACTGTCTTACCCAAAAGTTGATCAAAAAGATCATCGATCCTAGATAAAGGATATTTATTCTTGATTGTTAGCGTATTCAATTCCAGTAGTCAATACACATTCATAGAGACTGATCTTTCTTCTTGAAAAACAGTACTAGAGCTCCCCAGGTGACACTCTAGGCCGCGTAAACCCTATGTCAAGCAACCCCTGAAGTTAAATTTTCAATTCTTTAAGTTCTGCTGGAGCCATTCTATAAGGGGCCTTAGAAATAGGTTCTGCTCCAGGTGCCAAATCAATGACAAAATCAATTTCTTTCTGAGGTGGTAAACCTGGAAGTTCATCAGGAAAAACATATAGAAATTCCCGAACCACCCTGATGTTTTCTGGCTGAACAGAGTCAGGCCGAGTGGTATCCAATACCACGGCCAGAAACCCTAAACATCCATCACGTAAAAGTTCTTTAGCTGTTAGTACCGAAATTACTGGGATCTGAGATCCCTGAACCGAACCGACAAACACAAACGGTTCTTCACCTTCTGGTTGGAAGATTACCATCTTCCTCTTACAGTCAATACTTGCTGAGTACTTGGACAAGAAATCCATTCCCAGTATAATATAAAAATCTGCTAAACTCATTTTTATTTAGTCAGCACTCAATTCCCTATCTTCAATCCTGATCGGCATAGACCTAATCCACCTTTTGGAGATAACTAACTCATCGCCAGGTAATAGGGTTCCAAACCGTGATTCATAACTATCATGCGGTCTATCCAATTTACTAAAAATTCTAGCTGCGACATAAGAATGAGTGGCCCCAGAGTCAAACAGCACAGAGAAATAAGAGTTATTGACCGAGAGCTGACCTGTTACCACTGAAGGGCTGGCTTCTGCATCAGCCTGAGTTATTGCGAACACCTTGGCTGGAGTAGGTTTCGCTGCAGTCTTCGGTGCTTCAGTTCTGTGTTGGGGACAATTTCTTTTGTAATGCCCTGGCATGCCACACCAAAAGCACCCCTACCCTCTACACTGCCCCAGATGGTGCCTTTTACCATTGGGGCACTCTGGGTAAGTGTATCGGGTCTCGTAACTACCCTGCCGATTGCCTCGACCTTGGTTCCCTCAGAATCTCTTATTCTAACTTGAGCCACCAGTTGCAGTAGATGCCTTTCTTTTTTGATCAGTGGCAGAGCCACTACCTCCCCTGCTAAGACCTAATGCAGGAGGGGTAAGAGCATCGCCAACAACCGGGGTCCCATGAGACTCAACTATGCATCCCACTGCGCCCTCAGCTCGTAGTGCCTTATCCACCATTTCAGCATAGGTGGTTCTGTCGTCGGTAGTAATCATTAGGTCATGCCTGATTTTTGCATTTAGCCCATACAGGTACTTCTCTTTCTTACTAAAATCGGTTGGCACAATTCCGGAGGCCAACCTTGCCAAGCGATCAAACTGAGTGGTATATTCAGTAACACTCATGTTCTCTTTCTGAGTCAGCTGTGTGAATTCTTTTCTTTTGGCACTTTTGACTGGCTCGTTATAATACTTGGCATTAAACAGCTCCTGGAATTTCTCCCAAGTCATTGTAGTAACGTCATGAATCATGGACACCATGTCCCACCATACCAGAGCGTCTTCTTGAAATTGGAAAGTGGCACAGGCCACCATATCATTACCAGTGACGCCCATAAAGTTCAAGATCCTGGTGATCATAGTTAGCCATTGCTCGACTTTCATAACATCGGGACCTTCCAAGAAAACTGGAGGTTCCTGCTTACGAAACCTTTCATACAGGGGTTCCATCTGGTTCATTGCGACAACGGGTTCGGCCTGGACAGTGTCACGGGCTCACCTTTTCTAGCATCTCTGAACTTGACTCGAAGCAACTAACAACGTCTCCTCTCTAGGATGTCCAGTATTCCCATGAAGAAAAGCAACCCAGTCTCAACTCCATCTCAGCCTACTGATCCTCTTTAAAAGACTAACTGGCTCAACGACGTCTTGTTCCAACATTCGGACCATCTCGGTCCGTCCACCCGCCTACATCCTCTCTATGATAGGCCAACCAGGTTCACCTCCCACTGAGATGAATTTGGCTCTGATACCAACTCTCACGGGCTCACCTTTTCAGGCAGTGGAACACCCGTGCGGCACCTTGACTTCTCTAAGCCAAGGTCAGCCTTCCAACCATCCGAGTAATAATGGGCTCATTTTTTGCGCGACCGTGTGCCTCGTACACATTTCCGTCTCTCGAACAACTCCTGCCGAGTCATGCTCGCAAGCATCCATGAGTGCATCCATGCATCGAGGCTCTCTAGTCAAGATACTCACACTGTCCATAGGTTCCCACCATGGTAAGACAAATCGCAACACCGACGCTCACCTTGTCACTTGTGACCAAGGTAGCATGTGTGGCCAGATGCCAACACCAAGCCAACGTGCGAACGCCTTTATCATGCCCCATTCGATACTGTCCGAATAGTCTCCCTCATCGCCCAAGGACTCCCATACGTCCATGGACCAATCCTCATGGCGCCATGCCTCGACGCATGTTGGCAGGCCCTCAAGACAAGCCACCAAACTAGTTGCATACATTAGACCTCTATCCCTTTCCAACATGGTGCATCCGTCCCATGCGCGTATGCCAACTAGCCCACGAATGACTACCCGTGTCATCCCGTATTGAGACTCGTGGCCTAGACGCGCCACGACGTCTCTTGGAGGATCTAGGCCACGTCTTGTGCAAGTGGCATACCGGCAAGCCAAGGGAAACGTACCATTGAACCTCTGGCGGCATTCTTCGACGCACTACCGGGTCGGCCAGATAATGTCCATGAGTACTCCAAATCATGGAGACAGATGAGTCCCCTCGTGGTCCTCATATGCTCGCCCTACTAGTCGCCACTGATTAGTAGTAGCTCACTTAGCACCAAGGTGCAAGGGGTGGGGGAGAGCTGACACCAGAGTACCCCCTTAAAGAGCATTCTGAGCTTTTAGCCTTCTATAAGGAACATAGATGATTTTTGCTCTGTAGACATATGGGAAGCACCATATACCAAATCACCTAGTTTCGCCAAACTTATTGCACCATTCTATTTGTAGACCCAAATAAATGGCGAATACCAAGTCTCGTCCCGATCCGGACAATATTGAAGATATTTACGAAAATGCCACTACATACAACCTAAGCATCAGCATGCCACCTGCATGCACCACAACATGCGCCACCACTTGGCCAACTTGTGGGCATTACTTAGCTTGTGACGTGCCATCATAGACTGCACGTAACATTCTCCTCCACTACAACATGTCGATGCCCTCATCGACGGACCTCAGGCAAATCCTCCTGATCTCAACTCCTAAGCTTACCCCTAGCTTCTCCTGAATCCTAAGTCTGTACTTGTCTCTCTACCTCCGTAGAACCACCCTCTTGGTGATGATCTCGCACGCCCACTCTTGGACTTGATCAAAGACCCTGTGCCACTGTCGCTATTCAGAACCACACATGGAGTAGTGCCTCTGCAGTAGAATCTCTTCCCTAACATGAACTCCTCTGAGTCCATCACAACGTCCCTCCAGTCAACCAAGTAGCCCTTGCAACACTGACCCTGAAGCTACCACATCCTCTGATTGTAGCTCACTCGCCAATCGTCCAATGCATACTCCTTTTGACAAGGACTAAATATGGTGCACCCCACGGGGTGAGGTTCGTAAACCAACCGTTCCCAACAACACCTACAAATACGCTTCCACTGAAGCCCAGTCCCTATGGACAAGTCCCTCTGGAAACTACACACGCCAACTCTATGGCGCACCATCCTCTTGATGGCAATCGAGCAAGACACTCTCATCGCAGGATAAACTTTGGTGCGTCCCACCTGGACGAGGCTCGCAAGCAAACTGCACCCAATGCAGCACCCAGTCCACTCTTGCACTGATTCTCTTCGCGAAGTTCACAACATTGGCCCTCCGGCCCAACCGCATACTCACGGCTTCATGCAAAGGTCCCACTGACCCACTGCATACTTGCTCCTCTGAGCTCCTGCTTGTGTCGGCTCCCAAAATTGTGTCACAAGTTCATCCCCCAAAATCAACCTTGCATCCTCTGATGACTCGCTAACTTTCGATAAACTTGAGGACACCCAGTCTTACTCTTAAGACTTGACTTTACATTCTGAACAACAATCAATCTCCATGATACTCATCTTGATGCTTGTAATGAATAACTAGTCCGTTGAGTGAACCGTGAAGGTCTCTCCCCCAGTTCATCTGTTGGCGTCCTCGACAACATGCCCACACGGAAATGCCTGACCACCCAACTCTTCATGCAAACCATGTCATCTAAAAGTGCATCCCGCAGGATGTGACTCTCGAGTCAACTATCTTATATAGCACCCCTGTGGAATTCCACATGCATGCACTAACTACCCACTCAACCATCCAATTGATTCACACTTGCATCACGCCCTTCTTGCTTCCACGGTGTACTAAGTTCCAATGATGCAGCCCTCTGGCCTTCATGCAAACTCTAGCACCCTTCTTGACCTTCGCAGGCAAACATGACTAACTAAGTCTCGCTGGCACGACCCTCTGGCTTCCACACAAACTCTAGTGTCGTCTCAATGCTTTCGCTCAGTCTTCTCAGCCCTGCTGGCTTCTTTGATGCATTGATTCCACAACTACGCATCTCTATCGATGTCTTTCTGCGACTTACGCCCTCTGGCGGTTTAACAAGCCAACACATTCCACTAAACTGCCTCGGCGCTTCCATATGGATCAAATAAAACTCGCATGCGAACACCTCCAAGTACAACCATCCTCTAACAATTGCGGCCTCTGCCCCCTTGGTCTTCATGTGCGTCCCTCTTGACACACAACGTAGCAACTGAAGCTTCCCATGTCTATCCCAATCTGAACCATCTAGGTCATCAACTCTCGACCTCTGTCGTGACTAACAAGAATCTGACGGTCCCTGCACTACTTCCACACTCCTGCCAACAAGCTTCCTTTTCAACAAAAGCGCCTCCTGCGGTTTACGATGTCACTCAAGCAAACCTGGCCTAGTGTACCAAGCATACAGCGTGGACAATCCCCTCAATCTTGTACTATGCCAACGAGTTTCAACCATTCTCTTGCGCCTCTCCACAATTACACGTGGTAGTTGTCTTTCTAGCATCTTTGAACTTGACTCGAAGCAACCAACAACGTCTCCTCTCTAGAATGTCTAGTATTCCCATGAAGAAAAGCAACCCAGTCTCAACTCCATCTCAGCCTACTGATCCTCTTTAAAGGACTAACTTGCTCAACGACCTCTGTCCAACATTCGGACCATCTCGATCCGTCCACCCGCCTACATCCTCTCTAGGATAGGCCAACCAGGTTCCCCTCCCACTAAGATGAACTTGGCTCTGATACCAACTGTCATGGGCTCACCTTTTCAGGCAAGGGAACACCCGTGCAGCACCTTGACTTCTCTAAGCTAAGGTCAACCTTCCAACCATCTGAGTAATAATGGGCTCATTTTTCGCGCGACCGTGTGTGTAAAGCCCGCTTAGTTAATTTGGAAATTAGCAGCTGTTTATGTTTAATCAGGAAATTATTTATAGCTATTTAAATAATTTATTATTGATTTATGGAATTCAGATATGCATGAGTATGTTATCAGTAGCTTTTATATTTCGCATTTCCGGTGTCCGGTATTTTGGAACGCGGCGTTTGGCTCAGTAGAAATCACAATTTAGTATGTTAGTATTTTGGGGACGGGTTTTAGACATTGGGAATGTCGGGAATGGCCGGGAATTTAGAATGTCCCAAAAATACCCCTTTAGTATGATTTTCATGATTTTATGGTGGAGGGGCAAAATGGTCTTTTTGCCCCATTAGTGTTTTGTCTTATGTGATTTATTAAATGGAAAAATAAAGGATTATTTTATTATTGCATGGCTGAAAAGGATTTAATGAAATGGTATTATATGACATTTGTTTCACTCATTTTCCAACACTTAGTCATTTTTGAAAGAAAATTCCAAAAAACACACACACACAAGCTCTCTCTTTTCCTCTCTTGTTCGGCCAAGCTTGGGGAGCAGCTAGGGCTGGATTTCCTTGTTGATTTCAAGTCATTTTAGCAAGATCATAGTGATTGTTAGTTGAGGTAATTCTTGGCTTATGTTCTTACTTGTTTTTATTGAAAAAAATGATGAAAAGTGATGAATGCATGCATGATTTTAGTTGATTTTGGCTGCTGTGTTTTGAGGTTAATTTGTGTGATTCAAAGCATGTTTATGTGATAAATAATTGGATTGTTTGAAGCATGCTAGATAGGGTGTTCAAAGCTTCTAGTTTCTTTGTTAAAAAGTTATGAATTTTGAAAGAAAATGTGATGTTTTGTTTCTGTGAATTGCTGGATGTTGTTGTTTGTTTTCAGAGGTTATATTATGCTAGTTTAAGAGGTTTTAAGCTAGTTTGATTGCTGTTTAGGTGGTTTTGCTCAAGCTTGAGTTTGGAACTCAAAGCTTGAGCTCCAATGGCATATTTTGTGTATGTGGTTTCTGGGTAGGTTTGATGCCTTGGAATTGTTATTTGGGGCATATAGAACAGGTCTGGAAAGTTTGGGATCAATTGGGGTTATATTGGTCGAGTTATGGAATTTTTGGTTGCTGCCTGCGAGGAACCGGAATTCCGGTTGAGCATCCGGAATTCGGATGGGGGTTCGAATTTCCCGAACCGGAATTCGGTTGGGGAACCGGTCACGGTTGGGGGATTTTCCGAACCCTAGTTTTCCTCGTTTTTGGGTTTTTAGGGGTATTGCCATGTTTTTTATCGATAGGGAAACTTTTAGTTTCAAGTTTTAGTCCCCGGGAAGTGATTTAGCGTGTCACTTATAGCGTTGTGATTTTTATGGTTTAGGAGCCAGTAATCCGCCGTTCAGCTTCAGTTCCAGTCAGGTTGACCGGCACACCTGAAATCGGAATCCAGGTAAGATTAGTATAACAGTATGCATATGTAGATTACATGTTTAGCGTGCATGTAGGAAGCCTGCTAGATTACATTAGATATGTATTTAGGCTTCGAACCACCCAACCCTGTCACGTCGGTGACAGCCGGAGTATGACCAAGCAATGAGTATGGCCGGCTCGACCGATCAGCCGACACTTGGTTGGTGGTTCCGTGCTATTGACCTATCCCGTCGGTACAGCCGGAGTAAGACCGGCGGCGGAGTATGACCGGTTCGACCGATCGGAGGATACTTGTCAATAGTACCGTCCCCCGAACGTTCAAAACTCGGCACCATGTTGGACATGGCGGTAGTGCTCGGCACCATGTTGGACATGGCGATAGCGGGACTCGGCATCGTGTTGGACACGGCGGTCGGTTTTATGTATGATATTATTATGCTTTTCTTACCGAGTCCGTCGACTCACGGCTTACGTTCATGTGTAGGTAAAGGCAAGGCGATTCTTGATGGACCGTGAGCGAGCTTATGAGATTGTACATGTCGGGGCGGTTAGGCCTGGAGCGTACGATCCTCGGGACAGCACGGCTGAGATTTTTGTAACTGTCGTTAGACGACTTTCATTTTGATGTAAAAGTTAATCAGTTAAAACGTTTGTAAATATTTTTATAAATCGGGATCCCGAGACTTTTTGTAAAATGGTTTATAAGTTTAATGAAAAAGCAAAATTTTAATTAATCACGTTTTTCCATAAACCTCGTTGATTAGCAACGAGCCGCACAAAGACGTTTAAAAATCACGTAATACGCCTAAGATAGTTAGGGTGTTACAATTTGGTATCAGAGCCGCCAGGTTGTCTTCCGAAGATCGTCACGACATGTACAATCATCATCAGCAGTTAGCTCGGTTCACGGTTCAGTAAGCCTTTATTGCTTTAGTAATTTATTTTATTCAGTTATGAAAAAAAAAGAAAAGCCTGTTAGGAAGCATGTTAGTAGCCTGATAGTAGAATAGGCGCATGTTTCATTTCTAATTTCCAAATTAAGCGGCATTAGTAAGCTCGCCTTGAATACGACCTGATATGCCAACTCTTGGTTTCGCAGGCGGTTCTAACTAGATGGACGCCAGGCGGACTACCGTGAGTCGTGGCAACTCCGTAGGGTCGAATCGGGGACGGTGGAGCTCGGTTTCCCCCACCGCTAGGGGGCCGAGGTAGAGGTCCCCGAGGCGGGGGCTCGTGGCCGGGTGTTGAGAACCCGCCACGGGCTGCCCTGTGCTCCCCAACCGATCGTGGAGCCCCGAACCGGGAGTTACGGTTTGCGGAGATGCAAGCCGGGATCGAAGAACAAGACCTCGAGATTCGTAGGTTGAGACGAGCGGGGTGCTCCTGCAGCCCGGTGCCGTAGTTCCGGTGGCACCGCCCTCGCCGCCTGTGCCGAGATAGTGGTGGCGGCCCACAGATTGGAACCTTTATATGAGCGGTTCCGGAAGCAAGCACCTCCGGTATTCCTGGGAGGTCCAGATGTATCGAAAGCCGAGCAGTGGCTGACGGTGATTACCCGAATCCTGAATTTCATGGGTGTCACCGGTAATGACAGAGTGGTGTGCGCCACATTTCGGGCCTGTGAGGACGCCCTGGTATGGTGGGACATGGTGTCTCAGATTCACGACGTCACCACCATGACTTGGGAGAGGTTCCAAGAACTCTTCAACGCGAAATACTATAATGAGGCGGTCAGAAGCGCCAAGAGGTAAGAGTTCGTTCACCTGACCCAGCGGGAGAACATGAGCGTCACTGAGTATACTACTCAGTTTGACCGGTTGGCGAGGTTAGCCTCGGGAATTGTGCCGACCGACTTCGGCGAAAGGAGAAGTATCCGGACGGGTTGAATCCCAAGATCGTGCATGACCTGATGATTACCACGGACGACAGCACCACCTATGCTCAGATGGTGGAGAAGGCACTGCGAGCTGAGGGCGCAGTGGGGTGCATGTCAGATTCAGTCAGTACTCCGGTTGGTGGCGGGGCTCCTACCCCTCCTGCATCAGGCTTTAGCAGGGGGAGTAGTGGTTCGGCCAATGATCAGAGGAAGAGGGCACCCACTGTTTCCGGCGGCTCGAGTCAGAACAAGGTTCCGGGGGAACCAGAACAGAGGGAGTCGTCCTGGTGGTAATGAGACCCGATTCTCCTATCCCGAGTGCCCTATCTGTAAGAGGCATCATCGGGGTGAGTGCAAGGGGCAGGGATGCTTTCATTGTGGCATGCCCGGGCACTTCAAGAGGGAATGTCCCCGGCTCGGCCGGAGGCACCGAGAGCTCCGGCGATACCCACTCCGGCCGGGGTGTTCGCTATCACGCAGCCGATGCAGATGCCAGCCCATCAGTTGTTACAGGTCAGCTTTTTATTAACAACTCGCTTTATTCAGTGCTGTTTGATTCTGGGGCTACACGTTCTTATGTGGCGGCCAGAGTCTTTAGTAAGTTGGGTAGACCCTTTGATAGATATGAATCAGGGTTTGGAACCCTGTTACCTGGCGGAGAATTGGTTATCTCCAATAGGTGGATTAGGTCTATGCCGATCAGGATAGATGGTAGAGAGTTAAGCGCTGATCTGATAGAGATGAGCTTAGTCGAATTCGATATTATTTTAGGAATGGATTTCCTATCTAAATATTCGGCGAGCATTGACTGTAAGAGGAAGATGGTAATCTTCCAACCGGAAAGTGAAGAACCGTTCGTGTTTGTGGGTTCGGTTCAGGGATCTCGGATCCCGGTGATCTCGGCTATGTCAGCGAGAGAATTATTGCACGGTGGGTGCTTAGGGTTTCTGGCCGTGGTGGTGGACACCACTCGGCCGTACACCATTCGGCCGAGAGGACATCGAGTGGTTCGGGAATTTTTGGACGTTTTTCCCGAAGAACTTCCGTGGTTACCACCTCGGAGGGAGATTGACTTCGTGATTGACTTGGCACCAGGGGTGGATCCGGTTTCTAAAGCCCCGTATAGGATGGCTCCAGCTGAACTTAAGGAGTTAAAGATTCAGCTCCAGGGGTTGCTTGACATAGGGTTCATTCGGCCCAGTGTGTCACCTTGGGGAGCCCCGGTTTTGTTCGTGAAGAAGAAGGATGGATCTATGAGGATGTGCATCGACTACAGAGAGTTGAACAAGCTGACGGTGAAGAATAAATATCCATTACCTAGGATCGATGACTTGTTCGATCAGCTTCAGGGGAAGACGGTCTTTTCTAAGATTGATCTCCGTTCGGGTTATCATCAGTTGAGAATCCGAGAGGAGGACATTCCAAAGACGGCTTTCCGCACTAGGTATGGACACTACGAATTTCTGGTTATGTCATTCGGACTAACCAATGCTCCTGCAGCATTCATGGACCTGATGAATAGAGTATTCAAGGATTTCCTCGATATCTGTGTGATTGTGTTTATCGACGACATCCTCGTGTACTCTCAGTCAGAAGAGGAGCATGAGTTACATCTTCAGATGGTACTGCAACGACTTCGAGAACATAGACTCTACGCCAAGTTCAAGAAATGTGAGTTCTGGTTGTCTCAGGTGTCCTTCCTAGGGCACATTGTGGGTGAAGACGGGATCAAGGTGGATCCCGGGAAGATCGAATCCGTCAGGGATTGGCCGAGACCGAAGACAGTGACAGAGATCAGAAGCTTCTTGGGATTAGCTGGGTACTACCGTAGGTTCGTGGAGGGGTTCTCCAAAATTTCAATGCCCCTAACCGAGCTTACAAAGAAGAATCAGCGATTTATCTGGTCAGATAAATGCGAAGCTAGTTTTCAGGAGCTGAAACAGAGATTGATTACTGCTCCGGTACTAGCTTTGCCTTCGGACGAGGAGAAGTTCGTAGTCTTCTGTGACGCATCCAAACAGGGTTTGGGGTGCGTATTGATGCAAGCCGATCGGGTTATCGCTTATGCCTCCCGTCAGTTAAAGGATTATGAACAGCGATACCCGACTCATGATTTAGAATTGGCCGCAGTGGTTTTTGCGCTGAAGATTTGGCGGCATTATCTTTATGGGGAGAAGTGCGAGATCTATACCGACCATAAAAGTCTCAAGTATTTCTTTACTCAGAAAGATTTGAACATGAGACAAAGGCGTTGGTTAGAATTAGTGAAGGACTACGATTGTGAGATCCTCTATCATCCCGGAAAAGCCAATGTAGTGGCTGATGCCCTGAGCAGAAAGGGTCCCGGCCAAGTAGCTAGCATGGTTCAGATCTCACCCCAGCTAGCAGAGGATATGGTTAGATCCAGCATTGAGTTTGTGGTAGGTCAGCTTCACAACTTATCACTGCAATCTGATCTGTTGGAAAGAATTAAGGTTGCTCAGATGACAGATCCGGAGTTAGTGAAGATCCGAGATGAGGTATTGGCTGGTCAAGCCAAGGACTTTTCAGTGACAGACAGTGGGATGCTTTTGTATAAAGCTAGGGTTTGTGTTCCGAGCAGTGTGGAACTGAGGAATGAGATTTTTGAGGAGGCTCATTCTACTCCATATTCTCTGCATCCCGGCACCACCAAGATGTACCAAGATTTGAAACCGTACTTCTGGTGGAGCGGTATGAAGAAGAATTTGGTAGAATTCGTGTCGAGATGCCTCACGTGTCAGCAGATCAAGGCTGAACATCAGAGACCAGCAGGGTTGTTGCAGCCTTTAACCCTACCAGAATGGAAATGGGAGGATATTACGATGGATTTTGTGGTCGGGTTACCTAGGACCACGGGTTTGCATGATTCCATCTGGGTAGTGGTGGACCGATTTACGAAATCTGCTCATTTTCTGCCGGTTAAAACGACATTTTCAGTGGATCAGTTGGCAGAGTTATATGTCAGGGAGATAGTGAGACTTCACGGGGTACCGAAGTCTATAGTTTCGGACAGGGATCCGAAATTCACCTCCAAATTTTGGCAGAGTTTGCAACGGGCAATGGGTACGAAGCTAAAATTCAGTACAGCATTTCATCCTCAGACAGATGGTCAGTCCGAAAGGACAATTCAGATATTGGAGGATATGCTGAGAGCCTATGTTATGGACTTTGAGGGTTCATGGAGTAAATATCTACCGTTGATAGAGTTCTCTTACAACAACAGTTATCAGAGTACGATAGGGATGGCTCCCTATGAATTGTTGTACGGTAGGAAGTGCAGATCCCCTATCCACTGGGATGAGACAGGGGAGAGGAAATACCTAGGTCCAGAGTCAGTTCAGCGGACCAATGAGGCAATAGAAAAGATTAAAGCTAGAATGCTTGCCTCACGGAAGCGGCACGGAAGAGTTACGCAGATCCGAAACGTAGAGATGTTGAGTTCCAAGTAGGGGAACATGTGTTTTTGCGAGTATCTCCGATGAAGGGGATTAAACGTTTCGGGAAAAGAGGCAAGTTATGCCCTAGATTTACAGGACCTTTCGAGATTCTCGAGAAGATAGGTCAAGTGGCATATCGGTTAGCATTGCTTCCAGCCTTATCAGCTGTGCACAACGTATTCCATGTCTCAATGTTGAGAAAATACGTTTCAGACCCCTCTCATATACTCAGTTATGAGAGCCTTCAGCTTCAGTCAGACATGTCATATGAGGAACAGCCAGTGCAGATCCTGGATAGAAAGGATAAAGTCCTTCGGAATAAGACCATAGCGTTGGTTAAGGTTCTCTGGAGAAACAGTAAGGTGGAAGAAGCCACCTGGGAGCTTGAGTCAGATATGCGAGCTCAATATCCAGAGTTATTCAGGTTAGATTTCGGGGACGAAATCCTTTTAAGGGGGGGATAGTTGTAAAGCCCGCTTAGTTAATTTGGAAATTAGCAGCTGTTTATGTTTAATCAGGAAATTATTTATAGCTATTTAAATAATTTATTATTGATTTATGGAATTCAGATATGCATGAGTATGTTATCAGTAGCTTTTATATTTCGCATTTCCGGTGTCCGGTATTTTGGAACGCGGCGTTTGGCTCAGTAGAAATCACAATTTAGTATGTTAGTATTTTGGGGACGGGTTTTAGACATTGGGAATGTCGGGAATGGCCGGGAATTTAGAATGTCCCAAAAATACCCCTTTAGTATGATTTTCATGATTTTATGGTGGAGGGGCAAAATGGTCTTTTTGCCCCATTAGTGTTTTGTCTTATGTGATTTATTAAATGGAAAAATAAAGGATTATTTTATTATTGCATGGCTGAAAAGGATTTAATGAAATGGTATTATATGACATTTGTTTCACTCATTTTCCAACACTTAGTCATTTTTGAAAGAAAATTCCAAAAAACACACACACACAAGCTCTCTCTTTTCCTCTCTTGTTCGGCCAAGCTTGGGGAGCAGCTAGGGCTGGATTTCCTTGTTGATTTCAAGTCATTTTAGCAAGATCATAGTGATTGTTAGTTGAGGTAATTCTTGGCTTATGTTCTTACTTGTTTTTATTGAAAAAAATGATGAAAAGTGATGAATGCATGCATGATTTTAGTTGATTTTGGCTGCTGTGTTTTGAGGTTAATTTGTGTGATTCAAAGCATGTTTATGTGATAAATAATTGGATTGTTTGAAGCATGCTAGATAGGGTGTTCAAAGCTTCTAGTTTCTTTGTTAAAAAGTTATGAATTTTGAAAGAAAATGTGATGTTTTGTTTCTGTGAATTGCTGGATGTTGTTGTTTGTTTTCAGAGGTTATATTATGCTAGTTTAAGAGGTTTTAAGCTAGTTTGATTGCTGTTTAGGTGGTTTTGCTCAAGCTTGAGTTTGGAACTCAAAGCTTGAGCTCCAATGGCATATTTTGTGTATGTGGTTTCTGGGTAGGTTTGATGCCTTGGAATTGTTATTTGGGGCATATAGAACAGGTCTGGAAAGTTTGGGATCAATTGGGGTTATATTGGTCGAGTTATGGAATTTTTGGTTGCTGCCTGCGAGGAACCGGAATTCCGGTTGAGCATCCGGAATTCCGGATGGGGGTTCAGAATTTCCCAGAACCGGAATTCCGGTTGGGCAACCGGTCTGCCGGTTGGGGGATTTTTCAGAACCCTAGTTTTCCTCGTTTTTGGGTTTTTAGGGGTATTGCCATGTTTTTTATCGATAGGGAAACTTTTAGTTTCAAGTTTTAGTCCCCGGGAAGTGATTTAGCGTGTCACTTATAGCGTTGTGATTTTTATGGTTTAGGAGCCAATCCGCCGTTAGTTCGGCTTCGGTTCCGGTCGGGTTGACCAAGACACACCTGAAATCGGAATCCAGGTAAGATTAGTATAACAGTATGCATATGTAGATTACATGTTTAGCGTGCATGTAGGAAGCCTGCTAGATTACATTAGATATGTATTTAGGCTTCGAACCATCCAACCCTGTCACGTCGGTATAGGCTGGAGTATGACCAAGAATGGAGTATGACCGGCTCGACCGATCAGTCGACATTTGGTTGGTGGTTCCGTGCTATTGACCTATCCCGTCGGTACAGCCGGAGTAAGACCGAGCCAGGAGTATGACCGGCTCGACCGATCGTGAGGATACTTGTCAATAGTACCGTCCCCCGAACGTTCAAAACTCGGCACCATGTTGGACATGGCAGTAGTGCTCAGTACCATGTTGGACATGGCAGTAGCGGGACTCAGTATCGTGTTGGACACGGCAGTCAGTTTTATGTATGATATTATTATGCTTTTCTTACTGAGTCTGTCGACTCACAGTTTACGTTCATGTGTAGGTAAAGGCAAGGCAGTTGCTGATGGACCGTGAGCGAGCTTATGAGATTGTACATGTCGGGGCGGTTAGGCCTGGAGCGTACGATCCTCGGGACAGCACGGCTGAGATTTTTGTAACTGTCGTTAGACGACTTTCATTTTGATGTAAAAGTTAATCAGTTAAAACGTTTGTAAATATTTTTATAAATCGGGATCCCGAGACTTTTTGTAAAATGGTTTATAAGTTTAATGAAAAAGCAAAATTTTAATTAATCACGTTTTTCCATAAACCTCGTTGATTAGCAACGAGCTGCACAGTACGTTTAAAAATCACGTAATACGCCTAAGATAGTTAGGGTGTTACAGTGTGCCTCGTACACACTTCCGTCTCTCGAACAACTCCCGCCGAGTCATGCACGCAAGCATCCATGAGTGCATCCATGCATCGAGGCTCTTTAGTCAAGATACTCACACTGTCCATAGGTTCCCACCATGGTAAGACAAATCCCAACACCGACGCTCACCTTGTCACTCGTGACCAAGGTAGCATGTGTGGCCAGATGCCAACACCAAGCCAACGTGCCAACACCTCTATCATGCCCCATTCGATACTGTCCGAATAGTCTCCCTCGTCGCCCAAGGACTCCCATACGTCCATGGACCAATCCTCAAGGCGCCATGCCTCGACGCATGTTGGCAGGCCCTTAAGACAAGCCACCAAACTAATTGCATACATTAGACCTCTATCCCTTTCCAACATGGTGCATCCGTCCCATGCGTGTATGCCAACTAGCCCACGAATGACTACCCGTGTCATCCCGTGTTGAGACTCGTTGCCTAGGCGCGCCACGACATCTCTTCGAGGATCTAGGCCACGTCCCGTGTAAGCGGCATACTGGCAAGCCAAGGGAAACGTACCATTGAACCTCTAGCGGCATTCTTCGACGCACTACCGGGTCGGCCCGATAACGTCCATGAGTACTCCAAATCATGGAGACATATGAGTCCCCTCGTGGTCCTCATATGCCCGCCCTACCAGTCCCCACTGACTAGTAGTAGCTCACTTAGCACCAAGGTGCAAGGGGTGGTGGAGAGCTGACACCAGGGTACCCCTTTAAAGAGCATTCTGAGCTTTTAGCCTTCTACCAGGAACATAGATGATTTTTGCTCTATAGACATATGGGAAGCACCATATACCAAATCACCTAGTTTCACCAAACTGATTGCACCATTCTATTTGTAGACCCAAATAAATGGCGAATACCAAGTCCTGTCCCGATCCGGACAATATTGAAGATATTTACAAAAATGCCACTACATACAACCTAAGCATCAGCATGCCACCTGCATGCACCACAATATGCGCCACCACTTGGCCAACTTGTGGGCATTACTTAGCTTGTAACATGCCATCATATACTGCACGTAACACACAGAAAGGGCAGGAGCCACAGGTATTTCTGGAGCAGGGACTGCAGGAGCACCTTACTGTCTTAACTGCTGAATCACTTCCTCTTGTTCATTGATTCTAGTTTGCATTTCTGCAAACCTGTTTTCCCACTCTTAGGCAGCTTTGTTAGCCTGTGGCGGGTTAGCATCACCCAGACCACGTGCCCTGCCCCTAGGACCTCTACCTCGGCCACGAACATTTTGGGGAATCTGAGCTCCTTGACCTTCATTGGATCCAACCGAATTCCCCTTGCTCCTGGTGTTTCGCCTGGCGTCCATACTAATCTGAACAGCCTGCGTAACCAAGAGCTAGTCTGTTCAGATCGTGATTAAAGAAAAACTTACTAATGTCGCTTATTTGGAAATTAAAAACATGCCCCCATTTTACTATCAGGCTACTAACATGCTTCCTAACAAGCTTTTCTTAAATCATACTACTAAATAAACTACTAAGCAATGAAAGCTTACTGCACCGTGCAACGAGCTGACTGCGGATGATGATTGTACATGTCATGACGATCTTTGGAAGACAACATGGCGGCTCTGATACCAAATTGTAACAACCTAACTATTATAGGCGTATTAGAGTAATTTTTAATGTACGGTGCAGCTCGTTGCTAATCAACGAGATTATTAGAAATCGTGAATAATTAAAATTTTGCTTAATCATTTAAAACATAATATATTACAATTATAAAATTCTGGGATCGCGTTTACAAAATACAATTACAAAAACTTACTATTCCTTTACAAAATATTTGTCGCAAAACGACTAAACAACAAAAGCCCTGATGTCCCAAGGATTGTACGCTCCAGGCCTAACCACCCCAAAATGTACAATCTTCACCTGCTCGCTCTCACGACTCCTCAACTTTAGCTTTTCCCTTACCTACACATAGCAATAGCGCTGTGAGTCGATAGACTCAGTAAGAAAAGCATGACATATAACATACAAATAACCCTGGTTATAACCTGGCGCCCATACACCCAATCATAACCCTAATCCCCGTCGGTACTTAGTCTAGAACATTCATTGGACAATACTATCGATCATAATGTCAGCCTATACTCGATACGCTAGTCATACTCTAGCCATAATGATGTGACAGCATCGATCAATATTTTAGCCAACATACATTTATCAGTAATCAGTACGACTCTATGTACACTATTACTGCTATCAATGTAATCTAACAGGCATAAACAACATGTACGCTAAACATGTAATAACATATGGATAACATTATACTAATCTTACCTTGATTGCGAATTCAAGTGTGCCGGCGAACCTGAGTGGAACAACTGCTCGGCGAATTACAGGCTCCTAAGTCACATCAATCATAACATAGGTAAGTGACACGCTAAATCACTTTCTGGGGACTTAAACTCGAAACTAAAAGTTTCTCTATCGATGAATAGCATGGAAATACCCTAAACAACACAAAAATGGGAAAAACTAGGGTTCCCAAAACTGCCCCAACTGGTAGACCAGTTCCCAACTGGAATTCCGGTTCTACAGGGTTTCCTGGGGACCAACCGGCATTTCGGTTCCTACAGGTCCCTCTGAACCAAAATTCCATTTTAGAGAAGGAATTACCGAAAATTCCATAACTCCACCAAATCAATCTCAAACTCAAAGCAACCTTCCAGACCTGTTCTACACACCCTAGAGCACATATTTAAAGCATTAAAACAACCACCCATGCCCAAAATCGAATTTCACCATTAATGAGTCAAGCTTGAGTTCAAAACTCAAAGCTTGCTCATTCTACATAACAACCCCTAAAACCACGTCAAATGAACTCACACATACATATTTTAACCTCATAAACAACCTCCAAACAACAACAACAACAACTAAAACTCTAATTCATGCAAAACTATTTCCTCAAAATTCGAGAATACAAGAGTAAGAGCTTAAAGAATTATACATTGGCTTGAGATCACTTATCAAATAGCTGAAAAATTACTAGAATTACTGAGAGAATTCCCAACCTTAGCAGCCTTAGGAATTCGAGAGAGAGAGAGAGAGAGAGAGAGAGAGAGAGAGAGAGAGAGAGGGTGAAAGAGAGAGAATGGTTTCTTTTTCCTTAAGAATTTTCTAATTTCTTCTTAGTAAATGAGATACAAATATATCTATCTAAATATTTTAGCTACTTACTAATAAAAAATCAGATTATTACATCAACACAAATTCCACAAAAGGACAAACTACAAATGGCAAAAAGACTATTTTGCCCTTCCCTCACCAAGCAACATAAAATGGCACTTAAGGGTATTTTTGTCAACTCTAATTCTCAACAATTCTCGACATTCCCAATGTCTAACTATATCGCCCCGCTATACTAAAAATACTACGATGTGATTCTAATAGCCAATCACCGCGCTCCAATGTTGTCGGGTACAAAACATGTAAAATTAAGAAATTTCTATATATGACATATAAAATGCATTCTGAATTCAAATGAATCACCATAAATTAATAATTTAAAATTAATAAATAATTTCCATAATTAAACCCTAATTATCTGCTAATTCCAAATTTAAGCTAAGCGGTCTCTACAGCTTGTATACTCTCGGTGTGCCACATGGATCTTAATTTGATTGTGGCCAGAGTATGCATCCATGAAGCTCAAAACTTCGTACCTTGAGGTTGCATTGGCAATCTTTTCTATTTGCAGAAATGGAAAGCAGTCCTTTAGACAAGCTTTGTTTAGATCCGTGAAATCTATGCACATTATCCATGTCCCATTAGGCTTTGGGACCAAAACCAGATTGGCTAGCCATATGGGATATAGAGCTTCTTTGAGGAAATCAATGTTAGTCCGCTTGTCAACTTCTACCTTCACAGCTTCTGATCTTAATGGATCCAAAGGTCTCTACTTATGTCGAACTGGATCGTCTTTTGGATCTGTATTCAGTGCATGAAAAATCTATCAAGGACATATTCTAGTAATATCATAATGACTCCAAGCCAATACATCACTGTTTCCCTTGACTGTGGAAAAAATCTTTTCTTTCACTTTTGGAGGTGAGCTCTTCCCAACTCATATAACTTTGGTGGGATCTTAATCTTTGATGCATACCTCTTTTTACCTCTTCCATTTTTCCTATTTTTTGTTCCACACCTATTCGTAAAATCTAGTTCATCTTATTCTTGGACAACCCCTATTGCTGGCTGGGATGAGGTTCTGGATTCTGCTACATTCCCTTCTTGAGCATGACGATGGTCTTGATTGAAACATTATAATAACTTTTGGCACCTTTCTGATTACCTTTGTTCCAATGCTTCTGGTATCGCCAGAAAACTTCAAACATAAGTGGCAAATGGACATCACTGCTCCAAAATTGACCAGAAATGGTCGTCCAAAAATAACATTGTAAGTTGTTGGACAATCAACTATTACAAAAGTGTTGTAATTGAAAGAGGACACTAAATTTCTTTCAGAGACATCTCCATTTATTGTCAAAGGAAGTTGTATTATTCCCATTGGGATTAGCGTGTCTTTGAAGCCATGCAATTTAATCAGACAAGGTAATAGATTCGCTTCCACCAGACCAATGGCTTTGAAGGTATCTTTAAAAATGATATTGATAGAGCATCCATTATCTACGACAATCCTAGAAACACTTTTATTCGCTATTTGTTATTCTATCACCAATGGATCATTCTAAGGAAAATGCACATGCTTGGCACCGTCTTCTTTGAAGGTCATTGGCAAATTCATCATTCGAGGACTTTGTACAGGTGATTGTACTAGGTACAAAGTCTCATCTTGCTCCAATTCATTTAAGTACATCTCTTGTGGATTTTTGGTTCTTTTGGAAATATTTGGTCCACTACAAATGGTTGTCATGTGACAATCTAGCATAGGCAGGGCTGCTTCATAAGAATAGGGATTTTAAGGATTGAAGGATATAATAATTCTCACTACTGGAGCATTTTGTGCCCCTCAAAGGGCATTAGAGCTTGAATTCTAGGAGCTTGAGCATGGCTTACTCCCTGAGGAGGATTAACAGCTCCATGTTATCCCAGAATGGAAAGTTGTCCATGTGCAACCCCCTAATCCTGATAGCACGCTCCACTGGTGCCTGGTCACTCAGAGGGACTGTTGGGTTTTATACCCTAAATAAAACTCATTTCAATATAATCAGATATACTTATTAATATAGATCAGAAATAACATTTAATGTTGCATGGTTCACATGATTTATTTCATGATTATTTACATAATGTATGAATTCTATTTAAGTCTAGAACATATCAATTTGTTAATGATTATAGTGTTGTCAACACAGTGGAATATAATCTTAATTATATGTTCGAAAGTTTATTCCCTGATTTGTCAGTTCACTGGATTTAGACTGACATGATAATCAACGATAGGTATTCTTACACCTTGGATAAGTGTTATGTCCTTTCCAGGACATTGGCAAAGTTTACCAGCATCGGATGTATGGAGTATGCATCGGAAGGGACCGATATTAAACTTTGATTAGATATATTAAAATTTACCGTAATATCTATTCAATTCAATATCACCTGTTTATCCTAGATCAAATGATCTTAATCCTGATATGTTTAGGTTCGATCTCAAGAGTATTATACATGTTCTTTGATTTGTTAGTTAAGCCTACTTTTGGGTCAGGGTGATACGTACATTTTGGGAACATGATAGTATAATTGAGTGGGAGCGCTAACATAATAATGGAATCTATAACTTCTATAGGAATTTATAAGTGAAACGATGATATCCTTCGAGCTTGGCTAAACAGAGATAAATGGTGGAGATCTCATCACTTCGCTGAAATATAATTTATACAGAGCTAAGTCTTTTAAGGATAAAATACATTGAAGGTGTAACGGTAACTTAGTGCCTTTTCAATGTAGATCATCTATTAGAGGGTCATTGATCAAATTAGGATTATAACAGTGGATGACTAATGATGTATCTATATCGTAGAACATATAGAGCGTTCTATATACTGAGAGTGCAATTCTAAGTTTTATGCGTGGATTCAACGAAGAATTAATAAGTCAGTGAATTTAAGATATAAATTCTTGATCTGCTTATTGGAAGCTCGGATATATAGACCCATGGTCCCCGTACTAGTTGAGACCATACTGCTTGTAAGACTCAGTTAATTGATTTTGATTAATCAATTATAACTCTAAAGTTAGACTATGTCTACTTTGTGAATTTTCACTAAGCAAGGGCGAAATTGTAAAGAAAAGAGATTCTAGGTTTATTTATTAATTAAGAGACTTTATATGTCTAATTAATAAATATATTAAATGACAATATTATTTAATAATTAATTTTTAGTTATTAAATAATTAGAATTGGTATTTAAATGGTTGAATTTAAAAATTAGCGTTTTTGAGAAAATGAGATGCAGAAATGATAAAACAGCAAAATTGCATAAGTGAGGCCCATTATCCAAGGCCCATGGCCGGCCACACTTATAGGGTTTTATCATTTATTTTTTCATTTTTTAATGCCAAATAATTCTAACTTAAACCTAGGTGGTTACCTATAAATAGATAGTGATGTCGAAGCACTTCTCTCTTCTTTTCTTCTCTAAATTTTGAATTCCTTGAGTGAATGAGTGAGTGCCCACACACATCAAGTGGTATCTCAATCATAGTGTGTAAGACTGTGGAAAATCAACCAACAAGAAGGAGATTCAGCATCAAAGGAAGGAGAGAAAGAGATCCAGGTTCAGATATTGATAATGCTCTGCTACAGAAAGGAATCAAGGGCTAGATATCTGAACGGAAGGAGTCATTATATTCCGCTGCACCCAATGTAAGGTTTCTTAAACTCTTATGTGTTTATTTCATTGTTTTAGAATTCATATTAGGATGTTAATGAAACATACTTGTTAGTAAATCTAGATCTTGGTAAAATATATCCAACAAGGACCTTCTTCCCCTTTTTTGCTCAGTTTCTCCTGCTCGGTTCCTCCTTCCTGGTTAAGCTTTGCCTTCTTCGCCTTCTTCACGGCCCTTGGGAACAAAATCTGCTGGGAAGAGTTTGTACTTGACATAAATTGCTTTAGTGGCAAGGAAAGTAATGTTTCGAGTAGCATTCGGCAGTTGAAGAATTCTTTGTGCCCTCTCCCTGAGCCCATGTGTGAAGGGAGGGGGGCAGTATTAGGGTATCTGGTTGAACCAAGTGTGGAATGTGTCCATTCCTTGGACGAAGTAGTATTCATCGACAAAGTTCCCTATCTTACTCACCTCAGAGTCTACTGTGCCCGTCAACCACTTCTCCTCGATCTGAGGAAAGTAAAAATATCCCAACCTGCTCCGCTTGGGAGTTGATTTTAGATCACAAAGCCAGTTGGTATCATGCAGGGATGGCTCACCCTTCCGTGTGAGGCGTAGAGGATGAACAGGGTGGACAAATAGTAGATGCCCTTCGGAGTAAACTAGGTCAGACAGAGGTGATAGCAATCCTCAATTCTCCTAAAGTAAGGAAGCAAGGGTAACATAGCACCCTGCTTAGTGTGAGTGTGCGACCAAGCATGGTAACCATCCCTTGGACTGGCGCCAGCTGGTTTTGAGAGCAAAGGAAGCATTCGACATCCCGTATGTAACCATGCTTCTACAAGTTCTTCATCTTTGCCCTGGTTACTACAAATGGAGGAGAAACCCACCGAGCTGCTAGTGTGCCTTGTCTCCTATAAGGAACGGCCTCGGTGTATTCCTCGGTGATGTAGTCTTCACCAGCCTCCAGGATTTAACCGACCTCGGACACAGGTTGTCCATTTTCACTACAACCACCAAAGGGAAACCTTCGAGTTGCACCTTCCTCCTCAGCTTCAGAGGGAGTTTCAGGACAGAGCTCGCCCTGATCCTCCACCTCTTGGACATTAGCATCCCCAACAATGTCTTCCTGCTCAGCAACAGGTCAGGCCTATTCTGCACTTGGCATTGTGGCGAGCCGAGCTACGTGTGGGTTAGATAGAGAAGATTTTTGCACTGTTTGTTTGGTTTGTGTCGTCATCCTATTCCTGGACGGAGCCTGATTGGTATGGCTGGCGATGGTTACGGAAAATGTAGCAATGGGCGTACCTGCAGCAGCAAGATTTGGATGGCGTACAGGCAAGGTATCAACAATATCTGGTTGGACAATGTATGTCCAGTTGGACGGTAGGTAACGCCACCACCCCTTCCTAAACTCCCAGATGAAACGCCTGTACTCTTAACCTTCAATCTGGTCAGGGTAAAAATGGTGTTGCACTTCAGGTTCCAGGAAAGGTGTATGTTCACTACTTATCTTCCAATCTTTGAAGCTTGAATTGGAGAGGCTGTCACTAGATGAAGACGGACTAGCACGGAGGCGAAGATGATCCTTGTACAGAAGTTGAAGCAGATCCTTTTCGATATGATGCTCCCTTCCCCAAAACTCACCAAGGTTCATCTACAAAAATGTAGAACACAAGATGAGCATTTGGCTGGGATAATGAACAGAAATAGGTTGGTTATACCGACCAGGTCTAATAAAGGGATCCAAAATAGAAATTTTGCATGATAATGAGGTTTGCAATCCAGAATTTAAAAATTTCGAATGAAGGGTTGATTTTCACTAAGCCTCGAATGGGCAAGTGAAAGTGAGTATTATGGAATCGAAATTAAAACGCAGTTATATTCAAGCAACGTGGTTAAACATTGTCAAGATTTCACATTCCTAAACCTAAATTTTCTATGGTTTTCCTAGAACGAATTCAAGAACCATCAGGCTATGCAACAGGAACCCAAAAAATCAAATATTCAAGCATATAAGAGGAAAGAAATGAAAAGCTTACTCACTGTTCGAAGCTTGAGATTTTCTCAGATGACGTTGGTCGAAGTTTCCTAAGGATTCTCCGAAGGATTTGAAAGAAAATGGATTTCTTGCTCTGATTCTTCAAAAGCGAAAATGGCTAAAAGTGGTTGATTAAGGTTTTCAGCCCTATTTATAAGCAGATTAGTGAGGCAAAGTAATTATTTCAAATTTTAAATACCTCGAATTTCCCCTAAAAGTGCACATTATGCACTCAATTACCTGAAGGACAACCGTCAAAACGTGCTAATTCTTAAGCGTGGTTTGAGTTACATGTCAATCAACATTAATGAGCCCAAAAGTGAAGAGACCCTTGGTCAGAGTCACATGGGGTCATCAACTGAACTTTGAACAATTGCTACCCGTTCAAATAAAGATCCAAACCGAGTGAAGTCCACGTGCGACCACAAAGGTCCCGCGCAGACTTGGGGGAAATGTTATCTCATTTTTTGCACAATGATGTGGCAGAATACACAAGTGACACGTGTCCTGCATTCCTCGCATCTGGGCGGAGATAAATGTGCCAAACAAACTCCATATTACACATCTGCATGTATTACTTCTAATTACCCGAGCAGTGTGGAAGGCAGACTATCTGAGCAGGAACAAGTTTGGCTTTCCAAACTACTTATCAGGACTTAACTATTTCAGAATGATCTCGTGAAGTCCAAGCACGAAGAAAATCTCTACAATTGTGGGATTGAGTCAGAGGAATATGGTAACCTGTTCCATTTTCCTGTTTAGTGTAGCATAATTATGTAATGAATATTCTTTCCTATTTTACAAGCAAAAGGGAAACTTTCTCTCATGCATTAAGGCCCTATAAATAGTGACTTAGCCTAACTGTGAAAGGGATCGAAAGAATTTCTCTAGAGAGAGATGTAAGAGAATTACTTAGAGATTTCATTGTAAGAGCTTCGAGAGAGAAAAAAACTTTGTTCTTTGTCTCAAATTAATACAATCGAAGGGGAGTAGACTATTACCACACAAACGGGGCCGAACCTGTTTAAAATCTGGTGTTCTTTATTAATTACTTATTTTTTCTCTATTTATATTATATTCTTAATTGCTTAATAATTGACTCACTGTCGTTGGCTAAAAGCAAGATCAACAACATATTATACAATGTCATGGGTTCGAATCCCATAACACTCTTTTTAAATATTTTTTATTTATATTTTCCAGGGCCCCAAAATCTAATTCTTATTAGGCCCATATATTCTCAAGGCCAGCCCTGAAAAGAACCACCATAACTTTTGGGGACTTCACTTAAGAAGACGATTGAAATAAATCAAAACAAGGGTTGTGTGGAATTCATGAAAAAAAAAGTACAAAAAAATACTACAAAACTAAAATTCAACTATAAATCCAGTTTAATTCGCATAAAATTAATGTCCTGACTTCAAATTTTCAGATCCATGAAATGTAGATCTCAAAATGTTGTGCTGGTCTTCCCAAACAATCCAACTCAAGTATAATCGAAAATAAATTACATCAATACTATAGTAAAATATTTATCTTGGTGTATTTTTATTGTTTGTCAAAATTCTTACGGTGAATTTATTCATATTAATTCACGAAGAGGCGTGTATATAGAGTTACGCACGTGGAAACACTACTCTAATTTTTAATGCTTCATAATAGTTGTATTATAGTTGCATAAACATTTTGCGAACAGTTATTTCTCCACATATTACTATTAAAGTACAAGTAATTATCGATCAGTGACACAAAAAATATAGACAAATAGTTTTTTACATATACACATTCACATTTAACTTTTTTTTGTTGCACATTAGTTGCACGCGACCTGAATAGATAAAACACGATTGTTGTAATATTTTCTTGTATTAAATATGTGGAATTATTAGTTGTTTCGTGGTTTTATGTTACTTGGCTTGCAACAGATATAACTTTTGCATTACAGTTTTACCACAATTGTCTTAAAAATTGACTTTTTCTTTCCCTTCTGGCCGTCGAAGTTGAAATTTTTTTAGGCAAAGACACCTTCCACTTCTTTTTTACTGGATGACGACCACCTTTAGCCATGGGGGAGCAAAATCGGAGTCAATATTACAAAAAAAATTCCAGCCGACCAAATAAACGAATATACAACTGAAATAAAAAAAATTAAACAAATACCTTCAACCCACTATCCCCGCTTCCTGGAATTGGAACCTTCGTCTAATGCAACCTTCAATCAACTACCCAGCAACCTTCGTCTGATTGTGTGTGTAAGTGATAGTATAAGAGGTATTTTGGTAAATAAAAGCATATAAAATATATAAATATTATCCACATTTTATGGAGGTATTTTTATAAATAAAGTATCAATTTGTATTTTTCATGTAATAATTCCTTTTATATTTAGATGTTTTTTATCTTTACAATTTGTATAATTTTAATTTAACTTTAATTAGTTTTTTAATATATGCATATTCATTAATTTCTTTTAGTTTTGACGTTTCTTTTTAATTAGTTTTTTTTTTTTTTATTTATAGGTATTTTGTTAAATTATATATTTGTTTAAATAAATAAATGTGAGTCTTAAATATATTTGTGAAAGTAAAATATTTTATTTATTTTAGGGAGCTAATACAATAGGTATTGTGATTTTTATCTATCAATAGGAATAGAACTTTGTAGCCTTTGATTTAATGAAATGGCTCAAATTAACCCTTGAAAAATACACCATAATTAATATATTTTTTTTATTTACAATTAATCTTCAATATTATTAATTGCAAGTTCAACTAACAAACTCCAAACCTATAATTTTTTTTACTTATTTATCTTATGACTATTTATAATTTTCAATTAATTATTTTTTTAATTTGAAATTTATTTATTTATTTTTAATTAATTTTATTTTCTACTTAACACAATAACTGTAGCTACAAAAGTACAAAATATTCAAGTTATTTAATCCTACAATAATCAATACAACCAAGAATATAATAATGGTGTAAGAGTGGTAAAATTATTATATGTCAAGTACAATAACATGAGTTGAATCCTTTCAAAAGATATAATTTTTTTTCTAATTTAAGATTTTAAATTAATTTAATAATTTGAATTTTTTTATTTTTTTTTTAAACAATAGTTCATTTTTTTTTTATTATTTACTAATATGAAACAATTCTTATACTATAAAAATTTTAAAGTTTGTAATTATTGTGGTGGAAAGTCTTAAACTTTTATTTGTTAATATATATTGATAGTTGTATTACATAAAGTATAATAGTCAACAATAAAATAACACATGCAATAATAATAATTATAATCAAATAAAAAGTTTGTCAAATAAAAATTGAATAATAAATTTTGTCAATTAAAAAGAAATACATTATAAATAGATGAAAAATTTTGTACTAAAAAAATATATGAGCGATTTCGATTTACCGTCAATCTCATCTAAATTTTATAGTTTATGACAACTTTAATTATAAGGTGCTTCAAACGTACTATAAACGATCGAATTGCTACCCTTGTAAAGACATGATTTTTTTATTATTTATTATTAATAATTTAATTTTTAAATTAATTTAAAATTTAAAAAATTTATTTTAAACAATAATGTATGGAACACTACTACAAAAGGCAGAATTCGCGACAGTCTCAAAAACACTTTTTTTTTCGGGACTGTCGCTAAAAAAATCATCTGAGTGTTAAAAACCGTCGCCTATAATATACTATAGGCGACAATTTTTAACACTCGTATAAATTAGGCGACGGTTTATAAGTGCAGAGAAAAAAATTAAAAAAACAAATAATGTACTATTCCCAATGGTTTAGAACCGTCGGGCAAAGTATGGGCCACGACGGTTCAAAACTGTCGGGAATGGGTCTAGTAAAATAAAACCCTCCTCGCTCTCATCAAGACATTCAGACACGCTCAAACCCTCTCGCGCCTCACTCTGTCGATCTCATTTTCTCGATGGACTATCTCTCTCTCTCTGCAGCTTTGACGATCTCTCTCTTTCTCTGCAACTCTCTCGCACGAGCCAGCTGCATCTATCTTTAACAGATTCAAAACTGTTTCTCAGGTTAGGTTATTTTTTTTTTATTATTTTATTTTTTGCAAACCTAGGTTTCTTCTAATCTACTTCGACAACTTTTGTTTGCTTTGTATCGATTATAATTTGGGTTCTTGATAAATGGGTTAAAATTTTATTTGGTTTTATATTTTGATTTTTTACCTTTTTTATTCATGATTATGTGAAGTTGGTGTCCTTGTTTTATATATATATATATATATATTTTTATCAAGGTTAGGGGTGTTTGAGAGGCTGATTTGCCCAGATTGGTTATAGTTAATTTCCCAAATTTCAGGTTTGTAGGGAGTGAGCAAAGACAGAGAAATAGGGACAACAAACGAGTTATCGTCTCTCTCTCGATCACTCACTCACTCGGGTCTCTCTCTCTCTCATGGCGACGCACCTCCACCACCACTGGCGACGCACATCCGCCACCACCAGCAACGCATCTCCGTCGCCTCTCCACCGTCGAGAGCCACTGCGCCGCCCTCTCTCTCTTAGCTGCAATTGGTGAGTTCTCTATACTATTTTCAATTTTCTTTAGGTTTAGGTCTCTTGAGTTTCTTTTCTCCTTTTAATTTATGTATTTATGATTTTATTATGTAAATTAGTGTCGATTAGGTCTGTTTTGTTGTTGTTGTGGTGAGAAGTTGTTTTGTGTTTGATATTAATGATAACGTGACAGAGAGATTTGCTGTCTTTGGCTTCATTAGCTATGGAAAGGGAGGTTATGTCAAATTTTAGTGACTTTCAGGTTAGAAAAAGTTTTGGATTTTTTATGTCAAGAAACAGAAGAAATAAAGTTCATTTCTTTTATTGAACTGCAGATGATTTGAATTCTCATGAGTAGAGTATGAAATCTGGTTGAAATGGCTAAAATTGTTAGTTTGGATTGTTATTTATAGATGAACAAGTGATAAAAAAAACTTATAATAGTGACTAAATCTTTTAACTTATTAGGGAGGTATGTCAAATTTCAGGTTAGTAAAAGTTTTGGATTAGTTATGTTTATTATGCTATGCAGAGTTTTTCAGTTTTTATATTATGTCAAGAAACAGAGAAAATAAAGGTCAAGTTTTTATTGAATTACATGTTACTTGAATTTTATGAGTAGGCTCTAAAATTTAGTTGAAATGGCTAAATTATGTTAGAGTGTGGCTGGGGGTATAGGTACACCATAAGAGATAGAATACATAGTGGGAGGGAGTTCTTTTGTATATAACCTCCAGAATATTCTAACACTTTTTTGTCTTCTATGTGTGACAATTACTCATAAGGATGATTGTATTATTTAATAATGCATTCCATATAATATAATAACTGATTTTGGCTGAGGATCTACTGCAAAGGAAACCTCAGATTTTGGTTTTCTAACTGATCTTGTATTATTGTATATGTATGATGCCTTTGATTTAAATATTGTAAGCATGTATTCTTCTTTCTAATGACTTTAATTGAAACTATATAATGCTTTTTAGATTGAACAGATGAGATACATTCGTATTTACGTTCACTTTATCATCACTGCTCATAAGAATGTGAATACTTTAATTTAAACTGGAACTTTAAGTAATGAGAACACTCAATTTACGTCAACACACCTTAGTCTTAGTTTTCATTCTTTATATGTGTAAAACAAATAATCAAGCTACTATTTTTTTTTTATATAATAAAGAGTTATCAATTCAAAAGAGAATGTAGTGTAGTGTACAAGCTCTTTTCCTAATTAATATATAATTTTTTTTTATTTTGTTTTGTAGGATAAGAGCAATCCATACTTAAATGACGAGATAAATTTTCTACGTGATCAGTGAATTGAATACGTCTGAGCACAGACGGTGCGACAAAGACTATGACAATATTGATCAGTTTCTGTTTTTGTTTATACTATACACTAACACCAATTACTTTCATATAATTAACGATTAAGTAAGTTAGAATACGCAGTTTGAATATATTTCAATTTTTGTTCATTTTCAATTTACTTTATCCTAACTAATTAGTGACAATATATAAATTAGTAAAAATTAATTAATGCAGGGGAAAATCAGAAATTTTTTAATTTTTTTCCTTTTTTTTTTTTTGCAACAAAATGATTGGCGAAAATCGTCATTGAAAAATACGAAATTTATAATTAAATTGAAAACTTTACTATAGGTGAAGGTATAAAGTTGTGCCTATACTACTATAGGGGACAGTTTAAAACTGTGGCCTATAGTATAGGCTACGGTTTTAAACTGTGGCCTATAGTATAGGCCACAGTTTTAAACTGTCGCCTATAGTGTTCACTATAGGCGACGGTTTTAAACCGTGACTCATACTATTTTTCCGACTGTTTTCAACTGTCGTTTAATTTACCCAGTATTCGCG
Organism: Cannabis sativa; assembly: GCF_029168945.1. Classification (NCBI taxonomy): domain Eukaryota; kingdom Viridiplantae; phylum Streptophyta; class Magnoliopsida; order Rosales; family Cannabaceae; genus Cannabis; species Cannabis sativa. The sequence continues at coordinate 20,527,491 of NC_083607.1, forward strand.
ACGCTCGTATAGGCGACGGTTTTATGGACTGTCGGGAATTCTTTACCTGACAGTGTAAAACCGACGGGAATTAGGGGTTTTTTAGTAGTGGAATATACTATAAAAGTTTTAAGGTTGTAATTATAATAGTGAACAATAAAATAATACATGCATTAATAAATAATATTCAAATAAAAAGTTATGGCTCTTTGCCAAAGAAAATTATGCATAATAAATAGATAAAAAGTTTTTCACTAAAAAAAATCTAAATGATCTCGATTACAGTTGATCTTATTCAAATTAGATAGTATATGATAACTTTGAATAACTATGAAATTTTTCAGATGTACAGAATGATCAAATTGCTACCCTTATATTTTAAGATCAACAATTGCACAATATAATTGTTATCCCAAATTTTGGGTTGCATGACATGCAACCAAAAATTGTAACATGTAGCAAGGCAGGTCATCATAAAATTTTACCTCGTTCATACATTAAGATTGTACAGAGAAGTAAACTATTTTAAATTTTTATGATAGTATGTTAATTAAACTTAGTAGTATGGGTACTATTGTACACTTTGTTTTTTAAAATTTTATAATTTTGTATACAATAAAATATAACAATTGCAAAATATAATTGTTATCCCAAATTTTGGCCTGATGACGTGCAAACAAAATTGTAACTGTTATGCGCGTTTTTGGTATTGGACACTCGGACTCCAGATCAGCACCTTAGACATATCAGTGGGACCCTCAGCAAAGGAGAAGTGGGCCAATCCCACCTGGATATGTCCTTCCATGAACATATCTTGGTTCTGCAATCGTAAAACCTTCCGCCTTAAGTAATTTGTACTCGGAAGACATGTCCGGTACCACGAGACTGGAGAGATAAAACCGTGTGTTCCTAGAAGGCCCTTCCAATTTCCCTTTATATTCCAACACATAAAAAACAACTCAAAACATTCTCAAAAAATAATCAACAAACTTTTAGAAATATGAGCAGTGACTTCATTCATCTTCATTTTCTCCAGAATTATCCTACAACGAATAATAAAATATTAAATTATAACAAATATATTAGGAAAAAAAAGTGGTAAATAAATCTAATCAATAGATTAAAAAAAATAAATAAACTATAATAAAAAATAACAACATACCTGATGCTCATAATAAGTATCAGTACTTGCAACTCCATCATCTCTTTTCTTTTTGTCTCCTTTAAATGGGGTGTTTACAATAAATTTCTCACTAGCAGAGTTTGAGAATCCCTCTTGTTTTTGGAACACTCTGTCCTTTTTCTTAAAATCTTCTCCTAAAGACTCAAAAATATTTTTGAATTTTAATTCTAATTGTTGTTCCTGAAATTCATTTTCATCAAGAACTTTTTCTTTTTTCTTTTCTTTTGCCTTTTCTTCTTTTCTTTTTTCTCATTAGCAACACACATTTCTTCCACACGTTTTTCTATAACCATTGAACTAAGTTGTAATGTTCCAACAATAGTAGCAAGTGAACTTATCTCTTTTTTGGTAGACAATATATTGTTCACAATACGCTGTATTGCTTCATTAAGATCAAATGTTTTATTTGGTGCAACGAACATCTTAAAAAAAAGAAAAATCAAAAGAAAAATAAGTTGTACACAAAATAAAAAAAAATATAATAATAATACAATAATATTATATACATATATGAATAAAAAACACATACTTTGCTAATGTTGTTGATGGTGTGATCCAAAAAAATATATTTTTTTGATTATTGAGAAGAAAATATAATTATGCTGAAAATGTGTATTACTAATAAGTTCATGCATACTTTTTATAGATAGTGTAATTAAAGTAAATAATTAATTCAATATTTAAAAATTTTATATACATTGAACATCTACCTTGAACTAAGTTATAGAATAAGTATACTAAGAATGTTTATTATTTACTAGTTCATGCATGATTTAATAAATAATGTAATTGATGTAAATAATTAATTTTATATCTAAATGTTGCCTTAGATTTTTTCCAAAATATGTGGCCGCGTGTGAGGGTGACACGTGGACCTAGGAGAATTTCCACTTACGATGATCAATTAAGTCTTGGGCAAGGATGTGCATCTCAGGGAGTGAGCCTCTCGGAGGAGAGCACAAAACACGCCTTTACTCTCCGGGAGGCTAGAATTGCAACAAGGCATTTGCGGGAAGAAAAGAGATTGTTCGAACAGTCACTTCGCATTTAATGGCGCATGGGGAAAACGTATTGGAACCTCCATAAAAGATATGACAGATGGCGTAAGCCCTTTTTACGACGATTACACAACAATCGATGAGGCTAGCGACGGCTACATTATGAGGAATCAAATCAGTCAAGAGAGGATAAAAGATTATATCCACCTAACCCCTAACTACCTACGGTATAGGTCATATATTTCTTATTTTTATCTGCTAGGAATATGTGCCCCTAAGAAGCTAACACAGAAAGGCAAGTGATCCCTTTTCCTACCGATCTCCCTAGAAAAATACTATAAATATTCCACAAACAGAATGAAAAAGGGGTCGATCGATTTAATTAAGGAGTCGAAGAGAGTAAAGAACAAAGAGATTCACCAAGAACATTCTCTGTAATAAACACTCTCATAAATAACAAAGACTCATGGACTAAGGCTCATTAATGCCCCAATCACGTAAAAATCTCTTGCAATTAACTTTCTACAGCTCTTCTCTTTCTATCATTTAATTGGTTGTCGAAAATCTCAGTCAACACTAAAATTTTTAAATACATTGAACATTATAATCTTGAAAAATAAATTAATTAATATAATATGATAGAATTTTTAAACTATTAAATTAATTGAAATCTTAAATTAAATATAAGTAAAGAAAAAAAAAAGAAATATTACTTCTAAAGAATTGAACTCATGATATTTTAATTATTTTAAGAGTGATTATTATAAAATTATTATAAGTTGAATATGTTATAGTTTTTTATAAGTATAATTATTGTTTTAAAAATAAATTTGATTAATTTTTTTTTTTTTTGTGTAAATTTGAAATAAAAAAATATATAATTAAAATTAAATTTTAAATAGAAATAAAATAAAAAGATAAAAAAATAAGTTTGGAGTTTGTTAGTTGGACCTACAATTAATAATATTCAAGATTAATTATAAATAATAAAAATATATATTATTAGTGGTGTAGTTTTCAAGAATTAATTTGAGCCATTGGATTAAATCAATGACTATAAATTACTATTTCTATTCATAGGTAAAATACCCAATCCCTACTATAATAGCCCCCTTTATTTTAATATATATATAATCAAAAGATTGATTCAAACAATTTTTATTAATTTTTTTTCTATTAATTTTAATAATTTTTTTTGCTAATGACATTGATATTAAATGTAGTTGCAACTATAAGTGGGATGTGGTACTGAAAATTTTGACTTTAAATGTAGTGATGACTACAAGTGAAATATGGTGATGATAACAATTTTCAACATAGTGACAACTACAAGTGAGATACGGTAATTACAATGAGTTTGATAGTGTGGAGACTATGAGTGAGATGTGATACTGATGATAATAACGTTAAAAGTAGTGACTACTACAAGTGAGATACGGTAATGAAAATAACTTTGAATATAGTGACAAGTACTAGTAAGATACAGTACTTTAAACTTATTTTTATTTTTCAATTTGCATAGCTAAAATATAATTTTTGTCTTATATTGTAACAATTTTAATCACATTAATTAATTAATTAAATAATTTTTTTTATTTTTTATTATTTACACATAGAAAATAAAGAAAATATTGGAGTTAATTAAATTTAAGAGATATTAATAAAAATTGTTTATGATATATAATTTGAATTTCATGATAAATATCTACTAAAATATTTAAAAAATTTATATACACTTAATATAAATTAAATTTAAATTATTAGTTTATTTTATTTTATATTATTTATAGTATAAATAATTTTGTACCTAATTTTAAATATTTTTAATAAATTTTCTATTTTAAAATTTAAAATTTTATATTTATATTTTTATTTTTTTCATTTTAATTTAAAAGTATTTTATACATTAATATCAATTCAATAAATATAAAAAAATTAATAAATATGAATTTTTTAAAATAATATAACTAATATTTAATACTGAAAGGCGGCTATATAATCTAGTTCATTTTATAAAAGATTAAATTGTAATCCAATAACTAATAATAATAAAAAAATTAAAATTTATGCGCATAATTTTACTTTCTAAATAAATAAAAAAAATATCTCATTTTCTTGACTATCAAAAATATATTTATATTTAAGATTCTTTTTATTTGTCTCAATCTAATCAAATTAATTTTTTTTTTCTCTCTCTCGACACCCTTACACCCTTATATATGTCTAGTTTTGAACAACGCACTTTCATATACTGAAACTGAATAGCCATAATTTCTACATAAAAAGAAAAAAAAAAGATTTGTTTTAAATGTTCATACACATACAGAGACGAAGAAACATCATAGTTATACATATATAAGATGAATCACAGCCAGCGAATTGGCTATGATTTTCTCATAGCATTTCTTTCAACCTCTATGCTCGTTCTCATCATCATCCTCGTTCTCATCTTCATCTGTAAAAAAAAACCCATCCAATCCCAAGAACCACAACCCACCAAGGTAACAGCCACCTCATTACCGTTGACGAAGATTGACTCAGCCACCGATGGCTTCAGCCGCAGAAGAATCATCGGGGAGGGTCGCTTGGGAACCGTGTACGCCGCCGTTTTGGACCATCAAGGAGAGTTTGTAGCCGCGAAACGAATTCATCCCAGGCTTGTTTTGAGTAATGCCGGATTTGGATTCTCCACAGTTCTTAAATCTCTATCTCTGGCCCAACATCCCAATATAGTACCCATTTTAGGTTTTTCCGAAGCACCTGGGGAGAGAATTGTGGTTTCTGAGTTTGTTGGCTCCGCAAGCTTGGATTTCTATCTGCACCAAAACCCAGACGGTGTTTCGCTGTTGGACTGGAGCCGGCGTCTCAGGATAGCCGCCGGTGCGGCTAAGGGCCTCGAGTACTTGCACGAAGGGGTGGCGCCGAACATAGTTCATGGCTGTGTTAAAGCTTCGAACATTCTTATCGATGTGAATTTCTGTGCCAGAATTTGTGATTATGGACTTAGCTTTTTGGGCCCCAGAGAGAGAAGAGGCATAGTAGGACACGTGGATGATGAGTATTGGGCGAGTGCTGGAGGAGGAGCAGCTTGCAAAGAGAGTGATGTGTTTGGATTCGGCGTCGTTTTGTTAGAGCTTTTGACTGGGAGACAATGTGAACAAGGTTTATTGGTTAAATGGTCTTTGCCTTTGATCAAAGAAATGAGGTTTAACGAGTTGTTAGATCCCAGGCTTGTGTTTCCTTCTGATGTTAAGCCTTTTGTTCGGTTAGGTAAAGTTGCTTTGGCTTGTGTTGGTAATTCCAGGAAGAACAGGCCTTCAATTGGTCAAGTGGCAGTTATCTTGAGTAACTTGGAGATTCCCTAGTAAATTATATTTATATATATTCATTACTTTATTTTAGTTTTTTTAAATAATTGATTAATGTAGTGACAAATTTTGGACAAAATTATACTAATGTATATAAATTACAATATGCTTAAGAGTGATGATAATATTGGGAGACACAAGAATGATGATTTTAGAGAGAAGAGATAACTAGGACACATCGAAGTGTTTCACTTTTGACAAAATTTACATAGAAGAAGCTACATTTTCATAATAGTTATGCCAAAATTATTACCAAGTAACATGACATGATTAGTATAATTAATTATAGTTTCTTATAAATTTGAATTTAATAATATTAAAAAATAATCGTTCCTTATTTTGTGGTTGTATTAGATATTATTGGTGTTATATTAATATATGTAGTTTTGATTAACAAATTAGTATATGAGATTATACTTTTTTTTTTTGATAAGTATGAGAATATATATACTTGGTGGTGGAGTGGAGGTTGGAGAACGTTGAATAATTGAGAGGTATGAGTGTGACGGTGCAGTTTTGTCTAATTTGGCTACCCAATTTAGTCGTTATGATTTCCGTGTTGAAATGGGCAATATATAGTTTTAGAATATTGAAATAATGAAACTACATGAGAGTGACAACATTTGTTTTCCTTGTTTGATTCTTTAATTCTGTTAAATAGTCTTTTGTTAGTTAATGCATGATAAATTGACCGTACATTTGTCCACGAACTTACTCAATGTCTATCTTCATATCTATTGCCGACCCCTTCTTTATTTAGAGTTTGGGTAAATAAATATAATGGTCAAGTAAAGCAAAAGATTAAACAATATAAAACAATAACATCATTTAGTTATTTGTAAGGCAATTAAACCTGAAAACAGATTCTTCCCATTATTGTGTTAAATCAGCATTAGTTTAAGATAGAAATAATAAGTCTGGAACTACAAAAGTTGTCCCATGTACAGAAAATGTCAAAGATTCGAGTAGGTGTACCAACAGAGTTGGTTTGACGGCAATTCCATTACAGATTTACTTGCTTATTGGTTCATTATTAAATTCAAAAGCTAATTTAATATTCAATAATCCTTTTTCCATCAAAGAAGAAGAGAAAATCTAAGACCATTCATAACTTTCTTTCCCTTCTGCAAATATATTTTCACTTATTATCATTATTAATTACATATTTAATATATCATTATTAATTTTCGTGAATATATACGCAAAATATTTAAATTACATTAAATATGTAATTACTATGATTATATTATTTTTAATCATGGAATGAAAAATTACACTTAACTTAAAAGTTAATTAAAATTAATTAATAAATTATTTGCATGTACTTCTTTTTGGGTAATAATTATTCACATGTTTCTCAAATACAATATGACAATGAAGTCTTCGCTTGCTTCGTGAATCGTAAGTATCTCAGCAATTACTTCATTAAAAGATGTTGTTGCTGAAAAATAGTTAACACTTGCTGCTAAATTGGCGTGACGTTATAGAAGTGGAGTAAATGAGAGAGACACACAAGATTTATCGTAGTCCACTTCTCGTGTCGCGATGGTAATAGAGCTATGTCTACTTTGAGTTTTTGTTGTTCACGGGAAGACAAGGAAATTGACAAAGGCAAAGAGCTCTATATTTCTAGAGAGTGAAACTAGAGATAGATGCTCTAACCTTATGGACACTTTTTTCGAATGTGAAAAATAAGCTAGTTGTGATCTAATGGTGAAAATGACTTCGAATAACGATCGTTAATTTTTTGAGATTGAATCTCGTCTGTTTGATCGATTTCGAGTAATCTACAAAACAATTGCACATGTCTTGGGGATGAATTTAGGACTTCAAATTTTCCGAATTACAATAAGGTTGTGAGACTTGACTTGAAAGAGCTTCGAAACATAAGTTGAATCACGTCAATCAAATCAATATTGAGGAAGTTATGATTATTTTACTGAAGGTTGTTAAACAAACAACGCCCGAGTTGACATACTGACATCAACCTAGATGCTGTATGAGTACAAAAAAGTGTCGGACTTGTATTTTTTGAAACATAAGTGATCACTTAGCTAATTTCTTAATTTTGGTGAAGATGTTAGATCACCAGTTCTTTGGAGATGTTGCTATTTCAAAAAATCAGGCAGACTTGAAACTTCCCAATTTGCGATTAATTTGCCAATATTCCACTTTGCCAAAAAGGCGAAATATCAAAGGGTGAATTTGACTTGTCACAAAGAGTAGGTCCCCCTTACTACAAAAAATAGTCAGATGCTAGAGACCGAACAAGAATTTGATAAGTAGAGCCCAACGTAGCAGGCTGCATGTCAACCTGGGCGTTGGATGCTTCTTCAGCAACTTCCAGGGTAATACTTCTAAGGAATTTGAGATTGTGAACGAGGTCTCCTACCTCGTTTTTGACCAAACTAAAGAGAATGTCTAGAGCATAATTTGTGTTTATGGAGAGAAAATATTCGAACCAAGATGTATATCAACCTTGGTGCAGGGCCAGTACCCATGTCAACTGGGCGTTGGGGCCCTGTTTTGGCTTTCAAGGGATCTCCTTTACTTCTCGAGATCGCTTGTGTTGACGGTGAGAACTCATCAACTAACATTGTGGCCAAAAATCAGAATTTAAAGTGAAACTAAGAGATATGATGAAGATGAAGTGAAATGAAGTTTAAATTACTAAGAGATTTCATGAGTAAGAGAATGTATTCAATACGTAAGTTACAGAATTGATTTTCCAACCCCCTCTCACACTTGAGAATTAGATAGTTATATGCTCTAATGGCTGAGTTACATGGTGATCCCAAGAAGACAAGTTGTCGCTTTTAGGCTACAAACTGCAGGTGCATAAGGTGGTCTTGCGCCTTGTACATTTGTGTGGTGTCAAGTGGTCCCAGGTTGCAAAGGTGGTTGCTCAAGTGTACACTTGGAGAGGCCCTCAGACCTTCCAAGAGGCGTGGTTTTACGCCTTTTGTTGGGTTTTGTGCCCTAAATAAAACCCATTTCAATATATTCAGATTTACTTATTAATAAAGATCAGAAATAACATTTTATGTTGCATGGTTCACATGATTTATTTCATGATTATATATATATAATCTATGAATTCTATTTAAGTCCAGAACATATGAATTTGTTAATGATTATAGTGTTGTCAGTACAGTGGAATATAATCTTAATTATATGTTCGAAAGTTTATTCCCTGATTTGTCAGTTCACTGGATTTAGACTGGCATGATATAATCAGCGATAGGTATTCTTACACCTTGGATAAGTGTTATGTCCTTTCTAGGGCATTGGCAAAGTTTACCAGTATCGGATGTATGGAGTATACATCGGAAGGGACCGATATTGAACTTTTATTAGATTTCTTAAAATTTACCGTAATATCTATTCAATTCAATATGACATGTTGATCCTAGATCAAATGATCTTAATCCTGATATGGTTAGGTTCGATCTCAAGAGTATTATACATGTTCTTTGATTTGTTAGTTAAGCCTGTTGGGTTTTATGCCCTACATAAAACCCATTTCAATATAATCAGATTTACTTATTAATATAGATCAGAAATAACATTTAATGTTGCATGGTTCACATGATTTATTTCATGATTATATGTACATAATGTATGAATTCTATTTAAGTCCAGAACATATCAATTTGTTAATGATTATAGTGTTGTCAACACAGTGGAATATAATCTCAATTATATGTTTGAAAGTTTATTCCCTGATTTGTCAGAACACTGGATTTAGACTGACATGGTATAATCAGCGATAGGTATTCTTACACCTTAGATAAGTGTCATGTCCTTTCCAGGACATTGGCAAAGTTTACCAGCATCGAATGTATGGAGTATACATCGGAAGGGACCGATATTGAACTTTGATAACATATATTAGAATTTACTGTAATATCTATTCAATTCAATATCACCTATTGATCCTAGATCAAATGATCTTGATCCTGATATGATTAGGTTCAATCTCAAGAATGTTATTCGTGTTCTTTGATTTTTTAGTTAAGCCTACTTTTGGGTCAGGGTGATACGTACATTTTGGGAACACGGTAGTGCAATTGAGTGGGAGCGCTAACATAAATATGGAATCTATAGCTTCTATTTGGCGAATAGAAAGTAAAGGATGATTTCCTTCGAGCTTAACCAAACGAAAATAAATGGTGGAGATCTCATTTCACTTAGCTGAAATATCATTTATATAGGGTTAAGTGTTTTAAGGATAAAATACATTGTAGGGTGTTACGGTAATTTAATCCCTTTACAGTGTAAATCATCTATATAGAGGATCATTGATCACAGTAGGGTTATAACAATGGATAACTAATGACGTGTCTATATCGTGGAACAAATAGAGCGTTCTATATACTGAGAGTGCAATTCTAAGTTCTATGCGTGGATTCAACGAAGAATTAATAAGATAGTGAATTTAAGATATAAATTCTTGATCTACTTATTGGAAGCTCGGATATATACACCCATGGTCTGTTGGGTTTTATACCCTAAACAAAACTCCATTTCAATGTAATCCAGATTATTCAATATCAATAAAGAAACAGAAGTATTTTTCATTCATTTGTGTATGTTTTGGTTCACTTTATCAATTGTTTGTCTATTTTATTTATAAATTCATCCAAACCCCTTTCACATACTTAATCATGTTTATTGTGTTGTCAACACAGTGGAAAGTAAACATGACTATGTGAATAAAGGATTCCTAGATTTATCACAACACTGGGTTTTGCTAATATGAAAATCTACAACAGAGTTTACTCGCATTTGGAGAAATGTTATGTTCTTTCCAGAACATTTGTTAAAGTAAAGCTCAGGTTGGATGCATGGAGTATGCATTGGAATGGACCGATATTGAACTTTGAAATAGATTTATAAAACTTACCGTAATATCTATTCAATTCAATATCACTAAGTTGGTCCTAGATCAAATGATCTAAATCCTGATATGGTTAGGCTCAATCTCAAGAGTGTTATTCGTGTTCTTTGATTTGTTAGTTAAGCCTACTTTTGGGTCAGGGTGATACGTACATTTTGGGAACACGGTAGTGCAATTGAGTGGGAGCGCTAACATAAATATGGAATCTATAGCTTCTATCTGGCGAATAGTAAGCAAAGAATGATTTTCTTCGAGCTTAACCAAATGAGATAAATGGTGGAGTACTCATTTCACTTAGCTGAAATATCATTTATACAGAGTTAAGTGTTTTAAGGATAAAATACATTGTAGGGTGTTACGGTAATTAAGTCCCTTTACGATGTAAATCATCCATATAGAGGATCATTGATCACATTACGATTGTAACAATGGATAACTAATGATGTGTCTATATGGTGGAACATATAGAGCATTCTATATACTGAGAGTGCAATTCTAAGTTCTATGCGTGGATTCAACGAAGAATTAATAAGTCAGTGAATTTAAGTAGTAAATTCTTGATCTGTTTATTGGAAGCTCGGATATATAGACCCATGGTCCCCCCACTAGTTGAGACAATATTACTTGTAAGACTCATTTAATTGATTTTAATTAATCAATTAGAATTCTCAAGTTAGACTGTCTATTTGAGAATTTATCACTTATTAAGGGCAAAACAGTAAATAGCTAGAGATTTTGAAGGGCATATTTATTAATTAGGAAATTTTAATTAGTTTTTATTATTAATAAATAAATGACAATATATTATTTGATAATTAATTTTAATTATTAAATAATTAGATTTGACATTTATGTGGTTGAACAAAGGAATTGGCAATTTTTGACAAAATAGGAAACTAGCAATGTAGGAAAAGGAAAGTTGGAAAAGTGGCAAGCCTTGTTTTCACAATGCCTAGGCCGACCACTTTGCTTCCCTTTTCACATTGATTTTTCAATTTTTTAAATGCCAATTAATTCAACCATAGCCCTAGGTGGTCTTCTATAAATAGAAGGTAAAGGCTTCAGTTTTTGGACACAACATTTTGACAGAATTTTCTCACACAAAAACTCTCTCCAAGCCGCCACCCTCTCTCTCTCTACCTTCTCTGTTTCGAAATCTATGAGTGATAGAGTAGTGCCCACACACATCAAGTGATACCTCAATCATAGTGAGGAAGGCTGTGTAGAATTCAGAGACAACAAAGAAGGACTATCGAGCTCAGATCTTGATTATACTCTGCGACAAAAAGGAATCAAGGGTTAGAGATCTGAGTGGGAGGAGACATATATTCTGCTACACCCAATGTAAGATTTCTCTTACTTTTATATGTTTAATATTCCATCGTTTTAGAAGTTCATATTTACCTTGTTAAATCAACATACTTGTGAGTAGATCTAAGATCTTTGTAAAATAACTTCCAACAACTGGCACCAGAGCCATGGTAATTAATTTGCTTGCAAGAAATTTGGACTTAAAACGATTTGTTTGTGTTTTGGATGGTATCATGTTGCTTTGTGTGTCATATTGATGTTTGATTGTTGTTTGTGAATTCTGAGAAAAATAGTTACTTTTCTGTCTCTGTAATTATTTTTGTTGGATAGTTTGGAAAATTCTAAGCAATTTACTTTTTTACAGAACTCAATTTCGATTTAATTTGAATTAGTTATGAATTTTTGAAAATTGGAAAAATCAGGATGATGAACACCTTCCCACGCGCGCGGAATGGCTGCAAGCAGCCTCCCTGCGCCGTGAGATCTCGGCATGCATCCCTTGGGCGCGCGCGGAAGCGTATGCTTTGCATACCATCCGTACTGCTCATCAAATTTTTTATTTTTTTTTATTTTTCATGCTATTTCATGGAATTAACTTCCGATTTTTTGTGTAGTTTTGTATATTGATTTTTGTTTTTCAAATTTTAATTCTAATTATCAGAAATAAATTAATTTGATTTTTCAAAATTAATTTTAGATATTAGTGTAATTCAAATTTGAAAATAGGTTAAAATCAATTTTGCTTACCTCTTTTCTTATTTTCTTTAAAATTTGATTATTTTTTTTTAAGGTCAGATATTAATTTTTTTTGGTAACTTGACCTTATTTAGAATAAGATCAAAATAATCATGATATTTTAAAAGAGTAAATAAGATATTTTTGTTAACTTTTAAATTTTGTTATTCTTACTTAAATTAAATTGTAAAATAAGAAAAGGGTATGTATTTACCATTTTCTATTTTATTATTTAATTTATTAAATAACATGAAATTTAAAAGGAAAGTTAGCAATTTATTTTGAAATGATATTTAGGTTACTTAAAACCTAATTTTTCAAAATTGTAGGTTTATTTTTAAATTTTTTTTTTTAAACCGATTTTTTTAAAAAAATATATATTTAAAAATTGAATAAATCCTACATCCAACTATCCAAATCTAACTCGTTGCAGGAGTATGTGTTTTAGATTGTTTGTAAGTTTTCTAAAACCTATTATTACTTGATCTAAATTGCCATGGTTAACTTGTTGACAGATCCAATGATCTGATTTTAACCCATGGTTCAATTGATGATAGATCAAGTAAATAATTTGTAACAGGTAATTTTTACAATCTTCTTTCATCTGTGTATGACCTAGTAACATGATAGGATCCATCCAAATTTGTGTGCTTGTGTGAGCCTATATGTTTAATTTCTGTTATAGATACATATAGGTTGTTGTTGCTAAATAAAATGTCATAACTTGATAGATTTTATTTAGGCTCATTTAGTAGTGAGCCTATTCAATTAATAACAGTTGTTCATTTTAAGGTTAAATTCCTCTCTTTTGGGCCTTGTGTGAGAGTTGGGAGCCATAGAAGTGGGTACGACATACTGGACCCAGCCCCCCTCACATGAACAACCCCAATTGTGAAGGCCCATTTGCCTGGTTTGGATAACTGTGCTAGGTTATTTATATTAGTTTGACCTAATAAAATTGATTAGCAACATAATTAATTTCATTCTTCCTTTAAATTAATTTAAGAAAAACATAGTTTGAAGAATATTATTCTAGAAAAACTATATGTATTTTTCTTGTGTTTAATTAAATATAGAATTATAACCATGTAAATTCTTTTCTGAATCTTAATTTTATAATTTCATTAAATATTCCTATTTAAGTTCAGATTTTGTTATATCTAACAAATCAACTTAGATTTGAATATCTTTTGAATTTCCTATTATAAATTAAGTTGAGGAATTTTAGGAATTGGTTATTAAGATTCTTTGGATATTTTTTAAGTTGATATTTTATAAATATGGGAACTTAAAATGGAATATCTTCTAAAATTAAGTAGTTACTACTTAATTGGTAATATTTAATTAAGTCATTGATTGAAGAATATTTAAGTTGGATATTTAGATTTTTCTAAACAACTTAAATAAGATATTTTTCAATTTCATTCCATTTTTGAAATTTAATTAAAGTCTTACTTTAATTTGTAATGTTTCATTATTGAGATATGGAATATAAATGATTAAACAAAATACATATTTTAAATAATGAGCTTTAATCAAGAGAAATTCGATCTCCATTGTTAGTTTTAGTGAGTAATCCTCCCTAATGGAGGAACGTTCATTAGCAAGTTAACACCGTTTAATCTCAAAAGATAAGTATTCTTATAAGTTTTTTATATTGTTTATGACCACCCTAATGGTTGCGACTGTATAAGACTTACAAGAGTATGAAACAATGGCAGAAGCTCATAAGATAGAATTGCCTTGACTCTCGCCTAAATGGGACAACGCTGAATTGCAATCTTGATCGAATAAAAGGTTGCTAGAATGTTTGACATTTTAGATGAATTGACAACTCTATTCAATGGATGATGCTTTGATTCTCGCCTAAACGGGACACTGTATCAGTTCGTTGGAAACCTTGGAAAATAAACTATGTTAGATTTAGTATTTTTATAACATATGTGATTATTTGTTATTTTTAGAACTTGTGTATGAATTTATAGAACCAAAACCTTACTTCTGTTTATTGATATGTTGTAGTGCCAATATGAATAACCCTCACCCCGATCCACTCCTAGTTAGTATCTTCGCAAAAGAACTCAATAGTGTGAAAATGCATCCTGGTAGTTGCATTAACTCGCACCTATTGTTCATGAATCTGAAATTCCAAAAGGCAAATCTACTAGGAATTGATTTATCAAAGGAACAATGGGTACGACTCATCCTTAATAGTCTTCCTCAGGAGTATGATAGTTTTGTTCTATATTAATTGTTGAACAATCCTCACTCCTCCGACATGGACAAACTCGAGACTGAGTTGAGGGCCCATGAGCGGAATCTGATTGCAATGGGACCTCCTGGTATTGCAAACTTTAATCAGAGGAAGAAGATTAAGCATGAGGGCTCTAACAAAGCTGCTTCTTCAAATACAATTATCAGACATCATGTTCTATGTGCGAATTGTAATGGAAAGGGACATAAAGAAGAACAGTGTCCCAGGCTTCTAGACAATTCAAACGAAGGTGATGCTTTTGTCTTTGAATCATGTGTTTTAGAGAATGACAAATCCACCTAGATTGTTGATTTTGGATCTACTAACCATGTATGTTCTTCATTGCAGCTGCTTGAAACTTGGGAGAATCTTCACCCAGATGAGTTAAAGCTAAAAGTTGGAAATGGCGAGTCGGTATCAGTTAAAGCTAGAGGAACAGCCCGAATCAAGTTTCATACAAAGAAGTTCTTACTTTTACAGAATGTTTTATATATTCCAAACTTTAGTAGAAACTTGATTAGTGTTTCATGTTTACAAACACAAATTTATATATTGAATTTTTCGAGTACAAATTGTTCAATTTCTCGTAATGGATTTCATATATGTGTTGCTAACATGGAACAAGGGCTTTATGGTTTAAGACCTGATACTCGAATCTCACTAAATACTGAACTTTTCAATGTAGCTAAACCTAGAAGCCTTAAGAGAAAAGAGATTGATAATGATGAGCAAACTTATCTATGGCATTTACGTTTAGGTCATATAGGTTTTGATAGACTCAATAGGCTAACCAAAGACAGTCCATTGAAAAATGTCGTCTTAGGAGAACTGCCAGTATGCGAGTCTTGCGTAGAAGGAAAAATGACCAAACGATCTTTCTCTGCAAAGGGAGAGCGTGCCAAACAACCCCTAGGGTTAGTGCATTCAGATTTTTGCGGACCTCTGAATGTAAAAGCCCGAGGTGGTTATGAGTATTTCGTCACTTTCATTGACGACTTCTCTAGATACAGTTTTCTTTACCTAATGCAAAAGAAATTTGAAACGTTTAAAAAGTTTCAGGAATTTCATGCTTTGGCTCAAAACCAATTAGGTAAAACATTAAAGATCTTGCGAACTGATAGGGGTGGAGAATATATGGATATGCAGTTCAAAGATCATTTAACAGAACTTGGAATTGTATCCCAATATACTGCCCCAAGCACTCCACAGCAAAATGGAGTTGCAGAAAGAAGAAATCGCACTCTCTTGGAAATGGTTAGGTCTATGCTAAGTTATTCAACTCTGTCTACGTCCTTCTGGGGATATGCTATTCAAATGGCAAACGACAATTTAAATGTTGTACCATCTAAAGCAGTCCCTAAGACACCCGTCGAACTATGGAATGGTCATACACCTAGTTTACGCCATTATAGGATTTGGGGGTGCCCTGCTCACGTCTTGAGAAAGAAAGAAGGCAAACTGGAATCACGAACTGAAGTTTGCATGTTTGTCGGAAATTCTAAAGAGACTAGGGGTGGACTATTTTATAGTCACAAGGATCACAAAGTATTTGTTTCTACAAATGCTACTTTTCTTGAAGATAACTATATGAAAAACAACAAACCGAAAAGTGAAGTTGTATTAGAGGAAATGCTTACAGATACAGTTCCTTCAAATATTCCATCCTCTTCTACTCAAGAAGAGGACCATCCAACTCCCTCAGTTGTAGCAACTGAGAAAACTACTGTTGGGTTTTATGCCCTAAATAAAACTCATTTCAATATAATCAGATTTACTTATTAATATAGATCAGAAATAACATTTAATGTTGCATGGTTCACATGATTTATTTCATGATTATATGTATATCATGTATGAATTCATCTGAAACCCTTTTCACATACTTGATCCTGTTTATTGTGCTGTCAACACATTGGAAAGTAAACATGACTATGTGAATAAAGTTTCCTAGATTTATCAGACACAGGGTTTTACTGATATGATAATCTACAACAGAGTTTACTTGCATTTGGAGAAGTGCTATGTTCTTTCCAGAGCATTGGTTAAAGTAAAGCTCAGGTTGGATTGATGGAGTATGCATCGGAAGGGACCGATATTGAACTTTGACTTAGATATATTAAACTTACCGTAATATCTATTCAAGTCAATATCGCCTAGTTGATCCTAGATCAAATGTTCTTAATCCTGTTATGATTAGGCTCAATCTTGAAAGGCTATTCGTGTTCTTTGATCTGTTAGTTAAACCTACTTTTAGGTCAGGGTGATACGTACATTTTGGGAACACAGTAGTGCAATTGAGTTGGAGCGCTAGCATAAACATGGAATCTATAGCTTCTATCTGGCGAATAGTAAGCAAAGGATGATCTCCTTCGAGCTTGACCAAACGAACATAAATGGTGGAGTACTCATTTCACATAAGCTGAAATATCATTTATACGGGGTCAAGTGTTTTAAGGATAAAATACATTGTAGGGTGTAACGGTAATCTAATCCCTTTACAGTGTAGATCATTCATATAGAGGATCATTGATCACATTAGGATTATAACAATGGATAACTAATGATGCGTGTATATGGTGGAACATATAGAGCATTCTATATACTGAGAGTGCAATTCTAAGTTCTATGCGTGGATTCAACAAAGAATTAATAAGTTAGTGAATTTTAGTGCTAAATTCTTGATCTACTTATTGGAAGCTCGGTTACATAGACCCATGGTCCCCGCACTAGTTGAGATAATATTGCTTGTAAGACTCATATAATTTATTTTGATTAATCAATTATAATTCTCAATTTAGACTATGTCTATTTGTGAAATTTTCACTAAGTAAGAGCGAAATTGTAAAGAAAGAGTTTTTGGGGCATATTTGTTAATTATGATACTTTGTATAGTTCAATTAATAAATATGATAAATGACAATATTATTTAATAATTATTTATAGTTATTAAATAGTTAGAATTGGCATTTAAATGGTTGAATTTGAAAATTGGCGTTTTTGAGAAAATCAGATGCAGAAAAGACAAAACTGCAAAATTGCAAAAAGTGAGGTCCAAATCCACTATGCATGGCCGGCCACTTGTGTAGGCAATTTAAACTGATATTTTCATTATTTTAATGCCAAATAATTCAAACCTAACCCTAGTGGAATGCTATAAATAGATAGTGAAGGCTTCAGGAAAATTACACTTCTGATTCAGAGAAAACCTGAGCCTTCTCTCTCCCTATCTGGTCGACCACTCCCTCTCTCTTTCTTTCCTCATAAATTTTGAAATTCTTAGTGTATGAGTAGTGCCCACACACAGCAAGTGATACCTCAACCATAGTGAGGAAGATCGTGAAGAAAGATTTTCAGCAATGAGTTTCAGCATCAAAGATTCAGAGAAAGAGATCCAAGTTCAGATATTGATAATGCTCTGCTACAGAAAGGAATCAAGGGCTAGATATCTGAACGAAAGGAGTCATATTATTCCGCTGCACCCAATGTAAGGTTTCCTAAACTTTATATGTGTTTATTTCATCGTTTTAGAAAGTTCATATTTAGGGTGTTAATAAACATACTTGTGAGTAGATCTAAGATCCTGGTAAAATAATTTCCAACAACTGGTATCAGAGTCATGGTAATTGATTTTCTTGCAAGAAATTTGGACTTTAAAATGATTGATTGATGTTTTATGGATGGTATCATGTTGTATTGAGTGTTATTTAATGATTGATTGGTGTTTGTGAATTTTTCGTGAAAAGTAATTGAATATCTGTTTCTGGAATTATTTTTATTGGATAGTGTGGAAAAAATTAAGCAAGTTACTTTTTTACAGAACTCAATTTCGATTTAATTTGAATTAGTTATGATTTTTTGAAGATTCGAAAAAATTGGGGTTGTGCTGAAACCCACCTGCGCGCGCGGAAATCATGCGCGACACGCATCCGCCGAGCAAACTCGGCCCAACACCCTGCATATGCACGCGGACGGGTATGCACTGCATCCCGTCCGTACAGCTTGCAATTTTTTTCGTTTTTCTTCGTTTTTTCATGCTTTTTCATGGAATTAACTTTCGATTTTTTGTGTAGTTCTGTATTTATACTATTACTATTCCTAATTCAATTCTAATTATCATAATGAATTAATTTAATATTTTTTAAATTTAATTCAAGATATTAGTGTAATTTGAATTTAAAAATAGTTAGTATCTATCTTTTTTTTGCTTAATAATCTATCTTATTTTTAAATTTGATTTTATCTTATCTTATTTTAAATTTAAGGTGAGATTTTAAATTTTTAAATTAATTTTTTTTTTTAAAATAATTTGACCTTATTTAAATTTAAAATAAGATAACTATAATCATATAATTTTAAATAGATATAAGATATTTTGCTAACTTTTAAATTTTGTTATTTTATTTAATTAAATTACATTTAAAATCTGAAAAAGATACTCATTTATCTTTTTTTAATTTTTTATTTAATTTTTATTTATAAAATAACATTTAAATTTTAAAAGTAGTTAGCAAATTTCGAAATGATATTTAGGTTGGTTGAAACCTAATTTTTCAAAATTGTAGGTTTAATTTTAATTTTTTTTTAATTTCGAATTTTTCAAATTTTTTATTTAAATTTTCGAAAATATGTTTTTTATTTAATTAATTATTTCAAAATTAATTAGTTAATTTAAAATTAAATAAATTCTACATCCAACTATCCAGCTAACCTTGTTGCAGGAGTATGTGTTTTAGCTTGTGTGTAAGTTTTCAAAACCTATTATTACATGATTGCAAATAGCCATGGTTACTTTTTGCCAGATCTAATGATCTGATGGCTCCCTTGGTCAAGTAAATAATTTGTAACAGGTATATTTACAATCTTCTTTCATCTGTGTATGACCTAGCAACATGATAGGACTCATCCAAAGTGTGCCTGTGTGAGCCTATGTGTTTAATTTCATTATAAATGCATATAGGTTGTTGTTGCTAAATAACATGTCATAGTTCTTGATAGATTTAATTTAGGCCCATTTAGTTTTTGGGCCTATTCAATTAATAACAGTTGTTCATTTTAAGGTTAAATTCCTCTCTTTTGGGCCTTGTGTGAGAGTTGGGGGCCATAGGAGTGGGTACGACATACTGAATCCAGCACCCCCTCACATGAACCACCCCAATTGTGAAGGCCCATTTTCCTGATTTGAATAACTGTACTAGGTTAATTAAACTAGTTTAACCTAATAAAATTGATTAGCAACATAATTAATTTTATTTATTTTGAAATTAATTTAAGAAAATTATAGTTTAAAGAATTTTTTATTCTAAGCTAAACTATATGTATTTTCTTGTATTTAATCAAATATAGAATTATAACCATCTAGATTATTTCTCAAGCTTAATTTAAATTTTTCATTAAATATTCCTATTTAAGTTGACATTTAGTTATCTATAAATAACCAGCTTAAATCTGAATATCTTTTGGATTTAAAATTTCAAAATTAAGTTGAGAAATTTTAGGCATTGGTTATTAAAATTCTTTAGATATTTTTAAGGTAATATCTTTTCGAATATTAACTTAAAATGTAATATTTTAGATATTTTTTTTAAGTTAATATCTTTTCGAATATTAACTTAAAATGGAATGTTTTTAAATTAAGTGGTTACAACTTAATTTTTGATATTTAATTAAATTTAAATTTGAAAAACGTTTAGGTTCTAGATTTTTTCTAATACAACCTAAATTAGATATTTTTTTCAAATTTTGTGGAAAAGATACTTAGTCAAATAAGATATTTTCTAGATAGTTATTTCTAGACTACTTATTATTTCTAATATTAAATAGGAAAATATTATACATTGTGAAATTAATTATTCATATAATTAATTTTGGTACAATTTTTTTAAGTATGTTTTTCCTAGTATTAAACTAGAGATTAATAATTAAGCCTTCTCTACACTTAATTATTTATTTCTTGAATTTAATACATTTAATTAACTCGAAAATTAAATATCTAAGTTGATTTTCATCATCATACTTAAATATTTCTTTTTCATGACACTTAATTAAATAGAAAATTATTTTTAGTTGAAATTTATTTTTTTTTCAACTAAATTTAAATAATTTTCAAAATATATTTTTTCTTTATTTTATTAATCAAATTTCGAAATTGCATTTCTTAAATGCTGGAATTTCGAATTTTATCTTGAAAAATAGATTAAGTTGTAAATTAATTATTTATTTTAATTAATTTTGGACCAACTTAAATCAATGATTTTTTCATTTAATGATTAATTAAAATAAATGAAGTAAAATATATTTTATTAGAAATTTAATTAATTAGTCAAAGGAAAATCTAGATAGGTGATATTTTTGCTTGAAGTATTTTTCTAGTGTATTTAATTAAATAGAAAATTAATATTTAAGTTGATTTTCATCATCATACTTAAATATTTGAAAATTTTCTTATATATATTTAATTAAATAGGAAAATTATATTTTTTGTTGTAAATTAATTTTAATAATTAATTTTGGGCCAACATTAAATTTGAATAATTTTTCCAGGATTAATTTTTTATTTTAATATGCATTTTCAAAAATTGTATCCTTGAATACTTTAATTTTTCGAAATGCAATATATATTTATAGAAAATTAAATTTGAGTTGTAAATTAATTTAAATTAATTTTGTAACAGCTTAAATTGAATATTTTACTAAATATTTATTGGAAATTATTACTAAGATGGAAGAAATTCATGTTATTTTCATATCCATCTAAGTAAAATTTATAAATATTCAATTAAAATTTATATTTAGAATTTTTTCATTCTAAATTGGAAATTTTAATTAAATAAATATATATATTTAAAATAAATAGATTAAATAAAGAGTATCAAAGAAAATACCACTCTCTATAAATAATGAGCTTTATTATTAAGATATTCGATCTCCATTGTTGGTTTTACATCGCGTTTGTTTTAGTGAGTAATCCTCCCTAATGGAGGAACGTTCATTAGCAATTTCGCACCGTTTAATCTCGAAAGATAAGTAGTTTGTAAGTGTTTTATATGGTATGGATCACCCTAATGGTGGCGACCATATTTGACTTGCAAATTGCGAAACAATGGTGGAAGCTCATAAGATAGAATTGCCTTGACTCTCGCCTAAACGGGACAACGCTGAATTCAAATCTTGATCGAATAAAAGGTTGCTAGAATGTTTAACATTTTAGATGAGCTGACAACTCTATTCAATGGATGGTAGCTTTGACTCTCGCCTAAACGGGACACTGATATCAGTTTGTTGAAAACCTTGGAAATTATTTAGGATTGTAAGTTTTAGTATTTTCACTTGTCATTCCTACTTGCTATATGTTTAATAATTTCTGAATTATGTATGAATTTATATTGAACCATGTTATTTTCTGTTATTAAGTTGTAGTTTAATTTCGAATCTTCATTGTTGATCTAACTTGGCTTGTTTATCTAGTGAGATAAATCCCTAGTGGATTTTCACCATTAGACATGCATAATAGTGTTAGATCTCGAAAGATAAATATTGTATATGCGACATCTAACTGTTCATCAATTGATGACACCTTAGACTAGTATTTTTACGATATGAAACAAGAAGATTGTATAAATAAGATTATTTTGACTTTCGCTAATCGAAGCATCGTTGGATTCTTATTTAATAAACGAAATTATCCCAATTCCTCTTAGCTTATTCATTTTGAATTAGCTCAATAGCGTATCATTTGATGAATGGTCTATAAATCATTTCATGTCATTCTATATTTTCTCTTAAGAAATTAAATGACGCATATGATTATAATCCCGAAATTCTATTCCCAATTGATATAAATCCTCAATCTTAGAAATCTCCTGCTTGTATGGGCAAATCATACTTCGAATTAAATTAGTAGTGGTGGTCCAAGATAGAATTACTCATTATATTTGGTATAAATTTAAAGTCTTTGACTTTAATTTTAGATTCCAAATAGAAATTTTCTTATATTTCTAATTCCAGGATGCAATACAGTTACACCTTCACAAGGGTTTAATATCCATCTTCTATTAATGGATTCAAACTGTATGGAATATGAGTTAGGTATTCTGTGACCAGAATCCACTTGCACTATTCTAAGAATTCTTTGATGTAACTAAACCTAAATCATCAAAAGACACTACCACATTTTTTTTTATCTATGGCATTTGTATCTTGTTCATAGTGGATTTGACAAGATCAATCTTTGCAAAGAGTTAATATGCCTATATCCAGTGAAAGTAAGTTCATCTCATTCGCAGATGGATGCACATTCAGGGGTGGATATGAGTTTTTTGTTGTATTCTTAAAACGATAACTCTAGATTATACCTTAAGCAAAGAAATTTGAAATGTTTAAAATTTCATTAATTTCTAGCAATGGTTAAAACCATTAAGGTAAGTGGTTAAAGATCTTGCGAACTGATAGGGGTGGAGAAATAGTTAGTAGATATGCAGTTCAAAGATCATTAAATTGATTTTTGAATTATATCCAAACTTACCTCCCCAGAAATTTTGAGTTGCATGTTGATGATTAGTTACTAGTCGTTGCGTAATTCCTTCTACGGTAATACAATTTCAAAATGATGTAATGGTTGTATACTTAATGTAAATCATTAATAGATTCATGGATGACTTAATCAAAATCTTAAGAAAAGCTAGAACTGTTAACCATGGTTTGTTAGCTATTCTAAATGATTAGGGGTGGACCATCCCATAGTCAATAGATAAGAAAGTGTTTGTTCAAACAAATACTACTTTTCTAAGAAAATGACTAAGTCTGAAAATAAAGTAGCATATAAAGGAGATATTTAATTCTTGATTCCAAAAGTGTTTAATCATCTTATTTGACATATGATGATCCCACTACCTCTGTTGTCTTGTCACAACCAATGAAGTTAACACCATTTATTTTTCTTAGACATAATTCACGGTACCTTGTCGTAGTGGGAGAGTTTCTAGGAACTCACCTTCTTATGACTTGGGAGACACTAGTGATTAAAATCCATTGTGAGTTTAAGCAAGTAATGGATTGTGAAGATAAGAAACTAAGAAGAAAAGCCAATAGAACTATGGTTTAATCCATTCACATGGAATAACCTAAAGTTTTGTATTACAAGGACATAAAAGGAAATTTTCGTTTATAAGCCTATTCAATGGACTTAACAAAACTTCCTGTTCCTAGTATTATAGGTTTGAGTTTATCTAAACCTATGGCTTGTGGTATACCTGGTAATTACTTACTCTAATGCAAGCAACTTACTTTAGTAAGATGCTGAAGCATTTTCTTTCTAATGGCAATCTATAGAAGCTTCACAACTTCTTAGACATAGATTTTATTTATCTAAGGAAAAGTCTCAACTATTCCAGAAAAGATAAAGCCATGAAAGAATTTCTTAAATCAACAGTGAGAGGTCTTAGATATGCTTTTGTATGCCTTAGACCAGACACCTGCTGTTGAGTGGGAGTAATGAGTAGGTATCAGATTAATCCAGGAGAAGAACATTGGAACACAATCAAGTAAATCCTAAGATTAAGAAGAGGAACTATATGTTAGTCTATAAGAGTGTGTTTAAAACTCTTAGACTACACCAAATCATATTTCAAAATTTGCCTTTGTGCTAGAAAATCTTTCTGATAAGATGGTGGTTACTGTGGGGGTGGAATAGTGATTTTGGAGAAGTGTAAAAACCTATCTGAAGTCTCTAGGTCTACCAGAAAGGGACTGAATGTTAAAGTTACAGGAAAGGTACTTATTCAGTCTAAGGAAAGTTCTATACATTTTTGGCACCATTCCAAAATTGCCTAAACTACTAGTGTTATTTCCATATTAACCAAAAGTAGTTGCCAAAAGTATAGAATCCAGTATCCCAAGAGAGTAGACATATAAAGAGGAATTTTGCATTATCAATAATTTTGTGATTAAGGAAGAGTAATGGTGGAGAAAAGGTTGTGGTTAATTCAACCTTTCAGCTCCTATTACGAGGAGTTTACTACTACTACACTTCATTTGTATGTCGAGGTGTTGAGATTATTTGAAACACACTTTTTTGTTTTATATTAGTGCAAGTGGGAGTTTGTTGGGTTTTATGCCCTAAATAAAACTCATTTCAATATAATCAGATTTACTTATTAATATAGATCAGAAATAACATTTAACGTTGCATGGTTCACATGATTTATTTCATGATTATATGTATATAATGTATGAATTCATCTAAAACCCTTTTCACATACTTGATCCTGTTTATTGTGCTGTCAACACATTGGAAAGTAAACATGACTATGCGAATAAAGTTTCCTAGATTTATCAGACATAGGGTTTTACTGATATGATAATCTACAACAGAGTTTACTTGCATTTGGAGAAGTGCTATGTTCTTTCCAGAGCATTGGTTAAAGTAAAGCTCAGGTTGGATGCATGGAGTATGCATCGGAAAGGACTAATATTGAACTTTGACTTAGATTTATTAAACTTACCGTAATATCTATTCAAGTTAATATCGCATAGTTGATCCTAGATCAAATGTTCTTAATCCTGTTATGATTAGGCTCAATCTTGAAAGGCTATTTGTGTTCTTTTATTTGTTAGTAAAGCCTACTTTTAGGTCAGGGTGATACGTACATTTTGGGAACACAGTAGTGCAATTGAGTGGGAGCGCTAGCAGAAACATGGAATCTATAGCTTTTATCTGGCGAATAGTAAGCAAAGGATGATCTCCTTCGAGCTTGACCAAACGAACATAAAGGGTGGAGTACTCATTTCACATAAGCAGAAATATCATTTATACGGGGTCAAGTGTTTTAAGGATAAAATACATTGTAGGGTGTAACGGTAATCTAATCCCTTTACAGTGTAGATAATTCATATAGAGGATCATTGATCACATTAGGATTACAACAATGGATAACTAATGATGCGTCTATATGGTGGAACATATAGAGCATTCTATATACTGAGAGTGCAATTCTAAGTTCTATGCGTGGATTCAACGAAGAATTAATAAGTTAGTGAATTTTAGTGCTAAATTCTTAATCTACTTATTGGAAGCTCGGTTATATAGACCCATGGTCCCCGTACTAGTTGAGATAATATTGCTTGTAAGACTCATATAATTGATTTTGATTAATCAATTATAATTCTCAATTTAGACTATGTCTATTTGTGAAATTTTCACTAAGTAAGGGCGAAATTGTAAAGAAAGAGTTTTAGGGGCATATTTGTTAATTATGATACTTTGTATGGTTCAATTAATAAATATAATAAATGACAATATTATTTAATAATTATTTATAGTTATTAAATAATTAGAATTGGCATTTAAATGGTTGAATTTTAAAATTGGCGTTTTTGAGAAAATCAGATGCAGAAAAGATAAAACTGCAAAATTGCAAAAAGTGAGGCCCAAATCCACTATGCATGGCCGGCCACTTTTGTAGGCAATTTAAACTGATATTTTCATTATTTTAATGCCAAATAATTCAAACCTAACCCTAGTGGAATGCTATAAATAGATAGTGAAGGCTTAAGGAAAACCTTCTCTCTCCCTATCTGGCCGACCACTCCCTCTCTCTTTCTTTCCTCATAAATTTTGAAATTCTTAGTGTATGAGTAGAGCCCACACACAGCAAGTGATACCTCAACCATAGTGAGGAAGATCGTGAAGAAAGATTTTCAACAAAAAGGAGTTTCAGCATCAAAGATTCAGAGAAAGAGATCCAGGTTCAGATATTGATAATGCTCTACTACAGAAAGGAATCAAGGGCTAGATATCTGAACGAAAGGAGTCTTATTATTCCGCTACACCCAATGTAAGGTTTCCTAAACTTTATATGTGTTTATTTCATCGTTTTAGAAAGTTCATATTTAGGGTGTTAATAAACATACTTGTGAGTAGATCTAAGATCCTGGTAAAATAATTTCCAACAACTACTACCAAAGCTCCTGTTCAGAAGGTCACCACTCCTCGTCGTAGTGGGAGGGTTTCTACAAAACCATCTCGTTATGGCTTGGATGTTGAAATCAATATGGTCATTGGTGACGGTATTGATGACGACCCATTAACCTATAAACAGGCAATGGCAAGTCCGCAACGGAAGCGATGGTCAGCCGGCATGGATTCAGAAATGGATTCCATGAAAAAGAACAAAGTCTGGGAATATGTAGATCCACTTGATGATCGTCCAATTGGAATCAAATGGGTCTACAAGAAGAAAAGAGGCGCTGGAAGCGAAGTCGAAACTTTTAAAGCTAGACTGGTCGCCAAGGGTTATACCCAAAGAGAAGGTGTGGACTATGAGGAAACTTTTAGTCCGGTTGCCATGCTCAAATCCATCCGAATTCTTCTCTCCATTGCTGCCGCTTTCGATTATGAAATTCGGCAAATGGATGTCAAGACAGCCTTTCTTAATGGGCTTCTTGAAGAAACCATCTATATGGAGCAACCAGAAGGTTATGTTCTTCCTGGGCAGGAAAATAAAGTTTGCAAGTTAAATAGGTCCATTTATGGACTTAAGCAAGCTTCTCGCTCATGGAATAAAAGGTTTGATGAGATCATTAAAACCTACGGCTTTCATCAGAATGAAGATGAACCTTGTGTTTACCAACTCAAGGAAGACCAAGTAGTAGTATTCCTGGTCCTTTATGTTGATGACATTTTGATCATTGGCAACAATGTCAAGAAAATGACTCACATCAAGGAATGGCTTGACACTCAATTTGACATGAAAGACTTGGGTCAGGCAGCCTATGTTCTTGGTATTCAGATTATCAGAAACCGGAAGAACAGATCCCTTGCTCTCTCTCAAACAACTTACATTGACAAAGTTCTAGAGAGATTCTCCATGACTAATACTAATGGGGCAAATATGCCTTCTAGATATGGTATCCGGCTATCTAAGGAACAGTGTCCTACTGATCCCCAAGAGATAGAAGATATGGAAAAAGTTCCTTATGCTTCTGCAGTTGGAAGTCTAATGTATGCAATGTTATGCACTAGACCTGACGTCTGCTATGCAGTTGGAATCGTGAGCAGGTATCAGTCAAATCCAGGACAGGAACATTGGAATGTTGTTAAGTATATTTTGAAATACTTAAAGAGTACAAGAGACTATGTATTAGTCTACAAGGGTGGTGCTCTAAATCCCATAGGCTATACAGACTCAGATTTCCAGGCATGTCTTGAAGACAGAAATCTACATCTGGGATGGTGTTTACTCTTAGGGGTGGAGTAGTGGTTTGGAGAAGTGCAAAGCAAACCGCTATTTCGGATTCTACCATCGAGGCAGAATACATAGCTGCGGTCGATGCAGTTAAAGAGGTTGTCTGGCTTAGAAAGTTCTTCACCAGTATTGGTGTAGTACCTGGAATGAAAAAGCCTCTAGTCCTTCTTTGTGAAAACAATGGAGCTATAACCAACAGTAAGGAACCTCGGAGCCACAAGAAAGTAAGCATATATAAAGAAAATATCATATTATCAGAGAATATGTGGCAAGAGGGGATGTACTGGTGGAGAAAGTGTTGGGTTTTATGCCCTAAATAAAACTCATTTCAATATAATCAGATTTACATATTAATATAGATCAGAAATAACATTTAATGTTGCATGGTTCACATGATTTATTTCATGATTATATGTACATAATGTATAAATTCATTTGAAACCCTTTTCACATACCTGATCCTGTTTATTGTGTTGTCAACACATTGGAAAGTAAACATGACTATGTGAATAAAGTTTCCTAGATTTACCAGACACAGGGTTTTACTGATATGATAATCTACAACAGAGTTTACTTGCATTTGGAGAAATGCTATGTTCTTTCCAGAGCATTGGTTAAAGTAAAGCTCAGGTTGGATGCATGGAGTATGCATCTGAAGGGACCGATATTGAACTTTGACTTAGATTTATTAAACTTACCGTAATATCTATTCAAGTAAATATCGCCTAGTTGATCCTAGATCAAATGTTCTTAATCCTGTTATGGTTAGGCTCAATCTTGAAAGGCTATTCGTTTTCTTTGATTTGTTAGTTAAGCCTACTTTTAGGTCAGGGTGATACATACATTTTGGGAACACGGTAATGCAATTGAGTGGGAGCGCTAACATAAACATGGAATCTATAGCTTCTATCTGGCGAATAGTAAGCAAAGGATGATCTCCTTCGAGCTTGACCAAACGAACATAAATGGTGGAGTACTCATTTCACATAAGCTGAAATATCATTTATACGGGGTCAAGTGTTTTAAGGAATAAATACATTGTAGGGTGTAACGGTAATTTAATCCCTTTACAGTGTAGATCATTCATATAGAGGATCAGTGATCACATTAGGATTATAACAATGGATAACTAATGATGTGTCTATATGGTGGAACATATAGAGAATTCTATATACTGAGAGTGCAATTCTAAGTTCTATGCGTGGATTCAACGAAGAATTAATAAGTTAGTGAATTTTAGTGCTAAATTCTTGATCTACTTATTGGAAGCTCGGTTATATAGACCCATGGTCCCCGCACTAGTTGAGATAATATTGCTTGTAAGACTCATGTAAATGGTTTTGATTAATCAATTATAATTCTCAAATTAGACAATGTCTATTTATGAATTTTTCACTAAGTAAGGGCGAAATTGTAGAGAAAGAGTTTTAGGGGCATATTTGTTAATTATGATACTTTGTATGGTTCAATTAATAAATATGATAAATGACAATATTATTAGTTATTAAATAGTTAGAATTGGCATTTAAATGGTTGAATTTCAAAATTGGCATTTTTGAGAAAATCAGATGCTGAATAGATAAAACTACAAAATTGCAAAAAGTGAGGCCCAAATCCACAAGTATAGCGCCGGCCACTTTTGTAGGGTTTTCCCTCTGATATTTTCATTATTTTAATGCCAAGTAATTCAAACCTAACCCTAGTGGAATGCTATAAATAGATAGTGAAGGCTTCAGGAAAAACACAATTAAATTTTATATTTTTTTCCTTCAGAGAAAAAGCTGAGCCCTCTCTCTCCCTATCTTTGGTCGAACCCACTCTCTATCTCTTCCTCATTGAGATTTCGAAATTCTTAGTGATTAGAGTAGTGCCCACATATAGCAAGTGATACCTTAACCGTAGGGAGAAAGATCGTGAAGAAAGACTTTCAACAAGAAGGAGTTTCAGCACCAAAGATTCAGAGAAAGAGATCCAGGTTCAGATATTGATAATGCTCTGCTACAGAAAGGAATCAAAGGCTAGATATCTGAACGGAAGGAGTCATATTATTCCGCTGCACCCAATGTAAGGTTTACTAAACTTTATACGTGTTTATTTCATCGTTTTAGAAAGTTCATATTTAGGGTGTTAATCAACATACTTGTGAGTAGATCTAAGATCCTGGTAAAATAATTTCCAACAGAAAGTGGACACATAGGACAACTTAGCTAATCCATTCACCAAAGTCTTGGCAGTGACTGCATTCGAAAAGCACCGTCAGAATTTAGGGTTAATTGAAATGTACTGATTAGTTTTATATTAGTGCAAGTGGGAGTTTGTTGGGTTTTATGCCCAAAATAAAACTCCATTTCAATGTAATCCAGATTATTCAATATCAATAAAGAAACAAAAGTATTTTTCATTCATTTGTGTATGTTTTGGTTCACTTTATCAATTGTTTGTCTATTTGATTTATAAATTCATCCAAACCGCTTTCACATACTTAATCATGTTTATTGTGTTGTCAACACAGTGGAAAGTAAACATGACTATGTGAATAAAGGATTCCTAGATTTATCAGAACACTTGGTTTTGCTAATATGACAATCTACAACAGAGTTTACTTGCATTTAGAGAAATGCTATGTTCTTTCCAGAACATTGGTTAAAGTAAAGCTCAGGTTGGATGCATGGAGTATGCATTGGAATGGACCGATATTGAACTTTGAAATAGATTTATAAAACTTACTGTAATATCTATTCAATTCAATATCACTAAGTTGATCCTAGATCACATGATCTAAATCCTGATATGGTTAGGCTCAATCTCAAGAGTGTTATTCGTGTTCTTTGATTTGTTAGTTAAGCCTACTTTTGGGTCAAGGTGATACGTACATTTTGGGAACACAGTAGTGCAATTGATGTTGGAAATTATTTTACCAGGATCTTAGATCTACTCACAAGTATGTTGTTTAAACACCCTAAATATGAACCTTCTAAAACGATAAAATAAACACATATAAAGTTAAGAAAACCTTACATTGATGCAGCGGAATTAATGTCTGCTTCCACTCAGATCTCTAACCCTTGTATCCTTTCTGTAGCAGAGTATAATCAAGATCTGAGCCCGAATGTCCTTCTTCTTCAAGTTTGATCCTTCACAGTCTTCCAATCTATGATTGAGTTACTGCTTGCTGTGTGTGGGCACTTACTCTTTTACTAGGGTCAAAATTTATCAAGGAGAAAAGAGGAGAGAGGGTTTCGGCCAGGTATAGAAAGTGGGGAAGGCTCAGTTTTTCTGAAGAGAGAAATTTCTGTCCGAAAGATGATCTGAAAACTTGTCAAAAGCATGTGTTGTGACTGAGCCATCACTTTCTATTTATAGGCAACTACTAGGTTTAGGTTAGGAATTATTTGACATTAAAATAATGAAAATATTAATTTGAAATCCCACAATAAGTGGCCGGCCATGGTGTAGTATTGGGCCTCACTTGATTTTGCAGTTTTATCAAATTTTATCTCTATTTTCTCAAAAACGCCAATTTTCCAATTCTAACCTTTTAAATGCCAAAACTAATTATTTAATAACTAAAATAGATTATTAAATAATATTTTCATTTAATTTAATTATTAATTAGACATATAAAGTCCATTAATAAATAAATAAACCTAGAAACTCTTTTCTTTACAATTTTACCCCTGTTTAGTGAAAATTCATAAAATTAGACATAGTCTAACTTTAGAATTATAATTGATCAATCACGAATCAATTAATGAGTCTTACAAGCAGAATGTTCTCAACTAGAATGGGGACCATGGATCTATATGCTGAGCTTCCAATAAGTGAACCAAATTTACCAAGTAAATTCCTACTTATTAATTCTTCGTTGAATCCACTCTTAGAACTTAGAATTGCACTCTCAGACTTATATAGAGCATATTGTATGTTCCACGATATCAATACGCTATCTCATTTAACCATTGTTATAATCTTATTGTGATTTAAAGATCCTCTATATAGATGATCTACATCGAGATGGGATTTCTTTACCGTTCTCACCCCTCAATGTATTTTGCCCCTTAAAACACTTAGCTACCTGTAAATGGTGTTTAGTGATCTAATAATTAGTCAGTTAAACAAGAGCTCATCCATTTACTTCTATTTGCTAAGCTCGAAGGGAATCATCACTTGACTTCTATACACCAGTAGAAGCTATAGATTCCATATTTATGTTCAGCACTCCCACTCAATCATACTATCATGTTCCCAAAATATATGTATCACCCTGACCCAAAAATAGGCTTAACTAATAAATCAAAGAACATGAATAGCACTCCTGAGTTGAGCCTAAGCATATCAGGATTTAGATTCTTTTAATCTTAAGATCAACTACTGATATTGACTTGGAAAGATATGTATAACGGTAAGTTTGTAATATCTTAACTTAGTTGCAATATCGGTCCAGTCCAATGTATTCTCCATACATTCGAAACTAGTATACTTTACTAATGTCCTGGAAAGAACATAACACTTACTCCAAGTGTAAGTACACATCATCGCTGATTATCACATTAGTGTAAATCCAATAACACTGATGAAACAGGGACCAATACTTTTGATTCATATGATCACAATCACATTCCACTGTGTTGACGATACTGTAATTGTGAATAAACATATAATCTGGATTTAACTGATTTTGTATGTATGAATGTAATAAACATATTAAACATATTAAACCATTAGCATGTAAAATTCATGCAAACATCAATCACTTCAAATTTCTTATATTGATAACTAATCAGATTGTAAAGAGTTTTATTTAGGGCATAAAATCCAACAAACTCCCACTTGCACTAATATAAAACAAACTGTGCAAATAGGTCAATCTGATGTCTTGATCTTTAGATCAAGTGTAGTATATTTGAATCCACCCAAACATCTGGAAACTAGTTCATAAAAACTCTTATGAAACATCCTTTACTATATGCTTTACTTATCAAGGGATATTGAAATCTTTACTGTTTTAAAAGTACATCTGAATTAACAGAAGACATATCTCTCATATTTTAAAATATGTAATTGAGATAATACAGTGTAGACTTATCTTCAGTGATATAACATTCTGGTATTTTCGAATAGACCAAGTTATAGTTCTTCTCTGGTAGAGCTTGAATTATTATACAATAATTCCTCCACCCCCAAAGTGAGCACCATCTCAAGAATTTCGAAATTAGATGGTGAGATACAAGGATAACTGATACACAGTTCCTTAATATCTGACATATAGATCACTTTCATAAATCTTTCTTGAATATCTTCTAATGTTCCCTATTTGATTACATCTCACATAGCTCCCACTCAATAGCAGATGTCTGGTTAAATAATACTTTTAACCTCTGATTGTTTGGAGAGTTACCTAGTTGTGACTTTTGTATTAGTCTAAAACTTTAAGTTAAGACTAAGTCATCAACATAGCAGACTAGTATTTGAAGTGAAAAATACATGCCAGAGATAAAGTAATCAAAATTTTAAGATACCATCAAATTTTATGAGGATTAAGAATTTTAAGTTCAAGTCATTCGAATGGACTGAACTAGAGTTCTTTATCTTATTCTCATAATTATGATAAGCTATACCTGTCCATGTGAATGGTTAGATTTGCTTTTCAGTAGTGTTCTTAAGTACCTATCACAAGTATCAACCTAATGAAGATGGGTATAGAATTTTAAAATTCTCCCACTCAATTAAGGTAGTGTGAAACTTTAACAAAGAACTTTCAAAGGTATCAAACTTTTTCTTACAACAGTAAAATCGAAATGGAACATACAATCAAGATCAAGAATTTATATTGACAATAGCTGACTCATTATATTACTTCCATGTTTAAACAAGATATGTGTTTCATAGGGAATTGTGGAATGGACTCCACCCCTAAGAATATACATATAGGGTACTTGTGGATAACCTCCACGCCTAAGTATATAGAGATTATGATCCACCCCTAAACGTAGTAAAGATCATGATTCTCTTAGTGTGATAGAGTTTATGTGGAGTTGAATACTATCCAGAGTTCATTAGATATAAAAGATCGTTGAACTGCATAGTTTTCTTAACTTTTCTCCACCCCTATCAGATCATAAGATCCTTTTATTAAACAAATTCTTAATAATTGTACGAGAATTAACAATTATTGATAAACATAGAAATAATTTCTATTGTTTATTTAATATAACTCTATGAAGAGTTGTAAATATTATAGAATTTGCATCAATAATAAAAACACTAACACATACAAACATATAAATATAATGTGGTAATAATTGATGAAGATAAAATTAAATGAAGCTCAATCTCATAATTTGCAATGTTGATTTCAAAAATTAGAAACTTTATTAATAAAAAAAAAATGTATTGCAACAATATGACAGGGATAAATATCCCTAACTAAAATTTGAAATCCAAATTGTCTTTAAACTAAAACAATTAATTCAAAATAAATTGAAGAGCTTCATCTTCATTTGGACGATTTCACCCTTGGTCCAGCTTGCTAATCCAACTCATCTGAGTTCAAGTAGCTTGGCCTATAAGAAGAAGAAAACAACTAAACAAAGTTAGTCCAGAATCATAAATCCAATTGGATAACAATTCACTAAACTTTTAAAGTTTATTAATGGAAATACCTTGTTTCTTTGCAAGAAGTTTAGGACATTGGGGTTTCCAATGACCTTTTCATTGCAATAGAAACACTTTCCTTTAAGTGTAGCATCACCAGAAGGAACAGCATTTTTATTCTTCATGGCTTTAGTTCGCTTCTTGGTGTTGTTCCACTTCCTCTTCGATTTGGGCTTTGAAGCAGAGGCAACATTTGCTTCAGGTTTTATCGTCCCATTACCATTCCCAGGATTATGAGGTTTACTCCCTTTCTTCTTGGGTCCTCCAATCAAATTTTCATAAGTTTGAAGGTCATTGACTAATTCATGAAAGTCAATTTCCTTTTTATTCATGACATAATTTGATGTGTATGGTAGAAATGCTGGAGTCAAGCTATTCAAGATAAGACTTACTTGAGTAGCACTGTTCATTTCAGCACCATGATCCTGGGCTTCTTGGAAATAACTGGACATGAGGAGAACATGGTCACGCACGTTTTGATGAGGTTCCATCCGTGCATTAATGTACTTCTTAGTCGCGTCAAAGCGTGACTGAAGTGATGTCTTACCGAATAGCTCATTTAACTTCGTCATAACTTCAGCAGCCTTCTCAGTTTTAGAAAACCGAGTTTTGAGGGTGTCAACCATGCTAGAAAGCATAAAGTATAGAGCTTTGTCATTTGCTTTCTGCCAACGCTCATACTTTTCTTTTACAGCTTTGGATGCATTATCCCCAGGCACTTCAGGTGACGGCTCAGTTAAAACAAACAAGGCACTTTCTCCTATGAGAGCAATATTAATGTTCTCATTCCACTTATTAAAGTTAGATCCATTCAGCTTGTTTTCAGTCAACAGTGATAACATGGGATTCATTTTGATAATACAAGATACTACAAAATAATAGAAATCAACAAATAGAAATAAATAATGGTTTAACACAAAATTAATTCAGAAATTATAAGCACATAGCAAGTAGGAATGATATCAGAAAATACTTAAAAAATTCAATCCTAAATAATTTCCAAGGTTTTTCAACAAACTGATATCAGTGTCCCGTTTAGGAGAGAGTCAAAGCTACCATCCATTGAATAGAGTTGTCAGCTCATCTAAAATGTTAAACATTCTAGCAACCTTTTATTCGATCAAGATTGAAATCCAGCGTTGTCCCGTTTAGGCGAGAGTCAAGGCTATTCTATCTCATGAGCTTCTACCATTGTTTCGCAATTTGCAAGTCAAATATGGTCGCCACCATTAGGGTGATATATACCATATAAAACACTTACAAACCACTTATCATGCGGGATTAAACGGTGCGAAATTGTTAATGAACGTTCCTCCATTAGGGAGGATTACTCACTAAAACAAACGCGGTGTAAAAGCCACAATGGAGATCGAATATCTTAATAATAATAAAACTCATTCTTTAAAATGTATTTTCTTTATTATTCTAATAAATAAATCTCATTAAACTCTAAATTAAGAATTAAAATTCAAAAATAAGAATTTAATATAATATTTATAAAATTATACTTAGATGGTGATTGAAATAAACTTAATTATTTCCATCTTAGTAATAATCTTAAATATAAATATTAAGGAAATTAATTTAAGTTGAATTAAATTAAATAATTAGCAACTTAAAAATTTCCTTTGAGAATATATTTATTGAGTTCGAAAATTTAAAGTATATAAAAGAAATATACTATTTTTGAAAATAATAAAATTAGAAAAGAAATACTTCAAGCAAAAATATCACCTATCTAGATTTTCTTTTGACTAGTTAATTCAATTTCTAATAATATATATATTTTTTAAATTCATTTATTTTAAATTAATCAATTAAATGAAAAAATTATTGATTGTAGTTGGTCCAAGAATTAATTAAAATAAATAATTAATTTACAACTCAATCTATTTTTCAAAAAAAAAAAAATCGAAAATATTGCATAATTAAAATGCAAATTTCGAAATTGATTAATAAAATAAAGAAAAATATATATATTGAAAATTATTTAAATTTAAGTTGAAAAATTAAATTTCAACCTAAAATAATTTTTCTATTTAATTAAGTGTCATGAAAAATCAATAAATATTTAAGTATCATGATGAAAATCAACTTAGATATTTAGATTTTTCAAGTTAATTAAATGTATTAAATTCAAGAAATAATAATTAAGTGTAGGGAAGGCTTAATTATTAATTTCTATTTAATACTAGGAAAAATATACTTAAAAAAAATTGTACCAAAATTAATTATTTAAATAATTAATTTCACAATGTATAATATTTTCCTATTTAAATATTAGAAATAATAAGTAGTCTAGAAATTACTATCTAGAAAATATCTTATTTGACTAAGTATCTTTTCAAAAATTTGAAAAATATCTAATTTAAGTTATATAGAAAAAATCTAAAACTTAAATAATTTCAAATTTAGATTTAATTAAATATCAAAAATTAAGTTGTAACCACTTAATTTGAAGATATCTTTTTAAGTTAATATTCGAAAAGATATTAACCTAAAAAATATCTAAAATATTCCATTTTAAGTTAATATTCGAAAAGATATTAACTTAAAAAATATCTTAAGAATCTTTAATAACTAATGCCTAGGATTCCTCAACTTGATTTAAAATTTAAATCAAATATTCAAATTTAAGTTAGATGAAAAAAATCAGTTGATACAACTAATTTATAACTTAAATATGAATATTTAATTAAATAAGCTCCAGAAAGAATCTAGTTAGTTAAAATTCTATATTTAATTAAATACAAGAAAAATACAAATAGTTTGTCTAGAAATAATATGTAAACTAAAAGTGTTTTTCTTAAAATTAACTTTAAAATATTAAAATGAAAATAAATTTCATATATTTTAAAAGTTAATTATGTTGCTAATTCAATTTTTATTAGGTCAAACTAATATAATTAACCTAGTACAGTTATTTAAATCAGGCAAATGGGCCTTCACAATTGGGGTAGTTCATGTGAGCGGGTGCTGGGTTCAGTATGTCGTACCC
Source organism: Cannabis sativa (assembly GCF_029168945.1). Lineage (NCBI taxonomy): Eukaryota > Viridiplantae > Streptophyta > Magnoliopsida > Rosales > Cannabaceae > Cannabis > Cannabis sativa. The sequence goes on from NC_083607.1 coordinate 20,565,112, forward strand.
ACTTCTATGGCTCCCAACTCTCACACAAGGCCCAAAAGAGAGGAATTTAACCTTAAAATAAATAACTGTTATTAATTGAATAGGTCCAAGAATTAAATGGACCTAAATAAAATCTATCATGGTGTGACATTTTATTTAGCAACAACCTATATGTATCTATATTAAAACAAAATAAACATATAGGCTCACACAGGCACACTTTGGATGGATCCTATCATGTTGCTAGGTCATACACAGATGAAAGAAGATTGTAAAATTTACCTGTTACAAATTATTAACTTGACCAAGGGAGCAATCAGATCATTAGATCTGGCAAAAAGTAACCATGACTATTTGCAATCAAGTAATAATAGGTTTTAAAATAAATTGCACACAAGCTAAAACCACATACTCCTGCAACATGGTTAGCTGGATAGTTGGAAGAAGGATTTATTTAATTTTAAATAAATAAATTTTGAAATTAATAATTAAAAAAAAATTAATTAAAAAATAATTTAATTTTCGAAAATAAAAAAATAAAATAAAATAATATTTATTTTCGAATTTTTTTTTTTAAAAAAATTATTAATTTAAATTTCAAAATTATTAAAAAAAAATTTAAAAATTAAACCTACAATTTTGAAAAATTAGGTTTCAACCAACCTAAATATCATTTCAAAATTTGCTAACTACTTTTAAAATTTAAATGTTATTTTATAAATAAAAATTAGAAAAGATAAGTTAAATATCTTTTTCAGATTTTAAATTTAATTTAAATAAATAAAATAACAAAATTTAAAAGTTAGCAAAATATCTTACATCTATTTAAAATTACATGATTATAATTATCTTATTTTAAATTTAAATAAGGTCAAAAAATGTAAAAAAAATCTGACCTTAAATTTAAAAATAAGATAAGATATAATCAAATTTAAAAATAAGATAGATTTTTAAGCAAGAAGATAGATACTAATTCTATTCAAATTCAAATTACACTAATATCTTGAATTAAATTAATTCAAAATGATAATTAGAATTGAATTGGGAATAGTAATAGTATATATACAAAACTATACAAAAAATCGGAAGTTAATTCCATGAAAAAGCATGAAAAATCGAAGAAAAACGAAAAAATTGTGAGCGGTACGGACAGTTTTCGCGATCGCAGGAAAATTTCAGCACAGCTCCGATTTTTTCGAATCTTCAAAAAATCATAACTAATTCAAATAAAATCGAAATTAAGTTCTGTAAAAGGCTAACTTGCTTAATTTTTTCCAAACTATCCAATAAAAATAATTCCAGAAACAGAATCGCAATTATTTTTCACGAAAATTTACAAACATCAATCAATCATCAAATAACACTCAAAACAACATGATACCATCCAAAAACAAACAAACAATCGTTTTAAAGTCCAAATTTCTTGTAAGTAAATCAATTACCATGGCTCTGAGGCCAGTTGTTAGAATATTATTTTACCAGGATCTTAGATCTACTCACAAGTATGTTGTTTAAACACCCTAAATATGAACCTTCTAAAACGATAAAATAAACACATATAAAGTTAAGAAAACCTTACATTGATGCAGCGGAATTAATGTCTCCTTCAACTCAGATCTCTAACCCTTGTATCCTTTCTGTAGCAGAGTATAATCAAGATCTGAGCCCGAATGTCCTTCTTCTTCAAGTTTGATCCTTCACAGTCTTAAAATCTATGATTGAGTTACTGCTTGATGTGTGTGGGCACTTACTCTTTCACTAGGGTCGAAATTTATCAAGGAGAAAAGAGGAGAGAGGGTTTCGGTCAGGTATAGAAAGTGGGGAAGGCTTAGTTTTTCTGAAGAGAGAAATTTCTGTCAGAAAGATGATCTGAAAACTTGTCAAAAGCATGTGTTGTGACTGAGCCATCACTTTCTATTTATAGGCAACTACTAGGTTTAGGTTAGGAAATATTTGACATTAAAAGAATGAAAATATTAATTTGAAATCCCACAATAAGTGGCCGGCCATGGTGTAGTATTGGGCCTCACTTGATGCTGCAGTTTTATCAAATTTTATCTCTATTTTCTCAAAAACGCCAATTTTCCAATTCTAACCTTTTAAATGCCAAAACTAATTATTTAATAAATAAAATAGATTATTAAATAATATTGTCATTTAATTTAATTATTAATTAGACATATAAAGTCCATTAATAAATAAATAAACCTAGAAACTCTTTTCTTTACAATTTCACCCCTGCTTAGTGAAAATTCATAAAATTAGACATAGCCTAATTTTAGAATTATAATTGATCGATCACGAATCAATTAATGAGTCTTACAAGAAGAATGTTCTCAACTAGAATGGGGACCATGGATCTATATGCTGAGCTTCCAATAAGTGAACCAAATTTACCAAGTAAATTCCTACTTATTAATTCTTCGTGGAATCCACTCTTAGAACTTAGAATTGCACTCTCAGACTTATATAGAGCATATTGTATATTCCACGATATCAATACGCTATCTCATTTAACCATTGTTATAATCTTATTGTGATTTAAAGTTCCTCTATATAGATGATCTACATCGAGATGGGATTTCTTTACCGTTCTCACCCCTCAATGTATTTTGCCCCTTAAAACACTTAGCTACCTGTAAATGGTGTTTAGTGATCTAATAATTAGTCAGTTAAACAAGAGCTCATCCATTTACTTCTATTTGCTAAGCTCGAAGGGAATCATCACTTGACTTCTATACACCAGTAGAAGCTATAGATTCCATATTTATGTTCAGCACTCCTACTCAATCATACTATCATGTTCTCAAAATATACGTATCACCCTGACCCAAAAGTAGGCTTAACTAATAAATCAAAGAACATGAATAGCACTCCTGAGTTGAGCCTAAGCATATCAGGATTTAGATTCTTTTAATCTTAAGATCAACTACTGATATTGACTTGGAAAGATATGTATAACGGTAAGTTTGTAATATCTTAACTTAGTTGCAATATCGGTCCAGTCCAATGTATACTCCATACATTCGAAACTAGTATACTTTACTAATGTCCTGGAAAGAACATAACACTTACTCCAAGTGTAAGTACACATCATCGCTGATTATCACATTAGTGTAAATCCAATAACACTGATGAAACAGGGACCAATACTTTTGATTCATATGATGACAATCACATTCCACTGTGTTGACGATACTGTAATTGTGAATAAACATATGATCTGGATTTAACTGATTTTGTGTGTATGAATGTAATAAACATATTAAACATATTAAACCATTAGCATGTAAAATTCATGCAAACATCAATCACTTCAAATTTCTTATATTGATAAATAATCAGATTGTAAAGAGTTTTATTTAGGGCATAAAACCTAACAATTGAGTGGGAGCGCTAACATAAATATGGAATCTATAGCTTCTATCTAGCGAATAGTAAGCAAAGAATGATTTCCTTCGAGCTTAACCAAACGAGATAAATGGTGGAGTACTCATTTCACTTAGCTGAAATATCATTTATACAGGGTTAAGTGTTTTAAGGATAAAATACATTGTAGGGTGTTACGGTAATTAAGTCCCTGTACGATGTAAATCATCCATGTAGAGGATCATTGATCACATTAGGATTGTAACAATGGATAACTAATGATGTGTCTATATGGTGGAAGATATAGAGCATTCTATATACTGAGAGTGCAATTCTAAGTTCTATGCGTTGATTCAACGAAGAATTAATAAGTCAGTGAATTTAAGTAGTAAATTCTTGATCTGCTTATTGGAAGCTCGGATATATAGACCCATGGTTCCCCACTAGTTGAGACAATATTACTTGTAAGACTCATTTAATTGATTTTAATTAATCAATTATAATTCTCAAGTTAGACTGTGTTTATTTGAGAATTTATCACTTATTAAGGGCAAAACATTAAATAGAGATTTTGAAGGGCATATTTATTAATTAGGAAACTTTAATTAGTTTTTATTATTAATAAATAAATGACAATATATTATTTGATAATTAATTTTAATTATTAAATAATTAGATTTGACATTTATGTGGTTGAACAAAGGAATTGGCAGTTTTTGACAAAATAGGAAACTAGCAATGTAGGAAAAGGAAAGTTGGAAAAGTGGCAAGCCTTGTTTCCACAATGCCTAGGCCGGCCACTTTTCTTCCCTTTTCACATTGATTTTTCAATTTTTTAAATGCCAATTAATTCAACCATAGCCCTAGGTGGTCTTCTATAAATAGAAGGTAAAGGCTTCAGTTTTTGGACACAACATTTTCACAGAATTTTCTCACACAAAAACTCTCTCCAAGCCGCCACCCTCTCTCTCTCTACCTTCTCTGTTTCGAAATCTATGAGTGATAGAGTAGTGCCCACACACATCAAGTAATACCTCAATTATAGTGAGGAAGGCTATGTAAAATTCAGAGACAACAAAGAAGGACTATCGGGCTCAGATCTTGATTATACTCCGCGACAAAAAAGAATCAAGGGTTAGAGATCTGAGAGGGAGGAGACATATATTCTGCTGCACCCAATGTAAGATTTCTCTTACTTTTATGTGTTTAATTTTTCATTGTTTTGGAAGTTCATATTTAGGTTGTTAAATCAACATACTTGTGAGTAGATCTAAGATCCTGGTAAAATAACTTCCAACATGGTCCCCATACTAGTTGAGACCATGCTGCTTGTAAGACTCAGTTAATTGATTTTGATTAATCAATTATAATTCTAAAGTTAGACTGTGTATACTTTGTGAATTTTCACAAAGCAAGGGCGAAATTGTAAAGAAAAGAGATTCTAGGTTTATTTATTAATTAAGAGACTTTATATGTCTAATTAATAAATATATTAAATGACAATATTATTTAATAATTAATTTTTAGTTATTAAATAATTAGAATTGGCATTTAAATGATTGAATTTTAAAAATGGCATTTTTGAGAAAATGAGATGCAGAAATGATAAAACAGCAAAATTGCAAAAGTAAGGCCCATTATCCAAGGCCCATGGCCGACCACACTTGTAGACTTTTATCATTTATTTTTTCATTATTTTAATGCCAAATAATTCTAACCTAAACCTAGGTGGTTACCTATAAATAGATAGTGATGGCTCTCATTCACACTTGAAATTCTGTCAGATGAAAACTGAGCCTCTATCTTTTCTCTATAGGCCGAACCTCTTCCCTCTTCTTTTCTTCTCTAAATTTCAAATTCCTTGAGTGAATGAGTGAGTGTCCACACACATCAAGTGGTATCTCGATCATAGTGCGTAAGATTGTGGAAAACCATCCAACAAGAAGGAGAATCAGCATCAAAGGAAGGAGAGAAAGAGATCCAGGTTCAGATATTGATAATGCTCTGCTACAGAAAGGAATCAAGGGCTAGATATCTGAACGGAATGAGTCATTATATTCCGCTGCACCCAATGTCAGGTTTACTAAACTTTATATGTGTTTATTTCATTATTTTAGAATTCATATTAGGTTGTTAATGAAACATACTTGTTAGTAAATCTAGATCCTGGTAAAATATATCCAACAACTGGCCTCAAAGCCATGGTAATAATTTACTTTCATGAAATATGAATTAAAACGATGTTATATGTTGATTTTGATGGTTTCATGTGGTTTATGTGCTTATTTGATAATAGTTTAGAAATCGCAATATATGTTACTAAAATAATTTTTATTTCGATCGCAATAACATTTTATCTTATTAGACATTTTTTTAATAAAATTATATTTTGGCAAAAATAACATGAAGATATGAAAAATTGGTTAGTTTAGTTTGAATAGATATTTTAGGTTTTCAAACCATAAATTTTGAAACTTATTATTTTATTATTATTTTTTAAAATATTCTAACCATATAAAATATCTTATTTTTCAATTAGTTTATTTATGTAATATTTAAATTTATTAAATTATAAGACTCAGAATATTATAAAATATCTAAATTTAAAATTCAAGATATTATATTATCTTGTTAGAAATTTTAAATAAATTTAAATTTTGAATAAACTTGATATTTCAAAAACTGGTTAGATATTTTTGATTTTTTGTTAGAAGTTAAGAAATTTACGAGTTTATTGAATTTTGAATTTTTTCAAATATTCTCTAACAACCTAAATTTGAATTCTAGTTTAGATATTTATTTTAAAATTTAATTTTATTTTAAACTTTAAAATTGAGATATTTTAGCTTACTTTCCAAATATCCCAGATCAGTTATTTGTTTGTATTGTTTGATTATATTATTATGTATTCAATTTTTTTTTACAAACCTATTATTTATTTGATCTAAATTGCTAGTAAATTTGTAACAGGTAAATTTTTGTAATTTCTTTCATCTGTGGAAACCTAGTAACATGATAGGGCCCATCCAAATCATTTGACCTGTGTGAGCCTATATGTTTGCTATTGGGCTTAGATGCATATAGGAGGCCCATTTAAGTTTTACTAAGTAAATGGACTAGGTTGCTAAAATAAATTTTGACATAAGTAAATTTATTTAGGCCCAACTAGATTTGGGCTTATTCAATGAATAACAATTGTTTATTTAAAGGTTAAATTCCTCTCTTTTGGGCCTTGTGTGAGAGTTGGGGGCCAATAGAAGTGGGTACGACATACTGAACTTAGCTCCCCCTCACATGAACTACCCCAATTGTGAAGGCCCATTTGCCTTATTTAAATAATTGCATTAGGTTAATTATATTAGTCTAACCTAATTAAAATTGAAGTAGCAACATAATTAACTTTTAAAATATATGAAATTTAATTTTTCATTTAATATTTTAAAATTAATTTTTAAAAAACACTTAGTAAATGAAATTATTCTAGATAGTTATTTCTAGAACTAGTTATTTTTTCTAATATTTAACTAAGAAAATATCATAGATTGTGAAATTAATTGTTTAATAATTAATTTTGGTACAATCTAAGTTAAGTGTATTTTTCCTAGTATTAAATTAGAATTAATAATTAAGTCTTCTCTATACTTAATTATTTATTTCTTGAATTTAATACATTTAATTAAATTGAAAATTTAAATATTTAAGTTGATTTTCATCATGATACTTAAATATTATTATTTTCATGTTATTTAATTAAAATTGAAAATTATTTTAAGTTTAAAATCTTATTTCATATAACTTAAATTTGAATAATTTTCAAAATATATTTTATTAATGTTTTTCCACAATTTCGAAATTGCATTTCTTAAATGCAAAAGTTTCGAATTTTATTTGAAAAATAGATTAAAGTTGTAAATTATTTATTTTAATTTTGGACCAACTTAAATCAATGATTTTTTCATTTAATGATTAATTAAAATAAATGAAGTAAAATATATTTAATTAGCAAATGAATTAATTAGTCCATGAAAATCTAGATAGATATTATCTGTTTTTGCTTGAAGTATTTTTCTAGTGTATTTAATTAAATAAAAAATTAATACTTAAGTTGATTTTCATCATCATACTTAAATATTTGAAATTTTTCTTATATATATTTAATTAAATAGGAAATTATATTTTTTGTTGTAAATTAATTTTATTAATTTTGGGCCAACATTAAATTAGAATAATTTTTCCAGAATTTATTTTTATTTTATTTTAAAGCATTTTTTCGAAAATAGTATTCTTAAATACTTCAATTTTTCGAAATGCAATGTATATTTATAGAAAATTAAATTTGAGTTGTAAATTAATTTAAATTAATTTTGTAACAACTTAAATTGAATATTTTTCTAAATATTTATTGGAAATTATTACTAAGATGGAAATAATTCATGTTATTTTCATATCCATCTAAGTATAATTTATAAATATTAAATTAAAATTTATATTTAGAATTTTTCATTCTAAATTGGAAATTTTAATTAAATAAATATATATTTAAAATAAATTGATTAAAATAAATATTAGAAAAAAATACACTTTAAATAATGAGCTTTATTATTAGGACATTCGATCTCCATTGTTGGTTTTACATAGCTTTTGTTTTAGTGAGTAATCCTCCCTAATGAAGGAACGTTCATTAGCAAGTTAGCACCGTTTAATCTCGAAAGATAAGTAGCTTTGTAAGTGTTTTATATGGTATGGATCACCCTAATGGTTGCTAGAATATTTAACATTTTAGAGGAGCTGACAACTCTATTCAATGGATGGTAGCTTTGACTCTCGCCTAAACGGGACACTAATATCAGTTTGTTGAAGACCTTGGAAATTATTTAGGATTGTATGTTTTAGTATTTTCACTTGTCATTCCTACTTGCTATATGTTTAATAATTTCTGAATTGTGTATGATTTTATATTGAACCATGTTATTTTCTGTTATTAAACTGTAGTTTATTTTCGAATCTTCATTGTTGGTCTAACTGGGTTTGTTTATCTAATGAGATAAATCCCTAATGGATTTTCACCATTAGACATACATAGTAGTGTTAGATCTCGAAAGATAAATATTGTATATGCAACATCTAGCTGTTCATCAATTAATGACACCTTAGACTAGTATTTTTACAATATGAAACAAGAAGATTGTATAAATAAGATTACTTTGACTCTCGCTAATCGAAGCATCGTTGGATTCTTATTTAAAAACGAAATTATCCTAATTCCTCTTAGCTTATTCATTTCGAATTAGCTCAATAACATATCATTGGATGAATGGTGTATAAATCATTTCATGTCATTCTATATTCTCTTAAGAAATTAAATGACGCATATGATTATAATCACGAAATTCTATTCCAAAATGATATAAGTCCTCAATCTTAGAAATTTCCTACTTGTATGGGCAGATTTGACTTAGAGTTTAAATTAGTAGTGGTGGTCCAAGAAAGAATTACTCATTATATTTGGTATAAATTTAATTCTTTGACTTTAATTTTAGATTCCAAACAAAAATTTTCTTATATTTCTAATTCCAGAATACAATACAGTTACACTTTCACAAGTGTTTAATAACCATTTTCTATCAATGGATTCTAACTGTATGGAATATGAGTTTAGTATTTTATGACCAGGATCCACTTGCAATATTCTAAGAACTCTTTGATGTAACTAAATCTAAGTCATCAAAAAGACACAACCACATTTTTATTAATCTATGGCATTTGTATCTTGTTCATAGTGGTTTTGACAAGATCAATCTCTGCAAAGAGTTAATATGCTTATATCCACTGAAAGTTTTTCATCTCATTAGTAGATGGATGTACATTCAGGGGTGGATATGAGTTTTTTTGTTGTATTCTTAAAACGATAACTCTGGATTATACCTTATGCAAAGAAATTTGAAATGTTTGAAAAATTTCTGATTTCTAGCAATGGTGGAACACCATTAAGGTAAGTGGTTAAAGATCTTGCAAACTTATAGGTGTGGAGAAATAGTTAGTAGATATGCAGTTCAAAGATCATTAAATTGATTTTTGAATTATATCCAAACTTACCTCCCTAGAAATTTCGATTTGCATATTGATGATTAGTTACTAGTCGTTGCTTAAGTCTTTCAATAACAATACAATTTCAGAATGATGTAATGGTTGTATACTTAATGTAAATCATTACTAGATTCATGGATAACCTAATCGAATTCTTAAGAAAAGCTAGAACTGTTAACCATGGTTTGCATGTTTGTTAGCTATTCTAAGTGATTAGGGGTGGACAATCCCATAGTCAATAGATAAGAAAGTGTTTGTTTAAACAAATACTACTTTTCTAAGAAAATGACTAAGTCTGAAAATAAAGTAGAAAATAAAGTAGATATTTTTCTTGATTCTAAAAGTGTTCTATCATCTTATTTTCCATATGATGATCCCACTGTCTCTGTTATTTTGACACAACCGAAGAGGTCAATACCGTTTAGTTTTTCTTAGACATAATTCACGGTACCTTGTCGTAGTGGGAGAGTTTCTAGGAACTCACCTTCTTATGACTTGGAGGACACTAGTGATTAAAATCCATTGTGAGTTTAAACAAATAATGGATTGTCAAGATAAGAAACCAAGAAGAAAGCCAATAGAACTATTGTTTGGTCCATTCACATGGAATAACCTAAAGTTTTCTATTACAAGGACATAAAAGGAAATTTTTATTGATAAGTCTATTCAATGGACTTAACAAAAGTTCCTGTTCCTTGTATTATAGGTTTGAGTTTATCCAAACCTATGGCTTATGGTATACCTGGTAATTACTTACTCTAATGCAAGCAACTTAATTTAGTAAGATGCTGAAGCATTTTCTTTGTAATGGCAATCTATAGAAGCTTCTCGACTTCTAGGCATAGATTTTATTTATCTAAGGAAAAGTCTCAACTATTCCAGAAAAGATAAAGCCATGAAATAATTTCTTATATCAACAGTGAGAGGTCTTAGATATGCTTTAGTATGCCTTAGACCAGACACCTACTGTTGAGTGGGAGTAATGAGTAAGTATCAGATTAATCCAGGAGAGGAACATTGGAAGACAATCAAGTAAATCTTATGATTAAGAAGAGGAACTATATGTTAGTCAATAAGAGTGTGTTTAAAACTCTTAGACTACACCACATCAGATTTCAAGACTTGCCTTTGTGTTAGAATGTCTGCTGATAAGATGGTGATTACTCTGGGGGTGGAATAGTGATTTTGGAGAAGTGTAAAAACCTATCTGAAGTCTCTAGGTCTACCAGAAAGGGACTGAATGTTAAAGTTGCAGGAAAGGTACTTATTCAGTCTAAGGAAAGTTCTATACATTTGTGGCACAGTTCCAAATTGCCTTAACTACTAGTGTTACTTCCTGAATAACCAAGAAGTAGTTGCCAAAGGTATAGAATCCAGTATCCCAAAAGAGTAGACATATAGAGAGGAATTTCACATTATCAATGATTTTGTGATTAAGGAAGAGTAATGGTAGAGAAAAGGTTGTGTTTAATTCAACCTTTCAAATCCTATTACGAGGAGTGTACTACTACTACACTTGATTTGTATATCAAGGTGTTGAGATTATTGTTGGAAATTATTTTACCAGGATCTTAGATCTACTTACAAGTATGTTTATTAAAACCCTAAATATGAACTTTCTAAAACGATGAAATAAACACATATAAAGTTTAGGAAACCTTACATTGGGTGCAGCGGAATAATATCACTCCTTCCGTTCAGATATCTAGCCCTTGATTCCTTTCTGTAGCAGAGCATTATCAATATCTGAACCTGTATCTCTTTCTCTGAATCTTTGATGCTGAAACTCCTTCTTGCTGAAAGTCTTTCTTCATGATCTTCCTCACTATGGTTGAGGTATCACTTGCTGTGTGTGGGCACTACTCATACACTTAAGAATTTCGAAATTTAAGAGGAAAGAAAGAGAGAGGGAGTGGTCGGCCAGATAGGGAGAGAGAAGGCTTAGGTTTTTCTGAATCAGAAGTGTAATTTTCCTTAAGCCTTCACTATCTATTTATAGCATTCCACTAGGGTTAGGTTTGAATTATTTGGCATTAAAATAATGAGAATATCATTTTAAATTACCTACAAAAGTGGCCGGCCATACAAAGTGGACTTGGGCCTCACTTTTTGCAATTTTGCAGTTTTATCTTTTCTGCATCTGATTTTCTCAAAAACACCAATTTTCTAATTCAACCATTTAAATGCCAATTCTAACAATTTAATAACTATAAATAATTATTAAATAATATTGTCATTTATCATATTTATTAATTGAACCATACAAAGTATCATAATTAACAAATATGCCCCTATAAACTCTTTCTTTACAATTTCGCCCTTACTTAGTGAAAAATTCACAAATAGACATAGTCTAATTGGAGAATTATAATTGATTAATCAAAACCAATTATATGAGTCTTACAATCAATATTATCTAAACTAGTGCGGGAACCATGGGTCTATATAACCGAGCTTCCAATAAGTAGATCAAGAATTTAGAACTAAAATTCATTAACTTATTAATTCTTAGTTGAATCCACGCATAGAACTTAGAATTGCACTCTCAATATATAGAATGCTCTATATGTTCCACAATATAGACGCATCATTAGTTATCCATTGTTATAATCCTAATGTGATAAATGATCCTCTATATGAATGATCTACACTGTAAAGGGATTAGATTACCGTTACACCCTACAATGTATTTTATCCTTACTCCACCATTTATGTTCGTTTGGTCAAGCTCGAAGGAGATCATCCTTTGCTTACTATGTGCCAGATAGAAGCTATAGATTCCATGTTTATGCTAGCGCTCCCACTCAATTGCACTACCGTGTTCCCAAAATGTACGTATCACCCTGACCTAAAAGTAGGCTTAACTAACAAATCAAAGAACACGAATAGCCTTTCAAGATTTAGCCTAATCATAACACGATTAAGAACATTTGATCTAGGATCAACTAGGCGATATTGACTTGAATAGATATTACGGTAAGTTTAATAAATTTAAGTCAAAGTTCAATATCGGTCCTTTCCGATGCATACTCCATGCATCCAACTTGAGCTTTACTTTAACCAATATTCTGGAAAGAACATAGCACTTCTCCAAATGCAAGTAAACTCTGTTGTAGATTATCATATCAGTAAAACCCTATGTCTGATAAATCTAGGAAACTTTATTCACATAGTCATGTTTACTTTCCAATGTGTTGACGGCACAATAAACAGGATCAAGCATGTGAAAATGGTTTCAGATGAATTTAAACATTATGTACATATAATCATGAAATAAATCATGTGAACCATGCAACATTAAATGTTATTTCTGTTCTATATAAATAAGTAAATCTGATTATATTGAAATGAGTTTTTTTTAGGGCATAAAACCCAACAATTATTTGAAATGCACATTTTGTTTTATAATAGTGCAAGTGGGAGTTTGTTGGGTTTTATGCCCTAAATAAAACTCATTTCAATATAATCAGATTTACTTATTAATATAGATCAGAAATAACATTTAATGTTGCATGGTTCACATGATTTATTTCATGATTATATGTACATAACGTATGAATTCTATTTAAGTCCAGAACATATCAATTTGTTAATGATTATAGTGTTGTCAACACAGTGGAATATAATCTTAATTATATGTTCGAAAGATTATTCCCTGATTTGTCAGAACACTGGATTTAGACTGACAGGGTATAATCAGCGATAGGTATTCTTACACCTTGGATAAGTGTTATGTCCTTTCCAGGACATTGGCAAAGTTTACCAGCATCGGATGTATGGAGTATACATCGGAAGGGATCGATATTGAACTTTGATTAGATATATTAGGATTTACCGTAATATCTATTCAATTCAATATCACCTGTTGATCCTAGATCAAATGATCTTAATCCTAATATGATTAGGTTCAATCTCAAGAGTGTTATTCGTGTTCTTTGATTTGTTAGTTAAGCCTACTTTTGGGTCAGGGTGATCTGTACATTTTGGGAACACGGTAGTGCAATTGAGTGGGAGCGCTAACATAAATATGGAATGTATAGCTTCTATCTAGCGAATAGAAAGTAAAGGATGATTTCCTTCGAGCTTAACCAAACAAAAATAAATGGTGGAGATCTCATTTCACTTAGCTGAAATATCATTTATACTGGGTTAAATGTTTTAAGGATAAAATACATTGTAGGGTGTTACGGTAATTTAATCCCTTTACAGTGTAAATCATCTATATAGAGGATCATTGATCACATTAGGGTTATAACAATGGATAACTAATGACGTGTCTATATCGTGGAACATATAGAGCGTTCTATATACTGAGAGTGCAATTCTAAGTTCTATGTGTGGATTCAACGAAGTATTAATAAGACAGTGAATTTAAGATATAAATTCTTGATCTACTTATTGGAAGCTCGGATATATAGACCCATGGTCCCCATACTAGTTGAGACCATACTGCTTGTAAGACTCAGTTAATTGATTTTGATTAATCAATTATAATTCTAAAGTTAGACTATGTCTACTTTGTGAATTTTCACTAAGCAAGGGCGAAATTGTAAAGAAAAGAGATTCTAGGTTTATTTATTAATTAAGAGACTTTATATGTCTAATTAATAAATATATTAAATGACAATATTATTTAATAATTAATTTTTAGTTATTAAATAATTAGAATTGGCATTTAAATGGTTAAATTAAAAAATTGGCATTTTTGAGAAAATGGGATTGAAAAATGACAAAATGGCAAAATTGTAAAGTGAGGCCCATTATCCATATCAGGGCCGGCCACTATGCAAGCATTTTACCATTTATATTTTTATTATTTTAATGTCATACAATTATAACCTAAACCTAGATGGCATTCTATAAATAGAAAGTGATGGCTTCAGGAAACTATGGACTTGCCTCTTATTTTCTCTCAGAGCAAAACCTGAGCCTCCAAGCCGCCACTCTTCTTCTCTTTTCTTCTCTTCAATTTCGAAATACCGTAGTGATAGAGTAGTGCCCACACACATCAAGTGGTATCTCAATCATAGTGTTGAAGATTGTGTAGAATCCAATCAATAAGAAGGAGAATCAGCATCAAGGAAGGAGAGAAAGAGATCCAGGTTCAGATCTTGATTATGTTCTGCTACAGAAAGGAATCAAGGGCTAGAGATCTGAACGGAAAGAGTCATTACATTCCGCTGCACCCAATGTAAGGTTTCCTAAACTTTATATGTGTTTATTTCATTGTTTTAGAATTCATATTAGGATGTTAATGAAACATACATGGTAGTAAATCTAGATCCTGGTAAAATATTTCAAACAACTGGCACCAGAGCTATGGTAATGATTTACTTTCATGAAATATGAATTAAAACAATGTTATGTGTTGATTTGGATGGTTTCATGTGGTTTATGTGTTGTACTGAACCTTTTTCCATAAAAAAATATTTTTTCTGTTTTTGAAAATATTTTATTTGGATTCCTTGTGAAAAATTAAGCAATTTTGTTTTTTACGGAACTCGATTCCGATAAAAATTGAGAAAGTTATGAATTTTTGGAAGTTTCAGGTTGAGTTGGTGCATCGTATGCACCAGGCACTCGGACAAGCCCATCCGCGCACGGATTTCAGACAAGCATTGTTTAAGGCGCAGGGTCTTCAGACAGCACACTCGCCCGTGTGCACCCTGCTGTCCGCCCGAGGACACCCTGCACACGTCGAGTTTTCTCGGCTAGGGACCACCATTCCGCGCGCGTCCTGGGGGTTTGCAGCCTCTCGAATCTGCACGTGCAGCCTCCTGGGCAGCCACCTCCCAAAAATCCGATTTTTGTGGAATTTTTCCCAAAAATCTAATTTTTCCAATTTTGAAACCCCAAATTTAAAATAAAATATTATTTTTAAATATATTTGAACTTAAATATCATTTTTTTATATTAATAATATTTATTTTTCAATAGATTATTATTAATTTTGATATTTTGAGGTTTAAATTTAAAAATTGATTATTTTAATTTTTTAAATTATCGTCAGATTTAAAAATTTCTTAATTTCTTTAATATTTATATATTATTTAATTATAAGATTAGATATTTTGATATTTAACATATTTTAAATTAAAAGATAACTTTATCTTTTTATTTAAAATATGATATTAAAATTATCTTATATGACAAATTAAATAATTAATAAATTTGAAATTAACCTAGATATTTTTCTAGATATTTTAACCATAATATTTTCAAATTCAAAAATTTATTATTTTGTTAAATATTTAATTATTTATAAATTATAAGTTTTAAAAATGATATCTTACTATTTTATATCATTTTTTTACTTATTAGATATTTATAAATTACCTTTAAATATTTAAATAACTTATATATTTTTATAGAAATTTGAATATTTCTTAATTTGAGATATTTTGACATATAATTATGGTAATTATTATTTATTTATTATTTTTATTCTTAAAATATTAACTATCTAGCCATATCTATTTTAAAATTGGTTTATTTTATTATTTTAATTTTATTAAATTATAAGATTTGAAAGTGATATTGAAGTTTTTTTTTTAAAATCATTGATCTTATTAGATATTTAATTTAATTTCAAAAATAATTCAAATAAACTTAGATATTTTAGATTAGTTTTCAGTTTGAATTTTAAATTTTGAGATTTTTAAGGTTTGTTTTAACAACCCTAAATTTTTCAAAATTTAGTTGGTTAGTTTAAGAATAATAATTTAATTATATTAATATCTTATTTCACATCTGTTACATGGACAATGTTTGTTTATTTATTTATATTGTTTATTCAAATTTTTTTTTAACAAACCTATTATTTATTTGATCTAAATTACTATGATTAACTTGTTGACGGATCCAATAATCTGATTTTAATCATAGTCCAATTGTCAATAGATCTTATAAATAATTTGTAACAGGTAAGTTTTGTACTTCTTTCATCTGTGTAAACCTAGTAACATGATAGGGCCCACCCAAATCTTTTGACCTGTGTGAGCCTATATATGTTTGCTTTTGGGCTTAGATGTATATAGGAAGCCCATTTAAGTTTTGACTAAGTAAATGGACTGTTGGGTTTTATGCCCTAAATAAAACTCCATTTAAATGTAATCTAATTGATTCAATACCAATAAAGAAACAGAATTTTCATTCATTTGTATGTTTTGGTTCATGTTATCAATTGCTTGTCTATTTGATTTATAAATTCATCTGAAACCCTTTTCACAGACTTGTCCTGTTTATTGTGTTGTCAACACAGTGCAAAGTAAACATGACTATGAGAATAAAGATTCCTAGATTTATCAAACACAGGGTTTTACTGATATGATAATCTACAACAGAGTTTACTTGTATTTGGTATAATGCTATGTTCTTTCCAGAGCATTGTTTAAAGTAAAGCTGAGGTTGGGTGCATGGAGTATGCATCGGAAGGGACCGATATTGAACTTTGACATAAATTTATTAAACTTACCGTAATATCTATTCAAGTCAATATCGCCTAGTTGTTCCTAGATCAAATGATCTAAATCCTGATATGATTAGGTTCAATCTCAACAGTGTTATTCGTGTTCTTTGATTTGTTAGTTAAGCCTACTTTTGGGTCAGGGTGATCTGTACATTTTGGGAACACGGTAGTGCAATTGAGTGGGAGCGCTAACATAAATATGGAATGTATAGCTTCTATCTAGCGAATAGAAAGTAAAGGATGATTTCCTTCGAGCTTAACCAAACAAAAATAAATGGTGGAGATCTCATTTCACTTAGCTGAAATATCATTTATCTTTTGAGTTAAATGTTTTAAGGATAAAATACATTGTAGGGTGTTACGGTAATTTAATCCCTTTACAGTGTAAATCATCTATATAGAGGATCATTGATCACATTAGGGTTATAACAATGGATAACTAATGACGTGTCTATATCGTGGAACATATAGAGCGTTCTATATACTGAGAGTGCAATTCTAAGTTCTATGTGTGGATTCAACGAAGTATTAATAAGACAGTGAATTTAAGATATAAATTCTTGATCTACTTATTGGAAGCTCGGATATATAGACCCATGGTCCCCATACTAGTTGAGACCATACTGCTTGTAAGACTCAGTTAATTGATTTTGATTAATCAATTATAATTCTAAAGTTAGACTATGTCTACTTTGTGAATTTTCACTAAGCAAGGGCGAAATTGTAAAGAAAAGAGATTCTAGGTTTATTTATTAATTAAGAGACTTTATATGTCTAATTAATAAATATATTAAATGACAATATTATTTAATAATTAATTTTTAGTTATTAAATAATTAGAATTGGCATTTAAATGGTTAAATTAAAAAATTGGCATTTTTGAGAAAATGGGATTGAAAAATGACAAAATGGCAAAATTGTAAAGTGAGGCCCATTATCCATATCAGGGCCGGCCACTATGCAAGCATTTTACCATTTATATTTTTATTATTTTAATGTCATACAATTATAACCTAAACCTAGATGGCATTCTATAAATAGAAAGTGATGGCTTCAGGAAACTATGGACTTGCCTCTTATTTTCTCTCAGAGCAAAACCTGAGCCTCCAAGCCGCCACTCTTCTTCTCTTTTCTTCTCTTCAATTTCGAAATACCGTAGTGATAGAGTAGTGCCCACACACATCAAGTGGTATCTCAATCATAGTGTTGAAGATTGTGTAGAATCCAATCAATAAGAAGGAGAATCAGCATCAAGGAAGGAGAGAAAGAGATCCAGGTTCAGATCTTGATTATGTTCTGCTACAGAAAGGAATCAAGGGCTAGAGATCTGAACGGAAAGAGTCATTACATTCCGCTGCACCCAATGTAAGGTTTCCTAAACTTTATATGTGTTTATTTCATTGTTTTAGAATTCATATTAGGATGTTAATGAAACATACATGGTAGTAAATCTAGATCCTGGTAAAATATTTCAAACAACTGGCACCAGAGCTATGGTAATGATTTACTTTCATGAAATATGAATTAAAACAATGTTATGTGTTGATTTGGATGGTTTCATGTGGTTTATGTGTTGTACTGAACCTTTTTCCATAAAAAAATATTTTTTCTGTTTTTGAAAATATTTTATTTGGATTCCTTGTGAAAAATTAAGCAATTTTGTTTTTTACGGAACTCGATTCCGATAAAAATTGAGAAAGTTATGAATTTTTGGAAGTTTCAGGTTGAGTTGGTGCATCGTATGCACCAGGCACTCGGACAAGCCCATCCGCGCACGGATTTCAGACAAGCATTGTTTAAGGCGCAGGGTCTTCAGACAGCACACTCGCCCGTGTGCACCCTGCTGTCCGCCCGAGGACACCCTGCACACGTCGAGTTTTCTCGGCTAGGGACCACCATTCCGCGCGCGTCCTGGGGGTTTGCAGCCTCTCGAATCTGAACGTGCAGCCTCCTGGGCAGCCACCTCCCAAAAATCCGATTTTTGTGGAATTTTTCCCAAAAATCTAATTTTTCCAATTTTGAAACCCCAAATTTAAAATAAAATATTATTTTTAAATATATTTGAACTTAAATATCATTTTTTTATATTAATAATATTTATTTTTCAATAGATTATTATTAATTTTGATATTTTGAGGTTTAAATTTAAAAATTGATTATTTTAATTTTTTAAATTATCGTCAGATTTAAAAATTTCTTAATTTCTTTAATATTTATATATTATTTAATTATAAGATTAGATATTTTGATATTTAACATATTTTAAATTAAAAGATAACTTTATCTTTTTATTTAAAATATGATATTAAAATTATCTTATATGACAAATTAAATAATTAATAAATTTGAAATTAACCTAGATATTTTTCTAGATATTTTAACCATAATATTTTCAAATTCAAAAATTTATTATTTTGTTAAATATTTAATTATTTATAAATTATAAGTTTTAAAAATGATATCTTACTATTTTATATCATTTTTTTACTTATTAGATATTTATAAATTACCTTTAAATATTTAAATAACTTATATATTTTTATAGAAATTTGAATATTTCTTAATTTGAGATATTTTGACATATAATTATGGTAATTATTATTTATTTATTATTTTTATTCTTAAAATATTAACTATCTAACCATATCTATTTTAAAATTGGTTTATTTTATTATTTTAATTTTATTAAATTATAAGATTTGAAAGTGATATTGAAGTTTTTTTTTTAAAATCATTGATCTTATTAGATATTTAATTTAATTTCAAAAATAATTCAAATAAACTTAGATATTTTAGATTAGTTTTCAGTTTGAATTTTAAATTTTGAGATTTTTAAGGTTTGTTTTAACAACCCTAAATTTTTCAAAATTTAGTTGGTTAGTTTAAGAATAATAATTTAATTATATTAATATCTTATTTCACATCTGTTACATGGACAATGTTTGTTTATTTATTTATATTGTTTATTCAAATTTTTTTTTAACAAACCTATTATTTATTTGATCTAAATTACTATGATTAACTTGTTGACGGATCCAATAATCTGATTTTAATCATAGTCCAATTGTCAATAGATCTTATAAATAATTTGTAACAGGTAAGTTTTGTACTTCTTTCATCTGTGTAAACCTAGTAACATGATAGGGCCCACCCAAATCTTTTGACCTGTGTGAGCCTATATATGTTTGCTTTTGGGCTTAGATGTATATAGGAAGCCCATTTAAGTTTTGACTAAGTAAATGGACTGTTGGGTTTTATGCCCTAAATAAAACTCCATTTAAATGTAATCTAATTGATTCAATACCAATAAAGAAACAGAATTTTCATTCATTTGTATGTTTTGGTTCATGTTATCAATTGCTTGTCTATTTGATTTATAAATTCATCTGAAACCCTTTTCACAGACTTGTCCTGTTTATTGTGTTGTCAACACAGTGCAAAGTAAACATGACTATGAGAATAAAGATTCCTAGATTTATCAAACACAGGGTTTTACTGATATGATAATCTACAACAGAGTTTACTTGTATTTGGTATAATGCTATGTTCTTTCCAGAGCATTGTTTAAAGTAAAGCTGAGGTTGGGTGCATGGAGTATGCATCGGAAGGGACCGATATTGAACTTTGACATAAATTTATTAAACTTACCGTAATATCTATTCAAGTCAATATCGCCTAGTTGTTCCTAGATCAAATGATCTAAATCCTGATATGATTAGGTTCAATCTCAACAGTGTTATTCGTGTTCTTTGATTTGTTAGTTAAGCCTACTTTTGGGTCAGGGTGATCTGTACATTTTGGGAACACGGTAGTGCAATTGAGTGGGAGCGCTAACATAAATATGGAATGTATAGCTTCTATCTAGCGAATAGAAAGTAAAGGATGATTTCCTTCGAGCTTAACCAAACAAAAATAAATGGTGGAGATCTCATTTCACTTAGCTGAAATATCATTTATACTGGGTTAAATGTTTTAAGGATAAAATACATTGTAGGGTGTTACGGTAATTTAATCCCTTTACAGTGTAAATCATCTATATAGAGGATCATTGATCACATTAGGGTTATAACAATGGATAACTAATGACGTGTCTATATCGTGGAACATATAGAGCGTTCTATATACTGAGAGTGCAATTCTAAGTTCTATGTGTGGATTCAACGAAGTATTAATAAGACAGTGAATTTAAGATATAAATTCTTGATCTACTTATTGGAAGCTCGGATATATAGACCCATGGTCCCCATACTAGTTGAGACCATACTGCTTGTAAGACTCAGTTAATTGATTTTGATTAATCAATTATAATTCTAAAGTTAGACTATGTCTACTTTGTGAATTTTCACTAAGCAAGGGCGAAATTGTAAAGAAAGAGGTTTTACGGCGTATTTGTTAATTAAGATACTTTGTATGGTGCAATTAATAAATATGATAAATGACAATATTATTTAATAATTATTTATAGTTATTAAATAGTTGGAATTGACATTTAAATGGTTGAATTTGAAAATCGGCGTTTTTGAGAAAATAAGATGCAGAAATGATAAAACAGCAAAATCGCAAAAAGTGAGGCCCAAATCCAATATGCCATGGCCGACCACTTTAATAGGGTTTATCATCTGATATTTTCATTATTTTAATGCCAAATAATTCAAACCTAACCCTATGTGACATGCTATAAATATACAGGGAAGGCTTCAGGAAAAATAGACTTTCACATCTTATTTCCTTCAGAGAAAAACCTGAGCCTTCTCTCTCTATACCTAGCCGCCACCTTCACCCTTGTAACACCCTAACTAATTTAGGCGTATTACGTGATTTTTAAACGTACTGTGCAGCTCGTTGCTAATCAACGAGGTTTATGGAAAAACGTGATTAATTAAAATTTTGCTTTTTCATTAAACTTATAAATCATTTTGCAAAAAGTCTCGGGATCCCGATTTATAAAATATTTACAAACGTTTTCACTGTTCAACTTTTACATCAAAATAAAGTCGTCTAACGACAATTACAAAATCTCAGCCGTGCTGTCCCGAGGATCGTACGCTCCAGGCCTAACCGCCCCGACATGTACAATCCCATAAGCTCGCTCACGGTCCATCAGCAACTGCCTTGCCTTTACCTACACATGCAACGTAAACTGTGAGTCGACAGACTCAGTAAGAAAAGCATAATAATATCATACATAAAACTGACTGCCGTGTCCAACACGATACTGAGTCCCGCTACTGCCATGTCCAACATGGTGCGAGCACTCTTGCCATGTCCAACATGGTGCGAGTTTTGAACGTACAGGGGACGTTACTATTGACACGTAACAACCTGATCGGTCGAACCGGTCATACTCCGGCTTGGTCATACTCCGGCTGTCTGCGACGTGTTACTATATCCTCCTGATCGGGCGAACCGGTCATACTCCGGCTGCTGGTCATACTCCAGCCTGTCCCGACGGGATACGTCAATAGCACGGAACCACCAACCAAGTGTCAGCCTGATCGGTCAAACCGGTCATACTCCGGCTGCTGGTCATACTCCAGCCTGTACCGACGTGACAGGGTTGAGTGGTTCGAAGCCTAAATACATATCTAATGTAATCTAACAGGCTTCCTACATGCACGCTAAACATGTAATCTACATATGCATACTGTTATACTAATCTTACCTGGATTCCGATTTCAGGTGTGCCGGTCAACCTGACTGGAACTGAAGCTGAACGGCGGATTACTGGCTCCTAAACCATAAAAACCACAACGCTATAAGTGACACGCTAAATCACTTTCCGGGGACAAAAACTCGAAACTAAAAGTTTCCCTATCGATAAAAAGCATGGCAATACCCCTAAAAACCCAAAAACGAGGAAAACTCGGGTTCCGAAAAATCCCCCATCCGGAAGTCCGGTTGCCCAACCGGAATTCCGGTTCTGGAAATTTCTGAACCCCATCCGGAATTCCGGATGCTCAACCGGAATTCCGGTTCCTCGCAGGCAGCAACCAAAATTTCCCATATCTCGACCAATTTAACCCCAATTGATCCCAAACTTTCCAGACCTCCTCAATAGGTCCCAAATAACAAAACCAAAGCATCAAACCTACCCAGAAACCTCATACACGAAATTCACCATTAAAGCTCAAGCTTTGAGTTCCAAACTCAAGCTTGAGCACAACCAACTAAACAAGCAATCCACTAGCTTAATCCACCTTAAACTAGCATAATATTACCCCAGAAAACAATCAAAAACATTAACAATAACCCAGCAACAGATTACACAATTCATCTTCAAAATCACACATTTTGCATAGAAAATTTCCAAACTTTGCACAACCTATCTAGCATGCATTCCAACCTAACTAAGCATAAATAATCCAGCATTTGAACATAAAAATAACAACAATCACAAGCAGCAGCAACACATTCAAAATTAACATGCATTTACTCATAATTTCATCAAAACTCAAGGATTTTAAGAAAGGAAGAGGATGAGCTAACCTAGCTTGCAAAGAGTCTCAAGAATGGATGAAAGTTGCTTGGAAAATCAAAGAGAATTCAGTTCATGCACTCCAAAAGCTTCAGCCGAAAGTTAGAGAGGAAAAGAGAGTGTTTCTTTTTGAAAATTTCTATTTTTCTCTAAGTGTGAAAAATGAAGGAACTTAAAATAGTAATGCCATTTAATTAAAATCATTTCAGCCAACATTTAATAAAATAAACACTTATTTTTCCATTTAATAAATCACATAAAACAACACACTAATGGGGCAAAAAGACCATTTTGCCCCTCCACCATAAAATCATGCAAAACATACTAAAGGGGTATTTTTGGGACATTCTAAATTCCCGGCCATTCCCGACATTCCCAATGTCTAAACCCGTCCCCAAAATACTAACATACTAAGTTGTGATTTCTACTGAGCCAAACGCCGCGTTCCAAAATACCGGACACCGGAAATGCGAAATATAAAAACTGCTGATAACATAATTATGCATATCTGAATTCCATAATAAATTATTTAAATAGCTATAAATAATTTCCTGATTAACATAAATAACTGCTAATTTCCAAATTAACTAAGCGGGCTTTACAACTATTCCCCCCTTAAAAGGATTTCGTCCCCGAAATCTAACTCGAATAACTACGGATATTGAGCTCGCATATCCGATTCTAGCTCCCGGGTGGCTTCTTCCACCTTATTGTTTCTCCGGAGAACCTTGACCAACGCTATGGTCTTATTCCGAAGGACTTTATCCTTTCTATCCGGGATCCGCACCGGGTTGTTCCTCATAGGACATATCGGCGAAGCTGAAGGCTCTCATAACTGAGTATATGAGAGGGGTCTGAAACGTATTTTCTCAACATTGAGACATGAAATACGTTGTGCACTGCTGATAAAGCTGGAGGCAATGCTAACCGATATGCCACTTGACCTATCTTCTCGAGAATCTCGAAAGGTCCTGTAAATCTAGGGCATAACTTGCCTCTTTTCCCGAAACGTTTAATCCCCTTCATCGGAGATACTCGCAAAAACACATGGTCCCCTACTCGGAACTCAACATCTCTACGTTTCGGATCTGCGTAACTCTTCTGTCTGCTCTGGGAGGCAAGCATTCTAGCTTTAATCTTCTCTATTGCCTCATTGGTCCGTTGAACTGACTCTGGACCTAGGTATTTCCTCTCCCCTGTCTCATCCCAGTGGATAGGGGATCTACATTTCCTACCGTACAACAGTTCGTAGGGTGCCATCCCTATTGTACTCTGGTAACTGTTGTTGTATGAAAACTCTATTAACGGTAGGTATTTATTCCATGAACCCTCAAAGTCCATAACACAGGCTCTCAGCATATCCTCCAATATCTGAATTGTCCTCTCGGACTGACCATCTGTCTGAGGATGAAATGCTGTACTGAATTTTAGCTTCGTACCCATTGCCCGTTGCAAACTCTGCCAAAATTTGGAGGTGAATTTCGGATCCCTGTCCGAAACTATAGACTTCGGTACCCCGTGAAGTCTCACTATCTCCCTGACGTATAACTCTGCCAACTGATCCACTGTAAACGTCGTTCTGACCGGCAGAAAATGAGCAGATTTCGTAAATCGGTCCACCACTACCCAGATGGAATCATACATACCCGTGGTCCTAGGTAACCCGACCACAAAATCCATAGTAATATCCTCCCATTTCCATTCTGGTAGGGTTAGAGGCTGCAACAACCCTGCTGGTCTCTGATGTTCAGCCTTGATCTGCTGACACGTGAGGCATCTCGAAACGAATTCTACCAAATTCTTCTTCATACCGCTCCACCAGAAGTACGGTTTCAAATCTTGATACATCTTGGTGGTGCCGGGATGTAGAGAATATGGAGTAGAATGAGCCTCCTCGAAGATCTCGTTTCTCAAGTCCACACTGTTCGGGACACAAACCCTGGCTTTATACAAAAGCACTCCACTATCTGACACTGAAAAGTCTTTGGCTTGACCAGCCAATACCTCATCTCGGATCTTCACTAACTCCGGATCTGTCGTCTGAGCAACTTTTATTCTTTCTAACGTATCGGATTGCAGCGTTAAGTTGTGTAGCTGACCTACCACAAACTCAATGCTGGACCTGACCATATCCTCTGCTAGCTGAGGTGAGATCTGAACCATGCTAGCTACCTGCCCGGGACCCTTTCTGCTCAGGGCATCGGCCACAACATTGGCTTTCCCGGGATGGTAAAGGATCTCACAATCATAATCCTTCACTAACTCCAACCAACGCCTCTGTCTCATGTTCAAATCTTTCTGAGTAAAGAAATACTTGAGACTTTTATGGTCGGTATAGATCTCGCACTTCTCACCATACAAGTAATGCCGCCAAATCTTCAGTGCAAAAACCACTGCGGCCAATTCTAAATCATGAGTCGGGTATCGCTGTTCATAATCCTTTAACTGACGGGAGGCATAAGCGATAACCCGATCGGCCTGCATCAATACGCACCCCAAACCCTGTTTGGATGCGTCACAATAGACCACGAACTTCTCCTCGTCCGAAGGCAAAGCTAGTACCGGAGCAGTAATCAATCTCTGTTTCAGCTCCTGAAAACTAGCTTCGCATTTATCTGTCCAGATAAATCGCTGATTCTTCTTTGTAAGCTCGGTTAGGGGCATTGAAATTTTGGAGAACCCCTCCACGAACCTACGGTAATACCCAGCTAATCCCAAAAGCTTCGATCTCCACATCGTCTTCGGTCTCGGCCAATCCCCGACGGATTCGATCTTCCCGGATCCACCTTGATCCCATCTTTACTCACAATGTGCCCTAGGAAGGACACCTGAGACAACCAGAACTCACATTTCTTGAACTTGGCGTAGAGTCTATGTTCTCGAAGTCGTTGCAGTACCATCTGAAGATGTAACTCATGCTCCTCTTCTGACTGAGAGTACACGAGGATATCGTCGATAAACACAATCACACAGATATCGAGGAAATCCTTGAATACCCTATTCATCAGGTCCATGAATGCTGCAGGAGCATTGGTTAGTCCGAATGACATAACCAGGAACTCGTAGTGTCCATACCTAGTGCGGAAAGCCGTCTTTGGAATGTCCTCCTCTCGGATCCTCAACTGATGGTAACCCGAACGGAGGTCAATCTTAGAAAAGACCGTCTTCCCCTGAAGCTGATCGAACAAGTCATCGATCCTAGGTAATGGATATTTATTCTTCACCGTCAGCTTGTTCAACTCTCTGAAGTCGATGCACATCCTCATAGATCCATCCTTCTTCTTCACGAACAAAACCGGGGCTCCCCAGGGTGACACACTGGGCCGAATGAACCCTATGTCAAGCAACCCTTGGAGCTGAATCTTTAACTCCTTAAGTTCAGCTGGAGCCATCCTATACGGGGCTTTAGAAACCGGATCCACCCCTGGTGCCAAGTCAATCACGAAGTCGATCTCCCGATGAGGTGGTAACCCTGGAAGTTCTTCGGGAAAAACGTCCAAAAATTCCCGAACCACTCTGATGTCCTCTGGCCGAATGGTGTCTGGCCGAGTGGTGTCCACCACCACGGCCGTAAACCCTAAGCACCCACCGTGCAATAATTCTCTCGCTGACATAGCCGAGATCACCGGGATCCGAGATCCCTGAACCGAACCCACAAATACGAACGGTTCTTCACTTTCCGGTTGGAAGACCACCATCTTCCTCTTGCAATCAATGCTCGCCGAATATTTAGATAGGAAATCCATTCCTAAAATAATATCAAATTCGACTAAGCTCATCTCTATCAGATCAGCGCTCAACTCTCTACCATCTATCCTGATCGGCATAGACCTAATCCACCTATTGGAGATAACCAATTCTCCGCCAGGTAACAGGGTTCCAAACCCACGACTCATATCTATCATAGGGTCTACCCAACTTACTAAAGATTCTCGGCCGCCACATAAGAACGTGTAGCCCCCGTAATCAAACAAAGACCGAATAAAACGAGTCGTTAATAAGAATCGACCCGTAACAACCGATGGGCCGGCATCCGCATCGGCTGCGTGATCGCGAATACCCCGGCCGGAGTGGGCATCGCCGGAGCTCTCGGTGCCTCCGGCGGGCCCGGGGACATTCCCTCTTGAAGTGCCCGGGCATGCCACAATGAAAGCATCCCCTGCCCCTTGCACTCTCCCCGATGGTGCCTCTTGCGGATAGGGCACTCGGGATAGGAGAAGCGAGTCTCATTACCACCAGACGACTCCTCTCGTTCTGGTTCCCCCGGAACCTCTTGTTCTGACTCGAGCCGCCGGAAGCAGTGGGTGCCCTCTTCCTCTGATCAATGGCCGAACCACTACTCCCCCTGCTAAATCCTGATGCAGGAGGGGTAGGAGCTCCGCCACCGACCGGAGTACTGGCTGAATCTGACATACATCCCACTGCGCCCTCAGCTCGCAGTGCCTTCTCCACCATCTGAGCGTAGGTGGTGCTGTCGTCTGTGGTAATCATCAGGTCATGCCTGATCTTGGGATTCAACCCGTCCAGATACTTCTCTTTCCTACTGAAGTCGGTCGGCACAATACCCGAGGCTAACCTCGCCAACCGGTCAAACTGAGTAGTATACTCAGTGACACTCATGTTCTCCCGCTGAGTCAGGTGAACGAATTCCTTTCTCTTGGCGCTTCTAACCGCCTCGTTGTAGTACTTCGCATTGAAAAGTTCCTGGAACCTCTCCCAAGTCATGGTGGTGACATCATGAATCTGAGACACCATGTCCCACCATACCAGGGCATCCTCCTGGAACTGAAAGGTGGCGCACACCACTCTGTCGTTGCCGGTGACACCCATAAAATTCAGAATTCTGGTGATCACCGTAAGCCACTGCTCGGCTTTCGACACATCTGGACCTCCCAGGAATACCGGAGGTGCTTGCTTCCGGAACCGCTCATATAAAGGTTCCAATGCGTGGGCCGCCACTACCATCTCGGCACAGGCGGCGGGGGCGGGTGCCACCGGAACTGCGGCACAGAGGCTGCAGGAGCACCCCGCTGTCTCAACCTCCGAATCTCGAGGTCTTGCTCCTCGATCCCGGCTTGCATCTCCGCAAACCGCAACTCCCGAGTTCGGGGCTCCCCGATCGGGCGGGGAGCACAGGCGGCTGTGGCGGGTTCTCATCACCCCGACCACGAGCCCTGCCTCGGGGACCTCTGCCTCGGCCCCTAGCAGGTGGGGGAAACTGAGCTCCCTCTCCCTGATTCGACCCCACTGAATTGCCCTGACTCCTCGTGGTCCGCCTGGCGTCCATCTAGTTAGAACCGCCTGCGAAACCAAGAGTTGGCATATCAGGTCGTATTCAGGGCGAGCTTACTAATGCCGCTTAATTTGGAAATTAGAAATGAAACATGCGCCTATTCTACTATCAGGCTACTAACATGCTTCCTAACAGGCTTTTCTTTTTCATAACTGAATAAAATAAACTACTAAAGCAATAAAGGCTTGCGGAACCGTGAACCGAGCTAGCTCGATGACGATTGTACATGTCGTGACGATCTTCGGAAGACAACAGCGGCTCTGATACCAAGTTGTAACACCCTAACTAATTTAGGCGTATTACGTGATTTTTAAACGTACTGTGCAGCTCGTTGCTAATCAACGAGGTTTATGGAAAAACGTGATTAATTAAAATTTTGCTTTTTCATTAAACTTATAAATCATTTTGCAAAAAGTCTCGGGATCCCGATTTATAAAATATTTACAAACGTTTTCACTGTTCAACTTTTACATCAAAATAAAGTCGTCTAACGACAATTACAAAATCTCAGCCGTGCTGTCCCGAGGATCGTACGCTCCAGGCCTAACCGCCCCGACATGTACAATCCCATAAGCTCGCTCACGGTCCATCAGCAACTGCCTTGCCTTTACCTACACATGCAACGTAAACTGTGAGTCGACAGACTCAGTAAGAAAAGCATAATAATATCATACATAAAACTGACTGCCGTGTCCAACACGATACTGAGTCCCGCTACTGCCATGTCCAACATGGTACTGAGCACTACTGCCATGTCCAACATGGTACTGAGTTTTGAACGTTCAGGGGACGGTACTATTGACACGTAACAACCTGATCGGTCGAACCGGTCATACTCCATTTCTTGGTCATACTCCGGCCTGTACCGACGTGTTACTATATCCTGATCGGGCGAACCGGTCATACTCCGGCTGCTGGTCATACTCCGGCTGTCCCGACGGGATACGTCAATAGCACGGAACCACCAACCAAGTGTCGGCTGATCGGTCAAACCGGTCATACTCCATTCTTGGTCATACTCCGGCTGTACCGACGTGACAGGGTTGAGTGGTTCGAAGCCTAACTACATATCTAATGTAATCTAACAGGCTTCCTACATGCACGCTAAACATGTAATCTACATATGCATACTGTTATACTAATCTTACCTGGATTCCGATTTCGTGTGTGCCGTCAACCCGACCGGAACTGAAGCTGAACGGCGGATTACTGGCTCCTAAACCATAAAAACCACAACGCTATAAGTGACACGCTAAATCACTTTCCGGGGACAAAAACTCGAAACTAAAAGTTTCCCTATCGATAAAAAGCATGGCAATACCCCTAAAAACCCAAAAACGAGGAAAACTCGGGTTCCGAAAAATCCCCCATCCGGAAGTCCGGTTGCCCAACCGAATTCGGCTCGGAAATTTCGAACCCCATCCGAATTCCGGATGCTCAACCGGAATTCCGGTTCCTCGCAGGCAGCAACCAAAATTTCCCATATCTCGACCAATTTAACCCCAATTGATCCCAAACTTTCCAGACCTCCTCAATAGGTCCCAAATAACAAAACCAAAGCATCAAACCTACCCAGAAACCTCATACACGAAATTCACCATTAAAGCTCAAGCTTTGAGTTCCAAACTCAAGCTTGAGCACAACCAACTAAACAAGCAATCCACTAGCTTAATCCACCTTAAACTAGCATAATATTACCCCGAGTAAAACAATCAAAAACATTAACAATAACCCAAGAACAGTTACACAATTCATCTTCAAAATCACACATTTTGCATAGAAAATTTCCAAACTTTGCACAACCTATCTAGCATGCATTCCAACCTAACTAAGCATAAATAATCCAGCATTTGAACATAAAAATAACAACAATCACAAGCAGCAGCAACACATTCAAAATTAACATGCATTTACTCATAATTTCATCAAAACTCAAGGATTTTAAGAAAGGAAGAGGATGAGCTAACCTAGCTTGCAAAGAGTCTCAAGAATGGATGAAAGTTGCTTGGAAAATCAAAGAGAATTCAGTTCATGCACTCCAAAAGCTTCAGCCGAAAGTTAGAGAGGAAAAGAGAGTGTTTCTTTTTTGAAAATTTCTATTTTTCTCTAAGTGTGAAAAATGAAGGAACTTAAAATAGTAATGCCATTTAATTAAAATCATTTCAGCCAACATTTAATAAAATAAACACTTATTTTTCCATTTAATAAATCACATAAAACAACACACTAATGGGGCAAAAAGACCATTTTGCCCCTCCACCATAAAATCATGCAAAACATACTAAAGGGGTATTTTTGGGACATTCTAAATTCCCGGCCATTCCCGACATTCCCAATGTCTAAACCCGTCCCCAAAATACTAACATACTAAGTTGTGATTTCTACTGAGCCAAACGCCGCGTTCCAAAATACCGGACACCGGAAATGCGAAATATAAAAACTGCTGATAACATAATTATGCATATCTGAATTCCATAATAAATTATTTAAATAGCTATAAATAATTTCCTGATTAACATAAATAACTGCTAATTTCCAAATTAACTAAGCGGGCTTTACAACCCTCTTCTTCTTCCTTGAATAATTTTGAACCTCTTAGTGATAGAGTAGTGCCCACACACAGCAAGTAGTACCTCAATCATAGTGAGGAAGATCGTGAAGAAAGACATTCAACAAGAAGGAGATTCAACACTAAAGGAAGGAGAGAAAAGATCGAGGTTCAGATCTTGATAATACTCTGCGACAGAAAGGATACAAGGGTTAGAGATCTAAATGGAAGGAGACATTTTATTCCGCTGCACCCAGTGTAAAGTTTCTCATACTTTATATGTGTTTAATTTTATAATCATTTTAGAAGTTCATATTTAGGGTGTTAATCAACATACTTGTGAGTAGATCTAAGAACCTGGTAAAATAATTTCCAACATGGACTAGGTTGCTAAAATAAAATTTGACATAAGTAATTTTATTTAGGCCCAATTAGATTTGGGCTTATTTAATGAATAACAATTGTTTAATTAAAGGTCGAATTCCTCTTTTTTGGGCCTTGTGTGAGAGTTGGGGGCCAATAGAAGTGGGTACGACATACTGAACCTAGCTCCCCCTCACATGAACTACCCGAATTGTGAAGGCCCATTTGCCTTATTTAAATAATTATATTAGGTTAATTATATTAGTCTAACCTAATTAAAATTGAATTAGCAACATAATTAACTTTTAAAATATATGAAATTTATTTTTCATTTAATATTTTAAAGTTAATTTTAGAAAAACACTTAATTAATGATATATATTCTAGATAGTTATTTCTAGTACTAATTATATTTTCTAATATTTAATTAGGAAAATATCATAGATTGTGAAATTAATTGTTTAATAATTAATTTTGGTACAATCTAAGTTAAATATATTTTTCCTAGTATTAAACTAGAATTAATAATTAAGTTTCCTCTATACTTAATTATTTATTTCTTGAATTTAATAAATTTAATTAAATTGAAAATTCAATATCTAAGTTTATTTTCATCATGATACTTAAATATTGTTATTTTTATGATATTTAATTAAATAGAAAATTATTTTAAGTTGGAAATTTTCTCTAAAATTTTATAACAACCTAAATTTGAATAATTTTCAAAATATATTTTATTTTTATTTTATTAATCTTTTTCCCACAATTTCGAAATCGCATTTCTTTAATGCGCAAATTTCGAATTTTATTTGAAAAATAGATTAAACTTGAATTTTTTTTTTGAACCAACTTAAATCAATGATTTTTTCATTTAATGATTAATTAAAATAAATGAACTAAAATATATTTAATTAGAAAATGAATTAATTAGTCAAGAAAAATCTAGATAGATTTTATCTGTTTTGCTTGAAGTATTTTTCTAGTGTATTTAATTAAATAGAAAATTAATATTTAAGTTGATTCTTAATCATGATACTTAAATATTTGAATTTTTTCTTAAATATTGAATTAAATAGGAAAATTTTATTTTTGTTGAAAATTATTATTAATTAATTTTTGGCCAACATAAAATTAGATTTTTTTTTCCAGGATTTATTTTTTATTTTATTTTAAAGCATTTTTCGAAAGTAGTATTCTTATATACTTCAACTTTTTCGAAATGCAATATATATATTTATAGAAAATTTAATTTGAGTTGTAAATTAATTTAAATTAATTTTGAAACAACTTAAATTGAATATATTTCTAAATATTTATTGGAAATTATTACTAAGATAGAAATACTTCATGTTATTTTCATATCCATCTAAGTATAATTTATAAATAATTAAAATTTATGTTTAGAATTTTTCATTCTAGATTGGAAATTTTAACTAAATAAATATATATTTAAAATAAATTGATTAAAGTAAATATTAGAAGAAAATACACTTTAAATAATGAGCTTTATTATTAGGACATTCGACCTCCATTGTAGGTTTTACATAGCTATTGTTTTAGTGAGTAATCCTTCCTAATGGAGGAATGTTCATTATCAAGTTAGCGCAGTTTAATCTCGAGAGATAAGTATTCTTGTAAGTTTATTATATAGTATTGATCACCCTAATGGTGGCGACTGTATAAGACTTGCTAGAGTATGAAACAATGGTGGAAGCTCATAAGATAGAATAGCCTTGACTCTTTCCTAAACGAGACAACGTTGGATTCCAATCTTGATCGAATAAAAGGTTGCTAGAATGTTTATCATTTTAGATGAGCTGACAACTCTACTCAATGGATGGTAGCTTTGACTCTCGCCTAAACGGGACACTGATATCAGTTTGTTGAATACCTTGGAAATTATTTAGGATTGTATGTTTTAGTATTTTTACTTGTCATTCCTACTTGCTATGTGATTAATAATTACTGAATTGTGTATGAATTTATATTGAACCATGTTATTTTCTTTTATTAAATTGTAGTTTAATTTCGAATCTTCATTGTTGGTCTAACTTGGTTTGTTGTTCTAATGAGATAAACCCCTAATGGATTGTCAATATTAGACAAACATAATAGTGTTAGATCTCGAAAGATAAATATTGTAAATGCAACATCTAGCTGTTCATCAATTGATGACACCTTAGAGTAGTATTTACAATATGAAACAACAAGATTGTATAAATAAGATTACTTTGACTCTCGCTAATCGGTGCATCGTTGGATTCTTATTTAAATACGAAATAATCCTAATTCCTCTTAGCTTATTCATTTCGAATTAGCTCAATAACATATCATTGGATGAATGGTCTATAAATCATTTCATGTAATTCTATATTTTCTCTTAAGAAATTAAATGACGCATATGATTATATTCCAGAAACTCTATCCCAAAATGATATAAATCCTCAATCTTCAAAATCTCCTACTTGTATGGGCAAATCAGACTTAGAGTTAAATTAGTAGTGGTGGTCCAAGAAAGAATTACTCATTATACAGTTACATTTCACAAGTGTTTAATAACCATTTTCTATCAATGGATTCAAACTGTATGTTAGTATGGAATATGAGTTTAATATTCTATGACCAGAATCCACTTGCACTATTCTAAGAACTCTTTGATGTAGCTAAACCTAAGTCATCAAAAGATACAACCACATAGTTTTTAAATCTATGGCATTTGTATCTTGTTCATAGTTGTTTTGACAAGATCAATCTCTGCAAAGAGTTAATATGCCTATATGCACTGAAAATAAGTTCATCTCATTCGCAGATGGATGTACATTCAGGGGTGGATATGAGTTTTTTGTTATATTCTTAAAGCGATCACTCTAGATTTTACCTTATGCAAAGAAATTTGAAATGTTTGAAAAATTTCATGAATTTCTAGCAATGGTGAAAAACCATTAAGGTAAGTGATTAAAGATCTTGCGAACTGGTACGGTGTTGGATTTTGTGCCCTAAATAAAACACCTTTTTAATATAATCAGATTTACTTATTAATAAATATCAGAAATAATATTTTATGTTGCATGGTTCACATGATTTATTTCATGATTATATATATAGTGTATGAATTCCATTTAAGTCCAGAACATATGAATTTGTTAATGATTATAGTGTTGTCAGCACAGTGGAATATAATCTTAATTATATGTTCGAAAGTTTATTCCCTGATTTGTCAGAATACTGGATTTAGACTGACATGGTATAATCAGCGATAGGTATTCTTACACCTTGGAAAAGTGTTATGTCCTTTCCAGGACATTGGCAAAGTTTAGCCGTATCGGATGTATGGAGTATACATCGGAAGGGACCGATATTCAACTTTGATTTGATATATTATAATTTACCGTAATATCTATTCAATTCAATATCACCTGTTGATCCTTGATCAAATGATCTTAATCCTGATATGATTAGGTTCAACCTCAAGAGTGTTATTCGTGTTCTTTGATTTGTTAGTTAAGCCTACTTTTGGGTCAGGGTGATACGTACATTTTGGGAACACGGTAGTGCAATTGAGTGGGAGCGCTAACATAAATATGGAATCTATAGCTTCTATCTGGCGAATAGAAAGTAAAGGATGATTTCCTTCGAGCTTAACCAAACGAAAATAAATGGTGGAGTACTCATTTCACTTAGCTGAAATATCATTTATACAAGGTTAAGTGTTTTAAGGATAAAATACATTGTAGGTTGTTACGATAATTTAATCCCTTTACAGTGTAAATCATCTATATAGAGGATCATTGATCAAATTAGGATTATAACAATGGATAACTAATGACGTATCTACATCGTGGAACATATAGAGCGTTCTATATGACTGAGAGTGCAATTCCAAGTTCTAAGAGTGGATTCAATAAGGAATTAATAAGTTAGGGAATTTACTTGGTAAATTCGGTTCGACTTATTGGAAGCTCGGTTATATAGACCCATGGTCTCCATACCAGTTGAGACCATACTGCTTGTAAGACTCAGTTAATTGATTTTAATTAATCAATTATAATTCTAAAGTTAAACTATGTCTATTTTATGAATTTTCACTAAGCAAGGGCGAAATTGTAAAGAAAAGAGATTCTAGTTTTATTTATTAATTAATATTCTTTATAGGTCTAACTTAATAAATATATTAAATGGCAATATTATTTAATAATTATTTTAAAGTTATTAAATAATTCGAATTGTCATTTAAAAGGTTAAATTGGAAAATTAGCATTTTTGAAAAAATAGGAATGAAAAATAACAAAATGGGAAAGTTGCAAAGTGAGGCCCAATTTCCTATTCTGGCCGCCCACTATGCATTTTACCATTTATTTTTTCATTATTTTAATGCCATGCAATTCTAACCTAAACCTAGAGGGCATTCTATAAATAGAAAGTATTGGTTTCAGGAAATTGATGACTTTGCACATTTGTTTCCTTCAGAAAAGCCTAGCCGCCTCCTCTCTCTCTCTTTTCTTCTCTCAAATTTTGAAATTCCCTTGAGTGATAGAGTAGTGCCCACACACATCAAGTGGTACCTCAATCATAGTATGTAAGAATGTGGAAAATCAGCATCAAAGAAGGAGAGAAAGAGATCCTTATTCAGATTTTGATAATGCTCTGCTACAGAAAGGAATCAAGGGCTAGAGATCTGAATGGAAGGAGTCATTATATTCCACTACACCCAATGTAAGGTTTTCTTAAACTCTTATGTGTTTATTTCATTGTTTTAGAATTCATATTAGGATGTTAATGAAACATACTTGGTAGTAAATCTAGATCCTGGTAAAATATTTCCAACAACTGGTATCAGAGCCATGGTAATGATTTACTTTCATGTAATATGAATTAAAACGATGTTTTATATGTTTTGTGTTGATTTGGATGGTTTCATGTTGGTTTATGTGCTTATGTGATGAATGTATGTGTTGTACGAATTTTTTCCATGAAAAATATTTTTTCTATTTTTTAAAATATTTTATTTGGATTCCTTGTGAAAAATTAAGCAATTTTGTCTTTTACGGAACTCGATTCCGATGAAAAACGAAGAAGATATGAATTTTGGAAAATCGGGATTCAAGAATGTCGAGTGGGTGCTCTTGAGCACCAGGCACTCGGTCTGACAAACCCCCTTCCACGCGCGTGACACGTCCCAGCACCCTGCATCCGCCCATTTTTCCCGCTCATGCACCCTGCATCCGCCGAGTTTCCTTGGCTGGCTGCTCTTTTCCGCGCGCGTATTGAGGCTGCGTGCAGCCCTTCCTGGGTAGCCACACCAAATTGCGATTTTTGTGGGTTTTTCCCCAAAAATCTAATTTTTTATGGGATTGTTTCCCAAAATCCGATTTTTCCAATTTTAGATTTTTCCAATTTGAAATATTTCCAATTTTAAATAGTTCCAATTTGAAATATTTCTTTTTTTTTTTAAATATTTCCAATTATGGTAAGATTTGAAAATTTGTTAACTTCTTTAATATTTATATATTATTTAATTATAAGATTAGATATTTTGATATTTAACATATTTTAAATTAAAAGGTAACTTTTTCTTTTTATTTAAAATATTATATTAAAATTATCTTATATGACAAATTAAATAATTAATAAATTTGAAATTAACATAAATATTTTTATAGATACACTTACCATAATATTTTCAAATTCAAAATTTGTTATTTTGTTAAATATTTAATTATTTATAAATTATAATTTTAAAAATGATATTTTTCTATATATATATCATTTTTTTTATTGGAAATTTATGAATTATATTTTAAATATTTAAATAACTTAGATATTTTTGTAAAAATTTGAATATTGCTTAATTTGAGATATTTTGACATATAATTATGGTAATTATTATTTATTTATTATTTGATTCCTAAAATAATAACTATCTAACCAAATCTATTTCAAAATTGGTTTTTTTTAATTAAATTATAAGATTTGAAAGTGATATTGAAGATTCTTTCTTTCAAATTATTGATCTTATTTGATATTTAATTTAATTTGATTCAAATAAGCCTAGATATTTTAAAATTGTTTTCCTTTATTTTGAGATTTTAAGGTTTGTTTCAACAACCCTAAATTTTTCAAAATTTATTTTGTTAGTTTAAGAATAATTATTTAATTATATTAATATCTTATTTCACATCTGTTACATGGACAATGTTTGTTTATTTATTTATATTGTTTATTCAATTTTTTTTTAACAAACCTATTATTTATTTGATCTAATGATTTGATTTTAATCATAGTCCAATTGTCAATAGATCTTATGAATAATTTGTAACAGGTAAATTTTGTACTTCTTTCATCTGTGTAAACCTAGTAACATGATAAGGCCCATCCAAATTATTTGACCTGTGTGAGCCTATATGGTTGCTATTGGGCTTAGATGCATATAGGAAGCCCATTTAAGTTTTTACTAAGTAAATGGACTAGGATGCTAAAATAAAATTTGACATAAGTAACTTTATTTAGGCCCAATTAGATTTGGGCTTATTCAATAAATAACAATTGTTTATTTAAAGGTTAAATTCCTCTCTTTTGGGCCTTGTGTGAGAGTTGGGGGCGAATAGAAGTGGGTACGACATACTGAACCCAACTCCCCCTCACATGAACTACCCCAATTGTGAAGGCCCATTTGTCTTATTTAAATAATTGTATTAGGCTAATTATTTTAGTCTAACCTTATTAAAATTGAATTAGCAACATAATTAACTTTTAACATATATGAAATTTATTTTTCATTTAATATTTTAAAGTTAATTTTAAAAAAACACTTAGTTAAGGATATATATTCTAGATAGTTATTTCTATACTAGTTATTATTTCTAATATTAAATAGGAAAATATCATTGATTGTGAAATTAATTGTTTAATAATTAATTTTGGTATAATCTAAGTTTAGTAATTTTCCTAGTATTAAACTAGAATTAATAGTTAAGTTTCCTCTATACTTAATTATTTATTTCTTGAATTTAATACATTTAATTAAATTGAAAATTTCAATATCTAACTTGATTTTAATCATGATACTTAAATATTGTTATTTTCATGATACTTAATTAAAGTTGAAAATTATTTTAAGTTAGAAATTTTTCTTTAAAATTTCATAACAGCTTAAATTTGAATAATTTTCAAAATATATTTTATTTTATTTTATTCATCTTTTACCCAAAATTTCGAAATTGTATTTCTTTAATGCAGAAATTTCGATTTTTATTTGAAAAATAGATTAAAGTTGAAATTTTTTTAATTTTGGACCAACTTAAATTAATGATTTTTTCATTTAATGATTAATTAAAATAAACATATTATTATTAGAAATTGAATTAATTAGTCAATGAAAGTCTAGATAGTTATTATATGTTTTGCTTGAAGTATTTTTCTAGTGATATTTAATTATATAGAAAATTAATATTTAAGTTGATTCTTAATCATGATACTTAAATATTTGAAATTTTTCTTAAATATTTAATTAAATAGGAAAATTATATTTTTGTTGTAAATTAATTTATTAATTAATTTTGGGCCAACATAAAATTAGGATAATTTTTTCCAGGATTTATTTTTATTTTATTTTAAAGTATTTTCGAAAGTAGTATTCTTATATACTTCATTTTTCGAAATGCAATATATATTTATAGAAAATTAAATTTGAGTTGTTCATTAATTTAAATTAATTTTGAAACAACTTAAATTAAATAATTTTCTAAATATTTATTGGAAATTATCACTAAGATGGAAATAATTCACGTTATTTTCATATCCATCTAAGTATAGTTTATAAATATTAAATTAAAATTTATATTTAGAATTTTTCATTCTAAATTGGAAATTTTAATTAAATAAATATATATATTTAAAATAAATTGATTAAAATAAATATTAGAAGAAAATACACTTTAAATAATAAGCTTTATTATTATTAAGACATTCGATCTCCATTGTTGGTTCTACATAGTTCTTCTTTTAGTGAGTAATCCTCCCTAATGGAGGAACGTTCATTAGCAATTTAACGCCGTAGAAACTCTAAAGATAATATTATTTGTAAGTGTTTTATACAGTATTGGTCACCCTAATGGTGGCGATTGTATTTGACTTACAAAAGTATGAAACAATGGTGGAAGCTCATAAGCTAGAATAGCCTTGACTCTCGCCTAAACGGGACAACGCTGAATTCCAATCTTGATCGAATAAAAGGTTGCTAGAATGTTTATCATTTTAGATGAGCTGACAACTCTATTTAATGGATGGTATCACTAACTCTCGCCTAAACGGGACACTGATATCAGTTTGTTGAAGACCTTGAAAATTATTTAGGATTGTATGTTTTAGTATTTTCACTTGTCATTCCTACTTGCTATATGTTTAATAATTTCTGAATTGTGTATGAATTTATGTTGAACCATGTTATTTTCTGTTATAAAACTGTAGTTTAATTTCGAATCTTCATTGTTGGTCTAACTTGGTTTGTTGTTCTAATGAGATAAATCCCTAATGGATTTTCACCATTAGACAAACATAATATTGTTAGATCTCGAAAGATAAATATTGTAATTGCAACATCTAGTTGTTCATCAATTGATGACACCTTAGACTAGTATTTTACAATATGAAAGAAGAAGATTGTATAAATAAGATTACTTTGACTCTCGCTAATCGGAGCATCGTTAGATTCTTATTTAAAGTGAAATTGTCCTAATTCCTCTTAGCTTTTTCATTTCGAATTAGCTCAATGACATATCATTGGATGAATGGTCTATAAATCATATAAAGTCATTCTATATTTTCTCTTAAGAAATTAAATGACGAATATGATTACATTCTCGAAATTCTATCCCAAAATGATATAAATTGTAACGCCCTAATGCTAAGGCACGCTACAGTGCTTTTTCAATTATTGTGCAATCTTTGCTAATCAAAGAAATTTCTCGAAAAACGTGTCAAATTAAAACTTTTGTATTAAATACTAAACTTTGTAATATAATAAAATATTTACAAATGCCGGGATCCCGTTTTGAAACTTTGTAAAATTTACTTTTCAAACTATACATTCCAAAATACACAAATTTATAGGTCGCACAGCGACTTTCAAAATACAACTCCCAGATGTCCCGAGACCGAACACTCCAGGTCGCGCTGCTTGACATGTACAATCTCACCCGGGCTCAGGTTCACTCCTGTTCAGCCTTCGCCTTTCCTTTACCTACACATGGAAGCAGAAACTGTGAGTCAACAAACTCAGTAAGAAATGCATATAACATATCATATAAGTTCCGACCTGTAAATAGGCGCCCATACACCTATTTACATAGCTTAACAGATGAGTATGAACGTTCAACACTAGGGTACGACCACTATACCACATACACATCGTACCTCACTGTACGAGTGTTGGTAGGGTTTACCCCGAACATTGAGTAACACTGAGTGATGTACCACACACCTTAGCCCTTTCCCGTGCCCGTGTTGGTATCACTGTATCGTACTCACAATAACAATAATCACTATACCAATGCACTCTGTAACTTATTCATACAAGTGTTGGTAGTGCAAACATAATTTAAGCATGCATATACAACCATATATACACACATTCAGATAATCACATCACATATTATATTCAGTTCTTACCTGTTTTCCGAATTCAAGTGTGCTGGCCGACCTGAATGGAAATCTCGTGCTAGATGGATGCCCTCACTAGCAATAGCTTGAATCCTTGCTGGAAATCCAAGGAAATGAAAGGAAGAAATCTCGTTTTTGCCTTTGAATTGCCCCAGCCGAAAGCAAGAGAGAGAGAGAGAGAGAGGAAAGCTTGAACTTTTGATTTTTTTAACTTTTCCTTATTTTCTAAAAATGAGAAAAGGAATTTCTCAACCTAGGCTTGGCTGAAAAATAAAATGCCAAGTGTCACACACCTAGGCAGCCACCCAATCCCATATTTACAATTACTATTTTACCCTTTAAGTTATATCTTGGGTATTTCTAAAGCTAGGGGTAAAATGGTCAAAATCCATAACCCCGCTCAATCCCGATACTTTATTTTCTCTAAAATATTTCCCACTATGAAATAAGGTTCTAAACTTACCCATGTGATCAATCTAGCCATCCATCGCATTTTTCGTTGTCGCCGAGCAAAAATTACAAAAATAACATATTACACATATAAGCTAAATAATACCCCTAGAGTTTAATAAAATCTCCGGAATTGAGAAATTATAACTTTAATATTTATTTCTAAATATTGGGGTCCACAATTAAATAAATTCACAAATAATAATAAAATAATAAAATAATAAAAATTAGTGCTAATTGCCCTTACTAATCCAAATTACTAGAGCGGTCATTACAATTATCTCCCCGTTAATAGGATTTCCTCCTCGAAATCTAACCTGAATAGCCTGGATGTTGAGTTCTCATATCCGACTCCAATTCCCAGGTGGCTTCTTCCACCTTACTGTTCCTCCAGAGCACCTTAACCAGTGCAATAGTCTTGTTCCGAAGAACTTTTTCCTTTCTATCCAAAATCTGTACAGGTTGTTCTTCATAGGTTAAGTCTGGCTGCAGTTCAAGGGCTTCATAACTCAAGACATGAGTCGGGTCTGACAAGTATTTCCTTAACATGGAAATGTGAAATACGTCATGAACAGCCGTGAATGCTGGTGGTAAGGCTAGCCGATATGCTACCTGCCCGACCTTCTCGAGTATCTGAAATGGCCCAATGAACCTAGGGCTTAACTTACCCTTCTTCCCGAAGCTCCTAATACCCTTCATCGGTGAAACCCGCAGGAAAACATGTTCCCCTGCCTGAAATGTAACATCTCTGCGCTTCGGATCAGCATAACTTTTCTGCCTGCTTTGAGCAGCAAGCATCCGAGCCTTGATCTTATCAATAGCTTAATTGGTCTTCTGCACCAACTCTGGACCCAAGTACTTCCTTTCTCCCGTCTTGTCCCAATGAATAGGAGAACCACATTTTCTACCATATAACATCTCATAGGGAGCCATCCCTACTATACTCTGGTAGCTATTGCTGTAGGAGAATTCAATTAAAGGCAAGTACTTACTCCATGAACCCTCAAAGTCCATGACACAGGCTCGCAGTAAGTCTTCTAAAATCTGAATAGTTCTTTCTGACTGACCATCAGTCTGAGGGTGAAAGGCTGTGCTAAACTTTAACTTGGTACCCATAGCCTTCTAAAGACTCACCCAAAACTTCGATGTAAACTTTGGATCCCTATCTGACACAATAGATTTAGGGGCTCCATGGAGACGAACTATCTCCTTCACATACAATTGAGCGTACTGATCCACTGAATATGTAACTTTCACTGGTAGAAAGTGAGCTGACTTTGTGAATCTGTCCACGATGACGCATACTGAATCATACATCCCCGTAGTTATAGGTAAACCAGTTACGAAGTCCATTGCAATGTCCTCCCACTTCCATTCTGGAAGGACTAAAGGTTGCAATAACCCTGCCGGCCTCTGATGTTCAGCTTTAATCCGCTGACAGGTTAAACATTTGGACACGTAGTCCACCACATCTCTTTTCATCCCATACCACCAGAAGTAGGGTTTCAAATCCTGATACATTTTGGTGGTTTCCGGATGCAACGAATAAGGTGTGGTATGAGCTTCATCTAGTATTTCTTTCTTAAGCTCATCAACACTAGGAACACAAACTCGAGCTTTATATAACAACATTCCACTGTTCGAGACTGAAAAGCTTCTAGGCCAACCAGCCATTACTTCGTCTCGAACCTTAACTAGCTCGGGATCTTCCAGCTGTGCCTTTCTGATTCTCTCCAACAGATCAGATTGGAGTGCTAAATTATGTAATTTCCCGACCACGAACTCAATCCCTACACTAACCATTTCCAAGGCTAGTTGAGGGGCTATCATAACTGTAGTACAAATTTGCCAGGGACCTTTTCTGCTTAGAGCATCAGCTACTACATTGGCTTTCCCAGGGTGATACAAAATTTCACAATCGTAGTCCTTAACCAACTCCAACCACCTTCTCTGCCTCATATTTAAATCTTTCTGGGTGAAAAAGTATTTGAGACTTTTATGATCAGTATAAATCTCACATTTTTCACCGTAAAGATAATGTCGCCATATCTTTAAAGCAAAAACCACAGCAGCGAGCTCTAAATCATGAGTTGGATAGCGCTGCTCATAATCTTTCAGTTGACGAGAGGCATAGGCTGTGACTATGTCAGCTTGCATCAGAACACATCCCAGACCCTGTCTGGAGGCATCACAATAAACTACAAATTTTTCTTGATCTGATGGCAAAGCTAACACCGGAGATGTTATCAAACGTTGCTTCAACTCCTGAAAGCTTGTTTCACACTTATTTGACCACACAAATCTCTGATTTTTCTTGGTCAATTCGGTTAGGGGCATAGAAAGTTTAGAAAATCCTTCGACGAAATGTCGATAATACCCTGCTAACCCAAGAAAACTTCGAACTTCCGTCACAGACTTGGGCCTCGGCTAGTTCTTCACCGATTCTACCTTGTTTGGATCAACCATAATTCCATTCTTTCCAACAATATGACCTAGAAAGGACACCTCAGACAACCAGAACTCGCACTTTTGGAACTTTGC
The DNA here is from genome assembly GCF_029168945.1 of Cannabis sativa. Taxonomy (NCBI): domain Eukaryota; kingdom Viridiplantae; phylum Streptophyta; class Magnoliopsida; order Rosales; family Cannabaceae; genus Cannabis; species Cannabis sativa. Next base: position 20,609,342 of record NC_083607.1, read on the forward strand.
ATGCAACTTGTGATCCCTAAGCCGCTGCAATACCATTTGAAGATGATGCTCATGCTCCTCTTCTGACTGAGAGTATACAAGAATGCCATCGATAAACACTATAACGCAATTATCGAGGAAATCCTTGAATACCCTATTCATAAGACACATAAAGGCCGCAGGAGCATTAGTCAATCTGAATGACATTACCAGAAACTCATAGTGCCCATATCTGGTTCTAAAAGCAGTCTTAGGTATGTCTGTTGGAAATTATTTTACCAGGATCTAGATTTACTAACAAGTATGTTGGATTAACAACCTAATATGAATTCTAAAACAATGAAAATAAACACATATAAAGTTAGAAAACCTTACAGTGGGTGAAGCGAAATAATATGACTCCTTCCGTTCAGATCTCTAGCCCTTGATTCCTTTCTGTAGCAGAGCATCACCAAGATCTGAACCTGGATCTTCTTTTCTCCTTCTTTGATGCAGAAATTCCATAGTCTTCCATACTATGATTGAGATACCACTTGATGTGTGTGGGCACTACTCATCACTCAAGGATTTTCAAAAATACAAAGAAGAAAAGAGAGAGAAGGTGGCGTGTGAGGCTTTTTCTGAGAGAAACAAAGTGATCAAAGATGTGTGTCATAGTTTCCTCAAGCAAACACTTTCTATTTATAGAAAACCCTCTAGGTTTAGGTTAGAATTGTATGGCATTAAAATAATGGAAACTACAAATGGGATTTACTATGCATAGGGCCGGTCATACAAAGGGTATTGGGCCTCACTTTGCAACTTTCCCATTTTGTCATTTTTCATTCCCATTTTCTCAAAAATGGCAATTTTCCAATTTAACCTTTTAAATGCCAATTCTAATTATTTAATAACTTGGAAATAATTATCAAATAATATTGCCATTTAATATATTTATTAATTTAGACATATAAAGTCTCTTAATCAATAAATAAACCTAAAATCTCTTTTCTTTACAATTTCGCCCTTGCTTAGTGAAAATTCATAAAGTAGGCATAGTCTAACTTTTAGAATTTTAATTGATTAATTAAAATCAATTATCTGAGTCTTACAAGCAGTATGGCCTCAACTAGTATGGGGACAATGGGTCTATATAACCGAGCTTCCAATAAGTCGAACCGAATTTTACCAAGTAAATTCCCTAACTTATTAATTCCTCATTGAATCCACACTTAGAACTTAGAATTGCACTCTCAGTCATATAGAAACGCTTTATATGTTCCACGATATAGACACGTCATCAGTTATCCATTGTTATAACCCTAATGTGATCAATGATCTTCTATATAGATGATTTACACTGTACAGGGATTAAATTACCGTAACACCCTACAATGTATTTTATCCTTAAAACACTTAACCCTGTATAAATGATATTTCACCTAAGTGAAATGAGATCTCCACCATTTATCTTCGTTTGGTTAAGCTCGAAGGAAATCATCCTTTACTTCTATTTGCCAAATAGAAGCTATAGATTCCATATTTATGTTAGCGCTCCCACTCAATTGCATTACCGTGTTCCCAAAATGTACGTATCACCCTGATACAAAACTAGGCTTAACTAACAAATCAAAGAACACGAATAACACTCTCGAGATTGAGCCTAACCATATCAGGATTTCGATCATGTGATCTAGGATCAACAATTGATATTGAATTGAATAGATATTACAGTAAATTTTAACATATCTAATCAAAGTTCAATATCGGTCCCTTCCGATGTATACTCCATACATCCGATACTGGTAAACTCTGCCAATGTCCTGGAAAGGACATAACACTTTTCCAAGGTGTAAGAATACCTATCGCTGATTATACCATGTCAGTCTAAATCCAGTGTTCTGACAAATTAGGGAATAAAGTTTTGAACATATAATAAAGATTATATTCCACTGTGCTGACAACACTATAATCTTTAACCAACTCATATGTTCTGGACTTAAAAAGAATTCATACATTATATACACATATAATCATGAAATAAATCATGTGAACCATGCAACATAAAATGTTATTTCTAATCTTTATTAATAAGTAAATCTGATTATATGAAATGAGTTTTCTTTAGGGCATAAAACCCAACAAACTCCCACTTGCACTAATATAAAACAAAAAGTGCATTTCAAATAATCATTAACACCTTGATATACCTATCAAGTGTAATAGTAGTAAACTCCTCGTAATGGGATCTGACAGGCTGAATTAAACACAACCTCTTCTCCACCATTACTCTTCCTTAATCACAAAATCCTTGATAATGTGAAATTCCTCTCTATATGTCTACTCTCTTGGGATACTGGATTCTATACTTTTGGGCAACTACTCTTTTGTTATTCAGGAAGTAACCCTAGTAGTTAAGGCAAGTTGGAACACTGCCACAAATGTATAGAACTTTCTTTAGACTGAAAAAGTATCTTTCCTGCAACTTTTAACATTCAGTCTCTTTCTGGTAGACCAAGAGATTTCAGATAGGTTTTTACACTTCTCCAAAATCGCTACTCCACCCCCAAGGTAATCACCATCTCATCAGCAGACTTTCTAGCACACAGGCAAGTCTCGAAATCTGATGTGGTGTAGTCTAAGAGTTTCAAAACAAACACCCTTATTGACTAACATATAGTTCCTCTTCTTAATCTTAAATTTACTTGAATGTCTTCCAATGTTCCTCTCCTGGATTAATCTGATACTTACTCATTACTCCCACTCAACAGCAGGTGTCTGGTCTAAGGCATACAAAAAGCATATCTGAGACCTCTCACAGTTGATTTAAGAATTTCTTTCATGGTTTTATCTTCTCTGGAATAGTTGAGACTTTTCCTTAGATAAATAAAATCTATATCTAAGAAGTTGTGAAGCTTCTATAGATTTCCATTGGAAAGAAAATGCATCAGCATTTCATGCTTGCATTAGAGTAAGTAATTACCAGGTATACCACAAGCCATAGGTTTAGATAAACTCAAACCTATAATACTAGGAACAAGAAGTTTTGTTAAGTCCATTGAATAGACTTATGAACAAAAATTTCCTTTCATGTCCTTGTAATAGAAAACTTTAGGTTACTCCATGTGAATGGATCAAACTATAGTTCTATTGGCTTTCTTCTTAGTTTCTTATCTTGACAATCCATTACTTGTTTAAACTCACAATGGATTTTAATCACTAGTGTCTTCCAAGTTATAAGAAGGTGAGTTCCTAGAAACTCTCCCACTACAACAAGGTACCGTGAACTATGTCTAAGAAAACTAAATGGTATTGACCTCTTCGGTTATGACAAGACAACAGAGGCAGTGGGATCATCATATGTAAAATAAGATGATAGAACACTTTTGGAATCAAGAAAAAATATCTCCTTTATTTGCTACTTTACTTTCAGACTTAGTCATTTTCTTAGAAAAAGTGGTATTTGTTTAAACAAACACTTTCTTATCTAATGACTATGGGATGCTCCACCCCTAATCACTTAGAATAGCTAACAAACATGCAAACCAAGGTTAGCAGTTCTATCTTTTCTTAAGATTTCGATTAGGTCATCCATGAATCTAGTAATGATTTACATAAAGTATACAACCATTACATCATTCTAAAATTATATTACCATAGAAGGATTTAGGCAACAACTAGTAACTAATCATCAATATGCAACTCGAATTTCTGGGGAGGTAAGTTTGGATATAATTCAAAATCAAATTAATGATCTTTGAACTGCATATCTACTAACTTTTACTCCACCCCTATCAGTTCGCAAGATCTTTAACCACTTACCTTCACCATTGCTAGAAATTCATGAAATTTTTCAAACATTTCAAATTTCTTTTGCATAAGGTAAAATCTAAAGTGATCGTTTTAAGAATACAACGATAACTCATATCCACCCCTGAATGTACATCCATCTGCGAATGAGATGAAATTACTTTCCGTGGATATAGGCATATTAACTCTTTGTAGAGAATGATCTTGTCAAAACCACTATGAACAAGATACAAATGCCATAGATTTATAAAATATGTGGTTGTATCTTTTGATGACTTACTTTAGTTACATCAAAGAGTTCTTAGAATAGTGCAAGTGGATTCTGGCCACAGAATACTAAACTCATACAGTTTGAATCCATTGATAGAAAATGGTTATTAAAAACTTGTGAAAGTGTAACTGTATAATTAGTAATTCTTTCTTGGACCACCACTACTAATCTAACTCTATGATTTGCCTATACAAGTAGGAGATATCTAAGATTGAGGATATATATCATTTAGGGATAGAATTACGGGAATATAATCATATGCGTCATCTAATTTCTTAAGAGAAAATATGACTTTATATGATTTATAGACCATTCATCCAATGATATGTCATTAAGCTAATTCGAAATGAATAAGCTAAGAGGAATTAGGATAATTTCGTTTTAAATAAGAATCCAACGATGCTCCGATTAGCGAGAGTCAAAGTAATCTTATTTATACAATCTTCTTGTTTCATATTGTAAAATACTAGTCTAGGGTGTCATCAATTGATGAACAGCTAGATGTTGCATATACAATATTTATCTTTCGAGATCTAACACTATTATGTTAGTCTAATGGTGAAAATCCATTAGGGATTTATCGCATTAGAAAAACAAATCAAGTTAGACCAACAATGAAGATTCGAAATTAAACTACAATTTAATAACAGAAAATAACATGGTTCAATACAAATTCATACACAATTCAGAAATTATGAAGCACATAGCAAGTAGGAATGACAAGTGAAAATACTAAAACATACAATCCTAAATAATTTCCAAGGTTTTCAACAAACTGATTTCAGTGTCCCGTTTAGGCGAGAGTCAAAGCTATCATCCATTGAATAGAGTTGTCAGCTCATCTAAAATGATCAACATTCTAGCAACCTTTTATTCGATGAAGATTGAAATCCGCGTTGTCCCGTTTAGGCGAGAGTCAAGGCTATTCTTTCTTATGAGCTTCCACCATTGTTTCATATTCTTGCAAGTCTTATATAGTCGCCACCATTAGGGTGATCATAAACTATATAAAAAAAACTTACAAGATTACTTATCTTTCGAGATTAAACGGTGCTAACTTGCTAATGAACGTTCCTCCATTAGGGAGGATTACTACTAAAACAATAGCTATGTAAAACCAACAATGGAGATCGAATATCCTTATAATAATAAAGCTCATTATTTAATGAAGGGTTGTATTTTCTTCTAATATTTATTTTAATCCATTTATTTTAAATATATATTTATTTAATTAAAATTTCCAATTTAGAATGAAAAATTCTAAATATAAATTTTAATGTAATATTTATAAATTATACTTAGATGGATACGAAAATAACGTGAATTATTTCCATCTTAGTAATAATTTCCATAAATATTTAGAAAATTATTCAATTTAAGTTGTTTCAAAATTAATTTAAATTAATTTACAACTCAAATTTAATTTTCTATAAATATATATTGCATTTCGAAAATGCTTTAAAATAAAATAAAATAAATCCTGGAAAATTACTCTAATTTTATGTTGGCCCAAAATTAATAGAAATTAATTTTCAAGAAAAAATATAATTTCCCTATTTAATTAAATATCTAAGAAAAATTTCAAATATTTAAGTATCATGATTAAAAATCAACTTAAATATTAATTTTCTATTTAATTAAATACACTAGAAAAATACTTCAAGCAAAACAGATAATATCTATCTAGACTTTCATTGACTAATTAATCCAATTTCTAATTATAATATATTTTAGTTCATTTATTTTAATTAATCATTAAATGAAAAAATCAATGATTTAAGTTGGTCCAAAATTAAATAATTAATTTTCAACTTTAATCTATTTTTCAAATAAAATTCGAAATTTCTACATTAAAGAACTGTAATTTCGAAATTTTGGGAAATGATTAATAAAATAAAATAAAATATATTTTGAAAATTATTCAAACTTAAGTTATTCTGAAATAAGATTCCAAACTTAAGACAATTTTCAATTTTAATGAAATAACATGAAAATAACAATATTAATGTACCATGATGAAAATCAACTTAGATATTGAATTTTCAATTTAATTAAATGTATTAAATTCAAGAAATAAATAATTAAGTAAAGAGGAAACTTAATTATTAATTCTAGTTTAATACTAGGAAAATATACTAAACTTAGATTGTACCAAAATTAATTAAGAAACAATTAATTTTACAATCTATGATATTATCCTATTTAATATTAGAAATAATAATACTAGAAATAGCTATCTAGAATATATCATTGACTAAGTGTTTTTCTAAAATTAACTTTAAAATATTACAATGAAAAATAAATTTCATATATTTTAAAAGTTCATTATGTTGCTAATTCAATTTTAATTAGGTTAGACTAATATAATTAACCTAATACAATTATTTAAATAAGGCAAATGGGCCTTCACAATTGGGGTAGTTCATGTGAGGGGGAGCTGGGTTCAGTATGTCGTACCCACTTCTATGGCCCAAAAGAGAGGAATTTAACCTTAAAATAAACAATTGTTATTCATTGAATAAGCCCAAATCTAATTGGACCTAAATAAATTTCCTTATGTCAAAATTTATTTTAGCAACCTAGTCCATTTACTTAGTAAAAACTTAAATGGGCTTCCTATATGCATCTAAGCCCAAAAGCAAACATATAGGTTCACACAGGTCAAATGATTTGGATGGGCCCTATCATGTTACTAGGTTTACACAGATGAAAGAAGTACAAAATTTACCTGTTACAAATTATTTATAAGATCTATCGTCAATTGGACTATGATTAAAATCAGATCATTGGATCATGATCTGTCAACAAGTTAATCATAGCAATTTAGATCAGATAAATAATAGGTTTGTTAAAAAGTTTTGAATAAACAATATAAATAAACAAACATTGTCCATGTAACAGATGTGAATCAAGATATTAATATAATTAAATTATTATTCTTAAACTAACCAAATAAAGGAAACTAATTTTAAAATATCTAAGTTTATTTGAATCAAATTAAATTAAATATCTAATAAGATCAATGATTTAAAAGGAAAGAATCTCCAATATCACTTTCAGATCTTATAATTTAATAAAATAAACAAATTTTAAAATAGATTTGGATAAATAATAATTACCATAATTATATGTCAAAATATCTCAAATTAAGCAATATTCAAATCTCTACAAAAATATCTATGTTATTTAAATATTTAAGATATGATTTATAAATTTCTAATAAGGAAAAAATGATATATACACAAAAAATATTATTTTTAACTTATAATTTATAAATAATTAAATATTTAACAAAATAACAATTTTTTGAATTTGAAAACATTATGGTAAGTATATCTATAAAAATATCTATGTTAATTTAAAATTTATTAATTATTTAATTTGCCATATAAGATAATTTTAATATAATATTTTAAATAAAAAGACAAATTTATCTTTTAATTTAAAATATCTTAAATATCAAAATATCTAATCCTATTATTAAATAATAAATAAATATTAAAGAAGTTAACAAATTTTTAAATCTGACCATAATAGAAAATATTTAAAATTGGAAACATTCCAAAATAGAAATATTTAAAAATTGGAAAAATTCCAAATTGAAAATATTTAAAATTGGAAACATTTCAATTTAGAAATATTTAAAAAAAGGAAAAATGAATTTTTGGGAAACAAACCCATGAAAAAATTGGATTTTTGGGAAAAAATCCCAAAAATCGCAATTTTGGGTTTTTGCTGCCAGTAGGCTGCATGACACCCACTACGCGCGCGGAGCCGGTGGTGAGCAGCCCTATCTGCCGAGAAATCTCGGCGGGCTACAGGGATCCTAGGCGAGACGCACGGGCGTGCTGCAGGATCCTCAAGGCTAGTCACGCGCGCGGAAAGGGAAGGTGTCCGAGGGTCTGGTGCGCATGAGCACCACCCTCGACACCATGAAATCCCGATTTTCAAAAATTCATATCTTTCTCAATTTTTATCGGAATCGAGTTCCGTAAAAACAAAAATTGCTCAATTTTTCACAAGGAATCCAAATAAAATATTTTAAAAAATTGAAAAATTATTTTTCATGGAAAACGAAACTGTACAACATCAACATTCATCAAACAACACATAAACCAACATGAAGCCATCCAAATCAACACAAAAACATGCAATCATCGTTTTAATTCATATTACATGAAAGTAAATCATTACCATGGCTCTGGTGCCAGTTGTTGGAAATTATTTTACCAGGATCTAGATTTACTAACAAGTATGTTGGATTAACAACCTAATATGAATTCTAAAACAATGAAAATAAACACATATAATGTTAGAAAACCTTACAGTGGGTGCAGCGGAATAATATGACTCCTTCCGTTCAGATCTCTAGCCCTTGATTCCTTTCTGTAGCAGAGCATGACCAAGATCTGAACCTGGATCTTCTTTTCTCCTTCTTTGATGCAGAAATTCCATAGTCTTCCATACTATGATTGAGATACCACTTGATGTGTGTGGGCACTACTCATCACTCAAGGATTTTCGAAAATACAAAGAAGAAATGAGAGAGAAGGTGGCGTGTGAGGCTTTTTCTGAGAGAAACAAAGTGATCAAAGATGTGTGTCATAGTTTCCTCAAGCCAACACTTTTTATTTATAGAAAACCCTCTAGGTTTAGGTTAGAATTGTATGGTATTAAAATAATGGAAACTACAAATGGGATTTACTATGCATAGGGCCGGTTATACAAAGGGTATTGGGCCTCACTTTGCAACTTTCCCATTTTGTTATTTTCCATTCCCATTTTCTCAAAAATGCCAATTTTCCAATTTAACCTTTTAAATGCAAATTTTAATTATTTAATAACTTGGAAATAATTATCAAATAATATTGCCATTTAATATATTTATTAATTTAGACATATAAAGTCTCTTAATCAATAAATAAACCTAAAATCTTTTTTCTTTACAATTTCGCCCTTGCTTAGTGAAAATTGATAAAGTAGACATAGTCTAACTTTTAGAATTTTAATTGATTAATTAAAATCAATTAACTGAGTCTTACAAGCAGTATGACCTCAACTAGTATGGGGACCATGGGTCTATATAACCGAGCTTCCAATAAGTCGAACCGAATTTACCAAGTAAATTCCCAAACTTATTAATTCCTTATTGAATCCACACTTAGAACTTGGAATTGCACTCTCAGTCATATAGAAACGCTCTATATGTTCCACGATATAGACACGTCATCAGTTATCCATTGTTATAACCCTAATGTGATCAATGATCCTCTATATAGATGATTTACACTGTACAGGGATTAAATTACCGTAACACCCTACAATGTATTTATCCTTAAAACTCTTAACCCTGTATAAATGATATTTCACCTAAGTGAAATGAGATCTCCACCATTTATCTTCGTTTGGTTAAGCTCGAAGGAAATCATCCTTCACTTCTATTTGCCAAATAGAAGCTATAGATTCCATATTTATGTTAGCGCTCCCACTCAATTGCATTACCGTGTTCCCAAAATGTACGTATCACCCTGATACAAAACTAGGCTTAACTAACAAATCCAAGAACACGAATAACACTCTTGAGATTGAGCCTAACCATATCAGGATTTCGATCATGTGATCTAGGATCAACAGTTGATATTGAATTGAATAGATATTACGGTAAATTTTAACATATCTAATCAAAGTTCAATATCGGTCCCTTCCGATGTATACTCCATACATTCGATACTGGTAAACTTTGCCAATGTCCTGGAAAGGACATAACACTTTTCCAAGGTGTAAGAATACCTATCGCTGATTATACCATGTCAGTCTAAATCCAGTGTTCTGACAAATCAGGGATTAAACTTTTGAACATATAATAAAGATTATATTCCACTGTGCTGACAACACTATAATCTTTAACCAACTCATATGTTCTGGACTTAAAAAGAATTCATACATTATATACACATATAATCATGAAATAAATCATGTGAACCATGCAACATAAAATGTTATTTCTTATCTTTATTAATAAGTAAATCTGATTATATGAAATGAGTTTTATTTAGGGCATAAAACCCAAAAATGTCCTCCTCTCGAATCCTCAATTGATGATAACCAGATCGCAAATCAATTTTTGAAAACACTGTCTTTCCCTGAAGCTAATCGAACAGATCATCGATCCTAGGCAACGGGTACTTGTTCTTAATCGTCAGCTTGTTTTGTTCTCGATAGTCAATACACATTCTTAGGGAACCATCCTTCTTTTTCACAAAGAGAACCGGAGCTCCCCAGGGCGATACACTAGGTCGAATAAACCCAATATCAAGCATCCCTTGAAGCTGCAACTTAAGCTCCTTGAGTTCTGTTGGAGCCATCCTATATGGAGCTTTAGAAACAGGTTCGACTCCAGGTGCTAGATCAATTACAAAGTCAATCTCTCGTTGTGGCGGCAATCCCGGCAACTCCTCGGGAAACACGTCAAGAAAATCTTTCACCACCCTGACTGCCTCAGGCCCAAATGTTTCAGGTCTGCTGGAGTCAAATACCACAACTAGAAATCCTACACAGCCATTGCATAGTAAATCCCTAGCCCTTAATATAGAGATAACCGGGATCCGAGACCCATGAACTGATCCAACATAAACAAATGGATCTTCACCTTCTAGCTGAAAAGTCACCATTTTCCGCCTACAATCTATATTGGACGAATACTTAGATAGAAAATCCATTCCCAGTATAATGTCAAACTCAGTTAATTTCAACTCTATGAGGTCAGTACTCAATTCCCTATCTTCGATCCTAATCGGCATAGACCTAATGCGCCTGTTAGAGATAACCAATTCCCCACTAGGCATTAGGGTTCCAAACCCTCTTTCTAAAATATCACAAGGCCTACCCAAAAGATCAATTACTCTTGTAGCTACATATGAGCGTGTAGCTCCCGAGTCAAATAATACTGTAAACAATAAGTTGTTGATGGGAAGCTGACCTGTCACAATAGAAGGACTGCCTGCAGCATCAGCTTGGGTGATGGCAAACACTCGAGCAGGAACCGGTTTCACTTCTGCTTTCGGCTCCTCTTTCTTTGCCTTGGGGCAATCTTTCTTGAAATGCCCCACCATGCCACACAAGAAGCATGTCTTCCGGTTACACTCTCCCGGATGATGTTTCTTCCACCGCGGACACTCAGGGTAAGAGTAACCCTGGCGTCCTCCTCTGCCTTAGTTCCCACAGAACCGCTTACTTTGCCCCGAGCCACCAGAAGCTGGAACAAATTTTCTTTTTTGCTCGGTGGTAGAGTCACCACCATCCCTACCATAAATAGGAGTAGGAACAGTGGGGGTTCCACCAATACTCGGAGTCACCTAAGGCTCCTGAAGGAATTTCACTGCACCCTCGGCTCTCAAAGCCTTTTCAACCATCTCTGCATATGTGGTTGCCTCAGTGGTAGTAATCACCAAATCGTGCCGAATCTTCCCACTTAAACCAGCCAGATATTTTTCTTTCTTGCTAAAATTAGTTGGCATAATTCCCGCTGCCAGCTTGGCCAAACTGTCAAACTTTGTCGTATACTCAGTAACCAACATTCCCTCAGTTTGAACCAATTCAGTGAACTCTTTCCACTTTGCACTGCGGACTGCTTCGTTATAATACTTGGAGTTAAACAACTCCTTGAATTCTTCCCAGGTCATCACTGTGACGTCCCGAGTGAGGGTTATCAACTCCCACCACACGAGAGCGTCTTCCTGAAATTGGAAAGTGGCGCAGGTCACCCGATCATTACCAACCACTCCCATAAAATTGAGAATACGATCAATCACTGAAAGCCACTGCTCGGCCTTCATCACATCAGGACCTCCCAGAAACACTGGAGGTTCCTGCTTACGGAACCTTTCGTATAACGGCTCCATACGGTTGCCAACAACAGGTTATTCTGCTGGCACCGCAGGAACTGCCACAGCTTGAACCACTTAAGAAGGCACGGGAGGAGGACCCTGCTGCCTCAATCTTTGAATCTCTTCATCTTGTTGGCGAATTCTATCTTGCCTTTCAGTAAATCTTTGCTCCCAGTCAGGAGGAGCTTGAGGTGGATTTACAGGGCGACCACCTTGAGCTCTGCCTCGGCCACAGCCACGACCAGGAGGATTTTGGGGATTCCTCTGACCGCCTCCGGTCTCAACCATATCACCCTGACTTCTTGTATTTCGCGGGGCGTCCATTTAATAGGACTTAGCCTGCGAATCCATAAGCCAGGAAGGTTAGACAACGATCAAAACTTCACACCGCTCTTAATAACTTAAAGGCAACACACTATCTTTTCTCTTTTTTTTTTTTAAAGAAATATTTTTAATTAAAATCTAATATGCTTCCTTACATGCTATCACATTCACATTTATTTAAAGTACTAAACAAGTACGGGCTTACTGAAACGTGAACTGAGCTTTCTCCGATGAAGATTGTACATATCTTAGCAAGCTTCGGTAGACAAACCTGGCGGCTCTGATACCAAAATTGTAACGCCCTAATGCTAAGGCACGCTACAGTGCTTTTTCAATTATTGTGCAATCTTTGCTAATCAAAGAAATTTCTCGAAAAACGTGTCAAATTAAACCTTTTGTATTAAATACTAAACTTTGTAATATAATAAAATATTTAAAAATGCCAGGATCCCATTTTCAAACTTTGTAAAATTTACTTTTCAAACTATACATTCCAAAATACACAAATTTATAGGTCGCACAGCGACTTTCAAAATACAACTCCCAGATGTCCCAAGGCCGAACACTCCAAGTCGCGCTGCTTGACATGTACAATCTCACCCGGGCTCGGGTTCACTCCTGTTCATCCTTCGCCTTTCCTTTACCTACACATGGAAGCAGAAATTGTGAGTCAACAAACTCAGTAAGAAATGCATATAACATATCATATAAGTTCCGACCTGTAAATAGGCGCCCATACACCTATCTACAGAGCTTAATAGATGAGTATGAACGTTCAACACTAGGGTACGACCACTATACCACATACACATCGTACCTCACTGTACGAGTGTTGGTAGGGTTTACCCCGAACATTGAGTAACACTGAGTGATGTACCACACACCTTAGCCCTTTCCCGTGCCCGTGTTGGTATCACTGTATCGTACTCACAATGACAATAATTAGTATACCAATGCACTCAGTAACTTATTCATACAAGTGTTGGTAGTGCAAACATAATTTAAGCATGCATATACAAACATATATACACACATTCAGATAATCACATCACATATTATATTTAGTTCTTACCTGTTTTCCGAATTCAAGTGTGCTGGCCGACCTGAACGGAAATCTCGTGCTAGATGGATGCCCTCACTAGCAATAGCTTGAATCCTTGCTGAAAATCCAAGGAAATGAAAGGAAGAAATCTGGTTTTTGCCTTTGAATTGCCCCAGCCGAAAGCAAGAGAGAGAGAGGAAAGCTTGAACTTTTGATTTTTTTAACTTTTCCTTATTTTCTAAAAATGAGAAAAGGAATTTCTCAACCTAGGCTTGGCTGAAAAATAAAATGCCAAGTGTCACACACCTAGGCAGCCACCCAATCCCATATTTACAATTACTATTTTGCCCTTTAAGTTATATCTTGGGTATTTCTAAAGCTAGGGGTAAAATGGTCAAAATCCATAACCCCGCTCAATCCCGATACTTTATTTTCTCTAAAATATTTCCCACTATGAAATAAGGTTCTAAACTTACCCATGTGATCAATCTAGCCATCCATCCCATTTTCCGTTGTCGCCGAGCAAAAATTACAAAAATAACATGTTACACATATAAGCTAAATAATACTCCTAGAGTTTAATAAAATCTCTGGAATTGAGAAATTATAACTAATATTTTTTTCTAAATATTGGGGTCCACAATTAAATAAATTCACAAATAATAATAAAATAATAAAATAATAAAAATTAGTGCTAATTGCCCTTACTAATCCAAATTACTAGAGCGGTCGTTACATAAATCCTCAATCTTAGAAATCTCCTACTTGTATGGGCAAATCAACTTAGAGTTAGATTAGTAGTAGTGGTCCAAGAAACAATTACTCATTATACAGTTACACTTTCACAGGTGTTTCATAACTATTTTCTATCAATGGATTCAAACTTTATGAGTTTAGTATTCTGTGACCAGAATCCACTTGCACTATTCTAAGAACTCTTTGATGTAACTAAACTTAAGTCATCAAAAGATACAACCACAAAAATTTTATAAATCTATGGCATTTGTATCTTATTCATAGTGGTTTTGACAAGATCATTCTCTGCAAAGAGTTAATATGCCTATATCCACTGAAAATAAGTTCATCTCATTCGCAGATGGATGTACATTCAGTGGTGGATATGAGTTTTCGTAGTATTCTTAAAATGATGACTCTAGATTTTACCTTATGCAAAAGAAACTTGAAATGTTTCATGAATATCTAGCAATGGTGGAAAACCATTAAGCTAAGTGGTTAAAGATCTTACGAACTGATAGGGGTGGAGAAAAGTTAGTAGATATGCAGTTCAAAGATCATTAATTTGATTTTTGAATTATATCCAAACTTACCTCCCCAGAAATTCAATTTGCATATTGATAGTTAGTTGCTAGTCGTTGCCTAAATCCTTCTCTCGTAATACAATTTCAGAATGATGCAATGGTTGTATACTTAATGTAAATCATTACTAGATTCATGGATGATCTAATCGAAATCTTAAGAAAAGCTAGAACTGTTAACCTTGGTTTGCATGTTTGTTAGCTATTCTAAGTGATTAGGGGTGGACCATCCCATAGTCATTAGATAAGAAAGTGTTTGTTTAAACAAATACTACTTTTCTAAGAAAATGACTAAGTCTGTAAATAAAGTAGCAAATAAAGGAGATAATTTTTCTTGATTCCAAAAGTGTTCTATCATCTTTCTTTACAAGATGATCCCACTGCCTCTGTTGTATTAACACAACCGAAGAGGTCAATACCATTTAGTTTTCTTAGACACAATTCACGGTACCTTGTCGTAGTGGGAGAGTTTCTAGGAACTCACCTTCTTATGACTTGGAAGACACTAGTGATTAAAATCCATTGTGAGTTTAAACAAGTAATGGATTGTCAAGATAAGAAACTAAGAAGAACGCCAAGAGAACTATGGTATAATCCATTCACATCGAGTAACCTAAAGTTTTCTATTACAAGGACATAAAAGGAAATTTTGCGTTAAAAAGTCTATTCAATGGACTTAACAAAAGTTCCTCTTCCTAGTATTATAGGTTTGAGTTTATCTAAACCTATGGCTTGTGGTATACCTGGTAATTACTTACTCTAATGCAAGCAACTGACTTTAGTAAGATGCTGAAGCATTTTCTTTCCAATGGCAATCTATAGAAGCTTCACAACTTCTAAGCATAGATTTTATTTATCTAAGGAAAAGTCTCAACTATTCTAGAAAAGATAAAGCCATGAAAGAATTTCTTAAATCAACAGTGAAAGGTCTCAGATATGCTTTAGTATGCCTTAGACCAGACACCTGCTGTTGAGTGGAAGTAATGAGTATGTATCAGATTAATCCAGGAGAGGAACATTGGAAGACAATCAAGTAAATCTTAAGATTAAGAAGAGGAACTATATGTTAGTCAATTAGGGTGTGTTTAAAACTCTTAGACTACACCACATAAGATTTCAAGACTTGCCTTTGTGCTAGAAAGTCTGCTGATAAAATGGTGATTACTCTTGGGGTGGAGTAGTGATTTTGGAGAAGTGTAAAAACTAATCTGAAGTCTTTTAGTCTACCAGAAAGAAACTGAATGTTAAAGTTGCAGAAAAGGTACTTATTCAGTGTAAGGAAAGTTCTATACATTTGTGGCATTGTTCAAACTTGCCTTAACTACTAGTGTTATTTCCTGAATAACCAAAAAGTAGTTGCCAAAAGTATAGAATCCAGTATCCCAAGAGAGTAGACATGTAGAGAGGAATTTCACATTATTAAGGATTTTGTGATTAAGGAAGAGTAATGGTGGAGAAGAGGTTGTGTTTAATTCGATCTGTCAGATCCTATTACGAGGAGTTTACTACTGTTACACTTGATTTGTATATCAAGGTGCTGAGATTATTTGAAATGGACATTTTTTTTATATTAGTGCAAGTGGGAGTTTGTTGGGTTTTGTGCCCTAAATAAAACCCATTTCAATATAATCAGATTTACTTATTAATAAAGATCAGAAATAACATTTTATGTTGCATGATTCACATGATTTATTTCATGATTATATATATATATAATGTATGAATTCCATTTAAGTCCAGAACATATGAATTTGTTAATGATTATAGTGTTGTCAGCACAGTGGAATATAATCTTAATTATATGTTCGAAAGTTTATTCCCTGATTTGTCTGAACACTGGATATAGACTGACATGGTATAATCAGCGATAGGTATTCTTACACCTTGGAAAAGTGTTATGTCCTTTCCAGGACATTGGCAAAGTTTACCAGTATTGAATGTATGGAGTATACATCGGAAGGGACCGATATTGAACTTTGATTAGATATATTAGAATTTACCGTAATATCTATTCAATTCAATATTACCTGTTGATCCTAGATCAAATGATCTTACTCCTGATATGATTAGGTTCAATCTCAATAGTGTTGTTCGTGTTCTTTGATTTGTTAGTTAAGTCTACTTTTGAGCAGTTAGGGTGATACGTACATTTTGGGAACACGGTAGTGCAATTGAGTGGGAGCGCTAACATAAATATGGAATCTAGAGCTTCTATTTGGCGAATAGAAAGTAAGGGATGATTTCCTTCGAGCTTAACCAAACGAAAATAAATGGTGGAGTACACATTTCACTTAGCTGAAATATCATTTATACAGGGTTAAGTATTTTAAGGATAACATACATTGTAGGGTGTTACGATAATTTAATCCCTTTACATTGTAAATCATCTATATAGAGGATCATTGATCAAATTAGGATTATAACAATGGATAACTAATGACGTATCTACATCGTGGGACATATAGAGCGTTCTATATGACTGAGAGTGCAATTCCAAGTTCTAAGAGTGGTTTCAAGAAGGAATTAATAAGTTAGGGAATTTACTTGGTAAATTCGGTTCGACTTATTGGAAGCTCGGTTATATAGACCCATGGTCCCCATACCAGTTGAGACTAAACTGCTTGTAAGACTCAGTTAATTGATTTTAATTAATCAATTATAATTCTAAAGTTAAACTATGTCTACTTTATGAATTTTCACTAAGCAAGGGCGAAATTGTAAAGAAAAGAGATTCTAGGTTTATTTATTAATTTAGATTCGTTATATGTCTAAATTAATAAATATATTAAATGGCAATATTATTTAATAATTATTTTTAAGTTATTAAATAATTAGAATTGGCATTTAAAAGGTTAAATTGGAAAATTAGCATTTTTGAGAAAATGGGAATGAAAAATAACAAAATGGGAAAGTTGCAAAGTGAGGCCCAATTTCCTATTCTGGCCGCCCACTATGCATAGGCTTTTACCATTTATTTTTTCATTATTTTAATGCCATACAATTTTAACCTAAACCTAGAAGGTATTCTATAAATGGAAAGTATTGGCTTCAGGAAAATGATGACTTTGCACATTTGTTTCCTTCAGAAAAGCCTAGCCGCCCCCTCTCTCTCTCTTTTCTTCTCTCAAATTTCGAAATTCCCTTGAGTGATAGAGTAGTGCCCACACACATCAAGTGCTACCTCAATCATAGTATGTAAGACTATGGAAAATCAGCATCAAAGAAGTAGAGAAAGAGATCCAGATTCAGATCTTGATAATGCTCTGCTACAGAAAGGAATCAAGGGCTAGAGATCTGAATGGAAGGAGTCATTATATTCCGCTACACCCAATGTAAGGTTTTCTTAAACTCTTATGTCTTTATTTCATTGTTTTAGAATTCATATTAGGATGTTAATGAAACATACTTTGTAGTAAATCTAGATCCTGGTAAAATATTTCCAACATAGCGGTGGAGAAATAGTTAGTAGATATGCAGTTCAAAGATCATTAAATTGATTTTTGAATTATATCCAAACTTTCCTCCCCAGAAATTCGATTTGCATATTGATGATTAGTTACTATTCGTCGCCTAAATCCTTCTATGGTAATACAATTTCAAAATGATGCAATGGTTGGGTACTTAGTGTAAACCATTACTAGATTCATGGATGAGCTAATCGAAATCTTAAGAAAAGCTAGAACTGTTAACCATGGTTTGCATGTTTGTTAGCTAGTCTAAGTGATTAGGGGTGGAACATCCCATAGTCAATAGATAAGAAAGTGTTTGTTTAAACAAATACTACTTTTCTAAGAAAATGACTAAGTCTGAAAATAAAGTAGCAAATAAAGAAAATATATTTTCTTGATTCCAAAAGTGTTCTACCATATTTTATACATATGATGATCCCAGTGCCTCTATTGTCTTGACACAACCGAAGAGGTCAATACCATTTAGTTTTTCTTAGACATAAATCACGGTACCTTGTCGTAGTGGGAGGGTTTCTAGGAACTCACCTTCTTATGACTTGGAAGACACTAGTGATTAAAATCCATTGTGAGTTTAAACAAGTAATAGATTGTCAAAAATAAGAAACTAAGAAGAAAGCCAAGAGAACTATGGTTCAAACCATTCATGTTGAATAACCTAAAGTTTTCTATTACAAGGACATGAAAGGAAATTTTCGTTTATAAGTCTATTCAATGGACTTAACAAAACTTCCTGTTCCTAGTATTATAGGTTTGAGTTTATCTAAATCCATGGCTTATGGTATACCTAGTTAATTACTTACTCTAGCGCAAATAGCTTACTTCGGTAAGATGATGAAGCATTTTCTTTTTCAATGGAAATCTATAGAAGCTTCCAAACTTCTAGGCATAGATTTTATTTATCTAAGGAAAAGTCTCAACTATTCCCGAAAAGATAAAGCCATGAAAGAATTCCTTAAATAGACAGTGAGAAGTCTCAGATATGCTTTAGTATGCCTTAGACCAGACGCCTGCTGTTGAGTGAGAGTAATGAGTAGGTATCAGATTAATCCAGGAAAGGAACATTGAATGACAATCAAGTAAATCTTAAGATTAAGAAGAGGAACTATATGTTAGTCGATAAGGGTGTGTTTAAACCTCTTAGACAACACCACATCAGATTTCTAGATTTGCCTTTGTACTAGAAAGTTTGCTGATAAGATGGTGATTACTCTTGGGGTGGAGTAGTGATTTTGGAGAAGTGTAAAAACCTATTTGAAGTCTCTAGGTCTACCAGAGAGAGACTGAATGTTAAAGTTGTAGAAAAGGTACTTATTCAGTCTAAGGAAAGTTCTATACATTTTTGGCACCGTTCCAACATTTCTTAACTACTATTGTTACTTCCTGATCAACCAAAAAGTAGTTGCCAAAAGTATAGAATCCAGTATCCCAAGAGAGTTTACATATAGAGAGGAATTTCACAATATCAAGGATTTTGTGATTAAGGAAGAGTAATGGTGGAGAAAAGGTTGTGTTGAATTCAATCTGTCAGATTCTATTACGAGGAGTATACTACTACTACACTTGATTTGTATATCAAGGTGTTGAGATTATCTGAAATGCACTTTTGGTTTTATATTAGTGCAAGTGGTAGTTTGTTGGGTTTTGTGCTCTAAATAAAACCCATTTTAATATAATCAGATTTACTTATTAATAAAGATCAAAAATAACATTTTATGTTGCATGGTTCACATAATTTATTTCATGATTATATATATAATGTATGAATTCTATTTAAGTCCAGAACATATGAATTTGTTAATGATTATAGTGTTGTCAGTACAGTTGAATATAATCTTAATTATATGTTCGAAAGTTTATTCCCTGATTTGTCAGTTTACTGGATTTAGACTGGCATGATATAATCAAGGATAGGTATTCTTACACCTTGGATAAGTGTTATGTCCTTTCCAGGGCATTGGCAAAGTTTACCAGTATCGGATGTATGGAGTATACATCGAAAGGGACCGATATTGAACTTTGATTAGATTTGTTAAAATTTACCGTAATATCTATTCAATTCAATATCAGCTGTTGATCCTAGATCAAATGATCTTAATCCTACTATGGTTAGGTTCGATCTCAAGAGTATTATACATGTTCTTTGACTTGTTAGTTAAGTCTACTTTTGAGCAGTTAGGGTGACACGTACATTTTGGGAACATGATAGTATAATTGAGTGGGAGCGCTAACATAAATATGGAGTATATAACTTCTGTAGGAATTTAGAAGTGAAACGATGATATCCTTCGAGCTTGGCTAAATAGAGATAAATGGTTGAGATCTCATTTCGCTTCGCTGAAATATTATTTATACGGAGCTAAGTGTATTAAGGATAAAATACATTGAAGGTGTAAAGGTAATTTAGTTCCTATTCTATGTAGATCATATATTAGAGGGTCATTGATCAAATTAGGATTATAACAATGGATAGCTAATAGTGTATCTATATCGTGGAACATATAGAGCGTTCTATATGGCTGAGAGTGCAATTCCAAGTTGTAAGTGTGGATTCAATAAGGAATTAATAAGTTAGGGAATTTACTTGGTAAATTTGGTTCGACTTATTGGAAGCTCGGTTATATAGGCCCATGGTCCCCATACTAGTTGAGACCATACTGCTTGTAAGACTCAGTTAATTGATTTTAATTAAACAATTATAATTCTAAAGTTAGACTATGTCTACTTTAGGAATTTTCACTAAGCAAGGACGAAATTTTTAAAAAAGAGATTCTAGGTTTTATTTGTTAATTAAGAGACTTTATATGTCTAATTAATAAATATATTAAATGACAATATTATTTAATAATTAATTTTTAGTTATTAAATAATTAGAATTGGCATTTAAATGGTTAAATTGGAAAATTGGCATTTTTGAGAAAATGGGATTGAAAAATGACAAAATGGTAAAATTACAAAGTGAGGCCCATTATCCATATCATGGCCGACCACTATGCAAGCATTTTACCATTTATATTTTCATTATTTTAATGCCATACAATTCTAACCTAAACTTAGATGGCATTCTTCAAATAGAAAGTGATGGCTTCAGGAAACTATGGACTTGCCTCTTATTTTCTCTCAGAGCAAAACCTGAGCCTCCAAGCCGCCATTCTTCTTCTCTTTTTTTCTCTTCAATTTCGAAATACCCTAGTGATAGAGTAGTGCCCACACACATCAAGTGGTATCTCAATCATAGTGTGGAAGATTGTGTAGAATCCAATCAACAAGTAGGAGAATCAGCATCAAAGAAGGAGAGAAAGAGATCCAGGTTCAGATCTTGGTTATGTTCTACTATAGAAAGGAATCAAGGGCTAGAGATCTGAACGGAAGGAGTCACGGGCTCGCACGCAAGCCCTTTTACACACACCCACCCGAAATACACACATGTATATGGGCTCGCATGCAAGCCCCCATGCATCACGGGCTCGCACACGAGCCCTTTCACACACACCTGTTACACAACACACACACACACACACTCCACGACTTGCATGCAATCCCCCGCATGGGCTTGCACACGAGCCCCCAACTAATGCACACACACATGACACTCACACACACTCCATGGCTAGCATGGTATCCCCCCACATGTACACACACATAACACGCACACACACTCCACAGTTTGCATGCTAGCCACGCATATGGGCTCGCACGCGAGCCCCAACCTCATGCAAACACACACAAGACACACTCTAGGGCTCGTATTCATGCTCCGCCACTTGCATAAAAGGCTCCATGACTCACACAAATGCTCCTCGACATGCACAATGGCACATGGGCTCACACACCCCATTTTCAAAATTAAGTGTTCTTAGTATTTTTGTCATAATTCTCTTGATATATGTTAGAATCGGATGATTCAAAATGCCTTGGAAAGATGAGAAAGAGATCTTTAGAATTTATGATTATGACAATATCTAATTTGTTAAGCTGGAAACTTGCCCTGGTAATGTGGACATTAATGTTTGACACATGGCATGAAGGATGATGTCACAGAGTGGAGTAGACCTAAATCATAGTAGCCAACATGGGAGGGGACCCTAGCCCTACTCCTAGGTTGACTCTGGGATCTCCGAGATGGAATTTTACACTTCTATAACTTGAATCCAACCCAATATCTTTCTGCAATCTGTACCCTAAAGACATGGAGCAACCTAATACAAGGTTTGGGAGCTAAAATTACACAAACTTATATCCTGAAAGCCAACATGGGCACCTAGGGTTTCACCCGACACCCAAGTTGACATCCTAAACTTGGGTTTTAGTTTTTGGGACCGTCTTTGTGCAAAGTGGCCAAAACATGCATTGTGACATCAACTAGACATACAAGGGACATGTTTGAGGCATCAGAATCAAATTTAGAGTAAGTTGGTTTTTGAGCACCTTAGGCCTTGGGCACCCAACGCCAAGGTTGATAATTTGTCAGTCTAGGCACCTTCCTAGTGTCAGATCGAAGATAATTTTTTCTCATTGAATTTGTCTTCATAAAAAATTGGGAAACAAGTACATTTATAGGAAAAAAACAAGTTATGAGTAGAAAAAATAGGGCCCAGTGCCCAGGTTGACACCTAGGCTGGGCCTGCACCCAGGTTGACAATTCATCAGCATAGGCCTTAAAAAATGGAGTTTTCTTAGAATTCTTTCTAGCATCATCTTCGTCCTCAGAAAATATTAAGAATCCACTTGTTTTGGGGACCAAACAAAACTTTAGAAAGGTCAGGAGAGGTGCTCAACGCCTAGGTTGACACTTGGGACTCGGCCCTGTGCCCAGGTTGACATTTTGTAAACCTGGGATGTTTCCAAATCATTTCAACAAAAAGTGCTCCAGACATCATCACCATCATCATAAATAATGAAGATTCAAGTAAACTTGGGGAGAAAACCACAAACTTGAGTCCCTGGAAATAGGGTCCAATGCCCAGGTTGATACCTGGGACTAGGCCCACTGCCCAAGTTGACAATCAACCTTGGACGCTACCTTCAAATGCTGGAATGCCAAATCAGATTAAACCATTGAATCCGACATGGTCAAATTGGGGGAAGAAACCTTGTCCTCAAGTTTAAAAGTCTTGGAAGCCTTGAAAGTATCAAAAATAGAATCCTGAAGCTCAAGTTAGAAGGCCCTAGCGCTTAGGTCAACATTTGTCCTTGTTCGCTGGGTTCTGCTTATCTGAATCTAATTATTCGACTAGTTTTTTTCACAATTCTAATGATCCATGAAGTCATATCAACTAAATTCGTAAATTCGATTTTGGCTCATCCGAAAGTCGGAAGTTTCGAGTTTTCCATTTTTTCGCAAAACAACATCTTCGAGAATGAGAGACCAACTTCACCAAAACATATAAAAGGACTAAGGGGTGTAAAATCATCACTTAGGAATCTCAAAGGACTCCTCTTGGACATTTTCAAACTTATGCCACGTCTAGTTTGACGTCAGATGTCAACTTGGGTGCTGGAATGTCAACTTGGGCGCTGGATGTCAACCTGGGTGCTGGAATCAAGGAAACTCAGTTGCAATTGGAAGAAATTAGAAAGGTAACCCCTAGAAACCTTTCTTTTTTAAGCTTTTCAAGTTTTAAGTTGAGTTTGAA
This sequence comes from Cannabis sativa, assembly GCF_029168945.1. NCBI lineage: Eukaryota > Viridiplantae > Streptophyta > Magnoliopsida > Rosales > Cannabaceae > Cannabis > Cannabis sativa. The sequence goes on from NC_083607.1 coordinate 20,633,052, forward strand.
CTTGCAAAGTTTTGATTTTGGTTCTGTCTAAACAAGTGGTCTTTGGAGTTTTATTTCTTTGTTCTTACTAAATTATTTGAAGCATGAGTATGCTAGTTTTGCTGGTTGTGTGTGGAGTAGAGTAATTTTGAGTTTAAAAACTAAATCTTGGCTTAAAAATTGTAGATTTTGCTCTATTGTGTTAGATTTTTTTTCTATCATTTGGAAAATGACTATTGAGGTATTTATTGGTAAATAGGAGAGTTTTGTCATGTTTGTATTTGATTTGGGTTAGATGAGGCTTTGTTTGTTTCTATAGTTAAAAATGACAAGTCGTTTCTCTGCAAATGGTCTACTAATTTTACTCTCAAAATACATAAAAAACGGTCTTCTATTTTTACAGACTCGACCTACCGTTTTTCATGATGTTTTCACATAGTCTCGTTATGTCGTGTTCCTTTAATATTTAGAGTATTTTCATGCTATTTATCGATAGGGAAATTTCTAGTTTTAGTTTATGACTTGGTAAAGGTTTTAACAAGTTGTTTACCGTTTTGTGTAATTTTAACAAAGGGCCTTCATTCAGCGTGTGAATTTCCACTCAAAAATGTGTACAAACTAATACAAAAATGGATTTCCCGACGTTTTTAAATAGTCGTTTAAAGTATTCCCATCAGTTTCTATAACCGTCGCCTATACGACCGTCGTAAAACGGGCAAAATAGGCGACGGTTCAAAATTGTCGCTAATGTGAGTTTCCCGATGGTTTAAAACAATCGCCCATAACTGGGTTTAGGGTGTCCCACATTAATGGCAGAAAAATCTTTATTAACCTCCATTTTTTTCCTACAATAGTTTTATAATTTCAGCTAAATTAAAATGAAACAAGTAATTAATTTTGTTACAATAACAGCTAACTTTAAAACACATTAAATTAATGCAATAAATAAATAAATATATATAATAAATAAAAAAGTATATAAATAAATAAACGTATTTATACCAAGCTCAGAGAGAGATGGAGACGGACGGGAGGTGGTGGTGGTCCAACGTATGAGACAGAGATGAGAGAGACACCGACGGGATGTGGTGGAGGTCCAATGTATGCGATGGAGAGTAAAGGGAGACCGACGAGAAGAGGGGTGGGTGGAGATCGATGGATGAGAGAGACGAGAAGAAAGGGAGATCGAGAGAGAGGGAAGAAGATGGCAAGAGAGGAGGGCAATGGTGCGGAGGCATGGGGAGGGTTTTCGAGAGTTAAGATTTTCATTTTAGGGTGTGGGAAACGGAGAAGAAATAGGTAGGCATGTGGGAAATAGAAAAAAATTAGGTGGGCACGTGGGAAATGTGGCGAGAAGTAGGTGTCGATTTTTTAATGGACTCTTATAGGCGATGGTTTAAAACTGTCGCTCGTACTGTAGGCGACGGTTTTAAATTGTCGCCTATACTTTACCCGACGGTTTACAACCGTCGGCTATAAGGGTCCATTAAATAATTGCATTTTATTAAAAAATATCGTCTATTTTGTTTACTACGATTTTAAACCGTCTGGAATACTAAATTTTTCTAGATGGTTTTAAATAGTAACTTAATTTTTTTAGCGACGGTTCCCAAAAAAAATCATTTTTAGGACCGTCGCGAACTCGGATATTTATAGTAGTGACGTATATGTATATCTGTATGTTTATTATATGCATGCTTCCTCTATGATTTGTATGCTACCGACACTAGTACGGTAACGGTACGGAGTGCATTGGTACAATATAAAGAGTACGATATATTGTTACCAACACTAGTACTGGATGAGTACGTACTGCATGTGGTAAACACTAAGTGGTACTGGAGGTGCGTTTTAGCACTCCCAACACTTGTATGAGAAGAGTACCTAGTGTTGGAATTTATTTTACCAGGATCTTAGATCTACTCACAAGTATGTTGTTTAACATCCTAAATATGAACTTTCTAAAACGATAATAAACATCTATAAAGTTAAGGAAACCTTACATTGACTGCAGCGGAATAATATGTCTCCTTCCACTCAGATCTCTAACCCTTTTATCCTTTCTGTCGCAGAGTATTATCAAGATCTGAGTCCGAATGTCCTTCTCTTTAATTTGGATTCTTCACGATCTTCCAGACTATGATTGAGGTACCACTTGCTGTGTGTGGGCACTACTCTTTCACTAGAGTAATTAGAAATTGTGAAGAGGAAAAGAGAAAGAGGAGGGTCGGCTATAGAGAGAATGTAAATTGCTCAGTTTTCTGAAAAAGACAGTTTCCTGAATTACTGAATAATTCTTATTTTGGTGTGAGCCATCACTTTCTTTTTATAGGCAACTACTAGGTTTAGGTTAGTAATTAATTGGCATTAAAATAATGAAAATAATAATTGGAAAAAGCTATTCAAGTGGCCGGCCATGGTGTTAATGGGCCTCACTTGGAATTTTACAGTTTTCACAATTTTCATTTCTATTTTCTCAAAAACGCCAATTTTCAAATTCTAACCATTTAAATGCCAAAACTAATTATTTAATAACTTGGAATTGCACTCTCAGATTTATATAGAGCGCTCTACATATTCCACGATATAGATACGCTATCTCATTTAACCATCGTTATAATCTTAATTTGATCAAAGATCCTCTATATAGATGATTTACACCGAGAAGGGATAAATTTACCGTGTCACCGCTCAATGTATTTGGCCCCTTAAAACACTTAGCTACCTGTAAATGATGGTTTAGTGAACTAATATATAGTCACTGAAACAAGAGCTCATCCATTTACTTCTATTTAGCTAAGCTCGAAGGGAATCATCACTTGACTTCTGTACACCAGTAGAAGCTATAGATTCCATATTTATGTTCAGCGCTCGCACTCAGTCATACTATCATGTTCCCAAAATATACGTATCACCCTGACCCAAAAGTAGGCTTAACTAATAAATCAAAGAACATGAATGACACTCCTGAGATTGAGCCTAAGCATAACAGAATTTAGATTCTTTTGATCTAAGATCAACTAGTGATATTGACTTGGAAAGATACAACGGTAAGTTTATAATATCTTGACTAAGTTCAATATCGATCTAGTCTAATGTATACTCCATACATTCGAAACTAGTATACTTTACCAATGTCCTGGAAAGAACAGAACAATTACTCCAAGTGTAAGTATACTTCATCGCTGATTATCACATTAGTGTAAATCCAAAATACTGATGAAACAGGGACTTAGTCTTTCGAATCATATAATCACAATCACACTCCACTGTGTTGACAATACTGTAATTATGAATAAATATATGTTCTGGACTTAACTGATTTTGTGCATATATTAAATATATATATATATTAAACCATAAGCATGAAAAATACATGTTAACATAAATCACTTCAAATCTCTCAAATTGATAACTAATCAGATTGTAATGGGTTTTATTTAGGGCACAAAACCCAACAAACTCCCACTTGCACTAACATAAAACAAGTTGTGCATTCCAATCAATCTGTTGTCTTGATCTTCAGATCAAGTGTAGTATATTTGACTCCACTCAAATTTCTTGAATCAGGTTCATCAAACATTATGAAACATCCTTAACTATATGCTTTACTCGTCAAGGGATACTGAAATCCTTACTGCTTATTAAGTACATCTGAACAAACAGAAGACACATCTATCATACTTTAAAATTTGGAACTGAGATAATACAGTGTAGAATTTTCTTCAGTAGAATAACTTTCTGGTAATTTCGAATTTACAAAGTTATATATATCTTCTTTGATGGAGCTTGAATTATTATAGATGGGTTTTTACACTCTTCTAGAATAACTCCTCCACCCCCAGAGTAACCACCATCTCAAAATCTTAATGAGTTGGTGTAGATATAAGGATAACTAATATACAATTCCTTAATATCTAACATATAGGTCACTTTCATAAATCTTTATTGAGTATCTCCTAATGTTCCTTATTTGATTACATCTCAGATGACTCCCACTCAATAGTAGTTGTCTAGTTAAATAATACTTTTAACCTCTTACTATTGTTTTGAGGGATATCTAGTTGTGACTTATTATCTTAGTCTGAAACTGTAAGTTTCTTTAAGACTAAGTCATCAACATTGCAGTCTAGTATTTGAAGTGTAAAATACTTGCTAGAGATTAAGCAATCAAATTAAGTTACTATAAAAATGTTATGAGGATTAGAAATCTTGACTCAAGTCATTCGAATGGACTATGCAAGAATTCTTCTATCTTATTCTCATAATTCTGATAAGTTATTTCTATCCACATGAATGGTTAGATTTGCTTTCTCAGTAGTGTTCTTAAGTTCCTATCACAAGTGTCAACCAAATGAAGATGGGTAAAGAATTTTAAAATTCTCCCACTCAATTAAGGTAGTGTGATACATTATCAAAGAACTTTATTGGTATCATTTTCTATTACAACAGTAAATCTAAATTGGAACATATAATCAAGATCAAGGATTTATTCTGATAATAGCTAATACATTATATTACTTCCATGTTTAAAATTATGTGTCACAAAGAGCATGTTAAACATAGTCCACCCCTAAGTAAATAGAGATTATGATCCACACCTAAGGGATATAGAGATCACGGTTCTCTAAGTGTTATAGAGATTATGTGGAGTTTCGAATATAGTCCAGAGTTCATTAGATATAAAAGATCGTTGAATTGCATATTATTCTTTACTTTTTCTCCACCCCTATCAGATCAAAAGATCTTTTTATTAAACAAATTCTTAATAATTGCTTTTAGAATTAACAATTATTCATAAACATAGAAATAATTTCAGGGTTTATGTAATAATAACTCTATAAAGAGTTTAAGGAACTATAGAATTTGTATCAATAATAAAACAATTGGAAATTATTTTACCAGGATCTTAGATCTACTCACAAGTATGTTGATTAACAACCTAAATATGAACTTTCTAAAACGATGAAATAAACACATATAAAGTTTAGTAAACCTTACATTGGGTGCAGCGGAATAATATGACTCCTTCCGTTCAGATCTCTAATCCTTGTATCATTTCTGTCGCAGAGTATTATCAAGATCTGAACCTGGATCTCTTTCTCTGATTCTTTAGTGCTGAAACTCCTTCTTGCTGAAAGTCTTTCTTCACGATCTTCCTCACTATGATTGAGGTATCACTTGCTGTGTGTGGGCACTACTCTAATCACTAAGTGTTTCGAAATCTTAAGGAAGAAGAGAGAGAGGGAGTGGTCGGCCAAGGTAGAGAGAGAGAAGCTCAGATTTTTCTGAATGAAAAGTGTGAAAGTTAAGTGTAAATTTCCTGAAGCCTTCACTATCTATTTATAGCATTCCACTAGGGTTAGGTTTGAATTATTTGACATTAAAATAATGAAAATATCAGTTTGAAAAACCATCCCAAGTGGCCGGCCGTGTTGTGTAATGGGCCTTACTTGGATTTTGCAGTTTTCACAAATTTTATTTCTATTTTCTCAAAAACGCCAATTTTCAAATTCAACCATTTAAATGCCAATTCTAACTATTTAATAACTATAAATAATTATTAAATAGTATTGTCATTTATCATATTTATTAATTGAACCATACAAAGTATCATAATTAACAAATATGCCCCTAAAACTCTTTCTTTACAATTTCGCCCTTATTTAGTGAAAAATTCACAAATAGACATAGTCTAATTTGAGAATTATAATTAATTAATCAAAACCAATTATATGAGTCTTACAAGCGATATTATCTCAACTAGTGGGGGGACCATGGGTCTATATAACCGAGCTTCCAATAAGCAGATCAAGAATTTATAACCTAAATTCACTGACTTATTAATTCTTCGTTGAATCCACGCATAGAACTTAGAATTCCACTCTCAGTATATAGAATGCTCTATATGTTCTACAATATAGACACATCATTAGTTATCCATTGTTATAATCCTTATTTGATCAATGATCCTCTATATGAATGATCTACACTGTAAAGGGATTAGATTACCGTTACACCCTACTATGTATTTTATCCTTAAAACACTTGACCCCGTATAAATGATATTTCAGCTTATGTGAAATGAGTACTCGACCATTTATTTTCGTTTGGTCAAGCTCGAAGGAGATCATCCTTTACTTACTATTCGCCAGATAGAAGCTATATATTCCATCTTTATGTTAGCGCTCCCACTCAATTCCACTACCGTGTTCCCAAAATGTACGTATCACCCTGACCCAATGCATACTCCATGCATCCAACCTGAGCTTTACTTTAACCAATGCTCTGGAAAGAACATAGCATTTCTCCAAATGCAAGTAAACTCTGTTGTAGATTATCATATTAGTAAAACCCTGGAAACTTTATTCACATAGTCATGTTTACTTTCCAAAGTGTTGACGACACAATAAACAGGATCAAGTATGTGAAAAGGGTTTCAGATGAATTCATACATTATGTACACATAATCATGAAATAAATCATGTGAACCATGCAACATTAAATGTTATTTCTGATCTATATTAATAAGTAAATCTGAATATATATTGAAATGAGTTTTATTTAGGGCATAAAACCCAACAAACTCCCACTTGCACTAATATAAAACAAAAGGTGCATTTCAAATAATCTCACCACCTAGATATACAAATCAAGTGTAGTAGTAGTAAACTCCTTGTAATAGATCTGAAAGGTTGAATTAAACACAACCTTTTCTCCACCATTACTCTTCCTTAATCACAAAATCATTGATAATGTGAAATTCCTCTCTATATGTCTACTCTTTTTGGGATACTGGATTCTATACCTTTGGCAACTACTTTTGGTTAATCAGGAAATAACACTAGTAGTTTAGGCAATTTGGAATGGTGCCAAAAATGTATAGAACTTTCCTTAGACTAAATAAGTACCTTTCCTGCAACTTTAACATTCAGTCCCTTTCTGGTAGACCTAGATTCTTCAGATAGGTTTTTACACTTCTCCAAAATCACCATTCCACCCCCAGAGTAATCACCATCTTATTAGAAAGATTTTCTAGCACAAAGGCAAATCTCGAAATCTAATGTGGTGTAGTCTAAGAGTTTTAAACACACTCTTATTGACTAACATATAGTTCCTCTTCTTAAGCTTAAGATTTACTTGATTGTCTTCCAATGTTCCTCTCCTGGATTAATCTGATACCTACTCATTACTCCCACTCAACAGTAGGTGTCTGGTCTAAGGCATACTGAAGCATATCTGAGACCTCTCACTGTTGATATAAGAAATTCTTTCATGGCTTTATCTTTTCGGGAATAGTTGAGACTTTTCCTTAGATAAATAAAATCTATGCCTAGAAGTCGAGAAGCTTCTATAGATTGCCATTAGAAAGAAAAGGCTTCAGCATCTTACTAAAGTAAGTTGCTTGCATTAGAGTAAGTAATTACCAGGTATACCATAAGCCATAGGTTAAGATAAACTCAAACCTATAATACTAGGAACAGGAAGTTTTGTTAAGTCCATTGAATAGACTTATAAACAAAAATTTCCTTTTATGTCCTTGTAATAGAAAACTTTAGGTTACTCCATGTGAATGGATTAAACCATAGTTCTTTTGGCTTTTCTTCTTAGTTTCTTATCTTGACAATCCATTACTTGTTTAAACTCACAATGGATTTTAATCACTAGTGTCTTCCAAGTCATAAGAAGGTTAGTTCCTAGAAATTCTCCCACTACGACAAGGTACCGTGAATTATGTCTAAGAAAACTAAATGGTATTGATCTCTTCGGTTGTGACAAGACAACAGAGGCAGTGGGATCATCATATGTCAAATAAGATGATAGAACACTTTTAGAATCAAGAAAAATTATCTCCTTTATTTGCTACTTTATTTCCAGACTTAGTCATTTTCTTAGAAAAGTAGTATTTGTTTAAACAAACACTTTCTTATCTATTGACTATGGGATGGTCCACCCCTAGTCACTTAGAATAGCTAACAAACCATGGTTAAGAGTTCTAGCTTTTCTTAAGATTTTGATTAGCTCATCCATGAATCTAGTAATGATTTACATTAAGTATACAACCATTACATCATTCTAAAATTGTATTACTATAGAAAAACTTAGGCAATGACTAGTAACTAATCATCAATATGCAAATCGAAATTTCTGGGGAGGTAAGTTTGGATATAATTCAAAAATCAATTTAATGATCTTTGAACTGCATATCTACTAACTATTTCTCCACCCCTATCAGTTCACAAGATCTTTAACCACTTACCTTAATGGTTTTAACCATTGCTAGAAATTAATGAAATTTTTCAAACATTTCAAATTTCTTTGCATAAGCTATAATCTAGAGTGATCGTTTTAAGAATACAACGAAAAACTCATATCCACCTCTGAATGTACATCCATCTGCGAATGAGATGAACTTACTTTCAGTGGATATAGGCATATTAATTCTTTGCAGAGATTGATCTTGTCAAAACCACTATGAACAAGATACAAATGCCATAGATTGATAAAAAAAAAAATGGTTGTGTCTTTTTGATGACTTAAGTATAGTTACATCAAAGAGTTCTTAGAATAGTGCAAGTGGATCCTTGTCACAGAATACTAAACTCATATTCCATACAGTTTGAATCCATTGATAGAAGATGGATATTAAACACTTGTGAAAGTGTAACTGTATTGTATTTTGGAATTAGAAATATAAGAAAATTTCTGTTTGGAATCTAAAATTAAAGTCAAAGACTTAAATTTATACCAAATATAATGAGCAATTCTTCTTCGACCACCACTACTAGTTTAAACTCTAAGTCAGATTTGTCCATACAAGTAGGAGATTTCTAAGATTGAGGACTTATATCATTGTGGAATAGAATTTCGGGTTATAATCATATGTCATTTAATTTCTTAAGAGAAAATAGAATGACATGAAATGATTTATAGAGTATTCATCCAATGATATGTTATTGAGCTAATTCGCAATGAATAAGCTAAGAGGAATTAGGATAATTTCGTTTATATATAAGAATCCAACGATGCTTCGATTAGTAAGAGTCAAAGTAATCTTATTTATACAATCTTCTTGTTTCATATTGTAAAAAATACTAGTCTAAGGTGTCATCTATTGATGAACAGCTAGATGTTGCATATACAATATTTATCTTTCGAGATCTAACACTATTATGTATGTCTAATGGTGAAAATCCACTAGGGATTTATCTCATTAGATAAACAAACCAAGTTAGACCAACAATGAAGATTCGAAATTAAACTACAACTTAATAATAGAAAATAACATGGTTCAATATAAATTCATACACAATTCAGAAATTATTAAACATATAGCAAGTAGGAATGACAAGTGCAAATACTAAAACATACAATCCTAAATAATTTCCAATGTTTCAACAAACTGATATCAGTGTCCCGTTTAGGCGAGAGTCAAAGCTACCATCCATTGAATAGAGTTGTCAGCTCATCTAAAATGTTAAACATTCTAGCAACCTTTTATTCGATCAAGATTGGAATTCAGCGTTATCCCGTTTAGGCGAGAGTCAAGGCTATTCTATCTTATGAGCTTCCACTATTGTTTCATAATTTGCAAGTCAAATATGGTTGCCACCATTAGGGTGATCCATACCATATAAAACACTTACAAACTACTTATCTGTCGAGATTAAACGGTGCCAAATTGCTAATGAACGTTCCTCCATTAGGGAGGATTACTCACTAAAACAAACGCGATGTAAAACCAACAATGGAGATCGAATATCTTAATAATAAACCTCATTCTTTAAAATGTATTTTCATTATTATTTATAATAAAATATATTCATTACATATCGAATTTAAAATTAAAATTCTAAATTAAAATTTAATTTAATATTTATAAAATTATACTTAGATGGTGATTAAAATAAATTGAATTATTTCCATCTCAGTAGTAATTTATATAAATATTAAGAAAATTATTTAAGTTGTATTAATTTAAATTAATTTGCAACTCAAAATAAATTTTCATGAGAATATATTTATTGTATTTTGAAAAAGAAAGTATAAAAACTTTATGTTTTTCGAAATACTTAAATAATAATTACTTAGAAAAAATGCTTCAAGCGAAAAATATCACCTATCTAGATTTTCCTTTGACTAATTAATTTAATTTCTAATAATATACTTTAATTCATTTATTTTAAATTAATCAATAAATGAAAAAAATCAATGATTTAAGTTGGTCCAAGAATTAACTAAAATAAATAATTAATTTACAACTTAATCTATTTTTCAAGATAAATTCAAAATCATCTTGCATTATGAAATGCAATTTCGAAACTTGATTAATAAAATAAAGAAAAAATATATTTTGAAAATTATTTAAATTTAGTTGAAAAAATAAATTTCAACTAAAAATAATTTTCTATTTAATTAAGTGTCATGAAAAAGAAATATTTAAGTATCATGATGAAAATCAACTTAGATATTTAATTTTAAATTTAATTAAATGTATTAAATTCAAGAAATAAATAATTAAGTGTAGAGAAGGCTTAATTATTAATCTCTAGTTTAATACTAGGAAAAAATATACTTAAAATAAATTGTACCAAAATTAATTATTTAAATAATTAATTTCACAATGTATAATATTTTTCTATTTAATATTAGAAATAATAAGTAGTCGAGAAATAACTATCTAGAAAATATTTTATTTGACTAAGTATCTTTTCCACAAAATTTGAAAAAATATCTAATTTAAGCTGTTTTAGAAGAATCTAAAAGATCAACTTAAATATCTTTCAAATTAGATTTAATTAAATTAAAATTAAGTTATAACCACTTAATTTGAAAATATTCCATTTTAAGTTAATATTTGAAAAAATATTAACTTAAAAAATATGTAAAGCATCTTAATAACCAATGCCTAAAATTGCTCAACTTAATTTTGAAATTTTAAATCCAAAAGATATTCAGATTTAAGCTGGTTAGTTATAGATAACTAAATATCAACTTAAATAAGAATATTTAATGAAAAGTTTAAATTAAGCTTCAGAAAGAATCTAGATAGTTATAATTCTATATTTAATTAAATACAAGAAAATACATATAGTTTAGCTTAGAATATAAAATTCTTTAAACTATGGTTTTCTTAAATTAATTTCAAAATAAATGAAATTAATTATGTTGCTAATCAATTTTATTAGGTTAAACTAATTTAATTAACCTAGTATAGTTATTCAAACCAGGCAAATGGGCCTTCACAATTGGGGTAGTTCATGTGAGGGGGGCTGGGTTTAGTATGTTGTACCCACTACTATGGCTCTCAACTCTCACACAAGGCCCAAAAGAGAGGAATTTAACCTTAAAATGAACAACTGTTATTAATTGAATAGGCCCAAAAACTTAATGGGCCTAAATAAAATCTATCAAAAATTATGATATTTTATTTATCAACAACAACCTACATGCATCTATAACAAAATTAAACATATTGGCTCACACAGGCACACAATTTGGATGGATCCTATCATGTTGCTAGGTCATACACAGATGAAAGAAGATTGTAAATATATGTGTTACAAATTATTTACTTGACCAAGGGAGCCATAAGTTAAAATCAGATCATTGGATCTGTCAACAACTTAACCATGGCTATTTGCAATCAAGCAATAATAGGTTTTAAAAACTTACAAACAAGCTAAAACACATGCTCCTGCAACAAGGTTAGTTGGATAGTTGGATGTAGGATTTATTTAATTTTAAATAAATAATTTCGAAAAATTAATTAAATAAAAAAAATTATTTTCGAAAAATAATAAAATAAAATAAAATTTAAATATTTTCGAAATTAATAAAATAATATTTAAAATTAAACCTATAATTTTGAAAAATTAGGTTTCAAGCAGCCGAAGTATCATTTCAAAATTTGCTAACTACTTTTAAAAATTTAATGTTATTTTATAAATAAAAATTAAAAAAGATAAATAAATATCTTTTTCAGATTTTATGATTTAATTTAAATAAATAAAATAACAAAATTTAAAAATTAGGAAAATATCTTACATTTATTTAAAATTACAAGATTATAGTTATCTTATTTTAAATTTAAATAAAGTCAAATTATTTTAAAAAAAAATTAATATCTCACCTTAAATTTAAAAATAAGATAAGATATAATCAAATTTTTTTAAAAAAAAAAAAATTAAGCAAAAAAAGATAGATATTTACTATTTTTAAATTCAAATTACACTAATATCATGAATTAAATTAAAAAAATATTAATTAATTTAATTATGATAATTAGAATTGAATTAGGAATAGTAAATGTATAAATACAGAACTACATAAAAAATCGGAAGTTAAATCCATGAAAAAGCATGAAAAATTGAAGAAAAACGAAAAAAAAAATGCGAGCTGTACGGACAGTATGCTAAGCATACTGTCCGCGCGCGCTCTAAGGGTTGCATGGGTGGAAGGGGAGGCTGCATGATTTCCGCACGCGCGCGTGGTGTAGTGACACCACCCCGATATTTTCGAAACTTCAAAAAATCATAACTAATTCAAATTAAATCGAAATTGAGTTCTGCAAAAAAAGTAAGTTGCTTAATTTTTTCCATGCTATCCAATAAAAATAATTCCAGAAACAGATATTCAATTATTTTTCACAAAAATTCACAAACATCAATCAATCATCAAATAACACTCAATACAACATGATCTCATCCAAAACATCAAACAAATCGTTTTAAGTCCAAATTTCTTGCAAGAAAATCAATTACCATGGCTCTGAGGCCAGTTGTTGGAAATTATTTTACCAGGATCTTAGATCTACTCACAAGTATGTTGATTAACACCCTAAATATGAACTTTCTAAAACGATGAAATAAACACATATAAAGTTTAGTAAACCTTACATTGGGTGCAGCGGAATAATATGACTCCTTCCGTTCAGATCTCTAACCCTTGTATCCTTTCTGTCGCAGAGTATTATCAAGATCTGAACCTGGATGTCTTTCTCTGATTCTTTAGTGCTGAAACTCCTTCTTGTTGAAAGTCTTTCTTCACGATCTTCCTCACTATGATTGAGGTATCACTTGCTGTGTGTGGGCACTACTCTAATCACTAAGTGTTTCGAAATCTTAAGGAAGAAGAGAGAGACGGAGTGGTCGGCCAAGGTAGAGAGAGAGAGGCTCAGTTTTTTCTGAATGAAAAGTGTGGAAGTTAAGTGTAAATTTTCTGAAGCCTTCACTATATATTTATAGCATTCCACTAAGGTTAGGTTTGAATTATTTGGCAGTAAAATAATGAAAATATAAGTTTGAAAAACCATCCCAAGTGGCCGGCCATTTTGTGTAATGGGCCTTACTTGGATTTTGCAGTTTTCACAAATTTTATTTCTATTTTCTCAAAAACGCCAATTTTCAAATTCAACCATTTAAATGTCAATTCTAACTATTTAATAACTATAAATAATTATTAAATAATATTGTCATTTATTATATTTATTAATTGCACTATACAAAGTATCATAATTAACAAATATGCCCCTAAAACTCTTTCTTTACAATTTCGCGCTTACTTAGTGAAAAATTCACAAATAGACATAGTCTAATTTGAGAATTATAATTGATTAATCAAAACCAATTATATGAGTCTTACAAGCAATATTATCTCAACTAGTGGGGGGACCATGAGTCTATATAACCGAGCTTCCAATAAGCAGATCAAGAATTTATAATCTCAATTCACTGACTTATTAATTCTTCGTTGAATCCACGCATAGAACTTAGAATTGCACTCTTAGTATATATAATGCTCTATATGTTCCACCATATAGACACATCATTAGTTATCCATTGTTATAATCCTTATTTGATCAATGATCCTCTATATGAATGATCTACACTGTAAAGGGATTAGATTACCGTTACACCCTACTATGTATTTTATCCTTAAAACAATTGACCCCGTATAAATGATATTTCAGCTTATGTGAAATGAGTACTCCACCATTTATTTTCGTTTGGTCAAGCTCGAAGGAGATCGTCCTTTACTTACTATTCGCCAGATAGAAGCTATAGATTCCATGTTTATGTTAGCGCTCCCACTCAATTGCACTACCGTGTTCCCAAAATGTACGTATCACCCCGACCCAAAAGTAGGCTTAACTAACAAATCAAAGAACACGAATAGCCTCTTGAGATTGAGCCTAATCATAACAGGATTAAGATCATTTGATCTAGGATCAACTAGGCGATATTGACTTGAATAGATATTACGGTAAGTTTAATAAATCTAAGTCAAAGTTCAATATCGGTCCCTTCCGATGCATACTCCATGCATCCAACCTGAGCTTTACTTTAACCAATGCTCTGGAAAGAACATAGCATTTCTCCAAATGCAAGTAAACTCTGTTGTAGAGTATCATATCAGTAAAACCCTGTGTCTGATAAATCTAGGAAACTTTATTCACATAGTCATGTTTACTTTCCAAAGTGTTGACGACACAATAAACAGGATCAAGTATGTGAAAAGGGTTTCAGATGAATTCATACATTATGTACACATTATCATGAAATAAATCATGTGAACCATGCAACATTAAATGTTATTTCTGATCTATATTAATAAGTAAATCTGATTATATTGAAATGAGTTTTATTTAGGGCATAAAACCCAACAAAAACACATACACATACACATACAAACATATAAATATAATAATTGGTAATTTTTATATAAGATAAAGTAATGAAGCTCAACTCATAGATTGGAATTTATTTGTAAAATAAAAAACTTAATTATAAGATCATAAAAAAAAAATATTTGCAACATAATGAGAAAAGAACAGGGTATAAAATCCCAAACAAGTAATTGAAATCCAAATTGTTCTGAAACTGAAACAATTAATTCAAAATAAATAAACGAGCTTCATCTTTATCTTGGACGAACTCCACCCCATTGTCCAGCTTTTTGATTCAACTCGCTAAGATAGCACCTGAGTTCAAGCGTCTTGGGCTACATTAAGAAGAAAAAACAAATAAACAAGGTTAGTAGTCCAGAATTAATAATCCAAATGGATAATAATTCACTAAAACACATCAGTTTATAGAAAGAAATACCTTGTTTCTTTGCAAGAAGTTTAGGACATTGGGGTTTCGAATGGCCTTTCTCATTGCAGTAGAAACACTTTCCTTTTAGTGTATCACCAGGAGCAGCAACCTTTTTGTTCTTAACTGTTTTCATAGCTTGAGCTCACTTCTTGGTATTTTTCCACTTCTTCTTTGTCTTGGGTCTGGAAGTAGAGGCAACGTGTGCCTTAGGTTTAATCGTCCCATTACCATTTCCAGAATTTTGAGGTTTACTCCCTTTCTTCTTGGGTCCTCTAATCAAATTTTCATATGTCTGAAGGTCATTGACTAACGTGTGAAAGTCTTGTTTGTTCTTATTCATGACATAATTTGATGTATAGGGCAGAAAAGCTGGTGTCAGACTATTCAAGATAAGACTTACTTGAGTTGTCTGATCCATTTCAGCTCCATGATTCTTGGCTTCCTGGAAATAACTTGCCATTTGGAGAAGGTGATCACGCACATTCTGATCAGGACTCATCCGTGCATTGATGAATTTCTTAGTCGCATCAAAGCGAGACTAGATATATGACATTCCGAATAGCTCAGTTAACTACGTCATTATTTCTGCAGCGGTGACAGTGTTTGCAAACCTTGTTTTCAAGGTGTCGACCATGCTAGAAAGCATGAAGTATTGAGCTTTGTTGTTAGCATTCTGCCAACGCTCAAACTTCTCTTTAACAGCTTTAGTTGCATGGTCACCCGGCTGTTCAGGAGACGACTCAGTTAACACAAATAGGACACTTTCACCTATGAGAGCAATATTAATGTTCTCTTTCCATTTAGGGAAGTTAGATCCACTTAGCTTATTTTTCAGTCAACAGTGATAACATGGGGTTTGACATGGCTATACAGGATACTACAAAATAATAAATAGAAACCAATTATGGTTTAACACAAAATCTTGTTCAGAAATTATTAGCACATAGTAAGTAGGAATGACAAGAGAAAATACTAAAACATACAATCCTAAACAATTTCTAAGGTTTTCAACAAACTGATATCAGTGTCCCTTTTAGGCGAGAGTCAAAGCTACCATCCATTGAATAGAGTTGTCAGCTCATCTAAAATAATAAACATTCTAGCAACCTTCTATTCGATCGAAAAGAGAATCCGACGTTGTCCCGTTTAGGTGAGTGTCCAGGTCATTCCTATTTCATCAGCTTCCACCATTGTTTCATACGTTTGTAAGTCTTATACAATCGCCACCATTAGGGTGATAAATACTTATATAAAAAACTTACAAAGATACTTATCTTTCGAGATTCTACAGCGCTAACTTGCTAATGAACGTTCCTCCATTAGGGAGGATTACTCACTAAAACAATAGCTATGTAAAACATACAATGGAGATCGAATATCTTAATAATAATAAAGCTCATTATTTAAAATGTATTTTCTTCTATTATTTATTTATTTTAAATATATATATTTATTTAATTAAATTTCAAATTTAGAATAAAATTTTAAATAAAATTTAATTTAATATTTATAAAATTATACTTAGATGGTTATGAAAATAAAATGAATTATTTCCATCTGAGTATTAATTTTCCAATAAATATTAAGAAAATTATTTAATTTAAGTTGTATTAATTTAAATTAATTTGCAACTCAAATTTAAATTTTCTATAAGAATATATATTGTATTTCGAAAAATTAAAGTATAAAATTATATAGTTTTCGAAATACTTAAAAATAAATTAATCTTTACTAGAAAAAATATTTCAAGCAAAAAATATTATTTATCGAGATTTCTCTTTGACTAATTAATTCAATTTCTAATAATAATATGTTTTAGTTCATTTATTTTAAATTAATCATTAAATGAAAAAATCATTGATTTAAGTTGATTCAAAAAATTAATTAAAAAGATAATTAATTTACAGCTTTAATCTATTTTTCAAGATAAATTCAAAATCATCTTGCATAATCAAATGCAATTTTGAAAATTAATTAATAAAATAAATAAAATATATTTTGAAAATTATTCAAATTTAAGTTGTTATAAAAATTTCCAACTTAAAATAGTTTTCTATTTAATTAAATGTCATGAAAATAACAATATTTAAGTATCATGATGAAAATCAACCAAGATATTTAATTCAATTTAATTAAATGTATAAAATTCAAGAAATAAATAATTAAGTATAGAGAAAGCTTAATTATTAATTCTAGTTTTATACTAGGAAGAATATTCTTAACTTGAATTGTACCAAAATTAATTATTAAAAAATTAATTTCACAATCTATGATATTTTTCTATTTTAATATTTGAAATAATAACTAGTATAGAAATAACTATCTAGAAAATATCTCAATTTAACTAAGTATCTTTTCAAAAATTTGAAAAAGTATCTAATTTAAGTTTTTATAGAAAGAATCTAAAATAAACAACTTAAAAATTTTCAAATATAATTTAATTAAATATCAAAATTAAGTTGTAACCACCTAATTTAAGAATATTCCATTTTAAGTTTAACAACTTAAAAAATATCTCTAGAATCTTCAATAACCAACTCCTAGGATTCCTCAATTAATTTTAAATTCAAAAGATATTCAAATTTAAGTTGATAAGAAAAAAATTAGTTAGAAATAACTAATTTATAACTTAAATAGGAATATTTAATGAAATAATTAAAATAAGCTTCAGAAAGAATCTAGTTAGTTAAAATTCTTTATTTAATTAAATACAAGAAAATTACAAATAGTTTATCTAGAAATAATATCTTAAACTAAGAGTGTTTTTCTTAAAATTAACTTTAAAATATTAAAATGAAAATAAATTTCATATATTTTAAAAGTAAATTTTGTTGCTAATCAATTTTATTAGGTTAAACTAATTTAATTAACCTAATACAGTTATTCAAATCAGGCAAATGGGGCTTCACAATTGGGGTAGTTCATGTGAGGGGGAGCTAGGTTCAGTATGTCGTACCCACTTCTATTGGCCCCCATCTCTCACACAAGGCCCAAAAGAGAGGAATTTAACCTTAAAATAAATAACAATTATTAATTGAATAGGCCCAAAAACTAAATGCGCCTAAATAAAATCTATCAGGGTGTGACATTTTATTTAGCAACAACCTATATGCATCTATAACGAAATAAACATATAGGCTCACACAGGCACACAGATTTGAGTGGACCCTATCATGTTACTAGGTCATACATAGATAAAAGAAGAATGTAAAATTTACCTGTTACAAATTATTTATTTGACCTATTGACAATTGAACCATGGGTTAAAATCAGATCATTGGATCTGTCAACAAATTAACCATGGTAATTTAGATCAAGCAATAATAGGTTTTATAAAACTTACACATAAGCTAAAACACAAACTCCTGCAACAAGTTGAATTTGATAGTTGGATGTAGGATTTATTTAATTTTAAATAAATTAATTTAAATTTCGAAAAATAAAAAAAATATTTTTCAGATTTTTAAATGAAATAAAATAATATTTAAAATTAAACCTACAATTTAAAAAATTAGGTTTCAACTAACCTAAATATCATTTCAAAAAAAAAAATTTGCTAACCACCTTTTAAATTTCATGTTATTTTATAAATTAAATGTTCAATAAAATAAAAATGATAAATAAATATCCTTTTCTAATTTTATAATTTAATTTAAATAAAAAATAACAAAATTTAAAAGTTAGCAAAATATCTTATTTCTATTCAAAATATCATTATTATAGTAATCTTATTTTAAATTTAAATAAGGTCAAATTATTTAAAAATAGAATTATTTTAAAAAAAAATTAATATCTGACCTTAAATTTAAAAAATAAGATAAAATAATCAAATTTAAAAATAAGATAAAAAATTAATCAAACAGATAGATTTTTTACCTATTTTCAAAATTCAAATTACAATAATATCTTAAATTAATTTTAAAAATTCAAATTAATTTATTTCTGATAATTAGATTTGAAATATGAAAAGTAAAAATCAAAATACAAAACTACACAAAAAATTGGAAGTTAATTCCATGAAATAGCATGAAAAATCGAAGAAAACATAAAAAATTGCAAGTGGTACGGACATTATGCATTGCATACTTCCGCGCGCGCTCACTAGGTGATGTGCCGAGAAATCTCGGCGCAAGGCTCACCTTGCATGATTTCCGCATGCAGATAAGGAGTTTAAGACACCCCTGGGCGTGTCGCTCGGACAAAGCCCTGTCCGAACACGCAGCTGACCGAGGAACACTCGGTTCCGCACGCGTGGGCTTGGGTGATCAACATATCTTTTTTCAAATCTTCAAAAAATCATAACTAATTCAATAAAATCGATATTGAGTTCTGTAAAAAAGTAAATTGCTTAATTTTTTCCAAACTATCCAATAAAAATAATTTCAGAAACAAAAATTCAATTATTTTTCACAAAAATTAACAAACATCAATCAATCATCATATAACACATAGATCAACATGAAACCATCCAAATATATACAAATCGTTTAAAGTCCAAATTTCTTGCAAGCAAATCAATTACCATGGGTCTGAGGTAGTTGTTGGAATTTATTTTACCAGGATCTTAGATCTACTCACAAGTATGTTGTTTAACATCCTAAATATGAACTTTCTAAAACGATAATAAACACATATAAAGTTAAGGAAATCTTACATTGGTTGCAGCAAAATAATATGTCTCCTTCCACTCAGATCTCTAACCCTTGTATCCTTTCTGTCGCAGAGTATTATCAAGATCTGAGTCTGAATGTCCTTCTCTTTAATTTGGATTCTTCACGATCTTCCAGACTATGATTGAGGTACCACTTGCTGTGTGTGGGCACTACTCTTTCACTAGGGTAATTCGAAATTGTGAAGAGGAAAAGAGAAAGAGGAGGATCGGCTATAGAGAGAATGTAAATGGCTCAGTTTTCTGAAAAAAGGCTGTTTCCTGAATTATTGAATAATCTTTTTATAGGCAACTACTAGGTTTAGGTTAGTAATTAATTGGCATTAAAATAATAAAAATAATAATTGGAAAAAGCTATTCAAGTAGCTGGCCATGGTGTTAATGGGCCTCACTTGGAAATTTGCAGTTTTCACAATTCTCATTTCTATTTTCTCAAAAACGCCAATTTTCCAATTCTAACCATTTAAATGCCAAAACTAATTATTTAATAACTAAAATAGATTATTAAATAATATTGTCATTTAACATAATTATTAATTAGACATATAGAGTCTCTTAATTAATAAATAAACCTAGAATCTCTTTCCTTTACAATTTCCCCCCTGCTTAGTGAAAAATCACAAACTAGACATAGTCTAAGTTTAGAATTATAATTGATTAAATATAAATCAATTATTGAGTCTTACAAGCAGTATGGTCTCAACTAGAATGGGGACCATGGACCTATATTACTGAGCTTCCAATAAGTCGAACTAAATTTACCAAGTAAATTCCCTAACTTATTAATTCCTTGTTGAATCCACTCTTAGAACTTGGAATTGCACTCTCTGATTTATATACAGCGCTCTATATGTTCCACGATATAGATACGCTATCTCATTTAACCATCGTTATAATCTTAATTTGATCAAAGATCCTCTATATAGATGATTTACACCAAGAAGGGATAAATTTACCATTTCACCCCTCAATGTATTTGGCCCCTTCAAACACTTAGCTACATGCATGTAAATGATGTTTTAGTGAACTAAGATATAGTCACTAAAACAAGAGCTCATCCATTTACTTCTATTTAGCTAAGCTCGAAGGGAATCATCACTTGACTTCTATACACCAGTAGAAGCTATAGATTCCATATTTATGTTCAGCGCTCCCACTCAGTCATACTATCATGTTCCCAAAATATACGTATCACCCTGACCCAAAAGTAGGCTTAACTAATAAATCAAAGAACATGAATAACACTCCTGAGATTGAGCCTAAGCATTTAGATTCTTTTGATTTAAGATCAACTAGTGATATTGACTTGGAAATATACAACGGTAAGTTTATAATATCTTGACTAAGTTCAATATCGGTCCAGTCTAATGTATACTCCATACATTCAAAATTAGTATACTTTACCAATGTCCTGGAAAGAACATCAAACTTACTGCAATTGTAAGTATACTTCATCGTTGATTATCACATCAGTGTAAATCACAAATACTGATGAAATAGGGACTTGGTCTTTCAAATCATATAATCACAATCACATTCCACTGTGTTGACAATACTGTAATTGTTAATAAATATATGTTCTGGACTTAACTGATTTTGTGCATATATTAAATATAAATATTAAACCATAAGCATGAAAAATACATGTTAACATAAATCACTTCAAATCTCTCAAATTGATAACTAATCAGATTGTAATGGGTTTTATTTAGGGCACAAAACCCAACACCTAGTGCATGTTGTACATGGGTTGTACTTCTGTTAAGAACGCTCTTAATGCATATGGGCCTTGTAACTAGGTGTATGGCCACCTAGATACAAGTCGGTACTATGTTATATGTTTTGTACTTTTCTTACTGAGTCTATCAACTCACAAATATGTTTTATTTGTGTAGGTAAGGGAAAGGCAAAGGTTGAGTACCAATGAGTCCAGAGCTCGAGGACGGTTGTACATATTAGGATTGTTAAACCTGGAGAGTTCAGTCTCACGATGACTGGGGCCTTTATTTTGTAATCCCAAAGCAACATGGTTATACAATGTATTTTGAATATGATTGTAACTTTTAAAGACAAGATCCCGACTTTTAAGCACCTTTTAATGTTTATAAAAGTTCAAAGTTTAATGAAAAGTTTAAATTTGACACAATTTTTGAGAAACCCTTTGATTAGCAAAGGCGTGCACAACATGTAGAAAATCACTGTTGCGTGCCTAAGCAAGTAGGGCATTACACCGAAGGACAACACTACAAGGAAGGTTGATCCTAAAATTCTTGGAGCTTAAGAACCTCATAAGGACTAAGGGAAAGGAAAAGTATACGAAACTTAAAAGAAGGCTCCTCATGCTGAACAACAAAAGAAGTCTAAATCTTTTAGCCATCCTCAACAGAATAAGAAATGAAACCAAGTTTCACTACAGGATGACCAAATAGATTCTAGTGGCAAAGCTGCGCAAAAATACAAATCTAATACCAAAGCAAAAAGCCTACTGCCCGGTAACATACAAATAACATACGATGATTCTGTTAGTCAAAATGATGGTGTTGAAGAGGTGCATCCTTTGTCAGATAATAACAGTGGAAGCCTCTCCACACATGATCTTAAAGAAGACTAAATGCCAACGAAGAAAAGGCAAGAACAGAGAAAGGCAGACCTTGTGGAGATGAAATTAGGAACCATATCAATGATCGAGTTCGTAGATGAGAATCTTCAGACAATAAACTCAGTGTTTATAGCACATAGTCGAAGAGTTAATGAAGCTCACAAAAAAGATCTCCCAGAAGCAAAATGGAATTGTATCTAATTCAAAAGAAGAGTAAATGAAGCCATGAGTGAAAAGAATTATTAATGCACAATTACTGGAGGAAGAACGGACCTCAAGGACCATCTATCCAAATACAACCAAATGATGCAAGTGGCTATGGCCAGTGATGATGCAAAGTGCCTCTACTTTTCACTAATTCTGACAAAGTCCACAAAAGACAAGTGGAAAAGATTATCTCCAAGATTCGTCTGTAACTAGAGAGATCTACAGACTATGTTCAAAATGTTGGAAATTATTTTACCAGGATCTTAGATCTACTCACAAGTATGTTTATTAACATCCAAAATATGAACTTTCTAAAACGATAAATTAAACACATATAAAGTTTAAGAAACCTTACATTGGGTGCAGCAGAATATAATGACTCCTTCCGTTCAGATATCTAGCCCTTGATTCCTTTCTGTAGCAGAGCATTATCAATATCTGAACCTGGATCTCTTTCTCTGAATCTTTGATGCTGAAACCTCCTTCTTGCTAAAAGTCTTTCTTCACGATCTTCCTCACTATGATTGAGGTATTGCTTGATGTGTGTGGGCACTACTCTAATCACTAAGGATTTCGAAATTCAAAGGAAGAAGAAAGAAGAAGTGGTAGCTAAAGATAGGGAGAGAGAAGGCTCAGTTTTTCTAAATCAGAAGAAGTGTTTTTCCTGAAGCCTTCACTATCTATTTATAGCATTCCACTAGGGTTAGATTTGACTTATATGGCATTAAAATAATGAAAAAATCAACTTAAAATAGCTACATAGGTGGCCGGCCATACACTTAGTGGATTGGGCCTTGCTTTTTGCAATTTTGCAATTTTAACACCTTTTGTATCTGATTTTCTCAAAAATGCCAATTTCCTAATTCAATCATTTAAATGCCAATTCTAACTATTTAATAACTATAAACAATTATTAAATAATATTGTCATTTATCATATTTATTAATTGAACCATACAAAGTATCATAATTAACAAATATGCCCCTAAACACTCTTTCTTTACAATTTCGCCCTTACTTAGTGAAAATTTCACAAATAGACATAGTCTAATTTGAGAATTATAATTGATTAATCAAAATCAATTACATGAGTCTTACAAGCAATATTATCTCAACTAGTGGGGGGACCATGGGTCTATATAACCGAGCTTCCAATAAGTAGATCAAGAATTTAGCACTAAAATTCACTAACTTATTAATTCTTCGTTGAATCCACGCATAGAACTTAGAATTGCACTCTCAGTATATAGAATGCTCTATATGTTCCACCATATAGACACATCATTAGTTATCCATTGTTATAATCCTAATTTGATCAATGATCCTCTATATGAATGATCTACACTATAAAGGGATTAAATTACCGTTACACCCTACAATGTATTTATTCCTTAAAACACTTGACCCCGTATAAATGATATTTCAGCTTATGTGAAATGAGTACTCCACCATTTATGTTCATTTGGTCAAGCTCGAAGGAGATCATCCTTTGCTTACTATTCGCCAGATAGAAGCTATAGATTCCATGTTTATGATAGCGCTCCCACTCAATTGCACTACCGTGTTTCCAAAAAGTACGTATCACCCTAACCTAAAAGCAGGCTTAACTAACAATTCAAGGAACACGAATAGCCTTTCAAGATTGAGCCTAATCATAACAGGATTAAGATCATTTGATCTAGGATCAACTAGGCGATATTGACTTGAATAGATTTTACGGTAAGTTTAATTAAATCTAAGTCAAAGTTCAATATCGGTCCCTTCCGATGCATACTCCATGCATCCAACCTGAGCCTTACTTTAACCAATGCTCTGGAAAGAACATAGCACTTCTCCAAATGCAAGTAAACTCTGTTGTAGATTATCATATCAGTAAAACCCTATGTCTGATAAATCTAGGAAACTTTATTCACATAGTCATGTTTACTTTCCAATATGTTGACGGCACAATAAACAGGATCAAGTATGTGATAAGGGTTTCAGATGAATTTATACATTATGTACATATAATCATGAAATAAATCATGTGAACCATGCAACATTAAATGTTATTTCTGATCTATATTAATAAGTAAATCTGATTATATTGAAATGAGTTTTATTTAGGGCATAAAACCCAACACAAAAAGCAATTCATAGCAGCTAAGGATTTCAACTTGGAGGTTAGTTCCATAGCTAACATCAAGCAACTACAAGGAGAAAGCCTCAAAAGTACATTCAACGTATAATGGATAATGCTGCCAAGATAAAGTTTACTAATGATATGAAGATGGTGGCCTTAACGTTAGGAGAAATCACTATATCTTTGTTGGGGGACAAACTTGAAAGATTAAAAGCATATTCATTATCTTATTTCTTATCTAGAGCCCAAAGATTCATAAATTTGGAAGATGCGTATGCTCAGGTTTATGGAGTACTTCCATCACCATCAACAATCACTTATACAACTTAATCAACTGCTTTGGCTATTTTACCTTCGACACCTAAATTCACAACACCAATTGTCTATGGATTTGCTACTTTTACACAGCTAACTATACATTCAAGTTTCTTCAGCTTTGGAGTGGCACAAACCTGATATAATGTCGCTCCCAAAAAAATGAATCAATAGAATGAAGCACAAAAATCAAATGTAAGTAGTTCTTGGGGCAAAAGAAGTTCAAAAGTACCAAGTTGGAGCAAATCTGTGAAGAAAGGAAAAACCCAAGAACCAAGATACTCTGAGTACACAATCTTAATCGATATTTGGGAAAATTTATACAAAGCTACTAGCAACATGGTACATTACAAAAGGCCTCCACCAATGAACAATGATGGAAAGCAAAAGAGGGACCCTAATAAAAAGTGTGAGTACCATTTTGGTATTGTGCATACAACAAACTAATGTGACTATTTGAGGGATGAATCGAAGGATTAGTTTGCAAAGGCCACTTATACAACTGGGCATGAATTCCAATCGTCTATCTCAAACAACTAGTAACACAAGGACACGTTTCTATTCCTAAACAGCCAAGAGCTCTAAATTCTCCTCAAGGAGTAGGAATCCAACAAGCTTCTAGAATACAAACTCCGACTATATATGCCGCTTAGGAGGTACAAAACACCCCAGTGGCAAGACATGTAGTTGCTCCTAGGCCTAGAAATTCACACCCACCTGGAGTTGCTTTACCGACATTAGATGTGTTGGAATATTTTACAAGGATCTAGATTTACTACCATGTATGTTATTTAACATCCTAATATGAATTTCTAAAATAATTTTAAATAAACACATATAAAGTTTGAGAAACCTTACAGTGGGTGCAACAAAATTAAATGATTCTTTCCGCTCAGATCTCTAACCCTTGTATCCTTTCTGTAGCAG
Organism: Cannabis sativa; assembly: GCF_029168945.1. NCBI lineage: Eukaryota > Viridiplantae > Streptophyta > Magnoliopsida > Rosales > Cannabaceae > Cannabis > Cannabis sativa. The sequence goes on from NC_083607.1 coordinate 20,658,967, forward strand.
AGTATCACCAAGATCTGAGCCCGATTCTCCTTCTTGTTGATTGGATTCTCCACAGTCTAACATACTATGATTGAGGACCAACTTGATATGTGTGGGCACTCACTCTATCAGTCAAGGTATGAAAATATGAAGAGAGAAAGAGAGGGATAGGGTTTCGGCTATGCTATAGGAAAAGAGGCTCAAAATTTTACTGAAGGAATGAGATGTATCATCATCTTTTCCCTTAAGCCATCACTACCTATTTATAAGAAACCACTTAGGGTTAGGTTAGATTTAATTAGCATTAAAATATTAGAAAAACGAAAGTGGCAAATCCCATACAAAGTGGCTGGCCATGAGTTGGATTGGCCCGACTTTGCAATTATGCTATTTTCTCATTTTTCCATCTTATTTTCTCAAAAATGCCAATTTTTCCAATTTAACCACTTAAATGCTGTTGTGAAAATTGTATACGCAAGTGTACGCAATCATAACAAGTAATAAAGTGATAAATCGAGTATCATCTCCACAGGAATTGAAAATTGGAAATTAATTTATAAAACTAATTACTCAAAAATTGGTTTTAACAAAAATAAAATAAAGTGTTGAGAATATGTAAAAATTAACAAACACAAACTGTGAGAAAAATAAGCTAGAACTATTAAATTGGCCTAAAAATGCAAAGTTGATATAATGGTGCAAATGAGTATTGTTGTAAATTGATGATGTCAACTAGGAATTTAAAATGTCATAATCCTTTTTCCAAAGTAATTATGGTTTGATTCTCTAATTAATTAGCATATTCCTATGCCCAATTAATTTTAAGAATACCAATTTAAGCACAATTCCTTCAAGTCATACATGGTAAATAACATATTTCTATGCCATTTACAAATCACACTTTTCCAAGGTGATATTCATGCATCATTCAAGCAATTCCAATAACCCTATTTTTTCCAAAATCAAGATTAGCTACTACTTACTAATGGTGATCAAGCAAAAGTAAGCAATTGCACAATAAACACTCTTGAATGAACAAAATCAATTCACTAAACATAACAACAAAATATCAAATCAAAATTTAAGTCAACAAAATAATTCTAGCAAAATAAAAATTAACTCATAATAGATTGTGCAAAAATTACAAAGTTTAAAAGAAAAGAGAGATAGAAATAACAACCTATTTGGAGCTTGTCACAATACTCCAAGTTCCTCTTCCAAATTTCTCTTCTTCTTCCTTTGAATAATTGCCAATCTCCAAAATAAAAATGCTAAATTAAAACCCTAAATAAAACTCTCTCTCTCTCTCTTTTTTTTCTTTTTCTTTTTTCTCATTTTCTTCTCTTCGGTGTGAGGAGTAGCAGTCCAGCCGCCTTTTGCTTTTTTTCCAATCACCCTCCTCTTCTTTTTTCTATTCAATTATATGCATATATGATATATGCCTAATCCCTCTCTCACCTAGGCCCAATTACAAAAAGAAAAAAAATATCAAGCCCATTTTCTTTTTTCACTTGTTTTTTTCTTTTCTTTGTATATTTTTTTAAAACTTTATCACCCTAAAAATATATCAGCCTATTAATAAATACAATGAACTTTTGAAAAAAAGATATTTGGGTCTTAATTGGACTTTGGTAAATTAATCAACTACATCAACCACATAATTCAAATTGTTCTCTATTTTGACCATTTTGACACTTAATAAGTCCAAATTTTACACTTGATCTTTTTTAACAAAAATACACAACATTGAGATTAACACTTATAAAATGAGAAACTAAATAAAATTGATAAAATATTACAAAATTAATTACAAATTAATCTAAAATACTAAATTAATATTTATTGCAAAACTAAATAAAACCAAATAAAAGTTACTAAAATAAACTAAAAATACTTGAGAACAAAGCTAATTTAATGCCTAGAAAGATGTAAATAACTCTATTTTCATGGAGTTATCACACCCCAAACTTAAAACTTTGCTTGTCCTCAAGCAATAAGAAAAGAAATCATAATCAAAGTGAAACAACAAGCAATATGACACTAAAGTTGGTGATCTCCAAATTTCCCTTAAAGATTGATTAGTGAACATAACTTAGAGAAAAATAAAAGGATTGTCCAATGATTCTGAAAAATTTAAGCACAAGTTTCATTCCAATTTTGATTACTCCAAGTGTGTGTGTGAAATGCCTTTTATCAAAATATTACTTGCAATTTAGATCAATTTATGTAAATATGAATTAAGCACAAAATCTCTAAAGTGACAAATTCTCATAGGTTTATTTTTCATCTCTCTCTCCACTAATGTAGACAAACACAAAACCAAAGATCAAAAGGACTTTTTCAAGCTTGTAATGTAAGGCTTAGGTGAAAGTGGTTAAGAGAAGTCATTTTTGGCTCAAATCACCTAAAAGCACCTTAATTTTCCTAAGACCAAAATGAGACCTCACACTTACTTCCTCAAAGAATATCCCACAAAAAATTTGAGTATTAATATTTCCATTATTTATTGCCCCAAAATTTTTCAAAATAATGTGCTCCCAGGAGTTATAGCAATGCCTTAGCATAACATTTTTTTTCTGTGTCTCTGCTCCAGAATGCTGAAGCAATGCTATAACACCTGAGACTTCAAGCTTCTAAAAAAAAATCCTGCTCTTTTTTTTTTTCAAGGGGTGGCACACCTCAAACTTAAGTTTGAACACTATTTCTTTTTTTTTTTTCAAGGGGTGGCACACCCCAAAACTTAATTTTAAATATTCTTTTTTTTCACTTTTTTTTTTGAATAACTAACAATACAAATATAATAATGGCAATATACACAAAATATGGTAACTCTCCTCCAACTTAAAATTCAACATTGTCCCTAATGGTGAGAATAATAAAGTACCACAATGAAAACACTCACCCAATTACCACTCTACCAAAATTGCACCCCTCCCATCCCCTTCATGACACAACAAACAAACTCTTAGAGTAATAAGGTGCTCAAAAGGTATATGGTGGAAAAATTTGTATTTGGCTAGGCTTAAATGTTGTAAAAAAAATAAATAATAAAGGGATCAATTATGCTCAAAGGGGGTGACTAGGGATAAAATAATATCATGGTTGGCTAGAAAGGCTCAAACGGTTAAAAAAATGGCCTAAATCATGTCCTTGGTTTAGTGTAGTCTAGGATTTCGCCTCAAGAGAGAATCAAACAAATTCTAAGGCTTGTGAGATCACAAAATCTTATATTTACACAAACTTTCACCAAATCACACACAATTAAATGATCAAGACATTTGTGCTCAAAATCGGACATATCTCAATCAAAATGAAACTAGCACAAGAATTAGTCACAAGCTCAAGCAATATTTATATTTTTCAACAAGCTATGCACACTATCAATCATGTATTAGAATGCGGAAAATCACCAAACCAAGGCACATATGCCTCAATTTTTTTTTTTTCAAACAAGCAAAATAAAAGAGAAGAAAAATAAAATATTTAGTTTCCCAAAACATGTTTAAGCACCAAATTCTCAAATATGTGTAAGCAAGTTTAAAAATAAATAAAGAAGAGTTAAAGAAGAACTCCCCTAGTCAATGATGTGCAAACTTGATTGTGTCAACCTCCATAAGTGCGTCCAATTCCATTTGACTTTATGCTTGCATCTACAAGAGAGAAAAAGAAAAGAAAGAGAGAAAAAAAAACTACAATGCACTTGTCAAAATCATTTAACATTGCATATTTATTGAATTTAAAACAAAACAAAGACAAAGTTTAGAAAACTTGGGTTGCTTCCCAAGAAGCGCTTGATTTAAAGTCGTCGGCTTGGCTTTTTGAGAAGCACTTGTCAAAGAGCGGCTTCCGCCCATAGAGAGTGGCATATGCCCTCACAAATGGGTCTTTGTTGTTGACGCCCTTAAGCTTGGTGAGATATGAAATTGAATAGCCCAAATGTTCAACTTTTCTTGAATTCGATGAATGCACATGATGGATGCCAAGGTACCATGCCAATGGTGGAGGAGGTGGTGGCCAAAAAGGATCTTCATAAACATAATATTCCATTACCATGAGCTCTTTGACTTGAGGAATGCAAAAATGTTCTTGCTGAATTTTTTCAAAAACTGGGCAGCAATAAATGTTGACCAACTTGGAATGATTGCTTCCTTATCTTTTTTTTCACTACTTTGGATTGAAGTGAGCTCTTGTAATTGCTCAAAATTTTCCCAAAGTATCTCCAACTCATTACCACTCCTCAACATGACATTTTCACTTTCTTCTTTCTCCCTTGAATTTTTCATACCAATACCCAAAGTTAATTTCATGGGATTTAACACACAACTCATTGACCATAAGCTCAAGTCGGTTCTCCAATTTCCTCAAGGATGAAGCTTGGCTTTGAATTAAGGCATCATTTTTCGCCATGAACTCCATCATCAACACCTTAAATGAGTTTGATTGAGCCATTTGATGAGGATTTTCTTCTATGTTGAACTCTTGTAAATCTTCTAAAATCTCATTATTTGGTCCTTGAGTGTAAGTGTCAAAATTTGGCTCCAAATTATTGTAGTTGTCCTCCAAAACATGGTTATTGTTTGGACAATTACAACACCATTTGTTGTACTCCGCCATGTCTTCCAACATCCAATAGGCTTCATTGATGGATAGTTGGTAGAAATTGGTGGTACCATCTCCTCTTTCTACCCATTCCCTTGTGCTTGGATTCAACCCAATTAGGAAAATTTCTAATTGACACTCTTTGGACAACCCATGATATGGAAATCTCATTAGAAATGCCTTGTATCTCCACCATGCTTCATACAAGGGCTCCAAGTCATGTTGAACAAAATTCATAAGGACTTGTAGATGAGACATCTCAAGACCTTGCAAAAGAAACCAAAACAAGACAAACAAAGCGTAAAATAGAACAAGGAAAATAGAATGAACAAATAAAAACTAAAAAAAAACCAAATTGATAGTAATTAAGTTCCAAAAATAAAATTTCACTAAATCAATCCCCGGCAACGGCGCCAAAAACTTGTTGGGAAAATTGTATACGCAAGTGTACACAATCGTAACAAGTAATAAAGTGATAAATCGAGTATCGTCTCCACAGGAATTGAAAATTGGAAATTAATTTATAGAACTAATTACTCACAAATTGGCTTTAACAAAAATAAAATAAAGTGTTGAGAATATGTAAAAATTAACAAACACAAACAGTGAGAAAAATAAGCTAGAACTATTAAGTTGGCCTAAAAATGCAAAGTTGATATAATGGTGCAAATGAGTATTGTTGTAAATTGATGATGTCAACTAGGAATTTAAAATGTCATAATCCTTTTTCCAAAGTAATTATGGTTTGATTCTCTAATTAATTAGCATATTCCTATGCCCAATTAATTTTAAGTATACCAACTTAAGCACAATTCCTTCAAGTCATACATGGTAAATAACATATTTCTATGCCATGTACAAATCACACTTTTCCAAGGTGATATTCATGTATCATTCAAGCAATTCCACTAACCTTATTTTTTCCAAAATCAAGATTAGCTACTAATGGTGATCAAGCAAAAGTAAGCAATTGCACAATAAACACTCTTGAATGAACAAAATCAATTCACTAAACATAACAACAAAATATCAAATCACAATTTAAGTCAACAAAATAATTTTAGCAAAATAAAAATTAACTCATAATAGATTGTGCAAACATTACAAAGTTTAAAAGAAAAGAGAGATAGAAATAACAACCCATTTGGAGCTTGTCACAATACTCCAAGTTCCTCTTCCAAATTTCTCTTCTTCTTCCTTTGAATAATTGTCAATCTCCAAAATAAAAATGCTAAATTAAAACCCTAAATAAAACTCTCTCTCTTTTTTTTTTCTTTTTCTTTTTCCTCATTTTCTTCTCTTCGGTGTGAGGAGTAGCAGTCCAGCCGCCTTTTGCTTTTTTTCCAATCACCCTCCTCTGCTTCTTTTTTCTATTCAATTATATGCATATATGATATATGCCTAACCCCTCTCTCACCTAGGCCCAATTACAAAAAGAAAAAAATATCAAGCCCATTTTCTTTTTTCACTTGTTTTTTTCTTTTCTTTGTATATTATTTTAAACCTTTATCACACTAAAAATGTATCAGCCTATTAATAAATACAATGAACTTTTGAACAAAAATATTTGGGTCTTAATTGGACTTTGGTAAATTAATCAACTACATCAACCACATAATTCAAATTGTTCTCTATTTTGACCATTTTGACACTTAATAAGTCCAAATTTTACACTTGATCTTTTTTAACAAAAATACACAACACTGAGATTAACACTTATAAAATGGGAAACTAAATAAAATTGATAAAATATTACAAAATTAATTACAAATTAATCTAAAATACTAAATTAATATTTATTGCAAAACTAAATAAAACAAAATAAAAGTTACTAAAATAAACTAAAAATACTTGAGAACAAAGCTAATTTAATGCCTAGAAAGATCTAAATAACTCTATTTTCATAGAGTAATCAAATGCCAATGCTAATTATTTAATAATTAAAATTAATTCTTAAATAATATTTTCATTTAATATATTTATTAATTAGACTTAATAAAGTCTCTTAATTAATCAATCAACCTTAGAATCTCTTTTCTTCACATTTAAGTGATTGCTTAGTGAAAATTCATAAACTAGACATAGTATAATTTTAGAATTATCATTGATTAATTAAAATCAATTAACTGAGTCTTACAAGTAGTTTGTCTCAGTTAGTATGGGGACCATGGGCCTATATAACCGAGCTTCCAATAAGCAGACCTAGAATTTACCAATTATATTCACTAACTTATTAATTCCTCATTGCATCCACCATAGAACTTAGAATTGCACTCTCAGTTACATAGAACGCTCTATATGTTCCATGATATAGATACGTTGTTAATTATCCATTGTTATAATATCAATAATCAATAATCCTCTATAGATGATCTACATTGCATAAGGATAAAATTACCGTTACACCCTTTCAATGTATTTTATCCTTAAAATACTTGGCCACCTATAAATGATATTTTAGTGAAATAATATAATCACTAAAATGAGATCTCAACCATTTATCTCTATTCAGCCAAGCTCAAAGGAAATCATCGTTTCACTTCTAAATACTTATAGAAGCTATAGATTCCATATCTATGTTTAGCGCTCCCACTCAATTGTACTATCATGTTCCCAAAATGTACGTATCACCCTGACCAAAAAGTAGGCTTAACTAACAAATCAAAGAACACGAATAACACTCTTGAGATCGAACCTAATCATGTCATGATTAAGATCTTTTGATCTAGGATCAACTAGGTGATATTGAATTAAATAGATATTACGGTAAATTTATCATATCTAATCCAAGTTCAATATCGGTCCCTTCCAATGTATACTCCATACATCCGATACTGGTAAACTTTGCCAATGCCCTGGAAAGGACATAACACTTATCCAAGGTGTAAGTATACCTTTCGCTGATTGTCATGCCAATCTAAATCCAGTGAACTGACAAATCACGGAATTAAACTTTCTGAACATATAATCATGATTACATTCCACTGTGTTGACAACACTATAATCGTGAACAAATACATATGTTCTTGACTTAATAGAATTTATACATTAAAGATAATCATGAAATAAATCATGTGAACCATGCAACATAAAATGATTTCTAATCTTTATTAATTAGTAAATCTGATTACATTGAAATAGGTTTTATTTAAGGCACAAAACCCAACAAACTCCCACTTGCACTAATATACAACAAAAAGTGCAATTCAAATAATCTCAACACCTTGATATCCAAATCAAGTGTAGTATGTAGTATTCTCTTCGTAATAGGATCTGACAGGTTGTATTGAATACAACCTTTCCTCCACCATTACGTTTCCTTAATCACAAAATTCTTCATATTGTGAAATGCCTCTCTATATGTCTACTCCTCTAGGGATACTGGATTTTTTACTTTTTGGCAACTACTTTTGCGTTAGTCAAGAAGTAACACTAGTAGTTAATAAATGTTGGAACAATGCCAAAAAAATATAGAAAATTCCTTAAATTGAATAAGCATCTTTCCTGTAACTTTAACATTCAGTCTTTCTGGTAGACTTAGAGACTTCAGATAGGTTTTGACACTTCTCCAAAATCACTACTCCACCCCCAGAGTAATCACCATCTCATCAGCAGACTTTCATGCACTAAGGCAAGTCTAGAAATCTGATTTGGTGTAGTCTAAGAGTATTAAATACACACTTATTGACTAACATATAGTTCATCTTCTTGATCTTAAGATTCACTTGATTGTCTTCCAATGTTCCTTTCCTGGATTAATTTGATACCTACTCATTACTCCCACTCAACAACAGGTGTCTGGTCTAAGGCATAGGAAAGCATATCTGAGACCTCTCAATATTGATCCAAGCAATTCTTTCATGGCTTTATCTTTTTTGGAATAGTTGAAACTTTTCCTTAGATAAATAAAATCTATGTCGAGAAGTCGAGAAGCTTCTATAGATTGCTGTTGGGTTTTATGCCCTAAATAAAACTCCATTTCAATGTAATCCATTTTATTCAACATCAATAAAGAAACAGAAGTATTATTCATTCATTTGTGTATGTTTTGGTTCATCTTATCGATTGCTTGTCTATTTGATTTATAAATTCATCTGAAACCATTTTCACATACTTGATCCTGTTTATTGTGTTGTCAACACATTGGAAAGTAAACATGACTATGTGAATAAAGATTCCTAGATTTATCAGACACAAGGTTTTACTGATATGATAATCTACAACAGAGTTTACTTACATTTTGTATAATGCTATGTGCTTTCCAGAGCATTGGTTAAAGTAAAGCTCAGGTTGGGTGCATGGAGTATGCATCGAAAGGGACCGATATTGAACTTTGACTTAGATTTATTAAACTTACCGTAACATCTATTCAAGTCAATATCGCCTAGTTGATCCTAGATCAAATGATCTAAATCCTGATATGATTACGCTCAATCTCAAGAGTGTTATTCGTGTTCTTTGATTTGTTAGTTAAGCCTACTTTTAGATCAAGGTGATACGTACATTTTGGAAACACGGTAGTGCAATAGAGTGGAAGCGCTTACATAAATATGGAATCTATAGCTTCTATCTCGCGAAAAGAAAGTAAAGGATGATTTCCTTCCAGCTTGACCAAACGAAAATAAATGGTGGAGTACTCATTTCACATAGTTGAAATATCATTTATATGGGGTTAAGTGTTTTAAGGATAAAATACATTGTAGGGTGTTACAGTAATCTAATCCCTTTTACAGTGTAGATCATTCATATAGAGGATCATTGATCAAATTAGGATTATAACAATGGATAACTAATGATGTGTCTATATGGTGGAACATATAGAGCGTTCTATATACTGAGAGTGCAACTCTAAGTTCTATGCGTGGATTCAACGAAGAATTAATAAGTCAGTGAATTTAGGTTATAAATTCTTGATCTGCTTATTGGAAGCTCGGTTATATAGACCCATGGTCCCCCCACTAGTTGAGATAATATTACTTGTAAGACTCATTTAATTGGTTTTGATTAATCAATTAAAATTCTCAAATTCGACTATGTCTATTTGTGAATTTTTCACTAAGTAAGGGCGAAATCGTAAAGAAAGAGTTTTTAGGGCATATTTGTTAATTATGATACTTTGTATGGTTCAATTAATAAATATGATAAATGAAAATTTTATTTAATAATTATTGATAGTTATTAAATAGTTAGAATTGACATTTAAATGGTTGAATTTGAAATTTGGTGTTTTTGGGAAAATGAGATGGAGAAATTATAAAACTTCAAAAAATTGCAAAAAGTGAGGCCCAAATCCATATATCCATGGCCGGCCACTTTTATAGGCATTATCATCTGATATTTTCATTATTTTAATGCCAAATAATTCAAACCTAACCCTATGTGGAATGCTATAAATAGATAGTGAAGGCTTCAGGAAATATAACACTTTCACATTTTGTTTCCTTCAGAGAAAATCTTGAGCCTTCTCTCTCTAACCTAGCCGCCACCTATACCCTCTTCTTCTTCCTTGAATAATTTCGAACCTCTTAGTGATAGAGTAGTGCCCACACACATCAAGTGATACTTCAATCATAGTGAGGAAGATCGTGAAGAAAGACATTAACCAAGAAGGAGATTCATCACTTAAGAAAGGAGAGAAAGAGATCCAGGTTCAGATCTTAATAATACTCTGCGACAGAAAGGATACAAGGGTTAGAGATCTGAACGGAAGGAGACATTTTATTCCGCTGCATCCAATGTAAGGTTTCTCATACTTTATATGTGTTTAATTTATAATCGTTTTAGAAGTTCATATTTAGGGTGTTAATCAACATACTTGTGAGTAGATCTAAGATCCTGGTAAAATAATTTCCAACAACTGGCCTCAGAGCCATGGTAATTGATTTACTTTCAAGAATTTTGGACTTAAAACGATTTGTTTGTGTTTTAGATGGTATCATGTTGTTTTGTGTGTTGTATGATGATTGATTGATGTTTGTGAATTTTCGTGAAACATAATTGAATATCTGTTTCTGGAATTATTTTTATTGGATAGTATGGAAAAAATTAAGCAATTTACTTTTTTACAGAACTCAATTTCGATTTAATTTGAATTAGTTATGATTTTTTGAAGTTTCGAAAAATATCAGGGAGGTGTCCCTCACCTACGCGCGCGCAATAGGCTGCATGCAGCCTCCTGCGCCGGCGTTTCTCGGTCAAGTCCCCTGATGAGCGCGCGAGGACAGTATGCAATGCATACTGTCCGTACAGCTCGCAATTTTTTCATTTTTCTTCGATTTTTCATGCTATTTCATGGATTTAACTTCCGATTTTTTGTGTAGTTTTGTATTTTGATTTTTACTTTTCAATTTTCAAATCTAATATCAGAAATAAATTAATTTGAATTTTTTAAATTAAATTTTAGATATTAGTGTAATTTGAATTTGAAAACAAGTAAAAATCTATCTTTTTGCTTGATTTTATATCTTATTTTTAAATTTGATTATTTTATCTTATTTTGAAATTATAGGTCAGATATTAAATATATTTTAAATTAAATTTTTTTTAAATTATTTGACCTTATTTAAATTTAAAATAAGATTACTATAATCATGTAATTTTTAAATAGAAGTAAGATATTTTGCTAACTTTTAAATTTTGTTATTTTTTATTTAAATTAAATTATAAAATCTGAAAAATATTTTTTTTATTTTATATTTAATTTATAAAATAAATTTAAAAAATTTAAAAGGTGGTTAGCAATTATTATTGAAATGATATTTTGGTTAGTTAAAACCTATTTTTTCAAAAATTGTATGTTTAATTTTAAATCTTTTTTATTTTAATAAAAAACCGAATTTTTTTAATTATTTAAATATTTTTAAAAATTATTATTTAAAATTAAATAATTCCTATATCCAACTATCCAATTCATCTTGTTGCAGGAGTATGTGTTTTAGCTTGTTTGTAAGTTTTATAAAACCTATTATTGATTGATCTAAATTACCATGGTTAACTTGTTGACAGATCCAATGATCTGATTTTAACCCATGGTTCAATTGTCAATAGGTCAAGTAAATAATTTGTAACAGGTAAATTTTACAATCTTCTTTCATCTGTGTATGACCTAGCAACATGATAGGATCCATCCAAATGTGTGCCTGTGTGAGCTTATATGTTTAATTTTGTTATAGATGCATATAGGTTGTTGCTAAATAAAATATCATAGTTTTTGATAGATTTTATTTAGGCCCATTTAGTTTTGGGCCTATTCAATTAATAACAATTGTTCATTTTAAGGTTAAATTTCTCTCTTTTGGGCCTTGTGTGAGAGTTGGGGGCCATAGAAGTGGGTACGACATACTGAACCCAGCTCCCCCTCACATGAATTACCCCAATTGTGAATGCCCATTTGCCTAATTTGGATAACTGTGCTAGGTTAATTAAATTAGTTTAACCTAATAAAATTGATTAGCAACATAATTAATTTCATTTATTTTGAAATTAATTTAAGAAAAACATAGTTTAATGAATTATATTCTAAGCTAAACTATATGTATTTTCTTGTATTTAATTAAATATAGAATTATAACCAACTAGATTCTTTCTGAAGCTTAATTTAAATTTTTCATTAAATATTCCTATTTAAGTGGAAAATTAGTTATCTCTAACTAATCAACTTAGATCTGAATATCTTTTGAATTTCAAATTTCAAAATTAAGTTGAGGAATTTTAGGCATTGGTTATTAAGATTCTCTAGATATTTTTTAAGTTGATATTTTTTCAAATATTAACTTAAAATGGAATATTTTCAAATTAAGTGGTTACAACTTAATGTTATATTTAATTAAATCTAATTTGAAAGATATTTAAGTTGATTTTTTAGATCTTTCTAAACAACTTAAACAAGATATTTTCAAATTTGTTCCATTATTTTCTAATTTATTTTTCGAATTTAAATAATAATTGAAATTTAATTAAAGTTGGTTTTTTATTTAAACCAACTTTAATTTGTAATTTTTCATTATTATAATACAAAATAAATTATTAAATAAAATACATATTTTTTAAATAATGAGCTTTAATCAAAAGACATTCGATCTCCATTGTTGGTCTTACAATAGTTAAATTTTTTCAATATAACCTTGAGACGCTAGACTTCGTCCCCCTTATGGATGATTATTCGTTGAAAACTTTTAACACCGTAAGATTTCATTTGATAAGTGTTTTGTGAGTTTTCGTCTCTATTAGACTCTCCCCTACGGTGACTACTTAGAGATAAACTCATAAAACATGAAACAATAGTGGAAGCTCATAAAATGAGAATAACCTTGACTCTCGCCTACCGGGACAACGTTGGATTCTCATTTTGATCGAATAAAAGGTTGCTAAAATGGTTTTATTTTAGATGAGCTGACTACTCTATTCAAATAATGTTATCCTTGACTCTCGCCTATCGGGACACTGTATTTCATTATGTTGGAAACCTTGGAAAATAGACTATGTTAGATTTAGTATTTTTATAACATAAGTGATTATTCGTTATTTTCTGAACTTGTGTATGAATTTGAACCAAAACCTTACTTCTGTTTTATTGATGTATTGTAGTGCCAATAACACTCATCCCAATCCACTCCTAGTTAATATCTCAGCAAATGAACTTGAAGATATGAATAAAACTCCTGGTAAGAGTAATACTTCAAATGTGCTCATGATGAGCATGAAATTCCAGAAAGCAGGTAAGCTGGGAAATGTTCATTCTGAAGAGCAAATAGTTCATAACTCCATAAATCCTACTATTTCAAGCTTAGTTGAGAAGATAAGAGAAAGTGATTCCAGTTCCTCAAGTTATACTTCACAACAAAATGAACGAGCAAGAACAACAATTCACAAACGAATAAGCAGTGACGCTCTAGTCTTCGAATCATGTGTTTTAGAGAATGATAAATCCATTTGGATTCTTGATTCTGGGTCTACAAACCATGTAAGTTGTTCATTGCAATTGCTTGAGAAATGGAATTATTTGAAATCTGGAGAGTTGAAACTTAAGGTTGGTAATGGCGAAATGGTTTCGGTTAGAGCTAGAGGAAAAGCCAAACTCAAGTTTCAAAACAAAATTTTGGAATTAGACAATGTCATACATTCCAAATTTCAGTAGAAACTTGGTTTCTGTTTCATGCTTACAATTGCAACAATACAAATTAGATTTTTAGAGTTCTGGTTCTACCATTTCTCGAAATGACATTCATATTTGTGTTGCATCCATGGAACAGGGGCTTTATGTTCTTAGACCGGAAACACCATTTGCCCTACATAACGAACTTTTTAAAGTAGCTAAACCTAGAAAACACAAAAAGCAAAAGATCGATGATGATAATGAAACATATCTATGGCATTTACGTTTGGGTCACATAGGCTATGACAGACTAAATAGGCTAACCAAAGATGGTCCATTGAAAAATGCCGTCTTGGGTGAATTACCTGTTTGCGAGTCTTGCCTAGAAGGAAAGATGACCAAATGTTCTTTCTCTGCAAAGGGAGAGTGTGCCAAACAACCCCTAGGGTTAGTGCATTCAGATGTTTGCGGACCTTTGAATGTAAAAGCCCGAGGTGGTTATGAGTACTTTGTCACTTTCATTGACGATTACTCTAGATATGGACATATTTACCTTATGCATAAGAAATCTGAAACGTTTGAAAAGTTTCAGGAATTTTAAGCATTGGCTCAAAACCAATTGGGTAAAATGTTAAAGATCTTGCGAACTGATAGGGGTGGAGAATATATGGATATGCAGTTCAAAGATCATTTAATTGAACTTGGAATCCCAATTAACCGCCCCTAGCACTCCACAGAAATATGGAGTTGCAGAAAGACGGAATCGCACGCTTTTGGAAATGGTTAGGTCCACGCTTAGTTATTCAACTCTACCTACGTCCTTCTGGGGATATGCAATTCAGATGGCAATCGACATTCTAAATGTTGTTCCATCTAAATCAATCCCTAAGACACCTTTAGAACTATGGGATGGTCGTACACCTAGCTTACGCCATTACAAAATCTGGGGGTGCCCTGCTCATGTCTTAAGAAAGAAAGATGGCAAACTTGAAAAGCGAACTGAAGTTTGCATTTTTGTCGGGAATTCTAAAGAGACTAGGGGTGGACTATTTTATAGTCGCAAGGATGATAAAGTGTTTGTTTCCACAAACGCCACTTTCCTTGAAGATGACTATATAAAGAATTTCAAACCACAAAGTAAAGTAGTGTTGGAGGAAATGCTTTCAGATATAAGTCCTTCCAATGTTCCGTCCTCTTCCCCTTAAGAAGAGGATAATCCCACTCCCTCAGTCGAACCTACTGAGAAAACTACTGCTAAAGTTCCTGTTCAGAAGATCACCGCTCCTCGTCGTAGTGGGTGGGTTTCGATAAAACCAGCTCGTTATGGCTTGGATGGTGAAATCAATATGGTCGTTGGTGACTGTATTGATGATGACCCATTAACCTATAAACAGGCAATGGCTAGTCCGCAACGAAAACGATGGTCAGCCGGCATGGATTCAGAAATGGATTCCATGAAAAAGAACAAAGTCTGGGAATATGTAGACGCACCTGATGACTATCATCCAATTGGATGTAAGTGGGTTTACAAGAAGAAAAGAGGCGCTGGAGGCGAAGTCGAAACTTTTAAAGCTAGACTTGTAGCCAAGGGTTATACCCAAAGAGAAGGTGTGGACTATGAGGAAACTTTTAGTCCTGTTGCCATGCTCAAATCCATCCGAATTCTTCTCTCCATAGCTGCTGCTTTAGATTATGAAATCTGGCGAATGGATGTCAAGACTGCCTTCCTTAATGGGGTACTTGAAGAAACCATCTATATGGAGCAACCAGAAGGCTATGTTCTTCCAGGGCAAGAAAAGAACGTTTGCAAATTAAATAAGTCTATCTATGGACTAAAGCAAGTTTCTCTCTCATGGAACAAAAGGTTTGATGAAATCATCAAGACCTACAGCTTTCTTCAGAATGAAGATGAACCTTGTGTTTACCAACTCAAGGAAGACCAAGTAGTAGTATTTCTGGTCCTTTATGTTTACGACATTTTGATTATTGGAAACAATATCAAGGAAATGACTAACATCAAGGAATGGCTTAACACTCAATTCGATATGAAATATTTGGGTGAGGGAGCCTATGTTCTTGGTATTATGATTATCGAAAACCGGAAGAACAGATCTCTTGCTCTCTCTCAAACAACCTATATTGACAAAGTTTTAGAGAGATTCTCCATGAACAACACCAATGGGGCGAATATGGCTTCTAGATATGGTATTCGTCTATCTAAGGAACAGTCTCCTACTGATCCTCAAGAGATAAAGGACATGGCGAAAATTCCTTATGCTTTTGCAGTTGGAAGTCTAATGTATGCAATGTTATGCACTAGACCTGACATCTGCTATGCAGTTGGAATCGTGAGCAGGTATCAATTAAATCCAGGACAACAACATTGGAATGCAGTTAAGTATATTCTGAAATACTTAAAGAGTACAAGGAATCTTGTGTTAGTCTACAAGGGTGGTGCTTTAAATCCCATAGGCTATACTGATTCAGATTTCCAGGCATGTCTTGAAGACAGGAAATCTACATCTGGGATGGTGTTTACTCTTTGGGGTGAAGCAGTGGTTTGGAGAAATGCAAAACAAAGCGCGATATCGGACTCGACGATGGAAGCAGAATACATAGCTGCAGAAGAAGCTGCTAAAGAGCTTGTCTGGCTAAGAAAGTTCTTCACCAGTATCGGTGTCGTGCCTGGAATGGAAAAGCCTCTGGTCCTACTTTGTGATAATAATGGAGCAATAGTCAATAGTAAGGAACCTCGAAGTCACAAGAGAAGAAAACACATAGAAAGGAAGTATCACATCATCAGAGAGTATGTGGCAAGAGGGGATGTACTGGTTGAGAAAGTGGACACAGAAGACAACTTAGCTGATCCATTCACCAAAGTCTTGGCCGTAACAGCATTTGAAAAGCATCGTCAGAATTTAGGATTAATTGATATGTACTGATTAGTTTTATATTAGTGCAAGTGGGAGTTTGTTAGGTTTTATGCCCTAAATAAAACTCCATTTTAATTTAATCCATTTTATTCAACATCAATAAAGTAACAGATGTATTTTTCATTTATTTGTGTATGTTTTGGTTCATCTTATCAATTGCTTGTCTATTTGATTTATAAATTCATTTGAAACCCTTTTCACATACTTGAACCTGTTTATTGTGTTGTCAACACGTTGGAAAGTAAACATGACTATGTGAATAAAGATTCCTAGATTTATCAGACACAGGGTTTTACTGATATGATAATCTACAACAGAGTTTACTTGCATTTGGTATAATGCTATGTTCTTTCCAGAGCATTAGTTAAAGTAAAGCTCAGGTTGGGTGCATGGAGTATGCATCGGAAGGGACCAATATTGAACTTTGACTTAGATTTATTAAACTTACCGTAACATCTATTCAAGTCAATATCGCCTAGTTGATCCTAGATCAAATGATCTAAATCGTGATATGATTAGGCTCAATCTCAAGAGTGTTATTTGTGTTCTTTGATTTGTTAGTGCAATTGAGTGGGAGCGCTAACATAAATATGGAATCTATAGCTTCTATCTGGCGAATAGAAAGTAAAGGATGATTTCCTTCGAGCTCAACCAAACGAAAAATAAATGGTGGAGTACTCATTTCACATAGCTGAAATATCATTTATACAGGGTTAAGTGTTTCAAGGATAAAATACATTGTAGGGTGTTACAGTAATCTAATCCCTTTACAGTGTAGATCATTCATATAGAGGATCATTGATCAAATTAGGATTATAACAATGGATAACTAATGACGCGTCTATATGGTGGAACATATAGAGCATTCTATATACTGAGAGTGCAATTCTAAGTTCTATGCGTGTATTCAACGAAGAATTAATAAGTCAGTGAATTTAGGTTATAGATTCTTGATCTGCTTATTGGAAGCTCGGTTATATAGACCCATGGTCCTCCCACTAGTTGAGATAATATTACTTGTAAGACTCATTTAATTGGTTTTCATTAATCAATTATAATTCTCAAATTAGACTATGTCTATTTGTGAATTTTTCACTAAGTAAGGGCGAAATTGTAAAGAAAGAGTTTTTAGGGCATATTTGTTAATTATGATACTTTGTATGGTTCAATTACTAAATATGATAAATGACAATATTATTTAATAATTATTTATAGTTATTAAATAGTTAGAATTGGCATTTAAATGGTTGAATTTGAAAATTGGCGTTTTTGGAAAAATGAGATGCAGAAATGATAAAACTGTAAAAAATTGCAAGAAGTGAGGCCAAAATCCATATATCCATGGCCGGCCACTTTCATAGGCATTATCATCTGATATTTTCATTATTTTAATGCCAAATAATTCAAACCTAACCCTATGTGGAATGCTATAAATAAATAGTGAAGGCTTCAGGAAATATAACAGTTTCACATCTTGTTTCCTTCAGAGAAAAACTTGAGCCTTCTCTCTCTAACCTAGCCGCCACATATACCCTCTTCTTCTTCCTTGAATAATTTCGAACCTCTTAGTGATAGAGTAGTGCCCACACACAGCAAGTGATACCTCAATCATAGTGAGGAAGATCGTGAAGAAAGACATTCAACAAGAAGGAGATTCAACACTAAAGAAAGGAGAGAAAGAGATCCAGGTTCAGATCTTGATAATACTTTGCGACAGAAAGGATACAAGGGTTAGAGATCTGAATGGAAGGAGACATTTTATTCCGCTGCACCCAATGTAAGGTTTCTCATACTTTATATGAGTTTAATTTATAATCGTTTTAGAAGTTCATATTTAGGGTGTTAATCAACATACTTGTGAGTAGATCTAAGATCCTGGTAAAATAATTTCCAACAATTGCCATTAGGAAAATGCTCCAGCAACTTACTAAAGTAAGTTGCTTGGACTAGAGTAAGTAAATTACCAAGCATACCACAAGCCATAGGTTTAGATAATCTCAAACCTATAATATAGGAATAGGAAGTTTTGTTAAGTCCATTGAATAGACTTACTAACGAAATTTCCTTTCTTGTCCTTGTGATAGAAAACTTTTGGTTGTTCCATATGAATGGTTTTAACAATAGTTCTCTTGGCTTTTCTTCTTAGTTTCTTATTCTGACAATCCATTACTTGTGTAAACTAACAATGAATTTTCATCACAAGTGTCTTACAAGTCATAATAGGGTGAGTTCCTTGAAACTCTCCCACTACGACAAGGTACCGTGACTTTTGTCTAACAACACTAAATGGTATTGACCACTTCGGTTGTGTCAAAACAACAGAGGCGGTGTGTAACACCCTAACTAACTTAGGCGTATTACGTGATTTTTAAACGTACTGTGCAGCTCGTTGCTAATCAACGAGGTTTATGGAAAAACGTGATTAATTAAAATTTTGCTTTTTCATTAACTTATAAACCATTTTACAAAAAGTCACGGGATCCCGATTTATAAAATATTTACAAACGTTTTCACTGTTCAACTTTTACATCAAAATAAAGTCGTCTAACGACAATTACAAAATCTCAGCCGTGCTGTCCCGAGGATCGTACGCTCCAGGCCTAACCGCCCCGACATGTACAATCTCATAAGCTCGCTCACGGTCCATCAAAGAATCGCCTTGCCTTTACCTACACATGAACATAAACTGTGAGTCGACAGACTCAGTAAGAAAAGCATAATAATATCATACATAAAACTGACTGCCGTGTCCAACACGATACTGAGTCCCGCTACTGCCATGTCCAACATGGTACTGAGCACTACTGCCATGTCCAACATGGTACTGAGTTTTGAACGTTCAGGGGACGGTACTATTGACACGTAACAACCTGATCGGTCGAACCGGTCATACTCCGCCGCTGGTCATACTCCACTGTACCGACGTGTTACTATATCCTCCCGATCGGTCGAACCGGTCATACTCCGATTGGTCATACTCCAGCTCGTACCGACGGGATACGTCAATAGCGCGGAACCACCAACCAAGTGTCACTGACGATCGGTCAAACCGGTCATACTCCGCCGTTGGTCATACTCCGGCACTGTCGTACCGACGTGACAGGGTTGGATGGTTCGAAGCCTAAATACATATCTATTGTAATCTAGCAGGCTTCCTACATGCACGCTAAACATGTCATCTACATATGCATACTGTTATACTAATCTTACTCGGATTCCGATTTCGTGTGTGCCGGTCAACCCGACCGGAACCGAAGCCGAACGGCGGATTACATCGGCTCCTAAACCATAAAAATCACAACGCTATAAGTGACACGCTAAATCACTTCCCGGGGACTAAAACTCGAAACTAAAAGTTTCCCTATCGATAAAAAGCATGGCAATACCCCTAAAAACCCAAAAACGAGGAAAACTAGGGTTCGAAAAATCCCCAACCTACAGACGGTTGCCCAACCGAATTCCGGTTCTCGGGAAAATTCAGACCCCATCCGAATTCCGGATGCTCAACCGGAATTCCGGTTCCTCGCGAGCAAAGAACCAAAAATTCACATATCTTGACCAATTCGAACCCAATTGATCCCAAACTTTCCAGACCTCCTCTATAGGTCCCAAATAACAATTCTAGAGCAACAAACCTACCCAGAAATCCCACATGCAAAATTCACCATTGAAGCTCAAGCTTTGAGTTCCAAACTCAAGCTTGAGCAAAACCAACTAAACAAGCAATCCACTAGCTTAATTCAACATAACTAAGCATAAAATAATCTCTGCAAACTAACAAGAACATCCAGCAACATCACAGAATATAATCACAACATTTTCCTTCAAAAATCATACTTTTTCACATAAAAACTAAGAGCTTGAACAATCCTATCTAACAAGCATTCAAACAACTCAATCATCATCAAAATAATCATGCTTTGAACCCTAGAAAAATAACAAAATCACAGCAGCAACAAATACTAAAAACTCATGCATGCATCATCATTTTTCACATAGTTTTTCAAGAAATTAAAGGAGAAAGGGTTAGAATCACCTACCACAATCAAGAGCTCACAATTAGGATGAATTTAGCTTAGAGAAATGAAGAAAAAACCCAGCTTTGCACCCCAAAGTTCCCAGCCGAAAGTGAGGAAAAGAGAGAGAGAGAGTTTTTCTTTTGAAACTTTTCTAATTTTTCTAAGTGTAAAATGAAGGAGCTAAAGAATAAAGCCATATATTATCATTTAATAAATCCTTTTTCAGCCAAAAGCAATTAATTAAATAAACATTTAATTCCAATTAAAAGTCACATAAGACAAAATATCATTGGGGCAAAAAGACCATTTTGCCCCTCCATACAAAAACCACATAAATCATACTTAAGGGGTATTTTTGGGACATTCTAAATTCCCGGCCATTCCCGACATTCCCAATGTCTAAACCCGTCCCCAAAATACTAACATACTAAGTTGTGATTTCTACTGAGCCAAACGCCGCGTTCCATAATACCGGACACCGGAAATGCGAAACATAATAACTGCTGATAACATACTCATGCATATCTGAATTCCATAAACATCCATAATAAATTATTTAAATGGCTATAAATAATTTCCTGATTAACATAAATAACTGCTAATTTCCAAATTAACTAAGCGGGCTTTACAACTATCCCCCCCTTAAAAGGATTTCGTCCCCGAAATCTAACCTGAATAACTCTGGATATTGAGCTCGCATATCTGACTCAAGCTCCCAGGTGGCTTCTTCCACCTTACTGTTTCTCCAGAGAACCTTGACCAACGCTATGGTCTTATTCCGAAGGACTTTATCCTTTCTATCCAGGATCTGCACTGGCTGCTCCTCATAAGACATATCTGATTGAAGCTGAAGGCTCTCATAACTGAGTATATGAGAGGGGTCTGAAACGTATTTTCTCAACATTGAGACATGAAATACGTTGTGCACTGCTGATAAAGCTGGAGGCAATGCTAACCGATATGCCACTTGACCTATCTTCTCGAGAATCTCGAAAGGTCCTATAAATCTAGGGCATAACTTGCCTCTTTTCCCGAAACGTTTAATCCCCTTCATCGGAGATACTCGCAAAAACACATGGTCCCCTACTCGGAACTCAACATCTTTACGTTTCGGATCTGCGTAACTCTTCTCCGTCCGCTTCCGGGAGGCAAGCATTCTAGCTTTTATCTTTTCTATTGCCTCATTGGTCCGCTGAACTGACTCCGGACCTAGGTATTTCCTCTCCCCTGTCTCATCCCAGTGGATAGGGGATCTGCACTTCCTACCGTACAACAGTTCATAGGGTGCCATCCCTATCGTACTCTGATAACTGTTGTTGTATGAAAACTCTATTAACGGTAGGTATTTATTCCATGAACCCTCAAAGTCCATAACGCAGGCTCTCAGCATATCCTCTAATATCTGAATTGTCCTTTCGGACTGACCATCTGTCTGAGGATGAAATGCTGTACTGAATTTTAGCTTCGTACCCATTGCCCGTTGCAAACTTTGCCAAAATTTGGAGGTGAATTTCGGATCCCTGTCCGAAACTATAGACTTCGGTACCCCGTGAAGTCTCACTATCTCCCTGACATATAACTCTGCCAACTGATCCACTGTAAACGTTGTTCTAACCGGCGAAAATGAGCGTATTTCGTAAATCGATCCACCACTACCCAGATCGAATCATACATACCCGTGGTCCTAGGTAACCCGACCACAAAATCCATAGTAATATCCTCCCATTTCCATTCGGTAGGGTTAGAGGCTGCAACAACCCCGCCTGGGTCTCGATGTTCGGCCTTGATCCGTCGGCACGTGAGGCATCTCGATACGAATTCTACCAAATTCTTCTTCATACCGCTCCACCAGAAGTACGGTTTCAAATCTTGGTACATCTTGGTGGTGCCGGGATGTAGAGAATATGGAGTAGAATGAGCCTCCTCAAAGATCTCGTTCCTCAAGTCCACACTGTTCGGGACACAAACCCTGGCTTTATACAAAAGCACCCCACTATCTGACACTGAAAAGTCTTTGGCTTGACCAGCCAATACCTCATCTCGGATCTTCACTAACTCCGGATCTGTCGTCTGAGCAACCTTTATTCTTTCTAACAGATCAGATTGCAGCGTTAAGTTGTGTAGCTGACCTACCACAAACTCAATGCTGGACCTGACCATATCTTCTGCTAGCTGAGGTGAGATCTGAACCATGCTAGCTACCCGCCCGGACCACTTTCTACTCGGGGCATCGGCCACTACATTGGCTTTTCCGGGATGATAGAGGATCTCGCAATCATAATCCTTCACTAACTCCAACCAACGCCTTTGTCTCATGTTCAAATCTTTCTGAGTAAAGAAATACTTGAGACTTTTATGGTCGGTATAGATCTCGCACTTCTCACCATACAAGTAATGCCGCCAAATCTTCAGTGCAAAAACCACTGCGGCCAATTCTAAATCATGAGTCGGGTATCGCTGTTCATAATCCTTTAACTGACGGGAGGCATAAGCGATAACCCGATCGGCTTGCATCAATACGCACCCCAAACCCTGTTTGGATGCGTCACAATAGACCACGAACTTTTCCTCGTCCGAAGGTAAAGCTAGTACCGGAGCAGTAATCAACCTCTGTTTCAGTTCCTGAAAACTAGCTTCGCATTTATCTGACCAGATAAATCGCTGATTCTTCTTTGTAAGCTCGGTTAGGGGCATTGAAATTTTAGAGAACCCCTCCACGAACCTACGGTAGTACCCAGCTAATCCCAAGAAGCTTCTGATCTCTGTCACTGTCTTCGGTCTCGGCCAATCCCTGACGGATTCAATCTTCCCGGGATCCACCTTGATCCCGTCTTTACTCACAATGTGCCCTAGGAAGGACACCTGAGACAACCAGAACTCACATTTCTTGAACTTGGCGTAGAGTCTATGTTCTCGAAGTCGTTGCAGTACCATCTGAAGATGTAACTCATGCTCCTCTTCTGACTGAGAGTACACGAGGATGTCGTCGATAAACACAATTACACAGATATCGAGGAAATCCTTGAATACTCTATTCATCAGGTCCATGAATGCTGCAGGAGCATTGGTTAGTCCAAATGACATAACCAGGAACTCGTAGTGTCCATACCTAGTGCGGAAAGCCGTCTTTGGAATGTCCTCCTCTCGGATCCTCAACTGATGATAACCCGAACGGAGATCAATCTTAGAAAAGACTGTCTTCCCCTGAAGCTGATCGAACAAGTCATCGATCCTAGGTAATGGATATTTATTCTTCACTGTCAGCTTGTTCAACTCTCTGTAGTCGATGCACATCCTCATAGAGCCATCTTTCTTCTTCACGAACAAAACCGGAGCTCCCCAAGGTGACACACTGGGCCGAATGAACCCTATATCAAGCAACCCTTGGAGCTGAATCTTCAATTCCTTAAGTTCAGCTGGAGCCATCCTATACGGGGCTTTAGAAACCGGATCCACCCCTGGTGCCAAGTCAATCACGAAGTCAATCTCCCTCTGAGGTGGTAACCCTGGAAGTTCTTCGGGAAAAACGTCCAAAAATTCCCGAACCACACTGATGTCCTCTGGCCGAATGGTGTCTGGCCGAGTGGTGTCCACCACCACGGCCAGAAACCCTAAGCACCCACCGTGCAGTAATTCTCTCGCTGACATAGCCGAGATCACCGGGATCCGAGATCCCTGAACCGAACCCACAAATACGAACGGTTCTTCACTTTCCGGTTGGAAGACCACCATCTTCCTCTTACAGTCAATGCTCGCCGAATATTTAGATAGGAAATCCATTCCTAAAATAATATCAAATTCGACTAAGCTCATCTCTATCAGATCAGCGCTTAACTCCCTACCATCTATCCTGATTGGCATAGACCTAACCCACCTATTGGAGATAACCAATTCTCCGCCAGGTAACAGGGTTCCAAACCCTGACTCATATCTATCAAAGGGTCTACCCAATTTACTAAAGACTCTGGCCGCCACATATGAACGTGTAGCCCCAGAATCAAACAGCACTGAATAAAGCGAGTTGTTAATAAAAAGCTGACCTGTAACAACTGATGGGCTGGCATCTGCATCAGCCTGCGTGATCGCGAATACCCTGGCTGGAGTGGGTATCGCTGGAGCTCTCGGTGCCTCTGGCCGGAGCTGGGGACATTCCCTCTTGAAGTGCCCGGGCATGCCACAATGAAAGCATCCCTGCCCCTTGCACTCTCCTCGATGGTGCCTCTTGCAGATAGGGCACTCGGGGTAGGAGAATCGGGTCTCATTACCACCAGGACGACTCCCTTCCGTTCGGTTCCCCCGAACCTCTTGTTTTGGCTCGAGCCGCCGAAGCGATGGGTGCCCTCTTCCTCGATCAATGGCCGAGCCACTACTCCCCGCCGAAGCCCGATGCGGGAGGGGTAGGAGCTCCGCCACCAACCGAGTATCGGGCCGAATCGACATACACCCCACTGCGCCCTCAGCTCGCAGTGCCTTCTCCACCATCTGAGCATAGGTGGTGCTGTCGTCAGTGGTAATCATCAGGTCATGCCTGATCTTGGGATTCAACCCGTCCAGATACTTCTCCTTTCTGCTGAAGTCGGTCGGCACAATACCCGAGGCTAACCTCGCCAACCGGTCAAACTGAGTAGTATACTCAGTGACACTCATGTTCTCCCGCTGGGTCAGGTGAACGAACTCTTTCCTCTTGGCGCTTCTAACCGCCTCATTGTAGTACTTCGCGTTGAAGAGTTCCTGGAACCTTTCCCAGGTCATGGTGGTGACATCGTGAATCTGAGACACCATGTCCCACCATACCAGGGCATCCTCCTGGAACTGGAATGTGGCGCACACCACTCTGTCGTTGCCGGTGACACCCATAAAGTTCAGACTCGGTGATCACCGTAAGCCACCGCTCGGCTTTCGACACATCCGGACCTCCCAGAATACCGGAGGTGCACAGCTTCCGAACCGCTCATACAAAGGCTCCAATCGTGGGCCGCCACTACCATCTCGGCACAGGCGGCAGGGGCGGTGCCGCCGGAACTACCGGGCACCGGAACCGCAGGAGCACCCCGCCGTCTCAACCTCTCGAATCTCGAGGTCTTGCTCTTCGATCCCGGCTTGCATTTCCGCAAACCGCAACTCCCGATTCGGGGCTCCCCGATCGGCCGGGGAGCACAGGCAGCCCGTGGCGGGTTCTCATCACCCCGACCACGAGCCCCGCCTCGGGGACCTCGCCTCGGCCCCTAGCGGTGGGGGGCGAGCTCCCTGTCCCTGATTCGACCCTACGGAGTTGCCCTGACTCCTCGTGGTCCGCCTGGCGTCCATCTAGTTAGAACCGCCTGCGAAACCAAGAGTTGGCATATCAGGTCGTATTCAGGACGAGCTTACTAATGCCGCTTAATTTGGAAATTAGAAATGAAACATGCGCCTATTCTACTATCAGGCTACTAACATGCTTCCTAACAGGCTTTTCTTTTTCATAACTGAATAAAATAAACTACTAAAGCAATAAAGGCTTACTGAACCGTGAACCGAGCTAACTGCTGATGATGATTGTACATGTCGTGACGATCTTCGGAAGACAACACAGCGGCTACGATACCAAATTGTAACACCCTAACTAACTTAGGCGTATTACGTGATTTTTAAACGTACTGTGCAGCTCGTTGCTAATCAACGAGGTTTATGGAAAAACGTGATTTATTAAAATTTTGCTTTTTCATTAACTTATAAACCATTTTACAAAAAGTCACGGGATCCCGATTTATAAAATATTTACAAACGTTTTCACTGTTCAACTTTTACATCAAAATAAAGTCGTCTAACGACAATTACAAAATCTCAGCCCGTGTCGTCCCGAGGATCGTACGCTCCAGCCTAACCGCCCCGACATGTACAATCTCATAAGCTCGCTCACGGTCCATCAAGAATCGCCTTGCCTTTACCTACACATGAACATAAACCGTGAGTCGACGGACTCGCAAGAAAAGCATAATAATATCATACATAAAACTGACTGCCGTGTCCAACACGATACTGAGTCCCGCTACTGCCATGTCCAACATGGTACTGAGCACTACTGCCATGTCCAACATGGTACTGAGTTTTGAACGTTCAGGGGACGGTACTATTGACACGTAACAACCTGATCGGTCGAACCGGTCATACTCCGCCGCTTGGTCATACTCCGGCTGTACCGACGTGTTACTATATCCTCCCGATCGGTCGAACCGGTCATACTCCGCCGTTGGTCATACTCCAGCCCGTACCGACGGGATACGTCAATAGCACGGAACCACCAACCAAGTGTCGGCTGATCGGTCAAACCGGTCATACTCCGAATTGGTCATACTCCACTCGTACCGACGTGACGGGGGTTGGATGGTTCGAAGCCTAAATACATATCTAATGTAATCTAGCGGGCTTCCTACATGCACGCTAAACATGTAATCTACATATGCATACCGTTATACTAATCTTACCCGGATTCCGATTTCGAATGTGTGCCGTCAACCCGATCGGAACCGAAGCCGAACGGCGGACATCGGCTCCTAAACCATAAAAATCACAACGCTATAAGTGACACGCTAAATCACTTCCCGGGGACTAAAACTCGAAACTAAAAGTTTCCCTATCGATAAAAAGCATGGCAATACCCCTAAAAACCCAAAAACGAGGAAAACTAGGGTTCTGAAAAATCCCCAACCTACAGGACGGTTGCCCAACCGAATTCCGGTTTCCGGGAAAATTCAGACCCCATCCGAATTCCGGATGCTCAACCGAATTCCGGTTCCTCGCGAGCAGAACCAAAAATTCACATATCTTGACCAATTCGAACCCAATTGATCCCAAACTTTCCGTACCTCCTCTATAGGTCCCAAATAACAATTCTAGAGCAACAAACCTACCCGTAAATCCCACATGCAAAATTCACCATTGAAGCTCAAGCTTTGAGTTCCAAACTCAAGCTTGAGCAAAACCAACTAAACAAGCAATCCACTAGCTTAATTCAACATAACTAAGCATAAAATAATCTCTGCAAACTAACAAGAACATCCAGCAACATCACAGAATATAATCACAACATTTTCCTTCAAAAATCATACTTTTTCACATAAAAACTAAGAGCTTGAACAATCCTATCTAACAAGCATTCAAACAACTCAATCATCATCAAAATAATCATGCTTTGAACCCTAGAAAAATAACAAAATCACAGCAGCAACAAATACTAAAAACTCATGCATGCATCATCATTTTTCACATAGTTTTTCAAGAAATTAAAGGAGAAAGGGTTAGAATCACCTACCACAATCAAGAGCTCACAATTAGGATGAATTTAGCTTAGAGAAATGAAGAAAAAACCCAGCTTTGCACCCCAAAGTTCCCAGCCGAAAGTGAGGAAAAGAGAGAGAGAGAGTTTTTCTTTTGAAACTTTTCTAATTTTTCTAAGTGTAAAATGAAGGAGCTAAAGAATAAAGCCATATATTATCATTTAATAAATCCTTTTTCAGCCAAAAGCAATTAATTAAATAAACATTTAATTCCAATTAAAAGTCACATAAGACAAAATATCATTGGGGCAAAAAGACCATTTTGCCCCTCCATACAAAAACCACATAAATCATACTTAAGGGGTATTTTTGGGACATTCTAAATTCCCGGCCATTCCCGACATTCCCAATGTCTAAACCCGTCCCCAAAATACTAACATACTAAGTTGTGATTTCTACTGAGCCAAACGCCGCGTTCCATAATACCGGACACCGGAAATGCGAAACATAATAACTGCTGATAACATACTCATGCATATCTGAATTCCATAAACATCCATAATAAATTATTTAAATGGCTATAAATAATTTCCTGATTAACATAAATAACTGCTAATTTCCAAATTAACTAAGCGGGCTTTACACGGTGAAACCATCTCACACAGAATAAGATGATTGAACACTTTTGGAATCAAGAAAAATATCTCCTTTATTTTGCTACTTTGTTTTCAGAATTAGTCATTTCCTTAGAAAAGTTGTATTTGTTGAAACAAACACTTTCTTATCTATTGACTATGGGATGGTCCACCCCTAATCACTTAGAATAGCTAACAAACATGCAAACCTTGGTTAACAGTTCTAGCTTTTCTTCAAATCACGATTAGGTCATCCATGACTCTAGTAATGGTTTATACTAAGTACACAACCATTCCATCATTTTGAAATTTTCTTATCACTAGGGTATTTCCTTAGAAGGACTTAGGCAACGATTAGTAACTAATCATAGACCTTATACTATCATCAAAATGCAAATCGAATTTCTGGGGAGGCAAGTTTGGATATAATTCAAAAAATCAACTTAATGTTCTTTGAACTACATATCTACCAAATATTTCTCCACCCCTATCAGTTCGCAAGATCTTTAACCAGTTACCTTATTGGTTTTCCACCATTGCTAGAAATTCATGAAAATTTTCAAACACTTCAAATTTCTTTGCATAAGGTAAAATCTAGAGTGATTGTCTTAAGAACATAACGAAAACTCATATCCACCCCTGAATGTACATCCATATTTAAATATAGATGATTCACTTTCAGTGGATATTGGCATATTTACGCTTTGCAGAGATTGATCTTGTCAAAATAACTATGAACAAGATGCAAATGCCATAGATATCTATAAGAATGTAGTTGTGATCTTTTGATGAGTTAGGTCTAGTTACAATAAAGAGTTCTTAGAACAGTCCAAGTGGATTCGGTCACAGAATACTAAACTCATATTCCACTCTTTAACATACAGTTTGAATCCATTAACAGAAAATGGATATTAATCACTTGTGAAAGTTTAACTGTATTGTATTCTGGAAATAGAAATATAAAATTTCTATTTGGAATTTGAAATTTAAAGTCAAAGACTTAAATTTATACCAAATATACAATGAGTAATGATTCTAGCTTGGACCACCACTACTAATCTAACTCTAAGTCTAATTTGCCTAAAGTAAGCATATATAAGTAGGAGATTCTAAGATCGAGGATTATATCATTTCGAGATAGAATGTCGGGATTATAGTAATCTGTGCCATCAAATTTGTTAAGAGAAAATAGAATGACATTATATGCAGATGATTTATAAACCATTCATCCAATGATATATTATTTAAGCTAATTCGAAATGAATAAGCTAAGAGGAAAAATAAAGGATAACTTCGATTAAAATATGAATCCAACGATGTCCCGATTAGCGAAAGTCAAAGTTATTCTTATTTTTATAAACTTCTTCATTGTTTCATATTGTAAATACTAGTCTAAGGTGTCATCTATTGATGAGCAGCTAGATGTTACATTTACAAATATTTATCTATCGAGATCTAACACTATTATGTTTGTATAATGGATGACAATCCATTAGGGATTTCTCTTATTAAAAACAACAAGCCAAGTTAGACCAACAATGAAGATTCAAAATTTAAACTACAATTAATAACAGAAAATAACATTGTTCAATATAAATTCACACACAATTTAGAAATTATTAAGCATTTAGCAAATAGGAATGACAAGCGAAAATACTAAAACACACAATTCTAAATAATTTCCAATGTCTTCAACAAACTGATATCAATGTCCCGTTTAGGCGAGAGTCAAAGATACCATCCATTGAATAGAGTTGTCAGCTCATCTAAAATGATAAACATTCGAGCAACCTTTTATTTGATCAAGATGAGAATCCAGCGTTGTCCCGTTTAGGCGAGAGTCAAGGTTATTCTATCTTATGAGCTTTCACCATTGTTTCATACTTTTGTAAGTCTTACTAATAGTCGCCACCATTAAGGTGATCCATACTAGAAAAAAAATACTTACAAATAATACTTATCTTTCAAGATTCTACGGCGTTAAATTGCTGATGAACGTTCCTCCATTAGGCAGGATTACTCACTAAAACAAGAACTATGTAGAACCAACAATGGAGATCGAATATCCTAAAATAATAAAGCTCATTATTTAATGTATTTTCTTCTAATATTTATTTTCATCTATTTATTTTAAATATATATTTATTTAATTAAAATTTTCAATTTAGAATAAAATTCTAAATATAAATTTTAATTTAATATTTATAAAATTATACATCGATGGATATGAAAATAAAATGAATTATTTTCCATCTTACTAATAATTTTCAATAAATATTTAGAAAATTATTCAATTTAAGCTGTATTAAATTTAATTGAAATTAATTTACAACTCAAATTTAATTTTCTATAAATATATATTGCATTTCGAAAATTAATGTTTTTAAAATAAATACAATTTTCGAAAATGCTCTAAAATAAAATAAAATAAATCCTAAAAATTATTCTAATTTTATGTTGGTCCAAAATTAATTAATAAAAATTATTTTTTAACACAAATATAATTTTCCTATTTAATTAAATATTAAAAAAAAATATATTTAAGTACCACGATTAAAATCAACTTAAATATTAATTTTCTATTTAATTAAATATAACTAGAAAAAAACTTCAAGCAAACAGACAATATTTTCTAATTACAATATATTTTAGTTTATTTATTTTAATTAATCATTTAAATGAAAAATATAATGATTTTAGTTGGTTTAAAATTAAAATAAATAATTTTCAACTTTAATCTATTTTTTCAAGAAAAATTAAAAAATTTCTGCATTTAAATAAAAAATGTAATTTTGAATTTTTTTAAAAAAAAATTAATAAAATGAAATAAAACATATTTTGAAAATTATTCAAATTTAAGTTGTTCTGAAATTAAAATTTCCAACTTAAAATAATTTTCTATTTAATTAAATATTCTGAAAATAATAATATTTAAGTATCAAGAATGAAATCAACTTAAATATTTAATTTTCAATTTAATTAAATGTATTAAATAATCAAGTATAAAATAAACTTAATTATTAATTCTAATTTAATACTAGGAAAAATCTTTTTTAATTAAGTTGTTCTAGAATTAATTAGTTTTTAACTTAAAATATTTTCCTAATTAAATATTAGAAAATATAACAAGTCACTAGAAATTACTATCTAGAATATATTTCAATTAACTTAGTGTTTTTCAAAAATTAAGTTTAAAATATTCAATGAAAAAATAAATTTCATATATTTTAAAAGTTAATTATGTTGCTAATTCAATTTTAATTAGGTTAGACTAATATAATTAACCTAATACAATTATTTAAATAAGGCAAATGGGCCTTCACAATTGGAGTGGTTTATGTGAGGGAGGGTTGGGTTCAGTATGTCGTACCCACTACTATTGGCCCCCTAACTCTCACACAAGGCCCAAAGGAGATGAATTTAACCATTAAATAAATAATTATTATTCATTGAATAAGCCCAATTCTAATTGGGCCTAAATAAAATTACTTATGTGAAATTTTATTTGAGCAACCTAGTCCATTTAATTACTTAAAACTTAAATGGACTTCCTATATGCATCTAACCCCAAAAACAAACATATATGCTCACACAGGTCAAATGATTTGGATGGGCCCTATCATGTTACTAGGTTTACACAGATGAAAGAAGTACAAAATTTACCTGTTACAAATTATTTATAGGATCTATTCACAATTAGACTATAATTAAAATGAGATCATTGGATCTGTAAACAAGTTAATCATAGCAATTTAGATCAAATAAATCATAGGTTTGTAAAAAAAAAAATTGAATAAACAATATAAATAAACAAACAATGTTCATGTAACAGATGTGAAATAAAATATTAATATAATTAAATTATTATTTTAAAATAATCAACTAAATTTTGAAAAAAATTTAGGGTTGTTAAAACCAACCTTAAAAATCTCACCAAAATTTAAAATTCAAAAATGAAAACTAATTTAAAATATCTAGGTTTATTTGAATTATTTTATCAAATTAAATTATATATCAAATAAGATAAATGACTTGAAAAATAATACTTTCAATATCATTTTCTAATCTTATAATTTAATAAAATTAAAATAATAAAGTAAACCAATTTTAAAACAGATATGGTTAGGCAATTATTATTTTAAGAATAAAATAATAAATAAACAATAATTATTCTAATTATATATCAAAATATTTCAAATTAAGCATTACTCAAATTTCTACAAAAATATCTAAGTTATTTAAATATTTAAAATACAATTCATATCTAATAAGTAAAATGATATAAAAATAGCACAAATATTATTTTTCTTACTTATAATTTATAAACAATTAAATATTTAACAAAATAACAAATTTTTGAATTTGAAAATATTATGGTTAGAATATGTATAAAAAATATCTAGGTTAATTTTAAATTTATTAATTATTTAATTTATCATATAAGGTAATTTTAATATAATATTTCAAATTAAAAAGATAAAGATTTCTTTAATTTAAAATATCTATAATATTAAAATAACTAACCTTAAAAATAAATAATATATAAATATTAAAAAATTAACAAATTTTTAAATCTAACCATAAATTAAAAAATAAATTAATCAATTTTTAAATTTAAACCTCAAAATATCATAAAATTAATAATAATCTATTAAAAAATAAATATTGTTAATTTAAAAAATGATATTTAAGTTTAAATATATTAAAAATAATATTTTATTTTATTTTGGGGTTTGAAAATTGCAAAAATTCGAAATTTGGGGGAAAATCCCACAAAAATCGCATTTTTGCGTGATGCTGCCTAGTAGGGCTGCACGTGCAGCCACGAGAGGCTGCAAACAGCCCTATGCACGCGCGAAAGACTTGACATGGGCGAGAAAACAGGCGCCAGCAGGGTTGGCCCGGGCGGACGTGCAGGGTCACGTGGGCGTGCACATGGGCTCAGACAGGGGGCTGTCTGAAGCACATGCGCGCGGGGATCACCTTGTCCGAGTGCTCTGCGCGCATGGTGCTCGAGTGCTCGACACTCAATGCACCAAAATTTTCAAAACACCATAACTCTCTCATTTTTTATCGGAATTGAGTTTCGTAAAAATGAAAGTTGCTTAATTTTTCACAAGGAATCCAAATAAAATATTTTCATGGAAAAATTTCGTAAATCACATACATTCATCAAATAATCACATAAATCATCATGAAACCATCCAAATCAACACAAACATCGTTATAATTCATATTTCATGAAAGTAAATCATTACCATGGCTCTCATGCCAGTTGTTGGAATATTTGCAGGGTCACGTGGGCGTGCACACGGGCTCAGACAGGGGGCTCTCTGAAGCACATGCGCGCGGGGATCACCTTGTCCAAGTGCTCTGCGCGCATGGTGCTCGAGTGCTCGACACTCAATGCACCAAAATTTTTAAAACACCATAACTCTCTCATTTTTTATCGGAATTGAGTTTCGTAAAAATGAAAGTTGCTTAATTTTTCACAAGGAATCCAAATAAAATATTTTCATGGAAAAATTTCGTAAATCACATACATTCATCAAATAATCACATAAATCATCATGAAACCATCCAAATCAACACAAACATAGTTATAATTCATATTTCATGAAAGTAAATCATTACCATGGCTCTCATGCCAGTTGTTGGAATATTTGCAGGGTCACGTGGGCGTGCACACGGGCTCAGACAGGGGGCTGTCTGAAGCACATGCGCGCGGGGATCACCTTGTCCGAGTGCTCTGCGCGCATGGTGCTCGAGTGCTCGACACTCAATGCACCAAAATTTTCAAAACACCATAACTCTCTCATTTTTTATCGGAATTGAGTTTCGTAAAAATAAAAGTTGCTTAATTTTTCACAAGGAATCCAAATAAAATATTTTCATGGAAAAATTTCGTAAATCACATACATTCATCAAATAATCACATAAATCATCATGAAACCATCCAAATCAACACAAACATAGTTATAATTCATATTTCATGAAAGTAAATCATTACCATGGCTCTCATGCCTGTTGTTGGAATATTTTAGCAGGATCTAGATTTACTACCATGTATTTTATTTAACATCCTAATATGAATTTCTAAAACAATGTGAAATAAACACATTATCCTTTCTGTAGCAGAGTATCACCAAGATCTGAGCCCGATTCTCCTTTTTGTTGATTGGATTCTTCAGAGTCTTACATACTATGATTGAGAACAAACTTGATGTGTGTGGGCACTCACTCTATCACTCAAGGTATGAAAATATGAACAGAGAAAGAGAAGGATAGGGTTTCGTCTATGCTATAGGAAAGGAGGCTCAAAATTTTATTGAAGGAATGAGATGTATCATCATCTTTTCTCTTAAGCCATCACTACCTATTTATAGGAAACCACTTAGGGTTAGGTTAGATTTAATTAGCATTAAAATATTAGAAAAATAAAGTGGCAAATCCCATACATAGTGGTCGACCATGAGTTGGATTGGGCCCCACATTGAAATTTTGCCATTTTCTCATTTTTCCATCGTATTTTCTTAGAAATGCCAATTAGACTTAATAAAGTCTCTTAATTAATAACTAAAATTAATTATTAAATAATATTTTCATTTAATATACTTATTAATTAGACTTAATAAAGTCTCTTAATAAATAAATAAACCCTAGAATCTCTTTTCTTCACATTTAAGTCATTGCTTATTGAAAATTCGTAAACTAGACATAGTCTAATTTTAGAATTATAATTAATTAATTAAAATTAATTAATTGAGTCTTACAAGAAGTTTGTCTCAACTAGTATGGAAACCATGGGCCTATATAACCGAGCTTCCAATAAGCAGACCTAGAATTTACCAAGTAAATTCACTAACTTATTAATTCCTCATTGCATCCACCATAGAACTTGGAATTGCACTCTCAATTACATAGAACGCTCTATATGTTCCACGATATAGATGCACGATTAATTATCCATTGTTATAATACCAATAATCAATGATCGTCTATAGATGTCTACATTGCATAGGGATAAGATTACCGTTACACTCTTTCAATGTATTTTATCCTTAAAACACTTGCCCACCAATAAATGATATTTTAGTGAAATAATATAATCACTAAAATGAGATCTCAATCATTTATCTCTATTCAGCCAAGCTCGAAGGGAATCATTGTTTCACTTCTAAATACCTATAGAAGCTATAGATTCCATATCTATGTTTAGCGCTCCCACTCAATTGTACTATCATGTTCCCAAAATGTACGTATCACCCTGACCAAAAAGTAGGCTTAACTGACAAATTAAAGAACACGAATAACACTCTTGAGATCGAACCTAATCATGTCAGGATTAAGATCATTTGATCTAGGATCAACTAGGTGATATTGAATTGAATAGATATTACGGTAAATTTATCATATCTAATCCAAGTTCAATATCGGTCCCTTCCAATGTATACTCCATACATCTGATACTGGTAAACTTTGCCAATGCCCTGGAAAGGACATAACACTTATCCAAGGTGTAAGTATACCTATCGCTGATTGTCATGCCAGTCTGAATCCAGTGAACTGAAAAACTAGGGAATTACACTTTCTGAACATATAATCATATGATTATATTCCACTGTGTTGACAACACTATAATCATGAACAACTACATATGTTCTGGACTTAATAGAATTTATACATTAAAGATAATCATGAAATAAATCATGTGAACCATGCAACATAAAATGATTTATGATATTTATTAATTAGTAAATCTAATTATATTGAAATGGGTTTTATTTAGGGCACAAAACCCAACAAGATGGCCATGTAGCAACCATATCTAGAGGGCCCTATATTACCAAAAGCATAAGAAATAAAGAAAAGAGGTACCTAAATGAGCTAGAACAGGATGAAGCATGTAGTCTTGTACAATTACCTCCACAACGTCCTCTAATGATTAATCTTTTGATATCCTTTATTGAAGATGATGCCAAGCACGTACACTTTCCACATAATGATTAATTGGTGATAGAAGCCCAAATTACAAACAAATGAGTGTCTTGAGTTCTCGTAGATAACAGAAGCTCAATCAACATTCTCTTCAAAGAAGCTTTCAAAGCCATAGGCCTTGTGGAAACAAGTTAGACGTTCTGCCCAGTTCAACTCTATGGCTTTAATGGAGATACACTTGTTTTAATGGGAAAAATACAAAAACTAGTTACATTGAATGGAGATATTTCTGGAAGCAGCATGGTCTCATTTTTCAAAGACTATACTTATGTGGTGGTAGATTACACAATAACCTACAATTTCATCCTACGATGACCTGTCTTAATTGACTTCGGTGCTGTAACTTGGATTCACTAATTGTGCTTAAAGTTCCCATGTGATATAGAGAGCATTAGAACAATCAAAGGGAATCATAAGAGTTCATTGATCTACTACAATGTCTCTACAAAACCATTTTTGATGGTCCGAGAAAGAAGTTGTGAAGAATTCGGAACATCCACCTGGCCGACATTGGGGGTCGTCTATGAAGTAGATGAAGTAGATCCACATGTAGGTTTGAAAAGAAAAATTAAACCGATGGAGGAGATATAAGAAGTGTGCATCAATGATGAGGATTCCGTGACAGTCATGAAAGTGAGAAATAATCTACCTCCAGCTACTAGAGAAAGAATCATCTTTATAGTAAAAAAAAAAAAAACAGTGATGTGTTAGCCTAGAGCCATTCTGTCCTTACTGGAATCAGCCGTCAATTGATTTTTCATGCATTAAACACAGATCCCACGATTGAACAAATCTGTCAGGAGATAAGACCATTAGATCTAGTCTGAGCAGAAGCAGTGAAAGCAGAAGTAGACAAGTTGACCAATATATAGTTTCTCTAGGAAACTTTATATCAACTATGCTTTCCAATAAATTATTGGTCAAAAAGCCTAATGGAACTTGGAGAATTTGCATAGACTTCACAGACCCAAACAAAGCTTGCTCAAAGTACTACTTTCCACTTCCACGAATAGATAGAATAGTTAACACTACCTCAGGGTGTGAACATCTGAGCTTTATGGATCATACTCTCACTATAATTAAATAAAAGTACATGTGGCAGACGAGGAACATGCTAGATTTCAAATTGATAAAGGCATTTATTTCTATATGGTTATGCCATTTGGATTGAAAATGCTGGAGCCACATATCAATGCCTTGTTACTAAGATGTTTAAAGATGTTCTAGGGTTGAATATTGAAGTCTATGCATATGATATGCTAGTAAAGTCTAATAAGACCTCCATGCGCCACCATGAAGATTTACAAGAACCTTTCTCCATCATCCATAAGTATTGATGAAACTAAACCCAACGAAATGCACTTTTGGAGTTTCCTTAGGGAAATTTTTGGGTTTCATTGGCAGTTCTAGTGGAATAAAAGATTAAAGCTCTTCTATATACGCCTTCCATATAGAATCATAAAGACGTTCAGAGTTTAATTAGAAGAATTGCAGCAGTCAGCATATTTGTTTTCAAATAAATAAACCAATGCATTACGTTCTTCAATGTTCTCAATATGAAAAAAAAAATTGAATGGACAACTGAGTGTGAAGAAACCTTCTAGAAACTTAAAGAACATTTAACCAAGGCCCCCAATTGGAAAATTTTTTGTGTTAAGTGATGAGGGGCACAAGTATCGGGGTTCCAATTGTAGTCATTGACAGTATATAGTCCAGCAAGCATGAATTACATTTCTGCTATGTTGGCAATTGGTGGGAAGTTGGTGAATCATTCAGGGCCTGTAAATGACTTGTCAAAATGATAAAAACACTGTTTGGTAGTGTTTCCAAACTTGTGACAGAGTTGACACTGCACCTTTTGTCTTGTGTTATTGTTCTGACCGCGATTGTAGGAGGGACCACATATATGCATGTTGTTGGGGGAGGGACCACCGTGATTAGAAGAGGGACCACCACGTGACATGATGTATTGATATTGACCACCAATGATTCAGTTGGTTGAACCATTGAAACCTCTGCTGAAACCATAGTTGTAGTTGCTGAATCCAGGAGGCACAACAGGAGATGGATAGTTCGAACGCCCATAAGCAGCCAAGCCAGTGTTTCTTGCCTGAGAAATATTTGCCTCAGCTTTATAAAAGTCAAGGTTCTTGACATTTTTCTCGATTTGAACCGATTGAGCCATCAGCAAGGCTTCAATTTTTTCCACAGTGTAGAGATATTTTTGTTGGGTTTTGTGCCCTAAATAAAACCCATTTCAATATAATCAGATTTACTTATTAATAAAGGTCAGAAATAACATTTTAAGTTGCATGGTTCACATGATTTATTTCATGATTATATACATATAATGTATAAATTCTATTTAAGTCCAGAACATATGAATTTGTTAATGATTATAGTGTTGTCAGCACAGTGGAATATAATCTTAATTATATGTTCAAATGTTTATTCCCTGATTTATCAGTTCACTGGATTTAGACTGGCATGATATAATCAACGATAGGTATTCTTACACCTTAGATAAGTGTTATGTCCTTTCCAGGGCATTGGCAAAGTTTACCAGTATCGGATGTATGGAGTATACATCGGAAGGAACCGATATTGAACTTTGATTAGATTTGTTAAAATTTACCGTAATATCTATTCAATTCAATATCACCTGTTGATCCTAGATCAAATGATCTTAATCTTGATATGGTTAGGTTCGATCTCAAGAGTATTATACATGTTCTTTGATTTGTTAGTTAAGCCTACTTTTGAACAGTCAGGGTGATATGTACATTTTGGGAACATGATAGTATAATTGAGTGGAAGCGCTGACATAAATATGGAGTCTATAACTTCGATAGGAATTTGGAAGTGAAACAATGATATCCTTCGAGCTTGGCTAAGCAGAGATAAATAGTTGAGATCTCATTTCACTTCGCTGAAATATCATTGATACAGAGTTAAGTGTTTTAAGGATAAAATACATTGAAGGTGTAACGGTAATTTAGTGCCTATTCAATGTAGATCATCTATTAGAGGGTCATTGATCAAATTAGGATTATAACAATGGATAACTAATAGCGTATCTATATCGTGGAACATATAGAGCGTTCTATATGATTGAGAGTGCAACTCCAAGTTCTGAGTGTGGATTCAATAAGGAATTAATAAGTTAGGGAATTTACTTGGTAAATTCGGTTCGACTTATTGGAAGCTCGGTTATATAGGCCCATGGTCCCCATACTAGTTGAGACCATACTCCTTGTAAGACTCAGTTAATTGATTTTAATTAATCAATTATAGTTCTAAAGTTAGACTATGTCTACTTTATGAATTTTCACTAAGCAAGGCCAAAATTGTGAAGAAAAAATATTCTAGGTTTTATTTATTAATTAAGTGACTTTATATGTCTAATTAATAAATATATTAAATTACAATATTATTTAATAATTAATTTTTATTTATTAAATAATTGGAATTGACATTTAAATGGTTAAATTGGAAAATTGGTATTTTTGAGAAAATTGGATTGAAAAATGACAAAATGGCAAAATTGCAAAGTGAGGCCCATTATCCATATCATGGCCGGCCACTATGAAAGTATTTTACCATTTATATTTTCATTATTTTAATGCCATACAATTCTAACCTAAACCTAGAAGGCTTTCTATAAATAAAAAGTGATGGCTTCAGGAAACTAACACTTGCATCTTATTCCTTTCAGAGAAAAACCTGAGCCATAGCCGCCACCCTCTTCTTCTCTTTTCTTCTCTTTCATTTCGAAATACCCTAGTGATATAGTAGTGCCCACACACATCATGTGGTATCTCAATCATAGTGTGGAAGATTGTGTAGAATCTAATCAACAAGAAGGAGAATCAACATCAAGAAAGGAGAGAAAGAAATCCAGGTTCAGATCTTGGTGATGCTCTGCTACAGAAAGGAATCAAGGGCTAGAAATCTGAACGTAAGGAGTCATTATATTCCGCTGCACCCAATGTAAGGTTTCTTAAACATTATATGTGCTTATTTCATTGTTTTAGAATTCATATTAGGATGTTAATGAAACATACATGGTAGTAAATCTAGATCCTGGTAAAATATTTTCAACAACTTGTATCATAGCCATGGTAATGATTTATTTTCATGAAATATGAATTTAAACGATGTTATGTGTTGATTTGGATGGTTTCATGTGGTTTGATGAATGTATGTGTTGTACAGAATTTTTCCATGAATTTTTTTTCTGTGTCTCAAAATATTTTATTTTGATTCCTTGTGAAAAATTAATCAATTTTCTTTTTTACAGAACTTGATTCCGATGAAAATTGAGAAAGTTATGAATTTTGGAAGATTGGATGCCATGGATGTCGAAGCTAGGTGCACGCATGCACCAGGTGCTTCGGACAAGCGGGAGACGCGCGCCTGTGCCTCGGACAAGCTTTGTCTGAAGCCGTGCGTCACGCCTCCAGGACCCTGCAGCCGTCCCTGTTTCTGGCCCACTTCACGCTGCATCTGACCAAGAAAAATGATGCTTGGAGCCTCCGTCTCGGTAGTTGCGGTGTTTTCACGAAAAAAATTCCGATTTTCATGGGATTTTTTCCAATTTTAAAACCCTAAATTTAAAATAAAATCTTATTTTTAAATATATTTAAACTTAAATATCATATTTGAAATTAATAATATTTATTTTTCAATAGATTATTATTAATTTTGATATTTTGAGGTTTAAATTTAAAAATTGATTATTTTAAATTTTTAAATTATGGTCAGATTTAAAAAAATTTTAATTTCTTTAATATTTATATCTATTTTAAAATAATAACTATCTAACCATATCTATTTTAAAATTGGTTTATTTTATTATTTTCATTTTATTAAGTTATAAGATTTGAAAGTGATATTGAAGATTTTTTTTTCAAATCATTGATCTTATTTGATATTTAATTTAATTTGATAAAAATAATTCAAATAAACCTAGATATTTTTAAATTTAAATTTTGAGACTTTTAAGGTTTGTTTTAACAACCCTAAATTTTCAAAATTTAGTTGGTTAGTTTAAGAATAATAATTTAATTATATTAATATCTTATTTTCACATTTGTTATATGGA
This sequence comes from Cannabis sativa, assembly GCF_029168945.1. NCBI lineage: Eukaryota > Viridiplantae > Streptophyta > Magnoliopsida > Rosales > Cannabaceae > Cannabis > Cannabis sativa. The sequence goes on from NC_083607.1 coordinate 20,700,584, forward strand.
CAATGTTTGTTTAATTTTATATTGTTTATTCAATTTTTTTTAACAAACCTATTATTTATTTGATCTAAATTGCTATGATTAACTTGTTGACAGATCCAATGATCTGATTTTAATCATAGTCTAATTGTCAATAGATCTTATAAATAATTTGTAACAGGTAAATTTTGAACTTCTTTCATCTGTGTAAACCTAGTAACGTGATAGGGCCCACCCAAATCATTTGACCTATGTGAGCCTATATGTTTGCTATTGGACTTAGATGCATATAGGAAGCCCATTTAAGTTTTTACTAAGTCAATAGACTAGGTTGCTAAAATAAAATTTGACATAAGTAATTTTATTTAGGCCCAATTAGATTTGGGCTCATTCAATGAATAACAATTGTATATTTAAAGGTTAAATTCCTCTCTTTTGGGCCTTGTGTGAGAGTTGGGGGCCAATAGAAGTTGGTACGACATACTGAACCCAGCTCACCCTCACATGAACTACCCCAATTGTGAAGGCCCATTTGCCTTATTTCTAACTCTATAGATAGTTAATGTCCCTTTTTTAAAATAATAAAGCAAATGTCATTTTTTACTTTTTAATACCTAAAATACCCTTTATTATATAAAAGGTATTATATGTTTTATTCCTTTAATAGAAATTATGAAAAATAATAAATCAAAACCTCTCTACTGAATTTTTGCCAACTATATTTTCATTATATAAAAGGTATTACATATTTTATTCTTTTAAATTTTGCTGCTGCTGTTGTTGTTGTCTAATATGTTATTTAACCATATAATTAATTTTTTTATTAATATATCGTATGATATACAAACAATATACCTTAAACCAATATACATATATCACAAACTTAAACTAATATACTATTAAATGAATTGTTTTCCACAATATACAGTAGCTTACATAAGCAAATATACCATAGTCAAAAATTAATATACCACTAGCATAGTGAAAAAAAAAATTTACAAAAAAATTAATTTAATATTCCACAAGTTTTTTTTTCTTGTTCTTTCCTTCATGATATACCAATGGACATAAAATCAATATACTTCAATCAAATATAACTATACCTCATACTTAAATTAATATTTAATAGTTTTTTTTTTCTTTATATCCTTCACGATATACATATCACATACGATATATCTTAGACCAATATAAATATACCATAAACTTAAACTAATATACTATTAAATCATTTTTTTCCACGATATATTATAGCATATAAAAACTATATTCTGCATTAATAAGCATAAATACTATAGTAAAAAATTAATATACTGCCAATATAGTGGAATATATATATATATACTAAAAACTTAATTTAAGATTCCATATATTTTCTTCTTTTTCTTTCCTTCATGATATACTAATGAACATAAAGATAATATTTCCTAGTGAAATATAACTATACCTCAAACTTAAACTAATATTTCATATTTTTTAATTTTCGTCTTTCGTTCATTATATACCATAGCACATTAAAATAATATACTACAATCTTAAACTAATATACTACCTTTCAGTTATTTAAAAAAAATATATATATATACTACCTTTCAGTTTCTTTTAATATATTATTGCTCATAAAAATGATATATTATTGTGCAAAATAACTATACCAAACACTTAACTATTCAAGGTTATAATTGTAATTTTATCATCAAATTTTTAACTAAAAGGACATTTTGTTAATTTTTTTAAAAACTGGACATTTATTAACTTAATTGTTAGATGTAGGGCCATTTTACATCTTGGCCCTTTAAATAATTGTATTAGGTTCATTATATTAGTCTAACCTAATTAAAATTGAATTAGCAACATGATTAACTTTTAAAATATATGAAATTTATTTTTCATTTAATATTTTAAAGTTAATTTTAGAAAAACACTTAGTTAACGATATATATTCTAGATAGTTATTTGTAGTACTAATTATATTTTCTAATATTTAATTTGGAAAATATCCTAGATTGTGAAATTAATTGTTTAATAATAAATTTTGGTACAATCTAAGTTAAGTATATTTTTCCTAGTATTAAACTAGAATTAACAATTAAGTCTCCACTATACTTAATTATTTATTTCTTGAATTTAATACATTGAATTAAATTGAAAATTTAAATATTTAAGTTGATTTTCATCATGATACTTAAATATTATTATTTTCATGTTATTTAATTAAAAATTGAAAATTATTTTAATTGTTGAATCTTATTTGAGAATAACTTAAATTTGAATAATTTTCAAAATATATTTTATTTTATTTTATTAATCTTTTCCCGCAACTTCGAAATTGTATTTCTTCAATGCAGAAATTTAGAATTTTATTTGAAAAATAGATTAAAGTTGAATTTTTTTTTGAACCAACTTAAATCAAAGATTTTTTCATTTAATGATTAATTAAAATAAATAAACTAAAATATATTATAATTAGAAAAAGAATTAATTAGTCAATGACAGTCTAGATAGATATTATCTGTATTGCTTGAAGTATTTTTCTAGGGATTTTTAATTAAATAGAAAATTAATATTTAAGTTGATTCTTAATCATGATACTTAAATATTTGAAATTTTTCTTAAATATTTAATTAAATAGGAAAATTATATTTTTGTTGAATATTAATTTTTATTAATTATATTTTTGAAATGCAATATATATTTTCTAAATATTTATTGGAAATTATTACTAAGATGGAAATAATTCATTTTATTTTCATATCCATCAAAGTATAATTTATAAATATTAAATTAAAATTTATATTTAGAATTTTTCATTCTAAATTGAAAATTTTAATTAAATAAGTATATATTTAAAATAAATTGATTAAAATAAATAATAGAAGAAAATACACTTTAAATAATGAGCTTTATTATTATTAGGATGTTCGATCTCCCACTACTACAAAAATTAAAATTAGCAACACTTATTCAACAACACTTAATGAAAAAGTGTTGCTAACCTATTTATTTTTATAATTTAACACACTTTCAAAATAAGTGTTGCTAAATAACTTTTATATTTTCAAATTTATATTTTTAAAATAAATAAAAATAAGCAATAGCAACACTTTAAGGTAAGCGTTGTTAATGATTATGGATAAATAAAGAATGGTAACACCTTTTAGATAAGTGTTGTTAAATGTATAATTGTAATTAACACTTTTTTTATTCCATAATTTAATTCCAATTAATATGAAAGTCACTTTATAAAGTTAGTGGATTGTAACTTCTCTCATTAACTTCTTATATCCAATCGTGTGAGACAAAAATGATGATGAAAAAACTATCAATCTTTAGAAAATTACTATACATATCAAGCTATCTTCCACAAAACCAACACTGCATTTATTATGATAATTTCAAGAATTCACATCAATATTGGTATTGGTTCGTACATTTTATGCTCTAAAGATAGGTTTGAACCATTATATATGTATATTTTTCTCTTTATTTTGTGTAAATATTTATTTTGAGTTTGTATAATGATTAATTAAATTTGAATTGTGCCACCACTAACATATAAGAAAACATTTTTTGTTTTATCTTGCAGTAATACAAACAAAGCTCGTTCACTGGTAAGCTTTCTTCATCATATTTTGTTATGACATTGAAGACTATGATACTAAATTATAAAATTTTAAGAATATACATATAAAAAATACTAAATTCTATGTTATACATATATAATTTTTTTCACTGCTACCAATGATAATATGGATATTGTAATAAAAAAATTTATATTGTTGCCATTTTTTTTTCTTTTTGCAGTGTTCATGAAATGACAACTATATGGTGCACAATTTTTGGAGTAGTGAATAAAGATGAACAACTTCTAGCTTTCATGGAGAATTAAAGTTTTAGAAAATCATATCTTGTATTTGTACAAACAATATTTTGATAGAATAATGAGAATTATATACTTGAATTATATGTTTTAAACATATTTTTTTTTATGTGCGTTGTAAACCTAATTTTTTTTTTTTGAGAGAGTTGTAAACCTAAATTTAATCAAATGTATATGTATATTTATTATTATTTCTAAAATTTATAAATAAAATTAATTTGAATCAAATAGATATAAGTAAACATAAAATTGATTTTAAAAAATAATGATAAAATAGGAACATTAAATTTATTTTAAAAAATAATGATAAAATAGTGATTAGTATCGATAATTAAAATTATATATATATATACAAATATATATATAATTAATATTGCTATAATTGGCAACACTTTTATTGAAAATGTTGCTATATGTATTTTTCTATTAGAAACATATGGTAACACTTTTATAAGTGTTGTTTTTTCTTAATACTTTTGGCAACAGTTTAGGAGACAACACTTTTACAAGTGTTGCCTTTTAATTTTCTTTACTATTAAAAAAGTGTTGCTAATAGTGTTTTTTCTAGTAGTGTCCATTGTTGGTTCTACATAGTTCTTGTTTTAGTGAGTAATCCTCCCTAATGGAGAAACGTTCATTAGCAATTTAACGACGTAGAATCTCGAGAGATAAGTATTATTTGTAAGTGTTTTATATTAGTATTGATCATCCTAATGGTGGCGACTGTATTTGACTTACAAAAGTATGAAACAATGGTGGAAGCTTATAAGATAGAATAGCCTTGACTCTCGCCTAAACGGGACAACGCTAGATTCTGATCTTCATCGAATAAAAGGTTGCTAGAATGTTTAGCATTTTAGATGAGCTGACAACTCTATTCAATGGATGGTATCACTGACTCTCGCCTAAACGGGACACTGATATCAGTTTGTTGAAGACCTTGGAAATTATTTAGGATTGTATGTTTTAGTATTTTCACTTGTCATTCCTACTTGCTATGTGTTTAATAATTTCTGAATTGTGTATGAATTTATACTGAACCATGTTATTTTCTGTTATTAAATTGTAGTTTAATTTCGAATCTTCATTGTTGGTCTAACTTGGTTTGTTGTTCTAATAGAATAAATCCCTAATGGATTGTCACCATTAGACAAACATAATAGTGTTAGATCTCGAAAGATAAATATTGTAAATGCAACATCTAGCTGTTCATCAATTGATGACACCTTAGACTAGTATTTACAATATGAAACAAAAAGATTGTATAAATAAGATTACTTTGACTCTCGCTAATCGAAGCATCGTTGGATTCTTATTTAAAAATGAAATTATCCTAATTCCTCTTAGCTTATTAATTTCGAATTAGCTCAATAACATATCATTGGATTAATGGTCTATAAATAATTTCTTGTCATTCTATATTTTCTCTTAAGAAATTAAATGACGCATATGATTATATTCCCGAAATTCTATCACAAAATCATATAAATCTTCAATCTTAGAAATCTCCTACTTGTATGGGCAAATCAGACTTAGAGTTAGATTAGTAGTGGTGGTCCAAGAAAGAATTACTCATTATACAGTTACACTTTCACAAGTGTTTAATAACAATTTTCTATCAATGGATTCAAACTGTATGGAATATGAGTTTAGTATTATGTGACCAGGATCCACTTGCACTATTCTAAGACCTCTTTAATGTAACTAAACCAAAGTCATCAAAAGACTACAACCACATTTTTTTTAATCTATGGCATTTGTATCTTGTTCATAGTGGTTTTGACAAGATCAATCTCTGCAAAGAGTTAATATGCCTATATCCACTGAAAGAAAGTTCATCTCATTCAAAGATGGATGTACATTCAGGGGTGGATATGAGTTTTTCGTTATATTCTTAAGACGATCACTCTAGATTTTACCTTTTGCAAAAGAAATTGAAATGTTTGAAAAATTTCATGAAGTTTTAGCAATGGTGATAAACCATTAAGGTAAGTGGTTAGAGATCTTGCCAACTGATAGGGGTGGAGAAATAGTTAGTAGATATGCAGCTCAAAGATCATTAAGTCGATTTTGAATTATATCCAAACTTACTTCCCCAGAAATTCGATTTGCATATTGATGATTAGTTACTAGTCGTTGCCTAAATCCTTCTATGGTAATACAATTTCAGAATGATGCAATGGTTGTATACTTAATGTAAATCATTACTAGATTCATCGATGACCTAATCAAAATCTTAAGAAAAGCTAGAACTGTTAACCATGGTTTGCATGTTTGTTAGCTATTCTAAGTGATTAGGGGTGGACCATCCCAAAGTCATTCGATCAGAAAGTGTTTGTTTAAAGAAATGCTACTTTTCTAAGAAAATGACTAAGTCTGAAAATAAAGTAGCAAATAAAGAAGATATTTTTTTTTCTTGATTCCATAAGTATTCTATCGTCTTATTCGATACAAGATGATCTCACTGCCTCTGTTGTCTTGACACAACCGAAGAGGTCAATACCATTTAGTTTTCTTAGACATAATTCACAGTACCTTGTCATAGTGGGAAGGTTTCTAGGAACTCACATTCTTATGACTTGGAAGACACTAGTGATTAAAATCCATTGTGAGTTTAAACAAGGAATGGATAGTCAAGATAAGAAACTAATAAGAAAAGCCAAGAGAACTATGGTTTAATCCATTCACATGGAGTAACCTAAAGTTTTCTATTACAAGGACATGAAAGGAAATTTTAGTTTATAAGTCTATTCAATGGACTTAACAAAACTTTCTATTCCTAGTATTATAGGTTTGAGTTTATCTAAACCTGTGGCTCATGGTATACCTGGTTAATTACTTACTCTAGTGCAAGAAGCTTACTTTAGTAAGATGCTGAAGCATTTTATTTTCTAATGGAAATCTGTAGAAGCTTCTCAACTTCTAGACGTAGATTTTATTTATCTAAGGAAAAGTCTCAACTATTCCAGAAAAGATAAAGCCATGAAAGAATTTCTTAAATCAACAGTGAGAGGTCTCAGATATGCTTTAGTATGCCTTAGACCAGACACCTGCTGTTGAGTGGGAGTAATGAGTAGGTATCAGATTAATCCAGGAGAGGAACATTGGAAGACAAACAAGTAAATTTTAAGAAGAGGAACTATATGTTAGTCGATAAGGGTATGTTTAAAACTCTTAGACTACACCAAATCAGATTTCTAGACTTGGCTTTGTGCTAGAAAGTCTGCTGATAAGATGGTGATTACTCTTGGGGTGAAGTAGTGATTTTGGAGAAGTGTAAAAACCTATCTGAAGTCTCTAGGTCTACTAGAGAGAGACTGAATGTTAAAGATGCAGGAAAGATACTTACTCAGTCTAAGGAAAGTTATATACATTTGTGGCACCGTTTCAACTTATCTTAACTACTAGTGTTATATCTTGATTAACCAAAAAGTAGTTTCCAAAAGTATAGAATCCAGTATCCCAAGAGAGTAGACATATAGAGAGGAATTTCACAATATCAAGGATTTGGTGATTAAGAGTAATGGTGGAGAAAAGGTTGTGTCTAATTCAACCTGTCAAATCCTATTACGAGGAGTATACTACTACTACACTTGATTTGTATATCAAGTTGTTGAGATTATTTGAATTGCACATTTTGTTTTATCTTAGTGCAAGTGGGAGTTTATTGGGTTTTGTGCCCTAAATAAAATTCATTTCAATATAATCAGATTTACTTATTAATAAAGGTCAGAAATAACATTTTATGTTGCATGGTTCACATGATTTATTTCATGATTATATACATATAATGTATGAATTCTAGTTAAGTCCAAAACATATGAATTTGTTAATAATTATAGTGTTCTCAGCACAGTGGAATATAATCTTAATTATGTGTTCGAAAGTTTATTCCGTGATTTGTCAGTTCACTGGATTTAGACTGACATGATATAATTAACGATAGGTATTCTTACACCTTGGATAAGTGTTATGTCCTTTCCAGGGCATTGGCAAAGTTTACCAGTATCGGATGTATGGAGTATACATCGAAAGGGACCGATATTGAACTTTGATTAGATTTGTTAAAATTTACCTTAATATCTATTCAATTCAATATCACATGTTGATCCTAGATCAAATGATCTTAATCTTGATATGGTTAGGTTCGATCTCAAGAGTATTATACATGTTCTTTGATTTGTTAGTTAAGCCTACTTTTGAACAGTCAGGGTGATATGTACATTTTGGGAACATGATAGTATAATTGAGTAGGAGCGCTAACATAAATATGGAGTCTGTAACTTCTATAGGAATTTAGAAGTGAAACGAAGATATCCTTTGAGCTTGGCTAAACAGAGATAAATGGTTGAGATCTCATTTCACTACGCTGAAATATCATTTATACGGAGCTAAGTGTTTTAAAGATAAAATACATTGAAGGTGTAACGGTAAATTAGTGGCTATTCAATGTAGATCATCTATTAGAGGGTCATTAATCAAATTAGGATTATAACAATGGATAACTAATAGCGTATCTATATCGTGGAACATATAGGGCGTTCTATATGACTGAGAGTGCAATTCCAAGTTCTAAGTGTGGATTCAATAAGGAATTAATAAGTTAGGGAATTTACTTGGTAAATTTGGTTCGACTTATTGGAAGCTCGGTTATATAGGCCCATGGTCCCCATACTAGTTGAGACCATACTGCTTGTAAGACACAGTTAATTGATTTTAATTAATCAATTATAATTCTAAAGTTAGACTATGTTTACTTTATGAATTTTCACTAAGCAAGGGCAAAATTGTGAAGAAAAGAGATTCTAGGTTTTATTTATTAATTAAGAGACTTTATATGTCTAATTAATAAATATATTAAATGACAATATTATTTAATAATTAACTTTTAGTTATTAAATAATTGGAATTGACATGTAAATGGTTAAATTGCGAAAGTGGCATTTTTGAGAAAATGGGATTGAAAAATGATAAAATGGAAAAATTGCAAAGTGAGGCCCATTATCCACATCATGGTCGGCCACTATGCAAGTATTTTACCATTTATATTTTCATTATTTTAATGCCATACAATTCTAACCTAAATCTAGATGGCTTTTTATAAATAGAAAGTGATGGCTTCAGGAAACTAAGACTTGCATCTTATTCCTTTCAGAGAAAAACCTGAGCCATAGCCGCCACATTCTTCTTCTATTTTCTTCTCTTCAATTTCGAATACCGTAGTGATAGAGTAGTGCCCACACACATCAAGTGGTATCTCAATCATAGTACTGAAGATTGTGTAGAATCCAATCAACAAGAAGGAGAATCAGCATCAAGAAAGGAGAGAAAGAGATCCAGGTTTAGATCTTGGTGATGCTTGTTGGGTTTTACGCCCTAAATAAAACTTCATTTCAATGTAATCCAGTTTATTCAACATCAATAAAGAAACAAAAGTATTTTTCATTCATTTGTATGTTTTGGTTCATCTTATCAATTGCTTGTCTATTTGATTTATAAATTCATCTGAAACCCTTTTCACATACTTGATCCTGTTTATTGTGTTGTCAATACTTTGGAAAGTAAACATGACTATGTGAATAAAGTTTCCTAGATTTATTAGACACGGGGTTTTACTGATATGATAATCTACAACAGAGTTTACTTGCATTTGGGGAAATGCTATGTTCTTTCAAGAGCATTGGTTAAAGTAAAGCTCAGGTTGGATGCATGGAGTATGCATCGGAAGGGACCAATATTGAACTTTGACTTAGATTTATTAAACTTACCGTAATATCTATTCAAGTCAATATCGCCTAGTTGATCCTAGATCAAATGATCTTAATCCTGTTATGATTACGCTCAATCTCAAGAGGCTATTCGTGTTCTTTGATTTGTTAGTTAGGCCTATTTTTGGGTCAGGGTGATACGTATATTTTGGGAACACGGTAGTGCAATTGAGTTGGAGCGCTAACATAAACATGGAATCTATAGCTTCTATTTGGCGAATAGTAAGTAAAGGATGATCTCCTTCGAGCTTGACCAAACGAAAATAAATGGTGGAGTACTCATTTCACATAAGCTGAAATATCATTTATACGGGGTTAAGTGTTTTAAGGATTAAATACATTGTAGGGTGTAACTGTAATCTAATCCCTTTACAGTGTAGATCATTCATATAGAGGATCATTGATCAAATTAGGATTATAACAATGGATAACTAATGCTGTGTCTATATGGTGGAACATATAGAGCATTCTATATACTGAGAGTGCAATTCTAAGTTGTATGCGTGGATTCAACGAAGAATTAATAAGTCAGTGAATTTAGGTTACAAATTCTTGATCTGCTTATTGGAAGCTCGGTTATATAGACCCATGGTCCCCCCACTAGTTGAGATAATATTGCTTGTAAGACTCATATAATTGGTTTTGATTGATCAATTATAATTCTCAATTTAGACTATGTCTATTTGTGAATTTTTCAATAAGTAAGGGCGAAATTGTAAAGAAAGAGTTTTAGGGGCATATTTGTTAATTATGATACTTTGTATGGTTCGATTAATAAATATGATAAATGACAGTATTGTTTAATAATTATTTATAATTATTAAATAGTTAGAATTGGCATTAAATGGTTGAATTTGAAAATTGACGTTTTTGAGAAAGTGAGATGCAGAAATGATAAAATTGTAAAATTGCAAAAAGTGAGGCCCAAATCCATATTGTATAGGCCAGCCACTTTTATAGGCTTTATCATCTGATATTTTCATTATTTTAATGCCAAATAATTCAAACCTAATCCTAGTGGAATGCTATAAATAGATAGTGAAGGCTTCAGGAAATTTACACTTAACTTTCTACTTTTTCCTTCAGAGAAAAACCTGAGCCTTCTCTTTCTAAACCCTAGTCGCCACTTCTTACTCTTCTTCTTCCTTCATAGTTTCAAACAACTTAGTGATTAGAGTAGTGCCCACACACAGCAAGTGATACCTCAATCATAGTGAGGAAGATCGTGAAGAAAGACATTCAACAAGAAGGAGTTTCAGCACTAAAGAATCAGAGAAAGAGATCCAGGTTCAGATCTTGATAATACTCTGCGACAGAAAGGATACAAGGGTTAGAGATCTGAACGGAAGGAGACATTTTATTCCGCTGCACCCAATGTAAGGTTTCTCATACTTTATATGTGTTTTTTTCATAATCGTTTTAGAAGTTCATATTTAGGGTGTTCATCAACATACTTGTGAGTAGATCTAAGATTCTAGTAAAGTAATTTCCAAAAACTTGGCTCAGAGCCATGGTAATTGATTTGCTTGCAAGAAATTTGGACTTAAAACGATTTTTTTGTGTTTTGGATGGTATCATGTTGTTTTGAGTGTTGTTTGATGATTGATTGATGCTTGTGAATTTTCGTAAATAATAAATGAATATCTGTTTCTGGAATTATTTTTATTTGATAGTATGGAAAAAATTAAGCAATTTACTTTTTTACAGAACTTAATTTCGATTTAATTTGAATTAGTTATGATTTTTTGAAGTTTCGAAAAATATCGGGATGGTGTCACTGCCCCACGCGCACACATGAGGGGCTTCCCTCGGACAGCATGCTTTTGCAGGCTTTGAAAATACTCGAGCAGCAACGAAAGCCTATATATAAGTTTCATGGCACCTCGCCTTTTACTGCAGAAGTGCGACAGGCTCAACTCCAAAAGGGTTTCGTCTATCCGAGTCCCTCAAATATAAAGGTACTTCTAACCCCATAGACTGTCTAGAAAAATTTAATACTATAATGGAAGTAGACCAGGTACCACAGCTCGCAAAGTGTCGCATTCTTGCGGCAACACTCGAGGAAAATGCCCATGATTGGTTCACCCAATTACCTGAGGCATCGATATCGACGTGGGAAACCTTCGTCGACCTATTCCTCACACATTTCCAGGCCACAATGACGTATAGGCCACCTTATACGACTCTGGCCAACATCAAACAAGAACCTGGTGAGTCTTTACAAGACTATTTCAAACGCTTTAACGCAGAAGTAACAAAGGTCGAGAAGGCCCCCGAGTCTTCGCTTGTTTGCATGTTGATAACAGGTATCTTGCCGAGGACCGACTTTTGGAAGGAACTACATGCTCGAAGGCCCGAGTCCTTAGTAGAGTTCTTCGCCATGGCCGAACCTCACAAAAGAATTGAGAATTCTCTAGCGGAGTTAGAGAAGGGGAAGGACAAGTGCCGGTCACCCATACCGCGGTCACGATCTCGCAGTCCGCGAGGGAAGAACTCCAGGGGCCGAAGCCCAAGAAGACGCAGCCCGCGAAGACAGCGAAGTCCGAAGCTGGCCAAGTCTCCTCCAAAGAAGGAGTCCTCGCCAAAAAGGAAGGGTGGACCTTGCTTCGTCAATTATACTGAACTCGCAGTCCCTCGAGACCATATCTATGCAATTGAAGAAAGAAACGGAGTCTTTAACAAGCCGCCCCCCATCAGGGGAAATCGCGACAGGAGGGACCCTAAAAAATTCTGTAAGTACCACAAGGACATTGGTCACACTACTTTAGAATGTTGGGTCTTGCAGGATGAAATAGAGGAGCTAATCCGGAGAGGGAAATTCGACAAGTACAAAAAGAGCGAGGAAAGTCGTCCCCAAGCGGATGACAAAGGAGAAAACCAGAATGCGAGTGGCTCCAGAACACCTCGCAATATCCTGACTATAATTGGAGGACCTCACATCGCAGGCGACTCTCGCAAATCACAAGAACGATATGCCAGAGAAGCCAAGGAGAAGCCGCTTACCAATGTGAATAATCTTGGTGAGCGGCCCGAGAAGCTCTTTAAGAAAGAATGCGACGACATCACCTTTATGGAGAGTGATGCGAGAAGGGTTCATCACCTGCATTCTGATGCACTGGTAATAGTCGCCAATATTGGTGGGGACAACGTCCATCGCATACTGGTTGATAATGGGAGTTCAGTGAATCTGCTTAATTTCCAAGCCTTCAAACAAATGGGGTTGCAGGAGAAGGATTTGCGACCTATGACATCGAGCATTTATGGCTTTTCAGGAGATGTCATAGCGATTAAAGGAATGATCAAACTCCCAGTCACTTTGGGAATCGCCCGATGACGCCCAAGTCAATGGCGTATTTTGCGATGTCGACCAGCACTCAGCGTATAACGCCGTAATTGGTCGACCAATCCTGAAGGAGATGAAGATCATAACTTCGATCTATCATCTGACAATGAAGTTCCCCACTCCCGCTGGAGTAGGTTCGGTGCGGGGAGTCCAATCCGAATCATGAGAATGTTATAACGCAGCCGTTAAACTCGCAGAAAAAAGGACGGTAAATGTTATCTACCTTTTGGAGGCACCACCTCCTCGCCAGGAGATCCTCAGAATCGAGGAGGTGCCGCACATAGACGAACCAGACTTGGATCCAAGAATCTTCGATCACACCGCCGCAGCCCAAGCCGCGGAAGACACAATTGAGGTACCTATAGATCCTGTAGATAATAACAAAGTTTTAAAAATTGGTTCTAAATTAAATTTACATCTGCGAGAACAATTAACGACCTTTTTAAAGCAAAATCTTGATGTCTTTGCCTAGAAACATTCAGATATGGTCGGGATATCTCCGCAAGTCATGTGTCATCGCTTGAACATTGACCCCAAAGTGCGAGGTGTCCAACAAAAGCCCCGCAAAATGGACCCCGCGAGGTACCAAGCGCTAAAAGAAGAAGTCGACCGCCTCCTTGCCTGCGGCTTTATACGAGAATCGTTTTACCCCAACTGGTTAGCAGACCCCGTACTTGTGCCAAAGCCTAATGGCTCATGGCGCACATGCGTTGACTTTACCGATCTAAACAAAGCCTGTCCCAAAGACAGCTTTCCCCTTCCTAGCATTGACCAGCTTGTCGATGCCACTGCAGGTCACGAACTCTTGAGTTTCATGGATGCATACTCGGGATATAATCAAATCCCGATGTATGAACCAAACCAGGAACATACCTCGTTCATTAGTGATCGAGGATTATACTGTTACAAAGTAATGCCTTTTGGTTTAATAAACGCAGGTGCGACTTATCAAAGGCTAGTGAATATGATGTTTGCAGATCTCATTGGAAAGACCATGGAGGTGTATGTTGACGATATGCTCGTAAAATCACAACATGCGAAGGATCATATTGCCCACTTACAGGCCATGTTCGATATATTGCGACGATATAAGATGCGTTTAAATCCACTGAAATGCGTCTTTGGAGTTGGCTCTGGGAAATTCCTTGGTTTCATGGTTAACCAGCGAGGAATAGAAGCCAATCCTGCGAAGATTAAGGCATTGGTGGAAATGCCATCACCGACCAAGCCAAAGGAGGTTCAAAGCCTCACACGTAAAGTCGTAGCTTTAAACCGCTTTATATCCAGATCTTCTAATAAGTGCAAGGAGTTTTTTCAGATTTTGAAAGGCAACAAAAGGTTCCATTGGAACGAAAAATGCGAGCAGGCCTTTCAAGCTTTAAAAATGCACTTGGGGCAGCCTCCGATCTTGTCGAAGCCATTGTCCGGAGAAGTCTTGTCCATCTATTTGGCCGTCTCAGAATATGCGATCAGTTCGGTACTAATACGCGAGGACCAAGGACGCGAATACCGAGTGTATTACGTCAGTAAGCGATTACTGGATGTCGAGACGCGTTATCCCCAAATGGAGAAATTGGCTTTCGCCTTGATAATATCCTCAAGGAAATTGCGACCTTATTTCCAGGCTCACAGCATTGAAGTTTTGACGAACTTCCTCTTAAGACAGGTTCTAGCGAAACCAGAAGCATCGGGGAGATTGCTAAAATGGGCGATGGAGTTGAGTCAGTTCGACTTCAAGTAGAAACCGAGAACTGCGATCAAGGGGCAAGCCTTAGCAGATTTTATACTTGAATTCACTAGCACCGAGGTGGCAATCATAGAGAATAGAAGCGACATTGCTATAGCAAGTAGAGAGACATGGACATTGTACGTCGATGGAGCCTCAAATAGCGAAGGTTCTGGTAGTGGGATCTTGTTAATCAGTCCCAATAATTTTAAGGTACACGCTACTTTACGTTTTGAATTTTCTGCATCTAACAATGAAGCCGAGTATGAGGCTTTAATCACAGGATTGAAACTTGCCCTCGAGATGAAAGTTGAGTATCTTCAAGCTTTTAGCGACTCCCAAATCGTGGTATGCCAGGTGAATGGAGAATACCTAGCAAGAGGCGGGAGATTGGTTAAATACTTAGCCATTGTTCACGAAATAATGCAGAAGTTCAAAAATGTAGTCGTGTCTCGAGTACCCCGTGCTCAAAATGCACACGCAGACACATTGGCCCGTTTAGCCTCAACTAGAGAAGCCGAATTGCTCGATGTAATTCCGGTAGACGTATTGGCTCACCCAACCATAAATCAAGAAGTAATCATGGAGATAGATGCCGTTCAGGAGATTACCTGGATGACTCCTATCCTCGCATATCTAGAAAAGGGGCTCTTACCCGGTGATAAAATAGAAGCAAGAAAGTTGCGACAGCGAGCCGCCCGTTATGTAATATATGACCAAAGGTTGTATCGCAGAAGTTTTAGTCAACCGCTTCTCAAATGTATCAGCGGAGAGGATTGTGGTTACATACTTCGTGAAGTACACGAGGGGATTTGTGGCAATCATTCCGGAGGTAACTCCCTTGCGTTAAAAATCATGCGGCAAGGGTATTACTGGCCAACATTGCGACAAGATGCTCTCGCGTTTGCAAAGAAGTGTGACAGGTGTCAGCGAATAGCCACTTATACCCACCAGCCTCCGAGTAACCTCCATTCTATTACAAGTCCATGGCCCTTTGCAATATGGGGAATTGATCTAATCGGCGAGTTACCCAAAGGAAAAGGCGGAGTCAAATATGCGGTAGTCGCAGTTGATTACTTCATAAAGTGGGCCGAAGACAAAGCACTCGCAACCATCACAGCAACAAAATTGCGCGAGTTTGTCTATACCTCCATCATTTGTCGCTTTGGCATCCCGCATAAACTCATTTCAGATAATGGAAAACAGTTTGACTGCAAAGAGATGCGACAACTATGCGACGATTTGGGAATTAAAAAGGCTTTTTCCGCAGTTGCTTACCCGCAGAGTAATGGACAAACTGAAGCCATTAATAAAATAATCAAACACACCATAAAAGGGAAACTAGAAGATCGCAAAGGAGCTTGGCCAGACGAGTTACCGCAAGTCCTATGGTCTTATAATACAACTCCTCGATCTACAACTGGCGAAACACCCTTCTCACTTTCTTATGGGTGCGAGGCCATGTTGCGAGTTGAGATTGGGGCAGGTTTCCTACGCACAGATATTTTCAACATCTCGCAGAACGACGAGAAGCAACTGTTCTGCCTTGATCTTTTGGAGGAAAAGCGTGACCAAGCGCACTTAAAAAATGCGGCTTACCAACAGCAAACTGCAAGATACTTTAACTCCAAAGTGAAGGTAAAAGCCCTGCGAGCAGGAGACTTGGTCCTTAGAAGAGTAATGCCAAATACTAGAAACCCGTCACATGGGGTCTTTGGGGATAATTGGGAAGGACCATACCTCATCGCTGAAAAAATTGGTGATGCCACTTACCGACTCGCAACACTCGATGGAACTGCGATTCCACGAGCATGGAATGGCGAGAGTTTGAAATTTTATTATCAATAGTACTCGCATTATTTGACTATGATCACTCTTGTACTTATACTTAGATATTTTTTCATGCAAGGAAAAAATCCTAAGTATAGGGGGGTATATATGCTCGAATGTACTATTGATTATATGAATGAAATTTGTTAAATTTTCAAAATTTTATCAGCCTTGTAAATATTTCTACTTATTACACCAAGCTGTAATTAAAGTCGCAAATATATATATAGAAAACGCGAGTACCCGTGTACTGCGAAAATGTTAAAGGATAATTAGACACTGCCTGATCAGACACTGCCTGATCATACTGCTTCTTCCCATTCTCTTTCTCAGTCTCCAAATCGCGGGTCATCTCCTCGATCGTCGCCCGCGAGTTCTTGACCTCAAGCTCCGCCTGCTCCTTAGCCTTGCTAAGCTCTTCGAGCTCCTTCTCCTTCCTAGCCACTTCTTGCTTCAGCCTTTTTATGTTCTCCTGAAACTGGGCATTTTTCCTCTTCAACAAGTCGGCTTCCTTCAAAGGAGTGGCAGCAGCTTTTATGAACAGGGTCATCGACTGCGCAACCAACTCAGCAGAGCGCGTAAGAAGCTCCTCAGAAGGGATCTCGGCCAGGAACTTCTCCTGCATGGCTAAGAATTCGCGAGCTCGAACAGGTGGATCGATTACGACTTTCTTCCCCTTGTCCTGTGCGGTCTTGGCCAGCTTCTTGGAAGAGTCTGTGGCAAGGGTAGCCATCGCATCGCTCTTCCTCTTTTGGGAGCCAACGGGCGAGGTCGTCGTTGCTCCACCCTTCGACTTGATCTTCAGGAAAGGTGTGGACTTCAAAAAAGTCATATCTGCGAAGATAAATGAAAGATAAGTATAAGTCAAACTCTATCTATTAGTTTATAACAAGAGATAAATTACCTGAGATTGGTCGAGAAGTTTGCTTGGAGAGGCGTTTGTCTATTCGCTCTTGTTGCCTCTCGGATGGTTCTTTGTATACTGGCTCCCTTTGAAGACTTGCGTTCTCAGGAATCAGCTGGTGTTCTCGCAACTTCGCAGTTGTACACAGTAATCGCCAGTCGCGATCTTGTACCGGAAGGCTCCCGAGGATTTCAGCTGTCTCTCTGCGAGTCCCGTCAAGTGCCGGTCGAACTGGTCTATCTGCGAGAGCAAGAAAGAGCGAGTAAGCAAAAGATCTCAAAAGTAATTCAGAAAATGTCTAAGTTAAAAAATACGCGACATTCTAGGTCTGCGATTAAAGTCAGTTCTAATCCCAGGGACTTTAAAGACATAAAACCACTTCGATTTCCAGTCCCCCATGTTCGATACCATTCCTTCTACTCCATTGATCTCAGAAGTCACCCATTTGCTAAAACAGTAGAAGCCATTATGAAGACCTACGCTTTTTATGTCGTAGAAAAAGCTGAACTCTTCTACTGAGGGGGCCCTATGAACATATTCCATGTACATCGCATAGAAGGCTAGGGCAGTGCGATAGCTGTTTGGAGTTAGCTGAAAAGGTGATACATCATATCGCCTGAGAATAGCTACGATGAAGGGATGGAAGGGGACCGATACCCCACACCAGAGAATGGGTATTGAGACTACCACATCCTCTGTGGGAATAATCGCAGGGTTAGTAAATGGAAGATGCGCCCTCTGGGACGGTTTAGGTCGCTGAAACGCGAGTCGCAACAAATTTAACCTCACAAAGGTAGTGAAATCTGATTTGGAAACCCTCGAAATCAGATCCTCACACGCGAAGGGCTCATTCAGCTGGGTATCGTCAACCGAATCTGTCCCACTCCCTTCCGCCTCCTCTTCGTCCTCACCTGACTCGCGAACTGGGGTCGTCCATTCATCATCCATCTCCTCGACCTCGACGTCAGGAGTATGCCTTGAGTGTATAAGGTAGTCGCGGGCCGACACCGTGGACTCGCTGTCTCGAATGTCGATGGTCCCAGGTTTGGCGAGTTCCTGCACCACCCTTTCGATGTCCGCAGAAGACATCGGGCCTAGCTCTATTGGAGCGGCCTCCTCTTCGGAAAGTGAGGTTCGGAGAAAGTTGTCCTCCTCCTGGTCAACTTCACCGTCAAATGCACGGCCTCCAGAGCCGAGCTATTGGCTATCTGACAAGTCGCTCATCTGAAAGATAGAAGATCTTTTCAGCGTGATGGATGTGTGAAAAGCAAAATAAGTGATCTCACCCGCATTAAACTATAAAGTCGCACTCCGTAGAATGGTCAGCATCCTTGCGAATACTGACTGCCCCATCAATATGCGAGTAAGAGATAATACTTTCTTTGGCGAGTAATTCACGCATCCTGGGCCAAGCGATATACCTCCAGAAACGACTGGGAGAATCCCAGTGACTCAAGGGGCATGCGTTTTCAAGCATAACCCTGAAGTTACTGGGATACTCCCACCATTCCGAGACTACCTATCAGCCAAGGAGTACGATCATTTAAGTATCATCGCATATTGCAAATGGCTGGGTGTATCTCAGTATCTCAAGGGGCATATAATCGCATATATGACCATTAGAATACTGAGACACACCCACCATTTGAAATAGCGATTGATATCCTTGCAATTCAACCCACGACATATAAAAATCCTAAAAGATCTAGCTATCAATCAAAAGAAAGTAAATCTTGGCAATACGCGAGTATTCGAATTGTTCATCTGAATACCCGCGAGTATTCGAGTTGTTCATCTGAATACCCGCGAGTATTCAAGACGTGAAACAGTGCCTATTCAAGTATATCGTGTGCGGGCATGTCAGTTTACAGGTCATATTCTATGAATTTACCCAGGTTCTTACCTAAAACACATAGCCTCATAAACATTCATCCTTACACAACCCTCATGCACACTGAAAACCCAAAAAATATAGTCCCCACTCAAAAACAGAAAACGAAGCATGGTGAAGATTCAAAAAAAAAAAAACTAACCTTTTACTTTGATGAATCTGTTTCCACGAATCGCCCTTGACAGCAATGTAGAATCAAGGAGAATCCACGAATAAAGGCAAAAATCTGGGCAATTTATGAAGATTTTTCGTGCTGTTTTCTCTGAGAGTGAAAAAATAAGGGAGTTGAAGGAAAGTGAGGGAAAATGGGGACTTTTGTTTCGAATCAGGGGGTTTAAATACCCAAATGCCTCATTCATTGGGATCATGACACGTGGCAGTTGGAATGCCTAGAGTCGCCTAATCCAATGGCCAGAGATGACCACGCCTACACAGAAACTGAAGAGTTTTGTGACGTGGCACCATAAATGCAATCAAAATAATGATTATAGTCGTCATTTTTCGAAACCCTCGAAGGGACAACCAAAGGTCACCTCCTTGTGACAACCTTTCACCTGTCTCTCGAATATAGTTTCCCTTGTGACCGCACCTGTCACGTCGCGAAACTAGGGGCATGTGTTATAGTGAGATTTCTCTCACCTAGAAACTCGAGACCAGACCCCCATTAGAGAGGACAGGTATACTCAGTTTTTCCACAGAAAGCTGAAATGTCCTTGAGGGACTCCTCGTAGTTTCAAACCTCGCTTAAGGTATAGTCAGCGAGAGGTGGCGAGCATGACTGAACTCTAACCGCATATTCATGACAAGAGAGTAGATCGCATATATCGAATATATGCGATCATCCTCCTCTTTGTCCTTGTATCAACCAGGAGAACAATTCTCTGTAAAGTACGAGTTGATCTTAGGAACCCTATAGCCTTTTATAAAGCGATTTAGACTCGCATGTCTAGGTTCTATTAGCTCAACACACGATGTCTAGAAAAAGCGACTACTTAAAAGGCGCAGACATAGTGATAACCCTGCGAGTTGTACATCGGAATATGAACAGTCAACTCGCCGGTATGGAAGACGCATGCGTTGATGAACTTAGTAACTGTCATTCATTTATTAATGTTAACGTTGCTTAGTTTTATTATTGCAATTCAATGTGTAAATAATGGATTAACAATGAATGTGATCCTTATGTAACCGAATGGAGACCTGCTTTGTATATAAAGGGGTGATCCACCATGAAATGGCACCTACGAATCCTTTGCTACAGTGGACTAAGCAGATCACAATCTGACTGAACCACTATAATTCTCTGTCTTACTGATATTTTCCAGTTTTGTTGATTGTTTTCCCATTCCCAGTCGAGTACTCGCCGTTCTAGGTTGAATACTCGCACTTGTCGTTTATTTGAAAATTCTCTTTCGTATTAGTAAAATAATATAATTTGGTGTTGCGAAATTCACTCGACAACAGTGAGGAATCCTCCCTAATGGAGGAACGTTCATTAGCAAGTTCGCACCGTTTCATCTCGAAAGATAAGTAGCTTTGTAAGTGTTTTATATGGTATGGATCACCCTAATGGTGGCGACTGTATTTGACTTGGAAAATATGAAACAAGGGTAAAAGCTCATAAGATAGAATAGCCTTGACTCTCGCCTAAACGGTACAACGCTGGATTCCAATCTTGATCGAATAAAAGGTTGCTAGAATGTTTAACATTTTAGATGAGCTGACAACTCTATTCAATGGATGGTAGCTTTGACTCTCGCCTACTTGCTATATGTTCAATAATTTCTGAATTGTGTATGAATTTTTATTGAACCATGTTATTTTCTGTTATTCAATTGTAGTTTAATTTCGAATCTTCATTGTTGGTCTAACTTGGTTTGTTTATCTAATGGGATAAATCCCTAATGGATTTTCACCATTAGACATACATAATAGTCTTAGATCTCGAAAGATAAATATTGTATATGCAACATCTAGCTGTTCATTAATTGATGACACCTTAGACTAGTATTTTTACAATATGAAACAAGAAGATTGTATAAATAAGATTACTTTGACTCTTGCTAATCGAAGCATCGTTGGATTCTTATTTATAAACGAAATTATCCTAATTCCTCTTAGCTTATTCATTACGAATAAGCTCCATAACATATCATTATATGAATGGTCTATAAATCATTTAATGTCATTCTATTTTCTCTTAAGAAATTAAATGACATATGATTATAACCCGAAATTCTATTCCACAATGGTATAAGTCCTCAATCTTAGAAATCTCCTACTTGTATGGGCAAATCTGACTTAGAGTTTAAATTAGTAGTGGTGGTCCAAGAAAGAATTGCTCATTATATTTGGTATAAATTTAAGTCTTTGACTTTAATTTTAGAATCCAAACAGAAATTTTCTTATATTTCTAATTTCGGAATACAATAGAGTTACACTTTCACAAGTGTAAAGACCGCTTAGTTTAATTTGGAAATTAGCAGTTTATTATGTTTAATTATGAAAAATTATTTATAGCTATTTCAATAATTATTATGCTGTTATTATTGAATTCTGAAATGCATTATATGTCATATAGTGATTTTCATAATTTTGCATTTCCGGTGCCCGGTAACATGGAACTCGGTGTTTGGCTCAGTAAAATCACAACTTAGTATGTTAATATTGTGGGACGGTTTAGTAGACATTGGAAATATCGGGATTGGCTGGGAATTTAGAATTTCCCAAAATACCCCTTTAGTGCTCTTTATTCTATTTTGGTGGAGGGGCAAATTGGTCATTTTGCCCCATTCTTATTTTGTCTTTTAGTGGACTTAGTAGTTGGAAAATATGTGTTTTATTATGTTAATTGTTGGCTGAAATAAGTGCTATGTTTACATTATCTCATTATTCAAGATTTCAAAACTTAGCAAAAAAATTAGAAATTTACAAAGCTCTTTTCCTCTCTCTCTCTCTCGGCTGGTATGGTGTACTAGGGCTTGGATTCCTTTGATTTTCAAGCTCTTTTTCTTTCAATGTAAGTGTTCTTCAAGTGCTTGGTAAGACCCTTGTATCTTACTCTTTAAGTTTCTTGAATTTTGATGAAAAAGATGATGTTTTGCATGCTTAGTTGAGTTGATATTGCTGCTGTGTTTTTGATGTTGTTTCTGAAGTTTAAAGCATGATTATTTGAGTTAAATTGAGCTGCTGGTAGTGCATGTTAGTTAGCTTGTTTAAAGTTATGGATTTTCTTTTCAAAAGCTTAAGTTTCAAAGAGAAATTTTCGAAATTGGTGGTTGTAGTTGTTGCATGAGTTAGAGATTGTTTTTGCAGCTTTGTTATGCATGAATATGTAATTTTAATCATGTTTGATGCTTGTAGGTGAGCTTTAGCCAAGTTTGAGTTTGAAACTCAAAGCTTGGAGCTCACATGGCATTTTTAGTATCTGTGTGTTCTGGGCTATTTTAGTGCTTTGGATTTGTTCTTTAGGGTATTTTGAACAGGTCTGGAAGTTTTTGTATGGTTTGGAATTGATTTGAGCAATGTATGATTTTTTGAAAGTAACCTGCGAGAAACTGGAATTCCGGTTGTGCATCCAGAATTCTGGATGGGGTTCAGGAATTTCCAGAACCGGAATTCCGGTTGAAAAACCGGTCTACCGGTTGGGGAATTTTCAGGAACCTTAGATTTTCTCGTTTTTATGTTATTTGGGGTATTGCCATGCTTTTTGTGGATAGAGAAACTTTTAGTTCCTAGTTTAAGTCCCTGGGAAGTGATTTAACGTATCACTTATAGTGTTGTGATTGTTATGGTTTAGGAGCTTGTAAACCGCCGCGCAGTTCATTCCAATCAGGTTGACCAGCACACCTGAATTCGGAATTGATGTAAGATTAGTATAACAGTATGCATATATATTACATGTTTAGCGTGCATGTAGGAAGCCTGTTAGATTACATTAGATATGTATGTTGGCTTTGAACCATCCGACTGCGTCACATCAGTACAGGCTAGAGTATGAGTAGCAGCTGGAGTATGACCAGTGTACAGAGTATAGGCTGACACTATATCACATCGGTACAGGCTAGAGTAGGACTAGCATTTGGAGTATGACCAGTGTACCGCGTATAGGCTGATACTAGGGTTAGTGGTTCTGTACTATTTGACGTATCACATCGGCACAGGCTAGAGTATGACTAGCAACTGGAGTCTGACCAGTGGTTGAGTATAGGCTGATACTGTAACACATCGGTACGGGCTAGAGTATGACTAGCTGCTAGAGTATGACCAGTGTACCGAGTATATGCTGTTACTTGTCAATAGTACCTTCTTATGAACGTTCAGCATTCAGTAACGTGTGGGACACGGTAGTTAGGGTTATGGTCAGGGGTATGGGCGTCTGACCATAACTCGGGATTTATGTATGATATTTGCTTATGCTTTTCTTACTAAGTTTGTCGACTCACAGTGCTATGTTTATGTGTAGGTAAGGGTAAGGCTAAGGCTGAAGCACCGTGAGAGTGAGCCGGTGAAGATTGTACATGTCGGGGCGGTTAGGCCTGGAGCGTACGATCCTCGGGGACAACAGTGCTTATTTTGTAATTAGTCGCTAGGCGAAAAGTATTTTGTATAGTCAGTGAACTTTTATAAAATGTTTTGTAATCGGGATCCCGAGTATTTTGTATAAATATTTTATAAGTTTAATTAAAAAGCAGAAAATTTTTAATTAATCACGATTTCCATAAACCTCGTTGATTAGCAACGAGCTGCACAGTACGTTTAAAAATCACATAATACGCCTTTGCTAGTTAGGGTGTTACAATTTGGTATCAGAGCCGCCAGGTTGTCTTCCGAAGATCGTCACGACATGTACAATCATCATCAGTAGTTAGCTCGTTCTACGGTTCAGTAAACTTTTATTACTTTAGTAGCTTATTATTTACTATGAAATAAGAAAAGCCTGATAGGAAGCATGTTAGTAGCCTGATAGTAGAATAGGTGCATGTTTTGTTTTTAATTTCCAAATTAAGCGGCATCAGTAAGCTCTCTTTGATCATGACGTGATGTGCCAACTCTTGGTTTCGCAGGCTGTTCAGACTAGATGGACCCCAGGCGGAATACAAGGAGCCAGGGCAACTCAGTAGGGTCAAATCAAGGTCAGGGAGCCCAGTTTCCCCCGCATGCTAGGGGTCGTGGTAGAGGTCCCAGGGGCAGGGCTCGTGGTCGGGGTGATGAGAACCCGCCACAGGCTGCCCAGGCTACCCAAGCCGATCAGGAAGCCCAGAATTGGGAGACTAGGTTTGCTGAAATGCAAGCCAGGATAGAGGAACAAGATCTTGAGATACAAAGATTGAGGCAGCAGGGGGCTCCTGCAGTGCCTGTGCCAGAAGTTCCAGTGGCACCCGCCCCTGCTGCTCAGGCCGAGATTGTGGTAGCGGCAAACAGAATGGAACCCTTGTATGAAAGGTTCCGGAAGCAAGCACCTCCGGTTTTTCTGCGAGGTCCAGATGTCATGAAAGCCGAGCATTGGCTAACGGTGATAACCAAGATTCTGAACTTTATGGGTGTCACCGGAAATGACAAAGTGGTGTGTGCCACCTTCCAGTTCCAAGAAGACGCTCTAGTCTGGTGGGACATGGTGTCTCAGATTCACGATGTCACAACCATGACCTGGGAAAGGCTCCAGGTACTCTTCAACGCCAAGTATTATAATGAGGCTGTTAGAAGTGCCAAGAGAAAAGAGTTCGCACACCTGACCCAGAGAGAGAACATGAGTGTGAAAGAGTATACCACCCAGTTCGATTGGTTGGTGAGGTTGGCCTCGCGAATAGTGCCAACCGATTTCAGCAAGAAGGAAAAGTATCAGGATGGATTAAATGTGAAGATCAAACATGACCTGATAATCACCACCGACGACAAGACCACCTATGCTGAGATGGTGGAGAAGGCACTGCGAGCTGAGGGCGCAGTTGGATGTATGTCAGAGTCGGCTAGCACTCCAGCGAGTGGCGGGGCTCCTACCCCTCCTGCATCAGGATTTAGCAGGGGAGGTAGTGGTTCGGCCATGGACCAGAAGAGGAGAACATCCACTGCATACGGTGGCTCGAGTCAAAACAAGAGGTTCCGAGGGAACCAGAGTAAAGGTAGCCATCAGGGTTGTGCTGAGACCCGGTTTTCCTATCCTGAGTGCCCTAATTGCAAAAGGCACCATTAGGGTGAGTGCAGAGGTCAGGGATGCTTTCATTGTGGCATGCCCGGACACTACAAGGATTGGCCCCAGCTCCGATCAGAGGCACCGAGGGCTCCGGCGAGACCCACTCCAGTTAGAGTGTTCGCCATCACGCAGGTTGATGCAGATGCCAGCCCCTCTGTTGTAATAGGTCAGCTCTCAGTTAATAACTCATATTACTCAGTGCTGTTTGATTCTAGGGCCACACATTCTTATGTGGCAACCAGAATCTTTAGTAAATTGGAAAGAGCGTATGATAGTTATGAATCAGGGTTCGGAACCCTGTTACCTGGCAGAGAGTTAGTTATCTCCAAAAGGTGGATTAGGTCTATGCGGATCAGAATAGATGGTAGAGAGTTAAGTGCTGACTTGATAGAGATGAGCCTAGTAGAGTTCGATATTATTTTAGGAATGGATTTCCTATCTAAATACTCCCCTAGTATTGATTGCAAGAGGAAGATGGTGATCTTCCAACTGGTAAGTGATGAACCATTTGTGTTGGTTGGTGCAGTTCGGGGATCTCGGATCCCAGTGATTTCGGCCATGTCAGCTAAGGAGTTACTGCATGGAGGTTGTTTAGGGTTTCTGGTCGTGGTGATGGACACCACTCGGCCAGATATCATTCGGCCAGAAGACATCAAGGTGGTTCGGGAATTTCTAGATGTTTTTCCCGAAGAACTTTCAGGGTTACCACCTCAGAGGGAGATTGATTTTGTTATAGACTTGGCACCAGGAGTGGAACCGGTTTCCAAGGCTCCGTATAGAATGGCCCCAGCTGAACTTAAGGAATTAAAGATTCAACTTCAGGGGTTGCTTGACATCGGGTTTATTCGTCCTAGTGTGTCACCCTGGGGAGCTCCGGTTTTATTAGTTAAAAAGAAAGATGGAACTATGAGGATGTGCATCGATTATCGGGAGTTAAACAAGCTAACAGTGAAGAATAAATATCCACTACCTAGGATCGATGATCTGTTCGATCAACTTCAGGGAAAGACGGTCTTTTCCAAGATTTATCTCCGATCGGGTTATCATCAGTTGAAAATCCGAGAGGAGGACATTCCGAACACGGATTTCTATACTAGGTATGGACATTATGAATTCTTGGTTATGTCGTTTGGACTAACCAATGCTCCTGCAGCATTTATGGATTTGATGAATAGAGTATTCAACGATTTCCTCGATATCTGTGTGATTGTGTTTATCGACGACATCCTTGTGTACTCTCAGTCAGAAGAGGAGCATGAGTTACATCTTCAGATGGTTTTGCAACGGCTTCGGGAACACAAGCTTTATGCCAAATTCAAGAAATGTGAATTCTGGCTATCTTAGGTGTCCTTCTTGGGGCACATCATTAGCAAAGATGGGATCAAGGTGGATCCCAAGAAGATAGAATCCGTCAGGGATTGGCTGAGACCGAAGACATTGACAGAAATTTGAAGCTTCTTGGGTTTAGCCGGGTATTACCATAGGTTCGTGGAAGGGTTTTCTAAGATATCAACACCCTTAACCGAACTTACAAAGAAGAATCAGCAGTTTGTCTGGTCAGACAAGTGCGAAGCTAGTTTTCAGGAGCTGAAATAGAGATTTATTACCGCTCCAGTACTAGCTTTGCCTTCGGCCAACGAGAAATTTGTAGTTTATTGTGATGCATCCAGACAGGGTCTGGGGTGTGTGCTGATGCAAGCCGATCGGGTTATCGCTTATGCCTCTCGTCAGTTAAAGGATTATGAGCAGCGATACCCGACTCATGATCTAGAGTTGGCTGCGGTAGTTTTTGCATTGAAGATCTGGCGGCATTACCCTGGGAAGGCCAAATATTTCTTTACTCAAAGATTTGAATATGAGATAGAGGCGTTGGTTGGAATTAGTGAAAGATTATGATTGTGAGATTCTCTATCACCCTGGGAAGGCCAATGTAGTGGCCGATGCCCTGAGCAGGAAGGGTCCCGGGTAGGTAGCTAGCATGATTTAGATCTCACCTCAGTTAGAAGAGGACATGGTTAGATCCAGCATTGAGTTTGTGGTAGGTCAGCTTCACAACTTAACGCTACAATCTGATCTGTTAGAAAGAATTAAAACCACTCAGATGTCTGATCCAGAGTTAGTGAAAGTCAGAGATGAGATTTTGGCTGGTCAAGCCAAGGATTTTTCAATGTTAGACAACGGCATGCTGTTGTATAAAGCGAGGGTTTGTGTTTCGAGTAGTGTGGAACTCAGGAGTGAGATCTTTGAAGAGGCTCATTCTACCCCTTATTCTCTGCATCCTGGCACCACCAAGATGTACCAGGATCTTAAACCGTACTTCTGGTGGAGCAGTATGAAGAAGAATTTGGTAGAATTCATGTCGAGATGCCTCACTTGTCAGCAGATTAAGGTTGAACATCAGAGACCGGCAGGGTTGTTGCAGCCTTTAACCCTACCTGAGTGGAAGTGGGAAGATATCACGATAGATTTCGTGATCGGGTTACCTAGAACCACGGGTTTGTTTGATTCCATCTGGGTTGTGGTGGACCGATTCACAAAATCTGCTCATTTTCTGCCTGTCAAAACAACCTTTACAGTGGATCAGTTGGCAGAATTATATGTTAGAGAGATTGTAAGACTTCACGGGGTACCGAAGTCTATAGTTTCGGATAGAGATCCGAAGTTCACCTCCAAGTTTTGGCAGAGTTTGCAACGAGCAATGGGTACAAAACTGAAATTCAGTACAGCATTCCATCCTCAGACAGATGGGCAGTCCGAAAGGACAATTCGGATATTAGAGGACATGTTACGAGCCTATGTTATGGATTTGGAAGGCTCTTGGAATAAATATCTACCGTTGATAGAATTTTCTCACAACAACAGTTATCAGAGTACGATAGGGATGGCTCCCTATGAACTGTTATACGGTAGGAAGTGTAGATCTCCCATCCACTGGGATGAGACAGGGGAGAGGAAATACCTTGGTCCGGAGTCAGTGCAGCGGACCAATGAGGCAATTGAGAAAATAAAAGCTAGAATGCTTGCCTCGCAGAGTAGACAGAAAAGTTACGCAGATCCGAAACGCAGAGATGTTGAGTTCCGAGTAGGGGACCATGTGTTTTTACGGGTATCTCCAATGAAGGGGATCAAACGTTTTGGGAAAAGAGGCAAGTTATACCCTAGATTTACAGGACCTTTCGAGATTCTCGAGAAGATAGGTCAAGTGGCATACCGGTTAGCGTTGCCTCCAGCTTTATCAGCAGTTCACAACGTATTCCATGTCTCTATGTTGAGAAAGTACGTTTCAGATCCCTCTCATATACTCAGTTATGATAGCCCTGAACTGCAGCCACATATGTCTTACGAAGAACAGCCAGTGCAGATCCTTGATAGAAAGGATAAAGTCCTTCGGAATAAGACCATAGCATTGGTCAAAGTTCTCTGGAGAAACAGCAAGGTGGAGGAAGCCACCTGGGAGCTAGAGTCAGATATGAGAGCTCAATATCCAGAGTTATTCAAGTAAGATTTCAGGGACGAAATCCTTTTAAGGGGGGAATAGTTGTAAAGACCGCTTAGTTTAATTTGGAAATTAGCAGTTAATTATGTTTAATTATGGAAAATTATTTACAGCTATTTAAATAATTATTATGCTGTTATTATTGAATTTTGAAATGCATTATATGTCATTTAGTGATTTTCATAATTTTGCATTTCCGGTGCTCGGTAACATGGAACTCGGTTTTTGGCTCAGTAAAATCACAACTTAGTATGTTAGTATTGTGGGATAGTTTAGTAGACATTGGGAGTATCGGGATTGGTCGGGAATTTAGAATTTCCCAAAATACCCCTTTAGTGCTCTTTATTTTATTTTGGTGGAGGGGCAAATTGGTCATTTTACCCCATTGTTATTTTGTCCTTTAGTGGACTTAGTAGTTGGAAAATATGTGTTTTATTATGTTAATTGTTGGCTGAAATAAGTGCTATGTTTACATACTTCATCTCATTATTCAAGATTTCAAAACTTAGAAAAAAATTAGAAATTTACAAAGCTCTTTTCCTCTCTCCCTCTCTCAGCTGGTATGGTGTACTAGGGCTGGGATTCCTTTGATTTTCAAGCTCTTTTTCTTTCAATCTAAGTGTTCTTCAAGTGCTTGGTAAGACCCTTGTATCTTACTCTTTAAGTTTCTTGAATTTTGATGAAAAAGATGATGTTTTGCATGCTTAGTTGAGTTGATATTGCTGTTGTGTTTTTGATGTTGTTTCTGAAGTTTAAAGCATGATTATTTGAGTTGAATTGAGCTGCTGGTAGTGCATGATAGTTAGGTTGTTTAAAGTTATGGATTTTCTTTTCAAAAGCTTAAGTTTCAAAGAGAAATTTTCGAAATTGGTGGCTGTAGTTGTTGCATGAGTTAGAGATTGTTTTCTGCAGCTCTGTTATGCATGAATATGTAATTTTAATCAGTGTTTGATGCTTGTAGGTGAGCTTTAGCCAAGTTTGAGTTTGAAACTCAAAGCTTGGAGCTCACATGGCATTTTTAGTATCTGTGAGTTCTGGGCTGTTTTAGTGCTTTGGATTTGTTCTTTAGGGTATTTTGAACAGGTCTGGAAGTTTTTGTATTGTTTGGAATTGATTTGAGCAATGTATGATATTTTGAAAGTTTCCTGCGAGGAACCGGAATTCTGGTTGTGCATCTGGAATTCCGGATGGGGTTCAGGAATTTCCAGAACCGGAATTCCGGTTGTGCAACTGGTCTGCCGGTTGGGGAATTTTCAGGAACCCTTGATTTTCTTGTTTTTACGTTATTTGGGGTATTGCCATGCTTTTTGTCGATAGGGAAACTTTTAGTTCCTAGTTTAAGTCCCCGGGAAGTGATTTAGCGTATCACTTATAGTGTTGTGATTGTTATGGTTTAGGAGCCTGTAAACCGCCGCGCAGTTCGTTCCATTCAGGTTGACCGGCACACCAGAATTTGGAATTGAGGTAAGATTAGTATAACCGTATGCATAAATATTACATGTTTAGCATGCATGTAGGAAGCCGGTTAGATTACATTAGATATGTATGTTGGCTTCGAACAATCCGACTGTGTCACATCGGTATAGGCTAGAGTATGAGTAGCAGCTGGAGTATCACCAGTGTACCGAGTATAGGCTGACACTGTATCACATCGGTACAGGCTAGAGTAGGACTAGCAACTGGAGTATGACCAGTATACCGAGTATAGGCTTATACTAGGGTTGGTGGTTCTATACTATTTGACGTATCACATCGGCACAGACTAGAGTACGACTAGCATTTGGAGTATGACAAGTGTGTCGAGTATAGGCTGATACTGTAACACATCGGTACGGGCTAGAGTATGACTAGCAGCTGGAGTATGACCAGTGTACCGAGTATAGGCTGTTACTTGTCAATAGTACCGTCTTATGAACGTTCAGGACTCAGTATCGTGTGGGACACGACAGTTAGGGTTATGGTCAGGGGTATGGGCGTCTGACCATAACTCGGGATTTATGTATGATATTTGCTTATGCGTTTCTTACTGAGTCTGTCGACTCACAGTGCTATGTTGATGTGTAGGTAAGGGCAATGCTAAGGCTGAAGGACCATGAGAGCGAGCCGGTGAAGATTGTACATGTCGGGGCGGTTAGGCCTGAAGCATACGATCCTCGGGACAGCAGTGCTTGTTTTGTAATTAGTCGCTAGGCGACATGTATTTTGTATAGTCAGTGAACTTTTATAAAAGGTTTTGTAATCGGGATCCCGAGTATTTTGTATAAATATTTTATAAGTTTAATTAAAAAGCAGAAAAATTTTAATTAATCACGATTTCCATAAACCTCGTTGATTAGCAACGAGCTGCACAATACGTTTAAAAATCACGTAATACGCCTTTGCTAGTTAGGGTGTTACAACAAGTGTTTAATATCCATCTCCTATTAATGGATTCAAACTGTATGGAATATGAGTTTAGTATTCTGTGACCAGGATCCACTTGCACTATTCTAATAACTCTTTGATGTAACTAAACCTAAGTCATCAAAAAGACACAACAAATTTTTTTTTCTATGGCATTTGTATCTTGTTCATAGTGGTTTTGACAAGATTAATCTCTGAAAAGAGTTTATATGCCTATATCCACTGAAAGTTGTTCATCTCATTTGTAGATGGATGTACGTTCAGGGGTGGATATGAGTTTTTCGTTGTATTCTTAAAACGATAACTCTAGATATACCTTTTAGCAAGAAATTTGAAATGTTTGAAAAATTTCATCAATTTCTAGCAATGGTTAAAACCATTAAGGTAAGTGGTTAAAGATCTTGCGAACTGATAGGGGTGGAGAAATAGTTAGTAGATATGCAGTTCAAAGATCATTAAATTGATTTTTGAATTATATCCAAACTTACCTCCCCAGAAATTTTGATTTGCATATTGATGATTAGTTACTAGTCGTTGCCTAAATCCTTCTATGGTAATACAATTTCAGAATGATATAATGATTGTATACTTAATGTAAATCATTACTAGATTCATGGATGACCTAATCAAAATCTTGAGAAAAGCTAGAAGTGTTAACCATGGTTTGCATGTTTGTTACCTATTCTAAGTGATTAGGGGTGGACCATCCCATAGTCAATAGACAAGAAAGTGTTTGTTTAAACAAATACTACTTTTCTAAGAAAATGACTAAGTCTGAAAATAAAGTAGAAAATAAAGGAGATATTTTTCTTGATTCCAAAAGTGTTCTATCATCTTATTTGACATATGATGATCCCACTGCCTCTGTTGTCTTGTCACAACCGAAGAGGTTTATACCATTTAGTTTTCTTAGATATAATTCACAGTACCTTGTCATAGTGGGAGAGTTTCTAGGAGCTCACCTTCTTATGACTTGGAAGACACTAGTGATTAAAATCCATTGTGAGTTTAAACAAGTAATGGATTGTCAAGATAAGAAACTAAGAAGAAAAGCCAATAGAACTATGGTTTAATCCATTCACATGGAGTAACCTAAACTTTCTATCACAAGGACATAAAAGGAAATTTCGTCTTTAAGTCTAGTCAATGGACTTAACAAGACTTCCTGTTCCTAGTATTACAGGTTTGAGTTTATCTAAACCTATGGCTTATGGTATACCTGGTAATTACTTACTCTAATGCAAGCAACTTATTTTAGTAAGATGCTGAAGCATTTTCTTTCTAATGGAAATCTATAGAAGCTTCTTTACTTCTAGGCATAGATTTTATTTACCTAAGGAAAAGTCTCAACTATTCCAGAAAAGATAAAGCCATGAAAGAATTTCTTATATCAATAGTGAGAGGTCTCAGATATGCTTTAGTATGCCTTAGACCAGACACCTGCAGTTGAGTGGGAGTAATGAGTAGGTATCAGATTAATCTAGGAGAAGAACATTGGAAGACAATCAAGTAAATCTTAAGATTAAGAAGAGGAACTATATGTTAGTCAATAAGGGTGTATTTAAAACTCTTAGACTACACCACATCAGATTTCGAGATTTGCCTTTGTGCAAGAAAATCTTTCTGATAAGATGGTGATTAATCTGGGGGGTGGAATGGTGATTTTTGAGAAGTGTAAAAACCTATCTGAAGTCTCTAGGTCTACCAGAAAAGGACTGAATGTTAAAGTTGCAGGAAAGGTACTTATTCAGTCTAAGGAAAATTCTATACATTTTTGGCACCATTCCAAATTGCCTTAACTACTAGTGTTATTTCCTGATTAACCAAAAGTAGTTGCCAAAGGTATAGAATCCAGTATCCCAAAAAGAGTAAACATATAGAGAGGAATTTCACATTATCAATGATTTTATGATTAAGGAAGAGTAATGGTGGAGAAAAGGTTGTGACTAATTCAACTTTCTAGATCCTATTACGAGGAGTTTACTACTACTACACTTGATTTTTATATCAGGGTGTTGAGATTATTTGAAATGCACTTTTTGTTTTATATTAGTGCAAGTGAGAGTTTGTTGGGTTTTATGCCCTAAATAAAACTTCATTTCAATGTAATCCAGTTTATTCAACATCAGTACTGAAACAGAAGTATTTTTCATTCATTTGTATGTTTTGGTTCATCTTATCAATTGCTTGTCTATTTGATTTATAAATTCATCTGAAACCCTTTTCACATACTTGATCCTGTCTATTGTGTTGTCAATACTTTGGAAAGTAAACATGACTATGTGAATAAAGTTTCCTAGATTTATCAGACACAGGGTGTTATTGATATGATAATCTACAACAGAGTTTACTTGCGTTTGGAGAAATGCTATGTTCTTTCCAGAGCATTGGTTAAAGTAAAGCTCAGGTTGGATGCATGGAGTATGCATCAGAAGGGACCGATATTGAACTTTGACTTAGATTTATTAAACTTACCGTAATATCTATTCAAGTCAATATCGCCTAGTTGATCCTAGATCAAATGATCTTAATCCTGTTATGATTAGGCTCAATCTCAAGAGGTTATTCGTGTTCTTTGATTTGTTAGTTAAGCCTACTTTTGGGTCAGGATAATACGTACATTTTGGGAACAGGGTAGTGCAATTGAGTGGGAGCGCTAACATAAACATGGAATCTATAGCTTCTATCTGGCGAATAGTAAGAAGAGGATGATCTCCTTCGAGCTTGACCAAACGAAAATAAATGGTGGAGTACTCATTTCACATAAGCTGAAATATCATTTATATGGGGTTAAGTGTTTTAAGGATAAAATACATTGTAGGGTGTAACGGTAATCTAATTCTTTTACAGTGTAGATCATTCATATAGAGGATCATTGATCAAATTAGGATTATAACAATGGAAACTAATGATGTGTCTATATGGTGGAACATATAGAGCATTCTATATACTGAGAGTGCAATTCTAAGTTCTATGCGTGGATTCAACGAAGAATTAATAAGTCAGTGAATTTAGGTTATAAATTCTTGATCTACTTATTGGAAGCTCGGTTATATAGACCCATGGTCCCCCCACTAGTTGAGATAATATTGCTTGTAAGACTCATATAATTGGTTTTGATTAATCAATTATAATTCTTAATTTAGACTATATCTACTTGTGAATTTTTCACTAAGTAAGGGCGAAATTGTAAAGAAAGAGTTTTAGGGGCATATTTGTTAATTATGATACTTTGTATGGTTCAATTAATAAATATGATAAATGAAAATATTAATTAATAATTATTTATAGTTATTAAATAGTTAGAATTGACATTTAAATGGTTGAATTTGAAAATTGGCATTTTTGAGAAAGTGAGATGCAGAAATGATAAAACTGCAAAATTGCAAAAAGTGAGGCCCAAATCCATATTGTATAGGCCGGTCACTTTTATAGGCTTTATCATCTGATATTTTCATTATTTAATGCCAAATAATTCAAACCTAACCCTAGTGGAATGCTATAAATAGATAGTGAAGGCTTCAGGAAATTTACACTTAACTTTCTACTTTTTCCTTCAGAGAAAAACCTGAGCCTTCTCTTTCTAAACCCTAGCCGCCACTTCTTACTCTTCTTCTTCCTTCATAATTTCGAACCACTTAGTGATTAGAGTAGTGCCCAAACACAGCAAGTGATACCTCAATCACAGTGAGGAAGATCGTGAAGAAAGACATTCAACAAGAAGGAGTTTCAGCACTAAAGAAGGAGAGAAAGAGATCCAGGTTCAGATCTTGATAATACTCTGCGACAGAAAGGATACAAGGGTTAGAGATCTGAACGGAAGGAGACATTTAATTCCGCTGCACCCAATGTAAGGTTTCTCATACTTTATATGTGTTTATTTCATAATCGTTTTAGAAGTTCATATTTAGGGTGTTAATGAACCTACTTGTGAGTAGATCTAAGATCCTGGTAAAATAATTTCCAAAAATGCTCTGCTTCAGAAAGGAATCAAGGGCTAGAGATCTTAACGGAAGGAGTCATTATATTCCGCTGCACCTAATGTAAGGTTTCCTAAACTTTATATGTGTTTATTTCATTGTTTTAGAATTCATATTAGGATGTTAATGAAACATACATGGTAGTAAATCTAGATCTTGGTAAAATATTTCCAACAATTTTTTGGTGGTAACAAATGTGACAAAAACCTCATACTCATCTAGTAAGCCATTTACTATGGCTTCTATGTGATCATGAGTAGTTTGTCGATGACCAATCGTAGCAAGACGATCCACTAAACCTTTGATCTTGAGTAGGTAATCACATAGAGACCCTGTCATTTTGGTGTTTCGAAGCTAAGTCTTGCAAAGACTTATGTTAGCAGCATTAAAAGCCATGTAGTACTTTCTTAATTGTTCCCAGATTTGTGCAGTGGTCTCATACTCGATCATTCAATTCGTGGTTTTCTCAGACATGGACGAGAGAAGCCAAGAAACAAGAAGATTATCTTGTTGTTCCCATTCTTCATATTCAGGATTGATAATGTTGATTCTTTGATCCACAACAATTAGAAACATGGGTCGAGCTCGATTAGGATCAAGAAATTTTTAAAGTCTGTTGCCTTTGATCGATGCGAGGACCTAATGCTTCCACGATATAAAGTTGTGTTCATAAAGCTTGATAGACAAAGAATTGTTATAAGAAATAGCCTACTATTTTCGTAGAGGCACTTTCTGATTGTTTTGTGACTGAGCATTATTCAGTCTTAATGTTGCGCCATTGGACAAGACAAGGATCTCCATTGATGAATGAAATCAAGCTCTGATAGCATGTGAAGATGCAGTCGAGAGAAAGAGAGAAGAAAAGAAAGGAAAGTAATTGAAATGCAATTTGTTATTCAATGATAGATCCAATAGTACAATACATTGCTTTATATAAAAAAAGGATCAATCATAATTGACTGCAACTAACAACAAGAAATTAGCTATAGTTCCTAACTAACAACTAACTGAAATAACCAACTACTTAACAACTTGGTTCTCCTTAACAGTATTGCTCTATAATTAGTGGGATTCTCTTATTACTAATATAGTAAAAGGGCCTTTCTTTTTATTTTGGTTTTTGTTCAATTAGTTGGTGGAAAATTATTGTAGTTGTTAGGAGTGTCTATTCAGTTAATTTGTTTGTTAGAGAGTTAGTTGTGTTTAGTATTATTCTTATTCTCTTTCTTAACTAATTCTATTATCTTCAACAAACTACAGTTGTAATCATTGGCTATATAATGCCAATGTTCTTTACTGAATAGTAAGATAGCTCTTTGTTTTCAAACTTCCCTTTCTCTATCTTTCATTCTCTTTCTTCTATCTCTTCGTCTCTGTTTTTCTCTGGTTTTATTGTTCATGCTTGCTTGGTTGTTCATCAATGGCAAAGAGGTTCAACATGGTATTCCAGCTATTTCCTCCATTGTAATGCCCTAAATAATTAGGCAAGCTACCCAATAAACTTATGAAACAATAATCCCCTAATCGGGATTACTAGTAAAATAAGCGCGGAAATTAAACTTTATTAATAAACGGAATGAAAATAACTTGTAATAATCTAAACCTTATAATTTAAAAGTTACAAAAGTTGGGATCCCAAAAGTAATTATAAAACACTATTACAAGTTCGTTTCCTCTAGCAGACCTAAGCGGCAAAACAGAGTCTCAAAATACATCACTGGTAGACCCCAACCTGTTTGGTCTAGTGTGGCCCGAACATGTACATTCCTCGTCCAGCTCCTACACTCATGGTTGATCAAACACAGCTTTACCCTTTCCTGCACAGTAGAGCACCCATGAGCCAAGCCTAGCAAGACAGTATAAAACATAACAATAATATAGTCATCATATAATATAAACAGTAATGCCATTTAAATCTGTCTGTGTGTCACAAACCTACATGTTGGGCTCACATGCCTGTTTATGTTTACGTGACGTAAACCTACGTGTTACTCTCACACGTCTATTTATGTCTACGTGGCATAGACCTACGTGTTGCTCTCACACGTCTAAATACACTAAGGCCTTAGAAAGAATGGTTCATCTCGGTTATGGTTACCGAGTCCAACCCGATTATGCCTTGAACGCATAACCCTTAAATCTCATTATAATAATATACTTAGCATGGCAAAGCATTTACTCAACTTATATCACTAGGGTAATTAACCTAGGCTATTAACCGCTCATATTAGGGTAATAACCCTAATCCCGGTTACAATTACTCACATATATCATATTCAACATAAGTACTTCCGCGCATACTCTACGTGCAAACTACTATCTTACTTGTTGTCCCACAATAACAGAGATTCCAAACCCCTGAGTGCTCCTAATCAGGTGCCGGTAATCCTAGTCACACAACCCGGGATTACACAAATAGGGTTAATCCCTAATTTTACTTTCACAAAATATAAAGTTAGCATTCAAAATACAGATAATCAAAAAGATCTCAGAACAAGCTTTCCAACGATATAAAGAACGTCCAAAACAGAGTCAAAAGTTATGGCTAAAACAAAATCGGGAAAAAGATGGCTCTCTGTTAGGTTTTATGGCCACGGCGACCATAAATCTGGTCGCGGCCACTGGGTTAGAAAAACCCAGAAAACAAGATTTTAAGGTCTAAAAATGCCTACTTTTCCATAATTTCGAACCTCAACCAAAACAGAGGGTAAAAACACATAATTCATGCATTAATCCACAACCAAAATCAGATTTAAACAATATACAATATAGGCTCCAAACTTGACCTAAAAATTCCATACAACATCTATTCAAGCTCTTAAATCTCACAACCAAATTCTCAAGCTTGAAACTAACTAAAACAAAACCAATAATCCAAAATCAAGCATTCATACAACCTAAGAATCACATCCACAACATATCAAGAGCAATCCACACCATTTTACTACAAAATCAAGCATACACAATCACTAATCATCAACTCTTTACTAACATGCATCCAAGAGAAATTCATCAACACATTATGCTTTTCTTTCAATTTCAAAATTAGTGAAATAACTTCAGCAAGAAAGCCTAGAAGCTTACCACAACTTCAAGCTTCTATCCACAAGAAATTCAACTTCACAACACCTCCAATTTCAAGAACAATCCACAAAAATCTAAACTTTTAGAAAATAAGTGAAGAGGAGAGGAGGGGTTCGGTTTTAGGGCTGAAGGAAAACCAAAAAAATCCTTTAATTTCAATCAAAATTATCTTTTGTTGTAAATAGACAAAATATGCAAAATTACCAAATTGCCCTTAGGGCCATATTTCACATACACAAACTTTCAAGGGCAAATATGTCATAAAACTTCACATATCTATCCAAAATAAATTCAGATTAATCACTCATAAATAAAATGCCAATAAATCATGCCATAATTACATTTCGGGCCCGAACCCAGTTCTGCCCGAAATACCCGGTTGTGACTATACCGCGCCAACCTGTCAGAACACACCTAAACAGACAATACAGACATACTATATAATGATATAATTCAATTAAGCATGTAATTAAATTAATTTCATCATTTTACACTTCCCGGGTCATAATTACTATAATGCCCCTGGCTCACCAATGGGGTCTTAACACATAATTAATCAAATAAATTCACATATATTGAACTATATAATAATATAATTCCTCAATTATTCATAATTATATAATTAGAGTTTTGCTAATCCATTTCTTAATTCTAGGGTATTACAATTACCCCCTCCTTATAGAAATTTCGTCCCGAAATTTACTTGAACAACTCCGGATATTTCTGCTGCATATCCGTCTCGAGTTCCCAAGTTGCATCTTCCACCTTACTGTTCCTCCATAGTACTTTCACCAGTGCCACTGTCTTGCTTCTCAAGACTTTCTCTCTTCTATCGAGTATCTGCACCGGTAGTTCCTCGTATGACAAGTTTGGTTGGAGTTCCAATGCTTCATAACTCAGAACATGGGACGAGTCTGAGACATACTTCCGAAGCATTGAAACGTGGAACACATCATGTACAGCTGCCAGTGCTGGGGGAATAGCCAACCTGTACGCTACTTGCCATATCCTCTAAAGGATTTCAAAAGGTCCAATGAACCTCGGGCTAAGCTTTTCTTTATTCCCAAAGCGTTTAATGCCTTTCATCGGTGATATTCGAAGAAACGCCTTGTCCCCGATTTGAAAACCAATATCCTAACGCTTTGGATCAGCATAACTTTTCTGTCTACTCTCAGCCGCGAGCATTCACGCTCTAATCTTGTCAACCGCCTCACTTGTTCTCTGAACAGCCTCGGGACCCAAGAACTTTCTTTCACCCACTTTATCCCATTGAATCGGTGATCTACACTTTCTTCCATATAAAAGCTCATAAGGGGCCATGACAATTGTTGCTTGATAGCTGTTATTATAAGAGAACTCGATCAGGAGAAGGTATTTTACCCATGATCCCTCAAAGTCAAGCACACATGTCCGTAGCATGTCTTCTAATATCTGTATAGTCCTCTCGGATTGCCCATCCGTCTGAGGATTAAATGTCGTGTTGAACTTTAACTGAGTACA
This sequence comes from Cannabis sativa, assembly GCF_029168945.1. Lineage (NCBI taxonomy): Eukaryota > Viridiplantae > Streptophyta > Magnoliopsida > Rosales > Cannabaceae > Cannabis > Cannabis sativa. Next base: position 20,740,558 of record NC_083607.1, read on the forward strand.
CATAGCTCGATGGAGACTTTCCCTGAATCTTGATGTAAACTTCGGATCTCTATCCGAAATAATGGACTTTGGGACACCATGAAGACGTACAATTTCTCTAACATATAACTCGGCATACTGGTCAATGGAGAAATTCATTCGAACAGGTAAAAAGTGCGCCGACTTTGTAAACCTGTCCAGTATGACCCACAGAGAGTCAAACTGTCCCGTGGTTCTAGGTAAACCCACCACGAAGTCCATAGCAATGTCTTCCCATTTCCACTCTGGTATGTTCAGTGGCTGCAGCAACCCTGGAGGCCTCTGATGCTCAGCCTTTACTTGCTGACAAATAAGACACTTAGCAACATATTCAGCAATGTCATTCTTCATGCTTGGCCACCAAAACATGGCTTTCAGGTCTTAATACATCTTCGTTGACCCTAGATGAACTGAATAAGGAGTCATATCAGACTCATCCATGATATCCCTTTTAATACCATCATCCATAGGCACACAAACACGATCTCTCAATCGTAACATTCCCATTACATCCATTGAAAAATCACTAGCCTTCCCAGTTGAAACCCTAGCTCGGGTTTTTACCAACTTTGGATCTTACATTTGTGCTTCTTTGATTCGCTCTAAAAGAGTAAATTGTAGGGTAATATTAGCCAATTTCCCCAGAACTAACTCAATCTTAGCTCGGGTCATCTCATTTGCTAGTTGCTGAGAGATTTGTTTCACAGTGTTCAACTGACTTTGACCCTTTCTGCTTAAGGCATCAGCAACCACGTTGGCTTTACCAAGGTGATAAAGGATTTGACAATCATAATCCTTCACCAACTCCAGCCAGCGTCTTTGTCTCATATTCAAATCTTTTTGGGTAAAGAATTATTTCAGACTCTTGTGATCAGTGTATATCTCACATTTCTCGCCATATAGGTAATGCCGCCAAATCTTTAGCGCAAAAACCACTGCTTCGAGTTCTAAATCATGAGTAGGGTACCTCTGCTCGTACTCCTTTAACTGCAGAGAAGCATAGGCTATTACCTTTCCAGCTTGCATAAGCACATAGCCGAGACCTTGTCTCGAGGCATCACACTAAACCACAAACTTTTCCTTATCTGAAGGGAGAGTTAGTACTGGAGCGGTAATCAAGCGCTGCTTTAACTCCAGGAAACTTTTCTCACACCGATCAGTCCAAAAAAATTTCAAGTTCTTTCGGGTCAGCTCCGTTAAGGGTACGACAATCTTTGAAAAACTCTCAACAAACCGACGATAATACCCAATTAAACCTAGAAAGCTTCTAACCTCAGTAGCTAATTTTGGTGTTGGCCAATCCCGAACAGCTTCAATTTTAGTCGGATCCACCATAATCCCATCTTTATCCACTATGTGCCCCAGAAATGAGACACGAGATAACCAGAATTCACACTTTTTGAATTTAGCGTAAAGCTTATGATCTCGTAATCATTGCATAACCGCACTCAGATGCAACTCATGCTCTTCTTCTGACTTAGAGTACACCAAAATGTCGTTAATAAATACGATCACACATCTATCCAGGTAATCTTTGAGCACCCGATTCATAAGATCCATGAATGCCGCCGGGGCATTAGTGAGTCCAAAAGACATCACAAGGAATTCATAATGTCCAAAAGACATCACAAGGAATTCCATCCAGCTTTTCTTGAATGGGAGGTTCAAGATTTTCCTTGATTCCTGGCTTCTCTCTTCAATGACAGAACATTTCCTTACACGCATGGTTGTGTGTAACACAACTAGACAAATTTGGAGTGCTCTCGAAAAATACTTCAGTCTACAAGTTTCCTCTAAGATCCTGGAGCTTCAAACCAAATTACAGACACTTCGAAAAGGCTCTATGTCATTGAATGTTTATATGCTGAAAGTTAAGCAACATGTGGATCTGCTTGCCTCAGTTGGAGAAGTTCTGAGCTCAAGGGATCACATTGCTGCTATCTTCAAAGGTTTACCACCTAAATATGATACTTTCATCATATCAACTAACACCAGAATTGAAGAATACTCGCTTGCTAAGATTGAATCTCTCTTGTTAGCATCAGAATCTCGAATTGAGAGGACTTATCTGTTGGGTTTTGTGCCCTAAATAAAATCCATTTCAATATAATCAGATTTACTAGTTAATAAAGATCAGAAATAATATTTTATGTTGCATGGTTCACATGATTTATTTCATTATTATATTTAATGTATAAATTCTATTAAGTCCAGAACATATGTATTTGTTAATGATTATAGTGTTGTCAGCAAAGTGGAATATAATCTTGATTATATGTTCGAAAGTTTAATTCCCTGATTTGTCAGTTCACTGGATTTAGACTGGCATAATAATCAGTGATAGGTATACTTACACCTTGGATAAGTGTTATGTCCTTTCCACGGCATTGGCAAAGTTTACGAGTATCGGATGTATGGAGTATACATTGGAAGGGACCGATATTGAACTTTGATTAGATATGTTAAATTTACCGTAATATTTATTCAATTCAATATCACCTAATTGATCCTAGATCAAATGATCTTAATCCTGATATGGTTAGGTTCGATCTCAAGAGTATTATGCATGTTCTTTGATTTGTTAGTTAAGCCTACTTTTGGGTTAGGGTGATACGTACATTTTGGGAACATGATAGTGCAATTGAGTAGGAGTGCTGATCATAGATATGGAATCTATAGCTTCTATAGGTATCTATAAGTGAAACGATGATTTCCTTCGAGCTTGCTAAATAGAGATAAATGATAGAACGTTCATTTTAGTGACTATATTAATTCACTAAAATATCATTTATAGGTGGCAAGTGTTTTAAGAATAAAATACATTGAAAGGGTGTAACATTAATTTTATCCCTATACAATGTAGATCATCTATAGAGGATCATTGATTATTGAGATTATAACAATGGATAATTTATAGCGTAACTATATCGTGGAACATATAGAGCTTTCTAAATGAATGAGAGTGCAATTCCAAGTTCTATGCGTGGATGCAACAAGGAATTAATAACTGAGTGAATTTACTTGGTAAATTCTTGATCTGCTTATTGGAAGCTCGGTTATATAGGCCCATGGTCCCCATACTAGTTGAGACCATACTGCTTGTAAGACTCATTTACTTGATGTTAATTAATCAATTATAATTCTAAAATTAGACAATGTCTAGTTTATGAATTTTTACTAAGTAAGGGCAAAATTGTGAAGAAAAGATTTTCTAGGTTTATATATTAATTAAGAGACTTTATATGTCTAATTAATAATTATATTAAATGACAATATTATTTAATAATTAATTTTTAGCTATTAAATAATTGGAATTGGCATTTAACTGGTTAAACTAGAAAATTGGTGTTTTTGAGAAAATATAATGGAAAAATGACAAAATGGCAAAATTGCAAAGTGGGACCCAATAACATCCTATGGCTTGCCACACTAAGGAATTTACCATTTATTTTTCTATTATTTTAATGCTAATTAAATCTAACCTAAACCATGCATCTCATTCCTTCAGAGAAAAATTCTAAGCTTTCTTTCCTATACCCTAGCCGCCATTTTCCCTCTCTTTTTCTTCTTCAATTTTATTCAATAGAGTGAGTGCCCACACACATCAAGTGGTATCTCAATCATACTGTGTAAGACTCTGAAGAATCCAATCAACAAGAAGGAGAATCGAGCTCAAGAAGGAGAGAAAGAGATCCAGGTTCAGATCTTGATAATGCTCTGCTACAGAAAGGAATCAAGGGCTAGAGATGTGAAAGGAAGGAGTCATTATGCAAGGTTTTCTTAAACCCTTAATTCATATTAGGATGTTAATGAAACATACTTGTTAGTAAATCTAGATCCTGGTAAAATATTTCCAACAACTGGCCACAGGATCATGGTAATGATTTACTTTCATGAAATATGAATTAAAACGATGTTTGTGTTCATTTGGATGGTTTCATGTTGGTTTATGTGTTATTTGATGAAGGTATGTGTTGTACAAAAAATTTTCCATGAAAAATGTTTTTTCTGTTTCTGAAAATTTTTTATTTGGATTTCTTGTTAAAAATTAAGCAATTTTGTTTTTTACGGCACTCGATTCCGATGAAAAACGAAGGAGTTATGGCCGTTTGAAAATCTGGGTCCATTGAGTGCACAGGGTCGAGCATCGCACGCACATGCACTTGCACAAGACAAGGATGCACGTGCGGATGCTTCAGACAAAATCCTGTCTGAACCAGTGTGCTCGCCCAACGACCCTACTGATTCCGTGTCTGAAGGCTGCAGGCGCCGAGGAAACTCGGTGAGACACCCTGCTAATGCCTTCGTGCGCACGCGTAAGGCCCAATTTGCAGCCTCTCAAGGCTGCACTTGCAGCCTAGCTTCCAACCGCACCACAAATTGCGATTTTTGTTGGATTTTCCCCCAAAATTCGATTTTTCCCAATTTTCAAACTCCAAATTTAAAATAAAATATTATTTTTATTATATTTAAACTTAAATATCATTTTTTAAATTAATAATATTTAATTTTAATAGAATATTATTATTTTATGATATTTTGAGGTTTAAATTTAAAAATTTGATTATTTTATTTTTTAAATTATGGTTAGATATTTAAAAATTTGTTAATTTCTTTAATATTTATATATTATTTAATTATAAGATCAGATATTTTGATATTTAACATATTTTAAATTAAAAGATAACTTTATCTTTTTTATTTGAAATATTATATTAAAATTATCTTTTATGACAAATTAAATAATTATTAAATTAGAAATTAACCTTGATATTTTTATAGATATTCTAACCATAATATTTTCAAATTCAAAAATTTGTTATTTTGTTAAATATTTTATTTTTTATAAATTATAAGTTTGAAAAATGATATTTCACTATTTTATATCATTTTCCTTATTGGAAAATTATAAATTATATTTTAAATATTTAAATAACTTAGATATTTTTGTAGAAATTTGAATATTGCTTAATTTGAGATATTTTGACATATAATTAGGACAATTATTATTTATTTATGATTTTATTCTTAAAATAATAATTATCTAACCACATCTATTTTAAAATTGGTTTATTTTATTATTTTAATTTTATTAAATTATAAGATTAGAAGATGATTTTGAAGATATTTTTTTCTTTCAAATCATTTATCTTATCTGAAATTAAATTTAATTTGATAAAAATAATTCAAATAAACTTATATATTTTTAATTAGTTTTCAATTTTGAATTTTAAATTTTGATGACATATTTAAGGGTTGGTTTTAACAACCCTAAATTTTCAAAATTTAGTTTGTTAGTTTAAGAATAATAATTTAATTATATTAATATCTTATTTCACATTTGTTACATGGACAATATTTGTTTATTTATCTTGTTTTATTCAAAACTTTTTTTTAACAAACCTATTATTTATTTGATCTAAATTGCTATGATTAACTTGTTGACAGATCCAATGATCTGATTTTAATCATAGTCCAATTGTCAATAGATCTTATAAATAATTTGTAACAGGTAAATTTTGTACTTCTTTCATCTGTGTAAACCTAGTAACATGATAGGGCCCATCGAAATCATTTGACCTGTGTGAGCCTATATGTTGGCTATTGGGCTTAGATGCATATATGGAGCCTATTTAAGTTTTACATAGTAAATGGACTTGGTTGCTAAAATAAAATTTGACATAAGTAATTTTATTTAGGCCCAATTAAAATTGGGCTTATTCAATGAATAACATTTGTTTATTTAAAGGTTAAATTCCTCTCCTTTGGGCCTTGTGTGAGAGTTAGAGAGCCAATAGCAGTGGGTACGACGTACTGAACCCAGCCCTCCCTCACATGAACAACCCCAATTGTGAAGGCCCATTTGCCTTATTTAAATAATTATATTAGGTTAATTATATTAGTCTAACCTAATTAAAATTGAATTAGCAACATAATTAACTTTTAAAATATATGAAATCTATTTTTCATTTAATATTTTAAAGTTAATTTTAGAAAAACACTTAGCTAATGATATATATTCTAGATAGTTATTTCTAGTACTAGTTATATTTTCTAATATTTAATTAGGAAAATATTTTAAGTTGAAAATTAATTATTTATTTTAATTAATTTTGAACCAACTTAAATATAGAATATGTTTCCTAGTATTAAATTAGAATTAATAATTAAGTTTCTTTTATAATTGATTCTTTAATTCTTGTATTTAATACATTTAATTAAATTGAACATTAAATATTTAAGTTGATTTCATTCTTGATACTTAAATATTATTCTCATGATATTTAGTTAAATAGAAAATTATTTTAAGTTGAAAATTTTAATTTCAAGCAACTTAAATTTGAATAATGTTCAAAATATATTTATATTATTTTATTAATCATTTTTTTTATATTTCAAAATTGCATTTCTTAAATGCAGAAAATTTCGAATTTTATTTGAAAAATAGATTAAAGTTTAAATTATTTATTTTAATTTTGGACCAACTTAAATCAATGATTTTTTTCATTTAATGATTAATTAAAATAAATGAACAAAAATATATTATAACTAGAAAATGAATTAATTAGTCAATGAAAGTCTAGATAGATATTATTTGTTTTGCTTGAAGTATTTTTCTAGTGTATTTAATTAAATAGAAAATTAATATTTAAGTTGATTTTCATCATGATACTTAAATATTTGAAAATTTTCTTAATATTTAGTTAAATAGGAAAATTATATTTTTTGTTGAAAATTAATTTTTATAAATTAATTTTGGACCAACATAAAAATTAGAATAATTTTTTCAGGATTTATTTTATGTTATTTTAGAGCAATTTTCGAAAATTGTATTCTTATATACTTTAATTTTTCGAAATGCAATATCTATGTATAGAAAATTAAATTTGTGTTGTAAATTAATTTAAATTAATTTTGATACCACTTAAATTGAATAATTTCCTAAATATTTATTGGAAATTATAACTAAGATGGAATATAATTCATTTTCTTTTCATATCCATCTAAGTATAATTTTATAAATATTAAATTAAAATTTATATTTAGAATTTTTTATTCTAAATTGGAAATTTTAATTAAATAAATTATATATTTAAAATAAATAGATTGAAATAAATATTAGAAGAAAATACATTTTAAATAATGAGCTTTATTATTATTAGGACATTCGATCTCCATTGTTGGTTCTACATAGTTATTGTTTTACTGAGTAATCCTCCCTAATGGAGGAACGTTTATTAGCAATTTAACGTCGTAGAATGTCGAAAGATAAGTACTGTTTGTAAGTGTTTATTTTAGTATGGATCACCCTAATGGTGGCGACTTTAATAGGGCTTGCAAATGTATGAAACAATGGTGGAAGCTCATAAGATAGAATCGCCTTGACTCTGGCCTAAACGGGACAACGCTATATTTTTATCTTGATCGAATAAAAGGTTGCTAGAATATTTATCATTTTAGATGAGATCACAACTCTATCAATGGATGGTATCTTTAACTCTCGCCTAAACGGGACACTGATATCAGTTTGTTGGAGACCTTGGAAATTATTTAGGATTGTATGTTTTTAGTATTTTCGCTTATCATTCCTACTTGCTATATGTTTAATAATTTCTGAATCGTGTGTGAATTTATATTGAACCATGTTTTCTGTTATTAATTGTAATATAAATTTCGAATCTTCATTGTTGGCCTTACTTGGCTTGTTGTTTTAATAGGACAAATCCCTAATGGATTGTCATCCATTAGACAAACATAATAGTGTTAGATCTCGATAGATAAATATTGTAAATGCAACATCTAGTTGTTCATCAATAGATGACACCTTAGACAAGTATTTACAATATGAAACAAGAAGTTTATAAAATAAGAATAACTTTGACTCTCACTAATCGGGACATCGTTAGATTCTTATTTTAAATTCAAAATTATCCTTATTCCTCTTAGCTTATTCATTTCAAATTAGCTTAAATAATATATCATTGGATGAATGGTTTATAAATCATATAATGTCATTCTATATTTTCTCTTAAGAAATTGAATGACACATTTGATTATATTCCCGACATTCTATCCCGAAATGATATAAGTCCTCAATCTTAGAAATCTCCTACTTGTATATGTTTACTTTAAGCAAATCAGACTTAGAGTTAAATTAGTAGTGGTGGTCCAAGAAAGAAGAATTACTCATTATATTTGGTATAAATTTAAGTCTTTGACTTTAAATTTTAGATTCCAAAAAGAGATTCTATATTTCTATTTCCAGAATACAATACAGTTACACTTTCACAAGTGTTTAATATCCAATTTGTATTAATGGATTCAAACTGTATGTTAGTATGGAATATGAGTTTAGTATTCTGTGACCAGGATCCACTTACACTATTCTAAGTCATCAAAAGACCACAACCACATTCTTCATATATATCTATGGCATTTGTATCTTGTTCATAGTGGTTTTGACAAGATCATTCTCTGCAAAGAGTCAATATACCTATATCCACTAAAAGTATAATCATCTCATTTGCGGATGGATGTACATTTAGGGGTGGATATGAGTTTTTCGTTATGTTCTTAAGACGATCACTCTAGATTTTACCTTATGCAAAAGAAATTTTGAAATGTTTGAAAAATTTCATGAATTTCTAGCAATGGTGAAAACCATTAAGGTAAGTGGTTAAAGCTGCTGCGAACTGATAGGGGTGGAGAAATATTTGGTACATACGCAGTTCAAAGATCATTAAGTTGATTTTTGAATCATATCCAAACTTACCTCCCGAGAAATTTGGTTTGCATATTGATGATTAGTTACTAGTCGTTGCCTAAGTCCTTCTAAGGATATACCCTAGCGAAAGGAAAATTTTAGAATGATGGAATGGTTGTGTACTTACTGTAAACCATTACTAGATTCATGGATGACCTAATCGAAATCTTAAGAAAAGCTAGAACTGTTAACCAAGGTTTTCATGTTTGTTAGCTATTCTAAGTGATTAGGGGTGGACCATCCCATAGTCATTGGATAAGAATCTGTTTATTTCAACAAATACTATTTTTCTAAGAAAATGACTAAGTCTAAAAATAAAGTAGCAAATAAAGGAGATATTTTTTTTGATTCAATAAGTGTTCTATCATCTTATTCTGTATAAGATGGTCCCACTGCCTCTGCTGTCTTAACACAACTGAAGGGGTTAATACCATTTAGTATTCTTAGACAAAATTCACGGTTCTTTGTCGTAGTTGGAGGGTTTCTAGGAACTCACCCCGTTATGGCTTGGAAGACACTTGTGATAAAAATCCATTATGAGTTTAAACGAGGAATGGATTGTCAGAATAAGAAACTAAGAAGTAAAGCCAAGTGAACTATGGTTAAAACCATTCATATGGAACAACCAAAAGTTTTCTATTACAAGGACAAGAAAGGAAATTTTCGTTAGTAAGTCTATTCAATGGACTTAGCAAAACTTCCTGTTCCTAGTATTATAGGTTTGAGTTATCTAAACCTATGGCTTGTGGTATGCCTGGTAATTTACTTACTCCAATGCAAGCAACTAACTTTAGTAAGATGCTGAAGCATTTTCTTTTCTAATGGAAATCTATAGAAGCTTCTTGACTTCTAGACATAGATTTTATTTATCTAAGGAAAAGTCTCAACTATTCCAGAAAAGATAAATCCATGAAAGAATTCCTTAAATCAACAGTGAGAGGTCTCAGATATGCTTTAGTATGCCTTAGACTAGACACCTGCTGTTGAGTGGGAGTAATGAGTAGGTATCAGAATAATCCAGGAAAGGAACATTAGAAGACAATCAAGTAAATCTTAAGATTAAGAAGAGGAACTATATGTTAGTCAATAAGGGTGTATTTAATACTCTTAGACTACACCAAATCAGATTTCTAGACTTGCCTTAGTGCTAGAAAGTCTGCTGATTAGATGGTCATAACTCTGGGGGTGGACTAAAGATTTTGGAGAAGTGTAAAAACCTATTTGAAGTCTCTAAGTCTACCAGAGAGATACTGAATGTTAAAGTTGCAGGAAAGGTACTTATTCAATCTAAGGAAAGTTCTATACATTTTTGGAATTTGTTCCAACATTTATTAACTACAAGTGTTACTTCCTGACTAACACAAAAGTAGTTGCCAAAAGTAAAGAATCCAGTATCCCTAGAGAGTAGACATATAGAGAGGAATTTCACAATATCAAGAAGTTGCAGGAAAGGTTATGTTTAATACAACCTGTCAGATCCTATTACGAAGACTATACTACATACTACCCTTGATTTGTATATCAAGGTGTTGAGATCATTTGAAATGAACTTTTTTTTTATATTAGTGTAAGTGGGAGTTTGTTGGGTTTTGTGCCCTAAACAAAACCAATTTCAATATAATCAGATTTACTAGTTGATCAAGATCAGAAATAACATTTTATGTTGCATGGTTCACATGATTTATTTCATGATTATATACAATGTATAAATTCTATTTAAGTCCAGAACATATGAATTTGTTAATGATTATAGTGTTGTCAGCATAGTGGAATATAATCTTGATTATATGTTCGAAAGTTTATCCCCTGATTTGTCAGTTCACTGGATTTAGACTGGCATGATAACTAGCGATAGGTATTATTACACCTTGGATAAGTGTTATGTCCTTTCCAGGACATTGGCAAAGTTTACCAGTATCGGATGTATGGAGTATACATTGGAAGGGACCGATATTGAACTTTGATTAGATATGTTAAATTTACCGTAATATCTATTCAATTCAATATCACCTAGTAGATCCTAGATCAAATGATCTTAATCTTGATATGGTTAGGTTCGATCTCAAGAGTATTATGCATGTTCTTTGATTTGTTAGTTAAGCCTACTTTTGGGTCAGGGTGATACGTACATTTTGGGAACATGACAGTGCAATTGAGTGGGAGCGTTGATCATAGATATGGTATCTATAGCTTCTATAGGTATTTAGAAGTGAAACGATGATTTCCTACGAGCTTTCTAAATAGAGATAAATGATAGAACGTTCATTTTAGTGACTATATTAATTCACTAAAATATCATTTACAGGTGGCAAGTGTTTTAAGGATAAATTACACTGAAAGGGTGTAACGGTAATTTTATCCCTATACAATGTAGATCATCTATAGAGGATCATTGATTATTGGGATTATAACAATGGATAATTGATAGCGTATCTATATCGTGGAACATATAGAGCGTTCTATATGACTGAGAGTGCAATTCCAAGTTCTATGCGTGGATGCAACAAGGAATTAATAAGTCGGTGAATTTACTTGGTAAATTCTTAATCTACTTATTGGAAGCTCGGTTATATAGGCCCATGGTTCCCATACTGTTGAGACCATACTTCTTGTAAGACTCAATTAATTGATTTTAATTAATCAATTATAATTCTAAAATTAGACTATGTCTAGTTTATGAATTTTCACTAAGCAAGGGTAAAATTGTGAAGAAAAGATTTTCTAGGTTTTATTTATTCATTAAGAGACTTTATATGTCTAATTAATAAATATATTAAATGACAATATTATTTAATAATTAATTTTTAGTTATTAAATAATTGGAATTGACATTTAAGTGGTTAAATTGCAAAATTGGAGTTTTTGAGAAAATGGAATGGAAAAATGACAAAATGGCAAAATTGCAAAGTGGAGCCCAATAACATCCCATGGCCGGCCACACTAAGAAATTTACCATTTATTTTTCTATTATTTTAATGCTAATTCAATCTAACCTAAACCTAGGTGGTTACCTATAAATAGGTAGTGATGGCTTCAGGAAAAAGATTGATGCATCTCATACCATCAGAGAAAAATTCTAAGCTTTCTTTCCTATACCCTAGCCGCCACTTTCCCTCTCTTTTTCTTCTTCAATTTTATTCAGCCTTGAGTGATAAAGTGAGTGCCCACACACATCAAGTGTTATCTCAATCATTGTGTGTAAGACTGTGAAGAATCCAATCAACAAGAAGGAGAATCGGGCTCAAGAAGGAGAGAAAGAGATCCAGGTTCAGATCTTGATAATGCTCTGCTACAGAAAGGAATCAAGGGGTAGAGATCTGAACGGAAGGAGTCATTATATTTCGCTGCACCCAATGTAAGGTTTTCTTAAACCCTTATGTGTTTATTTTATTGTTTTAGAATTCATATTAGGATCTTAATGAAACATACTTGTTAGTAAATCTAGATCTTGGTAAAATATTTCCAACATGATCTTGATCAAGAAAATGATCTAAGTGTTAATCTTGCTACAACTAAGATGGAACTTTACTCTGAAGCTAATATTGCCTATCAAAATTATCTAAATCGCACCAGCAGATTCCCTAATCAAACTTGAATCCCTCCTTCATCCTCTTCTGGATCAGCTAGAGCAAATGGTCGTGGATTCAACAATTGAGGTGTTAACAATGGAGGTAACTATGCTAATCCTTTCCCTTTTCCAAACTCTAATGGCCGTGGTGTTTCTGGTTTCAGCAGAGGAGGCAAATTCTCAACTACCTCAAATCGAGTTCAGTGCAAGGTTCGCCATAAGCTTGGGCACACTATTCTTGATTGCTTTTATAGATTTGATAAGATCTTTTACAAATTCTCAACTACCTCAAATCGAGTTCAGTCCCAACCCTCCCAATGCCTAAGAAAATGTTGCTCAAACAACTCAAGTAGATGACAACAACTGGTATCTAGATTCTGGTGCATCCAATCACTGTACTCCTACTGTCCAAAATCTCAACATCACCACTAAATATGAAGGAGCAGATGAAATCTATGTTGGAGATGGTTCAGTTCTTTCCATGAAACGTATTGGCCAATCTTTTATTCACACAAACAACTCCCCACCTCTTGTGCTAAACAATCTTTTACATGTTCTTGAAATTATAAAAAATTTACTTAGTGTCTCTAAATTTCCTCACAATAATCATGTCTTTTTTGTGTTTCATGCTGACATGTGTTTTGTTAAGGATCAGGACAAACAAGACACCCTTCTCGCTGGGATACACCAGCATGGCCTCTATATTTTTAAGCCATCTTAGTTTCATGTGCAACCAACCACACCAGCTGTTGTCCCTTGTACCTTAACAGCCTCTCTGTCACGCAACACTGAGTCAAATTCTTCAAATTGTACTCACTGTAACAGGTCTAAACTCTCTGAGTATGGTGTATGGCACAATAGACTTGGCCATCCGTTAGAAAAGATTTTTAAATCTGTTCTTCAAACTTGTAATATCACAATTAGTAATAAAAATTCCTTAATAGTTTGTTCAGCGTGTTGTTTAGGCAAGATCCACAGGCTAACATTTCCAAAGTCTTCCCTTACAGTTTATATATAATGAACCAATATAATTAATTGTTGCTGACTTGTGGGGTCCTACCAAAACAACCTCTGTCAATGGCTAAAAATATTACATCCATTTTATTGATGCCTATTCTACATTCACATGGATTTATATGCTCAAAAACAAATTTGAGCTTTGAAAAGATTCTTGCAATTCAAAACAGATACTGAATTACAACTTGATAAAAAGATCGAATGCCTTCAAACTAATTGGGGAGGGGAGCTTAGGTCTTTCACTGACTATCTTAAATAGTTTGGCATTACTCATAGGCATCCATGTCCCACTATACATGAACAGAATGGCTTAGTTGAAAGGAAACATATACATGTTGTTGAAAATGGCCTTACCCTACTTGCATAAGCATCTATGCCACTTAAATATTGGGATGAAGCTTTTAGAACCTCTGTCTACCTTTCCAATAGATTACCTACACCTATCTTTCAACAAAAAAAAAAAAAAACCTATAGAGAAGCTATTCAATCTTTCACCTGATTACACTACCCTAAAAACATTTGGCTGCAAATGTTTTCCCAACATAAGACCTTATAATAACCATAAGCTTCAATTTAGGTCCTCTCCATGTACTTTCTTAGGGTATAGTCTAAATCATTAAGGGTACAAGTGCTTAGACTCTTCTGGCCGATTATACATCTCAAGAGATGTCATTTTTGATGAAACATCTTTTCCTTTTACTTCCATTCCCAAATTGGCCACTGATTCCTACACATATTCTGAATTTTCTACACCTCCTCAAATTCCAGTGAGAAGCACATTCAACATTTCTTGCACTAATGTTATACCTGTTGCCACTAATAATGTTGTGCCGTCTATGGTAAGTTATTCTATGCCTATAAAGGAACCTATATCTCTAGCATCAGCAACCATACTTGTTGCTACTTCACAGCAGGCACCTAATATCACAACTTCTACTGCTTCACATAATGACAACATCAATGCTGCAACAACAGAATTATAACCTGCTGCTATTGTCACATCAGCTCCTAGTGCTGAAACTGAACCAGCACCCACTATTATAATCACACCAGCTTCAGTTATTGACACTACACCCGCACCAGCACCTACTGCAGAGAAAGAAATCACCAATAATTCTTAGGCCATGCAAATAAGGGGAAAGATAGGGATTCATAAACCTAAGGCATATCTCACCACTAAGATTCCAAAAAATGTCAAAAAAGCTTTGCAACAAGACAATGGAATCAAGCCATGACAGATGAGATGCTAGCCTTAACAAGAAATGGAACTTATTCTCTTGTTCCATTATCTAAGGAAGAACTCCCATAGGCTGCAAATGGGTTTTCAGGGAAAAAGAGAACTCAGATGGAACACATCACAGGTACAAAGCTCATCTTGTTACTAAGGGTTTTCGTCAACAACTAGGGTTTGATTTTATTGAAACTTTTAGCCCAGTTGTTAAACCTGTGACAATTCAAATTGTCTTAACCATTACTCTATCACATGGTTGGTCTGTTGGAAATATTTTACCAGGTCTAGATTTACTAACAAGTATGTTTCTTTAACATCCTAATATGAATTCTAAAACAATTAAATAAACACATATAAAGTTTAGCAAACCTTATATCGGGTGAAGTGGAATATAATGACTTCTTCCGTTCAGATCTCTAGCCCTTGATACCTTTCTGTAGCAGAGTATCACCAAGATCTGAACCTGGATCTCTTTCTCTCCTTCTTGAGTCTGATTTTCCTTCTTGTTGATTGGATTCTTCACAATCTTCCACACTAAGATTGAGATACCACTTGATGTGTGTGGGCACTCACTCTATCAATCAAGGCTGAATAATTGAAGAAGAAAAGAGAGAACCAAGGTTCGGCTATGGTATAGGTAAGATGGCTCAATTTTCCTGAAGGCAAGAAATTTCATCCACTTTAAGTGTGAGCCATCACTTTCTATTTATAGGTAACCACCTAGGTTTAGGTTAAAATTATTTGGCATTGAAATAATAGAAAAATAAATGGTAATTTATTAGTGTGGCCGGCCAGAGGATGTGGATTGGGCCCCACTTTGCAATTTTGCGATTTTGTCATTTTTCCATCCCATTTTCTCAAAAACACCAATTTTCTAATTTAACCACTTAAATATCACTTCTAATTATTTAATAACAAAAAATTAATTATTAAATAATATTGTCATTTAATATATTTATTAATTAGACATATAAAGTCTCTTAATTAACAAATAAAACCTAGAATCTCTTTTATTCACAATTTTGCCCTTGCTTAGTGAAAATTCATAAATTAGACATAGTCTAACTTTAGAATTATAATTGATTAATTAAAATCAATTAACTAAGTCTTACAAGCAGTATGGTCTCAACTTGTATGGGGACCATGGGCCTATATAACCGAGCTTCCAATAAGCAGATCAAGAATTCACCAAGTAAATCCACTAACTTATTAATTCCTTGTTGAATCCACGCATAGAACTTAGAATTGCACTCTCAGTCATATAGAACGCTCTATATGTTCCACGATATAGATACGCTATTAATTATCCATTGTTATGATCCTAATTTGATCAATGATCCTCTAATAGATGATCTACATTGTATAGGGACTAAATTACCGTTACACCCTTCAATGTATTTTATCATTAAAACACTTAGCTCCGTATAAATGATATTTCAGCGAAGTGAAATGAGTACTCAACCATTTATCTCTGTTTAGCAAAGCTCGAAGGAAATCATCGTTTCACTTCTAAATACCTATAGAAGTTATGGATTCCATATCTATGTTTAGCACTCCCACTCAATTTTACTACCATGTTCCCAAAATGTACGTATCACCCTGTTATCCCAAAATTGGCACTCGGACGTGGCATCACGAGAATGGTGACACGTGGACTACACTTGGAGCATCTGCTCATAATGACATGCCGAGCAGGACGCCTCGCTGGCACATCCAGAATGAAATATTCAACGAGCCGTGCAGAGTGATCAACACTTAACAAATTTAGCTTGATGCATCATGAGTCATCAGCTCAATCCCTACAACTCAGGGATCAACTTACGTGGATGTGGCATACACACGATCCCACTATCAGTGTATTCAGCCTCAATCCCACTACCTTTGCATTCAGCATTGATCACACGATCTTTCTGTTTATGCGCATTGTAACGAGAGAGGAAACTCTTCCTCCTCAAGTTTCCCAGCCCTATAAATAGTGAGGAATGTTCACTGGGCAAAGGACCGAGAAATTATAAGTCGATACGCAGTTAACCTAAGGCTATATTATTATCTAAGAATTATATATTCAGAGATACTGTTGTAAGAGCTATAAGAAAACAAGTATCCCAATTATGAATCCTTCTTTTTATCTTGTCAATAATGACTCCATAATCTTCCATTTGCCATTTGGTGGGTCTCATTGGCACCCCCAAATATTTAAGAGGGAAATGTCCTTCCTCGAGCTTTATTTCATGACCAATATCCTCTTTTTCTTTGATTCCTACTCCCCCATAAAAAATCTGAGATTTAGCAGGGTTAATGGTTGTTGTCGTGCAAATTTCGACAACACCAGTTTTGTGCGAGTATTCAAGGGCTACTTGGATACCAAAAAAAAAGATATGCGAGTACTCCCTTAGAATAGCGAGTACTCAAAGAATATAGTGTATAATATATGCGAGTATTGTAAATAGTATAAAATAGACACAGAAAAGTATAGTGGTTCAGCAGGAGCTTCGGGCTTGGCCTGCCTAATCCACTGTTGAAAAGAGTACTCTAGCTCTATTTCTTTATTCAGATCAGCCCCCTTTGAATGGAGGGGGAAACCTCTACTTATAGGTAGTAGGCATCGGTTACAAATACTGGCCATAATGAGACCGTTACAAAATAATAACAATAATATGATTATTAATCAAATTAATTACAACGGTTATAAATATATGTAACGTTTGTCATGAATGCTCCTTGAATGTTTGACTGTTGACTTTCGTTGATTGGTGTATGTATTTGCGTCTTTCCCTATTGATACTGCGACTTCATCAAATATGCGAGGTGTGCCTTTCTTAATATAGCGAGATCTCTTTTAGTTAATATTGCGAGATCCTTTCTTTCGGTACTGCGAGTACTATAATATTGCGGGTCACCTTCAATACAACGAGTTCTCTATATACAAGTCTTTCTCGCGTGGAGGGTAAATTTATGCCTATAACACATGCCCCTAGTTCTTCAGTATAGCTTGCTCTGTGCTGGAGAACTTAAAATAGTCCAAGCCCGCATTTTTCGATGATCATGATGCCTTATTCATGTTGTGCGTCACATTTTCGATTGGTTATCTAAACTCGCAGGTTTCTTATAAGACCATCGCACAATAAAAATGTGAATCTCGCGGGATTCTTTTAGATGTGTGAACCACTCGTGGTTCATATTGATGCATGGACCTCGCGGGGTTTTTATCGGTGTATGAACCTATCGGGGTTCTTATGAACCTTGTGAGGTTCTAATTGATGCATGAACTTCTTGGAGTTTGCACTGATGTATGAACCTTACGGGGTTCAAATAAATGCACAAACCTCTCGGGGTTTGTTTTATTGTGTGAACCTCTCAGGGTTCTTAACTCGTGGAATGCTTGCGACTAAACAGGTCGCGTATCGGGCATTCGTGTATGAACCTCTCGGGGTTCCTTTTTCATGGAATGCCTGCGACTAAATGGGTCGCGTATTGGGCATTCGTGTAGGAACCTCTCAGGGTTCTTATTTCATGGAATGCTTGCGACTAAATAGGTCGCGTATCGGGCATTCGTGTATGAACCTCTCGGGGTTCCTTTTCATGGAATGCCTGCGACTAAACGGGTCGCATATCGGGCATTCATGTATGAACCTATCGGGGTTCTTAATTTATGGAATGCCAGCGACCAAACGGGTCGCGTATCGGGCATTCGTGTACGAACCACTCGGGGTTCTTATTTCATGGAATGCCTGCGACTAAACGGGTCGCATATCGGGCATTCGTGTATGAACCTCTCGGGGTTCTTATTTCATGGAATTCCTGCGACTAAACGGGTCGCGTATCGAGCATCCATGTATGAACCTCTCGGGGTTCTTATTTCATGGAATGCCTGCGACTAAACGGGTCGCGTATCGAGCATCCATGTATGAACCTCTCGGGGTTCTTAACTCGTGGAATGCCTCCGACTAAACGGGTCGCGTATCGGGCATTCGTGTGCTGACAACATAGAACTCGCGGGTTTTGGTTGAGTTGTCGTGCACATTGGTCATCTGGACCAAATGCTGGTAAAGATGCAATCTTTACATAGGCTCGAGGGAGAAACACAAGGTCATCGAATATACTCGATATATGTCGCGACTGTGCTAACTTATCTCTACGTCCCACTTTTATTCTTTTTACTATGCAATGCATAGTGTGCGACTAGACCCTGTCTCAGTCGCACCTTCTCGCAAGTTTCGATCATGTAAGGAAATACTTTGGGAATTGGTCCCTTATAATGCCCCTAGTTCTTGCGATGACATGTTGTTGTCTAATCGTTGAACTTTTCTTGAGGGACATTTGATCTGTCACATTGCAGGTGATCTTTAGTTTTACCTTATCATCGATCATCATTTATATTTTCAAGATGCCCTATCAGCAGAACTCTTTGAGGTCTGTATTGCCCGTTAGGACGGAGAGGCAATTTTTTCATGAATCATCCAAATAAGGCAGAGATTTGGCCATATATACGACGTGCTAGTATTAAAAGTACCGAGCACCATCAGGGGTTTGCAATAAACTTGTTATTTTATCATTCAAAAATGAGTCTTTGGACTCGCCTATTTATGATTATTAAAATAATTATTGCAATAGACTCTCTAAATAATTAAGCAAAAATGAGCGCACATAGCTCGCCAATTTGCGATTACTTAAGAATGAGCATAATGGGCCCAAATAATTATGCAAAAAATGAGCACACATTGGGCTCGCCAATGAACGGATAGATGTATAAAGAGCATACTTGGCTCCCATGCCAAAATGAGCACAGACAGTGCTCGCCAATTTGTGATTAGATAAGCATAATTGTGGGCAAAAATAAACACTATTTTGACTTGCCAATTATTTGTGAGCGTATGCAAAAATGAGCATTATAGTTGGCTCTAAGTATCATGCAAAAATGAGCACACATTGGGCTCGCCAATTTGTGATTATGAAGAATGAGTATTTGCAATACGCTCATAAATAATTATGCAAGAAATAAGTGTCATGTTTCACTCCATTTTGCAAATAAAATGAGCACATGTAAAAATATAGCTCATGCATTCAGATGCATTTCTATTTCTCTTAGAAGTGAACGAATAATAATGTATCAAATATAAAATGATTATTTTGACCAAAGTATTGGACTTGATTAAAATAAAGGAGAAAGTGCACCTGGTAAATTGTAGGTGTTGGGCTATTCGCACATATAGCGTCTGAGCATTGATTGATTCCTTCTCGTTCCTCTGATGTACAGTGCCTCTTTACTTTTATATATTCGATATATAAGAGGGTGGTATTTACCAAGTGGGCCATCGAGCCCTAAAATAAGACAAAAAAGTCTTTTGCCTTTGGTAATAAATTCATCGCCCGAACCTTTTCAGTAGGGTTCAACTCTTTCATTTTTCTGCGATGTTAGCCAGCAAACCTTTTGGGTTTGTTTTGTCCGATTAAATTGGAGTGGTGCCTAAGCGAGGCATTGGCCTTATCTGCGATGTGCTAATGGGTAAAAATAATCGAGCACTATCGCGAGCTTGCCATATACTTGGTATTTTAGTATGCAAAAAATAAGTGTTTGAGCTTGCCTCTTTGAGAGTACATAAGCATAGTTTGTCAAATAATTTTGCAAAAAATGAGCACACATTGGGCTCGCCAGTTTGCAAATAGAAATACAATAGCAAAATGCAAAAATGAGCACACATGGGGCTCGCCAATTTCACAATTAAATAAGCACAATAATAGGCTTGTCAAATAATTTATGGAGAAAACAAGTGTCAAGTTTGACTCTCCAATTTGCAAATAAGGTGACCGCATGTCAAATCAATTATTCATTCACCATAACTTCATTATATATCAGTATATTTAGAAGTTAATAAATAATAATCTGAAAAGGACAAAAACAATTATTTAACTAAAATATTGAATTTGGTTAAACTAAAGAAACGTTGCACCTGATCACGTGTCGGACTATGGCATTTTGTTTGAAGATACGTACAAAATATCCAAAATGGAGATATGAGTTCATTTAGTTGTGTGGATCATCATGTGGGCCTTCGGGCCTTTTAAAATAAGCAAACTCCTTTTACTTTATGGCCCAATAGGGTTACTCAGCTTTTATCCCTTTATCAATCAAACGTATATATTGAATAATAGCAGAGGCGCCGGTGTAATTAATCAATAAATTTTCTTGTGCTTTCTCTTTAAATGACATGAAAGGAGGGAGAGACATTTCAGGCTCTTATCCGTTATACATCATTGCTGCACCCCCTTTAATGCGAAAATTTAATTTGTTTTCTTACTATGTTGGCACCTCTAGTGCTGCCGTTTCTGATTTGAGGCATAGGGATGTCATTTGGAGTTCTTTGATCAGTTGTGCCTCCAGCGACGAGAAAGACAACAAGACGGATGATTGTGTTTTGTCTATTCTCTCTCTTGTATAGCTTTTTTGCTGAGAGAACGCAGGCATACGTGACTTCTTCATTTTGATTTTTGAGATTCTCCAAAGTTGCGATTTTCTATTGAGAATAGTCTCTTCGTTATTAGCTATGGTCGTACATAGAATTTTTGAGTCCATCGTCGTTGTGCTTCTTCCACACGATCTGAGCACCCTCAGATTTCAGGTGGCTCCAAGAGCGGAGGAATAGCACTCGACAAGCTTTTGGACTTGAGCAGTCCTAGGATCTGAGCATCCTCAAGATTTGGGCGGCTTCGAAGTCCGAGATAGTGGTAAAAGTCATTCCTTCCTTCCAGAATATATTTTATGTCTTTGATTCTCTCTGTTTGCTAACATGGGGCTTTTCTCAGGTTGGGGTTGTTTTATCTTTTCACGTAGATTTATGGATAATCTCAAGCGGAGATGTTCATTTGACTTTGTTGATGTGAATTTTCTTTCTTCTGGGATCTTTTATGTTGCTCTGAACAATATTGTTGATGATCTCCTGATTTTGGTTGATCTCTGAGTGTCGGGGATGAGATTGCTCACATATTGTCTGATTGAATAGAGGCTGATTCTGTGTATACTCGTTCATCACGTTGTGATTCTCCTCCAAAAAATCATAGAATTATTATAAAAATCATTTCCCACAGACGGCGCCAATTGTTGTCGTGCAAATTTCGACAACACCAGTTTTGTGCGAGTATTCAAGGGCTACTTGGATACCAAAAAAAAAGATATGCGAGTACTCCCTTAGAATAGCGAGTACTCAAAGAATATAGTGTATAATATATGCGAGTATTGTAAATAGTATAAAATAGACACAGAAAAGTATAGTGGTTCAACAGGAGCTTCGGGCTTGGCCTACCTAATCCACTGTTGAAAAGAGTACTCTAGCTCTATTTCTTTATTCAGATCAGCCCCCTTTGAATGGAGGGGGAAACGTCTACTTATAGGTAGTAGGCATCGGTTACAAATAATGGCCATAATGAGACCGTTACAAAATAATAACAATAATATGATTATTAATCAAATTAATTACAACGGTTATAAATATATGTAACGTTTGTCATGAATGCTCCTTGAATGTTTGACTGTTGTCTTTCGTTGATTGGTGTATGTATTTGCGTCTTTCCCTATTGATACTGCGACTTCATCAAATATGCGAGGTGTGCCTTTCTTAATATAGCGAGATCTCTTTTAGTTAATATTGCGAGATCCTTTCTTTCGGTACTGCGAGTACTATAATATTGCGGGTCACCTTCAATACAACGAGTTCTCTATAGACAAGTCTTTCTCGCGGGGAGGGTAAATTTATGCCTATAACAATGGTCAAACCTGTCACCTTACTAAAATCTTCCAAGGCATTTTTGAGGTGCCTGACAGCAGCTTTTGACCCTTTACAGAAAAGGATCGGATCATCCACAAAACAAAGACTTATTAGCTTAAGAGATTTATACATAAGGTTAAATCAAAAGGTACCTACTCGAGCTTCAAGCTAAATTCTTCTGGTTATAAATTCAATGATGATGACAAACAACAAAGGAGACATTGGGTCTCCTTGTCTCAACCCTTTATCACCTTTGAAACCCCCTTGGAGTCTTCCATTCAGCATCAGCTTGTATGTGGTCCCCTTGATACATTTCATGACCCGCTTAATAAATATTTTTGGGAAACGAAGATGAACCAGCCAGGTCCCTAAGAATCTCTAATCAACAGTATCGTAGGCCTTACTTAGGTCAATTTTGATAGCACAACAAGGAGAAACATTCTTCCTTCCATAGTTCTTGATAAGATCTTGGAAGATAAGGATGTTGTGAGCTATCATTCTGTGTTGCACAAAGGCTGCTTGATTTTGATCAATTAATGTAGGAAGGACCATGGCAAGTCTTGTGCACATTACCTTTGAAATGCACTTATAAATCGTAGTGCAGCAGGCCATTAGTCTGTAGTCAATCACCTTGGTTGGGTTATCTGTCTTGGGAATCAAAGAGATAGTTGTCTCATCAAATTAATTAGGAATAGCTCCTGTGTTGAAGAAACTATTTATGGCCAAACAGAATTCATCTCCCAACTCTGGCCACATTATTTTATAAAACTCAGAACCATAGCCGTCAAGTCCTAGGCTCTTAATGCTTGGTATACTGAATAGACTCTTCTTTATCTCCTTCTTAGTTAATGGTTTTATAAGTTGAAGTTGGTGTTCCAGATTCAGAGATGAACTCGAAGCTAGCTTTTTGAAGTTGTAACTGCAAACATCAGGGTTAGCACTTCCCATGTAACCTTTGAAATGATTAACAAAGTGCTTTACCACTTCAATGTAGTCCTCTACCAACTGCCCTTGATCATTCATGTAGCTTGTGATTCTATTTTCCTCCCATCTTTTCTTGATAGAAGCATAGAAGTAGGCATTATGGTCACCGCCGTTTTTTAACCAATTGACTGTATTCTTTTGAACTAAGAAGCTATGTAACATCTTTTCATGATCACAATACTTCTCAGCTACTTCTCTTTCTGCCTTAATAAAATTCTCATCGTCACTGTTGGATTGTGCTCTCAACTTAGCCTCAACTTATTGCTCCTTAGCCTTTTGAAAGTTCAAATTCACATCACCAATCATCTCCTTGTTGAACTTCCTTAATTGATGCTTAAGTCTCATGCTTTTCAGGTGAAAAGATAAAAGCCCCGAGCCCTTGATTGGTTTAGCCTAACTCTCTGACACCACCTTTTTGAAGTCTCTATGGCCTATCCATAAATGTAAAAATATAAAAGGTTTAGTCCCGATATCCTAAACCACTGAAGAAGAAACAACATAGGCGTAATGATCAGACACTGTTTCCCAAGTCATATTAGCAGCTGAATTTGGAAACAAGTCCAACCAATCATCATTTTTCAACACATGGTCAATTCAGGAGTAAGTTCTGTCCTTAGCACCTTGGTTATTAGACCAAGTAAAGTGAGTCTCGATCTTATGTAATCAGTCTGTCGATCCTAACACACTCCAATGGGAAGCATCGTCCATCTCGCTCTAGTAATTTGATTACCCCCTATTCTATCTCCATACTCAAACACAGCATTAAAATCTCCCATAATTATCCATGGCTTAACCGGGAAATTGAGTTGAGCTAACCCCATCCATAGATGTTTCCTCTCATCCAAAGAGTTTGAGCCATAGATAAAAGTAGCACAATATTCCTTTCTATGACAAGCTAATTTCACGAGGCCGTGAACATACTGTATTGATTTTTCCAATATAGTAACCTTAGCAAATTTATCCCTCCAAATAATTAGAATCGGACCTTCAATAACTGGACTTGAAAAAAAGCACCAGCCTCAAAAGTTATTGACAAAAGCATCAGCCAATTTAGAACCTTTCATCTTGGTTTCAAGTAAGGCTCCAACACCAATTTTCTTTATTCTACAAACTTCAACCACTGCATCTTGCTTCTTAGAGCTATTGAGGCCCCTAACGTTCCAACTAAGAATGTTATTACTATCCATAAACAGGTAGATTAGTAACTATCTCAGTTTTCTCACTGCCTTGTTGTGTATGAAAAACCTCAAAAGTATTAGACCTAGAAGCATTACCTTCTTCGTCATTCGGCATAAAAATAGGTTTCTTCCTGGTTTGCATAGTTTTGGTGTTTGCCATTCCCCACTGCCAACTTTCTTTGGTCTACCTCGAATAGCAATTGCTTCTCCCTCTGACTTCTCTGTCTTTTTAATCTCCTCTCCAGTAGCGGTTGAACTCGAGTCCACCATCTTGTTCTCCTCAGTTGTTGCTACATCAATAGAAGTAGCATCTATAGTTAAAGCTTCTCTAGTGTCTAGCTTTTTTCCTTTTTCCTTGCCAGCATTATGACTATTATTACCTTCCTTTTTTGATCCCTCTGCAGCCTTTGACATTTTTCTACGGTGTGCCATCCTATCACCATAACCATTACAAGCTTTGCAGCGAGTAGCTAGCCATTCATAGTCCACTGCTTGTTAAGAAAGTCTCCCATGTTCATCCGTATAATGGATGATTCTTGGGGGTTCATCAGTAATATCCATCTCCACAAGCACCCTAGCAAGCTTCATCATTTATTTTTCCTTCATAACTTTATCAGTCATTAAAGGTTTTCCAATCATGCTTACCAAAGCACTAAGGCATTTCTTCCCTTAGTAATGGAGATGAAGACGAATCCATAACGGAATCGATTTAACCAAACGCACAACAGTTAAATCAGTTGTCCATGGTCTCACCACAACCGGCTTCCTATCAAACTGAAGCACACCCTCTTCCAGGACCAGATCACTTGTGGTTTCATCATTGAATTTAACAATGGTGAATCCCCCATTCATTCGAACAACTTGAGAAATTCCAAGATGCCCTTATTTACGTTTTATGAATCCTTCAAACACCGAAAGAGTAGGGTTTGCACATAGTACCATACACACAACTGTTGTATTCAAGTTCTCGGCTTGCAATTTAGCCTCTTCTACATCAATCTGGGCTATTTTGATTCCTTCTTTAATAAGCGGTTTCGATAGGTCAAAGTAGTCTCTCGAAAAGAAAGCTTACCTTCTGTGAATTTCTTCTAGCTTTGCTGTGCTTTTTCATGAAAATCAGCCTGCTCCACCTGATCTGCCCAAATTTTCTTCTCCTCTCGATCTTCATTTTTATCAAATTTTTCCCAGTCGAATCCACTTCCACTTCAAGAAGATCTTCAGGCGGAATTGCCTGAGAAATTAAGTCTAGAGCATTAGGATTTCCATTCGATTCAATCTTGTTCCCATCATCTTGGATTGAAGGGGGTTCTGCAATGTTCATTCTCACAACAGGCTTTTGAATCATGCGCTTTTTCTTTGCCATGGAAGAGAGAGAGCAGACCACACATGCCTTTTCTTTATCTTGTCTTGTCCCTTTATTTGTGCAAGTTTTAACCTTTTCCTATGCATCTCAACATGAAGATGGCCTACACCTACTCCTGAGCCATGTCCAGTGCCTTAAAAACTATAACCAACACTAACAATCTACAAAAGGAGGTGGATGTAGCCAAAAGGAGGCTGAGGTCACAAGGGCAAAGTTGGGCGAGGTGAACAAAAAATTTTCAGCCGCCAAGAAGAGGGTCGATGAGCTACAAAAGGAGATTCAAGACATGTCGTCTACCGCCTAACTTGAAGCGGATGTTGATGTTTTGTCCGAGGAGGTCAATTGTTTGAAGGACGAGAGGGAGAGTCTTCAAATTCTTCTTGCCACATTAACCCAAGAGAAGATGAACCTGGAAGAGGACATAAAATACAGTGAAACAAGCGAGGAAGTGCTACTGAAGGAGGTCAAAAGTTTGGAGACACCCGCCCTAGAGGTTTTCTACGAATTCTGGAAGTCCAACCCAGAGGGGAACTTTGATTACCTCGGTGAAACCAAAGAGGCGTATCTTAGTTACTGTGTGGGCTAGACAAACAAAGAAATTCTTGAGGCAGCTAAATCTACAACTTCGACCGACCAAAACACTGAGACCCCGCCCTCTAACGGGCGAGATGATCTGTACAAAGAACCTGGGATTCCTGCTGTGTGAACCCTTCTTTTTCTTTTTTTTTAGTTTGGCCCATGGGCCTCTTTTAAGTACAATATAGCCGACCAAGCAGTCTTTAAACTTGGTAATACTTCACTTTATTTTAAGATAATTAGCTGACCGGGAACCCTTTAATCCTGAGTTTATATCATGCTTTTGTCATCTTTTTTAAAATGAATATTTTCCCTTATATCAATAATTACACATGAAAACTGCCATGTTTTTTCTAAGATTGTTATTTACCTATGCTTTGTACGAGTATAATTCCCCCCAATTGACCGAGCAGACTTATGACTCTTGGTCACTTACATTTCACAAGTTCGGTTTTTTGGCTTTTGGGTTAGAGCAAACCCTTTGTATAAATTTTAATGGTAAATTTATAACTGTCTATAAAAAATAATTGACAAAATTAGAATGATAATTAATATCTTTATTCATTTATTGGTCAAAATAATTTTGTTACCATAGTAACTTACATTTATTGAATTATGAAAGCTATTATATGATCTAACTGATCTTTAGCTAATTAAAAAAATAAAACAATTGCATATATTTTTTTAACTGTACTACTTTAAAGATGGATCCGCCTAGAAGGCGATCTACTTAAGAGTAAATGTTCTAGCATTGTATACTTGAGAGGATCATTAGACCTTTTACACTTACTGGTAGTATTTCCTCAAATGTTTCCCATTCTAATATCTTGGTACTAGAACGAGCTCCATATTCTTGTCATATTGTCCCAGCTTTTATGCTCCAGAGTCCGTGACTTTAACCACCTTGTATGGCCCTTCCAAGTTAGGTCTAAGCATGCTAGCTGCACTCTCTTTTGTGTTCAAGAATACTCTTCTAAGGACCATATCTCCCACAAAGAATTTTCTAGCCCTCACTTGCTTGTTGAAGTACTGAGCCACCTTTCACTGATGAGCCACTAGGTTTAGGTTTTCTAAGGTTCATTTTTCTTTAATCTCGTCGAGTGATTCTGCCAGGAGGGCATGATTGGTTTCTTGATCGTAGGTTAATCGCGTGTGGGATAGAGGTTCTAATCCACAGGCACCATGGCTTCATAACCATAGGCCATAGCAAATGGCATTTGCCCCATTGTTGTTTTCTCTATTGTTCGGTATGACAACAATACTTCTGGTAGTTCCTCTAGCTAGTTCCTTCTAGCTTTTTCAAGTCATTTTTTAGTAGTGTCTTTGAGCATATTGATGACTTCCTCGACCTGACCATTTGTTTAAGGGTGTGCCACCGCAGAGAAACTTTTTGTAATTCCATGTGTCACACAAAAAATTGTAAACATCGAGCTAGGGTTGTACAAAAAAATTCGTGAACCGCCCAAACCGAACAACCCACCCAAACCAAACTGAAAAATCTATAAAAATTACAAACCAAAATAACCCGAAAAAATTACAAACCGCCCAATATGTTAATTGGGTGGGTTGAAAATAGGTCCAACCCGCCCAATTAAACTGAATAACCCGACCGACCCGACTTTGGATTTTTTTTTTACCTTTTAGTTTTTATTATATATAACATAAATGATTAAATATATAATAATATAAATTTATATACTTGATTGTTAGTTTCAAAATCATATATATTGTGTTGTATTTTGGTGAAAACTGATATTTTAATTTATCTTTTTAATTTTTATTGACTTACTTTGAAACCAAAAAAAAAAAAGTTTGGCCGGTTTGGGCGGGTTAACCCAACCAAACTGCCCAAACTGTTGGTCAGTTTACAGAATTTTTTTAAAAAAAAATTGGGCGGGTTACACATAAATTTTATCAACCCGAACTTTAGATTGGGTTAGAAAATATATAGGATAAACCGCCCAAACTGACTGATGTACAGCCAGCCGTACATCTGGCTATCAATCTGTTTGCCGTTGTCCGAAACAATCTTGTGGAGAAGTCCGAACTGAAATATTATGTTTTTCACCACAAAGTCCAACACTCTTTTAGGTGTGATCGTTGCTAAAGGCTCGGCCTCTGTCCACTTTGTAATATAGTCCACTGCGACCACTACATATTTTACCCTGCCCTTGCCCTTGGGCAATTGTCCGATCAGATCTATTCCCCATATGGAAAAAGGCCAAGGACTTTGCATTTGTATTAGCTCGTTGGGAGGTGCACGGAGGATCTTTGAAAATCTCTGGCATTTATCATATTTCTTCACGTAGGCCTTGAATATTCCATCATTGTCAGCCAAAAATATCCTTGCCTTAGTCTTTTCTTCGACAGACTTTGTCCTACTGCGTGGTTACTACAGAATCCATCATGCACCTCGGATAGGAGTCATGCAGCCTCTTCTTGTGTTACACATCTAAGTAATGGCATGGAGAAACCTCTTCTATACATCCCACCTTCGACTATGATATACCGTGCAGCTTTTCTCATCATCTTGCGAGCATCGTTCTTGTCATTTGGAAGTTCTCCGGTGTTGAGGTAAGCTGGTATGGGTGTCATCAAGTTTGGTGTTGTGTCGATCATTTTGATTTCTTCTGCACAAGTGATGACGGGTTCTTCTATGAATTTGATCGGGACTAGGTTGGCCTTATCTATTACTGTGCTACTCATAAGTCGTGCTAGGGCATCAGCAGTTACATTTTCTTCTCTTGGAATCTGACTGAGGGTATAACCCTTAAATTGTGTGAGCAAGTCTTGTATCTTGCTCAAATGGGCCATCATTTTCTCTCCTCGGGCCACGTACTCTCTTGAAACATGATTCACTACTAAGTTTGAATCACTACAGACCTCAATGTATTCGGCATGTACTTCCTGAGCATGTTTTAGTCCAGCTATGAGGGCTTCATACTCTGCTTCATTGTTAGAGGCCTTGAACCCAAATTTGATTGCTCCGTGCAGGTGTTGCCCCCAGGTGTGTCAAGGGAAATTCCTGCACCAGAAAGTTGGTCTGTAGCTAATCCGTCCATATGCGATTTCCAAGTAGGTCTGTCTAAATTCTTTTCTTGTAGGGAGTCTTGTACCGGCTTCGGGTTGTCCCTTCTGTTGCTTTCTTCTTTGCCTGTGCACTCAATTATAAATTCTGCCAAGGCCTGTCCTTAAATAGTTTTACAAGGTTAAAAGATTATTTTGTAATGACCCAACTCTATAACCCATTTATGTAATCGCCCAGAAGCATCAGACTTTTGTAATACTTGGTGCAATGGTTGGTCGTTGTACACCCGTACAAGGTGAGCTTGGAAATAGAGCCTTAACTTCCTTGTTGCTAAGATTAGGTAGTAAGTGAGCTTTTCTATTAAAAGATATCAACTTTTAGCTTCAACGAGTCTTTTGTTGATATAATAGACTGGATGTTGGATGTTGTTTTCCTCTTTTATTATCATGGTGCTTACAGCATATTCAGTGACAGCCAAGTATATTTCTAATTCTTCTTCTTCCAGGTGTTTTGAAGGTACAGGAGGTTTGGGAATTTGTCTTTTTAATTCTTAGAAAGTGTTCTCTCATTCCTCTTTCCATTCAAACTTTTTGTTACCTCGAAGGATGTTAAAGAAAGGAACACACTTGTCTGTTGATTTTGAAACGAATATGTTGAGTGCGGCTATTTAACAAGTCAAGCTTTGGACTTCCTTTGTCTTTGTTGGCGATTTCATATTCAGGAGGGCTTGTATTTTCTCAGCATTAGCCTCTATTCCCCTAACATTGACAATAAAACCAAGAAACTTACCTGAGCTTACCCCGAAGGAACAATTTAAGGGATTGAGTTTCATGCTGTATTTTCTAAGGATTTTGAAGCATTCATCTAGATCCTCTATGTGCCTCCAGCCTTCCTATATTTGACGAGCATATCATCCACATATTCCTCCATATTTTGTCTGATCTGGTCTTTAAACATTTTGTTTACTAGTCTCTGGTAGGTAGCTCCTGGATTCTTCAAACCGAACGACATTACTTTGTAGCAATATAGATCCATATCTATTCAAAAACTTGTATGTTCTTAGTTTGGTGGATGCATTGTGATTTGATTATACACTGAATAGGCATCCATGAAGCTCACGATTTCATGTTCAGTTGTTGCATCCACGAGCTGATCAATTCTTGAAAGCGGGAAACAGTCCTTGGGACACGCCTTGTGGTGGTCACTGAATTGAATACATACTCGCCATTTTTTGTTTGGCTTGGGCACTAGTATGGGGTTAGCCACCCAAGCTGGTTAGAAATCTTCAATGATGAACTTGTTCTCGCGCAGTCTCTCTACCTCTTCTTTCACTGCTAGCACATGTTCTTTGTCCAGTAGTCATCTCTTTTGCTGGATGGGACGAAAGTTTAGGTCAATGTTTAGGGCGTGAGACATCACAGTGGGGTCAATACCGACCATATTCTCATGTGACCAGGAAAAAATGTTTAGGTTTTCTTTTAGAAATTTTATTAAAGCTAATTTTATTTCGAGCAACAAACCCTTACAAATTTTGAGTTTGCTGGCCAGAATATTTGGGTCGATTTCCACTTCTTCCAATTCTTCCATTGTCCTTACATTTTGTTTGTTTCGCCAAGTCGGGGATCCATGTCTTCGTCCCTGCCTTGGGAGACTTTCTATTGGGCAATGTGTTGGGCTTTGTTCCCTAAATAAAGCTCTATTTTAATGTAATCTTTTCTATTCAATTATTGATAAAGAAATAGATTTAATTTCATTACTTGTTTAATGTGTTATTTGGTTCATCTGATCATTTATTTACTTATTTGATTAATCAATTCATCCAAACCCTTATCACAATGATATTCTTATTTATTGTGTTGTCAACACACTGGAAAGTAAACAAGATTGTGTGATTGAATGTATTCCTAGATTTATCAGTACACAGGGTTTAACTTATATGATAATCTACAACGTAGTTTACTTGCACCTTGGATGAGTGCTATGTCCTTTCTAGGGCATTGGTTAAAGTAAGCTTGGGTTGGAGGAGTATGCATTGGAAGGGACCGATATTGAATTTGGATTGGATATGATAAATTTACCGTAATATCAATTCAATTCAATATCTCCAAGTTGTTCCTAGATTAAATGATCTTAATCCTGACATGGTTAGGTTCGATCTCAAGAGTGTTATTTTTG
The DNA here is from genome assembly GCF_029168945.1 of Cannabis sativa. Lineage (NCBI taxonomy): Eukaryota > Viridiplantae > Streptophyta > Magnoliopsida > Rosales > Cannabaceae > Cannabis > Cannabis sativa. Next base: position 20,772,223 of record NC_083607.1, read on the forward strand.
CTCTTTGATTTGTTAGTTAAGCCTACCTTTTGGTCTGGGTGATACTGTTGGGTTTTATGCCGTAAATAAAACTCTTTACAATCTGATTAGTTATCAATATAAGAAATTTGAAGTGATTGATGTTTGCATGAATTTTACATGCTAATGGTTTAATATGTTTAATATGTTTATTACATTCATACACACAAAATCAGTTAAATACAGATCATATGTTTATTCACAATTACAGTGTCGTCAACACAGTGGAATGTGATTGTGATCATATGAATCAAAAGTTTTGGTCCCTGTTTCATCAGTGTTATTGGATTTACAATAATGTGATAATCAGCGATGATGTGTACTTACACTTGGAGTAAGTGTTATGTTCTTTCCAGGACATTAGTAAAGTATACTAGTTTCGAATGTATGGAGTGTACATTGGACTGGACCGATATTGCAACTAAATTAAGATATTACAAACTTACCGTTATACATATCTTTCCAAGTCAATATCAGTAGTTGATCTTAAGATTAAAAGAATCTAAATCCTGATATGCTTAGGCTCAACTTAGGAGTGCTATTCATGTTCTTAGATTTATTAGTTAAGCCTACTTTCGGGTCAGGGTGATACGTATATTTCGAGAACATGATAGTATGATTGAGTGGGAGTGCTGAACATAAATATGGAATCTATAGCTTCTACTGATGTATAGAAGTTAAGTGATGATTCCCTTCGAGCTTAGCAAATAGAAGTAAATGGATGAGCTCTTGTTTAACTGACTAATTATTAGATCACTAAACACCATTTACAGGTAGCTTGTAAGACTCATTAATTGATCCATGGTCCCCATTCTAGTTGAGAACATTCTGCTTGTAAGACTCATTAATTGATTCGTGATTGATCAATTATAATTCTAAAGTTAGACTATGTCTAATTTTATGAATTTTCACTATTCAGGGGTGAAATTGTAAAGAAAAGAGTTTCTAGGTTTATTTATTTATTAATGGACTTTTTATGTCTAATTAATAATTAAATTAAATGACAATATTATTTAATAATCTATTTTAGTTATTAAATAATTAGTTTTGGCATTTAAAAGGTTAGAATTGGAAAATTGGCGTTTTTGAGAAAATAGAGATAAAATTTGATAAAATTGCAAAATTAAGTGAGGCGCAATAACACCATATGGCCGGCCACTTAAATAGCTTTTTCAAATTAATATTTTCATTATTTTAATGCCAAATAATTCTAAACCTAGACCTAGTAGTTGCCTATAAATAGAAAGTGATGGCTTAGTCACATAACATGCTTTTCATTAGCTTTCTGACAAAAATTTCTCTCTTCAGAAAAACTGAGCCTTCCCACTTTCTATACCTTGGCCGAAATACCTCTCTCTCTTTTCCCTTCATCTTTTTCGTGACCCTAGTGAAAGAGTGAGTGCCCACACACAGCAAGCAGTAACTCAATCATAGATTGGAAGACTGTGAAGGATCAAAACTCGAAGAAGAAGGACATTCGGGCTCAGATCTTGATTATACTCTGCTACAGAAAGGAATCAAGGGTTAGAGATCTGAGTGGAAGGAGACATTAGTTTTGCTGCATCATTGTAAGGTTTTCTTAACTTTATATGTGTTTATTTTATCGTTTTAGAAAATTCATATTTAGGATGTTTAAACAACATACTTGTGAGTAGATCTAAGATCCTGGTAAAATAATTCCCAACAACTGGCCTCAGAGCCATGGTAATTGATTTACTTACATGAAATTTGGACTTTAAAACGATTGTTTGTTTGTTTTTGGATGGTATCATGTTGTATTGAGTGTTATTTGATGATTGATTGATGTTTGTGAAATTTTCGTGAAAAATAATTGCGATTTTATCTCTGGAATTATTTTTATTGGATAGTATGGAAAAGATTAAGCAAGTTAGCCTTTTACAGAACTTAATTTGGATTTTATTTGAATTAATTATGATTTTTTGAAGATTTAAAAAAATCGGGGCTGTGCTGATATTTTCCTGCGATCGCAAATCTGTCCGTACAGTTTCGAATTTTTTTGTTTTTCTTCAATTTTTCATATTTTTTCATGGAATTAACTTCCGCTTTTTTGTATAGTTTTGTATATATACTATTACTATTCCTAATTCAATTCTAATTATAATTTTGAATTAATTTAATATTTTTTAAATTTAATTCAAGATATTAGTGTAATTTGAATTTGAATAGAAATAGTATCTATCTTCTTGCTTAAATATCTATCTTATTTTTAAATTTGATTATATTGTTTTTTAAATTTAAGGTCAGATTTTATAAGATATTTATAAAATCTTTTAAGATATTTTTAAGATATCTTATCTTTTAAGATATTTTTAATTATATCTTATCTTTTAAGATTTTTTTTAAATTAAATCTTTTTAGATATTTTGACCTTATTTAAATTTAAAATAAGATATTTATATTCATGTAATTTTAAATAGATGTAAGATATTTTGCTAACTTTTAAATTTTGTTATTTTATTTATTTAAATTAAATTTAAAATCTGAAAAGATATTTCATTTATCTTTTCTAATTTTTATTTTTAAAATAACATTTAATTTTTAAAAGTAGTTAGCAAATTTTGAAATGATATTTAGGTTGGTTGAAACCTAATTTTTTCAAAATAGTAGGTTTAATTTTAAATATTTTTTTTAAATTTCGAAATTTAAATTTTTATTTCCGAAATTTAAATTTTTTTTTATTTTTCGAAAATTAAATTTTTTTTAATTATTTATTTTTCGAAATTATTTATTTAAAATTAAATAAATCCTACTTCCAACTATCCAGCTAACCTTGTTGCAGGAGTATATGGTTTAAACTTGTGTGTAAGTTTTACAAAACCTATTATTACTTGATTGCAAATAGCCATGGTTACCTTTTGCCAAATCTAATGATCTGATGGCTCCCTTGGTCAAGTTAATAATTTGTAACAGGTAAATTTTACAATCTTCTTTCATCTGTGTATGCCTATATGTTTATTTTGTTTTAATATAGATACATATAGGTTGTTGCTAAATAAAATGTCACACCATGATAGATTTTATTTAGGTCCATTTAGTTATTGGACCTATTCAATTAATAACAGTTATTTATTTTAAGGTTAAATTCCTCTCTTTTGGGCCTTGTGTGAGAGTTGGGAGCCATAGAAGTGGGTACGTGTAAAGCCCGCTTAGTTAATTTGGAAATTAGCAGTTATTTATGTTAATCAGGAAATTATTTATAGCCATTTAAATAATTTATCATTGTTAATTATGAAATTCAGATATGCATAATTATGTCATCAGCAGTTTTTATATTTCGCATTTCCGGTGTCCGGTATTTTGGAACGCGGCGTTTGGCTCAGTAGAAATCACAGCTTAGTATGTTAGTATTTTGGGGACGGGTTTTAGACATTGGGAATGTCGGGAATGGCCGGGAATTTAGAATGTCCCAAAAATACCCCCTTTAGTATGATTTTCATGGTTTATGGTGGAGGGGCAAAATGGTCTTTTTGCCCCATTAGTGTTTTGTCTTTTAGTGACTTTTAATTGGAATTAAATGGTTATTTATTTAATTGTTTTTGGCTGAAAAAGGATTTAATAAATGGTATTATATGGCTTTATTCTTTAGTTTTCTTCATTTTCCAAACTTAGTCAAAAAAATTAGAAATTCAAAAATAGAAACTCTCTCTCTTTTCCTCTCTTTCGGCTGAGCTTGGGGGGATTCAAAGCTGGGATTTTGGTTGGTGATTTCTAGTGATTTTGCTAGATCAAAGTGTATTTTCTTTAAGGTAATTCTTGGCTTTAATCTCTTACTTGTTTTCTTGGAAAAAAATTGATGAAAAGAGGATGAATGCATGTTGTTTTGGGATGTTGTTGGCTGCTGTGTTTTGTGATTATTGTGTGTGATTCAAGCATGTTTATGTGAGGTTATTTAGGTTGTTTTGAAGCATGAATGTTAGATTGAGTTAAGCTTTGGTTTTCTATGTAAAATATGTGAATTCTTGAATGAAATGGTTGTGTTCTGTTGCTGTGTTATTGTTGATGTTTTGGGTTGTTTTCAGAGGCTTAGTTAAGCTTGTCTAAGTAGGTTTTGATGGGTTTGGTTGCATGCTAGCTAGGTTTGCTCAAGTTTGAGTTTAGAACTCAAAGCTTGAGCTCTAATGGTGGTTTTTGAATTCGTGCAATCTGGGTGGTTTTGTTGCCTTAGAAATGTTCTAGGGGAGGTATAGAACAGGTCTGGAAGGTTTCATGTGATTTGGGGTTGAATTGTGCAAGTTATGAATTTTTGATGTTGTCGTCGCGAGGAACCGGAATTCGGTTGAGCATCCGATCCGGATGGGGGTTCGTAATTTCCCGAACCGGAATTCGGTTGGGCAACCTATGTCACGGTTGGGGGATTTTTCATAACCCTAGTTTTCCTCGTTTTTGGGTTTTTAGGGGTATTGCCATGCTTTTTATCGATAGGGAAACTTTTAGTTTCAAGTTTTAGTCCCGGGAAGTGATTTAGCGTGTCACTTATAGCGTTGTGATTTTTATGGTTTAGGAGCCGATGTCCGCCGTTCGGCTTCGGTTCCGGTCGGGTTGACCAAGCACACCCGAAATCGAATCCGTGTAAGATTAGTATAACAAGATGCATATGTAGATTACATGTTTAGCGTGCATGTAGGAAGCTTTGCTAGATTACATTAGATATGTATTTAGGCTTCGAACCATCCAACCCTGTCACGTCGGTACAGCCGGAGTATGACCAAGAATGAGTACGACCGGCTCGACCGATCAGCCGACACTTGGTTGGTGGTTCGATCTTATTGACCTATCCCGTCGGCATGACAGCCGGAGTATGACCAAGCACGGAGTATGACCGGTTCGACCGATCGGGAGGATACTTGTCAATAGTACCGTCCCCCGAACGTTCAAAACTCGGCACCATGTTGGACATGGCAAGAGTGCTCGGCACCATGTTGGACATGGCAAGAGCGGGACTCGGTATCGTGTTGGACACGGCGATCGGTTTTATGTATGATATTAGTATGCTTTTCTTACCGAGTCCGTCGACCCGCGCTTACGTTCATGTGTAGGTAAAGGCAAGGCCGTAGCCGATGGACCGTGACCGAGCATTTGAGATTGTACATGTCGTGGCGGTTGGGCTGGAGCGTACGATCCTCGGGACGACAGTGGCCGAGATTTTTGTAACTGTCGTTAGACGACTTTCATTTTGATGTAAAAGTTGAACAGTTAAAACGTTTGTAAATATTTTTATAAATCGGGATCCCGAGACTTTTGTAAAATGGTTTATAAGTTAATGAAAAAGCAAAATTTTTAATTAATCACGTTTTTCCATAAACCTCGTTGATTAGCAACGAGCTGCACAGTACGTTTAAAAATCACGTAATACGCCTAAAATAGTTAGGGTGTTACAATTTGGTATCGAGCCGCTGTGTTGTCTTCCGAAGATCGTCACGACATGTACAATCATCATCGGAGTTAGCTCGGTTCACGGTTCGGCAAGCCTTTATTGCTTTAGTAGTTTATTTTATTCAGTTATGAAAAAGAAAAGCCTGTTAGGAAGCATGTTAGTAGCCTGATAGTAGAATAGGCGCATGTTTCATTTCTAATTTCCAAATTAAGCGGCATTAGTAAGCTCGCCTTGAATACGACCTGATATGCCAACTCTTGGTTTCGCAGGCGGTTCTAACTAGATGGACGCCAGGCGGACTACCAGGAGTCAGGGCAACTCCGTGGGGTCGAATCAGGGTCAGGGAGCTCAGTTTCCCCCACCTGCTCGGGGCCGAGGCAGAGGTCCCCGAGGCAGGGCTCGTGGCCGGGGTGATGAGAACCCGCCACAGTTGCCTGTGCTCCCCACTCGATCCGGGAGTCCCGACCGGGAGTTGCGGTTTGCGGAGATGCAAGCCCGGATCGAAGAACAAGACCTCGAGATCCGTAGGTTGAGACAGCCAGGTGCTCCCGCAGTTCCGGTGCCGTAGTTCCAAAGTGGCACCCGCCCTCGCCGCCTGTGCCGAGATAGTGGTGGCGGCCCATAGATTGGAACCGTTGTATGAGCGGTTCCGAAGCAAGCACCTCCGTATTCCCGGGAGGTCCGGATGTGTCGAAAGCCGAGCAGTGGCTTACGGTGATCACCAGAATTCTGAACTTTATGGGTGTCACCGGTAACGACAGAGTGGTGTGCGCCACATTCCAGTTCCAGGAGGATGCCCTGGTATGGTGGGACATGGTGTCTCAGATTCACGATGTCACCACCATGACTTGGGAGAGGTTCCAAGAACTCTTCAACGCGAAATACTATAATGAGGCGGTCAGAAGCGCCAAGAGGAAAGAGTTCGTTCACCTGACCCAGCGGGAGAACATGAGCGTCACTGAGTATACTACTCAGTTTGACCGGTTGGCGAGGTTAGCCTCGGGAATTGTGCCGACCGACTTCGGCGAAAGGAGAAGTATCTGGACGGGTTGAATCCCAAGATCAGGCATGACCTGATGATTACCACAGACGACAGCACCACCTATGCTCAGATGGTGGAGAAGGCACTGCGAGCTGAGGGCGCAGTGGGGTGTATGTCAGAATCAGCCAGTACTCCGGTTAGTGGCGGAGCTCCTACCCCTCCTGCATCAGGCTTTAGCAGGGGGAGTAGTGGTTCGGCCATTGATCAGAGGAAGAGGGCACCCATCGCTTCGGCGGCTCGAGTCGAACAAGAGGTTCGGGGAACCGCAACGGCAGGGAGTCGTCCCGGTGGTAATGAGACCCGATTCTCCTATCCCGAGTGCCCTAGCCGCAAGAGGCACCATCGGGGTGAGTGCAAGGGCGGGGATGCTTTCATTGTGGCATGCCCGGCACTTCAAGAGGGAATGTCCCCGGCTCGGCCGGAGGCACCGAGAGCTCCGGCGATACCCACTCCGGCCGGGGTGTTCGCTATCACGCAGCCGATGCGGATGCCGGCCCATCGGTTGTTACAGTCGGCCTTTTTATTAACAACTCGCTTTATTCAGTCTTTGTTTGATTCTCGGGGCTACACACTCTTATGTGGCGGCCGCAGTCTTTAGTAAGTTGGGTAGACCCTTTGATAGATATGAATCGGGGTTTGGAACCCCGTTACAGCGGAGAATTGGTTATCTCCAATAGGTGGATTAGGTCTATGCCGATCAGGATAGATGGTAGAGAGTTAAGCGCTGATCTGATAGAGATGAGCTTAGTCGAATTCGATATTATTTTAGGAATGGATTTCCTATCTAAATATTCGGCGAGCATTGACTGTAAGAGGAAGATGGTGGTCTTCCAACCGGAAAGTGAAGAACCGTTCGTGTTTGTGGGTTCGGTTCAGGGATCTCGGATCCCGGTGATCTCGGCTATGTCAGCAAGAGAATTATTGCACGGTGGGTGCTTAGGGTTTCTGGCCGTGGTGGTGGACACCACTCGGCCAGACACCATTCGGCCAGAGGACATCAGTGTGGTTCGGGAATTTTTGGACGTTTTTCCCGAAGAACTTCCAGGGTTACCACCTCATCGGGAGATTGACTTCGTGATTGACTTGGCACCAGGGGTGGATCCGGTTTCTAAAGCCCCGTATAGGATGGCTCCAGCTGAACTTAAGGAATTAAAGATTCAGCTCCAAGGGTTGCTTGACATAGGGTTCATTCGGCCCAGTGTGTCACCTTGGGGAGCCCCGGTTTTGTTCGTGAAGAAGAAGGATGGTTCTATGAGGATGTGCATCGACTACAGGGAGCTGAACAAGCTGACGGTGAAGAATAAATATCCACTACCTAGGATCGATGACTTGTTCGATCAGCTTCAGGGGAAGACGGTCTTTTCTAAGATTGATCTCCGTTCGGGTTATCATCAGTTGAGAATCCGAGAGGAGGACATTCCAAAGACGGCTTTCCGCACTAGGTATGGACACTACGAGTTTCTGGTTATGTCATTCGAACTAACCAATGCTCCTGCAGCATTCATGGACCTGATGAATAGAGTATTCAAGGATTTCCTCGATACCTGTGTGATTGTGTTTATCGACGACATCCTCGTGTACTCTCAATCAGAAGAGGAGCATGAGTTACATCTTCAGATGGTACTGCAACGACTTCGAGAACATAGACTCTACGCCAAGTTCAAGAAATGTGAGTTCTGGTTGTCTCAGGTGTCCTTCCTAGGGCACATAGTGAGTAAAGATGGGATCAAGGTGGATCCCGGGAAGATTGAATCCGTCAGGGATTGGCCGAGACCGAAGACAGTGACAGAGATCAGAAGCTTCTTGGGATTAGCTGGGTACTACCGTAGGTTCGTGGAGGGGTTCTCCAAAATTTCAATGCCCCTAACCGAGCTTACAAAGATGAATCAGCGATTTATCTGGACAGATAAATGCGAAGCTAGTTTTCAGGAGCTGAAACAGAGATTGATTACTGCTCCGGTACTAGCTTTGCCTTCGGACGAGGAGAAGTTTGTAGTCTACTGTGACGCATCCAAACAGGGTTTGGGGTGCGTATTGATGCAGGCCGATCGGGTTATCGCTTATGCCTCCCGTCAGTTAAAGGATTATGAACAGCGATACCCGACTCATGATCTAGAATTGGCCGCAGTGGTTTTTGCACTGAAGATTTGGCGGCATTACTTGTATGGGGAGAAGTGCGAGATCTATACCGACCATAAAAGTCTCAAGTATTTCTTTACTCAGAAAGATTTGAACATGAGACAAAGGCGTTGGTTGGAACTAGTGAAGGATTATGATTGTGAGATCCTTTACCATCCCGGGAAAGCCAATGTAGTGGCCGATGCCCTGAGCAGAAAGGGTCCCGGGCAAGTAGCTAGTATGGTTCAGATCTCACCTCGCCCAGCAGAGGATATGGTTAGATCCAGCATTGAGTTTGTGGTAGGTCAGCTTCACAACTTAACGCTGCAATCTGATCTGTTGGAAAGAATAAAGGTTGCTCAGATGACAGATCCGGAGTTAGTGAAGATCCGAGACGAGGTATTGGCTGGTCAAGCCAAAGACTTTTCAGTGTCAGATAGTGGGGTGCTTTTGTATAAAGCCAGGGTTTGTGTCCCGAACAGTGTGGACTTGAGGAACGAGATCTTTGAGGAGGCTCATTCTACTCCATATTCTCTACATCCCGGCACCACCAAGATGTACCAAGATTTGAAACCGTACTTCTGGTGGAGCGGTATGAAGAAGAATTTGGTAGAATTCGTATCGAGATGCCTCACTTGTCAGCAGATCAACGCTGAACATCAGAGACCAGCAGGGTTGTTGCAGCCTCTAACCCTACCAGAATGGAAATGGGAGGATATTACGATGGATTTTGTGGTCGGGTTACCTAGGACCACGGGTACGTATGATTCCATCTGGGTAGTGGTGGACCGATTTACGAAATCTGCTCATTTTCTGCCTGTCAGAACAACATTTTCAGTGGATCAGTTGGCAGAACTGTACGTCAGGGAGATAGTAAGACTTCACGGGGTACCGAAGTCTATAGTTTCGGACAGGGATCCGAAATTCACCTCCAAATTTTGGCAAAGTTTGCAACGGGCAATGGGTACGAAGCTAAAATTCAGTACAGCATTCCATCCTCAGACAGATGGTCAGTCCGAAAGGACAATTCAGATATTGGAGGATATGTTGAGAGCCTGTGTTATGGACTTTGAGGGTTCATGGAGCAAATATCTACCGTTAATAGAGTTTTCATACAACAACCGTTATCAGAGTACGATAGGGATGGCACCCTATGAACTGTTGTACGGTAGGAAATGTAGATCCTCTATCCACTGGGATGAGACAGGGGAGAGGAAATACCTAGGTCCAGAGTCAGTTCAGCGGACCAATGAGGCAATAGAGAGGATTAAAGCTAGAATGCTTGCCTCCCGGAGTGCATGTAAGAGTTACGCGGTCCGAAACGTAGGGATGTTGAGTTCCGAGTAGGGGACCATGTGTTTTTGCGAGTATCTCCGATGAAGGGGATTAAACGTTTCGGGAAAAGAGGCAAGTTATGCCCTAGGTTTACAGGACCTTTCGAGATTCTCGAGAAGATAGGTCAAGTGGCATATCGGTTAGCATTGCCTCCAGCCTTATCAGCAGTGCACAACGTATTCCATGTCTCAATGTTGAGAAAATACGTTTCAGACCCCTCTCATATACTCAGTTATGAGAGCCTTCAGCTTCAGTCAGACATGTCTTATGAGGAACAGCCAGTGCAGATCCTGGATAGGAAGGATAAAGTCCTTCGGAATAAGACCATAGCGTTGGTCAAGGTTCTCTGGAGAAACAGTAAGGTGGAAGAAGCCACCTGGGAGCTTGAGTCAGATATGCGAGCTCAATATCCAGAGTTATTCAGGTTAGATTTCGGGGACGAAATCCTTTTAAGGGGGGGATAGTTGTAAAGCCCGCTTAGTTAATTTGGAAATTAGTAGTTATTTATGTTAATCAGGAAATTATTTATAGCCATTTAAATAATTTATCATTGTTAATTATGAAATTCAGATATGCATAATTATGTCATCAGCAGTTTTTATATTTCGCATTTCCGGTGTCCGGTATTTTGGAACGCGGCGTTTGGCTCAGTAGAAATCACAGCTTAGTATGTTAGTATTTTGGGGACGGGTTTTAGACATTGGGAATGTCGGGAATGGCCGGGAATTTAGAATGTCCCAAAAATACCCCCTTTAGTATGATTTTCATGGTTTATGGTGGAGGGGCAAAATGGTCTTTTTGCCCCATTAGTGTTTTGTCTTTTAGTGACTTTTAATTGGAATTAAATGGTTATTTATTTAATTGTTTTTGGCTGAAAAAGGATTTAATAAATGGTATTATATGGCTTTATTCTTTAGTTTTCTTCATTTTCCAAACTTAGTCAAAAAAATTAGAAATTCAAAAATAGAAACTCTCTCTCTTTTCCTCTCTTTCGGCTGAGCTTGGGGGGATTCAAAGCTGGGATTTTGGTTGGTGATTTCTAGTGATTTTGCTAGATCAAAGTGTATTTTCTTTAAGGTAATTCTTGGCTTTAATCTCTTACTTGTTTTCTTGGAAAAAAATTGATGAAAAGAGGATGAATGCATGTTGTTTTGGGATGTTGTTGGCTGCTGTGTTTTGTGATTATTGTGTGTGATTCAAGCATGTTTATGTGAGGTTATTTAGGTTGTTTTGAAGCATGAATGTTAGATTGAGTTAAGCTTTGGTTTTCTATGTAAAATATGTGAATTCTTGAATGAAATGGTTGTGTTCTGTTGCTGTGTTATTGTTGATGTTTTGGGTTGTTTTCAGAGGCTTAGTTAAGCTTGTCTAAGTAGGTTTTGATGGGTTTGGTTGCATGCTAGCTAGGTTTGCTCAAGTTTGAGTTTAGAACTCAAAGCTTGAGCTCTAATGGTGGTTTTTGAATTCGTGCAATCTGGGTGGTTTTGTTGCCTTAGAAATGTTCTAGGGGAGGTATAGAATGTGTCCGGAAGGTTTCATGTGATTTGGGGTTGAATTGTGCAAGTTATGAATTTTTGATGTTGTCGCTCGCGAGGAACCGGAATTCGGTTGAGCATCCGAATTCCGGATGGGGGTTCGAATTTCTAACCGGAATTCCGGTTGGGCAACCTGGTCACGGTTGGGGGATTTTTCGAACCCTAGTTTTCCTCGTTTTTGGGTTTTTAGGGGTATTGCCATGCTTTTTATCGATAGGGAAACTTTTAGTTTCAAGTTTTAGTCCCCGGGAAGTGATTTAGCGTGTCACTTATAGCGTTGTGATTTTTATGGTTTAGGAGCCGCAATCCGCCGTTCGGCTTCGGTTCCGGTCGGGTTGACCAAGCACACCCGAAATCGGAATCCGTGTAAGATTAGTATAACAAGATGCATATGTAGATTACATGTTTAGCGTGCATGTAGGAAGCCTGCTAGATTACATTCGATATGTATTTAGGCTTCGAACCATCCAACCCTGTCACGTCGGTACAGCCGGAGTATGACCAAGACGGAGTACGACCGGCTCGACCGATCAGCCGACACTTGGTTGGTGGTTCGGTGCTATTGACCTATCCCGTCGGTACAGCCGGAGTATGACCAAAGCTCGAGTATGACCGGTTCGACCGATCAGGAGGATACTTGTCAATAGTACCGTCCCCTGAACGTTCAAAACTCAGTACCATGTTGGACATGGCAGTAGTGCTCGGCACCATGTTGGACATGGCGATAGCGGGACTCAGTATCGTGTTGGACACGGCAGTCAGTTTTATGTATGATATTAGTATGCTTTTCTTACTGAGTCTGTCGACTCACAGTTTACGTTCATGTGTAGGTAAAGGCAAGGCTGTAGCTGATGGACCGTGACCGAGCATTTGAGATTGTACATGTCAGGGCGGTTAGGCCTGGAGCGTACGATCCTCGGGACGAGGCCGAGATTTTTGTAACTGTCGTTAGACGACTTTCATTTTGATGTAAAAGTTGAACAGTTAAAACGTTTGTAAATATTTTTATAAATCGGGATCCCGAGACTTTTGTAAAATGGTTTATAAGTTAATGAAAAAGCAAAATTTTTAATTAATCACGTTTTTCCATAAACCTCGTTGATTAGCAACGAGCTGCACAGTACGTTTAAAAATCACGTAATACGCCTAAAATAGTTAGGGTGTTACAGTACGACATACTGAACCCAGCACCCCCTCACATGAACTACCCCAATTGTGAAGGCCCATTTGCCTGATTTAAATAACTGTACTAGGTTAATTATATTAGTTTGACCTAATAAAATTGAATTAGCAACATAATTAACTTTTAAAATATATGAAAATTTATTTTTCATTTTAATATTTTAAAGTTAATTTTAAGAAAAACACTTTTAGTTTTAGATAATATTTCTAGACAAACTATTTGTATTTTTCTTGTATTTAATTAAATATAGAATTTTAACTAACTAAGATTCTTTCTGGAGCTTATTTAATTAAATATTCCTATTTAAGTTATAAATTAGTTGTATCAACTGATTTTTCTTATCTAACTTAAATTTGAATATTTGATTTAAATTTTAAATCAAGTTGAGGAATCCTAGGCATTAGGTATTAAAGATTCTTAAGATATTTTTTAAGTTAATATCTTTTCAAATATTAACTTAAAATGGAATATCTTAGATATTTTTTTTGGTTAATATATTTTCAAATATTAACTTTAAAAAGATATCTTCAAATTAAGTGGTTACAACTTAATTTTTGATATTTAATTAAATCTAAATTTGAAATTATTTAAGTTTTAGATTTTCTCTATCTAACTTAAATTAGATATTTTTCAAATTTTGAAAAGATACTTAGTCAAATAAGATATCTTCTAGATAGTAATTTCTAGACTACTTATTATTTCTAATATTTAAATAGGAAAATTATACTTTGTGAAATTAATTATTTAATTAATTAATTTTGTTACAATTTTATTAAGTATATTTTTCCTAGTATTAAATAGAAATTAATAATTAAGCCTTCTCTACACTTAATTATTACTTCTTGAATTTAATACATTTAATTAACTTGAAGAATCTAAATATCTAAGTTGATTTTCATCATGATACTTAAATATTTATTGATTTTTCATGACACTTAATTAAATAGAAAATTATTTTTAGGTTGAAATTTAATTTTTCAACTTAAATTTAAATAATTTTCAATATATATTTCTTTATTTTATTAATCAATTTCGAAATTTTCATTTTAATTATGCAATATTTTCGGATTTTTTTTTGAAAAATAGATTGAGTTGTAAATTAATTATTTATTTTAATTAATTCTTGGACCAACTACAATCAATGATTTTTTTCATTTAATTGATTAATTTAAAATATATATATTATTAGAAATTGAATTAACTTGTCAAAAGAAAAACTTGTTGTGAAAATTATATTGCTTTATAATTGCGCAAGTGTACACAATCACAAACAAGTAATACAATGATAAGTAATCAAAGTTCGTCTCCACAGGGACTTTTTACTAAATAATGTTAAATCAACTAAAAGTAATTCCAAGAATTTCAAATAAAAATAAAATAAAGTCACACATTAATTCACGAGAAAAATTTATAGCCTTGAATCTAAACTTGAGAACTAATTTTTTTAAACTAAATAAACTAAGAATAAGAAACTAAAAGTGATTAAAATGGTGGTAATTTCAGATTAGGAAAATAGACTTGGGTGATTAATTTCCACTTGTATGTCCCAGTTGATACAGCAATGACCCAGCAATGACTCAGCAATCCTGGCAAAGTTAACAAATTTCAACAAAAACCAGCAAGCTTTTTCCAAAACTTGCAAATAACCATTCATAATCTCACAATGCATTCCTACATCAGTTTAGATCACAAATAGCCCAATAAAGCATCAAATCCTTAGTTATACATGGTAGCAAAATATTCCTATTTCACTACTAATTAATACCTAAAAGAAAAGGTAAAAATCATGCATCAATTAGAGGAGTTCAACTAGGTCTTACTTTTCCAAGTAGGATCTAGCTTGCTAAATGTTAAAAATGGCCAAAAATTAACATTCATTCAACTTTTCATCACATCTAATTGAACAAAGACAAGATTACTTCATCATTGCAAAGTCAAAACACTAGTCCATACAAGGGTTTATAACCACCCAAATCTCAAAAAGTTTAGTTCATAACTGAAATTAAAAACTCAAAACCAGAAAATGTATTGTTCATGAAGTTAAAGAGAAGCTTAAGGAGAAGAAAATGATACAAAACGAAGTGGAGAGCAAGAGAAATGAGTGGTGAGCTCAAATCCTTTCTTTGATAGTTGTCTTCTTCTCCTTCTTCTCAATCTTCTTCTTCTTTGTACTCTCTTTCTCTGTACTTTTTCTATCCTTTTTGCTGCTGTAATTTTCGTACTCTTCATTCAAAGTGCAGCCAGCCACTCTTCTAATGACCTCCTCTTTTTCTTTTTGCCCCCCAATTAGGGTACCAAAGTTTACCCTAATTGGAAATCCCAATCATCACCCACTTGTCCTTCATTTTCCACATGTTTGTTGAGTCAATAGCCAAATTCCGCCACCTCAGCTCGTTTTTCTTTTCGTTAAAGCCAGCTGGACTATCTACCAAAATAAACTTACTGGGCTGACAAATTGCTACGCGATGATTGCTATAGCAATGCCAGTCAGCAATAATCATTTTTCTGCTCATTTTTCTCCTTGTCCCAAACATTTCCAAATACCTATTCTTGTATTTTTTTTCTGCTTAAAACACATAAAAACAACAACATAAGTCCATCTAACACTTACTAACACACACACTTCCATTTATTACAAAGACACAACAAACTAAACACAATTACATAGTATAGACATTAATTGCTCTACATTTCACATTAAATTCAAGCTTAAAGATATGAGAATAACTCTAAATCTTAGAGTTATCAACACCCCAAACTTAAAATCTTGCTCATCCTCGAGCAATGACAATACAAACTAAACAAAATAAAACACAACAACAAATTTTTACACAAAGACTCAACATACAAGACAAATGAGAGATTTCATAGAAATTCAAGTTGGCCTAGCGAACATTGATGCTCTCAGAAAAAATGGAATTAAATAGAATAGGAAATTGCTTGCCGTAACTTTATATGCTGCCCCTTTAAAGTTTTTGTCATTGGATAACATTAATGTTTCCCAAAAGTCACCTAATCAACAATTTATACAAGCATATCCCACCTAAATTTTGAACTTCTCTCCAACTACCTTAAACTTTTTTTTTTTTTTTTCATTCATTTCAGCTCCATAAGTTGGATTAGTGCACTCCTCTCCACTAATGTAGTCTAAACTTATCCCCTTGATCAATAGGACTTTATTAGGCTTGTAATGTTAGGCTTGGGTTAGGGTATGGTAAAGGATGTATTTTAGCTAGCTCAACACCTAACCACTTCACTTGTCAAAAACCGAGCCTCTTCCATGATTTTTTTCTTTTGACTCACTTCCCTAATTCATTATACTCACAAGTACTTGATATTAAAATTGACTTCTCTTGCTATGTTTATTCTTTTTTTTTTTTTTTTTTAAAAAAAAAAAAAAAATTCAAATGGGTGGAACACCCCAAACTTAGTTGCAAGAATATATATATATATGTATTTTTTTTTCTTATCTTCTTTTTTTCTTTGCTGATTTTTATTTTTTTTTTTTATATGTTAGAAAGGAATTTAGTACTATATTATACTTATACATAGCAAGAGAAATTTAATTAAAAATGCATACTAATATACCTTGTGAGCTAATTCCCCCACCCCAAACTTACAACCCAACATTGTCCCCAATGTGGCTAAAAGTATAATCTTGAATTAGCTCGCCACAAATGACACTCACCGCACTCACCCCAAACTCACGTGAAACTTGGCTCTTGACAAGTGAGCAATTAAGTTAGGACATATGTGGTAAATGCAATTTAGGATGGATGTGATATGTGTGATTGGGTTGCACAACAAAACGAGGCTAACGGCTCAAACTTGGGTGACTAGGGAAAAGTTGATTGATAGGGAGGGTTAGAAAGGCTCAAACGTCCAAGGAAGGCCTAAATCATTTCTAAGGGACAAATCTAACTAGGATTTCGCTTCAAGGAGATGCACTAACCAATTCTAGATGCTAAAATTACATGTGAAATAATCGTATGAGAAAGGCAAAGCATGGTGGAATAAATACAAGTATAAACTAGTGAGGAGAGACTAAGGGAAACATCCATAATATCCAACAATGTAGCATGACAAGGCAACAAATAAAATTAGGCAGCAACAATAATGGAATGAGCGGAAAGTATCATCATCGAGTAGAACACTAGGCCACAGAAAAACTCAAAAATCTCTCAATGTCAAACTAACAACCACATAAACAACATAAAATAAAAGTTCCAAACACAAAAGACAACACACATTTAGCACAATACAAACTAAAAATGGCACACAACAGAAAAATAGAAATTAGTTTAGGTATTAGAAAACTCCCTCTACTCGGAGTCCTCGTGGGGCTCCTCCGGATTCGAAGCTGATGGCCTAGCCCACGGGTCTAGAACGTGCTAAGGGAAGTCCGGGAACTTCAGATCAAATCGTGGCGTCACCTCTTGAATGTTAGGCATTTTTCTTTTTTTTTTTTTTTTTTTTTTTTTTTGAACTACCCCAACACAACAAATTCCCTCTCTTCTTTGTCTTCTTTACAACTGTCCAGCACCACACCCCTAATTCCAACAATACACTACTCTAGCATTACTTCAATCTTGCTAAAAAAAATCCCCCAATCTGACCCAATCGCACCAATTCACTTTCACAGCATTCACAATAAAATTCTTGCTCTCTTCACCAAATCAGATTTAAGACATTACACACATTCCACGAATCAATTCGCCATGGTAAATTTTCCCTGTATAAGTTATTCACAATCCCATATATCCAAGACTCAACACTTTCCCCACTTCACCAACTCAAAATTCCAAGCATTTACACTAATAACTACCATCACAAACAGCCACGACAAAGAACCACACCATTATTCTAATATCACACTAAAAATTTAGAAGTCCCACCACTAATTTCAAATTATTAATGTACCCAATTTAAATCTTTCCCACACATTATCCACTACTCAGCAGCCATAATGTGATTCAATTAAGAAAAAAGAGAATTTTTTTTACCCAATCACTCTTGACAATGCTTTTTGTGGCAGCTTTGACTTCCTCTGCATTTCACTAGCAAAAATGAACTACAATGGTGGTCGTAATGGCAGCTGCTTGTGTTTGAAATGAAGTGAAGGTGAACAGTGAGATGGGCTGAGTGAAGAGCGAAGGGGACATGGTTGATTGAAGTTGGTTCGCATGGGTGATGGAGATGGTGATTTTCGAAGGTGGTGAGTTCGAACTTGGTGGGTGAATGGTGAGGTGCGAGTTGGGTGAAGAAGGCTTCGGGTTGACCTGGCGAAGGGTGCGATTGGATTGAGTGAGGGTCGACTGGGCAGTGGTTCGTGTAGGGGTGATTTCTGGGTTCATATTGTCTTTGTGAGTGGCAGTCGGCTGGGAAGAGGGAAGTGAAGATGATGATGATGATGATAGTAGTGTAGGGTTGAAAGCTAATGGGCTAATCATTGAGGAAATGGGCTGAAGTCAACAACATAATGGGGCCCAGTTGACTACAAATTGAAGCCCCATAAACATATTAACTCAATTTGTATGTATTGTCCTTGTTTATATGAGGTTGACATTTTTGGGTACATGATAATCAACTTAAGTACAACAACCCAAATGATTGGACTGAACACAAACTTTGTACCCAATGATTGCTTCATTCAACAAACTTCCAATCATGTGCTCTGTTCCAATTTTTTTTAGACCAATACTCCTTTTCTAAACCCTGATATCAGAACACTGTTGCTGCCAAATAGAATTGCTGAACCATTGCTATAGCAACTGGGCACAACTTTTCCACTCCAAACTTAATTTCTTTGCCCAATTTGAAATTTCTTCACTTCCACAACCTTCTTCACTTGATTTCCTGCACATTGAAAGAAAATAATTTCTCAATTTCACCATGACAATTATTTACTAATTATATAATATATATTTTTTTTTCTTTTTTTTTTTTTTAACTTTTCTTCTTGCTTTTTTTTTTTTTTTTTTTTTTCAAGGGGTGCCTTCATTGATTTTTTTTTTCTTTTCATTCTTTTTTCCAAATTTTTCATTTTTTTTTTCAATTCAATCTTTTTTTTTTCTTTTTCTTTTGGCACCCCCAAATTACAAGTCTCAAACATCCTTCAAAGAGATAGAGGTCTTTTCTCGGTTGACCTCTCCACCCCCAAACTTCACTCCTTGGCCTTTCACTAAGAATTTTCTTCTTGAAAGTGCATCACGAAGTTCCACCACCCCATCGGGGTATACTCTCACCACCAAGAAAGATCCATCACACCTTGAATCTAGTCGTCCATGAGTAGCCTTCGTTAAAGAGTTGGAAAAAATCACTTGTTGCCCAACTTCAAACTTTTGAGACCGAAATTTTCTACTAAGCTTCTTTTTCTTTCTCTTCTTTTTGGGTGGTTTTTTAGAGTCAAATGATGCTTTGTCTTTGCTTTCTTGTGCCTCGTGATCCTTAGCAATTTCTTTAAGGAGAATCTTCTTTCTCACCTTCTTACTAACTTTGAATTTGGACTCCTCAACCATGTTAGGATCCATATCTCCAATTGCTAAGCATTCTCCTATTGCATCTGGGGCACGTATGGGATGGAAAACCTTGAATGTGGCTTGCTCATCTTGAGCTCTCATGGTGAGCTCTCCTTTTTCAACATCTATCAAAGTCCTTCCCGTGGCAAGAAATGGCCTCCCTAAAATGATTGGAACTTCCCTATCTTCCTCATAGTCAAGAATAATGAAGTCCGCCGGAAAGATGAACTTATCTACTTGTACCAAAACATCTTCAATTTTTCCATCCGGATGAGCCATGGAACGATCCGCTAGTTGCAAAGTGACGGTGGTTGGCCTTGCTTCTCCAATTCCCAACTTCTTGAAAATAGACATGGGCATGAGATTAATACTAGCTCCCAAATCACAAAGAGCTCTTCCAACATCCCGTCCCCCAATAGAAATTGGAATTGTAAAGCTGCCCGGATCTTTCAATTTAGGTGGAATTTTATTCTTCAACATAGCGCTACAGCTCTCGGTCAAAGCGACCGTTTCAAACTCGCCAAGCCTCCTTTTCTTTGTCAAAATATCTTTTAAGAACTTGACATAATTTGGCATTTGCTCTAGCGCTTCTACCAAGGGAATATTGATATGGAGTTGTTTCAACACATCCAAAAACTTCCTAAATTGTCCATCTTGCTGCTGTTTCCGAAATCTTTGAGGAAATGGAAGGGGTGGTTTAGTATTAGAACATACTGGTGCGGATTGCTGACTGTCAGGTTGCTGACCCGATGCTGTATCAACTGGTCTGGTATCAGAATTTCCTGGGCAGTTTTTTTTACTCAATTTTTCGTCGTTTTGGATTGAAGTGGGCTCCCCACTACCCTTTATTTCCTCCTCGGAATTTTTCAGATGCTTGCCACTCCTCAAGTGAATGGATTTGCATTGTTCCTTCCCATCCCTCCTTGGATTTTCCGTGTCGCTAGGCAAAGAACCTTGCGGCCTAGCTTTTAATTCATTGGCCAAATGTCCAAGTTGCAACTCTAAGTTTCGAAGAGAGGCAGCTTGACTTTGTATCACCGCATCATTTTTGGCCATATAATCCCGCATTAGACTCTCCAAAGAACTTGGTTGGGAATTTTGAGCATGTTGTGAATGTCGGGGTTGTTGTGAAAAACCCGGTGGATATGCTTGTCTCCCTTGGGCTGGTGCGGTGCTTGAGCTTGCTCCTTGACCCCCCCAAGACAAGTTAGGATGATTCTTCCAAGATTGATTGTAAGAGTTTGAGAATGCCCCATTGTTTCTGTTAAAATTCTGATTTCCCATGTAACAAACGGACTCCGGATTAGATGGACACTTCTCAAACACATGCCCTTCTCCACAAAACACACATGAGACTTCATCACTTTGAATGGCAGCAGCTGGTTGAATATTTTTAGCGTTCCCAATACTCAAATTCTTCAAAACATTCGTCATGGAAGCCATTTGAGCTGTCAAAGCTGTTATTGCATCCACCTCAAGGACTCCCGCCACTTTTCTACTTGTTGGAGCTCTAGTGTTGGACCATTGGTAGTTGTTACTTGCAATGGTCTCCAAAATCTCAAATGCTTCATTGTAAGACTTCGACAAAATAGCACCATTGGCCGATGCATCTAACACCATTCGAGAAGCTGCATTCAAGCCATTATAAAAAGTCTCCATCTGAATACAATGTGGAATGCCATGATGTGGACACTTTCGCAAAAGTTCCTTAAACCTCTCCCACGCATCACTTGTGGACTCATCTTCAAGTTGCTGAAAAGACATGATCTCACTTCTGAATTTTGCATTTCTAGTAGGAGGAAAGTATTTCCTCAGAAACTTCTCAGCAAGGTCATTCCAATTGGTCACAGAATCAGGAGGCAAAGTGTTGAGCCATGATCTAGCTCGGTCTCGTAGTGAGAATGGGAATAGCTTCAACCTTAACACCTCTTCACTCACTCCTTGGATCTTGAAAGAATCACTCACCTCCAAAAATGAACGGAGATGGAGGTGAGGATCTTCAGTTGGCATCCCGCTGAATTGCCCCACGGTTTGGAGCATTTGAAACATCACTGGCTTGAGCTCAAACTGCGATGCTTGTATTTCAGGCCTCACAATGCCTGGATTGAGCTCATTAAACATGGGGGCTGCATACTCCCTTATAGCCCTTGCTCGATCATCTGCCAATATGATGGGATTAACAATTTGTTGAGCAACCCCATCGTCATCAAAATTTTCAGCCATGATGTCTCGGCCCTTAGCCTTTTGAACCCTTCTTCTTCTTCGGAATGTGCGTTCAATCTCGGGGTCAATAGGAGCAAGTTCAAAGTCCTCTTGTTGCTTCATACACTATAGATACCTGAGATTTCAAAGACAAACCAGCAAGATTAAAAGCACAAAAATTCTTAGAATGTCAATTAGTTGATAAAACAAAATTTAGAACTTAAAGTCCCCGGCAACGGCGCCAAAAACTTGTTGTGAAAATTATATTGCTTTATAATTGCGCAAGTGTACACAATCACAAACAAGTAATACAATGATAAGTAATCAAAGTTCGTCTCCACAGGGACTTTTTACTAAATAATGTTAAATCAACTAAAAGTAATTCCAAGAATTTCAAATAAAAATAAAATAAAGTCACACATTAATTCACGAGAAAAATTTATAGCCTTGAATCTAAACTTGAGAACTAATTTTTTAAACTAAATAAACTAAGAATAAGAAACTAAAAGTGATTAAAATGGTGGTAATTTCAGATTAGGAAAATAGACTTGGGTGATTAATTTCCACTTGTATGTCCCAGTTGATACAGCAATGACCCAGCAATGACTCAGCAATCCTGGCAAAGTTAA
Source organism: Cannabis sativa (assembly GCF_029168945.1). Taxonomy (NCBI): domain Eukaryota; kingdom Viridiplantae; phylum Streptophyta; class Magnoliopsida; order Rosales; family Cannabaceae; genus Cannabis; species Cannabis sativa. The sequence continues at coordinate 20,794,198 of NC_083607.1, forward strand.
CAAATTTCAACAAAAACCAGCAAGCTTTTTCCAAAACTTGCAAATAACCATTCATAATCTCACAATGCATTCCTACATCAGTTTAGATCACAAATAGCCCAATAAAGCATCAAATCCTTAGTTATACATGGTAGCAAAATATTCCTATTTCACTACTAATTAATACCTAAAAGAAAAGGTAAAAATCATGCATCAATTAGAGGAGTTCAACTAGGTCTTACTTTTCCAAGTAGGATCTAGCTTGCTAAATGTTAAAAATGGCAAAAAATTAACATTCATTCAACTTTTCATCACATCTAATTGAACAAAGACAAGATTACTTCATCATTGCAAAGTCAAAACACTAGTCCATACAAGGGTTTATAACCACCCAAATCTCAAAAAGTTTAGTTCATAACTGAAATTAAAAACTCAAAACCAGAAAATGTATTGTTCATGAAGTTAAAGAGAAGCTTAAGGAGAAGAAAATGATACAAAACGAAGTGGAGAGCAAGAGAAATGAGTGGTGAGCTCAAATCCTTTCTTTGATAGTTGTCTTCTTCTCCTTCTTCTCAATCTTCTTCTTCTTTGTACTCTCTTTCTCTGTACTTTTTCTATCCTTTTTGCTGCTGTAATTTTCGTACTCTTCATTCAAAGTGCAGCCAGCCACTCTTCTAATGACCTCCTCTTTTTCTTTTTGCCCCCCAATTAGGGTACCAAAGTTTACCCTAATTGGAAATCCCAATCATCACCCACTTGTCCTTCATTTTCCACATGTTTGTTGAGTCAATAGCCAAATTCCGCCACCTCAGCTCGTTTTTCTTTTCGTTAAAGCCAGCTGGACTATCTACCAAAATAAACTTACTGGGCTGACAAATTGCTACGCGATGATTGCTATAGCAATGCCAGTCAGCAATAATCATTTTTCTGCTCATTTTTCTCCTTGTCCCAAACATTTCCAAATACCTATTCTTGTATTTTTTTTCTGCTTAAAACACATAAAAACAACAACATAAGTCCATCTAACACTTACTAACACACACACTTCCATTTATTACAAAGACACAACAAACTAAACACAATTACATAGTATAGACATTAATTGCTCTACATTTCACATTAAATTCAAGCTTAAAGATATGAGAATAACTCTAAATCTTAGAGTTATCAGACCAACTACAATCAATGATTTTTTTCATTTAATTGATTAATTTAAAATATATATATTATTAGAAATTGAATTAACTTGTCAAAAGAAAATCTAGAAATTGAAGTATTTCTTTTCTATTTTTATTATTTTCGAAAATAGTATATTTCTTTTATATACTTTAAATTTTCGAACTCAATAAATATATTCTCAAAGGAAATTTTTAAGTTGCTAATTATTTATTTAATTCAACTTAAATTAATTTCCTTAATATTTATATTTAAGATTATTACTAAGATGGAAATAATTAATTTTATTTCAATCACCATCTAAGTATAATTTTATAAATATTATATTAAATTCTTATTTTTGAATTTTAATTCTTAATTTAGAATTTAATGAGATTTATTTATTAGAATAATAAAGAAAATACATTTTAAACAATGAGCTTTATTATTATTAAGATATTCGATCTCCATTGTGGGTTTTACACCGCGTTTGTTTTAGTGAGTAATCCTTCCTAATGGAGGAACGTTCATTAGCAATTTCGCACCGTTTAATCTCGCATGATAAGTGGTCTGTAAGTTCTTTATATGGTATAGATCACCCTAATGGTGGCGACCATATTTGACTTGCAAATTGCGAAACAATGGTAGAAGCTCATAAGATAGAATAGCCTTGACTCTCGCCTAAACGGGACAACGCTGGATTCTGATCTTGATCGAATAAAAGGTTGCTAGAATGTTTAACATTTTAGACGAGCTGACAACTCTATTCAATGGATGGTAGCTTTGACTCTCGCCTAAACGGGACACTGATATCAGTTTGTTGAAAACCTTGGAAATTATTTAGGATTGAATTTTTAAGTATTTTCTCATATCATTCCTACTTGCTATGTGCTTATAATTTCTGAATTGATTTTGTGTGTTAAACCATTATTTAATTTCTATTTGTTGATTTCTATTATTTTGTAGTATCCTGTATTATCAAAATGAATCCCATGTTATCACTGTTGACTGAAAATAAGCTGAATGGATCTAACTTTAATAAATGGAATGAGAACATTAATATTGCTCTCATAGGAGAAAGTGCCTTGTTTGTTTTAACTGAGCCGTCACCTGAAGTGCCTGGGGATAATGCATCCAAAGCTGTGAAAGAAAAGTATGAGCGTTGGCAAAAGGCAAATGACAAAGCTCTATACTTTATGCTTTCTAGCATGGTTGACACCCTCAAAACTCGATTTTCTAAAACCGAGAAGGCTGCTGAAGTTATGACGAAGTTGAATGAGCTATTCGGTAAGGCATCACTTCAGTCACGCTTTGACGCGACTAAGAAGTACATTAACGCACGGATGGAACCTCATCAAAACGTGCGTGACCATGTTCTCCTCATGTCCAGTTATTTCCAAGAAGCCCAGGATCATGGTGCTGAAATGGACAGTGCTACTCAAGTTAGTCTTATCTTGAATAGCCTGACTCCAGCATTTCTACCATATACATCAAATTATGTCATGAATAAGAAGGAAATTGACTTTCATGAATTAGTCAATGACCTTCAAACTTATGAAAATTTGATTGGAGGACCTAAGAAGAAAGGGAGTAAACCTCATAATCCTGGTAATGGTAATGGGACGATGAAACCTGAAGCAAATGTTGCCTCTGCTTCAAAACCCAAATCGAAGAGGAAGTGGAACAACACCAAGAAGCGAACAAAAGCCATGAAAAAGGCTGCTCCTTCTGGTGATGCTACACTTAAAGGAAAGTGTTTCTACTGCAATGAGAAAGGTCATTGGAAACCCCAGTGTCCTAAACTTCTTGCAAAGAAACAAGGTATTTCCATTTATAAACTTTAAGAGTTTAGTGAATTGTTATCCAATTGGATTTATGATTCTGGACTAAACTTTGTTTATTTGTTTTCTTCTTCTTATAGGCCAAGCTACTTGAACTCAATTGAGTTGGATCAAAAAGCTGGACCAAAGGGTGAAATCGTCCAGATGAAGATGAAGCTCTTCAATTTTTTGAATTAATTGTTTTAGTTTAAAGACAATTTGGATTTCAAATTTTAGTCAGGGATTTTTATCCCTGTTTCTCTCATATTGTTGCAATACATTTTTTATTATTAATAAAGTTTTATTTTCGAAATTCACTATTGCAATTTATGAGATTGAGCTTCATTTAATTGTATCTTCATCAATTATTACCACATTATATTTGTATGTTTCTATGTGTAAGTATTTTTATTATTGATGCAAATTCTATAATATTTTCAACTCTTCATAGAGTTATATATTATATTATATAAACACTAGATATTATTTCTATGTTTATCAATAATTGTTAATTCTCAAACAATTATTAAGAATTTGTTTAATAAAAGGATCTTATGATCTGATAGGGGTGGAGAAAAGTTAAGAAAACTATGCAGTTCAACGATCTTTTATATCTAATGAACTCTGGATAGTATTCAACTCCACATAAACTCTATCACACTAAGAGAATCATGATCTTTACTACCTTTAGGGGTGGATCATAATCTCTATATACTTAGGGGTGGAGGTTATCCATAGTACCCTATATGTATATTCTTAGGGGTGGAGTCCATTCCACAATTCCCTATGAAACACATATCTTATTTAAACATGGAAGTAATATAATGAGTTAGCTGTTGTCAATATAAATTCTTGATCTTGATTGTATGTTCCATTTCGTTTTACTGTTGTAAGTAAAAGTTTGATACCTTTGAAAGTTCTTTCACACTACCTTAATTGAGTGGGAGAATTTTAAAATTCTATACCCATCTTCATTAGGTTGATACTTGTGATAGGTACTTAAGAACATTACTGAAAAGCAAATCTAACCATTCACATGGATAGGAATAGCTTATCAGAATTATGAGAATAAGATAAAGAACTCTAGTTCAGTCCATTCAAATGACTTGAACCAAGAATTCTTAATCCTCATAAAATTTGATGGTATCTTAATTTTGATTACTTTATCTCTGGCATGTATTTTTCACTTCAAATACTAGTCTGCTATGTTGATGACTTAGTCTTAACTTAAAGTTTCAGACTAACAAAAAAGTCACAACTAGGTAACTCTCTAAACAATCAGAGGTTAAAAGTATTATTTAACCAGACATCTGCTATTGAGTGGGAGCTATCTGAGATGTAATCAAATAGGGAACATTAGAAGATATTCAAGAAAGATTTATGAAAGTGATCTATATGTCAGATATTAAGAAACTGTGTATCAGTTGTCTTTGTATCTCACCATCTAATTTCGATTTATATGAGATGGTGCTTACTTTGGGGGTGGAGGAATTATTGTATAATAATTCAAGCTCTACCAGAGAAGAACTATAACTTGGTCTATTCGAAAATACCAGAAAGTTATATCACTGAAGAAAAGTCTACACTGTATTATCTCAATTAAATATTTTAAAATATGAGAGATATGTCTTCTGTTAATTCAGATGTACTTTTAAAACAGTAAAGATTTCAGTATCCCTTGATAAGTAAAGCATATAGTAAAGGATGTTTCATAAGTGTATTTATGAACTAGTTTCCAGAAGTTTGGGTGGATACAAATATACTACACTTGATCTGAAGATCAAGACATCAGATTGACCTATTTGCACAGTTTGTTTTATATTAGTGCAAGTGGGAGTTTGTTGGGTTTTATGCCCTAAATAAAACTCTTTACAATCTGATTAGTTATCAATATAAGAAATTTGAAGTGATTGATGTTTGCATGAATTTTACATGCTAATGGTTTAATATGTTTAATATGTTTATTACATTCATACACACAAAATCAGTTAAATCCAGATCATATGTTTATTCACAATTACAGTATCGTCAACACAGTGGAATGTGATTGTGATCATATGAATCAAAAGTTTTGGTCCTTGTTTCATCAGTGTTATTGGATTTACACTAATGTGATAATCAGCGATGATGTGTACTTACACTTGAAGTAAGTGTTATGTTCTTTCCAGGACATTAGTAAAGTATACTAGTTTCGAATGTATGGAGTGTACATTGGACTGGACCGATATTGCAACTAAGTTAAGATATTACAAACTTACAGTTATACATATCTTTCCAAGTCAATATCAGTAGTTGATCTTAAGATTAAAAGAATCTAAATCCTGATATGCTTAGGCTCAACTTAGGAGTGCTATTCATGTTCTTAGATTTATTAGTTAAGCCTACTTTCGGGTCAGGGTGATACGTTTATTTCGAGAACATGATAGTATGATTGAGTGGGAGTGCTGAACATAAATATGGAATCTATAGCTTCTACTGATGTATAGAAGTTAAGTGATGATTCCCTTCGAGCTTAGCAAATAGAATTAAATGGATGAGCTCTTGTTTAACTGAATAATTATTAGATCACTAAACACCATTTACAGGTAGCTAAGTGTTTTAAGGGGCAAAATACATTGAGGGGTGAGAACGGTAAAGAAATCCCATCTCGATGTAGATCATCTATATAGAGGATCTTTAAATCACAATAAGATTATAACAATGGTTAAATGAGATAGTATATTGATATCGTGAAACATACAATATGCTCTATATAAGTCTAAGAGTGCAATTCTAAGTTCTAAGAGTGGATTCAACGAAGAATTAATAAGTAGGAATTTACTTGGTAAATTTGGTTCACTTATTGGAAGCTCAGCATATAGATCCATGGTCCCCATTCTAGTTGGGAACATTCTGCTTGTAAGACTCATTAATTGATTCGTGATTGATCAATTATAATTCTAAAGTTAGACTATGTCTAATTTTATGAATTTTCACTATTCAGGGGTGAAATTGTAAAGAAAAGAGTTTCTAGGTTTATTTATTTATTAATGGACTTTTTATGTCTAATTAATAATTAAATTAAATGACAATATTATTTAATAATCTATTTTAGTTATTAAATAATTAGTTTGGGCATTTAAAAGGTTAGAATTGGAAAATTGGCGTTTTTGAGAAAATAGAGATAAAATTTGATAAAATTGCAAAATTAAGTGAGGCGCAATAACACCATATGGCCGGCCACTTAAATAGCTTTTTCAAATTAATATTTTCATTATTTTAATGCCAAATAATTCTAAACCTAGACCTAGTAGTTGCCTATAAATAGAAAGTGATGGCTCAGTCACATAACATGCTTTTCATTAGCTTTCTGACAGAAATTTCTCTCTTCAGAAAAACTGAGCCTTCGCACTTTCTATACCTTGGCCGAAATACCTCTCTCTCTTTTCCCTTCATCTTTTTCGTGACCCTAGTGAAAGAGTGAGTGCCCACACACAGCAAGCAGTAACTCAATCATAGATTGGAAGACTGTGAAGGATCAAAACTCGAAGAAGAAGGACATTCGGGCTCAGATCTTGATTATACTCTGCTACAGAAAGGAATCAAGGGTTAGAGATCTGAGTGGAAGGAGACATTAATTCCGCTAAGGGTTAGAGATCTGAGTGGAAGGAGACATTAATTCCGCTGCATCATTGTAAGGTTTTCTTAACTTTATATGTGTTTATTTTATCGTTTTAGAAAGTTCATATTTAGGATGTTTAAACAACATACTTGTGAGTAGATCTAAGATCCTGGTAAAATAATTCCCAACAGATACGTACATTTTGGGAACATAGTACAAGTGAGTGGGAGCGCTAATCATAAATATAGAATCTATAGCTTCTATCCGGATATAGAAGTGAAACAATGATTTCCTTCAAGCTTGGCTAAATAGAGATAAATGATAGAGCGCTCATTTTAGTGATTATATGAGTTCACTAAAATATCATTTATAGGTGGCTAAGTGTTTTAAGGATAAAATACATTGAAAGGGTGTAACAGTAATTTTGTCCCTATGCAATGTAAATCATCTATAGAGGATCATTGATTATTGGGATTATAACAATGGATAATTAATAGTGTATCTATATCATGGAACATATAAAGTGTTCTATGTAACTGAGAGTGCAATTCCAAGCTCTACATTGGTTCAACGAGGAATTAATAAGTTAGAGAATTTACTTGGTAAATTTTAGATCTGCTTATTAGAAGCTCGGTTATATAGGCACATGGTCCCCATACTAGTTGAGACAAACTGCTTGTAAGACTCAGTTAATTGATTTTAATTAATCAATTTTAATTCTAAAACTAGACTATGTCTAATTTATGAATTTTCACTATGTTATGGCTTAGTTGTTAAGAATTTGTATTTTAGGGTTAATTTATTAATTAAGAGACTTTGTGGACTCTAATTAATAAATATTTAATTAAGAGACTTTGTGGAGTCTAATTAATAAATATTATAAATGACAATTTTATTTGATAATTATTTAATAAATAGCTTTGGCATTTATAGGGTTGAAATTTCAAAAAGTGGTATTTGTGAAAAATAGATAAAATAGTTGAGAAAAATGGCAAAAACCAAACTAATGTGGGGCCCAATATGTGGCTGGCCACTTAGTGTCAATTTTGCTCTATTTTTATCAATTTTTGATTCCAAATAATTCAACCCTAACCCTATTGGAAAATAGTATAAAAGGAAGGTTATGGTCTCATTATCCAACTAATGCCTCCAAAGCTAAAAACCTAGTTTTCTCTCTAGGTTGATGAGACCTCTTCTTTCTTCTTCTTCTAATTCGAAATACCATAGCTTTTCTTCACAAACCGAAATTCAGCCATTAGTTATTGAGTTCATGCCCACACATAACAAGTTGGTTGTAAAGCCCGCTTAGTTAATTTGGAAATTAGCAGTTATTTATGTTAATCAGGAAATTATTTATAGCCATTTAAATAATTTATTATGGAATTCAGATATGCATGTGTATGTTATCAGCAGTTTTATATTTCGTATTTCCGGTGTCCGGTATTTTGGAACGCGGCGTTTGGCTCAGTAGAAATCACAACTTAGTATGTTAGTATTGTGGGGACGGGGTTTAGACATTGGGAATGTCGGGAATGGCCGGGAATTTAGAATGTCCCAAAAATACCCCCTTTAGTATGAATTATGTGATTTTATGGTGGAGGGGCAAAATGGTCTTTTTGCCCCATTAGTGTTTTGTTTTGTATGATTTATTAATTGGAAAATAAATAATTATTTATGTGATTATTTGGCTGAAATAAATGTGATATATGGCTTTTATTCTCTTTTACTCACATTTTCAACACTTAGTCATTTTAAAGGAAATTTCAAAAAACTCACACACACACAACTCTCTCTCTCTCTTTCGGCCAAACCTTGAGCAGCAAGGAGGGGATTTTTCTCCTTGGATTTTGGCTTGTTGTTCATCATCTCTTAGGGTTCATCTCAAGCTAGGTTGGTTCATGTCTCTCCTCCTTTAATTTCTTGAAAAACTATGTGAAAAATGATGATGCATGCATGAGTTTTGAGTATTTGTTGCTGCTGTGGTTTTGTTATTTTTCTAGGGTTCAAAGCATGATTATTTTGATGATGATTGAGTTGTTTGATTGCTTGTTAGTTAGGATTGTTCAAGCTCTTAATTTGTATGAGAAAAAGTATGATTTTTGAAGGAAAATGTGTGAATATGTTGCTGTGAAATTGTTGGGTGTTTCTGTATGTTTTCTGAGGTGATTATATGCTTAGTTAAGTAGAATTAACTAGGCTAGGGTGCATGCTAGAGGGTTTAACCAAGTTTGAGTTCTTGAACTCAAAGCTTGGTCTTCAATGGTGAAATTTGCTTGTGAGGTTTCTGGGTAGGTTTGAGGCCTTGGAATGGTCATTTAGGACCTATAGAGGAGGTCTGGAAAGTTTGGGATCAATTGGGTTCGAATTGGTCAAGTTATGGGAAATTTTGGTTGCTGCCTGCGAGGAACCGGAATTCCGGTTGAGCATCCGGAATTCCGGATGAGGGTTCGTATTTTTCCCAGAACCGGAATTCCGGTTGGGCAACCGGACTTCCGGATGGGGGATTTTTCCGAACCCTAGTTTTCCTCGTTTTTGGGTTTTTAGGGGTATTGCCATGCTTTTTATCGATAGGGAAACTTTTAGTTTCGAGTTTTAGTCCCCGGGAAGTGATTTAGCGTGTCACTTATAGCGTTGTGGTTTTTATGGTTTAGGAGCCAGTAATCCGCCGTTCAGCTTCAGTTCCGGTCGGGTTGACGGCACACCCGAAATCGGAATCCGGTAAGATTAGTATAACAGTATGCATATGTAGATTACATGTTTAGCGTGCATGTAGGAAGCCTGTTAGATTACATTAGATATGTATTTAGGCTTCGAACCATCCAACCCTGTCACGTCGGTACAGGCTGGAGTATGACCAAGCGGCGGAGTATGACCGGTTTGACCGATCAGCCGACACTTGGTTGGTGGTTCCGTGCTATTGACGTATCCCGTCGGTACGAGCCGGAGTATGACCAGCGGCCGGAGTATGACCGGTTCGACCGATCGAGGAGGATATAGTAACACGTCGGTACAGCCGGAGTATGACCAAGCGGCGGAGTATGACCGGTTCGACCGATCAGGTTGTTACGTGTCAATAGTACCGTCCCCTGAACGTTCAAAACTCAATACCATGTTGGACATGGCAGTAGTGCTCAGTACCATGTTGGACATGGCGCATGGCGGGACTCGGTATCGTGTTGGACACGGCGGTCGGTTTTATGTATGATATTATTATGCTTTTCTTGCGAGTCCGTCGACTCACGGTTTACGTGCATGTGTAGGTAAAGGCAAGGCGATTCTTGATGGACCGTGAGCGAGCTTATGGGATTGTACATGTCGGGGCGGTTAGGCCTGGAGCGTACGATCCTCGGGACAGCACGGCTGAGATTTTGTAATTGTCGTTAGACGACTGTATTTTGATGTAAAAGTTGAACAGTGAAAACGTTTGTAAATATTTTATAAATCGGGATCCCGTGACTTTTTGCAAAATGGTTTATAAGTTAATGAAAAAGCAAAATTTTAATTAATCACGTTTTTTTCCATAAACCTCGTTGATTAGCAACGAGCTGCACAGTACGTTTAAAAATCACGTAATACGCCTAAATTAGTTAGGGTGTTACAATTTGGTATCGTAGCCGCTGTGTTGTCTTCGAAGATCGTCACGACATGTACAATCATCATCGGAGCTAGCTCGGTTCACGGTTCAGTAAGCCTTTATTGCTTTAGTAGTTTATTTTATTCAGTTATGAAAAGAAAAGCCTGTTAGGAAGCATGTTAGTAGCCTGATAGTAGAATAGGCGCATGTTTCATTTCTAATTTCCAAATTAAGCGGCATTAGTAAGCTCGCCCTGAATACGACCTGATATGCCAACTCTTGGTTTCGCAGGCGGTTCTAGCTAGATGGACGCCAGGCGGACCACGAGGAGTCAGGGCAACTCCGTAGGGTCGAATCAGGGACAGGGAGCTCAGTTTCCCCCACCTGCTAGGGGCCGAGGTAGAGGTCCCCGAGGCAGGGCTCGTGGTCGGGGTGATGAGAACCCGCCACAGGCTGCCCAGGCTCCCCCAGCCGATCAGGGAGCCCCGAACTGGGAGTTACGGTTTGCGGAGATGCAAGCCAGGATCGAAGAACAAGACCTCGAGATTCAGAGGTTGAGACAGCAGGGTGCTCCTGCAGTTCCAGTGCCAGTAGTTCCAGTGGCACCTGCCCCTGCTGCCCAGGCCGAGATGGTAGTGGCGGCCCATAGATTGGAACCGTTGTATGAGAGGTTCCGGAAACAAGCACCTCCGGTATTCCTGGGAGGTCCAGATGTGTCGAAAGCCGAGCAGTGGCTTACGGTGATCACCAGGATTCTTAACTTTATGGGTGTCACCGGCAACGACAGAGTGGTGTGCGCCACATTTCAGTTCCAGGAGGATGCCCTGGTATGGTGGGACATGGTGTCTCAGATTCACGACGTCACCACCATGACTTGGGAGAGGTTCCAGGAACTTTTCAATGCGAAGTACTACAACGAGGCGGTTAGAAGCGCCAAGAGAAAGGAATTCGTTCACCTGACCCAGCGGGAGAACATGAGTGTCACTGAGTATACTACTCAGTTTGACCGGTTGGCGAGGTTAGCCTCGGGTATTGTGCCGACCGACTTCAGTAGGAAGGAGAAGTATCTGGACGGGTTGAATCCCAAGATCAGGCATGACCTGATGATTACCACTGACGACAGCACCACCTACGCTCAGATGGTGGAGAAGGCACTGCGAGCTGAGGGCGCAGTGGGATGTATGTCAGATGCAGCCAGTACTCCGGTTGGTGGCGGAGCTCCTACCCCTCCTGCATCAGGCTTTAGCAGGGGGAGTAGTGGTTCGGCCATTGATCAGAGGAAGAGGGCACCCACTGCTTCCGGCGGCTCGAGTCAGAACAAGAGGTTCCGGGGGAACCAGAACAGAGGGAGTCGTCCTGGTGGTAATGAGACTCGCTTCTCCTATCCCGAGTGCCCTATCTGCATGAGGCATCATCGGGGAGAGTGCAAGGGGCAGGGATGCTTCCATTGTGGCATGCCCGGGCACTTCAAGAGGGAATGTCCCCAGCTCCGGCCAGAGGCACCGAGAGCTCCAGCGATACCCACTCCAGCCAGGGTATTCGCGATCACGCAGGCTGATGCAGATGCCAGCCCATCAGTTGTTACAGGTCAGATTTTTATTAACGACTCGTTTTATTCAGTGCTGTTTGATTCTGGGGCTACACGTTCTTATGTGGCGGCCAGAGTCTTTAGTAAGTTGGGTAGACCCTTTGATAGATATGAGTCAGGGTTTGGAACCCTGTTACCTGGCGGAGAATTGGTTATCTCCAATAGGTGGATTAGGTCTATGCCGATCAGGATAGATGGTAGAGAGTTAAGCGCTGATCTGATAGAGATGAGCTTAGTCGAATTTGATATTATTTTAGGAATGGATTTCCTATCTAAATATTCGGCGAGCATTGACTGTAAGAGGAAGATGGTGGTCTTCCAACCAGAAAGTGAAGAACCGTTCGTATTTGTGGGTTCGGTTCAGGGATCTCGGATCCCGGTGATCTCGACTATGTCAGCGAGAGATTTATTGCACGGTGGGTGCTTAGGGTTTCTGGCCGTGGTGGTGGACACCACTCGGCCAGACACCATTCGGCCAGAGGACATCAGTGTGGTTCGGGAATTTTTGGACGTGTTTCCCGAAGAACTTCCAGGGTTACCACCTCAACGGGAGATTGACTTCGTGATTGACTTGGCACCAGGGGTGGATCCGGTTTCTAAAGCCCCGTATAGGATGGCTCCAGCTGAACTTAAGGAGTTAAAGATTCAGCTCCAGGGGTTGCTTGACATAGGGTTCATTCGGCCCAGTGTGTCACCTTGGGGAGCCCCGGTTTTGTTCGTGAAGAAGAAGGATGGCTCTATGAGGATGTGCATCGACTACAGAGAGTTGAACAAGCTGACGGTGAAGAATAAATATCCATTACCTAGGATCGATGACTTGTTCGATCAGCTTCAGGGGAAGACGGTCTTTTCTAAGATTGATCTCCGTTCGGGTTATCACCAGTTGAGGATCCGAGAGGAGGACATTCCAAAGACGGCTTTCCGCACTAGATATGGACACTACGAGTTCCTGGTTATGTCATTCGGACTAACCAACGCTCCTGCAGCATTCATGGACCTGATGAATAGAGTATTCAAGGATTTCCTCGATATCTGTGTAATTGTGTTTATCGACGACATCCTCGTGTACTCTCAGTCAGAAGAGGAGCATGAGTTACACCTCCAGATGGTACTGCAACGACTTCGAGAACATAGACTCTACGCCAAGTTCAAGAAATGTGAGTTCTGGTTGTCTCAGGTGTCCTTCCTAGGGCACATAGTGAGTAAAGATGGGATCAAGGTGGATCCCGGGAAGATCGAATCCGTCAGGGATTGGCCGAGACCGAAGACAGTGACAGAGATCAGAAGCTTCTTGGGATTAGCTGGGTACTACCGTAGGTTCGTGGAGGGGTTCTCCAAAATTTCTATGCCTCTAACCGAGCTTACGAAGAAGAATCAGCGATTTATCTGGTCAGATAAATGCGAAGCTAGTTTTCAGGAGCTGAAACAGAGGTTGATTACTGCTCCGGTACTAGCTTTGCCTTCGGACGAGGAGAAGTTCGTGGTCTATTGTGACGCATCCAAACAGGGTTTGGGGTGCGTATTGATGCAAGCCGATCGGGTTATCGCTTACGCCTCCCGTCAGTTAAAGGATTATGAACAGCGATACCCGACTCATGATTTAGAATTGGCCGCAGTGGTTTTTGCACTGAAGATTTGGCGGCATTACTTGTATGGTGAGAAGTGCGAGATCTATACCGACCATAAAAGTCTCAAGTATTTCTTTACTCAGAAAGATTTGAACATGAGACAAAGGCGTTGGTTGGAGTTAGTGAAGGATTATGATTGCGAGATCCTCTATCATCCCGGGAAAGCCAATGTAGTGGCCGATGCCCTGAGCAGAAAGGGTCCCGGGCAGGTGGCTAGCATGGTTCAGATCTCACCTCAGCTAGCAGAGGATATGATCAGGTCCAGCATTGAGTTTGTGGTAGGTCAGCTTCACAACTTAACGCTGCAATCTGATCTGTTAGAAAGAATAAAGGTTGCTCAGACGACAGATCCGGAGTTAGTGAAGATCCGAGATGAGGTATTGGCTGGTCAAGCCAAGGACTTTTCAGTGTCAGATAGTGGGATGCTTTTGTATAAAGCCAGGGTTTGCGTCCCGAACAGTGTGGACTTGAGGAACGAGATCTTTGAGGAGGCTCATTCTACTCCATATTCTCTACATCCCGGCACCACCAAGATGTACCAAGATTTGAAACCGTACTTCTGGTGGAGCGGTATGAAGAAGAATTTGGTAGAATTCGTATCGAGATGCCTCACTTGTCAGCAGATCAAGGCTGAACATCAGAGACCAGCAGGGTTGTTGCAGCCTCTAACCCTACCAGAATGGAAATGGGAGGATATTACTATGGACTTTGTGGTCGGGTTACCTAGGACCACGGGTATGTATGATTCCATCTGGGTAGTGGTGGACCGATTTACGAAATCTGCTCATTTTCTGCCGGTCAGAACAACGTTTACAGTGGATCAGTTGGCAGAATTATATGTCAGGGAGATAGTGAGACTTCACGGGGTACCGAAGTCTATAGTTTCGGACAGGGATCCGAAATTCACCTCCAAATTTTGGCAGAGTTTGCAACGGGCAATGGGTACGAAGTTAAAATTCAGTACAGCATTCCATCCTCAGACAGATGGTCAGTCCGAAAGGACAATTCAGATATTGGAGGATATGCTGAGAGCCTGTGTTATGGACTTTGAGGGTTCATGGAGTAAATACCTACCGTTAGTGGAGTTCTCGTACAACAACAGTTACCAGAGTACGATAGGGATGGCACCCTACGAACTGTTGTACGGTAGGAAATGTAGATCCCCTATCCACTGGGATGAGACAGGGGAGAGGAAATACCTAGGTCCAGAGTCAGTTCAGCGGACCAATGAGGCAATAGAGAAGATTAAAGCTAGAATGCTTGCCTCCCAGAGCAGACAAAAGAGTTACGCAGATCCGAAACGTCGAGATGTTGAGTTCCGAGTAGGGGACCATGTGTTTTTGCGAGTATCTCCGATGAAGGGGATTAAACGTTTCGGGAAAAGAGGCAAGTTATGCCCTAGATTTACAGGACCTTTCGAGATTCTCGAGAAGATAGGTCAAGTGGCATATCGGTTAGCATTGCCTCCAGCTTTATCAGCAGTGCACAACGTATTTCATGTCTCAATGTTGAGAAAATACGTTTCAGACCCCTCTCATATACTCAGTTATGAGGGCCTTCAGCTTCAGTCAGATATGTCTTATGAGGAACAGCCCGGTGCGGATCCCGGATAGAAAGGATAAAGTCCTTCGGAATAAGACCATAGCGTTGGTCAAGGTTCTCTCGGAGAAACAAGAAGGTGGAAGAAGCCACACAGGAGCTAGAATCAGATATGCGAGCTCAATATCCAGAGTTATTCAGGTTAGATTTCGAGGACGAAATCCTTTTAAGGGGGGGATAGTTGTAAAGCCCGCTTAGTTAATTTGGAAATTAGCAGTTATTTATGTTAATCAGGAAATTATTTATAGCCATTTAAATAATTTATTATGGAATTCAGATATGCATGTGTATGTTATCAGCAGTTTTATATTTCGTATTTCCGGTGTCCGGTATTTTGGAACGCGGCGTTTGGCTCAGTAGAAATCACAACTTAGTATGTTAGTATTGTGGGGACGGGGTTTAGACATTGGGAATGTCGGGAATGGCCGGGAATTTAGAATGTCCCAAAAATACCCCCTTTAGTATGAATTATGTGATTTTATGGTGGAGGGGCAAAATGGTCTTTTTGCCCCATTAGTGTTTTGTTTTGTATGATTTATTAATTGGAAAATAAATAATTATTTATGTGATTATTTGGCTGAAATAAATGTGATATATGGCTTTTATTCTCTTTTACTCACATTTTCAACACTTAGTCATTTTAAAGGAAATTTCAAAAAACTCACACACACACAACTCTCTCTCTCTCTTTCGGCCAAACCTTGAGCAGCAAGGAGGGGATTTTTCTCCTTGGATTTTGGCTTGTTGTTCATCATCTCTTAGGGTTCATCTCAAGCTAGGTTGGTTCATGTCTCTCCTCCTTTAATTTCTTGAAAAACTATGTGAAAAATGATGATGCATGCATGAGTTTTGAGTATTTGTTGCTGCTGTGGTTTTGTTATTTTTCTAGGGTTCAAAGCATGATTATTTTGATGATGATTGAGTTGTTTGATTGCTTGTTAGTTAGGATTGTTCAAGCTCTTAATTTGTATGTGAAAAAGTATGATTTTTGAAGGAAAATGTGTGAATATGTTGCTGTGAAATTGTTGGGTGTTTCTGTATGTTTTCTGAGGTGATTATATGCTTAGTTAAGTAGAATTAACTAGGCTAGGGTGCATGCTAGAGGGTTTAACCAAGTTTGAGTTCTTGAACTCAAAGCTTGGTCTTCAATGGTGAAATTTGCTTGTGAGGTTTCTGGGTAGGTTTGAGGCCTTGGAATGGTCATTTAGGACCTATAGAGGAGGTCTGGAAAGTTTGGGATCAATTGGGTTCGAATTGGTCAAGTTATGGGAATTTTTGGTTGCTGCCTGCGAGGAACCGGAATTCCGGTTGAGCATCCGGAATTCCGGATGAGGGTTCAGATTTTCCCGAACCGAATTCGGTTGGGCAACCGGACTTCGGATGGGGGATTTTTCCGAACCCTAGTTTTCCTCGTTTTTGGGTTTTTAGGGGTATTGCCATGCTTTTTATCGATAGGGAAACTTTTAGTTTCGAGTTTTAGTCCCCGGGAAGTGATTTAGCGTGTCACTTATAGCGTTGTGGTTTTTATGGTTTAGGAGCCGATCCGCCGTTCGGCTTCGAGTTCCGGTCGGGTTGGCCAGCACACCCGAAATCGGAATCCGGGTAAGATTAGTATAACGGTATGCATATGTAGATTACATGTTTAGCGTGCATGTAGGAAGCACCTGTTAGATTACATTAGATATGTATTTAGGCTTCGAACCATCCAACTCTGTCACGTCGGTACGAGCCGGAGTATGACCAAGAATGAGTATGACCGGTTTGACCGATCAGTGACACTTGGTTGGTGGTTCCGTGCTATTGACGTATCCCGTCGGTACGAGCCGGAGTATGACCAAGAATGGAGTATGACCGGCTCGACCGATCGTGAGGATATAGTAACACGTCGGTACAGCCGGAGTATGACCAAGAATGAGTATGACCGGTTCGACCGATCAGGTTGTTACGTGTCAATAGTACCGTCCCCTGAACGTTCAAAACTCAGTACCATGTTGGACATGGCAGTAGTGCTCAGTACCATGTTGGACATGGCAGTAGCGGGACTCAGTATCGTGTTGGACACGGCAGTCAGTTTTATGTATGATATTATTATGCTTTTCTTACTGAGTCTGTCGACTCACAGTTTACGTGCATGTGTAGGTAAAGGCAAGGCAGTTGCTGATGGACCGTGAGCGAGCTTATGGGATTGTACATGTCGGGGCGGTTAGGCCTGGAGCGTACGATCCTCGGGACAGCACGGCTGAGATTTTGTAATTGTCGTTAGACGACTGTATTTTGATGTAAAAGTTGAACAGTGAAAACGTTTGTAAATATTTTATAAATCGGGATCCCGTGACTTTTTGCAAAATGGTTTATAAGTTAATGAAAAAGCAAAATTTTAATTAATCACGTTTTTTTCCATAAACCTCGTTGATTAGCAACGAGCTGCACAGTACGTTTAAAAATCACGTAATACGCCTAAATTAGTTAGGGTGTTACATTGGTCCTCAATCATTGTATGTAAGACTGTGAAGAATCCAAACAACAAGAAGGAGAATCAGGCTCAGATGTTGGTGATACTCTGCTACAGAAAGGATACAAGGGTTAGAGATCTGAGCAGAAGGAGTCATTTAATTTCGCTGCAACCACTCTAAGGTTTCTCATACCTTTATGTGTTTATTTTCATCGTTTTAGAAATTCATATTAGGATGTTAAAAATATACTTGTTAGTAAATCTAGATCCTGGTAAAATATATTCCAACACAATGCTCTTTCCCTTGCCTAAACTCTAGTCGGAGGTATTTTCCTTCTTGACCTTAGTTAGTGCGAGGTTGTAGCATTCCCGCGCAATTCTTTGATTTCCTCTAAGACATCCCACCCCATTCTTTATTGGGAACTTGATGCACAAGTGGAAAATTGATGTAACAGCTTTAAAGTCATATAGGGCTGATTTGCCTAACATGACATTAAAAGCTGAAGGGACATCAATTATAAGGAATTGTGTCGTACAGTTATGCTCCTTGGAGCTTGTCCAATAGTGAGAGGCAGGTGGATTTGTCCCAGAGGTGTAACACTTTGGTCGAAGAAACTATATACGAGCTGGGTGTAGGGGATCAGATCTTTAAGTTGGAGGCCCATCTTCTCATAAGTTGTTTTAAATAGAATGTTTAAGGAGGCTCCATTTTCTATCATAGTTCGTGCCATTATCTTATTTGTAATTTGCACTTCTATGACCAGGGGATCGTTATGTGGGAAATGGACGTGACTAGCATCTACTTCACTGAATGTTATCGTTGGCTCCCCTACCCGTGATATTTTTAATTTTCTCTCTTCCACTGCCAAGACTTTTTCATTTTGTTCATACTGTAAGGCTTGGGCATACTTTTCTCGAGCTTTGCTCAAGTCTCTAGGAAGATGCGAACCCCCAATAATGACGCGTAAATGCTTGTCTACTGGTGGAGGCATCAATTGGTTCTAATTATTGTCTGCTTTGGCGGCCGTTTGGTTCTGGTCGGCCTTGACATACTTCTATAAATGTTGATTATTCTTTCTAATCAAAAACTTAATTTCCCGCTTCAGATTATTACATTTGTTTGTGTCGTGATTATATGAGTTCACTAAAATATCATTTATAGGTGGCTAAGTGTTTTAAGGATAAAATACATTGAAAGGGTGTAACAGTAATTTTGTCCCTATGCAATGTAAATCATCTATAGAGGATCATTGATTATTGGGATTATAACAATGGATAATTAATAGTGTATCTATATCATGGAACATATAAAGTGTTCTATGTAACTGAGAGTGCAATTCCAAGCTCTACATTGGTTCAACGAGGAATTAATAAGTTAGAGAATTTACTTGGTAAATTCTAGATCTGCTTATTAGAAGCTCGGTTATATAGGCACATGGTCCCCATACTAGTTGAGACAAACTGCTTGTAAGACTCAGTTAATTGATTTTAATTAATCAATTTTAATTCTAAAACTAGACTATGTCTAATTTATGAATTTTCACTATGTTATGGCTTAGTTGTTAAGAATTTGTATTTTAGGGTTAATTTATTAATTAAGAGACTTTGTGGACTCTAATTAATAAATATTTAATTAAGAGACTTTGTGGAGTCTAATTAATAAATATTATAAATGACAATTTTATTTGATAATTATTTAATAAATAGCTTTGGCATTTATAGGGTTGAAATTTCAAAAAGTGGTATTTGTGAAAAATAGATAAAATAGTTGAGAAAAATGGCAAAAACCAAACTAATGTGGGGCCCAATATGTGGCTGGCCACTTAGTGTCAATTTTGCTCTATTTTTATCAATTTTTGATTCCAAATAATTCAACCCTAACCCTATTGGAAAATAGTATAAAAGGAAGGTTATGGTCTCATTATCCAACTAATGCCTCCAAAGCTAAAAACCTAGTTTTCTCTCTAGGTTGATGAGACCTCTTCTTTCTTCTTCTTCTAATTCGAAATACCATAGCTTTTCTTCACAAACCGAAATTCAGCCATTAGTTATTGAGTTCATGCCCACACATAACAAGTTGGTCCTCAATCATTGTATGTAAGACTGTGAAGAATCCAAACAACAAGAAGGAGAATCAGGCTCAGATGTTGGTGATACTCTGCTACAGAAAGGATACAAGGGTTAGAGATCTGAGCAGAAGGAGTCATTTAATTTCGCTGCAACCACTCTAAGGTTTCTCATACCTTTATGTGTTTATTTTCATCGTTTTAGAAATTCATATTAGGATGTTAAAAATATACTTGTTAGTAAATCTAGATCCTGGTAAAATATATTCCAACACAATGCTCTTTCCCTTGC
This sequence comes from Cannabis sativa, assembly GCF_029168945.1. Lineage (NCBI taxonomy): Eukaryota > Viridiplantae > Streptophyta > Magnoliopsida > Rosales > Cannabaceae > Cannabis > Cannabis sativa. The sequence continues at coordinate 20,813,952 of NC_083607.1, forward strand.
CTAAACTCTAGTCGGAGGTATTTTCCTTCTTGACCTTAGTTAGTGCGAGGTTGTAGCATTCCCGCGCAATTCTTTGATTTCCTCTAAGACATCCCACCCCATTCTTTATTGGGAACTTGATGCACAAGTGGAAAATTGATGTAACAGCTTTAAAGTCATATAGGGCTGATTTGCCTAACATGACATTAAAAGCTGAAGGGACATCAATTATAAGGAATTGTGTCGTACAGTTATGCTCCTCGGAGCTTGTCCAATAGTGAGAGGCAGGTGGATTTGTCCCAGAGGTGTAACACTTTGGTCGAAGAAACTATATACGAGCTGGGTGTAGGGGATCAGATCTTTAAGTTGGAGGCCCATCTTCTCATAAGTTGTTTTAAATAGAATGTTTAAGGAGGCTCCATTTTCTATCATAGTTCGTGCCATTATCTTATTTGTAATTTGCACTTCTATGACCAGGGGATCGTTATGTGGGAAATGGACGTGACTAGCATCTACTTCACTGAATGTTATCGTTGGCTCCCCTACCCGTGATATTTTTAATTTTCTCTCTTCCACTGCCAAGACTTTTTCATTTTGTTCATACTGTAAGGCTTGGGCATACTTTTCTCGAGCTTTGCTCAAGTCTCTAGGAAGATGCGAACCCCCAATAATGACGCGTAAATGCTTGTCTACTGGTGGAGGCATCAATTGGTTCTAATTATTGTCTGCTTTGGCGGCCGTTTGGTTCTGGTCGGCCTTGACATACTTCTATAAATGTTGATTATTCTTTCTAATCAAAAACTTAATTTCCCGCTTCAGATTATTACATTTGTTTGTGTCGTGGCCGTAGTCTGCATGAAAACGACAGAACTTAAATGTATCTCTCTTACTTACATCCTTTTTCATGGGAGATGGTCTCCTATAGGGCACCATAGACTGAGTTGTCGCATAGATTGTCTCTAGGTCATCTGTCAGAACTGAGAAGGCAATATATTTTGAGGCATTTTCCCTAGGATGATGTTCGGCATTACCAGTGAATTTATCCTTCTTTCCATTACCTTGCTTGTTACCGTTGTTATACCTCTTCCCATTTGAATTTGAGTTGCTAGGGTATTGTGGATCTGAATAGATGTTCCTCTCGAGGTGATATGTTGCTGGTTTTTCTTTTGTCAGACAGTATCCACACGCCGAACAGCCTCCTCAAGCTTAATGAACCCATTTGCTCGATCAAAAAATTTAGCCATTTACCCCACAGTCAGCCTTGTGATGTCCTTCAATAGCTCTCCTAGTGGCTCAATGCCCCCCAGTATTGGGGCCAACCTTCCTTCTTCAGTCAACCCCTTAACTTTTGTAGCTTCGGTCATAAACCTGCTGATATAAGCTCCGAGGGGGTCCCTTGGCATTTGCTTTACTTCGACCAGGTCTTCAAGGTGCAAGGGAAGTTGACAAGAGAAGGAAAATTGTGCACGGATCTCTGATGAGAAGGCATTACATGAGGTAGACCTTCCTAGAGGCAATTTAAAATACCATTGTTGGGCAGCCTCTGCGAGTGTGGCAAGAAAATTTCTGCATTAGACATCACCTCTTACCCCTTGCAAGTCCATCTGCATCTCAAAATACTTTAGATGTAATAAAGGATCTTCTTTTCCTATATATATATTTTCCAGGTTGCCATTATGAACTTTGGGGGTAATTCGAGGACTTCAATCTTAGGGGAGAGTGGTGATCCGTGTGCTCGGTGGAGTTCGAGATTAGTGAGTTTTGGGCCAGTCAGGCCTTAAACCGTGTTTTTAAGTTGATCTAGTATTGTTTACACAAATGGATGAACTTGTTGGGATCTCTTTGAACTAGATCCTTGATACTGATACCCATTTGGACAGTTGGTGGGATGTATTGTTTGTCCAAGCCCCTTCTTTAATTTAGGTCAGTCTTGAGGTCATGTGCAGCGCTTAACCTATCAAACACTGAAGTACTAGGCGACCTTGGTGTCTGACTTGTTTGGCCGGCAAGTTAGCCAGAAATTTTAGTTGGGGTGAAGCTGGTGTGTATAACTTCACCCAAAGGATGGTGTGGTAGGATCTGGTCGTTTACCGTTTGGCCCATAGGTCAGACCTACGACCGTGGATTGGACGGCTAACCACTGTGAGTTTGTATAGTATGCCCAACTGTACACCCTTCTAAACTGCCCAAGGTAATACTGGATGCAGTAGCCGGTTGTTGATTGGTGAATTGGTAGGCCCTTCTTATTAGTACGGTGGCCTGCCTTGTGTGATCATGAATGGCTGCCTGCTGAGCCCTCAGAGTTTCCATCTCTCAGTTCATCCATTCTATAAATTGACGTCTTTGTTCGTCAAATGCAAGGTTTATGACTGCATGGAGATCCTCCTAATCAAGGTGTAAAGCGTTATTATGACCTTGCATGAGCCCAAGAGTTGCTCAAAGGTTTTGGATTTCAGTGTGACCTCCAACTGGCCTTTGAGCATTAGTGGTAGACGAGACCTTTGTGTTGGGAGTGAATTGATCAGTTGTTGAACTGGTGATTCCAGTCTCTTGTACGCCTGGTGTGATCTCAGCCAAAGGGGAAGTCACTCCGTGGCCCACAGTAGGTGGTTGTGTATTAACATGCTCGAGGTTTGTCCCTGGTGGTCCTCTCGTTTTTCCAGAAGTTTGCACGTTGGGATCTATCACCATCGGGTCGCTCTGATCAGCAAGGCCTCTACGAGTTTGTACAACCATCCTATTTTCCTGTCAAAACTTAAGACGAAGAACTTGTGTTTTTGCTCTCAATGAAAGAAACAAAACGTTGACCTCGCTTTAAGCCAACAACAGTGAGTCAAATAATAAGCGTTTGAGTAATATAATTAAAAGAGAACAAAAAAAATTAAGTAAAATAAACACTAGTTTTTAAAGATGTTCGGACCCGTGAGTGGGGTGATAGCCTACTCCCCTTGTATGGTATTGGCTTAAGAGAAGGAACAAAGTGTTCTTCCCCTTTGAAAGCTCTTCCAACTGATCTCTGAGTAACTCTCTTACATCACTATTTCTCTCTAGAATCTCATTCTCTCTGAAGCAATTCTTTCAATTCCTTTCATAGTGAGGCTAGGTCACTATTTATAGGGGCTTAATGCGTGAGTGATGGTTTCCCTTTTGCTTACTATACATAAAATAGGAAATTAGAATGATTACATAATTGCAAGATATGAAATAGGAATTTTAAATAGGTTGCCCTATTTCTTTGACTTAATCCCACAATTATAGGGATTCTCTTCGTGTCTACACATAACAAGATCATTCTGAAATAATTATCTCTTGTAAGTTTCTTGGCATAACAGGCTTCTACCTGGTCGGATGTCTTCTCTACAACTCTGCTCGGGTAATCGAGAATTATAGATGCTGACAAATTATGTGTAGTCTACTAGGGACATTTACCTCCGCACAGGTATCAAAAATATTGGACACGTATTGCTCGGTCCTCTCGCCACGTCAATGTGCGAAAAACTGGATAACATAAGGTTTTCTACAACTTTAAATTTGTTTATTTCATTGTTTTAGGAAAATCCTTTTTAGGATATTAGATTATAAAATATAACCAACATATATGTTAATAAATTTATATCGTTATGTAACAAGTTCCAACAGAAAGATTGGGCAACAAAGAACTCAGCAATGGAAGCCATCGTCGTGGCTCAAGCTTTTAGCCTTGGAAGATTGTCATCGTGGCTTGAGGCTTTGCCCTTGGGAGGGCATCGTCTTCAATGTTGTTGAAGACTGGCTCAAGATCTCAGAAGCAATGGAGTGAGACAAAGAGAAGAGAAGAATGATAAAATAAGAGAGAGATCAGGACAGAGTAAGAGAGAGTAAGGTGGGGAGAGATTGGGACACACACAGAGAGAGAGAGAGAGAGAGAGAGAGAGAGAGAGAGAGAGAGAGAGAGAGAGAGAGATGGAGCTAGATCAGATTTGGTGTCGGAGATAGAAAGCTGTTAGGGTTTTAGGTTTTTTTATTTACACATCCATTGTGTGGCTGCTAGGTAGAGAGAGAGTTTGAGAGATCTAGTTATTAGGTTTAGGTTAAATGGAGAGAGAACCTTGGAATTTAGACCATTAATTACTTTTCCTTTAAAATTAGGTTAGATGGTTAAAAAAATATATAAATAATTAACAAATGAAAACTAATTTGGATTGTAATTATTATTTCTAAAAAATATATATTTAGTGACAAAAAAGTTGCCATTGATAGTGTTATCAGTGACGACTTTGTTGTCATAATAGGTCGTCGCACTATAAAAAATTTTACTTTTAGTCACAACAAAACTTATGACTAAAAATAAAATAAAAAATGTGACTAATTATAAATTATTATTCTTATGTTGTGACTAAAAATTCGTGGCTAAAGGTATTAGTCACAAAAATAACAATTTGTTGTGAATAAATGTGTGTTTAGTCACAATACTTGTTGTGACTATAAAACTAAATCAATGACAACTAATATTCGAATACTATGTAGTAACTTTTTGTTGTGACTAAAGGTCACAAAAAATTGATATTGTGACGAAAAAATTGTCACAAAAAGTAGTTATTTTTGTAAAGTCAGAATTAAAAATAAATAAGAAATTTAACATTATCAGTGACGACAATATTGTGACTGGTGTTTATTTCCAGTGACGACTTTGTTTGTCATCATTGATACTTACTTTCAATGACAAATCATCACTAACATTTTTTTAGTGATGACATGTCGCCATTAATAGTCACCATTAACAAAAAAGATATCTTTCAATTTCAATGACCAAATTTATTTTCATTGAAGCCTATTTTTCTTGTAGTTGATATATAGTTGTTTCCCTCAAATTTTTGAGTATTTAAACATTTTTCTTAAGAAAAAATTAAAAAATTTATAAGTAATTTTCTTTAATTTATTAAATTTTAATATTATTATTTTCATACATCTACTAACATTTCAGAAATTTTAATTTGTTTAAAACTTTACATAATTTTTTTTTTTTAAAAAAATACTATTCTGTTTTCTTTTTTATAAATAACACTTTAATTAAATATTTTTAATTTAAAATAATATTATTAATTAAATAACACAAAATTATATAACTAAAAATACACATTAAAAAATAAAAACTAAAAAACTAAATATACCCGCAATCAAAAATATCCTAATCCTCTCAAAAAAAAATATCCTAATTCTCTCAAAAAAAAAATATCGTAGTTTATATATATAATTAATGTATATGGATTACTTAATCCAAAGTATAACACTACTAATTATAATATTATGGATCAACTTGTGAATGTTATTCAAAAACGAACCACTTATCTGTACACCAATATAAAGTCACGTGTATACCCCTATATTATCAATATCATGCAGCACCTACTCATCATAAAAATCAATAACACAATTGTAGTAACAATGTCGTACGGCCAAGTCTTCTTTAAGCCCATCTACCTTTCGAAGCCATTAATTCATCACATTCTTCATTTCGATCAATCATCCACTCTTCTTTTCCCTATCAGAAACATCTAATATCTTATAATGACCATAATTTATTCGATGGACTGTTACACAACAACAATATATATACCCCAACAACCAGAAAAGTCACTATCATGGTTATATATATACCCTACCAAATAAAGCTACTATATATATGTGTATTATTTTATTTTATTCAAGACAGCTTTCCTTTGCTTGCATCTGTGGTTAATCGATGAATAAACGAAGACCCATCACCTTGGACAACCAAATTGGGGATTAGCTGTGGTGGGCTCTCTCTATTATGGGACCCTTGATCATTATAATTAAGGAAAGGATTATTATTATTATTGGGAATACTATAATTGTACTCAACTTGATGAAGTGCCGCCTTCTTTGCTAGATGATGATAATGATTATGGTCATCATCGAATCCAGGACTACCTCTATCAAATATTATTGATGGGTCTTTGATGATGATGGAGGATGATGATGATGAGCCACATTGTCTAGGCTGTGTTTGGTAGAAAACTTTAGAGGCAACTAACTCCCCATCTTTTTCTTCTTCATTATTGCCCAAATGGTATTGGTGCATAACCCAGTTAGTTTTCTCAGGCTTCCTTTGCCTACCGTAGTTGGTGTATAGAACTAAGATCTTTTTAAAACCCTTCACTCCTCCGCCAATGAATACAGGCCTTGTTTTACCTGTTTTATGCCATCTCGTTTCGCTTCCATCCTCGTCTGTGTTAACCTTCCTACGTTTTCTTGTGCCAGTCGTGTAAGCCTTTGAAGGTCTGTGAAAGAAGTGACGAATTTGCCCATCTTTACTTACTCCTGATCCAAATATCAAAATAAAACAAACACAACACTCAATTGTACATTTTATAGATATATTGATATAAATGTGCGAAGAAACTGAAATGTATTATATATCTCTCTCAATACAATACAAAAGTTTTAAAGGCGGTTAAGTAAACTTAGTAGCTAAGTCACATTTCTCAAGTGTTTAATTACAATAGGCATGAACGCGCGGTCAGATATATATTATATATATTTCACATACTTCCCGTGTAACATACAAAAATCTCACTATGTGTATAAACATTTTAAACAAACATTAAAATAGAATATAAAGTATTATCAATAAACAAACTGTATACATATGTATATATATAAATATTATATTTTCTGAAATTAATATTCTGCATTATTCCAGTCAGTAAAATAAAAGTTATTGTATGCCTTAATGTGAAACATCTTGTTAATTTAAGATTCATGCATATATGTATTTAAATGCGCATGCAAAGGGGATCTCAAGCTAATTAATAATAGCGTATAAATATAATATGCATAAAATAAATATATAATGCTTAATTTGTGTACGTTAAGAAATTAAACCTGAAGAAAATGATAGGTTTTAATTTGGAGTTATTTGAGGGTGAAAGAAAGAGAAGAAAAACTAGGATGAAGCAGATGTTTTATTTGTTATTATATACTAAAAAAGAGAAAGAGTACTAATACATCCATAAATTATCCGTTTCTACGCAATAACACAATTAAGTATAGTCACACCCCAATACACGCATAAATAATGGATTTTGTACGTATTAGTTTTTATGTTTCTTGTAATTTCACACCAACAATTAGAGAGACGTAACTCCAAAGATCCATATTAATATACTTAATCAATATAAATCACTATCCAATTTTAAGGATTATTATTATTATTATTATTATTATTATTATTATTATTATTATTATTAGGGGTTTTTTCAATTTTACATTTCAAAACAATATTTTTTATATTTTTATAGAAATCTACATATATAATAACCCACATATAAAAATTGACGAACCAACTTAAATCGTAATAAAAATTCACATAGTAACTCATATAAAAATTACCGGAGGAACCACCAGCTCAACTCAAACCACAAATTTAAAAAAAAAAGTAAAAAAATAATATATATAAAGTAATTCCACATATTATTAGGATTTTATACACTTAACTCTCTTATTTTTTTTTATAGCATCTTATAAATTTGTAAATAAAAGTGAAATTAAGAGATGTTGCCACAGAAAAAAAAAATAGAGTTAATTCATGTACAATTTATTATTATATATTTCAATATAAAAAAACTGAGTGTTACAATTTTTTTCTCACAAATTTACATATATATATATTTATACAAAATATAATTTGAAACTTGTTTAAGTTGAAGAGATTATATGCAAAACAATAGTGTAAAAACAAGAATCCCTTTGATATTATATGTATATAGGTGCTCAAAAGATGTTGCACTCTTCTAAATTTCTACAAATTAAGAAATTTAGCAATGGCAATAAAATTATTAGAAATTGTTTGTGTATATATTGTACAAACACATTAAACTAAATTTGACACTAACTAATATTGTCTACTCTACTTGATTTAGGTTTATATAGTTCTCATAATAAGATCAATGAAGTTCTATAAAGAGAAAAAACAATTTATATATCCTTATTATTCTGCTGGCTCCACAAATTTATAAAGTCATATAAAAAATAAACTTACATAGCGTTTAATTGGAGAATTAAAACATTAGTTATTTAATTAATATATAATTACCTGGAAGCTTTTCTGGGTGAGTGTAGCAAATCCCATTTTCTCCTTCAAGTGTTGGTATGAATTCATCAATGAGGGGATGAAGCTTACCCGAAATATCTGAGTGTACTTTTGCCTCTAAATGCTCAAGTATTTCTTGATCCGTAGGATCAAACTTCACACCCGCTGGTAGTCCCGGTAAATCATGAATTCCCGCCTGCTTTTAATTTTTTTTTTTTTTGAGAAATATTTATTAATAAAATTAACACAATTAATTTGGTAGATGTGTTTATGTATTACTCAAATATTATTCACAAAATAAATATAGATAAATAATCAACAAATTAATTAATTTATACACACAACCTAATTAACATCTAGGAAACAACAAAAAGAGAGATATTTATATTTATATAATTAAGTTAAAACTAAAATAATTACCTGGTCTTGGAATTCTATATGGTGTCCACAAGATGGGCATGTTATAGTAGTACTCCTTGATTGGTCAGGAGCAACAATGGATTTGGTATTAGTCACAAGCGAAGTAGTATTATTAATATTATTAGTTGTAGAAGCATCGTTATTAGAAGTTGGCGCCGTGATTATATGAATATTGGGTCTCACGTCTTCTGATTGATCGTTGCACCATGTCATGATCTCACTTCTTCTTAATTTGCTTTGAGTTTCATCCCCAATTAGCTTGAATTTTTCTTCTAGGTCCTCCACTTCCCCAAAATCCACAAGCAATCTCTCTCTCTTTCTCTCTCTCTCTCTCTCTCTCAAATAATATTAAGATTTATCCACACTACTAATACTGTTAGACGAAAAAAATACCCAAATTTTTAAGAGAGATAACAACGGAATCTAGCTAGCTAAGTCACTTTTTGGGCACGTTTATCTCGACGAGTCTTGGCCCTAGTCCTAATTCTCTTATTGATGTTATAAGAGAAGGAAGGAATTTAATTCTTCCACACTTTAATTTTCACTGATTTTCCTAGTTCATAATAGTACGTGAGAGATCAGTTCTCCCAAGCTAGACCTTAGGTAAAGAGAGAGAGAGAGAGAAGATAATAAATCTAAATTAGAAAAGGGAGAGAAGAATAAAATGTCTACTAATAGAAAAGGTTGCTTGGACGTCAAGTTTATTTATGCTTTTGTATTTATACGCCTTTACTGTAGTAAAATAATGTAGTCTTCGTTGTACATTCATATATATATTTTAATGAAGTCTTTAAAGAATTTTGGACACAATTAGTTAGTATATACATGCGTATAAGAAGAAGAAAAATAAAATTAAAAATACATAATATGCTTAATTAGTGGGAGTTTTTAAAATATAAAACGAGATGTTAATAATACAATATATCTTTCCTTCAGAAAAATAAAAATAAAAATAATACAATATTTATGTTTAAAACAATCAATAGTATATACTTGTAAGTGTTCCATAAAAAAAAAATAAAAAAAAAAAAAAGAGTAGCTAAGAGTGGAGACAGGGCAACCTGATTCTTCAGGACGTTTTACCTTTTTTTTTGTTGGGTTTTTTTTTTGTTTTTTTTTTTTTTTTTTTGAAAGAGGGCAATGTTAGTTGGGTTGAGCTGTAGCTGCAGTGTCAACCTAGAGTGTGCTCAAAGTAACTGTAAGAATTCAAAGAGATATTCCTACGAACCACAGCAAAAGGAATATAACACAAATATAGAAATATTTGTATAATTAAATATCTAATTATATGCAGAATATATTGTATATATATAAACTATATGTATATAAGACGAGTGTAATTAAAAACGCACCAAACTTTACATTCCCATTAATCCGTTTCTTAACGTAGAATTCTCTAATGTGAAGCAAGCTAAGAATCCACCATGCTGTTTCTTTGTCACTATCTCTTTTAAGTCAGTGTAAAAACTAATTGCTGATCATATTAGAGAGCCCAGATATTGCCAAGCACGTTAAATGGTGCTGTTTTAACAGAGTCCAGAGTCAAAAGATTTAATTGCTCATTATATATTATCATCTATATTATGGGTATGTCGACCATGCGGGTAAATAAAATTCATAATTATTTCCATAAGAAGATATATTAGAGGTGTTTGATAATATTTGTTAAATTAATTTTTTATTTTTAAAATTAGAAAAATAAAAAAAAATATTTTTTAAAAATATGTTCTATAAAATTGTTTTTACTTTTTAATTTTTTAATTGAGAATTAAAATTTTAAAAACAAAAAAGGTCAATTTCAATATTTATTTAAAACAGTTTTTTTTTCTTAATCAATATTTTAAGCTCTGACCAAACCCGAACCCAAAAATCCCTCCCCACGGTATCCGACCTCTGACCCGAATTTGAATTCGATCGTGCACCTAGACTCGATTTAAATAAAATTAAAAAATAAAAACGAAAATGATCATCATAGAACACACTTTTATTTTTTATTTTTAAAATTAAAAAATAAAAATGGTTACAGAAAAAAATTTACTTTTATTTTTTGATTAAAAATTTAAAAAATAAAAATGCTACCAATAAATTACTTTGTAAAACATTCTTTATTACATTTGTGGATAAAAGAAAACAATGCGTACACTATGAAATATGTAACACACTATTATTGTCTAAAATTTATAAAATACACAATAGTATAGAAATACAATAAATTAAGAAAAAAACACACTTTATACATTAATTGATAAAGAATAAACTACAAATTAAGAAGACACACCACATGTATAACCACTGAGGAAAAGTTATGTGTAGCTACAATAGATTTCGTCACCTGCAAGTCTTAAGTGACACGTGGATTTTCGCCAAACCAAAACGACTTTTATTGGTCACAGGTTGGCAATTGCTAGAGCATAAACAGGTGGCAACTAAAATAGTTGCCAATTAGTCCCACATAATAATATATTTTTATTTTATTTGCTAATTAAAATTTTTTCTTATCAAAAAAAATAAAGTGATAATTGTGTCTATTCTTGATTTTTTTTAGGAGATTTTTATTTGCACCCATAAAATTATAAATAACTCTATTATTAAAAAAAATATAAACTTAAATAATTTTTAAAAATTACTCTTCATATTTTTTTTAAAATTTTTTCCTCGCATTATTTAATGTTAATTTCAATACTTATTTTGATTTCATTTTTATAATATTTTCTAATTCATGTATATATTTTTTTATTTTTTTCTAAGAAAATTTCGTAAAAATTTTTATTTTAATTTTTTGTCATAATATTTAAAATATAATTTAATTTTATTTGATAGGTATATTTTTTAATAATATGAATTGGAAGAAAAAAATTCAAAAAAATTAGTACAATTAAAGATATAAATTTTATATTAAATCTATATTATTAAAATAGAGTGCCTTTAAAATTTTTGAGGTGTAAATAAAATTTTCATATTTTTATTATCTTTTTTATTTTTTTTTCCTAATTAATACAATATGACTAGAAATAGAAATTAAACGATTAATGTATTGGAATGTAATTTTTATCCTCATTCCCGCTACATATTTATGCCTCTATCTGTTCCATCCCCATCTAATAACCAGTACATTCAGGGTAAAAGAATACTCATCGCTTATGGAGAAGCCATCACATATCCATTAAAGTAAAATAAAAAAAAAAAATCTTAGAGTGTGTTTAGTATTATTTTTTAGGGAGTTTTTATTTTTACACTTTAAAACAGTTTTTTTTTTTTTTTTTTTGTATTTTTACAAATTTTCACGCATAAATTCTTATAGCAACTAACGGAGCAACCTTAAATCGCAACGAAAATTTAGAAAAGAAAAGTTAAAAATAGCATATAAGATGATTCCCTTATTTTTATAATCAGTTTTTTATTTTTAAAATTAGAAAAGTGAAAATTTTTTCAAAATCATTTTCTATAAAACTGTTTTTACTTTTCAATTTTTTAATTAAGAATCTAAATTTTTTTAAAAAAAAAAAAATTGACTTTCAAATTTTTTTTAAAACAGATTTTTCTAATCAAATTTTGGACTCTGACCCCAACTTATACTTGGAAACTGAACTTGGACCTGCTCCCAGACTTGGACCCGCCCCCGATCTCGATCTCAGACCCAGTCTCGGACCCGAATTAAATAAAATTAACAAATAAAAGTAAAAATAAAATTTACAGAACACACTTTTTTTTTTATTTTTAAAATTGAAAAATAAAAGTAGTTATAGAACACATTTTAATTTATCAAAAACAAAGTTTTACTTTTATTTTTTTATTTAAAAATTTAAAAACAAAAATGCTACCAAATGTCACCTTAAATAATTTAAAATAATTAAAAAAATAATTTAAATTAAATCTATATTTTTATAAATATTTATTATACGTTCATAATCCATATAGAAGATAAAAGACAAATCTACCTCAAAGTTGAAAAAAAAATTAATATAATCCAATAATAAAAGATAATAAATAAATCTTTCTCAAAGTTTGAAAAAAAATATATAAAAAAAACATAACCCAGTATAGTATCATAGTCTCATACTTCTTAAATCTTCCAACAATTAAAAATTAAAGTAAACAAAGATGAAACTAAAAATTAAGAAAAAAAAATATCTTTACACTTGTAATTCACAATGATCATCAGTTCATTATCGTCATTAAATTTTCATGATTTAAACATATGATATATCATTTAGATTATGGATGATAATGAAAATAATTTTTATTGTCAATGATATATATATATATACTATGTATACGTTAAGAATAAAAAAGAAACTATACATATATATATGTATATTTATATTGGGGTCAGAAGTAATGCGGATAGTATTATTTCCGCCCCTGCCCTATTCTCGTTTCGAGTATTGAAATTGTTCCCTGCCACCACCGAATTAACTACCAAGATAAAGAATCTCCAGCCTATTAGGAGCGGGTCCCCGCAATTACCTATTCCCGGTATAAATTTTCAAATTCTAAATATGACACATCATTTTTTTTTTTACAACTATATAGGCAATACTCATTGGAGTTGGGCTGATTTTAGTGTCTAATACTATCTAAATGTGTCAATTTACAATTAATTAATTCCTAAAAATTATTATAATAAATAATAGGGATTTTTTATTTGTACACTTTAAAACAGTTTTTTTTTATAATTTTACGAAATTTTACATAGAAACTCTTATAATAATTAACAGAACAATTTAAATCGTAATCGAAATTCACATAGCAACTCACATAAAAACTACTAAAATAACTTAAATTGTAAATTTAAAAAAGAAATATAATAAATTTCCTAAATTATATGAGCTATGATATTTAATTGCACGAATATTGATGTAACGGCCATCATTTTTTTTTAAAAAAAAAAAAAAAAGAAAAACGACTCTGAACACACACAGACCAGCAGCCCTCTTTTTCTAAATAAATTATTTTTGGGCACCAGCCGACATTATAGGTGAGCTTCTTGAAGAAGCCACGCAACAAGGAAGCTTACCCCATAAGTTTTCAGATATTGATTAATTTAAGTGTAGAATTTAAAAAATAAAACAAAAAAATGTATGTGTATATAGTTTAAAGTTTTAGCGTATGTAGATAAGAATAAAATTTCAAAACTTATGATTGTGAAGGGGTTTCCAAATATGGACGAAACAGCTTCTATCTATATATTAGCTTGTTCGACCCGTTGTCGTAATTTCCATCGTACATAATTTGGAGTCCGAATATCGCAACACAAACTCTCTTATGTTATAAGAAAATTTTTAAACATTTTGCTCTTATAACAAAACAGTGGACAAAAATAATTTCATCCATAAAAGAACCTTTTTTTTTAAAAAAAAAAAAAAAATTATAAACCGAAATTCGCCTTGTTCCTCTAGCTTACGTTTTCCCCCTACCATTCAAGATAATAATGATTTTTTTTTCAAGAGAGTAATAATAGATATAAACTCAAATGTCCACTTATTATACACAATAATATAATAAAACTACACTTTTAATATCAGTTATTCCGTTTATTTTAAAAAAAAAACTGAAAACTTGTAATCCAGAAATTGTCACATGGTCAATTTGCTTTTCTCTTTTTGGAGCCTTCTAGCGAGCATGCGATCTCTCTTCTCTACCTGTGAGATCTTGGTCCTGTTATCGGAAGAAGTTGTCTACCCATATATTTTTTTTTTTTTTGAAGTAACTGTTAATAAAGAACAAAATAGTTTCAGAGAAAAGTAGAGAAAACTACATTCTCCAAACTGCATATGTATCAAGCCTTAATGCATTCCGAGTTTTCCTCAATGCTTTGGTCGATCAAAGAAATCTTCCTTTCATTATCTTCTTCAGAGGCAAGTGCTAAGCTTCAGGTTTAGAATAATAAATTTTTCTCTAAGGCTGGAAAGGAGACTCTTATTAAAGCGGTTATCCAAGCAATTCCTTCGTATGCTATCTCTTGTTTCTGAATCCCTGTTTCCATTTGTCATGACCTCGACAAACTCATTGCTCACTTCTGTTGGGGGTCAACTGGTAATAAGGCCAAGATTCATTGGAAAAGTTGGAATTCCCTTTGTGTGTCTAAGTTTCATGGGGCTTTAGGTTTTCGAAACTTTGTTTTTCATAATCAAGCCCTTCTTGCTAAACAAGCTTGGCGTATCTTTACGAATCCTAATTCCCTTGTTTCTAGACTCTTAAAGGCAAAATATTTTAAGCACAATGATTTCTTTCAGCTACTAAGGGTCACACTCCTTCTTACTCTTGGAGTAGTATTTTATGGGGTAGGGACCTTCTTTCTCAGGGGCTCATTTAGAAAATCAGAAATGGTAATTCTGTTTCAACCCTTCATCATTATTGGATTCCTGGTTTCAAAACAATTCGATTTAAAACAATATCCAACCTCCTGAGACCACAGTATCTTTTTTCATAAATGAGTTTGGATGTTGGGATCTCAATAAGCTTAATAGCTATTTTTCTGATGACATTGTGAATACCATACTTACCATCCCAATTGATCCATCTCAAGAAGATTCTCTTATTTGGAGCAGCCATTCCTCGGGTAATTTAACAGTCAATTCGGCCTATCACCTAGCCACTGCTCGAGCTTCCCTCACTACTTCGGCACCTTCCACTTCTAATCTAGATTTTCTTCCAAAGTGGTGGAAAACAGTTTGGAATCTTCAAGTCCCTCCCAAAATTAAGCATTTCCTCTGGAGAGCTTTTCATCATGTCCTCCCTACTTCTTTAAATCTGTTTATAGGAAAATCCTGCCCTCTCCAAATTGTTCAATTTTTTTGCATGAAGTTGACTCTGTCACTCATGCTCTCCTAGGGTGTTCTAGAGCAAGCAAAATTTGGAGGAATTCCAGCCTATCCCACTTTTGCAGCAATCATAAGTTCCAGGATAGTAAAGACTTCTTTCTTGCTGGTTTTGAACATTTGACTGAGGAGCAAATGTGTTTATGTTTTGGTATTCTTTGGGCTATTTGGAACAGGCGGAATCATTCTTTGTTTAATTCTAAGGATTCTCCTGCTGAAGATGTGGAAAATTATGTGCTTGATTATTTACAGGAATACTCGAGATGTCAAGAGCTTTCTAACATTGCAGGTCATGTTTCTCCTCCATCAGTTCGGCAGTCTCTTTCTTCACCAGCCTCTGGAATGTATGCCCTTCATACTGATGCAGCGATTTCGAAAATGAATTCAAAGATGGGATTTGGTGCTGTTGTTCAAGATTGTAGGGGTCAGATTGTAGCTGGTTTTTGTTCCTCTAAAACAGGTGCACTTTCTCCAATTCTGGCTAAGGCTCATGCTCTTCTTCAAGCCCTACAATGGTGTGACATTGTTAAATTTCCCTTGCATTCCATTCATTCAGATTGTTTGGCTTTAGTAAAGAAAATTAACAGGAATTGGAAGGATAGATCTGTTGGAAATTATTTTACCAGGATCTTAGATCTACTCACAAGTATGTTGTTTAACACCCTAAATATGAACTTTCTAAAACGATAAAATAAACACATGTAAAGTTAAGAAAATCTTACTGTAACACCCTAACTATCTTAGGCGTATTACGTGATTTTTAAACGTACTGTGCAGCTCGTTGCTAATCAACGAGGTTTATGGAAAAACGTGATTAATTAAAATTTTGCTTTTTCATTAAACTTATAAACCATTTTACCAAAAAGTCTCGGGATCCCGATTTATAAAAATATTTACAAACGTTTTTACTGTTCAACTTTTACATCAAAATAAAGTCGTCTAACGACAGTTACAAAATCTCAGCCGTGCTGTCCCGAGGATCGTACGCTCCAGGCCTAACCGCCCCGACATGTACAATCCCATAAGCTCGCTCACGGTCCATCAGCAACTGCCTTGCCTTTACCTACACATGCAACGTAAACTGTGAGTCGACAGACTCAGTAAGAAAAGCATACTAATATCATACATAAAACTGACTGCCGTGTCCAACACGATACTGAGTCCCGCTACTGCCATGTCCAACATGGTGCGAGCACTCTTGCCATGTCCAACATGGTGCGAGTTTTGAACGTTCGGGGGACGGTACTATTGACAAGTATCCTCCTGATCGGTCGAGCCGGTCATACTCCGCCTTGGTCATACTCCGGCTGTACCGACGGGATAGGTCAATAGCCGAACCACCAACCGGTGTCGGCTGATCGGTCGAGCCGGTCATACTCATTCTTGGTCATACTCCGGCTGTACCGACGTGACGGGGTTGGGTGGTTCGAAGCCTAAATACATATCTAATGTAATCTAACAGGCTTCCTACATGCACGCTAAACATGTAAACTACATATGCATACTGTTATACTAATCTTACCGGATTAGATTTCGGGTGTGTGCGGTCAACTTTGGGCCCGAAGCTGAACGGCGGATTACTGGCTCCTAAACCATAAAAATCACAACGCTATAAGTGACCCGCTAAATCACTTCCCGGGGACTAAAACTTGAAACTAAAAGTTTCCCTATCGATAAAAAGCATGGCAATACCCCTAAAAACCCAAAAACGAGGAAAACTAGGGTTCTGAAAAATCCCCCATCCGGAAGTCCGGTTGCCCAACCGGAATTCCGGTTCTGAAAAATACGAACCCCCATCCGAATTCCGGATGCTCAACCGAATTCCGGTTCCTCGCGAGCGACAACCAAAAATTCCCATATCTTGACCAATTCGAACCCAATTGATCCCAAACTTTCCAGACCTGCTCTATAGGTCCCAAATGACAATTCTAGAGCATCAAACCTACCCAGAAATCCCACATGCAAAATTCACCATTAAAGACCAAGCTTTGAGTTCAAGAACTCAAATTTGGTTAAACCCACTAACATGCACCCTAGCCTAGTTATTTCTACTTAACTAAGCATAGAAATACCTCTGCAAACTAACAAAAACATCCAGCAATTATACAGAAACAAAACATGGCATTTTCTCACAAAAATCATCAATTTTCACATATAAATTAAAAGCTTGAACAACCTAGCTACTCATGCTTCAAACAACTCATTTAACATCAAAAATCATGCTTTGAACAACTTAAATCAACAACAAAACACAGCAGAAACATCTCTCAAAAATCACATGCATTATCAACCAATTTCATCATTTTTCTTCAAGAATTTAAGGAGAAAGGGACTAGGAAACACATACCACACAAGAGATCAATAAAGTTTGCAAACCCAAGCTTGAATCACCACAAAATCCAGCTCTTGAACCCCAAAGTTCTCAGCCGAAAAAGAGAGAGAGAAAAGAGAGAAAAAAAACTTCCAATTTTTTCTATTTTTTCCAAACTTAATGATTTTTGATAAAAAGGGAAAAAAATAACATTTAACCTATACACTTAATCATTTCAGCCAAATAATCACTTAAACAATTAATTATTTTCCATTTAATAAATCATAAAAGACAAAACACTAATGGGGCAAAAAGACCATTTTGCCCCTCCACCATAAAATCACATAATTCATACAAAAGGGGTATTTTTGGGACATTCTAAATTCCCGGCCATTCCCGACATTCCCAATGTCTAAAACCCGTCCCCAAAATACTAACATACTAAGTTGTGATTTCTACTGAGCCAAACGCCGCGTTCCAAAATACCGGACACCGGAAATGCGAAATATAAAAACTGCTGATGACATAATTATGCATATCTGAATTCCATAAATAACAATGATAAATTATTTAAATATCTATAAATAATTTCCTGATTAACATAAATAACTGCTAATTTCCAAATTAACTAAGCGGGCTTTACAACTATCCCCCCCTTAAAAGGATTTCGTCCCCGAAATCTAACCTGAATAACTCTGGATATTGAGCTCGCATATCTGACTCAAGCTCCCAGGTGGCTTCTTCCACCTTACTGTTTCTCCAGAGAACCTTGACCAACGCTATGGTCTTATTTCGAAGGACTTTATCCTTTCTATCCGGGATCCGCACCGTCGTTCCTCATAAGACATATCCGATCGAGTCGAAGGCTCTCATAACTGAGTATATGAGAGGGGTCTGAAACGTATTTTCTCAACATTGAGACATGAAATACGTTGTGCACTGCTGATAAAGCTGGAGGCAATGCTAACCGATATGCCACTTGACCTATCTTCTCGAGAATCTCGAAGGGTCCTGTAAATCTAGGGCATAACTTGCCTCTTTTCCCGAAACGTTTAATCCCCTTCATCGGAGACACTCGTAAAAACACATGGTCCCCTACTCGGAACTCAACATCTCTACGTTTCGGATCTGCGTAACTCTTCTGTCTGCTCTGGGAGGCAAGCATTCTAGCTTTTATCTTTTCTATTGCCTCATTGGTCCGCTGAACTGACTCCGGACCTAGGTATTTCCTCTCCCCTGTCTCATCCCAGTGGATAGGGGATCTGCACTTCCTACCGTACAACAGTTCATAGGGTGCCATCCCTATCGTACTCTGATAACTGTTGTTGTATGAAAATTCTATTAACGGTAGGTATTTACTCCATGAACCCTCAAAGTCCATAACACAGGCTCTCAGCATATCCTCCAATATCTGAATTGTCCTTTCGGACTGACCATCTGTCTGAGGATGAAATGCTGTACTGAATTTTAGCTTCGTACCCATTGCCCGTTGCAAACTCTGCCAAAATTTGGAGGTGAATTTCGGATCCCTGTCCGAAACTATAGACTTCGGTACCCCGTGAAGTCTCACTATCTCCCTGACATATAATTCTGCCAACTGATCCACTGTAAACGTTGTCCTGACTGGCAGAAAATGAGCAGATTTTGTAAATCAATCCACCACTACCCAGATGGAGTCATACAAACCCGTGGTTCTGGGTAACCCGACCACAAAATCCATCGTAATATCCTCCCATTTCCACTCTGGTAGGGTTAGAGGCTGCAACAACCCTGCTGGTCTCTGATGTTCAGCCTTGATCTGCTGACAAGTGAGGCATCTCGAAACGAATTCTACCAAATTCTTCTTCATACCGTTCCACCAGAAGTACGGTTTCAAATCTTGGTACATCTTGGTGGTGCCGGGATGTAGAGAATATGGAGTAGAATGAGCCTCCTCAAAGATCTCGTTCCTCAAGTCCACACTGTTCGGGACACAAACCCTGGCTTTATACAAAAGCATCCCGTTATCTGACACTGAAAAGTCTTTGGCCTGACCAGCCAATACCTCATCTCGGATCTTTACTAACTCCGGATCTGTTGTCTGAGCAACCTTTATTCTTTCTAACAGATCAGATTGCAGCGTTAAGTTGTGAAGCTGACCTACCACAAACTCAATGCTGGATCTAACCATATCCTCTGCTAGCTGAGGTGAGATCTGAACCATGCTAGCCACTTGCCCGGGACCCTTTCTGCTCAGGGCATCGGCCACAACATTGGCTTTCCCGGGATGGTAAAGGATCTCACAATCATAGTCCTTCACTAATTCCAACCAACGCCTTTGTCTCATGTTCAAATCTTTCTGAGTAAAGAAATACTTGAGACTTTTATGGTCGGTATAGATCTCGCACTTCTCCCCATACAAGTAATGCCGCCAAATCTTCAGTGCAAAAACCACTGCGGCCAATTCTAAATCATGAGTCGGGTATCGCTGTTCATAATCCTTTAACTGACGGGAGGCATAAGCGATAACCCGATCGGCTTGCATCAATACGCACCCCAAACCCTGTTTGGATGCGTCACAATAAACCACGAACTTCTCCTCGTCCGAAGGCAAAGCTAGTACCGGTGCAGTAATCAATCTCTGTTTCAGTTCCTGAAAACTAGCTTCGCATTTATCTGTCCAGATAAATCGCTGATTCTTCTTTGTAAGCTCGGTTAGGGGCATTGAAATTTTGGAGAACCCCTCCACAAACCTACGGTAGTACCCAGCTAATCCCAAGAAGCTTCTGATCTCTGTCACTGTCTTCGGTCTCGGCCAATCCCTGACGGATTCAATCTTCCCGGGATCCACCTTGATCCCGTCTTTACTCACAATGTGCCCTAGGAAGGACACCTGAGACAACCAGAACTCACATTTCTTAAACTTGGCGTAGAGTCTATGTTCTCGAAGTCGTTGCAGTACCATCTGAAGATGTAACTCATGCTCCTCTTCGGCGAGAGTACACGAGGATGTCGTCGATAAACACAATTACACAGATATCGAGGAAATCCTTGAATACTCTATTCATCAGGTCCATGAATGCTGCAGGAGCATTGGTTAGTCCGAATGACATAACCAGGAACTCGTAGTGTCCATACCTAGTGCGGAAAGCCGTTTTTGGAATGTCCTCCTCTCGGATCCTCAACTGATGATAACCCGAACGGAGATCAATCTTAGAAAAGACCGTCTTCCCCTGAAGCTGATCGAACAAGTCATCGATCCTAGGTAATGGATATTTATTCTTCACCGTCAGCTTGTTCAACTCTCTGTAGTCGATGCACATTCTCATAGATCCATCCTTCTTCTTCACGAACAAAACCGGGCTCCCCGGGGTGACACACTGGGCCGAATGAACCCTATGTCAAGCAACCCTTGGAGCTGAATCTTTAACTCCTTAAGTTCAGCTGGAGCCATCCTATACGGGGCTTTAGAAACCGGATCCACCCCTGGTGCCAAGTCAATCACGAAGTCAATCTCCCGTTGAGGTGGTAACCCTGGAAGTTCTTCGGGAAACACGTCCAAAAATTCCCGAACCACACTGATGTCCTCTGGCCGAATGGTGTCTGGCCGAGTGGTGTCCACCACCACGGCCAGAAACCCTAAGCACCCACCGTTCAATAATTCTCTCGCTGACATAGCCGAGATCACCGGGATCTGAGATCCCTGAACCGAACCCACAAACACGAACGGTTCTTCACTTTCCGGTTGGAAGACCACCATCTTCCTCTTGCAATCAATGCTCGCCGAATATTTAGATAGGAAATCCATTCCTAAAATAATATCAAATTCGACTAAGCTCATCTCTATCAGATCAGCGCTCAACTCTCTACCATCTATCCTGATCGGCATAGACCTAATCCACCTATTGGAGATAACCAATTCTCCGCTGTAACGGGGTTCCAAACCCACGATTCATATCTATCAAAGGGTCTACCCAACTTACTAAAGACTCGGCCGCCACATAAGAACGTGTAGCCCCGTAATCAAACAAAGACCGAATAAAACGAGTCGTTAATAAGAATCGACCTGTAACAACCGATGGGCCGGCATCCGCATCGGCTGCGTGATGGCGAATACCACAGGCCGGAGTGGGTATCGCCGGAGCTCTCGGTGCCTCCGGCCGGGCCGGGGACATTCCCTCTTGAAGTGCCCGGGCATGCCACAATGAAAGCATCCCTGCCCCTTGCACTCTCCCCGATGGTGCCTCTTGCAGCTAGGGCACTCGGGATAGGAGAAGCGAGTCTCATTACCACCGGGACGACTCCTGCTCGTTCGGTTCCCGGAACCTCTTGTTCTGACTCGAGCCGCCGGAAGCAGTGGGTGCCCTCTTCCTCTGATCAATGGCCGAACCACTACTCCCCCTGCTAAATCCTGATGCAGGAGGGGTAGGAGCTCCGCCACCAATCGGAGTACTAGCTGACTCTGACATGCACCCCACTGCGCCCTCAGCGCGCAGTGCCTTCTCCACCATCTGAGCGTAGGTGGTGCTGTCGTCTGTGGTAATCATCAGGTCATGCCTGATCTTGGGATTCAACCCGTCCAGATACTTCTCCTTTCTGCTGAAGTCGGTCGGCACAATACCCGAGGCTAACCTCGCCAACCGGTCAAACTGAGTAGTATACTCAGTGACACTCATGTTCTCCCGCTGGGTCAGGTGAACGAACTCTTTCCTCTTGGCGCTTCTAACCGCCTCATTGTAGTATTTCGCGTTGAAGAGTTCTTGGAACCTCTCCCAGGTCATGGTGGTGACGTCATGGATCTGAGACACCATGTCCCACCATACCAGGGCATCCTCCTGGAACTGAAATGTGGCGCACACCACTCTGTCGTTGCCGGTGACACCCATAAAGTTCAAGATTCTGGTGATCACCGTAAGCCACTGCTCGGCTTTCGACACATCAGGACCTCCCAGGAACACCGGAGGTGCTTGCTTCCGGAACCGCTCATATAAAGGTTCCAATCAGGCCGCCACTACCATCTCGGCACAGGCGGCGAGGGCGAGTGCCGCCGGAACTACCTAAGACCGGAACCGCAGGAGCACCCCGCCGCCTCAACCTCTCGAATCTCGAGGTCTTGTTCTTCAATCCGGGCTTGCATCTCCGCAAACCGCAACTCCCGGTCCGGGCTCCCCGATCGGGCAGGGGAGCACAGGCGGCTGTGGCGGGTTCTCATCACCCCGACCACGAGCCCCGCCTCGGGGACCTCTACCTCGGCCCCTAGCGAGTGGGGGAAACCGAGCTCCCTCTCCCCGATTCGACCCCACGGAGTTGCCTCGACTCACGGTAGTCCGCCTGGCGTCCATCTAGTTAGAACCGCCTGCGAAACCAAGAGTTGGCATATCAGGTCGTATTCAAGGCGAGCTTACTAATGCCGCTTAATTTGGAAATTAGAAATGAAACATGCGCCTATTCTACTATCGGGCTACTAACATGCTTCCTAACAGCTTTTCTTTTTCATAACCGAATAAAATAAACTACTAAAGCAATAAAGGCTTACTGAACCGTGAACCGAGCTAACTGCTGATGATGATTGTACATGCCGTGACGATCTTCGGAAGACAACCCAGCGGCTACGATACCAAATTGTAACACCCTAACTATCTTAGGCGTATTACGTGATTTTTAAACGTCTTGTGCAGCTCGTTGCTAATCAACGAGGTTTATGGAAAAACGTGATTAATTCAAATTTTGCTTGTTCAGGAAACTTATAAACCCTTTTACCAAAAAGTCTCGGGATCCCGATTTATAAAAATATTTACAAACGTTTTTACCGTTCAACTTTTACATCAAAATAAAGTCGTCTAACGACGATTACAAAATCTCGGCCGTCTTTGTCCCGAGGATCGTACGCTCCAGCCTAACCGCCCCGACATGTACAATCCCATAAGCTCGCTCACGGTCCATCGGCAATCGCCTTGCCTTTACCTACACATGCAACGTAAAGCGTGAGTCGACGGACTCGGTAAGAAAAGCATACTAATATCATACATAAAACCGCCCGCCGTGTCCAACACGATGCGAGTCCCGCTGCGCCATGTCCAACATGGTGCGAGCACTACCGCCATGTCCAACATGGTGCGAGTTTTGAACGTTCGGGGGACGGTACTATTGACAAGTATCCTCCGATCGGTCGAACCGGTCATACTCCGCCGCTTGGTCATACTCCGGCTGTACCGACGGGATAGGTCAATAGCACCGAACCACCAACCGGTGTCGGCTGATCGGTCGAACCGGTCATACTCCGCTGGCCTTGGTCATACTCCGGCTTTCGTACCGACGTGACAGGGTTGGGTGGTTCGAAGCCTAAATACATATCTAATGTAATCTAACAGGCTTCCTACATGCACGCTAAACATGTAAACTACATATGCATACTGTTATACTAATCTTACCTGGATTCCGATTTCAGGTGTGCCCGTCAACCCGACCGGAACCGAAGCCGAACGGCGGATTACTGGCTCCTAAACCATAAAAATCACAACGCTATAAGTGACACGCTAAATCACTTCCCGGACTAAAACTTGAAACTAAAAGTTTCCCTATCGATAAAAAGCATGGCAATACCCCTAAAAACCCAAAAACGAGGAAAACTAGGGTTCGAAAAATCCCCCATCCGAAGTCCGTTGCCCAACCGAATTCCGGTTCGGGAAAATCGAACCCCCATCCGAATTCCGGATGCTCAACCGAATTCCGGTTCCTCGCGAGCAAGAACCAAAAATTCCCATATCTTGACCAATTCGAACCCAATTGATCCCAAACTTTCCAGACCTGCTCTATAGGTCCCAAATGACAATTCTAGAGCATCAAACCTACCCAGAAATCCCACATGCAAAATTCACCATTAAAGACCAAGCTTTGAGTTCAAGAACTCAAATTTGGTTAAACCCACTAACATGCACCCTAGCCTAGTTATTTCTACTTAACTAAGCATAGAAATACCTCTGCAAACTAACAAAAACATCCAGCAATTATACAGAAACAAAACATGGCATTTTCTCACAAAAATCATCAATTTTCACATATAAATTAAAAGCTTGAACAACCTAGCTACTCATGCTTCAAACAACTCATTTAACATCAAAAATCATGCTTTGAACAACTTAAATCAACAACAAAACACAGCAGAAACATCTCTCAAAAATCACATGCATTATCAACCAATTTCATCATTTTTCTTCAAGAATTTAAGGAGAAAGGGACTAGGAAACACATACCACACAAGAGATCAATAAAGTTTGCAAACCCAAGCTTGAATCACCACAAAATCCAGCTCTTGAACCCCAAAGTTCTCAGCCGAAAAAGAGAGAGAGAAAAGAGAGAAAAAAAACTTCCAATTTTTTCTATTTTTTCCAAACTTAATGATTTTTGATAAAAAGGGAAAAAAAATAACATTTAACCTATACACTTAATCATTTCAGCCAAATAATCACTTAAACAATTAATTATTTTCCATTTAATAAATCATAAAAGACAAAACACTAATGGGGCAAAAAGACCATTTTGCCCCTCCACCATAAAATCACATAATTCATACAAAAGGGGTATTTTTGGGACATTCTAAATTCCCGGCCATTCCCGACATTCCCAATGTCTAAAACCCGTCCCCAAAATACTAACATACTAAGTTGTGATTTCTACTGAGCCAAACGCCGCGTTCCAAAATACCGGACACCGGAAATGCGAAATATAAAAACTGCTGATGACATAATTATGCATATCTGAATTCCATAAATAACAATGATAAATTATTTAAATATCTATAAATAATTTCCTGATTAACATAAATAACTGCTAATTTCCAAATTAACTAAGCGGGCTTTACACTTACATTGATGCAGCGGAATTAATGTCTCCTTCCACTCAGATCTCTAACCCTTGTATCCTTTCTGTCACAGAGTATTATCAAGATCTGAGCCCGAATGTCCTTCTCTTTGTGTTTGATCCTTCACAGTCTTCCAATCTATGATTGAGTTACCACTTGCTGTGTGTGGGCACTTACTCTATCACTAAGGTTCGAAATTTAGAAGAAGAAAAGAGAGAGAGAGAGATTTCGGCCAAGGAAGAGAAAAGGGAAGGCTCAGTTTTTCTGAAAATTTGTTATTCTGAAAAGTAGTATCTTTTGACTGAGCAATCACTTTCTATTTATAGGCAACTACTAGGTTTAGGTTAGGAATTATTTGGCATTAAAATAATGAAACATATCAATTTTAAATTCCACATAAAGTGGCCGGCCAAGGTGTATAGAATGGGCCCCACTTGATTTTGCAGTTTTCACAAATTTTATTTCTATTTTCACAAAAATGCCAATTTTCCGATTCTAACCATTTAAATGCCAAAACTAATTTTTAATAACTAAAATAGATTATTAAATAATATTGTCATTTAATTTAATTATTAACTAGACATATAAAGTCTATTAATAAATAAATAAACCTAGAATCTCTTTTCTTTACAATTTCGCCCCTGCTTAGTGAAAATTCACAAATTAGACATAGTCTAACTTTAGAATTATAATTAACTAATCACGAATCAATTATTGAGTCTTACAAGCAGTATGTTCTCAACTAGAATGGGGACCATGGATCTATATGCTGAGCTTCCAATAAGTGAACCGAATTTACTAAGTAAATTCCTACTTATTAATTCTTCGTTGAATCCACTCTTAGAACTTAGAATTGCACTCTCAGACTTATATAGAGCATATTATATGTTCCACGATATAGATATGCTATCTCATTTAACCATTGTTATAATCTTATTGTGATCAAAGATCCTCTATATAGATGATTTACATCGAGATGGGATAATTTTACCATTCTCACCCCTCAATGTATTTTGCCCCTTAAAACACTTAGCTACCTGTAAATGGTGTTTAGTGATCTAAGAATTAGTCACTTAAACAAGAGCTCATCCATTTACTTCTATTTGCTAAGCTCGAAGAGAATCATCACTTGACTTCTATACACCAGTAGAAGCTATAGATTCCATATTTATGTTCAGCACTCCCACTCAATCATACTATCATGTTCCCAAAATATACGTATCACCCTGACCCAAAAGTAGGCTTAACTAATAAATCAAAGAACATGAATAGTACTCCTGAGTTGAGCCTAAGCATATCAGGATTTAGATTCTTTTAATCTTAAGATCAACTACTGATATTGACTTGGAAAGATATAACGGTAAGTTTATAATATCTTAACTAAGTTGCAATATCGGTCCAGTCCAATGTTTACTCCATACATTCGAAACTATTATACTTTACTAATGTCCTGGAAAGAACATAACACTTACTCCAAGTGTAAGTACACATCATCGCTGATTATCACATTAGTGTAAATCCAAAACACTGATGAAACAGGGACTTAGTCTTTTGATTCATATGATCACAATCACATTCCACTGTGTTAACGATACTGTAATTGTGAGTAAACATATGATCTGGATTTAACTGATTTTGTGTATAAATGTAATAAACATATTAAACCATTAGCATGTTAAATTCATGCAAACATAAATCACTTCAAATTTCTTATATTGATTACTAATTAGATTGTAAAGAGTTTTATTTAGGGCATAAAACCCAACAAGATCTTCTTTGTCGGATTTGGTTGGTAAAGTGTTGGAATCTTTATCTTCTTTTCCTAGTGCTAAGGTTTGTTACATTCCAAGAGAAAATAATGTAAAAGCACACACACTTGCTAAAAAGGCTCTAGAAACGGATAGAGATTTGGTTTGGAATTGTATTAGTTCCAATTTTTGTATCATCTGATTTTGTAACTGGACTCTCACTTTATTTTAATGTTACAAATCAGTTTATTCAAAAAAAAAAGGCTTAATGCATTCCTGGCGTTTTGATCGGCCTCTTAATTTTTACTTGTTGAAGTTTCTAGCCATTAATTGAAGACCACTTAGAACCAAGAACAGAGTAGGACAAAGAGAAAGAAGAAGAAGAGGAAAGAAAAAGAGATGCAAAGATTGAAAAAAAGATTCTCATTAATCAATAACATATGTTACAGCTTATATAACAATTCAGTACAAGAATTCACTAACAGAATTCATAACAAACTAACAGCGGTAATTAAACACGTGTTTAATAACTCTAACTACCATTAATTGTCTTCAACACCTCCCCTCAAACTCATAATTGAACGATCTTCAATTTTGAGTTTGTCTCTGAACTCAACAAATCTTTGACTTGATATAGCTTTAGTTAACCCATCTGCCAATTGTTCATAGAAAGAGAGTTGTTTAATCTGAACAGTTTTATTAAGCACCTTTTCTCTTATGAAATACAGGTCGAGTTCAATGTGTTTTGTTCTTTGATGGAGCACAGGATTCTGAGTGAGCATTATGGTACTTAGATTATCACAGCATACAGTAGGAGGTTGAGAGAGTTGTATCTTAAGTTCAGAGAATAGACACTGCAACCAGGTTAGTTCAGCTGTAACACTAGCAGCACTCCTATATTCAGCTTCAGTGCTTGATCGAGAGATGGTCTGTTGCTTTTTACTTTTCCAAGCAATTAAATTCGAGCCAAGAAAGATAGAAAATCCTGTAGTTAACCTCGTGTCGTCTAGATCTGAGGCCCAATCTGCATCACAGTAGGCCACAAGATCAAGAGTGCATGGTTTTTACAAATGCAGTCCATAGTATGTTGTACCACTAATATATCGAAGTATTCGTTTAACAACTGACCAATGTGTAGACAAAGGTTTCTGCATATATTGGCAAACCTTATTTACACTAAAGCAAAGTTCAGGCTTGTAATGGTCAGATACTGCAAGGCTCCAACAACTGACCTATACAGTTGAACATCTTCCAAAGGTTCCCCCTGATAAGGTGATAAACGAATACCACTTGTCATTGGAGTGGGTGCAGGCTTTGTTGGATATATTTTACCAGGATCTAGATTTACTAACAAGTATGTTTCATTAACATCCTAATATGAATTCTAAAATAATGAAATAAACACATATAAAGTTTAGGAAACCTTACATTGGGTGCAGCGAAATATAATGACTCCTTCTGTTCAGATATCTAGCCCTTGATTCCTTTCTGTAGCAGAGCATTATCAATATCTGAACCTGGATCTCTTTCTCTCCTTCCTTTGATGCTGAATCTCTTTCTTGTTGGTTGATTTTCCACAGTCTTACACACTATGATTGAGATACCACTTGATGTGTGTGGGCACTCACTCATTCACTCAAGGAATTCGAAATTTAGAGAAGAAAAGAAGAGGGAAGAGGTTCGGCCTATAGAGAAAAGATAGAGGCTCAGTTTTCATCTGACAGAAGTTCACAAAGTTAAGTGTGAATGAGAGCCATCACTATCTATTTATAGGTAACCACCTAGGTTTAAGTTAGAATTATTTGGCATTAAAATAATGAAAAAATAAATGATAAAAGCCTATAAGTGTGGCCAGCCATGGGCCTTGGATAATGGGCCTCACTTATGCAATTTTGCTGTTTTATCATTTCTGCATCTCATTTTCTCAAAAACGCCAATTTTCAAATTCAACCATTTAAATGCCAATTTTAATTATTTAATAACTAAAAATTATTTATTAAATAATATTGTCATTTAATATTTTTATTAATTATACATATAAAGTCTCTTAATTAATAAATAAACCTAGAATCTCTTTTCTTTACAATTTCGCCCTTGCTTAGTGAAAATTCACAAAGTAGACATAGTCTAACTTTAGAATTATAATTGATTAATCAAAATCAATTAACTGAGTCTTACAAGCAGTATGGTCTCAACTAGTATGGGGACCATGGGTCTATATATCCGAGCTTCCAATAAGCAGATCAAGAATTTATATCTTAAATTCACTGACTTATTAATTCTTCGTTGAATCCACGCATAGAACTTAGAATTGCACTCTCAGTATATAGAACGCTCTATATGTTTCACGATATAGACACGTCATTAGTTATCCATTGTTATAACCCTAATGTGATCAACGATCCTCTATATAGATGATTTACACTGTAAAGGGATTAAATTACCGTAACACCCTACAATGTATTTTATCCTTAAAACACTTAACCCTGTATAAATGATATTTCAGCTAAGTGAAATGAGATCTCCACCATTTATTTCGTTTGGTTAAGCTCGAAGGAAATCATCCTTTACTTTCTATTCGCCAGATAGAAGCTATAGATTCCATATTTATGTTAGCGCTCCCACTTAATTTCACTACCGTGTTCCCAAAATGTACGTATCACCCTGACCCAAAAGTAGGCTTAACTAACAAATCAAAGAACACGAATAACACTCTTGAGATTGAACCTAATCATATCAGGATTAAGATCATTTGATCTAGGATCAACAGGTGATATTGAATTGAATAGATATTACGGTAAATTCTAATATATCTAATCAAAGTTCAATATCGGTCCCTTCCGATGTATACTCCATACATCTGATGCTGGTAAACTTTGCCAATGTCCTGGAAAGGACATAACACTTATCCAAGGTGAAAGAATACCTATCGCTGATTATACCATGTCAGTCTAGATCCAGTGTTCTGACAAATCAGGGAATAAACTTTCGAACATATAATTAAGATTATATTCCACTGTGTTGACAACACTATAATCATTAACAAATTGATATGTTCTGGACTTAAATAGAATTCATGCATTATGTACATATAATCATGAAATAAATCATGTGAACCATTCAACATTAAATGTTCTTTCTGATCTATAATAATAAGTAAAACTGATTATATTGAAATGAGTTTTATTTAGGGCATAAAACCCAACAAACTCCCACTTGCACTAATATAAAACAAAATGTGCATTTCAAATAATCTCAACACCTTGATATACAAATCAAGTGTAGTAGTAGTAAACTCCTAGTAATAGGATCTGAAAGGTTGAATTAAACACAACCTTTTCTCCACCATTACTCTTCCTTAATCACAAAATCATTGATAATGTGAAATTCCTCTCTATATGTCTACTCTTTTGGGATACTGGATTCTATACCTTCGGCAACTACTTCTTGGTTATTCAGGAAGTAACCCTAGTAGTTAAGGCAGGTTGGAACGGTGCCACAGCTGTATAGAACTTTCCATAGACTGAATAAGTACCTTTCCTGCAACTTTAACATTCAGTCCCTTTCTGGTAGACTTAGAGACTTCAGATAGGTTTTTGCACTTCTCCAAAATCACTATTCCACCCCCAGAGTAATCACCATCTTATCAGCAGACTTTCTAACACAAAGGCAAGTCTTGAAATCTGATGTGGTGTAGTCTAAGAGTTTTAAACACACCGTTATCGACTAACATATAGTTTCTCTTCTTATCTTAAGATTTACTTGATTGTCTTCCAATGTTCTTCTCCTGGATTAATCTGATACCTACTCATTACTCCCACTCAACAGCAGGTGTCTGGTCTAAGGCATACAAAAGAATATCTAAGACCTCTCACTGTTGATTTAAGAAATTCTTTCATGGCTTTATCTTTTCGTGAATAGTTGAGACTTTTCCTTAGATAAATAAAATCTATGCTTAGAAGTCGAGAAGCTTCTATAGATTGCCATTAGAAAGAAAATGCTTCAACATCTTACTAAAGTAAGTTACTTGCATTAGAGTAAGTAATTACCAGGTATACCACAAGCCATAGGTTTAGATAAACTCAAACCTATAATACTAGGAACAGGAAGTTTTGTTAAGTCCATTGAATAGACTTATCAACGAAAGTTTCCTTTTATGTCCTTGTAATAGAAAAATTTAGGTTACTCCATGTGAATGGATTAAACCATAGTTCTCTTGGCTTTTCTTCTTAGTTTCTTATCTTGACAATCCATTACTTGTTTAAACTCACAATGGATTTTAATCACTAGTGTCTTCCAAGTCATAAGAAGGTGAGTTCCTAGAAACTCTCCCACTACGACAAGGTACCGTGAATTATGTCTAAGAAAACTAAATGGTATTGATCTCTTCGGTTGTGACAAGACAACAGAGGCAGTGGGAGTTCCTATAAATGATATTTTAGTAAACTAATATAATTACTGAAATGAGATCTCAATCGTTTATCTCTATTCAGCCAAGCTCGAAGGAATCATCGTTTCACTTCTAAATACTTATAAAAGCGATAGATTTCGTATCTATGATTAGCGCTCCCGCACAATTGAACTACCATGTTTCCAAGATGTAAGTATATGCCAGATTCATTGGTTAGCTTTCACGAACAACTTGAAGAACATAAATAATACAGTTGAGTTGAACCTAACCATATCAGGATTAAAATCCATAAACCTAAGATCAATCACTGATATTGATTTAGAAAGATATAGCAGTAAGTTTATGATATCTTATCCAAGAACAATATCGGTCCAATCTAATGTATACTCCATAAATTTGATACTGGTAAACTTTGCTAATACATTGGAAAGGACATAACACTTATCCAAGGTGTAAGTATACCTTATCGCTGATTATCATGTCAGTCTAAATCCAGTGAACTAAAAAATCATGGGACTTAAACTTTTGAATATAAAATTATGATTATATTCCACTGTGTTGATGACACTATAATCATGTGTTGGAAATTATTTTACCAGGATCTTAGATCTACTCACAAGTATGTTTATTAACATCCTAAATATGAACTTTCTAAAACGATAAATTAAACACATATAAAGTTTAAGAAACCTTACATTGGGTGCAGCGGAATAATATGACTCCTTCCGTTCAGATATCTAGCCCTTGATTCCTTTCTGTAGCAGAGCATTATCAATATCTGAACCTGGATCTCTTTCTCTGAATCTTTGATGCTGAAACTCCTTTGCTGATGATCTTTCTTCACGATCTTCCTCACTATGATTGAGGTATCACTTGATGTGTGTGGGCACTACTCAAATCACTAAGGATTTCGAAATTATCAAGAGGGAAGAGAAGAAGTGGCAGCTAAAGATAGGGAGAGAGAAGGCTCAGTTTTTCTGAATCAGAAGAAGTGTTTTTCCTGAAGCCTTCACTATCTATTTATAGCATTCCACTAGGGTTAGATTTGAATTATATGGCATTAAAATAATGACAAAATCAACTTAAAAAAGCTACATAGGTGGCCGGCCATACACTTAGTGGATTGGGCCTTGCTTTTTGCAATTTTGCAATTTTAACACCTTTTGTATCTGATTTTCTCAAAAATGCCAATTTCCTAATTCAACCATTTAAATGCCAATTCTAACTATTTAATAACTATAAATAATTATTAAATAATATTTTCATTTATCATATTTATTAATTGAACCATACAAAGTATCATAATTAACAAATATGCCCCCTATAAACTCTTTCCTTACAATTTTGCCCTTACTTAGTGAAAATTTCACAAATAGACATAGTCTAATTTGAGAATTATAATTGATTAATCAAAACCAATTACATGAGTCTTACAAGCAATATTATCTCAACTAGTGGGGGGACCATGGGTCTATATAACCGAGCTTCCAATAAGTAGATCAAGAATTTAGCACTAAAATTCACTGACTTATTAATTCTTCGTTGAATCCACGCATAGAACTTAGAATTGCACTCTCAGTATATAGAATGCTCTATATGTTCCACCATATAGACACATCATTAGTTATCCATTGTTATAATCCTAATGTGATCAATGATCCTCTATATGAATGATCTACACTGTAAAGGGATTAAATTACCGTTACACCCTACAATGTATTTATTCCTTAAAACACTTGACCCCGTATAAATGATATTTCAGCTTATGTGAAATGAGTACTCCACCATTTATGTTCGTTTGGTCAAGCTCGAAGGAGATCATCCTTTGCTTACTATTCGCCAGATAGAAGCTATAGATTCCATGTTTATGATAGCGCTCCCACTCAATTGCACTACCGTGTTCCCAAAATGTACGTATCACCCTGACCTAAAAGTAGGCTTAACTAACAAATCAAAGAACACGAATAGCCTTTCAAGATTGAGCCTAATCATATCAGGATTAAGATCATTTGATCTAGGATCAACTAGGCGATATTGACTTGAATAGATATTACGGTAAGTTTAATAAATCTAAGTCAAAGTTCAATATCGGTCCCTTCCGATGCATACTCCATGCATCCAACCTGAGCTTTACTTTTACCAATGCTCTGGAAAGAACATAGCATTTCTCCAAATGCAAGTAAACTCTGTTGTAGATTATCATATCAGTAAAACCCTTTGTCTGATAAATCTAGGAAACTTTATTCACATAGTCATGTTTACGTTCCAATGTGTTGACGGCACAATAAACAGGATCAAGTATGTGAAAAGGGTTTCAGATGAATTTATACATTATGTACATATAATCATGAAATAAATCATGTGAACCATGCAACATTAAATGTTATTTCTGATCTATATTAATAAGTAAATCTGATTATATTGAAATGAGTTTTATTTAGGGCATAAAACCCAACATCATGAACAAATATATATATATATTATCTATACTTAATAGAATTTATACATTAAGTATAATCATGAAATAAATCATGTGAACCATGAAACATAAAATGATTTCTGATCTTTTATTAATTAGTAAATTTGATTATATTGAAATGGATTTTATTTAGGACACAAAATCCAATAGAAACATCCTACCCATGCCTTGTTGGGAACTTTAAGCAAAGGTTGTAGATGGATGTTACAACAAACTATGCCATCAACGTTCTAGTTATTGGATTCTCTCCAACCATTAGCGTCAATTGGATGTACCCCATGGGCATAATGCCTTGGCCAAAGAAGTCGTACATTACTTGTGAGTAGGGTACCAAATCAGTTATTTGGAGCCTCATCTCATCATATGTAAATCCAAAAAGAATGTTAGAGGAGGCTCCATTGTCCACCATGCATCGTGCAACTATCATATTCCCGATTTGTGCAATAATGACCAAGGGGTCATTGTGCTGGAAGTTGACTTAAGCAGCATCTTCTTTTGTGAAAGAGATAGTGGCATAGGGTCTGCTAATAATGAATCCTAAGTTACCCCTAAAGGGTCATTGTGCTGGTCTCGCCTGGAATGTGGGGTCTGCCAATAATGACCCCTAAGTTACCCGCCACTGGAGGTGGCATAGGGTCTCCGTTCTGGGTAGCTTGTGCCTAAGATTGGTCGTTCTACACATGACAACGCAACTGGAGATTGTTCTCCCTTATGAGGAATTCAATCTCCCTCTTCAAGTTTTGACACTCGTTGGTGTCATGGCCAAAGACATTGTAAAATTGGTAAAACTTCGACATGTCCCTCTTGCTCATCTCCTATTTAATGGGAGGGGGTTTCTTGTATGGGATAGTGTTAGGATTTTATGCCCTAAATAAAACTCATTTAAATATAATCAGATTTACTAATTAATAAAAGATCAAAAATAATTTTATGTTGCATGATTCACATGATTTCTTTCATGATTATATGTTTAATGTATAAATTCTATCAAATCCAAAACATATAGTTATTCATGATTATAGTGTTGTCAGCACAGTGAAATATAATCATGATTATATGTTTCAAAGTTTATGTCTCATGATTTATCAGTACACTGGATTTAGATCGACATGATAATCAGCGATAAAAGATACTTACACCTTGGATAAGTATTACGTCCTTTCTAAGATATTGGCAAAGTATGTTAAGATCGGATGTATGGAGTATACATCGAACTAGATCGATATTGAACTTAGAAAAGATATCATAAACTTACTGTTATATCTATCTAAGTCAATATCAGTTAGTTGATCTTAGGTTAATAGATCTTAATCCTGATATGGTTAGGTTCGATCTCAACTGTATTATTTATGTTCTTGGAGTTGTTCGTTAAAGCTGACCAATGGATTGGCCCAATACTTACAATGTGGGAACATGGCAGTATAATTGAGTGGAAGCATTAATCATAGATATGGAATCTATAGCTTCTATAAATGCATAGAAATAAAATGATGATTTCCTTTGAGCTTGGCTTAATAGAGATAAATGATTGAGGTCTCATTTCAGTAATTATATTAGTTTACTAAAATATCATTTATAAGTAGTTAAGTGTTTTAAGGATAAAATACATTAAAGGATAGAACGGTTAATTTATCCCTACTCTATGTAGATCATCTATAGAGGATCTTTAACTATTTGGATTGAAGCAATGGGTATATTTTTGGTAATAGTGTGTTCTATGTAAGTAATAGTTCAATTACAAATCAATAGTGACGTAAGGAGGAATTAATAAATTAGAAAATTTAATTGGTAAATTTCATATCTACTTATTATTAGCTTGATTATATAGGGTCATGGTCCCCACACCAGTTAAGATAATACTTCTTATAGACTCAGTTAATTAGTTTTAATTAATTAATTATAATTCTAAAATTATACTATGTCTTATTTATGAATTTTCACTAAACAATGGCTTAATTGTGACGAAAAGAGGTTTTGAGGTGTATTTGTTAATTGAGAGACTTTGTAAGGTCTAATTAATAAATAAGCTAAATGAAAATTTTATTTGACAATTTATTATAATTATTAAATAAATAGTTTTGACATTTATAGGATTGAAATTGAAAAATATGACATTATTGAAAGAAAAGATGAATTATGAAATAAAGTGGCAAAATTATAACTATTGAGGTCCACTACTATGGTCGACCACTTAGTGTTATTTTTGCCTATTATTTAATCTTTTTTAATCCATATAATTAAATCCTAAACCCTAGAATAAATACTATAAAAGGAATAAGATGGCTCTCATTCTCATCCACCTATTTGAAGCTAGTTTTCATTCTTTGTCAGACAACTAGTAAATGAGAGCCTCCGTCATAGTAATTTCAACTCTTCTTCTATTGTTCTTCATAAATTTTAAGCTTTTAGTGATAGAGTACTATGCCCACTCATAGCAAGTCAAGTACTCAATCATAGTGTGGAAGACTGTGGTTAACCAAACTGAAGGAGAGAAGATCTAAGTTTAGATCTTGATAATGCTCTACTACAGAAAGGAATCAAGGACTAGAGATCTGAATGGAATGAGTCATTATATTCTGCTATCATCAATGTAAGGTTTTCTTAAATTTATATGTAATGATTTACTTTCATAAAATATGGTTTTAAAATGATTATTGTGATGATTTCGATGTGTTCATGTTGGTTTATGTGCTTAATTGATGATTGTATGTTCATTAAGAATTTTTGACAAAAAATATTTTTCGTTTTATACTGAAAGTATTTTTTTTAAAAAAAAAAAATAAGATGAAAAATTAATAATTTAGGCTTTTATGGAAT
The DNA here is from genome assembly GCF_029168945.1 of Cannabis sativa. Lineage (NCBI taxonomy): Eukaryota > Viridiplantae > Streptophyta > Magnoliopsida > Rosales > Cannabaceae > Cannabis > Cannabis sativa. Next base: position 20,850,870 of record NC_083607.1, read on the forward strand.
TCAATTTGGATTTAAATTGAATTAGTTATGATCTTTTGAATTTTGAAAAAAAATATCAGGCTAGGGTTGGTGTCAAGCACGCGGATACGAGTGTAGCTTGGTCAAACACGACTTCAGACAAAGCCATGTCCGAGATTTCTCAGACAAGGGCTGTCCAAGACTGCTGCTGACCGAGAAGTGGGCCTCAAGGACCCTGCGTGCAGTCTTCCTTCTCGCACATTGCCCCCCATCCGCTCGCGCGAGAGTATGCAATGCACTCCCCTGTGTTGCACCATTTTGGCCATATTTCAACTTATAAAAATCATTTTTCAATGAAATAAAATTAAAATTTTGGTAAAATTTTGTGTAGAATCTAAATTTTTAAATGTAAATCTAATTATCAGATTAAAATTAATTTTTTAATTAATTTAAATTAGTTTTAGATAATAGTAGGCTTTAAATTTAGAAAATTAATTTTTTTAGCAAACTTGCTAGTATGATTTTTTTAAAATTTGATTATTTTATTTTGATTTATTAATTTTAATTGTAAGATCAAATATTTGTATATTTTATTAATAAAATATGAAATGCTCTTATTTTGACATTAAAATATTAATAAAACTTAAAGATAATCTAGAGAAATTTTAAATTGTTAACCATATCAGATTTTCAAAAAAAAAAAAATCATTTTTAAAATATATTTTATTAATTTAAATATTAGGATTAGATAAATGTTAATTATTAGACATTTTATCTTATTATGATATTTATCTTAAAAAAAATTATATTTTTTGTTAAAATGACATGCAATTTTTTGAATAATTGGTTAATTTTGTTTAAATAGATATTTTAAGGATTTCTATCCATAAAATTTTCAAATTTAAGATATTTTTTAAAATAAAAATGATAATACCCTAACCATAAAAATATCATATTTTCAAATTATTTATTTTGTTAAATTTAATTTATTAAATTATAAGATTTGAAATATAACATTAGATTTATCTCAATTTTCAAATTAAGATATTATGTCATATTATCTTTTTTGTTATTTAAGTAATTTATTTTTTTAAAAATAAATTAGATATTTGACAATTAGTTGGATATTTGAATTGAAGATAGTTTAGGGTTTGTTAGATTTTAATATTTTCTAATAAATTTGAATTCAAGTTAAGATATTTTTTTAATATATTATATTTTAAAATAGAAATATATTAACCTACTTTCTAAATATTGTTACATTGTTTGTTTTTTGTTTAATTGTTTATTCAATTTTTTTAAAATAAACATACTATTTATTTGATCTAAATTGTTATGATTAACTTGTTGACAGATCCAATGATCTGATTTTAATCATAGTCCAATTGTCAATAGACCATAAAAATAATTTGCAACGGTTCAATTTTGTATTTTCTTTCATCTGTGATAAACCTAGTATTAGTTAGTGATCTCGGCTCAGTAAGTAACATGATAGGGCCCATCCAAATCAGTTTGTATGAATGAGCCTATATGTTTACTTTTGGGCTTAGATGCATATAGGAAGCTTATTTTTTTCTAAATATATAAATGGACTAGGTTGCTAAAATAAAATATCACCTATGATAATTTTATTTAGGTCCAATTAGTATTGGACTTATTCAATTAATAACAATCATTTAATGAAAGGCTAAATTCCTCTCTTTTGGGCCTTGTGTGAGAGTTAGGAGCCAATAGTAATGAGTACGACATACTTATATATGCTTACTAAAAGCAATTTTAACTTAGAGTTAAAATAGTAGTGGTGGTCCAAACTAGAATAATTACTCGAATATTTGGTATAAATTTAAGTCTTTGACTTTAATTTTAGATTTCAAAAAGAAATTTTAAATTTCAGTTTCCAAAATACATTGGATACTACAGTATAACTTTCATAAGTTTTTAATATCCATTTTCTACAATGGATCTAAACTGTATGTCAATGGATGGATTATAAGTTTTGTATTCTGTGACCAGAATCCACTTGAACTACTCTAAGAACTCTTTTTTTATAACTAAAAAGTCATCAAAAGACCACAACCACATAATAGATCAATGGCATTTGCATTTTGTTCATACTGGTTTTGACAAGATTAGTCCTTGCAAAGAAAAAATATGCCAATATCTACTTGAAAGTAGGATCATCTCTATTCAAACATATAGATGTACGTTGAGGGGTGGATATGACTCATATGAGTTATCGTTAAATTCTTATAGCAATCACTCTAGATATACCTTATGCAAAGAAATTTTAAATGGTTGAGAAATTTCATGAATTTTTAGCAATGGTGAAAACCATTAAACGTAAATGGTTAAAGATCTTGCGAACTGATAGGGGTAGAGAAATATTTGGTTATGCAGTTCAAAGATCATTAAGTTGAACTTTGAATTGTATCCAAACTTACCTCCCTAGAAATTCGAATTACATATTGATTAAAATGAAAGGTCCATGATTAGTTACTAGCAGTTGCCTAAGTCCTTCTAGGGAAATACCCTAGTGATTGGAAAACTTCAAAATGATGGAATGGTTATATACTTAGTACACACCATTACTAGATTCATAGATGTCCTAATCATGAACTTAAGAAAAGCTAGAACTACTAACTAAGGTTTGCAAGTTTGATAGCTAGTCTAAAGTGATTAGGGGTGGACCATCCTATGGTCATTAGGATAAGAAAGTGTTTATTTCAATAAATAATACTTTTCTAAGAACTTGACTAAATCTGAAAACTAAGTAGCAAAGTAGAGGAGATATTTTCAATTCTATAGTGTTCTATCATCTTATTCTACATAAGATGGTCCCACTACCTCTGTTGTCTTGACACAACCGACGAGGATAATACCATTAATGTTCCTAGACAGAAAGTCATGGTACCTTGTCATAGTAGGAGGGTTTTAAGGAACTCACCCTGTTATGACTTGGGAGACACTTGTGATAAAAATCCATTGTTAATTTAAGCAAGTAATAGATAGTCAGAATAATGAACTAAGAAGCAAAACCAACAGTACTATGGTTCAGACCATTCATATGGAGTAACCAAAAGTTTTCTATTACAAGGACAAGAAGGGAAATTTTGATAATAAGTCTATTCAATGGACTTAATAAAACTTCACGATCCTAGTATTATAGGTTTGAGATTATCTAAACCTATGGCTTGTGGTATACCTAGTAATTTACTTACTCTAGTGCAAGCAACTTACTTTAGTAAGATGTTTGAGCATTTTTCTAATTGCTAATTCTAAAGGAAGTCTTTTGGCTCTAGATATAGATTTTATTTATCAATGAGTAGTTTCAACTATTTTAGAAAAGATAAAAGTCATGAAAAGAATTCCTTAAGGATCAACAGTGAGAGGTCTCATGTATGAATTAGACTAGACACATACTATTGAGTGGGAGTTATGAGTAGGTATCAATTTTTTTTACCAAGTTTTTTGGAAACCAAGTATTTAGAGAGAATAAAGGAAATAGCAAACAGTAAATGATAAGAACAGTAGATTTTTATGTGGTTCAGGCGTTAATGCTCCTTAGTCCATGAGTCTATATTATTGGCCTCTTAGGGCGGATGTTTTATGATTACAGTGTATTATAATATAAAAGCCTTATGTAGGAGAAGCTAAGTATTTTTTGTAGAGTAACGACCAACCTAGGGTCCTCTCCCTTTTTGAGAGAAAATGAAGATATTTATAGGCACACATGGGGTAAAGGGCCTACCTAGGGTTTCGTCCTCCACGCGTTATTGAGGCATGCGCTTGCAAAAAGGCTGATCTAACCATCCACTGGGGGGAACCTTCTTCATCGTGCGGTGTAGAGTGGCTAATAAGGACATTTATACAACCTTGGACACGTGGCACACAAAGGTCTCTCCTTTATAAAATACTCTTTACCCATGCCATATAGGAAAAAAGCATGCTCGAGGGTGCGTATGCGCACTACCATGGGCTGGCACAGGGGACAAGATCTGATCATGTGTCAGAAAAAAGGTATAACCATCTTTAGAGTGCCATTTTGTTAGGAGCTTACGTGTCTAAGGTCTCCAGAACATATATCGCTATCCGGGTTCCTCATCAAGGGTTGATACTCCCAGAAGCCATTACGTCTTGCCACCTTCTAGGTCTAGGAGTCACTTCTTTCAATTCTCCTGGATGCCTTACGTGGAAACCGTTCCCTTACTCCAATCGTGCCACGTGTCTGATTAAGGAAAATTTGGATGACAAGTTTAATCCGGGAAATGAACATTGGAAGATAATCAAGTGAATTTTAAGATAAAAAAGAAGAAGTATATGTTAGTTGATAAGGGTGGTATTTTAATACTCTTAGACTACATCAAATCAGGTTTTTAGACTTGCGTTAAGGCTAGAAAGTCTACTTGTGAGATGGTAATTACTCTGGGATTAGAGTAGTGATTTTTGGAGAAGTGTAAAAACCTATTTGAAATCTCAAACTCTACCAGTGAAATGGAATGTTAAAGCGGCCAAGAAGGCTACTAGATAATTATTCAGCCTATGGAAAGTTCTATATAGTTTTTGGCATTATTTCAATCATAGATTAACTGCTAGTGTTACTTTTTGACTAACACAGATATAGTTGCTAAATAGTAAAGAATCTGAAATCTCAAGAGGAGCTGACATAATGAAAGGAATTTCACAATATCAAGGATTAGGTGACTAAGGAGATGTAATTGTGGAAAAATTATGTATTGAATACAACCTGTCAGATCCTATTACAAAGATAATAATACATGCTACACTTGATCTGGATATCAAAGTGTTGAGATTAATAAAAATGCACTTTTAGTTTTATATAAGTGCAAGTGGGAGTTTGTTGGAATTTTATGCCCTAAATAAAACTCATTTCAATATAATCAAATTTACTAATTAATAAAAGATCATAAATTATTTTATGTTGAATGGTTCACATGATTTCTTCCATGATTATATATTTAATGTATAAATTCTATTAAATCGAGAACATATAGTTATTCATGATTGTAGTGTTGTCAACACAGTAGAATATAATCATGATTATATTTTTCAAAGTTTACGTCCTATGATTTGTCACTACATAAAGATTTAGACTGACATGATAATTAGTGATAAAGTATACTTACACCTTGGATAAGTGTCATGTCCTTTCTAAGATATTGGTAAAGTATGCTAGGATCGGTTGTATGGCGTATACATAGAACTGGACCGATATTGAACTTGGATAACATATCATAAACTTACTATTATATCTATCTAAGTCAATATCAGCTTAGTTGATCCTAGGTCAATAGATCTTAATCCTGATATGGTTAAGTTCGATCTCAATTGTATTATTTGTGTTCTTGCAGTTGTTCGTTAAAGCTGACCAATGGATTGGCCCAATACTTACTTCTTGGGAACATGGTAGTATAATTGAGTGGGAGCGCTAATCATAGATATGGAATCTGTAGCTTCTATAAATGCATAAAAGTGAAATGTTGATTTTCTTTGAGCTTGGCTTAATAGATATAAATGATTGAGGCCTCATTTCAGTAATTATATTACTTTACTAAAATATCATTTATAGGTAGCTAAGTATTTTAAAGATAAAATACATTGAAAGGTAGAACGGTAAATTTGTCATGACTCAATGTAGATCATCTATAGAGGATCTTTGACTATTTGGAATGAAATAATGGATAATTTAAATCACATCTATTTTTGGTAATAGTGCATTCTATATAATGAAGAATTCAATTCCAAATCTATAGTGGCTGTAACGCCCTAATGCTAAGGCACGCTACAGTGCTTTTTCAATTACAGTGCAATCTTTGCTAATCAAAGAATTTTCTCAAAAAACGTGTCAAATTAAAACTTTTATACTAATTATTAAACTTTATAATATAATAAAATATTTACAAGTGACGGGATCCCGTTTTCAAACTTTATAAAATTAACATTCCAAAATATACATTTATTGCACGTCGCAGAGCGACTACCAAAATACAATCCCCAGATGTCCCGAGACCGTACACTCCAGGTCGCGCTGCTTTGACATGTACAATCCCACCCGAACTCAGGTTCACTCCTGTTCAGCCTTCGCCTTTCCTTTACCTACACATGGAAGTAGAACTGTGAGTCGACAGACTCAGTAAGAAATGCATATAACATATCATATAATTTCTGACCTGTAATTAGGCGCCCATACACCTATTTACAGGGCTTAACAGATGAGCATGAATGTTCAATACTAGGGTACAACCACTATACCACGTACACAACGTACCTTACTGTATGAGTGTTGGTAGGGTTTACTTGGTAGCCTGAGTACCACTGAGTGATATACCACACACCTTAGCACTTTTTCGTACTCGTGTTGGTATCACTGTATTGTACTCACAAACAACACTCATTATACCAATGCACTCTGTATCATATCTATACAAGTGTTGGTAGTGTAAATAACAATCTAAGCATGCATATACACACACATATACATACATTCAGATAATCACATCACATATTATATTCAGTTCTTACCTGATTTCCGAATTCAAGTGTGCTGGCCGACCTGAGCGGAAATCTCGTGTTAGATGGATGCCCTAATCACATTTTGAAACCGGATAAATTACATGATCAAAACCCTAATCTCGGGAAACCCAAAACCAAAACCCTAGGTTCTGCTATGCTCTAAATGAGTTATTCTAACTCTGGAAATGGGGAAATACCCAACCGAGGAATCGCAAAGGCGAAAATTGAGAAAATGAAAGGCCCGGGGAACCCTGCCAAAACTGGCTATCCAGTTTTTGTGGCCCTGCAAACTGTCTAGCCGGTTTGCACCTGGTTTCCCAAAGCCTTTCATTTGTTGCTCGATTCTCCACCAATTGCCATGAAACCTTCCAGAGTACCTAATAAGGGCATACACAATAAAACCCAGCCAGTATTTCACGGAACAAAACATTAAAACTCAAGTTGCCATTAAAGCTCAAAGTTGCATAAAACTCAAACCAATCAACAAAACCAGCTGCTGGAACTTAAATCAACTCAAATGAACCCTAAAATTCGAACCCTAAATAACTCTAACCCTAACAGCCCCCGAAACTCAATTTCACAAGTTCAAACTAAAGAAAAACTTCAAAAACATGCTCAAGGGTTCTAGGGTGTTACCTTAGCTTCAAGAGTGCTTGATTCCCTAGTTGAATTCCAGAAAAATCTTGAAGAAAAGAGGTGATCTCCTCTGGTTGCTTCAGTCGAAAGAAAGAAAGAGAGAAAACTCTCAAATTTTGATTTTTCCTTCTAATTTCTTTGTTTTTTCTAAAATGAGTCTTAAGAGTAAATTAATTAATTCTTGCTGAAAACTTAACTTACTTGGTGTCATTCACCTAGGGCAGCCACCTATCCTTTACCAAATAAAATGACTAAAATGCCCTTTAAATCAAACTTAGGTATTTCCAAGACTAGGGGTAAAATGGTCAAATTCCATAACCCCGGTCAACCCCGATATTTTATTTTCTCTAAAATATTTCCTACTAAGAAATAAGGTTCTAAACTTACCCATGTGATCAAACTAGCCATCCATCGCATTTTCTGTTGTCGCTGAGCAAAAATTACAAAAATAACATATTTCACATATAAGCTAAATAATACCCCTAGAGTTTAATAAAATCTCCGGAATTGAGAAATTATAACTCTAATATTTATTTCTAAATATTGGGGTCCACAATTAAATAAATTCATAAATAATAATAAAATAATAAAAATTAGTGCTAATTGCCTTTACTAATCTAAATTACCAAAGCGGTCATTACAACTATCCCCCCGTTAAAAGGATTTCTGTAAAGCCCGCTTAGTTTAATTTGGAAATTAGCAGTTAATCACGTTTAATTATGAAAATTATTTATAGCTATTTAAATAATTTATTATACTGTTATTTATGGAATTCAGAAATGCATTTTTATGTCATGTAGTAGTTTGCATAATTTTGCATTCCGGTGCCCGGTATTTTGGAAGCCGGTGTTTGGCTCAGTAGAAATCACAACTTAGTATGTTAGTAGTTTGGGCGGTTTATTAGACATTGGGAATGTCGGGAATGGCCGGGAATTTAGAATTTCCCAAAAATACCCCTTTAGTGTTATTTATGTGATTTTAGTGTGGAGGGGCAAATTGGTCATTTTGCCCCATGGATATTTTTGTCCTCTAGTGGACTAAGTGATTTGATTATGTGATTTTATGGTGATGGGTTGGCTGAGATAAGTAGGGAAATTATCTTTTATTTGTTTATTTTATTCAAAATTGGAATTAGAAGAAAAATTAAAGAAAGATCAAAAAAATTGCATTTTCACTCAAAGCTCTCTCTCTCTCTCGGCCTGGTGTGAGCTGCTAGGGCTGGGAGTTTTTCTTAGCATTTCAATCACTTTTCAACCATTCTAAGTGTGGTTCAATTGTTGGTAAGGTTCTTGAACTTGTTCTTGTTTGTTTTCTTGAATTTTGAAGAAAAATGATGATGAATAGCATGCTTACTTGAAGTGTTGTTGTTGTTGTGTTTGTGATATAATTTTAGAGGTTTAATCTGGTTTAATTGAGTAGAATAGAGATGGTTATGATGCATGCTAGTTGTGTTGTTCAAAGTTTTGAATTTTAGCTCAAAAACTTGGTTTTTATGGTAAAGTGAGGAATTTGGTTGCTGTGTTTGTGGTGGTTGTTTTCTATTGTTTTCAGAAGCTTAGTTATGTATATTTAAGTAGATTTAAACAGGTTTGAATGCATGTTAGAGGGGTTTAGCCAAGCTTGAGTTTTGAACTCAAAGCTTGGAGCTTTAATGGCATTTTTCGTATCTGTGATTTCTGGGTTGTTTTAATGCTTTGAAAATGTTCTTTGGGGTATTTAGAACAGGTCTGGAAGGTTTGGTATGAATTGGGTTTGATTTGAATGAGTTATGGATTTTTGTGTGTTTTCTGCGAGGAACCGGAATTCCGGTTGTGCAACCAGAATTCCGGATGAGGGTCCAGTAATTCCCAGAACCGAAATTCCGGTTGCAGAACCGGTCTACCGGTTGGGGAATTTTTAGAAACCCTAGATTTCCTCGATTTTATGTTTTAGGGGGTATTGCCATGCTTTTTATCGATAGGGAAACTTTTAGTTCCTAGTTTAAGTCCCCGGGAAGTGATTTAGCGTGTCACTTATAGTGTTGTGATTTTTATGGTTTAGGAGCCTGTAAACCGCCGCGCAGTTAAAGTTCCAGTCAGGTTGGCCGCACACACCGAATTCGGAATCCGGGTAAGATTAGTATAACAAGATGCATATGTAGATTACATGTTTAGCGAGCATGTAGGAAGCCTGTTAGCTTACATTAGTTATGTATGTTGGCTTCGAACCATCCAACCCTGTCACGTCGGTACGACAGCCGGAGTATGACCAAGAATGGAGTATGACCGGTTCGACCGATCAGGCTGACACTTGGTTGGTGGTTCCGTACTATTGACGTATCCCGTCGGTACAGGCTGGAGTATGACCAGCAGCCGGAGTATGACCGGTTCGACCGATCAGGTGGATATAGTAACACGTCGGTACAGGCTGGAGTATGACCAACAGCCGGAGTATGACCAACAGCCGGAGTATGACCAGTTCGACCGATCAGGCTGTTACGTGTCAGTAGTACCGTCCCTATGAACGTTCAGAACTCAGTACCGTGTTGGACACGGCAGTAGTGGCTCAGTACCGTGTTGGACACGGCAGTAGCGGGACTCAGTATCGTGTTGGACACGGCAGTTAGGGTTGTGATCAGGGGTATGGGCGTCTGATCATGACCGGGATTTATGTATGAGTATTATTATGCTTTTCTTACTGAGTCTGTCGACTCACAGTTCTATGTTTATGTGTAGGTAAAGGCAAGGCTAGAGCTGATGGACCGTGAGCGAGCTTATGAAGGTTGTACATGTCGGGGCGGTTAGGTATGGAGAGTACGATCCTCGGGACAGCGAGGCTGATTTTGTAACTGGTCGCTAGGCGACATTTATTTTGTATAAACAGTTAAATCTTTTGTAAAGGATTTTGTAATCGGGATCCCGAGTCTTTTGTAATATTATTTTACAAGTTTAATTAAAAAGCAAAAATTTTAATTAATCACGTTTTCCATAAACCTCGTTGATTAGCAACGAGCTGCGCAGCATGTTTAAAAATCACGTAATACGCCTATGTTAGTTAGGGTGTTACAATTTGGTATCAGAGCCGCCAGGTTGTCTTCCGAAGATCGTCACGACATGTACAATCATCATCAGCAGTTAGCTCGTTTCACGGTTCAGTAAGCCTTTACTGCTTTAGTAGTTTATTTTATTCAGTTATGAAAAAGAAAAGCCTGTTAGGAAGCATGTTAGTAGCCTGATAGTAGAATAGGTGCATGTTTCGTTTTTAATTTCCAAATTAAGCGGCATTAGTAAGCTCTTGATGATCGTGACCTGAATTGCCAACTCGGGATTTTGAGGCGGTTCAGACTAGATGGACGCCAGGCGAAATATTAGGAGTCAGGGCATCGCAGTCGGGTCAGATCAAGGTCAAGGAGCTCAGTTCTTCCCCCAAGTGTTATGGGCCGAGGTAGAGGTCCCAGGGGCAGGGCTCGTGGTCGGGGTGATGTCAACTCGCCACAGGCTGCCCAGGTCAATCAGGAAGCCCAAAATTGGGAAGTTGGGTTTGCTGAAATGCAAGCCAGAATAGAGGAGCAAGATATTGAGATTCAGAGATTGAGGCAGCAGGGTGCTCCTGCTGTGCCGGTGCCCGTAGTTCCAGTGGCACCTGCCCCTGCTGCCCAGGCCGAGATAGTGGTGGCGGCCAATAGATTGGAACCTTTGTATGAACGGTTTCGGAAGCAAGCACCTCTGGTTTTCTGGGAGGTCCAAATGTGATGAAGGCCGATTAGTGGCTAACGGTGATCACCAAAATCCTGAACTTTATGGGTGTCACCGGGAACGACAGAGTGGTGAGTGCCACTTTCCAGTTTCAAGAAGACGCTCTGGTCTGGTGGGACATGGTGTCTCAGATTCACGACGTCACCACCATGACCTGGGAAAGGTCTCAGGAACTCTTCAACGCCAAGTATTACAATGAGGCGGTCAGAAGCGCCAAGAGGAAAGAGTTCGCTCACCTGACCCAGCGTGAGAATATGAGTGTCACCGAGTATTCTACTCAGTTTGACCGGTTGGCGAGGTTAGCCTCGGGAATTGTGCCGACCAATTTCAGTAAGAAAGGAAAATATATTGATGGACTTAATGTGAAGATCAAGTATGATCTTATGGTTACTACCGACGACAAGACCACCTATGCTGTGATAGTGGAGAAGGCAGTGCAAGCTGAGGACGCAGTTACATGTATGTGGAATCAGTTAGGACTCCAGTATATGGCGGGGCTCCTACCCCTCCTGCGTCAGGTTTCAGCAGGGGAGGTAGTGGTTCGGCCATGGACTAGAGGAGGAAATCATCCACTGCATCTGGTGGCTCAGGGCAGAACAAGAGGTTCCGAGGGAACCAGAATCAAGGTGGTCGTCAAGGTAGTGTGGAGACCCGTTATTCCTACTGGAGTGTCTCATTAGTAAGAGGCATCCTCCGGGTGAGTGCTTGGGTCAAGGTTGTTTTTGTGTGGCTGCCAGAATCTTTAGTAAATTGGATAGACCGTATGATAGTTATGAATCAGGGTTTGGAACCCTATTACCTGGCAGAGAATTGGTTATCTCCAACAAGTGGATTAGGTCTATGCCGATCAGGATAGATGGTAGAAAGTTAAGTGCTGACTTGATAAGAGATGAGTTTAGTAGAGTTCGATATTATTTTAGGAATGGATTTCCTATCTAAATATTCGCCGAGTATAGATTGTAAAAGGAAGATGGTGATCTTCCAACCGGAAAGTGAAGAACCATTTGTGTTTGTTGGTTCAGTTCAGGGATCCCGGATCCCGGTGATTTCGGCCATGTCAGTTAGAGATTTATTACACGGCGATTGTTTAGGGTTTCTGGCCGTGGTGGTGGACACCACTCGGCCAGATACCATTCGGCCAGAGGACATCAAAGTGGTTCGGGAATTTTTGGATGTTTTTCCCGAAGAACTTCCAGGGTTACCAACTCAGCGAGAGATTGACTTTGTGATAGACTTGGCACCAGGGGTGGAACCGGTTTCCAAAGCCCCGTATAGAATGGCTCCAGCTGAACTTAAGGAATTAAAGATTCAGCTCCAAGGGTTGCTTGACATAGGGTTTATTCGGCCCAGTGTGTCACCTTAGGGAGCCCCGGTTTTATTCGTCAAGAAGAAGTATGGATCTATGAGGATGTGCATCGACTACAGGGAATTGAACAAGCTGACGGTGAAGAATAAATATCCATTACCTAGGATCGATGGTTTGTTCGATCAGCTTCAGGGGAAGACGGTCTTTTCTAAGATTGATCTCCGTTCGGGTTATCATCAGTTGAGAATCCAAGAGGAGGACATTCCGAAGACGGCTTTCCGCACTATGTATGGACATTACGAATTTCTGGTTATGTCATTCGGACTAACCAATGCTCCTGCAGCATTCATGGACTTGATGAATAGAGTATTCAAGGATTTCCTCGATATCTGTGTGATTGTGTTTATCGACAACATCCTCGTGTACTCTCAATCAGAAGAGGAGCATGAATTACATCTTCAGATGGTACTGCAACGGCTTCGGGAACACAAGCTTTATGCCAAGTTCAAGAAATGTGAGTTCTGGCTATCTCAGGTGTCCTTCCTAGGGCACATTGTGAGCAAAGATGGGATCAAGGTGGATCCCGGGAAGCTCGAATCCGTCAGGGATTGGCGGAGACCGAAGACAGTGACAGAGATCAGAAGCTTCTTGGGTTTAGCTGGGTACTACCGTAGGTTTGTGGAAGGGTTTTCAAAAATTTCAATGCCCCTAACCGAGCTTACAAAGAAGAATCAGTGATTTATTTGGTCAGACAAATGCGAAGCTAGTTTTCAGGAGCTGAAACAGAGGTTGATTACCGCTCCAGTGCTAGCTTTGCCTTCAGACAAGGAGAAGTCCGTAGTTTATTGTAACGCATCCAAATAGGGTTTGGGGTGTGTATTGATGCAAGCCGATCGGGTTATCGCTTATGCCTCCCATCAGTTAAAGGATTATGAACAGCGATACCCGACTCATGAGCTAGAGTTGGCCGCGGTGGTTTTCGCATTGAAGATTTGGCGGCATTATCTTTATGGGGAAAAGTGTGAAATCTATACCGACCATAAAAGTCTCAAATATTTCTTTACTCAGAAGGATTTGAATATGAGGCAAAGGCGTTGGTTAGAATTAGTGAAAGATTACGACTGTGAGATCCTCTATCACCCCGGAAAAGCCAATGTAGTGGCCGATGCCCTGAGCAGAAAGGGTCCCGGGCAAGTAGCTAGTATGGTTCAGATCTCACCTCAGTTAGCAGAGGATATGGTTAGATCCAGCATTGAGTTTGTGGTAGGTCAGCTTCACAACTTAACGCTGCAATCTAACCTGTTGGAAAGAATAAAAGTCGCTCAGATGACGGATCCAGAGTTAGTGAAGATCAGAGATGAGGTGTTGGCTGGTCAAGCCAAAGACTTGTCAGTGTCAGACAGCGGGATGCTTTTGTATAAAGCTAGGGTTTGTGTTCCGTATAGTGTAGAACTTAGGAATGAGATCTTTGAGGAGGCTCATTCTACCTCGTATTCTCTGCATCCCGGCACCACTAAGATGTACCAAGATTTGAAACCGTACTTCTGGTGGAGCGGTATGAAGAAGAATTTGGTAGAATTCGTATCGAGATGCCTCACTTGTCAGCAGATTAAGGCTGAACATCAGAGACCGGCAGGGTTGTTGCAGCCTCTAACCCTACCAAAATGGAAGTGGGAAGATATCACCATGGATTTTGTGGTCGGGTTACCTAGGACCACGGGTCTTTATGATTCCATCTGGGTAGTGGTGGATCGATTTACGAAATCTGCTCATTTTCTGCCAGTTAGAACAACATTTACAGTGGATCAGTTGGCAGAGTGGTATGTCAGAGAGATAGTAAGACTTCACGGGGTACCGAAGTCTATAGTTTCGGATAGAGATCCGAAGTTCACCTCCAAATTTTGGCAAAGTTTGCAACGAGCAATGGGTACAAAGCTGAAATTTAGTACAGCATTCCATCCTCAGACAGATGGTCAGTCCGAAAGGACAATTCAGATATTGGAGGACATGTTGAGAGCCTGTGTTATGGACTTTGAAGGCTCATGGAATAAGTATCTACCGTTGATAGAATTTTCTTACAACAACAGTTATCAGAGTACGATAGGGATGGCTCCCTGTGAACTGTTATACGGTAGGAAGTGTAGATCTCCCATCCGCTGGGACGAGATAGGGGAGAGGAAATACCTAGGTCCAGAGTCAGTGCAGTGGACCAATGAGGCAATAGAGAAGATAAAAGCTAGAATGCTTGCCTCACAGAGCAGACAGAAGAGTTACGCAGATCCAAAACGCAGAGATGTTGAGTTCCAAGTAGGGGACCATGTGTTTTTACGGGTATCTCTGATGAAGGGGATCAAACGTTTCGGGAAAAGAGGCAAGTTATGCCCTAGATTTACAGGACCTTTCGAGATTCTCGAGAAGATAGGTCAAGTGGCATATCGGTTAGCATTGCCTCCAGTCTTATCAGCAGTTCACAACGTATTCCATGTCTCGATGTTGAGAAAATACATTTCAGATCCCTCTCATATACTCAGTTATGAGAGCCTAGAACTGCAGCCAGACATGACTTATGAGGAACAGCCAGTGCAGATCCTGGATAGAAAGGATAAAGTCCTTCGGAATAAGACCATAGCATTGGTCAAAGTTCTCTGGAGAAACAGCAAGGTGGAGGAAGCCACCTGGGAGCTAGAGTCAGATATGAGAGCTCAATATCCAGATTTATTCAGGTTAGATTTCGGGGACGAAATCCTTTTAAGGGGGGGATAGTTGTAAAGCCCGCTTAGTTTAATTTGGAAATTAGCAGTTAATCACGTTTAATTATGAAAATTATTTATAGCTATTTAAATAATTTATTATATTGTTATTTATGGAATTCAAAAAATGCATTTTTATGTCATGTAGTAGTTTGCATAATTTTGCATTCCGGTGCCCGGTATTTTGGAACCCAGCGTTTGGCTCAGTAGAAATCACAACTTAGTATGTTAGTAGTTTGGGGCGGTTTATTAGACATTGGGAATGTCGAGAATGGCCGGGAATTTAGAATTTCCCAAAAATACCCCTTTAGTGTTATTTATGTGATTTTAGTGTGGAGGGGCAAATTGGTCATTTTGCCCCATGGATATTTTTATCCTTTAGTGGACTAAGTGATTTGATTATGTGATTTTATGGTGATGGGTTGGCTGAGATAAGTAGGGAAATTATCTTTTATTTGTTTATTTTATTCAAAATTGGAATTAGAAGAAAAATCAAAGAAAGATCAAAAAAATTGCATTTTCACTCAAAGCTCTCTCTCTCTCTCTCTCGGCCTGGTGTGAGCTGCTAGGGCTGGGAGTTTTTCTTAGCATTTCAATTACTTTTCAACCATTCTAAGTGTGGTTCAATTGTTGGTAAGGTTCTTGAACTTGTTCTTGTTTGTTTTCTTGAATTTTGAAGAAAAATGATGATGAATTGCATGCTTACTTGAAGTGTTGTTGCTGCTGTGTTTGTGATATAATTTCAGAGGTTTAATCTGGTTTAATTGAGTAGAATAGAGATGGTTATGATGCATGCTAGTTGTGTTGTTCAAAGTTTTGAATTTTAGCTCAAAAACTTGGTTTTTATGGTAAAGTGAGGAATTTGGTTGCTGTGTTTGTGGTGGTTGTTTTCTATTGTTTTCAGAAGCTTAGTTATGTATATTTAAGTAGATTTAAACAGGTTTGAATGCATGTTAGAGGGGTTTAGCCAAGCTTGAGTTTTGAACTCAAAGCTTGGAGCTTTAATGGCATTTTTCGTATCTGTGATTTCTGGGTTGTTTTAATGCTTTGAAAATGTTCTTTGGGGTATTTAGAACAGGTCTGGAAGGTTTGGTATGAATTGGGTTTGATTTGAATGAGTTATGGATTTTTTTGTGTTTTTTGCGAGGAACCGGAATTCAGATTGTGCAACCGGAATTCCGGATGAGGGTCCAGTAATTCCCAGAACCGGAATTCCGGTTGCAGAACCGGTCTACCGGTTGGGGAATTTTCAGAAACCCTAGATTTCCTCGATTTTATGTTTTAGGGGGTATTGCCATGCTTTTTATCGATAGGGAAACTTTTAGTTCCTAGTTTAAGTCCCCGGGAAGTGATTTAGCGTGTCACTTATAGTGTTGTGATTTTTATGGTTTAGGAGCCTGTAAACCGCCGCGTTAGCTTAAAGTTCCAAGTCAGGTTGACCGGCACACCTGAATTCGAAATCCAGGTAAGATTAGTATAACAGTATGCATATGTAGATTACATGTTTAGCGAGCATGTAGGAAGCCTGTTAGATTACATTAGTTATGTATGTTGGCTTCGAACCATCCAACCCTGTCACGTCGGTACAGGCTGGAGTATGACCAGCAGCCGGAGTATGACCGGTTCGACCGATCAGGCTGACACTTGGTTGGTGGTTCCGTACTATTGACGTATCCTGTCGGTACAGGCTGGAGTATGACCAGCAGCCGGAGTATGACCGGTTCGACCGATCAGGCTGTTACGTGTCAATAGTACCGTCCCTATGAACGTTCAGAACTCAGTACCGTGTTGGACACGGCAGTAGTGGCTCAGTACAGTGTTGGACACGGCAGTAGCGGGACTCAGTATCGTGTTGGACACGGCAGTTAGGGTTGTGATCAGGGGTATGGGCGTCTGATCATGACCGGGATTTATATATGAGTATTATTATGCTTTTCTTACTGAGTCTGTCGACTCACAATTCTACGTTTATGTGTAGGTAAAGGCAAGGCTAGAGCTGATGGACCGTGAGCGAGCTTATGAAGGTTGTACATGTCGGGGCGGTTAGGCCTGGAGAGTACGATCCTCGGGACAGCGAGGCTGATTTTGTAACTGGTCGCTAGGCGACATTTATTTTGTATAAACAGTTAAATCTTTTGTAAATAATTTTGTAATCGGGATCCCGAGTCTTTTGTAATATTATTTTACAAGTTTAATTAAAAAGCAAAAATTTTAATTAATCACGTTTTCCATAAACCTCGTTGATTAGCAACGAGCTGCGCAGCATGTTTAAAAATCACGTAATACGCCTATGTTAGTTAGGGTGTTACAATCTTGTCCTCGAAATCTAACTTGAATAGCTCTGGATGTTGGATCCTCATATCAGACTCCAACTCCCAAGTGGCTTCCTCCACCTTGCTGTTTCTCCAGAGCACCTTAACCAGAGCAATAGTCTTGTTCTGAAGAACTTTTTCTTTTCTATCCAGAATCTATACAGGTTGCTCTTCATAGGATAAGTCTGATTGTAGTTCAAGGGCTTCATAACTCAAGATATGTGTCGGGTCTGACACGTATTTCCTCAACATGGAAATACGAAATACGTCATGAACAGCCGACAATGCTGGTGGTAAGGCTAGCCGATATGCTACCTGCCCGACCTTCTCAAGTATCTGAAATGGCCCAATGAACCTAGGGCTCAACTTATCCTTCTTCCTGAAACGCCTAATACCCTTCATTGGTGAAACCCGCAGGAAAACATGGTCCCCTGCCTGAAATGTAACATCTCTGCGCTTCGGATCAGCATAACTTTTCTGCCTGCTTTGAGCAGCAAGCATCCGAGCCTTGAGCTTATCAATAGCCTCATTGGTCCTCTGCACTAACTCTGGACCCAAGTACTTCCTTTCTCCTGTTTTGTCCCAGTGAATAGGAGAACGACATTTCCTACCATATAACATCTCATAGGGAGCCATCCCTATTGTACTCTTGTAGCTATTATTATAGGAGAATTCAATTAAAGGCAAGTACTTACTCCATGAACCTTCAAAGTCCATGACACAGGCTCGCAGTAAGTCTTCCAATATCTGAATGGTTCTTTCTGACTGACCATCAGTCAAAGTGTGAAAAGCTGTACTAAACTTTAACTTGGTACCCATAGCCTTCTGAAGACTCACCCAAAATTTCGATGTAAACTTTGGATCCCTATCTGACACAATAGATTTAGGGGCTCCATGGAGACGAACTATCTCCTTCACATACAATTCAGCGTACTGATCCATTGAATATGTAACTTTCACTGGTAGAAAGTGAGCTGATTTTGTGAATCTGTCCACGATGACCCATACTGAATCATACATTCCCGAAGTTCTAGGCAAGCCAGCTACGAAATCCATTGCAATGTCCTCTCACTTCCATTCAGGAAGGACTAAAGGTTGCAGTAACCCTGCCGGCCTCTGATGTTCAGCCTTGATTTGCTGGCAGGTTAAACACTTGGACATGTAATCCACCACATCTTTTTTCATCCCATACCACCAGAAGTAGGGTTTCAAATCCTGATACATTTTGGTGGTCCCTGGATGCAATGAATAAGGTGTGGTGTGAGCTTCATCAAGTATCTCTTTCTTAAGCTCATTAACCTCAGGAACACAAACTCGAGCTTTATATAACAACATTCCACAGTTCGAGATTGAAAAGTCTCTAGGCCGACCAACCATAATCTCATCTCGAACTTTAACTGACTAAGGATCCTCAAGTTGAGCTCTTCTGACCCTCTCTAACAGATCAAATTGAAGTGTTAAATTGTGTAACTTTCTAACTATGAACTCAATCCCTGCTCTAACCATTGCAGAGGCTAGTTGAGGGGCTATCAAAACCGTGGTGCAAACCTGCCCGGGACCTTTTCTGCTTAAAGCATCGGCCACAACATTGGCCTTCCCAAGGTGATATAGAATTTCACAGTCGTAGTCCTTAACAAATTCTAACCACCTTCTCTGCCTCATATTCAAATCCTTTTGGGTGAAAAAGTATTTGAGACTCTTATGATCAGTATAAATCTCGCACTTCTCACCTTTAGAGAAAAAATCACAGCAGCAAGTTCTAAGTCATGAGTTGGATAGCGCTGCTCATAATCTTTTAGTTGTCGAGAGGCATAAGCTATGACTCTGTCAGCTTGCATCAGAACACATCCCAGACCTTGTCTGGATGCATCACAATAAATCACGAATTTCTCTTGATCTGATGGCAAAGCTAACCGTCTAGTCGGTTTGCACCTGGTTTCCCAAAGCCCTTCATTTGTTGCTCAATTCTCCACCAATTGTCATGAAACCTTTCAGAGTACCTAATAAGGGCATACACAATAAAACCCAGCCAGTATTTCACAGAACAAAACATTAAAACTCAAGTTGCCATTAAAGCTCAAAGCTTCGAACTCAAAGCTCAAAGTTGCATAAAACTCAAACCAATCAACAAAACCAGCTGCTAGGAACTTAAATTAACTCAAATGAACCCTAAAATTCGAACCCTAAATAACTCTAACCCTAACAGCCCCTGAAACTCAATTTCACAAGTTCAAACTAAAGAAAAACTTCAAAAACATGCTCAAGGGTTCTAGGGTTTTACCTTAGCTTCAAGAGTGCTTGATTCCCTAGTTGAATTCCAGAAAAATGTTGAAGAAAAGAGGTGATCTCCTCTGGTTGCTTCAGCCGAAAGAAAGAAAGAGAGAAAACTCTCTAATTTTGATTTTTCCTTCTAATTTCTTTATTTTTTTGCTAAAATGAGTCTTAAGAGTAAATTAATTAACTCTTGCTGAAAACTTAACTTACTAGGTGTCATTCACCTAGGGTAGCCACCTATCCTTTACCAAATAAAATGACTAAAATGCCCTTTAAATCAAACTTAGGTATTTCCAAGACTAGGGGTAAAATGGTCAAATTTCATAACCCCGCTCAACCCCGATATTTTATTTTCTCTAAAATATTTCCTACTAAGAAATAAGGTTCTAAACTTATCCATGTGATCAAACTAGCCATCCATTGCATTTTCCGTTGTCGCCGAGCAAAATTACAAAAATAACATATTTCACATATAAGCTAAATAATACCCCTAGAGTTTAATAAAATCTCCAGAATTGAGAAATTATAACTCTAATATTTATTTCTAAATATTGGGGTCCACAATTAAATAAATTCATAAATAATAATAAAATAATAAAAATTAGTGCTAATTGCCTTTACTAATCCAAATTACCAAAGCGGTCATTACAGTGGCCCAAGGAGGAATTAATATTTTGGATCTACTTATTGTTAGCTTGATTTCATAGGGCCATGGTCCCCACACTTGTTGAGATAATATTACTTGTAGACTCATTTAATTGGTTTTCATTAATCGATTATAATTTTAAAATTAGACTATGTCTTATTTATGAATTTTCACTAAACAAGGGCTTAATTGTGAAGAAAAGAAATTTTGGAGTTTCTTTATTACTTGAGGGACTTTGTAAGGTCTAATTAGTAAATAATTTGAATGGAAATTTTATTTGACAATTAATCATAATTATTAAATAAATAGTTTTGACATTTATATGATTGAAATTGGAAAATATGGCATTATTGAAAGAAAAGATGAATTACGAAATAAAGTGGCAAAATTGTAACTAGTGAGGCCCACTACTATGGTCGACCACTTAGTGTTATTTTTGCCTATTAATTTATCTTCCTTAGTCCTTATAATTAAATCTTAAATCCTAGAAGAAATACTATAAAAGGAATAAGATGGCTCTCATTCTCATCCACCTATCTAAAGCTGATTTTCATTCTTTGTCAGGAAACTAGTAAATGAGAGCCTCCTTCATAGTGATTTCGAATTCTCTTCTATTGTTCTTCATCAATTTCAAGCCTTTAGTGATAGAGTACCATGCCGACTCATAGCAAGTCAAGTACTCAATCATAGTGTGGAAGATTGTGGTAACCAAACTGAAGGAGACAATATTCATGTTTAGATCTTGATAATGCTCTGCTACAAAAAGGAATCAAGGGCTAAAGATCTAAACAAAAGGAGTCATTATATTTTGCTGCCATCAATGTAAGATTTTCTAAACTTTATATGTGTTTATTTCATCGTATTAGGATATTCATATTTAGGGTGTTAGATTATAGATTATAATCAAACATACATATTAGTAAATCTAGATCCTGGTAAAATAATTTTCAACAGATAGTGCCCTGAGTGGCCATGTAAATGGTCTTAAGTTTCTCTATTAAGAGGGTGAAGCAAGTGTACTTCTCCTTATCTTTCTGGTTTCGTGACGTGGGAAGAGTGTTAAACTTCCCTTTTTTGCCACTGTTTCTTCTGGAGTTGTTGTTGTTTTTCTTGCCCCCAGTGCTCTTGCCACTAGAGGTTTAGGCGGAATTGCTAGTGCCCGCCTGTGCACCTGGCAAGTCGTGGGGCTGTAGGGCGCCCTGAGACTGCCTATTACTGACTTGCCCTATTTGGGCTTGTAGGATAGATTCCTCTATCTTGATAAAGTCGTCAGCTCTATCAAGGAACTCCTTCATATTATTATTGGTTCAGATCCTCTGGATATCTTTCCAGAAGTCACTCAATGAAAGGATGCCCCCAAGTATGGTTGTATATCGGCCTTCTTCTATTAGGCCTTTGACCTTGGTGGGTCCTCTCATCCGATATACATTTTCCATACCGGCATCTTGAACTTGGGCAAGGGCAAGGCATTTATGTATGTCGAGATGGTGAACCCCTTATCCTATCCAAGTCAAGATCTGAAGGTTTCAGGCCACCTAGGCCCTTGATCATGTCTCTTATTTGATCCAACAGCGCTTGCACAGAAGGATCTGATGCTGCAGGGACCTGGCTGATTGGCCCTTCTTGGATGGGCTACAGCCCTAAATGGACCAAAGCTTGGCAGACCATACCCTGAGAAAGGGTATGCTCGAGGCCGACCAACCCAAATCCTGGTTGTTGGCTATGGTCGCCCACTCCTAGGTAGGTAGACTGACCTTGGCTAGCCAGCCCTATTCTGGGCAACTACTCATGGCCGGCCAGCCCTATGCTGGGTAGGATCTGGCCACCTGTTCTTCCCTGATTGGCTGGTGCACCCTATGTACTGACAAGGGGTAGATCACAGTAATTGCTGGAGTTAGGTGGATCTAAATATCTGAAGTGATTAGACTCACTTCTCAAGTTGTTATCTTGGTTGTTTCCACCCGTTCCCAAACCTAGCCGATTAAAGATTGGCCTTTAGGTTACTCGCTCCCGGATGCCCCAGGACGGGAGTTCACCCTATAGGTCGGCTAGAGGTACACCACTAAGGGGCTAGCCAGCCAAAGGTTGACCAATCAGGGTGTTGTTGAGCCTGAGGTCCTTAGCCGACCCCCCCAGACTGCTCGTTGCTAGGATCTAGCTGTTCTTGCCACTAGATATTTGTAGCAAGAATTTTCCTCCTTCTAGCAAGGGAAGGTCTCTCCTGGTTCCAGAGGAACCTGGTTAGATTGTTGGTAGACCTTTCCCGATCTTTCGACTAGTCTCCCTTGGAGAGGATCTCTAATGAGATCCTGACCTCTTCTAGCAATTCTTTCATTTAATGCCTTATTAAGTTGCTAGCTTCTCTATTACACCAGTCTAGCTCTGCCTAGTAAGATCGGAAGATGTACTCTTGGTCATTTATCCATCTCAGAAATTTGCGTCTCTATTGTGTGAATACATTACGGCCAACAGCGTGTGGTTCTTCAATTTGACCGACTTGGCAAACGACCTCTCTAAGTTTGGCTAACTTGAGATCTTCTCTCAAGTCTACATGGGGCTCGCCTATTCCTGGCCCCGTCTTTCTAGCATAGTATCGAGGACTAGACCCAGTCATGGTGCATGGGGGTTGCTCCACGTGGGCCATTCCTTCAGTACGAGGTGCCAGTGGAAGTCCTCCCTGGGCGAAAGAGGTTGATCATTAAGACCAACCAGGTTGGTTGTGTCCACCTGATCAGTCGTGGTGGCCGGGTTAGTGGTGCCTCAAGAGATGGCAGGGTTGGCCACATCCGTCGAGTTCCTGGAGATTCCAGTTGTGGCTTGAACACAGACATCAAGATCAACCGCCATAGGGTCTTGAGGAAGACCCCATGAGGCAAACGTTGTAGCTGAAGTTCTACTAATGTTAACCATGGTGTTTGGTCAGATAAATTAACAACTTGCTCTTAATGAAAGCACCAAACTGTCAACCTTCGATTTGGCCAACAGACAACAGAGTCGTATTTATTACTGATGCTTGCTACATGTTATACAATTAGAACAAAAAATAAAAAAGACAAGATTTTATAGAGGTTCGGCCCCCTAAGTTAGTAGGTAATGACCTACTCCCCTCTTAGTTGTATTAATACCAGAGATAATACCACTCAGATCACAAGGGTTGTGGAATTTGAAGTGGCTCTCTTAAGATTACAATGTGAGAATCAAGTTGGCAAATCTCAAGAGAGGGAGAGAGAGAGAGAGAGAGAGAGAGAGAGAGAGAGAGAGAGAGAGAGAGAGAGAGAGAGAAAGAGAGAGAGAGTATACCTATGGCGTGTGAGAGAGAATAGAAGAGAGAGTTGAGTTTCAGAATTAGAGCTCGAGAGCTCCAAAGACATAGAACTTAGAGAATTAGGGTTAGGATGGTGCTCTTTATATAATAGAGCTTACATGAAGATTAACAACTAATACTCCTTAAAAATAGGTAAATCAAACCAACCCCCTTAGGGTGGCTGATTAGTCATTTCGTCATCCTTCCTAAGTACTCGGACCTCCAGCTAGTTAAAGTATTGAGTAGATGATTTGGCCTTCTTGTTGATAAGTTAATACTCCCACATGGCATTGATCTTGGCCACGAGGACATACCACGTCAGGTGGGCAAAAATCGGGATGACAAGAGATTCTACTGTAGTTAAGAAAAAAAAAAATGCATGGAAGTTAAAAGTCTATTTGATGATACTGAAATAACTAAAAAAAAATTCTCCTTTAAGTATGGCTGGAGATGCTCGAAAACAAAGTTGAAAAATTGTTATTATTATTATTACTATTGTTATTATTATATAAGTGCCAATATAAATCTCTATTACAACCTCTTAGTCAACCTCCGTGTTTGAAAATACATGTCGAAATATTTTTTTAAAAAAAATATATATATATATTATAGTTACATCATTCCTGTAAATTTTTGAAAAATTTCAAAAAGTTTACATTGCCAAAAATAAGATCAAAATTTTCGAACATGCATAATAAAATGAAATATTAGGAACTATATTTTACGTACTGTAAACTATTTAAAAAATTTCAAAATTTTACAAAAAAAAATAATATTATAACTATAATAAATATTATTATGAAAAAAAAATTAAAAATAATATCCTAGCATATAATTTCAAACATGAAAGGTCAACTAAAAGGTTATTATTATAAGTATATTTAAGAAAGCACAATGATAAAGAGATTCCAAAGATGTAGATTGTGACATTGTGTAATAACATTGATTAGCACAGATAACAGGCAAAGTGAATAGGATAATTTCTTGTAAAGGAGGACAGAAGAATTCGCCCCATATCTCAGTTTGCTTTATAAATAACAGTCTCTTGGTCACTTCACACATGTCCTAGACATTAAATAGTTCACATTGATGGACGATCACAGCATACTGAATGGGAAATTCACACAAAAACCACCAAAAAATTAAACAAGTAAAAGATTGATATATGCCACCTATTGAAATCTAGAAGTCAGCAAACAGCAGTAGCTTTAAAAAAATATTACTACTCAAACTACAATAAACTAGGAGGGTGGAAACAGTTACACAATATGAAAGGTACCAAATGAAAACCCTCTGAAAACTTTAAGTCCTAAGTAATAAGTCTATCACGATGTCTCCCGGTAGATTACACCTGAATGCTGCTTTACAAGGTCATGACTTTTGGAGGACACATTTCTCGTACAGAGCGAGGATGTCCTTCTTGTTGGGATTCCTCAACTGGAGTAGTTCCGCTCCAAAATTATGTTTCGTGAGTTCCTGTTTAAGTTTCTGGACAGTGAATTTTGTGTAGTCTTCGGGATTGGTCTGCTGACTGTGGCTATCATCATCTCCCTGGAATATAGAGCCACCATCTTCTGCTTGAGTGTGCTTTAGAGGGCTGGTCGTGCTTCTGGATCGCTTATTTGCTCGAGTTCTGTCACTTGTGTCCATGTCTTGAACAGATTCAAAACCCATTTCATAGTCATCTGCCCTTATACGCTTCCCATGTGAAGCAGTCTTAAGCTTACTATCCAGTGCTGTTTCAGTTATTCGAACTGAAGTCAATTCTTGCTGTAACTTATCAAGTTTTGCTTGCGCTGCTTGCAGCTGAAGTGAAAGAGCTTCAGCCCTGTTATTTGCATCAGCATGTGCGGCCCGCTCTGTATCCAGAAGATCTTGAAGAACTTGAACTGTACTAGCCCTTTGCTCATTATTTGATTGCAAAAGTGATTCTATTTCTTTCTCCCTTTCTTCAACTCTTCCCTCCAGCATAGCAACTTTTGAATGAGCTTTCATCTCTGATCGACGAATGCTCTCTAGTTCATCGGCTAAGTCACCTTTCTCTCTATGCAAATTCTCTATAAGCCTTTCAGCCCTCTCAATCTGTGCCAATCTTTCCATTGCCAACCTCTGCATCTCACTCTTATCCTTCTGGGCAGTATCTGAATGAGCTCTTGCTTTATCAGCAATTTCTGTTGCCCTGGCAGCTTCTCTTTCTGCAATTTTACATCTTTCCTGGACTTCCTCAAACCTTTTGCTATCAGATAAGTACTTCTGCTCCAAATGAATCTTCTCTTGCTCCAGTATCTTCTTTTCTCTCTCAAATGAGTGAGCCTTGGCACTAGCAGTTTCCAATTTTTCACTCAACTGTTTGATTTGCAGCTTCGTTGATGCCATTTCAGCATCATAACTATCTACTTTTGATTTAGCAGCCTGCACCGTCATAGCCAGTTGCAAGCATTAATGTTAAGCATAAAAAGCTAGTTGCTGATCAAAACAGGCATAAGTGAGAAGAAAGATGAACAACATAATATTTGTTGATCATGTGAAAAAATACAGCTTACCTTCAACTCTAATTTTAGTGTAGTCAAGCACTGCTCAGCATATTCAATCTTCGACGCCTTATCCTTCAGTTCTTCTTCCTGTATATCCATTAACAAATATAAAAAAAAAAAATTACAGAAACAGTATAGAAACTACAAACCACAAAAAATCAGCACCCTGCGAATACAATTGTTAACTATGAAAAATTTAAAGAGATGGAAGAATAAAAGAGCTCACCCTCTCAGCCAAAGTAATTGCAAACTCTTCTCTAAGAGCATCTTCTCTTTTCTGTGTTTCTTTGCTTGTGCGCTCTTGAACAACAGCAGCCTTTTCTAGAGCAGCTTTAGCTTCCCTAACAGCAACATCATACTTCCGCTTCCACTCCTCTGACTCCTCCTGAGCTGACTGAGCGTGTTCCTTAGCGGCAGCTAGCCTTGCTTCAGCAGCACTGCTCCGAGACTTGAGAACTGCAATTTCAGAACTTGCTTGATCTTCCTCTGCCTTCTGCTTTGATAAGATCTGCTCATATTTTCTTTGCCAGTCTACAGATTCTTGCTTTGCTGAATCCAGTGCCTTCAACAAGCTAGAGCACCTCTCACCCAGTGAACTGCAATTACTCTGTAAGTTTGCTATCCGAGCCATATATTCATCAGCTAGCTGCTTCTTCTCGCCAATAGATTCCTCATAACGCTTCAGATATTCAGACTTTGACTTATCACTTGCTTCCAGCTGCTTGTTAAGCAACGCAAGCTTATCTTCAATTGATCGGCATTTTAATAGAAGAGTATTTTTCTCTGATCCAACTTGGTCAACTAATCTCTTGGTGAGATCAAGTATTGGACCTTCAAAACTGGGATTTTATTGAATTCAAAAGGCATGCCCTTACACACATTATTCACACACAAAACGAAATTAAAACAAAGGAAAAATCATTGCAAACCTTTTCTGTAAGAACATGGCCAGCTTCTGCCATTTTC
Organism: Cannabis sativa; assembly: GCF_029168945.1. Taxonomy (NCBI): domain Eukaryota; kingdom Viridiplantae; phylum Streptophyta; class Magnoliopsida; order Rosales; family Cannabaceae; genus Cannabis; species Cannabis sativa. The sequence continues at coordinate 20,877,821 of NC_083607.1, forward strand.
CAGGACCATGACTTGACTTTTCATACTCTGATACAAGACCATCAAGGACCTAGAAAACAACCACCACTGAACACATAAGATAAGTTTCCCTTCTAACTTTTTACAAGAAAATGAAGGTCAAGTCTACATACATCTATCAAAGAAGATTGCAAGATAAAAACAAATCAACAAAGGACTACAATTTATATGGGAATTGCTAGATGTGCCCTTTGTGACTCCAAATGAAAAACATGTTCACACAAAATTAAAGCTTCAAATAGAAAAAAGACCAGCTCCACTCACAACTCCAAAGGCAAAGGTTTCCACAATAGCTAAAGCTCTATATACTTAATAGCTTGTTTCTGGAGCTAAAAGCTCCATTGGTTGCTCCAGAGTAGATATTTCATATGCAATTTACAGGGTGATTGTCGGCTGAAAGAAGATTCAGAGTGGTTCATTCACTAGACTAATTTGCAGGGCATAACATGGTTTCTTATACCCTTGGAATTTCATTTCTTATTCAATAATTATTGCAAAGAAGGGGGGCAGGGATGAGGAAACTCGATAAATTTCGACACAAAAAAAAAATGCAGTCTGAGTAATAAAATTGATACATTGTTGAAACTACACTTAACAAAGAAGACTAAGAAACACACTTACCAAAAATGCTTACCTTCACAACATTGTCGAAATTAGCAGCACTAGCATGGCAAGCTGTTCTAAGCTTCCTTTCCATGCTTTGCAAAGCATTTGAACATTGCATTTCTGCTTCCATATAAGCACTCTTCTTGTAATCCTGTGTGTTTAGCCAATAAAATAATTAAGTATGCTAGGTGAAAATGATCAAACACATGAGCATGTATACAGAGACAGCCACTGCTGCGTAAAATAGGTAGATATTCAAGAGTGCTACTGTGCTGAAAGTCATCCAAGAACTACATTCACATGATTGCTGGTTGTTGAAGCCTGTCTACATTTAGTGGTTTTTATGTTCTTAGGCTGTAGAGTGCATAAACCTAATTTTAACCATTGAGCTGAAGTATTTATTTGATAATTACCTCAAACGCCTTTTTGAAGAACTTCTGCAAAGTTCCCTCATATTTCTTTCTTACTGAACCAGCCCCTACAGCAGCAGCATTGAATGCAGCCAATGATTTCTGTACTGCTTCTTCATGAGCATCCCTCAGCGTATCCTACAAAAATGTGTTTAGAAGAAAATAATAGAAACCTGATAAACAAGAATACTGTATCATCACTTACTTCTTCTGGAGGCTTTGAACGGTCAAATGAAGACATATAAACCTCTGCTGCGGAATCATACGCTCTCCGACACTCAGCTTCTTCAACACTCTGCGAAGCATTTATAGGTACGCATAAAATGATGATACAAAAACTCTAAAAGTAATCCCAAATGATGTCTCACAACTCATGCTTACAACACTAGTTAAACAAGTGCAAATAATATTTGCTGATTAAAAAAATTGGGGAAGTGAACTCCAAATTTATTGCATGCACTCATTACCACATTGGCTCAATAAGCCGTGAATAACATTATTTAAAAGTGAAAGCAGTGATTCAAAATAGTACTTTAGCTGATTAGACTGAGCTTTGGATCTAAATATTGACATGTTTCATACCCACTCTATTAATCTGTTGAAACTTTTGTTATCTTAATATTAGCAAGTTTATATACCCCACTTACATGACAAGACAGGCTTAATATCCTTTTGGGCATCTCTGCTCACGTCATATCTTAATTTGTACAAAAGACGTTATTGTGAGGTGGTAAGGCCATCTCCAACCCAAACATTATTTTAAAGCTGTTCAACTTCACTTTATCACCTTTAATTACTATTTCATCTCCAACACGCTGCTTCAAATTACTTCAAGAAAGAATATTCTTCTTTTTATTCCTTTTTATCATCAATAACTAATTTATAATAGCCTATAAGAGAATATAAATATACTTGAAATATATTATTAAGGCTATTGTAGGTAATTAATCCTGACTATATAACTAGTTTTGCCTTCATTATTGAAGTCAAATAGTTGATTTCTTCAAAATAGAGATAAAGATAAAGCTCCATTACTAATTTTTGTTTCAAAATAAAAGTGGCTTTAGTAGAGCCACAGTTGGAGATGCGTTAATGAAAGGCCTCAAGGCTTCTAAGCGTATGCCTCCATGGGGTCAGGTGCTGACTCAAATGGCCCCTAACTGTGCCTTCTGGACTCATTTCTAACTTGGTTGCTTGGCCAAACACTTTAATGGGTTCAGTAAGCCCAATAGTGATTTTAATGCAATACTGACAGCCCAATCTAAAATTACATTGATGTATAACCAAAAAAATTTCCTTGCACTGTAGATTATATTGCTATAGAAAATTAAAAATAAAATAGAAGGCTTCATTTGTTTCCTTAATTGAAAGTTTTAGATAGCTTGTGGGACATTTTATCCTATCTTTGAGTATGTAATTTCAATTTTACTATAAATTTCTAGCATTAATTTATGTTAAAGATTTATTAATTTTGATTAGCAATATTTGGCACTTTCAGGTAGTTTACAGGTACTTCTATAATTAAATGTTTGAGACTTACACCTCGCCTCACCAAAACAAAATACATAGAAGTTATTTTGCAAAGTGGTTATTGGCATAACCTGGTGGTACTACATCTCTCCTCATAAAGAGGTGTCAAGTTCAAATTCCCTCTCCCAAGTGTCAAAAATGTGCTTTTCAAAAAAAATCCTCCACTTATTTTGTAAGTACATGGTTTAGGAAAGTGTTAGAAATTTATGCCTTATAAATTAATTCTGTTGTTCTGAGTCAGCAAAAAATTAAACTTTCGCCTCAATCTATCAAAAGTGTAGGTTTCAATACTCTACATTCTGAAACACGGGGTTTCCTCATTTTTATTGGGCTTCAAATTTATTGGATTTAATTAAACAAGTTTAGTCATTAAATTTAAAAGAAAAAATAAAGTCTGGTACCTCTCCATTCTTCATTCAAGCCGTGAAGAGAGAACATAACCAAACGCAGACAACCAGCACAATTAGGGCTTAAAAGACTTATTTTAAAGCTTCAAAAACTTAATTTAGGACAAAAAACTTGATTTAGGACAAAAAACTTGATTTAAGACTAGATTTAGACTAAATTTAAAATCTAGCATGATTTTCTAATTTGAAGCTTTAAGTTGTCTTGACCCTGTGTTTACTTATTACGTTTTTTTTTTTCGATGAATTAAGTTTATGTTCTGTTACGAATATTGTCTGCTTTCTTAATTTTCATAAAATTCAAGACCTCCAATATTATTAAACCTTTGTAACCACTAACTTTCTAGTCAGATTTTGAAAATGATATTAAAATAATACAAAGAATACTTCTAACCACACACATGCAAGACAAAGAATCCGATTCTTAATATTCATTCAAGTGCAAAAGGTTCAAGGTAGTAACCTGCCATGAAGAGGATATTGTTGGCACTGCACCCTTATTGAGTGCTTCTAGATAAGACTGCGTAATACCAACAAGAATTGGACCAGTCATTATGGTTGCCCCAACTTGTTTAGGCCTTGTTCTTTCAAAAATAAACTTTGTTAATGCATCTAGCCCAGATTTAAATTCAGGCCTTAGCTTGTTCAACTGCATATAAAAAGACTGTGTCAGCACACACCCCTAACAGAAAATTCATTAAAACATGACTACCAAAAGATAAAGTTTGAAAACAATCATAGCGAATTGCATGACTACCAACTTAATAAAAGAAAAATGTAAACCATCGAGATCTAGAAAACCAACCAACCAATAAGGTTTATCATTAAAAGAAACCACTACCAAAAGATAGACTGAGAATTCATTAGAGCCATAAATACTAACTGAAATTTGATCAAGTCGTTGGAGCTCAGCTTCATTGTTCAAAGGCCGCACAAGGGTGAAACATTCTCGATCTGGAAACAGAGCTCGGATGGAGTCACGAATCTGTTGATCAATTCTATTATGAAATTAGAATCTCCAATGGGGAAAGTGTAATTTTATGTGCCAGTGTATTTACTTTGACAAGAAATTCTTGAAAAAATCATTTACAATTGATTCGTCATAATGCTTCAGTAAAAAGTTAGAGTTGGATAGAACCTCATTCTTTGCAGCTATGTCTTTCCCACTACCTTGAACTGGCCGCAAAGCAAGCTCAAGATAGTCACGGGGTGTTATCCTTCTATCATCCTCTACTAAATCCAAATAAAAGTCCTGCAACATAGATTATACATATTGAATCAATTGAAGACTACAAAAAATAGAACCCTTTGTCACCAAATAATAACAGTAACAATTTACACAGCATCTACAAGAACAAAATAAAAATGTAATTGTCCCTACATCACATTACTACAGAGACCAATAAGAAATGAAGAAATTACCCTTAGAAGCCACACAAAAATTGGAGAGAACTGCCCGAGCTCAGAAGCTGAAGTTCTATCTCCAGAAGCTCTAACACGAATATGTTTTGTCATTTGTGTGACAAGAGAAAGACGATCCAAAGCAGCCTCATCTATGCCACCCATCTAATTAAAGCAAAATGTTTGAGATTAATGAAATGAAACTTCTTGAGTAAGATCAAATATCGCATCAAACTGCATAATATTCTGTTCCACAACCCATCTCCACATTTATAATGAAACCTTCTCAGTAAGACCCTACTAAATCAAAGACATTTGTCATACCAGAATAAGTTGTACGAACCTGGTTATAAACAAACATGCTAGATAATAGCACAGCTAAGGAAAATATTTGGGTGCTGTACGTTCCCTGGCAAAGAAAAAAAAAATGTCAGGACACCCGAACTATTGAACACCATAAAGTGCAACAGCATCATATACATTTATATCTATATGTATTAAACTGAAAGGAAACAGAAACTCCCTTACAATAAATATATAATTGAATCAAAAGCATGTTTCTAGGCAAATAATTAGAAGCTGACCGTTTGATCATAAGCATCTATGCCTTCACTGTCTAATAGTAAGAGACTGAACTCTGTTCCATCAAGAGCAGTTCTCTTTATTGGAGCACTCCACAACCAGAGACCTTTAGTGCATGGCCGATGAGTTGATGAAACCTGAAACCCGCTGCTCCTCCCAAGAAGCTACAATTTAAAAAAAAAAAAAAAGTAAAGCATACTTAATAAATTGAGTCTGGTATTATCGTTCTGGCAATTTAAGAAAACAAAAACACTCAGGAAACTCGCACACTGTACTTTCCTAATCCTAAAATCACTAAAATTAGAAAATCAACTTCAATGGACAAAATCATAAACCCTAAACAAAAAATCAAAACAAAAAAAAAAATACTGAGCATGTTTCATGTACATTAGCAAGAAACGAAAAAACCATAGACTTCACCTGGTTAAGAATGTAGCTTTTCCCTTGGCGAGCACGGCCACAGACGGAAACGACCCCGATCGGTCCCTTGACGAGCTGAAGCGTGGCAACCGCTTCGGGATCCATCCGAAACTTTCCCTTCTCATCACAATAGACCAGTCGAAGCGGTCTCGCTGGTCCAGTCATGGACGGTGCAACAGACGACGGAGACGGCGATTGAGGCGAAACACTAGGAGAACTTTCTTTTCCTCTGAACATTGTAAACATCTTTGTTATTCTTCAACAAGTACTGAACTCTGATCTGGTTCTTCGTCTTCTTCTATTTCGATTTCGGTCTACAGATATATAAATACATACATATATAGATTGTTCCTTGTCTTCTCCTTCTTCGAGCTTTGATTTTCTTTTGGCGTTCCGACTTCTCAGATAAAAGGAGAGAGGGTTTAAAATTGGAGAGGGAAAGGTTCAGGAACTTTTATAGGGAACCGAGAAAGGAAAGATGAAAATACCATTTTGTCCCTAATATCCGTTGTTGTAGCCGTCTTAAGGAAAGGACTCAACCATCATTTCATTTGTTTACATGGAGTTCTTTATTGAATACAGCGTGGAAGAAATCATATACGGGAATATTTTTCCAATTTTTTTCATACCGTTTCTTTTAATTATAATATCATTCAGCATTTTTCAAACATTCTAAATAATTTACATTGGTTATGTTTAGAAAGTCATGTAATTGAATTTGTATGTAATTAGAAATAATTATACAATTTAGCATATTTGTCTGACCATGTAATGTTTTAATTACACTCTCCAATTCTCATGGGTCATAGCCCATGGATGTGTTTAGAAGTAACTGTGTAATTACTAGGTAGGGTAATTATTAGGGTGATAATTACACAATCTAGTAATTACACTATATTTTAAAATGCAAGGTGTGTTTGGATATAAGGTAGTAATTACATATAAATTCTTAATATCTTATTTGGCAAAATAATTAGTAATTATATGGGAAAATAATATTAAATATATTTTTATGTATAATTTTTTAAAATATATATACTTAAAGTAGTGGTAGTATTTTTTTAAATGTGCTAAAAAATCTTCAAATCATCCAAAAAAATATAATATTTTATTATACCTCTCTTCCACTTTGTTATTCGCATTTTCATAATCATGACACGTGGATTTTACTTAAGAAAGGCTAAGAAGTCATTAGCCGACCGACTTTCTCAACTAATGCTCCGGGAGAACAAAGGCCCCAACTCATGGAAAGGGCCTCCGTGACTAGGAGTCCCTCGACTACCAATAATGCAAGAGGCATCCGTGAGCTGAAGTCTTCCCAGTCCCGGGAACCGAAGTCGCCTGCTCCCGTAAAGAGTATGGGATTTACCCAGAAGGATCAAGGCATCTCGAAGATGCGCCAAAACAGGCTACGTAGTAACCGGGCTTTTGCAGGTACAACGTCAAAGGTTGTCTCCCACGACATGCTATCGTACAGAGCATACGTGTCTCATTGTACCTGACTAAATAATCCAACGGCTAGGGATAAGGGAAATTCAAATAGGAAAAGCCATGGGACGACACGCGTAGGAGGTCCAGCTCGTACCATCTGACACCCTTAAATGCCATATGGGAAAAATGACACCTACTAATCCAACGGTCGGATTTCGCCCTAACGATGATCAATCTAAGGCATCACATATAGAGAAGTTGGTCCATAAATGCCCCTAAAAACACAAGAGAAGAGCGGAGTTTTTAAAATAAAAACAAAGAGAAGACTCATTCTTCACCACCCTTAGCAAACACATTTGTATTAAGCCAGACGATAATATTCCTATGAAGCTTCCTCTTCTTCAAGAGGAACATGAGGGAAATGAGTTCCAGTCCATTGTATTTCTATTTGTATAAACAGTTACCGACTGTTGTGCCTAATAAAATGGACTCGTGGACTAAGGATAGTTATCTTGCTATTTATTCTGTTGTTCTTTTCTAAAGCTCTAAAAATATTTAGTTGCCGAAAAACTCGGTAAACATTTTAGTGCTTTCATTGAGAGCTGAGGAAAGAAAGAACCATGCACGATGGTCATTAGCGCAAGCCTATAGAGAGAAGGGCTCGTGCGAGGAAAGAAGAAGGAAGGCCGCCTGACTGCCTGTCAGGGTCTGGCCAGAGGTCAGGAGGGTCTTGGTCAGAAGTATTTGTCGAGACTGAAGACCTACACCCTCGATCGCCCGAAGAAATTGCAGAAGATGAACGCATACGGTCTTAAAACACTCACCGTAATCATGCTCGCCCTTAAAAGCTTAGATCTGGCCAAGCAACTCCCTAGAGGGATGACCAGTTGTTGGCATCCTTAAGCTCGTGCTCCCTGCCGTCCACTAAGGTATAACTACGCAGACACGACGAGGTGCAAGAGGTGTTAGGGCTAGTGAAGAGGCTAAGACCCGATGTGGTTACAACGACTAACTCACGAAGGGTCATCAGATATAACAACTCTATCCATCTCATGACTCAAGCGCCAGTGTTGATGCGAGGACCAGATCCATTGCCAACAGCTACTTCCCCTACCTTTCACTACGTCACAAAGTTGATCGAAGATCAACATGACGAGATCATGTCGTGACAACAGCTAAGAGGAGTCCATCATTGTCATCAGCGCTCGATGGGTTTCCAATCAAGCCTGGTATGGTAATGCTGGTCGAAGGGCAGTGCTAGGGCAAACCCTTTTAGGCAAAGTTCGCTGATAGGGATCTCTGTCATTAAGATGTAACTACAACCCTAGATTTACATCAAAGAAAGTAACTCGTGCCATAAAAAATCAGTTAGGGAATCTTTACCGGAGTAGCATTCATCTTACTAGATGTCCGAGTGTTTGCCTTAAAAGCTGCTAAGTGCCTCGCAATCCACTGGAGGAAACAGACTGCCCAGGAGATCCTAAGGCACATGCACATGTCTTTTGGAGCTTCCCGGAGCTCGGGAGACGCACACACGTCGCTTTTCGTGTGTGAAGGATCATTGGGCGTACGTCTTCAAGTCTCCTTCTCGAAAAGGAAGGACTGCTTGAAGTCCATCTCACTCCCAGTGATACTTTCACCCTTTGCTTGAATTTTTATGCAACTTCAGTCTTCCCTCACAGAAGTCGAAGCTTGCTTCATAAAAATTCAACATGACTCTCCCATGCACGATGTTTCTCGTACGTGAAAAATCACTAGGGGTACAACACGTCTTTAACCCTCCTTCCCAAAATGGAAGTACTGCTTGAAGTTTGTCTCACGGCAGTGATGTTTCACCGATTGATCTTGTTAAGCGAAGTCATCGCTTGAATTTTTATGTCACTTTAGCTTTCCCTCGTCGAAGCCAAAGCTTGCTTCATAAAAATTCAACATGACTCTTGCATGCATGATGTTTCTCGTGTGTGAAAAATTATTGGGGGTACGACACGTCTTTAGTCCTCCTTCCTGGAATGGAAGGACTGCTTGAACTTGCTCCTAGTGATGTTTTCACTCCTTGATCTTTTTAATCGAAGTCATCGCTTGAATTTTTATGTAACTTCAGCCTTCCTTCACAAAATTCGAAGCTTGCTTTATAAAAATTCAATGTGACTCTCGCTTGCACGATGTTTTTCATGCGTGAAAGGTCACTGGGGGTGCGACACATCTTCAACCCTCCTTCTCAAAATAGAAGGACTGCTTGAAGTCTATCTTGCTCCTAGTGATATTTTCACCCTTTGATCTTTTCAAGTGAAGCCATTGCTTGAATTTTTATGCAACTTCAGCTTTCCCTCATGGAAGCCGAAGCTTGCCTTATAAAAATTCAATGTGACTCGCATGCACGATATTTTTCGTGCGGGAAAGATCACTAGGGGTGCGACGCGTCTTCAACTCTCCTTCCCAAAATGGAAGGTATGCTTGAAGTCTGTCTCACTCCCAGTAATACTTTCACCCTTTGATCTTTCTTAAGCGAAGTCATCGCTTGAATTTTTGTGCAACTTCAGCCTTCCCTCACGAAATCCAAAGCTTGCTTCACAAAAAATCAACATGATTCTTGTTGTTGGGTTTTATGCCCTAAATAAAACTCATTTCAATATAATCAGATTTACTTATTAATATAGATCAGAAATAACATTTAATGTTGCATGGTTCACATGATTTATTTCATGATTATATGTACATAATGTATGAATTCATCTGAAACCCTTTTCACATACTTGATCCTGTTTATTGTGCCGTCAACAGATTGGAAAGTAAACATGACTATGTGAATAAAGTTTCCTAGATTTATCAGACATAGGGTTTTACTGATATGATAATCTGCAACAGAGTTTACTTGCATTTGGAGAAGTGCTATGTTCTTTCCAGAGCATTGGTTAAAGTAAAGCTCAGGTTGGATGCATGGAGTATGCATCGGAAGGGACCGATATTGAACTTTGACTTAGATTTATTAAACTTACCGTAATATCTATTCAAGTCAATATCGCCTAGTTGATCCTAGATCAAATGATCTTAATCCTGTTATGATTAGGCTCAATCTTGAAAGGCTATTCGTGTTCCTTGAATTGTTAGTTAAGCCTACCTTTTGGTCAGGGTGATACGTACTTTTTGGAAACACGGTAGTGCAATTGAGTGGGAGCGCTATCATAAACATGGAATCTATAGCTTCTATCTGGCGAATAGTAAGCAAAGGATGATCTCCTTCGAGCTTGACCAAACGAACATAAATGGTGGAGTACTCATTTCACATAAGCTGAAATATCATTTATACGGGGTCAAGTGTTTTAAGGAATAAATACATTGTAGGGTGTAACGGTAATTTGATCCCTTTACAGTGTAGATCATTCATATAGAGGATCAGTGATCATATTAGGATTATAACAATGGATAACTAATGATGTGTCTATATGGTGGAACATATAGAGCATTCTATATACTGAGAGTGCAATTCTAAGTTCTATGCGTGGATTCAACGAAGAATTAATAAGTTAGTGAATTTTAGTGTTAAATTCTTGATCCACTTATTGGAAGCTCGGTTATATAGACCCATGGTCCCCCCACTAGTTGAGATAATATTGCTTGTAAGACTCATGTAATTGGTTTTGATTAATCAATTATAATGCTCAAATTAGACTATGTCTATTTGTGAATTTTTCACTAAGTAAGGGCGAAATTGTAAAGAAAGAGTTTATAGGGGCATATTTGTTAATTATGATACTTTGTATGGTTCAATTAATAAATATGATAAATGACAATATTATTTAATAATTATTTATAGTTATTAAATAGTTAGAATTGGCATTTAAATGGTTGAATTAGGAAATTGGCATTTTTGAGAAAATCAGATACAAAAGGATTGGGCCTTGGGCTTTGCAATTTTGCAAAGCCCAACACCTTTTGTAATTTTGCAAAGCCCAACACCTTTTGTATTGAAATGAGTTTTATTTAGGGCATAAAACCCAACACAGCGTACATATGCAACTAAAAGCAGGAAAAGTGTTCAACCAAGTCTTCCCCAAGGAAACATACTTGAATTCTTTCCTCAACGGCTAAACTTAAGAACAAATCCAGGGATAAGAAGTGTATTCAGTAAGAATTCTTGAAAAGAAAAATTTGCCCGAATTCCTTCTTAACTAATCTCTGGGGATTTCCTAGAAATTTAGTTCATCAGGTTGCATAATTGGCTAACACGTCATGCTGATAAGGACTAAAGTAAGAAAAGTGCCTAAAAGCCTAAGGCAGTCGTAGGCATTACTCCCAGAACTCAACCTCGTAAAAGAACTAAAGCCTGAAGAAGATGTGTGAAAAAGTAAGGGCTCCTTTCTGCAAAGGAAGCTATCTCCAAGCTAACTCTAAGCGAGTGGTTTTCCCAAGCAGGAGGTCAAGTAGCATTACAGCTCTGGGGACGAAAGGGTAAAACCAAGAAGTAGTCCCTGAATTGATTAAGAGATAATTAAGACTAACTGAAAATGTTAAAACACTGGGCGTTGGGACCAAGTGTTTCAAGAATATAACCAACCCGTAAAAAAAGTCTAGCAGATCAAAAAGAAATTCCAAAAAGGGAATAGAGAAAAGCCTACTGGTATTACAAATAGTCCCCATGGCTAGGGCAAAATAAAATGATCTCCGTGACCTGAAAAGTATAGCAAAAAAGATAAAAAAAAAACAACAACAATTTAAAAAGGCATGCTGCAATTCAAGACTGGGCGCCACCAGATGGGTTGGAGGACTCCACTCTAAACAACCGCTCGACCGTCTCCCGGTAAAGGTCATGAAATGCCCTTATACCTCGCATGAGGTGAGTCTATTGAGCGTAATTGGCCTCTAGCAGTTGGTTCTTCTTCTTTAAGCCCTCAATCTAAAGCTTGGCCCCAGTTAGCTCAGCCAGAAGGGTGTTGTTGGCATTGCGCAAGTCACGATTGTCTACCTTGACTTTCTCCAGCTCTGTCACCAGCATGTCAGCCTCCTTGGCAGTCCTTAGAGCCAATAAGGCCACCTGTCAAAATAAGTCAAAATGAAAGAGCCAGGTATCAGAATAGGGGCAGAACATAATAAAGAAAGAAAAGAGGAAGAAAATATCTTGAGGTCTTACCCCGACTGCCTGCTGCTTGGCAAAGTGGGCCAATACAAAGACGTCCACGCTGCTGTAGGAAGCCCAAGTCTCCATAGGCAGCTCTTAAGCGTTCCCAACCACTTGATCCAAAAGTTTGGCGACAAAGGGGGTGACTTCTCTCCCTACCTTGAAAGTCAAAAACTTTTTAAAGGCTTCAACCTCAACAATATGCCTAGCAAGGGGCAGGGTGTGCATGCTGTCTAAAATTTTAGCCTTTTGCACCGCTGAGGGCACGGTATCCCTTCTACGAACTTGGAGCCTCTCTGCCTCTAGGCGCCCCTTCAGGGCTTTGTTCACTTTCTTCTCTTTCTGCATGTCAAGGGTATTGGAAGGAATGGTCTTCCTTGGGAAAGTGAACCCCACAGAGGATATTTTTGGAATGGCAAAAGGGTGGTACGACCGAGGCTGTCCCGGCCTCAATAGTGGATCATGACGCTGGGGTGGGCCCCTGTTTTAGAAGTGGCTGCCTCAAGCCTTTGCCTTTTTCTGTCAGGGGCACTGTCGCATGCCACTTTCGAAGAACTGGTTCTCTCCATCACAGACCTAATGTACTTGCCAAACATTAGTACAGAGCAAAATGGGTTAGCACAACACAAGACCCTAGGACTCTTACTCTCCATGATAGAGACCGCAGGCATGGTGCCAATATTCCTAAAGCAAACAGTCACACGCAACATGCACAACTCCCTAAGAACTTTACAACAAGTAAACAGTGAAGAAAACTTACCAGTTTTTAAGAGGAAATGAGGTAGGTGATCCTAGTGTTGTGTTGCTGGCAGAATGTGTGCCTGAGAATGGAGTTGCTAAAGAGGTCTTGCAAGGTAGAGGAAGGGATGAAACCAAATGGTATGAACTTTGGTACGACAAGAAGAAAAAATGTAAAGTGTAAAATGGATGTTGAAAGCATTTATTGGGTACCAAGAAGAGGCACCTTCCACGAGAAGCAAATGGTTCGACTCGTTCGCCTAAGAGACGTCTGATGATTGAATGAGTGGGAAGCTAAGAAGGTGTATGACCTGTTGGGATTATTTTACCAGGATCTAGATTTACTAACAAGTATGTTGGATTAACAACCTAATATGAATTCTAAAACAATGAAAATAAATACATATAAAGTTAGAAAACCTTACAGTGGGTGCAGCGGAATAATATGACTCCTTCCGTTCAGATCTCTAGCCCTTGATTCCTTTCTGTAGCAGAGCATCACCAAGATCTGAACCTGGATCTTCTTTTCTCCTTCTTTGATGCAGAAATTCCATAGTCTTCCATACTATGGTTGAGATACCACTTGATGTGTGTGGGCACTACTCATCTCACAAGGATTTCGAAATTTCTCTCTATTTTTCTCTCTTAATTTCGTGGCTTTTCATCCATACAAAGATGTGCAAGAGAAGAGAACAAGGGCTGCTATATATAGGGAGAAGGGAGAGCACAACTTTCCAAATAAAACAGTTTCCTTAATTACTGTGTAATCAATCAACTGCCTTATTTAGTGTGATCCACCACTTTCCTATTTTTGCTAGGCTTTGATTAGCAATTACATGGCAATTAAAAAATAAAAATAATAATTGGGAAATACAAAGGGAGTGCTCGGCCCATAGAGGGAAATGGACCTCACTTGGATTTTGCAGTTTCCTCAATTTTATTTCTATTTCTCCAAAAATGCCATTTTTCCAATTCTAATCATTTAAATGCCAAAACTAATTATTTAATAACTAAAATAGATTATTAAATAATATTGTCATTTAAAATAATTATTAATTAGACATACAAAGTCTCTTAATTAATAATTAAACCTAGAAACCCTTTTCTTTACGATTTCATCCTTAAAGCTGAGAATTCATAAAGTAGACATAGTCTAACTTTTAGAATTATAATTGATTAATTAAAATCAATTAACTGAGTCTTACAAGCAGTATGGCCTCAACTAGTATGGGGACCATGGGTCTATATAACCGAGCTTCCAATAAGTCGAACCGAATTTACCAAGTAAATTCCCTAACTTATTAATTATTCCTCATTGAATCCACACTTAGAACTTGGAATTGCACTCTCAGTCATATAGAAACGCTCTATATGTTTCACGATATAGACACGTCATCAGTTATCCATTGTTATAACCCTAATGTGATTAATGATCCTCTATATAGATGATTTACACTGTACATGATTAAATTACCGTAACACCCTACAATGTATTTTATCCTTAAAACACTTAACCCTGTATAAATGATATTTCACCTAAGTGAAATGAGATCTCCACCATTTATCTTCGTTTGGTTAAGCTCGAAGGAAATCATCCTTTACTTCTATTTGCCAAATAGAAGCTATAGATTCCATATTTATGTTAGCGCTCCCCCACTCAATTGTATTACCGTGTTCCCAAAATGTACGTATCACCCTGATACAGAAGAAGGCTTAACTAACAAATCAAAGAACACGAGTAACACTCTTGAAATTGAGCCTAACCATATCAGGATTTCGATCATGTGATCTAGGATCAACAGGTGATATTGAATTGAACAGATATTACGGTAAATTTTGACATATCTAATCAAAGTTCAATATCGGTCCCTTCCGATGTATACTCCATACATCCGATACTGGTAAACTTTGCCAATGTCCTGGAAAGGACATAACACTTTTTCAAGGTGTAAGAATACCTATCGCTGATTATACCATGTCAGTCTAAATCCAGTGTTCTGACAAATCAGGGAATAAACTTTTGAACATATAATAAAGATTATATTCCACTGTGCTGACAACACTATAATCTTTAACCAACTCATATGTTCTGGACTTAAAAGGAATTCATACATTATATACACATATAATCATGAAATAAATCATGTGAACCATGCAACATAAAATGTTATTTCTGATCTTTATTAATAAGTAAATCTGATTATATGAAATGAGTTTTATTTAGGGCATAAAACCCAACAAACTCCCACTTGCACTAATATAAAACAAAAAGTGCATTTCAAATAATCATTAACACCTTGATATACCAATCAAGTGTAATAGTAGTATACTCCTCGTAATAGGATCTGATAGGTTGAATTAAACACAACCTCTTCTCCACCATTACTCTTCCTTAATCACAAAATCCTTGATAATGTGAAATTCCTCTCTATATGTTTACTCTTTTGGGATACTGGATTCTATACTTTTGGGCAACTACTCTTTTGTTATACAGGAAGTAACCCTAGTAGTTAAGGCAAGTTGGAACACTGCCACAAATGTATAGAACTTTCCTTAGACTGAAAAAGTATCTTTCCTGCAACTTTTAACATTCAGTCTCTCTTTGGTAGACCAAGAGATTTCAGATAGGTTTTTACACTTCTCCAAAATCACTACTCCACCCCCAAATTAATCACCATCTCATCAGCAGACTTTCTAGCACACAGGCAAGTCTCGAAATCTGATGTGGTGTAGTCTAAGAGTTTTAAAACCACTCTTATTGACTAACATATAGTTCCTCTTCTTAATCTTAAGATTTACTTGATTGTCTTCCAATGTTCCTCTCCTGGATTAATCTGATACCTACTCATTACTCCCACTCAACAGCAGGTGTCTGGTCTAAGACATACTAAAGCATATCTGAGACCTCGCACTGTTGACTTAAGAAATTCTTTCATGGCTTTACCTTTTCTGGAAAAGTTGTAACTTTTCCTTAGATAAATAAAATCTATATCTAAGAAGTTGTGAAGCTTCTATAGATTTCCATTGGAAAGAAAATGCATCAGCATCTCATGCTTGCATTAGAGTAAGTAATTTCCAGGTATACCATAAGCCATAGGTTTAGATAAACTCAAACCTACAATACTAGGAACAGGAAATTTTGTTAAGTCCATTGAATAGACTTATTAACAAAAATTTCCTTTCATGTCCTTGTAACAAAAAAATTTAGGTTACTCCATGTGAATGGATCAAACCATAGTTCTATTGGCTTTCTTCTTAGTTTCTTATCTTGACAATCTATTACTTGTTTAAACTCACAATGGATTTTAATCACTAGTGTCTTCCAAGTTATAAGAAGGTGAGTTCCTAGAAACTCTCCCACTACAACAAGGTACCGTGAACTATGTCAAAGAAAACTAAATGGTATAGACCTCTTCAGTTGTGTTAAGACAACAGAGGCAGTGGGATCATCTTGTAAAATAAGATGATAGAACACTTATGGATTCAAGAAAAAATATCTCCTTTATTTGCTACTTTATTTTCAGACTTAGTCATTTTCTTAGAAAAGCAGTATTTGTTTAAACAAACACTTTCTGATCTAATGACTATGGGATGCTCCACCCCTAATCACTTAAAATAGCTGACAAACATGCAAACCAAGGTTAGCAGTTCTAGCTTTTCTTAAGATTTCGATTAGGTCATCCATGAATCTAGTAATGATTTACATTAAGTATACAACCATTACATCATTCTCAAATTTCCATATAAGGATTTAGGCAACGACTAGTAACTAATCATCAATATGCAACTCGAATTTCTGGGGAGGTAAGTTTGGATATAATTCAAAATCAAATTAATGATCTTTGAACTGCATATCTACTACCTTTTTCTCCACCCCTATCAGTTCGCAAGATCTTTAACCACTTACCTTCACCATTGCTAGAAATTCATGAAATTTTTCAAACATTTCAAATTTCTTTTGCATAAGGTAAAATCTAGAGTGATCGTTTTAAGAATACAACGAAAACTCATATCCACCCCTGAATGTACATCCATCTGCGAATGAGATGAAATTACTTTCAGTGGATATAGGCATATTAACTCTTTGCAGAGAATGATCTTGTCAAAACCACTATGAACAAGATACAAATGCCTTAGATTTATAAAATATGTCATTGTATCTTTTGATGACTTACTTTAGTTACATCAAAGAGTTCTTAGAATAGTGCAAGTGGATTCTGGTCACAGAATACTAAACTCATACAGTTTGAATCCATTGAAAGAAAATGGTTATGAAACACTTGTGAAAGTGTAACTGTATAATTAGTCATTCTTTCTTGGACCACCACTACTAATCTAACTCTATGATTTGCCTATACAAGTAGGAGATATCTAAGATTGAGGATATATATCATTTAGGGATAGAATTCCGGGAATATAATCATATGCGTCATCTAATTTCTTAAGAGAAAATATGACTTTATATGATTTATAGACCATTCATCCAATGATATGTCATTAAGCTAATTCGAAATGAATAAGCTAAGAGGAATTGGGATAATTTCGTTTTAAATAAGAATCCAACGATGCTCCGATTAGCGAGAGTCAAAGTAATCTTATTTATACAATCTTCTTGTTTCATATTGTAAAACACTAGTCTGAGGTGTCATCAATTGATGAACAGCTAGATGTTGCATATACAATATTTATCTTTCGAGATCTAACACTACTATGTTAGTCTAATGGTGAAAATCCATTAGGGATTTATCTCATTAGAAAAACAAATCAAGTTAGACCAACAATGAAGATTCGAAATTAAACTACAATTTAATAACAGAAAATAACATGGTTCAATACAAATTCATACACAATTCAGAAATTATGAAGCACATAGCAAGTAGGAATGACAAGTGAAAATACTAAAACATACAATCCTAAATAATTTCCAAGGTTTTCAACAAACTGATATCAGTGTCCCGTTTAGGCGAGAGTCAAAGCTATCATCCATTGAATAGAGTTGTCAGCTCATCTAAAATGTCAAACATTCTAGCAACCTTTTATTCGATCAAGATGTGAATCCGCGTTGTCCCGTTTAGGCGAGAGTCAAGGCTATTCTATCTTATGAGCTTCCACCATTGTTTCATATTCTTGCAAGTCTAATACAGTCGCCACCATTAGGGTGGTCATAAACTATATAAAAAAACTTACAAGATTACTTATCTTTCGAGATTAAACGGTGCTAACTTGCTAATGAACGTTCCTCCATTAGGGAGGATTACTCACTAAAACAATAGCTATGTAAAACCAACAATGGAGATCGAATATCCTTATAATAATAAAGCTCATTATTTAATGAAGGTTTGTATTTTCTTCTAATATTTATTTTAATCCATTTATTTTAAATATATATTTATTTAATTAAAATTTCCAATTTAGAATGAAAAATTCCAAATATAAATTTTAATTTAATATTTATAAATTATACTTAGATAGATAAATAACGTGAATTATTTCCATCTTAGTAATAATTTCCATAAATATTTAGAAAATTATTCAATTTAAGTTGTTTCAAAATTAATTTGAATTAATTTACAACTCAAATTTAATTTTCTATAAATATATATTGCATTTTTCGAAAATGCTTTAAAATAAAATAAAAATAAATCCTGGAAAATTACTCTAATTTTATGTTGGCCCAAAATTAATTAATAAAAATTAATTTTCAACAAAAAATATAATTTTCCTATTTAATTAAATATCTAAGAAAAATTTCAAATATTTAAGTATCATGATTAAAAAATCAACTTAAATATTAATTTTCTATTTAATTAAATATCACTAGAAAAATACTTCAAGCAAAACAGATAATATCTATCTAGACTTTCATAGACTAATTAATCCAATTTCTAATTATAATATATTTTAGTTCATTTATTTTAATTAACCATTAAATGAAAAAGTCATTGATTTAAGTTGGTGCAAAATTAAATAAATAATTTTCAACTTTAATCTATTTTTCAAATAAAATTCGAAATTTCTGCATAAAGAAATGCAATTTCGAAATTTTGGGAAATGATTAATAAAATAAAATAAAATATATTTTGAAAATTATTCAAACTTAAGTTATTCTGAAACAAGATTCCAAACTTAAAATAATTTTCAACTTTAATTAAATAACATGAAAATAACAATATTAAAGTATCATGATGAAAATCAACTTAGATATTGAAATTTTCAATTTAATTAAATGTATTAAATTCAAGAAACAAATAATTAAGTAAAGAGGAAACTTAATTATTAATTCTAGTTTAATACTAGGAAAATATTCTAAACTTAGATTGTACCAAAATTAATTATGAAACAATTAATTTCATAATCTATGATATTTTCCTATTTAATATTAGAAATAATAACTAGTACTAGAAATAACTGTCTAGAATATATCATTGACTAAGTGTTTTTCTAAAATTAACTTTAAAATATTACAATGAAAAATAAATTTCATATATTTTAAAAGTTAATTACGTTGCTAATTCAATTTTAATTAGGTTAGACTAATATAATTAACCTAATACAATTATTTAAATAAGGCAAATGGGCCTTCACAATTGGGGTAGTTCATGTGAGGGGGAGCTGGGTTCAGTATGTCGTACCCACTTCTATGGCCCCCAACTCTCACACAAGGCCCAAAAGAGAGGAATTTAACCTTAAAATAAACAATTGATATTCATTGAATAAGCCCAAATCTAATTGGGCCTAAATAAATTTCCTTATGTCAAAATTTATTTTAGCAACCTAGTCCATTTACTTAGTAAAAACTTAAATGGGCTCCCTATATGTATCTAAGCCCAAAAGCAAACATATAGGCTCACACAGGTCAAATGATTTGGATGGACCCTATCATGTTACTAGGTTTACACAGATGAAAGAAGTACAAAATTTACCTGCTACAAATTATTTATAAGATCTATCGTCAATTGGACTATGATTAAAATCAGATCATTGGATCATGATCTGTCAACAAGTTAATCATAGCAATTTAGATCAGATAAATAATAGGTTTGTTAAAAAGTTTTGAATAAACAATATAAACAAACAAACATTGTCCATGTAACAGATGTGAATCAAGATATTAATATAATTAAATTATTATTCTTAAACTAACCAAATAAAGGAAACTAATTTTAAAATATCTAGGTTTATTTGAATCAAATTAAATTAAATATCTAATAAGATCAATGATTTAAAAGGAAAGAATCTCCAATATCACTTTCAGATCTTATAATTTAATAAAATAAACCAATTTTAAAATAGATTTGGTTAAATAATAATTACCATAATTATATGTCAAAATATCTCAAATTAAGCAATATTCAAATCTCTACAAAAATATCTATGTTATTTAAATATTTAAGATATGATTTATAAATTTCTAATAAGGAAAAAATGATATATATAAAAAAAAAATATCATTTTTAAACTTATAATTTATAAATAATTAAATATTTAACAAAATAACAAATTTTTGAATTTGAAAAATATTATGGTAAGTATATCTTTAAAAATATCTATGTTAATTTCAAATTTATTAATTATTTAATTTACCATATAAGATAATTTTAATATAATATTTTAAATAAAAAGACAAAGTTATCTTTTAATTTAAAATATCTTAAATATCAAAATATCTAATCTTATAATTAAATAATAAATAAATATTAAAGAACTTAACAAATTTTTAAATCTGACCATAATAGGAAATATTTAAAAATTGGAAACAATCCAAAATAGAAATATTTAAAATTGGAAAAAATTCCAAATTGAAAATATTTAAAATTGGAAACATTTCAATTTAGAAATATTTTAAATTGGAAAAATAAATTTTGGGAAACAATCCCATGAAAAAATAGGATTTTTGGGGAAAAAAACCTCAAAAATTCGCAATTTGTGGGAACTGCCAGGAAAGGCTGCATGCAGCAACCATGATTTCCAATCTTCCAAAATTCATATCTTTCTCAATTTTTATCGGAATCAAGTTCCGTACAAAACAAAATTGCTTAATTTTTCACAAGGAATCCAAATAAAATATTTTCAAAAATTGAAAAAATATATTTCATGGAAAAATTTCGTACAACATTTACATTCATCACAAAAGCACTTAAACCAACATGAAGCCATCCAAATCAACACAGAAACATGCAATCATCGTTTTAATTCATATTACATGAAAGTAAATCATTACCATGGCTCTGATACCAGTTGTTGGAAATTATTTTACCAGGATCTAGATTTACTAACAAGTATGTTGGATTAACAACCTAATATGAATTCTAAAACAATGAAAATAAATACATATAAAGTTAGAAAACCTTACAGTGGGTGCAGCGGAATAATATGACTCCTTCCGTTCAGATCTCTAGCCCTTGATTCCTTTCTGTAGCAGAGCATCACCAAGATCTGAACCTGGATCTTCTTTTCTCCTTCTTTGATGCAGAAATTCCATAGTCTTCCATACTATGGTTGAGATACCACTTGATGTGTGTGGGCACTACTCATCTCACAAGGATTTCGAAATTTCTCTCTATTTTTCTCTCTTAATTTCGTGGCTTTTCTTCCATACAAAGATGTGCAAGAGAAGAGAACAAGGGCTGCTATATATAGGGAGAAGGGAGAGCACAACTTTCCAAATAAAACAGTTTCCTTAATTACTGTGTAATCAATCAACTGCCTTATTTAGTGTGATCCACCACTTTCCTATTTTTGCTAGGCTTTGATTAGCAATTACATGGCAATTAAAAAATAAAAATAATAATTGGGAAATACAAAGGGAGTGCTCGGCCCATAGAGGGAAATGGACCTCACTTGGATTTTGCAGTTTCCTCAATTTTATTTCTATTTCTCCAAAAATGCCATTTTTCCAATTCTAATCATTTAAATGCCAAAACTAATTATTTAATAACTAAAATAGATTATTAAATAATATTGTCATTTAAAATAATTATTAATTAGACATACAAAGTCTCTTAATTAATAATTAAACCTAGAAACCCTTTTCTTTACGATTTCATCCTTAAACTGTGAGAATTCATAAAGTAGACATAGTCTAACTTTTAGAATTATAATTGATTAATTAAAATCAATTAACTGAGTCTTACAAGCAGTATGGCCTCAACTAGTATGGGGACCATGGGTCTATATAACCGAGCTTCCAATAAGTCGAACCGAATTTACCAAGTAAATTCCCTAACTTATTAATTATTCCTCATTGAATCCACACTTAGAACTTGGAATTGCACTCTCAGTCATATAGAAACGCTCTATATGTTCCACGATATAGACACGTCATCAGTTATCCATTGTTATAACCCTAATGTGATCAATGATCCTCTATATAGATGATTTACACTGTACATGATTAAATTACCGTAACACCCTACAATGTATTTTATCCTTAAAACACTTAACCCTGTATAAATGATATTTCACCTAAGTGAAATGAGATCTCCACCATTTATCTTTGTTTGGTTAAGCTCGAAGGAAATCATCCTTTACTTCTATTTGCCAAATAGAAGCTATAGATTCCATATTTATGTTAGCGCTCCCCCACTCAATTGTATTACCGTGTTCCCAAAATGTACGTATCACCCTGATACAGAAGAAGGCTTAACTAACAAATCAAAGAACACGAGTAACACTCTTGAAATTGAGCCTAACCATATCAAGATTTCGATCATGTGATCTAGGATCAACAGGTGATATTGAATTGAACAGATATTACGGTAAATTTTAACATATCTAATCAAAGTTCAATATCGGTCCCTTCCGATGTATACTCCATACATCCGATACTGGTAAACTTTGCCAATGGCCTAGAAAGGACATAACACTTTTCCAAGGTGTAAGAATACCTATCGCTGATTATACCATGTCAGTCTAAATCCAGTGTTCTGACAAATCAGGGAATAAACTTTTGAACATATAATAAAGATTATATTCCACTGTGCTGACAACACTATAATCTTTAACCAACTCATATGTTCTGGACTTAAAAGGAATTCATACATTATATACACATATAATCATGAAATAAATCATGTGAACCATGCAACATAAAATGTTATTTCTGATCTTTATTAATAAGTAAATCTGATTATATGAAATGAGTTTTATTTAGGGCATAAAACCCAACATGGCCTCCCAATGGTTGGCTTCCATCATTGCATGCATCGTGAAAAGTGCTCAACAAATGAAAAGTCTGCTCAAATCCAATTGCCACCATTTTCGGGCATCCCATAAAACACGCGCTCAGCATGCGCGCAAAACTCAAAAGTCAACATTTAAGGCCCCGACGAAAGAACAAAGGACATAATACCTCCTGACAGGGACACTTCAGTTGGCGGCTGATGACATGATGTAATAAATAGTTCGTATTTATCGCACGTGCCAAGATTCATTTAGGAAAAAATACTACAAGCTCCCGGACCATGGTACGCCCTAGAAGCTTGGGGTTAAATGTATTCTGTATTTTCGTAATCATGACACATGGATTTTAATCAAGAAAGGCTAAGAAGTCATTAGCTGGCCGACTTTCTCAACTGATGCTTTGGGAGGACAAAGGCCCCAACTCACAGAAAGGGCCTCCGTGACTAGGAGTCCCTCGACTAACAGTAATGCAAGAGGGATCCGTAAGCTGAAGTCTTCCCAGTCCCAGGAATCAAAGCCGCCAGCTCTCGTGAAGAGTATGGGATTTACCCAAAAGGATCAAGGCATCTTGAAGATGCACCAAAACGGGCTACACCTTTAGCCCGCAAAGGCTCTGCCTATACGTGTTAGACTACGGACCCAGTAACCAAGATTTTGTAGGTACGATGTCAAAGGTTGTCTCCCACAACATGCTATCATACAACGCCTGGGTGTCTCATTGTACCTCACCAAATGATCTAATGGCTAGGGTTAAGGGAAATTCAAAAGGAAAAGCCCTAGGACGACACCCGTAAGAGGTCCAACTCGTACAATTTGACACCCTTAAATTCCATATGAGAAAAATTCCACCTACCGATCCAACGATTGGATTTTGCCCTAACGATGATCAATCTAAGGCAGGACATATAGAGAAGTTGGTCCATAAATGCCCCTAAAAAGCACAAGAGAAGAGGGGACTTTTTCAAAAAAAAAAAAAACAAAGAGAAGACTCATTCTTCACCACCCTTAGCAAACACATTTGTATTAAGCCGGATGATAATATACCTAAGAACTCTAGAATATTCCTACGAAGCTTCCTCTTCTTCAAGAGAAACATGAGGGAAAGGAGTTCCAGTCCATTGCATTTGTATTTGTATAAACAGTTACCAACCGTTGTGCCTAATAAAATAGACTCGTGGACTAAGATAGTTAACGCATGAACCACGTAAAAATCTCTTATTTGTTATCTTGTTATTTATTCTGTTGTTCTTTTCTTATGCTTTAAAAATATTTAGTTGCCAAAAAACTCGGTAAACAGACTTTATTTTTTATACTCTTACTTCTAAAAATACTCTAGTGTATAGCACCCTTTAAAAATATTATAATTATGATCTTATAATTATTGTCACACTATTTATTTACCTTTAATTTTTTATTTTTTAAAGAAAAGATAGCATCAATGCCATATAGTAGCATCAACATAATTTTCTATGATGACACCAATTTATCTCCAATGGTATAGCATCCTTGTATTTTTCTAAATAAGCATTTCACTTAAGCAAACATCCTCCAAAATTTAACCATTGAAGATGCTCTTATTAATGTTGTCCATATTTTTTTTATCAAAATTCGTGTCAAGTAGAAAATTGTAATACCCTGGAATTAAGAAAATGGATTAGCAAAACTCTAACTAGTTAATTGAGTATTATTGTGGAATTATATTATTATATAATTTATTATATGTGAATTAATATGAGATGTGACATGTTAAGACCCCGTAGGTGAGCCAAGGTTATTTTAGTAATTTTGACCCGTGAAGGGTAAAATAGTAAAATTAATTTATTTACGTGCTTATGGACTATATTATTATATAGTATGCTTGTGTTGTCCTTTTTCAGGTGTGTTCTGACAAGTTGGCGCGGTATAGTCACAACCGGGTATTTCGGCCGAACCGAGTTCAGGGCCGAAATACAATTTTGGGTTTAATTATTGGTATTTTATTTATGCGGGAATAATCTGAAAATTAATTGAATTTATTTGTGTGTGCAAGTGATTATTTAACCATTGAAATGCTTATGTGGGTGTTTTATGGCCTAAAGGCAATTGTATAATTTTGCCATTTTGGAGTAAGGTTCATAAAAGGGATTTTAAGCAAAATTAAGATTTAATTTTCTGCATTTTTCCCAGCCCTTTGGCTGAACCCCGTTTCTTCTCAAAACTCCTTCTAACTCTTAATTTTGGGTTGTGCTTGCTTGGATTCAAGCTTGGGGTTTGTGGCTTTTGTGATTGAGATTGAAAAGAGTTGTTTTTGTGTTTAAAAAGGAAAAATTCTGGGCCTTTCCCCTGCCCTAGCTGAACGCCCTCTCCCTCTTTTCTTCATATTTTTTATTTTGCTAAGTGTTGGAAAATTCATCTTGAAAGCTTGGATTCTTGGTGGGTTTTGTGCTTAGCTTTGTTTGGAGCTTGAGGTGTTCTTAACCCCTTTTATTTGTTGATTTTTCTTGCTGAAATTTATTGTTCAAAATCATGAAAATAGTGTATGATGTTCTTGGTTTGCATATGGGGAGAATTAATATTGATCTTGAGAAATTTGGGTGTGAATTGCTTGGTTTTGTAATGGATTATGTTGGTTGGGTTCTAGATGAGCTTTTAGGGTAATTTTCATGTTTAAATTCAAGTTTTTGTTTGATGTGTTGTTGCTAGAAAAATAAGTTTGATGCTTGCTTGAAAGTTGCTTGAAGGCTCAAGTTCTTGATTAGGAACTTATGATGAATTTTGCTCTAGGTTTGGAGTTTTGATTTCATGTTGTTGAATCTGAATTTCTATACATGTGGACTGAAATTTTAAGCTTAATAATTTGTGGTTTAACTTCCTTTTGTGGTTGTATAATTGTATAAGAGGTTATGTTGGATTGAAGCATGTTTGGGTTGAAAGGGATGAGTTTAGGGGGCTGAAATTCATTGTAAAATGCTGATTTTTATGTTGTTGGAGAGTGAATTAGGTGTAATTCCTCTCTAATTACTTGGTTTATGCTAGGTAAAAGTTTGGTATGATTGTGGGTTGATATAGCATGAAAAATTGGTATTTTTGGATGCATTTTTGTTGCTGGAAATTGGGTTTCCTGGGATTTTAAACCTAGTAGCCGCTAGGGCTGAACATTTATACCCGCAAATCCGAAAACCCGATCACCCGCCCCGACCCGCTACCGAAAAAAGCCGAAAATTTTGAAACCCGTGTGGTCGGGTCGGGTCTAACCCGAAAATACACAGCACGGGTGTCGGGTTCGGGTTTTAAAACAATGCATTTATTTAGTCGGGTTGTAACCCGATACCCGATCAGTACGAAATTACTTTCGTAGACTGTGATATGCCAGCCAATTTTGATATGCCTTACTGGCATTTAAGCCAACCTTCAAATTTCATTGTTTGTTTCTTTCTTTCTTTAATTATATATGTTGGATTTATATGTTTGCCATATCTGTGTTTGTTTGAAACGTGCTACAGAGAAATAATGGAATCAATGGGATTTGAATATATATGGTGGCCATAGGCTCATAGCATTGATTTCAATATACATGATTTGAATATACAAAAATCGGCGGACAATGACTGTGACGCAAGACCACCGATTTCAATATACATAATTTATATTCAGATGTACATGAATATAAATTATAATTTATATCATATATAATGCAATTTTTTAATTTAAACTTATATGCTTTAATTCAATAAAGCTCAAAAAAATGTTAAAAATAGAAAAAAAAATAGTATTTTTAAAAATTAAGTAGTTATATTTGGCCCAAAAATGAATCATTCGGATTAATCTAATAAAACCCGAACCCGACCACATTAAACCCGCCGAACCCGATCCGAAACCCGCCATACCCGACCACCCAAAACTCGGGTTCGGTTACAAATTTCAAACACCCGAAATCTGAAAATCCGAACCCGACCACCCGAAAACCCGACCCGTGTGCAGCCCTAGTAGCTGCGGCCATTTTATGGAAGCTTGTAGTATTTTTTTTGAGTTTTTATTTTGGTCATAACTTTTAACTCGAGACTCCGTTTGGGATGTTCTTTATATCGTTGAAAAGCTCTTTCTGAGATCTATGTAAATATTTGGAATTAAAATACCAAATTTATAATTTGTGGAAATGAATTTAGGGGTTAACCCTATACTTGTGTATTTCGGGTTTGTGACTAGGATTATCGGCACTTGGTCAGGAGCACCGGGGGATTTGGAATGTCCATATTTGCGGGACATCAGGTAAGACAGTAGCTAGCACGTAGAGTTATGCGCAGTGGCGCTTATATGGAATATGATATATATGAGTAATTAGAAACTGGGATTAGAGTTATTACTCTAAAGTGAGCAGTTTATTGGCCTAGGGTTATTACCCTAGTGAATTGTTAATAAGTATTAATATGTCATGATATATGTATGTATATTGAGATTATCAAATGTGCGTTTAAGGCATAAATAAGCTAGACTCGGTAAATTAATACCTTGAGTTTAACTAAATGTGGTCTAGGGTTATTACCCTAGAATATTATGGAGGTAAGAAAGCAATGATGTATGGTAAGATTGCTAGTCAAGTGAAAGCATGGATTAGGGATGTTACCCTCAACAAGAGTTATTTTGAGCATACTGTAATATGTTATATGAGTGATTATTTTAGTATGCAAGTTAGGGTTATTACCCTAAGATTCTATACATTATAGCATAAATTGTGGACATGCATTTATGTTAAGAGTTATGTGAATAAGACATAACTGGGTTAGACCTGGTATATATCACCAGGATAAACCACCGAAAGAACGTAATGTATGGATTACGTATATATATAAATAGGGTTATGCGAGCAAGGCATAACCGAATTAGGTTCGGTAACTAGAACCTAGATGAACTATTCTAAGGCCTTATTGTAAATAGACGTGTGAGCGTAATACGTAGGTCTATGCCACATACACATAAATAGACGTGTGAGCGTAACACGTAGGTCTATACCACATAGACATAAATAGATGTGTGAGCGTAACACGTAGGTCTATGTCACATAGACATAAATAGACGTGTGAGTATATCACGCGGGTCTGTGTCATACAGACAAATGTGAAATGGCATAAATATTACTGTGATGTGTTAGTTATGATTTTTAATAATTATACTGTCTTGCTGGGCTTGGCTCACGGGTGCTCTACTGTGCAGAAAAGGGCAAATCTGTCTCAGATCAGCCATGAGTGCGAGAGCTAAGCGATGTATGTACATCTTCGGGCCACACTAGACCAAGCGGGTTGGGGTCTACCAGTGATGTACTTTTGAAACTCTAATTTTGCCGCCTAGGTCAGCTATTGAAAAGACTTGTAATATTTTTGTAAAATAGTTTTTTGGGATCCCGAAACATGAGATTTTTGATTATAAAGTTAAGGTTATTACAAGTTTTATTTTCAATCTCTTTTCGATTAAAGTTTAATTTACCCGTGTATATCTTTCTAGTAATCGAGTTTAGGGGATTAGGGTTTCTTAATCACCTTGGGTAACGTGTGTAATTGTTAGGGCGTTACAATTTGGTATCAGAGCGCCAAGATTTTGAAACTTCCTGTAGACCGGCCGAACATGTACGATCATCGTCAGAGACAAGCTCAACTCTGTTGGAAATTATTTTACCAGGATCTTAGATCTACTCACAAGTATGTTGTTTAACACCCTAAATATAAACTTTTTAAAACGATAAAATAAACACATATAAAGTTAAGAAAACCTTACATTGATGCAGCGAAATTAATGTCTCCTTCCACTCAGATCTCTAACCCTTGTATCCTTTCTATCGCAGAGTATTATCAAGATCTGAGCCCGAATGTCCTTCTCTTTGAGTGTGATCTTTCACAGTCTTCCAATCTATGATTGAGTTACTACTTGTTGTGTGTGGGCACTTACTCTATCACTAAGGTTCGAAATTTAGAAGAAGAAAAGAGAGGGAATGATTTCGGCCAATAGAAGAGAAAGGGAAGGCTCAGTTTTCTTAAGAGAGAATTTTCTGTCAAAAGATGTTATGAAAAACTTATGATTTGACTGAGCCATCACTTTTTATTTATAGGCAACTACTAGGTTTAGGTTAAGAATTATTTGGCATTAAAATAATGAAAATATCAATTTGAAATTCCACATAAAGTGGCTGGCCATGGTGTGTATAATGGGCCCCACTTGGTTTTGCAGTTTTAACAAATTTTATTTCTATTTTCTCAAAAACGCCAATTTTCCAATTCTAACCATTTAAATACCAAAACTAATTATTTAATAACTAAAATAGATTATTAAATAATATTATTATTTAATTTAATTATTAATTAGACATATAAAGTCTATTAATAAATAAATAAACCTAGAATCTCTTTTCTTCACAATTTCGCCCCTGCTTAGTGAAAATTCATAAATTAGACATAGTCTAACTTTAGAATTATAACTGATTAATCACAAATCAATTATTGAGTCTTACAAGCAGTATGTTCTCAACTAGAATGGGGACCATGGATCTATATGCTGAGCTTCCAATAAGTGAACCGAATTTACTAAGTAAATTCCTACTTATTAATTCTTCGTTGAATCCACTCTTAGAACTTAGAATTGCACTCTCAGACTTATATAGAGCATATTATATGTTCCACGGTATAGATATGCTATCTCATTTAACCATTGTTATAATCTTATTGTGATCAAAGATCCTCTATATAGATGATTTACATCGAGATGGGATAATTTTACCGTTCTCAACCCTCAATGTATTTTGCCCCTTAAAACACTTAGCTACCTGTAAATGGTGTTTAGTGATCTAAGAATTAGTCACTTAAACAAGAGCTCATCCATTTACTTCTATTTGCTAAGCTCGAAGGGAATCATCACTTGACTTCTATACACCAGTAGAAGCTATAGATTCCATATTTATGTTCAGCACTCCCACTCAATCATACTATCATGTTCTCAAAATATACGTATCACCCTGACCCAAAAGTAGGCTTAACTAATAAATCAAAGAACATGAATAGTACTCCTGAGTTTAGCCTAAGCATATCAGGATTTAGATTCTTTTAATCCTAAGATCAACTACTGATATTGACTTGGAAAGATATAATGGTAAGTTTATAATATGTTAACTAAGTTGCAATATCGGTCCAGTCCAATGTATACTCCATACATTCGAAACTAGTATACTTTACTAATGTCCTGGAAAGAACATAACACTTACTCCAAGTGTAAGTACACATCATCGCTGATTATCACATTAGTGTAAATCCAAAACACTGATGAAACAGGGACTTAGTCTTTTGATTCATATGGTCACAATCACATTCCACTGTGTTGACGATACTGTAATTGTGAATGAACATATGATCTGGATTTAACTGATTTTGTGTATAAATGTAATAAACATATTAAATCATTAGCATGTAAAATTCATGCAAACATTAATCACTTCAAATTTCTTATATTGATTACTAATCAGATTGTAAAGAGTTTTATTTAGGGCATAAAACCCAACAAACTCCCACTTGCACTAACATAAAACAAAGTGTGCAAATAAGTCAATCTGATGTCTTGATCTTCAGATCAAGTGTAGTATATTTGAATCCACCCAAACTTCTGGAAACTAGTTCATAAATACATTTATGAAACATCCTTTACTATATGCTTTACTCATCAAGGGATACTGAAATCCTTTACTGTTTTAAAGTACATCTAAATAAACAGAAGACATATCTCTCATATTTTAAAATATGAAATTGAGATAATACAGTGTAGACTTTTCTTCAGTAATATAACTTTCTCGTAATTTCGAATTTACAAAGTTATAATTCTTCTCTGGTAGAGCTTGAATTATTATAGAATAACTCCTCCACCCCAAGGTAACCACCATCTCAAGAATTTCGAAAGAGTTGGTGAGATACAAGGATAACTAATATACAGTTCCTTAATATCTAACATATAGATCACTTTCATAAATCTTTCTTGAATATCTTCTAATGTTCCTTATTTGATTACATCTCAGATAGCTCCCACTCAATAGCAGATGTCTGGTTAAATAATATATTTAACCTCTTTATTGTTTGGAGAGTTATCTAGTTTTGTATTAGTCTAAAACTTTAAGTTAAGACTAAGTCATCAACATAGCAGACTAGTATTTGAAGTGAAAAATACATGCCAGAGATTAAGTAATCAAAATTAAGATACCATAAAATTTTATGAGGATTAAGAATTCTTGGTTCAAGTCATTCGAATAGACTGAACTAGAGTTCTTTTATCTTATTCTCATAATTCTGATAAGTTATACCTATCCATGTGAATGGTTAGATTTGCTTTTCAGTAGTGTTCTTAAGTACCTATCACAAGTATCAACCTAATGAAGATGGGTATAGAATTTTAAAATTCTCCCACTCAATTAAGGTAGTGTGAAACTTTATCAAAGAACTTTTATAGGTATCAATTTTTACTACAACCGTAAAACGAAATTGGAACATACAATCAAGATCAAGGATTTATATTGATAATAGCTAAGTCATTATATTAGAACATACAATCAAGATCAAGGATTTATATTGATAATAGCTAAGTCATTATATTACTTCCATGTTTAAAGAAATATGTGTTACATAGGGTATTGTGAAGTAAACTCCACCCCTAAGTATATAGAGATTATGATCCACCCCTAAAGGTTGTAAAGATCACGATTCTCTAAGTGTTATAGAGTTTATGTGGAGTTGAATACTATCCAGAGTTCATTAGATATAAAAGATCGTTGAACTGCATAGTTTTCTTAACTTTTCTCCACCCCTATCAGATCAAAAAGATCTTTTTATTAAACAAATTCTTAATAATTGTATTAGAATTAACAATTATTAATAAACATAGAAATAATTTCTAGTGTTTATTTAATATAACTCTATGAAGAGTTGTAAATATCATAGAATTTGCATCAACAATAAAAACACTTACACATACAAACATATAAATATAATGTGGTAATTGTGTTGAAAGATAAAGTAAATGAAGCTCAATCTCATAAATTGCAATTGGTTTGAATTCGAAAATAAAATAAACTTTATTAATAATAAAAAAAAAATATTGCAACAATATGAGAAAAACAGGGATAAAAATCCCTAACTAAAATTCGAAATCCAAATTACTTTAAATTAAAACAATTAATTCAAAAAATAGATAAAAGAGCTTCATCTTCATCTTGAACGATTTCACCCATGGTCCAGCTTTCCAATCCAACTCATCTGAGTTCAAGTAGCTTGGCCTATAAGAAGAAGAAACAAATAAACAAAGTTAGTCCAGAATCATAAATCCAATTGGATAATAATTCACTAAAACTCTTAAAGTTTATAGAAAGAAATACATTGTTTCTTTGCAAGAAGTTTAGGACATTGGGGTTTCCAATGACCTTTCTCATTGCAGTAGAAACACTTTCCTTTGAGTGTAGCATCACCAGAAGCAGCAGCCTTTTTGTTTTCATGACTTTTGCACGCTTCTTGGTGTTCTTCCACTTCTTCTTCGATTCGGGTTTCGAAGCAGAGGCAACATTTGCTTCAGGTTTGACCGTCCCATTACCATTCCCAGAATTTTGAGGCTTACTCCCTTTCTTCTTGGGTCCTCCAATCAATTTTCATAAGTTTGAAGGTCATTGACTAATTCATGAAGGTCTATGTCCTTCTTATTCATGACATAATTTGATGTATAGGGCAGAAATGCTGGAGTCAGACTATTCAAGATAAGGCTTACTTGAGTAGTATGATCCATTTCAGCACCATGATCCTGGGCTTCTTGGAAATAATTTGCCATGATGAGAACATGATCACGCATGTTTTGATGGGGTTCCATCCGTGCATTGATGTACTTCTTAGTCGCGTCAAAGCGAGACTGAAGAGATGCCCTACCGAATAGCTCAGTTAACTTCGTCATTACTTCAGCAGCCTTTTCGGTTTTAGAAAATCGAGTTTTAAGGGTGTCAACCATGCTGGAAAGCATAAAGTATAGAGCTTTGTCATTTGCTTTCTGCCCACGCTCATACTTTTCTTTCACAACTTTGGATGCATTATCCCCAGGCACTTCAGGAGACGGCTCAGTTAACACAAACAAGGCACTTTCTCCTATGAGAGCAATATTAATATTCTCATTCCATTTAGGAAAGTTAGATCCATTTAGCTTATTTTCAGTCAACAGTGATAACATGAAATTCATCATGATTAAATAGGATACTACAAAATAATAGAAATCAATAATGGTTTAACACAAAATCAATTCAGAAATTATAAGCACATAGCATGTAGGAATGATAAGAGAAAATACAAAAAAAATTCAATCCTAAATAATTTCCAAGGTTTTTCAACAAACTGATATCAGTGTCCCGTTTAGGTGAGAGTCAAAGCTACCATCTATTGAATAGAGTTGTCAGCTCATCTAAAATGTTAAACATTCTAGCAACCTTTTATTCGATCAAGATTGGAATCCAGCGTTGTCCCGTTTAGGCGAGAGTCAAGGCTATTCTATCTTATGAGCTTCTACCATTGTTTCATAATTTGCAAGTCAAATATGGTCGCCACCATTAGGGTGATCCATACCATATAAAACACTTACAGACTACTTATCTTTCGAGATTAAACGGTGCAAAATTGCTAATGAACGTTCCTCCATTAGGGAGGATTACTCACTAAAACAAACGCGATGTAAAACCAACAATGGAGATCGAATATCTTAATAATAATAAAGCTCATTCTTTAAAATGTATTTTCTTTATTATTCTAATAAATATATTCATTAAATATCAAATTTAGAATTAAAAATTCAAAATAAGAATTTAATTTAATATTTATAAAATTATACTTTGATGTTGATTGAAATAAAATGAATTATTTCCATTTTAGTAGTAATTTTAAATATAAATATTAAGAAAAATTAATTTAAGTTGTATTAATTTAAATTAGTTAGCAACTTAAAACAAATTTCCATAAGAATATATTTATTGTATTTTGAAAAAGAAAGTATAAAATTATATTAATTTTCGAAAATACTAAATAATAAATACTTAGAAAAAATACTTCAAGCAAATATCACCTATCTAGATTTTCTTTTGACTAATTAATTCAATTTCTAATAATATACTTTAATTCATTTATTTTAAATTAATCAATACATGAAAAAATCATTGATTTAAGTTGGTCCAAGAATTAATTAAAATAAATAATTAATTTACAACTTAATCTTTTTTTCAAGGTAAATTCAAAATCATCTTGCATAATTAAAATGCAATTTCGAAATTGATTTATAAATAAAGAAAAAATATATTTTGAAAATTACTTAAATTTAAGTTGAAAAATTAAATTTCAACCTAAAAATAGTTTTCTATTTAATTAAGTATCATGAAAAATAAATATTTAAGTATCATGATGAAAATCAACTTAGATATTTAGTTTTTCAATTTAATTAAATGTATTAAATTCAAGAAATAAATAATTAAGTGTAGAGAAGGCTTAATTATTAATCTCTAGTTTAATACTAGGAAAAAATATACTTAAATAAAATTGTACCAAAATTAATTATTTAAATAATTAATTTCACAATGTATAATATTTTCCTATCTAAATATTAGAAATAATAAGTAGTCTAGAAATAACTATCTAGAAAATATCTTATTTGACTAAGTATCTTTTCAACAAAAAAAATTTGAAAAATATCTAATTTAAGTTTATAGAAAAAAAATATAGAACTTAAATATTTTCAAATTCAAATTTAATTAAATATCAAAAATTAAGTTGTAACCACTTAATTTGAAAAATATTCCATTTTAAGTTTAAAACTAACTTAAAAAATATCTTAAGAATCTTTAATAACTAATGCCTAGGATTCCTCAACTTAATTTTAAATTTAAATAAAAGATTCAAATTTAAGTTAGATGTGAAAAATCAGTTGATATAACTAATTTATAACTTAAATAGGAATATTTAATTAAATAAGCTCCAAAAAGAATCTAGTTAGTTAAAATTCTTTATTTAATTAAATACAAGAAAAATACAAATAGTTTGTCTAGAAATAATATCTAAAACTAAAAGTGTTTTTCTTAAAATTAACTTTAAAATATTAAAATGAAAATAAACTTTCATACATTTTAAAAGTTAATTATGTTGCTAATTCAATTTTATTAGGTTAAACTAATTTAATTAACCTAATACAGTTATTCAAATCAGGCAAATGGGCCTTCACAATTGGGGTAGTTCATGTGAGGGGGTGCTGGGTTCAGTATGTCGTACCCACTTCTATGGCTCCCAACTCTCACACAAGGCCCAAAAGAGAGGAATTTAACCTTAAAATAAATAACTGTTATTAATTGAATAGGTCCAAAAACTAAATGGACCTAAATAAAATCTATCATGGTGTGACATCTTATTTAGCAACAACCTATATGCATCTATATAATAAAATAAACATATAGGCTCACACAGGCACATATTTGGATGGATCCTATCATGTTGCTAGGTCATACACAGATGAAAGAAGATTGTAAAATTTACCTGTTACAAATTATTTACTTGACCAAGGGAGCCATGAGTTAAAACCAGATCATTGCATCTGTCAACAAGTTAACCATAGCTATTTGCAATCAAGCAATAATAGGTTTTAAAAACTTACAAACAAGCTAAAACCACATACTGCTGCAACAAGGTTAGCTGGATAGTTGGATGTACGATTTATTTAATTTTAAATAATTAAATTTCGAAAATAAAATAATTAAATAAATAAATAAAATTAATATTTAATTTTCGAAAAAATAAAAAATAAAAATTTTATTTATTTTTGAAAAATAATAATAAAATATTATTTAAAATTAAACCTACAATTTTGAAAAAATTAGGTTTCAACTAACCTAAATATCATTTCAAAATTTGCTAACTACTTTTAAAAATTAAATGTTATTTTATAAATTAAAATTAAATAAAAATTAAAAAAGATAAATAAATATCTTTTTCAGATTTTAAATTTAATTTAAATAAATAAAATAACAAAATTTAAAAGTTAGCAAAATATCTTACATCTATTTAAAATATCATGATTATAGTTATCTTATTTAAAATTTAAATAAGGTCAAATTATTTAAAAAAATATTTAAATTAAAAAATTAATATGTGACCTTAAATTTAAAAAATAAGATAAGATATAATCAAATTTAAAAAATAAGATAGATAATTAAGCAAAAAAAGGATAGATATTTACTATTTTCAAATTCAAATTACACTAATATCATGAATTAAATTAAAAAATATTAATTAATTTAATTATGATAATTAGAATTGAAATAGGAATAGTAAATGTCTAAATACAAAACTACACAAAAAATCGGAAGTTAAATCCATGAAAAAGCATGAAAAATCAAAGAAAAACGAAAAAAATGCGAGCTGTACGGACGGTATGCTGTGCATACTCGTCCGCGCGTGCATGAGGAGTTACCTGCCGAGAAACCTCGGCGCAGGTAGGGACGTGCAGGATTTCCGCGCGCGTAAAGGGCTTCACACAGGCGCTCGTCGAGCTGCTTGTCTGAATGCTTGCTATCTGCGCGCGTGGGTGAGTGCAGCATCCCTGATTTTTGTCGAATCTTCAAAAAATCATAACTAATTCAAATTAGATCGAAATTGAGTTCTGTAAAAAGGTAACTTGCTTAATTTTTTCCATAATATCCTATAAAAATAATTCCAGAAACAAAATTTCAATTATTTTTTACGAAAATTCACAAACATCAATCAATCATCATATAACACTCAATACAACATGAAACCATCCAAATAACAAACAATCGTTTTAAAGTCCAAATTTCTTGCAAGCAAATCAATTACCTTGGCTCTGATACCAATTGTTGGAAATTATTTTACCAGGATCTTAGATCTACTCACAAGTATGTTGTTTAACACCCTAAATACGAACTTTCTAAAACGATAAAATAAACACATATAAAGTTAAGAAAACCTTACATTGATGCAGCAAAATTAATGTCTCCTTCCACTCAGATCTCTAACCCTTGTATCCTTTCTGTCGCAGAGCATTATCAAGATCTGAGCCCGAATGTCCTTCTCTTTGAGTGTTATCCTTCACAGCCTTCCAATCTATGAATGAGTTACCACTTGCTGTGTGTGGGCACTTACTCTATCACTAAGGTTCAAAATTTAGAAGAAGAAAAGAGAGGGAATGATTTCGGCCAATAGAAGAGAAAGGGAAGGCTCAGTTTTCTCAAGAGAGAATTTTCTGTCAGAAGATGTTATGAAAAACTTATGATTTGACTGAGCCATCACTTTCTATTTATAGGCAATTACTAGGTTTAGGTTAGGAATTATTTGGCATTAAAATAATGAAAATATCAATTTAAAATTCCATATAAAGTGGCCGGCCATGGTGTGTATAATGGGCCCCACTTGGTTTTGCAGTTTTAACAAATTTTATTTCTATTTTCTCAAAAATGCCAATTTTCCAATTCTAACCATTTAAATGCCAAAACTAATTATTTAATAACTAAAATAGATTATTAAATAATATTTTCATTTAATTTAATTATTAATTAGACATATAAAGTCTATTAATAAATAAATAAACCTAGAATCTCTTTTCTTTACAATTTTTCCCCTATTAGTGAAAATTCATAAATTAGACATAGTCTAACTTTAGAATTATAATTGATCAATCACGATTCAATTAATGAGTCTTACAAGCAGAATGTTCTCAACTAGAATGGGGACCATGGATCTATATGCTGAGCTTCCAATAAGTGAACCAAATTTACCAAGTAAATTCCTACTTATTAATTCTTCGTTGAATCCACTCTTAGAACTTAGAATTGCACTCTCAGACTTATATAGAGCATATTGTATGTTCCACGATATCAATATGCTATCTCATTTAACCATTGTTATAATCTTATTGTGATTTAAAGATCCTCTATATAGAGGATCTACATCGAGATGGGATAATTTTACCGTTCTCACCCCTCAATGTATTTTGCCCCTTAAAACACTTAGCTACCTGTAAATGGTGTTTAGTGATCTAATAATTAGTCAGTTAAACATGAGCTCATCCATTTACTTCTATTTTCTAAGCTCAAAGGGAATCATCACTTGACTTCTATACACCAGTAGAAGCTATAAATTCCATATTTATGTTCAGCACTCCCACTCAATCATACTATCATGTTCCCAAAATATACGTATCACCCTGACCCAAAAGTAGGCTTAACTAATAAATCAAAGAACATAAATAACACTCCTGAGTTGAGCCTAAGCATATCAGGATTTAGATTCTTTTAATCTTAAGATCAACTACTGATATTTACTTGGAAAGATATATAACGGTAAGTTTGTAATATCTTAACTTAGTTGCAATATCGGTCCAGCCCAATGTATCCTCCATACATTCGAAAACTAGTATACTTTACTAATGTCCTGGAAAGAACATAACACTTACTCCAAGTGTAAGTACACATCATCGCTGATTATCACATTATTGTAAATCCAAAACACTGATGAAACAGGGACTTAGTCTTTTGATTCATATGATCACAATCACATAGCACTGTGTTGACGATACTGTAATTGTGAATGAACATATGATCTGGATTTAACTGATTTTGTGTATAAATGTAATAAACATATTAAACCATTAGCATGTAAAATTCATGCAAACATTAATCACTTCAAATTTCTTATATTGATTACTGATCAGATTGTAAAGAGTTTTATTTAGGGCATAAAACCCAACAGACTCATGGTGCAGTAAGCGTTGAGAGTAAATGCTTTACTGCTTGTATGATCATTTATTTACCGCTTTCCATTTTAGGCAGTATGTGAGAATCTATTGAACAAGTGTTACCACCACCACTTGTGCCAGTGGTAAGTAACTAGGGGTTCATGATGCCACATAGAGACTCCGTGTTTGAACGGTTTGTGAAGCTGCAACCTTCAACTTTTCTGGGAGGTACTAATATAATCAAAGCTCAGCAGTGGATGAGTACAATCACCCGTATCCTTGATAATATGGGGTGACGGGAATCGAGAGAGTTAATTGTCCAACTTTCATGTTACAAGATCATACCCGCATTTGGTGGGATATTGTGAGACAGACTCGAGATGTCAGTGGAATGACTTGGGATGAGTTTAAGAGTCTGTTTGAAGAAAATTTTTATGACATTGTTTTGAGGACTTCACACATGGAAGATTGTGTGAAGCTAACTCAGGGGAAAATGTACGTGGCTGAATACACTCTGGAGTTTGATCGACTATCCGAATTTTGCTGGTGATTTGGTGCCTACAGATTTCACCAGGAAACAGAAGTATGTTAGAGAACTCAACGCCACAATCAGTTGGGAGTTGAAGATTACCACTACTCATGACACTTTGTACAAGATAGTGGTAGGACTAGACTTAATTGTATAGGAGGCATAGCAACATGTAATAAAGGAGCAGATTGTAAAGGATGTCGCCATGGCATCGAATCCTCCTGTGGGTGGTAATTTCAGTAAGGGGACCGATGGTGGTAACCCTGATCATAAATGGAAGGCAGAAGCTTCCGGAACATCAGGGAGTATTAGAAAGTTTCAGGGAATTAGAGGTGGTCGTCAAGGTCACGGATCCTCTTTTAAGTCATATCTAGAATGTTCGAAATGCAAGAATGACCATCAGGGTAAATGTCGGGCCAAGGCTGTGTATCATCTTTAGTATGGATCTTATGAATCGGGTGTTCAAGGATTACCTAGATAGATGCGTGATCGTAATTATTGATAACATATTGGTTTATTCTGAATTAGACGAGGAACATAAGTTGCATCTCAGATCAGTATTGCAGCGGTTACGAGACCACAAGGTGTATGCTAAATTCAAAAGTGTGAATTTTGGTTATCTCGTGTCTCTTTCTTAGGGCACATAGTAGATAAAGATGGGATCATGGTAGATCTGGCCAAGCTTGAAGTTGTTCGAGATTGGCCAACACCGAAATCTGCTACTAAAGCTAGAAGCTTTTTGGGTTTAGCTGGGTATTATCCTCGGTTCGTTGAGGGTTTTTCAAAGATTGTTGTACCCTTAATGGAGCTGACCCAAAAGAACTTGACGTTTGTTTGGATTGATCAGTGTGAGAAAAGTTTTATAGAGTTAAAACAGCGCTTGATTACCGCTCCAGTGTTAACTCTTCCTTCAGATAAAGAAAAGTTTGTTGTTTAATTTGATGCCACGAGACAAGGTCTCGACTGTGTTCTTATGCAAGCTGGAAATGTAATAGCCTATGCTTCTCGGCAGCTAAAGGAGTACGAGCAGAGGTACCCTACTCACGACTTAGAACTCGTGACAATAGTATTTGCACTAAAGATTTGGCGTCATTACTTATATGGCGAGAAATGTGAGATATACACTGATCATAAAAGTCTGAAATACTTCTTTACCAAGAGAGACCTGAACATGAGACAGAGACGCAGGCTAGAGTTGGTGAAGGATTATGATTGTGAGATCCTTTATCACCCTGGTAAGGCCAACGTGGTTGCCGATGCCTTGAGTAGAAAGGGGCAGAGTCAGATAAATACTGTGAAACAAATCTCCCAACAGTTAGCAAATGAAATGACTCGAGCTAAAATTGAGTTGATTGTAGGGCATATAGCTAATATTACCCTGCAATCTACTCTTTTAGAGCGAATCAGAGAAGCACAGTCGCAAGATCCAGAGTTAGTGAAATCCCGAGATAGGGTTTCAACTGGGAAAACTAGTGACTTTATAGTGGATGAAACAGGAATGTTACAATTTATGAATCGTGTTTGTGTGCCTATGGATGATGGTATTAAAAGAGAGATTGTAAATGAGTCTCATACGACTCCTTACTCAATTCATCCAGGGTCAACGAAGATGTATCACGACCTCAAGGCCATGTTCTGGTGGCCAGTAGGGCTGCACACGGGTCGGGTTTTTGGGTGGCCAGGTTCGGGTTTTTAGATTTCGGGTCTTGAAAATGCACAAGTGAACCCGGTTTTTGGGTGTTCGGGTATGGCGGGTTTCGGGTCGGGTATTACAGGTTGGGCGTGGTCAGGTTTGGGTGTTATTGGGCTAAGCCCGAATGTTTCATTCAGATGAAATTTAATTTTTTAAAATACCATCTTTTTTTATTTTTAACATTTTTAAGGCTTTTTTTTTATATTTAACATAAACATTCCACAGTTCCAAAGGACCCCATGTAGTTATAAATATAATAGTATCGCCATATACTGCCTTTGTTAAATCTTACTGTTATTACTTTTTTCTTTCTAAAGTAGCTTATTAAGAGAAAGAGCCCTGTAGAAAGGAATGGTGACTGAGAAGTATAGTGGTCATCCCAAATTTGAGAATGGTTGTGCAATGCAATTGCATTTAGCTGAACTTCTGCCGCCATTGATGATTTGTTGCCTGCTTCCACTTCCACTTCCTCTATTAATGGGGCAAAAGTTTGACAGCTATATAATCATATAATAATAAAGTAAACAATAAATACGCATATAATAATATATAAGAAGTTCAAAAGTTTTTTTTGGGTCTTGTGTCTTGTCTTAGACTCTTGGTCTAGTTGGTTCGAATAATGTGTAGTGACAGTAAATGAATAGTGAAAAATGTGATAAAATATAAATTAATATTATTAACTTTTTAATATAATAGAAAAATAATTTTTTAATGTTTTTTCGGGTTACGGGTTAAAACCCGACCAACAAAAAACTAATTTTTAATACCCGAACCCGAAGCCCGTGTGGGGTATTTTTGGGTTGAACCCGACCCGACCACACGGGTTTTTAAGTTTTCAGTTTTTTTTTTGGGTCGGGGCGGGTGGTCAAGTTGTTCGAGTTTGCGTGTCTAAATGTTCAGCCCTAGTGGCCAAGCATGAAGAATGACATCGTTGAGTATGTTGCTAAGTGTCTTACATGTCAGCAAGTGAAAGCTGAACATCAGAGGCCTGCAGGGTTGCTCCAACCATTGAATATTCCAGAGTGGAAATGGGAAGACATTGCTATGGACTTTATGGTAGGCTTGCCGAGAACCACGGGACAGTTCGACTCTGTATGGGTCATAGTGGACAAGTTTACAAAGTCAACGCACTTTTTGCCTGTTCGAACGAACTTCTCCATTGATAAGTATACTGGGTTATATGTTAGAGAAATTGTTCGTCTTCATGATGTCCCAAAGTTCATTGTTTCGGATAGAGATCCGAAATTCATATCAAGATTTTGGGAGAGTTTGCATCGAGCTATGGGAACTCAATTAAAGTTTAGCACTGCATTTCATCCTCATACAGATGGACAATCTGAGAGGACTATTCAAATCTTAGTAGACATGCTACGGGCATGTGTGCTTGACTTTGAAGGATTATGGGTAAAGTACCTTCCCCTGATCGAGTTCTCGTACAATAACAGCTATCAGGAAACAATCGGGATGGCCCCTTATGAGCTTTTTATATGGAAGGAAATGTAGATCACCTATTCACTGGGATGAAGTGGTGAAAGAAAGTTCTTGGGTCCTGAGGCTGTTCAGAGAACAAGTGAAGCAATTGATAAAATTAGAGCGTGAATGCTCGCGGCTCAAAGCAGACAGAAAATTTATGCTGATCCAAAGCGATGGGACATTGATTTTCAGATCGGAGACATGGTATTTCTCCGAGTATCGCCTATGAAAGGCATCAAGCACTTTGGTAAGAAAGAAAAACTTAGTCCGGGGTTCATTGGACCTTTTGAAATCCTTGAGAGGATAGGGCATGTAGCTTACAGGTTAGCTATGCCCCCAACGCTGACAGCTATACATGATGTGTTCCATGTTTCAATGCT
Source organism: Cannabis sativa (assembly GCF_029168945.1). NCBI lineage: Eukaryota > Viridiplantae > Streptophyta > Magnoliopsida > Rosales > Cannabaceae > Cannabis > Cannabis sativa. The sequence continues at coordinate 20,920,493 of NC_083607.1, forward strand.
TCGGAGGTATGTCTCAGATTCGTCCCATATCTTGAGTTATGAAGCATTGGAACTAAAACTAGATTTATCATATGAGGAACAACAAGTGCAAATACTTGATAGAAGGGAGAAAGTCTTGTGAAACAAGACGATTGCACTGGTGAAAGTGTTATCGAGAAACAGTAAAGTAGAAGAGGTAACCTGGAAACTCGAGATGGATATGTAACAGAAATATCCAGAGTTGTTTAGGTAAATTTCGGGACAAAATTTCTATAAGGAGGGGGTAATTGTAATACCCTGGAATTAAGAAAATGGATTAGGAAAACACTAACTAGTTAATTGAGTATTATTATGGAATTATATTATTATATAATTTATTATATGGGAATTAATATGAGATATGACATGTTAAGACCCCGTAGGTGAGCCAGGGGCATTTTAGTAATTTTGACCCAAGAAGGGTAAAACAGTGAAATTAATTTATTTACGTGCTTATGGACTATATTATTATATAGTATGCTTGTGTTATCCTTTTTCAGGTGTGTTCTGCCAAGTTGGCGCGGTATAGTCACAACCGGGTATTTCGGCCGAACCGAGTTCAGGGCCGAAATACAATTTGGGTTTAATTATTGGTATTTTATTTATGTGGGAATAATCTGAAAATTAATTGAATTTATTTGTGTGTGCAAGTGATTATTTAACCATTGAAATGCTTATGTGGGTGTTTTATGGCCTAAAGGCAATTGTGTAATTTTGCCATTTTGGAGTAAGGTTCATAAAAGGGATTTTAAGCAAAATTAAGATTTAATTTTCTGCATTTTTCCCAGCCCTTTGGCTGAACCCCCTTTCTTCTCAAAACTCCTTTTAACTCTTAATTTTGGGTTGTGCTTGCTTGGATTAAGGCTTGGGGTTTGTGGCTTTTGTGATTGAGATTGAAAAGAGTTGTTTTTGCATTTTAAAAAGGAAAAATTCTGGGCTTTTCCCCTGCCCTAGCTGAACCCCCTCTCCCTCTTTTCTTCATATTTTTTATTTTGCTAAGTGTTGGAAAATTCATCTTGAAAGCTTGGATTCTTGGTGGGTTTTGTGCTTAGCTTTGTTTGGAGCTTGAGGTAGTTCATAACCCCTTTTATTTGTTGATTTTTCCTGCTAAAATTTATTGTTCAAAATCATGAAAATAGTGTATGATGTTCTTGGTTTGCATGTGGGGAGAATTAATATTAATCTTGAGAAATCTGGGTGTGAATTGCTTGGTTTTGTTATGGATTATGTTGGTTGGGTTCTAGATGAGCTTTTAGGGTAATTTTCATTTTAAATTCAAGTTTTTATTTGATGTGTTGTTGCTGGAAAAATAAGTTTGATGCTTGCTTGAAAGTTGCTTGAAGGTTCAAGTTCTTGATTAGGAACTTATGATGAATTTTGCTCTAGGTTTGGAGTTTTGATTTCATGTTGTTGAATCTGAATTTCTATACATGTGGACTGAAATTTTAAGCTTAATAATTTGTGGTTTAACTTCCTTTTGTGGTTGTATAATTGTATAAGAGGTTATGTTGGATTGAAGCATGTTTGGGTTGAAATGGATGAGTTTAGGGGGCTAAAATTCATTGTAAAATGCTGATTTTTATGTTGTTGGTTTTTGGTGTTGTTGGAGAGTGAATTAGGTGTAATTCCTCTCTAATTACTTGGTTTATGCTAGGTAAAAATTTGGTATGATTGTGGGTTGATATAGCATGAAAAATTAGTATTTTTGGATGCATTTTCATTGCTAGAAATTGGGTTTCCTGCGTTTTTAAACCTAGTAGCCGCGGCCATTTTATGGCAGCATGTAGTATTTTTTTCAGGTTTTTGTTTTGGTCATAACTTTTAACTCGGGACTCCATTTGGGATTTTCCTTATATCGTTGGAGAGCTCTTTCCGAGCTCTATGTAAATATTTGGAATTTAAATACCAAATTTATAATTTGTGGAAATAAATTTAGGGGTTAACCCTTTACTTGTGTATTTCGGGTTTGTGACTAGGATTACCGGCACTTGGTCAGGAGCACCAGGAGATTTGGAATGTCCATATTTGCGGGACATCAGGTAAGACAGTAGTTTGCACGTAGAGTTATGCGTAGTGGAGCTTATATGGAATATGATATATATGAGTAATTAGAAACCGGGATTAGAGTTATTACTCTAAAGTGAGCGGTTTATTGGCCTAGGGTTATTACCCTAGTGAATTATTAATAAGTATTGATATGTCATGATATATATATGTATATTGAGATTATGAAATGTGCGTTTAATGCATTAATAAGCTAGACTCGGTAAATTAATACCTTGAGTTTAACTAAATGTGGTCTAGGGTTATTACCCTAGAATATTATGGAGGTAAGAAAGCAATGATGTATGGTAAGATTGCTAGTTAAGTGAAAGCATGATTAAGGTTGTTACCCTCAACAAGAGTTATTTTGAGCATACTGTAATATGTTATATGAGTGATTATTTTAGTATGCAAGTTAGGGTTATTACCCTAAGATTCTATATGTTACAGTATAAATTGTGGACATGCATTTATGTTAAGAGTTATGTGAATAAGACATAACTGGGTTAGACCTGGTATATATCACCATGATAAACCACCGAAAGAACGTAATGTATGGATTACGTATATATATGAATAGGGTTATGCGAGCAAGGGATAACCGAATTAGGCTCGGTAACTAGAACCGAGATGAACTGTTCTAAGGCCTTATTGTAAATAGACGTGTGAGCGTAACACATAGGTCTATGCCATATAGACATAAATAGACGTGTGAGCGTAACACGTAGGTCTATGTCACATAGACATAAATAGGCGTGTGAGTATAACACGCGGGTCTGTATCATACAGGCAAATGTTAAATGGCATTAATATTTATGTGATGTGTTAATTATGATTATTGATAATTATACTGTCTTGCTGGCCTTGGCTCACGGGTGCTCTACTGTGCAGGAAAGCGTAAATCTATCTCAAATCAGCCATGAGTGCGAGAGCTAAGCGATGTATGTACATCTTTGGGCCACACTAGACCAAGCGGGTTGGGGTCTACCAGTGATGTACTTTTGAAACTCTGATTTTGCCGCCTAGGAAGGTGAGAGCGTCCTGGATCATATAGTATCATGTTTAAACAAAAAGTAGCCTTGATGACGTGGATATTAATGTTTGACATGTTTGACATATAAATAAAGCCCATCAATGGGCCCAAAATGACAAGGATTGGGCTAAGCCTAATTTTTTTACCTTCCAAGAAGGCAATCGTGTTACTTGTCCAAGTGAGTCTCTACCAAGCATAACTTGCATCCAGAGGACTTCTAGCTTCGCATAGCCGGAAGGGGTGACCAACTTGTTCCTAGAAGTAAATTATAGTTTCCCTTTTTCCAATCCATGCATAATCAGGAAATTACTTTCCATAAATCTCAGACAGAGAATAATATCAAGCTTAAAAGGGAAACCACATAATTAAAGAACAAATAATTAATACATATTTTATTACCCACAATCAAAAGACACGGTATGAATAGCTATCATCGTGATCAACCTGTGAAGTCAGCATACAGTCGTTGTCCAATGGGTTAGGCTTCTTACGATAAGTCCAACGTACCATATTATATGTAAATACTGCATTAGAGGGAAAAGGATAATTAGGTATAACCTCTAGTACTCTATAAATATACAACAAATCCTTCTTGCAAAGGGTTGAAAATTCTTAACTCTCAAGTTTGAGAAGAAAGTAGAGAAAATATACTCATTGTAATCGTTTTGGATTTTCTTGTCCAACATATAATAAAACTGACTCGTGGACTAAGGCTCTTTAATGCCCCAATAACATAAAAATCCTGAGTGTTCTCTGCTTGTTTATTTCTTTTGACCGTTTTTCCTTAGTTCTTATATTAAATAATTTGTTTTCTAAAAATCTCGATAAACATTACCAAATACCCTTAGGCCTTCTTGACCATGACTCCTAGGTGGGTGTTACACATGTGAGAACTCTCCACTTATCTAAAGATTCGTGGGGCGGCAATTTTTAACTCATTAAAGAAATAATCAAAGTTATCTCAAGACCAACACATAAGCTTTACCTTGTGCTTGAGAGCATTGTAAGGTATGTGAGCTATAATTGATTAATTTTAATGAAGTACTAAAAAAAAATATGTTTAGAATTCTTATTCATCAAATTAAATACAATTACATTACTATGAGCTTAGTTAGAAGAAAATGAAGAAATAGTTACAGATTTTATTGTTCCTCCAAGCTTGGCTAAAGGGATCCCCACTACACTAATTCCTTGTTTGACTTATAGTAAAGGGGCCATACCTTAGTGATGGACCTCTTAACTCAGAGACAATTTCGTCGCATCCCCTTGGTTTAAGAAGCGATCAATTCACTTGTATAAGATGAAGTGAATCTCACTGTGAAGCTGCAGATAATTGCTTTTATTGGTAGTACGATCGTAGATACACCCTATTCTAGTACCTTGGTACTGGTACTGGATTCAAGTTGTAGTCATAGCATGCCAACTTGTATGTCTCAGGTTCTAGGGCTTCAGTAAGGACATATGGTCCTTCCAAATTAGGCCCAAGTACTCCTGTTGATGCATCTTTTGTGTTCAAGAATACTCATCGTAACACCATATATCCAGGCTTAAATTTCCTATCTTTAACCTTAGAGTTATAATGTTTTGTGACTCTTTGCTAATACACCGCCTTTTGACGCTTATACCTTTCTTTGATTTCTTCAATTCCATCTAAAGACTCGGCCAAAAATTGATGGTTGGTTAGCTGGTCATATGTTAGCCTTTGATGTGATGGTGGTGTGAGCTCTACATGTATCATGGCTTTCTACCCTTAGGTTAGAGCAAAAGGAGTGTGACATGTTGCTATTTTTTCTATAGTGTGATAAGTCCACTAATCACATTCTCGAGCATACCTACAACTAGCGCAGGCTAGAGATTCGTATGTCCCCTAGCTGGGGCTTTAGGTTGTACATATCACTGAAGAGCATCATGTTTCTATTTGATGATAAATTCTATCTCATCTCGCAACTCATTACATTCATTAGTATCATTACCGTAACTATTGTGATAGTGATAGAATTTTTTCATGTTTCTTTTCCCTAACTCTTTGAAGGGAAAATGTTTGCAATACGACACTATGGATTGTGTTGTCATATACATCTCCTCTCTTGGGGCCAATAGGATGGAGTAGGTTGTGTAACGAGGCTCGTACTCTTGTAAGGGCCTACCCCCAGTTTAGGCTTTCTTTCCACTAGGGGAGTTGTGTTGTTTTCCACCATTGTTGGATCTTTTCCCTCCATTTGAACCTCCTTTCTTCCCACTACCATGTACTTCAATGTCAGGGGATAGGGAGTCTGGTGACTTCTTCTTGCCACCTTTTGAGCCCTTTGATTTAGTGACAGCTTCTTCTAGCTTGATAAATCCATCTGCTCTATCAAGGAAGTCATTCATGGTGTAAACAACCTTGAGACGATGGTTGAACCATAGAGGACTTATCTCCTTGAGCCTGGCTGTGATCGCCATTACCCTTGCATCCTAGCTAAGCCTCTTAGTCATAGTGGCTACCTCAAAGAACTGTTGAATGTAGTCCTTGAGGGTCTTATCTTCTGATTGTTTGATGTCTACCAAATCATTGGGCATGATTTGGCATTGCCGGGAAGGAGCACATTGGTTGCCAAAAGCATCCACTAGATCTTTCCATGAGTCGATTGATCTAACAGGGAGCTTAAGGTACCATCACTAAGCTAGGCCCGTCATTGTGGTATGGTAGATTTTGCACCTAATATCGTCTCTCACTCCTTGTAGATCAGTTTGCACTTCGAAGTAATGGGTGTGAGACACTGGATCTTCCTTCTTGATATATTGATGTTAGGAAGGATTCTTGAACTTTGGAGAGATTAATAGAGCTTTGATTTGATCAAAGAAGGGTGAGCATCGCTCTCTGTCAAGTATGAATTCTAAAAGCTTAGGGGTCATGATTCATATCAATAAGGCTGCTAGGTTGTCTAACTCTACCCTATTAACAGTGTGGATGGTTGTCTGCATCCTAATTGGAACTTCTGTTACCCAGTCATGGTCTCCTCTAAAAGCCCCTGCTTCCACCAATCATTTTTTTGGTCAAGGTGTCACGCAGGTCTCTTGGTCTTCCAAGTAGATCATCGACTCCAGTCGACTTGGGTCTTGTTGTTGTCTCCTAATCATAGGGTCATGAAGGCAATATTGGTGATGATTTTGAAATGAACTCTCGATGGTTTTGAGATGATGCATGGCATGAGCGGTCATTTGGATAGTTGTAGTGGCTACTTGCCTCAAAGTAGCTTCATCTGGATCACAAGTATAGAGAGAATTGAATTGGTTGGTTAGGTTTAACTCCTCTCCATGTACTCGAGGGAAGTATTCATACTGTTGGCCATCGGAGCCATGGGCAAAGTAATGACACAACTAACCCTTTCATCTCAAAAGTATTTTTGAGTATGAAGTGGCTCATTGGTTCTTACTCGCCAGATCTCATAGCCTCTAGTTTCAAAGTAGGGTCTTTGATTACCTCCATTGTCTTGAGGGGCAAGTACCTTTCCCTTGGCATGGTATCAAGGCCTGGTGTCACGAGAGTGTTGAAGAGGACTTGGTGGAGGAGTCATGTTTGCTCTCTCAGTATTCTAAGGTAGCTCCACATCAGGTGGAAGGCTCATTGGTTGGTACCCATGAGTTTGAGTCTTTTCAGACTCTTGCTCAAAGTTTGCATCCCTCTGGGCAGCCTCAGCACCTGGTGTTTTCTTAGTGCTTTCACGGTTACCAGGTGTGGTAGTAGCATCCCGTGCATTAAGGGTTTCCCCTTGAGCACTAGTTCCTACATGGCCAATTGGCCGATGGGGGACCTCTCTGACCAACTTGAAAAGACCCCTACGGGGGTAGTTCTGCGACCAGAGTGATAAAATTCTATGATTTGTTGAGACAGGCTAGCTCTTCGTTGTTCTTGCTCAGCTCATTAGCTTTCACTATCCTGCCATTTCTCCATCAACCAATGTTGAAACTGTTTGAATTGCTTGTTGAGAGAATCTCGTAGCTATTGTTGTACATCAGCCATAGTTTGTCTGAGCTGTTCAACTTGAGGATCGACCTCCTTAGGGTCTTCCAAGGTTTTGGTGCCTCCTCCTAGCACCTGAGGCATAGGAGTAGTCCTAGTTCCAGCCTAAGTAACTTGCGTGCCCCCAGTTGTTTGGCAGGATGTCAAGTCTTCTCTATCGACACTTGAGGAGCGCATTGCAACCATCTTGTAAATGAATTCCTTGAGTTGTGGCTCTTAATAAAAGCACCAAAATGTTGACTTAGAAATATGGATAGAGATTTCTAAGTCACACCTGCTTGCTAGATTGGTGAGAATGAGATATATGTTAAGTATAAATAGAGAGACACAACAATTTATAGTAGTTCACTCCCTGTATCGGGACAGTAATGGTGGTACATCTACTTCGAGTTTTTATTCTCCCGAGATATAATTACAAAAAGATGGTTAAGTGTAGTAGCTTTGATTTCTAGAGAGAGAAACTAGAGAGAGATACTCTGACCTTATGGCTACTTTTTTGAATGTGAAAAATAAGCTAGAGGACCTCTCATTTTATAGGGGAAGGAGGTCCTTGAAAATAAAAAATAAAATAATGAAAGAATATGTTAGGTTTATTTTTATGTACTTTTTGAATCTAATTTAGGGTGTGTTTTATGCTTGGTTTTTGTTTTTGTGTATTTTTTAGGAAAAATATTTGGAGATCTTCAATTTTGGTAATTTTGGTGTTTTGCAAGACTTGTTGAGCAAAATTAAGAAAATATAATGAAGAAAGAAAATGTTTTTTTTAGCTTTGATTGATTTCTTATTTCCAAAATATGTCAAAATGGCATTTTTTGCTCTTAAATTCTTGGTCAAAGGTTGATAATGGTCAATTTCCAAAATTAAGGTGGAAAATCAAAGAAAAAGGAAACATGACCTGTAAGGTTGCAGATTGGTAAGCAAGGTTGCGGTCTTACCCTTGTTCGCTGGAAATGAAATGGAAACAGGAAAAAAAGAAGTCAGCGAAGAATTGATTTTGGGAAATCATTTGTAAGGCCACAACCTTTCTAGCCTTGGTATTGTTTGGGAAACTTCATATTCTAACTATAAAAAGAGGGTTGATACCAAAGCCTTTATACCATTCAAAAATTTAGAAAAAATCTGAGCATAGGAGGAAGGTTAGGAGCAGAAGGCGCCATTGAAAGACTCCAAAACGTGTTCTGTCTTTTATATCTCCATATTTTATATTTTTAATTGAATTTTTATTAATTTAGAATGACTTGTATTAGATAATTTCTTTTAAGGATTATTATGTGAACCACTTGAATTTATTTTATGGATTGATGTAATTGTTCAATTTCTTCTTCTTCTTTTAATTCAATTTCATACAATATGTTTTTATTTTACAATTATTTACCAGCAATCAATAATTGTTATCTATGAATCCGAATCAAAATTATGGAAGGTGAGATTTTAATATGCTTTGATTGTTTTAGATGCAAATCAATTTAGGACGAAAATATGCAGATTATTTGTATGATTTCTTAGGTTGTTTTGCTTAATGTTTTCTTTGTGATTAACTTTACCATAAGAATATAGGGAGTATTCACATAGATTGGGTTTATAATTCTTAACCAGATTATGAATTACTTAATTCAACTTGTCCATTGGATGAGAAGAAGAGAGATTGGATAATTGTATTAGGACGTATAATAAAGGATAATTGGGGATCATAATAATCCTTGTCTTTTTGTAGTTATTTGTCTATTTTTAATTATTTTCTTGATTTATTACTCTTTCTCCATAATTTTTATTCATCATATAGAACTGAAGAATTAATTGATTGATAATTATAATCAATCATCGTGAGAACAATACTCTATTTATCATTATACTACTTGATTCAATTGCGTATACTTGCATATTAATTATACCGAAAAAAATACAAGTTGGCTATTTTTGACCATAGATGATTATCTAATGGTAAAAATTAACTTTTGAGGTTGATCATCAATTTTTGGAGTCCAGATCATGATGGTGGGACCTGCTCTAGGTAAGTTGTAGCTTAATTTCGTAACTCCCGTAAGAGTGAAATTTGGAGCTAATAACTTCAGAATTGCAATTGGTATGAGACATTACTTGAGATAATTAAAATAGCTTCAAAATTCTTATTGAATTACATCAATTGGATCAATATTGAGTGAGTAAAGGCCATTTTACTGAAGGTTGTTCTGGATACAGCTTCCAAGTTGACATCTCAGCGCCCAGGTTAACATCCAGTGCCAAGGTTGATATGTGATGTGAACCTGGACACTGGGTGAGTGGGAAAACATATCGAGGATGTATTTTTTGAGGCCTAAGTGATATTTTGACATCACTTAGTCCATCTATGTGTTTTGGTGAAGTTGATCGCTAGTTCTCGGAGACTTGAAACTACCCAATTTTTAAGTAAATTACATTATCAGAAAAGTGAAAATATACAATTGTGAATTTGACTGTTTTGACTTCATAGCTCTTAGTTATTGTGAAAAACTAGAAGAGGTCATGATGGAATCAAAATCGAATAAGAAGAACCCAACGCACCATGCCATTTATGAACCTAGGCATTGGGTGCTTATTTTGGAGATTCCAGGATGTCGTTTTGATACCTACAAGGTGCTAGAACTTGAGGACGAGGTCTCTTACCCCATTTTTGACCATTACAGAGACAATGCCCGGAGCAGAATTGGCATTTGAGTGATTAAAACCGGCCCAGCACCAGGGCAACCTGGGCACTGGGTTTAGTTTCCAAGCCTTCGGGTTTGTGATTTTCTCCTTGAGTTTTCTTGTATCTTTGTTATTTCTAATGACAAAAAATATGCCTAGAACACTTTTTGAGAACTGATTAGAAAGCGATCCAGGTTGACATATTGTCAACCTGGACGTTGGGTCTAGCTTCAGGCCATCTAAAAGTTCTGTTCGGTCCCTGAAAAATAGTTGAATCTTAATGTTTGCTAAAACAGAGTATGCTCAAAAGAGTTCTAAAAAAAATCCTCAAAAACGGCCTAGGTTGACAAAATGTCAATCTGAGCGCTAGGCCCTAGTTCTGGCACCCAGGATGTGTTATTTCTTCCTCGAGAGTACATATTTCCCCATTTTTAATGAAGAAAAAGAAGATGCACGAGTAAAATTTTGATCTAATACTTGAAAGTAGCCTAGATTAACAAATTTTCAACCTAGGCGCTTGGTACCCGGGCACCAAGTGTTCCAAATGCTTAAAAATGAACTTTCTTTGAATCTGATTCTGATGTCTTAAATATGTCAGTGGTATGTCTAGTTCATGTCCCAATACAAAGTTTGATCCATTTGTACTAAGACGGTCTCGAAAACTAAAACCCTAGCTAAGATGTCAACTTGTGTGTTGGGTGAAACCCTAGGTGCCTAGAATTCCCAAGGTGCAGGTTCATGTAATTTCAGCTCTCTAGGCCTACATTTAGTTGCTTCATGTCTTCATGGTACAGAATACTGAAAAATAGTGAGCTGGAAACAATTTTTTGAAGTCTGAAATTCCTTTTTGGAGTTCTCGAAGTCAACCTGGGGGCTGGGCTAGGGACCCCTCCTAGGTCGACTGCTATGACTCGGGACTACTCAACTCCGAGATGTCATCTTTCTTGCCACCTGATAAACATTGATATCCATGTTACCAAAATAAAGTTTCTAGGTTAACATCCTCCATCTCTGAACCAGTTCATTTTTTGACTACTATACTTTTTCAGCAGTGGATCCATTTTACGATTTCCTTGGGTATCAGTTGGGGCAGTCGTGGTGGTTGGTAGTCATTGGTTTTGTAGGAATTATTTATTGATTCTCTCAATGGTTCATTCCTAAACGAGATACCCTACAAAATGAGAAATGGTTTCCATGTAGTGTTGGAAATTGTTTTTTGTATTTGAGGGAAACCCACAATAGTATTTAGGGGAATATGTAGGTTCTTCCTCATTTCTATCTAAAGTTGGAGCCTGTCCATCAATTATTAATTTTCTTTCATATATGTAAGCATATCTGTAATTTTCTTTTAAATTCAGAGTAAATATGCCAGCTACTTGATAACATGATAATATATACATATAGTTAATACTTAATATGATGTATGACAAACATATATATATAATTAATGCTTTGAAATTAGTTTTCATTATGATAGTTGGTGTGTCTAATAGGACATGTTGTATGGGAACAAAGAGAAGTGCAGTGTATTGGCAACTCATACTTAAATGATAGTAGGTTTAGTTCAAAGAGCATTTTTATTTAGAGGTGCTCAGCACTATAGCGTCTAATAATTTATTAAATTAAATTTTTAAAAAATTGTGAAAAAATATAATAATATAATACATTTTAAGGTGCTTGAGGTAGCTCTCTGCATTTTTCTAAATAAAATAGTTACGTACGTCATCAAAAACTTGAAGGGAGACAATATAAAATGCAATCCCATTCATAGGATATAGAAAATTATGAAGCCAGGATAATGGTAGAGGTGGCTACTAATTACAAAACACCACTACATATTCGCACGACGGTCATCATGAGTGATGTGCATGAGATTATATAAATCGAGGTTCAAAACACATAAGAAATGAAAGTAATAATTTAATCACAATCAATAATAACAAATGTACATGTAAAATATTAAATGAAAAATTTACAACCTTGTATCGGTGTAGGAGCGAAACCCATCAAAGGAGCTAATCTTCTTTCGGTCATAATCATCATCATCATCGTCGCCATCATCATCATCATTATCATTATTCTGGGATACATTTTCATTTATGGGTCTCAAGTTGTCCTCACTCATAATTTCACCAGCAATAGAATCATCCACATCAATAGAGAATGAGGCATGATCAAGGGTACTAAAAGAAAGTGATGTATCCATTGAGAAAATATCTTGAGAATTATTATTAGCTTCTAGTGACTTTGGGGGACTATGCATATGCCATTTGGTATTCCTTGTTCCTAGATTTTTTTTTGCCCTTCCTTTCCATTTCTTTAATCCTTTCACAACAAACTCTGTGAATACAGCTGTCCTCATTGACGATCCCATCTGACATTCATGCATTCATTCAAATTAATATAAGTAAGTTATTATATAAATATATATGTTCATGTTATGATTATAAGTTACACAAAATAATTATATTTCACATACGTACGTACCTGTGTGACAAGAGCATATAGAGGTAATGTCACATAGCCACATAGTATTTGAATTGATAATCCCATTGCCAGCTTTATCACAATGTTTTCAGTTTCTTTATGGAAGCATGACCTCAACCCAAATTTGTACTGTAATTAATAAATTTAAAAAGCATTTAGTATGTGTCTTATATATACACAGAGATAGGTGTACATGTTTATGGTTTAGCTACTTGTTTTTTATTGGTCAATTTTTATTAGGTAAATAGCGGCATAAGTACCCAAAGTTTTGAGTTTGTAAGCGGCATAAACCCAATGATTTATTTAATATTTATTGGATCATATCCAACATTGCTCCATGAAAAAGTAAAAGAGACATGATATTTAATTAATTAAATATACTCAATTGGTATTATTTTCACATGACAACAATACTGGATCCAGCTTCGTTGGACTTTACTCTTATTTTAAAAAAAAAGTTTGAAAAACACGCGTGCATATCATACCGCGTATAACATTATTATTTAGAAAAAGAAAGTAGTATAACATTAACATCTTATTTTCTTTCAACCTAATAACCCTAAATGGCACCTTCAAATTCAAAAAATACTACTATGTCATCCTTTTCTTCCCTTTCTTTCTCTCTTTGCACGACCTAATGGCAACGCCACCCTAAGCCATAGACAGTGAAACCCTAAAATCTCTCTCTCTCTCCAAAGCGAGTTGAATTATTGGAGATGGTGAGAGATTTGCATTTGAAAAAGTTTGAAGTATGAAAAATCTTAACCAAGATGTTTGTATAATTTTTTTGTAATGGTAAAGCTAAGTACTTGTTTTGTTCATATGAATTTTCTTGCTATAACCTAGTTTCAATCTAGTAATATAAATTATTGCATTTATAATAATTTTGGTGGGTCCTATTATCACGTCAAGCAATGCTTGACATGAAATTTATTTCCTTCTCACGGCATTTCATATCATGTCCAGTAGAAAAGTGACATGAAATAGTTTTTATGTCTAGCTTTGATGGCCATAGAAGGAGTTTTTGTAATAGTGAATGTTGAAATCCCATACCCACAAAGACTCCAAAAGACTTCTTTTAACAAATAATTCTCCAAGTTTCTCAAGGTATTTAAAAATCTTCAAATTAATTTTCCATTTGCTGATAAGGCTTTGAAATAGATATCGAGTTGTGTGAAATGCATAAAAGATATTTTCGAAGAAGCAGAAGTTGGAAGATTATAAAACTGTGACATCTGTTGAGGAGTGCAATGCAATCTAACAAAAGAAATTATCCCCCAAACTCAAAGCTCTAGGCAGTTTCTGTTGAGTTTTGTGCCCTAAATAAAATTCATTTCAATATAATCAGATTTATTTGTTAATAAAGATCAGAAATAATATTTTATGTTGCATGGTTCACATGATTTATTTCATGATTATATATAATGTATAAATTCTATTAAGTCCAGAACATATGTATTTGTTAATGATTATAGTGTTGTCAGAACAGTGGAATATAATCTTGATTATATGTTCGAAAGTTTAATTCCCTGATTTGTCAGTTCACTGGATTTAGACTGGCATGATAATCAGCGATAGGTATGCTTACACCTTGGATAAGTGTTATGTCCTTTCCAGGGCATTGGAAAAGTTTACCAGTATCGGATGTATGGAGTATACATTGGAAGGGACTGATATTGAACTTTGATTAGATATGTTAAATTTACCGTAATATCTATTCAATTCAATATCACCTAGTTGATCCTACATCAAATGATCTTAATCCTGATATGATTAGGTTCGATCTCAAGAGTATTATACATGTTCTTTGATTTGTTAGTTAAGCCTACTTTTGGGTCAGGGTGATACGTACATTTTGGGAACATGATAGTATAATTGAGTGGGAGCGCTAAACATAGATATGAAATCTATAACTTCTATAGGTATTTAGAAGTGAAACGATGATTTCCTTCGAGCTTGGCTAAACAAGGATAAATGGTTGAGTACTCATTTCACTTTGCTGAAATATCATTTATACTGAGCTAAGTGTTTTAAGGATAAAATACATTGAAAGGGTGTAACGGTAATTTTATCCCTATGCAATGCAGGTCATCTATTAGAGGATCATTGATCAAATTAGGATTATAACAATGGATAATTAATAGCGTATCTATATCATGGAACATATAGAGCGTTCTATATGACTGAGAGTGCAATTCCAAGTTCTATGCGTGGATGCAACAAGGAATGAATAAGTCAGTGGATTTACTTGGTAAATTCTTGATCTGCTTATTGGAAGCTCGGTTATATAGGCCCATGGTCCCCATACTAGTTGAGACCATACTGCTTGTAAGACTCAGATAATTGATTTTAATTAATCAATTATAATTCTGAAATTAGACTATGTCTAGTTTATGAATTTTCACTTAGCAAGGGCAAAATTGTGAAGAAAAGAGATTCTAGGTTTTATTTATTAATTAAGAGACTTTATATGTCTAATTAATAAATATATTAAATGACAATATTATTTAATAATTAATTTTTAGTTATTAAATAATTGGAATTGACATTTAATTGGTTAAATTGGAAAATTAGCGTTTTTGAGAAAATGGGATGGAAAAATGACAAAATGGCAAAATTGCAAAGTGGGGCCCAATAACATCCTATGGCCGCCCACACTAAGAATTTACCATTTATTTTTCTATTATTTTAATGCCAAATAATTCTAACCTAAACCTAGGTGGTTACCTATAAATAGATAGTGATGGCTCACACTTAAGAGATTGATGAAATTTCTTGCCTTCAGGAAAATTGAGCCATCTTACCTATACCATAGCCGAACCTTCATTCACTCTTTTCTTCTTCTAAATTTTCAAAACTTGGGTGAATGAGTGAGTTCCCACAAACATCAAGTGGTATCTCAATCATAGTGTGGAAGATTGTGAAGAATCCAATCAACAAGAAGGAGAATCGGGCTCAAAGAAGGAGAGAAAGAGATCCAGGTTCAGATCTTGATAATGCACTGCTACAGAAAGGAATCAAGGGCTAGAGATCTGAACGGAAGGAGTCATTATATTCCGCTGCATCCAATGTAAGGTTTTCTTAAACTCTTATGTGTTTATTTCATTGTTTTAGAATTTATATTAGGATGTTAATGAAACATACTTGTTAGTAAATCTAGATCTTGGTAAAATATTTCCAACAGTTTCAACATTCCATGTTCTATCGGAGGCCCGATTGAACTAAAAGTCTTGAGTGATTTAGGGGCTACTATGAATCTTATGACTCCATTCATAATTTAAAAGGTGAAATTAGGAGAAGCTCATCCTGCAACTATCTCCTTACAAATGGCAAACCAATCAATCAAAGAATCTCGGAAAATAATTGAGGATGTCTTGGTAAATTCATCTGCCTTGCTAATTTTGTTATTCTTAGTAGGGAAGAAGATGCAAACATCTTAATTATTCTATGGAGGCCAATTTTAGGCACCAACAGAGTGCTATTCAATGTGCTAAAGAAAGAATTGAAATTGCGATTACAAAATGAAGAGATAACATTTATTTTTTATAGCAACTAGTGTTCCAACTTGTTGTAGAATTGATACGGTTTATAATGATGATGAGTTGAAAGTCACCAATAGAAAGTACAATGTTAAAATCGATAGTCTGACAATTCACCATTATTTAGAATGGCTCACTACTACAACAATAGTTTTTCCTGACATTTGTAAACAGTCGTTTAAAGTATTCCCGTCGGTTAAAATATGCGACGGTTAAAAACCGTCGCTAATGTGGACTTCCCGACGGTTTAAAACTGTCGCTTATAGTATAGGGTACGGTTTAACACTGTTGCCTATACCCTGTTTTAGGCGACAGTTTAAAACCGTTGGGAATGTAAAAGAAAAAGAGAAAAAAAATACATATTTTTCTGCCATTAATGGTAGAAAAGTCTGTATATTCCCTCATTTTTTTCCTGCATTAGTTTTATAATTTTACCTAAATTAAAATAAAATAACTAATTAATTGTATTACAATAACAACTAACTTTAAAACACATTAAATTGATACAACAACAAAATAATTATATATAATAAATAAAAAAGTATATAAATAAATAAATGTATTTATACCGAGCTCAGAGAGAGAGAGAGAGGGAGACAAACGGGAGGTAGTGGTGGTCCAACGTATGAGACGAAGATGAGAGGGACGCCGACGGGAGGTGGCGGTAGTCCGATGTATGCGATGGAGAGGAGATAGAGACTGACGGGAGGAGGGGTGGGTAGAGATCGATGGACGAGAGAGACGAGAAGAAAGGGAGATCAACAGAGGGAGGAAGACGTCGAGAGAGGAGGGTGATGGTGTGGATGCGTGTGTGGGGTTTTGGAGAGTTAAGATTTTTATTTTAGGGTGTGGGAAATTGAGAAAAAATAGGTGAGAATAAATAGGTGGGCATGTGGAAAATAGAAAAGAAGTAGGTGGGCATGTAAGAAATATGGCGAGAAGTATGTAACAATTTTTTATTGGGCTCTTATACCTGACGGTTTAAAACCGTCGCCCGTCGCCCGTCGCATATACTATAGGTGACGATTTTAAACCGTCGCCTATAAGAGCCCAATAAATTTTACGAATTCCAATTAAAATCATCGCCTATTCCTGTAATTACTGTTAAAAACCGTCAGGAATACTAATTTTTCTCGACCGTTTTAAACAGTTACTTAATTTTTTTAGCGACGGTCCCCTAAAGAAACATTTTTAGGAGTCTTTCCTAGAAAGGCTCAAAGGCCACGAGCGATGGATGTCTTTATTTATTCACAATATCATAACTTCCTTTTATGACACTATAGCTTTTAAGGATGTCCGGGGTGGACTTGAGTCGATTTGAATTTTGAAAAAAAAAATTGATTGTGGAGTAGTGGACGTAAAACAAAGTACTTTTTGAATGCAACTCAATTTTTATTTAGTAATTTAAAACTTTAATTTTTTGGAGACTTAATTTATTTATTTTATATTCTTTTACAGGTTTGGTTATATTGATCGCTAGCTGTATAATGAGGAATCGAAAAATATGTGATAAAGAAAGTTGAAAATCTATGCAAGTGGTGCGACGGCACCAAATGTCTATGCACCCGCATCGGCAGAGAGCACCTGCCAAGTTGAGCAAATCGCGTGCCCGCACAAAAGAGTGATGTGTACCCAACCCTAATAGAAATAAAAAATTCTTATTGTTTTTTTTCCTTTCCATCTTTTCATTCTTTTAGTTTCACATTTTTTTTTTACTTTCTTCCTCTATTTTAATTTTTTTCTCCTTTTCCTTCTACCATACACAATAAAACTATCTCTTATTCGTCTATTTAATTCATCATCTCCATCATTCCACTTTTATTCTTCTTCTCTGTCAAAAAAGGTCTTAGAATCCATTATTTTATATAATTAGTTATGTTGGTTAGGAGTTAGTAATAGAGAGAGGAAACTTTTTGTTATTTTGTTAGTAACAGACCTTGGCTATTGCACTTGTATATATACTCTTTTATTACATAATAATATTACAATTTTACCTTCTAATATGGTATTAGACGTTTACAATTCTCTCTGAAATTATCACTTTTGTTTTTCATCCATGGCGAGAATGAGAGCTACTAGTTCAAGAAATTTTGGCCAAACTTCATTGTCAAACAACTCTTCTTTTATACCAAATGCTCCCTTAAATCCTTTAATCATTCTTACGACTTTCACCCTTACCAGAGATAATAACAACCAACAAGTCATCACCAATACTCGACCTGCTCACGAAGACAACTCCAACCCTGATTTTTCAAACTTCAGCGAACATCCTGGATTAACTCCAGTCACACCACCACTATATAATGAACCCTTCTAGCTGTTGCATCTTGAGTTTGAGCTCTTGGTTGTGTGAGTTTACACTTGTTTTGATGTGTTTTCAAGTTTGGATGGATTTTGGATGACTTGGAGTTGATACAATGCAAAAATACCAAAGAAAAGGCAAAAAAACTTAAAATTGATGTTTCTAGAGTTGTGCGACCATGCAAGTGCTTAGTGTGGCTGCGCAACTATTTTACAAATGTATATTGGGATAAATTTTTAACAAATCCTATTTATATCCTTTCACTTGGGAAAAATGATGAGATTAAGATTTAATTTCAATTTTGATTAAGGAGACTCAACTTTTGATGGTTGGAACTGAAAATAAACACTTTGCATTTTTTTGGATGAAGATAGGATCTAGCGTTTAGAGTTATTTTCTTATATATAGATATATATATTTTATTTTTATAGTTTATGTTCATATATCTTATTTGTAGAGTTCTTAATGATTAATATGAACTAATTTCTATTTAGATTTTCTAATTGACTCTATTGAAACTCACATATAGTTTAATTTAATATCCAATTCCTTCTTCATCTAAAGTTTACTCAATTCATGTTTATTGTGTATGTTATTGATTGTGCACCTCTTACACACTATCTATGAAATCGAATCAAAACCTGAGAAGTGATATTTGATTATGCTAAAAATGAGTATACATAGATTTCAATTTTGAATGAGAGTATTGTTGGCCTAGAATTTAGCCAACCGACATCGGAGTCGTATTTATTACTAATGCTTGCCACATGTTACAAAATAAGAGTAAAAAAATAAATAAGACACGAGATTTTATAATGGTTCGACTCCCTTATTTAGTGGGTAATGACCTACTCCCTAATCTGTTGTATTGATACCAAAGATAATACTACTTAGACCACAAGTGTTGTGGAATCTGCAGTATCTCTCTTAAGATTACAATATGAGAATGGAGTTGGCAAGTCTTAAGTGAGGGAGAGAACAAGCCTATGCGTGTGTGTGTGTGTGTGTGTGTGTGTGAGAGAGAGAGAGAGAGAGAGAGAGAGAGAGAGAGAGAGAGAGAGAGAGAGAGAGAGAGAGAGAGAGAAGAGATGAGTTTCAGACGTAGAGATTGAGAGTTAGAACTGAGAGCCTAAGACTTAGAGAATTAGGATTTGACTAATGCTCTTTATATAGTAGATCTTACATCCATAATATTCAAATAAAAATAGGTCAATAAAGCTATATTTAAATAATTAATTAATAAACTTTAAATGACTAAATTATCCCTTGAAAATAGAAAAGTTGTTGATGTTATCTCCCTATTTTTGTGGACTGTCAAGGCTGAATTCGCTGCTTAACTTGCTATTCACAAATGAAGGTTGCTCATCAAATGCCTACTAGGAAAATGCTCGATGTCCATGCACCTTCCAGGGTTCATGCTGACCGGCTACACATTGCTTTGAAGCTGACCGGCCACACAGTGCTTGGAAGTCGGCCGGCCTATGCTGGCCACAAGGCTAGCTAGGGGTAGTTGGCCAGTCCCTTGAGGTGGGTGGTTCATCATTTCTTCATCCCTCTTAAGTACTCAGACGCCTCGTTTATTAAAATAATGAGTAGATGGATTGGCCGTCTTGTTGGTGAGTTGTACTCTCACGTGGCATTGATATTGTCCACGTGGACATGCAACATCAGGTGGGCAAAAATTGGGATAATATTTTCCCTCCAAGTTCTTGTGCGGACGTTTGTACAGATAGATACTTTATTAGCTTAGTTGGGGCTGATGTAGCCTTAACCAGGTAGATCTCGTAGTATATTGAGCCTTTGAAATATTTGATCTTACTTACATGATCACATTCCTTAGCAATAACTTAATAGCAATACACTTCTAGATGTTTATTGATGCATGTTGCATGGCAAGTGAGAGGAGGTCCCACAGAAGCTTTGTAAGCTCATGGGGGGACTCACTTCTCATTTCCCACATTTCATTCTCTGTCTTCAAAAATAAAATTTTGAAAGCTCTTCATTCTCTATTAAGGCCGACGACCCCTAGTGCTCCATTTCTTGAGATCTTCATGCTATTTTGATGATTCAAGCTTCCCATCTTCTTCATCAATGATTTCTACTAGTGGGTAAGCTTTCAAATCCTGTTCTTCAATTTTTTTATTTAGATTTTCAATGATTGCTTTGAAGCTTTTCTTCATTTTGAACATTTTTCGATTCCTACATTAGATTGTAATCTTTTTGGTATTATGATCCACATGATAGTTTTAGAATGCATAATGTATGAATTCCTAATGAAAAAGATTCGATTTTGACCTTCGTTGTGATTCTTGACTCTTTGAGTCACAAAGAACATGAAGAACATATATGAGTTTTTGAAAAACACACATTTTGATCCATCACACACCCTGGCTAGCCATAGGGGTCTTGTTCTGGTTGTTGGATTCTCTCCAATAGTTAGGGGCAATCAGATGTACCCCATGGGTGCAATGCCTTAGCCAAAGAAGCCATATATTACTTGAGTGAAGGGTACCGAATCAGTTAGCTAGAGTCCCATCATTCCATATGTTTATCTAAAAGAATGTTTGAGGAGGCTCCATTGTCCAACATGTATCTTGTAACTTTTATGTTCCCGATTTGTGCAGTAATGACCAAGGGGTCATTTTGCGGGAAAATGACTTGAGCAACATCTCCTTCTATGAAAGAGATAGTGGGTTCTCCAAGCTTTGGTTTCTTGGAGCCCCTTTCTTTGACGGTCAGGATATCGCTTTTAGGCTCATGACGGAGTGTCCGAGCATAGCGCTCCCTCGCCTTTTTGGTCTCCCCTACGATGTGGGGTCTACTGATAATGGCCTCTAAGTGACTTGCCACTGGAGGTGGCATAGGGTCTCCATTTTGGACATCTTGTGCCTGAGATTGGTCGTTCTGCACATAACGACGCAAGTGGGGATTGTTCTTCCTTATGAAGAATTCATTCTCCCTCTTCAAATTCTGACACTTATTGATGTCATGGTCGATATCATTGTGAAATCAGTAAAACTTTGACATGTCTCTCTTGCTCATCTCTTTAGACTTGGCATATGCTATGAGCATAGTAAGTTGTTATATTATATGTTGGGATTTTAGGAAATCTTTGCGAAAATTCAATAATTAATTATTACAAGATAATAAAGGAATAATATGATCACAAGAGTTCTCAAGGATTAATAATAGAGAATTAATAACATGAACATAAGGAGATAACGATTAGAGATAACAAATTTGACTGACAAAATTAAATCTTCAAGAGGCATGCCACATTAGAATAATGTTATCCAATAAATCTTTACTCCAAATCTCCCATGGATTGCTAATGACTTCTTTGTAGAATTAGATTTGGGACTTTAAACCTTGAATTGTTTAGGGTTAGCAAAACTCTAGAATAATTGGGAGAGAACTAGAGAACTTGTTTTGAGAGAGAAAGAGAATGTTAGAGAGAGATTGCAAAATGAGTGATTAATTCATTTTGACTCACTCAACACCTTTATATACAATAGGAATCATCATTAACAATAATTCATGTGATTAGATCGTTGAATAAAATTATTTTGGTCATTTCTTGCATTTTATGAAATCATAAAATTTCTTATGCAAAGCTCCAGCAACATGTCGCCTACCATTGGGCGACAAGTCGCAATATCAGGAAATAAAATAACAAAACTCAAATTACTGTCATGCTCACTACTAAAAAATTGGGCAATTTCGGCACCTCAATCTCGGCAATTCTGTGTGGAACTATAGAGATATATACCAATCTCAGTGGTTACACACCGAACTATCGAGACTGGTGAATTTTTTAAAACACCTGCCTCACTCACTAGCCAGCCCGCACCCCATCACTTTTTTCCCTCTCTTTCTCTTCTTCTTGCTTAACACTAAGAGCAAGTCCAAAGAGGCTGCATTTATCCATATATGCAGTGATTCATCCTCCAAGGAGACTTTATTTAGTGCACCATTTTGACATTTTTTCTACAGTGCACGACATATATGCGTGCACTGTAGTCACGATATTTTTTTTTATATATATTTAATTAATATTAATACATTTATGTTATTATATTCATAAAATTAAGAATTTATTTTTAGAAAATAATGTACGAATTACTCCTATTTGTTTTGGCATAGATTTTTTCAGTTTATTTTTTTTATAAAGTCGTGTATATTATAGTTATTTAAAATATCTTATAAAATTTTGAGAAATTTATAATAATTTAACATGCTGAAAATAATGCACTTCTTCAAACGTGGCATATTGATATACGCCTACATGTTTCAACATTCTAGAGACTTGTTTAGTTTTTTTTAATGATCGTGTATATTATAGTTATTTAAAAAATTCTGCAAAGTTTCAAAAAATTTAAAAAAATTTAACATGCTAAAAATAAAATTTAATATTATTATCTTTAATCTAATTATTAAGTTTATTTAAATTATTATTTGAACATAATAATTGTGGTTATTTTTAGGAGAATTACCCTATATACTATTCTTTTAACTTTTGTTTCAAATTTACAGTTTGAGTTTCTAAAGTGGTTGCAGCGTTAGTTGCAATAGGGGTTTCTATATAGAATTCTGTAAAAATGCAAAAAAATTTGTTTTGAAGTGTAAACATAAAAAAACCCCTTATTTTTATTAATTTATATGATACTGCTTTTTTTTTTTTATTATTTTATTAAAAAATTAATATAATAATAAAAAATATTTTTTTAGTGTAATTATTGGTGTTAGGGTTGGAGAAGAAATATTTTTTGACCCTAAATTTATTGATAGTGTAACCTAAAGCACACGCCAAAGAGCACAGCCAAACCAGATCCGATACCGGCCATTTTTTGGTCGTCGTTCGCCCTCCAGCCACCCACACGCACCAAGGAGCACAGCCTGTGCCCGTCTCTCTTTGTCTTCTTCCTAAAAACATGACAATTTATTTTTCTTCTCCATCTCTTCTCCCTACAAAAGAACCAGGCCACTCTTCTATGGCTCTACGATTCTTCTTCTTCGATTCCCACTTGCTGATCTACTACCAGTTGGTGCTCTAGATTCATTGACTTAACATAACCACAAGGTATATATTTCTAGGTCTTTATTTACTCTACCATTTACATTTTGATTTGCTTCTTTTTCTTTTCTGAGTTTGTTGATCTAAGTAAATTTATCATATAGGTTTGAGTTTGCTCTAAGTTTGTTGAATTTGAATAATTTCTCTAATATTTTGAATGGTTTAGTAAGAGAAAGCTTGTCTAGAAGCTATGCCTTGGTTCGTTGAGGTGTGTGTCCTCTTTCAAATTCAATATTTATGTTGTGTGGCTTTTGAAGATTGTAGGTTTTCTTTGAGTTCCACTGATTTATATTTTCATTAAAAAAACAATTATACTTGATGATAGTGAGTAATATGAGGTTGAATTCTCTGCATCAGTAGAGAGCTGCTTTTGCTCTCTGCCTTTGCAAGGGAATTTCTTTCTATTTTTCTTTAATTCAATAAGAGCTCCCATCTTTCCTATTATTTTCCTGTCACTGTTCTATTGTTTTCTACTGTTATTGCTACTAGTTTTAGTATATTATAGTAGGCTCTCATCGATAGCAGGAGTAACTTTGTTTATAGATATAAAAGATTTCTGCTTTGTTTGATAATGGTTATAAAAAATTTAGTTGTTGGTATATGGCATGGTTATAGATGAAATTAATTGGTTAGCTACTGTAATGCTTCATTTCCTTTTAGGAAGCTCTTTAGTTATTTTACTGCAACATCAATTCTGTTATATTTGAATCTTTATTAAAAGAATGGTATATTTATAATTTTTCATTATATAAAATATTAGTGAGAGAATTTTTATTTTTTAAGTGAGATTTGGTGATTGCGTTTGCTTGTGAATATATATATATATATATATATATATATATATATACTAGGTGAATGTACGTGTCGAGCCACGTATTGCTAGTTTTATTTAAGATTTTGGTCTTTTTAAAATTTTGAATGTATTTTATTTTTAAAGATTACAAATTTTTTGTTTGAAAAAATTAAATATTTATATTTGAAATATTATTTAATAATGTATTAAAAATAATATTAGTGTAATTATAAAATTGTAAATAAATTTATTATTGGAGTAGTAGATTATTCTATTTAGTTCTTTTTTTAACATAGCATTGTAATGTAAGTTTATATCTATAAATATTCTGTAAAGTGTTAATATTATATAAACATCTCCATTTATAAAGCTAAAAAGTGGGTCAATGACAGAAGTGGTATATCTGCAATCACACAAAGATAGAAGTGGTATTTCTGCTTCCTAAGAAAATATTAGATAACGTGAGGTTAACTTTAATATATAAAGATTTTTCTTTTTAAAAAAAAAAAAAAATATTAATATTCTCCCAAGATAGGTTTGTTAGAGAGATATGTGGCTAAGATTATTTTTTTTAATTTAAAAAGAGATTATTAATATTTAAAAGATTGTTTAATTTTTTGGGTTTAATTATTGGGTTTATTTGTTAACGGGAGAAAAAACCTAATCGTTAAATTTAACAGAATATTCTTTTATTTTTAAGTATATTCTGTTAAACCAAGAATTGCCGTTAGATAGACACTTTTAATATATAAAGATATAAATATATATACTAGCAAAAAACTACGTGCGAGGCACGTATACTAAATTTATGCTAATTTTTTTCTATGTTATTTGAAAGTGATACAATTAAAAATTAAAGAAAAAGTATTATTAATTATTAGGGGAGATTATTATGTGTATCTAAATATTATATTTTATAATGTTGTCAATTAAAAGTGAATACCGAATGCAATATATTAGTATTTAAGAAAGCTTGATGATTTAAATATGTTTTAAGTTAATCCAAAAATAAATTAAAAATTGATGTTCCAATACTTAAAGAAACATTACTTAAATGGGTGTAAGATAAAAAGAAAGTTAAAAATCAATCTATAAATTATTGATAATTGAAGATAGCATTTGTCTAAAAATTGTAGATAAGAAAATTAATGATAGTCATTAGTGGATTTCAATCTTCATTTGCTTCGATAGAGACAATAGTGTAATTTTGGTATTTTGTACTTTTCATTCTAGCCGGGTCCGCATATATTTGGATTGTCTATTTTTTCGTTGATAAATTGAATATGGTAGTGTCGACAAAAAGTGAAAACCATGTTTAACAAAAAGTGATAGTATTATATAACAAAATACTATTAAATTATTTTAAAATACTATATTTTATTAAAATAAAACTCTATGCGATTAAAATTTCATATTTATCTTTACTCAAAAAGAAAAAATAATTGATAAAAAAAAGAAAAAAAAATGAAAAGTTTCTATTATTATCTCCACTGCCTTTCTAGATGTGAATAATGGTCTCTTCTTTCTTCCATATTCTTCTTTATTTTTTGTATATTGTGTTTGCAACATATATGTAAATTATTACGTAACTTTAAAAAACTTTACTCCTGGAAACTAATGCATATGTCGAGCACTTAGAATCATTTATTAGCTGTAAACTTTGTTGGGTTTTTTTCGCCATTGATGCTTGGTTTTGTGAACTTTGATAAAAGTCACGCTTCTTTTTTATTCTTATTATTACTTATATATTTTGTTATTAAGTTGTGAAGAAGAAAAAAGAGAAGTGCGGATTGGAATATGACATGTGATCCCATGGGAATGTCCAAATTGTAATAGGAAAAGGAATACAATAAATAATTGAAGAAAACCTAATCGTAGATGTACAACAAGAAAAATTCAATCGTATTTTTTTTGGATTGATTGGGATTTATTTTGTTTATTTTACTATATAAATAAAAAGTGACCCATGAATTTCTCATAAACTATTTTATTTTTAATAATAAACCATTTTATTTTTAATATAAATAAAAAATAAATACCGAATGCAGTATATTAGTGTTTAAAAAAGCTTGATAATTTAAATATGTTCTTAAGTTAATCCAACAATAAACTAAAAATTAATGTTCAAATACTTAAGGAAACACAATGTGTGTAAGATAAAAAGAAAATTAAAAATTAATTTCTAAATTGTTGATAATTGAAGATAACATTTGCTTCGACAGAGACAATAGTATAATTTTTTATTTTGCACTTTTCATTCTAACCGAGTCTGCATATAACTGGATTGTCCATTTTTTTTTGGTAAAAAAAAATTCCATATATAATTCGTTCTTTTTCTGATCTCTCTCAACAAACTAATTGTATATGCGAAGTCTTGCCAGCTGGCATGTGTGAGAGTCTCTCTCAGGTTTTGAAAGTCTGGTATGCGATCGACTATTTTTCTGCGTTTGGGTGAATCACGTTCCGACTGTTGAGGGTTCACCGGTGAAGCTTGTTGTCGACTGTGTCATCGACGGTGTAGGTTCGGCTGGACTGTGAGCACGGTTCCCTCTCGTTTTCGTTTGGTTTATGCGATCGACTGGTGTTGCGTTTTTCTGTTTTCTCCGATTGTCGACTGCTTGGCTGCGTTTGTGATAGGTTTGTTTCGATTGGATTCTCCTATTTTTTTCTGTTTCGTTTGTGATTTCACTGGTGGTTTTCTCCAAAGTCTCTTGATCGGTTTTGGTTCTTATGTTTTGTGACTGAGTTGCGGCTGGGTTCTTCTTCGTGTTTGTTTGTGTCGACTGTCTATTGTTAATTCTGGGTGCTACGTTTTTCTCTGGCGGCTTCTCTTGCAAAGCTGTTTTGCTTTCGTTCTGCAGTTGTGAATGGACAGGTGTGCTGAGATTCGTTTGTTTGTTTCTTGAATCTGTGACTGGATTATTTTTCACAACTTTTGTTTAGTCGTTTCTGTGTTTGTGGCTGGAGTTTGTGTCGAGTTTGCCGCTGTTTTTTTCTGTCTGTTTGTGTTTTATTTGGTGAATCATGGCGTCTAGTAGTCAAGCCATGGAGGACATGGAGCAGAGTTATGGGAATATAGAATTGGAGGATGAGGAGAGTTTTGGGATTGAGATAGATGATGATGTTGAGGAGACAACTCTGGTGGATGATCGGTGGTGTTTGGTGGGGAGATTTTTGAATGCTCGATCGTTAGATTTTGAAGCTATGAAGCATACTTTGGCTGGGTTGTGGAAGCCTGGGAAGGGTCTTTTTGTCAAAGAGTTGGGGCCAAATTTGTTCTTATTTCAGTTTTACCATGAAATTGATATTAAGAGAGTCATCAATGGTAGTCCTTGGACTTTCAATAGGCTTCCTTTGATTTTCAGCAGGGTACCGAAGGGTGGTGATCCGAAAGCAGTCAGTCTAAATAAACTGGATTTGTGGGTCCAGATTCATGGCCTTTCAACGGGATTTATGACAGAGAAAATTGTGTCTACAGCAGCAAATTACATTGGTACTCTTGTCGAATCGGATCCGAAAAATTATAATGGTCTTTGGAGGGAATACCTTCGGGTAAGGGTGACGGTGAACATAGATATTCCATTGAAAAGACGAATGAAATTGAAGAAAACAGGTGGTGAGTGGTTCTATGCCAATTTTAAATATGAGTTTGTTCCAACGTTTTGTTTTATCTGTGGTATTATCGGACACTCAGAAAATTTTTGTCATAAACTTTTTGATACACCGGAGGAGGAGCTTGTTAAACCGTATGGGAATTTTATGCGAGCGCCACCACGAAGAAAGAATTATTTGCTTGGTGCTCAATACTTACGCATGGGTACGGAGGCCGACGAACAATTTGACTATGAAAGGCCGTCGGTGCGGCAACCAGAGGATATGCCACAGATGCAATCTCATCATTCAAACTTGCCTCGGTTAGATTTTGGAGAGAATCACGGATCAAAGAATGGTAACAAGATTCCTGATGTAGTGGATGAAAGGAATATTTCTGATATTGGAAATAAAGCTAATAATGGGAATCAAACCATTAGTGGTAACAAAGATAGTGTTTCCAAGTTCAGTGCCAACGAAAGGGGGAAGTCAGTTGTGTTTGGAGATCATGTGCCAGGTCAACATTCTCTTTTTCTCCCTGGCCCATTAATGACACGTGGTGGACAAGTGGGTCGTGGGCCTTCTCTAGAGACGAAAAGAAGGAGACAAAGTGAAGGGGTTGTTGGGCTTGATTATGTTGATATGGATGAGGATGATGGTGCCGATATGGTTGATAATGGACTCTCAAAAAACGAGTTCGAGGTGGGCTCTGGTCTCCAGACCCACCGGGCATTATGAATACTTTAAGCTGGAATTGTCGTGGGATGGGCAACCCACGAGCGATACAATTCCTATATGACACTGTGGCCCAAAAGAAGCCTGATTTTATTTTCTTATGTGAAACTTTATGTCGTAAAGATGTGTTGGAACGGGTCCGACTGAAATTGAAATTTGATGGGGTGTTTGCGGTGGATGCTTGTGGTAGAAGTGGTGGGGTGGCTTTCTTATGGAGGAATAAGGAGGATGTCAAGGTGCTGAATTTTGCTACAAACTTTGTTGATGTGGAAATTCTTTCTAGTGATTTTGGGCCGTGGCGCCTAACTGGATTCTATGGGGAATCAAAAAGAAGTCTTCGGTGGTCCTCCTGGGAACAACTTCGGACTTTAGCTAATGGTAATACTCTCCCTTGGTGTGTGATTGGTGATCTGAATAATGTTCTCTCTCAGGAAGACAAACGAGGAGGACATCCTTATCCAAACTGGCTTCTTGATGGTTTTCGTGAGACTATCCGGGTTTGTGGGCTGATTGATTTAGATCTTATTGGTCATCAGTTTACTTGGGAAAAGAGTCGTGGTACTGAAAATTGGATTGAGGTTCGGTTAGATCGTGCTCTAGTGACAGAAAGTTGGCTTCATCGCTTCCCTTCAGCTAAGCTCATTAATCTTGAGGTCTCTTCTTCTGATCATTGTCCTATCTTACTTGATATGGCTGTTAAAAAGATTGTTTCTCTTAACCGTAAATTTCGTTTTGAAAATTGTTGGCTCCGTGAACCACTTTGTTTTCAAGTCGTAAAGGAGTGTTGGGAGGAATATCCTTTGGTGGGGATTCAAGAGAAAATTCAGCGGTGTGGGGAGATTCTCTCGGAGTGGGGAAAAGACTACTCCGGAAACTTTGCTTCTCGTATTAAACACTGGAAAAAGGAGGTGAGACGATGGAAGAATGGCCGTGACCCTGATGCCATTACTAAGTACAAAGAGGCCGAGACTGAGCTGTTCGAAGTTCTTACTCAAAAAGAGGTATTTTGGCGCCAACGTTCGAAGCAATTGTGGTTGCAAGAGGGCGATAAAAATAGCAAATTCTTTCATGCTACGGCCTCCTCTCGGCGGCGGTCGAATGCTATTGAGAAGCTTCAAAACGACGATGGAAATTGGGTCGACTGGGATTCGGGTTTATCTGAGGTTATGTGCTCTTATTTTCGAAACCTATTTACTAGCTCTACTTGTCATATGGATGATGTTCTTGATGGTATTTCACCCTCTATTTCTTCGGCTCAGAATGATTTTTTAATGCAACCTTTGACTGATGAAGAAGTGAAAGCAGCTCTTTTTCAGATGCACCCTGATAAGTCTCCGGGTCCTGACGGTATGACACCAGGGTTCTATCAGAAGTTTTGGGCGGTTGTGGGCGCTGATGTAATTAAACAGGTTCGTTCTTTTTTCTTAGTTGGTCATTTGCCAATTGGTCTTAATCATACTAATCTGGTGTTGATCCCTAAGAAGAAAAATGCCACTACCATGGGAGACCTGCGCCCTATTGCTCTCTGCAATGTTCTTTACAAGGTGTGTTCTAAAGTGCTTGCTAATCGGTTGAAGAGTGTTCTTCCTTCTGTGATTTCTGAAAACCAAAGTGCTTTTATCCCGGGGCGTCTTATCACTGATAATATTATGGTTTCGTTTGAGGTAATGCATTATCTTAAGCGGAAGAGGGTCGGAAAGGAAGGTTATATGGCTCTGAAGCTTGATATGAGCAAAGCTTATGACAGGGTTGAGTGGATTTTTCTTCGTCACATGATGCTTAAAATGGGCTTCCAAGATCGAGTGGTGGATCTTATTATGCACTGTGTTTCTTCGGTTTCATACACAATTACTCATGGGGGTCGTGAGATGGGGCCGATTACACCGGGGAGGGGTCTTCGTCAAGGTGATCCCCTCTCCTTATTTGTTTCTGTTGTGTGCTGAGGGTCTTTCTGCTCTTATAAAGAGATTTGAAGCCAGGGGTGTTCTTCATGGGTGTCGGGTGTGTAATGGTGCTCCTGTTGTTTCTCATATGTTGTTTGCTGATGATTGCTACATCTATTGCAAAGCCATTGTTAGGGAGGCTCATAGCGTTCTTCTTTTACTTCAACTTTTCGAACAAGCTTCAGGTCAGTGTGTTAACTATTCAAAATCAAATATATTCTTTAGTTTAAACACTACCTCCACTGCTCGACAAGATATGTGTAATCTACTCCGCATGCATGAAGCTCCTGACAATAGTATGTATCTCGGCCTCCCCTGTGTTATGGGCCGTAATAAGAATGCCATCCTTGGTTTTTTGAAGGATAAGATGCAAAAAAGAATTTTGAGTTGGGAAGGTCGTTTGCTTTCTAAAGCAGGTAAAGAGGTGCTGATCAAAACTGTTGCCCAAGCTCTCCCTACTTATGCTATGTCTGTTTTCTTGTTGCCTGTGGAAACTTGTAATAAGTTAGAAGGAATGATGAGCAAATATTGGTGGAGTTCGGGCTCCAATCAAAAACGTGGGGTCAGTTGGTCTAGTTGGAAGCATATGTGTCGGCATAAACATCATGGTGGGCTTGGTTTTCGTCACTTGCGGGATTTCAACTTAGCTATGCTCGGAAAACAAGCTTGGAGATTAGTCTCGAATGAGCATTCTTTGGTTAGTCGGGTCTATAAGGCTCGATATTACTCTCATGGGTCGTTTTTGACTGCTTCTCTTGGTCGAATCCTAGTTTTATTTGGAAAAGCATCTTCGAAACACAAGAGTGATTAAGAAGGGCGCTCGACGGGTTGTTGGTCCTGGTACAAGTATTAGTGTTCAGTTTGATCCGTGGTTAGAAGACACTTCTCATCCGTGGGTCACTACTATCGCTAATGGTATGGAGCAGTGGAAGGTCAACAATCTCATGGTGCCAGGAGAAAGATGTTGGGATTTGGAAGTGATCTCCGATATTTTCAATGATCGGGATAAGGAGTTAATTTTGAAGACCAACATTGTTCAGGAATCTACAATTGATACGTGGTATTGGTCTCTGGATCTGCATGGTGTTTACACTGTAAGGGAGGCCTATCGCTTGCTACATCAGGCTGATGTCACTAACATTAGTGACTTTGAGATAAAGATCTGGAAGATCGCTTGGAAGCTTCAAGTCCCCCCGAAAGTTCACCAACTTATGTGGCGTGCTTTGACAGGCTGTTTGGCTACTAAAGTTCAACTTAATACCAAGCACATTCCTCTGGATCAACTATGTCCCATGTGTCACCAATCATCTGAGACGATCATCCATTTATTGGTTCTGTGTCCCTTTGCAAGATCATGTTGGCAGAGGTCGAGTTTAAATATGGTCTCAGTGTCTTGGACGTCATTTTGGGATTGGTTTAGTCAGATGATATTTCAGCATTCTACTATGGCACAGGAGGAATTATTGATGGTAATTTGGGCAATTTGGCATGCCCGAAATGAGCTAGTTTGGCGGGAGAAATCATTGTCAGCGGCAGAGGTTATTCTATTGGCAAGAGTAGTCCTTAATCAATGGAGAAATGCTCAACAAAGGAGAATGGGGTCTTTATTTGTTCCTTCGGGTTCGAACATAGACTTGGAGCATTGGGTGAAACCGGTTATGGGAAAGATTAAGGTAAATGTTGATGGCGCAATCTTTGCAAATGACAGAAAATTTGGAGCGGCTGGAGTGGCTCGTGATCATGATGGGCGGTTCATTGAAGCCTTCACGGTCCTCTTGGAGGGGTGCGTGGACCCGGTCATAGCTGAAGTTGTGGGGGTTAAGGAGGCTCTGAGTTGGATAAAGAGACACCAATGGGGTCGGGTTGATGTTGAGACGGATTCTTTGGTTGTTGTTCAAGCAGTTCGAGGTTCGGTATTCATTCCATCTCCTTTTGGTCAACATGTGTCTGCTTGTCGTACATTGTTGGCTTCCTTACCCTTAGTCACTATTAATTTTGTTAAACGTTCTGTAAACAAAGCTGCACATTGTCTTGCTCGTAGCTCTTGTTTGTATTCAGATCGTATTTTCAGTGAGAGTACTGCTCCTGCTGATCTTTTATCTATTGTAATGGTTGAAAGTTCATTCTAATAAAGTTTACCATTTTCCTTCAAAAAAAAAAATTGTATATGCGGTTTAAGGTTCAATTTATTTTATATATATATTTTTAATTTCTAGAGTTATAGTTGTGATTATATATAGAGTTGAAATATGTTAAATATGAGTTCAAATATTAATAGGATTTGTTTTATTATTATTTTATGATATATAAATAATATTTTATTATTTTATTAAATAAAAATAATAAAGTCACCCATGAATTTCTTATAAATCAAGAATTTCAGTTATATAGACACACAATATATTTATATGAGAAAAGTGATTTTCCTTCTTCCCTTTATCCACTGTTTTTTCTCACCTTTAATCCACATTATTTGATTTTGTAATTCGTATGATCATGGAAGTTTGATTGCGAACTATGGTCATATGTGTTATTGCCTAGTGCTTGGGGCTCATAATTGTTTGGCTTAGTTTATGGAATATGAGTAGTTTTTTGAGTTTTTTAATTTCTTTGTATTTTCACACAATTATATATTGTACTGTGTTCTATCTGTTTGTGCTTAATTTGGAAGCAAAAATATTATTATGTAAATTTATTTTAATTTGGAAGAATATAATTAAATTTTTGTAGCCAGTGTATTTTTTATTTTTGTAATTTTTTTTCTTAAAAGAAAATGACCTATATCTTTTGGCAGTGGAGGAAAAACTTTTGATAATTTAAAAAAAAAAATACAAATGTACGCAAATGATCTCAAATAAATCCATAATGAAAGAAAAGAAAAGCATTTAAAAATAAACCTAATATTTCCAAATTATCAAGAAAGAGAAAAGGTTGAGACTTTTGACACTTTCCTGAAAATACAAATATACCAAATGGAATTTAAAAGAGAAAAAGAGATCATATTGACCATGGAAAGAGGCAGTGAGATTAAGAATAGTTTTAGCAACCGGGATGATTTCTAGAGTGATAGCATCGCCATGGAGCAAAGTAATGGGAGGAGACTGGGGAGTCAAAGCACATAATCCTACTTGACGGCTTGGGAGAGTAGTCGTCTATATCGACAATTCTATCATGTCGAGATTGCCACCTTTTGACCTATCTTGGCAATTCAAAATGTAACTGTTGAGATTGCTATCTATCTCGGTGGTTTCAAGTGTCGAGAATGCACATATGCGTGAGCAAATGACACACTTATCTCAACGGTCAGAGATGGGTCTATCTCATGGGTTTTTAGCTGTCAAGGTGACATGTTGCTCAAACATGGAGACATGTCTCCTGGGACTTCGACGGTGTTCTTGGTTAGTTACTTGGAAAATATTCTAGGCGACATGTTACTATGCAATTTTCTCTAAAACATTCATTTGACACTTTCGATTGACTCAGAACTTCTCGGTGGCTTAGTTGACTCAAAATCAAATTTTAGGACCTAACAGCAAGTTCCAACACTCCTACAAATACAAGTTTAAAGTACACATTCTCTTAATGTGTTTTGGTCTTTTAACTTGTATCATTAGTTATACATTTCTCATAGATTAGTCTTTACTAATCTTATTGTATTAACTTTAAGTATTTAACCATTATAGACACTGGTTAGAAGCATTGGAGTAGACTTAAGTTGATTATGTGATATGTAAAAGGATCTCTGAATATTGATCTCATACTCAGTGCTAAAGCTCCAAACATACAAGAAGTATCTAACTATGTTGATCATAGAAGAAGTATCTAACTATGTTGATTCTGATTATGCAGGTTGTAAGATAACTATCTGATTATGTTATCATAGGTCAAGATGGATGTTATTATATACTATCATATAATATATGGTTGAAACAAAAGCCGTATCAAGCCATCTGGTCAAACAATTTCATTAATCAAAGTGTTTTGTAGTTAATGAAAAATCTCATGTTCCATAAGAGATCAAATGACATCAAGTTAAGGATGTGATCTCAAGCAAGAAGATTACCATAGGTCACAATCTTGCTGATATGTTCACTAAATGTGTAACTCAAAGCAAGTTTTGGCATTGCCTAGACTTACTGAAAGTTAGTAATGTTGGATAGGTCTGAGGTTTATGAAACCATCTGTACTGAGATAGTTTGGAGATACGGAAGTGACTAAACCAAGGTGTACATTTGTGATGTTTATGGTTTAGCCTTAATTGTTTGGACAAGTTGTTACGGTTCTTAAAGTGGTTAAGTAAGTTAACTCCCAACCATTTGAGCTCTATTCTAGATCGTGCTCTTTAAATAAGTGCTAAATGCTTATTTGAGCTCAATTCACTTAGAGAGAGAGGTTCGGAAGAGAAGTTTAGAGCAGTCTGTTGTTTCATTGTTAAATGCTTATGAACCATTTGAGCTGTATAAGGTTCTTAAGTTTTATTTGTTTGAAGTTAATCTTTGTGGATAAGTTTTGATCCTTGCTTGTTTCTTTTAATCTTCTCTTGTTTTAGTGTGTTTTTGTTCAGTGATAGATAAGATGACAACAGTAAGCTACTGAATGCATACCCAAGTCCATGCAAAGAACGCCAGTTGGAAAGAATTCTGCAGCCACAAAGCCAATATATATGTCATTGGAATGTTGCTAAGCTTAGAAATTATTTATAACATTTCCACAAAAAAAGAAAAAAAAGAAGAAATATGTTAAAACATAATGCCATATGCGCTATTAAAATGTAATATCAATAATATATCGAGGGAGTTACCAAATGTATAAATGTCTTACAAAAAAAAAAAAATACCATAAAAATCTTCAGTTTTGTTATGCCAACTTGAAATTATCCTATATCCATATTGAATGGACCATGGACTTTTTATTTTCTCTGATAATGGAAATCCACAAATTTTATATTTAATTACTACTCGAATTGGCTTTGAAATAAGGTAGCAAAATATATGAAATTCAGTCGAAAAGTCACCTGGAACAAGATGAAGTGCATAAGATGGAGAAGCAATCTGGGTCGGCCCAACCAGAAGAAATGGTCACTAGGCCTCACTAGAAAAGTGCCTCTTACGACTTCAGATTTATCATGGCCGTCCAAGCTCATCTTAGTTATGATGCTTTGTAGATTCGTTCCCACTATTAATAGCATCTATAAGACCATAAATTTTTAGTAAACATATGATATGATACACTATATCACATGACATTTTATAATTGATGACTAATTTTTTATATTATTTATTTAATTAAAATATGTTTGATCAATATTAAAACATACCAATAAAAATATTTTTAATGGAGTATAATGTAGTTTATAAATACATCTGAACACACTTTATAAAAATTATTACCCTAATGTTATTCTAAAAAGTGTGTTAAAGCCAAATTATATATAAAATATAGTATTGTGTTAAATTTGGCTAACAATAAATATTATTTTTTATTTAATATAATACCACTAATTATTAGAATTTATTGACTTTTAATAAACTTTATATTTTTTATTTATAATATTACTATTATTTAAATAATAAAAAAATAAAAAAAATAACTATTATTTTTTATTTATATTTACTTATTTTATATAGAGCACAAAATACAATTATAAATATAAATAGTAAACTAAACATAACACAATTTCATTTTTTGTGAGAGTCTGCAAAATATATTTGTGGTGATGGGTACTTTAAAGTCTCTCCTTGATATATTTCTGGCACACACACACATATATATATATATATATATATATATATAAAGCCATTATAATTTAAAATCTTTGTTATTATTCTTACCACTAATGGAATAATAGGAAGCCATAGATGATTGTGAAAGCCTGCAAGAATTTAGACAAACAAAAATATCATTATAAGTAATTGGAAATTTTAATATTATAAAGATTACTCATACACTATAAAGAAATCGTACTATATATAAAAAAAAAATCATAAATATAATATATTCTTTCTTACTATGTGCGTTGAAGAACAAAAAGAGTACAGAAAAAATCCAGATCCACCAACTGCATAATGAAAAGAATAAATTTAAGAATGTTAATTGTTATGAGCTAATGTAGTACTAATTGTGTTGTTTTTTTTTTTTTATTATTTTTTGAGGAAGTAGTACTAATTGTGTTATGATGAATTTAGTATCATATTAGAAAAATATCGAATCTTTTGTGATCACTTTAATTAAGTTTAAGCAGAATAAAAGTTTCACTATTTAATCCTTGAAGAAGTTTTTCGACAAAGAGAAAGAGAGAGATCTATGAGGAAGACTTTAGAAAAGCTTCACTAGATTGAAAAGTGGGAAAAACCTTAGTTATTATTTGAGGTGTTATCTTATTTATATTGATCAAGAATACAGAACAATTAGTTACAACAATCTTGACTCTAACAACCTCTAAACAGAGTAACAAAGCTAAAGCTAACTAATTCTAAAAACTAACTGTATAAACGACTTAGTGTCTTGGCTAACATCTCCCCTCAAAGGAAACGGGAATGAACCAAATGAAGTTTGGATTTCAAGTACTCAAAACGATCAGTAGGAATGGCCTTAGTAAGGACATCAACAATTTGATAAATCGATGGGACATATCGGACTAATAGTTATTGAGCGAGAATTCGGTAACGAACAAAGTGTAGATTAATCTCGATATGCTTGCTACGAGCATGAAACACGGGGTTCGCAGAAAGAGCAGATGCTCCTTCATTGTCCACCCACAAAATAGGAGCTTGAGATAGTGAAACTTGTAGCTCACCAAGAAGAGAAACAATCCACTTAATTTCAGCAACCACATTAGCAAGAGCACGAAACTCACTTTGAGTGCTAGATCGGACTACAACTTGTTGCTTTTTTGCACACCAAGATATCAAATCTCCACCAAGGAACATAGCATAACCACTAGTAGAGTGATGATCATTGGGAAGCTAGTCCAGTTAGCATTATAACAACCATGAGGATCCATAGTAGTTGTTGGTGTAATAAGAAGACCCTAAGAAATAATCCTTTTTCAAATATTTAAGTAACTCTTTGCAAGCTTCCCAATCAACAATAGTAGGATCTTGAAAAAATTGAATTAATTTATTAATAATAAAGATAACATCAGGTTTGGTTAATGTAAGGTATTGTAAAGCTCCTAGTGTACTACGATAGAGAGTGGGATCAGAAAAAAAGAAGCACCTTCATGACGAGACAATTTGTGAACAGAACTGGTTGGATTTGGACAAGCTTTTTAGCACCCTCAAGATGAAGTTTAGCCAAGAGATCAGTGATGTACACAAGTCCTAGAAAATAGTGTAATGGACCCAAGTCTTAAGAGAAAAATTGGAGTTAAGATCATGAATAAGCTTGTGACTGATGGTGGAATTAGGACCAGTAACCAATATATCATCCACACAAACAAGAAGAAGCACAAGTGTCTGTCCTGAACCAAAAACAAAGAGAGAATTGTCAGACCGAGACACTTTGAATCCCCACTGCAGTAAGGTAGTTTTAAGCTTATCATTCCAGGCACGAGGCTTGCTTGAGACCATATAAAGCTTTGTGTAATTTGTAAACACGGTTAGGGTTGGAAGGATCCACAAAGCCAAGGGGTTGCTACATATATACCACTTCATTAAGAGTGCCACTTAGGAAGGCATTGCTAACATCAAGCTGCTGAATAGGCTAACTGGAAGAGACAACCAGGATTAACACAGTTCAAACCGTAGTCGATTTAACTACATGGATGAATGTTTCTTCATAATCAATTCCAAGCTTTTGGAGATACCCTTTAGCAAAAAGGCGAGACTTGTAATTATCAAGACTACCATCTGCATTCAACTTTATCTTGTGAACCCACCTATTTCGAATAAGATGCGTACTTGGATCATATGGAACCAAAGTGATATAACCTGCTGCCTCAATTGCTCAATAACAGATTAACAGTAGAAAAGAGAAGAAAACATCACAGTGAGTGTTATTGAATTCAAGTAAAAAAGATTACAAGATAGAGCCTACAAGGCTCTTGCTGCAGAGAGAGAAATCTCAATACCAGCATAAACCCCATAAACCTCCCAAACAGTACTTTAACAAACTTGCAATCTCACTCACAATTACAATCATACCCTTTAACCGTATAAGACCAAACTACCCTTAAGCATTAACATTTTACCTCTCCTAGCATAAGTGAACCGCACCTTGGTCCTAACATTACCCCCCCCCCCCCTATATCTCGAACCTTGTCCTCAAGGTTGAAAGCAGGGAGCTGTTGGCGGATGGTCTCAAACTTCTCCCATGAGGCTTCAAACAAGGGTAAATTCTTCCAACGGATCAAAACATCAACTTCATCACTGGGACCATTAGTGCCATGGCGCACATTCAGCACTTCCTCGGGCTCCACTTGCAGTTCCAACTCCGGAGTAAGTTGGGAGGAAAGGTGGAAGAAGAGGAGGCTGCCCCAATGACGGCTCGGAGCTGAGAAACATGAAAGACGGGGTGTACCGCTGCACTAGGAGGAAGGTCAAGCTTGTAGGCTACTTCACCAACGCGGCTCAAGACTCGAAATGGCCCATAGTAGCGGGCTGCCAACTTCTCATTACGACGGACAGCCAACGTTTTCTGTCGGTAGGGACGGAGTTTGACAAACACCAAGTCACCATCCGCAAAACGGACCTCACGACGGTGGGAATCAGCCGTGGTCTTCATGCGGTGTTGAGCACGAAGGAGATGCATTTGAGATCACCAAGGAAGGAATCCCTATCTTCCAACATTTGGTCCACGGTCAAGACCGCCGACCCGCCTGAAGGATAACGCACTAAAGGGGGAGGGTCGCGGCCATAAAGCACCTTAAAAGGTGTACACCCCAAAGACGAATGAAAACTGGTATTATACCAATATTCCGCCCAAGACAACCACTTGGCCCACACCCGAGGTTTCTCCGAAGCAAAACAACGCAAGTAGGTCTCAAGGCAGCGGTTAACTACCTCCGTTTGACCATCGGTTTGGGGATGGTAGGCCGTACTATGCTTCAAAATCGTGCCTTGCTGCTTGAACAGTTCAGCCCAGAAGTGACTAAGGAAAACACGATCTCGATCCGAGACAATAGAGCAGGGAATACCATGGAGCTTGACAACATTGTCAATGAATGCTTCCGCCACAGTTTTGGCAGTAAATGGATGGCGGAGAGTAATGAAGTGACTATACTTGCTCAAACGATCAACCACGACCAGT
Source organism: Cannabis sativa (assembly GCF_029168945.1). Lineage (NCBI taxonomy): Eukaryota > Viridiplantae > Streptophyta > Magnoliopsida > Rosales > Cannabaceae > Cannabis > Cannabis sativa. Next base: position 20,959,967 of record NC_083607.1, read on the forward strand.
ATAGTATCTACCCCTTCGGAACGAGGCAAGCCCTCAATGAAATCCATGGTGATATCATCCCACACCTGGGCGGGTAAGGGTAACGGTTGCAACAAACCGGCTGGAGACATCGCCATAGACTTGTTGCGTTGACACACCTCACAACGACGAACAAAGTCAACAACTTGCTGCTTCATCCCCGTCCAAAACACATCAGCCCGAAGGCGTTGGTAAGTGCGGGATTCCCCGGAATGTCCCCAGATGGGAGTCTCATGATATTCCTTCAAAAACTGAGGTAAAAGAGAAGAGGTGGCAGCAAGCACTACTCGGCCCTTGTACCTCAGCTGGCCATGGTCAAAGGAGAACCCGGAAACCTCCTTGTGTTGCTCCAAATCAGCACAAATCTTAGCCAAGAAGGGGTCGGCTAGCACTTCTTGATGGACCACATTCCAATCAAGCCAAGAGGATGTAGTAAGGACGGCACAAGTTGCGGGAAGAACTCGCGACAAAGCATCAACAGCCTTGTTAGCAATGCCCGGACGGTATTGTATCTCAAAATCAAACCCCAGTAACTTCACCAACCACTTTTGGTGTTCCGGAGACACCAAACGTTGTTCCAAAAGGAATTTCAAGCTTTGTTGGTCGGTGCGTACCAAAAACCTCCGACCCAACAAGTATGGCCGCCATTTGAGAATCGCCAACACTATGGCCATGAGCTCCTTCTCGTAAATGGACTTGAGTTGAGCCCGTGGCTTCAAGACTTGGCTGAAATACGCAAGGGGTCGGCTTTCTTGCATGAGAACGGCTCCTAGAGCATATCCCGAGGCATCCGCCTCTATAACAAATTGTTTAGTGGAGTCCGGAAGAGCTAAAACCGGAACTGTGACCATGGCGTGTTTGAGAGCTTCAAAAGCGGTGGTAGCTTCATCATTCCAACAAAATCGATCTTTCTTCAATTGCTCCGTAAGAGGCCTAGCAATGGATCCATACCCCTTGACAAACTTTCGATAATACCCCGTAAGACCCAAGAACCCGCAAAGACTTTTCAAATTGGTGGGCAGCGGCCAATCCAACATTGCTCGGACCTTGTTGGAGTCCACCGAGACCCCAGAAGCAGAGATAATGTGACCCAAGTATTCCAATTGCTGTTGGGCAAAACAACACTTTTTCTTGTTAGCATAAAATTGGTATTTAGCCAAGGTATCCAGGACTACCTGTAAATGTGAGAGATGTGCCTCCATGGTCGGACTATAAACCAGTATGTCGTCGAAGAAAACAAGCACAAAGCGACGAAGAAAGGGTTTAAAGACATCATTCATGTTAGCCTGAAATGTTGCTGGCGCGTTGGTGAGTCCAAACGGCATAACCAAGAACTCATAGTGACCCTCGTGAGTCCGAAAAGCAGTCTTAGGCACATCCTTCGGTCGCACCCGAATTTGGTGGTACCCCGACTTCAAATCCAGCTTCGAAAAGACCTTGGCACCATACAACTCATCAAGAAGCTCATCAATGACTGGTATCGGAAACTTGTCAGCAATGGTTTCTTTATTGAGAGCCCGGTAATCCACACAAAAACGCCAACTTCCATCCTTCTTCTTCACAAGTAATACAGGACTCGAGAACGGGCTCGTGCTTGGCTGACAGATCCCCCCTTGCAACATTTCACACACCAATCTCTCAATCTCATCTTTTTGCACATGAGGCTAACGATAGGGCCGTATACTGATCGGGGCTACTCCGGAGCGGAGGCAAATAGCATGGTCTCGGTGTCGGGGAGGTGGCAATTTGTTTGGCATGTCGAAAACACCCGAAAATCGCTGCAACAACTCCGAAACAGCCGCTGGAATGTCCTCCCCAGCCCCCACGGCAGTTGTATGGCCGAACTCCACCCACAACCCTTCATGTTCTTCTTTGATGGTCTTGATCATCGTCTTAAGTGAGACCCGAGTCTTGTGGAGGGTGGGGTCACCACGTAACTCCACCATTTGGCCGCCCCTTTTAAACCTCATGACCCCTTCCTTCCAATTATGGTGAGTGTCACCTAACGTCTCTAACCACTGGACACCCAAGATTACATCAGTGCTTCCCAAAGCCAAAGGCAAAAAATCGTCAATTATCTCTACTGTTTGCAATGAAACCGGCACCCCCAAACAAATTCCCGCTCCCTTGACCGCTTGACCCGTTCCCATTTGAACTCCATAGGCTTCCGTAGTTGAAATGGGAAGTTTGAGTTGAGTAACCAAGGATGTAGCTATGAAATTGTGAGTAGCTCCACTATCAATAAGTACCGTCACCTCTTGGCCATGAACACTACCCACCAATTTCATAGTTTTTGGAGAAGTCAACCCAACCACAGAATTAAGTGACACTTCCACCACTTGAGCTTCAGTCAACCCTTCCTGCTCATTAACGCCTAGTTCTTCCATGGCAGTCAACTCTTCCATTTCTTCCACTTCCTCTTGCACCAAAATGATTTGTAATTCTGGGGATTTACATTGATGTCCCCTTGTCCATGGTCCATCACACTTGAAACACACTCCTCTAGCTCTTTTCTCTTGCACCTCAGTCTCCGTAAGTCTCTTGAATCCCTTACCAAACTCCATTTCTCTTCTCTGGTTTAAGGGGGTTGATGCACGCTGGAAACTATTTTGGGAAGAAATACTTTTATTAATTGTCCCATTCATCCCATTAAAAGTCCTTTGAGTGAGCCCATTTGGATTAAATGAAGAATTTCTATTTGGGCTTACCCCTTTACTCGGCCCACTCCCAAAAGCCCGAACCACTTTAGGATTGGCTTCCACTATCTCAGCCAACTCCATAGTCTTCTCCAACCCCACCGGTTCAAGGAGACGGAGTGTCCCCTGTATCTCCGAATTCAGTCCCTTCAAGAACGCCGACTCCAACAGCGGCTCTGCCACCGCCCCCAATGACGCCGTCAAAGCTTCGAACTGTTGCCGGTATTCCTGAACGGTGGACGTCTGCTGCAACGCCAAAAACCGATCATACGCCGATCCTTCGTGCGCAGGGAGGAATCGCCGGAGAAGGAGGTCCTTCAACTCGCCCCAGCTGCGGATTTCACGCCGTCGATTCTCCCATCTGAACCAGCGAAGAGCCGGTCCTTCTAAACACAAGACAGCCGCCTCCAACTGCTCCTCCGCCGTTAACCTCTGCAATGCGAAATACCTCTCCGCTCTATACGTCCAATCATCGGGGTCCGAACCAGCGAACAGAGGCAGCTCGATATTCCTTGGGCGGAATTCAGGTCGTCGTCCCCCATAACCACCAGTCTCGTCCGGATTATGGCTTCCCGCTCCACTAGACCCGATCGGAGGTTGAACGGACCTCCCAATTGGGCTTCGCGGACCATCGGTAAGTTCTGTAGCCATTCTCGCTTGTCCCCGGAGTAGCAGATCCAACTTCTCGCTAATGACAGCAATGCCCCGTTCATGAGATTCAACCTTCTCCCTCATCGAATCCCAATCCCCGTGAACTTGTGACTGTGATTCCTCTTCACCCAATTGAACCGATTCCACCACCTTCTTTGAACTTCTCGTATTCGTCATGTTCCCAGATCAATTGCTCTGATACCAATTGATATAACCTGCTGCCTCAATTGCTCAATAACAGATTAACAGTAGAAAAGAGAAGAAAACATCACAGTGAGTGTTATTGAATTCAAGTAAAAAAGATTACAAGATAGAGCCTACAAGGCTCTTGCTGCAGAGAGAGAAATCTCAATACCAGCATAAACCCCATAAACCTCCCAAACAGTACTTTAACAAACTTGCAATCTCACTCACAATTACAATCATACCCTTTAACCGTATAAGACCAAACTACCCTTAAGCATTAACATTTTTACCTCTCCTAGCATAAGTGAACCGCACCTTGGTCCTAACACAAAGTCTAAGTACCCTATTTAGTGAGAGCTTTGAATTCATTATTCATGGAGCCATACCATTTTGGATCTTTGAGGGCAGCTTTAATATTGGTTGGCTTAATTGGTAAAAGGGCCTCTAAAAGTGGGTGATGAGTAGCTAAATAGGCCTTTGGTTTATAGATTGCATGTTGGGATCTAGTAACCATCTTGTGAGCTCAAACATAAGAGGATGATGGTTCTACAACAATTCTAGTATTGAGAGAAACATTTTCTGGAATAAAAGAAGAACCAAGGGCTTCACTAGTAGATGCAGATGGTAACTGAACCAGTAGTGCGAAAATTGCACCAAAAGGCACAACAAGAGCAGAAGCAGCAGCAATAGGTGCAAGACTTGGAGATTGAGATACAACATTAGTCTCAGAAGAAGAGGCAATAGTTACATCAAGTGTGATAGCATTGACAGATGTTGTAGCATGAGTTGCAGCAGGATTTTCAAAACCATAATGAATTGGAGTAGCAACACCATGAGAAGTAGTAGCATTAGTAGCAGAACAAAAGTGATTTGTGAAAAATGAGCTTCAAGATAAGAACTAGAAGATAAATGTGGTACCTAATACTCATCTGATGAGGATGAGGCTAAGAAATGTATTCATTAAAGACCACATTCTGAGCAATAAAGATTCTCCTAGCTTTGTTTTTACATATCTATCCCTTGTTTTGAGGAGAATACTCCAAAAATAAGCATGGCTCAAATCTAAAACTTAACTTGTGACTATTGTGAGGTCTCAAATGTGAATAACATACACACCCGAATGAATGGTTTCGAGAATGTGTAATCACGTACTTGATAAAATATACATTCATAGGGACTCAAATCATTAAGCACGGGTGTAGGAAGTCTATTTATAGAATACACTGCCCATTAGAAAGCATTCCACCAATAAGACATGTCTAAACCAGATTGAGCTAGTAAAGTCAAACCAGTCTCTATGATGTGCCTACGCTTGCATTCAGAACGACCATTTTGCTAATGTGTGTGAGGGCATGGATGTTGAAAATGAATCCCTTGATCTTGCAGAAATTTGCCAAAGTTTTTGTACTCACCACCTCCATCAACCTATGCACTCTTAATAGGTAATCCAAATTATTTTTCTACAAGAACTTTGAACCTAATGAACACCTCAAACTTTTGTGATTTTTGTGTTAAAGGAAAAATGCATGTAAGCCTACTGAAATCATTGATGAAGTGAACATAATATCTGGATACATCTTTAGAGGAAATGTAAGAAGGACCCCATAAATAAGTGTAACAATTCTAAGGGTTGATTAGCTCATGTGAGAGATAAGGACAAGGGAAGTTTTATGATTTTTTCCTTTTTGACACACTTTAAAAAATTGTAAGTCTTCGATTGATACTTAATTAGGAATTTTGGGCATTAAGTTTACTTAAAATTTAAGTGAAGGGTGACCAAGTTTACAATGAAATACATTGGCATCATTAGTAATAGATGCAGAAAAAATTAAGGATCACAAGAAATTTCAAAAAGCAAACTTTTATTAACCTGAGTTTTATTACAAACACTTGTCATTGAACATTTACTACTTGAAATATTATAGGATTGATTACAAGAGGATGCCAAGGAACCAATAATGATTGAAGGGAATTTGAGAGAGGCTCATAATAAGTGGCAAGATGACATTACAAACTAGTAAAAGAAGTGGACTGAGAATCATCTCCAAGCATATAGAGGCTATTTTTACATTTCCCTTTCAGCAAGACCCTCCCTGATTGTTTTTTCTTGACAAAATAACAAGACTTGTGAAACTCAAGAAACACATTATTATCATAAATTAGCTTAGATACACTAACCAAATTCATTGTGATAGTAGGGACTTTTGATACAGAATTTAATTGTAAAGTAGAATTGGAAGAGAGGGAAGAATAGCATGACCAATATGAGAGATAACTAACTTCTTACCATTACGTACAGCAAGGAATTCAGAGCTAGTGTAAAGAAATTTTCTGTAAAATCTAGTATTGTTAAAGATGAGTATGCTTGAGGATCATGATCACCTTGAACTTCAGTCAAGTAAGCTCAAGGTGGATTTGTGGAAGCCTTGGGAGTGATAAAAGCTTTGTCAAATCGATAATGACGTATCGCAACAGTATGATCCAACTTGAGACACACTTGACGTAAAGGTCTTGGACCATTTGAGAAAAAAGATCGATTATATGGCTTGGCTGCTGGTGTTGAAGTAGTTTCGTATGTTGACCCTCGAGCAAAGGGAGGTCTGTAAGGGTCAGGATGATTGGTTCTTGAAGATCCAATTGTAAGATTTCCTGCCATCTTAGTGGAGAGGTCACCAACACTATGATGGCGTTCAATTCTACACTCATGAACCATTAACAATGCTTGCATTTCTCCAAGGACTTTAATTCACGACTGGAAGTTATATTGGAGACAACTGAATCGTATTTAGGTCCAAGGCCATTAGCAGTTGAAGTTCAAGATAAGGATCACTAACAACACATCGAGTAATAGCCAAACTGTCACTGAGAGATTTAAATTTTGTCAAAAAATTCAGAAATAGAAAGATTTCCCTTTTGAATGTTTCAGAGTTGTCCTTTGAGCCACAGAAGAGGAGCCTTTGATTAGCTTGAGAATCTTTGTTCGAGAGCCTTCCACAACGAGGATGAAGAAGTATGCGAGGCAAGAGAAGAAACAACAACTTCAGTCATCGAGGATCTCAGCCAAGAAAGTAACAACTGATCTTTGCGCCTCCATTAGCTAAGAATATGATTCAGATCGCCATTTTGCAAGAACCGAGGAGGTTTGTTGGTGTTGAACAAGAAATTATCAAGATCATAACCTAGTAGGGACAATTGCGATTTCTAAGACAAGTGGTTAGCTTGATCGAGTTTGATTGTTTAGGAGGAGCTCAACAAATTCGAGAAGGGATTCCATGGATGATTTGGAAAACCAAAGTTTGGAGCAGAGAGTATTGTTGTTGGAGTGTCGTTAACATCAATTTTAGATTGAGGATCATTTGAAGAGTTTGCCATGAACGTCAGTCAAGAGCTCTAATACCATGAAAAAGTTTTTCTATAGAGAGAGAGAGTGAGAGAGAGAGAGAGAGACAGATATAAGGAAGACTTTAGAAAAGTTTCACCAGATTGAAAACCGGGAAAAAACTTTAGTTATACTGAGGTGTTATCTTATATTGATCAAGAATACAGAACAATTAGTTATAACAATCTTGACTTTAACAACCTCTAACCAAAGTAAAAAATTGAAGATAGCTAATTCTAAAATAGCTAACTAACACTAATGATATTAACTGCTTTATGACTCGTTTGGTATGTCGTATTGCATTGTGTTGGATTGTATTGCAGTAGTGTTATTTAATAAAATACTATGTTTGGTATTGACTTGTATTAATAGATTTTGTAAAGTTATAATATATTTTCAATAAACTCAACCCAAACACCGACTATGGGAAGGGTCTGGGTCCGGGTTCAGTTCGGGTCCGAGTCTAGGATTGGGTCCTGTTTCAGGTCTCGGGTCTGGGTCTGGGTCTTAGGTTTGGGTCCCGAGTCTAGTCTCGAGTCCAAGTCCGAGTCCCGGGTCCGGTCGGTCCTGTTCGGGTTCAGGTTCAAGTCTCGAGTCCCAGGTCACGGTTTAGGGTCCGAGTTGGGGTCCCGCGTTCGAGTCCGGGCATGGGTTTCGGTCCTACGTTCGGGTCTCGGGGTCCAATTCGGGTCCGGGTCGGAGATTATAGTTGACCCGAATCCTTTGTAAATATTATAATACAAGCTAATACAGACCATTTGTTATGCATTAAATAATACAATTTACATTGCATTAAAAATTTTTGTCGTAATAATTAATACAATATATTATTTTATTATTTATTATTCAATACAATACGGTTCTTATACAACCTACCAACATAATATTGGCTAATAGTCCTGTGTTTTTTTTACTTAGTAAAAAGTAAACTCTTATTAATTGCCAAATCAGAAAAAAAAAAAACACATACATACGATTAAATTCCTTTATTATTATTATTATTTTAAAGAGCCAAAGTGCTGTAATGTAATAGACCAACTCTTAGTTTCCTCTTCTATATAAATACATTTTTCGTTAAGAAAAGAAATAAACTACGTATATAAGAATAATTTATAAGGTAAACTTACTTTATCCCCACAACCACGCGAAAGTCATTCTCCAAAGCCCTTCTTATATATTTTTGGAAATCAAAGTTGGTTCCTTCATCAAAATGTGCCTAGAAGATGTTCGTACGATAATATAATTTCATTAATCTTTATAAATTTCTAATAATACTTAAAAAAACATAAGTACAGCCAGAGAGTATAACTGGTAAATTGGGACAGTAGATAATACCATTATGAATCCATGTCTTAGAGTCAAATAATCCACCTTTGATACAGATTTATAGAATTGTCTAAGAAAGCAGATCTGCAATTTAGTCAAAATTTTATTAAATTCTCTTTAATTTAATAAAAGTATATTGAATATATATTTTTTGAAGAAATATTATTAATTATTTAGAAGAAAAATTGGTTTGATATTTAATTACCGGCCACCGCAGAATTCGATGTTGGCTCCAATAGTGCAAATGCCTCTTCCCAAATGATGTTTGATGGATTAGCTTAAACCTTCGTGGATCTGATTTAAATTGTAGTCATTTAATTTAATTAATTATAACAACAACAACAATACAAAAAGAAAAAAAAAATATAACAACAATCACAACAGTGGAGGAATCCATAATTTAATCCTCGACGGTTAATACATTTATAATTTGGTGGGGGATTAATTACATTTTTTTTCTTTCCAAAATTTGAAATAATAATATTGTTGTAATATATGACGTAAGTAATTAATATTATATACTTTGTTTGCCTAATCAATTTTCTGCACGTGGTTTACACTTATAAGAGATAATGTAACTTTAATGTGGTCTACTTTGTTCTTTAAAATGTTTTATTAAATTTTTGTTTTTTTATTTTTAACTCATACTTTTATATTACACCATGTATTAAATTTATTTTTTAAAAAACTTTCTATGTAATTTAAATATAATATCTGTATATATTTTATTAACTTAAAAAAATAAAAAAATAAACAAGATGTTAACTAAAAGAATGAGAGGGAATTTTTTTTTATATATATATATATATATAAAAGGGTAAATAGTGGCATAAGTACCTAAAGTTATAGGTTTGTAAGCGGTATAAACTCAATGATTTTTTTTAGTGGCATAAGTACCTAATGTTTATAAAAATGTAATTTTCTTCTAATTTCATCAGTACAGATTCTGTTATTGTCTTAAACAGGACACATATAAGACCCGAATTTTAGATTATTTGGTCTGATCAAAAAATATGTAGTATCATTTACTTCCAAATCTTTTTTTATTAAATTTAAAACGGAGCCTGTACTGACGAAAATAGAGAAAAATTACAGTTTTACAAACATTGGGTACTTATGCCACTAAAAAAAATCATTGGGTTTATGACACTTACAAACTCAAAACTTTGAGTACTTATGCCCCTATTTATCCTATATAAAATATGTTTAATTCTCCATTATTTATTGAGCTACGTAAAACTCAAGAGATAGTCTTAAGCTATTTTAGATCTTGATTTACCTTACTTATGGATATAAATTTTAACACAATTCTTTAAAACTTTAGCAAATAAGTTAGTTTAACTCTTTCTATTGGGGATGCTCTAAAATTGAGGATGTGTAATGTGTTTAATTGGAAGTAATAAAAAGAAATACAATGGAAATGAATCAATTTTTAATTCATTCCATTTATTTAATGTTACATTTTAAAATACTGGAAGAGTCATTTCTATGGAATGACTTTTTTATAATTTTAGTACATGAAATAACTTTTTTCTTTTGAAATAGAAGAAAAAATCATTTCAATAAAAAATTAATAATTTTTTCTGTTATAAAATTTAAATTTTATACTATTTTATTCCAATTATTCTCATTCTTATTTTTATATTTTTATTCATTTTAATTAAATTTAACCTTAATGCATGTGTCTAATTATTCTTATCAAAAGTTTGTTTAATGAAAGAGGATGCAATTACGAATAACGTTCATATTATTATACTATTATTAATATAATTATGTTATTAATATAATTAACTTACATTTTAAAATTTTAGTAATTAGATCTATGAATTTAATTGAAATTTATTAAAAATATTGCATTTTATTTTAATAATTATTTTTTAAAAAATGAGACACTAACTCATAGTGAATAATATCTAATAATAACATATAGAGTGTTTTCACAATGCACTCTACTAAAATAAGTATACTGATTCAATCAGTTGCTGTTTTCACATCTATATTAGTTTTTTAGTACATTTTTTTTTTCATAGTGTGTACGTTATAATTGTTTAAAATATTTTGCAAAATTTTGAGAAAATTCGAAATACTTTTTAATGTAGAAATTAATGTCAAAATCGTCTATTTCACATGTATAAAATAAAAAAGTCAAGCATGCAACACTCTTTGAATCCTATTTTCGACTGTTAAATTTTTTTCAAATTTATCAAAATTTTACCAGATGTCTTAAATAACAACGTATACGACCATAAAAAAAAATTGAAATAAATATTCTTATAGATACCGAAATAAATAAATATGCATCAGTACACTTATTTTAAAAAAGTGTATTGTAAAATTTTTTAAATATATATTATTTAACTAATACGTGCTTCTCACAAATGAATAAATAAATAAAAAAAAAATCATAATATTTGGTTGTAGGTAAATTAGATAAAATTATTTTTTTAAAAAAAAATAGACAAAATTAACTTTAAATAAGAATGATTTTTTTTTTGAAATCCAATAAGAATGATTAGTTTTAGATATCCAACGCGGTAATATAGTCATGTATCTTTCAATTGTACATTTTTTGTCCACTAGTTAGGTTCACAGTTTTGTCGCTTACCTTTTCTATTTATGACAAATATGTCCCAACCAAAATAGTATAATTAGGTCCAACACAATGCTATTAATATATAGGGATTATATACATTCAAAAACACACACAAAATAATAATAATAATAATAATAATAATAATAATAATAAAAAAAAAAAAAAAAAAACGTACCATTAGAAAATTGATAGTCCAATGTTCTGGTTTCTGCCTCCCATGCCTCCCACCTCATCATCTGAAATTTATTTTTTTCAATCGTTAATGTTGAAATTAGAATGAATTTATAAAGATATCCAAACACAAGCCAAGCCAATTTGTCCTTTCTTTCTATTTAATTAGATCTAAACTGATGGAAAAGTCCCGACTTCAGCAATTGACACACTCTTGTTTTGCTTGGAAAGCTCATCTAGCACCTTCATTTAACTTCTATTTTCATTTTATTTTGAATCATACTTTTATGACTTGCACTAGCAATATTACATTAAATATTAACTACAGCCTAAACATGTATTTATTTTGGTAACAATGAAAATACGAAATATATATTCCTATCCATTTTATTCTGTCAGTTTTTTTCTTCTTAACCTTTAACCGAATTTAAATGTAATATTTTGAATGTAAAGAATTTTCTACCTTGGCAATGCCAAAACCGAAGGTAAGAACGCAAGAGAAGACATGGGAAACGGCCAACACAAAGATCAGGTACTGAAGCTGCCTTACACCATTTCTCGATAGCAGAGAAACCTTATCCTGTTTTTCCATCCATACCACTGTTTCTAAATCCTTTTTCTTTAAAATACCATAAATATATTTTTGCAAAAATACCACATTTTTTTGTCCAAAAAAAAAGGGTATATTTTACCTGTTGGGCGCACTTAGCTTCCTCCTCTACGTCGGTGGACATTTGGGTACCACAAGGAAGAAATGTGTGGCCAACACTTTCGGGTATACATATGTTTGCAATTGTCTTTTCGCTAATTGTTAGAAACAATGATACGAACCCCAACAGCATCAGCTCTGCATTAATTCATGATTAACAAGTAGTTATATATAATAATCCCACAATAATTCATTTATACTAAAAGAAAAACATTACAAATCAAAATCACACCTGATTTGATCTTATCAAGAGCTTCAAGTAGAGATTTCTTCCGTCTTTTGTTTAGAAACTATGAAATAAGAGAGTTAAGGAGAGCTTTTTTTAAGATTACAACTGATTATAATGATAGTAATTAACTGCAAAGATATATATTTGAGGAAAATGATAAAATATGGGTGATAACGGTACCTTGGCTAAGCGATGAAGCAGATGCTCAATGATAATAGAGACTAAAATCAAAACAAAGCAAACTGTTGCCACTGCCCAAGTCGGCGTCCTTTCAAGTGTCGCTTCCGTCGTAGTACTATCTTCTTCCGCCATTGATCTTTCCTAATCCTACTCCTCTCTCTCTTCTCTTTCTCTCTCTATCTCACACACTCTCTTTCTTTCTCTCTCTCTATATATATATATGGAGATCGTCTATTACTCCGGTTGATGTTAATCAGGCCACTTTGGGTAAAATACTGTACAATAAGGCCTCGTTTGAAACGCGGTATTAGGTCGTATTGTATTGTATTATATTAAATTGTATTTTATGCCATATTTTTTTATGTAAAATTAGATGTAGTATTAATTTTTATGGACACCTAAATATATAATATTTTAGTATAACTTAAAGTTTAACATAGTATTATACAAAAATATAATGTATAATCCAATTCAATATAATACAATATAATACAATACAATCTAATACGACATTCCAAACTAGCCCTAATAGAATTATTGTGGGAAAAATTTCACTAGAAATCACCAAGGAAATGTATACAAGGAAAAGGGAGAGCTTCATATATATGGAGAGAGAAAGGGTAGTGAAAACAATTGAAATTTTTACATCATTGAGTATGCCATTGATGACACATTGACACTAACAAATCGTTTATGTAGTTTATTAATTATAAATAGTTTCACATAACTGCAATTTACCACACTTATATAAATTACAGATTACTCACAAAATAGTCACATAGCAACTTGATTATAATATATGGATACAGATTCTTTTAGTTTGATCCACAATTTTGGCGAAGCATAGCCCACCATACTTTATTCTACCAATAGTGCGTATGTAATGTATAAACATGACATTTTAACTAAAATTATTTTCAATGAATGTTAATTGTTCAAAAAAATATAAACATGACATATGAATAATTTAATGATTCTCACCATTTAAATTATACAAAATATTTAATTTATTTCTAGTTTAATTTGCGGTATAAATATTTAAGTTTAACTTCTTATTATAAATATTTAAGTTTAGTTTTTGACGATAATAATACTTATTGCAACGTCTATAACTATTTGACCATTAGGTATTAAGTCTTTATTCACCTGTTATTTTCTTATTAATATATTTAAATTAATTTTTAAATAAAAAATAAAAATTTAATGTCATGGACTAATAAAGAATTGTCACATGACAATTTACTTGACATTCAACAGCCAGATACCTATAGATGTTCTAGAATTATAACTTAGATATCATTTTCGTTAAAAATTAAAGTTAAGTATTTATTTACAACTGCGAGTTAATCTTAAATATTTATACCGTAAATTAACTATACACTTAAATTATTGGGTAAGCATGCATACCTTGAAAAGGTTACTGTAGTAGACACATAGGACGGACTTGAGAATATATGGGCTGCGATTTAAATTTTAGGACTGTTATTTTTAGAAATATACAGAAAAAATATTGAAGAAGAGTGTTATGGACTCAAACCCATACCATTATATGTGTCATACACGCCAACCAACCAAGCTATAAATATTTATTTTTTATAGTACACTTAATTTTTTTCAAATAAAAAGCTTTTTATTTGGAAAATTTACACCCCATGCTTAAATTATCACTTTTATTACATTTATATTGTTACACGGTATAATTTACTTTTATACTGTATATATTTTTCATTTATACTGTATTCATTTAAATATCTTACTTTTTTACTGTTTTGAGTGACATTTGTCACATCAATTACATTGGGTCAGTTTATTCTTTTAAGATGAATACACGTTGTTGTTAGAGAATTTATATATATAAACTGAAACATATATGTTTATGTATAAAATGCGGAATTAAATCAAACATATATACACTATGAATAAGGATCGAAATACCTCCAGCCATTGATTCTTGAGCTTCAAACCCACATAAGCTTTGATCTGCAAAGGAAACTTGTTGATGTGGGTAATCGGGCTTCCTCGCTCTCTCAACTCTCTTTAGATGGATTTTGCTGTTATGAACAGAATGAGTGAGGAGCTCAGGAACCGAGACCCTATATTTATAGGTCAGATACTCCATCAGTATCTGCGCCACATTAATTGTCAGAATGTTTTGACAATTAATTCAGGAAATCAAATTAGGTAATGAATATAGAAATCTGACCATATATAGAATATTACATAATTGATTTTGTCCAAATTCAATGAATATAAAATATTCATTTATCAGAAAATCAGTTATTTATTTATTTCCTTAAATAGAAATTTATTTCTTTAAATAGAAATATATTTCCTTAAATAAAAATATTCTTATATTCTCCCACTTGGTCAGCATTTAGACTAAAACATTCAAACCCAAACGTTCCTCATTATATAATAAACATACGAATCATAGCGACATATTCTCATTATAAGTCGAGTATTATCTTCCATGTATTACGATATATTTATTATATAACAATGTACTTTATGTGGCAATGTACTTAAGCGAATAAACCCTAACCCTTATGTTTATTCAGGTCCTCTTACGATAATTTTCTCAGATGAAATTAAGGTGCACATAAATATGAGAAAATATCAAAATTAGAGTTTCATTGAATAATTTTTGGTTGTACAAATAAAAACTGCATATGGATTAACTGAATCCCATATTTACTTTATGATCCTTGAATTTGTGTTGCGGCATGCCTTTAGTCAAGGATGTGCGATCACCCAATTCAGTATGCGTGATTAATGACCACTTATCACACCTTTTTATGACTAAATTCTTAATGTCGATATGCTAGCTTCGACCAGTACTTTTATAGTTATTTAGCCATAAATATTGTAGCTGGATTTATCGCAAAACTTTCTTAATGGCCTAATGAAACTGTAATTCTGAACTCTAGGCCTACTATGAAACTCTATAATACATAATACGAAATGTATCCTCAAAACAATAAATGAATGTGACTTCTATAGTAGAAATAACAATCAAGATTCTCCACAATATAACTTACTGGTAATCTTAAGGTTGTAATAAAATATTGACTTACGTGAATCAATATAACCAGTGAAGTGTAGAAGAATCTAATTGGTTAACTATATTTCTAGATGGTCAATTCATCTTAACAAATATGTATGATTATAATTTTTAGTATCTTAAAGACACCTCATCACTTTGTATGAAGAATAAAGTGGTCTTAACTTTAGTTATTCTGATACTACTTAACGATCCTGAAACAAATGTAATGCAAAGTCTTATTCAGACTCTTAGGCATACACTAGGCTTCTAAAATAGAAGCAAATGAATGTTCTTAATTTATTCTCACTCCAGATCATTTTTCAGATGCTGGTTCGAGTTGAATTTATCACACTTAAAGTTAAAAGTTATATCAGATGAATAATACATAATTTTATTTAATCAGAGATCCTGTGGCTACTCTCTAATTAATTAAAATTATATATATTATTTATATTCCTTATCTCAAAATAATAATTTGAGATATGAATTATTTCACCTCATATAGAAAACTTTTATCATCATTTGCAAGTAACATATTGTCTATGTATAAAATAAATATTACTCCCACTAACCTTCTGGTATATAATTATTTCCATAATTCTCTTTTCAAACCTAAAGGAAAAGATGATTTAATACCAATTTGTGAGATGTTTGTTTTAATCTACAGGTAGACACTTTAAGCTTGCATATGTTCACCCCTATTAGAGGAAAATATTTATGGTAGTCTGTATACCTTCTCCTCTAGTTTACTATTTGGAATTAATTAATGAATTGAAACGAGCAACAAATGCCAATGTCTAGAATCTTTTATAAAGACAAGTGAGAATGTAAATCTCTTTTGTTATTGATTCTTAGTTCAAAATGAACTTCTTAGCAATGAATATTCTTTTATATCTTTATGTTTCTCAATGTTGCCTAATGAATATTATTGGTGAAAAAACTTATGCTTAATTAATGTTCTCCACCCCATTAGGCAACTTTACTAAAGATAAATTTTATTGCTCTTTAAGATATTCATTTCTTCATTCATGGCATGTTGTACTACAACTTCAATTCTTTATCATTCTATAATTTAATTTGTGTCTCAAATTAATATTGTAGTTGAACTCTTATTGTACAAAATGTAATCACTAGAAAATATTGATCTTATTGTTCTAATAAGTCATCTTAAGGATGGACCAACAAACTCTTGAAAGAGCAAATGGTTCAATATGCATGTTATTTTAGAAATTATAAGCAATTACTAAATAACATAACTTATTAGAATTTTATCAATGACTTGTAGACTATTAATGATTAGTTATGAATTCTCAATAACCATTAACCTTAAGGGTTGTTGTACTAAATCATAATTAATCTAATACTTGAGGTGGAAGTTTGAGAAAATATGAATTATCTTTCTTAGAAACTAGTTTCCTAGATTGATCACTCCTACTGATCAAGTCAATTCTTAATTCCACAATTCTAGTATTGTGAGATGGATAATAAAATATGTAACCCTTAGACCTTATAGCTTTTATGATGAAATGCTTATTTATGGTATTTGGGCCCAGATCTTTTCTTTGACAATTGTACTCTAAATGTATATGGGTATTTATAAAATGTGTACATGTCATCAAGTCGGTTTTCAACCTTATCACAACTCAAAATATGTTTGAGAAACAACTTTAGTTAGAACACGATTCGATATGTACACCCCATTGAAGAGTATCAATAGAGAAAGATTTAGGAAAGTTCGGAGTTTGCTATGTAGGCTCCACCCCATGTCCAAAAAATGCTTAGTTTCTTAAATCTGTCACACACTATGATTTAGGTGTATCAGGCATATGTATCGGGCAATGAACCTATGCTTTTAAAGAAACTTTGCAAATGGACTGGGAGTTTATCCATTCTCACGAATTTTAGTATTCTCCATTTTATATTTGATCTCACTATCTTAATATGCAAAATGCACTATTTCTCTAATTAAGATTTAAATGCCTTTGAAACATATAAATCTATGCTTTTGTAGAAATATAATTTATGTGAGTAATCATTAAAAAAGAGATGCAAAATTTGAGTCTATGTCTTCAAAATTAATTGACTAGTATGATTTCTAATATGATAGAATTCTAATATGCACCGATTTTGACTTGTTGGAATACATATTCTTAATGAATTTCACACAAGTTCTAAATAAAGTTAGTAAAATCAGTGTAATGAATATCTCCACCATTTACTAACATTTATTCTATTTATGGATATATGTTCCATATTTTTTGGTGCTATAATGTAGAAGAATTCTTATTAGCAATACATTTTTTTTTATTGTCAGATTGAACTTGCATATCTTTATGAGTGACATCATTTTGTAGTAAAGACCTCTAAATGTGTCTAAATCAAGTTTCAATAGAATCTTGGAACATAAAGGTCTTTGCTAATTTTAAAACAAAGTCACTACTATATTGCTTGTTCCTTAAACTTCTAAATGTGAAAACTTATCTTGTCTGTGGATAAGATTTGCTCACAGTTACTGACTTTCTCAGGTTTATTTGTAAACCTTGCAAGAAATTATGAATGTGGAATAACAATCTAAAATAATCCACTGTGTGTTAATGATAAATACATCAACTATATTAGAATGAATTCATACACAATAAATTAAAATTTATTGGTGATAATACAGTGTGATTTGTATTTCTTAATTATACAGTGAAAACTGTACATGTTAGATGAAGTTATCAGAATAAATTTTGGAAATTTCTACTGGTATAGAAGAAATTTATGAATAGTGATGTAATAAAATTACATATATAGTTTTGAGGTTTAAATGAATCATGTTTTACCAATGAATAAACATGCTTAAATATGAAATCTTATTAAACAAAAATTGCATGTGGGCTAAAATTTTAATTTAATAAGATTAAATTTAGATGTAGATTATGATAGATTTACACAATTTATGAAAAAACTTAAAGTTTAATATTTCTATCTCAATGAAAGGTATGAAACACTAATAAATTTTTCAAAATTTTATACTTTATGATAAAATTATTAAATTAAATCTACATAATTCCCTGTGGAATAAATTAAGAGAATTTAATTCAATATATTAATTATGTAAATATAATAAAATCCCTGTAGGGTAAGATTATTATGTTCACATAATTTATGTCCATTATGTGATCTTGATCCACTTAATATATATAATTTTATATAATTAAGGATGCTGTGGCTACTCCCTAATTATTTAAAATTATGTGGTCCACTAGACACCAAAGTATAAACTGAAGATTAAAATTTTACTAAATCTAAAATTTCTTGTGGGCTAAATTTTAAATTTAATAAAATTAGATGAACCTTATGATAGATTTAATTAAACAATTAGTTTAGGAAAATGAAGGTTTATTATCTATCTTTATTAAATTTGTGATAACACTATTAAATTAAATCCCCATAACTCCCTGTGGGGTAAATTAAGAGAATTTAATTTAACATATTATCTTAATTAATTATACAAATATAATAAAATCCCTGTAGGGTAAAATTATTATACTTATATAATAAATTACAAGTTATGTCCATTAAGGTGAATTTTAATTAATATATAATTTTATACAAATAAGGATGTTGTGGCTACTCCCTAATTATATAAAATTATATTTTCACCTTTGACATTAGGTATTGGGCTCTACCTAAAACTAATTTCGTTATTAACATAGTAGACAATCACTGAGATTAGTGCTCCTAGTGTGGTCGTCCGAAGATCATTAAAAACCGTTCTAGATATGAGCATTTGTCCCAAGTTCATGTTTTCTTATGTCAAACCACAAAATTACTTACATTTTATTCATATTTTATTCATTTTAGGAAGTTTTATGAATATTTTATGAATAATTTTATGAAGTTTTATGAAACTTAATGTGCTATATAAAATATTCAACCTATCTTAATGTTTGAACATTTCTAAATATATCTAGCACTATAAAAGAAATTTATGTATAACATTTAAATCATACAAATCAAAATTAATTGTATTAAAAATAAATTTTCCAAATAAATACAAATTCAAACAATTATTGTATGATAATAAATTAAATGCTTAATTCCATGATATGTAATTAATTATGCATTTATAACCATATAATATCTTAAATATTTGTACTAATAATTAATTTGTATAAATAAGTTAAATATACAAATTAGTACAATTAATTATATGAAATGAATTAAATGCAAAATTAAAGAATATACTTAATGACAGATTATCAATTAATTTAATCAATAAATTACTTAATTGGTAAATAAATATAATAATTGCGCACTTAATTGTAGAACAATTAAATATTCACATTCTTAAAATATCACAATTATTGTAATTACATGTAAAAAAATAAAACATGTAATTAATTTACCAAATTAAAAACTTTCCATAATAATTTATTACTAAATAACATATAATATATGAAGATATATGTTAAATAAGAATGGAAAGTTTAAACAAATGTAATTTAATTGACTAAATAAACAAAAATAAGGAAATAAAATAAAATTCCAAAAATAAATTAAAATAATAAAATTTCGGAATTTTCTTAAATTTTTCTTAATTTTCATTTTTTTTTTTTTTTTGAAAAATCTGCCCTGAAAAACGACATAATAAATTTTCCTTAAACTTCTAAAAATCATGAAATCAATTCTAAAATGATCTAAATGAAAAAATTAATAGATCTATATTGATTTCAAGCATCGAAAACACGCAAAATGTATACTTTTAATTTCAAAAAGTGTTTTGGGGTCCGAATGGATTTTTCCAGTAAAATTTTCAGATTTTAAGGTATTGAAATTATTTTAATGCACAAAATCGATCTATAATATCTTATGAATATAGTAAGGCATATAGAATTCAAAATAAATACCAAAAATGAAAACGGAAAAAATACGGACCGAAGCATAAAACTTTCATGTATATATATACTCATATACAATATATACTGCATAAAATCATCATTAATGTATGGAAGAGAATATTACATACAATTTTATGCAATAAAAACATATATAAAAAATATATATATACGTATATATATACAACAATACTTACGTATATATATAATATATATAAACAAAATTAAAATATGAATATATATATGTATATACGTAGATTGAATTAAATATATATATATAATTGAAATTATATGAATATGAATATATATATAAATTAAGAACCGATCATATACATATATATTATATATATGAAGATGTATATGAATATGAATGTATATATATATGTATATATAAAAAATTGAGTATGAATATATATATAATCGGGATTATATAATATGAAAGTATACATAAAATATACATAATTTATATTATAAATGAAGAACCCCGTAAATGTATATATATATATGAAACTCAAAAAAAAAAAAAAAAAAAAAATCAAGGCAGAGATATATAATCCGCTCTGATACCAACTGTTAGAGAATTTATATATATAAACTGAAACATATATGTTTATGTATAAAATGCGGAATTAAATCAAACATATATACACTATGAATAAGGATCGAAATACCTCCAGCCATTGATTCTTGAGCTTCAAACCCACATAAGCTTTGATCTGCAAAGGAAACTTGTTGATGTGGGTAATCGGGCTTCCTCGCTCTCTCAACTCTCTTTAGATGGATTTTGCTGTTATGAACAGAATGAGTGAGGAGCTCGGGGACCGAGACCCTATATTTATAGGTGAGATACTCCATCAGTATCTGGGCCACATTAATTGTCAGAATGTTTTGACAATTAATTCAGGAAATCAAATCAGGTAATGAATATAGAAATCTGACCATATATAGAATATTACATAATTGATTTTGTCCAGATTCAATGAATATAAAATATTCATTTATCAGAAAATCAATTATTTATTTATTTCCTTAAATAGAAATTTATTTCTTTAAATAGAAATATATTTCCTTAAATAAAAATATTCTTATAGTTGTTACCTTTACCAAAGCCATTCTCTTCTCCATCATCTTCAATCTCACTTTCTTCTTTTTCTTAACCTTACTTTCTAGTTTTTTTTTTTTTTTTTTTTTTTTTCCATTTGTTTGAAAAATCCATCCACATTTTTCTTCTTTTATGTTTAATTGTATTTGAGCCCTCTCTCTCATGTTCTTCTTTTTCTTTTGTGGGTATTTTTTTGTGTTTCAAAGTCCATGGTTATTATTTTTTTTGTTTTTTTTTTCACCGTCTTCTTCCTCAAGTTCTTTCTCTCCATTAACATATAAGTTTTTTTTGGAAGAGATTGTAATGGTTACATTAAATATGTAACCGTCATGGTTATATTTTTTTTTAGTCATTAGATTATCATTAAATAGTTGTGATTAAATTGGAAATTAAATAAAAATAAATAATAATTAATTTATAACGTAATAGTCACCTAATAATTTATTTCTTTATAAAACTTTAATGAATGATTAATTATATTTAAAATTAAATTAATTATAATTATTAATTAATTTTTCATAATTTATTATTAAATAAAGATCTTTTAGCAATTTTTCCCCTTAAATTATTAAAATTTTTCTAGCAAAATTCTTAATAATTTAAAATTATACACATATAATTTCATAATTAAAATTTTATTATACTTATAACTTTAATTTAAAATTATTACACTTAATTATTAAGTTTTTTTTATTTAAATATTTAAAAAGTAAAAAGTAAAATAAGTTGATCTTATTTTCAAAAAAAAAAAAAAAAAAGCTAAACTCCTCCATCTTTTTTTTTTTTTTTGATAAGGAGTTATTTACTCAAAAAACCAAACCAAAGTTAAAAAACAAAATCAAGCTCCCCAAGAAAATACGAACCTCAAACTTGAATAGAAAAACTCATACTTAGTTCTTCTAGTTATAAAAAAATAATTTAATATCATTTAAAAATAATTAATTATTTAAAAATTTATTATACAAGAAGAGAATTCTAATTGTATAAAAAAAGTCTAATTTTTGTAAAAAAAAAAAAACATTGTAAATAATAATTAAATGACTTAACTGTTAAAATAATTACAGTAGGGATTTTTATAAAAAAAAATTATTTATGATTATTAATTGCTAAAAGAGATCTTGTTAAAAAACCAAACTAGTGTCAAAAAATAAAGTCAAGCTCCCCCATAAAATAAGCAACCTCAAACTTGAATAGAAAAACTCATACTTAGTTCTTCTAGTTATAAAAAAAGTAATTTAATATAATTTAAAAATAATTAATTATTTAAAAATTTATTATACAAAAAGAGAATTCTAATTTGTGTAAAAAGAAGTCTAATTTTTGTAAAAAAAAAAATCATTTTAAATATTATAATTAAATGGCTTGACTGTTAAAATAATTATAGTAGGAATTTATATAAAAAATTATTTGTGATTATTAATTGCTAAAAGAGATCTAGTTAAATATTCAATTAATTATAATTATAATTAATTGATTTTAAAAAGGAAGTTTTACCTATTGGTAACCTAATATTATAGGTAAAGGAAAAATGTAACCATGATGGTTACAATAAAAATGTAACTATTGAGTAGTCAGTCACCCAAGTATTTTTATTTTATTTCTTGTTCAGTTCTTTTTTTTTATTATTATTTTTTTCTTTAGTTTTTAAAGTTTTTGGCCACATTTTTCGGAAAGATAAGAGTATGGTTTTTATATTCTAATTTTTTAGAGCTGGGCTTGCAAATATAGCATCTATTGCATCTGGTGTTGAGGTTGTGCAGAAGATGATTAGTTGTTTTTAATCTTTTGGTCTTTTTTTTTTTTTTTTTTTGATTTCTTTTAGTGTTATTTTGCGGTTGTTTTGCCATGATTTATTTATTTGACGTAGATTTTACTGTTCTTGCTCCATCTTGCCAGAATTAATGATTATTTTCTAGATTTTCTCATGTTGCTATGGTGATCCTGTCCATGGGTGTGGTAGATTGAGGTTAGAAATACATTTCTTCTTCCTTCTTTATGGATGTTTTTGTGGTTTTTTGATTTTTCTTTTCTTATAAATACATTTAACGAGCTCACTGGCAAGAGAATTTTGAGGTGTATGATTCTTTTATGTTTTTCTAAGTGGTTAAATCTGCTACATTTATTTTTCATTATTTTTGTGTTATTTTAGTATTTTTTTATATTCTGATTTTCCAAGACTGGGCTTGCAAATATAGCCACTATTGTATCTAATGTTGAGGTTGTGTAGAAGATGGTTAGTTTTTTTAGCCTTTTCTTTGTTTTTTTGTTTTGTTTGATTTGTTTTAGTATTATTTTACAGTTATTTTTCCATGACTATTTATTTGACGTCAATTTCACTATTTTTGCTCAATCTTGCTGGAATGAATAATTATTTTGTTAGGATTTTATGCCCTAAATAAAATCCATTTCAATACAATCTTATCTGTTATCAATAGAAGATTAGAAATCATTTATGTTTACATGTAGTTTTCATGTTTATGGTTTAATGTATACAATTTCTGTTAAGTCCAGAATATATAGTTATTCACAATTACAGTGATGTCAACACAGTGAAAGGTAATTGTGATTATATGCTTCAAAAGTTAATGTCCCATGATTCATGAGTGCACTGGATTTACTCTGATGTGATAGTCAGCGATAAAGCTTACTTACACCTTGGATAAGTGTTATGTGTTGGGAATATTTTACCAGGATCTAGATTTACTAAAAAGTATGTTTCATTAACATCCTATATATGAATTCTCTGAAATAATGAAATAAACACATAAGGGTTTAATAAAACCTTACATTGATTGCAGCGGAATATAATGACTCCTTCCGTTCAAGATCTCTAGCCCTAGATTCCTTTATGTAGCAGAGTATTATCAAGATTTGAACCTAGATCTCTTTCTCTCTTTCGGGTTTGGTTCCCACCGTCTTACTCACTATGATTGAGTACTTGACTTGCTATGTGTGGGCATGGCACTCATTCACTCAAGGTTCGAATGTGGAAGAACAATGAAGGAGGCTAAAATCACTAAGGAAGGAACTCTCTCATCTAGGTTGGTTGAATAGTCAAGTTGACAATACTTGGATAAGTGAGAGCATCATGTTCCTTTTATAGTGTTTCAGCTAGGGCTTAGGGCTGAATTATATGGATTAAAAAAGAATAAAATATTGGGCAAAATAAACAATAGGGCCAGCCACTTAAAGGAACCAAACTCTAGTTACAATTTTGCCACTTTTTTTCAACCACTTATTCTTCTTTCAATAATAACATATTTTCCAATTCATTCCTAATAAGTATAATTAATTATCAAATAAAATTTTCATTTATGTAATTTATTAATTAGACCATACAAAGTCTCTCAATTAACAAATTCACCCCAAAACCTCTTTTCTTCACAATTAAGCCCTTGCTTAGTGAAAATTCGTAAATAAGACATAGTCTAATTTTACAATTGTAATTAATTAATGAAAATTAATTAACTGAGTCTGCAAGAAGTATTACCTCAACTAGTGAGGGGACCATGAGCCTATATAACCGAGCTTTCAATAAGTAGATATTGAATTTACCAAGTAAACTCCCTAACTTATTAATTCCGCCTTGCGCCACTATAGATTTATAATTGAATAGCACTCTCAATTATATAGAACGCTCTATATGTACCACGATATAGATACGCTATGATTAATCATTGTTACAATCCTAATAGTCAAAGATCCTCTATAGATGATTTACACTGAATAGGAACAAATTTACCGTTCTATCCTTCAATGTATTTTATCCTTAAAACACTTAGCTACCTATAAATGATACTTCAGAAAACTAATATAATTATTGAAATGAGGCCTCAATCATTTATCTCTATTCAACCAAGCTAGAAGGAAATCATTATTTTACTTCTAAATACTTATAGAAGCTATAGATTTCATATCTATGATCAACGCTCCAACTCAATTGAACTACCTTGTCCTTAATCTATATGTCACGAGTGTTGGGTTTTATGCCCTAAATAAAACTCATTTCAATATAATCAGATTTACTTATTAATATAGATCAGAAATAACATTTAATGTTGCATGGTTCACATGATTTATGTCATGATTATATGTACATAATGTATAAATTCATCTGAAAGCCTTTTCACATACTTGATCCTGTTTATTGTGCCGTCAACACATTGGAAAGTAAACATGACTATGTGAATAAAGTTTCCTAGATTTATCAGACACAGGGTTTTACTGATATGATAATCTACAACAAGAGTTTACTTGTATTTGGAGAAATACTATGTTCTTTCCAGAGCATTGGTTAAAGTAAAGCTCAGGTTGGATGCATGGAGTATGCATTGGAAGGGACCGATATTGAACTTTGACTTAGATTTATTAAACCTACCGTAATATCTATTCAAGTCAATATCGCCTAGTTGATCCTAGATCAAATGATCTTAATCCTGATATGATTAGGCTCAATCTCGAGAGGCTATTCGTGTTCTTTGATTTGTTAGTTAAGCCTACTTTTAGGTCAGGGTGATACGTACATTTTGGGAACACGGTAGTGCAATTGAGTGGGAGCGCTAGCATAAACATGGAATCTATAGCTTCTATCTGGCGAATAGTAAGCAAAGGATGATCTCCTTCGAGCTTGACCAAACGAACATAAATGGTGGAGTACTCATTTCACATAAGCTGAAATATCATTTATACGGGGTCAAGTGTTTTAAGGAATAAATACATTGTAGGGTGTAACGGTAATTTAATCCCTTTACAGTGTAGATCATTCATATAGAGGATCATTGATCACATTAGGATTATAACAATGGATAACTAATGATGTGTCTATATGGTGGAACATATAGAGCATTCTATATACTGAGAGTGCAATTCTAAGTTCTATGCGTGGATTCAACGAAGAATTAATAAGTTAGTGAATTTTAGTGCTAAATTCTTGATCTACTTATTGGAAGCTCGGTTATATAGACCCATGGTCCCCCCACTAGTTGAGATAATATTGCTTGTAAGACTCATGTAATTGGTTTTGATTAATCAATTATAATTCTCAAATTAGACTATGTCTATTTGTGAATTTTTCACTAAGTAAGGGCGAAATTGTAAAGAAAGAGTTTATAGGGGCATATTTGTTAATTATGATACTTTGTATGGTTCAATTAATAAATATGATAAATGACAATATTATTTAATAATTATTTATAGTTATTAAATAGTTAGAATTGGCATTTAAATGGTTGAATTAGGAAATTGGTATTTTTGAGAAAATCAGATACAAAAGGTGTTAAAATTGCAAAATTGCAAAAAGCAAGGCCCAATCCACTAAGTGTAGGGCCAGCCACTTTTGTAGGAAATTTAAACTGATTTTTTCATTATTTTAATGCCAAATAATTCAAACCTAACCCTAGTGGAATGCTATAAATAGATAGTGAAGGCTTCAGGAAATTTACACTTAAATTTCTACACTTCTTCTGATTCAGAAAAACTGAGCCTTCTCTCTCCCTATCTTTAGCTGACCACTCTCTCTCTTCTTCCTTGATAATTTCGAAATCCTTAGTGTATGAGTAGTGCCCACACACATCAAGTGATACCTCAATCATAGTGAGGAAGATCGTGAAGAAAGATCATCAGCAAAGGAGTTTCAACATCAAAGATTCAGAGAAAGAGATCCAGGTTCAGATATTGATAATGCTCTGCTACAGAAAGGAATCAAGGGCTAGATATCTGAACGGAAGGAGTCATATTATTCCGCTGCACCCAATGTAAGGTTTCCTAAACTTTATATGTGTTTATTTCATCGTTTTAGAAAGTTCTTATTTAGGATGTTAATAAACATACTTGTGAGTAGATCTAAGATCCTGGTAAAATAAATTCCAACAACTGGCCTCAGAGCCATGGTAATTGATTTACTTACATGTAATTTGGACTTTAAAACGATTGTTTGTATGTTCTTTAGATGGTATCATGTTGTATTGAGTGTTATTTCATGATTGATTGATGTTTGTAAATTTTCGTGAAAAATAATTGCGATTTTGTTTCTGGAATTATTTTTATTGGATAGTATGGGAAAAATTAAGCAAGTTAGCCTTTTACAGAACTCAATTTCGATTTTATTTGAATTAGTTATGAATTTTTGAAGATTTGAAAAAATCGGGGCTGTGCTGATATTTTCCTGCGATCGCAAATCTGTCCGTACAGTTCACAATTTTTTCATTTTTCTTCGATTTTTCATGCTTTTTCATGGAATTAACTTCCAATTTTTGGTATAGTTTTGTATTTATACTATTACTATTCCTAATTCAATTCTAATTATCTTTTTGAATTAATTTAATATTTTTTAAATTTAATTCAAGATATTAGTGTAATTTGAATTTGAATAGAATTAGTATCTATATTCTTGCTTAAAAAATCTATCTTATTTTAAAATTTGATTATATCTTATCTTATTTTAAATTTTAAAAATAAGATATTTATAATCATGTAATTTTTAAATGATATAAGATATTTTGCTAATTTTTTAAATTTTGTTATTTTATTTATTTAAATTACATTTAAAATTTGAAAAAGATATTTATATCTTTTCTAATTTTTTATTTAATTTTTATTTATAAAATAACATTTAAAATTTAAAAGTAGTTAGCAAATTTTTGAAATGATATTTAGGTTGGTTGAAACCTAATTTTTCAAAAATTGTAGGTTTAATTTTAAATTTAAATTTTTTTTAAAAAAAAAAAAATTCGAATTTTTTTTTCAATTTTTTTTTTTAAATTTTTCGAAATTTTTTTTATTATTTAATTAATTATTTCGAAATTAATTATTTAATTTAAAATTAAATAAATCCTACATCCAACTATCCAGCTAACCTTGTTGCAGGAGTATGTGTTTTAGCTTATGTGTAAGTTTTTAAAACCTATTATTACTTGATTGCAAATAGCCATGGTTACCTTTTGCCAGATCTAATGATCTGATGGCTCCCTTGGTCAAGATAATAATTTGTAACAGGTATATTTACAATCTTCTTTCATCTGTGTATGACCTAGCAACATGATAGGACCCATCCAAAGTGTGCCTGTGTGAGCCTATGTGTTTAATTTTATTATAGATGCATGTAGGTTAATGTTGCTAAAATAAATTATCATAGTTATTGATAGAATTTATTTAGGCCCATTTAGTTTTTGGGCCTATTCAATTAATAACAGTTGTTCTTATTAAGGTTAAATTCCTCTCTTTTGGGCCTTGTGTGAGAGTTGGGAGCCATAGAAGTGGGTACGACATACTGAACCCAGCACCCCCTCACACAAACTACCCCAATTGTGAAGGCTCATTTGCCTGATTTGAACAACTGTACTAGGTTAATTACACTAGTTTAACCTAATAAAATTGATTAGCAACATAATTAATTTCATTTATTTTGAAATTAATTTAAGAAAATTATAGTTTAAAGAATTTTTATTCTAAGCTAAACTATATGTATTTTCTTGTATTTAATTAAATATAGAATTATAACCATCTAGATTCTTTCTGGAACTTAATTTAAATTTTTCATTAAATATTCTTATTTAAGTTGATATTTAGTTATTTACAACTAACCAACTTAAATCTGAATATCTTTTGAATTTCAAATTTTAAAATTAAGTTGAGGAATTTTAGGCATTGGTTATTAAGATTCTTTAGATATTTTTTAAGTTAATATCTTTTCGAATATTAACTTAAAATGAAATATTTTCAAATTAAGTGGTTACAACTTAATTTTTGATATTTAATTAAATTTAAATTTGAAAAAATATTTAAGTTCTAGATTTTTTCTAATAAAACTTAAATTAGATATTTTTTCAAATTTTGTGGAAAAGATACTTAGTCAAATAAGATATTTTCTAGATAATTATTTCTAGACTACTTATTATTTCTAATATTAAATAGGAAAATATTATAAATTGTGAAATTAATTATTTAATTAATTTTGGTACAATTTATTTTAAGTATATTTTTCCTAGTATTAAACTAGAGATTAATAATTAAGCCTTCTCTACACTTAATTATTTATTTCTTGAATTTAATACATTTAATTAATTTGAAAATTAAATATCTAAGTTGATTTTTATCATCATACTTAAATATTTCTTTTTTCATGACATTTAATTAAATAGAAAATTATTTTTAGTTGAAATTTATTTTTTCAACTAAATTTAAATAATTTTCAAAATATATTTTTTTTATTTTATTAATCAATTTTCGAAATTGCATTTCTTAAATGCTAGAATTTCGAATTTTATCTTGAAAAATAGATTAAGTTGTAAATTAATTATTTATTTTAATTAATTCTTGGATCAACTTAAATCAATGATTTTTTCATTTATTGATTAATTTAAAATAAATTAAATTAAAGTATATTATTAGAAATTGAATTAATTAGTCAAAGGAAAATCTAGATAGATGATATTTTTGCTTGAAGTATTTTTCTAGTGTATTTAATTAAATAGAAAATTCATATTTAAGTTGATTTTCATCATCATACTTAAATATTTGAAATTTTTCTTATATATTTAATTAAATAGGAAAATTATATTTTTTGTTGCAAATTAATTTTATTAATTAATTTTGGGCCAACATTAAATTAGAATAATTTTTCAAGGATTAATTTTTTATTTTAACATGCATTTTCGAAAATTGTATTCTTAAATACTTTAATTTTTCGAAATGCAATATATATTTATAGAAAATTAAATTTGAGTTGTAAATTAATTTAAATTAATTTTGTAACAACTTAAATTGAATATTTTTCTAAATATTTATTGGAAATTATTACTAAGATGGAAATAATTCATGTTATTTTCATATCCATCTAAGTAAAATTTATAAATATTAAATTAAAATTTATATTTAGAATTTTTCATTCTAAATTGGAAATTTTAATTAAATAAATATATATTTAAAATAAATAGAATAAATAAAGAGAATCAATGAAAATACAACTCACTTTAAATAATGAGCTTGATTATTATTAAGATATTCGATCTCCATTGTTGGTCTTACAAAAGTTAAATGTTTTCAATATAACCTCGAGACGCTAGACTTCGTCCCCCTATGGATGGTTATACGTTGAACGCATTTAACACCGTAAGATTTCATTTGATAAGTGTTTTGTAAGTTTTCGTCTCTATTAGACTCTCCCCTACGGTGACTACTTAGAGATAAACTTATGAAACATGAAACAATGGTAGAGGCTCATGAAATGAGAATAACCTTGACTCTCGCCTACCGGGACAACGTTGGATTCTTATTTTGATCGAATAAAAGGTTGCTAGAATGGTTTCTATTTTAGATGAGCTGACAACTCTATTCAATAAATGATGCTTTGACTCTCGCCTACGGGACCTTTGTATCGGTTGTTGAAAACCTTGGAAATTATTTAGGATTGTATGTTTTAGTATTTTCACTAGTCATTCCTACTTGCTATATGTTTATAATTTCTGAATTGTGTATGAATTTATATTGAACCATGTTATTTTCTGTTATTAAGTTGTAGTTTAATTTCGAATCTTCATTGTTGGTCTAACATGTTTGTTTTTCTAATGAGATAAATCCCTAATGGATTTTTCTCCATTAGACATACATAATAGTGTAAGATCTCGAAAGATAAGTATTGTATATGCGACATCTAACTGTTCATCAATTGATGACACCTTAGACTAGTATTTTTACAATATGAAACAAGAAGATTACATAAATAAGATTACTTTGTCTTTCGCTAATCGAAGCATCGTTGGATTCTTATTTATAAACGAAATTATCCTAATTCCTCTTAGCTTATTCATTTCGAATTAGCTTCAAAACATATCATTGGATGAATGGTCTATAAATCATTTCATGTCATTATATTTTCTCTTAAGAAATTAAATGACACATATGATTATAATCCCGAAATTCTATTCCCAATTGATATAAATCCTCAATCTTAGAAATCTCCTACTTGTATGGGCAAATCTGACTTAGAGTTTGTATTAGTAGTGGTGGTCCAAGAAAGAATTACTCATTATATTTGGTTGAATTTAAGTCTTTGACTTTAATTTTAGAATCCAAACAGAAATTTTCTTATATTTCTAATTCCAGATACAATACAGTTACACTTTCTCAAGTGTTTAATATCCATCTTTTATTAATGGATTCAAACTGTATGGAATATGAGTTAGGTATTCTGTGACCAGGATCCACTTGCACTATTCTAAGAACTCTTTGATGTAACTAAACCTATGTCATCAAAAGACACTACCACATTTTTTTTTAATCTATGGCATTTGTATCTTGTTCATAGTGAATTTGACATGATCAATTTTTAGAAAGAGTTAATATGCCTATATCCACTGAAAGTAGTTCATCTCATTCGCAGATGGATGTACATTCAGGGGTGGATATGAGTTTTTCGTTGTATTCTTAAAACGATAACTCTAGATTATACCTTTTAGCAAAGAAATTTGAAATGTTTGAAAAATTTCATTAATTTCTAGCAATGGTTAAAACCATTAAGGTAAGTGGTTAAAGATCTTGCGAACTGATAGGGGTGGAGAAATAGTTAGTAGATATGCAGTTCAAAGATCATTAAATTGATTTTTGAATTATATCCAAACTTACCTCCCCAGAAATTTCGAGTTGCATGTTAATGATTAGTTACTAGTCGTTGCCTAATTCCTTCTATGGTAATACAATTTCAGAATGATGTAATGGTTGTATACTTAATGTAAATCATCACTAGATTCATGGATGACCTAATCAAAATCTTAAGAAAAGCTAGAACTGTTAACCATGGTTTGTTAGCTATTCTAAGTGATTAGGGGTGGACCATCTAATAGTCAATAGATAAGAAAGTGTTTGTTCAAACAAATACTACTTTTCTAAGATAATGACTAAGTCTGAAAACAAGTAGCAAATAAAGGAGATATTTTATTCTTGATTCCAAAAGTGTTCTATCATCTTATATAACATATGATGATCCCACTGCCTCTGTTGTCTTGTCACAACCGAAGAGATCAATACCATTTAGTTTTCTTCGACATAATTCACGGTACCTTGTCGTAGTGGGAGAGTTTCTAGGAACTCACCTTCTTATGACTTGGGAGACACAAGTGATTAAAATCCATTGTGAGTTTAAACAAGTAATGGATTGTCAAGATAAGAAACTAAGAAGAAAGCCAATAGAACTATGGTTTAATCCATTCACATGGAATAACCTAAAGTTTTCTATTACAAGGACATAAAAGGAAATTTTCGTTTATAAGTCCATTCAATGGACTTAACAAAACTTCCTGTTCCTAGTATTATAGGTTTGAGTTTATCTAAACCTATGGCTTGTGGTATACCTGGTAATTACTTACTCTAATGCAAGCAACTTACTTTAGTAAGATGCTGAAGCATTTTCTTTCTAATGGCAATCTATAGAAGCTTCACAACTTCTTAGGTATAGATTTTATTTATCTAAGGAAAAGTCTTAACTATTCCAGAAAAGATAAAGCCATGAAAGAATTTCTTATATCAACAGTGAAAGGTCTTAGATATGCTTTTGTATGCCTTAGACCAGATACCTGCTGTTGAGTGGGAGTAATGAGTAGGTATCAGATTAATCCAGGAGAAGAACATTGGAAGACAATCAAGTAAATCTTAAGATTAAGAAGAGGAACTATATGTTAGTCTATAAGGGTGTGTTTAAAACTCTTAGACTACACCATATAAGATTTTCGAAATTTGCCTATGTGCTAGTAAATCTTTTTGATAAGATGGTGATTACTCTGGGGGTGGAATAATGATTTTAGAGAAGTGTAAAAACCTATCTGAAGTCTCTAGGTCTACCAGAGAGAGACTGAATGTTAAAGCTGCAGGAAAGGTACTTATTCAGTCTAAGGAAAGTTCTATACATCTTTGGCGCCATTCCAAATTGCCTTAAACTACTAGTGTTAATTTCCTGATCAACCAAAAGTAGTTACCAAAGGTATAGAATCCAGTATCCCAAGAGAGTAAACATATAGAGAGGAATTTCACATTATCAATGATTTTGTGATTAAGGAAGAGTAATAGTGGAGAAAAGGTTGTGGTTAATTCAACCTTTCAGATCCTATTACGAGGAGTTTACTACTACTACACTTGATTTGTATATCAAGGTGTTGAGATTATTTAAAACGCACTTTTTGTTTTATATTAGTGCAAGTGGGAGTTTGTTGGGTTTTATGCCCTAAATAAAACTCATTTCAATATAATCAGATTTACTTATTAATATAGATCAGAAATAACATTTAATGTTGCATGGTTCACATGATTTATGTCATGATTATATGTACATAATGTATAAATTCATCTGAAAGCCTTTTCACATACTTGATCCTGTTTATTGTGCCGTCAACACATTGGAAAGTAAACATGACTATGTGAATAAAGTTTCCTAGATTTATCAGACACAGGGTTTTACTGATATGATAATCTACAACAAGAGTTTACTTGTATTTGGAGAAATACTATGTTCTTTCCAGAGCATTGGTTAAAGTAAAGCTCAGGTTGGATGCATGGAGTATGCATTGGAAGGGACCGATATTGAACTTTGACTTAGATTTATTAAACCTACCGTAATATCTATTCAAGTCAATATCGCCTAGTTGATCCTAGATCAAATGATCTTAATCCTGATATGATTAGGCTCAATCTCGAGAGGCTATTCGTGTTCTTTGATTTGTTAGTTAAGCCTACTTTTAGGTCAGGGTGATACGTACATTTTGGGAACACGGTAGTGCAATTGAGTGGGAGCGCTAGCATAAACATGGAATCTATAGCTTCTATCTGGCGAATAGTAAGCAAAGGATGATCTCCTTCGAGCTTGACCAAACGAACATAAATGGTGGAGTACTCATTTCACATAAGCTGAAATATCATTTATACGGGGTCAAGTGTTTTAAGGAATAAATACATTGTAGGGTGTAACGGTAATTTAATCCCTTTACAGTGTAGATCATTCATATAGAGGATCATTGATCACATTAGGATTATAACAATGGATAACTAATGATGTGTCTATATGGTGGAACATATAGAGCATTCTATATACTGAGAGTGCAATTCTAAGTTCTATGCGTGGATTCAACGAAGAATTAATAAGTTAGTGAATTTTAGTGCTAAATTCTTGATCTACTTATTGGAAGCTCGGTTATATAGACCCATGGTCCCCCCACTAGTTGAGATAATATTGCTTGTAAGACTCATGTAATTGGTTTTGATTAATCAATTATAATTCTCAAATTAGACTATGTCTATTTGTGAATTTTTCACTAAGTAAGGGCGAAATTGTAAAGAAAGAGTTTATAGGGGCATATTTGTTAATTATGATACTTTGTATGGTTCAATTAATAAATATGATAAATGACAATATTATTTAATAATTATTTATAGTTATTAAATAGTTAGAATTGGCATTTAAATGGTTGAATTAGGAAATTGGTATTTTTGAGAAAATCAGATACAAAAGGTGTTAAAATTGCAAAATTGCAAAAAGCAAGGCCCAATCCACTAAGTGTAGGGCCAGCCACTTTTGTAGGAAATTTAAACTGATTTTTTCATTATTTTAATGCCAAATAATTCAAACCTAACCCTAGTGGAATGCTATAAATAGATAGTGAAGGCTTCAGGAAATTT
Source organism: Cannabis sativa (assembly GCF_029168945.1). Lineage (NCBI taxonomy): Eukaryota > Viridiplantae > Streptophyta > Magnoliopsida > Rosales > Cannabaceae > Cannabis > Cannabis sativa. The sequence continues at coordinate 20,994,792 of NC_083607.1, forward strand.
ACACTTAAATTTCTACACTTCTTCTGATTCAGAAAAACTGAGCCTTCTCTCTCCCTATCTTTAGCTGACCACTCTCTCTCTTCTTCCTTGATAATTTCGAAATCCTTAGTGTATGAGTAGTGCCCACACACATCAAGTGATACCTCAATCATAGTGAGGAAGATCGTGAAGAAAGATCATCAGCAAAGGAGTTTCAACATCAAAGATTCAGAGAAAGAGATCCAGGTTCAGATATTGATAATGCTCTGCTACAGAAAGGAATCAAGGGCTAGATATCTGAACGGAAGGAGTCATATTATTCCGCTGCACCCAATGTAAGGTTTCCTAAACTTTATATGTGTTTATTTCATCGTTTTAGAAAGTTCTTATTTAGGATGTTAATAAACATACTTGTGAGTAGATCTAAGATCCTGGTAAAATAAATTCCAACAACGAGAAGATCCAATTGGTCGACTTTAACGAACAAATTGAAGAACATAGATAATACAACTAAGTTGAACCTAACCATATCAGGATTAAGATCCATAGACCTAAGATCAACCATTGATATTGAGTTAGAAAGATATAACGGTAAGTTTATGATATCTTATCCAAGATCAATATCGGTCCCTTCCAATGTAGACTCCATACATCCAATACTGGTAAACTTTGCCAATGCCCTGGAAAGGACATAACACTTATCCAAGGTGTAAGTATACCTTATTGCTGATTATCATATCAATCTAAATCCAGTGAACTGACAAATCGTGGAAATTAAACTTTTGAACATATAATCATGATTATATTCCACTATGCTGACGACACTATAATGAACAAATATATGCATATTTATATATGTTCTAGACTTAATAGAATTTATACATTAAGTATAATCATAGAATAAATCATGTGAACCATGCAACATAAAAGCGATTTTTGATCTTTATTAATTAGTAAATCTGATTATATTGAAATGGATTTATTTAGGGCACAAAACCCAACAAACTCCCACTTGCACTAATATAAAATAAGAAGTGCATTTCAAATAATCTCAACACCTTGATATCCAGATCAAGTGTAGCATGTAGTATTCTCCCCGTAATTAGATCTGACAGGTTGTATTCAATACAACCTTTCTCCACTATTACATTTCCTTAATCACAAAATTCTTCATATTGTGCAATTCCTCTCTATATGTCTACTCCTCTAGGGATACTGGATTGTTTATTTTTGGCAACTACTTCTGTGTTAGTTAGGAAGTAACACTAGTAGTTAATAAATTGTTGGTACAATGCCAAAAATTTGTATAGAACTTTCCATACACTGAATAAGTATCTTTTCCCGTAACTTTAACATTCAGTTTCACTAGTAAAGTTAGAGACTCCAAATCGGTTCTTACACTTCTCCAAAATCACTGCTCCACCCCTAGAGTAATCTGTTGGAATTAATTTTACCAGGATCTTAGATCTACTCACAAGTATGTTGATTTAACAACCTAAATATGAACTTCTAAAACGATAAATAAAAACACATAAAAGTTAAGAGACCTTACAGTGATGGCAGCGAAATTAAGTGTCTCCTTCCACTCAGATCTCTAACCCTTGATTCCTATCTGTAGCAGAGTATAATCAAGATCTGAGCACGAATGTCCTTTAGTTGGATGTGATCCTTCACAGTCTTCCAATCTATGATTGAGGTACTGTATGCTGTGTGTGGGCACTTCTCTCTCACAAGGAATTCGAAATTCTCTCTCTTTTTCTCTCTTGATTTCGTGTGATACAATGTATGGCATTCAAAGACCTATCAAGAGAATAGAGGGGGCGACTTTATATAGGAAAAGGGAAGAGCTCTACTTTCCAAATAAACAGTTTCCTCTTTTACTGTGTAATTGATTAACTGCCTTATTTAGTGTGATCCACCACTTTCCTATTATTGCTAGGCTTTGATTAGCAATTACATGGCAATTTAAAATTGAAAATAATAATTGGGAAACATGCAAAGAGGTGGCCGGCCATGGTGTGATATGGGCCTCACTTGAATTTTGCAGTTTCCTCAATTTTATTTCTATTTCTCAAAAAATGCCACTTTTCCAGTCCAATGTATACTCCATACATTCGAAACTAGTATACTTTACCAATGTCCTGGAAAGAACATAACACTTACTCCAAGTGTAAGTATACTTTATCGCTGATTATCACATCAGTGTAAATCTAAAACACTGATGAACATGGACTAAGTCTTTTGAATCATATAATCACAATCACATTCCACTGTATTGACAATACTGTAATTGTGAATGAATATATATTCTGGATTTAATCTGATTTTGTGCATATATTAAATATATACATTTTACCATAAACATGTAACATACATGTAAACATAAATCACTTCAAAATTCTATATTGATAACTAATCAGATTGTAATGGATTTTATTTAGGGCACAATACCCAACAAACTCCCACTTGCACTAACATAAAATAAGTTGTGCATTACAATCAATCTTTCGTCTCGATCCTCTGATCAAGTGTAGTATGTTTGAATCCACCCATATTTCCGGAACCATGTTCATAAAACTTATGAAACCTCCTTAACTATATGCTTTACTCATCAAGGGATACTGAAATCCTTACTGCCCATCAAGTACATCTGGACAAACAGAAGACATATCGCTCAAATTTTAAAATTTGGAATTGAGATAATGCAGTGTAGAATTTTCTTCAGTAAAATAACTTTCTGGTAATTTCGAATTTACAAAGTTATATCTTCTCTGATGAAGCTTGAATTATTATAGATGGGTTTTTACACTCTTCTACAATGATTCCTCCACCCCCAGAGTAACCACCATCTCAAAATTCTTTATGAGTCGGTGTTGATATTGGGATCACTAATGCATAGTTCCTTCTAACATATAGGTCACTTTTATAAATCTTTGTTGACTGTCCCCTAATGTTCCCCATTTGATTACATCTCAGATGACTCCCACTCAATAGTAGATGTCTGATTAAATAATACTTTGGACCTCTTATTATTGTTTTGAGGGATATCTCGTTGTTACTTATCATCTTAATCTGAAACTGTAAGTTTCTTTAAGACTACATCAACAACATAGCAGTCTAGTATTTGAAGTGTAAAATACTGTTGGGTTTTATGCCCTAAATAAAACTCATTTCAATATAATCAGATTTACTTATTAATATAGATCAGAAATAACATTTAATGTTGCATGGCTCACATGATTTATTTCATGATTATATGTACATAATGTATAAATTCATCTGAAACCCTTTTCACATACTTGATCCTGTTTATTGTGCCGTCAACACATTGGAAAGTAAACATGAATATGTGAATAAAGTTTCCTAGATTTATCAGACATAGGATTTTACTGATATGATAATCTACAACAGAGTTTACTTGCATTTGGAGAAGTGCTATGTTCTTTCCAGAGCATTGGTTAAAGTAAAGCTCAGGTTGGATGCATGGAGTATGCATCGGAAGGGACCGATATTGAACTTTGACTTAGATTTATTAAACTTACCGTAATATCTATTCAAGTCAATATCGCCTAGTTGATCCTAGATCAAATGATCTTAATCCTGATATGATTAGGCTCAATCTCAAGAGGCTATTCGTGTTCTTTGATTTGTTAGTTAAGCCTACTTTTAGGTCAGGGTGATACGTACATTTTGGGAACATGGTAGTGCAATTGAGTGGGAGCGCTAGCATAAACATGGAATCTATAGCTTCTATCTGGCGAATAGTAAGCAAAGGATGATCTCCTTCGAGCTTGACCAAACGAACATAAATGGTGGAGTACTCATTTCACATAAGCTGAAATATCATTTATACGGGGTCAAGTGTTTTAAGGAACAAATACATTGTAGGGTGTAACGGTAATTTAATGCCTTTACAGTGTAGATCATTCATATAGAGGATCATTGATCACATTAGGATTATAACATTGGATAACTAATGATGTGTCTATATGGTGGAACATATAGAGCATTCTATATACTGAGAGTGCAATTCTAAGTTCTATGCGTGGATTCAACGAAGAATTAATAAGTTAGTGAATTTTAGTGCTAAATTCTTGATCTACTTATTGGAAGCTCGGTTATATAGACCCATGGTCCCCCCACTAGTTGAGATAATATTGCTTGTAAGACTCATGTAATTGGTTTTGATTAATCAATTATAATTCTCAAATTAGACTATGTCTATTTGTGAATTTTTCACTAAGTATGAGCGAAATTGTAAAGAAAGAGTTTATATGGGCATATTTGTTAATTATGATACTTTGTATGGTTCAATTAATAAATATGATAAATGACAATATTATTTAATAATTATTTATAGTTATTAAATAGTTAGAATTGTCATTTAAATTGTTGAATTAAAAAATTGGCGTTTTTGAGAAAATCAGATGCAGAAAAGATAAAACTGCAAAATTGCAAAAAGTGAGGCCCAAATCCACTTTGCATGGCCGACCACTTTTGTAGGGTTTTCCGTCTGATATTTTCATTATTTTAATGCCAAATAATTCAAACCTAACCCTAGTGGAATGCTATAAATAGATAGTGAAGGCTTCAGGAAATTTACACTTAAAATTTTCTATTTTTCCTTCAGAGAAAAACCTGAGCCTTTCTCTCTCCCTATCTTTAGCTGCCACTTCTTCTTTCTCTTCCCTCTTGAATTTCGAAATTCTTAGTGTATGAATAGTGCCCACACACAGCAAGTGATACCTCAATCATAGTGAGGAAGATCGTGAAGAAAGACATTCAGCAAGAAGGAGTTTCAGCATCAAAGATTCAGAGAAAGAGATCCAGGTTCAGATATTGATAATGCTCTGCTACAGAAAGGAATCAAGGGCTAGATATCTGAACGGAAGGAGTCATATTATTCCGCTGCACCCAATGTAAGGTTTCTTAAACTTTATATGTGTTTATTTCATCGTTTTAGAAAGTTCATATTTAGGGTGTTAAACAACATACTTGTGAGTAGATCTAAGATCCTGGTAAAATAATTTCCAACAAATACTTGCTAGAGATTAAGCAATCAAATTAAGAAACCATAAAATGTTATGAGGATTAGAAATCTTGAGTCAAGTCATTCGAATAGACTATGCAAGAATTCTTCTATCTTGTTCTCATAATTTTGATAAGTTATTTCTATCCATGTGAATGGTTAGATTTGTTTTATCAGTGAAGTTCTTAAGTTCCTATCACAAATGTCAACCAAATGAAGATGGGTAAAGAATTTTAATATTCTCCCACTCAACTAAGGTAATGTGATACATTATCAAAGAACTTTAATGGTATCATTCACTATTACAACAGTAAATCTAAACTGGAACATATAATCAAGATCAAAGATTTGTTATGATAATAGCTAATTTATTATATTATTACCATGTTTAAAATTATGTGTCACAAAGAGTACTATGGAATAAAGTCCACCCCTAAGTATATAGAGATTATGTTCCACCCCTAAAGGCTGTAAAGATCATGATTCCCTAAGTGTGATAGAGAGTATGTGGAGTTGAATATAATCCAGAGTTCATTAGATATAAAAGATCGTTGAACTGCATATCATTCTTAACTTTTCTCCACCCCTATCAGATCAAAAGATCTTTTTACTAAACAAATTCTCAATAATTGTTTTAGAACAAACAATTATTCATAAACATAGAAATAATTTCTAGTGTTTATGTAGTAATAACTCTGTAAGGAGTTTAAATAACTATAGAATTTGTATCAATAATAAAAACAAATACACATACAAACATAATAAATATCACAATTGGTAATTGATTTATAAGATAAAGTACTGAAGCTCAACTCATAGATTGGAATTAAAAATAAATTTTATTATAAACCAAAAAAAATATTTGCAATATTATGAGAAACGAACAGGGAATAAAATCCCAAACTTGAAATCCAAATTGTTTGAAAAATTAAACAATTAATTTAAAAAATTAAATGAGCTTCTTCTTTATCATAGACGACCTCCATCCACAATCCAGCTTTCAGATCCAACTCGCTAAGACAACATCCGAGTTTAAGAAGCTTGAACTATAAGAAGAATAATAAACAAGGTTAGTAGTCTAGAATTAATAATCCAAATGGATAATAATTCACTCAACACATCAGTTTATAAAGAAATACCTTGTTTCTTTGCAAGAAGCTTAGTACATTGGGATTTCCAATGGCCTTTCTCATTGCAGTAGAAACATTTTCCTTTTGGTGTATCACCAGAAGCTGCAACCTTTTTGTTCTTAGCTGCTTTCGCAGCTTGAGCTTGCTTCTTGGTATTTTTCCACTTCTTCTTATTCTTGGATTTGGAAGTAGAGGCAAAGTGTGCCTCAGGATTAATCGTCCTATTACCATTTCTAGAATTCTGAGGTTTACTCTCTCTTTTCTTGGGACCTCCAATCAAATTTTCATATGTCTGAAGGTCATTGACTAACGTATGAAAGTCTTGTTCCTTCTTGTTCATGACATAATTTGATGTATAGGGCAGAAAATCTGGAGTCAGACTATTCAAGATGAGACTCACTTGAGTAGTCTGATCCATTTCAGTACCATGATTCTGGGCTTCCTGGAAATAACTTGCCATCTGGAGAAGGTGATCACGCACATTCTGATGGGGTTCCATCCGTGCGTTGATGAATTTCTTAGTCGCGTCAAAGCGAGACTGGATGGATGCCATACCGAATAGTTCAGTTAACTGCGTCATGATTTCTGCAGTCGTGACAGTGTTAGCAAACCTTGTTTTCAAGGTGTCAACCATGCTGGAAAGCATGAAGTATCGAGCTTTGTTGTTAGCATTATGCCAACGCTCAAACTTCTCTTTAACAACTTTGGTTGCATTATCACCTGGCTGTTCAGGAGACGGCTCAGTCAACACAAACAAGGCACTTTCACCTATGAGAGCAATATTAATGTTCTCTCTCCGTTTTGGGAAGTTAGCTCCATTTAGCTTATTTTCAGTTAATAGTGACAACATGGAATTTGACATTGCAATTCAGGATACTACAAGATAATAAATAGAAATCAATTATGGTTTAACATAAAATCTTATTCAGAAATTATTAGCACATAGCAAGTAGGAATGACTAGAGAAAATACTAAAACATACAATCCTAAATAATTTCCAAGGTTTTCAACAAGCTGATATCAGTGTCCCGTTTAGGCGAGAGTCAAAGCTATCATCCATTGAATAGAGTTGTCACCTCATATAAAATGACAAACATTCTAGCAACCTTTTATTCGATCGAAAAGAGAATCCGACGTTGTCCCGTTTAGGCGAGAGTCAAGGTCATTCCTATTTCATGAGCTTCCACCATTATTTCATACGTTTGTAAGTCTTATACAGTCGCCACCACTAGGGTGATCAATACTAATATAAAAAACTTACATATATACTTATCTTTCGAGATTAAACGGCGCTAACTTGCTAATGAACGTTCCTCCATTAGGGAGGATTACTCACTAAAACAATAGCTATGTAAGACCAACAATGGAGATCGGATATCTTAATAATAATAAAGCTCATTATTTAAAATGTATTTTTTTCTATTATTTATTTATTTTAAATATATATTTATTAAATTTTAAATTTAGAATGAAACTCTAAATAAAATTTAATTTAATATTTATAAAATTAAACTCAGATGGTTAAGAATTATTTCCATCTTAGTATTAATTTTCCAATAAATATTAAGAAAATTACTTAATTTAAGTTGTATTAATTTAAATTAATTTGCAACTCAAATTGAAATTTTCTACAAATATATATATATATATTGTATTTCCAAAAATATACAATTTTTGAAATACATTATAATAAATCAAACTTTACTAGAAAAAATACTTCAAGCAAGAATACTATCTATCTAGATTTTCTTGACTAATTAATTCAATTTCTAATAATATATATTAGTTCCTTTATTTTAAATTAATCATTAAATGAAAAAATCATTGATTTAAGTTGATTCAAAATTAATTAAAATAATTAATTTAAACCTTTAATCTATCTTTCAAGATAAATTCAAAATCATCTTGCATAATCAAATGCAATTTTGAAAAATGATTAATAAAATAAAAAAAATATATTTTGAAAATTATTCAAATTTAAGTTGTTATGGAAATACTCAACTTAAAATAATTTTCTATTTAATTAAATATCATGAAAATAACAATATTTAAGTATCATTATGAAAATCAACTTAGATATTTAATTTTCAATTTAATTAAATGTATTAAATTCAGAAAATAAATAATTAAGTGTAAAGAAGGCTTAATTATTAATTTTCCAGTTTAATACTAGGAAAAATATTCTTAACTTGAATTGTACCAAAATTAATTATTAAACAATTAATTTCACAATCAATGATATTTTCCTATATTAGAAATAATAATTAGTATAGAAATAACTCTCTAGAAACATCTCAATTTAACTAAGTATCTTTTCAAGATTTGGAAAATATCTGATTTAAGTTAATATAGAAAGAGTCTATAATTTGCAACTTAAAATTTTCCAAATAAAATTTAATTAAATATAAAAATTAGGTGGTAACTATCTAATTTAAAAATATTCCATTTTAAGTTTAAAACCAACTTAAAAAATATCTTTTAAGAATCTTCAATAACCAATTCCTAGAATTCCTTAATTTAATATTAAATTCAAAAGATATTCAAATTCAAGTTAAAAAGGAAAATTAGTAATAACTAATTTATAACTTAAATAGGAATATTTATTGAAATAATTAAAGTAAGTTTCAGAAAGAATCTAGTTAGTTAAAATTCTTTATTTAATTAAATACAAGAAAAATACAAATAGTTTATCTAGAAATAATATTCTACAAACTATGTTTTTCTTAAATTAATTTCGAAGAAAGAAATTAATTATGTTGCTATTCAATTTTATTAGGTCAAACTAATTTAATTAACCTAGCCCAGTTATCCAAATCAGGCAAATGGGCCTTCACAATTGGGGTTGTTCATGTGAGGGGGGCTGGGTTCAGTATGTCGTACCCACTTCTAAGGCTCCCAACTCTCACACAAGGCCCAAAAGAGAGGAATTTAACGTTAAAATGAACAACTGTTATTAATTGAATAGGCCCATTAACTAAATGAGCCTAAAATAAAATCTATCAAGTCATGACATTTTATTTAGCAACAACAACCTATATGTGTCTATAGCTGAAATTAAACATATAGGCTCACACAGGCACACTGATTTGGATGGACCCTATCATGTTACTAGGTCATACACAGATGATAGAAGAATGTAAAAATTTACCTGTTACAAATTATTTACTTGACCTATTGACAATTGAACCATGGGTTAAAATCAGATCATTGGATCTGTCAACAAGTTAACCATGGCAATTTAGATCAAGCAATAATAGGTTTTAGAAAACTTACAAACAATCTAAAAACATACTCCTGCAACAAGTTTTTGGAAATTATTTTACCAGGATCTTAGATCTACTAACAAGTATGTTGATTAACACCCTAAATATGAACTTTCTAAAACGATGAAATAAACACATATAAAGTTTAGGAAACCTTACATTGGGTGCGGCGGAATATAATGACTCCTTCTGTTCAGATATCTAGCCCTTGATTCCTTTTTGTAGCAGAGCATTATCAATATCTGAACCTGGATCTCTTTCTTTGATTCTTTAGTGCTGAAACTCCTTCTTGCTGAAAGTCTTTCTTCAAGATCTTCCTCACTATGATTGAGGTATCACTTGTTGTGTGTGGGCACTACTCTAACACTAAGAATTTCAAAATTCAAGAGGGAAGAGAAAGAAGAAGTGGCAGCTAAAGATAGGGAGAGAGAAAGGCTCAATTTTTTCTCTGAAGGAAAAATAGAAAATTTAAGTGTAATTTTCCTGAAGCCTTCACTATCTATTTATAGCATTCCAATAGGGTTAGGTTTGAATTATTTGGCATTAAAATAATGAAAATATCAGTTTAAATTCCCTACAAAAGTGGCCGGCCCTATACATGTGGATTTGGGCCTCACTTTTTGCAATTTTGTAGTTTTATCTTTTCTGCATCTGATTTTCTCAAAAACGCCAATTTTTTAATTCAATCATTTAAATGCCAATTATAACTATTTAATAACTATAAATAATTATTAAATAATATTGTCATTTATCATATTTATTAATTGAACCATACAAAGTATCATAATTAACAAATATGCCCCTAAAACTCTTTCTTTACAATTTCGCCCTTACTTAATAAAAAATTCACAAATAGACATAGTCTAAATTGAGAATTATAATTGATTAATCAAAACCAATTACATGAGTCTTACAAGCAATATTATCTCAACTAGTGCGGGGACCATGGGTCTATATAACCGAGCTTCCAAAAGAATTTATAACCTAAATTCACTAACTTATTAATTCTTCGTTGAATCCATGCATAGAACTTAGAATTGCACTCTCAGTATATAGAATGCTCTCTATGTTCCACCATATAGACACATCATTAGTTATCCATTGTTATAATCCTAATTTGATCAATGATCCTCTATATGAATGATCTACACTGTAAAGGGATTAGATTACCGTTACACCCTACAATGTATTTAATCCTTAAAACACTTAACCCCGTATAAATGATATTTCAGCTTATGTGAAATGAGATCTCCACCATTTATTTTCGTTTGGTCAAGCTCGAAGGAGATCATCCTTTACTTACTATTCGCCAGATAGAAGCTATAGATTCCATGTTTATGTTAGCGCTCCCACTCAATTACAGTACCGTGTTCCCAAAATGTACGTATCACCCTGACCCAAAAGTAGGCTTAACTAACAAATCAAAGAACACGAATAGCCTCCTGAGATTGAGCCTAATCATAACAGGATTAAGATCATTTGATCTAGGATCAACTAGGCGATATTAACTTGAATAGATATTACGGTAAGTTTAATAAATCTAAGTCAAAGTTCAATATCGGTCCCTTCCGATGCATACTCCATGCATCCAACCTGAGCTTTACTTTAACCAATGCTCTGGAAAGAACATAGCACTTCTCCAAATGCAAGTAAACTCTATTGTAGATTATCATATCACTAAAACCCTATGTCTGATAAATCTATGAAACTTTATTCACATAGTCATGTTTACTTTCCAATGTATTGACAACACAATAAACAGGATCAAGTATGTGAAAAGGGTTTCAGATGAATTCATACATTATGTACATATAATCATGAAATAAATCATGTGAACCATGCAACATTAAATGTTATTTCTGATCTATATTAATAAATAAATCTGATTATATTGAAATGAGTTTTTTTTAGGACATAAAACCCAACAAACTCCCACTTGCACTAATATAAAACAAAATGTGCATTTCAAATAATCTCAACACCTTGATATACAAATCAAGTGTAATAGTAGTAAACTCCTCGTAATAGGATCTGAAAGGTTGAATTAAACACAACCTTTTCTCCTCTATTACTCTTCCTTAATCACAAAATCATTGATAATGTGAAATTCCTCTCTATATGTCTACTCTCTTGGGATACTGGATTCTATACCTTTGGCAACTACTTTTGGTTAATAGGGAAATAACACGAGTAGTTTAGGCAATTTGGAATGGTGCCAAAAATGTATAGAACTTTCCTTAGACTGAATAAGTACCTTTCCTGTAACTTAAACATTCAGTCCTTTCCTGGTAGACCTAGAGACTTCAGATAGGTTTTTACACTTCTCTAAAATCACTATTCCACCCCTAGAGTAATCACCATCTTATCAAAAAGATTTTCTAGCACAAAGGCAAATTTTGAAATCTGATGTGGTGTAGTCTAAGAGTTTTAAACACACCGTTATAGATTAACATATAGGTCCTCTTCTTAATCTTAAGATTTACTTGATTGTCTTCCAATGTTCTTCTCCTGGATTAATCTGATACTTACTCATTACTCCCACTCAACAGCAGGTGTCTGGTCTAAGGCATACAAAAGCATATCTAAGACCTCTCACTGTTGATTTAAGAAATTCTTTCATGGCTTTATCTTTTTTTTGGAATAGTTGAGACTTTTCCTTAGATAAATAAAATCTATGCCTAAGAAGTTGTGAAGCTTCTATAGATTGCCATTAGAAAGAAAATGCTTCAGCATCTTACTAAAGTAAGTTGCTTGCATTAGAGTAAGTAATTACCAGGTATACCACAAGCCATAGGTTTAGATAAACTCAAACCTATAATACTAGGAACAGGAAGTTTTGTTAAGTCCATTGAATAGACTTATAAACGAAAATTTCCTTTTATGTCCTTGTAATAGAAAACTTTAGGTTACTCCATGTGAATGGATTAAACCATAGTTCTATTGGCTTTTCTTCTTAGTTTCTTATCTTGACAATCCATTACTTGTTTAAACTCACAATGGATTTTAATCACTAGTGTGTTCCAAGTCATAAGAAGGTGAGTTCCTAGAAACTCTCCCACTACGACAAGGTACCGTGAATTATGTCTAAGAAAACTAAATGGTATCAACCTCTTTGGTTGTGACAAGACAACAGAGGCAGTGGGATCATCATATGTCAAATAAGATGATAGAACACTTTTGGAATCAAGAAATAAATATCTCCTTTATTTGCTACTTTATTTTCAGAGTTAGTCATTATCTTAGAAAAGTAGTATTTGTTTGAACAAACACTTTCTTATCTATTGACTATGGGATGGTCCACCCCTAATCACTTAGAATAGCTAACAAACCATGGTTAACAGTTCTAGCTTTTCTTAAGATTTTGATTAGGTCATCCATGAATCTAGTAATGATTTACATTAAGTATACAACCATTACATCATTCTGAAATTGTATTACCATAGAAGGAATTAGGCAACGACTAGTATCTAATCATCAACATGCATCTTGAAATTTCTGGGGAGGTAAGTTTGGATATAATTCAAAAATCAATTTAATGATCTTTGAACTGCATATCTACTAACTATTTCTCCACCCCTATCAGTTCGCAAGATCTTTAACCACTTACCTTAATGGTTTTAACCATTGCTAGAAATTAATGAAATTTTCAAACATTTCAAATTTCTTGCTAAAAGGTATAATCTAGAGTTATCGTTTTAAGAATACAACGAAAAAATCATATCCACCCCTGAATGTACATCCATCTGCGAATGAGATGAACTACTTTCAGTGGATATAGGCATATTAACTCTTTGCCGATATTGATCTTGTCAAATCCACTATGAACAAGATGCAAATGCCATAGATTAATAAAAATGTGGTTGTGTCTTTTTGATGACTTATGTTTAGTTACATCAAAGAGTTCTTAGAATACTGCAAGTGAATCCTGGTCACAGAATACTAAACTCATATTCCATACAGTTTGAATCCATTAATAGAAGATGGATATTAAACCCTTGTGAAGGTGTAACTGTATTGCATCCTGAAATTAGAAATATAATAAAATTTCTGTTTGAATTCTAAAATTAAAATCAAAGACTTAAATTCAACCAAATATAATAAGTAATTCTATCTTGGACCACCACTACTAATTTAACTCTAAGTCAGATTTGCCCATAAAGTAGGAGATTTTTTAAGATTGAGGATTTATATCAATTGGGAATAGAATTTCGGGATTATAATCATATGCGTCATTTAATTTCTTAAGAGAAAATATAGAATGACATGAAATGATTTATAGACCATTCATCCAATGATATGTTATTGAGCTTTTCGAAATGAATAAGCTAAGAGGAATTAGGATAATTTCGTTGTTTAAATAAGAATCCAACGATGCTTCGATTAGCGAAAGACAAAGTAATCTTATTTATATAATCTTCTTGTTTCATATTGTAAAAATACTAGTCTAAGGTGTCATCAATTGATGAACAGCTAGATGTCGCATATACAATATTTATCTTTCGAGATCTAACACTATTATGTATGTCTAATGGTAAAAATCCATTAGGGATTTATCTCATTAGATAAACAAACCAAGTTAGACCAACAATGAAGATTCGAAATTAAACTATAATTTAATAACAGAAAATAACATGGTTCAATATAAATTCATACACAATTTAGAAATTATTAAACATATAGCAAGTAGGAATGACAAGTGAAAATACTAAAACATACAATCCTAAATAATTTCCAAGGTTTTCAACAAACTGATATCAGTGTCCCGTTTAGGCGAGAGTCAAAGCTACCATCCATTGAATAGAGTTGTCAGCTCATCTAAAATTTTAAACATTCTAGCAACCTTTTATTCGATCAAGATTGGAATTCAGCGTTGTCCCGTTTAGGCGAGAGTCAAGGCAATTCTATCTTATGAGCTTCCACCATAGTTTCGCAATTTGCAAGTCAAATATGGTCGCTACCATTAGGGTGATCCATACCATATAAAACACTTACAAACTACTTATCTTTCGAGATTAAACGGTACGAAATTGCTAATGAACGTTCCTCCATTAGGGAGGATTACTCACTAAAACAAACGCGATGTAAAACCAACAATGGAGATCGAATATCTTAATAATAAAGCTCATTATTTAAAGAGAATTGTATTTTCTTTGATTCTCTTTATTTAATCTATTTATTTTAAATATATATTTATTTAATTAAAATTTCTAATTTAGAATGAAAAATTCTAAATATAAATTTTAATTTAATATTTATAAATTTTACTTAGATGCATATGAAAATAACATGAATTATTTCCATCTTAGTAATAATTTCCAATAAATATTTAGAAAAATATTCAATTTAAGTTGTTACAAAATTAATTTACAACTCAAATTTAATTTTCTATAAATATATATTGCATTTCGAAAAATTAAAGTATTCAAGGATACAATTTTCAAAAATGCATGTTAAAATAAAAAATAAATACTGGAAAAATTATTCTAATTTAATGTTGGCCCAAAATTAATTAATAAAATTAATTTACAACAAAAAATATAATTTTCCTATTTAATTAAATATATAAGAAAAATTTCAAATATTTAAGTATGATGATGAAAATCAACTTAAATATTAATTTTCTATTTAATTAAATACACTAGAAAAATACTCCAAGCAAAAATATCACCTATCTAGATTTCCTTTGACTAATTAATTCAATTTCTAATAATATATTTTAATTCATTAATTTTAAATCAATTAATGAAAAAATCATTGATTTAAGTTGGTCCAAAATTAAAATAAATAATTTACAACTTTAATCTACTTTTCAAATAAAATTCGAAATTCCAGCATTTAAGAAATGCAATTTCGAAATTTGATTAATAAAATAAAGAAAAAATATATATATTTTGAAAATTATTTAAATTTAGTTGAAAAAATAAATTTCAACTAAAAATAATTTTCTATTTAATTAAGAGTCATGAAAAAAAAATATTTAAGGATCATGATGAAAATCAACTTAGATATTTAATTTTCAAATTAATTAAATGTATTAAATTCAAGAAATAAATAATTAAGTGTAGAGAAGGCTTAATTATTAATCTCTAGTTTAATACTAGGAAAAATATACTTAAAATAAATTGTACCAAAATTAATTATATAAATAATTAATTTCACAATCTATAATATTTTCCTATTTAATATTATAAATAATAAGTAGTCTAGAAATAACTATCTAGAAAATATCTTATTTGACTAAGTATCTTTTCCACAAAATTTGAAAAAATTATCTAATTTAAGTTGTATTAGAAAAAAATCTAGAACTTAAATATTTTCAAATTTAAATTTAATTAAATATCAAAAATTAAGTTGTAACCACTTAATTTGAAAATATTCAAAATTAAGTTAATATTCGAAAATATATTAACTTAAAAAATATCTAAAATATTCTATTTTAAGTTAATATTCGAAAAGATATTAACTTAAAAAATATCTAAAATATTCCATTTTAAGTTAATATTCGAAAAGATATTAACTTAAAAAATATTTAAAGAGTTTTAATAACCAATGCCTAAAATTCCTCAACTTAAGTTTGAAATTTTAAATCCAAAAGATATTCAGATTTAAGCTTGTTAGTTATAGATAACTAAATGTCAACTTAAATAGGAATATTTAATGAAAAATTTAAATTAAGCTTCAGAAAGAATTTAGATGGTTATAATTCTATATTTAATTAAATACAAGAAAATACATATAGTTTAGCTTAGAATAAAAAATTCTTTAAACTATAATTTTCTTAAATTAATTTCAAAATAAATGAAATTAACTATGTTGCTAATCAATTTTATTAGGTTAAACTAGTTTAATTTACCTAGTACAGTTATTCAAATCAGGCAAATAGGCCTTCACAATTGGGGTGGTTCATGTGAGGGGGTGCTGGGTTTAGTATGTCGTACCCACTTCTATGGCTCCCAACTCTCACACAAGGCCCAAAAGAGAGAAATTTAACCTTAAAATGAACAACTGTTATTAATTGAATAGGCCCAAAAGCTAAATGGGCCTAAATAAAATCTATCAAGAACTATGATATTTTATTTAGCAACAACAACCTATATGCATCTATAATGAAATTAAACACATAGGCTCACATAGGCACACTTTGGATGGGTCCTATCATTTTGATAGGTCATACACAGATGAAAGAAGATTGTAAATATACCTGTTACAAATTATTGACTTGACCAAGGGAGCCATCACATCATTAGATCTGGCAAAAAGTTAAACATGGCTATTTGCAATCAAGCAATAATAGGTTTTGAAAACTTACAAACAAGCTAAAACACATACTCCTGCAACAAGGTTAGCTAGATAGTTGGATGTAGGATTTATTTAATTTTAAATAAATAATTTCGATAAAATAATTAATTAAATAAATAAAAAATTTATTTTCGAAAATTTAAAAAAAAATTGAAAGATTTCGAAATTTATAAAAAAATTTAAAATTTAAAATTAAACCTACAATTTTTGAAAAATTAGGTTTCAACCAACCTAAATATTATTTCAAAATTTGGTAACTACTTTTAAAAATTAAATGTTATTTTATGAATAAAAATTAAATAAAAAATTAAAAAAGATAAATGAATATCTTTTTCAGATTTTAAATGTAATTTAAATAAATAAAATAACTAAATTTAAAAGTTAGCAAAATATCTTACATTTATTTAAAATTACATGGTTATAGTTATCTTATTTTAAATTTAAATAAGGTCAAATTATTTAAAAAAAAGATTTCATTTAAAAATTTAAAATCTGACTTTAAATTTAAAAATAAGATAAGATATAATCAAATTTAAAAATAAGATAGATAATTAAGAGAAAAGATAGATATTTACTATTTTTCAAATTCAAATTACACTAATATCATGAATTAAATTTAAAAAATATTAATAAATTTAATTATGATAATTAGAATTGAATTAGGAATAGTAAATGTATAAATACAGAACTACACAAAAAATCGGAAGTTAATTCCATGAAAAAGCATGAAAAAACGAAAAAAAACGAAAAAATTGCGAGCTGTATGGACAGTATGCATTGCATACTGTCCGCGCGCGCAACAGGGAGTGCATTGCATACTGCCAGCAGCCTCTCCGCGCGCGGAGCCAAGGATTTCAGACAAAAATCTTGTCTGCGCGCGTGCTGTCCGAGGGACAAGCCTCGTGCGCGCGCACGTGAAGTTGCACGATTCTTGATTTTTTCCGAAACTTCAAAAAATCATAACTAATTCAAATTAAATCGAAATTGAGTTCTCTAAAAAATTAACTTGCTTAATTTTTTCCATAATATCCAATAAAAATAATTATAGAAACAGATATTCAATTATTTTTCACGAAAATTCACAAACATCAATCAATCATCAAATAACACTCAATACAACATGATACCATCCAAAACATCAAACAATCGTTTTAAAGTCCAAATTTCTTGAAGAAAATCAATTACCATGGCTCTGATACCAGTTGTTAGAAATTATTTTACCAGGATCTTAGATCTACTCACAAGTATGTTGATTAACACCCTAAATATGAACTTTCTAAAACGATGAAATAGACACATATAAAGTTTAGGAAACCTTACATTGGGTGCAGCGGAATATAATGACTCCTTCCGTTCAGATATCTAGCTCTTGATTCCTTTCTGTAGCAGAGCATTACCAATATCTGAACCTCGATCTCTTTCTCTGATTCTTTAGTGCTGAAACTCTTTCTTGCTGAAAGTCTTTCTTCACGATCTTCCTCACTATGATTGAGGTATCACTTGCTGTGTGTGGGCGCTACTCTAACACTAAGAATTTTGAAATTTAAGAGGGAAGAGAAAGAAGAAGTGGCGGCTAAAGATAGGGAGAGAGAAAAGCTCAGGTTTTCCTCTGAAGGAAAAATAGAAAATTTAAGTGTAATTTTCCTGAAGCCTTCACTATCTATTCATAGCATTCCACTAGGGTTAGGTTTGAATTATTTGGCATTAAAATAATGAAAATATCAGTTTAAATTCCCTACAAAAGTGGCCGGCCCTATACATGTGGATTTGGGCTTCACTTTTTCAAATTTTGCAGTTTTATCTTTTCTGCATCTGATTTTCTCAAAAACGCCAATTTTCTAATTCAATCATTTAAATGCCAATTCTAACTATTTAATAACTATAAATAATTATTAAATAATATTGTCATGTATTATATTAATTAATTGAACCATACAAAGTATCTTAATTAACAAATATACCCCTAAAACTCTTTCTTTACAATTTCCCCCTTACTTAGTGAAAAATTCACAAATAGACATAGTCTAAATTGAGAATTATAATTGATTAATCAAAACCAATTACATTAGTCTTAGAAGCAATATTATCTCAACTAGTGCGGGGACCATGGGTCTATATAACCGAGCTTCTAATAAGAAGATCAAGAATTTATAACCTAAATTCACTGACTTATTAATCTTCGTTGAATCCACGCATAGAACTTAGAATTGCACTCTCAGTATATAGAATGCTCTATATGTTCCACCATATAGACACATCATTAGTTATCTATTGTTATAATCCTAATTTGATCAATGATCCTCTATATGAATGATCTACACTGTAAAGGGATTAGATTACCGTTACACCCTACAATGTATTTAATCCTTAAAACACTTAACCCCGTATAAATGATATTTCAGCTTATGTGAAATGAGATCTCCACCATTTATTTTTGTTTGGTCAAGCTCGAAGGAGATCATCCTTTACTTACTATTCGCCAGATAGAAGCTATAGATTCCATGTTTATGTTAGCGCTCCCATTCAATTACACTATCGTGTTCCCAAAATGTACGTATCACCCTAGCCCAAAAGTAGGCTTAACTAACAAATCAAAGAACGCGAATAGCCTCCTGAGATTGAGCCTAATCATAACAGGATTAAGATCATTTGATCTAGGATCAACTAGGCGATATTGACTTGAATAGATATTACGGTAAGTTTAATAAATCTAAGTCAAAGTTCAATATCGGTCCCTTCCGATGCATACTCCATGCATCCAACTTGAGCTTTACTTTAACCAATGCTCTGGAAAGAACATAGCACTTCTCCAAATGCAAGTAAACTCTATTGTAGATTATCATATCAGTAAAACCCCGTGTCTGATAAATCTAGGAAACTTTATTCACATAGTCATGTTTACTTTCCAATGTGTTGACAACACAATAAACAGGATCAAGTATATGAAAAGGGTTTCAGATGAATTCATACATTATGTACATATAATCATGAAATAAATCGTATGAACCATGCAACATTAAATGTTATTTCTGATCTATATTAATAAATAAATCTGATTATATTGAAATGAGTTTTATTTAGGGCATAAAACCCAACAGTTAGATTTGGATAGTTGGAAGTAGGATTTATTTAATTTTAAAATATTAAACTTTATTCCGAAATATAATTAAAAATTTTGGTTTTTCTTTTAAAAAATAATATTTAAAATTAAACCTACAATTTTGAAAAATTAGGTTTTAAGTAACCTTAATATCATTTCAAAATAAATTTGCTAACTTTCCTTTTAAATTTCATGTTATCTAATAAATTAAATGTTCAATAAAATAGAAAATGGTAAATACATACCCTTTTCTGATTTTACAATTTAATTTAAGTAAGAATAACAAAATTTAAAAGTTAACAAAAATATCTTATTTCCCCTTTTAAAATACCATGATTATAGTAATCTTATTCTAAATAAGGTCAAAATTACTAAAAAATATTTTGATAAAAAAAATTAATTTATGACCTTATATTTAAAAATAAGATAAAATAATCAAAATTTAAAAGGAATAAGAAAAGAGGTAAGCAATACTTGATTTTAACCTATTTTCAAATTCAAATTACACTAATATCTAAAATTTTCAAAATTAATTTATTTCTGATAATTAGATTTGAAAATTGAAAAACAAAAATCAAAATACAAAACTACACAAAAAATCAGAAGTCAATTCCATTAAATAGCATGAAAAATCGAAGAAAACGAAGAAAAAATTACACACTGTACGGATGGTATGCGCACGCTTAGGGAGTGATCTGCCGAGTTTCCTCGGCGCTGGGAGGCTGCAAGCAGCCCTTCCGCGCGCGTGGGTAGGGTGATCACCACCCCGATTTTTCCCGATTTTCAAAAATTCATAACTAATTCAAATTAAATCGAAATCAAGTTCTGTAAAAAAAATTACTTAGAATTTTCCAAACTATCCAATAAAAATAATTTCAGATCAATCAAACATCAATATGACACACCATGAAACCATCCAAATCACAAACAAATTGTTTTAAGTCCAAATTTCTTGCAAGCAAATCAATTACCATGGCTCTGGTGAGAGTTGTTGGAATTAATTTTACCAGGATCTTAGATCTACTCACAAGTATGTTGATTTAACAACCTAAATATGAACTTCTAAAACGATAAATAAAAACACATAAAAGTTAAGAAACCTTACAGTGATGGCAGCGGAATTAAGTGTCTCCTTCCACTCAGATCTCTAACCCTTGATTCCTATCTGTAGCAGAGTATAATCAAGATCTCAGCCCGAATGTCCTTCAGATGAATGTGATCCTTCACAGTCTTCCAATCTATGATTGAGGTACTATATGCTGTGTGTGGGCACTTCTCTCTCACAAGGAATTCGAAATTCTCTCTCTTTTTCTCTCTTGATTTCGTGTGATACAATGTATGGCATTCAAAGACCTATCAAGAGAAGAGAGGGGGCGACTTTATATAGGAAAAGGGAAGAGCTCTACTTTCCAAATAAACAGTTTCCTCTTTTACTGTGTAATTGATTAACTGCTTTATTTAGTGTGATCCACCACTTTCCTATTATTGTTAGGCTTTGATTAGAAATTACATGGCAATTTAAAATTGAAAATAATAATTGGGAAACATGCAAAGAGGTGGCTGGCCATGGTGTGATATGGGCCTCACTTGGATTTTGCAGTTTCCTCAATTTTATTTCTACTTCTCAAAAAATGCCACTTTTCCAATTCTAACCATTTAAATGCCAAACCTAATTATTTAATAACCAAAATAGATTATTAAATAATATTGTCATTTAAAATAATTATTAATTAGACATACAAAGTCTCTTAATTAATAATTAAACCTAGAAACCCTTTTATTTACAATTTCATCCTTAAACTGTGAGAATTCACAAATTAGACATAGTCTAACTTTTAGAATTATAATTGATTAATCATAAATCAATTATAGAGTCTTACAAACAGTATAGTCTCAACTAGAATGGGGACCATGGATCTATATTGCTGAGCCTCCAATAAGTTGAACAGATTTACCAAGTATAGTCTCAACACTCCTGAGATTGAGCATGAGCATCTCAGGATTTAGATTCTCTTAATCTAAGATCAACTTCTGATATTGACTTGGAAAGATACAACGGTAAGTTTATAATATCTTATCTAAGTTCAATATCGGTCCAGTCCAATGTATACTCCATACATTCGAAACTAATATACTTTACCAATGTCTTGGAAATAACATAACACTTACTGCAAGTGTAAGTATACTTTATCGCTGATTATCACATCAGTGTAAATCCAAAACACTGATGAACAGGGACTAAGTCTTTTGAATCATATAATCACAATCACATTCCACTGTATTGACAATACTGTAATTGTGAATGAATATATGTTCTGGATTTAACTGATTTTGTGCATATATTAAATATATACATTAAACCATAAACATGTAACATACATGTAAACATAAATCACTTCAAAATTCTATATTGATAACTAATCAGATTGTAATGGGTTTTATTTAGGGCACAATACCCAACATAATCACCATCTCATCAGTAGACTTTCTAGCATTCACGCAAGTCTAGAAACCTGATTTGGTGTAGTCTAAGAGCATTAAAATATCACCCTTATCGACTTATATATAGTTCCTTTTCTTGATCTTAAGATTTACTTGATTGTCTTCGAATGTATTAATCTGATACCTACTCATTACTCTCACTCAACAACAGGTGTCTAGTCTAATGCATTACAAAAGCATATATGAGACCTCTCACTGTTGATCCTAAGGAATTCTTTCATTTGACCTTTATCTTTTCTGGAATAGTTGAAACTTTTCCTTGGATAAATAAAATCTATGTCTAGAAGTCGAGAAGCTTCTATAGATTTCCATTGGAAAAAAAAAGCTCTAGCATCTTACAAAAGTAAGTTGCTTGCACTAGAGTAAGTAAACTACCAGGCATACCATAAGTCATAGGTTTAAATTATCTCAAACCTATAATACTAGGATCAGGAAGTTTTGTTAAGTCCATTGAATAGACTTATTAACAAGATTTCCTTTCTTGTCCTTGTAATAGAAAACTTTTAGTTATTCCATACAAATGGTTTAACTATAGTTCTTTTGGCTTTGCGTCTTAGTTCCTTATTCTGACTATCTATTACTTGTTCAAACTAACAATGGATTTTCATCACAAGTGTCTTCCAAGTCATAACAGGGTGAGTTCCTTGAAACCCTCTCATTATGACAAGGTACCGTGACTATCCGTCTAAGAACATAAGTGGTATTGGCCTCATCGATTGTGTCAAGAAAGCAGAGGCATTGAGACCATCTTATAAGATGATAGAGCAATTTGGAATCAAGAAAAAAATTATCTCCTCTACTTTTCTACTTTATTTTCAGATTTAGTCATTTTCTTAGAAAAGTAGTATTTGTTAAAACAAACACTTTCTTATCTTAATGACAATAGGATGGTCCTGTTGGAATTATTTTACAAGGATCTAGATTTACTACCATGTATGTTATTTAACATCCTAATATGAATTTTTAAAACAATGTAAATAAACACATATAAAGTTTAAGAAACCTTACATTGATTGCAGCGGAATATAATGACTCCTTCCATTTAGATCTCTAGCCCTTGATTCCTTTCTGTAGTAGAGCATTATCAAGATCTGAACCTGGATCTCTTTCTCTCCTTCTTGATCCCGATTCTCCTTCTTGTTGATTAGATTCTTCACAGTCTTACATACTATGATTTAGGACCAACTTGATGTGTGTGGGCACTTACTCAATCACTAATGGCTGAATAATATTTGTGAAGAAAGGCTTAGTGTTTTTAGAAATTGAAGAGGAAGAAGAAGAAGGAAGATGTCTCATCAAAAGCTAGGTTATTAGCTTTGGAGGCATTAGTTGGATAATGAGACCATAGCCTTCCTTTTATACTATCTTCAATAGGGTTAGGGTTGAATTATATGGATTAAAAAAGAATAAAATATTGGGCAAAAAATCAACCTTGGCCGTACAAAATAGTGGACCTCTTTCTAGTTAGATTTTTGCCACTTTATTTCAACCACTTATTCTTCTTTTCAATAATACCATATTTTCCAATTCAAACCTATAAATGCCAAAACTATTTATTTAATAATTAAAATAATTATCAAATAAAATTTTCATTTATAATATTTGTTAATTAGACTCCATAAAGTCTCTTAATTAACAAATAAACCCCAAAACACTATTTCTTCACAATCAAACCATATCTTAGTGAAAAATTTATAAACTAGACATAGTCTAATTTTAGAATTATAATTGATTAACTAAAATCAATTAACTGAGTCTTACAAGCAGTTTGTCTCAATTAGTATGGGGACCATGGGCCTATATAACCGAGCTTCCAATAAGCAGACCTAGAATTTACCAAGTAAATTCACTAACTTATTAATTCCTTGTTGCATCCACCATAGAACTTGGAATTGCACTCTTAGTTACATAGAACGCTCTATATGTTCCACGATATAGATACACTATTAATTATCCATTGTTATAATCCCAATAATCAATGATCCTCTATAGATGATCTACATTGCATAGGGATAAAATTATCGTTACACCCTTTCAATATATTTTATCCTTAAAATACTTTTCCACCTATAAATGATATTTTAGTAAAATAATATAATCACTAAAATGAGATCTCAATCATTTATCTCTATTCAGCCAAGCTCGAAGGAAGTCATCGTTTCACTTCTAAATACCTATAGAAGCTATAGCTTCTATATCTATGTTTAGCGCTCCCACTCAATTGTACTATCGTGTTCCCAAAATGTACGTATCACCCTGACCAAAAAGTAGACTTAACTAACAAATCAAAGAACACAAATAACACTCTTGAGATCGAGCCTAATCATATCAGGATTAAGATCATTTGATCTAGGATCAACTAGGTGATATTGAATTGAATAGATATTACGGTAAATTTATCATATCTAATCAAAGTTCAATATCGGTCCCTTCCAATGTATACTCCATACATCCGATACTGGTAAACTTTGCTAATGCCCTAGAAAGGACAAAACACTTATCAACGGTGTAAGTATATCTATCGCTGATTATCTTGCCAGTCTAAATCCAGTGATCTGAAAAATCAGGGAATTACACTTTTGAACATATAATCATGATTATATTCCACTGTGCTGACAACACTATAATCACGAACAAATACATATGTTCTGGACCTAATAGAATTTATATATTTAATAAATCATGTGAACCATGCAACATAAAATGATTTTTGATCTTTATTAATAAGTAAATCTGATTATATTGAAATGGGTTTTATTTAGGGCACAAAACCCAACAAACTCCCACTTGCAGTAATATAAAACAAAAAGTGCATTTCAAATAATCTCAACATCTTGATATCCAAATCAAGTGTAGTTTGTAGTATACTCTCCGTAATAGGATCTGACAGGTTGTATTTAATACAACCTTTCCTCCACCATTATATTTCCTTAATCACAAAATGCTTGATATTGTGAAATTCCTCTCTATATGTCTACTCCTTTAGGGATACTGGATTCTTTACTTTTTGGCAACTACTTTTGCGTTAGTCAGGAAGTAACACTAGTAGTTAATAAATGTTGGAACAATGCCAAAAATGTATAGAACTTTTCTTAGCCTGAATAAGCATCTTTCGTGCAACTTTAACAATCAGTCTCTCTGGTAGACTTAGAGAATTAAGATAGGTTTTTACACTTCTCCAAAATCACTGCTCCACCCCCAGAGTAATCACCATCTCATCAGCATATTTTCTAGCACTAAGGTAAGTCTAGAAATCTGATTTGGTGTAGTCTAAGAGTATTAAATACACCCTTATCGACTAACATATAGTTTCTCTTCTTGATCTTAAGATTCACTTGATTGTCTTCCAATGTTCCTTTCCTAGATTAATCTGATTTGGTGTCTGGTCTAATGCATAGGAAAGCATATATGAGACCTCTCACTGTTGATCCTAAGGAATTCTTTCATTGGCCTTATCTTTTCTGGAATAGTTGAGACTTTTCCTTAGATAAATAAAATCTATGCCTAGAAGTCGAGAAGCTTCTATAGATTTCCATTAGAAAAATCCTCCAGCATCTTACTAAAGTAAGTTGCTTGTACTAGAGTAAGTAAATTACCAGGCATACCACAAGCCATAGGTTTAGATAATCTCAAACCTATAATACTAGGAACATGAAGTTTTGTTAAGTCCATTGAATTACTAACCAAAATTTCCTTTCTTGTCCTTGTAATAGAAAACTTTTGGTTGTTCCATATGAATGGATTTAACCATAGTTCTCTTGGCTTTTCTTCTTAGTTCCTTAGTCTAACAATCCATTACTTGTTTAAACTAACAATGGATTTTAATCATAAGTGTCTCCCAAGTCATAACAGGGTGAGTTCCTTGAAACCCTCCCACTACGACAAGGTACCGTGACTTTTTGTCTAAGAATCTAAATTGTATTGTCCTCTTCGTTTGTGTCAAAACAACAGAGGCAGTGGGATCATCATATATCGAATAAGTTGATTGAACACTTTCGGAATCAAGAAAAATATCTCCTTTATTTGCTACTTTGTTTTTCAGACTTAGTCATTTTCTTAGAAAAGTAGTATTTGCTGAAACAAACACTTTCTTATCTAATGAATATGGGATGGTCCACCCCTAATCACTTAGAATAGCTAACAAACATGCAAACCTTAGTTAATAGTTCTCGGTTTTCTTAAAATTACGATTAGGTCATCCATGAATCTAGTAAGGGTTTATACTAAGTACACAACCATTCCATCATTCTAAAATTCTTCTATCACCAGGGTATATCCCTAGAAGGACTTAGGAAATTGGTAGTAACTAATCATAGACCATGTATTATCATCAATATGCAAATCGAATTTCTGGGGAGGTAAGTTTGGATATAATTCAAGATTCAACTTAATGATCTTTGAACTGCATATCCTAATATTTCTCCACCCTTATCCGTTTGCAAGATCCTTAACCACTTACCTTAATGGTTTTCCACCATTGCTAGAAATTCATGAAATTTTTCAAACATTTCAAATTTCTTTGCATAAGGTAAAATCTAGAGTGATCGTTTTAAGAACATAACGAAAACTCATATCCACCCCTGAATGTATATCCATCTACGAATATAGATGATTCACTTTCAGTGGATATAGGCATATTGACTCTTTGCAGAGATTGATCTTGTCAAAACCACTATGAACAAGATACAAATGCCATAGATTTATAAAATATGTGGTTGTGGTCTTTCGATGACTTAGGTTTAGTTACATCAAAGAGTTCTTAGAATAGTCCAAGTTGATTTTGGTCACAAAATTCACTACTACAAATTACACTATTTACGTCGGTCAACGCTACTGTTCATAGCGTTGACCGACGTGAATAGTATCTAAATAATTGGACCGTCTGTTTATAAATGACGTTAATAATCTATAATTTACGTCATTTTTTAACTGATGGTAAAAACGAAACTGACGAAATAAAGAAAAAAAATTTAAGAACTTGCTTTTTCATTTTGCGTCTGTATTTAACAGTCGACCATTGGTATTTGCGAGTTTTTGAAAATGACGCAAAATAAAAAATGTGAGAAACCGACACAGAGCTACATCAGTAAAATCCCTAAACCCAATCAAATGGGTACTGTTCATACTTCCCTAACCCTCCCTCTTTGCAATTTCTCTAGCGAAACCAGCGGCCACTCGAGCCCCTTTCACCCTCTTCAAAACACCCTGTTCAAAACCGGCCACGCAAGACCCTTTCCTCCTCTTCTTAATCGGGCGGTGACCTAACCCCGGCCTCCTCCTTTCTTCTTTGTCTTCTACATAATTGAGCGGTTGTTGTTAGGGTTGTTAATTGAAGGACGGTCTTGGGTTATTATGAGGCCATTGTAACAACCAGAGGGTGTGCCGAGTGGGGGTATTGATGATGTGATTTTTTCAATTGAGCAGCCTTGGTTAGTAAGGTCGAGCCAATACATGTCTTTTTGTTGGTTTTTTTTCATTATTGATGAAGATGAAGTTTGGAAGATTTGAGTTGCATGTTGATGAAATCTGGAGCGTCGATTAGAGTGTGCCATTCTTTGCATATTGATCTGTAACAGAGCAAGTCTTTCACACTTAAATGGAAAAGTATGTTCATGAGGATATCACTGTGTATGTCTACACTTCCCATTATTATTATTTTAATTTATTTTTGCTATGGTCTATTGATGTAGTTGATCATATATAAAGAAAGATTAAAAAAGATTAATGTTCTAATTCTAATTGCAAAATAAAAGATTTCAATTTAATTATTTGAATTATTTAAATGAGATTTTCTTACTTTGTGATTTTGTTCTTGGCCGAGTGTTTTGGGAAATTACTGGGTTTGTTTTTTTCTTGGCTTCGATTTTGTGTGGTTGAGTGAGTTTTCTGAGTATGAATCGTGTGAGATTTTTTCTGGGTTTTGCCTTGTGTTTGTAGCTGTGACTAGAAGAGAGGAAGAAGAAAAATCTAGAATCTAAGAACTCTAATCCCAACCGTGAAATGAGAAGAGAAGAAAGCTTGAAGAATCTTAACCCTTTCGACCACTTCTTTAAAAAATTCTTCTGTGAAAGGAACATTAGATTCTCAACCACCTTCGGCTCTTAGAATTGATGAGAGCTTGTCTCCAACATCTCTTGATTCTGTTGTAATAGCAAAGAAGGAGACCAAGAATGAAAAATACTCTAGTACCAGTCCCATAAATTCAGCTGAATGCTTAGAGGCTGATCAGGTAATGTTCACTTTTTATATTCATTATGCATAGTATAGTATATTCATTATGCATAGTCTGATTATTCTGAGTTGCTGTTCCTAGAAAGTTGATAGAGCTTTGTGATTTAAATACAGAGACTTGACACACAGATTTTAGTAGCTGTGTTTGTAGTGTCGATTGAACCGCACTTGAAAGAAGTAGATGTCTAGGAATTTATACATACATTATCCTTAAGAAAAAAAATACTTAAATGTCATGTAAATGACTATGTAGCTGCTCTACAAACATCTGTAACAGCAGATGATAAACATATGACATCTAATGTCTGCTCTGTTTTCCAAAATACTAATAAGGTCTCTGCTGATACAGTTCACCCAATTTTAAGCCAAGAAGCACAAGACGATATTAAGGATAGAATACATTTGCCAGTGGACTCTAATTGTGACCCTTCTTGTGCAGCCTCTAATTGGTAGATGTGATTAAGGAGCTGTAGTGGAGCTTGTTTCTGTCATATATTCAAGATTCGTACTAGCTGCCTGAATTTAGTTGCTTCTATATTGTGGCTTAGACTTGTTGATAAACTATGAAATGATTTTGAGAGTATTGATTATTAGTTAAATGTTGTTGAATTTTTCCATTTTGTCAAAGATGTAACTGGTAATCGGACATATTGCTCTGCTTGGTTATATTTTGAACTTTTTTTTAGATTAAAGAAATTTGTGTTTTATACCGAACAAATAAATATAAGATAGCATGCTAAAAAATTATCCAAATTGATGATTATTCTCCTTTTATTCTTCATTGAGCAACCATGTCTTTCAATATACAGGAAAAAAGCTTCTTTTGGAAAAACATGGACCTGATCATGTTGCAAGGATATCTGTGTTTGAGGTATGCATCTATAGTTTTTTTTACAGTGTTGCAACTTGACTAAATTTATGGGTGATATCTGTATAACTTCTATTGTAGAGCTAGGAATGCATATTACTGAATAAAATTGTAATTGGTGCTTCAACATGTGGTGGTAGGTCTTGAACTAAAATTAAAGTTAGATTTGTGAACAAAATCTTAAAAACAAGTAATAAATATATATATAAATCTTTTTTTTATTATTATCTATATGTATATAAACAGCTTTTCTTGTAATCTTCATTAATCAATAAGAGACTTTTACTTTCTTTCTCATCCGCAACAATAAATGAGGTGATTTTATATTTAAAGTTTAAATTGTGTATTTGCTTATATAAATTTTCTTAATTGTTGCAGAAAATGGCTCAATGTTTTATTATAAAGCTTATGGGCGCTACTTATCGATACAATTTTAAATCGAAGATTGGATAAGCAAGAAGGCACTTCGGATAATATCAAGAGTTATGAAAGTTAGGAGCAGGAGAACTGTTTCTAATCACACTTATGGAGGATATGCTTGTGTATTGTAAGTGAAATTTTTTACTAATTTATGAAGGTTGGGTTTGTATATTGAAAGTACTGTTAGAAATATTTGTTAAGTAGACACTTTATGTAATACCACTCATGTAATTGTCGTAATTTGAATTTATCTTTTACTGATTCAAATTTTATATTATTATTTTTTTACAGTGAACTTTCAGTTAATAATGTATATGTTTTTATATGGATATATATGATATTAGCTTATCTTTTTTATATATATGGACAAAATAATATTAGTTTATTTGTGATTTTTTTTTAATATGTGGAAAGTTTTATCGTGAAAAATATTTTGTGTACACCTAAGTGTCATTTTAGAACTGACGCAAAAAACAGTTGTTGCGTCGGTTGAAGATTGACGCATAGCTTGTTGTGTCACTTCAAAACTAACGCAAAATGCTTCAATTTTTTTTTTGTATTTTGCGTCGGTTACAAAATGACGAAAATAGTTTTTAGTGTCATTTTATAACCGACGCAAATAAATTACTATTTGCGTCTACGGCTTATACGTCGGTTTATAAAACCGACGCAAAATCTTTATTAGTCACTTGAAAACCGACGAAAATACTCCTTTTTGTAGTAGTGATTCTAAACTCATATTCCATACTTTGACATACAGTTTGAATCCATTGACAGAAAATTGATATTAAACACTTGTGAAAGTTGAACTGTATTGTATTTTAGAAATAGAAATATAAAATTTCTATTTGGATCTAAAATTTAAAGTCAAAGACTTTAATTTATGCCAAATATACAATGAGTAATGATTCGAGCTTGGACCACAACTACTAATCTAACTCTAAGTCTAATTTGCCTAAAGTAAGCATATATAAGTAGGAGATTCTAAGATCGAAGATTATATCATTTTGGGAATATAGTCATCTGTGCCATTCAATTTCATAAAAGAAAATAGAATGACATTATAAGCAGATGATTTATAAAGCATTCATCCAATGATATACTATGTAAGAAAATTCAAAATGAATAAGCTTAGAGGAATAAGTAAAGGATAATTTCGATTTAAAATAAGAATCCAACGATGTCCCGGTAGGCGAGAGTCAAAATTATTCTTATTTGTAAATGTCTTCATTGTTTCATATTGTAAATACTTGTCTAAGGTGTCATCTATTGATGAACAGCTAGATGTTGCATTTACAAATATTTATCTATTGAGATCTAACACTATTATGTTTGTCTAATGGATGACAATTCATTAGGATTTGTCCCATTAAAAAAAACAACCCAAGTTAGACCAACAATGAAGATTCGGAATTAAACTACAATTAATAACAGAAATCAACATGGTTCAATATAAATTCACACATAATTCAGAAATTATTCAGTATTTAGCAAATAACAAAGACATGTAAAAATACAAAACTATCATATCTTAAAAAATTTCCAAGGTTTCCAACAAACTAATATAGTGTCCCGTTAGGCGAGAGTCAAAGTATCATTCATTGAATAGAGTTGTCTGCTCATCTAAAATGAATACCATTCTAGCAACCTTTTTATTAGATCCAAATAAGCATCCAACGTTGTCCCGGTAGGCGAGAGTCAATGTTATTCTTATTTTATGAGGTTCTACCATTGTTTCATACTTCGTAAATTTCTCTCTAAGTAGTCACCGTAGGGGAGAATCTAATAGAGACGAAAACTTACAAAATACTTATCATAAGAGATCGTTACGGTGTTAAATGCTTCAACGAATAACCATCCATTAGGGGGACGAAGTCTAGCGTCTCGAGGTTATATTGAAAACATATTAAACATGTAGGACCAACAATGGAGATCGAATATCCTTATAACTAAAGCTCATTATTTTAAAGAGTTGTATTTTCTTTGATACTTATTTTAATATATTTTTATTTAATTAAAATTTCCAATTTAGAATAAAATTCTAAATATAAATTTTAATTTAATATTTAAAAAATTATACTTAGATGGATATTTAAAATAAAATGAATTATTTTCCATCTTAGTAATAATTTTCAATAAATATTTAGAAAATTATTCAATTTAAGTTGTATCAAAATTAATTTAATTTAATTTACAACTCAAATTTAATTTTCTATAAATATATATTGCATTTAAAAAATTAATGTATTTAGAATAAGTACAATTTTCGAAAATTCTCTAAAATAAAATAAAATAAATCTTGAAAAATTATTCTAATTTTATGTTGATCCAAAATTAATTAAAAAATTAATTTTCAACACAAATATAATTTTCCTATTTAATTAAATATCTGAGAAAATTATCAAATATTTAAGTATCATGATTAAAATCAACTTAAATATTAATTTTCTACTTAATTAAATATAACTAGAAAAATACTTCAAGCAAATAGGCGATAACTATCTAGATTTTCATTGACTAATTAATTTATTTTCTAATTATAATATATTTTAGTCATTTATTTTAATTAATCATTTAAATGAAAAATATAATGATTTAAGTTGGTCTAAAATTAAAATAAATAAGTTTCAACTTTAATCTATTTTTCAAGAAAAATTCAAAATTTTCTGCATTTAAATAAAAAATGCAATTTCGAAAAAAAGATTAATAAAATAAAATAAAATATTTATTGAAAATTATTCAAATTTAAGTTGTTCTGAAATTAAAATTTCTAACTTAAAATAATTTTCTATTTAATTAAATATTTTGAAAATAATAATATTTAAGTATCAAGAATGAAATAACCTTAAATATTTAGTTAATAATTTAATTAAATGTATTAAATATAAGAATTAAATAATCAAGTATAAAATAAACTCAATTATTAATTCTAATTTAATACTAGGAAAAATATTTTTAATTTAGTTGATCCAAAATTAATTAAAACAAATAATAAATTTTCAACTGAAAATATTTTCCTAATTAAATATTAGAAAATATAGCTAGTACTAGAAATAACTATCTAGAATATATTTCAACTAACTAAGTATTTTTCTAATTCAATTATGTTGCTAATTCAATTTTAATTAGGTTAGACTAATATAATTAACCTTATACAATTATTTAAATAAGGCAAATGGACCTTCACGATTGGGGTGGTTCATGTGAGGGAGGGTTGGGTTCAGTATGTCGTACCCACTGCTATTGGCCCCTAACTCTCACACAAGGCCCAAAGGAGAGGAATTATTAAACAAACAATTGTTATCCATTGAATAAGTCCAATTCTAATTGGGCCTAAATAAAATTACTTATGTTAAATTTATTTTAGCAACCTAGTCCATTTACTTAGTAAAACTTAAATGGGCTTCCTATATGCATCTAAGCCCAAAAGCAAACATATAGGCTCACATCGGTCAAATAATTTGGATGGGCCCTATCATGTTACTAGGTTTACACAGATGAAAGAAGTACAAAATTTACCTGTTACAAATTATTTATAGGATCTATTGACAATTGGACTATGATTAAAATCAAATCATTGGATCTGTCAACAAGTTAGTCATAGCAATTTAGATCAAATCAATAATAGGTTTGTTAAAAAAAAGTTTTGAATAAACAATATAAATAAACAAACAATGTCCATGTAACAAATGTGAAATAAGATATTAATATAATTAAATTATTATTTTAAACTAACCAACTAAAATTTTGAAAATTTAGGGTTGTTAAAACCAACCTTAAAAATCTTATCAAAATTTATAATTCAAAAATGAAAAACTAATTTAAAATATCTAGGTTTATTTGAATTATTTTATCAAATTAAATTAAATATCAAATAAGATAAATGATTTGAAAAAAAATATCTTCAATATCATTTTCTAATCTTATACTTTAATAAAATTAAAATAATAAAATAAACCAATTTTAAAATAGATATGGGTATGCAATTATTATTTTAAGAATAAAATAATAAATAAATAATAATTATCCTAATTATATGTCAAAATATCTCAAATTAAGTATCATTCAAATTTCTACAAAAATATCTAAGTTATTTAAATATTTAAAATATAATTTATAAATTTTTAATAAGTAAAATGATATAAAATAGTAAAATATCATTTTTCAAACTTATAATTTATAAACAATTAAATATTTAAGAAAATAACAAATTTTGAATTTGAAAAATATTATGGTTAGAATATCTATAAACAAATTTCTAGGTTAATTTCAAATTTATTAATTATTTAATTTATCATATGAGGTAATTTTAATATAATATTTCAAATTAAAAAGATAAAGTTATCTTTTTATTTTATATATGCCCAATATTAAAATATCTAAGCTTATAATTAAATAATATATAAATATTAAGAAAATTAACATATTTTAAATCTGATCATAATTTAAAAAATAAAATAATTAATTTTTAAACTTAAACCTCAAAATATCAAAAAATTAATAATAATCTATAAATGAATATTATTAATTTAAAAAATGATATTTAAGTTTAAATATATTAAAAATAATATTTTATTTTAATTTTAGGGTTTGAAAATTGGAAAAAATCGAAATTTGGGCAAAAATCCCACAAAAATCAGATTTTGGTGTTGCCCAGGCTGCACGTGCAGCCGCAGGAGGCTGCAAAAGGCCTAGGATGCGCGCGGAGGAAGGGAGTTGCAGGGTGGGACGTGGAGCTGAGCTAGGCATGTGCAGGGTCTCCATGGGCGCGAATGTAGGATTCACGTGCCTGAGCGAGGGACGTGCGCGCGCTTAAGACAGGATTTTGTCTGAAGATGCGCGCGCGTGTATGGTGCCTTGTCCGCGCGCCTGGTGCACCCGATGCACCTACTCGACAGCCATGGCATCCAATCTTCCAAAATTCATAACTTCCTCAATTTTTATCGGAATTGAGTTTTGTAAAAACAAAAAATTTTCACAAGGAATCCAAATAAAATATTTTGAAAAAAGAAAAAAAATATTTTCATGGAAAAAGTTTCGTAAAACACACACATTCATCAAATAGTCACATAAACCAACATGAAACCATCCAAATCAACACAAACATCGTTTGTAAATCCATATTTCATGAAAGTAAATCATTACCATGGCTCTGATACCAGTTGTTGGAATCTAGATTTACTACCATGTATATTGTTTAACATCCTAATACGAAATTCTAAAACAATGTAAATAAACACATATAAAGTTTAAGAAATCTTACATTGATTGCAGCGGAATATAATGACTCCTTCCGTTCAGATCTCTAGCCCTTGATTCCTTTTTGTAGCAGAGCATTATCAAGATCTGAACCTGGATCTCTTTCTCTCCATCTTGATCTCGATTCTCCTTCTTGTTGATTGGATCCTTTACAGTCTTACATACTATGATGGAGGACCAACTTGATGTGTGTGGGCACTTACTCAATCACTAATGGCTGAATAATATTTGTGAAGAAAGGCTTAGTGTTTTTCAAAATTGAAGAGGAAGAAGAAGAAGAAGGAAGAGGTCTCATCAAAAGCTAGGTTATTAGCTTTGGAGGCATTATGTAATACCCTGAATTTAAGAGATGGACTAGAAAAAACCCTAATTGGATAATTATGAATAATTGAGGAATTATATTATTATATAGTTCAATATATGTGAATTAATATGTTAAGACCCCATTGGTGAGCCATGGGCATTTTGGTAATTATGACCCGAGAAGGGTAAAATGATGATATTAATTTAATTACGTGCTTAATAGAACTATATTATTATATAGTATGCCTGTGTTGTCTTTTCAAGTGTGTTCTGACAGGTTGGCGCGGTATAGTCACAATCGGGAATTTCGGGTCGAACTGGGTTCGGGCCCGAAACGCAAATGGAATTGATTTACTTGGCATTTTATTTGATATGTGATAATCTGAAATTATTTGTGAATTATTTATGCATGAAATGATAAAATTACCCTTGTGTGGGTGAGTATGTGTGTATTTAAGCCCTAGGGGCAAAATGGTCATTTGACAATATTTGATTTACATTGAATTAAATTGATTTTGAGGGATAAAGGATGAATTTTCTGGATTTGTCTCTCTCTCACCCGATCACTCACTCTCTCTCTAACCTCTTGAAGTTTCAAAGTTTCATGTAGAAAAGCTTGGTTTTTGGTTTGATTGAAGCTTGAGTTTTGAGGAAGGTCATTGTTCTTGTTTTGTTGAGAATTAAGGTAGTTTTCTATGATCTTAATCTTGTTTTAGTTGCTGAAATATTATGTTTGAAAAGCATGAACTTGGTGATGATGATGGGTTGCATGTTAAGTGGATTGGGGCTAATTTTGTTGAATTTGAGTTTGTATTGTTGTATGCTTTGTTGTTGAGCTTGGGCAGAGATTGTATGGTATTTCTAGGTTGGAATTTCATGTTTAAAGTGGTGTTATGCTGCTGGATTTTAATAGGTTTGTGTTGGGTTGAGTTCATGTCCTTGAAATTGAAATCTTGATGAGTTTAAGCATGATTTTGTTATGTTTTCTCAATCTGAATTCTTGGAGTTATTTTTGGGATTTTGATGCATGAATTATGTTAGTTGAGCATCTTATAATTGCTAGTAATCCTATATGTTAATTTGAAAGTTGGTTGAGAAATTGGAGTGCAAAGAATGATTTTTCTTGCTGAAATTCGTGGAAGGGCTTCTTTGGTTTACGGGTTACGCACCCGAGATCTTTGCGGCATGCTGGAGCATCTTAGCGGCCATACTTGTGATTTTTTGGCAGTTTGGTGTCGAATATTGAAAATGCTTAACTTTTTATTCCGAACTCCGATTTGGGAGTTCTTTATATCGTTGGAAAGCTCGTTCCGAGCTCTGTATGATTATCTGAATTTTAAATGCCATGATTGAATTATATGAGTATGGAATCAGGGGTTAACCCTAAGTGTGAAAAATCTTGGATTTGTGTGACTAGGATTACCGGCACCTGATCAGGAGCACCGGGGATTCGGAATCTCTTTCTATTGCTGGACAACAGGTAAGACAGTGATTAACACGTAGAGTATGGACAGTGGCTCTTATATTATGAATGATATGCATGAATGTTTAGTAACCGGGATTAGGGTTATTACCCTAATAGGAATAGTCTAATAGCCTAGGGTTATTGCCCTAGTAATATATGTGTGTAATGCCATGACATGTTATTTGAAATGAGATTTAGGGATTATGCGCTCAAGGCATAATCGGGTCGGACTCGGTAACCATAACCGAGATGAACCAATTCTAAGGCCTTAATGTATTTAGACATGTGAGAGCAACACGTGGGTCTACGTCATGTAGATTTAAATAGATGTGTGAGCGCAACACCTAAGTCTACGCCACGTAGACATAAATGGGCATGTTGGTATAATAATCAGGTCTGTGTTATACAGACATATGTGAATGACATATCTATTAAATAGTATGATGAGCATATTATATTTGTTATGATTTAAACTGCCTTGCTGGGCTTGTCTCACGGGTGCTCTACTGTGTAGGAAAGGGTAAGGCATTAGCTGATCAGCCATGAGTTTCAGGAGCAGGGCAAAGAATGTACATGTTCAAGCCATATCAGACCAAGCGGGTTAAGGGTCTACTAGTGTTGAACTTTTGAATGCTGTTTTGCCGCTTAGGTCGGCTAGAAAGAAAACAAAAGGACTTGTAATAAAGTTTATAAATATTTTTGGGATCCCAACCGTTTAAAAGTTTAAATGTATTACAAGTTTTATTATTTAATTTAAAAGTTTAAATTCTGCGCTATTTTGATTAGTAATCCCGATTAGGGGATTAGGGTTCCATAAGTATTTTGGGTAGCGTGCCTAATTACTTAGGGCATTACAATTTGGTATTAGTGCGCCAAGGTTTTTAAACTTCCTGTAGACCAGCCGAACATGTACATTCGTCGTCAGAGATAAGCTCGACTCATGGTGCAGTAAGTATTGAAAGTAAATACTTTATTGTTTGTGTGATCATCTGTTTACCGCTTTCCATTTTAGGCAGTATGCAAGCATCTAGAGTATGTATGTGTTATGTGATGCCATGCTATAAATGCTATTTTTTTATGCGAATATGTATGAGGTAAATAGATGAGTTAGGGTTTAAGGCAATAAGTACGTAAGTGTGTTATTGGTGCTTAACTCGCTGGGATTGTTGATTACAGGGGTACTAGTAATGGACCCTCCGCAATCATCCAAACCACAGGGCGAGCAAGTAGAGCCCGGGGCTACCCCAACCAATCCACCAGCACCGCCTCTACCTCCGCAGAATCCGGGGGATAATGCGGGGGCTGTTAATACTAATCCTCTTGTTGATTGGCAGCAAATGTTTCATGAAATGCGAAGTGTCATACTTCGTCAAGAGGAAGAGTTGCAACGTCTAAGGCAACAGGCTGCCCCAGTTAATCAAGGGTTACCACCAGCTCCTGTGCCAGTGGTGGGTAACCAAGGGTATATTATGCCGCACCGGGACTCTGTGTCCGAGCGGTTTGTGAAGCTCCAACCTCCAGTTTTTCTAGGAGGTATTGATATTATTAAGGCCGATCAGTGGATGAGCACTGTTACCCGTATCGTCGATAATATGGGGGTGACGGGAACAGAGAGGGTGAATTGTGCGACCTTTAAGTTTCAAGACCATGCTCATGTCTGGTGGGATATAGTGTATCAGACTCGAGATGTCAGTGTGATGACATGGGAAGAGTTCAAGAAACTTTTTGAGGAAAAGTTTTATAACGTTACAGTGAGGACTTCACACCAGGAAGATTTTGTGAAGTTGACTCAGGGAAAGATGTATGTGGCCGAGTATACTCTGGAATTCGATCGGTTATCTAAATTTGCTGGTGATCTAGTGCCTACAGATTTCACCATAAAGCAAAAGTATGTTCGAGGACTGAATGCTACAATCAGTCGGGACTTGAAAATTACCACATCACATGACACTATGTATAAGAGGGTGGTAGACTTGGCCTTAATTGCTGAGGAGGCCGAGCAAAAAGTAATGAAAGAGCAGGCTGTAAAGGATGCCGTCATGGCATCAAACCCTCCTGCTAGTGGTAATGTAAGTAAGGGGACCAACAGTGGCAACCCCGAGCACAAGCGGAAGGCTGAGGCTTCTGGAGCATCATGGGGAAATAGAAAGTTTCGGGGAAATAGAGGTGGCCATTAGGGTCGCGGGTCCTCATTCCGGTCATATCCTGAGTGTCCTAAATTCAAGAAGCATCATCCTGGTGAGTGCCGAGCCAAGGCATGTTTCCAGTGTGGCATGGTGGGCCACTTTATCAGAGATTGTCCCTAAGCCAAGAAAGAAGAGCCTAAGAAGAATACTGCTCAGAACCCGGGCCGACTTTTCACTATAACTCAGGCAGACGCTGATGCTAGTCCGTCAGTTGTGACATGTCAGTTGTCTATTAATGATTGTTCATATACTTTGTTATTTGACTCGGGAGCTACTCATTCATATGTATCGAGTAGAGTGATAGAAAGTTTTCATAAGCCATGTGATATTTATGCTTCGGGGCTTGGAACCCTGTTACCCTCGGGAGACCTGATAGTGTCCACAAGGTGGATTCGGTCCTTATCTTTTTGGATTGACGGTTGTGAATTGACCGCCAATCTAATTGAGTTACAATTATATGACTTTGACATAATTCTGGGAATGGATTTTCTGTCTAAGTATGGAGCAATGATTGACTGTAAATGGAAGATGGTAGTGTTTGAGCCCGATAGTGCTAACCCAACGGTGTTCGTGGTTAAGGTTCAGGGGGCACGCATACCGAGAATATCACTGTAAAGACCTGATGGGTAGAGATTTTTTGGGGTTCATAGTCACTGCAGTGGACACCAGCCAACCTGTGACATCAGGGCCTAAGAATACGAGATTGGTATGCAAGTTCCTTGATGTCTTTCCAGAAGACTTCCCGGGATTGCCACCTACTAGGGAAATTGAATTTGTTATTGAATTGGTTTTGGGAGTGGATCCAGTGTCTAAGGCACCGTACTGAATGGCTCCAGCTGAGTTGAAGAAATTGAAGATACAGTTGCAAGAATTATTGAATCTAGGATTTATCAGACCGAGCTAGTCACCTTGGGGTGCTCCGATTTTGTTTGTGAAAAAGAAAGACGGAACCCTGCGAATGTGTATTGATTATCGTGAGTTGAATAAGCTTACTATTAAGAACAAGTACCCTTTGCCTTGAATTGATGATCTGTTTGATCAACTGAAGGGGAATAAGATGGTCTTTTCCAAGATTGATCTTCGCTCAGGCTATCATCAGCTGAGAATTCGAGAGGAAGATCCCAAAAACTGCGTTCCGTACTCGGTATGGACATTATGAATTTCTTGTAATGTCTTTTGGACTCACTAATACCATGACGACATTCATGGATTTGATGAATCGGGTGTTTAAAGACTATCTGGATAGGTTCGTGATTGTATTTATTGACGACATTTTGGTGTACTCTGAGACAGAAGAAGAGCATGAGTTGCATCTCAGAGCGGTTTTGCAAAGGTTACGGGATCAGAAGCTTTCTGCTAAATTCAAAAAGTGTGAATTCTGGTTATCTCGTGTCTCATTTTTGGGGCACATAGTGGATAAAGATGGGATCATGGTGGATCCGGCCAAGATTGAAGCTGTTCGAGATTGGCCAGCACCTAAATCAACTACAGAAGTTAGAAGTTTTTTGGGTTTGGCTGGTTATTATTGTCGGTTCGTTGAGTGTTTTTTAAAGATTGTCGTACCCTTCACGGAGCTGACTCAGAAGAACCAGAAGTTTGTTTGGACTGATCGGTGTGAGAAAAGTCTCCTGGAGTTAAAGCAACGCTTGATTACCGCTCCTCTACTAACTCTTCCTTCAGATAAGGAAAAGTTTGTGGTTTATTGTGATGCCTCGAGACAGGGTCCCGGCTGTGTGCTTGTGCAGGCTGGGAGGGTAATAGCTTATGCTTCTCATCAGTTAAAGGAGTACGAGCAGAGGTACCCTACTCACGATCTAGAACTCGCAGCAGTGGTATTTCCGCTAAAGATTTGGCGGCATTACCTTTATGGCGAGAAATGTGAGACATACACTAATCATAAGAGTCTGAAATACTTCTTTACAAAGAAGGACTTGAATATGAGGTAGAGGCGTTGGTTAGAGTTGGTGAAGGATTATGATTGTGAGATCCTTTATCACCCTGGTAAGCCCAACGTGGTTGCTGATGTTGGAAATTATTTTACCAGGATCTTAGATCTACTCACAAGTATGTTGATTAACACCCTAAATATGAACTTCTAAAAGGATTATAAAATAAACACATATAAAGTATGAGAAACCTTACATTGAGTGCAGCGGAATAAAATGTCTCCTTCCGTTCAGATCTCTAACCCTTGTGTCCTTTCTGTCGCAGAGTATTATCAAGATCTGAACCTGGATCTCTTTCTCTCCTTTCTTTAGTGCTGAATCTCCTTCTTGTTGAATGTCTTTCTTC
Source organism: Cannabis sativa (assembly GCF_029168945.1). Classification (NCBI taxonomy): domain Eukaryota; kingdom Viridiplantae; phylum Streptophyta; class Magnoliopsida; order Rosales; family Cannabaceae; genus Cannabis; species Cannabis sativa. The sequence goes on from NC_083607.1 coordinate 21,036,118, forward strand.
ACGATCTTTTTTACTATGATTGAGGTATCACTTGCTGTGTGTGGGCACTACTCTATCACTAAGAGGTTCGAAATTATTCAAGGAAGAAGAGGATATAGGTGGCGGCTAGGTTAGAGAGAGAAGGCTCAGGTTTTTCTCTGAAGAAAACAAGATGTGAAAGTTAAGTGTAAATTTCCTGAAGCCTTCACTATCTATTTATAGTATTCCACATAGGGTTAGGTTTAAATTATTTGGCATTAAAATAATGAAAATATCAGATGATAATGCCTATAAAAGTGGCCGGCCATGGCTATATGGATTTGGGACTCACTTTTTGCAATTTTGCAGTTTTATCATTTCTGCATCTCATTTTCTCAAAAATGCCAATTTTCAAATTCAACCTTTTAAATGCCAATTCTAACTATTTAATAACTATAAATAATTATTAAATAATACTTTCATTTATCATATTTATTAATTGAACCATACAAAGTATCTTAATTAACAAATATGCCCTAAAAACTCTTTCTTTACAATTTCGCCCTTACTTAGTGAAAAATTCACAAATAGACATAGTCTAATTTGAGAATTATAATTGATTAATCAAAACCAATTAAATGAGTCTTACAAGTAATATTATCTCAACTAGTGGGGGGACCATGGGTCTATATAACCGAGCTTCCAATAAACAGATCAAGAATTTATAACCTAAATTCACTAACTTATTAATTCTTCGTTGAATCCACGCATAGAACTTAGAATTGCACTCTCAATATATAGAACGCTCTATATATTCCACCATATAGACACGTCATTAGTTATCCATTGTTATAATCCTAATTTGATCAATGATCCTCTATATGAATGATCTACACTGTAAAGGGATTAGATTACCGTGACACCCAACAATATATTTTATCCTTAAAACACTTAACCCCGTATAAATGATATTTCAGCTATGTGAAATGAGTACTCAACCATTTATTTTCGTTTGGTCAAGCTCGAAGGAAATCATCCTTTACTTACTATTCGCCAGATAGAAGCTATAGATTCCATATTTATGTTAGCGCTCCCACTCAATTGCACTACTGTGTTTCCAAAATTTACGTATCACCCTAACCCAAAAGTAGGCTTAACTAACAAATCAAAGAACACGAATAACACTCTTGAGATTGAGCCTAATCATATCAGGATTTAGATCATTTAATCTAGGATCAACTAGGCGATATTGACTTGAATAGATATTACGGTAAGTTTGAGAAATCTATGTCAAAGTTCAATAACGGTCCTTCCGATGCATACTCCATGCACCCAACCTGAGCTTTACTTTAACCAATGCTCTAGAAAGAACATAGCATTATACCAAATGCAAGTAAACTCTGTTGTAGATTATCATATTAGTAAAACCCTGTGTCTGATAAATCTAGGAATCTTTATTCACATAGTCATGTTTACTTTCCAATGTGTTGACAACACAATAAAAAGGATCAAGTATGTGAAAAGGGTTTCAGATGAATTTATAAATCAAATAGACAAGCAATTGGTAAGATGAACCAAAACATACACAAATGAATGAAAAATACTTCTGTTTCTTTATTGATGTAGAATAAAATGGATTACATTGAAATGGAGTTTTATTTAGGGCATAAAACCTAACAGCTGACACCTTGAGTAGAAAAGGTCAGAGTTAGTTGAATACTATGAAGCGAATCACCCAACAGCTAGCAAATGAAATGACTCGAGCTTAGATTGAGTTGGTTGTAGGGCAATTGGCTAATATTTGTTGGAAATTATTTTACCAGGATCTTAGATCTACTCACAAGTATGTTTATTAACATCCTAAATAAGAACTTTCTAAAACGATGAATTAAACACATATAAAGTTTAGGAAACCTTACATTGGGTGCAGCGGAATAATATGACTCCTTCCGTTCAGATATCTAGCCCTTGATTCCTTTCTGTAGCAGAGCATTATCAATATCTGAACCTGGATCTCTTTCTCTGAATCCTTGATGCTGAATCTCCTTTGCTGATGATCTTTCTTCACGATCTTCCTCACTATGATTGAGGTATCACTTGATGTGTGTGGGCACTACTCTAATCACTAAGGATTTCGAAATTCAAAGGAAGAGAAAGAAGAAGTGGTAGCTAAAGATAGGGAGAGAGAGAGGCTCAGTTTTTCTGAATCAGAAGAAGTGTTTTTCCTGAAGCCTTCACTATCTATTTATAGCATTCCACTAGGGTTAGATTTGAATTATATGGCATTAAAATAATGAAAAAATCAACTTAATATACCTACTAAGGTGGCCGGCCATACACTTAGTGGATTGGGCCTTGCTTTTTGCAATTTTGCAATTTTAACACCTTTTGTATCTGATTTTTTCAAAAATGCCAATTTCCTAATTCAAGCATTTAAATGCCAATTCTAACTATTTAATAACTATAAATAATTATTAAATAATATTGTCATTTATCATATATATTAATTGAACCATACAAAGTATCATAATTAACAAATATGCCCCTATAAACTCTTTCTTTACAATTTCGCCCTTACTTAGTAAAAATTTCACAAATAGACATAGTCTAATTTGTGAATTATAATTGATTAATCAAAACCAATTACATGAGTCTTACAAGCAATATTATCTCAACTAGTGGGGGGACCATGGGTCTATATAACCGAGGTTCCAATAAGTAGATCAAGAATTTAGCACTAAAATTCACTAACTTATTAATTCTTCGTTGAATCCACGCATAGAACTTAGAATTGCACTCTCAGTATATAGAATGCTCTATATGTTCCACCATATAGACACATCATTAGTTATCCATTGTTATAATCCTAATTTGATCAATTATCCTCTATATGAATGATCTACACAGTAAAGGGATTAAATTACCGTAACACCCTACTATGTATTTTATCCTTAAAACACTTGACCCCGTATAAATGATATTTCAGCTTATGTAAAATGAGATCTCCACCATTTATTTTTGTTTGATCAAGCTCGAAGGAGATCATCCTTTGCTTACTATTCGCCAGATAGAAGCTATAGATTCCATGTTTATGATAGCACTCCCACTCAATAGCACTACCGTGTTGCCAAAATGTACGTATCACCCCGACCTAAAAGTAGGCTTAACTAACAAATCAAAGAACACGAATAGCCTTTCAAGATTGAGCCTAATCATAACAGGATTAAGATCATTTGATCTAGGATCAACTTGGCGATATTGACTTGAATAGATTTTACGGTAAGTTTAATTAAATCTAAGTCAAAGTTCAATATCGGTCCCTTCCGATGCATACTCCATGCATCCAACCTGAGCTTTACTTTAACCAATGTTCTGGAAAGAACATAGTATTTCTCCAAATACAAGTAAACTCTTGTTGTAGATTATCATATCAGTAAAACCCTGTGTCTGATAAATCTAGGAAACTTTATTCACATAGTCATGTTTACTTTCCAATGTGTTGACGGCACAATAAACAGGATCAAGTATGTGAAAAGGGTTTCAGATGAATCTATACATTATGTACATATAATCATGAAATAAATCATGTGAACCATGCAACATTAAATGTTATTTCTGATCTATATTAATAAGTGAATCTGATTATATTGAAATGAGTTTTATTTAGGGCATAAAACCCAACAATATTACCCTGCAATCCACTCTTTTAGAGAGAATTAAAGAAGCACAAAAATAAGATTCAGAATTAATTAAAACCCGAGCTAGGGTTTCGGCTGGGAAGGCTAGTGATTTCTCAGTGGATGAAACGGGAATGTTGAGATTTGGAAATCGAATTTGTGTGCCCATGGATGAGAACATCAAGAAAGAGATCATGGATGAGTCTCACACGACTCCTTATTCAGTTCATCCAGGGTCAAAAAAGATGTATCAAGACCTGAAAGCCATGTTCTGGTGGCCAGGCATGAAGAATGACATCGCTGAATATGTTGCAAAGTGCCTTACGTGTCAGCAAGTGAAAGCTGAGCATCAACGACCTGCAGGGTTACTACAACCACTGAATATACAAGAGTGGAAATGGGAGGACATTGCTATGGACTTCGTGGTAGGTATGCTTAGAACCACGAGACAATTTGACTCTGTGTGGGTTTACAAAGTCTGCTCACTTTTTACCTATTCGGACGAATTTCTCCATTGACCAGTATGCTGAGTTATATGTCAAAGAAATTGTTCGTCTTCATGGTGTCCCAAAGTCCATTGTGTCGGATAGAGATCTGAAATTTACATCGAGATTCTGGGAGAGTCTGCATCGAGCTATGGGTACTCAGTTAAAGTTCAGCATAGCTTTTCATCCTCAGACGGATGGGCAATCCGAGAGGACTATTTAGATTTTAGAAGACATGCTTCGGGCATGTGTGCTTGACTTTGAGGGATCATGGGTAAAGTACCTTCCCCTGATCGAGTTCTCTTATAATAACAGCTATCAGGCAACAATCGGGATGGCTCCTTATGAACTTTTATATGGAAAAAAGTGTAGATCGCCCATTCACTAGGATGAAGTGGGTGAAAGGAAGTTCTTGGGTTCCGAAGCTGTTCAGAGAATAAGTGAGGCAGTTGACAAGATTAGAGCGCGAATGCTTGCGGCTCAGAGTAGGCAGAAGAGTTATGCTGATCCAAAGCATCGAGATATTGATTTTCAGGCCGGGGACATGGTATTTCTTCGAATATCTCCGGTGAAAGGGATAAAATGCTTTGGGAAGAAAGGAAAGCTTAGTCCGAGGTGTTGGGTTTTGTGCCCTAAATAAAACCCATTTCAATATAATCAGATTTACTTATTAATAAAGATCAGAAATAACATTTTATGTTGCATGGTTCACAATATTTATTTCATGATTATATACAATGTATAAATTCTATTTAAGTCCAGAACATATGAATTTCTTAATGATTATAGTGTTGTCAACACAGTGGTATATAATCTTAATTATATGTTCGAAAGTTTATTCCCTGATTTGTCAGTTCACTGGATTTAGACTGACATGATAATCAGCGATAGGTATTCTTACACCTTGGATAAGTGTTATGTCCTTTCTAGGGCATTGGCAAAGTTTACCAGTATCAAATGTATGGAGTATACATCGGAAGGGACCGATATTGAACTTTGATTAGATATATTAAAATTTACCGCAATATCTATTCAATTCAATATCACCATTGATCCTAGATCAAATGATCTTAATCCTGATATGGTTAGGTTTTATCTCAAGAGTATTATACATGTTCTTTGATTTGTTAGTTAAGCCTACTTTTGGGTCAGGGTGATACGTACATTTTGGGAACATGATAGTATAATTGAGTGGGAGCGCTAACATAAATATGGAGTCTATAACTTCTATAGGAATTTAGAAGTGAAACGATGATATCCTTTGAGCTTGGCTAAACAGAGATAAATGGTGGAGATCTCATTTCACTTCGCTGAAATATCATTTATACGGAGGTAAGTGTTATACAGACCCATGGTTCCCATACTAGTTGAGACCATACTGCTTGTAAGACTCAGTTAATTGATTTTGATTAATCAATTATAATTCTAAAGTTAGATTATGTCTACTTTATGAATTTTCACTAAGCAAGGGCGAAATTATAAAGAAAAGAGATTCTAGGTTTATTTATTAATTAAGATACTTTATATGTCTGAATTAATAAATATACTAAATGGCAATATTATTTAATAATTATTTTTTAAGTTATTAAATAATTAGAATTGGCATTTAAAATGTTAAATTTGAAAATTGGCATTTTTGAGAAAATGGGAATGAAAAATAACAAAATGGGAAAGTTACAAAGTGAGGCCCAATTTCCTTATATGGCCGACCACTATGCAAGCTTTTACCATTCTATTTTTCCATTATTTTAATTCCATACAATTCTAACCTAAACCTAGAGGGCATTCTATAAATAGAAAGTGTTGGCTTCAGGAAACTCATGTCTTGGAGATTTCTTTCTTTCAGAGAAAGCCATAGCCGCCCCTCTCGCTCTCTTTTCCTCTCTTCAATTTCAAAATCCTTGAGTGATAGAGTAGTGTCCACACACATCAAGTGGTATCTCAATTATAGTGTGTAAGACTGTGGATAATCAGCATCAAAGAAGGAGAGAAAGAGATCCAGATTCAGATCTTGATTATGCTCTGCTACAGAAAGGAATCAAGGGCTAGAGATCTGAATGGAAGGAGTCATTATATTCCGCTGGACCCAATGTAAGGTTTTCTTAAACTCTTATATGTTTATTTCATTATTTTAGAATTCATATTAGGATGTTGATGAAACATACTTGGTAGTAAATCTAGATCCTGGTAAAATATTTCCAACACGAGGTTCATTGGACCTTTTGAAATCCTTGAGAGGATAGGGCAAGTAGCGTACAGGTTGGCTATGCCCCCAGCGCTGGCAGTTGTACATGATGTGTTCCATGTTTCAATGCTTCGGAAGTATGTCTCAGACTCGTCCCATGTTCTGAGTTATGAAGCATTGGAACTCCAGCAAGACTTGTCATATGAGGAGCAACCAGTGCAGACACTCGATAGAAGAGAGAAAGTCTTGAGAAGCAAGACTGTGGCACTGGTAAAAGTACTGTGGAAGAACAGTAAAGTAGAAAGGAGGGGGTGTTTGTAATATCCTAAATTTAAGAGATAGATTAGCAAAAATCCTAGTTAGATAATTATAGATAATTGAGGAATTATATTATTATATAGTTCAATATATGTGAATTAATATGAATTTTAATATGTTAAGACCCCGTTGGTGAGCCAGGGGCATTTTGGTAATTATGACCCGAGAAGGGTAAAATGATGAAATTAATTTAATTACGTGCTTAATAGAACTATATTATTATATAGTATGTCTGTGTTGTCTTTTCAGGCGTGTTCTGACAGGTTGGCGCGGCATAGTCACAACCGGGAATTTCTGGTCGAACTGGGTTCGGGCCCGAAATGCAAATGGGATTGATTTACTTGGCATTTTATTTGATATGTGATAATCTGAAATTATTTGTGAATTATTTATGCATGAAATGACAAAATTACCCTTGTGTGGGTGAGTATGTGTGTATTTAAGCCCTAGGGGCAAAATGGTCATTTGACAATATTTGATTTACATTAAATTAAATTGATTTTGAGGGAGAAAGGATGGATTTTTTGGATTTGTCTCTCTCTCTCACCCAATCAGTCACTCTCTCTCTCTCTCTAACCTCTTGAAGTTTCAAAGTTTCATGTAGAATAGCTTGGTTTTTGGTTTGATTGAAGCTTGAGTTTGGAGGAAGATCATTGTTTCTGTTTTGTTGAGAATTAAGGTAGTTTTCTATGATCTTAATCTTGTTTTAGTTGTTGAAATATTATGCTTGAAAAGCATGAACTTGGTGATGATGATGATGGGTTGCATGTTAAGTGGATTGGTGCTAATTTTGTTGAATTTGAGTTTGTACTGTTGTATGCTTTGTTGCTGAGCTTGGGCAGAGATTGTATGGTATTTCTAGGTTGGAATTTGATGTTTAAAGTGGTGTTATGCTGCTGGATTTTAATAGGTTTGTGTTGGGTTGAGTTCATGTCCTTAAACTTGAAATCTTGATGAGTTTAAGCATGATTTTGTTATGTTTTCTCAATCTGAATTCTTGGAGTTATTTTTGGGATTTTGATGCATGAAGTATGTTAGTTGAGCATCTTATAATTGCTAGTAATCCTATATGTTAATTTGAAAGTTGGTTGAGAAATTGGAGTGAAAGGATTGATTTTTCTTGCTGAAATTCGTGGGAGGGCTTGCTGGTTTCTGGGTTCTGCACCCAGATGTCACGGCATGCTCTGGAGCATGCCGCGTCTCGCCCCTCTTGGTGGAACTTGGGTTTTGTCCTAGGTGCTGCGGCATGGTCTGGGCATGCCGCGGCCCGCCCTTGTGATTTTTTGGCAGTTTGGTGTCGAATTTTGAAAACATAACTTTTGATTCCGAACTTCGATTTGGGAGTTCTTTATATCGGTTGAAAGCTCCTTCCCAGCTCTGCATGATTATCTGAATTTTAAATGCCATGATTGAATTATATGAGTATGGAATCAAGGGTTAACCCTAAGTGTGAAAAATCCCGGATATGTGTGACTAGGATTACCGGCACCTGATCTGGAGCACTGGGGATTCAGAATCTCTTTCTATTGCTGGACAACAGGTAAGACAGTGATTAGCACGTAGAGTATGCGCAGTGGCTCTTATATGATGAATGATATGCATGAATGTTTATTAACCGGGATTAGGGTTATTACCCTAATAGGAACGGCCTAATAGCCTAGGGTTATTACCCTAGTAATATATGTGTGTAATGCCATGCCATGTTATTTGAAATGAGATTTAGGGATTATGCGCTCAAGGCATAATCGGGTTGGACTTGGTAACCATAACCGAGATGAATCAATTCTAAGCCCTTAATGTATTTAGACGAGTGAGAGCAACACGTGGGTCTACGTCATGTAGATTAAAATAGATGTGTGAGAGAAACACATAGGTCTACGCCACGTAGACATAAATGGGAATGTTGGTATAATAATCAGGTCTGTGTTATACAGACATATGTGAATGGCATATCTATGAAATAGTATGATGAGCATATTATATTTGTTATGATTTATACTTTCTTGCTGGGCTTGGCTCACGGGTGCTCTACTGTGCAGGAAAGGGTAAGACATTAGCTGATCAGCCATGAGTTTCAGGAGCAGGGCGAAGAATGTACATGTTCAAGCCATATCAGACCAAGTGGGTCAAGGGTCTACTAGTGTTGAACTTTTGAATTCTGTTTTGCCGCTAAGGTCAGCTAGAAAGAAAACAAAACGACTTGTAATAAAATTTATAAATATTTTTGGGATCCCAACCGTTTAAAAGTTTAAATGTATTACAAGTTTTATTTTCATTCTGTTTAATTTAAAAGTTTAAATTCTGCGCTATTTTGATTAGTAATCCCGATTAGGGGATTAGGGTTCCATAAGTATTTTGGGTAGCGTGCCTAATTATTTAGGGCGTTACACATTAGTTGGATAATGAGACCATAGCCTTCCTTTTATACTATCTTCAATTGGGTTAGGGTTGAATTATGTGGATTAAAAAAGAATAAAATATTGGGCAAAAAATCAACCTTGGTCGTACAAGATAGAGGACCTCTTTCTAGTTAGATTTTTGCCACTTTATTTCAACCACTTATTCTTCTTTTCAATAATACAATATTTTCCAATTCAAACATATAAATGTCAAAACTATTTATTTAATAATTAAAATAATTATCAAATAAAATTGTCATTCATAATATTTATTAATTAGACTCCATAAAGTCTCTTAATTAACAAATAAACTCCAAAACACTATTTCTTCACGCTCAAACCATATTTTAGTGAAAATTCATAAACTAGACATAGTGTAATTTTAGAATTATAATTGATTAACTAAAATCAATTAACTGAGTCTTACAAGCAGTTTGTCTCAACTAGTATGGGGACCATGGGCCTATATAACCGAGCTTCCAATAAGTAGACCTAGAATTTACCAAGTAAATTTACTAACTTATTAATTCCTTGTGGCATCCACCATAGAACTTGGAATTGCACTCTCAGTTACATAGAACGCTCTATATGTTCCACGGTATAGATACGATATTAATTATCCATTGTTATAATCCCAATAATCAATGATCCTCTATAGATGATCTTCATTGGATAGGGACAAAATTACCGTTGCACCCTTTCAATGTATTTTATCCTTAAAACACTTGGGCACCTATAAATGATATTTTAGTGAAATAATATAATCACTAAAATGAGATTTCAATCATTTATCTCTATTCAGCCAAGCTCGAAGGAAATCATCGTTTTACTTCTAAATACGTATAAAAGCTATAGATTCCCTATCTATGTTTAGCGCTCCCACTCAATTGTACTATCGTGTTCCCAAAATGTACATATCACCCTGAGCAAAAATTAGGCTTAACTAACAAATCAAAGAACACAAATAACACTCTTGAGATCGAACCTAATCAGGTCAAGATTAAGATATCATTTGATCTAGGATCAACTAGGTGATATTGAATTGAATAGATATGACGTTAAATTTATCATATCTAATCAAAGTTCAATATCGGTCCCTTCCAATGTATACTCCATACATCCGATACTAGTAAACTTTTCCAATGCCTTGGAAAGGACATAACACTTATCCAAGGTGTAAGTATACCTATCGCTGATTATCATGCCAGTCAAAATCTAGTGTTCTGACAAATCAGGGAATTAAACTTTTGAACATATAATTATGATTATATTCCACTGTGCTGACAACATTATAATAACGAACAAATACATATGTTCTGGACCTAATAGAATTTATACATTAAATATAAACATGAAATAAATCATGTGAACCATGCAACATAAAATGATTTTTGATCTTTATTAATTAGTAAATCTGATTATATTGAAATGGGTTTTATTTAGGGCAAAAAACCCAACAGGTCCACACCTAATCACTTAAAATAGCTATCAAACATGCAAACTTTAGTTAACTGTTCTAGCTTTCTTAAGGTCACGATCAAGACTTCCATAAATCTAGTAATGGTTTACACTAAGTACACAAGCATTCTATTATTCTGAAATTTTCCTATCACTAGGGTATTTCCCTAGAAGAATTTAGGCAACTGCTAGTAACTAATCATAGAGCTTTCACTTTCATCAATATGCAAATTGAATTTCTGGGGAGGTAAGTTTGAATATAGTTCAAAAATTTAACTTAATGATCTTTGAACCGCATATCCAAATATTACTCCACCCCTCTTAGTTCAGAAGATCTTTAGCCACTTACCTTAATGGTTTTTCACCATTGCTAGAAATTCATGAAATTTCTCATTCATTTCAAATTTCTTTGCATAAGGTAAAATCTAGAGTGATCGTCTTAAGAATATAACAAAAAACTCATATCCACCCCTGAATGTACATTCATGTTTGAATATAGATGATCATACTTTTGTTGGAATTATTTTACCAGGATCTTAGATTTACTAACAAGTATGTTATTTAACATCCTAAATATGAACTTCTAAAACGATATGAAATAAACACATATAAAGTATAAGAAACCTTACAGTGGTTGCAGCGGAATATAATGTCTCTTTCCACTCAGATCTCTAACCCTTGTATCATTTCTGTAGTAGAGTATCACCAAGATCTGAGTCCGAATCTCATTCTCTTGAATCTGAATTCTTCACGGCCTTACACACTATGATTGAGTACTACTTGATGTGTGTGGGCACTCACTCTTTCACTATATGCTCAGTTTAGAAGAGAGGAAAAGAGAGGAAGAGAGGTTTCAGCTATGGTATAGGAAGGAGGCTCAAATGTTATCTGAAGGAATGAGAGGCATCATCTTTTCCCTAAAGCCATCACTACCTATTTATAGGAAACAACCTAGGGTTAGGTTAGATTTATTTGGCATTAAAATAATGAAAAAATATAAATGGTAAATTGCACACATAGTGGCCGACCATAGAGTGGATAATGGGCCCCACTTTGCAATTTTACCATTTTCTAATTTTTCCACCTCATTTTCTTAAAAACGCCAATTTTCTAATTTAACCGTTTAAATGCCAATTCTAAGTATTTAATAGCTAAAAATTAATTATTAAATAATATTGTCATTTAATATATTTAATAATTAGACTATTTAAAGTCTCTTAATTAACAAATTTACCCTAGAAACTCTTTCTTCACAACTAAGCCCTTGCTTAGTGAAAATTCATAAACTAGACATAGTCTAACTTTAGAATTATAATTGATTAATCAAAATATATTTACTGAGTCTTACAAGTATTGTCTGAACTATTATGGGAGCCATGGGCCTATATATCTGAGCTTCCAATAAGCAGACCCACAATTTACCATTTAAATTCACTAACTTATTAATTCCTTGTTGCATCCACTCATAGAACTTGGAATTGCACTATCAGTTATATAGAACGCTCTATATGTTCCACGATATAGATACGCTATTAGTTATCCATTGTTATTGTTGGGTTTTGTGCCCTAAATAAAACCCATTTCAATATAATCAGATTTACTTATTAATAAAGATCAGAAATAATATTTTATGTTGCATGGTTCACATGATTTATTTCATGATTATATGTATATAATGTATGAATTCTATTTAAGTCCCGAACATATAAATTTGTTAATGATTATAGTGTTGTTAGCACAGTGGAATATAATCTTAATTATTTGTTCCAAATTTTATTCCCTGATTCGTCAATTCACTGGATTTAGACTGGCATGATATAATCAGCGATAGGTATTCTTACACCTTGGATAAGTGTTATGTCCTTTCCAGGGCATTGGCAAAGTTTACCAGTATCGGATGTATGGAGTATGCATCGGAAGGGACCGATATTGAACTTCGATTAGATATATTCAAATTTATCGTAATATCTATTCAATTCAATATTACCAGTTGATCCTAGATCAAATGATCTTAATCCTGATATGCTTAGGTTCGATCTCAAGAGTATTATACATGTTCTTTGATTTGTTAGTTAAGCCTACTTTTGAACAGTCAGGGTGATACGTACATTTTAAGAACATGATAGTATAATTGAGTGGGAGCGCTAACATAAATATAGAGTCTATAACTTCTATAGGAATTTAGAAGTGAAACGATGATATCCTTCGAGCTTGGCTAAACAGAGATAAATGGTTGAGATCTCATTTCACTTCGTTAAAATATCATTTATACGGAGCTAAGTGTTTTAAGGATAAAATACATTGAAGGTGTAACGGTAATTTAGCTCCTATTCAATGTAGATCATCTATTAGAGGGTCATTGATCAAATTAGGATTATAACAATGGATAACTAATAGTGTATCTATATCGTGGAACATATAGAGCGTTCTATATGACTGAAAGTGCAATTCCAAGTTCTAAGGGTGGATTCAATAAGGAATTAATAAGTTAGGGAATTTACTTGGTAAATTCGGTTTGACTTATTGGAAGCTCGGTTATATAGGCCCATGGTCCACATACTAGTTGAGACCATACTGCTTGTAAGACTCAGTTAATTGATTTTAATTAATCAATTATAATTCTAAAGTTAAACTATGTCTAGTTTATGAATTTTCACTAAGCAAGGGAGAAATTGTAAAGAAAAGAGATTCTAGGTTTATTTATTAATTAAGAGACTTTATATGTCTAATTATATATTAAATGACAATATTATTTAATAATTAATTTTTAGTTATTAAATAAATATAATTGGCATTTAAATAGTTAAATTAGAAAATTGGCATTTTTGAGAAAATGGGATTGAGAAATGACAAAATGGCAAAATTGCAAAGTGGCCCATTATCCTCTGATATGGCCGGCCACTTTGTATAGATTTTACCATTTATATTTTCATTATTTTAATGCCATATAATTCTAACTTAAACTTAGATGGCATTCTATAAATAGAAAGTGATGGCTTCAAGAAACTATGAACTTGCATCTTATTTTCTCTCAGAGAAAAACCTGAGCCTCCTAGCCGCCCCTCTCTTCTCTTTTCTTCTCTTCAATTTCAAAATACCCTAGTGATAGAGTAGTGCTCACACACATCAAGTGGTATCTCAATCATAGTGTGGAAGATTGTGAAGAATCCAACCAACAAGAAGGAGAATCAGCATCAAAGAAGGAGAGAAAGAGCTCCAGGTTCAGATCTTGATTATGTTCTGCTACAGAAAGGAATCAAGGGCTAGAGATCTGAACAGAAGGAGTCATTATATTCCGCTGTACCCAATGTAAGGTTTTCTTGAACCCTTATGTGTTTATTTCATTGTTTTAGAATTCATATTAGGATGTTAATGAAACATACATGGTAGTAAATCTAGATCCTGGTAAAATATTTCCAACAACTGGCACTAGAGCCATGGTAATGATTTACTTTCATGAAATATGAATTAAAACGATGTTATGTGTTGATTTGGATGGTTTCATGTTGTTTGATGAATGTATGTGTTGTACAGAATTTTTTCCATAAAAATATTTTTTTTCTGTTTCTAAAAATATTTTATTTAGATTTCTTGTGAAAAATTAAGTAATTTTATTTTTTACCGAACTCGATTCCGATAAAAATTGAGAAAGTTATGTTTTTTGGAAAAATCGGGTTTCATGGTGTCGAGTGGGTGCTCGTGAGCACCAGGCACTCGGACAGCACCGCACATGCGCGCGGACAACACAGCAAACAGGGACAAACAGGTGTCTTCAGACACGGCTTGGGCATTTCGACAAGCCCACATGCTGCAAGTCTTTCCACAGGGAGCTGCAGCGCCGAGAAATCTCGGCAGACACCCCTCCTTTCCGCGCACGCTGGGCTTAGTTTGCAGCCTATTTTGGCTGCACTTGCAGCCTACTGGGCTGCCAAGCCACAATTTCAGAATTTTGTGGGATTTTTTCCAAAATTCGATTCCTTCCAATCTTAAAACCCTAAATTTAAAATAAAATATTATTTTTAAATATATTTGAACTTAAATATCATATTTTAATTAATAATATTTATTTTTAGTAATTATTATTAATTTTGATATTTTGAGGTTTAAATTTAAAAATTGATTATTTTATTTTTTAAATTGTGGTCAGATTTAAAAATTTGTTAATTTCTTTAATATTTATATTTTATTTAATTATAAGATTATATATTTTGATATTTAACATATTTTAAATTAAAAGATAACTTTATCTTTTTATTTGAAATATTATATTAAAATTATCTTATATGACAAATTAAATAATTAATAAATTTCAAATTAACCTAGATATTTTTATAGATATTCTAACCATAATATTTTCAATTTCAAAATTTTTTTATTTTGTTAAATATTTAATTACTTATAAATTGTAAGTTTAAAAATGATATCTTACTATTTTATATCATTTTACTTATTAGATATTTATAAATTATATCTTAAATATTTAAATAACTTAGATATTTTTGTAAAAATTTGAATATTGCTTAATTTGAGATATTTTGACATATAATTATGGTAATTACTATTTATTATTTTTATTCTTAAAATAGTAACTATCTAACTATATCTATTTTGAAATTAGTTTATTTTATTATTTTAATTTTATTAAATTATAAGATTTGAAAGTGATATTGAAGATTCTTTCTTTCAAATCATTGATCTTATTTGATATTTAATTTAATTTGATAAAAATAATTCAAATAAACCTAGATATTTTAAATTAGTTTTCATTTTTTATTTCTAAATTTTGAGATTTTTAAGGTTTGTTTTAACAACCCTAAATTTTCAAAATTTAGTTGGTTAGTTTAAGAATAATAATTTAATTATATTAATATCTTATTTTACATTTGTTACATGGACAATGTTTGTTTAATTTTATATTGTTTATTCAAACTTTTTTTAACAAACCTATTATTTATTTGATCTAAATTGCTATGATTAACTTGTTGACAGATCCAATGATCTGATTTTAATCATAGTCCAATTGTCAATAGATCTTATGAATAATTTGTAAAAGGTAAATTTTGTACTTCTTTCATTTGTGTAAACCTAGTAACATGATAGGGCTCATCCAAATCATTTGACCTGTGTGAACCTATATGTTTGCTATTGGGCTTAGATGCATATAGGAAGCCCATTTAAGTTTTACTAAGTAAATGGACTAGGTTGCTTAAATAAAATTTGACATAAAGAATTTTATTTAGGCCAAATTAGATTTGGGCTTATTTAATGAATAACAATTGTTTATTTAAAGGTTAAATTCCTCTCTTTTAGACCTTGTGTGAGAGTTGGGGGCCAATAGAAGTGGGTACGACATACTGAACCCAGCTCCCCCTCACATGAACTACCCCAATTGTGAAGGCCCATTTGCCTTATTTAAATAATTGTATTAGGTTAATTATATTAGTCTAACCTAATTAAAATTGAATTAGCAACATAATTAACTTTTAAAATATATGAAATTTATTTTTCATTTAATATTTTAAAGTTAATTTTAGAAAAACACTTAGTTAATGATATATATTATAGATAATTATTTCTAGGACTAATTATATTTTCTAATATTTAATTAGGAAAATATCATAGATTGTGAAATTAATTGTTTAATAATTAATTTTGGTACAATCTAAGTTAAGCATATTTTTCCTAGTATTAAACTAGAATTAACAATTAAGTTTCCTCTATACTTAATTATTTATTTCTTGAATTTAATACATTTAAATAAATTGAAAATTAAAATATCTAAGTTGATTTTCATCATGATACTTAAATATTATTATTTTCATGTTATTTAATTAAAATTGAAAATTATTTTAAGTTTGAAATCTTATTTCAGAATAACTTAAATTTGAATAATTTTCAAAATATATTGTATTTTATTTTATTAATCTTTTTCCCACAATTTCGAAATTACATCACTTTGATGCAGAAATTTCGAATTTTATTTGAAAAATAGATTAAAATTGAAAACGATTTATTTTTGGACCAACTTAAATCAATGATTTTTTTAATTTAATGATTAATTAAAATAAATGAACTAAAATATATTATAATTAGAAAATGAATTAATTAGTCAATGAAAGTCTAGATAGATATTATCTGTTTTGCTTGAAGTATTTTTCTAGTGATATTTAATTAAATAGAAAATTAATATTTAAGTTGATTCTTAATCATGATACTTAAATATTTGAAATTTTTCTTAAATATTTAATTAAATAAGAAAATTATATTTTTGTTGAAAATTAATTTTTATTAATTAATTTTGGGTCAACATAAAATTAGAATAATTTTTCCAGGATTTATTTTTATTTTATTTTAAAGCATTTTTCGAAAATTTTATTCTTAAATACTTTTTTTTATCGAAATGCAATATATATTTATAGAAAATTAAATTTGAGTTGTAAATTAATTTAAATTAATTTTGAAACAACTTAAATTGAATTATTTTTCTAAATATTTATTGGAAATTATTACTAAGATGGAAATAATTCATTTTATTTTCATATCCATCTAAGTACAATTTTATAAATATTAAATTAAAATTTATATTTAGAATTTTTATTCTAAATTGGAAATTTTAATTAAATAAATATATATTTAAAATGAATTGATAAAAATAAATATTAGAAGAAAATACACTTTAAATAATGAGCTTTATTATTATTAGGATATTCGATCTCCATTGTTGGTTTTACATAGCTATTATTTTAGTGAGTAATCTTGCCTAACGGAGGAACGTTCATTAGCAAGTTAGCGCCGTTTAGTCTCGAAAGATAAGTAATTTTTTAAGTGTTTCATATTAGTATTGATCACCCTAATGGTGGCGACTGTATTTGACTTACAAGAGTATCAAATAATGGTGGAAGCTCATAAGATAGAATAGCCTTGACTCTCGCCTAAACGGGACAACGTTGGATTCCAATCTTGATCGAATAAAAGGTTGCTAGAATGTTTATCATTTTAGATGAGTTGACAACTCTATTCAATGGATGGTATCACTGACTCTCGCCTAAACGGGACACTGATATCAGTTTGTTGAAGACCTTGGAAATTATTTAGGATTGTATGTTTTAATATTTTCAGTTGTCATTCCTTCTTGCTATGTGTTTAATAATTTTTGAATTGTGTATGAATTTATATTGAACCATGTTATTTTCTGTTACTAAATTGTAGTTTAATTTCAAATCTTCATTGTTGGTCTAATTTTGTTTGTTGTTCTAATGGGACAAATCCCTAATGGATTGTCAACCATTAGACAAACATAATAGTGTTAGATCTCGATAGATAAATATTGTAAATGCAACATCTAGCTGTTCATCAATTGATGACACCTTAGACTAGTATTTACAATATGAAACAAGAAGATTATATAAATAAGATTACTTTGACTCTCGAACCATCGTTGGATTCTTATTTAAAACGAAATTATTCTAATTCTTCTTACCTTATTCATTTCGAATTAGCTCAATAACATATCATTGGATGAATGGTCTATAAATCATTTCATGTCATTCTATATTTTCTCTTAAGAAATTAAATGACGCATATGATTATATTCCCGAAATTCTATCCCAAAATGATATTAATCCTCAATTTTAAAAATCTCCTACTTGTATGGGCAAATCAGACTTAGAGTTAAATTAGTAGTGGTGGTCCAAGAAAGAATTACTCATGTATATTTGGTATAAATTTAAGTCTTTCACTTTAAATTTTGGATTCCAAATAATTTTTTTAATACAATACAGTTTCACTTTCACAAGTGTTTAATAACCATCTTCTATCAATTGATTCAGACTGTATGGAATATGAGTTTAGTATTCTGTGACCGGGATCCACTTGCACTATCCTAAGAACTCTTTAATGTAACTAAACCTAAGTCATCAAAAGACTACAACCATATTTTATGCATCTATGGCATTTATATCTTGTTCATAGTGGTTTTGACAAGATCATTCTCTGCAAAGAGTTAATATGTCTATATCCACTGAAAGTAGTTCATCTGATTCGCAGATGGATGTACATTCAGGGGTGGATATGAGTTTTTGTTGTATTCTTAAAATGATCACCCTAGATTTTACCTTATGCAAAAGAAATTTGAAATGTTTGAAAAATTTCATGAATTTCTAGCAATGGTGATAAACCATTAAGGTAAGTGGTTAAAGATCTTGCGAACTGATAGGAGTGGAGAAATAGTTAGTAGATATGCAGTTTAAAGATCATTAAGTTGATTTTTGAATTATATCCAAACTTACCTCCCCAGAAATTTGAGTTGCATATTGATGATTAGTTACTAGTCGTTGCCTAAATCCTTCTATGGTACTAAAATTTTGAAATGATGCAATGGTTGGTTACTTAGTGTAAACCATTACTAGACTCATGGATGACCTAATCGAAATCTTAAGAAAAGCTAGAACTGTTAAGCATGGTTTGCATATTTGTTAGCTATTCTAAGTTATTACGGGTGGACCATCCCACAGTCATTAGATAAAAAAGTGTTTGTTTTTTTAAGAAAATGACTAAGACTGAAAAACAAAGTAGCAAATAAAGGAGATAATTTTTTTTTTATTCCAAAAGTGTTCTATCATCTTATTCTACATGTGATGATCCCAGTGCCTCTGTTGTCTTGACACAACTAAAGAGGTCAATACCATTTAGTTTTCTTAGACATAATTCACGGTACCTTGTCGTAGTGGGAGGGTTTCTAGGAACTCACCTTCTTATGATTTGGAAGACACTGGTGATTAAAATTCATTGTGAGTTTAAACAAGTAATAGATTGTCAAGATAAGAAACTAAGAGGAAAAGCCAAGAGAACTATGTTTTGATCCATTTACATGGAGTAACCTAAAGTTTTCTATTACAATGACATAAAAGGAAATTTTCGTTAATAAGTCTATTCAATGGACTTAACAAACTTCCTGTTCCTAGTATTATAGGTTTGAGTTTATCTAAACCTATGGCTTGTGGTACACCTGGTAATTACTTACTCCAATGCAAGCAACTTATTTTAGTATGATGATGAAGCATTTTCTTTTCTAATGGCAATCTATAGAAGCTTCTCGAGTTCTAGGCATAGATTTTATTTATCTAAGGAAAAGTCTCAACTATTCCAGAAAAGATAAAGGCATGAAAGAATTTCTTAAATCAACAGCGAGAGGTCTTAGATATGCTTTAGTATGCCTTACACCAGACACCTGTTGTTGAGTGGGAGTAATGAGTAGGTATCAGATTAATCCAGGAGAGGAACATTAAAAGACAATCAAGTAAATCTTAAGATTAAGAAGAGGAACTATATGTTAGTCGATAAGGGTGTGTTTAAAACTCTTAGACTACACCACATCAGATTTCGAGACTTGCCTTTGTGCTAGAAAGTCTACTGATAAGATGGTGATTACTCTGGGGGTGGAGTAGTGATTTTGGAGAAGCGTAAAAACCTATCTGAAGTCTCTAGGTCTACCAGAGAGAGACTGAATGTTAAAGATGCAGGAAAAATACTTATTCAGTCTAAGGAAAGTTCTATACATTTGTGGCACCATTCCAACTTGTCTTAACTACTAGTGTTATTTCTTGATTAACCAAAAAGTAGTTGCCAAAAGTATAGAATCCAGTATCCCAAGAGAGTAGACATATAGAGAGGACTTTCACAATATCAAGGATTTTGTGATTAAGGAAGAGTAATGGTGGAGAAAAAGTTGTGTTTAATTCAACCTGTCAGATCCTATTACGAGGAGTATACTACTACTACACTAGATTTGTATATCAAGGTGTTGAGATTATTTGAAATGCACATTTTGTTTTATATTACTGCAAGTGGGAGTTTGTTGGGTTTTGTGCCCTAAATAAAACCCATTTCAATATAATCAGATTTACTTATTAATAATGATCAGAAATAACATTTTATGTTGCATGGTTCACATGATTTATTTCATGATTATATGTATATAATGTATGAATTCTTTTTAAGTCCAGAACATATGAATTTGTTAATGATTATAGTTTTGTCAACACAGTGGAATATAATCTTAATTATTTGTTCGAAAGTTTATTCCCTGATGTGTACGTTCACTGGATTTAGACTGGCATGATATAATCAGCGATAGGTATTCTTACACCTTGGATAAGTTTTATGTCCTTTCCAGGGCATTGGCAAAGTTTACCAGTATCGGATGTATGAAGTATGCATCGGAAGGGACCGATATTGAACTTTGATTAGATATATTCAAATTTACCGTAATATCTATTCAATTCAATATCACCAGTTGATCCTAGATCAAATGATCTTAATCCTCCTATGCTTAGGTTCGTTCTCAAGAGCATTATACATGTTCTTTGATTTGTTAGTTAAGCCTACTTTTGAACAGTCAGGGTGATACGTACATTTTAAGAACATGATAGTATAATTGAGTGGGAGAGCTAACATAAATATAGAGTCTATAACTTCTATAGGAATTTAGAAGTGAAACGATGATATCCTTCGAGCTTGGCTAAACAGAGATAAATGGTTGAGATCTCATTTCACTTTGCTAAAATATCATTTATACGGAGCTAAGTGTTTTAAGGATAAAATACATTGAAGGTGTAACGGTAATTTAGCTCCTATTCAATGTAGATCGTCTATTAGAGGGTCATTGATCAAATTAGGATTATAACAATGGATAACTAATAGTGTATCTATATCGTGGAACATATAGAGCGTTCTATATGACTGAGAGTGCAATTCCAAGTTCTAAGTGTGGATTCAATAAGGAATTAATAAGTTAGGGAATTTACTTGGTAAATTCGGTTCAACTTATTGGAAGCTCGGTTATATAGGCCCATGGTCCCCATACTAGTTGAGACCATACTGCTTGTAAGACTCAGTTAATTGATTTTAATTAATCAATTATAATTCTAAAGTTAGACTATGTCTAGTTTATGAATTTTCACTAAGCAAGGGAGAAATTGTAAAGAAAAGAGATTCTAGGTTTATTTATTAATTAAGAGACTTTATATGTCTAATTAATAAATATATTATATGACAATATTATTTAATAATTAATTTTCAGTTATTAAATAATTAGAATTGGCATTTAAATGGTTAAATTAGAAAATTGACATTTTTGAGAAAATGGGATTGAGAAATGACAAAATGGCAAAATGGCAAAGTGAGACCCATTATCCTCTAATATGGCCGACCACTTTGTATAGATTTTACCATTTATATTTTCATTATTTTAATGCCATATAATTCTAACCTAAACCTAGATGGCACTCTATAAATAGAAAGTGATGGCTTCAGGAAACTATGAACTTGCATCTTATTTTCTCTCAAAGAAAAACCTGAGCCTCCTAGCCGCCCCTCTCTTCTCTTTTCTTCTCTTCAATTTCAAAATATCCTAGTGATAGAGTAGTGCCCACACACATCAAGTGGTATCTCAATTATATTGTGGAAGATTGTGAAGAATCCAACCAACAAGAAGGATAATCAGCATCAAAGAAGGAGAGAAAGAGATCCAGGTTCAGATCTTGATTATGTTCTGCTACAGAAAGGAATCAAGGGCTAGAGATCTGAACGGAAGGAGTCATTATATTCCGTTGCACCCAATGTAAGGTTTTCTTGAACCATTATGTGTTTAGTTCATTGTTTTAGAATTCATATTAGGATGTTAATGAAACATACATGGTATATATCTAGATCCTGGTAAAATATTTCCAACAATTATAATTCCAGTAATCAATGATCCTCTATAGATGATTTACATTGTATAGGGATTAAATTACCGTTACACCCTTCAATGCATTTTATCCTTAAAGCACTTAGCCACCTATAAATGATATTTCAGTGAACTAAACATAATCACTGAAATAAGTACTCAACCATCTATTTCTGTTTAGCCAAGCTCGAAGGAAATCATCATTTCACTTCTACGTGCTAGATAGAAGCTATAGATTCCATATCTATGATTAGCGCTCCCACTCAATTGCACTACCATGTTCCCAAAATGTACGTATCACCCTGACCAAAAAGTAGGCTTAACTAACAAATCAAAGAACATGTATAATACTATTGAGATCGAACCTAACCATGTCAAGATTAAGATCATTTGACCTACGATCAACTAGGTGATATTGAATTGAATAGATATTACGGTAAGATTATCATATCTGATTCAAGGTTCAATATCGGTCCCTTCCGATGCATACTCCATGCATCCAACCCAAGCTTTACTTTAACCAATGCCCTGGAAAGGACATAGCATGTAACACCCTAACTAGCATAGGCGTGTTAGCGTGATTTTTAACGTACTGTGCAGCTCGTTGCTAATGAACGAGGTTATTGGAAAACGTGAATAATTAAAATTTTACTTATTTAATTGAAACATAACATATAACTTTTATAAACTTTCGGGATCCCGTTTACAAAATACCGTTACAAAAGTTTACTACACATTTACAAAATACTTGTCGCCTAGTGACAAAACAACAAAAGCCCTGATGTCCCGAGGACCGTACGCTCAAGGCCTAACCGCCCCGACATGTACAATCTTCATCTGCTCGCTCTCACGGCTCCTCAACTTTAGCCTTGTCCTTACCTACACATAGCAATAGCATTGTGAGTCGACAGACTCAGTAAGAAAAGCATAACATAATAAACATACTAATATCCCAGGTTATAATCAGTCGCCCATACACCTAACCATAACCCTAACTGAATCAGGATCGATCTTGACAAAGTATGTCTAACCGCGAATCCAGCCTATACTCAGTACTCTAATCGCACTGATGTGGTAGCAGTTAATCCATACTATCTGATAGCCTAGCATATATCTGATGGAATCTTGGTGTAACTCTATGTACACCTCACTGTTGCCCTGATATGCTAATCTGATGGCTATAGATTTGCGTAACATGTATCTGATATGTTATTCTTATGGCAACTAAAATGTACGCTAAACATGTATAAACATATGCAGGACATTATACTAATCTTACCTTGATTCCAAATTCAGGTGTGCAGGCCAACCTGAGTGGAACAACTGCACAGCGAATCACAGGCTCCTAAATCACATCAATCACAACACTAGTAAGTGATACGCTAAATCACTTTCCGGGGACTTAAAATTGAAACTAAAAGTTTCCCTATTGATAAATAACATGGAAATACCCCAAATATCTCAAAATTTGGAAAAACTAGGGCTCCCAAAACCGCCCGAACCGGTAGACCGGTTCCCCAACTGGAATTCCGGTTATGTGGGGTTTCCTGGGAGTCAACTGGAATTCCGGTTCCAACAGGCCCCTCTGAACCGGAATTCCGCTTCAGTGCAGGAAAGATTAAAAATTTCCTAACTCATTCAAATCAACCCCAATCCACATGAAACCTTCCAGAACTGTTCTAAGCATCCTAAAGATCATTTTCCAAGCAACAAAATACAGCTACAAGCACAGAATCAAAACTTGCCATTAAAGCTCCAATTTTGAGTTCTAAACTCAAAACATGGTTAAACTACTCAACAATCACTAAAACATGCTCAAATCAACATAACCAAACATAAACAAGCTTCTGAAAACAAACCCACACACAAACAGCAGCTACTTCACTCAATTCCTAAAAACATGCAAAATTTATAACTTCAAACTCAAGAAAACTATGAGGGAGTTACTAGAAGCTTACCTAAAGCTTGAAACCACCAAAACCTTGCTAAATTAAGCTTGAAATGAAGAAGAAAATTGACAAACCCCCCTAGCTGCCTCTAGGTGGATTCGAAAGAGAGAAAGAGACAGAGAGAGAGAGAGAGAGAGAGAGAGAGAGAGAGAGAGAGAGAGAGAGAGAGAGAGAGAGAGAGAGAGAGAGAGAGAGAGAGAGAGAGAGAGAGAGAAAATGTGATCTTTTCCTTAGTTTTGTAAAAAATGAATTAAACTAATTCTTTTCTTTCTTTTTGTTAAAATAAGTCTCAGCCAACATAAATCAAATAAACCAAATTATAAGCTTAAATTTAAAACCACTAAAGATAAAACAGTTCATGCTCAAATACTAAGACCATTTTGCCCCTTAACACTAAAACTCACTAAAAATCACTAAGGGATAATTTGGGAAATTCTAAAATCTCGACCAATCCCGACATTCCCAATGTCTAACTATATCGCCCGGCCATACTCAAATACTAAGATGTGATTCTACTAAGCCATACACCGTGTTCCAATGTTGTTGGGCTCTGAACATGCAAAATTACGAAATTTCTATATATGACATATAAAATTCATTCCAAATTCAAATAAAAAATCGTACATTAATAATTAAGAATTAATAAATAATTTTTGTAATTAATCCCTAATTATCTGCTAATTTCCAAATTTAAGCTAAGCGGTCTTTACAACTATTCCCCCCTTAAAACGATTTCGTCCTCGAAATCTAACCTGAATAACTCTGGATAGTGGGCTCTCATCTCTGATTCTAACTCCCAGGTGGCTTCTTTCACCTTGCTATTTCTCCAGAGTACTTTGACCAGAGCTATGGTCTTGTTCCGAAGAACCTTATCCTTTCTGTCAAGGATCTGAACTGGTTGTTCTTCATAAGACATATCTAGTTGCAGCTGAATATTTTCATAGCTAAGTACATGAGCAGGGTCTGAAAAATATTTTCTCAGCATAGAGACATGGAATACATTGTGAACTGCTGAAAGAGCTGGAGGCAAAGCTAACCGATATGCCACTTGTTCAACCTTTTCGAGAATCTCGAAAGGTCCTGTAAATCTAGGGCATAACTTGCCTCTTTTCCCAAAACGCTTGATCCCCTTCATTGGAGATACTTGTAAAAACACGTGATCCCTACTTGGAACTCAACATCTCTGCGTTTCGGATCTGCATAACTCTTTTGTCTACTCTGAGAGGCAAGCATTCTAGCTTTAATTTTCTCAATTGCCTCATTGGTTCGTTTTACTGATTCTGGACCTAGGTATTTCTTCTCCCCTGTCTCATCCCAATGGATGGGAGATCTACACTTCCTTCCATATAACAGTTCATAGGGAGCCATCCCTATCGTACTCTGATAACTGTTATTGTACGAGAACTCTCTCAACGATAAGTACATACTCTAAGAGCCTTCAAAATCCATAACACAGGCTCGTAACATATCTTCCAGTATCTGAATCGGCCTTTCAGACTGTCCATCTGTCTGAGGATGGAAAGCTGTACTGAACTTCAGTTGAGTACCCATAGCCCGTTGCAAACTTTGCCAAAATTTAGAGGTAATTTTCGGATCTCTATCCAAAACTATGGATTTTGGTACACCATGCAGTCTTACTGTTTCTTTAACGTACAAATCTGCATACTGATCCACTTAATAGGTTGTTTTAACTGGTAGAAAATGTGCAGACTTCGTGAATCGATCTACCACAACCCAAATAGAATCAAATAAACCCTTGGTTTTAGGTAATCCAACCACAAATTCCATCGCGATATCCTCCCATTTCAACTCAAGTAGGGTTAAAGGCTATAATAACCCTGCCAGTCTCTGAAGTTCAGCCTTGATCTGCTGACAGGTTAAGCATCTCGATACGAATTCAACCACATTCTTCTTCATTTCGCTCCACCAGAAGTAAGATTTAAGATCCTGATACATCTTGGTGGAGCCGGGATGTAGGGAATATGCAGTGGTATGAGCCTCCTTGAGAATTTCATTCCTGAGTTCCACACTATTAGGAACACAAACCCTGGTTTTGAACAATAGCATCCCACTGTCTGACATTGTAAAGTCTCTGGCTTGATCAGCTAAACCCTCATCTCTGACCTCAATTAACTCCGGATCAGTCATCTGAGCAACTTTAATTCGTTCTAACAGATCAGATTGTAGCGTCAAGTTATGAAGTTTGCCTACAACAAACTCAATGCTAGATCTGACCATATCCTCTGCTAATTGAGGTGAAATGTGAATCATACTAGCTACCTGCCCGTGACCCTTCCTGCTTTGGGCATCAGCCACTACATTGGCCTTCCCAGGATGATAAAGGATCTCACAATCGTAATCCTTAACTAACTCCAACCAACGCCTCTGTTTCATATTCAAATATTTTTGGGTAAAGAAATATTTGAGACTTTTATGGTTGGTATAAATTTCACATCTCTCTCCGTAGAGATAATGCCGCCAAATTTTCAAAGCAAACACTACCGCGGCCAATTCTAGGTCATGAGTCAGATATCGCTACTCATAATCTTTCAACTGACGAGAGGCATAGGCGATAACTCGATCGGCTTGCATCAATACACAACCCAGACCCTATTTGGATGCATCACAATAAACCACAAACTTTCCTTTATCAGAAGGTAGAGCTAACACTGGAGCTGTAATTAATCTCTGCTTCAGCTCCTGAAAACTAGCCTCACACTTGTCTGTCCATTCAAAACGCTGATTCTTTTTGGTGAGCTCGGTTAAGGGTGTTGAAATCTTAGAAAACCCTTCAACGAACCGACGATAATAACCAGCCAGACCCAAGAAACTTCTAACTTCTGTCACTGTTTTCGGTCTTGGCCAATCCCTGGCGGATTCTATCTTTCCTGGATCAACCTTGATCCCATCTTTCCTAACAATATGCCCTAGAAAGGACACCTGAGATAACTAAAATTCACACTTCTTGAACTTGGCATAAAGCTTGTGTTCTCGAAGTCGTTGCAGAACCATTCAAAGATGTAACTCATGCTCCTCTTCTGATTAAGAAGATACAAGGATGTCGTCGATAAACACAATAGCACAGATATCGAGGACATCCTTGGATACCCTATTCATCAGATCCATGAAAGCTGTGAGAGCATTGGTTAGTCCAAATGACATAACCAGAAATTCATAATGTCCATACCTAGTATGGAAAGCCATTTGTGGAATGTCCTCCTCTCGGATTCTCAACTGATGATAGCCCGATCGGAGATCAATCTTTGAAAAGACCATCTTTCCCTAAAGTTGATCAAAAAGATCATCGATCCTAGGTAAAGGATGTTTATTCTTGATTGTTGGCTTATTCAACTCACAGTAGTCAATGCACATTCGTAGAGATCCATCTTTCTTTTTGACAAATAATACCGGAGCTCCCCAGGGTGACACACTAGGCCGAGTAAATCCTATGTCAAGCAACCCCTATAGTTGAATTTTCAATTCTTTAAGTTCTGCTGGAGTGATTCTATAAGGGGCTTTAGAAACCAGTTCTGCTCTAGGTGCCAAATCAATTACAAAATCAATTTCTCGCTAAGGTGGTAAACCTGGAAGTTCATCTGGAAAAACATCTTGAAATTCCTGAATCACCTTGATGTCTTCTGGCCGAATAGAGTCAGGTCGAGTGGTATCCAATACCACGGCCAGACACCCTAGACATCCATCACACAACAATTCTTTGGCTGTTAAAACTGAAATTACCGGGATCCGAGATCCCTGAACCGAACTGACAACAACAAATAGTTCTTCACCTTCTGGTTGGAAGATTACCATCTTTCTTTTATAGTCAATACTGGCTGAATATCTGGACATGAAATCCATTCCCAGTATAATATCAAAATTTGCTAAGCTAATTTCTATTAGGTCAGCACTTAACTCCCTATCCTCGATCCTGATTGGCATAGACCTAATCCACCTTTTGTAGATAACTAACTCTCTGCCAGGTAATAGGGTTCCAAACCCTGATTCATAAATATCATGCG
Organism: Cannabis sativa; assembly: GCF_029168945.1. Lineage (NCBI taxonomy): Eukaryota > Viridiplantae > Streptophyta > Magnoliopsida > Rosales > Cannabaceae > Cannabis > Cannabis sativa. Next base: position 21,064,294 of record NC_083607.1, read on the forward strand.
GTCTATCCAACTTACTGAAAATTCTGGCTGCCACATAAGAATGAGTGGCCCCAGAGTCAAACAGCACAGAGAAATAAAAGTTGTTGACCGAGAGCTGACCTATTACTACTGAAGCGCTAGCTTCTGCATCAGCCTAAGTTATGGCGAACACCCTTGCTGGAGTGGGTTTCGCTGCCGTCTTTGGTGCTTCGGTTCTGAGTTGGGGACAATCCCTCTTGAAATTCCCTGACATGCCACACTGAAAGCACCCCTGCCCTTTACACTCCTTCAAATGGTGCCTTTTACAACTGGGGCACTCTGGGTAGTGTATCGGGTCTCAGTGCCACTCTGGCGATTGCCTCGACCCTAGTTCCCTCGGGACCTCTTGTTCTAACCTAAGCCACTGGTTGTAGTGGATGCCTTTATTTTCTGATCCATGGCCGAACCACTACCTCCCCTGCTAAAACCTGATGTAGGAGGGGTAGGAGTCCCGCCAACAACTGGAGTCCCACTAGACTCAATCATACATCCCACTGCACCCTCAGCTCGCAGTGCTTTATCCACCATTTCTGCATAAGTGGTTTTGCCATTAGTAGTGATCATTAGATCATGTCTGATTTTTGCATTTAACCCATCTAGGTACTTCTCCTTCTTACTGAAATCAGTTGGCACAATTCCCGAGGCCAACCTTGCCAAGCGATCAAACTGAGTCGTATACTCAGTAACACTCATGTTTCCTTTCTGAGTCAGATGGGTGAATTCTTTTCTCTTGGCACTTCTGACTGCCTCATTGTAATACTTGGCATTGAATAGCTCCTAGAATTTCTCCCAGGTCATAGTTGTCACATCATGAATCATGGACACCATGTCCCACCAAACTAAAGCGTCTTCTTGAAATTGGAAAGTGGCACAGAGCACTCTGTCATTTCCAGTGACGCCTGTAAAATTCAGGATCCTGGTGATCACAGTTAGCCATTGCTCGGCTTTCATAACATTAGGACTTCCCAGGAAAACTAGAGGTTCCTGCTTACGGAACCTTTCATACAGGGGTTCCATCCGGTTCATTACAACCACTGGTTCGGCCTGGATAGCAGGAGCAGGAGCTACTGGTATCTCTGGTGCAGGAACTACAAGAGTACCCTGCTGTCTTAATTGTCGAATCACTTCCTCATGTTCTTTGATTTTAGTCTGCATTTCTGCAAACCTGCTTTCCCAATTCTGGGCATCCTGAGCAGCTTGGGCAACCTGTGGCGGGTTAGCATCACCCCGACCACGTGCCCTGCCCCTGGGACCTCAGCCTCAGCCCCGAACATTTGGGGGAATCTGAGCTCCCTGACCTTCATTTGATCCAACCAAGTTGCCCTGGCTACTGGTGTATCGCCTGGCGTCCATACTAATCTGAACACCCTGCGTAACCAAGAGCTAGTCTGGTCAGATCATGATCAAAGGAAAACTTACTAAGGCGCTTATTTGGAAATTAAAAACATGCGCCTATTCTATCAGGCTACTAACATGCTTCCTAACAAGCTTTTCTTAAATCATACTATAAATAATCTACTAAAGTAATAAAAGCTTACTGAATCGTGGAACGAGCTAACTGCTAATGATAATTGTACATGTCGTGACAATCTTCGAAAGACAACCTGGCGGCTCTGATACCAAATTGTAACACCCTAACTAGCATAGGCGTGTTATCGTGATTTTTAACGTACTGTGCAGCTCATTGCTAATCAACGAGGTTATTTGAAAACATGAATAATTAAAATTTTGCTTATTTAATTAAAACATAACATATAACTTTTATAAAATTTTGGGATCCCGTTTACAAAATACAGTTACAAAAGTTTACTACACATTTACAAAATACTTGTCGCCTAGCGACAAAACAACAAAGCCCTGATGTCCCGAGGATCTTACGCTCCAGGCCTAACTGCCCCGACATGTAACATCTTTGTCTGCTCGCTCTCACGGCTTCTCAGCTTTAGCCTTGCCCTTACCTACACATAGCAATAGCATTCTGAGTAGACAGACTCAGTAAGAAAAGCATAACAAAATAAACATACTAATATCTTGGGTTATAATCAGACGCCCATACACCTAACCATAACCCTAACTGAATCAGGATTGATCTTGACAAAGTATGTCTAACCGCGAATCCAGCCTATACTCAGTACTCTAATCGCACTGATGTGGTAGCAATCAATCCATACTATCTGATAGCCTAACATATATCTGATGGCATCTCGGTGCAACTCCATGTACAGCTCACTGTTTCCCTGATATGCTAACGTGATGGCTATAGATTTCCTTAATATATATGATATGTTATTCTGATGGCAACTAACTTGTACGCTAAACATGTATAAACATATGCATTACATTATACTAATCTTACCTTGATTCCGAATTCAGGTGTGCCGGCCAACCTGAGTGGAAAAACTGCATGGCGAATCACAGGCTCCTAAATCACATCAATCACAACACTGGTAAGTGACCCACTAAATCACTTTCCGGGAACTTAATCTTGAAACTAAAAGTTTCCATATCGATAAATAACATGGCAATACCCCAAATATCTCAAAAATGGGAAAAACTAGGGTTCTCAAAACTGCCCCAACCGGTAGACCAATTCCCCAACTGAAATTCCGGTTCTGTGGGGTTTCTGGGGAGCCAACCAGAATTCCGGTTCCTACAGGCCCCTCTGAACCGAAATTCTGGTTCTGTGCAGGAAAGACTAAAACTTTCCTAACTCATTCAAATCAACCCAAATCCACATGAAACCTTCCAAACCTGTTCTAAGCATCCTTAAGATCATTTTTCAAGCAACAAAACACAGCTACAAGCACAGAATCAAAACTTGCCATTAAAGCTCCAATTTTGAGTTCTAAACTTAAAACTTGGTTAAACTACCTAATAATCACTAAAACATGCTCAAATCAACATAACCAAACATAAACAAGCTTCTAAAAACAAACCCACACACAAACAGAAGCTGCTTAACTCAATTGCTAAAAACATGCATAATTCATAACTTCAAACTCAAGAAAAATATGAGGGAGTTACTAGAAGCTTATATAAAACTTGAAACCACCAACACCTTGCTGAATTAAGCTTGAAATGAAGAAGAAAATTGACAAACCCTAGCTCCTCTAGGTGGATGTGAGAGAGAGAGAGAGAGAGAGAGAGAGAGAGAGAGAGAGAGAGAGAGAGAGAGAGAGAGAGAGAGAGAGAGAGAGAGAGAGAGAGAGAGAGAGAGAGAGAGAGAGAGAGAGAGAGAGAAAATGTGATCTTTTTCTTAGTTTTGTAAAAAATGAATTAAACTAATTCTTTTCTTTCTTTTTGTTAAAATAAATCTCAGCCAACATAAATCAAATAAACCAAATTATAAGCTTAAATTTAAAACCACTAAAGACAAAACAGTTCATGCTAAAAAGACACTCTTACCCCCTTAACACTAAAACTCACTAAAATTCACTAAGGGATAATTTGGGAAATTCTAAAATCCCGACATTTCCAATGTCTAACTATATTGCCCCGCCATACTAAAATACTAAGATGTGATTCTACTAAGCCATACACCGTGTTCCAATGTTGACGGGCTCTGAACATGCAAAATTACGAAATTTTTATATATGACATATGAAATGCATTATGAACTCAAATAAAATATCATAAATTAGTAATTCTGAATTAATAAATAATTTCTATAATTAAACCCTAATTATCTGCTAATTCCCAAATTTAAGCTAAGCGGTCTTTACATAGCTCTTATCCAAGGTGCAAGTAAACTATGTTGTAGATTATCATATCAGTTAAACCCTGTGTACTGTTAAATCTAGGAATATATATTTAATCACATAATCTTCATTACTTTCCACTGTGCTGACGACACAATAAACAAGTATATAAATGTGATAAGGATTTGGATGAATTTATAAATCAAATAAACATATAAATGATAACATGAACCAAATGACACAATAAGTGATGAAAATACTTCTGTTTCTTTATTGATATTTAAATAATCGAGATTACATTGAAATGGAGTTTTATTTAGGGCATAAAACCCAACAAACTCCCACTTGCACTAATATAAAACAATCAGTACGTTTAAAATTTTTCCAAAATTCTGACGGTGCTTTTCAAATGCAGTTCCTGCCAAGACTTTGGTGAGTGGATCAGCTAGGTTGTCTTCTATGTCCACTTTTTCCACTAGTACATCCCCTCTTGCCACATACTCTCTGATGAGGTGATATTTCCTTTCTATATGCTCGCTTCTCTTGTGGCTTTGAGGCTCTTCACCATTGGCTATGGCTCCAGTGTTATCACAAAGCAAAACCAGTGGTTTTTCAATTCCAGGGATGACACCGAATCCTGTGAAGAACTTTCTTAGCCAGAAAAGTTCTTTTGCAGCCTTTGTAGCAGCTATGTATTCTGCCTCCATTGTAGAGTCTGAAATTGCGGTTTGTTTAGCACTTCTCCAAACCACAGCTCCACCCCAAAGAGTAAACACCATCCCAGATGTAGATTTCCTGTCATCAGGACATGCCTGGAAATCTGAATCGGTATAGCCTACGGGATTCAAAGCACCACTCTTGTAGACTAACACGAGTTGCCTTGTACTCTTCAAGTACTTCAAGATATGCTTAACATCATTTCAATGTTCCTTTCTTGGATTTGTCTGATACCTGCTCACGATTCCTACTGCATAACAAATGTCAGGTCTAGTGTATAACATTACATACGTTAAACTTCCAACTCCAGAAGCATAAGGAACCCTTCTCATGTCCTCTACCTCTTGAGGATCAGTGGGACAGTGTTCCTTAGATAGATGGATACCAAATCTAGAAGGAATTTGCGCCCCTTTGGTGTTTGTTATTGAGAATCTCTCTAAACCCTTATCAATGTAAGATGTTTGAGAGAGAGCAAGGGATATGTTCTTCTGTTTTCTGATAATTTGAATACCAAGAACATAAGCAGCTTCACCCAAATCCGTCATTTCGAATTGAGTGTCAAGCCATTCCTTGATGTCATTCATTTTCTTGATATTGTTACCAATGATCAAAATGTCATCAACATAAAGGACCAAGAAGACTACCACTTGGTTTTCCTTGAGTTGATAAACACAAGGTTCATCTTCATTATGAAGAAAGTCGTAGGTCTTGATGATTTCATCAAACCTTTTGTTCTAGGAACGAGAAGCTTGCTTAAGTCCATAAATGGACCTATTGAGTTTGCAAACTTTCTTTTCCTGCCCTGGAAGAACATAGCCTTCTGGTTGCTCCATATAGATGGTTTCTTCAAGAATTTCGTTAAGGAAAGTTGTCTTGACATCCATTTGCTAGATTTCATAATCGAAAGCGGCTGCTATGGAGAGAAGAATTCAGATGGATTTGAGCATGGCGACTGGACTAAAAGTTTCCTCATAGTCCACACCTTCTCTTTAGGTGTAACCCTTGACAACCAGTCTAGCTTTAAAAGTTTCGACTTCGCCTCCAGCGCCTCTTTTCTTCTAGTAAACCCACTTACATCCGATTGGACGATAGTCATCAGGTCGTCTACATATTCCCAGACTTTGTTCTTTTTCATGGAATCCATTTCTGAATCAATGCCGACTGACCATCGTTTCTGTTCTGGACTTGCCATTGCCTGTTTATAGGTTAATGGGTTGTCATCAATACCGTCACCAACGACCATATTGATTTCACCATCGAAGCCATACCGAGATGGTTTAGTAGAAACCCTCCCACTACGACGAGGAACGGTGATCTTCTGAACAAGAACTTGAGTGATATTTCTCTTAGTTGTATCAACTTGTAAAGGTTCCACCAAGGAAATGGGATTATCCTCTACTTGAGTAGAAGAGGATGGAACATTAGAAGGAGCTATATCTGAAAGCATTTCCTCCAATACTACTTTGCTTTGTGGTCTGCAATTCTTAATATAGTCATCTTCAAGGAAAGTGGCGTTTGTCGAAATAAACATTTTATCATCCTTGTGACTATAAAATAGTCCACCCCTAGTCTCTTTAGAATTTCCAACAAACATGCAAACCTCAGTTCACTTTTCAAGTTTGCCATCTTTCTTTCTTAAGACATGAGCAGGGCACCCCCAGATTCTATAATGGCGTAGACTAGGTGTACGACCATTCCATAGTTCTAAAGGTGTCTTAGGGACTGATTTAGATGGAACAATATTTAAAATTTCGGTCGCCATCTGAATTGCATATCCCTAGAAGGACGTGGGTAGAGTTGAGTAGCTAAGCATGGACCTAACCATTTCCACAAGCGTGCGATTTCTTCTTTCTGCAACTCCATTTTGTTGTGGAGTGCTAGGGGCAGTTAATTGGGATTCAATGGAAAGTTCGATCAAATGATCTTTGAACTGCATATCCATATATTCTCCATCCCTATCAGTTCGTAAGATCTTTATGGTTTTACCCAATTTGTTTTGAGCCAACGCTAGAAATTCCTGAAACTTTTCAAACGTTTCAGATTTCTTATGCATAAGGTAAATATCACCATATCTAGAGTAATCGTCAATGAAAGTGACAAAGTACTCATAACCACCTCTAGCTTTGACATTCAGTGGTTCGCAAAGATCCGAATGTACTATACCTAGTGGTTCTTTGGCACGTTCTCCCTTTGCAGAGAAAGAACATTTTGTCATTTTGCCTTCTAGGCAAGATTCACAAACTGGTAATTCACCTAAGGTAAAATTTTTCAATGGACTACCTTGTTGTGTTTTGTGCCCTAAATAAAACCCATTTCAATATAATCAGATTTACTAATAAAGATCAGCAATAACATTTTATGTTGCATGGTTCACATGATTTATTTCATGATTATATTTAATGTATAAATTCTATTAGGTCCAGAACATATGAATTTGTTCATGATTATAGTGTTGTCAAAACAGTGGAATATAATCTTGATTATATGTTCGAAAGTTTGATTTCTTAATTTGTCAGTTCACTGGATTTAGACTGGCACGATAATCAGTGATAGTTAAGCTTACAGCTTGGATAAGTGTTATGTCCTTTCTAGGGCATTGGCAAAGTTTACCAGTATCAGATGTATGGAGTACACATTGGATGGGACCGATATTGAACTTTGATTATATATGATATACCGTAATATCTATTCAATTCAATATCACCTAGTTGATCCTAGATCAAATGATCTTAATCCTGATATGGTTAGGTTCGATCTCAAGAGTATTATACATGTTCTTTGATTTGTTAGTTAAGCCTACTTTTTGGTCAAGGTGATACGTACATTTTGGGAACATGGTAGTGCAATTGAGTGGGAGCGCTAATCATAGATTTGGAATCTATAGCTTCTATAGGTATTTAGAAGTGAAACGATATTTTCTTTCGAGCTTGCTAAATAGAGATAAATGATAGAACGTTCATTTTAGTGACTATATTAATTCACTATAATATCATTTATAGGTGGCAAGTGTTTTAAGGATAAAATACATTGAAAGGGTGTAACAGTAATTTTATCCCTATGCAATGTAGATAATCTATAGAGGATCATTGATTATTGGGATTATAACAATGGGTAATTAATAGCGTATCTATATCGTGGAACATATAGAGCGTTCTATATGACTGAGAGTGCAATTCCAAGTTCTATGCGTGGATGCAACAAGGAATTAATAAGTCAGTGAATTTACCTTGTAATTTCTTGGTCTGCTTATTGAAAGCTCAGTTATATAGGCCCATGGTCCCCATACTAGTTGAGACCATACTGCTTGTAAGACTCAGTTAATTGATTTTAATTAATCAATTATAATTCTAAAATTAGACTATGTCTAGTTTATGAATTTTCACTAAGCAAGGGCAAAATTGTGAAGAAAAGATTTTTTAGGTTTTATTTATTAATTAACAGACATTTATATGTCTAATTAATAAATATATTAAATGACAATATTATTTAATAATTAACTTTAGTTATTAAATAATTGGAATTGGCATTTAAGTGGTTAAATTGGAAAATTGGTATTTTTGAGAAAATGGGATGGAAAAATGACAAAATGGTGAAATTGCAAAGTGGGGCCCAATCCAATACATGGCCGGCCACTTAGTGTGCAATTTACCATTTATTTTTTCTATTATTTTAAATCCAAATAAATCTAACCTGAACCTAGGTGGTTACCTATAAATAGATAGTGATGGCTAACACTTAAAAGATTGATGAAATTTATTGTCTTCAGAAAATTGAGCCTCCTATTCTTTTCCTTAGGCCGAACCACCATTCCTTCTCTTTTCTTCTTCAAATTTTCATACCTTGAGTGATAGAGTGAGTGCCCACACACATCAAGTGGTATCTCAATCATAGTGTGGAAGATTGTGAAGAATCCAATCAACAAGAAGGAGAATCGGGCTTAAGAAGGAGAGAAAAAGATCTAGGTTCAGATCTTGATAATGCTTTGCTACAGAAAGGAATCAAGGGCTAGAGATCTGAACGGAAGGAGTCATTATATTTTGCTGCACCCAATGTAAGGTTTTCTTAAACCCTTATGTGTTTATTTCATTATTTTAGAAATTCATATTAGGATGTTAATGAAACATACTTGTTAGTAAATCTAGATCTTGGTAAAAATTTCCAACACACCTTTGGTTAGTCTGTGAAGTCTATCATAGCCTATATGACGAAGACGTAAGTTGCATAGATATGTTTCGTCATCATTATCGATCTTTTGCTTTTTGTGGTTTCTAGGTTTAGCTACTTTAAATAGTTCATTATGAAACGCAAATGGTTCATCTAGTCTTAGAACATAAAGCCCTTGTTCCATAGATGCAACACAAATTTGAATGTCATTACAAGAAATGGTAGAACTAGAACTCAAAAAATCTAATTTGTATTGTTGCAATTGTAAGCCTAAAACAGAAATCAAGTTTCTACTTAAATTTGGAATGAATAAGACATTGTCTAATTCCAAAATTCTGTTTTGAAACTTGAGTTTGGCTTTTCCTCTAGCTCTAACTGATACCATTTCACCATTACCAACTTTAAGTTTCAACTGTCCGGATTTCAAATAATTCCAATTTTCAAGCAATTGCAATGAACAACTGACATGGTTTGTAGATCCAGAATCAAGAATCCAGATGGATTTATCATTCTCTAAAACGCATGATTCAAAAACTAAAGCATCACTACATAATCGTTTTTGAATTGTTCTTATTGCTGGTTCAATCTGTTGTGAAGGATAATCCGAGGAAGTGTAATCACTTTCTCTGTTCTTCTTGACTAAGCTTGAAGTAGTAGGTTTGTCGGAGCTATGAACTCTTTGCTCTTCAGATTGAACAATTCCTAGCTTAGCTGCTTTCTGGAATTTCATGTTCATCATGAGCAAGTGTGAAGTATTACTCTGACCAGGAGCCTTATTCATACCTTCAAGTTCATTCCTAAAGGCATAGTCTAGATGGGTGTTGGGATGTGGGTTGTACATTTTGGCACTACAAATATCAATAAACAGAAGTAAATCATTCAGTTCAATAAATTCATACACAAGTTCAGAAAATAACAAGTAATCAGATATGTTTGCAAAAATACTAAACTTAAACATATTTATTATTATTTTCCAAGGTTTCCAACATAATGAAATACAATGTCCCGGTAGGCGAGAGTCAAAGATAACATTAGTTGAATAGAGTAGTCAGCTCATCTAAAATGGATACTGTTGACTGAGGTTTTCGGCAACCGATTTAATAATATATATAAGAAAGTTGTAGGAAGTTTAATGCATGGGATTTTTACTTTGTTGGGGCATTAACGAGCCTTAGTCAACGAGTCTTTTTTATTTACGAGAGTATTTATTACAGAGAATATTCTTGGTAGATATTCCTCCTTTTTTCTCTCTTTAATTCTTAAAAGCCCATAATTCTTGACCCCTGTCTCAGTGTGTTTGGGGGGAGGTATTTATAGTGTTTTTCTGGGGGGATCCCTAGAACTGAATCACTTGTCTTTCTGTGCAGGTTCAATAGGGGCACATATTCCTAGTCGATGCAAAATAGGAAATACATGACCTATACCGTAGGTATCTTAGGAGTTAGGTGGATATAATCGTTTATCCCTTCTTGATTGATGTGATCCCTCATAAAGTAGTTGTCACTAGCCTTATTAATCACAACGTAATAGCTGCAAAAGAGGGGTCACGCCGTCATACGTGTTGCTTATGGCAGTTCCAATACGTTTTCTTCCATGCGGCATTAAATGCGAGGTGACTGTTCAAATAGAGTCCAATACCTCCCGAAGATGCCTTAGCACGGTCTTGGTCTCCTGGAGTCTTCTCACATCTTCTCCAGGAGTTATCTTCTCACTGACACTCCTGTTGCCAAAGACTTAGTCGATTTCTTTAAGAGTTAAGCCTCTCAGCTCCACATGTCGTTGTTAAACTGGTCCACATATGTTGGGCAAAATAGAGGGAACCATTTACCCCCCAAGCCTTGTTTGGTGTAGAGTAAACAAGGCTTGTCTGGTGCCTCCGGTTGTCTCATTGATTTCCTAGCACGTTCTTCAGGCGCATGGGCTGCATTTATGACAGTCATCATTAAAATTTATTGCTTTTTGCAGGCAACGATTCGCTTCCCGTCCATTAATGATCTGACACATTTAATCGGTGTCAGACAAATACTCAAGCATTTTTAGCAGCCCTGATGAGCATCTATCCTAACCGTTGGATCTACAGAATGCGAATCGATTGAGATTCCCACTGTACGATGGCACCTGATCACAGCTGCTTTGCACCCTTTTTGGCCTATAAAAGCCAGCTTTTCTCATTCATTTTGTAACTTTCGCCACTTTGCCATTTTTCCACAAGAACACCTTTGAGAAAGAATTTCAGAAACCATAGATTTCTTGCTGCTATTCCTCCGTCGCTGCCAATCCACCTTCAACCGTCGATCAACACCAACCCCCAGTTCTTAACTTTCATGTAAGTTTCTTGGGAACTCTATGTCGTTACTGTTTATTTGCATGCTGGGGTAGAACTTTGTGGTTAAGTGTTGGATTTCCGGGGAATAACTTTGACTGAGTCTGTTATGTGATGTATAGAATGTCTTTTATTTGTGTTTCGTTATTATCCTCCATTCTTCTTTGAAATCGACCCCTTTGTCGAAAGATTATTTAAGGTATGGGGCGATTTTTGTTCCCACATTCTGCATTTTTCGCTTTTCTTCTGCTTTCGCTACCTTTGGAATTTTTGCACCCGATGTTTGCTAACAAAAATCCTTTGGGTTTCCATTTTTGGCAAACATTCGGAAGGGGCTTCTTTCCAGCGGTTAGGGGATCCCCATTCCCTCTTTTAACATTAGGGTTTGGTTTGGGGGCTAACTGTTGAATTCTTTCTTTTTTCAGAACAAAAATGTCTACCCCTGCGTCTGGAACCATATCTTCTCGGAAGGGGGCGGTTACTTTGGCCACCCTGAAGGAAGTCGTGAAGGGCCCAGTTGCCCAGGAGAATTACACGTGCCGTTCTAACGGTTGGGAGGCGGACGAGCTTCGCTCCACCCTGACTTGTCCCCACCAATTGGAGAAAATTGTGACCGTAGCTGGCATTAAGCAGTCCGCGTTTGGGGTCTTTCATGGCTTGCCTCGGGACGAAGAGACGCCCAATCACAACTATGGGGGTTTTGGAGCCTAGATCCAGACGCATCTCATGTCCGAGGCCATGCTCCCCCTTCAAGATTATTTTATAAATTTCCTTGTTTTTGTCGGCCTTGCACCTTACCAACTTATTCCTCAAGCTTACCGCCTGCTCTCAAGCTTAGTTATTTTTTATGTAGCCCGAAGGTGGGCTTCAGCTAGCCCGACAGAGATTTTATACTTTTATGAAGTTCTATCTGTCCCCAAGAAGGGGGACAAGTTAAAAGACGATTTTTTCACTCTCTCGCCCCATCCTACTAACGAGGGCCCGATCCCTTATTATTTTCTAAAGAATGTTAAGGAGTACCGCCACCGCTTCTTCTTCTCTTCCGGCTTCCAAGCTGTGGATTGCCTAGAGCTTCTCACGGAGTGGGTCAGGATCCCTCCACTGCATCACACTACTCCTACCTAGATTTTCCTCCAGCATGCTAAGGTTTTCTCCACTTATGACAGAAATGGTCTTAACGTGGGGGACTTGGTCACAACGAAAAACTGCCGAAAGGCCAAGCTCATCTCAGGGAGCCAATCCGTGAATGACTTCAACCTCTCCAAGGTCCTCTGCCCAAACATTCTTACCCTGGACGCTAAGAAGGCACTCCGGCCGGACATCATTGCCTCGGCAGAGGACCAGTACCAAAAGTACCCTCTTTAGGAGGGAACAAGAGTTAGCCTACATCAAGGCTCAAGCTGCTGCTGGGAGGACCCTGCGGATAGAAGCGGGGAAAGAACTGGCACCTTCTCGGCCTAAGATGCTTCTCCCTGTCCCCAACACTGGGGCTCCTGATGCCAGTACATCCAAATCCGGTAAGTCTCCCTTAACGGTTCATCATGTTCTGTCTGCTCAAGATTATTCTCGGTGTAGGCCTATAGGATTTGACGAACATCTTCTTAGATTTAGAATGCTCCTTACCCGGTGGGGTGATCATGCCAAGGGCTTTTATTTTTCCAACTTAGGTCATTTTCTAGACCGGTCCCAGATGGGGTCAAACCTCCTACACCTATTCCCCTGGATCATTCAGCTTATCCGTCTTCCAGCTGGTTTTTCCCCTCGGACAGATTTCTTGGGGATGACGAAGCCAGTATTGTAGTACAAGACTTTGTTAGGGCTGAATTAGATAGTCGGGGTAGGACTAGTTTTACTGCTTTGTTTTCGTGTGCATATTTTATCGTGGCCACACTGACACTTAATTTGTTTGTCTTTTTGATGCAGTCAGGCAAATGGAGGAGCTTTTGGCGACTATTGCCCTGACTCCGCTTTTCCTCCGGCGCCTGACCAGACGGTGACCCTAGGGAGGTCTTCTTCTAGTGTCCCCTTAGGCCAAATCATCTTGATCGACGAAGACGGGGAGGTCGAGGAGGACGAGGAAGAGGGTGAGATCCTGGCCCCCTTAGACAGAAAATGTAAGGGCAAAATGGTGGAGGCGGAGTCTTCCAAAAAGCCTAAGATGGTTCATACTCTTGCCGTCAGCTCTGATTCTGGGATTCCACCTGAAGCGAAGGAATACACTATGCCTCCCAGCATCGTCCTTACCCCCGTTCCCGCAGATGAGGAGAGAAAGCAGATCCGAATCGCCAAGCACAACTATGTTATGGCTGAGTATACAAAGGGGAACACCGAGGTGGAGGCTTTGAAAAAGGTCTTACGGGAGGCCCAGCAAAATTCCTTGCGTGAGGAGGCCTTTAGGAATGCTTGGGACTTGAACATGGACCCCCTGAGGGACTGGTTCAACTGCTTCGTCGAGCCTAACCTTGCTCCCTTCGCCTTCGAGTTGACGAGCCACTTTGTCTCCAACCTGACCCAACTCCTGGCCAAAAGATATGCAGCCTGCGCTTCTACGAACTCCATCTATCAGATTCAGGATATCAGCGCTGCTATGACCACAGTAAGTCTCTGTTAATGTTCTTGGGCTTTACTTTTTGGCACCTGATCTCCCATACTTACCATTTTTTCTTGTATTGTCAGATTGCTGCGGAGACCGGTCGCCTCTCAAAGACTTTAATGGACCATGGGTACGTCATGTTCGAGTTCGGGGGCATGGACGAGGCCATGAAGAGTCTAAGAGACTTGGCGGCTGAGATGAGGCGTTCCGGGAGGAGGCCCAATAGAGGGAGGCTCAAACGGAGTGGAGGCATCCAGAGGCTTTGAAGGCAGAGGCAGAAGAGTTGAAGGCCCGGGATGAGGCCGTGGCTAGGGCGAGGCGCGACCTTAGGGAGGCCAAGGAGACAGTGGAAGACCTAACAGCCAAGCAGAGGTCCCTAGAGGAGCTGCACCAGGCTGACATGCAGACGACTGCCAACCTAACCATTGAGGTGAAGGAGCTTCGTCACTTCAAGGCTCAGGCTGAAAAGAAAGCGAAAAGAGATGACCTCCTGGCTCCCGTTACTTGCCAGTACTGCTCCAAACGCTTCGATGATGGCATCTTTATGGCCTGGTAGACTAACGACCAAAACCTTAAGCTTGACTTCTATCCAAAGGCTGAGGAGGTTCTCGTCCGCTTCTAGTAGAAGAAGAAGAGACTCGATGCCTTGCTGGAGGAGCGCAGGGGGCCTCGTCTTCCACCCCGCATTGATTAAGCCAATCGTTGATCACCATCGCTATTATCACTATCTTTTTTTTTTCTTTTATATATTTAGTCCTTCTTCCCCCCTCTAAGATAATTTAATATATATTTTCTTAAGGGGAGACACTTAAGCCCCGTCCCTAGGCCCTTATCTTTTTTAGAGCATTTCTTTGGGTTTGAACACTTTATATTTATGCTTGAATATATATTCTGCTTTTTAACTTTGTTAAACATTTGGCCTGTTTTACTTTTATCCGTGTGGTATGCCTTACTACCCCCTGAGTGACATGAAAATTGTTTTTAGGTCGCTCAGTTTTACAAACATTAATTTAGAGGTTGCATATACTTGTCCGGTACAAATTTACTTTACAGGGCACAAACTTTTATTTTTTCGACTATTGGTAATACTTTCGAAGGTGATCAGCATTCCAGGCCCTAGGCACCATGGTTCTGTCCATTCTTTTTAGCTTGTAGGTCCCAGAGTCGATTTCATCCTCAACTTCACACGGTCCTTCCCAATTACGCCCGAGTATCCCCACTCCGGATTCTTGAGTAGCTGGGAAGACCCTTCTTAAGACAAGATCACCAATAGTCAATTTTCTATTTTTGACCTTCGAGCTGAAGTGTTTAGCCACCTTCTTTTGATAAGCTGCCATGCATATTTGAGACTCATCCCGGAGCTCGTCAATTTGATCCAACGCTTCTTGTAATAAAGCCTTGTTAGTTGTTGGATCGTAAGTCGTTCTCTTGTGGGATAGGAATAACATTTCCACCAGGACCATTGCCTCACAACCGTATGCCATTGAGAATGGCGAGTGGCCGGTTGTGGTTCTTCGGGTTGTCCGGTAGGCCCATAACACTATTGGCAATTCTTCAGGCCAATTGTTTTTGCAGGCTAGCAGCTTTTTCTTTAGGGTGACTTTTAGGATTTTATTGACGGCTTTTGCTTGTGAATTTGTTTGTGGCCTTGCCACCGCGGAGAAGCTTTTGATGACTCCGTGTTGGTTGCAGAAGTCGGTAAATTCTTCACAGTCAAACTGCTTTTTGTTGTCTGAGACTATCTTGTGAGGCAACATATCGACACACTATGTTTTTGATAACAAAGTCTAGTGCTTTTTTAGTAGTTATAGTCTTCATTGGCTCAGCCTCTGTCCATGTAAAGACCGCTTAGTTTAAATTGGAAATTAGCAGTTAATCACGTTTAATTATGAAATTATTTATAGCTATTTAAATAATTTATTATAATGTTATTATTGAATTCAGAGATGCATTTTTATGTCATGTAGTAGTTTTCATAATTTTGCATTCCGGTGCCCGATATTTTGGAACTCGGTGTTTGGCTCAGTAAAAATCACAACTTAGTATGTTAGTAGTTTGGGACGGTTTATTAGACATTGGGAATGTCGGGAATGGCCAGGAATTTAGAATTTCCCAAAAATACCCCTTTAGTGTTAATTATGTGGTTTTAGTGTGGAGGGGCAAAATGGTCTTTTTGCCCCAATGATATTTTGCCTTTTAGTGAATTTATTAATTGAAAAATAAATGTTTATTTTAATTGTTTGTTGGCTGAAAAGAATTCCTTTTATTTCAAGTTACTCTTCAAAGCTACTTTCATTTTCAACACTTAGAAAAAAAAATAGAAAAAAATTTGGAAAAGCTCTCTCTTTTTCCTCTTCATTTTCGGCCATCTTGGAGCAGCAAGGAGCTGGCCTTTTCCTTTAATTTTTGTTTGTGATTTCATCTCTCCTTAAGGTTCAATTCAAGCTAGGTTAGCCCTTCTTCTTTTCTTTTAAAAATTGTGGAATTTTGATGAAAAAAGAGTTATGCATGCATGATTATTTGATATTGTTGTTCCTGTAAGTTTGTTGTTATTCTCTGGAATGTGAGCATGTTAAATTAAGGTTATTTGAGTTGTTGTTGAAGCATGATTCTTAGGATTGAGCAAGCTATGGTTTTTCTATGCAAAATATATGATTTTTGAAAGAAATGTCTATGTTCTGTTCTGTGATGTTGTTGATGTTTGTAGTTGTTTTCAGAGGCTTAATTATGCATGATTAAGTAGATTTATGTTGGTTTGATTGCATGTTAGCTAGGTTTACTCAAGTTTGAGTTTAGAACTCAAAGCTTGAGCTTTAATGGTGATTTTTGATTCTGTGAGTTCTGGGTGGTTTTGTTGCTTTAGAAATGTTCTAGGGGTTATATAGAACAGGTCTGGAAGTTTTGGTATGATTTGGAGTTGATTTGAGCAAGATATGAAATTTTGATGTTGCTGCCTGCGAGGAACCGGAATTCCGGTTGTGCATCCGGAATTCCGGATGGGGTTCTGAAATTTCCCAGAACCGGAATTTCGGTTGGGCAACCGGTCTACCGGTTGGGGAAAATTCAGGAACCCTAGATTTCCTCATTTTTTACGTTTTTGGGGGTATTGCCATGCTTTTTATCGATAGGGAAACTTTTTGTTCCTAGTTTAAGTCCCCGGGAAGTGATTTAGCGTGTCACTTATAGTGTTGTGATTTTTATGGTTTAGGAGCCTGTAATCCACCGCGCAGTTAAGTTCCGATCGAGTTGGCGGCACGCACGCTGAATTCGGAATCCGGGTAAGATTAGTATAACGGTATGCATATGTAGATTACATGTTCGGCGTGCATGTAGGAAGCTGTTAGATTACATTAGTTATGTATGTTGGCTTCGAACCATCCAAGCTTGTGTCACGTCGGTACGGGCGGAGTATGACCGACGGCGGAGTATGACCGGTTCGACCGATCAGGCTAACACTTAGGTTGGTGGTTCCGTACTATTGACGTATCCCGTCGATACAGGCTGAAGTATGACCGACGGCGGAGTATGGCCGGTTCGGCCGATCGGGTGGATGCGTAACACGTCGGTACGGTGGAGTATGACCGACGGCGGAGTATGACCGGTTCGACCGTCAGTCGTTACTTGTCAATAGTACCGTCCCTATGAACGTTCGGAACTCGATGCAGGTGTTGGACACGGCAGTTAGGGGGACTCAGTATCGTGTTGGACACGGCAGTTAGGGTTATGATCAGGGGTATGGGCGTCTGATCATGACCGGGTTTATGTATGAATATTATTGTGCTTTTCTTACTGAGTGTGTCGACTCACAGTGCTACGTTTATGTGTAGGTAAAGGCAAGGCTAAAGCTGATGACCGTGAACGAGCTTATGAAGATTGTACATGTCGGGGCGGTTAGGCCTGGAGCGTACGATCCTCGGGACAGCAAGGCTAATTTTTGTAACTAGTCGCGAGGCGACAATTATTTTGTATGAACAGTAAACTTTTGTAAATGATTTTGTAATCGGGATCCCGAGTCTTTTGTATAAATATTTTATAAGTTTAATTAGAAAGCAAAAATTTTAATTAATCACGTTTTCCATAAACCTCATTGATTAGCAACGAGCGGCACAGCATGTTTAAAAATCACGTGATACGCCTATGTTAGTTAGGGTGTTACAATTCGGTATCAGAGCCGCCAGGTTGTCTTCCGAAGATCGGCATGACATGTACAATCATCATCAGCAGTTAGCTCGTTTCACGGTTCAGTAAGCCTTTATTGCTTTAGTAGTTTATTTATTTATGAATAAGAAAACCCTGTTAGGAAGCATGTTAGTAGCCTGATAGTAGAATAGGCGCATGTTTCGTTTTTAATTTCCAAATTAAGCGGCATTAGTAAGCTCTCCTTGAATACGACCTGATATGCCAACTCTTGGTTTCGCAGGCGGTTCTAACTAGATGGACGCCAGGCGGACTACCAGAAGTCAGGGCAATTCAGTGGGGTCGAATCAAGGACAGGGAGCTCAGTTTCTCCCGCCTGTTAGGGGCCGAGGTAGAGGTCCCCGAGGCAGGGCTCGTGGTCGGGGTGATGAGAACCCGCCACAGGCTGCCCAGGCTCCCCCAGCCGATCAGGGAGCCCAGAATTGGGAGGTTCGGTTTGCTAAGATGCAAGCCCGGATAGAAGAGCAAGACCTCGAGATTCAGAGGTTGAGACAGCAGGGTGCTGCTGCAGTTCCGGTGCCCGTAGTTCCAGTGGCACCTGCCCCTGCTGCTCAGGCCGAATTAGTGGTGGCAGCCAATAGATTGGAACCTTTGTATGAACGGTTCCGGAAGCAAGCACCTCCGGTCTTTCTGGGAGGTCCAGACGTAATGAAGGCCCAACAGTGGCTGACGGTGATCATAAAGATTCTGAACTTCATGGGTGTCACCGGTAATGATAGAGTGGTGTGTGCCACTTTCCAGTTCCAGGAGGACGCTCTAGTCTGGTGGGACATGGTGTCTCAGATTCATGACGTCACCACCATGACCTGGGAAAGGTTCCAGGAACTCTTCAACGCCAAGTACTATAATGAGGCGGTCATAAGCGCCAAGAGGAAAGAGTTCGCTCACCTGACCCAGCGTGAGAACATGAGCGTGACCGAGTATACTACTCAGTTTGACCGATTGGCGAGGTTAGCCTCGGGAATTGTGCCAACCGACTTCAGCAAGAAAGAGAAGTATCTGGATGGGTTGAATGCAAGGATCAAACATGATTTGATGATCACCACGGACGACAAGACCACCTATGCTGAGATGGTGGAGAAGGCACTGCGAGCTGAGGGCGCAGTTGGGTGTATGTCGGAGTCAGCTAGTACTCCGGGGAGTGATGGTGCTCCTACCCCTCCTGCATCAGGCTTTAGCAGGGGGAGTAGTGGTTCGGCCATTGATCAGAGGAAGAGAGCACCCACTGCATCCGGTGGCTCGAGTCAGAACAAGAGGTTCCGGGGGAACCAGAATAGAGGTAGTCGTTCCGGTGGTACTGAGACCCGATTTTCCTATCCCGAGTGCCCTAGCTGCAAAAGGCACCATAGGGGTGAGTGCAAAGGTCAGGGATGCTTTCACCGTGGCATGCCCGGACACTTCAAGAGGGACTGTCCCCCAGCTCCGATCAGAGGCAGCGAGAGCTCCGGCGATACCCACTCCAGCCAGGGTATTCGCCATCACTCAGGCTGATGCAGATGCCAGCCCATCAGTTGTAACAGGTCAGCTTTCTGTTAATAACTCGCGTTACTCAGTGCTGTTTGATTCTGGGGCTACACATTCTTATGCGGCAGCCAGAGTCTTTAGTAAATTGGATAGACCGTACGATAGATATGAATCAGGGTTTGGAACCCTATTACCTGGCGGAGAGTTGGTTATCTCCAACAGGTGGATTAGGTCTATGCCGATCAGGATAGATGGTAGAGAGTTAAGTGCTGACTTGATAGAGATGAGTTTAGTAGAGTTTGATATTATTTTAGGAATGTATTTCCTATCTAAATATTCGGCGAGCGTTGATTGCAAAAGGAAGATGGTGATCTTCCAACCGGAAAGTGAAGAACCATTCGTGTTTGTTGGTTCAGTTCGGGGATCTCGGATCCCAGTGATTTCGGCCATGTCAGCTAGAGATTTATTGCATGGCGGTTGTTTAGGGTTTCTGGCCGTGGTGGTGGACACCACTCGGCCAGATACCATTCGGCCAGAGGACATCAAGGTGGTTCGGGAATTTTTGGATGTTTTTCCCGAAGAACTTCCAGGGTTACCACCTCAGCATGAGATTGACTTCGTGATAGATTTGGCACTAGGGGTGGAACCAGTTTCCAAAGCCCCATATAGAATGGCTCCAGCTGAACTTAAGGAATTAAAGATTCAGCCCCGGTTTTATTCGTCAAGAAGAAAGATGGATCTATGAGGATGTGCATCGACTACAGAGAATTGAACAAGCTGACGGTGAAGAATAAATATCCATTACCTAGGATCGATGATTTGTTCGATCAGCTTCAGGGGAAGACGGTCTTTTCTAAGATTGATCTCCGTTCGGGTTATCATCAGTTGACAATCCGAGAGGAGGACATTCCGAAGACGGCTTTCCGCACTAGGTATGGACATTACGAATTCGTGGTTATGTCATTCGGACTAACCAATGCTCCTGCAGCATTTATGGACTTGATGAATAGAGTATTCAAGGATTTCCTCGATATCTGTATGATTGTGTTTATCGACGACATCCTCGTGTACTCTCAATCAGAAGAGGAGCATGAATTACATCTTCAGATGGTACTGCAACAACTTCGGGAACACAAGCTTTATGCCAAGTTCAAGAAATCTGAATTTTGGTTATCTCAGGTGTCCTTCCTAGGGCACATTGTGAGCAAAGATGGGATCAAGGTAGATCCCGGGAAGATCGAATCCGTCAGGGATTGGCCGAGACCGAAGACAGTGACAGAGATCAGAAGCTTCTTGGGTTTAGCTGGGTACTACCGTAGGTTCGTGGAAGGGTTTTCAAAAATTTCAATGCCCCTAACCGAGCTTACAAAGAAGAATCAGCGATTTATTTGGTCAGACAAGTGCGAAGCCAGTTTTCAGGAGCTGAAGCAGAGGTTGATTACCGCTCCAGTGCTAGCTTTGCCTTCAGACAGCGAGAAGTTTGTCGTTTATTGGGACGCATCCAAACAGTGTTTGGGGTGTGTGTTGATGCAAGCCGATCGGGTCATCGCTTATGCCTCTCGTCAGTTAAAGGATTATGAACAGCGATACCCGACTCATGATCTAGAGTTGGCCGCAGTGGTTTTTGCATTGAAGATTTGGCGGCATTACCTTTACGGAGAAAGGTGTGAAATCTATACCGACCATAAAAGTCTCAAGTATTTCTTTACTCATAAAGATTTGAACATGAGACAGAGACGTTGGTTGGAATTAGTGAAAGATTACGACTGTGAGATCCTCTATCACCCTGGGAAGGCCAATGTAGTGGCCGATGCCCTGAGCAGAAAGGGTCCCGGGCAAGTGGCTAGTATGGTTCAGATCTCACCTCAGCTAGCGGAGGATATGGTTAGATCCAGCATTGAGTTTGTGGTAGGTCAGCTTCACAACTTAACGCTGCAATCTGATCTGTTGGAAAGAATAAAAGTCGCTCAGATGACGGATCCAGAATTAGTGAAGATCAGAGATGAGGTGTTGGCTGGTCAAGCCAAGGACTTTTCAGTGTCAGACAGCGGGATGCTTCTGTGTAAAGCTAGGGTTTGTGTTCCGAATAGTATGGAACTCAGGAATGAGATCTTTGAGGAGGCTCATTCTACCCCGTATTCTCTACATCCCGGCACCACTAAGATGTACCAAGATCTGAAACCGTACTTCTAGTGGAGCGGTATGAAAAAGAATTTGGTAGAATTCGTATTGAGATGCCTCACTTGTCAGTAGATTAAGGCTGAACATCAGAGACCAGCAGGGTTGTTGCAGCCTCTAACCCTACCAGAATGGAAGTGGGAAGATATCACGATGGATTTTGTGGTCGGGTTACCTAGGACCACGGGTTTATTTGATTCCATCTGGGTAGTGGTGGATCGATTTACGAAATCTGCTCATTTTCTGCCGGTTAGAACAACATTTACAGTGGATCAGTTGGCAGAGTTGTATGTCAGAGAGATCGTAAGACTTCACGGGGTACCGAAGTCTATAGTTTCGGACAGGGATCCGAAGTTCACCTCCAAATTTTGGCAGAGTTTGCAGCGAGCAATGGGTACAAAGCTGAAATTTAGTACAGCATTCCATCCTCAGACAGATGGTCAGTCCGAAAGGACAATTCAGATATTGGAGGACATGTTGCGAGCCTGTGTTATGGATTTTGAAGGCTCATGGAATAAGTATCTACCGTTGATAGAATTTTCTTACAACAACAGTTATCAGAGTACGATAGGGATGGCTCCCTACGAACTGTTATACGGTAGGAAATGTAGATCTCCCATTCACTGGGATGAGACAGGGGAAAGGAAATACCTAGGTCCAGAGTCAGTGCAGCGGACCAATGAGGCAATAGAGAAGATAAAAGCTAGAATGCTTGCCTCACAGAGTAGACAGAAGAGTTACGCAAATCCGAAACGCAGAGATGTTGAGTTCCAAGTAGGGGACCATGTGTTTTTACAGGTATCTCCGATGAAGGGGATCAAACGTTTCGGGAAAAGAGGCAAGTTATGCCCTAGATTTACAGGACCTTTCGAGATTCTCGAGAAGAAAGGTCAAGTGGCATACCGGTTAGCATGGCCTCCAGCTTTATCAACAGTTCACAACGTATTCCATGTCTCGATGTTGAGAAAATACGTTTCTGATCCCTCTCATATACTCAGTTATGACAGCCTTGAGCTGCAGCCAGACATGACTTATGAAGAACAGCCAGTGCAGATCCTGGATAAAAAGGATAAAGTCCTTCGGAATAAGACCATAGGATTGGTCAAAGTTCTCTGGAGAAACAGCAAGGTGGAGGAAGCCACCTGGGAGCTAGAGTCAGATATGAGAGCTCAATATCCAGAGTTATTCAGGTTAGATTTCGGGGACGAAATCCTTTTAAGGGGGGAATAGTTGTAAAGACCGCTTAGTTTAAATTGGAAATTAGCAGTTAATCACGTTTAATTATGAAATTATTTATAGCTATTTAAATAATTTATTATACTGTTATTATTGAATTCAGAGATGCATTTTTATGTCATGTAGTAGTTTTCATAATTTTGCATTCCGGTGCCCGGTATTTTGGAACTCGGTGTTTGGCTCAGTAAAAATCACAACTTTGTATGTTAGTAGTTTGAGACGGTTTATTAGACATTGGGAATGTCGAGAATGGCCGGGAATTCAGAATTTCCCAAAAATACCCCTTTAGTGTTAATTATGTGGTTTTAGTGTGGAGGGGCAAAATGGTCTTTTTGCCCCAATGATATTTTGTCTTTTAGTGAATTTATTAATTGAAAAATAAGTGTTTATTTTAATTGTTTGTTGGCTGAAAAGAATTCCTTTTTTCTCAAGTTACTCTTCAAAGCTTCTTTCATTTTCAACACTTAGAAAAAAAAATAGAAAAAAATTTGGAAAAGCTCTCTCTTTTTCCTCTTCATTTTTGGCCATCTTGGAGCAGCAAGGAGCTGGCCTTTTCCTTTAATTTTTGCTTGTGATTTCATCTCTCCTTAAGGTTCAATTCAAGCTAGGTTAGCCCTTCTTCTTTTCTTTTAAAAATTGTGGAATTTTGATGAAAAAAGTGTTATGCATGCATGATTATTTGATATTGTTGCTGCTGTGAGTTTGTTGTTATTCTCTGGGATTTGAGCATGTTAAATTAAGGTTATTTGAGTTGTTGTTGAAGCATGATTCTTAGGATTGAGCAAGCTATGGTTTTTCTATGCAAAATATATGATTTTTGAAAGAAATGTCTATGTTCTGTTGCTGTGATGTTGTTGATGTTTGTAGTTGTTTTCAGAGGCTTAATTATGCATGATTAAGTAGATTTATGTTGGTTTGATTACATGTTAGCTAGGTTTACTCAAGTTTGAGTTTAGAACTCAAAGCTTGAGCTTTAATGGTAATTTTTGATTCTGTGAGTTCTGGGTGGTTTTGTTGCTTTAGAAATGTTGTAGGGATTATATAGAACAGGTCTGGAAGTTTTGGTATGATTTGGAGTTGATTTGAGCAAGATATGAAATTTTGATGTTGCTGCCTGCGAGGAACCGGAATTCCGGTTGTGCATCCGGAATTCCGGATGTGGTTCTGAAATTTCCCAGAACCGGAATTCCGGTTGGGGAAAATTCAGGAACCCTAGATTTCCTCGTTTTTTATGTTTTTGGGGGTATTGCCATACTTTTTATCGACAGGGAAACTTTTAGTTCCTAGTTTAAGTCCCCAGGAAGTGATTTAGCGTGTCACTTATAGTGTTGTGATTTTTATGGTTTAGGAGCCTGTAATCCGCTGCGCAGTTAAGTTCCAGTCAGGTTGACCGGCACACCTGAATTCGGAATCCAGGTAAGATTAGTATAACAGTATGCATATATAGATTACATGTTTAGCGTGCATGTAGGAAGCCTGTTAGATTACATAGGAAGCCTGTTAGATTACATTAGTTATGTATGTTGGCTTCGAACCATCCAACTGTGTCACGTCGGTACAGGCTGGAGTATGACCAGCAGCCGGAGTATGACCGGTTCGACCGATCAGGCTGACACTTAGATTGGTGGTTCCGTACTATTGACGTATCCCGTCGGTACAGGCTGGAGTATGACCAGCAACCGGAGTATGACCGGTTCGACCGATCAGATGGATACTGTAACACGTCGGTACAGGCTGGAGTATGACCGACGGCGGAGTATGACCGGTTCGACCGATCAGGCTGTTACTTGTCAATAGTACCGTCCCTATGAACGTTCAGAACTCAGTACCGTGTTGGACACGGCAGTTAGTGGGACTCAGTATCGTGTTGGACACGGCAGTTAGGGTTATGATCAGGGGTATGGGCATCTGATCATGACCGGGTTTATGTATGAATATTATTATGCTTTTCTTACTGAGTGTGTCGACTCACAGTGCTACGTTTATGTGTAGGTAAAGGCAAGGCTAAAGCTGATGGACCGTGAACGAGCTTATGAAGATTGTACATGTCGGGGCGGTTAGGCCTGGAGCGTACGATCCTCGGGACAGCAAGGCTAATTTTTGTAACTAGTCGCTAGGCGACAATTATTTTGTATGAACAGTAAACTTTTGTAAATGATTTTGTAATCGGGATCCCGAGTCTTTTGTATAAATATTTTATAAGTTTAATTAGAAAGCAAAAATTTTAATTAATCACGTTTTCCATAAACCTCGTCGATTAGCAACGAGCTGCACAGCATGTTTAAAAATCACGTAATACGCGACCATTGCTACATACGCGACCATTTTTTCTCCACGCGTTTGATATTCTCCCGACACTTGGTTTACCACCAACTACGAATCACTGAAGACTTCTACTATCGTGGCCCCCACGACTTTTGCTAATCTTAGTCCTGTAATCAGGACTTCGTACTCAGCCTCATTATTTGAAGCCGTGAATTCGAAGCGCAGCACCGCCTGGAGTCGGAGTCCGTTCGGAGATATCATTGCTACCTAGCTCCAGATTCGTTTTCGTTGGACGCTCCGTCCACGAATACTTTCCATGTTGGGGTTTGTGGCACTGGTACGTTTGCGCTAGCTTCTGCTTCATTGCACTTGGTTATCAAGTCCGCTAGCACTTGTCCTTTTATAGATGTGCGTGGTATGTAGTGTATGTCGAATTGGCTTAACTCGATAACCAACTTGAGTAGTCTTCCGGACGCCTCCGACTTCTGCAGGACTTGCCAGAGCGGATGGTTTTGTCAACACCTTGATAGGGTGAGACTGGAAGTAGGGTCTTAACTTGCTTGAAGCCATCAGGAGGAAAAAAACTAGTTTTTCGATCACTGGGTACTGTATCTCCGCCCCTATCATATGCTTGTTGACATAGTACATGGGGTGTTGGGTTTTTCCTCTTCCCGGACTAAGGCTGCGCTGACCGCATTCTCGTGTTGATTTTCCCATACAAGTAGGAGATTTCTAAGATTGAGGATTTCTAAGAGAGAGGCTAAGTTTTTTCTGAATCAGAAGTGTCAGAAGAAAAGTGTGATTTTCCTGAAGCCTTCACTATCTATTTATAGCATTCCACTAGGGTTAGGTTTGAATTATTTGGCATTAAAATAATGAAAATATCAGTTTAAATTTCCTACAAAAGTGGCCGGCCATGCTTAGTGGATTTGGGCCTCACTTTTTGCAATTTTGCAGTTTTATCTTTTCTGCATCTGATTTTCTCAAAAACGCCAATTTTCTAATTCAACCATTTAAATGCCAATTCTAACTATTTAATAACTATAAATAATTATTAAATAATATTGTCATTTATCATATTTATTAATTGAACCATACAAAGTATCATAATTAACAAATATGCCCCTATAAACTCTTTCTTTACAATTTCGCCCTTACTTAGTGAAAATTTCACAAATAGACATAGTCTAATTTGAGAATTACAATTGATTAATCAAAACCAATTATATGAGTCTTACAAGCAATATTATCTCAACTAGTGCGGGGACCATGGGTCTATATAACCGAGCTTCCAATAAGTAGATCAAGAATTTATTACTAAAATTCACTAACTTATTAATTCTTCGTTGAATCCACGCATAAAACTTAGAATTGCACTCTCAGTATATAGAATGCTCTATATGTTCCACCATATAGACACATCATTAGTTATCCATTGTTATAATCCTAATGTGACCAATGATCCTCTATATGAATGATCTACACTATAAAGGGATTAGATTACCGTAACACCCTACTATGTATTTTATCCTTAAAACACTTGACCCCGTATAAATGATATGTCAACTTATGTGAAATGAGTACTCCACCATTTATGTTCGTTTGGTCAAGCTCGAAGGAGATCATCCTTTACTTACTATTCGCTAGATAGAAGTTATAGATTCCATGTTTATGCTAGCGCTCCCACTCAATTGCACTACCGTGTTCCCAAAATGTACGTATCACCCTGACCTAAAAGTAGGCTTAACTAACACATCAAAGAACACGAATAGCCTCTCGAGATTGAGCCTAATCATATCAGGATTAAGATCATTTGATCTAGGATCAACTAGGCGATATTGACTTGAATAGATATTATGGTAAGTTTAATAAATCTAAGTCAATGTTCAATATCGGTCCCTTCCGATGCATACTCCATGCATCCAACCTGAGCTTTACTTTAACCAATGCTCTGGAAAGAACATAGCACTTCTCCAAATGCAAGTAAACTCTGTTGTAGATTATCATATTAGTAAAACCCTATGTCTGATAAATCTAGGAAACTTTATTCACATAGTCATGTTTACTTTCCAATGTGTTAACGGCACAATAAACAAGATCAAGTATGTGAAAAGGGTTTTAGATGAATTTATACATTATGTACATATAATCATGAAATAAATCATGTGAACCATGCAACATTAAATGTTATTTCTGATCTATATTAATAAGTAAATCTGATTATATTGAAATGAGTTTTATTTAGGGCATAAAACCCAACAATAAGAAGGTGAGTTCCTAGAAACTCTCCCACTACGACAAGGTACCATGAATTATGTCTATGAAAACTAAATGGTATTAATATCTTCGGTTGTGACAAGACAACAGAGGCAGTGGGATCATCATATGTCAAATAAGATGATAGAATACTTTTGGAATCAAGAATTAAATATCTCCTTTATTTTCAGACTTAGTCATTATCTTAGAAAAGTAGTATTTGTTTAAATAAACACTTTCTTATCTATTGACTATGGGATGGTCCACCCCTAATCACTTAGAATAGCTAACAAACCATGGTTAACAGTTCTAGCTTTTCTTAAGATTTTGATTAGGTCATCCATGAATCTAGTAATGATTTACATTAAGTATACAACCATTACATCATTCTGAAATTGTATTACCATAGAAGGAATTAGGCAATGACTAGTAACTAATCATCAATATGCAACTCGAAATTTCTGGGGAGGTAAGTTTGGATATAATTGAAAAATCAATTTAATGATCTTTGAACTGCATATCTACTAACTATTTCTCCACCCCTATCAGTTCGCAAGATCTTTAACCACTTACCTTAATGGTTTTAACCATTGCTAGAAATTAATGAAATTTTTAAACATTTCAAATTTCTTGCTAAAAGGTATAATCTAGAGTTATCGTTTTAAGAATACAACGAAAAACTCATATCCACCCCTGAATGTACATCCATCTGCGAATGAGATGAACTACTTTCAGTGGATATAGGTATATTAACTCTTTGCAGAGATTGATCTTGTCAAATCCACTATGAACAAGATACAAATGCCATAGATTAAAAAAAATGTGGTAGTGTCTTTTGATGACATAGGTTTAGTTACATCAAAGAGTTCTTAGAATACTGCAAGTAGATCCTCGTCACAGAATGCCTAACTCATATTCCATACAATTTTAATCCATTAATAGAAGATGGATATTAAACACTTGAGAAAGTGTAACTGTATTGTATTCTGGAATTAGAAATATAAGAAAATTTCTATTTGGAATCTAAAATTAAAGTCAAAGACTTAAATTTATACCAAATATAATGAGTAATTCTATCTTGGACCAGCACTACTAATACAAACTCTAAGTCAGATTTGCCCATACAAGTAGGAGATTTCTAAGATTGAGGATTTCTAAGATTGAGGATTTCTAGAATTAATAATTAAGTTTCCTCTATACTTAATTATTTATTTCTTGAATTTAATACATTTAATTAAGAAATTTTTACACCAAAAATACAAATTACACACTTTATTACATATAAACCTACACACGGTTAAAGCAACTTTTTTACCTTTTCTCTATATTTTATTACACATATACCACATACACATCACATCTATGCGCCAGTCACGTCAACTCCCCTATCAACCATCATGCATCCCTCAATCACTTCCCTCTCTCTTTTTCTTTTGTTTTCCTTTGATTTTTTTATTTCATTTCAGTTTTTTTTTTTTTTTGAAATAACAAATAACCTCCATTGTTGAACCTTAACTCCCCACGATTCCTCAACCATTTCCCTCTCATTTTTGTTCTTCAAAATTTTTTCAACTCCCACTAAACCATCTCATAACCTTTTTCTCTCTTTCTTTTTGTTTTCCAATCTTTATATAAAATGGATGTGACCCGTTCTTCTTCATCTCCTTCCCCTGTTCAAAAAAAAATTCAAAATGGGTTTGAAATCACTAGCTAATAAAGCTAAGGGAAAACGTCCTTTTATTGAGGAGGAAGACTCTGATTTTGCTCCTCCATTAATGAAGCGTGGGAGAGCTCCTCCTAAGAAGAAAACAAAGGTCGGTGTGCAAGAAAAAATGGCTGAAGATGTTTATGGGAATAACAATAATGTTGGTGCTGCTGTTCGAACTGAGGTTTGTTTTCGGTTTCATTTTCGTTTCCCCCCATTTTAAACATTTTCTTGTATTTCCATTTCATCGTTTTAGTTTTTTCTGGTTTGTGATATTTTAGGTTTTTCATTTTAAAATTTTGTTTGGTTTTCTTTAGATTTTTAGGACTTTAATTTTGTTTAATCAATTTTATTTTGTTCTTGGGTTTGGCATTTTAGTTTGTTTCTTATTACTTTCGTTTCATTTTTGTTGTGTTTTATGTTCTGTTTGTGTTTCTAGTTTTTTTTAGATATTTTGAAACATTTGTTTTTGTTTTGGTGTCTCTAATCAGTGGGTTTTAGTTTTTTTTTTTCTTTCTAGTTTTTTAATAGTTTAATATGTTTATGTATGATGTGTTTTGGGAATATTATTAGGTATAGTTGTTTGCTGTTCTTTTTTAGGTAACAATTCGATTTAGATGTTTGTAGTTTATATTCGTAGAGTTGTTTCTGCTTGTCAGTTTGTTTTTAGTTTTTTTATATTTTTATTATAGTTTGTATACTTGTTTATTTACAATTTATATTTATTGTTGCAAAATAGTGTTTTTTTAGTTGCATTCCAGGACCTCTTTCAGCTTCCGTTGTAACTCTTCATAGTTACAATTGACTGAAATGTAATGTCCACTAGCTTCATAATTTTCATAATTCATTCGATCATCAAATTGTCCATTGCAGAAGACTAGGAATGGAATGTCTTTTTTTCCTGTGATTTTGAAATTGTTATTAGTGCAAGGCAACGATATTGAAACTGGTTTGATTCTGTTATGAAATAGAGTAGAAACTTACTTCTATTTTCTTCCCTTTGTGCAAGTCTTATATTTCCTGTTCTGATTCCTGCTTTTGTCATTTTTATTTATTTTATTGCTGTTAATAAACTATAATAAAACTAAAATGAAACTATCAAGAAACGTTTAAATTTATTTCAGAAACTAACTATTTCTCAAAGTGTTTTCTCCTTTTCTTATTTCCAAAATAAATTCTTGCAAACAATTGAATTAAACTAATATAAAATAATGATACAACTGTAAATCAACTTGAAAAACCACAACACTTAATTCAATTTAATATAGTTGTGGTCATTGTGCTTTTTCATCAGTTTTATTTGAATGAGATCAATTGAATTAATAGTTGTATTTTTATCGTTTTGGTTTCATTTTGGTTGTTTTGCAGTTTTGGAATGATCGCGGTATTTTCACCTTCATGGTTCGCTCTGTACAGCTGAAGGCTTAGTGCATGTGGTATTTTTGTAAATATTTGTATGTGGACTGTATAAATGTTTAATAGGCCGGCCCAAAGTATTTTTGTAATTTTTTTTCCTTTTTTGTATTTTTCTATTTTTTTCCCTTTAATTAAATTGAAAATTTCAATATCTAAGTTGATTTTCATCATGATACTTAAATATTGTTATTTTCATGTTATTTAATTAAAGTTGAAAATTATCTTAAGTTTGGAATCTTATTTCAGAATAACTTAAATTTGAATAATTTTAAAAATATAGTTTTTATTTTATTTTATTAATCTTTTTCTCAAAATTTCGAAATTGTATTTCTTTAATGCAGAAATTTTGAATTTTATTTGAAAAATAGAATAAAGTTAAAATTATTTATTCTAATTTTGTACCAACTTAAATCAATGCTTTTTTCATTTAATGATTAATTAAAGTAAATGAACTGAAATATATTATAATTAGAAATTGAATTAATTAGTCAATGAAAGTCTAGATAGATATTATCTGCTTTGCTTGAAGTATTTTTCCAGTGTATTTAATTAAATAGAAAATTAATATTTAAGTTGAGTTTTAATCATGATACTTAAATATTTGAAAATTTTCTTAAATATTTAATTAAATAGGAAAATTATATTTTTGTTGTAAATTAATTTCATTAATTAATTTTGGGCCAACATAAAATTAAGTAAATTTTTCCAGGATTTATTTTTTATTTTATTTTAAAGCATTTTCGAAAGTAGTATTCTTATACACTTCATTTTTCGAAATGCAATATATATTTATAAAAAATTAAATTTGAGTTGTAAATTAATTTAAATTAATTTTGAAACAACTTAAATTGCATATTTTTCTAAATATTTATGGAAATTATTACTAAGATGGAAATAATTCACGTTATTTTCATATCCATCTAAGTATAATTTATAAATATTACATTAAAATTTATATTTAGAATTTTTCATTGTAAATTAGAAATTTTAATTAAATAAATATATATATTTAAAATAAATAAATTAAAATAAGTTTCAGAAGAAAATACAACTTTCATTAAATAATGAGCTTTATTATTAGGATATTCGATCTCCATTTTTGGTTTTACATAGCTATTGTTTTAGTGAGTAATCCTCCCAAATGGAGGAACGTTCATTAGCAAGTTAGCATCGTTTAATCTCGAAAGATAAGTATATTTGTAAGTGTTTTATATGGTATTGATCACCCTAATGGTGGCGACTGTATTTGACTTACAAAATATGAAACAATAGTGGAAGCTCATAAGATAGAATAGCCTTGACTCTCGCCTAAACGGGACAACGCGGATTCCAATCTTGATCGAATAAAAGGTTGCTAGAATGTTTATTATTTTAGATGAGCTGACAACTATATTCAATGGATGGTAGCTTTGACTCTCGCCTAAACGGGACACTGATATCAGTTTGTTGAAGACCTTGGAAATTATTTAGGATTGTAAGTTTTAGTATTTTCACTTGTCATTCCTACTTGCTATATGTTTAATAATTTCTGAATTGTGTATGAATTTATATTGAACCATGTTATTTTTGGTTATTAAATTGTAGTTTAATTTCCAATCTTCATTGTTGGTCTAACTTGGTTTATTTTTCTAATGAGATAAATCCCTAATGGATTTTCACCATTATACTAACATAATAGTGTTAGATCTCGAAAGATAAATATTGTATATGTAACATCTAGTTGTTCATCAATTGATGAAACCTTAGACTAGTATTTTACAATATGAAACAAGAAGATTGTATAAATAAGATTATTTTGACTCTCGCTAATCGGAGCATCGTTGGATTCTTATTTAAAATGAAATTATCCTAATTCCTCTTAGCTTATTCATTTCGAATTAGCTCAATGACATATCATTGGATGAATGGTCTATAAATCATATAAAGTCATTCTATATTTTCTCTAAGAAATTAAATGACGAATATGATTATATTCCCAAAATTCTATCCCGAAATGATATAAATCCTCAATCTTAGAAATCTCCTACTTGTATGGGCAAATCAACTTAGAGTTAAATTAGTAGTGGTGGTCCAAGAAAGAATTACTCATCATACAGTTACACTTTCACAAGTGTTTAATAACCATTTTCTATCAATGGATTCAAACTATATGAGTTGAGTATTCTGTGACCAGAATCCACTTGCACTATTCTAAGAACTCTTTGATGTAACTAAACTTAAGTCATCAAAAGATACAACCACATATTTTATATATCTATGGCATTTGTATCTTGTTCATAGTGGTTTTGACAAGATCATTCTCTGCAAAGAGTTAATATGTCTATATCCACTGAAAGTATAATCATCTGATTCGCAGATGGATGTACATTCAGGGGTGGATATGAGTTTTCGTTGTATTCTTAAAGACGATCACTCTAGATTTTACCTTATGCAAAAGAAATTTGAAATGTTTGAAAAATTTCATGAATTTCTAGCAATGGTGATAAACCATTAAGGTAAGTGGTTAAAGATCTTGCGAACTGATAGGGGTGGAGAAAAATTTAGTAGACATGCAGTTCAAAGATCATTAATTTGATTTTTGAATTATATCCAAACTTACCTCCTCAGAAATTCGATTTGCATATTGATAATTAGTTACTAGTCGTTGCCTAAATCCTTCTATGGTAATATAATTTCAGAATGATGCAATGGTTGTATACTTAATGTAAATCATTACTAGATTCATGGATGACCTAATCAAAATCTTAAGAAAAGCCAGAACTGCTAACCTTAATTTGCATGTTTGTTAGCTATTTTAAGTGATTAGGGGTGGACCATCCCATAGTCATTAGATAAGAAAGTGTTTGTTTAAACAAATACTACTTTTCTAAGAAAATGACTAAGTTTGAAAATAAAGTAGCAAATAAAGGAGATAATTTTTTTTCTTGATTCCAAAAGTGTTCTATCATCTTATTTGACATATGATGATCCCACTACCTCTGTTGTCTTGACACAACCGAAGAGGTCAATACCATTTAGTTTTCTTAAACATAATTCACGGTACCTTGTTGTAGTGGGAGAGTTTCAAGGAACTTCACTTCTTATGACTTGGAAGACACTAGTGATTAAAATCCATTGTGAGTTTAAACAAGTATCTGTTAGAAATTATTTTACCAGGATCTTAGATCTACTCACAAGTATGTTGATTAACACCCTAAATATGAACTTTCTAAAACGATGAAATAAACACATATAAAGTTTAGGAAACCTTACATTTGGTGCAGCGGAATAATATGACTCCTTCCGTTCAGATATCTAGCCCTTTATTCCTTTATGTAGCAGAGCATTATCAATATCTAAACCTGGATCTCTTTCTCTGAATCTTTGATGCTGAAACTCCTTCTTGCTGAAAGTCTTTCTTCACGATCTTCCTCACTATGGTTGAGGTATCACTTGCTGTATGCGGGCACTACTCATACAATAAGAATTTCAAAATTTGAGAGGGAAGGAAAAGAGAGTGAGTGGTCGGCCAGATAGGGAGAGAGAAGGCTCAGGTTTTTCTGAAGCCTTCACTATCTATTTATAGCATTCCACTAGGGTTAGGTTTGAATTATTTGGCATTAAAATAATGAAAATATCAGTTTAAATTGCCTACAAAAGTGGTCGGCCATGCTTACTGGATTTGGGCCTCACTTTTTGCAATTTTGCAGTTTTATCTTTTCTGCATCTGATTTTCTCAAAAAAACCAATTTTTCTAATTCAACCATTTAAAATCCAATTCTAACTATTTAATAACTATAAATAATTATTAAATAATATTGTCATTTATCATATTTATTAATTGAACCATACAAAGTATCATAATTAACAAATATGCCCCTAAAACTCTTTCTTTACAATTTCGCCCTTACTTAGTGAAAAAATTCACAAATAGACATAGTCTAATTTGAGAATTATAATTGATTAATCAAAACCAATTATATGAGTCTTACAAGCAATATTATCTCAACTAGTGCGGGGACCATGGATCTATATAACCGAGCTTCCAATAAGTAGATCAAGAATTTAGCACTAAAATTCACTAACTTATTAATTCTTCGTTGAATCCACACATAGAACTTAGAATTGCACTCTCAGTATATAGAATACTCTCTATGTTCCACCATATAGACACATCATTAGTTATCAATTGTTATAATCCTAATGTGATAAATGATCCTCTATATGAATGCTCTACACTGTAAAGGGATTAGATTACCGTTACACCCTACAATGTATTTATTCCTTAAAACACTTGACCCCGTATAAATGATATTTCAGCTTATGTGAAATGAGTACTCCACCATTTATGTTCGTTTGGTCAAGCTCGAAGGAGATCATTCTTTGCTTACTATTCGCCAGATAGAAGCTATAGATTCCATGTTTATGCTAGCGCTCCAACTGAATTGCACTACCGTGTTCCCAAAATGTACGTATCACCCTGACCTAAAAGTAGGCTTAACTAACAAATCAAAGAACACGAATAGCCTTTCAAGATTGAGCCTAATCATAACATGATTAAGAACATTTGATCTAGGATCAACTAGGCAATATTGACTTGAATAGATATTACGGTAAGTTTAATAAATCTAAGTCAAAGGTCAATATCGGTCCCTTCCGATGCAAGTAAACTCTGTTGTAGATTATCATATCAGTAAAACCCTATGTCTGATAAATCTAGGAAACTTTATTCACATAGTCATGTTTACTTTCCAATGTGTTGACGCCACAATAAACAGGATCAAGTATGTGAAAAGGGTTTCAGATGAATTCATACATTATATACATATAATCATGAAATAAATCATGTGAACCATGCAACATTAAATGTTATTTCTGATCTATATTAATAAGTAAATCTGGTTATATTGAAATGAGTTTTATTTAGGCCATAAAACCCAACAGACTCCCACTTGCACTAATATAAAACAAAAAGTGTGTTTCAAATAATCTCAACACCTCGATATACAAATCAAGTGTAGTAGTAGTAAACTCCTCGTAATAGGATCTGAAAGGTTGAATTAACCACAACCTTTTCTCCACCATTACTCTTCCTTATTCACAAAATTATTGATAATGTGCAATTCCTCTCTATATGTCTACTCTCTTGGGATACTGGATTCTCTACCTTTGGCAATTACTTTTGGTTAATCAAGAAATTAACACTAGTAGTTAAGGCAATTTGGAATGGTGCCAAAAATGTGTAGAACTTTCCTTAGACTGAATAAGTACCTTTCCTGCAACTTTAACATTCAGTCTCTCTCTGGTGGACCTAGAGACTTCAGATAGGTTTTTACACTTCTCCAAAATCACTATTCCACCACCAGAGTAATCACCATCTTATCAGAAAGATTTTCTAGCACAAAGGAAAATTTCGAAATCTGATATGGTGTAGTCTAAGAGTTTTAAACACACTCTTATAGACTAACATATAGTTAATCTTAGGATTTACTTGATTGTCTTCCAATGTTCTTCTCCTGGATTAATCTGATACCTACTCATTACTCCCACTCAACAGCAGGTGTCTGGTCTAAGGCATAAAAAAGCATATCTAAGACCTGTCACTGTTGATTTAAGAAAGTCTTTCATGGCTTTATCTTTTCTGGAATAGTTGAGACTTTTCCTTAGATAAATAAAATCTATGCCTAAGAAGTTGTGAAGCTTCTATAGATTGCCTTTAGAAAGAAAATGCTTCAGCATCTTACTAAAGTAAGTTGCTTGTATTAGAGTAAGTAATTACCAGGTATACCACAAGCCATAGGTTTAGATAAACTCAAACCTATAATACTAGGAGCAGGAAGTTTGTTAAGTCCATAGAATAGACTTATTAACTAAAATTTCCTTTTATGTCCTTCTAATAGAAAACTTTAGGTTATTCCATGTGAATGGATTAAACCATAGTTCTATTGGCTTTTCTTCTTAGTTTCTTATCTTGACAATCCATTACTTGTTTAAACTCAGAATGAATTTAAGTTCACTAGTGTCTCCAAAGTCATAAGTGTTGGAATTTATTTTACCAGGATCTTAGATCTACTCACAAGTATGTTTATTAACACCCTAAATATGAACTTTCTAAAACGATGAAATAAACACATATAAAGTTTAGGAAACCTTACATTGGGTGCAGCAGAATAAAATGACTCCTTCCGTTCAGATATCTAGCCCTTGACTCCTTTCTGTAGCAGAGCATTATAAATATCTGAACCTGGATCTCTTTCTCTGAATCTTTGATGCTGAAACTCCTTCTTGCTGAAAGTCTTTCTTCACGATCTTCCTCACTATGATTGAGGTATCACTTGCTGTGTGTGGGCACTACTCATACACTAAGGATTTTCAAAATTTAAGGAAAAAGAAAGAGAGAGTGGGTTCGGCCAAAGATAGGGAGAGAGAGAGGCTCAGTGTTTTCTGAATCAGAAGTGTCAGAAGAAAAGTGTGATTTTCCTGAAGCCTTCACTATCTATTTATAGCATTCCACTAGGGTTAGGTTTGAATTATTTGGCATTAAAATAATGAAAATATCAGAGGGAAAAACCCTACAAAAGTGGCCGGCCCTATACAAGTGGATTTGGGCCTCACTTTTTGCAATTTTGCAGTTTTATCTTTTCTGCATCTGATTTTCTCAAAAACGCCAATTTTCTAATTCAACCATTTAAATGCCAATTCTAACTATTTAATAGCTATAAATAATTATTAAATAATATTGTCATTTATCATATTTATTAATTGAACCATACAAAGTATCATAGTTAACAAATATGCCCCTATAAACTCTTTCTTTACAATTTCGCCCTTACTTAGTGAAAATTTCACAAATAGACATAGTCTAATTTGAGAATTACAATTGATTAATCAAAACTAATTATATGAGTCTTACAAGCAATATTATCTCAACTAGTGCGGGGACCATGGGTCTATATAACCGAGCTTCCAATAAGTAGATCAAGAATTTATTACTAAAATTCACTAACTTATTAATTCTTCGTTGAATCCACGCATAGAACTTAGAATTGCACTCTCAGTATATAGAATGCTCTATATGTTCCACCATATAGACACATCATTAGTTATCCATTGTTATAATCCTAATGTGATCAATGATCCTCTATATGAATGATCTACACTATAAAGGGATTAGATTACCGTCACACCCTACTATGTATTTTATCCTTAAAACACTTGACCCCGTGTAAATGATATTTCAGCTTATGTGAAATGAGTACTCCACCATTTATGTTCGTTTGGTCAAGCTCGAAGGAGATCATCCTTTACTTACTATTCGCCAGATAGAAGCTATAGATTCCATGTTTATGCTAGCGCTCCCACTCAATTGCACTACCGTATTCCCAAAATGTACGTATCACCCTGACCTAAAAGTAGGCTTAGCTAAAACATCAAAGAACACGAATAGCCTCTCGAGATTGAGCCTAATCATATCAGGATTAAGATCATTTGATCTAGGATCAACTAGGCGATATTGACTTGAATAGATATTACGGTAAGTTTAATTAAATCTAAGTCAAAGTTCAATATCGGTCCCTACGGATGCATACTCCATGCATCCAACCTGAGCTTTACTTTAACTAATGCTCTGGAAAGAACATAGCACTTCTCCAAATGCAAGTAAACTCTGTTGTAGATTATCATATCAGTAAAACCCTATGTCTGATAAATCTAGGAAACTTTATTCACATAGTCATGTTTACTTTCCAATGTGTTGACGGCACAATAAACAGGATCAAGTATGTGAAAAGGGTTTCAGATGAATTTATACATTATGTACATATAATCATGAAATAAATCATGTGAACCATGCAACATTAAATGTTATTTCTGATCTATATTAATAAGTAAATCTGATTATATTAAAATGAGTTTTATTTAGGGCATAAAACCCAACAAACTCCCACTTGCACTAATATAAAACTACTTTTAAATTTCAAATGTTATTTTATAAATAAAAGTTAAATAAAAATTAGAAAAGATAAATGAAATATCTTTTCAGATTTTAAATTTAATTTAAATAAATAAAATAACAAAATTTAAAAGTTAGCAAAATATCTTACATCTATTTAAAATTACATGATTATAAATATCTTATTTTAAATTTAAATAAGGTCAAAATATCTAAAAAGATTTAATTTAAAAAAAAATCTTAAAAGATAAGATATAATTAAAAATATCTTAAAAGATAAGATATCTTAAAAATATCTTAAAAGATTTTATAAATATCTTATAAAATCTGACCTTAAATTTAAAAAAAAAATAAGATATAATCAAATTTAAAAATAAGATAGATTTTTAAGCAAGAAGATAGATACTAATTCTATTCAAATTCAAATTACACTAATATCTTGAATTAAATTTAAAAAATATTAAATTAATTCAAAATGATAATTAGAATTGAATTAGGAATAGTAATAGTATATATACAAAACCATACAAAAAATCGGAAGTTAATTACATGAAAAAGCATGAAAAATCGAAGAAAAACGAAAAAATTCGAAACTGTACGGACAGATTTGCGATCATTTGGAAAATATCAAAGACCTCGATTTTTTTCAAATCTTCAAAAAATCATAACTAATTCAAATAAAATCCAAATTAAGTTCTGTAAAAGGCTAACTTGCTTAATTTTTTCCATACTATCCAATAAAAATAATTCCAGAGATGAAATCGCAATTATTTTTCACGAAAATTTCACAAACATCAATCAATCATCAAATAAAACTCAATACAACATGATACCATCCAAAGAACATACAAACAATCGTTTTAAAGTCCAAATTTCTTGCAAGTAAATCAATTACCATGGCTCTGAGGCCAGTTGTTGGAAATTATTTTACCAGGATCTTAGATCTACTCACAAGTATGTTTATTAACACCCTAAATATGAACTCTCTAAAACGATGAAATAAACACATATAAAGTTTAGGAAACCTTACATTGGGTGCAGCGGAATATAATGACTCCTTCCGTTCAGATATCTAGCTCTTGATTCCTTTCTGTAGCAGAGCATTATCAATATCTGAACCTCGATCTCTTTCTCTGAATCTTTGATGCTGAAACTCATTTGCTGATGATCTTTCTTCACGATCTTCCTCACTATGATTGAGGTATCACTTGATGTGTGTGGGCACTACTCTCACACTAAGATTTTCGAAATTCAAGAGGGAAGAGAAAGAAGAAGTGGCAACTAAAGATAGGGAGAGAGAAAGACTCAGGTTTTTCTCTGAAGGAAAAATAGAAAATTTAAGTGTAATTTTCCTGAAGCCTTCACTATCTATTTATAGCATTCCACTAGGGTTAGGTTTGAATTATTTGGCATTAAAATAATGAAAATATCAGTTTAAATTTCCTACAAAAGTGGCAGGCCCTATACTAGGTGGATTGGGCCTTGCTTTTTGCAATTTTGCAATTTTAACACCTTTTGTATCTGATTTTCTCAAAAATGCCAGTTTCCTAATTCAACCATTTAAATGCCAATTCTAACTATTTAATAACTATAAATAATTATTAAATAATATTGTCATTTATCATATTTATTAATTGAACCATACAAAGTATCATAATTAACAAATATGCCCCTAAAACTCTTTCTTTACAATTTCGCCCTTACTTGGTGAAAAATTAACAAAAAGACATAGTCTAATTTGAGAATTATAATTGATTAATCAAAACCAATTACATGAGTCTTACAAGCAATATTATCTCAACTAGTGGGGGGACCATGGGTCTATATAACCGAGCTTCCAATAAGTAGACCAAGAATTTAGCACTAAAATTCACTAACTTATTAATTCTTCGTTGAATCCACGCATAGAACTTAGAATTGCACTCTCAGTATATAGAATGCTCTATATGTTCCACCATATAGACACATCATTAGTTATCCATTGTTATAATCCTAATGTGATCAATGATCCTCTATATGAATGATCTACACTGTAAAGGGATTAAATTACCGTTACACCCTACAGTGTATTTTATCCTTAAAACACTTGACCCCGTATAAATGATATTTCAACTTATGTGAAATGAGTACTCCACCATTTATGTTTGTTTGGTCAAGCTCGAAGGAGATCATCCTTTGCTTACTATTCGCCAGATAGAAGCTATAGATTCCATGTTTATGATAGCGCTCCCACTCAATTGCACTACCGTGTTCCCAAAATGTACGTATCACCCTGACCTAAAAGTAGGCTTAACTAATAAATCAAAGAACACGAATAGCCTCTCGAGATTGAGCCTAATCATAACAGGATTAAGAACATTTGATCTAGGATCAACTAGGCGATATTGACTTGAATATATTTTACGGTAAGTTTAATTAAATCTAAGTCAAAGTTCAATATCGGTCCCTTCCGATGCATACTCCATGCATCCAACCTGAGCTTTACTTTAACCAATGCTCTGGAAAGAACATAGCACTTCTCCAAATGCAAGTAAACTCTGTTGTAGATTATCATATCAGTAAAACCCTATGTCTGATAAATCCAGGAAACTTTATTCACGTAGTCATGTTTACTTTCCAATGTGTTGACGGCACAATAAACAGGATCAAGTATGTGAAAAGGGTTTCAGATGAATTTATACATTATGTACATATAATCATGAAATAAATCATGTGAACCATGCAACATTAAATGTTATTTCTGATCTATATTAATAAATAAATCTGATTATATTGAAATGAGTTTTATTTAGGGCATAAAACCCAACACAAATCAAGTGTAGTAGTAGTAAACTCCTCGTAATAGGATTTGAAAGGTTGAATTAACCACAACCTTTTCTCCACCATTACTCTTCCTTAATCACAAAATTATTGATCATGTGAAATTCCTCTCTATATGTCTACTCTCTTGGGATATCGGATTCTATACCTTTGGCAACTACTTTTGGTTAATCAGGAAATTAACACTAGTAGTTTGGATATAATTCAAAAATCAATTTAATGATCTTTGAACTGCATATCTACTAACTATTTCTCCACCCCTATCAGTTCGCAAGATCTTTAACCATTTACCTTAACGGTTTTAACCATTGCTAGAAATTAATGAAATTTTTCAAACATTTCAAATTTCTTTGCATAAGGTATAATCTAGAGTGATCGTTTTAAGAATTCAACGAAAAACTCATATCCACCCCTGAATGTACATCCATCTGCGAATGAGATGAACTACTTTCAGTGGATATCGGCATATTAACTCTTTGCAGAGATTGATCTTGTCAAATCCACTATGAACAAGATACAAATGCCATAGATTAAAAAAAATGTGGTAGTGTCTTTTGATGACTTAGGTTTATAAAAAAATTCTTAGAATAGTGCAAGTGGATCCTGGTCACAGAATACCTAACTCATATTCCATACAGTTTGAATCCATTAATAAAAGATGGATATTAAACACTTGAGAAAGTGTAACTGTATTGTATCTGGAATTAGAAATATAAGAAAATTTCTATTTGGAATCTAAAATTAAAGTCAAAGACTTAAAATTTATACCAAATATAATGAGTAATTCTATCTTGGACCACCACTACTATTTAATTCTAAGTCTGATTTGCCCAGACAAGTAGGAGATTTCTAAGATTGAGGATTTATATCAATTGGGAATAGAATTTCGGGATTATAATCATAAGCGTCATTTAATTTCTTAAGAGAAAATATAGAATGACATGAAATGATTTATAGACCATTTATCCAATGATATGTTTTGAAGCTAATTCAAAATGAATAAGCTAAGAGGAATTAGGATAATTTCGTTTATAAATAAGAATCCAACGATGCTTCGACTAGCGAATGTTAAAGTAATCTTATTTATACAATCTTCTTGTTTCATATCGTAAAAATACTAGTCTAAGGTGTCATCAATTGATGAACAGCTAGATGTCGCATATACAATATTTATCTTTCGAGATCTAACACTATTATGTATGTCTAATGGTGAAAATCCACTAGGGATTTATCTCATTAGATAAACAAGCCAAGTTAGACAACCAATGAAGATTCGAAATTAAACTACAACTTAATAACAGAAAATAACATGGTTCAATATAAATTCATACACAATTCAGAAATTATAAACATATAGCAAGTAGGAATGACAAGTGAAAATACTAAAACATACAATCCTAAATAATTTCCAAGGTTTTGAACAAACTGATATCAATGTCCCGTTCAGGCGAGAGTCAAAGCTACCATCGATTGAATAGAGTTGTCAGCTCATCTAAAATGTTAAACATTTTAGCAACCTTTTATTCGATGAAGATTGGAATTCAGCGTTGTCCCGTTTAGGCGAGAGTCAAGGCAATTATATCTTATGAGCTTCCACCATTGTTTCATAATTTGCAAGTCAAGTATGGTCACCACCATTAGGGTGATCCATACCATACAAAACACTTAGAAACTACTTATCATGCAAGGTTAAACGGTGCGAAATTGCTAATGAACGTTCCTCCATTAGGGAGGATTACTCACTAAAACAAACGCGGTGTAAAACCCACAATGGAGATCGAATATCTTAATAAT
This sequence comes from Cannabis sativa, assembly GCF_029168945.1. NCBI lineage: Eukaryota > Viridiplantae > Streptophyta > Magnoliopsida > Rosales > Cannabaceae > Cannabis > Cannabis sativa. The sequence continues at coordinate 21,107,068 of NC_083607.1, forward strand.
AATAAAGCTCATTATTTAAAGTGAGTTGTATTTTCTTTGATTCTCTTTATTTAATCTATTTATTTTAAATATATATTTATTTAATTAAAATTTCCAATTTAGAATGAAAAATTCTAAATATAAATTTTAATTTCATATTTATAAATTTTACTTAGAAGGATATGAAAATAACATGAATTATTTCCATCTTAGTAATAATTTCCAATAAATATTTAGAAAAATATTCAATTTAACTAGTTACAAAATTAATTTAAATTAATTTACAACTCAAATTTAATTTTCTATAAATATATATTGCATTTCGAAAAATTAAAGTATTCAAGGACACAATTTTCAAAAATGCATGTTAAAATTAAAAATTAATCCTGGAAAAATTATTCTAATTTAATGTTGGCCCAAAATTAATTAATAAAATTAATTTACAACAAAAAATATAATTTTCCTTTTTAATTAAATATATAAGAAAAATTTCAAATATTTAAGTATGATGATGAAAATCAACTTAAATATTAATTTTCTATTTAATTAAATACACTAGAGAAATACTTCAAGCAAAAATATCATCTATCTAGATTTCCCTTTGACTAATTAATTCAATTTCTAATAATATACTTTAATTCAATTTATTTTAATTAATCATTAAATGGAAAAATTATTGATTTAAGTTGGTCCAAAATTAAAATAAATAATTTACAACTTTAATCTATTTTTCAAATAAAATTCGAAATTCCAGCATTTAAGAAATGCAATTTCGAAATTTGATTAATAAAATAAAGAAAAAATATATTTTGAAAATTATTTAAATTTAGTTGAAAAAATAAATTTCAACTAAGAATAATTTTCTATTTAATTAAGTGTCATGAAAAAGAAATATTTAAGTATGATGATGAGAATCAACTTAGATATTTAATTTTCAGGTTAATTAAATTCAAGAAATAAATAATTAAGTGTAGAGAAGGCTTAATTATTAATCTCTAGTTTAATACTAGGAAAAATATACTTAAAATAAATTGTACCAAAATTAATTATATAAATAATTAATTTCACAATGTATAATATTTTCCTTTTAAATATTAGAAATAATAAGTAGTCTAGCAATAACTATCTAGAAAATATCTTATTTGACTACGTATCTTTTCCACAAAATTTGAAAAAATATCTAATTTAGGTTGTATTAGAAAAAATCTAGAACCTAAATATTTTTCAAATTTAAATTTAATTAAATATCAAAAATTAAGTTGTAACCACTTAATTTGAAAATATTCCATTTTAAGTTAATATTCGAAAAGATATTAACTTAAAAAATATCTAAAATATTCCATTTTAAGTTAATATTCGAAAAGATATTAACTTAAAAAAAATATCTAAAGAATCTTAATAACCAATGCCTAAAATTCCTCAACTTAATTTTAAAATTTTAAATCCAAAAGATGTTCAGATTTAAGTTGGTTAGTTGAAGATAACTAAATATCAACTTAAATAGGAATATTTAATGAAAAATTTAAATTAAGCTCCAGAAAGAATCTAGATGGTTATAATTCTATATTTAAATAAATACAAGAAAATACATATAGTTTAGCTTAGAATAAAAAATTCTTTAAACTATAATTTTCTTAAATTAATTTCAAAATAAATGAAATTAATTATGTTGCTAATCAATTTTATTAGGTTAAACTAGTTTAATTAACCTAGTACACTTATACAAATCAGGCAAATGGGCCTTCACAATTGGGGTGGTTCATGTGAGGGGGTGCTGGGTTCAGTATGTTGTACCCACTACTATGGCTCCCAACTCTCACACAAGGCCCAAAAGAGAGGAATTTAACCTTAATAAGAACAACTGTTATTAATTGAATAGGCCCAAAAACTAAATGGGCCTAAATAAATTCTATCAAGAACTATGATAATTTATTTTAGCAACAACAACCTATATGCATCTATAATAAAATTAAACACATAGGGTCACACAGGCACACTTTGGATGGGTCCTATCATGTTGCTAGGTCATACACAGATGAAAGAAGATTGTAAATATACCTGTTACAAATTATTGACTTGACCAAGGGAGCCAACAGATCATTAGATCTGGCAAAAAGTAACCATAGCTATTTGCAATCAAGTAATAATAGGTTTTGAAAACTTACAAACAAGCTAAAACACATAGTCCTGCAACAAGGTTGGCTGGATAGTTGGATGTAGGACTTATTTAATTTTAAATAAATAATTTCGAAAATAATTAATTAAATAAATAAAATATTTATTTTCGAAAAATTAAAATAAAATAAAAAAAATTCGATATTTTTTTAAAAAAAAAAATTAAATTTAAAATTAAACCTACAATTTTGAAAAATTAGGTTTCAACCAACCTAAATATCATTTCAAAATTTGCTAACTACTTTTAAAAATTAAATGTTATTTTATAAATAAAAATTAAAAAAAGATAAATGAATATCTTCTTCAGATTTTAAATGTAATTTAAATAAATAAAATAACAAAATTTAAAAGTTAGCATAATATCTTACAGCTATTTAAAATTACATGATTATTGTTATCTTATTTAAAATTTAAATAAGGTCAAATTATTTAAAAAAAAAAATTAATTTAAAATATTAAAATCTGACCTTAAATTTAAAAATAAGATAAGATATAATTAAATTTTAAAATAAGATAGATTATTAAGCAAAAAGATAGATACTAACTATTTTCAAATTCAAATTACACTAATATCTTGAATTAAATTTAAAAAATATTAAATTAATTCAAAATGATAATTAGATTTGAATTAGGAATAGTAATAGTATAAATACAGAACTACACAAAAAATCGGAAGTTAATTCCATGAAAAAGCATGAAAAAACGAAGAAAAACGAAAAAATTGTGAGCTGTACGGACAGTTTTCGCGATCGCAGGAAAATTTCAGCACAGCTCCCATTTTTTCGAATCTTCAAAAAATCATAACTAATTCAAATTAAATCGAAATTGAGTTCTGTAAAAAAGTAACTTGCTTAATTTTTTCCATACTATCCAATAAAAATAATTCCAGAAACAGAATCGCAATTATTTTTCACGAAAATTCACAAACATCAATCAATCATCAAATAACACTCAATACAACATGATACCATCCAAAAAACAAACAAACGATCGTTTTAAATTCCAAATTTCTTGCAAGTAAATCAATTAATCTAGCTCTGAGGCCAGTTGTTAGAATTTATTTTACCAGGATCTTAGATCTACTCACAAGTATTTTTATTAACACCCTAAATATGAACTTTCTAAAACGATGAAATAAACACATATAAAGTTTAGGAAACCTTACATTGGGTGCAGCGGAATAAAATGACTCCTTCCGTTCAGATATCTAGCCCTTGACTCCTTTCTGTAGCAGAGCATTATCAATATCTGAACCTGGATCTCTTTCTCTGAATCTTTGATGTTGAAACTCGTTCTTGCTGAAAGTCTTTCTTCACGATCTTCCTCACTATGATTGAGGTATCACTTGCTGTGTGTGGGCACTACTCATACACTAAGTATTTTCGAAATTTAAGGAAGAAGAAAGAGAGAGTGGGTTCCCTTTTTTCAATCCAATTTATAAAAAGGGAAGCTAAAGGGGGTGAAAATATCTGCATTGACATTTAGAGGCGGTTTTTTGGTAAAAACCGTAGGTATAGAATGTATATATATCTATGTCGTCGGTTGGGGGTTGGGAAAAATCAGGGTTTTTTTATATAACCCTATGGCGTCGGTTATTAGGTATTAACCGACGCCATAGGTGCCACCTTTATTCGACACGTGGCACATATGGCGTCGGTTAATACCTAATAACCGACGCCATAGGGTTATATATCAAACCCTTTCTGCTTCGTCTTCCTCACTTCCTCATTTCACACCTTGCTGAGCACGAAGAACAGCCACCCACAGCAGCCCCAAACCCACGAAAAAACCCTCGCCAACCACCACTAAAACAACCTCATTCTCCCTCATTTCTTAACCATTTTACCCCATTTTTGTCTTAAAATCTTCTATTTTCTATACCTAAACCTATACTGTAAAAAAGTTTAGTTTTTTTCCCCTCTATATACCAAACCGAACCTATTATAATGAAAGGTGGTGGGTATAACTCCGGCCACCGATTTTAGCGGAGAAAACGTTGAGTCTCAACGTCCATTAAGGTATAAATATGCTTTCTATTCATTTTATTTATGTACATTGGTATTATTTCGTTTTTGTAAATTTTTTTAGAATTTTTTTATTTTATTAATATTATATTGTTGTGTTCTAGAGGTGGTGGGATTTTTGTAGCATTTTATCGCCGGATTGCGTTTATAAGATAAATATTTATTAACTTGATATATAATATATATGTATATATTTTGTGTTTTATTATTGAATATGTGTTTATATATATCTTGTGTGTATATACTATTTGTGTATTTTGTGTATTTGTATTGTATATATATTTGTTGTGAATGAGAATGAGAGGTAGTAGGAATTTAATTAGTTTAGAGATAAAGTTTTTAAAATAATGGTAGTGTGAATATATAATTGATTATATATGTATATATATTTATATGTTATTTTTTAAAAAATTAACTATGGAAATTAGTAACTAGCTAGTAACTTGCTACTTTGTTTAATAACTAGTAAGTAATTTAATAATTAAAATTTTAAATTGGTTGTATATTGCATTATGTTATTGGTTGTGTGCTAATATTTGAGGGTCGACATATTCGGTGTTGATCGGATTTGCAATAGGTATATCCATCCACTAACCTTTTGTTAGTATAAATAATTATCAATGCATGCTTAGTTGAGTTTGAATATCTTAAATATTCATCCGTAGTGAAGTAGGTTCTGCGAATACATGTACTGCGGTCGGATGGGTGGATAAATTCTGTATTGTTTATATTAGTTTCTTTGTTCTGTATTGTTATATTTGTTTTGTTTGTTACTTTAGGCACTTTTAAAATTTTTGGGAACGTCCAATTACAGCCGTTATGCTGCCAAAATTTCAGTAGAATTGGATCAAATTTTATTATAAAAAACATAAATGTTAAAGGAAAAGTACATAACATAAATAACTAGGTTATTACTCGCTAGTTGTAAGAAATTAAGTGACATAACACATTCATATTTGACTCAAAACATGTTCGTGTTAGTAGGTCTTTATATTTGACTCAAAACATGTTCGTGAAATTAGGTGACATTTGTTTTGTTTGTTACTTTAGGCACTTGTCTTGTATAATCTAATTGATGTGTCTATGCATTTATTATACTTAGTAGGTCTTTATATTTGACTCATAACATGTTCGTGTTAGTACCATGATTATCAATGTCAAAGTTCATATTTGAAAGGTTCTCAAATTTTGTTTATTAATGGTATTAGGAAAATGTTATTAATAGATTTAAATTTTTTGGAAACGTTCAATTATAGCCGTTATGCTGACGAAATTTTGGTAGAATTAGGATAATATTTGATTTTCGTTTCTCTTAAACTTGGTTGTTAGGATTTTATCGGAAGTGACTTTATCGGAAGTCAAGTACATAATTTTTGGTATAAGGTATGTTTTCTTTAACTTACTTTTATAAGAATATTTTTTATATATATTTAGATAATCCTTAAATACTTAGAGTAATTTTCGAATAATATTAATACATAGGATAGATATTGTTGAGTGTTAATGATAGATATAGTAAGCTAAAAAAAATACAAAAATATTGGGATAATATACTAATTATTATACAAAACATAACTTAAAAAATTATAAAAATAATAATAATATACTAGAAAAATACAAACCCATATTATAAAATTTAAATGTATAAAAATATTAAATTACATAAAAATTAAAATATTACACATTATTTTATTATTCAATAAACTAATTATTATACAAAACATAACTTAAAAAATTATAAAATTAATACTAATATACTAGAAAAATACAAACCCATATTATAAAATTTAAATGTATAAAAATATTAAATTACATAAAAATTAAAATATTACACATTATTTTATTATTCAATAAACTAATTATTATACAAAACATAACTTAAAAAATTATAAAAATAATAATAATATACTAGAAAAATACAACCCCCTATTATAAAATTTAAATGTATAAAAATATTAAATTACATAAAAATTAAAATATTACACATTATTTTATTATTCAATAAACTAATTATTATACAAAACATAACTTAAAAAATTATAAAAATAATAATAATATACTAGAAAAATACAAACCCATATTATAAAATTTAAATGTATAAAAATATTAAATTACATAAAAATTAAAATATTACACATTATTTTAATATTCAATATACTAATTATTATATAAAACATAACTTAAAAAATTATAAAAATGATACTAAAATACTAGAATACAAACACATATTCATTATAAAATATAAATAAAAAAATACCTAATATACAAACATATAGAGCAATGTAAATTTGTATTTATTTAACTTTTTAATTTAATTTTATTTATGCTTTAATTTAATTTAATTAATAATACAAAAATAAATTTAGATTTTTAATAAATGTAAAAAAAATATATTAATGAAAATTTGAAAAAAAATTTAGGAAACCCCTATGGAGTCGGTTATTTTATAAAAACCGACGCCATAGGGACCCCTATGGCGTCGGTTATTTAATAAAAACCGACGCCATAGGGGTCCTATGGCGTCGGTTATTTCATAATAACCGACGCCATAGGGGTACATATGGCGTCGGTTTTTATAAACCCTTTAGCGTCGCCCTGATCAGCGTCGGTAGCGAATTTCACGAAAACCGACGCTGAAAGGGCTTAAAAACCGCCTCTAAAGGGGGTTTTTGTAGTAGTGGTGTCAGAAGAAAAGTGTGATTTTCCTGAAGCCTTCACTATCTATTTATAGCATTCCACTAGGGTTAGGTTTGAATTATTTGGCATTAAAATAATGAAAATATCAGTTTAAATTTCTTACAAAAGTGGCCGGCCATGCTTAGTGGATTTGGGCCTCACTTTTTGCAATTTTGCAGTTTTATCTTTTCTGCATCTGATTTTCTCAAAAACGCCAATTTTCTAATTCAACTATTTAAATGCCAATTCTAACTATTTAATAACTATAAATAATTATTAAATAATATTGTCATTTATCATATTTATTAATTGAACCATACAAAGTATCATAATTAACAAATATGCCCCTATAAACTCTTTCTTTACAATTTCGCCCTTACTTAGTGAAAATTTCACAAATAGACATAGTCTAATTTGAGAATTACAATTGATTAATCAAAACCAATTATATGAGTCTTACAAGCAATATTATCTCAACTAGTGCGGGGATCATGGGTCTATATAACCGAGCTTCCAATAAGTAGATCAAGAATTTATTACTAAAATTCACTAACTTATTAATTCTTCGTTGAATCCACGCATAAAACTTAGAATTGCACTCTCAGTATATAGAATGCTCTATATGTTCCACCATATAGACACATCATTAGTTATCCATTGTTATAATCCTAATGTGACCAATGATCCTCTATATGAATGATCTACACTATAAAGGGATTAGATTACCGTAACACCCTACTATGTATTTTATCCTTAAAACACTTGACCCCGTATAAATGATATGTCAGCTTATGTGAAATGAGTACTCCACCATTTATGTTCGTTTGGTCAAGCTCGAAGGAGATCATCCTTTACTTACTATTCGCCAGATAGAAGTTATAGATTCCATGTTTATGCTAGCGCTCCCACTCAATTGCACTACCGTGTTCCCAAAATGTACGTATCACCCTGACTTAAAAGTAGGCTTAACTAACACATCAAAGAACACGAATAGCCTCTCGAGATTGAGCCTAATCATATCAGGATTAAGATCATTTGATCTAGGATCAACTAGGCGATATTGACTTGAATAGATATTATGGTAAGTTTAATAAATCTAAGTCAATGTTCAATATCGGTCCCTTCCGATGCATACTCCATGCATCCAACCTGAGCTTTACTTTAACCAATGCTCTGGAAAGAACATAGCACTTCTCCAAATGCAAGTAAACTCTGTTGTAGATTATCATATTAGTAAAACCCTATGTCTGATAAATCTAGGAAACTTTATTCACATAGTCATGTTTACTTTCCAATGTGTTAACGGCACAATAAACAAGATCAAGTATGTGAAAAGGGTTTTAGATGAATTTATACATTATGTACATATAATCATGAAATAAATCATGTGAACCATGCAACATTAAATGTTATTTCTGATCTATATTAATAAGTAAATCGTATTATATTGAAATGAGTTTTATTTAGGGCATAAAACCCAACAATAACAAGGTGAGTTCCTAGAAACTCTCCCACTACGACAAGGTACCGTGAATTATGTCTATGAAAACTAAATGGTATTGATCTCTTCGGTTGTGACAAGACAACAGAGGCAGTGGGATCATCATATGTCAAATAAGATGATAGAATACTTTTTGAATCAAGAATTAAATATCTCCTTTATTTTCAGACTTAGTCATTATCTTAGAAAAGTAGTATTTGTTTAAATAAACACTTTCTTATCTATTGACTATGGGATGGTCCACCCCTAATCACTTAGAATAGCTAACAAACCATGGTTAACAGTTCTAGCTTTTCTTAAGATTTTGATTAGGTCATCCATGAATCTAGTAATGATTTACATTAAGTATACAACCATTACATCATTCTGAAATTGTATTACCATAGAAGGAATTAGGCAATGACTAGTAACTAATCATCAATATGCAACTCGAAATTTCTGGGGAGGTAAGTTTGGATATAATTGAAAAATCAATTTAATGATCTTTGAACTGCATATCTACTAACTATTTCTCCACCCCTATCAGTTCGCAAGATCTTTAACCACTTACCTTAATGGTTTTAACCATTGCTAGAAATTAATGAAATTTTTAAACATTTCAAATTTCTTGCTAAAAGGTATAATCTAGAGTTATCGTTTTAAGAATACAACAAAAAACTCATATCCACCCCTGAATGTACATCCATCTGCGAATGAGATGAACTACTTTCAGTGGATATAGGTATATTAACTCTTTGCAGAGATTGATCTTGTCAAATCCACTATGAACAAGATACAAATGCCATAGATTAAAAAAAATGTGGTAATGTCTTTTGATGACATAGGTTTAGTTACATCAAAGAGTTCTTAGAATACTGCAAGTAGATCCTCGTCACAGAATGCCTAACTCATATTCCATACAATTTTAATCCATTAATAGAAGATGGATATTAAACACTTGAGAAAGTGTAACTGTATTGTATTCTGGAATTAGAAATATAAGAAAATTTCTATTTGGAATCTAAAATTAAAGTCAAAGACTTAAATTTATACCAAATATAATGAGTAATTCTATCTTGGACCAGCACTACTAATACAAACTCTAAGTCAGATTTGCCCATACAAGTAGGAGATTTCTAAGATTGAGGATTTATATCAATTGGGAATAGAATTTCGGGATTATAATCATATGCGTCATTTAATTTCTTAAGAGAAAATATAATATGAAATGATTTATAGACCATTTATCCAATGATATATTATTGAGCTAATTCGAAATGAATAAGCTAAGAGGAATTAGGATAATTTCGTTTATAATAAGAATCCAACGATGCTTCGATTAGCGAAAAACAAAGTAATCTTATTTATGTAATCTTCTTGTTTCATATTGTAAAAATACTAGTATAAGGTGTCATCAATTGATGAACAGCTAGATGTTGCATATACAATATTTATCTTTCGAGATCTTACACTATTATGTATGTGTAATGGTGAAAATCAATTAGGGATTTATCTCATTAGAAAAACAAACATGTTTGACCAACAATGAAGATTTGAAATTAAACTACAATTTAATAACAGAAAATAACATGGTTCAATATAAATTCATACACAATTCAGAAATTATTAAACATAGAGAAAGTAGGAATGACAAGTGAAAATACTAAAACATACAATCCTAAATAATTTCCAAGGTTTCCAACAAACTGATACAGTGTCCCGATAGGCGAGAGTCAAAGTATCATTTATTGAATACAGTTGTCAACTCATCTAAAATAGAAACCATTCTAGCAACCTTTTATTCGATCAAAATAAGAATCCAACGTTGTCGCGGTAGGCGAGAGTCAAGGTTATTCTCATTTTATGAGCTTCCTGTTGGGTTTTATGCCCTAAATAAAACTCATTACAATTTGATTAGTTATCAATTTAGAAGTGAATTATGATTACATGTATGTTACATGTTTATGGTTTAATATATATACTTGATATATGCACAAAATCAGTTAAATACAGAACATATAGTTATTCACAATTACAGTATCGTCAATACAGTGGAATGTGATTGTGATTATATGATTCAAAAGATTTGGTCCCTGTTCATCAGTGTTTTGGATTTACAGTGATGTGATAATCAGCGATGAAGTATACTTACACTTGGAGTAAGTGTTATGTTCTTTCCAGAACATTGGCAAAGTAGACTGGTTTCGAATGTATGGAGTATGCATTGGACTAGACCGATATTGAACTTGGTTAAAGATATTGTAAACTTACCGTTGTATCTTTCCAAGTCAATGTCAGAAGTTGATCTTAGATTAAGAGAATCTAAATCCTGATATGCTTAGGCTCAATCTCAAGAGTTCTATTCTTGTTCTTTGATTTATTAGTTAAAGCCTACCTTTGGGTCAGGATAATACATATATTTTGGGAACATGATAGCATAACTGAATGGGAGTGCTAAACATAAATATGGAAATCTATAGCTTCTACTGGTGTATAGAAGTAAAGTGATGATTCCTTTTGAGCTTAGTTAAATAGAAGTAAATGGATGAGCTCTTGTTTCAGTGACTATATATTAGATCACTAAAACATCATTTACAGGTAACTAAGTGTTCAAATGGGCAAAATACATTGAGGGGTGTAAACGGTAAATTGGTCCCATCTCGATGTAAATCATCTATATAGAGGATCTCTAAATCACATTAAGATTATAACAATGGTTAAATGAGATAGCATATTGATATCGTGAAACATATGATATGCTCTATATAAGTACGAGTGCAATTCCAAGTTCTAAGAGTGGATTCAACGAGGAATTAATAAGTTAGGGATTTACTTGGTAAATCGGTTCAACTTATTGGAAGCTCAGTATATAGATCCATGGTCCCCATTCTAGTTGAGACTATACTGTTTGTAAGACTCTATAATTGATTTATCAATTATAATTCTAAAAGTAAGACTATGTCTAATTTGTGAATTCTCACAGTTTAAGGATGAAATTGTAAATAAAAGGGTTTCTAGGTTTAATTATTAATTATGAGACTTTGCATGTCTAAATTAACAATTATTTTAAATGGCAATATTATTTAATAATCTATTTTAGTTATTAAATAATTAGTTTTGGCATTTAAATGATTAGAATTGGAAAAATGGTATTTTTGGAGAAATAGAAATAAAATTGAGGAAACTGCAAAATCCATGTGAGGCCCATACACACCATGGCCGGCCACATGCTTGCATGTTTCCCAATTATTATTTTCAATTTAAATTGCCATATAATTGCTAATCAAAGCCTAGCCTAAATAGAAAAGTGGTGAATCACACTAAATAACGCAGTTATTCAATTACACAGTAAAAGAGGAAACTGTTTATTTGGAAAGTTGTGCTCTTCCCTTTTCCTATTTATAGCCGCCCCCTCTCTACTCTTCTTGTGCTTGGAAAAAGCTTTGCTCTGCATTGTATCACACGAAATCAAGAGAGAAAACAAGAGAGAAATTTCGAAATTCCTAGTGAGAGAGAAGTGCCCACACACATCACTCAGTACCTCATTATAGTTTGGAAGACTGTGAAGGATCACATCCAACTGAAGAACTTTCGGGCTCAGATCTTGATTATACTCGCTACGAGACGGGAATCAAGGGTTAGAGATCTGAGTGGAAGGAGACATTAATTCCGCTGCAATCACTGTAAGTTATTCTTAACTTTTATGTGTTTAGTTCATCGTTTTAGAAGTTCAATATTAGGTTGTTAAATCAACATACTTGTGAGTAGATCTAAGATCCTGGATAAATATAATTCCAACACTTCCACCATTGTTTCATGTTTTATAAGTTTATCTCTAAGTAGTCACCGTAGGGAAGAGTCTAATAGAGACGAAAACTTACAAAACACTTATCAAAGGAGATCTTACGGTGTTAAATGCGTTCAACGAATAACCATCCATAGGGGGACGAAGTCTAGCGTCTCGAGGTTATATTGAAAACATTTAACTATTGTAAGACAAACAATGGAGATCGAATATCTTAATAATCTATTTACAATGGAGTTGTATTTTCTTTGATTCTCTTTATTTAATCTATTTATTTTAAATATATATTTATTTAATTAAAATTTCCAATTTAGAATAAAAAATTCTAAATGTAAATTTTAATTTAATATTTATAAATTTTACTTAGATGGATATGAAAATAATATGAATTATTTCCATCTTAGTAATAATTTCCAATAAATATTTAGAAAAATATTCAATTTAAGTTGTTACAAAATTAATTTAAATTAATTTACAACTGAAATTTAATTTTCTATAAATATATATTGCATTTCGAAAAATTAAAGTATTTAAGAATACAATTTTCGAAATTGCATATTAAAATAAAAAATAAATCCTGAAAAAATTATTATAATTTAATGTTGGCCCAAAATTAATTAATAAAATTAATTTACAACAAAAAATATAATTTTCCTATTTAATTAAATATATAACAAAAATTTTAAATATTTAAGTATGATGATGAAAATCAACTTAAATATTAATTTTCTATTTAATTAAATACACTAGAAAAATACTTCAAGCAAAAATATCACCTATCTAGATTTTCCTTTGACTAATTAATTAAATTTCTAATAAAATATATTTTACTTCATTCATTTTAAATTAATCAATAAATGAAAAAAATCATTGATTTAAGTTGGTCCAAGAATTAATTAAAATAAATAATTAATTTACAACTTAATCTATTTTTCAAGATAAAATTTGAAATTCCAGCATTTAAGAAATGCAATTTCGAAATTTGATTAATAAAACAAAGAAAAAATATATTTTTAAAATTATTTAAATTTAGTTGAAAAAATAAATTTCAACTAAAAATAATTTTCTATTTAATTAAGTGTCATGAAAAAGAAATATTTAAGTAATGATGATGAAAATCAACTTAGATATTTAATTTTCAAGTTAATTAAATGTATTAAATTCAAGAAATAAATGATTAAGTGTAGAGAAGGTTTAATTATTAATCTCTAGTTTAATATTAGGAAAAATATACTTAAAATAAATTGTACCAAAATTAAATATATAAATAATTAATTTCACAATGTATAATATTTTCCTATTTAATATTAGAAATAATAAGTAGTCTTGAAATAACTATCTAGAAAATATCTTATTTGACTAAGTATCTTTTCCACAAAATTTGAAAAAATATCTAATTTAGGTTGTATTAGAAAAAATCTAGAACCTAAATGTTTTCAAATTTAAATTTAATTAAATATCAAAAATTAAGTTGTAACCACTTAATTTGAAAATATTCCATTTTAAGTTAATATTCGAAAAGATATCAACTTAAAAAATATCTAAAGTATTCCATTTTAAGTTAATATTCAAAAAGATATTAACTTAAAAAATATCTAAAGAATCTTAATAACCAATGCCTAAAATTCCTCAACTTAATTTTGAAATTTGAAATTCAACAGATATTCAGATTTATGTTGATTAGTTAGAGATAACTAAATATCAACTTAAGTAGGAATATTAATGAAAAATTTAAATTAAGCTTCAGAAAGAATCTAGATGGTTATAATTCTATATTTAATTAAATACAAGAAAATACACATAGTTTAGCTTAGAATAAAAAATTCTTTAAACTATAATTTTCTTAAATTAATTTCAAAATAAATGAAATTAATTATGTTGCTAATCAATTTTATTAGGTTAAACTAGTTTAATTAACCTAGTACAGTTATTCAAATCAAGCAAATGGGCCTTCACAATTGGGGTGGTTCATGTGAGGGGGTGCTGGGTTCAGTATGTCGTACCCACTTCTATGGCTCCCAACTCTCACACAAGGCCGAAAAGAGGGGAATTTAACCTTAAAATGAACAACTGTTATTAATTGAATAGGCCCAAAAACTAAATGGGCCTAGATAAAATCTATCAAGAACTATGACATTTTTTTTAGCAATAACAACCTATATGCATCTATAATGAAATTAAACACATAGGCTTACACAGGCACACTTTGGATGGGTCCTATCATGTTGCTAGGTCATACACAGATGAAAGAAGATTGTAAATATGCCTGTTACAAATTATTGACTTGACCAAGGGAGCCATCAGATCATTAGATCTGGCAAAAAGTAACCATGGCTATTTGCAATCAAGTAATAATAGGTTTTGAAAACTTACAAACAAGCTACAAACACATACTCCTGCAACAAGGTTAGCTGGATAGTTGGATGTAGGATTTATTTAATTTTAAATGAATAAATAATTTCGAAATAATTAATTAAATAAATAAAATATTTATTTTCGAAAATTTAAAATAAAATAAAAAAAAAATCGAAAATTTTAAAAAATTTAAATTTAAAATTAAACCTACAATTTTGAAAAATTGGGTTTCAACCAACCTAAATATCATTTCAAAATTTACTAACTACTTTTAAAATTTAAATGTTATTTTATAAATAAAAATTAAATAAAAAAGTAAAAAAGATAAATGAATATCTTTTTTAGATTTTAAATGTAATTTAAATAAATAAAATAACAAAATTTAAAAGTTAGCGAAATATCTTACATCTATTTAAAATTAGATGATTATAGTTATCTTATTTTAAATTTAAATAAGGTCAAATTATTTAAAAAAAAATTTAATTTAAAAATTTAAAATCTGACCTTCAATTTAAAAATAAGATAAGATATAATCAAATTTAAAAATAAGATAGATTATTAAGCAAAAAAGATAGATACTAACTATTTTTAAATTCAAATTACACTAATATCATGAATTAAATTTTTAAAAAAAATATTAAATTAATTCATTATGATAATTAGAGTTTAATTAGGAATAGTAATAGTATAAATACAGAACTACACAAAAAATCGAAAGTTAATTCCATGAAAAAACGAAGAAAAACGAAAAAATGATGAATTTCGAAAGTATATTGATTAACACCCTAAATATGAACTTTCTAAAAATGATGAAATAAACACATATAAAGTTTAGGAAACCTTACATTGGGTGCAGCAGAATAATATGACTCCTTCCGTTCAGATATCTAGCCCTTGATTCCTTTCTGTAGCAGAGCATTATCAATATCTGAACCTGGATCTCTTTCTCTGAATCTTTGATGCTGAAACTCCTTCTTGCTGAAAGTCTTTCTTCACGATCTTCCTCACTATGGTTGAGGTATCACTTGCTGTGTGTGGGCACTACTCATACACTAAGAATTTCGAAATTGGAGAGGGAAGAAAGAGCGAGGGAGTGGTCGGCCAGATAGGGAGAGAGAAAGCTCAGGTTTTTCTGAATCAGAAGTGTCAGAAGAAAAGTGTAATTTTCCTAAAGCCTTCACTATCTATTTATAGCATTCTACTAGGGTTAGGTTTGAATTATTTGGCATTAAAATAATGAAAATATCAGTTTAAATTTCCTACAAAAGTGGCCGGCCATGCTTAGTGGATTTGGGCCTCACTTTTTGCAATTTTGCAGTTTTATCTTTTCTGCATCTGATTTTCTCAAAAACGCCAATTTTCTAATTCAACCATTTAAATGCCAATTCTAACTATTTAATAACTATAAATAATTATTAAATAATATTGTCATTTATCATATTTATTAATTGAACCATACAAAGTATCATAATTAACAAATATGCCCCTATAAACTCTTTCTTTACAATTTCGCCTTTACTTAGTGAAAATTTCACAAATAGACATAGTCTAATTTGAGAATTACAATTGATTAATCAAAACCAATTATATGAGTCTTACAAGCAATATTATCTCAACTAGTGCGGGGACCATGGGTCTATATAACCGAGCTTCCAATAAGTAGATCAAGAATTTATTACTAAAATTCACTAACTTATTAATTCTTCGTTGAATCCACGCATAAAACTTAGAATTGCACTCTCAGTATATAGAATGCTCTATATGTTCCACCATATAGACACATCATTAGTTATCCATTGTTATAATCCTAATGTGATCAATGATCCGCTATATGAATGATCTACACTATAAAGGGATTAGATTACCGTAACACCCTACTATGTATTTTATCCTTAAAACACTTGACCCCGTATAAATGATATCTTAGCTTATGTGAAATGAGTACTCCACTTATTATGTTCGTTTGGTCAAGCTCGAAGGAGATCATCTTTTGCTTACTATTCGCCAGATAGAAGCTATAGATTCCATGTTTATGCTAGCGCTCCCACTCAATTGCACTACCGTGTTCCCAAAATGTACGTATCACCCTGACCTAAAAGTAGGCTTAACTAACAAATCAAAGAACATGAATAGCCTTTCAAGATTGAACCTAATCATAACATGATTAAGAACATTTGATCTAGGATCAACTAGGCGATATTGACTTGAATAGATATTACGGTCAGTTTAATAAATCTAAGTCAAAGTTCAATATCGGTCCCTTCCGATGCATACTCCATGCATCCACCTGAGCCTTACTTTAACCAATGCTCTGGAAAGAGCATAGCACTTCTCCAAATGCAAGTAAACTCTGTTGTAGATTATCATATCAGGAAAACCCTATGTCTGATAAATCTAGGAAACTTTATTCACATAGTCATGTTTACTTTCCAATGTGTTGACGGCACAATAAACAGGATCAAGTATGTGAAAAGCGTTTCAGATGAATTCATACATTATATACATATAATCATGAAATAAATCATGTGAACCATGCAACATTAAATGTTATTTCTGATCTATATTAATAAGTAAATCTGATTATATTGAAATGAGTTTTATTTAGGGCATAAAACCCAATAGTATCGGATTGTCAAGATAAGAAGCTAAGAAGAAAAGCCAAGAGAACTATGGTTTAATCCATTCACATGGAGTAACTTAAAGTTTTGTATTACAAGGACATAAAAGGAAATTTTCATTAATAAGTCTATTCAATGGACTTAACAAAACTTCATGTTCCTAGTATTACAGGTTTTAGTTTATCTAAACCTATGGCTTGTGGTATACCTAGTAATTACTTACTCTAATGCAAGCAACTTACTTTAATAAGATGCTGAAGCATTTTCTTTCCAATGGCAATCTATAGAAGCTTCACAACTTCGAAGCATAGATTTTATTTATCTAAGGAAAAGTCTCAACTATTCCAGAAAAGATAAAGCCATAAATGAATTTCTTAAATCAACAGTGAGTGGTCTCAGATATGCTTTTGTATGCCTTAGACCAGACACTTGCTGTTGAGTGGGAGTAATGAGTAGGTATCAGATTAATCCAGGAGAGGAACATTGGAAGACAATCAAGTAAATCTTAAGATTAAGAAGAGGAACTATATGTTAGTCGATGAGGGTGTGTTTAAAACTCTTAAACTACACCACATCAGATTTCAAGACTTGCCTTTATGCTAGAAAGTCTACTGATAAAATGGTGATTACTCTGGGGGTGGAGTAGTGATTTTGGAGAAGTGTAAAAACCTATCTGAAGTCTCTTAGTCTACCAGAAAGAGACTGAATGTTAAAGTTGCAGGAAAGGTACTTATTCAATCTAAGGAAAGTTCTATACATTTGTGGCACCGTTCCAACTTGCCTTAACTACTAGTGTTACTTCCTGAATAACTAAGAAGTAGTTGCCAAAAGTATAGAATCTAGTATCCCAAGAGAGTAGACATATAGAGAGGAATTTCACATTATCAAGGATTTTGTGATTAAGGAAGAGTAATGGTGGAGAAGAGGTTGTGTTTAATTCAACCTGTCAGATCCTATTACGAGGAGTTTACTACTATTACACTTGATTTGTATATCAAGGTGTTAATGATTATTTGAAATGCACATTTTGTTTTATATTAGTGCAAGTGGGAGTTTGTTGGGTTTTATGCCCTAAATAAAACCCATTTCAATATAATCAGATTTACTTATTCATATAGATCAGAAATAACGTTTAATGTTGCATGGTTCACATGATTTATTTCATGATTATATGTACATAATGTATAAATTCATCTGAAACCCTTTTCACATACTTGATCCTGTTTATTGTGCTGTCAACACATTGGAAAGTAAACATGACTATGTGAATAAAGGATTCCTAGATTTATCAGAACACTGGGTTTTACTGATATGACAATCTACAACAGAGTTTACTTGCATTTGGAGAAATGCTATGTTCTTTCCAAAACATTGGTTAAAGTAAAGCTCAGGTTGGATGCATGGAGTATGCATTGGAATGGACCGATATTGAATTTTGAAATAGATTTATAAAACTTACCGTAATATCTATTCAATTCAATATCACTAAGTTTATCCTAGATCACATGATCTAAATCTTGATGTGGTTAGGCTCAATCTCAAGAGTGTTATTCGTGTTCTTTGATTTGTTAGTTAAGCCTACTTTTGGGTCAAGGTAATACGTACATTTTGGGAACACGGTAGTACAATTGAGTGGGAGCGCTAACATAAATATGGAATCTATAGCCTCTATCTGGCGAATAAAAAGTAAAAGATAATTTCTTTCGAGCTTAACCAAACGAAAATAAATGGTGGAGTGCTCATTTCACTTAGCTGAAATATCATTTATAAAGGGTTAAGTGTTTTAAGGATAAAATACATTGTAGGGTGTTACGATAATTTAATCCCTTTACAGTGTAAATCATCTATATCGTGGAACATATAGAGCATTCTATATAACTGAGAGTGCAATTCCAAGTTCTAAGAGTGGATTCAATAAGGAATTAATAAGTTACGGAATTTACTTGGTAAATTCGGTTCGACTTATTGGAAGCTTGGTTATATAGACCCATGGTCCCCATACTAGTTGAGACCATACTGCTTGTAAGACTCAGTTAATTGACTTTGATTAATCAATTATAATTCTAAAGTTAGACTATGTCTACTTTATGAATTTTCACTAAGCAAGGGCGAAATTGTAAAGAAAAGAGATTCTAGGTTTATTTATTAATTAAGATATTTTATATGTCTAAATTATTAAATATGTTAAATGACAATATTATTTAATAATTATTTTTAAGTTATTAAATAATTAGAATTGGCATTTGAATGGTTATATTGGAAAATTTGCATTTTTGAGAAAATGAGAATGAAAAATAACAAAATGGGAAAGTTGCAAAGTGAGGCCCAATTTCCTTATATGGGCCGCCCACTATGCATAGGTTTTTACCATTTTATTTTTTCATTATTTTAATGCCATACAATTCTAACCTAAACCTAGAGAGCATTCTATAAATAGAAAGTGTTGGCTTCAGGAAACTCATGACTTTGAACATTGGTTTCTTTCAGAAAAGCCACGTGCCTCTCTCTCTCTCTCTTTTCTTATTCTCTAAAATTTCGAAAATTTCTTGAGTGATAGAGTAGTGCCCACACACATCAAGTGGTACCTCAATCATAGTATGTAAGACTATGGAAAATCAGCATCAAAGAAGGAGAGAAAGAGATCCAGATTCAGATCTTGATAATGCTCTGCTACAGAAAGGAATCAAGGGCTAAAGATCTGAATGGAAGGAGTCATAATATTCCGTTGCACCCAATGTAAGGTTTTCTTAAACTCTTATGTGTTTATTTTCATTGTTTTAGAATTCATATTAGGATGTTAATCAAACATACTTTGTAGTAAATCTTGATCCTGGTAAAATATTTCCAACAGTATGTGGATCCCTGCTGTCTCCATGGCTTTTTGCATGGCGACCATCACCTCTTGCATCTTCTTGTTTTGTTCTTTTCGGGCTGTGATCTCAGCTTCATGATCAGCAGCCTTTTTCCTTAAGAGCAGTAGCTATGTGTAACTAACTTTGTCGTAGGCGTCATATTCGTCAAAGTTTTCCTCGTATTCGTCATTGTTGGCCTCCTCTCGTTCCTCAGAATCCACGTTGATTCTCGAAGCCACTTCTTCGTCTTCAGGGTTTTGAGCGTCATCAGGAGGACAGGGCTGACGTGTGTTGTGAGTTTCCACCATTGTTGCTTTAGCTTATAAGGTTGTCGTCGATTTGAAGACGCTTCCTTCAGCTCTCAATGAAAGCACCAAAATGTTAACCGAGGTTTTCGGCAACCGATTTAATAATATTTATAAGAAAGCTGTAGGAAGTTTCATGCATGGGATTTTTACGTGGTTGTGGCATTAACGAGCCTTAGTCCACGAGTCTTTTTTATTTATGAGAGTATTTATTACAGAGAATGTTCTTGGTAGATATTCCTCTTATTTGCTCTCTTTAATTCTTATGAGCCCAGAATTCTCGACCCCTGTCTCAGTGTGTTTGGGGGGGGGGGGGGTATTTATAGTGTTTTTCTGGGGGGATCCCTAGAACTGAATCACTTGTCTTTCTGTGCAGGTTCAATAGGGGCACATATTCCTAGCCGATGCAAAATAGGAAATACATGACCTATACCATAGGTATCTTAGGAGTTAGGTGGATATAATATGTTATCCTTTCTTGATTGATGTGATCCCTCATAAAGTAGTCATCACTAGCCTTATTAATCACAACATAATAGCTGCAAAAGAGGGGTCACGTCGTCAAATGTGTTGCTTATGGCAGTTCCAATACGTTTTCTCCCATGCGACATTAAATGCGAGGTGATTGTTCAAATAGAGTCCAGTACCTCCCGAAGATGCCTTAGCACGATCCTGGTCTCTGGGAGTACGTGGACTCTTCTCACATCTTCTCCGGGAGTTATCTTCTTAGTGACACTCCTGTTGCCAAAGACTTAGTCGATTTCTTTAAGAGTTGAGCCTCTCAGCTCCACGTGTTGTTGTTATACTGGTCCCAATAGGCGATAGTCAAGGTTATTCTCATTTTATGAGCTTCCACCATTGTTTCATGTTCTGTAAGTTTATCTCTAAGTAGTCACCGTAGGGGAGAGTCTAATAGAGATGAAAACTTACAAAACACTTATCATATGAGATCTTACGGAGTTAAATGCTTTCAACGAATAACCATCCATAAGGGGGATGAAGTCTAGCTTCTCGAGGTTATATTGAAAATATTTAAATATTGTAAGACCAACAATGGAGATCGAATATCTTTTGATTAAAGCTCAATATTTAAAATAATGTATTTTAAATTAATCATTTATTTTAATCCATATATTTTAATAATGAAAAATAATTAATTTAAAGTTGGTCCAAAATTAATTAAAAAAAAATAATTTTCAACTTTAATTTAATTTTCAATATTTAATTTTTGAAAATCATTATATAAAAATATGTAAAATTTCAAAAATTTAAAATATAATAAAATAAATACTTTGAAAAATATCTAATTTAAGTTCTAAAATAACGAAATTTTCAACTTAAATTATTTTCAAACAAAATTCAATTAAATAATTAATTAAGTTGTAACCACTTAATTTGAAAAATATTCCATTTTAAGTTGATCCAAAATTTAACAAATTTTCAACTTAAAAAATATTCCAAGAATCTTCAATAACTAATTCCTAGAATTCCTCAACTTAATTTTGAAATTTAAAAAATATTTAAATTTAAGTTGATAAATAAAATAGTTAGAAATAACTAATTTACAACTTAAATAGGAATATCTAATGAAATATATATATAAAAAAAAATAGCTTTAGAAGGAATCTAGTTAGTTATAATTCTATATTTAATTAAATACAAGAAAAATACATATAATTTATCTTGAATTAATTTCATTAAACTAAGTGTGCTTTTCTTAAATTAATTTCAAAATGTTCAAATGAAAAGTAAATTTCATTTATTTTGAAATTAATTATGTTGCTAATCAATTTTATTAGGTTAAACTAATTTAATTAACCTAGTACTGTTATTCAAATTAGGCAAATGGGCCTTCACAGTTGGGGTTGTTCATTTGAGAGAGGGTTGGGTTCAGTATGTCGTACCCACTGCTATTGGCCCCCTAACTCTCACACAAGGCCCAAAAGAGAGAAAATTAGCCTTAAAATGAACAACTGTTATTAATTGAATAGGACCAAAAACTAAATGGGTCTAAATAAAATCTATCAAGGTGTGACATTTAATTTAGCAACCTAGTCCATTTTAATTAAAAAAAATTGCTACCTATATGCATCTAAACACAAAGTAAATATATAGGCTCACACAGACACATAGATTTGGATGGATCCTATCATGTTACTAGGTCATACACAGATAAAAGAAGAATGTAAAATTTACTTGTTACAAATTATTGGTTTGACCTATTTGCAATTGAACCATGGGTTAAAATCAGATCATTGGATCTGTCAACAAGTTAACCATGACAATTTAGATCAAGCAATAATAGGTTTTATAAAACTTACAAACAAGATAAAACAAATACACCTGCAACAAGTTGGACAGTTAGATATAAGATTTATTTAATTTTAAATTAATTAATTTATTTAATAATTTTTGAAAATAAAATAAATAGTAAAAAAATGTTATTTTTTCGGTTAAATAAGTAATTAAATAAATAAATAAAATTTAAAATTAAACCTATGATTTTGAAAAATTAGGTTTCAACTAACCTAAATATCTTTTTCAAAAAAAAAATGCTAACTACCTTTCAAATTTCATGTTATTTTAAAAATTAAATATTCAATAAAATAAAATGATAATTTAATATCATTTTTTTGATTTTACAATTTAATTAAAATAAAAAAAATACAAACTTTAAAAGTTAGCGTAATATCCTATTTCTATTCAAAATATCATGATTAAACTAATCTTATTTTAAATTTAAATAATGTCAATTTATTATAAAAAAAAATAGAATAATTTAAAAAGTATTAAATATCAGACCTTAAATTTAAAAATAAGATAAAATAATCAAATTTTAAAAATATGATAATAAATTAAGCAAAAAAAGATAGATTTTTACCAATTTTCAAATTCCAATTTCACTAATATTTTAAATGAATTTTAAAAAATAAAATAATAATTTAATTCTAATAATTAGATTTGAAATTTGAAAAGTAAAATTCAAAATACAAAACTTCACAAAAAAACTGAAATGAATTCCATGAAAAAGCATGAAAAAATGAAGAAAATCGAAAAAATTGCAAGTTGTACGGGTGGTATGCATTGCATACCATCCGCTCACATCCCAGGAGTCCACAGCCGAGGTTTCTCGGCGCTGGAGGCTACAAGCAACCATTCCGCGCGCGCAGAGGTGGGATTCAGACAATCCCGCCTGTCCTGACCGAGAAGCCACGGACAGATCTTTTCTGAATGCGCGTGAACCCCTCAAATCAATGGGTTCCGCGCGCGCACGTGGGGTGACACCACCCTTAATTTTTTCAAAACTTCAAAAAATCATAACTAATTCAAATAAAATCAAAATCAAGTTCTCTAAAAAAGTGAATTGCTTAGCATTTTTCAAACTATCCAACAAAAATAATTCCAGAATGAAAATTCAATTATTTTTCATAAAAATTTCACAAACATCAATCAATCACCAAATAACACACAGATCAACATGAAACCATCTAAATCACACACAACTCGTTTTAAGTCAAAATTTCTTGAAAGTAAATCAATTAACCTGGCCCTGAGGCCAGTTGTTAGAATTATTTTACAAGGATTTCAGATTTACTAACAAGTATGTTATTTAAAATCCTATTTATGTAATATTTACATTTATTAAATTATAAGACTTAGAATATAATATAGAAATATCTAAATTTTAAATTCAAGATATTTTATTATATCATCTCATTAGAAATTTTAAATAAATTTAAATTTTGAATAAACTTGATATTTGAAAAATTGGTTAGATATTTTTTTTTTTGTTAGAATTTAGAAAATTTAGGAGTTTGTTGAATTTTGAATTTTTTTCAAATATTCTCTAACAACCTAAATTTGAATTCTAGTTAAGATATTTATTTTAAAATGTATTTTTTAGAAAAATTTTAAAATTGAGATATTTTAGCTTACTTTCCAGATATTTTAGATCAGTTACTTGTTTGTTTGTATTGTTTGATTATTATATTATATATATTCAAATTTTTTTTACAAACCTATTATTTATCTGATCTAAATTGCTATGATTAACTTGTTGACAGATCCAATGAACTGATTTTAATCATAGTCCAATTGTCAATAAATCTTATAAATAATTTGTAACAGGTAAGTTTTGCAATTTCTTTCATCTGTGTAAACCTAGTAACATGATAGAGCCCATCCAAATCATTTGACCTGTATGAGCCTATGTGTTAGCTTATTGGGCTTAGATGCATATAGGAAGCCCATTTAAGTTTTTACTAAGTAAATGGGCTAGGTTCCTAAAAGAAATTTCACTTAGGAAATTTTATTTAGGCCCAATTAGAATTGGGCTTATTCAATTAATAACAATTATTTTTTTAAAAGTTAAATTCCTCTCTTTTGGGCCTTGTGTGAGAGTTAGGGGGCCAATAGCCGTGGGTGTGATATACTGGACCAAACTCTCCCTCATATGAACTACCCCAATTGTCAAGGCCCATTTGCCTTATTTAAATAATTGTATTAGGTTAATTATATTAGTATAACCTAATTAAAATTGAATTAGCAACGTAATTAACTTTTAAAATATGTGAAATTTATTTTTCATTTTAATATTTTAAAGTTAATTTTAAAAAAAAAATACTTAGTTAATTGAAGTATATTCTAGATAGTCATTTTTAGTACTAGTTATTTTTTCTAATATTAAATAGGAAAATATTTTAGATTGAAAATTAATTAGTTATTTTAATTAATTTTGGATCAATTTAAATAAAGAATATTTTCCTAGTATTAAATTAGAATTAATAATTAAGTTTCATCTATACTTAATTATTTATTTCTTGAATTTAATACATTTAGTTAAATTAAAAATTAAATATCTAAGTTGATTTTCATCATGATACTTAAATACTATTATTTTCATGATATTTAATTAAATTGAAAATTATTTTAAGTTGGAATTTTTTTTTAATTTCATAACAACTTAAATTTGAATAATTTTCAAAATGTATTTTATTTTTATTTTATTAATCAATTTTCAAAATTGTATTTTATTATGCAAGAAATTTTTTTTATGAAAAATAGATTAAAGGTGAAAAATAATTATTTATTTTAATTAATTTTGGACTAACTTAAATCAATGATTTTTTCATTTAATGATTAATTAAAAATAAATGAATTAAAATATATTATAATTAGAAAGTAATTAATTAGTCAATGAAAGTCTAGATAGATATTATCTGTAGTAGTATTTAATTAAATAGAAAATTAATATTTAAGTTGATTTTCATCATGATACTTAAATATTTTGAATTTTTCTTTATATTTAATTAAATAGGAAAATTATATTTTAGTTAAAAATTAATTTTTATTAATTAATTTTGGACCAAAATGAAATTAAAATAATTTTTCAGGATTTATTTTTATTTTATTTTAGAGCATTTCAAAAATTGTATTATTATATACTTTAATTTTTTGAAATGCAATATATATTTATAGAAAATTAAATTTGAGTTGCAAATTAATTCAAATTAATACAACTTAAATTGAATAATTTTTTAAATATTTATTGAAAATTATTACTAAGATGGAAATAATTCATTTTATTTTCATATCCATAACACTCTTGGCAATTCTTCAGGCCAATTGTTTTTGTAGGCTAGCAGCTTTTTGTTTTGGGTGACTTTTAGGATTTTATTGACAGCTTTTGCTTGTCAATTTGTTTGTGGCCTTGCCACCGCGGAGAAGCTATTGATGACTCCGTGTTGGTTGCAGAAGTCGGTAAATTCTTCGCAGTCAAACTGCTTTCCGTTGTCGGAGACTATCTTGTGAGGCAAGCCATATCGACACACTATGTTTTTGATAACAAAGTCTAGTGCTTTTTTAGCAGTTATAGTCTTCATTGGCTCGGCCTCTGTCCACTTTGTGAAGTAGTCTACTGCTACTATGGCATACTTTACCGCTCCCTTTCCTGTTGGTAGGGACCCAATAAGATCTATCCCCCAAACCGCGAAGGGCCAGGGCTAGTCATCAGGGTAATCTCGTTGGGGGGGGGGGGGCGCTTGGTATGTTCGCAAATCTTTGGCATGAATCACATTTCCGGACATAGTCTATACAATGTTTTTTCATGGTTGGCCAGAAGTATCCTTGTCTCAATATTTTCTTTGAGAGACTCGGGCCTAATGTATGTCTCCGCAGAACCCCTCATGGACCTCTAGCATAATTTGCTTAGCTTCAGGGTCCGATACACACCTTAGGTACGGCATGCTGAGTCCTCTTCGGTAGAGAATGTTATCCATCATCACATATCGGTGCGCTTGAAACTGTACCCTTCTGGACAGTTCCCTTTCTTGAGGCAACTCGCCTTTGGTTATGTATTCGATGATGGGGATCATCTAGTTGGGCTCTGGCTCAACTGCTGCCACAATATTTTTCGCTTTAATGCTTGGTTCTGTGAGGCGTTCAACGGGGACCACCCCCAATTTCTCAATCTTGCTATCTGACGCTAACTTAGCCAAATAGTCTGCGTGGGCATTCTTTTTTCTGGGAATTCTTTCCACTTTATAATCCGTGAACTCATGGAGTAGCTCCCGGACAATTGCTACATACGCGACCATTTTTTCTCCACGCGTTTGATATTCTCCCGACACTTGGTTTACCACCAACTGAGAATCACTGAAGACTTCTACTATTGTGGCCCCCACGACTTTTGCTAATCTTAGTCCTGCAATCAGGACTTCATACTCAGCTCATTATTGGAAGCCGTGAATTCGAAGCGTAGGGCTGCCTGGAATCGGAGTCCGTTCGGAGATATCATTGCTACCCCAGCTCCGGATCCGTTTTCGTTGGACGCTCCGTCCACGAATACTTTCCATGCTGGGGTTTGTGGCATTGGTAGGTTTGCGCTAGCTTCTGCTTCATTGCACTCGGTTATGAAGTCCGCTAGTGCTTGTCCTTTTATAGATGTGCGTGGTATGTAGTGTATGTCGAATTGGCTTAACTCGATAACCAACTTGAGGAGTCTTCCGGATGCCTCCGACTTCTGCAGGACTTGCCAGAGCGGATGGTTTGTCAACACCTTGATAGGGTGAGCCTGGAAGTAGGGTCTTAACTTGCTTGAAGCCATCAGGACGAAAAAACTAGTTTTTCGATCACTGGGTACCGTATCTCCGCCCCTATCATATGCTTGCTGACATAGTACATGGGGTGTTGGGTTTTTTCCTCTTCCCGGACTAAGGCTGCGCTGACCGCATTCTCGGAGATGGCCAAGTATAGTAACC
Source organism: Cannabis sativa (assembly GCF_029168945.1). Taxonomy (NCBI): domain Eukaryota; kingdom Viridiplantae; phylum Streptophyta; class Magnoliopsida; order Rosales; family Cannabaceae; genus Cannabis; species Cannabis sativa. The sequence continues at coordinate 21,134,596 of NC_083607.1, forward strand.
AGTCCTCTCTAAGAACTGGCTTTGACAAGATCGGAGGTTTGGCCATGTGTTCTTTTAATTTTTTGAATCCCTCCTCGCATTCTTTGGTCCATTCAAATTTTTGGCATTTCTTCAGAATGTTGAAGAAGGGAATGCACTTGTCTGTGGATCGGGAAATAAACCGGCTCAGGGCAGCAACTTTTCCGGTTAGGCTTTGCACATCCTTGTGCTTCTTTGGAGACGACATGTTTAGGAGGGCTTGAATTTTTTCCGGGTTTGCCTCTATCCCCTTTTGGCTGACGATAAATCCTAGAAACTTTCCTTATTTGACCCCGAAAGTGCACTTCTTTGGGTTAAGTTTCATTCCATACCTCCAGACCACTTCAAAGCATTCTGTGAGGTCGTCTGCATGACTTCCACATGCGTTTGATTTGACCAACATGTTGTCCACGTAAACCTCCATGTTCCGTCCCAGGAGGCCTTTAAACATCCGGTTAACCGTTCTTTGATTTGTTGCACCAGCATTTTTTAGCCCAAAGGGCATGACCAAGTAGCATTATACCCCTTTATCGGTCCTGAAGCTAGTGCATTCTTGATCTGCAATGTGCATCTTGATCTGGTTGTAGCCAGTGTAGGCATCCATGAAGGACAATAACTTGAATCCGGAGGTGGCGTCCACCATCTGGCCAATTCGGAGTAAGGGGAAGCAGTCTTTTGGGCAAGCTTTGTTTAGATCAGTGAAGTCTATACACACCTGCCATGTCCCATTGGGTTTAGGCACTAGTACACGATTGGCCAGCCATTCTGGATAATATACATCCCAGATCATGCCATTAGCTAGTAGCTTGTCCACCTCTTTTTCTAGAGCTTCTGCGTTTACTAGATCGAGGGGGTGCCGCTTCTGCTGAACTAGTGGCATATACGAATTAACGTTAAGGATGTGGGTTATTACATGAGGACTTATGCCGGTCGTATCTCCTTGGCACCACGCAAAAACATCTGTGGCTGCCCTTAGTGCTTTAACTATTTGATCATTTTCCTCCGCTTCTAGGCTCTTTCCCAGCCGGAGGATCTTGGTGGGGTCGAGGTCGCATACTGGCACTTCCTCGACGTCTTCCATAGGTTTTACAATTTTTTCGGATCCCACACGGGGATTCAACTCATCTTCTTTTGCCAATCCTGGCTCGATATCTTCACCGACCATCAATACCGGTAAGTGGGCCGCGACATTATAACATTGCTTGGCCTCACCCTGATTTCCCCTCACGGTTCCTATTCCAGCCTCCTGGGTGGGGAATTTCAGACACAAGTGACGGATGGACGTAACTGCGCCAAAGTCTATCAGGACTGGCCGGCCAAGGATTGCGTTATAAGCAGTTGGGCAGTCCACCACCATAAACGTGCAGTACTTGAAAGTACTCTGGGGTGAGTCCTGCCACAGGGTGACTGGCAACTGCACATTTCTCATTGGGATAAGTGTGATACTGTTGAATCCCGTGAGCTGGGAACCGCTTGGTGATAGATCTCGGTCCGTGAGGCCTATCGCTGTGAAGGCTTCCTTAAACAACAAATTCACAGAACTCTCATTGTCAATCAGTATTCTAGCCATGATCTTGTTGGCAATGGGAGTCTCTATTACCAGAGGGTCATGGTGAGGAAAACGCACCATCCTTGCATCTTCTTCTGTGAAAGTAATTGACTGATCCATGAGTCGGGGCTTTTGAGCTGGAAGCTGATTGACTTCCCACACCTCGTTGTGTTTAATGGCCCCGGCATAATGTTGGAAATTATTTTACCAGGATCTTAGATCTACTCACAAATATGTTTATTAACATCCTAAATAAGAACTTTCTAAAACGATAAATTAAACACATATAAAGTTTAAGAAACCTTACATTGGGTGCAGCGGAATTAAATGACTCCTTCCGTTCAGATATCTAGCCCTTGATTCCTTTCTGTAGCAGAGCATTATCAATATCTGAACCTGGATCTCTTTCTCTGAATCTTTGATGCTGAATCTCCTTTGCTGATGATCTTTCTTCACGATCTTTCTCACTATGATTGAGGTATCACTTGATGTGTGTGGGCACTACTCTAATCACTAAGGATTTCGAAATTCAAAGGAAGAAGAAAGAAGAAGTGGTAGCTAAAGATAGGGAGAGAGAAGGCTCAGTTTTTCTGATTCAGAAAGTGTCAGAAGAAAAGTCTTTTTTTTCTGAAGCCTTCACTATCTATTTATAGCATTCCACTAGGGTTAAATTTGAATTATATGGCATTAAAATAATGAAAAAATCAACTTAAAAACCTACAATAGGTGGCCGGCCAAGCATTAGTGGATTGGGCCTTGGGTTTTGCAATTTTGCAATTTTAACACCTTTTGTATCAGATTTTCTCAAAAATGCCAATTTCCTAATTCAACCATTTAAATGCCAATTCTAACTATTTAATAACTATAAATAATTATTAAATAATATTGTCATTTATCATATTTATTAATTGAACCATACAAAGTATCATAATTAACAAATATGCCGCTATAAACTCTTTCTTTACAATTTCGCCCTTACTTAGTGAAAATTTCACAAATAGACATAGTCTAATTTGTGAATTATAATTGATTAATCAAAATCAATTATATGAGTCTTACAAGCAATATTATCTCAACTAGTGGGGGGACCATGGGTCTATATAACCGAGCTTCCAATAAGTAGATCAAGAATTTAGCACTAAAATTCACTAACTTATTAATTCTTCGTTGAATCCACGCATAGAACTTAGAATTGCACTCTCAGTATATAGAATGCTCTATATGTTCCACCATATAGACACATCATTAGTTATCCATTGTTATAATCCTAATGTGATCAATTATCCTCTATATGAATGATGTACATAGTAAAGGGATTAAATTACCGTAACACCCTACTATGTATTTTATCCTTAAAACACTTGACCCCGTGTAAATGATATTTCAGCTTATGTGAAATGAGATCTCCACCATTTATTTTCGTTTGGTCAAGCTCGAAGGAGATCATCCTTTGCTTACTATTCGCCACATAGAAGCTATAGATTCCATGTTTATGCTAGCGCTCCCACTCAATTGCACTACCGTGTTCCCAAAAAGTACGTTTCACCCTGACCTAAAAGTAGGCTTAACTAACAGTTTAAGGAACACGAATAGCCTTTCAAGATTGAGCCTAATCATAACAGGATTAAGATCATTTGATCTAGGATCAACTAGGCGATATTGACTTGAATAGATTTTACGGTAAGTTTAATTAAATCTAAGTCAAAGTTCAATATCGGTCTCTTCCGATGCATACTCCATGCATCCAACCTGAGCTTTACTTTAACCAATGTTCTGGAAAGAACATAGTATTTCTCCAAATACAAGTAAACTCTTGTTGTAGATTATCATATCAGTAAAACCCTGTGTCTGATAAATCTACGAAACTTTATTCACATAGTCATGTTTACTTTCCAATGTGTTGACGGCACAATAAACAGGATCAAGTATGTGAAAAGGGTTTCAGATGAATTTATACATTATGTACATATAATCATTAAATAAATCATGTGAACCATGCAACATTAAATGTTGTTTCTGATCTATATTAATAAGTAAATCTGATTATATTGAAATGAGTTTTATTTAGGGCATAAAACCCAACAAACTCCCACTTGCACTAATATAAAACAAAAAATTGCGTTTCAAATAATCTCAACACCTTGATATACAAATCAAGTGTAGTAGTAGTAAACTCCTCGTAATAGGATCTGAAAGGTTGAATTAACCACAACCTTTTCTCCACTATTACTCTTCCTTTAATCACAAAATCATTGATAATGTGAAATTCCTCTCTATATGTCTACTCTCTTGGGATACTGGATTCTATACCTTTGGCAACTACTTTTGGTTAATCAGGAAATTAACACTAGTAGTTTAAGGCAATTTGGAATGGTGCCAAAAATGTATAGAACTTTCCTTAGACTGAATAAGTACCTTTCCTGCAACCTTAACATTCAGTCCCTCTCTGGTAGACCTAGAGACTTCAGATAGGTTTTTACACTTCTCCAAAATCACTATTCCACCCCCAGAGTAACCACCATCTTATCAGAAATATTTACTAGCACATAGGCAAACTTCGAAATCTGATATGGTGTAGTCTAAGAGTTTTAAACACACCCTTATAGACTAACATATAGTTCCTTTTTTTTATCTTAAGATTTACTTGATTGTCTTCCAATGTTCTTCTCCTGGATTAATCTGATACCTACTCATTACTCCCACTCAACAGCAGGTGTCTGGTCTAAGGCATACAAAAGCATATCTAAGACCTCTCACTGTTGATTTAAGAAATTCTTTCATGGCTTTATCTTTTCTGGAATAGTTGAGACTTTTCCTTAGATAAATAAAATCTATACCTAAGAAGTTGTGAAGCTTCTATAGATTGCCATTAGAAAGAAAATGTTTCAGTATCTTACTAAAGTAAGTTGCTTGCATTAGAGTAAGTAATTACCAGGTATACCACAAGCCATAGGTTTAGATAAACTCAAACCTATAATACTAGGAACAGGAAGTTTGTTAAGTCCATTGAATGGACTTATAAACAAAAATTTCCTTTTATGTCCTTGTAATAGAAAACTTTAGGTTACTCCATGTGAATGGATTAAACCATAGTTCTATTGGCTTTCTTCTTAGTTTTTTATCTTGACAATCCATTACTTGTTTAAACTCACAATGGATTTTAATCACTAGTGTCTCCCAAGTCATAAGAAGGTGAGTTCCTAGAAACTCTCCCACTACGACAAGGTACCGTGAATTATGTCTAAGAAAATGGTATTGACCTCTTCGGTTGTGACAAGACAACAGAGGCAGTGGGATCATCATATGTTATATAAGATGATAGAACACTTTTGGAATCAAGAATTAAATATCTCCTTTATTTGCTACTTGTTTTTCAGACTTAGTCATTTTCTTAGAAAAGTAGTATTTGTTTGAACAAACACTTTCTTATCTATTGACAATGGGATGGTCCACCCCTAATCACTTAGAATAGCTAACAAACCATGGTTAATGGTTCTATCTTTTCTTAAGATTTTGATTAGGTCATCCATGAATCTAGTAATGATTTACATTAAGTATACAACCATTACATCATTCTGAAATTGTATTACCATAGAAGGATTTAGGCAACGACTAGTAACTAATCATCAACATGTAACTCAAAATTTCTGGGGAGGTAAGTTTGGATATAATTCAAAAATCAATTTAATGATCTTTGAACTGCATATCTACTAACTATTTCTCCACCCCTATTAGTTCGCAAGATCTTTAACCACTTACCTTAATGGTTTTAACCATTGCTAGAAATTAATGAAATTTTTAAACATTTCAAATTTCTTTGCTTAAGGTATAATCTAGAGTTATCGTTTTAAGAATACAACGAAAGACTCATATCCACCCCTGAATGTACATCCATCTGCGAATGAGATGAACTACTTTCAGTGGATATAGGCATATTAACTCTTTGCAGAGATTGATCTTGTCAAATCCACTATGAACAAGATACAAATGCCATAGATTGAAAAAAAATGTGGTAGAGTCTTTTGATGACATAGGTTTAGTTACATCAAAGAGTTCTTAGAATAGTACAAGTGGATCCTGGTCACAGAATACCTAACTCATATTCCATACAGTTTTAATCCATTAATAGAAGATGGATATTAAACACTTGAGAAAGTGTAACTGTATTGTATTCTGGAATTAGAAATATAAGAAAATTTCTGTTTGGATTCTAAAATTAAAGTCAAAGACTTAAATTCAACCAAATATAATGAGTAATTCTTTCTTGGACCACCACTACTATTTAAACTCTAAGTCAGATTTTCCCATACAAGTAGGAGATTTCTAAGATTGAGGATTTATATCAATTGGGAATAGAATTTTGGGATTATAATCATATGCGTCATTTAATTTCTTAAGAGAAAATATAATGACATGAAATGATTTATAGACCATTCATCCAATGATATATTATTGAGCTAATTCGAAATGAATAAGCTAAGAGGAATTAGGATAATTTCGTTTATAAATAGGAATCCAACGATGCTTCGATTAGCGAAAGACAAAGTAATCTTATTTATGTAATCTTCTTGTTTCATATCGTAAAAATACTAGTCTTAGGTGTCATCAATTGATGAATAGCTAGATGTCGCATATACAATATTTATCTTTCGAGATCTAACACTATTATGTATGTCTAATGGTGAAAATCCATTAGGGATTTATCTCATTAGAAAAACAAACATGTTAGACCAACAATGAAGATTCGAAATTAAACTACAACTTAATAACAGAAAATAACATGGTTCAATATAAATTCATACACAATTCAGAAATTATTAAACATATAGCAAGTAGGAATGACAAGTGAAAATACTAAAACTTACAATCCTAAATAATTTCCAAGGTTTTAAACAAACTGATACAGTGTCCCGGTAGGCGAGAGTCAAAGCATCATTTATTGAATAGAGTTGTCAGCTCATCTAAAATAGAAACCATTCTAGCAACCTTTTATTCGATCAAAATAAGAATCTAACGTTGTCCCGGTAGGCGAGAGTCAAGGTTATTCTCATTTTATGAGCTTCCACCATTGTTTCATGTTTCATAAGTTTATCTCTAAGTAGTCACCGTAGGGGAGAGTCTAATAGAGACGAAAACTTACAAAACACTTATCAAATGAAATCTTATGGTGTTAAATGCGTTCAACGAATAACCATCCATAGGGGGACGAAGTCTAGCGTCTCGAGGTTATATTGAAAACATTTAACTTTTGTAAGACCAACAATGGAGATCGAATATCTTAATAATAATCAAGCTCATTATTTAAAGTGAGTTGTATTTTCTTTGATTCTCTTTATTTAATTTATTTATTTTAAATATATATTTATTTAAAATTTCAATTTAGAATGAAAAATTCTAAATATAAATTTTAATTTAATATTTATAAATTTTACTTAGATGGATATGAAAATAACATGTATTTCTTCCATCTTAGTAATAATTTCCAATAAATATTTAGAAAAATATTCAATTTAAGTTGTTACAAAATTAATATAAATTAATTTACAACTCAAATTTAATTTTCTATAAATATATATTGCATTTCGAAAAATTAAAGTATTTAAGAATACAATTTTCGAAAATGCATGTTAAAATAAAAAATTAATCCTGGAAAAATTATTCTAATTTAATGTTGGCCCAAAATTAATTAATAAAACTAATTTACAACAAAAAATATAATTTTCCTATTTAATTAAATATATAAGAAAAATTTCAAATATTTAAGTATGATGATGAAAATCAACTTAAATATTAATTTTCTATTTAATTAAATACACTAGAAAAATACTTCAAGCAAAAATATCATCTATCTAGATTTTCCTTTGACTAATTAATTAAATTTCTAATAATATACTTTAATTCAATTTATTTTAAATTAATCAATAAATGAAAAAATCATTGATTTAAGTTGATCCAAGAATTAATTAAAATAAATAATTAATTTACAACTTAATCTATTTTTCAAGATAAAATTCAAAATTCTAGCATTTAAGAAATGCAATTTCGAAAATTGATTCATAAAATAAAGAAAAAAATATATTTTGAAAATTATTTAAATTTAGTTGAAAAAATAAATTTCAACTAAAAATAATTTTCTATTTAATTAAATGTCATGAAAAAGAAATATTTAAGTATGATGATGAAAATCAACTTAGATATTTAATTTTTCAAATTAATTAAATGTATTAAATTCAAGAAATAAATAATTAAGTGTAGAGAAGGCTTAATTATTAATCTCTAGTTTAATACTAGAAAAAAATATACTTAAAATAAATTGTACCAAAATTAATTATTTAAATAATTAATTTCACAATTTATAATATTTTCCTATTTAATATTAGAAATAATAAGTAGTCTAGAAATAACTATCTAGAAAATATCTTATTTGACTAAGTATCTTTTCCACAAAATTTGAAAAAAATATCTAATTTAAGTTGTATTAGAAAAAATCTAGAACTTAAATATTTTTCAAATTTAAATTTAATTAAATATCAAAAATTAAGTTGTAACCACTTAATTTGAAAATATTCCATTTTAAGTTAATATTTGAAAAGATATCAACTTAAAAAATATCTAAAGAATCTTAATAACCAATGCCTAAAATTCCTCAACTTAATTTTGAAATTTGAAATTCAAAAGATATTCAGATTTAAGTTGGTTAGTTGTAGATAACTAAATATCAACTTAAATAGGAATATTTAATGAAAAATTTAAATTAAGTTCCAGAAAGAATCTAGATGGTTATGATTCTATATTTAATTAAATACAAGAAAATACATATAGTTTAGCTTAGAATAAAAAATTCTTTAAACTATAATTTTCTTAAATTAATTTCAAAATAAATGAAATTAATTATGTTGCTAATCAATTTTATTAGGTTAAACTAGTGTAATTAACCTAGTACAGTTGTTCAAATCAGGCAAATGGGCCTTCACAATTGGGGTGGTTTGTGTGAGGGGGTGCTGGATTCAGTATGTCGTACCCACTTCTATGGCTCCCAACTCTCACACAAGGCCCAAAAGAGAGGAATTTAACCTTAATAAGAACAACTGTTATTAATTGAATAAGCCCAATAACTAAATGGGCCTAAATAAATTCTATCAAGAACTATGATAATTTATTTTAGCAACAACAATCTATATGCATCTATAATAAAATTAAACACATAGGCTCACACAGGCACACTTTGGATGGGTCCTATCATGTTGCTAGGTCATACACAGATGAAAGAAGATTGTAAATATACCTGTTACAAATTATTATCTTGACCAAGGGAGCCATCAGATCATTAGATCTGGCAAAAAGTAACCATGGCTATTTGCAATCAAGTAATAATAGGTTTTGAAAACTTACACATAAGCTAAAACACATACTCCTGCAACAAGGTTAGTTGGATAGTTGGATGTAGGATTTATTTAATTTTAAATTAAATATTTAATTTCGAAAATAATTAATTAAATAAAAAATAATTTTTCGAAAAATTTAAAAAAAATTTGAAAAATTCGAAATTTTTAAAAAAAAATTAAATTTAAAATTAAACCTACAATTTTTGAAAAATTAGGTTTCAACCAACCTAAATATCATTTCAAAAACTTGCTAACTACTTTTAAATTTTAAATGTTATTTTATAAATAAAAATTAAATAAAAAATTAGAAAAGATAAATAAATATCTTTTTCAAATTTTAAATGTAATTTAAATAAATAAAATAACAAAATTTAAAAAATTAGCAAAATATCTTATATCATTTAAAAATTACATGATTATAAATATCTTATTTTTAAATTTAAAATAAGATAAGATATAATCAAATTTTAAAATAAGATAGATTTTTAAGCAAGAAGATAGATACTAATTCTATTCAAATTCAAATTACACTAATATCTTGAATTAAATTTAAAAAATATTAAATTAATGCAAAAAGATAATTAGAATTGAATTAGGAATAGTAATAGTATAAATACAAAACTATACAAAAAATTGGAAGTTAATTCCATGAAAAAGCATGAAAAATCGAAGAAAAACGAAAAAATTGTGAACTGTACGGACAGATTTGCGATCGCAGGAAAATATCAGCACAGCCGCGATTTTTTCAAATCTTCAAAAATTCATAACTAATTCAAATAAAATCCAAATTGAGTTCTGTAAAAGGCTAACTTGCTTAATTTTTCCCATACTATCCAATAAAAATAATTCCAGAAACAAAATCGCAATTATTTATCACGAAAATTTACAAGCATCAATCAATCATCAAATAAAACTCAATACAACATGATACCATCCATAGAACATACAAACAATCGTTTTAAAGTCCAAATTTCTTGCAAGTAAATCAATTACCATGGCTCTGAGGCCAGTTGTCGGAAATTATTTTACCAGGATCTTAGATCTACTCACAAGTATGTTTATTAACATCTTAAATAAGAACTTTCTAAAACGATAAATTAAACACATATAAAGTTTAAGAAACCTTACATTGGGTGCAGCAAAATTAAATGACTCCTTCCGTTCAGATATCTAGCCCTTGATTCCTTTCTGTAGCAGAGCATTATCAATATCTGAACCTGGATCTCTTTCTCTGAATCTTTGATGCTGAATCTCCTTTGCTGATGATCTTTCTTCACGATCTTCCTCACTATGATTGAGGTATCACTTGATGTGTGTGGGAACTACTCTAATCACTAAGGATTTCGAAATTCAAAGGAAGAAGAAAGAAGAAGTGGTAGCTAAAGATAGGGAGAGAGAAGGCTCAGTTTTTCTGATTCAGAAAGTGTCAGAAGAAAAATCTTTTTTTTTCTGAAGCCTTCACTATCTAGTTATAGCATTCCACTAGGGTTAGATTTGAATTATATGGCATTAAAATAATGAAAAAATCAACTTAAAAACCTACAATAGGTGGCCGGCCAAGCATTAGTGGATTGGGCCTTGGGTTTTGCAATTTTGCAATTTTAACACCTTTTGTATCTGATTTTCTCAAAAATGTCAATTTCCTAATTCAACCATTTAAATGCCAATTCTAACTATTTAATAACTATAAATAATTATTAAATAATATTGTCATTTATCATATTTATTAATTGAACCATACAAAGTACCATAATTAACAAATATGCCCCTATAAACTCTTTCTTTACAATTTCACCCTTACTTAGTGAAAATTTCACAAATAGACATAGTCTAATTTGTGAATTATAATTGATTAATCAAAATCAATTACATGAGTCTTACAAGCAATATTATCTCAACTAGTGGGGGGACCATGGGTCTATATAACCGAGCTTCTAATAAGTAGATCAAGAATTTAGCACTAAAATTCACTAACTTATTAATTCTTCGTTGAATCCACGCATAGAACTTAGAATTGTACTCTCAGTATATAGAATGCTCTATATGTTCCACCATATAGACACATCATTAGTTATCCATTGTTATAATCCTAATGTGATCAATTATCCTCTATATGAATGACATACATAGTAAAGGGATTAAATTACCGTAACACCCTACTATGTATTTTATCCTTAAAACACTTGACCCCGTATAAATGATATTTCAGCTTATGTGAAATGAGATCTCCACCATTTATTTTCGTTTGGTCAAGCTCGAAGGAGATCATCCTTTGCTTACTATTCGCCAGATAGAAGCTATAGATTCCATGTTTATGCTAGCGCTCCCACTCAATTGCACTACCGTGTTCCCAAAATGTACGTATCACCCTGACCTAAAAGTAGGCTTAACTAACAAATCAAAGAACACGAATAGCCTTTCAAGATTGAGCCTAATCATAACAGGATTAAGATCATTTTATCTAGGATCAACTAGGCGATATTGACTTGAATAGATTTTACGGTACGTTTAATTAAATCTAAGTCAAAGTTCAATATCGGTCCCTTCCGATGCATACTCCATGCATCCAACCTGAGCTTTACTTTAACCAATGTTCTGGAAAGAACATAGTATTTCTCCAAATACAAGTAAACTCTTGTTGTAGATTATCATATCAGTAAAACCCTGTGTCTGATAAATCTAGGAAACTTTATTCACATAGTCATGTTTACTTTCCAATGTGTTGACGGCACAATAAACAGGATCAAGTATGTGAAAAGGATTTCAGATGAATTTATACATTATGTACATATAATCATGAAATAAATCATGTGAACCATGCAACATTAAATGTTATTTCTGATCTATATTAATAAGTAAATCTGATTATATTGAAATGAGTTTTATTTAGGGCATAAAACCCAACACATAACGCTTTAATTCTTTTCGAGTGGTCCCTCCAATATGGGGCCCACCAAAGATCATAGCCACTCTTCCGTTGAGTCTTGGTGGCACGCCAGGGGTCTGCTGAGGGATTGGTCCTTCTGAGGGTACGGTTGGTGCAAATGCTCCGAGCGCACTTCCTAGAGTCCCTTGGGGCCATGGACCCCCTGCCGGAACCTGGTTGAGATGGCTCAGCCGGTTCTTGATCCACTCATAGAGGTGACCCAATCGAATCAAGTTTTCGATCTCATCTTCAAGATTTTTGCACTCATTGGTACTGTGTCCAATGTCATTGTGGTATTCGCATCTTTTGTTGGGATCCCTTCAGGAACTATCTCTGTACAGAGGAGGCAGCCTCCGGTAGTGTGTATTTTTCCTCATGGCGAAATACACACGTTCTTGGGTGTCTGTCAGCTTCGTGTACTGGGTATATTGGGCAGTATACCCTCTTTTTTGGCGCTTGTCCTCCGTCCGGTTGCTGCCTTTTGAAGACCTCTTTCTCCTGGAGCCTTGAGAAGATCCAGTTAGGCTTGCAGTTGGAGCAGAGTGAGACGGGATTTGTCCGCTCATCCCTGAGGGGCTCCCATAGTGCAAAGATGCGGGAGCAAAGGCTTGGCTCTGATTGTGTCCTTGGGTAGCGGAGAACTGTATACCGCTCATTGGGGGAGTAGCTTGAGGTAGGGTTCCTGAAAGCTGAACTCCGGGTACATATCCTGCAACTCTGGTCGGGTAGTATCCTCCGTAAGCCACTATTTGGGCTTCTTCTAAGTTGATCTACTTTTGGACCCTCTTCTGGAAATCTTGGAGATACGCAGCTCCTGGTTGTTGTAACTCGTTCTAGAACGGGGTTCCTGTATGGATCCCAGCTTGGAGAAGTTCAAGTTTTTGTCCGTCATCAACTTTCTTAGTCTTCGAGGCTTCTTCCTTGAACCTTTTTATGAAATTTTTCAATGTGTCTGTGGGTAGTTGCTTGATGTTAGTCAGGGTGCTAACTTCGAGATTAATCTTTCTCGCGGCGACAAACTGTCTCCGGAAGCTAACTTGTAATTTGTTCCTGCAGTCCACAGATCCTGGTTCTAACTTTTTGAACGATTCTTCTGCGGAACCGCTTAATGTTAGTGAAAGCACAAGCACTTAGCATCATTACTAACTCTCATGGCCGTCATTACTCGGTTAAACCAGGACAAATGATCGTTGGGGCCCGAGTCCCCTGTTGGAATTTATTTTACCAGGATCTTAGATCTACTCACAAGTATGTTGTTTAAACACCCTAAATATGAACTTTCTAAAACGATAAATTAAACACATATCAGTAGTTGATCTTAAGATTAAAAGAATCTAAATCCTGATATGCTTAGGCTCAACTCAGGAGTACTATTCATGTTCTTTGATTTATTAGTTAAGCCTACTTTTAGGTCAGGGTGATACGTATATTTTGGGAACATGATAGTATGATTGAGTGGGAGTGCTGAACATAAATATGGAATCTATAGCTTCTACTGGTGTATAGATGTCAAGTGATGATTGTTGGATATTATTTTACCAGGATCTTAGATCTACTCACAAGTATGTTGTTTAAACACCCTAAATATGAACTTTCTAAAACGATAAATTAAACACATATAAAGTTAAGAAAACCTTACATTGATGCAGCGGAATTAATGTCTCCTTCCACTCAGATCTCTAACCCTTGAATCCTTTCTGTAGCAGAGTATAATCAAGATCTGAGCCCGAATGTCCTTCTTCTTCAAGTTTGATCCTTCACAGTCTTCCAATCTATGATTGAGTTACTGCTTGCTGTGTGTGGGCACTTACTCTTTCACTAGGGTCACGAAAAAGATGAAGGGAAAAGAGAGAAGGGGTTTCGGCCAGGTATAGAAAGTGAGGAAGGCTCAGTTTTCTGAAGAGAGAAATTTCTGTCAGAAAAACTAATGAAAGCATGTGATTTGACTGAGCCATCACTTTCTATTTATAGGCAACAACTAGGTTTAGGTTAGGAATTATTTGGCATTAAAATAATGAAAAAATCAATTTGAAACTCCACAAATAGTGACCGGCCATGGTGTGTTGTTAGTGGGCCCCACTTGATTTTGCAGTTTTATCAAATTTTATTTTTATTTTCTCAAAAACGCCAATTTTCCAATTCTAACCTTTTAAATGCCAAAACTAATTATTTAATAAATTAAATAATATTGTGATTTAATTTAATTATTAACTAGACATATAAAGTGTTGGGTTTTATGCCCTAAATAAAACTCATTTCATATAATCAGATTTACTTATTAATAAAGATCAGAAATAACATTTTATGTTGCATGGTTCACATGATTTATTTCATGATTATATGTATATAATGTATGAATTCTTTTTAAGTCCAGAACATATGAGTTGGTTAAAGATTATAGTGTTGTCAGCACAGTGGAATATAATCTTTATTATATGTTCAAAAGTTGATTCCCTGATTTGTCAGAACACTGGATTTAGACTGACATGGTATAATCAGCGATAGGTATTCTTACACCTTGGAAAAGTGTTATGTCCTTTCCAGGACATTGGCAAAGTTTACCAGTATCGGATGTATGGAGTATACATCGGAAGGGACCGATATTGAACTTTGATTAGATATGTTAAAACTTACCGTAATATCTATTCAATTCAATATCACCTGTTGATCCTAGATCACATGATCGAAATCCTGATATGGTTAGGCTCAATTTCAAGAGTGTTACTCGTGTTCTTTGATTTGTTAGTTAAGCCTAGTTTTGTATCAGGGTGATACGTACATTTTGGGAACACAGTAATGCAATTGAGTGGGAGCGCTAACATAAATATGGAATCTATAGCTTCTATTTGGCAAATAGAAGTAAAGGATGATTTCCTTCGAGCTTAACCAAACGAAGATAAATGGTGGAGATCTCATTTCACTTAGGTGAAATATCATTTATACAGGGTTAAGTGTTTTAAGGATAAAATACATTGTAGGGTGTTACGGTAATTTAATCCCTGTACAGTGTAAATCATCTATATAGAGGATCATTGATCACATTAGGGTTATAACAATGGATAACTAATGACGTGTCTATATCGTGGAACATATAGAGCGTTTCTATATGACTGAGAGTGCAATTCCAAGTTCTAAGTGTGGATTAAATGAGGAATTAATAAGTTAGGGAATTTACTTGGTAAATTCGGTTCAACTTATTGGAAGCTGGGTTATATAGACCCATGGTCCCCATACTACTTGAGGCCATACTGCTTGTAAGACTCAGTTAATTGATTTTAATTAATCAATTAAAATTCTAAAAGTTAGACTATGTCTACTTTATGAATTTTCACTAAGCAAGGGTAAAACAGTAAATAGAGAGTTTAAAGGGTATATTTATTAATTGGGAAACTTTGATTAGTTTTTATTAATAAATAAAATAAATGACAATATATTATTTAATAATTAATTATAGTTATTAAATAATTAGATTTGACATTTATGAAGTTGAAAGAGAGAATTGGCAATTTTGAGAAAATGGGAAACTAGAAATGATGAAATAAGAAAGTTTGAAAAGTGGAAGGATTTGTTTTCCTCAATGAATGGCCGGCCACTTAATGCTTCTATTTCCCATTTTTATTTTTCATTTTTAAATGTCAAATAATTCAACTTTAACCCTATGTGGTATTCTATAAATAGAAGGTAAAGGCTTCAGTTTTGAGACACACACTTTACAGTTTATTCTCTCAAACACTATGAAACCACCACTCTCTCTCTTTCTTTCTTCTCTGTTTTTCGAATTCCCTTGAGTGAATGAGTAGTGCCCACACACATCAAGTGGTATCTCAATCATAGTATGGAAGACTATGGAATTTCTGCATCAAAGAAGGAGAAAAGAAGATCCAGGTTCAGATCTTGGTGATGCTCTGCTACAGAAAGGAATCAAGGGCTAGAGATCTGAACGGAAGGAGTCATATTATTCCGCTGCACCCACTGTAAGGTTTTCTAACTGTATATGTGTTTATCTTCATTGTTTTAGAATTCATATTAGGGTGTTAATCCAACATACTTGTTAGTAAATCTAGATCCTGGTAAAATAATTTCCAACATAAAGTCCATTAATAAATAAATAAACCTAGAATCTCTTTTCTTTACAATTTCACCCATGCTTAGTGAAAATTAATAAAATTAGACATAGTCTAACTTTAGAATTATAATTGATCAATCACGAATCAATTAATGAGTCTTACAAGCAGAATGTTCTCAACTAGAATGGGGACCATGGATCTATATGCTGAGTTTCCAATAAGTGAACCAAATTTACCAAGGAAATTTCTACTTATTAATTCTTCGTTGAATCCACTCTTAGAACTTAGAATTGCACTCTCAGACTTATATAGAGCATATTATATGTTCCACGATATCAATATGTTATCTCATTTAACCATTGTTATAATCTTATTGTGATTTAAAGATCCTCTATATAGATGATCTACATCGAGACGGGATTTCTTTACCGTTCTCACCCCTCAATTTATTTTGCCCCTTAAAACACTTAGCTACCTGTAAATGGTGTTTAGTGATCTAATAATTAGTCAGTTAAACAAGAGCTCATCCATTTACTTCTATTTGCTAAGCTCGAAGGGAATCATTGTTGGGTTTTATGCCCTAAATAAAACTCTTTACAATCTGATTAGTTATCAATATAAGAATTTTGAAGTGATTGATGTTTGCATGAATTTTACATGCTAATGGTTTAATATGTTTATTACATTCATACACACAAAATCAGTTAAATCCAGATCATATGTTTATTCATAATTACAGTATCGTCAACACAGTGGAATGTGATTGTGATCATATGAATCAAAAGTTTTGGTCCCTGTTTCATCAGTGTTATTGGATTTACACTAATGTGATAATCAGCGATGATGTATACTTACACTTGGAGTAAGTGTTATGTTCTTTCCAGGGCATTAGTAAAGTATACTAGTTTCGAATGTATGGAGTATACATTGGACTGGACCGATATTGCAACTAAGTTAACATATTACAAACTTACCGTTATACATATCTTTCCAAGTCAATATCAGTAGTTGATCTTAAGATTAAAAGAATCTAAATTCTGATATGCTTGGGCTCAACTCAGGAGTGTTATTCATGTTCTTTGATTTATTAGTTAAGCCTACTTTTGCGTCAGGGTGATACGTATATTTTGGGAACATGATAGTATGATTGAGTGGGAGTGCTGAACATAAATATGGAATCTATAGCTTCTACTGGTGTATAGAAGTCAAGTGATGATTCCCTTCGAGCTTAGCAAATAGAAGTAAATGGATGAGCTCTTGTTTAACTAACTAATTATTAGATCACTAAACACCATTTACAGGTAGCTAAGTGTTTTAAGGGGCAAAATACATTGAGGGGTGAGAACGGTAAAGAAATCCCATCTCGATGTAGATCATCTATATAGAGGATCTTTAAATCACAATAAGATTATAACAATGGTTAAATGAGATAGTATATTGATATCGTGGAACATATAATATGCTCTATATAAGTCTGAGAGTGCAATTCTAAGTTCTAAGAGTGGATTCAACGAAGAATTAATAAGTAGGAATTTACTTGGTAAATTTGGTTCACTTATTGGAAGCTCAGCATATAGATCCATGGTCCCCATTCTAGTTGAGAACATTCTGCCCTTAAGACTCATTAATTGATTCGTGATTGATCAATTATAATTCTAAAGTTAGACTATGTCTAATTTTATGAATTTTCACTAAGCAGGGGTGAAATTGTAAAGAAAAGAATTTTCTAGGTTTATTTATTTATTAATAGACTTTATATGTCGAATTAATAATTAAATTAAATGACAATATTATTTAATAATCTATTTTAGTTATTAAATAATTAGTTTTGGCATTTAAAAGGTTAGAATTGGAAAATTGGTATTTTTGAGAAAATAGAGATAAAATTTGGTAAAACTGCAAAATTAAGTGAGACCCAATACTACACCATGGCCGGCCACTTAAGTTGGTTTTTCAAATTAATATTTTCATTATTTTAATGCCAAATAAATCCTAACCTAAACCTAGTAGCTGCCTATAAATAGAAAGTGATGGCTCAGTCACATAACATGCTTTCATTAGTAATCTGACAGAAATTTCTCTCTTCAGAAAAACTGAGCCTTCCCCACTTTCTATACCTGGCCGAAATCCCTCTCTCTTTTCCCTTCATCTTTTTCGTGACCCTAGTGAAAGAGTAAGTGCCCACACACAGCAAGCAGTAACTCAATCATAGATTGGAAGACTGTGAAGGATCAAACTTGAAGAAGAAGGACATTCGGGCTCAGATCTTGATTATACTCTGCTACAGAAAGGATTCAAGGGTTAGAGATCTGAGTGGAAGGAGACATTAATTCCGCTGCATCAATGTAAGGTTTTCTTAACTTTATATGTGTTTAATTTATCGTTTTAGAAAGTTCATATTTAGGGTGTTTAAACTACATACTTGTGAGTAGATCTAAGATCCTGGTAAAATAATTTCCAACAATCATCACTTGACATCTATACACCAGTAGAAGCTATAGATTCCATATTTATGTTCAGCACTCCTACTCAATCATACTATCATGTTCCCAAAATATACGTATCACCCTGACCTAAAAGTAGGCTTAACTAATAAATCAAAGAACATGAATAGTACTCCTGAGTTGAGCCTAAGCATATCAGGATTTAGATTCTTTTAATCTTAAGATCAACTACTGATATTGACTTGGAAAGATATATATAACGGTAAGTTTGTAATATCTTAACTTAGTTGCAATATCGGTCCAGTCCAATGTATACTCCATACATTCGAAACTAGTATACTTTACTAATATCCTGGAAAGAACATAACACTTACTCCAAGTGTAAGTACACATCATCGCTGATAATCACATTAGTGTAAATCCAATAACACTGATGAAACAGGGACCAATTCTTTTGATTCATATGATCACAATCACATTCCACTGTGTTGACGATACTGTAATTGTGAATAAACATATGATCTGGATTTAACTGATTCTGTGTGTAAATGTAATAAACATATTTAACCATTAGCATGTAAAATTCATGCAAACATCAATCACTTCAAATTTCTTATATTGATAACTAATCAGATTGTAAAGAGTTTTATTTAGGGCATAAAACCCAACAAACTCCCACTTGCACTAACATAAAATAAACTGTGCAAATAGGCCAATCTGATGTCTTGATCTTCAGATCAAGTGTAGTATATTTGAATCCACCCAAACTTCTGGAAACTAGTTCATAAATACACTTATGAAACATCCTTACTATATGCTTTACTCATCAAGGGATACTGAAATCTTTACTGTTTTAGAGTACATCTGAATTAACAGAAGACATATCTCTCATATTTTAAAATATGTAATTGAGATAATACAGTGTAGACTTTTCTTCAGCAATATAACTTTCTGGTATTTTCGAAATTTACAAAGTTATAACTCTTCTTTGGTAGAGCTTGAATTATTATAGAATAATTCCTCCACCCCCAAAGTAAACACCATCTCATAGATCTCGAAATGAGTTGGTGAGATACCAGGACAACTGATACATAGTTCCTTAATATCTAACATATAGATCACTTTCATAAATCTTTCTTGAATATCTTCTAATGTTCCCTATTTGATTACATCTCAGATAGCTCCCACTCAATAGCAGATGTCTGGTTAAATAATACTTTTAACCTCTGATTGTTTGGAGAGTTACCTAGTTGTGACTTTTGTATTAGTCTAAAACTTTAAGTTAAGACTAAGTCATCAACATAGCAGACTAGTATTTGAAGTGAAAAGTACATGCCAGAGATAAAGTAATCAAAATTAAGATACCATAAAATTTTATGAGAATTAGGAATTCTAGGTTCAAGTCATTCGAATAAACTGATCTAGAGTTCTTTATCTTATTCTCATAATTCTGATAAGTTATAACTATCCATGTGAATGGTTAGATTTGCTTTTCAGTAGTGTTCTTAAGTACCTATCACAAGTATCAACCTGATGAAGATGGGAATAGAATTTTAAAATTCTCCCACTCAATTAAGGTAGTGTGAAACTTTATCAAAGAACTTTCAAAGGTATCAAACTTTTACTTACAACAGTAAAATCGAAATGGAACATACAATCAAGATCAAGCATTTATATTGACAATAGCGAACTCATTATATTACTTCCATGTTTAAAGAAAATATGTGTTACATAGGGAATTGTGGAATATACTCCACCCCTAAGTATATACATATAGGGTACTATGGATAACCTCCACCCCTAAGTATATAGAGATTATGATCCACCTCTAAAGGTTGTAAAGATCATGATTCTCTAAGTGTGATAGAGTTTATGTGGAGTTGAATACTATCCAGAGTTCATTAGATATAAAAGATCGTTGAACTGCATAGTTTTCTTAACTTTTCTCCACCCCTATCAGATTAAAACATCATTTTATTAAACAAATTCTTAATAATTGTATTAGAATGAACAATTATTAATAAACATAGAAATAATTTCTAGTGTTTATTTAATATAACTCTATGAAGAGTTGTGAATATTATAGAATTTGCATCAATAATAAAAACACTCACACATACAAGCATATAAATATAATCTGGTAATAATTGATGAAGATAAATTAAATGAAGCTCAATCTCATATATTGCAATTGTTGGATTTCAAAAATAAAAAAAACTTTATTAATAATAAAATAAAAAATGTATTGCAACAATATGAGAAAAACAGGGATAAATATCCCTAACTAAAATTTGAAATCCAAATTGTCTTTAAACTTAAACAATTAATTCAAAAATAAATTGAAGAGCTTCATCTTCATCTGGACGATTTCACCCTTTGGTCTAGTTTTCCGATCCAACTCAATTGAGTTCAAGTAGCTTGGCCTATAAGAAGAAGAAAACAAATAAACAGAGTTAGTCCAGAATCATATATCCAATTGGATAACAATTAACTAAAACTCTTAAAGTTTATAAATAGAAATACCTTGTTTCTTTGCAAGAAGTTTAGGACATTGGGGTTTCCAATGACCTTTCTCATTGCACTAGAACACTTTCCTTTAAGTGTAGCATCACCAGAAGGAACAACCTTTTTATTCTTCATGGCTTTTGTTCGCTTCTTGGTGTTCTTCCACTTCTTCGATTTGGGTTTCGAAGCAGAGGCAACATTTACTTCAGGTTTCTTCGTCCCATTACCATTCCCAGGATTGTGAGGTTTACTCCCTTTCTTCTTGGGTCCTCCAATCAAATTTTCATAAGTTTGAAGGTCATTGACTAACTCATGAAAGTCAATTTCCTTTTTATTCATGACATAATTTGAAGTGTATGGTAGAAATGCTGGAGTCAGGCTATTCAAGATAAGGCTTACTTGAGTAGCACTGTCCATTTCAGCACTATGATCCTCGGCTTCTTGGAAATAACTCGACATGAGGAGAACATGGTCACGCACGTTTTGATGAGGTTCCATCCGTGCATTAATGTACTTCTTAGTCGCGTCAAAGCGTGACTGAAGTGATGCCTTACCGAATAGCTCATTTAACTTCGTCATAACTTCAGCAGCCTTCTCGGTTTTAGAAAACCGAGTTTTGAGGGTGTCAACCATGCTAGAAAGCATGAAGTATAGAGCTTTGTCATTTGCTTTCTGCCAACGCTCATACTTTTCTTTCACAGCTTTGGATGCATTGTCCCCAGGCACTTCAGGTGACGGCTCAGTTAAAACAAACAAGGCACTTTCTCCTATGAGAGCAATATTAATGTTCTCATTCCACTTATTAAAGTTAGATCCATTCAGCTTATTTTCGGTCAATAGTGATAACATGGGATTCATTTTGATAATACAGGATACTACAAAATAATAGAAATCAACAAATAGAAATTAATAATGGTTTAACACAAAATCAATTCAGAAATTATAAGCACATAGCAAGTAGGAATGATATGAGAAAATACTTAAAAAAAAAAATCAATCCTAAATAATTTCCAAGGTTTTTCAATAAACTGATATCAGTGTCCTGTTTAGGCGAGAGTCAAAGCTACCATCTATTGAATAGAGTTGTCAGCTCATCTAAAATGTTAAACATTCTAGCAACCTTTTATTCGATCAAGATTGAAATCCAGCGTTGTCTCGTTTAGGCGAGAGTCAAAGCTATTCTATCTTATGAGCTACTACCATTGTTTCACAATTTGCAAGTCAAATATGGTCGCCACCATTAGGGTGATCTATACCATATAAAACACTTACAAACTACTTATCTTTCGAGATTAAACGGTGCGAAATTGCTAATGAACGTTCCTCCATTAGGGAGGATTACTCACTAAAACAAACGCGATGTAAAACCAACAATGGAGATCGAATATCTTAATAATAATAAAGCTCATTCTTTAAAATGTATTTTCTTTATTATTCTAATAAATATACTCATTAAATTCGAATTTAGAATTAAAAATTCAAAAATAAGAATTTAATATAATATTTATAAAATTATACTTAGATGGTGATTTGAAATAAAATTAATTATTTCCATCTTAGTAGTAATCTTAAATATGAATATTAAGGAAATGAATTTAAGTTGTATTAATTTAAATTAATTAGCAACTTAAAAACTTCCTTGAGAATATATTTATTGGATTTGAAAATTAAGTATAAAAATTATACAAATTTCGAAAAAAATAATAAAACTTAGAAAAGAAATACTTCAAGCAGAAATATCACCTATCTAGATTTTCTTTTGACTAATTAATTCAATTTCTAATAATAATATATATTTTAAATTTCATTTATTTTAAATTAATCAGTAGATGAAAAAATCATTGATTTAAGTTGGCCCAAGAATTAATTAAAATAAATAATTAATTTACAACTCAATCTATTTTTCAAAAAAAATTCAAAAATATTGCATAAATAAAATGCAATTTTCGAAATTGATTAATAAAATAAAAAAATATATTTTGAAAATTATTTAAATTTAAGCTGAAAAATTAAATTTCAACCTAAAAATAATTTTCTATTTGATTAAGTGTCATGAAAAATAAATAAATATTTAAGTATCATGATGAGAATCAACTTAGATATTTAAATTTTTCAAGTTAATTAAATGTATTAAATTCAAGAAATAAATAATTAAGTGTAGAGAAGGCTTAATTATTAATTTCTAGTTTAATACTAGGAAAAATATACTTAAAATTGTACCAAAATTAATTATTTAAATAATTAATTTCACAAAGTATAATATTTTCCTATTTAAATATTAGAAATAATAAGTAGTCTAGAAATTACTATCTAGAAAATATCTGATTTGACTAAGTATCTTTTCAACAAAAATTTGAAAAATATCTAATTTAAGTTATATAGAAAAAATCTAAAACTTAAATAATTTCAAATTTAGATTTAATTAAATATCAAAAATTAAGTTATAACCACTTAATTTGAAGATATCTTTTTAAGTTAATATTCGAAAAGATATTAACCTAAAAAATATCTAAAATATTCCATTTTAAGTTAATATTCGAAAAGATATTAACTTAAAAAATATCTTAAGAATCTTCAATAACTAATGCCTAGGATTCCTCAACTTAATTTAAAATTTAAATAAAATATTCAAATTTAAGTTAGATAAGAAAAATCAGTTGATACAACTAATTTATAACTTAAATAAGAATATTTAATTAAATAAGCTCCAGAAAGAATCTAGTTAGTTAAAAAAATTTATTTAATTAAATACAAGAAAAATACAAATAGTTTGTCTAGAAATAATATCTAAAACTAAAAGTGTTTTTCTTAAAATTAACTTTAAAATATTAAAATGAAAATAAATTTTCACATATTTTAAAAGTTAATTATGTTGCTAATTCAATTTTATTAGATCAAACTAATATAATTAACCTAGTACAGTTATTCAAATCAGGCAAATGGGCCTTCACAATTGGAGTAGTTCATGTGAGGGGGTGTTGGGTTCAGTATGTCGTACCCACTTCTATGGCTCCCAACTCTCACACAAGGCCCAAAAGATAAGAATTTAACCTTAAAATGAATAACTGTTATTAATTGAATAGGTCCAAGAACTAAATGGACCTAAATAAAATCTATCATGGTGTGACATTTTATTTAGCAACAACCTATATGCATCTATATAATAAAATAAACACATAGGCTCACACAAGTACACACTTGGATGGATCCTATCATGTTGCTAGGTCATACACAGATGAAAGAAGATTGTAAAATTTACCTGTTACAAATTATTAACTTGACCAAGGGAGCCATCAGATCATTAGATCTGGCAAAAAGTAACCATGGCTATTTGCAATCAAGTAATAATAGGTTTTGAAAACTTACACACAAGCTAAAACCACATACTCCTGCAATAAGGTTAGCTGGATAGTTGGAAGTAGGATTTATTTAATTTTAAATAAATAAATTTCGAAAATAATTAAATTAAATAAATAAATAAAATAAATATTTTATTTTGAAAAATAAAATAAATAATAATATTAATTTATTTTTCGAAAAAAATAAAATAAAATTAAAATTTAATTTTCGAAAAAATTTAAAAAAATATTTATTTTCAAAAAAAATATTATTAATTTAAATTTTGAAATTTTAAAATAAATATTTAAAATTAAACCTACAATTTTGAAAAATTAGGTTTCAACTAACCTAAATATCATTTCAAAATTTGCTAACTACTTTTAAAAATTAAATGTTATTTTATAAATAAAAAATTAAATAAAAATTAAAAAAGGATAAATCAAATATCTTTTTCAGATTTTAAATTTAATTTAAATAAATAAAATAACAAAATTTAAAAGTTAGTAAAATATCTTACATCTATTTAAAATTGCATGATTATAGTTATCTTATTTTAAATTTAAATAAGGTCAAATTAATTAAAAAAAATTAATTTAAAAAAGTTTAATATCTGACCTTAAATTTAAAAATAAGATAAGATATAATTAAATTGAAAAATAAGATAGATGATTAAGCAAAAAGATAGACATTTACTAATTTCAAATTCAAATTACACTAATATCATGAATTAAAATTAAAAAAAAAATAAATTAATTCATTATGATAATTAGAGTTGAATTAGGAATAGTAAATATATAAATACAAAACTACACAAAAAATCAGAAGTTAATTCCATGAAAAAGCATGAGGGAACAGCCGAGAAAACTCGGCGGACAAGGTGATTTGCAGCCTTCCTGCGCGGGGAATGAGGTGTCATCAGACGTCCGCGCGCGTTTTCAGACAAATCTTGTCTAAATGCACGTGTGACCGAGGATGACTCGGATCCGCGCGCGCGTGAAGGTGCACAGTCACCTTATCTTTTTCCGAATATTCAAAAAATCATAACTAATTCAAATTAAATCGAAATTGAGTTCTGTAAAAAAGTAACTTGCTTAGTTTTTTCCATACTATCCAATAAAAATAATTCCAGAAACAAAATTTTAATTATTTTTTACGAAAATTCACAAACATCAATCAATCATCATATAACACTCAATACAACATGAAACCATCCAAATAACAAATAATCGTTTTAAAGTCCAAATTTCTTACAAGCAAATCAATTACCATGGCTCTGATACCAGACTTATATAGAGCATATTATATATTCCACGATATCAATATGCTATCTCATTTAACCATTGTTATAATCTTATTGTGATTTAAAGATCCTCTATATAGATGATCTACATCGAGATGGGATTTCTTTACCGTTCTCACCCCTCAATGTATTTTGCCCCTTAAAACACTTAGCTACCTGTAAATAGTGTTCAGTGATCTAATAATTAGTCAGTTAAACAAGAGCTCATCCATTTACTTCTATTTGCTAAGCTCGAAGGGAATCATCACTTGACTTCTATACACCAGTAGAAGCTATAGATTCCATATTTATGTTCAGCACTCCCACTCAATCATACTATCATGTTCCCAAAATATACGTATCACCCTGACCTAAAAGTAGGCTTAACTAATAAATCAAAGAACATGAATAGTACTCCTGAGTTGAGCCTAAGCATATCAGGATTTAGATTCTTTTAATCTTAAGATCAACTACTGATATTGACTTGGAAAGATATATATAACGGTAAGTTTGTAATATCTTAACTTAGTTGCAATATCGGTCCAGTCCAATGTATACTCCATACATTTGAAACTAGTATACTTTACTAATGTCCTAGAAAGAACATAACACTTACTCCAAGTGTAAGTACACATCATCGCTGATTATCACATTAGTGTAAATCCAATAACACTGATGAAACAGGGACCAATTCTTTTGATTCATATGATCACAATCACATTCCACTGTGTTGACGATACTGTAATTGTGAATAAACATATGATCTGGATTTAACTGATTCTGTGTGTAAATGTAATAAACATATTTAAACCATTAGCATGTAAAATTCATGCAAACATCAATCACTTCAAATTTCTTATATTGATAACTAATCAGATTGTAAAGAGTTTTATTTAGGGCATAAAACCCAACATCCCCGGTGCAGGCTGTCATTTTGGGCATCTTAAAATTTTTGGGGAGCTCCGCCTCCAGGATGCGTCTGGCGCACGGGTCCCAGTCCTCACAGTCAGAGTTTGAGTCATCCCCCTTTTGTCTCCGGGAGATTCGAGCAATGTCCTTGCGCAATATGGCTAGCTCAGCCATAATTCCTTCATTCAGCGTTCCTGTGGAGATCGCCGGTGCATGTTTCTTTTTTGTCCAAGTGATCCTGCAAATCACTGTGCTTCTCGTTGATCTGATGTCTTAGATTAATTGGAGGGTATCTTTGGTTCCGTCTTCCTTTTTCCCCGGGTTCCTGGTGCACAGAAATGCTCTTTCGGTCCTCTCGATCCTAAGGGCGAAGACTCCCTTTTTGGAGTTCGCCCCTCTACGAACCTTTCCCTTTCGGGAAATCTGAGTAGACCTTTCGCGGATCCTGCATCTTTCACTTTTTCGCTGGGATGGAAGTAGGGTTTTTCCGTTGGTTTCCTTCAGAGGGATACCATATGGGGCAAGGTTCCCTGGACTTATGCTTTTGAGTGCTTGGTGAGGACTTTTCCGGCATTTCATCGAGTCCTGCAGGGATGGCTTTAGGGTGTATGTGGATCCCTGCTGTCTCCATGGCTTTTTACATGGAGACCATCACCTCTTGCATCTTTTTGTTTTGTTCTTTTCGGGTTGCGATCTAGGCTTTATGATCAGCAGCCTTTTGCCTTAAGAGCAGTAGCTCGGTGTAACTAACTTTGTCGTATGCATCATATTCGCCAAAGTTTTCCTTGTATTTGCCATTGTTGGCCTCCTCTCGTTCCTCAGAATCCACGTTGATTCTCGAAGCCACTTCTTCGTCTTCAGGGTTTTGAGCGTCGTTAGGAGGACAGGGCTGACGTGTGTTGTGAGTTTCCACCATTGTTGCTTTAGCTTATAAGGTTGTCATCTATTTGAAGACGCTTCCTTCAGCTCTCAATGAAAGCACCAAAATGTTAACCGAGGTTTTCGGCAACCGATTTAATAATATATATAAGAAAGGTGTAGGAAGTTTCATGCATGGGATTTTTACGTGGTTGCGGTATTAACGAGCCTTAGTCCATGAGTCTTTTTTATTTATGAGAGTATTTATTACAGAGAATGTTCTTGGTAGATATTCCTCCTATTTGCTCTCTTTAATTCTTATGAGCCCAGAATTCTCGACCCCTGTCTCAGTGTGTTTGGGTGGGGGGGGGGGGGTATTTATAGTGTTTTTTGTTGGAAATATTTTACCAGGATCTTAGATCTACTCACAAGTATGTTTATTAACATCCTAAATAAGAACTTTCTAAAACGATAAATTAAACACATATAAAGTTTAAGAAACCTTACATTGGGTGCAGCGGAATTAAATGACTCCTTCCGTTCAGATCTCTAACCCTTGTATCCTTTCTGTAGCAGAGTATTATCAAGATCTGAACCTGGATCTTTCTCTGAATCCTTGATGCTGAATCTCCTTTGCTGATGATCTTTCTTCACGATCTTCCTCACTATGATTGAGGTATTGCTTGATGTGTGTGGGCACTACTCTAATCACTAAGGTAAGTCAAAATTATCAAGGAAGAAGAGAGAGAGAGGGTGGCGGCCAAGGTAGAGAGAGAGGCTCAGGTTTTCTGATTCAGAAGTGTAATTTTCCTGAAGCCTTCACTATCTATTTATAGCAATCCACAAGGGTTAGATTTGAATTAAATGGCATTAAAATAATGAAAAAATCAACTTAAAATACCTATAAAGGTGGCGGGCCATGGCTTAGTGGACTGGGCCTTGCTTTTTGCAATTTTGCAATTTTAACACCTTTTGTATATGATTTTCTCAAAAATGCCAATTTCCTAATTCAATCATTTAAATGCCAATTCTAACTATTTAATAACTATAAATAATTATTAAATAATATTGTCATTTATCATATTTATTAATTGAACCATACAAAGTATCATAATTAACAAATATGCCCCTATTAACTCTTTCTTTACAATTTCGCCCTTACTTAGTGAAAATTTCACAAATAGACATAGTCTAATTTGTGAATTATAATTGATTAATTAAAACCAATTACATGAGTCTTACAAACAATATTATCTCAACTAGTGGGGGGACCATGGGTCTATATAACCGAGCTTCCAATAAGTAGATCAAGAATTTAGCACTAAAATTCACTAACTTATTAATTCTTCGTTGAATCCACGCATAGAACTTAGAATTGCATTCTCAGTATATAGAATGCTCTATATGTTCCACCATATAGACACATCATTAGTTATCCATTGTTATAATCCTAATGTGATCAATGATCCTCTATATGAATGATCTACACAGTAAAGGGATTAGATTACCGTAACACCCTACTATGTATTTTATCCTTAAAACACTTGACCCCGTATAAATGATATTTCAGCTTATGTGAAATGAGATCTCCACAATTTATTTTCGTTTGGTAAAGCTCGAAGGAGATCATCCTTTGCTTACTATTCGCCAGATAAAAGCTATAGATTCCATGTTTATGCTAGCGCTCCCACTCAATTGCACTACCGTGTTCCCAAAAAGTACGTATCACCCTGACCTAAAAGTAGGCTTAACTAACAATTCAAGGAACATGAATAGCCTTTCAAGATTGAGCCTAATCATAACAGGATTAAGATCATTTGATCTAGGATCAACTTGGCGATATTGATTTGAATAGATTCTACGGTAAGTTTAATTAAATCTAAGTCAAAGTTCAATATCGGTCCCTTCCGATGCATACTCCATGCATCCAACCTGAGCTTTACTTTAACCAATGTTCTGGAAAGAACATAGTATTTCTCCAAATACAAGTAAACTCTTGTTGTCGATTATCATATCAGTAAAACCCTGTGTCTGATAAATCTAGGAAACTTTATTCACATAGTCATGTTTACTTTCCAATATGATGACAGCACAATAAACATGATCAAGTATGTGAAAAAAGGGTTTAAGATGAATTTATAAATCAAATAGACAAGCTATTGGTAAAGTGAACCAAAACATACACAAATGAATGAAAAATACTTATGTTTCTTTATTGATATTGAATAAAATAGATTACATTGAAATAGAGTTTTATTTAGGGCATAAAACCTAACATTTTTTTGGGGGGATCCCTAGAGCTGCATCACTTGTCTTTCTCTGCAGGTTCAATAGGGGCACATATTCCTAGCCGATGCAAAATAGGAAATACATGACCTATACCATAGGTATCTTAGGAGTTAGGTGGATCTAATCTTTTATCCCTTCTTGATTGATATGATCTCTCATAAAGTAGTCGTCACTAGCCTTATTAATCACAGCATAATAGCTGCAAAAGAGGGGTCACGTTGTCAAACGTGTTGCTTATGGAAGTTCCAATACATTTTCTCCCATGCGGCATTAAATGCGAGGTGACTGTTCAAATAGAGTCCAGTACCTCCCGAAGATGCCTTAGCACGATCCTGGTCTCCGGGAGTACGTGGAGTCTTCTCACATCTTCTCCGGGAGTTATCTTTTCAGTGACACTCCTGTTACCAAAGACTTAGTCGATTTCTTTAAGAGTTGAGCATCTCAGCTCCACGTGTTGTTGTTATACTGGTCTCGGTAGGCGATAGTCAAGGTTATTCTCATTTTATGAGCTTCCACCATTGTTTCATGTTCTGTAAGTTTATCTCTAAGTAGTCACCGTAGGGGAGAGTCTAATAGAGACAAAAACCTACAAAACACTTATCATATGTGATCTTACGGTGTTAAATGCTTTCAACGAATAACCATCCATAATGGGGATGAAGTCTAGCATCTCAAGGTTATATTGAAAATATTTAACTATTGTAAGACCAACAATGGAGATCGAATATCTTTTGATTAAAGCTCATTATTTAAAATAATGTATTTTAAATTAATCATTTATTTTAATCCATATATTTTAATAATGAAAATTAATTAATTTAAAGTTGGTCCAAAATTAATTAAAAAAAATAATAATTTTCAACTTTAATTTAATTTTCAATATTTAATTTTCGAAAATCATTATATAAAAACATGTAAAATTTCAAAAATTTAAAATATAATAAAATAAATACTTTGAAAAATATCTAATTTAAGTTCTTCTAAAATAACTAAATTTTCAACTTAAATTATATTCAAACAAAATTTAATTAAATAATTAATTAAGTTCTAACCACTTAATTTGAAAAATATTCCATTTTAAGTTGATCCAAAATTTAACAAATTTTCAACTTAAAAAATATTCCAAGAATCTTCAATAACTAATTCCTAGAATTCCTCAACTTAATTTTGAAATTTAAAAAATATAAAAAAAAAAATAGCTTCAGAAGGAATCTAGTTAGTTATAATTCTATATTTAATTAAATACAAGAAAAATACATATAGTTTATCTTGAATTAATTTTATTAAACTAAGTGTGTTTTTCTTAAATTAATTTCAAAATATTCGAATGAAAAGTAAATTTCATTTATTTTGAAATTAATTATGTTGCTAATCAATTTTATTAGGTTAAACTAATTTAATTAACCTAGTACAGTTATTCAAATCAGGCAAATGGGCCTTCACAGTTGGGGTTGTTCATTTGAGAGAGGGCTAGGTTCAGTATGTCGTACCCACTGCTATTGGCCCCCTAACTCTCACACAAGGCCCAAAAGAGAGAAATTTAACCTTAAAATGAACAACTGTTATTAATTGATTAGGCCCAAAAACTAAATGGACCTAAATAAAATCTATCAAGGTGTGACATTTTATTTAGCAACCTAGTCCATTTTAATTAAAAAAAATGGCTACCTATATGCATCTAAACACAAAGTAAATATATAGGCTCACACAGACACACAGATTTGGATGGATCCTATCATGTTACTAGGTCATACACAGATGAAAGAAGAATGTAAAATTTACCTGTTACAAATTATTGGTTTGACCTATTGGCAATTGAACCATGGGTTAAAATCAGATCATTGGATCTGTCAACAAGTTAACCATGATAATTTAGATCAAGCAATAATAGGTTTTATAAAACTTACAAACAAGATAAAACACATACACCTGGAACAAGTTGGATAGTTGGATATAAGATTTATTTAATTTTAAATTAATTAATTAATTTAATAATTTTCGAAAAATAAAAAAATGTTATTTTTTCGGTTAAATAAGTAATTAAATAAATAAATAAAATTTAAAATTAAACTTATAATTTTGAAAAATTAGGTTTCAACTAACCTAAATATCTTTTTCAAAAAAAAAAATGCTAACTACCTTTCAAATTTTATGTTATTTTAAAAATTAAATATTCAATAAAATAAAATGATAATTTAATATCATTTTTCTGATTTTACAATTTAATTAAAATAAAAAAAATTACAAACTTTAAAAGTTAGCATAATATCCTATTTCTATTCAAAATATCATGATTTTTACCAATTTTCAATTCAAATTTCACTAATATCTTAAATGAATTTTAAAAAAAAAATAATAATAATTTAATTCTGATAATTAGATTTGAAATTTGAAACGTAAAAATCAAAATACAAAACTTCACAAAAAAAACTGAAATTAATTCCATGTAAAAGCATGAAAAAATGAAAAAAAAAATCGAAAAAATTGCAAGTTGTACGGGTGGTATGCATTGCATACCATCCCCTCACGTCCTAGGAGTGCACAGTCGAGGTTTCGGCGCTGGAGGCTACAAGCAACCATTCCGCGCGCGCAGAGGTGGGATTCAGACAATCCCGCCTGTCCTGAACGAGAAGCCACGGACAGATCTTTTCTGAATGCGCGTGAACCCCTAAAATCAATGGGTTCCGCGCGCGCACGTGGGGTGACACCACCCCTAATTTTTTCAAAACTTCGAAAAATCATAACTAATTTAAATAAAATCAAAATCAAGTCCTCTAAAAAAGTGAATTGCTTAACATTTTTCAAACTATGCAACAAAAATAATTCCAGAATGAAAATTCAATTATTTTTCATAAAAATTTTACAAACATCAATCAATCACCAAATAACACACATATCAACATGAAACCATCCAAATCACACAGAACTCGTTTTAAGTCAAAATTTCTTGAAAGTAAATCAATTAACCTGGCCCTGAGGCCAGTTGTTGGAATTATTTTACCAGTATCTCAGATTTACTAACAAGTATGTTATTTAAAATCCTATTTATGTAATATTTACATTTATTAAATTATAAGACTTAGAATATAATATAGAAATATCGAAATTTTAAATTCAAGATATTTTATTACATCATCTTATTAGAAATTTTAAATAAATTTAAATTTTGAATAAACTTGATATTTGAAAAATTGGTTAGATATTTTATTTTTTATTTTTGTTAGAATTTAGAAAATTTAGGAGTTTGTTGAATTTTGAATTTTTTTCAAATATTCTCTAACAACCTAAATTTGAATTCTAGTTAAGATATTTATTTTAAAATGTATTTTTTAAAAAAAATTTAAAATTGAGATATTTTAGCTTACTTTCAAGATATTTCAAATTAGTTACTTGTTTGTATTTATTGTTTGATTATTATATTATATATTCATTTTTTTTTTTTTACAAACCTATTATTTATCTGATCTAAATTGCTATGATTAACTTGTTGACAGATCCAATGATCTGATTTTAATCATAGTCCAATTGTCAATAAATCTTATAAATAATTTGTAACAGGTAAGTTTTGCAATTTCTTTCATCTGTGTAAACCTTGTAACATGATAGGGCACATCCAAATCATTTGACCTGCATGAGCCTATGTGTTAGCTTATTGAGCTTAGATGCATATAGGAAGCCCATTAAGTTTTTACTAAGTAAATGGACTAGGTTGCTAAAAGAAATTTCACTTAGGAAATTTTATTTAGGCCCAATTAGAATTGGACTTATTCAATTAATAACAATTATTTATATAAAGGTTAAATTCCTCTCTTTTGGGCCTTGTGTGAGAGTTAGGAGGCCAATAGCAGTGGGTATGATATACTGGACCCAGCCCTCCCTCACATGAACTACCCCAATTGTGAAGGCCCATTTGCCTTATTTAAATAATTGTATTAGGTTAATTATATTAGTATAACCTAATTAAAATTGAATTAGCAATATAATTAACTTTTAAAATATATGAAATTTATTTTTCGTTTTAATATTTTAAAGTTAATTTAAAAAAAAATACTTAGTTAATTGAAGTATATTCTAGATAGTTATTTCTAGTACTAGTTATTTTTTCTAATATTAAATAGGAAAATATTTTAGATTGAAAATTAATTAGTTATTTTAATTAATTTTGGATCAATTAAAATAAAGAATATTTTACTAGTATTAAATTAGAATTAATAATTAAGTTTCATCTATACTTAATAATTTATTTCTTGAATTTAATACATTTAATTAAATTGAAAATTAAATATCTAAGTTGATTTTCATCATGATACTTAAATACTATTATTTTCATGATATTTAATTAAATTGAAAATTATTTTAAGTTGGATTTTTTTTTTTAATTTCATAACAACTTAAATTTAAATAATTTTCAAAATGTATTTTATTTTTTATTTTATTAATCAATTTTCAAAATTGCATTTTATTATGCAAGAAATTTTTTTTATTCAAAATAGATTAAAGTTGAAAATTAATTATTTATTTTAATTAATTTTGGACCAACGTAAATCAATGATTTTTTCATTTAATGATTAATTAACAATAAATGAATTAAAATATATTATAATTAGAAAATGAATTAATTAGTCAATGAAAGTCTAGATAGATATTATCTGGTTCTGCTTGAAGTATTTTTCTAGTAGTATTTAATTAAATATAAAATTAATATTTAAGTTGATTTTCATCATGATACTTAAATATTTGAATTTTTCTTTATATTTAATTAAATAGGAAAATTATATTTTAGTTGAAAATTAATTTTTATTAATAAATTTTGGACCAACATAAAATTAGAATAATTTTTCAGGATTTATTTTTACTTTATTTTAGAGCATTTCGAAAATTGTATTATTATATACTTTAATTTTTCGAAATGCAATATATATTTATAGAAAATTAAATATGAGTTGCAAATTAATTTAAATTAATACAACTTAAATTGAATAATTTTTTAAATATTTATTGAAAATTATTACTAAGATGGAAATAATTCATTTTATTTTCATATCCATCTAAGTATAATTTTATAAATATTAAATTAAAATTTTATTTAGAATTTTATTCTAAATTGAAAATTTTAATTAAATAAATATATATTTAAAATAAATAGATTAGAATAAATATTAGAAGAAAATACATTTTAAATAATGAACTTTATTATTATTAGGATATGCGATCTCCATTATTGGTTTTACATAGTTATTGTTTTAGTGAGTAATCCTCCCTAATAGAGGAACGTTCATTAGCAATTTAACGCCGTAGAATCTCAAAAGTTAAGTACTTTTTGTAAGTGTTTATTTTAGTATGGATCACCCTAATGGTGGTGACTTTAATAGGGCTTACAAAAGTATGAAAGAATGGTGGAAGCTCATAAGATAGAATAGCCTTGACTCTCGCCTAAACGGGACAACGCTGAATTCTTATCTTGATCGAATAAAAGGTTGCTAGAATGTTTATCATTTTAGATGAGCTGACAACTCTATTCAATGGATGGTAGCTTTGACTCTCGCTTAAACGGGACACTGATATCAGTTTGTTGAAAACCTTTGAAATTATTTAGGATTGTATGTTTTAGTATTTTCACTTGTCATTCCTACTTGCTATGTGCTAATAATTTCAGAATGAGATTTTGTGTTAAACCTTACTTGATTTCTATTTATTGTTATTTGTAGTATCCAATATGACAATGACCAATCCCATGTTGTCACTGTTGACTGATAATAAGCTGAGTGGATCTAACTTCCCTAAATGGAAAGAGAACATTAACATTGCTCTCATAGGTGAAAGTGCCCTATTTGTGTTAACTGAACCGTCTCCTGAATAGTCGAGTGACAATGCAACCAAAGCTGTAAAAGAGAAGTACGAGCATTGGCAGAATGCTAACAACAAAGCTCGATACTTCATGCTTTTTCAGCATGGTTGACACCTTGAAAACAAGGTTTGCAAACACTGTCACGGCTGCAGAAATCATTACACAGTTAACTGAACTCTTCAGAATGGCATCAATCCAGTCTCGCTTTGATGCGACAAAGAAATTTATCAATGCACGGATGGAACCTCATCAGAACGTGCGTGATCACCTTCTCCAGATGGCAAGTTATTTCCAGGAAGCTCAGAATCATGGAGCTGAAATGTATCAGACAACTCAAGTGAGTCTTATCTTGAATAGTCTGACTCCAGCCTTTCTGCCCTACACTTCAAATTATGTCATGAATAAGAAGGAACAAGACTTTCACACGTTAGTCAATGACCTTAAGACATATGAAAATTTGATTGGAGGACCGAAGAAGAAAGGGAGTAAACCTCATAATTCTGGAAATGTTAATGTGGCGACTAAAGCTGAGGCAAACTTTGCCTCTACTTCAAAACCCAAGAACAAGAAGAAATGGAAGCTATGAAAACAGTTAAAAAGAAAAAGGCTGCTACTCCTGGTGATACACCAAAAGGAAAATGCTTCTACTGCAATGAAAAAAGGACATTGGAAACCTCAATGCCCTAAATTTCTAGCAAAGAAACAAGGTATTTCTTTTCCTAGAAACGGATGTGTTTTAGTGAATTATTATCCACTTGGATTATTAATTCTGGACCTACTAACCATGTTTATTTTTTTTTCTTCTTGTTACAGCTCCAGCTGCTTGAACTCGGATGCTATCTTAGCGATTCGAATCAGATGGTTGGACAAAAGGGTAGAGTTAGTCCAAGATGAAGATGAAGCTCGGATTTTTTTTATTTTTGAATTAATTGTTTTAGTTTTAAAACGTTTTGGATTTCAATTATTAGTTTGGGATTTTATTCCTTATTTTATTTCATATTGTTGTAGACAATTCCTTTAATTTTGGAGAATTTTATAATAAAGTTTTCTATTTTGGAAATTGCATTTATGAATTGAGCTTCATTTACTTTATCTTGAGTATGCCAGTACCAATTATATTTATATGTTTTAATAATTGTATGTGTATGTGTTTTTATTATTGACTAAATTCTATAGTATCTTGAACTCTACAAAGAGTTAATACTACATAAACACTTAGAATTTCATTTTTATGTTTATGAGTAATTGTTAATTCTAAAACAATTATTAAGAATTTGTTTAATAGAAAGATATTTTGATCTGATAGGGGTGGAAAAAGTTAAGAATAATATGCAGTTCAACGATCTTTTATATCTATTGAACTCTGGATTATATTCATAACACCATGTGATCTCTATAACACTTAGAGATGGACCATAATCTCTATATCCCTTAGGGGTGGATCATAATCTCTATATACTTAGGGGTGGACTACACTATTGAAATATGTAGTTCATTTTGAACTCTGGACTATATTCAATACACCACAGTACTCTTTGTCACACATATTTTAAACATGGAAGTAATATAATGAATTAGCAATTATCAGAATAAATTCTTGATCTTGATTTATGTTCCAGTTTATATTTACTGTTGTCATAGAAATTGGTACCAATAAAGTTCTTTGACATTGTATCACACTACCTTAATTGAGTGGGAAAATTTTAAAATTCTTTACCCATTTTCATTTGGTTGACACTTGTGATAGGAACTTAAGAACACTACTGAGAAAGTAAATCTAACCATTCATATGGATAGAAATAACTTATCAGAATTATGAGAATAAGATAGAAGAATTCTTGCATAGTCTATTCGAATGACTTGGGCAAAAATTCCTAATCCTCATAAAATTTTATGGTATCTTAATTTGATTACTTAATCTCTAGCAAGTATTTTACACTTCATTTAAAATACTAAATTGCTATGTTGATGACTTAGTCTAGAAAGAACTTACAGTTTCAGACTAAGATAATATAAACCTCGATATAAACCTCCATGTTCTTTCCCAAGATGTGTTGGAACATCTTGTTGACCAATTTTTGATATGTTGCTTTGGCATTCTTGAGCCCGAAGGGCATGACAATATAGCAATATACTCCTCTATCTATTTGGAAGCTAATGTGTTCTTGATTTGCTACTTGCATTTTGATTTGGTTGTAGCTGGAGTACGCATCCATGAAACTCAATAATTCATATTCGGACATGGCATCCATCATCTAATCAATCTGAGAGAGTGGAAAATAATCATTTGGGCAGGCTTTGTTGAGGTTTGTGAAGTCGATACACATTCTCCTGGCTTCATTTGGCTTTGGGACCAATACTGGGTTCACTAGCCAAAATATAGAGCTCTGGAGGAACTCTATGGAAGTTATTTTTTTAATTTTCACCTTTATTGCTTCTATCCGAACCGGATCCAATGGCCTTCTTTTTTGGCAAACTAGGACCACTTCAGATTAATCACAATCATACCTGAATGGCTCCACGCCAATATGTCTTGGTTCTTCTTCACTGTGGATACAACTTTTTCTTTTACCGTCGAAGATAGATTTCGTCCCACCTTAATAAATTTGGTGTGGTCTGCTTCATTAATACTGACTTCCTCAACATGCTCCAACATCTCAATTGTTCTTTCTATCTTCAATCAAGAATCTAATTTTTCTTCCTCCTGAATCATCCTTTGACCTAGCTAGGAAAGTGCTCTGAGAGCCTCTTCAAT
The DNA here is from genome assembly GCF_029168945.1 of Cannabis sativa. Taxonomy (NCBI): domain Eukaryota; kingdom Viridiplantae; phylum Streptophyta; class Magnoliopsida; order Rosales; family Cannabaceae; genus Cannabis; species Cannabis sativa. The sequence continues at coordinate 21,172,767 of NC_083607.1, forward strand.
TTCCTCTCTAACCATAAAAACGGACCTGGCAGAGACGTTGTAACATTTCCTTGCGCTTCTCGAATCGCCCCAAACAACTATAATGCTTCGGTCATCACATAAGAATCTCATGCATAGGTGCTGATGGAAGTAATTTCTACAAAGTCAACTAAGATCGGGCATCCTAGGATAGCGTTTAGGCAGTGGGGAAGTCCACTACCACAAATATACAATGCTTAAAATTGGAGGCAGTAGTGCTTCTAATGATACACTCATTCAAAGTATCTAGGAGCTAAATCTTCCCCATTGGCAGTAGAGAATCTAGATTAAAGCCTTGAAGCTCGATGGGGCATGGAATCTGATCGACTTCGGTCATCCCAATTGCTTGGAAGGCAAACTTGAATAGTATGTTGACAGAGCTTCTATTGTCCACTAATACTCTGGACAATCTTTCGTTGGCAACCTGGGCTTCAATTACTAACGAATCATTATGGGGGAAGTGTACGTATCAGGCATCTTCTTCTGTGAAGGTGATGGGAAGATTCATTGTTCGTGAATGGTGGGCTAGAGATTGTACTAGGGCACACACTTCTCCATGATAATCTAGTTCTTTCAAATATCTTTTTTATGCATTGCGAGTGCTTTCGGCAATGTGTGGTCCTTTGGAGATAGTATCCACATAGCCATCCATGAGTGGCAGAACCAACCGGGGCAGATATGGGTTCCCTGGTCTAAGAGCAAGGAAAACTAAGTTAGCCTGTGTATTGGGTATCCCCTGAGGGGCTTGAATGGTCAGTAACTATATCGTCGGAGCTAGTAAAGTTGGAGGTCATATTCCGGGAGCATGAGGGAAACCTATGTTGGGATTTTATGCCTTAAATAAAACCCGTTACAATCTAATTTGATTTGTTATCAATAAAAGATTAGAAGTCATTTATGATTACATGTTGTTTTTCATGTTTATGGTTTAATATATATATACAAAATCTATTAAGTCCAGAACATAGAGTCATTCACAATTACAATGATGTCAACACAGTGGAATGTGATTGTGATTATATGCTTCAAAAGACAAAGTCCCTGTTTCATCAGTGCATTGGATTTACGAATTACACTGATGTGATAATCAGTGATGAAGTGTACTTACACTTTGCATAAGTGTTATGTTCTTTCCAGAATATTGGCAAAGTATACTAGTTTCAAATGTATGGAGTATACATTGGACTGGACCGATATTGATCTTAGTTAAGATATTATAATACTTACCGTTGTATCTTTCCAAGTCAATATCACTAGTTGATCTTAGATCAAAAGATTTTAATCCTAATAAGCTTAGGCTCAATCTCAGGAGTGCTATTCATGTTCTTTGATTTGTTAGTTAAGCCTTCTTTTGGGTCAGGGTGATACGTACATTTTGGGAACATGATAGTATGATTGAGTGGGAGCGCTAAACATAAATATGGAATCTATAGCTTCTATAGGTATTTAGAAGTTAAATGATGATTTCCTTCGAGCTTAGATGTAAATGGAAGATCTCTTGTTTTAGTGATTATATTTTAGTTCAACATCATTTACAGGTAGCTAAGTGTTTTAAGGATCAAAATACATTGAGGTACTCCGTGTAAATCATCTATATAGAGGATTTTTGATTATTGAGATTATAACGATGGTTAAATGTGATAGTGTATCTATATGGTGGAACATATAGAGCGTTCTATATGACTGAGAGTGCAATTCCAAGTTCTAAGAGTGGATGCAACAAGGAATTAATAAGTTAGGGAATTTACTAGGTAAATTCTGGTTCAGCTTATTGGAAGCTCAGTAATATAGGCCCATGGTCCTCATTCTAGTTGAGACCATACTGCTTGTAAGACTTAGATAATTGATTTAATTAATCAATTATAATTCTAAAATTAGACTATGTCTAGTTTATGAATTTTCACTAAGCAAGGGCTAAATTGTGAAGAAAATAGATTCTAGGTTTTATTTATTAATTGGAAGACTTTATTATGTCTAATTAATAATTATATTAAATGATAATATTATTTAATAATTTATTTTAGTTATTAAATAATTAGTTTTGGCATTTAAATGGTTAGAATTAGAAAATTGGCGTTTTTGAGAAAATAGAAATGAAAATTATCAAAATTGCAAAATACCAAGTGGGGCCCATTAACCCTATGGCCGACCACTTAATGGTGCTTTTTCCAATTATTATTTTCATTATTTTAATGCCAAGTAATTCGTAACCTAAACCTAGTGGTTACCTATAAATAGATAGTGATGGCTCACACTTAACAAGAGATTGAAAATCAGAAATTGTTGTCTTTAGAAAAATTTGAGCCTCCTATCCTATTGTCTATAGCTGAACCTCTATTTCCCTCTTTTATTCTTCAATTTTTCGAAACCTTGAGTGATAGAGTGAGTGCCCACACACATCAAGTGGTATCTCAATCATAGTCTGGAAGATTGTGAAGAATCGAAATTGAAGAGAAGGACATTTGGGCTCAGATCTTGGTGATACTCTGCGACAGAAAGGATACAAGGGTTAGAGATCTGAGTGGAAGGAGACATATTATTCCGCTGCACCCAATGTAAGGTTTTCTAAACTTTATAAGTGTTTAATTTCATTGTTTTAGAAATTCATATTAGGATGTTAATGAAACATACTTGTTAGTAAATCTAGATCCTGGTAAAATATATTCCAACAACCTCCACCCTGCAGTGAATTTACAGCTCCTTGTTTTCTAGGAATGACGAGTTGACCATGCGTTATACCCTGTCCAGGGTAGATTATCAGAATCCATACCCACTAACCTAGATGTCCTACTCAGGCCAAAGTTTTTATCTTGTCTTTCAAATGGTCACATTTGTTGGTGGTATAACCAACATCTCTATGATACTCACATCACTTGCTCTAATCCCTTTCTTTCTTCCCTCCTTGTTACATTTTAGGATAATTCTTGTAATGAACCATATTGCAAGTTGCCTTGTATACTTTTTCTTGAGTATCGATCAAGTTGGTATACTCAGTTTACTTCTGGTCATACCTGTTTCTTCCTTTCTTTAGAACCTCACTCCGGTTCTGAATCTTTCTACTTCTCTTGTTCTGTGATTGACTTACATTTGATTTTGGAACTTTTGTCTTTGCTTGTTTAGGAGTGGCACTACATATGATTTGTACTGCTCCGTACCCAGAAAAGTTATTCTGAGCAGGTTTGTATTCAAAGGTAGCTGGTCCATAGATTGTGGCAATCCTAAACTACAATAAGCTAGGGGAGCTTTCCTTTTATAGGGAAGGAGGTCCAATTAAATTACAATAAAATAATAGAAAAGTTGCATGAAATTCGCCAAAAAATTCTACACTAACTCGTGAGTCGATTTTGAGGCCCAAAACTCCAAAATCATGGCAACAGTGTGAGACACACCTAGATCCACCTTTAAAAGCGCTTTAATATGCCATTTGAACTGCAACTTTTAGATAAACAATGAGTGAATTATGGATATTTTACTGAGTGGTGTGCATTATTGAAAAATTAGCAAACTAACTTAACAGCGACCAAGTTACCGCAAATATCATCTTGGGTGCCTAGAACTTGCGCTTTTTGGGGTTTCTGTATATTTTTATATGCTAAATGATGTGAAGCTATTGTTAGTTCATTCTTTGATTTTGGTGAAGTTATCTTGGCAATTTTACTCGATGCAAGCATGGAGATCACCGATTGTGGCTGGGTGATGACCAGGTGATCACTAGTGCGTGTAGGTATCGGTGGACTTGTGCGTGACACGTGTAAATGAGATAATGATTTGAGCAATCATCCAAATCTTATTTTGGAAGAAAAATAAGATTGATTCCTAGACAAGAACTATTTTTTGATGGACAAAACACTATGCTCTAGGTTGAACGTCAACCTGGATGCCCATTATGGTGCCTGGTGGTGCCTTGGGACTAAGCCACCATTCAGAAGATATTTTCATCGAATCCCAAGTCTCATATCTTGTTTTGGGAAAAAAACAAGAATAATGCTTGAGACAATATTGCAATCGAATCGATGGAATTACAAGTTCATGTAGAACATGTCAACTTAGGCACCCAGTGTCAGGGGAGTTGAGCTGGCGACTCATAGGCAGTGGCTTGGTTAACGGAACCATTTGGAGCATAGCAAAAGCGAGTCTTCATAGGAAAATTGTCACTGCTTATGGACCCGAACTTGGGTGATCTATCCATAACACCTTGGGCGCCCAGCTTTTCATCTAGGCTCAAGATGGTTTTGTTTGTTTCCTGAATGCACTTGTATCTTCATCGTAGACTAAAATAAGGGAAATGCCTAGAAAAATTCTTTAGAAATATGTAATGGAGTGCCCTAGATTGAGATATGTCAACGTGGGCACCCAATGCCCATAGTGGCCTAGGGGCTTGCACTAGGCGCCTAGGTGGGGGAAAAGTCTCCAGAATTTGCCTCGTTGATGTTTAATATCTTTTTTCTTGAAAAGTACTCCACAAATTTTAGTTTCATCAAATTTTTGCGGGAAATACTCGGTGAAACAAAATTGGTGCCCAGGTTAAAATGTCAACATGGGAACCTATAATTTGACTTGGGATTCTTCGGGATGTCATTGGTGAAATCTCTTGTCCTAGCATTGTTTCTTGTTGAATTTGAGGAGTCACAGTCAAAAGAAGTTCTCAAAAACCTAAACCCTAGCCGTTGTGCACCTAAATCGACTAGATTTCAACCTGGGCTCCCATTAGGGCTGCAAAGTAAGATTGGAGGGGCCGGCTTTCGATCAAAATTCCTGGGTGTCATTTCTTGTAAACTTATCTCCAAAGTCCAAACCTTTGTTTAGGCATGTCTTTCATGTATCCTCGAGCAATGTCTAAGCAGAACACCCATATAAAGTTGTTGAGAACCAAAATTGATGCAAGACAGCGCACAGGATGTCAACCTAGGCGGCTAGTACAGCTACTAGATCCAGCTTGACCCTCAAGATGTCCACGTGACATCATCAGCCTCATGGTTCATTATTTTGTGGTCATTGTGACTTGTTTGCTGAAGAATAACACAAAAAATGACTTTATTGGATCTTGGTGCTTACCTAGGTGCCCCCAGTATGTAGATAACATTGCCTTATCCTGGGATGCAAGGCCCTATAAATTGTATTCTTCGTGTCAATTGTCCAAAATAGTATCCACGTTAATGTCATCAAGCTAACTTTTTGATTAAACAAGTTACTTAACTAAATATGGAAAAATCATCAATTGTGAAGTTATACAATTACTTAGCCATACTTGAAAATTAATAATTGATTGTCATGGTAACTAATTATTTAGTTTTATTTGGAAAAGAAAAAAAATAAAATTGATGTGGAAAAAAATTAATAGTGGTGGTAAATGGTTAGTAAGGAATATTTGGGACGAGCGAATTAGATTTAATAATAATAATACAGAAAATTTGTGGAAAAACTCTTTTTATATTTATAATTGTTATAAATATGACTCTAATAAAAAAAAGGTAGTGGCCAAAAAATCTTATCTTATGATTTTGTTGCAATGGTAGTATTTTTTTGTTGTTAAATATGTCAATTAAGTTCGTTAAGTGTTTGCTCAAAACCATGTGGCAATATATTTTTTTAACTTATTCAATACATAGTCCAATAACATGTCGCCACGTGTTTTTTTATGACGCGGTGATCAAAATCACACATGATTAACAAAGCAGCAAACCACAATCGGCGGCGGCACCTCCTCGAACCAGGATAGCTCATCGTCTAACCGAAGAGCATGTTTTGCCAAACCATGTGCTGCAGAATTCACATCTCGAGCCACATGGGACAAAACTACTCCCGGAAGTTTAGACAATAAAGCTATGACATCCTCAAGTAGCACACCCAGCTCATTAAAGAGGACCCTTCCTTTGTGTACAGCTATGACTAGAGACAAAGAATCAGAAAAAAAAACCTCTTTAATATGGATTCCGCATGAAATAGCCCAATTAAATCCAACCAAAAGAGCCAAGGTCTCTGCTTGTATTACCGAAATACTACCTGAAAACATAAAAAAGCAGAAAACATCACAATGATAAGCTATAAGTAGAAACTATAGTCAGAAACTACAACGAGAAACGCAACCCAAATAAATAAAAAACCAACAATGCAAAGAAAAGATAAAGGAAAAACTAGCCAAAGGGATAACCCTTTGGCTAGTGAAAGAAACCATAAAACACAATACAAACATTTTTCTCAAAAGGGGCAAATCATATAAGGCTTGACACATCATAGCCTGATACAAATGTGTTGCCACGTGTTTTTGATTTGACAATTAATGGCCAAAAATGTACAATTGTAACAAAATCGTAAGATAAAATACTTTTGCTACTATTTTTTTTATTAAAATTATGCGTAACAATTATAAATATTAAAGGAGTTTCGCGGCAAATATCCCTAATAATAATAAGATTGTGGTGGTGAGTGGTTAGGCAGATTTGAAAAAAAAAAATCATGGTGGTAACTGATAACTTTATATTTGGAAAAAAAAAAAATCAGATTTAAGAAAAAAAATAAAAGAAAAATTAAATTAAATTAAAAAAAAAATAGGAAAACTTACAAAAATACTGACTTTTTTCCTACTCTTTACAAAAATACTGCAACACGGCAAAAATTTCTTTTATACTGTCTAGGCCCATTTTTTTTTTCTTTTATACTACCCAGGCCCATTTTTTTTTCTTTTGTATTGTTAAAGTTAACAAGGGACAAACGACGCCTCCTTCCTCGTTGGGAACGGACAGAGCAACAACACAACACCTGCTGCAATCCCAAATATCACATCCACAACAACATAATTTCAAGAAAATGTGAAAATGCTTGAAAACAACACAACAGATGAGGACATTCTTCAGTGTTTCCTTGTCCTTGTTTTAAAGTTTTTTTTTTTAATAAAAAGGTTGATTGGGATGTGGGCTGTCACAAAAGTGACAGGTTCTTTACCTTTTTTTTTTTTTTGATTTAAATGGATACTCTCTTTATATACTATACACTTTATTCATCTTTTTTATGTGTTTTTTTAATTAAAAAAATTAATAAAAATGTTTGATGTGATGTTGCTTATCATATTGTTGGCAGACCTTTTTTTTTTAATAAAATCAATTTTTTTTTTTTTAAAAAAAAAAAAGAGTGACAAATAAGGCACAATAAATGATGATTTGAAAGTGATTGTCACATCTCATAATTTTTTTTAATAAGAATTAAATTTTTAAAAAAGTGATACATAAAACTCCTTTAACGTTATTATTATTCCATTGTTCTTCTTCATCTTTTTTTTCTTCCATTTTTGTTCTAATTTCTTCTTCTTTCTTTTTTTTTCTTTTCTTTTCTTTTTTTTTCTCTTTTGCTTTTGTTAGTAACTTAAGAATGGGAAAGAACTACTTCAAAAAAGAAAAAAAAAATTCATAGCCCTACTTCCCCAGTTCCTGCTAAAAGAAAACTAGGTGATGGTACTTCGAAGAGCACTAAATCAAAATACCCTCGATCTGTATTGGAGAACTCCAACTCTGATTTTGAGTTGGAGCCAGAGTTCGAAAGTCTTCCAAATTTGATAAGATTTTTTTTATTGATCTTGTGCTGTTTTAGGGTTTGTTTTAAGTTGATTATATTTCCCATTTCTCTTTACTTTTTTTGGCATATTTTTTTGTTAGTCCTCCTATTTTATGGTTTTCTGTTTGTTTGACTCTGTGTCTCGTTGTTGTTGTTGTTTTGTTTTGTAAACTCTTAGGGAAAGGGTAAATCCCTAGTGAAGATTGTTCAATCAACTGATTTGTTTGATGACATAATTGGGAAAAAGATTGTTGAGGTGTGTGATTTCATTATTTTAGTTATAATATTTTTTTATGCTTGTTTTTTATGTTCTTTATTTTTTTTGTGTTATTTTAGTTTTGTTTTAGTAGTATTTTCTTATATTTTTTTTATAGGTTGGGAATCCAAGTACACTCGATCAGAATACTACCATTCCAGAGTTATGACCTCTGGTTATTACTTTGTTATTGAAGATATTAAAAACATTCTTAATGAAACCCATTTAAATATACAGTAGAACCTCTATTTAAGAATACTCTATTCAAGAATAACCTCTAATTTGTTATAAAAAAATCAAGTCCCGATTTGGGCCAGTTATAAATAAGAATAACCTCTAAATTGTAATTAGTTATACATTTTTTAAGTCTCATATTAACAAAGTATACCTCTATATAAGAATAATTACATCTTAATAAAATATATACATGTATTTTATAAATTTATTTATGTAAAATTAATAATTTTATTTTAAATTATAATACATGTATGAAATTATATTTACTCTAAAATATTTCTATTATGATATAGTATTAATCATTATTTATTGTTATTATTGTTACATTGATATTTTTTGGTTTTTTAATTTTTTTTTTCTAGAGTAACTCTATTTAGTTATAACCTCCCAATTAGAATATAATTTACTTAGTCCCAAGTGTATTCTTGGATAGAGGTTCTACTGTACTTTCAAAACATGTATTGGAAGTTGTTTTTGATTGCGTAGTAGGTGAGGACATTCTTCAGTGTTTCCTTGTCTTTGTATGCCTAACCTTTTTCAACTTCTGGGTGGTGTTTGTCTGTTATTAGCTTCGCGTTGTTGATGTCGATTTCTGGATCTAGTTCTTTACTGTTATTTTTAAATTTTTCTACCATTTCATCAGCAACCAGCTTCGTATAGTTAACTATGTCGAATTACGTTCTCGAATTCTCTTGTTTCTGACTGTCCTCCTTCTTCTGATTGGTATTCGAGTGTGTATGATTCTGTTGTTTTCAAGTATTGTTGTGAGGGAGAAAGGAAAGTAAGAGAAAAATGTCACTTTGTTTAATATAATAAGTATTTTTGTCCTTTAAATTTATGACACTACTAGAACATACCTCTAAAATATACAACTTGTTAATATTTCCTATGAACTTTTCCATTTACAGAAATTTAGTTTTACGTTAGATTTCGTTCTATTCTTTTGTTTAAATACTGACAAGTCTTTGTAAATTAACAAATTTAACCATTAAACTTTGATAACTAACAAATCGTTCCCCATTCAAATAAAAATAAGAAAGATTTAACATTTTTTTAGTAAATCTTAAAAAGTTTATTCAAATTTAAAAAAATAGAATTTTTTTATTTTTACACTTCAAAATATTTTTTTTTTCGCATTTTGACGGAATTCTTCATAGAAACTCCTATTGCAACTAACGGAGTAACCTAAATCGCAACCAAAATCCGTATAGCAACCCCACGGGAGAAACTACTTGAGAAACTCAAACCGTAAATTAAAAAAAAAAAAAAAAAAAAAAAAAAAAAACCTTAAAAAATAGTATACAAGGTAATTTCCTGAAAAAAAAAAATTATCTTGAATGGTTAAGAAAATTAAAAAAGAAACCACAATTGTAAAATTAACCAAGCAATTTAAATAATTGATCATTTTTTTATTAAACAATCCATTTAGATATTAAAAATTCAATTTGTGAAAAACTTAAATTTTATGGCGATAAATTTGAGTCTTTTTTTCTTAAAAAATATAGATTTATTTAAGTAAACATAATATCTTTTTTAGTATAATTTTTGAGATTGTTTAAAAATAATTTTATATTTTTATTAAATTTTTAACTATTTTTAAAGATACGAGTTTATAAATATAAATAAAATAAAATTTGAAAATATTTTTTATGAATAATTTAGATTTTTAAGTAAAATAAATTTTTTTCTTTAATTTTTTTATTAATTTAATACTTTTATCAATTTTTTTTAATAATATTTGAAGAATTAATAAAAAAAATATAATTTTTAAAATTGACTTTTTTTTTATTAAAAGTGGTAAATTTTAATATTTGTCAAAGTTTAGAGAGTAAATATGTTAATTTTTTAACCGTAAAAGAATCAATGTTTAACAGAAATACCATAATTATGTAAGTGTTATATTTAAAATAAAAATTAACAAATTGTATATTTTAGGAGCCACAATCAAATAGTGTGGAATGCACAGAAAGCGAAAATACTAACTATTATTTTGCTTTATGTATTTTTGTTTACGGTATTTTATTCCATGTTAATTTTTTTTATTATTATTATTTTGCTTGAGTTATCATATATCTCTAACCACACTTTTTAAATGCACTCTTTACCTAAATTAGAGAATTTCTTCAAAAAATAAACTCCAGCCATAAAAATTGCTCTCTAAAATAGAGAATCAATAAACTCCCTACTTTTTCTCAAAATACTTTTATATTATTATTACAATAAAAGAAAAAGTAGAGGTTACTTTTTTTTATTACTTTAAAAATATTTAAAAACTAAAAATCATTAAAATAATAAATGCTAATTAAAACAGATGCATGGTTGTGGTGATATTAAAAAAATTGGGTCTCTACTTTAGGCCGCTAGATATAGAAAGTAGAAACCAATTTATTTTTCCAAATATTTTTATAAAATCCCCATACTTTGATCGAAGACATAAAATTAAGTTGAAGCCCCCAAAAAAAGGGATGTTGCAGTAAAACTACACACCTAGCATTAATTCCAAAGAGAAAGAAAAACGATAAAAATATAGATGTTTCTTTCACTTTTGTTTGGCATTAATGGGTAAAAAGTAAACCCACTTTATTACTATTGTGAAGTTGAGAAAGGAAGAAAACGACTTGAGAAGCCTAAATTAAAATAAATAAGCAATAGATCCTTTTTCTTCAGAGGTCCCCCACCTAAGTGGTTACTGCTAATTCAATATATGTATAGAATTGGTCACTCATGGAGTTTTTGAAAACTCAGATCATGTTGTTATGTGACACATAACATCTAAAGCTGGTCAGTAAACAAAGACTTGTGTCCCAATCACGGGCATAAATTAATTCTGCATTGTCAATGGCAAACGCAATGCAAGTAGCAAAAAAAATACCCAATAATTCATCATTATTATTATCACTGTTGTTAATGCTTGAGAATCATAAAGTCAAATATCTGGACCCATGGTGTTAGAATAATTGAACCTTAAATCAAGTTTTTTCATGTGGTCACTGGTCGTTATATTTATATAAATATATATTCTATTTATATATTGTTATATATGTATCTATTTGTATAAACACACACCAAGTTAAAGGACCACCACCAATGTGACAAAGTGAATATTTGAGCCATAATATAATTATTTTGTTTTTGTCAATCTGCCCATCAATATAGCCTTTCTCTTTCCTCTACCTTAGTCTTTCACTTGACAAAGATTCTTTTTTATTGCTATTCTGTTACTATTTATTTATTTATTTTTTAATTGGGGGCGGGGAAGTCACACACCTTATTTAAAAATGGTTACTCTTTTATCTACACACTACAGGCTAGACAGGTTAAGAAGAAATGTTAGAAAAATTTACATAATAAACTAAAAATTAAAAAAAAAAAGAAAATTACAAAAATACGTCTAAAAAAAAATATTTTTACTCTTTAAATTTTATTATTAAAAAAAATATATTTTCAGTAAAAATAATAGATCATTTTTTTTTGATTGTTTTATAGTCTATTTAGAGTTGTACTATAGTTGTCATTACATTATTTTTTTTTGTCATTTTTAATTGTTTAATAATTTATTTATAGTTGATTTATAGTTGTCATATAATTGATTTCTCTTTAATTTTAGTTGTATTTTTACTTTTTACTGTATTTTTGTAATTTTAAAACTTTACAAACATATTTTTATAATTAAAAATAATATTTTTTTGAATTTTCCAAATAACAGTTAACTCTATATTTAGGAATTAGATATTAATATGTAACATTTTATACACATAAATGTAAAACCATTTTTTTAATTAATTTGGAAGCAAAATCATAAAAATATTTGGGGAAAACAAACATATGATTTGATTACATTTGATAGTGTTGAAATAAATCTCCATAAAAATTGATGTGTCATAATAGGACTTAACAATTAGTTAAAGAATCAAACAAACAACTAATTACATCAGTTACAAACCAACTAACCTAACTTTTTCAACTACTAGAAAATCAACTTACTGTTACTTACAACAAACAGAATAACAAAAACAAATAAAGAACTCGTGGAGCTAAGAGATCTTACCAGAACCTCTATCTAAGGAGTCCTCTACACCAAATACAAGAGGAGATCGAGAATCTAAGAGAGAGTGACTCTCAAAAAAGAAAGAACAGATGTAAGAAAGAAAAAAAAAAGAGTGAAAAGAAAGAGATATTTGTTAAAACTATAAAAGAAAGAAAGTCAATATCTTTACCTAATTGTCTTGGAGAGATTACTAAATCGTATTGTAATTAGAATTGTCTCAGATCGTTGTAATCGAAGGTTAATCATAGTGGATTTGGCTCGATCTTCTCTAAGGCAGCTCACCAAGGAAGCAACCCAATTTTTGGGTGAACCCCTTTCTCTTCTCTCATCTTCTCTCCATTAACTTCATTTGATTTTGTACATGTTTTTTGGTACTGATTGGTGTTTAAATCTTTATCATTTTATTTGATTTTGCTGGGTTTTAACTTTAAATTGGCCATATTAGATAAATTGGTAGAGTAAAAGCTTGGTAGAGTAAAATCAAAACTTTCAAGAAAGTAAATGTATCTAAATTACGTGGTCTATTTTTTTTGATAAAGAAAGGTCATATTGTTGACCTTGTGTATTGACGTGTGTGTGAGTTGTGTATAGTTATTTTAATCATAAATTTCCTCCAGATAGAAATCCAAGTATATTTTTTTGATGAAAGAAAGATAGAAAAGGTTGGTCTTACTATGATCTCAAAAATAATAGCTACACATGATACAAGTACAAATTTAAATATTTGGGTCAGTTGCAAGGACTACACATTACAGAATCATGGGCATAAATTACAGGAACATGGATCCTTTTTATATATATATATTTATATATTTATATCCAAATATTTTAGTACTAAGTAACCGCAGTATTCATTTTTGTGAGCCGCATTTTACGACTATAATGTTAGGTAATATCACAAACAATGTTTGTAATTCTTTTTTTTCTTAACTTTTTTCTTTTTCTTTCTTATTCTCACAATGCAACTCGATTCAATTATTTTGGTTTTCTAAATAACAAGAAGGTAACAATAGCTCAAACTTTTAAAATTTGGTAAAAAAAGAAGGCGTTGAGGGCAAGTTCAATTGCCAATAATAATTTCAAAAGAATGAATGGCATTGAGATAAGTTGAAAACAGACCCTCTTGCAAACAAGGACAATCACTAGGGACCTGATATTACATAAGAGCTAGTTCTTATCATAGCTTAAGTCTTAAAAGAAAGAAAAAAAAAGTTACTGTCAGGTTACTTGGAGTATAATTACAATTTTTTGTTTCAAACCTAAATTAATTTAAGTGCACACACACACAATCTGATCAAACTACAGACAGCGTCAGGTACCCAAGGTAACATCTTTTAATCATATCATAATTCTGGATTGCACCACCTAAGTCCTGCAAAAGAATTCAAACAATTATGAGAGACTGAATCAAAAAGAATAAGGCTCTAATATGAACAACACTAAAAAATATTATTTAACATGGATTAACAAGCCTTGAAACAAAAATATAGCTATTGGCACCAATGTTAATCTTGTTAAATGAGGTCGGTTATGATTTCAAATGTGCACACAAAACAACTTTGATAGTTGAGATAGAGATTCGGACTTACTGCCATATATCTTTGTCTGATGAGCCCTGTGTATCATCCTTGCCATCCTTCCAAACAATACTCCAACCTTTCTCTAGACTAGTCAAAATCCATTCCTATATAATACACTTGGAACATGCAAATTAGATGTTCAAATGGTCCTCTCTTTAACACTCTGTCACTTGTAAAGCTGTAGTTCGTTATCATGCAGTAGATTTCTACTACAACGCAATATCGAAAAGCATATCTTTGACAGTGTAGAGGTCGCTTACTTTGGTACAATTGCTTCGGACTGCTTTAGTCATCAAAGGAGGTTTTGTATGAAACTGCCCTCCAACATCAGGAAACAAAGGAACTCCAGGATTCAACGAAGAGGAAACTGGAGAGCCTTTCTCACTTGGAAGATGTTTTTCCTCAGTCAATGAGAAACCAAAAAGTCTACAGCTACTTTTGCATGATGAAACTACATCTTGACTGCTCCTAAAGTCAGGAAGAGTTGTAAGAGGGCATGAAATTCCATGAGGATTCCGATCAGAAGAGTGATACACAGACTTTGTTCCCCCATGATATTCACCATTGAAGCCACGATCAGACAACGGGAATGGCATTAAATTTCCAACATTAGTAGATTCAGCAGTGCACAAGCTTCGCTTTGTAGCTCTCTGCTCCTCCTGATTATGACTATTTTGAATGGCATTGAAAGTTGAAAGTGGATTGATTGCTTGCTGAAACATTAAAACGGAAGAGGGTGAAGATACTTGTATAGATTTGGCAGATGTGCGACCAAGTGTTGTATTATTCTGCATAACGTTTGACCATGCACTTCTAGAGCTTGGCACCTGAACACGATCCATGAATTCAAAGCCACTGTACTCACTTTCCTCATGAGTAGCTGGGGCTCTTCCACATGGTGAGGTTGGATGTATTTCTTGACCTTGCAAGACCTTATGGAATCGGAATGATTCACCAAAGCCCATGCGAGCAGGGGTAATATTGTCAGAATTCACACGCATGTGTCTAACACTATTATTACCCATTACAGCAATCCCAGAACTGTTTAAACTAGGAAAGCCCCTCCTCTCAGATGGATGTTGACATTGAGCACCCACGCCATCGAAAGGAGTATCAAAACCCAAAATTTCTTGACCTTGCAAGACCTTCTGGAACCTCAATGGCTCCCCGAAGTCTGATGCACCAATTCCATCTGTCAGAAAATTAGAAGTCCAATAAATAAGCATCGAAAGCAAATATGATCAGAAGTTTTTTGTTTAATTAAATCAATTAAGATTTGGCTAATAAAACCATACTTGGAACTGGAAATTCTGCTTTCCCCGAAGACAATCCAATCCTGGTTCTCTTCAGACCTGGTGCCATCATGCCAGTGGAACTAGAAACAGAACCAGATGGCTCAATTTCCCATGGAGAAACTCTGCCATGCCTATTCGAGTCAATATCATCCCACCTAACCTGCAAAATTGTACGAAACACCACGTAAAATTCACTGTCTCTTTTAGTGACATGAAAATCTCATCAGAAAAGCCAGGAATGTATTACAAGCATGTTTTATGTTTATTATCAGACATATAAATACATATACTGCAAGGTAGTGTCTATTACGCACAAGCGTAACAGTGCATACTGTAAAATATCAGGTAAAAGGTCTTATATACCAGTATGTAAGAGTTTTAAATGGATCTTGTGTGTAAATTTGAACAATTTCTATAAATCAAAAAGTTGAAGATGAGTAAACAAATCAATAGGAAGTACGTACAGCTAGGCATCTCCACTTTGAACCAGGCCATCTAACAGGATCCATATCCCCAATCCCAGTTACTAGTCCCGTGTATCTGCCAAACGACATAGCCGGTCAATATTTGTACCATATTGCTTTCTATCTACTTAAAGTTTATGGAAAGGTCAAACCTTCGCTCTGCTGCATCTTCTGTTTCAAAACGCATCTTAAACCTCATGCCAACAGAAAATGGATGATCAAGGCTTCTCAAGAATTTACGGACAGGTATGATAAATGCTGACGAGCTTGCCCTACAACGGACAATATAGGGCATTCTTTGTCACTTAATCATCATAAAGCAAAGTAACAGGGACTCCAGGGCAACACATTAACTTGTAGAAGGTAGAATTAAAATATACATGGCAAACCAAGACTGCTAATATTAATTAAAGAAAAAAAAAATAAAGTAAAAATGAACAAAACATGGCCAAAGAAAATTAAGAAATCTGTCTGCAATAACATTTTCTGCCTTAAATGGAAGAAATGAAAAACATTACTTGCAATATTAAGCATCATATGTGAGCTACTTTTCTAGATTTATCCTTGCAAGAGTGCACAATGGGCCAAGGAGAAGATCATTGGGGAACAAAGTTATGAAGGGAAAAAGCAAAACAAACATTAGGTTACAGCAAGATATGTAATAAATTAATTTAGACATTAAATTACGTACAAAAAGAGAGATACAAGTACAAGTGATATTGTGAAAGAAAAAAGAATCATCAAAGGAATATTTTAATCAATGGAGAATAAGGCAAGGCAACTACAACTTCATATGAGAATAGCCATAAAGGAAAGGTAGAAAAACAGAGGAGAAACAATATGTGTTTGCCTATCATTCCATGTTTCATGAAAACTTCGAATATAAGGTAAGATACAAAGTAGGCATAGTAATACACTCCATTAAAGCTTTCAAGAATAAGAGTAGCTTAGTACCTTGGATTATAGTAGAGGTTGAAAGCACTCCTCGTAGACATAGCACTAACTACATCTTTCATAGAGCTATAATTCAGTTGTTGACTAAACATAGTTGGAAAACTACCGCAACCTTTGACCTGAGCAGCCCTTCGAATTCCTAATCTCAGTTCTCCGTCATCACCCCTATTACATATTGTACATGAGAACCAACAAAGGAGAGAATAAAAGTTGCTTCCAAGTGACAAAGGTTCAGTACCTAAGAAAGAGCACAGCATCACCGGAAACAAGCTTCTTCTTGTTAACAAAAGCACTCCATCCCGTTGTGAGCAAGTGCCTTCGCGGTTGCCCTGCTTCAAGAAAAACACAGATTTGTTATAAGTTCCACTTAGAATGAAAGATCTACTAAAACTGCTATTCCCTTGTAGTATAATAAAAATAAGGTCCATTTGGATATAAATATGTTCGGTACAATCTAAATATAAGACAAGCACCTCTATAGATATGGCGAAACCTCCATTCCAGGCCATGGAGATCCTTTGCAACTAGCTCTTGTGAAGGCCTTTGTTGATTATAATCCTACAACAGAAATTGACTTAAAAATAGAATGCAAACCAATTCAAACACGAAAACGCTATAGATTTGTGTATGGTATCCAATGAAAAACAACCCTTACCAGTGGAGGAAAGCAATCCTCAGCAGCTCGACGAGGAACAGAGAAACCTCCATGAGTACTGGTATCTGAAGCCGTAAGGGTCTTACAGAACATGTGGGGCGTTGTGGACTTAACGACTGCTTCAATATCTTCCTCATCGCCATCAGCATCAAATTCCCCATCTCGCAGTTTCTGCTCAAATTGATGATAATAAAAACAAAAAAAACCAAATTCAGCTCAATAGTCATGAATAATCACATTGAAAAAGCCCTGTGAACAAGTGAAAAGAAACCAATTCGAAAAGTCTTATACATATGTTATGAACAAGTAAGAAACAACAATTTTCTCGTTATCAGCTCTGCCTACACTTAAGAATAAAACTCACCTCGCTTTCAGGAAAAAGAGACACCTGTGCGTAGACCTCATCAGTGCCTTCCTCGGCCTGACCCAAAAAAAAAAAAAAACGCAAAATCATCAAAACAGGAAAGAAAAACCCAAACTTCATAACCCGTTTTCCATATAAAAAATTCCCGGGTACCAAGAATGTAAAACCATGAAAGAGATGATCTTACATGGAGCTTGACGTCCGAAACGCGGCAGAAGAGGTGGGGTGGGAAATCACAGAGAGACGCCGGGAAGTCAGAGAGCTGTTCCAAGTGGCCCTGAGGGAAGTAAACTACGACGGTCCCTTTCTTGGGGAGGGAAATGAGTGGGCCAGCGCAGGCGTGCCATAGCTCCAAGCACACTGAGGAAGAAGAAGATGAAGAAGGCGATGAAGAAGCCGAAGCCGAAGCCGTTGTATTTGTTATATATGCAGAAGCAGAGGACGTAGAAGCCGTCGAACCAGACGACGGCGTTTCATCCTCCTCGGTAGTGTTGAGATCGATCAGAATCAGACCCGGACCCGGACCCGCCATATCGAATCCAAACGAAAAAAACCCTAACTGAACACAATGGTACTTTCTAAGTTACTTAGTTACTACTTCCTCTTCTTATTGTTCTTCTTCAAACACTTAACACACTCCCAGTAGTAGCCAATCCAGAGAGAGAAGTATCTTCTGCTTTATAAAGAAGAAGCCTTTGGTTAAGCGCTTATTGCGGAGGATCAGGTTAGTAGAGAAGAAAATAAATACAAAAACAAAAGAAAGAACAGTACAAGAGACTGCAACAGTAGAGAGAGAGAGAGAGAGAGAGAGAAAAGAGTCATGCCTGCATTTTAGAGGGAGTTGAAGTTAACATCTCCTCTTTTTTTTTTCATATAATAAAGTCATAGTATGTACATGGGAGAGAGAGAGATGTTTTTTTTTTTTAATTTATTAGACCAAGATGAAAGAAAATGGCTTTTTGGTATCAAATCAATCAAGGGAAGCTTTTTAAAAAGAAACCAACAAGTAAAAATGAAATTTTGTTTGAGTGGGTCGGATTGGGGTTTTACAAAGAGCCGAAAGAAAAATAAAATAAGGAAATTCAATTCGATTGAGTGAATGAGTGAGTGAGATGTAGTACAATAATAATATGATTATTTCTCATAATTTAATTATATTTTGGGAGTGTGAGAGGGTGCAGCATAGCAGTGCTGCAGCTACTGCAATGCTGCAACTGCTGCTGGGGTGTGATGTGTTGTGTGCCAGAAAAGAGAAAGAAAGTAAAAGAGAAAGTATAAGACTGTGTTGGACCTGTACTGTGCTGTGAAGACTACTGAGAAAGATGAAAGAGAAACAGAAAAAGTGTCTTTGTTAGTTAAATTCCAAATATTATTTAATATTTTTATTAAAACAATAAAAAAAAAGAGAGAGAGAGAGAGACTCCCCCTGTATTTCCGGGCGGATGTCTATTCTGTCCCCTTCTACACCCGCAAATCTCACTCCTATCCTCTTTGCCTTAATCTCCCCACAATCAAACTTATTATTAACACAATCCTATTACGTTTGAGTATTTAGTCTATACTTCCTTTACATCATCAGACAGCATCAAATTTGGTGGCTTTTTCTCATTTTTTTTTCTCTTTCCATTTTAATATTCTTTTTATAAAAACAAAAGGATTCTTCATTTCGTCTACTACTGTAATCATCACGGGAGTTGTTTGGGGTAGACCCTTTTCTGGTAAAGATTCTTTCTACATATTTTCATCACAATTTTAGTTTTGGTGGATATATTTTTTTTTTTGAGGTGATTTTGGTGGATATATTGTTGCATACTATTACTTGAAAAATTATTATAATAACTCTTCAAATTATTCTTAGACCATCTTCATGGTCTAAAATTTATCTTAAATTTAGCTTAAAATATAAATTAATATTATATAAAAAAAATAAAATATTATTAATAATATTAATGAGTGTCAAAAAAATAATAATAATTATTGTAGTGTAAAATATAACACAATTTTTAGTATGTAGTTAAAATTTAACTACATTTTATATCCTTATTGTAGTTTAATTTTATAAATATAGACTAAAATTGAATATGCACTATCTTTATAGTCCTTCCTTGGAAACGTTCTATCATAAATTATACATTTATCATGTATAATGTAATATAGAATTTTAGAATATAACAAAATAAAGAAGAAGAAGCATTTGATTATAAATAATAAAGTAAAAAATAGATAAAAGTGCTCATGTTTTCATTTTTTTTAAATATAAATTATCTATATATCTATATATATAAAGGAAAAGTATGAAGCGGTGATGTGACAGTCTAAAATCACTCTAAATAGCTTAATTTATTCTCTCCTTAATTCTCTCATATTTTAATTTTTTTTATTAAATTAATAAATATTAATCAATTAATTAATCTATTAATATTAAATATCTACTAATTTTTTAAAAAAATTTAGCATTACTAATTAATAAAATTACTAAAATATCCTCCATTCTTATTTCCATAAATATATATTATACATATATATTATTTTAATTTATTACTCAATTATTAATAATATATTATATATAATTTTAAAAAAAAAATTCAACATCCGCCGCGAACCGTAGGTTGTTTACTAGTTAGGCAATATAGCTGCCCTTATGCGGTGTTTTATTTGTTTCCCTATGATAGTTTAGATAGTATATTTATTTTTAATTTATTTATTAATTTTATTTTATATTTATTGACTTATTATTAATCAATAAAATATTATGAACATTTAAAATGATAAATGAAAGCATAAATTTTAAATTATTGAATACATGTACAATTGTCTATACTATACTTCTTACAAAAATAAATGAATTTGTATTTTAATTTTTTTACCAAAATTTTTGAAAAATAGATTAATTAGAGCTTAAGGAAAATATAAAATAATAAATAATAGATAAGTAGTTTTTTACGTGGTTCAGGCATTAATGATCCCTAGTCCACGAGTCCGTTGTATTAGTCTTGTTGACGAGTGTCTAAGTATTACAAGTGTTTATAACATAAATATTAGTTCTGTATTCCTTTTTTTTCTCTTAAAGAAGAAGAAAACTCTTAGGAATTTTTTTAGAGGTTTTGTAAGTAAAAAATTATTCACCCCTTGCACATGAAAAGTAGAGGTATTTATAGGCACACATGTGGATAAAGGCATACCCTTTACCCACTTAGGGTTTTTTACTCAACACACCATAATGGTCGAGACTACAACAAGAGGATCTGACTGCTAGTTTGGTGGGTAGCTTTTCCATCGTGTGGTGCACGGATGCTGCAACATAACTCATGGGACTAATGACATGTGTCGCTCAAGGTTTTACCTTGTAAATTTAGTGTCTAAACAAGCCGTTGGACAAAAAGGAGCTACAGAGCACGTACACGCACTACCAAATCTGATACAAGGGAAAAATCTGATTCGATGTCAGAAGGTATGCAACCGTCGGGTTCAGCTCCAGATAAGGTATAAGCGAGGTCTAGGAACGTCTAGCTAAGGCTTTCCCGAACTAAACTAATCTGCTACCATACTGGAGCACGTGTGACTTCTGTTCCCACTTGGTAGCAGTTTTATTAATGAGAATCCCGGAGTCCTTTCACTCTTAGCTAGCAGAGAGAGTCTCCGGGTAACATCTAGTATTATAGCGTCTTCCGTGACTCTAAGAAGTTGAGGGTGTACATTAACAATGCGTAGTCTTCCATGTCATCCTTCCGTGATTGCCACGTACACTTCATTTGGGAATACGGATAACATTTACTTCCCAAGCCCTCAGAACTCAAGAGTGCTGGGAGCTAGCAACTTTCTCCTGGATGCTTGCCTCATGTCTCTAATTCATTAACTAAGCATTTGGAATGTGAAAGAAGTCTTCTGCATCGCCTCGAGCATCCGAAGGGTTATCATGTTCTTCAATATTGCTGTCAATTTACTAGAGCATGGTGCTTGTTTAGTGGAGTTGTGAAGCTCAGGCTCTAAATTTAAGCGTGTTTCTCGTGTGAAGCAAGTGACGACTGTGCTTGAAAAGATGCCAGGCTTTTAGCCCATTAGGGATGCAGCCACAAAATGACGAGTAATAAATACTTTATTCTTTTTCTTGAGGTGCATTAAATGCAAACCTTTTGTATCCCCAACCGTTGGATGGCATAGACTCTAATTAATTCAATCTGGACCGTATATTTTAAAAATGTGTGAACCGTTGCCATCCATATAAATGAAAGTCTTGACTATTGAAGTCACTTTTCCTTCTCCACTTTAGCAGCAACTTTTTGCCCAGAGAACTCTCTAAGACGACCTCCTTGCCCAGAAACCTTCGCACCTAGTCACCTCTTTGAATTAAAGATTAACCCCTTCTTCCTCGACTCTGTCGCCGTGTTTCTTTGACGTTCATTACCTTCCCAAATGATTAATCTACTGCCGGAGCTAGGCAAGGCCTTGTCACCAAACAGTCAATGGAATTCTAGATGACAACGAACAACCATCATCTCCTCTCTTAATCTATCTTACAAGTAAGTATTTCCCCCTACTTAAACTATTTTTCTAGACTTGATTGTGAAATATAGTTTCGTGGTTGAAGAAATCTATTGCTTTGCATGCGTAGGATTTAATTTTAGGAATTAAGGTTATTGCTTCTAGAATTTATCTGCATGAACTTAGGGATAGTATCTCTTCGAGCTTGGGCTCTGTCGAGGTACTTTCCCTTCCGTTTATGTTAAGACGAACGCCTCTTATTTGGAGTTTTCTTGTTCAGATGATTAGGTCAAATATTTTTGCGTTCGCCATAGTTTCTTAAATAGTTCCCCTTTGCTCTGCTACATGTATGCATTTTGCTTTGTTTGTGAAAGGGGAATTTGGGCTTTTTGCTACTGTTGTGTGTCTAGGTTCTCGATTTGTTAACATAATAGGTTGCTTTGTGAGAGTAACCTTGTTGGTGATGAGTCCGGAAGGGACCTGTGTAAGCAGATTTGGGGGAGGCTACTCCCGGTATCCTATTTGTCATTTGGATGTAGCTTCTGAAACTTTGAAGAACATGGTAGTCCCCTGAACCGGGAGGATATAACCTTGTTTGATCGAGGGAACCCATGTTGTAGAAAAGTTGATGGTTGCCTTCATTTCTAAGCTTTGTTTATGTTTCTAACTAGCTATAAGTCAGAAACACTTTTGACATGCATTTATTTTTAACACTCTCCTTTGTTTCGCAGAGAACTCAAAAACACCTAAAATGGGATTGCAGAATGAACTTACGGGCAACATTGGTAAGAACATTACTAAGATCAAGGCCAATACTAGAGCTAAGATGCTTTCTAGAGTAGCTAAAGGCAAAGGAAAGAGCAAGGAAAAGAGGGCCTCTAAATCAAAAGCTTCCAGTGTTACTCCCTCAGTTGCCACTCTAACTTCTCCTTGTGCTAAAGAAGGCTTCGTGAGTCTTGAGAAAACATCTGCGGGTGTTCAGAAGACTTCTGCAAACTAGGGGCTCCCAGTCATTGGAAAAATTATGGAAGTTCAGCCCCTCCTACAACTTCTACTCGCATTTGACATGGTTTTTCTTGGGAGCTCTGTCCCTGAACCTTCCCAAGGTGGCATGGAGGCTATCATCCTTCCAGATGAAAGTGGGGAAGGCTACCTCTTCCTTGGAAAAGTCGCTCAGTATCTAAAGCGTCCCGACCCCCATATAATTCTGAGAGAGAGGCAAAAAAAGGCTAAGCTAGCAGATGCAAGGTATAAGTCTCCCAAAGGTGAGGGAGATTTGAGGCAGGTCAGGATCCCTGCTAGGGAGGTTCAAGCAAGGCCATAACTATCCATTCCTAGCCAACCGTAGCAGCAGTAGCAACAACAACAATAATAGCAACAATTCTAACAACAATAACACCAGTAACAGCAATAACTCCAACAATAGCAGCATCAACAATAGCCACAACCACTACCCTTCTAGCCATCCCTTCTTTTACTTTCAACTGGCATTTGTGCCCTAAAGCAATTGAGTCTGAGGTCTTTAAGAAGGTAGTAGAGGTCGACCTTTACCTCAAGAGACATTGTGATCTGTGTCCGTCGCCCGAAAGACATCAAGAATCTTGCATGCCTAAAGGAAGGCACAAATAACGGATAGTGACAAAGGGATGAGCCCCAATCCCATCATGGATTGACTGACCATGTCTAGATTCTTGGCTCTTATGGTTGGGGGTGATGTGGCTCCCTTTGCTACAGACATAATAGATCTGACTGCGAACAACATATGCGAGTTGGGAGTAGAAAAATGGGCAGTTAGTAGCAGCACTGATCTTGTCATGTTAGCACACGCCTCCAAATAACAAGCTACAACAATAAGTCTTGCACATTTGACTTATTGCATTCCTTTTGCAGTTTTCTCCATATTAACTTTTCTTTATCTCAGTATACCAGATGGCCCTATTTGTAGAGTGGACTTTCCAGGAGGTTAACTCCATGGCTATTGAGCTTGATCAACTTCAGGGTGACAAAAGGACACTGGCTTCCAAAGTGGAGGAGATCAAAATTCAAGCCAAGGACTTCCAAAAGAGGGCCATTGAAGAGGCTAATTGGATGACCGAGGCTAAGCATAACCACTTTGTTAACAAGGGCAGTGAATCCCATAAGAAAAAAAACCCAACAGTTACAGACTGAGTTGTCTGCTGCTAAGCCCAAAGTGGAATCTCTGTCCAAGAAAATTGAAGAGGTCAATGATCACAATGATGCGTAGATTGAGGTCAATGGTATGAACATTAGGCTAAGGGATACCAATGCAAATCTCAAGGAATTTGAGGCTAAATCTGAGATTCAGAGGGAAAAAATTCACAAGTTGGAGATGGATATATTGGCGGAGAAGGATTGGCAGAGGAAACTTGCTAACTATGAGAAAATTTTGCTGAAGGATAAGAAAACCTGAGAATTTGAAAGGCTTAGGGCCTTCATAGTTGCCAGAACTTTCCACTGGTTCCACACCACTTACCACTAACACATTAATGACTCCATAAAGGTGGCAAGGGAAGTTGTAGAGGTTGCAGATGTTGGGTTTTGTGCCCTAAATAAAACCCATTTCAATATAATCAGAATTACTAATAAAGATTAGAAATTACATTTTATGTTGCATGGTTCACATAATTTATTTCATGATTATATTTAATGTATAAATTCTATTAAGTCCAGATTATAGTGTTGTCAACACAATGGAATATAATCTTGATTATATGTTCGAAAGTTTAATTTCCTGATTTGTCAATTTACTGGATTTAGACTGGCATGATAATCAACGATATGTATGCTTACACCTTAGATAAGTTATAACACCCTAAATAATTAGGCACGCTACCAAATAAACTTATGAAACCCTAATCCCCTAATCGAGATTACTAGTAAAATAAGCGTAGAAATTAAACTTTATTAATAAACAGAATGAAAATAACTTGTAATAATTTAAACCTTATAATTTAAAAGTTACAAAAGTTGGGATCCCAAAAGTATTTACAAAACACTATTACAAGTTCTTTTCCTTTGGCCAACCTAAGCGACAAAATAGAGTCTCAAAATACATCACTGGTAGACCCCAATCCGCTTTGTCTAGTGTGGCCCTAACATGTACATTCTTCGTTCAGCTCCCATACTCATGGCTGATCAGAAACAACTTTACCCTTTCCTGCATAGTAGAGCACCCGTGAGCCAAGCCCAGCAAGACAGTATAAAATAATGATAACATATTTATCACACTATATAATCAGTAATGCCATTCACATATGCCTGTATGACACAGACCGGCATGTTATGCTCACATGCCTATTTATATCTACGTAGCGTAGACCTACGTGTTGCGCTCACACGTCTAATTACAATAAGGCCTTAGAATGGTTCCTCTCGGTTCTAGTTACCGAGTCCAACCTGGTTGTGCCTTGAACACATAACCCTAAATCTCAACATATTCATATATATAACATGGCATAGCATTTACACAACATATATCACTAGGGTAATAACCCTAGGCTATCAAACCGCTCACATTAGGGTAATAACCCTAATCCTGGTTATTAATTACTCACATATCCCATTTCCAATATAAGTGCCACCGTGCATAACTCTACGTGCAAACTACTGTCTTACCTGATGTCCCACAATAGTAGAGATTCCAAATCCCCGGGTGCTCCTGACCAGGTGCCAGTAATCCTAGTCACAATACTGAGATTTTACACAACAAGGGTTAACCCCTGATTCCACACTCATAAAATATATTCATGGCATTTAAATTCAAATAATCACATAGAGCTTGGAACGAGCTTTCCAACGGTATAAAGAACATCCCAAACGGAGTCCCGAGTCAAAAGTTATGGCAAAGACAAAAACTTAAAAAAATTACTAAACTGTCAGTATCATGGTCGCGACCAGACCTATGATAGTCGCGACCACTTGGTTTAAAAACCCAGAAAACTCAGTTTTCAGCTACAAAAATTATGCCCAAAACACATCAAAACCCAAACCAAAACATAGAATCATCACATAGGCTTTCAATCATTAAACAGAGAGTCTAAAGCACCATTTCATGCATTAAACATCAACAACGAACTCTCAAAATTCAAATTGCACAATAATCAAAATCATGCCTAAACCAACAAAAACTCAAGCTCAAGAACTTGAGCTTCAACTCATGAAACCCTCATTTATTTCCAGCAACAAACATCAAATAAAGACCTGAATTCTAATAAGAAAACACCTTAATCATTCCATCTAGAGCTCAATAATGAAGACCACAACAGTATTAAGCAATTCATACCCAAATCCATCAAGATTAAACATCAATTCTCTTAACATGCAAATCTCAAGAACAACTCACTTTTCATGCTTTTACAACAACTAGAAATCAGCAAGAACTCAAATAAAAATCAGTAGAAAACTTCCTCAATTCCTTGCACAAACAAGCTCCAAGCTTTCAACATAATCTCCTAATAATCAAGCTTTAAATCAAGCTAGTTTTCACCAAAGTCAAATTTGAAATTCAAGAGGGTTTGAGAGAGTGAGAGGGTTTGGGTAAGGGGAAGAAGCAGACAGAAAAATACACTTCCTTTTCTCTAAAAATTCTATTTATCAAATGTAAATCAATAAAGGTCAAAAGACCAAAATGCCCCTAGGGCCAAATAACATCCACTTTAACATACAAGGGCATAATTGTCATTTCACACTCACTTATTTTCAAATAAAAATTTAGATTATCCAATACCAAATAAAATGCCAATATTTAATTCCCAAAATTACATTTTGGGCCCGAACCCAGTTCGACCCGAAATACCCGATTGTGACTATACTGCGCCAACCTGTCAGAACACACCTGAAAAAGATAATACAGACATACTATATAATAATATAATCCCATAAGCACGTTAATAAATTAGTTTCACGGTTTTACCCTTCTCGTGTCAAAATTACTAAAATGCCTGTGGCTCACCAACGGGGTCTTAACATAGCATAAATCATATAAATTCTCATATATTAAATTATATAATAATATAATTTCCTCAATTATACATAATTATCTAGTTAGGGTTTCGCTAATCCATTTCTTAAATCTAGGGTATTACATAAGTGTTATGTCCTTTCCAAGGCATTGGCAAAGTTTACTAGTATCGGATGTATGGAGTATACATTAGAAGGGACCGATATTGAAATTTGATTAGATATGATAAATTTACCGTAATATCTATTCAATTCAATATTACCTAGTTGATCCTAGATCAAATGATCATAATCCTGATATGGTTAGGTTCGATCTCAAGAGTGTTATTCATGTTCTTTGATTTGTTAGTTAAGCCTACTTTTTGGTCAGGGTGATACGTACATTTTGGGAACATGGTACTGCAATTGAGTGGTAGCGCTAATCATAGATATGGAGTCTATAGCTTCTATAGGTTTTTAGAAGTGAAACGATGATTTCCTTTGAGCTTGCTAAATAGAGATAAATGATAGAGCTCATTTTAGTGACTATATTAGTTCACTATAATATCATTTATAGGTGGCCAAGTGTTTTAAGGATAAAATACATTGAAAGGGTGTAACGGTAATTTTATCCCTATGCAATGTAGATCATCTATAGAGGATCATTGATTATTGGGATTATAACAATGGATAATTAATAGTGTATCTATATCGTGGAACATATAGAGCGTTCTATATGACTGAGAGTGCAATTCCAAGTTCTATGAGTGGATGCAACAAGGAATTAATAAATTAGTGGATTTACTTGGTAAATTCTAGGACTGCTTATTGGAAGCTCGGTTATATAGGCCCATGGTCCCCATACTAGTTGAGACCATACTGCTTGTAAGACTCAGTTAATTGATTTTAATTAATCAATTATAATTCTAAAATTAGACTATGTCTAGTTTATGAATTTTCACTAAGCAAGGGCTTAAATGTGAAGAAAAGAGATTCTAAGTTTTATTTATTAATTAAGAGACTTTATTAGTCTAATTAATAAATATATTAAATGACAATATTATTTAATAATCAATTTTTAGTTATTAAATAATTAAAATTGGCATTTAAGTGGTTAAATTACAAAATTGGCATTTTTGAGAAAATGAGATGGGAAAATGACAAAATGGCAAAATTGCAAAGTGGGGCCCAATAACAATCCATGGCCGACCACACTAGTGTAATTTACCATTTATTTTTCTATTATTTTAATGCTAATTAAATCTAACCTAAACCTAGGTGGTTACCTATAAATAGTTAGTGATGGCTCACACTTAAAGATTGATGAAATTTAACTTTCAAAAATTTTCCTGAGCCTTCTTTCTCTTTAGGCCGAAACCACCTTCTCTTCATTTTCTTCTTCATAATTTTGAACCTTGAGTGATAGAGTGAGTTCCCACACACATCAAGTGGTATCTCAATTATAGTGTGTAAGACTGTGAAGAATCTAATCAACAAGAAGGAGAATCGGGCTCAAAGAAGGAGAGAAAGAGATCCAGGTTCAGATCTTGATAATGCTCTGCTACAGAAAGGAATCAAGGGCTAGAGATCAGAACGGAAGGAGTCATTATATTCCGCTGCACCCAATGTAAGGTTTTCTGGAACTTTATATGTGTTTATTTCATTGTTTTAGAAATTCATATTAGAATGTTAATGAAACATACTTGTTAGTAAATCTAGATCCTGGTAAAATATTTCCAACAACTTTCCTCAGAGCCATTGTAATGATTTACTTTCATGAAATATGAATTAAAACGATGATTTGTGTTGATTTGGATGGTTTCATGATGGTTTATGTGTTACTTGATGAATGTATGTGTTGTATGAAATTTTTCCATGAAAATATTTTTTATTTGTTTCTGAAAATATTTTATTTGGATTCCTTGTGAAAAATTAAGTAATTTTGTTTTTTACGGAACTTGATTCCGATAAAAATTGAGAGAGTTATGAATTTTTGAAAATTGGGTGCCATGGCTGTCGAGTGGGTGCATCAGGTGCACCAGGCACTCGGACAACACGACACACGCGTGCAGAATGCTCAGACAAACCCGTGTCTTCAGACACAGTTTCTTGCTTCAGACACGACTCACCCGCCCAGACCCTGCACTTTGCCCGTGTCCCATGCTGCAGGCGCCGAAGAATGTCGCACACGGAACCCTGCAACTCCCTCATGCGCGAGCATTTGGGGCTGCTAGGTGCAGCCTCCTGGGCAGCCACCTCACCCAATCCCGTTTTTGTGGGATTTTTTCCAATTTCGGATTTTTCCAATTTTCGAACCCCAAAATTAAAATAAATTATTATTTTTTAATATATTTAAACTTAAATATCATTTTTTTAAAATTAATTAATAATATTTATTTCTAATAGAATAATATTATTTTATGATATTTTGAGGTTTAAATTTAAAAATTGATTATTTTATTTTTTAAATTATGGTGAGATTTAAAAATTTGTTAATTTCTTTAATATTTATATATTATTTAATTATAAGATGATATATTTTGATATTTAACATATTTTAAATTAAAAAATAACTTTATCTTTTTTATTTGAAATATTATATTAAAATTATCTTATATGATAAATTAAATCATTAATAAATTTGAAATTAACCTAGATATTTTTATAGATATTCTAACCATAATATTTTTAAATTCAAAAATTTATTATTTTGTTAAATATTTAATTGTTTATAAATTATAAGTTTGAAAAATGATATTCTTTATTTTTATATCATTTTACTTATTAAATGTTTATAAATTATATTTTAAATATTTAAATAACTTAGATATATTTGTAGAAATTTAAATAATTCTTAATTTAAGATATTTCGACATATAATTAGATAATTATTATTTATTTATTATTTTATTCTTAAAATAATAATTGCCTAACCATATCTATTTTAAAATTGGTTTATTTTATTATTTTTAGTTTTATTAAATTATAAGATTAGAAAATGATATTGAAGATATTTTTTTTTTCAAATCATTTATCTTATTTGATATTTAATTTAATTTGATAAAATAATTCAAATAAACCTAGATATTTTAAATTAGTTTTCAATTTTGAATTTTAAATTTTGATGAGATTTTTAAGGTTGGTTTTAACAACTCTAATTTTTCAAAATTTTAAATGGTTAGTTTAAAATAATAATTTAATTATATTAATATCTTATTTCACATCTATTACATGGACAATGTTTGTTTACTTATATTATTTATTCAAAACTTTTTTTAACAAACTTATTATTTATTTGATCTAAATTGCTATGATTAACTTGTTGACAGATCTAATGATCCGATTTTAATCATAGTCCAATTGTCAATAGATCCTATAAATAATTTGTAACAGGTAAATTTTGTACTTCTTTCATCTATGTAAACTTAGTAACATGATAGGGCCCATCCAAATCATTTGACCTGTGTGAGCCTATATGTTTGCTATTGGGCTTAGATGCATATAGGAAGCTCATTTAAGTTTTACTAATAAATGGACTAGGTTGCTAAAATAAAATATACACTTAAGTAATTTTATTTAGGCCCAATTAGATTTGGGCTTATTCAATTAATAACAATTATTTATTTAATGATTAAATTCCTCTCCTTTGGGCCTTGTGTTAGAGTTAGAGGGCCAATAGCAGTAGGTACGACATACTGAACCCAGCCCTCCCTCACATGAACCACTCGAATTGTGAAGGCCCATTTGCCTTATTTAAATAATTGTATTAGGTTAATTATATTAGTCTAACCTAATTAAAATTGAATTAGCAACATAATTAACTTTTAAAATATATGATTTTTTTTTTTAAATTTAATATTTTAAAGTTAATTTTAGAAAAATACTTAGTTAATTGAAAGAAATTGTAGATAGTAATTTCTAGTACTAGTTATATTTTCTAATATTTAATTAGGGAAATATTTTAAGTTGAAAATTAATTATTTATTTTAATTAATTTTGGATCAACTTAAATAAAGAATATTTTCCCAGTATTAAATTAGAATTAATAGTTAAGTTTCTTTTATACTTGATTATTTAATTCTTGTATTTAATACATTTAATTAAATTGAAAATTAAATATTTAAGTTGATTTCATTCTTGATGCTTAAATATTATTATTTTCATGACATTTAATTAAATAGAAAATTATTTTAAGTTGGATTTTTTTTTAATCTCAGAACAACTTAAATTTGAATAATTTTCAATATATATTTCATTTTTATTTTATTCATCATTTTAATTCGAAATTGCATTTTTTATTTAAATGCAGAAAATTTTGAATTTTTCTTGAAAAATATATTAAAGTTGAAAATTATTTATTTTAATTTTAGACCAACTTAAATCATAATATTTTTCATTTAAATGATTAATTAAAATAAATGAACTAAAATATATTATAATTAGAAAATGAATTAATTAGTCAATGAAAGTCTAGATAGATATTATCTATTTTGCTTGAAGTATTTTTATAGTAATATTTAATTAAATAAAAAATTAATATTTAAGTTGATTTTCATCATGATACTTAAATATTTTAAATTTTCTTAAATATTTAATTAAATAGGAAAATTATATTTTTTTATGTTGAAAATTATTTTATTAATTTTGGACCAATATAAATTAGAATAATTTTTCAAGATTTATTTTATTTTATTTTAGAGCATTTTCGAAAATTGTATTTTTGTATTTTTTTTAAAATACATTAATTTTCGAAATGCAATATATATTTATAGAAAATTAAATATGAGTTGTAAATTAATTTAAATTAATTTTGATACAACTTAAATTGAATAATTTTCTAAATATTTATTTAAAATTATTACTAAGATGGAAATTATTCATTTTATTTTCATATCCATCAAAGTATAATTTTATAAATATTAAATTAAAATTTATATTTAGAATTTTATTTTAAATTGGAAATTTTAATTAAATAAATATATATTTAAAATAAATTGATTAAAATAAATATTAGAAGAAAATACACTTTAAATAATGAGCTTTATTATTAGGATATTCGATCTCCTTTGTTGGTTCTACATAGTTACTGTTTTAGTGAGTAATCTTCCCTAATAGAAGAACGTTCATTAGCAATTTAATGCCGTAGAATCTCGAAAGATAAGTACTATTTGTAGGTGTTTATTTTAGTATGGATCACCCTAATGGTGGCGACTTTTAATAAGGCTTACAAAAGTATGAAGCAATGGTGGAAGCTCATAAGATAGAATGGCCTTGACTCTTGCCTAAACAGGACAACGCTGGATTCTGATCTTGATCGAATAAAAGGTTGCTAGAATGTCTATCATTTTAGATGAGCTGACAAATCTATTCAATGGATGGTATCTTTGACTCTCGCCTAAACGGGACACTGATATCAGTTTTTTGAAGACCTTGGAAATTATTTAGGATTGTATGTTTTAGTATTTTCGCTTGTCATTCCTATTTGCTAAATGTTTAATAATTTCTGAATTGTGTGTGAATTTATATTGAACCATGTGATTTTCTGTTATTAATTGTAGTATAAATTTCGAATCTTCATTGTTGGTCTAACTTGGCTTGTTGTTTTAATGGGGCAAATCCCTAATGGATTGTCATCCATTAAACAAACATAATAGTGTTAGATCTCGATAGATAAATATTGTAAATGCAACATCTAGCTGTTCATCAATTGATGACACCTTAGACAAGTATTTACAATATGAAACAAGAAGTTTATATAAATAAGAATAACTTTGACTCTCACTAATCGGGACATCGTTTGATTCTTATTTTTAATCGAAATTATCCTTTATTTTTCCTCTTAGCTTATTCATTTTGAATTAGCTTCAATAATATATCATTGGATGAATGGTTTTATAAATCATATAATGTCATTCTATTTTCTCTTAAGAAATTGAATGACGCATATGATTATATTCCCGACATTCTATCCCGAAATGATATAAATCCTCGATCTTAAAATCTCCTACTTATATATGCTTACTTTAGGTAAATCAGACTTAGAGTTAGATTAGTAGTGGTGGTCTAAGAAAGAAGAATAACTCATGTATATTTGGTATAAATTTAAGTCTTTGACTTTAAATTTTAGATTCCAAATAGAAATTTTATATTTCTATTTCCAGAATACAATACAGTTACACTTTCACAAGTATTTAATAACTATTTTCTATCAATGGATTCACACTGTATGTTAAAGTATGAAATATGAGTTTAGTATTCTGTGACTAGGATCCCCTTACACTACTCTAAGAATTCTTTAATGTAACTAAACCTATGTCATCAAAAGATTACTACCATTATGAACAAGATACAAATGTCATAGATACTAAAATGTGGTTGTGTCTTTTGATGACTTAGGTTTAGTTACAATAAAGAGTTCTTAGAATAGTGCAAGTGGATCCTGGTCACAAAATACTAAACTCATATTCCATACTTTAACCTACAGTGTGAATCCATTGATAGAAAATGTATATTAATAACTTGTGAAAGTGTAACTGTCTTATTGTATTCTGGAAATAGAAATATAAAATTTCTATTTGGAATCTAAAATTTAAAGTGAGAGACTTAAATTTATACCAAATATACATGAGTATTATTCTCTCTTGGACCACCACTACTAATTTAACTTTAAGTTTGCTTTGCCTAAAGTAAACATATATAAGTTGGAGATTCTAAGATCGAGGATTATATCATTTCGGGATAGAATGTCGGGAATATAATCATATGCACCATTCAATTTTTTAAGAGAAAATAGAATGACATTATAAGCAAATGATTTATAAACTATTCATCCAATGATATATTATTTAAGCTAATTCGAAATGAATAAGCTAAGAGGAATAAAGGATAATTTCGAATTTAAAATAAGAATCCAGCGATGTCCCGGTAGGCGAGAGTCAAAGTTATTCTTATTTTTATAATCTTCTTGTTTCATATTGTAAATACTTGTCTAAGGTGTCATCTATTGATGAACAGCTAGATGTTGCATTTACAATATTTATCTATCGAGATCTAACACTATTATGTTTGTCTAATGGATGACGATTCATTAGGATTTGTCCCATTAAAAACAACAAGCTTAGTTAGACAACCAATGAAGATTCGAAATTAAACTACAACTAATAACAGAAAACAACATGGTTCAATATAAATTCACACACAATTCAGAAATTATCAAGCATTTAGCAAATAACAAAGACATGTGAAAATACAAAACAAGCACATCTTAAATAATTTCTAAGGTTTCCAACAAACTGATACAGTGTCCCGGTAGGCGAGAGTTAAAGTATCATTCATTGAATAGAGTTGTCACCTCATCTAAAATGGAAACCATTCTAGCAACCTTTTATTCGATCATAAGAATCCAACGTTGTCCTGGTAGGCGAGAGTCAATGTTATGTTAGACATTTATATGTATAAACTGAAATATATGTATGTGTATATAAAATGCGGAATAAACAAATATATACACTATATAACTTAAGGATCGAAATACCTCCAGCCATTGATTCTTGAGCTTCAAACCCACATAATCTTTGATCTGCAAAGGAAACTAGTTGATGTGGGTAATCGGGCTTCCTCGCTCTCTCAACTCTCTTTAGATGGAATTTGCTGTTATGAACAGAATGAGTGAGGAGCTCGGGGACCGAGACCCTATATTTATAGGTGAGATACTCCATCCTTATCTGCGCCACATTAATTGTCAGAATATTTTGACAATTAATTCAGGAAATCAAATCGGGTAATGATTATAGAAATCTGACCATATATAGAATATTACATAATTGATTTTGTCCAGATTCAATTAATATAAAATATTCATTTATCAGAAAATCAATTATTTATTTTATTTCCTTAAATAGAAATTTATTTCTTTAAATAGAAATATATTTCCTTAAATAAAAATATTCTTATATTCTCCCACTTGGTCAGCATTTAGACTAAAACATTCAAACCCAAATGTTCCTCATTATATAATAAACATACGAATCATAGCGACATGTCCTCATTATAAGTCGAGTATTATCTTCCATGTATTACGATATATTTATTATATAACAATGTACTTTATGTGGCAATGTACTTAAGCCAATAAACCCTAACCGTTATGTTTGTTCAGGTCCTCTTACGATAATTTTCTCAGATGAAATTAAGGTGCACATAAATATGAGAAAATATTGAAATTAGAGTTTCATTGAATAATTTTTGGTTGTACAAATAAAAAACTGCATATGGGTTAACTGAATCCCATATTTACTTTATGATCCTTGAATTTGTGTTGCGGCATGCCTTTAGTCAAGGATGTGCGATCACCCAATTCAGTTTGCGTGATTAATGACCACTTATCACGTCTTTTTATGGCTAAATACTTAATGTCGATATGCTAGCTTCGACCAGTACTCTTATAGTTATTAGCCATAAATATTGTAGTTGAATTTATCGCAAAATTTTCTTAATGGCCTAATGAAACTGTAATTCTGAACTGTAGGCTTACTATGAAACTCTATAATACATCATACGAGATGTATCCTCAAAACAATAAATGAATCTGACTTCTATAGTGGAAATAACAATCAAGATTCTCTACAATATAACTTACTGGTAATCTTAAGGATGTAATAAAATATTGATTTACGTGAATCAATGCAACCAGTGAAGTACGTTAGAATCTAATTGGTTAACTATATTTCTAGATGGTCAATTCATCTTAACAAAATATGTATGAATATAATTTTTAGTATCTTAAAGACACCTCATCACTTTGTATGAAGAATAAAATGGTCTTAACTTTAGTTATTCTGATACTACTTAACGATCCTGAAACAAATGTAATGCAAAGTCTTATTCAGACTCTTAGGCATACATTAGGCTTCTAAAATAGAAGCAAATGAATGTTCTTAATTTATTCACATTCCAAATCATTTTTCAGATGTTGGTTTGAGTTGAATTTATCACACTTAAAGATAAAAGTTATATCAAATGAATAATACATAATATTATTTAATCAGAGATGTTGTGGCTCCTCTCTAATTAATTAAAATTATACATGTTATTTATATTCATTATCTCAAAACAATAATTTGAGATATGAATTATTTCACCTCATATAGAAAACTTTTATCATCATTTGCAAGTAACATATTGTGTACGTATAAAACAAATATTACTCCCACTAACCTTCTGATATATAATTATTTCAATAATTCTCTTTCCAAACCTAAAGGAAAAGATGATATAATACCAATTTGTGAGATGTTTGTTTTAATCTATAGGTAGACACCTTAAGCTTGCATATGTTCACCACTGTTTGGAATTGATTAATAAATTGAAACGAGCAACAAATGCCAAGGTCTATAATAGAATCATTTATAAAAACAAGTGAGAATGTAAATCTCCTTTGTTATTAATTCTTATTTCAAAATGAACTTCTTAGCAATGAATATTCTTTTATATCTTTATGTTTCTCAATGTTGCCTAATGAATATTATTGGTGAAAAAACTTATGCTTAATTAATGTTCTCCACCCCATTAGGCAACTTTACTAAAGATAAATTTTATTGCTCTTTAAGATATTCATTTCTTCATTCATGACATATTGTACTACAACTTCAATTCTTTATCATTCTATAATTTAATTTGTGTCTCAAATTAATATTGTAGTTGAACTCTTATCGTACAAAATGTAATCACTAGAAAATATTGATCTTATTGTTCTAATAAGTCATCTTAAGGATGGACCAACAAACTCTTAAAAGAGCAAATGGTTCAATATGCATGTTATTTTAGAAATTATAAGAAATTACTAAATAACATAACTTATTAGAATTTTATCAATGACTTGTAGACTATTAATGATTAGTTATGAATTCTCAATAACCATTAACCTTAAGGGTTGTTGTACTAAATCATAATTAATCTAATACTTGAGGTGGAAGTTTGAGAAAATATGAATGATCTTTCTCAGAAACTAGGTTCCTAGATTGATCACTCCCACTGATCAAGTCAATTCTTAATTCCACAATTCTAGTGTTGTGAGATGGATAATAAAATATGTAACCCTTAAACCTTATAGCTTTTCAAAAGAAATATGCTCATTTATGGTTTTGGGCCGACATCTTTTCTTTGACAATTATACTCTAACTATATATGAGTATTTATAAAATGTGTACATGTCATCAAGTCGATTTTCAACCTTATCACAACTCAAAATATGTTTGAGAAACAACTTTGGTTAGAACACGATTCGATATGTGCACCCTCATTGAAGAGTATCAATAGAGAAAGATTTAGGAAAATTCGGAGTTTGCTATGTAGGCTCCACCCCATGTCCAAAAAATGCTTAGTTTCTTAAATCTGTCACACACTATAATTTGGGTGTACCAAGCATATGTATCGGGCAATGAACCCATGCTTTTAAAGAAACTTTGCAAATGGACTGAGAGTTTATCCATACTCACGAATTTTAATGTAGTATTCTCCATTTTATATTTGATCTCACTATATTAATATGCAAAATGCACTATTTCTCTACTTAAGATTTAAGTGTCTTTGAAACATATAAATCTATACTATTGTAGAAATATAATTTATGTGAGTAATCATTAAAAATGAGATGCAAAATTTGAGTCCATGTCTTCAAAATTAATTGACTTGTATGATTTCTAATATGATAGAATTCTAATATGCATCGATTTTGACTTGTTGGAA
The DNA here is from genome assembly GCF_029168945.1 of Cannabis sativa. Lineage (NCBI taxonomy): Eukaryota > Viridiplantae > Streptophyta > Magnoliopsida > Rosales > Cannabaceae > Cannabis > Cannabis sativa. The sequence continues at coordinate 21,210,373 of NC_083607.1, forward strand.
TACATATTCTTAATGAAATTCACACAAGTTCTAAATAAAGTTAGTAAAATCAAGTGTAATGAATATCCCCACCATTTACTAACATTTATTCTATTTATGGAGATATGTTCCATAATCTTTGGTGCTATAATGTAGAAGAATTCTTATCAATAACACATTTTTTATTGTCAGATTGAACTTGCATATCTTTATGAGTGACATCATTCTGTAGTAAAGACCTTTAAATGTGTCTAAATCAAGTTTCAAAAGAAGCTTGGAACATAAAGGTCTTTGCTAATTTTAAAACAAAGTCACTACTATATTGATTGTTCCTTAAACTTCTAAATGTGAGAACTTATCTTGTCTGAGGATAAGATTTGCTCACAGTTACTGACTTTCTTAGGTTTATTTGTAAACCTTGAAAGAAATTATGAATGTGAAATAACAATCTAAAATAATCCACTATGTGTTAATAATCACATTAACTATATTAGAATGAATTCATACACAATAAATTGAAAATTTATTGGTGATAATAAAGTGTGATTTATTTTTCTTAATTATATAGTAAAAACTGTACATTTTGGATGAAGTTATCAGAATAAATTTTGGAAATTTCTACTGGTATGGAAGAAATTTATAAATAGTGATGTAATAAAATTACATATATAGTTTTGAGGTTTAAATGAATCATGTTTTTACCAATGAATAAACATGCTTAAATATGAAATCTTATTAAACAAAAATTGCCTGTGGGCTAAATTTTTAATTTAATAAGATTAGATTTAGATGTAGATTATGATAGATTTACACAATTTATGAAAAACTTAAAGTTTAATATTTCTATCTCAATGAAAGGTATGAAACACTTAATTATTATAAATGTTTCAAAATTTTATACTTTATGATAAACTTATTAGATTAAATTTACATAATTCCCTGTGGGATAAATTAAGAAAATTTAATTTAATATATTAATTATGTAAATATAATAAAATCCTTATAGGGTAAGATTATTATGTTCACATAATTCATGTCCATTATGTGATCTTGATCCACTTAATATATATAATTTTATATAATTAAGGATGCTGTGGCTACTCCCTAATTATTTTAAATTATGTGGTTCACTAGACACCAAAGTATAAACTGAAGATTAAAATTTTACTAAATCCAAAATTGCATGTGGGCTAAATTTTAAATTTAATAAACTTAGATGAACTTTATGATAGATTTAATTAAATAATTAGTTTAGGAAAATGAAGATTTATTATCTATCTTTAATTAAATTTGTGATAACACTATTAAATTAAATCCTCATAACTCCCTGTGGGGTAAATTAAGAGAATTTAATTTAACATATTATCCTAATTAATTATACAAATATAATAAAATCCCTGTGGGGTAAAATTATTATACATATATAATTAATTACCAGTTATGTCCATTAAGGTGAATCTTAATTAATATATAATTTTATACAATTAAAGATGCTGTGACTACTCCCTAATTATATAAAATTATATTTTCACTTTGACATTAGGTATTGGGCTCTACCTAAAAGTAATTTCGTTATTAACATAATAGACAATCACTGAGATTAGTGCTCCTAGTGTGGTCGTCCGAAGATCATTAAAAACCGTTCTAGATATGAGCATTTGTCCCAAGTTCATGTTTTCTTATGTCAAACCACAAAATTACTTACATTTTATTCATATTTTATTGATTTTAAGAAAGTTTTATGAATATTTTATGAATAATTTTATGAAGTTTTATGAAACTTAATGTGCTATAAAAAATATTCAACCTATCTTAATGTTTGAATATTTCTAAATATATCTAGCACTATAAAAGGAATTTATGTATAGCATTTAAATCATACAAATCAAAATTAATTATATTAAAAATAAATTTGCCAAATAAATACAAATTAATACAATTATTGTATGATAATAAATTAAATGCTTGATTCCATAATGTATAATTAATTTTGCATTTATGACCTTATAATATCTTAAATATTTGCACTAATAAATAATTTGTATAAATAAAGTAAATATACAAATTAGTACAATTAATTATATGAAATGAATTAAATGCAAAATTAAAGAATGTACCCGATGGTAGATTATCAATTAATTCAATCAATAAATTACTTAATTGGTAAATATAATAATTGCGCACTTAATTGTAGAATATTAAAATATTCACATTCTTAAAATATCACAATTACTATAATTACATGTTAAAATAAATCATGTAATTACCAAATTAAAAATTTTCCATAATTATTTCTTACTTAATAACATACATGAAAATATGTGTAAAATACAAATGGAAAATTTTAAACAAACGTTATAAACTGACTAAATTAACAAAATTAAGGAAATAAAATAAAATTCCAAAATGAATCAAAACAATGAATATTCAGATTTTTTTTTTTTTGAAAATCTGCCACCCAAAAACGACACGTCGTACGACCTCCTGTTCAAAAACCTTATACTGAAAACGACATGTCATTTTTCTCTTATGAGAAAAACGACACGTCGTACAGAGTCGTCTCCAACCTCCAGCCGGGTCACATTTGACCCATTTTCTGCACGCGGGTCACGGTGGACCCGACCATAAAACTATTTTTAGACGTCCAAAAATCATGAAACCAATTCCAAAGTGATCTAAATGAATAAATTAAGAGATCCATATTGATTTCAAGCATCAAAAACACGTAAAATGTAGACTCCATTATTAATGAAAAAACGGGTCCGAACGAGGATTTCAAAAATAAATTCCAGTCAAAACATGTTATCATGTTCGAATTCATTATATACCAGTATATGAACGTGATGAAACGATTCATGAACAAATTATATCAAATTTTTTTAAACTGGAAAAATTTCTTTCGCACGGTTCCGACAATGATAATTCGTACATATATATACACACCTATAATATAACTTTACCGTATGAAATTATGAAAAACATATAAATTAGATTATTCTAATTAATATTAAATAATAAAATCATGCAATCATACAAAGTTATATATAAATCTATAAAGGCATAGCTATATGTATATATATGCATAAATATGTACTGAAGAGTATGAATTTTGATTGTATATATATAGTCGAATAAAGTGATTGTATTGCTTAAAAAAACATGATAAATAGATTAGAATGGGATATTCTAATCAATGTTATGCAATAAAATCAAAAATTAGTTGAGTATTATATATAAACATATATACAGATACCGTACTGTTGGAAATTATTTTACCAGGATCTTAGATCTACTCACAAGTATGTTTATTAACACCCTAAATATGAACTTTCTAAAACGATGAAATAAACACATATAAAGTTTAGGAAACCTTACATTGGGTGCAGCGGAATAATATGACTCCTTCCGTTCAGATATCTAGCCCTTGATTCCTTTCTGTAGTAGAGCATTATTAATATCTGAACCTGGATCTCTTTCTCTGAATCTTTGATGCTGAAACTCCTTCTTGCTGAAAGTCTTTCTTCACGATCTTCCTCACTATGATTGAGGTATCACTTACTGTGTGTGGGCACTACTCTTACACTAAGAATTTCAAAATTCAAGAGGGAAGAAAAAAAAGAAGTGGCAGCTAAAGATAGGGAGAGAGAAAGGCTCAGGTTTTTCTCTGAAGGAAAAATAGAAAATTTAAGTGTAATTTTCCTGAAGCCTTCACTATCTATTTATAGCATTCCACTAGGGTTAGGTTTGAATTATTTGGCATTAAAATAATGAAAATATCAATTTAAATGGCCTACAAAAGTGGCTGGCCATGCTTAGTGGATTTGGGCCTCACTTTTTGCAATTTTGCAGTTTTACCTTTTCTGCATCTGATTTTCTAAAAAACGCTAATTTTCTAATTCAACCATTTAAATGTCAATTCTAACTATTTAATAACTATAAATAATTATTAAATAATATTGTCATTTATCATATTTATTAATTGAACCATACAAAGTATCATAATTAACAAATATGCCCCTAAAACTCTTTCTTTACAATTTCGCCCTTACTTAGTGAAAAATTCACAAATAGACATAGTCTAAATTGAGAATTATAATTGATTAATCAAAACCAATTACATGAGTCTTACAAGCAATATTATCTCAACTAGTGCGGGGACCAGGGGTCTATATAACCGAGCTTCCAATAAGTAGATCAAGAATTTAGCACTAAAATTCACTAACTTATTAATTCTTCGTTGAATCCACGCATAGAACTTAGAATTGCACTCTCAGTATATAGAATGCTCTATATGTTCCACCATATAGATACATCATTAGTTATCCATTGTTATAATCCTAATTTGATCAATGATCCTCTATATGAATGATCTACACTGTAGATGGATTAGATTACCGTAACACCCTACTATGTATTTTATCCTTAAAACACTTGACCCCGTATAAATGATATTTCGGCTTATGTGAAATGAGTACTCCACCATTTATGTTTGTTTGGTCAAGCTCGAAGGAGATTATCCTTTGCTTACTATTCGCCAGATAGAAGCTATAGATTCCATGTTTATGCTAGCGCTCCCACTCAATTGCACTACCGTGTTCCCAAAATGTACGTATCACCCTGACCTAAAAGTAGGCTTAACTAACAAATCAAAGAACACGAATAGCCTTTCAAGATTGAGCCTAATCATATCAGGATTAAGATCATTTGATCTAGGATCAACTAGGCGATATTGACTTGAATAGATATTACGGTAAGTTTAATAAATCTAAGTCAAAGTTCAATATCGGTCCCTTCCGATGCATACTCCATGGATTCAACCTGAGCTTTACTTTAACCAATGCTCTGGAAAGAACATAGCATTTCTCCAAATGCAAGTAAACTCTGTTGTAGATTATCATATCAGTAAAACCCTATGTCTGATAAATCTAGGAAACTTTATTCACATAGTCATGTTTACTTTCCAATGTGTTGACGGCACAATAAACAGGATCAAGTATGTGAAAAGGGTTTTAGATGAATTTATACATTATATACATATAATCATGAAATAAATCATGTGAACCATGCAACATTAAATGTTATTTCTGATCTATATTAATAAGTAAATTTGATTATATTGAAATGAGTTTTATTTAGGGCATAAAACCCAACAAACTCCCACTTGCACTAATATAAAACAAAAAGTGTGTTTCAAATAATCTCAACACCTTGATATACAAATCAAGTGTAGTAGTAGTAAACTCCTCGTAATAGGATCTGAAAGGTTGAATTAACCACAACCTTTCCTCCACTATTACTCTTCCTTAATCACAGAATCATTGATAATGTGAAATTCCTCTCTTTATGTCTACTCTCTTGGGATACTGGATTCTATATCTTTGGCAACTACTTTTGGTTAATCAGGAAATTAACACTAGTAGTTTAAGGCAATTTGGAATGATGCCAAAAATGTATAGAACTTTCCTTAGACTGAATAAGTACCAACTTTAACATTCAGTCTCTCTCTGGTAGACCTAGATGTTGGAAATTATTTTACCAGGATCTTAGATCTACTCACAAGTATGTTGTTTAAACATCCTAAATATGAACTTTCTAAAACGATAAATTAAACACATATAAAGTTAAGAAAACCTTACATTGATGCAGCGGAATTAATGTCTCCTTCCACTCAGATCTCTAACCCTTGTATCCTTTCTGTAGCAGAGTATAATCAAGATCTGAGCCCGATTGTCCTTCTTCTTCAAGTTTGATCCTTCACAGTCTTCCAATCTATGATTGAGTTACTGCGTGCTGTGTGTGGGCACTTACTCTTTCACTAAGGTCGAAATATATGAAGGAGAAAAGAGAGAGAGGGTTTCGGCCAAGGTATAAAAAGTGGGGAAGGCTCAGTTTTTCTGAAGAGAGAAATTTCTGTCAGAAAGATGATCTGAAAACTTGTGTTTTGACTGAGCCATCACTTTCTATTTATAGGCAACTACTAGGTCTAGGTTTAGAATTATTTGGCATTAAAATAATGAAAATATTAATTTGAAAAACTTCATCTAAGTGGCCGGCCATATGGTGTTTAATGGGCCTCACTTGATTTTGCAGTTTTATCAAATTTTATCTCTATTTTCTCAAAAACGCCAATTTTCCAATTCTAACCTTTTAAATGCCAAAACTAATTATTTAATAACTAAAATAGATTATTAAATAATATTGTCATTTAATTTAATTATTAATTAGACATATAAAGTCCATTAATAAATAAATAAACCTAGAAACTCTTTTCTTTACAATTTCACCCCTGCTTAGTGAAAATTCATAAAATTAGACATAGTCTAACTTTAGAATTATAATTGATCAATCACGAATCAATTAATGAGTCTTACAAGCAGAATGTTCTCAACTAGAATGGGGACCATGGATCTATATGCTGAGCTTCCAATAAGTGAACCAAATTTACCAATGTAAAGCCCGCTTAGTTAATTTGGAAATTAGCAGTTATTTATGATAATCAGGAAATTATTTATAGCCATTTAAATAATTTATTATGGAATTCAGATATGCATGAGTATGTTATCAGTAGCTTTTATATTTCGCATTTCCGGTGTCCGGTATTTTGGAACGCGGCGTTTGGCTCAGTAGAGATCACAACTTAGTATGTTAGTATTTTGGGGACGGGTTTAGACATTGGGAATGTCGGGAATGGCCGGGAATTTAGAATGTCCCAAAAATACCCCTTAAGTATGATTTATGTGGTTTTTGTATGGAGGGGCAAAATGGTCTTTTTGCCCCAATGATATTTTGTCTTATGTGACTTTTAATTGGAATTAAATGTTTATTTAATTAATTGCTTTTGGCTGAAAAAGGATTTACTAAATGATAATATATGACTTTATTCTTTAGCTCCTTCATTTTACACTTAGCCAAAAAAATTAGAAAGTTTAAAACATAGAAAACTCTCTCTCTTTTTCTCTTGCTTTTCGGCTGGGTATTGTGGGGTGCAAAGCTGGGTTTTTGCTTCATTTCTCTAAGCTAAATTCATCCTAATTGTGAGCTCTTGATTGTGGTAGGTGATTCTAACCCTTTCTCCTTTAATTTCTTGAAAAACTATGTGAAAAATGATGATGCATGCATGAGTTTTTAGTATTTGTTGCTGCTGTGATTTTGTTATTTTTCTAGGGTTCAAAGCATGATTATTTTGATGATGATTGAGTTGTTTGAATGCTTGTTAGATAGGTTTGTTAAAGCTCTTAGTTTTTATGTGAAAAAGTATGATTTTTGAAGGAAAATGTTGTGATTATATTCTGTGATGTTGCTGGATGTTCTTGTTAGTTTGCAGAGATTATTTTATGCTTAGTTATGTTGAATTAAGCTAGTGGATTGCTTGTTTAGTTGGTTTTGCTCAAGCTTGAGTTTGGAACTCAAAGCTTGAGCTTCAATGGTGAATTTTGCATGTGGGATTTCTGGGTAGGTTTGATGCTCTAGAATTGTTATTTGGGACCTATAGAGGAGGTCTGGAAAGTTTGGGATCAATTGGGTTCGAATTGGTCAAGATATGTGAATTTTTGGTTGCTGCCTGCGAGGAACCGGAATTCCGGTTGTGCATCCGGAATTCCGGATGGGGGTTCAGATTTTCCCAGAACCGGAATTCCAGTTGGGCAACCGGTCTTCCGGATGGGGGATTTTTCAGAACCCTAGTTTTCCTCGTTTTTGGGTTTTTAGGGGTATTGCCATGCTTTTTATCGATAGGGAAACTTTTAGTTTCAAGTTTTAGTCCCCGGGAAGTGATTTAGCGTGTCACTTATAGCGTTGTGATTTTTATGGTTTAGGAGCCGATGTCCGCCGTTCGGCTTCGGTTCCGGTCGGGTTGACCGCACACACCGAAATCGGAATCCAGGTACGATTAGTATAACAGTATGCATATGTAGTTTACATGTTTAGCGTGCATGTAGGAAGCCTGTTAGATTACATTAGATATGTATTTAGGCTTCGAACCACCCAACCCTGTCACGTCGGTACAGCCGGAGTATGACCAAGACGGCGGAGTATGACCGGCTCGACCGATCAGTGACACCGGTTGGTGGTTCGGCTATTGACCTATCCCGTCGGTACAGCCGGAGTATGACCAAGCAGCGGAGTATGACCGGTTCGACCGATCAGGAGGATACTTGTCAATAGTACCGTCCCCTGAACGTTCAAAACTCTGTACCATGTTGGACATGGCGGTAGTGCTCGGTACCATGTTGGACATGGCAGTAGCGGGACTCAGTATCGTGTTGGACACGGCAGTCAGTTTTATGTATGATATTATTATGCTTTTCTTACTGAGTCTGTCGACTCACAGTTTACGTTCATGTGTAGGTAAAGGCAAGGCAGTTGCTGATGGACCGTGAGCGAGCTTATGAGATTGTACATGTCGGGGCGGTTAGGCCTGGAGCGTACGATCCTCGGGACAGCACGGCTGAGATTTTGTAATTGTCGTTAGACGACTTTATTTTGATGTAAAAGTTGAACAGTGAAAACGTTTGTAAATATTTTATAAATCGGGATCCCGTGACTTTTTGTAAAATGGTTTATAAGTTAATGAAAAAGCAAAATTTTAATTAATCACGTTTTTCCATAAACCTCGTTGATTAGCAACGAGCTGCACAGTACGTTTAAAAATCACGTAATACGCCTAAGTTAGTTAGGGTGTTACAACCAAGTAAATTCCTACTTATTAATTCTTCGTTGAATCCACTCTTAGAACTTAGAATTGCACTCTCAGACTTATATAGAGCATATTGTATGTTCCACGATATCAATATACTATCTCATTTAACCATTGTTATAATCTTATTGTGATTTAAAGATCCTCTATATAGATGATCTACATCGAGATGGGATTTCTTTACCATTCTCACCCCTCAATGTATTTTGCCCCTTAAAACACTTAGCTACCTGTAAATGGTGTTTAGTGATCTAATAATTAGTCAGTTAAACAAGAGCTCATCCATTTACTTCTATTTGCTAAGCTCGAAGGGAATCATCACTTGACTTCAATACACCAGTAGAAGCTATAGATTCCATATTTATGTTCAGCACTCCCACTCAATCATACTATCATGTTCCCAAAATATACGTATCACCCTGACCCAAAGGTAGGCTTAACTAATAAATCTAAGAACATGAATAGCACTCCTGAGTTGAGCCTAAGCATATCAGGATTTAGATTCTTTTAATCTTAAGATCAACTACTGATATTGACTTGGAAAGATATGTGTAACGGTAAGTTTGTAATATCTTAACTTAGTTGCAATATCGGTCCAGTCCAATGTATACTCCATACATTCGAAACTAGTATACTTTACTAATGTCCTGGAAAGAACATAACACTTACTCCAAGTGTAAGTACACATCATCGCTGATTATCACATTAGTGTAAATCCAATAACACTGATGAAACAGGGACCAAAACTTTTGATTCATATGATCACAATCACATTCCACTGTGTTGACGATACTGTAATTGTGAATAAACATATGATCTGGATTTAACTGATTTTGTGTGTATGAATGTAATAAACATATTAAACATATTAAACCATTAGCATGTAAAATTCATGCAAACATCAATCACTTCAAATTTCTTATATTGATAACTAATCAGATTGTAAAGAGTTTTATTTAGGGCATAAAACCCAACAAACTCCCACTTGCACTAATATAAAACAAACTGTGCAAATATGTCAATCTGATGTCTTGATCTTCAGATCAAGTGTAGTATATTTGAATCCACCCAAACTTCTGGAAACTAGTTCATAAATACACTTATGAAACATCCTTTACTATATGCTTTACTTATCAAGGGATACTGAAATCTTTACTGTTTTAAAAGTACATCTGAATTAACAGAAGACATATCTCTCATATTTTAAAATATGTAATTGAGATAATACAGTGTAGACTTTTCTTCAGTGATATAACTTTCTGGTATTTTCGAATAGACCAAGTTATAGTTCTTCTCTGGTAGAGCTTGAATTATTATACAATAATTCCTCCACCCTCAAAGTAAGCACCATCTTACAGAATTTCGAAATTAGATGGTGTGATACAAAGACAACTGATACACAGTTCCTTAATATCTGACATATAAATCACTTTCATAAATCCTTCTTGAATATCTTCTAATGTTCCCTATTTGATTACATCTCAGATGGCTCCCACTGAATAACAGATGTCTGGTTAAATCATACTTTTAACCTCTGATTGTTTGGAGAGTTACTTAGTTGTGACTTTTGTATTAGTCTGAAACTTTAAGTCAAGACTAAGTCATCAACATAGCAGACTAGTATTTGAAGTGAAAAATACATGCCAGAGATTAAAGTAATCAAAATTAAGATACCATCAAATTTTATGAGGATTAAGAATTCTTGGTTCAAGTCATTCGAATGGACTGAACTAGAGTTCTTTATCTTATTCTCATAATTCTGATAAGCTATACCTATCCATGTGAATGGTTAGATTTGCTTTTCAGTAGTGTTCTTAAGTACCTATCACAATTATCAACCTAATGAAGATGGGTATAGAACTTTAAAATTCTCCCACTCAATTAAGGTAGTGTGAAACTTTAACAAAGAACTTTCAAAGGTATCAAACTTTTACTTACAACAGTAAAATCGAAATGGAACATACAATCAAGATCAAGAATTTATATTGACAATAGCTGACTCATTATATTACTTCCATGTTTAAACAAGATATGTGTTTCATAGGGAATTGTGGAATATACTCCACCCCTAAGTATATACATATAGGGTACTATGGATAACCTCCACCCCTAAGTATATAGAGATTATGATCCACCCCTAAAGGTTGTAAAGATCATGATTCTCTTAGTGTGATAGAGTTTATGTGGAGTTGAATACTATCCAGAGTTCATTAGATATAAAAGATCGTTGAACTGCATAGTTTTCTTAACTTTCTCCACCCCTATCAGATCATGAGATCCTTTTATTAAACAAATTCTTAATAATTGTATGAGAATGAACAATTATTGATAAACATAGAAATAATTTCTAGTGTTTATATAATATAACTCTATGAAGAGTTGTAAATATTATAGAATTTGCATCAATAATAAAAACACTTACACATACAAACATACAAATATAATGTGGTAATAATTGATGAAGATAAATTAAATGAAGCTCAATCTCATAAATTGCAATAGTAAATTTCGAAAATAAAACTTTATTAATAAAAAAATATTGCAACAATATGAGAGAAACAGGGATAAATATCCCTAACTAAAATTTGAAATCCAAATTGTCTTTAAACTAAAACAATTAATTCAAAAAATTGAAGAGCTTCATCTTCATCTGGACGATTTCACCCTTGGTCCAGCTTTCTGATCCAACTCAATTGAGTTCAAGTAGCTTGGCCTATAAGAAGAAGAAAACAAATAAACAAAGTTTAGTCCAGAATCATAAATCCAATTGGATAACAATTCACTAAACTCTTAAAGTTTATTTATGGAAATACCTTGTTTCTTTGAAAGAAGTTTAGGACACTGGGGTTTCCAATGACCTTTCTCATTGCAGTAGAAACACTTTCCTTTAAGTGTAGCATCACCAGAAGGAACAGCCTTTTTCATGGCTTTTGTTCGCTTCTTGGTGTTGTGCCACTTCCTATTCGATTTGGGCTTTGAAGCAGATGCAACATTTGCTTCAGGTTTCATCGTCCCATTACCATTCCCAGGATTGTGAGTTTTACTCCCTTTCTTCTTGGGTCCTCCAATCAAATTTTCATAAGTTTGAAGGTCATTGACTAATTCATGAAAGTCAATTTCCTTCTTATTCATGACATAATTTGATGTATATGGTAGAAATGCTGGAGTCAGGCTATTCAAGATAAGACTAACTTGAGTAGCACTGTCCATTTCAGCACCATGATCCTGGGCTTCTTGGAAATAACTGGACATGAGGAGAACATGGTCACGCACGTTTTGATGAGGTTCCATCCGTGCATTAATGTACTTCTTAGTCGCGTCAAAGCGTGACTGAAGTGATGCCTTACCGAATAGCTCATTTAACTTTGTCATTACTTCAGCAGCCTTCTCGGTTTTAGAAAACCGAGTTTTGAGGGTGTCAACCATGCTAGAAAGCATAAAGTATAGAGCTTTGTCATTTGCTTTCTGCCAACACTCATACTTTTCTTTCACAGCTTTGGAAGCATTGTCCCCAGGCACTTCAGGTGACGGCTCAGTTAAAACAAACAAGGCACTTTCTCCTATGAGAGCAATATTAATGTTCTCATTCCACTTATTAAAGTTAGATCCATTCAGCTTATTTTCAGTCAACAGTGATAACATGGGATTCATTTTGACAAAACAGAATACTACAAAATAATAGAAATCAACAAATAGAAATTTATAATGGTTTAACACAAAATCAATTCAGAAATTATAAGCACATTGCAAGTAGGAATGATATGAGAAAATACTTAAAAAATTCAATCCTAAATAATTTCCAAGGTTTTTCAACAAACTGATATCAGTGTCCCGTTTAGGCGAGAGTCAAAGCTACCATCCATTGAATAGAGTTGTCAGCTCATCTAAAATGTTAAACAATCTAGCAACCTTTTATTCGATCAAGATTGGAATCCAGCGTTGTCCCGTTTAGGCAAGAGTCAAGGCTATTCTATCTCATGAGCTTCTACCATTGTTTCGCAATTTGCAGTCAAATATGGTCGCCACCATTAGGGTGATCTATACCATATAAAACACTTACAAATCACTTATCATGCGAGATTAAACGGTGCGAAATTGCTAATGAACGTTCCTCCATTAGGGAGGATTACTCACTAAAACAAACGCGGTGTAAAACCCACAATGGAGATCGAATATCTTAATAATAATAAAGCTCATTCTTTAATATGTATTTTCTTTATTATTCTAATAAATAAATTCTCATTAAATTCGAAATTAAGAATTGAAATTCAAAAATAAGAATTTAATATAATATTTATAAAATTATACTTAGATGGTGATTGAAATAAAATTAATTATTTCCATCTTAGTAATAATCTTAAATATAAATATTAAGGAAATTAATTTAAGTTGAATTAAATTAAATAATTAGCAACTTAAAAATTTCCTTTGAGAATATATTTATTGAGTTCGAAAATTTAAAGTATATAAAAGAAATATACTATTTTCGAAAATAATAAAATTAGAAAAGAAATACTTCAAGCAAAAATATCACCTATCTAGATTTTCTTTTGACTAGTTAATTCAATTTCTAATAATATATATATATTTTAAATTCATTTATTTTAAATTAATCAATTAAATGAAAAAATTATTGATTGTAGTTGGTCCAAGAATTAATTAAAATAAATAATTAATTTACAACTCAATCTATTTTTCAAAAAAATTCGAAAATATTGCATAATTAAAATGCAAATTTCGAAATTGATTAATAAAATAAAGAAAAATATATATTTTGAAAATTATTTAAATTTAAGTTGAAAAAATTAAATTTCAACCTAAAAATAATTTTCTATTTAATTAAGTGTCATAAAAAATCAATAAATATTTAAGTATCATGATGAAAATCAACTTAGATATTTAGATTTTTCAAGTTAATTAAATGTATTAAATTCAAGAAATAAATAATTAAGTGTAGAGAAAGCTTAATTATTAATTTCTATTTAATACTAGGAAAAATATACTTAATAAAATTGTACCAAAATTAATTATTTAAATAATTAATTTCACAAAGTATAATATTTTCCTATTTAAATATTAGAAATAATAAGTAGTCTAGAAATTACTATCTAGAAAATATCTTATTTGACTAAGTATCTTTTCAAAAAAAAATTTGAAAAATATCTAATTTAAGTTGTATAGAAAAAATCTAAAACTTAAATAATTTTAAATTTAGATTTAATTAAATATCAAAAATTAAGTTGTAACCACTTAATTTGAAGATATCTTTTTAAGTTAATATTTGAAAAGATATTAACCTAAAAAATATCTAAAATATTCCATTTTAAGTTAATATTCGAAAAGATATTAACTTAAAAAATATCTTAAGAATCTTTAATAACTAATGCCTAGGATTCCTCAACTTGATTTAAATTTAAATAAAATATTCAAATTTAAGTTAGATAAGAAAAATCAGTTGATACAACTAATTTATAACTTAAATAGGAATATTTAATTAAATAAGCTCCAGAAAGAATCTTAGTTAGTTAAAATTCTATATTTAATTAAATACAAGAAAAATACAAATAGTTTGTCTAGAAATAATATCTAAACTAAAAGTATTTTTCTTAAAATTAGCTTTAAAATATTAAAATGAAAAATAAATTTTCATATATTTTAAAAGTTAATTATGTTGCTAATTCAATTTTATTAGGTCAAACTAATATAATTAACCTAGTACAGTTATTTAAATCAGGCAAATGGGCCTTCACAATTGGGGTAGTTCATGTGAGGGGGTGCTGGGTTCAGTATGTCGTACCCACTTCTATGGCTCCCAACTCTCACACAAGGCCCAAAAGAGAGGAATTTAACCTTAAAATAAATAACTGTTATTAATTGAATAGGTCCAATAACTAAATGGACCTAAATAAAATCTATCATGGTGTGACATTTTATTTAGCAACAACCTATATGTATCTATATTAAAACAAAATAAACATATAGGCTCACACAGGCACACTTTGGATGGATCCTATCATGTTGCTAGGTCATACACAGATGAAAGAAGATTGTAAAATTTACCTGTTACAAATTATTAACTTGACCAAGGGAGCCAGCAGATCATTAGATCTGGCAAAAAGTAACCATGGCTATTTGCAATCAAGTCATAATAGGTTTTGAAAACTTACACACAAGCTAAAACCACATACTCCTGCAACAAGGTTAGCTGGATAGTTGGAAGTAGGATTTATTTAATTTTATATAAATAATTTCGAAAAATAAATAATTAAATAAAAAATAAATATTTTAATTTTCGAAAAATAAAATTTTTAAAAAAATATTTTTTAATAAAAAAAAAAATTAAATTTTCGAAATAAAATAAATATTTATTTTCGAAATAAAAAAATTTAAATTTCAAAATTATTTCAAAAAAATATTTAAAATTAAACCTACAATTTTTGAAAAATTAGGTTTCAACCAACCTAAATATCATTTCAAAAATTTGCTAACTACTTTAAAAATTAAATGTTATTTTAAAAATTAAATAAAAATTAGAAAAGATAAATAAAATATCTTTTCAGATTTTAAATTTAATTTAAATAAATAAAATAACAAAATTTAAAAGTTAGCAAAATATCTTACATTTATTTAAAATTACATGATTATAATTATCTTATTTTAAATTTGAATAAGGTCAAAATATCTAAAAAAGATTTAATTTAAAAATATATATAAAATCTGACCTTAAATTTAAAAATAAGATAAGATATAATCAAATTTAAAAATAAGATAGATTTTTTAAGCAAGAAGATAGATACTAATTCTATTCAAATTCAAATTACACTAATATCTTGAATTAAATTTAAAAAATATTAAATTAATTCAAAATGATAATTAGAATTGAATTAGGAATAGTAATAGTATATATACAAAACTATACAAAAAATCGGAAGTTAATTCCATGAAAAAGCATGAAAAATCGAAGAAAAACGAAAAAATTGTGAGCTGTACGGACAGTTTTCGCGATCGCATGAAAATTTCAGCACAGCTCCGATTTTTTTGAATCTTCAAAAAATCATAACTAATTCAAATAAAATCGAAATTGAGTTCTGTAAAAAACTAACTTGCTTAATTTTTTCCATACTATCCAATAAAAATAATTCCAAAAACAGAATCGCAATTATTTTTTATGAAAATTTACAAACATCAATCAATTATCAAATAACACTCAATACAACATGATACCATCCAAAAACAAACAAACAATCGTTTTAAAGTCCAAATTTCTTGCAAGTAAATCCATTACCATGGCTCTGAGGCCAGTTGTTGGAAATTATTTTACCAGGATCTTAGATCTACTCACAAGTATGTTGTTTAAACATCCTAAATATGAACTTTCTAAAACGATAAATTAAACACATATAAAGTTAAGAAAACCTTACATTGATGCAGCAGAATTAATGTCTCCTTCCACTCAGATCTCTAACCCTTGTATCCTTTCTGTAGCAGAGTATAATCAAGATCTGAGCCCGACTGTCATTCTTCTTCAAGTTTGATCCTTCACAGTCTTCCAATCTATGATTGAGTTACTGCTTGCTGTGTGTGGGCACTTACTCTTTCACTAGGGTCGAAATAGATGAAGGAGAAAAGAGAGAGAGGGTTTCGGCCAAGGTATAGAAAGTGGGGAAGGCTCAGCTTTTCTGAAGAGAGAAATTTCTGTCAGAAAGATGATCTGAAAACTTGTGTTTTGACTGAGCCATCACTTTCTATTTATAGGCAACTACTAGGTCTAGGTTTAGAATTATTTGGCATTAAAATAATGAAAATATTAATTTGAAAAACTTCATCTAAGTGGCCGGCCATATGGTGTTTAATGGGCCTCACTTGATTTTGCAGTTTTATCAAATTTTATCTCTATTTTCTCAAAAAAGCCAATTTTCCAATTCTAACCTTTTAAATGCCAAAACTAATTATTTAATAACTAAAATGGATTATTAAATAATATTGTCATTTAATTTAATTATTAATTAGACATATAAAGTCCATTAATAAATAAATAAACCTAGAAACTCTTTTCTTTACAATTTCACCCCTGCTTAGTGAAAATTCATAAAATTAGACATAGTCTAACTTTAGAATTATAATTGATCAATCACGAATCAATTAATGAGTCTTACAAGCAGAATGTTCTCAACTAGAATGGGGACCATGGATCTATATGCTGAGCTTCCAATAAGTGAACCAAATTTACCAAGTAAATTCCTACTTATTAATTCTTCGTTGAATCCACTCTTAGAACTTAGAATTGCACTCTCAGACTTATATAGAGCATATTGTATGTTCCACGATATCAATATACTATCTCATTTAACCATTGTTATAATCTTATTGTGATTTAAAGATCCTCTATATAGATGATCTACATCGAGATGGGATTTCTTTACCGTTCTCACCCCTCAATGTATTTTGCCCCTTAAAACACTTAGCTACCTGTAAATGGTGTTTAGTGATCTAATAATTAGTCAGTTAAACAAATACTACTTTCTAAGAAAATGACTAAGTCTAAAAATAAAGTAGCAAATAAAGGAGATATTTTTTTCTTGAATCCAAAAGTTTTCTATCATCTTATTCTGTATAAGATGGTCCCACTGCCTCTGTTGTTTTTTTGACACAACCGAAGAGGTCAATACCACTTATGTTCTTAGACAAAAGTCACGGTACCTTGTCGTAGTGGGAGAGTTTCAAGGAACTCACCCTGTTATGACTTGGAAGACACTTGTGATGAAATCCATTGTGATTTTAAATAAGTAATGGATTATCAGAATAAGAAACTAAGAAGTAAAGCCAAGTGAACTATGGTTAAAACCATTCATGTGGAACAACCAAAAGTTTTCCATTACAAGGACATAAAAGGAAATTTTAGTTAGTAAGTCTATTCAATGGACTTAAAAAAACTTCCTATTTCTAGTATTATAGGTTTGAGATTATCTAAACCTATGGCTTGTGGTATGCATGGTAATGGACTTAAAAGACGTTGGAGCATTTTTCTAATGGCAATCTATAAAAGCTTCCCGACTTCTAGATATAGATTTTACTTATCTAAGGAAAAGTCTCAACTATTCCAGAAAAGATAAAGCCATAGGACTTTCTTGAATCAACAGTGAGAGGTCTCAGATATGCTTTAGTATGCCTTAGACCAGACACGTACTGTTGAGTGGGAGTAATGAGTAGGTATCAAATTAATCCAGGAAAGAAACATTGGAAGACAATCAAGTGAATCTTAAGATTAAGAAGAGGAACTATATGTTAGTCGTTAAGTGTGTATTTAATACTCTTAGACTACACCAAATCAGATTTCTAGACTTGCCTTAGTGCTAGAAGGTCTGCTGATGAGATGGTGATTACTCTGGGGGTGGACTAGTGATTTTGGAGAAGTGTATAAACCTATCTGAAGTCTTTAGGTCTACCAGAAAGGGACTGAATGTTAAAGTTGCAGGAAAGGTACTTATTCAGTCTAAGGAAAGTTCTATATATTTTTTGGCATTTTGTTCCAAAATTTATTAACTACTAGTGTTACTTCCTGACTAACGCAAAAGTAGTTGCCAAAAAGTAAAGAATCCAGTATCCCTAGAGGAGTAGACATATAAAGAGGAATTTCACAATATCAAGTATTTTGTGATTAAGGAAATGTAATGGTGGAGGAAAGGTTGTATTTAATACAACCTGTCAGATCCTATTACGGAGAGTACACTACATACTACACTTGATTTGTATATTAAGGTGTTGAGATTATTTGAAATGCACTTTTGTTTTATATTAGTGCAAGTGGGAGTTTATTGGGTTTTGTGCCCTAAATAAAACCCATTTCAATATAATCAGATTTACTAATAAAGATCAGAAATTACATTTTATGTTGCATGGTTCACATGATTTATTTCATGATTATATTTAATGTATAAATTTTATTAAGTTCAGAACAGATGTATTTGTTAATGATTATAGTGTTGTCAACACAGTGGAATATAATCTTGATTATATGTTTGAAAGTTTAATTCTCTCATTTGTCAGTTCACTGGATTTAGACTGGCATGATAATCAGCGATAGGTATGCTTACACCTTTGTAACACCCTAACTGACATAGGCGTATTACGTGATTTTTAAACATGCTGTGCAGCTCGTTGCTAATCAACGAGGTTTATGGAAAAACGTGGTTAGTTAAAATTTTGCTTTTTAATTAAACTTATAAAACAATATTACAAAAGACTCGGGATCCCGATTATAAAATTATTTACAAAAGATTTAACTGTTTAACTGATACACAAAATAAAGGTCGTCTAACGACCAGTTACAAAAATCAGCCTCGCTGTCCTGATGATCGTACGCTCCAGGCCTAACCGCCCCGACATGTACAATCTTCACAAGCTCGCTCACAGTCCATCAGCCTTAGCCTTGCCTTTACCTACACATAAACGTAAAACTGTGAGTCGACAGACTCAGTAAGAAAAGCATAATAATACTCATACATAATCCCGGTTATGATCAG
The DNA here is from genome assembly GCF_029168945.1 of Cannabis sativa. Taxonomy (NCBI): domain Eukaryota; kingdom Viridiplantae; phylum Streptophyta; class Magnoliopsida; order Rosales; family Cannabaceae; genus Cannabis; species Cannabis sativa. The sequence goes on from NC_083607.1 coordinate 21,229,570, forward strand.
ACGCCCATACCCCTGATCATAACCCTAACCGCCGTGTCCAACACGATACTGAGTCCCGCTACTGCCGTGTCCAACACGGTACTGAGCCACTACTGCCATGTCCAACATGGTACTGAGTTTTGAACGTTCATAGGGACGGTACTATTGACAAGTATCCTCCTGATCGGTCGAAACGGGCATACTCCGGCTGCTGGTCATACTCCAGCCTGTACCGACGGGATAGGTCAATAGCACGGAACCACCAACCAAAAGTCAGCCTGATCGGTCAAGCCGGTCATACTCCGCCGTCGGTCATACTCCACTCGTACCGACGTGACAGGGTTGGATGGTTCGAAGCCAACATACAACTAATGTAATCTAATAGGCTTCCTACATGCACGCTAAACATGTAATCTACATATGCATACTGTTATACTAATCTTACCTGGATTCCGAATTCAGGTGTGCCGGTCAACCTGACTGGAACTTTAGCTGAGCGGCGGATTACAGGCTCCTAAACCATAAAAATCACAACGTTATAAGTGACACGCTAAATCACTTCCCGGCGACTAAAACTAGGAACTAAAAGTTTCCCTATCGATAAAAAGCATGGCAATACCCCTTAAAACATAAAATCGAGAAAATCTAGGGTTTCTGAAATTTCCCCAACCGGCAGACCGGTTGCCCAACTGGAATTCCGGTTCTGGGAATTTTCGAAGCCCATCCGGAATTCCGGATGCACAACCGGAATTCCGGTTCCTCGCAGACAGAATTTCAAAAATTCATATCTCAACCAATTCAACCCCAAATCATACCAAACCTTCAAGACCTGTTCTAAATACCCCAAAGAACATATCCAAGGCATTAAACCAACCCAGAAATCACAGATACAAAAATTGCCATTAAAGCTCAAGCTTTGAGTTCTAAACTCAAACTTGAGCAAATCCCTCAAACATGCATTCAATCCAGCTTAATTCTACTTAATCAAGCTTAACTAAGCTTCTGAAAACAATTAAAAACAATTACAACAACACAGAAACAGATTCACTACATTTCCATCAAAAATCACATATTTGCATAGAAAAAACTATAGCTTGCTCAACCTAATAATCATGCATCAAAACAACTTAAATAACCCTAATCTAACAAGCTTAAACCTCAGAAATTAACTTCAATTCACAGCAACAACAATCAACACAATAAGCATGCATTTACTCAACTTTTTCATCAAAATTTCAAGAAAACAAAAGAAGAAAGCTAGACAAGAATTACCTTAATTAGAAACACTCTAACTTGCTGAAAATTACTTGAAAATGAAGAGGAAAATCCAAGCTTCTTGCTGCCTCAAATGGCCGAAAATGAGAGAGGAAAAGAGAGAGAGCTTTTGGAAAATTCTATTTTTTCTAACTTAGTATTTTTTGTAAAATGAAGAGAATAAAAATAAAGCCACTTATATCATTTACTTCAGCCAATAATTAAACAAATAACATTTATTTTCAAATAAACAAGTCACTAAAAGACAAAACACTAATGGGGCAAAAAGACCATTTTGCCCCTCCATACTAAAATCACATAAATCATACTAAAGTGGTATTTTTGGGAAATTCTAAATTCCCGGCCATTCCCGACATTCCCAATGTCTAAAACCTGTCCCAAACTACTAACATGCTAAGTTGTGATTTCTACTAAGCCAAACGCCGAGTTCCAAAATACCGGGCACCGGAAATGCAAACTATGAAAACTACTGAATAACATAGCCATGCATTTCAGAATTCCATAAATAACAGTAATAAATTATTTAAATAGCTATAAATAATTTCATAATTAATCATAATTAACTAAAAATTTCCAAATTAACTAAGCGGGCTTTACAACCTTGGATAACTGTTATGTCCTTTCCAGGGCATTGACAAAGTTTATCAGTATCGGATGTATGGAGTATACATGGGAAGGGACCGATATTGACCTTTGATTAGATATGATAAATTTATCGTAATATCTATTCAATTCAATATCACCTAGTTGATCCTAGATCAAATGATCTTAATCGTGATATGGTTAGGTTCGATCTCAAGAGTGTTATTCCTGTTCTTTGATTTGTTAGTTAAGCCTACTTTTTGGTCAGGGTGATACGTACATTTTGGAAACATGGTAGTGCAATTGAGTGGGAGCGCTAATTATAGATATGGAATCTATAACTTCTATAAGTTTTTAGAAGTGAAACGATGATTTCCTTTGAGCTTGCTAAATAGAGATAAATGATAGAGTGATCATTTTAGTGACTATATTAGTTCACTATAATATCATTTATAGGTGGCCAAGTGTTTTAAGAATAAAATATATTGAAAGGGTGTAACGACAATTTTATCCCTATGCCATGTAGATCATCTATAGAGGATCATTGATTATTGGGATTATAACAATGGATAATTAATAGAGTATCTATATCGTGGAACATATGGAGTGTTCTATATGACTGAGAGTGCAATTCCAAGTTCTATGCGTGGATGCAACAAGGAATTAATAAGTTAGTGGATTTGCTTGGTAAATTCTAGGACTGCTTATTGGATGCTCGGTTATATAGGCCTATGGTCCCCATACTAGTTGAGACCATACTTCTTGTAAGACTCAGTTAATTGATTTTAATTAATCAATTATAATTCTAAAATTAGACTATGTCTAGTTTATGAATTTTCACTAAGCAAGGGCTTAAATGTGAAGAAAAGAGATTCTAGGTCTTATTTATTAATTAAGAGACTTTATTAGTCTAATTAATAAATATATTAAATGACAATATTATTTAATAATTAATTTTTAGTTATTCAATAATTAGAATTGGCATTTAAGTGGTTAAATTAGAAAATTGGCGTTTTTGAGAAAATGAGATAAGAAAATGACAAAATGGCAAAATTGCAATGTGGGGCCCAATAACAATCCATGGCCGACCACACTAGTGTAATTTACCATTTATTTTATTATTATTTTAATGCTAATTAAATCTAACCTAAACCTAGGTGGTTAGCTATAAATAGATAGTGATGGCTCACACTTAAAGATTGATGAAATTTAGCTTTTAGAAATTTTCCTGAGCCTTCTTTCTCTTTAGGCCGAAACCACCTTCTCTTCCTTTTCTTCTTCATAATTTCGAACCTTGAGTAATAGAGTGAGTGCCCACACACATCAAGTGGTATCTCAATCATAGTGTGTAAGACTGTGAAGAATCCAATCAACAAGAAGGAGAATCGGGCTCAAGGAAGGAGAGAAAGAGATCCAGGTTCAGATCTTGATAATGCTCTGCTACAGAAAGGAATCAAGGGCTAGAGATCTGAAAGGAAAGAGTCATTATATTCCGCTGCACCCAAGGTAAGGTTTTCTGGAACTTTATATGTATTTATTTCATTGTTTTAAAAATTCATATTAGGATGTTAATGAAACATACTTGTTAGTAAATCTAGATCCTGGTAAAATATTTCCAACAGCGGAGGCATACCACTTACAAAGCATCGAGATAGCCTTCGTGAGCACCCTTCATTTGTTATCAAAGAAAGATTCTTCCGCACTCAAGTTCTTAAAGGAAGATGAAGCGAAGTATTTGGCAAGGGTACAAGCTTTGGATAATGCACATATCTTTCGGGTAACTCCTCCGAATCTAATTAAGAGGCTGCTTCTCTTAAAATTGTGGTTCTATCTTCCAAAACTGAACACCAACTCAAAATAGACCAGACTGACCAGACTCCAACTCAAGACCAGGCACAGGACCAGACTCAACTATGAGATTGCGACACTTTCCACTTCTTTATCTTTTTATTTCTTTCTATTTTCGGGCCTTTGGCTCCCTTTTGATATTTACAAAGACAGTTAAAAATGCCTTAATCGCCAGGTTGTTTGTAATAACTTGACATATCTTGTAACGCTCTAATCTATAGGGACTCCACTGTTGGGTTTTATGCCCTAAATAAAACTCATTTCAATATAATCAGATTTACTTATTAATATAGATCAGAAATAACATTTAATGTTGCATGGTTCACATGATTTATTTCATGATTATATGTACATAATGTATAAATTCATCTGAAACCCTTTTCACATACTTGATCCTGTTTATTGTGTCGTCAACACATTGGAAAGTAAACATGACTATGTGAATAAAGTTTCCTAGATTTATCAGACACAGGGTTTTACTGATATGATAATCTACAACAAGAGTTTACTTGTATTTGGAGAAATACTATGTTCTTTCCAGAACTTTGGTTAAAGTAAAGCTCAGGTTGGATGCATGGAGTATGCATCGGAAGGGACCGATATTGAACTTTGACTTAGATTTATTAAACTTACCGTAAAATCTATTCAAGTCAATATCGCCAAGTTGATCCTAGATCAAATGATCTTAATCCTGTTATGATTAGGCTCAATCTTGAAAGGCTATTCGTGTTCTTTGATTTGTTAGTTAAGCCTACTTTTAGGTCAGGGTGATACATACATTTTGGGAACACGGTAGTGCAATTGAGTGGGAGCGCTAGCATAAACATGGAATCTATAGCTTCTATCTGGCGAATAGTAAGCAAAGGATGATCACCTTCGAGCTTGACCAAACGAAAATAAATGGTGGAGATCTCATTTCACATAAGCTGAAATATCATTTATACGGGGTCAAGTGTTTTAAGGATAAAATACATAGTAGGGTGTTACGGTAATCTAATCCCTTTACTGTGTAGATCATTCATATAGAGGATAATTGATCACATTAGGATTATAACAATGGATAACTAATGATGTGTCTATATGGTGGAACATATAGAGCATTCTATATACCGAGAGTGCAATTCTAAGTTCTATGCGTGGATTCAACGAATGAGTTAGTGAATTTTAGTGCTAAATTCTTGATCTACTTATTGGAAGCTCGGTTATATAGACCCATGGTCCCCCCACTAGTTGAGATAATATTGCTTGTAAGACTCATGTAATTGGTTTTGATTAATCAATTATAATTCTCAAATTAGACTATGTCTATTTGTGAATTTTTCACTAAGTAAGGGCGAAATTGTAAAGAAAGAGTTTATAGGGGCATATTTGTTAATTATGATACTTTGTATGGTTCAATTAATAAATATGATAAATGACAATATTATTTAATAATTATTTATAGTTATTAAATAGTTAGAATTGGCATTTAAATGGTTGAATTAGAAAATTGGCGTTTTTGAGAAAATCAGATGCAGAAAAGATAAAACTGCAAAATTGCAAAAAGTGAGGCCCAAATCCACTAAGCATGGCCCAGCCACTTTTGTAGGCAATTTAATCTGATATTTTTCATTATTTTAATGCCAAATAATTCAAACCTAACCCTAGTGGAATGCTATAAATAGATAGTGAAGGCTTCAGGAAAATTATACACTTAAATTTTCTATTTTTCCTTCAGAGAAAAACCTGAGCCTTTCTCTCTCCCTATATTTAGCTGCCACTTCTTCTTTCTCTTCCCTCTTGAATTTCGAAATTCTTAGTGTATGAGTAGTGCCCACACACATCAAGTGATACCTCAATCATAGTGAGGAAGATCGTGAAGAAAGATCATCAGCAAAGGAGTTTCAGCATCAAAGATTCAGAGAAAGAGATCCAGGTTCAGATATTGATAATGCTCTGCTACAGAAAGGAATCAAGGGCTAGATATCTGAACGGAAGGAGTCATTATATTCCGCTGCACCCAATGTAAGGTTTCTTTAACTTTATATGTGTTTATTTCATCGTTTTAGAAAGTTCTTATTTAGGATGTTAATAAACATACTTGTGAGTAGATCTAAGATCCTGGTAAAATAATTTTCAAGATCCACGTGTGTGATTTTATAAACTAGTTTAGTACTAGTAGAATAATTAATTATTAAAAATCGTGATAATATTAAAAACTTGACTAAAATAAAACACTAAAAACGGACATTATAACGACATAAAAAGTGTATTCCGGGTATCCCTATTATAAAAAGTTTTGCTAAAGAAATATATACGATAACTATTTAAACATAAAATCAAAATACACAACAGATACAACCAGTCCAAAACAACTCCTGGCAACTCGGCATGCAGGCCGGTGAGGTCAATGTGTATATTGCTGGAGAAGACTGCCACCTCATGGTTGATCTAGCTTTTCTTTGCCTTTACTTGCACCACATAGCACTCGTGAGTCACAAGGACTCAGCAAGAAAAGTAATAATAACAATCATATAGTTTATTATTTGAATATTGTCATTCATACACAATGAGAATCAAACCATCACACATTGTTCATTAGATGAAATCCAAATCACTACTTGCATCTGCCACGAATAAACATCACTATACAGATATTTGGTAATACAAAACCATTATACCAAGAATGGAATTCATATTCATTTAATCATATAAATAATATATATGTTACCTCATAAAGCAACCTTCTTCATAACATCACGTTGCCTAATCAGGCAAGTCGATTCTTTAATCTGATAATCTTGTATTGTATCGCCTAATCAGGCAAGCCTGTGCCATAGCCTGGCACCCATATGTCGCATAACTGCATCACCTAATCAAGTGAGCCTGTGCCAAAAACCTGCACCCATATATCATATAATTGCATCACCTAATTAGGTGAGCTCGTGGCCTAATCTGGCACCAATATCGCATCGTCTAATCAGACGAGCTCGTACCTACACCCGGTACTTATCATATGTCACTGACGCTTGTACCTGTGCCGAATACGTCGTTAGGAAAATCGCATCACCTAATCAGGTGAGCTTGTACCTACGCTCGGTACTCATCATATATCACTGACACCCGTACTTATGCCCAGTACGTCGTTCAGAAAATCGCATCACCTAATCAGGTGAGCTCGTACCTACGCTCGGTACTCATCATATATCACTGACGCTTGTACTTACGCCCAGTACATCGCTAGAAAAATTGCATCACCTAATAAGGTGAGCTCGTACCTACGCTCGATACTCATCATATATTATTGACGCCCGTACTTATGCCCAGTACGTCGCCAGGAAAATCGCATTACCTAATCAGGTGAGCTCGTACCTATGCTCGGTACTCATCATATATCACTGACTCCTGTACTTATGTCCAATACGTCGCCAGGAAAATCGCATCACCTAATCAGATGAGCCCATATATCACATGTATAATAACATCACATTATCAATATTCAACCAATTAGTCTTTTCATTATATAACAATATTAACTATATCTTAATCATAACAATACTAATTGTATTACATACAACGTACTATACAGTACAATATACTTTTCTTACCTTTAATCCAGGTTCATACATTTCGACCAACCCAAGTGAAAAACTATCACCGATGATCTCGACCTTATGTCACAACAACAATAAACCAATAAGTGTTTATCCCAAAACACTGTTTAATATTCACATGAGACAATCTAGGATTTTCTACCACACTCTGCGGTATAAATACACTAAAATAAAACTTATATTTTGGCTCTAAAATATACACCATATTGTAGAGCTCGTCGCACGTTTCGAAATGGTAATTTTTAAAAACTATAAAACTCGAAAATCCCAATTTTCGCACTCACCGAAACACTACCAAAACTTATCCAAATCACTCCAAACTTCACAAAGCGCATATATACCATAAATATTACCATCCTTACATAACAAAAATAAAAATCAACCCCTTAAATGAAAAATGCCATTAACGTTCGGACTAAGCTTAAAAAAGTTCCAAACTCGATTTCTAACTCAAAATCATCTCAAATTCAACAAGAAAATATCTGAATTAGTCCATGACTACCCGAGAATAATTCTATAAGGTCAGAACCTTCATAACTATTCTAATTCACAAAACCCTATACGAAACCAATTATTTTTAAACTTAAAACGAAATTAAACCATACCTTAAGCTTTCCCTCTTCAAGGATTTTCTATCCTGCTACTACCGAAGCTTAGATCGCTAAGTTTTGGATTGAAAATAGAAGAAAATGATTATAGGGGAGAAGGTTTTATCGAAAGAGGGAGAACAAAGATTTCGTTTGTCATTGTTCTTTTCTACTGTTATAACTTAAAACTTAATATATATATTTAAAACGAAATGAGCAGTTTTGTTACATATATAATAATAATAATATAATATTAATATATTAATGATAATAATATAATATTAATAATAATAGTAATAAAATTTTTATTATTAATAGTTATCTTATTATTTCTTAGCCACTAAGAAATCTCTATTTTTAGAGTATTTGACTAACTTCGAGTACCCTAAAATACCCAGATATTTTTAAAATCAACTTATTCTAATAATCCCATCAATATTTCTAACTAAAACTGTTGTGATATTTTTGGCCTCCAATCGGATTTCCAGGGTCGCCGAACATGGAAATATTTTTATTTCACAAGTAACTCATATGATATACACGTATTTCAAATAAATCTCCGTAATTAACAACAAATTACGCTTATTTACTCACTTATAGAAAACTTTAAAATTTATGGTGAAATAAATTAGTAGGATCATAATCCCACTTATTACTTGATTAACCCATAATATAAATATAAACCATATTATTTACTATTAGGCTTATCAGGATATTACATATCTTCTTTCACTCTTTTTCCTTTTTATGCATGTTGTTTTAGCCTTTATCTTTTGCTTGTTTTTTAGCCATTTATTAGGTTATTTTAAGATGCTTTAAGCTGCTAGTTCCAGCGACCAGAGCATTGAACCTTGAACATTTCTTAGGGTTGATCCTAAGCCACTTGTTAAGCTTTGGAAGTGTCAAAAAAAGAGTTCTTCTTCTAGATGTTACATTTTATCAGAATTAGGGCCCTTTTATGGCACATATAGACTTTATCCAATTAAATTTTTAAGTAGTGTAATAGGATCTTAAGTTTATTCCTAGGCCCCTAGGGTTTCACTGGGTCAATTCCTTTTTGGTACATAAATTAACAGTTTGAGTGCAATATTAAATCTAAATGTAGTGATAAAGTGTCTTTCTCCTAAGAGGCTAGGCTTTCGTGTTCCAGGCATAGCTTTATTTTTTGCACTAAACATAATATTGATTTGTCCATGCAACAAGGTTTGTTAATTAAACTAGAAAGAAAAAAAGGTTGAAAATGCATCGAAGTTTAGGCAATATTTTCATTTCCACAATTTTAATTAACAAAGCTGACTTGATTCACAACAAATTTACCTTTCACAAAATGTGGTAAGAGAGCAGTTGAAAGCGTTGAAGATCAAATGCAAATCTTTCTTCTCCAAGTTGTTTAGGTATATGGTTGTGAAAATTATTTTGCACATGGTAAGAAAAAAGCTGAAAATGTTACAAATTTTACGCAAAGTTTTCTACACCTAAGGTTTCATAAGTTTCAATGAGGAAACTAATGACAGAATTCAAATGGGCAGAATTTAAATGATAAAAGGGAAATTATATATTTTTAGGGGCACATAGCTGTATATACTACCCCAAAGTGAGCTGAGAATTCGGGCGTCTCCAAATTCCTAGTCACTTGTTTGAAATGAAGCTTGAAGCCGGAAATAAAATGCATGTTTTGGTATAGTTCTTCTAATTTCATTTCATTATGCTTGAAAGGGTACATTTAAGAAGAAAAATTACAAAAAAAATACAGTTCAACAGAAAGAAAATATTTGGATCTAGACACCCCCAGTTTAGTGATAGTATCGACGTAGGTGATCCGCAATCCTGGCTCATGGAATTTTTGATCCATCCTTTTTTTAAGTTGGTAGGTACTGTTACCCACTTTATATTGGATTTCATAGGATCATTCCCAGTTTGGTCCTAAGACCACCACTTATGGTTCTTGAGAAGATGGGAATACCCTCCTTAAGATATGATCTACAACTTCGAATGCCTGGCTCTTAAATTTAGAATTGAAGTGCCTGGCAATCTTGCCTTGGTACATTGTTAGTTGGGCTTGTAACTATTCTCAAAGCTCCTCAATTAAATATTGAGATTCTTGAAGCAGAGCATGGTTTTAGGTTTGGTCATAAGTTTCGCGCGTAATGGAAAGGATGGTGTTTTCTACTAGGATGACAACCTCGCATCAATCAGCCATTGAGTACAGTGTGTGCCCCATTGACATTTTTTTGTTGTTCTATATGCCCTAAGGACTCTTGGAAACTCCTCCAGCCAATGAGCTTTAAAAGCTTGAAATTTTTTCTTCAACGTAGTTTTCAAAATCTTGTTTATGGCTTCCTCTTGACCATTTGCATGCAGTCTGGCCACAATTGAGAAGCTATTTATAATTCCGTGTTGAACATAAAAATTTAAGAAATGCACACTGTCAAATTGCTACCCATTATGTGATTCAATCTTACATTGAAGTACGAAACGACACACGATTTTCTATATGACAAAGTCTAAGGCCTTTTTGGAAGTGATCGTGTTCATAGGTTTTGCTTCTACCCATTTGATGAAGTAGTCTATACCAACTATAACATATTTTACTCCTCATTTTCAAATTGGCAGAGATCCTACTAGCTTAATTCCTCATACTACAAAAGGCCAGGGACTGCTCATCAAAGTAATTTATGTTGGTGGTTGACATAGAACCTTTGCATAGCATTGACACTGTTCACATTTCTAGACGTATTCAATGTATTCTTTCTTCATCATTGTCTAGAAGTACCCTTGACAAAGAATGTGTTTTGAAAGGCTTGGTTTGGAAGTGTAGTCTCCATAGAAATCTCTGTGAATCTTGTGAATAATAACGCTGATTTGGGTTCCAGCTATGCACTTCAGATACTTGCAGTAAATTTTTTTTGTCCAAAATAACATATCAGAGAGCTTGTTAGGTTATTTTTAGTATTAGTTTTAGATTAAGTTCAGTATATTTTTAATTTAGTTCTACTCTTGTTTGGAGCAATTCTACTCTTTTTAACTTTTATTTTTGCAAATTTAAAATAGAAGAAGATTAGAAAATATCAAAGGAATAAAATGAAAAAAAGATTAAAAAAATCTCTCAAAAAGATGATAAATAAAATAGAGAAAATTGTGCAAGAAAATAAAGTTGAAACTTCATGCCTGAATTCAACTATCTTCTGATTAGATTTTGGAAAAACTCAAAACATAAAAGTTCTAGATCTATCTTTTATCTTTTCAGAACATCTTGAACCGTCTGTTTTTGAGCAATGTAGAGAGAGTTATGACCAAAATACTATCAATCAATGCAACAGAAAAATCAATGTCGAAACGAAGCCATGTAGTGAAACTCCAACACGGGCCGCGGCTCGCCCCCTAAACTGCACAAAAATCATCTTTTTCTCTCACGTGGGTTTCGGTGGTTTCCCAAGTCAAATAGGATTTTAACATGTGCATTTTTATATCTTTTTAGTCCCTGAAAACCTATATAGACGGTGAACTGGAGCTGATTTCAGTCAAGCAATTTAAATGGAAAAAAGGAGTACGAATTTCAAAGACAGAAGTCAATACTGGAGGCATTCTGCAGAGGGTTTTTAAATCTATTTTATTCTCTCTCTTCTTCTCTTTCTTAAAGTTAATATGTGTGATTTTTCTTCCATGAATATGTGTAGCTAAACACTTGATTAGGGTTAGATGGATGATGTTTGACATTGCTTTATGGTTTTAATATGATTTATTTTCCCCCTAATTTATATGTATTCTATTTCAATCGTGCTAAATTACTTTTAGTTGCCTGGCCATCAATTAGCTGTTTTATGATTTCGATGCGAGATCTGAGAAGTGAGTGTCAATTATGCTATAGCAAAATAGAACTGAATTTCGATATAGGACGAGAGTACCTGTATGGTTTAGATAGCTTATACGGTTTCTGTGTTTAATGCCTGTTGCATGTTAAATTTATAACGAGAGTAGAAAGTTTGCATGTAATTGAGGTTTATACATATGAGAAGACTAAATTACCTTAGTAAACCTGCTATTGCATAGAAATTGATAATAGGAAGATAATCATATTAAGCCATATTCAATAGATACAATTGAAATCAAAGCCCTAATTTTTATTAATTGTTAATTTCCTTAAATTGTTTGGCCTTTCACTATTTTTATTATTTTCTAGTTTTAACCTATTCTTAATTTTTATTTAATCAAATAGGAGTAAAACATTAATTTTAACGTACTTAACTACAATCCTCGTGGGATCGACCTCACTCTTGGTGAGTCTATTACTTGTAAACGATACGTGCACTTGCGTGTGCAAAATATCACAACAAGTTTTGGCACCGTTGTCGGGGATTGATAGTTAATATTATTAAAAATTAATTTTTTTTCTAATTTGGTTTTTCTTTTCAATTATAGTGCTAATTCTGTTTGTTTTAGATTCTTATCTTTTTTAGGTTTAATTAGTTTATGAGAAGTCAAGGTGCAACTATCAGATTACCTGTTGATCCTAAAATAGAGAAAACTTGTAAAAAGAACAAAAGAAGGAAGAAATTAGAAAAAGCCGCAATAGAGATTGAACAAGAAGGAGTCATGGCTGACAATGCCAATAATGGCAACAATGAAGGAGTTGTAGAAGACCAGGCTAATGGTCACAACAACAATGACCGTAGCCTGAGGGACTATTTGCTTCCTAACTTGGCAAGGGCCAGATCCTGTATAAGGCCACCTGCTGTTGATGCCAATAATTTTGAAGTCAAGCCAGCCATACTGCAGATGGTCCAATCTTCAATCCAGTTTGGGGGGCTATCATTAGAAGACCCAAACTTGCACCTAGCTAACTTCGAGGAACTCTGTCAGACATTCAAGGTGAATGGAGTTAACGATGACGCCATCAAGCTAAGGCTGTTCCCATTCTCACTAAGGGAGCGAGCCAAGAGTTGGTTGGTATCTTTGCCGACCCACTCTATCAACACTTGGAAGGAATTGGCCTTGAAATTTCTTTCCAAATTCTTTCCTCCTGCAAAGATTTCCAAGCTGAGAGCTGACCTCAACAACTTCACCCAGCATGACAACGAATCTCTTTATGAAGCCTGGGAGAGATTCAAGGACTTATTGAGAAAGTGCCCGAATCATGGGATTGAGAAGTGGTTACAAGTGCATAACTTCTACACTGGATTAAGGAGCAATACCCGAACACTGATATATGTCGTAGCTAGTGGAGCTTTTATGAGGAAAAGTGCTAATGAGGCCTTTCAATTACTCGAAGAGATGGCCATAACTAACAACATTGGTCAACAAAGAGAGGCCCAACTAAAAAGGTCGCACGAATGCATGAAGTTGATGAAATAACTAAGTTGACAGCCTAGGTAGAGGCATTAACAAAGCTGGTGAATGCACAACTAAAACAAGCTCAAGTTGTCTGCCAGTTATTTGGAGGATCTCATGCCACTGACACTTGCCTATAGATGTCGACAGTTTGCCAATGGAGCAAGCCCACACCATTGGAAACTATCAGAATATTTATGGTTGTTAGCAAAACTTCTAGAAGCAGTTTTATCCTCAGGAAAATCAATCTCAAAAAAGCCAACAGTATTCACAATAACAACAAGCCTCTAGTGGAGGGTCTAATCCTCAATTAGACACATTACCGCAATTCATGACGGAGATTAAGTCTTCCATTAAGGTTTTGGAAACTCAAGTGGGGCAGTTGGCTACTCAAAACATTTACAGGGCTCAAGTTAACTTGCCTAGCACTACTGAAGTCAATCCAAAGGAGAACTGTAATGTAATTACCTTGAGAAGTGGTAAGACCTATGCTGAGCTAAACAAAGATGAGCCAAAGGAGGATGATGATGTAGAGACAACACCTACACTAGAAAAAGGAGAAGACTACTGATGGTCTTCCAAAAAAAGAAACTCCACCTCCCATCAGCATTGACCATCACATCAAAATTCCTTACCCTCAAAGACTTCACAAGAACAAGATGGATAAATAGTTTTCAAAATTCCTTGAAATATTCAAGAAACTACATATGAACATCCTATTCATAGAGGCTTTGGAACAGATGCAAACTTATCGGAAGTTCATGAAAGATATTCTATCCAAGAACAGTAAGTTAGAAGAATTAGAGATGGTAGCACTTAATGAAGAGTGCATCACAGTCCTGCAAAAGAAACTACCACCCAAGCTAAAAGATTCGGGTAGTTTCAACATTCGATGCTCGATAGGGGGTTCGATACAAACAAAAGCTTTATGTGATCTGGGAGCTAGTATCAACTTAATGCCCCTATCAATGTTCAAAAGATTAAAATTAGGAGAAGCCAAGGCCATCACAGTAACTTTACAAATGACAGATCTTTCTTTGACTCATCCTCAGGGTATAATTGAAGATGTTTTGGTAAATTTTGGTAAGTTCATCTTCCCTACTGATTTCTTAATACTTGACATGGAGGAATATCAGAATATTCCTATCATTTTGGGGAGACCATTCCTAGCAACAGGAAGAGCATTAATTGATGTACAGAAGGGGGAGTTAAAGCTGCGTGCTCAAAAGGAAGAAGAAACTTTCAAGGTATTTATCGCAACTGAAATTCCTACTTGTAGTCGACTGGAAGTTGTAAGGGATGGTTGAGAAGTCACTACCAACAAGAAGAAAGGGAAGTTTAAAGAACGATTTTGAAATATTTGACGACGTATGAAAAGACTGTTGTGTGGGAATTCTGAAGGTGACTCTCAATCTAAGGACAACTAAAATAATTGCAACATTGAAGGACAATTTTCTTCATTAGGCACAAGGGCTCTCATGGATGCAAGATGTGGATTCTACCCACCACCACCACCACCGCCATACTGACATGGTGCTTAGGTAAGTTCCCCTCCCTTTAGTTTTAAATGTCATATTGAGGACAATGTCTCACTTTAGTTTTGGGGTGAACTTAAATTTTAAATTTTTAAATTAAATTTTTAGTTCTAAAATTAATTTTTTTAGTGTGAGTTAATTTACTTAATGTGAGTCAATTTAAAAGTTGGTAGATAGCATGATTTGAAACATTTTATATATTACAAAGAATTCATGTGCTTGGTGATGTTATCCTTGTGACTAATTTCAATTTTATACTTGAAAGAACAAGGAATCATATTTGTAATTTTTTAGTAATTGAATTGGTTTATGCATGCTAATTTGACTTGTGGAAAGTTGTTTGGAAAATTCTAGAACTTGCTTGTTTGCTATTTGAGATGAAAAAATAAATTATGCATGACTAGGAAAGTGATTTAGGCATTTTTTTTGGGATCGATTGTGCATTTCAAACTATCCTTGTAATTTTTATCCTAGTTACCTTTTTTGAGCGTTCACCTATTCTTTGTTTCTACACATTTTGATCATAGAAAAGATAAACAAATAAATAGCCAAAATTTAACCTTAATTATACCATAAGTAGATCTTTAGTTTGGGGAAATTTGGATGGAAAGTTGTTGTATGTGTGTGGGAATTGTTGGGTTTTATGCCCTAAATAAAACTCTTTACAATCTGATTAGTTATCAATATAAGAAATTTAAAGTGATTGATGTTTGCATGAATTTTACATGCTAATGGTTTAATATGTTTAATATGTTTATTACATTCATACACACAAAATCAGTTAAATCCAGATCATATGTTTATTCACAATTACAGTATCGTCAACACAGTGGAATGTGATTGTGATCATATGAATCAAAAGTTTTGGTCCCTGTTTCATCAGTGTTATTGGATTTACACTAATGTGATAATCAGCGATGATGTGTACTTACACTTGGAGTAAGTGTTATGTTCTTTCCAGGACATTAGTAAAGTATACTAGTTTCGAATGTATGGAGTATACATTGGACTGGACCGATATTGCAACTAAGTTAAGATATTACAAACTTACCGTTATACATATCTTTCCAAGTCAATATCAGTAGTTGATCTTAAGATTAAAAGAATCTAAATCCTGATATGCTTAGGCTCAACTCAGGAGTGCTATTCATGTTCTTTGATTTATTAGTTAAGCTTACTTTTGGGTCAGGGTGATACGTATATTTTGGGAACATGATAGTATGATTGAGTGGGAGTGCTGAACATAAATATGGAATCTATAGCTTCTACTGGTGTATAGAAGTCAAGTGATGATTCCCTTCGAGCTTAGCAAATAGAAGTAAATGGATGAGCTCTTGTTTAACTGACTAATTATTAGATCACTAAACACCATTTACAGGTAGCTAAGTGTTTTATGGGGCAAAATACATTGAGGGGTGAGAACGGTAAAGAAATCCCATCTCGATGTAGATCATCTATATAGAGGATCTTTAAATCACAATAAGATTATAACAATGGTTAAATGAGATAGTATATTGATATCGTGGAACATACAATATGCTCTATATAAGTCTGAGAGTGCAATTCTAAGTTCTAAGAGTGGATTCAACGAAGAATTAATAAGTAGGAATTTACTTGGTAAATTTGGTTCACTTATTGGAAGCTCAGCATATAGATCCATGGTCCCCATTCTAGTTGAGAACATTCTGCTTGTAAGACTCATTAATTGATTCGTGATTGATCAATTATACTTCTAAAGTTAGACTATGTCTAATTTTATGAATTTTCACTAAGCAGGGGTGAAATTGTAAAGAAAAGAGATTCTAGGTTTATTTATTTATTAATGGACTTTATATGTCTAATTAATAATTAAATTAAATCACAATATTATTTAATAATCTATTTTAGTTATTAAATAATTAGTTTTGACATTTAAAAGGTTAGAATTGGAAAATTGGCATTTTTGAGAAAATAGAGATAAATTTGATAAAATTGCAAAATCAAGTGAGGCCCACTAACACACCATGGCCGACCACTTAAATAGGTTTTTCAAATTAATATTTTCATTATTTTAATGCCAAATAAATCCTAACCTAAACTTAGTAGTTGCCTATAAATAGAAACTGATGGCTCAGTCACAATATATGCTTTCACAAGTTTTTAATAACCTTTTCTGACAGAAATTTCTCTCTTCAGAAAAACTGAGCCTTCCCCACTTTCTATACCTGGCCGAAATCCCTCTCTCTTTTCCCTTCATCTTTTTCGTGACCCTAGTGAAAGAGTAAGTGCCCACACACAGCAAGCAGTAACTCAATCATAGATTGGAAGACTGTGAAGGATCAAACTTGAAGAAGAAGGACATTCGGGCTCAGATCTTGATTATACTCTGCTACAGAAAGGATTCGAGGGTTAGAGATCTGAGTGGAAGGAGACATTAATTCCGCTGCATCAATGTAAGGTTTTCTTAACTTTATATGTGTTTAATTTATCGTTTTAGAAAGTTCATATTTAGGGTGTTTGAACAACATACTTGTGAGTAGATCTAAGATCCTGGGAAAATAATTTCCAACAACTTGCCTCAGAGCCATGGTAATTGATTTACTTACATGAAATTTGGACTTTAAAACAATTGTTTGTTTGTTTTTGGATGGTATCATGTTGTATTGAGTGTTATTTGATGATTGATTGATGTTTGTAAATTTTCGTGAAAAATAATTGCGATTCTGTCTCTGGAATTATTTTTATTGGATAGTATGGAAAAAATTAAGCAATTTAGCCTTTTACAGAACTCAATTTCGATTTTATTTGAATTAGTTATGAATTTTTGAAGATTTGAAAAAATCGGGGCTGTGCTGAAATTTTCCTGCGATCTCAAATCTGTCCGTACAGTTCACAATTTTTTTGTTTTTCTTCGATTTTTCATACTTTTTCATGGAATTAACTTCCGATTTTTTGTATAGTTTTGTATATATACTATTACTATTCCTAATTCAATTCTAATTATCATTTTGAATTAATTTAATATTTTTTAAATTTAATTCAAGATATTAGTGTAATTTGAATTTGAATAGAATTAGTATCTATCTTCTTGCTTAAAAATCTATCTTATTTTTAAATTTGATTATATCTTATCTTATTTTTAAATTTAAGGTCAGATTTTCTAAATATTTTTTTAAAATCAAATCTTTTTTTAGATATTTTGACCTTATTTAAATTTAAAATAAGATATTTATAATCATGTAATTTTAAATAGATGTAAGATATTTTGCTAACTTTTAAATTTTGTTATTTTATTTATTTAAATTAAATTTAAAATCTGATAAGATATTTCATTTATCTTTTCTAATTTTTATTTTTAAAATAACATTTAATTTTTAAAAGTAGTTAGCAAATTTTGAAATGATATTTAGGTTGGTTGAAACCTAATTTTTCAAAGAGTAGATTTAATTTTAAATATTTTTTTTTAATTTTCGAAATTTAAATATATTTTTTTTATTATTTCCGAAATTAAAAATATTTTTTTTTATTTTTATTTTTTCGAAAAATTAAATTTTTTTTATTTAATTATTTATTTTTCGAAATTATTTATTTAAAATTAAATAAATCCTACTTCCAACTATCCAGCTAACCTTGTTGCAGGAGTTTGTGGTTTTAGCTTGTGTGTAAGTTTTTAAAAACCTATTATTACTTGATTGCAAATAGCCATGGTTACTTTTTGCCAGATCTAATGATCTGATGGCTCCCTTGGTCAAGATAATAATTTGTAACAGGTATATTTACAATCTTCTTTCATCTGTGTATGACCTAGCAACATGATAGGATCCATCCAAAGTGTGCCTGTGTGAGCCTATATGTTTATTTTGTTTTAATATAGATACATATAGGTTGTTGCTAAATAAAATGTCCCACCATGATAGATTTTATTTAGGTCCATTTAGTTATTGGACCTATTCAATTAATAACAGTTATTTATTTTAAGGTTAAATTCCTCTCTTTTGGGCCTCGTGTGAGAGTTGGGAGCCATAGAAGTGGGTACGACATACTGAACCCAGCACCCCCTCACATGAACTACCCCAATTGTGAAGGCCCATTTGCCTGATTTCAATAACTGTACTAGTTTAATTATATTAGTTTGACCTAATAAAATTGAATTAGCAACATAATTAACTGTTAAAATATATGAATTTTTTTTTTCATTTTAATATTTTAAAGTTAATTTTAAGAAAAACACTTTTAGTTTAGATATTATTTCTAGACAAACTATTTGTATTTTTCTTGTATTTAATTAAATATAGAATTTTAACTAACTAAGATTCTTTCTGGAGCTTATTTAATTAAATATTCCTATTTAAGTTATAAATTAGTTGTATCAACTGATTTTTCTTATCTAACTTAAATTTGAATATTTGATTTAAATTTTAAATCAGTTGAGGAATCCTAGGCATTAGTTATTAAAAATTCTTAAGATATTTTTTAAGTTAATATCTTTTCAAATATTAACTTAAAATGGAATATTTTAGATATTTTTTGGTTAATATCTTTTCAAATATTAACTATAAAAAGATATCTTCAAATTAAGTGGTTACAACTTAATTTTTGATATTTAATTAAATCTAAATTTGAAATTATTTAAGTTTTAGATTTTTTTTTTTCTATCTAACTTAAATTAGATATTTTTCAAATTTTTGAAAAGATACTTAGTCAAATAAGATATTTTCTAGATAGTAATTTCTAGACTACTTATTATTTCTAATATTTAAATAGGAAAATATTATACTTTGTGAAATTAATTATTTAAATAATTAATTTTGGTACAATTTTATTAAGTATATTTTTCCTAATATTAAATAGAAATTAATAATTAAGCCTTCTCTACACTTAATTATTATTTCTTGAATTTAATACATTTAATTAACTTGAAAAATCTAAATATCTAAGTTGATTTTCATCATGATACTTAAATATTTATTGGTTTTTTCATGACACTTAATTAAATAGAAAATTATTTTTAGGTTGAAATTTAATTCTTCAACTTAAATTTAAATAATTTTCAAAATATATATATTTTTCTTTATTTTATTAATCAATTTCGAAATTTGCATTTTAATTATGCAATATTTTCGAATAATTTATTTTGAAAAATAGATTGAGTTGTAAATTAATTATTTATTTTAATTAATTCTTGGACCAACTACAATCAATGATTTTTTCATTTAATTGATTAATTTAAAATAAATGAATTTAAAATATATATTATTAGAAATTGAATTAACTAGTCAAAAGAAAATCTAGATAGGTGATATTTTTGCTTGAAGTATTACTTTTCTTATTTTTATTATTTTCGAAAATTGTATATCTTTTATATACTTTATATTTTCGAACTCAATAAATATATTCTCAAAGGAAATTTTTAAGTTGCTAATTAATTTAATTTAATTCAACATAAATTAATTTCCTTAATATTTATATTTAAGATTATTACTAAGATGGAAATAATTAATTTTATTTCAATCACCATCTAAGTATAATTTTATAAATATTATATTAAATTCTTATTTTTGAATTTTCATTCTTAATTTAGAATTTAATGACATTTATTTATTAGAATAATAAAGAAAATACATTTTAAAGAATGAGCTTTATTATTATTAAGATATTCGATCTCCATTGTGGGTTTTACACCGCGTTTGTTTTAGTGAGTAATCCTCCCTAATGGAGGAACGTTCATTAGCAATTTTGCACCGTTTAATCTCGCATGATAAGTGGTTTGTAAGTGTTTTATATGGTATAGATCACCCTAATGGTGGCGACCATATTTGACTTGCAAATTGCGAAACAATGGTAGAAGCTCATGAGATAGAATAGCCTTGACTCTCGCCTAAACGGGACAACGCTGGATTCCAATCTTGATCGAATAAAAGGTTGCTAGAATGTTTAACATTTTAGATGAGCTGACAACTCTATTCAATGGATGGTAGCTTTGACTCTCGCCTAAACGGGACACTGATATCAGTTTGTTGAAAAACCTTGGAAATTATTTAGGATTGAATTTTTAAGTATTTTCTCTTATCATTCCTACATGCTATGTGCTTATAATTTCTGAATTGATTTTGTGTTAAACCATTATTAATTTCTATTTGTTGATTTGTAGTATCCTGTATTATCAAAATGAATCCCATGTTATCATTGTTGACTGAAAACAAGCTGAATGGATCTAACTTTAATAAGTGGAATGAGAACATTAATATTGCTCTCATAGGAGAAAGTGCCTTGTTTGTTTTAACTGAGCCGTCACCTGAAGTGCCTGGGGATAATGCTTCCGAAGCTGTGAAAGAAAAGTATGAGCGTTGGCAGAAAGCAAATGACAAAGCTCTATACTTTATGCTTTCTAGCATGGTTGACACCCTCAAAACTCGGTTTTCTAAAACTGAGAAGGCTGCTGAAGTTATGACGAAGTTAAATGAGCTATTCGGTAAGGCATCACTTCAGTCACACTTTGACGCGACTAAGAAGTACATTAATGCACGGATGGAACCTCATCAAAACGTGCGTGACCATGTTCTCCTCATGTCTAGTTATTTCCAAGAGGCCCAGGATCATGGTGCTGAAATGGACAGTGCTACTCAAGTTAGTCTTATCTTGAATAACCTGACTCCAGCATTTCTACCATATACATCAAATTATGTCATGAATAAGAAGGAAATTGACTTTCATGAATTAGTCAATGACCTTCAAACTTATGAAATTTTATTGGAGGACCCAAGAAGAAAGGGAGTAAACCTCACAATCCTGGGAATGGTAATGGGACGATAAAACCTGAAGCAAATGTTGCCTCTGCTTCAAAGCCCAAATCGAAGAGGAAGTGGCACAACACCAAGAAGCGAACAAAAGCCAATAAAAAGGCTGCTCCTTCTGGTGATGCTACACTTAAAGGAAAGTGTTTCTACTGCAATGAGAAAGGTCATTGGAAACCCCAGTGTCCTAAACTTCTTGCAAAGAAACAAGGTATTTCCATTAATAAACTTTAAGAGTTTTAGTGAATTATTATCCAATTGGATTTATGATTCTGGACTAACTTTGTTTATTTGTTTTCTTCTTCTTGTAGGCCAAGCTACTTGAACTCAATAGAGTTGGATCAGAAAGCTGGACCAAGGGTGAAATCGTCCAGATGAAGATGAAGCTCTTCAATTTTTTGAATTAATTGTTTTAGTTTAAAGACAATTTGGAATTCGAATTTTAGTCAGGGATATTTATCCCTGTTTCTCTCATATTGTTGCAATATTTATTTTATTAATAAAGTTTATAATTTTCGAAATTTTACTATTGCAAATTATGAGATTGAGCTTCATTTAATTCATCTTCATCAATTATTACCACATTATATTTATATGTTTGTATGTGTAAGTGTTTTTATTATTGATGCAAATTCTATAATATTTACAACTCTTCATAGAGTTATATTATATAAACACTAGAAATTATTTCTATGTTTATCAATAATTGTTAATTCTCATACAATTATTAAGAATTTGTTTAATAAAATGATCTTATGATCTGATAGGGGTGGAGAAAAGTTAAGAAAACTATGTAGTTCAACGATCTTTTATATCTAATGAACTCTGGATAGTATTCAACTCCACATAAACTCTATCACACTAAGAGAATCATGATCTTTACAACCTTTAGGGGTGGATCATAATCTCTATATACTTAGGGGTGGAGGTTATCCACAAGTACCCTATATGTATATTCTTAGGGGTGGAGTCCATTCCACAATACCCTATGAAACACATATCTTGTTTAAACATGGAAGTAATATAATGAGTCAGCTATTGTCAATATAAATTCTTGATCTTGATTGTATGTTCCATTTCGTTTTTTACTGTTGTAAGTAAAAGTTTGATACCTTTGAAAGTTCTTTGTTAAAGTTTCACACTACCTTAATTGAGTGGGAGAATTTTAAAGTTCTATACCCATCTTCATTAGGTTGATACTTGTGATAGGTACTTAAGAACACTACTGAAAAGCAAATCTAACCATTCACATGGATAGGAATAGCTTATTAGAATTATGAGAATAAGATAAAGAACTCTAGTTCAGTCCATTCAAATGACTTGAACCAAGAATTCTTAATCCTCATAAAATTTGATGGTATCTTAATTTTGATTACTTTAATCTCTGGCATGTAATTTTCACTTCAAAATACTAGTCTGCTATGTTGATGACTTAGTCTTAACTTAAAGTTTTAAGACTAATACAAAAGTCACAACTAGGTAACTCTCTAAACAATCAGAGGTTAAAAGTATTATTTAACCAGACATCTGCTATTGAGTGGGAGCTATCTGAGATGTAATCAAATAGGGAACATTAGAAGATATTCAAGAAGGATTTATGAAAGTGATCTATATGTTAGATATTAAGGAACTGTGTATCAGTTGTCTTTGTATCTCACCATCTAATTTCGAAATTCTTGAGATGGTGCTTACTTTGGGGGTGGAGGAATTATTGAATAATAATTCAAGCTCTACCAGAGAAGAATTGTAACTTGGTCTATTCGAAAATACCAGAAAGTTATATCACTGAAGATAAGTCTACACTGTATTATCTCAATTACATATTTTAAAATATGAGAGATATGTCTTCTGTTTATTCAGATGTACTTTCAAAACAGTAAAGATTTCAGTATCCCTTGATAAGTAAAGCATATAGTAAAGGATGTTTCATAAGAGTTTTTATGAACTAGTTTCCAGAAGTTTGGGTGGATTCAAATATACTACACTTGATCTAAAGATCAAGACATCAGATTGACCTATTTGCACAGTTGTTTTATATTAGTGCAAGTGGGAGATTATTGGGTTTTATGCCCTAAATAAAACTCTTTACAATCTGATTAGTTATCAATATAAGAAATTTGAAGTGATTGATGTTTGCATGAATTTTACATGCTAATGGTTTAATATGTTTAATATGTTTATTACATTCATACACACAAAATCAGTTAAATCCAGATCATATGTTTATTCACAATTACAGTATCGTCAACACAGTGGAATGTGATTGTGATCATATGAATCAAAAGTTTTGGTCCCTGTTTCATCAGTGTTATTGGATTTACACTAATGTGATAATCAACGATGATGTGTACTTACACTTGGAGTAAGTGTTATGTTCTTTCCAGGACATTAGTAAAGTATACTAGTTTCGAATGTATGGAGTATACATTGGACTGGACCGATATTGCAACTAAGTTAAGATATTACAAACTTACCGTTATACATATCTTTCCAAGTCAATATCAGTAGTTGATCTTAAGATTAAAAGAATCTAAATCCTGATATGCTTAGGCTCAACTCAGGAGTGCTATTCATGTTCTTTGATTTATTAGTTAAGCTTACTTTTGGGTCAGGGTGATACGTATATTTTGGGAACATGATAGTATGATTGAGTGGGAGTGCTGAACATAAATATGGAATCTATAGCTTCTACTGGTGTATAGAAGTCAAGTGATGATTCCCTTCGAGCTTAGCAAATAGAAGTAAATGGATGAGCTCTTGTTTAACTGACTAATTATTAGATCACTAAACACCATTTACAGGTAGCTAAGTGTTTTAAGGGGCAAAATACATTGAGGGGTGAGAACGGTAAAGAAATCCCATCTCGATGTAGATCATCTATATAGAGGATCTTTAAATCACAATAAGATTATAACAATGGTTAAATGAGATAGTAAATTGATATCGTGGAACATACAATATGCTCTATATAAGTCTGAGAGTGCAATTCTAAGTTCTAAGAGTGGATTCAACGAAGAATTAATAAGTAGGAATTTACTTGGTAAATTTGGTTCACTTATTGGAAGCTCAGCATATAGATCCATGGTCCCCATTCTAGTTGAGAACATTCTGCTTGTAAGACTCATTAATTGATTCGTGATTGATCAATTATAATTCTAAAGTTAGACTATGTCTAATTTTATGAATTTTCACTAAGCAGGGGTGAAATTGTAAAGAAAAGAGATTCTAGGTTTATTTATTTATTAATGGACTTTATATGTCTAATTAATAATTAAATTAAATCACAATATTATTTAATAATCTATTTTAGTTATTAAATAATTAGTTTTGACATTTAAAAGGTTAGAATTGGAAAATTGGCATTTTTGAGAAAATAGAGATAAATTTGATAAAATTGCAAAATCAAGTGAGGCCCACTAACACACCATGGCCGACCACTTAAATAGGTTTTTCAAATTAATATTTTCATTATTTTAATGCCAAATAAATCCTAACCTAAACTTAGTAGTTGCCTATAAATAGAAACTGATGGCTCAGTCACAATATATGCTTTCACAAGTTTTTAATAACCTTTTCTGACAGAAATTTCTCTCTTCAGAAAAACTGAGCCTTCCCCACTTTCTATACCTGGCCGAAATCCCTCTCTCTTTTCCCTTCATCTTTTTCGTGACCCTAGTGAAAGAGTAAGTGCCCACACACAGCAAGCAGTAACTCAATCATAGATTGGAAGACTGTGAAGGATCAAACTTGAAAAAGAAGGACATTCGGGCTCAGATCTTGATTATACTCTGCTACAGAAAGGATTCGAGGGTTAGAGATCTGAGTGGAAGGAGACATTAATTCCGCTGCATCAATGTAAGGTTTTCTTAACTTTATATGTGTTTAATTTATCGTTTTAGAAAGTTCATATTTAGGGTGTTTAAACAACATACTTGTGAGTAGATCTAAGATCCTGGTAAAATAATTTCCAACAGGAATAAGTGTGAAAATTGAGATAATATGAAAAATATTTAGATTGACAGTAACTTGAAAAAAAAATAAAAATAAAAGAAAAGAAAGAAAAATCTGACAACCAGTGTCAAATTCAGAAAAGATAAATATAAATTTGTTGTAAAAAAAAAAGGAAAAAAAATAAATATCTCTCACGTAATTAGAAAAGGTGTATTGGGATTGTGTGAAAAATATTTAGGGTGACATGATTGGAGAAGCTTATGGTATAGACAATCCTAAATGACCATTTCATCTACCCTTACCTATGTCTAACAATACAAGTCTAGAAAGACATTGTGATTCTTAGTTGTGCATTAATCTATATTAGTGGAGAATAGTAAGTATAGCAAGCATATGAAATTTTAGATTAGTGGATTGATGACTTTAATTGGCATGCATAAAGTGGTTCAATTATTAGTTAATTGCATTCTATGGTTTCATGAGCTGAATAAAAAAAAGTTGAAGTTTGTTAAGGGTGTAATTGAACTGAAATTCTGGATTGTATGCATAAGTGAAATTTTCCATAATCATGTTATTGAGTCTACTTAAAAATTACTCATGTTTTGGAGATTGACTTGTTTAACTTTTATTTTTCGATTTAGTATTTTACTCGAGGACGAGTAAAAGTTTAGTTTCAGGGAATTTGTTAGGTTATTTTTAGTATTAATTTAATTAGATTAAGTTTAGTATATTTTTAATTTAGTTCTACTCTTCTTTGCAGCAATTCTACGCTTTTTATCTTTTATTTTGCAGATTTAAAATAGAAGAAGATTATAAAATATCAAAGGAATAAGATGAAAAAAAGATAAAAAAAATCTCACAAAAAGATGATATCTAAAATAGAGAAAATTGTGTAAGAAAATAAAGCTGAAACCTCAAGCCTAAGTTCGACTCTTTTCTGTTTAGATTTTTGAAAAAGTCAAAACATTAAAATTTTAGATCTCTCTTTTATCTTTGTGGAACATCTTAAATCGTCCAATTCCGAGCAATATCAAGAGAGTTATGGCCAAAATACTATCAGTCGACGGAGTAGAAAAATCACTGTTAACGAAGCCATGTAGTGAAACTCCAACACGGGTCGTGGCCCAGCCCTTGTGGGGCTGCGGCCCGTGCCCTAAACTGCACAAAAATCTTGTTTTTCTCTTACGTGGGTTTTGGTGGTTTCCCAATTTGAATAGGAATTTAACATGTGCGTTTTTATATCATTTTAGTTCCTAAAATCCTATATAAAGGCTGAATTGTAGTTGATTTCAGTCAAGCAATTTAGAGGGAAAAAGGAGTACAAATTTTAGAGACAGAAGTCAATACTGGAGGCATTCTGCAAAGGGTTTTTAACACTATTTAATTCTCTATCTTCTTCTCTTTCTTAAAGTTAATATGTGTGACTTTGCTTCCATGAACATGTGTAGCTAAACACTTGATTAGGGTTAGATGGATGCTGTTTGACATTGCTTTATGGTTTTAATATGATTTATTTCCCCTTAATTTCTATGTATTCTATTTCATTCGTGCTTAATTACTTTTAATTGCTTGGCCATCAATTAACTGTTTTATGATTTCGATGCGAGATCTGAGAAGTGGGTGTCGATTATGCTATAGTGAAATATAACTGAATTTCTATATAAGACACGAGTACCTGTATGGTTTAGATAGCTTATAGGGTTTCTGTGTTTAATGCCTCTTGCATGTTAAATTTATCACGAGAGTAGAAAGTTTGCATGTAATTGAGGTTTATATATATGAGAAGATTATAAATTACCTTAGCAAACCTGCTATTGCATAGAAATTGATAACAGGAAGATAATCATATTAAGCCATATTCAATAGATACAATTGAAATCAAAGCTCTAGTTTTTATTAACTGTTAATTTCCTTAAATTGTTTCTCCTTTCACTATTTTTATTATTTTCTAGTTATAACCTATTCCTAATTTTTATTTAACCAAATAGAAGTAAAAGTTTAATTTTAACATAGTTAGCTACAATCCTCGTGGGATCGACCTCACTCTTGGTGAGTCTATTACTTGTAAACGATACGTGCATTTGCGTGTGCAAAATATCACAACAGAGCTTGTTACTAAATTTTCCCGGGAAAAACCCTATCAGTCGGAAGCTCTCTAGATTTTATGAATTGAAAGATCAGACCTATCCAGGAGTTGGAGTGATCAATTATGGCTTTTTCCCCCAGTGTTTCAATGCTCAGAGTTTGTAAATGGTCGACAAGTACCTCTCCATATTACACAATCTCTGGGACTGTTGCTAACTTTGCCAACATATCCACGAATGAGTTTTTGTCTTGGGCGAGCTGATGAATGTTGTGACTTTTGAGGCTTTGCAAAAATTCTCTTGACCGCATCACATAAGTAGAAATTTTCTAACCCTTAGCTTGGTATTCTGAAGATATTTGGTTTATCACTAACTGGGAGTCACTGTACACTTCAATACTTTGGACCCCTACTTCTTTAGCCAATTGTAGGCCATTTAGCATAGCTTCAGTTCTGCTGTATTATTGGAGGTGGGAAACTAAAAATAGAGAGAACTTTGGAGCTAATGTCCTTTCGGAGAAATTAAAAGGATTCCTACTCCGACTACCTTTTCGTTTGATGCTCTTGTTAGGTTTTATGCCCTAAATAAAACTCTATTTCAATGTAATCTATTTTATTCAACATCAATAAAGAAACAGAAGTATTTTTCATTTTTTGTGTATGTTTTGGTTCACTTTATCAATTGCTTGTCTATTTGATTTATAAATTCATCTTAAACCCTTTTCACATACTTGATCCTGTTTATTGTGTTGTCATCACTTTGGAAAGTAAACATGACTATGTGAAAAAAGTTTCCTAGATTTATCAGACACGGGGTTTTACTGATATGATAATCTACAACAAGAGTTTACTTGCATTTGGAGAAATACTATGTTCTTTCCAGAACATTGGTTAAAGTAAAGCTCAGGTTGGATGCATGGAGTATGCATCGGAAGGGACCGATATTGAACTTTGACTTAGATTTAATTAAACTTACCGTAAAATCTATTCAAGTCAATATCGCCAAGTTGATCCTAGATCAAATGTTCTTAATCCTGTTATGATTAGACTCAATCTTGAAAGGCTATTCGTGTTCTTTGATTTGTTAGTTAAGCCTACTTTTAGGTCAGGGTGATACGTACATTTTGGGAACACGGTAGTGCAATTGAGTGGGAGCGCTAGCATAAACATGGAATCTATAGCTTCTATCTGGCGAATAGTAAGCAAAGGATGATCTCCTTCGAGCTTGACCAAACGAACATAAATGGTGGAGTACTCATTTCACATAAGCTGAAATATCATTTATACGGGGTCAAGTGTTTTAAGAATAAAATACATAGTAGGGTGTTACGGTAATCTAATCCCTTTATAGTGTAGATCATTCATATAGAGGATCATTGATCAAATTAGGATTATAACAATGGATAACTAATGATGCGTCTATATGGTGGAACATATAGAGCATTCTATATACTGAGAGTGCAATTCTAAGTTCTATGCGTGGATTCAACGAAGAATTAATAAGTTAGTGAATTTTAGTGCTAAATTCTTGATCTACTTATTGGAAGCTCGGTTATATAGACCCATGGTCCCCGCACTAGTTGAGATAATATTGTTTGTAAGACTCATGTAATTGGTTTTGATTAATCAATTATAATTCACAAATTAGACTATGTCTATTTGTGAAATTTTCACTAAGTAAGGGCTAAATTGTAAAGAAAGAGTTAATAGGGGCATATTTGTTAATTATGATACTTTGTATGGTTCAATTAATAAATATGATAAATGACAATATTATTTAATAATTATTTATAGTTATTAAATAATTAGAATTGTCATTTAAATGGTTGAATTAGGAAATTGGCATTTTTGAGAAAATCAGATACAAAAGTGTTAAAATTGCAAAATTGCAAAAAGCAAGGCCCAAATCCATCAAGCCATGGCCGGCCACTTTTGTAGGCATTTTAATCTGATATTTTCATTATTTTAATGCCAAATAATTCAAACCTAACCCTAGTGGATTGCTATAAATGGATAGTGAAGGCTTCAGCAAAATTACACTTCTGAATCAGAAAACTGCCTTTCTCTCTCTACCTTGGCCGCCACCCTCTCTCTCTCTTCTTCGTTTGAATTTCGAAATTACCTTAGTGATTAGAGTAGTGCCCACACACAGCAAGCAATACCTCAATCATAGTGAGGAAGATCGTGAATAAAGATCATCAGCAAAGGAGTTTCAGCATCAAGGATTCAGAGAAAGAGATCCAGGTTCAGATCTTGATAATACTCTGCTACAGAAAGGATACAAGGGTTAGAGATCTGAACGGAAGGAGTCATTTAATTCCGCTGCACCCAATGTAAGGTTTCTTAAACTTTATACGTGTTTATTTCATCGTTTTAGAAAGTTCTTATTTAGGATGTTAATAAACATACTTGTGAGTAGATCTAAGATCCTGGTAAAATAAATTCCAACAGCTCTATCATCATAAACCTTCTAGACTTGAAGTTTTTGGACTAGCTCGTTTAGGTGGTCATTCTTTCTAGAACACTCGACCACAAAGTCAGCTAAAACTTGCCCCTTGATTGAAACTTGGGGCTGATATTGCTTGTCAAATTGGCTAAGTTTCATGGCCGATTTAAGTAGTCTGTCGGACGACTTCAACTTTTGCAACACCTAGCAGAGGGGATAATTGGTTAATACCTTGATGACATTAGGTTGAAAGTGTTAGTTTTTATGGTCCATATCAAAGTTATAAAAGCAGAAGCATCATTTTATAAAAATAGTTTTTATCCAGTATAAACCATAAGCTTAAGGATCTTAACCTAATATATATAAATTAAATCTAAACTACTGATGAAAAATTATACCTCTTGAAGCCTATCAGAGTATCCCTATATCTTTTTGTGTAATTATCCATCATTCAATCCAAGAATTTTGTTGAGGAATCTGTTGGTTTTGTGCCTTAAATAAAACCATTTCAATATAATTAGATTTACTAATTAATAAAAGGTCAGAAATAATTTTATGTTGCATGGTTCACGTGATTTATTTCATGATTAATGTTTAATGTATAAATTTTATTAACTCAAGAACATATAGTTATTCTTGATTATTGTATTGTCAACACAGTAGAATATAATCATGATTATATGTTTCAAAGTTTAAGTCTCATGATTTGTCAGTACACTAGATTTAGACTGACATGATAATAAATGATAGAGGTTACTTACACCTTCGATGAGTGTTATCTCTTTCCAGGGCATTAGAAAAGTATGCTAGGATCGAATGTATGGAGTATACATCAGACTGGACCGATATTGAACTTGGATAAGATATCATAAACTTACAGTTTTATCTATCATATTCAATATCAGTTTGTTAATCTTAGGGCAATAGATTTTAATCTTGATATGGTTTGGTTCTAATTAAATGTATTATCTATGTTCTTAGAGTTTTTTGTTAATGCTCGATCGACCGAATACTTACATCTTGGGAATATAATAGTGCAATTGAGTGGGAACGCTAATCATAGATATGGAATCTATAGCTTCTATGCGTATTTAGAAGTGAAATGATGATTTCCTTCGAGCTTGGCTTGATAGAAACAAATGATTGAGGCCTCATTTAAGGAATTATATTAGTTTAGTGAAATATCATTTATAGGTAGCTAAGTCTCTTAAGGATAAAATGCATTGAAGGGTAGAACAGTAAATTTGTGTTGGAAATATATTTTACCAGGATCTAGATTTACTACCATGTATGTTTCATTAACATCCTAATATGAATTCTAAAACAATGAAATGAAAACATATAAAGTTTAGGAAACCTTACATTGGGTGCAGCGGAATATAATGACTCATTCCGTTCAGATCTCTAGCCCTTGATTCCTTTATGTAGTAGAGCATCACCAAGATCTGAACCTGGATCTCTTTCTCTCCTTCCTTTGATGCTGATTCTCCTTCTTGTTGATTGGGTTCTTCACAATCTTCCACACTATGATAGAGATATCACTTGATGTGTGTGGGCACTCACTCATTCACTCAAGGTTCGAAAATTGAAGAAGAAAAGGAGAGGGAAAGTGGCGGCTAAGAATTTATTTTGAAGGAATAAGATGCATCATCTTTTTCCTGAAGCCATCACTACCTATTTATAGGTAACCACCTAGGTTTAGGTTATAATAATTTGTCATTAAAATAATGAAAAAATAAATGACAAATTAAATACATAGTGGCCGGCCATGTATAGGATAATGGGCCCCACTTGCAATTTTGCCATTTTGTCATTTTCCATCCAATTTTCTCAAAAACGCCAATTTTCCAATTTAACCACTTAAATGCCAATTCTAATTATTTAATAACTAAAAATTAATTATTAAATAATATTGTCATTCAATATATTTATTAATTAGACATACAAGGTCTCTTAATTAACAAATAAAACCTAGAATCTCTTTTCTTCACAATTTTGTCGTTGCTTAGTGAACATTCATAAAGTAGACATAGTCTACCTTTAGAATTATAATTGATTAATTAATATCAATTAACAAAGTCTTACAAGCATTATGGTCTCAACTAGTATGGGGACCATGGGCCTATATAACCGAGCTTCCAATAAGCTGAATCGAATTTACCAAGTAAATTCCCTAACTTATTAATTCCTTATTGAATCCACTCTTAGAACTTGGAATTGCACTCTCAGTCATATATAACGCTCTATATATTCCACGATATAGATACTCTATTAATTATCCATTGTGATAATCCTAATTTGATCAATGATCCTCTAATAGATGATCTACATTGCATAGGGATAAAATTACCGTTACACCCTTTCAATGTATTTTATCCTTAAAACACTTAGCTCCGTATAAATGATATTTCAGCGAAGTGAAATGAGATGTCAACCATTTATCTTTGTTTAGCCAAGCTCGAAGGATATCATCGTTTCACTTCTAAATTCCTATAGAAGCTATAGATTCCATATCTATGTTAGCGCTCCGACTCAATTATACTATCATGTTCCCAAAATGTACAGATCACCCTGACCGAAAAGTAGGCTTAACTAACAAATCAAAGAACATGTATAATACTCTTGAGATTGAACCTAACCATATCAGGATTAAGATTGTTTGATCTAGGATCAACTAGGTGATATTGAATTGAATAGATATTACGGTAAATTTAACACATCTAATCAAAGTTCAATATTGGTCCCTTCCGATGTATACTCCATACATCCGATACTGTTAAACTTTGCCAATGCCCTGGAAAAGACATAACACTTATCCAAGGTGTAAGGATACCTATCACTGATTATCATGCCAGTCTAAATCACAGTGAACTGACAAATCAGGGAATAAACTTTCGAACATATAATCAAGATTATATTACACTGTACTGACAACACTATAATCATTAACAAATACATATGTTCTGGACTTAATAGAATTTATACATTGTATATATAATCATGAAATAAATCATGTGAACCATGCAAAATAAAATGTTATTTCTAATATTTATTAATAAGTAAATCTGATTATATTAAAATGGGTTTTATTTTGGGCACAAAACCTAACAAACTCCCACTTGCACTAATATAAAACAAAAAAGTACATTTCAAATAATCTCAACACCTTGATATACAAATCAAGTGTAGTAGTAGTATATTCCTTGTAATAGGATCTAACAGGTTGAATAAAACACAAACCTTTTCTCCACCATTACATTTCCTTAATCATAAAAACTTGATAATGTGAAATTCCTCTCTATACGTCTACTCTCTGGGGATACTGGATTCTATACTTTCGGCAACTACTTTTTGGTTAATCAGGAAGTAACACTAGTAGTTAAGAAATGTTGGAACAGTGCCAAAAATGTATAGAACTTTCCTTAGACTGAATAAGTACCTTTCCTGCAACTTTAACATTCAGTCTCTCTCTGGTAGACTTAGAGACTTCAGATAGGTTTTTACACTTCTCCAAAATCACTACTCCACACCCAGAGTAATCACCATCTTATCAGCAGACTTTCTAGCACAAAGGCAAGTCTAGAAATGTGATGTGGTGTAGTCTAAGAGTATTAAATACACCCTTATCGACTAACATATAGTTCCTCTTCTTGATCTTAAGATTTACTTGATTGTCTTTGAATGTTCCTTTCCTAGATTAATCTGATACCTACTCATTACTCCCACTCAACAGCAAGCGTCTGGTCTAAGGCATACTAAAGCATATCTGAGAACTCTCACTTTTGATTCAAGGAATTCTTTCATGGCTTTATCTTTTCTGGAATAGTTGAGACTTTTCCTTAGATAAATAAAATCTATGTCTAAAAGTCGAGAAGCTTCTATAGATTGCCATTAGAAAAGAAAATGCTTCAGCATCTTACTAAAGTAAACTGCTTGCACTAGAGTAAGTAATTAACCAGGTATACCACAAGCAATAGGTTTAGATAAACTCAAACCTATAATACTAGGAACATGAAGTTTTGTTAAGTCCATTGAATAGACTTATTAACGAAAATTTCCTTTTATGTCTATGTAATAGAAAACTTTAGGTTACTCCATGTGAATGGATTAAACCATAGTTCTCTTGGCTTTTCTTCTTAGTTTCTTATTTTGACAATCCATTACTTGTTTAAACACACAATTGATTTTAATAGGGTGAGTTCCTTGAAACCCTCCCACTACGACAAAGTACTGTGAATTATGTCTAAGAAAACTAAATGGTATTGACCTCTTCGGTTGTGTCAAGACAACAGAGGCAGTGGGATCATCATATGTAGAATAAGATGATAGAACACTTTTGGGATCAAGAAAAAATATCTCCTTTATTTGCTACTTTATTTTCAGACTTAGTCATTTTCTTAGAAAAGTAGTATTTGTTTAAACAAACACTTTCTTATCTAATGACTATGGGATGGTCCACCCCTAATGACTTAGATAGCTAACAAACATGCCAACCATGGTTAACAGTTCTAGCTGTTCTTAAGATTTCGATTAGGTCATCCATGAATCTAGTAATGGTTTACACTAAGTACACAACCATTCCATCATTCTGAGATTTTCCTTTCACTAGGGTATTACCTTAGAAGGACTTAGGCAACGACTAATAACTAATCATCAATATGCAAATCAAATTTCTTGGGAGGTAAGTTTGGATATAATTCAAAAATCAACTTAATAATCTTTGAACTGCATATCTGCTAACTATTTCTCCACCCCTATCAGTTCGCAAGATCCTTAACCACTTACCTTAATGGTTTTTCACCATTGCTAGAAATTCATGAAATTTTTCAAACATTTCAAATTTCTTTTGCATAAAGTAAAATCTAGAGTGATCGTTTTAAGAATATAACGAAAACTCATTTCCACCCCTGAATGTACATTCATCTGCGAATGAGATGATTATACTTTCAGTTGATATAGGCATATTCACTCTTTGCAGAGAAGGATCTTGTCAAAACCACTATGAACAAATTACAAATGCCATAGATTTATAAAATATGGTTGTGTCTTTTGATGACTTAGGGTTAGTTACATTAAAGATTTCTTAGAATAGGGTAAGTGGATCCTGGTCATAGAATACTAAACTCATATTCATACTAACATACAGTTTGAATCCATTAATAGAAAATGGTTATTAAACACTTGTGAAAGTGAACTGTATTGTATTCTAGAAATAGAGATATAAAATCTCTATTTGGAATCTAAAATTTAAAGTCAAAGACTTAAATTATACCAAATATACATGAGTATCTTCTATCTTGGACCACCACTACTAATCTAACTCTAAGTCTAATTTGTTTAAAGCAAACATATACAAGTAGGAGATTTCTTAGATTGAGGATTTATATCATTTTGGGATAGAATTTCAGGAATATAATCATAAGCCCCATTCAATTTCTTAAGAGAAAATAGAATGACATTATATGATTTATAAACCATTCATCTAATGATATATTATTTAAGCTAATTCGAAATGAATAAGCTAAGAGGAATAAGGATAATTTCGAATTTAAATAAGAATCCAACAATGCTCTGATTAGCGAGAGTCAAAGTTATTCTTATTTATATAATCTCCTTGTTTCATATTGTAAATACTAGTCTAAGGTGTCATCAATTGATGAACAACTAGATGTTGCATTTACAATATTTATCTATCGAGATCTAACCCTATTATGTTTGTCTAATGGTTGACAATCCATTAGGGATTTGTCCCATTAGAACAACAAACCAAGTCAGACCAACAATGAAGATTCGAAATTAAACTACAATTAATAACAGAAAATAACACGGTTCAATATAAATTCACACACAATTCAGAAATTATTTTTTTTTTTGATGAAACGCGTTTATGTTATATAATAAAATTCAGTTAGACCTCACGGTCGTTACAAAATAGAGTATCCGGAATAGAAGAGGCCGGTAGAGACCCATACATCTGGTGGGCGAAGGCCCATCTAGCCACATTATGAGCGGCAAAGTTACAAGTTCTACTAACATAAGAGAAAATACAACTATTAAAAGAAGGAGAAGATTTAGTACAAAAAGAGATATAGTTCACTAAAGCCCAATGCGAACCCTTCCCATTGATGGCATCAATGACTACCCTCGAATCATTCTCCACAATAACAAACTTATAGCCGGACTCCAATGCGATTGACACCGCCAAACAGCAAGCCGCAGCTTCACCGCACAGAGCATCCGAGAACTCCTCCCGAGCTGTGTGAACTCTAAGCACTCTGCCAAAATGATCTCTAGCCACTACAGCAATACATATACTTTCCAGGCCCACTTTTACATCACAATTGAGCTTAATCCAGTCCAGAGGAGGAGGGGACCAGCCAATTGGTAACACAGGAGTGGGGCTAGATAGCAAAGAATCATACATATCTGCATAGGAA
Source organism: Cannabis sativa (assembly GCF_029168945.1). Classification (NCBI taxonomy): domain Eukaryota; kingdom Viridiplantae; phylum Streptophyta; class Magnoliopsida; order Rosales; family Cannabaceae; genus Cannabis; species Cannabis sativa. The sequence continues at coordinate 21,265,987 of NC_083607.1, forward strand.
GTACAAATAATATCAAAGCATTTGTTAAAATCAACAGGGCAGTTATTATGGATCTTGTCATTACGCACCCTCCATAAAGTATCCACAATAATAGAAGCATATAAGAAAATATCATCAACATTAGCTCCTTTGTATTTAAGATCCCAGATAAACTTGACCCAATCCCAGGCACGAATACCCGTGTCACAGACCGGATAGATACCCCAAGGAGAAGAACGCCATAAGTGTTGAGCCACCTCACAGGAAAGAAATAGATGTTCAACAGATTCCTCTCCACTTCCACAAAGGGGGCAGTTTGTTTCTGCAATTTGGAATCTGCGAGCGATCACAGCTCTCACCGGGAGAGCGTTTGACAAAATACTCCACCACATAATCTTGTGTCGCTCCAGGATTTTGCTATTCCACAGTTTGTTCCAAAGCTTTGGGGCGACGACACAGTGTGGAGTTCTTTCTAAGGCTTGGGCTTGATACGCTGATTTACTCGTGAACTGTCCGCTACTTTCCAGCGTCCACACCCATCTATCGGTGCCCAAACCAGAGGGGTGGCCCCCTTTCAAGATTGCCGCAACAGTTTCATGATCAAAAAGGCACCTCAACTTTTGTATGTCCCATTGACCATTGTCAAGCATAAGCTCCGCCACTTTACTTGGGTTATAAGGCCCATCCCTTATTCGTTTCGGACAGAAGTCCTTCAAATGTGGAATCCAAGGATCCAACCAGATGTTCGTCGATTCGCCATTGGCAACCAACTTGCAGGCTCCTTTTTTCAGTATAGAGGTGGCCTTGACAACACTTTTCCAAAACCAAGAGTCAGAGTTTTTGTACCTGCAAGAGAGGAAATTTCTTCCCCGGAGGTACTTTGCCATCAGAACTTTAGAGCACAAAGATTGGCTCCCATTTAAGATACTCCAACCCCATTTGGCCAAAAAAGCCTGGTTCATTTCTTTTGTTTTCCGGAACCCCAATCCACCTAGAGATTTAGGAAGACATAGCTTATCCCAAGCCTTTAGGTGGATTCCATGGTTTCCTTTCTCGAACCCCCACCAGAAATCTCTAACCAAACTATCAATCCGATTAACCATCCGAGAGGAGAGCTTGGTTGTTTGCATTGCATACATAGGCAAAGCCAATCCCACAGATTTTATAAGCGTTGCACGACCCGCCTTTGACAAGGTCTTTGCCTTCCAACCCTGAAGTTTTGACGTTAGATTGTCTAGGATAAAGTTGAAGTCAGCATCTTTCTGTCTAGATCTGAATAAGGGAAGACCCAGATATTTTACACACCCCTCAGGATAATCAATTCCTAAGGCTTCCTTGATATCTCTACGCGTGTTCTCCGAGGTATTGTTACTGAAGAAAATTGTTGTTTTAAGCTTATTCACCTGCTGGCCAGACCAAGAGCAGAAATTATCTAGGCAACTCCAGAGGCCATTAGCCTCAGTTAAGTTGGCTCGACCTACCAAAATCAGGTCATCCGCAAAGAAAATATGGGATAAAACAGGGCCGCCCCTACTAAGAGTAATACCTTTAATGGAACCCCGATCAAGGGCGTTGTGGATAAGTCTAGAGAGAATTTCAGCTGCCCAGATAAAAAGATAAGGGGAGAGCGGGTCTCCTTGGCGGAGACCACAAGTAGGGTTAACTCTACCTACTTGCCCTCCATTAAGGCATACATTAAGGGTCGTTGTAGAAATGCACTGAGAAATCCAATGACGGAATTTTAGAGGGATATCATAACACTCTAGAACGTGGTCAATGAATTTCCAGCTCAACCTATCATACGCTTTAACCAAATCAATTTTAATGGCAAAGAAACCCTCCTTACCTCTCTTCCTATTAAATGAGTGAATTATCTCCTGAACGATGACATTGTTATCATGGATATTTCTTCCCGGAACAAAGGCAGCTTGGGTAGGGCAAATTATGGAAGGGAGAATGGGTCTAATTCTGTTCGCCAAAATCTTCGCTATGACTTTGTACACCACATTACACAGAGAAATGGGCCTGAATTGGTTGGTACGTTTAGGGTTCTGGACCTTTGGGATGAGGACAATATTGGTGGCATTGATACCTCTATGCATATTACCGTTCTCAAAGAAGTCAAGTACCGCATCACAGAAATCAGATCCAACAGACTCCCAGTAGTGCTTGTAAAATAAAACTGACATCCCGTCAGGACCCGGGGCTTTATGGTTGTTCATTGCAAAGAGAGTTCTCTTAATCTCATCAGTGCTGGGGGAGCTGACAAGTTGGTCCAACTCCTCAAGAGAGAGACTCTGCTGGATCAGACGAGCGCAGTTGTACTCCTGGCTAGTAGCAGCCTCCGTAAAAATACCTTGAAAAAACTCAGTAAACTCCCTCCCAATGGCCTCGCGTCCAGAAATCCAGACGTTATCTCTGTTTAAAATACTTTCAATAGCATTTCGCCGGCCTTTAATGGCGGCCGAAAGGAAAAAGAACTTTGAGCACTTATCCCCATCTTTGAGCCACGAGATCCTGGCCCTTTGCTTCCAATAGATTGCTTTCCTTTCCCTTGATTCATTGAGTTCCCGGCGAACTTCACATTCCTGCTTCCAATTTCTAGATCCCGCCGGAAGACTCTGAAGAGAGCAGAGCTTATCTTCGAGTTCCTTGATGATCACATCAAGTTTACCAAATTGGGTTCGATTCCAGTTCAGAAGCGCCACCCGAGTAGCACCAACTTTTTTGAAAATTCTCGCCGGTGCCCAGGCATGATTGATAGAGTTCCAGGCACTATCCACTACCAGATTACTTCTAGAGTCCCGAGTCCAACTTTCTTCAAACCTAAAGCACCTTTTAAACTTGGTCGCCAGACCATTCGTCAGAAGACATAAGGGTCTATGGTCAGAGTTGCTAGTCTGGGTCGAACATAAGATAGCCCTGGGAAATAAATTGAGCCAAGCTCCATTCACTAAACCCTTGTCTAAAGCAGATTTCACATGATGCCGTCCGGATCGATGATTGTCCCAGGTCAAATTGTCCCCTTGGATCGGCATATTTATGAGGCCTCGAGCATTCATAAGATTGGATATGATTGGGATGAAAGGATCTCGGCCAGAAGAACCATCCCTTTCAGAGGCATTAAGAACAAAATTTGTATCTCCCAAAATAAGCCAGGGCCCCCCGAATCTATCTCCCAGGTTTAAGAACTCAGACCAGAATTTTTTCTTAGCATGCAAATAGGGGGGACCATAAACACACGAAAGGAGCCAAGGATGAGTAGGGGGATCCGAATACACAATCCCCGAGATATGATTACAAGTGCACGAAATACATTCAAAAATAAACCCAGCTTTCCAAGCCAAGATAATACCACCCGCACTACCCTTAGCAGGAACACAAATATTATAGTAAAAATGAAGGGACTTAAGAATACGTACCAGAGGATTGGCATCCACTTTGAGCTCGGTCAAAAAGAGAAAATCAGGAGATCGAGATCGGATGAGGGACTTCAATTCTCGAACTGTAGAGGTCTGCCCTAACCCTCTGCAGTTCCAAGCAATGCCTCTCATGGCTCCTGTGGAGGAGATTCCACATTCTCCTCCACAGGGGTGTGAGAGTAAGCAGACCCACTCGACACAGCATCATCAATCACAAAAGAGCCAATCAGAGGATTCTTCAAGATACCAGATTGGCTCGGGGAGTTGGAACTATCTTCTGAAGGCTCTTCAACTGCTTGGTCAGAGACATTCTCTTTTTGCTTGGTATCCCATGGAAAATCACGGACGACACCCGGGTACTTGCGATGAATTTTGTGAGGCCTTGAGCAGAGAGAAGCAGATGATTCAAATTTCCTTTTCTTGAAAGGTGTTGTCCTCTCATTAACTTCAGAGGAGGCCGGGACACCTATATCTCCACCTATCTTGCGAATCTCATATAAATCCAACTTGCCAAAATGCTTCAGATCTTTCATTAAATCCTCCTGAGCTTTGAAGAATTGAGATAAAGCTTGTTCTTCATTAATGGGAGGTTGCTTCACATATTCAACCAAAAGATTGGAAGAATTCGGCCCACTTTGATCTCCCATAACCTTATCCATGTGCACCGGCCCACTTGAATTGGGTAAGAGAGTCATGGTCGGGTTCCCCAACGGCCCATTATGAGAATTTAGAAAATCTCCCAGCACCGGCCCACCATTAGAAAAATCCATGGGCTCCTTAGCCCTTTTCACATTCGGCCCAATAGCCACACACGGCTCACCCACATTTAGAGGATTAGTGGGTGGGGCCCCAGCCGACTGTGCACCCATAACAGCGCCCCTATTCAACGGCCCAGAAGGAAAAGGCCCAGATGTATCACTCATCTTAGAAATTGGCCCAGCCCCTTTGCCATTAGAAAAAAATAAACTAGGCCCAAAGCCCAACTCAGCTTCCTTATCACTTGGTTTATGAGAAACCAACGGGTATAAAGACCCATCCTCTCGAATTGCAGCCTCTAAAGAAGGAAGTTTTGCAGGAGACTTTTCACCAAAATTCAAATTTGAAATGACCCCGTTACCATTTCTAGCTAATTTCTCTTCACCCTCCTCAGGTACACTCTTGGGCTTCCAAACCTGAAGCTTTCCTTGACCCTGCCCCCAACGCGACCGAGAGGTCACTGTCTTGAACCGTCTCGAGCCGCGAGACACAGAGGTCAGATGGCGACGAACCGGACCTCCCACCTCGGTCCCTGCCATGGCCGACGATCGACCAGAAAATCTCCTCGGAGACCCACCAGAAACATCCTCCAAAGGCTTGATTTGGGCACTTGAAAAAACATCATGGCACATTGAAGCAGCCGATAACCAAGGCCCGAACAACGGGAACGGGGTCCCATCTTCATGGTCCACAGTGACCGGAGATGACAAGGAGCATCCCCGTCTCTGGTGGCCTAACCGGCCACACTGGTAGCAGAAAATACCGATTCTCTCAAACTTAAATTGGATCCAGCGTTTACCACCTGAGGCCAAATCAAAATAACATCCCGACATCAACGGTTTTTCAATATTGATGTCCACCATAATCCTGAAGAACAGATTCCAAGACATCGGGTCATCCTCGACCAACTCGACCTTAACAACATTCCCAACTAACCCGCCCAGCAGCATACCATTCTCCACCGAGAAAAACTCATGAGGCAGGTTATGGACCTGCACCCACACTCTCATGCACTCCACTGAAGCAGGGCCAACAACAGAGGGACTCCAATCCTTAAGCGCCAGGGAATAGCCTCTAACAGTCCAAGGGCCTTTATCCAACGCCCACTCTCTATCTCCAGCACTAATAAAGCCAAACCGAAAGAAATTACTTTTCGAAGAGGTATCAGACAGAGGAACAATAGTCACCTTCTTCTTCCACACTCTGGTAACCAAGTCTACGATATCCTCAACATCCACAAGCATGGGCGCAATCACTTTACCAATCAGACAAAGAGAAGACAAAGCTTTTAGAGAAGTGGGACATGGGGATAAAGAAATAGAAGCTTCCACACAGCTAAATCTTTTGCCTTTAAGGGAACCACGAGCCTCAACCAACTCCATAAATGCCAACAACAAACGACAGCCCTCCCTTACCAACCTAGGACAAGACTTTAACACTCACACAAAAGACACGGACACAAAACCTGGGACTATAAAAAAAACAACAAAACACACACGCAGGAAGCAAACACAAGGAGCCAACCAAAACAAGAAAGACACTAGAGAAACCGAACCAGACAACCACTCACGGGAAACACCAGGGATACCAAGGCAACCAAGCACAAACCAGAGACCAAAACACTCTCACAACACATAAATCAAACCCGTAAAAGAAAACAACTAGAAAATCAATATTTTACCCATAGAAGCGCTCACTCACTCACTCACTCTCTCACTCTCTCACTCACTCGTATTTTAAATGATAGACCTTCAGTGTGTTAGACTGACGTCAATTCAGAAATTATTAAACATATAGCAAGTAGGAATGACAAGCGAAAATACCAAAACATACAATCGTAAATAATTTCCAAGGTTTTCAACAAACTGATATCAGTGTCCCGTTTAGGAAAGAGTCAAAGAGACCATCCATTGAATAGAGTTGTCAGCTCATCTAAAATGATAAACATTCTAGCAACCTTTTATTTGATCAAGATGTGAATCCAGTGTTGTCCCGTTTAGGCGAGAGTCAAGGCCATTCTATCATATGAGCTTCCACCATTGTTTCATACCTTGTAAGCCTTATTAAAGTCGCCACCATTAGGGTGATCCATACTAAAATAAAACGCTTACAAATAGTACTTATCTTTCGAGCTTCTACGGCGCTACCTTGCTAATGAACTCACTAAAACAATAGCTATGTAAAACCAACATTGGAGATCGAATGTCCTAATAATGAAGCTCATTATTTAAAAATGTATTTTCTTCTAATATTTATTTTAATCACTTTATTTTAAATATATATTTATTTAATTAAAATTTTCCAATTTAGAATGAAAAATTCTAAATATAAATTTTAATTTAATATTTATAAATTATACTTAGATGGATATGAAAATAAAATGAATTATTTCCATCTTAGTAATAATTTCCAATAAATATTTAGAAAATTATTCAATTTAAGTTGTTTCAAAATCAATTTAAATTAATTTACAACTCAAATTCAATTTTCCATAAATATATATTGCATTTAGAAAAATTGAAGTATTTAAGAATACAATTTTCGAAAGAAAAAAAATGCTTTTAAATAAAATAAAAATAAATCTTGGAAAAATTATCCTAATTTTATGTTGGCCCAAAATTAATTAAAAAAAAATTAATTTTCAACAAAAATATAATTTTCCTATTTAATTAAATATTAAAGAAAAATATCAAATATTTAAGTATCATGATGAAAACTTAAATATTAATTTTCTATTTAATTAAATATCCCTAGAAAAATACTTCAAGCAAAACCGATAATATCTATCTAGACTTTCATTGACTAATTAATTCATTTTCTAATTATAATATATTTTAGTTCATTTATTTTAATTAATCGTTAAATGAAAAAATCATTGATTTAAGTTGGTCCAAAATTAAAATAAATAATTTTCAACTTTAATCTATTTTTCAAATAAAATTCGAAATATATAAAAAAATGATTAATAAAATAAAATAAAATATATTTTGAAAATTATTCAAATTTAAGTTATTCTGAAATAAGATTTCAAACTTAAAATAATTTTCAATATAGTTAAATGTATTAAATACAAGAATTAAATAATCAAGTATGAAAGAAACTTAATTATTAATTCTAATTTAATACTAGGAAAAATATTATATAATTAAGTTGATCCAAAATTAATTAAAATAAATAATTAATTTACAACTTAAAATATTTTCCTAATTAAATATTAAAAAATATAATTAGTACTAGAAATAACTATCTAGAATATATTTCAATAACTAAGTGTTTCTCTAAAATTTGTAAAAAAATATCTAATTTAAGTTGTTAAAAAAATATTCAACTTAATTGTTTTTCAAATAAAATTTTATTAAATATCAAAATTAAGTTATAACCACCTAATTTGAAAATATTCCATTTTAAGTTGATGTATATTAAAAAAAAAAAATATCAGCTTAAAAAAATATCTTAAGAATCTTCAATAACCAATTTCTAGAATTCCTCAACTTAATTTTGAAATTCAAAAGATATTCAAATTTAAGTTGATAAATAAAATTAGTTAAAAAATAACTAATTTACAACTTATGTAGGAATATTTAAGGAAATAATTAAAATAAGCTTCAGAAAGAATCTAGTTAGTTATAATTCTTTATTTAATTAAATACAAGAAAAATACATATAGTTTATCTAGAAATAATTTCATTAAACTAAGAGTGTTTTTCTAACAATTAACTTTAAAATATTAAAATAAAAAATAAATTTCATATATTTTAAAAGTTAATTATGTTGCTAATCAATTTTATTAGGTTAAACTAATTTAATTAACCTAGTACAATTATCCAAATCAGGCAAATGGGCCTTCACAGTTGGGGTAGTTCATGTGAGGGAGAGCTGGGTTCAGTATGTCGTACCCACTTCTATTGGCCCCAACTCTCACACAAGGCCCAAAAGAGAGGAATTTAACCTTAAAATGAACAATTGTTATGGTGTGACATTTTATTTAGCAACAACCTATAGGCTCACACAGGCACACGGATTTGGATGGATCCTATCATGTTACTAGGTCATACACAGATGAAAGAAGAATGTAAAATTTCCCTGTTACAAATTATTTACTTGACCTATTGACAATTGAACCATGGCTTAAAATCAGATCATTGGATCGATCAACAAGTTAACCATGGCAATTTAGATCAAGCAATAATAGGTTTTAGAAAACTTACAAACAAGCTAAAACACATACTCCTGCAACAAGTTGACTTTAGATAGCTGGATGTAGGATTTATTTAATTTTAAATTAATTAATTTATTAAATAAAATTTCGAAAAATAAATAAATAAATAAATAAAATATTTTTCAGTTTTTAAAAATAAATTTAAATAAAAAAAATTAAAATTAAACCTACATTTTTTGAAAGATTAGGTTTCAACTAACCTAAATATCATTTCCAAAAAAAATTACTAACCTTCTTTTAAATTTCTTGTTTTTTTATAAATTAAATATTCAATAAAAGAAAATGATAATTAAATATCATTTTCTGATTTTATAATTTAATTTAAATAAAAAAAATAACAAAATTTAAAAGTTAACAAAATATCTTATTTCTATTCAAAATATCATGATTATAGTAATCTTATTTTAAATTTAAATAAGGTCAAATAATTTAGAAAATATTAATATCTAACCTTAAATTTAAAAATAAGATAAAATAATCAAATTTGAAAATAAGATAAAAAATTAAGCAAAAAGATAATTTTTTTACCTATTTTCAAGTTCAAATTACACTAATATCTTAAATTAATTTTAAAAAATCAAATTAATTTATTTCTGATAATTAGATTTGAAATATGAAAAGTAAAAATCAAAATACAAAATTACATAAAAAAATTAGAAGTAAATTCCATGAAACAGCATGAAAAATCGAAAAAAATGTGAGTTGTACGGATGGTATGTAGTTGCATACCCATTCGCGTGCGTCACCAGGTGAGCAGCCGAGAAATCTCGGTGCCAGAAGATTCCTGCATGATTTCCGCGCGCGCAGGAGAGGGATTCAGACATCCCTGGGCGTGTTCCTCGGACAACACCTTGTCGAATATGCACCTGATCGAGGGAATGGGACATCACCCTATCTTTTTTCAAAACTTCAAAAAATCATAACTAATTCAGATAAAATCGAAATTAAGTTCTGTAAAAAAGTGAATTGCTTAATTTTTTCCAAAGTATCTAAAAAAAAATAATTCCAGAAACGAAAATTGAATTCTGTTTCATAAAATTTCACAAGCATCAATTAATCATCATATAACACACAGATCAACATGAAACCATCCAAATCAACACATATCATCGTTTTAATTCATGTTTCATGAAAGTAAATCATTACCATGGCTCTGAGGCCAGTTGTTGGAAATATATTTCACCAGGATCTAGATTTACTACCATGTATGTTTCATTAACATCCTAATATGAATTCTAAAATAATTAAATAAACACATATAAAGTTTAGGAAACCTTACATTGGGTGCAGCGAAATATAATGAATCCTTCTGTTCAGATCTCTAGCCCTTGATTCCTTTCTGTAGCAGAGCATCACCAAGATCTGAACCATGATCTCTTTCTCTCTTTCCTTTGATGCTCATTCTCCTTCTTGTTGATTGGATTCTTCACAATCTTCCACACTATGATTGAGATACCACTTGATGTGTGTGGGCACTCAATCATTCACTCAAGGTTCAAAAATTGAAGATGAAAAGGAGAGGGAAAGTGGCGGCTAAGAATTTATTCTGAAGGAATGAGATGCATCATCTTTTTCCTAAAGCCATCACTACCTATTTATAGGTAACCACCTAGGTTTAGGTTAGAATTATTTGGCATTAAAATAATGAAAAAATAAATGGTAAATTAAATGCATAGTGGCCGGCCATGTATAGGAAATGGGCCCCACTTGCAATTTTGCCATTTTGTCATTTTTCCATCCCATTTTCTCAAAAACGCAAATTTTCCAATTTAACCACTTAAATGCCAATTCTAATTATTTAATAACTAAAAATTAATTATTAAATAATATTGTCATTCAATGTATTTATTAATTAGACATATAAAGTCTCTTAATTAACAAATAAAACCTAGAATCTCTTTTCTTCACAATTTTTCCCTTGCTTAGTGAAAATTCATAAAGTAGACATAGTCTACCTTTAGAACTATAATTGATTATTTAAAATCAATTAACTGAGTCTTACAAGCAGTATGGTCTCAACTAGTATGGGGACCATGGGCCTATATAATCGAGCTTCCAATAAGCTGAATCGAATTTACCAAGTAAATTCCCTAACTTATTAATTCCTTATTGAATCCACTCTTAGAACTTGGAATTGCACTCTCAGTCATATATAACGCTCTATATGTTCCACGATATAGATACGCTATTAATTATCCATTGTTATAATCCTAATTTGATCAATGATCCTCAAATAGATGATCTACATTGCATAGGGATAAAATTACCGTTACACCCTTTCAATGTATTTTATCCTTAAAACACTTAGCTCCGTATAAATGATATTTCAGCGAAGTGAAATGAGATCTCAACCATTTATCTCTGTTTAGCCAAGCTCAAAGGATATCATCGTTTCACTTCTAAATTCCTATAGAAGTTATAGATTTCATATCTATGTTAGCTCTCCCACTCAATTATACTATCATGTTCCCAAAATGTACGTATCACCCTGACCAAAAAGTAGGCTTAACTAACATATCAAAGAACAGGTATAATACTCTTGAGATCGAACCTAACCATATCAGGATTAAGATCATTTGATCTAGGATCAACTAGGTGATATTGAATTGAACAACTATTACGGTAAATTTAACATATCTAATCAAAGTTCAATATCGGTCCCTTCCGATGTATACTCCATACATCCGATACTGGTAAACTTTGCCAATGCCCTGGAAAAGACATAACACTTATCCAAGGTGTGATAATACCTATCGCTGATTATCATGCCAGTCTAAATCCAGTGAACTGACAAATCAGGGAATAAACTTTCGAACATATAATCAAGATTATATTCCACTGTGCTGACAACACTATAATCATTAACAAATACATATGTTCTGGACTTAACTTTTATTTAGGGCACACAACCCAACCATTTGACCCTATTCAATGTAGATCATCTATGGAGGATCTACGACTATTTGGATTAGAACGATGGATAATTCACAGTGTATCAATATCTTGGTACATATAGAGCGTTCTATATAATTAAGAGTACAATTCTGAATCTATAGTGGCGCAAGGAGGAATTAATGAGCGTTCTACTTATTGGAAGCTTGATTATATAGGCCCATGGTCTGCACACTAATTGAGATAATACTTCTTGCAGACTCAGTTAATTCGTTTTAATTAATCAATTATAATTCTAAAATTAGACTGTGTCTTATTTCTGAATTTTCAATAAGTAAGGGCTTAATTGTGAAGAAAAGAGGTTTTGGGTTATTTATTAACTAAGAGACTTTGTTAAGTTTAATGAATATATAAGATAAATGGAAATTTTATTTGATAATTAATTATAATTAATAAATAAATAGTTTTGACATTTTATAGGATAGAAATTAAAAAATATGGCATTATTGAACAAAAAGATAAGTTGTTGAAATAAAGTGGCAAAATTGTAAGTACTGAGGCCCACATGTGTGGCCGGCGATTTAGAATATTTTTTCTCATTATTTTATCTTTTTTAATCCATATAATTAAATCATAAACCCTAGTTGAAATGCTATAAAAGGAACATGATGCTCTCATTCTCATCCAACCTATCTAAACCTAGTTTTCTAACTTTGTCAGATAACTAGTAGATGAGAAACTCCTTTCATAGTGATTTCGAATCCTTATTATTGTTCTTCATATATCTTCAAGCCTTTAGTGATAGAGTACCATGCTCACTCATAGAAATTCAAGTACTCAATCATAGTGAGGAAAACAGTGGTTAACCAAACTGAAGGAGAGAAGATCTAGGTTCAGATCTTGATAATGCTCTGCTACAGAAATGAATCAAGGTACTGCTACAGAAGGACAAAATATTTAGGTTCAGATCATAGAGTCATGTTATTTTTGATAAAATTGAAAAATCAATTTTGGATCTTAAAATATGGCCCACATGTATAGACTCATTCTACACGTGTAGGGTGATATATAAAGGTATGTGATTAATTTAGTTTAATTATTTTATTGGTTAAAATAATTTAAATTAAATTAAATTAATGATCTTTTAATTATTGCTACATTCCCGCCCACAACAATCGTGCCAAAAACCCTGAAAGGGGGATGTGGGCCTGGTCGAGTGCCCATTGATCTGGTTGGAACCATCAGGTATGACTTCTCTTGATGAATTACCAGACAAGGTCTGCTCGCCTACCGCTGGGCCCATGAGCAGAGCTCGTGACTGGGGATTGGGCGACTGACCATTTGTAGTCTGGGAAGTATTCATCGTTGGATCTTTGTCTGTTCCACCCAGGGGAATGACATTCGGCGGCTGCTGACCTACAGTTTGGTAGGCTCTTCGTATCAGCACGGTAGCTTGCCGACTCTGATCTTCAACTCTGCATGGTGAGCCCTTAATGCCTCCATCTCTCTATCTCTCCATTCGGCGAACATACGCCTTTGTTCGTCGAACTTGAGATTTGCTGTCGCACGCAGTTCGTCCTGATCATGATGTAGGGTGTTATTACGACCCTGCATGAGTCCGAGCGTGTCGAGTAGATTTTGTAATGCAGGGGCATATCCGATAGTCGTCAGGGAGTTGGTTTTAGGCGGAACATTTGTGCTATGGACGCCCTGGTTGGGTGCGGAACTATTATTCCCAGTCTCTTGCACACCAGGCACAATTCCATCGATAGGATTTGTTTCACTATTCCCCACGCTCGCCGTCTATCCATGATTAACAGCCGGCGGAACCCTTGTGTTTCCTTGATTTTGCAAGGCAGGATCCACCGTCTGTGAATTGGCTGGATCAGTCAAACTTCTACGAGTTTGCACCATCGTATCTGTGGTCAGATTTTGAATAGAGAGCGATTCTTGATTCTTCTCTCAATGAAAGCATCAAAATATTGACTTCGCTTTTAGCCAACGACAATGAGTCTATTTGATAAGCGATAAATGATTTATAATAACAGATATATGATAAAGCAATAAAAGGACACAGGAATTTTATAGAGGTTCAGCCCCGAGCAGTTTGGTAATAGCCTAATCCTCGTTATTTGTATTGACTTAAGATTAAGGAGAAAGATTCCTTTTCTTATAGCTCTTACAACAGTATCTCTGAATATATAATTCTTAGTTAATAGTATAGTCTTAGCTTAACTGCTTTTCGACCGATCCCCTGCCCAGTGAACATACATCACTATTTATAGGGGTAGGAGGCTTGGGGAGGAAGAGTTTTCCCTCTCGTTACAATGCATATAAGTAGAAAGATCGTGGGATCAATGCTGAATACAAGGATCGTGGGATTGAGGCTGAATACACTGATATTGGGATCGTGTGTATGCCATATCCACGTAAATTGATCCCTGAGTTATAGGGATTGTGCTGATGACTCACGATGCAAAAGCTGAATTCGCTATGTGTTGGTTGTTTTGTACGGACTGCTGAATACTTTGCTTTGAGCGTGTCAGTGATATGTTCTGCTCGGACTATGCTTCCCGAGCAGATATTCCAAGTGGATTTCATGTGTCACCATTCATGTGATGCCACGTCAGAGTATAAAATTTGGGATAACAGAACCCGTGGCTAATCAAGTCAGAAGTTTGGAATAAACCGTTTTATTTTACATCCTTGTCAAATTTAAGTGATTCTTCAAATTAAGATTACGATAATATATATTCTTCAATTAATTCTCTTCCTTAATCTTAAATTCTAACAACTATTTCAAATAGATTCACCTCTTGCATGGCCTTTTAAATACTTCCAGCTTACATATGTTGGAAATTATTTTACCAGGAACTTAGATCTACTCACAAGTATGTTGATTAACACCTTAAATATGAACTTTCTAAAACGATGAAATAAACACATATAAAGTTTAGAGAACCTTACATTGGGTGCAGTGGAATAATATGACTCCTTCCGGTCAGATCTCTAACCCTTGTATCCTTTCTGTCACAGAGTATTATCAAGATCTGAACCTAGATCTCTTTCTCTGATTCTTTAGTGCTGAAACTCCTTCTTGCTGAAAGTCTTTCTTCACGATCTTCCTCACTATGATTGAGGTATCACTTGCTGTGTGTGGGCACTACTCTAATCACTAAGTGTTTTGAAATCTTAAGGAAGAAGAGAGAGAGGGAGTGGTCGGCCAAGGTAGAGAGAGAGAGGCTCAGGTTTTTCTGAATGAAAAGTGTAATTTTCCTGAAGCCTTCACTATCTATTTATAGCATTCCACTAGGTTTACGTTTGAATTATTTGGCATTAAAATAATGAAAATATCAGAGGATAATTCCTATAAAAGTGGCCGGCCATGGTAGTATGGATTTGGGCCTCACATTTTGCAATTTTGCAATTTTATCACTTTTGTATCTGATTTTCTCAAAAACGCCAATTTTCTAATTCAACCATTTAAATGCCAATTCTAACTATTTAATAACTATAAATAATAATTAAATAATATTGTCATTTATCATATTTATTAATTGAACCATAAAAGTATCATAATTAACAAATATGCCCCTAAAACTCTTTCTTTACAATTTCGCCCTTACTTAGTGAAAAATTCACAAATAGACATAGTCTAATTTGAGAATTATAATTGATTAATCAAAACCAATTACATGAGTCTTACAAGCAATATTATCTCAACTAGTGGGGGGGACCATGGGTCTATATAACCGAGCTTCCAATAAGCAGATCAAGAATTTATAACCTAAATTCACTAACTTATTAATTCTTCGTTGAATCCACGCATAGAACTTAGAATTGCACTCTCAGTATATAGAATGCTCTATATGTTCCACCATATAGACACATCATTAGTTATCGATTGTTATAATCCTAATTTGATCAATGATCCTCTATATGAATGATCTACACTGTAAAGGGATTAGATTACCGTTACACCCTACTATGTATTTTATCGTTAAAACACTTGACCCCGTATAAATGATATTTCAGCTTATGTGAAATGAGTATTCCACCATTTATTTTCGTTTGGTCAAGCTCGAAGGAGATCATCCTTTGCTTACTGTTCGCCAAATAGAAGCTATAGATTCCATGTTTATGTTAGCGCTCCCACTCAATTGCACTACCGTGTTCCCAAAATGTACGTATTTCCCTGACCTAAAAGTAGGCTTAACTAACAAATCAAAGAACACGAATAGCCTCCTGAGATTGAGCCTTATCATAACAGGATTAAGATCATTTGATCTAGGATCAACTAGGCGATATTGACTTGAATAGATTTTACGGTAAGTTTAATAAATCTAAGTCAAAGTTCAATATCGGTCCCTTTCGATGCATACTCCATGCATCCAACCTGAGCTTTACTTTAACCAATGTTCTGGAAAGAACATAGCATTTCTCCAAATGCAAGTAAACTCTATTGTAGATTATCATATCAGTAAAACCCTGTGTTTGATAAATCTAGGAAACTTTATTCACATAGTCATGTTTACTTTCCAAAGTGTTGACAACACAATAAACAAGATCAAGTATGTGAAAAGGGTTTCAGATGAATTTATAAATCAAATAGACAAGCAATTGATAAAGTGAACCAAAACATACACAAATGAATGAAAAATACTTCTGTTTCTTTATTGATGTTGAATAAAATAGATTACATTGAAATAGAGTTTTATTTAGGGCATAAAACCCAACAACATAATACTCTACTCAATTAGACAGTTCCTTATGAATGATCTTTTAAATATACTCCTAGTATACTTAATACTCCCACTTAATTAGACAACTCCTTATTTGTCCACTATCTTTGATCATTGTAATTAAGACTGATCTTATTTTATGATTGGAAATTTATTACATGTTTAATCCCATTGTACAAGTATCCCTAATTTCAACAGTTAAATAATTATAATATTCAAAACTTGTATCTCATACTTAGGACATCTATTTCAAATTATTTATCCAATACTTTAATAACATCCCCTATTTCTATATTTGTATAATTAAATCCACATTTAATAATGATATTTATTAGTAATTATTCATTACGGATATTAAATACTATATTCTCCAAGAATATCTATATCTAGTAATTACTACTTTGTTATATTATTTGAATTTAATCACATCGCAATTCAAATCTAAATATAATAACTCAAATGTTCATCTTATGAAGTCAATGACCAAGTCATCCTTCCTTTGATGGATATTTCTCTAAACTTTCTCATATACATTTATTGTTTACCATAATCAATATATCTTAATAAGATTACAATTTCTTATTTATTAAAATCCAATATTTGATATCATCTTAATGTATTGAATAATTCAATGAGACTATTAATGCATGATTATTATATAATTATATTTCGACTCCCGAGTTTGACATTAGAAAGTGTTAACTTTCCCATTAATTTCTTTCTCATAAGGATTTGATGTTCTATATGTCAAAATAATCACTAATTTAAATTAGTTAAACATTCAAACCTTTATTGGTATATCTTGTATTTCAATAAATCTTATTCATTGAAAACGGTTCAGTTCCATTGGAAATCATAATTTTATTTAGAAACACTAATGGTTTTATGAATAACAATTTAGTTTTCTCAAAATCATTTACTATTTTAATGAGTAGTATTCACTCACTAAATACTTTATTACTTCTGAATTTAATTAATGGTTATTACTATTAAAGTTTAATTTTTACTATTCAAAATTATTCTCCTTTTAAGTGTAATATTTATTGAGATTTAATTGTATAAATAGTTTCTATCAGTTATTTTCAATCTTGATTTAGTCCAACCACATCTACTAAAACTCTTTTAATACATTTAAATCATATCTCAATTCGATTAAAATAGTTAGTTATAATTTAATACACTTAATAGATTCAACTATTGAATGTTTAAATGTGAGTTTATTTCAATTAGACAATCTAATTGATTGTATGTGTTTCTACTAATGATTTCTTAATGAATAATTTATTATACATAATTTGAATGGAATTCCATATCCATCTATATGTTTCAATAATAATTCAAATCACTCAATTAAATCTCATTTAATCCTTAAGTTTAGTAATGTAGAATCAAAAATATATTTTAAATTCATTACAAACATAATTGCAGAAACATCGATAAGTTATTATAGCTAATAGTTACTTATTTATTATTTAGTCGAAATAAATTATTAATACATTAAAACTTGATTTTAAAATTTTACTATGAGCATTGGAGTCTTTAGTTAACTTTGCACACATAAGTTTGAAAAGTAAATAAACTTTATTAAAACATATAAAGTGTTCAAAATAAAATTATTTAAATAAGCAAACTTCAAATATGCGAATAAAATTTAGAATAGTAAATTTAATGAATTGCCTTCAAAATTTTAAACTAAAGTTAACTTCTTCATTGCTCTTCTAAACTCTTCTTCCATCTCCAACTTTGTAGAAGTCTCACTTCTTCAAATCATCTTTGTCTTCTGTTCACAAATCTGCAAGCAAGAGAGAAAATAATGTCAGTGGTTTTAGAACAATTCAATCCACCATTATTTTTTAAGACAAGAAGAAAAACAAATCATATTTACCTTTCTCTTTGGCTTTGTAACTCTATCAAAATGTCGATCTTGTTAGGATGAAAATTTCTCTTATAGGCCAATTGATCATGAGCGGCACCTTACTTTTAGGATTTTATGCCTTGAATAAAATTCATTTTAAAATAATCTTATCTGCTGTCAATAGAAGATTAGAAGTCATTTAGTTTACATGTTATTTTCATGTTAATGGTTTTAATATACAAAATTTTGTTTAATTCAGAACATATAGTTGTTCACAATTACAGTGATGTTATCACAATGGAGAGTAACTATGATTATATGCTTCAAAGTACTTAGTCTTATGATTTATTAGTGCACTAGATTTATACTGACGTGATAATCAACGATAAAGTTTAATTACACTTGTATAAGTAGAAAGTCCTTTCCAGGGCATTAGTGAAGTACACTAGTATCAGATGTATGGAGTATACATCGGACTGAACCGATATTGACAGTGGAAAGAGATGTCATAAAATTACTGTTATATCTTTCTAAGTCAATATCACTTAGTTGATCTTAAATCAATAGATCTTAATCCTGAGATGGTTATGTTCTAACTTGACTGTATTATTTGTGTTCTTTGACTTGTTCGTTAAATCCAACAAAATAGATATGCTCAATACTTACATCTTGGGAACATGGTAGTGCAATTGAGTGGGAGCGCTAATCATAGAGATAGAATTTATAGCTTCTATAACTATTTAGAAGGGAAATGATGATTTTTTCTTTGAGCTTGGCTGAATACAGATAGATGGAAGAGCTCTTATTTTATTAATTATATTAGTTTACTAAAATATTATTTATAGGAAGCTAAATGCTTTAAGGATAAAATACATTGAGGGGTAAAATGGTAAATTTGTCCCTACTCGATGTAACATCTATATAGGATCTTTGATGATTTTGATTGAAGTAATGGCTAATTCATAGCAAATATATATTTGGAACATATAGAGCATTTTATGTAATCAAGAGTACAATTCTGAATCTATACTGGAGTCATGAGGAATTAATAAGATATGAAATTTTCCTGGTAAATATCAAATCTACTTATTGGGAGCTTGGTGACATAGGCCCATGGTTCCCACATTGTCTGAGATAATATTGTCTTGTAGACTCAATTAATTAATTTTAATTAATCAATTAGAATTCTAAATAAGACTATGTCTTGTTTATAAACTTTCACTAAGCAAGGGCTTAATTTTGAAAAAAAAAATAGAGGATTTAGGGTTTATTTGTTAATTAAGAGACTTGTAAGGTCTAATTAATAAATAAGTTAAATAGAAATTTTATTTGAAAATTATTAAATCAATAGATTTGACATTCATAAAGTTAGAATTAAAATATTGTATTTGTGAAAGAAAAAAAATAAGTTCTTTAATAAAATGGCAAAATTGAAACTTGTAGTGCCCACTATAGTTTGGCCATTTAAGGGTTCAATAAAGCCATTATTTTATCTTTTTTAATCCATTTAATTCTAAACCGAACCCTAGATGTAATCCTATAAATAGAATAATATGCTCTTGTTTAGATCTTGATCATACTCTACAGCAGAAAAGATCAAGGGTTAGAGATCTAAATGGAAGGAGACATTATATTCTGCTACCATCATTGTAAGATTTTCCATAACTTTATATGTATTTATTTCATTATTTTAAGAATTTCATATTTGGGGTGGTAGATTGTAATTCTATAATCAACATATATGTTAGTAAATCTAGATCCTGGTAAAATAAGTTCTAATAACTAGCATCAGAGCCATGATATTGATTTATTTTCATGAAATATTAATTTAAAATGATGTTTGGTTGATTTAGATGTGTTCACGTTGGTTTGTGTTTTGAAAATATTTTATTTGGAAAGTTGGTGAAAAATTAAGAAATTTTGGCTTTTACAAAACTTAATTTGAATTAAAATTGAAATATTTATGATTTTCCGAAATTTTAGAAATATCGGGCTAGGGTTTCCCCTATCACGTGCACGGATGGAGGATCCCCTGGGCAACTCGCTTGGACAAGAGGCCTTTGAAACAAGGCCTTTTCCAAATTTTGCCCCCGTGTCTGCCCCTGACCGAGATCACACGCACACAAATGCTCCATTGCAGTCTACCCACTTGATCGTGACACCTCATGCATGCACGGGGGAGTATGCAATATTTTGTCCCATTTTCAACTTTTTTAACTTTTAAAAATAATTTTTTATGAATAGAATTCAAACTTTGGTAGATTTTTGTGCAAAATCTTATTTTTTAAATAAAAATATAATTACCAAATTAAAATTAATTTGAATTAATTTTAGATATTAGTAGGCTTTAAATTTGAAATATTGATTTTTCTACAAATTTTCTATTATAGTTATTTTTTTTTTTAAATTTTATTATTTTCATTTTATTTATTAATTTTAATTATAAGATCAGATATTTACATATTTTATTTATTGAATTAATAAAATATGAAATGATCTTATTTATACATTAAAATAGTAATAAAATTTAAAGATAATCTAGATATTTTTAAATTGCTAACCATAAATATAAGTTTTTCAATTTTTTTTTTTAAATATATTCTATTAATTTAAATTATAAGATTAGATAAGTGCTATTTATTTGGCATTTTATCTTATTTGATTTTTATTTTGTTAATTTATATTTTATTTATAATAACATGAAATTTTGAATATTAAGTTGATATTTTTTTTGAATAGATATTTTATATTTTCTAACCTTAAAATTTTTTAAAATTATAGGGTATTTTATTTATTTTTTTGAATAAAATAATAATATCCTAACCATAAATACCTTAGTTTCAAATTTGTTTATTTTTCTAAGTTTAATGTATTAAATTATAAGCTTTGAAATATAATATTAGATAGGCTAATTATGATTTTTGCCCCCTGAACTATTGAGATTGTTAGATTTAAGGACTTTTATCTAATTTCATTCAATTTTACTATTTCAGTGATTGTTTATGTACTAAATCATGATCCCTAGACTTTGATATCTACCAAATCATGCCCCTCAAATTTTAACATATACTAAATTATGGCCCCTGAACATTCATCCATGTTAGAGTTTTTCACTAAAATTGGAAAAAAGTCCTTAAATCCAACAATCTCAATAGTTTAGGGGGTATTTTTAACGACCATAAAAGTTCAGGGGGTATGATTTGATACATGTCAAAGTTCAGGGGGCAAAAATCGTAATTAGCCTATTAGAAATATCTCAATTTTCAAATTAAGAGATTATATTATATTATCTTTATTATCCTAATTTTTGTCCTCCTGGCTTGGCAATGCTTATGTGGATAAAATCAGTACCACGTGGCAGTACAACTCACCAATAAGAATGCTAGGTTAGTACCTCAACAAACGGAGACCCGAACACTCAAACGGGCATCAAGTGATAAACCAGCTTCCTCATAGAAGCTGGCCGACCCTATGGCCGATCAACCTTTGGATAGCACCATGGCCGGCCATCCTGCTCCCTACAAGGGTCTGGCCAGCCAGGGAAAAGCCTCCAGGGTTATCCATGCAATTCTACACGTGGACACATGATTTGGGCTTCGAATTGGGCCTTAAAAGCCCAATAGAATAGCTGAATAATATCTATGTTCATGGGCATTTTGGTCTTTTGTAATTAACTAATTTAATATGCAAGTATCCTAGGGTTTCAACTGTAAATTAGGGTTTTAGGCTTACTATATAAAGGCCTTTAATCTAACCTAGAAAACTTAAGTTCAGTTTAAGCCTGATACCAGCCTCCAAGCTCTAAGCCTAAGTCTAATAACTCACCTCTTCTTCACTCTCTCTCACACGCCCATACAAGCTATCTCTACACTTGAGATTTTCTATTCCCAATTCCTAATTTGTATCCTCAAGGGTGCTATATAAGATCCCACCTATAGTGATCAAAATAGTATTAACCCTAGGTATGAATACAACTAAAAGGGGAGTAGGTCATTACCCGCTATCAAAGGGGGGCAAACCTCTATAACAAATCTGTGTGTTCTTTACTTTTTCATTCTATTTGTGTAACACGTGGCAAGCGTCAGATCCATACGACCCCCTATTGATTGATAACTTTTTGAGGTCAATAGTTTGGTACTTTCATTGAGAGCGTGAATATCGTATCTGATCAAATGCCTAGGTTAATACAAGAAGAACCCAATTCGCACAATTTTCATCTTTAGGTCTCCCTTCAGACCCATAGACTACAGATCTGAATGCTCAGGTTCAACCACAATTGGAATCCCGATGAACACCATAAAGGTGACAAATCCTGTCACCACCAAAGGCACTACAAGCCTGACCACTACTGTAACACCCTAACTACCTTAGGCGTATTACGTGATTTTTAAACGTACTGTGCAGCTCGTTGCTAATCAACGAGGTTTATAGAAAAACGTGATTAATTAAAATTTTGCTTTTTAATTAAACTTATAAAACCATATTACAAAAGACTCGGGATCCCGATTATAAAAATATTTACAAAAAGTTTAACTGATTAACTATTATATCAAAATAAAAGTCGTCTAACGACCAGTTACAAAAACTCAGC
This sequence comes from Cannabis sativa, assembly GCF_029168945.1. NCBI lineage: Eukaryota > Viridiplantae > Streptophyta > Magnoliopsida > Rosales > Cannabaceae > Cannabis > Cannabis sativa. The sequence goes on from NC_083607.1 coordinate 21,288,443, forward strand.
CTTGCTGTCCCGAGGATCGTACGCTCCAGGCCTAACCGCCCCGACATGTACAATCTCATAAGCTCGCTCACGGTCCATCAGCTATAGCCTTGCCTTTACCTACACATGAACATAAACTGTGAGTCGACAGACTCAGTAAGAAAAGCATAATAATATCATACATAATTCTAACTGCCGTGTCCAACACGATACTGAGTCCCGCTACTGCCATGTCCAACATGGTACTGAGCCACTACTGCCATGTCCAACATGGTACTGAGTTTTGAACGTTCATAGGGACGGTACTATTGACAAGTATCCTCCTGATCGGTCGAACCGGTCATACTCCGCCGTCGGTCATACTCCAGCCGTACCGACGGATAGGTCAATAGTACGGAACCACCAACCAAATGTCGACTGATCGGCCGAACCGGTCATACTCCGCCGTCGGTCATACTCCAGCCTGTACCGACGTGACAGGGTTGGATGGTTCGAAGCCTATATACATAACTAATGTAATCTAGAAGGCTTCCTACATGCACGCTAAACATGTAATCTACATATGCATACTGTTATATTAATCTTACCTGGATTCCGATTTCAGGTGTGCCGGTCAACCTGACTGGAACTGAAGCTGAGCGGCGGACATCGGCTCCTAAACCATAAAAATCACAACGCTATAAGTGACACGCTAAATCACTTCCCGGGGACTAAAACTTGGAACTAAAAGTTTCCCTATCGATAAAAAGCATGGCAATACCCCTAAAAACATAAAAACGAGGAAAACTAGGGTTCTGAAAAATTCCCCAACCGGCAGACCGGTTGCCCAGACGGAATTCCGGTTCTGGGAATTACTGAACCCTCATCCGGAATTCCGGATGCACAACCGGAATTCCGGTTCCTCGCAGGCAGCAAACCAAAATTTTCATAACTCGACCAATTCAACCCCAAATGGTTCCAAACTTTCCAGACCTGTTCTATACCTTCCCTAGAACATTTCTAAGGCCTCAAACTAACCCAGAAACCACAGAATCAAAAATCACCATTAAAGCTCAAGCTTTGAGTTCTAAACTCAAACTTGAGCAATTCCCACAAACATGCATTCAAACCTAGTTAATTCTACTCAAATATGCATGAAATCACCTCTGAAAACTATTAGAAACTACAGCAACAACACAATAACAGAATCACTATATTTTCCTCCAAAAACCACATTTTTGCATAGAAAATTCAAAGCTTTAACAATCTATCCAATATGCTTTCAAAATCACTTAAACAACCCTAATCTAACATGCTTAAACTCAGAACAACAACCAGATTTCAGCAGCAACAACAACAACTATTCAAGCATGCATTTCATCAATTTTCATAAAAATCTCAAGGAAACTAATTAGAAAAAGCTAGACAAGAATTACCTTGATTAGGGACACACTAACTAGCTGAAATTTACTTGAAATTGAAGAGGAAAAATCACCCTTGAAGCTGCCTCAAATGGCCGAAAAGAGAGAGAGAGAGTTGAGAGAGTTTTCTTTGAGAAAATGTAATTTTCTAAGTTTGGGAAAAAAAAAATGAAATAAAAGCTATAAAATCCCATTTTATTCAGCCAACAATTAAACACTTAAACATTTAAATTTTCAAATAAAAAGTCATTAAAAGACAAAACACTAATGGGGCAAAAAGACCATTTTGCCCCTCCACCATAAAATCATGAAAATCATACTAAAGGGGTATTTTTGGGACATTCTAAATTCCCGGCCATTCCCGACATTCCCAATGTCTAAAACCCGTCCCCAAATTACTAACATACTAAGTTGTGATTTCTACTGAGCCAAACGCCGAGTTCCAAAATACCGGACACCGGAAATGCAAAATATAAAAACTACTGATGACATAATCATGCATTTCTGAATTCCATAAATAACAGTAATAAATTATTTAAATAGCTATAAATAATTTCATAATTAAACATAAACAACTGCTAATTTTCAAATTAACTAAGCGGGCTTTACAACTACAGCTGGAAAAACGGATACAAACATCCTGGTGGATCTGAATCGCAAGCCCTTGCGATCAAGGGAAGACCCTGTTGGGTTTTATGCCCTAAATAAAACTCATTTCATATAATCAGATTTACTTATTAATAAAGATCAGAAGTAACATTTTATGTTGCATGGTTCACATGATTTATTTCATGATTATATGTATATAATGTATGAATTCTTTTTAAGTCCAGAACATATGAGTTGGTTAAATATTATAGTGTTGTCAGCACAGTGGAATATAATCTTAATCATATGTTCAAAAGTTTATTCCCTGATTTGTCAGAACACTGGATTTAGACTGACATGGTATAATCAGCGATAGGTATTCTTACACCTTGGAAAAGTGTTATGTCCTTTCCAGGACATTGGCAAAGTTTACCAGTATCGGATGTATGGAGTATACATCGAAAGGGACCGATATTGAACTTTGATTAGATATGTTAAAATTTACCGTAATATCTATTCAATTCAATATCACCTGTTGATCCTAGATCAAATGATCTCAACCCTGATATGGTTAGGCTCAATCTCAAGAGTGTTATTCGTGTTCTTTGATTTGTTAAGTTAAGCCTACTTTTGGGTTAGGGTGATACTTACATTTTGAAACACTGTAGTGCAATTGAATGGGAGCGCTAACATAAATATGGAATCTATAGCTTCTATCTGGCAAGTAGAAGTAAAGGATGATTTCCTTCGAGCTTAACCAAACGAAGATAAATGGTGGAGATCTCATTTCACTTAGGTGAAATATCATTTATACAGGGTTAAGTGTTTTAAGGATAAAATACATTGAAGGTGTAGCGGTAACAGTAGTGCCTTTTCAATGTAGATCATCTATATAGAGGATCATTGATCACATTAGGGTTATAAAAATGGATAACTAATGACGTGTCTGTATCGTGGAACATATAGAGCGTTCTATATGACTGAGAGTGCAATTCAAAGTTCTATGTGTGGATTCAATGAGGAATTAATAAGTTAGGAAATTTACTTGGTAAAATCGGTTCGACTTAGTGGAAGCTCGGTTATATAGACCCATGGTCCACATACTAGTTGAGAACATACTTCTTGTAAGACTCAATTAATTGATTTTAATTAATCAATTATAATTCTAAAAGTTAGACTATGCCTACTTTATGAATTCTCACAGTTTAAGGATGAAATCGTAAAGAAAAGGGTTTCTAGGTTTAATTATTAATTGAGAGACCTTGCATGTCTAATTAATAATTATTTTAAATGACAATATTATTTAATAATCTGTTTTAGTTATTAAATAATTAGTTTTGGCATTTAAATGATTAGAATTGGAAAAATGGCATTTTTGTAGAAATAGAAATAAAATTGAGGAAACTGCAAAATCCAAGTGAGGCCCATTTCCATCTATGGCCGGCCACTCCCTTTGCTTGTTTCCCAATTATTATTTTCAATTTTAATTGCCATGTAATTGCTAATCAAAGTCTAGCAATAATAGGAAAGTGGTGGATCACACTAAATAAGGCAGTTAATCAATTACACAGTAAAAGAGGAAACTGTTTCTTTGGAAAGTTGTGCTCTCCCTTTTCCCTATATAAAGCAACCCTTGTTCTCTTCTCTAACATGTCTTTGTATGCAATCAAATGCCACGAAATTAAAAGAAAAGAGAGAAAATTTCGAAATCCTTGTGAGATGAGTAGTGCCCACACACATCAAGTGGTATCTCAATCATAGTATGTAAGACTATGAAATTTCTGCATCAAAGAAGGAGAAAAGAAGATCCAGGTTCAGATCTTGGTGATGCTCTACTACAGAAAGGAATCAAGGGCTAGAGATCTGAACGGAAGGAGTCATATTATTCCGCTGCACCCACTGTAAGGTTTTCTAACTTTATATGTGTTTATTTTCATTGTTTTAGAATTCATATTAGGTTGTTAATCCAACATACTTGTTAGTAAATCTAGATCCTGGTAAAATAATTTCCAACAACTGGCACCAGAGCCATGGTAATGATTTACTTTCATGTAATATGAATTAAAACGATGATTTGCATGTTTTTGTGTTGATTTGGATGATTTCATGTTGGTTTATGTGCTTATATGATGAATGTATGTGTTGTACGAAATTTTTCCATGAAATGTATTTTTTCAGTTTTTGAAAATATTTTAGTTGGATTCTTTGTGAAAAATTAAGCAATTTTGTTTTTTACGGAACTCAATTCCGATAAAAATTGAGAAAGATATGAATTTTGGAAGATTGGAAATCATGGTTCCCCACAAATTGCGAATTTTTGAGGTTTTTTCCCCAAAAATCCAATTTTTTCATGGGATTGTTTCCCAAAATTCATTTTTCCTTTCTTAAATATTTTTAAATTGAAATGTTTCCAATTTTAAATATTTTCAATTTGGAATTTTTCCAATTTTTAAATATTTCTATTTTGAAATGTTTCCAATTTTAAATATTTCCTATTATGGTGAGATTTAAAAATTTGTTAACTTCTTTAATATTTATTTATTATTTAATTATAAGATTAGATATTTTGATATTTAAGATATTTTAAATTAAAAGATAAGTTTATCTTTTTATTTAAAATATTATATTAAAATTATCTTATATGACAAATTAAATAATTAATAAATTTGAAATTAACATTGATATTTTTATAAATATACTTACCATAATAATTTCAAATTCAAAATTTGTTATTTTGTTAAATATTTAATTATTTATAAATTATAAGTTTAAAAATGATATTTTTCTATATATATTATTTTTTTCCTTATTGGAAATTTATAAATCATATCTTAAATATTTAAATAACATAGATATTTTTTTAGAGATTTGAATATTGCTTAATTTGAGATATTTTGACATATAATTATGGTAATTATTATTCATTTATTATTTTATTCCTAAAATAATAATTATCTAACCAAATCTATTTTAAAATTGGTTTATTTTATTAAATTATAAGATCTGAAAGTGATATTGAAGATTCTTTCCTTTCAAATCATTGATCTTATTAGATATTTAATTTAATTTGATTCAAATAAACCTAGATATTTTAAAATTAGTTTCCTTTATTTGGTTAGTTTAAGAATAATAATTTAATTATATTAATATCTTATTTCACATCTGTTACATGGACAATGTTTGTTTATTTATATTGTTTATTCAAATTTTTTTTTTCTAACAAACCTATTATTTATCTGATCTAAATTGCTATGATTAACTTGTTGACAGATCCAATGATCTGATTTTAATCATAGTCCAATTGACGATAGATCTTATAAATAATTTGTAACAGGTAAATTTTGTACTTCTTTCATCTGTGTAAACCTAGTAACATGATAGGGCCCATCCAAATCATTTGACCTGTGTGAGCCTATATGTTTGCTTTTGGGCTTAGATGCATATAGGAAGCCCATTTAAGTTTTTACTAAGTAAATGGACTAGGTTGCTAAAATAAATTTTGACATAAGGAAATTTATTTAGGTCCAATTAGATTTGGGCTTATTCAATGAATAACAATTGTTTATTAAAAGGTTAAATTCCTCTCTTTTGGGCCTTGTGTGAGAGTTGGGGGCCATAGAAGTGGGTACGACATACTGAACGTAGCTCCCTCTCACATGAACTACCCCAATTGTGAAGGCCCATTTGCCTTATTTAAATAATTGTATTAGGTTAATTATATTAGTCTAACCTAATTAAAATTGAATTAGCAACATAATTAACTTTTAAAATATATGAAATTTATTTTTTATTGTAATATTTTAAAGTTAATTTTAGAAAAACACTTAGTTAATGATATATTCTGGATAGTTATTTCTAGTACTAGTTATTATTTCTAATATTAAATAGGAAAATATCATTGATTGTGAAATTAATTGTCTCATAATTAATTTTGGTACAATCTAAGTTTAGTATATTTTCCTAGTATTAAACTAGAATTAATAATTAAGTTTCCTTTATACTTAATTATTTATTTCTTGAATTTAATACATTTAATTAAATTGAAAATTTCAATACTTAAGTTGATTTTTTAATCATGATACTTAAATAATGTTATTTTCATGTTATTTAATTAAAGTTGAAAATTATCTTAAGTTTGGAATCATATTTCAGAATAACTTAAAGCTGAATAATTTTCAAAATATGTTTTATTTTATTTTATTAATCATTTCCCAAAAATTTCAAAATTACATTTCTTTGATGCAGAAATTTCGAATTTTATTTGAAAAATAGATTAAAGTTGAAAATTATTTATTTAATTTTGGACCAACTTAAATCATTGGTTTTTTCATTTAATGATTAATTAAAATAAATGAACTAAAATATATTATAATTAGAAATTGGATTAATTAGTCAATGAAAGTCTAGATAGTTATTATCTGTTTTGCTTGAAGTATTTTTCTAGTGTATTTAATTAAATAGAAAATCAATATTTAAGTTGATTTTTTAATCATGATACTTAAATATTTGAAATTTTTCTTAGATATTTAATTAAATAGGAAAATTCTATTTTTTTGTTGAAAATTAATTTTTAATTAATTTTGGGACAACATAAAATTAGAGTAAATTTTCCAGGATTTATTTTATTTTGTTTTAAAGCATTTTCGAAATGCAATATATATTTATAGAAAATTAAATTTGAGTTGTAAATTAATTTAAATTAATTTTGCAACAACTTAAATTGAATAATTTTCTAAATATTTATGGAAATTATTACTAAGATGGAAATAATTCACTTTATTTTCATATCCATCTAAGTATAATTTATAAATATTAAATTAAAATTTATATTTGGAATTTTTCATTCTAAATTGGAAATTTTAATTAAATAAATATATATTTAAAATAAATTGATTAAAATAAATATTAGAAGAAAATACAAACCTTCATTAAATAATGAGCTTTATTATTAGGTTATTCGATCTCCATTGTTGGTTTTACATAGCTATTGTTTTAGTGAGTAATCCTCCCTAATGGAGGAACGTTCATTAGCAAGTTAGCACCGTTTAATCTCGAAAGATAAGTAATCTTGTAAGTTTTTTATATAGTTTATGATCACCCTAATGGTGGCGACTGTATAAGACTTGCAAGAATATGAAACAATGGTGGAAGCTCATAAGATAGAATAGCCTTGACTCTCGCCTAAACGGGACAACGCGGATTCACATCTTGATCGAATAAAAGGTTGTTAGAATGTTGATCATTTTAGATGAGCTGACAACTCTATTCAATGGATGGTAGCTTTGACTCTCACCTAAACGGGACACTGATATCATTTTGTTGAAAACCTTGGAAATTATTTACGATTGTATGTTTTATATTTTCACTTGTCATTCCTACTTGCTATGTGCTTCGTAATTTCTGAATTGTGTATGAATTTATATTGAACCATGTTATTTTCTGTTATTAAATTGTAGTGTAATTTCGAATCTTCATTGTTGGTCTAACTTAGCTTGTTTTTCTAATGAGATAAATCCCTAATGGATTTTCACCATTAGACTAACATAATAGTGTTAGATCTCGAAAGATAAATATTGTAAATGCAACATCTAGCTGTTCATCAATTGATGACACTTTAGACTAGTATTTTACAATATGAAACAAGAAGATTGTATAAATAAGATTACTTTGACTCTCGCTAATCGGAGCATCGTTGGATTCTTATTTAAAACGAAAGTATCCTAATTCCTCTTAGCTTATTCATTTCGAATTAGCTTAATGACATATCATTGGATGAATGGTCTATAAATCATATAAAGTCTCATTTTCTCTTAAGAAATTAGATGACGCATATGATTATATTCCTGGAATTCTATCCCAAAATGATATAAATCCTCAATCTTAGAAATCTCCTACTTGTATAGGCAAATCATAGAGTTAGATTAGTAGTGGTGGTACAAGAAAGAATTACTAATAATACAGTTACACTTTCACAAGTGTTTAATAACCATTTTCTAACAATGGATTCAAACTGTATGAGTTTAGTATTCTGTGACCAGAATCCACTTGCACTATTCTAAGAACTCTTTGTTGTAACTAAAAGATACAACCACATTTTATAAATCTATGGCATTTGTATCTTGTTCATAGTGGTTTTGACAAGATCATTCTCTGCAAAGAGTTAATATGCCTATATCCACTGAAAGTAATTTCATCTCATTCGCAGATGGATGTACATTCAGGGGTGGATATGAGTTTTCGTTGTATTCTTAAAACGATCACTCTAGATTTTACCTTATGCAAAAGAAATTTGAAATGTTTGAAAAATTTCATGAATTTCTAGCAAAGGTAAGTGGTTAAAGATCTTGCGAACTGATAGGGGTGGAAAAAAAGTTAGTAGATATGCAGTTCAAAGATCATTAATTTGATTTTGAATTATATCCAAATTTACCTCCCCAAAAATTCGAGTTGCATATTGATGATTAGTTACTAGTCGTTGCCTAAATCCTTATATGGTAATTTCAGAATGATGTAATGGTTGTATACTTAATGTAAATCATTACTAGATTCATGGATGACCTAATCGAAATCTTAAAAAAAGCTAGAACTGCTAACCTTGGTTTGCATGTTTGTTAGCTATTCTAAGTGATTAGGAGTGGAGCATCCCGTAGTCATTAGATAAGAAAGTGTTTGTTTAAACAAATACTACTTTTCTAAGAAAATGACTAAGTCTAAAAATAAAGTAGCAAATAAAGGAGATATTTTTTTCTTGATTCCAAAAGTGTTCTATCATCTTATTTTACAAGATGATCCCACTGCCTCTGTTGTCTTAACAAAACTGAAGAGGTCTATACCATTTAGTTTTCTTTGACATAGTTCATGGTACCTTGTTGTAGTGGGAGAGTTTCTAGGAACTCACCTTCTTATAACTTAGAAGACACTAGTGATTAAAATCCATTGTGAGTTTAAACAAGTAATGGATTGTCAAGATAAGAAACTAAGAAGAAAGCCAATAGAACTATGGTTTGATCCATTCACATGGAGTAACCTAAAGTTTTCCATTCACATGGAGTAACCTAGTATTGTAGGTTTGAGTTTATCTAAACCTATGGCTTGTGGTATACCTGGAAATTACTTACTCTAATGCAAGCATGAGATGCTGATGCTTTTTCTTTCCAATGGAAATCTATAGAAGCTTCACAACTTCTTAGATATAGATTTTATCTAAGGAAAAGTTTCAACTATTCCAGAAAAGATAAAGCCATGAAAGAATTTCTTGAATCAACAGTGAGAGGTCTCAGATATGCTTTTGTATGCCTTAGACCAGACACCTGCTGTTGAGTGGGAGTAATGAGTAGGTATCAGATTAATCCAGGAGAAGAACATTGGAAGACAATCCAGTAAATCTTAAGATTAAGAAGAGGAACTATATGTTAGTCGATAAGGGTGTGTTTAAAACTCTTAGACTACACCACATCAGATTTCGAAACTTGCCTGTGTGCTAGAAATTCTACTGATGAGATGGTGATTACTTTGGGGGTGGAGTAGTGATTTTGGAGAAGTTTAAAAACCTATCTGAAATCTCTTGGTCTACCAGAAAGAGACTGAATGTTAAAAGTTGCAGGAAAGATACTTATTCAGTCTAAGGAAAGTTCTATATTTTTGTGGCACCGTTCCAACTTGCCTTAACTACTAGGGTTACTTCCTGAATAACCAAAGAGTAGTTGCCATAAGTATAGAATCCAGTATCCCAAGAGAGTAGACATATAGAGAGGTATTTCACATTATCAAGGATTTTGTGATTAAGGAAGAGTAATAGTGGAGAAGAAGTTGTGTTTAATTCAACCTATCAGATCCTATTATGAGGAGTTTACTACTATTACACTTGATTTGTGTATCAAGGTGTTAATGATTATTTGAAATGCACTTTTTGTTTTATATTAGTGCAAGTGGGAGTTTGTTGGGTTTTATGCCCTAAATAAAACTCATTTCATATAATCATATTTACTTATTAATAAAGATCAGAAATAACATTTTATGTTGCATGGTTCACATGATTTATTTCATGATTATATGTATATAATGTATGAATTCTTTTTAAGTCCAGAACATATGAGTTGGTTAAAGATTATAGTGTTGTCAGCACAATGGAATATAATCTTAATCATATGTTCAAAAGTTTATTCCCTGATTTGTCAGAACACTGGATTTAGACTGACATGGTATAATCAGCGATAGGTATTCTTACACCTTGGAAAAGTGTTATGTCCTTTCCAGGACATTGGCAAAGTTTACCAGTATCGGATGTATGGAGTATACATCGAAAGGGACCGATATTGAACTTTGATTAGATATGTTAAAATTTACCGTAATATCTATTCAATTCAATATCACCTGTTGATCCTAGATCAAATGATCTCAATCCTGATATGGTTAGGCTCAATCTCAAGAGTGTTATTCGTGTTCTTTGATTTGTTAAGTTAAGCCTACTTTTGGGTCAGGGTGATACTTACATTTTGGGAACACGGTAGTGCAATTGAATGGGAGCGCTAACATAAATATGGAATCTATAGCTTCTATCTGGTAAATAGAAGTAAAGGATGATTTCCTTCGAGCTTAACCAAACAAAGATAAATGGTGGAGATCTCATTTCACTTAGGTGAAATATCATTTATACAGGGTTAAGTGTTTTAAGGATAAAATACATTGAAGGTGTAGCGGTAACAGTAGTGCATTTTCAATGTAGATCATCTATATAAAGGATTATTGATCACATTAGGGTTATAACAATGGATAACTAATGACGTGTCTATATCGTGGAACATATAGAGCGTTCTATATGACTGAGAGTGCAATTCCAAGTTCTAAGTGTGGATTCAATGAGGAATTAATAAGTTAGGGAATTTTCTTGGTAAATTCGGTTCGACTTATTGGAAGCTTGGTTATATAGACCCATGGTCCACATACTAGTTGAGACCATACTGCTTGTAAGACTCAGTTAATTGATTTTAATTAATCAATTATAATTCTAAAAGTTAGACTATGTCTACTTTATGAATTCTCACAGTTTAAGGATGAAATCGTAAAGAAAAGGGTTTCTAGGTTTAATTATTAATTAAGAGACATTGCATGTTTAATTAATAATTATTTTAAATGACAATATTATTTAATAATCTATTTTAGTTATTAAATAATTAGTTTTGGCATTTAAATGATTAGAATTGGAAAAATGGCATTTTTGGAGAAATAGAAATAAAATTGAGGAAACTGCAAAATCCAAGTGAGGCCCATTTCCCTCTATGGCCAGCCACTCCCTTTGCTTGTTTCCCAATTATTATTTTCAATTTTAATTGCCATGTAATTTCTAATCAAAGCCTAGCAATAATAGGAAAGTGGTGGATCACACTAAATAAGGCAGTTAATCAATTACACAGTAAAAGAGGAAACTGTTTATTTGGAAAGTTGTGCTCTCCCTTTTCTCTATATAAAGCAACCCTTGTTCTCTTCTCTGGCATGTCTTTGTATGCAATCAAAAGCCACGAAATTAAGAAAGAAAAGAGAGAAAATTTCGAAATCCTTGTGAGATGAGTAGTGCCCACACACATCAAGTGGTATCTCAATCATAGTATGTAAGACTATGGAATTTCTGCATCAAAGAAGAAGAAAAGAAGATCCAGGTTCAGATCTTGGTGATGCTCTGCTACAGAAAGGAATCAAGGGCTAGAGATCTGAACGGAAGGAGTCATATTATTCCGCTGCACCCACTGTAAGGTTTTCTAACTTTATATGTGTTTATTTTCATTGTTTTAGAATTCATATTAGGTTGTTAATCCAACATACTTGTTAGTAAATCTAGATCCTGGTAAAATAATTTCCAACAGACCCACCATTGATGCCCCAGGAACAACAATTGGATCTCGTCTCTGGTATTACGCAAGAGAGATAGGACTAGGATTTTATGAGCGTACGATTCGTGAGCCCCATTTGGACTTTGGAGAGGATCTTGAGTAAGCCTGACTCAGAGAAGTTGTAGGCCAAGCCGACCTAACTGAAGAACCAAACGCTGTTGATTGCGATGTATTTGCTATGTAGAGACGCGAATTCCTAAGATGGATGGATGACCAGGAGTACATCCTTCGATCTCACCAAGTAGAGTTGGATCATCACAATAGAGAGGCTAGTGAACTGATAAGGTGGTTCAACCTGAGAATCGATGGAAGAGGCCAGGATCTCATCAGAGATCCACTTCACGGAAGACTCATTAACAGATCAGGGAGGGCCTAACGACATGGTGACAAACTTGGTTCCTTAGGTAATAGGATAGATCTTCTCCTGCCAGAGGAACCGCGACAACACCCAAATCCCAACAATCATTGGCATGGGGTGCCAACTAGGGATCTCTAGCTCAATAGCATCCCCTATCATTCATCCTTTCGCTCGCCAGCCACTTGCATGAGAATCCTTGCCCAGCTAGAGGACAACACTTCCTCCCCAAGGGGGGCGAGGTGGCCAGAGGTAAATTTTTAACCGATAAGGACCGGGAGTAGGTGGAAACACCTAAAAAGCTGATTTGCAAAGTGAAATTGATCACTTTAAACACCTAGGTCCACCAAACTCCACCAATTGGTGCGATCTACCTCCTATTAATGCACAACCAACATCAGTCAACAAGAGAGTCGTAGGTGGCAAGAGATTGCCCTTTGTAGGTTTGGCCAGCATGGAAGCATTATGGGAGTCTAGACCTTGCCCTTTGCAGGTCTTGCTAGCCATTAAAGAGTAATGGGTAGCCAAACCCTGCCCAATGCAGGTCTGGCCGACCAAGGACAACAGCCATGTGTAGGCCTGGCTGGCTAACGCCAACACCTGTACTTGGGAATGGCTGGCCAGGGTCTGCAATTCAACACGAGTCTGGCCAACCTTAACCATACTCAATCTCAGAGTATGGCCGACCATCCCTATCTCTTTAAAATCTGCAACCCCTCCAAGGAGGGCCAGTTAGACAAGTCCCACAACAACAGATCCTTTTGTGCAAGAACAATTGGATCAACTCAAGGACATGATTCAAGGCATAGGTGGTCTGAAGCCTTCAGACCTTGAACTCTATCGGTCAACGTGATAACTGTTCTCGACATACATAAATGCCTTGCCCTTGCCCAAGTTTAAGATGTTGGTATGGAAGATGTATACTAGGCAAGAAGACCCGTTGGCACACATCAAATACTTCAAGATGCAACTCGATCTCTAGAAGGTTACTGGTGATGTGCGATGTCGCATATACTCATCCACTTTATTTGAAATAGCTAAACAATGGTTCATTAAACTCACCCCAAGAAGATTCAACTTTTGGGTTGAGTTCTCTTGTGAATTTTACACACAATTCTCATCTTTTAGGCTTGTACCATCGTACCTAGAAGACCTTGTCGAAGTCAAACAATGACAAGGAGAACCTTTGAAGGATTACATCCAGATGTTCATAGCCGAGGCTACCAAAGTCAAAGGCCTTATTTATGAAGGCCGATATACGGCCATACTGGGGGGCATACTCCCATTGAGTGACTTTTGGACAAACATTTGGAGGATCTCTACCAACAACATAAAGGATTTCCTTAATAGAGCTTATGGCTTTATCAAACTCGAAGAAGTCATAAGACAGCCCTAGTCGGGGCATGTCAAAAACAGGCAGTCGCGAGACATCTTGCAGTCTCATGACCTACCAGGCGCACTTCCAGACACCAACAACTCTACCCAGAGCTCTAGTGGCAAAAACATTAGAAATAAGTGTAACACCAATAACTCTAGGAGTAACAGTAGCAAAAACGGAAGTATAACACTTATCCCATGCCACTAAAGAATAAGGAGGAGAAGTACGTCTGCTTTATCTCTTTGACGAACAAACCTTAGGCCATCTTAATGGCCACTCAAGGAAAAGTCCCCTACGGAAAACCTTTTCCTATCAAAAAGAGATGAGCAAGAAGGACATGTTTAAGTTCTGGAGATATCACAACGACTTTGGCCATGACACAAATGAGTATCAGAATCTAAAGAGGGAGATTGAATACCTCATAAGGTGAAACAATCCCCACCTGTATCATTATGTGCAGAACGACCAAACTCAGACACATGGTGCCAAGAACAGGGATCTGATGCCACCACCAGTGGCAGAACACCTAGGGGTCATCATTGGCGGAACCCACATTATTGGCGAGACCAACAAAGCTAGGGAGCGCTATGCTCGGACACTCGGTCACAAGCCTAAAAGCGATATCCTCGCTATTGAAGATAGGGGCTCTAAGCAACCAAAGCTCGTAGAGCCCACGATCTCCTTCACAAAAGAAGACGCTGCTAAGGTCTGTTTAAATTCAGTTTCCTACACAATGACCTCATGGTCATTACTGCACAAATCGGCAATATTACCATAGCAACATGCATGGTGGATGATGGAGCCTCCTCCAACATTCTTTTCAAGTCAACATATGAAAAGATGGGGCTCCAACTCACCGACCTAGCGCCCTTCAACCAAGTGATGTATGACTTCTTTAGCCAAGGCATTGCACTTGTCAAGTATATAAGGTTACCACTCACAGTTGGAGAAACTACAACCACCACAACTCTAATGGCACAGTTTGTCATGATCAACGTTCCCTCGACCTTCAACGCCATGATAGGTCGACCAAGCCTCAATGACCGGAAGGCGGTCACATCCATCTACCATTTATGCCCAAATTTCCAAGAAAGGCATATGGTGGCATGTGTGATTGGAGACCAACAGTCTTCCTATCACTATTACAACTTGGCCCTATCCAAAGCCAAGAAAGAAAAGATGCCTACAAAGGGCCCTAAAAACGAGCCCAGTAAAGGGCAATGAAGTCCAGCCCGAAGCGAGGACACAACATAGATCCTCACTTAGGGGATCCTATAAGAAGCTTTAGGCTTGTAGAAGAGTTGGAAGAAGTAGAGGTTGATCCCACTTTTCAACCAAGAAGACTGAAGATTTGGAAAGGTTTAGCTCCAGAAATTAAATCAAAATTGATAAGATTTCTAAGGGCAAACACTTGACCTTTTTGCATGGTCACATGGAGATATGGTCAGAATTGACTCCACTGTGATGACCCATGCACTCAACATCAATCCAAGCATCCAGCCTGTTCAACAAAAAAGGCAGTTGCTGGACAAGGAGCATACTCAAGCACTAAAAGATGAGGTTGAGTGGCTACGAGCCCATAGCTTCATAACAGAGGCATTCTATCCACTATGGGTATCCACCCCATTACTGGTGCCCAAACCCAACAAGAAGGGGAGAGTATGCATCGATTTCACCAACCTAAACAAAGCATGTCCAAAGGACTACTTCCTGCTTCCCAAAATTAACCAGCTAGTAGATGCCACAACTTGCCGTGAAATCCTAAGTTTCATGGAGACATATTTAGGTTAAAATTAAATAATGATGCATCCATCGGATCAGGAGCACATTAGATTCATGATAGATCTAGGCCTCTACTGTTACAAAGTCACGCCCTTCGAGCTGAAAAATGGAGGGGCCACATATTGAAGGCGTGTCAACATGATGTTCAAAGATCTCATCAGCTGCAACATGAAGGTGTATGTGAACGACATGCTAGTCAAGTCCATAAAGGATGGGGGGCATGTGGAAGACTTAGACGAATGCTTCAAAATCCTTCGCAGCTACAACATGAAACTTAACCCCCTTAAATGCTCTTTCAGTGTAGGCTCTAGAAAATTCCTTGGCTTCATAGTCAACGCTAGGGGAATAGAAGCAAACAGAGACAAGATCCAAGACCTTTTGGACATGAAGTCGCCCACAACTGTCAAGGAAGTACAAAGCCTAACAAGATGCATTGTTGCATTAAGCAGATTTGTGTCCAAGTCTACAGACAAATGTGTATCGTTCTTCAACATTCTCAGAGGTAACAAAAAATTTGAGTGGATAGACGAATGTGAAAATGCATTCCAAGAGCTAAAGAAACAATTGGCTTAACCGCGTGTGTTGTCTAAACCCCTAGACAATGAAGAGCTAGGCGTTTACCTAGTAGTCACAGAGCATGCTGTGAGTGCTGTCCTTACAAATGAAGAAGACGGTATACAACACCCTGTATACTACATCAACAAAAGGTAGGACCTTACTTCTAGGCACACCTCATAAAGGTGTACACCTATCAACCATTGTGGCGAGTTTTACAGGAACTTGAAGCATCAGGCCGGCTACGCAAATGGGCCATACATCTTGGCCAATTTGAGAGCACATATCAACCAAGAGCAGCCATAAAAGGGTCAAGCCCTTGTAGACTTTGTGGCTGAGTGCACAAACTCATCTCTTAAAATCTGTCAAGATTCATTAGAAAATCAAGAGCTAGAGAAGAAGCAAGAGCAAGAGCAGCAACAAAATCTTGAAGCACTTACATGGAAACTCCATGTTGAGGGAAGCTGGACTGACCAATTGTCTCGTGCAGGAATTACCTTTATTACACTTGGGGACAACAACTGCATGGAGCAATCAAATTCGACTTCAAAGCCTCAAATAATGAGGCTGAGTACGAAGCCCTAATAGCTAGCCTCAAGCTGGCGCATGAAGTACGAGCTGAGCACCAAGACGTATTCAGTAATTCTCAACTTGTTGTGAATTAAGTCCTAGGTGAATACGAAGCTCGAGGTGAAAAAATGGTGGCTTATTTGAGAAAAATCAAAGACATACTAATTCAGCTCAAAGGCTAAACAATCAAGTAGATACCTAGAGACAAAAATGTTATAGCAGATGCATTGGCCTGACAAGGAAATTTTGGTGTCAATACAGTTCCTAGAGGAACCCAGCATCACCATCCCAAAAGAAGTCAACATGTTGGATGACACTCCAACATGGATGACACCTATTACAAATTACCTCCAAACCAGAGCCTTGCTAGAAGGTAAGAATGAAGGAAACAAGCTAAAAAGAAAAACTGCCAGGTATCTAATCCTTGATAGAGTTATGTATACACAAAGCTTCTCCATGCCTCTCTTGAGGTGTGTCACCAAAGTTTAAGTCAACTGGCCTGCTAATGATAGAAGTGTATGAAGGCTTCTGCGGTAACCATGCTAGGGGGCAAAGCCTATCTTAGAAGATTCTAAAAAATTCTAAAAGCTCCACCCAATAAGCTCATGATGATGTAGTCTTCTTGGCCCTTCATAGTATGGGGGATTGACTTGATAGGTTAGCTCCCAAAGGCAAAAGGAGGGTTACCGTTTGTTATTGTCACAGTAGACTACTTTATCAAGTTTGCAGAAGCTGAACTCTTGACAACAATCACCTCAAAAAGGTCCTTAACTTTTGTGTCAAGAACATCATATGTGGATTTGGACTTCCCTAGAAGATTGTGTCAAAATATGGGAAGCAGTATGGCAGTGAAATGTTTACTAATTTCTGCAACAGGCATGGAATCATCAAAAGCTTCTTTGTCGTGGCCTATCCTTAAGCAAATGAGCAGGTAGAAGCTATCAACAAAACCCTAAGGACACCTTAAAGAAGTACCTTGAGCAAGCAAAATGAAACTAGCCTGAATTCCTCCAAGAGGTCCTATGGTCGCATAGGACTACAGAGAAGACAACCACTGGGAAAACTCTGTTTGCTATAGCTTATGCCTATGAGGCCATGTTACTTGTAGAGCTAGTGCCATCGTCTCACCTAAGAACAACCTATGACCAATAAACAAACAACACCCTATTGGCAGAGTCCCTTAACGATGTAGAAGAAAGAAGAGATCAAGCCAACCTAAAGCTGCAAGCCTACCTGCAAAAGGTGGCAAGGCACTTCAATAAGCTAGTCAAGAATAGATCATTCATTGTAGGAGACCTGGTCCTCCGAAGAGTATTCTTGAACACTAAAGACTCAGCAGCAAGAGTGTTTGGACCTAACTAGGAGGGCCCCTATCAAGTTATAGTGATAACTAGTAAGGGAGCCTACAAGATGGGAAGGTATAACGAGAACATGGAGCTCGTTCTCCTACCAAGATACTAGAATGGAGAGAACTTTTGCAAATACTATCAGTAACCAGCTTACAGGACACTACTCCAAAGTAGAAATTCTACCTACTCAACATTAGAGTAAAAACGATCTAGTACCCATGGCCTTTTTGGCAAGGTCTCCCACCATTCTTCAACGGTGGCCTCTGCTCTACAAGGCAAGAAGGGGTAGCCATTTGACATCTATAAGCTAAATTTGTGTAATGTAAGCTTGTAGATTCAATTTTTGTAAGTTGCACAGCAAAAAAGACAAATTAATTAATTAAAAAGAATATTTATGTTCTATTTCTTGTGTCTAAACCACTTGCTCACAAGATTGACTTCTTAAAGTTACTCTTTCAGTTCCACAAGCGTACTTTGGATAACACCCTAAGAAAGAACCCATGCAAGGTCTGTGAAACTTGATGAATAGAAAGTGACCAATAAACTTGTTTGCATCGTCAGTTGGGGGGCATCCATCCCGTACAATGCATCAAACTAGCACGAAGAACTTATGGGGAGAAATTTTAATGCTAAGCATAAGCTACTAAACCTAATGCATATATTTTCACCCCCTTTAGCTTTCCTTATTATAAATTGGGTTGAAAAAAAGGAAGTTAAAGGCTTACATTGTAGTAGTGTATTTTTGCTTTTTAAAAAATATGTTTTAAATTCTTAATTAAGAAAACAGTGACAGAAATAGCAGCCACGTAGGTAGGTCACTCGTCAAACGGAGCATACATAATAATAATAGTAAGGAACTTTCCTTAAAAAAATTAAAAATAATTATAATATGGAATGGAATACTGTAGAGGAGTCGTTACATTAGTCATTAGCCATGCAGTTCGTATATTTATTTCTCTATCAAAAATGAGACATTATTAGTGAAATAATTAAAAAAGAAAACAAAACTAAAAATGTCAGAGCCATAATTCTTTTTTTTTTTTTCGAAACGGTCACAGCCATAATTCACAGTACATAAATACAGTGTTGAAGACTATAAATACGTGAATCCCTATATAGGAATGTGGTTAAAAGTATACAGAGAAAGTGATAATCAATCTTAGCCACCACAAGCACTTACCTTTTTTTTTCCAAAATAAAAAATGTATTCATATAAAGAGCGAAAGAAAGAGCTAGTAGGGCTCATAAACAAGATTATTTAAATGCTGACAGAGGCGATTAGTAAAAGTAGAAGAAAAGAGAAGAATTTGATTAATGAAGATGGGGAGAAGGGCAAAATGGTAAATTAAAGGGGATGTATGATGAAAAGTTGAATGATAAAAGAGATGATAAAGGGAAAGGAATAGGTCCTTATCAGAGCCATTAATATATATACTATAATGAAGAATCCAAGCAGAGAGAGTCCGGAAAAAACGGTTTACAACATCACCAATGCAGCATCGCAAGAGTACTTTTATTATCTTCTCAATTCTAATATTTAAAATAAATTACTAAAATACACACACAAAAAAATTACTACAATTTATTATTTTTTTTATTTTATTTTTAACTTTTACAATACAACATATATCAATTTTTTTAAAGTAAATTATTAAAACTCTATATATATACATATTCTTAAAAAAGAAAAATTAAAACTCCAAATAATTAATTACATATATTTAGTAATAAATAATAATTTATAAAGTGTATGAAATATCATGTTTTTAGTTTAATTATTCTTTAAATTCTTTGGAGAATTTCTATTTATAAATGTAACATTTTTTTGTTCTTCTCATCCACAGTACTCTATGCTCCACGGCCTCTGCACAATGCTAATATAATCTCTGCTTCGTTTTAAAAAGTGAGCCAATTGGGTCCCATAATTTTTGTTTTTGCTAATAAATAGGTAATACAAAGCTAAACGAGTAATAAATTAGTATTATCTCTTAATCCCAATTTTGATCTAATTTGATGTGGTGTTCTAACATGTTCCGAACTCTAAATATTGCACATAACAAATTAGTTTATAAACATAGTGACACTCTTAGTCCAGAAAATTTCAAAAGATAAGTTTCTTCTTAAAAATTATTTAGGCATTTTTTCTTCAAATATTAAAATTCTTCATACTATTATCTTTATTGTTTAGTGTGCTAATTTACTTTCATTATTTACGTTTGTACATAAATTTTGCTCAAATTATTTGTTAAGTCAAATAGCTTTATGAGGTAGTTTCAAGTTGTTTTGTCTAATTTCAACGGTAGCTTCATCTTATATAAGTCAGCTTCCTTGCGGTAACTCGTATTCTGAGTTTCTTTACCTTTTGACTATACAATAAAAATTTGTTGGCAGGATGATCCTTCTCTTTGAAGTTTGTCTTATTTTGATCCTGATTACTTTGTCAAAAAAAATATTTCCTTTTATTAAATAATATGTTTCTTTTTATTAATTGGTTACTCGAAAATTGGCTCTGATGATGTGGATATGATTTTTGACACGTGATAAAAAGAAAAATATTCTCAGAGTTGAGAGTTCTTAGTCATAACGGTCAACCCTGGGAAGAGTCTTTAGCCCTGCGCCAAGGTTTACATTGGCGGTTCCAGAATGTATTTGGATCCCACAAAGTTGTTTCTAAATAACCATCCTTCAATGTTCCAAACCAACAAGTCAAGATGACTCCGAGTCATAAACCTAGAAACTGATAAATGTCAATTTGGCATCTCAAAAGTTCACATGGGTGCCTAAGTTTTACCCATCGCCCAAGTTGACATTTGACCTTAGGATTTCAGTATTTGGTCCCGTCGTGCAAATCGCTCAAACTTTCTACTTAGACACGAGTAAGACTTGCCACAAGCATGCTAGAAGCTTCATTCAAGTTTGGAGCACCTGAGCACCTAGCGCCCAGGTCGACCTAGAGTTGTCCCTAACGCCCCAGTTCACATTTATTTTCATCATGGGGCACTTCCAACCCTAATTCTAAATATGTTTTTTGGGAACTTTTTTCGTCTACATTGAACATGATGATACAAGTGCTTTTGGGAAACACTTGGAGCCATTTTGGTGTCTAAGAAGCTCACTTAGTGCCCAGGTTGACATTTTCTCAACCTGGGCCATTTCTAAGGATTTTTCCAAAGAAGTGTCCTGGATGTTTCTCCATTTCAATCAACAACAAAGATACAAGTGTTCTTCGGGAGGAAACAAGAGCATTTAGGGGCCAAAACACCTAACCAGCGCCCTAGTTGAGATTGAACCAACTGTGAATTGTTTTGCTGCTCAGACACAAATTCTGTTCTGGATATGCTACTTATCTTGGTCCTGAATGGAGAAGAAGCCCTCATTTAAAAATTTGAATATGGTGGAAGCACCAAAATGATACCTAGGGAGCCCAGCAATAGGCACTTATTGTCTAGGCTGACACCTGGCCTGGTGCGTTGGGTTCTCTTGATCATATTCTAGTTTTGTGGAAAGTCAAATTCACACTTTTATATTTCACCTTTTCTACGAAGTGACATCTCGAAGATTTATCCTCAAATTGGGTCGTTTCGAAACACCTGATTTTGCGAAAGATAAAAACATTTAAGAACTAGTGAACAACTTCATCAGAGCTAAGAAATTAGCTAAACGACGAAATCATATCACTTAGACTACGAAAAATATTACTTTGGCACATTTTCCCATGTAACCAGCACCCAGGGGGACTTCACGAACCTTTTCAATCGCATGGTTGTGAACCTGGTTGTTGGGTGATGATTAACCTTTTGTTAAATAGCCATAGCTTCCTGGATACTATATTAATTGATCCGATTCAAAGTGCATTGGAGAGCACATTTCAATATCTATTTATGCACGCCTCACACTCATAACTCAAATGTGAATTTTTGAAGTCGAAAAATCACCTCCAACTTAGTAAAGATATTATAATCTCACCGCTGTATCTTTCTAAGTCAATATCACTGGTTGATCTTAGATCAAAAGATCTTAATCGTGACATGGTTAGGTTCGATCTCAAGAGTGTTATTTGTGTTCTTTGATTTGTTAGTAAAGCCTACTTTTTGGTCCGGGCCAAACATACATTTTGGGAACATGACAGTACAATTGAGTGGAAGCACTAAATATAGATATGGAATCTATATCTTCTATTTGAGCATAGAAGTGATATGATGATTTCCTTCAAGCTTGGCTTAATAGAGATAAATGGAAGAGCTCTTATTTCAGTGATTATATTACTTTACTGAAATATCATTTATAGGAAGCTAAGTGTTTTAAGGATAAAATACATTGAGGGGTGAAACGGTAAATTTGTCCCCACTCGGTATAAATCATCTATAGAGGATCTTTGATTATTAGGATTAGAACGATGGTGAAATTTATAGCGTATCTATATCGTGGAACAATAGAGCGTTCTATATAATTGAGAGTGCAATTCCAAGTTCTATAGTAGTGTAATGAGGAATTAATAAGTTAGAGAATTTACTTGGTAAATTCTAAATCTGTTTATTGGAAGCTCGGTTATATAGGCCCATGGTCCCCACACTAGTTGAGACAATACTGCTTGTAAGACTCAATTAATTGATTTTAATTGATCAATTATAATTCTAAAATTAGACTATGTTTTATTTTGGAATTTTCACTAAGATATGGCTTGATTGTGAAGAAATAGAATTTTAGGGTTTTATTTGTTAATTAAGAGACTTTATTAAGTCTAATTAATAAATAATATAAATGACAATTTTATTTGATAATTAATTTTAATTATTAAATAAATAGTTTTGGCATTTATAGGGTTGAAATTTCAAAAAGTGGTATTTGTGAAAAATAGATCAATGGCTGAGAAAAATGGCAAAAATTTAACCAGTGTTGGGCCTTTTGGGTTTTATGCCCTAAATAAAACTCATTTCAATATAATCAGATTTACTTATTAATATAGATCAGAAATAACATTTAATGTTGCATGGTTCACAAGATTTATTTCATGATTATATGTACATAATGTATAAATTCATCTGAAACCCTTTTCACATACTTGATCATGTTTATTGTGCCGTCAACACATTGGAAAGTAAACATGACTATGTGAATAAAGTTTCCTAGATTTATCAGACATAAGGTTTTACTGATATGATAATCTACAATAGAGTTTACTTGCATTTGGAGAAGTGCTATGTTCTTTCCAGAGCATTGGTTAAAGTAAAGCTCAGGTTGGATGCATGGAGTATGCATCGGAAGGGACCGATATTGAACTTTGACTTAAATTTATTAACCTTACCGTAATATCTATTCAAGTCAATATCGCCTAGTTGATCCTAGATAAAATGTTCTTAATCCTGTTATGATTAGGCTCAATCTTGAAAGGCTATTCGTGTTCTTTGATTTGTTAGTTAAGCCTACTTTTAGGTCAGGGTGATACGTACATTTTGGGAACACGGTAGTGCAATTGAGTGGGAGTGCTATCATAAACATGGAATCTATAGCTTCTATCTGGCGAATAGTAAGCAAAGGATGATCTCCTTCGAGCTTGACCAAACGAACATAAATGGTGGAGTACTCATTTCACATAAGCTGAAATATCATTTATACGGGGTCAAGTGTTTTAAGGAATAAATACATTGTAGGGTGTAACGGTAATTTAATCCCTTTACAGTGTAGATCATTCATATAGAGGATCAGTGATCAAATTAGGATTATAACAATGGATAACTAATGATGTGTCTATATGGTGGAACATATAGAGCATTCTATATAACTGAGAGTGCAATTCTAAGTTTAATGCGTGGATTCAACGAAGAATTAATAAGTTAGTGAATTTTAGTAATAAATTCTTGATCTACTTATTGGAAGCTCGGTTATATAGACCCATGGTCCCCGCACTAGTTGAGATAATATTGCTTGTAAGACTCATGTAATTGGTTTTGATTAATCAATTATAATTCTCAAATTAGACTATGTGTATTTGTGAATTTTTCACTAAGTAAGGGCGAAATTGTAAAGAAAGAGTTTTAGGGGCATATTTGTTAATTATGATACTTTGTATGGTTCAATTAATAAATATGATAAATGACAATATTATTTAATAATTATTTATAGTTATTAAATAGTTAGAATTGGCATTTAAATGGTCGAATTAGAAAATTGGCATTTTTGAGAAAATCAGATACAGAAAAGGTAAAACTGCAAAATTGCAAAAGTGAGGCCCAAATCCACTTGTATAGGGCCGGCCACTTTTGTAGAAAATTTAAACTGATATTTTCATTATTTTAATGCCAAATAATTCAAACCTAACCCTAGTGGAATGCTATAAATAGATAGTGAAGGCTTCAGGAAAATTACACTTTCTTCTGACACTTCTGATTCAGAAAAAACTGAGCCTCTCTCTCTCCCTATCTTTAGCCGCCACTTCCCTATTCTTTTCTTCTTCAAAATTTCGAAATTCTTAGTGTGAGTAGTGCCCACACACAGCAAGTGATACCTCAATCATAGTGAGGAAGATCGTGAAGAAAGTTTTTTAGCAAGAAGGAGTTTCAGCATCAAAGATTCAGAGAAAGAGATCCAGGTTCAGATATTGATAATGCTCTGCTACAGAAAGGAATCAAGGGCTAGATATCTGAACGGAAGGAGTCATTATATTCTGCTGCACCCAATGTAAGGTTTCCTAAACTTTATATGTGTTTATTTCATCGTTTTAGAAAGTTCATATTTAGGGTGTTAATAAACATACTTGTGAGTAGATCTAAGATCCTGGTAAAATAATTTCCAACAACTGGCCTCAGAGCCAGGGTAATTGATTTACTTGCAAGAAATTTGGACTTTAAAACGATTGTTTGTTTATTTTTGGATGGTATCATGTTGTATTGAGTGTTATTTGATGATTGATTGATGTTTGTGAATTTTCGTTAAAAATAATTGAATATCTGTTTCTGGAATTATTTTTATTGGATAGTATGGAAAAAATTAAGCAAGTTACTTTTTTACAGAACTCAATTTCGATTTAATTTGAATTAGTTATGATTTTTTGAAGATTCGAAAAAATAGGAGCTCTGCTGAAATTTTCCTGCGATCGAGAAAACTGTCCGTACAGCTCACAATTTTTTCGTTTTTCTTCGTTTTTTCATGCTTTTTCATGGAATTAACTTCCGATTTTTTGTGTAGTTCTATATTTATACTATTACTATTCCTAATTCAATTCTAATTATCATTTTGAATTAATTTAATATTTTTTAAATTTAATTCAAGATATTAGTGTAATTTGAATTTGAAAATAGTTAGTATCTATCTTTTTGCTTAATAATCTATCTTATTTTTAAATTTGATTATATCTTATCTCATTTTTAAATTTAAGGTCAGATTTTAATATTTTAAATTAATTTTTTTTTAAATAATTTGACCTTATTTAAATTTAAAATAAGATAACAATAATCATGTAATTTTAAATAGATGTAAGATATTTTGCTAACTTTTAAATTTTGTTATTTTATTTATTTAAATTACATTTAAAATCTGAAAAAGATATTCATTTATCTTTTTTTAGATTTTTTTATTTAATTTTTATTTATAAAATAACATTTAATTTTTAAAAGTAGTTAGCAGATTTTGAAATGATATTTCGGGTTGGTTGAAACCTAATTTTTCAAACTTGTAGATTTAATTTTAATTTTTTTTTTTTAAATTTCGAAAAATTTTTAAATTTTTTTTACGAAAAATAAATTTTTATTTATTTAATTAATTATTTTTCGAAATTATTTATTTAAAATTAAATAAATCCTACATCCAACTATCCAGCTAACCTTGTTGCAGGAGTATGTGTTTTAGCTTGTTTGTAAGTTTTCAAAACCTATTATTACTTGATTGTAAATAGCCATGGTTACTTTTTGCCAGATCTAATGATCTGATGGCTCCCTTGGTCAAGTAAATAATTTGTAACAGGTATATTTACAATCTTCTTTCATCTGTGTATGACCTAGCAACATGATAGGACCCATCCAAAGTGTGCCTCTGTGAGCCTATGTGTTTAATTTCATTATAGATGCATATAGGTTGTTGTTGCTAAAATAAATTATCATAGTTCTTGATAGAATTTATTTAGGCCCATTTAGTTTTTGGGCCTATTCAATTAATAACAGTTGTTCTTATTAAGGTTAAATTCCTCTCTTTTGGGCCTTGTGTGAGAGTTGGGAGCCATAGTAGTGGGTACGACATACTAAACCCAGCACCCCCTCACATGAACTACCCCAATTGTGAAGACCAATTTGCCTGATTTGAATATCTGTACTAGGTTAATTAAACTAGTTTAACCTAATAAAATTGATTAGCAACATAATTAATTTCATTTATTTTGAAATTAATTTAAGAAAATTATAGTTTAAAGAATTTTTTATTCTAAGCTAAACTATATGTATTTTCTTGTATTTAATTAAATATAGAATTATAACCATCTAGATTCTTTCTGAAGCTTAATTTAAATTTTTCATTAAATATTCCTATTTAAGTTGATATTTAGTTATCTACAACTAACCAGTTTAAATCTGAATATCTTTTGGATTTAAAATTTCAAAATTAAGTTGAGGAATTTTAGGCATTGGTCATTAAGATTCTTTAGATATTTTTTAAGTTAATATCTTTTCGAATATTAACTTAAAATGGAATATCTTCAAATTAAGTGGTTACAACTTTATTTTTGATATTTAATTAAATTTAAATTTGAAAAATATTTAGGT
This sequence comes from Cannabis sativa, assembly GCF_029168945.1. Classification (NCBI taxonomy): domain Eukaryota; kingdom Viridiplantae; phylum Streptophyta; class Magnoliopsida; order Rosales; family Cannabaceae; genus Cannabis; species Cannabis sativa. The sequence goes on from NC_083607.1 coordinate 21,315,036, forward strand.
TCTAGATTTTTTCTAATACAACCTAAATTAGATATTTTTTCAAATTTTGTGGAAAAGATACTTAGTCACATAAGATATTTTTTAGATAGTTATTTCTAGACTACTTATTATTTCTAATATTAAATAGGAAAATATTATACATTGTGAAATTAATTATTTAAATAATTAATTTTGGTACAATTTACTTTAAGTATATTTTTCCTAGTATTAAACTAGAGATTAATAATTAAGCCTTCTCTACACTTAATTATTTATTTCTTGAATTTAATACATTTAATTAATTTGAAAATTAAATATCTAAGTTGATTTTCATCATGATACTTAAATATTTTTTTTTTCATGACACTTAATTAAATAGAAAATTATTTTTAGTTGAAATTTATTTTTTTTTTCAACTAAATTTAAATAATTTTCAAAATATATTTTTCTTTATTTTATTAATCAAATTTCGAAATTGCATTTCTTAAATGCTGGAATTTCGAATTTTATTTGAAAAATAGATTAAAGTTGTAAATTAATTATTTATTTTAATTAATTCTTGGATCAACTTAAGTCAATGATTTTTTCATTTATTGATTAATTTAAAAGAAATTGAATTAAAGTATATTATTGGAAATTGAATTAATTAGTCAAAGGAAAATCTAGATAGATGATATTTTTGCTTGAAGTATTTTTCTAGTGTATTTAATTAAATAGAAAATTAATGTTTAAGTTGATTTTCATCATCATACTTAAATATTTGAAATTTTTCTTATATATTTAATTAAATAGGAAAATTATATTTTTTGTTGTAAATTAATTTTATTAATTAATTTTGGGCCAACATTAAATTAGAATAATTTTTCCAGGATTTATTTTTTATTTTAATATGCATTTTTTCGAAAATTGTATTCTTAAATACTTTAATTTTTTGAAATGCAATATATATTTATAGAAAATAAAATTTGAGTTGTAAATTAATTTAAATTAATTTTGTAACAACTTAAATTGAATATTTTTCTAAATATTTATTGGAAATTATTACTAAGATGGAAATAATTCATGTTATTTTCATATCCATCTAAGTAAAATTTATAAATATTAAATTAAAATTTATATTTAGAATTTTTCATTCTAAATTGGAAATTTTAATTAAATAAATATATATTTAAAATAAATAGATTAAATAAAGAGAATCAAAGAAAATATATCTCACTTTAAATAATGAGCTTTATTATTATTAAGATATTCGATCTCCATTGTTGGTCTTACAATAGTTAAATTTTTTCAATATAACCTCGAGACGCTAGACTTCGTCCCCCTATGGATGGTTATTCGTTGAACACTTTTAACACCGTAAGATTTCATTTGATAAGTGTTTTGTGAGTTTTCGTCTCTATTTAGACTCTCCCCTACGGTGACTACTTAGAGATAAACTCATAAAACATGAAACAATGGTGGAAGCTCATAAAATGAGAATAACCTTGACTCTCGCCTACCGAGACAACGTTGGATTCTTATTTTGATCGAATAAAAGGTTGCTAGAATAGTTTCTATTTTAGATGAGCTGACAACTCTATTCAATAAATGATACATTGACTCTCGCCTACCAGGACACTGTATCAGTTTGTTGGAAACCTTGGAAATTATTTAGGATTGTATGTTTTAGTATTTTCACTTGTCATTCCTACTTGCTATATGCTTATAATTTCTGAATTGTGTATGAATTTATATTAAACCATGTTATTTTCTGTTATTAAGTTGTAGTTTAATTTCGAATCTTCATTGTTGGTCTAACTTGGCTTGTTTATCTAATGAGATAAATCCCTAATGGATTTTCACCATTAGACATACATAATTATGTTAGATCTCGAAAGATAAATATTGTACATGCAACATCTAGTTGTTCATCTATTGATGACACCTTAGACTAGTATTTTTACAATATGAAAACAAGAAGATTATATAAATAAGATTACTTTGTCTTTCGCTAATCGAAGCATCGTTGGATTCTTATTTAAACAACGAAATTATCCTAATTCCTCTTAGCTTATTCATTGCGAATTAGCTCAATAACATATCATTGGATGAATAGTCTATAAATCATTTCATGTCATTCTATATTTTCTCTTAAGATATTAAATGACGCATATGATTATAATCTCGAAATTCTATTCCCAATTGATATAAATCCTCAATCTTAGAAATCTCCTACTTGTATGGGCAAATCAGACTTAGAATTAAATTAGTAGTGGTGCTCCAAGATAGAATTACTCATTATATTTGGCATAAATTTTAAGTCTTTGACTTTAATTTTAGATTCCAAATAAAAATTTTCTTATATTTCTAATTCCAGATACAATACAGTTACACTTTCTCAAGTGTTTAATATCCATCTTTTATTAATGGATTCAAACTGTATGGAATATGAGTTAGGTATTCTGTGACCAGGATCCACTTGCACTATTCTAAGAATTCTTTTATAAACCTAAGTCATCAAAAGACACAACCACATTTTTATTAATCTATAACATTTGTATCTTGTTCATAGTGGATTTGACAAGATGAATCTCTGCAAAGAGTTAATATGCCTATATCCACTGAGAGTAGTTCATCTCATTTGCAGATGGATGTACATTCAGGGGTGGATATGAGTTTTTCGTTGTATTCTTAAAACGATAACTCTAGATATACCTTTTAGCAAGAATTTGAAATGTTTGAAAAATTTCATTAATTTCTAGCAATGGTTAAAACCATTAAGGTAAGTGGTTAAAGATCTTGTGAACTGATAGGGGTGGAGGAAATAGTTAGTAGATATGCAGTTCAATGATCATTAATTTGATTTTTGAATTATATCAAAACTTACCTCCCCAGAAATTTCGAGTTGCATGTTGATGATTAGTTACTAGTCGTTGCCTAATTCCTTCTATGGTAATACAATTTCAGAATGATGTAATGGTTGTATACTCAATGTAAATCATTACTAGATTCATGGATGACCTAATCAAAATCTTAAGAAAAGCTAGAACTGTTAACCATGGTTTGTTAGCTATTCTAAGTGATTAGGGGTGGACCATCCCATTGTCAATAGATAAGAAAGTGTTTGTTCAAACAAATACTACTTTTCTAAGATAATGACTAAGTCTGAAAACAAGTAGTAAATAAAGGAGATATTTTTCTTGATTCCAAAAGTGTTCTATCATCTTATATGACATATGATGATCCAACTGCCTCTGTTGTCTTGTCACAACCGAAGAGATCAATACCATTTAGTTTTCTTCGACATAATTCACGGTACCTTGTCGTAGTGGGAGAGTTTCTAGGAACTCACCTTCTTATGACTTGGGAGACACTAGTGATTAAAATCCATTGTGAGCTTAAACAAGTAATGGATTGTCAAGATAAGAAACTAAGAAGAAAGCCAATAGAACTATGGTTTAATCCATTCACATGGAGTAACCTAAAGTTTTCTATTACAAGGACATAAAAGGAAATTTTTGTTTATAAGTCTATTCAATGGACTTAACAAACTTCCTGTTCCTAGTATTATAGGTTTGAGTTTATCTAAACCTATGGCTTGTGGTATACCTGGTAATTACTTACTCTAATGCAAGCAACTTACTTTAGTAAGATGCTGAAGCATTTTCTTTCTAATGGCAATCTATAGAAGCTTCACAACTTCTTAGACATAGATTTTATTTATCTAAGGAAAAATCTCAACTATTCTAGAAAAGATAAAGCCATTTCTTATATCAACAGTGAGAGGTCTTAGATATGCTTTTGTATGCCTTAGACCAGACACCTGCTGTTGAGTGGGAGTAATGAGTAGGTATCAGATTAATCAAGGAGAAGAACATTGGAAGACAATCAAGTAAATCCTTAAGATTAAGAAGAGGAACTATATGTTAGTCTATAAGGGTGTGTTTAAAACTCTTAGACTACACCACATCAGATTTCGAAATTTGCCTTTGTGCTAGAAAATCTTTCTGATAAGATGGTGGTTACTCTAGGGGTGGAATAGTGATTTTGGAGAAGTGTAAAAACCTATCTGAAGTCTCTAGGTCTACCAGAAAGGGACTGAATGTTAAAGCTGCAGGAAAGGTACTTATTCAGTCTAAGGAAAGTTCTATACATCTTTGGCACCATTCCAAATTGCCTTAAACTACTAGTGTTAATTTCCTGATTAACCAAATGTAGTTGCCAAAGGTATAGAATCCAGTATCCCAAGAGAGTAGACATATAGAGAGGAATTTCACATTATCAATGATTTTGTGATTAAGGAAGAGTAATAGTGGAGGAAAGGTTGTGGTTAATTCAACCTTTCAGATCCTATTACGAGGAGTTTACTACTACTACACTTGATTTGTACATCAAGGTGTTGAGATTATTTGAAACGCACTTTTTGTTTTATATTAGTGAAAGTGGGAGTTTGTTGGATTTTATTAAATAAAACTCATTTCAATATAATCACATTTACTTATTAATATAGATCAGAAATAACATTTAATGTTGCATGGTTCACATGATTTATTTCATGATTATATGTACATAATGTATAAATTCATCTGAAACCCTTTTCACATACTTGATCCTGTTTATTGTGCCGTCAACACATTGGAAAGTAAACATGACTATGTGAATAAAGTTTCCTAGATTTAACAGACATAGGGTTTTACTGATATGATAATCTACAAAAGAGTTTACTTGCATTTGGAGAAGTGCTATGTTCTTTCCAAAGCATTGGTTAAAGTAAAGCTCAGGTTGGATGCATGGAGTATGCATCGGAAGGCACCGATATTAAACTTTGACTTAAATTTATTAAACTTACCGTAATATCTATTCAAGTCAATATCGCCTAGTTGATCCTAGATCAAATGTTCTTAATCCTGTTATGATTAGGCTCAATCTTGAAAGGCTATTCGTGTTCTTTGATTTGTTAGTTAAGCCTACTTTTAGGTCAGGGTGATACGTACATTTTGGGAACACGGTAGTGCAATTGAGTGGGAGCGCTATCATAAACATGGAATCTATAGCTTCTATCTGTCGAATAGTAAGCAAAGGATGATCTCCTTCGAGCTTGACCAAACGAACATAAATGGTGGAGCACTCATTTCACATAAGTTGAAATATCATTTATACGGGGTCAAGTGTTTTAAAGAATAAATACATTGTAGGGTGTAACGGTAATTTAATCCCTTTACAGTGTAGATCATTCATATAGAGGATCAATGATCAAATTAGGATTATAACAATGGATAACTAATGATGTGTCTATATGGTGGAACATATAGAGCATTCTATATAACTGAGAGTGCAATTCTAAGTTCTATGCGTGGATTCAACGAAGAATTAATAAGTTAGTGAATTTTAGTAATAAATTCTTGATCTACTTATTGGAAGCTCGGTTATATAGACCCATGATCCCCGCACTAGTTGACATAATATTGCTTGTAAGACTCATGTAATTGGTTTTGATTAATCAATTATAATTCTCAAATTAGACTATGTGTATTTGTGAATTTTTCACTAAGTAAGGGCGAAATTGTAAAGAAAGAGTTTTAGGGGCATATTTGTTAATTATGATACTTTGTATGGTTCAATTAATAAATATGATAAATGACAATATTATTTAATAATTATTTATAGTTATTAAATAGTTAGAATTGGCATTTAAATGGTTGAATTAGAAAATTGGCGTTTTTGAGAAAATCAGATGCAGAAAAGGTAAAACTGCAAAATTGCAAAAGTGAGGCCCAAATCCACTTGTATAGGGCCGGCCACTTTTGTAGAAAATTTAAACTGATATTTTCATTATTTTATTGCCAAATAATTCAAACCTAACCCTAGTGGAATGCTATAAATAGATAGTGAAGGCTTCAGGAAAATTACACTTTCTTCTGACACTTCTGATTCAGGAAAAAACTGAGCCTCTCTCTCTCTCCCTATCTTCAGCCGCCACTTCCCTCTTCTTTTCTTCTTCAAAATTTCGAAATTCTTTGTGTGAGTAGTGCCCACACACAGCAAGTGATACCTCAATGATTGTGAGGAAGATCGTGAAGAAAGACTTTCAGCAAGAAGGAGTTTCAGCATCAAAGATTCAGAGAAAGAGATCCAGGTTCAGATATTGATAATGCTCTGCTACAGAAAGGAATCAAGGGCTAGATATCTGAACGGAAGGAGTCATTATATTCCGCTGCACCCAATGTAAGGTTTCCTAAACTTTATATGTGTTTATTTCATCGTTTTAGAAAGTTCATATTTATGGTGTTAATAAACATACTTGTGAGTAGATCTAAGATCCTGGTAAAATAATTTCCAACAGGGCCCGCTTCATGGTTGGCCACTTGTGCCTATGTTTGCTCTATTTTTATCATTTTTTATTCCAAATAAATCAACCCTAACCCTAGTAGAATTATTATAAAAAGAAGAGTAAGGTCTCATATCCAACTAATGACTCTTGACATAGTTTTCACAACTAGAGAGTTTGAGACTTCTTCTTCTTCTTTTCTCTTCTCTAATTCAAAATTCTTAATGTTTCTTCACAAAATTCAAGCCTTAGTGATTGAGTGCATGCTCACACATAACAAGTGAGTCCTCAATCATAGTGTGTAAGACTGTGAAGAATCCATTCAAGTGAAGGAGAATCGAGCTCAGATCTTGGTGACTCTCTGCTACAGAAAGGATACAAGAGTTAGAGATCTGAGCGGAATGAGTCATTGAATTCCGCTACAACCAATGTAAGATTTATTAAACTTTATATGTGTTTAAATTACATTATTTTAGAAGTTCATATTTAGGATGTTAAATACCATACATGGTAGTAAGTCTACATCCTGGTAAATAATCCCCAACACAAAGTCCACTAGGGTAGACCATCTTAGTTTCTCATTATACGTTGTTCAAAAATCCACCACCACAAAAATTGAGTTCTTAAAAGCACTTGTATCATTCTCTCCTTTCCAAGTAATCAATAACTAGATTTTCCCCATCGACATTAGGACATCTACATTGAAGCCTTACAACGGAAGAGGATAAGAAGTTAAGTTCGCTTCAGTGAGTCCTATCGCCTGGAACACAAACTTGAAGAAGATGTTGAGCTTGCATTGTCAACAAGGGCCCTAGAAACTTTCTTGTTAGCAATATGTGCATCAATTACTAAGGTATTGTTATGGGGAAGCACATATTTTTGCTATTATCCTCGGTAATTGTGATGGGAAAATTCATCATTCTGGGGCACTGTGCAGGAGATTGCACCAATGTGTTGGGTTTTATGCCCTAAATAAAACTCATTTTAATATAATCAAATTTACTTATTAATATAGATCAGAAATAACATTTAATGTTGCATGGTTCATATGATTTATCTCGTGATTATATGTTCATAATGTATGAATTCATCTGAAACCCTTTTCACATACATGATCCTGTTTATTGTGCTATCAACACATTGGAAAGTAAACATGACTATGTGAATAAAGTTTCCTAGATTTATCAGACATAGGGTTTTACTGATATGATGATCTACAACAGAGTTTACTTGCATTTGGGGAAATGCTATGTTCTTTCCAGAGCATTGGTTAAAGTAAAGCTCAGGTTGGATGCATGGAGTATGCATCGGAAGGGACCGATATTGAACTTTGACTTAGATTTATTAAACTTACCGTAATATCTATGCAAGTCAATATCGCCTAGTTGATCCTAGATCAAATGATCTTAATCCTGTTATGATTAGGCTCGATCTCGAGAGGCTATTCGTGTTCTTTGATTTGTTAGTTAAGCCTACTTTTAGGTCAGGGTGATACGTACATTTTGGGAACACGGTAGTGCAATTGAGTGGGAGCGCTAACATAAACATGGAATCTATAGCTTCTATCTGGCGAATAGTAAGTAAAGGATGATCTCCTTCGAGCTTGACCAAACGAAAATAAATGGTGGAGATCTCATCTCACATAAGCTGAAATATCATTTATACGGGGTTAAGTGTTTTAAGGATTAAATACATTGTAGGGTGTAACGGTAATCTAATCCCTTTACACTGTTGATCATTCATATAGAGGATCATTGATCAAATTAAGATTATAACAATGGATAACTAATGATGTGTCTATATGGTGGAACATATAGAGAATTCTATATACTGAGAGTGCAATTCTAAGTTCTATGCGTGGGTTCAACGAAGAATTAATAAGTTAGTGAATTTTAGTGATAAATTCTTGATCTGCTTATTGGAAGCTCGGTTATATAGACCCATGGTCCCCGCACTAGTTGAGATAATATTGCTTGTAAGACTCATATAATTGGTTTTGATTAATCAATTATAATTCTCAATTAGACTATGTCTATTTGTGAATTTTTCACTAAGTAAGGGCGAAATTGTAAAGAAAGAGTTTTAGGGGCATATTTTTTAATTATGATACTTTGTATGGTTCAATTAATAAATATGATAAATGACAATATTATTTAATAATTATTTATAGTTATTAAATAGTTAGAATTGGCATTTAAGTGGTTGAATTAGAAAATTAGCGTTTTTGAGAAAATCAGATGCAGAAAAGATAAAACTGCAAAATTGCAAAAAGTGAGGCCCAAATCCACTTTGTATGGCCGACCACTTTTGTAGGGAATTTAAACTGATATTTTCATTATTTTAATGCCAAATAATTCAAACCTAACCCTAGTGGAATGCTATAAATAGATAGTGAAGGCTTCAGGAAATTTACACAAAATTTCTACACACTTTTCTTCAGACTTTTCATTCAGAAAAAACTGAGCCTCTCTCTCTCCCTATCTTTGGCCGACCACTCCTTCTCTTTCTTCTTCCTTAAATTTTGAAATTCCTAGTGTTAGTGTAATGCCCACACACAACAAGTGATACCTCAATCATAGTGAGGAAGATCGTGAAGAAAGACTTACAGCAAGAAGGAGTTTCAGCACTAAAGAATCAGAGAAAGAGATCCAGGTTCAGATATTGATAATGCTCTGCTACAAAAAGGAATAAAGGGCTAGATATCTGAACGGAAGGAGTCATTATATTCCGCTGCACCCAATGTAAGGTTTCCTAAACTTTATATGTGTTTATTTCATCGTTTTAGAAAGTTCATATTTATGGTGTTAATAAACATACTTGTGAGTAGATCTAAGATCCTGGTAAAATAATTTCAAACAGCTGGTATCAGAGCCATGGTAATTGATTTGCGTGCAAGAAATTTGGACTTTAAAAGGATTGTTTGATGTTTTGGATGGTATCATGTTGTATTGAGTGTTATATGATGATTGATTGATGTTTGTGAATTTTCGTGAAAAATAATTGAATATCTATTTTTCTGGAATTATTTTTATTGGATAGTATGGAAAAAAATTAAGCAAGTTACTTTTTTACAGAACTCAATTTCGATTTAATTTGAATTAGTTATGATTTTTTTAAGTTTTGAAAATATCGGGGTGGTGTCGCTGCACCTCGCGCGCTCGCGGGAATCATGCAACTACCCCCTGCGCCAAGTTTTCACGCCCAAACACCCCCCATGCGCGTGCGGACATGTATGCTCAGCATACTGTCCGTACAACTCGCAATTTTTTCGTTTTTCTTCGATTTTTCATGGATTTAACTTCCGATTTTTTGTGTAGTTTTGTATTTATACATTTACTATTCCTAATTCAATTCTAATTATCATAATTAAATTAATTAATATTTTTTAAATTTAATTCATGATATTAGTGTAATTTGAATTTGAAAATAGTAAATATCTATCTTTTTTGCTTAATTATCTATCTTATTTTTAAATTTGATTATATCTTATCTTATTTTTAAATTTAAGGTCAGATATTAAATTTTTAAATTAAATCTTTTTTTTAAATAATTTGACCTTATTTAAATTTAAAATAAGATAACTATAATCATGTAATTTTAAATAGATGTAAGATATTTTGCTAACTTTTAAATTTTGTTATTTTATTTATTTAAATTACATTTAAAATCTGAAAAAGATATTTATTTATCTTTTTTAATTTTTTATTTAATTTTTATTTATAAAATAACATTAAATTTTTGAAAGTAGTTAGCAAAATTTTGAAATGATATTTAGGTTGGTTGAAACCTAATTTTTCAAAATTGTAGGTTTAATTTTAAATATTTATTTAAAATTTCGAAATGTTTTTTTAATTTTTTTTTAATTTTTCGAAAATAATTTTTTTTTTATTTAATTAATTATTTTTTTCGAAATTATTTATTTAAAATTAAATAAATCCTACATCCAACTATCCAGCTAACCTTATTGCAGGAGTATATGTTTTAGCTTGTTTGTAAGTTTTCAAAACCTATTATTGCTTGATTGCAAATAGCCATGGTTAACTTTTTGCCAGATCTAATGATCTGATGGCTCCCTTGGTCAAGTCAATAATTTGTAACAGGTATATTTACAATCTTCTTTCATCTGTGTATGACCTAGCAACATGATAGGATCCATCCAAATTGTGTGCCTGTGTGAGCCTATGTGTTTAACTTCATTATGATGCATATAGGCTGTTGTTGCTAAATAAAATATCATAGTTCTTGATAGATTTTATTTAGGCCCATTTAGTTTTTGGGCCTATTCAATTAATAACAGTTATTCATTTTAAGGTTAAATTCCTCTCTTTTGGGCCTTGTGTGAGAGTTGGGAGCCATAGTAGTGGGTACGACATACTGAACCCAGCACCCCCTCACATGAACTACCCCAATTGTGAAGGCCCATTTGCCTGATTTGAATAACTGTACTAGGTTAATTAAACTAGTTAAACTTAATAAAATTGATTAGCAACATAATTAATTTCATTTATTTTGAAATTAATTTAAGAAAATCATAGTTTAAAGAATTTTATCCTAAGCTAAACTATGTGTATTTTCTTGTATTTAATTAAATATAGAATTATAACCATCTAGATTCTTTCTGAAGCTTAATTTAAATTTTTCATTAAATATTCCTATTTAAGTTGATATTTAGTTATCTCTAACTAATCAACTTAAATCTGAATATCTTTTGGATTTAAAATTTCAAAATTAAGTTGAGGAATTTTAGGCATTGGTTATTAAGATTCTTTAGATATTTTTTAAGTTAATATCTTTTCGAATATTAACTTAAAATAGAATATTTTAGATATTTTTTAAGTTGATATCTTTTCGAATATTAACTTAAAATGGAATATTTTCAAATTAAGTGGTTACAACTTAATTTTTGGTATTTAATTAAATTTAAATTTGAAAATATTTAAGTTCTAGATTTTTTGTAATACAACTTAAATTAGATATTTTTTTTTAAATTTTGTGGAAAAGATACTTAGTCAAATAAGATATTTTCTAGATAGTTATTTATAGACTACTTATTATTTCTAATATTAAACAGGAAAATATTATACATTGTAAAATTAATTATTTAAATAATTAATTTTGGTACAATTTATTTTAAGTATATTTTTTCCTAGTATTAAACTAGAGATTAATAATTAAGCCTTCTCTACACTTAATTATTTTTTTTCTTGAATTTAATACATTTAATTAATTTGAAAATAAAATATCTAAGTTGATTTTCATGATGATACTTAAATATTTCTTTTTCATGACACTTAATTAAATAGAAAATTATTTTTATTTGAAATTTATTTTTTCGACTAAATTTAAATAATTTTCAAAATATATATTTTTTTTTATTTTATTAATCAAATTTCGAAATTGCATTTCTTAAATGCTGGAATTTCGAATTTTATTTGAAAAATAGATTAAAGTTGTAAATTATTTATTTTAATTTTGGACCAACTTAAATCAATGATTTTTTCATTTAATGATTAATTAAAATAAATGAAGTAAAATATATTTAATTAGAAAATTAATTAATTAGTCAAAGAAAAATCTAGATAGGTGATATTTTTGCTTGAACTATTTTTCTAGTGTATTTAATTAAATAGAAAATTAATATTTAAGTTAATTTTCATCATCATACTTAAATATTTAAAATTTTTCTTACATATATTTAATTAAATAGAAAAATTATATTTTTTGTTGTAAATAAATTTTATTAATTAATTTTGGGCCAACATTAAATTAGAATAATTTTTCCAGGATTTATTTTTTATTTTAACATGCATTTTCGAAAATTGTATTCTTAAATACTTTAATTTTTCGAAATGCAATATACATTTATAGAAAATTAAATTTGAGTTGTAAATTAATTTAAATTACTTTTGTAACAACCTAAATTGAATATTTTTCTAAATATTTATTGGAAATTATTATTAAGATGGAAGAAATTCATGTTATTTTCATATCCATCTAAGTAAAATTTATAAATATTAAATTAAAATTTATATTTAGAAATTTTCATTCTAAATTGGAAATTTTAATTAAATAAATATATATTTAAAATAAATAGATTAAAATGAGAATCAAAGAAAATACAACTCTCTTTAAATAATGAGCTTTATTATTAAGATATTCGATCTCCATTGTTTGTTTTACATCACGTTTGTTTTAATGAGTAATCCTCCCTAATGGAGGAACGTTCATTAGCAATTTCCCACCGTTTAATCTCGAAAGATAAGTAGTTTGTAAGTGTTTTATATGGTATGGATCACCCTAATGGTGGCGACCATATTTGACTTGCAAATTATGAAACAATGTTGGAAGCTCATAAGATAGAATTGCCTTGACTCTCGCCTAAACGGGACAACGCTGAATTCCAATATTCTTGATCGAATAAAAGGTTGCTAGAATGTTTAACATTTTAGATGAGCTGACAACTCTATTCAATGGATCGTAGCTTTGACTCTCGCCTAAACGGGACACTGATATCAGTTTGTTGAAAACCTTGGAAATTATTTAGGATTGTATGTTTTAGTATTTTCACTTGTCATTCCTACTTGCTATATGTTTAATAATTTCTGAATTGTGTATGAATTTATATTGAACCATGTTATTTTCTATTATTAAGTTGTAGTTCAATTTCGAATCTTCATTGTTGGTCTAACTTGGTTTGTTTATCTAATGAGATAAATCCCTAGTGGATTTTCACCATTAGACATACATAATAGTGTTAAGATCTCGAAAGATAAATATTGTATATGCAACATCTAGTTGTTCATCAATTGATGACACCTTAGACTAGTATTTTTACAATATGAAACAAGAAGATTACATAATAAGATTACTTTGACTCTCGTTAATCGAAGCATCGTTGGATTCTTATTTATAAACGAAATTATCCTAATTCCTCTTAGCTTATTCATTTCGAATTAGCTCAATAACATATCATTGGATGAATGGTCTATAAATCATTTCATGTCATTCTATATTTTCTCTTAAGAAATTAAATGACGCATATGATTATAATCCTGAAATTCTATTCCCAATTGATATAAATCCTCAATCTTAGAAATCTCCTACTTGTATGGGCAAATCTGACTTAGAGTTAAATTAGTAGTGGTGGTCCAAGATAGAATTACTCATAATATTTGGTATAAATTTAAGTCTTTGACTTTAATTTTAGATTCCAAACAGAAATTTTCTTATATTTCTAATTCCAGAATACAATACAGTTACACTTTCTCAAGTGTTTAATATTTATCTTCTATGAATGGATTCAAACTGTATGGAATATGAGTTTAGTATTCTATGACCAGGATCCACTTGCACTATTCTAAGAACTCTTTGATGTAACTAAGCCTAAGTCATCAAAAGACACTACCACACTTTATTAATCTATGGCATTTGTATCTTGTTCATAGTGGTTTTGACAAGATCAATCTCTGTAAAGAGTTAATATGCCTATATCCACTGAAAGTAGTTCATCTCATTCGCAGATGGATGTACATTCAGGGGTGGATATGAGTTTTTCGTTGTATTCTTTAAACGATCACTCTAGATTTTACCTTATGCAAAAGAAATTTGAAAGGTTTAAAAATTTCATTAATTTCTAGCAATGGTTAAAACAATTAAGGTAAGTGGTTAAAGATCTTGCGAACTGATAGGGGTGGAGAAATAGTTAGTAGATATGCAGTTCAAAGATCATTAAATTGATTTTTTAATTATATCCAAACTTACGTCCCCAGAAATTTCGATTTGCATATTGATGATTAGTTACTAGTCGTTGCCTAAATCCTTCTATGGTAATACAATTTCAGAATGATGTAATGGTTTGGTACTTAATGTAAATCATTACTAGATTCATGGATGACCTAATCAAAATCTTAAGAAAAGTTAGAACTGTTAACCATTTTTTGTTAGCCATTCTAAGTGATTAGGGGTGGACCATCCCATAGTCAATAGATAAGAAAGTGTTTGTTCAAACAAATACTATTTTTCTAAGATAATGACTAAGTCTGAAAATAAAGTAGCAAATAAAGGAGATATTTTTCTTGATTCCAAAAGTGTTCTATCATCTTATTTCACATATGATGATCCCACTGCCTCTGTTGTCTTGTCACAACCGAAGAGATCAATACCATTTAGTTTTCTTAGACATAATTCACGGTACCTTGTTGTAGTGGGAGAGTTTCTAGGAACTCACCTTCTTATGACTTGGGAGACACTAGTGATTAAAATCCATTGTGAGTTTAAACAAGTAATGGATTGTCAAGATAAGAAACTAAGAAGAAAAGCCAATAGAACTATGGTATAATCTATTCACATGGAGTAACCTAAAGTTTTCTATTCCAAGGACATAAAAGGAAATTTTTGTTTATGTCTATTCAATGGACTTAACAAAACTTCATGTTCCTAGTATTATAGGTTTGAGTTTATCTAAACCTATGGCTTGTGGTATACCTGGTAATTACTTACTCTAATTCAAGCAACTTACTTTAGTAAGATGCTGAAGCATTTTCTTTCTAATGGCAATCTATAGAAGCTTCACAACTTCTTAGGCATAGATTTTATTTATCTAAGGAAAAGTCTCAACTATTCCAGAAAAGATAAAGTCATGAAAGAATTTCTTAAATCAATAGTGAGAGGTCTCAGGTATGCTTTACTATGCCTTAGACCAGACACCTGCTGTTGAGTGGGAGTAATGAGTAGGTATCAGCTTAATCCAGGAGAAGAACATTGGAAGACAATCAAGTAAATCTTAAGATAAAGAAGAGGAACTATATGTTAGTCTATAAGGGTGTGTTTAAAACTCTTAGACTACACCACATCAGATTTCGAAATTTGCCTTTGTGCTAGAAAATCTTTCTGATAAGATGGTGATTACTCTGGGGGTGGAATAGTGATTTTGGAGAAGTGTAAAAACCTATCTGAAGTCTCTAGGTCTACCAGAAAGGCACTGAATGTTAAAGTTACAGGAAAGGTACTTATTCAGTCTAAGAAAAGTTCGATACATTTTTGGCACCATTCCAAATTGCCTAAACTACTAGTGTTAATTTCCTGATTAACCAAGAAGTAGTTGCCAAAGCTATAGAATCCAGTATCCCAAGAGAGTAGACATATAGAGAGGAATTTCACATTATCAATGATTTTGTGGTTAAGGAAGAGTAATGGTGGAGAAAAGGTTGTGGTTAATTCAACCTTTCAGATCCTATTACAAGGAGTTTACTACTACTACAGTTGATTTGTATATCAAGGTGTTGAGATTATTTGAAACGCACTTTTTGTTTTATATTAGTGCAAGTGGGAGTTTGTTGGGTTTTATGCCCTAAATAAAACTCATTTCAATATAATCAGATTTACTTATTAATATAGATCAGAAATAACATTTAATGTTGCATGGTTCACATGATTTATCTCATGATTATATGTACATAATGTATGAATTCATCTCAAACCCTTTTCACATACCTGATCCTTTTTATTGTGTTGTCAACACATTGGAAAGTAAACATGACTATGTGAATAAAGTTTCCTAGATTTATCAGACATAGGGTTTTACTGATATGATAATCTACAATAGAGTTTACTTGCATTTGGAGAAATGCTATGTTCTTTCCAGAGCATTGGTTAAAGTAAAGCTCAGGTTGGATGCATGGAGTATGCATCGGAAGGGACCGATATTGAACTTTGACTTAGATTTATTAAACATAACGTAATATCTATTCAAGTCAATATCGCCTAGTTGATCCTAGATCAAATGATCTTAATCCTGTTATGATTAGGCTCGATCTTGAGAGGCTATTCATGTTCTTTGATTTGTTAGTTTAGCCTACTTTTGGGTCAGGGTGATACGTACATTTTGGGAACACGGTAGTGCAATTGAGTGGGAGCGCTAACATAAACATGGAATCTATAGCTTCTATCTGGCGAATAGTAAGTAAAGGATGATCTCCTTCGAGCTTGACCAAACGAAAATAAATGGTGGAGATCTCATTTCACATAAGCTGAAATATCATTTATACGGGGTTAAGTGTTTTAAGGATTAAATACATTGTAGGGTGTAACGGTAATCTAATCACTTTACAGTGTAGATCATTCATATAGAGGATCATTGATCAAATTAGGATTATAACAATGGATAACTAATGATGTGTCTATATGGGGGAACATATAGAGCATTCTATATACTGAGAGTGCAATTCTAAGTTCTATGCGTGGGTTCAACGAAGAATTAATAAGTTAGTGAATTTTAGTGATAAATTCTTGATCTGCTTATTGGAAGCTCGGTTATATAGACCCATGGTCCCCGCACTAGTTGAGATAATATTGCTTGTAAGACTCATATAATTGGTTTTGATTAATCAATTATAATTCTCAATTAGACTATGTCTATTTGTGAATTTTTCACTAAGTAAGGGCGAAATTGTAAAGAAAGAGTTTTAGGGGCATATTTGTTAATTATGATACTTTGTATGGTTCAATTAATAAATATGATAAATGACAATATTATTTAATAATTATTTATATTTATTAAATAGTTAGAATTGGCATTTAAGTGGTTGAATTAGAAAATTGGCGTTTTTGAGAAAATCAGATGAAGAAAATATAAAACTGCAAAATTGCAAAAAAGTGAGGCCCAAATCCACTTTGTATGGCCGGCCACTTTTGTAAGGAATTTAAACTGGTATTTTAAATTGCCTAACCCTAGTGGAATGCTATAAATAGATAGTGAAGGCTTCAGGAAATTTACACAAAATTTCTACACACTTTTCTTCAGACTTTTCATTCAAAAAAAACTAAGCTTCTCTCTCTCTCTATCTTTGGCCGACCACTCCTTCTCTTTCTTCTTACTTAAATTTCGAAATTCTTAGTGTTAGAGTAGTGCCCACACACAGCAAGTGATACCTCAATCATAGTGAGGAAGATCGTGAAGAAAGACTTACAACAATAAGGAGTTTCAGCACTAAAGAATCAAAGAAAGAGATCCAGGTTCAGATATTGACAATGCTCTGCTACAGAAAGGAATCAAGGGCTAGATATCTGAACGGAAGGAGTCATTATATTCCGCTGCACCCAATGTAAGGTTTACTAAACTTTATATGTGTTTATTTCATCGTTTTAGAAAGTTCATATTAAGGGTGTTAATCAACATACTTGTGAGTAGATCTAAGATCCTGGTAAAATAATTTCCAACACAATGTTCACTCTTCCCCTTCTTCTACCTGTCTTAGATACCTTTTCTGTGAGTTTTGAGTGCTACCAACAAGATGGTGTTGGATATATTTTACCAGGATCTAGATTTACTGCCATGTATGTTTCATTTACATCCTAATATGAATTCTAAAACAATGAAATAAACACATATAAAGTTCAGTAAACTTTACATTGGGTGCAGCGGAATATAATGACTCCTTCCGTTTAGATCTCTAGCCCTTGATTCCTTTCTGTAGCAAAGCATAATCAAGATCTGAACCTGGATCTCTTTCTCTCCTTCTTTGATGTTGATTATCCTTCTTGTTGATTGGATTCTACACAATCTTCCACACTATGATTGAGATATCACTTGATGTGTGTGGGAACTACTCTATCACTACGGTATTTCGAAATTAAAGAGAAGAAAAGAGAAGATGAGTGGCGGCTTAGAGGCTCAGGTTTTTCTCTAAAAAAGAATAAGATGCATTGCATTGTTTCCTGAAGCCATCACTTTCTATTTATAGAAAGCCATCTAGGTTTAGGTTAGAATTATATGGCATTAAAATAATGAAAATATAAATGGTAAACCCTGTACAAAGTGGCCGTCCATATTAGTGGTTAATGGGCCTCACTTTTCAATTTTGTCATTTTGTCATTTCTCAATCTCATTTTCTCAAAAATGCCAATTTTCCAATTCAACCATTCAAATGCCAATTCTAATTATTTAATAACTAAAAATTAATTATTAAATAATATTCTCATTTAATATATTTATTAATTAGACATATAAAGTCTCTTAATTAACAAATAAAACCTAGAATCTCTTTTCTTTACAATTTCGCCCTTGCTTAGTGAAAATTCATAAACTAGACATAGCCTAACTTTAGAATTATAATTGATTAATTAAAATCAATTAACTGAGTCTTACAAGCAGTATTGTCTCAACTAGTATGGGGACCATGGGCCTATATAACCGAGCTTCCAATAAGTCGAACCGAATTTACCAAGTAAATTCCCTAACTTATTATTAATTCCTTATTGAATCCACACTTAGAACTTGGAATTGCACTCTTAGTCATATAGAACGCTCTATATGTTCCACGATATAGATACGCTATTAATTATCCATTGTTACAATCCTAATTTGATCAATGACCCTCTAATAGATGATCTACATTGAATAGGCCCTAAATTACCATTACACCTTCAATGTATTTTATCCTTAAAACACTTAGCTCTGTATAAATGATATTTCAGTAAAGTGAAATGAGATCTCAACCATTTATCTCTGTTTAGCCAAGCTCGAAGAATATCATCGTTTCACTTCTAAATTCCTATAGAAGTTATAGACTCCATATTTATGTTAGCGCTCCCACTCAATTATACTATCATGTTCCCAAAATGTACGTATCACCCTGACCCAAAAGTAGGCTTAACTAACAAATCAAAGAACATGTATAATACTCTTGAGATCGAACCTAACCATATCAGGATTAAGATTATTTTATCTAGGATCAAAGGTGATATTGAATTAAATAGATATTATGGTAAATTTTAACAAATCTAATCAAAGTTCAATATCGGTCCCTTCCGATGTATACTCCATACATCCGATATTGGTAAACTTTGCCAATGCCCTGGAAAGGACATAACACTTATCCAAGGTGTAAGAATACCTATCGCTGATTATCATGCCAGTCTAAATCCAGTGAACTGACAAATCAGGGGATAAACTTTCGAACATATAATCAAGATTATATTTCACTGTGTTGACAACACTATAATCATTAACAAATTCATATGTTCTGGTCTTAAATAGAATTTATACATTATATATATAATCATGAAATAAATCATGTGAGCCATGCAACATAAAATGTTATTTTTGATCTTTATTAATAACTAAGTCTGATTATATTGAAATAGGTTTTATTTAGGGCACAAAACCCAACAGATGGGATCCACCTGAGATTGTGGCCACATGCCCGTCTACTAGAGGTGGAGCGAGTTTGGGAGGATATGTGGTTCCAGGTTTTAGTGGAAGCAATGCTACCCTTGTTGGTGCTGGCGGAGCAAGGAGTGCAGGTAATGATGTTCTGGGGGCATGATAATGCCCTACACCCTGTAACACTTTTACAACATTTTGTTGTTCAAGAGTGACCATGTGTCCGTGAACGACTCCCTATCTGGGATAAATGATCAGAAATCAAACTCACTATCCCAGATGTCTCACTCGAACTAATGTTTCAATCTCATCTTTCTAATAATAACACTCATTAGTGGTGTGACCCTTCCCCCATGATACTCGCATTCTTTATTTTGATAACATCTATTCCTCCCTCTGTGTGACATCCGTGGATGTTTTCTATAATGGACCATATTCCAGGTTGCTTTGTAGACATTTTCTTGAGTATCTTTTAGACTAGTATACTTAGTGTACTTTAGATCATACTCCTTCCTTGTATTCTTTGAGGATTCGTTGCGATTGTGGCTTTTGCCCCCTCTTTTGTTCTTGAAATGGCTCATAGTGGGTTCTAGAACCTCAGTTTTTGCCTGTTTGGGAGCTACACTTCACCCAAGATGTGCCACCCTATACCCAAAAAAATTGGTTTGTGTAGAGGCGAGACTAGAGGTAGTGGTTCCATAAACAATTGTGGAAAATTGAGTTTTGGGAAGAGTTAAGGCCGAAGCTAGAACTTGGGGTCTGAAGTAGGGAGTAGCCGTGGAAGGAGTTAGAGCTAGAGGAATTGTAAAAGCTTGTATGTAGGCATCTTCAAGGTTGATGATATCTTGAGCCTTTCCATAAACTCACTTAAAGTTTTGCCTCTCTTTCTCTGCATCTCTGCCCACACCAAAGAGCCAACAACCAATCCAAATTTGAGGGTCGTCGATTTCATGTCATCGCTGACCTTAGTCTTGGTATCACACTCCATCATCCTTTGAATAAAAGCTTTCAAGCTTTCATTGTGTTATTTTTTGACTTAGTAAAAGAGTCTACTTCCATGTCCTTATCACATCCAGCAATAAAATGTTTGCAAAAGGCCGACTGTAAGTCCTTCTAGCTATGAATTGATCCTAGAGCTAGTTGCTTCGACCTGTCTTCAGTAGACTTGCATAATGTTGTTGTATTTTGCTAGGTGCGCTCGCGGATCGATCCTTCCTTCATACAACTCGATGTGGGCATTTCAAAGTTTTTAAGATGTGGGGTCACCGCAATCCTCCTTATACATGGTTTTGATTCCTCATCTTCAAAATCCGAGAGGGCTCTGCTCTTTTTTTTTTAGACAAGCTTTGTTAGAGTAGCTATTTGCTCCTCCAACCTCATTGTGTCACTTCCGAAAAGATCACGTCCCCTCATTTTATCGCTTAGATGCTTCCTAATATTTAGGCCACCCTTACGTGACCTCGCCTTTTTACTTTTGTACTTCACGTCCCCTCATTTTATCGCTTAGATGGTTCCTAATTCAATATTTATTTTTTATATTGTACAGTGATGAATATATATTATAGTAAGTAAACTAGTTTTTTTTAAAAAAATAATGATATCATAATTTATAATTTTTTGAGTGTAAAAATTTTTAAATAAAAAAATATAATTTCAAATTTCAAATAGCAAAAAAATAGCTAGATATTTATTTAATATTGTAAGAAAAATATATGTTACATTTTTCTTAAAAAAATTAATTGGGCAAGACCTAGTTCTTTATTCGCAGCAAAAAAATAATGCAATACTAATTTTGAGACAAAATAAAGAGGAAAAAATTAATAATCATCCATATATAGCCTATGATACAACACTCATAATGATTTTTAAACCAGGTGAGATTTTTTTTTAAGAACTCACTAATAAGAAAAATAACCAAAATTTTAGAAAACAAATAAAAAATATAAAAAAATAAGAAAAAAAAAATAATATGTAGTAAAACTTTCCTAAGATACCACCTCACTCTTGTTTGTATTTTCTTTTATATTGATAATTATATATATAATTGTATATATTTATTGTAGAAATACTATTGTAATTTATTTAATTAATCTCTTATTTTATTCTTCGTCTTATGTTATATTATAAATTATGATTTTTTTCAAAGAAATGCAAAATTCATTTAGAAGAAATTGTTGTTACAAAAGAATTTAAAAATTGAGAAGAAGCATCTGTCCAAACTTAATCTATTAAACTAATAACAAAATTGCCAATGTAAATTATAATAATCTTTAGATTGTAATAAAATTTCTAACATATATTAATCTATTCGCACCATTCCTTTTCATCATCATTTACTTTTTTAAAGTCGTGATGATACAACATTACAACCAAAAGAAGAGAAGAAACAACCATGGGAATTGGGCCGAAAAACCACAACAACAAACTGAGAGCAACATACAAAGCCCTAAGACCGATTGACCAGAACTCGCCGCCTCTAGTGACCGCGGCTCCCACCTTATTCCTCAAGTGCATGCCCTGTCCGGGCGTGCTGATTAGGTAGTTGGCATGAACGAAGTGTCTAGCTGATTGAACAAAGAAGGAAAATGCCAAAAGAAAACATGTCACGAGACATATATACTTTATGGAAAGTATTGTTGATTTTGTGTTGCCGTAGATGATTTCGTTGGGGATGAGTTTGTTCGAAGAAGAGTTCACCACCCATGTTCCAATCAATGAGCATAGTGCCAAAGAAAGTGTAGACATGTACGTGGCTGCAGTTATGTTCGATGCCACTACGGCTATAGCGGATTGTACTTCGGTTTTATTTTCAGCCTAGGATAAGAAAAAATTTGGTAATTAAGGAAAATTAAGCATATATATTAATAAAGAACATTCTATGAGTTAATTTGTACTTACCTGCATGACTTTGTCGGCCCAAATTCTCTTGTCTCGATTCTCATAGCCCAAGACTGTGGCGAGAGGTTGATTAATGTATCTGTATAGAAGAAAGAGATGGTACACGAACATTATAAGGAGCCCAATTGGTACCAACACCACATCCAGGTATGCCTTTTCGATAGGTACTTTAACCATAACTGTTAATTGTGTTTGAAAAAGTGTGAGGACAGAGAGGGAGAAAGGATTCTTAGATGATCAACAAATTAAATCCCAGTTTAATTAAACGATTCACTTATGTATATATGAATCCATGTTGGGAAGTATTTTATGTCTAGTGCGCGGAAGCTAGCCCCTTTGACTTTCTAATGGGTTGTAATGACAGCGTGTACGTATGTCTATATATAAATACGCATATAAAAATCGATAGTGCTTAATTAGGTCTCATGTGCGTTCCTTTAGCCAGCTTCCATCGCTGGCGGGGTCCCTCACTGTTAAGGCTCAACTACTACGTACGTATAATATAATTAAGTTTTGGCATATGTAGAGTTACGAATAAGTTTAATTAATTAGCTTATTTTGAAAGTTTATTTAGTGATATTTGTAATTTTCTTTACTTTCTACTTAAGCATTTTAACAACACTCAGCTAGAAGCCTAATAATGGTCTAAGTAAACGAGAACAAATATATGATGACAAAAGAATATTCTCAAAAGCTTCCAATTAAGCTTTTAAATGGAAAATTTGGTTCATTGACTTTATTAAATGATTTTCTATGTGGCAATGTCTGAGGATATTCAGTAGGTGTTGATATATTTGTAGGATTAATTTACTCTATTTTCCCTACACAAGCACTGCGAAAAAATTAAGACTATTGGAGAGAATGAATACTTTGATGGGCGCTATATTATTTGTAACTCGTGTAATTTTTGGTTTGGGCCAAGATGTAAAATGGTCATAAATTTAACAATTAAGTTAATAAATGTCCTTTTTTATAAAATATTAACAAAATGTCTCTTCTGTTAAAAGTTTGATGATGAAATTACAATTATAACCTAACCTTGAATAATTAAGTGTTTGGTATAGTTATTTTGCACAATAATATATCATTTTTATGTGCAATATTATATTAAAAAAAATGAAAGGTAGTATATTAGTTTAAGATTGTGGTATATTATTTTAATGTGCTATGGTATATAATGAACGAAACACGGAAATTAAAGAATGTGGAATATTAATTTAAGTTTGAGGTATAGTTATGTTTCACTAGGAAATATTGTTTTTATGTTCATTAGTATATCATGAAGGAAATAAAAAGAAAAAAAACATGTTTAATATTAAATTAAGTTTTTTGTATGTATATATTTTTTCCACTATAAGTATATTAATTTTTCACTATAGTATTTATACTTATAATTAAGCAGAATATAGTTTTTATATGCTATTGTATATCGTAGGAAAAAAAAATCATTTAATAGTATATTCGTTTAAGTTTATGGTATATTCATATTGGTCTAAGGTATATCATTTGTATGTGATATGGTATATCGTGAAGGATAGAAAGAAAAAAAAAAACTATTAAATATTAATTTAAGTTTTTAGTACTTTTTTTTTTATTTTGTACGGTATATCTTTATTATGTGCTATAATATATTAATAAATAAATAGATTGATATATTATTTTTATTTACTATGGTATATCGTGAAAGAAAGAGAGAAAAAAAACTTGTAAAAGCTTATTTAAGTTTTTTTAATATATTTATTTGACTATAAAATTGTTGTGGTATATTCATATTACTCTAAGGTATAATATTTGTATGTTATATTATATATCATGAAGGAAAGAAATAAAAATAAAATTAAAAGAATACCTATAAGTAAAAAAAATAAAAAAGGACATAATACTCATATTACTCTAAGGTATAGTATTTGTATGTTATATTCATATTACTCTAAGGTATTTTTATAATGCATTTTATATAATAAAGGGTATTTTAGGTATTAAAAAGTAAAAAATGACATTTGTTCTGGGGAGTTCTATTTACACCCCACAAAATGATAAGTACACCCCATTATTTAAAAAAAATATAAACTTAAATAATTTTTAAAAATTACTATTAATATTTCTTTTAAAAAAATTTCTCAAATTATTTTATGTTAATTTCAATACTTATTTTAATTTTATTTTCATAATTTTTTCTAACTCATGTATATATTTTTTTTAATTTTTTCTAAGAAAATTTCATATAATTTTTTATTTTAATTTTTTCCTCATAATATTTAAAATATAATTTTTTTTTGATAGGTATATTTTTTAAGAATATGAATTGAAAAAAAAAAAGTTAAAAAAAATTAGCACAATTAAAAATATAAATTTTATATAAAATAAAAATTATTAAAATGGGGTGCCTTTAGAAAATTTTGGAGTGTAAATAAAATTTCCCTTGTTTTATTATTTTAAAAGAGGGACATTAACTATCACTAATGTTAGAAATAAGGTTATTTACTTACATTTCTCTTTTGATTTTGGTGCACAAAAGAGTTGGATTACATCTTCATTTATTGGACTTCATATGTCTTTCTAGAAAGATAATAAATAATAAGTATTTTTACCTTTTCAATTTTTGCCACTGCCTGATTTTGTCCCTTAAAATATACAATTTGTTGAAAAAAATTCATAAAATATATAACAGTTACATATGCCGGCCCCTTCTATTAGGTTTCGTTTCTTTTACCGTAAAGAATTAGTATTTTTACACCATAAACTTTAACCAATAAAAAAATTTTCTCCTTTTAATAAAAAAAATAATTTTAAATATTATAATATTCTATTAATCCCGAAAAAAAATAATAAAAAGTATTAAAAAACCTGATAAAACTATTAAGTTTATTACAAAATATTAATTTTACTTAAAAAACTTAAATTATTCCTAAAAAAAAAAATTTCAAACTTTATTAATTTGTTTATAAACACGTATCTTAAAAAATTAAACCAAAACTATTGAGAATTTGATAAATAATTTAAATGAGCAAAGATATTTTGAAGAAAAATCAAACTTATTTATATTTATAAACTCATATCTTAACAAACAAAGAAAAATAATTATTTATAAATATAAATTATTTTAAAAAGTTAAAAATTAAACTAAACAAATCTTATGTTTACTTCAATAAATCTATATATTTTTTTTTTTTGAGAAAAACAAAATAAACACAAGTTTGTTCGTGTAAAATTTAGTTTTTACAAAAATTGAATTTTTAATATATAACCCTACTACAAAAATAGATTTCAGTGACTCATTTTGAGTGACTCTAAAATATATATAGGACACTTCATTGTGTGTCACTAATGTGGGTGACTGGAAATGTAATATTTAGTGACACTTCAGTATGTGTCACTAAAACTTTTTAGAGTCCCTCAACGCATGTCACTATAGCCATTTAAAGTCATGTACACGTGTAAGAGTAATTATAATAGCAACTTCCAATATGCGTCACTATATGTGTATTTCTTTTTTTTCTTTTTTCTTGCCTTGTACTCTGTATTATTTGTTTATTTTATAATTTCACCCTATTAATCAATAAATTGGTTATATATATAAAAAATAATAAAAAATAAAACCATTTATAAATTTTAGTTCTTAAAACATAAAATTTTAATGTACACAGAAGTATTTTTCTTTACATACTAAATAAATTTTTTTCTCAATTCATTTGCACAAACCCAAACCTGATTATGAAATGAAAAAACAATAAAAATAATAAATAGTGAACCCAACGCCAACCCCAACCACTACCTGCGAACCTAAACCCCAACCCCGACCACCGCCTACGAACCCAAAATCCACCCAGCGTTACCCCAAAAACCACCTATGATAACAGCGATGAACAAAGACCTGTAGAGAGAGAAAAATATAATACAAATCAAAGTCAAATCTAAAAAAAAAAAAAAAAAACCCAAGAAGACAAAGGAAACACAACCAAATAGGGTCTCATTATCACTGGCTTCGGCAACCATAGAGCTGACGACGACTCTAGCAACCACCCATAGCAAAATCCCCCCGCGAGGCTGGGAATGGCGATCGATTAGCCGTTGGAAGGAGGCTCTCGTGCAAGAGCTCAGTTAAAAGCGCAAGAGGATGATGAAGAAGAAAGAGGATCTGCTTGACGGTTGATTTTTTGCTAAGTGATATTGTGGAGTTTGCAAATGCAAACCTAATTATATCATTTACATTTTTATTTTTTTATTTACTTACTATAAATAAATTTATTTATATTTATGTTTCATTTATTTTTTTTTTTTGTTATCCAGAATATATAATTACATATGAATTACTAAATATGCTATGTGTCTTTTAATTTTTTAATTTTTTTATTAAAACAGCTTATAGTCACGCTCCAGGGGAGTTGGACACGCTTTCCTAGTCTCTCCTAGTGTGACTCTATAAGTTGGTATTTTTTATTGAAAAAAAAATTAAAAAAATATGTATATTACTATTTAGTGAGACTTCAAATGTTTAGTGACCCACATTACAGGAGGCTAACACCGAAACTTTAGAGTCTAACTATGCGGGTCACTAAAAATCAATCCTACCTCTTTAGTGACGCGCATGAAAGTGTAGGTCACTAAATAGTGTCACTAAAAGTCTAAATTGTAGTAGTGTATACTACTACAAAAATAGATTACAGTGACTCATTTTGAGTGACTCTAATAATATTTAGTAACACTTCATTGCGTGTCACTAATGTGGGTGACTGGAATAGTAGTATTTAGTGACCCTTCAGTACGTGTCACTAAAACTTTTTAGAGTCCCTCAACGCCTATTACTATAGCCATTTAGAGTCATGTCACGTGTAAGAGTAATTATAATAGCAACTTCCAATGTGTGTCACTATGTGTATTTCTGTTTTTTTTTCTTTTTTGGCCTTGTACTCTGTATTATTATTATTTTATAATTTCACCCTATTAATCAATAAATTTGTAATATATATAAAAAATAATAAAAAATAAAACCATTTATAAATTTTAGTTCTTAAAACATAAAATTTTAATGTACACAGAAGTATTTTTCTTTACTAACTCAATACATTTTTTTCTCAATACATTTGCACAAAATCAAAAATACATTTGCACAAACCCAAACCTGATTATGAACTGAATAAACAATAAAAATAATAAACAATGAACCCAACCCCAACCCTAACCACTACCTGCGAACCTAAACCCCAACCCCGACCACCGCCTACGAACCCAAAATCCACCCAGCATTACCCTAAAAACCCCCTATGATAACGCTGATGAACAAAGACCTGTAGAGAGAGAGAAATATAATTCAAATCAAAGTCAAATCTCAAAAAAAAAAAAAAAACAAACAAGATCTAAGAAGACAAAGGAAACACACCCAAATAGGGACTCATTATCTCTGGCTTCGGCAACCATAGAGCTGACGACGACTCTAGCAACCACCCACAGCAAAAGGCCCCCACGACCATCGACCTGCATAGGAGAGAGTGAGAGCGAGATTGAGCTATTTTAAAAAAAAAACCACCAACGTTGACCTGGACTTTGAGGGGCCTAAGATCGCTATACCACCTGTCGCCGGTTGTTCGATCGTATGGGCTGGGCAGTCCGTTTTCTGTTGCGTCGCTGGGCCTTGGGAGGCTGGGAATGGCGATCGATTATGCGTTGGAAGGACGCTCTCGTGCAAGAGCTCAATTAAAAGCGCAAGAGGGAGATGAAGAAGAAAGAAGATTTGCTTGACGATTGATTTTTTGCTAAGTGATATTGTAGAGTTTGCAAATGCAAACCCAATTATATCATTTACATTTTTATTTTTTTTATTTACTTACTATAAATAAATTTATCTATATTTATTTTTCATTTATTTTTTTTAGTTATCCAGAATATATAATTACATATGAATTTCTAAATATACTATGTGTCTTTTATTTTTTTTATTATTTTTTATTAAAACAGCTTATAGTTATGCTCCAGGAGAGTTGGACACGCTTTCGTAGTCTCTCCTGGTGTGACTCTATAAATTGGTATTTTTTATTGAAAAAAAATTAAAAAAATATTTTTAGTGACCCACATTACACGAGGCTAACACCGAAACTTTAGAGTCTAACTATGCGGGTCACTAAAAATCAGCCCTAACTCTTTATTGACGTGCATGAAAGTGTAGGTCACTAAATAGGGTCACTAAAAGTCTAAATTGTAGTAGTGTACACTACTACAAAAATAGGTTCGGGTGACTCATTTTAAGTGACTCTAATAATATTAGTGACACTTCATTGCGTGTCACTAATGTGGGTGACTGGAAAGGTAGTATTTAATGACCCTTCAGTATGTGTCACTAAAACATTTTAGAGTCCCTCAACTTTCAATGTGCGTCACTATATGTATTTTTTTTTTTGTTCTTGTACTGTGTGTTTTATATTATTTATATATTAAATTTTACCCGATTAATCAATAAATAGGTTTTATATATAAATAGTAATAAAAAATCAAACCATTTATAAATTTTATTTCTTAAAACATAAAATTTTAATGTATACATAAATTATTTTTCTTTACAAACTCAATACATTTGTTTCTCAATACACTTGCACAAACTCAAAAATACACTTGCATAATTACAAACCCAAACCTGATTATGAACTGAAAAAATAATAAAAATAATAAACAATGAACCCAACCCCAACCCCAACCCCAACAACTGCATGCGAACCTAAACCCCAACCCTTACCACCGTCTACAAACCTAAAATCCACCCAGCGTTACCTCAAAATCACCTATTATAACGCCGATAGACCTGTAGAGAGAGAAAAATATAATTCAAATAAAAGTCATATCTCAAAAAAAAAAAAAAAAAGATCCAAGAAGACAAAGGAAACACAACCAAATAGGGTGTCATTATCTCTAGCTTCGGCAACCATAGAGCTAACGACGACTCTAGGAACCACCCACGGCAAAAGGCCCCCACGACCATCGACCTGCATAGGAGAGAGCGAGGTCAGATATAGTTGTTTAGAAAAAAAGACCACCAACATTTACCTAGGCTTTGAGGTGATTCCTTTTTTTGTCTTATACTCTTGGGTTGATCTCCGTTCGAACAAGAAGACAATTAATCCAATGGGTAAAATTTAAAAAAGGAAGTGGAGAAGATGGTTAATAAATGCTGATGTTCATCGAAACTACAAAACTGCCAAAATTAGAGAGCATCCATTTTTTTTTAAAAGGCATAATGATAGAATTACCCTCTGTAATCATTTAGAAAGCACTTTTCATTAAAAAGAATTTTTTAATAGACAATTATTATACCCAAAATTTGGCTGGTACTTCAGAGGAGGAAACATGTCAACCAGCGAGAATACGAATCAACGAATATAATGGCAATTATATTAAAGAATATTAAAATGAAATAACTCATTAAATGTGTAGCTGATAGAGTATATTTATAATTTATTGACTGTAAAATCTTAAGCGAGATAAGGATATACAAACTATTGCCTCATGCATTGACGAGAAACCATTCTGCGTCAGAAGACACGATCATAAGGATGGCATCTGTGATACAAAGCGAGGCATCAACCTCGCCACGTATAAAAAGATGAAATGGGACATGTCAACTATTAGAATACTTAGCGTATAATATACATTATACGAAATAAGTATAACAGTTGGATAAATCTGGACAACGAGTAGCGAGATGTCCATCTCGCTATAGGAAGGTATACTCATGGTACCTTCACTAATCAGCTCCAGACATCTTTCAATGAGATCCACTGCTCCGTCGAGTCAGCTCTCTCAGATAGAAGTTGACATTCAAATGGTGTTGGCTGCTGAAGTTTACCTAGTCACAAAGAACTGTGATTGTCAGATGGAGCGTTATGTCTTCAATAGTAAAAACAACGGTATTTACATTATCAACCTCATAAAGACATGGGAAAAGCTCCATCTCGCTGTCAGGGTTATTGTTGCTATCTCAACAAGATACACTTTCCAGCCTATCTAAATCCACGTCAATATTGACCCGGTAAAAGCGGATGAATCAGAGCTGTGTGATTTTTAAATAATAAACTGCATTTATTTTACGTGGGACGTAATCAAATCCCATAATTTTAGGGAAATATTGATGTGGGATATTAATCTGATTGTAATTAACTGCCTTCTTATGTAACTATAAATAGGGCAGTATACACTGAAAAAGGGACGGAAAATCCTTGAGAGAAAAACCCTAATTTTGTACCACAGAAATTTAATAAGATAGACTCGTGGACTATGCAGAATTTTAACTGCAAAACCACGTAAAAGGCTTTGTGTTATTTTCTTCTTCTTTTATTATTATTATTTCTATCCAAACCAATCACGAAATAGGCTTTAATATTGTTAACAAAAATCTGTGTTAATAGA
Source organism: Cannabis sativa (assembly GCF_029168945.1). Lineage (NCBI taxonomy): Eukaryota > Viridiplantae > Streptophyta > Magnoliopsida > Rosales > Cannabaceae > Cannabis > Cannabis sativa. The sequence goes on from NC_083607.1 coordinate 21,345,776, forward strand.
CGATTACACTATTTTCTGACACAGGATCAGATCTTGTCCCCTGTGTTAGGCCATGGTAGCGCGTGTATGCACCTATAGACATGCTTTTTGCCCAACGGCCTACTTAGAGAGTATATTACAAAGGAAAGACCTTTGCATGACACGTGTCTTGGTTTGTACAAAAACCCTCACTACAGCTGTACAACACACGATGAAGAAGGTTCCTACAAGCCAATGGTCAGATCATCCTTTAGCAGTACTCACCTTAGTAGCGTGTTGACTACAAAACCCTGGGTAGGTAAAGGATATACTTCCATTTTCTTTATCCCATGTATGCTTATAAATACTTCCATTTTCGTTAAGCAAAGGGAGAACATTTTTTTCATTTACAGTCGCTCTACTAAAATTCCTAGAGAGCTTTTTCTCAGAGAAACAAGAAGAATGAGAGATCATTATTGTAAATACTTGTAATAACTAATTGTTTGCCCAAAGAGGCTAATACTATCGATTTGTGGACTAAGGATCATTCATTCCTGAACCACTTAAAAAATCTGTCTGTCTACTATTTAATATCTATTATTTTCTTAAGCTATAAATATAATCAGTTTCCAAAAATCTCCGTAAACAATTGTAATTTGTTCTTATAACTACGATTGTCAATTTGTCAGGCCGCGTTCTATATACCAGAGATAGACACGAAAAATACCCTAACAGATGGTATTTTTAAATTCAAAGATGGAGCTCCCTAACTTCTCGAGAAGCCACCAAAATTGTATGAGTGCATAATTGATTTGCAAAAATAAAGAGAGTTTATGGTTACGAGATTGAGTCCATACATTGTTGTCAAGAGGAAAAAGGCCCAATAGAGCAGGGCAAAAAATATTTATCATAAGTTCTATTCCAACATCCCAATATATAAAGTATTTTATATTTATAAATTTATATCTGCTAACTTTACTTTTTGTGTAGATTGTTCTTTTGGAAATATTTTACCAGGATCTAGATTTACTACCATGTATATTTCTTTAACATCCTAATATGAATTCTAAAACAAGGAAATAAACAAATAAGGGTTTCAGAAAACCTTACATTGGTGCAGCGGAATATAATGACTCCTTCTGTTCAGATCTCTAGCCCTTGATTCCTTTCTGTAGCAGAGCAGATCTGAACCTGGATCTCTTTCTCTCCTTCCTTTGATGCTGAATCTCCTTCTTGTTGGTTGGATTCTTCACAATCTTCCACACTATGATTGAGATACTACTTGATGTGTGTGGGCACTCACTCATTCACTCAATGGTCAAAATTGAAGAGGAAAAGAAGAGGGAAGGTGGTGGCTAGAAAGTTTTCTCTGAAGGAATGAGAGGCATCATCTTTTCCTAAAGCCATCATTACCTATTTATAGGTAACCATCTAGGTTTAGGTTAGAATTATTTGGCATTAAAATAATGAAAAAATAAATGATAAAAGCCTATAAGAGTGGCCGACCATATTAGTGGATAATGGGCCTCACTTTTGCAATTTGCTGTTTTATTATTCTGCATCTCATTTTCTCAAAAACGCCAATTTTCCAATTCAACCATTTAAATGTCAATTCTAATTATTTAATAACTAAAAATTAATTATTAAATAATATTGTCATTTAATATATTTATTAATTAGACATATAAGTCTCTTAATTAACAAATAAAACCTAGCATCTCTTTTCTTCACAATTTTTCCCTTGCTTAGTGAAAATTCATAAACTAGACATAGTCTAACTTTAGAATTATAATTGATTAATTAAAATCAATTAACTGAGTCTTACAAGCAGTATGGTCTCAACTAGTATGGGGACCATGGGCCTATATAACCGAGCTTCCAATAAGCCGAACCAAATTTACCAAGTAAATTCCCTAACTTATTAATTCCTTATTGAATCCATACTTAGAACTTGGAATTGCACTCTCAGTCATATAGAACGCTCTATATGTTCCACGAAATAGATACGCTATTAATTATCCATTGTTATAATCCTAATTTGATCAATGACCCTCTAATAGATGATCTACATTGAATAGGGACTAAATTACCGTTACACCTTCAATGTATTTTATCCTTAAAACACTTAGCTCCGTATAAATGATATTTCAGCGAAGTGAAATGAGATCTCAACCATTTATCTCTGTTTAGCCAAGCTCGAAGAATATCATTGTTTCACTTCTAAATTCCTATAGAAGTTATAGATTCCATATTTATGTTAGCGCTCCCACTCAATTATACTATTATGTTCCTAAAATGTACTTATCACCCTGACCAGAAAGTAGGCTTAACTAACAAATCAAAGAACATGTATAGTACTCTTGAGATAGAACCTAACCATATCAGAATTAAGATCATTTGATCTAGGATCAACGGGTGATATTGAATTGAATAGATATTACGATAAATTTTAATATATCTAATCAAAGTTCAATATCGGTCCCTTCCGATGTATACTCCGTACATCCGATACTGGCAAACTTTGCCAATGCCCTGGAAAGGACATAACACTTATCCAAGGTGTAAGAATACCTATCGTTGATTATCATGTCAGTCTAAATCCAGTGAACTGACAAATCAGGGAATAAACTTTCGAACATATAATTAAGATTATATTCTACTGTGCTGACAACACTATAATCATTAACAAATTCACATGTTCTGGACTTAAATAGAATTCATACATTATATGTATATAATCATGAAATAAATCATGTGAATCATGCAACATAAAATGTTATTTCTGATCTTTATTAGTAAGTAAATCTGGTTATATTGAAATGAGTTTTATTTAGGGCACAAAACCCAACAAACTCCCACTTGCACTAATATAAAACAATATGTGCATTTCAATTAATCTCAACACCTTGATATACAAATCAAGTGTAGTAGTAGTATACTCATCGTAATATGATCTGACAGGTTGAATTAAACACAACCTTTTCTCCACCATTACTCTTCCTTAATCACAAAATCATTGATAATGTGAAATTCCTCTCTATGTGTCGACTCTCTTGGGATACTGGATTCTATACTTTCGGCAACTACTTTTTGGTTAATCAGGAAGTAACACTAGTAGTTAAGAAATGTTGGAATGGTGCACAAAATGTATAGAACTTTCCTTAGACTGAATAAGTACCTTTCCTACAACTTTAACATTCAATCTCTCTCTAGTAGACTTAGAGACTTCAGATAGGTTTTAACACTTCTCCAAAATCACTACTCCACCCCTAGAGTAATTACCATCTTATCAACAGAATTTCTAGCACAAAGGCAAGTCTCGAAATCTGATGTGGTGTAGTCTAAGAGTTTTAAACACACCCTTATCGACTAACATATAGTTCCTCTTCTTAATCTTAAGATTTACTTGATTGTCTTGCAATGTTCCTTTCCTGGATTAATCTGATACCTACTCATTACTCCCACTCAACAGCAGGTGTCTGGTCTAAGGCATACTAAAGCATATCTGAGACCTCTCACTGTTTATTTAAGAAATTCTTTCATGGCTTTGTCTTTTCTGGAATAGTTGAGACTTTTCCTTAGATAAATAAAATCTGTGTCTAGAAGTTGAAAAGCTTCTATAGATTGCCATTAAAAAAGAAAATGCTTCATCATCTTACCGAAGTAAGCTGCTTGCACTAGAGTAAGTAATTAACCGGGTATACCATGAGCCATAGGTTTAGATAAACTCAAACCTATAATACTAGGAACAGGAATTTTTGTTAAGTCCATTGAGTAGACTTATAAACGAAAATTTCCTTTCATGTCCTTGTAATAGAAAACTTTAGGTTATTCCACATGAATGGTTTTAACCATAGTTCTCTTGGCTTTCTTCTTAGTTTCTTATTTTGACAATCCATTACTTGTTTAAACTCACAATGGATTTTAATCACTAGTGTCTTCCAAGTCATAAGAAGGTGAGTTCCTAGAAACCTTCCCACTACGACAAGGTACCGTGAATTGTGTCTAAGAAAACTAAATGGTATTGACCTCTTCGGTTGTGTCAAGACAACAGAGGCAGTGGGATCATTATATGCAGAATAAGATGATAGAACACTTTTGGAATCAAGAAAAAAAAATATCTCCTTTATTTGCTACTTTATTTTCAGACTTAGTCATTTTCTTAGAAAAGTAGTATTTGTTTAAACAAACACTTTCTTATCTAATGACTATGGGATGGTCCACCCCTAATCACTTAGAATAGCTAACAAACATGCAAACCATGGTTAACAGTTCTAGCTTTTCTTAAGATTTCGATTAGGTCATCCATGAATCTAGTAATGGTTTACACTAAGTACACAACCATTCAATCATTCTGAAATTTTCCTTTCACTAGTAACTAATCATCAATATGCAAATCGAATTTCTGGGGATGTAAGTTTGGATATAATTCAAAAATCAATTTAATGATCTTTGAACTACATATCTACTAACTATATCTCCACCCTTATCAGTTCGCAAGATCTTTAACCACTTACCTTAATGGTTTTCACCATTGCTAGAAATCAGAAATTTTTCAAACATTTCACATTTCTTTTGCATAAGGTAAAATCTAGAGTGATCGTTTTAAGAATACAACGAAAATTCATATCCACCCCTGAATGTACATCCATCTGCGAATGAGATGAACTTACTTTCAGTGGATATAGGCATATTAACTCTTTGCAGAGAATGATCTTGTCAAAACCACAATGAACAAGATACAAATGCCATAGAAAAAAAAATGTGATTGTAGTCTTTTGATGACTTAGGTTTAGTTACATTAAAGAGTTCTTAGAATAGTGCAAGTGGATCCTGGTCATAGAATACTAAACTCATATTCCATACAGTTTGAATCCATTGATAGAAAATGGTTATTAAACACTTGTGAAAGTGAAATTGTATTGTATTAAAAAAAATATTTGGAATTCAAAATTTCAAGTGAAAGACTTAAATTTATACCAAATATATATGAGTAATTCTTTCTTGGACCACCACTGCTAATTTAACTCTAAGTCTGATTTGCCCATACAAGTAGGAGATTTTTAAGATTAAGGATTCATATCAATTCGGGATAGAATTTCGGGAATATAATCAAATGCGTCATTCAATTTTTAAGAGAAAATATAGAATGACATTATATGATTTATAAACCATTCATCCAATGATATATTATTGAGCTGATTTGAAATGAATAAGCTAAGAGGAATTAGGATAATTTCGTATTTAAATAAGAATCCAGCGATGCTCCGATTAGCGAGAGTCAAAGTAATCTTATTTATACAATCTTCTTGTTTCATATTGTAAATACTAGTCTAAGGTTTCATCAATTGATGAACAACTAGATGTTGCATTTACAATATTTATCTTTCGAGATCTAATACTATTATGTTTGTCTAATGGTTGACAATCCATTAGGGATTTGTCCCATTAGAACAACAAACCAAGTTAGACCAACAATGAAGATTCGAAATTAAACTACAATTTAATAACAGATTATAACATGGTTCAATATAAATTCATACACAATTCAGAAATTATTAAACATATAGCAAGTAGGAATGACAAATGAAATACTAAAACATACAATCCTAAATAATTTCTAAGATCTTCAACAAACTGATATCAGTGTCCCGTTTAGGCGAGAGTCAAAGCTACCATCCATTGAATAGAGGTTTCAGCTCATCTAAAATGATAAACATTCTAGCAACCTTTTATTCGATCAAGATTGGAATTCAGCGTTGTCCCGTTTAGGTGAGAGTCAAGGCTATTCTATCTTATGAGCTTCCACCATTGTTTCGTACTCTTGCAAGTCTTATACAGTCGCCACCATTAGGGTGATCAGTACTAATATAAAAAACTTAGAAAAATACTTATCTTTCGATATTAAACGGCGCTAACTTGCTAATAAACGTTCCTCCATTAGGAAGGATTACTCACTAAAACAATATCTATGTAAAACCAACAATGGAGATTGAATATCCTAATAATAATAAAGCTCATTATTTAAAGTGTATTTTCTTCTAATATTTATTTTAATCAATTTATTTTAAATATATATTTATTTAATTAAAATTTTAAATTTAGAATGAAAAATTCTAAATATAAATTTTAATTTAATATTTATAAATTATACATAGATGGATATGAAAATAACATGAATTATTTTCATCTTAGTATTAATTTCCAATAAATATTTAGAAAATTATTCAATTTAAGTTGTTTCAAAAAATTAATTTAAATTAACTTACAACTCAAATTTAATTTTCTATGAATATGTATTGCATTGCAAAAAATTGTACTATATAAGAATACTATTTTCGAAAAAATAAAATAAAATAAATCTTGGAAAAATTATCTTAATTTTAGTTGGCCCAAAATTAATTAATAAAATTAATTTACAACAAAAATATAATTTTCCTATTTAATTAAATATTAAAGAAAAATATCAAATATTTAAGTATCATGATGAAAATCAACTTAAATATTAATTTTCTATTTAATTAAATACACTAGAAAAATACTTCAAGCACGGTGGCTCGGCCATGGACCAGAAAAGGAAAGCATCCACTGCAACTGGTGGCTCAGGTCAGAACAAGAGGTTCTGAGGGAACCAGGGTCGAGGCAGTCATCAGGGTGGTTCTGAGACCCGATATACTTACCCGGAGTGCCCCAATTGTAAAAGGCACCATCTAGGTGAGTGTAGAGGGCAGGGGTGTTTCCAGTGTGGCATGCCAGGGCATTAGAAGAGGGATTGCCCTCAACTTAGAACTGAAGCACCAAAGGCTCCAGCGAGACCCACTCCACCTAGGGTGTTCGCCATTACTCAGGCTGATGCAGAAGCCAGCCCTTTAGTGGTGACAGGTCAGCTCTCGGTCAACAACTCTTTTTACTCTGTATTGTTTGACTCTGGGGCCACACATTCTTATGTCGCAGCCAGAATCTATAGTAAATTTGATAGACTGCATGATAGTTATGAATCAGGGCTTGGAACCCTATTACTTGGCGGAGAGTTAGTTATCTCCAAAAGGTCGATTAGCTCTATGCCGATTAGAATTGACGATAGGGAGTTAAGTGCTGACCTAATAGAGATGAGCTTAGCAGATTTTGATATCATACTGGGAATTGATTTCTTATCCAAATACTCAGCCAGTATTGACTGTAAGAGGAAGATGGTAATCTTCCAACCAGAAGGTGAGGAATCGTTTGTTTTTGTCGGTTCAGTTCAGGGATCTCGGATCCCAGGGATTTCGACCCTGTCAGCTAAGGAATTATTGTGTGATGGATGCCTAGGGTTTCTGGCCGTGGTGTTAGACACCACTCAGCCAGAAGATATCAAGGTGGTTCGGGAATTTCTAGATGTTTTTCCTGAAGAACTTTCGGGTTTACCACCTCAGCGGGAAATTGATTTTATAATAGAATTGGCACCTTGAGTAGAACCGGTCTCCAAGGTTCCTTATAGAATGGCTCCAGTTGAGCTTAAAGAATTGAAAATTTAGCTCCAAGGGTTACTTGACATAGGGTTTATCCGACCTAGTGTGTCACCCTGGGGAGCTTTGTTATTATTTGTCAAGAAGAAGGATGGGTCTATGAAAATGTGCATCGACTATTAGGAGTTAAACAAGCTAACAGTTAAGAATAAATATCCATTACCTAGGATCGATGATCTTTTCGATTAACTCCAGGGGAAGACGGTCTTCTCCAAGATTGATCTCCGATCGAGCTATCATCAGTTGAGAATCTGAGAGTAGGACATTCCGAAAACAGCCTTCCGTACTAGGTATGGACATTATGAATTCTTGGTTATGTCGTTTGGACTAATCAATGCTCCTGCAACATTTATGGACTTGATGAATAGAGTATTCAAGGATTTCCTCGATATCTGTGTAATTGTATTTATCGACGACATACTTGTGTACTCTCGATCAGAAAAGGAGCATGAGGTACATCTTCGAATGGTTCTGCAACGGCTTCGGGAACACAGGCTTTATGCCAAGTTCAAGAAATGTGAATTTTGGCTATCTCAGGTGTCCTTCTTAGGGCAGATTGTTAGTAAGGATGGGATCAAGGTGGATCCAGGAAAGATAGAATCCGTCAAGGATTGGCCAAGACCGAAAATAGTGACAGAAATTAGAAGCTTCTTGGGTCTAGCCGGTTATTATCGTCGGTTCGTGGAAGGGTTTTCCAAAATTTCAACACCCTTAACCGAGCTCACCATAAAGAATCAAGGAGGGTTTGTCAAAGGGCGGTTCATTGCTCACAACATCATGGTTTGCCAAGACTTAATAAGGCACTATGGGAGGAAAAATGCTAGGCCAAATTGTATGATTAAACTAGATTTGCAGAAGGCCTACGACACAATGGAATGGAGCTTTTTAGAAGAAATGTTGCAGGCCTTTCAGTTCCCTGATTCATTCATAAAGCTAGTAATGACTTGCATCACTACTCCTAGGTTCTCTCTTCTCTTTAATGGATCTTTACATGGATTCTTTGAAGCAAAGAGATGACTTAGACAGGGAGATCCTATGTCACCTCTACTTTTTGTTCTGGGAATGGAGTACCTCAGCAAGATTATGAAGAAAATAGGTGATACAGAAGGCTTCCAGTTTCATGAAAGATGTGGGGCTTTAAATCTAAATCATTTGAGCTTTGCGGATGATGTATTGTTATTTTGTAGGGGTGATTTCGAAAGTGTCTACTTATTGCTAAGGGGCCTCAAATTATTCTCTATGACCTCGGGATTACAGCCTAATAAGAAGAAGACTGCAATTTATTGTAGTGGTATGAATGAGAGTGAAACAAAAAGACTGGTAGATGCCTCGGGATTTCAGAAAAGTACCCTGCCTTTCAAGTATCTCGGAGTACCCATATGTGCTAAAAAAATTTCCTCAGCTGAATGCTCTATCCTAGTGGAGAAGATGACTGCAAGAATCAAAGTGTGGAGCTCCAAAAATCTTTCTTTTGCTGGTCGAACTGTGTTAATCAACTCAGTTATATTATCCATTCATATGTATTGGAGCCAAGTTGTTATTCTTCCCAAGAAGGTGATTAAAGAGATTGAGAGTATTTGTAGAAGCTTTCTATGGTCAGGGAGAAGCACTATGAATGGTCCAGGGAATATTGCTTGGGAGCAACTATGCAAGTCCAAAAACGCTGGTGGAATTGGTTTCCAAGACATTGCCAAATGGAATCAAGCTGCAATTGCAAAACATGTGTGGGCGATTGCTACTAAGAAGGATAATCTTTGGGTGAAGTGGGTGCATAATGTGTATATTGAAGATGAAGATTGGTGGGGGTATGAGGCTCCCATCCATAGCAGCTGGTATTGGAGAAGACTTGTGAGCATAAAGGACCTGGTAAAGCAAATTCTTCCTCCCAGCCAATTTGTGGCATCAGATTTTCAAATATCTGGTGTATATCAACTTATGATGCAGGAAGAAAGAGACTTTCACCTCAGCAAGCAGGTTTGGTGTAGACTAAATGTACCAAAGCATAATTTTACATTATGGATTGTTGTCCAAAACAAGCTGAGGACTCGGGATAGGCTGCAAAGATTTAATATCGCAGCTGACTCATGCTGCCTGCTATGCAACATTGCAGCAGAAAGTATGTTGCACTTGTTTTTTGAGTGCAGATTTGCACAATACTGCCTTCAAGAACTGAAAACCTGGCTGGGATGGAGGTCAGTCAGCACACTTTTGCCGAGTATCTTGAGAGGAATTAATCTAGCAAGACAAAGCAAGTTCAAGAAAAATTGCTATACTGCTTGTGTAGCTGCTGCTGTGTACAAAATATGGAATGCAAGGAACAAAAAATTCTGGTGTAATGAGGATACTGAACCGAGTATACTAGTGCAAGAAATCAAGTGGTTAGTAAAAAATAGAATTACTTGTGTAATGCCTAAAAATGTAGATCAAAAGGATATAGATTGGTTTAGTGGATTATAATTTTCTTTTCTGTGTACATGTATAGATATCTGCTCTTGTGAGCTAAAGTTTGTAATCAAAGAGTTTATAGTGCAATGAAACTTCTGATTTCTCAAAAAAAAAAAATATATATATATATAAATAGAGAAGTTACTATACATAAAGCAAAAAATGATGTAAAAACCAAAATATTATGCATTTGACCTAAAAATGTAAGTCAAATAGATCTTGAGTAGTATAATTGTTTGTAGTTGAGGAAAAGGAATTGTATTGTATAGCATAGATTATTTAGATCTTCCTTTGAAGATGCTATTAGATTGTAATGATTTTGGACTAATCAATACAACTGCTGATTCATAAAAAAAAAAATATTGAGACTCTATCGATTTGTAATAAATTTAAAAATTAATACAGGGAGAAAAATAATAGAAAATATGCCTTTTTCCCTATTTTCCAATATAACAACTGAAAAAAATCGTCGGTGAAATAAACTTTTTTAATTAAAAAAACTTAACCTGTATTACTCTGTCGAAAATTTTAAACAGTCGGGAACTTCAAATTAGCGACTGTTTTGAACCGTTGTCTATTCTGCGATAGTCATATAGGCGACGGTTATAGATTCCGACGGGAATACTTTAAAAGCGTTGAGAAAAACTATTTTTATAATAGTGTCATCTTAGAATGAGTTTTTGTTATTTATAATTTGACCTCTCAATAAATTATAAATTAACTTATAGTATCTACACATTATTTTCATGACAATGTGATACATTTTCGATACACATAACAAAATTGATTACTTAATTTTATATCACACTTTATAATAACATATAATTTATACATATGTCTCCCCAATAAAAATTTTAATCCAACACTTTCTACCTAAACCAATATTATTCTTTTAGAAACCGTCGATGGGAGAGTAATGGAATATGCAGTTCGTCTTCTACAACCTAACTTTATGTGAATGACAAGAATAATGTACCTAACCCCAACACAATTATTAAAAGAACAAATTACTAGTTTCCAATGAAAAATGCAATAATAATCATAATATATTATATATCAAAATCATGTGTGAAGCAGCAATGATTTTTATCTATAATAGCACTCTAAACTATATTTATTTTTATAGAAAAAAATGAGTGCATTAATAATAAAGGATATAATTTACACATGATCATGCAAACACGGTTACTTTGGACAAAATATTAGATCAAAATGATAATAACACGTGAAAAGAAAAGTGTCTTAAAGAAATGTCATCGATTTGGAACACTGTAAAGTCTACAAAATGTAAACCGAATGTTCTCTTGGTCCGTTTAATCCAGAAGAATGGCAAACCAATTTCAGGCCTCAACCAATGGTTTTCTACCATTAACTACTTGATCTGTACGAGCGACTTCTGACCTTCTCTCACGAGCCCTTTGAAGCTCCTTATGCTTATGCAATGGCCTCGAGTTTGTATCCAATACATGCAAAAGTATGACCATAAGTAGAGAAGAAACAAACATAGGAATCGGACCAAAGAACCAAAGCAACATATTAAGAGCAAAATAGAGAGATCTTAGACCCAAAGACCAGAAATTGCTTCCTCTAATCACAGCAATCTCCACATACTCAAATGGGATGTCAGTCTCTGGTGTACTAATCAAAAAATTGGCATGAACAAAATGCCGAGCTGACTGAACGAAGGAAGCAAAAGCTAGAAGAAAACAAGTCAAAAGGCATATGTATTTGATTGACATGGTTGAAGGCCTTGTGTCTCCATATATCAATTCGCTCCTGAAGATTCTCTCCGATGAGCTACCGAGCCATGCTCCAATTAAAGAGCTCATAGTCAAGGAAACGGAGCATAAGAATGTTGCAGCCGTGGTGTTTGACTGAATCACTGCAAGAGCTGTTCCCACATCCTTTTTGTCGATCTGAAAAAAAGAACGAAGATTAGAAAATACGTTATGTATGGAGGAGCTTAGTTATAGTAATTGTGAGAAAGAAAATAGGAGATGGGTGTTTGTGTTTTTGACCTTCATGATTCGTTCCACCCAAGCTTTTCGGTCGTTGTTTTCGAAACCAATGACTGTGGTGTGAGGACGATATAGGCATCTATAGAGAAGATAAAGATGGTAGCCAAACATGACTAGTAATCCGCTTGGGACTAACACAATATCCAGATTCTGCTTTTCGAATCCCATTGCCGCTGCTATCTTCTTCTTCTACTTGTGATTTTCTATTCTTGCTCGTTCTTACTTGGTGTGCTAGTTATCATTCCCTTCACGATATATTTTTCTTCTACCTAATAACAATGAAGTAATGGAGTTGTTATTTTGGGTAAAGACAAAGTCAATAGAAATATATTAGAATAATTTACGTTTTTTGCATTGAATTTTGATTTGTTAGTACCATTCCATTTTATTAGTTACCAATCTAATTGAATAGTACCTGTTATTACTCGTTCCGATTCACGAAGAAGAATACATGTCGTGTGAAGCTTTTTAATTAATTAGTTGTGAGCCTACGGAACTGCAAAAATGTGTTGTTTAACAATAGAACATTGCTATTTGACATTGCTAATAACTCGCTGATGTAAGGCCATATAATTGCTTAATTTTTTCCCATTGTATTTGTTATATAAAAACGTGTGAACTCGATATTAAAATGCACCAATAGTTGTATAAAACGTTTTGTGGTGCTTGGCTCCTTGTGTTGTACTGTATTGTATTGAGTTGTATAATATTGTATTAGATTGTATTATATTGTTCTAATATTATTTAATACTATACTATGTTTATTATTGACTTGTATTAATAGCTTGTGTAAGATTATATTATATTTACTATAAAATCGACCCCAACTCTGACCCCTGTCCGGGTCCGAGTACAGGTCCGGCGTTTGGGTTCGGGGTTCGGGATTTGGGGTTTGAGGCCGAGTCACGGTTTGGGTCGGGGGATGGGTCAAAGTTCGAGTTCGGGTTCAAGGTGCGGGTCCAGGGCCAGGGTTCGAGTCTGGGATTGGGTTCTGCGTCTGCCCATGAGTCCTAGGTCGGGACCTGGGTTCTAGGTCTAGGCCTGAGTCCTAGGTTCGGGTCCATGGTCTAAGGTCTAGGGGCCGAATCCCGTTCCGGGTTCAGCTCCATGTCGAGGTTCGGGTTCTGGTCTACGGTCCGAGTTTAAGTTCGGTAATTGGTGCAGGTACGAGTCCTGGTTGGTTCGCGACTAGGGCTTGGTGTGGGGTCGAGGTTTCCAACCTTAAACCCTTTGTAAAAATTTTAATACAAGCTGATACGGATTATTTGTTATGTATTAAATAATACAATTCACATTATATTAAAAATTATGGTCGTAATTGTTATCCCATTTTTTGCATTGTGATGTGGCAGCAAATGCTAGTGACACGTGGACCTTATTCCCTACATATGGATGAAGAGATGTTCCGAACAAAGCTCAACATACACTTGCACGGATAATGTCTTCCCAACCGAGCAGTAGACAATTCGAGCAGCGTATCAACAATTAGTAATTCCAAGACTCGCATCGTGGAGCACAAAAGTCATCCCTACAAGTCTGGGATCGTATCACAGAGATATGGCAAGTTGTCCAATCCCCACAATCTGAGTATTCTAAATATGTAATATATGTTCTTACCAATTATAGACATTGTAAGCAAAAGGAAAACCTCCCCTCAAGCATTTAGCCTATAAATAGTGATCCATTCTTAAGGGGGTCGAAAGAATTACTTTAGAGAAATTTAAGAAAGAATACTCAGAGATTTCATTGTGAAAGCTTCAAGAGAGAAAATACTTTATTCTTTGTTTTTGAGTTGATACAAAGCAATGGGAGTAGGCTATTACCGAACTAAAGGGGTCGAACTTCTTTAAATTTCGGTGTTCTTTATTACTTATTCATTTATACTTCACGTTAATTACATTTTCTATCGTCCAAACAACCATCAGAGATGACACTGAGATCCAGAACCTTCGTAATGCTCTTGGGCTCATGCAAGGTCATACTAATACCTTACATCATGATCAGGAAGAGCTCCGTGCTACAGTGAACCTTGTCTTCGAAGAGCAGAGGTGCCAGTTCGCTAAATGGAGGTATAGAGGATGGAAACATTGAAGGCCCAACAGGCAGCCATCGACGACCGAACAAGATATGCTACCGTACTGATATGGCGGGCCTACCAAGTTGCTAACCAACAGCCTACGTCCAACATATATCCCACTAGGCAGCTTAGAAGAAATTCTCGCTGGGCATACTACCCAAACTCTAAATGGTCAGCCGTCCAATCCCTAGTCACAGGTTCCACCTGTGGGCCAAGTGGTAGGCAGCCAGACCTTATTTGGCAATTCATCAGGTGGGGTAATACCTAATAAATCCATCCAAACTAGCAGTTTTGGCCAAGTGCTCGGCAAAACCAACCAGACCTTGAGAAAACCTGGTGTTTCAGTATTTAACAGACTGGGAACAGCTCATGATCTTAGGGATGATCTAAATAGAAGGAGAGGTTTAGACGAACAATATTTTCAACCAGCCACTCAGCTCATAATCCGCATTCAAGATCCAGCTCAAAGAGATCTTGACGTAGCACTGATCGGCGAAGAGGCCGAACAAGTTCATCTATCCGTGCAAGCACAGTTAGCTGAACTGAAAAATATGTTCCAAGGCCTGGCTGGTCAAAAGCTCAATGATCTCAAGTTGGACTAAGCATGTGGATCCCCTTTTACTCTTGAGATTAATGTTCTAGAGCTACCCCTCAAGTTCAAGATGTCGACCTGGAAGATGTACACAGGGAAAGAAGATCCCTTATCGTATCTCAAGTATGTTAAAATGCAAATGGACTTACAAGGGGTAAGAGGATATGTGCATATTCTAGAGTATTCCCTGCCACACTCTCAGAAGTCGCACAACAATGGTACTTCAAGTTGACACCAGGAAGGTTCAACTCTTAGAAATCCTTCTCCTCAGAGTTTCATGCATAATTTTCTTCTTCTTGCCAACTCCCACTACATTTAGAAGACCTGGTAAAAGTGAAGCAAAGACCAGGAGAGCCTCTCCGAGCTTACATAAGCAGATTCATGACTGAGGCCATAAAAGTGGCACGATTAACTGAAGAGGGGAAGTTAGTCGCCATACAGGGGGCATCGAGATTCTTGGAGAGTTGTGGAAAGACATCAAGAAGAGTGGTCCCAAAGACTCTATGAGTGATTTCCTCGACCGAACTGATGGTTACATCAAGCTTGAAGAAGCCATTCAACGGGCAGATGTCGAGCCTAGACCGAGCCAACCACAAGCTCCTTCAGCTAGAACGTCCGTCCAAAACCCCTAGTACCCTAGTAGTTCAAATTCGGGTAGAAAAAGATCTAATAACAATGGCAGACAAGGCAATGGGAAAAAGGGAAAGTTTGCAGGCAAAGCCGAACAAACCCCCAGAGAGAATCCTTCCAAGTTCACTGCTTTTTCTGTCCTGACTGACGACATGGAGACCATCTGCATGGCCACCCAGTTAGTTCGTACAAGAAACCTGCTCCCATGAAAAAGGACATAAGTAAACGGGACATGTCCAAATTTTGTCGTTTTCATGGAGATTATGGTCATGACACTAATGAATGCAACAATCTGAAGCGCGAAATTGAATTCCTAATAAGAAAAAATAACCCGCATGTGCAAAAATATGTCAAGGCCGACCAGAATCAAAGAGTTGTCAAAGCAAACAATAACCAAGACCTGTTACTGCCTGCACCAGTGGACGGGCATTTATATGTCATCATCAGGGGCCCACATATAGCTGGAGATTCGGGAAAAGCTCGATAGAGGTATGCCCGAACCTTACAGCACAAAGAAAAAGAAGTGGTTCTGGCCGTAGAAGAAAGGAAGCCAAAAATGTCACGGGTAGGGGAACCCACTATAACATTCAATGAAGAATATATTGTCAATGTTTACTTCCCACACAATGATCCATTAGTCGTAAAAGTACAAATAGCCAACAAAATAGCGACCCAAACTATGATAGAAAATGGAGCCTCAGCAAATATACTGTTTAAAACGCCGTATGATAAAATGGGGCTCCAACTTAAAGATTTGATCCCCTATCACCAGCCCATGTATGGTTTCTCTGGCCAGAGTGTTGCACCTTTA
Source organism: Cannabis sativa (assembly GCF_029168945.1). Taxonomy (NCBI): domain Eukaryota; kingdom Viridiplantae; phylum Streptophyta; class Magnoliopsida; order Rosales; family Cannabaceae; genus Cannabis; species Cannabis sativa. Next base: position 21,361,815 of record NC_083607.1, read on the forward strand.
GGGAAAATTTTCCTACCGCTCACTATTGGACAAGCTCCGAAGAGCATAACTGTGATGCCACAATTTCTGGTACTTAATGTTCCATTAGCCTTTAACGTCATGTTGGGCCAACAAGCTTTATATGACTTGAAAGCTGTTACATCAATATTCCATTCGTGCGTTAAGTTCCTAACAAAGAATTGGGTAGAGTGCTTCAAATGAAATCAACAAGTTGCACGAGAATGTTACAACCTTACCCTAACCAAGGCCAAAAAGGAAGAATCCTTCGGTCAGAGTTCGGACAAGGGGAAGAGAATCGCCAAATAGGGAACCCCCCAAGGTAGGGACGAAGATGTGGATCCTCGACTTGGTGAACACAATACAAATGTTGGGCCGATGGAAGAATTAGAAGAAATCGAGATTGACCTAAGTGTTCCGACCAGGAAACTCAAAATTTGAAAAGGATTGTTGCTTGAAGTAAAATCAGCTCTGATAAAATTTCTAAGAGAAAATCGAGACATTTTGGCCTGGTCACATGAGGACATGGTTGGTATCGATCCTTCTATAATTTCACACGCCCTAAACATCAATCCAAACTTCCGGCTCGTTTAATAAAAAAGAAGATTGCTAGACAAGGAATAGGCCCAATCACTAAAAGAAGAGGTAGAAAAGATGCGCAAGTATGTATTGATTTCACCGACCTTAACAAGGCGTGCCCCAAAGACTATTTTCCACTTCCAAGAATAGATCAACTTGTTTATGCAACAGTCAGACATGAGATATTAAGCTTCATGGACGCCTATTCAGGGTATAATCAAATCAAAATGCATCCACCGGACCAAGAACATACAAGTTTCTGAACAGATATGGGTCTATACTGTTATAAGGTCATGCCATTTGATCTCAAGAACGCTAGAGCTACATACCAAACATCGGTAAACAAAATGTTCAAAGACCATATCAGACGAAATATGGAAGTATATGTGGATGAGATGCTCGTCAAATCCAAGAAGGTTGGGGGGCATATAGATTACCTGGACGAATGCTTCAAAGTCCTCAAGAAATACAACATGAAACTCAATCCCTTAAAGTGCTCCTTCGGAGTAAACTCAGGTAAGTTTCTTAGCTTTATTGTTAACGCCTGAGGTATTGAGGCCAATCCAGAAAAATTCAAGCCCTCCTGGATATGAAATCGCCTACAAAAACCAAAGAAGTCCAAAGTTTAACTGGTGGGATCGCCGCACTCAGTAGATTTTTTTCAAAGTCAACAGACAAGTGTGTTCCTTTCTTCAACATCCTGTGAGGAAACAAAAAATTTGAATGGACGGAGGAATGTGAGAATGCCTTTCAAGAACTAAAAAGGAAACTCGCAAAACCCCATGTACTCTCAAAACCTCTGGACGGAGAAGAGTTAAAGATATACCTGGCTGTCACAAAACACGTTGTAAGTGTCGTACTGATCAGAGAAGAGAACAATATCCAGCAATCGGTCTGTTACATCAGCAAAAGACTCGTTGAAGCTGAAGGACGATATCCCCTAAAAGAAAAGCTCACTTATTGCCTAATCTTAGAAACAAGAAAGCTAAGGCATTACTTTCAAGCTCACCCTGTTCGAGTATACACTGACCAACCATTACGCCAAGTATTACAAAAACCTAACGCCTCTAGACGGTTACTCAAATGGGCAGTGGAGTTAGGCCAGTGAAAAATCATGTTTCAAACCCGAACAGCGATTAAAGGGAAGGCCTTAGCAAATTTTTTAGTTAAGTGTCCGAACAAAGAAGAGAGCACTGTGAAAAATAACTCGGAGCTAGTACAAGAACCTCAGCTGAGCAACAGTAAAGACAGACCCACCTGGAAGTTACATGTGGTTGGGTTGGCCACAGATCAACTGTCTGATGCAAGAATTTCCCTTGTCACACCTGGTGGCCAACATCTACAAAGATCAGTAAAATTCAGGTTTAGAGCATCCAACAATGAAGCAGAATATGAAGCTCTTATTGCCGACCTGAAACTTGCTCTAGAACTTCATGCCGAACATATCAATATCGGCAGCGACTCATAGGTAGTGGTCAATCATTTATTTGGGAAGTATGAAGCTCGGGGAGAAAATATAATAGCCTATTTAAGCAAAATATATGACCTGCTCACACAATTCAAAAGCTATGCCCTTAAGAAAATTCCAAGAGAAAAAAATACAACTGTTGATGCACTAGCCCGACTTGCGAGCAACAATATAAATGATAAGGCTAATCTAATCCCCATCCAATTCCTTGAAAAACCTAGTATCACCAGCTCGGAAGAGATTGAATTGATTGACACATCTTTAAACTGGATGACGCCAATAGCAGCCTACCTCAACACAAGGGAACTCTCAAGTAACAAAAACAAAGCTCGAAAAATGAGGAGAAAGGTTGTACGGTACATCATCCTAGACGGAGTCATTTAAAGAAGAGGATTCTCAATGCCATTACTAAAGTGTGTTAAACAAGAAGAAGTTGCACGGCTTTTGTCGGAAGTACACGATGATTTTGTAGCAACCACGCAGCTGGGTAAAGCTTATCCAAGAAAATTCTAAGGCAAGGTTATTTCTGGCCGACCATGATTGAAGATTCAAAGGCCTATGTTGAAAAAGGTGACAAATGCCAGAGATTTTCAAAGATACCTCGTGCACCGCCCAACGAACTAACTCAGATGCAGAGTCCTTGGCCTTTTGCCATTTAGGGAATTGACCTAATTGGACAGTTCCCCAAAGGCAAAGGTGAAGTACAGTATGAAGTGGTTGCAGTTGATTATTTTACTAAATGGACAAAAGTCGAGCCATTGGCAACCATCTCATCCAAGAAAGTGCAAGACTTCATAGTGAAAAATATAATTTTTCGATTCGGATTACCGTACAAGATAGTCTCAGACAATGGCAAATAATTTGACAGTCTATCCTTCCCTGATTTCTGTGTAAACCATGGGATCATAAAAAGTTTCTCCGCAGTGGCACATCCCCAAGCAAAAGGTCAAGTCGAAGCAGTCAACAAGGCACTGAAAGACACTTTAAAGAAACGACTTGAAGATGGTAAAGGAAACTGGCCAAAAGAACTCTCAGAAGTATTATGGTCTTATCGCACAACTGAGAAAATAGCGACCGGACAGACTCCACTTCCATGGCATATGGTTATGAAGCTATGCTGCCCGTGCAATTAGAACCTCCGTCCCACAAAAGATTGGCATATGACCAAGAGGTCAATCATGCACTCCTTGCAGAATCACTTGATGAAATTGAAGAAAAACGAACTACAACAAACCTAAAACTTGTGGCCCATCAACAGAAGGTAGCTCGGTACTTTAACAAGCAAGTGAAAGCACAGAAATTCTTTGCGGGAGATATGGTCCTCAGAAGGGTATTCTTAAACACAAAGACAGCACGGCAGGTGTACTCGGACCGAATTGGGAGGGACCATATCAAGTGGTTGAAGTTCTAGAATCAGAAGCATACAAACAGGGTAAGTATGACAAAAAAATGCAACTCGTTCTTGTACCAAGGTATGGGAATGGGGAACATCTAAGAAAATACTACCAGTAAAAGTACCAGGTCGGATGACCACCTTAAGTATGAAATGAAAGAACGCTTACTCTTAAGTAAGTGGCATTCTAGGCAGATAACGCCCGAAGGTTCGAATGAAATGACAAAGTACTCAGGTCGGATGACCACTTCTGAAAGTACAGGTTCTATTTTTTTGCAATTTGTTTTGTTTATATTAAGCTAAAGATCGGATTAAATCAATATAATAGCTTCTATGTAAGTTACTACGGTAACAAGTGCGTTTTGACCAATAAATGAATAAAGATGCTTATTTAAATTCAAATTGTGTCAATTCTATTAGCAAGTTATAAATTTACAAGTAAGTGCGTACAAAGCTCCGCTCGCACCCATAGACCCAAACAGACAAAAAACATACTTGTGAAAAGCAAGTTACCAAGAGCCAGTTGGTATCGTGCGGAGACGGCTCACCCCATCCTTGAGTGGCATAGAGGATAAATAGGGCGGATAAATACTTGATGCCCTTGGGTGTGAACTGGGTCAGAAAAAGGTAGTATTAACCCGCAATCCTCTTGAAGTACGGGTGCAAAGGCAGCATTGCCCCTTGTTTTGTGTGAGCACCCGACCATGCACAGTAACTTTCCCTCGGACTAGTTGCCCGGTGATTTGGAGAAGGGAGGAAGCATTCAACTCCGCCCAGATATCCAACCTTTTCCAAATCTCGTAAATGGTCCTCAGTTACGATGGATGGAGGACACACCCACCTAGTCCTCACGACGCCTTGCCTCCTATGAGGGACTGCCTCGGCATACTCTTGGGTGATGTAATCCTCTCCCTCAACCAGGACATCACCAAGTTCAGACACTGGCTCCCTGGCCTCATTATAGCCCCCAAAGCATAAAGGTTGAGCAACTCCCTCCTCCTCAGCCTCGGAAGGCCTATCAGGACGGTCGTCGTCCTGGTCTTCTACCTCCTGGACCTCAACGTCCCCCTCATAGTCCTCTTCCTCTGTAGCGGGCAGGTCCTGTTCAGCACTCGGCAATGTGGCACACTGGGCCACGTGAGGGTCAGTTGCATTAATCTTCTGCATTGTCTGTTTTGTGCATGCCATCATCCTCCTCCTGGATGGGTATTGGTGTGTATTTCATGCAATAGTCACGGAAGAAGCAGCAATAGGAATGCCGAAGGCACCCGAACTTGGACGGCCTACAGGAATAGTGTCAGCAACACCTGGCCGGACAATATATGTCCAGTTGGATGGAAGATAACGTAGCCTTGTCCTACAATCTTCTCGGAGTAAAAATGGTGTTGCACCTTGGGTTCTGGAGTAGGTTAACTTTCACTGCTCACCCCCCAATCCTCAAAACTCGAATTATAAAGTCTGTCACTCAAAGAGGATGGACTGGCGCGAAGACGAGGTTGGTCCTCATATAAAAGCTAAAGAAGATCCTGGTCGATATAGTGTTCGCCTCCCCAAAACGCACCAGGGTTCATCTACAAAAGACAATACACGATATGAGTATTTGGCCAGGAAATCGAACAAAATCAAGCAAATATACCGACCAGGTCTAATCGACAGATTAAAAAGTCAAAAAATTTCATGAAAGTCAAGTTCATAACCAAGAATTTCAAAAAAAAATTAATTAAGGGTTAATCTTCACTAAACCCCAAACGGGCAAAGTGAGAACCAAACATTGGGGAGTTAAAGTTGAAATTTCGCAACAACGAAGTCATAAGATCTATTACAGTCAAAGTTATAAAGTTTCAAGCCTAGATTTTCTACATGTTTCCTAAAACAAGTCAAGAACAATTGAATTTTCTACAATGGGAACCCAGAGAATTGAAGATTCAAGAATAAAGGGAGGAAAAGATGAGAAACTTACTCACTGTTCGAAGCTTCGATGTTGTTCGAACGAAGTTGATCAGCTCTTTCTACTAAATTCCACGACGAATTCGAAAAAGAAAACTACTTTTTTCTCTAAGATCACTTAGCAAGAAAAATTTTAAAAGTGGTTTATGAGGATCTTCTACCCTATTTATAAGCAAATCAGTGAAGGGGTGCATGTTGGGTTTTATGCCCTAAATAAAACTCATTTCAATATAATCAGATTTACTTATTAATATAGATCAGAAATAACATTTAATGTTGCATGGTTCACATGATTTATTTCATGATTATATGTACATAATGTATAGATTCATCTGAAACCCTTTTCACATACTTGATCCTGTTTATTGTGTTGTCAACACATTGGAAAGTAAACATGACTATGTGAATAAAGTTTCCTAGATTTATCAGACACAGGGTTTTACTGATATGATAATCTACAACAAGAGTTTACTTGTATTTGGAGAAATACTATGTTCTTTCCAGAACATTGGTTAAAGTAAAGCTCAGGTTGGATGCATGGAGTATGCATCGGAAGGGACCGATATTGAACTTTGACTTAGATTTAATTAAACTTACCGTAGAATCTATTCAAGTCAATATCGCCAAGTTGATCCTAGATCAAATGATCTTAATCCTGTTATGATTAGGCTCAATCTTGAAAGGCTATTCATGTTCTTTGATTTGTTTGTTAAGCCTACTTTTAGGTCAGGGTGATACGTACATTTTGGGAACACGGTAGTGCAATTGAGTGGGAGCGCTAGCATAAACATGGAATCTATAGCTTCTACCTGGCGAATAGTAAGCAAAGGATGATCTCCTTTGAGCTTGACCAAACGAAAATAAATGGTGGAGATCTCATTTCACATAAGCTGAAATATCATTTATACGGGGTCAAGTGTTTTAAGGATAAAATACATAGCAGGGTGTTACGGTAATTTAATCCCTTTACTGTGTAGATCATTCATATAGAGGATAATTGATCAAATTAGGATTATAACAATGGATAACTAATGATGTGTCTATATGGTGGAACATATAGAGCATTCTATATACTGAGAGTGCAATTCTAAGTTCTATGCGTGGATTCAACGAAGAATTAATAAGTTAGTGAATTTTAGTGCTAAATTCTTGATCTACTTATTGGAAGCTCGGTTATATAGACCCATGGTCCCCCCACTAATTGAGATAATATTACTTGTAAGACTCATGTAATTGGTTTTGATTAATCAATTATAATTCACAAATTAGACTATGTCTATTTGTGGAATTTTCACTAAGTAAGGGCGAAATTGTAAAGAAAGAGTTAATAGGGGCATATTTGTTAATTATGATACTTTGTATGGTTCAATTAATAAATATGATAAATGACAATATTATTTAATAATTATTTATAGTTATTAAATAGTTAGAATTGGCATTTAAATGGTTGAATTAGGAAATTGGCATTTTTGAGAAAATCAGATACAAAAAGTGTTAAAATTGCAAAATTGCAAAAAGCAAGGCCCAATCCACTAAGTGTATGGACGGCCACCTATGTAGCCATTTTAAGTTGATTTTTTCATTATTTTAATGCCATATAATTCAAATCTAACCCTAGTGGAATGCTATAAATAGATAGTGAAGGCTTCAGGAAAATTACACTTTTCTTCTGACTTTCTTAATCAGAAAAACTGAGCCTTCTCTCTCCCTATCTGGCTGACCACTCCCTCTCTTCTTCTTCAATATTTCGAAATCCTTAGTGTATGAGTAGTGCCCACACACATCAAGTGATACCTCAATCATAGTGAGGAAGATCGTGAAGAAAGATCATCAGCATAGGAGTTTCAACATCAAAGATTCAGAGAAAGAGATCCAGGTTCAGATATTGATAATGCTCTGCTACAGAAAGGAATCAAGGGCTACATATCTGAACGGAAGGAGTCATATTATTCCACTGCACCCAATGTAAGGTTTCCTAAACTTTATATGTGTTTATTTCATCGTTTTAGAAAGTTCATATTTAGGATGTAAATAAACATACTTGTGAGTAGATCTAAGATCCTGGTAAAATAATTTCCAACAACTGGTATCAGAGCCATGGTAATTGATTTACTTGCAAGAAATTTGGACGTTAAAACGATTGTTTGTATGTTCTTTGGATGGTATCATGTTGTATTGAGTGTTATTTGATGATTGATTGATGTTTGTAAATTTTCGTGAAAAATAATTGCGATTTTGTTTCTAGAATTATTTTTATTGGATAGTATGGGAAAAATTAAGCAAGTTAGCCTTTTACAGAACTCAATTTCGATTTTATTTGAATTAGTTATGAATTTTTGAAGATTTGAAAAAATCGGGGGTAGAAATTTTCTCGATCGCAAATCTGTCCGTACAGTTCACAATTTTTTCGTTTTTCTTCGATTTTTCATGCTTTTTCATGGAATTAACTACCGATTTTTGGTATAGTTTTGTATTTATACTATTACTATTCCTAATTCAATTCTAATCATCTTTTTGAATTAATTTAATATTTTTAAATTTAATTCAAGATATTAGTGTAATTTGAATTTGAATAGAATTAGTATCCATCTTCTTCCTTAAAAATCTATCTTATTTTAAAATTTGATTATATCTTATCTTATTTTAAATTTAAAAATAAGATATTTATAATCATGTAATTTTTAAATGATATAAGATATTTTGCTAATTTTTTAAATTTTGTTATGTTATTTATTTAAATTACATTTAAAATTTGAAAAAGATATTTATTTATCTTTTCTAATTTTTTATTTAATTTTTATTTATAAAATAACATTTAAAATTTAAAAGTAGTTAGCAATTTTTTTTTTTGAAATGATATTTAGGTTGGTTGAAACCTAATTTTTCAAAAATTGTAGGTTTAATTTTAAATTTAATTTTTTTAAAAAATTTCGTATTTTTCAATTTTTTTTTAAATTTTTCGAATTTTTTTTTATTATTTAATTAATTATTTTCGAAATTAATAATTTAATTTAAAATTAAATAAATCCTACATCCAACTATCCAGCTAACCTTGTTGCAGGAGTATGTGTTTTAGCTTGTTTGTAAGTTTTCAAAACCTATTATTACTTGATTGCAAATAGTCATGGTTACTTTTTGCCAGATCTATTGATCTGATGGCTCCCTTGGTCAAGTTAATAATTTGTAACATGTATATTTACAATCTTCTTTTATCTGTGTATGACCTAGCAACATGATAGGACCCATCCAAAGTGTGCCTGTGTGAGCCTATGTGTTTAATTTTATTATAGATGCATATAGGTTGTTGTTGCTAAAATAAATTATCATAGTTTTTGATAGAATTTATTTAGGCCCATTTAGTTTTTGGGCCTATTCAATTAATAACAGTTGTTCTTATTAAGGTTAAATTCCTCTCTTTTGGGCCTTGTGTGAGAGTTGGGAGCCATAGAAGTGGGTACGACATACTGAACCCAGCACCCCCTCACATGAACCACCCCAATTGTGAAGGCCCATTTGCCTGATTTGAACAACTGTACTAGGTTAATTACACTAGTTTAACCTAATAAAATTGATTAGCAACATAATTAATTTCATTTATTTTGAAATTAATTTAAGAAAATTATAGTTTAAAGAATTTTTTATTCTAAGCTAAACTATATGTATTTTCTTGTATTTAATTAAATATAGAATTATAACCATCTAGATTCTTTCTCGAACTTAATTTAAATTTTTCATTAAATATTCTTATTTAAGTTGATATTTAGTTATCTACAACTAACCAACTTAAATCTGAATATCTCTTGAATTTCAAATTTCAAAATTAAGTTGAGGAATTTTAAGATTCTTTAGATATTTTTTAAGTTAATATCATTTCGAATATTAACTTAAAATGGAATATTTTCAAATTAAGTGGTTACAACTTAATTTTTGATATTTAATTAAATTTAAATTTGAAAAATATTTAAGTTCTAGATTTTTTCTAATACAACTTAAATTAGATATTTTTTTTTCAAATTTTGTGGAAAAGATACTCAGTCAAATAAGATATTTTCTAGATAGTTATTTCTAGACTACTTATTATTTCTAATATTAAATAGAAAAATATTATACATTGTGAAATTAATTATTTATTAATTAATTTTGGTACAATTTATTTTAAGTATATTTTTCCTAGTATTAAACTAGAGATTAATAATTAAGCCTTCTCTACACTTAATTATTTATTTCTTGAATTTAATACATTTAATTAATTTGAAAATTGAATATCTAAGTTGATTTTTATCATCATACTTAAATATTTCTTTTTCATGACATTTAATTAAATAGAAAATTATTTTTAGTTGAAATTTATTTTTTCAACTAAATTTAAATAATTTTCAAAATATATTTTTTCTTTATTTTATTAATCAATTTTCGAAATTGCATTTCTTAAATGCTAGAATTTCGAATTTTATATTGAAAAATAGATTAAGTTGTAAATTAATTATTTATTTTAATTAATTCTTCGATCAACTTAAATCAATGATTTTTTCATTTATTGATTAATTTAAAATAAATTGAATTAAAGTATATTATTAGAAATTGAATTAATTAGTCAAAGGAAAATCTAGATAGGTGGTATTTTTGCTTGAAGTATTTTTCTAGTGTATTTAATTAAATAGAAAATTAATATTTAAGTTGATTTTCATCATCATACTTAAATATTTGAAATTTTTCTTATATATTTAATTAAATAGGAAAATTATATTTTTTGTTGTAAATTAATTTTATTAATTAATTTTGGGCCAACATTAAATTAGAATGATTTTTCCAGGATTTATTTTTTATTATAATATGCATTTTTCGAAAATTGTATTCTTAAATACTTTAATTTTTCGAAATGTAATATATATTTATAGAAAATTAAATTTGAGTTGTAAATTAATTTAAATTAATTTTGTAACAACTTAAATATTTTTTTTTCGAAATATTTATTGGAAATTATTACTAAGATGGAAATAATTCATGTTATTTTCATATCCATCTAAGTAAAATTTATAAATATTAAATTAAAATTTATATTTAGAATTTTTTATTCTAAATTGGAAATTTTAAATAAATATATATTTAAAATAAATAAATTAAATAAAGAGAATCAAAGAAAATACAACTCACTTTAAATAATGAGCTTGATTATTATTAAGATATTCGATCTCCATGGTTGGTCTTACAAAAGTTAAATGTTTTCAATATAACCTTGAGACGCTAGACTTCGTCCCCCTATGGATGGTTATTCGTTGAACGCATTTAACACCGTAAGATTTCATTTGATAAGTGTTTTGTGAGTTTTCGTCTCTATTTAGACTCTCCCCTACGGTGACTACTTAGAGATAAACTCATAAAACATGAAACAATGGTGGAAGCTCATAAAATGAGAATAACCTTGACTCTCGCCTACCGGGACAACGTTGGATTCTTATTTTGATTGAATAAAAGGTTGCTAGAATGGTTTCTATTTTAGATGAGCTGACAACTCTATTCAATAAATGATGTTTTGACTCTCGCCTACAGGGACACTGTATCAGTTTGTTGAAAACCTTGGAAATTATTTAGGATTGTATGTTTTAGTATTTTCACTAGTCATTCCTACTTGCTATATGTTTATAATTTCTGAATTGTGTATGAATTTATATTGAACCATGTTATTTTCTGTTATTAAGTTGTAGTTTAATTTCGAATCTTCATTGTTGGTCTAACATGTTTGTTTTTCTAATGAGATAAATCCCTAATGGATTTTCACCATTAGACATACATAATAGTGTAAGATCTCGAAAGATAAATATTGTATATGCAACATCTAGCTGTTCATCAATTGATGACACCTTAGACTAGTATTTTTACAATATGAAACAAGAAGATTACATAAATAAGATTACTTTGTCTTTCGCTAATCGAAGCATCGTTGGATTCTTATTTATAAACGAAATTATCCTAATTCCTCTTAGCTTATTCATTTCGAATTAGCTCAATAATATATCATTGGATGAATGGTCTATAAATCATTTCATGTCATTATATTTTCTATTAAGAAATTAAATGATGCATATGATTATAATCCCGAAATTCTATTCTCAATTGATATAAATCCTCAATGTTAGAAATCTCCTGCTTGTATGGGCAAATCAGACTTAGAATTGAATTAGTAGTGGTGGTCCAAGAAAGAATTACTCATTATATTTGGTTGAATTTAAGTCTTTGACTTTAATTTTAGAATCCAAACAGAAATTTTCTTATATTTCTATTACCAGGAAGCAATACAGTTACACTTTCCAAGTGTTTAATATCCATCTTCTATTAATGGATTCAAACTGTATGGAATATGAGTTAGGTATTCTGTGACCAGGATCCACATGCACTATTCTAAGAATTTTTTTGATGTAACTAAACCTAAATCATCAAAAGACTCAACCACATTTTTTTTAATCTATGGGATTTGTATCTTGTTCATAGTGGATTTGACAAGATCAATCTCTGCAAAGAGTTAATATGCCTATATCCACTGAAAGTAGTTCATCTCATTCGCAGATGGATGTACATTCAGGGGTGGATATGAGTTTTTCGTTGTATTCCTAAAACGTAACTCTAGATTATACCTTATGCCAAGAAATTTGAAATGTTTAAATATTTCATTAATTTCTAGCAATGGTTAAAACCATTAAGGTAAGTGGTTAAAGATCTTACGAACTGATAGGGGTGGAGAAATAGTTAGTAGATATGCAGTTCAAAGATCATTAAATTGATTTTTGAATTATATCCAAACTTACCTCCCCAGAAATTTCGAGTTGCATGTTGATGATTAGTTACTAGTCGTTGCCTAATTCCTTCTATGGTAATACAATTTCAGAATGATGTAATGGTTGTATACTTAATGTAAATCATTACTAGATTCATGGATGACCTAATCAAAATCTTAAGAAAAGCTAGAACTGTTAACCATGGTTTCTTAGCTATTCTAAGTGATTAGGGGTGGACCATCCCATTGTCAATAGATAAGAAAGTGTTTGTTCAAACAAATACTACTTTTCTAAGATAATGACTAAGTCTGAAAACAAGTAGAAAATAAAGGAGACTTTTTTCTTGATTCCAAAAGTGTTCTATCATCTTATATAACATATGATGATCCCACTGCCTATGTTGTCTTGTCACAACCGAAGAGGTCAATACCATTTTCTTAGACATAATTCACGGCACCTTGTCGTAGTGGGAGAGTTTCTAGGAACTCACCTTTTTATGACTTGGGAGACACTAGTGATTAATATCCATTGTGAGTTTAAACAAGTAATGGATTGTTAAGATAAGAAACTAAGAAGAAAGCCAATAGAACTATGGTTTAATCCATTCACATGGAGTAACCTAAAGTTTTCTATTACAAGGACATAAAAGGAAATTTTCGTTTATAAGTTCATTCAATGGACTTAACAAAACTTCCTGTTCCTAGTATTATAGGTTTGAGTTTATCTAAACCTATGGCTTGTGGTATACCTGGTAATTACACTTACTCTAATGCAAGCAACTTACTTTAGTAAGATGCTGAAGCATTTTCTTTCTAATGGCAATCTATAGAAGCTTCACAACTTCTTAGGTATAGATTTTATTTATCTAAGGAAAAGTCTTAACTATTCCAGAAAAGATAAAGCCATGAAAGAATTTCTTATATCAACAGTGAGAGGTCTTAGATATGCTTTTGTATGCCTTAGACCAGACACCTGCTGTTGAATGGGAGTAATGAGTAGGTATCAGATTAATCCATGAGAAGAACATTGGAAGACAATCAAGTAAATCTTAAGATTAAGAAGAGGAACTATATGTTAGTCTACAAGAGTGTGTTTAAAACTCTTAGACTACACCACATCAGATTTCGAAATTTGCCTATGTGCTAGTAAATATTTCTGATAAGATGGTGGTCACTCTGGGGGTGGAATAGTGATTTTGGAGAAGTGTAAAAACCTATCTGAAGTCTCTAGGTCTACCAGAGAGAGACTGAATGTTAAAGATGCAGGAAAGATACTTATTCAGTCTAAGGAAAGTTCTATACATTTTTGGCATCATTCCAAATTGCCTTAAACTACTAGTGTTAATTTCCTGATTAACCAAAAGTAGTTGCCAAAGATATAGAATCCAGTATCCCAAGAGAGTAGACATATAGAGAGGAATTCACTTTATCAATGATTTTGTGATTAAAGGAAGAGTAATGGTGGAGAAAAGGTTGTGGTTAATTCAACCTTTCAGATCGTATTACGAGGAGTTTACTACTACTACACTTGATTTGTATATCAAGGTGTTGAGATTATTTGAAACGCACTTTTTTGTTTTATATTAGTGCAAGTGGGAGTTTGTTGGGTTTTATGCCCTAAATAAAACTCATTTCAATATAATCGGATTTACGTATTAATATAGATCAGAAATAACATTTAATGTTGCATGGTTCACATGATTTATTTCATGATTACATGTACATAATGTATAGATTCATCTGAAACCCTTTTCACATACTTGATCCTGTTTATTGTGCCGTCAACACATTGGAAAGTAAACATGACTATGTGAATAAAGTTTCCTAGATTTATCAGACACAGGGTTTTACTGATATGATAATCTACAACAAGAGTTTACTTGTATTTGGAGAAATACTATGTTCTTTCCAGAACATTGGTTAAAGTAAAGCTCAGGGTGGATGCATGGAGTATGCATCGGAAGGGACCGATATTGAACTTTGACTTAGATTTAATTAAACTTACCGTAGAATCTATTCAAGTCAATATCGCCAAGTTGATCCTAGATCAAATGATCTTAATCCTGTTATGATTAGGCTCAATCTTGAAAGTCTATTCGTGTTCTTTGATTTGTTAGTTAAGCCTACTTTTAGGTCAGGGTGATACGTACATTTTGGGAACACGGTAGTGCAATTGAGTGGGAGCGCTAGCATAAACATGGAATCTATAGCTTCTACCTGGTGAATAGTAAGTGTTGCCCCTGAATTCGCCCAATATACGTGGACCAGTCGAAAAGGGACACGTGGGTCAGATAACTTGTAAATATTTGATAAGTCTTTGTATGCCATAAGGAAGCACCCTGGGCATAGGTCCCGGAGGAGGCACCCGGAGTGTAAGGTGCTCCCGGAAGCTCGCATAGCATGAAGCCTCTCTGGGATGTGTCAGGCCTCTCCTGAGCAATCAAGTCGCATTTAATGCCGCATGGGAGGAAGCGTGTTGGGTCTGTAACACGCAATAAAGTCTGACGGCACAACCCCCAAACAGCAGCGCTACAGTAATGATCATTTAAGTCTAGCGACGGCTACCCTGCGAAGAGTCACGTCAATCACAAGGCAAAAAGGACATTCCTCATAAAAACCCTACAGCACCTAGGGATTTGACCATGCATCACCCATGGTATATTCATTGGAAATGCCCAACTTTATGGATATTTGCAGATACATGTGTAAGAACAATCCTAGGGATCACCCCACCAAAACACTATAAATACCCCCTCAAAACTCATTTAATGGGGTCGAGAATCTTGGGTTGCATAAGAGCAAGAAGAGAAAATACTCACCAAGAACATTCTCTGTATTTACGAGAAAAACATTCTCTCAAGTGTGGAATCTGTATTAAATACATCCATTAATAACAAAGACTCGTGGACTAAGGCTCATTAACGCCCCAACCACGTAAAAAATCCTCATCTCACTTTCCTACAGCTCTTTAGTATAATCATATTTTAACAGTTGCCGAAAAATCTCGGTCAACATTTTGGTGCTTTCATTGAGAGCTGAGGAAAGCTGCTACATAACAAACATTTGACTTCACAAGAATGGTGGAGATAAGAAGTACACGTCATCCTCGTCCTCTGGAAGATGCTCAAGATCCAAATGAGGAAGATGTGGCCTCAAGAGCGGCAGAGGAGTCCGAGGAAGAAGAAGAAATAGTCCCCGACGAGAACTACGAGGAAAACCTCGATGAGTATGCCTACGACGGAGGAAGTTACTCAGAGCTGGTGCTCCTCAGACAAAAAGCTATCGATCATGAAGCCGAGATCGAAGCTCAGAAAGCGCAAAACCAAAAAATGCAGGAAGTGATGCTAGCCATGCAGAAAGCCATGGAGGCAGCTGGTATTCACGTGCATCCCAAGGCAATGGCCGCTGGGCTCGACGGGGAGCCAGCGACGTCTTCGCCTAATTCCCAGCAGCAAAGACCTAGGGAACCTAGCCCTATAAGGCACCCTACTGAGGAAAATCAAACAAAAAACCCTACTTCTACCCCTGGGCGAAAGAAAAAGGTGCAGGATCCGCGATGGGTCCGCTCAGATTTCCCTAAAGGGAAAGGTCCGCAGAGGGGCAAGCCCCAGAGAGGGAGTCTTGGCCCTCAGGATCGAGGGGACCGGAAAAGCGTTTCTGTACACCAGGAACCAGGGGGTAGAGGAAGAAGAGGACAGAGATGTCCTCCCATTGATCTGAGAAATCAAATCAATGGGAATCAAGGTGACCTCCGGGATCACCTTGACCAAAAAAGATACAGGCCCGTGGTCTCCTCGGGTACTGTAAACGAAGGGATTATGGCGGAACTTGCCATACTTCGAAAAGATATTGCTCGAGTCTCCCGGAGGCAGAAGGGAGACGACTCCGACTCGGACAGCGAGGATCGGGAGCCATGTGCCAAGCACATCCTGGAGGCGGAGCTCCCTAAAAACTTCAAGATGCCCGAAATGGCGGCATATACTGGGAACTCCGATCCCAGTGATCACTTGTCACGGTTCAACCGTGTCATGACAGTCATGCGGGTCAGCAATGACGCCAAATGCTTGTGCTTCCCCCTCACTCTGAGCGGATCAGCGGAGGAATGGTTCAAAAAGCTGGAACCAGGATCCGTGGGTTGTTGGAACAAACTCCAAACCAACTTCCGGAGATAGTTTGTCGCCGCCAGGAAGGTTAACTTCGAGGTTAGTGCCTTGACCAACATCAAGCAACTGCCCACCGAGACCTTGAAGAATTACATCAAGAGGTTCCGAGAGGAAGCCTCGAAGACCAAGAATGTAATACCCGGAATTAAGAAATGGATTAGCAAAACCCTAACTAGATAATTATGTATAATTGAGGAAATTATATTATTATATAATTTAATATATGTGAAATTATATGAATTTTATTATGTTAAGACCCCGTTGGTGAGCCAGGGGCATTTTAGTAATTATGACCCGAGAAGGGTAAAATTATGAAATTAATTTGATTACGTGCTTAATGGAACTATATTATTATATAGTATACCTGTGTTGTCTTTTCAGGTGTGTTCTGATAGGTTAGCGCGGTATAGTCACAACCGGGAATTTCGGGCCGAACCGGGTTCGGGCCCGAAATGTAAATTGGATTGATAATTTGGCATTTTATTTGATGAATAATAATCTGAAATTTATTTGAAATTAATTGAGTATTGAAATGACTTATTTACCCTTGTGAGGGTGTAGGTGTGAATAATAAGCCATGAGGGCATTTTGGTCATTTGACCCCTATTTACTATGTTTGATTAAAATTAATTTTTAATGAAATGAAATGCAAAATTCTGGTTTTACTTTCACTCTTGGCCGACCCCCTCTCTCTCCCAAACCCTCTTATTATTTCAAAGTTGAATTTGAAGAAAAGCTTGGTTCTTAGCTTGTTTTGGAGCTTTGAAGTTGTGAATTCTTGAGCTTGGAGTTGAGGTAGATTCTTGCTAAGTTTATGTGAAATTTATGGTTGAATTCTTGCTGAAATTATTGTGGAAAAAGCATGCTTTAAGTTGTTTGATCTTGGTTTGCATGTTTAGGGAAATGGATGTTTAATCTTGATAATTTGTGTGTTAATCTCTTGATTTGTGTTTGATTGGGCTTAGAGTACAATTCAAGGATGTTTTACATGCTTAATCTAATTTTTTTATCTATTGTTTTACTGCTGGAAATTGAATAAGTATGTGTTGGGTTAAAGTTCATGTTCTTGAACTTGGAGTTTTGCTAGTTGAAGCATGATTTGTGATTATTGTGCAATCTGAAATTATGGGGTTTATTGTTGGATTTTGATGCATAATTATGTGTTTTAGACCCTATAATATTTGCTAGCTGCTATAAGTGGGTTAATTGTGAAATTGGTTGTGAAAAGCAAGCTTGAGTTCATGGAACTCAAGCTTGGTGCTTTAATGGCACTTTTTGATTTTTAGTGCAATTGTTGGGTTTAAGTTGTGGAATATGTTTATTATGACATATATTGATGCTCTGGAAAGTTTGGGAATGTTTGGGAATGATTTGAGTGAGTTTTGGGGGTTTAAAGATTGAGAAATTTCGTGTTCTTCGCCGGACAACCGGAATTCCGGTTGGTTCATCCGGAATTCCGGTTGGAGTTCATCGGGAAATGCTGAAATTTGTTTTGGCCATAACTTTTGACTCGGGACTCCGTTTGGGACGTTCTTTATACCGTTGGAAAGCTCTTTTCGAGCTCTATGTGATTATCTGTATTTGAAATGCCATGAATTTATTTTATGAATGTGAAATCAGGGGTTAACCCTATTTGTGAAAATCCCGGATTGTGTGTGACTAGGATTACCGGCACCTGGTCAGGAGCACCCGGGGATTTGGAATCTCTACTATTGCAGGACAACAGGTAAGACAGTGATTAGCACGTAGAGTATGCGCAGTGGCGCTTATGTTGAGAATGATATGCATAAATGTTAAGTAACCGGGATTAGGGTTATTACTCTAATAGGAACGGTCTAATAGCCTAGGGTTATTACCCTAGTGATATATGTGTATAAATGCCATGCCATGCTAATTGAAATGAGATTTAAGGATTATGTGCTCAAGGCATAATCAGGTTGGACTCGGTACTCATAACCGAAATGAACCGCTTCTAAGGCCTTAATGTATTTAGACGTGTGAGAGTAACATGTGGGTCTACGTCACGTAGATTTAATTAGATGTGTGAGCGCAACACATAGGTCTACGCCACGTAGACATAAATGGGCATGATGAAATAATGATCAGGTCTGTGCTATACAGACATATGTGAATGAGCATAATATATTTGTTATGATTTATCTTTGTCTTCTTGGGCTTGGCTCACGGGTGCTCTCGTGCGGGGAAAGGGTAAGGCATTAGCTGATCAGCCATGAGTTTCAGGAGCAGGGCGAAGAATGTACATGTTCATGCCACTTCAGACCAAGCGGGTTATGGGTCTAACAGTGTTGACTTTTGTATTCTGTTTTGCCGCTTAGGTCGGCTAGTAAGAAAGAACTTGTAATAAGTTTGTAAATATTTTTGGGATCCCAACTATTTTGAAAAGTTTAAATATATTACAAGTTTATTTTCAGTCTGTTTAATATAAAAGTTTAAATTTTGCGCTATTTTAATTAGTAATCCCGGTTAGGGGATTAGGGCCTTATAAGTATTTTGGGTAGCGTGCCTAATTATTTAGGGCGTTACAATTTGGTATCAGAGCGCCAAGGTTTTTAAACTTCCTGTAGACCGGCCGAACATGTACATTCGTCGTCAGAGATAGGCTCGACTCATGGTGCAGTAAGTATTGAGAGTAAATACTTGACTGTATGTGTGATCATCTGTTTACCGCTTTCCATTTTAGGCAGTATGCAAGCATCTAGAGTATGTATGTGTTATGTGATGCCATGCTATAAATGCTTTTTGTTTATGTAAATATGTATGAGGTAAATAGATGAGTTAGGGTTTAAGGCAATAAGTGCGTAAGTGTGGTATTGGTGCTTAACTCGGCAGGGTTGTTGATTACAGGGGTACTAGTAATGGACCCTCCGCAATCATCTAGACCACAGGGCGAGCAAGTAGAGCCCAGGGTTACCCGAACCGATCCACCAGCACCGCCTCCACCTCCGCAAAATCCAGGAGATAATGCGGGGGCCGTTAATGCTAATCCTCCTGCTGACTGGCAGCAGATGTTTCATGAAATGCGAAGTGTCATACTTCGTCAAGAGGAAGAGTTGCAACGTTTAAGGCAACAAGCTGCCCCAGTAAATCAAGGGTTACCACCAGCTCCTGTGCCAGTGGTGGGTAACCAAGGGTATATTATGCCGCACCGGGACTCTGTGTTCGAGCGGTTTGTGAAGCTGCAACCTCCGACTTTTCTGGGAGGCATTGATATTATTAAGGCCGATCAATGGATGAGCACTGTTACCCGTATCCTCGATAATATGGGGGTGACGGGAACTGAGAGGGTGAATTGTGCGGCCTTTATGTTTCAAGATCATGCCCGCGTATGGTGGGATATGGTGAATCAGACTCGAGATGTCAGTGTGATGACATGGGAAGAGTTCAAGAAACTTTTTGAAGAAAAGTTTTATAACGTTGCAGTGAGGACTTCACACCAAGAAGATTTTGTGAAGTTGACTCAGGGGAAAATGTCTGTGGCCGAATATACTCTGGAATTCGATCGGTTATCTAAATTTGCTGGTGATCTGGTGCCTACAGATTTTACCAGAAAGCAGAAATATGTTCGAGGACTAAATGCTACAATTAGTCGGGACTTGAAGATTACCACATCACATGACACTCTGTATAAGAGAGTGGTAGACTTGGCCTTAATTGCTGAGGAGGCCGAGCAGCAAGTAATGAAGGAGCAGGCTGCAAAGGATGTCGCCATGGCATCAAACCCTCCTGCTGGTGGTAATGTCAGTAAGGGGACCGACAGTGGCAACCCTGAGCACAAACGGAAGGCTGAGGCTTCCGGAGCTTCGGGGGGAAATAGAAAGTTTCGGGGAAACAGAGGTGGCCGTCAGGGTCGCGGGTCCTCATTCCGATCATATCCAGAATGTTCTAAATGCAAGAAGCATCATCCTGGTGAGTGCCGAGCCAAGGCATGTTTCCAGTGTGGCATGGTGGGCCACTTTATCAGAGACTGTCCCCAAGCCAAGAGAGAAGAGCCTAAGAAGAATGTTGCTCAGAACCCCGGACGACTTTTCACTATAACTCAGGCAGATGCTGATGCTAGTCCGTCAGTTGTGACAGGTCAGTTATCTATTAATGGTTGTGCTTATACTGTGTTATTTGATTCGGGAGCTACTCATTCATATGTATCGAGTAGAGTGATAGAAAGTTTACATAAGCCATGTGATATTTATGCTTCGGGGTTTGGAACCCTGTTACCCTCGGGAGACCTGATAGTATCCACAAGGTGGATTCGGTCCCTGTCTTTTTGGATTGACGGTTGTGAGTTGACCGCCAATCTAATTGAGCTGCAATTATCTGATTTTGACATAATCCTGGGAATGGATTTTCTGTCTAAATATGGAGCGATGATTGACTGCAAACGGAAGATGGTGGTGTTTGAGCCCGATGGTGCTAACCCAGCGGTGTTCGTGGGTAAAGTTCAAGGCGCACGCATACCGAGAATATCACTGTTGAAAGCTAAAGACCTGATGGGTAGAGGTTGTCTAGGGTTCATAGTTACTACAGTGGACACTAGCCAACCTGTGACATCGGGGCCTGAGAATACGAGATTGGTATGTGAGTTCCTTGATGTCTTTCCAGAAGATTTGCCGGGATATCCACCTGTTCGGGAAATTGAATTTGTTATTGAATTGGCTCCGGGAGTGGATCCAGTGTCTAAAGCACCGTACCGAATGGCTCCAGCTGAGTTGAAGGAATTGAAGATACAATTGCAAGAGTTACTGAATCTGGGATTCATCAGACCGAGCTACTCACCTTGGGGTGCTCCGGTTTTGTTTGTGAAGAAGAAAGACGGAACCCTGCGAATGTGTATTGACTACCGGGAGTTGAACAAGCTTACCATTAAGAACAAGTATCCTTTACCTCGAATTGATGATCTGTTTGATCAACTGAAGGGGAAGACGGTCTTTTCCAAGATTGATCTTCGCTCAGGCTATCATCAGCTGAGAATTCGAGAGGAAGATATCCCGAAAATTGCGTTTCGTACTCGGTATGGACACTATGAATTTCTTGTGATGTCTTTTGGACTCACTAATGCCCCGGCGGCATTCATGGATTTGATGAATCGGGTGTTTAAGGATTACCTGGAGAGGTTTGTGATTGTATTTATCGATGACATTTTGGTGTACTCTGAGACAGAAGAAGAGCATGAGTTGCATCTCAGAGCGGTTTTGCAAAGATTACGGGATCACAAGCTTTATGCTAAGTTCAAAAAGTGTGAATTATGGTTATCTCGTGTCTCATTTTTGGGGCACATAGTGGATAAAGATGGGATCATGGTGGATCCGGCTAAAATTGAAGCTGTACGGGATTGGCCAGTACCGAAGTCAGCTACAGAGGTCAGAAGTTTTCTAGGTTTGGCTGGTTATTATCGTCGGTTCGTTGAGGGTTTTTCAAAGATTGCTGTACCCTTAACGAAGCTGACCCGAAAGAACCAGAAGTTTGTTTGGACTGATCGGTGTGAGAAAAGTTTCCTGGAGTTAAAGCAACGCTTGATTACCGCTCCTGTACTAACTCTTCCTTCAGATAAGGAAAAGTTTGTGGTATATTGTGATGCCTCGAGACAGGGTCTCGGCTGTGTGCTTATGCAGGCTGGGAGGGTAATAGCTTATGCTTCTCGGCAGTTAAAGGAGTACGAGCAGAGGTACCCTACTCACGATTTAGAACTCGCAGCAGTGGTATTTGCGCTAAAGATTTGGCGGCATTACCTTTATGGCGAGAAATGTGAGATATACACTGATCATAAAAGTCTGAAATACTTCTTCACCCAGAAGGACTTGAATATTAGACAAAGACGTTGGCTAGAATTGGTGAAGGATTATGATTGTGAGATCCTTTATCATCCTGGTAAAGCCAATGTGGTTGCTGACGCTTTGAGTAGAAAAGGTCAGAGTCAGTTGAGTACTATGAAGCAAATCTCCCGACAGTTAGCAAATGAAATGACTCGAGCTCAGATTGAGTTGGTGGTGGGGCAATTGGCTAATATTACCCTACAATCCACTCTTTTAGAGAGAATTAAAGAAGCACAAAAGCAAGATTCAGAGTTGATAAAAACCCGAGCTAGGGTTTTGGCTGGGAAGGCTAGTGATTTCTCAGTAGATGAAACGGGAATGTTGAGATTTGGAAGTCGAGTTTGTGTGCCTATGAATGAAAACATCAAGAAAGAGATCATGGATGAGTCTCACACGACTCCTTATTCAGTTCATCCAGGGTCGACAAAGATGTACCAAGACCTGAAAGCCATGTTTTGGTGGCCAGGCATGAAGAATGACATCGCTGAGTATGTTGCAAAGTGCCTTACATGTCAGCAAGTGAAAGCTGAACACCAGCGACTGCGGGGTTGCCGCAACCACATCGAAAATACCATAATGGAAATGGGAAGATATAGCTATGGACTTCGTGGTAGGTATGCCTAGAACCACGGGACAATTTGACTCTGTGTGGGTCATAGTGGACAGGTTTACAAAGTCTGCTCACTTTTTACCTGTTCGGACGAATTTCTCCATTGATCAGTATGCTGAGTTATATGTTAGAGAAATTGTGCGTCTACATGGTGTCCCAAAGTCCATTGTGTCGGATAGAGATCCGAAGTTTACATCGAGATTCTGGGAGAGTCTGCATCGAGCTATGGGTACTCAATTAAAGTTCAGCACAGCTTTTCATCCTCAGACGGATGGACAATCCGAGAGGACCATTCAGATTTTAGAGGACATGCTACGGGCATGTGTGCTTGACTTTGAGGGATCATGGGTAAAGTACCTTCCCCTGATCGAGTTTTCTTATAATAACAGCTATCAGGCAACAATCGGGATGGCTCCTTATGAACTTCTGTATGGAAGAAAATGTAGATCGCCCATTCACTGGGATGAAGTGGGTGAAAGAAAGTTCTTGGGTCCCGAAGCTGTTCAGAAAACAAGTGAGGCAGTTGATAAGATTAGAGCGCGAATGCTCGCGGCTCAGAGTAGGCAAAAGAGTTATGCCGATCCAAAGCGTCGAGATATTGATTTTCAAGTCGGGGACATGGTATTTCTCCGAATATCTCCGATGAAAGGCATAAAACGCTTTGGGAAGAAAGGAAAGCTTAGCCCGAGGTTCATTGGACCTTTTGAAATCCTTGAGAGGATAGGGCAAGTAGCGTACAGGTTGGCTATGCCCCCAGCGCTGGCAGCTGTACATAATGTGTTTCATGTTTCAATGCTTCGGAAATATGTCTCAGACTTGTCCCATGTTCTGAGTTATGAAGCATTGGAACTTCAGCCGGATTTGTCATACGAGGAACAACCAGTGCAAATACTTGATAGAAGAGAAAAAGTCTTGAGAAGCAAGACAGTGGCACTGGTGAAAGTACTGTGGAGGAACAGTAAAGTAGAAGAGGCAACTTGGGAACTCGAGACGGATATGCAGCAGAAATATCCGGAGTTGTTCAGGTAAATTTCGGGACAAAATTTCTATAAGGAGGGGGTAATTGTAATACCCGGAATTAAGAAATGGATTAGCAAAACCCTAACTAGATAATTATGTATAATTGAGGAAATTATATTATTATATAATTTAATATATGTGAAATTATATGAATTTTATTATGTTAAGACCCCGTTGGTGAGCCAGGGGCATTTTAGTAATTATGACCCGAGAAGAGTAAAATTATGAAATTAATTTGATTACGTGCTTAATGGAACTATATTATTATATAGTATACCTGTGTTGTCTTTTCAGGTGTGTTCGACGGAGTTAGCGCGGTATAGTCACAATCGGAATTTCGGGCCGAACCGGGTTCGGGCCCGAAATGTAAATTGGATTGATAATTTGGCATTTTATTTGATGAATAATAATCTGAAATTTATTTGAAATTAATTGAGTATTGAAATGACTTATTTACCCTTGTGAGGGTGTAGGTGTGAATAATAAGCCATGAGGGCATTTTGGTCATTTGACCCCTATTTACTATGTTTGATTAAAATTAATTTTTAATGAAATGAAATGCAAAATTCTGGTTTTACTTTCACTCTTGGCCGACCCCCTCTCTCTCCCAAACCCTCTTATTATTTCAAAGTTGAATTTGAAGAA
This sequence comes from Cannabis sativa, assembly GCF_029168945.1. Classification (NCBI taxonomy): domain Eukaryota; kingdom Viridiplantae; phylum Streptophyta; class Magnoliopsida; order Rosales; family Cannabaceae; genus Cannabis; species Cannabis sativa. Next base: position 21,386,237 of record NC_083607.1, read on the forward strand.
AAGCTTGGTTCTTAGCTTGTTTTGGAGCTTTGAAGTTGTGAATTCTTGAGCTTGGAGTTGAGGTAGATTCTTGCTAAGTTTATGTGAAATTTATGGTTGAATTCTTGCTGAAATTATTGTGGAAAAAGCATGCTTTAAGTTGTTTGATCTTGGTTTGCATGTTTAGGGAAATGGATGTTTAATCTTGATAATTTGTGTGTTAATCTCTTGATTTGTGTTTGATTGGGCTTAGAGTACAATTCAAGGATGTTTTACATGCTTAATCTAATTTTTTTATCTATTGTTTTACTTGCTGGAAATTGAATAAGTATGTGTTGGGTTAAAGTTCATGTTCTTGAACTTGGAGTTTTGCTAGTTGAAGCATGATTTGTGATTATTGTGCAATCTGAAATTATGGGGTTTATTGTTGGATTTTGATGCATAATTATGTGTTTTAGACCCTATAATATTTGCTAGCTGCTATAAGTGGGTTAATTGTGAAATTGGTTGTGAAAAGCAAGCTTGAGTTCATGGAACTCAAGCTTGGTGCTTTAATGGCACTTTTTGATTTTTAGTGCAATTGTTGGGTTTAAGTTGTGGAATATGTTTATTATGACATATATTGATGCTCTGGAAAGTTTGGGAATGTTTGGGAATGATTTGAGTGAGTTTTGGGGGTTTAAAGATTGAGAAATTTCGTGTTCTCTGCCCAGACAACCGGAATTCCGGTTGGTTCATCCGGAATTCCGGTTGGAGTTCATCGGGAAATGCTGAAATTTGTTTTGGCCATAACTTTTGACTCGGGACTCCGTTTGGGACGTTCTTTATACCGTTGGAAAGCTCTTTTCGAGCTCTATGTGATTATCTGTATTTGAAATGCCATGAATTTATTTTATGAATGTGAAATCAGGGGTTAACCCTATTTGTGAAAATCCCGGATTGTGTGTGACTAGGATTACGGCACACAGTCGGGAGCACCGGGGATTTGGAATCTCTACTATTGCGGGACAACAGGTAAGACAGTGATTAGCACGTAGAGTATGCGCAGTGGCGCTTATGTTGAGAATGATATGCATAAATGTTAAGTAACCGGGATTAGGGTTATTACCCTAATAGGAACGGTCTAATAGCCTAGGGTTATTACCCTAGTGATATATGTGTATAAATGCCATGCCGTGCTAATTGAAATGAGATTTAAGGATTATGTGCTCAAGGCATAATCAGGTTGGACTCGGTACTCATAACCGAAATGAACCGCTTCTAAGGCCTTAATGTATTTAGACGTGTGAGAGTAACACGTGGGTCTACGTCACGTAGATTTAATTAGATGTGTGAGCGCAACACATAGGTCTACGCCACGTAGACATAAATGGGCATGATGAAATAATGATCAGGTCTGTGCTATACAGACATATGTGAATGAGCATAATATATTTGTTATGATTTATCTTGTCTTCTTGGGCTTGGCTCACGGGTGCTCTACTGTGCAGGAAAGGGTAAGGCATTAGCTGATCAGCCATGAGTTTCAGGAGCAGGGCGAAGAATGTACATGTTCATGCCACTTCAGACCAAGCGGGTTATGGGTCTAACAGTGTTGACTTTTGTATTCTGTTTTGCCGCTTGGGCCACCTCTATGAGTGGATCAAAAATAGGTTGCCCCACCTTAATCCAGGGCAGGTGGCCGGGGGTATGCTTCCGGGAACACCAGGGGGTACAGCAGGAGTATTGCCTCCAGCTGCTCCCGCAGGTGACACCCAGCATATTCCCGGGCTACCGCCCCGGCCTAATGGGCGGGTAGCCATGATCTCCGGAGGTCCCCATATCGGAGGAAACACTCGCAAGGAGCGAAAACGATATGCCGAGGCCGCGAAACACAATGAGGTGTGGGAGGTTACACAACTCCCAGCTCAAAGGCCTCGGCTGATGGACCAACCCATAACGTTCACGGAAGAAGACGCCAAGACAGTGCGTTTTCCTCACCACGACCCGCTGGTCATAGAGACCCCCATCGCGAATAAAGTGGTGGCTAGGGTCTTGATTGACAATGGGAGTTCCGTGAACCTACTCTTCAAAGAAGCCTTCACGGCGATAGGATTGACCGACCGGGACCTCTCGCCTAGTGGGTCACAGCTCACGGGGTTTAACGGGACGACGCTCATCCCGATGGGAAAAGTAAGGCTCCCGGTTACCCTGTGCCAGGATACCCCCCAGAGCACATTTAAATATTGCACCTTCGTGGTGGTAGACTGTCCAACAGCCTACAACGCGATCCTTGGCCGGCCGGCCCTACTGGACTTTGGTGCAATTACTTCAATCCGACACTTGTGCCTAAAATTCCCTACCCAGGAAGCCGGAGTCGGAACTGTGAGGGGAAATCAGGGAGAGGCCAGGCAATGTTACAATGTTGCCACCCACCTACCTGTACTCATGCTCCGGGAATCCCCTGGAATAGAGAAGGCTGAAGAGGATGAGTTGGATCCTCGCATAGGATCCGAAAGGGTCGTGGAACCAATGGAGGACGTCGAAGAAATACCAGTGTGCGACGACGACTCCACTAAAGTACTCCGGATAGGGAAGAGCCTGGATCCGGAGGAAAAAGACAAAATAATAAAAACACTGAAGGGCGCCATCGACATCTTTGCATGGCGCCAAGAAGACATGACCGGCATAAGCCCTCATGTCATCACCCATGTACTCAACGTCAACCCGGACATGCCCCCTGTACAGCAAAAGAGACGCCCGCTCGACTCGGTGAAAGCCGAGGCCTTAGAGAAAGAGGTGGACAAACTTTTGTCCAGTGGCATGATCCGCGACGTATACTATCCGGAATGGCTGGCCAATCCGGTCCTGGTGCCCAAGCCGAACGAAACTTGGCGAGTTTGTATAGATTTCACAGATCTAAACAAAGCCTGCCCAAAGGACTGCTTCCCGCTACCCAGGATCGACCAGATGGTGGACGCCATGTCCGGATTTAAACTGCTGTCTTTCATGGATGCCTATGCTGGGTACAACCAAATAAAAATGCATACGGCAGACCAGGAGTGCACTAGCTTCAGGACCGATAAGGGGGTATACTGCTACCTAGTCATGCCTTTCGGACTGAAAAACGTCGGAGCAACCTATCAAAGAATGGTTAACCGGATGTTTAAAAGCCTCCTGGGACGAAACATGGAGGTATATGTAGACGACATGCTCGTCAAATCCAAAGCATGCAACAGCCATGCAAGCGACTTAGAAGAATGTTTCGAAGTCATCCGGAGATACGGTATGAAGCTCAACCCGAAAAAGTGCACCTTTGGGGTCAAGTCAGGAAAATCCCTAGGCTTCATAGTCAGCCAAAGGGGGATCGAAGCAAACCTGGAGAAAATCCAAGCTCTCCTGGACATGCCATCCCCCAAGAAGCATAAAGACGTACAGAGCTTGACCGGAAAGGTAGCTGCACTGAGCCGCTTTATCTCACGCTCCACGGACAAGTGCATACCCTTCTACAACAAACTGAAGAAGTGCCAAAAGTTCGAATGGTCTGATGAATGCGAGGAGGCATTCAAGAGGTTAAAAGACCACATGGCCAAACCTCCTATCCTATCAAAACCCGTCCTTGGAGAAGACCTGTTCCTTTACTTGGCCGTCTCCGAGCACGCGGTTAGCGCTGCCCTAGTCCGGGAGGAAGAAAAAATTCAGCACCCGGTGTACTATGTCAGTAAGCGCATGATAGGGGCCGAGACAAGGTACCCGGTCATTGAAAAATTAGTATTCTGCCTCCTGGTGGCATCAAGGAAGCTAAGGCCATACTTCCAAGCCCATCCGATCAAAATCTTGACCAACCATCCGCTCCGGCAAGTTCTCCAGAAGCCTGAAGCATCCGGAAGACTCCTCAAGTGGGCAATGGAGCTAAGTCAATTTGACTTACACTACGTACCCCGGATTTCCATAAAAGGCCAAGCCTTGGCAGACTTCATTACCGAATGCAATGAAGCCCAGGCAACAGCTAATACGCCGGTGCCACCAATCCCCACCTGGAGGGTGTTTGTAGACGGAGCTTCTAATGAAAACGGTTCGGGAGCCGGAGTGGCAATGATATCACCAACTGGACTGCGGCTCCAGGCAGCACTCCGATTTAACTTCACAGCTTCAAACAATGAAGCCGAATACGAAGCCTTGATAGCAGGGCTGAAATTGGCAAGAGCTGTAGGAGCCAAAAGAATGGAAGTCTACAGTGACTCTCAACTGGTCGTAAACCAGGTATCCGGAGAATACCAAACTCGCGGCGAGCGGATGGCCGCGTACGTAACAATAGTCCGAGAACTACTCCACGAGTTCGCGGACTATAGAGTAGAGAGAATCCCCCGAGAGAAGAACGCTCACGCGGACTGTCTGGCTAAGTTAGCCTCGGACAGCGAAATCGAAGAGCTGGGGGTAGTACCAGTGGAACGCTTGGCAGAACCAAGCATCAAAATAAAAGAGACCACACTAACGGGTTGGCAAGAACCCAGCTGGATGGTCCCCATCATAAAATACATAACCACAGGTGAGCTGCCCCAAGAGAGGGCACTGTCTCGAAAGATTCAGTATCAGGCTCATCGTTATGTAATGATGGACCAAATTCTCTACCGGAGAGGACTCAACATGCCTTATTTAAGGTGTTTATCGGACCCTGAAGCTAGACAAATCATGCTAGAGGTCCATGAAGGGTTCTGTGGAGATCATACGGGAGGACCCAGCCTCTCAAAGAAAATATTGAGGCAAGGGTACTTCTGGCCAACAATGAAAAAAGATTGTATAGACTATGTCCAAAAGTGTGACTCGTGCCAAAGGTACGCGAACATACCGAGAGCTCCTCCAAACGAGATCACCTTGATGACCAGCCCCTGGCCCTTCGCGGTCTGGGGAATAGATCTCATCAGGTCTCTACCTACGGGGAAAGGAGGGGTAAAGTATGCAATAGTAGCAGTAGACTACGTCACCAAGTGGACAGAGGCATTGGACTTTGTTATCAAAAACATAGTGTGTCGATACGGCTTGCCTCACAAAATAGTCTCAGACAACGGAAAGCAATTTGACTGCGAAGAATTTACCGACTTCTGCAACCAACACGGAGTAGTGAAAAGCTTCTCCGCGGTTGCCAGGCCTCAAACGAACGGCGAGGCGGAAGCGGTCAATAAAATCCTAAAGGTCACCTTGAAAAAGAAGTTGTTGGCCTGTAAAAGTAACTGGCCTGAAGAATTGCCAAGGATATTATGGGCCTACCGGACGACCCCCAGAACCACAACCGGCCACTCGCCCTTCTCAATGGCGTACGGTTGTGAAGCAATGGTCCCGGTAGAAACATTATTCCCATCCCATAGGAGGACGACTTACGATCCTGCCACTAATCAGGCACTGCTCCAAGAAGCTTTGGATCAAGTCGAAGAACTCCGGGATGAGTCTCAAATACGGATGGCTGCTTATCAAAAGAAGGTGACAAAGTATTTTAACTCTAAGGTTAAAAACAGAAAATTTGCTATTGGAGATATGGTCCTAAGAAGGGTTTTCCCAGCCACCCAAGAGCCCGGAGTGGGGGTACTTGGACCAAATTGGGAAGGACCATATGAGATCGAGGACGAGATCGGCTCCGGTACGTATAAACTAAAAAGAATGGACCGAAACCACCGTCCCAAGAGCCTGGAATGCCGATCACCTCAGAAAATATTACCAGTAGCGAAATAAAACTTAGAGTTTGTTAAAAGGGTTTGTACCGTCCAAATGTATACCTCCTCTATATTAAATAAAACTGAGTGCCTTAAAAACAAAGTTTCTATGCCACTCAGGGGGGTACTAGGGTATACCGCACGGACAAACAGAAAAACAAACTAAGTAAAATATCCTGACCCAAAGGGCAGGTCAGAAAGTATGCACAAAAATAAAAAGCATAAGTATAAAAACCCTGATCCAAAGGACAGGTTGAAAAACATAAGTGTGACAAAAAAAGGTCGCATAAAAAATATCCTAGCCCAAAGGGCAGGTCATATACATATAAACGGCCCGGGGACAGGCCTTAAAATATAATTGTCTCCCCTTCAAATGAAAGCTGCTACCTATATGTAAATTGTTCTAAGGCTGCAGCAAATATGTACAAACAAAAAAAAAAGAGTTATAAAAGAAACGGGTGGAATCTTGGTCAGTTGTACGGCAGCTCAGTCAGCCCGCGGAGGAAGGCGAGGTCCAATACGCGCCTCTAGCGCGGCATCAAGCTTCTTCTTCTTTTCCTGAAATTTGGCAATCATTTCCTCGGGTTTGGGATAAAAAGTAAGCTTGATATTCTGATCATTGGTGGACCAAGCCATGTAGACACCATCATCGAAGCGCTTCGGGCACCGGGCGCAGGAAACGGGAGAGAGGAGCTCGGCCCTCTTGGCCTTCCTGGTGGATTGTTCTTTGAAATCCCTAAGCTCCTTCAACTCCGCAGCTAGAGCGGCCTTGGACTCAATGTCCGACTGGTGAGTTTCCTCTAAAGATCTCACCTTGGCGACCATTTCATCCAAAGCCTCCCTGGCCTCCCGGAGATCCCGCCTGGCCTTGTCAGCAGCATCGGTCTGAGCCCTTAGTTCCTCCTGATGTTGGGCCTCCATCCTGTCCCTCCGCTGGGCCTCGTCCCGGATCATGGCCTCGGCCTGGGCCTCCCTCCGTTTGGCCTCCTCTTCCTTGGCCTTGGCAGCCGCCTCCTGGCGCTCGGCAGCCTCCTGGTAAATCTGCCTCTCCGCTGTGAGGTCCTGAAGGACCTTCCTGACATCGTTCATGTCCACAAAGTCGGACAGAACGAAGCCATGGTTTATGATGTTCTTGGAGAGGCGGCCAGCCTCAGCAGCAAGCTGAACCATAATGCAAGGATAAGAAGGAGAAGTTCCTCAAAGGAAATAAATAAAATACAAACAATAAAAGGAAAAGCAAAAATTGCAAAGTACTTACCACCGTGAGAGAATGGCTGAGGTCCTGGACCTGGAAGATGGAGTTCAGGGAAGCGCAAGTGGCAAACCGCTTAGGCGCGCAACGGGTGAGCTGAGAAGCGAACTCGCCGGTCATCTCCGCGGCAAAAGGAGCCAAAGTGGGCCCTAGGAAACGACGGAACCAGTCCGATAAGGGGTCCAGATTAAGGTCCCACGGATCCTGGTAATCCGGGTGGTTGATGCTCGCCTCGACCTCCGCCCGCAGAATCCTCCTAAGAGCTTCCACTTCGGCGTACCCCCGGGAGTACTCATCCATAGCATAGTTATGCTTGGCTATTCGAAGCTCCTGCCTCACCTCGTCCCCCGGAATCGGGGTAAGCACGATGTTGGGAGGAGCAGGATTTTCCTCCATGGGAGAGACCCCGCCGTCCAGACTATGAGCAGGAGTGTCGGCCCTCCGAGGCTTCTTGGGCTCATCCTGGGCAATCATCTTGCCCTTGCGCTTACGAATCAGAGCCACCTCAGGCTCCTCCTCGCCCTCCTCAGCTTCCTCCGGAAGGGCTCGGGCCTCTCCCGCACCCTCAGCGGCTTCCTCCGAGAAGTCCCATCCCTTCCCTTGGCCTTCTCCCGGAAGCACCTCCTCGTCATCCACTAAGTCAATAGTGTCGGGGGGAGCGCTGGAAGAAACCTTCAAGGAAGGGGCCGGGGGAGAAGAGGTAAAGGCCGGAGGAGCCACGGGAGTATGAACTCCAGCAAGCTGGTCCAGGATGGCATCTATGGAGATACCTGATTCACAAAATAAGCAAGTGTTAGAAGACCGTGAGGAACCGCTTATACAAGACATAACAAATAAGCTACTCCTACCCGAACTTCCTAATTCAGCCCTAGCAAAGTCCTGAACTTTAATGCTGGCGGCGTCATCTCCGAGATAACTGTCCGAGGGCCGAAACCAGCTGGACGTTATGTAAGCTGATGGACCTAAGGGAATAGGATCCGGAGGGCCGGAGCCCATCCGGGACCGACCTAGGTAATCTCCTAAGTTCGAAAAATAAAATTCCTTCAAACGATCCCCCCACCGGGTCGACGGCATCTTAAATCTACGAAGACGCTCGTCGAACCCTACGGGCCTACGACTGGTATATTCATCAACGGAAGGAACATGACGAATTATCAAGGGAGACTTACCGCCGGCACCGGAGGTGCTAGCACCAGGAGCCCCCGAGTTTGGTTCGGGGACCGGAGGCTGTGGCCGGGGAGTTTGCTTCTCGGAAGAATCTTCAATGCGAAGGGGCCTCCGGGCAGGACGACCCCCAATCTCTTCTTGAAGAATCTTGTCAAAAAATTTAGCCTCGGACTTCCCGGCAATGGCTTGGCTCCGTCGCACCACCGGACTCCCCACGCGAAGTCCTCTCCCAGAAGCTGCCTGGGCCTGAGAGTATGCTTTCTCCTGGGCCTTCCGGTAGAGATAATCTTAGTATTTTTTCTCTGCCGTGGCAATGAGTTCATCCCGGAAGGCCTTCTCCGCAACCGGCGCCCTCACATTGGGGCAGACGACCCGGGAGAGGTTGGAGTCCTCCACGGATTGGTGAGGAAGGATAAGTTTGGCCTTCCTACAATTCTCCGTGGTGACTAAGCCCCCAACGTCGAGATCGGCACGGTCGTAGGAAGCAAAGGCTTGGGCCCTTCGGAGGAAAGCCTGAGTAGGAGGCGTCCGTTGGTAAGGTGGGATCCGCACCCACTCCGTGAGGAGCTCCGGGTGGTCCACAGCCCTGAACCCGGAGGTGAAGAAAAAGCGATGGCGATACTCCTTAACGTGAGTCTGCCTATTATACGGAACCACCCCCTCGTTAGCAGGATGGATCCGGAACCCATAAAAACCATCCTTAAGTTTGTCCCCTTTCTTGGGGACGGATACAAGTTCGTAAAAATACAAAATTTCCGCCGGGCTGGGAGCCCCCCAGCCGCGGGCGGTATAAAAAATAAATAAGCCTGAGAGCAGGCGGTAAGCTTGAGGAATGAGTTGGTATGGCGCAAGGCCGACAAATACAAGGAAATTAACAAAATAATCTTGAAGCGGGAGCATGGCACCGGCCATCAAATGAGTCTGGCTCCAGGCCCCGAAGCCGTCATAGTTATGATTAGGCGTCTCCGAGTCGCGAGGAGGCCGGTGATAGGTCCCTGAAGTGGAGGGTTGGATCCCAGCGACTTCTATAATATTCTCCAGCTGGTGAGGGCAAGTCAAGGTGGATCGAAGCTCAGCCGCTTCCCACCCAGTCGCACGGGATTTGTACCCCTCCTGGGCAACAGGTCCCAGGGAAACCTCCTCCAACGTGGCCATGTCTTTTCCACTCTTCTTCGAAGATTTCGAACCAGAGGCAGACATTTTGTGTTCTACGAAAGACAAAAAGGGAAAAAGAAAATTCCAGCAGTTAGGTCCCATACCAAACCCTAAGTCAAGAAAAAGGGAGTGGGGGTCCCCTAACCGCTGGAAAGAGGCCCCCTCCGGACACGTGTCACATGGGAAACCCTAGAGAGATTCCCTGAACAAGTGTCGGGTGCAGTGAAATCGCAGAAAGTGGTTTTTTAAAAAAAAAAGAAAAAAAAACCATTCTATGCCCTAAGCAACTGTTGAACGAAGAACACATGGTTCTCTTCAACAAAAATGCACATTGTAACAGAGGCATGATAATGGCGATCCTACAACTAAAGCAGTAGACATAAAACAGAACACTTGAAGAACCTCAACACTCGCATACCCAGAAATCTCAGAATACGAACCCAGTGAAACAAACAAAGCAAGTAAAGGCATGTCATTATCAAAGGATGCAAAAAACTTACAGTAAATCGTTGAACTGGGGGTCCTGAATGTGGTCGAGTAAAAGTTGAAGAAGAACTGTTGAAAGCAAACACTGGAAAACTGGGAAAAATGTCTAAGTGCTAAGACAATTCGTGCTGTTTTGGAGAATTTCCTCTCTAGGAAATTCGAGCAAAAATGGCAAGGAATGGAAAGTAACCAAACTGAAGGAAAGATGGTGGCTTTTATAGGCAAAAGTGCATGAGGAACAGGCGTCGCCACCTACCAATCGTACGGTGGGGGAGATGCACGATTCGAATTCCTGAAAATCAACAGATCAGATCAAGCTGCCATAAAGGCGGTGGAAACGTTTGAGTATCCGTCTGACACCATTAATGCGCCGCATCAATCAAAGGGCGTGAAACGAATCGACCTCTGCAAAAAGCGAATCGCTGCATTTAATGCCATCATTAGGCACACTTTCACGCGCCCCAAACTCGTGTCGGGAAACCGAGGAGGCGGCCGGAGACATCCCTGCAAAAAAGCGAATCGCTGCATTAAATACCATCATTAAATGTGCCCTCACGCGCTCTGGGCTTGAGCCAGGGAAACGAGGAGTCAACCGGAGGCACTTAAGCAAGCCTTGGTTTATTTTTTCCAAGTAAACAAGGCTTGGGGGGTAAATGTTGCCCCTGAATTCGCCCAATATACGTGGACCAGTCGAAAAGGGACACGTGGGTCAGATAACTTATAAATATTTGATAAGTCTTTGTATGCCATAAGGAAGCACCCTGGGCATAGGTCCCGGAGGAGGCACCCGGAGTGTAAGGTGCTCCCAGAAGCTCGCATAGCATGAAGCCTCTCCGGGATGTGTCAGGCCTCTCCTGAGCAATCAAGTCGCATTTAATGCCGCATGGGAGGAAGCGTGTTGGGTCTGTAACATGCAATAAAGTCTGACGGCACAACCCCCAAACAGTAGCGCTACAGTAATGATCATTTAAGTCTAGCGACGGCTACCCTGCGAAGAGTCACGTCAATCACAAGGCAAAAAGGACATTCCTCATAAAAACCCTACAGCACCTAGGGATTTGACCATGCATCACCCATGGTATATTCATTGGAAATGCCCAACTTTATGGATATTTGCAGATACATGTGTAAGAACAATCCTAGGGATTACCCCACCAAAACACTATAAATACCCCCTCAAAACTCATTTAATGGGGTCGAGAATCTTGGGTTGCATAAGAGCAAGAAGAGAAAATACTCACCAAGAACATTCTCTGTATTTACGAGAAAAACATTCTCTCAAGTGTGGAATCTGTATTAAATACATCCATTAATAACAAAGACTCGTGGACTAAGGCTCATTAACGCCCCAACCACGTAAAAAATCCTCATCTCACTTTCCTACAGCTCTTTAGTATAATCATATTTTAACAGTTGCCGAAAATCTCGGTCAACAGTAAGCAAAGGATGATCTCCTTCGAGCTTGACCAAACGAAAATAAATGGTGGAGATCTCATTTCACATAAGCTGAAATATCATTTATACGGGGTCAAGTGTTTTAAGGATAAAATACATAGCAGGGTGTTACGGTAATTTAATCCCTTTACTGTGTAGATCATTCATATAGAGGATAATTGATCAAATTAGGATTATAACAATGGATAACTAATGATGTGTCTATATGGTGGAACATATAGAGCATTCTATATACTGAGAGTGCAATTCTAAGTTCTATACGTGGATTCAACGAAGAATTAATAAGTTAGTGAATTTTAGTGCTAATTTCTTGATCTACTTATTGGAAGCTCGGTTATATAGACCCATGGTCCCCCCACTAGTTGAGATAATATTGCTTGTAAGACTCATGTAATTGGTTTTGATTAATCAATTATAATTCACAAATTAGACTATGTCTATTTGTGGAATTTTCACTAAGTAAGGGCGAAATTGTAAAGAAAGAGTTAATAGGGGCATATTTGTTAATTATGATACTTTGTATGGTTCAGTTAATAAATATGATAAATGACAATATTATTTAATAATTATTTATAGTTATTAAATAGTTAGAATTGGCATTTAAATGGTTGAATTAGGAAATTGGCATTTTTGAGAAAATCAGATACAAAAGGTGTTAAAATTGCAAAATTGCAAAAAGCAAGGCCCAATCCACTAAGTGTATGGCCGGCCACCTATGTAGCTATTTTAAGTTGATTTTTTCATTATTTTAATGCCATATAATTCAAATCTAACCCTAGTGGAATGCTATAAATAGATAGTGAAGGCTTCAGGAAAATTACACTTTTCTTCTGACTTTCTGAATCAGAAAAACTGAGCCTTCTCTCTCCCTATCTGGCTGACCACTCCCTCTCTTCTTCTTCAATATTTCGAAATCCTTAGTCTATGAGTAGTGCCCACACACATCAAGTGATACCTCAATCATAGTGAGGAAGATCGTGAAGAAAGATCATCAGCAAAGGAGTTTCAGCATCAAAGATTCAGAGAAAGAGATCTAGGTTCAGATATTGATAATGCTCTGCTACAGAAAGGAATCAAGGGCTACATATCTGAACGGAAGAAGTCATATTATTCCACTGCACCCAATGTAAGGTTTCCTAAACTTTATATGTGTTTATTTCATCGTTTTAGAAAGTTCATATTTAGGATGTTAATAAACATACTTGTGAGTAGATCTAAGATCCTGGTAAAATCATTTCCAATAGTGCAGTCGATTAGAGTTTCAAATGCCTCGACTTCCCCCCAAAAGTAAATATTGGGAAATTAAAAGCAATCAAGTACCTAGAGAAGGGTAACTGTCAAAAGCGTGTGAGTGAAAGGCGCGTCTCGAGGTACAATTCAATCAGAACATTAATTAGCCAAAAACTGAAGGGACTTCTGGTCAGAGTCACATCGAATCACGTGTTGGGTTTTATGCCCTAAATAAAACTCATTTCAATATAATCAGATTTACTTATTAATATAGATCAGAAATAACATTTAATGTTGCATGGTTCACATGATTTATTTCATGATTATATGTACATAATGTATAGATTCATCTGAAACCCTTTTCACATACTTGATCCTGTTTATTGTCCCGTCAACACATTGGAAAGTAAACATGACTATGTGAATAAAGTTTCCTAGATTTATCAGACACAGGGTTTTACTGATATGATAATCTACAACAAGAGTTTACTTGTATTTGGAGAAATACTATATTCTTTCCAGAACATTGGTTAAAGTAAAGCTCAGGTTGGATGCATGGAGTATGCATCGGAAGGGACCAATATTGAACTTTGACTTAGATTTAATTAAACTTACCGTAAAATCTATTCAAGTCAATATCGCCTAGTTGATCCTAGATCAAATGATCTTAATCCTGTTATGATTAGGCTCAATCTTGAAAGGCTATTCGTGTTCCTTGAATTGTTAGTTAAGCCTACTTTTAGGTCAGGGTGATACGTACTTTTTGGGAACACGGTAGTGCAATTGAGTGGGAGCGCTAGCATAAACATGGAATCTATAGCTTCTATCTGGCGAATAGTAAGCAAAGGATGATCTCCTTCGAGCTTGACCAAACGAAAATAAATGGTGGAGATCTCATTTCACATAAGCTGAAATATCATTTATACGGGGTCAAGTGTTTTAAGGATAAAATACATGGATAACTAATGATGTGTCTATATGGTGGAACATATAGAGCATTCTATATACTGAGAGTGCAATTCTAAGTTCTATGCGTGGATTCAACAAAGAATTAATAAGTTAGTGAATTTTAGTGCTAAATTCTTGATCTACTTATTGGAAGCTCGGTTATATAGACCCATGGTCCCCCCACTAGTTGAGATAATATTGCTTGTAAGACTCGTGTAATTGGTTTTGATTAATCAATTATAATTCTCAAATTAGACTATGTCTATTTGTGAATTTTTCACTAAGTAAGGGCGAAATTGTAAAGAAAGAGTTTTAGGGGCATATTTGTTAATTATGATACTTTGTATGGTTCAATTAATAAATATGATAAATGAAAATATTATTTAATAATTATTTATAGTTATTAAATAGTTAGAATTGGCATTTAAATGGTTGAATTAGAAAATTGGCGTTTTTGAGAAAATCAGATGCAGAAAAGATAAAACTGCAAAATTGCAAAAAGTGAGGCCCAAATCCACTTGTATAGGGCCAGCCACTTTTGTAGGAAATTTAAGTTGATTTTTTCATGATTTTAATGCCATATAATTCAAACCTAACCCTAGTGGAATGCTATAAATATATAGTGAAGGCTTCAGAAAAATAAGACTTTTTCCTGACACTTTCTGAATCAAAAAAACCTGAGCCTTCTCTCTCCCTATCTGGCTGACCACTCCCTCTCTTCTTCTTCAATATTTTGAAATCCTTAGTGATTAGAGTAGTGCCCACACACATCAAGCAATACCTCAATCATAGTGAGGAAGATCGTGAAGAAAGATCATCAGCAAAGGAGTTTCAGCATCAAGGATTCAGAGAAAGAGATCCAGGTTCAGATATTGATAATGCTCTGCTACAGAAAGGAATCAAGGGCTAGATATCTGAACGGAAGGAGTCATATTATTCCGCTGCACCCAATGTAAGGTTTCCTAAACTTTATATGTGTTTAATTTATCGTTTTAGAAAGTTCTTATTTAGGATGTTAATAAACATACTTGTGAGTACATCTAAGATCCTGGTAAAATAATTTCCAACAACTGGCCTCAGAGCCATGGTAATTGATTTACTTGCAAGAAATTTGGACTTTAAAACGATTGTTTGTATGTTCTTTGGATGGTATCATGTTGTATTGAGTGTTATTTGATGATTGATTGATGTTGGTAAATTTTCGTGAAAAATAATTGCAATTTTGTTTCTGGAATTATTTTTATTGGATAGTATGGAAAAAATTAAGCAAGTTAGCCTTTTACAGAACTCAATTTCGTTTTTATTTGAATTAGTTATGAATTTTTGAAGATTTGAAAAAATCGGGGCTGTGCTGATATTTTCCTGCGATCGCAAATCTGTCCGTACAGTTCACAATTTTTTTGTTTTTCTTCGATTTTTCATGCTTTTTCATGGAATTAACTTCCGATTTTTGGTATAGTTTTGTATTTGTACTATTACTATTCCTAATTCAATTCTAATTATCATTTTGAATTATTTTAATATTTTTTAAATTTAATTCAAGATATTAGTGTAATTTGAATTTGAATAGAATTAGTATCTATCTTCTTGCTTAAAAATCTATCTTATTTTAAAATTTGATTATATCTTATCTTATTTTAAATTTAAAAATAAGATATTTATAATCATGTAATTTTTAAATGATATAATATATTTTGCTAATTTTTTAAATTTTGTTATTTTATTTATTTAAATTACATTTAAAATTTGAAAAAGATATTAATTTATCTTTTCTAATTTTTTATTTAATTTTTATTTATAAAATAACATTTAAAATTTAAAAGTAGTTAGCAAATTTTGAAATGATATTTAGGTTGGTTGAAACCTAATTTTTCAAAATTGTAGGTTTAATTTTAAATTTAAATATTTAATTAATTTTCGAATTTTTTTTAAATTTTTTCAAAAATCTTTTTTAATAATATTTCGAAATTAATTATTTAATTTAAAATTAAATAAATCCTACATCCAACTATCCAGCTAACCCTGTTGCAGGAGTATGTGTTTTAGCTTGTTTGTAAGTTTTCAAAACCTATTATTACTTGATTGCAAATAGCCATGGTTACTTTTTTACCAGATCTAATGATCTGATGGCTCCCTTGGTCAAGTTAATAATTTGTAACAGGTATATTTACAATCTTCTTTCATCTGTGTATGACCTAGCAACATGATAGGACCCATCCAAAGTGTGCCTGTGTGAGTCTATGTGTTTAATTTTATTATAGATGCATATAGGTTGCTGTTGCTAAAATAAATTATCATAGTTCTTGATAGAATTTATTTAGGCCCATTTAGTTTTTGGGCCTATTCAATTAATAACAGTTGTTCTTATTAAGGTTAAATTCCTCTCTTTTGGGCCTTGTGTGAGAGTTGGGAGCCATAGAAGTGGGTACGACATACTGAACCCAAAACCCCCTCACATGAACCACCCCAATTGTGAAGGCCCATTTGCCTGATTTGAACAACTGTACTAGGTTAATTACACTAGTTTAACCTAATAAAATTGATTAGCAACATAATTAATTTCATTTATTTTGAAATTAATTTAAGAAAATTATAGTTCAAAGAATTTTTTATTCTAAGTTAAACTATATGTATTTTTCTTGTATTTAATTAAATATAGAATTATAACCATCTAGATTCTTTCTGGAACTTAATTTAAATTTTTTCATTAAATATTCTTATTTAAGTTGATATTTAGTTATCTACAGCTAACCAACTTAAATCTGAATATCTTTTGGATTTAAAATTTCAAAATTAAGTTGAGGAATTTTAGGCATTGGTTATTAAGATTCTTTAGATATTTTTTAAGTTAATATCTTTTCGAATATTAACTTAAAATGGAATATTTTAGATATTTTTTAAGTTAATATCTTTTCGAATATTTTCAAATTAAGTGGTTACAACTTAATTTTTGATATTTAATTAAATTTAAATTTGAAAAATATTTAGGTTTTAGATTTTTTTTCTAATACAACCTAAATTAGATATTTTTTCAAATTTTGTGGAAAAGATACTTAGTCAAATAAGATATTTTCTAGATAGTTATTTCTAGACTACTTATTATTTCTAATATTTAAAAGGAAAATATTATACATTGTGAAATTAATTATTTATATAATTAATTTTGGTACAATTTATTTTAAGTATATTTTTCCTAGTATTAAACTAGAGATTAATAATTAAGCCTTCTCTACACTTAATTATTTATTTCTTGAATTTAATTAACTTGAAAATTAAATATCTAAGTTGATTCTCATCATCATACTTAAATATTTCTTTTTCATGACACTTAATTAAATAGAAAATTATTTTTAGTTGAAATTTATTTTTTCAACTAAATTTAAATAATTTTCAAAATATATTTTTTCTTTATTTTATTAATCAAATTTCGAAATTGTATTTCTTAAATGCTGGAATTTCGAATTTTATTTGAAAAATAGATTAAAGTTGTAAATTATTTATTTTAATTTTGGACCAACTTAAATCAATAATTTTTTCATTTAATGATTAATTAAAATAAATTGAATTAAAGTATATTATTAGAAATTGAATTAATTAGTCAAAGAAAAATCTAGATAGATGATATTTTTGGTTGAAGTATTTTTCTAGTGTATTTAATTAAATAAGAAATTAATATTTAAGTTGATTTTCATCATCATACTTAAATATTTGAAATTTTTCTTATATATTTAATTAAATAGGAAAATTATATTTTTTTTTGTTGTAAATTAATTTTATTAATTTATTTTAGGCCAACATTAAATTAGAATAATTTTTCCACGATTAATTTTTTATTTTAACATGCATTTTCGAAAATTGTATTCTTAAATACTTTAATTTTTTGAAATGCAATATATATTTATAGAAAATTAAATTTGAGTTGTAAATTAATTTATATTAATTTTGTAACAACTTAAATTGAATATTTTTCTAAATATTTATTGGAAATTATTACTAAGATGGAAGAAATTCATGTTATTTTCATATCCATCTAAGTAAAATTTATAAATATTAAATTAAAATTTATATTTGGAATTTCATTCTAAATTGGAAATTTTAATTAAATAAATATATATTTAAAATAAATAAATTAAATAAAGAGAATCAAAGAAAATACAACTCACTTTAAATAATGAGCTTGATTATTATTAAGACATTCGATCTCCATTGTGGGTTTTACACCGCGTTTGTTTTAGTGAGTAATCCTCCCTAATGGAGGAACGTTCATTAGCAATTTCACACCGTTTAACCTCGCATGATAAGTAGTTTGTAAGTGTTTTGTATGGTATGGATCACCCTAATGGTGGCGACCATACTTGACTTGCAAATTATGAAACAATGGTGGAAGCTCATAAGATAGAATTGCCTTGACTCTCGCCTAAACGAGACAACGCTGAATTCCAATCTTGATCGAATAAAAGGTTGCTAGAATGGTTATCATTTTAGATGAGCTGACAACTCTATTCAATGGATGATGCTTTGACTCTCGCCTAAACGGGACACTGTATCAGTTTGTTGAAAAACCTTGGAAATTATTTAGGATTGTATGTTTTAGTATTTTCACTTGTCATTCCTACTTGCTATATGCTTATAATTTCTGAATTGTGTATGAATTTATATTGAACCATGTTATTTTCTGTTATTAAGTTGTAGTTTAATTTCGAATCTTCATTGTTGGTCTAACATGTTTGTTTTTCTAATGAGATAAATCCCTAATGGATTTTCACCATTAGACATACATAATAGTGTTAGATCTCGAAAGATAAATATTGTATATGCAACATCTAGCTGTTCATCAATTAATGACACCTTAGACTAGTATTTTTACAATATGAAACAAGAAGATTACATAAATAAGATTACTTTGTCTTTCGCTAATCGAAGCATCGTTGGATTCTTATTTATAAACGAAATTATCCTAATTCCTCTTAGCTTATTCATTTCGAATTAGCTCCATAATATATCATTGGATGAATGGTCTATAAATAATTTCATGTCATTATACTTTCTCTTAAGAAATTAAATGACGCATATGATTATAATCCCGAAATTGTATTCCCAATTGATATAAATCCTCAATCTTAGAAATCTCCTACTTGTATGGGCAAATCTGACTTAGAGTTTGTATTAGTAGTGGTGGTCCAAGATAGAATTACTCATTATTTTTGGTATAAATTTAAGTCTTTGACTTTAATTTTAGAATCCAAACAGAAATTTTCTTATATTTCTAATTCCAGAATACAATACGGTTACACTTTCTCAAGTGTTTAATATCTATCTTCTATTAATGGATTAAAACTGTATGGAATATGAGTTAGGTATTCTATGACCAGGATCCACTTGCAGTACTCTAAGAACTCTTTGATGTAACTATACCTAAGTCATCAAAAGACACTACCATTTTTTTTAATCTATGGCATTTGTATCTTGTTCATAGTGGATTTGACAAGATCAATCTCTGGAAAGAGTTAATATGCCTATATCCACTGAAAGTAGTTCATCTCATTCGCAGATGGATGTACATTCAGGGGTGGATATGAGTTTTTCGTTGTATTCTTAAAACGATAACTCTAGATTATACCTTTTAGCAAGAAATTTGAAACGTTTGAAAAATTTCATTAATTTCTAGCAATGGTTAAAACCATTAAGGTAAGTGGTTAAAGATCTTGCGAACTGATAGGGGTGGAGAAATAGTTAGTAGATATGCAGTTCAAAGATCATTAAATTGTTTTTTTGAATTATATCCAAACTTACCTCCCCAGAAATTTTGAGTTGCATATTGATGATTAGTTACTAGTCGTTGCCTAAATCCTTCTATGGTAATACAATTTCAGAATGATGTAATGGTTGGGTACTTAATGTAAATCATTACTAGATTCATGGATGACCTAATCAAAATCTTAAGAAAAGCTAGAACTGTTAACCATGGTTTGTTAGCTATTCTAAGTGATTAGGGGTGGACCATCCCATTGTCAATACATAAGAAAGTGTTTGTTCAAACAAATACTACTTTTCTAAGAAAATGACTAAGTCTAAAAACAAGTAGCAAATAAAGGAGATATTTTTTCTTGATTCCAAAAGTGTTCTATCATCTTATATAACATATGATGATCCCACTGCCTCTGTTGTCTTGTCACAACCGAAGAGATCAATACCATTTAGTTTTCTTAGACATAATTCACGGTGCCTTGTCGTAGTGGGAGAGTTTCTAGGAACTCACCTTCTTATGACTTGGGAGACACTAGTGATTAAAATCCATTGTGAGTTTAAACAAGTAATGGATTGTCAAGATAAGAAACTAAGAAGAAAGCCAATAGAACTATGGTTTAATCCATTCACATGGAGTAACCTAAAGTTTTCTATTACAAGGACATAAAAGGAAATTTTCGTTTATAAGGCCATTCAATGGACTTAACAAACTTCCTGTTCCTAGTATTATAGGTTTGAGTTTATCTAAACCTAGGGCTTGTGGTATACCTGGTAATTACTTACTCTAATGCAAGCAACTTACTTTAGTAAGATGCTGAAGCATTTTCTTTCTAATGGCAATCTATAGAAGCTTCACAACTTCTTAGGTATAGATTTTATTTATCTAAGGAAAAGTCTTAACTATTCCAGAAAAGATAAAGCCATGAAATAATTTCTTATATCAACAGTGAGAGGTCTTAGATATGCTTTTGTATGCCTTAGACCAGACACCTGCTGTTGAGTGGGAGTAATGAGTAGGTATCAGATTAATCCAGGAGAAGAACATTGGAAGACAATCAAGTAAATCCTAAGATTAAGAAGAGGAACTATATGTTAGTCTATAAGGGTATGTTTAAAACTCTTAGACTACACCATATCAGATTTCGAAATTTGCCTTTGTGCTAGTAAATCTTTCTGATAAGATGGTGGTTACTCTGGGGGTGGAATAGTGATTTTGGAGAAGTGTAAAAACCTATCTGAAGTCTCTAGGTCTACCAGAGAGAGACTGAATGTTAAAGATGCAGGAAAGGTACTTATTCAGTCTAAGGAAAGTTCTATACATCTTTGGCACCATTCCAAATTGCCTTAAACTACTAGTGTTAATTTCCTGATTAACCAAAAGTAGTTGCCAAAGGTATAGAATCCAGTATCCCAAGAGAGTAGACATATAGAGAGGAATTTCACATTATCAATGATTTTGTGATTAAAGGAAGAGTAATAGTGGAGAAAATGTTGTGGTTAATTCAACCTTTCAGATCCTATTACGAGGAGTTTACTACTACTACACTTGATTTGTATATCAAGGTGTTGAGATTATTTGAAACGCACTTTTTTGTTTTATATTAGTGCAAGTGGGAGTTTGTTGGGTTTTATGCCCTAAATAAAACTCATTTCAATATAATCAGATTTACTTATTAATATAGATCAGAAATAACATTTAATGTTGCATGGTTCACATGATTTATTTCATGATTATATGTACATAATGTATAGATTCATCTGAAACCCTTTTCACATACTTGATCCTGTTTATTGTGTTGTCAACACATTGGAAAGTAAACATGACTATGTGAATAAACTTTCCTAGATTTATCAGACACAGGGTTTTACTGATATGATAATCTACAACAAGAGTTTACTTGTATTTGGAGAAATACTATGTTCTTTCCAGAACATTGGTTAAAGTAAAGCTCAGGTTGGATGCATGGAGTATGCATCGGAAGGGACCGATATTGAACTTTGACTTAGATTTAATTAAACTTACCGTAGAATCTATTCAAGTCAATATCGCCAAGTTGATCCTAGATCAAATGATCTTAATCCTGTTATGATTAGGCTCAATCTTGAAAGGCTATTCGTGTTCTTTGATTTGTTTGTTAAGCCTACTTTTAGGTCAGGGTGATACGTACATTTTGGGAACACGGTAGTGCAATTGAGTGGGAGCGCTAGCATAAAAAGGTGTTAAAATTGCAAAATTGCAAAAAGCAAGGCCCAATCCACTAAGTGTATGGCCGGCCACCTATGTAGCTATTTTAAGTTGATTTTTTCATTATTTTAATGCCATATAATTCAAATCTAACCCTAGTGGAATGCTATAAATAGATAGTGAAGGCTTCAGGAAAATTACACTTTTCTTCTGACTTTCTGAATCAGAAAAACTGAGCCTTCTCTCTCCCTATCTGGCTGACCACTCCCTCTCTTCTTCTTCAATATTTCGAAATCCTTAGTCTATGAGTAGTGCCCACACACATCAAGTGATACCTCAATCATAGTGAGGAAGATCGTGAAGAAAGATCATCAGCAAAGGAGTTTCAGCATCAAAGATTCAGAGAAAGAGATCCAGGTTCAGATATTGATAATGCTCTGCTACAGAAAGGAATCAAGGGCTACATATCTGAACGGAAGAAGTCATATTATTCCACTGCACCCAATGTAAGGTTTCCTAAACTTTATATGTGTTTATTTCATCGTTTTAGAAAGTTCATATTTAGGATGTTAATAAACATACTTGTGAGTAGATCTAAGATCCTGGTAAAATCATTTCCAATAGTGCAGTCGATTAGAGTTTCAAATGCCTCGACTTCCCCCCAAAAGTAAATATTGGGAAATTAAAAGCAATCAAGTACCTAGAGAAGGGTAACTGTCAAAAGTGTGTGAGTGAAAGGCGCGTCTCGAGGTACAATTCAATCAGAACATTAATGAGCCAAAAACTGAAGGGACTTCTGGTCAGAGTCACATCGAATCACGTGTTGGGTTTTATGCCCTAAATAAAACTCATTTCAATATAATCAGATTTACTTATTAATATAGATCAGAAATAACATTTAATGTTGCATGGTTCACATGATTTATTTCATGATTATATGTACATAATGTATAGATTCATCTGAAACCCTTTTCACATACTTGATCCTGTTTATTGTGCCGTCAACACATTGGAAAGTAAACATGACTATGTGAATAAAGTTTCCTAGATTTATCAGACACAGGGTTTTACTGATATGATAATCTACAACAAGAGTTTACTTGTATTTGGAGAAATACTATATTCTTTCCAGAACATTGGTTAAAGTAAAGCTCAGGTTGGATGCATGGAGTATGCATCGGAAGGGACCGATATTGAACTTTGACTTAGATTTAATTAAACTTACCGTAAAATCTATTCAAGTCAATATCGCCTAGTTGATCCTAGATCAAATGATCTTAATCCTGTTATGATTAGGCTCAATCTTGAAAGGCTATTCGTGTTCCTTGAATTGTTAGTTAAGCCTACTTTTAGGTCAGGGTGATACGTACTTTTTGGGAACACGGTAGTGCAATTGAGTGGGAGCGCTAGCATAAACATGGAATCTATAGCTTCTATCTGGCGAATAGTAAGCAAAGGATGATCTCCTTCGAGCTTGACCAAACGAAAATAAATGGTGGAGATCTCATTTCACATAAGCTGAAATATCATTTATACGGGGTCAAGTGTTTTAAGGATAAAATACATGGATAACTAATGATGTGTCTATATGGTGGAACATATAGAGCATTCTATATACTGAGAGTGCAATTCTAAGTTCTATGCGTGGATTCAACGAAGAATTAATAAGTTAGTGAATTTTAGTGCTAAATTCTTCATCTACTTATTGGAAGCTCGGTTATATAGACCCATGGTCCCCCAACTAGTTGAGATAATATTTCTTGTAAGACTCATGTAATTGGTTTTGATTAATCAATTATAATTCTCAAATTAGACTATGTCTATTTGTGAATTTTTCACTAAGTAAGGGCGAAATTGTAAAGAAAGAGTTTTAGGGGCATATTTGTTAATTATGATACTTTGTATGGTTCAATTAATCAATATGATAAATGACAATATTATTTAATAATTATTTATAGTTATTAAATAGTTAGAATTGGCATTTAAATGGTTGAATTAGAAAATTGGCGTTTTTGAGAAAATCAGATGCAGAAAAGATAAAACTGCAAAATTGCAAAAAGTGAGGCCCAAATCCACTTGTATAGGGCCAGCCACTTTTGTAGGAAATTTAAGTTGATTTTTTCATTATTTTAATGCCATATAATTCAAACCTAACCCTAGTGGAATGCTATAAATAGATAGTGAAGGCTTCAGAAAAATAAGACTTTTTCCTGACACTTTCTGAATCAGAAAAACCTGAGCCTTCTCTCTCCCTATCTGGCTGACCACTCCCTCTCTTCTTCTTCAATATTTCGAAATCCTTAGTGATTAGAGTAGTGCCCACACACATCAAGCAATACCTCAATCATAGTGAGGAAGATCGTGAAGAAAGATCATCAGCAAAGGAGTTTCAGCATCAAGGATTCAGAGAAAGAGATCCAGGTTCAGATATTGATAATGCTCTGCTACAGAAAGGAATCAAGGGCTAGATATCTGAACGGAAGGAGTCATATTATTCTGCTGCACCCAATGTAAGGTTTCCTAAACTTTATATGTGTTTAATTTATCGTTTTAGAAAGTTCTTATTTAGGATGTTAATAAACATACTTGTGAGTAGATCTAAGATCCTGGTAAAATAATTTCCAACATCACGAACAAACGCATCCAACACGTGTCACACATTCAGATGAGAGGTCTGCTTAGTTAAAGTCTACGCACGACTTTGGAAGTCCCGTGCAGACTTGGGGGCAAATGTTATCCCATTTTTTGTACTGTGACGTGGTAGCACATGCTAGTGACACTTGGACCTTATTCCCTACATATGGATGAAGAGATGTTCCGAACAAAGCTCAGCATACACCTGCATGAATAATGTCTTCCCAACCAAGTAGTAGACAATCCGAGCAGTGTATCAACACTTAGCAATTCCAAGACTTGCATCGTGAAGCACAAAATCAATCCCTACAAGTCTGGGATCGTATCACAGAGATATGGAAAGTTGTCCAAATCCCACAATCTGTGTATTCTAAATATGTAATATATGTTCTTACCAATTATAGACATTGTAAGCAAAAGGGAAACCTCCGCTCAAGCATTTAGCCCTATAAATAGTGATCCATTCTCACTGGTAAGGTGGTCGAAAGAATTACTTTAAAGAAATCTAAGAGAGCATACTCAAAGATTTCATTGTGAGAGCTTCAAGAGAGGAAACATTGTATTCTTTGTTTTTGAGTTAATACAAAGTAAGGGGAGTAGGTTATTACTGAACTAAAGGGGCCAAAACTCTTTAATTTCTGTGTTCTTTATTACTTATTCGTTTATACTTCATGTTAATTACATTTTCTATTGCTTACTATTTGACTCATTGTTGTTGGCTAAAAGCGAGGTCAACAGTAATAATTAGTACAATATTATATTTTATCCATACATATTATTACCTATTATTTAATACAATGCAACCCTTATACTGTGTTGACAGAGCTTTTTGGCAACCAATTGATTAGAGTTGTTTAAATAATTAGAAGAAATTTAATGCAGGTATTTTTACCTGATTTGGGCATTAATGAGCCTTGGTCCACGAGTCACTACTATTTTATATCGTAGTTTTTTTTACAAAGGGTGTTTATACCATTTTTTCTGACCCCTTCTTCAAAATATAGTTGGGATATTTATAGCGTCATAAAGAAGGAAAAATAGTTTCTATTATCGTAAGTGTAGAACCATTACTTGCACAAGTTTCTAGATTCTGATAATAAGGTATATTTGTCTGTCTGGTGGGTTGTATAAAGTTTTTCCTAGGTGTTTGGTGATATAAGCTCTTAACCTTTCTTGATTGATGCGACAGTTCAATATGCAACCGTCATAAGATTCATAGATAGAGTGTAATCGCCGAATAATGGGTTTAATGCCTCTAACACGTCTTTTCAGAACAATTCATAGAAGTCTTCCCCATGCCACATTTAATGTCCCCATATCAGCTCAGGTCTGAGGTCTAACGACCAGACAAAAATATTTTATCTATCTCCTTGAGGTGGGCATAATTCCTTACTTAGCATGACACGATTGAAGCTCCTAGAGGGGCTTCCTGGACATGACCATTAGATCTCCGGTTGATGTCTTCAAAGGTTTACTTTAATTACTCTTGACATTTATACTTTCTTGCCATTCGACCGAATTCAAGACTGCCACGTGTATTAGGAAAAATTAGGGCAACATTTACCCCAAGTCTCATTTTTCATCTTTGTAAAATGAGACTTACTACTTGCCTCAAGGAGTGACGCCACCAAACATCATTCCGCACACACATGAGTCATTTATCATTTATAATCATTTTTCTCATTTTTGGCAAAAAAGATTTGATTCTCGCTTGTTCAATAGAACCCTTCATTCATATCAATTTTAGGAAAATACTCAAGTATTCCAACCGCCCTTTTCACTACATTTTCTAGCCAGGTTCTCCCGACCATTGGATTAATGGAATTTGGATAGTTTGAGCCCTGACTGTTAGATGGTCATTGATTATTATTTTCCCTGGAAGATCTATAAATGCTCGTGCCTTTTCCTTCTGCGATTTTTAACCACTCATCATTTTTCACTTCCAAAGTTTTCCTAATCTTTTGAAAATATTCCAGACTCTCCAAACTACCTCTTTGTTTTCCATTGTCACTATTAGGTGAAGTAATACCAGCGTAAAGTGGTTTTGACAACCTCTGCATTCTCTTCAGAATGTAAGTTTCAACTTTTCCCGGTTTCAACTTCTGAACTATTATGAATGCATCAGTGCACATTGTCGTTCTCTTTCTCTTTTTTTTTTAGGTTTTAGAATGTCACTAGCGATTTCCTCTGAACCGCCATTTTTCTAGGTTGCATTTTTGGTGACTTTTGTCTTAAGACTATGCTAGGAACTTTTAGGCTTAGGGTTCATAGAAATCGCAGTGTTCCCCATCTCTTTCCTTTTCCTTGTTCTATTATTATGTCAAGGATTTCTTGCACCTGATGTATGGCAATAGGAATCATTGATTTTTTCCTCACCTGGATCAAGAAGGGTCCTTTTCCCAGCAGTTAGGGGACCTCCATTCCCCTTTCTGATTTAGGGTTTAATGTGGGGGATAACTGCTAGGTTTCTTATATTTCATATGAGTAAAGTTCTTTGGGACCTTCATAAGTATGATTTCTATGGATTTGACCAAGAAATTCTCAAGCTCCTCTCAGAAGCGACCATGTCAAATTCTAAAGTGCCATCCAATGATACCCCTATTTGTACTTCTATCCCCGCCACAACAGTCCAAAGGTTCGTCCCTTTGGATGTTGTTATGGAAGGCCCAATGCCCTACACTTGTCCTTGATGTGCACTCATCAATTGGAGAAGATCGTAGCTGAGAACAGGATCAAGCCAACTTGTTCTGAAGTGTACCATCATTTGCCAAAGGATGAAGAAATGCCCAATCACAATTATAACTGTCTTGGAGCATGGAGCGAGACCCATCTTATGTTAAGAGCCATGTTACCGCTTAATTAATATTTTATTGACTTTTTAGTTTTTGTTGGACTAGCCCCATATCAACTAATTCTTCAAGCTTATCGCCTGCTCTCACACCTTTTCATTTTCTATGCTGTCAGGGGTTGGCCCACTCTGAACCCCACAAAAATTTTGTATTTTTATGAACTATTATCTATCCCCAAAAAGGGTAACAAGTACAAGGATGGGTTTTATAAGTTGCAAGCCCATCCAGCCAATGAAACCCTTGTTCCCTTCAACTCCCAAAAGAATGTCAAGGAATACCGTCATAGATTTTTCCTTTCATCAGGGTTCAAAGCCTTCGAATGCCCGGACATCTTGACTAATTGGGCTCGGATCCCCCCTTTGTACAAAATGGATCCCACTAATTGGGTTCAAAGTATTTGCTGGTTATGAGAGGTAGTTGAACGTGGGTGACTTGGTGACTACCTTCAATTGCTGCATGGCTAAACTCATCCTGAGGCATCAAACAATTAAGGACTTCAACTTATCCAAGGTATCATGTCCCAATGCAAGGATTTTGAGAGTAGAAAAGAAGCTCTGGCCAGAGATCATGGCAATAGTTGAGGATAAGTACAACATGTACAGGTACAAAAAGGAGTAGGAGAACCATTACGCCCACCATCAAAGTTATTCAGACAAGACAAACTAGGAGAAGACAAGGAAAAATTCTGTAGCTGCGGCCACGTTTTCCCTTTCTAGTGGCCAACTCCAGGACTCGTGGAGCAAGTAAATTTGGTGTCCGTAAGCCCCTCTTAAATTTTTAATATGTTCCTTTATTTCAAGAATACTCTCACTCATGGCTAGTCAGCTTTGACGTGAGAATATCTAGGTTCTGAATGGCCCATTCTCAGTGGAGCAATAGGGAAAAAGAGTTTTATTTTTAAAACATGAGTGGCTTCTTGGGCTGATCTAAAATGAGTTCCAGTCTCCTGATTCCTATCTTATTGAATCACTATTGCTACATAACTTCAAGTTGGTTTCTTCCCTTAGAGAGTTGTTCGGAGATGACAACACCAGCTCTTTAATTTATGAATTTTCTAAGACAAATCTATGACATCGGGGTAGGACTAGCCTTCCTTGTTTGCTATGCCTTTATGTTTACACTTGGTGCATTTCTTATGTTTGACTTTTCCTCTCCACATTTTCCTATTTTTTACATCTAAACCCATGGATGATCTCTTTGCCATGCTAGACTCCACGCACACCCCTAACTAAGTGGTTGTTGATCCTTTGTCGGTTGTGGTCACTTCTGGAGGTCCCGAGAAGAAAGTGCCCGACGACAGGAAGTTGTGTTGATAAAGGAAGAGGAAGAAGAGGTTCCCCCACTAGACCGGAAACAAAATTGTGTGCCCACCAACCCCAAATTTTCCTAAAAGGCTAAGTCATTTAGGACCCCAACTGTAACGCCCTAATGCTAAGGCACGCTACAGTGATTTTTCAATTACAGTGCTATCTTTACTAATCAAAGAACTTTCTTGAAAATCGTGTCAAATTAAAACTTTTATATTAATTATGAAACTTTATAAACTTTACATAATTATTTACAAAAGCTAGGATCCCATTTCTAAACCTTTTTACAAAATATTCCAAAATACATATGTTAGGTCGCACAGCGACTACAAAATAAAAACCCCAGTTATCCCGAGACCGAACACTCTAGGTCGCACTGCCATGACATGTACAATCCCATCCCAGCTCAGGCTCAATCCTGCTCAGCTTTTGCCTTTCCTTTACTTACACATGAAAGTAGAACTGTGAGTCGACAGACTCAGTAAGAAAAGCATATAACACATCATATAATATCGACTTGTATCTAGGCGCCCATACACCTATTTACAAGGTTTAACAGATGAGTAAGAACGTTCCCTACTAGGGTACAACCACTATACCACATACACTACGTACCTCATTGCACGAGTGTTGGTAGGGTTTGTTTCGTACCCTGAGTACTACTGAGTGATAGACCACATACACCCTGTACTATTCCGTACTTGTGCTGGTAACACCGTAATGTACTCTTTAAACCACATACCCTATACCAATGTACTCTGTACCATTTCCTATGCAGGTGTTGGTAGTGTACTAACCACATAATCATGCATATACATTATCACATACATACATTTGCATATTCATATCACATTTCATACACAGTTCTTACCTCCTTTATGAATTTAAGTGAGTTGGCCAACCTGAACGAAAAGTTTCGTGCTGGATGGATGCTCTAATCACATAGCATAACTGGGTAAATCACATGTCAAAACCCTAATTTGGGAAACCCGAACCTACCACTTAAGGTTCTATTATTACTAATAGGAACTAAAATATCCTAGGAGGCAGAGAAACACCCACCTAAGGCACTGAAATGGACACAAATTGAGGAAAATGAATTGTTCGGGGAATCCACCAAAATCGGTTAACCGGTTTTACAGGTACTGGCAAACCTATTAACCGGTTTACACCACTTTTCCCCAAACCATTCATAACCCTCTCAAAACTTATCCAAATGCCACCAAACCTTTCAGAGTACCTATATTGACCTTCCACAATATAATTCAATCAACAAAACCCAGAAAAATGCACAAATACAAAATATACCATGGATGAACCAACCTTGAGTTTTCAAACTCAAGCTTGTGCATCCATCACCCAAAACAACGAAACAAGTTACAAAAAGCTATTTCCAACTCAAACTAAACTTAGAAATCAAACCACACATAAACCGAACCCTAACAGCCCCTAAAATCTCAAAATCACGTATCTAAACCAACATCAAATCTTGAAAAACAAAGAGCAAATGATCTAGGGGTTACCTTAACTTGAATTCTACTTGAATCCTTGTTGAATTCTAGAAATAAAAGAAGAAATTGATTAGCTGCTTCTGGTTTGGTGGTTCACGAGCAAGGAGAGAGAGAGAGAGAGAGAAAGGGGTTTTCTCTTAATTTCTTGATTTTTCCTCTTTTCTTAATTTTTCAAAAATTTATTTAACAATACAATACTCAGCATAAAATGAAGGGGCAGCTGTCACACACACACACAACCACCTAATCCCCTTATTAATAATGACTAAAATGCCCCTTGGTGCTTAATCTTAAGCTATTTTAAGCCTAGGGGTAAAATGGTCAAAAATCATAACCTCACTCAACCTAGGTATTCTATTTTCTCCAATATACACCCCACTAAGAAATAAGGTTCTAGACTTACCCATGTGATTAAAATAGACATCCATCGCATTTTCCGTTATCGCCGAGCAAAAATGGTAAAAAAATAGCATATTCTTATATAATTCATGTAATACAACTAGAGTATAATAAATTCTCCGAAATTAAGAAATTATAACTCTAATGCCCACTTTTGATAATGGGACCCACCATTAAATAAATTCACAAGTAATTATAAAAATATCAATAATTAGTGCTACTTGCCTTTATTAGTCCATATTATAAATGCGGTCATTACAATTATTCCCCCGTTAAAAGGATTTTGTCCTCGAAATCTAACCTGAACAACTCTGGATATTGAGTCCTCATGTCAGACTCTAACTCCCAGGTGGCTTCCTCCACCTTACTATTCCTCTATAGCACTTTGACCAAGGCGATGGTCTTGTTTCGAAGAACTTTTTCTTTCTATCAAGGATCTGAACTGGCTGTTCTTTGTAGGATAAGTCTGATTGTAGTTCAAGGTTTTTGTAACTCAAGACATGAGTCAGGTCTGAAACATATTTCCTCAACATTGAAATATAAAATACATTATGGACAGCCGATAACGTTGGTGGTAAGGCTAGCAGATACGCTACCTTCCCGACCTTCTCAAGTATCGAATGGCCCAATGAACCTAGGGCTTAACTTACCCCTCTTTCCAAAGCGCATAAGACCCTTTACTGGAGAACCCTAC
Organism: Cannabis sativa; assembly: GCF_029168945.1. Classification (NCBI taxonomy): domain Eukaryota; kingdom Viridiplantae; phylum Streptophyta; class Magnoliopsida; order Rosales; family Cannabaceae; genus Cannabis; species Cannabis sativa. The sequence continues at coordinate 21,416,923 of NC_083607.1, forward strand.
AGGAAAACATGTTCCCCTACCTAAAATGTAATATCTCTGTGCTTCGGATTAGCATAACTTCTCGACCTGCTTTGAGAAGCAAGCATCCGAGCCTTGATCTTATCTATAGCTTCATTGGTCCTCTAAACTCATTCCGGATCTAAGTACTTTCTTTTTCTAATTTCATCTCAATGAATAAGGGAATGACATTTCCTACCATACAACATCTCATAGGGAGCCATCCCTATTGTACTCTGGTAGGTGTTGTTGTAGGAGAATTCAATTAAAGGCAAGTACTTAATCCATGAACCCTCAAAGTCCATGACACAGGCTCGTAATAAATCTTCTACTATCTGAATAGTTCTCTCTGATTGCCCATCAGTCTAAGGGTGAAAAGTTGTACTAAACTTCAGGTTGGTACCCATAGCCCTCTGAAGACTCACCCAAAATTTTGATGTAAACTTTGGATCCCTATCTGAAATAATGGATTTAGAAGCTCCATGGAGACGAACTATCTCCTTTACATACTGTTATCCCACATTTTGCACTCTGACATGGCATCACGAGAATGGTGACACGTGGAGTCCACTTGGAGCATCTGCTCGTAATGATAGACCGAGCAGGAAGCCTCGCTGGCACATCGAGAATGAGATATTCAACGAGCCGTGTAGGGCAATCAACACTTAGCGAATTTAGCTTTCGCATCATGAGTCATCAGCCCAATCCCTACAACTCAGGGATCAACTTACGTGGATATGGTATACACACGATCCCACTATTACTGCACTCAGCCTCAATCCCACGATCCTTGCATTCAGCATTGATCACACGATCTTTCTGTTTATGCGCATTGTAATGAGAGAGGAAACTCTTCCCCCTCAAGTTTCCCAGCCCTATAAATAGTGAGGAATGCTCACTAGTCAAAGGACCGAGAAATTATAAGCCGATACACAGCTAAGCTAAGTCTATTCTATTATCTAAGAATTATATATTCAGAGATATTGTTGTAAGAGCTATAAGAAAAGGATTCTTCTTCCTTGTTCTTAAGTCAATACAAATAACGAGGATTAGGCTATTACCGAACTGCTCGGGGCTGAACCTCTATAAAATTCCTGTGTCTTATTATTGCTGTATTATATATATCCATTACGACATATCATTTATCGCTTATCAAAAGGACTCATTGTCGTTGGCTAAAAGCGAAGTCAAAATTTTGGTGCTTTCATTGAGAGGAGAATCTCAGATCGCTCTTTTCGACATTCAACACGATGGTGCAAACTCGTAGAGGCCTGTCTGACCCAGCAAATTCACAGACGCTGGATACGGCATTGCAGGACCCAGGGAGTTCAAGGGTTCCACCCGTTGTCAATCTTGGGCAGACGGGAAGCATGGTGAATGGTGGGACAGCTCCTGTTACTGAAACTGCACCTGGTGTGCAAGAGACTGGGAATACCAGTTTTGCACACAGCCAGGGCATTCATAACACGACTATTCTGCCAGGAATCAATGCCCAAACAACCATCGGAGACGCAACCGAATTGCAAAATCTCTGTGCTGCGCTCGGACTCATGCAGGGTCATAGCAACACTCTGCATCATGATCAGGATGAACTGCGTGCTGCATTAAATCTCGCATTTGATGAACATAGGCGTATGTTCGATGAATGGAGAGACAAAGAGATGGAGGCATTAAGGGCTCACCATGCAGAGATCGAAGATCGTAGTCGGCAAGCTACCGTGCTGATACGAAGAGCCTACCAGACTGTAGGCCAGCAAACGACGAACGTCATTCCCCTGGGAGAGACGGAGGAGGACCCAACGATGAATGCCTCCCAGATAACCAATGGTCAGCCATCCAATCCCCAGTCACGAGTTCCACTCGTGGGCCAAGAGGTAGGCGGGCAGACCTTGTCCGAGAATTCATCAGGAGGAGCCATACCTGACGGATCCATTCAGAATAATGGAGTCATTCCGCCTGTCAACCAAGCAAATCAATCACTTAGGCAACCAGGCTCTTCTGTGTTCGATAGGCTGGGAACGACCCATGACCTAAGGGACGATCTAAACAGAAGAAGGGGAACAGACGAGCAGAATACTACAACGATCGTGCAGCCCGGAGTCCATACTCAGATCCCCACTCAGAAAGACGCTAACGTAATCAAAACTGACCAAAACGCCAATCAAGTCAGCCCAGCCGTACAGGCCCAGCTTGACGAGTTGAAGAATATGTTTCATGGCATGGTCGGACAGCGTAACAATGATCTTGAGTTAGACCGTGCTCACAGAACTCCCTTCTCACCAGAGATCAATCTCCTGCCACTGCCCCACAAGTTCAAAATGCCAACATGGAAGATGTATACTGGGAGAGAAGATCCTCTTTCCCATCTCAAGTATTTTGAGATGCAAATGGATTTACAAGGAGTAAAAGGGGAAGTATGCTGCAGAATCTTCCCTGCCACTCTGTCGGAAGCCGCACAGTAATGGTATTTCAGGTTGGCTCCTAGAAAGTTCAGTTCATGGAAAACCTTCTCTTCGGAATTCCATGCATAATTCTCTTCCTCACGTCAGCTCATATTGCATCTGGGAGATATGGTCGAAGTAAAGCAATGACCAGGCGAGCCACTCTGGGCATATATCAGCAGATTCATGACGGAAGCGACCAAAGTGTCGCGGGTAACAAAGGATGGAAAGTTATCCGCGATACTGGGGGCATTGAAGTCCTTGGTGAACTATGGAAGGATATAAGGAAGAACGGATTGGTCAACTCAATGAGTGATTTCCTTGACCGAGCCGAAGGCTTCATCAAGCTCGAAGAAGCCATTCAACGAGCAGAAGTTGAGAAAAAGCTGGGCAAAACGAAGGCTCCTTCCGTTGGAACATCTGCCCAACTTCCTAATTATTCCAACAATTCAAGTGGCAAGCGTTCAAGCAACAACAACAAGAAAGGAAACGGGAAGAAAGGAAAGTTCACCGACAAATCCGGACAGACTCCCCGTGATCATGCCAAACACACTGCATTCACTATTCCAACTGAAGATATAGAGAGTGTGTATACGGCAACTCAGTCGTTAATTCCGTACAAGAAGCCCGGGCCCATGAAGAAAGATACCAACAAAAGGGACATGACGAAATTTTGTTGGTTCCACGGAGACTACGGCAACGACACCAACGAATGCTACAACCTGAAGCGGGAAATAGAATATCTGATCAAGAAAAACAACCCGCACTTACAAAAGTATGTCAAGGCCAACCAATGTCATAACAACCAGAATCTGTTACCTCCACCGATAGATGGAAACTTGCAAGTCATTGTTGGACGCCCACACATCGCTGTAGACACGGGCAAAGCTCGAGAGAGATATGCCTGAAAAGCTCAGTACAAGCAAGAAGAAGTTGTTGGGTTTTGTGCCCTAAATAAAACCCATTTTAATATAATCAGATTTACTTATTAATAAAGATCAGAAATAACTTTTTATGTTGCATGGTTCACATGATTTATTTCATGATTATATATATAATGTATGAATTTCATTTAAGTCCAGAACATATGAATTTGTTAATAATTATCGTGTTGTCAGCACAGTGGAATATAATCTTAATTATATGTTCGAAAGTTTATTCCCTGATTTGTCAGAACACTGGATTTAGACTGACATGGTATAATCAGCGATAGGTATTCTTACACCTTGGAAAAGTGTTATGTCCTTTTCAGGACATTGGCAAAGTTTACCAGTATCGGATGTATGGAGTATACATCGGAAGGGACCGATATTGAACTCTGATTAGATATATTAAATTTACCGTAATATCTATTCAATTCAATATCACCTGTTGATCCTAGATCAAATGATCTTAATCCTGATATGATTAGGTTCAATCTCAAGAGTGTTATTCGTGTTCTTTGATTTGTTAGTTAAGCCTACTTTTGGGTCACGGTGATACGTACATTTTGGGAACACGGTAGTGCAATTGAGTGGGAGCGCTAACATAAATATGGAATCTATAGCTTCTATCTGGCGAATAGAAAGTGAAGGATGATTTCCTTCGAGCTTAACCAAACGAAAATAAATGGTGGAGTACTCATTTCACTTAGCTGAAATATCATTTATACAGGTTTAAGTGTTTCAAGGATAAAATACATTGTAGGGTGTTACGGTAATTTAATCCCTTTACATTGTAAATCATCTATATAAAGGATCATTGATCAAATTAGGATTATAACAATGGATAACTAATGACGTGTCTAAATCGTGGAACATATAGAGCGTTCTATATGACTGAGAGTGCAATTCCAAGTTCTAAGAGTGGATTCAGTAAGGAATTAATAAGTTAGGGAATTTACTTGGTAAATTCGGTTCGACTTATTGGAAGCTCGGTTATATAGACCCATGGTCCCCATACTAGTTGAGACCATACTGCTTGTAAGACACAGTTAATTGATTTTAATTAATCAATTATAATGCTAAAAGTTAGACTATGTGTACTTTATGAATTTTCACTAAGCAATGGAAAAATTGTAAAAAAAAGAGATTCTAGGTTTATTTATTTATTAAGAGACTTTATATGTCTAATTAATAAATATATTAAATGGCAAAATTATTTAATAATTATTTTTAAGTTATTAAATAATTAGAATTAGCATTTGAATGGTTAAATTGAGAAATTGGCATTTTTGAGAAAATGGGAATGAAAAATAACAAAATGGGAAAGTTGCAAAGTGAGGCCCAATTTCCTTATATGGGCCGCTCACTATGCATAGGATTTTACCATTTTATTTTTTCATTATTTTAATGCCATACAATTCTAACCTAAACCTAGAGGGCATTCTATAAATAGAAAGTGTTGGCTTCAGGAAACTCATAACTTGCACATTTGTTTCTTTCAGAAAAAGCTATGTGTCACATTTTCTCTCTTTTCTTCTCTTCTCTAAATTTTGAAACCCTTGAGTGATAGAGTAGTGCCCACACACATCAAGTGGTACCTCAATCATAGTATGTAAGATTGTGGAAAATCAACATCAAAGAAGGAGAGAAAGAGATCCAGATTCAGATCTTGATTATGCTCTGCCACAGAAAGGAATCAAGGGCTAGAGATCTGAATGGAAGGAGATATTATATTCCGCTGCACCCAATGTAAGGTTTTCTTAAACTCTTATGTGTTTATTTCATTGTTTTAGAATTCATATTAGGATGTTAATCAAACATACTTGGTAGTAAATCTAGATCCTGGTAAAATATTTCCAACAATGGCACCAGAGCCATGGTAATGATTTACTTTCATGTAATATGAATTAAAACGATGTTTTATATGTTTTGTGTTGATTTGGATGGTTTCATGATGGTTTATGTGCTGATGTGATGAATGTATATGTTGTACGAATTTTTTTCCATGAAAAATATTTTTTCTATTTTTTAAAATATTTTATTTCGATTCCTTGTGAAAAATTAAGAAATTTTGTTTTTTACAGAACTCGATTCCGATAAAAATTGAAAAAGTTATGAATTTTGGAAAATCGGGATTCAAGGGTGTCGAGTGAGTCCATCAATTGCAAGTTTTGTGGGATTTTTCCCCAAAATCCGAATTTTCATGGGATTGTTTCCCAAAATTCAATTTTTCCAATTTTAAATTTTTCCAGTTTGAAATATTTCCAATTTTAAATATTTCCCTTTTTTGAAATATTTCTAATTTTAAATATTTCCAATTATGGTAAGATTTAAAAATTTGTTAACTTTTTTAATATTTATATATTATTTAATTATAAGATTAGATATTTTTATATTTAACATATTTTAAATTAAAGGATAACCTTGTTTTTTTATTTAAAATATTAAATTAAAATTATCTTATATGACAAATTAAATAATTAATAAATTTGAAATTAACATAGATATTTTTATAGATACACTTACCATAATATTTTCAAATTCAAAATTTGTTATTTTATTAAATATTTAATTATTTATAAATTATAAGTTTAAAAATAATATTTTTCTATATATATATATATATCATTTTTTCCTTATTCAAAATTTATAAATCATATCTTGAATATTTAAATAACTTAGATATTTTGTAGAAATTTGAATATTGCTTAATTCGAGATATTTTGACATATAATTATGGTAATTATTATTTATTTATTATTTTATTCCTAAAATAATAATTATCTAACCAAATCTATTTTAAAATTGGTTTATTTTATTAAATTATAAGATTTGAAAGTGATTTTGAAGATTCTTTCCTTTCAAATCATTGATCTTATTTGATATTTAATTTAATTTGATTCAAATAAACCTAGATATTTTAAAATTAGTTTCCTTTATTTTGAGATTTTAAGGTTTGTTTTAACAACCCTAAATTTTCAAAATTTATTTGATTAGTTTAAGAATAATAATTTAATTATATTAGTATCTTATTTCACATCTGTTACATGGACAATATTTGTTTATTTAATTTTATATTGTTTATTCAAAAAAAAATTTAACAAATCTATTATTTATCTGATCTAAATTGCTATGATTAACTTGTTGACAGATCCAATGATCTGATTTTAATCATAGTCCAATTGTCAATAGATCTTATAAATAATTTGTAACAGGTAATTTTTGTACTTCTTTCATCTGTGTAAACCTAGTAACATGATAGGGCCCGTCCAAATCATTTGACCTGTGTGAGCCTATATGTTTGCTATTGGGCTTAGATGCATATAGGAAGCCCATTTAAGTTTTTACTAAGTAAATGGACTAGGTTGCTAAAATAAAATTTTACATAAGTAATTTTATTTAGGCCCAATTAGATTTGGGCTTATTCAATGAATAACAATTGTTTATTTAAAGATTAAATTCCTCTCTTTTGGGCCTTGTGTGAGAGTTGGGAGCCAATAGAAGTGGGTACGACATACTGAACCCAACTCCCCCTCACATGAACTACCCCAATTGTGAAGGCCCATTTGCCTTATTTAAATAATTATATTAGGTTAATTATATTAGTCTAACCTAATTAAAATTGAATTAGCAACATAATTAACTTTTAAAATATATGAATTTTTTTTTCATTTAAATATTTTAAAGTTAATTTTAGAAAAACACTTAGTTAATGATATATATTCTAGATAGTTATTTCTAGTACTAATTATTTTTCTAATATTTAATAAGGAAAATATCATAGATTGTGAAATTAATTGTTTAATAATTAATTTTGGTACAATCTAAGTTTAGTATATTTTCCTAGTATTAAACTAGAATTAATAATTAAGTTTCCTCTATACTTAATTATTTATTTCTTGAATTTAATACATTTAATTAAATTGAAAGTTTCAATATCTAAGTTAATTTTCATCATGATACTTAAATATTGTTATTTTCATGTTATTTAATTAAAGTTAAAAATTATCTTAAGTTTGGAATCTTATTTCAGAATAACTTAAATCTGAATAATTTTCAAAATATATTTTATTTTATTTTATTAATCTTTTTCCCAAAATTTCGAAATTGCATTTCTTTAATGTAGAAATTTCGAATTTTATTTGAAAAATAGATTAAAGTTGAAAATTATTTATTTTAATTTTGGACCAACTTAAATCAATGATTTTTTCATTTAATGATTAATTAAAATAAATGAACTAAAATATATCATTATTAGAAATTGAATTAATTAGTAAATGAAAGTCTAGATAGTTATTATCTGTTTTGCTTGAAGTATTTTTCTAGTAATATTTAATTAAATAGAAAATTTACATTTAAGTTGATTCTTAATCATGATACTTAAATGTTTGAAATTTTTCTTTAATATTTAATTAAATAGGAAAATTATACTTTTTGTTGTAAATTAATTTTATTAATTAATTTTGGGCCAACATAAAATTAGAATAATTTTTCCAGGATTTAATTTTATTTTATTTTAAAGCATTTTTCGAAAGTAGTATTCTTATATACTTCAAATTTTTTTTCGAAATGCAATATATATTTATAGAAAGTTAAATTTGAGTTGTAAATTAGTTTAAATTAATTTTGAAATAACTTAAATTGAATAATTTTCTAAATATTTATTGGAAATTATTACTAAGATGGAAATAATTCATGTTATTTTCATATCCATCTAAGTATAATTTATAAATATTACATTAAAATTTATATTTAGAATTTTTCATTCTAAATTGGAAATTTTAATTAAATAAATATATATTTAAAATAAATATTACAAGAAAATACAACTCTTTAAAATAATGAGCTTTTAGTTATAAGGATATTTGATCTCCATTGTTGATCTTACAATAGTTAAATATTTTCAATATAACCTCGAGACGCTACACTTCGTCCCCCTTATGGATGGTTATTCGTTGAACGCATTTAACACCGTAAGATCTCATTTGATAAGTGTCTTGTAAGTTTTCGTCTCTATTAGACTCTCCCCTACGGTGACTACTTAGAGATAAACTTATAAAACATGAAACAATGGTAGAAGCTCATAAAATGAGAATAACCTTGACTCTCGCCTACAGGGACAACGTTGGATTCTTATTTTGATCAAATAAAAGGTTGCTAGAATGGTTTGCATTTTAGATGAGCTGACAACTCTGTTCAATGAATGATACTTTGACTCTCGCCTACTGGGACACTGTATCAGTTTGTTGAAAACCTTAGAAATTATTTAGGATTGTATGTTTTAGTATTTTCACTTATCATTCCTACTTGCTATGTGATTAATAATTTCTGAATTGTGTATGAATTTATATTGAACCATGTTATTTTCTGTTATTAAATTGTAGTTTAATTTCGAATCTTCATTGTTGGTCTAACTTTGTTTGTTTTTCTAATGAGATAAATCCCTAATGGATTTTCACCATTAGACTAACATAATAGTGTTAGATCTCGAAAGATAAGTATTGTAAATGCAACATCTAGCTGTTCATCAATTGAAGACACCTTAGACTAGTATTTACAATATGAAACAAGAAGATTGTATAAATAAGATTACTTTGACTCTCGCTAATTGGAGCATCGTTGGATTCTTATTTAAAACGAAATTATCCTAATTCCTCTTAGCTTATTCATTTTGAATTAGCTCAATGACATATCATTGGATGAATGGTCTATAAATCATATAAAGTCAGTCTATATTTTCTCTTAAGAAATTAAATGACACATATGATTATACCCGAAATTCTATCCCAAAATGATATAAATCCTCAATCTTAGAAATCTCCAACTTGTATGGGCAAATCAACTTAGAGTTAAATTAGTAGTGGTGGTCCAAGAAAGAATTACTCATCATACAGTTACACTTTCACAAGTGTTTAATAACCATTTTCTATCAATGGATTCAAACTGTATGAGTTGAGTATTCTGTGACCAGAATCCACTTGCACTATTCTAAGAACTCTTTGATGTAACTAAATCAAGTCATCCAGAGAAACAACCAAATAAATCTATGGCTTTTGTATCTTGTTCATAGTGGTTTTGACAAGATCAATCTCTGCAAAGAATTAATATGCCTATATCCACTGAAAGTAAGTTCATCTCATTCGCAGATGGATGTACATTCAGGGGTGGATATGAGTTTTCGTTGTATTCTTAAAACAATCACTCTAGATTTTACCTTATGCAAAAGAAATTTGAAATGTTTGAAAAATTTCATGAATTTCTAGCAATGGTGAAAAACTATTAAGGTAAGTGGTTAAAGATCTTGCAAACTGATAGGGGTGGAGAAAAAGTTAGTAGATATGCAGTTCAAAGATCATTAATTTGATTTTTGAATTATATCCAAACCTACCTCCCCAAAAATTCAATTTCCATATTGATAATTAGTTACTAGTCGTTGCCTAAATCTTTCTATGGTAATATAATTTCAGAATGATGCAATGGTTGTATACTTAATGTAAATCATTACTAGATTCATGGATGACCTAATCAAAATCTTAAGAAAAGCTAAAACTTCTAACCTTGGTTTGCATGTTTGTTAGCTATTCTAAGTGATTAGGGGTGGACCATCCCATAGTCATTAGATAAGAAAGTGTTTGTTTAAACAAATACTACTTTTCTAAGAAAATGACTAAGTCTGAAAAATAAAGTAGCAAATAAAGGAGATAATTTTTTCTTGATTCCAAAAGTGCTCTATCAGCTTTCTTTACAAGATGATCCCACTGCCTCTGTTGTCTTAACACAACCAAAGAGGTCAATACCATTTAGTTTTCTTAGACATAGTTCACAGTACCTTGTCGTAGTGGGAGAGTTTGTAGGAACTAACTCTTCTTATGACTCGGAAGAAACTAGTGATTAAAATCCATTGTGAGTTTAAACAAGTAATGGATTGTCAAGATAAGAAACTAAGAACAAAGCCAAGAGAACTATGGTTTAATCCATTCACATGGAGTAACCTAAAGTTTTCTATTACAAGGACATAAAAGGAAATTTTCGTTAATAAGTCTATTCAATGGATTTAACAAAATTTCCAGTTCCTAGTATTATAGGTTTGAGTTTATCTAAACTTATGGCTTGTGGTATACCTCGTAATTACTTACTCTAATGCAAGAAACTTACTTTAGTAAGATGCTGAAGCTTTTTCTTTCCAATGGCAATCTATAGAAGCTTCACAACTTCTAAGCATAGATTTTATTTATCTAAGGAAAAGTCTCAACTATTCAAGAAAAGATAATGCCATGAAAGAATTTCTTAAATCAACAGTGAGAGGTCTCAAATATGCTTTAGTATGCCTTAGACCAGTCACCTGCTGTTGAGTAGGAGTAATGAGTAGGTATCAGATTAATCCAGGAGAGGAACATTGGAAGACAATCAAGTAAATCTTAAGATTAAGAAGAGAAAATATATGTTAGTCAATAAGGGTGTGTTTAAAACTCTTAGACTACACCACATCAGATTTCAAGACTTGCCTTTGTGCTAGAAAGTCTGCTGATAAAATGGTGATTACTCTAGGGGTGGAATAGTGATTTTGGAGAACTGTAAAAACCTATCTTAAGTCTCTTAGTCTACCAGAAAGAGACTGAATGTTAAAGTTGCAGGAAAGGTACTTATTCAGTCTAAGGAAAGTTCTATACATTTGTGGCACCGTTCCAACTTGCCTTAACTACTAGTGTTACTTCCTAAATAACCAAGAAGTAGTTGCCAAAAGTATAGAGCCCAGTATCCCAAGAGAGTAGACATATAGAGAGGAATTTCACATTATCAAGGATTTTGTGATTAAGGTAGAGTAATGGTGGAGAAGAGGCTAAGTTTAATTGAACCTGTCAGATCCTATTACGAGGAGTTTAATACTACTACACTTGCTTTGTATATCAAGGTGTTGAGATTATTTGAAATGCACATTTTGTTTTATATTAGTGCAAGTGGGAGTTTGTTGGGTTTTGTGCCCTAAATAAAACTCATTTCAATATAATCAGATTTACTTATTAATAAAGATCAGAAATAACATTTTATGTTGCATGGTTCACATGATTTATTTCATGATTATATATATAATGTATGAATTTCATTTAAGTCCAGAACATATGAATTTGTTAATAATTATAGTGTTGTCAGCACAGTGGAATATAATCTTAATTATATGTTCGAAAGTTTATTCCCTGATTTGTCAGAACACTGGATTTAGACTGACATGGTATAATCAACGATAGGTATTCTTACACCTTGGAAGAGTGTTATGTCCTTTCCAGGACATTGGCAAAATTTACCAGTATCGGATGTATGGAGTATACATCGGAAGGGACCGATATTGAACTTTGATTAGATATATTAAATTTACCGTACTATCTGTTCAATTCAATATCACCTGTTGATCCTAGATCAAATGATCTTAATCCTGATATGATTAGGTTCAATCTCAAGAGTGTTATTCGTGTTCTTTGATTTGTTAGTTAAGCCTACTTTTGGGTCAGGGTGATACGTACATTTTGGGAACACGGTAGTGCAATTGAGTGGGAGCGCTAACATAAATATGGAATCTATAGCTTCTATCTGGCGAATAGAAAGTCAAGGATGATTTCCTTTGAGCTTAACCAAACGAAAATAAATGGTGGAGTACTCATTTCACTTAGCTGAAATATCATTTATACAGGGTTAAGTGTTTTAAGGATAAAATACATTGTAGGGTGTTACGGTAATTTAATCCCTTTACAGTGTAAATCATCTATATAGAGGATCATTGATCAAATTAGGATTATAATAATGGATAACTAATGACTTGTCTATATCGTGGAACATATAGAGCGTTCTATATGACTGAGAGTGCAATTCCAAGTTCAAAGAGTGGATTCAATAAGGAATTAATAAGTTAGGAAATTTACTTGGTAAATTCGGTTCGACTTATTGGAAGCTCGGTTATATAGACCCATGGTCCCCATACTAGTTGAGACCATATTGCTTGTAAGACTCAGTTAATTGATTTTAATTAATCAATTATAATTCTAAAAGTTAGACTATGTCTACTTTATGAATTTTCACTAAGCAAGGGCGAAATTGTAAAGAAAAGAGATTCTAGGTTTATTTATTAATTAAGAGACTTTATATGTCTAATTAATAAATATATTAAATGGCAAAATTATTTAATAATTATTTTTAAGTTATTAAATAATTAGAATTGGCATTTGAATGGTTAAATTGGGAAATTGGCATTTTTGAGAAAATGGGAATGAAAAATAACAAAATGGGAAAGTTGCAAAGTGAGGCCCAATTTCCTTATATGGGCCGCCCACTATGCATAGGCTTTTACCATTTTATTTTTTCATTATTTTAATGCCATACAATTCTAACCTAAACCTAGAGGGCATTCTATAAATAGAAAGTGCTGGCTTCAGGAAACTCATAACTTTCACATTTGTTTCTTTTAGAAAAAGCTATGCGTCACTTTCTCTCTCTTTTCTACTCATCTCTAAATTTCGAAACCCTTGAGTGATAGAGTAGTGCCCACACACATCAAGTGGTACCTCAATCATAGTATGTAAGATTGTGGAAAATCAGCATCAAAGAAAGAGAGAAAGAGATCCAGATTCAGATCTTGATTATGCTCTGCTACAGAAAGGAATCAATGGCTAGAGATCTTAATGGAAGGAGACATTATATTCCGCTGCACCCAATGTAAGGTTTTCTTAAACTCTTATGTGTTTATTTCATTGTTTTAGAATTCATATTAGGATGTTAATCAAACATACTTGGTAGTAAATCTAGATCCTGGTAAAATATTTCCAACAGAAGTCATCCTGGCCGTGGAAGAGAAGAAGCCCAAAGTTCCACGAGCAGGAGAGCCAACCATAACTTTCAACGATGAAGATGTTGTCCAGATCAAATTCCCGCACAACGACCCGCTGGTCGTGGAAGTCAAGATAGCAAACAAAATGGTGGCTAGAACCATGATCAATAATGGAGCTTCTTCAAACATTTTGTTCAAGACTGCTTACGAGAAGATGGGGCTCCAGCTCAAGGATCTGACTCCATGCTTCCAGCCTGTCTATGGTTTCTCTTGTCAAGGAGTTGCACCTCTAGGACAAATCCAGCTACCCCTCACAGTTGGACAAGCTCCGACGAGCATAACTATCATGGCGTAGTTCCTAATATTGAATGTTCCTTCAGCCTTTAACGTAATGCTTGGCCGACTAGCCTTGTATGACTTAAAAGTTGTCACATCAATATTTCACTCGTGCCTGAAGTTCCCAACAAAAAATGGGGTAGGGTGTCTTAAAGGGAATCAGCAATCTGCTCGGGTATGTTACAACCTTGTAGTGGCAAAGGCTAAGAAGGAAATATCCTCCAGCCAGAGCCGAGACAAGGGAAAAAGCATTCCCAAGTAGGAAACTTCCCAAGGCGAGGATGAAGATGTGGATCCTTGACTTGGGGACCCAAGCAGCAATGTTGGACCTGTGGAAGAGTTAGAAGAGATCGAGATCGATCCAGCTATCTCGGCCAGAAAGCTAAAAATTGGAAAGGGTTTGTTGCTCGAAGTAAAATCAGAGTTGATAAAATTTCTGAGAGCAAACATAGATGTTTTTGCCTGGTCACATGCAGATATGGTCGGAATCGATCCTTCTATGATTTCACACGTCCTGAATATCGATCCTAAAATCCGGCCAGTTCAGCAAAAACAAAGATTGCTGGATAAAGAACGAGCAATAGCGTTGAAAGATGAAGTTGGAAAGCTGCACAACAACAACCCTATCATTGAAGCTTTTTACTCGGCTTGGGTCGCGAACCCCGTACTCGTGCCTAAGCCGAACAAGAAATGGCGAGTCTGTATTGATTTCATAGACCTCAACAAAGCATGCCCTAAAGACTATTTTCCACTTCCAAGGATCGATAAGCTCGTCGATGCAACAGCCGGGCACGAAATATTAAGCTTCATGGATGCTTATTCGGGCTACAATCAGATCAAAATGCATCCGCCAGACCAAGAACATACAAGTTTCCGAACAGACATGGGTCTCTACTGCTACAAAGTCATGTCGTTTGGTCTTAAAAATGCTGGAGCTACATACCAAAGATTGGTCAACAAGATGTTTAAAGACCAGATCGGCAAGAATATGGAAGTATACGTGGATGACATGCTCGTCAAATCCAGAAAGGCTGGGGGCACATATATAGACGACCTGGACGAATGTTTCAAAGTACTCAAGAAATACAACATGAAACTAAATCCCTTAAAATGCTCCTTTGGAGTCAGCTCGGGAAAGTTTCTAGGCTTCATCGTCAATGCTCGAGGAATTGAAGCCAATCTAGAAAAAATCCAAGCCCTCCTGAATATGAACTCGCCAACAAAAACCAAAGAGGTTCAAAGCCTAACTGGTCGAATCGCCGCACTTAGCAGATTCGTGTCAAAATCAACGGATAAATGTGTTCCATTCTTCAACATCCTGCGAGGAAACAAAAAGTTCGAGTGGACAGAAGAATGTGAAAGAGCTTTTCAAGATCTAAAGGCACAGCTCGCAAAACCTCCCGTCCTATCTAAACCTCTGGACGGAGAGGAACTGGAGATATACCTAGCAGTTACGGAGCATGTCGTGAGTATCGTGCTGATCAGAGAAGAAGACAGCGTGTAGCATCCAGTCTACTATATCAGTAAAAGACTCGTCGAAGCTGAAGATCGATATTCGTTGATAGAAAAGCTCACCTACTGCCTCATTCTAGCAACAAGGAAGCTGATGCCTTACTTTCAAGCTCATCTTGTTCGGGTGTATACCGACCAACCACTACGACAAATACTGCAGAAGCCAGATGCCTCTGGATGGTTACTCAAGTGGGCGGTAGAATTGGGTCAGTACGAAATCAATTTCCAACCCCGAATAGTTATCAAAGGCCAAGCCTTGGCCAAATTTGTGGTGGAATGCACAGGAAAAATAGACAGCATACCAGAAAGTGACCCCGAGCCAATACCACAGCCAAGTAATATTGAAGATAAACCGACCTGGAAGCTACATGTGGATGGGTCGGCAACAGATCAACTATCTGGTGCAGGAATTGCCCTTGTCACACCTGGGGGGCAACACCTGCACACTGAGGTCAAATTTGGATTCAAAGCCTCTAACAACAAAGCCGAATACGAGGCTCTAATTACTGGACTTAAACTAGCGAAGGAAATGAAGGCCGAGCACATTGAGATCTGCAGTGATTAACAGCTGGTGGTAAATCGTGTATTCGGCAAATACGAGGCTCGGGGAGAAAAAATGATAGCATATCTGAGCAAAATACATGATCTGCTCACACAATTCAAAAGCTACAATCTCAGACAAATTCCAAGAGAAGAAAATACAACGGCAGATGCGTTAGCTCCATTGGCGAGCACCAATAAAAGTGAAAAGGCAAACCTGGTCCATATCCAGTTCCTTGAAGAGCCTAGCATCACTGGCACGGAAGAAATCGAAATGATCGACACATCTCCAAACTGGATGACGCCAATAGCGACCTATCTCAACTCTGGGGAACTCCCAGATAACCGAAATGAAGCTCGGAAAATGAGAAGAAAGGCAGCACGGTACATCATAGTAGAAGGGGTCATGTACAGAAGAGGATTCTCGATGCCATTACTCAGATGTGTCACACCAGATGAAGCTGTACGACTTCTATTTGAAGTTCACGACGGATTCTGTGGAAATCATGCAGCCGGACAGAGCTTATCGAAGAAAATTCTAAGGCAAGTCTACTTTTGGCCAACGATGATTGAAGATTCGAGAGCCTATGTCAAGCAGTGCGACAAATGCCAGAGATTTTCAAAGATACCAAGAGCTCCGCCCAACGAGCTGACACAGATGCAAAGTCCATGGCCCTTTGCCATCTGGGGAATAGACCTAAAGGTAAAGGCGGGGTGCAGTACGCAGTGGTAGCAGTCGACTACTTTACTAAGTGGACTGAAGCTGAACCACTTGCAACCAACACATCAAAGAAGGTTCAAGACTTTATAGTGAAGAACATCATATGCTGATTTGGACTACCGTACAAAATAGTCTCGGACAACGACAAGCAGTCCGACAGCCAATCTTTCACTGATTTCTGTGTGAACCATGGTATCATCAAAAGTTTCTCCGCAGTGGCACATCCTCAAGCAAACGGTCAAGTTGAAGCAGTCAACAAAACCTTGAAGGATACACTAAAGAAGAAACTCGAAGATGCCAAAGGAAACGGGCCAGAAGAACTCCCCGAAGTTCTATGGTCATACCATACAACGGAAAAAACAGTAACCGGTCAGACACCATTTGCAATGGCGTACGGTTATGAAGATATGTTGCCCGTCGAACTCGAGGCGCCTTCCCACAGAAGATTGACGTACGATCAAGGTACCAATCCCATACTCCTTGCAGAATCACTTGATGAAATCAAAGAAAAACGAGCAACTGCAAACTTAAAGTTGGTAGCTCATCAACAAAAAGTAGCTCGGTATTTCAACAAACAAGTGAAAGCTTGGAAATTCTTCGTGGGAGATATGGTCCTAAGAAGGGTATTCCTAAACATCAAAGACAGCACGTCAGGTGTACTAGGACCTAACTGAGAAGGACCATACCAGGTGGTGAAAGTTCTCGACTCCGGAGCATACAAATTAGGTAAGTATGACAAAAAAATGCAACTCATTCTAGTACCACGGTACTGGAATGGAGAACATTTAAGGAAATACTACCAATAAAGTACTCAGGTCGGGATGGCCACTTCAAAGTACTAAGGTCGGGTAGACCACTTAAAAGTACTCAGGTCTGCTAGACCTTATTAAAGTACTAAATGAACATTCGCTTCTAAGTGAATGGCCTTCTGGGCGGACTACGCACAAAGGTTTCAGAAACAAAAGTACTCAGGTCGGCAAGACCACTTTAAAGTACAGTTTCTTATGTCTGCAATTTGTTTTATTTCATGATAAGCTAAAAGATCAAATTAGATCAAATAGCTCTGATGTAAGTTACCACGGTAACAAATACATTTTCGATCAATAAATGAATAAAGATAGTA
Source organism: Cannabis sativa (assembly GCF_029168945.1). Lineage (NCBI taxonomy): Eukaryota > Viridiplantae > Streptophyta > Magnoliopsida > Rosales > Cannabaceae > Cannabis > Cannabis sativa. The sequence goes on from NC_083607.1 coordinate 21,434,333, forward strand.
TTTCCAATTCTATTGAGTCGAAAAAACCAGCATGATTATAATTTACCTAAAGTGCGTACAAAAGGTTTAGTCGAACCCAAAACGCCGAACAGATAAGCGATATATTTGCGAAAGACAAGTGACCAAGAGTCATACGTCTGCTCGGTCACTTGGGGGGCACCTATACCTGTACAAAGCATTTGGTAAAAATAAAACAATCACAATTGCACGGCAATTATAAACAGAGACTGAAATTCATTAAGGATGGCAAAAGCACGTAGTACCGGGATTAAAAGTTGCCTGGTCAGCCCGTTATCCAAAAAATGAAAAATAATTCCAAGTTTAAAGACCGCTTGGTCGGTCATGATGTCTTAAAAAAGGCCCTGAGGCCGAATAAGATATATATATATATATAAAGGAGATAAAAAGAGAAGTGTTTAAACAGCTGGAGTCCCAGGCTCTTGGTTCGGTTCTTCTGGGCCAACTGGAGCAGGAGGATATGTTGTTTGAACAGGAGAAGCATCAGCTGCCTGACCAGAGGTCGAAGCAGCTTGGCCGGAGGTTGAAGCAGCCGCCTCGTTCCCACCATAAGCAACTTGGGCCGCGTAGTACTCAAGGTACATGTCCTTAGCCTCGCCCAAGTAGTCAAAGTTGGCCCGGGGATTAGCCTTCCAGAAATCGAAGAAGAGCTCGAGGCCGGCTGTCTCCAAGGCATTGACCTTCTCCTTCAACCTGTCCACCTCGGCCGTAAGCTCCCCCACCTTGGCGTCCTTCTCCTCCTTCATCCGAAGAAGAACTTGCCGCAGAGAAGTCCTCTCATCCTGAAGACTGTTTACTTCAGCAGATAAGATCTCGATGGTCTCCTCAAAGCAATCAGCAGCTTCGAGATCCTTTGTCAGCACAGAGATCTTCTTCTCGGCAGCAAACAGCTTCTTGTTGGCTTCGCCCAACTCCAGCCGAACAGCTCCAACTTCCACCCTGGCCTCCTCAGCTTCCTTTTTGTCCAAGTCCGCCTCCGCCCTCAAGGTGTCGGACAGAGCCGCACTCTTAGAAGCAACAGATTTAGCCCGGGAGTAAGTGTAAGCCAACTTCAAACCGGCCTGCACAAAGGAAAAAATTCAGTATATGGAGCTAAGTGTGGAAAGTTAAAGGGAAGTATCAAAAAAGACTTACCCTGGTGAACTCCTTCAGGACTCCACCCACCAACACATCCAGAGATGAGTCACTATCAGCACCAGCCAGTTGCTCACTGACCTCGGGAACCAGCCGGTTCATGTAGTGGGCCAGCATCTCCTTGCCCTTTTTGGCCTCTGGAAGCACAGGCAAAGGCAGAGTTGGTGCCTGCACCCGCTCAGGAGTACTCCTGACCAGTTCAGACCCAGCCGTTGGTTGTCCAGACTCCTTGGACTTGGTAGATTTGGGGGCAGAAGGGTTTGCAGCAGTCAGCTCCTCAGAAAGGTCAATGACCTCTCTGAAAGGTCTCTTCTCTGAGGACCCCTCACCGCCCTTAGACTTCTTGGCCGGAGGAGAGGCGCTAGAGCTTCCGCCCATTCTCTTCCTCAGAGCATCGATCATCTTTCGACACATGTCTGCACAGAACAAAAACAGTATGGTTAGAAAATAGCCATCAGAAAACACAAGGCATGAAAATCAAGAAGCTCAAAAGTAAAGTAAAATGCAAGGTGACCGCCCGCACAGAGACTCAGAAGTCCATCACCACCTGACATTGATCTTGTCTAAGACATGACAGCCTTCCCTTTTTCGGCAATGGGGTGAGACGGCCGAACAAGTGAAATTGGGCTCCCTTATGCGAATTGCATGTTCAACGGGCCTGGGTGTGGTCGGGCGATTCTTCTTCCTTCTTCCTCTTCAATGGGGTCACCTGCTCAGCCTCAGCCTCATCCTCAGGATCCAAAGGCTCCTGAGCATACTACTTGGCCCTGACACCTCCCTTCAACTTAGCTTCACGCTTAAGTTGAATGAGCTCATCCTCCTTATGAGCTCGTTTAGGCCGGCCAGCACCGGACTTCCTCTTCTTCCCCGCCACGGACTTAGGAGAAAATTCCTCAGGGTAAAGACCATACTTCACCAGATTATCATCGGAGGTCAACTGGATGATATTCCTGTCTTCCTCCGACAACCGGCAAGTTTTTGAGCTCTATCCCTAAGAGCAAGATTGAGGGGAGGACGGTGAAATGTCGGAATCTGCTGAAACCGAGTCCGGGTGATGCTCGGATCCTTTACAATGAAGTACTCATCAACAAAACGCCCTATTTTGCTAATGGCCTTGGCATCCGTGCCGCTCAACCACTTGAAGCATGGCTGAGAGAAGTAGAAGTTGTTGGGTTTTATGCCCTAAATAAAACTCATTTCAATATAATTAGATTTACTTATTAATATAGATCAGAAATAACATTTAATGTTGCATGGTTCACATGATTTGTTTCATGATTATATGTACATAATGTATGAATTCATCTGAAACCCTTTTCACATACTTGATCCTGTTTATTGTGCTGTCAACACATTGGAAAGTAAACATGACTATGTGAATAAAGATTCCTAGATTTATCAGACACAGGGTTTTACTGATATGATAATCTACAACAGAGTTTACTTGCATTTGGAGAAATGCTATGTTCTTTCCAGAGCATTGGTTAAAGTAAAGCTCAGGTTGGATGCATGGAGTATGCATCGGAAGCGACCGATATTGAACTTTGACTTAGATTTATTAAACTTACCATAATATCTATTCAAGTCAATATCTCCTAGTTCATCCTAGATCAAATGATCTCAATCCTGTTATGATTAGGCTCGATCTCGAGAGGCTATTCGTGTTCTTTGATTTGTTAGTTAAGCCTACTTTTAGGTCAGGGTGATACGTACATTTTGGGAACACGATAGTGCAATTGAGTGGGAGCGCTAACATAAACATGGAATCTATAGCTTCTATCTGGCAAATAGTAAGTAAAGGATGATCTCCTTCGAGCTTGACCAAACGAAAATAAATGGTGGAGATGTCATTTCACATAAGCTAAAATATCATTTATACGGGGTTAAGTATTTTAAGGATTAAATACATTGTAGGGTGTAACGGTAATCTAATCCCTTTACAGTGTAGATCATTCATATAGAGAATCATTGATCAAATTAGGATTATAACAATGGATAACTAATGATGTGTCTATATGGTGGAACATATAGAGCATTCTATATACTGAGAGTGCAATTCTAAGTTCTATGCGTGGATTCAACGAAGAATTAATAAGTTAGTGAATTTTAGTAATAAATTCTTGATCTACTTATTGGAAGCTCGGTTATATAGACCCATGGTCCCCCCACTAGTTGAGATAATATTGCTTGTAAGACTCATGTAATTGGTTTTGATTAATCAATTATAATTCTCAAATTAAACTATGTCTATTTGTGAATTTTTCACTATGTAAGGGCGAAATTGTAAAGAAAGAGTTTTAGGGGCATATTTGTTAATTATAATACTTTGTATGGTTCAATTAATTAATATGATAAATGACAATATTATTTAATAATTATTTATAGTTATTAAATAGTTAGAATTGGCATTTAAATGGTTGAATTAAAAAATTGGCGTTTTTGAATTAAAATTAAATTTAATTTTAATTTAAATTTAAAATTAAACCTACAATTTTTGAAAAATTAGGTTTCAACCAACCTAAATATCATTTCAAAAATTTGCTAACTACTTTTAAATTTTAAATGTTATTTTATAAATAAAAATTAAATAAAAAATTAGAAAAGATAAATAAATATCTTTTCAGATTTTAAATTTAATTTAAATAAATAAAATAACAAAATTTAAAAAGTTAGCAAAATATCTTATATCTATTTAAAATTACATGATTATAAATATATTATTTTAAATTTAAATATGGTCAAAATATCTAAAAAGATTTAATTAAAAAATCTTAAAAGATAAGATATTTTTAAAATATCTTAAAAGATAAGATATTTTTAAAATATCTTAAAAGATATTATAAATATCTTAAAAGATATTATAAATATCTTATAAAATCTGACCTTAAATTTAAAAAAAATATAATCAAATTTAAAAATAAGATAAATTTTTAAGCAAAAAGATAAATACTAATTCTATTCAAATTCAAATTACACTAATATCTTGAATTAAATTAAAAAAAATTTAAATTAATTCAAAATGATAATTAGAATTGAATTAGGAATAGTAATAGTATATATACAAAACCATACAAAAAATTGGAAGTTAATTCCATGAAAAAGTATGAAAAATTGAAGAAAAAAGAAAAAATTCGAAACTGTACGGACAGTTCTGCGATCGCAGGAAAATATCAAGACAAATTTCCGATTTTGTCAAATCTTCAAAAAAACATAACTAATTCAAATAAAATCCAAATTGAGTTCTGTAAAAGGCTAACTTGCTTAATTTTTTCCATACTATCCAATAAAAATAATTCCAGACATAAAATCGCAATTATTTTTTACGAAAATTTCACAAACATCAATCAATCATCAAATAACACTCAATACAACATGATACCATCCAAAGAACATACAAACAATCGTTTTAAAGTCCAAATTTCTTGCAAGTAAATCAATTACCATGGCTCTGAGGCCAGTTGTTGGAAATTATTTTACCAGGATCTTAGATCTACTCACAAGTATGTTTATTAACATCCTAAATATGAACTTTCTAAAACGATAAATTAAACACATATAAAGTTTAAGAAACCTTACATTGGGTGCAGCGGAATAATATGACTCCTTCCGTTCAGATATCTAGCCCTTGATTCCTTTCTGTAGCAGAGCATTATCAATATCTGAACCTGGATCTCTTTCTCTGAATCTTTGATGCTGAATCTCCTTTGCTGATGATCTTTCTTCACGATCTTCCTCACTATGATTGAGGTATTGCTTGATGTGTGTGGGCACTACTCTAATCACTAAGGATTTCGAAATTCTAAGGAAGAAGAGAGAGAGTGGTCAGCTAAAGATAGGGAGTGAGAAGGCTCAGTTTTTTCTGATTCAGAAAGTCTGAAGAAAAGTGTGATTTTCCTGAAGCCTTCACTATCTATTTATAACATTCCACTAGGGTTAGATTTGAATTATATGGCATTAAAATAATGAAAAAATCAATTTAAAATAGCTACATAGGTGGCCGGCCATAGCATTAGTGGATTGGGCCTTGGGCTTTGCAATTTTGCAATTTTAACACCTTTTGTATCTGATTTTCTCAAAAATGCCAATTTCCTAATTCAAACATTTAAATGCCAATTCTAACTATTTAATAACTATAAATAATTATTAAATAATATTGTCATTTATCATATTTATTAATTGAACCATACAAAGTATCATAATTAACAAATATGCCCCTATAAACTCTTTCTTTACAATTTCGCCCTTACTTAGTGAAAATTTCACAAATAGACATAGTCTAACTTGTGAATTATAATTGATTAATCAAAACCAATTACATGATTCTTACAAGCAATATTATCTCAACTAGTGGGGGGACCATGGGTCTATATAACCGAGCTTCCAATAAGTAGATCAAGAATTTAGCACTAAAATTCACTAACTTATTAATTCTTCGTTGAATCCACGCATAGAACTTAGAATTGCACTCTCAGTATATAGAATGCTCTATATGTTCCACCATATAGACACATCATTAGTTATCCATTGTTATAATCCTAATGTGATCAATGATCCTCTATATGAATGATCTACACTGTAAAGGGATTAAATTACCGTTACACCCTACAATATATTTATTCCTTAAAACACTTGACCCCGTATAAATGATATTTCAGCTAATGTGAAATGAGTACTCCACCATTTATGTTCGTTTGGTCAAGCTCGAAGGAGATCATCCTTTGCTTACTATTCGCCAGATAGAAGCTATAGATTCCATGTTTATGCTAGCGCTCCCACTCAATTGCACTACCGTGCTCCCAAAATGTACGTATCACCCTGACCTAAAAGTAGGCTTAACTAACAAATCAAAGAACACGAATAGCCTTTCAAGATTGAGCCTAATCATAACAGGATTAAGAACATTTGATCTAGGATCAACTAGGCGATATTGACTTGAATAGATATTACGGTAAGTTTAATAAATCTAAGTCAAAGTTCAATATCGGTCCCTTCCGATGCATACTCCATGCATCCAACCTGAGCTTTACTTTAACCAATGCTCTGGAAAGAACATAGCACTTCTCCAAATGCAAGCAAACTCTGTTGTAGATTATCATATCAGTAAAACACTATGTCTGATAAATCTAGGAAACTTTATTCACATAGTCATGTTTACTTTCCAATGTGTTGACGGCACAATAAACAGTATCAAGTATGTGAAAAGGGTTTCAGATGAATTTATACATTATGTACATATAATCATGAAATAAATCATGTGAACCATGCAACATTAAATGTTATTTCTGATCTATATTAATAAGTAAATCTGATTATATTGAAATGAGTTTTATTTAGGGCATAAAACCCAACAAACTCCCACTTGCACTAATATAAAACAAAAACGTGCGTTTCAAATAATCTCAACACCTTGATATACAAATCAAGTGTAGTAGTAGTAAACTCCTCGTAATAGGATCTGAAAGGTTGAATTAACCACAACCTTTCCTCCACTATTACTCTTCCTTAATCACAAAATCATTGATAATGTGAAATTCCTCTCTATATGTCTACTCTCTTGGGATACTGGATTCTATATCTTTGGCAACTACTTTTGGTTAATCAGGAAATTAACACTAGTAGTTTAAGGCAATTTGGAATGGTGCCAAAGATGTATAGAACTTTCCTTAGACTGAATAAGTACCTTTCCTGCAGCTTTAACATTCAGTCTCTCTCTGGTAGACCTAGAGACTTCAGATAGGTTTTTACACTTCTCCAAAATCACTATTCCACCCCCAGAGTAACCACCATCTTATCAGAAAGATTTTCTAGCACAAAGGCAAATTTCGAAATCTGATGTGGTGTAGTCTAAGAGTTTTAAACACACTCTTATAGACTAACATATAGTTCCTCTTCTTAATCTTAGGATTTACTTGATTGTCTTCCAATGTTCTTCTCCTGGATTAATCTGATACCTACTCATTACTCCCACTCAACAGCAGGTGTCTGGTCTAAGGCATACAAAAGCATATCTAAGACCTCTCACTGTTGATATAAGAAATTCTTTCATGGCTTTATCTTTTCTGGAATAGTTAAGACTTTTCCTTAGATAAATAAAATCTATACCTAAGAAGTTGTGAATCTTCTATAGATTGCCATTAGAAAGAAAATGCTTCAGCATCTTACTAAAGTAAGTTGCTTGCATTAGAGTAAGTAATTACCAGGTATACCACAAGCCATAGGTTTAGATAAACTCAAACCTATAATACTAGGAACAGGAAGTTTTGTTAAGTCCATAGAATAGACGTATAAACGAAAATTTCCTTTTATGTCCTTGTAATAGAAAACTTTAGGTTACTCCATGTGAATGGATTAAACCACGGTTCTATTGGCTTTCTTCTTAGTTTCTTATCTTGACAATCCATTACTTGTTTAAACTCACAATGGATTTTAATCACTAGTGTCTCCCAAGTCATAAGAAGGTGAGTTCCTAGAAACTCTCCCACTACGACAAGGCACCGTGAATTATGTCTAAGAAAACTAAATGGTATTAACCTCTTTGGTTGTGACAAGACAACAGAGGCAGTGGGATCATCATATGTTATATAAGATGATAGAACACTTTTGGAATCAAGAATTAAATATCTCCTTTATTTGCTACTTGTTTTCAGACTTAGTCATTTTCTTAGAAAAGTAGTATTTGTTTGAACAAACACTTTCTTATCTATTGACAATGGGATGGTCCACCCCTAATCACTTAGAATAGCTAAGAAAACATGGTTAACAGTTCTAGCTTTTCTTAAGATTTTGATTAGGTCATCCATGAATCTAGTAATGATTTACATTAAGTAGACAACCATTACATCATTCTGAAATTGTATTACCATAGAAGGATTTAGGCAACGACTAGTAACTAATCATCAACATGCAACTCGAAATTTCTGGGGAGGTAAGTTTGGATATAATTCAAAAATCAATTTAATGATCTTTGAACTGCATATCTACTAACTATTTCTCCACCCTTATCAGTTCGCAAGATCTTTAACCACTTACCTTAATGGTTTTAACCATTGCTAGAAATTAATGAAATTTTTCAAACATTTCAAATTTCTTTGCTAAAAGGTATAATCTAGAGTTATCGTTTTAAGAATACAACGAAAAACTTATATCCACCCCTGAATGTACATCCATCTGCGAATGAGATGAACTACTTTCAGTGGATATAGGCATATTAACTCTTTGCAGAGATTGATCATGTCAAATTCACTATGAACAAGATACAAATGCCATAGATTAAAAAAAATGTGGTAGTGTCTTTTGATGACATAGGTTTAGTTACATCAAAGAGTTCTTAGAATAGTGCAAGTGGATCCTGGTCACAGAATACCTAACTCATATTCCATACAGTTTGAATCCATTAATAAAAGATGGATAGTAAACACTTGAGAAAGTGTAACTGTATTGTATCTGGAATTAGGAATATAAGAAAATTTCTGTTTGGATTCTAAAATTAAAGTCAAAGACTTAAATTCAACCAAATATAATGAGTAATTCTTTCTTGGACCACCACTACTAATACAAACTCTAAGTCAGATTTGCCCATACAAGTAGGAGATTTCTAAGATTGAGGATTTATATCAATTGAGAATAGAATTTCGGGATTATAATCATATGCGTCATTTAATTTCTTAAGAGAAAATATAATGACATGAAATGATTTATAGACCATTCATCCAATGATATGTTTTGAAGCTAATTCGAAATGAATAAGCTAAGAGGAATTAGGATAATTTCGTTTATAAATAAGAATCCAACGATGCTTCGATTAGCGAAAGACAAAGTAATCTTATTTATGTAATCTTCTTGTTTCATATCGTAAAAATACTAGTCTAAGGTGTCATCAATTGATGAACAGCTAGATGTCGCATATACAATATTTATCTTTCGAGATCTAACACTATTATGTATGTCTAATGGTGAAAATCCATTAGGGATTTATCTCATTAGAAAAACAAACATGTTAGACCAACAATGAAGATTCGAAATTAAACTACAACTTAATAACAGAAAATAACATGGTTCAATATAAATTCATACACAATTCAGAAATTATAAACATATAGCAAGTAGGAATGACTAGTGAAAATACTAAAACATACAATCCTAAATAATTTCCAAGGTTTTCAACAAACCGATACAAAGTGTCCCTAGGCGAGAGTCAAAGCATCATTTATTGAATAGAGTTGTCAGCTCATCTAAAATAGAAACCATTCTAGCAACCTTTTATTCGATCAAAATAAGAATCCAACGTTGTCCCGGTAGGCGAGAGTCAAGGTTATTCTCATTTTATGAGCTTCCACCATTGTTTCATGTTTCATAAGTTTATCTCTAAGTAGTCACCGTAGGGGAGAGTCTAATAGAGACGAAAACTTACAAAACACTTATCAAATAAAATCTTACGGTGTTAAATGCGTTCAACGAATAACCATCCATAGGGGGACGAAGTCTAGCGTCTCGAGGTTATATTGAAAATATTTAACTTTTGTAAGACCAACAATGGAGATCGAATATCTTAATAATAATCAAGCTCATTATTTAAAGTGAGTTGTATTTTCTTTGATTCTCTTTATTTTATTATTTATTTTAAATATATATTTATTTAAAATTTCCAATTTAGAATGAAAAATTCTAAATATAAATTTTAATTTAATATTTATAAATTTTACTTAGATGGATATGAAAATAACATGAATTATTTCCATCTTAGTAATAATTTCCAATAAATATTTAGAAAAATATTCAATTTAAGTTGTTACAAAATTAATTTAAATTAATTTACAACTCAAATTTAATTTTCTATAAATATATATTGCATTTCGAAAAATTAAAGTATATAAGAATACAATTTTCGAAAAATGCATATTAAAATAAAAAATAAATCCTGAAAAAATTATTCTAATTTAATGTTGGCCCAAAATTAATTAATAAAATTAATTTACAACAAAAAATATAATTTTCCTATTTAATTAAATATATAAGAAAATTTTCAAATATTTAAGAATGATGATGAAAATCAACTTAAATATTAATTTTCTATTTAATTAAATACACTAGAAAAATACTTCAAGCAAAAATATCACCTATCTAGATTTTCCTTTGACTAATTAATTCAATTTCTAATAATATACTTTAATTCAATTTATTTTAAATTAATCAATAAATGAAAAAATCATTGATTTAAGTTGATCCAAGAATTAATTAATTAATTTACAACTTAATCTATTTTTCAAGATAAAATTCAAAATTCTAGCATTTAAGAAATGCAATTTCGAAAATTGATTAACAAAATAAAGAAAAAATATATTTTGAAAATTATTTAAATTTAGTTGAAAAATTAAATTTCAACTAAAAATAATTTTCTATTTAATTAAATGTCATGAAAAAGAAATATTTAAGTATGATGATAAAAATCAACTTAGATATTTAATTTTCAAATTAATTAAATGTATTAAATTCAAGAAATAAATAATTAAGTGTAGAGAAGGCTTAATTATTAATTTCTAGTTTAATACTAGGAAAAATATACTTAAAATAAATTGTACCAAAATTAATTAAATAATTAATTTCACAATTTATAATATTTTCCTATTTAATATTAGAAATAATAAGTAGTCTAGAAATAACTATCTAGAAAATATCTTATTTGACTAAGTATCTTTTCCACAAAATTTGAAAAAATATCTAATTTAAGTTGTATTAGAAAAAATCTAGAACTTAAATATTTTTGAAATTTAAATTTAATTAAATATCAAAAATTAAGTTGTAACCACTTAATTTGAAAATATTCCATTTTAAGTTAATATTCGAAAAGATATTAACTTAAAAAATATCTAAAGAATCTTAATAACCAATGCCTAAAATTCCTCAACTTAATTTTGAAATTTTGAATTCAAAAGATATTCAGAGTAAAGTTGGTTAGTTGAAGATAACTAAATATCAACTTAAATAGGAATATTTAATGAAAAATTTAAATTAAGTTCCAGAAAGAATCTAGATGGTTATAATTCTATATTTAATTAAATACAAGAAAATACATATAGTTTAGCTTAGAATATAAAATTCTTTAAACTATGATTTTCTAAATTAATTTCAAAATAAATGAAATTAATTATGTTGCTAATCAATTTTAATTAGGTTAAACTAGTTTAATTAACCTAGTACAGTCATTCAAATCAGGCAAATGGGCCTTCACAATTGGGGTGGTTTGTGTGAGGGGGTGCTGGGTTCAGTATGTCGTACCCACTTCTATGGCTCCCAACTCTCACACAAGGCCCAAAAGAGAGGAATTTAATCTTAATAAGAACAACTTTTATTAATTGAATAGGCCCAAAAACTAAATGGGCCTAAATAAATTCTATCAAGAACTATGATAATTTATTTTAGCAACAACAACCTATATGTATCTATAATCAAATTAAACACATAGGCTCACACAGGCACACTTTTGATGGGTCCTATCATGTTGCTAGGTCATACACAGATGAAAGAAGATTGTAAATATACCTGTTACAAATTATTATCTTGACCAAGGGAGCCATCAGATCGTAAGATCTGGCAAAAGGTAACCATGGCTATTTGCAATCAAGTAATAATAGGTTTTGAAAACTTACAAACAAGCTAAAACACATACTCCTGCAACAAGGTTAGCTGGATAGTTGGATGTAGGATTTATTTAATTTTAAATTAAATAATTAATTTCGAAATAATTAATTAAATAAATAAAATATTTATTTTTCGAAAATTTAAAAAAAATAAAAAAAATTCGAAAATTTAAAAAAAAAATTAAATTTAAAATTAAACCTACAATTTTTGAAAAATTAGGTTTCAACCAACCTAAATATCATTTCAAAAATTTGCTAACTACTTTTAAATTTTAAATGTTATTTTATAAATAAAAATTAAATAAAAAATTAGAAAAGATAAATAAATATCTTTTCAGATTTTAAATTTAATTTAAATAAATAAAATAACAAAATTTAAAAAGTTAGCAAAATATCTTATATCTATTTAAAATTACATGATTATAAATATATTATTTTAAATTTAAATATGGTCAAAATATCTAAAAAGATTTAATTAAAAAATCTTAAAAGATAAGATATTTTTAAAATATCTTAAAAGATAAGATATTTTTAAAATATCTTAAAAGATAAGATATTTTTAAAATATCTTAAAAGATATTATAAATATCTTAAAAGATATTATAAATATCTTATAAAATCTGACCTTAAATTTAAAAAAAATATAATCAAATTTAAAAATAAGATAGATTTTTAAGCAAAAAGATAAATACTAATTCTATTCAAATTCAAATTACACTAATATCTTGAATTAAATTAAAAAAAATTTAAATTAATTCAAAATGATAATTAGAATTGAATTAGGAATAGTAATAGTATATATACAAAACCATACAAAAAATTGGAAGTTAATTCCATGAAAAAGTATGAAAAATTGAAGAAAAAAGAAAAAATTCGAAACTGTACGGACAGTTCTGCGATCGCAGGAAAATATCAGCACAGCCCCGATTTTGTCAAATCTTCAAAAAACATAACTAATTCAAATAAAATCCAAATTGAGTTCTGTAAAAGGCTAACTTGCTTAATTTTTTCCATACTATCCAATAAAAATAATTCCAGACATAAAATCGCAATTATTTTTTACGAAAATTTCACAAACATCAATCAATCATCAAATAACACTCAATACAACATGATACCATCCAAAGAACATACAAACAATCGTTTTAAAGTCCAAATTTCTTGCAAGTAAATCAATTACCATGGCTCTGAGGCCAGTTGTTGGAAATTATTTTACCAGGATCTTAGATCTACTCACAAGTATGTTTATTAACATCCTAAATATGAACTTTCTAAAACGATAAATTAAACACATATAAAGTTTAAGAAACCTTACATTGGGTGCAGCGGAATAATATGACTCCTTCCGTTCAGATATCTAGCCCTTGATTCCTTTCTGTAGCAGAGCATTATCAATATCTGAACCTGGATCTCTTTCTCTGAATCTTTGATGCTGAATCTCCTTTGCTGATGATCTTTCTTCACGATCTTCCTCACTATGATTGAGGTATTGCTTGATGTGTGTGGGCACTACTCTAATCACTAAGGATTTCGAAATTCTAAGGAAGAAGAGAGAGAGTGGTCAGCTAAAGATAGGGAGTGAGAAGGCTCAGTTTTTTCTGATTCAGAAAGTCTGAAGAAAAGTGTGATTTTCCTGAAGCCTTCACTATCTATTTATAACATTCCACTAGGGTTAGATTTGAATTATATGGCATTAAAATAATGAAAAAATCAATTTAAAATAGCTACATAGGTGGCCGACCATAGCATTAGTGGATTGGGCCTTGGGCTTTGCAATTTTGCAATTTTAACACCTTTTGTATCTGATTTTCTCAAAAATGCCAATTTCCTAATTCAAACATTTAAATGCCAATTCTAACTATTTAATAACTATAAATAATTATTAAATAATATTGTCATTTATCATATTTATTAATTGAACCATACAAAGTATCATAATTAACAAATATGCCCCTATAAACTCTTTCTTTACAATTTCGCCCTTACTTAGTGAAAATTTCACAAATAGACATAGTCTAACTTGTGAATTATAATTGATTAATCAAAACCAATTACATGATTCTTACAAGCAATATTATCTCAACTAGTGGGGGGACCATGGGTCTATATAACCGAGCTTCCAATAAGTAGATCAAGAATTTAGCACTAAAATTCACTAACTTATTAATTCTTCGTTGAATCCACGCATAGAACTTAGAATTGCACTCTCAGTATATAGAATGCTCTATATGTTCCACCATATAGACACATCATTAGTTATCCATTGTTATAATCCTAATGTGATCAATGATCCTCTATATGAATGATCTACACTGTAAAGGGATTAAATTACCGTTACACCCTACAATATATTTATTCCTTAAAACACTTGACCCCGTATAAATGATATTTCAGCTAATGTGAAATGAGTACTCCACCATTTATGTTCGTTTGGTCAAGCTCGAAGGAGATCATCCTTTGCTTACTATTCGCCAGATAGAAGCTATAGATTCCATGTTTATGCTAGCGCTCCCACTCAATTGCACTACCGTGCTCCCAAAATGTACGTATCACCCTGACCTAAAAGTAGGCTTAACTAACAAATCAAAGAACACGAATAGCCTTTCAAGATTGAGCCTAATCATAACAGGATTAAGAACATTTGATCTAGGATCAACTAGGCGATATTGACTTGAATAGATATTACGGTAAGTTTAATAAATCTAAGTCAAAGTTCAATATCGGTCCCTTCCGATGCATACTCCATGCATCCAACCTGAGCTTTACTTTAACCAATGCTCTGGAAAGAACATAGCACTTCTCCAAATGCAAGCAAACTCTGTTGTAGATTATCATATCAGTAAAACACTATGTCTGATAAATCTAGGAAACTTTATTCACATAGTCATGTTTACTTTCCAATGTGTTGACGGCACAATAAACGGATATCAAGTATGTGAAAAGGGTTTCGTATGAATTTATACATTATATACATATAATCATGAAATAAATCATGTGAACCATGCAACATTAAATGTTATTTCGATCTATATTAATAAGTAAATCTGATTATATTGAAATGAGTTTTATTTAGGGCATAAAACCCAACAAACTCCCACTTGCACTAATATAAAACAAAAAAGTGCGTTTCAAATAATCTCAACACCTTGATATACAAATCAAGTGTAGTAGTAGTAAACTCCTCGTAATAGGATCTGAAAGGTTGAATTAACCACAACCTTTCCTCCACTATTACTCTTCCTTAATCACAAAATCATTGATAATGTGAAATTCCTCTCTATATGTCTACTCTCTTGGGATACTGGATTCTATATCTTTGGCAACTACTTTTGGTTAATCAGGAAATTAACACTAGTAGTTTAAGGCAATTTGGAATGGTGCCAAAGATGTATAGAACTTTCCTTAGACTGAATAAGTACCTTTCCTGCAGCTTTAACATTCAGTCTCTCTCTGGTAGACCTAGAGACTTCATATAGGTTTTTACACTTCTCCAAAATCACTATTCCACCCCCAGAGTAACCACCATCTTATCAGAAAGATTTTCTAGCACAAAGGCAAATTTCGAAATCTGATGTGGTGTAGTCTAAGAGTTTTAAACACACTCTTATAGACTAACATATAGTTCCTCTTCTTAATCTTAGGATTTACTTGATTGTCTTCCAATGTTCTTCTCCTGGATTAATCTGATACCTACTCATTACTCCCACTCAACAGC
The DNA here is from genome assembly GCF_029168945.1 of Cannabis sativa. Lineage (NCBI taxonomy): Eukaryota > Viridiplantae > Streptophyta > Magnoliopsida > Rosales > Cannabaceae > Cannabis > Cannabis sativa. Next base: position 21,449,837 of record NC_083607.1, read on the forward strand.
AGGTGTCTGGTCTAAGGCATACAAAAGCATATCTAAGACCTCTCACTGTTGATATAAGAAATTCTTTCATGGCTTTATCTTTTCTGGAATAGTTAAGACTTTTCCTTAGATAAATAAAATCTATACCTAAGAAGTTGTGAATCTTCTATAGATTGCCATTAGAAAGAAAATGCTTCAGCATCTTACTAAAGTAAGTTGCTTAGTAAGTAATTACCAGGTATACCACAAGCCATAGGTTTAGATAAACTCAAACCTATAATACTAGGAACAGGAAGTTTTGTTAAGTCCATAGAATAGACGTATAAACGAAAATTTCCTTTTATGTCCTTGTAATAGAAAACTTTAGGTTACTCCATGTGAATGGATTAAACCACGGTTCTATTGGCTTTCTTCTTAGTTTCTTATCTTGACAATCCATTACTTGTTTAAACTCACAATGGATTTTAATCACTAGTGTCTCCCAAGTCATAAGAAGGTGAGTTCCTAGAAACTCTCCCACTACGACAAGGCACCGTGAATTATGTCTAAGAAAACTAAATGGTATTAACCTCTTTGGTTGTGACAAGACAACAGAGGCAGTGGGATCATCATATGTTATATAAGATGATAGAACACTTTTGGAATCAAGAATTAAATATCTCCTTTATTTGCTACTTGTTTTCAGACTTAGTCATTTTCTTAGAAAAGTAGTATTTGTTTGAACAAACACTTTCTTATCTATTGACAATGGGATGGTCCACCCCTAATCACTTAGAATAGCTAAGAAAACATGGTTAACAGTTCTAGCTTTTCTTAAGATTTTGATTAGGTCATCCATGAATCTAGTAATGATTTACATTAAGTAGACAACCATTACATCATTCTGAAATTGTATTACCATAGAAGGATTTAGGCAACGACTAGTAACTAATCATCAACATGCAACTCGAAATTTCTGGGGAGGTAAGTTTGGATATAATTCAAAAATCAATTTAATGATCTTTGAACTGCATATCTACTAACTATTTCTCCACCCTTATCAGTTCGCAAGATCTTTAACCACTTACCTTAATGGTTTTAACCATTGCTAGAAATTAATGAAATTTTTCAAACATTTCAAATTTCTTTGCTAAAAGGTATAATCTAGAGTTATCGTTTTAAGAATACAACGAAAAACTTATATCCACCCCTGAATGTACATCCATCTGCGAATGAGATGAACTACTTTCGATGGATATAGGCATATTAACTCTTTGCAGAGATTGATCATGTCAAATTCACTATGAACAAGATACAAATGCCATAGATTAAAAAAAATGTGGTAGTGTCTTTTGATGACATAGGTTTAGTTACATCAAAGAGTTCTTAGAATAGTGCAAGTGGATCCTGGTCACAGAATACCTAACTCATATTCCATACAAGCTTGAATCCATTAATAAAAGATGGATAGTAAACACTTGAGAAAGTGTAACTGTATTGTATCTGGAATTAGGAATATAAGAAAATTTCTGTTTGGATTCTAAAATTAAAGTCAAAGACTTAAATTCAACCAAATATAATGAGTAATTCTTTCTTGGACCACCACTACTAATACAAACTCTAAGTCAGATTTGCCCATACAAGTAGGAGATTTCTAAGATTGAGGATTTATATCAATTGAGAATAGAATTTCGGGATTATAATCATATGCGTCATTTAATTTCTTAAGAGAAAATATAATGACATGAAATGATTTATAGACCATTCATCCAATGATATGTTTTGAAGCTAATTCGAAATGAATAAGCTAAGAGGAATTAGGATAATTTCGTTTATAAATAAGAATCCAACGATGCTTCGATTAGCGAAAGACAAAGTAATCTTATTTATGTAATCTTCTTGTTTCATATCGTAAAAATACTAGTCTAAGGTGTCATCAATTGATGAACAGCTAGATGTCGCATATACAATATTTATCTTTCGAGATCTAACACTATTATGTATGTCTAATGGTGAAAATCCATTAGGGATTTATCTCATTAGAAAAACAAACATGTTAGACCAACAATGAAGATTCGAAATTAAACTACAACTTAATAACAGAAAATAACATGGTTCAATATAAATTCATACACAATTCAGAAATTATAAACATATAGCAAGTAGGAATGACTAGTGAAAATACTAAAACATACAATCCTAAATAATTTCCAAGGTTTTCAACAAACTGATACAAAGGTCCCTAAGAGGCGAGAGTCAAAGCATCATTTATTGAATAGAGTTGTCAGCTCATCTAAAATAGAAATCATTCTAGCAACCTTTTATTCGATCAAAATAAGAATCCAACGTTGTCCCGGTAGGCGAGAGTCAAGGTTATTCTCATTTTATGAGCTTCCACCATTGTTTCATGTTTCATAAGTTTATCTCTAAGTAGTCACCGTAGGGGAGAGTCTAATAGAGACGAAAACTTACAAAACACTTATCAAATGAAATCTTACGGTGTTAAATGCGTTCAACGAATAACCATCCATAGGGGGACGAAGTCTAGCGTCTCGAGGTTATATTGAAAATATTTAACTTTTGTAAGACCAACAATGGAGATCGAATATCTTAATAATAATCAAGCTCATTATTTAAAGTGAGTTGTATTTTCTTTGATTCTCTTTATTTTATTATTTATTTTAAATATATATTTATTTAAAATTTCCAATTTAGAATGAAAAATTCTAAATATAAATTTTAATTTAATATTTATAAATTTTACTTAGATGGATATGAAAATAACATGAATTATTTCCATCTTAGTAATAATTTCCAATAAATATTTAGAAAAATATTCAATTTAAGTTGTTACAAAATTAATTTAAATTAATTTACAACTCAAATTTAATTTTCTATAAATATATATTGCATTTCGAAAAATTAAAGTATATAAGAATACAATTTTCGAAAAATGCATATTAAAATAAAAAATAAATCCTGAAAAAATTATTCTAATTTAATGTTGGCCCAAAATTAATTAATAAAATTAATTTACAACAAAAAATATAATTTTCCTATTTAATTAAATATATAAGAAAATTTTCAAATATTTAAGAATGATGATGAAAATCAACTTAAATATTAATTTTCTATTTAATTAAATACACTAGAAAAATACTTCAAGCAAAAATATCACCTATCTAGATTTTCCTTTGACTAATTAATTCAATTTCTAATAATATACTTTAATTCAATTTATTTTAAATTAATCAATAAATGAAAAAATCATTGATTTAAGTTGATCCAAGAATTAATTAATTAATTTACAACTTAATCTATTTTTCAAGATAAAATTCAAAATTCTAGCATTTAAGAAATGCAATTTCGAAAATTGATTAACAAAATAAAGAAAAAATATATTTTGAAAATTATTTAAATTTAGTTGAAAAATTAAATTTCAACTAAAAATAATTTTCTATTTAATTAAATGTCATGAAAAAGAAATATTTAAGTATGATGATAAAAATCAACTTAGATATTTAATTTTCAAATTAATTAAATGTATTAAATTCAAGAAATAAATAATTAAGTGTAGAGAAGGCTTAATTATTAATTTCTAGTTTAATACTAGGAAAAATATACTTAAAATAAATTGTACCAAAATTAATTAAATAATTAATTTCACAATTTATAATATTTTCCTATTTAATATTAGAAATAATAAGTAGTCTAGAAATAACTATCTAGAAAATATCTTATTTGACTAAGTATCTTTTCCACAAAATTTGAAAAAATATCTAATTTAAGTTGTATTAGAAAAAATCTAGAACTTAAATATTTTTCAAATTTAAATTTAATTAAATATCAAAAATTAAGTTGTAACCACTTAATTTGAAAATATTCCATTTTAAGTTAATATTCGAAAAGATATTAACTTAAAAAATATCTAAAGAATCTTAATAACCAATGCCTAAAATTCCTCAACTTAATTTTGAAATTTTGAATTCAAAAGATATTCAGAGTAAAGTTGGTTAGTTGAAGATAACTAAATATCAACTTAAATAGGAATATTTAATGAAAAATTTAAATTAAGTTCCAGAAAGAATCTAGATGGTTATAATTCTATATTTAATTAAATACAAGAAAATACATATAGTTTAGCTTAGAATATAAAATTCTTTAAACTATGATTTTCTAAATTAATTTCAAAATAAATGAAATTAATTATGTTGCTAATCAATTTTAATTAGGTTAAACTAGTTTAATTAACCTAGTACAGTCATTCAAATCAGGCAAATGGGCCTTCACAATTGGGGTGGTTTGTGTGAGGGGGTGCTGGGTTCAGTATGTCGTACCCACTTCTATGGCTCCCAACTCTCACACAAGGCCCAAAAGAGAGGAATTTAATCTTAATAAGAACAACTTTTATTAATTGAATAGGCCCAAAAACTAAATGGGCCTAAATAAATTCTATCAAGAACTATGATAATTTATTTTAGCAACAACAACCTATATGTATCTATAATCAAATTAAACACATAGGCTCACACAGGCACACTTTTGATGGGTCCTATCATGTTGCTAGGTCATACACAGATGAAAGAAGATTGTAAATATACCTGTTACAAATTATTATCTTGACCAAGGGAGCCATCAGATCGTAAGATCTGGCAAAAGGTAACCATGGCTATTTGCAATCAAGTAATAATAGGTTTTGAAAACTTACAAACAAGCTAAAACACATACTCCTGCAACAAGGTTAGCTGGATAGTTGGATGTAGGATTTATTTAATTTTAAATTAAATAATTAATTTCGAAATAATTAATTAAATAAATAAAATATTTATTTTTCGAAAATTTAAAAAAATAAAAAAAATTCGAAAATTTAAAAAAAAATTTAAATTTAAAATTAAACCTACAATTTTTGAAAAATTAGGTTTCAACCAACCTAAATATCATTTCAAAAATTTGCTAACTACTTTTAAATTTTAAATGTTATTTTATAAATAAAAATTAAATAAAAAATTAGAAAAGATAAATAAATATCTTTTCAGATTTTAAATTTAATTTAAATAAATAAAATAACAAAATTTAAAAAGTTAGCAAAATATCTTATATCTATTTAAAATTACATGATTATAAATATATTATTTTAAATTTAAATATGGTCAAAATATCTAAAAAGATTTAATTAAAAAATCTTAAAAGATAAGATATTTTTAAAATATCTTAAAAGATAAGATATTTTTAAAATATCTTAAAAGATATTATAAATATCTTAAAAGATATTATAAATATCTTATAAAATCTGACCTTAAATTTAAAAAAAATATAATCAAATTTAAAAATAAGATAGATTTTTAAGCAAAAAGATAAATACTAATTCTATTCAAATTCAAATTACACTAATATCTTGAATTAAATTAAAAAAAATTTAAATTAATTCAAAATGATAATTAGAATTGAATTAGGAATAGTAATAGTATATATACAAAACCATACAAAAAATTGGAAGTTAATTCCATGAAAAAGTATGAAAAATTGAAGAAAAAAGAAAAAATTCGAAACTGTACGGACAGTTCGCGATCGCGAAAATATCAAGACAATTTCCGATTTTGTCAAATCTTCAAAAAACATAACTAATTCAAATAAAATCCAAATTGAGTTCTGTAAAAGGCTAACTTGCTTAATTTTTTCCATACTATCCAATAAAAATAATTCCAGACATAAAATCGCAATTATTTTTTACGAAAATTTCACAAACATCAATCAATCATCAAATAACACTCAATACAACATGATACCATCCAAAGAACATACAAACAATCGTTTTAAAGTCCAAATTTCTTGCAAGTAAATCAATTACCATGGCTCTGAGGCCAGTTGTTGGAAATTATTTTACCAGGATCTTAGATCTACTCACAAGTATGTTTATTAACATCCTAAATATGAACTTTCTAAAACGATAAATTAAACACATATAAAGTTTAAGAAACCTTACATTGGGTGCGGCGGAATAATATGACTCCTTCCGTTCAGATATCTAGCCCTTGATTCCTTTCTGTAGCAGAGCATTATCAATATCTGAACCTGGATCTCTTTCTCTGAATCTTTGATGCTGAATCTCCTTTGCTGATGATCTTTCTTCACGATCTTCCTCACTATGATTGAGGTATTGCTTGATGTGTGTGGGCACTACTCTAATCACTAAGGATTTCGAAATTCTAAGGAAGAAGAGAGAGAGTGGTCAGCTAAAGATAGGGAGTGAGAAGGCTCAGTTTTTTCTGATTCAGAAAGTCTGAAGAAAAGTGTAATTTTCCTGAAGCCTTCACTATCTATTTATAGCATTCCACTAGGGTTAGGTTTGAATTATTTGGCATTAAAATAATGAAAAAATCAATTTAAAATAGCTACATAGGTGGCCGCCATAGCATTAGTGGATTGGGCCTTGGGCTTTGCAATTTTGCAATTTTAACACCTTTTGTATCTCATTTTCTCAAAAATGCCAATTTCCTAATTCAAACATTTAAATGCCAATTCTAACTATTTAATAACTATAAATAATTATTAAATAATATTGTCATTTATCATATTTATTAATTGAACCATACAAAGTATCATAATTAACAAATATGCCCCTATAAACTCTTTCTTTACAATTTCGCCCTTACTTAGTGAAAATTTCACAAATAGACATAGTCTAACTTGTGAATTATAATTGATTAATCAAAACCAATTACATGATTCTTACAAGCAATATTATCTCAACTAGTGGGGGGACCATGGGTCTATATAACCGAGCTTCCAATAAGTAGATCAAGAATTTAGCACTAAAATTCACTAACTTATTAATTCTTCGTTGAATCCACGCATAGAACTTAGAATTGCACTCTCAGTATATAGAATGCTCTATATGTTCCACCATATAGACACATCATTAGTTATCCATTGTTATAATCCTAATGTGATCAATGATCCTCTATATGAATGATCTACACTGTAAAGGGATTAAATTACCGTTACACCCTACAATATATTTATTCCTTAAAACACTTGACCCCGTATAAATGATATTTCAGCTAATGTGAAATGAGTACTCCACCATTTATGTTCGTTTGGTCAAGCTCGAAGGAGATCATCCTTTGCTTACTATTCGCCAGATAGAAGCTATAGATTCCATGTTTATGCTAGCGCTCCCACTCAATTGCACTACCGTGCTCCCAAAATGTACGTATCACCCTGACCTAAAAGTAGGCTTAACTAACAAATCAAAGAACACGAATAGCCTTTCAAGATTGAGCCTAATCATAACAGGATTAAGAACATTTGATCTAGGATCAACTAGGCGATATTGACTTGAATAGATATTACGGTAAGTTTAATAAATCTAAGTCAAAGTTCAATATCGGTCCCTTCCGATGCATACTCCATGCATCCAACCTGAGCTTTACTTTAACCAATGCTCTGGAAAGAACATAGCACTTCTCCAAATGCAAGCAAACTCTGTTGTAGATTATCATATCAGTAAAACACTATGTCTGATAAATCTAGGAAACTTTATTCACATAGTCATGTTTACTTTCCAATGTGTTGACGGCACAATAAACAGGATCAAGTATGTGAAAAGGGTTTCAGATGAATTTATACATTATGTACACATAATCATGAAATAAATCATGTGAACCATGCAACATTAAATGTTATTTCTGATCTATATTAATAAGTAAATCTGATTATATTGAAATGAGTTTTATTTAGGGCATAAAACCCAACAAACTCCCACTTGCACTAATATAAAACAAAAAAGTGCGTTTCAAATAATCTCAACACCTTGATATACAAATCAAGTGTAGTAGTAGTAAACTCCTCGTAATAGGATCTGAAAGGTTGAATTAACCACAACCTTTCCTCCACTATTACTCTTCCTTAATCACAAAATCATTGATAATGTGAAATTCCTCTCTATATGTCTACTCTCTTGGGATACTGGATTCTATATCTTTGGCAACTACTTTTGGTTAATCAGGAAATTAACACTAGTAGTTTAAGGCAATTTGGAATGGTGCCAAAGATGTATAGAACTTTCCTTAGACTGAATAAGTACCTTTCCTGCAGCTTTAACATTCAGTCTCTCTCTGGTAGACCTAGAGACTTCAGATAGGTTTTTACACTTCTCCAAAATCACTATTCCACCCCCAGAGTAACCACCATCTTATCAGAAAGATTTTCTAGCACAAAGGCAAATTTCGAAATCTGATGTGGTGTAGTCTAAGAGTTTTAAACACACTCTTATAGACTAACATATAGTTCCTCTTCTTAATCTTAGGATTTACTTGATTGTCTTCCAATGTTCTTCTCCTGGATTAATCTGATACCTACTCATTACTCCCACTCAACAGCAGGTGTCTGGTCTAAGGCATACAAAAGCATATCTAAGACCTCTCACTGTTGATATAAGAAATTCTTTCATGGCTTTATCTTTTCTGGAATAGTTAAGACTTTTCCTTAGATAAATAAAATCTATACCTAAGAAGTTGTGAATCTTCTATAGATTGCCATTAGAAAGAAAATGCTTCAGCATCTTACTAAAGTAAGTTGCTTGCATTAGAGTAAGTAATTACCAGGTATACCACAAGCCATAGGTTTAGATAAACTCAAACCTATAATACTAGGAACAGGAAGTTTTGTTAAGTCCATAGAATAGACGTATAAACGAAAATTTCCTTTTATGTCCTTGTAATAGAAAACTTTAGGTTACTCCATGTGAATGGATTAAACCACGGTTCTATTGGCTTTCTTCTTAGTTTCTTATCTTGACAATCCATTACTTGTTTAAACTCACAATGGATTTTAATCACTAGTGTCTCCCAAGTCATAAGAAGGTGAGTTCCTAGAAACTCTCCCACTACGACAAGGCACCGTGAATTATGTCTAAGAAAACTAAATGGTATTAACCTCTTTGGTTGTGACAAGACAACAGAGGCAGTGGGATCATCATATGTTATATAAGATGATAGAACACTTTTGGAATCAAGAATTAAATCTAGGAAACTTTATTCACATAGTCATGTTTACTTTCCAATGTGTTGACGGCACAATAAACAGGATCAAGTATGTGAAAAGGGTTTCAGATGAATTTATACATTATGTACATATAATCATGAAATAAATCATGTGAACCATGCAACATTAAATGTTATTTCTGATCTATATTAATAAGTAAATCTGATTATATTGAAATGAGTTTTATTTAGGGCATAAAACCCAACAAATAGGAGGCTCAATTTTTCTGAAGACAAGAAATTTCATCCATCTTTAAGTGTGAGCCATCACTATCTATTTATAGGTAACCACCTAGGTTTAGGTTAGATTTAATTAGAATTGAAATAATAGAAAAATTAATGGTAAAACCATGCATAGTGGCCGGATATAGGAATTGGATTGCGCCCCACTTTGTAATTTTGCCATTTTGTCATTTTCCCATCTTATTTTCTCAAAAACGCCAATTTTCCAATTTAACCACTTAAATGGAAATTCTAATTATTTAATAACTAAAAATTAATTATTAAATAATATTTTCATTTAATATATTTATTAATTAGACTTAATAAAGTCTCTTAATTAATAAATAAAACTTAGAATCTCTTTTCTTCACAATTAAGCCCTTGTTTAGTGAAAATTCATAAACTAGACATAGTCTAATTTTAGAATTATAATTCATTAATTAAAATCAATTATCTGAGTCTTATAAGCAGTATGGTCTCAACTAGTATGGGGACCATGGGCCTATATAACCGAGCTTCCAATAAGCAGTCCAAGAACTTACCAGGTAAATTCACTGACTTATTAATTCCTTGTTGCATCCACGCATAGAACTTGGAATTGCACTCTCAGTCATATAGAACGCTCTATATGTTCCACGATATAGATACGCTATTAATTATCCATTGTTATAATCCTAATAATCAATGATCCTCTATAGATGATCTACATTGCATAGGGATAAAATTACCATTACACCCTTTCAATGTATATCCTTAAAATACTTAGCCACCTATAAATGATATTTTAGTGAAATAATATAATCACTAAAATGAGATCTCAATCATTTATCTCTATTCAGTCAAGCTCAAAGGAAATCATCGTTTCACTTCTAAATACCTATAGAAGCTATAGATTCCACATCTATGTTTAGCGCTCCCACTCAATTGTACTATCGTGTTCCCAAAATGTACGTATCACCCTGACCAAAAAGTAGGCTTAACTAACAAATCAAAAAACATAAATAACACTCTCGAGATCGAACCTAATCATGTCAGGATTAAGATCATTTCATCTAGGATCAACTAGGTGATATTGAATTGAATAGATATTACGGTAAATTTATCATATCTAATCAAAGTTCAATATCGGTCCCTTCCAATGTATACTCTATACATCAGATACTGGTAAACTTTGCCAATGCCCTGGAAAAGACATACCACTTATCCAAGGTGTAAGAATACCTTTCGCTGATTATCATGCAAGTCTAAATCCAGTGAACTGACAAATCGGGGAATTAAACTTTTGAACATATAAACATGATTATATTCCACAGTGCTGACAACACTATAATCACGAACAAATACATATGTTCTGGACCTAATAGAATTTATACATTAAAAAATCATGAAATAAATCATGTGAACCATGCAACATAAAATGTTATTTCTGCTCTTTATTAACTAGTAAATCTGATTATATTGAAATGGGTTTTATTTAGGGTACAAAACCCAACACTTTCCCTTTTGGGAAATCAGAGTGGACCTTTCGCAGATCATGTGCTTTTTTATTTCTCTCGAGGATTGAAGTAGGATTTTTCTTAGGGTCCCCCTTAGAAGAATATCGTATAGGGCTTGACTCCCTAGTTTTGGGCCTTTGAGTGCTTGGCGAGGACTCCTCCTGTGTTTCCTCTAGTCCCACAGGCACAGCTTTGGGGTGCACATGTATTCCAGCTGTTTCCATGGCTTTTTGCATGGCAACCATTATTTCTTGCATCCTCCTATTATGTTCCTTTTGGGCGGCCAGTTTGGCCTCGTGATCAGCTGTTATGCCTTAGGACCAACAACTCAGTGTAGCTACCTTCGTCGTAAGCATCGTACCTTTCAAAGTTTTCTTAATATTCCTCATTATTTGTCTCGTCTCGTTCCTCAGAGCCCACGTTCACTCGTGAAGTAGCCTCTTCACCTTCTGGGTTTTGAGGATCCTAGGGGGGACGAGGTTGGCGCGTGTTGTTTCGAGTTTCCACCATTGCAGCTCTGATTCTTGGTTGTTGTTTCTCAAACAACGCTTCCCACGGCTCTCAATGAAAGCACTAAAATGTTGACCAAAATTTTTGGCAACCAATTAAATAAAATAATGATAAGAGCTTAAGGATAATTAATGCGGATGATTTTTACGTGGTTCGGGCATTAATGAGCCGTAGTCCACGAGTCTATGTTATTAATGAGAGTATTTGTTTTATAGAGAATGTTCTTGGTGTGTTTTCTCTCCCCTTTTTTTCGATCCCCATTCCCATTTTTCCTAGGGGTATTTATAGATATTGGTGGAAATAATTAAAAAGGGATTACTTTTCTTTAAGTGCCAGCAATGGATGAGCAAAAGTTCCAAAGAGATACAAAATAGGGCATCGTTACCTATACCATAGGTATCGTAGGGATTAGGTGAGATTAATCTTCATCCTTCCTTGATTGATGTGATTCTTCATAATGGAGTCGTCACTAGCCCCTTCGATTATTGTGTTATCGCCTTAAATAAGGCTTACGATGTCTGACATGTCTCTTATGGGCGTTCCCAAATGCTTTACCCATGCTGCATTAAATGCGAGATGACTGTTCGAATAGGCCCTTCTCGTCTCGGAGATGACTAACTACATCTTTAGCTCCCAGAGAGGAGGGCATGCTTTTTGTACTGCTCCGGGGGCTCGTTCCCCGAACTACACTTGTTCTTTTTCATACAATTATTAACTAATCCCCGGGTGAGGTGTCATTTAGGTCCACATGTCATACATAGTCGTGGCCACGTATTTTGGGAAAAACTCGAGGCAACAAAAATAAAAAATTTATTATTTATATAATATTAATTAATTATTATAATAGTTTTTTTATTTAATTCATTCATTAATATTTATAAACTAAATAAAAAATTAAAAAGTGAGAGAATTAAGAAGAGAATAATTTAAAGTGTTTGGAATAATTTTAAAGTGTTACGTCACTCCTCATATCTCTTTTTTATAAAGGTTAGCCTTAGGCATAGGCGGGCTAGGCCCGTGCCTAGGGCCCACTCATTTTAGGAACCCAAATAAAAAAAATTACCTTTTAAAAAATATATATTGTTTTTAATAATTTTTAAAAATGTAATTTATCTTTATAGTAAAGGTCCAAAAAAGAATTTTATCTATGGCCCATTTGAACTCAAGACCGACCCTAATATATATATACTAATATATATGAACAAGTCTGCTATCTACTTTGGAGGAGTCAATGAAGCTAATAAAAGGGCTATTCTGAACTTGATGAATATGGAAGAAGGCTCTTTCCCTCTCAGATATCTGGGAGTAAAACTTCGACCTAATAAATGGAAGACTTCGGATTGTGATTGCATTTTGGATAAGGGGAATTTGAAGCTTAATAATTGGGCTAGCAGAAATCTTTCTTTTGTAGGGAGGGCACAATTAATTCATTCGGTTCTTTTGGGGATGAGGAACTTTTGGATGACCCTATTTATTCTTCCCAAGAAAGTGACGGCTGCTATTGACAAAAGTTACAGGGATTTCCTTTGGGGGTCAATGGAAATCGAAGTAAGTTCCATTTACCTTCTTGGGAAAAAAATTGTCTCCTGAAAAAGCTTGGAGAAATTAGCTTCCAAGAGGGAAAGAAGTGAAATGTTGCTTTGATAGCCAAAAACATTTGGGCTATCTCGGAGAAACAAGATAACCTTTGGGTTAAGTGGATTAATTCTATTTATCTAAAGGGTGAAGACTTCTGGTTGCTGACTTTTAAACAGGATAGCAGCTGGTATTTCAAGAAAATCTTGAGACTCAGAGAGATCATTAACCGAGATGCTCTCCTGGGGGCGGGTAAGAATGGGAAATTTAAGGCTAAATTGTTTTATAATTCTCTCATCACTGCTGAAATATCTGAGTATGCGCCTACTATTTGGCATAAGATTTGTGTGCCTAAGCGTAGGTTTATTTGTTGGCAAGCTATAAATGATCATCTGTTGACTAGGGATCACCTTAGTAGAGTGATGGAGATTGTTAATAAGAACTGCCATGTTTGTGAGATGCACCCGGAGTCTCACAACCATGTTTTCTTTGAGTGTCATTTTGCCAAATTGGTGATGACTGAGATAGGTACCTGGTTTGGGCTGAATAACTGGCCGAGTGACTTCAAGCAATGGAAGGATTGGTGTTCGAAGAAGTTGAAGAACTTGCTGGACACGGTGATGAACACTATCATGGCTGCTGCAGTTTATTTTCATTGGCTGAACAAGAATGGCTGCTGGTTTAATAGGTGTTGTCGGGCTCCTGGTTTGGTTAGCAGGGAGATAAAAAATGTTGTTAAGTATAAAATCATGAGTCGTAGTTTTCAACACTTGAAAGGGAGGGATTTGTACATTATTAATGTAATTAACAGCTGGTAGCTGTTCTTTGTTTTGGGGCTGTTGGTTTTCATCTTGCTTTTGCTTGTAAGTTGTTTGTCTTTTGAATAAAAGTTTCATCCTTTTTGTTCAAAAAAAAAAAAAAAAAGTAAAAGAAAATAAAAACCTTGTCTTTTAGAGCTTACCAAAAATTCATTGGATATATAAGTTTTTTTTTCCTCTACCAAAATCCAGCCAAACCCAAAATATCTCAAGAAATCAAGAGAAATTTAAGTTTCAATGTTTTAAGCAGCGCACAACAACAAAAAAACCCCACATATTAATCACACCTATCTCAAAAATATGTTAATAATTCATTCATTATCAAAAATATCTCTCACATCGAGTCAAACAAGGACAAGAAAAGGGAAAAACAAATCAAACCCCATTAAAATCTTATCGAACTCAATCAAAACAATTAGCAAAATAGAGACATCACTGAGCCCATCTTCAACCTTTAGTCAACTAAAAATGTAAGATACTATTGAACTTTTATCCAGGTTTATTAAGCTAGTATCTGAGTTGCATCAAAAACCTATTGAGCCTATAGTCTCAATGTGAGCTAAACGAAAAGTTTTAATTTATTATAAGGTAAATTGCAGCAAAAAATACTCAATACTTCAAACAAACACGTATCACTTAAATACTCAATCTCTATTAATTGTAATATTTAACTATCATTTTCACGGCAAAAATAGTCAAATTATTAAAATATTACTCCATCGATCACTCTCTAAATAATTTTGAAAAAATTAATAAAAATATATTTTAGTTTATTAAAAAATTAAAATTAGGTGAAAAAATATATATTAGTGCCCAAATTAATATTACAATCAAAAAACAGTGAGTGAATATTTTTTACTATATTAAAAGTGTCTGGGGTGATACTTTTAATGATATATACTCCTTAAATTAACATTGTATTATTTGTAAAGACATATATATCTTATATTACCTTTGAATTCAAAAGTCTAATTTTAATATTTTAAAAGTATTTATAATGATATATATATTAGTTGTTTTTGTATTATTGTACAAGTTAATTATTTTATCATATTTTTTCTCATTTTTTTGTCTTATTATACAAATTTATTATTACTATATCATATTACAATATTTTTTACTATCTTAGTGAGGTGATACTTTTAATGATATATATACCCCTTAAATTAATGAGAAAATTAGCTCTGTCAACGTACATTTAAATTTTATTATAAATATAACAATGATTGTTTTATTACCAAAAGTTTGTGAGTTAATTTAGTACACGTGTATACTAATTTCTTATCTCAAGTGCCGAGTTCTGGCATAGAGATTTTTTTATGGTTCATTAATTAAGATGAATTGAAACCTCTTTTCAAACAAAAAAAAAAATCATGCATGAGGTATCTTCCTTTTTTTTCTTTTTCTACCTATATAATATATTTTTAATATAAAAAATTACTTATATTTATTTTTATTCTTTAATCTTTACAAAATATTTTGGCTTAATCGGTAATTATTTGATATCAAGAGTTATACAATGGTGATCTACACTTTGAAGTGATCATTTTGATATGTGGAAAGTATATATTTTTCAACCATCACCAAAGAATGACTAGAACCAAAAGTAACATTTTAGTTTCTTTTATATTTAGTTAAGCAAGTAATTAATTTTTGAACTTAAACAAAATTTAATATATCAATCAATTTTATAAGTTTTCTTTAAAAAAAAACACTTTATTAGTTATTAAAAAGTATTTTCTTATTTACCATTAGATTTTACAAGATATATTTTAAATAATTTTATTTTATATAATAATTTTAGTAGTTCATAAAATAACTTGTAAGGAAATCAAATAATATATATGAGTTACATTAAAAATAAAAAAAAAACAAACTTTACAAAAAAAAAAATTAAATATACCAACCATATTTAATGGATTAATAAAAAAATATTTTATTATTCAATAAATAAAAGTAACTAAATTGTATTCTAAAATAACTTACAAAGAAACAATTAGAAAATAATTCTAGCTACACCGCTAGTCGTTTGAGCTCAAGATTAGTACTAGTATGATCTATTTTTTGAGATGATCATTTTGATATGTTAAAAAAGAGAGTTTTTCACTATTACTGAATAAATATTAGGAATCAAAAGTAACTTTATTATCTATTTTATATTTTATTAACTAAAAAAAAAAGTAACCAATAAAATTCAATATGTCAACTATTTTTATAGGTTACTAAAAATATTTTTTATTTCATATCTAAAAGTTACCATATGGTATTTATTTTATATAAGCTTATTTTATAGATTTATTTCAACAAGTTTCTAAAAAAAACTTATAAAGAAAGCAAATAATATCTTACTTATCATAAAAAAATTTATACATATTTTACTAATGAGCTATTTTGTAATTTTTTATAATTTATTGTAGCTTAGTATATTCGAAGGTAACGTAAAAGTTGCTATAAAAATTAAAAATAAAAAGTTACGTACATGTATCTTGATCAACAATATTATGTAACTAAAATATAAAATAACGTAAATATACTTTGATCGACAACATTATATTATCTCATAATAAAGTTTATTAAAACAAAACCAATTAGTATCTTATTAGTAATTTTTTTAATAACATCTACTAAATTAATATATTTCTTTTGTTAACAAAATATAATATAAACGTTGTCTTCATTTTAAAATTTTGATAATAGTTAAAAACTACATGTTTCCAACACATTAAAATGGACCACATAAAAACTAAATTGTGATAGTAATGTTCTTAATCTTAAATAATTATGATGCAACTATAATTTTTTTTTAAAACTATGGTAAAAAAAACTTAAATTGCAACACAAATAAATAAAAGAAAGAAGAA
This sequence comes from Cannabis sativa, assembly GCF_029168945.1. NCBI lineage: Eukaryota > Viridiplantae > Streptophyta > Magnoliopsida > Rosales > Cannabaceae > Cannabis > Cannabis sativa. The sequence continues at coordinate 21,466,321 of NC_083607.1, forward strand.
TAAAAATGAAAACTAAAAAAAGAGAGAAAAAGTTAAAAGTTGGGCTGACAAAAAAAATTAATAGTGTATTAGAAATTCTTTTTTTAAAAGAATAAAAAAACTAAAATAATTGATGGCTAGACAACAAAAAAAAGAAGGAAAAATAAAATAAAATGTGATACACAAGTAAAAGAGAAGTAAAAGAGTGTGGTTATATATTAATTTTTGTATATGGGTATTAATAGACATATTGGTATAATTTAAATGAGTGTGTGATTTGTGTGATTATTTTTCAATTGAGGTATATTAATGAAAAATTCCCTAAATTAATCACGAACAGTTTTATTGGTTTGCTTTTTTTTTTCTTTTCTCTTTTTGTCTTTACTCTTTTTGTGTATTATAAAGGATTGGAAAAGTCTCTTTAAAATAGTTTTAGAATAGCTGATGTGATGTATGAACTATTTGAGTATTTTTAGTTATATATATTTAGAATAATTAGTAATTTTGTCCTGTAAATTTTCTGTTATGCCTGAAATTCGGTTGTATTTCAGAAAATGAAACGTGCCAATTTAAGGAATATGAATCAACATATATAATGATAGTTATATTTTTTAAATATAAAATGGAATAACTCATTAAATGTTGAATTAATAGAGTTTATTCGTAACTCGATGACTGTGTAGAATTAAGTGATACAAGGATATACAAACTATCAATTCATGTATTAATGAGAAACCATCTTGTCTCGGAAGGCATAATCTCGAGGGAGTCATAGACAACGAATAGCGAGGCATCTACCTCGCTGTATGTAAAAAAGAATTGACGAGGCGAATTGGTTATTAAAACACTTAGCGTATAATATATGTTATAATAACTAAGTGTAATAACTTGAGAATTTGGAGAACATGATTGTCCAATCTGCAAGGCATTATGGTCAAAGAACAGTTCTTAAGTTTGCTCAGTACACTGGTGTTCATGCCACTGCTGAAAGGCATATGAATAAACCAAGTCATCTATGTACAAGGCGAGATACCTCCAGCGAGATACCTATGAAAGGGAGTCAGCGTTGACTGCCTTAAAGATAGTTTAAGCCACAATTGTGTAACTTTTTAATGTTATCTACGTGTATTTTAATGGAACGTAATTAAAGCCCACAATTTTGAAGAATATTGTTATGGAATTAGAATTTAAATGTAATTAATTGCCTACCTATATTACTATAAATAGGGGCAGATTATACAAAAAATGAGGACAAAAAATCTTAGAGAAAAAGGAAGCTTACTGATTGTAAAATCCTAATTCTATATCCAAAAATATTTGAATAAGATAAATTCGTTGTTTCAAGCTCATTATTTTAATTATTTTTTTCTTATTATATGTTATATCATTTTACTTATTTCAATGTCAACAAGTTAAATTTTGTTATTTTTTCAAAAAAAAAAAGTTAAATTTTATCATTTTATATTACTTTTCTTAATTTATCAATATTTATATTGTCTATATATATATATATATGTATGTATATATATAACTAGAGTGTTGATTAATTTTATTGGCCTAAATTATTATTAGTTAATCAACTATGTTACAACAACAAATGATAAACTAGATAATGTTTCGTGCAAAGGTATGAATGTTTAGTTTTATGTTAGATTACATATATTTTTTCAAATGTTATAATAATTTAATTATATTACAAATATATGAGTTAAAATAAAAGGTCATAACATAATCTTCATGTGGAAGTATATTAAGGCTATCATATATGATAAAATACTAATATCATTTTTTTTCTTATTATTGTTTGGGTCACAAACCAATCCACTTAAAAAATCTCTAAGTTTTGACTAATTTTTTTTAATAATATGAGCTCAAAAAAATTTTGTTTTAACTAAATTTGAAAAAAAATATATATTATTTGAATTATTTAAAGTTAAATAATAAAATCAAATTAAAATATTAGTTTTATATAATTAATATTGTAATAATAAACTTAAATAAAATAATATTAATAATTACATATTTATAAAATAAACAATACTGATAACATCCCTTAAATTTAACGGAATATTCTTTTATTTTTAAAGTATATATTCTGTTAAACTAAGAAAAATAGTTAGATAGTCATTTTTTATATATAAAGATAAAGATATGACAATTAGCCATAAATTTTTTATATTATCTTATTAAAATAATTACTTAATTAGTTCAATATGATAAACTTATAAAATTAGTTCAATTATGAAAACAAATTTTTTATAAATTATTTTTCAATTTTTTAGGGGTTTTTACAAAAAAAAAAAAAAAAAGATTTTAAGCAAAAAATTACAATTTTACTGTCACACGGAATTTTTACAAAAATATTATCTTTTTAAAAAAACAACCGTAAAATAACAAAATAGAACAATTAAAACAACATTAAAACAAGGGTAAATACTATTTTGGACCCTGTGTTTTGCAAAAATTACAGATTGGACCATGTGTTTTGTTAAATGATAAAATAGACCCTGTATTTTCTAAAATAGTAAAAATAGGACCCTGAGCTTAATTTTTGACAATTTTTTTTTTAATACAACCAACTTGAAGACAATGCTTAATACGAACATACACAAAAAATGTAAACAGTTTTGTCATAGCACTTTTAGATCGGATTATAATTAAACTTTATTTTGACAAAAAATCAATTCAGGGTCCTATTTGTACTATTTTAGAAAATACAGGGTCCATTTTGTCATTTAACAAAACACAGGGTCCAATTGGTAACTTTTGCAAAACAGAAGGTCCAGAATGGTATTTTCCCTTAAAACAACTAAAAAATAACGGTAAAAACTTAGCATAGTACACAGTATTTTTTTTTAAAAAATACAGTATTTTTTTACGATAGAACAATTAACTTTATGTTAGGCTATTTTAGATATATGGCTACATTAGTATATTGATAATTCTGTTTTTATTATATTATTATTAATTTTATTTTTTTGAGAAAATATTAGTATTAATTTTAGTTATAGTAATATATTTTTTTTTGTCCACAAAAATAATTTATGATTTGTAAAATTATAATTTTATAAATATAATTTTTTTTTTGAAAACATTATACATGTTAGGCTAATTATGATTTTCCCTCCCGAACTTTGACATGTACCAAATTATGCCCTTGGACTTTTTTGGCCGTTAAAAATTCCCTCTGAAGTATTGAGATTGTTAGATTTAAGGATTTTTGTCTAATTTTATTCAATTTTAGTATTTCAATGATTGTTTATGTACTAAACCATGCTCCCCAAACTTTGATATCTATCAAATCGTGCCCCTCAAACTTTAATATGTACTAAATCATGCCCCCTGAACTTTCATCCATGTTAGAATTTTTATTACTAAAATTAGACAAAAGTCCTTAAATCTAACAATCTCAATAGTTCAAGGAGAACTTTTATAGGCCAAAAAAGTTCAAGGGACATGATTTGGTACATGTCGAAGTTTAGGGGGAAAAAAATCCTACATGTAATTATATTGCGTTTGGAAAGCCACAATGTAATTGAATTTGTGTGTAATTAGAGGTAATTAGACAATTTGGCATGTTTGTCTGACCATGTAATTACACTGTAATTGTGTAATTGGAAGTAATTAAGGGGTTCCAATTACACTCTCCAATTCTCATGGCCCCCATGAGAATTGAATGTAATTACACTGTGTAATTACTAAAAACTTTCCATATTAAACATTAGCTACTAAAAAATATTATTTTCCCATGTAATTACTAACTATTTTTCCAAACAAGATATTAGGAATTCATATGTAATTACTACCCCATATCCAAACACACATTGTATTTTAAAATATAGTGTAATTACTAAACTGTGTAATTATCACCCTAGTAATTACCCTACCTAGTAATTATACAGTTACTTCTAAACACTTCTAAGATTATTATGTATTGTATTTGTAAGACCATCTCCAATAGGAGATATAAAAGTTGAGTTATATTTTGTACAAAAAATAGTTTTGTGATATTTTTACATCAATTTTTACTATTGTGTTCCAATGCATAATTATAAATCTTAATGCAAAATTTAATATGTTATTTAATGTTCACTTGATGATTTATTAAAAAATATAAAATAATAATAATGCAAAATTAAATGTAAAAATTAATAATAATAATAATAATAATAATAATAATAATAATAATAATAATAATAATAATAATAATAATAATAATAATAATAATAATGCAAGTCACTTAATGCAAATGAGTATGTTAGCTAAAATTTAATAATAAAACATTAAAAATTGCATAATAGTAAATATAAAAGTATAGCATTTATTGTGATGCAAAATTAAATGTAAAATTTAATAATAAAATAATAATAATAATAATAATAATAATAATAAGGGTAAATACTATTTTAGACCCTGTGTTTTGCAAAAGTTACCAATTGGACCCTCTGTTTTATTAAATGGCAAAATGAACCCTGTATTTTCCAAAATAGTACAAATAGGACCCTGAGCTTAATTTTTTACAACTTTTTTTTTAATGTAACCAACTTGAAAATACAAACAGATACAGAAAATGTAAACAGTTTTGTCATAACACCTTTAGATCGGATAATTATGAAATTTTATTTGACAAAAAAACAGTTAAGGGTCCTATTTTTACCATTTTGGAAAATACAGTGTCCATTTTGTCATTTAACAAAACAGAGGGTCCAATCAGTAATTTTTGCAAAACAAAGGGTCAACAATAGTATTTACCCTAATAATAATGCATGTCACTTAATGCAAAAGAGTATGTTAGCTAAAATTTAATAATAAAATATTAAAATGGCAAAATAGTAAATATAAAAGTATAGCATTTATTGTGATGTAAATTTTGAATCATGCTATATTGTGGTGTAAATTTGGATCACTTTTAATTATTTGAGATTTTTGCATCATAATTTGACACATTATTGGAGTAAACTTTTAACAAAATGAATTATATTTTATATTTACATCACTTATTTGCATCCCCATAAAAAATGCTCTAATTTTATATTTACATCACTTATTTGCAATTAAAAATGCTTTAAAGGGTGTTTGGTGCCTTTATACATTTACTAGTTTTAGCAAATATTTTTTAGATATGCATTTTTCTTTTAACGCTTTTTAATCCAAAATATTATTTTTATCAAATAAAATATTTCTATAATTTTTGAATTAGTTTAACTTTTTATAAGTTAAAATATATTATCAAATTATTAAAAATTATTTAGCGAAGTAAAGACAAATTATTGTAAAACTTTTTGTATTTATACTACCAAAAAAATAAGTTTAAGTGGTATTTGGTTGAAAAAAATGAAAACATAAGAATAGAAATAAGGCTAAAAATTCATATATGAATAAGAATAGAATGAAATTAAATTTAAAATATATAATAATATAAAAATATTAAATTTTTTCTCATCTACCTTCTATTTCAAAATACAATAATCATTCTATCAAAATAAAGAAAAAATAATTTTATTAGAATGACATTTTAATACTTTAAAATATAAATAAAAAATTAAATAGAATATAAATTATTATTTTTTTTATTCCATTCTATTTCACTACCTCCAACCAAACGCCACCTAAATTTTTATCTATTACATTCTTTAAATATTGGGTATTATTGCCGGAATTTACCCTTTACTATTTCAATTTAAGTAATTGAATCTGTCAAAGCTAGCTTCATATAAAGGCGCATATGTTAAAGCTAAAATCTATAATTCTTGGCTAACCAAGCATTAAAATGCTTTTAGAGCTTCAAAAATCCAAAAGTGACCTCTAAACAGGCAGCCAACCAGCCTCAGTATCACAATAATGAAATTTACAAGGAAGGACTAAAGCCACGACTATCAACTTAAAATAAGAAATAAATAAATAAACGATAGTGAAAAAATATAGAAGTATAATCATCGACCCGGCCTAGCTAGAGCAAAAAAAGCATTTGGTTTTATTGACATCAACAGCTCTATGACGACAATCCCACTTGGATAATGGATCTTGAGACTAGGTTCAATTAAACCTGCTTAAACAACCCAAAAGAACACCATTACAAACAATATTTAATAATATATATTGAAAAATTTTATGGTAGGGATATCATTTTATATTGTTTTTATTTTCAGTGCATGGAGAAATTATAATATAAATTTTTATATACCACATATTTTACCTAATTTTAAAAAAATTGAAATAATTACAGTTATTAGTAGTACCCATATAAAAATAAATTAAAATACTAGTGTTTGTACAATTGACTATTTTTTTTTTATTATTATTTTTGTACAATTGACTATTTAAACCTTATTTATAATTCAAAATTTTCTAAAAATTAAAGGTGCGTTTGATAATATTTTTTTAATTAGTTTTCTATTTTTTTTATTAAAAAAGTGATTTTTTTTTTCAAAAACATGTTTTATAAAATTGTTTTTACTTTTTTTATTTTTTAATTGAGAATCAAAATTTTGAAAATTTTGAAAAAAAAAAACTTACAAAATTTTTTTAAACAAGTTTTTTTTCTTAATCAATATTTTAGATTCTGACCCCAACTTGGACCTTAGGACACAGACTCCGACTCTAGCTTCAGTCCCGAACCACGGTCCCGGCTTCAGACCCGACTTAAATAAAATCAAAAAATAAAAATAAAAATGTAAGTTATAGAACACACTTTTATTTTATATTTTTTAAATTAAAAGACAAAAGTGGTTTTTTTTTTTTTTTTTTTTTTTGAGAAAAAACTGCTATTATTAAAAAGATGAGTCCCTAATAATAACAGAGATAATTGGGGAAGGAGTTTCCCCCAACCAAGTGTAATCTTCATCCAATCGAAGAGCAAAATTAGCTAAAGCATGAGCTGCTTCATTAGCATCTCTTTTTACATGAGATACTTTCACTCTAGGAAAGAAGGATAAAAGATAAGAGACATCTTCTACTAAATCATAGAAAGGAGCTAAAAACTTAGTAGAAGAAGCCTTATTAAGAGCATTAACTACCACCAATGCATCTGTCTCAATGAAAGAAATTGGAAGATGAAGTTGAAGAGCCCACTGAAGGCTATGAAATAATGCAGTAACCTCCATTTCTTTAGGAGAAAAAGTCCCAGGGAAAGGCTTGGAAAGGCCAGCAATAACAAAGCCATGGTGATCTCGGAGAATCGCACCAAAGCCTATTACAGCACCTGCTTCAGTACATGCCGCATCTACATTTAATTTGTAGCAGCCTTCATCAGGTGGCTTCCATTGAGGCCTCGTCTTCTCAGGTGCGTCCACAGGAACCGAAACATTGCAGCTGGTAGAAGATAAACCAGAAGCACATTTCTGTTGTGTAGCAGCCATTTTGTATTGAGTTAAATAATTGGCAGCAAAAGAACAAAGAATGGGTGCAGGTTTCGGTTTAGTGCCATGAATCTCTTTGTTCCTTTCAGACCAAATACACCAGAGGAGGCATGTGATAATTTCTAAGTCATTGTCATTGTGGGCAGCAGCAAGATGGGAATAAATATCAAATCCTTTAATGTGAGCAATGTTGGGAATGAAAACATTAAAGTGAAACTTATCCCATACCAACTTAGCTCTGTGACAACGAAAGAGGGCATGTCCGACTGATTCCCAGCTACATTTGCAAAGAGCACAAGCAGCAGAAGAGGCAATTTTTCGATGTGCGAGATTGACTGCTGTAGGAAGAGCATCATTCACAAGTCTCCAAGCAAAAATTTTGACTTTTTTGGGAAGTTGGAGTGACCATAATCGATTCCACCATTTCCTATTGGTGGATGATGATGAATGATCATCTCGTGAGTCCAAACTAACAGCTAGGTGATATCCGGATTGCACTGTATAACATCCAGAATCCGAATGGTGCCACATAATCTTATCATCTTTGGGGAAAGGACTCAACGGAATAGAAAGAATACGTTGAACATCCAAGTCACCAAAATGCTGCTGCAATAACTGAATATCCCACTGCCTATTTGAATTTATGTAGTGCTCAACAAGAAAAGAGGATCTCCACCATAATGATAGGGAGTGAAGGTAGTATTACCGGGTAACCAAGGATCCCTTGCACATCTAACAGTTTGCCCATTACCAATTTTCCATCTAAGACCTTTCAATAACAATTCCTTACCATCACAAATACTTTGCCAAGTGAGAGATGGTAGAGTGCCTTTCCGAGCCATAAGAAAATCTCCATTTCGAAAATACCGGGCTTTAAGCACTCTTGCTAAAAGCGAATCAGGAAAATCTAGTATTCTCCAAGCTTGTTTTGCTAATAGGGCTTGATTAAAATGGATGAACGATCGAAAACCCATACCACCATCAGCCTTTGAGGAGCACATGAATTTCCATTTCTTCCAATGTATTTTGGAATTATTAGCATTAGAACCCCACCAAAAATTAGCCATCATAGACTCTAATTGGTGACAAAACTTCTTCGGAAGACTGAAACAACTCATAGCATATGTCGGTATTGATTGAACAACCGCTTTTAGAAGCACTTCCCTGCCACCTATAGAAAAAAGCTTGGCATGCCATTGATTCATGAGTTTCCAGATACGATCTTTAATACCACTAAAAAGTTCCTTTTTATCCTTACCCGCATAAGAAGGAAGGCCTAAATATTTCTCATGAAGGGAACAAATAGGCATACGAAGAACACTATGGAAACGCTGTTGAATTCCGTGAGAAGCATTTGGGGAGAAGGACATCACAGTTTTCTCAGTATTCAAAAGCTGCCCAGATGCTCTATGATAATAGTCAAGAACTCGGTTAATAGCTTGGCAAGAATCTTCTGTAGCTTGACAAAAAAGTAAGCTATCATCCGCAAAAAGAAGATGAGATATATCTGGAGCACTTCTCGCAACTGTTAAACCCTTTAGCTGACCCATAGCTTCCTCATGTTTGAGTAGAGCCGATAATCCTTCAGAACAAATCAGAAACAAGTATGGTGACAAAGGATCTCCTTGGCGTAAGCCTCTTTGGGGAGAAACAGATCCCTTAACCGCTCCATTAAGATTAAAAGAGAGTGTTGCAGAAGTAACACAATTCATGACCAGATGCACCCAGTTGCTATGAAAACCCATCTTTAACATTACTTCCGATAAAAAGTGCCATTCGACTCTGTCAAAAGCTTTACTCATATCAAGTTTAAGGGCTGCATACCCCATTCTGCCTCTCTTCTTATTTTTAAGGCAATGAACCAATTCAAAGGCAAGGAGAACATTGTCTGTAATAAGACGATTAGGCAAAAAGGCGCTTTGATTTTGAGAGATTACATGCGGAAGAACTTCTTTAAACCTGGCTGCTATAACCTTAGACACCAACTTGTATAAAACAGTGCACAAGCTAATGGGCCGAAAGTCACTAACAAGCTTTGGTTGATCAATTTTTGGGATGAGAGTAATGAGAGCTGAGTTTATGGCATCCATTGACTGACCTTCATTCAGAATAAGTAAAATACTTTGAGTGACAAGAGGTCCCACTATATCCCAATAGTGCTGAAAAAACATTGCGGACATACCATCTAATCCAGGGGACTTATCAGGGGCCATAGAACGGAGAGCCATTTCAACCTCAATAGCTATAAACGGCTTCAGCAAAGATTGATTCATGTCAGGAGTTATAGCCGAAGGAATGGTAGAAAGGACAAATTGCAAAGCTTCACTATCAACACCATTAGATGAGAATAAAGTAGAGAAATAATTAATTATTTCTCCGCTGATTTCCTCTTCAGTATGAACCATTCCACCATTACTAACTTGAAGCTTTTTAATTTTATTTACTGCATTTCGAGACTTAGCTCTGGAGTGGAACAACTTAGTGTTTGAATCGCCACTTTGGAGCCAATCTACCCGTGCACGCTGATGCCAATATAACTCTTCTTTTGCAAGTAACTCATCAAGAACTTTATCAGCATCTTCCACCCGTTTCAAATGAGCAGCAGAATTATCATGTATAGTATTCAATTGCGAAGAATTCTTATGAGCAGCAGCAATATCCTTCCCCATTTGACCATATTTCTTACCATGCCAATCTTGTAATGCACTAGAGCATGCTGCAATATTTTGCAGAACAGCAGCCGTGGCCTGTGAGTGAGAGTTTGGACACCAAAAAGCTTGAATTAGATCCCCTAGCCGCATATCTTTGAGCCACATTTGCTCAAAACGAAACTGAACGCCGTTGATTAGTCTGAACTGGCAGTGGAGGTTGGCACACCATGTATTCAATAGCACGATGATCTGAATGGTAAAAATCCAAGTGTGAAAGAGTGGCTTCATGAAAAAAATCTGACCATTTATTATCAATGAAACCTCTATCAAGCCGTTCCCGAACCACATTCCCATGGTGATTTTTATTAGTCCAGGTAAAAGCATCACCATTAAAAGGGACAACTTTTAAGTTGCAGCGATCAATCGTTCTTCGAAAATTATCCATAAGAGTGTCATCTCGAGGAGGACCCCCGACTTTATCCTCATTAGAAAGTAATTCATTAAAGTCTCCAAGAACTAACCAAGGTAAAGATGGAGCATTGGAAGCAAGGCTACTTAAAAGATTCCAAGTATTGATACGCAAATGAGTTTCAGGTGCACCATAAAAACCAGTAAAGTGAAATTGATGACAAGAATCCGACGAAACCAAAACATCAAAATGATTCATTGAGTATGTATTTAGAGTTACATCAATATTGGCCAGCCATAACAACAATAAACCACCTTTCATACCCATCCTAGGAACTTCCAAACCATGACTGAATTTTAAACAAGAACGAAAACGATCAACAGAATTACAAATTAATTTAGTCTCCATAAGGAAAAGAACATCAGGACGCTGCTCTTTCACTAGCAGCTTCAAGTATCTGAATGCCGAAGGGCTTCCCAATCCCCTGGCATTCCAGCTTATGATTTTCATGGCTGTGGGCGGGGCTGCATAGAAGCAACCTCCGCTGAACAAGAAGAGTTCCCTTCAACTGAATCTGTAATCTGATCAGAAACATGCTGGAAAGATGACTCCTCAACACCAGAAATGTTAATAGAATTACCACGGCATCTCTTTAGTATACTTCGCAAATTCTCAGGATCCATTTGACGCTTATAAGTCTTGACAGAGTCCTTATTCCCTTCATAACAATCGGAATTCACCACAGCTTTCCCTTTATTCACAGTCACATTAATCGGGGTATGAGAAGAAGTAGTAACAGGGACCTGAGAAGTGGAGAAGGATGGCAATTGCGAAGTAGTTTCAGGTTGTGACGAGGGTGGTTTGGAAAGTAATTCAGGTGAGAAAATGGTAGGATCATAAGATGGAAAAGGCAAAGGCAATTCAGGGCAATGTTCCTTCTCAATCGCTACTGATTTTACAGGTGTAGAAGACTCAGCTAAGGTTAGAGGTTGAGGCTGAGGCAAAGATCCACTGGCCATATTTCGATGAGAGTTAAGTGCAGGAATAGATGCAGTGATGGTTTTTCTAGTGAGGCGAGTAAGAAAAGGATACACATTAGCTTTGGAAAAATCTCCACGGTATCGATCATAACCAGATATTGGCAACTTATCACCAATCATTTGAGGACCATAAGGCATATCAGGATCAACACCAGCATCAACCAATTCCATAAAACTGATGCATTTGTCAAAAGGATGGCCTAATTTGCCACAGTGAAAGCAGAAAAGGGGCAGGTTTTCATATCGGAACTCAAGCCAATGTTCATCCTTCACCCGAGGCATAGACACCATTTTACCCCGCATAAGAGGCTGCGTAACATCAATGCGAACTCTGGTGCGCATGAAAGAACCCCAGCCTTCATGGAGAGAATCTTCATGGACATCAACAAACTCTCCAATCCATTCACCCACTTTCTTAGCCAATGCTCTTGATTTGCTTAGGAAAGGGAGACGGTGGGTTTGGACCCAAAACTGAGTGTAGCAAAGATCATCCCGTGTAACAGATTGCAAAGAAGAGGGAGAATGCAACACTATTAATTGATTCATATAATGCCATGGCTCACCAGAAAGAATTCGTTGAAAATCCCCTGCACAAACCATAGTTAAGAGAAAAAGATTAGAATGCATTTCTGAAACAACAACCTCAAACCGACACTTGTTACTCCAAAATTCGCCCATCTTTTTGATGAAAGTATTGGGATTAATTGAACTTGCAAGACACTTAGCCACCAGAAAAAATTTGGGAGATTGATTGGGGTCACAGAGATCAGCCTCTGAAAGAGAATGTACCACTCTCTCTTTCTCAGATAAACAAAGAGTTGTACTCATATTTTGTAGAATGGATTCCATACAAACCAAAGGAATAGAAAAAGAGAATAAAAATCTGTGGAAAGCAGGATCATATAAATGAAGACCAAGCTTTGGCTCAATTTTTCAAAGCCCAAGAGGAATTAATGAATGATCTGAAACATTTTGGTAAGCTGGATTTATATGAGATTCGTAAGATAGGTGGGGATATAGGCGTCCCGGCCTCCTCTGAAGTTAATGAGAGGACGACTCCTTTCAAGAAGAGGAAATTTGAATCTTCTGCTTCTCTTTGCTCAAGGCCTCACAAAATTCACCGCAAGTACCCAGGTGTAATCCGAGACTTCCCCTGGGACACTAAGCAAAAAGAGAATGTTTCTGACTTTGCTATTGAAGAGCCTTCTGAAGATAGTTCCAACTCCCCGAGCCACTCTGGTATCCTGAAGAATCCTCTGATTGGCTCATTTGTGATTGACGATGCTATTTCGAGTGGGTCTGCTTACTCTCATACCCCTGTGGAGGAGAATGTGGAATCTCCTCCACAGGAGCCATGAGAGGCATCGCTTGGAACTGTAGAGGGTTAGGGCAGACCTCTACAGTTCGGGAATTGAAGTCCCTCATCCGATCTCGATCTCCTGATTTTCTCTTTTTGACCGAGCTCAAGGTGGATGCCATTCCTCTGGTACGTATTCTTAAGTCCCACCATTTTTATTTTAATATTTGTGTTCCTGCTAAGGGTAGTGCGGGTGGTATTATCTTGGCTTGGAAGGTTGGGTTTATTTTTGAATGTATTTCGTGCAATTGCAATCATATCTCGGGGTTAGTATATTCGGATCCCCCTACCCATCCATGGCTTCTTTCCTGTGTTTATGGTCCCCCCTACTTGCATGCTAAGAAAAAATTCTGGTCTGAGTTCTTGAACCTAGGAGATAGATTCGGGGTTCTTGAACCTAGGAGATAGATTCGGGGGGCCCTGGCTTATTTTGGGGGATACCAATTTTGTTCTTAATGCCTCAGAAAGAGAAGGCTCTTCTGGCCGGGACCCTTTTATTCCAATCATATCTAATCTTATGGATGCTAGAGGCCTGATAAATATGCCGATCAAAGGGGACAACTTGACCTGGGACAACCATCGATCCGGACAGCATCATGTGAAATCTGCTTTAGATAAAGGATTAGTGAACGGGGCGTGGCTCAGTTTATTTCCCAGGGCTATATTGTGCTCGTACCCGACGAGCAACTCGGACCATAGGCCCTTATGCATTCTGTCGGATGGTCCGGAGGCCAAGTTCAAAAGGTGCTTTAAGTTCGAGGAAGGTTGGACCCGTGATTCTAGAAGTAATCTGGTGGTAGCCAACGCTTGGAACTCAATCAATCACGCCTGGGCTCCAGCGAGAATTTTTAAAAAAGTTGGTGCCACCCGTTTGGCGCTCATTAATTGGAATCGATCCCAATTTGGCAAGCTTGATGTGACTATAAAGGAGCTGGAAGAAAAACTCAACTCTCTTCAGAGCCTTCCGGCTGGGTCTCGAGACTGGAATCAGGAATGTGAAGTTCGCCGGGAGCTCAATGAATCAAGGGAAAGAAAAGCAATCTACTGGAAGCAAAGGGCCAGGATTTCTTGGCTCAAAGATGGGGATAAGTGTTCAAAGTTCTTCTTTCTTTCGACCGCCATTAAAGGTCGGCGGAATGCCATTGAGAGTATTTTGAATAAAGATAATGTCTGGATTTCTGGTAGAGCGGCCATTGGGAAGGAGTTTATTGGGTTCTTTCAGGATATTTTTACGGAGGCGGCTACTAGTCAGGATTACAACTGCGCTCGTTTGATTCAGGAGCGATTCTCCCTTGCGGAGTTGGAACATCTCATTAGCTCTCCTAGCCATGATGAGATAAAGAGGACTCTGTTTGCAATGAACAATCATAAAGCCCCTGGTCCTGATGGGATGTCAGTCTTGTTTTACAAACATTATTGGGAATCTGTTGGCTCCGACTTCTGTGATGCGGTGCTTGACTTCTTTGAGAATGGTAATATGCATAAGGGGATTAATGCCACTAATATTGTGCTCATCCCAAAGGTCCAGCATCCTAAACTTACCAACCATTTCAGGCCTATCTCTCTGTGTAATGTGGTGTATAAAGTCATTGCGAAGATTTTGGCAAATAGAATTAGACCTATCCTCCCTTCTGTAATTTGCCCAACGCAAGCTGCTTTTGTCCCAGGGAGGAACATCCATGATAACAATGTCATTGTTCAAGAGATTATTCACTCGTTTAATAGGAAGAAAGGTAAGGAGGGTTTCTTTGCTATCAAAATTGATCTAGTTAAAGCTTATGATAGGTTGAGCTGGAAATTCATTGACCATGTTCTAATGTGTTATGGTATCCCTCTGAAATTCCGTCATTGGATTTCTCAATGCATTTCTACCACGACCCTGAATATTTGCCTTAACGGGGGTCAAGTAGGCAGAATTAACCCTTCTTGCGGTCTTCGTCAAGGAGACCCGCTCTCCCCTTATCTTTTTATCTGGGCTGCCGAAATTCTCTCAAGATTAATCCAAGATGCCCTTGACCGGGGTTCCATTAAAGGTATCAAACTTAGTAGGGGTGGTCCTGTTTTATCCCATATTTTCTTTGCGGATGACTTAATTTTGGTGGGTCGAGCCAATTTATTGGAGGCAAATGGTTTCTGGAGCTGCCTTGAAAGTTTCTGCTCTTGGTCTGGCCAACAGGTAAATAAGCTCAAGACGACGATTTTCTTCAGTAACAATACCCCGGTGACCATGCGCAGAGATATCAAGGAAGCTTTGGGAATTGATTATCCGGAGGGATGTTTAAAATATTTGGGTCTTCCCCTGTTCAGATCTAGGCAGAAAGATGCTGATTTCAACTTTATTTTAGACAACCTAACGTCAAAACTCCAGGGTTGGAAGGCTAAGACCTTGTCAAAGGCGGGGCGTGCCACGCTTATAAAATCTGTGGGCTTGTCTTTGCCTATGTATGCAATGCAATCAACTAAACTCTCGTCTCGCATGGTTAACCGGATTGATGGGTTGGCGAGAGACTTCTGGTGGGGATTCGAGAAAGGAAACCATGGGATCCATCTAAAGGCTTGGGACAAGGTTTGCCTCCCTAAATCTTTAGGTGGATTGGGTTTTAGGAAAACCAATGAAATGAACCAGGCCTTCTTGGCTAAATGGGGATGGAATATCTTGACAGGAAACCAATCTCTGTGCTCTCAAGTTTTGATTGCTAAGTACCTCCGGGGAAAAGATTTCCTCTCTTGCAGGTACAAAAATTCTGATTCCTGGTTTTGGAAAAGTGTCGTCAAGGCTAACTCTATCTTGAAAAAAGGGGCTTGCAAGTTGGTAGCTAGTGGAGAATCTACGAACATCTGGAAGGACCCCTGGATTCCTCATTTGAAAGACTTCTGCCCGAAACAAGTAAGGGCTGCGCCGTCTAACCTTAACAAAGTGGCGGACCTTATCTTAAACAATGGTCAATGGGACTTGCAAAAGTTGAAGTTTCTTTTTGATCATGAAACTGTGGCGGCTATCTTGAAAGGGGGCCATCCATCTGGTGTGGGCCTTGACAGATGGGTGTGGACTCTGGAAAGCAATGGGAAATTCTCTTGTAAGTCTGCTTATCTAGTCCAAGCCTTTGAAAGAGCCTCTCATTGTGTGGTCGCTCCAAAACTTTGAAACAATCTGTGGAACAGCAAAATTTTGGAGCGGCATAAGATCATGTGGTGGAGCATTTTGTCTAATGCTCTCCCGGTAAGAGCTGTAATTGGTAGCCGATTCCAAATAGCGGACACTAGCTGCCCTCTATGTGGAATGTGTGAAGAATCTGTTGAACATCTGTTTCTGTCATGTGATGTGGCTCAACATTTATGGCGCTCTTCTCCTTGGGGTATCTATCCGGTCTGCGATTCCGGCATTCGTGTCTGGGATTGGGTCAAGTTTATCTGGGATCTTAAATACAAAGGAGCTAGAGTTGATGATATTTTCTTGTATGCTTCTATTATTGTGGATACTATATGGAGAGTGCGTAATGACAAGCTCCATAATAACTGTTCTGTTGATTTTAACAAATGCTTTGATATTATATGTACTTCCTATGCAGATATGTATGATACATTGCTCTCCAGTCCGACTCCAGCTTTATCAACTGCCTGGTCCCCTCCTCCGCAGGACTGGGTTAAGCTCAATTGTGATGTGAAAGTGGGTTTGGAGAGTATGTGTATCGCTGTTGTTGCTAGAGATCATCTTGGTAGAGTGATTACAGTCCATACAGCTCGGGAGGAGTTCTCGGATGCTCTTTGTGGTGAAGCTGCGGCTTGCTGCTTGGCAGTGTCAGTTGCTTTGGATTTCGGCTACAAGTATGTTATTGTGGAGAATGATTCGAGAGTGGTTATCGACGCCATCAATGGGAAGGGATCTCGTTGGGCTTTAGAGAACTACATCTCATTTTGTACTAAGTCTTCTCCTTTATTTAATAGTTGTTGTTTCTCTTATGTCAATAGAACTTGTAACTTTGCCGCTCATAATGTGGCTAGATGGGCCTTTACCCATCAAATGTTTGGATCCCTACCGGTCTCTACTATACCGGAAACTCTATTTTGTAATGACCGCGAGGTCTAACTGAGTTTAGTTTTATAACATAATCGTTTGCATCAAAAAAAAAAAATATATATATATATAAATGAATAATTGTGACATAGGCATCTAAAATTTTATATTTGTAACCAATATAAATTTAATGATTTCTTTTAGCGGTATAAGTACCTAATGTAATTTTCATCAATACAAATTACATGTTTCTGTTAAGACCCAATGATTTAGAATTTGAGTTTATACATGTCTTATTAAAAACACTAATAAAGTATATTAACATTTGGTACTTATACCGCTTAAAAAATTCATAAAATGTATGCTGCTTACAACTCAAAATTTTAGTTACCTATACGGCTATCTACTTATATATAAATAATTAAATGTGACAAGTACGATAGAATATACCTGGCGAAAGCTTTTTTCCACCGTATAATTCCTTTGCTAAGGGATTTGCAGCCCACTGATTAACAGCTACGCGACTCATTGGTTGGAACCCAATTAGCTTCCCATCTAATGACAATACCACCTAAGTATTTTAATACAATAACACATTCAAGGTTAGTGTATCTATATATCTTTAAAATATACTGACAATTTTGTGGAAGAATATCCAAAAGAGTACAGTAAATTTTATGCAACCATGTAAATTATTTACCTGATAACTGGCTATGTCCTGTGCCGATGTCTTGATGTTTGCATCAATGTTTTCTATAAAAGAAGTAGTTGACCCGTCTTTGCTATTAGAATCATTTTCAATCGCCTTTACCAAGAACTCCGGTAATTCACCGGCCCAGACACCCACATTTCTTTCTGTGATTATATCACCAGGCCAGCATAAATCATCTTTAATCTTTTTGACGACTGATATGCAGAATGATTCCAACTATTTCACATATAAGCTTGAATGTTAATTTCGTGCGGAAGAGACAACATTTATGCATTACTTACAATTGGATTTTAGAAAAATTGTAAGCAAAAAGAGTAACAAAGAAATATAGAAGAATATTTAAAAAAAAATAAATAAAAAATTGTATTGTAGACTTTTCTGAAATTGTTTTCATTTTTAATATATTTACAATTGTTCTAAATTTTGTAAAATTACACTGCATTTAAGTTCTATTTTTTTTTTTTCTAAAATAAAGATTTCTCGAGTTTTTATTGACTCCAAACAAGAAGAAATGAAGTCCTTTGGAATTCATTTTTATTTTTCTTTTAATCCAAGAGTGTTAAAAAAAAGGATAAAATTGGAGTGGAAACAGAGAATAAGGAAATACATAATGTAGAGAAATGTATTAAGAGATGGACATCACAATTGCAATATCTTTTCTTTTTTGCAACAACAATTGCAATATCTTGAATATAATATTATGGAAGAACTTGTTGAAAGACTAGCACTTATCTCATTCCCCAAAGTTGTCATCCTTAAGTAGAATTGAGGGTTCTCAACTAGGTTAAAGTGAAAAAGTTATGTATAACTATAATGAACACGTATAACACATCATAATTCATCCATACCTCGGCATCATCAAGTGATTGATGTAGTTGTACACTTTCAGCTTTAGATGGCTGAAGAGACCTGCGTTCCCAAGAATATTTTCCAAACTTGACATGGGGAAAGCAAAGTTGACCAAGGGCACTAGTTGCAATTATAAAAATTCCACTTGCAATGGTGACGAAGAGCATTTTTAACAGGGTAGAACTTCTCTGAAATAAAGAGAACATTCAAAACATCAACTATAGTCTTTGAATGAAAAACAGCATCAAAAGTGAATAGAAGTATAGAACACAAAATACAGCAAGGACCTTATAACAAAATGCAGCAAGCAAGGACCTTATAACAAAATGCAGCACATTATCCAGTACTTTCATAACGACCATTAATAGGAAATTTTCCATGGATGTGCAACCACAGTAGCACAGAGGTTATTACATTGTCCATAAGTTATTAAGGCTTCACGTATCAGTCCCAACAAACTAGAAATACTTGAATCTCAATACCTTTTTAGTAGGCAAATTAGTGTAATTTCCAACCACACCACATGAGAGTTCTTTACTAGGCAAGGAGTAAAGATCTTCATAGTACATGTCTACTATGTCTGACAGTCCAGCCTGCAAAATTTATCGCATGCTTATGATAAGAACAAAATCCATACAATAACTTAATGCATCATTTTTCTCATATTAAATGTACCTCTATGTGACTCTAAGTTTGACAATTAAACTTGGATCTCATTAGTGGGTTAAAATAATCTAATGATCAATTGTTTCATCATAATTACTGGTCAAATTGTTTCAACAAGGAGAGCATCTACACACCCCTATCTATTCAACAGTTCAACTTCACATTGCATTTTAGCTAGAACCCTCATACACTAGTGCACTTCACAATATGTTGAAGTTTGAAAATCAGACACATAACATCAAAAGCAAAATCAGAAGCCACTAAAAGTAAGGAGTGAAGTACCATTTGGGAGTGTGTGAGAAGGACTTCCCACCTATTATCCGAAGATTTTCTCCAGCCTTCAAATTTTACTTCTTTGTGTCGGTCAGCATCAATTTGAATCTTGTTAGCAGGAATATACTCAATTGTCCAAGCAATGAATTGACGACCACCTATCTTTTCCAATTTAGAGTGCACTGATGGCTTCCACCAATTGTTCTTTGATTTATTTCCTCCAGGCTTAAATTGTCCCTTTGTTGAATGATAATTTTCCAGAAGACTCTTGGCATTCTCAACTATCTCATCTTCAAAAAATTTAGTTATTTTAACTGAAGAATCTTTCGACACAACTTGTCTTGGTTTTTGAAGCCAGTTGAATAGATTACTTGCACTTCCTCCAAGATAACTATCAAGGAAATTTCTTTCAGTACTCTGAAGAGCAGACATGCAAACAGCTTCAGCAAGCACAGAGATAACCCCTTCATCTGATGACCTAAGAGTGAAAGATGCAGCGACCTGCTAATATGAAATGCATAAGAGAACCGAACCTATCAGTATCATGTGGCACCTGCAGGGAAGAACATTAATATAACTATCACATTTTACAAAAACTAATGCAGACATGATACATTAGGAGAATTACACGGCAAGAAAGGATGAAATTCAACAAACCTCTCTTAGGTTTTCAAGATCTTCCATATTTCTTTCAGTACCAGGCCTGAAAATAACCAGTTCAAAGCTCCAAAGCTGTTGTAGCACTACTTGTCTAAAAGTCATGGCAAGAATATTTTTAGATGTAGCACCAGAGAAGATATCGTCATTGAAGGAGCGTCTCAGCCGACTGGCTTTTTCTATAACTTTACTCGCAGGTAGAAACTAGACAAACAATTAAACTTATCAGCACACCCAAAACCGAAAGAACTTCAGGTTACAACGTATTATTGTCTATGAAAATATCAAACATCATCGATAATCCAGACCAAAAATATTTGGCATAATACATGGTCAAATTTAACCTGAGTTTATTGTATTCTGTTAATTGTAATTATAGCCATATCTCTAGCTCCCTATACATATATCAGCCCCAATGTAAAAGACAATTATAGATCAATCAAGCTCTTTGTTTCTCAGTGCTATCCACATAAGAAAATATCTGAATTCAGTGCGAAAGAAAGAGAATCTTATTCTACTGAACATAGTAAATACAGCATAGATAGTAAAATCGAAAACATCATACTTTGTTGAAGAACAATAATTCCCGCAAATCATGATCATGTACCAAAGTGGTAATAGTATAAACGCAAATAGTAAAAGCTGGATTGAAAGTAATCAATTTTTAACTATAATTCAAGTTCTATTCAACTTAATTAACAATGCGGTTCTCGAACAACGATTCAAACAGATATAACGCCGTTCAATTGCAAGAAACCTAAGTTTATATAAGTGCATTCATTTCTATATTAAATTTGCATTGCAATAAAATTCTATGGACATTAAAATGAGCTCACCAGCCGGGTCGAGACCGTGCTATGTTGGTCCAAAGCTCCCGGATATACGGTCTCCACAACCATGGCTGGCATGCCATTATCTATATGCTCGGCGGCAGCCTGGCCTCCGTCGGCAGCGGCGGCCGTCAGACCCTGCTCGAAGTCAACAGCTCCAACCAGAGTGAGTCGAGCCAAGTCGTTCTCGTATGTTCTGACACAAGGGAGACTATTCTCACCGGAATCCACCACTTGTCGGAGGACCTCCTGCTCGGTGCCCGGGATGGCATTTGATGAAGCATGAGCAAGGACAGGAACGTAATTTCGGACGCTTCGGAGAGGAAAATTTGGAAATATTGACTGGGGATTAGGGTAAAGAAAAACGCAACGGGGTCGGACAGGAAGGAGAGGAGTATGGAGGGTGAGAGTGTAAAGAAACGCCATCGCCGGAGAACTCTCTGGTCTCTAAAACTGGGATGAAGGGAAGTATTTGTTCTTTTTCTTTTTTCATATTGAAAAAAAAAATAAATAAATAAAATCTTTTCTTTTAGGGCAGGTTTGTAATCAGGATTAGACTGCATTGGACTAAAAAGAATTAGATTAGACTGGACAAGATTGAATTATGTTAAAGTAATCCCGTATTTAGTTTAAGAATAGAATGGACTAAAACTTTTAAAATAAAAATATGTAACCATAAATTAAAATTAAAATATATAATAATAAATAAATAAAAATAAATAATTCACAGCAAAAAAAAAATTAAAATAAATATATAATAAAATATTTCATCATATTTTTATTTAATAAATAATTAAAATAATAAAATAAAAATACTTGAATAATATAAAATTATATTTTAAACACTAATTTAATATAAATATTAATTTTTCAAAATATTTATATAAATTTTCTAGTAATCTAAAAGTAATATATAATTTTATTGCCTTATTATTTTTCTTCGAAACAATTTAATTAAGTAACTATTATTTAATTAATAATATTATAAATTTTGAAAACTTATGTATAATAATTTAAAGTTATCCATTTTTACTAATTTTAATGAATAAGTTTTAGATAAAAAAAATTGTATAAATAAATATGT
Source organism: Cannabis sativa (assembly GCF_029168945.1). Classification (NCBI taxonomy): domain Eukaryota; kingdom Viridiplantae; phylum Streptophyta; class Magnoliopsida; order Rosales; family Cannabaceae; genus Cannabis; species Cannabis sativa. Next base: position 21,488,201 of record NC_083607.1, read on the forward strand.
GATAATCATTTCCTTTAAATTCTTATTAAGTTTAAAATATATTAACAAAATTAAAATTAAAAAACGATAAAAAAAAAAAATCTTACCTGCATGGGATTATTTATCCCACCCTACTAGATGGGATAAATAATCCCAGACTGATGAGGTTAATTGGATTAGTTATCCAGACTTCTAAAATGTCCAAACACTGGATTGGACAAATTAGCCTGTCTAATCCAATCCAGTCCTGCGTAACAAACGGGCCCTAATAGATTTTTTTTTTTTTGGGTTTTAACAAAAAAAAAATACAAATTTTGGCAACAGTTTACAATTTTACTGTCACATGTAAATTTTTACAAAAATATTATTTTTTTTTTCTAAAACAACTATAAAATAACAAAACAGAATAATTAACAACAGTGGAACAACTAAAAAATAACAGTGGAATAACAGTGAAAACATAACACAATATTTTTTAAAAAAATTCCGCCCCTCAGTAAAAAAGAATAAAAGTGAAAATTTTCATTATGTAGTATGAAACCCCCCCCCCCCAAATTTCTTTTTTTAAACTTTCAAAAATATTGTATGTTGACCTCGCTTTTAGTCAACGACAGTGAGTCAGTTATGAAGGGATTAGAAATGTAATAAAAGTATAGCAAAAACCAATAATCAGTAAAGAACATCAGGCCTTTTAGTACGGTAATAGCATACTCCCCTTAGATTGTATTAACTTGAGAACAAGGAACACAATGTTTTCTCTCTCAAAGCTCTTACAACGAAATCTCTGAGTAATTCTCTTAGATCTCTCTCTAAAACAATTCTCCCCCCCCCCCTTCCCTTTACAGTGAAGCTAGATCACTATTTATAGGATTTTAATGCAGCCTGCTCTATCCCATAATTGTAGGGATTGTCTCTTATGATTTTATGCCCTAAATAAAACTCATTTCAATCTAATCTGATTTGTTATCAATAAAAGTATAGAAGTCATTTATGTTCGCATGTATGTTTTCATGTTTATGGTTTAATGTGTACAAAATCTATTAAGTCCAAAACATATAGTTATTCACAATTACAGTGATGTCAACACAGTGGAATATAATTGTGATTATATGCTTCAAAAGATAATGTCCCTGATTCATCAGTGCACTGGATTGGCACTGATGTGATAATCAGTGATAAAGTATACTTACACCTTGGATAAGTGTTATGTTCTTTTCAAAACATTGGTAAAGTATGCTAGTTTCGGATGTATGGAGTATACATTGGACTGGGACCGATATTGATCTTGGTAAAGATATTATAATCTTACCGTTGTATCTTTCTAAGTCAATATCACTGGTTGATCTTAGATCAAAGGATGTTAATCCTGACATGCTTAGGTTCAATCTCAGGAGTGTTATTCATGTTCTTTGATTTGTTAGTTAAGCCTATTTTTTGGTCAGGGTGATACATACATTTTGGGAACATGATAGTGCAATTGAGTGGGAGCACTAAACATAGATATAATTTATAGCTTCTATCTGGACATAGAAGTGAAACGATGATTTTCCTTCGAGCTTGGCTTAATAGAGATAAATGGAAGAGCTCTTGTTTCAGTGATTATATTAGCTCACCGAAATATCATTTATAGGAAGCTAAGTGTTTTAAGGATAAAATACATTGAGGGGTGAAACGGTATATTTGTCCCCACTCGGTGTAAATCATCTATACAGAATCTTTGATTATTGGGATTAGAACGATGGTTAAATGTTTATAGCGTATCTATGTCGTGGAACATATAGAGCGTTCTATATGACTGAGAATGCAATTCCATGTTCTATGGTGGATGCAATAAGGAATTAATAAGTCAGGGAATTTACTTAGTAATTCTAGATCTGCTTATTGGAAGCTCGGTTGTATAGGCCCATAGTCCCCTTACTAGTTGAGACCATACTGCTTGTAAGACTCAGTTAATTGATTTTAATTAATCAATTATAATTCTAAAATTAGACTATCTCTAGTTTAAGAATTTTCACTAAGCAAGGGCTTAATTGTGAAGAAAAGACATTTTAGGGCTTGTTTATTAATTAAGAGACCTTATTATGTCTAATTAATAAATATATTAAATGGTAATTTTATTTGATAATTAATTTTAATTATTAAATAAATAGTTCTAGCATTTAAGTTGTTGAATTGGAAAAATGGCATTTTTGAAGAAATAAGGAAAAATTGTTGAAAAATGGCAAAATTGTAAAGTGGGGGCCCACATCCTATGGCCGGCCACTTGAAGGGAATTTTCCATTTAATTTTTTCAATATTTTAATGCCAAACAATTCTAACCTAAACCTAAGTGGTTGCCTATAAATAGATAGTGATGCCTCATATCAAAAGATGATGAAATTCAAGCCTTCAGTAAAAAGTTTGAGCCATCTCTTCTGCCTATTTCGAACCACCCTCCTCTCTTCCTCTCTTCATATTTTCCAAACCTATAGTGATAGAATAAGTGCCCACACACATCAAGTGGTACTCAATCATAGTGTGTAAGGCTGTGATGAATCCAGTTTCAAGAGAAGGAGATTCGGGCTCAGATCTTGGTGATACTCTGCTACACACAAGATACAAGGGTTAGAGATCTAAGTGGAAGGAGTCATTATAATTCCGCTGGACCGACTGTAAGATTTCTCAAACTTTATATGTGTTAATTTACATTATTTTAGAAATTCATATTTAGGATGTTAAATAACATACATGATAGTAAATCTAGATCCTGGTAAAACATATTCCAACAGTTGGCCTCACAGCATGGTAATGATTTACTTTCATGAAATATGGATTTAAAACTGTTGACCTCGCTTTTAGCCAACGACAATGAGTCTTATTTAGTAAGCGATAAGTGATCTATAGTAATTGATATATAGTAAAGTAATGTAAAGACGCAAGAATTTTATTGAGGTTCAGCCCTGAGCAGTTCGATAATAGCCTAATCCTCGTTATTTGTATTGACTCAAAACAAGGAGAAAGGTTCCTTTTCTTATAGCTCTTACAACAATATCTCTGAATATGAATTCTTAGATAATATCTCTAGGGTAAAATCTCTCGACCCTCTGCCCAGTGAACATGCATCACTATTTATAGGGCTATGAACTTGGAGAGGAAGTATTTCCCGTTACAATGGATATAATGTTGGAAATTATTTTACCAGGATCTTAGATCTACTCACAAGTATGTTGATTAACACCCTAAATATGAACTTTCTAAAACGATGAAATAAACACATATAAAGTTTAGTAAACCTTACATTGGGTGCAGCGGAATATAATGACTCCTTCCGTTCAGATATCTAGCCCTTGATTCCTTTCTGTAGCAGAGCATTATCAATATCTGAACCTGGATCTCTTTCTCTGATTCTTTAGTGTTGAAAGTCTTTCTTCACGATCTTCCTCACTATGATTGAGGTATCACTTGCTGTGTGTGGGCACTACTCTAACACTAAGAAATTTCGAAATCTTTAGGAAGAAGAGAGAGAGGGAGTGGTCTGCCAAAGATAGGGAGAGAGAGAGAGGCTCAGTTTTTTCTGAATGAAAAGTCAGAAGAAAGATGTAATTTTCCTGAAGCCTTCACTCTTTCTTTACAATTTCGCCCTTACTTAGTGAAAAATTCACAAATAGACATAGTCTAATTTGAGAATTATAATTGATTAATCAAAACCAATTATATGAGTCTTACAAGCAATATTATCTCAACTAGTGGGGGGACCATGGGTCTATATAACCGAGCTTCCAATAAGCAGATCAAGAATTTATTAACCTAAATTCACTGACTTATTAATTCTTTGTTGAATCCACGCATAGAACTTAGAATTGCACTCTCAGTATATAGAATGGTATATATGTTCCACCATATAGACACATCATTAGTTATCCATTGTTATAATCCCAATTTGATCAATGATCCTCTATATGAATGATCTACACTGTAAAGGGATTAGATTACCGTTACACCCTACAATGTATTTAATCCTTAAAACACTTAACCCCGTATAAATGATATTTCAGCTTATGTGAAATGAGATCTCCACCATTTATTTTCGTTTGGTCAAGCTCGAAGGAGATCATCCTTTACTTACTATTTGTCAGATAGAAGCTATAGATTCCATGTTTATGTTAGCGCTCCCACTCAATTGCACTACCGTGTTCCCAAAATGTACGTATCACCCTGACCCAAAAGTAGGCTTAACTAACAAATCAAAGAACACGAATAGCCTCTTGAGATTGAGCCTAATCATAACAGGATTAAGATCATTTGATCTAGGATCAACTAGGCGATATTGACTTGAATAGATATTATGGTAAGTTTAATAAATCTAAGTCAAAGTTCTATATCGGTCCCTTCCGATGCATACTCCATGCATCGAACATGAGCTTTACTTTAACCAATGCTCTGGAAAGAACATAGCATTTCTCCAAATGCAAGTAAACTCTGTTGTAGATTATCATATCAGTAAAACACTGTGTTTGATAAATCTAGGAAACTTTATTCACATAGTCATGTTTACTTTCCAATATGTTGACGGCACAATAAACAGGATCAAGTATGTGAAAAGGGTTTTAGATGAATTTATACATTATGTACATATAATCATGAAATAAATCATGTGAACCATGCAAAATTAAATGTTATTTCTGATCTATATTAATAAGTAAATCTGATTATATTGAAATGAGTTTTATGTAGGGCATAAAACCCAACAAACTCCCACTTGCACTAATATAAAACAAAATGTGCATTTCAAATAATCTCAACACCTTGATATACAAATCAAGTGTAGTAGTAGTAAACTCCTCGTAATAGGATCTGAAAGGTTGAATTAAACACAACCTTTTCTCCACCTTTACTCTTCCTTAATCACAAAATCATTGATAATGTGAAATTCCTCTCTATATGTCTACTCTTTTGGGATACTGGATTCTATACCTTTGGCAACTACTTTTGGTTAATCAGGAAATTAACACTAGTAGTTTAGGTAATTTGGAATGGTGCCAAAGGTGTATAGAACTTTCCTTAGACTGAATAAGTACCCTTCCTGCAACTTTAACATTCAGTCCCTTTCTGGTAGACCTAGAGACTTCAGATAGGTTTTTATACTTCTCCAAAATCACTATTCCACTCCCAGAGTAACCACCATCTTATCAGAAAGATTTTCTAGCACAAAGGCAAATTTTAAAATCTGATATGGTGTAGTCTAAGAGTTTTAAACACACCCTTATAGACTAACATATAGTTCCTTTTCTTAATCTTAAGATTTACTTGATTGTCTTCCAATGTTCTTCTCCTGGATTAATATGATACATACTCATTACTCCCACTCAACAGCAGGTGTCTGGTCTAAGGCATACAAAAGCATATCTAAGACCTCTCACTGTTGATATAAGAAATTATTTCATGGCTTTATCTTTTCTGGAATAGTTGAGACTTTTGTTGGAAATTATTTTACCAGGATCTTAGATCTACTCACAAGTATGTTTATTAACATCCTAAATAAGAACTTTCTAAAACGATAAATTAAACACATATAAAGTTTAAGAAACCTTAAATTGGGTGCAGCGGAATATAATGACTCCTTCCGTTCAGATATCTAGCCCTTTATTCCTTTCTGTAGCAGAGCATTATCAATATCTGAACCTGGATCTCTTTCTCTGAATCTTTGATGCTGAAACTCCTTCTTGCTGATGATCTTTCTTCACGATCTTCCTCACTATGATTGAGGTATCACTTGATGTGTGTGGGCACTACTCATACACTAAAGATTTCGAAATATATTGAAGAAGAAGAGAGAGAGTGGTCAGCTAAAGATAGGGAGAGAGAAGGTTCAGTTTTCTGAAATCAGAAGAAGTGTTTTTCCTGAAGCCTTCACTATCTATTTATAGCATTCCACTAGGGTTAGATTTGAATTATATGGCATTAAAATAATGAAAAAATCAACTTACAAAAGCTACAATAGGTGGCCGGCCAAGCATTAGTGGATTGGGCCTTGGGCTTTGCAATTTTGCAATTTTAACACCTTTTGTATCTGATTTTCTCAAAAATGCCAATTTCCTAATTCAATCATTTAAATGCCAATTCTAACTATTTAATAACTATAAATAATTATTAAATAATATTGTCATTTATCATATTTATTAATTGAACCATACAAAGTATCATAATTAACAAATATGCCCCTATAAACTTTTTCTTTGCAATTTCGCCCTTACTTAGTGAAAAATTTCACAAATAAACATAGTCTAATTTGAGAATTATAATTGATTAATCAAAACCAATTACATGAGTCTTACAAGAAATATTATCTCAACTAGTGGGGGGACCATGGGTCTATATAACCGAGCTTCCAATAAGTAGATCAAGAATTTAGCACTAAAATTCACTAACTTATTAATTCTTCGTTGAATCCACGCATAGAACTTAGAATTGCACTCTCAGTTATATAGAATGCTCTATATGTTCCACCATATAGACACATCATTAGTTATCCATTGTTATAATCCTAATGTGATCAATGATCCTCTATATGAATGATCTACACTGTAAAGGGATCAAATTACCGTTACACCCTACAATGTATTTATTCCTTAAAACACTTGACCCCGTATAATGATATTTCAGCTTATGTGAAATGAGTACTCCACCATTTATGTTCGTTTGGTCAAGCTCGAAGGAGATCATCCTTTGCTTACTATTCGCCAGATAGAAGCTATAGATTCCATGTTTATGCTAGCGCTCCCACTCAATTGCACTACCGTGTTCCCAAAAAGTACGTATCACCCTGACCAAAAGGTAGGCTTAACTAACAATTCAAGGAACACGAATAGCCTTTCAAGATTGAGCCTAATCATAACAGGATTAAGATCATTTGATCTAGGATCAACTAGGCGATATTGACTTGAATAGATTTTACGGTAAGTTTAATTAAATCTAAGTCAAAGTTCAATATCGGTCCCTTCCGATGCATACTCCATGCATCCAACCTGAGCTTTACTTTAACCAATGCTCTGGAAAGAACATAGCACTTCTCCAAATGCAAGTAAACTCTTGTTGTAGATTATCATATCAGTAAAACCCTGTGTCTGATAAATCTAGGAAACTTTATTCACATAGTCATGTTTACTTTCCAATGTGTTGACGGCACAATAAATAGGATCAAGTATGTGAAAAGGGTTTCAGATGAATTTATACATTATGTACATATAATCATGAAATAAATCATGTGAACCATGCAACATTAAATGTTATTTCTGATCTATATTAATAAGTAAATCTGATTATATTGAAATGAGTTTTATTTAGGGCATAAAACCCAACAAACTCCCACTTGCACTAATATAAAACAAAAAATGCGTTTCAAATAATCTCAACACCTTGATATACAAATCAAGTGTAGTAGTAGTAAACTCCTCGTAATAAGATCTGAAAAGTTGAATTAAACACAACCTTTTCTCCACCATTACTCTTCCTTTAATCACAAAATCATTGATAATGTGAAATTCCTCTCTATATGTCTACTCTCTTGGGATACTGGATTCTATACCTTTGGCAACTACTTTTGGTTAATCAGGAAATTAACACTAGTAGTTTAAGGCAATTTGGAATGGTGCCAAAGATGTATAGAACTTTCCTTAGACTGAATAAGTACCTTTCCTGCAGCTTTAACATTCAGTCTCTCTCTGGTAGACCTAGAGACTTCCGATAGGTTTTTACACTTCTCCAAAATCACTATTCCACCCCCAGAGTAACCACCATCTTATCAGAAATATTTACTAGCACATAGGCAAATTTCGAAAATCTGATATGGTGTAGTCTAAGAGTTTTAAACACACCCTTATAGACTAACATATAGTTCCTCTTCTTAATCTTAAGATTTACTTGATTGTCTTCCAATGTTCTTCTCCTGGATTAATCTGATACCTACTCATTACTCCCACTCAACAGCAGGTGTCTGGTCTAAGGCATACAAAAGCATATCTAAGACCTTTCACTGTTGATATAAGAAATTCTTTCATGGCTTTATCTTTTCTGGAATAGTTAAGACTTTTCCTTAGATAAATAAAATCTATACCTAAGAAGTTGTGAAGCTTCTATAGATTGCCATTAGAAAGAAAATGCTTCAGCATCTTACTAAAGTAAGTTGCTTGCATTAGAGTAAGTAATTACCAGGTATACCACAAGCCATAGGTTTAGATAATCTCAAACTTATAATACTAGGAACAGGAAGTTTTGTTAAGTCCATTGAATGGACTTATTAACGAAAATTTCCTTTTATGTCCTTGTAATAGAAAACTTTAGGTTATTCCATGTGAATGGATTAAACCATAGTTGTACTGGCTTTCTTCTTAGTTTCTTATCTTGACAATCCATTACTTGTTTAAACTCACAATGGATTTTAATCACTAGTGTCTCCCAAGTCATAAGAAGGTGAGTTCCTAGAAACTCTCCCAGTACGACGAGGTACCGTGAATTATGTCGAAGAAAACTAAATGGTATTAACCTCTTTGGTTGTGACAAGACAACAGAGGCAGTGGGATCATCATATATTATATAAGATGATATAATACTTTTGGAATCAAGAAAAATATCTCCTTTATTTGCTACTTGTTTTCAGACTTAGTCATTATCTTAGAAAAGTAGTATTTGTTTGAACAAACACTTTCTTATCTATTGACAATGGGATGGTCCACCCCTAATCACTTAGAATAGCTAACAAACCATGGTTAACAGTTCTAGCTTTTCTTAAGATTTTGATTAGGTCATCCATGAATCTAGTAATGATTTACATTAAGTATACAACCATTACATCATTCTGAAATTGTATTACCATAGAAGGATTTAGGCAACGACTAATAACTAATCATCAATATGCAACTCGAAATTTCTGGGGAGGTAAGTTTGGATATAATTCAAAAATCAATTTAATGATCTTTGAACTGCATATCTACTAACTATTTCTCCACCCCTATCAGTTCGCAAGATCTTTAACCACTTACCTTAATAGATTTAACCATTGTTAGAAATTTAAGAAACATTTCAAATTTCTTTGCATAAGGTATAATCTAGAGTGATCGTTTTAAGAATACAACGAAAAACTCATATCCACCCCTGAATGTACATCCATCTGCGAATGAGATGAACTACTTTCAGTGGATATAGGCATATTAACTCGTTGCAGAGATTGATCTTGTCAAAACCACTATGAACAAGATACAAATTCCATAGATTAAAAAAAAATGTGGTAGTGTCTTTTGATGACTTTGGTTTAGTTACATCAAAGAGTTCTTAGAATATTGCAAGTGGATCCTGGTCACAGAATACTAAACTCATATTCCATACAGTTTGAATCCATTGATAGAAAATGGTTATTAAACACTTGTTAAAGTGTAACTGTATTGTATCCTGGAATTAGAAATATAAGAAAATTTCAGTTTGGAATCTAAAATTAAAGTCAAAGACTTAAATTTATACCAAATATAATGAGTAATTCTATCTTGGACCACCACTACTAACTTAAACTCTAAGTCATATTTGCCAATACAAGTAGGAGATTTCTAAGATTGAGGATTTATATCAATTGGGAATAGAATTTCAGGATTATAATCATATGCGTCATTTAATTTCTTAAGAGAAAATATAAAATGACATGAAATGATATATAGACCATTCATCCAATGATATGTTATTGAGCTAATTCGCAATGAATAAGCTAAGAGGAATTAGGATAATTTCGTTGTTTAAATAAGAATCCAACGATGCTTCGATTAACGAAAGTCAAAGTAATCTTATTTATATAATCTTCTTGTTTCATATCGTAAAAATACTAGTCTAAGGTGTCATCAATTGATGAACAGCTAGATGTCGCATATACAATATTTATCTTTCGAGATCTAACACTATTATGTATGTCTAATGGTGAAAATCCACTAGGGATTTATCTCATTAGATAAACAAACCAAGTTAGACCAACAGTGAAGATTCGAAATTAAACTACAATTTAATAACAGAAAATAACATGGTTCAATATAAATTCATACACAATTCAGAAATTATTAAACATATAGCAACTAGGAATGACAAGTGAAAATACTAAAACATACAATCCTAAATAATTTCCAAGGTTTTCAACAAACTGATATCAGTGTCCCGTTTAGGCGAGAGTCAAAGCTACCATCCATTGAATAGAGTTGTCAGCTCATCTAAAATGTTAAACATTCTAGCAACCTTTTATTCGATCAAGATTGGAATTCAGCGTTGTCCCGTTTAGGCGAGAGTCAAGGCAATTCTATCTTATGAGCTTCCACCATTGTTTCATAATTTGCAAGTCAAATATGGTCGCCACCATTAGGGTGATCCATACCATATAAAACACTTACAAACTACTTATCTTTCGAGATTAAACGGTGCGAAATTGCTAATGAACGTTCCTTCATTAGGGAGGATTACTCACTAAAACAAACGCGATGTAAAACCAACAATGGAGATCGAATATCTTAATAATAAAGCTCATTATTTAAAGAGAGTTGTATTTTCTTTGAATCTCATTATTTTATCTATTTATTTTAAATATATATATTTATTTAATTAAAATTTCCAATTTAGAATGAAAAATTCTAAATATAAATATTAATTTAATATTTATAAATTTTACTTAGATGGATATGAAAATAACATGAATTTCTTCCATCTTAGTAATAATTTCTAATAAATATTTAGAAAAATATTCAATTTAAGTTGTTACAAAATGAATTTAAATTAATTTACAACTCAAATTTAATTTTCTATAAATATATATTGCATTTAGAAAAATTAAAGTATTTAAGAATACAATTATCAAAAATGCATGTTAAAATAAAAAATAAATCCTGGAAAAATTATTCTAATTTAATGTTGGCCCAAAATTAATTAATAAAATTAATTTACAACAAAACATATAATTTTCCTATTTAATTAAATATATAAGAAAAATTTCAAATATTTAAGTATGATGATGAAAATCAACTTAAATATTAATTTTCTATTTAACTAAATACACTAGAAAAATACTTCAAGCAAAAACAGATAATATCTATCTAGATTTTCATGGACTAATTAATTCATTTTCTAATTAAATATATTTTACTTTATTTATTTTAATTAATCATTAAATGAAAAAATCATTGATTTAAGTTGGTCCAAAATTAAAATAAATAATTTACAACTTTAATCTATTTTTCAAATAAAATTCGAAATTCCAGCATTTAAGAAATGCAATTTTGAAATTTGATTAATAAAATAAAGAAAAAATATATTTTGAAAATTATTTAAATTTAGTTGAAAAAATAAATTTCAACTAAAAATAATTTTCTATTTAATTAAGTGTCATGAAAAAGAAATATTCAAGTATCATGATGAAAATCAACTTAGATATTTAATTTTCAAATTAATTAAATGTATTAAATTCAAGAAATAAATAATTAAGTGTAGAGAAGGCTTAATTATTAGTCTCTAGTTTAATACTAGGAAAAATATACTTAAAATAAATTGTACCAAAATTAATTATTTAAATAATTAATTTTACAATGTATAATATTTTCCTATTTGATATTATAAATAATAAGTAGTCTAGATATAACTATCTAGAAAATACCTTATTTGACTAAGTATCTTTTCCACAAAATTTGAAAAAATATCTAATTTAAGTTGTATTAGAAAAAAAAATCTAGAACTTAAATATTTTCAAATTTAAATTTAATTAAATATCAAAAATTAAGTTGTAACCACTTAATTTGAAAATATTCCATTTTAAGTTAATATTCGAAAAGATATCAACTTAGAAAAAATATCTAAAGAATCTTAATAACCAATTCCTGAAATTCCTCAACTTAATTTTGAAATTTTAAATCAAAAAGATATTCAGATTCAAGTTTGTTAGTTATAGATAACTAAATATCAACTTAAATAGGAATATTTAATGAAAAATTTAAATTAAGCTTCAGAAAGAATCTAGATGGTTATAATTCTATATTTAATTAAATACAAGAAAATACATATAGTTTAGCTTAGAATAAAATTCTTTAAACTATGATTTTCTTAAATTAATTTCAAAATAAATGAAATTAATTATGTTGTTAATCAATTTTATTAGGTTAAACTAATTTAATTAACCTAGTACAGTTATTCAAATCAGGCAAATGAGCCTTCACAATTGGGGTGGTTCATGTGAGGGGGTGCTGGGTTCAGTATGTCGTACCCACTACTATGACTCCCAACTCTCACACAAGGCCCAAAAGAGAGGAATTTAACCTTAAAATGAACAACTGTTATTAATTGAATAGACCTAAAAACTAAATGGGCCTAAATAAAATCTATCAAGAACTATGATATTATATTTAACAACAACAACCTATATGCATCTATAATAAAATTAAACACATAGGCTCACACAGGCACACAATTTGGATAGATCCTATCATGTTGCTAGGTTATACACAGATGAAAGAAGATTATAAATATACCTGTTACAAATTATTTACTTGACCAAGGGAGCCATGAGTTAAAATCAGATCATTGGATCTGTCAACAAGTTAACTATGGCTATTTGCAATCAAGCAATAACAGGTTATAAAAACTTACAAACAAGCTAAAAAACACATACTCCTACAACAAGGTTAGCTGGATAGTTGGATGTAGGATTTATTTAATTTTAAATAAATAATTTCGAAATATGAATTAAAAAAAAATTATTTTCGAAAATAATAAAATAAAATAAAATTAAAAAATTTCGAAATTAATAAAAAAATATTTAAAATTAAACCTACAATTTTGAAAAATTAGGTTTCAACAAACCTAAATATCATTTCAAAATTTGCTAACTACTTTTAAAAATTTAATGTTATTTTATAAATAAAAATTAAATAAAAAATTAAAAAAGATAAATAAATATCTTTTTCAAATTTTAAATGTAATTTAAATAAATAAAATAACAAAAGTTAGCAAAATATCTTACATCTATTTAAAATTACGTGATTATAGTTATCTTATTTTAAATTTAAATAAGGTCAAATTATTTTAAAAAAAATTAATTTAAAAAATTTAGGTGGCGTTTGGTAACACTTTTTTAATCAGTTTTTTGTTTTTAAAATTAGAAAAATAAAAATATTTTTCAAAATCATGTTCTATAAAACTGTTTTTATTTTTCAATTTTTTAATTGAGAATCAAAATTTTAAAAACAAAAAAAATTACTTTCAATATTTTTTTAAACAGATTTTTTTTTCTTAATCAATATTTTGGACTCCAACAAGACCCGGACCCAAATCCTCTCCCACGGCCCTTGTGCTGAATCCGACCTCTGAACCGAATCCAAAATCGACCCCGGACCTAGACCCGACTTAAATAAAATAAAAAAAATAAAAATAAAAATGAACTTTACAGAACACACTTTTGTTTTCTGTTTTTCAAATTGAAAAACAAAAGTGGTTACAGAACGCATTTTTGTTTTTCAAAAATAAAATTTTTAAAAACAAAAATTTTACTTTCATTTCGTAATTAAAAAATTAGAAAACAAAAGTGTTACCAAACGGCACCTTAATATCTGACCTTAAATTTAAAAATAAGATAAGATATAATTAAATTTAAAAATAAGATAGATAATTAAGCAAAAAAAAGATAGATTTTTACTATTTTCAAATTCAAATTACACTAATATCATGAATTAAATTAAAAAAATATTAATTAATTTAGTTATGATAATTAGAATTGAATTAGGAATAGTAAATGTATAAATACAGAACTACACAAAAAATCGGAAATTAAATCCATGAAATAGCATTAAAAAATGAAGAAAAACAAAAAATTTGCGAGCTGTATGGACAGTATGCAAAGCATACTGCCCGCGCGCGCAGAGAAGGGTGCACAGCCGAGGAAACTCGACGCTGGAGGAGCCCAGCAGTATTTCCGCGCGCGGAATGGGGTTTCAGACACCCCATGCGCGTGTTCTCGGACAAAAAATTGTCCACACGCTTCTGGCCGAGGATTTAGGCCATCCGCGCGCGCATGTCTTAGTGATGTCACCCTGATATTTTTCGAAACTTCAAAAAATCATAACTAATTCAAATTAAATCGAAATTGAGTTCTGTAAAAAATTAACTTGCTTAGATTTTTCCATACTATCCAATAAAAATAATTTCAGAAACAGATATTCAATTATTTTTCACGAAAATTGACAAACATCAATAAATCATCATATAACACTCAATACAACATGATACCATCCAAAACATCAAACAATCATTTTAAAGTCCAAATTTCTTGCAAGCAAATCAATTACCATGGCTCTGAGGCCAGTTGTTTCAAATTATTTTACCAGGATCTTAGATCTACTCACAAGTATGTTGATTAACACCCTAAATATGAACTTTCTAAAACGATGAAATAAACACATATAAAGTTTAGTAAACCTTACATTGGGTGCAGCGGAATATAATGACTCCTTCCATTCAGATATCTAGCCCTTGATTCCTTTCTGTAGCAGAGCATTATCAATATCTGAACCTGGATCTCTTTCTCTGATTCTTTAGTGTTGAAACTCCTTCTTGTTGAAAGTCTTTCTTCACGATCTTCCTCACTATGATTGAGGTATCACTTGCTGTGTGTGGGCACTACTCTAACACTAAGAAATTTCGAAATCTTTAGAAAGAAGACAGAGAGGGAGTGGTCGGCCAAAGATAGGGAGAGAGAGAGGCTTAGTTTTTTCTGAATGAAAAGTTAGAAGAAAGATGTAATTTTCCTGAAGCCTTCACTATCTATTTATAACATTCCACTAGGGTTAAGTTTGAATTATTTGGCATTAAAATAATGAAAATATCAGAGGGAAAACCCTACAAAAGTGGCCGGCCATGCAATGTGGATTTGGGCCTCACTTTTTGCAATTTTGCAGTTTTATCTTTTCTGCATCTGATTTTCTCAAAAACGCCAATTTTCTAATTCAACCATTTAAATGCTAATTCTAACTATTTAATAACTATAAATAATTATTAAATAATATTGTCATTTATCATATTTATTAATTGAACCATACAAAGTATCATAATTAACAAATATGCCCCTAAAACTCTTTCTTTACAATTTCGCCCTTACTTAGTGAAAAATTCACAAATAGACATAGTCTAATTTGAGAATTATAATTGATTAATCAAAACCAATTATATGAGTCTTACAAGCAATATTATCTCAACTAGTGGGGGGACCATGGGTCTATATAACCGAGCTTCCAATAAGCAGATCAAGAATTTATTAACCTAAATTCACTGACTTATTAATTCTTCGTTGAATCCATCCATAGAACTTAGAATTGCCCTCTCAGTATATAGAATGTTCTATATGTTCCACCATATAGACACATCATTATTTATCCATTGTTATAATCCTAATTTGATCAATGATCCTCTATATGAATGATCTACATTGTAAAGGGATTAGATTACCGTCACACCCTACAATGTATTTAATCCTTAAAACACTTAACCCCGTATAAATGATATTTCAGCTTATGTGAAATGAGATCTCCACCATTTATTTTCGTTTGGTCAAGCTTGAAGGAGATCATCCTTTACTTACTATTTGCCAGATAGAAGCTATAGATTCCATGTTTATGTTAGCGCTCGCACTCAATTGCACTACCGTGTTCCCAAAATGTACGTATCACCCTGACCCAAAAGTAGGCTTAACTAACAAATCAAAGAGCACGAATAGCCTCTTGAGATTGAGCCTAATCATAACAGGATTAAGATCATTTGATCTAGGATCAACTAGGCGATATTGACTTGAATAGATATTACGGTAAGTTTAATAAATCTAAGTCAAAGTTCAATATCAGTCCCTTTCGATGCATACTCCATGCATCCAACCTGAGCTTTACTTTAACCAATGCTCTAGAAAGAACATAAAATTTCTCCAAATGCAAGTAAACTCTGTTGTAGATTATCATATTAGTAAAACCCTGTGTCTGATAAATCTAGGAGACTTTATTCACATAGTCATGTTTACTTTCCAATATGTTGACGACACAATAAATAGGATCAAGTATGTGAAAAGGGTTTCAGATGAATTTATACATTATGTACATATAATCATGAAATAAATCATGTGAACCATGCAACATGAAATGTTATTTCTGATCTATATTAATAAGTAAATCTGATTATATTGAAATGAGTTTTATTTATTGCATAAAACCCAACATATAAGCAGAAAGATTGCATGATAAATGCAGAATACACTGATCGCGGGATTTGGACAGCTTGCCATATCTCTGCAATATGATCCCCAAGTTATAGGGATTTCTTCGATGACTCACGATGCGAAAGCTGAATTCACTAAGTGTTGATCGCTCTGCGAGGATTGCTGATCGCTTTGCTTTGGGCATGCCTATGAGGCATCCTGTTCGGACCGTACTCTCTGAGCAGATACTCAAAGTTGATTCCACGTGTCACCATCATGTGATGCCACGTTAGAGTGCAAAAATTGGGATAACATTTGCCCCCCAAGTCTGTACGAGACTTCTGAAGTTGCGTGTAGACTTCATCCAAGCTGCTTCTGCCTTTGGATGGGGACACGTGTCGAGCGCGTCTGCTCGAGACTTGATGTGAGGCTGATTGGGTGTCCCTTCAGTTTTCGGCTAATAAATGCTCTGAAAATTAATATTTCAAAATTTGATTTTCTCTCACCGCGGTTGACGGCTGCACTTGATTATTTTTTATTTCCCATATTCACTTTTAGGGGGGAACCGAGGCGTCTGAGGTTCTTTTGAAATGATTACCTCTTTTCGTGACTTGCCTATAAATATCAACAAGCATTGGCACATAAACTCATTTTCACCATCCTTCTTTGCTAAGTGAGTTCAGAGCGAAAAAAGAGGTTTTTTGGCTTCAAGTTTGCTGAAGTGCCTTCATCGAAACTGCTCGTTGGTTTGACGTTGCTTGAATCCAGACATCTGACTCTTGAGTAAGTTCTCGATTTCCTTTATGCTTATTTTTGCATGTTTGCTTTTTGAATGCACCTTCGACTTTGCTGTAGAAAATACATTGGAAACCCTAGGTTTAGAAGCTCTGCGATTCTTCCTTGTCATGGTTTCATGCAATTGTACAGTCCATAATGCTTGCTTTCTGAACTGCATAATTCCTGTCTTTCATCTTGCTTATTCGAAGCTTCATGAAATTTTTCGCCCTAACTCGAGAAAATTTCAATCTTCTTGAGTTTTAACTTTTCTTTGAACATTCTTATTCTTTAATCTATTGAGTACTTCTGGTCAGCATATTTGCTTGTTTATCCCTCGATATTCCGACCAAACACTCATCATGTGTGTTGTCTTTTGTAGATGAACCCAGGTGAGTTTTGGGAGAGCGAACATCGAATCGAGTAGGACTTGCTTCAACTTTTGCACGAGGACCATCCTCGTCTCTGTTCTAGCCCACCTTCTTCCAGTGAAGGACATTCTCCCTCAAATCTTTTGTCCAGCCATAGAATGATGGCTCGTACCAAGAAAACAACGCGTATGGCCGACGCGTCTGACCCTCAAGTGGCTCGCCACGCCACTTTGCCCAGCGCCGAACAGGATGCAGCCGTCCAGGAGGAGGGGGATCATGAAGGGGACACTGAGGTCCAGGAGATTGAGGAGTAGGACGACATACGTCCTAGCAGTCCCTCCGAGGAAGAGGAAGAGGAGGAGGTTGAACCCCCAAAATACGGGGGATACAATGAGGCTGGGGAGCCAATCGATGCTGACGGAGACGTCCTGGTTGAGGGCGTGGACTACGTCAGTGAGGAGCTGACTGCTACAGTTCCTCACAGAAGGCAAGGTGCCTTGGGTGTCAGGTGGGTGAGTCCTCCATCTAGGGATACTGAGGCGCGCCTCCGGACTCTCGACCAGGGTGGCTACCTGGGCGAATTGGATTGCTACATTCCCGCCCACAATAATCGTGCCACAAACCCTGAAAAGGGGATGTGCGCTTGGTCGGGCGCTCATGCCCAGCAAGGGGCACTAATGCCTTTGCACCAATACTTTAAGAATCTGGCAGACTTATTCGGCCTCTGCCTGGCCCAGTTCACTCTTAAGGGCATTAAGTATTTGTCTGCCCTCTTCGTCCTTTATGCCTCCCAAGAGTGGGATATGCCTTCTCCCCACGAAGTTAGCTAGTTCTTTGATTTGAAGTCCACCCCTAAGCAAGGCAGGTCGGGGTACTTCTATTTCTCTCAACCAGACTTCAAGTGGTTGACGGGCACCGGGGATTCGGCCATCAGCAAATTGGGCGTTTTGTTGATGAGTACTTTGTGGTGGATGGCGCGGGCATCACCCGTACTCGGTTCTAGCAGATTCCAACATATCATCGCCCTCCCCTCACTCTTACTCTTAGGAATAGAGCTCAAAAGCTTGCTCGACTGCTGGGGGAAGACCAGAATATCATCCAGTTGACCTCCGAGGACAACTTTGTGAAGTACGGGCTCTATCCGAAGGATTTCATTCCTAAGCAGTGAAGGAGAGGAAAAGGAAACTTGGTGCTTGACGGGCTGAACGAGCTCATCAAGAGAATGAACTCATTCAACTTAAGCGTGAAGCTAAGTTGAAAGGAGGTGCAAGGGCCAAGCAATATGCTCAGGAGCCCTTGAATCCTGAAGATGAAGTTGAGGAAGAGCAGGTGACTCCACTCAAAAGGAGGAAGAAACTGCCGGTCCAGCCCAGGCCTATTGAATATGCAATTCGCATTAGGGAGCCCATCTCGCCTGCTCGGCCGCCTTCTCTCGTGCTCGGAAAAGGGAAAGCTATTATGTCTGAAATAAGAGGCATGTCAGGTGATGATGGAATTTCGAGTCTTGCTCGGGTAAAGCATCTTGCATACTACTCCGTCTTGTTTTTAAGCTTCTTGACTATTGTGCTTTTATGTTTCATGCAGACATGTCTCAGAAGATGATTGATGCTCTGAAGAAGAGAATTGGCAGAAGCTCTAGCGCATCTCCTCCAGCCAAGAAGTCTAGAGGCAGTGAGGGGACCTCTTCTAAGGAAAAGATGCCTGTTGGGGAGGTCATTGATCTTTCTGATGAGCTAACGGTTGCAAACCCCTCTACCCCAAAAGTTGCCAAGTCTAAGGAGCCTCGAGGAGGGAGTTCGGACAGGCCTGAACAACAGAGAGGTGGGTCCGAGCTGATCAAGAGTGGACCCGAGCAGATGCGGGCCCCTTCGTCACCTTTTCCCAGAAGACCCGAACCAAAAGCCTGGGACTCCAACTGTTTAAATACTTCTTCTTTTATCCTTTTATTTTTATATTATCTTATTCGGCCATAAGGCCTTTTCTAAGACATCATGACCGACCAAGTAGTCTTTAAACTTGGAATTATTTTTCATTTTACAGACAACGGGCTGACCGGACAGCCTCTGATCCTGGTATTACGTGCTTTTGTTATCTTTAATGAATTTCATTCTCTATTTATAATCATCGTGCAATTGTGACTGTTTTATCTTTACCAAATGCTTTGTACAGGTATAGGTGCCCCCAAGTGACCGAGCAGACTTATGACTCTTGGTCACTTGTTTCTTACAAGTATACTTTTTATCTGTTCGGTGCTTTGGGTTTGACCAAACCTTTTTTACACACTGGATGGTAAATTAGAAACATGCTGATAATTTCGACTCAATTTGAATTTCGAAATAACTATCTTTATTCATTTATTGATCGAAAAATGTGTTTGTTGCCGTAGTAACTTACATAAGAGCTATTTGATCTAATCTAATCTTTTAGCTTAACACGAAATAAAACAAATTGCAGAAATAGAAATTGTACTTTAAATGGTGGTCACCTGACCTGAGTACTTTTTTCCTTTTGTCGAAACCTTTGAGCGTAGTCTGCTCAGCAGGCCATTCACTTAAGAGTAAATGTTCGTTCAGTACTTAGCGTGGTCATCCGACCTGGTACTTTATTGGTAGTATTTTCTTAAATGTTTCCCATTCCAATACCATGGTACTAGAACGAGTTGCATTTTTTCATTATACTTACCTAATTTGTATGCTCCAGATTCGATAACTTCGACCACTTGATATGGTCCTTCCCAGTTAGGTCCAAGTACTCCTGTCGTACTGTCTTTGGTGTTTAAGAATACCCTTCTTAGGACCATATCTCCCACGAAGAATTTCTGAGCCTTCACTTGTTTGTTGAAATATCAAGCTACTTTTTGTTGATGGGCCATCAATTTCTAGTTTGCAGTGGCTCGTATTTCTTCGATTTCATCAAGTGATTCGGCCAGGAGTACGTGATTGGTATCTTGGTTGTAAATCAATCTTCTGTGGGATGGTGACTCGAGTTCTACAGGCAGCATAACTTCATATCCGTACGCCATAGCGAATGGTGTCTGTCCGGTTGTCGTTTTCTCTGTTGTCCGATATGACCATAGAACTTCAGGAAGCTCTTCTGGCCAATTTCCTTTGGCATCTTCGAGTTTTTTATTCAGTGTATCCTTCAAGGTCTTGTTGTTTGCTTCAACTTGACCATTAGCTTGAGGATGTGCTACTGCGGAGAAACTTTTGATGATACCATGGTTCGCACAAAAGTTAGTGAAGGACTGGCTGTCGAACTGCTTCCCATTATCTGAAACTATCTTGTACGGTAGTCCTAACTGGCATATTATGTTCTTCACAATAAAGTCTTGAACTTTCTTTGATGTAATGGTTGCAAGTGGTTCGGCTTCCGTCCACTTAGTGAAGTAATCAACCGCAACCACTGCATACTGCACTCCTCCTTTGCCTTTGGGTAATTGTCTGTATATGAGTTAACTCGTTAGGTGGAGCTCGAGGTATCTTTGAAAATATCTGGCATTTGTCACATTTCTTAACATAGGCTTTTGAATCTTTAATCATCGTTGGCCAAAAGTAACCTTGCCTTAGAATTTTCTTAGATAAGCTTCGCCCGGCCGCATGATTTCCACAAAATCCGTCGTGCACTTTAGATAGGAGTCGTGCAGCTTCTTCTTGAGTAACACATCTGAGCAATGGCATTGAGAATCCTCTTCTGTACATAATTCCCTATACTATGATATACCATGCAGCTTTCCTTCTCATTTTTTGAGCTTCATTCCGATTATCTGGGAGTTTCCCAGAGTCGAGGTAGGCTGCCATTGGTGTCATCCAGCTTGGGGAAGTATCAATCATTTCGATTACTTTCGTGCCAGTGATGCTAGGCTCTTCGAGGAACTAGATAGGAACCAAGTTCGCCTTGTCACTTACATTGCTGCTTGCCAATCAAGCTAACGCGTCTGCAGTTGTGTTTTCTTCCCTTGGAATTTGTTTGAGACCGTAGCTTTTGAATTGTGCGAGCAAATCATGTATTTTGCTCAGATATGCTATCATCTTTTCTCCCCGAGCCTCGTATTCTCCGGATACATGATTTCCCACCAGCTGTGAATCACTGCAGATTTCAATGTGTTCGACTTTCATCTCCTGGGCTAGTTTTAGTCCAGCAATTAGAGTTTCATACTCGACTTCGTTATTAGATGCTTTAAATCCAAACTTGACTCCAGCGTGCAGGTGTTACCCCCCAGGCGTGACAAGGGCAATTCCTGCACCAGATAGCTGATTTGTAGCTGACCCATCTACATGTAGCTTCCAGGTCGACTTATCTTTATTGTTACTTGGCTAAGGTGTTTGTACTGGCTCGGGGTTGCTTTCCGGTATGCTTTCTTTCTTGCCTGTGCATTCTACCACAAAGTCTACTAAGGCTTGGCCTTTGACTGCTGTTTGGGGTTGGAAAGTAATTTCGTATTGACCTAACTCCACTGCCCACTTGAGTAGCTGTCTAGAGGCATCTGGCTTTTGCAGTATTTTGCGTAATGGTTGGTCAGTGTACACCCGAACAGGATGAGCTTGAAAATAAGGCCTTAACTTTCTTTTTGCTAGAATAAGGCAGTAAGTGAGTTTTTCTATCAATGGGTATCGGCCTTCGACCTCAATAAGTCTTTTACCGATGTAATAGACTGGGTGTTGTATGCTGTTCTCTTCTCTGATTAACACGGCACTTACGACATGTTCCGTGACAGCTAAGTATATTCCAAGTTCTTCTCCGTCCAGAGGTTTTGAGAGTACGGGAGGTTTTGCAAGTTGTGCTTTTAGCTCTTAGAAAGCTTTTTCACATTCTTCCGTCCACTCAAACTGCTTGTTTCCTCGTAGGATATTGAAGAATGGGACACACTTATCTGTTGATTTTGAAACAAATCTACTAAGTGCGGCGATCTGACCAGTCAAACTTTGTACTTCCTTGGTTTTAGTTGGCGACTTCATAACCAGGAGGGCTTGAATCTTCTCTGGATTGGCTTCAATTCCTCCGGCATTGACGATGAAGCCCAGAAACTTTCCCAAGCTGAATCCAAAGGAACACTTTGAGGGATTTAGTTTCATTTGTATTTTCTGAGGACCTTGAAGCATTCGTCCAGGTCGTCTATGTGCCCCCGAACCTTCTTGGATTTGACGAGCATATCATCCACGTACACTTCCATATTTCGTCTGATCTGGTCTTTAAACATTTTGTTTACCAATCTTTGGTATGTTGCTCCGGCGTTTTTTAGACCAAACGACATTACTTTGTAGCAATATAAACTCATATCTGTTCGGAAACTTGTATGTTCTTAGTCTGGTGGATGCATTTTGATTGGATTGTAGCCTAAATAAGCGTCGATGAAGCTTAATATTTCATGCCCTGCTATTGCATCCACAAGCTGATCGATCCTTGGAAGTGGAAAATAGTCTTTGGGGCATGCTTTGTTGAGGTCTGTAAAATCAATACAAACTCGCCATTTCTTGTTCGGCTTGGGCATCAATACGGGATTTGCGACCCAAGTTGGGTAGAAAGCTTCAATTATAAAATTGTTGTTGCGTAGCTTTTCTACTTCTTCCTTTAGGGCTAGTGCTCGTTCTTTGTCTAGCAGCCTTCACTTTTGTTGGACTAGCCGGAAGTTGGGATCAATATTCAGAATGTGCGAAATGATAGAAGGATCAATTCTAACTATATTTGCATGTGACCAAGCAAAAACGTCTAGGTTTGCTCTCAGAAATTTTATCAATTCTGATTTTACTTCGAGCAACAAACCCTTTCCGATCTTTAGCTTTCTGGTCGAGGTATCTGGATCGATCTTGATCTCTTCTAACTCTTCCACAGGTCCAACATTGCTGCTTGGGTCCCCAAGTCGAGGATCCACATCTTCATCCCCGCCTTGGGAAGTTCCCTACTTGGAAATATTTTTTCCCTTGTCTGTGCTCTGGCTGGAGGATACTTCCTTCTTTGCCTTGGCTACTGCAAGGTTCAAGCAGACTGCTGGTTTCCTCTCAGACACCCTACCCCATTCTTTGTTGGAAACTTAAGGCACGAGTGGAATATCGATGTGACAGCCTTTAAGTCATACAAGGCCGGCCGGCCTAGCATTACGTTAAAAGCTGAAGGAACATCTAATATCAGCAACTGTGCCATGATAGTCATGCTCATCGAAGCTTGTCCAACAGTGAGGGGTAGACGAATTTGTCCTAGAGGTGCGATTCCTTGACCAGAGAAACCATAGACAGGCAGGAGACATGGAGTTTGATCCTTGAGCTGGAGTCCCATCTTTTCATAAGCAGTTTTGAACAAGATATTGGAAGAGGCTCCATTATCAATCTTGGTTCTGGCCACCATTTTATTGGCTATCTAGACTTCCACGACCTGCGAGTCGTTGTGTGGAAATCTAATTTTGGCAGCGTCTTCATCGTTGAAAGTTATGGTAGGCCCTCCTGCTCGTGGAACTTTGGGCTTCCTTTCTTCCACGGTCAGGATAACTTCCTCTTGTTCGTGCTGCGCTGTTCGGCCATACCTCTCCCGAGCTTTGCCCGAATCTCTAGCGATATTCAGGCCTCCAACGATGACTTGCAGATGTCAATTTACCGGTGGAGGTAGTAAATCTTGGTTATTGTCGTTTCTCTGACCCTGATCGGTCTTGACATACTTCTGCAGGTGTGGGTTGTTTTTCCTTATCAAGAATTCAATTTCTCGCTTCAGGTTGTTGCATTCATTAGTGTCGTAGCCATAGTCTCCGTGGAACCGACAAAACTTTGTCATGTCTCTCTTGCTGACATCTTTCTTCATGGGCCCGGGCTTGTTATATGGGGCCAGCAACTGAGTTGCCATGTAAACACTTTCTACGTCTTCAGTCAAGATAGTGAATGTAGTGTACTTTGCTTTATTCTCCCGGGGAGCTTGTTCGGATTTGCCAGCGAACTTTCCCTTCTTCCCTTTCCCTTGCCTGTGGTTTTTGTTGGAACGCTTACCACTTGAGTTTGAATTATTTGGGTGATGGGGGAGTTGGGCGGATGTTCCAGTGGAAGGAGCTTTCGACTTGCCAGGCTTTTGCTCACCTTCTGCTCGTTGAATGACTTCTTCGAGCTTGATGAAGCCTTCAGCGCGGTCAAGAAAATCACTCATTGAGTCTACCGACCCATTCTTCCTTATGTCCTTCCAAAGTTCACTGAGGACTTCAATGCCCCCCAGTATCGCGGACAACTTTCCATCTTCAGTGACCCGTGAAACTTTGGTTGCCTCCATCATGAATCTGCTGATGTATGCTCAGAGAGGTTCGCCCGGTTTTTGCTTGACTTCAACCAGGTCTCCCAGATGCAACCGAAGTTGGCGAGAGGAGGAGAACTGTGCATGGAATTTCAAAGAGAAGGCTTTCCATGAATTGAACTTTCTAGGGGCCAACTTGAAATACCATTGCTGGGCGGCTTCCGACAGGGTAGCAGGAAAAATTCTACAACACACATCCCCTCGTACCCCTTGCAAATCCATTTGCATATCGAAATACTTGAGGTGGGAAAGAAGATCTTCTCTTCCTGTGTACATTTTCCATGTTGGCATTTTAAACTTCTGGGGCAACGCCAGAAGATTGATCTCGGGAGAGAAAGGAGTTTCGCGTGCTCGGTCCAGCTCAAGATCATTATTTCTCTGTCCAGCCATGCCTTTAAACATATTTTTCAGTTCGTCTAGTTGTGCCTGTATGGCTGGGCTAACTTGCTCGGCATTCTGGTCGATTTAAATCACATTAGTATCCTTCTGAGCCAGAATTTAAGCACGGGCTCTGGGCTGTACGATCGTCGTGATAATCTGATCGTCTATTCCTCTCCTTCTATTGAGATCACTCCTTAGGACAGAGTCATCCCCAACCTTTCAAATACAAAAGCGCCTGACTATCTTAGCGATTGATTTGCTTGGTTGATAGGTGGAATGGCACCGTTAACCTGGTTGGAACTATCAGGTATGACCTCTCCTGATGAATTATTAGACAAGGTCTGCCCGCCTACTGCTAGGCCCACAAGTGGAACTCGTGACCGGGGATTTTGCAGCTTACCGTTTGCAGTCTGGAAAGTATTCATTGTTGGATCTTCGTCCATCTCGCCCAGGGGGATGACATTTGGAGGTTGCTGACCTATAGTTTGGTAGGCTTTTCGTATCAGCACGTTAGCTTGCCGACTACGATTTTCAATCTCTGTATGATGAGCCCTTAACTCTTCCATCTCTTTGTCTCTCCACTCGGTAAACATACGCCTTTGTTCCTCGAACGCAAGATTTACCGCAGCATGGAGTTCTTCTTAATCATGATGTAGGGTATTGGGATCACTTTGCATGAGTCTAAGAGCGGCAGAGAGATTTTGTAACTCAGTATCATCTCCAATGGTCGTATGAGTGTTGGTAACGGGTGGAACGGCTGTGTTATGAATGCCCTGGTTGGGTGCTGAACTGTTATTCCCAGTCTCTTGCACACCAGGCGCGATTTCATCTATAGGAGTCGTTACACCATGACCCACGTTTGCCGGCTGTCCAGCATTAATAGCTGGCGAAACCCTTACGTTTCCTGGGTTCTGTAATGCAGGATCTTGTTGGGTTTTGTGCCCTAAATAAAACCCATTACAATCTGATTAGTTATCAATATAAGAAATTTGAAGTGATTTATGTTTGCATGAATTTTACATGCTAATGGTTTAATATGTTTAATATATTTATACACAAAATCTGTTAAGTCCAGAACATATATTTATTCACAATTACAGTATTGTCAACACAGTGGAATGTGATTGTGATTATATGATTCAAAAGACTAAGTCCCTGTTTCATCAGTGTTTTGGATTTACACTGATGTGATAATCAGTGATGATGTGTACTTACACTTGGAGTAAGTGTTATGTTCTTTCCAGGACATTGGTAAAGTATACTAGTTTCGAATGTATGGAGTATACATTGGACTGGATTGATATTGAACTTAGTTAAGATATTACAAACTTACCGTTGTATCTCTCCAAGTCAATATCAGTAGTTGATCTTAGATTAAAAGAATCTAAATCCTGATATGCTTAGGCTCAACTCAGGAGTGCTATTCATGTTCTTTGATTTATTAGTTAAGCCTACTTTTGGATCAGGGTGATACGTATATTTTGGGAACATGATAGTATGATTGAGTGGGAGTGCTGAACATAAATATGGAATCTATAGCTTCTACTGGTGTATAGAAGTCAAGTGATGATTCCCTTCGAGCTTAGTTAAATGGAAGTAAATGGATGAGCTCTTGTTTCAGTGACTAATTCATAGATCACTAAAACATCACTTACAGGTAGCTAAGTGTTTTAAGGGGCCAAATACGTTGAGGGGTGAAAACGGTAAATTTATTCCATCTCGATGTAAATCATCTATATAGAGGATCTTTGATCACATTAAGATTATAACAATGGTTAAATGAGATAGCATATCTATATCGTGAAACATATAGAATGCTCTATATAAGTCTGAGAGTGCAATTCTAAGTTCTAAGAGTAGATTCAACGAGGAATTAATAAGTAGGGATTTACTTTGTAAATTCAGTTCACTTATTAAAAGCTCAGCATATAGATCCATGGTCCCCATTCTAGTTGAGACCATACTGCTTGTAAGACTCAATAATTGATTTGTGATTAATCAATTATAATTCTAAAGTTAGACTATGTCTAATTTATGAATTTTCACTAAGCAGGGGTGAAATTGTAAATAAAAGAGATTCTAGGTTTATTTATTAATTAAGAGACTCTATATGTCTAATTAATAATTATATTAAATGACAATATTATTTAATAATCTATTTTATTTATTAAATAATTAGTTTTGGCATTTAAATGGTTAGAATTGGAAAATTGGCATTTTTGAGAAAATAAAAATAAAATTGTGAAAAACTGCAAAATCCAAGTGAGGCCCAATAACACCTGTGGCCGACCACTTGAGTATATTTTTCCAATTGATATTTTCATTATTTTAATGCCAAATAATTGCTAACCTCAACCTAGTAGTTGCCTATAAATAGAAAGTGATGGCTCAGTTCAAAATAAGCTTTTCATCAGAAAATCAAAGATTGACTTTTCAGAAAAACTAAGCCTTCCACTTTCTCTCTCTATAGCCGACCCTATCCCTCTCTCTTTTCCTCTTCACAATTTCGAAACCTTAGTGATAGAGTAGTGCCCACACACAGCAAGTGGTACCTCAATCATAGATTGGAAGACTGTGAAGGATCACACACAAAGAGAAGGACATTCGGGCTCAGATTGATAATACTCTGTGACAGAAAGGATACAAGGGTTAGAGATCTGAGTGGAAGGAGACATTATTCCGCTGCCACCAATGTAAGGTTTTCTTAACTTTGTATGTGTTTAATTATCGTTTTAGAAAGTTCATATTTAGGGTGTTAAACAACATACTTGTGAGTAGATCTAACATCCTGGTAAAATAAACTCCATCAACTGGCCTCAGAGCCATGGTAATTGATTTTCTTGCAAGAAATTTGGACTTAAAACGATTTGTTTGTGATTTGGATGGTTTCATGTTATTTTGTGTGTTATATAATGATTGATTGATGTTTGTGAATTTTCGTGAAAAATAATTGAAATTCTGTTTCTGGAATTATTTTATTGGATAGTATGGAAAAAATTAAGCAATTTACTTTTTTACAGAACTCAATTTCGATTTTATTTGAATTAGTTATGAATTTTTGAAAATCGAAAAAAATATCAGGGTGGTGCAACCCACTCACGCGGGCGGATGAGGGTGATACCCTCGACAACACGCGCGTAGACAAGTTGCTCGACCGAACTACCTCGGTCAGACACGGGTGGCTGTCTGATAACATCCCATGCGCGCGCGGAAGAGGCTGCATACAGCCTCCTGCGCCGAGGGACCTCGGCCATGCATCTCCCCTTGCGCGCGCGGACAGTATGCATTACAGCTCGCAAATTTTTTCGATTTCTTCGATTTTTCATGCTATTTCATGGAATTAACTTTTGATTTTTTGTGTAGTTTTGTATTTTGATTTTGATTTTTCAATTTTCAAATCTAATATCAGAAATAAATTAATTTGAATTTTATAAAATTAATCTTAGATATTAGTGTAATTTTAATTTGAAAACAAGTAAAAATCTATCTTTTTGCTTGATTTTTATCTTATTTTTAAATTTGATTATTTTATCTTATTTTTTAAATTTAAGGTCAGATATTAAATTTTTTAAATTAAATATTTTTTCTAAATAATTTGACCTTATTTAAATTTTTAAAATAAGATTACTATAATCATGATATTTTGAATAAGAATAAGATATTTTGCTAACTTTTAAATTTTGTTATTTTATTTATTTAAATTAAATTATAAAATCAGAAAAAGATATTAATTTTTTTTTGGATATTTAATTTATAAAATAACAATTTTTTTAAAAAGTAGTTAGCAAATTTTTGAAATGATATTTAGGTTAGTTGAAACCTAATTTTTCAAATTCTAGGTTTAATTTTAAATATTATTTTATTTTATTTTAAAATTCAAATTTTTTTTAATTATTTATTATTTTCGAAATTTAATTATTTAAAAATTGAATAAATCCTACGTCCAACTATCCAGTTCATCTTGTTGCAGGAGTATGTGTTTTAGCTTATGTGTAAGTTTTATAAAATCTATTATTGCGTGACCTAAATTGCCATGGTTAACTTGTTGACAGATCCAATGATCTGATTTTAACCCATGGTTCAATTGTCAATAGGTCAAGTAAATAATTTGTAATAGGTAAATTTTACATTCTTCTTTCATCTGTGTATGACCTAGTAGCATGATAGGGTCCATCCAAATCTGTGTGCCTGTGTGAGCCTATATGTTTATTTTATTATAGATGCATATAGGTTGTTGCTAAATAAAATGTCACACCATGATAGATTTTATTTAGGTCCATTTAGTTTTGGACCTATTCAATTAATAACAGTTATTTAATTTAAGGTTAAATTCCTCTCTTTTGGGCCTTGTGTGAGAGTTGGGAGCCAATAGAAGTGGGTACGACATACTGAACCCAGCTCCCCCTCACATGAACTACCCCAATTGTGAAGGCCCATTTGCCTGATTTGAATAACTGTGCTAGGTTAATTAAATTAGTTTAACCTAATAAAATTGATTAGCAACATAATTAACTTTTAAAATATATGAAATTTATTTTCATTTTAATATTTTAAAGTTAATTTTAAGAAAAACACTCTTAGTTTTAGATGTTATTTCTAGACAAACTATTTGTATTTTTCTTGAATTTAATTAAATGAAGAATTTTAACTAACTAGATTCTTTCTGAAGCTTATATTTAAGTTATAAATTAGTTATTTTAACTGATTTTTCTTATCTAACTTAAATTTGAATATTTTTTGAATTTAAAATTAAGTTGAGGAATTCTAGGAATTAGTTATTAAAGATTCTTAAGATATTTTTTAAGTTAGTTTTAAACTTAAAATGAAATATTTTTCAAATTAAGTGGTTACAACTTAATTTTTGATATTTAATTAAATTCAAATTTGAAAATATTTAAGTTCTAAATTTTTTCTATAACAACTTAAATTAAATATTATTTCAAATTTTTTTTTGAAAAGATACTTAGTTGAAATAAGATATTTTCTAGATAGTGATTTCTAAACTACTTATTATTTCTAATATTAAATAGGAAAATATCATACATTGTGAAGTTAATTATTTAAATAATTAATTTTGGTACAATCTAAGTTAAGAATATTTTTCCTAGTATTAAACTAGAATTAATAATTAAGCCTTCTCTACACTTAATTATTTATTTCTTGAATTTAATACATTTAATTAAATTACAAAATTAAATATCTAAGTTGATTTTCATCATGATACTTAAATATTCTTTTTCATGACACTTAATTAAATTGAAAATTATTTTAAGTTGAAATTTATTTTTACAACTTAAATTTAAATAATTTTCAAAATATATTTTTCTTTATTTTATTAATCAATTTCGAAATTTCATTTAATTATGCAAGATGATTTTGAATTTATCTTGAAAAATAGATTAAGTTGTAAATTAATTATTTATTTTAATTAATTTTTGAACCAACTTAAATCAATGATTTTTTTCATTTAATGATTAATTTAAAATAAATGAATTAAAAATATATTATATTAGAAATTGAATTAATTAGTCAAAAGAAAATCTAGATAGGTGATATTTTTGCTTGAAGTATTTTTTCTAAGTAATTATTATTTAAGTATTTCGAAAATAGTATAGTATTATACTTTCTTTTTCAAAATACAATAAATATATTCTCATGAAAATTTAAATTTGAGTTGCAAATTAATTTAAATTAATACAACTTAAATTAAATAATTTTCTTAATGTTTATTGGAAAATTACTACTAAGATGGAAATAATTCAATTTATTTTTAATCACCTTCTAAGATAATTTTATAAATATTAAATTAAATTCTATTTAGAGTTTTATTCTAAATTTGATATTTAATGAATATATTTTATTATAAATAATAAAGAAAATACATTTTAAATAATGAGCTTTATTATTATTAAGATATTCGATCTCCATTGTTGGTTTTACATAGCTTTTGTTTTAGTGAGTAATCCTCCCTAATGGAGGAACGTTCATTAGCAAGTTAGCACCGTTTAATCTCGAAAGATAAGTAGCTTTGTAAGTGTTTTATATGGTATTGATCACCCTAATGGTGGCGACTGTATTTGACTTACAAAATATGAAACAATGGTAGAAGCTCATAAGATAGAATAGCCTTGACTCTCGCCTAAACGGGACAACGCTGGATTCCAATCTTGATCGAATAAAAGGTTGCTAGAATATTTATTATTTTAGATGAGCTGCCAACTCTATTCAATGGATGGTAGCTTTGACTCTCACCTAAACGGGACACTGATATCAGTTTGTTGAAAACCTTGGAAATTATTTAGGATTGTATTTTTTAGTATTTTCTCTTATCATTCCTACTTGCTATGTGCTTATAATTTCTGAATTAGATTTTGTGTTAAACCATTATTGATTTCTATTTATTCTTTTGTAGTATCCTGTATAGCCATGTCGAATCCCATGTTATCACTCTTGACTGAAAATAAGCTAAATGGATCTAACTTTCCAAAATGGAATGAGAACATTAATATTGCTCTCATAGGAGAAAGTGCCTTGTTTGTGTTAGCTGAGCCGTCTCCTGAACAGCCGGGTGACAATGCAACCAAAGTTGTTAAAGAGAAGTTTGAGCGTTGGCAGAATGCTAACAATAAAGCTCGATACTTCATGCTTTCCAGCATGGTTGACACCCTTAAAACAAGGTTTGCAAAAACCGACACGGCTGCAGAAATTATGACGAAGTTAACTGAGCTATTCGGTATGACATCTATTCAGTCTCAATTTGACGCGACTAAGAAGTTCATCAATGCACGAATGGAATCCCATCAGAATGTGCGTGATCATGTTCTCCTAATGGCAAGTTATTTCCAAGATGCCCAGGATCATGGTGCTGAAATGGATCACACTACTCAAGTAAGCCTTATCTTGAATAGTCTGACTCCAGCTTTTCTGCCCTATACATCAAATTATGTCATGAATAAAAAGGAAATAGACTTTCATGAGTTAGTCAATGACCTTCAGACATATGAAAATTTGATTGGAGGACCCAAGAAGAAAGGGGGTAAACCTCACAATTCTGGCAATGGTAATGGGACGGTTAAACCTGAGGCACATGTAGCCTCTACTTCAAGACCCAAATCAAAGAAGAAGTGGAAAAATACCAAGAAGCGAGCCAAAGCTGTGAAAACAGTTCAAAACAAAAGGCTGCAGCTACTGATGATGCACTAAAAGGAAAGCGTTTCTACTGCAATGAGAAAGGCCATTGGAAACCCCAATGTCCTAAACTTCTTTTAAAGAAACAAGGTATTTCTTTCTGTAAACTTGATGAGTTTTAGTGAATTATTATCCAATTGGATTATTAATTCTGGACTAACTTTGTTTATTTGTTTTTCTTCTTATTATAGGCCAAGCTACTTGAACTCAGATGATATCTTAGTGAGTTGGATCGAAAGCTGGACAAAGGGATGAAGATCGTCCAAGATTAAAATGAAGCTCATTCATTTATTTATTTTTTAATTAATTGTTTTAGTTTAAAAACAATTTGGATTTCAAATTTTAGTTTGGGATTTTTATCCCTGTTTTTCACATAATGTTGCAATACATTTTTTTTAATTAATAATATTTTATTTTCTATTACAAATAAATTGCAATTTATGAGATTGAACTTCATTTACTTTATCTTAAACAACAATTACCAATTATATTTATATGTTTGTATGTGTAAGTGTTTGTTATTATTGGTACAAATTCTATAATATTTACAACTCTTCATAGAGTTATATTACATAAACACTAGAAGTTATTCCTATGTTTATAAATAATTGTTAATTCTAACACAATTATTGAGAATTCGTTTAATAAAAGGATCTTCTGATCTGATCGGGGTGGAGAAAAGTTAAGAAAACTCTGCAGTTCAACGATCTTTTATATCTAATGAACTCTGAATTGTATTCAACTCCACATAATCTCTATCACACTTAGAGAATCATGATCTCTATAACCTTTAGGGGTGGATCATAATTTTTACATACTTAGGGGTAGATTTTAATCCACAGTACCCTATGTAATACATATTTTCTTCAACATGGAAGTAATATAATGAATTAGCTATTGTCAGTATAAATCCTTGATCTTGATTATATGTTCCAATTTAGTTTTACTGTTGTAGTAAACAATGATATCAATAAAGTTCTTTGATAATGTTTCACACTACCTTAATTGAGTGGAAGAATTTTAAAATTCTTTACCCATCTTCATTTGGTTGACACTTGTGATAGGAACTTAAGAACACTACTGAAAAGCAAATCTAACCATTCATGTGGATAGAAATAACTTATCAGAACTATGAGAATAAGATAAAAGAATTCTAGCATAGTCTATTCGAATGACTTGAGCCAAGATTCTTAATCCTCATAACATTTTATGGTATCTTAATTTGATTACTCAATCTCTAGCAAGTATTTTTCACTTCAAATACTAGTCTGCTATGTTGATGATTTAGTCTTAAAAGAAACTTATAGTTTTAGACTAATACAATAAGTCACAACTAAATATCCCTTCAAACAATAAGAGGTTAAAAGTATTATTTAACCAGACATCTGCTTTTGAGTGTGAGCTATCTGAGATGTAATCAAATAAGGAACGTAAGGAGATATTCAAGAAAGATTTATGAAAGTGATCTATATGTTAGATATTAAGGAACTGTATATCAGTTATCCTTATATCTACCCCAACTCATTCAAGATTTTGAGATGGTGGTTACTCTGGGGGTGGAGGAATTATTCTATAATAATTCAAGCTCTACCAGAGAAGATTTATAACTTTGTAAATTCGAAATTACCAGAAAGTTATTTTACGGAAGAAAATTCTACACTGTATTATCTCAATTCCAAATTTTAAAATATGAGAGATATGTCTTCTGTTTATTCAGATGTACTCTAAAGCAGTAAGGATTTCAGTATCCCTTGATGAGTAAAGCATATAGTAAAGGATGCTTCATAATGTTTTTATGAACTTGTTTCCAAAAGTTTGGGTGGATTCAAATATACTACACTTGATCTGTAGATCAAGACAACAGATTGATTAAAATACACAATTTGTTTTATGTTAGTGCAAGTGGGAGTTTGTTGGATTTTGTGCCCTAAATATAACCCATTACAATCTGATTAGTTATCAATATAAGAAATTTGAAGTGATTTATGTTTGCATGAATTTTACATGCTTATGGTTTAATATGTTTAATATATTTATACACAAAATCTGTTAAGTCCAGAACATATATTTATTCACTATTACAGTATTGTCAACACAGTGGAATGTGATTATGATTATATGATTCAAAAGACTAAATCCCTGTTTCATCAGTGTTTTGGATTTACACTGACGTGATAATCAGCGATGATGTGTACTTACACTTGGAGTAAGTGTTATGTTCTTTCCAGGACATTGGTAAAGTATACTAGTTTCGAATGTATGGAGTATACATTGGACTGGACCGATATTGAACTTAGTTAAGATATTATAAACTTACCGTTGAATCTTTCCAAGTCAATATCAGTAGTTGATCTTAGATTAAAAGAATCTAAATCCTGATATGCTTAGGCTCAACTCAGGAGTGCTATTCATGTTCTTTGATTTATTAGTTAAGCCTACTTTTGGATCAGGGTGATACGTATATTTTGGGAACATGATAGTATGATTGAGTGGGAGTGCTGAACATAAATATGGAATCTATAGCTTCTACTGGTGTATAGAAGTGAAGTGATGATTCCCTTCGAGCTTAGTTAAATAGAAGTAAATGGATGAGCTCTTGTTTCAGTGACTAATTCATAGATCACTAAAACATCATTTACAGTTAGCTAAGTGTTTTAAGGGGCCAAATACGTTGAGGGGTGAAAACTGTAAATTTATCCCATCTCGATGTAAATCATCTATATAGAGGATCTTTGATCACATTAAGATTATAACAATAGTTAAATGAGATAGCATATCTATATCGTGAAACATATAGAATGCTCTATATAAGTCTGAGAGTGCAATTCTAAGTTCTAAGAGTGGATTCAACGAGGAAGTAATAAGTAGGGATTTACTTTGTAAATTCGGTTCACTTATTGGAAGCTCAGCATATAGATCCATGGTCCCCATTCTAGTAGAGACCATACTGCTTGTAAGACTCAATAATTGATTTGTGATTAATCAAATATAATTCTAAAGTTAGACTATGTCTAATTTATGAAGTTTCACTAAGCAGGGGTGAAATTGTAAAGAAAAGAGATTCTAGGTTTATTTATTAATTAAGAGACTCTATATGTCTAATTAATAATTATATGAAATGAAAATATTATTTAATAATCTATTTTAGTTATTAAATAATTAGTTTTGGCATTTAAATGGTTAGAATTAGAAAATTGGCATTTTTGAGAAAATAGAAATAAAATTGTGAAAAACTGCAAAATCCAAGTGAGGCCTAATAACACCTGTGGCCGGCCACTTGAGTAGATTTTTCCAATTGATATTTTAATTATTTTAATGCCAAATAATTGCTAACCTAAACCTAGTAGTTGCCTATAAATATAAAGTGATGGCTCAGTTCAAAATAAGCTTTTCATCAGAAAATCAAAGATTGACTTTTCAGAAAAACTAAGCCTTCCACTTTCTCTCTCTCTATAGCTGACCCTATCCCTCTCTCTTTTCCTCTTCACAATTTCGAAATCTTAGTGATAGAGTAGTGCCCACACACAGCAAGTGGTACCTCAATCATAGATTGGAAGACTGTGAAGGATCACACACAAAGAGAAGGACATTCGGGCTCAGATCTTGATAATACTCTACGACAGAAAGGATACAAGGGTTAGAGATCTGAGTGGAAGGAGATATTATCCCGCTGCCACCAATGTAAGGTTTTCTTAACTTTATATGTGTTTAATTATCGTTTTAGAAAGTTCATATTTAGGGTGTTAAACAACATGTGAGTAGATCTAAGATCCTGGTAAAATAAACTCCATCAGATGTACCGTATGTGAATTGGCTGGATCAACCAGGCCCCTACGAGTCTGTACCACCATCGTACTTGTGGTTAGATTTTGAATGAAGAGCGATTCTTGATTCTGCTCTCAATAAAAGCACCAAAATGTTGACCTCGCTTTTAGCCAACGATAGTGAGTCTTATTTAGTAAGCGATAAGTGATCTATAGCAATTGATGTATAGTAAAGCAATGTAAAGACACAAGAATTTTATAGAGGTTCAGCCCCGAGCAGTTTAGTAATAGCCTAATCCTCGTTATTTGTATTGACTCAAGAACAAGGAGAAAGGTTCCTTTTCTTATAGCTCTTACAACAGTATCTCTGAATATGAATTCTTAGATAATATCTTTAGGGTAAAATCTCTCAACCCTCTGCCCAGTGAACATGCATCACTATTTATAGGACTATGGAACTTGGAGAGGAAGTATTTCCCTTCTCGTTACAATGGATATAAGCAGAAAGATTGCATGATAAATGTAGAATACACTGATTGTGGGATTTGGATAGCTTGCCATATCTCTGCAATTTGATCCCCAAGTTATAGGGATTTCTTTGATGACTCACGATGCGAAAGCTGAATTCACTAAGTGTTGATCGCTCTGCGCGGATTGCTGATTGCTTTGCTTCGGGCATGCCTATGAGGCTTCCTGTTCAGACCGTACTCTCCGAGCAGATACTCAAAGTTGATTCCATGTGTCACCATCATGTGATGCCACGTCACAGTGCGAAAATTGGGATAACAAAAACGATGTTTGCGTTGATTTGGATGGTTTCATGATGGTTTATGTGCTTATTTGATGATTGTATAAAAATCGCAATGTATGTTGTAAAAATATTTTTTATTTCGTTCTAGAAATATTTTGACTACAAAGTAGACAAAAAACTAATGAATTTAGGCTTTTACAGAACTTAATTTGAATTTTTTATGAATTAGTTATGATTTTTTGAATTTGGATGAAAATATCTGAAGTTGATGCACACACGCGCGCGCATTAAGGGAGACACTCGGCATCATCACGCGGTTTCAGACAGCCTGACCGAGGAAACTCGAACATGGGCTGTCTGAAGTCGTGTCACACCGAGGTCCCTCGGCCAGACAGGCCGCATGCAGCCTTGTCCCTCGGTCAGCTCCCCACTTCCGCGCGTGCAAGTGTATGCAATGCATACCCCTGTGCACCAAAATTGTTTTTGTCATTTTTTTTATTCAAAAATCATTGTTCATTGAAACAAAATTCAAATTTTAGTAGAATTTTGTGTATAATCTAAATTTTCAATTAAAAATATAATTATCAGAATAAAATTAATTTTTATTAATTAAACTTAGTTTTAGATATTAGTAGGCTTTGAATTTTAAAGAATGGCTGAATTTGGTTTGTGAAGAATGGCTATGGTATTTTCGAAAATTCAAGAGGAAGAAGAAGTAGGAAGAGGTCTCATCAGAAAGCTGAGTTTTTAGCTTTGGAGGCATTAGTTGGATGGTAAGACCTTAGCTATCCTTTTATACTAATTTCCATAGGCTTAGGGTTGATTTATTTAGAATAAAAAATGGATAAAAAATGGAGCATAAAACCCTTAAGTGGCCGACCATGATATGGGCCCCACACAACTTTGGTTTTTGCCATTTTTCTCAACTATTTTATCTATTTTTTTACAAATACCACTTTTAGCAACTTCAACCCTATAAATGCAAAAACTATTTCTTTAATAATTAAAATAATTATCAAATAAAATTGTCATTTATAATATTTATTAATTAGACTCCACAAAGTCTCTTAGTTAATAAATTAACCCTAAAATACCAATTCTTCACAATTAAGTCATAACACAGTGAAAATTCATAAACTAGACATAGTCTAATTTTAGAATTAAAATTAATTAATTAAAATCAATTAACTGAGTCTTACAAGCAATTTGTCTCAACTAGTATGGGGACCATGGGCCTATATAACCGAGCTTCCAATAAAAAGATCTAGAATTTACCAAGTAAATTTACTAACTTATTAATTCCTCGTTGAACCACTACAGAACTTAGAATTGCACCCTCAGTTACATAGAACACTCTATATTTTCCACGATATAGATACGCTATTAATTATCCATTATTATAATCCCAATAATCAATGATCCTCTATAGATGATTTACATTACATAGGGACAAAATTACCGTTACACCTTTTCAATATATTTTTATCCTTAAAACACTTAGCCGCCTATAAATGATATTTTAGTGAACTAATATAATTTCTAAAATGAGCTCTCTATCATTTATCTCTATTTAGCCAAGCTCGAAGGAAAATATCATTTCACTTCTATGTCCGAATAGAAGCTATAGATTCCATATCTATGATTAGCGCTCCCACTCAATTGTACTACCATGTTCCCAAAATGTACGTATCACCCAGACCAAAAGATAGGCTTAACTAACAAATCAAAGAACACAAATAATACTTTCGAGATCGAACCTAACCATCTCAGGATTGAGATCATTTGATCTAGGATCAACTAGGTGATATTGAATTGAATAGATATTACGATAAGATTATCATATCTAGTTCAAGTTCAATATCGGTCCCTTCTGATGCATACTCCATACATCCAACCCAAGCTTACTTTAACCAATGCCCTGGAAAGGATATAGCAGTTATCCAAGGTGCAAGTAAACTACGTTGTAGATTATCATATCAGTTAAACCCTGTGTACTAATAAATCTAGGAATATATTTAATCACACAATATTGTTTACTTTCTATTGTGTTAACAACACAATAAAAAAGAATATAAGTGTGAAAAGGGTTTGGATGAATTTATTAATCAAATAAGTAAGTAGATGATCACATGAACCAAATAACACATTAAACAAGTAATGAAATTAAATCTATTTCTTTATTGATATGAATAGAAAAGATTACTTTGAAATAGAGTTTTATTTAGGGCACAATGCCCAACATAGGCTATTACCGAACTGCTTAGGGTCGAACCTCTATAAAACTCTTGTGTCTTTATTTATTTTGTTATATTACATATATACTATACTACTTGTCGCTTACAATCAAGACTCACTGTCGTTGGCCAAAAGCGAGGTCAACACAAATATACTATGATACTTACGTAATTAATGATTTATTCCATAAAAAGATATTGCATCGATTCACATTCCCTTTATCTTGACACGTGTCCTCCAACCGAATTTTGGATATAACACAACGTATCAATGATTGGTAAACAAAATGTTCGCAAACCAAACAGGGCAAAATATGGAGGTTTACGTCGATGATATGTTAGTAAAATTAATTAAAGTAGGGATCATACCTCAGACTTGCGAAATGCTTTAAGATACTAAAGAAGTATAATATGAAACTAAACTCGAAAAAAATGTTCCTTTAGAGTTTCCCCAGGAAAGTTTTTGGGATTCATAGTTAATGCGAGGGGTATTGAAGCAAATCCTGAAAAGATCAATGCATTAATAGACATGCCATCACCGACAAAGCCTAAGGAAGTACAAGCCCTGACAGGAAGAATGGCTGCACTTAACAGATTCATTTCGAAGTCAACTAATAAGTGTGTACCATTCTTCAATGTATTGCGAGGCAACAAAAAATTTGAGTGGACAGAAGCGTGCGAAGAGGCCTTTTAGAACATAAAAAGCCACCTAGCGACGCCTCCAGTTTTGGCAAAACCAATAACTAGAGAAACGTTGTTCGTCTATTAGCCATCTCAGAAGATGCGATTAGTGTAGCTATAGTGCAAGAAGAGGCCAAGCACCAGCAACCTATTTACTATGTAAATAAAAGGTTAGTAGGGGTAGAATCCAGATATCCCCCTCTAGAAAAACTCGTGTTGTACCTAGTCCATGCGTCTCGTAAACTACGACCATACTTCCAGGCGCACCCCATAAAAGTGTTAACCGATCAGCCCTTGAGATAAGTTTTATCAAAACCAGATGCTTTTGGAAGATTGATAAATGGTCGATTGAACTGGGGCAGTTCGAGATAACATACCATCCTCGAACATCCATCAAGGGCCAAGCTTTGGGTGACTTCTTGATAGAAGGTATGACTCCAGAAGAGATTCCACCCGTACAGCGAGACGCGGAAACCTGGAAGTTATACGTCGATGGTGCATCCAACGAACAGGGTTCGAGTGCAGGGCTAATATTAATATCGCCAGAAGGTTTTAAGTTTCACATGCTCTGAGGTTCTAATTTTACGCATCAAATAACGAGGCTAAGTATGAAGCCTTGATCGCCAACTTAAAGATAGATGAGGCGTTGAAAGTCAAAAACCTCATCTGTCGTAGTGACTCGCAACTGATTGTGAACCAAGTCCTCGGGGAATACCGGGCCAAAGGCTTAAAAATAGGGAGGTATTTAGAGAAAGTTTGGAAGAACTTGGAAAAATTTGATTACTTTAAAATCAAACAAATTCTGAGAGAACATAACTCCAACGCCGACACCTTAGCAAATTGGCCTCGCAAAATGACTTGGATGACTTGAACTTAGTTCCGGTAGAGATGTTGAGTGAGCCAAGTATATGTGAAAATCAAGACGTCGAGATGATAGACAGCTCTCCTACATGGATGACTCCTATTAGCATCATTTACTCGACGAGCAACTTTCAAATGACAAAAATGAGGCACGAAAATTATTGTATTCAGTGCCTCGCTACACAATGATTGAAGGCAAACTATATAGAAGAGGGTACTCAATGCCCTTACTTCAGTGTGTTGTCCCTACAAAAGCAAATGAAATCATCAGAGAGATTCATGAAGGCTTCTGTGGGGATCATGCAGGCTAGCAATGTCTGTCTAAAAAGATCATTAGGCAAGGATATTACTGGCCAACGATCAATAAGGACACAGACGAGTTTGTCAAGAAATGTGATAATTGTTAGAGGTTTTCACATATACCTCACGTGCCACCAACATAACAAAGAATGATGACCTCACCCTACCCATTTGGTATATGGGGAATTGACCTAATTGGGGCATCACCCACTGGGCGAGGAGGAGCTAAGTACGCGATAGTAGCAGTCAACTTCTTCACTAAATGGACGGAGGCCGAGCCCCTTGTTTCCATAATCTGTAAGAAAGTCCTTGACTTTGTCGTCAAGAACATTATCTGTAGGTTTGGAATTCCCATGAAGATAGTGTTGGAATATGTTTTACCAGGATCTAGATTTACTACCATGTATGTTATTTAACATCCTAAATATGAATATCTAAAACAATGTAAATAAACACATATAAAGTTTAGGAAACCTTACAGTGGGTGCAGCGGAATATTAATGGATCCTTCCACTCAGATCTCTAACCCTTGTATCTTGTCTGTAGCAGAGTATCACCAAGATCTGATCCCGAATGTCCTTCTCTTTATTCTGGATTCTTCACAGCCTTACACACTATGATTGAGATACCACTTGATGTGTGTGGGCACTCACTCTATCACTCAAGGTATGAAAATTATGAAGAAGGAAGAGAAGTGGCTGGTTTGAAAATAGAAGGAGGATGGCTCAGGAAAATTTTTCTGAAGGCAAGAAATTTCATCATCTTTTAAGTGTGAGCCATCACTATCTATTTATATGCAACCACCTAGGTTTAGGTTAGGATTTATTAGGCATTAAAATAATGGAGATATTAAGTGGAAATTCCATAGGAGTAGCAGACCATAGTAATGGGCCCCACTTTGGAATTTTTCCACTTTTGACAAATTTTCCCTTATTTTCTCAAAAATGTCATTTTTCCAATTCTAACCATTTAAATGCCAAAACTATTAATTTAATCATTAAAGTTAATTATCAAATAAAATTTTCATTTAATATATTTATTAATTAGAGTTAATAAAGTCTCTTAATTAATAAATAAGACATAGAATCTCTTTTCTTCATAATTAAGCCCTTCGTTAGTGAAAATTCACAAACTACACTTAGTCTAATTTTATAATTATAATCGATTAATTAAAATCAATTATCTGAGTCTTACAAGCAGTATGGTCTCAACTAGTATGGGAACCATGGGCCTATACAACCAAGCTTCCAATAAGCAGAACTAGAATTTACTAAGTAAATTCCCTAACTTATTAATTCCTTATTGCATCCACCATAGAACTTGGAATTGCACTCTCGGTTATATAGAACACTCTATATGTTCCATGATATAGATACGCTATAAACATTTAACCATCGTTCAAATCTCAATAATCAAAGATCCTCTATAGATGATTTACACCGAGTACGGATAAATTTACCGTTTCACCCCCTCAATGTATTTTATCCTTAAAACACATAGCTTCCTATAAATGATATTTCAGTGAACTAATATATAATCACTGAAACAAGAGCTCTTCCATTTACCTCTATTAAGCCAAGCTCGAAGGAAATCATTGTTTCACTTCTATGTCCTGATAGAAGCTATAGATTCCATATCTATGTTTAGCGCTCCCACTCAATTATACTATCATGTTCACAAAATGTACGTATCACCCTGACCAGAAAGTAGGCTTAACTAACAAATCAAAGAAGATGAATAGCACTCCTGAGATTGAACCTAAGCATGTTAGGATTAAGATCTTTTGATCTAAGATCAACCAGTGATATTGACTTGGAAAGATACAACAGTAAGATTATAATATCTTTACCAAGATCAATATCGATCCCAGTCCAATGTATAGTCCATACATCCGAAACTAGCATACTTTGCCAATGTTCTGGAAAGAACATAACACTTATTCAAAGTGTAAGTACACTTCATCGCTGATTATCACATCAGTGTAAATCTAGTGTACTGATGAATTAGGGACTTTGTCTTTTGAAGCATATAATCACAACCACATTCCACTGCGTTGACATCACTGTAATTGTGAATGACTATATGTTCAGGACTTACCAGATTTTGTATATATTTAACCATAAACACGAAAACTACATGTAAACATAAATGACTTCTAATCTTTCATTGATAACAAATCAGATTAAATTGAAATGGGTTTTAATTAGGGCATAAAATCCCAACAGATAGTATCTGATAATGAAACCCAATTTGATGGCGACTTGTTCACTGAATTCTGCGAGAGGAACAAAATTATCAAAAGTTTCTCGTCAGTATCCAGACCTCAGCCAAATGGACAAGTGGAAGCTGTTAATAAAACCTTAAAGGATACTATCAAGAAGAAGCTAGACGCTGCCAA
Organism: Cannabis sativa; assembly: GCF_029168945.1. Lineage (NCBI taxonomy): Eukaryota > Viridiplantae > Streptophyta > Magnoliopsida > Rosales > Cannabaceae > Cannabis > Cannabis sativa. The sequence goes on from NC_083607.1 coordinate 21,531,368, forward strand.
AGGCAGATGGGTTGACATGCTACCTCAGGTACTCTGGGCCCACAGAACTACTGAGAAGACAGCAATGGAACACACTCCTTTCTCGCTAGCATTTGGCTCGGAAGTAATGCTGCCTGTTGAAGTGAACATATCGACTCACAGAAGAGAGTTTTATAATCAAGAAGAAAACTAGGAACTTTTGAAATTATCCTTGGATCTACTTGAGGAAAAACGAACTGAGTCGCAAATCACCAACACAGCATACCAACACCGAGTTACAAGATACTTCAACAAAAAATTCAAGAAAAGACTATTCAATGTTGGAGACTTGGTGCTAAGATGAGTCTTTGCAAATGCGAGAGATGCATCTGCAGGAGTGTTCAACTCGAATTGGGAGGGTCCATATGTCATCGAAGCAGTAGTTGAAGTTGGAGTTTATAAATTGGCCCGACTCAACAGCTCGCTAATAAAGAACTACTGGAACGTGGAGTATTTACGACCCTACTACCAATAAATAAATGATGTAATTCGCATTAGTGATGTAAACTTTAAACTTTAGTTATGAACAAAGAGAATCATTTATATTAAGTAATTTACAAAGTTTTATTCTTTAAAAATTACTTAAGGGGAATTTATGTATGATTAACCAAAATTCATCTAAAAATACATGGTATAATGCAAACCTGCCATTTCAAATTTTTTTAAAATTCAAAGGTTCTCGACTAAACCCCTTTGACGAAAAAGGAGTCAAACTGTTACAACTCCCTGACCAAACCTTTTTGACGAAAGAGGGGTCGAATTGTTATAACATCTTGATCAAACCGTTTTGACGAAGAAGGAATCAAACAACTATAATTTTTGGTTAAAAACCTATCTGACGGGAAAGGAAAATCAAAAGTTATAACTCGCGTATAAAACTGAATACTAACGATTCTTGTGAGCTAGGAAAGTGCTAAATGAGGCATCGCGATGCCTTGATAAAAGTACTTAAACCTAAAAAATAGATAGATAATATAACTATTCATACGAGTAAATTAAAAATATACAAAGTGATAAAATCGTTAAAGTATATTTAAGTTTGCTTAAGGCAGATTATAATTACTATAGCGAGGCAGAATTGACAACTGCTCAAAAATCAAAAAGTTTGGTATATCATTAACTACATAAACAGGAAGATTTCGAGTAATGGAAAAACCCAAAAGTACTGTACATTTGATCAAAATATAGTTGTTTACATTGTGAATAAAAATGCAAGCAAACACAATTGTATTAAGTTCGAATGAAATGTTAGGTTTTATGCCCTAAATAAAACTCCATTTCAATGTAATCTATTTTATTAAACATCAATAAAGAAACAGAAGAATTTTTCATTCATTTGTGTATGTTTTGGCTCATTTTATCAATTGCTTGTCTAATTGATTTATAAATTCATCTTAAACCCTTTTCACATACTTGATCATGTTTATTGTGCTGTCATCACATTGGAAAGTAAACATGACTATGTGAATAAAGTTTCCTAGATTTATCAGACACAGGGTTTTACTGATATGATAATCTACAACAAGAGTTTACTTGTATTTGGAGAAATACTATGTTCTTTCCAGAACATTGGTTAAAGTAAAGCTCAGGTTGGATGCATGGAGTATGCATCGGAAGGGACTGATATTGAACTTTGACTTAGATTTAATTAAACTTACCGTAAAATCTATTCAAGTCAATATCGCCAAGTTGATCCTAGATCAAATGATCTTAATCCTGTTATGATTAGGTTCAATCTTGAAAGGCTATTCGTGTTCCTTGAATTGTTAGTTAAGCCTACTTTTAGGTCAGGGTGAAACATACTTTTTGGGAACACGGTAGTGCAATTGAGTGGGAGCGCTAGCATAAACATGGAATCTATAGCTTCTACCTGGCGAATAGTAAGCAAAGGATGATCTCCTTCGAGCTTGACCAAACGAAAATAAATGGTGGAGATCTCATTTCACATAAGCTGAAATATCATTTATACGGGGTCAAGTGTTTTAAGGATAAAATACATAGTAGGGTGTTACGGCAATTTAATCCCTTTACTGTGTAGATCATTCATATAGAGGATCATTGATCACATTAGGATTATAACAATGGATAACTAATGATGTGTCTATATGGTGGAACATATAGAGCATTCTATATACTGAGAGTGCAATTCTAAGTTCTATGCGTGGATTCAACGAAGAATTAATAAGTTAGTGAATTTTAGTGCTAAATTCTTGATCTACTTATTGGAAGCTCGGTTATATAGACCCATGGTCCCCCCACTAGTTGAGATAATATTGTTTGTAAGACTCATGTAATTGATTTTGATTAATCAATTATAATTCACAAATTAGACTATGTCTATTTGTGAAATTTTCACTAAGTAAGGGCAAAATTGTAAAGAAAGAGTTTATAGGGGCATATTTGTTAATTATGATACTTTGTATGGTTCAATTAATAAATATGATAAATGACAATATTATTTAATAATTATTTATAGTTATTAAATAGTTAGAATTGGCATTTAAATGATTGAATTAGGAAATTGGCATTTTTGAGAAAATCAGATACAAAAGGTGTTAAAATTGCAAAATTGCAAAAAGCAAGGCCCCGTCCACTAAGCCATGGCCGGCCACCTTTATAGGTATTTTAAGTTGATTTTTTCATTATTTTAATGCCATATAATTCAAATCTAACCCTAGTGGAATGCTATAAATAGATAGTGAAGGCTTCAGGAAAATTACACTTTCTGAATCAGAAAAACCTAAGCCTCCACTCTCTCTTCTCTAGCCGCCACTCTCTCTCTTGCTTCTTCCTTTGAATTTCGAAATTACCTTAGTGATTAGAGTAGTGCCCACACACATCAAGCAATACCTCAATCATAGTGAGGAAGATCGTGAAGAAAGATCATCAGCAAAGGAGATTCAGCATTAAGGATTCAGAGAAAGAGATCCAGGTTCAGATCTTGATAATACTCTGCTACAGAAAGGATTCAAGGGTTAGAGATTTGAACGGAAGGAGTCATTTAATTCCGCTGCACCCAATGTAAGGTTTCTTAAACTTTATATGTGTTTAATTTATCGTTTTAGAAAGTTCTTATTTAGGATGTTAATAAACATACTTGTGAGTAGATCTAAGATCCTGGTAAAATAATTTCCATCAACTGGCCTCAGAGCCATGGTAATTGATTTACTTGCAAGAAATTTGGACTTTAAAACGATTGTTTGTATGTTCTTTGGATGGTATCATGTTGTATTGAGTGTTATTTGATGATTGATTGATGTTTGTAAAATTTTCGTGAAAAATAATTGCGATTTTATCTCTGGAATTATTTTTATTGGATAGTATGGACAAAATTAAGCAAGTTAGCCTTTTACAGAACTTAATTTGGATTTTATTTGAATTAGTTAAGATTTTTTGAAGATTTGAAAAAATCGAGGCTGTGCTGATATTTTCCTGCGATCGCAAATCTGTCCGTACAGTTCACAATTTTTTTTGTTTTTCTTCAATTTTTCATGCTTTTTCATGGAATTAAATTCCGATTTTTGGTATAGTTTTCTATTCCTAATTCAATTCTAATTATCATTTTGAATTAATTTAATATTTTTTAAATTTAATTCAAGATATTAGTGTAATTTGAATTTGAATAGAATTAGTATCTATCTTCTTGCTTAAAAAATCTATCTTATTTTAAAATTTGATTATATCTTATCTTATTTTAAATTTAAAAATAAAATATTTATAATCATGTAATTTTTAAATGATATAAGATATTTTGCTAATTTTTTTAAATTTTGTTATTTTATTTATTCAAATTACATTTAAAATTTGAAAAATATATTTATTTATCTTTTCTAATTTTTTATTTAATTTTTATTTATAAAATAACATTTAAAATTTAAAAGTAGTTAGCAAATTTTTGAAATGATATTTAGGTTGGTTGAAACCTAATTTTTCAAAAATTGTAGGTTTAATTTTAAATTTTTATTTAAAATTTCGAATTTTTTCAAATTTTTTAAAAATTTTCAAATTTTTTTTTTTATTTTTATTTATTTAATTAATTATTTTCGAAATTAAATATTTAATTTAAAATTAAATAAATCCTACATCCAACTATCCAACTAATCTTGTTGCAAGAGTATGTGTTTTAACTTGTGTGTAAGTTTTCAAAACCTATTATTACTTGATTGCAAATAGCCATGGTTACCTTTTGCCAGATCTAATGATCTGATGGCTCCCTTGGTCAAGATAATAATTTGTAACAGGTATAATTTACAATCTTCTTTCATCTGTGTATGACCTAGCAACATGATAGGACCTATCCAAAGTGTGCATGTGTGAGCCTATGTGTTTAATTTTATTATAGATGCATATAGGTTGTTGTTGCTAAAATAAATTATCATAGTTCTTGATAGAATTTATTTAGGCCCATTTAGTTTTTGGGCCTATTCAATTAATAACAGTTGTTCTTATTAAGGTTAAATTCCTCTCTTTTGGGCCTTGTGTGAGAGTTGGGAGCCATAGAAGTGGGTACGACATACTGAACCCAGCACCCCCTCACATTAACCACCCCTATTGTGAAGGCCCATTTGCCTGATTTGAATGACTGTACTAGGTTAATTACACTAGTTTAACCTAATTAAAATTGATTAGCAACATAATTAATTTCATTTATTTTGAAATTAATTTAGAAAATCATAGTTTAAAGAATTTTATATTCTAAGCTAAACTATATGTATTTTCTTGTATTTAATTAAATATAGAATTATAACCATCTAGATTCTTTCTGAAGCTTAATTTAAATTTTTCATTAAATATTCCCATTTAAGTTGATAATTAGTTATCTACAACTAACCAACTTAAATCTGAATATCTTTTGAATTCAAAATTTCAAAAATTAAGTTGAGGAATTTTAGGCATTGGTTATTAAGATTCTTCAGATATTTTTTAAGTTAATATCTTTTCGAATATTAACTTAAAATGGAATATTCTAGATATTTTTTTTTTGGTTAATATCTTTTCGAATATTAACTTAAAATGGAATATCTTCAAATTAAGTGGTTACAACTTAATTTTAAATTTAATTAAATGTGATTTGAAAGATATTTAAGTTGATTTTTTAGATTCTTCTAAAACAACTTAAGTGAGATATTTTCAAATTTGTTCCATTTAAATATTCGAATTTATTTTTCGAATTTAAATAATAATTGAAAATTCATTAAAGTTGATTTTTTATTTAAACCAACTTTGATTTGTAATTTTTCATTATTATATTATGGAACTTGTTCGATATTTATTTGAATTTATTTTTCAAATTTAAATAATAATTGAAAATTAATTAAAGTTGATTTTTTACTTAAACAAACTTTAATTTGTAATTTTCATTATTATAATATCGAATATTATGATTATGATTATACAAAATACATATATATTTCTTTTTAAATAATGAGCTTTTAATCAAAAGATATTCGATCTCCATTGTTGGTCCTACAATAGTTAAACTTTTTCAATATAACCTCGAGACGCTAGACTTCGTCCCCCTATGGATGGTTATTCGTTGAACACTTTTAACACCGTAAGATTTCATATGATAAGTGTTTTATGAGTTTTCGTCTCTATTTAGACTCTCCCCTACGGTGACTACTTAGAGATAAACTCATAGAACATGAAACAATGGTGGAAGCTCATAAAATGAGAATAACCTTGACTCTCGCCTACCGGGACAACGTTGGATTCTCATTTTGATCGAATAAAAGGTTGCTAAAATGTTTAATTTTAGATGAGCTGACAACTCTATTCAACTAATGTTATCTTTGACTCTCGCCTACCGGGACACTGTATTTCATTATGTTGGAAACCTTGGAAAATAAACTATGTTAGATTTAGTATTTCTATAACATATGTCATTACTTGTTATTTTCTGAACTTGTGTATGAATTTTGAACCAAAACATTACTTCTGTTTTATTGATGTGTTGTAGTGTCTATAATCCCCTTCTCATTCCACTCCTAGTTAATATCTTAGCAATTGAACTTGAAGTTATAAACTCCTTGTCAGAGTAATACTTCACATATGCTCATGATGGACTTTAAATTCCAGAAAGCAGGTAAGCTGGGAATTGTTCACTCTGAAGAGCAAATAGTTCATAACTCCATAAATCCTACTACTTCAAGCTTAGTTGAGAAGATAAGAGAAAGTGATTCCACTTCCTCAAGTTATACTTCACAACAAAATGAACTAGCAAGAACAACAATTAACAAACGAATAAGCAGTAATGCTTTAGTCTTCGAATCATGTGTGTTAGAGAATGATAAATCCATTTGGATTCTTGATTCTGGGTCTACAAACCATGTAAGTTGTTCATTGCAATTGCTTGAGAATTGGAATTATTTGAAATCCAGAGAGTTGAAACTTAAAGTTGGTAATGGCGAAATGGTTTCGGTTAGAGCTAGAGGAAAAGCCAAACTCAAGTTTCAAAACAGAATTTTGGAATTACACAATGTCTTATACATTCCAAATTTCAGTAGAAACTTAGTTTCTGTTTCATGCTTACAATTGCAACAATACAAATTAGATTTTTCGGATTCTGGTTCTACCATTTCTCGAAATGACATTCAGATTTGTGTTGCATCCATGGAACAGGGGCTTTATGTTCTTAGACCAGAAACACCATTTGCCCTACATAACGAACTTTTTAAAGTAGCTAAACCTAGAAACCACAAAAAGCAAAAGATCGTTGATGATAATGAAACATATCTATGGCATTTACGTTTAGGTCATATAGGCTTTGATAGACTCAATAGGCTAACCAAAGACGGTCCATTGAAAAATGTCGTCTTAGGTGAATTGCCAGTATGCGAGTCCTGCCTGGAAGGAAAAATGACTAAACGTTCTTTCTCTGCAAAGGGAGAGCGTGCCAAAATCCCTCTAGGGTTAGTGCATTCCGATGTCTGCGGACCTTTGAATGTCAAAGCCCGAGGTGGTTATGAGTACTTTGTCACTTTCATTGACGATTACTCTGGATATGGACATATTTACCTTATGCATAAGAAATCTGAAACATTTGCAAAGTTTCAAGAATTTCATGCTTTGGCCCAAAACCAATTAGGTAAATCATTAAAGATCTTGCGAACTGATAGGGGTGGAGAATATATGGATATGCAGTTCAAAGATCATTTAATTGAACTTGGAATTGAATCCCATTTAACCGCCCCTAGCACTCCACAGCAAAATGGAGTTGTAGAAAAAGGAATCGCACGCTTTTGGAAATGGTTAGGTCTATGCTTAGTTTTTCAACTCTACCTACGTCCTTCTGGGGATATGCAATTCAGATGGCAACCGACATTTTAAATGTTGTTCCATCTAAATCAATCCCTAAGACACCTTTAGAATTTTGGAATGGTCGTACAACTAGTTTACGCCATTACGTAATGCGGGGTGCCCTGCTCATGTCTTAAGAAAGAAAGACGGCAAACTTGAGTCACGTATTGAAGTTTGCATGTTTGTCGGTAATTCTAAAGAGACTAGGGGTGGACTATTTTATAGTCGCAAGGATGATAAAGTGTTTGTTTCTACAAATGCCACTTTCCTTGAAGATGACTATATTAAGAATTTCAAATCACAAAGTAAAGTAGTGTTGGAGGAAATGCTTTCAGATATAAGTCCTTCCAATGTTCCGTTCTCTTCCACACGTGAAGAGGACAATCCCACTCCCTCAGTTGAACAAACTGAGAAATCTACTACTAAAGTTTCTGTTCAGAAGACAACCGTACCTCGTCGTAGTGGGAGGGTTTCAACAAAACCTGCTCGTTATGGCTTGGATGGTGAAATCAATATGGTCGTAGGTGACGGTATTGATGACGATCCATTAACCTATAAACAGGCAATGGCTAGTCCGCAACGGAAACGATGGTCAGCCGGCATGGATTCAGAAATGGATTCCATGAAAAAGAACAAAGTCTGGGAATATGTAGACGCACCTGACGACTATCATCCGATAGGATGTAAGTGGGTTTACAAGAAGAAAAGAGGAGCTGGAGGCGAAGTCGAAACTTTTAAAGCTAGACTTGTAGCCAAGGGTTATACCCAAAGAGAAGGCGTGGACTATGAGGAAACTTTTAGTCCTGTTGCCATGCTCAAATCCATCCGAATTCTTCTCTCCATAGGCCGCTTTCGATTATGAAATGAAATCTGGCAAATGGATGTCAAGACTGCCTTCCTTAATGGGGTACTTGAAGAAACCATCTATATGGAGCAACCAGAAGGTTATGTTCTTCCTGGGCAGGAAAGGAAAGTTTGCAAGTTAAACAGGTCTATCTATGGACTTAAGAAAGCTTCTCGCTCATGGAACAAGAGGTTTGATGAAATCATCAAGACCTACGGCTTTCTTCAGAATGAAGATGAACGTTGTGTTTACCAACTCAAGGAAGACCAAATAGTAGTATTCCTGGTCCTTTATGTTGATGACATTTTGATCATTGGAAACAATGTCAAGAAAATGACTCACATTAAGGAATGGCTCAACACTCAATTTGAAATGAAAGATTTGGGTGAAGCAGCCTATGTTCTTGGTATTCAGATTATCAGAAACCGAAGAACGGATCTCTTGCTCTCTCTCTCAAATGGCCTACATAGACAAAGTCTTACGGAGATTCTTCATGAACAATGCCAATGGGGCAACATGCCCTCTAGATTTGGTATTCGTCTATCTAAGGAACAAGCCACCGATCGATCCTCGAGATAGAGGACATGGCAAATATTCCCTATGCCTCTCAGCTTGGAAGTCTAATGTATGCAATGTTGTGCACTAGACCCGACATCCGTTATGCTTTGTTGGAATCGTGAGCAGTATCGGTCTAATCCAGACAAGAACATTGTAATGCGATTAAGTATATTCCGAAATACTTAAAGAGTACAAGGAATCTTGTGTTAGTCTACAAGGGTGGTGCTTTAAATCCCATAGGCTACACCGATTCGGTATTTCCGTGCAAGTCTTGAAGACAGGAAATCTACATCTGGGATGGTGTTTACTCTTGGGGGTGGAGAAGTGGTTTGGAGAAGTGCTAAACAAACCTCGATATCGGACTCAACTATGGAAGCTGAATACATAGCAGCAGCCGAAGCTGCTAAAGAACTTGTCTGGCTAAGAAAGTTCTTCAAAAGCATAGGAGTTGTTCCTGGAATGGAAAAGCCTCTGGTACTACTCTGTGATAACAATGGAGCAATAGCAAACAGTAAAGAACCCCGAAGCCACAAGAGAAGCAAACACATTGAAAGGAAGTATCATATTATCAGAGAATACGTGGCAAGAGGGGATGTACTAGTTGAGAAATTGACACAGAGGACAACCTGGCTGATCCATTTACCAAAGTCTTGGCCGTGACAGCTTTTGAAAAGCACCGTCAGAATTTAGGATTAATTGATATGTACTAATTAGTTTTATATTAGTGCAAGGGAGTTTGTTAGGTTTTATGCCCTAAATAAAACTCCATTTCAATGTAATCTATTTTATTCAACATCAATAAAGAAACAGAAGTATTTTTCATTCATTTGTGTATGTTTTGGCTCATTTTATCAATTGCTTGTCTAATTGATTTATAAATTCATCTTAAACCCTTTTCTCATACTTGATCATGTTTATTGTGCTGTCATCACATTGGAAAGTAAACATGACTATGTGAATAAAGTTTCCTAGATTTATCAGACACAGGGTTTTACTGATATGATAATCTACAACAAGAGTTTACTTGTATTTGGAGAAATACTATGTTCTTTCCAGAACATTGGTTAAAGTAAAGCTCAGGTTGGATGCATGGAGTATGCATCGGAAGGGACCGATATTGAACTTTGACTTAGATTTAATTAAACTTACCGTAAAATCTATTCAAGTCAATATCGCCAAGTTGATCCTAGATCAAATGATCTTAATCCTGTTATGATTAGGCTCAATCTTGAAAGGCTATTCGTGTTCCTTGAATTGTTAGTTAAGCCTACTTTTAGGTCAGGGTGAAACAAACTTTTTAGGAACACGGTAGTGCAATTGAGTGGGAGCGCTAGCATAAACATGGAATCTATAGCTTCTACCTGGCGAATAGTAAGCAAAGGATGATCTCCTTTGAGCTTGACCAAACAAAAATAAATGGTGGAGATCTCATTTCACATAAGCTGAAATATCATTTATACGGGGTCAAGTGTTTTAAGGATAAAATACATAGTAGGGTGTTACGGTAATTTAATCCCTTTACTGTGTAGATCATTCATATAGAGGATCATTGATCACATTAGGATTATAACAATGGATAACTAATGATGTGTCTATATGGTGGAACATATAGAGCATTCTATATACTGAGAGTGCAATTCTAAGTTCTATGCGTGGATTCAACGAAGAATTAATAAGTTAGTGAATTTTAGTGCTAAATTCTTGATCTACTTATTGGAAGCTCGGTTATATAGACCCATGGTCCCCCCACTAGTTGAGATAATATTGTTTGTAAGACTCATGTAATTAATTTTGATTAATCAATTATAATTCACAAATTAGACTATGTCTATTTGTGAAATTTTCACTAAGTAAGGGCGAAATTGTAAAGAAAGAGTTTATAGGGGCATATTTGTTAATTATGATACTTTGTATGGTTCAATTAATAAATATGATAAATGACAATATTATTTAATAATTATTTATAGTTATTAAATAGTTAGAATTGGCATTTAAATGATTGAATTAGGAAATTGGCATTTTTGAGAAAATCAGATACAAAAGGTGTTAAAATTGCAAAATTGCAAAAAGCAAGGCCCAGTCCACTAAGCCATGGCCGGCCACCTTTATAGGTATTTTAAGTTGATTTTTTCATTATTTTAATGCCATATAATTCAAATCTAACCCTAGTGGAATGCTATAAATAGATAGTGAAGGCTTCAGGAAAATTACACTTTCTGAATCAGAAAAACCTAAGCCTCCACTCTCTCTTCTCTAGCCGCCACTCTCTCTCTTGCTTCTTCCTTTGAATTTCGAAATTACATTAGTGATTAGAGTAGTGCCCACACACATCAAGCAATACCTCAATCATAGTGAGGAAGATCGTGAAGAAAGATCATCAGCAAAGGAGATTCAGCATCAAGGATTCAGAGAAAGAGATCCAGGTTCAGATCTTGATAATACTCTGCTACAGAAAGGATTCAAGGGTTAGAGATCTGAACGGAAGGAGTCATTTAATTCCGCTGCACCCAATGTAAGGTTTCTTAAACTTTATATGTGTTTAATTTATCGTTTTAGAAAGTTCTTATTTAGGATGTTAATAAACATACTTGTGAGTAGATCTAAGATCCTGGTAAAATAATTTCCAACATGAAAATAGTACAAGGCATTTAAGATAAGAAAAAACCCAAATTGGGTTACAAACTTGTCTTTACAAAAATGTCACTAAAGGCAAACCATTAAGTCATCTTCCTAAACAAAGGATGAGAGGAGAAGTCGATAAACTCAAGAAAGACCGTCTTCATATAGCTAGAGAAAGACCGTCTGCACGTAGCTTGGAGAAAGACAGCTACACATAGCTCGAGAAAGACCAGCTACATGTAGAGAGCCTTGATCTTTGGACAGACCTCATTCTCCTCATCACCAGATCCCATTTCCTAAAATCGAGACCTCTTTCCCAGCCTCAGGAAATTTCTCGATACCAGAAAGAGGTTGGCACGAAGGTCTTCTGGTACAGGTCTTGGGTTGGTTGGATTCTCTGATAGAAACCATGCCAACTTTCTTCCGGGATTCCTTGTCAACTTAGGGAGGACCTCTAAGATCGCTCACAATATCTATGTCTATTCCTGTGGAGACAAAGAAAAAAGGTTAATGGAGCAACAAAAAACATATAAAATTAATGATGTGTATAATCTCACTCAAACCACCATTCATAAGGGATGATACTCACCCTCAAGGATCACTTGTGAGGATCTCCCATAGCGGGCTATGGGGTTCCCCTGGTTTGGATTGGTCCAAAGCTCCTCAGCCTTGGAATCCATCGTTTCCAGTTCCAATTGAGGCTTAAAGTTCTTGGGAACGAATGGAAAATAGTTGGTGCATTCTGGTATTATGAATTTGGGAGGGTGAATTTCTGAACTAAGAAAGGACATTCTAGCAAGGAAGAGATGATCCATTCTGAAAATGGATCTGACCAAAAAGCCAGAAGTTTGTGAAAAATGACAAGCTTGAGCTGCCCTTTTATACACAAAATCCAGTGACAAGAAAGCCAAAGATTGGGAAATCTAATGGTTGGGAGTAGAGCAGAATATGAAGAGACAATTCATAATGACCCTCAAAACCGTACAATAGCCAAAATCAAAGGACGCGTTTTTTCCAAGAAGGGTTTTTGACAAAAATGCCCTCTATAATTATTAAAAAGCACTTTTTACTAAAAAGGAACTTTTTAAGGGCCAATTGTTATACCCAAAATTTGGCTACCATCTCAATGGAGGACACGTGTCCAGATAAAAGGAATGTGAATCGATGCAATCGCTTTTTATGGTATAACTTATTAATTACATAAGTGTCAGAGTATATTTGTAACTTGCTGACTGTAAAGTCTTAGGCGAGGAATCAATATACAAACTAGCACTTAGTATATTAGCGAGAAAATATATGTCGCTGAATGCGAATAGTGAGGTATCAAGGATAGTACATATAGGAAGACGAAAGCGACACATATCAATTTCAAAAGCCCTTAGTGTACAAACTAAGTGTAACAGTCATTTCAGCTCGAGACCAAATAAGTGAGGTAACCGTCTCGCTATGGAAAGACTTTCTATAACTTCATCCTGTTACGACAGTGAGGCTTGTAACCCTGATAAGTTAGAATCTAACATTCAAACGAGCTTCGAAAGAACTCTTTGTGAATAAAAACTGCGAAGACATGCATCGAACACCTTGGAAGGAAAAGTGATCTCAGCTCGCTATTGAGATCACTGGAACCAAGCTTCTGTCGAGACATCTCCAGATGCAATAATTAAAGACGTGTTTAATGCACGATCATTTTGACCCAGTAAAGGCGTTAAAATCACAGCTACATGATTTTCTAAATCATGACCGCATTTACACTATGTGATATGTAATCAAACCCCGTAATTTTAGGGGATGATCATTGTAAACAAATTACGGTCAATTTTGTAATGAACTGCCCACTATGGAATTATAAATAGAGGCAAACAAGATCAAAAAAGGGACGGAAAAACTCATATAGGAGAGGCCCTGAAAAACAATCAGAAATCTGAATAAGATTGACTCGTGGACTATGCAGAATTTTAACTGCCAAACCACGTAAAAAAACCCTGTGTTCATACTTTTATTTTTATAGCTTTCATTTTTTCTGTATTAAATTACTACTGTGAGGCTCAAATTTAGTTAACGAAAATCTACGTTAACAGTAAGTCTTCATCTTCATACTTTATTTTCTGTAATTATCATGTTTTTCCTTGTCTTAACAAATTTACTTGATATGTACAAAACTCTCTTATGATTGATACTATAGTGGAATCACACTATTAACAAGGTATATGAAGAAGATGAAGAGTAGTTTCAGTTAATCTTTGTGATTCCAAAGAAAGAATACACCACTCAGAACCATTATGAATTTTTTGTTCAGAGAATGGGAGGGTTGTCTCTCTACTCTCAAAGATGAGGTAGGAAAATATTACATTAGCATAACCCATTTCGGGTTTCTATTTTAGATTATCCTGTGTATGGAAACAACTTCTCAACATTTAATTATTTCAATTATTCTGTTGCGGTGCATGATTAACTTAAGTTATGAGGGAAGTTTAACAGGCTTGTACAAGTCAAATCTTATCAATTTTATTATTTTGGTTTAGAATAGACTCATTGTCTGTTGCCATAAAGACCCCAAATTAATTTCCAACTCTTTTGAAACTTGGTCCCATATGTAAATGTGGATTTAATTGTAAATCAACTTGCTCTTTGTTCAGCTGCATTTAGAAATCAGTGTATGCTTTATCTTTCTTTAATGAAATTTCAGCTCACTATGGCTAGCGAGTTTGGTAGCAAGTATTGGGGTCGGATTCCTATATTGAGGAGGGAGCTTCATCAACTTAATTTCCAAGTACAAAATAAGTTAAGAGGAAATGTAATTTTTATAATAAAAATGGTTTATTTTATATTTTTTCTTTTTATTTTGTCATTATAAAAGCTAAATTTGTGTAAATTTGTAGAGTAGAAGAAAAAATGTTTTACTTTTACACCCTTGTGCTATATAGACATTCTGGTTAGTTGTTATAAAAATAAGATTATGTGCGATTGAAGATTAATAAGACTATTAGTGAGAGTATATTCATCTTAGTGATACAGAAAGAGTTTATTCAAATATTGTAACTACATGCACTGTTGGGTTTTATGCCCTAAATAAAACTCATTTCAATATAATCAGATTTACTTATTAATATAGATCAGAAATAACATTTAATGTTGCATGGTTCACATGATTTATTTCATGATTATATGTACATAATGTATGAATTCTATTTAAGTCCAGAACATATCAATTTGTTAATGATTATAATGTTGTCAAAACAGTGGAATATAATCTTAATTATATGTTCGAAAGTTTATTCCCTGATTTGTCAGAACACTGGATTTAGACTGACATGGTATAATCAGCGATAGGTATTCTTACACCTTGGAAAAGTGTTATGTCCTTTCCAGGACATTGGCAAAGTTTACCAGCATCGGATGTATGGAGTATACATCGGAAGGGACCGATATTGAACTTTGATTAGATATATTAGAATTTACCGTAATATCTCTTCAATTCAATATCACTTGTTGATCCTAGATCAAATGATCTTAATCCTGATATGATTAGGTTCAATCTCAAGAGTGTTATTCGTGTTCTTTGATTTGTTAGTTAAGCCTACTTTTGGGTCAGGGTGATACGTACATTTTGGGAACACGGTAGTGCAATTGAGTGGGAGCGCTAACATAAATATGGAATCTATAGCTTCTATCTGGCGAATAGAAAGTAAAGGATGATTTCCTTCGAGCTTAACCAAACGAAAATAAATGGTGGAGATCTCATTTCACTTAGCTGAAATATCATTTATACAGGGTTAAGTGTTTTAAGGATAAAATATATTGTAGAGTGTTACGGTAATTTAATCCCTTTACAGTGTAAATCATCTATATAGAGGATCATTGATCACATTAGGGTTATAACAATGGATAACTAATGACGTGTCTATATCGTGGAATATATAGAGCGTTCTATATACTGAGAGTCCAATTCTAAGTTCTATGCGTGGATTCAACGAAGAATTAATAAGTCAGTGAATTTAAGATATAAATTCTTGATCTACTTATTGGAAGCTCGGATATATAGACCCATGGTCCCCATACTAGTTGAGACCATACTGCTTGTAAGACTCTGTTAATTGATTTTGATTAATCAATTATAATTCTAAAGTTAGACTATGTCTACTTTATGAATTTTCACTAAGCAAGGGCGAAATTGTAAAGAAAAGAGATTCTAGGTTTATTTATTAATTAAGAGACTTTATATGTCTAATTAATAAATATATTAAATGACAATATTATTTAATAATTAATTTTTAGTTATTAAATAATTAGAATTGGCATTTAAATGGTTGAATTTGAAAATTGGCGTTTTTGAGAAAATCAGATGCAGGAATGATAAAACAGCAAAATTGCATAAGTGAGGCCCATTATCCAAGCCCATGGCCGGCCACACTTATAGGGTTTTATCATTTATTTTTTCATTATTTTAATGCCAAATAATTCTAACCTAAACCTAGGTGGCTACCTATAAATAGATAGTGATGGCTCTCATTCACACTTAACTTTGTCAGATGAAATTGAGCCTCCTATTCTCTATAGCCGAAACCACTTCCCTCTTCTTTTCTTCTCTAAATTTCGAATCCCTTGAGTGGATGAGTGAGTGCCCACACACATCAAGTGGTATCTCAATCATAGTGTATAAGACTGTGGAAAACCATCCAACAAGAAGGAGAATCAGCATCAAAGGAAGGAGAGAAAGAGATCCAGGTTCAGATATTGATAATGCTCTGCTACAGAAAGGAATCAAGGGCTAGATATCTGAACGGAAGGAGTCATTATATTCCGCTGCACCCAATGTAAAGTTTCCTAAACTTTATATGTGTTTATTTCATTGTTTTAGAATTCATATTAGGATGTTAATGAAACATACTTGTTAGTAAATCTAGATCCTAGTAAAATATATCCAACAACTGGCCTCAGAGCCATGGTAATGATTTACTTTCATGAAATATGAATTAAAACGATGTTATGTGTTGATTTGGATGGTTTCATGTGGTTTATGTGCTTATTTGATGATAGTTTAGAAATCGCAATATATGTTACTGAAATATTTTTTATTTCGATCTGGAATTATTTTTTCTGGAAAGTAGACGAAAAATTAATAAATTTAGGCTTTTACAGAGCCTAATTTGGATTTTTTTATGAATTAGTTATGATTTTTTGAAGTTGGACGATAATATTAGGATTTGAATGCACACACGCGCGCGCGCACTTGGGCTCGCTCGGACACAAGCGCTTCAGACAACAGCGTGTCCGAGCATCCTGGGTCAAATGGGCTGCTTGCAGCCTCTTTGCTCGGCGTTTCCCTTGCATCCGCGCGCGCAGGGGTATGCAATGCATACCCCTGTGCCTCAAACTTGTTTTCGTCATAACTTTTGATTCAAAAATCGTTTTTCATTGAAACAAAAGCCAATTTTTGGTATAATTTTGTGTAGAATCTAAATTTTCAATTAAAAATCTAATTTTCAGAATAAAATTAATTTTTATTAATTTTTTAATTAATTAAAATTAGTTTCTGATATTAGTAGGCTTTGAATTTAGAAAATTTGATTTCTCACAAAGGAGCCTTATGGTTATTTTTGAAACTTTAGATTATTTTATTTTTTTTAATTATAAGATCAGATATTATTTTTAATTAAATTTTAAATGATCTTACTTTAATATTAAAATATTACCTTAAAATAATCATGTACTAATTTCAAAATTTGCTAACCATATCATATCTTTTTTCAAATTTGTTATTTTCAAAATATATTTTATTAATTAAAATTATAAGATTAGGAATATGTTAGGTTTAACATTTTATCTTATTAGACATTTTTTATTAAAATTATATTTTGGCAAAAATAACATGAAGATTTGAAAAAATTGGTTAGTTTAGTTTGAATAGATATTTTAGGGTTTCAAACCATAAATTTTTCAAACTTATTATTTATTTATTTTTTAAATATTCTAACCATATAAAATATCTTATTTTCAATTAGTTTATTTATGTAATATTTAAATTTATTAATTATAAGACTCAGAATATAATAATGAAATATCTAAATTTAAAATTCAAGATATTTTATTATATTATCTTATTAGAAATTTAAAATAAATTTAAATTTTGAAGAAACTTGACATTTGAAAAATTGGTTAGATATTTTTTTTGATTTTTTGTTAGAATTTAAGAAATTTAGGAGTTTGTTGAATTTTGAATTTTTTTTCAAATATTCTCTAACAATCTAAATTTTAATTCTAGTTAAGATATTTATTTTAAAATTTAATTTTATTTTAAATTTTAAAGTTGAGATATTTTAGCTTACTTTCCAGATATTCCAGATCAGTTATTGTTTGTATTGTTTGATTATATTATTATGTATTCAAAATTTTTTGTACAAACCTATTATTTATTTGATCACAATTGCTATGATTAACTTGTTGACAGATTCAATGATCTGATTTTATTCATAGTCCAATTGTCAATAGATCTTATAAATAATTTGTAACAGGTAAATTTTGCAATTTCTTTCATCTGTGTAAATCTAGTAACATGATAGGGCCCATCCAAATCTTTTGACCTGTGTGAGCCTATATGTTTGCTATTGGGCTTAAATGCATATAGGAAGCCCATTTAAGTTTTACTAAGTAAATGGACTAGGTTGCTAAAATAAATTTTGATATAAGTAAATTTATTTAGGCCCAATTAGATTTGGGCTTATTCAATGAATAACAATTATATATTTAAAGGTTAAATTCCTCTCTTTTGGGCCTTGTGTGAAAGTTGGGGGCCAATAGAAGTGGGTACGACATACTGAAACCAGCTCCCCCTCTCATGAACTACCCCAATTGTGAAGGCCCATTTGCCTTATTTAAATAATTGTATTAGGTTAATTATATTAGTCTAACCTAACTAAAATTGAATTAGCAACATATTAACTTTTAAAATATATGAGATTTATTTTTTCATTTAATATTTTAAAGTTAATTTTAGAAAAACACTTAGTAAATGAAATTATTCTACATAGTTATTTCTAGTACTAGTTATTTTTTCTAATATTTAATTAGGAAAAATATCATAGATTGTGAAATTAATTGTTTAATAATTAATTTTGGTACAATCTAATTTAAAGTATATTTTTCCTAGTATTAAATTAGAATTAATAATAAAGTCTTCTCTATACTTAATTATTTATTTCTTGAATTTAATACATTTAATTAAATTGAAATTTTAAATATTTAAGTTGATTTTCACCATGATACTTAAATATTATTATTTTCATGTTACTTAATTAAAATTGAAAATTATTTTAAGTTTGAAATCTTATTTCATATAACTTAAATTTGAATAATTTTCAAAATATATTTTATTTTATTTTATTAATCTTTTTCCACAATTTCGAAATTGCATTTCTTAAATGCAGAAATTTCGAATTTTATTTGAAAAATAGATTAAAGTTGTAAATTATTTATTTTAATTTTGGGCCAACTTAAATCAATGATTTTTTTCATTTAATGATTAATTAAAATAAATGAAGTAAAATATATTTAATTAGAAAATGAATTAATTAGTCAATGAAAATCTAGATAGATATTATCTGTTTTGCTTGAAGTATTTTTCTAGTGTATTTAATTAAATAGAAAATTAATATTTAAGTTGATTTTCATCATGATACCTAAATTTTCTTATATATTTAATTAAATAGAAAAATTATATTTTTTGTTGTAAATTAATTTTATTAATTAATTTTGGGTCAACATTAAATTAGAATAATTTTTTCAGGATTTATTTTTATGTTATTTTAACAAGCAATTTTGAAAATTGTATTATTAAATACTTCAATTTTTCGAAATGCAATATATATTTATAGAAAATTAAATTTGAGTTGTAAATTAATTTAAATTAATTTTGTAACAACTTAAATTGAATATTTTTCTATATATTTATTGGAAATTATTACTAAGATGGAAATAATTCATGTTATTTTCATATCCATCTAAGTAAAATTTATAAATATTAAATTAAAATTTATATTTAGAATTTTTCATTCTAAATTGAAAATTTTAATTAAATAAATATATATTTAAAATAAATTGATTAAAAAAAATATTAGAAGAAAAACACTTTAAATAATGAGCTTTATTATTAGGACATTCGATCTCCATTGTTTGTTTTACATAGCGTTTGTTTTAGTGAGTAATCCTCCCTAATGGAGGAACGTTCATTAGCAAGTTCGCACCGTTTAATCTCGAAAAAGATAAGTAGCTTTGTAAGTATTTTATATGGTATGGATCACCCTAATGGTGGCGACTGTATTTGACTTACAAAATATGAAACAATGGTGGAAGCTCATAAGATAGAATAGCCTTGACTCTCGCCTAAACGAGACAACAATGGATTCCAATCTTGATCGAATAAAAGGTTGCTAGAATGTTTAACATTTTAGATGAGCTGACAACTCTATTCAATGGATGGTAGCTTTGACTCTCGCCTAAACGGGACACTAATATCAGTTTGTTGAAAACCTTGGAAATTATTTAGGATTGTATGTTTTAGTATTTTCACTTGTCATTCCTACTTGCTATATGTTTAATAATTTCTGAATTGTGTATGAATTTATATTGAACCATGTTATTTTCTGTTATTAAATTTTAGTTTAATTTCGAGTCTTCATTGTTGGTCTAACTTGATTTGTTTATCTAATGAGATAAAGCCCTAATGGATTTTCACCATTAGACATACATAATAGTGTTAGATCTCGAAAGATAAATATTGTATATGCAACATCTAGCTGTTCATCAATTGATGACACCTTAGACTAGTATTTTTACAATATGAAACAAGAAGATTGTATAAATAAGATTACTTTGTCTTTCGCTAATCGAAGCATCGTTGGATTCTTATTTAAACAACGAAATTATCCTAATTCCTCTTAGCTTATTCATTTCGAATTAGCTCAATAACATATCATTGGATGAATGGTCTATAAATTATTTCATGTCATTCTATATTTTCTCTTAAGAAATTAAATGACGCATATGATTATAATCCCGAAATTCT
Source organism: Cannabis sativa (assembly GCF_029168945.1). Taxonomy (NCBI): domain Eukaryota; kingdom Viridiplantae; phylum Streptophyta; class Magnoliopsida; order Rosales; family Cannabaceae; genus Cannabis; species Cannabis sativa. The sequence continues at coordinate 21,551,767 of NC_083607.1, forward strand.
ATTCCCAATTGATATAAATCCTCAATCTTAGAAATCTCCAACTTGTATGGGCAAATCTGACTTAGAGTTCAAATTAGTAGTGGTGGTCCAAGAAAGAATTACTCATTATATTTGGTATAAATTTAAGTCTTTGACTTTAATTTTAGATTCCAAACAGAAATTTTCTTCTAATTCCAGGATACAATACAGTTACACTTTCACAGGTGTTTAATAACCATTTTCTATCAATGGATTCAAACTGTATGGAATATGAGTTTAGTATTCTGTGACCAGGATCCACTTGCAATATTCTAAGAACTCTTTGATGTAACTAAATCTAAGTCATCAAAAAGACACAACCACACATTTTTTAATCTATGGCATTTGTATCTTGATCATAGTGGTATTGACAAGATCAATCTCTGCAAAGAGTTAATATGCCTATATCCACTGAAAGTAAGTTCATCTCATTCGCAGATGGATGCACATTCAGGGGTGGATATGAGTTTTTCGTTGTATTCTTAAAACGATCACTCTAGATTATACCTTAAGCAAAGAAAATTGAAATGTTTAAAAAGTTTCTGAATTTCTAGCAATGGTGATAAACCATTAAGGTAAGTGGTTAAAGATCTTGCGAACTGATAGGGGTGGAGAAATAGTTAGTAGATATGCACTTCAAAGATCATTAAATTGATTTTTGAATTATATCCAAACTTACCTCCCCAGAAATTTCGATTTGCATATTGATGATTAGTTACTAGTCGTTGCCTAAGTCCTTCTATGGTAATACAATTTCAGAATGATGCAATGGTTGTATACTTAAAGTAAATCATTACTAGATTCATGGATGACCTAATCAAAATCTTAAGAAAAGCTAGAACTATTAACCATGGTTTGCATGTTTGTTAGCTATTCTAAGTGATTAGGGGTGGACCATCCCATAGTCAATAGATAAGAAAGTGTTTGTTTAAACAAATACTACTTTTCTAAGATAATGACTAAGTCTGAAAATAAAGTAGAAAATAAAGGAGATATTTTTCTTGATTCCAAAACTGTTCTATCATCTTATTTGACATATGATGATCCCACTGCCTTTGTTGTCTTGTCACAACCGAAGAGATCCATACCATTTAGTTTTCTTAGACATAATTCACGGTACCTTGTCGTAGTGGGAGAGTTTCTAGGAACTCACCTTCTTATGACTGGGAAGACACTAGTGATTAAAATCCATTGTTAGTTTAAACAAGTAATGGATTGTCAAGATAAGAAACTAAGAAGAAAAGCCAAGAGAACTATGGTTTAATCCATTCACATGGAGTAACCTAAATTTTTCATTACAAGGACATAAAAGGAAACTTTCGTTAATAAGTCTATTCAATGGACTTAACAAAACTTCCTGTTCCTAGTATTATAGGTTTGAGTTTATCTAAACCTATGGCTTGTGGTATACCTGGTAATTACTTACTCTAATGCAAGTAACTTACTTTAGTAAGATGCTGAAGCATTTTCTTTCTAATGGCAATCTATAGAAGCTTCACAACTTCTTAGACATAGATTTTATTTATCTAAGGAAAAGTCTCAACTATTCCAGAAAAGATAAAGCCATGAAAGAATTTCTTATATCAACAGTGAGAGGTCTCAGATATGCTTTAGTATGCCTTAGACCAGACACCTGCTGTTGAGTGGGAGTAATGAGTAAGTATCATATTAATCCAGAAGAGGAACATTGGAAGACAATCAAGTAAATCTTAAGATTAAGAAGATGAACTATATGTTAGTCAATAAGGGTGTGTTTAAAACTCTTAGACTACACTACATCAGATTTAAAGACTTGCCTTTGTGTTAGAAAGTCTGCTGATAAGATGGTGATTACTCTGGGGGTGGAATAGTGATTTTGGAGAAGTGTAAAACCTATCTGAAGTCTCTAGGTCTACCAGAAAGGGACTGAATGTTAAAGTTGCAGGAAAGGTACTTATTCAGTCTAAGGAAAGTTCTATACATTTTGGCCCCATTCCAAATTGCCTTAACTACTAGTGTTACTTGCTGAATAACCAAGAAGTAGTTGCCAAAGGTATAGAATCCAGTATCCCAAGAGAGTAGACATATAGAGAGGAATTTCACATTATCAATGATTTTGTGATTAAGGAAGAGTAATGGTGGAGATAAGGTTGTGTTTAATTCAACCTTTCAGATCCTATTACGAGGAGTTTACTACTACTACACTAGATTTGTGTATCAAGGTGTTGAGATTATTTGAAATGTACATTTTGTGCTATATTAGTGCAAGTGGGAGTTTGTTGGGTTTTATGCCCTAAATAAAACTCATTTCAATATAATCAGATTTACTTATTAATATAGATCAGAAATAACATTTAATATTGCATGGTTCACATGATTTATTTCATGATTATATGTACATAATGTATGAATTCTATTTAAGTCCAGAACATATCAATTTGTTAATGATTATAGTGTTGTCAACACAGTGGAATATAATCTTAATTATATGTTCGAAAGTTTATTCCCTGATTTGTCAGAACACTGGATTTAGACTGACATGGTATAATCAGTGATAGGTATTCTTACACCTTGGATAAGTGTTATGTCCTTTCCAGGACATTGGCAAAGTTTACCAGCATAGGATGTATGGAGTATACTTCGGAAGGGACCGATATTGAACTTTGATTATATATATTACAATTTACCGTAATAACTATTCAATTCAATATCACCTGTTGATCCTAGATCAAATAATCTTAATCCTTATATGATTAGGTTCAATCTCAAGAGTGTTATTCGTGTTCTTTGATTTGTTAGTTAAGCCTACTTTTGGGTCAAGGTGATACGTACATTTTGGGAACACGGTAGTGCAATTGAGTGGGAGCGCTAACATAAATATAGAATCTATAGCTTCTATATGGCGAATAGAAAGTAAAGGATGATTTCCTTCGAGCTTAACCAAACGAAAATAAATGGTGGAGATTTCATTTCACTTAGCTGAAATATCATTTATACAAGGTTAAGTGTTTTAAGGATAAAATACATTGTAGGGTGTTACGGTAATTTAATCCCTTTACAGTGTAAATTATCTATATAGAGGATCATTGATCACATTAGGGTTATAACAATGGATAACTAATGACGTGTCTATATCGTGGAACATATAGAGCGTTCTATATACTGAGAGTGCAATTCTAAGTTCTATGCGTGGATTCAACGAAGAATTAATAAGTCAGTGAATTTAAGATATAAATTCTTGATCTACTTATTGGAAGCTCGGATATATAGACACATGGTCCCCATACTAGTTGAGACCATGCTGCTTGTAAGACTCAGTTAATTGATTTTGATTAATCAATTATAATTCTAAAGTTAGACTATGTCTACTTTATGAATTTTCACTAAGCAAGGGCGAAATTGTAAAGAAAAAAGATTCTAGGTTTATTTATTAATTAAGAGACTTTATATGTCTAATTAATAAATATATTAAATGACAATATTATTTAATAATTAATTTTTAGTTATTAAATAATTAGAATTGGTATTTAAATGGTTGAATTTGAAAATTGGCGTTTTTGAGAAAATCAGATGCAGGAATGATAAAACAGCAAAATTGCATAAGTGAGGCCCATTATCCAAGCCCATGGCCGGCCACACTTATAGGGTTTTATCATTTATTTTTTCATTATTTTAATGCCAAATAATTCTAACCTAAACCTAGGTGGTTACCTATAAATAGATAGTGATGGCTCTCATTCACACTTAACTTTGTCAGATGAAATTGAGCCTCCTATTCTCTATAGCCGAAACCACTTCCATCTTCTTTTCTTCTCTTAAATTCGAATCCCTTGAGTGAATGAGTGAGTGCCCAGACACATCAAGTGGTATCTAAATCATAGTGTGTAAGACTGTGGAAAACCATCCAACAAGAAGGAGAATCAGCATCAAAGGAAGGAGAGAAAGAGATCCAGGTTCAGATATTGATAATGCTCTGCTACAGAAAGGAATCAAGGGCTAGATTTCTGAACGGAAGGAGTCATTATATTCCGCTGCACCCAATGTAAGGTTTCTTAAACTTTATATGTATTTATTTCATTGTTTTAGAATTCATATTAGGATGTTAATGAAACATACTTGTTAGTAAATCTAGATCCTTGTAAAATATATCCAACATGCACTTCATATGATAGTGTAGGAAATAAAAGCATTCCGAAAATGCCCCTACACCAACACCCCAACAGTCAAAAAACCAAGGTCACACTTGACCTTTCCCCTCAAAACCCTGCCTTTATGGCAGTATATAATTTCTCTTTTCAGCAGAAAAACCTAGCAGTCGAAATACCCATTCAACCTCTCTTCTTCTTCTCTTTTCCTTGCTTTGAAACCCTAGCAGCCACTCCTTCTTATTTCTCAAAGAAACCTCCAGCCAATGCTTCTTCTTCTTCTTCTTCCTTTCTTGCTGAAAACTCAGCAGCCGAGCGCAATCAATTTCTTCTCTTCTTCTTCCTTTCCAAGCTCCGATTCTAGAGCTTCCTAAACCAAACTTGCAGCTGCCCTTTTTCCTTCCTCCTACAGCAGTTCGTTTGCTCCTGCAACACACACACACACACAAAATACAACCTGAAAACCAGAGAAAACAAAAGAAAAAACCAACAGAAAAATAAAGAAGACAAACACAAGGAAATGATTTCGGAGTTCACTCTAAATCAGAGGTACGCCTCCGTCAAGCGACCCTCAAAGTTGCTTGAGTCTTCACCATCAAAACAATATCAGTTACAAGATTAGAGATTCCTAGCCACAAAGCTTAGTAGGTAATCTCAAATTTTTCTCTCTATTCTTCACTTTATTTTTCTGGTTTGTATTACAATATCTCTCACTAACTCTCTCTGTTTTTCTCTCTCTTTCTGAGGTGATTTTACAAAGAAAAAAGGTTGCTGCCACTCTTGTTTCTTGGCCGAAAATAACTTGGAGTAAAAGGGCAGGTTGTACTCCCTTTTATATTGTTGTTTGTTGACTGTGATGTGTTTGTTTTGAGCTGAAAACAGTTATAAACTGTTGTAGATATTTCCTTGTAAAGCTGAAAGTTAGTTAGAGTCTTGAGATATTGTTATTTACTTCTTTATTGTAAAGAGATAAAAGATCTCAGCCTATGAAAATAGAACCTACTACTTTAAGAGTTATAATGGTCTGTTGAGGCTTGTAAAAGGTCTTATTTTATTTTTCCTTGTAACTTCTTTATGAGACAGATAGTATGGGAATTTATCCAACAGATAGTTAAATGGACCATGTATTTGCATAAAAATTGAAGCATAATAGTACTCCCATGGAAATTTGATCACATGGTGATCACAAGATGTAATTTATCGACTCCTTGAATTTTATGGATAATCTTTACGAATTATTAGTTTGGTCAAGTGAGAGTTAATTCTCATTTCTTGGAATAATTATTGGAAACTTATTTCTATTTATGTGGAATGTGTGTTTTTAGGAAAGAATGAGGTTAATTAATTGAAGAAACAATAATGTGTTTGCCTTTTAGCACAACCCTTTTATGTGAATGTGTGTTTTCTTGTAATTATCAAAATTTTCCAGTGTTTTTTTTTATCAATCATCAAAACTTTAGAAAATGTTTTACTTTCAATTACATAACTTTATTATTATTATGGTTTTTAATATATTTTACAAACATAATAGTAATTTTAATTTTAAAATTAATATTTAATTTTCTATCTTATCACTCTACATTAAACATCATTTTACATTTATTTTTAACTTATACATAACATCTAAAAATCTAAAATAAAACTAAACTTACTTGCCATGCACGTAACAATAATCTAGCTTTGTAGGGGTTATTTCAAATCAAACCTTCCTATTCTCACGAAAATGTTTTAGTCTATTAATCGAAATAAAATTGACGGATTCTAAAAATGAGATTCTCACAATAACGATTTGGTATTTGTAGGGGTTATTGCGAATAAATCTCATTTGAAAACTCTTATAGCTTTTCTTTCAACAATTGTGAGCATGGCAAATTCTGTAAATGTGATTGATAATCCCCCAGTTTTTTCACTTCTTCACCTTTCTTATTTTGTTTTAATATATTCTCAATCACTATAATGATAATTTGGAGCCTTCGCAATGGTTTTGTTATTGCACCAATAATGGGTAAGTTGTTGTTTGTATTATTATCACTATTGTTATTGTTGTTGTTAATTGGCTTCCTGCTTGTGGATTTATTTTTATTATCCGTTTGTATTTCATTTTCTAAATAGACTCCTCTCTATTTATATTTATACATGAAATGTTAGAGATTTTATTACAATGAAAGAAAATCAAGATATTACAACTCTATTGTAATACAATACAAGCACCAACAAAGAGATTAAATAAATATCTTACAACAACATAATATACAATATATATACACTATTATATATAAGAAATGTAGAAGAAGTTATGTATAACACATGTAATATAATATATGTATATACATAACAAGAGAATAATATATATAAACACTCACTCACAACCTTGAGTGTAGATTAGTAGGGATCACCATGACTTGAACAAGGTATTACAACTTTGTCCAAAAGCTTATTTCCCCCTATCTCTAAGCACTAAGGGAACTCTCATGGAAATAGCTTTAGAAATTATCAAGCCTTAGGGTTTTCTAGCAAAGTGCTTTCTTGATAGAAAACTTCATCTCCAAAATGAGCACATTAGACCTCTTTATATAGTGTTTAGGATATCACCATTTGAAATTCAAACTCATAACCTCCATAGATATTATGGACTCAAATGTAACTCCTACATACACCATAACTCCTATGGCATTAAGAATTTCAAATTAAGATGTGTAACATCTTTTAACACTCTTAATGTTGGTGATAATGGTGGAGGTTACTCATAGTAACAAGTAACTCCTCAAATATTACAAAAAGATGACAACTAATATACATTGTCATATGTTATATACTATTAGTTTATTACACATATTTAATCTATATATTATATTATTATAAATAATATAACAATCCTCCACTAGATTAAATATTATCTCTTTAGTAACAAACTTGTAACTTTTGTAACAATTATTTAATCAATCAAAATATTATATCAAAATATAACATTCCCCCACTTTGATTGACTAAATACACAATTTTAAAGAAGTCTTGCTTAGGTGCATTAGGTAAAATATCTTTCGACTTGAATTTTACCTTAGTGTAATTACCACAAAGTTTGATGAAATTTTGGTTGCCATAGCATTGAACCACTATTCCTTTAGTTCAAACCAGTGATAACACACACACCCTTGCTAATGCTCACTTGAGACTGCATGTCTCGCTCTTGCACCGTTAATGGCCATGTGCAAATTCCAATTCATGGATTCTCTAGAGAATACTCCCAATTCTCATAAGAGGTTGCACCACCTCTAGTCCATATAGGTGGACTTTTAGTGTCTCACCACTCTTTAGACACTTCTTAAGCTTATGTGAGTTTTCTTAAGCTTAAGCTCCGTTAAAAAACCTTTCGTTTTTAACCCTCAATTTTCACCACATGTACTCATCCATAGATGGGACAATTGAGTACCATATTCACTCTATTGACTTGTTATTACCTATTGAACTTAAGACTAGATTTTTACTAGTGTTAAGATAGGTTACCATCAATGAGAGAAACACTAAGAGAGTTTAGGTCCTATCCCTCAAAAATTCATGCTTTAATCTTGTACGGAGATTAAGCGATTTGTTATAACCTCTCACTATTGATTCCATGTGAATCATGCATGCCAAAATATAGTGTTCACTTTGTGACCACTTTTCTCCTTAAGTACTTAAGCTTTGAAAATTCAATCATAAAAGATTAATTTTCACACAACTTACATTCTCAATAATTTTGATACTAAGCATCAAAGTCATCAGCTCAATCCCTATAACTCAGGGATCAATTTATGTGGATACGGCATACACACGATCCCACTATCAGTGTATTCAGCCTCAATCCCACGATCCTTGCATTCAGCAGTGATCCCACGATCTTTCTGTTTATACGCATTGTAACGAGAGAGGAAACTCTTCCTCCTCAAGTTTCCCAGCCCTATAAATAGTGATGCATATTCACTGGGCAGGGGGGATCGATCGGTCGAAAAGCAGCTAAGCTAAGACTATACTATTATCTAAGAATTATATATTCAGAGATACTGTTGTAAGAGCTATAAGAAAAGGAATCTTCTTCCTTGATCTTAAGTCCATACAAATAACGAGGATTAGGCTATTACCGAACTGCTCGGGGCTGAACCTCTATAAAATTCCTGTGTCTTATTATTGCTTTATCATATATCTATTACTACATATCGTTTATCGCTTATAAAATAGACTCATTGTCGTTGGCTAAAAGCGAAGTCAACATTTTGCTGCTTTCATTGAGAGAAGGATCACAAATCACTCTCTATTCGACATTCAACCGCCAACACGATGGAGCAAATTCGTAGAGGTCAGTCTGACCCAGCAAATTCACAGACGCTGGATCCTACATTACAGGACACAGGAAGTTCAAGGGTTCTGCCTGCTGTTAATCCCGAAAAGACGGGAAGCGTGGTGAATGGTGGAACAGCTCCTATTACTGGAATTGCGCATGGTGTGCAAGAGACAGGGAATAACAGTTCCGCACCCAACCAGGGCATCCATAATACGACCATTCCGCCTGGAACCAACGCCCAGACAACCATCAGAGATGCAACCGAATTGCAAAATCTCCGTGACGCGCTCGGACTCATGCAGGGTCATAACAACACTCTGCATCATGATCATGAAGAACTGCGTGCTGCGGTGAATCTCGCATTTGACGAACAAAGGCGTATGTTCGCAGAATGGAGAGATAAAGAGATGGAGGCATTAAGGGCTTACCATGCAGAGATCGAAGATCGTAGTCGGTAAGCCACCGTGCTAATACGAAGAGCCTACCAAACTGTAGGTCAACAATCACCGAACGTCATTCCCCTGGGAGAAACGGAAGATGACCCAACGATGAATACTTCCCAGACTACTAATGGTCAGCCACCCAATCCTGGTTACGAGTTCCGCTCATGGGCCAAGCGGTAGGCGAGCAGACCTTATCCGGTAATTCATCAGGAGGAGTCACACCTGACGGTTCCAACCAGACTAATGGCGCTATTCCACCTGTCAACCAAGCAAATCAATCGCTAAGGCAACCAGGCTCTTCTGTGTTCGAAAGGTTGGGAGCAACCCATGACCTAAGGAACGATCTAAACAGAAGAAAGGGAATAGACGAACAAAATACTACAACGATCGTGCAGCCTGGAGTCCATACTCAAATCCCCGCTCAGAAAGACACTGACGTAATCCAAATCAACCAGAATGCCGAGCAGGTCAGCCCAGCCGTACAGGCCCAGCTTGACGAATTGAAAAATATGTTTCATGGCATGGCTGGACAGCGTAATAATGATCTTGAGTTAGATCGAGCTCGCGGAACTCCATTCTCACCAGAGATTAATCTCCTGCCACTGCCTCACAAGTTTAAAATGCCAACGTGGAAGATGTATACTGGGAGAGAAGATCCTCTTTCCCATCTCAAGTACTTTGAGATGCAAATGGATTTACAAGGAGTTAGGGGGGATGTATGCTGCAGAATCTTCCCCGCCACTCTGTCAGAAGCTGCACAGCAATGGTATTTCAAGTTGGCTCCTGGAAAGTTTAGTTCATGGAAAACCTTCTCTTTGGAATTCCATGCGCAATTCTCCTCCTCGCGTCAGCTCCCATTGCATTTGGGAGATTTGGTCGAAGTAAAGCAACGACCAGGCGAGCCACTCCGGGCATACATCAGCAGATTCATGACGAAAGCAACCAAAGTCTCGCGGGTAACCGAGGATGGAAAGTTATCTGCAATACTGGGGGGCATTGAAGTCCTCGGTGAACTTTGGAAAGATATAAGAAAGAACGGGCCGGTAAACTCAATGAGTAATTTCCTTGACCGAGCCGAAGGCTTCATCAAGCTCGAAGAAGCCATTCAACAAGCAGAAGGTGAATAAAAGCCGGGCAAAACGAAGGCTCCTTCCCCTGGGTCATCCGCCCAACTTTCCAACTATTCTAACAATTCAAGCTCAAGTGGCAAGCGTTCAAGCAACAACCATAAGCAAGGAAGCGGAAGAAAGGAAAGTTCACTGATAAATCCAGACAGACTCCCTGAGAGAATCATGCCAAATACACTGCATTCACTATTCTGACTGAAGATATAGAAAGTGTATATATGGCAACTGAGTCGTTAATCACGTACAAGAAGCCCGGGCCCATGAAGAAAGATACCAACAAAAGGGACATGAAAAAGTTTTGTCGGTTCCACGGAGACTACGGCCACGACAGCAACGAATGTTACAATCTGAAGAGGGAAATTGAATTTCTGATAAAGAGAAACAATCCGCATTTACAGAAGTATGTCAAGACTAACCAAGGTCAGAACAACAAAGATCTGCTACCTCCACCAGTAGATGGACACTTACAAGTCATTATTGGAGGCCCGCACATTGCTGGAGATTCGGGCAAAGCTCGGGAGAGGTATGCCCAGACAGCACAGCATGAGCAAGAAGAAGTCATCCTGGCTGTGGAAGAAAGGAGGCCGAAAGTTCCACGAGCAGGAGAGCCAACCATAACTTTCAACGATGAAAACGCTGTCAAAATTAGATTTCCGCACAACGACCCGCTGGTCGTGGAAGTCCAGATAGCAAATAAAATGGTGGCCAGAACCATGATCGACAATGGAGCTTCTTCGAACATTTTGTTCAAGGCTGCTGACGAAAAGATGGGACTCCAACTCAAGGATCTAACTCCATGCCTCCAGCCTGTCTATGGTTTCTCCGGTCAAGGAGTTTCACATCTAGGACAAATCCGGCTACCCCTCACTGTTGGACAAGCTCCGACGAGCATAACTATCATGGCACAGTTCCTAATAGTGGATGTTCCTTCAGTCTTTAACGTGATGCTTGGTCGACCAACCATGTATGACTTAAAAGCTGTCACATCAATATTTCACTCGTGCCTGAAGTTCCCAACAAAGAATGGGGTTGGGTGTCTTAGAGGGAACCAGCAATCTGCTCGGGAATGTTACAACCTTGCAGTGGCCAAGGCTAAGAAGGAAATATCCTCCAGCCAGAGCCTAGACAAGGGAAAAAACATTCCCAAGTAGGAAACTTCCCAAGGCGAGGATGAAGATGTGGATCCTCGACTTGGGGACCCAAGCAGAAATGTTGGACCTGTGGAAGAATTAGATGAAATTCAGATCGATCCAGCTATCCCAGCCAGAAAGCTAAAAATTGGAAAGGGTTTGTTGCTCGAAGTAAAATCAGAGTTGATAAAATTTCTGAGAGCAAACCTAGATATTTTTGCCTGGTCACATGTGGATATGGTCGGAATCGACCCTTCTATTATTTCGCATGTTTTGAATATCGATCCTAACATCCGGCCAGTTCAACAAAAACGAAGACTGCTGGATAAAGAACGAGCAGTAGCCCAGTTCAACAACAACTTCATAATTGAAGCTTTTTACCCGGCTTGGGTCGTGAATCACGTACTCGTGCTTAAGCCGAACAAGAAATGGCGAGTCTTTATTGATTTCATAGACCTCAGCAAAGCATGCCCTAAAGACTGTTTTCCACTTCCAAGAATCGATCAGCTCGTAGACGCAATAGCAGGGCACAAAATTTTAAGCTTCATGGACGCTTATTCAGGCTACAATCAAATCAAAATGCATCCACCAGACCAAGAACATACAAGTTTTTGAACAAATATGGGTCTCTATTGCTACAAAGTCATGCCGTTTGGTCTGAAAAATGCTGGAGCTACGTACCAAAGACTGGTAAATAAGATGTTTAAAGACCAGATCGGGTGAAATATGGAAGTGTACGTGGATGACATGCTCGTCAAATCCAGAAAGGCTGGGGCATATAGACGACCTCGATGAATGCTTCAAAGTCCTCAGAAAATACAACATGAAACTAAATCCCTTAAAGTGCTCCTTTGGAGTCAGCTCGGGAAAGTTTCTAGGCTTCATTGTCAATGCCTAAGGAATTGAAGCCAATCCAGAAAAAATTCAAGCCCTCCTGGGTATGAACTCGCCAATAAAAACCAAAGAAGTGCAAAGCTTAACTGGTCGAATCGCCACACTCAGCAGATTCGTGTAAAAATCAACAGACAAATGTGTTCCATTCTTCAACATCTTGCGAGGAAACAAAAATTTGGAGTGGACAGAAAAATGTGGAAGAGCTTTTCAAGATCTAAAGGCATAGCTTGCAAAACCTCCCGTACTTTCTAAACCTCTAGACGGTGAGGAGCTGGGAATATACCTAGCTGTCACGGAGCATGCCGTGAGTGCCGTGCTGATCAGAGAAGAGAACAGCGTACAACACCCAGTCTATTACATTAGTAAGAGACTCATCGAAGCCGAGGGCCGATATCCGTTGATAGAAAAGCTCGCCTACTGCCTCATTCTAGCGACAAGGAAGTTGAGGCCTTATTTCCAAGCTCATCTTGTTCGGATATATACTGACCAACCGCTACGAAAAATACTGCAAAAGCCAGATGCTTCTAGACGGTTACTCAAGTGGGCGGTAGAATTGGGTCAGTACGAAATCAACTTCCAACCCCGAATAGCAATCAAAGGTCAGGCCTTGGCCGACTTTGTGGTAGAATGCACAGGCAAAAAAGAAAGCATACCAGAAAACAACCCCGAGCCAGAACCTCAACCAAGTAACAATGAAGACAAATTGGCCTGGAAACTACATGTGGATGGGTCGGCTACAGATCAACTATCTGGTGTAGGAATTTCCCTCGTCACGCCTGGGGGCAACACCTGCACGTTGCGGTCAAGTTTGGATTCAAGGCATCTAACAACGAAGCCGAATGCGAGGCTCTAATCGCTGTACTTAAGCTAGCCCGGGAAATGAAGGCTGAACACATTGAAATCTGCAGTGATTCACAGATGTTGGTAAATCATGTATCCGGTGAGTACGAGGCTCGGGGAGAAAAGATGATAGCATATCTGAGCAAAATACACGACCTGCTCGCACAATTCAAAAGCTACGGTCTCAGACAAATTCCAAGAGAAGAAAATACAACTACAGACACGTTAGCTTGATTGGCAAACAGCAATGTAAGTGACAAGGCAAACTTGGTCCCTATCCAATTCCTTGAAGAGCCTAGCATCACTGGCATGGAAGAAATCAAAATGATCGACACATTCCCAAATTGGATGATGCCAATAGCAGCCTACCTCAACTCTGGGGAACTCCCAGATAACCGAAATGAAGCTCGGAAAATGAGAAGGAAGGCAGCACGGTATATCATAGTAGAAGGGGTCATGTACAGAAGAGGATTCTCGATGCCATTACTCAGATGTGTCACACAAGACGAAGCTGCACGACTCCTATCTGAAGTTCACGTCGGATTCTATGGAAATCACGCCGCTGGACAAAGCCTATCCAAGAAAATTCTAAGGCAAGGTTACTTTTGGCCAACGATGATTGAAGATTCGAGAGCCTATGTTAAGAAGAGCGACAAATGCCAAAGATTTTCAAAGATACCCAGAGCTCCACCCAGTGAACTGACACAGATGCAAAGTCCGTGGCCCTTTGCCATTTGGGGAATTGACCTGATCGGGCAGTTACCTAATGGTAAAGGCGGAGTGCAGTACACAGTGGTAGCATTCGACTACTTTACTAAGTGAACTGAAGCCGAACCACTGGCAACCATTACATCAAAGAAAGTTCAAGACTTTATAGTGAAGAACATCATATGCCGGTTTGGACTACCATACAAAATAGTCTCAGATAATGGCAAACAGTTCGACAGCCAATCCTTCACTGATTTCTGTGCGAACCATGGTATCATCAAAAGTTTCTCCGTAGTGGCACATCCTCAAGAAAATGGTCAAGTTGAAGCAGTCAACAAAACCTTGAAGGATACACTAAAGAAGAAACTCTAAGAGGCCAAAGGAAACTGGCCAGAAGAACTCCCCGAAGCTCTATGGTCATACCGTACAACGGAAAAAACAGCAACCGGTCAGACACCATTTGCAATGGCGTACAGTTATAAAGCTATGCTGCCCGTCGAACTCGAGCCACCTTCCCACAGAAGACTGACGTACAATCAAGGTACCAATCACATACTCCTTGCAGAATCACTTGATGAAATCGAAGAAAAATGAGCAACTGCAAACTTAAAGTTGATGGCCCATCAACAAAAAGTAGCTCGGTATTTCAACAAACAAGTGAAAGCTCAGAAATTCTTTGTGGGAGATATGGTCCTGAGAAGGGTATTCCTAAACACCAAAGACAGTACGGCATGTGTACTAGGACCTAACTGGGAAGGACCATATCAAGTGGTCAAAGTTCTTGACTCCGGAGCATACAAATTATGTAAGTATGACAAAAAAATGCAACTCATTCTAGTACCACGATATTGGAATGGAGAACATTTAAGGAAATACTACCAATTAAGTACCAGGTCAGGTGACCATTTCAAGTACTAAATGAACGTTCACTTTTAAGTGAATGCCCTTCTGGGCGGACTATGCCCAAAGGTTTCAGAAACAAAGTACTCAGGTCGGGTGACCACTTTAAAGTAAATTTTCTTACGTCTCCAATTTGTTTTATTTCATGTTAAGCTAAAAGATCAGATTAGATCAAATAGCTCTAATGTAAGTTACTACGGTAACAAATACACTTTCGATCAATAAATGAATAAAGATAGTATTTCAAAATTCAATTGAGTCTAAAAAAAATCAGCATGATTATAATTTACCTACAGTGCGTACAAAAGGTTTGGTCAAACCCAAAATACCGAACAGATAAGCAATATATTTGTAAAAGACAAGTGAGCAAGAGTCATACGTCTTCTCGGTCACTTGGGGGGCCCCTATACCTGTACAAACCATTTGGTAAAAATAAAACAATCACAATTGCATGGAAATTATAAACAGAGAATGAAATTCATTAGGGATGACAAAAGCACGTAATACCGGGATTAAAAGCTGCCCGGTCAGCCCATTGTCCAAAAAATGAAAAATAATTCCAAGTTTAAAGACCGCTTGGCCGGTCGTGATGTCTTAGAAAAGGC
Organism: Cannabis sativa; assembly: GCF_029168945.1. Lineage (NCBI taxonomy): Eukaryota > Viridiplantae > Streptophyta > Magnoliopsida > Rosales > Cannabaceae > Cannabis > Cannabis sativa. The sequence goes on from NC_083607.1 coordinate 21,566,874, forward strand.
CCTGAGGCCGAATAAGACATATATTAAAAAAGAGATAAAAAGAAGTATTTAAACAGCTGGAGTCCCAGGCTCTTGGTTCGGTTCTTCTGGGCCAACTGGAGCAGGAGGATCTGTTATATGAATGGGAGAAGCATCAGCAGCCTGACCGGAGGTTGAAGCAGCTTGGCCAGAGGTTGAAGCAGCCGCCTCGGTTCCACCATAAGCTACTTGGGCCGCGCAGTATTCAAGGTACATGTCCTTAGCGTCGCCCAAGTAGTTGAAGTTGGCCCGGGGATTAGCCTTCCAAAAATCAAAGAAGAACTCAAGACCGACTGTCTCCAAGGCATTGACCTTCTCCTTCAGCCTGTCCACTTCAGCCGAAAGCTCCCCCTCCTTAGCATCCTTCTCCTCCTTCATCCGGAGAAGAACTGCTCGCAGAGAAGTCCTCTCATCTTGAAGACTGTTTACCTCAGCAGATAAGATCTCGACGGTCTCCTCAAAACGGTCAGCGACCTCGAGATCCTTAGTCAGCACAAAGATCTTCTTCTCAGCAACAAACAGGTTCTTGTTGTTGGAAATTATTTTACCAGGATCTTAGATCTACTCACAAGTATGTTTATTAACATCATAAATATGAACTTTCTAAAACGATAAATTAAACACATATAAAGTTTAAGAAACCTTACATTGGGTGCAGCGGAATATAATGACTCCTTCCGTTCAGATATCTAGCCCTTGATTCCTTTCTGTAGCAGAGCATTATCAATATCTGAACCTGGATCTCTTTCTCTGAATCCTTGATGCTGAATCTCCTTTGCTGATGATCTTTCTTCACGATCTTCCTCACTATGATTGAGGTATCACTTGATGTGTGTGGGCACTACTCATACACTAAGGATTTCGAAATTCTAAGGAAGAAGAGAGAGAGTGGTCAGCTAAAGATAGGGAGAGAGAAGGCTCAGTTTTTCTCTGAAGGAAAAATAGAAAATTTAAGTGTAATATTCCTGAAGTCTTCACTATCTATTTATAGCATTCCACTAGGGTTAGGCTTGAATTATTTGGCATTAAAATAATGAAAATATCAGATTAAATTGCCTACAAAAGTGGCTGGGCCATGCTTAGTGGATTTGGGCCTCACTTTTTTGCAATTTTGCAGTTTTATCTTTTCTGCATCTGATTTTCTCAAAAACGCCAATTTTCTAATTCAACCATTTAAATGTCAATTCTAACTATTTAATAACTATAAATAATTATTAAATAATATTGTCATTTATCATATTTATTAATTGAACCATACAAAGTATCATAATTAACAAATATGCCCCTATAAACTCTTTCTTTACAATTTCGCCCTTACTTAGTGAAAAATTCACAAAAAGACATAGTCTAATTTGAGAATTATAATTGATTAATCAAAACCAATTACATGAGTCTTACAAGCAATATTATTTCAACTAGTGGGGGGACCATGGGTCTATATAACCGAGCTTCCAATAAGTAGATCAAGAATTTAGCACTAAAATTCACTAACTTATTAATTCTTCGTTGAATCCACGCATAGAACTTAGAATTGCACTCTCAGTATATAGAATGCTCTATATGTTCCACCATATAGACACATCATTATTTATCCATTGTTATAATCCTAATGTGATCAATGATCCTCTATATGAATGATCTACACTGTAAAGGGATTAAATTACCGTTACACCCTACAATGTATTTATTCCTTAAAACACTTGACCCCGTATAAATGATATTTCAGCTTATGTGAAATGAGTACTCCACCATTTATGTTCGTTTGGTCAAGCTCGAAGGAGATCATCCTTTGCTTACTATTCGCCAGATAGAAGCTATAGATTCCATGTTTATGATAGCCCTCCCACTCAATTGTACTACCATGTTCCCAAAAAGTACGTATCACCCTGACCAAAAGGTAGGCTTAACTAACAATTCAAGGAACACGAATAGCCTTTCAAGATTGAGCCTAATCATAACAGGATTAAGATCATTTGATCTAGGATCAACTAGGCGATATTGACTTGAATAGATTTTACGGTAAGTTTAATTAAATCTAAGTCAAAGTTCAATATCGGTCCCTTCCGATGCATACTCCATGCATCCAACCTGAGCTTTACTTTAACCAATGTTCTGGAAAGAACATAGCACTTCTCCAAATGCAAGTAAACTCTTGTTGTAGATTATCATATCAGTAAAACCCTGTGTCTGATAAATCTAGAAAACTTTATTCACATAGTCATGTTTACTTTCCAATGTGTTGACGACACAATAAATAAGATCAAGTATGTGAAAAGGGTTTCAGATGAATTTATACATTATGTACATATAATCATGAAATAAATCATGTGAACCATGCAACATTAAATGTTATTTCTGATCTATATTAATAAGTAAATCTGATTATATTGAAATGAGTTTTATTTAGGGCATAAAACCCAACAAACTCCCACTTGCACTAATATAAAACAAAAAGTGCGTTTCAAATAATCTCAACACATTGATATACAAATCAAGTGTAGTAGTAGTAAACTCCTCGTAATAGGATCTTAAAGGTTGAATTAACCACAACCTTTTCTCCACCATTACTCTTCCTTTAATCACAAAATCATTGATAATGTGAAATTCCTCTCTATATGTTTACTCTCTTGGGATACTGGATTCTATACCTTTGGCAACTACTTTTGGTTAATCAGGAAATTAACACTAGTAGTTTAAGGCAATTTGGAATGGTGCCAAAGATGTATAGAACTTTCCTTAGACTGAATAAGTACCTTTCCTGCAGCTTTAACATTCGGTCCTCTCTCGGTAGACCTAGAGACTTCAGATAGGTTTTTACACTTCTCCAAAATCACTATTCCACCCCCAGAGTAACCACCATCTTATCAGAAAGATTTACTAGCACAAAGGCAAATTTCGAAATCTGATATGGTGTAGTCTAAGAGTTTTAAACAGACCCTTATAGACTAACATATAGTTCCTCTTCTTTATCTTAAGATTTACTTGATTGTCTTCCAATGTTCTTCTCCTGGATTAATCTGATACCTACTCATTACTCCCACTCAACAGCAGGTGTCTGGTCTAAGGCATACAAAAGCATATCTAAGACCTCTCACTGTTGATGTAAGAAATTCTTTCATGGCTTTATCTTTTCTGGAATAGTTAAGACTTTTCCTTAGATAAATAAAATCTATACCTAAGAAGTTGTGAAGCTTCTATAGATTGCCATTAGAAAGAAAATGCTTCAGCATCTTACTAAAGTAAGTTGCTTGCATTAGAGTAAGTAATTACTGTGTATACCACAAGCCATAGGTTTAGATAAACTCAAACCTATAATACTAGGAACAGGAAGTTTTGTTAAGTCCATTGAATGGACTTATTAACTAAAATTTCCTTTTATGTCCTTGTAATAGAAAACTTTAGGTTACTCCATGTGAATGGATTAAACCATAGTTCTATTGGCTTTCTTCTTAGTTTCTTATCTTGACAATCCATTACTTGTTTAAACTCACAATGGATTTTAATCACTAGTGTCTCCCAAGTCATAAGAAGGTGAGTTCCTAGAAACTCTCCCACTACGACGAGGTACCGTGAATTATGTCGAAGAAAACTAAATGGTATTAACCTCTTTGGTTGTGACAAGACAACAGAGGCAGTGGGATCATCATATATTATATAAGATGATAGAACACTTTTGGAATCAAGAATTAAATATCTCCTTTATTTGCTACTTGTTTTTCAGACTTAGTCATTTTCTTAGAAAAGTAGTATTTGTTTGAACAAACACTTTCTTATCTATTGACATTGGGATGGTCCACCCCTAATCACTTAGAATAGCTAACAAACCATGGTTAACAGTTCTAGCTTTTCTTAAGATTTTGATTAGGTCATCCATGAATCTAGTAATGATTTACACGAAGTATACAACCATTACATCATTCTGAAATTGTATTACCATAGAAGGATTTAGGCAACGACTAGTAACTAATCATCAACATGCAACTCGAAATTTCTGGGGAGGTAAGTTTGGATATAATTCAAAAATCAATTTAATGATCTTTGAACTGCATATCTACTAACTATTTCTCCACCCCTATCAGTTCGCAAGATCTTTAACCACTTACCTTAATGGTTTTAACCGTTGCTAGAAATTAATGAAATTTTTCAAACATTTCAAATTTCTTACTAAAAGGTATAATCTAGAGTTATCGTTTTAAGAATACAACGAAAAACTCATATCCACCCCTGAATGTACATCCATCTGCGAATGAGATGAACTACTTTCAGTGGATATAGGCATATTAACTCTTTGCAGAGATTGATCTTGTCAAATCCACTATGAACAAGATACAAATGCCATAGATTAAAAAAAATTGGTAGTGTCTATTGATGACATAGGTTTAGTTACATGAAAGAGTTCTTAGAATACTTTAAGTGGATCCTGGTCACAGAATACCTAACTCATATTCCATACAGTTTTAATCCATTAATAGAAGATGGATATTAAACACTTGAAAAAGTGTAACTGTATTGTATTCTGGAATTAGAAATATAAGAAAATTTCTATTTGGAATCTAAAATTAAAGTCAAAGACTTAAATTTATACCAAATATTATGAGTAATTCTATCTTGGACCAGCACTACTAATACAAACTCTAAGTCAGATTTGCCCATACAAGTAGGAGATTTCTAAGATTGAGGATTTATATCAATTGGGAATAGAATTTCGGGATTATAATCATATGCGTCATTTAATTTCTTAAGAGAAAATATAATGACATGAAATGATTTATAGACCATTCATCCAATGATATATTATGGAGCTAATTCGAAATGAATAAGCTAAGAGGAATTAGGATAATTTCGTTTATAAATAAGAATCCAATGATGCTTCGATTAGCGAAAGACAAAGTAATCTTATTTATGTAATCTTCTTGTTTCATATTGTAAAAATACTAGTCTAAGGTGTCATCAATTGATGAACAGCTAGATGTTGCATATACAATATTTATCTTTCGAGATCTTACACTATTATGTATGTCTAATGGTGAAAATCCATTAGGGATTTATCTCATTAGAAAAACAAACATGTTAGACCAACAATGAAGATTCGAAATTAAACTACAACTTAATAACAGAAAATAACATGGTTCAATATAAATTCATACACAATTCAGAAATTATAAGCATATAGCAAGTAGGAATGACAAGTGAAAATACTAAAACATACAATCCTAAATAATTTCCAAGGTTTTTCAACAAACTGATACAGTGTCCCGTTTAGGCGAGAGTCAAAGCATCATCTATTGAATAGAGTTGCCAGCTCATCTAAAATGATAACCATTCTAGCAACCTTTTATTCGATCAAGATTGGAATTCAGCGTTGTCCCGTTTAGGCGAGAGTCAAGGCAATTCTATCTTATGAGCTTCCACCATTGTTTCATAATTTGCAAGTCAAGTATGGTCGCCACCATTAGGGTGATCCATACCATACAAAACACTTACAAACTACTTATCATGCGAGGTTAAACGGTGCGAAATTGCTAATGAACGTTTCTCCATTAGGGAGGATTACTCACTAAAACAAACGCGGTGTAAAATCCACAATGGAGATCGAATGTCTCTAGATAATAAAGCTCATTATTTAAAAGGAGTTGTATTTTCATTTATTCTCTTTATTTATTCTATTTATTTTAAATATATATTTATTTAATTAAAATTTCCAATTTAGAATAAAAAATTCCAAATATAAATTTTAATTTAATATTTATAAATTTTACTTAGATGGATATGAAATAATGTGAATTATTTCTATCTTAGTAATAATTTCCAATAAATATTTAGAAAAATATTCAATTTAAGTTGTTACAAAATTAATTTAAATTAATTTACAACTCAAATTTAATTTTCTATAAATATATATTGCATTTCGAAAAATTAAAGTATATAAGAATACAATTTTCGAAAAATGCATATTAAAATAAAAAATAAATCCTGGAAAAATTATTCTAATTTAATGTTGGCCCAAAATTAATTAATAAAATTAATTTACAACAAAAAATATAATTTTCCTATTTAATTAAATATATAAGAAAATTTTTAAATATTTAAGTATGATGATGAAAATCAACTTAAATATTAATTTTCTATTTAATTAAATACACTAGAAAAATACTTCAAGCAGAAATATCATCTATCTAGATTTTCCTTTGACTAATTAATTCAATTTCTAATAATATACTTTAATTTAATTTATTTTAAATTAATCAATAAATGAAAAAATCATTGATTTAAGTTGATCCAAGAATTAATTAAAATAAATAATTAATTTACAACTTAATCTATTTTTCAAGATAAAATTCGAAATTCTAGCATTTAAGAAATGCAATTTCGAAAATTGATTAATAAAATAAAAAAAATATATATTTTGAAAATTATTTAAATTTAGTTGAAAAAATAAATTTCAACTAAAAATAATTTTCTATTTAATTAAATGTCATGAAAAAGAAATATTTAAGTATGATGATAAAAATCAACTTAGATATTTAATTTTTCAAATTAATTAAATGTATTAAATTCAAGAAATAAATAATTAAGTGTAGAGAAGGCTTAATTATTAATCTCTAGTTTAATACTAGGAAAAATATACTTAAAATAAATTGTACCAAAATTAATTAAATAATTAATTTCATAATTTATGATATTTTTCCTATTTAATATTAGAAATAATAAGTAGTCTAGAAATAACTATCTAGAAAATATCTTATTTGACTAAGTATCTTTTCCACAAAATTTGAAAAAATATCTAATTTAAGTTGTATTAGAAAAAATCTAGAACTTAAATATTTTCAAATTTAAATTTAATTAAATATCAGAAATTAAGTTGTAACCACTTAATTCAAAAATATTCCATTTTAAGTTAATATTCGAAAAGATATTAACTTAAAAAATATCTAAAGAATCTTAATAACCAATGCCTAAAATTCCTCAACTTAATTTTGAAATTTGAAATTCAAAAGATATTCAGATTTAAGTTGGTTAGTTGTAGATAACTAAATATCAACTTAAATAAGAATATTTAATGAAAAATTTAAATTAAGTTCCAGAAAGAATCTAGATGGTTATAATTCTATATTTAATTAAATACAAGAAAATACATATAGTTTAGCTTAGAATAAAAAATTCTTTAAACTATGATTTTCTAAATTAATTTCAAAATAAATGAAATTAATTATGTTGCTAATCAATTTTATTAGGTTAAACTAGTGTAATTAACTAGTACAGTCATTCAAATCAGGCAAATGGGCCTTCACAATTGGGGTGGTTTGTGTGAGGGGGTGCTGGGTTCAGTATGTCGTACCCACTTCTATGGCTCCCAACTCTCACACAAGGCCCAAAAGAGAGGAATTTAACCTTAATAAGAACAACTGTTATTAATTGAATAGGCCCAAAAACTAAATGGGCCTAAATAAATTCTATCAATAACTATGATAATTTATTTTAGCAACATTAACCTATATGCATCTATAATAAAATTAAACACATAGGCTCACACAGGCACACTTTGGATGGGTCCTATCATGTTGCTAGGTCATACACAGATGAAAGAAGATTGTAAATATACCTGTTACAAATTATTATCTTGACCAAGGGAGCCATCAGATCATTAGATCTGGCAAAAAGTAACCATGGCTATTTGCAATCAAGTAATAATAGGTTTTGAAAACTTACAAACAAGCTAAAACACATACTCCTGCAACAGGGTTAGCTGGATAGTTGGATGTAGGATTTATTTAATTTTAAATTAAATAATTAATTTCGAAATATTATTAAAAAAGATTTTCTAAAAAAAATAAAAAAAAATTAAAAAAAAATTCGAAAAATTAATTAAATATTTAAATTTAAAATTAAACCTACAATTTTGAAAAATTAGGTTTGAACCAACCTAAATATCATTTCAAAATTTGCTAACTACTTTTAAATTTTAAATGTTATTTTATAAATAAAAATTAAATAAAAAATTAGAAAAGATAAATAAAATATCTTTTCAGATATTAAATTTAATTTAAATAAATAAAATAACAAAATTTAAAAGTTAGCAAAATATCTTACATCTATTTAAAATTACATGATTATAAATATCTTATTTTAAATTTAAATAAGGTCAAAATATCTAAAAAGATTTAAAAAAAAAATCTTAAAAGATAAGATATTATTAAAAAAAATATCTTAAAAGATAAGATATTTTTAAAATATCTTAAAAGATATTATAAATATCTTAAAAGATATTATAAATATCTTATAAAATCTGACCTTAAATTTTAAAAAAAAAAATATAATCAAATTTTAAAATAAGATAGATTTTTTAAGCAAAAAGATAAATACTAATTCTATTCAAATTCAAATTACACTAATATCTTGAATTAAATTAAAAAAAAAATTAAATTAATTCAAAATGATAATTAGAATTGAATTAGGAATAGTAATAGTATATATACAAAACCATACAAAAAATTGGAAGTTAATTCCATGAAAAAGTATGAAAAATTGAAGAAAAAAGAAAAAATTCGAAACTGTACGGACAGTTCTGCGATCGCAGGAAAATATCAGCATAGCCCCGATTTTGTCAAATCTTCAAAAAATCATAACTAATTCAAATAAAATCCAAATTGAGTTCTGTAAAAGGCTAACTTGCTTAATTTTTTCCATACTATCCAATAAAAATAATTCCAGAAACGAAATCACAATTATTTTTCACGAAAATTTCACAAACATCAATCAATCATCAAATAACACTCAATACAACATGATACCATCCAAAGAACATACAAACAATCGTTTTAAAGTCCAAATTTCTTGCAAGTAAATCAATTACCATGGCTCTGAGGCCAGTTGTTGGAAATTATTTTACCAGGATCTTAGATCTACTTACAAGTATGTTTATTAACATCATAAATATGAACTTTCTAAAACGATAAATTAAACACATATAAAGTTTAAGAAACCTTACATTGGGTGCAGCGGAATATAATGACTCCTTCCGTTCAGATATCTAGCCCTTGATTCCTTTCTGTAGCAGAGCATTATCAATATCTGAACCTGGATCTCTTTCTCTGAATCCTTGATGCTGAATCTCCTTTGCTGATGATCTTTCTTCACGATCTTCCTCACTATGATTGAGGTATCACTTGATGTGTGTGGGCACTACTCATACACTAAGGATTTCGAAATTCTAAGGAAGAAGAGAGAGAGTGGTCAGCTAAAGATAGGGAGAGAGAAGGCTCAGTTTTTCTCTGAAGGAAAAATAGAAAATTTAAGTGTAATATTCCTGAAGCCTTCACTATCTATTTATAGCATTCCACTAGGGTTAGGCTTGAATTATTTGGCATTAAAATAATGAAAAATATCAGATTAAATTGCCTACAAAAGTGGCTGGGCCATGCTTAGTGGATTTGGGCCTCACTTTTTTGCAATTTTGCAGTTTTATCTTTTCTGCATCTGATTTTCTCAAAAACGCCAATTTTCTAATTCAACCATTTAAATGTCAATTCTAACTATTTAATAACTATAAATAATTATTAAATAATATTGTCATTTATCATATTTATTAATTGAACCATACAAAGTATCATAATTAACAAATATGCCCCTATAAACTCTTTCTTTACAATTTCGCCCTTACTTAGTGAAAAATTCACAAAAAGACATAGTCTAATTTGAGAATTATAATTGATTAATCAAAACCAATTACATGAGTCTTACAAGCAATATTATTTCAACTAGTGGGGGGACCATGGGTCTATATAACCGAGCTTCCAATAAGTAGATCAAGAATTTAGCACTAAAATTCACTAACTTATTAATTCTTCGTTGAATCCACGCATAGAACTTAGAATTGCACTCTCAGTATATAGAATGCTCTATATGTTCCACCATATAGACACATCATTATTTATCCATTGTTATAATCCTAATGTGATCAATGATCCTCTATATGAATGATCTACACTGTAAAGGGATTAAATTACCGTTACACCCTACAATGTATTTATTCCTTAAAACACTTGACCCCATATAAATGATATTTCAGCTTATGTGAAATGAGTACTCCACCATTTATGTTCGTTTGGTCAAGCTCGAAGGAGATCATCCTTTGCTTACTATTCGCCAGATAGAAGCTATAGATTCCATGTTTATGATAGCCCTCCCACTCAATTGCACTACCATGTTCCCAAAAAGTACGTATCACCCTGACCAAAAGGTAGGCTTAACTAACAATTCAAGGAACACGAATAGCCTTTCAAGATTGAGCCTAATCATAACATGATTAAGATCATTTGATCTAGGATCAACTAGGCGATATTGACTTGAATAGATTTTACGGTAAGTTTAATTAAATCTAAGTCAAAGTTCAATATCGGTCCCTTCTGATGCATACTCCATGCATCCAACCTGAGCTTTACTTTAACCAATGTTCTGGAAAGAACATAGCACTTCTCCAAATGCAAGTAAACTCTTGTTGTAGATTATCATATCAGTAAAACCCTGTGTCTGATAAATCTAGAAAACTTTATTCACATAGTCATGTTTACTTTCCAATGTGTTGACGGCACAATAAACAGGATCAAGTATGTGAAAAGGGTTTCAGATGAATTTATACATTATGTACATATAATCATGAAATAAATCATGTGAACCATGCAACATTAAATGTTATTTCTGATCTATATTAATAAGTAAATCTGATTATATTGAAATGAGTTTTATTTAGGGCATAAAACCCAACACTTGTTGGCTTTGCCCAACTCCAACCGAATAGCACCGGCTTCCGCCCTGGCTTCTTCAGCTTCCTTCTTGGCCAAGTCCGCTTCTGCCTTCAATGTGTCAGACAGAGCTGCGCTCTTGGAAGCAACAGACTTAGCCCGGGAGTAAGTGTAGGCCAACTTCAGACCGGCCTGCACAGAGAAAAAACTTTAGCATATTGAGCTTAGTGTGGAAAGTTAAAGGGAAGTATCAAAAAAGACTTACCCTGGTGAACTCCTTCAAGACTCCGCCCACCAGCACATCCAAAGACGAGTCATTGTCATCACCAGCCAGTTGCTCACTGACCTCAAGAACCACCTGGTTCATGTAGTGGGCTAGCATCTCCTTTCCCTTTTTGGCCTCTGAAAGCAATGGCAAAGGTGGAGTTGGTGCCTGCACCCGTTCAGGATCACTCCTGACCAGTTCAGACCCAGCCGTTGGTGGTCTAGACTCCTTGGACTTGGCAGACTTGGGGGTAGAGGGGTTTGCAGCAGTCAGCTCCTTGAAAAGATCAATAACCTTTCCGGAAGTTCTCTTTTCCTTTGAAGAGGACCCCTCACCGCCCTTAGACTTCTTGGCCGGAGGAGAAGCGCTAGAGCTTCCTCCCATTCTCTTCCTCAGAGCGTCGATCATCTTCCGAGACATGTCTGCGCAGAACAAAAACAGTATGGTTAGAAAACAGCCATCATAAACACAAGGCATGAAAATCAAGAAGCTCAAGAACAGAATAAAGTAAAATGCAAGGTGACCGCCCGCACAAGACTCAGAAGTCCATCATCACCTGACATCGATCTTATCTCAGACATGACGGCTTTCCCTTTTCTGAACACGGGAGGAGATGGCCGAGCAGGTGAAATGGGCTCCCTTATGCGAATCGCATGTTTAACAGGCCTGGGCCAGGCCGGGAGTTTCTTCTTCTTCTTCTTCAGTGGAGTCACCTGCTCTTCCTCAGCTTCATCTTCAGATTCAAAGGCTCCTGAGCATATTGCTTGGCCCCGACACCTCCTTTCAACTTAGCCTCGCGCTTAAGTTGAATGAGTTCATTCTCCTTATGAGCTCGTTCAGTCCGGCCAGCACCAGATTTCCCCTTCTTTCCCGTCACGGACTTAGGAGTAAAGTCCTCGGGATAAAGCCCGTACCTCACAAGATTATCATCAGAGGTCAACTGGATAATATTCTGGTCTTCCCCCGGCAACCGGGCAAGTTTTTGAGCTCTATCCCTAAGAGCAAGAGTGAGGGGAGGACGGTGATATGTTGAAATCTGCTGAAACCGAGTCTAGGTAATGCTCGGATCCTTCACTATGAAGTATTCATCAACAAAACGCCCTATTTTGCTGATGGCCTTATCATCTGTGCCGGTCAACCACTTGAAGCATGGCTGAGAGAAATAGAAGTACCTCGACCTGCCTTATTTGGGGGTGGACTTCAGATCAAAGAACCAGGCAACTTCGTGGGGGGAAGGAGTACCCCATCCTTGGGAAGCGTAGAGGACGAAGAGGGCAGATAAATACTTGCTGCCCTTAGGAGTGATTTGGGTTGGGCAGAGACCGAAGAAGTCAGCCACATCCTTGAAGTACTTATGCAAGGGCATCAACGCTCCTTGCTGACCATGGGCCCCCGACCAGGCGCACATCCCCTTATCAGGATTTGTGGCGCGATTATTGTGGGCGGGAATATAGCAGTCCAGCTCGCCCAGGTGCCTGCCCTGGGCGAGAGTACGAAGGCGCACCTCCGTAATCTTGGGCGGAGGACTTACCCATCTGGCGCCCAAGGCACCCTGCCTTTTATGAGGAACCGATGCAGCAAGCTCCTCACTGACGTAGTCCACGCCCTCGTCCAGGATGTCTCTGTCAGCATCGAATGGCTTCCCAGCCTAATTGTACCCCCGTAATTTGGGGGTTCAACCTCTTCTTCTCCCTCCGCCTCAGAGGGACTACCGGGACGCACATCGTCCAGCTCCTCGACTTCCTGGACCTCAGGGTCCCCGTCACGATCCTCCTCTATCTGGACGGTCGAATCCTGTTCGGCGCTGGGTAGAGTGGCAAGCCGAGCCACTTAAGGATCAGAAGCGTCAGCCAGACGCGTGGTTTTCTTTATACGAGCCATCATCTTATGGCTGGGTAAAGGATCAAAAGAATGTCCTTCGCTAGAAGGAGGATTAGAGCAAAGACGAGGGTGATCCTCGTCTAGAAGTTGAAGCAAATGCTGGTCGATCCGATGTCCGAGTTCCCAAGACTCACCTAAGTTCATCTACAAAAGACAACACACGAGATGAGTGTTGGTCAGAATATCGAACGATAAACAAGCAAATAGGCAGACCAGGAGTACTCAACAGATTAAAGAACGACTATGTTTAAAGAAAATTCAGAACTCAAGAAGTCAGAAAATTTTCTTGAGTTAGGGCAAAAAAGTTTATGAAGCTTAGAATAAGCAAGATGAAAGACGGACGCAATGCAGTTCAGAAACAAGCTTTATGGCAGTAAACCCACATGAAGACATGATAAAGAAGAATCGCAGAAGTTTCTAACCCTAGGGTTTCCTAAGCATTTTTCTACAGCATAGTGAAAGTTGCATTCGAAATGTATACATGCAAAGATAAACATAAAGGAGTCAGAAACTTACTCAAGATTCGAATGTCAGGGTTCGAGCAACGTCTATCCAACTTGCAGTTGTATGAAGGCACTTCGGCAACTTTGAAGCCAAGAAATTTTTTTTTTCGCTCTGGAACTTACTTAGCAAAGAAGGGTGATGAAATGAGTTTATGTGCCAATGTTGTGGGTATTTATAGGCAAGTCACGAAAAGGGGTAATTGTCTCAAAGAAACCTCAGACACCTCAGCTTCCCGCCTCAAAAACAAATATGGGAAATCAAAAGTAATCGAGTGCAACCGTCAGCCGTGGAGAGAGAAAATCAGATTTCAAAATATTAATTATCAGAGCATTTATTAGCCGAAAACCGAAGGGACGCCCAGTCAGCTTCACATCGAGTCTCGAACGGTCACGCTTGACACGTGTCCCCATCCAAAGGCAGAACCAGTTCAGATGAAGTCTACACGCAACCTCAAAGGTCCCGTACAGACTTGGGGGCAAATGTTATCCCAAATTTTACACTCTCACGTGGCATCACGAGAACGGTGACACGTGGAGTCCACTTGGAACATCTGCTCAGGAAGATAGGCCGAGCAGGATGCCTCGCTGGCATGTCCAGAGTAAGATATTCAGTGATCCGTGCAGAGCAATCAACACTTAGCGAATTCAACTTTCGCATCATGAGTCATCAGCTCAATTCCTATAACTCAGGGATCAATTTACGTGGATACGGCATACATACGATCCCACTATCAGTGTATTCAGCCTCCATCCCACGATCCTTGCATTCAGTAGTGATCCCACGATCTTTCTGTTTATACGCATTGTAACGAGAGAGGAAACTCTTCCTCCTCAAGTTTCCCAACCCTATAAATAGTGCTGCATATTCACTGGGCAGGGGGATCGATCGGTCGAAAAGCAGCTAAGCTAAGACTATACTATTATCTAAGAATTATATATTTAGAGATACTATTGTAAGAGCTATAAGAAAAGGAATCTTCTTCCTTGATCTTTAGTCAATACAAATAACGAGGATTAGGCTATTACCGAACTGCTCGGGGCTGAACCTCTATAGAATTCCTGTGTCTTATTATTGCTTTATCATATATCTATTACTACATATCATTTATCGCTTATAAAATAGATTCATTGTGGTTGGCTAAAAGCGAAGTCAACAAAACATATCTAAATTACACTTTATTTTAAGACACTAAGCATGTCTTAAAAATACACATTTTAGTTTTAGACACCAAGTATGTCTTAACTTTCTCATATTGGAGTATGCACCCCCACACTTTTACATTTCATTATCAAGAAAATATCTTGATTTTAAAATAGAAAAGACCACTTTATCTTTCTCTTAAATGTAATTTCCTTTTTGAAATTATTTTCACTAAAATTTGACACCAAATATGTTAAAATTTTCACATATGCACATAGCCAAATTTGATTTAGAATTTGAGTTCAAAATCAAATAAATTAATTAATAATGTCTCAACACATTTTAATTAAATTTGTGGCTCACCCCCACATTTCTAGCATAAAGTATACATAAAATATCACTTTTGTGTATTTTCTCTTGAAATGACTCTTTAAGGTCACCTTAAAAATACCATTTGACATTTTTAGTTTTCTCAATAAAACTAAAATACCAAACTCACATTACTACTCACAAAATAATGTGATTATTTTTACTCATAATTTTAAGGTTATCTCATCATTGAGATTAGCTTAAAATTATACCAAAGTTAACAAAATTCTCATCAATTTTGTTCACAACTTTAATTATTTAAGATTTTAAAATTACTTTCCCCATTTTGTTATCTTTGATTCACTTTATTTTTGGATCCACTTTTGATCCACCATTTGTTCTTGCTATGACAATGCAAGTCCAATAAAAGTGTAACTCTCATAGTTCACTTTTTTTTATCTCATAAAATGAGATAATTATCACTTTAAATTCTCAAAGGATGTAACTTCTCACAAGTTACAATTTTTTTTTTTCAAAATCACTATTGAAAAAGAATTTCAAATCCTCTTTATTCACAATATATATGATAATAATCTACACATCAATAGTAATAAAATTATATAATTTGTATACATTATCATATACATTATATAATTTGTATATTAATGTACAAAATTATATATAACCCATTCATGAATTATAACTCTCAAATAATAATTATATGACAACTAATATAATATGTATGTAACATACATAATATTAATTATATAAACATACATGTTATATATCTCATATACATATAACATATATGGGTGTGCTCTTAATGGGTATTACCCATGAATGGGTATTTAATTATGGACCGTTAGATTTAATCAAATGGATGATATTTAAAGTTATAAATAATTTTTTTAAAATTAATATTTTTTATTTTGACTTGTTACCTGATGACATGGCGGTCATCTTATTTATCAAATTCTCCTTTTTTTTTCTTCTCATTCATTCTCAAGTGAATATATTATAATTAAAAAAAAATATTAATTTATAATTGTTGTTTTAAGTAATTTGAACACATACTCATTTTAACCTTCATATGATTGACGGAGATTATATCTTTACAAGCACTACATCCCTTATTGATATTCTAAAGAATATTGGAATTTTCATCTCATTGAAAAATGGTGAACCGTGAAGCTTTATCTCCTTTCTTACTTATGTTTTCTTTTTATGGAAAAGACAAAAAAAAAAAAAAAAGGTCGAAAGACTATACTAAACATGGATAAGAAAGACAACATTGATAGACATAATTTAAACAGTAAAGTTAGTTGGTGAACACCTTCATATACAACAATATTAATAATAAGTCTTACTCTTACCAGTAAAAACAACATTGAGCAAAAGCACACCCTACAATGAAAATTATGAGAAACTAAATAAGAGAGAAACATTTATTAAGAATATTCAACAGAAAACTGAACAGCCAATTTTTCAAGATTTCCATGAAAAGGAACAAAACAACTCGAACAACTCCTTAAAATGTTGAGTAGACTAGAGGGCATCTTAACCCCTTCAGGGACTAGAGGGTATCTTAACCCATGAGCTCAAGCTATTGTAAGGATCATTTGTGACATTCCCTTTGAATTGAAGCAGAATCTCTTTCTTAGTTGCAGCAAAAACTGATTGAATTCCGAGAAAAAACCAAAGAAAGCAGCACAGAACAAGAGCATGAGAAAAACAAAAATGGTGGACTTTTCTCATGCTCGAAAACAAAGTTTTTGCAGCAAAAGTGAACAAGATGCCTACCTATCCGTTTGGCATTGTGACAGTTGAATGCGATGAAGAGTAGATCCAACCTCTGCCTCTACTCTAAAGCTCAAAACTATTGCAATTGTTGCCGTTTCCGATTCTTGGATTTTCCAATATAACGAGCAAAACAACTCGATCGAAACCATGTAACAACATTTTTCACCAAATGGGTCTCACTCAAAAAACAAAAAAATGGAGAAAAAACACTAAAAAAATTCAGCACATACCCAATTCATATCTACTTGTTTTAGCAACTGGGTGTTTCTCAAACAAGGTTAAAGTACCAAAAAAAAAAAATTGAACTTTAGAGCAAGAAAGAAGAAAAATGGTGGGTGATGGACTCGGAAGGTGTGGGCTTTAATTGCTAATGAGAAAGGGGCCAATTCTCTTTGCCCGTCGAGGAGAGAGAGAGAGAGAGAGAGAGAGAGAGAGAGAGAGAGAGAGAGAGAGAGAGAGAGGTGCAGGGGGTTTGAAGGGTAGGGAAACCGGACTTTGGGATTATTTTCGGCTGAGGGTGGCTGGAGGTATGCTTGTCGCGGCTGGGCTGTGGCTGTGGCCGGCGGCTGTAATTTTCAGAGAGAGAGTGAACAGAGCAGGGGAGGGCGAGAGAAAAAATAAATAAATAAATAAATTATAATTATTGGAATCATTATTCTTTATAATTAAAAAAATAAATAAAATTAAAAAAAAAATGTTGGTAACCTGCTATAGTAGGTCACCAAATTGCCACCTCATCAATTTTTTTAGTACCCATTAATGGGTATTACCCATTTAGAAATCATCCTAACATATATATCATATCATATACACATAATATATATAAATACACAAGTATATATGTTACATACCTCGCACATATATAACATTTACACACTTAATATGCATGATATATATATTATATATATGTATGTCTCATATAAATACATAAAAAATAAGTATTTCTACACATTTAATCTCACAATGTATATGTATATTATATTATATCTCATCATATATATAATACACATAACTCATATTCATGCTATATATACATATAATAACATGATATAAATTCAAATACCATATTATATACTACTATATATATTAATATGATATAAACACATAATCACATGTACGTCACATATATATAACTCATATATATATCATATATATTACTATCATATAAAATAGTAAATCACATTATACACCACCATGCTCACTCATGAATGGTTTTCATATAAAATCTCTTATCCTTGTATTCTCAGAATTTTGATTTATCTCCTCCTCCATTGAAAAGGGTTAAGCTTTTGTTTGTTAGAGATTTTATTACAATATTGAAAGAAAATCAAGATATTATAATTCTATTGTAATATAATACAAGGACCAACAAAGAGATTAAATAAATTTAACAACAACATAATATACAATATATATACACTATTATGTAGAAGAAGATATGTATAACACATGTAATATAATATATGTATATATATAACAAGAGAATAATATATATATAAACACTCACTCACAACCTTGAGTGTAGATTAGTAGGGATCATCATGACTTGAACAAGGTATTACACCTTTGTCCAAAAGCTTATTTTCCCCTATCTCTAAGCACTAAGGGAACTCTCATGGAAATAGCTTTGGGAATTATCAAGTCTTAGGGTTTTCTAGCAAAGTGCTTTCTTGATAGAAAACTTCATCTCCAAAATGAGCATCTTAGACCTCTTTATATAGTCTTTAGGATATCACCATTTGAAATTCAAACTCATAACCTCCATAGATGTTATGAACTCAAATGTAACTCCTACATACACCATAACTCCTATGGCATTAAGAATTTCAAATTAAGATGTGTAACATCTTTTTATACTCTTAATGTTGGTGATAATGGTGGAGGTTACTCATAGTAACAAGTAACTCCCCAAATATTACAAAAAGATGACAACTAATATACATTGTCATATGTTATATACTATTAGTTTATTACACATATTTAATCTATATATTATAATATTATAAATAATATAACAATCCCCCACTAGATTAAATATTATCTCTTTAGTAACAAACTTGTAACTTTTGTAACATTTATTTAATTAATCAAAATATTATATCAAAATATAACATAAAATGTATATTTATTTACACAATGTTATATTTTCTTTGATTCAGATTGCAAAGCTTATAGTATATTCTTTAACCGGTCATAGTGAATTTGTATGACCAAGAAGGAAGTATCTCCAAGGTATTTTTTTTTTTTGTATTTTCAATTAACTTTTTCAAATTACGCATATAATTAAATATATATATGCATTACACGTAACTTCTGCCTAGTATACAAACGTATACCGTTGATTTTTTGTTGTTTTAGAAAATTATTTGAAGAAAAAGAAAATAAAATTATTTGGGTTAGAATGTGAATTTATATGCAACAATTTAGGGTTAGAAATATTATTAAGAAGATATACATTAATTATTTATGAAAATCGTTATACTGTTGGCAATGGTTTTTTTTTTATGAATTATAAATTTTTTAAAGGTTTTTTTCAATTTTAATTAAAAAAAGTAACAATATTACAAAAATATTTTTAGCTGGCCAAATAAATAAATATACAGCCCAAATATAAAAAATTACACAAATACCACTTACACACACTTTCAACCTAGGATCCATGCTTCCTGGACAACTATCGCGCAACCATCGTGCAACTACGCAGCAACCCAACGCAACCGAAACAAAAATTCAATCAGAAAGAGAACCACCATTAATTTCGGCGACTTCACCTGAGAAAACGACCAGAATCAATTAAAATAGGGGCTGCTTCGAATTCATAAAAAAAGTGTAGAAAAACTACTACGAAACTAAAATTCAACTAGAAATCTAGTGTAATTTACATAAAACTAATGCCATGATTTCAATTTTTAGATCCATGAAAGGCAGATCTCAAAAAGTTGAACTGTAGTTCCCAAACAATCCAACTAAGTATAATCAAAAAAAAATTACATCAATACTATAGTAAAATATTTATCCTGATGTATTTTTGTTGTTTTCCAAATTTAAAAGTGAATTTATTCATATTAAATCATTAAGAGACATGTAGATAGAGTTACGTATGTGGTAACACTATTCTGATTTTTAATGTTTTACAATAGTTGCATTACAGTTGCATCACAGTTGCCTAAACATTTTGCTAATAGTTATTTCGTCTGATTGAAATATTCGTCTGATGCAACCTTCAGCCAATCACCCAGCAACCACCCAGAAACTTTCGTCTGATTGAAACCTTCGTCTGATGCAACCTTTGGCCAACCACCATGCAACCATCGTCTGATTGAAACCTTCGTCTGATGCAACTACCGCGCAACCACGCAGCAACCAACCTGCAACCATCGTCTGATTGTGTAAGTGATGATAGTGTAAGTGGTATTTTGGTAATTAAAATCACATAAAAGGTATAAATGTTATATTTACCTTATGGAGATATTTTTGTAAATAAAATGTCAATTTATATTTTCTATGTAATAATTCTTTTTTTTTTAATTATTTAATTAATAAAAAATAATTTAGAATTATTAATATTATTAAGTAAATATATATATATTTAGTTATTTATTAAAAACGTTTTTCCAACAATTTTTTTTTTATGAATTAATAATAAAAAAATAAAAATAATAAAAGGTTAGGAAAAATAATAACAACATATATACAATAATTAATGAATTAATTAATTAATTAAAATTTATAAACCAAATAAAAAAAATAAAAAATAAGAGAATTAAAGAGAGAAGAGAAAATTAGCTTTAAAATAAATTTTGGAGCCCCATGCTATATAGATAAACTAGGAAACAAACTGCGCCTTGCGTGCGGTTGTAATTTATTTAGTGGTAATTAAATATTAAAATTATATTAAATTTTTAAATTTTTTATATATTTGATGTATTTTTATAATAATATGAGTAACTATTAATTAATTTTTTCTTCGTATTTAATAAAAATAATTTTGATATTGTAAAGTATAACTTTTCTAATTGTTTTGAACTTAATAAATATCTTTTATTATATTATTTATTATACATATATATATTATAAGTTTTTAAAATATACACATAAATTAAATTAAAATTAAAAATATATATCTATAATAATTGATATATATATTTAATAGGAAATATTTTTAAAATTATTGTCATCATCATAATCAGTGTATCTCATAGTCCTCACTTTCCTTCTTAATAGGCTTGCTCTCTCACGTAAAAAAAAATAGGCTTGCTCTTCATATAAAAAAGATAATGAACGAAAAACCCTCACACAAAATTGAGATCTAAAAAAATTACAAATAATTTCAAAACAGTCGTCTTCACCGTATTTCACTTGTAGTATAATTATTTTTTAAATATCCTAAAAAACATAAACAAATGTAAAAAGTCAAAACATGATGATAGATTTTAGAGTTATCTATTTTTTAAAAAATGTCATTTTTAAATATCTTATTTTTTTGTTTAAAAAAAAAACCAAAAGCACGAGAAAAAAAAATACATCAATCTTAATTTCAAAAGATAAAAATAAAACGTGATGAAGAGAAAAGGCAAAAGGCCTGAAAAAAAAAAAAAAAAAAAAAAAGAGTTATTATTTTTTATAAAAATATAATAAAAAATAAGAGAATTATTGAGAAAATAAATAAATAAATATATATTATATTAATTAATATTTATAAAACTAATAAAAAATATTTAAAAGAAATGAGAGAATTAAGAAAAGAACAAATAATGCTAATTAGAGAGATTTTGGGGCAGAGCCAGGAGAAAATATTAGGGGGGGCCATTAATTTATTCTTGTGTAAAAGTTCTATACCAAATACATTTTTCATATAATTATAAAATAGTTTTAATACAAAAATATGTTAAGCAATTAAATTTAATTGTTAGAAATTCAATATCATGCAATCAATAATGATAATAATATCATAAATTATATATATAATTCTTGTAAAAAAAATCTTAAAATGAAGAAATATAATATCTTAATTTTTTTTATTAAATAACAAAAATTGATCACAAATTATAATTTATAAAAGTTTAAATACTTAATAATGCTCTTATTGCTTTAATAATATATACACTATAAAAAATCTTAATTACTTTTAATTATAACAAAATTTGTGACTAAAAGTAGAAAAATTGTGACTAATTATAAATTATTATTCTTATATTGTGACTAAAAAATTCGTGGCTAAAGGTATTAGTCACAAAAACTACAATTTGTTGTGACTAAATATGTTTTTAGTCACAATACTTGTTGTAACTAAAACTAAATTAGTGACAGCTTGTGTCTAAATGGTATGTTTTAGTCACAAATAATTTTTTGTTGTGACTAAAAGTCACATTTAGTCACAAAAAATTTATGTTATAATTAAAAAGTTATCGGTAGCAGTTTTTTATAGTGACAATATTAATTATATATTTTTTTCTTCTTTAATTATTGTATTACTCGTCTATTGTAGTAAAAATATTAAAATTAATTTTAGATCAATTATTCTTAAATAACTAATTTACTTTTATTTAGAGAAATAATAATTTATTTTACATTGAAAGAATGTGGATATTTCACTCCAAAATAAATAATTAGAAATTAGAAAGAAATGTATATACATCATTATCAAAGAATTTAAATTTTGAAAAGTTAAAATATAATAAAATATTATTATACATGGGAAAGTCATTAAAAGTAGTATATATATATATATCATATAGTGATCAAATAAGTATAATATTATATATAAAATTGAGGGGGGCCAGGGCCACCCAATTGTATAAGGTGGCTCTGCCCCTGCACGTCACTATTTCATATCTCTTCTTTATATATATATGTCTAAATGTATAGGTAAATTGATAGATTTCAAATTTATGAAAAATATTAATTAATAATATTTAATATTACTTAAAAATGTTAAAAATTGAGAAAGAGAATAGACTAAATTAAAGTAGTGAAAAATCAAAATTCATGTATATGAGAATAAATACAAAAAGATGATTTGTCATCATAACAATACATAAATTTTTTAAAATTATAAAAGTGATTATCCAAATAATTTATTAGAGTTCAAAAAAAAAAGTTCATTAGAGATTTACATATCTAAAATCATTGACCCTAAATCAAGAGCAAGAGCCTCTTTCTATAGCCTTCTGCTCATATCACAATGCACACTCATTAAAAATTATAATAAACAAAAGTTAAAAAAAAAAAAAAGCATATCACAAAAGTCAAAATTATCTCTCTTAATTCATTAAGGTAATATAAAACTAATAGTAATTAAGTTTATAAATAAAAAATTATCTACTAATAAAGCCTTAAAGATGTGTATCCAAGTCAATAAAATCAAACTAACATAAGTATATGTATGGTTCAAAGAATAAAGAAACACTAAAGAGAACAATAAAATAATAAAATTACCATCTTATATGAACCATATTGTATATTGTAATCCAATGAGAAAATAAAAATGAGAGAGATGAATATATACATATATATTAGGAAAAGTGATGTGATTTATGCATGATTTAGAATTAATGTATATATATAGATAATTATTATCTATATTTTTTTAGAGTTTGGTAGAAGATTTTTTTAAAAAAAAAATTATAAAATAATTAGAAAATAAAAGTAGAAGATTTTTTTAAAAAAATAATAAAATATTTAGAAAATAACTTTGTATATATGGAAAAAAAAAAACTAATAACTATATATTTTTTTGGAGTTATTATTTTTTTAAAAAAATAATAAATGAATTAAGGAAAAATATATTTTATATTATAATAAATGAATTAAGGAAAAAATATATTTTATATTAATTAATATATATAAAATTAATAAAAAAATAAATTAATATATATGAAATTAATAAAAAATTAAAGAAAAAACAGAATTAAGGAGAAAAAAGAAAGGTGACTTTAAAACATTTTTAGACCGCCACATCACCGTTTCATACTTCTCCTTTATATATAAATATATAGATATATAGATAGACTAGAAGAAAGCTACGTGCGAGGCACATATAATTAGTTTTATATTAGATGCTTTCTATTTTATTTAAAAAATAATACAATAAATAATTGAAGGAAAAATATTATTAGTTATTGTTTGAAATTATTTTTAATTTATATTCAATTAATGTCAATAATAATATTGTAAATTAAAAGTAAGTATTGAATGCAATATTATACCGTGTATATCCCACTATTTGTAAAATCTGTATCAACTAAGACTTGCCTTTTGAAAAGATTAACAAAATTGCATTGAAATATTGAGATGACAAGGTAATAAAGACAACAGTGCATGCGTGCATGCTCTCACACATAGACCATGTTCCATAATGGGATAAAATAGGAAAGGACTCAAGGAGAGTTCTTCCATTCTCCATCCATTCATATGTATAACAAAAATTGGCAGAAGGAAACAAAATCCTTGATTCCTTGTTTACTCTTTCTCAGTCATTTTTAGTTACGATTATTTTTATTACAATTGATAAATATTAAACGTACCCATATACAGGGGATATAATAATGACATTGAACAAGATAAGTTGTAGAACCATAAAATGATTAAAACTAAGTCACATCTCAAAAATCATAAATAAGAGATAACATAATTAAAGTTAACTATAAAGAAAACATAAGCCTACAGTAGTGTTATTTGCATACAAAATTTAGATCCTCTAAAGATTTTAAGATGGTGGAATTTTCTCTTTTATTTGACTCTCAAGTTCCAATAGTTGCATTGTATTGCAGAAGAATAAAAAACAACTAAATATGTAATTATGTGAATTCCAAACCCATATTCAAATGTTTGAATTTCAAATTTCTATTGGAGATTTTATCAAAAAAAAAAAGACTTTCTATTGGAGATTGTGCCTTTCCAATTAGATAAGAAACTGCCTTTCCTTAGTTACTGTTATCAGTGTCCATATTAAGAAACAAGAGTTCAACCAGATCATTCTCATCAATTTCAATCTCATCATGTAGAACAATCTAGGTATAGGAAAAAGAAACATAACCATTAGAGGTTACAATATTTATAACAAACCAAATCTTCCAATTAATTATAGAGAAAAATCTAGTATTATAAATCTTACACACACATGGGCAACAATTTCAACAATACTCAGAATTATAAAAAAAAAATTGATAACACAAAATTATAAAAGTTATTAGTTTTATAGTAACTTTTTTTTTTATGATTATAGGTGTTTTAGTGTAAAAATTTACCCATAGCAGCTTTCGTGATGTTCTAAGAATTCAACTTGAAAAACCGTGTTTTTGCAAATGTCAGTTGTATATAAGAAAATCTAAAAACTGTAAGCATTTGCAGCAGCAGAATGTAATTCTGCTACAGCAAAACTAATCAGGCAGAATATAAAATATTTGCAGAAAAAGAAATAACTTGACACAAGAGATTTATACGTGGTATCAGTGTTCTCACGAACACTCCTAGTCCACGGGGCCACGCCCAGAGAATGAAATCAATTAATAAAGTATCAAAATTACAAAGACAATTGACTTAAACAAGTTTAGACTCCCTCTAAAGTATTGCCGCAATCTTTTGTAATCCACTTTATGAATCTGACTTCGTGAAACACCTTCAAGCCCGAACTCCCTTCGTCTTTGAAGTGTGAGTGCTTACTTCCTCCCGAAGTAAGGCTTCAACAAGTCTTCTCCCGAAGACCAAGTGCTTACTTCCTCCCGAAGTAAGGCTTTATCAAGTCTTCTCCCGAAGACCAATCTCTTGTTCAGTCACGTAGTTCTTCACAACCTCTAGGATAGAGTAAGAACATAAATAGAACAACTAGAGCCTAGATGAACAACTAGGCTCTCACAAAACAAAGAAACACTCTCTTCTCTCAAAAGATAAATGCAAAAAATGAATAAGTAAAGAGGTAATTCGAATGGTTGCTCTCTAGGCTCTATTTGTAGAACATAGAAACCAAAGAGGCAACCACAAGTTCGAATTAGCAGCTGTACAAAAACTTTCCTAAGAAAACACGATCTGCTACATCAGATTCGGATGCTGACGCAGCAGATCTGACCAGAAACGGGAAACTTACTAAAATCGGGTCCGATCCTC
Organism: Cannabis sativa; assembly: GCF_029168945.1. Taxonomy (NCBI): domain Eukaryota; kingdom Viridiplantae; phylum Streptophyta; class Magnoliopsida; order Rosales; family Cannabaceae; genus Cannabis; species Cannabis sativa. The sequence goes on from NC_083607.1 coordinate 21,592,638, forward strand.
TATCAATGCTTGATTCCTGCCAAAAACAGATTAGATATTATGATTGTATCAAGATACAATCGAAATTAATAAGGAAAAGGCAATAATCAAAGTTTCCCTAAAAAAGACAACTTTCCAAAAGAGAATTTCTTCTCTTTTGAGAAGTTTTCAACAAAGGAAAGTTCAGCTGAAAGTGCAACTTTCCAAACAAGGAAAAGAGCAACTACAATCCGAATTTATAAGGTAAGAATTCGAATATGAATGCATAGCAATCTTACCATAAATGGAAAAATTATTTTGTCAACTAACTTGCCAAAAAAGGACTTTACAATCTCCCCCTTTGGCACTTTAGATGAACAAAATAATTTTTAACATAAAGTACCTGCAAGGCAAAGGTAGCAAGAGCAAAAGATACTACTCCCCCTGAGTAATACAATCGAATATCACAAAGAAACCAAAAAACCAAAAACATGCTAACTTTAAAAGATATGTTCACAAGTACTAACCAACCACAACTCCCCCTGGAAAAAGGGTCCAGAGTTGGGCAACAAACAAATTAAAAATAGATATCTCTCCCCCTTTTTGTTTATCGGAGTGCCAAAGTAAACAAAGAAAGAAAAATAGATATAAGTTCAATCAAAAGCAAAGAAGAAACAACTTAGTCTCGGTAGATTTTAATCAAAGAAGACAGTTGCTTGGACATCTCATGCTGGACTTCTTCCATTGCTCCAAGGCGATTATGCAAATTCTAAAGTTCGGACTTGACTTCCAGGAGTTCTGCTGCAGCAGAACTTGAACTTGCAGTAGCAGAAGCAGCAGCAGCACCAGCCTTTGGCCATTTTTGAAACACACCATCATAGTATTCAGAGGGCTGGAATGTAGGTCCACTGATAGGAGGCTCAAGTGTTTCATGAGATTGGGCCACATTCTTCTATGAAGATAAAACCTTATAAATTAGATTTGGAAACACAAGTTTAAAGGTTGGCTTTTTACCTCTTCGGAAGGAGACAATCTGGTTCAGAATGTGGGAGGCCAAATCAATGGAAGTGCCAAAAGTGATGCGGTATAAGAGTGAAGCCACATCTTGAGATACTACGGTCTTGTTTGAATTAGGAACCCAATTGCTTAATGCAAACCGCATAAGAGATGCATGAGCAAAAGTGAGGTGAGTGATTCGAAGACTCTCCCCTGGTTTCAACTCAGAACGAGCCCCCGTGAGTTCAGAGTGCATCAACTCACGATCCATGGACATCACTGCATTGGAGACATTCTCGGGCAATTGCAAAGCTTGAGCAATATCCTTTTCAGAAAAAGAGAACCAATGACCCCTAACATAAACTCTTTGATAAAGTCTAGAATTCTCATCAAGGAAATCATCAGTGAGATTAGCATAAAAATCCTTAACAATGTTTGCAATGTATCCAATGAAACCAGTGAGAATGTTTTCCCATTGATGAAATTGAATGAACTTTACAATACCATAAACACGATGAGCATGCAAATCATAGTTTCTCTCACTTTCAAACTTACGATTTGCATATAAATTCCAGTCACGTTCATTGTCTCGATAATAAAATCGAGGACAGCCAGAAAGAGAGGAAGGGACATTACCAGGAGAGGGATCTTTCATGGGCTGCTTGCCTTTGGCAGCAGCAGAGGCCTTTGCTGCAGAAGCAGATTTTGGTCGAGGAAGCTCTGGCTCGAGTTCTGTGTCCTCACTGTCCTTCTCAGAGTAAAGAGACACTGATTTGTCTGAAGAAACTTCCATTGGATCCTCTTCTTCTGAACTGGAACTTGATGAGGCCGAGGGTGGATTAGTCTTTAGTTTCTTCTTGGCTGGAGGGACTGTCTTATCACGAGATTGCGAGGCTTGAAGTTCCTTCTCAGCAGAGGCTTACTGGGCTCGAGTTCGAGTAGAAGGGCCTGTTGGAGTGGAGCCAGGCATTGATGCAGCAGGAGGAGGAACAGCCAACGGAGGAGGAGATTCCTTCGAAGATTCAGATGAAGAAGACCAGGTTCGAAGAGGTCTTACCGATTTTCGAGCAACTTGCTTGGGTGGACGTTTTGGCTTCTCAGTTTGAGATTCACGCTGGGGAAGCGATGAATCTCCAAGCTTTGCAACAGCAGGAGGATGAACTGAGGCAGCAGGGGGTGCATTGGAAGGAGTTGCAACAGTTTCTTCCAATTTTTTAGAGTGCCCTAGATTCTTGGTTCTCACCATTTTGGATCTGAAAAAGAAGATGAACAGAAACACACAAGAAACAAGAAAAAGGGTTCGGGTAGGTGGTGAGTTAAATGACAAAGATTGGTTTATATAAACTTGAAAGCAAGACAAGAAAAGGAAACCAATTTTGAAAATTTAAATGATAACCGCCAGCCCATGAACACATAAAAGGAAACCGCCCACTCCTCAACTCCTTTCCCTTTTTTTAAAAAAAAAAAAAAATTAAAGGAAACTAGAATTGCCAACAATATTTCAAAAAATAAATCAATCTTTCAAGAATAAAGACACATTACCATATAAAGATTAATCTTTACTTGGAAAAATATCAAAATAAATCAAAGAAGAATGAATGTTGATACTTACCATTTAAGCACAAGATTTCCTTAACCCATGATGCAAGTCACACGCCTCCCTCTCCTTTTTATTATTATTATTTTTTTTATTTTTTTTTATTTATAAGAAACCGAAAATAAAATAAAATGTGTACAATAAATATATGAGATTCTACACAAGCAATGGAATCAAAAATCATTGAAAATTGATAAATTAAAATACATGTTATGCTTTTTAAAGAAAATAACTAATTAGTATCTCAGGGACAAATCATACTTAATTGATGTTGAGGAAAAAGATATGCATGTTACTAAAAATTGTGAATCAGGATTATCAATTTAATTCAATAGAGGAGACTTACAAATTTGAACACACTTGTCAGACATAAGTGTGTGCAGTGAAAATAGGATCATTGTCCTTGGCAAGATTTTTCATTTTTGCCTTTTTCAAATTGATCCCGCAACTGGATGCTATCACACCATACTGAAGGTAGTCCTTTTCTATGGTAGTGCATCCTTATCATAGTTGCTAATTACAATGTTCCAGCTTACTCAACAGATGGCTTTCACACCTCAGTATGGGTAGCTCTAATCCAGCAAGGGGCCTGACAAGACTGAAACAAAAATTGCTCAACTCTGTATAAGTACATTTTTTTAATCCTAGACACAAATAAATAGTAACATGAATCTTTTAACACAACATCACACAGTATGATAAGGATGAGATCCTAACTAATTATAATCCAAAAGCATAAACATGATTTGTCAAAATACAATGAAAGTAGATTAAAAGCAAGAGAAGAATCACATAACAATATTGTACAAAAATATGAACAAGAGAGATTTAAACAATGCAAACTCCCAAAGACTTTCTGAGGGAGTCAAACCGACTTGCATCTAGGGCCTTTGTGAAAATATCAGCTAATTGTTTTTCAATATCAACATATTCTAATTGCAATGATTTATTTTCAACAAGTTCCCTGATAAAGTGATGCCTTATATCAATGTGCTTTGTTCTAGAATGTTGAACAGGATTTTTGGAAATATTTATGGCACTAGTGTTATCACAAAAAGTAGTCAAAATACCCAATTCAAATCCATAATCAATCAACATTTATTTCAACCACAATAATTGAGTACAACAACTGCCAGCAGCTATGTACTCAGCTTCGGCAGTAGACAAGGATATGGAATTCTGTTTCTTGCTATGCCAAGATACTAGATTATTCCCAAGAAAGAAACACCCTCCACTTGTGCTCTTTCGATCATCAGCATTGCCTGCCCAATCTGCATCACTAAAACAAGCAAGATTAGAATTAGTATCTTTCGAGTACCAAATTCCATAATCAGGGGTGCTATTAACATATCTAATAATCCTTTTAACAGCTGATACATGAGATTCCATAGGATTACTTTGATATCTAGCACACACTCCCACACTGTAACAAATATCAGGACGACTAGCAGTTAGATACAAAAGACTTCCAATCATGCTACGATAAAGTGTAGTGTCTACCTTTACTCCATTCTCATCTTTTGTCAATTTAAATGTGGTGCTCATTGGAGTACTTACCTGCTTAGCCGATTCAAGGCCAAATTTCTTGACAAGGTTCTTGGCATACTTACTTTGAGGTACAAATGTACCTCCTTCTATTTGTCTCACTTGAAGACCTAAAAAGAAATTAAGCTCACCACCCATACTCATTTCAAATTCACTTTTCATTTGATCGACAAATACCTGCACTTCATGGTTAGATGTAGAACCAAAAACTATATCATCAACATAAATTTGAGCAATGATAAAATCAGATTTTATATGCTTGATGAAAAGAGTTTTATCCACATTGCCTCTTTGATAGTCATGAGAAAGTAAAAATTGAGTCAACCTTTCATACCAAGCTCGAGGAGCTTGTTTCAGACCATACAAAGCTTTTTCAAGCTTGTATACATGGTCTGGAAATTGAGGATCTTCGAATCCTTTTGGTTGCTCAACATAAACTTCCTCATTCAAAATACCATTTAGGAAGGAAGATTTCACATCCATTTGAAACAATTTAATATTCAAGATACAAGCAATACACAAAAGTAAACGAATTGATTCTAATCTTGCAACAGGAGCAAAAGTTTCATCAAAATCAATACCTTCTACCTGTGTGTACCCTTGTGCCACCAAACGAGCCTTGTTTCTCACAATTGTACCAAACTCATCACTTTTATTTTTAAATAACCACTTTGTTCCAATTACATTTATACCTTTTGGTCTTCGGACCAAAATCCATACCTTGTTTCGAACAAATTGGTTGAGTTCCTCTTGCATTGCATTGAGCCATTCCTCAAAGGACATGACTTCCTTCACATTTTTCGGTTCATATTGAGAAACAAAACAAAGAAAGCTGATTAAATTAACATACCTTCTGCGAGTTACCATGCTTTCTTCAGGATTTCCAAGAATGAGATCTTTTGGATGATTCAATTTGACTCTGGTGCTTGGTTCTTTCTGAATAGAATCAGTGATGATGTTTGGATGAGTCAAGATAGACGGGTCTGGTTCTCCAATCTCAGTTGCAGTAGCAGATTCGGCATTTGCAGCATCAGAAATGGGTTCTGCTGCATCAGGATCTGCTTTTGCTGCTTCTGGAGGAGCATCCATGAGACTATCTATCTTGGCTTCTGTGGAAAACTCTGAAAAATCTTTAAAATCATCAACAACCACATTAGCTGATTCCAAAACAGTTTGAGTTCTCATGTTATAAACACGATAAGCTCTACTGCTTAAGGAATATCCAATAAACACACCAACATCACTTTTAGCATCAAATTTACCAATATGCTCACGATCTCTATAGACATAACACACATAACCAAAAACATAAAAATGACTTACATTGGGGCGCTTACCTTTCCAGATTTCATAAGATGTTTGTGAGGTACTGGACGAATAAACACTCTGTTTATTATATAGCAAGCTGTGTTAATAGCTTCAGCCCATAAGCGTTTTGTCAACTTCTTGCTATTTAACATCACTCTTGCCATTTCCTGCAATGTTCGATTCTTCCTCTCAACAACTCCATTTTGTTAAGGAGTTTTGGGAGCTGAAAATTCATGAGTTATACCTGTAGACTTGCAGAAATCATCATACACAGAATTTTCAAACTCCTTACCATGATTACTTCGAATTCGAACAATTTTCCCAATATTACAACCTTTCTCAACTCTTAATCTCAAACAAAGAGTTTTAAAGGCATCAAAAGTGTCAGACTTTTCTCTTAAGAAATCTACCCAAGTAAAACGAGAGAAATCATCAACACACACAAAGATATATCGTTTACCATTCAAACTTTCAACTTGGATTGGACCCATAAGATCCATGTGAAGCAATTCCAATACTTTTGAGGTATTGATATCAGACACAGGCTTGTGAGTGATTTTTAATTGCTTCCCAAGTTGACACGGTTCACACTTACCAACACTTTCCTTACCAAGCTTGGGAAGTCCTCGAACAATACCTGCATTTGACAATTTTTTCAGGTTTTTAAAATTAATATGCCCAAGCTTGGCATACCATAGATCTGTGGTGTTGTTGATAGCTGAATGACAAGTAAACACAGGGGTTAGAGTGTAACAGTTATCATTGGATCGAAATCCTTGCAAGATACATTCATTATCATCATTCAAAACATAGCAATAATCACTATCAAATGAAACAGTAAACCCTTGGTCAAAAATTTGACTGATGCTAAGTAAATTAGCCCTCAGTCCTTCAACTAACATCACTTTTTTCAGTCTAGGTAACCCTTCAAAATTTAGAGTTCCCATACCAACAACTTTTCCAGATAGGTCATTACCAAAAGTGACTTCTCCACATTGCATAGGCCGATTGTTAGTCAAAAAGTCCTTGTCACCTGTCATATGTCTAGAACAACCACTGTCAAAATACCACATTTGAGATGCAGCAGTTTTATCAGAAAAACCAGCTAGACAATTCTTTTTTACCCATATTTGTTTCAAACCTTTATGTTTCTTTTGAGATTTTTCCAAATTATCTAAATAATTTGTTTTAAACAGATTTATCAACGTGAAACATTTAGGTCTGATATGTCCTTTTCTACCACAAAAATGACAAGTGGGAACAAATCTTTTTACCTGAGATCTTACTCTTTTCGAAAATCCTGGAGATTTTGCAGCATCAGAAACTGCTCTTGCTGCAACAGGCTGTGAAATTGTTACAGCAGACTTTGTAGCTTCAGAGTGATTCGTTGGAACACTAGATTTTACAAACTTCGTGACTCCAGAACTTTCCATTCCATTTGAACCAAGGCCTGCGAGACCTCTTTGACCTGCATTCTGAGCTTTTTCAAAAATAGAAGATCCATGGTCAAGCATTTGAACATTTTTCTTAAAATTTTCAAGTTCCTTCTTTAAGAGAGTGATTTTTTCATCTTTATCACAAAAACTTGTCTCATACTCTTTTATTTTCAATTCACACATTTCAATCTGATGAGACAATTTTTTATTCAATTTATTCAACTCTCTATTTTCAGAAGCAACCTGAATCCATTTTTCATACATGACTTTGTATGATTCAGCAAGAGACTCTTCACAGATTTCAGACTCATCTGAATCTGATTCCTCTTGTTCGGTGGTATTATTCAGACATACCAATCTAGCTTTCACCTGTGAATCACACAACACATTAGACATAACAGAGGTTAGGGCAACATTTTCAAAATTATCTTCATCACTTTTGGTTTCATCATCACTCCAACTGACATTGAAACTTTTCTTATTCTTTTTCAAAGTGTTTGCATACTTAGCTTGAATATGCCCAAAACCTTCACATTCCCTGCACTGAATTCCCTTTTTGTTAGAAACAGATGGTTTAATAAAAGTATTACCTTTTGAACCTTTCGAAATATTCTTTTTATTTCCCATTTTTTTTCATATATTTCTGAAAATTCTTAGTTAATAAAGCAATCTCATCATCACATTCACTATCAGAATTTTCATTATCAGCAACTTTCAAAGCAGTACTTTTACCTTTATCAGCAATGGATTTGGGTTTGTCCTTTTGTTTAATTTGTTGATATAATTCAAAAGTACGTAAGGAACCCATCAATTCTTCTACCTTCATTGTGCTAAAATCTTTAGCTTCCTCCATTGCTAAAAGTTTAGTATCGAACCTTTCTGGAAGTACTCTAACAATTTTTCTCACGAGAACAGAATCATCAAGCTTTTCACCAAGAGCAAAATATTCATTAGCAATATCAGATAATTTTTCATAGAATTCAGTTAAGGTTTCATTATTAGACATTCTAAGCTCATCAAATTTAGTTTGAAGCATGATAAATCTAGATCTTTTCACATCAGAAGTTCCCTCAAACTGAGTTTGAAGGATCTCCCAAGCTTCCTTAGCAGAAACACAAGATGATATAAGTTTAATGTAAGCCTCACCTACACGATTAAAGATAGCATGCAAGGCTTTGCTATTGTAGGCAGAAAGTTTATCATCTTCAATAGACCATTCCAGTTCAGATTTTATAGTAGTATTACCTGAAGAATCTATCTCAACTGGAAGAGACCAACCTGAAAGAACCATTCTCCAAGCTTTCTCATCTTGAGATTTAATGAAGGCTCTCATTCTAACTTTCCAATAAGGATAGTTAGAGTCATTAAGCAACGGTGGTCTAGAAATAGAACTTCCTTCTACAAAAAATGACATTTTAACACAAAAACGTTATAGGACCACACTAAGAGTTTAGTGTCCCGCTCTGATACCAATTGAAAAACCGTGTTTTTGCAAATGTCAGTTGTATATAAGAAAATATAAAAACTGTAAGCGTTTGCAGCAGCAGAATGTAATTCTGCTACAGCAAAACTGATCAGGGAGAATATAAAATATTTGCAGAAAAATAAATAACTTGACACAAGAGATTTATACGTGGTATCAGTATTCTCACGAACACTCCTAGTCCACGGGGCCACGCCCAGAGAATGAAATCAATTAATAAAGTATCAAAATTACAAAGACAATTGACTTAAACAAGTTTAGACTCCCTCTAAAGTATTGCTGCAATCCTTTGTAATCCATTTTATGAATCTGACTTCGTGAAACACCTTCAAGCCCGAACTCCCTTCGTCTTTGAAGTGTGAGTGCTTACTTCCTCCCGAAGTAAGGCTTCAACAAGTCTTCTCCCAAAGACCAAGTGCTTACTTCCTCCCGAAGTAAGGCTTTATCAAGTCTTCTCCCGAAGACCAATCTCTTGTTCAGTCAAGTAGTTCTTCACAACCTCTAGGATAGAGTAAGAACTGAAATAGAACAACTAGAGCCTAGATGAACAACTAGGCTCTCACAAAACAAAGAAACACTCTCTTCTCTCAAAAGATAAATGCAAAAAATGAATAATGGAAGAGGTAATTCGAATGGTTGCTCTCTAGGCTCTATTTGTAGAACATAGAAACCAAAGAGGCAACCACAAGTTTGAATTAGCAGCTGTACAAAAACTTTCCTAAGAAAACACGATCTGCTACATCAGATTCGGATGCTGACGCAGCAGATCTGACCAGAAACGGGAATGTAACACCCTAACTAACATAGGCGTATTACGTGATTTTTAAACATGCTGTGCAGCTCGTTGCTAATCAACGAGGTTTATGGAAAAAACGTGATTAATTAAAATTTTGCTATTTAATTAAACTTATAAAACAATATTACAAAAGACTCGGGATCCCGATTATAAAATTATTTACAAAAGATTTAACTGTTTAACTGATACACAAAATAAATGTCGTCTAACGACAAGTTGCAAAAAAAATCAGCCTCGCTGTCCCGATGATCGTACGCTCCAGGCCTAACCGCCCCGACATGTACAATCTTCACAAGCTCGCTCACGGCCCATCAGCTTTAGCCTTGCCTTTACCTACACATAAACGTAAAACTGTGAGTCGACAGACTCAGTAAGAAAAGCATAATAATACTCATACATATTCCCGGTTATGATCAGACGCCCACACCCCTGATCATAACCCTAACTGCCGTGTCCAACACGATACTAAGTCCCGCTACTGCCGTGTCCAACACGGTACTGAGCCACTACTGCCATGTCCAACATGGTACTGAGTTTTGAACGTTCACAGGGACGGTACTATTGACAAGTATCCTCCTGATCGGTCGAACCGGTCACACTCCGCCGTCGGTCATACTCCACTCGTACCGACGGGATAGGTCAATAGCACGGAACCACCAACCAAATGTCAGCCTGATCGGTCAAACCGGTCATACTCCGGCTGCTGGTCATACTCCAGCCTGTACCGACGTGACAGGGTTGGATGGTTCGAAGCCAACATACAACTAAAGTAATCTAATAGGCTTCCTACATGCACGCTAAACATGTAATCTACATATGCATACTGTTATTCTAATCTTACCTGGATTCCGAATTCAGGTGTGCCGGTCAACCTGACTGGAACTTTAGCTGAGCGGCGGATTACAGGCTCCTAAACCATAAAAATCACAACACTATAAGTGACACGCTAAATCACTTCCCGGGAACTAAAACTAGGAACTAAAAGTTTCCCTATCGATAAAAAGCATGGCAATACCCCTTAAAACATAAAAACGAGGAAAAACACGGGTTCTGAAAATTCCCCAACCGGCCAGGCTTGCCCAACCGGAATTCCAGTTCTGGGAATTACTGGACCCTCATCCGGAATTCCGGTTGCACAACCGGAATTCCGGTTCCTCGCAGGAATTTTTTCAAAAATTCCTAACTCAACCAAATCAAACCCAATTCATACCAAACCTTCCAGACCTGCTCTAAATACCCCAAAGAACATTTCCAAGGCATAAAAACAACCCAAAAACCTCAGATACAAAATTTGCCATTAAAGCTCAAGCTTTGAGTTCTAAACTCAAACTTGAGCAAATCCCACAAACATGCATTCAAACCTGCCTAATTCTACTTAATTAAGCCTAACTAAGCCTCTGAAAACAATTAAAAGCAATAACAACATCACAGAAACAGATTCACTACATTTCTTCAAAAATCACATATTTTGCTTAGAAAAATCAAACTTGAAACAAGGTAGCCTACATGCATTTCTAACAGCTTAATTAACTTCAATTTAACATGCTTACACCCCAGAAATTACTAATAAAACACAGCAATAACAACAGCCACAATTCAAGCATGCATTACATCAAATTTTCATAAAACTCAAGAAAACACAAAGGGGAAGTTCTAAGAGATCAAACCTTGATTAGATTACACAAAGATGAGATGAAAATCACAAGAATTTGAGGAGAAAAATCCCAGCCCTAGCAGCCAAGTCTTGGCCGAAAAAGAGAGAGAGAGCTTGAGAGAGTTTCTTTTCAAAATTTTCTTTTTTTGTTTTTTTTTTGCTAAGTGTTGAAATGAGAAGGAAAATGAATAAATGCCACATATACCATTTTATTTCAGCCACCAAATAAACACTTAAACATTTATTTTTCAATTTAATCAAGTCACTAAAAGACAAAAGTCATTGGGGCAAAAAGACCATTTTGCCCCTCCACACTAAAATCACATAAATCATACTAAAGGGGTATTTTTGGGAAATTCTAAATTCCCGGCCATTCCCGACATTCCCAATGTCTAAAAACCCGTCCCAAACTAATAACATGCTAAGTTGTGATTTCTACTGAGCCAAACGCCGAGTTCCAAAATACCGGGCACCGGAAATGCAAACTATGAAAACTACTGAATAACATAACCATGCATTTCTGAATTCCATAAATAACAGTAATAAATTATTTAAATAGCTATAAATAATTTCATAATTAACTGATAATTTCCAAATTAACTAAGCGGGCTTTACAACTATCCCCCCCTTAAAAGGATTTCGTCCCCGAAATCTAACCTGAATAACTCTGGATATTGAGTTCTCATATCTGACTCTAGCTCCCAGGTGGCTTCCTCCACCTTGCTGTTTCTCCAGAGAACTTTGACCAATGCTATGGTCTTATTCCGAAGGACTTTATCCTTTCTATCCAGGATCTGCACTGGCTGTTCCTCATAAGTCATGTCTTGCTGAAGCTCAAGACTCTCATAACTGAGTATATGAGAGGGATCTGAAACATATTTTCTCAACATCGGGACATGGAATACGTTGTGAACTGCTGATAAGGCTGGAGGCAATGCTAACCGATATGCCACTTGACCTATCTTCTCGAGAATCTCGAAAGGTCCTGTAAATCTAGGGCATAACTTGCCTGTTTTCCCGAAACGTTTAATCCCCTTCATCGGAGATACCCGTAAAAACACATGTTCCCCTACTTGGAACTCAATATCTCTGCGTTTCGGATCTGCGTAACTCTTCTGTCTGCTCTGTGAGGCAAGCATTCTAGCTTTTATCTTCTCTATCGCCTCATTGGTCCGTTGTACTGACTCAGGACCTAGGTATTTCTTCTCCCCTGTCTCATCCCAGTGGATAGGGGATCTACATTTCCTACCGTACAACAGTTCATAGGGAGCCATCCCTATCGTACTCTGATAACTGTTGTTGTAAGAAAATTCTATCAACGGTAGATACTTATTCCATGAGCCTTCAAAGTCCATAACACAGGCTCTCAACATGTCCTCCAATATCTGAATTGTCCTTTCGGACTGACCATCTATTTGAGGATGGAATGTTGTACTGAATATCAGCTTTGTACCCATTGCCCGTTGCAAACTTTGCCAAAATTTGGAGGTGAACTTCGGATCCCTGTCCGAAACTATAGACTTCGGTACCCCGTGAAGTCTTACTATCTCTCTGACATACAGTTCTGCCACCTGATCCACTGAAAATGTTGTTCTAACCGGCAGAAAATGAGCAGATTTCGTAAATCGGTCCACCACTACCCAGATGGAATCAAATAAACCCGTGGTCCTAGGTAACCCGACCACAAAATCCATCGTAATATCCTCCCATTTCCATTCTGGTAGGGTTAGGGGCTGCAACAACCCTGCTGGTCTCTGGTGTTCAGCCTTAATCTGCTGACAAGTGAGGCATCTCGATACGAATTCTACCAAATTCTTCTTCATACCGTTCCACCAGAAGTACGGTTTCAAATCTTGGTACATCTTAGTGGTGCCAGGATGCAGAGAATACGGGGTAGAATGAGCCTCCTCAAAGATCTCATTCCTAAGTTCCACACTATTCGGAACACAAACCCTGGCTTTATACAAAAGCATCCCACTATCTGACACTGAAAAGTCCTCGGCTTGACCAGCCAACACCTCATCTCGGATCTTCACTAACTCCGGATCTGTCATCTGAGCGACTTTTATTCTTTCCAACAGATCAGATTGCAGCGTTAAGTTGTGAAGCTGACCTATCACAAACTCAATGCTGGATCTAACCATATCCTCTGCTAGCTGAGGTGAGATCTGAACCATACTAGCTACTTGCCCGGGACCCTTTCTGCTCAGGGCATCGGCCACTACATTGGCTTTTCCGGGATGATAGAGGATCTCACAATCGTAATCCTTCACTAATTCCAACCAGCGCCTTTGTCTCATATTCAAATCCTTCTGAGTAAAGAAATACTTGAGACTTTTATGGTCGGTATAGATCTCACACTTCTCCCCGTAAAGGTAATGCCGCCAAATCTTCAATGCAAAAACCACTGCGGCCAACTCTAAATCATGAGTCGGGTATCGCTGTTCATAATCCTTTAACTGACGGGAGGCATAAGCGATAACCCGATCGGCTTGCATCAATACACACCCCAAACCCTGTTTGGATGCGTCGCAATATACTACGAACTTTTCCTTGTCCGAAGGCAAAGCTAGTATTGGAGCAGTAATCAACCTCTGTTTTAGCTCCTGAAAGCTAGCTTCGCACTTGTCTGACCAAATAAATCGCTGATTCTTCTTTGTAAGCTCGGTTAGGGGCATTGAAATTTTAGAGAACCCTTCGACGAACCTACGGTAGTACCCAGCTAAACCCAAGAAGCTTCTGATCTCTGTCACTGTCTTCGGTCTCGGCCAATCCCTGACGGATTCAATCTTCCCGGGATCCACCTTGATCCCATCTTTGCTCACAATGTGCCCTAAGAAGGACACCTGAGATAGCCAGAACTCACATTTCTTGAACTTGGCATAAAGCTTATGTTCTCGAAGCCGTTGCAGTACCATCTGAAGATGTAACTCATGCTCCTCTTCTGATTGAGAGTACACGAGGATGTCGTCGATAAACACCATCACACAGATATCGAGGAAATCCTTGAATACTCTATTCATCAGGTCCATAAATGCTGCAGGAGCATTGGTTAGTCTGAATGACATAACCAGAAATTCGTAATGTCCATACCTAGTGCGGAAAGCCGTCTTCGGAATGTCCTCCTCTCGGATTCTCAACTGATGATAACCCGAACGGAGATCAATCTTAGAAAAGACCGTCTTCCCCTGAAGCTGATCGAACAAATCATCGATCCTAGGTAATGGATATTTATTCTTCACCATTAGCTTGTTCAACTCCCTGTAGTCGATGCACATCCTCATAGATCCATCCTTCTTCTTGACGAATAAAACCGGGGCTCCCCAGGGTGACACACTGGGCCGAATGAACCCTATGTCAAGTAACCCTTGGAGCTGAATCTTTAATTCCTTAAGTTCAGCTGGAGCCATTCTATACGGGGCTTTGGAAACCGGTTCCACCCCTGGTGCCAAGTCAATCACAAAATCAATCTCCCGCTGAGGTGGTAACCCTGGAAGTTCTTCGGGAAAAACATCCAAAAATTCCCGAACCACTCTGATGTCTTCTGGCCGAATGGTATCTGGCCGAGTGGTGTCCACCACCACGGCCAGAAACCCTAAGCAACCGTCGTGCAATAATTCTCTAGCTGACATAGCTGAGATCACCGGGATCCGAGATCCCTGAACTAAACCAACAAATACAAACGGTTCTTCACTTTCCGGTTGGAAGACCACCATCTTCCTTTTACAATCAATGCTCGCCGAATATTTAGATAGGAAATCCATTCCTAAAATAATATCGAATTCGACTAGACTCATCTCTATCAGATCAACACTTAACTCTCTACCATCTATCCTGATTGGCATAGACCTAATCCACCTATTGGAGATAACCAATTCTCCGCCAGGTAACAGGGTTCCAAACCCTGATTCATATCTATCATACGGTCTACCCAATTTATCAAAGACTCTGGCCGCCACATAAGAATGTGTAGCCCCAGAATCAAACAGCACTGAATATAGCGAGTCGTTAATAGAAAGCTGACCTGTGACAACTGATGGGCTGGCATCTGCATCAGCCTGCGTGATAGCAAATACCCTGGCTGGAGTGGGTATCGCTGGAGCTCGCGGTGCCTCTGATCGGAGCTGGGGACAGTCCCTCTTGAAGTGTCCGGGCATGCCACAATGAAAGCATCCCTGACCTTTGCACTTGCCCCGATGGTGCCTTTTGCAGCTAGGGCACTCGGGATAGGAGCATCGGGTCTCAGTACCACTTGGACGACTCCCTCTGTTCTGGTTCCCCCGGAACCTCTTGTTCTGACTCGAGCCACCGGAAGCAGTGGGTGCTCTCTTCCTCTGATCAATGGCCGAACCACTACTCCCCCTGCTATAGCCTGATGCAGGAGGGGTAGGAGCCCCGCCACTCACCGGAGTACTGGCTGACTCTGACATGCACCCAACTGCGCCCTCAGCACGCAGTGCCTTCTCCACCATCTGAGCATAGGTGGTGCTGTCGTCTGTGGTGATCATCAAATCATGCCTGATCCTGGCATTCAACCCGTCCAGATACTTCTCCTTCTTGCTGAAGTCGGTCGGCACAATTCCCGAGGCTAACCTCGCCAACCAATCAAACTGAGTAGTATACTCAGTGACGCTCATGTTCTCACGCTGGGTCAGGTGAGCGAACTCTTTCCTCTTGGCGCTATCGACTGCCTCATTGTAGTACTTTGCATTAAAGAGTTCCTGGAACCTTTCCCAGGTCATGGTGGTGACGTCATGGATCTGAGACACCATGTCCCACCATACCAGAGCGTCCTCCTGGAACTGGAATGTGGCGCACACCACTCTGTCGTTACCGGTGACACCCATGAAATTCAGAATCTTGGTGATCACCGTCAGCCACTGCTCGGCTTTCATCACGTCCGGACCTCCCAGGAAAACCGAAGGTGCTTGCTTCCGGAACCTTTCGTACAAGGGTTCCAATCTATGGGCCGCCACCACTATCTCGGCCGGGCGGCGGGGTGTGCCACCGGGAACTACGGCACCGGAACTGCGGGAGCACCCCGCTGTCTCAACCTCTCGAATCTTGAGGTCTTGCTCTTCGATCCGGCTTGCATCTCCGCAAACCGTAACTCCCACCCCGGGCTCCCCGATCGGGCCGGGGAGCCCGGGTAGCTGTGGTGGGTTCTCATCACCCCGACCACGAGCCCCGCCTCGGGGACCTCTACCTCCGCCCCTAACAGTGGGGAAGCCGAGCTCCCTGTCCTTGGTTCGACCCTACGGAGTTGCCCTGACTCCTGGTAGTCCGCCTGGCGTCCATCTGATTAGAACCGCCTGCGAAACCAAGAGTTGGCATATCAGGTCGTATTCAAGGAGAGCTTACTAATGCCGCTTAATTTGGAAATTAAAAACGAAACATGCGCCTATTCTACTATCAGGCTGCTAACATGCTTCCTAACAGGCTTTTCTTTTTCATAACTGAATAAAATAAACTACTAAAGCAATAAAGGCTTACTGAACCGTGAAACGAGCTAACTGCTGATGATGATTGTACATGTCGTGACGATCTTCGGAAGACAACCTGGCAGCTTTGATACCAAATTGTAACACCCTAACTAACATAGGCGTATTACGTGATTTTTAAACATGCTGTGCAGCTCGTTGCTAATCAACGAGGTTTATGGAAAAAACGTGATTAATTAAAATTTTGCTTTTTAATTAAACTTATAAAACAATATTACAAAAGACTCGGGATCCCGATTATAAAATTATTTACAAAAGATTTAACTGTTTAACTGATACACAAAATAAATGTCGTCTAACGACCAGTTACAAAAAAAATCAGCCTCGCTGTCCCGATGATCGTACGCTCCAGGCCTAACCGCCCCGACATGTACAATCTTCACAAGCTCGCTCACGGCCCATCAGCTTTAGCCTTGCCTTTACCTACACATAAACGTAAAACTGTGAGTCGACAAACTCAGTAAGAAAAGCATAATAATACTCATACATATTCCCGGTTATGATCAGACGCCCACACCCCTGATCATAACCCTAACTGCCGTGTCCAATACGATACTAAGTCCCGCTACTGCCATGTCCAACACGGTACTGAGCCACTACTGCCATGTCCAACATGATACTGAGTTTTGAACGTTCACAGGGACGGTACTATTGACAAGTATCCTCCTGATCGGTCGAACCGGTCACACTCCGGCTGCTGGTCATACTCCAGCCTGTACCGACGGGATAGGTCAATAGCACGGAACCACCAACCAAATGTCAGCCTGATCGGTCAAACCGGTCATACTCCGGCTGCTGGTCATACTCCAGCCTGTACCGACGTGACAGGGTTGGATGGTTCGAAGCCAACATACAACTAAAGTAATCTAATAGGCTTCCTACATGCACGCTAAACATGTAATCTATATATGCATACTGTTATTCTAATCTTACCTGGATTCCGAATTCAGGTGTGCCGGTCAACCTGACTGGAACTTTAGCTGAGCGGCGGATTACAGGCTCCTAAACCATAAAAATCACAACACTATAAGTGACACGCTAAATCACTTCCCGGGGACTAAAACTAGGAACTAAAAGTTTCCCTATCGATAAAAAGCATGGCAATACCCCTTAAAACATAAAAACGAGGACAAACACGGGTTCTGAAAATTCCCCAACCGGCAGACCGGTTGCCCAACCGGAATTCCGGTTCTAGGAATTACTGGACCCTCATCCGGAATTCCGGTTGCACAACCGGAATTCCGGTTCCTCGTAGGAATTTTTTCAAAAATTCCTAACTCAACCAAATCAAACCCAATTCATACCAAACCTTCCAGACCTGCTCTAAATACCCCAAAGAACATTTCCAAGGCATAAAAACAACCCAGAAACCTCAGATACTAAATTTGCCATTAAAGCTCAAGCTTTGAGTTCTAAACTCAAACTTGAGCAAATTCCACAAACATGCATTCAAACCTGCCTAATTCTACTTAATTAAGCCTAACTAAGCCTCTGAAAACAATTAAAAGCAATAACAACATCACGAAAGCATTCACTACATTTCTTCAAAAATCACATATTTTGCTTAGAAAAATCAAACTTGAAACAAGGTAGCCTACATGCATTTCTAACAGCTTAATTAACTTCAATTTAACATGCTTACACCCCAGAAATTACTAATAAAACACAGCAATAACAACAGCCACAATTCAAGCATGCATTACATCAAATTTTCATAAAACTCAAGAAAACACAAAGGGGAAGTTCTAAGAGATCAAGCCTTGATTAGATAACACAAAGATGAGATGAAAATCACAAGAATTTGAGGAGAAAAATCCCAGCCCTAGCAGCCAAGTCTTGGCCGAAAAAGAGAGAGAGAGCTTGAGAGAGTTTCTTTTCAAAATTTTCTATTCTTTTTTTTTTTTTGCTAAGTGTTGAAATGAGAAGGAAAATGAATAAATGCCACATATACCATTTTATTTCAGCCACCAAATAAACACTTAAACATTTATTTTTCAATTTAATCAAGTCACTAAAAGACAAAAGTCATTGGGGCAAAAAGACCATTTTGCCCCTCCACACTAAAATCACATAAATCATACTAAAGGGGTATTTCTGGGAAATTCTAAATTCCCGGCCATTCCCGACATTCCCAATGTCTAAAAACCCGTCCCAAACTAATAACATGCTAAGTTGTGATTTCTACTGAGCCAAACGCCGAGTTCCAAAATACCGGGCACCGGAAATGCAAACTATGAAAACTACTGAATAACATAACCATGCATTTCTGAATTCCATAAATAACAGTAATAAATTATTTAAATAGCTATAAATAATTTCATAATTAATCATAATTAACTGATAATTTCCAAATTAACTAAGCGGGCTTTACAGGGAAACTTGCTAAAATCGGGTCCGATCCTCTATCAATGCTTGATTCCTACCAAAAACAGATTAGATATTCTGATTGTATCAAGATACAATCGAAATTAATAAGGAAAAGGCAATAATCAAAGTTTTCCTAAAAAAGACAACTTTCCAAAAGAGAATTCCTTCTCTTTTGAGAAGTTTTCAACAAAGGAAAGTTCAGCTGAAAGTGCAACTTTCTAAACAAAGAAAAGAGCAACTACAATCCGAATTTATAAGGCAAGAATTCGAATATGAATGCATAGCAATCTTACCATAAATGGAAAAATTATTTTGTCAACTAACTTGCCAAAAAAGGACTTTACACAACTCATTAGAATTTTATATTAAGATAGTCTCTCATATATTATCAAGATAATTTTTTTTTTTTTGAAAAAGAGCCTCTCATATATCAAGATAATTATTGACATAAATAGACACCATTCATAGACGCTACCTGCTTAATGCAATAGGTTACAGCTAGAACTACCCAAGACATCATTTCAAATCTGCAATTTGTAAAAACTTTAATGTCAAAGTTTTTACCAATGCGAGGATAGAGTTCCGTACCCTGCAGAAAGGCAATTAAATTTAAAAGGATATTAACAAAGAGTAAAAGTCAAAGAAAGGTGCCAGGTAGTTATGGTTAAGGAAGTTTTCAATAATGACAACAATTACATATAATTGGTTAGACAGCAGAGCTTCAGATGCTACAATGCTCATATTCTCCAGCAAATACAATTAAAACTTTTAACTTTTTATAGAATGACAAAAGTAATTATAATTCATGATACAATCTACTTGATTTGGAATAATTTAGTGCTCGAATAATTTAGAACTATAAACTGATTAAGTTAGAGCAGTGGTAAAGTGGACCGTTGTACAATTAATTTAGAAGGGCTTATACATCTTTTACTGGCATATCAGATTACACACCAAATAAAAAAGCTGGAATCAAAGGAGGTTGCTTGACATAATTTAGTAGTAATTTACAATTAATAACAAATTAATCTAATACTATTCATTATTAAATTAAAGATATATAATCAAGTAACACTTAAACTTGCTAATTTCATAAAATTAGTGCCAGACATTCAAAAATCATGAAAAAATATAATATAATAATTAATAAGAAAAGGGTAACTCCCCAAACACCAGATAACATTTTCTTAAAAATTTTAAAAAAAAAAACAAAAAAGAACACCGAGTACTAATAAAGTGTCACAACAAAATTGATATATGGTCTAATCATCACCAACAAATGTTTTAAAACTGTTGGAATCGTATAAACTGTATAGGTAGTTAAAGTTAGTTTAGGCCTAACTGTTTTACTGTTATAACAGTTTGTTAGTTAGTTTTGCTTCTTTCCTTTCTTGCTTTGTAACAAACTGATATGTAATTCCTATTACAGTATAAACAACAGCTATGCCAATCTGTTCTGATTGAGCATCCATTTCATTCATTCAACTTCATCTTTTTCTCTTCTTCTCCCTTTCTCTCTCTGCTCCATTGCTCTGTTTTTCAGAGTTCTTACATGGTATCAGAGCCATGTCTAACAATGGTGAACGCCGAGTTGATGCACCAGAACAAGAACGTGCACAGCAGCAAAATCAGAGGATTGCACCATTTGCCCTACCAAACAACAATCTACTTCCCCTAAATCTGAGACTCGATCGAAACAATTACACAATTTGGAGATCCCTTGCCTTAGCTGTTGTTCGTGCTTATGATCTTGATGGACATGTCCTTGGAGCTCGTCCAACACCTCCAGAAACTCTTGCAGGTAACACTCCTAACCCAGAATATCAACAATGGATGCGATTTGACCAATTTCTTATGCACTGGTTGATGAATTCTGTTTCTGACAACATGTTGGGTCATGTAATCCATTGTCGAACTTCAGCTGAGATTTGGAATACTTTCTCTCAACTTTTTGCCACAAGATCCAGAGTAAGATTGCTCCAACTCAGGGGACTCCTTCAGTCGACAAAGAAAGGAAGTTAATCGATCGAGGATTACATTCTGAAAATGAAACAATATGCAGATAGTCTTGCTGCAGCTGGCCAACCACTGTCGAATGATGATCTTGTATTATACATTCTTGGAGGTTTAGGATCTAAAATAAAAAGCATTCAAATTGATCTTGGAAAAGAATATGAACCTTTGTATAAATTGTTTGCCAAGATGGGTATTGTCAAAAGAAATTCTTGCCCTCATACCCATCAACAACAAGGTCGGGTTGAACGCAAACATAGACATGTTGTAGACATAGGACTCACTTTGTTAGCACAAGCTGAAATGCCTTTACATTTTTGGTGGGAGGCTTTCACCTCTGCTGCCTATTTAATAAATCACCTCCAAACTTGGGCGAGCTCGAATAATCGTTGTTTAGGGGCATAGTTTAAAAGGGGAAGAAGAAGGTTGAGGAAGTGTACTAGGGGAGTTGAATTCATCGTGGAATTCTTATGCGCAGTGGAATTACAATTAGAATATTAGGGGTTTTACTTCCCAGAGAGAATAATGGAGCTTTGTTAGTTACAGATATTTTATGCGCAGAAAAAATAAAATTATTTAGTTTAAATTAAGAATAAATCGTTAACTTTGGAGAGAAGAGAAAAAAAAACTTTAAAAAAAAAAGTCATCCTATAATTTCTCATAAACCAAGAATCTATATATCTATATAAAGGAGAAGTATGAGGCGGTGATGTGGCTGTCTAAAATCACTTCAAATAGCACTATTTCTTCTCTCCTTAATTCTCTCATTTTTTAATTTTTTTATTAAGTTTATAAATATAAATTAATTAATCAATCAAATAAAATATTGGGAAATTATTATATATACTGTAACTTCTTGTATTTTTTTCAATTTTACGTTTTTATATTTATGTTTTCATTTTAATAAAATATTTCAATACATTTACGGTTTTAACATTTTTCTTTTTAGTGTTTCTTACTAATCCACACAATCTCTCTCTCATGCACTCTGATATATTTGCACACAAACGTCTATACTTTATATCTTATAAAAGAAACGTCAGTACTTTATTTTTATATATGTTTTTTGTAAATCTCTTTACGAGTCATTGTTATAACACAATAAAACAAAAAATTGATATTTTTGTGATGAAGATTGCACATTTGAGCTATTATGGAAATTACTATCATTAAAATAAGGGGACTTTTCACTTATATACGTAAATCTAATAATAATGGCACTAATAACCAAAATCAAATTAATTATATATACACGGCGCAAAACATACCAAAACGGAAAAAGTATTACCATTCTATGTGTTCAGGCTTTTACTTATTTATCTTGTCTTATTCATAGACATTTATGTTTTTAATAAAGAAAATAATAAGTCTCCCCTAAAAAGACACATACATTTCTCTCCCCATCGATTTTCTATATTTTTTTTCTCAAAAAATTATTTATTTTATTTCCTCAACATTAAAAATAAATTTCATCTCCACCATTAATCCTTTTGACATAAAGTTGATATCATTACAACTTAAAATTAAAATTAATCATTTTAAAATGTAACAAATATATTTTTTTTGTCAAACATGAAAAAATAATCATAATTAAGAGCAACATTTCATTTTCTTTTATAGTTTATTATAAATAAATAATCAAATTTTAAAATTTAAATAAAATTAAGTTTACTAATAATTTTATTAGTTAATATAAATATTTTATTATTTTATATATAAAAACTAAATAAAAAAAGTTTATTTTATCATGCAATTTTTATAATTTTTTTTAATTTATAAGGAAACTAAATCGTATCTTAATATAATTAGTTACGTATCAAATTATTTTAATTAAAATTATATTATTTTATTGTTTAAGATACTTTTATATTACTTTTTACTTGTAGTAATAATGTTTTTATTACTTTCAAAATTTATTTGAGAATTTAATAATAAGGTACAATAAAGTTACTATAGTTATTATTTATTAGTAAAATTAGTAGCTTTAATATAATGTTGAAGATATTATTTGGTTGCTTATAAGTTTTATAGATACATATTAAATAAATTTATTTTAAGTACAATCATTTAGTAACTTCAATATATATAATAAAACAATAGACTAATATATGAAGTTAGTTTGTCCATTAGTTTTTTTAAATTATAAATTTGGGTTATTTTTTGTTAACAAAAAAAAAAACAAAAAAAAAAAAAAAAAAACCTTGATGACTTTTGATGATAGCTAGTAGTACTTTTTTTCTTTAAACTCAATGATAGTAATATTACTAGTATTTATAAAATATTTTTTAGTGACTCATAAAATTGATTGGTACTGTATATTATATTTTGTTTGAGTTAAAAATTTAATTTATTTCATTATAAAAAAAACTAAAAAGTTATATCTACTATTTTTTTTTTATAGAAACCTACCTAAATGGTTCAACAAAATTAACTTGTTTAAAATATTATATGTTTTTTTTTTTTTAAATATGAACAATAAAATACTTTTTAGTAACTCTTGAAAGTGAATGGCATAACATATTTAATTTTGTTGATTTTAAAATTTAGTTAATTAAAAAAGAAGAAACTAATACTTTTTATTATTTTTTTATTTTGGTCATGCGGAAAATATATACGCTTATCAAAATAGTTATCTTAAAAAGTATATTCTAATTATATAATATTTTTAAGTTAAATAATTAAGTTTGAAAACATTTATTTAATTTTCTTGATAAAAAAAATAAAAGAAAGTGAAACAGTAAATGTCATTTAATTAAGAGGAAAAGACAAAAAATTAAAAAATAAAAAATTAAATAAGAAAGTCAAGTTATTGTTAGGAAGAAAAAAAAAAGCAGACTACAGTTGAAAAAACGAAGAAGAAAAGAAAAGAGTTGAAAGGTTGACTCTATGGCTGGCTAGTAAAACAAATAGATAGCAATTTTTCGGTATACGCATATGACAAATTATTAAAAAATATCCACATTCACAGCATTAAAATGTTAGAGCATACTTTTGTAAATATTTTATAAAGTATGTATTACGGGGTAATTTTCTCTTAAAATAAAGTATCATCTCATTTGTAAGATAGAACCCATTTTCATTAAAATAGAAAGCTATTTTTACTTATCAAATAGAAACCACTAAACTTATTTTAAAATAATGATTTAAACAAAAATTACATTGATATTACTACGTATATTGTTTTTAAATAAATTTTGTGTATGTAGATATTTCTTTCAAGAAGTTGGTGAAGTTGGTGTGTTGTGTAAAAATATCTTTAGTGTATGTATTATTAGAAAAAAAATCAATTTAGCGTAAAATTGAATAAAATATTTGTTATAAATGTATTAATGAAAATTTTTCTAATATATATATATATATATATATATATATATCTTTATATATTAAAAGTGTCTATCTAACGGCATTTCTTGATTTAACATTCTTGGTTTAACAGAATATACTTAAAAATAAAAAAATATTCTGTTAAATTTAACGATTAGGTTTGATCACCCGTTAAAAAATAAACCCAATAATTAAACCCAAAAAATTAAACAATCTTTTAAATAAACAATCTTTTAAATATTAATAATCTCTTTTTAAATTAAAAAAATCATTTTAGCCACATATCTCTCTAACAAACCTATCTTGGGAGAATATTAATAATTTTTTTATTTATTTTTTAAAAAAGAAAAATATACATAAAATATCTAGAAAAGATAATATAAAAGAAGATTGATTGTGTTGGCTTAGAGATTTTTGGGCTTGGGCTTAAAAAAAATAATAATAAAAAAAAGATGAAATGAAATTTGTAATTAGTATTTACCTTATATGTTTGTGCTTATTTTTAGTTTTATTTTTAATTTTACCACCAAGAGGAGAAGGTTGAAAAATATTAGAATATGAAAATATTATTGGTGCTTATTAGTAATTTGCAAAGAATGTGAAAGTCTATAAATATATAGTTGTGTAGCTATTATTAGATATGAAATGAGATAATAGAACTTTTTTCAATTAGAAGATTAATGTACATTTTACTATTAATAACATACATTATTATAACACAACTATGTTTTACTTACTAAATATACTGACACATATTTTATTTTTATAAAACAAATCGTTCAAATAATTATACTATTTTAATTATTAATTAAAATAAAAAACTAAAATATTAAATAAAACTAACACTACGTGACTTGGCACGTAACAATCACCTAGTATATATATATATATATAAAGGAAAAGTATGAGGCGTTTACGTGGTGGTCTAAAATTTCTCTAAAGCTATTTTTCTTTTTTCTCCTTAATTCTCTTAATTTTTTAATATTTTATAAGAGTATAATTTTACAAATTAATATTTTAATATTATTTTAATAAACTTTCTATAAAAATATCTATCCTAAATTAATTATTTTTTAAAAAATACATAATAATAATAAATATAAACTAAATTAATAATATTAAATTAAATAATTATTCAATTATTTATATATATGTATTCATAATTATAAAAAAAAAATTACTTTCCAGAATATAGGAAAAGTATTTTTTTTTATAGAAAAAATTTATTATGAATCAAACATTATGAGTTGAACAAAAAAAATAGATGTGAGATTATGTAGAAGAAGAAATCGTTCTGTTAGTTGTTAATAAAGTGTCACGTGCAAATATAGTATTGACCAAACTAATAATTCTTTTAGAAAAATTAATTTTAAAAAAAATTAATTAAAATAAATCCATATTATTCAAAAAAAAATTATATACATATTAAATGAAATAAAAATTAATTTTTCCATCTTCTTCTAGCCATATTATCTTTAAATATTAACAATAAACTTTCTTTGTAAGGAGATTAACAATAAACTTTGATTCTCGATTTAAATAATATTGTTTTTCAACTCTATTTTCATATATTCAAAAATTTTATTCCATAAACTTTCTACTAATATTTTTAGATCAATAAAATGAAAATGCAAACTTTAATTTTCGTATGAAAAATCAAATTCTCAATTCCAATAATCAATAGAAACAACATCAAATTTCAAATTCTCAAAATCTATAAAAATAAATAAATAAAAAAATTAAATTTCATAAACACAAACTCAAACATTAGAACCCCAGTAAAATACTAAAACTCAAACATTAAAAATACACACAATAAAATTCGAACCCAGAATTTAACACACATATCAGAATAAAAATTAAACCATAAATAAGGATTTATACTACTATTTTTTAAATTTCGGTATGTATTAGCAATAAATTTAATATTTTAAGTATTTATGTCACAAATTTTGTAATAGTAAAGTTAAAATTTTAATATAATTTTATTAAGTAATTATTATTAATTAAAATACATACTTTATTTTTCATATATAATTTAAAATATTTTATATATCCGCCGCAAAGCGCGAAATATTTACTAGTTATGTTATATAATAATAAGATATATAAAATAGATATATAGATAGATATATAAATTTTTATAAAATAGTAGAACATTTTAAAAAAACTATAAAATAATTAAAAAAAAAAAGCCAAAACGTAATGTGAATAAAAAGCTAGCTAAAAAAAATGTAAGTGACTGAAAATTAAAAAAATTAATAAATAAAATATTATTTTTGTAGAGTTATCATTTTTTTAAAAAAAATAAATAAAATAAAATAAATGAATAAATTAAAAAGTAAATAAATATATTTTAAATTAATTAATATTTATCAAACTAATAAAAAATTAAAGAAAAGAGAGAATTAAGGAGAAAATAAAAAACACTAATTAGAGAAATTTTAGAGTGCCACATCACTCCTTCGTACTTATATATATACTAGGAAACAGGCCGCGCTTTGCGTGCGGCGGTTAAATAATTATATAAATATTAATTGAACAATAAAATTAGTATCAAATAATTTTAAATTTCTTTTTATGTATATTTTTTTCAAAAATATATATACATATTAAAAAAATAATAAATCTATATAGAAAACCTTAAAGAATTAAGAAAAATTATCATACAACTTCTTACATAAATAAAAAAATCAGATAATTTTTTTAAAAAAATATACATTATAGTGAAAACAATTAGAAACTAAATATTTTTTGGGTAAATACCATTTTGGACTCTCTGTTTTACAAAAGTAACCAATTAGACCTTGTGTTTTGTTAAATGACAAAATGGATCCTGTATTTTCTAAAATATTACAAATAGGACCCTAAATTGATTTTTTGTCAAAATAAAGTTTAGTTATAATTCGATCTAAAAGTACTATGACAAAACTGTTTACATTTTTTGTATCTGTTCGTATTAAGCATTGTCTTCAAGTTGGTTGTGTTAAAAAAAAGTTGTCAGAAATTAAGCTCAGGGTCCTATTTTTACTATTTTAGAAAATACAGGGTCCATTTTGTCATTTAACAAAACACAGGGTCCAATCTGTAACTTTTACAAAACACGGGGTCCAAAATGGTATTTACCCATATTTTTTTTTACACAAAATAGAGATCTAATACAGAATAAAGATAATAAATGTATAGAAAATTCATCATATAATTTTAAAACAACTATCATCACCTTATCTCATTAGTAGTCACCACTATATTTAAAGTTGATGTCATCGCCGTATCTCACTTATAATCATCATTGATATTCTTTCTAATAAGTTTTCTTTGTACATAAAATAAATTAAACAATTATTGGTAAGTACTTACTTTTATTATGTGAGGGAAGAGAGGGTAATAAATATAATAAGTTTAGAATTTTGATATTTTTGGCATATTACTTAATAGTTTTTTTTGATAAATTATGTTAGTTAATATTAACTAATTTCTCTATGAAAAAAAATTTATATGTAAATTAATTTTTTTAATGCATATATATTTATTTATTAGTTATTATATAGAAATTTATAGTTGTTTTTTTAATTTTTAATTGATTAGTGATCTCTAATTAAATAAAGTAAAATAAAAAATAGAAAAATGAGAGAAGTAGAACAAAAAAAAAAATGAGAGAATTAAAGAGAGAATAGATATTTAAAAAATTTATTTTTTTAATTATTAATTAATTATCATAAATTTAAAAATTATAAATAGATAGTTTGACTTTGCTTTGTTAGTTATTATGTATGATTAGATATTTTTAATTATTAATTATAAAATAGATAGTATATTTTTTTCTTAAATTGTTTATTAGGGTTTTTTTTTATTATTATTTTAACACTTCAAAACAATTTTTTTTTTATATTTTTACGAAAAGCTACACAGAAATTCCTATAGCAACTAATGAAGCAATCTAAATTGCAACTAAAATTTACATAGCAACCCACATAGCAACCATCGCAGCAACTCAAACCGTAAAATTAAAAAAAAAAAGTTAAAAAATAGTATATGTGGTAATTTTCTTATTTATTATTAAGGTATTATATATATATTTTAAAAAAGTAAAACTTAGAAGATACATACGTATGTAAATTTGGAAAAAAAAAATATTGTGTTCTATGTTGATATAATTTCTTTTAGTTAGATATTTTTGTATTTATTATTATTATAATTAGCTTAATTGTAGGTTTTTTTTTTAAAAAAAAAAAGTAATATAAAGTAAAAAATTAGAGAATTAAAAAAAAAAATAGATAAAGGTATTGAAACATAGTCTATAATTAGGGGAGAAAAACAAAAATTATATATATAATTAAAATAAATTATAATTATATATACATTTAAAATAAATCATAATCATAATTATATAATTAAAACATAAATTAAAGTTATCCTTTTTTTCAGAAAAAATATATCTATATGTATACATTTATACATATAAAGTTCAATTTAAAGTAATTTTTGAGGAAAAAAATATTAAAAATAATTATATAAAAAACGATAAAAATATAATAAAGAATAGAGAGTATCACATGAGAATGAGAAAAAAAGTTACAATAGTTTTTTCATCATTTTTCATGAATTTATTATTAAAAAATTATTTTTTTACATTAAATAATTTATACTAATGAGTAAATTTATGCTTTTTTTTATAATTTTTTTTTAATAATAAAAAAATTATTAAAATAATAATAAAATATCAATTTGTAGATTTATGTTTTAATAAAATATTAAAATTTGAGAGAATTAAGGAGAGAAGAGAAAAATAGTTTTGGAGTGATTTTAGAATGCCATGTCACTGCTTCATACTTCTCCTTTATATATATATAGACTAGCAAAAAGTTACGTGCGAGACACTTATATTAAATTTTATACTCGTTTTTTTCTATGTTATTTGAAAGTGATACAATTAAAAATTAAAGAAAAAATATTATTAGTTATTAGGTGAGATTATTATTATTTGTATAGGAAGAAATCACAAATTAATTAATCTTATAATCTTAACTTTAATCAAATAGGGTTCTAGATTTATGAACAATAAATAATCACGTAAAAATCAAAAATAATTATTTGAATAAAGAATTCAATATACACAGTTATATATATGAATCCCATTAATCAAAATAATTATTCAATATATGAACAATAATTTGTCACGCTATATGTTTCCCAATAAAGAAATCCACCTCCTCATAGTCAAAAATAAATGATACATGTAATACAGATCTTTGTAATGGAGTACCAAAAAGAAACAAAACTTCAGTTACCCCATAATCGGAAAAGGTTTAAGTGAACTAAATAATGACTAAGAAGATATAAATTACAAAATGAAAATAACATGTCTATATGAATATGATTTTTTTGCTATATGAGCATGATTGATCTAAGAGAAAATAGATAAACCTATAAACATATAAATATACTTAATATTAATTTTGACAAAGAAACAATTCAATTATAAACAATTCTAAATATCAGCTTGGCAATTTCAACACACTAATTACTCATTAAATAACCATAATGTATACATCATGATAATTTTATTTTATTTGATATCAAATGATAGAGATTATTGAAGTTTTCAGCCATGGAAAACACACTATATATGATCAAAAAGTAATGCTCATTAATTGTATATTTCAAAGAAACCCTAATTTTCATGAATGTCCCTAATAAGATATAAACAATAAAGTTGTAAATTTAAAAAAAAAAGTAGCAAAATTTCAGTTAATATAAGAAATAGAAAAAATTAAAGATTTATACAATACTGGAATTTGAACTCTTAGAGGCCATTAGCGAAGGGGCAAAACTCGTTAGATCCCCTAGTAGAACACTACCTTAATGGTCTGAACACAAAACTTGTAGAAATCAAAATATGAATAAATTAGCATCATCAACAAAAGGAAAATTAAAAGGAAAAGACTTAATAATTACGTGACAAATAATTATTAATTGAATTAAAAAGTTATGATTTTAAGATTAATTCAAATTGTTGTTCATGATTAATCCTATTAATAAAAAATAATTCAATATATGAACCCTATTTGATTAATCAACTCAATTTCAGTCATTTTTTACGCTAAATCTAACATCAACTCACAGATAATAGACATTAATTATACAATTTATTATTTTGACAATCTTATCAATGGAGAAGTCGTGGTTGATAGAGAAATTGTTGACAACATTATCAATGGAGAAGTCGTGGTTGTGGGTGACGGGTTGTGAGTCGAGTTCTTGGGGTGATTAGTTCAGAGAGCGAGAGAGAAGAGAGAAAAAGAGAGGATTAGGTGTTTGAAATAGGAGAAGTAAAATTGAGTTTTATGAAGTATTAACCTCTTCTACTAATATGGATTAACTTAAATTTAAAAAAATAATTTTTTTAATCTATAGTAAATGCATAGAAATCTTTTCTCTGATGATATAATCCACGGTCCATGTGATTTTCGTACCCACCAAATTTATATAATATAATATATATATATATATATATATAAATTAAACAACACAATGTATACAATATAGAAGCAACAATTTTCTTCGCAACACAAATAATAATAATTGATCAAAATTAATTAAAAATAAGAGCACAAATGTGACGTGTGGAGATATGGTGAGTTTTTTATTTTTTGAATTTAATGGATTTATTTTATTTTTATTTTATTATATATAAATAAAAAGTAACCCATGAATTTCTCATAGATTATTTTATTTTCAATATTAAACTATTTTATTTTTAATATAAATAAAAAATGGAGCACAAATGTGACGTGTGGAGATATGGTGAGTTTTTTATTTTGGGAAAAAAACAAAAAAATACAAAAAAGGAAAAAAAATTACAAAAATACTTTGGGCCGGCCCATTAAACATTTATACAGTCCACATACAAATATTTACAAAAATACCACATGCACTAAGCCTTCAGCTGTACAGAACGAACCATGAAGATGAAAATACGCGCTCGTTTCAAAACCGCAAAACAACCAAAATGAAACCAAAACGAGAAAAATACAACTATTAATTCTGGCAAAATCAATTGGAAAAGAATACCTGCAATGATCTAAACTGAAAATGACGAAAAAAAAATCAGAAAAACTGTGAAGAAACTGAAATTACACATTTGTTTTCTATTTTATTCGATCAAAATAACTCCCCCTAATATCGAAATCTATATTCATGAAATGTAGATCTGTAACAAACAGATCTGGAGCTCCCACTAAATCCAAAACAATGTATGATGTGAAAAATTTAAAAAAAAACCTCATGAATAATACATCTACGTTATATACAGTTGCATTTTGATTTATTTTTTGTTTTGGTTGCCTTATAGTTGCATTATCGTTTTATGATAGTTTATATATTATGCAAGAATTTAATTTGATGGGGACTAAGAAATAGTAGTTATACATAGTAAGTTTTGTGCAAATAGTTGCATATTAATTTTATAGTGAAATAACATATGCAAGTAGCAAAACTATAACAAAACTACAAAATAACTGTATGCAAGTGCAAATAGTTGCCTTATAGTTGCATTATCGTTTTATGATAGTTTATATATTATGCAAGAATTTAATTTGATGGGGACTAAGAAATAGTAGTTATACATAGTAAGTTTTGTGCAAATAGTTGCATATTAATTTTATAGTGAAATAACATATGCCAGTAGCAAAACTATAACAAAACTACAAAACAACTGTATGCAAGTGCAAATAGTTGCCTTATAGTTGCATTATCGTTTTATGATAGTTTATATATTATGCAAGAATTTAATTTGATGGGGACTAAAAAATAGTAGTTATACATAGTAAGTTTTGTGCAAATAGTTGCATATTAATTTTATAGTGAAATAACATATGCAAGTAGCAAAACTATAATAAAACTACAAAACAACTGTATACAAACTAAAATACAGGAAAAACTCTTTGAACATCAACATCCATGATAAATCTCATTGTTACCCATTGATGATATAAAAATTGACAGGAAACAACTAGATAAAAAACATATTAAAAAAATACATATAGAAGGTGTAAAATTTCAAATATGGGAGAAAACCAAAAAGAAACCGAAAACAAACCTCGGTTCGAACATCAGCACCAACATTAGCTTTTTTCCCAGAAACGTTGACAATGAAATCTCTGCATTATTTGTTGAGCAAACATACATAAGAAGCACAATGATTTCTATACTCTTTTTGGCTTTATTCTCTACACAGTCGCTCCATATGTTATCAAGGTCCGTTTCTTCGTAAGAATATATAAGAAACTAGCTTTACAATTAAAAATTAAAAATAAAAAGAAAAGAAGAATTGTTATGTAAAAAAATTTAAAATTAAAAACTGAAATAAAATTAAAAAATTAAAAATTAAAAAGCTGAAATAAAATTAAAAATAAAAAGAAAAGAAGAAAAAAAGAGAGTGAAATGATGGATTAATTGATAGAAGTCAATCCTAGACCTAAGCAACAATATATAAGAAACTAGCTTTACAATTAAAAATTAAAAATAATAAGAAAAGAAGAATTGTTATGGAAAAAAAATTAAAAATTAAAAACTGAAAATAAAATTAAAAATAAAAAATTAAAAACTGAAATAAAATTAAAAATAAAAAGAAAAGAAAAAAAAAAGAGAGTGAAATAATGGATTGATTGATAGAAAATGAAAAAAGAGAGGGAAGAGAGTAGGATTTGATTGATGATGGATGGAACCGTTTGGCACAGCTTTTGGAGAAGCTAAAAGCTGCTTTTCAAAAAAGCTGTGACAAAAAAGTGTTTGGTAAGCAGTTAAAAAACAACTTATTGAAGAATTTATGGAAAAGCTACAGCTAAAAGCTAAAGCTGGTACAACCCAACTTTTAGAAAAATCTGTTTTGATTAAAAGACTCTATAATAAATTATTTTTACTAAAAATTTATTTAATTATTTATTATATATTATAAAAAATAAAAATATTTTTTTAAATGAAAAAATATTTAAAAATAAATAATATTTAAATTTCTAATTTTTTATTTTATTTTAAAAAATATTTTATATTTATATTTTTATTATTAACAAACAATATCAATTAATGTTTCTTATAAACTACAATTTTATCTTTGCAAGTGAAAAAAAATATAATTTAAAAATATTAAAAATTATTTTTATCAAATACATATAAATTTATACTATAGAAAAAAATAATTAAAAATACATAAAAAAAAAAAAATTTATATAACATATGTTTTTATATATATTTGTGATTATAATGAACTAGATTAAAATATTATCATTATTATAATAGAATCTTAATAACTCGCAGCACTTTAAAAATTATAATTTACTAAACACTCAGCTCAGCTTTTTTCCACAGTTCAGCTACAGCTGCTTTTCCCCACAGCACAGCTACAGCTGCTTTTTCCCACAGCACAGCTGTGCCAAACTGGCCCTAAGTGGTATTTGTGTAATAAAAGCAACTTTGTAAGTAAAAATGTAGTCATAGGCGTGTGTGAGTAATTTTGTAATAAATTGTGTAAAATGGATTTTTCATGTAAAAATTTCTTTTATTTTTTGAATTTAATGGATTTATTTTATTTTTATTTTATTATATATAAATTAAAAGTGACCCATGAATTTCTCATAGACTATTTTATTTTTAATATTAAACTATTTTAATTTTAATATAAATAAAAAATGACCCATAAATGTCTCATAAACCAAAAATTCTGTTATATAGACACACTTTATATAGGATAGATATATAGATCCTTTATATATTCTTTGTAGATTATAGATTAGATATATATAGATTGTAGAGTTATCATTTTTTTTAAAAAATAAAATAAATAAAATAAAATAAATGAGTAAATTAAGGAGCGAATAAATATATTTATATTAATTAATATTTACAAAAACTAATAAAAAATTAAAAAAAATAATTAAAGAGAAAACAAATAGTACATTGCCACGTCACCCTTTCATAATTTTATATATATATCCTTTATATATAAATAATATAAATATATAATAAAAGGTAAAAACCTAAAATAAAAATCCTTAATCGAATTGGAATTGGATGGATTAGTTCGGTTTAATTAGCCGTCTTGAATTTGTTTTGAACGTTTATAAAAGTAGAGGATTTTTTTTTTAAACAAAAAATTATCTGAGTGCCATTAAAAAACTCAAATAAGGTTGTGAAATTTTTGTGTTGGGAGGTTTCTACCTAGAATATATTTTGGTAAATTCTGCAAAGGCTTGCTTGCCTCTATCTCATCTCTCTCTCAGCTAGGGTTTCAATTTTCCAGTTCGCCCGAGTCATCCTCAAGGTGGGCTACTTCTCACTTGATCTCCATACAGTTTTCTTTGTTTTTGTTTTTCGAAATATTTTCTTCCTCAAAAATACTAAAGAGGGTTTGGTATACTTTATCTCTTGTCTGATTGTCGAGAAAGGAAGGGGAATTGGTGTTTTCTCTAACCTTCATGTCCTCTATATAGTGGAGGAAAAGGGTGATTGATCAATTTACGTTTACTGATTATATAGCTTGAATTTGAGGGAAATTTTTGAAGAATCAAAATCTAAGTTCCTCTTGCATGCTTCTATGCTATTAGGAGGAAGAAATTCATGTCATAAATCTACATGATTTTCACGGAAGTTCATTGATTTTGTTGTGGTTTATTTCTCGTTTAAATGAACAATTGGGTATTTAGGGTTTTTTTTTTCCTTTCACAAAGGAAGTCGGTTAATTTTCTTTGATATAGATGATAATCTGTTTTCACCTAATTTTAATTTCAAGAGTTTGATCTGATTGTAAATTGCAATTTATTGTTGGTTTATACCTATTTTTTTAATTGAAAATAGAAAAGCAAGAAATATCCAGTATATAAATTTTAGCGCAAAACTATTTTTTCTTGTCAAGTATTCCATTATTTTTTTTTTCTCTTGTAAAGTTTTCCAATATTGTTCTTAGTTTCTTGCTGTAGCTAACAATATTGTGTTGCTTTGTTCAGTGAGTTGAACAATGGGCAAGAGGAAGTCCAGAGCAAAGCCTCCACCTAAAAAGCGTAATGACAAGCTTGATACTGTTTTCAGCTGCCCCTTCTGTAACCATGGCACCAGCGTTGAATGCCGCATGTAAGAGTTGATCTTTGATAGCCATTACTTGTAAACCATGAACATAGGAATAGGACCTTATGGCTACATGGAAACCATTTGAGTAGGTTTTTTTAGTTGAATAAACTTTTAGTAGTTAGTTGTACTTGACTGCTTGTGATTATTTGATGTTCTATACATCTTTCTTCGCCACTTTCACAAACACAAATGTATGCTTTTTCTTGTCTTGAGGTGGTGAACATGCCCGTGTAAAATGCGGTTCATGACTGCAGGAAACTTTTATATTAGAATCCGTGCTTGTAGATATTCATTAAGGGGTTTTTCTTTTCTTGACTCTTGGCATTTATGTGGCTGCAGTGACATGAAGAATTTGATTGGCGAAGCTATCTGCGGGATTTGCCAAGAAAGCTTCAGTACTACAGTGACAGGTTTGCTTTTCCCTATCTATTGGCTGATTAATTAGGGTGTTTAAAATTTTTAGTCTGTTCATATTTCTTCAGTTTAATAACTTTGAACACCCCACCCCCTGCCCACACAAACACACACAAAATCCATTATTCTGAGCTGTCAGGAGTGCCTGCTCCTAACGTAAGGATGGTCTGTCCTTATCATTATCACGGCATGAGAATTTACGATGTGCTAGAACATTAAGCATAACACACTAGCGATGTAGGCATGTCATGTGAGCTAGAACGTTTGGCATCACACAGCAATTAGGCGCTTGAATTATGTGTATAGATTTCTATTGTGGATTTATCTGTTAGTAATACATTTTTCCAATGTAGTTTATCAAAAGAAAAATATATGATTTCATGATCTAGTTGATGACTAAATATATCCTTGCCCTAAGCATGTTAGTCACACCAAGTTTTTCCTATTTGTTATATACTAGATAGTTTCAGGGCCATTGGGGGTATACTAAAATGTTCTGAGACTATTTGTAACCCAAAAGATCGTTTTAAGGATCATTTTTGATAGGAAGTTCAGGATCTCTCTTCACCATAACCCATAATTAAAACCCACCAATTAAATTAGCCAATTTTGGTACTATAGGATACACCCTTCTAGCCTCAACATGGCATGGTATGGAAGCACAAGGCACAATACATAACTTAAGCTCGTCTTACTGTACTGGGCCATTGAGGTGGAACTCCTTATTCTAGTATGGCACAGCACAACTTAAAAAAGGTTCATGTAAAAAATGTTAGGAAGAAATGATAAGAAACAAAAATGGAATATAACATAAACTCTTCTTGAGTCTATTTTAGCCTCCTCTATATTAAATATTATATCTTAGTATCCAAAAATGGTTGGTTTTTTTCGTATGTGTCTTTAAGTAGCTATGCCACATTGACTGTAGCCTGGTTGAGGAGGTTTCATCCCAATTGTTGATCCTCAGCTGTTGCTCTGGTCTCATATTTATTTCAATTTCCAATTAGTTTTTACAACAATTATTTTTATCTTTCCTCCTAATCAAATCTTATTTTTCTGTCATTTCAGCTTTAACTGAGGCAATTGACATGTAAGTAAAATTCTCTCTCTCTCTCTCTCTGGGTCTCTCTACACGGTACACATTTACATATATGTATTATTTTGCTCTTGCAGATACAGTGAATGGATCGACGAGTGTGAACGTGTTAACAATGTTGAAGAGGATGGTGCTTAGAAGGAAAATGTTGTGGTGGAAATGGAAGTTGCGGCATTGAATAGCTAGCAATGATTCAAGCCTGTAATTATATTAGCTGTACGTGGAAGCAATAGTCCCTTGTGTCTAGGTTATATCATCTTAGTAGCTGAGTGTATAATTTCATGTAAGTGAAGGTCCAGGAAAGCAACTCCACACCTACCTGGAACCATGACCCAATGGGTTTCTTATTGCACAATGTCTTGCTATATTCCAAGCTTATATATGTATAAACTGTGTACTGTTTTACTCTAAATTTTCCATCCTCGTTAGATCTTTCTGCGAATAATAAACATGACTGCATATTTGTTCATTGATGGATGCATGCCGTTCAGTATAACCTGATTAAATTAATAATTTACTTAGAGCACTCAACAGCTTCTAACTGATGTCTAAACTCCTTTATTTAAAGTTAAAATACACTATTCATAAATATATTTTATTAATTGTTTTAGATTTTAATAGTTATTTTTGTATGGAAATATGTGTAGATATTTTTATTATGAGCATTGCTATTGGGCACAGTGGTGTCTAACACCCTTAAGACGTGTCGCTTTGCGAATGTTAATGATACTCTTTAAAAATTATTATATTAAACTATATGAGACTTGATATTTAATTAGACTAATAACAATATTGACACGTAGGAGGGTGCTTGGGACTGCTGGTGTCTTTTAGCATTTTTCCTTTATTATATATTTGAAATAAATAAAATATAATAAGATTTTTAAAGAAGTTAATTATGTAAAGTAGAGAGTATTAAAAGATAGAGTAGAGACTCTTACTTTTTATATGTAATTAAGAAACATGACTGAAGTAAGGGGCATCTCCTTCAACATTTTGAATTTTTTTAGGGAAATTTGATTTTTTTTATGCATATATTACTCAAAAATTAATTCCCTAAATCTATATATATATATATTAATATTGGCCAAATAAGTCAATATTTCTCTTTTTTCCAAAATACACTCTCTATTTTCAAACAGCCACTATCTCTCTACCCTCTTTTCCTCTCTCGGTCTCTTCATCTTCTCTAAATGAAAACTAAAACCCCCACCAATTTTCCATTTGAGGATTCACGCGACCCAACCAGCACCACGACCCACGACCCAAACACCACCTTTCTCCACCACCCACGACGATTGCGACTAACGACCACCGTGACTAACGGACTAAAGATCCCTTTCTCCACGACCACCGCGACCCACAGACCCAATGTCAAAGGTTAGTATTTTTGAATCTGTGATTTTTGGGTTAGAAAATACTTTTTCTAGGCAGACCCGATGCGTCGTGATGAGAAAATTGGATCTGGGTTGAAGACAAAGGCCCAATATAGGGCTCGATGGCCAGTTAATTTTTTGGAAAAATTGATAGGCCATCATTGGGCCCCATCGGGCCCTATATCGGGCCTTTGTCTTCAACTCAGATCTAATTTTTTTCATGACGATGCATCAGGCCTGCATCAGAAATGCAACGGACCTGAATCGAGCCTGCCTAGAAAATGCATTTTCTAACCCAAAAATCACAGATTAAAATCTAACCTTAAATCTAATCGAAAAAGCTCATACCAAACCCTAAATCTATCAATAAATAATATTTTAACCCTAAATCAATAAGAAAAATATTCAAAAATACCATAGGGAGAAATCTTACCTTGGTGGTTGTCCGTCTTCGTGGTGGGTCGACTGGGTGG
Organism: Cannabis sativa; assembly: GCF_029168945.1. NCBI lineage: Eukaryota > Viridiplantae > Streptophyta > Magnoliopsida > Rosales > Cannabaceae > Cannabis > Cannabis sativa. The sequence goes on from NC_083607.1 coordinate 21,631,099, forward strand.
TGGGTGGAGTGGGTCTTCGTCCTCAGATGGTGAGTCGATTGGTGCTCAGATGGTGGGTTCGGTGGCTCTTTTCCTTCGTGGTGGTGGGTTCGATGGGTTCGACAGAGTTCGAGAGAAAGAGAGAAAGGGGAGGAAGAGAGAGAGAGTCAATTTTTGGAATGAGAGGGGTAAAATGGGGTTTTTGAAAAAAAAACAACCTATTTTACAAATTTTGAATAGTTTTGAATTAGTGGACAAATTTTAGTCCAATTAATGCATACAAAATCAAATTTCTCTTCCTTTATTTGAGAGAAAAAAACAAATGATTGTACTATAATTGAGTGTATTTTCTACATTGTAATTTTTCTAATGTCATTAATAGTTTTTCTTAAGGGATTATTTTACAAATACACAAAAATAATAATAAAATTATAAAAATATGATTGTACAAAATTTTAAGTATTTTATGATTTTCATGATTTTATTTACAGAAAATATAGTATTTTGATGTATTTCGATATTGTACTCTTGTTAATTTGTTGTTGATTTTTTGTTATTTGTATGTTATTCAGTTTAGACGTTGCTTGAAAATATTAAAGGAAAAGCATCACGGTGAGTAAAATAGACTCCAAGCAATCTTTTCCTTCCGAGAAAGAGGGTTGAAAACATATCATACCCCAAGTGATTTTTCTTGCACAAAAAATATCGTGCATGCGAGAGCCATGTTGAATTTTTATGAAGCAAGCATCGGCTTCCGCGAAGGAAGGGTGAGGTTACATAAAAATTCAAGCTTAGACTTCACTTGAAAAGATCAAAAGAAAAGCATCACGATGAGTAAGATAGACTTCAAGCAATCCTTACTTTCCGAGAAAGATGGTTGAAGGCGTATCGTACCCCCAGTGATCTTTCTTGCACGAAAAAATATCGTGCATGCGAGAGCCATGTTGAATTTTTATGAAGTAAGCATCGACTTCCGCGAAGGAAAGTTGAAGTTGCATAAAAATTTAAGCTTAGACTTCGCTTGAAAAAATCAAAGGAAAAGCATCACAGAGCAATCCTTCCCTTCTGGGAAAGAGGGTTGAAGACGTATATTACCCCCAGTGATCTTTCTTGCACAAAAAACATCGTGCACGCGAGTGCCATGTTAAATTTTTATGAAGCAAGCTTCAACTTCCGTGAAGGAAGGCTGAAGTTGCATAAAAATTCAAGCTTAGACTTTTCTTGAAAAGATCAAAGGGAAAGCATCAAAGGTAGTAAGATAGACTTCAAGCAATCCTTCCCTTCCGGGAAAGAAGGTTGAAGACGTATCGTACACTCAGTGATCTTTATTTCAAGAAAAACATCCGACATGCGAGAACTATTTTGAATTTTTATGAAGCAAGCTTTAGCTTCCGCAAAGGAAGGCTGAAGTTGCATAAAAATTCAAGCTTAGACTTAGAGCAATCCTTCCCTTCCATGAAAGAGGGTTGAAGACATATCATACCCCCAATGATCTTTCTTACACGAAAAACATCGAGCATGCGAGAGCCATGTTGAATTTTTATGAAGCAAGCTTCGACTTCCATAAAGGAAGGCTGAAGTTGCTTAAAAATTAAAGCTTAGACTTTGTTTGAAAAGATCACAGGGAAAGCATCACGGTGATAAAAATAGACTTCAAGCAATCCTTCCCTTTCGAGAAAGAGGGTTGAAGACATCCCGTACCCCCAGTAATCTTTTTTTGCATGAAAAACATCATGCATGTGAGACCCATGTTGAATTTTTATGAAGCAAGCTTTGGCTTCCGCGAAGGAAGGCTGAAGTTGCACAAAAATTCAAGCTTAGACTTCGCTTGAAAACAAAAAAGGGAAAGCATCACGGGGAGTAAGATAGACTTCAAGCAATCCTTCCCTTCTAGGAAAGAGGGTTGAAGATGTATCGTACACCCAATGATCTTTCTTGCTCGAAAAACATCGTGCACGCGAGAGCCATGTTGAATTTTTATGAAGAAGGCTTCCGCTTCCGCGAAGGAAGGCTGAAGTTACATCAAAATTCAAGCTTAGACTTCGCTTGAGAAGATCAAAGGGAAAGCATCACGGGGAGTAAGATAGACTTCAAGAAATCCTTCCCTTCTGAGAAAGAGGGTTGAAGACGTATCGTACCCCCAGTGATTTTTCTTGCAAGAAAAATATCGTGCATGCGAGAGCCTTGTTGAATTTTTATGAAGCAAGCTTCAGCTTCCGCGAAGGAAGGCTGAAGTTGCATAAAAATTCAAGCTTAGACTTCACTTGAAAAGATCAAAAGGATAGCATAACGGGGAGTAAGATAGACTTCAAGCAATCCTTCCTTTTCGGGAAAAAGGGTTAAAGACGTATCGTAACCCAATGATCTTTCTTGCATGAAAAACATCGTGAGTGCGATAGCCATGTTGAATTTTTATGAAGCAAGCTTCCACTTCCGCGAAGGAAAGCTAAAGTTGCATAAATATTCAAGCTTAGACTTTGCTTGAAAAGATCAAAGGGAAAGCATTACAGCGAGTAAGATAGACTTCAAGAAATCCTTCCCTTCTAGGAAAGAGGGCTGTAGATGTTGGAAATATTTTACCTGGATCTAGATTTACTACCAAGTATGTTTCATTAACTAACTAATATGAATTCTAAAACAATGAAATAAACACATAAGAGTTTAGAAAACCTTACATTGAGTGCAGCGGAATATAATGACTCCTTCCATTCAGATCTCTAGCCCTTGATTCCTTTCTGTAGCAGAGCATTATCAAGATCTGAACATGGATCTCCTTCTCTCCTTCCTTTGATGCTGATTCTCCTTCTTGTTGTTTGGATTCTCCTACAGTCTTACACACTATGATTGAGATACCACTTAATGTGTGTGGGCACTAATCATTCACTCAAGGATTTCAAAATTTGAAGATAAGAAAAGAGAGAGGAAAGTGGCTATGGCTTTCTCCGAAAGAAACAATGTGCAAGTCATGAGTTTCCTGAAGCCAATACTTTATATTTATAGAATGCCTTCTAGGTTTAGGTTAGAATTGTATGGCATAAAATAATGGAAAAATAAAATGGTAAACCCTTTGCATAGTGGGCGGCCATATAAGGAAATTGGGCCTCACTTTGCAACTTTTCCATTTTGTTATTTTTCATTCCCATTTTCTCAAAAATGCCAATTTTCCAATTTGAACCATTTAAATGCCAATTCTAATTATTTAATAACTTAAAATTAATTATTAAATAATATTGTCATTTAATATATTTATTAATTTAGACATGTAAAGTCTCTTAATTAAATAATAAACCTAGAATCTCTTTTCTTTACAATTTCGCCCTTGCTTAGTGAAAATTTATAAAGTAGACATAGTCTAACTTTAGAATTATAATTGATTAACTAAAATCAATTAATTGAGTCTTACAAGAAGTATGGTCTCAACTAGTATGGGGAACATGGACCTATATTTTCGAGCTTCCAATAAGTCGAAACGAATTTACCAAGTAAATTCCCTAACTTATTAATTCCTTATTGAATCCACACTTAGAACTTGGAATGGCACTCTCAGTCATATAGAACGCTCTATATGTTCCACGATATAGATACGCTATTAGTTATCCATTGTTATAATCCTAATTTGATCAATGACCCTCTAATAGATGATCTACATTGAATAGGCACTAAGTTACCGTTACACCTTCAATGTATTTTATCCTTAAAACACTTAGCTCCGTATAAATGATATTTCAGCGAAGTGAAATGAGATCTCCACCATTTATCTCTGTTTAGCCAAGCTCAAAGGATATCATCGTTTCACTTCTAAATTCCTATAGAAGTTATAGATTCCATATTTATGTTAGCGCTCCCACTCAATTATACTATCATGTTCCCAAAATATACGTATCACCCTGACCCAAAAGTAGGCTTAACTAACAAATCAAAGAACATGTATAGTACTCTTGAGATCGAACCTAATCATATCAGGATTAACATCATTTGATCTAGGATCAACGGGTGATATTGAATTGAATAGATATTACGGTAACTTTTAATATATCTAATCAAAGTTCAATATCAGTCCCTTCCAATGTATACTCCATACATCCGATACTGGTAAACTTTGCCAATGTCTTGGAAAGGACATAACACTTGTTTAAACTTACAATGGATTTTAATCACTAGTGTCTTCCAAGTCATAAGAGGAGTGAGTTCCTAGAAACTCTTGTTGGAATTTATTTTACCACGATCTTAGATCTACTCACAAGTATGTTGTTTAACACCCTAAGTATGAACTTTCTAAAACGATGAAATAAACACATATAAAGTTAAGAAAACCTTACATTGATGCAGCGGAATTAATGTCTCCTTCCGCTCAGATCTCTAACCCTTGTATCCTTTCTGTCGCAGAGTATAATCATGATCTGAGCCCGAATATCCTTCTTCTTTAAGTTTGATCCTTCGTAGTCTTCCAATCTATGATTGAGTTAATGCTTGCTGTGTGTGGGCACTTAGTCTTTTACTAGGGTTCGAAATTTTGGAAGAGAAAAGAGAGAGAGGGATTTCAGCCAAGGTATAGAAAATAGGGAAGGCTCAGTTTTTCTGAAGAGAGAAATTTCTGTCAGAAGGTGTTATTGAAAACTTGTAATTTGACTGAGCCATCACTTTCTATTTATAGGCAACTACTAAGTTTAGGTTAGGAATTATTTGGTATTAAAATAATGAAAATATCAATTTGAATTTCCACAAATAGTGGCCGACCATGGTGTGATAATGGGCCCCACTTGATTTTGCAGTTTTATCAAATTTTATTCTATTTTCTCAAAAATGCCAATTTTCCAATTCTAACCTTTTAAATGCCAAAACTAATTATTTAATAACTAAAATAGATTATTAAATAATATATTGTCATTTAATTTAATTATTAACTAGACATATAAAGTCCATTAATAAATAAATAAACCTAGAATCTCTTTTCTTTACAATTTCACCCCTGCTTAGTGAAAATTCACAAATTAGACATAGTTAACTTTAGAATTATAATTGATCAATCACGAATCAATTAATGAGTCTTACAAGCAGAATGTTCTCAACTAGAATGGGGACCATGGATCTATATGCTGAGCTTCCAATAAGTGAACCAAATTTACCAAGTAAATTCCTACTTATTAATTCTTCGTTGAATCCACTCTTAGAACTTAGAATTGCACTCTCAGACTTATATAGAGCATATTATATGTTTCACGATATCAAAATGCTATCTCATTTAACCATTGTTATAATCTTATTGTGATTTAAAGATCCTCTATATAGATGATCTACATCGAGATGGGATAATTTTACTGTTCTCACCCCTCAATGTATTTTGCCCCTTAAAACACTTATTTACTTGTAAATGGTGTTTAGTGATCTAATAATTAGTCAGTTAAACAAGAGCTCATCCATTTACTTCTATTTGCTAAGCTCGAAGGGAATCATCACTTGACTTCTATACACCAGTAGAAGCTATAGATTCCATATTTATGTTCAACACTCCCACTCAATCATACTATCATGTTCCCAAAATATACGTATCACCCTGACCTAAAAGTAGGCTTAACTAATAAATCAAAGAACATGAATAGCACTCCTGAGTTGAGCCTAAGCATATCAGGATTTAGATTCTTTTAATCTTAAGATCAACTACTGATATTGACTTGGAAAGATATATATAACGGTAAGTTTGTAATATCTTAACTTAATTGCAATATCGGTCCAGTCCAATGTATACTCCATACATTCGAAACTAGTATACTTTACTAATGTCCTGGAAAGAACATAACACTTACTCCAAGTGTAAGTACACATCATCGCTGATTATCACATTAGTGTAAATCCAATAACACTGATGAAACAGGGACCAAGCCTTTTTGATTCATATGATCACAATCACATTCTATTGTGTTGACGATACTGTAATTGTGAATAAACATATGATTTGGATTTAACTAATTTTGTGTATAAAAGTAATAAACATATTAAACCATTAGCATGTAAAATTCATGCAAACAGAAATCACTTCAAATTTCTTATATTGATAACTAATCAGATTGTAAAGAGTTTTATTTAGGGCATAAAACCCAACAAATTCCCACTTGCACTAACATAAAACAAACGGTGCAAATAGGTCAATCTGATGTCTTGATCTTCAGATCAAGTGTAGTATATTTGAATCCACCCAAACTTCTGGAAACTAGTTCATAAATACTCTTATGAAACATCCTTTACTCATCAAGGGATACTGAAATCTTCACTGTTTTAAAAGTACATCTAAATTAACAGAAGACATATCTCTCATATTTTAAAATATGGAATTAAGATAATACAGTGTAGACTCTTCTTCAGTAATATAACTTTCTTGGTATTTTCGAATTTACAAAGTTATAACTCTTCTCTAGTAGAGCTTGAATTATTATAGAATAATTCCTCCACCCCCAAAGTAAGCACCATCTCAAGGATCTCGAAATGAGTTGGTGAGATACAAGGAAAACTGATACACAGTTCCTTAATATCTAACATATAGATCACTTTCATAAATCTTTCTTTGAATATCTTCTAATGTTCCCTATTTGATTACATCTTAGATAGCTCCCACTCAATAGCAGATGTCTGGTTAAATAATACTTTTAACCTCTTATTGTTTGGAGAGTTACCTAGTTGTGACTTTTGTATTAGTCTGAAACTTTAAGTTATGACTAAGTCAACAACATAGCAGACTAGTATTTGAAGTAAAAAATACATGCCAGAGATAAAGTAATCAAAATTAAGATACTATAAAATTTTATGAGGATTAAGAATTCTAGGTTCAAGTCATTCGAATAGACTGAACTAGAGTTCTCTATCTTATTCTCATAATTCTGATAAGTTATACCTATCCATGTGTGTGGTTAGATTTGCTTTTCAGTAGTGTTCTTAAGTACCTATCACAAGTATCAACCTGATGATGATGGGTATAGAACTTTAAAATTCTCCCACTCAATTAAGGTATCAAACTTTATAGGTATCAAACTTTTACTTACAATAGTAAAACGAAATGGAACATACAATCAAGATCAAGCATTTATATTGATAATAACTAACTCATTATATTACTTCCATGTTTAAAGAAGATATGTGTTACATAGGGAATTGTGGAATAGACTCCACCCCTAAGTATATACATATAGGGTATTGTGGATAAACTCCACCCCTAAGTATATAGAGATTATGATCCACCCCTAAAGGTTGTAAAGATCATGATTCTCTAAGTGTGATAGAGTTTATGTGGAGTTGAATACTATCCAGAGTTCATTAGATATAAAAGATCGTTGAACTGCATAGTTTTCTTAACTTTTCTCCACCCCTATCAGATCAAAAGATCCTTTTATTAAACAAATTCTTAATAATTGTATTAGAATTAACAATTATTAATAAACATAGAAATAAATTCTAGTGTTCATTTAATATAACTCTATGAAGAGTTGTAAATATTATAGAATTTGCATCAATAATAAAAATACTTACACATACAAACATATAAATATAATGTGGTAATAATTGATGAAGATTAATTAAATGAAGCTCAATCTCATAAATTGCAATTGTTGAATTCGAAAAATTAAAGAAACTTTATTAATAATAAAAATGTATTGCAATAATATGAGAAAAATAGGGATAAATATCCCTAACTAAAATTTGAAATCCAAATTGTTCTTTTAAACTAAAACAATTAAATAAAATAAAATTTGAAGAGCTTCATCTTCATCTGGACAATTTCACCCTTGATCCAGCTTTCTGATCCAACTCATCTGAGTTCAAGTAGCTTGGCCTATAAGAAGAAGAAAACAAATAAACAAAGTTAGTCCAAAATCATAAATCCAATTGGATAATAATTCACTAAAACTCTTAAAGTTTATAAATAGAAATACCTTGTTTCTTTGCAAGAAGTTTAGGACATTGTGGTTTCCAATGACCTTTCTCATTGCAGTAGAAACACTTTCCTTTAAGTGTAGCATCACCAGAAGCAGCAGCCTTTTTCTGTTTCATGGCTTTTGCACGCTTCTTGGTGTTCTTCCACTTCTTCTTCGATTTGGGTTTTGAAGCAGAGGCAACATTTGCTTCAGGTTTTGTCGTTCCATTACCATTCCCAGGATTGTGAGGTTTACTCCCTTTCTTCTTGGGTCCTCCAATCAAATTTTCATAAGTTTGAAGGTCATTGACTAACTCATGAAAGTCTATTTCCTTCTTATTCATGACATAATTTGATGTGTATGGTAGAAATGCTGGAGTCAGGTTATTCAAGATAAGGCTTACTTGAGTAGCACTATCCATTTCAGCACCATGATCCTGGGCTTCTTGGAAATAACTTGCCATGAGGAGAACATGGTCACCCACGTTTTGATGAGGTTCCATCCGTGCATTAATGTACTTCTTAGTCGCGTCAAAGCGTGACTGAAGTGATGCCTTACCGAATAGCTCATTTAACTTCGTCATAACTTCAGCAGCCTTCTCAGTTTTAGAAAACCGAGTTTTGAGGGTGTCAACCATGCTAGAAAGCATAAAGTATAGAGCTTTGTCATGCCAACGCTCATACTTTTCTTTCACAGCTTTGGATGCATTGTCCCAAGGCACTTCAGGTGACGGCTCAGTTAGAACAAACAAGGCACTTTCTCCTATGAGAGCAATATTAATGTTCTCATTCCATTTAGGAAAGTTAGATCCATTAAGCTTATTTTCAGTCAACAGTGATAACATGGGATTCATTATGATAATACAGGATACTACAAAATAATAGAAATTAACAAACAAAAATTAATAATGGTTTAACACAAAATCAATTCAGAAATTATAAGCACATAGCAAGTAGGAATGATATGAGAAAATACTAAAAAAAATTCAATCCTAGATAATTTCCAAGGTTTTTCAACAAACTGATATCAGTGTCCCGTTTAGGCGAGAGTCAAAGTTACCATCCATTGAATAGAGTTGTCAGCTCATCTAAAATGTTAAACATTCTAGCAACCTTTTATTCGATCAAGATTGGAATCCAGCGTTGTCCCGTTTAGGCGAGAGTCAAGGCTATTCTATCTTATGAGCTACTACCATTGTTTCGCAATTTGCAAGTCAAATATGGTCGCCACTATTAGGGTGATCTATACCATATAAAACACTTACAAACTACTTATCTTTCGAGATTAAACAGTGCGAAATTGCTAATGAACGTTCCTCCATTAGGGAGGATTACTCACTAAAATAAACGCAATGTAAAACTAACAATGGAGATCGAATATCTTAATAATAATAAAGCTCATTCTTTAAAATGCATTTTCTTTATTATTCTGATATATTCATTAAATTCGAATTTTAGAATTAGAATTTAAAATAAAAATTTAATATAATATTTATAAAATTATACTTAGATGGGGATTTGAAATAAAATTAATTATTTCCATCTTAGTAGTAATCTTAAATATAAATATTAAGAAAATTAATTTAAGTTGTATTAATTTAAATTAATTAGCAACTTAAAATTTCCATACGAATATATTTATTGTATTCGAAAAATAAAGTATAAAAATTATACAAATTTCGAAAATAATAAAACTTAGAAAAGAAATACTTCAAGCAAAAATATAACCTATCTAGATTTTCTTTTGACTAGTTAATTCAATTTCTAATAATAATATATATATATATTTTAAATTAATCAATATATGAAAAAATCATTGATTTAAGTTGGTCCAAGAATTAATTAAAATAAATAATTAATTTACAACTCAATCTATTTTTCAAGAAAAAAATTCAAAATTATTGCATAATTAAAATGCAATTTTCGAAATTGATTAATAAAATAAAAAAAATATATTTGAAAATTATTTAAATTTAAGTTGAAAAATTAAATTTCAACCTAAAAATAATTTTCTATTTAAGTAAGTGTCATGAAAAATAAATATTTAAGTATCATGATGAAAATCAACTTAGATATTTAAATTTTTCAATTTAATTAAATGTATTAAATTCAAGAAATAAATAATTAAGTGTAGAGAAGGCTTAATTATTAATTTCTAGTTTAATACTAGGAAAAATATACTTAAATAAAATTGTACCAAAATTAATTATTTAAATAATTAATTTCACAATGTATAAAATTTTCCTATTTAAATATTAGAAATAACAAGTAGTCTAGAAATAACTATCTAGAAAATATCTTATTTGACTAAGTATCTTTTCAACAAAAATTTGAAAAAACATATCTAATTTAAGTTGTGTAGAAAAAACCAGAACTTAAATAATTTCAAATTTAGATTTAATTAAATATCAAAATTAAGTTATAACCACTTAATTTAAAGAATATTCCATTTTAAGTTTAAAACTAACTTAAAAAATATCTTAAGAATTTTTAATAACTAATGCCTAGAATTCCTCAACTTAGTTTAAAATAAAATATTCAAATTTAAGTTAGATATGAAAAATCAGTTGATATAGCTAATTTATAACTTAAATAGGAATATTTAATTAAATAAGCTCCAGAAAGAATCTAGTTAGTTAAAATTCTTTATTTAATTAAATACAAGAAAAATACAAATAGTTTGTCTAGAAATAATATCTAAAACTAAAGGTGTTTTTCTTAAAAATTAACTTTAAAATATTAAAATGAAAATAAATTTCATATATTTTAAAAGTTAATAATGTTGCTAATTCAATTTTATTAGGTCAAACTAATATAATTAACCTAGTACAGTTATTCAAATCAGGCAAATATGCCTTCACAATTGGGGTAGTTCATGTGAGGGGGTGCTGGGTTCAGTATGTCGTACCCACTTCTATGGCTCCCAACTCTCACACAAGGCCCAAAAGAGAGGAATTTAACCTTAAAATAAATAACTGTTATTAATTGAATAGGTCCAATAACTAAATGGACCTAAATAAAATCTATCATGGTGTGACATTTTATTTAGCAACAACCTATATGCATCTATATAATAAAATAAACACATAGGCTCACACAGGCACACTTTGGATGGGTCCTATCATGTTGCTAGGTCATACACAGATGAAAGAAGATTGTAAAATTTACTTGTTACAAATTATTAACTTGACCAAGGGAGCTATGAGTTAAAATCAAATCATTGGATCTGTCAACAAGTTAACCATGGCTATTTGCAATCAAGTAATAATAGGTTTTGAAAAATTTACACACAAGCTAAAACCACATACTCCTGCAACAAGGTTAGCTGGATAGTTGGAAGTAGGATTTATTTAATTTTAAATAAATAAATTTCGAAATTAATTAAATTAAATAAATAAATAAAATAAATATTTAATTTTGAAAAATAAAATAATTAATTTATTTTTCGAAAAATAAAAATAAAATAAAATTAATTTAATTTCGAAATTATTTAAAAAAAATATTTAAAATTAAACCTACAATTTTGAAAAATTAGGTTTCAACTAACCTAAATATCATTTTAAAATTTGCTAACTACTTCTAAAAAATTAAATGTTATTTTATAAATAAAAATTAAATAAAAAATTAAAAAAAGATAAATGAAATATCTTTTTCAGATTTTAAATTTAATTTAAATGAATAAAATAACAAAATTTAAAAGTTAGCAAAATGTCTTACATCTATTTAAGATTACATGATTATAGTTACCTTATTTTAAATTTAAATAAGGTCAAAATATTTTAAAAAAAAATTTAATATCTGACCTTAAATTTAAAAATAAGATAAGATATAATCAAATTTAAAAATAAGATAGATAATTAAGCAAAAAGATAGATATTTACTAATTTCAAATTCAAATTACACTAATATCATTAATAAAAATAAAAAAATATTAAATAAATTAATTATGATAATTAAAATTGAATTAGGAATAGTAAATATATAAATACAAAACTACACAAAAAATCGGAACTTAAATCCATGAAAAAGCATGAAAATACGAAGAAAAATGAAAAATTTGTGAGCTGTACGGACAGTATGCCAAGCATACTATCCGCGCGCACAATGGAGGCTGCATGGGCGAGATTGTGCGGCGCAGAAGGCTGCAAGCAGCCTGCTCCGCGCGCGGAGCCCAGAAATTCAGACAAACAGGTTGTCTGCGCGCGTGCTGTCCGAGGGACAAGCCTCGTGCGCGCGCGCGTGAGGATGCACAACAACCTTATCTTTTTTCGAATCTTCAAAAAATCATAACTAATTCAAATTAAGTCGAAATTGAGTTCTGTAAAAAGTAACCTGCTTAATTTTTTCCATACTATCCAATAAAAATAATTCCAGAAACAAAATTTCAATTATTTTTCACGAAAATTCACAAACATCAATCAATCATCATATAACACTCAATACAACATGAAACCATCCAAATAACAAACAATCGTTTTAAAGTCCAAATTTCATGCAAGTAAATCAATTACCATGGCTCTGAGGCCAGTTGTTGGAATTATTTCACCAGGATCTTAGATCTACTCATAAGTATGTTGTTTAAACACCCTAAATATGAACTTTCTAAAACGATAAATTAAACACATATAAAGTTAAGAAAGCCTTACATTGATGCAGCGGAATTAATGTCTCCTTCCGCTCAGATCTCTAACCCTTGAATCCTTTCTGTAGCAGAGTATAATCAAGATCTGAGCCCGAATGTCCTTCTTCTTCAAGTTTGATCCTTCACAGTCTTCCAATCTATGATTGAGTTACTGCTTGCTGTGTGTGGGCACTTACTCTCTCACTAGGGTTCGAAATTGATGTAGGGAAAAGAGAAGAGGGATTTCGGCCAGGTATAGAAAGTGGGGAAAGCTCAGTTTTTTTGAAGAGAGAAATTTCTATCAGAAGATGATATGAAAACTTATGATTTGACTGAGCCATCACTTTCTATTTATAGGCAACTACTAGGTTTAGGTTAGGAATTATTTGGCATTAAAATAATGAAAATATAAATTTGAATTTCCACAAATAGTGGCCGGCCATGGTGTGATAATGGGCCCCACTTGATTTTGCAGTTTTATCAAATTTTATTTCTATTTTCTCAAAAACGCTAATTTTCCAATTCTAACCTTTTAAATGCCAAAACTAATTATTTAATAACTAAAATAGATTATTAAATAATATATTGTCATTTAATTTAATTATTAACTAGACATATAAAGTCCATTAATAAATAAATCTAGAATCTCTTTTCTTTACAATTTCACCCCTGCTTAGTGAAAATTCACAAATTAGACATAGTCTAACTTTAGAATTATAATTGATCAATCACGAATCAATTAATGAGTCTTACAAGCAGAATGTTCTCAACTAGAATGGGGACCATGGATCTATATGCTGAGCTTCCAATAAGTGAACCAAATTTACCAAGTAAATTCCTACTTATTAATTCTTCGTTGAATCCACTCTTAGAACTTAGAATTGCACTCTCAGACTTATATAAAGCATATTATATGTTTCACGATATCAATATGTTATCTCATTTAACCATTGTTATAATCTTATTGTGATTTAAAGATCCTCTATATAGATGATCTACATCGAGATGGGATAATTTTACCGTTCTCACCCCTCAATGTATTTTGCCCCTTAAAACACTTAGCTACCTGTAAATGGTGTTTAGTGATCTAATAATTAGTGAGTTAAACAAGAGCTCACCCATTTACTTCTATTTGCTAAGCTTGAAGGGAATCATCACTTGACTTCTATACACCAGTAGAAGCTATAGATTCCATATTTATGTTCAGCACTCCCACTCAATCATACTATCATGTTCCCAAAATATACGTATCACCCTGACCTAAAAGTAGGCTTAACTAATAAAATAAAGAACATGAATAGCACTCCTGAGTTGAGCCTAAGCATATCAGGATTTAGATTTTTTTAATCTTAAGATCAACTACTGATATTGACTTGGAAAGATATATATAACGGTAAGTTTGTAATATCTTAACTTAGTTGCAATACCGGTCCAGTCCAATGTATACTCCATACATTCGAAACTAGTATATTTTACTAATGTCCTGGAAAGAACATAACACTTACTCCTAGTGTAAGTACACATTATCGCTGATTATCATATTAGTGTAAATCCAATAACACTGATGAAATAGGGACCAAGCCTTTTTGATTCATATGATCACAATCACATTCCACTGTGTTGACGATACTGTAATTGTGAATAAACATATGATCTGGATTTAACTGATTTTGTGTATAAAAGTAATAAACATATTAAACCATTAGCATGTAAAATTCATGCAAACATAAATCACTTCAAATTTCTTATATTGATAACTAATCATATTGTAAAGAGTTTTATTTAGGGCATAAAACCCAACAACTCTCCCACTACGACAAGGTACCGTGAACTATGTCTAAGAAAACTAAATGGTATTGACCTCTTCGGTTGTGTCAAGACAACAGAGACAGTGGGATCATCTTGTTAAGAATAAGATGATAGAACACTTTTGGAATCAAGATAAAATTATCTTCTTTATTTGCTACTTTATTTTCAGACTTAGTCATTTTCTTAGAAAAATAGTATTTGTTTAAACAAACACTTTCTTATCTAATGACTATGGGATGTTCCACCCCTAATCACTTCGAATAGCTAACAAACATGCAAACCATAGTTCTAGCTTTTCTTAAGATTTCGATTAGTTCACCCATGAATCTAGTAATAATTTAGATTAAGTATACAACCATTGCATCATTCTAAAATTATATTACCATAGAAGGATTTAGGCAACAACTAGTAACTAATCATCAACATGCAAATCGATTTTCCGGGGAGGTAAGTTTGGATATGATTCAAAAAATCAATTTTATGATCTTTGAACTGTTGGGTTTTATGCCCTAAATAAAACTCATTTCAATATAATCAGATTTACTTATTAATATAGATCAGAAATAACATTTAATGTTGCATGGTTCACATGATTTATTTCATGATTATATGTACATAATGTATGAATTCATCTGAAACCCTTTTCACATACTTGATCCTGTTTATTGTGCCGTCAACACATTGGAAAGTAAACATGACTATGTGAATAAAGTTTCCTAGATTTATCAGACATAGGGTTTTACTGATATGATAATCTACAACAAGAGTTTACTTGTATTTGGAGAAATACTATGTTCTTTCCAGAACATTGGTTAAAGTAAAGCTCAGGTTGGATGCATGGAGTATGCATCGGAAGGGACCGATATTGAACTTTGACTTAGATTTATTAAACTTACCGTAATATCTATTCAAGTCAATATCGCCTAGTTGATCCTAGATCAAATGTTCTTAATCCTGTTATGATTAGGCTCAATCTTGAAAGGCTATTCGTGTTCTTTGATTTGTTAGTTAAGCCTACTTTTAGGTCAGGGTGATACGTACATTTTGGGAACACGGTAGTGCAATTGAGTGGGAGCGCTAGCATAAACATGGAATCTATAGCTTCTATCTGGCGAATAGTAAGCAAAGGATGATCTCCTTCGAGCTTGACCAAACGAACATAAATGGTGGAGTACTCATTTCACATAAGCTGAAATATCATTTATACGGGGTCAAGTGTTTTAAGGAATAAATACATTGTAGGGTGTAACGGTAATTTAATCCCTTTACAGTGTAGATCATTCATATAGAGGATCATTGATCACATTAGGATTATAACAATGGATAACTAATGATGTGTCTATATGGTGGAACATATAGAGCATTCTATATACTGAGAGTGCAATTCTAAGTTCTATGCGTGGATTCAACGAAGAATTAATAAGTTAGTGAATTTTAGTGCTAAATTCTTGATCTACTTATTGGAAGCTCGGTTATATAGACCCATGGTCCCCCCACTAGTTGAGATAATATTGCTTGTAAGACTCATATAATTGGTTTTGATTAATCAATTATAATTCTCAAATTAGACTATGTCTATTTGTGAATTTTTTACTAAGTAAGGGCGAAATTGTAAAGAAAGAGTTTATAGGGGCATATTTGTTAATTATGATACTTTGTATGGTTCAATTAATAAATATGATAAATGACAATATTATTTAATAATTATTTATAGTTATTAAATAGTTAGAATTGGCATTTAAATGGTTGAATTAGAAAATTGGCGTTTTTGAGAAAATCAGATGCAGAAAAGGTAAAACTGCAAAATTACAAAAAGTGAGGCCCAAATCCACTAGTATAGGGCCAGCCACTTTTGTAGGAAATTTAAACTGATATTTTCATTATTTTAATGCCAAATAATTCAAACCTAACCCTAGTGGAATGCTATAAATAGATAGTGAAGGCTTCAGGAAAAACACACTTAAATTTTCTATTTTTCCTTCAGAGAAAAACCTGAGCCTTCTCTCTCCCTATCTGGCTGACCACTCCCTCTCTTCTTTTCTTCTTCAATATTTCGAAATTCTTAGTGTATGAGTAGTGCCCACACACAGCAAGTGATACCTCAATCATAGTGAGGAAGATCGTGAAGAAAGACATTCAGCAAAAGGAGTTTCAGCATCAAGGATTCAGAGAAAGAGATCCAGGTTCAGATATTGATAATGCTCTGCTACAGAAAGGAATCAAGGGCTAGATATCTGAACGGAAGGAGTCATTATATTCCGCTGCACCCAATGTAAGGTTTCTTAAACTTTATATGTGTTTATTTCATCGTTTTAGAAAGTTCATATTTAGGATGTTAATAAACATACTTGTGAGTAGATCTAAGATCCTGGTAAAATAATTTCCAACAACTGGCCTCAGAGCCATGGTAATTGATTTACTTGCAAGAAATTTGGACTTTAAAACGATTGTTTGTATGTTCTTTGGATGGTATCATGTTGTATTGAGTGTTATTTGATGATTGATTGATGCTTGTAAATTTTCGTGAAAAATAATTGCGATTTTGTTTCTGGAATTATTTTTATTGGATAGTATGGGAAAAATTAAGCAAGTTAGCCTTTTACAGAACTCAATTTCGATTTTATTTGAATTAGTTATGAATTTTTGAAGATTTGAAAAAATCGGGGTTGTGCTGATATTTTCCTGCGATCGCAAATCTGTCCGTACAGTTAACAATTTTTTCGTTTTTCTTCGATTTTTCATGCTTTTTCATTGAATTAACTTCCGATTTTTGGTATAGTTTTGTATTTATACTATTACTATTCCTAATTCAATTTTAATTATCTTTTTGAATTAATTTAATATTTTTTAAATTTAATTCAAGATATTAGTGTAATTTGAATTTGAATAGAATTAGTATCTATCTTCTTGCTTAAAAATCTATCTTATTTTAAAATTTGATTATATCTTATCTTATTTTAAATTTAAAAATAAGATATTTATAATCATGTAATTTTTAAATGATATAAGATATTTTGCTAATTTTTTAAATTTTGTTATTTTATTTATTTAAATTACATTTAAAATTTGAAAAAGATATTTATTTATCTTTTCTAATTTTTTATTTAATTTTTATTTATAAAATAACATTTAAAATTTAAAAGTAGTTAGCAAATTTTTGAAATGATATTTAGGTTGGTTGAAACCTAATTTTTCAAAAATTGTAGGTTTAATTTTAAATTTAAATTTTTTAAAAATTTCGAATTTTTCAAATTTTTTTTTAAATTTTTCGAAAAATTATTTTTTATTTAATTAATTATTTTCGAAATTAAATATTTAATTTAAAATTAAATAAATCCTACATCCAACTATCCAACTAACCTTGTTGCAGGAGTATGTGTTTTAGCTTATGTGTAAGTTTTCAAAACCTATTATTACTTGATTGCAAATAGCCATGGTTACTTTTTGCCAGATCTAATGATCTGATGGCTCCCTTGGTCAAGATAATAATTTGTAACAAGTATATTTACAATCTTCTTTCATCTGTGTATGACCTAGCAACATGATAGGACCCATCCAAAGTGTGCTTGTGTGAGCCTATGTGTTTAATTTGATTATAGATACATATAGGTTGTTGTTGCTAAAATAAATTATCATAGTTCTTGATAGAATTTATTTAGGCCCATTTAGTTATTGGGCTTATTCAATTAATAACAGTTGTTCTTATTAAGGTTAAATTCCTCTCTTTTGGGCCTTGTGTGAGAGTTGGGAGCCATAGAAGTGGGTACGACATACTGAACCCAACACCCCCTCACATGAACCACCCCAATTGTGAAGGCCCATTTGCCTGATTTGAACAACTGTACTAGGTTAATTACACTAGTTTAACCTAATAAAATTGATTAGCAACATAATTAATTTCATTTATTTTGAAATTAATTTAAGAAAATTATAGTTTAAAGAATTCTTTATTCTAAGCTAAACTATATGTATTTTCTTGTATTTAATTAAATATAGAATTATAACCATCTAGATTCTTTCTGGAACTTAATTTAAATTATTCATTAAATATTCTTATTTAAGTTGATATTTAGTTATCTACAACTAACCAACTTAAATCTGAATATCTTTTGAATTTCAAATTTCAAAATTAAGTTGAGGAATTTTAGGCATTGGTTATTAAGATTCTTTAGATATTTTTTAAGTTAATATCTTTTCGAATATTAACTTAAAATGGAATATTTTAGATATTTTTTTTAAGTTAATATCTTTTCGAATATTAACTTAAAATGGAATATTTTCAAATTAAGTGGTTACAACTTAATTTTTCATATTTAATTAAATTTAAATTTGAAAAATATTTAAGTTTTAGATTTTTTCTAATACAACTTAAATTAGATATTTTTTCAAATTTTGTGGAAAAGATACTTAGTCAAATAAGATATTTTCTAGATAGTTATTTCTAGACTACTTATTATTTCTAATATTAAAATAGGAAAATATTATAAATTGTGAAATTAATTATTTAAATAATTAATTTTGGTACAATTGATTTTAAGTATATTTTTTCCTAGTATTAAACTAGAGATTAATAATTAAGCCTTCTCTACACTTAATTATTTATTTCTTGAATTTAATACATTTAATTAATTTGAAAAATTAAATATCTAAGTTGATTTTCATCATGATACTTAAATATTTCTTTTTCATGACACTTAATTAAATAGAAAATTATTTTTAGTTGAAATTTATTTTTTCAACTAAATTTAAATAATTTTCAAAATATATATTTTCTTTATTTTATTAATCAAATTTCGAAATTGCATTTCTTAAATGCTAGAATTTCGAATTTTATTTGAAAAATAGATTAAGTTGTAAATTAATTATTTATTTTAATTAATTCTTGGATCAACTTAAATCAATGATTTTTTCATTTATTGATTAATTTAAAATAAATTGAATTAAAGTATATTATTAGAAATTGAATTAATTAATCAAAGGAAAATCTAGATAGATGATATTTTTGCTTGAAGTATTTTTCTAGTGTATTTAATTAAATAGAATATTAATATTTAAGTTGATTTTCATCATCATACTTAAATATTTGAAATTTTTCTTATATATTTAATTAAATAGGAAAATTATATTTTTTGTTGTAAATTAATTTTATTAATTAATTTTGGGCCAACATTAAATTAGAATAATTTTTCCAGGATTAATTTTTTATTTTAACATGCATTTTCGAAAATTGTATTCTTAAATACTTTAATTTTTCGAAATGCAATATATATTTATAGAAAATTAAATTTGAGTTGTAAATTAATTTATATTAATTTTGTAACAACTTAAATTGAATATTTTTCTAAATATTTATTGGAAATTATTACTAAGATGGAAATAATTCATGTTATTTTCATATCCATCTAAGTAAAATTTATAAATATTAAATTAAAATTTATATTTAGAATTTTTCATTCTAAATTAGAAATTTTAATTAAATAAATATATATATTTAAAATAAATAAATTAAATAAAGAGAATCAAAGAAAATACAACTCACTTTAAATAATGAGCTTTATTATTAAGACATTCGATCTCCATTGTGGGTTTTACACCGCGTTTGTTTTAGTGAGTAATCCTCCCTAATGGAGGAACGTTCATTAGCAATTTCGCACCGTTTAACCTCGCATGATAAGTAGTTTGTAAGTGTTTTGTATGGTATGGATCACCCTAATGGTGGCGACCATACTTGACTTGCAAATTATGAAACAATGGTGGAAGCTCATAAGATAGAATTGCCTTGACTCTCGCCTAAACGGGACAACGCTGAATTCCAATCTTGATCGAATAAAAGGTTGCTAGAATGTTTAACATTTTAGACGAGCTGACAACTCTATTCAATGAATGGTAGCTTTGACTCTCGCCTAAACGGGACACTGATATCAGTTTGTTGAAAACCTTGGAAATTTTTTAGGATTGTAAGTTTTAGTATTTTCACTTGTCATTCCTACTTGCTATATGTTTATAATTTCTGAATTGTGTATGAATTTATATTGAACCATGTTATTTTCTGTTATTAAGTTGTAGTTTAATTTCGAATCTTCATTGTTGGTCTAACTTGGCTTGTTTATCTAATGAGATAAATCCCTAGTGGATTTTCACCATTAGACATTCATAATAGTGTTAGATCTCGAAAGATAAATATTGTATATGTGACATCTAGCTGTTCATCAATTGATGACACCTTAAACTAGTATTTTTACGATATGAAACAGAAGATTGTATAAATAAGATTACTTTGACTTTCGCTAATCGAAGCATCGTTGGATTCTTATTTATAAACGAAATTATCCTAATTCCTCTTAGCTTATTCATTTCGAATTAGCTCAATAATATATCATTGGATGAATGGTCTATAAATCATTTCATGTCATTATATTTTCTCTTAAGAAATTAAATGACGCATATGATTATAATCCCGAAATTCTATTCCCAATTGATATAAATCCTCAATCTTAGAAATCTCCTACTTGTATGGGCAAATCAGACTTAGAGTTAAATTAGTAGTGCTGGTCCAAGATAGAATTACTCATTATATTTGGTATAAATTTAAGTCTTTGACTTTAATTTTAGATTCCAAATAGAAATTTTCTTATATTTCTAATTCCAGAATACAATACAGTTACACTTTCTCAAGTGTTTAATATCCATCTTCTATTAATGGATTCAAACTGTATGGAATATGAGTTAGGTATTCTGTGACCAGGATCCACTTGCAGTATTCTAAGAACTCTTTGATGTAACTAAACCTATGTCATCAATAGACACTACCATTTTTTTTAATCTATGGCATTTGTATCTTGTTCATAGTGGATTTAACAAGATCAATCTCTGCAAAGAGTTAATATGCCTATATCCACTGAAAGTAGTTCATCTCATTCGCAGATGGATGTACATTCAGGGGTGGATATGAGTTTTTCGTTGTATTCTTAAAACGATACCTCTAGATTATACCTTATGCAAAGAAATTTGAAATGTTTAAAAAATTTCATTTATTTCTAGCAATGGTTAAAACCATTAAGGTAAGTGGTTAAAGATCTTGCGAACTGATAAGGGTGGAGAAATAGGTAGTAGATATGCAGTTCAAAGATCATTAAATTGATTTTTGAATTATATCCAAACTTACCTCCCCAGAAATTTCGAGTTGCATGTTGATGATTAGTTACTAGTCGTTGCCTAAATCCTTCTATGGTAATACAATTTCAGAATGATGTAATGGTTGTATACTTAATGTAAATCATTACTAGATTCATGGATGACCTAATCAAAATCTTAAGAAAAGCTAGAACTGTTAACCATGGTTTGTTAGCTATTCTAAGTGATTAGGGGTGGACCATCCCATAGTCAATAGATAAGAAAGTGTTTGTTCAAACAAATACTACTTTTCTAAGATAATGACTAAGTCTGAAAACAAGTAGAAAATAAAGGAGATATTTAATTCTTGATTCCAAAAGTGTTCTATCATCTTACATATGATGATCCCACTGCCTCTGTTGTCTTGTCACAACCAAAGAGGTTAATACCATTTAGTTTTCTTCGACATAATTCACGGTACCTTGTCGTAGTGGGAGAGTTTCTAGGAACTCACCTTCTTATGACTTGGGAGACACTAGTGATTAAAATCCATTGTGAGTTTAAACAAGTAATGGATTGTCAAGATAAGAAACTAAGAAGAAAGCCAATAGAACTATGGTTTAATCCATTCACATGGAGTAACCTAAAGTTTTCTATTACAAGGACATAAAAGGAAATTTTCGTTTATAAGTCTATTCAATGGACTTGACAAAACTTCCTGTTCCTAGTATTATAGGTTTGAGTTTATCTAAACCTATGGCTTGTGGTATACCTGGTAATTACTTACTCTAATGCAAGCAACTTACTTTAGTAAGATGCTGAAGCATTTTCTTTCTAATGGCAATCTATAGAAGCTTCACAACTTCTTAGACATAGATTTTATTTATCTAAGGAAAAGTCTCAACTATTCCAGAAAAGATAAAGCCATGAAAGAATTTCTTATATCAACAGTGAGAGGTCTTAGATATGCTTTTGTATGCCTTACACCAGACACCTGCTGTTGAGTGGGAGTAATGAGTAGGTATCAGATTAATCCAGGAGAAGAACATTGGAAGACAATCAAGTAAATTTTAAGATTAAGAAGAGGAACTATATGTTAGTCTATAAGGGTGTGTTTAAAACTCTTAGACTACACCATATCAGATTTCGAAATTTGCCTTTGTGCTAGTAAATCCTTCTGATAAGATGGTGGTTACTCTGGGGGTGGAATAGTGATTTTGGAGAAGTGTAAAAACCTATCTGAAGTCTCTAGGTCTACCAGAGAGAGACTGAATGTTAAAGTTGCAGGAAAGGTACTTATTCAGTCTAAGGAAAGTTCTACACATCTTTGGCACCATTCCAAATTGCCTTAAACTACTAGTGTTAATTTCCTGATTAACCAAAAGTAGTTGCCAAAGTTATAGAATCCAGTATCCCAAGAGAGTAGACATATAGAGAGGAATTTCACATTATCAATGATTTTGTGATTAAGGAAGAGTAATGGTGGAGAAAATGTTGTGGTTAATTCAACCTTTCAGATCCTATTACGAGGAGTTTACTACTACTACACTTGATTTGTATATCGAGGTGTTGAGATTATTTGAAACGTACTTTTTGTTTTATATTAGTGCAAGTGGGAGTTTGTTGGGTTTTATGCCCTAAATAAAACTCATTTCAATATAATCAGATTTACTTATTAATATAGATCAGAAATAACATTTAATGTTGCATGGTTCACATGATTTATTTCATGATTATATGTACATAATGTATGAATTCATCTGAAACCCTTTTCACATACTTGATCCTGTTTATTGTGCCGTCAACACATTGGAAAGTAAACATGACTATGTGAATAAAGTTGCCTAGATTTATCAGACATAGGGTTTTACTGATATGATAATCTACAACAAGAGTTTACTTGTATTTGGAGAAATACTATGTTCTTTCCAGAACATTGGTTAAAGTAAAGCTCAGGTTGGATGCATGGAGTATGCATCGGAAGGGACCGATATTGAACTTTGACTTAGATTTATTAAACTTACCGTAATATCTATTCAAGTCAATATCGCCTAGTTGATCCTAGATCAAATGTTCTTAATCCTGTTATGATTAGGCTCAATCTTGAAAGGCTATTCGTGTTCTTTGATTTGTTAGTTAAGCCTACTTTTAGGTCAGGGTGATACGTACATTTTGGGAACACGGTAGTGCAATTGAGTGGGAGCGCTAGCATAAACATGGAATCTATAGCTTCTATCTGGCGAATAGTAAGCAAAGGATGATCTCCTTCGAGCTTGACCAAACGAACATAAATGGTGGAGTACTCATTTCACATAAGCTGAAATATCATTTATACGGGGTCAAGTGTTTTAAGGAATAAATACATTGTAGGGTGTAACGGTAATTTAATCCCTTTACAGTGTAGATCATTCATATAGAGGATCATTGATCACATTAGGATTATAACAATGGATAACTAATGATGTGTCTATATGGTGGAACATATAGAGCATTCTATATACTGAGAGTGCAATTCTAAGTTCTATGCGTGGATTCAACGAAGAATTAATAAGTTAGTGAATTTTAGTGCTAAATTCTTGATCTACTTATTGGAAGCTCGGTTATATAGACCCATGGTCCCCCCACTAGTTGAGATAATATTGCTTGTAAGACTCATATAATTGGTTTTGATTAATCAATTATAATTCTCAAATTAGACTATGTCTATTTGTGAATTTTTTACTAAGTAAGGGCGAAATTGTAAAGAAAGAGTTTAAAGGGGCATATTTGTTAATTATGATACTTTGTATGGTTCAATTAATAAATATGATAAATGACAATATTATTTAATAATTATTTATAGTTATTAAATAGTTAGAATTGGCATTTAAATGGTTGAATTAGAAAATTGGCGTTTTTGAGAAAATCAGATGCAGAAAAGGTAAAACTGCAAAATTACAAAAAGTGAGGCCCAAATCCACTAGTATAGGGCCAGCCACTTTTGTAGGAAATTTAAACTGATATTTTCATTATTTTAATGCCAAATAATTCAAACCTAACCCTAGTGGAATGCTATAAATAGATAGTGAAGGCTTCAGGAAAAACACACTTAAATTTTCTATTTTTCCTTCAGAGAAAAACCTGAGCCTTCTCTCTCCCTATCTGGCTGACCACTCCCTCTCTTCTTTTCTTCTTCAATATTTCGAAATTCTTAGTGTATGAGTAGTGCCCACACACAGCAAGTGATACCTCAATCATAGTGAGGAAGATCGTGAAGAAAGACATTCAGCAAAAGGAGTTTCAGCATCAAGGATTCAGAGAAAGAGATCCAGGTTCAGATATTGATAATGCTCTGCTACAGAAAGGAATCAAGGGCTAGATATCTGAACGGAAGGAGTCATTATATTCCGCTGCACCCAATGTAAGGTTTCTTAAACTTTATATGTGTTTATTTCATCGTTTTAGAAAGTTCATATTTAGGATGTTAATAAACATACTTGTGAGTAGATCTAAGATCCTGGTAAAATAATTTCCAACATGAACTTCATATCTACTAACTATTTCTCCACCCCTATCAGTTCGCAAGATCTTTAACCACTTACCTTAATGGTTTTTCACCATTGCTAGAAATTCATGAAATTTTTCAAACATTTCAAATTTCTTTTGCATAAGGTAAAATCTAGAGTGATCGTTTTAAGAATATAACGAAAAACTCATTTCCACCGCTGAATGTACATCCATCTACGAATGAGATGATTATACTTTCAGTGGATGTAGACATATTAACTCTTTGCAGAGAATGATCTTGTCAAAACCACTATGAACAAGATACAAATGCCATTGATTTAAAAAAAAAAATGTGGTTGTATCTTTTTATGACTTAGGTTTAGTTACATTAAAGAGTTCTTAGAATAGTGCAAGTGGATTCTGGTCACAGAATACTAAACTCATATTCCATATAGTTTGAATCCATTGAAAGAAAATGGTTATTAAACACTTGTGAAAGTATAACTGTATAATGAGGAATTCTTTCTTGGACCACCACTACTAATTTAGCTCTAAGTTGATTTGTCCATACAAGTAGGAGATTTCTAAGATTGAGGATTTATATCATTTTGGGATAGAATTTCGGGAATATAATCATATGCGTCATTTAATTTCTAAAGAGAAAATATAGAATGACATGAAATGATTTATAAACCATTCATCCAATGATATGGTATTGAGCTAATTCGAAATGAATAAGCTAAGAGGAATTAGGATAATTTCGTTTTAAATAAGAATCCAACGATGCTTCGAGAGTCAAAGTAATCTTATTTATACAATCTTATTGTTTCATATTGTAAATACTAGTCTAAGGTGTCATCAATTGATGAACAGCTAGATGTTGCATTTATAATATTTATCTTTCGAGATCTAACACTATTATGTTTGTCTAATGGTGACAAAGTTGGATATATTTTACAAGGATCAAGATTTACTAACAAGTATGTTTCATTAACATCCTAATATGAATTCTAAAATAATGAAATAAACACATATAAAGTTTAGGAAACCTTACATTGGGTGCAGCGGAATATAATGACTCCTTCCGCTCAAATATATAGCCCTTGATTCCTTTCTGTAGCAAAGCATTATCAATATCTGAACCTGGATCTCTTTCTCTCCTTCCTTTGATGCTGAATCTCCTTCTTGTTGGATGATTTTCCACAGTCTTACACACTATGATTGAGATACCACTTGATGTGTGTGGGCACTCACTCATTCACTCAAGGAATTCAAAATTTAGAGAAGAAAAGAAGAGGGAAGTGGTTTCGGCTATAGAGAATAGGGCTCAATTTCATCTGACAAAGTTAAGTGTGAATGAGAGCCATCACTATCTATTTATAGGTAACCACCTAGGTTTAGGTTAGAATTATTTGGCATTAAAATAATAGAAAAATAAATAGGAAAATCACACTAAGTGTGCCGCCCATGGATAGTGGATTGGGCCCACTTGGCAATTTTGCCATTTTGTCATTTTTCTATCCCATATTCTCAAAAATGCCAATTTTCCAATTTAACCACTTAAATGCCAATTCTAATTATTTAATAACTAAAAATTAATTATTAAATAATATTGTCATTTAATATATTTATTAATTAGACATATAAAGTCTCTTAATTAATAAATAAACCTAGAATCTCTATTCTTTACAATTTCGCCCTTGCTTAGTGAAAATTCATAAACTAGACATAGTCTAACTTTAGAATTATAATTGATTAATCAAAATCAATTAACTGAGTCTTACAAGCAGTATGGTATCAACTAGTATGGGGACCATGGGTTTATATATCCGAGCTTCCAATAAGCAAATCAAGAATTTATATCTTAAACTCACTGACTTATTAATTCTTCGTTGAATCCACGCATAGAACTTAGAATTGCACTCTCAGTATATAGAACGCTCTATATGTTCCACGATATAGACACGTCATTAGTTATCCATTGTTATAACCCTAATGTGATCAATGATCCTCTATATAGATGATTTACACTGTAAAGGGATTAAATTACCGTAACACCCTACAATGTATTTTATCCTTAAAACTCTTAACCCTGTATAAATGATATTTCAGCTAAGTGAAATGAGATCTCCACCATTTATTTTTGTTTGGTTAAGCTCGAAGGAAATCATCCATTACTTTCTATTCGTCAGATAGAAGCTATAGATTCCATATTTATGTTAGCGCTCCCACTCAATTGCACTACCGTGTTCCCAAAATGTACGTATCACCCTGACCCAAAAGTAGGCTTAACTAACAAATCAAAGAACACGAATAACACTCTTGAGATTGAACCTAATCATATCAGGATTAAGATCATTTGATCTAGGATCAACAGGTGATATTGAATTGAATAGATATTACGGTAAATTCTAATATATCTAATCAAAGTTCAATATTGGTCCCTTTCGATGTATACTCCATACATCCGATGCTGGTAAACTTTGCCAATGTCCTGGAAAGGACATAACACTTATCAAAGGTGTAAGAATACCTATCGCTGATTATACCATGTCAGTCTAAATCCAGTGTTCTGACAAATCAGGGAATAAACTTTCGAACATATAATTAAGATTATATTCCACTGTGTTGACAACACTATAATCATTAACAAACTGATATGTTCTAGACTTAAATAGAATTCATACATTATGTACATATAATCATGAAATAAATCATGTGAACCATGCAACATTAAATGTTATTTCTGATCTATATTAATAAGTAAATCTGATTATATTGAAATGAGTTTTATTTTGGGCATAAAACCCAACAGACAATCCATTAGGGATTTATCCCATTAGAACAACAAACCAAGTTAGACCAACAATGAAGATTCAAAATTAAACTACAATTTAATAATAGAAAATAACATGGTTCAATATAAATTCATACACAATCCAAAAATTATTAAACATATAGCAAGTAGGAATGACAAGTGAAAATACTAAAACATACAATCCTAAATAATTTCCAAGGTCTTCAACAAACTGATATCAATGTCCCATTTAGGCGAGAGTCAGTGATACCATCCATTGAATAGAGGTGTCAGCTCATCTAAAATGATAAACATTCTAGCAACCTTTTATTCGATCAAGATTCGAACCCAGTGTTGTCCCGTTTAGGCGAGAGTCAAGGATACACCATTGTTTCATACTCTTGCAAGTCTTGTACAGTCGCCACCATTAGGGTGATCAATACTATATAAAAAACTTACAAAAATACTTATCTTTCGAGATTAAATGGTGCTAACTTGCTAATGAACGTTCCACCATTAGGGAGGATAACTCACTAAAACAATAGCTATGTAAAACCAACAATGGAGATCGAATATCCTAATAATAAAGCTCATTATTTAAAGTGTATTTTCTTCTAATATTTATTTTAATCAATTTATTTTAAATATATATATTTATTTAATTAAAATTTCCAATTTAGAAAGAAAAATTCTAAATATAAATTTTAATTTAATATTTATAAATTATACTTAGATGGATAAGAAAATAACGTGAATTATTTCCATCGTAGTAATAATTTCCAATAAATATTTAGAAAATTATTCAATTTAAGTTGTTTCAAAATTAATTTAAATTAATTTATAACTCAAATTTAACTTTCTATAAATATATATTGCATTTTGAAAAATTGAAGTATTTAAGAATACAATTTTCAAAATTGCTTGGCAAAATAAAATAAAAATAAATCCTGGAAAAATTATTCTAATTTTATGTTGGCCCAAAATTAATTAATAAAATTAATTTACAACAAAAAAAAAATTTAATTTTCCTATTTAATTAAATATTAAAGAAAAATATCAAATATTTAAGTATCATGATCAAGAATACTTCAAGCAAAACAGATAATAACTATCTAGGCTCACACAGGTCAAATGATTTGGATGGGGCCTACCATGTTACTAGGTTTACACAGATGAAAGAAGTACAAAATTTACCTGTTGTAAATTATTTATTAGATCTATTGACAATTGGACTATGATTAAAATCAGATCATTGGATCTGTCAACAAGTTAATCATAGCAATTTAGATCAAATAAATAATAGGTTTGTTAAATAAATTTTTGAATAAACAATATATATAAATAAACAAACATTGTCCATGTAACAGATGTGAAATAAGATATTAATATAATAAAATTATTATTCTTAAAGTAACCAACTAAATTTTTGAAGAATTTAGAGTTGTTAAAATAAACCTCAAAAATCTTAAAAATTAGAAATTAATTTTAAAATATCTAGGTTTATTTGAATCAAATTAAATTAAATATCAAATAAGATCAATGATTTGAAAGAAAGAATCTTCAATATCACTTTCAAATCTTATAATTTAATAAAATAAACCAATTTTAAAATAGATTTGATTAGATAATTATTATTTTAAGAATAAAATAATAAATAAATAATAATTACCATAATTGTATGTCAAAATATCTCAAATTAAGCAATATTCAAATTTCTACAAAAATATCTAAGTTATTTAAATATTTAAGATATGATTTATAAATTTCCAATAAGTAAAAAAATGATATATATAGAAAAATATCATTTTTAAACTTATAATTTATAAATAATTAAATATTTAACAAAATAACAAACTTTTGAATTTGAAAAAATTATGGTAAGTATATCTATAAAAATATCTATGTTAACTTCAAATTAATTAATTATTTAATTTTAATATAATATTTTAAATAAAAAGACAAAGTAATCTTTTAATTTAAAATATGTTAAATATCAAAATATCTAATCTTATAATTAAATAATATATAAATATTAAAGAAGTTAACAAATTTTTAAATCTTACCATAATTGAAAATATTTAAAATTGGAAATATTTCAAATTGGAAATATTTAAAATTGGAAAATTCGAATTTTGGGAAACAATCCCATAAAAAATCGAATTTTGTAGAAAAATCCTACAAAGTTTGAGTTTTGTGGGTTGGCAGCCACGAGAGGCTGCATGCAGTAGCCCAGGAGGCTGCAAAAGCTCCAATACGCGCGCGGAGCAGGAAGAGGCGCCGAGAAAACTCGGCGCTTGCAGGATCAGGCTCGGCGGATTGCAGGGTCACACGAACGGATTGCAAGGTGCGTGACCGAGGCTCATGCGCGCGTAACCCTGGTTGTCCGAAGCACCTGGTGCATGCGTGCACCTAGCTTCGACAACCATGGCTTCCAATTTTCAAAAATTCATAACTTTCTTAATTTTTATTGGAATCGAGTTCCGCAAAAAACAAAATTGCTTAATTTTTCACAAGGAATCCAAATAAAATATTTTAAAAAATAGAAAAAAATATTTTTCATGGAAAAATTTCGTACAACACATACATTCATCACATAAGCACATAAACCAACATGAAACCATCCAAATCAACACAAATCATCGTTTTAATTCATATATCATGAAAGTAAATAATTACCATGGCTCTGGTGCCAGTTGTTGGAAATATTTTACCAGGATCTAGATTTACTACCAAGTATGTTTCATTAACATCCTAATATGAATTCTAAAACAATGAAATAAATACATAAGAGTATAGAAAACCTTACATTGAGTGCAGCGGAATATAATGACTCCTTCCATTCAGATCTCTAGCCCTTGATTCCTTTCTGTAGCAGAGCATTATCAAGATCTGAACCTGGATCTCCTTCTCTCCTTCCTTTGATGCTGATTCTCCTTCTTGTTGTTTGGATTCTCCTACAGTCTTACACACTATGATTGAGATACCACTTAATGTGTGTGGCTACTCATTCACTCAAGGATTTCGAAATTTGAAGAGAAGAAAAGAGAGAGGAAAGTGGCTATGGCTTTCTCCGAAAGAAACAATGCGCAAGTCATGAGTTTCCTGAAGCCAATACTTTCTATTTATAGAATGCCTTCAAGGTTTAGGTTAGAATTGTATGGCATTAAAATAATGAAAAAATAAAATGGTAAAACCTTTGCATAGTGGGCGGCCATATAAGGTAATTGGGCCTCACTTTGAAACTTTTCCATTTTGTTATTTTTCATTCCCATTTTTCAAAAATGCCAATTTTCTAATTTTAACCATTTAAATGCCAATTCTAATTATTTAATAACTTAAAATTAATTATTAAATAATATTGTCATTTAATATATTTATTAATTAGAGATTGAAAGTCTCTTAATTAATAAATAAACCTAGAATCTCTTTTCTTTACAATTTCGCCATTGCTTAGTGAAAATTCATAAAGTAGACGTAGTCTAACTTTAGAATTATAATTGATTAACTAAAATCAATTAACTGAGTCTTAGAAGCAGTATGGTATCAACTAGTATGGGGAACATGGACCTATATTTCTGAGCTTCCAATAAGTCGAACTGAATTTACCAAGTAAATTCCCTAACTTATTAATTCCTTATTGAATCCACACTTAGAACTTGGAATTGCACTCTCAGTCATATAGAACGCTCTATATGTTCCACGATATAGATATGCTATTAGTTATCCATTGTTATAATCCTAATTTGATCAATGACCCTCTAATAGATGATCTACATTGAATAGGCACTAAGTTACTGTTACACCTTCAATGTATTTTATCCTTAAAACACTTAGCTCCGATAAATGATATTTCAGCGAAGTGAAATGAGATCTCCACCATTTATCTCTGTTTAGCCAAGCTCGAAGGATATCATCGTTTCACTTCTAAATTCCTATAGAAGTTATAGATTCCATATTTATGTTAGCGCTCCCACTCAATTATACTATCATGTTCCCAAAAGGTACGTATCACCCTGACCCAAAAGTAGGCTTAACTAACAAATCAAAGAACATGTATAGTACTCTTGAGATCGAACCTAATCATATCAGGATTAAGATCATTTGGTCTAGGATCAACGAGTGATATTGAATTGAATAGATATTACGGTAAGTTCTAATATATCTAATCAAAGTTCAATATCGGTCCCTTCCAATGTATACTCCATACATCCGATATTGCTAAACTTTGCCAATGTCCTGGAAAGGACATAAAACTTATCCAAGGTGTAAGAATACCTATCGCTGATTATCATGTCAATCTAAATCCAGTGAACTGACAAATCAGGGAATAAACTTTCGAACATATAATTAAGATTATATTCCACTGTGCTGACAACACTAAAATCATTAACAAATTCATATGTTCTGGACTTAAATAGAATTCATACATTATATATATAATCATGAAATAAATCATGTGAACCATGCAACATAAAATGTTATTTCTAATCTTTATTAATAAATAAATATTATTATATTGAAATGAGTTTTATTTAGGGCACAAAAACCAATAGTAGACGTATCATACCCCCAGTAATCTTTCTTGCACAAAAAATATCGTGCATGCAAGTGCCATCTTGAATTTTTATGAAGCAAGCTTCGGCTTCTGCGAAGAAAGGCTAAAGTTGCATAAAAATTCAAGCTTAGACTTCTCTTGAAAATATGAAAGGGAAAGCATCACGGGGTGTAAGATAGACTTCAAGCAATCCTTCCCTTTTGGGAAAGAGGGTTGAAGACGTATCGTACCCCAAGTGATTTTTCTTGCAAGAAAAATATCGTGCATGCGAGAGCCTTGTTGAATTTTTATTAAGCAAGCTTCAGCTTCCGCGAAGGAAGGCTGAAGTTGCATAAAAATTCAAGCTTAGACTTCGCTTGAAAAGATAAATAGGAAAGCATCAGAGCGAGTAAGATAAACTTGAAGCAATTCTTCCCTTTCAAGAAAGACGTTTGAAGACGTATCGTACCCATAGTGATCTTTCTTGCATGAAAAATATCGTGCATGTGAGGGCCATGTTAAATTTTTATGAAGCAAGCTTCGGCTTCTGTGAAGGAAGACTGAAGTTGTATAAAAATTCAAGCTTAGACTTTGCTTGAAAAGATGAAAGGGAAAGCATCACAGGGAGTAAGATTGACTTCAAGCAATCCTTCCCTTCCATGAAAGAGGGTTGAAGACGTATCGTACCCCTAGTGATCTTTCTTGCACGAAAAACATCGTGCATGTGAGAGCCATGTTGAATTTTTATGAAGCAAGCTTCGGCTTCCACAAAGGAAGGCTGAAGTTGCTTAAAAATTCAAGCTTAGACTTTGCTTCAAAAAGATCAAAGGGAAAGCATCACGTTGAGTAAGATAGACTTCAAGTAAACCTTTCTTTCCGAGAAAGAGGGTTGAAGACGTATTATACCCCCAATGATCTTTCTTGCATGAAATACATCATGCATGTGAGAGCCATGTTGAATTTTTATGAAGCAAGCTTCAACTTCCGCGAAGGAAGGCTGAAGTTGCATAAAAATTCAAGCTTAGACTTCGCTTGAAAAGATCAAAGGGAAAGCATCAAGGGGAGTAAGACTTCAAGCAATCTTTCTCATTCGGGGAAGAGGGTTGAAGACGTATCATACCCCCAATGATCTTTCTTGCACGAAAAACATCGTGCATGTGAGAGCCAAGTTGAATTTTTATGAAGCAAGCTTTGGTTCCGCGAAGATGGCTGAAGTTGCATAAAAATTTAAGGATAGACTTCGCTTGAAAAGATCAAAGGGAAAGCATCACGGAGAGTAAGATAGACTTCAAGTAATCCTTCCCTTCCAGAAAAGAGGGTTGAAGACGTATCGTAACCCCAATGATCTTTCTTGCTCAAAAAACATCGTGCATGCGAGACCCATGTTGAATTTTTATGATGAAGGTTCGGCTTCCGCAAAGGAAGGCTGAAGTTGCATAAAAATTCAAGCTTAGACTTTACTTGAAAAGATCAAAGGGAAAGCATCACAGGGAGTGAGATAGACTTCAAGAAATTGTTCCCTTCCAGAAAAGAGAGTCGAAGACGTATCGTACTCCCAATGATCTTTCTTGCATGAATAACATCTTGCATGCAAGAGCCATGCTTAATATTTTGAAGCAAGCTTCGGCTTTTGGGAAGAAGCTGAAGTTGCATAAAAATTCAAGCTTAGACTTTGCTTAAAAAGATCAAATGGAAAGTATCATGGGGAGTAAGGTAGACTTTAAACAATCCTTCCCTTCTGGGAAAGAGGATTGAAGACGAATTGTACCCCTAGTGATTTTTCTTACACAAAAAACATAGTGCATGCGAGAGCCATGTTGAAATTTTATGAAGCAAGCTTCGACTTCCGCGAAGGTAGGGTTAAGTTGCATAAAAATTCAAGGTTAGACTTCTCTTGAAAAGGTCAAAAGGAAAGCATCATGGTCAGTAAGATAGACTTCAAGCAATCCTTCCTTTCTGGGAAAGAGGATTGAAGATGTATCGTACCCCTTGTGATTTTTCTTGCACGAAAAACATTGTGCATGCGAGAGACATGTTGAATTTTTATGAAGCAAGCTTTGACTTCCGCGAAGGAAAGCTGAAGTTGCATAAAAATTCAAGCTTAGACTTTACTTGAAAAGATCAAAGGGTGAAAGAGTTATCGGGAGTAAAGCAGACTTCAAGCAGTCCTTTTATTCTGGAAGGAGGGTTGAAGACATGCTGCACACCCAATGATCTTTCATGCGTAAAAAGCAATGCGCATGCATCTCTCGAGCTCTGGGAAGCTTTGGGGGTTGCATGCATGCGCCCTAGGATCTCCTGGGCAGTCTGTAACCTCCAATGAAGTGCAGGGCATCCAATGGCTTGTAAAGCTATGACTCGGACTTCCAGCAGGATAAGCAGTGGTCTGGCAAGAACTTCCTAACTACTTTATAATGTCTCAAATTACTTTCTCTGATGTAACTCTGGGGTTGTAGTCACATCAGGCGTCAGAAACCTTCTGAGGGAGCTGTGCCTAAAATGGCATGCCTTAACCAACAATACCATAACTAGGCCTGACTTGAGACCCAGCTGACACCGACGATACTGATGGTCTCCTCTTAGCCGTCGCCATTACATGATCATTTTTTGATCAACTATGCAACCCAACACAAAGGCAGTGGAAGTAGTTGTCAGACAATAGATCCGACCCTCACTCCAACACCAGCACTGAAGTCACTAGCTAGATTGGGTCGTCATACCTGACGACCCTTCTTGAGTTAGTTGTCGGAATCGTATCGGGTCCTACCCTCTTCACCTGGTCCCAACACCTCTTGCGCCTCACCGTGTTTGAGTAGTTATGCTTTAGTAGACGGTGAAGAGCACGAGCGTGAGGATACCAGTGGCCGATCACCTTGCCATGGAGTTGGCTGGCCAGATCTGGGTTTTTAGGGGCGAGCGCGAACGTGGTGAGTATTTCTAGGTTGTGTCGTTTATCTTCTGCACTTTCTTCAGGTGACTAAAGGTGTTGACCCTCTGTTTGAACAATACTTCTGGCCAAGACCCTCCTGACCTTTGGCCAGAATCTAATAAGCGGTCTGATGGCCTTCCTTCTTCTTTTTCCGCACGAGCTTCCTTTCTTTTTACAGGCTTGCGCTGGCGACCGCCGCGCATGTTTATTTCCACAACTCTCAATGAAAACACAAAAATGTTTACCGAGTTTTTCTGCAACTAAATATTTTTAGAGCTTAAGAAAATAATAATGGAGTAAGTAGTGAAATAACAAACAAGAAATTTTTATGTGGTTCAGGCATTAACTATCCTTAGGCTCATTGGCTGATAACTATTTATGCAAATGAAAATACAATGGACTTTTACTCCTTTCCACCGTGTTTCTCTTGAAGAAGAGGAAGCTTAGTAGGAATATTCTGGAATTATTATTATGGTTACAAAAATATTTTTTCTTAGGATGATGAAGAATGAGTCTGCGATCTGAAGGAGAAGGTCCTCCCTACCTTGTGCTTTTTATGGGGTATTTATAGGCCAACTTTTTTGCATGGGATGCCTTGGATGGATTATCATTGGAGCAAATTCCTACCGTTGGATTGATAGGTGGCATATTTCTCAAATGCCATTTAAGGGTGTCAGATTGTACGTGCTGGGCCTCGGACGCGTGTCGCCTCAAGGCTTCTCCTTTTTAATTTCCTTTATTCGTAGCCGTTGGATTGTTTGGTCAGGTACACAAGGACACACGTGCTTTGTACGATAGCGTGTCGTGGGAGACAACCACTGATGTTGTACCTGAGGAGAGCCTAGTCTCTAGGTCCGTAGTTTGACACGTATGAGTAAGGCTTCACCGGGCTAAAGGCATAGCCCGATTTGTTGTATCTCTAATGCCTTTGTTCCTTTTGGATAATCCATGCTCCTCGTAGGAGTAGATGACTTTGGATCCTAGAAAGGGGTGAGACTTTGGTTCACGAATTCCCTTCGCATGATGACCAGTTGGGGAACTCTCCTTCACGGAGACTCTTCCCGTGAAGTGGGTGCCTTTGTCTTCCCAGACCATTAATTGAGAGAGGTGGGCAACTGATGACTCCGTGGCCGTCTTTGATTAAAATTTACGTGTCATGCTTATAAAAATACAGATAACACATACATTTTGGTATACCGGAGTCAGGTGTTACCCTAGTATACAGGAGCTAGGGGTCGTGGTGACATACAAAAATATAACGACCGAGTTTATAAATCTAAAGTTCTAGCGCAAGTGTTCCTCCTCGGTTCACAAAAATAAAAAATAAATGAAAAGCATCATCAATTACAAAAAGCTCTCTAAAAGAAGGACACTGCATCCAGTGGAGATTTTCTAATTGATTGAAGAAAACCCTCTGGGAGTGGGACGCTACCCAGTTGTGGTATTCTTTCAGTAGTTAAACTCCTCCTAAGTATGGGATGTTGTACTTAGGATGAGTTTAATCCAATCTTTCTTTCTTCTTTTTCCTCCCTTGGAGTTTTTTCTTTAACAAGGCTAAGTCAAAATCATCAAACCAGGTTCTCCAACAATCTATGATTTTGCCCCTATATAGATAATCTAGCAAATTTTTCCGCACTACACTCTGATAGTGATTCATCTTACCTATGATCATAAAGTGGCTTATGCTTGAGCACCAAGTATCCATGAAATAACCCACTACAGCTCAACAGTGGTCTATCTCACTCACAATAGATAGCTTCAACATACAAAACTTTAAAGTTTCTTACCTCAGTTACTAAGAAATCAATGTTGGGGGCAAGAACAATCAAGTTCAAACAGTATCAACAAAATTTCAATCATAATGGTGACAAAAGTGATGTTTAGTGATTGAGCATCACCAAATATTCTAATCAAAATAGACCCTAAAAAGAGTGGGTCGCTTTCTAACAGATCCAGAGCCATGCAAGCAACTCATGTATGGTTCCAGGTGAGCCAACTTCACTCCCTGTGATAAAGTCAGATTGCCACTCATAGTAGAAATTGCCCCATGGAAAACATCACTATGACTATCTTCATAGTGATCGACACTAAGTCTCCTTGGAAGGTCAACACCCAGCGACCTCTGAGCTATCTCAATTATCTACCACCTATCTGTCGAGTTCTTGACAGTAGATAGTATCAACCGTCTCCTTGGCAACCAAAGAGCAGAATGCAAATGTTGCAACACATCGTTGACATTTGCCAAGAAGACCTCCTCGACTATTTTGAAAGGATGAGGTTGACCTCCTTCGCTGTGATAACATCCGACGGGAAGTGGAAGACCTCCTTCACTATCAAGACAGCCAATGGGATGAAGAAGGCCTCTTACATTGTGAATACAACATAAAGGACAATGAAGACCTCTAAGGTTAAAGACCAACAAAAAAATGGAGACCACACCTAAAATCACTCTAAGGTGCACCCAAGACTGGGAAGACATTATCCCCATCCTCCTTTTCTGTGAATTTGAGGAGATGATGAAGACCTCCACTGCTATAAAGCTAAGGGGATGATGAAGGCATCCTCCACTGCAAAGCTTAGGGGATGTTGGAGGCCTCCTTCGCTGCAAATTTGAGGTGATGTTGAAGGCCTCCTACACTGTAAAGCTAAGAAGTTGATGAAAGCCTTCTCCGCTATCAAACAAAGGAGATGAACAAGACCACCTTCGCTGAAATACAGTCGAGGGAATGATAAAGAACTTTAAGGCTACAACCTAATAGAAGACACATACTACATCTACATCAAGCATAAACACAGTGTGACAAGAGAGTCAATGCTAAGACAACAACCAAAGATCAGCGTAAATGTTGACATTCCAATGTTAGCATGATTTCACAGTATCTCAACTCAAAGGAAATCACTCAAGGAGTCATCTAAATTTTAAGTTAAAAAGGAAGAGGTAAATGATAAGAAAAGAATATCACCTTCTCTCTTCTCCTTTTATACTTATAATTTTGAAGTCTACTATTCAATAGGGGATGGGAAATTTAACTCCTAATCTCAGTAGGAATGCTTGAAGAACAAAAAAAAAAAATTGTCCAAGATTGTCAAAATTGATGCCCATCTGGTAGTTTCAAGAGAAACGAGCTTAGTTCACGTCATTAAGTCAACCTTACACAAGTGTAAAGTTAACTTGGGGACAAATATTTACACCAAAATTATCCTTGATGATGTGGACATCAATGTTTGACACGTGGCAAGAAATATGACATCTTAGAGTTAAGTAGTCCCGAGTCATAGCAAGTCGACCTGGGAGGGGTCCTTAGCCCTACACCCAGGTTGACTTGGGGAACTCCAGAATGAAATTTCAGATTTCAATATCTTGAATCCAACTCACTATCTTTCAATATTATACACCATGAAGACATGAAAAACCAGGCCCAGGAGCTAAAATTATACGAACATGCAACCTGGAAGCCAACCTGGGCACCTAGGGTTTCACCTAGTGCCCAGGTTGACATTCCCAACTAGGGTTTCAATTTCTAGGACCGTCTTAGATCAAATGGGTCAAAACTTGCATTGCGACATCAACTAAACATACCACAGACATATTTGAGGTATTAGAATTAGATATGGAGCAAATTCATTTTTGAGCATCTGGGGCCTTAGCACCCTAGCGCCCAAGTTGACAATTTGTCAATTTGGGGGCCTTCTAAGTATCAAATCAATGATCAAACTTTTGCATCTTTTTTGTCTTCATTAAAAAATATGGAAATAGGTCCTTTTGGGAAGAAACAACACTTCCTGGGTTCCAAAAGCAAGGCCCAACGCCCACGTTGACACTTGGGCCTGGCCTAGCACCCAAGTTGACATTTTGTCAACTTGTGTCTATTTCGATGATGTTATCCAAGAACTCTTCTGATCATCTTCTAAATTTTTATAAAAGAATAAGATTCAACTATTTTTTATGACCAAATGAAACTATTGAAGGGCCATAACTGGGACCCAACACCCAGGTTGACACTTGGCACTTGGCCCAGCGCCTAGGTCGACATATTGTCAACCTGGGCTATTTCTGATCAAGTTCAACAAAAAGTGTTCGTAGCATTTTTTCTTTCATCACAAATAATGAATATTCAAGCAAACACGAGGAGAAAACCACAAGCCTGAGTCCCTAGAAATAGGGCCCAGTGCCCAGGTTCACAATAAACCTCGGACGCTACCTTCAATTACTCAAATGACATATCTAATTCAACCATTGAATCTAGAATGGTTAAAAATGGGGCAGGAGACCTCGACCTCAAGTTCATAAGCCATAGAAGTATCATAATGAGATCTCGGGAGCTCAAGAATGGGTACCGAGTGCCCAGGTTGACATATGGTCTGGTGCGTTGGCTTATCTGATTCTGATTCCGTTTCGATCATCCATCTAGTTTTTTTACAATAACTAAGATCCATGAAGTCAAAGAAGTCAAATTCACAACTTTGCATTTCTCATTTTTGACATGGGAAAGTCACTCGGAAATAAAGAGTCTCGAGTCTCTCATTTTCGCAGAACAACATCTCTGAATACTGGTGACTAGCTTCACCAGAGCATAAAAATTGACTAAGTGATGTCAAAATATCACTTAGGCATCTTAAAGGACATCCCTTGGATGTTTTTACACTTACCTAGCGTCCAGGTTGACGTCATATGTCAACCTGGGTGCTGAAATGTCAACCTAGGCACTGGATCTCAACCTAGGCGTTGGGTCATGAACTGCCTTCAGTAAAACGACCATAACTCACTCAATATTGATTCGATTACGCAATTCAACTTGAGTTTTAAAGCTAATTCAATGCTCTATCAAGTCATCTCTCACACTCCAATCGCAGTTTTGAAGTTATCAGCATCAAATTTCACCCAAGGGAGTTTCGAAAATAAGCTTCAGGTTACCCACAGCAAGACCCGCCGCGCTCCAAAAAATGGTCATCACCCCAAAAGTTAATTTTTACCATTAGATCATCATCTACGGTCAAAAATATCTAATTTTTATTTTCTCTTATTTTTGTGGGCCTCCATAATCTATAAAAAGAGAGCTCCCTTAGCTCATTTTTCATATTCAAAAAATTACTCACAAGGTCAGAGCATCTCTCTCTAGAAACCAGAGGTTAAACACTTAGTCTTTTTCTATAATTGCAATCTCATGAGAAATAAAAACTCGAAGTAAACGTAGCTCCATTACCATCGCGACATGAGAAGTGAGCTACCATAAATAGTCTCTCTAAATTTTTTCCTTAAACTCATTATTTATCTCACCAATCTAACGAGCTAGTGTTGACCACTCTTTGGTGTCAATAGTTCCCTATCATTTTTTTTCTTTCTCAATCCTAAGTATTTATAGAAAAGTCTGTAATAATGCTTTGTAAGAGTATGTTCATCGTGACAAGATTTTGACATTGTTAAAAATATTTTTGTAGTCAAGATTTCAAGCAGCGGATATCAAACTTGGGATGTTTGATCACAGCTTTTAATGAATATCAAATTCTCACTAATTATCTTTACTAAAGAAATAGGAGATTCTTTATTCATTAATTAATAATTGTATAATGATATACAAGAGATTTCATTTTGCACTCTAGATTGTATATATATATATATTAGCTGGGACTTGTATCTTCAAGCCACTTATTTTGATCCTGTATAAAAGAATAAGAAGAAAAAATACAGCACAAATTGTAAACCTGCTAAATAGAGTTGTTATTAAATATATATATATCTTAATTACATATACCCAATTGTCATAGTTAATAATGCATATATATTGTAATGCATGGACTGTAAACTGCTCAGATCACACACTAGTACAAAATATTTGGAGCCCCCAAATAGTCGGGAATAAATTGTAACGGCAATGCATTAAACTTATCCTGTTATGGTGACACTACTGGCTTAGATTGACCATAATTTTTATGGTATTACCTGTGTCCCAAAAGTTAGGATATGCTTCTCATTTCCAAGTAGCTTCCATGCCAACACTAGCTATTCACAAATATCTTCAGACAGCGGGAGAAAAATGAGCTTGGCTTGGGTTATATTTTAACAGAAAAAAAAAAAAAAAAAACTGAAACACTGGACTTGTTAAGAGTGAAAACATGACCCACCACTGCCTAACAACATGAAGCTCATTCCATACTGTTGCAACTTTATCCAATTACGTCAGATAATACTCCGTCATGTTATCAACAAGAAAATCATATGGTGCACCAAGCCCGTAACCAAATGTACCATTAGTTGATGGTACTCTGTTAGTCGTCGAATAAACATTTCCAACACCAACCT
Organism: Cannabis sativa; assembly: GCF_029168945.1. Classification (NCBI taxonomy): domain Eukaryota; kingdom Viridiplantae; phylum Streptophyta; class Magnoliopsida; order Rosales; family Cannabaceae; genus Cannabis; species Cannabis sativa. The sequence continues at coordinate 21,672,571 of NC_083607.1, forward strand.
TTGCTGTGAGTTTCGCTCTTCCCTTGACAGATCGCTTGCTCTCAGGGGAGGGGAACTCAGCAGAAAGTCTACCCATCTGCTTCTGCAAATCAGCAACTGAATCATTTGTTATTTTCGCTTTGGCGTTTTTTTTCCCATCAGCCAGTTTCAATTCCAACCTATACAGTGCGCAAGCATCACATTTGTTGATCTCATATTCATACAGGTGCCACTCAATATGATTCAAGGGTTGTGGATCCATGTAGTAAGATCTCTTCAGCCCTCCAAATTCGTTCATTACTTGCTTCCTTGATTCATGCCAACCACGTCCACTGTAATCTGGCAGAGATCTCTGCTTTCTGTTACCACTTTCAAACGCTCTACGAGGCTTGTCAAAGAAGAGCCACTCCCTAATTGTTTCACCTTCCAAAACCAAAAGATCAAAGAGTTCTGCAATATGCGACACAATAATATGTTCATAGATACCAAAATTAAAATTTTATAGGGTATCTTCTCTTTCTAAATGAAGAATTAAACTCCAACAACGTGAATGAAATAAAAAAAACCTTACCAGGTGCATTCCATGGAGATTTTGCAGTTGCAGCCCCTTCACACTCTGGTATACCTACATCTTTTCCTTGTGCCTTTGCACTAAGAGCAGCAAAAAGCAGTCCATCCTTCAGACCAATTCCTCCAGGTCGAAGAACTGGAGCCATGCCAGGTGGTCCTTCATTCAATGCCAGGGCTGCATGAAAGCTACTGCAGTAGTCCTGACACCAGTCCAGCCCCTGAGCAGGCCTTGGACAATCCCAAAGTGCACATTTGGGACCCAAGAAAGCAGAAGGTGGAGGGCATATACTTGGCAGATAGCTGGAAATATGTGGCAATGCATCTTCTCCAGAAACACCGGTTCCATTAAAATCTGCGTACAAGTTGTGGCCAAATTCTTGATGTAACTCAAACTGATGATAATCAAAGTGGGTGGCACCTTCCAAATTGTTAGCTGAAACATTGCAAACTCTTGAGGTGGAGTTTTTGCAATCAACCAAGGGGAAGCCATGTTCCTGTTGCACCTGATTCATGCCAAACCCCTGAAACATTAGTCACAGCTGCCAATAAGTGCCAATTTTAATTGTAATGTAACAATAATGATGCAACATGAAAATGCTAGTCCTGTAGATGGTGAACACATACAAAGCATAAAGGAATCGTTCTCCAGAATAAAGAAAAGTTCCATTAAAATAAATAAACATGAAGGGAAGAAAATTAATATATCCCCTCTGGTTGTTATGATGCCATCATTATAATTTAAATCTAAGACGTATGCCATAACTCATCACCGCAATGATTCTTAACCACATCAAACCAAAGTATAAAGGGTCTTTTGTGTACACAAATGAGGCCAAAAAGGCTCAATTGATATTTGATTTTCGGAGATCATCAATGTAACTACTCTACTATCTTTCCATATTTCAGTAGCGGACAATTTTGGCCAAAGAGCAAGGCAGTGCCAACAATTCTGTAACCTCTACATAGAGTCGTATTATAATATACAGTTGAACGGGGCATCATAGTAAAATGAATATCATAACCAGTAACCCAATTGATGCATCTATAAACCCTGAAATCATTTAGAACCACCAAGATAAAAAGAATAAATTCCACCTCATGAAAGACCACAGTTTCTCCAACTTGAAAGCTTTGATCAGTAGGCTCGGGTTTTGGGGCAGCTAATGGACTAGTGGCATCATCTTCCTCCTCGCACAGCTGCAACAGCCGACAAATGTCTGAGGAGAACGAACCAGGATTACCACCCTACATGACCAATTTATAAATACAAAAAAAAAAAATCACAACCAAATACTACAAAATCATAGCAAAACTCTCTCATACATATCTTTAAGCACAAGTTATATAGCACATATCACATACATTGATGTACAAACTTATTTACACATGGAGTTCAAGTTATGCACTCAAAATGGCAAAAAACATTTTTATATGATGCTAACTTGCTGCAAAGAAGAAGCAGGGGAGGGCTCGTTGAGCTCGGCTTTCCATTCACGGAGCATCTGATTGACCTGTTCTTCAAGGACTGCCATATCAATAGTACGGCTCTCCTTCCTTGCAAATTGCAGGTCCATGAACACAGCCTGCAAGTCATCTACCCGGTTTTTCGCTTTGTCCTTAAAAAGCTTGTGCGTTACAGACTTGCATTTGCTCTTCGAACCCTTATCCATCATAAACCTCACTCTAATACTTTTTGCTCAAAACCCTACACAATAAGCAAAACAAAACCAAACCATACCCATCTCAGATTATCGAACATACAAACACCCATCTAACTGTTTCCAAAACACAACAAAAATTTCACCCCTAAAACTCAAGCATACTTAACAATCAAGCAAAACCCAAAACTGAGTTAGAGCATCACACAAAACCAAAGAAAAAATTTCAAGCTAATAAAGATGAACAGCAAAAAAAAAAAAAAAAGTAAGAATCAGTGAAATAAAGAACAACCCAGAAAATCAAATAGCTGAACACTTCAAATGATAATCTTAAACCGTAACTTAAACAAGAAAAGAAAAGCATATAATAATTAGATAAAGGATAGCGAGAATAAGCTATTACCCAAGCCAAAATCGGGATCAAGTAATCCAAGTGTGGAAGCGATAAGAGTGATGAATGAAGAGAGAAAAGGGCAGGAAATTGAAAGAAAAGAGCAAGAAAGAAAGTATAATATATATTCGATCGAAAAGGAGAGATGCTTACCCTCAAAGGTGTTCGTTTGATGCTCCAATATTTCCAATTCCTCAAAAAGTGCTTTTATTTATTTATTTATTTTAATTATATCTTTTATTTCTTAAGATTGCGATTGAGAGAGGGAAGGGAAGTGAAGAAGGCCTCTGTGTGAATGCAACGTGGACGCGCCAAAAAGAGGAAAGGGGAATTGAATTTGGGTGGATTGTCTTTGAGAATATACGCACATTTACTATATTACCCTCACATTTTGAAGCCACACTACTCATGGTTGCTCATTTTGTCCAAAGGGTACTTTGGAAAATGTTGCAATTCCTTTCTAAAAAAATTTATAGTATTGCAATTCCAATTCAGGGCTTCCCATAATTCATTTCAAGGAATTTAGATTAAAATTTTACAAATTTACTCGTATAAGGAGAGTTCAAAGAATAGTAGAAGACGAATGGAGGCAGTGGAGCTTCTACTAGGAGTATGTTGCACCCTTTTGAGATCGAAGATGCTTGGCACTGCAACTGCAACGAAGATTTTAGCAACACTCAATGTCATTTAATAATTATAATGAAGATATTCATATCTCTTCTTATTTTGTATGTCCTTCCTATTTTTCAGATTTGATGCTGTTTTAAATTTATTTTTATTAAATGCTTAAATAGTTTAGTTTCTTTTAACAACTTTCCCATGTATGGATTTGGTAGTAAATATATATATATATATATATATGTATACGTATTTATTCAATTAGTTACATTTTTATCAGAACCATATACTACATTTTTCTTTAACCTGTAATAGCAGGTTACCAATAGGTAACCTTTCCTTTTTTAGATTTAATTAATTATAATTAACTATTTTCTTAAAATAATTAATTAAATAGACATTCCTTTTTTAGAATTATTTAATTATAATTAACTATTTTCTTAAAATAATTAATTAAATACTTAACAAGACCTCTTTTAGCAATTAATATTTATATTTTAATCCTTACTTGAATTATTTTAATAATTAAGCCATTTAATTATAATATTTACAATAAAATTTATTTTTTACAAAAATTAAACTTCCTTTGACACAAATTAAAATTCTCTTCTTATTATAAATTTTTAAATAATTAATTATTTTTAAATTATATTTAATTATTTTGTTACAATTATATGAACTAAGTATGAGGCCTCAAGCTAATCAATCGATAACAAGTACAGCCATTTTTTTTTCTAAAAAATCCTTCAACTTATTTCATTTTTTACTTTTTAAATATTTAAATAAAAAAATTAAATAATTAAGTGTAATAATTTAAAATTAAGATTACAAGAATAATAAAATTTAAATTATGAAATTATATGTGTATAATTTTAAATTATAAAAAGTTTTGCTATAAAATTCTAAATAATTTAAGTATAAAAAAATAAATTGCTAAAAGATCCTTATATAGTAATAAATTGCAAAAAATTAATTAATAATTATAAATAATTTAATTTTAAAATATAATTAATCTTAATTAAAGTTTTATAAGGAAATAAATGATTAAGTTACTTTCAGGTTACAAGTTATTTATAATTTATTTTTATTTAATTTCCAAATTAATCACAACCATTTAATAGTAATCCAATGGCTTAAAAAAATGTAACCATAATAGTTACAATAAAAATGTAACCATTAAAACCTCTTCCATATGTATATATATATATTTGAGAAGGATGATAGTAAATACTTTAGGTGTGAAATATCTACATTCTTAAGTAGGATGGTTTTGATGTGTATATATTGTTCAAAAAAAATTATCATCTATTATTGTTGTTACTTATTCATAGTGTTAGTTTGCTGTATTGATTGGTTTTTTTTTTTTTTTTTTGTCATTTTTCTTTTATAACAATTGTATTAGCACAATCTTCTTCCTAAAACAATTCTTCTTTAAAAACTAAGAGCATAACACAAGAGCTTTGGAACTCTCTAGGGAATTCTCTCTTTCTTCTACTCCTTCCATCTTTCATTCTTTCTGCATGATGCTATACCTCTCCATTTTCTTTCTCCAATCATCATGCTTTACCTATTTTCCCATGATTACTCTGCATTTAATGTATACCACTCCTATCTCTGATCGAGATCCACATTTAATGGGTTTTCAAAAAATTCTTGGTTTCTCTCTCCCCTCGGATCTCTTCATTCATTTAATTACCGCCATTTTCTTCAGGCGAAGGCTCATCATCATGGCTCTAGGCTTGCGTAGATTTGGGCTAGGAGATGCTAGGACAGCTTTGGCATCTCTCCACCTTCCTCTTCCCCCGCTGATTTTATCCAGGTACTATTTCTATCGTCCTATCTATTTAAGGGTGCAGTTTTTCATTAAATTTTACCTCTCATCTTCCCTATCATCCCTATTATCGTTTAGCCCTCCACCTTGCATGTTTCTAGCCATGTCCACCTCTTCTAAAAATCCAGTTCTAAATATCTAACTTACTAAAGAAGAAGCCTTAATCTATGAGTTTGATCATGTTTCTCTTCATCATGAACCCCAATTTGAGTCCTATTGCTTGGTTGTGAAAATCCTTTCCTCCAAAACTATCAAACCTGAATGGATCAGTAATGCTATGAAGGAAGCTTGAATAGCTCGCTTTCTTTTTACTTTTTTTTTACTATAACTCTGGCCTTTTCCTGGTGTGCTTTGGATATGAAGGGGATAGAAGAGGGTTGTTGAGGTTCAACCTTGGCACTTTGATCGATCCCTGATGCTCTTTGCCATCCTTGATGGCTTTGACACCATTCTCCCCACTCAGCTCAGGTACATCCCTCTTTGGATGCAAATCCACTTTATTCCCTTTGGAAATAGGTCGTACAGTCTGGCCCTGTTTATAACTTACGATATACGTGATCTCATTGAGGTTCAACTTTCTTCTCTTTATGACTCTATTATTCCGTTTATGAGAATCAGAGTTCTCCTTGACACTACTAAAACTCTTCATAGAGGAATGAATATCTGTTTTAGAAAGTTGGCTATCACAAAATGGCTAAAGCTTTTGTATGAGGGTATCCAAAACTATTACTACCACTGTGGCAAGCTTGATCACACTCACACTAAGTATGATAGGTTCCATCAGCACAATGACACTTATGCCTATCCCATATCTTTGAGCTACAAAGATGTTGGGATTTCATGCCCTAAATAAAACTCATTTCAATCTAATCTGATTTGTTATCAATGAAAGATTAGAAGTCATTTATGTTTACATGTAGTTTTCATGTTTATGGTTTAGTATATACAAAATCTGTTAAGTCCAGAACATATAGTCATTTACAATTACAGTGATGTCAACACTGTAATATCCCAGAAAATAAATAATATTTAAATGGACATATTTTATTAAATATGTAATTACTTGGGAAATGAAGTAGGATTATGATCTTACTTAGGTAAATTGTTGAGAAATTATTTAATGAAATACGTTATTTTGGGCCCGGCAATTGTGGAATTTTAGCTATGTGGTTAGCAATGTCACGACATTAAATGAATGAATTATTTTGAGAATATCCCGGATTAAGTTAGAATTTTATTAGAATGTCGGATTGGGGAATTAGTAAAATTACCAAAATGCCCCTAGGGTTTTTTTTAAGAATTAAATATTTAAGAGGGGTAGATTAGTAATTTAGGTGTTGGTTTTGTTTTTCTTTTGTAGCTGCCTATATTTTTTTTTTTAAAAAAAAAGAAAAGAAAACAAAGCATTATAAATGAAGAGGAAGCTTTCTTCCAAGGCAAGAAACACATTTTTCTCAACCTTCTTCCTCCTCTTCCTTCGAGCAGCTGAAACCAGCCACTAGGGGGATTGTTTTGCTTCAGCCATCTCCTATTTTCAGAGCTAAACTCCACCTTCAAGTCAACCTTGCACCTTAGGTAAGTTCATCCTTATGTTTTGGTGTTTTTCTTAGGTTTCTAAGCTAGGTTTGTTATTTTTTTTGGAAGTTTTCAGAGCTGTAGGTTTGGTGAAGGTTTAGGTTTGTTATCTAAGTTGAATAAGGTCTGTTAATGTATGTTTGAATTGAATTCATGGCTGTTGGGATTGGTTTGTGAGTGAGGAAGCTAAAAGAAATTTGATTTCTTCACTTGAGTGTGTGATTTTAAGCTAGAGATTGAACTACTGTGTTTTGCAGCTTAGGTTATGCCATATTTATGTTAATATACTGTTCTGGAAAGTTTGGTTAGGTTTGGAGGGGTTTTGGTTCGAATTTGGTGAAGAGGAACTTTTGTTCCTGGTCTGCCGGAACCGGTCGACCGGATGGGTTCTGGTGTATCAGAACCTACGACCGGCCGATTACTGCGGGAAAATTTTTCCGGTTTGCTTTATGTTCAGTTTTGACCCAGGGAGTTGTGTACTATCTGTTTTAAATTAAATATGGGATGCTTGACCTAAATTGGGGTTGCTGGGACTTAGGTTACGTTTGATTTCTAAACTAGGGTTTTAATCCGGAACTTTGAGTTAAGGTATTTATTGTGTTTCAATTGTCGTGACATAGGACCGGGATTGCTTAGCTTGTTCTTCCACTCAGGTCGGCCATACTTTTGACTTCTGAATTAAGGTAAGAAAAGTGGTAAGCACCGTATGTGGTTAAAGATTAATGGATGAATGGAAGTGGCCTTAATTATTATCATGATGCTGATTAAAAGTTTATTAAGCCTAGGTTATGACCTAGGGTTGAAAACGGTTATTACCGTTATGAGTAATTACTCTTGAAACCGCGATTAGGTTTCTTACTTATCGTTTGCTTTATCGGGCAACGATAGTGACATATTCAGCTCGTATGTGACGAGTGGTAAAAAGTGGTACTTTATTAAGTACCAGGAATGTGTGATGTTTAAAGGAATGCTTATTATTATCGAATAGTGAGTAAACATAATGGCATGAGATTAAGTTGATAATCATTTTCTTTCAATTATTGTTTTGATCACTTTCTTGCTGAGTCTCTGTGACTCACTGGTGCTTTATGGTGCAGGTAAAGGAAAGGCTAAAGTCGAGCAACCATGAGTTTATGGTCGCGGAAGCAATGTACATACCGGCCGTAGGCGGACCCATTACAGGATGCTCTATTTTGATTGTATTTTGGAAAATATAAAGCTTATGTTGTAAAATACTTTGAAACCAGTTTGTAAATATTTTGAAAACAGGGGGACCCCATAATTCATGTTACTTATCTTTTGTTAAACAGTTTAAAGGTTGAGTTTTAACTATCAAAATTTAATTACCCACACTTTTAGTATAATTACATCTTATATAATTATTGGTATTTTAAATAAAGTGCACACACGTGGCGTCCCTGTTGGACAGGGCGTTACAACATGGTATCAGAGCGCCAAGGTTTTTAGATCCTGAAGATTGGTTTGATATGTACATTGGCTGCAAGGACCTGATCGACTCATGGTTTAGTAAGCTTTAAGTTAAAAGATAGCTTGTTAATTTTCTGATTACATGATTATTTGAATTATGTTGATATCGGAATGGTGTGGGAAGAATTATAATATATGGAAATACTTATCAACATTGTTATTACTTGGAATGTGATCGCAGGTGTATAGTTATGCACCCGAGGCGAACTGGTAGGGGTACCCGCGAGCTAGCTGGGCTCGGGGCTGCCGGTGAGGGTGAGAACCCTTTACCACCACCTAATTGGGAAGAGTTATATGCTGCTATGCAAGAAACTATTCGGCAGCAGGGTGAGCGAATCAGAGAATTAAGAGAGCGACGAGCTCACCGCTCTAAATCTTAATCCTGATCCTCCGGCACCTCTAGTAGTGCCACCGGATGCAGGGAGTCGTTTGGAACCATTGTATGAGCGGTTCAGGAAGCAGAATCCGCCAGTGTTTGAGGGTGGTGCTGATCCACTCAAGGCGGAGCAATGGATGAGTATGATAACATCCATTTTCGATTTTATGCGAGTTGAAGATAATGACCGGGTCAGGTGTGCTACCTATATGCTACGAGATGATGCCCGTATTTGGTGGGAGATTGTATCTCAGGGCCATGATCTGAATAACATGACCTGGGAAACTTTTCGGGCCTTATTTTATGAGAAGTATTATAATGAGTCTATTAAGGCAGCAAAGGCAGAAGAGTTTATACGGTTAACTCAGGGTAGTATGACTGTGACAGAGTATGCTACTAAGTTTGATCGACTGGCAAAGTTTGCCTCAGATGAGGTGGCTACTGAAGCTGCTAGAAAAGTAAAGTTTATACGGGGGCTGGATGAACACATCGCCCGGGATGTGATTGTTGCTTCTAAACAACCGGGGGTTGCCCGAACTTATGCTCAAATAGTTGAGTTGGCCTTAGTTTCTGAGGGTGCAGAGGCTCAGATACGAAAGAAAAATATTGCCAGAAGAGATTCATGGAAGCAAACGGCGAGTCTTTGGTTCGGGTAGGGTACTGATCCCGGTGACCGCAAGAAAAGACCTAGTGAATCATCAGCGGTAGGCCCAAACAAAAGATTCCAGGGTAACCAAGGTTTCCGTCGTAGTGGAAACGAAAACTGCGTACTTTTCCCGAATGTCCGAGGTGTAAAAAGCATCACACAGGCGAGTGTCAGGCTAGGGCCTGTTTCCACTGTGGAATGGTGGGTCATATGAAGAGAAATTGTCCACAATTGCTACGGCTAGAGCAAAAGAAGGATGATACACCCGCTCCTGCCCGAGTGTTTGCCCTGACTCAAGCTGAGGCTGATGCTGGTCCTTCTACTGTGACATGTCAGCTTTCTGTTGCTGGTACTTTATTGACTGTGTTAATTGATTCTGGTGCGACGCATTCTTATATTTCAAGTAGAATAATTGAGAAGCTGAATAAACCTAGTGATGTGCTTTCTAGAGGTTTTGGAACCTTGTTGCCTACTGGGGAGTTGGTTATCTCCAGCAGGTGGGTTCGATCCCTTCCAGTGTTTGTGGAAGGAAGAGAGTTATCAGTTGATCTGATAGAATTAAATCTGGAGGATTCTGATGTTATTTTGGGGATGGATTGGCTTGCTAAATACAACGCCACCATTGATTGTAAAAGAAAGATGGTAACTTTTCAGCCTGAGGGCGAGGACCCTTTTGTATTTGTGGGTAAGATGTAAGGATCTTGGATTCCCTTAATTTCAGCCCTTAAGGCAAGGGATTTGTTGTGTGAGGGGTGCATTGGTTTCTTGGCAAGTGTTGTGGATATTTCCAGGGAACCACTAGCGGGACCGGAGCATGTCCCAGTGGTTCGAGAATTTCTGGATGTGTTCCCAGAAGAGTTACCAGGGTTGCCACCAAAACGTGAAATTGATTTTGAGATTGATTTAATACTGTGAGCCGAGCACGTATCGAAAGCTCCCTACAAGATGGCACCTGCAGAGCTGAAAGAGTTAAAAGTTCAATTACAGGGGATGATGGATTTAAAATTTACTAGACCTAGTACTTCACCTTGGGGTGCACCAGTTTTGTTTGTGAAAAAGAAAGATGGAACATTAAGAATGTGTATAGATTATCGGGAGTTAAACAAATTGACAGTGAAGAACAAGTACCCTTTACCAAGAATAGATGATTTATTTGATCGAGTTTGCGGGGGTAAGACTGTCTTTTCTAAGATTGATCTTCGATCTGGTTATCACCAACTGAGGATTCGAGAGGAGGATATTCCCAAGACAGCTTTTTGGACCCGGTATGGTCATTATGAATTCCTGGTAATGTCCTTCGGATTAACAAATGCCCCAACAGCATTTATGGACTTGATGAACCGAGTGTTCAAAGATTTTCTGGATGATTTTGTTATTGTCTTTATCGATGATATTCTAATTTATTCAGACTCGGAAGAGACTCACGAAAGACATCTTCGAATGGTATTACAACGTCTCAGGGAGCATAAGTTGTATGCCAAGTTTAAGAAATGTGAATTCTGGTTACCTCAGGTGAGTTTCTTGGGGCATGTGGTGAGTAAAAATGGTATTTTAGTGGATCCAGTAAAGATTGAAGCAGTTCGTGACTGGCCTCGACCTAAGTCAGCAACTGAAGTTAGAAGTTTCCTGGGGTTAGCAGGGTATTACCGAAGATTTGTTGAGGGCTTTGCAAAGATTTCTACGCCTTTAACTGAATTGACCCGAAAGAATTGTAAGTTTGTTTGGACTGACAAGTGTGAAGGAAGTTTCCAGGAATTGAAGCAAAGGTTGATTACCGCTCCTGTGCTGACTTTACCAAAAAGTGATGAAAAGTTTGTGATTTATTGTGATGCATCCAAACAAGGGTTAGGTTGTGTTCTTATGCAGTCAAGGAAAGTGATTGCTTATGCATCCAGGCAATTGAAGGAGTATGAACAACGATATCCTACCCATGATATTGAATTAGCAGCAGTTGTCTTTGCACTAAAAGTTTGGCGTCACTATCTATACGGTGAGAAGTGTGAAATTCATAGAGATCACAAAAGCCTCAAGTACTTTTTAACTCAGAAGGATTTAAATATGAGGCAACGACGTTGGTTAGAACTGGTCAAAGATTATGACTGCGAGATTCTCTACCACCCTGGTAAAGCAAATGTGGTAGCGGATGCTCTAAGTCGGAAAGGACCAGGGCAAGTTTGTGAACTAAAGGAAATCTCAGCAAAGTTGGCTGAGGATATGACGAGAGCGGGAATTGAATTTGTAATTGGAAAACTTGCTAATATCACCATACAATCTAATCTATTGGAAAGAATTAGAGTAGCCCAACAAGGTGACCTTGAGCTACAGGGACATGAGGAGAAGTTAGAGGCTGGATTGGCAAGAGACTTTTCGTGCTTATCTGATGGGTTGTTGCGATACAAAAACGAATACGTATCTTAGGTTGATAAAGAAATCAGACAAGAGATTCTTGATGAATCTCATACTACACCGTACTCCTTACACCCGGGAACAACCAAGATGTATCATGATGTGAAAGCTTTATACTGGTGGCCGGGTATGAAGAGGGATATTGTTGAATATGTGTCAAAATGCTTAACCTGTCAACAAATTAAAGCAAAACATCAAAGGTCGGCAGGTTTGCTTCAACCTCTAAAGATTCCTGAATGGAAATGGGAAGACATCACCATGGATTTTGTGGTAGGATTGCCCAGAACAGTAGGGTATTATGATTCTATTTGGGTGATAGTGGATCGATATACGAAGTCCGCTCACTTTCTCCCGGTGAGGATAACGTATACAGTGGATCAATATGCTGATTTGTATATTAAGGAGATAGTTCGACTTCATGGTGCCCCAAAGTCGATAGTTTTAGATCGAGATCCAAAATTTACATCCAAATTTTGGGAAAGTTTACAGCAAGCAATGGGTACTAAGTTGAAATTCAGTACAGCTTTTCATCCTCAAACCGATGGTCAATCTGAAAGGACTATCCAGATACTTGAGGATATGTTGAGGGCATGTGTAATGGACTTTGAAGGTTCTTGGAACAAGTACCTACCTCTGATTCAGTTTTCTTATAACAATAGTTATCAGAGTACCATTGGCATGGCTCCGTATGAGATGCTTTATGGAAGGAAAGGTCGATCACCTATTCACCGGGATGAGGTGGTGAACGTAGGTACCTTGGACTGAAGGCGTCCAAAGAACGAGCGAGGCTATTGAAAAGATTCGAGCTCGTATGCTTGCTTCCCAAAGTAGACAGAAAAGCTACGCAGATCCAAAGCGTAGAGATGTTGAATTCCAAGTTGGGGATTTTGTTTTTCTTCGGGTGTCCCCAATGAAAGGAATTCGAAGGTTCGGGAAGAAAGGAAAGTTGAGTCCCAGATTTATTGGTCCATTTGAGATTCTTGAGAAAGTAGGTCAGGTAGCTTATCGGTTGGCTCTACCTCCTGCTTTATCTGGGGTTCATAACGTGTTTCATGTCTCGATGCTTCGGAAATATGTATCTGATACAACTCATATCTTAAGTTATGAAGACATCGAGCTTCAAACCGACCTGTCGTATGAAGAACAACCAGTACAGATCTTAGACAGGAAAGAAAAGGTGTTGCGAAACAAGACTATTCCACTAGTCAAAGTGTTGTGGCGGAACAGCAAAGTTGAAGAAGCGACTTGGGAATTAGAGTCGCAGATGCGGGAGTTGTATCCCGAGCCTTTCAGGTAAATTTCGAGGACGAAATTCCTATAAGTGGGGGATAGTTGTAATATCCCAGAAAATAAATAATATTTAAATGGACATATTTTATTAAATATGTAATTACTTGGGAAATGAAGTAGGATTATGATCTTACTAAGATAAATTGTTGAGAAATTATTTAATGAAATACGTTATTTTGGGCCCGACAATTGTGGAATTTTAGCTATGTGGTTAGCAATGTCACGACATTAAATGAAAGAATTATTTTGAGAATATCCCGGATTAAGTTAGAATTTTATTAAAATGTCGGATTGGGGAATTAGTAAAATTACCAAAATGCCCCTAGGGTTTTTTTTTAAGAATTAAATATTTAAGAGGGGTAGATTAGTAATTTAGGTGTTGGTTTTGTTTTTCTTTTGTAGCTGCCTATATTTTTTTTTTTAAAAAAAAAGAAAAGAAAACAAAGCATTATAAATGAAGAGGAAGCTTTCTTCCAAGGCAAGAAACACATTTTTCTCAACCTTCTTCCTCCTCTTCCTTCGAGCAGCTGAAACCAGCCACTAGGGGGATTGTTTTGCTTCAGCCATCTCCTATTTTCAGAGCTAAACTCCACCTTCAAGTCAACCTTGCACCTTAGGTAAGTTCATCCTTATGTTTTGGTGTTTTTCTTAGGTTTCTAAGCTAGGTTTGTTATTTTTTTTGGAAGTTTTCAGAGCTGTAGGTTTGGTGAAGGTTTAGGTTTGTTATCTAAGTTGAATAAGGTCTGTTAATGTATGTTTGAATTGAATTCATGGCTGTTGGGATTGGTTTGTGAGTGAGGAAGCTAAAAGAAATTTGATTTCTTCACTTGAGTGTGTGATTTTAAGCTAGAGATTGAACTACTGTGTTTTGCAGCTTAGGTTATGCCATATTTATGTTAATATACTGTTCTGGAAAGTTAGGTTAGGTTTGGAGGGGTTTTGGTTCGAATTTGGTGAAGAGGAACTTTTGTTCCTGGTCTGCCGGAACCGGTCGACTGGATGGGTTCTGGTGTATCAGAACCGGTCGACCGGTTGCCTGCAGGGGAAAATTTTTCCGGTTTGCTTTATGTTCAGTTTGGACCCGGGGAGTTGTGTACTATCTGTTTTAAATTAAATATGGGATGCTTGACCTAAATTGGGGTTGCTGGGAGTTAGGTTACGTTTGATTTCTAAACTAGGGTTTTAATCCGGAACTTTAAGTTAAGGTATTTATTGTGTTTCAATTGTCGTGACATAGGACCGGGATTGCTTAGCTTGTTCTTCCACTCAGGTCGGCCATACTTTTGACTTCTGAATTAAGGTAAGAAAAGTGGTAAGCACCGTATGTGGTTAAAGATTAATGGATGAATGGAAGTGGCCTTAATTATTATCATGATGCTGATTAAAAGTTTATTAAGCCTAGGTTATGACCTAGGGTTGGAAACGGTTATTACCGTTATGAGTAATTACTCTTGAAACCGCGGTTAGGTTTCTTACTTATCGTTTGCTTTATCGGGCAACGATAGTGACATATTCAGCTCGTATGTGACGAGTGGTAAAAAGTGGTACTTTATTAAGTACCAGGAATGTGTGATGTTTAAAGGAATGCTTATTATTATCGAATAGTGAGTAAACATAATGGCATGAGATTAAGTTGATAATCATTTTCTTTCAATTATTGTTTTGATCACTTTCTTGCTGAGTCTCTGTGACTCACTGGTGCTTTATGGTGCAGGTAAAGGAAAGGCTAAAGTCGAGCAACCATGAGTTTATGGTCGCAGCAGCAATGTACATACCAGCCGTAGGCAGCCCAGTTTACAGGATGCTCTATTTTGATTGTATTTTGGAAAATATAAAGCTTATGTTGTAAAATACTTTGAAACCAGTTTGTAAATATTTTGAAAACAGGGGGACCCCATAATTCATGTTACTTATCTTTTGTTAAACAGTTTAAAGGTTGAGTTTTAACTATCAAAATTTAATTACCCACACTTTTAGTATAATTACATCTTATATAATTATTGGTATTTTAAATAAAGTGCACACACGTGGCGTCCCTGTTGGACAGGGCGTTACAAACACAGTGGAATGTGATTGTGATTATATGCTTCAAAAGACAAAGTCCCTGTTTCATCAGTGCATTAGATTTACACTGATATGATAATCAGCGATGAAGTGTACTTACACTTTGCATAAGTGTTATGTTCTTTCCAGAACATTGGCAAAGTATGCTAGTTTCGAATGTATGGAGTATACATTCGACTGGGACCGATATTGATCTTGGTAAAGATATTATAATCTTACCATTGTATCTTTCTAAGTCAATATCACTAGTTGATCTTAGATCAAAAGATCTTAATCCTGACATGCTTAGGTTTAATCTCAGGAGTGTTATTCATGTTATTTGATTTGTTAGTTAAGCCTACTTTATGGTCAGGGTGATACGTACATTTTGGGAACATGGTAGTATGATTGAGTGGGAGCGCTAAACATAGATATGGAATCTATAGCTTCTATCAAGACGTAGAAGTGAAACGATGATTTCCTTTGAGCTTGGCTAAATAGAGGTAAATGGAAGAGCTCTTATTTCAGTGATTATATTTTAATTCACTGAAATATCATTTACAGGAAGCTAAGTGTTTTAAGGACAAAATACATTGAGGAGTGAAACGGTAAATTTATTCCTACTCGGTGTAAATCTTCTATAGAGGATCTTTGGTTATTCAGATTAGAACGATGGTTAAATGTTTATAGTGTATCTATATTGTGGAACATATAGAGAATTCTATATGACTGAGAGTGCGATTCCAAGTTCTATGAGTGGATGCAACAAGGAATTAATAAGTTAGGGAATTTACTTGGTAAATTCTAGTTCGGCTTATTGGAAGCACGGTTATATAGGCCCATGGTCCCCATACTAGTTGAGACCATACTGCTTGTAAGACTCAGATAATTGATTTTAATTAATCAATTATAATTCTAAAATTAGACTATGTCTACTTTATGAATTTTCACTAAGCAAGGGCTTAATTGTGAAGGAAAGAGATTCTAAGTCTTATTTATTAATTCAAAGACTTTATTAAGTCTAATTAATAAATATATTAAATGACAATTTTATTTAATAATTAATTTTAATTATTAAATAATTGGTTTTGGGATTTAATTAGTTAGAATTGGAAAAGTGGTATTTTTGAGAAAATAAGGAAAAATTGTCAAAATTGGGAAAATACCCAAGTGGGGCCCACTAACTATGGCCAGCCACTTGCAAGGGTTTTTCCACTTAATTTTTCTATTTTAATGCCTAATAAATCCTAACCTAAACCTAGTGGTTGCCTATAAATAGATAGTGATGGCTCACACTTAAAGATGATGAAATTTCTTGCCTTTAGGAAAAATTGAGCCATCTATTCCTTCTATAGAATTCGAACCAGCCCCTCTCTTTTCTTCATCATATTTTCATACCTTGAGTGATAGAGTGAGTGCCCACACACATCAAGTGGTATCTCAATCATAGTGTGTAAGGTTGTGAAGAATCCAGAATCAAGAGAAGGACATTCGGACTCAGATCTTGGTGATACTTCACGACAGACAGGATACAAGGGTTAGAGATCTGAGCGAAAGGAGACATTAATATTCTGCTGCACCCAATATAAGGTTTTTTTGAAACTTTATATGTGTTTATTTACATTGTTTTAGATATTCATATTTAGGATGTTAAATAACATACATGGTAGTAAATCTAGATCTTGGTAAAACAAATTCCAACAACTGGCCTTAAAGCCATGGTAATGATTTATTTTCATGAAATATAAATTGAAATGATGTTTTGTGTTGATTTGGATGGTTTCATGATGGTTTATGTGCTTATTTGATGATAGTTTAGAAATCGCAATGTATGTTATAGAAATATTTTTTATTTCCATTTGGAATTATTTTTACTGGAAAGTAGACAAAAAATTAATAAATTTTGGCTTTTACAGAACTTAATTTGGATTTTTTATGAATTAGTTATGATTTTTTGAATTTGAATGAAAATATTTGAAATCAAATGCACGTGTGCTCGCGGGGGTACCAGGCACCGCTCGGACAAGCATGCTCATTCAGACAGAAATGACCGAGATTTCTCGGACACGCCTTGTCTGAATGGCTGCACACGCCGAGCATTCTCGGCCAATTGAGGCTGCATGCAGCCTCTATCTCGGCCATTCCTTCCCCCTCCGCGCGCGCAGAGGTATGCAATGCACTCCCCTGTGCACCAATTTTATTTTCTTCATATCTTTTGATTCAAAAATCGTTTTTCATTGAAATAAAAGTCAAATTTTAGTAGAATTTTGTGTAGAATTTGAATTTTCAATTGAAAATCTAATTGTCAGAATAAAATTAATTTTTTTAATTAATTAAAATTAGTTTTAGATATTAGTAGACTTTAAATTTTGAAAATTTGATTTCTCACAAAAATAGCCTTATGGTTAATTTTGAAATTTTAGATTATTTTATTTATTTTAATTATAAGATTAGATATTACATTTTTTTTATTAAATTTGAATGATCTTACTTTGATATTAAAATATTTTTTTTAAAAAAATAATCTTGTTCAAATTTCAAAATTTGCTAACCATGTCATTTTTTTTTTTCAAATTTGTTATTTTTGAAATATATTTTATTAATTAAAATTATAAGATTAGGAATATGTTTGTTTTCACATTTTATCTTATTAGATATTTTTTATTAAAATTATATTTTGGCAAAAATAACATGAAATTTGAAAAAGTGGTTAGTTTAGGGTTGAATAGAAATTTTTAGGGTTTCAAACCATAAAATTTTCCAAACTTATTTTATTTTATTATTTTTAATAAAATTGGAAATATTCTAACCATATAAAAATATCTTATTTTTTAAATAGTTTATTTTGTAATTTTAAATTTATTAAATTATAAGACTAAGAATATAATATTAGGAATATCTAAATTTAAAATTCAAGATATTTTATTATATTATCTTATTAGAAATTTAAATAATTTAAATTTTGAATTAACTTGAAATTTGAAAAATTGGTTAGATTTTTTTTTTTTGTTTTTTGAATTTAGGGAATTTAGGAGTTTGTTAGGTTTTTGAATTTTTTCAAATATTCTCTAACAACCTAAATTGAAATTCTAGTTAAGATATTTTTTTTAAATTAATTTTTTTTAAAAAAATTTTAAAATGGAGATATTTTAGCCTACTTTCCGGATTTCGAGATTATTTGTTACTTGTTTGTTTGTATTGTTTGATTATTTTATTATATAGATTCAAATTTTTTTTACAAACCTATTATTTATTTGATCTAAATTGTTATGATTAACTTGGTGACAGATCCAATGATCTAATTTTAATCATAGTTCAATTGTCAATAGATCTTATAAATAATTTGTAACAGGTAAATTTTGCAATTTCTTTCATTTGTGTAAACCTAGTAACATGATAGGGCCCATCCAAATCATTTGACCTGTGTGAGCCTATGTGTTTGCTTTTGGGCTTAGATGCATATAGGAAGCCCATTTAAGTTTTATTAATTAAATGGACTAGGTTGCTAAAATAAAAAGGAAACTTACAAAAATACTGGAATTTGGGTTAACTTTTACAAAAGTACTGTCACACGGAAATCCTTTCAAAAATACTGTGTTTTTATAAAACACCAGTAAAACACAAAGCAGAACACCTAAAAAAACACTAGTAGAACACCAGTGAAAACTTAACACAGTATACTACAGTATGAAACTTATAAAAAACACAGTAAAAAAGTAAAAAGTACCGTCTGACAGTATTTTTGTAAAAAAATTGAAAAAGTTAGTATACCATGTAAATTTTCCAAATAAAATTTCACTTAGGTAATTTTATTTAGGCCCAATTACAATTGGGCTTATTCAATTAATAACAATTATTTATTTAATGGTTAAATTCCTCTCCTTTGGGCCTTGTGTGAGAGTTAGGGGGCCAATAGTAGTGGGTACGACATACTAAACCCAGTCCTCCCTCACATGAACTACCCCAATTGTGAAGGCCCATTTGCCTTATTTAAATAATTGTATTAGGTTAATTATATTTGTCTAACCTAATTAAAATTGAATTAGCAACATAATTAACTTTTTAAATATATGATTTTTTTTTTCATTTAATATTTTAAAGTTAATTTTAGAAAAACACTTAGTTAATTGAAATATATTCTAGATAGTATTTTCTAATATTTAATTAGGAAAATATTTTAAGTTAAAAATTAATTATTTTTTAATTAATTTTGGATCAACTTAAATAAAGGATATTTTCCTAGTATTAAATTAAAGTTAATAATTAAGTTTATTTTATACTTGATTATTTAATTCTTATATTAATACATTTAATTAAATTGAAAATTAAATATTTAAGTTGATTTTATTCTTGATACTTAAATATTATTATTTTCAGAATATTTAATTAAATAGAAAATTATTTTAAGTTGGAAATTTTATTTCAGAACAACTTAAATTTGAATAATTTTCGAAATATATTTTATTTTTATTTTATTAATCATTTAATTCAAAATTGTATTTTTTATTTAAATGCATAAAATTATGATTTTTTTGAAAAATAGATTAAAGTGGAAAATTAATTATTTATTTTAATTAATTTTGGACCAACTTAAATCAATAATTTTTTCATTTAATGATTAATTAAAATAAATGAACTAAAATATACTATAATTAGAAAATAGATTAATTAGTCAATGAAAGTCTAGATAGTTATTCTCTGTTTGCTTGAAGTATTTTTCCAGTGATATTTAATTAAATAGAAAATTAATATTTAAGTTGATTTTCATCATGATACTTAAATATTTGAAATTTTCTTAATATTTAATTAAATAGGAAAATGATATTTTTGTTGAAAATTAATTTTTTAATTAATTTTGGACCAACATAAAATTAGAATAATTTTTCAGGATTTATTTTTATTTTATTTTAGAGCATTTTCGAAAATTGTATTTATTTTTTAAATACATTAATTTTCGAAAATGCAATATATATTTATAGAAAATTAAATTTGAGTTGTAAATTAATTTAAATTAATACAACTTAAATTGAATAATTTTCTAAATATTTATTGAAAATCATTACTAAGATGGAAATAATTCATTTTATTTTTTAAATCCATATAAGTATAATTTTATAAATATTAAATTAAAATTTATATTTAGAATTTTATTCTAAATTGGAAATTTAATTAAATAAATATATATTTAAAATAAATAGATTAAAATAAATATTAGAAGAAAATACATTTTTAAATAATGAGCTTTATTTATTAGGGTATTCGATCTCCATTGTTGGTTCTACATAGTTCTTGTTTTAGTGAGTAATCCTCCCTAATGGAGGAACGTTCATTAGCAATTTAACGCCGTAGAATCTCGAAAGATAAATATTATTTGTAAGTGTTTTATTTTTAGTATGGATCACCCTAATGGTGGCGACTATTAGTAAGACTTACAAAAGTATGAAACAATGGTACAAGCTCATAAGATAGAATAGCCTTGACTCTCACCTAAATGGGAGAACGCTGGATTCTGATCTTGTTCGAATAAAATGTTGCTAGAATATTTATCATTTTAGATGAGCTGACAACTCTATTCAATGAATGGTATCTTTGACTCTCGCGTAAACGGGACACTGATATCAGTTTGTTGAAGACCTTGGAAATTATTTAGGATTGTATGTTTTTAGTTTTTTTGCTTGTCATTCCTACATGCTATGTGCTAATAATTTCTGAATGAGATTTTGTGTCGAACCTTACTTGATTTCTATTTATTGTTATTTGTAGTATCCAACATGTCAATAACCAACCCCATGGCGTCACTGTTGACTGATAATAAGCTGAATGGATCTAACTTTCCCAAATGGAAAGAGAACATTAACATTGCTCTCATTGGTGAAAATACCCTGTTTGTGTTAACTGAACCGTCTCCTGAGCAGCCGGGTGAGAATGCAACCAAAGCTGTAAAGGAGAAGTATGAGCGTTGGCAGAATGCCAACAACAAAGCTCGATACTTCATGCTTTCTAGCATGGTTGACACCTTGAAAACAAGGTTTGCTAACACTCTCACGGCTGCAGATATCTTGAACCAGTTGACTGAACTATTCGGGATGGCATCAATTCAATCTCGCTTTGAAGCTACAAGGAATTTCATCAATGCACGGACAAAACCTCATCAGAACGTGCGTGATCACCTTCTCCAAATGGCGAGTTACTTCCAAGAAGCTTAGAATCATGGAGCTGTTATGGATCAGACAGCTCAAGTGAGTCTGATCTTGAACAGTTTGACTCCAGCCTTTCTACCTTATACTTCAAATTATGTCATGCACAAGAAGGAACAAGACTTTCACGAGTCGGTAAACGACCTTCAGACATTTGAAAATTTGATTGGAGGACCACAGAAAGGAGGATCTAAAGCTCATAATTTTGGGAATGCTAATGGGGCGGCTAGGGTTGAGGCAAACTTTGCCTCTACTTCCAAACCCAAGAACAAGAAGAAATGGAATAATAGCAAGAAGCCTGTTCAAGCTGTGAAAACAGTTAAAAAGAAAAAGGCTGCTACTCCCGGTGATTAGCCAAAAGGAAAATGCTTCTATTGCAATGAAAAGGGCCACTGGAAACCCCAATGCCCTCAGTTTCTAGCAAATAAACAAGGTGTTTCTTTCTATGCTATAAACTCATGTGTTTTAGAGAATTATTTTTCACTTGGATTGTTAATTCTGGACCTACTAACCATGTTTATTTTTTCTTCTTATTTCAGCTCCAGCTGCTTGAACTCGGATGCTATCCTAGCGAGTTGAATCGGATGGTTGGACAGATGGGTGGAGATAGTCCAAGATGAAGATGAAGCTTGGAATCTTCTATTTTTAAAATTATTATTTTTGAATTAATTGTTTTATTTTCAGAAGAATTTGGATTTCAATTATTAGTTTGAGATTTTATTCCCTATTTTTCATATTATTACAAACAATTCCTTTTATTTTGAAAAATTTTATAATAAAGTTTTCTATTTTGAAAATAATTGCATTTATGAATTGAGCTTCATTTACTTTATCTTGTGTATGTCAGTACCAATTATATTTATATGTTTTAATGTTTGTATGTGTATGTGTTTTTATTATTGATACAAATTCTATAGTATATTCAACTCTGCAAAGAGTTAATACTACATAAACACTTATAATCTCAATTCTATGTTTATGAATAATTGTTAATTCTAAAACAATTATTAAGAATTTGTTTAATAAAAAGATCTTTTGATCTGATAGGGGTGGAAAAGAATTAAGAATAATATGCAGTTCAACGATCTTTTATATCTATTGAATTCTGGATTATATTCATAACTCCACATGATCTCTATATCACTAAGGGATGGACCATGATCTCTATATCCCTTAGGGGTGGATCATGATCTCTATATACTTAGGGGTGGACTATACTATTGAAATATGTAGTTCATTTTGAACTCTAGACTATACTCAATACACCACAGTACTTTATGACACACATATTTTTTAAACATGGATGTAATATAATAAATTAGCCAATTATCAGAGTATATTCTTGATCTTAATTTATGTTCCAATTAATATTTACTGTTGTAATAGAAATTGATACTAATAAAGTTCTTTGACATTGTATCACAGTACCTTATTTGAGTGGGAGAATTTTAAAATTCTAAACCTATTTTCATTTGGATAACACTTGTGATAGGAACTTTAGAACAAAACTGAGAAAGTAAATCTAACCATTCATATAGATAGAATTAACTTGTCAAAACTTTGAGAATAAGATAGTAGAATTCTTGCATAGTCTATTTGAATGACTTAGGCAAAAAAATTCCTAATCCTCATGAAAAGTTTTATGGTATCTCTAATGATTACTTAATCTTAAGTAAGTATTTTACATTAATGTTAATACTAGATTGTTCTGTTGATGACTTAATCTATAAGATAATATGTCACAACTAGAAGTCCCTCAAAACAATAGTAAGAGGTTAAATGTACTTTTATGTATGAATTTAACCAGACTCATACTGTTGAGTGGGAGCCATCTGAGATGTAATCAAACAAGGAACATTATGGGACAGTCAAGAAAGATTTTTGAAAGTGACCTATATGTTAGATAATAGGGATGTATATTAGAAGTCCTTATATTTACACCAACTCATAAAGAATCCGAGATGGTGGTTACTCTAGGGTGGAGGAGTTATTCTAGAAGAGTGTAAAAACCCATCTATAATAATTCAAGCTCCATCAGTGAAGATATATAACTTAGTAAATTCGAAATTACCAGAAAGTTATTCAACTGAAGAAAATTCTACACTGTGTTATCTCTATTTCATTCTTGAAAAGAATGAGAGATATGTCTTCTGTTTATTCAGATACACTTTATAAGCAGTAAGGAATTCAGTATCCCTTAATGAGTAATGCATATAGCAAATAATGTTGCATAATGTTTTATGAACATAGTTCCAGAAATTTAGGTTGAGTCAAATATACTACATATGATCTGAAGATCAAGACAATAGATTGATTGAAATGCACTACTTGTTTTATATTAGTGCAAGTGGGAGTTTGTTGGGATTTTATGCCCTAAATAAAATCCATTTCAATCTAATTTGATTTGTTATCAATGAAAGATTAGAAGTTACTTATATTTACATGTAGTTTTCATGTTTGTGGTTTAATATATACAAAATCTGTTAAGTCCAGAAAATATAGTCATTTACAATTACAGCGATGTCAACACAGTGGAATGTGATTGTGATTATATGCTTCAAAAGACAAAGTCCCTGTTTCATCAGTGAATTTGATTTACACTGATGTGATAATCAGCGATGAAGTGTACTTACACTTTGCATAAGTGTTATGTTCTTTCCAGAACATTGGCAAAGTATGCTAGTTTCGAATGTATGGAGTATACATTGAACTGGCACCGATACTGATCTTGGTAAAGATATTATAATCTTATCGTTGTATCTTTCATAGTCAATATCACTAGCTGATCTTAGATCAAAAGATCTTAATCCTCACATTCTTAGGTTCCATCTCAGGAGTGCTATTCATGTTCTTTGGTTTGTTAGTTAAGCCTACTTTCTGGTCAGGGTGATACGTACATTTTGGGAACATGATAGTATGATTGAGTGGGAGCGCTAAACATAGATATGGAATCTATAGCTTCTATCAAGACGTAGAAGTGAAACGATGATTTCCTTTGAGCTAGGCTAAATAGAGGTAAATGGAAGAGCTCTTATTTTAGTGATTATATTTTAGTTCACTGAAATATCATTTACAGGAAGCTAAGTGTTTTAAGGACAAAATACATTGAGGAGTGAAACGGTAAATTTATCCCTACTCTTTGTAAATCTTCTATAGAGGATCTTTGGTTATTGAGATTATAATGATGGTTAAATGTTTATAGCGTATCTATATTGTGGAACATATAGAGCATTCTATATGACTGCGAGTGTAATTCCAAGTTCTATGAGTGGATGCAACAAGGAATTAATAAGTTAGGGAATTTACTTGGTAAATTCTAGTTCGGCTTATTGGAAGCACGGTTGTATAGGCCCATGGTCCCCATACTAGGTGAGACCATACTGCTTGTATGACTCAGATAATTGATTTTAATTAATCAATTATAATTCTAAAATTAGACTATGTCTAGTTTATGAATTTTCACTAAGCAAGGGCTTAATTGTGAAGAAAAGAGATTCTAGGTCTTATTTATTAATTGAAAGACTTTATTAAGTCTAATTAATAAATATGTTAAATGGAAATTTTATTTGATAATTAATTTTAATTATTAAATAATTGGTTTTGGCATTTAATTAGTTAGAATTGGAAAAGTGGCATTTTTGAAAAAATAAGGAAAAATTGTCAAAATTAGGAAAATACCCAAGTGGGGCCCATTAACTATGGCCGGCCACTTGCAAGGGTTTTTCCACTTAATTTTTCTATTTTAATGCCTAATAAATCCTAACCTAAACCTAGTGGTTGCCTATAAATAGATAGTGATGGCTCACACTTAAAGATGATGAAATTTCTTGCCTTCAGGAAAAATTGAGCCATCTATTCCTTCTATAGAATTCGAACCAGCCCCTCTCTTTTCTTCATCATATTTTCATACCTTGAGTGATAGAGTGAGTGCCCACACACATCAAGTGGTATCTCAATCATAATGTGTAAGGCCGTGAAGAATCCAGAATCAAGAGAAGGACATTCGGGTTCAGATCTTGGTGATACTTTGCGACAGACAGGATACAAGGGTTAGAGATCTGAGCGGAAGGAGACATTAATATTCTGCTGCACCCAATGTAAGGTTTTCTAAAACTTTATATGTGTTTATTTACATTGTTTTAGATATTCATATTTAGGATGTTAAATAACATACATGGTAGTAAATCTAGATCCTGGTAAAACAAATTTCAACAAAAGATTCTCTTAGGGCTCCTGCTAAAACTACCTACAAAAAAAATCATTTTTGAACTTTCCAACTCCATCCCTTTTGAAGAACATCCATCTCTTGCTAACACTTCCAGCCAAGGCCTTTAAGATGTTGTCGACTAATTCCTTTTCCCTAGTATTGTCAATACGACTTTAGTTAATACCCCCACACTCCATGCCACCCTACATCTATCTCTTTAGGTAACACGACCCGAACTACCAACTTACCTGTAGTCTCGAGCCAAGCTGTTACACAACCTCTTATTTCTCCCAATGCCTCCACCCCTATCTTTGTTTCGACTATTGTTACTGCTACCTCTAAGGTAAGGGCCATATGTTTCTTGAGTTGTCTAGAGCTCTATCATTTGTTTCACCCATTCCACAGGCCAAAGTGTCTTTAGGTACCAAATTAGGACTAAAAGGTCTTTCACTAGATAGAACTGTCAGTTGGGTTCTTTTGTTAGAAGTATGTTGAAAAGAGCTCGATCTTCCAATTCTGATTTTATTGTGGTCCCATTTTTATTTGACTCTAATGAACAAGCAGGTGTTGCTCAGCAACCCTACCCCAAAAAAATGAGTATTATCAGTTGGAATGCTCGCAGATTAGGGAGTTCCCGAGCATTCCAAAATCTCTCTCTCATGATCAAGCAACATCAACCTCAAATTATTTTTGTGATGGAGACTAAGTGGCATCTAATTCAAGTATTTTGTTCAAAGCTAGACTGTCTTTTGATAGTGTTTTTGAGGTCCCTAGACATGGATCAGGAGGTGGTTTATTAATTTTTTAGAATGATGCTGGCAATGTTAATATTTTATCTTACTATTTATGTAATATAGATGTACTGTTTCTATTAACTCCCATGTTTATTATCATCTTTTATATTTTTATGGATCTCCTTATATCAATGATAAGTCTAACTCTTGGATCTTGTTGGATCGTCTTTTTGATGTTGCCCCCTTTTCTCCTTGGCTTATTTTAGGAGATTTTAATGATTATTTAGGCTATAATGATCGTAATAGTAACAACTTGCCCCCTGCCCACGCTATCCATAATTTTTAGCATTTTATTTGTAAATACAACCTGTTTTCTCTGTATTTTATTGGTAACTGTTTCACTTGGAAGCATGGTAGTCTTCTTGAATGTCTGGACTGGGGCATTGTTAACTAGGCATGGCACGATATTTTTCCTACTGCTAACATTTTCCACCTTCCTTTATATGGCTCTGATCATAGAGCACTTAAGCTCGTTTGCAATCCTACTCCACATATTCATAAAAATAATAAGAGCTTTTTCTTTGAAAATCATTGGCTCATGGAACCGGGTTTTTTTAATCTCATTAAAGAAAGTTTGTCATCTAATAGGGTTATTAGTAGTGTTACTCCCACTCTTGATTCTTTTCTTCGTAAGCAGGATAATTGTATTCAAGCTATGAAGTGTTGGTCTAAGGACAAAAATGAATTTAAAAATAAAATCAATAATATGCAATCGATCATTGATAGGATTTACTCTCAGCCTTTCATCTCTAGCCATGATATTAGAAGTGCTAATAATTACCAAACCTCTCTTAGTGCTCTCTTTCTTAAGGAGAAAGTTTTTTGGAGGCAAAGATCTAGGGTTAATTGGCTTAAAGCTAGTGACAAGAACACCAAATATTTTCATAATAAAACCTCTACTAGAAGAAGAAATGATATCATTAATAGTCTTACTCTTGATGGCAACTCTACTATTAGTAACCATTCTGACATTACTAATAGTTTTGTTCAGTTCTATCTGATCTTTTTACCTCTAATGGCACTGATTTAGGCTCTATCAACATGGCTCTTAGGGGTATTACTAAGCGCATAAATAATTATTAGTTCAATTTTTTGGTCAACCCTTTCACTTTCTCTGAGGTCAAAACTACTATTTTTCAACTTTCAGGGGATAAGGCCCCTGGTCCTGATGGCATTAACCCTTTTTTCTATCAGAAGAATTGGCCTACTGTGGGTAAAGATCTTTTTCATGATGTCCTTGATGTCTTTAATAATGGGGCCAATCTTGCTCCCATAAATGAGACTTTTGTTGTCCCTATCCCAAAAAAAAATAAATAAATAATGCTACCAGGGTTCGGGACTTTAGACCTATCAGTCTTTGTTCTACTATTTACAAAGTTGTTGCTAAGTCCATAGCTAATAGGCTAAAGGTAGTTCTCTCTATCCTCATTTCCCACAATATTTCTTAGCAATAGAATCAATTTTTATAATATTATTATTGCCAATGAGATTATTAATGTCGTTACCTATAGGAAAAGTTGAAAAGTTAGTTGGGTAGCTCTTAAACTAGACATGGAGAAAGCTTTTGATAAAGTTGAGTGGGGTTTCATTAATCACATTCTTTCTCTTCTTGGTTTCCCTACCAAGTTCATTTGCCTTATCTCTAGTTGTATTTCCACAGTCTCTCTCAAACTCTGCATTAATAATAGTCTTTCTTCTCTTATCTTTCCTTCTCGTGGAATCAGGCAAGGTGACCCTCTTTCACCTTACCTGTTCCTCCTAGTTGCTAAAGGTCTTTCTGCCCTAATCCGTTCCAAAACTCAAGATTATCTATTTCAGGGTATATCTATATGTCACTCGGCTCCTTCAATTTCCCATCTCTTGTTTGTTAATGATAGCCTACATTTCACTCTTCTTAACATCCAAAATTGTGAAGCTATCAATGATATTCTCAACATTGACAATAAAGCCACTGGCCAATTTGTCAACTTGGCCAAGTCTTCTGTTCTTTTCTCTTAAAACACTATGTCCCAGGAGAAAAACTCTTTCCTCCATTCTCTCCACATAGAAGATAAACCTTTTGTTGATAAATATTTGGGTGTCCCTACGCTCTAAGAAATCTTCCTTTCTTTTCCTTCTTCAAAAAGCTAGTAGTAAGCTTTCTGTTTGGAATCAAAAGCTATTTTCAAAAGCTAGTAAAGAAGTTTTGCTCAAGGCAGTTATCCAAGCAATTCCTTCGTATGCTATGTCCTGTTATAGAATTCCCCTTTCTATTTGTAAACACTTTGGAAAACTGATGGAAAATTTTTGGTGGGGATCTATGGGTAATAATCAACGCAAAGTTCATTGGAAAAAATGGTCCACTGTTTGTAAGTCAAAATTTTTTTGGGGACTATGCTTTCGTGACTGTTGTACTCAAAAGTGAGTGTTTTAATATTTATACTCGCAAGTGCACGAATTATTTCGAAATATAATGTTCATGTAAGTACCCGGTCAAACCCATGGGAGTTGACTAACATCAAAAGAAGTCATTTCAAACAAAACAAGAATATTCTAACCTAGTTCCAAATATTTGATGAGATTTTAGTTTTAAAAATTAAGATCAAAGAAGTAATAAAAACACTTAAGATTAAAGATGAGTGAGTGTGAAAATGGTAAGATGTGTAAAATAAGATTATTAAGATATTAAAATCCACAAAATGCAAGTTCAATAGTATTTATAAGTATATTGATTCCCAAGTTTTAGATATAGTTGAAATAAATCACACTATATTTTCTAAAATATAATTTCTATTTAAGCACAAGTTTCTTTCAAAAAGGAAGGATTTTTCTTCACTTATAAAAAGTATAATTTCTAAGTATTAAATGTGTTACAATTTAATGGAACTACACAGAATCAAAGAAACTATATTTAAGCAAAATATGATACTTATGTTCTAAGAATTAGATGTAAACAATTTAATGAAAGACATTTAATCAAAGAGTATTATATTTTTGTATATTGAAGAACTAAGTGGAAACATGGTTTAACAAGAAAAAATACATGATATTGAAGATGAAAAAGATATATTTTTGATAGAAAAATCCATGAACTTTGTAGAACAAATGGGAAATCAACATACAAAATAAACACCATCTAGTTACATTTTGCTTCATCATCATCTTAATAATCTTGAAAAATAGATTAGAAGCTCATAACTAGATTGAAATAAAAATTACAAAGTGACATACTTGACATGCTCTTCAAAAATGTAAAAATGGTAGAAAGAAAATGATAAAAAAGGAAATGGTAGAAATATGAAGAGTGTGGAATGAAATGGTGTAGAATGAAGAGGTGTTTCGGGTTGAAGAGATGCGTGGAAAATGATCTTCCAATACCATATTTATCGGAAAAATTAGAGGATTAAATTAATCAAAATAAAATAAATAAATTGATTATTTTAATTAGTGTTGGGAAGAGAAATGATAAATAGAGTATGTGTAAGGGTGTTGGAAAAAATAAATTTTTGTTTGGATGGAAAAATAGTGAAAAGATAGGGTAAAAATAAATTGGGAATGTTCATTTAGATGAAATACATTAGGAAGATAAAATAGGATATTTATGTATGTGAGAGTTATTTTTTTTTTTTTTGAGATAAGTAATCTGTGAGAGTTAAATGTGGATTTTTGGCTTTTTTTTATTGTAATTTTTGGTTGTTATGTATCACATTTAATCAACCATTTTTTCCTTCTTCTCTTTCTTCTGCAGGACACTTGGCGGATTGAGATTGGAGGAAGGTTGACCGCTTGGCGATGACGCGTGGCGAAAGGAGAGGCTTCAGGCAGGTCCCACTGATGCTGGCATGCGGCAGAAGAAGTTAGAGCTCACTCTCGGCTGTCTCAGGTGAAGTACACGCTCCAAGATGAGCCGTTGGATGAGAACGTGTACGGCTCAGATTGAGTCAAACATCTGATCGAGATTGGGGCTCTTTTGGGCTGTTATGGTTTTACTTTTTTTTTTTGAAGAAAAGCGTGCTGATATATAACATAAAATTTGCTTGAGGATGGGCCACAACAGAGAAGCTTTTGATGATGCCATGCTTGTTGTAGAAATCAGTGAACATGTCATTGTCAAACTGCTTTCCATTATCTGACACAATCTTTTGAGGAAGTCTGAATCGACATATGATATTCTTGACAACAAAGTCAATGACCTTTTTGGAGGTGATTGTTACCAGGGGTTCAACTTCGGCCCATTTAGTGAAGTACTCTATTACAACTATAGTAAACAGTACCCCTCCTTTTCCCTTTGGGTGTGGACTAATTAGGTCAATCTCCCATACTTCAAAGGACCAAGGAGACTGCATCATTGTGAGCTCATTGGGTGGAGCTCTTAGAATTTTTGAGAATCTCTGGCACTTGTCACATATTTTGACATAGTCCATCCAGTCTTTGATCTTTGTTGGCCAGAAGTACCCCTATTGGAGTATCTTCTTAGAGAGGCTTTTCCCCTCGACATGGTTTCCGCAGAAGCCTTCATGCACTTCGATCATTAGTTGCTCATCTTTAGCCTTAGTGACATCCATGTTGGAGTATCATCAAACATGTTGACTTCTTTTGGGATGGTAATGTTGGGTTCCTTTAGGAACTATATTGGCACCAATTAGCCTTGTCGGCAATGGTGCTCCTTACTAGACGGGCAACTGCATTTACTGTAGCGTTTTTCTCTCTAGGGATTTTCCTAATTGTGTAGCCTTTTAACTAACTTAGTAAGTCTTTGATTTTTCTCAATAACGCAACCATTTTTTCCCCTCGAGCTGTATACTCACCCAGGACTTGATTTACGACCAGTTGAGAGTCACAGAATATGTCCAGGTGATCAGCCCGTACTTCTTATGCCAGCTTGAGATCAATTATTAAGGCTTCATATTCAACTTCATTGTTTGAGGCTTTGAAGCTGAATTTGATTTCTCCATCCAGTTGCTGCCCCCAGGTGTTATAAGGGCAATGCCTGCACCGAAAAATTGGTAAGTGCAACTTCCGTCAACATGGAGTTTCCATGTTAGTTCTTCAGGTTTTTGCTATTGCTCTTGCTCTCACTTCTTCTCCGGCTCTTGCTTTTCTCCTCAATTTTGAGAGATTTCAAGAAATGAGTTTGTGCACTCAGTCACAAAGTCTGCAAGGGCTAGACCCTTTATGGCTGTTCTTGGTTGATATGTGATCTCGAACTGGCTAAGCTCAATGGCCCACATGAGTAGTCGGCCTGATACTTCAGGTTTCTGTAAAACATGCCGCAATGGTAAATGTAATACAATTTATGTTTATTTATTAAAGTTTAAATTTTATCACATTTTGATAAATCCTTTGATTAACAAAGATTACACAGTAATTATGAAAAGTACTGTAGCATGCCTAAACTAGTTGGGTCTTACGTATTCATTCACAATTACGGTGATGTCATCACAGTAGAAAGTAATTGTGATTATATGCTTCAAATTATTTAGTCCAATGATTTATTAGTGTAGTGGATTTACACTAATGTGATAATCAGCGATGGGGTTTACTTACACTTGGATAAGTGGAATATCTTTTCCAAGAAATTAGTATAGTAAACTAGCATCATATATATTGGATATACATCGAACTGGACTGATATGTAGAGTGGAAAAGATACCGTAAACTTACCGTAATATCTTTTCGAGGTAAATATTTAAAAGTTGATCTTTGATCAATGATCATATTCTTGAGATGATTATGTTCTAGCTCAATTGTGTTTCACATGTTCTTTGCTTTATTCGTTAAAAGCTTTCCCGTTGGTTTAGCTAAAATACTTACATCTTGGGAACATGGTAGTGTAATTGAGTGGGAGCGCTAGTCATAGATATGAAATCTATAGCTTCTATAAGTACTTAGAAGTGAAATAATAGTTTCTTTAGGGCTTGGCTAAATGAGTTTAAATGATTGACACCTCATTTTGGAATTATCTTAGTTTCCTAAAATATCATTTACAAGTAGCTAAGGTTTTAAGGATAAAATATTTTGAACGACAAAATGGTAAATTTAATCCCTACTCAATGTAGACCATTTATAGAGAATTATTGATTATTTAGATTGAAACAATGGATAACTAATAGCGTATTTATTCTTGGAGAATAGAGCATTCTATATAATCAGGAGTAAAATTCTAAATCTATAGTGGAATCAAGAGGAAATAAGAAGATAAGAAATTCAGTCGATAATTTTGGATCTACTTATTAGGAGCTTAGGCCCATGGTCCCCATATGTTTTGGGATAATATCATGTTGTAGGCTCAACTAATTGATTTAATAAGTCAATTAGAATTCAAAAATAAACAAGGTTTCATTTGAGAATTTTCACCAAGCTTGGGTAATTTTGAGAAGTAAAGAGAAATATAGGTCTATTTATTGATTGGTACCCTTTCTAGGTGTAATGAATAAATATATTTATATTGTATTTTTATTTATAATTATTAAAATAAAATTAGTATTTAAATAATTAGATGTGATAAGTTGTAAAATAGGAAAGGACACTTTAGTTTTATTAGGTGAAATAAAGTGGAAAAATCTAACTCTAAAGCTCATAATATATGCGGCCCTATGAGTTAGATATCAGCCCAAGTGTTTATTTTAGCCCATCACATCTAAACTTAGCTCTATGTGAATGCCTATATGAAGAAAGAGAAGAGAATTGAAAAAGTTAATGTCACTCCTTGTTCTTCTCCTTATTTATCAAAATTCACAAGAAATAACTCTTTCAAATTTTTCCCAAAGGTGTTTGAGTATCAGCCCACACTATTCAAGTTGATACTCAGACATTAGTGACAGATTATGATGAACATATTCGAAGGAGGAGAAATCTAGGTCCAATTCTTGGTGATACTCTACGAAAAAAAGATAAAAAGGGTTATAGAACTGAACGGAATGATACATTTAATTTTGCTACAATCAAAGTAAGGTTTTCTTAAATTTTTATGTGTTTAATTTTAATTATTTTAAGGTTCCATGGATTAAATATGCTTTCCAACACTAATCTATCTATGGAGCAAGTTCTCCATGATATTGATGGAGATAATCCCCTTGTGAGTCCTAGTGATAATTCTTTATTGATGTCTTCTTCTACAACTGAGGATGTGTTTCAAGTGGTGAAAGCAATTGGGGCCACTAAATCACCAGGTCTAGATGGGTTTCATGCGATCTTCTTCAATAAATTCTAGGATGTGTTGGGTGAAAGAGTTACTAAGGTGTGTCTTGATATTCTTAATGACAAGATGTATGTTCAACAATTTAATAAGTCAAATATAGTGTTGATTCCTAAGATTCCAGAACGTAAAATTGTTAAAGAGTATCGATCCATAAGTTAGAGTATGGTTACGTGTAGGATTGTTGCTAAGGCGTTGGGGTTGAGAATGAAAAGTACACATAACCCTCTTATTTCTTCTTTTCAAAGTACTTTTTTTCCTGGGTGTTTCATTCATGATAATGTTATTGTGGGTTTTGAGTTTCTATATTCGTTTTAAAAAAAAAACAATGGGACAAATGGATTTATGGCGCTTAAACATGATATGAGTAAAGTGTATGATCAGGTTAAATGGGAGTTTTTGAGATTTGGGTTTGCGAAAGGGTTGATTAAGCTTA
The DNA here is from genome assembly GCF_029168945.1 of Cannabis sativa. Lineage (NCBI taxonomy): Eukaryota > Viridiplantae > Streptophyta > Magnoliopsida > Rosales > Cannabaceae > Cannabis > Cannabis sativa. Next base: position 21,706,253 of record NC_083607.1, read on the forward strand.
TTATGGATTGTGTGATGACCCCTGAGAATGTTTTTCAAGTTCATAGGAAGGTCAGGGGACGTGCATTCCTACTAGAGGTCTGCATCAAGGGTGTCCTTTATATCCAGACTTATTCTTGTTTTGTGCAAAGGCTTTGTCATCGTTGATCACACAAGCAAAAGCTAATTCAAATTTAGTTGGGTTTTGGTGTTCAAGGTCGGGCCCATGGGTATCACATTTGTTCCTTGCTAATGATAGCTTAATTTTTGGGCAAGCTATTGGTCATGATGGAGAGACTATTAGGACAATTTTACAAATGTATGAAGAGGCTTCGAGGCAAAAAATTAATTTTTTTAAGTCAGCTATCATGTTTAGTCTTAATGTTAATTTCAATTATTTTGCATGATAAGCATTTGGGGTTTCCAATGGTAGTGGGAAGTTGTTAATTCTATTTTTGGCATATTTAATTGACAAAAATATTTTATTATTTCCTATTAATTTCGGCTGGTATGTGTGTAATTTGGTTTCCTATTTTGTGTATTCAAACTTGGAAGGAAAGTTGTCTAGCTTTCCTATTTTTGAAAAAAAGGTAAAAATGGTAAGTTTGGTTACCCATTTCTTTTTTATCTAACCAGCTGTATAATCTGATCCTGTGTTGAGTTTCCCATTTTCTCAGATCAGATTTCTTGAAGAGAAAACCGGAGCTAAACTTTCCTTTTCTATAAAAGGAAAGTTGTAGTTACTGCCCACGATTCTGTAGGTACAGAAACGGAAATACCTGAACTGATTGAAGAATTATTTTAGGGAAGTTTCTAGTGGGCTGAGGTCTTGTTCAGACCAAATGTAAGCTGTCAGTAAGATGTATATTCATTATAAATACATCTTATAGCAGCTAGGTTTTGTATCTCTTTCAAACACTTAGAATTGTATTCATATCTTAAGGAAAGAGTTTCTTTGTTATGTAGAGAAGAGTTGTTCGACTCTTACTCTGTTTATTTGTTTTTTGTATTGTCTTGAGTCTGTATTCAAGTCTACAACGAAGAAGAACATCAGTGCACCTTCGGGAGAAGGTATTTACAAGCTTTCGCGAGATTGCTTTTGAAGTCTTGCATCAGGATGATACAAGCACACAACCTTCGGGAGACGGTTGTATAGGCTTTCGGGAGATAGCCTTTAAGCGTTGAATCAGGAGGATGTTGGAATTATTTTACCAGGATCTTAGATCTACTCACAAGTATGTTGATTAACAACCTAAATATGAACTTCTAAAACGAGTATAAATAGACACATATAAAGTATGAGAAATCTTACATTGAATGCAGCGGAATAAATATGTCTCCTTCCACTCAGATCTCTAACCCTTGATTCCTTTCTGTTGCAGAGTATAATCAAGATCTGGGCCCGAATGTCCTTCTTTGTTGACTCTGAATTCTGCACAGTCTTCCTCACTATGATTGAGATATTACTTGATGTGTGTGGGCACTACTCTATCACTTAGAGGAATTTCGAAACAGAAAAGAAAGAAAGAGAGAGAGTGGCGGCTCAGGAAATTTTCTGTGAAAGGAAAATAATGCAATTGTGTTGTGTGTGTTTCCTGAAGCCTTTACCTTCTATCTATAGAATACCACACAGGGTTAGGGTTGAATTACTTGGCATTAAAAAATGAAAAATAAATGATAAAAAGGCAACTATAGTGGCCGCCCATGGCATTATGGAAACAAGCCTTTCACTTTTGCAACTTTCCTATTTTATCATTTATGTTTCCCATTTTCTCAAAAACTGCCAATTTTCACATTCAACCATATAAATGTCAATTCTAACTATTTAATAACTATAATTAATTATTAAATAATATTGTCATTTATTATATTTATTAATTAAACTAATTAAAGTTTCTTAATTAATAAATATACCCTATAAACTCTCTATTTACAGTTTCACCCTTAATAAGTGATAAATTCACAAATAGACATAGTCTAATTTGAGAATTATAATTGATTAATGAAAACAATTAAATGAGTCTTACAAGTAATATTGTCTCAACTAGTGTGGGGACCATGGGTCTATATATCCGAGCTTCCAATAAGCAGATCAAGAATTCACATCTTAAATTCACTGACTTATTAATTCTTCGTTGAATCCACGCATAGAACTTAGAATTGCACTCTCAGCTATATAGAACGCTCTATATGTTTCACCATATAGATACGTCATTAATTATCCATTGTTATAATCCTAGTTTGATCAATGATCCTCTATATAGATGATCTACACTGTAAAGGGATTAAGTTACCGTAACACCCTACAATGTATTTTATCCTTAAAACACTTAACCCTATATAAATGATATTTCAGCTAAGTGAAATGAGTACTCCACCATTTATTTTTGTTTGGTTAAACTCGAAGGAAATCATCCTTTACTCTCTATTCGCCAAATAGAAGCTATAGATTCTATATTTATGTTAGCGCTCCCACTCAATTGCACTACCGTGTTCCCAAAATGTACGTATCACCCTGACCCAAAAGTAGGCTTAACTAACAAATCAAAGAATACGAATAATACTCTTGAGATTGAACCTAATCATATCAGGATTAAGATCATTTGATCTAGGATCAACTAAGTGATATTGAATTGAATAGATATTACGGTAAGTTTAATAAATCTATATCAAAGTTCAATATCGGTCCATTCCGATGCGTACTCCATGCATCCAACCCAAGCATTACTTTAACCAATGCTCTGGAAAGAACATAGCATTTCTCCAAATGCACGTAAACTCTGTTGTAGATTGTCATATCAGTAAAACCCAGTGTTCTGATGAAAGCCGTAGGTTTTTATGATTTCATCAAACCTTTTATTCCATGAGCGAGAAGCTTGCTTAAGTCCATAAATAGACCTATTTAATTTGCACACTTTATTTTCTTGCCCTGGAAGAACATAGCCTTCTGGTTGCTCCATTATAGATGGTTTCTTCAAGAAGCCCATTAAGGAAGGCTGTCTTGACATCCATTTGCCAGATTTCATAATCGAAAGCGGCTGCGATGGAGAGAAGAATTCGGATGGATTTGAGCATGGCGACCGGACTAAAAGTTTCCTCATAGTCCACACCTTCTCTTTGGGTATAACCCTTGGCGACCAGTCTAGCTTTAAAAGTTTCGACTTCGCCTCCAGCGCCTCTTTTCTTCTTGTAGACCCACTTGCATCTGATTGAACGATAGTCATCGGGTGGATCTACATATTCCCAGACTTTATTCTTTTTCATGGAATCCATTTTTGAATCCATGTCGGCTGACCATCACTTCTGTTGCGGATTTGCCATTGCCTGTTTATAGGTTAATGGGTCGTCTTCAATACCGTCACCAGCGACCATATTGATTTCACCATCCAAGCCATAACGAGATAGTTTTGTAGAAACCCTCCCACTACGACGAGGAGCGGTGATCTTCTGAACAGGAGCTTTGGTAGTAGTTTTCTCAGTTGCTTCGACTGAGATAGTGGGATTATCCTCTTCTTGAGTGGAAAAGGACGGAACATTGGAAGGAGTTATATCTGAAAGCATTTCCTCTAATACAACTTTACTTTTCGGTTTGTTGTCTTTAATATAGTTATCTTCAAGAAAAGTAGCATTTGTAGAAACAAACACTCCTTGTAACTATAAAATAGTCCACCCCTAGTCTCTTTAGAATTTTCGACAAACATGCAAACTTCTGTTCGCGATTCCAGTTTGCCTTCTTTCTTTCTCAAGACATGAGCAGGGCACCCCAAATCATATAATGGCGTAAACTAGGTGTACGACCATTCCATAGTTCGACGGGTGTCTTAGGGACTGCTTTAGATGGAACAACATTTAAAATGTCCTTTGCCATCTGAATAGCATATCCCCAGAAGGACGTAGACAGAGTTCAATAACTCAGCATAGACCTAACCATTTCCAAGAGAGTGCGATTTCTTCTTTTCTGCAACTCCATTTTGATGTGGAGTGCTTGGGGCAGTGTATTGGGATTCAATTCCAAGTTTAATTAAATGATCTTTCAACTGCATATCCATATATTCTCCACCCCTATCAGTTCGCAAGATCTTTAATGTTTTACTTAATTGGTTTTGAGCCAAAGCATGAAATTCCTGAAACTTTTCAAACGTTTCAGATTTCTTTTGCATTAGGTAAAGAAAACTGTATCTAGAGAAATCATCAATGAAAGTGACAAAGTACTCATAACCACCTCGGGCTTTTACATTCAGAGGTCCGCAAACATCTGAATGCACTAACCCTAGGGGTTGTTTGGCACGCTCTCCCTTTGCAGAGAAAGAACGTTTGGTCATTTTTCCTTCTAGGCATGACTCGCATACTGGCAATTCACCTAAGACGACATTTTTCAATGGACCGTCCTTGGTTAGCGTATTAAGTCTATCGAAGCCTATATGACCTAAACTTAAATTCCATAGATAAGTTTGATCATCATTATCAATCTCTTTTCTCTTAAGGCTTCTAGGTTTAGCTACATTGAAAAGTTCAGTATTTAGTGAGATCTGTGTATTCGGTCTTAAAACATAAAGCCCTTGTTCCACGTAAGCAACACATACTTGAAATCCATTACGAGAAATTGAACAATAAGAACTCGAAAATTTCAATATATAAGATTGTGTTTGTAAACATGAAACACTAATCAAGTTTCTACTAAAATTTGGAATGAACAAAACATTTTCTAAAAGTAAAATTTTTTGTTGAAACTTGATACGGGTTGTTCCTCTAGCTTTGACCAATACAAACTCGCCATTTCCAACTTTAAGCTTTAACTCTTCTGGAAGTAGATTTTCCCAAGTTTCAAGCAGCTGCAGTGAAGAACAAACATGGTTAGTAGATCCAGAATCAACAATCCATGTGGATTTGTCATTCTCTAAAACACATGATTCAAAGACAAAAGCATCACCTTCGTTTGAATTGTTTAGAAGCCTTGGACATCGTTCTTCTTGATGTCCCTTTCCATTACAATTCGCACATAGAACATGATGTTTGATAATTGTATTTGAAGAAGCAGCTTTGTTAGAGCCTTCATGCTTAATCCTCTTCCTCTGATTTGCAATACCAGGATATCCCATTGCAATCAAATTCCGTTCATGGGCTCGTAATTCAGCTTCGAGTTTTTCCATGTCGGAGGAGTTAGAATTGTTGATCATGTATACTCCGGGGGAAGACTATTAAGAATGAGTTGTACCCATTGTTCCTTTGATAATTCAATTCCAAGTAGATTTGCCTTTTGGAACTTCGATTCATCAACAATAGGTGCGAGTTAATGCAACTACCAGGATGCATTTTCACACTATTGAGTTCATTTGCTAAGATATTAACTAGGAGTGGATCGGGGTGAGGGTTATTCATATTGGCACTACAACATATCAATAAAACAGAAGTAAGGTTTTGGTTCAATAAATTCATACACAAGTTCAGAAAATAACAAATAGTCACATATGTTATAAAAATACTAAATTTAACATAGTTTATTTTCTAAGGTTTCCAACAGACTGATACAGTGTCCCGTTTAGGCGAGAGTCAAAGCATCATCCATTGAATAGAGTTGTCAACTCCTCTAAAATGATAAACGTTCTAGCAACCTTTTATTCGATCGAAAAGCGAATCCGACGTTGTCCCGTTTAGGCAAGAGTCAAGGTCATTCCTATTTCATGAGCTCCCACCATTGTTTCATACTTTTGTAAGTCAAATGCAGTCGCAACCATTAGGGTGATCAATACTAATATAAAACACTTACAAATAATACTTATCTTTCAAGATTAAACGACGTTAAATTGCTAATGAACGTTCCTCCATTAGGGAGGATTACTCACTAAAACAAAAGCTATGTAAAACAAACAATGGAGATCGAATGTCTCTTGATTAAAGCTCATTATTTAAAAATATGTATTTTATTTAATCATTTATTTTATTCCATATTTTAATAATGAAATATTACCAATTAAAGTTGGTTTTTGTTAAAAAAAAATTATATATATATAAAAAAAAATCCAACTTTAATTAAATTTTAAAAAAATGGAATAAATTTGAAAAATATCTTATTTAAGTTGTTTAGAAGAATCTAAAAAAATCCAACTTAAATACTCTTCAAACAATAATTTAATTAAATATTAATAATTACTTAATTTAAAAGATATTCCATTTTAAGTTTTCCATATTTAAAAAATATCAAATTAAAAAATATCCAAAGAATCTTAATAACCAATTCCTAAAATTCCTCAACTTAATTTTATAATTGGAAATTCAAAAGATATTCAAATCTAAGTTGATTTGTTAGAAATAACAAAATTTCAACTTAAATAGGAATATTTAATGAAATTATGAAATTAAGCTTCAGAAACAATCTAGTTGGTTATAATTCTATATTTAATTAAATACAAGAAAATACATATAATTTTCTAGAATATTATTCATCAACTATGTTTTTCTTAAATTAATTTCAAGAAAAAATGAAATTAATTATGTTGCTAATCAATTTTATTAGGTTAAACTAATTTAATTAACCTAGCACAGTTATCCAAATCAGGCAAATGGGCCTTCACAATTGGGGTTGTTCATGTGAGGGGGGCTGGGTTCAGTATGTCGTACCCACTTCTATGGCTCACATCCTCACACAAGGCCCAAAAGAGAGGAATTTAACCTTAAAATGAACAACTGTTATTAATTGAATAGGCCCAAAAACTAAATAAGCCTAAATAAAATCTATCAAGTTATGACATTTTATTTAGCAACAACAACCTATATGTGTCTATAACAGAAATTAAACATATAGGCTCACACAGGCACACAGATTTGGATGGATCCTATCATGTTACTAGGTCATACACAGATGAAAGAAGAATGTAAAATTTACCTGTTACAAATTATTTACTTGACCTATTGACAATTGAACTATGGGTTAAAATCAGATCATTGGATCTGTCAACAAGTTAACCATGACAATTTAGATCAAGCAATAATAGGTTTTAGAAAAACTTACAAACAATCTAAAACACATACTCCTGCAACACGTTAGTTTGGATAGTTGGATGTAGGATTTATTTAATTTAAAATATTGATTTCGAAAATAATAAATAAATAAAAAATATTTTCAGTTTTAAGTAAAATAAAATAATATTTAAAATTAAACCTACAATTTTGAAAAATTAGGTTTCAACTAACCTAAATATCATTTCCAAAAAAAAAATTTGCTAACTTACCTTTTAAATTTCATGTTATTTTATAAATTAAATATTCAATAAAATAAAAAAAATAAATACATACCCTTTTCTGATTTTATAATTTAATTTAAGTAAAAATAACAAAAATTAAAAGTTAACAAAAATATCTTATTTCCCTTTTTAAAATTTCATGATTATGGTATCTTATTTAAATCTAAATAAGGTCAAATTACTTAAAATATAATATTTTATATATATAAAAAAAATTTAATATCTGACCTTAGATTTAAAAATAAGATAAAATAATCAAAATTAAAAAAATAAGGAAAGAGGTAAGAAAAAATTGATTTTTACCTATTTTCAAAATCAAATTTCACTAATATCTAAAATTAATTTTTTTTAAAAAAAATTAATTTATTTCTGATAATTAGATTTGAAATATGAAAATGAAAAATCAAAATACAAAACTACACAAAAAATCGGAAGTTAATTCCATGAAATAGCATGAAAAATCGAAGAAAACGAAAAAAAATGGCAGTGGTACGAACAGTATGCAAAGCATACTGTCCGCGCGCGTGGAAGGGGAGGAATTGCCGAGGAAACTCGGCGCAGGGGTCCCCTTGCATGAAATCCGCGTGCGTGGAAGGGTGTTCACCACCTCGATTTTTCCCGATTTTTAAAAATTCATAACTAATTCAATAAAATCGAATTAAAAAAGTAAATTGCTTAATTTTTTCCATACTATCCAATAAAAATAATTTCAGAATCAGAAAATCAATTATTTTTTCTAGAATTTCACAAACATCAATCAAACATCAATATGACACACAAAACAACATGATACCATCCAAATCACAAACAAATCGTTTTAAGTCTAAATTTCTTTCAAGCAAATCAATTACCATGGCTCTCATGCCAATTGTTGGAATTATTTTACCAGGATCTTAGATCTACTCACAAGTATGTTGATTAACAACCTAAATATGAACTTCTAAAACGAGTATAAATAAACACATATAAAGTATGAGAAATCTTACATTGAATGCAGCGAAAAAAATATGTCTCCTTCCACTCAGATCTCTAACCCTTGATTCCTTTCTGTTGCAGAGTATAATCAAGATCTGAGCCCGAATGTCCTTCTTTGTTGACTTTGAATTTTGCACAGTCTTCCTCACTATGATTGAGGTATTACTTGATGTGTGTGGGCACTACTCTATCACTTAGAGGAATTTCGAAACAGAGAAGAAAGAAAGAGAGAGAGTGGCGGCTCAGGAAATTTTCTGTGAAAGGAAAATAATGCAATTGTGTTGTGTGTGTTTCCTGAAGTCTTTACCTTCTATTTATAGAATACCACACAAGGTTAGGGTTGAATTACTTGGCATTAAAAAATGAAAAATAAATGATAAAAAGGCAACTATAGTGGCCGGCCATGGCATTATGGAAACAAGCCTTTCACTTTTGCAACTTTCCTATTTTATCATTTATGTTTCCCATTTTCTCAAAAACTGCCAATTTTCACATTCAAACATATAAATGTCAATTCTAACTATTTAATAACTATAATTAATTATTAAATAATATTGTCATTTATTATATTTATTAATTAAACTAATTAAAGTTTCTTAATTAATAAATATACCCTATAAACTCTCTATTTACAATTTCGCCCTTAATAAGTGATAAATTCACAAATAGACATAGTCTAATTTGAGAATTATAATTGATTAATTAAAACTAATTAAATGAGTCTTACAAGTAATATTGTCTCAACTAGTGTGGGGACCGTGGGTGTATATATCCGAGCTTCCAATAAGCAGATCAAGAATTTACATCTTAAATTCACTGACTTATTAATTCTTCGTTGAATCCACGCATAGAACTTAGAATTGCACTCTCAGCTATATAGAACGCTCTATATGTTCCACCATATAGATACGTCATTAATTATCCATTGTTATAATCCTAATTTGATCAATGATCCTCTATATAGATGATCTACACTTTAAATGGATTAAATTACCGTAACACCCTACAATGTATTTTATCCTTAAAACACTTAACCCTGTATAAATGATATTTCAGCTAAGTGAAATGAGTACTCCACCATTTATTTTCGTTTGGTTAAGCTCGAAGGAAATCATCTTTTACTCTCTATTCCCCAGATAGAAGCTATAGATTCCATATTTATGTTAGCGCTCCCACTCAATTGTACTACCGTGTTCCCAAAATGTACGTATCACCCTGACCCAAAAGTAGGCTTAACTAACAAATCAAAGAACACGAATAATACTCTTGAGATTGAACCTAATCATATCAGGATTAAGATCATTTGATCTAGGATCAGCTAAGTGATATTGAATTGAATAGATATTACGGTAAGTTTAATAAATCTATATCAAAGTTCAATATCGGTCCATTCCGATGCATACTCCATGCATCCAACCCAAGCTTTACTTTAACCAATGCTCTGGAAAAAACATAGCATTTCTCCAAATGCAAGTAAACTCTGTTGTAGATTGTCATATCAGTAAAACCCAGTGTTCTGATAAATCTAGGAATCTTTAATCACATAGTCATGTTTACTTTCCAATGGGTTCACAACACAATAAACATGATCAAGTATGTGAAAAAGGTTTGAATGAATTTATAAATCAAATAGACAAATAATTGATAAGGTGAACCAAAACATACACAAATGAATGAAAAATACTTCTGTTTCTTTATTGATATTGAATAATCTTGATTACATTGAAATATAGTTTTATTTAGGCATAAAACCCAACAAAGGATTCAAGCACTCTTCAAGGTGATCGAAGGGAGTTCGAGCTCTTGGAGTTTTATCAAGATTCGGTTAGTAGGTGGAATACATCAAGCTTGCAGCATACAATAAGAGGGAGTCTATTTATGCATAAGTCAATTACTTTGTATTTTTGATACCGATCTAATGAATCTTATCTCTGGGCGTGGCCCCGTGGACTAGTAACAATCTGAAAGGATTGTTGAAACCACGTACAAAAATCTTGTGTGTTTTTACTTTTATGCACTGTTTGTTCTTCTGGGTTTCTCTGGAGTTACAGAGTTGTATTCTGTAACTACGGAAAAACTGTTTTCAGTACCAGTTTCATTATTCCACATTTAATTAATCACTTAATTAAATAATTAAACTGGGAATGTTAAAATACAGAATTTCATTTGGTATCAGAGCAGGTCACTAAATTCTTAGTGAGATCTCGAATTTATTCCGTTTAATTTGTTTTGTGTGAGATGTCTTTGTTTGCAGAAGGAAGCTCTATCTCTCGACCACCTCTGTTGAATGAATCGAACTATCCTTATTGGAAGGTCAGGATGAGAGCATTTATCAAATCACAAGATGAGAATGCTTGGAGAGCTATACTTATAGGCTGGAGACAACCTACTGAAAGTGATTATAAAGGTAATAGTGAGGTAAAACTTGAGCTCAATTGGACTATTGAAGATGAAAAACTGTTTGGTTATAATAATAAGGCCTTACATGCTATTTTTAATTGTGTTGGTGAAGGCTTTATTAAATTAATTCATCCTGTGAATCTGCAAAGGAGGCGTGGGAAATCCTTCAAATTCAGTTTAAAGGTACCGCTGATGTAAAAAGATCACGTTTTACCATGTTGCAAATTAGATTTGATGAATTGAGAATGTTTGAAACTGAAACTTTGTTTGATTTTTGTGAAAGATTATCTGATATTTCTAATGAGTTTTTTCCCTTGGGAGAAAAATTAGATGAATCTGTCTTGGTTCGGAAAATTGTTCGTGTGCTTCATGACAGGTTTGACACAAAATTGCTAGCAATGGAAGAAGCAAAAGACTTTGGCAAAATGAAGGTTGAAGAACTCATGGGTTCTTTAAGAACTTTTGAGTTAAATCAACAAATCAAGAAAAAGAGTAAGCAAAGTTCCTTAAATGAGAAAAGCAAAGGTATTGCTTTTAATGTTTCTAAACATATTATTTCTGATGATGATAATGATGATGAAATGGCCTTGTTGATGAAAAATTTCCAAGATTACTTGAAATCTGTTGGAAATAAAAAGAATTTTTCAAAAACTCCAAAAGATAACATTTCAGGTAACGATAGCTCTAAACCTTTTTCATCTAACAAAGTTATTCGATGCAGAGAGTGTGAAGGGTATGGTCATATTCAATCTGAATGTGCCAATACCTTAAAGAAGAATAAAAAGGGATTGAATGTTACTTGGAGTGATGATTTTGAAAGTAGTGAAGATGAAAAAGAAAAAGTTACTCTAACAAGTGTTTTGTTAAGAAATTTACAGGAAAAAGGAAAATTCGTGTGCATGAATAATACCTTGATCGATGACAACAAGGAAGAAGATGGATCCAAATCAGATGAGTCAGACATTGATGAGAACTCTATGGCTGAATCTTACAAGGTAATGTTTGGTAAGTGGTTGAAAATATGTGCTGAAAATCATTCCCTGGTTAAAGATAATAAAGACTTGTGTAACAACATTAATGATCTAGATGAAAAAATTAAATGTTGTGAATTTGAACTATCTTTAAAAGAGTCTGAAATTATTTCTTTGACTAAGGAACTTGAAAACATTAAAAAGAATGTCAAAATGTTAAATCCAGGTTCCAACATTTTTGAAAAGATTCAAAAATCTGGCCAAACTAATCATACTGGTCTAGGTTATGGCTCTACTCAATCTGATTTCAATACCACTTTTGTTAAATGTGATATTTTTGTTTCTAGAAGAACTGTTTCTACCTCGTAGGATTCTGTCACTTCAGCGAAACACTCTGCTGTTACAGAAAAGAAGCAGCACGGTAAGTTTGACAATTCCAAAGGGAATGGAAGACGTTTCATCCTTATTTTCCATTTTTGTGGGAGAAAAGGTCACATTCGACCTAAGTGCATCACTATGCAAAACATGTTTAAATCTAATTCCCTTGGAAATAAACATGTTTTACAAAAACAAAAATGGGTTGTCAAAAATAAATGCTTGGTAGGTTCTTCTTGTTTTAAAACTATTGCTACTAACATGTGGTACTTTGATAGTGGGTGTTCTAGACACATGACAGGTGAAAAAGAATATCTTGAGAGCATTAGACCAATGCAGTGTGAAGAAGTTACTTTTGGTAACGGTCTTGTTGGAAAAGTCATAGGGATAGGAACTCTCAATTTCGTAGGACTTCCTAGATTGAAGAATGTCATGTTGGTTGATGGACTAAAAGCTAATCTTCTTAGCATTAGTCAAATTTGTGATCGGGGGTATACTGTGAGCTTTGATAATAGTCATTTTTATGTGTATAATATTCTTGATGAAATTGTCTTGCAAGGGTTCGGATCTAATGATAACTGTTACACCATCACTACCTATGCTACTTGTCACTCTGTTATTGATAACACCACTGATTTATGGCATGAAAAACTTGAACACATTCATTACAAAAAACTGAAAGAATTATCCATTGCAGAGATTGTTCGAGGATTACCTAAATTGGATAAAAAAGTTGAAGGAAAATGTGGACCATGTCATCTCAGTAAGCAATTGAAAACCTCTCACAAAAGTGTTCCTGATGTGAATACTTCCAGAGATCTCGAACTCCTACACATGGACTTAAAGGGTCCAATTCAGGTTGAAAGTTTGAATGGTAAAAGATATTTTTTTGTGTGTATCGATGATTTCTCTTGCTTTTCATGGGTAGAATTTTTTAGAGAAAAAATTGATACTTTTGATGTTTTTAAGTATTTTTGCTTGAAATTAAAAGTTCCAAAAGATTGCAACATTGGTAAGATAGTTCGTGGTAAGAGTAATCATGGAAAAAATTTTGAAAATACTGTGTATGGTAAATTTTGTAAATCTTATGGTATTTTTCATAATTTTTCTGCTCCTAAAACTCCACAACAAAATGGAGTGGTTGAGGATTCCCACCTTCTTGATCATGTTTTAGACGAGGCTTTGTATGGCTTGAAAGAAGCACCCCGTGCTTGGTATGAGCGTCTATCTGAGTTTTTACACTCTCATGATTATAGAAAAGGAAATGTTATTAAAACACAGTTCATCACACACATTCAATTTGATATTATTTTTTCATATGTTGATGATCTTGTTTTTGGATCTACTTTTAACTCTGAAGTGCAGGTTTTTGTCCAAAAAATGCAACAAGAGTTTAAAATGAGCATGGGTACAGTTGTTTTTCAGAGTAAGTATAAAAAGAACTTGGTGAAGAAGTTTGGTCTTGAGAGAGCCAAACATGATAATACTCCTAAGAGCACAATCTTGAAATTATCTAAAGATAAACAAGGAGTAATGATAGATCCTACTTTGTATCAAAGTATTATGGGTAGGTTGCTTTATCGTTCTGACATTTGTTATAGGGTTGGTGTTTGGGCTCACTATCAGGGAAATCCCATGGAATTTCATATTTCTTCTGAGAAAAGAATCATTTACTATGAAAATAGTACTGTAAATTTTGGGATTTGTTTTCTTAAAGACACTGATGCTAATATTGTTTGCTTTAGTGATGCTGATTGGGCAGGTAATGCAGATGATAGAAAAAGTACTAGTGGTGGATGATTCTATCTTGGAAACAATCTTGTTTCATGGCACAGTAAGAAGCAAAACTCAATCTCTCTGTCCACAGCTGAGGCTGAGTACATTGCTGCGGGTAGTTGTTGTACACAATTGTTATGGATGAAACAAATGATGGCAGACTATGGATTTGATTTGAAAACTTTAACCATTTTCTGTGATAATACTAGTGCTATAAGCATTTCAAAGAATCATGTTCAACACTCACGCACAAAGCACATAGACATTTGTCATCACGTTATTAGAGAACTTGTGGAAAATAAAATTCTTGTCTTAGAATATGTTGAAACTAGCAAACAAATTGCAGATATTTTTACTAAAGCTTTAGACTCGGTCCGTTTTATTTCTCAAAGAAAATCCTTAGGGGTTTGTACTGTTTAATGTTTTTGTTCTTCTTCATCCTTGATATTTGAGTTGTCTTAGAGTTCATTATGTCTTGTCCTTGTCCTAGAAGAAAATCTCAACCTTATAAGAATTACAGTCATTATTTTATTGCTAATGTTGTAATGTTATGGTGTCATACAGGTTTGTTCAGGAAAATTGTTCACTCCTCACATGAATATTCAGGTTCATCAAACAGTGTTATGTAAGCTACAATTTTTCGAATAATAATGTTTAAAAACTGTGTGTTCAAGCTCCATTGGATGAATAAAGCTACCTATCTCAATGTGTGAAAGCCGTCTCTGAGTAAGTTGGAACTATGTAATTAGGAGTTATGTAGAAGATACGCTACCATTGAAAAGGGCTACCATTGAGGTAGTGTGATAGCGTCTCCTATGGTTACAATTTATCAAAAAAAGTCTTTTTGACATATTGGGCAATGTTCCCTGCTTACACTTTCACATACTTATGCTTGACACAGTTTGTGGTAAAAAAATTTCTATCCTTGAAAATGGTGTTATAAAGCTATTACATACTGTTTGATTTGCTTTAATATTCTTGGTGACTGAGTCAACTTTTTCCTGCGTAACTCGTATGACCTCATTCTACTACTTCATTAGCTTGATAAAATAATTTTTGACTATTCTTATGAGTTTGATTTTTTCATCAGGGACAACGACAAGCGGACATTGTGAATTTTAGTTGCAAAAATATCAAGGTTATTTTATTTTTCTGTCTTTTCAATAAAAAAAATATAAAAAAAACAATAAAAAAAACAAAATTGTGACCGAGTCTGTCAATTGAGCTTTCTTAAAAATTATTGTTATTTTTCTTGTTATGTTTCATTATTTTCTTAGGCACTATTTTTTGCTCTTAAGTGTTGATTGGTGCTTTATGTGTCTCTATGTGCTCTCTTGTTCGTTCTTTGCACATTATTTGGGGGGCATTTTTTGAAAAAATTAAAGAAAAAGGGGGGCATATTTTTCGATTCTTTAGCAATATTTTTTTTCTTTTATTTTTTCATTTATGGAAACATGTGTTAATTGCTTTCTATCTAGCGTGTTTCCTTTATTTTTGGAGATTTGGTCTTATTCTTGTGGTGCTTTAGGAAACTTGTTCTTAATTATTTAATTATTTTTTGGTTTCCTTTTTGATGGCATTTTCGGTTTTGGTAGGGTGTTTAATTCTTAGATTTTGTGGGGATATGTTGTTTCCTTTTTCCATTTAAGGAAACCTTGACCAATTTTTGAAAAATCTTTTTGGTTTCCCTTTTTCCTCTCCACACGTGGTGTCTAAGGTAAGGAAGTTACTTTCCTTTTCCATTTTTTTTTTTCTGATTTTGGGTAAGTAAAATCAAAGTGTACATATTCTCAACTACCCACGATCACCACTCTCTCTTCTCTTTTTATTTTTTTTAAAGTCTAATCTTTTTCAGGTGTGAGAGTGTGTTCTAGGGTTTCAAAGAGAAATGGCCAAAACTAAGAATGCTCAACCGTCCAAGAAGCCCTCTCGTGGCTCTACTTCTGCATCTCCGATCACCCCTCCTGCGCCGCCTGCACCAGTGACCGGAGTTCCTGGTTCGTCATCTGCTCCGACGACAACTGCCAGAAAGTTGAAGACCAAAGCTCAAAAATCAGTGATCAATCTCGCCTCTCCACCAGTCGTTGCTTCTCCAATTGCTTCTTCGACACCTGGGTTTGGTGATCATGATGAATCTCATTCATCCGATCACACATTGTCGAAGTCTTCTTCTTCAAATGGTGCTCCTAATGTCGAAAAATCTATGGTGACTTTGCCCACGGTGAGTTCTCGAACAAGGTCAAAGGTTTCCACTCCTCAAAAGCCCGAAGTGGTTCAACCTAAAAATGTATCCAAAGGGAAAAAGGTGGTGTCTTCATCTTCAAAGGCCAAAAATCTCAAGGAGAATCCCCCTTCCGTCTCATCCTCGAATTCTGAACCTGAAGAAACTGAGGAGGATCATGATTCAGAGGGCTTGTCCGATTCAAGTGAAGAATTTGTACCCAAAGATCAACCTGTTGTTGATGATTCTGCATCCGAAAGTGAAGAACCAGAGGCTGATCCTGTCACTATAGAACCTGTTCCTGTCCCTGCTGCAGATCCAAAGAAGGACAAAGGAAAAAGACCCATTGTCTCTCCAAATCCTGTTCTTCCTCAGAAAAGAAAGAGGCCCTTTGGTATTTCTCTTGATAACTTCAAGCCCCACTCTCATTATTTTTGTTATAATGATCATGCTAGAGATATGAAATTCTATGAGAATAGTAATTTTACTGTGGAGAAAAATTTTAATGTCATTGCTCATAAGCCTTTTGGAGTTTATAACATGTTGAAAGAAAGACAATGGGTAGATACTTTGATCGGTTTTGATGGCTATGTGGATAGAATTGTGAAGAAATTTATGCTAACATCACTGATGAGTTTCTCGATGAGGACTCTTTCATGTTTGGCAAAGTATTTGTCAGAGGACACTGGTATTCTTTTACTGTGAAGGATGTGGCCGAAGCTCTCAATCTGCCAATGGGTATTGAGCCATCTGATGTTGAGTTTGATCGTCAAAAGGTGTTCGGTTATCTCACTAGTGATAATGATGTGGAACTCTCCGACACCATGCATATGTCTCAACTCACCTATCAACATGCTGCTCTCATGAGGTTTGCCCTATCCAATTGGTTTCCTTGCTCCAATCCGGTAAATGTTTCAAATGAACTTGCTTTCTTTTTGTATAAAGTTTCAATTGGGGCTAAAATTGATTTGGCTGACATGATTTGGGAGCAAATTGTTTCTCTTAGAAAGGGCAAGAAACCTAGGCTCAATCTTATTTTTCCTCATTTAATCTATAAGATTTTATCTGATCAAGAGGAATTGATTCTTGAGAATGAATCAATTGAGATGCCTGCTGTTGGAACCACTTTCAAAATTCCTGAGAAGCCTCCTCAAGGAAAAGCTGCTTAGAGAAAAGCTCGGTCTGCTTCCCCTGGTATTACAAATGATCCTGCTGCTGCATCTGCTTCAACTTCTGCTCCTACAGAAATGGCAGAATTCAATTTGCGTTTGGGAAGAATGGAGACAAGTCAAGCTTCGCTTCTCAGGAAGATGGACAACATCATGAAGTATTTCCGACCCAATGATGATGAATAAGTGGTTCAATTTTTTATCTCTTGCTTTTTATTAATGTATGCTTGAACTTATGACTTTGTCCATGCTTTTTTTTTTTGTTATCTTTGGCTCCTTGATAGACAAAAAGGGGGAGTAGTATTATTTTTTTAGATTCTTGTTTCAACTCTGGACCGTTGGTTTTAGGGGGAGTTGCTTGTTTGTGGTTTGTGCACTTTTTCGTTTAAAAAGTTGCTGTGACTTCGGTTTGTAAGCTTTTCCATCCAAAAAAATTTCTATGTTTTATGTGTTAGAGTGCTTTCATGCAGGGGGAGTATCTTCTATACTCTTGTATCTTTAAAAAGCTATTTGCTTTGGTTTCTAACACTTGATGCAAGTTTTATCATAATAAAATGTTTTGTCAATCAAAGTGCCAAAGGGGGAGATTGTTAATTCCATTTTTGGCATATTTAATTGACAAAAATATTTTATTATTTCCTATTAATTTCGGCTGGTATGTTTAATTTGGTTTCCTATTTTGTGTATTCAAACTTGGAAGGAAAGTTGTCTAGCTTTCCTATTTTTGGAAAAAAGGTAAAAATGGTAAGTTTGGTTACCCATTTCTTTTTTATCTAACCAGCTGTATAATCTAATCCTGTGTTGAGTTTCCCATTTTCTCAGATCAGATTTCTTGAAGAGAAAACTGGAGCTAAACTTTCCATTTCTATAAAAAGAAAGTTGTAGTGACTGCCCACGATTCTGTAGGTACAGAAACGAAAATTCCTGGACTAATTGAAGAATTATTTTAGGGAAGTTTCTAGTGGGCTGAGGCCTTGTTCAGACCGAATGTAAGCTGTCAATAAGATGTATATTCATTATAAATACATCTTATAGCAGCTAGGTTTTGTATCTCTTTCAAACACTTAGAATTGTATTCATATCTTAAGGAAAGAGTGTCTTTGTTATGTAGAGAAGAGCTGTTCGACTCTTACTCTGTTTATTTGTTGTTTGTATTGTCTTGAGACTGTATTCAAGTCTACAACAAAGAAGAATATCAGTGCACCTTCGGGAGAAGGTATTTACAAGCTTTCGCGAGATTGCTTTTGAAGTCTTGCATCGGGAGAATACAAGCACACCTTCGAGAGAAGGGTTTTTACAAGCTTTCGGGAGATTGCTTTTGAAGTCTTGAATCGGGATGATACAAGCACACAACCTTCGGGAGATGGTTGTATAGGCTTTCGGGAGATAGCCTTCAAGCCTTGAATCGGGAGGATTCAAGCACTCTTCAAGGTGATCGAAGGGAGTTCGAGCTCTTGGAGTTTTATCAAGATTCGGTTAGTAGGTGGAATACATCAAGCTTGCGGCATACAATAAGAGGAAGTCTATTTATGCATAAGTCAATTACTTTGTATTTTTGATACCGATCTAATGAATCTTATCTCTGGGCGTGGTCCTGTGGACTAGTAACAATCTGAAAGGATTGTTGAAACCACGTAAAAAAATCTTGTGTGTTTTTACTTTTATGCACTGTTTGTTCTTCTGGGTTTCTTTGGAGTTACAGAGTTGTATTCTGTAACTACGGAAAAACTATTTTCAGTACTAGTTTCATTATTCTGCATTTAATTAATCACTTAATTAAATAATTAAACTGTGAATATTAAAATACGGAATTTCAGAAGAAATTAAAATAGGGCACTTTAAGGTATTTGTGAGAAGGTTCGAAAGAGGGTGCGAGGTTGGAAGATGAGTCTTTCCTACACTGGTGGGAGGGAAGTGCTTGTAAAGGCAATTTTACAAGCTATTCCTACATACTTGATGAGCATTTTTAAGTTGCCTGTGTGGGTTTGAGAGAAGCAGAAATCTATAATTTTGCAGTTTTGGTGGGATTCTTTGGAGTATAAAAAGAAAATATCCTGATAAATTAGGAGGAGATTTATCGGCCTAAGGTGAAAGATGGTATGGGATTTGTATTTATTCAATTAAGCACTGGTAGCCAAGCAAGTGTGCCGTGTACTTCAATTTTCAGATACACTTGCAGCTAGAGTCTTAAGCACAAATATTTTCAAAATTGTTCTATACTTGACTCTTTTGATAAAAACGATTCGTCTCATTTGTGAATTAGTCTTATGTGAGGTATGAAACTTTGAAAGCATGGGTTAAGGCTTTAGAATGGGGATGGTAGACTTACAAGGGATTTTCAAGATTCGTCGTTTCTAAGGCCATGTTTGTTCAAGCCAATTAGTGTATGCGGTGATGATAATAGATTGGTTCATGATTATCTTAATGTCGAATGGGGGTTGGGATGTGGTGAAGCTTTGTAATGATCTTCTTCCTAGGGATGTGGATGTCATTATTGGTATCGCTATTGGTGTGAGGGTGATAGATAGTGCTAGCCCTATGATAAGGATGGGGTCTACTCTGTGAGTAGTGGGTAGTCTCTCGCTTGTCGCTTAAATTAAGGATCAGCGGGTGAATTCTTTGAGGGTAGATATGTGGTGAGAATGGGTTGTGGAGTTTGAAAATCCCGCCTAAGGTGAAAGTGTTTGTGTGGAGATTGTATCATTCTGCGTTACCAGTGGCTTCTCTGTTGGTTAGAGGAAAGGTTCATGATTCTTTTTGTTGTTCGAGGTGTGGAGATAAGACTGGAACTCCTGAGCATGCACTCGTGTTTTGCTCTTCCTTGGTTCTAGGCTGGTTGAGACTAGGTTTCTAGTTTGCTTTTCGTCTTCGGCATTTGGGGTCGCTGCCTAGTAGCTCTATTTGTAGAGTTGCCTAGTGCTTCTTTTGAGCTCTATTTGTAATGATGCTTTGGTGGGTTTAGTTTTACCAAAATTCAGTCTTGTTTGGTGGTGTTCAGTCACGGCTAGAGGTGCCCGATGGGTTTGCTTGTAATGCACTGGAGGAGTTTTAGCAATTGAGGCGTCGGGTCTGTTCCAACTTGGTGGTGGTCCGGTGTTGCAAAGGGAGACACGATGGCTTTTGCTGCTGACGGGGTTGTTCTCTTTGTCTATAGATGACTCTGTTGTTTCAGTAGTGCTTTCGTTGGCCTTGGGGTGTGATTTGGGAAAGTCTTGCTTATCTAGTATTACTCATCAATTGTATCATCACGATTTGCATTTCAGATGTCTTTCTATGATCTTGAAAAATGAAAAATCAAATTATTATGCTGTTCTAAACAAACGAAGAGGCTAGATTTTTGTTTTTAATGCCTACAAATAAAAGCTCGAAAACAAATTTTTGTGGTCTAAGGATATCGATTTTTCCTTCACAAAAACAAAAGAAAAAAGATATACATTTTGTCCATTAAATTTTTTTTTTTATATATATATATATATCGATTTTGTGAATTGATAGTCAACTACATTTTGCCATATTCATCATTTTATTTTTATTTTTCCATCCCAAAACGTTATCATAATTGTGATGATGATGTAGTGGAATTTTTTTAGGAACAAATAGAAGTTATAATTATAGTGTAGCAATTCTCATTTTGTGGAGAGATAGATAGGTAGATGACCAAGGCAAGAAAGGTATAAAGAACGCTTCCCACTAACATCTACTATATTCCAAATTTTGATGCCACTTTGAGTTGGAAGAGAATTAAAAGTGGTGGTAGTGCATGAGGTTGAAGATTAAGAGGATCTTATGACTTCAATTTTAGCTGTGAAAGTATGGTTTTAATTTGATGCCGACCAAAATATCTCTTATGTTTATTATTGAAAAGAACTTAACATACACATACTACTAGTGGACAATTCCACCATGGGTGTTTACTTTTTAGTTTTTCCTAAGCCTACTATTTAGTTACATTATTATTGAAATGCAACATATTTGCTCTCTGTTAAAATATTATCAAATACGAGTTATTGTCATTAAAGCATATTTGTCCATTACTTTATTTTTTAAAATTTTTAAAAGAAAATATATTCTAAAAAAAATATAATAGTATCAATCAAAGTTAAAAAAAAAAATATATATTACATTGTTTGTCCTATATTTTTAGAAAAATATTGGGCAATCAGCTTAAAGGGTTTTATGAGAGAGCTAATGTGGGTTTTATGAGAGAGCTAATGTGACTCTTTCTAATTGGTTGAGTGCCTCTAATATTTTGCAAAATATTGAATTATTATTAGTATTTTTCTGATATGTTTGCCTCAATTGACCATTTCAAATTGTTACTTGTGAGGGGTATGAGGGATTAAAATATTAAGAGATTCTTTGCATACTTAATCTTTTGAAGTCACAATGTTTCTCTTGAGTTCTCTTTCATATTTGTTGAGTAATAGTTTACACAAATAACACTTGATGGAGACTTAACGTAACACGCTTTAATTGTGTCAACAGTTCCATTTTTTAAGTATATCTTACTTAGCTAATAAGGATTGGAAGTGGAGCATCATAGCATGCTACAACAAAATTCTCTTGCAATTAAATTATAGATTATTATCCAATCAAGCATAGAGAATGACTCCTATTTTGATTTGCCGAATCGACACAGCTATATACCACTCAATATTAATTTAAAACATTAACAAGCCCACGAGGTAAAAATGGTAAGGAAACAACTTTGTTGTAGAAAAAAAAAAATTAGCACTTTTGTTTTTCTAAAATTTTCAAAATACATTAAAACCTACATAAATATGATCATTTTGAAATCCAATTTCCAAGTCCACTGTTCTAACCAAGTCTTGAAAACCAGCTTTTGCCACATGGAACTAACACCAAGGCCCTTTGAGTCAAATGTGTGTTTGTTTTGTTCCATAAAAAGGTGTTGAATATTGAGAAAGGAGAGGCGACCTCTAGACTGTCCGCTTCGAGTTATAGTGGTAGTTCACCTTTACTTGACACTTTGCCAATTTTACTTGGCTAATTAGCATTTGTTTCCCTTAATTTTGACATATACCAAATTATATTTTCTGAACTTTTCAAGCTAAAAATATAGATAGAAGTTCCAAAGGTACAATTTAGTACATAAAAATGTTCGGTAGACACAATTTGGTATATAAACAATCACCACGTTAAGCGTCTATTAGTAAAATTGAATGTAAATCTCTAGAACTAACAATGTCAATAGTTTAGAAGAGCTTTTTAATGGCATAAAAAGTTTAAAGAACACTATTTGATATACATGTGAAAATTCAAGAAGAAAAAAATCCTAATTAACTGCATTGCTTTCTTCCTTTTTTATTTTCCATCTATCAAAAGGGAGCTACAATCTTGACAATATACATTTACATGTGAAATAAAGCAATAAGTAACCCAGGGAGCCCTCTGGTCAAAAGAATGGTAGGTAAAAATTCCCTCGCTTGGAAGAAGTTTTAAAATTGAAACAAAACTTTGTAACAATTATATCTAATTTTCTTTGTGAATGTTGTCAGTGTATCAGGCTGTTTTTGTAGGGTTTCCAGCTTCGGCAGTAGCATGCTTGAAATTGAAAACACCACTGAGTCCTCGTCCTTTCGAAAGTTGTTCGAGTTCTTCAAGTTTGCGCTTAAGACTTTCCACTTCTCTTAACAAATCATCATCTCTTTGCTTCATTGCCTAAACAACATTACCAGGTGATGAGTGTTAAGACAACAGACTTTAGTACTGTTCTTAAAAACATACATATTCTTACATAAAAGCTTGGTTGGTGCGTGTATTTTTATTTACTTTTTACAACAAAAAATAAGTCATACAACTTTGCATAGCCAGCACTGCTTCAATTTTATGTAAAAACTTATCTTCCACATTCAGCAAAAATAAAGTAAAAGGTTTGAGTTTGGCCTGATCATCTCTTCCTCTCTTTAACAGTGAGTCAAAGACAAGAATATGTCATTTTAGGAGGAAAAATAGTCTTACTTCCTATCTAAAACTTCCAATCTTACTCCTATGCTTCTTAAAAGGTTGAACGCCTTGTTATTTGATCATCAAATAATATTTGTTCAAAACTCTGCTACCTCGTTTCAGCTCTTCTCAAAAGAACACACGCAGATTTAACAAGCAACACAATCTTTTTTTTGTTTGACCAAATTGTACGAAACAGCTGGAGAACAAATTAGGGAAAAAAATAGAAGCGTTTGTTTGTAAGTGTATTACTTATGTTAATTGGAGACTAACTGGGGAAGCTCAGCGTTAGAGACAAATTATAATTTGTATTACACAACATTGCACACTCTAATCATCACCCTATCACATTGCAGGTTTAAATTAAATGGAAGAAATAATATAAAACCTTACCGCTCCCATTATCTCATGTGGTGATCCAAAACATTCAATTGCTAAATGTAAATGCCCAAGTTGGGCAGGTAATCTTTCCTTCATCCTACAGATTGGTTATGCAGCTTATGCTCTATGTGGTTTGCCTTCTCTAGTGATGGTTGGACTAGTGTTTTGGTGATGGAAATATATATCCATAAAGATGTTTTGAAATGTCACGCGTTACCATTATTTCTTCCACAGTGAAAGCGGAATGCGTTTTGACATCGTACCTTCTCATTGAAGAAAAAGATTCACCAGAGTCGAGTATTTTCAACCCAGAGAAATAATGCAGATCTTGTATTATCAAATCATGATTTTATATGTCATTATTTCATAAATTAGGATGTTCTATAATTATTCTATTTGTCATATTGTTTCTGAGTCATAAATCACTGAGATCTATGTCATTGTTAAATGTACTCCCAAATTCTTCATTTTCAGTTATTTTTATCTACCATTTCTTCTATTTCGACCTATTTGCTTTCATCTCTAGAAGTTCTTTTTTTTCCTCTTCATTCCACATCACAAAGTCAATGTCTAATATAAATACCTATAAAAAGCCATTACTAATATTACCTCCAATTCTTGCTTCCTTATTTCCTCCTTCCTGGCTTCTGATCTAGCACTTCTTTGCACTTCAAAGATGAGAGCAATTCCTGCTACCTACCAATGTAAATAACAAAATAAATAAACAGACTTTAGATATATGTACATGTTAATCTTTATACACAAGTAATTTCTGATGGAAAAACATGTTTGTAAAATTTTAGAGCCCTGAAAGTGGAACCTATCGAAATTTCAGCTAGTGGACTATAGCCATCTATGACAATTCTGCAAATAAAGTAGCTAGGGGTTGAATACTACCGTGAAAACAAAGAGTTCCCCTATAAGGTCTACAGCAGCCTGTACAGCCTTTTCCTCATTCAGTGGACGAATTTCAACATCAGTTGCATGACCATAGATACGCCTTTGCATTTGTGTGGTGATTTGATGGTTTTTCTGATTGAAAGTTAGCAATATAAATGACACTAAGTATTTGATGACAAGAATGGATACTCAAAAATAATATATTAAGAAGCAAATAAATAGAACAAGAAAGACAAATGAACATAAAAGCATAACATAATAATAATTATTATGCACTATTAGAGATATACTATGTTCATTATATTGATTGAAAAACAATCAATAACCACACGTTTAGCAATAAGGTAATGCAGTCCTGATATAATGTACTAGCTCCAATATCATGTAAAAAAGAAAAGCAATAATCTTATATGCTCAAAAATTAAATCACATTTATTAAAAAAAAAAAAAAAAAAAAAAGAGTGTCTGTCTTAAAAAATGTGATATTATACTGATGGGATATACAGAATTAACTAAATTAGATTCCAATGTATGAATGGGATTGGGGTATCGAACAAACCAATGAACCAAGCAAACCCCAGATGAGAAAATGAGATCAAAGGTGTAAATATCAAATTACCTGAGCCATATTGATGATTGACTGACGAAACCTTGGATGCAGACCAGCTTGCTGCTTGATTTTGCTAGCGATGGGTTTACTCACAGTCTTCAAGATCAAAGTTCCGAGCTTCACAAGCGGGAGTACCATGCCTCTTGTAATAAAAAAAAATGGATCTGGGAATGGGAATTTGTGATTTTGGAGGAAAGAGAACCAAAAAGTTTCTTCAAAATCGAAAGGTCAAAATGGTACTTGTCGTTGTTAATTTTGACTAGAATATCAATATATATGAGAGGGAGAATGAGTTTGTTTTCTTGAAGAAGAAGGCAGTAGCGCACCGAAACGAAAGAGAAGAGTAGAGAGCTGGTCAGAGGGCGTGTTTGGATTTGGGAAAATAATAAGAAGAAAAAAGCGTGGGGAAGGCGCAGGTTTGTTGCCCAGACAGACTCCTGGACTTGCTAGGCTGCTGCCCTTTGTTGACTTTTGTTTTTGGAGAACAACACCAGAGCTCAATTAGGTTTTTGTTTAATCTGAACCGTCCATCACTAGACAAGTATAAGACTTTGTTTGGTAGAAAGGAAGTATAAGCTTTTGTTTATTAGGAAGGAGAAGAGTAGGATGGAGAGCTTGAAAGGGATGTGGCGAACGAGAGTAGGATGGAAAGAGACCTTAGAGGGGATGGAGAGGATTGTGTTTTGATTTAGTATTAGGTGTAAAGTTGGAAGGATAAAGAGAGAATGAATAATACACTAAGGTTTATGGAATCTGATTAGCAACCCTAATTAGTTTAATTATTTATTAATAAGAAATTATATTATTATGTAATTTAATATGTGAAACTATACTGATAAATTGCATTTTAAGACCCTGTTGGTGTCGTAGAGGTATTTTCGTAATTTTGACATGAGATGGGTACAATCGTAATTTTTATGATATATCGTGCTTATAGGCTATATTATTATATAGTATGTTTTATTCTGTCTATCTGTAGGTATTTTTTGACAAGCCCGGGCGGTATAGTCACAACCGGGTATTTTGGGTCGAACCGGATTCGGGGCCTAAAATATATTTTTCGGGATTTATTTATAGCATTATATTGATAAATTAGAAATCTGAATTTATTGTATTATATATGAATGTTTAGAATGATAACTTTGCCCTTGACTATATATGGTGGTTATAATTGGCCCTGGCAGTATTTTGGTCATTTAACCACCTAAGTTAATTTTCAACAGAAGCAATTTTTGAAAAAGAGAAAAATCATTTTCTGGTTTCTCTAGTTCTAGTCGACCCACTCTCTCTCCCTTAATCCCTTCATTTTGATTTCCATGATTTTGAAAGAAAAGCCTTTGATTGGAGTGGAATTTTGGGTGATTTCTAGCTTGAAGCTTGTGGAGATTGTGGTAAATTCTTATCTCTTTTAATTGTATTATTTCTGATTTGAAATAAAGATCTTTGAATCTGTTCTTATGTTCTTATGAGTTATTGATGTATGTTGAAGATTTTAAGTGATATATTGATGAGTTTTGTGTGTTTGAATCATTGGAAGTATGTTTATTACATTTAGTATGTTTTGGGGGATTTTAGTGCAAAATATTGAGGTTTGAATTCTGGGTTTTGATTTTTTTTTTTTTCTGGATAATTCTTTATGGTTTAAATGCTTTGTAGGTTGTGATTCAAGTTTGTTGAGTATTGCAATTTGGTATGGCTTGTCTGATTTTTTTTTTTTTTTGTATCTCAAGTGTTGTGTTGAGCTTTGTTTGATGCTCAAATAGATACCAAAGTTAGTTTAGTTTAATTTTGGTTAAGATTTGAGCTTATGCATGTTTTGGTTAAGTTGGTAGGGATTGTTAGGTAAAAATTTGAAGTTGTGAAAAAATGGCTTTTGGGGGTTACAAGGCCCCTCGCCGCGGCCGCAGCTGGGCTTGCTTCAAGGTGGGCAACATGTATGTTGCTCGCCGCGGCCGTGGCTTTGCTCGCCGCGGGGAGACTTGCTTTCCTTGAGAATTTTTGGGTTTTTGTTTTTGTCATAACTTTTAACTCGGGATTCTCTTTGGGACGTTCTTGATATCGTTGGAAAGCTCGTTTTGGACTCGATATGCTTATTTGTAATTGAAATGCAAATTATGTGAATACGTGAAATTGAATTTTGGGATTAACCCTATTTGTGAAATCCCAGGAATGTGTGACTAGGAATACCAATGCTTGCTCAGGAAGACCAGGAGGTTTTGAATCTCCACATACTTGGGATACCAAGTAAGACAATAGTTAGCACGTAGAGTTAAGCACTCTGGCACTCATATTTGATATTATGCTTGTGATTAAGTGAGAAACCGGAATTAGGGTTATTACCCTAAAGTGAGCAATTATATGGTCTAGGATTATTACTCTAGTGTTTAAATAATTTTGAATGCAATACCATGCTCTACATATTGAGATAAAGAATTATGCGGGTAAGGCATAATTAGGTTAGACTCGGTAATTAGAACCGAGACAAACCAATCTAAGGCTTTATTGTAAATAGACGTGTGAGCGCAACACGTAGGTCTATGTTAAATATACAATAGATGCGATGGCATCAGTATTTATTTGAATTGAGAATATATTGCATATTGTTATTTATACTGTCTTGCTGGGCTTGGCTCACGAGTGCTCTACTACGCAGGAAAGGGTAAATCAATTTGTGATTAGCCATGAGTTCGAGGGCTTGGCGGTGTATTGTACATGTTCGAGCCATACTAGACCACGCAGGTTGGGTCTACCAATGGATGTATTTTGTATTCTTGGATTTTGCCGTTTAGGTCGGCATATAAAAGTAACTTGTAATGTTTTGCAAAGGCTTCTACGGGATCCCAAAACGTTTGTAATATTTTGGAATGGTTTGTAAAATTTAAATAGTTACAAGTTATATTTTTATTCCGTAAATAATTTAAAGTTTAAATTCTGCACTTATTTCTAGTAATCCCAGTATAGCGAGATTAGGTTATGTTTAATGGGAAATCTGTTGGAAATATTTTACCAGGATCTAGATTTACTAATAAGTATGCTTGATTAACATCCTAATATGAATTCTAAAACAATGAAATAAACACATAAGAGTTTAAGAAACCTTACAGTGGGTGCAGCGGAATATTATGACTCCTTCCATTCAGATCTCTAGCCCTTGATTCCTTTCTTTAGCAGAGCATTATCAAGATCTGAATCTGGATCTCTTTCTCTCGTTCTTTGATGGTTGATTTTCCATAGTCTTACATACTATGATTGAGGTACCACTTGATGTGTGTGGACACTACTCATTCACTCAAGGATTTCGAAATATTGAAGAGAAGAAAAGAGAGAGGAAAGTGGTGGCTCAGGAATTCACTCTAAAAAGAATGAGATACAATTGTGTGTTGTTTCCTGAAGCCATTACTTTCTATTTATAGAATGCCCTCTAGGTTTAGGTTAGAATTGTGTGGCATTAAAATAATGGAAAAATAAAAGGGTAAAAGCCTATGCATAGTGGGCGACCCATATAAGGAAATTGGGCCTCACTTTGCAACTTTCCCATTTTGTTATTTCTCATTCCTATTTTCTCAAAAATGCCAATTTTCCAATTTAACCATTTAAATGTCAATTCTAATTATTTAATAACTTAAGAATAATTATTACATAATATTGTCATTTAATATATTTATTAATTTAGACATATAAAATACCTTAATTAATAAATAAACCTAGAATCTCTTTTCTTTATAATTTCGCCCTTGCTTAGTGAAAATTCATAAAGTAGGCATAGTCTAACTTTAGAATTATAATTGATTAATTATAATCAATTAACTGAGTCTTACAAGCAGTATGGTCTCAACTAGTATGGGGACCATGGGTCTATACAACCGAGCTTCCAATTAGTCGAACGGAATTTACCAAGTAAATTCCCTAACTTATTAATTCCTTATTGAATCCACTCTTAGAACTTGAAATCGCACTCTCAGTCATATAGAACGCTCTATATGTTCCACGATATAGACACGTCATTAGTTATCCATTGTTATAATCCTAATTTGATCAATGATCCTATATATAGATGATTTACACTGTAAAGGGATTAAATTACCGTAACACCCTACAATGTATTTTATCCTTAAAACACTTAACCCTGTATAAATGATATTTCAGCTAAGTGAAATGAGTACTCCACCATTTATTTTCGTTTGGTTAAGCTCGAAGGAAATCATCCTTTACTTTCTATTCGCCAGATAGAAGCTATATGTTTCCATATTTATGTTAGCGCTCCCACTCAATTGCACTACCGTGTTCCCAAAATGTACGTATCACCCTAACCCAAAAGTAGGCTTAACTAACAAATCAAAGAACACGAATAACACTCTTGAGATTGAACCTAATCATAGCAGGATTAAGATTATTTGATCTAGGATCAACATGTGATATTGAATTGAATAGATATTACGGTAAATTCTAATATATCTAATCAAAGTTCAATATCAGTCCCTTCCGATGTATACTCCATACATCCGATACTGGTAAACTTTGCTAATCTCCTGAAAAGGACATAACACTTTTCCAAGGTGTAAGAATACCTAACCCTGATTATACCATGTCAGTCTAAATCGAGTGTTCTGACAAATCAGGAAATAAACTTTCGAACATATTATTAAGATTATATTCCACTGTGCTGACAACACTATAATCATTAATAAATTCATATGTTCTGGACTTAAATGGAATTCATACATTATATATATAATCATGAAATAAATCATGTGAACCATGCAACATAAAATGTTATTTCTGATCTTTATTAATAAGTAAATCTGATAATATTGAAATGGGTTTTATTTAGGGCACAAAACCCAACAAACTTCCACTTGCACTAATATAAAACAAAATGTGCATTTCAAATAATCATTAACACCTTGATATACAAATCAAGTGTAATAGTAGTAAACTCCTCGTAATAGGATCTGATAGGTTGAATTAAACACAACCACTTCTCCACCATTACTCTTCCTTAATCACAAAATCCTTGATAATGTGCAATTCTCTCTATATGTCTACTCTCTTGGGATATTGGATTCTATACTTTTGGCAACTACTTCTCGGTTATTCAGGAAGTAACACTAGTAGTTAAGGCAGGTTGGAACGGTGCCACAAATGTATAGAACTTTCCTTAGACTGAATAAGTACCTTTCCTGCAACTTTAACATTCAGTCTCTTTCTGGTAGACTAAGAGACTTCAAATAGGTTTTTACACTTCTCCAAAATCACTACTCCACCCCCAGAGTAATCACCATTTTATCAGCAGACTTTCTAGCACAAAGGCAAGTCTTGAAATCTGATGTGGTGTAGTCTAAGAGTTTTAAACACACCCTTATTGACTATAACATATAGTTCCTCTTCTTAATCTTAAGATTTACTTGATTGTCTTCAAATGTTCCTCTCCTGGATTAATCTGATACCTACTCATTACTCCCACTCAACAGCAGGTGTCTGGTCTAAGGTATACAAAAGCATATCTGAGACCTCTCACTGTTGATTTAAGAAATTCTTTCATGGCTTTATCTTTTCTGGAATAGTTGAGACTTTTCCTTAGATAAATAAAATCTATGCTTAAAAGTTGTGAAGCTTCTATAGATTGCCATTGGAAAGGAAATGCTTCAGCATCTTATTAAAGTAAGTTTCTTGCATTAGAGTAAGTAATTACCAGGTATACCACAAGCCATAGGTTTAGATAAACTCAAACCTATAATACTAGGAACATGAAGTTTTGTTAAGTCCATTGAATAGACTTATTAACGAAAATTTTATTTTATGTCATTGTAATAGAAAACTTTAGGTTACTCCATGTGAATGGATCAAACTATAGTTCTCTTGGCTTTTCTTCTTAGTTTCTTATCTTGACAATCCATTACTTGTTTAGACTCACAATGGATTTTAATCACTAGTGTCTTCCAAGTCATAAGAAGGTGAGTTCCTAGAAACTCTCCCACTACGACAAGGTACCGTGAACTATGTCTAAGAAAACTAAATGGTATTGACCTCTTCAATTATGTTAAGACAACAGAGGCAGTGGGATCATCTTGTAAAGAATAAGATGATAGAACACTTATGGAATCAAGAAAAAAATATCTCCTTTATTTGCTACTTTATTTTCAGACTTAGTCATTTTCTTAGAAAAGTAGTATTTGTTTAAACAAACACTTTCTTATTTATTTACTATGGGATGTTCCACCTCTAATCACTTAGAATAGCTAACAAACATGCAAACCATGGTTAACAGTTCTAGCTTTTCTTAAGATTTCGATTAGGTCATCTATGAATCTAGTAATGATTTACATTAAGTATACAACCATTGCATCATTCTGAAATTATATTACCATAGAAGGATTTAGGCAACGACTACTAACTAACTATCAATATACAAATTGAATTTCTGGGGAGGTAAGTTTGGATATAATTCAAAAATCAAATTAATGATCTTTGAACTGCATATCTACTAACTTTTTCTCCACCCCTATCAGTTCGCAAGATCTTTAACCACTTACCTTAATGGTTTTCCACCATTGCTAGAAATTCATGAAATTTTTCAAACATTTCAAATTTCTTTTTCATAAGGTAAAATCTAGAGTGATCGTTTTAAGAATACAACGAAAACTCATATCCACCCTTGAATGTACATCCATCTATGAATGAGATGATTATACTTTCAGTGGATATAGGCATATTAACTCTTTGCAGAGAATGATCTTGTCAAAACAACTATGAGCAAGATACAAATGCCATAGATTAAAAAATTAGTTGTAGTCTTTTGATGACTTAGGTTTAGTTACATCAAAGAGTTCTTAGAATAGTGCAAGTGGATTTTGGTCACAGAATAATCAACTCATACAGTTTGAATCCATTGATAGAAAATGGTTATTAAACACTTGTGAAAGTGTAACTGTATGATAAGTAATTCTTTCTTGGACCACCACTACTAATTTAACTCTAAGTTGATTTGCCCATATGATGTCGCCCAATTAGTTACACTGCGGTCGCGGTAGTAAATGGGCTATATGTCGTATCCACAGGGAGGAAAAATACACTCAAAGGGACAATTAGTAATTTTACGAGAATAAAATAAGAACCTTGAATGTGATGTGAGAATATTGAGAAAATGATTTTCAAAAATTAAACAAGTAATTAAAGTGAGAAGTGATCAGAAAATGATTATGGAAGACACAAGCTTTTTTCCTAATAAAATTCATTCTTTAACCTCAACTATAGTTCTACACCATTAATTATAGTTGGAAAATGTATATGATTAAGCTTACTAGAAAAATATGTTCTCTAATTAAATTAATACTACTTCTAAAAATACTATCATATTATATAATTTAAATCGACAAAATACCACTGGCAGAATGCAGTAAAAATCATATAATATAATAAACACTCTAATAATTAATAGCCTAACTTACATAAGAAAAGCATGACTGAACTTATATAAAAGGTACTACTAAATTTAAAGTGCAATTAAGAAGAAGAGAAATTTAATATAACAAATGTGAAAATGAAGAACAAAGAGAATCAATATATTAGAAGAATAAAAATTGCATGAACTTACACTTGAGTCTTGACAAAGAAATTAGCCTAGAAAAGACATTGTCTTTACACCAAAATTAATAAAGTAAAATAAAGAAGAAGAAAAGAAAAAGACACAATTTTGGTATAATAACTCTAGGTAAAATCTGATGCCTTTTGCTTTCCTAAATGGTCCTATTTATAGAGCCTAATTGGCGCCATAACTAGCCAAACGTGTACTGTTTAGTGGGAAAGAAAATGATTCTGAAAATGAGCAAAGTGGTTAATTGACGTCATCTTGCAAAGAGTGGGGAAATATCTTGATCCGCATGCTCTTGTTGGTGAAGAAAATGGAAGAAAGCGGACACATGGCGTGCTTGGAGTAAAGTTGATGTTGGGTAATGGATTAGCATATACTTGGAATAAGATGTGGGCCGAGTGGTGTGATATGGCATCCGTACTGTGCAATAGTTCCATTGACAAATATTTATATAATAATATTAATTATAGTTGTTTGAAATTGGATACATGGCACGTGATGATGATGATTGGGCCTTCTTGGACTTCATGTGAGAAGATCAAATTAATTTGATAAAACAAGGATAGGATTGATGAAGTTAGGCTTTTCTTATTTTTCATTTACACCACTTTGCTCAAAATCTGAAAAGTAACATAAAAATAAAAGTACATTAAATATTTTCAATTGAAATAATTTTACAATTAAAATGATGAAATATTTAATTTAAATTAATTTTATGTCCATAATTAAGGCCTTAAAACATACAAATTTGAGCATTAATCACAACCCCCAACTAGCTTATTGCTAGTCTCTAGCAATTCAAGCGAAGAAAAATAATGTCAACATAATATTTTTAGGTCAAATTTTTTGAAAAATAATACAAATATTCAAATAAAATGTTAGTAACAAGCCAATAAAAACTTTACAGAACTATCCTGATTAAATCTACAATTGTGAGTGTGTGCACCAAACCTGAACCTTCTTACCACAAAGCATAGCACATAAATAATTTCGAAAAATGTACCAAGTGAAAGTCTCAACTCCATTAGCCTCATAGGTCATTGAAAATATTTATTCATGGCTAAAGATTTCACTCATGGAGTTGGAAATTGAAAAGTGAGCACTCGAATGGATATGACAATGTTAGGACAAACAATTAAATAAATATTGAAACGAAGATAGATTATGAATTATTTGGACAAACCACCATAAGAGTACCACAAACCAGCTTTTCGGGATTTTTTTAAACGAAAATATACAATCTTTTACATTTATTCTAGAAGCCTAAACAAATAAAAAAAATGAAATACTACAAACCCTTTTTTTTTTCTTTTCATTTTTTTTTCTTTCTTTCTTTCTTCTTTTTTAACAAGAGGCAACATGTAATAATGGAAATGTTGCTCTTGTATTTCCTTTTTTTTTTTTTTTGCACATAAGGAAAATAATTACACAAAGGCTCCTTAATAAGAGTTGTCTATAAAAAACTTATCCCTTAAAGCACAATCCAATCAAACCCTAGTACCATGTCCAAAATAATTATAACCGTTTCTCAGAATCAATAAAAATTCAAAAGTTGTTTTCTCAAATCTCGCCACTCACAAAAACATGAACACTTAAACTTGGTAGCTTTTCTAAGCAAATATGTGCTAACAACCATCGTACCACAAAGTTTGGCATGTGCATTTTGTAACTCTAGAAAAATTCTAAGTAACAAAGATAGCAAAAATTGGCTTAAAAATAACATTTTACAAGAATAAATGAGTAATTTTTTGAAAAACTTGACCATGAAAATAATAATATGACAAAAATTAAGAAACATGCTTGAATATGCTCACCACCCCCAATTAAAATAAGACAGTGTCCTCAATGTCTAAAGATATAAAAATTAAAAGAATAGGGAAAGAGAACACCTGGAGAGCAAGCAACCATGGATAGCAGCGATATTGATCCTCTAAAAACATAAAAATTGAAAAACAAAAAAAAATGATAACAAATAACAAAATAAGATGACAAAGATAAAAGGAAAAAGAGAACAAACCTATGTACAAGATCAGGGAAACACTACTCAGGGCTGGTAAACCGGAGCCACGAGGATATCCTCGATAGGCTGGGGCACCCTCTCTATGTAGTGTTTCAGTCTCTGGCCATTCACTTTGAATTTTCTCCCATCGGTTGGGTCTTCGACCTCAACAACACCGTGGGGGAAGGCAGTTTTTACAATATACGGCCCAGTCCACCGGGATCTCAGCTTCCCAGGGTGGAGATGCAAGTGAGTGTCATAAAGATGCACTCGCTGATTTGGCTCAAATTCTTTCCTCAGGATCTTCTTGTCATGAGCTGCTTTTAATTTAGCCTAGTAGATCCTTGAGTTGTCATAAGCATCATTGCGCAACTCCTCAATTTCTGACAATTGAAGCTTACGATTAAGGCCTGCCGCGTTGAGATCAGAATTTAGGCTTTTTACAGCCCAGTATGCTTTATGTCCAGTTCAACAGGGAGATGGCAGGCCTTGCCATAGACTAGTCTGTAAGGAGACATGCCTAGCTGAGTTTTGTAAGCAGTGCGGTAGGCCCAGAGAGCATCGAGAAGGCGGGAGGACCAATCTTTGCGGTTAGGGTTAACCGTCTTTTCTAAAATTTGCTTAATTTCACGATTAGCTAACTCAGCTTGGCCATTTGTCTGTGGGTGATAAGGCAGTGCAACCTTGTGAAGTACACCATACTTTTGCATTAAATGCTCAAAAGAGTGGTTGCAGAAATGGGTGCCTTGATCACTGATGATAGCTCGTGGTGTGCCAAAACGAGATAACACATTTTCTTTTAAGAATTTCACAACAGTTGTGTTATCTGCTTTTCGACATGGCACGACTTCAACCCACTTGGAGACATAGTCTATGGCGAGGAGAATGTAAAGGTAGCCAGAAGAAGGTGGGAACGGTCCCATAAAATCAATTCCCCAACAGTCAAATATTTCTACTACGAGCATTGGGTTCAATGGCCTCATGTGTCGTCGGGATAGCGCACCTAGTTTCTGGCACCTTTCACAAGATCGACAGAAATTGTTAGTGTCTTTGAACAAAGTGGGCCAGTATAGACCACACTGTAAGATTTTTGCAGCAGTCTTTTTCATAGAAAAATGACCACCACATGCTTCGTTGTGGCAAAAGTTCAAGACACTAAAAATTTTATCATTTGGAATGCAACGTCTCATTATTTGGTCGGGGTAGTACTTGAAAAGATATGGATCATCCCAGTAAAAGTTACGGACCTCGACCAAAAATTTATGTTTATCCTGTGCATTCCAGGAAGCAAAAAGCTCACCAATCACTAAGTAATTAACAATATTAGCGTACCATGGTAACTTAGTGATGGTGTAGAGATGTTCATCCGGGAAGTCATCTCGGATAGCAGGGCCATCAGCGGAATTAGAAAACTCTAGACGAGATAGGTGGTCCGCTACCACATTTTCAACTCCTTTCTTATCCTTGATGGTCAAGTCAAATTCCCGCAACAGAAGGATCCACCTAATTAAGCGTGCCTTAGCATCCTTTTTGGAAAGGAGGTACTTAAGGGCAGAGTGGTCGGTGAAGACCGTGATAGGGGAACCGATCAGGCAGGACCGAAACTTGTCAAGTGCAAATACTACGACAAGCAACTCTTTCTCAGTTGTAGAATAGTTCATTTGAGCACTATTAAGAGTTCTACTTGCATAGTATACGACGAAGGGCTTCCCTTCCCTTCGCTGACCAAGGACGGCCCCTATTGCATAATTGCTTGCATCACACATGATCTCGAATGGCAAGTACCAGTCAGGTGGTTGAATGATAGGGGCAGAAGTGAGTTTGGTGACAAGTGTTTGGAAGGATTCCTCACACTCGGGTGTCCAGTTAAACACCGCGTCTTTTGCCAGGAGGTTCGACAAAGGTCGAGCTATCGTCAAAAAATTCTGGATGAACCTCCTATAGAATCCAGCATGCCCAAGAAAGGATCGAACATCCTTAACAGTCTTGGGGGTGGGCAACTTTGATATGAGTTCAATCTTGGATTGATCAACCTCAATTCCTTGTTGTGAAACAATATGCCCCAAGACTATGCCAGATGGCACCATGAAGTGACACTTCTCCCAGTTGAGTACTAAGCCTTTCTCTTTACATCGTTTAAGCATAGATTCCAAATTGAGAAGGCTTGATTCAAATGAATCACCAAAGACTGTCAAATCATCCATATATACTTCCATACAATTCTCGATCATATCACCAAAGATACTCATCATGCAGCGCTGGAAGGTGGCTGGGGCATTACACAGGCCAAATGGCATACGCCGGAAGGCATAGGTACCAAAAGGACAAGTGAATGTGGTCTTTTCTTGATCTTCTAAAGCAATTTTGATTTGGTAGTACCCTGAATAACCATCGAGAAAGCTGTAGAAAGGATGACCTGCCACACGTTCCAAGATTTGATCGATGAATGAAAGTGGGAAATGGTCTTTACAGGTGGCGGCATTTAATTTTCTATAATCAATGCACATGCGCCAACCTGTTGTGACCTTGGTAGAGATGAGTTTTCCCTTATCATTTGGTACCACTGTTACTCCCGATTTCTTGGGAACAACCTGAGTTGGGCTAACCCACTTCATGTCGGCAACAGGATAAAGTATCCCGTAATCCAGAAGCTTCAAGATTTATGTCTTTACCACTTCCTTCATTGGTGGGTTTAATCTCCTTTGAGGATCACGTCGTGGTATGGCCCCGTCTTCCAATTTAATGTGATGGGAGCAAATCAAAGGACTAATCCCTTTAATGTCAGCTAACGTCCAACCAATTGCTCCTGTTTGCTCTGTGAGCACGTTGATAAGTTGTTGCTCTTGAGTTGCAATGAGGGTGGAAGATATGATGACAGGGAAAGTGTTGTTTGCTCCCAAGAAGACGTGCTTAAGTTCCTTAGGAAGTTGAGCCAAGTTTGGTTGAGGAGCTTGTACAGTGGATGGTTTTGGTGTTTCCCTATCTTGAGGAAGTCCCTCGAAGATTAAATTCCAAAACATGGTTCTTTTGGTGGGTGATTTATTGATGACTTCAGGGTTGGTTTTAGTATTACCCGACTCAGAAATCTCAGAAATTTCAAAGAGGTCATTGAGATGAGTGGAAGTGTATTGTGCTTCGACCTCTCTGAAATGAGTGTATCGATCAGAAATGATTGGAAACACTCATCGTTATCAGGTGGTTGTTTACCAATGTTGAAAACATTCACCTCTAGAGTCATGTTTCCAAAAGAGATTTTCATGAGGCCATTCCTACAATTGATGAGTGCATTTGTTGTTGCGAGGAATGGTCGTCCGAGAATGATGGGAATTTTAGACTCTAAGTGGACTTCAGATTGAGTGTCCAAGATGAGAAAATCCACAGGGTAATAGAATTTATCAATTTGAATCAAGACATCTTCAACTATTCCCCGAGGTTTCTTAACTGATCGATCGGCCAATTGTAGCACCACAGATGTCGGATTAAGTTCTCCTAGGCCTAGTTGCAAGTATATGGAATAAGGCATGAGATTTACACTTGCACCTAAGTCGAGGAGGGCTTGGCCAAATTCCTGTTCCCCTATTTGACTATGGTGGGACAACCAGGATCTTTGTATTTAAGCGGTGTCTTCCAGTCGATCACCGCACTAGCTTGTTCTGCCAAGAATGCAGTTTTCTTGACATGGTGCTTCCTTTTGATAGTGCATAGATCCTTGATAACTTTGGCATAAGCCGGTACTTGCTTGATTACATGAAGTAATGGCAGGTTAACCTTAACTTGTGTGAAAAAGTCAAGGATCTCACTATGACTTTCCAGTACCTTTCCAGTGGATTTCAAAGCCTGAGGAAAGGGCACCTTTACTGGAAGATTCTGTGGCACATCAACATCTGGAGCAGGCATTGGTACACTAGTGGTCTTAGGTAATGGTGATACCGTACTTTGACCACTTCGGGTAGTAATGGCATTAACCTCTTTGAGATTAGACTCTGAAGGAGCGGAGGTTTGTGCCATATGTTGCCCTTTGGGAGTGATTAGAGGCTGAGCGGGAAGCTTACCACGCTCTTGAATGACTGAAGAATCATTTAACTTTGTTATTTGAATCTTTATGTCCTTCAATTCCTCTATCACCTGAGTGAAATAAGTCCTGAACTCTAGTTGGGATTCTGGGAGAATTTTCATGGAACTCTCCAGAGAATTCTTTTGTTGATCAGGCCTCCATTGGCTCCCAAATGCTTGATTTTGACTTGTATCCTTCCAACTGAAATTGGGATGGTTACGCCAACCAAGATTGTATGTGTTGGAATAGGCATTACAAGGCTTCTTGTAATCCCCTAAGGCATTACATTGTTCCTCATCTCCTCCCCTCAACATACTAAGACTAGGGTACTCTTGTGGTTGATGATCAGTCCCTCCACAAATGAAGAATGGTTCTTGCTTTTCCACTTTTGCAGCCATCTGGAGTGCTTTACCTTCTTGAGTTTTGAAAGCCTCAAATTGTTTTTTTAAAGCTTCAAGTTGAGCTTTCACACTGTCCTCCTCCTTCAATTGGTAGACTCCGGCTGTTCGTGGCTTGTCCGTAGGACTTGGCGCACTCCATGTGTATGTTTTTTCAGAAATTTCTTCAAGATATTCCAAAGCTTCTTCGGGATCTTTCTGTAGGAAGTCGCCATTGCACATTATTTGTACGAATTGTCTTTTGTCGACTGTGAGACCGTTGTAGAAATAGTTGACAAGACGCCAACTTTCGTATCCATGATGTGGGCACTGGCCCATCAAATCTTTAAACCTCTCCCAGACCTGATGAAACGTTTCATGGTCCTTTTGGGTGAAGGTAGAGATTTGCCTCTTAAGGCTGTTGGTCTTATGGGGTGGAAAAAATTTAGAGAAAAATACTTTTGTCATTTCATCCCATGTCCCAATAGACCTTGGCCTTAAGGAATACAACAAGCTTTTGGCTTTATCCTTGATTGAGAAAGGAAAGAACTTCAATCTCACCAAGTTAATGATGTCAGCTTGGTTGTTGAATGTGGCCACCACCTCTTCGAAGGCCTGAATATGCACATATGGACTCTCATTTTCCATACCATGAAAGGTTGGTAAAAGTTGAATCATGCCAGGTTTGAAATCGAAGTTGGGCATATTCATGGGATACATTATGCATGAAGGTGTGGCCGTACGCGTAGGATGTAGATAATCCTGTAGCGTTCTTGGTTGGATTTCCTGTTGTTGAGCCATCATTGGCAGTGCAGGAAGTATGGGTGATGGTGGTGAATGAGAACAAGTGGAAGAAGACGATTTAGGAGAGTTTTCTAAAATTTCAATTTGTTGTTTTACAAATCTCCCTAATTTGTCTCTATTTCGTGACATTCACTTTTTTTTGTGTGTGTGTGTATTTTCACCTGTTAAATAATGTAAATTACAACTATGTAATAATGCAAGGGTATTCACACAAGATATTCCCAGGCCGATTGGTAAGGTTGCCAAGGTACCGCTTCGTCCCACACTTTTACTAGAACTCCCCGGGGTTGCTAGAAAGTGTATAGGGTACTCTACCACAAACCTTTAAAGCTAATCTTTCTCAGACATAATAATCTCAGTTTGTACCACTTTTACCATTACACAATTAGGTTTACACTAAAAAGTTTATGAAAATATTTTATGCACAACCTTTTTTTTTTTTAGCCTAAAGGGTAAAAGTCTACAACTAACCTAAAATAAATAAATATAAAAAAAATGGCTAATCCTAAAAAAAATAATACAAAATAAAATAATGTAAAAAAAACTAACTAACACCCTAATATAGTAGCAAAATAATAAATACAACTAACAAATAAACTAAAAAAAAAAAATTAAACTACTTGCTTCTTTTTTTTTTTTTAGAAGAGTAAATAATAATAATAATAATAATAATAATAATAATAATAATAATATATAATATTTTTTTTAATCTATATATAACTTAAAAAAAAAAAACTAAAATATATTATATTAACTAAAAAGTTTTTTTTTTTTTTTTTTTTTTTTTTTATGTTAACAAATAAAGAGAGACAATAAAAAAAAAAAAACAACTATACTAACCTCTTGTAGCGCAGAAACCTCCCCCGCAACGGCGCCAAAAATTGATGTCGCCCAATTAGTTACACTACGGTCGCGGTAGTAAACGGGCTATATGTCGTATCCACAGGGAGGAAAAATACCCTCAAAAGGACAGTTAGTAATTTTACGAGAATAAAATAAGAGCCTTGAATGTGATGTGAGAATATTGAGAAAATATTTTCAAAAATTAAACAAGTAATTAAAATGAGAAGTGATCAGAAAATGATTATGGAAGACACAAGCTTTGTACATGTAATTATATTTTCCTAATAAAATTGATTCTTTAACCTCAACTATAATTCTACACCATTTATTATAGTTGGAAAATGTATATGATTAAGCTTACTAGAAAAATATGTTCTCTAATTAAATTAATACTACTTCTAAAAATACTATCATATTATATAATTTAAATCGACAAAATACCACCGGCAGAATGTAGTAAAAATCATATAATATAATAAACACTCTAATAATTAATAGCCTAACTTACATAAGAAAAGTGTGACTGGACTTATATAAAAGGTACTATTAAATTTAAAGTGCAATTAAGAAGAAGAGAAATTTAATATAACAAATGTGAAAATGAAGAACAAAGAGAATCAATATATTAGAAGAATAAAAATTGCACGAACTTACACTTGAGTCTTGCCAAAGAAATTAGCCTAGAAAAGACATTGTCTTTACACCAAAATTAATAAAGTAAAATAAAGAAGAAGAAAAGAAAAAGACACAATTTTGGTATAATAACTCTAGGTAAAATCTGATGCCTTTTACTTTCCTAAATGGTCCTATTTATAGAGCCTAATTGGCCCCATAACTAGCCAAATGTGTACTGTTTAATGGGAAAGAAAATGATTCTGAAAATGAGCAAAGTGGTTAATTGACGTCATCTTGCAAAGAGTGGGGAATTATCTTGAACCGCATGCTCTTGTTGGTGAAGAAAATGGAAGAAAGCGGACACATGGCGTGCTTGGAGTGAAAGTTGATGTTGGGTAATAGATTAGCATATACTGGGAATAAGATGTGGGCCGAGTGGTGTGATATGGCATCCGTACTGTGCAATAGTTCAATTGACAAACATTTATATAATAATATTAATTATAGTTGTTTGAAATTGGATACATGGCACGTGATGATGATGATTGGGCCTTCTTGGACTTCATGTGAGAAGATCAAATTAATTTGATAAAACAAGGATAGGATTGATGAATTTGGGCTTTTCTTATTTTTCATTTACACCACTTTGCTCAAAATCTGAATAGTAACATAAAAATAAAAGTACATTAAATATTTTCAATTGAAATAATTTTACAATTAAAATGATGAAATATTTAATTTAAATTAATTGTATGTCCATAATTAAGGCCTTAAAACATACAAATTTGAGCATTAATCACCATACAAGTAGGAGATTTCTAAGATTGATGATTTATATCATTTCGGGATAGAATTTCGGGAATATAATCATATGCGTCATTTAATTTCTTAAGAGAAAATATAGAATGACTATATGATTTATAGACCATTCATCCAATGATATGTCATTGAGCTAATTCAAAATGAATAAGCTAAGAGGAATTAGGATAATTTCGTTTTAAATAAGAATCCAACGATGCTCTGATTAGCGAGAGTCAAAGTAATCTTATTTATACAATCTTCTTGTTTCATATTGTAAAATACTAGTCTAAGGTGTCATCAATTGATGAACAGCTAGATTTGCATATACAATATTTATCTTTCGAGATCTAACACTATTATGTTAGTCTAATGGTGAAAATCCATTAGGAATTTATCTCATTAGAAAAACAAACCAAGTTAGACCAACAATGAAGATTCGAAATTAAACTACAATTTAATAACAGAAAATAACACGGTTCAATATAAATTCATACACAATTCAGAAATTATTAAACATATAGCAAGTAGGAATGACAAGTGCAAATACTAAAACATACAATCCTAAATAATTTCCAAGGTCTTCAACAAACTGATATCAGTGTCCCGTTTAGGCGAGAGTC
This sequence comes from Cannabis sativa, assembly GCF_029168945.1. Taxonomy (NCBI): domain Eukaryota; kingdom Viridiplantae; phylum Streptophyta; class Magnoliopsida; order Rosales; family Cannabaceae; genus Cannabis; species Cannabis sativa. The sequence goes on from NC_083607.1 coordinate 21,748,921, forward strand.
AGAGCTACCGTCCATTGAATTGAGTTGTCAGCTCATCTAAAATGATAAACATTCTAGCAACCTTTTATTCGATCAAGATTAGAATCCGCGTTGTCCCGTTTAGGCGAGAGTCAAGGCTATTCTATCTTATGAGCTTCCACCATTGTTTCATATTCTTGCAAGTCTTATACAGTCGCCACCATTAAGGTGATCAATACTATATAAAAAACTTACAAGATTACTTATCTTTCGAGATTAAACGGTGCTAACTTGCTAATGAACGTTCCTCCATTAGGGAGGATTACTCACTAAAACAATAGCTATGTAAAACCAACAATGGAGATCGAATATCCTAATAATAAAGCTCATTATTTAACGAAAGTTGTATTTTCTTCTGAAACTTATTTTAATTTATTTATTTTAAATATATATTTATTTAATTAAAATTTCCAATTTAGAATGAAAAATTCTAAATATAAATTTTAATGTAATATTTATAAATTATATTTAGATGGATATGAAAATAACGTGAATTATTTCCATCTTAGTAATGATTTCCAATAAATATTTAGAAAATTATTCAATTTAAGTTATTTCAAAATTAATTTAAATTAATTTACAACTCAAATTTAATTTTCTATAAATATATATTGCATTTCGAAAAATGAAGTGTATAAGAATACTACTTTCGAAAATGCTTTAAAATAAAATAAAATAAATCCTGGAAAAATTATCTTAATTTTATGTTGGCCCAAAATTAATTAATAAAATTAATTTACAACAAAAATATAATTTTCCTATTTAATTAAATATTTAAGAAAAATTTCAAATATTTAAGTATCATGATTAAGAATCAACTTAAATATTAATTTTCTATTTAATTAAATATCACTAGAAAAATATTTCAAGCAAAACAAATAATATTTATCTAGACTTTCATTGACTAATTAATTCAATTTCTAATTATAATATATTTTAGTTCATTTATTTAATTAATCATTAAATGAAAAAATCATTGATTTAAGTTGGTCCAAAATTAAAATAAATAATTTTCAACTTTAATCTATTTTTCAAATAAAATTCGAAATTTCTGCATTAAAGAAATGCATTTTCGAAATTTTGGGAAAAAGATTAATAAAATAAAATAAAATATATTTTGAAAATTATTCAAACTTAAGTTATTCTGAAATAAGATTCCAAACTTAAAATAATTTTCAATTTAATTAAATATCATGAAAATAACAATATTTAAGTATCATGATGAAAATCAACTTAGATATTTTAATTTTCAATTTAATTAAATGTATTAAATTCAAGAAATAAATAATTAAGTATAGAGGAAACTTAATTATTAATTCTAGTTTAATACTAGGAAAATATTCTAAACTTAGATTGTACCAAAATTAATTATTAAATAATTAATTTCACAATCAATGATATTTTCCTATTTAATATTAGAAATAATAACTAGTATAGAAATAACTATCTAGAATATATATCATTAACTAAGTATTTTTCTAAAATTAACTTAAAAATATTAAAATGAAAAAGAAATTTCATATATTTTAAAAGTTAATTATGTTGCTAATTCAATTTTAATTAGGTTAGACTAATATAATTAACCTAATACAATTATTTAAATAAGGAAAATGGGCCTTCACAATTGGGGTAGTTCATGTGAGGGGGAGCTGGGTTCAGTATGTCGTACCCACTTCTATTGGCCCCCAACTCTCACACAAGGCCCAAAAGAGAGGAATTTAACATTTAAATAAATAATTGTTATTCATTGAATAAGCCCAAATCTAATTGGGCCTAAATAAAATTACTTATGTCAAATTTTATTTTAGCAATCTAGTCCATTTACTTAGTAAAACTTAAAAGAGCTTCCTATATGCATCCAAGCCCAATAGCAAACATATAGGATCACATAGGTCAAATAATTTGGATGGGTCCTATCATGTTACTAGGTTTACACAGATGAAAGAAGTTAATCATAGAAATTTATTTAAAATCAGATGCATCTAAGCCCAATAGCAATCATAAGATCTATTGACAATTGGACTATGATTAAAATCAGATCATTGGATCTGTCAACAAGTTAGTCATAGAATTTTAGATCAAATAAATAATAGGTTTGTTAAAAAATTTTGAATAAACAATATAAATAAATAATCAAACATTGTCCATGTAATAGATGTGAAATAAGAGATTAATATAATTAAATTATCATTCTTAAACTAACCAATTAAATTTTGAAAATTTAGGGTTGTTAAAAAAAACCTTAAAAATCTCAAAAAAGGAAACTAATTTTAAAATATCTAGGTTTACTTGAATCAAATTAAATTAAATATCAAATAAGATCAATGATTTGAAAGAAAGAATCTTCAATATCACTTTCAAATCTTATAATTTAATTAAAATAAACTAATTTTTAAAAATAGATTTGGTTAGATAATTATTATTTTAGAAATAAAATAATAAATAAATAATAATTACCATAATTATATGTCAAAATATCTCAAATTAAGCAATATTCAAATTTCTACAAAATATCTAAGTTATTTGAATAATTAAGATATGATTTATAAATTTCCAATAAGAAAAAAAATGATATATATAGAAAAAAAATATCATTTTTAAACTTATAATTTATAAATAATTAAATATTTAACAAAATAACAAATTTTGAATTTGAAAATATTATGGTAAGTGTATCTATAAAAATATCTATGTTAATTTCAAATTTATTAATTATTTAATTTGTCATATAAGATAATTTTAATATAATATTTTAAATAAAAGACAAAGTTATCTTTTAATTTAAAATATGTTAAATATCAAAATATCTAATTTTATAATTAAATAATATATAAATATTAAAGAAGTTAACAAATTTTTAAATCTAACCATAATAGAAAATATTTAAAATTGGAAATATTTCAAAATGGAAATATTTAAAATTGGAAAAATTCCAAATTGAAAATATTTTAAAATTGGAAATATTTCAAATTGGAAATATTTAAAATTGGAAAAATAAATTTTGGGAAACAATCCCATGAAAATGGGAAAAATGAATTTTGGGAAAAAAAACCCAAAAAATCGCAATTTGTGGGGATACTATTGAACCCCGATTTTCCAAAAATCATAACTCTTTCAATTTTTATCGGAATCGAGTTCCGTAAAAACAAAAATTGCTTAATTTTTTAAAAGGAATCCAAATAAAATATTTTTAAAAAAAGAAAAATTAGTTTTTATGGAAAAATTTTGTACAACACATATATTCATCACATAAGCACATAAACCAACATGAAACCATCCAAATCAACACAAAACATATAAAACATCGTTTTAATTCATATTACATAAAAGTAAATCAATACCATGGCTCTGGTGCCAGTTGTTGGAAATATTTTACCAGGATCTAGATTTACTAACAAGTATGTTTGATTAACATCCTAATATGAATTCTAAAACAATGAAATAAACACATAAGAGTTTAAGAAACCTTACAGTGGGTACAGCGGAATATTATGACTCCTTCCATTCAGATCTCTAGCCCTTGATTCCTTTCTATAGCAGAGCATTATCAAGATCTGAATCTGAATCTCTTTCTCTCCTTCTTTGATGGTTGATTTTCCATAGTCTTACGTACTATGATTGAGGTACCACTTGATGTGTGTGGACACTACTCATTCACTCAAGGATTTCGAAATATTGAAGAGAAGAAAAGAGAGAGGAAAGTGGTGGCTCAGGAATTCACTCTGAAAAGAATGAGATGCAATTGTGTGTTGTTTCCTGAAGCCATTACTTTCTATTTATAGAATGCCCTCTAGGTTTAGGTTAGAATTGTGTGGCATTAAAATAATGGAAAAATAAAATGGTAAAAGCCTATGCATAGTGGGCGACCCATATAAGGAAATTGGGCCTCACTTTGCAACTTTCCCATTTTGTTATTTCTCATTCCTATTTTCTCAAAAATGCCAATTTTCCAATTTAACCATTTAAATGCCAATTCTTATTATTTAATAACTTAAGAATAATTATTAAATAATATTGTCATTTAATATATTTATTAATTTAGACATATAAAATACCTTAATTAATAAATAAACCTAGAATCTCTTTTCTTTACAATTTCATCCTTGCTTAATGAAAATTCATAAAGTAGACATAGTCTAACTTTAGAATTATAATTGATTAATCAAAATCAATTAACTGAGTCTTACAAGCAGTATGGTCTCAACTAGTATGGGGACCATGGGTCTATACAACCGAGCTTCCAATAAGTCGAACCGAATTTACCAAGTAAATTCCCTAACTTATTAACTCCTTATTGAATCCACTCTTAGAACTTGGAATTGCACTCTCAGTCATATAGAATGCTCTATATGTTCCACGATATAGACACGTCATTAGTTATCCATTGTTATAATCCTAATTTGATCAATGATCCTCTATATAGATGATTTACACTGTAAAGGGATTAAATTATCGTACCACCCTACAATGTATTTTATCCTTAAAACACTTAACCCTGTATAAATGATATTTCAACTAAGTGAAATGAGTACTCTACCATTTATTTTCACTTTGTTAAGCTCGAAGGAAATCATCCTTTACTTTCTATTCGCCAGATAGAAGCTATGGATTCCATATTTATGTTAGCGCTCCCACTCAATTGCACTACCGTGTTCCCAAAATGTACGTATCACCCTAACCCAAAAGTAGGCTTAACTAACAAATCAAAGAACACGAATAACACTCTTGAGATTGAAGCTAATCATATCAGAATTAAGATCATTTGATCTAGGATCAACATGTGATATTGAATTGAATAGATATTACGGTAAATTCTAATATATCTAATCAAAGTTCAATATCGGTCCCTTCCGATGTATACTCCATACATCCGATACTGGTAAACTTTGCTAATATCCTGGAAAGGACATAACACTTTTCCAAGGTGTAAGAATACCTATCGCTGATTATACCATGTCAGTCTAAATCTAGTGTTTTGAGAAATCAGGGAATAAACTTTCGAACATATTATTAAGATTATATTCCACTGTGCTGAAAACAATATAATCATTAACAAATTTACATGTTCTCGACTTAAATGGAATTCATACATTATATATATAATCATGAAATAAATCATGTGAACCATGCAATATAAAATGTTATTTATGATCTTTATTAATAAGTAAATCTGATTATATTGAAATGGGTTTTATTTAGGGCACAAAACCCAACAAAATTGTAGCGTGCCAAATTGTTAGGGTATTACAATTTGGTATCAGAGCGCAAGGTGTTTAAACTTCTTATAGACTGGCTGAACATGTACAATCATTGTCAAAGATAAGCTCGACTCGTAGTGCAGTAAGTGTTGAGAGTAAATGCTTAACTGGTTATGTAATTAATTGTTTATCGCTTTCCATTTTAGGCAGTATATGAGCAAGTAGAAATGAATGTTATATGAAAAGCATGATTAGTGTTTAAATTGATAAATGTTTATTGTGAAAGAGAAATAGCGGGTTTAAGTTAGGGTTAAGGCAATAAGTGCGTAAGTGTGGACTTGGTGCCTGATTCGCTGGGGTTGTTGGTTTTAGGACTATTTGAAAAAGAATGGACCCTACTAAATCTTCTAGACCACAGGGCGAGCACGTAGAGTCGGGTAATGACCAAATCAATCCACCGGGACCACCTGCACCTCTGCAGAATCGGGGGGATAATGCAAGGGTTAGTAATGCTAATCCACCTGCCGATTGGCAACAAATGTTCCTAGAAATGCGAAGCTCGAGTACAACAAGTGTTACAACCGGCACCGATAGCTCGAGTACAACAAGTGTTACAACCAGCTCCTGTTAAAGTGGCGAGTAACCCATGATTTATTTTGCCACATCGAGATTTAGTGTTTGAACGTTTTGTCAAGTTATAACCTCCAACATTTTTGGGAGGTACCGATGTCATCAAGGTTGAGCAGTGGATAAGCATTATTACGCGCATCCTAAATAACATGGGGGTGACAGGGACAAAACGCTTCCCAAACTCTGAACGGTCAGCCGTCCAATCCCCGGTCACAGGTTCCACCTGTGGTCAAAGCGGTAGGCAGCCAGACCTTATCTGGTAATTCGTCAAGAGGGGTTATTGTTGGAATATATTTTACTAGGATCTAGATTTACTAACAAGTATGTTTTTAACATCCTAATATGAATTTCTAAAATGATGAAAATAAACACATAAAAGGTATGAGAAACCTTACAGTGGTTGCAGCGGAATTAAATGAATCCTCCCACTCAGATCTCTAACCCTTGTATCCTTTCTGTAGCAAAGTATCACCAAGATCTGAGCCCGATTCTCCTTCTTGTTGATTCGATTCTTCACAGTCTTACACACTATGATTGATGACCAACTTGTTATGTGTGGACATGCACTCAATCACTAATGACTGAATTTTGGTTTGTGAAGAAGGCTATGGTATTTCGAAAATTCAAGAGGAAGAAGAAGAAGGAAGATGTCTCATCAGAAAGCTAGGTTTTTAGCTTTGGAGGCATTAGTTGGATGATGAGACCTTAGCTATCCTTTTATACTAATTTCCATAGGGTTAGGGTTGATTTATTTAGAATAAAAAATTGATAAAAAATGGAGCATAAAACCCTTAAGTGGCCGGCCATGATATGGGCCGCACACAAGTTTAGTTTTTGCCATTTTTCTCAACTATTTTATCTATTTTTCACAAAAACCATTTTTTGCAACTTCAACCCTATAAATGCCAATACTATTTATTTAATAATTAAAATAATTATCAAATAAAATTTTCATTTATAATATTTATTAATCAGACTCCACAAAGTCTCTTAATTAATAAATTAACCCTAAAATACTAATTCTTCACAATTAAGCCATAACATAGTGAAAATTCATAAACTAGACATAGTCTAATTTTAGAATTAAAATTGATTAATTAAAATCAATTAATTGAGTCTTACAAGCAGTTTGTATCAACTAGTATGGGGACCATGGGCCTATGTAACCGAGCTTCCAACAGCAGATCTAGAACTTAGCAAGTAAATTAACTAACTCATTAATTCCTCGTTGAACCACTATAGAGCTTGGAATTGCACTCTCAGTTACATAGAACACTCTATATTTTCCATGATATAGATACGCTATTAATTATCCATTATTATAATCCCAATAATCAACGATCCTCTATAGATGATTAACATTGAATAGGGACAAAATTACCTTTCAATGTATTTTATCCTTAAAACACTTAGCCACCTATAAATGATATTTTAGTGAACTAATATAATCACTAAAATGAGCGCTCTATCATTTATCTCTATTTAGCCAAGGTCGAAGGAAATAATCGTTTCCCTTCTATGTCCGGATAGAAGCTATAGATTCCATATCTATGATTAGCGCTCCCACTCAATTGTACTACCGTGTTCCCAAAATGTGCGTATCACCCGGTCCAAAAGGTAGGCTTAACTAACAAATCAAAGAACAAAAATAATACTCTCGAAATCGAACATAACCATCTTAGGATTGAGATCATTTGATCTAGGATCAACTAGGTGATATTGAATTGAATAGATATTACGGTAAGATTATCTTATCTAGTTCAAGTTCAATATCGGTCCCTTCCAATGCATACTCCATACATCCAACCCAAGCTTACTTTAACCAATGCCCTGGAAAGGACATAACACTTGTCCAAGGTGCAAGTAAACTACGTTGTAGATTATCATATCAGTTAAACCCTATGTACTGATAAATCTAGGAATACATTTAATCACACAATCTTGATTACTTTCCACTGTGATGACAACACAATAAACAAGAATATCAGTGTGATAAGGGTTTGGATGAATTTATTAATCAAATAAGTAAATAGATGATTACATGAACCAAATAACACATTAAACAAGTAATGAAATTAAATCTGTTTCTTTATTGATATGAATAGAATAGATTACATTGAAATAGAGTTTATTTAGGGCACAAAGCCCAACAGTTATACCTAATAACTCCACCCAGACTAATTGTTTTGGCCAAGTGCTCGGCCAAACCAACCAGTCACTGAGACAACCTGGTGCATCTGTATTTAATAGACTGGGAACAACTCATGATCTCAGGGATGATCTGAACAGAAGGAGAGGGTTAGACGAACAATATGTTCCACTAGCCACTCAGCCTGGGGCCGGCGCTCAAGATCCAGCTCAAAGAGATCCTGACGTAACGTTGGTCAGCCAAGAGGCTGAACAAGTTCATCCATCCGTGCAGGCACAATTGGATGAACTAAAAAACATGCTCCAAGATCTGGCCAGCCAAAAGCACAATGATCTCGAGTTGGATCGAGCACCTGAATCCCCTTTTTCTCCAGAGATCAATGTTCTAGAGCTGCCCACAAATTCAAGATGCCGACCTGGAAGATGTATACCGGGAAAGAAGATCCCTTATCACATCTCAAATATTTTGAAATGCAAATGGACTTACAAGGAGTACGAGGAGATGCGTGATGCAGAGTTTTTCCTACCACTCTCTCAGAAGTTGCCTAACAATGGTATTACAAGTTGACACCGGGAAGGCTTAACTGTTGGAAGGCTTTCTCCTTAGAATTCCATGCACAATTCTCTTATTCTTGCCAACTCCCATTGCATTTAGAGGACCTGGTCAAAGTGAGGAAAAGGTCAGGAGAGCCTCTCCGAGCTTATATCAGTAGATTCATGATGGAGGCAATGCAAGTTGCACGGTTAACCGAAGAAGGGAAATTAACCGCAATAATGGGGGCATCGAAGTTCTCGAAGAGCTTTGTAAGAACATCAAGAGAGATGGACCAGTAGATTCTATGAGTGACTTCCTCGATCGTGCATATGGATTCATCAAGCTCAAAGAGGCCATTCAGCGAGCAGAAGTCGAGCTTAAACCCAGCCAATCACAAGTTTTCTCTACTAGAACGTCCGTTCAACACCTCCAATACCCAAGCAATTCAAGCTCACGCGGTAAAAGGTCTAACAACAATAACAGGCAAGGCAATGGAAAAAAGGGAAAGTTTGTTGGTAAAGCCGAACAGGACCCTAGAGAAAATCCTTCCAAATTCACTACTTTCTCTGTCTTGATTGACGATTTGGAGACAATATACATGGCTACTCAGTCAGTAGCTCTGTACAAGAAGCCTGCTCCCATGAAAAAGGACATAAGTAAGAGGGACATGTCAAAGTTTTGTCGTTTTCATGGAGATTATGGCCATGACACAAATGAATGCAACAATTTGAAGCGAGAAATTGAATTTTTGAAAAGAAAGAATAACCCGCACGTGCAAAAATATGTCAAGACCGATTAAAATTAGAGGGCCGCCCAGGAAGACAATAACCAAGATTTACTGCCACCACAAGTAGATGGGCATTTACAAATTATCATTGGGGGCCAACACATAGCTGGAGATTCAGGCAAAGCCCGGGAAAGGTATGCCCAAACCTTACAGCACGAGCAAAAAGAAGTGGTCCTGGCCGTCGAAGAAAGGAAATCAAAAATACCACGGGTAGGGGAACCCACCATAACGTTCAATGAAGAGGATGCTGTCAAGGTTAACTTCCCGCATAACGATCCGTTGGTCATGGATGTACAGATAGCCAACAAAACAGTGGCCTGAAATATGATAGATAATGGAGCCTCCGCAAATATCTTATTCAAAAACACCGTATGAAAAAATGGGGCTCCAACTCAAGAATTAACCACCTGTCTTCAGCCCGTATACGGTTTCTCTGGCTAGAGTGTCGCACCTTTAGGGAAAATTCTCCTACCCCTCACTATTAGGCAAGCTTCGAAGAGCATAACTGTAATGGCACAATTTTTGGTATTGGATGTTGCATCAACCTTTAATGTCATATTGGGCCGACCAGAGTTATATGACCTAAAAGCTGTTATATTGATATTTCATTCGTGCCTTAAGTTTCAAACGAAGAATGGGGTTAGGCGCCTGAGAGGAAATCAACAAGTTGCACGGGAATGTTACAACCTTACTTTAACCAAAGCTAAAAAGGAAGTATCCTCTACTCAGAGTTCGAACAAGGGAAAAGACATTGCCAAATAGGGAACCACCCAAGGGTGGGACGAAGATGTGGATCCCCAACTTGGGGAACCAAATATAAAGGTTGGGTCAGTGGAAGAACTAGAGGAGATTGGAATCGACCCAAACGTTCTGACCAGGAAACTCAAAATTGGAAAAGGTTTTCTCCTCGAAGTAAAATCAGCATTTGATAAAATTTCTAAGAGCAAATCTGGACATTTTTGCATGGTCACATGAGGACATGGTTGGAATCGATCCTTCTATAATTTCACACACCTTGAATATTGATCCTAATTTCTGGCCCGTTCAACAAAAAAGAAGACTGTTAGATAAAGAACGGGCCCTAGCCTTAAAAGAAGAGGTAAAAAAGCTGTGTAACAACAACTTCATAATTGAAGGTTTCTACATGACCTGGGTTGGTAATCCCGTACTAGTGCCCAAGCTGAACAAAAAATGGTGAGTATGTATCGACTTCACCAATCTCAATAAGGCATGCCCAAAGGACTGCTTTCCATTTTAAAGACTAGATCAACTCGTGGATGGAACAACATGACACGAGATATTAAACTTCGTGGATGCCTATTCGGGGTACAATCAAATCAAGATGCAGCCATCGGACCAAGAACATATAACTTTCCGAACAGATATGGGTCTATACTGTTATAAAGTATGCCATTTGGTCTCAAGAATACTGGAGCTACATGCCAAAGATTGGTAAATAAAATGTTCAAAGACCAGATCGAACGAAATATGGAAGTATACGTGTATGACATGCTCGTCAAATCCAAGAAGGCTGGGGGCATATAGATGACCTGGACGAATGCTTCAAAGTCCTCAAGAAATACAACATGAAACTCAATCCCCTAAAGTGCTCCTATGGAGTAAGCTCGGGTAAGTTTCTAGGCTTTATAGTTAATGCCTGAGGAATTGAAGCCAATCCAGAGAAAATTCAAGCCCACCTGTGTATGAAATCGCCTACAAAAAATAAGGAAGTTCAAAGTTTAACTGGTCGGATCGCCGCACTCAGTAGATTTGTTTCAAAGTCAACAGACAAGTGTGTTCCGTTCTTTAACATCCTGCGAGGAAATAAGCAATTTGAATGGACAGAAGAATGCAAAAAAGCCTTTCAAGAGTTAAAAATGCAACTCGCAAAACCTCATCTACTCTCAAAACCTCTGGATAGAGAAGAATTAGGAATATACCTGGCCGTCACGAAACATGCAGTAAGTGTTGTACTGATCAGAAAAGAGAACAATATCCAACACCCGGTCTACTACATCAACAAAAGAGTTATTGAGGCTGAAGGTCGTTACCCATTGAAAGAAAAGCTCACCTATTGCCTAATCCTAGCAACTAGAAAGCTAAGACCTTATTTTCAGGCTCATCCTGTTCGGGTATATAGTAACCAGCCATTACGCCAAGTATTACAAAAATCGGACGCCTCTAGGCAATTTCTCAAATGGGCAGCGGAGTTAGGCCAGTATGAAATCATCTTTCAGCCCCAAACAGCGATTAAGGGTCAGGCCTTAGCAGATTTTGTGGTTAAATGTGCGGCAAAAGAAGAGAGCACCTCAGAAAGTAAGCCAGAGCCAGTACATGTACCTCAGGCGAGCACTAATAAAGACAAGCCAACTTGGAAGCTACATGTAGACAGGTCAGCTACAGATCAGCTGTTCGGCACAGGAATCGCCCTTGTCACACCTGGGGGCAGCACTTGCACGGTGCAGTCAAATTTGGATTTAAGGCATCTAACAATGAAGCTGAATATGAAGCCCTTATCGCCGGCCTAAGACTTTCTCGAGAATTACAAGCCAAACACATTGAGATCTGTAGTGACTCACAGTTATTGGTAAAGCATGTATCTGGGGAGTATGAGGCTCGGGGGAAAAGATGATAACATATCTAAGAAAAATACACGATCTGCTTGCACAATTCAAAAGCTATGCTCTCCAGCAAATTCCAAGAGAAGAAAACACAATTGTTGATGCACTAGCCCGACTTGCGAGCAGTAACATAAATGATAAAGCAAATCTGATCCCCATCCAATTTCTTGAAAAACCTAGTATCATCGACACGGAGGAGATTGAAATGATTGATACATCCTCAAACTTGATGACGAGCAGCCTACCTCAACACTGGGGAATTCCCAGATAACAGAAATGAAGCTCAGAAAATGAGGAGAAAGGCTGCACGGTACATCATTGTAGAGGGAGTTATGTATAGAAGAGGATTCTCCATGCCACTACTCAGGTGTGTTACACAAGAAGAAGCTGAACGACTTTTGTCGAAAGTACATGATGGATTCTACATCAACCACGCAGCTGGGCAGAATTTATCCAAGAAAATTCTAAGGCAAGGATATTTTTGGCCGACCATGATTGAAGACTCCAATGCCTACGTTAAGAAATGTGATAAGTGTGAAAGATTTTCAACGATACCTCGTGCACCGCCCAACAAACTAACTCAGATGCAAAGTCCTTGGCCTTTCGCCATTTGGGGAATTGACCTGATCGGACAGTTACTCAAGGGCAAAGGTGGGGTACAGTACGCAGTGGTTACAATTAACTTTTTTACCAAATGGGAGGAGGCAGAGCCACTGGCCACCATTACATCCAAAAAAGTCCAAGACTTCATTGTAAAGAACATAATTTGTCGGTTTGGAATACCATATAAGATAGTCTCGAACAATGGCAAACACTTTGACAGTCAGTCCTTCACGGATTACTGTGTGAACCATGTGATCATAAAAAGTTTCTCTGCAGTGGCACATCCCCAAGCAAATGGTCAAGTTGAAGCAGTCAACAAGACACTCAAGGATACCCTAAAGAAATGACTTGAAGATGCTAAAGGAAACTGGCTGAATGAACTTCCTGAAGTACTATGGTCATCCCGCACAACGGAGAAAATAGCGACCGAACAGACTCCATTTGCCATGGCATATGGTTATGAAGCTATGCTGCCTGTAGAACTCGAACCGCCCCCCCATAGAAGATTGACATACAGCCAGGAAGTTAATCGTGCACTCCTTGCAGAATCACTTGATGAAGTTGAAGAAAAATGAACCGCAACAAACTTGAAATTGATAGGTCATCAACAAACGGTAGCTCGGTATTTTAACAAACAAGTGAGAGCATGGAAATTCTTTATGGGAGATATGGTCTTAAGAAGAGTATTTTTGAACACCAAAGACAGTATGACCAGTGTGCTCGGACCAAACTGGGAAGGGCCATATCAGGTGGTCGAAGTTATAGAATCAGGAGCATACAAATTGGGTAAGTATGACAAAAAAATGCAACTCGTTCTAGTACCAAGGTATTGGAATGGGGAAGATTTAAGAAAATACTACCAGTAAAAGTACCAGGTTGGCTGACCACGTTAAGTACGAAACAAAAGAACATTTACTCTTAAGTGAATGGCCTTCTGGGCGGACCCCGCCTAAAGGTTCAGATAAAATTACAAAGTACTCAGGTCGAATGACCACTTATGAAAAAACAATTTTTATTTTCTGCAATTTGTTTTGTTTATGCTAAGCTAAAGATCAGATTAGATCAACATAATAGCTTCAATGTAAGTTACTATGGTAACAGACATATCTCCGACCAATAAATGAATAAAAGTGTTTATTTCAATTCGAATTGAGTCAAGTTCATTAGCATGTCATATATTTATTATTAAATGTGTACAAAAGGTTTGGTCGTACCCAAAGCCCCGAACAGACAAAAAGCATACTTGTGAAAACAAGTGACCAGGAGTCAAAAGTCTGCTTGATCACTTGGGGGGCACCTATACCTGTACAAAACATTTGGTAAAGAACAAAACAAACACAGTTGCACAATGATTATAAACAAGGGATGAAATTGATTAAGAATAACAATGCATTCAAACTTGGGATTAAAGGATTCCTGGTCAGCCAGTTGTTCAAAAAATGAAAAATATTCCAAGTTTAAAGACTGCTTGGCCGGTCACCTTATCTCAAAAGAAGGTCTATTGGCCGAACAAACATATAAAAATTAGTAAAAAGAAGGCAACTAAACAGTGGGAGTCCCAGGCTCTTTGTACAGGTCGGCTGGATCTAAAGGAGCTGGAGGATCATCTAAGTGTGAAGAGGCTGGACGATCATCAGTCTGGACAGAAGGAGCCTTGACATTCTACTCGGTTGGAGAGGTAGAAGTAGTCGCCTCAGGATTCTTGTTGGATGCCTGAGCCATGCAGTAGTCGAGAAACATGTCTTTGTAAGCCCCAATGTATTCAAAGTTTTCCTTAGGATTTGCCTTCCAAAAGTCATAAAAAATCTCGAGACCAGCTGTCTCTAAGGCATCCACTTTCTTCCCGAGCTTCTCCACCTAGGACTTTTGGCTCTTAACCTCAATCTCAAGCTCCTTTTCCCTAGTCTTTGTGTCCTTAAGCTCATCTTCCAACCTGCGAAGAAGAGTTCGGAGACCCTCCCTTTCATCTTGGAGACTGGCAATGTCCCGAGACAAAGAAGCATTATCTGCCTCAAGTTGCTAAGTTGACGGCATCTCCTCCAGTTCCCTAGTCAGCTCGGCAACTCTAGTCTCAACAACGAGGAGTTTCTTATTAACCTCACCAAGTTCCCTCCGCGCATCTTTGGCGTCCTTTTTGGCCAAGTCCATTTCCCTCCGCATTGTGTTGGAAGTGGCAAGGTTCTTGACAGCAGCCGATTTAGCTCGGGAATAGGCATAGGCCATCTTCACACTAGTCTGTACGAAAATAAGCATTAAAATCTGAACTAGTCAAAGAGAAATGAAAGAAAAGTGTTAGAAAGGACTTACTCGTGAAAGCTCCTTCAATACTCCTCCCATGACCAGCTCCAAAGACAAGTAATTATCTACCCCAGCCAACTGTTCTTTCACCTCCAGAATTGACCGGGACACATAGTGGTTAAGCATGTCTTTACCTCTCTTGGTCTCCGTGCACAATAACAAAGGTGGGGCAGGGGCCCTAACTTGTTCAGATCCGCGCCTTACCAGCTCAGATCCAGACTTAGCTTACTCAGGTCCATCCGAACTCCCTCCTCGAGAACCTTTGGACTTGGCGACCTTCAAGGTGGAAGGGTCCACAGCAGGTAGCTCCTCAGAGAGATCAATGACCTCTTCAACCGGTGCCTTCTCCTTGGACGAAGTCTCACTGCCTTTAGACTTCTTGGTGGGAGGGGAGAAGCCCGAGCTCCCCCCCACTCTCTTCTTCAAAGCCTTGATAATCTTCTGAGACATCTCTGCACGGAAAAAACAATACAGTCAGAAGAAGACATTAAAGATATGAAGGCATAAAAATCAAGAAAAGTAAGTGCAAGTTGAAGTACTCTGCACGCTGGCAGGAGCATCTGCCCAAACAAGTACAGATGGAGCGTTGTCATCCGAGGAATCTTCTTGCTCCTCCAGGACGACTTTTCCCTTTCATTCTATAGGGGGAGATGGCCGAGTAGGCAGGCCAGGCTCCCTGATCCGGATAGTATGTTCTATCGGCCTATGCTCGGTCGGGAGGGTTTTATTCTTCTTTGGTGGCCTCTCCTGCTCTGAATATTCTTTAGCCTCCTTTTGTAGCTCAGAATATTGCTGAGCATACTGCTTGGCTCCAGCATCACCCTTCAACTTAGCCTCACGCTTAAGTTGAATGAGCTCTTTCTCTTGCTCAACTCCCTCAGCCCGGCCAGACCTGGACTTCTTTTTCCTCCCCTTCACAAGCTGGGGTATAAAGTTTGCTAGATAAAGCTTATACTTCAGAAAGTTGTCCTTCGAGGTCAACAAAGTGATATTTCGAGCAGCATCCGACAGTTGGAGAATTTTCTGGGCCCTTTCCGTAAGTGCCAATGTGAAGGGTGGACGGCAATACAAAGGGATATGTTGAAACTGAGTATAGGTAACCTCCATGCCCTCCACAAAGTAATACTCATCAACAAAACCCCCAATCTTGCTAACCTCGGTGTCCACGGTGCCCGTCAGCCACTTGTAGTCCAGCTGAGAGAAATAGAAGTACCATGACTTGCTTTGCTTAGGGGTAGACTTCAGATCAAAAAGACTATTGATGTCGTGCGGGAACGGCACACCCCATCCTTGAGTGGAGTAAAGGATGAACAGGGCAGATAAGTACTTGATGCCCTTGGGTGTGAACTGTTGGGTTTTATGCCCTAAATAAAACTCCATTTCAATGTAATCCATTTTATTCAACATCAATAAAGAAACAGAAGTATTTTTCATTCATTTGTGCATGTTTTGGTTCATGTTATCAATTGCTTGTCTATTTGATTTATAAATTCATCTGAAACCCTTTTCACATACTTGATCCTGTTTATTGTGTTGTCAACACTTTGGAAAGTAAACATGACTATGTGAATAAAGTTTCCTAGATTTATCAGACACGGGGATTTACTGATATGATCATCTACAACAGAGTTTACTTGCATTTGGAGAAATGCTATGTTCTTTCCAGAGCATTGGTTAAAGTAAAGCTCAGGTTGGGTGCATGGAGTGTGCATCGGAAGGGACCGATATTGAACTTTGACTTAGATTTATTAAACTTACCGTAATATCTATTCAAGTCAATATCGCCTAGTTGA
The DNA here is from genome assembly GCF_029168945.1 of Cannabis sativa. Taxonomy (NCBI): domain Eukaryota; kingdom Viridiplantae; phylum Streptophyta; class Magnoliopsida; order Rosales; family Cannabaceae; genus Cannabis; species Cannabis sativa. Next base: position 21,765,552 of record NC_083607.1, read on the forward strand.
TCCTAGATCAAATGATCTTAATCCTGTTATGATTAGGCTCAATCTCAAGAGTTTATTCGTGTTCTTTGATTTGTTAGTTAAGGCTACTTTTGGGTCAGGGTGATACGTACATTTTGCGAACACGGTAGTGCAATTGAGTGGGAGCGCTAACATAAACATGGAATCTATAGCTTCTATCTGGCAAATAGTAAGTAAAGGATGATCTCCTTCGAGCTTGACCAAACGAAAATAAATGGTGGAGTACTCATTTCATATAAGCTGAAATATCATTTATACGGGGTTAAGTGTTTTAAATATAAAATACATTGTAGGGTGTAACGGTAATCTAATCCCTTTACAGTGCAGATCATTCATATAGAGGATCACTGATCAAATTAGGATTATAACAATGGATAACTAATGATGTGTCTATATGGTGGAACATTTAGTGCATTCTATATACTAAGAGTGCAATTCTAAGTTCTATGCGTGGATTCAACGAAGAATTAATAAGTCAGTGAATTTAGGTTATAAATTCTTGATCTGCTTATTGGAAGCTCAGTTATATAGACCCATGGTCCCCCCACTAGTTGAGATAATATTGCTTGTAAGACTCATAATTTGTTTTGATTAATCAATTATAATTCTCAAATTAGACTATGTTTATTTGTGAATTTTTCACTAAGTAAGGGCGAAATTGTAAGGAAAGAGTTTTTAGGGCATATTTGTTAATTATGATACTTTGTATGGTTCAATTAATAAATATGATAAATGAAAATATTATTTAACAATTATTTATAGTTATTAAATAGTTAGAATTGGCTTTTAAATCGTTGAATTTGAAAATTGGCGTTTTTGAGAAAATGAGATGCAGAAATGATAAAACTGCAAAATTGCAAAAAGTGAGGCCCAAATCCATATTGCCTAGGCCGACCACTTTTATAGGATTTATCATGTGATATTTTCATTATCTTAATGCCAAATAATTCAAACCTAACCCTTGATTTCCTTTGTAGTAAAGTATTGTCAAGTGATGAATCGGGATCTCTTCTTCAGAATTGGGAAAACAATCTCAATACAGTCTTGTACAATTTCTTGAGTATCACCTTGACTAGTGTGGGTTGAATACACAATCACAAATGGAACAATATGGTGTGAAATAGAGAGAGAGAGAGAGAGAGAGAGAGAGAGAGAGAGAGAGAGAGAGAGAGAGAGAGAGAGAGAGAGAGAGAGAGAGAATGAAAGGATTTTTTTGATTAGTTAAGTCACCTGAAGGCTTACCCTAACAAGTCTCATCGCTTTCTTTATGTAACACTCCTATTAGGTTTAGGTTAGATCAAAATAATATTATTTTGATAAGGAATATATTTTAAATCCTTTAATTAATTATAAAATGATATAAAATATTTTTTCCATCTAATCGAAATTGTTATCCCAATTTTTTCCCATGTGATGTGGCATATCCACGTGAGCAAGACTAGAGCCATGTGGAGTACAACATGTCAATAGGCTAGCTAAATCACCATGCACAACATGTCTATTGACGAGGGATCCAAATACTCAGTCAGGACAAAGTTACAAGAAAATTAAAAAACCAAGAGGGTTTGGCCGGACAACCCTTGGCCGGCTAAGGGACACCATGTGCCAGCCAACCCCAAGTAAAGGATCTGTCAGCTAGTACACGTAATGGGTGTCCTAAAGAAGTTCAATCAATTGAGATTTTTTCAGCCCTCATCCTGGACAAACCACAACTTGTCCTCTGCTGCGAACCACTCCAACAACCCACAAAAATAGGGTTACAACCCCAAAATAATTACCTATCTTTTAGGAATATTAATTAGTTATTTTTTGTAAGACCGTAAAGTTTAATAACTACATTAGCAATCCTAACTAGGTTAATTAAGTGTTAATGAGAAATTAAATTATTATATGATTTAATATGTGGAATTATTATGATTAATTGCATTTTAAGATCCCGTTGGCATGTCAGGGTCATTTTAGTATTTTTGACCCGTCAAGGGTAAAATCATAATTTTATGATATATTGTGTTTATGGACTATACTATTATATAGTATGTTTATCCTATCTTTCTGCAGGCAATTTCTGACAAGTTGGTACGGTATAGTCACAATTGGGTGTTTTGGGCTGAACTAGGTTCAGAGCCCAACATACACTTTTGGGATTTAGTTATGGCTTATATGTGTTATATGAGAAAGTATGATTTATGCGATGTGTGTGAGTGGAAATGAGAAGTTTACCCCTTTTAAGTGTTGTTGCTAATATATGTGCCATAAGGGCAATATGGTCATTTGACCAAATAAGCTTTTTTCATAAAAAAAACCAATTTTCAGCAAAATGTAATTCATTTTCTGGGTTCTATCAACTCTAAATCGTCCTCTCTCTCCCTCTCTCCATTATATAGTTTTCAAACACAATCTTGAAGAAAAGCTTGAAATTGGTGTGGAATTTTGAGGATTCTTTTGTTGGAGCTTAAGGAACGTTGGGTAACTTGCTTTAATCTATTTTGCTTGCTTTATTTTTTTTTATTTTCAAGCATTATCGTCATGTTCTTGGTGTTCTTTAGTTGGTGGTTGCATGTTGTTGTGAATTAGGAGAAAGTGGTGGTTTTGGTTGTTGGAATTTATTTTACCAGGATCTTAGATCTACTCACAAGTATGCTGTTTAACATCCTAAATATGAACTTTCTAAAACGATAATAAACACATATAAAATTAAGAAAACCTTACATTGGTTGCAGCGGAATAATATGTCTCCTTCCACTCAGATCTCTAACCCTTGTATCCTTTCTGTTGTAGAGTATTATCAAGATCTGAGCCCGAATGTCCTTCTCTTTGTATTTGATCCTTCACGATATTCCAATCTATGATTGAGGTACCACTTGCTGTGTGTGGGCACTACTCTATCACTAGGGTTTCGACATTATGAAGAAGAAAATAGAGAGAGAGAGAGGGTTGGCTATAGAGAGAAAGTGGAAGGCTCAGTTTTTCTGAAAGGCAATCTTTTGAATTACTGAAACACTCTTCAAAAACTCTTAAAAAAAACTATTCTTTTAGACTGAGCCATCACTTTCTATTTATAGGCAACTACTAGGTTTAGGTTAGTAATTAGTTGGCATTAAAATAATGAAAATATAAATTGGAAAAAGCCAATCAAGTGGCCGGCCATAGGTGTTAGTGGGCCTCACTTGGATTTTTCAGTTTTCACAATTTTTATTTCTATTTTCTCAAAAATGCCAATTTTCCAATTCTAACCATTTAAATGCCAAAACTAATTATTTAATAACTAAAATAGATTATTAAATAATATTGTCATTTAATATAAATATTAATTAGACATATCGAGTCTCTTAATTAATAAATAAACCTAGAATCTATTTTCTTTACAATTTGACCCCTGCTTAGTGAAAATTCACAAATTAGACATAGTCTAATCTTTAGAATTATAATTGATTAATCATAAATCAATTATTGAATCTTACAAGCAGTATGGTTTCAACTAGAATGGGGACCATGGATCTATATTGCTGAGCTTCAAATAAGCCGAACCGAATTTACTAAGTAAATTCCCTAACTTATTAATTCCTTGTTGAATCCACTCTTAGAACTTGGAATTGCACTCTCAGACTTATATAGAGCATTCTATATGTTCCACGATATAGATATGCTATCTCATTTAACCATTGTTATAATCTTAATGTGATCAAAGATCCTCTATATAGATGATTTACATCGAGATGGGATAAATTTACCATTTTCACCCCTCAATGTATTTGGCCCCTTAAAACACTTAGCTACCTATAAATGATGTTTTAGTGATCTAAGAAATAGTCACTGGAACAAGAGCTCATCCATTTACTTCTATTTAGCAAAGCTCGAAGGGAATCATCACTTGACTTCTATACACCAGTAAAAGCTATAGATTTCATATTTATGTTCAGCGCTGCCACTCAATCATACTATCATGTTTCCAAAATATACATATCACCCTTACCCAAAAGTAGGCTTAACTAATAAATCAAAGAGCATGAATAGCACTCCTGAGATTAAGCCTAAGCATATCAGGATTTAGATTCTTTTGATTTAAGATCAACTAGTGATATTGACTTGGACAGATACAATGGTAAGTTTATAATATCTTGACTAAGTTCAATATCGGCCCAGTCCTATGTATACTCCATACATATGAAACTAGTATACTTTACCAATGTCCTGAAAAGAACATAACACTTACTCCAAGTGTAAGTATACATCATTGCTGATTATCACATCAGTGTAAATCCAAAACACTGATGAAGCGAGACTTAGTCTTTTGAATCATATAATCACAATCACATTCCACTGTGTTGACAATACTGTAATTGTGAATAAATATATGTTCTGGACTTAACTGATTTTGTGCATATATTAAATATATATATATATATTAAACTATAAGCATGAAAAATTCATGCAAACATAAATCACTTCAAACTTCTTAGATTGATAACTAATTAGATTGTAATGGGTTTTATTTAGGGCACAAAATCCAACAAACTCCCACTTGCACTAACATAAAACAAATTGTGCATTCCAATCAATCTTTTGTCTTGATCTTCAGATCAAGTTTAGTATAATTGAATCCACCCAAAATTTCTGGAACCAAGTTCATAAAAAAAACGTTATGAAACATCCTTTACTATATGCTTTACTCATCAAGGAATACTGAAATCCTTACTGCTTATTAAGTACATCTGAATAAATAGAAGACATATCTCTCATATTTTAAAATTTGGAACTGAGATAATACAGTGTAGAATTTTCTTCAGTAAAATAACTTTCTGGTAATTTCAAATTTACAAAGATATTAATCTTCTCTGGTAGAGCTTGAATTATTATAGAAGGGTTTTTAGACTCTTGTAGAATAACTCCTCCACCCCTAGAGTAACCACCATCTCAAATTCTTGAATGAGTTGGGGTAAATATAAGGATAACTAATATACAGTTCCTTAATATCTAACATATAGATCACTTTCATAAATCTTTCTTGAGTATCTCCTAACGTTCCTTATTTGATTACATCTCAGATAGCTCCCACTCAATAATAGATGTTTGGTTAAATAATATTTTTAACCTCTTATTGTTTGGAGGGATATCTAGTTGTGACTTATTGTATTAGTCTGAAACTGTAAGTTTCTTTTAAGACTAAATTATCAATATAGCAGTCTAGTATTTGAAGTGTAAAATACTTGCTAGAGATTAAGTAACCAAATTAAGACACCATAAAATGTTATGAGGATTAGAAATCTTGGATCAAGTCATTCGAATAGACTATGCGAGAATTCTTCTATCTTATTCTCATAATTCTGATAAGTTATTTCTATCCACATGAATGGTTAGATTTGCTTTCTCAGTAGTGTTCTTAAGTTCCTATCACAAGTGTCAACCTAATGAAGATGGGTAAAGAATTTTAAAATTCTCCAACTCAATTAAGGTAGGGTGTTACATTATCAAAGAACTTTATTGGTATCATTATTTATTAGAACAGTAAAACTAAACTGGAACATATAATCAAGATCAAGGATTTATTCTGATAATAGCTAATTTATTATATTACTTCCATGTTTATAGAAAATATGTGTTACAGGGAGTACTGTGGAATAAATTCCACCCCTAAGAATATAGAGATTATGATCCACCCCTAGAGGTTATAGAGATCATGATTCTCTAAGTGTTATAGAGATTATGTGGAGTTTCCAATATAACCCAGAGTTCATTAGATATAAAAGATCATTGAACGGCATATTATTCTTAACTTTTCTCCACCCCTATCAGATCAAAAGATCTTTTTATTAAACAAATTCTTAATAATTGTTTTAGAATTAACAATTATTCATAAACATAGAAATAATTTCTAGTGTTTATGTAGTATTAACTATATGAAGAGTTTAAAATATTATAGAATTTGTACCAATAATAAAAACACTTACACATAAAAACATATAAATATAATTGGTAATTGTTGTTTAAGATAAAGGTGATGAAGCTCAACTCATAACTTGCAATTTATTTGTAAAAAAAATAATTATAAAATTAAAGAAAAATTGTTTGCAACATTATGAGAAAAGAACAAGGAATAGAAATCCCAAACTAATAATTGAAATCCAAATTGTTTTTAAACAGAAACAATTAATTCAAAAATAAATAAACGAGCTTCATCTTTATCTTGGACGAACTCCACCCCTTTGTCCAGCTTTCGATTCAACTCACTAAGATAGCACCTGAGTTCAAGCAGCTTGGGCTATAATAAGAAGAAAAACAAATAAACAAGGTTAGTAGTCCAGAATTAATAATCCAATTGGATAATAATTTACTAAAACTCATCAGTTTATAGAAAGAAATACCTTGTTTCTTTGCAAGCAGTTTAGGACATTGGGGTTTCCAATGGCCTTTCTCATTGCAGTAGAAACACTTTCCTTTTAGTGTATCACCAGTAGCAGCAGCCTTTTTGTTCTTAACTGTTTTCACAGCTTGAGCTCGCTTCTTGGTATTTTTCCACTTCTTCTTTGTCTTGGGTCTGGAAGTAGAGGCTACATGTGCCTTAGGTTTAATGGTCCCATTACCATTTCCAGAATTCTGAGGTTTACTCCCTTTCTTCTTGGGTCCTCCAATCAAATTTGCATATGTCTGAAGGTCATTGACTAACGTATGAAAGTCTTGCTCCTTTTTATTCATGACATAATTTGATGTATAGGGCAGAAATGCTGGAGTCAGACTATTCAAGATAAGACTTACTTGAGTTGTCTGATCCATTTCAGCACCATGATTTTGGGCTTCCTGGAAATAACTTTCCATTTGGAGAAGGTGATCACGCACATTCTGATGGGGTTCCATCCGTGCATCGATGAATTTCTTAGTCGCGTCAAAGCGAGACTGGATAGATTCCATTCCGAATAGGTCAGTTAACTTCGTCATTATTTCTGCAGCCGTGTCAGTTTTTGCAAACCTTGTTCTTAAGGTGTCAACCATGCTGGAAAGCATGAAGTATCGAGCTTTATTGTTAGCATTCTGCCAATGCTCGAACTTCTCTTTAACAGCTTTAGTTACATTGTCACCCGGCTGTTCAGGAGACGGCTCAGTTAACACAAACAGGGCACTTTCACCTATGAGAGCAATATTAATGTACTCATTCCATTTAGGAAAGTTAGATCCATTTAGCTTATTTTTAGTCAAGAGTGATAACATGGGATTTGACATGGCTATACAGGATACTACAAAATAATAAATAGAAATCAATTAAGGTTTAACACAAAATCTAATTCATAAATTATTAGCACATAGCAAGTAGGAATGACAAGAGAAAATACTAAAAAATACAATCCTAAATAATTTCCAAGGTTTTCAACAAACTGATATCAGTGTCCCATTTAGGCGAGAGTCAAAGCTACCATCCATTGAATAGAGTTGTCAGCTCATCTAAAATAATAACCATTCTAGCAACCTTTTATTCGATCGAAAAGAGGATCCGACGTTGTCCCGTTTAGGCGAGAGTCAAGGTCATTCCTATTTCATGAGCTTCCACCATTGTTTCATATTTTGTAAGCCAAATACAGTTGTCACCATTAGAGTGATCAATACTAATATAAAACACTTACAAATGTACTTATCTTTCAAGATTAAACGGTGATAACTTGCTAATGAACATTCCTCCATTAGGGAGGATTACTCACTAAAACAAAAGCTATGTAAAACAAACAATGGAGATCGAATATCTTAATAACAATAAAGCTCATTATTTAAAATGTATTTTCTTCTATTATTTATAATATATATTCATTAAACATCAAATTTAGAATAAAACTCTAAATAGAATTTAATTTAATATTTATAAAATTATACTTAGATGGTTATGAAAATAAATTGAATTATTATTAATTTCCCAATAAATATTAAGAAAATTATTTAATTTAAGTTGTATTAATTTAAATTAATTTGCAACTAAAATTTAAATTTTCATAAGAATATATTTATTGTATTTCGAAAATAATAAAGTATAAAACTATACTATTTTCGAAATACTTAAAAATAATTACTAGAAATATACTTCAAGCAAAAAATATTATCTATCTAGATTTTCTTTTAACTAATTAATTCAATTTCTAATAATAATATATTTTAGTTCATTTATTTTAAATTAATCATTAAATGAAAAAATCATTGATTTAAGTTGGTTCAAAAATTAATTAAAATAAATAATTAATTTACAACTTTAATCTATTTTTCAAGATAAATTCAAAATCATCTTGCAAAATCAAATGCAATTTCGAAATTGATTAATAAAATAAATAAAATATATTTTGAAAATTATACAAATTTAAGTTGTAAAGAAAAATTTCAACTTAAAATAATTTTCTATTTAATTAAATGTCATAAAAAAAATATTTTTAAGTATCATGATGAAAATCAACATAGATATTTAATTTTCAATTTAATTAAATGTATTAAATTCAATAAATAAATAATTAAGTATAGAGAATGCTTAATTATTAATCTCTAGTTTAATACTAGGAAAAATATTCTTAACTTGAATTGTACCAAAATTAATTTTAAAACAATTAATTTCACAATGTATAATATTTTCCTATTTAATATTAGAAATAATAACTAGTTTAGAAATAACTATCTAGAAAATATCTTATTGCCCCTGATTTTGCCCAATATACGTGGACCAACCAGATAAGGACACGTGGATCAAGCAATTTACAATATTTGCTAAGTCTTTATGCCATAAGGTAGCGTCCGGGACGTAGCCCCAGGAGAAGGCACATGGAACTCCATATGCTCCCGGAAGCTCGAATAACGCTAAGGCATCTCCGCGAGGTGTCAGGTTTCTCTTGAGCAATCAAGTCGCATTAAATGCCGCATGGGAGGAAGCGTGTTGGGACTGCTACACGCAATAAAGTCTGACGGCACAACCTCCAACCAACAGCTGCACAGTAATGATCATTTAAGTCTAGCGACGGCTACACTGTGAAGAGTCATATCAGTCAAAAGGCAATAAGGACATTCCACATAAAAACCCTACAGCACCTAGGGATTGGACCATGCATTACCCATGGTATATTCATTGGGAATGCCCAACTTTATGGATACTTACAGATACACTTGTAAGGATAACTCTGGGGATCACCCCACCAAAAACACTATAAATACCCCCTCAAAGCTCATTAAATGGGATCGAGAATCTTGGGCTGCATATGAGCAAGTAGAGTAAATACTCACCAAGAACATTCTCTGTATTTATAAGAGTGAAACACTCCCCAAATACATTCTCTGTATTAAAGACATCCATAAATAACAAAGACTCGTGGACTAAGGCTCATTAACGCCCCAACCACGTAAAAATCCTTCTCTCAATTTCTTACAGCTCAGTAACTTTATAATATTTTATTAGTTACCGAAAACCTCGGTCAACATTTTGGTGCTTTCATTGAGAGCTAAAGAAAGCTACTGTAAACGAACACTTGACTTCACAAACATGGTGGAGACTAGAAGTACTCGTCAGCCTCGCCCTCTCGAAGATGCTCAAGACCCGAATGAGGAAGATGTAGCCTCAAGAGCAGCTTAGGGTTCCGAGGAAGAAGAAGGAATTCCAGATGATGACTACGAGGGAAACCTCGATGAGTATGCCTACAACGAAGGTAGTTACTCGGAATTGGTGCTTTTCAGACAAAAAGCTATCGATCACGAAGCCGAGATCGAAGCTCAGAAAGCGCAAAACCAGAAAATGCAAGAAGTGATGCTGGCCATGCAAAAAGCCATGGAGGCGGCTGGCATTCACGTGCACCCCAAGGCAATGACCGCTGGACTTGGCAAGGAACCAGCGACGTCCTCGCCTAGTTCCCAACAGCAGAAATCTCGGGAGCCTAGCCCTATAAGGTACCCTGCTGAAGGGAACCAAACAAAAAACCCTACCTCTACCCCAGGGCGAAAGAAAAAGGCGCAGGATCCGCGAAAGGTCCGCTCAGATTTCCCTAAAGGGAAAGGTCCGCAGAGGGGCAAGCCCCAAAAAGGGAGCTTTGGCCCTCAGGATCGAGAGGACCGAAAAAGTGTTTCCGTGCACCAAGAGCCCGAAGGTAGAGGGAGAAGAGGACAGAGGTGTCCTCCCGTTGATCTGAGAAATCAAATCAATGGAAACCAAGGTGATCTCCGAGATCACCTTGACCAAAAAAGATACGGACCCGCGGTTTCCACGGGTACGTTAAATGAAGGAATTATGGCGGAACTCGCCATACTTCGAAAAGACATTGCCCGAGTCTCCCGGAGACAGAAAGGAGACGACTCCGACTCAGAGAGCGAGGATCGGGAGCCATGTGCTAAGCACATCTTAGAGGCGGAGCTCCCTAAGAACTTTAAGATGCCATAAATGGCAGCTTATACCGGGAACTCCGATCCTAGCGACCACTTGTCACGGTTCAACCGTGTCATGACGGTCATGAGGGTCAGCAATGACGCCAAATGTCTGTGCTTCCCGCTTACTCTAAGTGGGTCCGCGGAGGAATGGTTCAAAAAATTGGAACCGAGATCCGTGGGCTGTTGGAACAAGCTACAGACAACCTTCCAAAGACAGTTTGTCGCCGTAAGAAAGGTCAACCTGGAGGTCAGTGCCTTGACTAATATCAAGCAACTGCCCACCGAGACCTTGAAGAATTATATAAAGAGGTTCCGACCAAGAAAGTTGACGACGGACAACAGCTTGCGCTACTCCAAGCAGGCATCCGCACTGGGACTCCTTTCTGGAATGAACTACAGCAAGAAGGAGCCGCTAGCCTTCAGGACTTCCAGAAGAGAGTCCAAAAATATATCAACCTCGAAGAAGTCCAAATCGTGGCTTACGGAGGATACTATCCTACCGGGATAGCAGGATATACGCCCGGAGTGTCGCCCTCGGGTATTACCCCGACCACAACTCCACAAGCAAGTGGCATACAATTCTCTGCTACCCCCGGATATAGTCAGGGCCAGGCCTTGGCACCAGCATCATCCCATTTCGGCAACCCGTCCAGAATAAATGAACAAACTCCTTCGCACTCTGCTCCGGCTGCTAGCCTGGCAGGCCCTTCCCAGGGCTCGAGGAGTAAAAGGTCCTCCAAGGGTAGCACCGGACGGGGGAGAAGCGCCTGAAAAGGGGGCACACCCCCCAGTACACTCAATACACGGAGCTGTCAGACTCCCAAGAGCGTGTGTACTTTGCTACTAGGCAAAATACACACTACTGGAGGCCACAACCGTTGTACAAGGATAGCTCCCGGAGAGATCCGAGTAAAAGATGCGAGTACAACAATGACATCGGTCATAGCACCAATGAATGCAAGAATCTCAAGGACGAGATTGAAAACCTAATCCGGTTAGGCCACCTCTACGAGTGGATCAAAAACAGGTTGCCCCACCTTAATCCGGGCCAGGCGACTGTGGGTATGCCTCAGGGAACACCGGGGGGTACAACAGGGGCATTAGCTCCAGCTGCTCCCACGGGCGACGCCCCGCACATCCCCGGTCTGCCGCCCAAGCCTAATGGGAGGGTAGCCATGATCTCCGGAGGTCCCCATATCGGAGGAACTACTCGCAAGGAGCTTAAACGATACGCAGGGGCCGTGAAACACAATGAGGTTTGGGAGGTTACTCAACTCCCAGCTCAAAGGCCCCGACTGATGGACCAACCCATCACGTTCACGGAAGAAGACGCCAAGACAGTGCACTTCCCTCATCATGACCCATTGGTCATAGAGACCCCCATCGCGAATAAAGTGGTGGCCAGAGTCTTAATTGACAATGGAAGTTCCGTGAACCTACTCTTTAAGGAAGCCTTCACCGCAATAGGCTTGACGAACCGAGACCTCTCGCCTAGTGGTCCCAGCTCACAGGGTTTAACGGGACGACACTTATCCCAATGGGAAAAGTAAGGCTCCCAGTCACCTTGTGCCTGGACACCCCCCAGAGCATATTTAAATACTGCACTTTCGTAGTGGTGGACTGTCCGACAGCTTACAACGCGATCCTCGGCCGATCGGCCTTGGTAGACTTTGGCGCAGTCACATCGATTCGGCACCTGTGCCTGAAGTTCCCTACCCGGGAAGCCAGGATCGAAACGGTGAGGGGAAACCAGGGGGAAGCAAGACAATGTTACAATGTCGCAACCTACCTGCCCGTACTAATGGTCCGGGAGTCAGTTGAGCCAGAAGTGGCTGAAGAAGATGAGTTAGACCCCCGTGTGGGGTCCGAACGAATTGTGGAACCGATGGAGGATGTCGAGGAATTATCAGTGTGCGACCTCGACTCCACCAAAGTACTCCGGCTGGGGAAGAACCTAGATCCGGAGGAAAAAGAAAAAATAATAAAAACACTGAAGGGCGCCATCGACATCTTTGCATGGCGCCAAGAAGACATGACTGGCATAAGCCCTCATGTCATCACCCACGTACTCAACGTCAATCCGGACATGCCCCCCGTCCAGCAAAAGCGACGCCCGCACGACTCGGTGAAAGCCGAGGCTCTGGAGAAAGAGGTGGACAAACTTTTGACTAACGGCATGATCCGCGACGTATACTATCCGGAGTGGCTAGCCAATCCGGTCCTGGTGCCCAAGCCGAACGGAACTTGGCGAGTTTGTATAGATTTCACTAATCTAAACAAAGCTTGTCCGAAGGACTGCTTCCCGCTGCCCAGGATCGACCAGATGGTAGACGCCACTTCTGGGTTCAAACTGCTATCCTTCATGGACGCCTATGCTGGGTACAATCAAATAAAGATGCATACGGCAGACCAGGAGTGCACTACTTTCAGGACCGATAAGGGGGTATACTGTTACTTAGTCATGCCCTTCGAACTGAAAAATGCCGGAGCAACCTATGCAAGCGACTTAGAGGAATGTTCAAAGGCCTCCTGGGGCGAAATATGGAGGTTTATGTAGATGACATGCTCGTCAAATTCAAAGCATGCAACAACCAAGCAAGCGACTTAGAGGAATGCTTCGAAGTGGTCCGGAGATACGGCATGAAGCTCAACCCAAAGAAATGCACCTTTGGGGTCAAGTCAGGAGAGTTTCTGGGCTTCATCGTCAGTCAAAGAGGGATTGAGGCAAATCTGAAAAAAATCCAGGCTCTCCTGAGCATGCCAGCCCCCAAAAAGCATAAAGATGTGCAGAGCCTGAATTGAAAGGTAGCAGCCTTAAGCCGCTTCATCTCACGATCCACGGACAAGTGCATACCCTTCTTCAACATATTGAAGAAGTGCCAAAAGTTTGAATGGTCGGACGAGTGCGAGGAGGCATTCAAAAAACTAAAAGAGCACATGGCCAAGCCTCCTATCATATCAAAACCCGTTCTCGGAGAAGACCTATTTCTATATTTGGCTGTCTCCGAACACGCGATCAATGCTGCCCTAGTCCGGGAAGAAGAGAAAACTCAGCATCCTGTGTACTATGTCAGTAAGCGCATGATAGGAGCCGAAGCAAGGTACCCTGTAATTAAAAAGCTGGTTTTTTGCCTCCTGATGGCGTCAAGGAAATTGAGGCCATACTTCCAAGCACATCCGATCAAGATACTGACCAACCACCCGCTCCAGCAAGTCCTCCAAAAACCTGAAGCATCCGGAAGGCTCCTCAAGTGGGCAATGGAGCTAAGTCAATTTGACTTGCACTACATACCCCGAATTTCTATAAAAGGCCAAGCCTTGGCGGACTTCATTACTGAATGCAACGAAGTCGAGGCTACCGCGAATATGCCGGTACCGCCAATCCCCACATGGAGAGTATTTGTAGACGGAGCCTCCAATGAAAATGGTTCCGGAGCCGGAGTGGCGATGATATCACCAACCGGACTGCGACTGCAGGCGGCCCTACGGTTCGACTTCGCAGCTTCAAACAATGAGGCCGAATATGAAGCCCTAATAGCAGGACTGAAATTAGGAAAAGCCGTAGGAGCCAAAAAGAGTGGAAGTCTATAGTAATTCCCAATTGGTCGTAAACCAGATATCCGGAGAATACCAAACACGCGGCGAGCAAATGGCCGCGTACGTAACAATAGTCCGGGAACTACTCCACGAGTTCACTGACTACAAAATAGAAAGAATCCCTCGGGAAAAGAACGCTCACGCGGACTGTCTGGCTAAGTTAGCCTCAGATAGCGAAATCGAAGAGTTGGGGGTAGTACCAGTGGAACGCTTGGCAGAGCCAAGCATCAAAATAAAAGAGACCACGATAACGGTTGGGCAAGAACCCAGCTGGATGGTCCCCATCATAAAATACATAACAAAAGGTGAGTTGCCCCAAGAAAGGGCACTGTCTCAGAAGATTCAGTATCAGGCTCATCGTTATGTAATGATGGATCAAATTATCTACCGAAGAGGACTCAGCATGCCTTATTTAAGGTGTGTATCGGACCCTGAAGCTAGACAAATCATGCTAGAGGTCCACGAAGGGTTCTGTGGAGATCATACGGGAGGACCCAGTCTCTAAAAGAAAATATTGAGACAGGGGTACTTCTGGCCAACGATGAAAAAAGATTGCATAGACTACGTCCAAAAGTGTGATTCGTGTCAAAGGTTCGCGAACATACCGAGAGCTCCTCCAAATGAAATCACCCTCATGACTAGTCCCTGCCCCTTCGCGGTATGGGGAATAGATCTTATTGGGTCCCTGCCAACAGGAAAAGGAGGAGTAAATTATGCAATAGTAGCAGTAGACTACTTCACCAAATGGACGGAGGCTGAGCCCATGAAGACTATAACTGCTAAAAAAGCACTGGACTTTGTTATCAAAAACATAGTGTGTCGATATGGCTTGCCTCACAAAATAGTCTCTGACAATGGAAATCAATTCGATTGCGAGGAATTTATTGACTTCTGCAACCAACACGGAGTAGTGAAAAGCTTCTCCGCGGTGGCCAGACCTCAAACAAACGGTCAAGCGGAAGCAGTCAACAAAATCCTAAAGGTCACCTTGAAGAAAAAGCTGCTAGCCTGCAAAAACAACTGGCCTGAAGAGTTGCCTAGAGTGTTATGGGCCTACCGGACGACCCCCAGAACCACGACCGGTCACTCGCCTTTTTCAATGGCGTACGGTTGTGAAGCGATGGTCCCGGTAGAAACGTTATTCCCGTCCCACAGAGAACGACTTACGATCCAGCCACGAATCAGGCTTTGCTTCAAGAAGCCTTGGATCAAGTTGAAGAACTCCAGGACGAGTCTCAAATACGGATGGCAGCTTATCAAAAGAAGGTGACCAAGTATTTTAACTCTAAAGTTAAAAACAGAAAATTTGCTATTAGGGATATGGTCCTAAGAAGAGTCTTCCCAGCCACCCAGGAACCCGGAGTGGGGGTACTTGGGCCAAATTGGGAAGGACCATATGAAATCGAGGACGAAATCGGCTCAGGTACTTACAAGCTAAAAAGAATGGATGGAACCATTGTGCCAAGAGCCTGGAATGTCGATCACCTCAGAAAATATTACCAATAGCCAAGAATGTTACTTAGACTTTGATTAAAGAGTTTGTACCGTCTAAATGTATACATCCTCCACATGTTGAATAAAACTGAGTGCCTTAAAAACAAAGTTTCTATGCCACTCAGTGGGGTACTAGGGTATACCGCACGGACAGACAGAAAACAAACTAAGTAAAATACCCTGACCCAAAGGGCAGGTCAAAAAGAGTATGCACAAAAAAAAAAAAAAGCATAAGTATAAAAATCGTGATCCAAAGGACAGGTCAAAAAGAGAAATATGTGCATCAAAAAAGATCACGTATAAATATCCTAGCCCTAAAGGGCAGGTCAAAATATATACAAATGGCCCGGGGACAGGCCTTAGAAATTGTCTCCCCTCTAAATAAAAACAGCTATATAAATATTGTCTCAAAATAGCTGTATATAAACAAATATACAAAAAAAAAGAGAAGTGGGTGAAATCCTGGTTGTACTGGGTTAATCTCGAGCGGCCTAATCAATGCGCGGAGGGAGACGAGGTCCGCTGCGTGCCTCCACCATGGCATCAAGCTTTTTCTTCTTCTCCCGAAATTTGGCGATCATCTCCTCAGGTTTGGGGTAGAAGGTAAGCTTGATATTCTGGTCGTTGGTAGACCAAGCCATGAAGACGCCATCGTCAAAGCGCTTAGTGCACCGGCTGCAGGAAACGGGAGAAAGAAGCTCAGCCCTTTTTGCCTTCTTTGAGGCTTGTTCCTTGAAGTCCCGGAGCTCCTTCAGCTCCGCGGCCAGAGTGGCCCTGGATTCTAAGTTTGCCTGGTGAGTTTCCTCTAAGGATCTCACCTTGGCAGCCATCTCGTCCAAGGCTTCCCTGGCTCCCGAAGCTCCCGCCTGGCCTTTGCAGTGGCCTCGCCTTCCGCCCTCAGCTCCTTTTGGTGCCTGGCCTCCAGCCTGTCTCTCCGCAGGGCCTCCTCCCGGATCATCGCCTCCGCCTGGGCTTCCCTCCGCTTAGCCTCTTCCTCATTAGCTTTGGCAGCGGCCTCCCGGCGCTCAGCATCCTCTTGGTAAAACCGCCTCTCAGCAGTAAGATCCTGAAGAATCTTGATGACTTCGTCCATGTCCCCAAAATCAGACAGGACGAAGCCATGGTTGATTATGTTCTTGGAGAGACGGCCGACTTCCGCAGCAAGCTAAAAAACAATACAAGTATAAGAAAGAATCTCCAAAAAAGAAAACAATAAGGGGAAAAGCAAATTACGAAACACTTACCACAGTGAGGGAGTGGCTGAGATCCTGGACCTGGAAGATGGAGTTCAAGGATGCACAAGCAGCAAACCGCTTAGGTGCGCACCGTGTAAGCTGAGCGAACTCGCCAGTCATCTCCGCAGCAAAGGGAGCTAAGGTGGGCCCAAGGAAGCGACCAAACTAGTCCGACAGGGGGTCCAAATTTAGGTCCCACTGATTCTGGTACTCCGGGTTATTGATGGTGTTTTGCATCTCAACCCGCAGAACCCTCCTAAGGGCTTCCACCTCAGCATACCACTGGGAGTATTTGTCCATGGCGTAGTTGTGTTTAGCTATCCAGAGCTCCTGTCTCGCCTCATCTCCAGGAACCGGAGTCAGCACAATATTGGGAGGGGCAGTATGTTCCTCCAGGGGAGAGACCCCACCATCAAGACCGTGGGCCAGAGTATCGGCTCTCCGAGGCCGCTTGGGCTCCTCCTGGGCAATCATTTTGCCTTTACGTTTGCGAATCAGAGCAATTTCTTGCTCTTCTTCACCTTCTTCAGCTTCCTCAGGAAGAGCCCGGAGCCCTCCTACACCTTCTTCACCTTCCTCAGAAAAGCCCCATTGCTTTTCTTGACCTTCTCCCGGCAGCACCTCCTCATCATCCACTAAATCAATAGTGTCTGGAGGAGCACTGGAAGAAATCTTTAAAGCGGGGACCATCGGGGAAGAAGTAAAGGGAGGAGGAGCCTCAGGAGTGTGAACCCCGGCAAGTTCGGCCATAATGGCGTCCATAGAAGCACCTGCTACAACAAAAGAAAGCAAGTGTTAGGACATCCGTGGGAAACCACCAACAAAAGATATGACAAGCAAGCTAGTCCTACCCTGACTCTCTAATTCGGCCCTAGCAAAGTTCCAAATTTTGATGCTGGCAGCATCATCTCCGAGATAGCTGTCCGAAGGCCGGAACCAGCTGGATGTAATGTAAGCTGAAGGGCCTAAAGGAACGGGCTCCGGAGGACCAGAACCCATCCGAGACCGACCTAGGAAATCTCTTAAGTTTGAAAAATAAACTCCTTCAAATGGTCTCCCCACCGGGTCGAGGGCATCCTAAACCTATAAAGACGCTAGTCGAACCCTACGGGCCTAAGACTGGCATATTCGCCAGCAGAAGGGACATAATGAACTACCAAAGGAGACTTACCGCCGGCGCCGGAAGTGCTGGCACCAGGGGCCCCAGTGTTCGGCTCTTGAGCCGAAGGCTGTGGCCTGGGAGCCTTTCTCTCCGCTGAGTCCCCAATATGAAGGGGCTTCCTCGCGATCGCCTGACTCTTTCTCTCCACCGGGCTCCCCACGCGAAGTGACCTCCCGGAAGCCGCCTGGGCGTTAGAGTATGCCTTCTTTTGAGCCTTCCGGTAGAGATACTCATGGTACTTCTTCTCTGCAGTGGCAATGATCTCGTCCCGGAAGGTCTTCTCCACGACCGCCGCCCTCACGTTGGGAATGATAACCCGGGAAAGGTTAGAGTCCTCCACGGATTGGTGCGGAAGGATGAGTTTTGCCTTCCTGCAGTTCTCCGTAGTGACCAGGCCCCCGACGTCAAGATCAGCCCGGTCGTAAGAGGCAAAGGCCTGGGCTCTCTGAAGAAAGACCTGAGTAGGTGCAGTCCGTTCATAGGGAGGAATCCTGACCCACTCAGTAAGGAGCTCCGGATGGTCCACTGCCCGGAACCCGGAGGAGAAGAAAAAACGATGGCGATACTCCTTAACGTGAGTTTTCCTATTATACGGGACCACCCCTTCGTTAGCAGGGTGGGCCCGGAACCCGTAAAAACCATCCTTAAGTTTGTCCCCCTTCTTGGGGACGGAAACAAGT
The DNA here is from genome assembly GCF_029168945.1 of Cannabis sativa. NCBI lineage: Eukaryota > Viridiplantae > Streptophyta > Magnoliopsida > Rosales > Cannabaceae > Cannabis > Cannabis sativa. The sequence goes on from NC_083607.1 coordinate 21,784,109, forward strand.
TCGTAAAAATACAATATTTCCGCCGGGCGGGGAGATCCCCATCCCCGGGCGGAATAAAATATAAATAAGCCTGAAAGCAGGCGGTATGCTTGGGGAATAAGTTGGTATGGCGCAACGCCGACAAAAACTAAAAAATTAACAAAATAATCTTGAAGAGGAAGCATGGCCCCAGCCATCAGATGCGTCTGGCTCCAGGCCCCGAAGCCGCCGTAATTGTGATTGGGCGTCTCCGCGTCGCGAGGTGGCCGATGGTAGGTCCCTGATGTGGAAGGCTTGATTCCAGCTACCTCCACGATGTTCTCCAACTGATGGGGACAGGTCAGAGTGGAGTGAAGCTCGGCCGCCTCCCATCCGGTCGCCCGAGACTTGTACCCCTCCTGGGCAACAGGACCCAGGGAAACCTCCTCAAGGGTAGCCAGGCGCTTACCGCTTTTCTTCGATGATTTTGAGCCAGAAGCAGACATTTTTTGATTCTGTAAAAAGAGTAAGATTCTAGCAGTTAGGCCCCATACCAAACCCTAAATCAAGAAAAAGGGAATGGGGGTCCCCTAACCGCTGGAAAGAGGCCCCCTCCGGACACCTGTCATACAGGAAACCCTAGGAGGATTCCCTGGATAAGAGTCGGGTGCAATAAATTCACAGAAGACGGCCTTACACGCTAAAGAAAACAGAAAGAAAAAAGTTTGTCCTATGCCCTAAGCAACCATTATACGAAGAACGTATGGTCTTCTACAAAAAATAACAACAGAGGCGTGACAACAACAATCCTATCACTAGAGCAGTAAACTCAAACCGATTATATGAAGGATTTAAACACTTGCATGCCCAGAAACATCGAATGCAAACCCAGAAAAGAACAAACAGATAAGTAACAGCATGCCATTCAATAATAAAGCAAAGGGTGCAAAGAACTTACGATGAAGTGTTGAAACTGGGGGTCCTGCTGTGAATCGAATAGAGGCAAGAAGGACTGATAGTAACGAACGAAGAGGAACTGGAGAAAATTGCAAAGTGTTTAAAGGCGTTGTTTTGGGTCTGAGAATTTTCTCTCTAGGAAATTAGAGCAAAGTTGGCAAGAAATGGGAAGTAACTGAAATGTAGAAAAGGTGGTGGCTTTTATAGGCAAAGCTGCATGAGGAACAGGCGTCATCACCTACCAATCAAACGGTGGGGGAAGCGCACGATTCGAATGCTCAAAGATCAACGGACCAGATCGATTTGCAATAAAGGCGGTGGAAACGTTTGAGTATCCATCTGACACCATTAATGCGCCGTATCAATCAATGGGCGCGAAACGAATAGACCCCTGCAAAAAGTGAATCGCTGCATTAAAAGCCATCATTAAATACACCCTCACGCGCTCAAAGCTCGTGCCAGGAAATCGAGGAGTCAACCGGAGGCACTTGAACAAGCCTTGTTTCATTTTTCAAATAAACAAGGCTTCGGGGGTAAATGTTGCCCCAGATTTTGCCCAATATACGTGGACCAACCAGATAAGGATACGTGGATCAAGCAATTTACAATATTTGCTAAGTCTTTATGCCATAAGGTAGCGTCCGGGATGTAGCCCCCGGAGAAGGCACATGGAACTCCACATGCTCCCGGAAGCTCGAATAACGCTAAGGCATCTCCGCGAGGTGTCAAGTTTCTCCTGAGCAATCAAGTCGCATTAAATGCCGCATGGGAGGAAGCGTGTTGGGACTGCTACACGCAATAAAGTCTGACGGCACAACCTCCAACCAACAGCTGCGTAGTAATGATCATTTAAGTCTAGCAACGGCTACACTGTGAAGAGTCACATCAGTCAAAAGGCAATAAGGACATTCCACATAAAAACCCTACAGCACCTAGGGATTTGACCATGCATTACCCATGGTATATTCATTGGGAATGCCCAACTTTATGGATACTTACAGATACACTTGTAAGGATAACTCTGGGGATCACCCCACCAAAAACACTATAAATACCCCCTCAAAGCTCATTAAATGGGATCGAGAATCTTGGGTTGCATATGAGCAAGTAGAGTAAATACTCACCAAGAACATTCTCTGTATTTATAAGAGTGAAACACTCCCCAAATACATTCTCTGTATTAAAGACATCCATAAATAACAATGACTCGTGGACTAAGGCTCATTAACGCCCCAACCACGTAAAAATCCTTCTCTCAATTTCTTACAGCTCAGTAACTTTATAATATTTTATTAGTTGCCGAAAACTTCGGTCAACATATCTCAATTTAAGTGATTATCTTTTCAAAACTTTGAAAAATATCTAATTTAATTTGTTATAGAAAGAATCTAATAAAAAACTTAAATATCACTACTACAAATATTAGAATTTGCGACGGTCCTAAAAACGATTTTTTTCGGGGACCGTCGCTAAAAAAATTAAGAACTATTTAAAACCGTCGGGAAAAATTTAGTATTCCCGACGGTTTAAAATTGTAGTAAACAAAATAGGCGACGTTTTCTAATAAAATACAATTTTTAATGGACCTTTATAGGCGACAGTTTTAAACCGTCGCCTATAAGGGTCCATTAAAAAATCATCACCTACTTCTTGCCACATTTCCCACGTGCCCACCTACTTTTTTTCTATTTCCCAGATGTCCACCTATATCTTCTCACCTATTTTTTCTCCATTTCCCACACCCTAAAACGAAAATCTTCACTCTCCAAAACCCCACCCACGCCTCCGCACCATCGCCCTCCTCTCTCGCCATCTTCCTCCCTCTCTCGATCTCCATTTCTTTTTGTCTCTCTCGTCCATCGATCTCCACCCACCCCTCCTCTTGTTGGTCTCTTTCTACTCTTCGTCGCATATGTCGGACCACCACCACCTCCCGTCGGTGTCCCTCTCATCTTCATCTCATACGTCGGACCACCACCACCTCCCGTCCGTCTCCCTCTCTCTTTCTCTCTCTCCAAGCTCGGTATAAATACATTTATTTATTTATATACTTTTTTATTTATTATCTATATTTATTTTGTTATAGTAAAAATTTAATGTGCTTTAAAGTTAGTTGTTATTGTAACAAAATTAATTAGTTGTTTTATTTTAATTTAGGTAAAATTATAAAGCTAATGGAGGAAAAAATGGGGGAAAATATAGATTTTTCTGCCATTAATGGCAGAAAAATTTGTATTTTTTTTTTACATTCACGGCGGTTTAAAATCGTCGCCTATAGCAGGGTATAGAAGATGGTTTTAAACTGTGCCCTATACTATAGGCGACGGTTTTAACCCGTCGGGAAACCCACATTAGCGACGGTTTTGAACCGTCACCTATTATGCCCGTTTTGCGACGGTCGTATAGGCGACGGTTATAAAAACCGACGGGAATACTTTAAACGACTATTTGAAAACGTCGGGATAACCCATTTTTCTAGTAGTGTATTTTCAAATTCAACTAAATATCAAAATTAAGTTGTGGCCACCTAATTTTGAAAATATTCTATTTTAAGTTTAAAATTAACTTAAAAATATCTCAAGAATCTTCAATAACCAATTCCTAGAATTCCTCAACTTAATTTTAAATTCAAAAAATATTCAAATTTATGTTTGATAAGAAAAATCAGTTAAAAATAACTAATTTATAACTTAAATAGGAATATTTAATAAATAAGCTTCAGAAAGAATCTAGTTAGTTAAAATTCTTATTTAATTAAATACAAGAAAAGTACAAATAGTTTATCTAGAAATAATATCTTAAAACTAAGAGTGTTTTTCTTAAAATTAACTTTAAAATATTAAAATGAAAATAAATTTCATATATTTTAAAAGTTAATTATGTTGCTAATCAATTTTATTAGGTGAAACTAATTTAATTAACCTAGCACAATTATCCAAATCAGGCAAATGGGCCTTCACAATTGGGGTAGTTCTTGTGAGGGGGAGCTGGGTTCAGTATGTCGTACCCACTTCTATTGGCCCCCAACTCTCACACAAGGCCCAAAAGAGAGGAATTTAACCTTAAAATAAATAACTGTTATTAATTGAATAGGTCCAAAAACTAAATGGACCTAAATAAAATCTATCAGGGTGTGACATTTTATTTAGCAACAACCTATATGCATCTATAATAAAATAAACATATAGGCTCACACAGGCACACAAATTTGGATGGAACCCTATCATGTTTCTAGGTCATACACAGATGAAAGAAGAATGTAAAATTTACCTGTTACAAATTATTTACTTGACCTATTGACAATTGAACCATGGGTTAAAATTAGATCATTAGATCTGTCAACAAGTTAACCATGGCAATTTAGATCAAGCAATAATAGGTTTTTATAAAACTTACACATAACCTAAAACACATACTCCTGCAACAAGTTGACCTGGATAGTTGGATGTAGGATTTATTTAATTTTAAATTAATTAAATTTCGAAAATAATAAATAATAATAAAAAAAAAATATTTTTCGGATTTTTTAATTAAAATAAAATAATATTTAAAATTAAACCTACAATTTTTGAAAAATTAGGTTTCAACTAACCTAAATATCATTTTAAAAAAAAATTGCTAACCACTTTTAAAACTTTCATGTTATTTTATAAATTAAATATTTAATAAAATAAAAAATGATAAATAAATATCTTTTTCTGATTTTATAATTTAATTTAAATAAAAAAAATAAAAAAATTTAAAAGTTAGCAAAATATATTATTTTTATTCAAAATATCATGATTATAGCAATCTTATTTTAAATTGTAAATAAGGTCAAATTATTTAAAAAAAAATTAATATCTGACCTTAAATTTAAAAAATAAAATAAAATAATCAAATTTAAAAATAAGATAAAAATTAAGCAAAAAGATAGATTTTTACCTATTTTTAAATTCAAATTACACTAATATCTAAAATTAATTTTAAAAAATTCAAATTAATTTATTTTTGATAATTAGATTTGAAATATGAAAAGTAAAAATCAAAATACCAAACTACACAACAAATCGGAAGTTAATTCCATGAAATAGCATGAAAAATTGAAGAAAACAAAATTTTTTTGCAAGTGGTACGGACAGTATGCATTGCATACTGTCCAATGCATATTGTCCACACCCACGAGCAGGGAGGCTTAACTGAGTGGACACGGCGCAAGAGGCTACTAGCAGCCTCTCCGCACGCGCCCAGGGACGGTTTCAAATAGGCGCCCATGTCCTGACCGAGAAATCTCGGACAACAGGCTGTCTGAGCGCGTGCATCCGAGGGAATCACCCTCATCCACGCGCGTAGGGTGGGTGACACCATCCTGATATTTTCCGATTTTCAAAAATTCATAACTAATTCAAATAAAATCGAAATTGAGTTCTGTAAAAAAGTAAATTGCTTAATTTTTTCCAAAATATCGTATAAAAATAATTTCAGAAACAGAATTTCAATTATTTTTCACAAAAAATTCACAAACATCAATCAATCATCATATAACACATAGATCAACATGAAACCATCCAAATCACATACAAATCGTTTTAAGTCCAAATTTCTTGCAAGCAAATCAATTACCATGGCTCTGAAGCCAGTTGTTAGAATTTATTTTACCAGGATCTTAGATCTACTCACAAGTATGTTGTTTAACATGCTAAATATGAACTTTCTAAAACGATAATAAACACATATAAAGTTAAGAAAACCTTACATTGGTTGCAGCGAAATAATATGTCTCCTTCCACTCAGATCTCTAACCCTTGTATCTTTTCTGTCGTAGAGTATTATCAAGATCTGAGCCCGAATGTCCTTCTCTTTGTATTCGATCCTTCACGATCTTCCAATCTATGATTGAGGTACCACTTGCTGTGTGTGGGCACTACTCTATCACTAGGGTTTCGAAATTATGAAGAAGAAAAGAGAGAGAGAGAGAGGGTCAGCTATAGATAGAAAGTGGAAGGCTCAATTTTTCTGAAAGGCAATCTCTTGAATTACTGAAACACTCTTTAAAAACTCTTAAAAAAATTGTTCTTTTAGACTGAGCCTGTTGGGTTTTATGCCCTAAATAAAACTCATTTCAATATAATCAGATTTATTAGTTAATAAAGATCAGAAAATAACATTTTATGTTGCATGGTTCGCATGATTTATTTCATGATTATATGTATATAATGTATGAATTCTATTTAAGTCCAGAACATATGAATTTTTTAATGATTATAGTGTTGTTAGCACAGTGGAATATAATCTTGATTATATGTTCGAAAGTTTATTCCCTGATTTGTCAGAACACTGGATTTAGACTGGCATGGTATAATCAGCGATTGGTATTCTTACACCTTGGATAAGTGGTATGTCCTTTCCAGGGCATTGGCAAAGTTTACCAGTATCGGATGTATGGAGTATACATCGGAAGGGGCCGATATTGAACTTTGATTAGATATATTAAAATTTACCGTAATATCTATTCAATTCAATGTCACCTGTTGATCCTAGATCAAATGATCTTAATCCTGATATGTTTAGGTTCGATCTCAAGAGTATTATACATGTTCTTTGATATGTTAGTTAAGCCTACCTTTTGGGTCAGGGTGATACGTACATTTTGGGAACATGATAGTGCAATTGAGTAGGAGCGCTAACATAAATATGGAATCTATAGCTTCTATCTGACAAATAGAAAGTAAAGGATGATTTCCTTCGAGCTTGACCAAACGAAAATAAATGGTGGAGTACTCATTTCACTTAGCTGAAATATCATTTATATGGGGTTAAGTGTTTTAAGGATAAAATACATTGCAGGGTGTTACGGTAATCTAATCTCTTTACATTGTAGATCATCTATATAGAGGATCATTGATCAAATTAGGATTATAACAATGGATAACTAATGACGTGTCTATATGGTGGAACATATAGAGCGTTCTATATACTGAGAGTACAATTCTATGTTCTTTAAGTGGATTCAACGAAGAATTAATAAGTCAGTGAATTTAAGATATAAATTCTTGATCTGCTTATTAGAAGCTTAGATATATAGACCCATGGTCCCCATACTAGTTGAGACCATACTGCTTGTAAGACTCAGTTAATTGATTTTGATTAATCAATTATAATTCTAAAGTTAGACTATGTCTAGTTTATGAATTTTCACTAAGCAAGGGCGAAATTGTAAAGAAAAGAGATTCTAGGTTTATTTATTAATTAAGAGACTTTATATGTCTAATTAATAAATATATTAAATGAAAATCTTATATAATAATTAATTTTTAGTTATTAAATAATTAGAATTGGCATTTAAATGGTTAAATTGGAAAATTGGCGTTTTTGAGAAAATGGGATGGAAAAATGACAAAATGACAAAATTGCAAAGTGGGCCCATTATCCATTCTAGGGCCGGTCACTTAGTGTGAATTAACTATTTATTTTTCTATTATTTTAATGCCAAAGAATTCTATCCTAAACCTAGGTGGTTACCTATAAATAGATAGTGATGGCTCTCATTCACACTTAACTTTGTCAGATGAAAACTGAGCCTCTTTCTATTTACCCTAGCCGCCACTTCTTCTTCTCTTTTCCTCTTCAATTTTTCGAACCTTGAGTGAATGAGTGAGTTCCCACACACATCAAGTGGTATCTCAATCATAGTGTGTAAGAGTGTAGGAGATTCCAAACAACAAGAAGGAGAATCTGTTGGGTTTTGTGCCCTAAATAAAACCCTTTACAATCTGATTAGTTTCAATATAAGAAATTTGAAGTGATTTATGTTTGCATAAATTTTACATGCTAATGGTTTAATATGTTTATTACATTTACACACAGAATCTGTTAAGTTCAGATCATATGTTTATTCACAATTACAGTACCGTCAACACAGTGGAATGTGATTGTGATTATATGAATCAAAAGACTAAGTCCCTGTTTCATCAGTGTTTTGGATTTACACTAATGTGATAATCAGCGATGATGTGTACTTACACTTGGAGTAAGTGTTATGTTCTTTCCAGGACATTGGTAAAGTATACTAGTTTCGAATGTATGGAGTATACATTGGACTGGACCGATATTGCAACTTAGTTAAGATATTATAAACTTACCGTCATATCTTTCCAAGTAAATATCAGTAGTTGATCTTAAGATTAAAAGAATCTAAATCCTGATATGCTTAGGCTCAACTCAGGAGTACTATTCATGTTCTTTGATTTATTAGTTAAGCCTACTTTTGGGTCAGGGTGATACGTATATTTTGGGAACATGATAGTATGATTGAGTGGGAGTGCTGAACATAAAGATGGAATCTATAGCTTCTACTGGTGTATAGAAGTCAAGTGATGATTCCATTTGAGCTTAGCTAAATAGAAGTAAATGGATGAGCTCTTGTTTAAGTGACTAATTCTTAGATCACTAAATATCATTTACAGGTAGCTAAGTGTTTTAAGGGGCAAAATACGTTGAGGGGTGAGAACGGTAAAATTATCCCATCTTGATGTAAATCATCTATATAGAGGATCTCTGATAACAATAATATTATAACAATGGTTAAATGAGATAGCATATCTATATCGTGGAACATATAATATGCTCTATATAAGTCTGAGAGTGCAATTCTAAGTTCTAAGAGTGGATTCAACGAGGAATTAATAAGTAGGGATTTACTTAGTAAATTCGATTCACTTATTGGAAGCTCAACATATAATCCATGGTCCCCATTCTGGTTGAGACTATACTTCTTGTAAAACTCAATAATGGATTTGTGATTAATCAATTATAATTCTAAAGTTAGACTATGTCTGATTTGTCAATTTTCACTAAGCATGGGCGAAATTGTAAAGAAAAGAGATTCTAGGTTTATTTAGTAATTAATAGACTTTATATGTCTAAATAATAATTAAATTAAATGACAATATTATTTAATAATCTATTTTAGTTATTAAATAATTAGAATTGGCATTTAAATGGTTAAATTGGAAAATTGGCATTTTTGAGAAAATGGGATGCAAAAATGACAAAATGGCAAAATTGCAAAGTGGGCCCATTATCCATTCTAGGGCCGGTCGCTTAGTGTGATTTAACTATTCATTTTTCTATTATTTTAATGCCAAAGAATTCTAACCTAAACCTAGGTGGTTACCTATAAATAGATAGTGATGGCTCTCATTCACACTTAACTTTGTCAGATGAAAACTGAGCCTCTTTCTATTTACCCTAGCCGCCACTTCTTCTTCTCTTTTCCTCTTTAATTTTTCGAACCTTGAGTGAATGAGTGAGTTCCCACACACATCAAGTGGTATCTCAATCATAGTGTGTAAGAGTGTAGGAGATTCCAAACAAGAAGAAGGAGAATCTGTTGGGTTTTGTGCCCTAAATAAAACCCTTTACAATCTGATTAGTTATCAATATAAGAAATTTGAAGTGATTTATGTTTGCATAAATTTTACATGCTAATGGTTTAAAATGTTTATTACATTTACACACAGAATCTGTTAAGTTCAGATCATATGTTTATTCACAATTACAGTACCGTCAACAAAGTGGAATGTGATTGTGATTATATGAATCAAAAGACTAAGTTCCTGTTTCATCAGTGTTTTGGATTTACACTAATGTGATAATCAGCGATGATGTGTACTTACACTTGGAATAAGTGTTATGTTCTTTCCAGGACATTGGTAAAGTATACTAGTTTCGAATGTATGGAGTATACATTGGACTGGACCGATATTGCAACTTAGTTAAGATATTATAAACTTACCGTCATATCTTTCCAAGTAAATATCAGTAGTTGATCTTAAGATTAAAAGAATCTAAATCCTGATATGCTTAGGCTCAACTCAGGAGTACTATTCATGTTCTTTGATTTATTAGTTAAGCCTACTTTTGGGTCAGGGTGATACGTATATTTTGGGAACATGATAGTATGATTGAGTGGGAGTGCTGAACATAAATATGGAATCTATAGCTTCTACTGGTGTAAAGAAGTCAAGTGATGATTCCCTTTGAGCTTAGCTAAATAGAAGTAAATAGAGGAGCTCTTGTTTAAGTGATTAATTCTTAGATCACTAAACATCATTTATAGGTAGCTAAGTGTTTAAAGGGGCAAAATACGTTGAGGGGTGAGTACGGTAAAATTATCCCATCTTGATGTAAATCATCTATATAGAGGATCTTTGATCACAATAAGATTATAACAATGGTTAAATGAGATAGCATATCAATATCGTGGAACATATAATATGCTCTATATAAGTCTGAGAGTGCAATTCTAAGTTGAAAGAGTGGATTCAATGAGGAATTAATAAGGTTGGATTTACCTAGTAAATTCAGTTCACTTATTGGAAGCTCAGCATATAGATCCATGGTCCCCATTCTGGTTGAGACTATACTTCTTGTAAAACTCAATAATGGATTTGTGATTAATCAACTATAATTCTAAAGTTAGACTATGTCTGATTTGTCAATTTTCACTAAGCAGGGGCGAAATTGTAAAGAAAAGAGATTCTAGGTTTATTTATTAATTAATAGACTTTATATGTCTAAATAATAATTAAATTAAATGACAATATTATTTAATAATCTATTTTAGTTATTAAATAATTAGAATTGGCATTTAAATGGTTAAATTGGAAAATTGGCGTTTTTGAGAAAATGGGATGCAAAAATGACAAAATGGCAAAATTGCAAAGTGGGCCCATTATCCATTCTAGGGCCGGTCGCTTAGTGTGATTTAACTATTTATTTTTCTATTATTTTAATGCCAAAGAATTCTAACCTAAACCTAGGTGGTTACCTATAAATAGATAGTGATGGCTCTCATTCACACTTAACTTTGTCAGATGAAAACTGAGCCTCTTTCTATTTACCCTAGCCGCCACTTCTTCTTCTCTTTTCCTCTTCAATTTGTAGAACCTTGAGTGAATGAGTGAGTTCCCAAGCACATCAAGTGGTATCTCAATCATAGTGTGTAAGAGTGTAGGAGATTCCAAACAACAAGAAGGAGAATCTGTTGGGTTTTGTGCCCTAAATAAAACCCTTTACAATCTGATCAGTTATCAATATAAGAAATTTGAAGTGATTTATGAATGCATAAATTTTACATGCTAATGGTTTAATATGTTTATTACATTTACACACAGAATATGTTAAGTTCAGATCATATGTTTATTCAAAATTACAGTACCGTCAACACAGTGGAATGTGATTGTGATTATATGAATCAAAAGACTAAGTCCCTGTTTCATCAGTGTTTTGGATTTACACTAATGTGATAATCAGCGATGATGTGTACTTACACTTGGAGTAAGTGTTATGTTCTTTCGAGGACATTGGTAAAGTATACTAGTTTCGAATGTATGGAGTATACATTGGACTGGACCGATATTGCAACTTAGTTAAGATATTATAAACTTACCGTCATATCTTTCCAAGTAAATATCAGTAGTTGATCTTAAGATTAAAAGAATCTAAATCCTGATATGCTTAGGCTCAACTCAGGAGTACTATTCATGTTCTTTGATTTATTAGTTAAGCCTACTTTTGGGTCAGGGTGATACGTATATTTTTGGAACTTGATAGTATGATTGAGTGGGAGTGCTGAACATAAATATGGAATCTATAGCTTCTTCTGGTGTATAGAAGTCAAGTGATGATTCCCTTTGAGCTTAGCTAAATAGAAGTAAATGGATGAGCTCTTGTTTAAGTGACTAATTCTTAGATCACTAAATATCATTTACAGGTAGCTAAGTGTTTTAAGGGGAAAAATACGTTGAGGGGTGAGAACGGTAAAATTATCCCATCTTGATGTAAATCATCTACATAGAGGATCTTTGATCACAATAAGATTATAACAATGGTTAAATGAGATAGCATATCAATATCGTGGAACATATAATATGCTCTATATAAGTCTGAGAGTGCAATTCGAAGTTCTAAGAGTGGATTCAACGAGGAATTAATAAGTAGGCATTTTTCTAGTAAATTCGGTTCACTTATTGGAAGCTCAGCATATAGATGCATGGTCCCCATTCTTGTTGAGACTATACTGCTTGTAAGACTCAATAATGGATTTGTGATTAATCAATTATAATTCTAAAGTTAGACTATGTCTGATTTGTGAATTTTCACTAAGCAGGGGCGAAATTGTAAAGAAAAGAGATTCTAGGTTTATTTATTAATTAATAGACTTTATATGTCTAAATAATAATTAATTAAATGACAATATTATTTAATAATCTATTTTAGTTATTAAATAATTAGAATTGGTATTTAAATTGTTAAATTTGAAAATCGGCGTTTTTGAGAAAATGGGATGCAAAAATGAGAAAATGGCAAAATTGCAAAGTTGGCCCATCATCCATTCTAGGGCCGGTCGCTTAGTGTGATTTAACTATTTAATTTTCTATTATTTAAATGCCAAAGAATTCTAACCTAAACCTAGGTGGTTACCTATAAATAGATAGTGATGGCTATCATTCACACTTAACTTTGTCAGATGAAAACTGAGCCTCTTTCTATTTACCCTAGCCCCCACTTCTTCTTCTCTTTTTCTCTTCAATTTTTCAAACCTTGAGTGAATGAGTGAGTTCCCACACACATCAAGTGGTATGTCAATCATAGTGTGTAAGAGTGTAGGAGATTCCAAACAAGAAGAAGGAGAATCTTTTGGGTTTTGTGCCCTAAATAAAACCCTTTACAATCTGATTAGTTATTAATATAAGAAATTCTAAGTGATTTATGTTTGCATAAATTTTACATGCTAATGGTTTAATATGTTTATTACATTTACACACAGAATCTGTTAAGTCCAGATCATATGTTTATTCATAATTACAGTACCGTCAACACAGTGGAATGTGATTGTGATTATATGAATCAAAAGTCTAAGTCCCTGTTTCATCAGTGTTTTGGATTTACACTAATGTGATAATCGGCGATGATGTGTACTTACACTTGGAGTAAGTGTTATGTTCTTTCCAGGACATTGGTAAAGTATACTAGTTTCGAATGTATGGAGTATACATTGGACTGGACCGATATTGCACTGAGTTAAGATATTATAAACTTACCGTCATATCTTTCCAAGTAAATATCAGTAGTTGATCTTAAGATTAAAAGAATCTAAATCCTGATATGCTTAGGCTCAACTCAGGAGTACTATTCATGTTCTTTGATTTATTAGTTAGGCCTACTTTTGGGTCAGCGTGATACGTATATTTTGGGAACATGATAGTATGATTGAGTGGGAGTGCTGAACATAAATATGGAATCTATAGCTTCTACCGGTGTATAGAAGTCAAGTGATGATTCCCTTTGAGCTTAGCTAAATAGAAGTAAATGGATGAGCTCTTGTTTAAGTGACTAATTCTTAGATCACTAAATATCATTTACAGGTAGCTAAGTGTTTTAAGGGGCAAAATACGTTGAGGGGTGAGAACGGTAAAATTATCCCATCTTGATGTAAATCATCTATATAGAGGATCTTTGATCACAATAAGATTATAACAATGGTTAAATGAGATAGCATATCTCTATCGTGGAACATATAATATGCTCTATATAAGTCTGAGAGTGCAATTCTAAGTTCTAAGAGTGGATTCAACGAGGAATTAATAAGTAGGGATTTTTTTAGTAAATTCGGTTCACTTATTGGAAGCTCAGCATATAGATCCATGGTCCCCATTCTAGTTGAGACTATACTGTTTGTAAGACTCAATAATGGATTTGTGATTAATCAATTATAATTCTAAAGTTAGACTATGTCTGATTTGTGAATTTTCACTAAGCAGGGGCGAAATTATAAAGAAAAGAGATTCTAGGTTTATTTATTAATTAATAGACTTTATATGTCTAAATAATAATTAAATTAAATGACAATATTATTTAATAATCTATTTTAGTTATTAAATAATTAGTTTTGGCATTTAAATGGTTAGAATTGGAAAATTGGCGTTTTTGAGAAGATAGAGATAAAAATTGTGAAAACTGTAAAATCCGTGTAAGGCCTATTAACACCTATGGCCGGCCACTTGGACAGCTTTTTCCGATTAATATTTTAATTATTTTAATGCCAAATAATTACTAACCTAAACCTAGTAGTTGCCTATAAATAGAAAGTGATGGCTCAGTCAAATAACAAGTTTTCAACAAGCTTTCTGTCAGAAAATCACTTTTTCAGAAAACTGAGCCTTCCCTCTTTCTCTATAGTGGAACTTAACCCTCTCTCTTTTCCTCTTCATAATTTGGAAACCCTCAGTGATAGAGTAAGTGCCCACACACAGCAAGTGGTACCTCAATCATAGATTGGAAGACTGTGAAGGATCACACACAAAGAGAAGGACATTCGGGCTCAGATCTTGATAATACTCTGAGACAGATTGGATACAAGGGTTAGAGATTTGAGTGGAAGGAGACATTATTCCGGTGCAACCAATGTAAGGTTTCCTTAACTTTATATGTGTTTATTTATCGTTTTAGAAAGTTCATATTTAGGGTGTTAAACAACATACTTGTGAGTAGATCTAAGATCCTGGTAAAATTAATTCCAACAACTGGCCTCAGAGCCATGGTAATTGATTTGCTTGCAAGAAATTTGGACTTTAAAACGATTGTTTGTGATTTGGATGGTTTCGTGTTGTGTTGTGTGTTATATGATGATTGATTGATGTTTGTGAATTTTCGTGAAAAATAATTGAAATTCTGTTTCTAGAATTATTTTTTTTGGATATTATGGAAAAAATTAAGCAATTTACTTTTTTAGAGAACTCAATTTCGATTTAATTTGAATTAGTTATGATTTTTTGAAGTTTCGAAAAAATATCGGGATGAAGCACTCACCCATGCGCGCGCGGAACCGAGTGATCCTCGGTCATACGCGTGTTCGGACAAGATTTTGTCCGAGCAACACGTCCAGGGGTGTCTGAAACACCTTCTCCGCACGCGGACATGCAGCAGCTTCATCCCAGCACGGAGGTTTCTCCGCAGGGGTGTCTGTACAACTCGAATTTTTTTCGTTTTTCTTCGATTTTTCATGCTATTTCATGGATTTAACTTCCGATTTTTTGTGTAGTTTTGTATTTAGATTTTTATTTTTCAATTTTCAATTCTAATATCAAAAATAAATTAATTTGAATTTTTTAAATTAATCTTAGATATTAGTGTAATTTGAATTTGAAAAACAAGTAAAAATCTATCTTTTTGCTTTTTTTTTATCTTATTTTTTTTAAAATTTGATTATATCTTATCTTATTTTTAAATTTATGGTTAGATATTAATTTTTTTTAAATTAATTTTTTTTGAATTTGACCTTATTTAAATTTAAGATAAGATAACTATAATCATGATATTTTGAATAGAAATAAGATATTTTGCTAACTTTTAAATTTTGTTATTTTATTTATTTAAATTAAATCATAAAATCTGAAAAAGATATTTTTTTTTTTTTAATTTTCATTGAATATTTGATTGATAAAATAACATTTTTTTTAAGTAGTTAGCAAATTTTGAAATGATATTTAGGTTAGTTGAAACCTAATTTTTCAAAATTGTAGGTTTAATTTTAAATATTATTTTATTATTTTTAAAATTCAAAAATAAATGTTTTTTATTTATTTATTTTTTCGAAATTTAATTATTTAAAATTAAATAAATCCTACATCCAACTATCCAGCTAACCTTGTTGCAGGAGTATGTGTTTTAGCTTGTTTGTAAAGTTTTATAAAACCTATTATTGCTTGATCTAAATTGCCATGGTGAACTTGTTGACAGATCCAATGATCCGATTTGAACCCATGGTTCAATTGACGATAGGTCAAGTAAATAATTAGTAACAGGTAAATTTTACAATCTTCTTTCATCTGTGTATGACCTAGCAACATGATAGGATCCATCCAAATGTGTGCCTGTGTAAGCCTATATGTTTATTTTATTATATAGATGCATATAAGTTGTTGCTAAATAAAATGTCACACCATGATAGATTTTATTTAGGTCCATTTAGTTTTTGGACCTATTCAATTAATAACAGTTATTTATTTTAAGGTTAAATTCCTCTCTTTTGGGCCTTGTGTGAGAGTTGGGGGCCATTAGAAGTGGGTACGACATACTGAACCCAGCTCCCCCTCACATAAACTACCCCAATTGTGAAGGCCCATTTGCCTAATTTGAATAACTGTGCTAGGTTAATTAAATTAGTTTAACCTAATAAAATTGATTAGCAACATAATTAACTTTTAAAATATATGAAATTTATTTTCATTTTAATATTTTAAAGTTAATTTTAAGAAAAACACTTTTAGTTTTAGATATTATTTCTATACAAACTATTTGTATTTTTCTTGTATTTAATTAAATAAAGAATTTCAACTAACTAGATTTCTTCTGAAGCTTATTTAATTAAATATTCCTATTTAAGTTATAAATTAGTTACTTTAACTGATTTTTCTGATCTAACTTAAATTTGAATATTTTATTTAAATTTAAAATTAAGTTGAGGAATTCTAGGCATTAGTTATTAAAGATTCTTAAAGATATTTTTTAAGTTAGTTTTAAACTTAAAATGGAATATTTTTCAAATTAAGTAGTTACAACTTAAGTTTTGATATTTAATTAAATTTAAATTTGAAAATATTTAAGTTCTAGATTTTTTCTATAACAACTTAAATTAGATACTTTTTCAAATTTTTGTTGAAAAGATACTTAGTCAAATAAGATATTTTCTAGATAGTAATTTCTAGACTACTTATTATTTCTAATATTAAATAGGAAAATATTATACATTGTGAAATTAACTATTTAAATAATTAATTTTGGTACAATTTAATTTAAGTATATTTTTTCCTAGTATTGAACTAGAGATTAATAATTAAGCCTTCTCTACACTTAATTATTAAATTAATTTCAAAATAAATGAAATTAATTATGTTGCTAATCAATTTTATTAGGTTAAACTAGTTTAATTAACCTAGTACAGTTATTCAAATCAGGCAAATGGGCCTCCACAATTGGGGTGGTTCATGTGAGGGGGTGCTGGGTTCAGTATGTCGTACCCACTTCTATGGCTCCCAACTCTCACACAAGGCCCAAAAGAGAGAAATTTAACCTTAAAATGAACAACTGTTATTAATTGAATAGGCCCAAAAAACTAAATGGGCCTAAATAAAATCTATCAAGAACTATGACATTTTATTTAGCAACAACAACCTATATGCATCTATAATGAATATGCCTGTTACAAATTATTTTCTTGACCAAAGGAGCCATCAGATCATTAGATCTGGCAAAAAGTTAACCATGGCTATTTACAATCAAGCAATAATAGGTTTTGAAAACTTACAAACAAGCTAGAACACATACTCCTGCAACAAGGTTAGCTGGATAGTTGGATGTAGGATTTATTTAATTTTAAATAAATAATTTCGAAAAATAATTAACTAAATAAAATAAAAAAAATTATTTTCGAAAAAATTTAAAAATTTTAAAAAAATTTCGAAATTAAAATACATAAAATATTTAAAATTAAACCTACAATTTTGAAAAATTAGGTTTCAACCAACCTAAATATCATTTCAAAATTTGCTAACTACCTTTTAAAATTAAATGTTATTTTATAAATAAAAATTAAATAAAAAATTAAAAAATATAAATGAATATCTTTTTAAAATTTTAAATGTAATTTAAATAAATAAAATAACAAAATTTAAAAGTTAGCAAAATATCTTACATCTATTTAAAATTACATGATTATAGTTATCTTATTTTAAATTTAAATAAGGTCAAATTATTTAAAAAAAATTTAATTTAAAAAATTTAAAATCTGACCTTAAATTTCAAATTATGAACCAAAAC
Source organism: Cannabis sativa (assembly GCF_029168945.1). Lineage (NCBI taxonomy): Eukaryota > Viridiplantae > Streptophyta > Magnoliopsida > Rosales > Cannabaceae > Cannabis > Cannabis sativa. The sequence continues at coordinate 21,801,887 of NC_083607.1, forward strand.
CTTACTTCTGTTTTATTGATGTGTTGTAGTGTCATTATGAATAACCCTCACCCCGATCCTGTCCTAGTTAATATCTTAGCAAAAGAACTCTATAGTGTGAAAATGCATCATGGTAGTTGCATAAACTCGCACCTGTTGATGATGAATCTGAAGTTCCAAAAGGCAAATCTACTAGGAATTGATTTATCAAGAGAACAATGGGTCCAACTCATTCTTAATAGTCTTCCTCCGGAGTATAATGAATTTGTTATTTCTTACATGATCAACAATTTCAACTCCTCCGACATGGACAAGCTCGAAGCAGAATTACGAGCCCATGAACGGAATCTGATTGCAATAGGTCCCCGTGGGTTTGCAATTCATAATCAGAGGAAAAGGACTAGGTATGAAGGATCTAGCAAAGCGTCTTCTTCAAGTACAATTATCAGACATAATCTTCTATGTTCAAATTGTAATGAAAAGTGACATCAAGAAGAACGATGTCCTAGGCTTCTAAACTATTCAAACGAAGGTAATGCTTTTGTCTTTGAATCATGTGTTTTAGAGAATGACAAATCCGTCTGGATTGTTGATTCTGGGTCTACTAACCATGTAGGTTCTTCACTGCAATTGCTTGAAACTTGAGAAAATCTGCTTCTTGGAGAGTTAAAGCTTAAAGTTGGCAACGGCGAGTTAGTATCGGTCAAAGCTAGAGGAAAAGCCCGCATCAAGTTTCAACAAAGATTTTTAATTTTAGAAAATGTTTTCTTTATTCAAAACTTTAGTAGAAACTTGATTAGTTTCTCATGTTTGCAAACACAATCTTATATATTGAATTTTTCGAGTGCAAATTGTTCAATTTCTCTTAATGGATTTCAAATATGTGTTGCTACCATGGAACAAGGCTTTATGTTTTAAGACTGAATTCTCAAATCTCACTAAACAGTGAACTTTTCAATGTAGCTAAACCTAGAAACCTCAAAAGAAAAGAGATTGATAATGATGATCAAACTTATCTATGGCATTTACGTTTAGGTCATATAGGCTTTGATAGACTCAATAGGCTAACCAAAGGCGGTCCATTGAAAAATGTCGTCTTAGGTGAACTGCCAGTATGCGAGTCCTGCCTAGAAGGAAAAATGACTAAACGTTCTTTCTCTGCAAAGGGAGAGCGTGCCAAAATCACCCTAGGGTTAGTGCATTCCGATGTCTGCGGACCTTTGAATGTAAAAGCCCGAGATGGTTCTGAGTATTTTGTCACTTTCATTTACGATTACTCTAGATATAGTTTTCTTTACCTAATGCAAAAGAAATTTGAAATATTTGAAAAGTTTCAGGAGTTTCATGCTTTGGCTCCAAACCAATTAGGTAATGTTGGAAATTATTTTACCAGGATCTTAGATCTACTCACAAGTATGTTGATTAACACCTTAAATATGAACTTTCTAAAACGATGAAATAAACACATATAAATTTTAGGAAACCTTACATTGGGTGCAGCGGAATAATATGACTCCTTCCGTTCAGATATCTAGCCCTTGATTCCTTTCTGTAGCAGAGCATTATCAATATCTGACTCTGGATCTTTTTCTCTGAATCTTTAGTGCTGAAACTCCTTCTTGCTGAAAGTCTTTCTTCACGATCTTCCTCACTATGATTGAGGTATCACTTGCTGTGTGTGGGCACTATTCTCACACTAAGAATTTCGAAATTCTAGAGGGAAGAGAGAGAAGAAGTGGCGGCTAAAGATAGGGAGAGAGAGAGACTCAGTTTTTTCTGAATCAGAAGTGTAGAAAATTTAGTGTAATTTTCTTGAAGCCTTCACTGTCTATTTATAGCATTCCACTAGGGTTAGGTTTGAATGATTTGGCATTAAAATAATGAAAATATCAGTTTAAATTCCCTACAAAATTGGCCAACCATGCATAGTGGATTTGGGCCTCACTTTTTGCAATTTTGCAGTTTTATCTTTTCTGTATCCGATTTTCTCAAAAATGCTAATTTTCTAATTCAACCATTTAAATGCCAATTCTAACTATTTAATAACTATAAATAATTATTAAATAATATTGTCATTTATCATATTTATTAATTGGACCATACAAAGTATCATAATTAACAAATATGCCCTTAAAACTCTTTCTTTACAATTTCGCCCTTACTTAGTGAAAAATTCACAAATAGACATATTCTAATTTGAGAATTATAATTGATTAATCAAAACCAATTACATGAGTCTTACAAGCAATATTATCTCAACCAGTGCGGGGACCATGGGTCTATATAACCGAGCTTCCAATAAGTAGATCAAGAATTTATTACTAAAATTCACTAACTTATTAATTCTTCGTTGAATCCACGCATAGAACTTAGAATTGCACTCTCAGTATATAGAATGCTCTATATGTTCCACCATATAGACACATCATTAGTTATCCATTGTTATAATCCTAATTTGATCAATGATCCTCTATATGAATGATCTAGATCCTTGTAAAATATTTCCAACAGAGCCATCACTTTCTATTTATAGGCAACTACTAGGTTTAGGTTAGTAATTATTTGGAATTGAAATAATGAAAATATTAATTGGAAAAATCCAATCAAGTGGCCGACCATAGGTTTTAGTGGGCCTCACTTAGATTTTGCAGTTTTCACAATTTTTATTTCTATTTTCTCAAAAGCGCCAATTTTCCAATTCTAACCATTTAAATGCCAAAACTAATTATTTAATAACTAAAATAGATTATTAAATAATATTGTCATTTAATATAATTATTAATTAGACATATAGAGTCTCTTAATTAATAAATAAACCTAGAATCTCTTTTCTTTACAATTTCACCCCTGCTTAGTGAAAATTCACAAATTTGACATAGTCTAATCTTTAGAATTATAATTGATTAATTATAAATCAATTATTGAGTCTTACCAGCAGTATGGTCTCAACTATAATGGGGACCATGTATCTATATTGCTGAGCTTCAAATAAGCCGAACCGAATTTGTAACGCCCTGACTCTCAGGAACGCCACGTGTGTGCTTTTACAATCTTATTATCAATAACCTACTAGCTTAGGAAAAGTGTGGTTTAAATAAAGTTTAATAATTTAAAATATACATATAATTTTTTTTTAAAAAAATACTATTAAAGTATGGGGATCCCTTGTTTATAAAATTTCCTTATAACAAATTTCAAAACCATTATTACCAGAATAAAGTTACATTTCCAAACACAAAGAAAGAAATCGATCCTGCTTCCCGGAAGCCAAGACACCACGGCTGATATGTACATTACTGGGAGACCTCTGACTCATGGCCAAACACAGCTCCTAATCTCCTTACCTGCACCATGAAGCACTCGTGAGTCACAATGACTCAGCAAGAAAAGCTACTAATTAGACATTATGGAAAGTGCAGGCAGATTTCAAAATAATATAATATACATACCGGTAGGTCTTACATATGTCAATCTACATATACAAAAATAGCATAACGCATATGTAAGCACACTTAATACATAATAAAGAATATTTATAGCTATTCATAATCAACCATCTCAATGGTTCATAAAGTACCCGAATCATACATCATTATAAACACTCACTTTCAGTACTTCATAAAACACTCTAACTCATATATTACAGTAACCACATAATCTCAGTGCTTCATAAAGCACTCAAACACATAATCTTAGTGCTTCATTTATCACTCAATTCTTACATCCCTACAACATGTATTTTTACCCCCCGTCAGCTACAGAGACTAATTTCATAAGTAATATAACGTTCATTCAATCATACCATAACACTATATATTTAGTTACAACTCATCACATAATAACACGCTTGATCGTTCCACAACTTCATAACCACATAATATAGGTACTTCATAAAGTACCCCTACCACTCGTTAACCACGATCTGTATATGTCACTATCGTTGTCCGATACAACAAACGATAAGTAAGAAACCTATCCGCGGTTTCAGGAGTAATTACTCATAAAGGTAATAATCGTTTCTTTTACTCGATCATAATCGAGCCAAACGATAATAATCGTTTCATTATACTTCCTCGATCATAATCGAGTCAAACGATAATAATCGTTTCCTATTATTTCCCTCGATCATAATCGAGTCAAACGATAATAATCGTTTCCTAATATTTTTCCCTCGATCATAATCGAGTCAAACGATAATAATCATTCCCTATTATTTCCCTCGATCATAATCGAGTCACACCCATTACGTATCGTTAACCTCGATTAGGATTAAGTCCCAACAACGTATAACAAGATTTCGATCTTAATCGAAACTGTAATAATCATAACATTAACCTTATACAGTATTTAATACTTTTCTTACCTCAGTCCAGAAGTTTAGTGTGCATCCCTTCTAAAAGGAATCAAAGCTTGGCAATCCCGGGTCCTATGTCACGATAACAACTCTCGATAAATATTTTAATAAAAAATCTCTAAGAAAATCCAAATTCTTAAATCCCGACAACACCTAATCTCCAACACCCCATAACATGTCATACTACACATAATTAACCTACAATAGATACCGGATACAACCCCGAGCCAAAACCAAATCCTGAAGAAAAAAAACCCAAAAATTTCCCCTGCTAGCAACCGGTCGACCGGTTCTGGTACACCAGAACCAACCGGTCGACCGGATTCGCGTGCATCAGAAATCTAGGGTTCCTTTCCCCCAAACTCGAACCAAATCTTCATCAAACCTGTCCAACTCGCTCCGTATCAATATAATATCATAAACACAACATAACCAATGCATCAAAACACCACAACTCATCCATTTACTCAAAATTGTATTCCCAAGTGAAATCAAACTCAATAATTTTCACTTAAATAAATTCAAATAAACCAACCATTATTTCTAACCAATTCAAGCTTAAACAAATTCTTAATTCAAGCCTAATAACACATTCTAAACTCAATTTACAATTCAGCCCCGAAATCACACAAACCCTAACCAAAAACTCAACTTAAACCTTACCAAAATTCAAGAATAGAAGTGAAGAACTTACCTCAAACTAGCCAGCACCTAGTGCTATGAAATCCTTGCAAGATTTGCTTGAAAAGAGCAGAAATCTCCCTAGGGTTCTGTTGGTTTCTTTCAGCCGAGAGGAAAGAGAGAGGAAAAGAATGATTTCTCATTCTAATTTTGTTCCTTTTGTTTTCCTTTTATTTAATCTTACTTACCCTATATCATTAAATAATACCCTAAATAAATTATTCTAACTAATAAATAAATAAATAAATTCAGCCAATAAACCTTAAAACAAAATAAATTATTTTCCCAAAAGACCATTTTACCCCCATTAAATAACCTTATACCTTAAGCACACCTAGGGGTAGTTTGGTAATCTTAGCCAATCCCGTCAAATCAATAATTTTAATATTCTAAACTAGTTCGATACAATTTCCATTCAGTTCCATAACTTATTATCGTGACATTTACGACCTCCCCGTCATGATCCACATTTCCAAACCCGAAAATATTTTATTTGAATTATTGTGTCTACGATACCCACATATTCCAATACAATCTCCGTAATTAATAAATTATGCTTTATTACTCATTAATTCATATTTCCCTAATCAAATCATGATTAGCTTAAGTAGGATTATAATCCTACTCTAATAACCCATAATCACATATTTAATAAAATATGTCCGATTAAAATATCAATATATTTTTCGGGATATTACAACTATCCCCTCCTTATAGAAATTTCGTCCTCGAAATTATTCAATCAATGCGGGATACAACTTTCGCAACTGCAACTTTAACTCCCAAATCGCCTTTCAATCTTATTGTTCTTTCACCAAACTATAACTATTGATATTTTCTTGCTTCTGCAACACTTTCTCTTTTCTATTCAAAAATCTGTCATTATTGTTCCTCATATAACAAATCTATTTGAAATTCAATATTCTCCCAACTCCGTATATGGATTTCTTCCACTTTGTACTTCTAAAACCTTGAAGCATATGTTGTAAACTCTAAATAAAACAGGGAGTATGGCTAGCTAATAAGCTACCCGACCTTCCCTTTCTGAAAACTCAAACGGACTGATTAACCTGGGACTTAACTCCCCTTTCTGACCAATTTCTGAATTTTCCCTTTCATTGGAACCACCTGAAGAAAGATAGAATTCCCGACTTGAAATTTAATATTTATACACTTAAGATCAGCATAGCTCTTTCATCCATTATATAAGCAATATACAAACTTGAATCTTTAAACTGCATCAGTACCACTTTAACAGTGCTCTAATAACTGTTATTACATGAAAACTCATTTAGAACCTTCCACTCAGTATTCTTATCGGACTGATACAACAATCTGGTTTATATCGTAAAATTTCCTTCAAGAAAAATCAAAGTTCTTTGTCAATCTGGTTCCAAACCTTTCCTCGTACTTCTAAAGTTCATAGTGACTCTACTGGGCCATTTTATTTCTTTCCAACAGATTAAACTACCACATAATATTAACAAGTTCTCCAATCATGAACTCAATACCTATTCTGGTTACATTCCCAACAACCGATAGTAAGATCTTTTCGCTTTACAAACTTGTCCTAAACCTCCTCGGTTTAAGGACAAATTTTCTTCCCCAAGTGGTAATAAATCACACAGTTAAAAAAATTTTCAATCAACTTTAACCGTCACCACTGCCTCCCATCTAAATTCTTTCAAAAGAAAAGTATTTGATACTTTTGTGATCCGTATAGACTTCACATTTTCACCATATAGAAAATCCACATAGAAAAATGGTGCCCAACTTTCAATGTAAAACGATTACTGCCAATCCAATATCATGGCTTAAATACCACTTCTCATATTCCTTCAGTAGCCTCGATAGTTAGGCAATAACTCTCCTAAATTGTGTCAAAATACAATCTATTCCTTGTTTAGAAGTATCACCTTGAATCACATTTTCTCCTCACTGGCTAACAATGTTATCATTGGTACAATAGTTAACCTCTATTTTCAATTCTTTCGATCTAATCACTAAGGGTGTTAACAACCCCCAACAATTATCTGTAGCATCCTGTTAATTCCAGAAAACTTCTAACCTTCATTGTAAATTTAGGATCAGCGAAATTTGCATTTCTCATATTTAGCATAAAACTTATGCTTCTAGAGACGTTACAACATCATCCAAAGGAATCACAATACCCTTACTGAAGACAATTATGAAGTCATCGGTACGAAAACTGTTTTAAGAATATCCTCCTTTTAAGTCTTCAACTGGTAATAACCAGATCGAAGACCAAACCTAGAGAAGATGATCTTTCCCTAAAATTATTCAATGTAACATTTGTCCTTATCAAAGGATACTTAATCTTCACAAATAAAATTGGTGTACTCAAGAATGAAATACTTAAACTGGTAATTTCAAGCCCAACCTTCCTACAACTAAATCTTCACTCCTTTCAATTCTGCAGTTACCATCCAATTCAGAATTTTGGATACAGGTTTTACTCCGATTACCATTTCAATTCAGAATAAATTTCTCGCTTAACCAATAACCCTAGTGGCTCCTCGAAAAGCATCTAGAAACCTTGAGCCACAAGATTGTGTCCCAATCTCACTAATGTCACCTTTATAATATTGGCCACAATAACTGAAAAGTTGATACATCCCTCCCATAATAATCCCTTCAGCCTTAAACGCCGGGATCAATGGATTTTAGGACCTTTGAACCTTGCTCAAGAACACAAATGGGTCCTCACTTTTTAATTCAAGAGTTGCCACCTTTCTTTTCAATCGATAGTTGCATTATACCTTGCAAATTAATTCAACCCTAGTATAATATTAGATTTCTCTAAATTCAGCACAACTGCAACAATCAACTATTTCCTTGCCCTCACAATCTGGGAAGGGTTTAGACCACATACTGGAAAATAACCAGTTCTCCAGTAGACTAAAAGGTACCAAAACTACTCAGTAGCACATCATTAAGTTTACACGAACTCTTAATCATTCTTCCATTCCCACTACTATAACCATGGGCAGTTTCTTTTTCAAATGGCCTACTACCCCACGTTGAATACAGGCTCTCATGTAGCGTTCATTTTACTAGTGTCCCTTGCATCTCGAGCCTCTGAATGGGTTTAGAAATCTTTTGTTCCCACCGTGTCAGAAACTTTGGTTGCCTTAAATTCTCCCACTAGGACCCATAACTGGTGGGTTGGTAACTTCTTTTTTTTTTTTTTGTTAAGATCATTAGGGTTAACACTTTTTACCCGTTCCAACACTAGACATTTACTTTCATGAATCTCCTTTCATATTATGTCTTTTGTGATCTAGTTCTTGCACCCCGAACAGTAAGGGTTAACTCAACCATCTAAGCATAAAAACCAGACAACTTCTAGTTGCTTAACCATTATATCTACATTCTGAATGATATACTCTTTCAACCTTCAATTAGATTTAACCCTTCTAGAAGCCTTACCAACTACTCCATCAAAACAAAACTTTGCCAATCGGTCCAGCTTAGTGTCAGTTTCCATCACCGGGCCGCCCGAGACCAACTATGTAAATTCTACTACCTGGCCATTCAGGTAATCTCTTGCCTCAAAGCATTCATTTGCTCTCAACCCTCTGGTAGTGGAAGATTAATACCCACACCACCTACCCCGAGCGTAGTAGGCTCTCAATTTTACTTACTAGATCACCTCAGGTACACCTCCTAGTATACTCGTGATCAATCCTTTCTCATAGTTAAAATCTTTCTAACTAGAATTAATGCTAATAAGCATTACCGCGCATGCATAAACATACTTAACAACTTTATATCAAACTTCTCATGCTTCTCTAATAGCTTACACATTTAAAATAAGCATGCAATTCAAACAATCAACAATTACTGTATTAATCAATTAACAATTAACACTTACTAAGCCATGAGTCGAACGAATCTTCGCAGCCAATGTACATATCAAACCAGTCTTCAGGATCTTTAAACCTTGGTCGCTCTGATACCATGTTGTAACGCCTTGACTCTCAGGAATGCCACGTGTGTGCTTTTACAATCTTATTATCAATAACCTACCAGCTTAGGAAAAGTGTGGTTTAAATAAAGTTTAATAATTTAAAATATACATATAATTTTTTTTTAAAAAAAATACTATTAAAGTATGGGGATCCCTTGTTTATAAAATTTTCTTATAACAAATTTCAAAACCATTATTACCAAAATAAAGTTACATTTCCAAACACAAAGAAAGAAATCGATCCTGCTTCCCGGAAGCCAAGACACCACGGCTGATATGTACATTACTGGGAGACCTCTGACTCATGGCCAAACACAGCTCCTAATCTCCTTACCTGCACCATGAAGCACTCATGAGTCACAATGACTCAGCAAGAAAAGCTACTAATTAGACATTATGGAAAGTGCAGGCAGATTTCAAAATAATATAATATACATACCGGTAGGTCTTACATATGTCAATCTACATATACAAAAATAGCATAACGCATATGTAAGCACACTTAATACATAATAAAGAATATTTATAGCTATTCATAATCAACCATCTCAATGGTTCATAAAGTACCCGAATCATACATCATTATAAACACTCACTTTCAGTACTTCATAAAACACTCTAACTCATATATTACAGTAACCACATAATCTCAGTGCTTCATAAAGCACTCAAACACATAATCTTAGTGCTTCATTTATCACTCAATTCTTACATCCCTACAACATGTATTTTTACCCCCCGTCAGTTACAGAGACTAATTTCATAAGTAATATAATGTTCATTCAATCATACCATAACACTATATATTTAGTTACAACTCATCACATAATAACACGCTTGATCGTTCCACAACTTCATAACCACATAATATAGGTACTTCATAAAGTACCCCTACCACTCGTTAACCACGAGCTGTATATGTCACTATCGTTGTCCGATACAACAAACGATAAGTAAGAAACCTATCCGCGGTTTCAGGAGTAATTACTCATAAAGGTAATAATCGTTTCTTTTACTCGATCATAATCGAGCCAAACGATAATAATCGTTTCATTATACTTCCTCGATCATAATCGAGTCAAACGATAATAATCGTTTCCTATTATTTCCCTCGATCATAATCGAGTCAAACGATAATAATCGTTTCCTAATATTTTTCCCTCGATCATAATCGAGTCAAACGATAATAATCGTTCCCTATTATTTCCCTCGATCATAATCGAGTCACACCCATTACGTATCGTTAACCTCGATTAGGATTAAGTCCCAACAACGTATAACAAGATTTCGATCTTAATCGAAACTGTAATAATCATAACATTAACCTTATACAGTATTTAATACTTTTCTTACCTCAGTCCAGAAGTTTAGTGTGCATCCCTTCTAAAAGGAATCAAAGCTTGGCAATCCCGGGTCCTATGTCACGATAACAACTCTCGATAAATATTTTAATAAAAAATCTCTAAGAAAATCCAAATTCTTAAATCCCGACAACACCTAATCTCCAACACCCCATAACATGTCATACTACACATAATTAACCTACAATAGATACCGGATACAACCCCGAGCCAAAACCAAATCCTGAAGAAAAAAAACCCAAAAATTTCCCCTGCTAGCAACCGGTCGACCGGTTCTGGTACACCAGAACCAACCGGTCGACCGGTTCTGGCAGACCAGGAAATCTAGGGTTCCTTTCCCCCAAACTCGAACCAAATCTTCATCAAACCTGTCCAACTGCTCCAGATCAATATAATATCATAAACACAACATAACCAATGCATCAAAACACCACAACTCATCCATTTACTCAAAATTGTATTCCCAAGTGAAATCAAACTCAATAATTTTCACTTAAATAAATTCAAATAAACCAACCATTATTTCTAACCAATTCAAGCTTAAACAAATTCTTAATTCAAGCCTAATAACACATTCTAAACTCAATTTACACTTCAGCCCCGAAATCACACAAACCCTAACCAAAAACTCAACTTAAACCTTACCAAAATTCAAGAATAGAAGTGAAGAACTTACCTCAAACTAGCCAGCACCTAGTGCTATGAAATCCTTGCAAGATTTGCTTGAAAAGAGCAGAAATCTCCCTAGGGTTCTGTTGGTTTCTTTCAGCCGAGAGGAAAGAGAGAGAAAAAGAATGATTTCTCATTCTAATTTTGTTCCTTTTGTTTTCCTTTTATTTAATCTTACTTACCCTATATCATTAAATAATACCCTAAATAAATTATTCTAACTAATAAATAAATAAATAAATTCAGCCAATAAACCTTAAAACAAAATAAATTATTTTCCCAAAAGACCATTTTACCCCCATTAAATAACCTTATACCTTAAGCACACCTAGGGGTAGTTTGGTAATCTTAGCCAATCCCGTCAAATCAATAATTTTAATATTCTAAACTAGTTCGATACAATTTCCATTCAGTTCCATAACTTATTATCATGACATTTACGACCTCCCCGCCATGATCCACATTTCCAAACCCGAAAATATTTTATTTGAATTATTGTGTCTACGATACCCACATATTCCAATACAATCTCCGTAATTAATAAATTATGCTTTATTACTCATTAATTAATATTTCCCTAATCAAATCATGATTAGCTTAAGTAGGATTATAATCCTACTCTAATAACCCATAATCACATATTTAATAAAATATGTCCGATTAAAATATCAATATATTTTTCGGGATATTACAGAATTTACCAAGTAAATTCCCTAACTTATTAATTCCTTGTTGAATCCACTCTTAGAACTTGGAATTGTACTCTCAGATTTATATAAAGCATTCTATATGTTCCACGATATATATATGCTATCTCATTTAACCATTGTTATAATCTTAATGTGATCAAAGATCCTCTATATAGATGATTTACATCGAGATGGGATAAATTTACCGTTTTCACCCCTCAATGTATTTGGCCCCTTAAAACACTTAGCTACCTGTAAATGATGTTTTAGTGATCTAAGAAATAGTCACTGAAACAAGAGCTCATCCATTTAGTTCTATTTAGCGAAGCTCGAAGGGAATCATCACTTGACTTCTATACACCAGTAGAAGCTATAGATTCCATATTTATGTTCAGCGCTCCCACTCAATCATACTATCATGTTCCCAAAATATACGTATCACTCTGACCGAAAAGTGGGCTTAACTAATAAATCAAAGAACATGAATAACACTCCTGAGATTGAGCCTAAGCATATCAGGATTTAGATTCTTTTGATCTAAGATCAACTAGTGATATTGACTTGGACAGATACAACGGTAAGTTTATAATATCTTGACTAAGTTCAATATCGGTCCAGTCCAATGTATACTCCATACATTCGAAACTAGTATACTTTACCAATGTCCTGGAAAGAACATAACACTTACTCCAAGTGTAAGTATACATCATTGCTGATTATCACATCAGTGTAAATCCAAAATACTTATGAAACAGGGACTTAGTCTTTTGAATCATATAATCACATTCACATTCCACTGTGTTGACAATACTCTAATTGTGAATAAATATATGTTCTGGACTTATTTGATTTTGTGCATATATTAAATATATATATTAAACCATAAGCATGAAAAATTCATACAAAGATAAATCACTTCAAACTTCTTAGATTGATAACTAATCAGACTGTAATGGGTTTTATTTAGGGCACAAAACCCAACATTGGTTTGATTGTGTTATTATGTTTATACTTGATGCATCTAGATTATTTTGGGAGATTTTGGAATGAAACATTGAGGTTGAATTTCTGGGAAAACACTTGAATTCTGCGTTTAAGTTTGAACAGAGCACCATAGTTTGAAGATTAGTGTGCTTTGTTGATCCTTTTATAGCATGGTTTGTAGTATTTGTGAATTTTTTGTTTTAAGCTTTTATTGAGATCAATTGATCTCCAATGTTTGATTAATTATGTGTAGAGTAAATTTTGAGCTTTGGATGCTAATTTGATGAAATTTTGTATGAGATTGGGTAGAAATTGAATGTATGAAAAGTTGTGATTTTGGGGGATTTTGGGGTTGTTTTCGCGGCAACGGTATGGCTCGCCGCAGCGAGCTCCACCAGGTTGTGGCTGCCGCGGCAAGAGCTTTGGTTGCCGCGATGAGGGCCCATGTTTCCCGGTTTTTGCATTTTTCTTGTTTTTGCCATAACTTTTGATTCCAAACTCCGTTTTGGATGTTCTTGATATCAATGGAAATCTCGTTTCACGCTTTATGTGTTAATCTATAATTGGAGTTCAAATTATGTATATGTGTGAAAATGAATTTAGGATTAACCCTATTTGTAAAATTTTGGGAAAGTGTGACTAGGATTACTTGTGCTTGCTCAGGAACACCCGGGCATTTAGAATCTCCATATACTTGAATTACCAGATAAGACAGTAACTAGCACATAGAGATTAACACAATGGTGCTTATGTATGTATTTAAGTGTATGCTATGTGAGAAACCGAGATAAGAGTTATTACCCTAAATTCAACGGTTATGTTATCTAGAGTTATTATTCTAGAATTTACGTGATTATGAATACAATATTTTATGGTATATGTTGATATAAAGAATTATGCAGTTAAAGGATAATTAGGTTAGACTCGATAATTAGAACTGAGATAAACCATTATAAGGCCTTACTGTAGATAGACGTATGAGCGTAACACGTAGGTCTATGGCTAATAGACAATAGGTGCAGTGGCCTCAATACTTAAGTGATTTTAATTTATATTCATATTGATGTTTATACTGTCTTGCTTGAACTTGGCTCACGGGTGCTCTATTGTGCAGGAAAGGATAATTTAGTTGGTGATCAGCCATGAGGTCGAGGGCTTTTGCGGTGTATTGTACATGCTCAGGCCAAGCTAGACCACGAAGGTTGGGTCTACCGGGAGAAAATGTTGTAATCTCCACTTTTGCCGCTTAGGTCGACGTGTACTAATAACTTGTAATATTTTGAAAATTTTTTACGGGATCCCAAAATAAAATGTGATCTTTTGGATGTTTTGTAACGTTTGATAATTACAAGTTATCATTTTTATTTCGTGTTTTTAAAGTTTAATTTCTACTCTTAGCTCTAGTAGATTCCAGTTTAGCAGAATTAGTATATGTTTAGCCGCAGTGCGTGGCGTTTCTTAAGTTAGGATGTTACATTTTTATAGGTTAAATATATGATAAAAAGATGATATTTCATATTTTTTAAGGGATACTAACCTATTTTCAATGTAGACCTTTTGTAAGCTCTAAACTATATAAAGTACAGTAGGCTAAATGTAAGGGGACCTGAGTTCTAAGCCCCTAAAGCCCTAGAGCACTCTTGCTTTCTCTCCAACAGACCACCTGTAGTTCATTAGACACTAAGTGTGTTTCCCGTCTCACTATTGAAACATTCATAGAGAGCCATACTAGAAATTACAAGGTAAAAGCCTATGATCTGTGTCGTATTATCTCTCGAATCAACACAACAAAAAGGGAAGTCGGTCATTACTCGCTAAACAAAGGGGTCAAACCTTTATAAATCCCTTGTCAATTTCTTTATTTGATTTTATTATTTACATGTGGTAATTGGTAATCCTAAATAAGGCTATGCTGTCAGCTGACCAAATGTAAGGTCAACATATTTGTCATCCCAAATTTTGGCCACCTGACGTGGCATGTCCACGTAAGCCAAAGACAGAGTACATGTGAAATATAGCCTTGCCAATAGCAAGACAGGGTCTCCATACAAGGTATGGCAAAACCATCAAGTAGAAACTGAAAGGAGTGAAGTGAGTCATCAAGGAGTTGTACCAACATATCTGGCCAGCTGAGAGAAGCCTATAGGCCGGCTAGAGTAAGCTTGTATGGCCGGCCAAGATCTGGGCAGAAGCTGGCATGCCAAAAAGTGACTTTTAGACTAAGGGAGCTTCCGTTTGACCAAGGGAACCTAACCTCTACAAGAGAACGGTGTACAAAGCTGTCATCCACTTGTCAAAGGCTAGCCTCCACATCCAAAGGTTTGCATCCTCTTGGTGAAGCTGATAGGAACATGACATGTAGGATCCTGACAGGCACATGACTTGCGAGGTCCTGGCAGGAGCATGGGCGGCCAAATCTCAATCTACAGAGCTTGCATGGTCGGCAAGACCATATCCTGCAGTGTATGGCCAGGAAAGACTAACCTGGCAGGATTTTTTGTACAACCTGTTACGTGGACTGCAACCTACGTGCGAATTGGGCCCTTAATAGCCTAACAAACTTGATGGAAAATATCTACTTTCAAGGGGCAATTTAATCTTTTTTATTTAATCAATTTAATATGTAAATATCTAAGATTTCAGTTATAAATTAGGGTTTAGGCTTTCCTATATAAATGTGTTAACTCTAACCTAGAAAACCTAAGTTTGATTCTAGCCTCCAAATCACTCTAAGTTTGAAACCATAATCTCTCTTCTCTCTCTCTCTCTTGTACACGCCTAAGGGGCTCTCTCGTCCTCTCTCTCTCACACGCCTCTAAGGCGATATGTAAAGACCGCTTAGTTTAATTTGGAAATTCGCAGTTGATCATGTGTAATTATGAAATTATTTATAGCTATTTAAATAATTATTTATACTGTTATTGTTGAATTCAGAGGTGCATTTTTATGTCATGTAGTAGTTCTCATAATTTTGCATTTCCGGTGCCCGGTAACATGGAACTCGGTGTTTGGCTCAGTCAAATCACAACTTAGTATGTTAGTAGTTTGGGACGGTTTATTAGACTTTGGGAATGTCGGGAATGGCCGGGAATTTAGAATTTCCCAAAAATACCCCTTTAGTGTTATTTATGTTATTTTGTGTGGAGGGGCAAATTGGTCTTTTTGCCCCAATGATATTTTGTCCTTTAGTGGACTTTATTTAGTTGATTTATGTGTTTTATTTCATTAAGTGTTGGCTGAAATATAAGGGAATAATATTAATTCTTTTCTTTATTCAAAAAATCAAAGTTAGAAAAAATAGAAAATTTCTCAAAACTCTCTCTATTTTCCTCTCTCTTTCGGCCCCCTTTGAGCAGCAAGAAAAGAGGATTTTCCTCTTGGATTTCAAGCCCTCCTTAGCAAGTTTAAGTGTTCATAGTTGTTGGTATGTTTTCTACACCTTTCTTATATGTTTTCTTGAATTTTTGAAGAGTTATGGTAGGTTGCATGCTTAGTTTTAAGTTGTTCTTGCTGCTGGATTTTGATGATTAATTCTGTAGTTAAAGCATGATAATTTGAGGTTAAGTAAGCTACTTGTGGTGCTTGATAGTTAGATTGATTATAGTTATGGTTTTTCTATGCAAAGGTTTAGTTTTTAAAAGTGAAATTGAGATTTTGGTGGCTGTGATTATTGCATGAGTTTGTTTTGGTTTTATGCAGCTTTAGTATGCATGTTTAGGTAGTTTTAATCTAGGTTTGATGCTTGTTATGTTGATTAGTCAAGTTTTGAGTTTAGAACTCAATCTTTGACCTTTAATGGTGAAATGAATTTCGGTGTGTGAAGCTCGGTTTTGTTGCTTTAGATATGTTATTTGGGTCCTATAGAACAGGTCTGGAAGGTTTGAGGTTGTTTGGATTTGATTTGGTTGAGTTATGAATTTTTGAATTTTTGCCTGCGAGGAACCGGAATTCCGGTTGTGCATCCGAAATTCGGGATAAGTTTTGAAAATTCCCAGAACCGGAATTCCGGTTGGGCAACCGGTCTACCGGTTGGGGAAATTTCAGGAACCCTAGATTTCCTCGTTTTTATGTTATTTGGGGTATTGCCATGCTTTTTATCGATAGGGAAATTTTTAGTTCCTAGTTTAAGTCCCCGGGAAGTGATTTAGCGTATCACTTATAGTGTTGTGATTTTTATGGTTTAGGAGCCTGTAATCCGCCGCGCAGATAGTTCCAGTCAGGTTGACCTGCACACCTGAATTCGGAATCCAGGTAAGATTAGTATAACAGTATGCATATGTAGATTACATGTTTAGCGTGCATGTAGGAAGCCTGTTAGATTACATTAGATATGTATGTTGGCTTCGAACCATCCGACTGTGTCACGTCGGTACAGGCTG
The DNA here is from genome assembly GCF_029168945.1 of Cannabis sativa. Classification (NCBI taxonomy): domain Eukaryota; kingdom Viridiplantae; phylum Streptophyta; class Magnoliopsida; order Rosales; family Cannabaceae; genus Cannabis; species Cannabis sativa. The sequence continues at coordinate 21,818,974 of NC_083607.1, forward strand.
GAGTATGACCAGCAACCGGAGTATGACCGGTTCGACCGATTAGGCTGACACTGTATCACGTCGGTACAGGCTGGAGTATGACCAGCAGCCGGAGTATGACCGGTTCAACCGATTAGGCTGATACTTAGGTTGGTGGTTCAGTACTATTTGACGTATCACGTCGGTACGGGCTGGAGTATGACCAACAGCCAGAGTATGACCGGTTTGACCGATTAGGCTGATACTGTAACACGTAGGTACAGGCTGGAGTATGACCAGCAGCCGGAGTATGACCGGTTCGACCGATTAGGCTATTACTTGTCAACAGTACCGTCCCTATGAATGTTCAGAACTCAGTACCGTGTTGGACACGGCAGTTAGGGGGACTCAGTATCGTGTTGGACACGGCAGTTAGGGTTATGGTCAGGGGTATGGGCGTCTGATCATGACCGGGATTTATGTATGAGTATTATTATGCTTTTCTTACTGAGTCTGTCGACTCACAGTGCTTTGTTTATGTGTAGGTAAAGGCAAGGCTATGGCTGATGGACCGTGAACGAGCCTATGAAGATTGTACATGTCGGGGCGGTTAGGCCTGGAGCGTACGATCATCGGGACAGCGAGGCTATTTTTGTAACTAGTCGCTAGGCGACAAATATTTTGTATAGACAGTAAACTTTTGTAAATGATTTTGTAATCGGGATCCCGAGTCTTTTGTATAAATATTTTACAAGTTTAATTAAAAAGTAAAAATTTTAATTAATCACGTTTTCCATAAACCTCGTTGATTAGCAACGAGCTGCATAGCATGTTTAAAAATCACGTAATACACCTATGCTAGTTAGGGTTTTACACGATACCTCTCTCACATTAGAGATTTGCCTACTTCACCCATGCTTTATAACCTTATAGAGAGCTATATCAGATCCCACCTATAGTGATCTGAATAGTATTATCTCTATGTATCAATACAACCAAAAGGGGAGTAGGTCATTAACCGCTAATTAAGGGGGCTGAACCTCTATAAAAATCCTTATCTTATTTACTTTATTGTTCTTATTGTGTAACACGTGGCAAACATCAGATTAATACGACATCGCCATCGATTGGCCACTTTTTGTGGTCAACAATTTAGTACTTGAATTGAGAGCGAGGATATCGTAGATGATCAAAAAACATTGTTAAAATGAGAAGAGCCCCAGTTGCACTATTTGCATCTTCGAGTCTCCCTCAAGACCCACAGACTGCAGATCCTGATGTCCATGTTCCAGCGACAACTAGAATTCCTATGAATACGTAGATATGGTCAATCTTATCACTACAACAAGTTCCACAAGCCTGGCAACTACGACTGGCCCAACTAATACAAACATCCAAGTGGATCTGAATAGCAGGCCCCTTCCTCCAAGGGAGGACCCTCCATTGGCTCCTCCCACTGAAGGAAATACTCATGGGTCGTAGCCCCTAGGACAAACAACCAGATCTTATCTCCAGTATTGCACTGGAGAGACAGGACCAGGAATTGGCAAACCTACGATTGGCAAGCCTCATGCGGACTTGGGAGAAAATCTCGAGTTAGCTAGACTTTGAGAGGTTGTCTGCCAAATCGGCCTAATGGAAGAACTACGCGCTGCTAATTGTGATGTATTCGCTTAGCAGAGATGCAAATTCCTTGAAGAACCACACACTACTGATTGTGATGTATTCGCTCAGTAGAGGTGAAATCGTGAGATGGATGGATGACCAAGAGTACATCCTTCGATCTAGCCAAGCAGTGTTAGATCACCGCAACATAGGGGCTAGCAATTTGATAAGACACTTCAATCAGGAACTGGTGTAAGAGCCCAGAATCTCGTTAGAGATCTACTTTAAGGAAGATTAGTTGATAGATCAGGAAGGGTCTATCGACAAGCTAACAAACCTAGCCCCTTAGGGACTAGGGTAGATCTTCCCTTTCCAGAGGGAGGACAGACCTTGCCTCAAAGGTCTAACGGTGAGAACAACTAAATATCAGTAAATAGCAGCATGGGGGGCCAGCCAAGGATATCAGGCTTAGCTACAACCCCCACTATCCATCCTTTGGTCGGCCAGCCACCAACAAGAGTCACTGTGGCCGGCCAGCCTCCTAAAGAAGTCCCTGTGGCCAGCCACACACCTCAAAAAGTCCTTATAGCTAGGAAGAGATGAGCACTCCCACCCCAAGGGGAGTAACTCACGCAAAGATAAATTTTCAACCGACAAGGATCGAGAGCAGGTGGAAACACCTAAAACAAAAATTTGAGAAGTGCAATTAATCACTTCTGATAGTTGGATCCAGAAAATTCCAGCAATTAGTGTGATATACCCCGTGTCATCACACAAACTCCACTAGCTAGGTAGAGAAGTGTGGGCAGCCAGGCCCTGCCCAACTTAGGGCTGGCCAACCATGTACAAATACTAGACTCAGGGCTGGCCAACCTTAAGTTACCCTCTCCTAGGGTGTGGCTGGCCAAGCTCTGGCCAGTCCAAGACTCCAGCACAATCAAGGAAGGCCAATCAACCTGGCCCCTAAAGCAATAGATCCTTCTATGCAAGCACAGTTGGATCAAATACGAGACATGCTGAAGGGCCTAACTGGTCCAAAACCTTCAAAACATGAGCTAGACAGGTCAAGGGATCACCATTCTTGGCATATATCAATGCCTTGCCCTTGCCCAAATTCAAGATGCCGACTTAGAAGATGTACATGGGGAAAGAAGATCCTCTAGTACACCTGAAGTACATTGAGATCCAAACAGATATCCAACAAGTATCTGGATATGTGCGATGGTGAATTTTTCAGCAACTCTAGCTGAAATAGCCCAACAATGGTATTTTAAGCTGGCCCTAGGAAGATTTAATTCTTAGAAAGAGCTTTCTCGAGAGTTCTATATTCAGTTCTCTACTTCAAGAAAAATACGTTCGTGACTAGAGGATATTGTAGAAATAAATCAAAGAGAAAATGAATCAGAGTTGGCACAGTATGAAATAATATTTCAACCTCGTACAGCAGTTAAAGGACATGCCTTAGCAGACATTGTGGTGGAATGTACATGCAAAGAGGAAGATAATACAAAGGACAACCCCGAGCTAGTACAGGAGTCCCTACCAGAAGAAAACAAAGACAAACTTACTTAGAAATTACATGTGGATGGATTAGCTACTGACCTTTGGTGCAAGAATTGCTCTCATCACACCTGGGGGGCAACCCCTACACAAAGCAATTAAATTTGGGTACAAAGCCTTCAACAACGAAGTAGAGTATGAAGCACTCCTTGTTGGGCTAAAAGTTGCTCGAGAGGTACATGATGAATACATTGAAGTCTGCAGTGATTCACAACTAGTGGTAAATCAAGTCTTCATAGAGTGCATGGCTCGTGGAGAAAAGATGATTGCTTGTCTAAGTAAGATCCAAGACCTGCTCGCACAATTCAAGGGTTACAGCCTCAAGTAACTCTCAAGGGATGAAAATACAACTTATTAATGATGCTTTGGCACGGCTTGTGAGCAGCACGGTGAAAGATAAGGCCAACTTACTACCGATCCAAATCTTGGAAAAACCAAGCATCAACTATGCAGAAGAAGTCAAAATGATAGATATAGTGCTAAACTGGATGACACCAATAACAAGTTACCTCAATACTAGAGAACTTCCAAACAATAGAAACGAGGCTTGGAAAATGATGAGAAAAGTTGCACATTACATCATAGTTGAATGTGTAATGTATAGAAGAGGCTTATCCATGCCATTGCTTAGATGTGTGATAGAAGAAGAGGTTGCACGACTCTTGTCTAAAGTACATGAAAGATTATGTGGTAATCATCAACAGGACAAAGATTATCAAAGAAAATACTAAGGCAAGGATATTTCTGGCCGACCATGGTAGAAGATTCAAAGGCCTATGTAAAGAAATGTGATAAATACGAGAGATTTTCAAATACTCCCTATGCACCCAAAACGAGCTAATTCAAATTCAATGTCCATAGCCCTTCGCCATATGGGGAATAGACCTGATCGGAGAGTTGCCCAAAGGCAAGGGCGGGTACAATATATTGTAGTCGCGGTGGATTACTTCACAAAGTAGACAGAAGCCGAGACTCTAGCAACCATAACATCTAAGAAAGTGTTGTATTTTGTAGTAAAAAATATCATATGTTGGTTTGGACTTCTGCACAAGATTGTCTCAGACAATAGCAAGCAGTTTGATAGCCCAATGTTCATAGATTTCTATACGACACATGGAATCATCAAGAGTTTCTCCGCAATAGCACACCATCAAACAAATGGGCAAGTCGAGGCAGTCAGCAAAACACTCAAAGACACCATGAAAAAGTAGCTTGAAGAAGGTAAAGGGAATTGGCTGGAGGAACTACCAAAAGTATTGTGGTTGTAACGAACAAAAGAAAGGACATCAACCGGATAGACACCATTTACCATGGCTTATGGTTACGAAGCTATACTGCCCGTTGAGTTAGAACCTCCATCCCAAAGAAGACTGACTTATAACCAAGAAACCAATCACACCCTCCAAGTAGAATCACTTGTTGAAATTAAAGAAATAATAGCCTCGGCAAACCTAAAGCTAGTAGCTCATCAGTAAAAGGTGGCTCGGTACTTCAACAAGCAAGTGGGGGCGAGAAAATTCTTTGTGGGGATATGGTCCTCAGAAGAGTGTTCTTAAAAACAAAAGATAATGCGGCTGGCGTACTTGGGCCTAACTTGGAAGGACCATATCAAGTAGCAGATGTCACTCACTTGGGAGCATATAAACTTGGTCAGTATAATGAAAACATGGAACTTGTTCTAGTACCAAGGTATTGTAATGGGAAATATTTAAGAAAGTACTACTAATAAGTGTACAAGGTCTGATGACCCCCTTAAGGTACACAATGCTTGAACAACTACTCTTAAGTAGATGGCCTTCTGAGTGGACCTTGCTCAAGGGTTCGGATAAGACGACTGGCACTCAGGTCGGATGACCATCTCTAAATTACAATCTAGAAAAAAACAATTGTTCAATGATTTAACTAGCTAAAGATCAGTTAGATCATGTAATAGCTTTTATAATTCAATAAATGTAAGTTACTACGGTAACTAAAACAATCAGACCAATAAATGAATAAAGATATTAATTATCATTCTAATTGTTTCTATTATTTTTCTTTAGTAAGTTATAAAATTACCACTAAAAATGTGTACAAAGAGTTTTCTCGAACCCAACAATCGAACAAACAAAATCAAACTTGTGCAATGCAAGTGACCAAGAGTCATAAGTCTACTCGATCACTTGGGGGACAACTATACTTGTACAGAGCATAGGTAAATAACAAGCTCGAAAAAACATTTGCATGTGCAATTACTTAAGCTTAAGGAAAAATATTCATTTTAAAAGATAACAAAGCATGATAACTCCAGGATTAAAAGCTTCCTAGTCAGCTAGTTGTCTTAAAATAAAATGAAGTATTACCAAGTTTAAAAGTCACTTGGTTGGCCATATGGTATGGAAAAAGGCTCATGGGCCGAACTAAAATTAAAAAAAAAAAGAAAAGGAAAAACTTCACACGGCTAGAGTGCTTGGCTCTTTGTACAGGACTGCGGTATCCTCAATGGCTGGGTGTTAGTGCTTTAGCTAGTCAGAGCATCGGGGTTGGCTGCCTCAGATTCCTATTTTTCTCTTTGGGCCTCGCAAAAACTAAGATATGCCTCTTTGTTTTTCTGAGGTAATCAAATTTTGCTTCTGGCTTTCCCTTCAAAAACTCATAGAAAACATCCAGGGGGGTCGTCTCCAAGTTCTCCCCCTCCTTCTGAAGTACCTCATGCTCCGCCTACCGACAGCTGAGATTCTCCTCGAAAACCTTCTTCTCCTCGGTTAAGTTGGAAAGAAAGGTTTGAAGGCTATCCCTCTCATCCTTCAGACCATTAAGATCTTTGATCAAATCCTCATTTTATGCTTCGAGCTGAGTGGTGGATGACATATCCTTAATCTCTTGCTGCAGTTCCTCAACACATTTATTGGAAGCCAAAAGATTCTTATGAACCTCGCCCAGCTTCAAACTCTTCTCCTCACCCTCCTTCTTGGTGTCCTCCACCTCCTTTTTCAAGTTGGTGGTGGTCGTTGTGGCTTTCAAGGCTGAGGACGTGGCTCAAGAGTAAGTTTAAGCCATCTTCAAGTTGAGCTGCACAAAGAAGAAAAGTTAAAATTTGCACAGGTAAAAGCATGAGGAAAATACCAAAGAAAAAGTACTTACTCGAGTGGTCTCCTTCAATATTCTTCTCATAAGTAGCTCCGCGGACTTGTCCTCCCCCCACTAGCTAATAGTTTACCTTGAGAAGCACTTGCTCCTAGTAAAACTGGAGCATCTCCTAACCCTTCTTAGTCTTAGGGTTCAGCACAGCAGGAGTGGCAAAAGGTTTGGGTAGTTTGGGCCTATCCGTACTGACCCCTTTGGCGCCTTTAGACGAAGTAGCTGCTGCCTGAGACATCAATTTCTTTTTGGCCAGTGGGTTCACATCCAACACCGTCTCCTCCATAACTGTAGTTATAGGTCCAGCCAAACCCCTCTCGGCAATTCGTTGAGGTGTTTTGATGCTCGGGTTTAGGTTCTTGGGCAGAACGTCATCTACCTTTGACCGCCTTGCTGGAGACTTCTGGCCACACACATCACCTGACCTCTTCTTTAAAGCGCGCAACATCCTTTGCGACATGATTGCACATAAATAAAATAAGAAGGTTAGAACAAGTATGATCTAAGTAAGTGCAAATAAACTTAAAAATAATGTAAATTACCCTGCACGTGGGCAGGAGCACCCTCCCAAACAAGCATAGAAGGAGCATCATCATCAAAAGAATCCTCCTCCTCTACTTGACCACAATGGCCTTTCCTTTTCCAGCCACTGGGGCGAAAGATCCAGCAACCCTCTCAGAACCATCCCTGAGCTTTATGGACTGCTCAATAGGTACTTGACCACTTCAAGGAGCCTTTTTCTTCTTCTTCTTGCTTGGAGCCTCTTGGTCAGGCACAGCCTCCACTGCTGTCTCCTCAGTCTTTGGTACAAAGTTAGCTGGATAGAGTTTGTACTTGACAAAATTGGTATCAGTCGCCAGGATAGAAATATTTCGATCATTTGAACAGAATTGGAGGATTGCCTGAGCTATGTTCTAGCGTGAACGGAGGTCAGCAATAGGACGAAATGTGCCAGAAAATGGTATGCTTAGTGCCCATCCCCTTGAAAAAATAATAGTCTTCCATGAAGCCACCTATCTTTGTCACCTCGGTATCCGTGGTGCCCGTCAGTCATGACTCCTTAATCTAAGAAAAGTAAAAATACCCCGACCAGTTTTTCTTGGAGCTTGACTTCAGGTGGAACAGCCAGTTGGAATTAAGAGGGGATGGCTCACTCCATCCTTGCGAGGCGTATAGCAAGAAGAGGATAGATATAAACTTGACGCTTTTGGGAGTGAATTGGGTCGAACTAATGTGATAATAGTTGGCCATCTTCTTGAAGTACAGAAGTAAGGCAACATTGCACCCTGTTTTGTATAGGCTCCCGACCAAGAACAATAACCTTCTCCAGGGTCGGTGACCAATTGATCGGGGAAGGGAAGGAAGCATTCAATATTCCTCAAGAGACCATCCTCAAAAATATTGGTCAATCTTTTCGTGGTTAGGATGGATGGTGGAGAAATCCATCGATATCCCTTCAGACCTCTCCTTCTCATGGGATGAGCCTCTATGTACTCCTCCTCGACGTAGTCCCGGCCAGCTTCAAGGACATCACCTGCTTCATACACACGTTCCACATTCTCAATATAGATGCTAGAAGGCAGCAACTGAGCTACCCCCTCTTCCTCATCGCCTTCAGCCTTAAAAGGAGTAGTGGGACAGACCTTGCCCTGGTCTTCCACTTCCTGGATGTCAACGTCCCTAACAATTTCTTCATCCTCAACTATAGGACAGGCTTGTTCTGCGTTGGCCAAAGCAGCTAGATGGGAAATATGAGGGTTGGCAGATGAAGGTTTCCTAACGGTCTATTCGGTTTGTACCATCATCCTATATTTGACAGAGTTTTATCAGATGTATGCCTTGCAATGGTCACAGCAAAGTTGGCAATAGGTTTTCCTCAGCAACTGGGACTGGGCGGCCCTCAGGCAAGGTGTCAACCACACTCGGAAGGACCCTATTTGTCCAGCTAGCAGGAAGATAACATCTCCAACCTTTCTTAAGTTCCTCGATGAAATGTCTGTATCCCTGACCACGAATTTGGTCGAGATAAAAATGATGTTGCACCTCAAGCTCTGGGGAAGGTGTATGCTTGCTACTTACTTCCCAATCTTTAAAGCTAGAGTTTGAAAGATTGTCACTAGACAAGGATGGACTAGCATGGAGATGGGGGTTATCTTCGTATATGAGTTGAAGCAAGTCCTAGTCAATATGATGCTTACCCCCCTAAAAGACTCACTAGGGTTCATCTGCAAAAGGTGGGAGACAAGAGAATAAGAGTTGGTCTGAGTAACGAATGAAAAACAGATTGTATATGCCGACCAAGCTTGATTGAGATTCAAAAGCAAAGGTTTCACCTAGAAATAAAATTTTCAATCCCATAATTTTGAAACCTCATTTGGAATCTGATTTTTGCTAAAATCTCATGGACGAGTGGAAATGAACATTTTAAGGTTAAAATCGAAGCACAGTCAGATAATTAGTTGTTATGGTTAGACATGAATGAAATTTCTAAATCCTAAACCTAGTCATTATACGGTTAACCTAGAACAATTTAAGAACAGGAAAAATTCGCAGCAAAAATTTAGATATCATATATGTGTTTCATTGCAAATGTATAAAAGAAAGGATTGAGGAACTTACTCACTGATTTGAAGCTTTCTTGCTCTACTCAGATGGTTTCGTCAAGAAGTTTCCTATAAATTCCTTGAAGAATTTAAGTGAAAACTCAATTGAAAACCTTTTGCTCTGGGTTTTGAGAGTTAAAATGGCTAAAAGGTTCATCAAAGGTTCCTAGTCCTATTTATATGCAATCTGAAAAAAGAATTAATCATTTCATAATTCAAAATTTTGGGTTTCCCCCCAATAGTAGACGTTAATTACTCATTCCAGAGAGTTCAACCATCAAGTGTGCTCAAATATCGATCCATGATTCGAGGTACAACCATCAATAAGCATTAAATGGTCAGATATTGAAGAGATCCCTAGTTAGAGTCTCATTAGATCAACATCCATCATCGAAGACACGCGCCACCCATCTATACAAGACTCCAAGTTGAGTGAAGTCCACGTGCGACTAGGAAGGCGCCACAGAGACTTGGGGGAAAATTTTATCCTATTTCTTGCACCTTGATGTGGCAACAAGAATGGATGACACGTGTCCCAAATTTCCAATGCTTGAGTAGAGGGAAGTATTCCTACCAGCCCATTAATGGCTACTTAACATCTATAACACTCAGATATTCGAGCACGATTGTTGAGAAGATATCCAACCAAGATGCAAACATGCTTATACCGAGCAAAGCGTGTAAGATAGAAATTGTAGAGATCAATCTCGCCATTTCCAAGATATGAATGCGATCCCTATAATTGTGGGACTAAGTCAGAGAATAGAGGTAACACACATTAGTTTCCTATTCATTATATTGTAATTATCGAATTGATGTAGATTTTGATTTTATTCATTATAGAAAAAGGGAAACCATTCCTCATGTATTAAGCCCTATAAATAGTGTCGTAACGTCACTATGGAGGGGGTCAAAAAAATTAATTCAGAAAACACATTCAAGACAAAATAGTGATCTAAGAGAGAAAATGACTCAGAGATCCATTGTAAGAGCTTTCAAGAGGAAGAACACTTTGTTCCTTCTCTCAAGTCAATACATATACAAGTGGAGTTGTCTAATACCATTCTCACGGGGCCGAACCTCTTCAAAATTTGGTGTTCATTTTACTTTATTATTTTTTCTTTCTGTTATCCCAATTTCTGCACTCTAACGTGGCATCACTTGATGGTGACACGTGGAATCGACTCCAGGTATCTGCTCGCAAGATACAGGCCGAATAGGACACTTCAAACATTCGCTCAAACGAAGTCCTCTAGACCGAGCAGTGAGCAATCCATACAGAACGTCAACACTTAGCGAATTCAGCTTTCGCATCGTGAGTCATCAAGGAAATCCCTATAACTTTGAGATCAAATTATAGAGATATGACAAGCTGTCCAAATCCCATGATCAGTGTATTCTATATTTACTATGCAATCTCTCTGCTTATATCAATTGGAACGAGAAGGGAGATACTTCCTCTCCAAGCTTATAGCCCTATAAATAGTGATTCATATTCACTGGGAAAAGGGTCGAAAGATTTTGTCTAAGAATTCATATTCAGAGATACTATTGTAAGAGCTCTAAGAAAAGGAACTACTCTCCTAGTTCTTAAGTCACTACAAATAACGAGGATTAGGCTATTACCGAACTGCTGGGGGCTGAACCTCTATAAAATTCTTGTGTCTTTATTTGCTTTACAATATTTCAATCGTAATAAACTACTTGTCGCTTACAAAATTAGACTCACTATCGTTGGCTAAAAGCGAGGTCAACATTTTGGTGCTCTCATTGAGAGTTGAACTCAAGGGTGGCTCTTTATTGCAAATATAATCACAAGTATGATGGTGGTACAGACTCGTAGGGGCATGGTTGATCCAGCAAATCCACAGGCAGTGGGTCCTACACTGCAAAATCCAAGAAACACAAGGCTTCTGCCAGCCATAAATCTCGGACAGTCATCAACTGCGAGTCACGGTGTGACGACTCCTGTGGATGAGATCGTGCCTGGTGTGCAAGAGACTTGGAATGCCAGTTCAGTAGCCGAACAAGGAACTCATAACAAAGCCGTTATGCCCGCTACCAATGTTCAAACAACCATTTGAGATGACACTGAGATCCTGAACCTTCATGTTGCTCTTGGACTAATGCAGGGTCATACTAACACCCTACATCATGATCAGGAAGAACACAGTGCTGCCGTAAATCTCGCGTTTGAAGAGCAGAGGCGCATGTTTACCGAATGGAGGGACACAGAGATGGAAGCGTTAAAGGCTCATATTCGACAAGCTACTGTGCTGATACGAAAAGCCTATCAGACTGTCGGGAAGCAACCCGCGAATGTCATCCCCTTGGGTGAAACAGACAAAGATCTAGCGATGAATACCTCTCAGACTATATATGGTCAGCCGCCAAATCCTCGGTTATAGGTTCAACCTGTGGGCCAAGTGGTAGGTGGGCAGACCTTGTCTAGTTATTCATCGGGAGAAGTCACACCCAACAATTCCAACTAGGTTAATGGTGCCTGCCAACACATTAGCGAAACCAACCAGTCATTGAGACAGCCAGGAATTTTCGTATTTGATAGGTTGGGGAAAACTCATGATCTCACAAACGATCTAAATAGGAGGAGAGGAGTGGACGATCAGCTTGACACGCCAATCGTGCAGCTCAGAACCCGTGCTCAAATTCTCGCTTAGAAAGATACTGACGTGACTCAAATCAGCCAAAATGTCGAACAGGTTAGTCCAGAAGTGCAGGCACAACTGAATGAACTAAAGAGTATGTTCCAAGGGCTGGCCGATCAGAGAAATAATGATCTCGAGTTGGACCGAGCACGTGGAACCCCTTTCTCACCCGAGATCAATATCCTAGAGTTGCCCCACAAGTTTAAGATGCGAACCTGGGAGATGTACACTGGAAAAGAAGATCCTCTTTCCCTCCTCAAGTATTTCAAGATGCAACTGGATCTGCAAGGAGTAGGAGGAGACGTATGTTGCAGAATTTTTCCTGTCACCCTCTCGAAAGCCGCCCAGCAATGGTATTTCAAGCTGGCACCTGGAAAGTTCAACTCATGGGAAGCTTTCTCCTCGGAATTCCATGCACAATTTTCCTCCTCTCGCCAACTTCTGTTGCACCTAGTAGACCTGGTCGAAGTAAGACAAAAACAAGGCGAGCCTCTTCGAGCCTACATCAGTAGATTCATGATGGAGGCGACCAAGGTTTCACGAGTAACCGAAGACGGAAAGTTGTCTGCGATACTATGGGGCATTGAAGTCCTTGGTGAGCTTTGGAAGGACATAAGGAACAAAGGTCCGGTAGACTCGATGAGTGATTTTCTTGACTGTGCTGAAGGCTTTATCAAACTTGAAGAGGCTATTCAGGGAGCAGAAGGTGAGCAAAAACCTGGCAAGTTAAAAGCTCCTTCCATTGGGACATTCGTCCAGCTCCCCCATTAGCCAAGCAATCCAAGCTCAAATGGTAAATGTTCCAGTAACAATAATAGGCAAGGCAATGGGAAAAAGTGAAAATTCACCTGCACAACCGAACAAGCTCCCCGAGAGAATCCTACAAAGTATACTGCATTTACAATCTTGAAGGAGGACAAAGAAAGTGTTTACATGGCCACTCAGTCACTAGCCCCATACAAGAAGCCTTCACCCATGAAAAAAGATGTCAGCAAGAGAGACATGACCAAGTTTTGTCGATTTCATGGAGACTACAGCCACGACACCAATGAATAACCCGCACATACAGAAGAATTTCAAGGCCGATCAAAATTAGAGGGGCGATAACAACCAAGACTTGCTACCACCACTGGTGGATGGACATCTACAAGTCATTATTGGAGGTCCACACACAGCTTGAGATTCAGGAAAAGCTCGGGAGAGGTATGCCCGAACAGTACAACACGAGCAAGAAGAAGTGATCTTGGCCGTAGAAGAGAGGAAGCCTAAAATCCCTCGGGCAGGAGAGCCTACCATAACCTTTAACGACAAAGATGTTGTCAAAATCAGGTTTCCGCACAACGACCCGTTGGTCGTGGAAGTCTAGATAGCCAACAAGATGGTGGCCAGAACTATAATAGATAATGGAGCCTCCTCCAACATATTATTCAAGACCACCTATGAAAAGATAAGGCTCCAACTCAAAGATCTAACCCCCTGTCTGCTGCCCGTGTATCATTTCTCCGGCCAAGGAGTCGCACCTCTAGGACAAATTCGCCTACCCCTCACTGTTGGGCAAGCTCTGACGAGCATAACTATAATAGCACAATTTTTGGTATTGGACATTCCATCAGCCTTTAACGTCATGCTAGGCCGACCAGCCTTGTATGATTTAAAGGCTAGTACGTCGATATTCCATTCATGCTTGAAGTTTCCAACAAAGAATGGGGTAGGGTGTCTGAGAGGAAATCAACAGATTGCTCGGGAATGTTATAACCTTGGAGTTGCCAAGTCTAAGAAGGAAGTATCCTCCAGCCAAAGCACAGAAAAGGGAAAAAATATTTCTAAGTAGGGAACTTCCCAAGGCGGGGATGAAGATGTGGATCCTCGACTTAGGGACCCAAGCAGCTGTTGGAAGTTATTTTACCAGGAACTTAGATCTACTCACAAGTATTTTGATTTAACAACCTAAATATGAACTTCTAAAACGATGGAAAATTAAACACATAAAAGTATCAAAAATCTTACATTGGGTGCAGGGGAATATATGTCTCCTCCCACTCAGATCTCTAACCCTTGATTCCTTTCTGTCGCAGAGTATAATCAAGGTCTGAGCCCGATAGTCCTTCTTTGTTGTTTCTGAATTCTACACAGCCTTCCTCACTATGATTGAGGTATTACTTGATGTGTGTGGGCACTACTCTATCACTCATAGATTTCGAAACAGAGAAGGTAGAGAGAGAGAGAGGGTGGCGGCTCAGAGAGAGTTTTTGTGTGAGAATATTCTGTCAGAATATTGTGTGTACAAAAACTGAAGCCTTTACCTTCTATTTATAGAAGACCACCTAGGGCTATGGTTGAATTAATTGACATTTAAAAATTGAAAAATCAATGTGAAAAGGGAAGCATAGTGGCCGGCCTAGGCATTGTGGAAACAAGGCTTGCCACTTTTCCAACTTTCCTTTTCCTACATTGCTAGTTTCTTGTTTTGTCAAAAACTGCCAATTCCTTTGTTCAACCACATAAATGTCAAATCTAATTATTTAATAATTAAAATTAATTATCAAATAATATATTGTCATTTATTTATTAATAATAAAACTAATTAAAGTTTTCTAATTAATAAATATGCCCTTCAAAATCTCTATTTACTGTTTTGCCCTTAATAAGTGATAAATTCTCAAATAGACATAGTCTAACTTGAGAATTATAATTGATTAATTAAAATCAATTAAATGAGTCTTACAAGTAATATTATCTCAACTAGTGGGGGGACCATGGGTCTATATATCCGAGCTTCAAATAAGAGAATCTAGAATTTACTACTTAAATTCACTGACTTATTAATTCTTCGTTGAATCTACGCATAAAACTTAGAATTGCACTCTCAGTATATAGAATGCTCTATATGTTCCACCATATAGACACATCATTGGTTATCCATTGTTATAATCCTAATGTGATCAATGATCCTCTATATGGATGATTTATTGGAAATTATTTTACCAGGATCTTAGATCTACTCACAAGTATGTTATTAACACCCTAAATATGAACTTTCTAAAACAATGAAATAAACACATATAAAGTTTGAGAAACCTTACATTGGGTGAAGAGGAATATAATGACTCCTTCCGTTCAAATATCTAGCCCTTGATTCCTTTCTGTAGCAGAGCATTATCAATATCTGAACCTGGATCTCTTTCTCTGATTCGTTAGTGCTGAAACTCCATCTTGCTAAAAGTCTTTCTTCACGATCTTCCTCACTATGATTGAGGTATCACTTGCTGTGTGTGGGCACTACTCTAACACTAATTATTTCAAAATTGAAGAGGGAAGAAAGAGAAGAAGGTGGCGGTTAGGTATCGAGAGAGATGGCTTAAGTTTTTCTCTAAAGGAAAAAGTAGAAAATTTAAGTGTAAATTTCCTGAAGCCTTCACTATCTATTTATAGCACTCCACTACGGTTAGGTTTGAATTATTTGGCATTAAAATAATGAAAATATCAGTTTGAAAAATCATTCCAAGTGGCTGGCCATGTAGTGTAATGGGCCTTACTTGGATTTTGCAGTTTTCTCAATTCTGCATCTGATTTTCTCAAAAACGCCAATTTTCTAATTCAACCATTTAAATGCCAATTCTAACTTTTTAATAACTATAAATAATTATTAAATAATATTTTCATTTATTATATTTATTAATTGAACCATACAAAGTATCATAATTAACAAATACGCCCCTAAAACTCATCATTAGTTATCCATTGTTATAATCCTAATTTGATCAATGATACTCTATATGAATGATCTACACTGTAAAGGAATTAGATTACCATTACACGCTACAATGTATTTAATCCTTAAAACACTTAACCCCGTATAAATGATATTTCATCTTATGTGAAATGAGATCTCCACCATTTATTTTTGTTTGGTCAAGCTCGAAGGAGATCATCCTTCGCTTACTATTCGCCAGATAGAAGCTATAGATTCCATGTTTATGATAGCGCTCCCACTCAATTGCACTACCGTGTTCCCAAAATGTACGTATCACCCTGACCTAAAAGTAGGCTTAACTTACAGATCAAAGAACACGAATAGCCTCTTGAGATTGAGCCTAATCATAACAGGATTAAGATCATTTGATCTAGGATCAACTAGGAAATATTGACTTGAATAGATATTACGGTAAGTTTAATAAATCTAAGTCAAAGTTCAATATCGGTCCCTTCCGATGCATACTCCATGCACCGAACCTGAGCTTTACTTTAACCAATGCTCTGGAAAGAACATAGCATTTCTCCAAATGCACGTAAACTCTGTTGTAGATTATCACATTAGTAAAATCCTATGTATGATAAATCTAGGAATCTTTATTCACATAGTCATGTTTACTTTCCAATGTGTTGACAGCACAATAAACAGGATCAAGTATGTGAAAAAGGGTTTCAGATGAATTCATACATTATATACATATTATCATGAAATAAATCATGTGAACCATGCAACATTAAATGTTATTTCTGATCTATATTAATAAGTAAATCTGATTATATTGAAATGAGTTTTATTAAGGACATAAAACCCAACATGATTTACATTGTAAAGGGACTTAGTTACCGTAACACCCTATAATGTATTTTATCCTTAAAACACTTAACCCTGCATAAATGATATTTCAGCTAAAGGAAATGAGTACTCCACCATTTATCTCGCTTGGTTAAGCTCGAAGGAAATCATCCTTTGCTTACTATTCGCCAGATAGAAGCTTTAGATTCCATATTTATGTTAGCGCTCTCACTCAATTGCACTACCGTGTTCCCAAAATGTACGTATCACCCTGACCCAAAAGTAAGCTTAACTAACAAATCAAAGAACACGAATAACACTCTTGAGATTGAGCCTAACCATATCAAGATTTTGATCATGTGATCTAGGATCAACTTAGTGATATTGAATTGAATAGATATTACGGTAAGTTTTATAAATCTATTTCAAAGTTCAATATCGGTCCATTCCAATGCATACTCCATGCATCCAACCTGAGCTTTACTTTAATCATTGTTCTGGAATGAACATAGCATTTCTCCAAATGCAAGTAAACTCTGTTGTAGATTGTCATATCAGTAAAACCGAGTGTTCTGATAAATCTAGGAATCCTTTATTCACATAGTCATGTTTACTTTCCACTGTGTTGACAACACAATAAACATGATGAAGTACGTTAAAGGGGTTTGGATGAATTTATGAATCAAATAGACAAATAATTGATAAAGTGAACCAAAACATACACAAATGAATGAAAAATACTTCTGTTACTTTATTGATATTGAATAATCTGGATTACATTGAAATAGAGTTTTATTTAGGGCATGAAACCCAACAAACTTCCACTTGCACTAATATAAAACTAATCAGTACATTTCAATTAACCCTAAATTCTGACGTTGCTTTTCGAATGCAGTCACTGTTAAGACTTTGGTGAATGGATCAGCTAAGTTGTCCTGTGTGTCCACTTTCTCCACCAGTACATCCCCTCTTGCCACATATTCTCTGATAATATGATATTTTTTTCTATATGCTTACTTCTCTTGTGGCTCAGAGGTTCCTTACTGTTGGCTATAGCTCCATTGTTATCATAAAGCAGGACTAGAGGCTTTTCCATTCCAGGTACCACACCAAGACTGGTGAAGAACTTTCTAAGCCAGACAACCTCTTTAGCTGCTTCAGCCGCAGCTATGTATTCTGCCTCCATGGTAGAATCCGAAATTGCAGTTTGTTTCGCACTTCTCCAAACCACTGCTCCACCCCCAAGAGTAAACACCATCCCAGATGTAGATTTCCTGTCTTGAAGACATGCCTGGAAATCTGAGTCTGTATAGCCTATGGGATTTAAAGCACCACCCTTTTAGACTAATACATAATCTCTTGTACTCTTTAAGTATTTCAAAATATACTTAACAACATTCCAATGTTTCTGTCCTGGATTTGACTGATATCTGCTCACTATTCTAACTACATAGCAGATGTCAGGTCTAGTGCATAGCATTGCATACATTAGACTTCCAACTGCAGACGCATAAGGAACTTTTGCCATGTCTTCTATCTCTTAAGTATCAGTAGGACATTGTTCATTAGATAGACGGATACCATATCTAGAAGGCATATTTGCCCCATTGGTATTAGTCATGGAGAATCTCTTTAGAACTTTGTCAATGTAAGTTGTTTGAGAGAGCAAGGGATCTGTTCTGCCGGTTTCTGATAATCTGAATACCGAGAACATAGGTTGCCTCACCCAAGTCTTTCATGTCGAATTGAGTGTCAAGCCATTCCTTGATGTGAGTCATTTTCTTGACATTGTTGCCAATGATCAAAATGTCATCAACATAAAGGACCAAGAATACTACTACTTGGTCTTCCTTGAGTTGGTAAACACAAGGTTCATCTTCATTCTGATGAAAGTCGTAGGTTTTAATGATCTCATCAAACCTTTTATTCCATGAGCGAGAAGCTTGCTTAAGTCCATAAATGGACCTATTTAACTTGCAAATTTTATTTTCCTGCCCAGGAAGAACATAACCTTCTGGTTGCTCCATATAGATAGTTTCTTCAAGAAGCCCATTAAGAAAGGCTGTCTTGACATCCATTTGCCAAATTTCGAAATCGAAAGCGGCAGCAATGGATAGAAGAATTCGGATGGATTTGAGAATGGCAACCGGACTAAAAGTTTCCTCATAGTCCACACCTTCTCTTTGGGTATAACCCTTGGCGACCAGTCTAGCTTTAAAAGTTTTGACTTCGCCTCCAACGCCTCTTTTCTTCTTGTAGACCCATTTAAATCCGATTGGACAATAATCATCGGGTGGATCTATATATTCCCAGACTTTGTTCTTTTTCATGGAATCCAAATCTGAATCCATGCCGGCTGACCATCGCTTCCGTTGCGGACTTTCCATTGCTTGTTTATAGGTTAATTGGTCGTCATCAATACCGTCACCAACGATCATATTGATTTGACCATCCAAGCCATAACGAGATGGTTTTGTAGAAACCCTCCCACTACGACGAGGAGCGGTGACCTTCTGAACAGGAGCTTTGCTTATAGTTTTCTCAGTTGCTACAACTGAGGGAGTGGGATGTTCCTCTTCTTGAGTTGAAGAGGATGGAACATTTGAAGGAACAGTATCTGTAAGCATTTCCTCTAATACAATTTCACTTTTCGGTTTGTTGTCTTTCATATAGTTATCTTCAAGGAATGTAGCATTTATAGAAACAAATACTTTGTTATCCTTGTGACTATAAAATAGTCCACCCCTAGTCTCTTTAGAATTTCCGACAAACATGCAAACTTCAGTTCGCGATTCCAATTTGCCTTCTTTCTTTCTCAAGACGTGAGCAGGGCACCCCCAAATCCTATAATGGCGTAAACTAGGTGTACGACCATTCCATAGTTCGACGGGTGTCTTAGGGACTGCTTTAGATGGTACAACATTTAAAATGTCGTTTGCCATTTGAATAGCATATCCCCAGAAGGACGTAGACAGAGTTGAATAACTCAGCATGGACCTAACCATTTCCAAGAGAGTGCGATTTCTTCTTTCTGCAACTCCATTTTGCTGTGGAGTGCTTGAGGCAGTATATTGGGATTCAATTCCATATTCAGTTAAATGATCTTTGAATTTCATATCCATATATTCTCCACCCCTATCAGTTCACAAGATCCTTAATGTTTTACCTAATTGGTTTTGCGCCAAAGCATGAAATTCCTGAAACGTTTCAAATGTTTCATATTTCTTTTGCATTAGGTAAAGAAAACTGTATCTGGAGAAGTCGTCAATGAAAGTGACGAAATACTCATAACCACCTCGGGCTTTTACATTCAGAGGTCCGCAAACATCTGAATGCACTAACCCTAGGGGTTGTTTGGCAAGACTCGCATACTGGTAGTTCTCCTAAGACGACATTTTTCAATGGACCGTCTTTGGTTAGCCTATTGAGTCTATCAAAACCTATATGACCCAAACGTAAATGCCATAGATAAGTTTGATCATCATTATCAATCTCTTTTCTCTTAAGGGTTCTAGGTTTAGCTACATTGAAAAGTTCAGCATTTAGTGAGATTTGAGTATCAGGTCTTAAAACATAAAGCCCTTGTTCCATGTTAGCAACACATATATGAAATCCATTACGAGAAATTGAACAATTTGAACTCAAAAAATTCAATATATAAAATTGTGTTTGTAAACATGAAACACTAATCAAGTTTCTACTAAAATTGAAATATATAAAACATTCTCTAAAAGTACAAACTTCTTTGTATGAAACTTGATTCGGGTTGTTCCTCTAGCTTTAACTGATACCAACTCGCCATTTCCAACTTTAAGCTTTAACTCATCTGGGTGAATATTCTCCCAAGTTTCAAGCAGCTGCAATGAAGAACATACATGGTTAGTAGATCCAGAATCAACAATCAAGGTGGAATTGTCATTCTCTAAAACACATGATTCAAACACAAAAGCATCACCTTCGTTTGAATTGTCTAGAAGCCTGGGACATTGTTCTTCTTTATGTCCCTTTCCATTACAATTCGCGCATAGAACATGATGTCTTATAATTGTACTTGAAGAAACAGCTTTGTTAGAGCCCTCATGCTTAATCTTCTTCCTCTGATTAAAGTTTGCAATACTAGGAGGCCCCATTGCAATCAGATTCCGCTCATGGGCCCTCAACTCAGTCTCGAGTTTGTCCATGTCGGAGGAGTGAGGATTGTTCAATAAGTAATATAGAACAAAACTATCATACTTCTGAGGAAGACTATTAAGGATGAGTCGTACCCATTGTTCCTTTGATAAATCAATTCCTAGTAGATTTGCCTTTTGGAATTTCAGATTCATCAACAATAGGTGCGAGTTAATGCAACTACCATGATGCATTTTCACACTATTGAGTTCTTTTGCAAAGATACTAACTAGGAGTTGATCGGGGTGAGGGTTATTCATGTTGGCACTACAACATATTAATAAACAGAAGTAAGGTTTTGGTTCTATAAATTCATACACAAGTTCAGAAAATAACAAATAATCACATATGTTATAAAAATACTAAATCTAACATAGTTTATTTTCCAAGGTTTCCAATGAACTGATACAGTTTCCCGTTTAGGCGAGAGTCAAAGCATCATCCATTTAATAGAGTCGTCAATTCATCTAAAATGTCAAACATTCTAGCAACCTTTTATTCGATCAAGATTGGAATTCAACATTGTCCCGTTTAGGCAAGAGTCAAGGCAATTCTATCTTATGAGCT
Source organism: Cannabis sativa (assembly GCF_029168945.1). Lineage (NCBI taxonomy): Eukaryota > Viridiplantae > Streptophyta > Magnoliopsida > Rosales > Cannabaceae > Cannabis > Cannabis sativa. Next base: position 21,839,769 of record NC_083607.1, read on the forward strand.
TCTACCATTGTTTCATAATCTTGTAAGTCTTATACAGTCGCCACCATTACGGTGGTCATAAACTATATAAAAAACTTATAAGAATACTTATCTTTCGAGATTAAACGGTGCTAACTTGCTAATGAATGTTCCTCAATTAGGGAGGATTACTCACTAAAATAATAGTTATGTAAAACCAACAATGGAGATCGAATTTCTCTTGATTAAAGCTCATTATTTGAAATATGTATTTTGTATTTATATTACATATCTCAATAATGAAACATTACAAATTAAAGTAAAAACTTTAATTAAATTTCAAAAAATGGAATAAATTTGAAAAATATCTTATTTAAGTTGTTTAGAAAAATCTAAATATCCAACTTAAATATTCTTCAATCAATGACTTAATTAAATATTAACAATTAAGTAGTAACCACTTAATTTAGAAAATATTCCATTTTAAGTTCCCATATTTATAAAATATCAACTTAAAAATATCCAAAGAATCTTAATAACCAATTCCTAAAATTCCTCAACTTAATTTATAATAGGAAATTCAAAAGATATTCAAATCTAAGTTGATTTGTTAGATTTAACTAAATCTCAACTTAAATAGGAATATTTAATGAAATTATAAAATTAAGATTCAGAAAGAATTTACATGGTTATAATTCAATATTTAATTAAACACGAGAAAAATACATATAGTTTTTCTAGAATAATATTCTTCAAACTATGTTTTTCTTAAATTAATTTCAAGGAAGAATGAAATTAATGATGTTGCTAATCAATTTTATTAGGTCAAACTAATATAATTAACCTAGCACAGTTATCCAAATCAGGCAAATGGGCCTTCACAATTGGGGTTGTTCATGTGAGGGGGGGCTGGGTCCAGTATGTCGTACCCACTTCTAAGGCTCCCAACTCTCACACAAGGCCCAAAAGAGAGGAATTTAACCTTAACATGAACAACTGTTATTAATTGAATAGTCTCACTACTAAATGAGTCTAAATAAAATCTATCAGGTTATGACATTTTATTTAGCAACAACAACATATATGTATATATAACTGAAATTAAACATATAGGCTCACACAAGCACACACATTTGGATGGATCCTATCATGTTACTAGGTCATACACAGATGAAAGAAGATTGTAAAAATTACCTGTTACAAATTATTTACTTGATCTATCATCAATTGAACCATTGGTTAAAATCAGATCATTGGATCTGTCAACAAGTTAACCATGGCAATTTAGATCAAGCAATAATAGGTTTTAGAAAACTTAAAAACAATCTAAAACACATACTCCTGCAACAAGTTAGACTTGGATAGCTGGATGTAGGATTTATTTAATTTTTAAATGTATTTAGAAAAATAAAATAAAAAAAAAATCGGTTTTAAATAAATATTTAAAAATTAAACTTACAATTTTGAAAAATTAGGTTTTAAGTAACCTAAATATCATTTCAAAATAAATTGCTAACTTTCCTTTTAAATTTCATGTTATTTAATAAATTAAATAATAAAATAAAAAATGGTAAATACATACCCTTTTCTTATTTTACAATTTAATTTAAGTAAGAATAACAAAATTTAAAAGTTAACAAAAATATCTTATTTCCTCTTTTAAAATATCATGATTATTTTGATCTTATTCTAAATAAGGTCAAGTTACCAAAAAAAATTTAATATCTGACCTTAAAAAAATAAAATAATCAAATTTTAGAGGAAATAAGAAAAGAGGTAAGCAAAACTTGATTTTTCCCATTTTCAAAATCAAATTACACTAATAACTTAGAATTGCAGTCTCAGTATATAGAATGCTCTATATGTTCCACCATATAGACACATCATTAGTTATCCATTGTTATAATCCTAATGTGATCAATGATCCTCTATATGGATGATTTACATTGTAAAGGGACTTAATTACCGTAACACCCTACAATGTATTTTATCCTTAAAACACTTAACCCTGTATAAATGATATTTCGGCTAAGTGAAATGAGTACTCCACCATTTGTCTCGTTTGGTTAAGCTCGAAGGAAATCATTTTTTGCTTACTATTGGCCAGATAGAAGCTATAGATTCCATATTTATGTTAGCGCTCCCACTCAATTGCACTACCGTGTTCCCAAAATGTATGTATCACCCTGACCCAAAAGTAGGCTTAACTAACAAATCAAAGAACACGAATAACACTCTTGAGATTGAGCCTAACCATATCAGGATTTCGATCATGTGATCTAGGATCAACTTAGTGATATTGAATTGAATAGATATTATGGTAAGTTTTATACATCTATTTCAAAGTTCAATATCGGTCCATTCCAATGCATACTCCATGCATCTAACCTGAGCTTTAATTTAACCAATGTTCTGGAAAGAACATAGCATTTCTCCAAATGCAAGTAAACTCTGTTGTAGATTGTCATATCAGTAAAACCCAGTGTTCTGATAAATCTAGGAATCCTTTATTCACATAGTCATGTTTACTTTCCACTGTGTTGACAACACAATAAACATGATGAAGTATGTGAAAGGGGTTTGGATGAATTTATGAATGAAATAGACAAACAATTGATAAAGTGAACCAAAACATATACAAATAAATGAAAAATACTTCTGTTACTTAATTGATCTTGAATAATCTGGATTACATTGAAATGTAGTTTTATTTAGGGCATAAAACCCAACAGCAGCAATGTTGGACCTATGGAAGAATTAGAAGAGATCAAGATCGATCCGTATATCTCGGCTAAGAAGCTAAAAATTGGAAAAGGTTTGTTGCTCGAAGTAAAATCGGCATTGATAAATTTTTTTAGAGCAAACATGGACGTTTTTGCTTGGTCACGTGAGGATATGGTCGGAATTGATCCTTCTGTAATTTTGCACGTCCTAAATAATGATCCCAACTTTTGACCAGTTCAACAAAAGCGAAGGCTATTGGACAAAGAGCGAGCAGTAGCCCTAAAGGAAGAGGTAGATAAACTACGCAATAATAATTTCATATTTGAAGCTTTCTACCCAGCTTGGGTTGCAAATCCCGTACTGGTACCCAAGCCAAACAAGAAATGGCGAGTGTGTATTGATTTCACAGACCTCAACAAAGCATGCCCCAAAGACTATTTTCTACTTCCATGAATCGATCAGCTCGTTGACGCAACAGTCGGGCATGAAATATTAAGCTTCATGGATGCTTATTCGAGGTACACTCAAATAAAAATGCATCCACCAGACCAAGAACATACAAGTTTCCGAAAAGATATGGGTCTATAATGCTACAAAGTCATTCCATTTGGTCTCAAAAACGTTGTAGCCACATACCAAAGATTGGTAAACAAAATATTTAAAGACCAGATTGGACGAAACATGGAAGTATATGTGGATGACATGCTCATCAAATCCAGGAAGGATTGGGGGCACATAGATGACCTGGACGAATGCTTCAAAGTCCTTAGGAAATACAGCATGAAACTAAATCCCTTAAAGTGCTCCTTTGGAGTCAGCTTGGGAAAGTTTCTGGGCTTTATTGTCAACACTCAAGGAATCGAAGCCAATCAGAGAAGATTCAAGCCCTCCTGGATATGAAGTAGCCAATAAGAACCATGGAAGTACAAAGTTTGACTGGTCGGATAGCCACACTCAGCAGATTTGTTTCAAAATCAACAGACAAGTGTGTTCCGTTCTTTAACATCTTGCTAGGAAATAAGCTATTCGAGTGGACAGAGGGATGTGAAAAACCTTTTCAGGAGCTAAAAACGCAACTTGCAAAGCCTCTCGTACTCTCAAAACCTTTGGACAGAGAAGAGCTTAGGATATACTTGGTCATCACGGAGCATGTTGTGAGTGTCGTGATGATCAGGGAAGAAAACAGCATACAACACCAGGTCTATTACATTAGTAAAAGACTCATTGAGGCCGAAGGCCAGTACCCGTTGATAGAGAAACTCGCTTACTGCCTGATTCTAGCAACAAGAAAGTTAAGGCCCTATTTTCAAGCTCATCCTGTTCGGGGATACACTGCCCAACCATTAAGCCAAATATTGCAAAAGTCGGACGCTTCTGGGCGGTTACTCAAGTGGGCAGTGGAGCTCGGTCAATACGAAATTACCTTCCAACCCCGAACAACAATCAAAGGTCAGGCCCTAGCAGACTTTATGGTAGAATGCACAGGCAAAGAAGAAAGCATATCACAAGGCAACCCCAAGCCTGTACAAACACCTCAGCCAAGTTACAGTGAAGACAAGCCGACTTGGAAGCTACATGTGGACAGGTCTGCTACAAATCAACTATCTGGTGCGGGAATCGCCCTTATCACACCTGGGGGCAACACCTGCATGTCGCAGCGAATTTTGGATTCAAGGCATCCAATAACAAAGTCGAGTATGAAGTTTTGATCGCTGCCCTAAAATTAGCCCTTGAGATGAAAGTCGAACACATCAAAATCTGCAGTGATTCACAGTTGGGGGTAAACCACGTATTTGGAGAATACGAGGCTTGAGGGGAAAAGATGATAGCATATCTGAGCAAAATACATGACCTGCTCGCACAATTCAAAAGCTACGGTCTCAAACAAATTCTAAGGGAAGAAAACACAACTGCAGACGCGTTAGCTCGATTGGTAAGCAGTAATGTATGTGATAAAGCGAACTTCGTCCCTATCCAGCTCCTCAAAGAGCCTAGCACTACTGGCATGGAAGAGATCGAAATGATTGACACTTCCCCAAACTGGATGACACCAACAGCAGCCTACCTCAACACTGGGGAACTCCCACATAATTAAAATAAAGCTCGAAAGATGAGGAGGATGGCTGCACGGTATATCATAATAGAGGGAATTATGTACAGACAAGGGTTCTCCATGTCGTTGCTCAGATGTGTCACTCAAGAAGAAGCTGCACGACTTTTATCTGAGGTGCACGATGGATTCCGTGGAAATCATGCCGCGAGGCAGAGTTTATCTAAGAAAATTCTATGGCAAGGTTATTTCTCGGCGACAATAATTGAAGATTCAAAGGCCTATGTTAAAAAATGTGACAAATGCCAGAGATTTTTGAAGATACCCCGAGCTTTTGCCCAACGAGTTAGCTCAAATGCAAAGTCCGTGGCCTTTTGCCATTTGGGGAATTGACTTGATCGGACAATTACCCAAAGGCAAAGGAGGAGTGCAGTACGCAGTGGTTGCGGTTGATTACTTCACTAAGTGGACGGAAGCTGAACCACTTGCAACCATTACATTTAAGAAAGTTCAAGACTTTTTTGTGAAGAACATAATTTGCCGGTTCGGATTACCGTACAAAATAGTTTCGGACAATGGCAAACAGTTTGGCAGCCATTCTTTCACCAATTTTTGTGCGAACCATGGTATCATCAAAAGTTTCTCCGCAGTGGCGCATCCCCAAGCAAATGGTCAAGTTGAAGCAGTCAACAAGACCCTGAAGGATACACTAAAGAAAAGACTCGAGGATGCTGAAGGAAACTGGCCAAAGGAGCTTCCTAAAGTTTTATGGTCGTACCGAACAACTGAAAAAATGGCAACCGGACAGATTCCATTTGCTATGGCATATGGATATGAAGCTTTGCTGCCCGTAGATCTCGAGCCACCATCCCACTGAAGATTGACATACAACCAAGAAGCAAATCACATACTCCTGGCCGAATCACTTGATAAAATTGAAGAAAAGCGAACCACATCAAACTTAAAGTTAATAGCCCATTAACAAAAAGTAGCTCGGTATTTCAATAAACAAGTGAAGGCTCAAAAATTCTTTGTGGGAGATATTGTCCTAAGAAGAGTATTTCCAAACACCGAAGACAGTACGGCAGGTGTACTCGGACCGAACTGGGAAGGACCATATCAGGTGGTCGAAGTTCTCGAATCAGGAGCATACAAATTGGGTAAGTATGATGAAAAAATGCAACTTGTTCTAGTACCACGGTATTAGAATGGGGAACATTTAAGAAAATACTACCAATAAAAGTACCAGGTCGGATGACCATATTAAGTATTGAAAGAACATTTACTTTTAAGTGAATGGCCTACTCGGCGGACTACGCCTAAAGGTTCGGACAAAATTGAAAAGTACTCAAGTCAGATGACCAACATCTAAAGTACAATTTCCAATTTCTGCAATTTGTTTTATTTCATGTTAAGCTAAAAGATCAGATTAGATCAAATAGCTCTAATATAAGTTACTACGGTAACAAACACATTTTCAATCAATAAATGAAAAAAGATGTTTATTTCAAAATTCAAATTGAGTCAAAATTAATAGCATGTTGTTAATTTACCATCCAGTGCGTACAAAAGGTTTGGTCGAACCAAAAACCCCAAACAGACAAAAAAGCATACTTGCAAAAAGTTATAAGTGACCAAGAGTCATATGTCTGCTCAGTCACTTGGGGGCACCTATACCTGTACAAAGCATTTGGAAAAGATAAAACAAACAAAATTGCACGATGATTATAAACAGAGGATGAAATTCATTATAGATAACAAAAGCACGTAAACCCGGGATTAAAAGCTGCCTAGTCAGCCTGTTGTCTAAAAAATGAAAAATAATTCCAAGTTTAAAGACCGCTTGGTCGATCGCGATGTCTTAAAAAAGGCCTTATGGCCGGAGAAATAAAAAAAAAGAAAGATAAAAAGATAAGTGTTCAGACGGTTGGAGTTCTAGGGTTCTTTTACGGGTCTTTTGGGCCGGTAAGAGCTGGAGGATCTATTGTCTGGGCAGGGGGCATGTCAACGTTCAGACCGGAGGTAGAAGTGGTTGCCTCAAACTCTCCATAGGCCACTTGGGAAGCATAGTATTCAAGATACATGTCTTTGGCCTCACCCAAGTAATCGAAATTCGCCTGAGGGTTAGCCTTCCAAAAGTCATAAAAAATCTCGAGACCGGCTGTTAAGCCCCTCTCTTCCTCAGCGTTAAGCTCCTCCTCCTTTGACTTCTTTTCTGCTTCCAACCTGTGGAAAACAGCTCGAAGAACCTCCCTTTCTTCCTGGAGGTCGGTCACTTCTTTGGACAAGGAGGTCATGGTAGCCTCAAGTTGTTCAGAAGCCTCCAAATCCTTGGCCAGCTCGGCCACTTTCTTCTCAATAGCAGGAAGCTTTTTGTTGACTTCACCCAGTTCCATTTGGACTGCTCCGAGTTGAACCCTCGCTTCATCAGCGTCCTTCCTAGCCAAGTCCACTCACTACAAGAAAACCTACTTTTGACGGCGCATTTTTGCACTGGCAAAAGTACGCTAAAGGCGCTGGTAAAACTTTGTCGGCGCAATACTACGCCGGCAAAACATGTCTGGGAATCTTGGTCGGTAAAGGAATTTTTACCGGCGCGTAGATGAAATGCGCCGGTAAAAGGCGAGAAATGGCGTCGACAAAGATGAATCGCCGGTGTAAAAGGATACCCTTATCCGCTATGAACCTCCTTTGATAAGCTTTTGCCGACGCAATATAGCGCTGGTAAAAAGGTTCGTCCCAATCCTCAGATTGGCGCCAAAAGTTTTACCGGTGCTATAGATGCGTCGGTAAAAGTGGTAAAAAACCCTAAAATTAAACGCACCGTTTACATTAATACTTTTGCAAGCGCACTATTGCGCCAGCAAAAGCATTCTCACCTACCAAAATTTTTCACACGGGAATTTTTTCCACAAATTTATTGTAGGCAGTCAAGATTCCCACCAAAAATTTAGTCAATTTTATTGGCGCAAAAGCGCGCCGGCAAAAACCTAACATATGTCGGAACGTCCTCGCCCCATTTGGCGGTTCATTTTGGATTCCCACAAAAAATTTAGTTACTTTTACCGGCGCACCTATGCGCCGGTAAAAACCTTACATACGTGGAAACGTCCTCACGACTTTTGGCGGTTCATTTTGGATCTTTCACCGGCGCATATTTAATAATACGCCGGTATTGTCTACCTTTTGTCGGTGCAGTAATGCGCCGGTAAAAGTAAATGCCGAATCAATATAAAAATTTAGGAATTTATTTATTCTCATAACTTTTACCGGCGCAATTGGTCAATTGCGCCAGTAAAAGTAGGTTTTCTTGTAGTGACTTTCGCCCTCATGGTGTTGGACATGGCATCATTCTTGGAGGCAACAGACTTAGCTCGAGAATAAGTGTAAGCCATCTTCAGACTAGTCTACATAGAGAAAAAACGTTAGAATCTGAGCCAAGTAAAGAAGGATTAAAGGAAACTGTCAGGAAAGACTCACCCTCGTAAACTCCTTCATGACTCCTCCCATCAACAGCTCCAAGGAAGGCTCGTTGCCAGCTTCGGCAAGCTGCTCATTCACCTCAGGGACCGACCGATTCATGTAGGTGGGTGAGCATCTCCTTGCTTCTTATGGTCTCTGGATGCAGTGATGGAGGTGGGGTACGAGCCCGAATCTACTCAGATTCGCCCTTCGACTGTTCGGGCCTTTTTGACCTACCACCTTGAGGGACTTTGGACTTGGAAGCTTTCGGGCAGAAGGGTCCACAACGGTTAGCTCTTTGGAAAGATCGATAACAGCTTCAGCCGGTGCCCTTTCTCTAGACGGTGTTGTCTCACCGCCCCTACACTTCTTGGCCGGAGGACACGAGCCTGAGCTTCCCCCAACTCTCTTCTTCAAAGCTTCGAGCATCTTCTGAGACATGTCTGCCCGAAATAAAAGTAACATGGTCAAAGAAAAGCACTAAAATTATGAAAGCATAATAATCAAGAAGATTAAAAATAAGACGAAGTATTTTGCGAAGCGTTTGCCTGAGCAAGACTTGGAGGCTCATCATCACCTGACACATCTGTTATCTCGTCCATGACGGCTTTCCCCTTTCCTAGTACAGGAGTGGATGGCCGAGCAGGTAGACTTGGCTCCGTAATTCGAATTGTGTGTTCAACGGGCCTGTGCTTGGCAGGAAGCTTCTTCCTCCTTTTGAGCGGAGTCACTTGCTCCTCTTCATCCTCATCTTAAGGATCAAAGGCTCATGAGCATACTGTTTTTCCCCACACCTCCCTTCAACTTAGCCTCACGCTTAAGATGAATGAGTTCATCCTCCTGATGAGCTCCCTCAGCCCGGCCAGCACTAGATTTCCTCTTTTTCTCCTTCACGGGCTGAGGGATGAAATCCTTTGGGTAGAGCCCGTACTCCACAAAGTTTTCCTCGGAGGTCAACAAAGTGATATTTCGGTCAGCACCCAGAAGCTGAGCAAGCCTCTGAGCTCTGTCCCTAAGAGCAAGTGTGAAGGGTGGGCGGTGATATACAGGGATCTGCTGGAACTGAGTGTAGGTGGTGCTCATGCCATCCACCATGAAATACTCGTCAACAACATGTCCAATTTTGCTAACGGCCTTGTCCTTGGTGCCTGTCAACCACTTGTAGTCTCGCTGAGAGAAGTAGAGGTACCCCGACCTGCCTTGCTTAGGGGTAGACTTCAAGTCAAAAAAACCAGCTAACCTCGTGGGGAGAGGGCATATCCCACTTCTGGGAGGCGTAGAGAATGAACAGGGAAGACAGAAACTTGATGCCCTAAGAAGTGAATTGGGTCAGATAGAGACGAAAGAAGTCTGCCACCTTCCTAAAATATGGGTGCAAAGGTAGCAACGCCCCTTGCTTAGCATGAGCACCCGAACAAGCACACATTTCTCTCAAGGTTTGTGGCTCGATTGTTATAGGCGGGAATGTAACAGTCTAACTCGCCTAGGTAGACGCCAGGCAAGGTGGCGTGCATCGCCACGTGAGGGTTAGATGCGTTAGCTTTCCGCATTATTTGTTTAATACGAGCCATCATCCTTTGGCTGGACGGGAAAATTGAATCAAAATGTCCGTCACTTGAAGAGGGCTGACTAGAGAAAGACAAGGATGATCCTCGTGCAAAAGTTGAAGCAGGTCCTAGTCAATTTTGTGTTTGCTTCCCCAAAACTCACCAGGGTTCATCTACAAAACAAAACACGCGAGATGAGTGTTTGGTCAGGATATCAAACATTAAACAAGCAAATATGCCAACTAGGAGTACTCAACAGATTAAAGAATAAAAATATTCGACGAAAAGTCAAAACTTAGTAGTTTAAAATTTTCACGAGTTAGGGCAAAAAATTTCATGAAGCTTAGTATAAGCAAGATGAAAGACAGGCATTATGCAGTTCAAAAAGCAAGCATTATGAACAATGAAGTTGCATGAATCGTTACAAAGGAAAATTGGAGAGTTTCTAAACTTATGGTTTCCTACATATCTTCTACAACAAAGTTAAAGTTGCATTCAGAAAATAAATGTGCAAAGTAAACGTAAAAGAAATCGATAACTTACTCAAGGATCAAACGTCTGAGTTCAGGTTACGCCAAACTGAACAAACAGTTCTTGTGAAAACTCTTCAGCAAACTTGAAGCTAAAAACCTCTCTTTTCGCTCTGAACTTGCTTAGCAAAGAAGGTTTGTGAAACTGAGTTTGTGAACAAATGCTCAATGGTATTTATAGGCAAACAACAAAAAGCGAATATGGGAAATAAAAAGCAATCAAGTGCAACCGTCAAATGTGGTGAGAAAAAAGCAAATTTCGAAGCATTAATTGCGTCAGAGCATTTATTAGCCTAAAATCGAAGGGATGCCCAGTCAGCCTAACATCAAATTTCAAACAGGTGCGCCTGACACGTGTCACCCATCTAAATGCAAAGACAGCTCAGATGAATCCTACACGCAACTTCGGAAGTCTCGTACAGACTTGGGGGGCAAATGTTATCCCAATTTTTGCACTCTGACGTGGCATTACTCGATGGTAACACGTGGAATCGACTCCAGGTATCTGCTCGCAAGATACAGGCCGAACAGGACACTTCGTACATTCGCTCAGATGAAGTTTTCTAGACCGAGCAGTGGGCTATCCACACAGAACGCCAACACTAAGCGAATTCAGCTTTCGCATCGTGAGTCATCAAGGAAATCCTTATAAATTTGGGATCAGATTACAGAGATATGGTAAGCTGTCCAAATCTCATGATCAGTGTATTCTGTATTTACTATGCAATCTTTCTGCTTATATCAATTGTAACGAGAAGGGAAATACTTCCTCTCCAAGCTTAAGCTTATAGCCCTATAAATAGTGATTCATATTCACTGGGCAAAGGGTCGAAATATTTTGTCTAAGAATTCATATTCAGAGATACTATTGTAAGAGCTATAAGAAGAGGAACTATTCCCCTTGTTCTTAAGTCAATACAAATAACGAGGATTAGGCTATTACCGAACTGCTCGGGGCTGAACCTCTATAGAATTCTTATGTCTTTATTTGCTTTACAATATTTCAATCGTATTAAACTACTTATCGCTTACAAAATTAGACTCACTCTCGTTAGCTAAAAGCGAGGTCAACACTTTTTTTAATTTATCTTATTTAATTGCTTTATTTTTGGCACACTATCGTTGGCTAGAAGTGAGGTCAATGATATGGATCGTGATTGCATTCTTACTGAACTCACAGGTGAAAAAGTTGAATGGCCTGCTAGTCAAAGTGTTCGCATCACTCATCTCTCTTATGTCCATGCTTCACTCATGTTGTTTGCTCTTAGCAATTAGCTTCCAAATGCCAACAAGACAATGGTGTCTTAAGACATCTTCTTTTTTGAATCACTACAGGGGCAAACATCAATTTGGCTTCTCTCATCATGGGACAAATTTCTTCCTTCCTTAGAGGTAAAAAACATAGCCACAAGCTTATTTTTCCTAACTTAATCTATAAAGTTCTTTCCTTTTAGAAGAATGTGGCCTATTCGAATGAGTTTCTTGAGCCTCCTCTCACTGGAATAATTTTCAACCATCAGAGTACTTTGATGGAGCTTTCCCCAAGCATCCTAAGGTTTATGTTAGTGCAACTCCATTTGCTGCTGCTGTAAGTTCCATTTCTGTTTCTGCAGATGTGCAGAAAGTCAAGCAGGAAGTCATCTTGGTGAACAATCGCTTGGCTACCATCAAGGAGGTTCAACAAGAAATATCTAAAAAATTGTCCGCCGTGATCAAACTTTATGGGGCATAATTTTTGTTCTCTCTTTCCTTTATTTTAGCTTATTTTGTATTTGGTTGTTGGACTTGTTTTAACTTTTATTTGTCTTTGGCTCTTCTAGATAAACAAAAAGGGGGAGTAATGTTTTATTTTATTGATTTGTATACTCAACTCTTGACCCTTTTTCCAGGGGCAGTTGAGGTTGATGTTTTTGTTAAACCTTGGTTTAAAGTTAGCATTCTATTTCAGTGTAATGTTGTGTTTCTAGAGGGAGTTCAATTGTATGTTTTTTGTTAACTTTGTTTTTGCAGGTGCATATTAGTTAAAAATATTTTAATTATCTAAAGTGCCAAAGGGGGAGACTGTAAAGTCTTTTTCTGGCAATTTAAGTGTCAAAATATTTTTTATTTAATATGTGATTTTCTTGTGCAATTAAACTGATTTGATTACATGATTTCCTTGCTTTGTTGCTCATTTTCTTCTAAACACTACTACAAAATACACTTTTTGTGTCAATTTTAAACTGATACTTATACTTATAGTGTCTATTCATACAACTGACTCCTATTCCACAGTGACAAAAAGCTAGAGTTTAGGTGCCAGTTATAAACTGAGACTAATGAGTTTTAGTATCGTTTTAAAACCGACACTTAAAGTGTTTTCCTATCGTCTCAGTTTATAACCGAGACTAATTAGTATAAATATCGATTTTAAACTTAAACGAATTTTTTTTAGAAGTTTTAATAATGAAATTTGAATTTTATTTTGTTCATTTTATAATTTATTTAGAATCATCATAATTTATTCTGATATTACCTAATTTTAGAACCCATAAAACTCATTATAGTACCATTAACATTTTAAAAAATTTCAACATAGTAACAACTGTAATATAGATGTTTCCCATTTTAAAAACGTGTTAATACACATAAAAAAATATCCCAATAATGTTGGGTTTTATGCCCTAAATAAAACTCATTTCAATATAATCAGATTTACTTATTAATATAGATCAGAAATAACATTTAATGTTGCATGGTTCACATGATTTATTTCATGATTATATGTACATAATGTATAAATTCATCTGAAACCCTTTTCACATACTTGATCCTGTTTATTGTGTCGTCAACACATTGGAAAGTAAACATGACTATGTGAATAAAGTTTCCTAGATTTATCAGACATAGGGTTTTACTGATATGATAATCTACAACAGAGTTTACTTGCATTTGGAGAAGTGCTATGTTCTTTCCAGAGCATTGGTTAAAGTAAAGCTCAGGTTGGATGCATGGAGTATGCATCGGAAGGGATCGATATTGAACTTTGACTTAGATTTATTAAACTTACCGTAATATCTATTCAAGTCAATATCGCCTAGTTGATCCTAGATCAAATGTTCTTAATCCTGTTATGATTAGGCTCAATCTTGAAAGGCTATTCGTGTTCTTTGATTTGTTAGTTAAGCCTACTTTTAGGTCAGGGTGATACGTACATTTTGGGAACACGTTAGTGCAATTGAGTGGGAGCGCTAGCATAAACATGGAATCTATAGCTTCTATCTGGCGAATAGTAAGCAAAGGATGATCTCCTTCGAGCTTGACCAAACGAACATAAATGGTGGAGTACTCATTTCACATAAGCTGAAATATCATTTATACGGGGTCAAGTGTTTTAAGGAATAAATACATTGTAGGGTGTAACGGTAATTTAATCCCTTTACAGTGTAGATCATTCATATAGAGGATCATTGATCACATTAGGATTATAACAATGGATAACTAATGATGTGTCTATATGGTGGAACATATAGAGCATTCTATATACTGAGAGTGCAATTCTAAGTTCTATGCGTGGATTCAACGAAGAATTAATAAGTTAGTGAATTTTAGTGCTAAATTCTTGATCTACTTATTGGAAGCTCGGTTATATAGACCCATGGTCCCCCCACTAGTTGAGATAATATTGCTTGTAAGACTCATGTAATTGGTTTTGATTAATCAATTATAATTCTCAAATTAGACTATGTCTAATTGTGAATTTTTCACAAAGTAAGGGCGAAATTGTAAAGAAAGAGTTTATAGGGGCATATTTGTTAATTATGATACTTTGTATGGTTCAATTAATAAATATGATAAATGACAATATTATTTAATAATTATTTATAGTTATTAAATAGTTAGAATTGGCATTTAGATGGTTGAATTAGAAAATTGGCGTTTTTGAGAAAATCAGATGCAGAAAAAATAAAACTGCAAAATTGCAACAAGTGAGGCCCAAATCCACTAAGCATGGCCAGCCACTTTTGTAGGCAATTTAAACTGATATTTTCATTATTTTAATGCCAAATAATTCAAACCTTACCCTAGTGGAATGCTATAAATAGATAGTGAAGGCTTCAGGAAATTTACACTTAAATTTTCTACTTCTTCTGATTCAGAAAACCTGAGCTTTCTCTCTCCCTATCTTTAGCTGCCACTTCTTCTTTCTCTTCCCTCTTGATAATTTCGAAATCCTTAGTGTATGAGTAGTGCCCACACACATCAAGTGATACCTCAATCATAGTGAGGAAGATCGTGAAGAAAGATCATCAGCAAAGGAGTTTCAGTATCAAAGATTCAGAGAAAGAGATCCAGGTTCAGATATTGATAATGCTCTGCTACAGAAAGGAATCAAGGGCTAGATATCTGAACGGAAGGAGTCATTATATTCCGCTGCACCCAATGTAAGGTTTCTTAAACTTTATATGTGTTTAATTTATCGTTTTAGAAAGTTCTTATTTAGGATGTTAATAAACATACTTGTGAGTAGATATAAGATCCTGGTAAAATAATTTCCAACAACTGGCCTCAGAGCCATGGTAATTGATTTACTTGCAAGAAATTTGGACTTTAAAACGATTGTTTGTATGTTTTTGGATGGTATCATGTTGTATTGAGTGTTATTTGATGATTGATTGATGTTTGTAAATTTTCGTGGAAAATAATTGCGATTATGTTTCTGGAATTATTTTTATTGGATAGTATGGAAAAAATTAAGCAAGTTAGCCTTTTACAGAACTCAATTTCGATTTTATTTGAATTAGTTATGATTTTTTGAAGATTCAATAAAATCGGAGCTGTGCTGAAATTTTCCTGCGATCGCGAAAACTGTCCGTACAGTTCACAATTTTTTCGTTTTTCTTCGATTTTTCATGCTTTTTCATGGAATTAACTTCCGATTTTTTGTATAGTTTTGTATTTATACTATTACTATTCCTAATTCAATTCTAATTATCATTTGAATTAATTTAATATTTTTTAAATTTAATTCAAGATATTAGTGTAATTTGAATTTGAATAGAATTAGTATCTATCTTCTTGCTTAAAAATCTATCTTATTTTTAAATTTGATTATATCTTATCTTAATTTTAAATTTAAGGTCAGATTTTATATATTTTTTAAATTAAATCTTTTTTTTAGATATTTTGACCTTATTTAAATTTAAAATAAGATATTTATAATCATGTAATTTTAAATAGATGTAAGATATTTTGCTAACTTTTAAATTTTGTTATTTTATTTCTTTAAAATAAATTTAAAATCTGAAAAAGATATTTAACTTATCTTTTCTAATTTTTATTTAATTTTTATTTATAAAATAACATTTAAATTTTAAAAGTAGTTAGCAAATTTTGAAATGATATTTAGGTTGGTTGAAACCTAATTTTTCAAAATTGTAGGTTTAATTTTAAATTTTCGAATTTTTCAAATTTTTTTTTAATTTTTGAAAATAAATATTTTATTTATTTTATTAATTATTTCGAAATTAATTATTGAATTTAAAATTAAATAAATCCTACATCCAACTATCCAGCTAACCTTGTTGCAGGAGTATGTGTTTTAGCTTATGTGTAAGTTTTCAAAACCTATTATTACTTGATTACAAATAGCCATGGTTACTTTTTGCCAGATCTAATGATCTGATGGCTCCCTTGGTCAAGTTAATAATTTGTAACAGGTATATTTACAATCTTCTTTTATCTGTGTATGACCTAGAAACATGATAGGACCCATCCAAAGTGTGCCTGTGTGAGCCTATGTGTTTAATTTTATTATAGATGCATATAGTTTGTTGTTGCTAAAATAAATTATCATAGTTCTTGATAGAATTTATTTAGGCCCATTTAGTTATTGGGTCTATTCAATTAATAACAGTTGTTCTTATTAAGGTTAAATTCCTCTCTTTTGGGCCTTGTGTGAGAGTTGGGAGCCATAGAAGTGGGTACGACATACTGAACCCAGCACCCCCTCACATGAACCACCCCAATTGTGAAGGCCCATTTGCCTGATTTGAACAACTGTACTAGGTTAATTACACTAGTTTAACCTAATAAAATTGATTAGCAACATAATTAATTTCATTTATTTTGAAATTAATTTAAGAAAATTATAGTTTAAAGAATTTTTTATTCTAAGCTAAACTATATGTATTTTCTTGTATTTAATTAAATATAGAATTATAACCATCTAGATTCTTTCTGGAACTTAATTTAAATTTTTCATGAAATATTCTTATTTAAGTTGATATTTAGTTATCTACAACTAACCAACTTAAATCTGAATATCTTTTGAATTTCAAATTTCAAAATTAAGTTGAGGAATTTTAGGCATTGGTTATTAAGATTCTTTAGATATTTTTTAAGTTAATATCTTTTCGAATATTAACTTAAAATGGAATATTTTCAAATTAAGTGGTTACAACTTAATTTTTGATATTTAATTAAATTTAAATTTGAAAAATATTTAAGTTCTAGATTTTTTCTAATACAACTTAAATTAGATATTTTTTTTTCAAATTTTGTGGAAAAGATACTTAGTCAAATAAGATATTTTCAAGATAGTTATTTCTAGACTACTTATTATTTCTAATATTAAATAGGAAAATATTATAGATTGTGAAATTAATTATTTATATAATTAATTTTGGTACAATTTATTTTAAGTATATTTTTTCCTAGTATTAAACTAGAGACTAATAATTAAGCCTTCTCTACACTTAATTATTTATTTCTTGAATTTAATACATTTAATTAATTTGAAAATTGAATATCTAGGTTGATTTTTATCATCATACTTAAATATTTTTTTTTCATGACATTTAGTTAAATAGAAAATTATTTTTAGTTGAAATTTATTTTTTCAACTAAATTTAAATAATTTTCAAAATATATTTTTTCTTTATTTTATTAATCAATTTTCGAAATTGCATTTCTTAAATGCTAGAATTTCGAATTTTATTTTGAAAAATAGATTAAGTTGTAAATTAATTATTTATTTTAATTAATTCTTGGATCAACTTAAATCAATGATTTTTTCATTTATTGATTAATTTAAAATAAATTGAATTAAAGTATATTATTAGAAATTGAATTAATTAGTCAAAAGAAAATCTAGATAGATGATATTTTTGCTTGAAGTATTTTTCTAGTGTATTTAATTAAATAGAATATTAATATTTAAGTTGATTTTCATCATCATACTTAAATATTTGAAATTTTTCTTATATATTTAATTAAATAGGAAAATTATATTTTTTGTTGTAAATTAATTTTGGGCCAACATTAAATTAGAATAATTTTTCCAGGATTAATTTTTTTATTTTAACATGCATTTTCGAAAATTGTATTCTTAAATACTTTAATTTTTCGAAATGCAATATATATTTATAGAAAATTAAATTTGAGTTGTAAATTAATTTATATTAATTTTGTAACAACTTAAATTGAATATTTTTCTAAATATTTATTGGAAATTATTACTAAGATGGAAGTAATTCATGTTATTTTCATATCCATCTAAGTAAAATTTATAAATATTAAATTAAAATTTATATTTAGAATTTTTCATTCTAAATTGGAAATTTTAAATAAATATATATTTAAAATAAATAAATTAAATAAAGAGAATCAAAGAAAATACAACTCACTTTAAATAATGAGCTTGATTATTATTAAGATATTCGATCTCCATTGTTGGTCTTACAAAAGTTAAATGTTTTCAATATAACCTCGAGACGCTAGACTTCGTCCCCCTATGAATGGTTATTCGTTGAACGCATTTAACACCGTAAGATTTCATTTGATAAGTGTTTTGTGAGTTTTCGTCTCTATTTAGACTCTCCCCTACGGTGACTACTTAGAGATAAACTCATAAAACATGAAACAATGGTGGAAGCTCATAAAATGAGAATAACCTTGACTCTCGCCTACCGGGACAACGTTGGATTCTTATTTTGATCGAATAAAAGGTTGCTAGAATGGTTTCTATTTTAGAAGAGCTGACAACTCTATTCAATAAATGATGCTTTGACTCTCGCCTACCGGGACACTGTATCAGTTTGTTGAAAACCTTGGAAATTATTTAGGATTGTATGTTTTAGTATTTTCACTAGTCACTTGCTATATGTTTATAATTTCTGAATTGTGTATGAATTTATATTGAACCATGTTATTTTTTGTTATTAAGTTGTAGTTTAATTTCGAATCTTCATTGTTGGTCTAACATGTTTGTTTTTCTAATGAGATAAATCCCTAATGGATTTTCACCATTAGACATACATAATAGTGTAAGATCTCGAAAGATGAATATTGTATATGCAACATCTAGCTGTTCATCAATTGATGACACCTTAGACTAGTATTTTTACAATATGAAACAAGAAGATTACATAAATAAGATTACTTTGTCTTTCGCTAACCGAAGCATCGTTGGATTCTTATTTATAAACGAAATTATCCTAATTCCTCTTAGCTTATTCATTTTGAATTAGGTTCAAAACATATCATTGGATGAATGGTTTATAAATCATTTCATGTCATTCTATATTTTCTCTTAAGAAATTAAATGACGCATATGATTATAATCCCGAAATTCTATTCCCAATTGATATAAATCCTCAATCTTAGCAATCTCCTACTTGTATGGGCAAATCTGACTTAGAGTTTGTATTAGTAGTGCTGGTCCAAGAAAGAATTACTCATTATATTTGGTTGAATTTAAGTCTTTGACTTTAATTTTAGAATCCAAACAAAAATTTTCTTATATTTCTAATTCCAGATACAATACAGTTACACTTTCTCAAGTGTTTAATATCCATCTTTTATTAATGGATTAAAACTGTATGGAATATGAGTTAGGTATTCTGTGACCAGGATCCACTTGCAGTATTCTTAGAACTCTTTGATGTAACTAAACCTATGTCATCATAGACACTACCACATTTTTTTGAATCTATGGCATTTGTATCTTGTTCATAGTGGATTTGACAAGATCAATCTCTGCAAAGAGTTAATATGCCCATATCCACTGAAAGTAGTTCATCTCATTCGCAGATGGATGTACATTCAGGGGTGGATATGAGTTTTTTGTTGTATTCTTAAAACGATAACTCTAGATTATACCTTTTGGCAAATAAATTTGAAATATTTGAAAATTTTCATTAATTTCTAGCAATGGTTAAAACCATTAAGGTAAGTGGTTAAAGATCTTGCGAACTGATAGGGGTGGAGAAATAGTTAGTAGATATGCAGTTCAAAGATCATTAAATTGATTTTTATATTAAATCCAAACTTACCTCCCCAGAAATTTCGAGTTGCATATTGATGATTAGTTACTAGTCGTTGCCTAAATCCTTCTATGGTAATACAATTTTCAGAATGATGTAATGGTTGGGTACTTAATGTAAATCATTACTAGATTCATGGATGACCTAATCAAAATCTTAAGAAAAGCTAGAACTGTTAACCATGGTTTGTTAGCTTTTCTAAGTGATTAGGGGTGGACCATCCCACTGTCAATAGATAAGAAAGTGTTTGTTCAAACAAATACTACTTTTCTAAGAAAATGACTAAGTCTGAAAAACAAGTAGCAAATAAAGGAGATATTTAATTCTTGATTCCAAAAGTGTTCTATCATCTTATATAACATATGATGATCCCACTGCCTCTGTTGTCTTGTCACAACCGAAGAGATCAATACCATTTAGTTTTCTTTGACATAATTCACGGTGCCTTGTCGAAGTGGGAGAGTTTCTAGGAACTCACCTTCTTATGACTTGGGAAACACTAGTGATTAAAATCCATTGTGAGTTTAAACAAGTAATGGATTGTCAAGATAAGAAACTAAGAAGAAAGCCAATAGAACTATGGTTTAATCCATTCACATGGAGTAACCTAAAGTTTTCTATTACAAGGACATAAAAGGAAATTTTCGTTTATAAGTCCATTCAATGGACTTAACAAAACTTCCTGTTCCTAGTATTATAGGTTTGAGTTTATCTAAACCTATGGCTTGTGGTATACCTGGTAATTACTTACTCTAATGCAAGCAACTTACTTTAGTAAGATGCTGAAGCATTTTCTTTCTAATGGCAATCTATAGAAGCTTCACAACTTCTTAGGTATAGATTTTATTTATCTAAGGAAAAGTCTTAACCATTCCAGAAAAGATAAAGCCATGAAAGAATTTCTTATATCAACAGTGAGAGGTCTTAGATATGCTTTTGTATGCCTTAGACCAGACACCTGCTGTTGAGTGGGAGTAATGAGTAGGTATCAGATTAATCCAGGAGAAGAACATTGGAAGACAATCAAGTAAATCCTAAGATTAAGAAGAGGAACTATATGTTAGTCTATAAGAGTGTGTTTAAAACTCTTAGACTACACCACATCAGATTTTGAAATTTGCCTATGTGCTAGTAAATATTTCTGATAAGATGGTGGTTACTCTGGGGGTGGAATAGTGATTTTGGAGAAGTGTAAAAACCTATCTGAAGTCTCTAGGTCTACCAGAGAGGGACTGAATGTAAAGCTGCAGGAAAGGTACTTATTCAGTCTAAAGAAAGTTCTATACATTTTTGGCATCATTCCAAATTGCCTTAAACTACTAGTGTTAATTTCCTGATTAACCAAAAGTAGTTGCCAAAGATATAGAATCCAGTATCCCAAGAGAGTAGACATATAGAGAGGAATTTCACATTATCAATGATTTTGTGATTAAAGGAAGAGTAATAGTGGAGAAAAGGTTGTGGTTAATTCAACCTTTCAGATCCTATTACGAGGAGGTTACTACTACTACGCTTGATTTGTATATCAAGGTGTTGAGATTATTTGAAACGCACTTTTTGTTTTATATTAGTGCAAGTGAGAGTTTGTTGGGTTTTATGCCCTAAATAAAACTCATTTCAATATAATCAGATTTACTTATTAATATAGATCAGAAATAACATTTAATGTTGCATGGTTCACATGATTTATTTCATGATTATATGTACATAATGTATAAATTCATCTGAAACCCTTTTCACATACTTGATCCTGTTTATTGTGCCGTCAACACATTGGAAAGTAAACATGACTATGTGAATAAAGTTTCCTAGATTTATCAGACATAGGGTTTTACTGATATGATAATCTACAACAGAGTTTACTTGCATTTGGAGAAGTGCTATGTTCTTTCCAGAGCATTGGTTAAAGTAAAGCTCAGGTTGGATGCATGGAGTATGCATCGGAAGGGATCGATATTGAACTTTGACTTAGATTTATTAAACTTACCGTAATATCTATTCAAGTCAATATCGCCTAGTTGATCCTAGATCAAATGTTCTTAATCCTGTTATGATTAGGCTCAATCTTGAAAGGCTATTCGTGTTCTTTGATTTAATAGTTAAGCCTACTTTTAGGTCAGGGTGATACGTACATTTTGGGAACACGTTAGTGCAATTGAGTGGGAGCGCTAGCATAAACATGGAATCTATAGCTTCTATCTGGCGAATAGTAAGCAAAGGATGATCTCCTTCGAGCTTGACCAAACTAACATAAATGGTGGAGTACTCATTTCACATAAGCTGAAATATCATTTATACGGGGTCAAGTGTTTTAAGGAATAAATACATTGTAGGGTGTAACGGTAATTTAATCCCTTTACAGTGTAGATCATTCATATAGAGGATCATTGATCACATTAGGATTATAACAATGGATAACTAATGATGTGTCTCTATGGTGGAACATATAGAGCATTCTATATACTGAGAGTGCAATTCTAAGTTCTATGCGTGGATTCAACGAAGAATTACTAAGTTAGTAAATTTTAGTGCTAAATTCTTGATCTACTTATTGGAAGCTCGGTTATATAGACCCATGGTCCCCCCACTAGTTGAGATAATATTGCTTGTAAGACTCATGTAATTGGTTTTGATTAATCAATTATAATTCTCAAATTAGTGTGAATTTTTCACTAAGTAAGGGCGAAATTGTAAAGAAAGAGTTTATAGGGGCATATTTGTTAATTATGATACTTTGTATGGTTCAATTAATAAATATGATAAATGACAATATTATTTAATAATTATTTATAGTTATTAAATAGTTAGAATTGGCATTTAAATGGTTGAATTAGAAAATTGGCGTTTTTGAGAAAATCAGATGCAGAAAAAATAAAACTGCAAAATTGCAACAAGTGAGGCCCAAATCCACTAAGCATGGCCAGCCACTTTTGTAGGCAATTTAAACTGATATTTTCATTATTTTAATGCCAAATAATTCAAACCTTACCCTAGTGGAATGCTATAAATAGATAGTGAAGGCTTCAGGAAATTTACACTTAAATTTTCTACTTCTTCTGATTCAGAAAACCTGAGCTTTCTCTCTCCCTATCTTTAGCTGCCACTTCTTCTTTCTCTTCCCTCTTGATAATTTCGAAATCCTTAGTGTATGAGTAGTGCCCACACACATCAAGTGATACCTCAATCATAGTGAGGAAGATCGTGAAGAAAGATCATCAGCAAAGGAGTTTCAGTATCAAAGATTCAGAGAAAGAGATCCAGGTTCAGATATTGATAATGCTCTGCTACAGAAAGGAATCAAGGGCTAGATATCTGAACGGAAGGAGTCATTATATTCCGCTGCACCCAATGTAAGGTTTCTTAAACTTTATATGTGTTTAATTTATCGTTTTAGAAAGTTCTTATTTAGGATGTTAATAAACATACTTGTGAGTAGATCTAAGATCCTGGTAAAATAATTTCCAACAAATAATCCATTACAATTTTCACAACAATCAAATCAGTTAAATAAACTCACGGAGAAGCTCTGGTGACTGATAGCGGCGGAGCCACTACCTCATGGTGGTTTTTAGGGTATTCGAGCTATTGGTTTTAAAGCTCACGACAAGTGGAGAAAGAGTATGGAAGTCATTTTTGTTGAAGGGATCTGAAGTTTCTCAAATCTAAGCCGAGAAATCTCGGCTCCGGTGAGTTATTCCATAATGAAGAAGGATGAGGGAAGCTCGAGGACATTGGGACTTGGGGTTTTTGGGCTCGCAGAGTTCAGTCGTGGCCGCCGTATACCCCTATGGTGAACGACGACGGCCAACGAGAAAGAGAGAGAGGTTTAGGGGTTCTCGGGCTCATAGAATTCTGGTGATGGCTCGTCGGGATGGCTGAGAAGAACCACCTGGTTCTATGTTCTCCTTGCTCCAGTGCCGCGTGAGGATTGAGCAAGAGGGAGAGGGTATCAGAGAGAGAGTGAGAAGAGAAGACTTTATGTTAGGGTTTTTTGTTTAGGGTATACTATTCTTTTTATAACCTTTTTTGTTTTATTTTTTATTTTTTTTTAATTACTGAAACTTTTATTATTTTTTTTTTGTCATACCCTAAAGTCTCAGTTTATAACCGAGACCAAAGACTTTTTTTATGTATTTTTTTATTAAATATAAATTTATTTTACTAAACAAAAATAATATACATATTATTTTTTGTTATACCCTTTAAATCTGAAGCTTTTTTTATGTATTTTTTTTATTAAATAAAAATTTATTTTATTAAACAAAAAAAATACATATTTCTTTTTTTTTTTGTTATGCCCTTTAAGTACTGTCGGTTTATAACTGAGACCAAAGCATCTTTTAGTCTCGGTTATGAACCGACACTTATACTCAATCTGTATATTTATTGTTTTTTTAATTTTTTTTTGTCTCGGTTATACTTTTAGTGTCAGTCTACTAACTGACACTTAAAGTCATTATAGGTGTCAATTATAAACCGAGATCAAAGAGTTGTGGTAGTTTTTAGTGTCAGCTTTTTTTTTTTAAAAAAAAAAATGTCCCTCAAACCGACACCAAAATTCTATTTTGTAGTAGTAAAAGAAATATTCTTTTTCAACTGTCTATTTTCTTGTTTAGAAAACTTCTTGTAACAGAAGGAATTCTCTTATGAAAAGTTATTTTTATTTGGAACCTTTGACTTTGCTCTTTCTCTTTAATGATTTCGGTTGTGTCTTATTAAGATCAGATCAAACACAATGTATTTTGTAGGTTTGAAGTCCATATTCATGATCGTGCTCCATTTTGGCAAGTTTCCTTTCTAGTCCTGATCTGTTGTTGTAGAGTCCGATTGTGATGCTGCAAATCATGAAATTTTTAGGGAAGTGTTGTATAGCTGTGACATCAATTTTGTGGCTATCTCCAAGGTTGATATGTTCTATAAATAGAACTTAGAGAGCAGCCAATCGATTTATTTCTTCTAGCTTTCATGTTTGCATATTTTCTTATTTGTGAGGAGAGAGTTCTTTATGGGTGAACCTTGTTGTTCAGCTAGATTTTAGTGCTTATGTATTTTTTCTTATACTAGTCTTAGGATCGGTTTTAATAACTTGATTGAATAAGAGAAAGGCTTTTGGGAGAATACTTGTTCAAGCCTTACTTCGGGAGGAAGTAAGCATTCACACATCAAAGACGAAGGGAGTTTGTTGTTTGATTGTGGCTTAGAAATCAGATTCGTGAAGAGAATTACAAAGGATTGCGACAAAAATTTAGAGGGAGTGTAAACTTGTTTAAGTTAATTATCATTGTAACTTTTTGAGACTTTATTTATTTATTTCATTCTCTAAGCATGGCCCCGTGGTTCTTGTTTGTTTTCATTCTCTAAGTTAATTATCACGTATAATTCTCTTGTGTCAAGTAATTTTTTTTTTGCTGTTATTTTATTACTGGTTCTTGTTTGTTTTCTGCGAAATTATATTTTGCAAAGAAAGAATTACATTTTGCAGCTGAAAATTATTACAATTGTGTTTTTACTGTTATTTTGTGAAAATTTATTGGCTTTTGTAAAAATATAATTTTTTACTTTACAATATTTCACAAAGATGTACTAAATTATGTACGAAATTGATATGGATCAAATTTTACACCATTAGTTACCACACATTAGTTATATGTTGAGTTTTTAATCTACATGAACTTGGTGGTTTCTTTACATTCAAAATAACAAAAAAGTAATAATTAATTTAAATCATTATTATATTTAAAATTATAAAATAAAAATAACAATATTAATATTAACTAAAATAAAAATATAATAATACTAAATTATAAAATTAAATTATTCTATGATTCTATATCTTTATTGCTAGTAGCCATGTATATATTATTTAATTTGTGATAAATATTTAATTATATCATAAATTAGTTATTATAAATTATTAGTGTTAGAATTTTTAAATGAAATATATTTATTTTATGTTATTTTTAGTGTGAATTATTAAAATTATTGTACCAAAAATAAAAAATTTATCACCAAATTGATGTAACCAGTAGACCAAACCAAAATGTTATAAGTATTAAACATGGTCTTTTTCTTAGGGAAGGGATGCCCTTAAGTGAAAAGGAGAGACTCAAGATTGCAGGGATCATCACCCATCCAAAAAGCAGCTTTTTCTATCCTTAGCACTAATTTTGTCAATTTGTGAGCAAACGTGTTTGTTGTGTGGTTAACATGATCGATTGTGGCATTGGGGAGATGAGACAAAGCTGACTGAATTTGCTTGATAATATCTCCGAAGAGGGAGATATCCTCTTTTCTGGAACTGGCAGCTAAGGCGCTCGTGATTCTTTTGCAGTCTATCTCTATTTGATGAATGGGAAAAGTTTTTTCAATGCACCAGAGTAGCACTTTGAAGATGGATTTGCTTTGAGAGTTGCAGCTTCTCCTCCTCCTCTATAAGGGAAGGCGACTGTTGCAACAACTCCACCTTCATTGTTATGGATTACATTGCCAAAGCCTGTTGAGTGAGTTGACTACAAAAAGGCCGCGTCAGTGTTGAGCTTGAGAAGTCCTGGTGGGGGAGGAGTCCAAGTGGGTGGAGTAGCCTATGAATTCACTACTATAATAATATGAGTGTCACTTGCTTCTAACTTTACCATTTTATATTTTTGTTTTCTTTTGAAAGAAAGAATGTTGTAACGATTTTTTCATATTATTAAATCATAATTTAAAAAATTTGATACCAAATTGCATTAATAAAGGTATTAGCAATTCTCTTGTTTTATTTTGATGGAATAGTGTTAGAATTGTTTGATAAATGTGATTTTATCTCAAAATTAATTAAATATGGTAAGAGTAATTTATGTATTATATATATTCTATTTTTTTAACACATTAGTAATGTAAGACTCTCTAATAGCTCCTTAAGATGGTAGTTTTTTTTTGCTTACTATCTTGGACAACTTAATCACTGGCGGCTCTTTTTTGGTTCACTATTCCTAAATTACAAGTGACTCTTTTGGCTATACTTTTTGGATTTTCGGTGGAACTTTTTGGCTCAGTATTTCTAAATTACAAGTGATTTTTTTGACTTTCGACTCTACTTTTTTAGATCGGTCTTTCAATTTGGTGGCTCTTTGTTTTAGCTCTACTTTTTTCTCGATCAATTTTTTTTATTGGATTGGATTGTTAGAGATTTTTGTTTTTGCTTTGATATCTGGTTTGAATTTAGAATTGTAAGGTTGAGGAAGTAGAAATATGTGAGTGTATAATAATATGCATTGGGTTCTATCCCAAAATCAATTAGACATGAGAATAACTCAGGAATCATATATATATTCTATTTTTTTTTCAACACATTAATAATGTGAGAACCTTTAACAAAGAGAAATAATAAACGAGTGTATCTACAACTTTTGAAGGTTATAGAATATCACTAATTAATTATACGACGCCTCCTTTAAGCAATGTTATGAAGAAAGTGCCACCAAATAATGATATTATCACTAAGCAATTCTACGACACATCTTTAAGAGATGCTAAGAGCATCTTTAATGGGGGTTGCCCATGGAGCTATTTTTGCCACATATGCAATGTGATTGTTATTTTTAATGCTACTTTATCAATACTATTATCTATATATAGCAACAGCCATGTGTCATTACTTTATCTTTTTCTTTTACTTTTTTCAAAAAGTATACTTTATTGTATTATTTTATAGTAGGGTTGTACAAAAAAATTTGTAAACCGCCTAAACCGAATAACCCGCCCAAACCGAAAAAATCGATAAAAATTACAAACCGAAATAACCCGAAAAAATTACAAACCGCCCAATCTGTTAATTGGGCGGGTTGAAAATAGGTCCAACCCGCCCAATTAAACCGACCAACCCGACCAATCCGATTTTGCACTTTTATTTTTTTTTTAAAACTTTTTAGTTTTTATTATATATAATATAAATGATTAAATATATAATAATATAAAGTTATATACTTAATTATTAGTTTTAAAGTCATATATATGGTATTGTACTTTGGTAGAATGTGATATTTTTAATTTATTTTTAAAATTTTTGTTAATTTTGACTTTAAAACTAAAAAAAAAAAAAATAAATTGGCCGGTTTGGGCGGGTTAACCCGACCAAACCGCCCAAACCGTTGGTCGGTTTATAGAATTTTTTTTTTTAAATTGGGCGGGTTGCACTTAAATTTTAGCAACCCGAACTTTAGATTGGGTTAGAAAATACATAGGATAAACCGCCCAAACCGACCGATGTACAGCCCTATTTTATAGTATTTGATAAAATTATTGATTTAGATGATGGCAAGTGGGTACTTTTTGGAGTTGTCAACTATTAAATAGATTTTTGTATGAAAAGTTGTCAAATCTTACGTGCATGAGAAAGAAAATAAAACAAAAATATTTTAGAATTATGTATGCACTTTTGATAATTATAAGTGTTGCCCCCATTAGAGATTCTCTAAGAAGGAAGCCCCACCTAGTTGGGCCACGTAAGAGCATCTCCAATAGTTAAATTTTAGAGGATGCTTGGTTATGCAAATTGCTTATTTGGCAAAATACAAAGATACTATACTATTAAAGTTAAATAAGTGCTATCATAAAAAATTATGTTGATACTACTATATTGTAAGTCTCAAAATGATATTAGAAAATAAATAAAATAAAATATTATATTTTTCATTGATAATTTTTAGCAACCTTACAAAATGCAACATTGGAGATGCTCAATACATTGCATAGACTGTTAGGATTAATAAAACACTCAAGAAATATATATATATATATATATATATATATCATAGATCTAATCATATTCCTAAAAGTTCTTTAATATAGAAAATCCTAAATCATAAATCTATATAGCCTTTGCTAAATTAAAGAAGAAGATGATGATAAAAGATGAGCGGAAGCACTAACCTGAAGCCATTGTTGGAGATTGTAGAGAAGGTTTTGATCTTCCAAGAATACACTATTTTTCTGAAGTATTTTTTCTAATGGGGAAGGAGAGAATACTGAAACCCTAGTGTTTCTTGGGGACCACTACCTATTTATAAACTCATCTTAGAATGAGTTTTGAGTATTTATAATTTGGCCCCTCAACAAGTTATAAAATACCTTATGGTATCAAAACATTATTTTCATGACAATTTAATACCCTTTTGATACCCATAACATAATTGGTCACTTAATTTTGTATCACACTTTGTAATAGCATATACATTATACATATGTTCCCACAATAGGATTTTAATCCAACAATCTCCAACTTGGGCAACATATGTTACCTTATAAATATATAACCTTATGAGCTCAAAATTTTCTATTATGTAAAGGTATTCACAACAATCTCATCCATCAATTATACCCATATAGGATCAAAGCGATTTTCGTCATATCAATCATGACTAAGCCCATCAATGGTCACATATACAAATATAGCCAAATGACATAGATCAATCATGGATGTGTAACATGGAAATTACATGCAATGTGAACCGAACATGCCTATTTTCAACTGGTCCTCCTTAAACCAAAGTGCGGTCAGACTTAAACATAACAAAAGCAGAGTGAATAAATTGAAAAATTTATTTCTGATCAGAAAATAACAAAATACATAAATGTCTTAAACAAACATAAAGCAAAGAAAATACAAACTCCCATTAAATCATGATATCCTCAAGCAATACTACACCCATATGAGCTGTGTGCCCATGAAAGACCTTGGGTGGTAATCCTCTTTGTAGTGGATCCGCTATCATGGAGTTTGTCCCAATGTGCTCTATGGATATTTGTCCACTCTACACTCTTTCTTTCACCACTAGGAACTTTATGTCAATATGCTTTGACTTGGATGAGCTCCTATTGTTATTGGAATACATCACTGCTGATTTATTGTCACAAAATATCTTGAGTGGTCTTTCTACATTCTCCAAAATACGCAGCCTGGTGACAAAGTTTCTCAGCCATATTCCCTGATTTGATACCTCATAACATGCTACAAATTTTGCTGCCATAGTGGAAGAAGCTATAAGTGTTTGTTTGACACTATTCCAGGATATAGCTCCTCCAACTAATAGGAAAATGTAGCCTGATGTAGACCTTCTGCTATCTTGGCATTCAGCAAAATTAGAATCAGAATACCCTACGACCTCAAAATGGTCTAACTCCCTTATGTGAGCATGTAATCTTTTATTCTCTGAAGATACCTCATAACCCTCTTGGCTGCTATCCAATGGGCCATACCACGGTTGCTTAAATATCTGCCTAACATCCCAACAATGTACGCAATATCCAGACGCGTACATTCCTGAAAATACATTAGACTCCCTACAACTAATGCATAGGGAATCTTTTTCATTTCCTGGATTTCAAGGCTGCTTTTAGGGCATAGACTAAGACTGAATTTGTCTCCTTTAGCAACAGGGGTATCACCTGGTCTACAATCTTGCATGCCCAATCTTTTGAGTACTTTATCGATATAGCTCTTTTGTGATAATCCAAGAATACACCGAGAACGATCTCAACTTATTTGAATTCCTAAAACAAAAGAGGCGTCACCAAGATCTTTCATCTCAAATTGCTTAGATAAAAATGTCTTGGTTTCGTGCAATAAGCCTATATCATTAGTGGGAAGCAATATGTCATCGACATATAGAATCAAAAATATGTATTTACTCCCACTGAACTTGTGATATACACAATCATCAATAATATTCATCTCAAAACCAAATGAGATAATTACTTGATGAAACTTGTGATACCATTGATGAGAAGCTTGCTTGAGTCCATAGATAGATTTGTTTAATTTGCAAACAATATTTTTGGGTCACCAACCACAAAGCTTTCTGCTTGCTCCACATAAATTGTCTCGTCAATGTCGCCATTGAGAAACGTTGTTTTAACATCCATCTGATGTAACTCAAGGTCAAAATGAGCAACAAGTGCCAATATTATCCTAAAAGAGTCTTTCAATGAAACCGGACAGAAAGACTCTATATAATCAATGCCTTGTTTCTGAGTATAGCCTTTTGCTACAAGACGTGTCTTAAATCTCCCCACATTACCATATTCATCCTTCTTGGTTTTAAGTATCCACTTACAAAAAATTAGTTTTACACCTTCTGGTAATGGGACAACTTCCCAAACCTTATTGTCTTGCATAGACTTATTCTCTTCATTCATGGAATCAATCCACTTTTGAGAGTTAGAACTTTTCATGGCCTGATGCAAGTTGATTGGATCATCTTCCATCATTCCAATTTCATCCTCATGTTCTTGAACAAATACAAAGTAATCATCTGAAATAGCATTTACTCTCTCTCTTGTGGACCTCCTTAATGGCTCTTGTTCTTGAGGGTGTTGAATTTGTTCTTTTGGAAAAATAACCTCATCATGATTTAGGAGTTGTTCAACATTGACTTGTGGAGGTTACAGATTCATTTCTTGATCAATGACAGGTGTGGAAGCCTAAACATTGTCTAAAATGATAGTAGCAACTGAGTTTGAATTTAATTCCCTCTCAAAAGTAATGTCTCTAACCTTATTTCTCCACCCAAATTCAACATCCTCAAAAAATGATGCATTTCTCGTCTCAAAAATATTTCTGACAGTGGGATCGTAAAACTTATAGCCCTAGATCGCTCAGAATAACCAATAAAGTAGCTGCTAACTGTTTCGGAGTCCAATTTATTTTCATGTGGCCTATAAGCCTTGCCTAAGTTGGACATCCCCAAATTGAGAAATGCTTTAGACTAGGCTTTCGACCTGTCCAAAGCTCATAAGGTGTTTTTGCAACTGCTTTACTTGGTACTCTATTCAGAATATAAGATGTTGTCTTTAGTGCTTCTCCCCAGAGGGACTCTGGTAAGGTAGAATGAGTGATCATGCTCCTTACCATCTCCTTAACAGTCTTATTTCGTCTCTCAGCAACACCATTCATGCTAGGTGATCCTGGCATGGTGTACAGTGGGACAATACCACATTCCTCTAGGAATTTAGCAAATGGTCTTGGATGTTGTTCACTTGAGCCATCATATCTACCGTAGTACTCACCACCACGATCAGATTTGACGTTCTTAATCTTTTTGTTGAGTTGATTCTCAACTTCAGCTTTGTAAGCTTTGAACACGTCCACAGACTGAGATTTTTCATGAATGAGATATAGGTACCCATAACGTGAGTAATCGTCTCTAAATGATATAAAATATTATTGACCATTCCAAGATGTCATAGGGAATGGCCCACAAATATCTGCGTGAATCAATTCTAAGACTTCTGAAGCTCTATTGGCACCTAGTCTCTTAGTTTTGGTCTATTTTCCCTTGATACAATCTACACAGACATTGAAATTTGTGAAGTCAAGAGACTCTAAAATGTCATTAGACACAAGATGCTCAATTCTACCTCTTGAGATATGACCTAAGCGTTTATGCCATAATGACGCTGAATTTTCTTTATTTAATTTGCATTTAGTACCTCGTGATATTACATGCAAGGTTTCATTATAGGATACAATTGTTTCTAGCAAATAAAGATTGTCACAAGAATTTAAATAACCATTTCCAATAACATTTGAATTTAAAGACATAGTAAACTGATTGTTTCCGAATGAACAACAATATCCAAATTTTTCCAACAAAGAAATAGAAACTAAATTACATCTAAAAGACGGCACAACAAAAGTGTCTTTCAAATCCAAATAAAAACCAGTTCCCAATAACAATCTAAAATGCCCAATTGCTTCCACTTCTACTGATTGTCCATCGCCCACAAAGATGTATCTTTTGTTGGAATTTATTTTACCAGGATCTTAGATCTACTCACAAGTATGTTGCTTAACAACCTAAATATGAACTTTCTAAAACGATAAATAAACACATATAAAGTTAAGAAAACCTTACATTGGTTGCAGCAGAATAATGTCTCCTTCCACTCAGATCTCTAACCCTTGTATCCTTTATGTCGCAGAGTATTATCAAGATCTGGGCCCGAATGTCCTTCTCTTTGTGTGTGATCCTTCACAGTCTTCCAATCTATGACTGAGGTACCAGTTGCTGTGTGTGGGCACTACTCTATCACTGAGGGTTTCGAAATTTATGAAGAAGAAAAGAGAGAGGGTTAAGTTCGGCTATAGAGAGAGAGGGAAGGCTCAATTTTCTGAAAAAGTTGATTTTCTGAGAAAAGGTTAAGAAAACTTGTTATTTGACTGAGCCATCACTTTCTATTTATAGGCAACTACTAGGTTTAGGTTAGTAATTATTTGGCATTAAAATAATAAAAATATTAATTGGAAAAAGCTATCCAAGTGGCCGGACATAGGTGTTAATGGGCCTTACTTGAATTTTGCAGTTTTCACAATTTTTATTTCTATTTTCTTAAAAACGCCAATTTTCCAATTCTAACCATTTAAATGCCAAAACTAATTATTTAATAACTAAAATAGATTATTAAATAATATTGTCATTTAATTTAATTATTAATTAGACATATAAAGTCTATTAATTACTAAATAAACTTAGAATCTCTTTTCTTTACAATTTCAACCCTGCTTAGTGAAAATTCACAAATTAGACATAGTCTAACTTTAGAATTATAATTGATTAATCACAAATCAATTATTGAGTCTTACAAGCAGTATAGTCTCAACTAGAATAGGGACCATGGATCTATATGCTGAGCTTCCAATAAGTGAACCGAATTTACTAGGTAAATCCCTACTTATTAATTCCTCGTTGAATCCACTCTTAGAACATAGAATTGCACTCTCAGACTTATATAGAGCATATTATATGTTCCACGATATAGATATGCTATCTCATTTAACCATTCTTATAATCTTATTGTGATCAAAGATCTTCTATATAAATGATTTACATCGAGATGGGATAATTTTACCGTTCTCACCCCTCAACGTATTTTGCCCCTTAAAACACTTAGCTACCTATAAATGATGTTTAGTGATCTAATAACTAGTCACTTAAACAAGAGCTCATCCATTTACTTTTATTTAGCTAAGCTCGGAGGGAATCATCACTTGACTTCTATACACGAGTAGAAGCTATAGATTCCATATTTATGTTCAGCACTCCCACTCAATCATACTAGCATGTTCCCAAAATATACGTATCACCCTGACCCAAAAGTAGGCTTAACTAATAAATCAAAGAACATGAATAGTACTCCTGAGTTGAGCCTAAGCATATCAGGATTTAGATTCTTTTAATCTTAAGATCAACTACTGATATTGACTTCGAAAGATATGACGGTAAGTTTATAATATCTTAACTAAGTTGCAATATCGGTCCAGTCTAATGTATACTCCATACATTCGAAACTAGTATACTTTACCAATGTCCTGGAAAGAACATAACACTTACTCCAAGTGTAAGTACACATCATCGCTGATTATCACATTAGTGTAAATCCAAAACACTGATGAAACAGGGACTTAGTCTTTTGATTCATATAATAACAATCACATTCCAATGTGTTGACGATACTGTAATTGTGAATAAACATATGATCTGGACTTAACAGATTTGTGTGTAAATGTAATAAACATATTAAACCATTAGCATGTAAAATTCATGCAAACATAAATCAATTCAAATTTCTTATATTGATAACTAATCAGATTGTAAAGGGTTTTATTTAGGGCACAAAACCCAACAAACTCCCACTTGCACTAACATAAAACAAACAGCAAATAAATCAATCTGATGTCTTGATCTTCAGATCAAGTGTAGCATATTTGAATCCACCCAAACTTCTGGAAACTAGTTCATAAAAATAATATGAAACATCCTTTACTATATGCATTACTCATCAAGGGATACTGAAATCATTACTGTTTTAAAGTACATCTGAATAAACAGAAGACATATCTCTCATATTTTAAAATATGGAATTGAGATAATACAGCGTAGACTTTTCTTTAGTAAAATAACTTTCTAGTAATTTTGAATTTACAAAGTTATAAATCTTCTCTGGTAGAGCTTGAATTATTATAGAATAACTCCTCCACCCCGAGAGTAACCACCATCTCATAATTCGAATGAGTTGGGGTAGATACAAGGATAATTGATATACAGTTCCTTAATATCTAACATATAGATCACTTTCATAAATCTTTCTTGAATATCTTTTAATGTCCCTTATTTGATTACATCTCAGATAGCTCCCACTAAATAGCAAATGTCTGGTTAAATAATACATTTAACCTCTTTATTGTTTGGAGAGTTATTTAGTTGTGACTTTTTGTATTAGTCTGAAACTTTAAGTTTCTTTTAAGACTAAATCATCAACATAGCAAACTAGTATTTGAAGTGAAAAATACTTGCTAGAGATTAAGTAATCAAAATTAAGATACCATAAAATGTTATGAGGATTAAGAAATCTTGGCTCAAATCATTCGAATAGACTGAACTAGAATTCTTTTATCTTATTCTCATAATTCTGATAAGTTATATCTATCCACATGAATAGTTAGATTTACTTTTCAGTAGTGTTCTTAAGTTCCTATCACAAGTGTCAACCTAATGAAGATGGGTAAAGAATTTTAAAATTCTCCCACTCAATTTAAGGTAGTGTGAAACTTTATCAAAGAACTTTTATAGGTATCAAACTTTTACTACAACAGTAAAACTAAATTGGAACATACAATCAAG
Organism: Cannabis sativa; assembly: GCF_029168945.1. Taxonomy (NCBI): domain Eukaryota; kingdom Viridiplantae; phylum Streptophyta; class Magnoliopsida; order Rosales; family Cannabaceae; genus Cannabis; species Cannabis sativa. The sequence continues at coordinate 21,875,007 of NC_083607.1, forward strand.
ATCAAGGATTTATATTGATAATAGCTAATTCATTATATTACTTCCATGTTTAAAGAAAACATGTGTTACATAGGGTATTGTGGATAAATTCCACCCCTAAGTATATAGAGATTATGATCCACCCCTAAAGGTTATAAAGATCATGATTCTTTAAGTATTATAGAGATTATGTGGAGTTGAATACAATCCAGAGTTCATTAGATATAAAAGATCGTTGAACTGTATGGTTTTCTTAACTTTTCTCAACCCCTATCAGATCAAAAGATCCTTTTATTAAATAAATTCTCAATAATTGTATTAGAATTGACAATTATTAATAAACATAGAAATAATTTCTAGTGTTTATTTAATATAACTCTATGAAGAGTTGTAAATATTATGGAATTTGTATCAATAATAAAAATACTTACACATACAAACATATAAATATAATGTGGTAATTGTGGTTTAAGATAAAGTAAATGAAGCTCAATCTCATAAATTGCAATTTGTTTGAATAGAAAATAAAATAAAATATTATTAATAAAAATAATATTGCAACAGTATGAGAAAAACAGGCATAAAAATCTCAAACTAAAATTCAAAATCCAAATTGTCTTTAAACTAAAACAATTAATTCAAAAATAGATAAATGAGCTTCATCTTTATGTTGGACGATCTTCACCCTTTGTCCAGCTTTCCGATCCAACTCACTAAGATAACATTTGAGTTCAAGTAGCTTTACCTACAAGAAGAAGAAATAAATAAACAAAGTTAGTCCAGAATCAATAATCCAATTGGATAATAATTCACTAAAACTCTTAAAGTTTACAGAAAGAAATACCTTGTTTCTTTGCAAGAAGTTTAGGACATTGGGGTTTCCAATGACCTTTCTCATTGCAATAGAAACACTTTCCTTTGAGTGCATCACCAGAAGCATCAGCTTTTTTGTTTTTCATGGCTTTGGCACGCTCCTTGGTGTTTCTCCACTTCTTCTTAGATTTGGGTTTAGAAGCAGAGGCAACATTTGCCTCAGGTTTGACCGTCCCATTACCATTGCTAGAATTCTGAGGTTTACCCCTTTTCTTCTTGGGGCCTCCAATCAAATTTTCATATGTCTGAAGGTCATTGACTAACTCATGAAAGTCTATGTCCTTTTTATTCATGACATAATTTGATGTATAGGGCCGAAATGATGGAGTCAGACTATTCAAGATAAGGCTTACTTGAGTAGTGTGATCCATTTCAGCACAATGATCCTGGGCTTCTTAGAAATAACTTTCCATGAGGAGAACATGATCACACACGTTTTGATGGGGTTCCATCCGTGAATTGATGTATTTCTCAGTCGCGTTAAAGCGAGACTGAAGAGATGCCCTACCGAATAGCTCAGTCAACTTCGTCATAACTTCAGCAGCCTTTTCGGTTTTAGAAAACCGAGTTTTAAGGGTGTCAACCATGCTGGAAAGCATGAAGTATCGAGCTTTGTCGTTAGATTTCTGCCAACGCTCATACTTTTCTTTCACAGCTTTGGTTGCATTGTCCCCCGGCACTTCTGGAGACGGCTCAATTAACACAAACAAGGCACTTTCTCCTATGAGAGCAATATTAATGTTCTCATTCTATTTTTGAAAGTTAGATCCATTTAGCTTATTTTCGGTCAAGAGTGATAACATGGAATTCATCATGGTTATACAGGATACTACAAAATAATAAATAGAAATCAACAATGGTTTAACACAAAATGCAATTCAGAAATTATAAGCACATAGCATGTAGGAATGATAAGAGAAAATACTAAAAAAATACAATCCTAAATAATTTCCAAGGTTTTCAACAAACTGATATCAGTGTCCCGTTTAGGCGAGAGTCAAAGCTACCATTCATTGAATAGAGTTGTCAGCTCATTTAAAAATGTTAAACATTCTAGCAACCTTTTATTCGATCAAGATTGGAATCTAGCGTTGTCCCGTTTAGGCGAGAGTCAAGGCTATTCTATCTTATGAGCTTCTACCATTGTTTCATATTTTGCAAGTCAAATACAGTCGCCACCATTAGGGTGATCCATACCATATAAAACACTTACAAAGCTACTTATCTTTCGAGATTAAACGGTGCGAACTTGCTAATGAACGTTCCTCCATTAGGGAGGATTACTCACTAAAACAAACGCTATGTAAAACCAACAATGGAGATCAAATATCTTAATAATAATAAAGCTCATTCTTTAAAATGTATTTTCTTTATTATTTATAATAAAATATATTCATTAAATATCGAATTTAGAATTAAAATTCTAAATTAGAATTTAATTTAATATTTATAAAATTATACTTAGATGGTGATTGAAATAAATTGAATTATTTCCATCTTAGTAGTAATTTTTTTATATAAATATTAAGAAAATTATTTAAGTTGTATTAATTTAAATTAATTTCCAACTCAAATTAAATTTTCATGAGAATATATTTATTATATTTTGAAAAAGAAAGTATGAAAACTTTATATTTTCGAAATACTTAAATAATAATTACTTAGAAAAAATAGTTCAAGCAAAAATATCACCTATCTACATTTTCCTTTGACTAATTAATTCAATTTCTAATAATATACTTTAATTCATTTATTTTAAATTAATCAATAAATGAAAAAATCATAGATTTAACTTGGTCCAAGAATTAATTAAAATAAATAATTAATTTACAACTTAATCTATTTTTCAAGATAAATTTAAAATCATCTAGCATAATTAAATGCAATTCGAAATTGATTAAAAATAAACAAAAAAAAAATATATTTTGAAAACTATTTAAATTTAAGTTGAAAAATTAAATTTCAACTAAAAATAATTTTCTATTTAATTAAGTGTCATGAAAAAGAAATATTTAAGTATCATGATGAAAATCAACATAGATATTTAATTTTCAATTTAATTAAATGTATTAAATTCAAGAAATAAATAATTAAGTGTAGAGAAGGCTTAATTATTAATCTCTAGTTTAATACTAGAAAAAAATATACTTAAATTAAATTGTACCAAAATTAATTATTTAAATAATTAATTTCACAATGTATAATATTTTCCTATTTAATATTAGAAATAATAAGTAGTCTAGAAATAACTATCTAGAAAATATTTTATTTCACTAAGTATCTTTTCAACAAAAATTTGAAAAAATATCTAATTTAAGTTGTTATAGAAAAAATCTAAAACTTAAATATTTTCAAATTTAAATTTAATTAAATATCAAAAATTAAGTTGTAACCACTTAATTTGAAAAATATTCCATTTTAAGTTTAAAACTAACTTAAAAAAAATATCTTTAAGAATCTTTAATAACTAATGCCTAGAATTCCTCAACTTAATTTTAAATTTAAATAAAATATTCAAATTTAAGTTAGATATGAAAAATCAGTTAAAGTAACTTATTTATAACTTAAATATGAATATTTAATTAAATAAGCTTCAGAAAGAATCTAGTTAGTTAAAATTCTTTATTTAATTAAATACAAGAAAAATACAAATAGTTTGTCTAGAAATAATATCTAAAACTAAAAGTGTTTTTCTTAAAATTAACTTTAAAATATTAAAATGAAAATAAATTTCATATATTTTAAAAGTTAATTATGTTGCTAATCAATTTTATTAGGTTAAACTAATTTAATTAACCTAGCATAGTTATTCAAATCAGGCAAATAGGCCTTCACAATTGGGGTAGTTCATGTGAGGGGGCTGGGTTCAGTATGTCGTACCCAATTCTAATGGCCCCCAACTCTCACACAAGGCCCAAAAGAGAGGAATTTAACCTTAAAATAAATAACTGTTGTTAATTGAATAGGTCCAAAAACTAAATGGACCTAAATAAAATCTATCATGGTGTGACATTTTATTTAGCAACAACCTATCTGCATCTATATAATAAAATAAAAATATAGGCTCACACAGGCACACATTTGGATGGATCCTATCATGTTGCTAGGTCATACACAGATGAAAGAAGATTGTAAAATTTACCTGTTACAAATTATTTACTTGACCTATCGTCAATTGAACCATGGGTTAAAATCGAATCATTGGATCTGTCAACAAGTTAACCATGGCAATTTAGATCAAGCAATAATAGGCTTTATAAAACTTACAAACAAGCTAAAACACATACTCCTACAACAAGGTTAGCTGGAAAGTTGGATGTAGGATTTATTTAATTTTAAATAATTAAATTTCGAAAAATAATTAAATAATAAAAATAAATAAATAAAAAATATTTATTTTTGAATTTTAAAAATAATAAAATAATATTTAAAATTAAACCTACAATTTTGAAAAATTAGGTTTCAACTAACCTAAATATCATTTCAAAATTTGCTAACTACTTTTAAAAAAAATGTTATTTTATAAATTAAATATTCAATAAAAATTAAAAAAGATAAATAAATATCTTTTTCAGATTTTATGATTTAATTTAAATAAATAAAATAACAAAATTTAAAAGTTAGCAAAAAATATCTTATTTCTATTTAAAATATCATGATAATAGTTATTTTATTTTAAATTTAAATAAGGTCAAATTAAAAAAAATATAATTAATTTAAAAAAAAATTAATATCTGACCATAAATTTAAAAATAAGATAAGATATAATCAAATTTGAAAATAAGATAAAAAATCAAGCAAAAAGATAGATTTTTACTTGTTTTTCAAATTCAAATTACACTAATATCTAAGATTAATTTTAAAAAATTAAAATTAAATTATTTCTGATATTAGAATTGAAAATTGAAAAATAAAAATCTAAATACAAAACTACACAAAAAATCGGAAGTTAAATCCATGAAATAGCATGAAAAATCGAAGAAAAACGAAAAAAATGCGAGCTGTACGGACAGTATGCTGTGCATACTGTCCGCGCGCGCAGAGAGGTGCACTGTCGAGAAATCCCGTCGCAGGGATGAAGCTGCAGCATGTCCGCACGCGGAGAGGGGGTTTCAGACACCCCTGGGCGTGTTGCTCGGACAAAATCTTGTCCGAACACGCGTATGACCGAGGATCACTCGGTTCCGCGCGCGTGTGGGTGAGTGCTTCATCCCGATATTTTTTTGAAACTTCAAAAAATCATAACTAATTCAAATTAAATCGAAATTGAGTTCTGTAAAAAAAAAAGTAAATTGCTTAACTTTTTCCATACTATCCAACAAAAATAATTCCAGAAACAGAATTTCAATTATTTTTCACGAAAAATTCACAAACATCAATCAATCATCATATAACACACAACACAACATGAAACCATCTAAATCACAAACAATCGTTTTAAAGTCCGAATTTCTTGCAAGCAAATCAATTACCATGGCTCTGAGGCCAGTTTTTGGAATTTATTTTACCAGGATCTTAGATCTACTCACAAGTATGTTGTTTAACACCCTAAATATGAACTTTCTAAAACGATAAATAAACACATATAAAGTTAAGAAAACCTTACATTGGTTGCAGCGGAATAATGTCTCCTTCCACTCAGATCTCTAACCCTTGTATCCTTTCTGTCGCAGAGTATTATCAAGATCTGAGCCTGAATGTCCTTCTCTTTGTGTGTGATCCTTCACAGTCTTCCAATCTTTGATTGAGGTACCACTTGCTCTGTGTGGGCACTACTCTATCACTAAGGTTCGAAATTATGAAGAGGAAAAGAGAGAGGTATAGGGTCGGCTATAGAGAGAGAAGTGGAAGGCTCAATTTTTCTGAAAAAAGTAATTTTCTGACAGAAGGCTTGAAAACTTGTTGAAAACTTGTTATTTGACAAAGCATCACTTTTTATTTATAGGAAACTACTAGGTTTAGGTTAGTAATTATTTGGCATTAAAATAGTGAAAATATCAATTTGAAAAACCTGCTTAAGTGGCCGGCCAAGGTATTATTGGGCTTTACTTGGTTTTTGCAGTTTTCCAAATTTTTATTTCTATTTTCTCAAAAACGCCTATTTTCTAATTCTAACCATTGAAATGCCAAAACTAATTATTTAATAACTAAAATAGATTATTAAATAATATTGTAATTTAATTTAATTATTAATTAGACATATAGAGTCTCTTAATTAATAAATAAACCTAGAATCTCTTTTCTTTACAATTTTACCCCTGCTTAGTGAAAATTCACAAATTAGACATAGTCTAACTTTAGAATTATAATTGATTAATCACAAATCAATTATTGAGTCTTACAAGCAGTATAGTCTCAACTAGAATCGGGACCATGGATCTATATGTTGAGCTTCCAATAAGTGAACCGAATTTACTAAGTAAATCTCTACTTATTAGTTCCTCGTCGAATCCACTCTTAGAACATAGAATTGCACTCTCAGACTTATATAAAGCATATTATATGTTCCACTATATAGACATGCTATCTCATTTAACCATTGTTATAATCTTATTCTGATCAAAGATCCTCTATATAGATGATTTACATCGAGATGGGATAATTTTACCGTTCTCACCCCTCAACGTATTTTGCCCCTTAAAACACGTAGCTACCTGTAAATGATGTTTAGTTGTAATACCCTAACTAGCATAGGCGTATTACGTGATTTTTAAACATACTGTGCAGCTCGTTGCTAATCAACGAGGTTTATGGAAAACGTGATTAATTAAAATTTTTTCTTTTTAATTATACTTATAAAATATTTATACAAAATACACGGGATCCCGATTACAAAACCATTTACAAAAGTTTACTGTCTATACAAAATACTTGTCGCCTAGCGACTAATTACAAAAATAGCCTCGCTGTCCCGATGATCGTACGCTCCAGGCCTAACAGCCCCGACATGTACAATCTTCACCGGCTCGCTCACGGTCCATCAGCCCTAGCCTTGCCCTTACCTACCCATAAACATAGCACTGTGAGTTGACAGACTCAGTAAGAAAAGCATAATAATAATCATACATAAATCCCGGTCATGATCAGACGCCCATACCCCTGACCATAACCCTAACTGCCGTGTCCAACACGATACTGAGTCCTGAACGTTCATAGGGACGGTACTATTGACAAGTAACAGCCTATACTCGGTCGAACTGGTCATACTCCAGCTGCTAGTCATACTCTAGCCTGTACCGATGTGTTACAGTATCAGCCTATACTCGGTCGAACTTGTCATACTCCAGCTGCTAGTCATACTCTAGCCTGTACCGATGTGATACGTCAAATAGTACAGAACCACCAACCTAAGTATCAGCCTATACTCGGCACACTGGTCATACTCCAGGTGCTAGTCATACTCTAGCCTGTGCCGATGTGATACAGTGTCAGCCTATACTCGGTCATACTGGTCATACTCCAGCTGCTAGTCATAGTCTAGCCTATACCAATGTGACACAGTCGGATGGTTCGAAGCCAACATACATATCTAATGTAATCTAACAGGCTTCCTAACATGCACGCTAAACATGTAATCTATATATGCATACTGTTATACTAATCTTACCTCAATTCCGAATTCAGGTGTGCCGGTCAACCTGACTGGAACTATCTGCGCGGCGGATTACAGGCTCCTAAACCATAAAAATCACAACACTATAAGTGATACGCTAAATCACTTCCCCGGGACTTAAACTAGGAACTAAAAGTTTCTCTATCAATAAAAAGCATGGCAATACCCCAAATAACATAAAAACGAGGAAAACTAGGGTTTTTGAAAATCACCCAACCGGCACACCGGTTGTCCAACCGGAATTCTGGTTCAGGAAATTTTCAAAACCCATCCGGAATTCCGGATGCACAACCGGAATTCTGGTTCCTCGCAGGAATTTTTTCAAAAATTCACACAAAGCTCAAATCCAATCCAAACAATACCAAAACATCCAGACCTGTTCTAAATGACCCAAATAACATTTCTAAAGCAACAACATCACCCAGAATTCACAGAATCAAAAAGTGCCATGTGAGCTCCAAGCTTTGAGTTTCAAACTCAAACTTGGCTAAAGCTCACCTACAAGCATCAAACCATGATTAAAACAACCTAAACATGCATACGAGAGCTGCAGAAAATAAACCCTAATTCATGCAACAATCACAGCAACACTTCTCACAATTTCACTTTGAAAACTCAAGCTTTTTAACAAGAAAATTGACAAACTAAAGCAAGGACAACTAACATGCATTTCAACCTATCTAAACATATTTAATTCAACATTTTAAACATAGAAACAACAACAACAACTAGCAGCAGCAACATTATAAAAATCATCCATGCATTACTCATGTTTTTCATCATTTTTCATCATTTTTCAAGAAAACAAAGGAAGAAAAGCTAGACAAGAAATACCTCTTCAAGGATCACACTAAACTTGTTGAAAATCACTAGAATCACAAGAGAAAATCCCCTTTTTCTTGCTGCTCAAAGGGCCGAATAGAGAGAGGAAAAGAGAGAGAGAGTTTTTTTCCAAATTTTTTCTAACTTTGAATTTTTTTGAATAAATGAGAAAACATGCAAAATCATACTCTTTATTTCAGCCAACAAAACAAAATAAAACACTTAATAAACTTATTACCAAGTCCACTAAAGGACAAATTAATAATGGGGCAAAATGACCATTTTGCCCCTCCACACTAAAATAACATAAATAACACTAAAGGGGTATTTTTTTTTGGGAAATTCTAAATTCCCGGCCATTCCCGACATTCCCAATGTCTAATAAACTGTCCCAATCTACTAACATACCAAGTTGTGATTTTACTGAGCCAAACACCGAGTTTCATGTTACCGGGCACCGGAAATACAAAATTATGAAAACTACTAAATGACATAAAATGCATCTCAGAATTCAATAATAACAGTATAAATAATTATTTAAATAGCTATAAATAATTTTCATAATTAAACATGATTAACTGCTAATTTCCAAATTAAACTAAGCGGTCTTTACAACTATTCCCCCCTTAAAAGGATTTCATCCCCGAAATCTAACCTGAATAACTCTGGATATTGAGCTCTCATATCTAACTCTAGCTCCCAGGTGGCTTCCTCCACCTTGCTGTTTCTCCAGAGAACTTTGACCAATGCTATGGTCTTATTCCGTAGGACTTTATCCTTTCTACCCAGGATGTGCACTGGCTGTTCTTCGTAAGACATATCTGGCTGCAGTTCTAGGCTCTCATAACTGAGTATATGAGAGGGATCTGAAACGTATTTTCTCAACATCGAGACATGGAATACGTTGTGAACTGCTGATAAAGTTGGAGGCAATGCTAACCGGTATGCCACTTGACCTATCTTCTCGAGAATCTCGAAAGGTCCTGTAAATCTAGGGCTAACTTGCCTCTTTTCCCGAAACGTTGGATCCCCTTCATTGGAGATACCCGTAAAAACACATGGTCCCCTACTTGGAACTCAACATCTCTGCGTTTCGGATCTGCGTAACTTTTCTGTCTACTCTGTGAGGCGAGCATTATAGCTTTTATCTTCTCTATTGCCTCATTGGTCCGCTGCACTGACTCCGGACCTAAGTACTTCCTCTCCCCTGTCTCATCCCAGTGGATGGGAGATCTACACTTCCTACCGTATAACAGTTCATAGGGAGCCATCCCTATCGTACTCTGATAACAGTTGTTGTAAGAAAATTCTATCAACGATAGATATTTATTCCAAGAGCCTTCAAAATCCATAACACAGGCTCGTAACATGTCCTCCAATATCTGAATTGTCCTTTCGGACTGACCATCTGTCTGAGGATGGAATGTTGTATTGAATTTCAGTTTTGTACCCATTGCTCGTTGCAAACTCTGCCAAAACTTGGAAGTGAACTTCGGATCCCTATCCAAAACTATAGACTTCGGTACCCCGTGAAGTCTTACAATCTCTCTAACATACAATTCTGCCAACTGATCCACTGTAAATGTTGTTCTAACAGGCAGAAAATGAGCAGATTTCGTGAATCGATCCACCACTACCCAGATGGAATCAAACAAACCTGTGGTTCTAGGTAACCCAACCACGAAATCCATCGTGATATCTTCCCACTTCCATTCAGGTAGGGTTAGAGGCTGCAACAACCCTGCTGGTCTCTGATGTTCAGCCTTAATTTGCTAACAAGTGAGGCATCTCGATACGAATTCTACCAAATTCTTCTTCATACCGTTCCACCAGAAGTACGGTTTAAGATCTTGGTACATCTTAGTGGTACCGGGATGCAGAGAATAAGGGGTAGAATGAGCCTCCTCAAAGATCTCATTCCTGAGTTCCACACTATTCGGAACACAAACCCTAGCTTTATACAGAAGCATCCCGTTATCTGACACTGAGAAATCCCTGGCTTGACCAGCCAAAACCTCATCTCTGATCTTCACTAACTCTGGATAAGTCATCTGAGCGGCTTTAATTCTTTCCAACAGATCAGATTGCAGCGTTAAGTTGTGAAGCTGACCTACCAAAAACTCAATGCTGGATCTAACCATATCCTCTGCTAGCTGAGGTGAGATCTGAACCATGCTAGCTACCTGCCCGGGACCCTTCCTGCTCAGGGCATCGGCCACTACATTGGCCTTCCCAGGGTGATAGAGAATCTCACAGTCGTAATCTTTCACTAATTCCAACCAACGCCTCTGTCTCATGTTTAAATCTTTCTAAGTAAAGAAATACTTGAGACTTTTATGGTCGGTATAGATTTCACTGTTGGAATATATTTTACCAGGATCTTAGATCTACTCACAAGTATGTTGTTTAAACACCCTAAATATGAACTTTCTAAAACGATAAATTAAACACATATAAAGTTAAGAAAACCTTACATTGATGCAGCGGAATTAATGTCTCCTTCCACTCAGATCTCTAACCCTTGAATCCTTTCTGTAGCAGAGTATAATCAAGATCTGAGCCCGAATGTCCTTCTTCTTCAAGTTTGATCCTTCACAGTCTTCCAATCTATGATTGAGTTACTGCTTGCTGTGTGTGGGCACTTACTCTTTCACTAGGGTCAAAATTTATCAAGGAGAAAAGAGGAGAGAGGGTTTCGGCCAGGTATAGAAAGTGGGGAAGGCTCAGTTTTTCTGAAGAGAGAAATTTCTGTCAGAAAGCTAATGAAAGCATGTGAAAGCATATTATGTGACTGAGCCATCACTTTCTATTTATAGGCAACTACTAGGTTTAGGTTAGGAATTATTTGGCATTAAAATAATGAAAATATTAATTTGAAAAACCTATTTAAGTGGCCGGCCATGGTGTGTTATTTGGCCTCACTTAATTTTGCAGTTTTATCAAATTTTATCTCTATTTTCTCAAAAACGCCAATTTTTCAATTCTAACCTTTTAAATGCCAAAACTAATTATTTAATAACTAAAATAGATTATTAAATAATATTGTCATTTAATTTATTTATTAATTAGACATATAAAGTCCATTAATAAATAAATAAACCTAGAAACTCTTTTCTTTACAATTTCACCCCTGCTTAGTGAAAATTCATAAAATTAGACATAGTCTAACTTTAGAATTATAATTGATCAATCACGAATCAATTAAAGAGTCTTACAAGCAGAATGTTCTCAACTAGAATGGGGACCATGGATCTATATGCTGAGCTTCCAATAAGTGAACCAAATTTACCAAGTAAATTCCTACTTATTAATTCTCCGTTGAATCCACTCTTAGAACTTAGAATTGCACTCTCAGACTTATATAGAGCATATTGTATGTTCCACGATATCAATATACTATCTCATTTAACCATTGTTATAATCTTATTGTGATTTAAAGATCCTCTATATAGATGATCTACATCGAGATGGGATTTCTTTACCGTTCTCACCCTTCAATGTATTTTGCCCCTTAAAACACTTAGCTACCTGTAAATGGTGTTTAGTGATCTAATAATTAGTCAGTTAAACAAGAGCTCATCCATTTACTTCTATTTGCTAAGCTCGAAGGGAATCATCACTTGACTTCTATACACCAGTAGAAGCTATAGATTCTATATTTATGTTCAGCACTCCCACTCAATCATACTATCATGTTCCCAAAATATACGTATCACCCTGACCCAAAAGTAGGCTTAACTAATAAATCAAAGAACATGAATAGCACTCATGAGTTGAGCCCAAGCATATCAGGATTTAGATTCTTTTAATCTTAAGATCAACTACTGATATTGACTTGGAAAGATATGTATAACGGTAAGTTTATAATATCTTAACTTAGTTGCAATATCGGTCCAGTCCAATGTATACTCCATACATTCAAAACTTGTATACTTTACTAATGTCCTGGAAAGAACATAACACTTACTCCAAGTGTAAGTACACATCATCGCTGATTATCACATTAGTGTAAATCCAATAACACTGATGAAACAGGGACCAAAACTTTTGACTCATATGATCACAATCACATTCCACTGTGTTGACGATACTGTAATTGTGAATAAACATATGATATGGATTTAACTGATTTTGTGTGTATGAATGTAATAAACATATTAAACCATTAGCATGTAAAATTCATGCAAACATCAATCACTTCAAATTTCTTATATTGATAACTAATCAGATTGTAAAGAGTTTTATTTAGGGCATAAAACCCAACAAACTCCCACTTGCACTAATATAAAACAAACTGTGCAAATAGGTCAATCTGATGTCTTGATCTTCAGATCAAGTGTAGTATATTTGAATCCACCCAAACTTCTGGAAACTAGTTCATAAATACACATATGAAACATCCTTTACTATATGCTTTACTCATCAAGGGATACTGAAATCTTTTACTGTTTTAAAAGTACATCTGAATAAACAGAAGACATATCTCTCATATTTTAAAATATGTAATTGAGATAATACAGTGTAGACTTTTCTTCAGCAATATAACTTTCTTGGATTTCGAATACACAAAGTTATAATTCTTCTCTGGTAGAGCTTGAATTATTATACAATAATTCCTCCACCCCCAAAGTAAGCACCATCTCATAGAAATCGAAATTAGATGGTGAGATACAAGGATAACTGATACACAGTTCCTTAATATCTAACATATAGATCACTTTCATAAATCTTTCTTGAATATCTTCTAATGTTCCCTATTTGATTACATCTCAGATAGCTCCCACTCAATAGCAGATGTCTGGTTAAATAATACTTTTAACCTCTGATTGTTTAGAGAGTTATCTAGTTGTGACTTTTGTATTAGTCTTAAAAATTTAAGTTAAGACTAAGTCATCAACATAGCAAACTAGTATTTTGAAGTGAAAAATACATGCCAGAGATAAAGTAATCAAAATTAAGATACCATCAAATTTTATGAGGATTAAGAATTCTTGGTTCAAGTCATTTGAATGGACTGAACTAGAGTTCTTTATCTTATTCTCATAATTCTGATAAGCTATTCCTATCCATGTGAATGGTTAGATTTGCTTTTCAGTAATGTTCTTAAGTACCTATCACAAGTATCAACCTAATGAAGATGGGTATAGAACTTTAAAATTCTCCCACTCAATTAAGGTAGTGTGAAACTTTAACAAAGAACTTTCAAAGGTATCAAACTTTTACTTACAACAGTAAAATCGAAATGGAACATACAATCAAGATCAAGAATTTATATTGACAATAGCTGACTCATTATATTACTTCCATGTTTAAAGAAGATATGTGTTACATAGGGAATTGTGGAATAGACTCCACCCCTAAGAATATACATATAGGGTACTAGTGGATAACCTCCACCCCTAAGTATATAGAGATTATGATCCACCCCTAAAGGTAGTAAAGATCATGATTCTCTTAGTGTGATAGAGTTTATGTGGAGTTAAATACTATCCAGAGTTCATTAGATATAAAAGATCGTTGAACTGCATAGTTTTCTTAACTTTTCTCCACCCCTATCAGATCAAAAGATCCTTTTATTAAACAAATTCTTAATAACTGTATGAGAATTAACAATTATTGATAAACATAGAAATAGTTTCTAGTGTTTATTTATTATAACTCTATGAAGAGTTGTAAATATTATAGAATTTGCATCAATAATAAAAACACTTACACATACAAACATACAAATATCATGTGGTAATAATTGATGAAGATAAATTAAATGAAGCTCAATCTCATAATTTGCAATGGTGATTTCGAAAATAAAACTTTATTAATAAAAAAAAATATTGCAACAATATGAGAGAAACAGGGATAAATATCCCTAACTAAAATTTGAAATCCAAATTGTCTTTAAACTAAAACAATTAATTCAAAAAATTGAAGAGCTTCATCTTCATCTGGACGATTTCACCCTATGGTCCAGCTTTCTGATCCAACTCAATTGTGTTCAAGTAGCTTGGCCTATAAGAAGAAGAAAACAAATAAACAAAGTTTAGTCCAGAATCATAAATCCAATTGGATAATAATTCACTAAAACTCTTAAAGTTTATAAATGGAAATACCTTGTTTCTTTGCAAGAAGTTTAGGACACTGGGGTTTCCAATGACCTTTCTCATTGCAGTAGAAACACTTTCCTTTAAGTGTAGCATCACCAGAAGGAACAGCCTTTTTATTTTTCATGGCTTTTGTTCGCTTCTTGGTGTTGTTCCACTTCTTCTTATATTTGGGCTTTGAAGCAGAGGCAACATTTGCTTCAGGTTTCATCGTCCCATTACCATTCCCAGGATTGTGAGTTTTACTCCCTTTCTTCTTGGGTCCTCCAATCAAATTTTCATAAGTTTGAAGGTCATTGACTAATTCATGAAAGTCAATTTCCTTCTTATTCATGACATAATTTGATGTGTATGGTAGAAATGTTGGAGTCAGGCTATTCAAGATAAGAATTACTTGAGTAGCACTGTCCATTTCAGCACCATGATCCTGGGCTTCTTGGAAATAACTGGACATGAGGAGAACATGGTCATGCACGTTTTGATGAGGTTCCATCCGTGCATTAATGTACTTCTTAGTCGCGTCAAAGCGTGACTGAAGTGATGCCTTACCGAATAGCTCATTTAACTTCGTCATAACTTCAGCAGCCTTCTCGGTTTTAGAAAACCGAGTTTTGAGGGTGTCAACCATGCTAGAAAGCATAAAGTATAGAGCTTTGTCATTTGCTTTCTGCCAACGCTCATACTTTTATTTCACAGCTTCGGATGCATTATCCCCAGGCACTTCAGGTGACGGCTCAGTTAAAACAAACAAGGCACTTTCTCCTACGAGAGCAATATTAATGTTCTCATTCCACTTATTAAAGGTAGATCCATTCAGCTTGTTTTCAGTCAACAGTGATAATATGGGATTCATTTTGATAATACAGGATACTACAAAATAATAGAAATCAACAAATAGAAATTAAATAATGGTTTAACACACAAAATCAATTCAGAAATTATAAGCACATAGCAAGTAGGAATGATATGAGAAAATACTTAAAAATTCAATCCTAAATAATTTCCAAGGTTTTCAACAAACTGATATCAGTGTCCCGTTTAGGCGAGAGTCAAAGCTACCATCCATTGAATAGAGTTGTCAGATCATCTAAAATGTTAAACATTCTAGCAACCTTTTATTCGATCAAGATTGGAATCCAGCGTTGTCCCGTTTAGGCGAGAGTCAAGGCTATTCTATCTCATGAGCTTCTACCATTGTTTCGCAATTTCCAAGTCAAATATGGTCGCCACCATTAGGGTGATCTATACCATATAAAACACTTACAAACCACTTATCATGCGAGATTAAACGGTGCGAAATTGCTAATGAACGTTCCTCCATTAGGGAGGATTACTCACTAAAACAAACGCGGTGTAAAACCCACAATGGAGATCGAATATCTTAATAATAATAAAGCTCATTATTTAAAATGTATTTTCTTTATTATTCTAATAAATAAATTCTCATTAAATTCGAAATTAAGAATTAAAATTCAAAAATAAGAATTTAATATAATATTTATAAAATTATACTTAGATGGTGATTGAAATTAAATTAATTATTTCCATCTTAGTAATAATCTTAAATATAAATATTAAGGAAATTAATTTAAGTTGAATTAAATTAAATAATTAGCAACTTAAAAATTTCCTTTGAGAATATATTTATTGAGTTCGAAAATTTAAAGTATATAAAAGAAATATACTATTTTCGAAAATAATAAAATTTGAAAAGAAATACTTCAAGCAAAAATATCACCTATCTAGATTTTCTTTTGACTAGTTAATTCGATTTCTAATAATATATATATTTTAAATTCATTTATTTTAAATTAATCAATTAAATAAAAAAATCATTGACTTGAGGTTGTCCAAGAATTAATTAAAATAAATAATTAATTTACAACTCAATCTATTTTTCAAGATAAAAAAAATTCGAAAATATTGCATAATTAAAATGCAAATTTCGAAATTGATTAATAAAATAAAGAAAAATATATATTTTGAAAATTATTTAAATTTAAGTTGAAAAATTAAATTTCAACCTAAAAATAATTTTCTATTTAATTAAGTGTCATGAAAAATCAATAAATATTTAAGTATCATGATGAAAATCAACTTAGATATTTAGATTCTTCAAGTTAATTAAATGTATTAAATTCAAGAAATAATAATTAAGTGTAGAGAAGGCTTAATTATTTATTTCTAGTTTAATACTAGGAAAAATATACTTAATAAAATTGTACCAAAATTAATTATTTAAATAATTAATTTCACAAAGTATATTATTTTTCATATTTAAATATTAGAAATAATAAGTAGTCTAGAAATTACTATCTAGAAAATATCTTATTTGACTAAGTATCTTTTCAAAAAATTTGAAAAATATCTAATTTAAGTTAGATAGAAAAAATCTAAAACTTAAATAATTTCAAATTTAGATTGAATTAAATATCAAAAATTAAGTTGTAACCACTTAATTTGAAGATATCTTTTTAAAGTTAATATTTAAAAAGATATTAACTTAAAAAATATCTTAAGAATCTTTAATAACTAATGCCTAGGATTCCTCAACTTGATTTAAAATTTAAATCAAATATTCAAATTTAAGTTAGATAAGAAAAATCAGTTGATACAACTAATTTATAACTTAAATAGGAATGTTTAGTTAAATAAGCTCCAGAAAGAATCTTAGTTAGTTAAAATTCTATATTTAATTAAATACAAGAAAAATACAAATAGTTTGTCTAGAAATAATATCTAAAACTAAAAGTGTTTTTCTTAAAATTAACTTTAAAATATTAAAATGAAAATAATTTTCATATATTTTAAAAGTTATTTATGTTGCTAATTCAATTTTATTAGGTCAAAGTAATATAATTAACCTAGTACAGTTATTCAAATCAGGCAAATGGGCCTTCACAATTGGGGTAGTTCATGTGAGGGGGTGCTGGGTTCAGTATGTCGTACCGACTTCTATGGCTCTGAACTCTCACACAAGGCCCAAAAGAGAGGAATTTAATCTTAAAATAAATAACTGTTATTAATTGAATAGGTCCAATAACTAAATGGACCTAAATAAAATCTATCATGGTGTGAGATTTTATTTAGCAACAACCTATATGTATCTATATTAAAACAAAATGAACATATAGGCCCACACAGGCACACTTTGGATGGATCCTATCATGTTGCTAGGTCATACACAGATGAAAGAAGATTGTAAAATGTACCTGTTACAAATTATTAACTTGACCAAGGGAGCCATCAGATCATTAGATCTGGCAAAAAGTAACCATGGCTATTTGCAATCAAGTAATAATAGGTTTTAAAAACTTACATACAAGCTAAAACCACATACTCCTGCAACAAGGTTAGCTGGATAGTTGGAAGTAGGATTTATTTAATTTTAAATAAATAATTTTGAAAAATAAATAAAAAAATATTTTAATTTTCGAAAAAATAAAATTTTAAAAAAATATTTAATTAGTTTCGAAAATAAAATAAAAAATAAATTTAAATTTCGAAATTATTTAAAAAATAAATATTTAAAATTAAACCTACAATTGTTATAATCTTATTGTGATTTAAAGATCCTCTATATAGATGATCTACATCGAGATGGGATTTCTTTACCATTCTCACCCCTCAATGTATTTTGCCCCTTAAAACACTTAGCTACCTGTAAATGGTGTTTAGTGATCTAATAATTAGTCAGTTAAACAAGAGCTCATCCATTTACTTCTATTTGCTAAGCTCGAAGGGAATCATCACTTGACTTCTATACACCAGTAGAAGCTATAGATTCCATATTTATGTTCAGCACTCCCACTCAATCATACTATCATGTTCCCAAAATATACGTATCACCCTGACCCAAAAGTAGGCTTAACTAATAAATCAAAGAACATGAATAGCACTCCTGAGTTGAGCCCAAGCATATCAGGATTTAGATTCTTTTAATCTTAAGATCAACTAGCGATATTGACTTGGAAAGATATGTATAACGGTAAGTTTGTAATATCTTAACTTAGTTGCAATATTGGTCCAGTCCAATGTATACTCCATACATTCGAAACTAGTATACTTTACTAATTTCCTGGAAAGAACATAACACTTAATCCAAGTGTAAGTACACATCATCGTTTATTATCACATTAGTGTAAATCCAATAACACTGATGAAACAGGGACCAAAACTTTTGATTCATATGATCACAATCACATTCCACTGTGTTGACGATACTGTAATTATGAATAAACATATGATCTTGATTTAACTGATTTTGTGTGTATGAATGTAATAAACATATTAAACCATTACCATGTAAAATTCATGCAAACATCAATCACTTCAAATTTCTTATATTGATAACTAATCAGATTGTAAAGAGTTTTATTTAGGGCATAAAACCCAACATTCACACCTTTCTCCATAAAGGTAATGCCGCCAGATCTTCAATGCAAAAACCACTGCGGCCAACTCTAGATCATGAGTCGGGTATCGCTGTCCATAATCCTTTAACTGACGGGAGGCATAAGCGATGACCCGATCGGCTTGCATCAGCACGCACCCCAAACCCTGTCTGGATGCATCGCAATAAACTACAAGTGTTTTTCTTAAAATTAACTTTAAAATATTAAAATGAAAATAAATTTTCATATATTTTAAAAGTTAATTATGTTGCTAATTCAATTTTATTAGGTCAAACTAATATAATTAACCTAGTACAGTTATTCAAATCAGGCAAATGGGCCTTCACAATTGGGGTAGTTCATGTGAGGGGGTGTTCGGTTCAGTATGTCGTACCCACTTCTATGGCTCCCAACTCTCACACAAGGCCCAAAAGAGAGGAATTTAACCTTAAAATAAATAACTGTTATTAATTGAATAGGTCCAATAACTAAATGGACCTAAATAAAATCTATCATGGTGTGACATTTTATTTAGCAACAACCTATATGTATCTATATTAAAACAAAATGAACATATAGGCTCACACAGGCACACTTTGGATGGATCCTATCACGTTGCTAGGTCATACACAGATGAAAGAAGATTGTAAAATGTACCTGTTACAAATTATTAACTTGACCAAGGGAGCCATCAGATCATTAGATCTGGCAAAAAGTAACCATGACTATTTGCAATCAAGTAATAATAGGTTTTAAAAACTTACATACAAGCTAAAACCACATACTCCCGCAACAAGGTTAGCTGGATAGTTGGAAGTAGGATTTATTTAATTTTAAATAAATAATTTCGAAAAATAAATAAAAAAATATTTTAATTTTCGAAAAAATAAAATTTTTAAAAAATATTTAATTAGTTTCGAAAATAAAATAAAAAATAAATTTAAATTTCGAAATTATTTAAAAAATAAATATTTAAAATTAAACCTACTATTTTGAAAAATTAGGTTTCAACCAACCTAAATATCATTTCAAAAATTTGCTAACTACTTTTAAAAATTAAATGTTATTTTAAAAATAAAAAATTAAATAAAAATTAGAAAAGATAAATGAAATATCTTTTCAGATTTTAAATTTAATTTAAATAAATAAAATAACAAAATTTAAAAGTTAGCAAAATATCTTACATCTATTTAAAATTACATGATTATAAATATCTTGTTTTAAATTTAAATAAGGTCAAAATATCTAAAAAAAATTTAATTTTAAAAAAAAATATATATGTATAATCTGACCTTAAATTTAAAAATAAGATAAGATATAATCAAATTTAAAAATAAGATAGATTTTTAAGCAAGAAGATAGATACTAATTCTATTCAAATTCAAATTACACTAATATCTTGAATTAAATTTAAAAAATATTAAATTAATTCAAAATGATAATTAGAATTGAATTAGGAATAGTAATAGTATATATACAAAACTATACAAAAAATCAGAAGTTAATTCCATGAAAAAGCATGAAAAGTCGAAGAAAAACGAAAAAATTGTGAGTTGTACGGACAGTTTTCGCGATCGCAGGAAAATTTCAGCAGAGCCCCAATTTTTTCAAATCTTCAAAAATTCATAACTAATTCAAATAAAATAAAAATTGAGTTCTGTAAAAAAGTAACTTGCTTCATTTTTTCCATATTATCCAATAAAAATAATTCCAGAAACAAAATAGCAATTATTTTTCACGAAAATTTACAAACATCAATCAATCATCAAATAACACTCAATACAACATGATACCATCCAAAAACAAACAAACAATCGTTTTAAAGTCCAAATTTCATGCAAGTAAATCAATTCCCATGGCTCTGAGGCCAGTTGTTGGAATATATTTTACCAGGATCTTAGATCTACTCACAAGTATGTTGTTTAAACACCCTAAATATGAACTTTCTAAAACGATAAATTAAACACATATAAAGTTAAGAAAACCTTACATTGATGCAGCGGAATTAATGTCTCCTTCCACTCAGATCTCTAACCCTTGAATCCTTTCTGTAGCAGAGTATAATCAAGATCTGAGCCTGAATGTCCTTCTTCTTCAAGTTTGATCCTTCACAGTCTTCCAATCTATGGTTGAGTTACTGCTTGCTGTGTGTGGGCGCTTACTCTTTCACTAGGTTCGAAATTTATCAAGGAGAAAAGAGGAGAGAGGGTTTCGGCCAGGTATAGAAAGTGGGGAAGGCTCAGTTTTTCTGAAGAGAGAAATTTCTGTCAGAAAGCTAATGAAAGCATGTGAAAGCATATTATGTGACTGAGCCATCACTTTCTATTTATAGGCAACTACTAGGTTTAGGTTAGGAATTATTTGGCATTAAAATAATGAAATTATTAATTTGAAAAACCTATTTAAGTGGCCGGCCATGGTGTGTTATTAGGCCTCACTTAATTTTGCAGTTTTATCAAATTTTATCTCTATTTTCTCAAAAACACTAATTTTCCAATTCTAACCTCTTAAATGCCAAAACTAATTATTTAATAACTAAAATAGATTATTAAATAATATTGTCATTTAATTCAATTATTAATTAGACATATAAAGTCCATTAATAAATAAATAAACCTAGAAACTCTTTTCTTTACAATTTCACCCCTACTTAGTGAAAATTCATAAAATTAGACATAGTCTGACTTTAGAATTATAATTGATCAATCACGAATCAATTAATGAGTCTTACAAGCAGAATGTTCTCAACTAGAATGGGGACCATGGATCTATATGCTGAGCTTCCAATAAGTGAACCAAATTTACCAAGTAAATTCCTACTTATTAATTCTTCGTTGAATCCACTCTTAGAACTTAGAATTGCACTCTCAGACTTATATAGAGCATATTGTATGTTCCACGATATCAATATACTATCTCCTTTAACCATTGTTATAATCTTATTGTGATTTAAAGATCCTCTATATAGATGATCTACATCGAGATGGGATTTCTTTACCGTTCTCACCCCTCAATGTATTTTGCCCCTTAAAACACTTAGCTACCTGTAAATGGTGTTTAGTGATCTAATAATTAGTCAGTTAAACAAGAGCTCATCCATTTACTTCTATTTGCTAAGCTCGAAGGGAATCATCACTTGACTTCTATACACCAGTAGAAGCTATAGATTCCATATTTATGTTCAGCACTCCCACTCAATCATACTATCATGTTCCCAAAATATACGTATCACCCTGACCCAAAAGTAGGCTTAACTAATAAATCAAAGAACATGAATAGCACTCATGAGTTGAGCCCAAGCATATCAGGATTTAGATTCTTTTAATCTTAAGATCAACTAGTGATATTGACTTGGAAAGATATGTATAACGGTAAGTTTGTAATATCTTAACTTAGTTGCAATATTGGTCCAGTCCAATGTATACTCCATACATTCGAAACTAGTATACTTTACTAATGTCCTGGAAAGAACATAAAACTTACTCCAAGTGTAAGTACACATCATCGTTTATTATCACATTAGTGTAAATCCAATAACACTGATGAAACAGGGACCAAAACTTTTGATTCATATGATCACAATCACATTCCACTGTGTTGACGATACTGTAATTATGAATAAACATATGATCTTGATTTAACTGATTTTTTGTGTATGAATGTAATAAACATATTAAACCATTAGCATGTAAAATTCATGCAAACATCAATCACTTCAAATTTCTTATATTGATAACTAATCAGATTGTAAAGAGTTTTATTTAGGGCATAAAACCCAACATTCACACCTTTCTCCATAAAGGTAATGCCGCTAGATCTTCAATGCAAAAACCACTACGGCCAACTCTAGATCATGAGTCGGGTATCGCTGTCCATAATCCTTTAACTGACGGGAGGCATAAGCGATGACCCGATCGGCTTGCATCAGCACGCACCCCAAACCCTGTCTGGATGCATCGCAATAAACTACAAATTTCTCGTTGTCTGAAGGCAAAGCTAGCACTGGAGCGGTAATCAACCTCTGTTTTAGCTCCTGAAAACTAGCTTTGCACTTGTCTGACCAGACAAACTGCTGATTCTTCTTTGTAAGTTCAGTTAAGGGCGTTGAAATTTTTGAAAACCCTTCCACGAACCTACGATAGTACCCAGCTAAAACCAAGAAGCTTCTAATTTCTGTCACTGTCTTCTGTCTCGGCCAATCCCTGACGGATTCTATCTTCCCGGGATTCACCTTGAGCCCATCTTTGCTAACAATGTGTCCTAAGAAAGACACCTGAGATAGCCGAAATTCACATTTCTTGAATTTGGGATAAAGCTTGTGTTCTCGAAGTCGTTGCAATACCATCTGAAGATTTAACTCATGCCCTTCTTCTGACTGAGAGTACGCAAGGATGTCGTTGATAAACACAATCACACAGATATCGAGGAAATCCTTGAATACTCTATTCATCAAATCCATGAATGCTGCAGGAGCATTGGTTAGTCCAAATGACATAACCAGGAATTCATAATGTCCATACCTAGTACGGAAAGTCGTCTTCGAAATGTCCTCCTCTCGAATTTTCAACTGATGATAACCCAAGCGGAGATCAATCTTAGAAAAGACCGTCTTCCCCCGAAGCTGATCGAACAAATCATCGATCCTAGGTAAGGGATATTTATTCTTCACTGTCAGCTTGTTCAATTCTCTGTAATCGATGCACATCCTCATAGTTCCATCTTTCTTCTTAACGAATAAAACTAGGGTCCCCAGGGTGACACACTAGGCCGAATAAACCCGATGTCAAGCAACCCCTGGAGCTGAATCTTTAATTCCTTAAGTTCACCTGGAGCCATTCTATACGGGGCTTTGGAAACCGGTTCCACCCCTAGTGCCAAATCTATTACGAAGTCAATTTCCCGCTGAGGTGGTAACCCTAGAAGTTCTTCGGGAAAAACATCTAAAAATTCTCGAACCACCTTGATGTCTTCTGGCCGAATGGTATCTGGCCAAGTGGTGTCCATCACCATGGCCAGAAACCCTAAACAACCGCCATGCAATAACTCCTTAGTTGTCATGGCTGGAATCACTGGGATCCGAGATCCCCGAACCGAACCAACAAACACAAATGGTTCTTCACTCTCCGGTCGGAAGATCACCATCTTCCTTTTGCAATCAATACTAGCCGAATATTTAGATAGGAAATCCATTTCTAAAATAATATCGAACTCTACTAGGCTCATCTCTATCAAGTCAGCACTTAACTCTCTACCATCTATTCTGATCGGCATAGACCTAATCCACCTTTTGGAGATAACTAACTCTCCGCCAGGTAATAGGGTTCCAAACCCTGATTCATATCTATCATACGGTCTATCCAATTTACTAAAGATTCTAGCTGCCACATAAGAATGTGTAGCCCCAGAATCAAACAGCACTGAGTAAAACGAGTTATTAACTGAAAGCTGACCTGTTACAACTGAAGGGCTGGCATCTGCATCAGCCTGAGTGATGGCGAACACCCTAGCTGGAGTGGGTCTTGCCGGAGCCCTCGGTGCCTCTGGTCGGAGCTGGGGACAATCCCTCTTGAAGTGTCCGGGCATGCCACAGTGAAAGCATCCCTGACCCTTGCACTCACCCTGATGGGGCCTTTTTGTAGCTGGGGCACTCAGGATAGGAAAACCGGGTCTCTGCACCGCTAGGACGACTACCTCTACTCTGGTTCCCCCGGAACCTCTTGTTCTGACTCGAGCCACCGGATGCAGTAGATGTTCTCCTCTTCTGGTCCATGGCCGAACCACTACTCCCCCTGCTAAAGCCTGATGCAGGAGGGGTAGGAGCCCCGCCACTCGCTGGAGTACTAGCAGACTCCGACATACATCCAACTGCGCCCTCAGCTCGAAGTGCCTTCTCCACCATCTCAGCATAGGTGGTCTTGTCGTCGGTGGTGATCATCAAGTCATGTTTAATCTTCACATTTAACCCGTCCAGATACTTCTCCTTTTTACTGAAGTCGGTTGGCACTATTCCCGAGGCTAACCTCGCCAACCGGCCGAACTGAGTAGTATACTCTGTCACGCTCATATTCTCCCGCTGGGTCAGGTGGGTGAACTCTTTCCTCTTGGCGCTTCTGACCGCCTCGTTATAATACTTGGCGTTGAAGAGTTCCTGGAACCTTTCCCAGGTCATGGTAGTGACGTCATGGATCTGAGACACCATGTCCCACCAGACAAGAGCGTCTTCCTGGAACTGGAAGGTGGCACACACCACTCTGTCATTCCCGGTGACACCCATAAAATTCAGAATTTTGGTCATCACCGTTAGCCACTGTTCGGCCTTCATCACATCTGAACCTCCCAGAACGACCGGAGGTGCTTGCTTCCGAAACCTTTCATACAAAGGTTCCATTCTGTTAGCTGCCACAACTATTTCGGCCTGAGTAGCAGGGGCGGGTGCCACTGGAACTTGTGGCTCAGGCACTGCAGCAGCACCCTGCTGCCTCAATCTCTGAATCTCTAAGTCTTGCTCCAAAATTCTGGCTTGCATTTCAGCAAACCTAACTTCCCAATTCTGTGCTCCTTGATCGGCTTGGGCAGCCTGGGCAGCCTGTGGCGGGTTCTCATCACCCCGACCACGAGCCCTGCCCCTAGGACCTCTACCTCGGCCCCTAGCTTACGGGGGAAACTGAGCTCCCTGTCCCTGATTTGACCCCACAGAATTGCCCTGACTCCTGGTAGTCCGCCTGGCGTCCATCTAGTCGGAACCGCCTGCGAAACCAAGAGTTGGCATATCAGGTCATGTTCAAGGAGGGCTTACTAATGCCGCTTAATTTGGAAATTAAAAACGAAACATGCGCCTATTCTACTATCAGGCTACTAACATGCTTCCTATCAGGCTTTTCTTATTTCATAAAAATTAAATAAACTACTAAAGCAATAAAAGCTTACTGAACAGTAGAACGAGCTAACTGCTGATGATGATTATACATGTCGTGACGATCTTCGGAAGAACACCTGGCGGCTCTGATACTAAATTGTAATACCCTAACTAGCATAGGCATATTACGTGATTTTTAAACATACTGTGCAGCTCGTTGCTAATCAACGAGGTTTATGGAAAACGTGATTAATTAAATTTTTTGCTTTTTAATTATACTTATAAAATATTTATACAAAATACTCGGGATCCCGATTACAAAACTATTTACAAAAGTTTACTGTCTATACAAAATACTTGTCGCCTAGCGAATAATTACAAAAATAGCCTCGCTGTCCCGATGATCGTACGCTCCAAGCCTAACCGCCCCGACATGTACAATCCTCATCGGCTCGCTCACGGTCCATCAGCCCTAGCATTGCCCTTACCTACACATAAACATAGTGCTGTGAGTCGACAGACTCAGTAAGAAAAGCATAATAATAATCATAAATAAATCCCGGTCATGATCAGACGCCCATACCCCTGACCATAACCCTAACTGCCGTGTCCAACACAATACTGAGTCCTGAACGTTCATAGGGACGGTACTATTGACAAGTAACAGCCTATACTCGGTCGAACTGGTCATACTCCAGGTTCTAGTCATACTCTAGCCTGTACCGATGTGTTACAGTATCAGCCTATACTCGGTCGAACTGGTCATACTCCAGCTGCTAGTCATACTCTAGCCTGTACCGATGTGATACGTCAAATATTACGGAACAACCAACCTAAGTATCAGCCTATACTCGGCACACTTGTCATACTCCAGCTGCTAGTCATACTCTAGCTTGTGCCGATGTGATACAGTGTCAGCCTATACTCGGTCATACTGGTCATACTCCAGCTGCTAGTCATACTCTAGCCTATACCGATGTGACACAGTCGGATGGTTCGAAGCCAACATACATATCTAATGTAATCTAACAGGCTTCCTAACATGCACGCTAAACATGTAATCTATATATGCATACTGTTATACTAATCTTACCTCAATTCTGAATTCAGGTGTGCCGGTCAACCTGATTGGAACTATCTGCGTAGCGGATTACAGGCTCCTAAACCATAAAAATCACAACACTATAAGTGATACGCTAAATCACTTCCCGAGGACTTAAACTAGGAACTAAAAGTTTCCCTATCAATAAAAAAGCATGGCAATACCCCAAATAACATAAAAACGAGGAAAACTAGGGTTTCTGAATATCACCCAACCGGCAAACCGGTTGTCCAACCGGAATTCCGGTTCTGGAAATTTTCAAAACCCATCCGGAATTTCGGATGCACAACCGGAATTCCGGTTCCTCGCAGGAATTTTTTCAAAAATTCACACAAAGCTCAAATCCAATCCAAACAATACCAAAACATCCAGACCTGTTCTAAATGACCCAAATAACATTTCTAAAGCAACAACATCACCCAGAATTCACAGAATCAAAAAGTGCCATGTGAGCTCCAAGCTTTGAGTTTCAAACTCAAACTTGGCTAAGGCTCACCTACAAGCATCAAACCATGATTAAAACAACCTAAACATGCATACTAAAGCTGCAAAAAACAAACCCTAATTCATGCAACAATCACAGCAACACTTCTCACAATTTCACTTTGAAAACTCAAGCTTCTGAACAAGAAAATTGACAAACTAAAGCAAGGACAACTAACATGCATTTCAAACTATCTAAACATATTTAATTCAACATTTTAAACATAGAAACAACAACAACAACTAGCAGCAGCAACATCATCAAAATCATCCATGCATTACTCATGTTTTTCATCATTTTTCAAGAAAACAAAGGAAGAAAAGCTAGACAGGAAATACCTCTTCAAGGATCACACTAAACTTGCTGAAAATCACTAGAATCACAAGAGAAAATCCCCTTTTTCTTGCTGCTCAAAGGGCCGAATAGAGAGAGGAAAAGAGAGAGAGAGTTTTTTTCCAAATTTTTTCTAACTTTGAATTTTTTTGAATAAATGAGAAAACATGCAAAATCATACTCTTTATTTCAGCCAACAAAACAAAATAAAACACTTAATAAACTTATTACCAAGTCCACTAAAGGACAAACTAATAATGGGGCAAAATGACCATTTTGTCCCTCCACATTAAAATAACATAAATAACACTAAAGGGGTATTTTTTTTTGGGGAAATTCGAAATTCCCGGCCATTCCCGACATTCCCAATGTCTAATAAACCGTCCCAATCTACTAACATACCAAGTTGTGATTTTACTGAGCCAAACACCGAGTTCCATGTTACCGGGCACCGGAAATGCAAAATTATGAAAACTACTAAATGACATAAAATGCATCTCAGAATTCAATAATAACAGTATAAATAATTATTTAAATAGCTATGAATAATTTTCATAATTAAACATGATTAACTGGTAATTTCCAAATTAAACTAAGCGGTCTTTATATTAGTGATCTAAGAATTAGTCAAACAAGAGCTCATCCATTTACTTCTATTTAGCTAAGCTTGAAGGGAATCATCACTTGACTTCTATACACCAGTAGAAGCTATAGATTCCATATTTATGTTCAGCACTCCCACTGAATCATACTATCATGTTCCCAAAATATACGTATCACCCTGACCCAAAAGTAGGCTTAAGTAATAAATCAAAGAACATGAATAGTACTCCTGAGTTGAGCCTAAGCGTATCAGGATTTAGATTCTTTTAATCTTAAGATCAACTACTGATATTGACTTCGAAAGATATGACGGTAAGTTTATAATATCTTAACTAAGTTGCAATATCGGTCCAGTCCAATGTATACTCCATACATTCGAAACTAGTATACTTTACCAATGTCCTAGAAAGAACACAACACTTACTCCAAGTTTAAGTACACATCATCGCTGATTATCACATTAGTGTAAATCCAAAACACTGATGAAACAGGGACTTAGTCTTTTGATTCATATAATCACAATCACATTCCACTGTGTGGACGATACTGTAATTGTGAATAAACATATGATCTGGACTTAACAGATTTGTGTGTAAATGTAATAAACATATTAAATCATTAGCATGTAAAATTCATGCAAACATAAATCACTTCAAATTTCTTATGTTGATAACTAATCAGATTGTAAAAGGTTTTATTTAGGGCATAAAACCCAACATCTTTCACCATCACTTGGCTTTCAGTAGCTCAGGCAACTCTGCATAGAAACACTTAAGTGAGTAGTAACACCAGAATCTATCAAACAAGTGTTTCTAGATACTGAAACTAAATTAACCTCAGAACAGACCAAAGCAAGGTTAATACCTTTCTTTACACGCCATGCGTGATATTTAGCACAATCTTTCTTCACATGTCCAGGTTGGTTACAAAAGAAACAACCCTTAGAATCCTGTTGCTGTTTCTTTTAAACTGGACCCTTAGCAACTTCATTCTCAAATTTTCTTTTCTTGCCCTTATCCTTAGGGGTCATGGCCAAGTGAGCACTTTCAGTTTTATCCTTTTTTAACCTTTCTTCCTCTTGCACACAATGGAAAATGAGCTCGTTGAGAGTCCATTTCTCCTTTTGGCAGTTGTAACTAATTTTAAATTGGTTAAACTGTGGAGCAAGCGTTAACAAAACCATGAGTACAAGTACATCATCCGAAAGCTCAATCTTAAGTGTCCTTAATCTTGAGACAATATGATGCATTTCCATTACATTTTCTTGACTCTTATACTTCATGCTCATTAAAGAACCAAGAAGTGTTGTCATTTCAACCTTATCGTTTTTAGTAAAATGTTCCTCAATTTGTTCAAGAAAATTTTTAGCCATAGTAACCCCTTCAGAGTATGTGCCCCAAAAGGCTTCTGGAATGTTGTGTTTCATAATCATTAGACTCATGCGATTTGAACGATCCCACTTCTCAAATTCCCTTTTATCATCATGGGAACTTTTGTTAGTGAGAGGTGCAGGTTGTTCATTCCTTATTGCATGATCTAAATCCATACATCCCAGAACTATAAGTAAATTCTTTTTCCCATCCTTGAAATTGATCCCATTAAGCATAGGAATAGAATTAATATTAGCAGATATTGAGGTAGTAGAAGATGAACTAGCTAAATATAAAACAAGCTCACATCAATATGCACAATTAAATAATAGATTTAAAAATTGGTTAATCCCATCTCAAGATACCAAATACACATTAATATCAAGTCTTTGGAAAGTAATATTAACTGTAAGCGGTATTTTTGGTGTAACAATCAAACATTGACAATAAAATTGTGTCAAACAATAGATTAATCTTTGGACTAATGTATTATTCACACAAAATACCTTATGATTGTCATACATTTATTGCCAGAGGTATGTTTGAAATTTAGCAAAATATTCACTTACCGTTGGGAAAGTCAATATATGCATCAATTACAAACACTCAACCATGTTTCAATTAATTTACTTAAAATATTAGACATAAACCAACACCGAAAATTTGAATTAAATTATTTACACCAAAATATATATTTACCAAACTATACTGTAAAATATATATATTAGGGGAATTACCCTATATACTATTTTTTTTAACTTTTTTTTTCAAATTTACGGTTTAGATTTCTAAAGTGGTTGCAGTGCTAGTTGCAGTAGGAGTTTCTGTACGATTTTTTGTTGCAATTTAAGTTGCAGCGCTAGTTGCAATAGGGGTTTCTATGCCTAATTCTTTAAAAATGCAATAAGAAAACTGTTTTGAAGTGTTAAAATAAAAAAGCCCCTATGTATTATACAGTACTAAAACATATTATATATAAATATGCATAATCTTTAATAATAAATCAATTTAATAGTATCACATATATATATATATATTAAAAGACTCATACAGTAGAAGCCTTTAAATTGTAAGGGACGAATCAATCCAAGGATTGGGCTTTAATACTAGGGGTTTTTTCAATAATATATCTGAAATTGATTTTATCTGCAAAAACACTTTCAACAAATTTATTTTGCACAAATATCGATATACCACATCAGCATAAATACCGAAATTCAAAATTATTACCGCAAATGGAAAAAACTTAAAAATTCTTGCTTCCAGAAATTTCAGTGTTTTGCAAGTTTTAATGAAAAAAATAAGTAATCTTTTGGTTGCTTTTGATGTAAATAATATATCAATTAGTTACTTTTTATTAAAAAAAATATATTTTAAGATAATTTTTCTCATACACATTTAGTTGCTTGTTTTGATCAAATAATGGAAAAAACTATAAAATTCTCGCTTCCAGAAATTTCAGTGTTTTGCAAGTTTTAATAAAAAAAAAAAGGTAATCTTTTGGTTGCTTTTGATGTAAATAAGATATCAATTAGTTACTTTTTATTAAAAAAAATGTATATTTTAAGATAATTTTTCTCATACATATTTAGTTGCTTATTTTGATCAAATAACTTTAAAACTATGATGTTTTTTTTTTTTTAATTTTTAGGCTATATTATATGTTATTTTATTATTTAAGATACTTTGAGGTTACCTGTTTTTTTTTAGCAATTTTAAACCATATTTTGAGTTGTTAGAAACACATATTTTTTTTTTCGATATAAAAAAAGATGAACAAGATAAAAGCAACCTTTCCTTTTCTTTTCTAAATTATTAACAAAGACGTAACTAAATATTATATATATTTGAATAAAATAAGTATACCATCTAATTATGGGTTACTACAATAAATAATATAATAATTTATATTTAAGAGTTTGTTAGTATCTAAATAAATTTACTTTAAATAAGTAATACCAACACATCCTATCTACCAGAGAAGAGATCATGTTTAAAAATTTAGTTTCTTATAAGTTATTTTAGAAATTAGTTGATATTTAAAAATTCGATTTTGTAGTAAAGAAACTAAAAGGTTACTTCTGATTTTAATTATTTTTTTCAACAACAGTAATAAAATATATGTTTCCATATGTTAAAACGATCTCTTTTGAAAAGTAGATCGTGGTGATATAATTTTTGAGCTCAAATAATTACAGGTGTAACCAAAAAAATTGTTTAAACTTTTTTTTTTAAAAAAAAAAGAAACAAAAAAAAGAATTATTTTTAATATTAAAGAAAATTATGAACATAGTGTAAGAAAATTATGAATATATTACACAAATGTGAGGTATATATATTTTTTTATGCCTACTTCCTCCTCTCACGTGACTACTCTTTTAGTGAAATGAAAATAGCCAATAAAATAAGGAAAATTTCATTTTTTGACCCGAATAAAATACCCCATATCAAAATTTATACCCCTTTATTTTTTGTACAAATTGATTCCACTAATTCAAAAAGATTCCTAAAATACCCCTAAAATAAACTTTTCACTCTCTCTCTCTGACTTTCCCACTCTCTCGCTCTCTCTCACTTTTCCCTCTTTCTCGCTCTCTTCACGAACTCACAAACCCACACGAGCCAGGCGACCCAGGCGAAAACCCACACGAATCAGGCGAACCAACAAACCCAAGCCGACGAACTCGCCGTCGACGACGAAACCAAAAAACCCACAAACCAAACCCACAAACCAGGCTTCACCGAAACCGTTTGTCGATCTTTGACCCAAACCGACGCAAAGGTAAGATTTTTTTTTGAAAAAATATATTTTTCATAGATTTTGATGCCAATCACATAATGTTGTTGAGATTAGTGGATTTTTGTAGCTTTTGTGATCTTTAGGTTGTAGATGTTAGTGTTTCAATGGTATCTGTGTTTATTACAGGGTTTATCGATGAGATATCGATAGGATATCGATAGGATGTCGATAGATTGGGTGTCTGTTTGAATTTAGCTGTTATTTGTATGTCGATAGGATATCGTTTGTATGTTGATAGGATGTCGATTGGGGGTTTAAGTGTATTTTCTGTCCTATATTGTCGACTACTTGTCGACAGTATGTTGATGGTTTGTCGATTAAAATAACTTGTTTATTGTTAGGTTGTTTTGTCGACTGAATATCGACAGTATGTCGATATTTTGTCGACTTGTTGTGAAATTATGTTCTGATTGAATTTGTCGACAGCATATCGACAGGTTGTCGATATGTTGTCGATTATATTTACATGTTGAATTTAAGTTTGTATTGTCGACTGAATGTCGACAGTATGTCGATATTTTGTCGACATGCTATTAAATTGTTGTCCATTTAAAATTGTCGACTGAATGTCGACAGGATGTCGATATTTTGTCGACATAATTGAATTGTGTTTGCTTTTGATAATGTCGACATAATGTCGACGGCATGTCGATATAATGTCGACATGGTTTTTAAATTTTTTGGCAGCTTTATTTATTTGTTTTTTATTTTTTTAGATGGCTCCCAGACTCATAATTCCAGCAGCTAAGCATTTTACCGGACGTGTTACTTACAGAGGCACCGGAACTTTTGCCAAAATAAAGTCTCGGTTTGAAGAGTTCAACTTGAATAACACGGCGAAGGAAAGCCGTTTCGGCAGCTTTTGGAATGCCGTACCCTTGACATTCTCCTCGGTGTTATTTCACCAGCTGATGCTCCACAAAATGAAATTGGATGCTCAGGAGGAGTTGAGGATGCAGTTTTACGTTGGTCGGAAGGAGGTCAGATTCGGAGTGCTGGAGTTTGCACTCATTACAGGCCTGGACTTCTCCTCGGGGCCAACAGAAGAGGAGAAGGCTGCGTAGGTCGCACGCTCAGGGTCAGACCGATTGATCACCAAATATTTCAACTGGTGTGATAGTGTGAAGACAGAAGCACTCCAAGATAGGTTCACAAACTGTCAGAACCCGGAAGACTTGTACAAGCTCGGCTTGTGCTTGTTTGTGGAGTCAGTGCTTCTGGGCCGCGAGGAAAACGCGCTGATTACGCCTCACATACTTAGATATGTGGAAGACCTCGAGTTCTTCTTCCGGATTCCTTGGGGGAAGCACTCATTCGCTAGACTCATGCACTCGCTTCAAAAAGACATGTTGAAACAGAAGGCCAACTACGAGAAGAAGCTGAGTTCGGATGTTCAGCACGAGTGCAAATACACAGCATATGGCTTCGCACCTGCAGTACAATATTGGGCGTACGAGGCCATTTTGGAGGTTGGGAAGAGGTATGGCACGAATCACGGGATTCGGTTCCCCAGGATGCTTAGCTGGACGAGCAAAGGCGATATTGGGAAAAAAGACGTCAGCGCATTATTTTCTAGACGGGTATGATTTTCACTTATGTTCAGAATAATTATTTAACATAAATGCTTGTAATAAATGCTAAATGGTTCTATTTTGATATTTTTTGAACCATAAACAGAATCTTGAAGTGGTGAAGGGGCTACTTCCACGGACAGAGGAGGAGACATTTGTGAGGACCATATCTTACGATGGTGAGGAGAACCTGGTTGATGATGGTGTGGATGACACAGAGGCTGAGGCAGGTAGTCAGGTACCAGAGACTCAGGTCCCAGACACTCAGGAAACAGACACTCAAGTACCAATTTTTGGAACTTTTTTTTTATGTCTTGATTTTTATTGTTTTTGTTTTGTGATATTTGTTACATTGTGGAATTATCGTATGCTTACCGTATTTTTTTGGTATATATTTTTTCAGGCCACTGGTTCAGAACCTCAGCCCAGTGCACCATCTTCATCAGGCGTTCGGGGTGTCGAGTATACTAATTTAGTGGCGAGGTTGGATAGGATCGAGGCTGACACTCAAGGTCTGTATGCTGCTCATGTCGAGCAGAAGAAGGCATACGAGACCAGCCATGTAGAGCTGAAGGGTGGTCAGAACGTAATTATGGAGCAGCTCAGAGACATATTGGCCATGTTGAATCGTCCGCCAACGACAGCTTCAGCACCGGAGGCCCCAGCAGATCCATCTACCCCACCACCAGCTGCTTCACCCCCAGTAGAAGAGGAGGAGGTCTTCCCCGACGGGTACGGTCCTTATGAGGGAGCTCCAGCGACTCCGATCGAGGCACAACCTGTTATCCATGTACATGACACCGAGTCGCAGGGTGAGATTCTGTCGATAGAGGCGCAACCTGCAGTGGTTAAGAGTCGGAAGAGGAAGAGAAATCCTCCTGTATGGTTCGGTGACTATACGGAGATGAAGAGGAGACATAGGCCATCTTCGACGTTTGATCCCCTGGAGCCACCGGATAAGAAATTGTTAACCACTTTCCAAAAGTGGTGTGTTGGACTCATTCCGAACCACCGACTTCGGGATTTGAGGAGTGGTGATTACGGTCCATCATTCTTTTGGATAATGCTCACACCAAAGGAATGGCTTACAGATGACGTAAGTAAAGTATTTTATAATATTACTTCACTTTACAACTTTATGTGCAATTAATATATTTTTTTGTCTAACTGACATTTCCCTTTATATGCAGCATATAGATGCAGCAATGCATATGCTGAGGAGGCGACGCACCGACTATCCACTGACATTTCCTCATAAGGGTGTCATTCTCTCCACATTCGTGACCACCATGATCAGCAGTGCATGGACGAGCCACAAGGGTCCGAGGAGAAACTTTGTGTGGGAGGATTATATCCTGGACTACTGCAGAGGGGTTCATAAGGTATTGTTTTAGTAAGATTTTAAATGTTAATTGTTTGGGAGGATTATTATGGTTTGTTAATTGTTTCGTTGTTCTCTGTAATTACACTCCCAAGTCTTCGAGAGATGGAGGGGTAACGAGTTTATTTACTTCGTTCTGCATCTTCCCGAGGCAAGGCACTGGGTCACACTTGAAGTCAACATAGAGTTGTGGAAAATTAATGTAAAGCCCGCTTAGTTAATTTGGAAATTATCAGTTGAATGTGATTAATTATGAAATTATTTATAGCTATTTAAATAATTTATTACTGTTATTTATGTATTCAGTAGCTTGCCTATTTTGTAATTCCGGTGCCCGGTATTTTGGAACTCGGCGTTTGGCTCAGTATAAACCACAACTTAGTATGCTAGTAGTTTGGGGACGGGTTTTAGACATTGGGAATGTCGGGAATGGCCGGGAATTTAGAATTTCCCAAAAATACCCCTTTAGTATGGTTTTTGTGATTTTTTGGTGGAGGGGCAAAATGGTCTTTTTGCCCCATTAGTATTTTGTCTTTTGTGATTTTATGAAATGGAAAATAAATGTTATTTGTTTATTTTAGTTGGCTGAAATAATATGGTAAATGCTTTATAAACTCTTTTTCTCTTAAAATCCACACTTAGTCAAATTAGAAAGGAAATTTCAAAACTCACACACTCAAAGCTCTCTCTCTTTTTCGGCTGGGTATTGGGGATTCAAAGGCTGGGTTTTTCAAGCTTGATTCATCACATTTTAGAAACTCTTGATTGTGGTATGTATCTCTTACTTGTTCTTCTTAGTCTTCTTGGAATTTTTGATAAAAAAATGAGTTAATGCATGTTAATTTGAATGTTGTTGTTGCTGAGTTTGATTGTTGATTTCTGAGGTTAAATCATGATTTTTAGGTGTTAATTAAGCTACTTGTGGTGTATAATTCCTAGGTTGAGCATGCTAGAATTTTCTTATGCAAAAGTTTGGTTTTCAAAGTAAAAAATTGAGAAATTGGTGGCTGTAGTTGTTGCATGAACTAGGTTTTGTTTTCTGCTGTATTTCTATGCTTGATTATGTGATTCTAAGCTAGCTTGAGGCTTGTGAGTGAGCTTTAGCCAAGTTTGAGTTTTTACTCAAAGCTTGGAGCTCACATGGTGAATTTAGCTTCTGAGGTTTCTGGGTTAGTTTGTTGCCTTAGATTTGTTCTTTGGGGTGTTTAGAGCAGGTCTGGAAAGTTTGGAACCAATTGGGGTTGATTTGGCCGAGTTATGGAAAATTTAGTTTGCTGCCTGCGAGGAACCGGAATTCCGGTTGTGCATCCAGAATTCCGGATGAGGGTTCTGAATTTTCCAGAACCGGAATTCCGGTTGGGCAACCGGTCTACCGGTTGGGGAAAATTCAGGGACCCTAGTTTTCCTCGTTTTTGTGTTTTTAGGGGTATTGCCATGCTTTTTATCGATAGGGAAACTTTTAGTTCATAGTTTTAGTCCCCGGGAAGTGATTTAGCGTGTCACTTATAGCGTTGTGATTTTTATGGTTTAGGAGCCGATGTCCGCTCAGCTTCAGTTCCAGTCAGGTTGACGGCACACCTGAATTCGGAATCCAGGTAAGATTAGTATAACGGTATGCATATGTAGATTACATGTTTAGCGAGCATGTAGGAAGCCTGTTAGATTACATTAGTTGTATGTTGGCTTCGAACCATCCAACCCTGTCACGTCGGTACAGGCTGGAGTATGACCAGCAGCCGGAGTATGACCGGTTTGACCGATCAGGCTGACACTTGGTTGGTGGTTCCGTGCTATTGACGTATCCCGTCGGTACAGCGGAGTATGACCGCAGTCGGAGTATGACCGGTTCGACCGATCGGGAGGATATAGTAACACGTCGGTACGAGCCGGAGTATGACCAAGAATGAGTATGACCGGTTCGACCGATCGGGTTGTTACGTGTCAATAGTACCGTCCCTATGAACGTTCGTAACTCGGTACCATGTTGGACATGGCGGTAGTGGCTCGGTACCATGTTGGACATGGCGATGGCGGGACTCGGCATCGTGTTGGACACGGCGGTTAGTATTATGTATGAGTATTATTATGCTTTTCTTCATCGAGTCTGTCGACTCACAGTTCTACGTTGATGTGTAGGTAAAGGCAAGGCTAGAGCTGATGGACCGTGAGCGAGCTTATGAAGGTTGTACATGTCGGGGCGGTTAGGCCTGGAGCGTACGATCATCGGGACAGCGAGGCTGATTTTTGTAACTGGTCGTTAGACGACTTTTATTTTATGTATCAGTTAAACAGTTAAACTTTTTGTAAATGTTTTTATAATCGGGATCCCGAGCCTTTTGTAATATTGTTTTATAAGTTTAATTAAAAAGCAAAATTTTAATTAATCACGTTTTTCCATAAACCTCGTTGATTAGCAACGAGCTGCACAGTATGTTTGAAAATCACGTAATACGCCTAAGTTAGTTAGGGTGTTACAATTTGGTATCAGAGCCGCCAGGTTGTCTTCCGAAGATCGTCACGACATGTACAATCATCATCAGCAGTTAGCTCGTTTCACGGTTCAGTAAGCCTTTATTGCTTTAGTAGTTTATTTTATTCAGTTATGAAAAAGAAAAGCTTGTTAGGAAGCATGTTAGTAGCCTGATAGTAGAATAGGCGCATGTTTCGTTTTTAATTTCCAAATTAAGCGGCATTAGTAAGCTCTCGATGATCGTGACCTGAAGTGCCAACTCGGGATTTCGAGGCGGTTTAGACTAGATGGACGCCAGATGAAATATTAGGAGTCAGGGCATCTCGGTCGGATCAGATCAAGGTCGAGGAGCTCAGTTCCCCTCAAGTGTTTTGGGCCGAGGTAGAGGTCCCAGGGGCAGGGTTCGCGGTTGGAGTGATGTTAACTCGCCGCAGGCTGCCCAAGTCAATCAGGAAGCCCAGAATTGGGAAGTTACGGTTTGCGGAAATGCAAACCCGGATAGAAGAGCAAGATCTCGAGATTCAGAGGTTGAAACAGCAGGGTGCTCTTGCAGTTCCAGTGCCCGTAGTTCCAGTGGCACCTGTCCCTGCTTCCCAGGCCGAGATAGTGGTGGCGGCCAATAGATTGGAACCTTTGTACGAACGGTTCCGGAAGCAGGCACCTCCGGTTTTCCTGGGAGGTCCGGATGTAGTGAAAGCCGAGCAATGGCTGACGGTGATCACCAAGATTCTGAACTTTATGGATGTCACCGGGAACGACAGAGTGGTGAGTGCCACTTTTCAGTTTTAAGAAGACGCTCTGGTCTGGTGGGACATGGTGTCTCAGATCCATGACGTCATCTCTATGACCTGGGAAAGGTTTTAGGAACTCTTCAGCGTTAAATGTTATAACGAGGCGATCAGAAGCGCCAAGGGGAAAGAGTTCGCCCACCTGACCCAGCGAGAGAATATGAGCATGACGGAATATATTACTCAGTTCAGCCGGTTGGCGAGTTTAGCCTCGGGATTTGCGCCAACCGATTTCAGTAAGAAAGAAAATATCTCGATGGACTTAATGTGAAGATCAAGTATGACCTTATGATCACTACCGACGATAAGACCATCTAAGCTGAGATGGCGAAGAAAGCATGGTGAGTTGTGGGCGCATCTAGATGTATGTGGAATCAGTTAGGACTCCGGAATGTGGCGGGGCTCCTACCCCTTCTGCGTCAGATTTCAGCAGGGGAGGTAGTGGTTCGGCCATGGACTGGAGGAGGAATCATCCACTGCATCAGGTGGCTCGAGGCAGAACAAGAGGTTCCGAGGGAACCAGAATCAAGACGATCGTCAGGGTAGTGTTAAGACCCGTTATTCCTACTGGAGTGTCTTATTAGTAAGAGGCATTCTCCGGGTGAGTGCTTGGGTCAAGGTTGTTTTTGTGTGGCTGCTAGAATCTCTAGTAAATTGGGTAGACCCTATGATAGATATGAATCAGGGTTTGGAACCCTGTTACCTGGCGGAGAATTGGTTATCTCCAATAGGTGGATTAGGTCTATGCCGATCAGGATAGATTGTGGAGAGTTAAGCGCTGATCTGATAGAGATGAGTTTAGTCGAATTCGATATTATTTTAGGAATGGAGTTCCTATCTAAATATTCGGCGAGCATTGACTGTAAAAGGAAGATGGTGGTCTTCCAACCGGAAAGTGAAGAACCATTTGTATTTGTTGGTTCAGTTCAGGGATCTCGGATCCCGGTGATCTCGGCTATGTCAGCGAGAGAATTGTTGCACGGCGGTTGCTTAGGGTTTCTGGCCGTGGTGGTGGACACCAATCGGCCAGATACCATTCGGCCAGAGAACATCAGAGTGGTTCGGGAATTTTTGGACGTTTTTCCCGAAGAACTTCCAGGGTTACCACCTCAGTGGGAGATTGATTTTGTGATTGACTTGGCACTAGGGGTGGATCCGGTTTCTAAAGCCCCGTATAGGATGGCTCCAGCTGAACTTAAGGAATGAAAGATTCAGCTCCAAGGGTTGCTTGACATAGGGTTCATTCGGCCCAGTGTGTCACCCTGGGGAGCCCCGGTTTTTGTTCGTCAAGAAGAAGGATGGATTTATGAGGATGTGCATCGACTACAGGGAGTTGAACAAGCTGACGGTGAAGAATAAATATCCATTACCTAGGATCGATGACTTGTTCGATCAGCTTCAGGGGAAGACGGTCTTTTCTAAGATTGATCTCCGTTCGGGTTATCATCAGTTGAGAATCCGAGAGGAGGACATTCCAAAGACGGCTTTCCGCACTAGGTATGGACAATACGAATTTCTGGTTATGTCATTCGGACTAACCAATGCTCCTGCAGCATTCATGGACCTGATGAATAGAGTATTCAAGGATTTCCTCGATATCTGTGTGATTGTGTTTATCGACGACATCCTCGTGTACTCTCAATCAGAAGAGGAGCATGAGTTACATCTTCAAATGGTACTGCAACGGCTTCGAGAACATAAATTGTATGCCAAGTTCAAGAAATGTGAGTTCTGGCTATCTTAGGTGTCCTTCCTAGGGCACATTGTAAGCAAAGATGGGATCAAGGTGGATCCCGGGAGGATTGAATCCGTCAGGGATTGGCCGAGACCGAAGACAGTGACAGACATTAGAAGCTTCTTGGGTTTAGCTGGGTACTACCATAGGTTCGTGGAAGGGTTCTCCAAAATTTCAATGCCCCTAACCGAGCTTACAAAGAAGAATCAGCGGTTTATCTGGTCAGATAAATGCGAAGCTAGTTTTCAGGAGCTGAAACAGAGGTTGATTACTGCTCCGGTGCTAGCTTTGCCTTCGGACAAGGAGAAGTTCGTAGTCTACTGTGACGCATCCAAACAGGGTTTGGGGTGTGTATTAATGCAAGCCGATCGGGTTATCGCTTATGCCTCCCGTCAGTTAAAGGATTATGAACAGCGATACCCGACTCATGATTTAGAATTGGCCGCAGTGGTTTTTGCACTGAAGAATTGGCGGCATTACCTTTATGGGGAGAAGTGTGAGATCTATACCGACCATAAAAGTCTCAAGTATTTCTTTACTCAGAAAGATTTGAATATGAGACAAAGGCATTGGTTGGAATTAGTGAAGGATTATGATTGTGAGATCCTCTATCATCCCGGAAAAGCCAATGTAGTGGCTGATGCCCTGAGCAGAAAGGGTCCCGGGCAAGTAGCTAGTATGGTTCAGATCTCACCTCAGCTAGCAGAGGATATGGTTAGATCCAGCATTGAGTTTGTGGTAGGTCAGCTTCACAACTTAACGCTGCAACCTGATCTGTTGGAAAGAATAAAAGTCGCTCAGATGACAGATCCGGAGTTAGTGAAAATCCAAGATGAGGTGTTGGCTGGTCAAGCCAAGGACTTTTCAGTGTCAGACAGTGGGATGCTTTTGTATAAAGCCAGGGTTTGTGTTCCGAACAGTATGGAACTTAGAAATGAGATCTTTGAGGAGGCTCATTCTACCCCGTATTCTCTGCATCCCGGCACCACTAAGATGTACCAAGATTTGAAACCGTACTTCTGGTGGAGCGGTATGAAGAAGAATTTGGTAGAATTCGTGACGAGATACCTCACTTCTCAGCAGATTAAGGCTGAACATCAGAGACCAGCTGGGTTGTTGCAGCCTCTAACCCTACCAGAATGGAAATGGGAAGATATCACGATGGATTTTGTGGTCGGGTTACCTAGGACCACGGGTTTATTTGACTCCATCTGGGTAGTGGTGGACCGATTTACGAAATCTGCTCATTTTCTGCCGGTTAGATCAACATTTTCAGTGGATCAGTTGGCAGAACTGTACGTTAGAGAGATAGTAAGACTTCACGGGGTACCGAAGTCTATAGTTTCGGATAGGGATCCGAAGTTCACCTCCAAATTTTGGCAAAGTTTGCAACGGGCAATGGGTACAAAGCTAAAATTCAGTACAGCATTCCATCCTCAGACAGATGGTCAGTCCGAAAGGACAATTCAGATATTGGAGGACATGTTGAGAGCCTGTGTTATGGACTTTGAAGGCTCATGGAGTAAGGATCTACCGTTGATAGAATTCTCGTACAACAACAGTTATCAGAGTACGATAGGGATGGCTCCCTATGAACTGTTGTACGGTAGGAAATGCAGATCCCCTATCCACTGGGATGAGACAGGGGAGAGGAAATACCTAGGTCCGCAGTCGGTTCGGCGGACCAATGAGGCGATAGAAAAGATAAAAGCTAGAATGCTTGCCTCACAGAGCAGACAGAAGAGTTACGCAGATCCGAAACGCAGGGATGTTGAGTTCCAAGTAGGGGAACATGTGTTTTTATGGGTATCTCCGATGAAGGGGATTAAACGTTTCGGGAAAAGAGGCAAGTTATGCCCTAGATTTACAGGACCTTTCGAGATTCTCGAGAAGATAGGTCAAGTGGCATATCGGTTAGCATTGCCTCCAGCCTTATCAGCAGTGTACAACGTATTCCATGTCTCAATGTTGAGAAAATACGTTTCAGACCCCTCTCATATACTCAGTTA
Organism: Cannabis sativa; assembly: GCF_029168945.1. NCBI lineage: Eukaryota > Viridiplantae > Streptophyta > Magnoliopsida > Rosales > Cannabaceae > Cannabis > Cannabis sativa. The sequence continues at coordinate 21,917,288 of NC_083607.1, forward strand.
TGAGAGTCTTCAGCTTCAGCCAGACATGACATATGAGGAACAACCAGTGCTGATCCTAGATAGAAAGGATAAAGTCCTTCGGAATAAGACCATAGCATTGGTCAAAGTTCTCTGGAGAAACAGCAAGGTGGAGGAAGCCACCTGGGAGCTAGAGTCAGATATGAGAGCTCAATATCTAGAGTTATTCAGGTTAGATTTCGGGGACGAAATCCTTTTAAGGGGGGGATAGTTGTAAAGCCCGCTTAGTTAATTTGGAAATTATCAGTTGAATGTGATTAATTATGAAATTATTTATAGCTATTTAAATAATTTATTACTGTTATTTATGTATTCAGTAGCTTGCCTATTTTGTAATTCCTAGTGTCTCGTATTTTGGAACTCGGCGTTTGGCTCAGTAGAAACCACAACTTAGTATGCTAGTAGTTTGGGGACGGGTTTTAGACATTGGGAATGTCGGGAATGGCCGGGAATTTAGAATTTCCCAAAAATACCCCTTTAGTATGGTTTTTGTGATTTTTTGGTGGAGGGGCAAAATGGTCTTTTTGCCCCATTAGTATTTTGTCTTTTGTGATTTTATGAAATGGAAAATAAATGTTATTTGTTTATTTTAGTTGGCTGAAATAATATGGTAAATGCTTTATAAACTCTTTTTCTCTTAAAATCCACACTTAGTCAAATTAGAAAGGAAATTTCAAAACTCACACACTCAAAGCTCTCTCTCTTTTTCGGCTGGGTATTGGGGATTCAAAGGCTGGGTTTTTCAAGCTTGATTCATCACATTTTAGAAACTCTTGATTGTGGTATGTATCTCTTACTTGTTCTTCTTAGTCTTCTTGGAATTTTTGATAAAAAAATGAGTTAATGCATGTTAATTTGAATGTTGTTGCTGCTGAGTTTGATTGTTGATTTCTGAGGTTAAATCATGATGTTTAGGTGTTAATTAAGCTACTTGTGGTGTATAATTCCTAGGTTGAGCATGCTAGAATTTTCTTATGCAAAAGTTTGGTTTTCAAAGTAAAAAATTGAGAAATTGGTGGCTGTAGTTGTTGCATGAACTAGGTTTTGTTTTCTGCTGTATTTCTATGCTTGATTATGTGATTCTAAGCTAGCTTGAGGCTTGTGAGTGAGCTTTAGCCAAGTTTGAGTTTTTACTCAAAGCTTGGAGCTCACATGGTGAATTTTGCTTCTGAGGTTTCTGGGTTAGTTTGTTGCCTTAGATTTGTTCTTTGGGGTGTTTAGAGCAGGTCTGGAAAGTTTGGAACCAATTGGGGTTGATTTGGCCGAGTTATGGAAAATTTAGTTTGCTGCCTGCGAGGAACCGGAATTCCGGTTGTGCATCCGAAATTCCGGATGAGGGTTCTGAATTTTCCAGAACCGGAATTTCGGTTGGGCAACCGGTCTACCGGTTGGGGAAAATTCAGGGACCCTAGTTTTCCTCGTTTTTGTGTTTTTAGGGGTATTGCCATGCTTTTTATCGATAGGGAAACTTTTAGTTCATAGTTTTAGTCCCCGGGAAGTGATTTAGCGTGCCACTTATAGCGTTGTGATTTTTATGGTTTAGGAGCCGATGTCCGCCGCTCGGCTTCGGTTCCGGTCAGTTGACCAAGCACACCTGAATTCGGAATCCAGGTAAGATTAGTATAACAGTATGCATATGTAGATTACATGTTTAGCGAGCATGTAGGAAGCCTGTTAGATTACATTAGTTGTATGTGGGCTTCGAACCATCCAACCCTGTCACGTCGGTACAGGCTGGAGTATGACCAGCAGCCGGAGTATGACCGGTTTGACCGATCAGGCTGACACTTGGTTGGTGGTTCCGTGCTATTGACGTATCTCGTCGGTACAGGCTGGAGTATGACCAAGAATGAGTATGACCGGTTCGACCGATCGGGAGGATATAGTAACACGTCGGTACAGCCGGAGTATGACCAAGAATGGAGTATGACCGGTTCGACCGATCGGGTTGTTACGTGTCAATAGTACCGTCCCTATGAACGTTCGTAACTCAGTACCATGTTGGACATGGCAGTCGTGGCTCAGTACCATGTTGGACATGGCGATGGCGGGACTCAGTATCGTGTTGGACACGGCAGTTAGTATTATGTATGAGTATTATTATGCTTTTCTTACTGAGTCTGTCGACTCACAGTTCTACGTTGATGTGTAGGTAAAGGCAAGGCTAGAGCTGATGGACCGTGAGCGAGCTTATGAAGGTTGTACATGTCGGGGCGGTTAGGCCTGGAGCGTACGATCATCGGGACAGCGAGGCTGATTTTTGTAACTGGTCGTTAGACGACTTTTATTTTATGTATCAGTTAAACAGTTAAACTTTTTGTAAATGTTTTTATAATCGGGATCCCGAGCCTTTTGTAATATTGTTTTATAAGTTTAATTAAAAAGCAAAATTTTAATTAATCACGTTTTTCCATAAACCTCGTTGATTAGCAACGAGCTGCACAATATGTTTGAAAATCACGTAATACGCCTAAGTTAGTTAGGGTGTTACAATTAATGTCTACGACTGTGATTTCAGCGTCTGTCATTGGACCGCCATGGAACCCATCCTGAAGACTTGGGGAGAACTGCTGCCCTCGCTAATGCTTGCAACCGGGGAATTTCCACATAACAACCAGATCATGGCGTTAACTAACAGGGACATCACGGTGCTTCCAAAAATGCACTCGACTCGAACCACTCATGACTTAGTTCCGAAGTCAACAACCAGGTACATAGCGATAAAAAAGTACTATAGTATTAAAATATGTTTTACGTTAGACTGACTTTACATTTTATTTTGCATTTAGTGGTGATTGTGGCGTCTATTGCATTGAGTATGTGGAGCATCTCATGATGCAACGTGGATTGACCGATGTGACGCCAGGCCGGATAACTATGTTTCGTCAACGGTGGTGTGTTGATTTATTTTACCAAAATGTCGGCTGATTATATGTGTAATTATTGGGACATTGTATATTTTGTGTAATTAACATTACAGTTATGTATATATAGACTTTCTCTTCGTTCAAATTTTGATAATTATTCGTGGTTTCAAATATAAAATATCAATATTATTCAACAAAAATAACTATTAAACCTAAAAATAATTAAAATATTTAAAAAATATTCAACCTCGACATTATACCATATATATGTCTATTATGTTATATTATATAGGTAGATAAATTAATATGAACTGTGGTAAGTTAAAAAGATATATTTTCGGAGAATGTGCGCCATTTAGATATTTTCGAGCAATAAAGAAACTCACGAGGCTGCAGATGAACTCATTTAGATATATATATATATATATAATTTCGTTAGCACATAAAAATAAAAACAAATGATGACAAAATATGCATCATTATAATATATCAAATTTCTCAATAGAAAATATGTTATTCCAACGAATAAGTACAGGACGCCTCAAATGCGGGCTTTGCATGTTGCTCTGTTGTGGCCTGAACTGCCACAGCGGCTGCAGTTTCGTGGTACAGAACCTTTTTTATCACCAGACGGGAAACGGTTCTCCCGTCTTCTTCCAGCGTTGCTTTTTCTTGGACGACCTACAGGCTTCTTTTCCACAGGTACCCCAACTTTCATATTCTTGATGTGTTCTGGGAGAACCCAATCATCCTCGTCACCAGCAAGATTGATGGTATCATCGTAAATCTTCCTCCACGTTTCTTTTGAATAATAAGGTGAGCAAAGCGTGTACACACTTGTGTTCGTTTTCAATGCCGCGGCACATGCATGAAGGCAAGGGAGTTTCAATAACGTGAACACGCCGCAGGTGCATGTTCTTTCAACTAGATTCACATCACCACCTCTTTCACCGTTAGGTCCCCTACCAACATTATACAAATTGGCTCCATTTCGTTGGACGCGCCTGTACCTTGCATTTTCATGAATTTTTGCCAAGTTTTTTTCAAAGAGCGTGGCCAAAGGGGTGGTACATTTGTCAGCATTTTCGAGGCGATCAGCGAACCACGATTGGAGTGTGAACCTGATAAATTCAACCAAAGTAGTTATTGGATATTTCCTGAACTCTTCTGTGACACTATTGAAACTTTCAGCAGCGTTGCTCGTCATGATGTTGTATCTATCGCCCAAACAATAAGGGTGAGCCCACTTCTCAAACCCTATACTCTCCACATATACAGCAATGGCCGGATTCATCTTTCTAAGCTTCTCTAACTCTCTATCGCATTCAGTCTTCGACCATGCGTAAGCAACATTATATATTTGGTTGTGAAAAGCATCAGTCTTGAATTTGGCGTTCACGTTCATAACAATGTGGTGATAGCATGCACAGTGGACTGCTTCGGGAAAAACGAGTTCAACAACATGATCAATGCTTTGATGCCTATCTGACACAAACACTAAGTTCTCAACCACGCCAATTGCTACCCTCAACTTCTGTAAGAAATACGTCCAGGAGTCGTTATTCTCACTGTCAACGATACCATAAGCAACCGGCAACAATTGGTTGTTCGCATCGTATGCCACAGCAACTAACATTATACCGCCGTACTTCGTCTTCAAGAAGGTGCCATCGATACTCAAAACAGGACGACAAAAAGAAAATCCCCTTCTACATGCACCGAGTGATATAAAACAGTACTTGAACCGCTCATCCTCTAAGTACAAGTCAGTAATGGTACCTGGATTCTTCTGTTCCAGCATGTACAAGTACCCAGGAAGCTTCATGTATGAAAACTCAGGCGTACCCCTAGCATACGTAAGTCCCATCTCCCTGCACCTCCACGCCTTCACATAACTCATACTGATACCATAGTTGTCAAACATGTCCCTCTGTATGTCTTTAGCCTTGTACTTAGTTCCATCTTGAGTGTACTTCCCCTTAATAAGGTGGCCAACTACCCATGGTGCTGCTTGACGGTGATCTGAACGTCTCGCATTCAAGTTACATGTGTGTTCATTGTGAAATACAGTGACCTCAAAGTTGTCAGAATGCATCTTCTTCCTCCCCCTCAATCTCCATTTACAATCTGGAGCCTTGCATGTAACGTACAACACATCAGGGGATGACTTCTTCACCATCCACTCAAAATTGTTATTAAGTACAAACCTACCCACTACTTGTCTCAGTTCTTCCTTGTTTTCATAAAAATTACCAAGCTCTATCACCCCTGCTTCCTTACTTTGTAAACAAGTAGTTAGCTCATGATTTTCCATTATATCTTCCTTTGTCCACATGGGAGCTTTGAACTTGGTACAAACTTCAAAAGAGGAGAACGTTGAGAAGGTTGCATGACGAGCATGTTCTTCAGTTCTGCCTTGTCGACTACTGCTAGTTCCAGGTGTAGTGCGATTTTCACTATGAGGTTGTCGTTCTCGCTGTGTACCTTGGTTACTCGGTACACACTCTAACCTCAACGATGGTCCCGCTACGGCTTCATCGACTGCCAAATCATGTTCATCGTCCATATTCAAATCTACAATAGGATTGTTATTGTAGAAGGTTGTATCGAACTCTTCAAACTGATGAAATCCTGTCGCTTCTTGTTCTTGCCCTACATTGGTCGGAACCTCTAAATTGGTCGGAACCTCCTCATTCACACCAATCCCAACATCTGTTTCGGGAACGCAAGACCCTACCACACTTCGAGGGAAAGGATTAGTAGGCGACGTAGGCTCCGAATTCCCAACTTTTCTCACCTTGGTCACGAATAATGGCATAAACTCTGTATTTGACATTGTTGCCCTCATCTCTAAGAACGTTCTCAGTTGGCGTTCTCTCTTAATAACCTCTGGCGCAACCATTTTACCCTTCATGTACAAGGAACAAATCTCCAACTTTAAATCATACGCTACCGGATCAACTTCCAACTCTTCATATAAAATTTGTCGCAGTTCTTGTAGGGTTGTCTCAGTTGTAACTGTCAACGTCAAGCTGCTATTTGCTTTGTAGATCCAATTATAATTCTCACATAACCAAACACCATCGTACGATACAACAAGGAACACTTTCTCTCCTGCAATTGCAAACCAAAAAAACAAGGTGAGTAAAGGAAAAAACACCCAAAAAAAATAAAAATCGACATCCCATCGATATCAATCGACATAATGTCGATAACCACAACAGCAGAAATTATGACACTAATTGTCGACATTGTGTCGACATAATATCGACATAACGTCGACAACCACACCAAGCATGCTCGCTATCGATATAACGTCGACACACCATCGACATTCAATCGACAAACACACTATGCATGCTTTTCTTGTTTTACAGTTACACATTTAATGTTAATAAATTTTACCTACGTTCCCAACAACCCTTCCCAACTGACACGTTGCATGTCAGACACGTATCCTATCGACAAGCTATCGACATGACGTCGACATGGTATCGACAAATAAGTTAGCAGTGTCACTAAATTGGCATGTTGTCGACAACATATCGACATTGTATCGACATTCAGTCGACAAATACACAATTTCATGCGTTTTACCTGTACAGTTACACATTTAATGACCATTTAATTTTCCTACATTCCCAACATGTTTACTGCTCTATAAAAGCAAATCCCTTCCTTATTCATAAGTGCTCTTGTCTTCTACTTCTCTCTTACTCTTAAAAATTTCTCTTATTCTTAAGTTCTAAATATGGCGCCAAGAAAGAACAAAGGCAAATTCCCCATCTTAACTCCTGAAGAGCTGAAGTAGGAGCCTGATGTTGGCATAATTACTCCTGAAATGTAGAAAGTTTTTGACGCCCAAAGAGCTTTTGAAAGAGAACGATGTGGGAACGAGTTCAGGTTCAGGCAACTTGAAGCACAGTTTTGCAAAACTGGTGTATGGCCGGCTCCACCACCAGGGTTCCCCGAAGGATGCCGTTGTTACAAACTAGGCATCTTTAACGGTAAATCGGTGAAGCCTGGAACATTATGCAAGTATTGCAAGGCTCACCCACAAGCCAAAGAATTTTAAAAAAAATAATTTGTTATGTTATGGCTTGTGGTGAGTTTTATTTAATGTTTGTTTTTTTTTTATGAACTTTATTTTCTGTTTTTTTTAATGTTTTTTTATGTTATGTTTTTATGTTATTTTATTTTATGTTATTTAAATGTTATGTTATGTTTTATTTATGGTTTTCTTCAACTTGCATCGACATTTTGTCGACATGGTGTCGACAAAATATCGACAATTTCTCAAAAAAGATAAATGCTTTCTGTCGACATGCTGTCGACAAACTGTTGAAAAAATGTAAATAATTTTTGGTTACTTAATGTCGACAACATGTCGACATTATGTCGACATAACGTCGATAATGGTCGTCACTGACCTTTCCTTATGTAATCATCGACAAACCATCGACAAATTATCGATATATCATCGATAACACTGGAAAACCCAGAATTTGACTGAAAACCGGATGTGGCAGATCTCAACAATTTCAGACCAAAAAACAGCAGTTCCAACAAATAACACACATATAACAATTTTAAACTACATAAAGTCAAACAAAATGCTTAAAACACAACTTACCCATTATAATGGTGTAAGATTCTTGAGTGATATTGGGTTGTGCTTCGGTTTTCCACCAACACCCACCGAGAAACAACCATTCAAGAGGGAAGAGAGAGAGGGACGGACGAGAAAGAGGGAAATTTTTGAGAACTTTTTTCACTTTTTTCTAGAGAGAGAGAGAGTGGTGCACGAGAGAGAGGGAAGAGAGAGAGAAAGACCAATTTTATTTTATTTTTTTTTTAAAAAAAAGGGTAAAATGGGAAGTTCATGTAATCAATGGACTAAATTTGTACAAATTAAAAGAGGGTATAAATTTTGATATGGCTTGTATTATTAAGGCCAAAAAATGAAATTTCCCTAAAATAATATGGAATATTAGAAAAAGAGAAAAAAAGTTAAGAGAAATAAAATAATATGAAATAAAACTAATCCTGATTTAAATGTATAACGCTTAGTAATTTAAGATAAATAAGATTGGTTATATACTTAAATTAAATAAATTATCATATATTTATAAATAAAATATAGTTAACGTCTCTCTAAGTAATTAATCCTTTTTATTAATCAAAATACAATCATATATCAATAACATCAGTAGAAGAATTGATGTTCACTACCAAACAAAAAAGAAGGACTTGTTTTTGTCCTTTGTGATCTCTCTATCTTTTTTTTAATGTATTATTTATTTATTTATTTATTTACTAATTTTTTTTACTTTTGTATTTTTAAAATTGTTATTTTTTATTTAATTTATCTTTTATTTATTTGTTATTTTTTTATTTAATTAAATTTTTTAATTTATCTTTTTTTAATGTATTATTTATTTATTTACTATTTTTTTTTACTTTTGTATTTTTTAAATTGTTATTTTTTATTTAATTTATCTTTTGTTTATTTGTTATTTTTTTATTTAATTAAATTTTTTAATTTTTATTTATTTGTTATTTTTTTTTTAATTTTATGTAGAACTAAACGAATCACATGCAAATTTTTTCATACACCTTCGGTCGTTTTTAAGAATTTTAAAAATCATGTATCATCTATAAAGATTTTATACCTCAACCTCTTCATTAATTGGGTCGTCGACAACAATATTTTTTTTTTCTATTGTTTTCTTTTATTTTTTATTTTTTATGAATGATATTTTTTCTATTATTTTTTAAAATGATATTTTGTACTATATTTTTTTTGCTCATAAAATATTTTTTATTTTTTTAGTAGTGATTTTTTCTTTTTAATTTTATAAATGATCTTTTTTTTTCTTTTCAATATCATGGAAAATGGATACGTTGACATTTTTCTTATTAATTACATATTTTTATTTATTTTAATTAGAATTTTAACTTTTGTTTAAATATACATAAATTCTTAAGCTTTTTTTAATTTTTTATTTTTATCTTATTTATACTATCTATATATAGTTAATTGTTAGTAGTGTTTATATATATATATATATATATATAAATAAATAGTGGTTTCTCATATTATTTTTTAAATCAAAAGTTATGAGACCCGATATTAAAATGCATCGATAACGGTATGCCACATCTTTCAGTGCTTGGCACCTCCCTTAGCATTTTACTTATTAATATGTACATATCTTTGTTCACTTTAATTAAAATTTTAATTTTTTGTTTAACTATACATAACTTTGTAAGTTTCAAAATTTTTAGTTCTATTTTATTTTTTGTCTTATTTATATTGTCAATAATTAATTATATTTATTACTACTTTTTTTATAAATTTATTTAGTTGTTTTTGTTTTATGATATATATGTATAGGATGTATTATATTTTAGTATTAAATGTTGAATTAAATATATTATTTTTGTTGAAATAAATTAAGTAATTTAATTAGTTAGATAATTGCAATTAAAATTTCTTCAAAGTTATAAGTAATTTTATATAGTAAAATTTATATAGGAGTCTGTATGATGATACTTGAGTATAATAATATTTTCTTTAAAATATTTTATGTTTATTTTTTATATATATTACTTTTCTGCATATAGATTATTTGTAAATATTTTTAGAAAATTTAAGAAAAAATATAATTTTATCTTGAAAATCAAATAACTATTGGTTGGTAAAAATATTTTATTATTTAAATTATTATAAATCTAAATTTTATATTTATTTTCCTAAAGTTCTTGTTTTTATTTTTTTTTTTATATTTTCTGAAACTTAATAAGATTATCTTAGTAATTTGATTTTTTTGTTTACTATATTTGGAGTTGTGTGTTTTATTTTTGTTTTTACCAATTATTAATATTTATCCTTTTCCTCTCTCTTTTATTAATCTCTTTTTTTTTTCATTTTTTTTAAATCTCTCATTTTTTACACCATTTGCTTTCTTAAAATACCGTTTTTAAGTCTTTTGTACATTTTTTAATTTTTCTTCTTATTTATTAATTAGTAAATATATAATAGTGTAAAAAGTATATGAGTATATATATAGTATTAATCTTTTTTGTGTTGTTATTACTTTTTTTTATAAATTTTTGTTAGTTATTATTTTATTTTCTTATAAGGTTTCCTTATTAGTAGATAATAGTAGAAAAAATAAGATGAACTTACATTTAGATAGTGAAGAAAATACCATACTTATATTCTTGTTTAAATATATATTTTTTAATAATTATTTAAATATAATTAATGAAAATAAAAAATATGATTATAACTCATATATATTGACGGGTATTAAGTCCCACGTACTTCCTACCTAGTAAATATATATATATATACTAGCAAAAAGTTACGTGCAAGGCACGTATACTAAATTTTATGCCAGTTTTTTTTTTATGTTAGTTGAAAGTGATACAATTAAAAATTAAAGAAAAAATATTATTAGTTATTAGGTGAGATTATTATTATGTGTATCTAAATATTATAATTTATAATGTTGTCAATTAAAAGTGAATACCGAATGCAATATATTAATGTTTAAGAAAGCTTGATGATTTAAATATGTTTTTAAGTTAATCCAAAAATAAATTAAAAATTGATGTTCCAATACTTAAAGAAACATTACTTAAATGGGTATAAGATAAAAAGAAAATTAAAAATCAATCTCTAAATTATTGATAATTGAAGATAGCATTTGTCCAAAAATTGTAGATAAGAAAACTAATGATAGTCATTGGTGGATTTCAATCTTCATTTGCTTCGATAGAGACAATATTGTAATTTTTGTATTTTGCACTTTTTATTCTAACCGGGTCCGCATATATTTGGATTGACCATTTTTTCGTTGATAAATTGAATATGGTAGTGTCGACAGCGGCGGTGTTCCTGCCAACCGTGATGTATTTTCATTTAAAATGATTAGACATGGTGTGCATAGCTTATTTAATTAAAAAAATCAACTTATGAAAGACATGTAAAACTATTTTATTTTTTTAAAATTACACCTCTGCAGTATATTTCATTAGTTAGGCAGCAGTACACGAAAAATATTTTTTCCACAATATCTGCGAACGTGACAGCAGATAGGCTCTTTGTATTGTCATCAAGTTTAACATATGTTATAGCACTATAAAATGCATAATAAGATTGTTAGTATTTTTTTTTTGTTATTTTAACTTAATTTCAATAACATCATATGTTTTTTGTAATATACCGTGGTGTAGGAAATCCTTCTTAGCCGCATGTTGGCTTGTCACATATAATTTTTTTCATTGCGATTGTATAAATCTATTTTTTTATGACATGCGTCACATGACATGTAATAAAAACTCTGGACAATATCAGTTATTTTTATTGCCGCCTCAATCCAAAAATATTTTTTCTATATCCAAAATAAATGGTGTTAATAATAGTAAGATATTGAAAAAAAAGTTTTATAAAGTAAATATTGTAGTAGTCTTTACCTCATTCAGTTGTAGATTTTTTTTCAACTCTGAAATTTGGATATTAGTCACTATTTCTCTAGTATATTTAATTGTGCTTCTAATTTATGAGCACGTGATCAAAAACAGTGCTGTAATGTACTCTCTGATTTATTTTTACTTTTTTTTTTGTTTTGCATCTAATGCCTCAGGTTTAATTATGATAAGTTTTGGTGGGTTTTAGTAAATATTTTTCTTTTTCTGGTTTGCATTAATAGCTAGAACATGGAGAAATTAATAAGATTATCATTCCTTTTTGTCGCACCATGTACAAAGCAACATAATTATAATAATGTTTTAAGTTGCTTTTATTTTTATTTAACTGAAGACGAAATTATAAATTTTGTGGCTTCTTAATTATATTGTATGTGCTAAAATATAACTTTTTGGATTTTATAGGATTTATTTTATTATATAAAAATAAAAAGTGATCCATAAATTTCTCATAAACTATTTTATTTTTAATAATAAATTATTTTATTTTTAATATAAATAAAAAGTCACCCATGAATTTTTCATAAACCAAGAATTCAGTTATATAGGCACACTTTATATAGAATAGATATATGTTGTATGGAAATGATCAAATTGGCTTTTCTAGTTGTGAATTTGCATGGAATGTATTTGGAAATATTTGACAAGAATTATTGATGTGAGTATATATAAAGTACTGTGCACCATATAATATCAATTTGCTTCAACTTATTTGAGTTTTGTTTTTATCCCAAAATATAATAATGTACTTAGATTTTTCTATCATATTATACATGTATTTATTATAAAATAATTAGTCGACGGTTGGTAATGGATTTTATCTAAGAAAGAGTTTCGTATTTCTCTAATATACGCATGTGCCAATTAAAGAAAATTTTATCTTCGGTAACCACATTATACTCTTCACTTTTAACATTCTAGTATATTTATCTAACGGCATTTTTTTGTTTAATAGAATATACTTTAAAAATAAAAGAATATTCTGTTAAATTTAACGTTAATAGGTTTGATCTTCCGTTAATAAATAAACCCAATAATTAAACTCAAAAAATTAAACAATCTTTTTTTAAATTAAAAAAAAAAATCATCTTATCCACATATTTCTCTAACAAAACATATATCCCCATTTTGACATCTCTCTAAATAAAATCATCTTAGCCACATATCTCTCTAAAAAAAATCATCTTTTTTTTAAAAAAAATTTGATTTTTTTTTTGTTATTTTTTTTTTTAAATTTACACGATTTTTTTGATGAATTATTACGCTTTAGCTTACAACTTATACATTTGAATTTCAATTTCAAAATTTCAAAAAATTTAAAAATAAACCCAAAAAATTAAACAATCTTTTTTTGAATTAAAAAAAATTATCAATATAAAATTTAAACTCGATATTAAAAAATACATTTTTTTTTCTAGAAATATAAAGCTACAGATTAATTTCATTAACCATCATCAATATAAATATTCAAGTATGAATAAATCAGAACAATTCACAAATAAATATTCACGTATTTCAATAAATTCATAAACAAATAAATCAGAACAATTCAAAATCTCAAATAAAAAACTTACATAAAACTAATATTTACGTGGCACGCCACGTAACTCTCATCTAGTATATATATATATATATATATATATATAAAAAGTTACGTGCACGTATACTACGTATTATATTAGGTACTTTCTACTTTATTAAATATAATACCATAAATAATTGAAAAAAAAAATATTATTAGTTATTGTTTAAAATTATTTACATATATCCAATTAATGAATAATAGGATTACAAATTAAAAGTAAATATTGAATTAGTGATTTTAATTTAATAAATTTGTATTACGCTTGAAGAAATCTCGATGATTTAAGAATAATTACTCAAAGGTAAAGGTAAGCATTTTTAATTAAACAAAAAGCTCCTTGTAAAATTGAAACCCAAATAGCAAAATAAATTTAAATCTAATCACAAACAATCAAGTAAATCCTCAGTGAAAATAATTAGTAGATATATATCCAATTGGAAGGGGCCACCATATTTTGAACCCCCTATTTATAGCATCCCTAGAAGAGCATATCTCCACAAAAATATATATACCCTTTAATACATATAATGTAGGGAGACAAATACACAAAACATGTAACAAAAATTATGAATGGAAGCCTAACTATCACATATCAAATTTTATCTCATAAATATAGTTTCAAATACTTAATAAAATCTAAAAGGAGCCAAGATAAAAATACTGTGAGCATCATAGAGGTTATCATCAGTTTCTTCGTTTATATAGTTTAAGGCTCGCATCCGATTTTGCTACAAGCAGGTTAAAAAATATAATTATACATATTAGCAAAACTATCCCACAATAAGAGTTATTATTAATGATCAAGCATTACAATTAAGTATCACTATCAGATGTATATGTCTTAAGAGGACCTAATGAAATATATAGTTAATCATAAACTATCAATCTTGTGGGAAGTGTGAAAGTTGTGATTATTAAAAATGCATATGAACCTAAAATAATGAAACCAAGTTCATGAAGATAAAAATTTTATTGCTATTCTAAGGAAATTGAAGCGTATCAAGATCTCCCTTATAGTTTCTTCAAATTAAAAAGATCAATACAGCCAATCCCCTTAAGAGACTCATAAAGGGTGGGCAATATGGATAAATATTTGAAGTAAAAACTCTTAAATGTCTCTTGCTTGAACAAAGTTTCCTAGAAAAAGATAACAAATAAATAAAAATGAAATGCATATAACGATAAATCGCTAATTGTTAGTTTATTTTTAGTATTAATTTTAGATTAATTTTAATATATTTTTAATTTAGTTTAAATCATGTTTGGAGCATTTTTACGCTTGTTATCTTTTATTTTTGCAGATTTAAAATAAAAGAAGATTAGAAAAATATCAGAGGAAAAAGATAGGAAAAAGATAAAAATATCTCACAAAAAGATGATATTTAAACTAGAGAAACTTGTGCAAGAAAATAAAGCTAACACTTCAAACCTGAATACGACTATGTTCTGATTAGATTTTAGAAAAAGTCGAAACATAAAAATTCTAGATCACTCTTTTATCTTTCCAGAACATCTTGAATCGTCCAATTCTGAGTAATATCAAGAGAGTTATGGCCAAAAAACTATCAGTTGACGCAGCAGAAAAATCACCTCCTCTTCTAATCCTAAGAAAAATAGGTTTTCTAATCCTAAGGAGGATAGGTTTTTTCTCTTCAGCAATTTTTATCTTATTTTATCATTTTTTGGCTATATAAAAAGTGGACTTCAATAGTTTTGGTCACGCAATTTTAGAGGGAAAAAGGAGTACAAATTTCAGAGACAAAAGTCAATACTGGAGACATTCTGCAGAGGGTTTTCAGCATTATTTATTCTCTATCTTCTTTTCTTTCTTAAAGTTAATATGTGTGATTTCGCTTTCATGAACATGTGTAGCTAAACACTTTATTAGGGTTACATGGATATTGTTTGATATTGCTTTATGGTATTAATATGATTTATTTTCCCCCAATTTCTATGTATTCTATTTCATTCGTGAAAAACCGTGTTTTTGCAAAATGTAAGTTATATATAAGAAAATACAAAACTGTAAGCATTTGCAGAAGCAGAAAGTAATTCTGCTACAACAAGACAAAACTGACAGAATATAAAATATTAGCAGAAAAATAAATAACTTGACACAAGAGATTTATACGTGGTATCAGTGTTCTCCCGAACACTCCTAGTCCACGGGGCGACACCCAGAGAATGAAATCAATTAATAAAGTATCAAAATTACAAAGACAATTGACTTAAACAAGTTTAGACTCCCTCTAAAGTATTGCTGAAATCCTTTGTAATCCACTTTATGAATCTGACTTCTTGAAACACCTTCAAGCCCGAACTCCCTTCGTCTTTGAAGTGTGAGTGCTTACTTCCTCCCGAAGTAAGGCTTCAACAAGTCTTCTCCCGAAGACCAAGTGCTTACTTCCTCCCAAAGTAAGGCTTTATGAAGTCTTCTCCCGAAGACCAATCTCTTGTTCAGTCAAGTAGTTCTTCACAACCTCTAGGACAGAGTAAGAACAGAAATAAACAACTAGAACCTAGATGAACAACTAGGCTCTCACAAAACAAAGAAACACTCTTCTCTCAAAAAGATAAATGCAAAAAATGATTAATGGAAGAGCTAATTCGAATGGTTGCTCTCTAGGCTCTATTTATAGAACATAGAAACCAAAGAGGCAACCACAAGTTCGAATCTACAGCTGTACAAAACCTTTCCTAAGAAAACACGATATGCTACATCAGAATCGGATGCTGACGTAGCAGATCTGACCAGAAACGGGAAACTTGCTAAAATCGGGTCCGATCTTCTATCAATGCTTGATTCCTGCCAAAAACAGATTAGATATTCTGATTGTATCAAGATATTATCGAAACCAATAAGGAAAAGGCAATAATCAAAGTTTCCCTAAAAAAGACAACTTTCCAAAATAGAATTCCTTCTCTTTTGAGAAGATTTCAACAAAGGAAAGTTCAGCTGAAAGTGCAACTTTCCAAACAAGGAAAAGAGCAACTACAATCCGAATTTATAAGGCAAGAAATCGAATATTAATGCATAGCAATCTTACCATAAATTGAAAAATTATTTTGTCAACTAACTTGTCGAAAAAGGACTTTACAATCTCCCCGTTTGGCACTTTAGATGAACAAAATAATATTTAACATAAAGTACCTGCAAGGCAAAGTTAGCAAGAGCAAAAGATACTACTCCCCCTGAGTAACACAATCGAATATCATAAAGAAACTAAAAACAGGCTAACTTTAAAAGATATGTTCACAAGTACTAACCAACCACAACTCCCCCTAGAAAAAGGGTCTAGAGTTGATAAAAACAAATTGAATGCTCAATACAATGCACATTAATTAAAAAATATTTTGAGAACTAAATTGCCAAAAAAGGACCTAACAATCTCCCCCTTTGGCACTTTAGATAATCAAAATATTATTAATTAACAAACACCTACAAAACAAAGTTAGCGAAACAAACATAAAAGCTCCCCCTGAGAAGCACAACATTAAACAAAAATAAATAGCTAACTTTGACCAAAGACGAACACAAACACAAACACAAACACAAACCTCAACTCCCCCTAGACAGTTGTGTTGGAAATTCTTTTACCAGGATCTTAGATCTACTCACAAGTATGCTTATTAACATCCTAAATATGAACTTTCTAAAACGATGAAATAAACACATATAAAGTTTAGGAAACCTTACATTGGGTGCAGCGGAATAATATGACTCCTTCCGTTCAGATATCTAGCCCTTGATTCCTTTCTGTAGCAGAGCATTATCAATATCTGAACCTGGATCTCTTTCTCTGAATCTTTCATGCTGAAACTCCTTTGCTGATGATCTTTCTTCACGATCTTCCTCACTATGATTGAGGTATCACTTGCTGTGTGTGGGCACTACTCATACACTAAGGATTTCGAAATTCAAGAGGGAAGAGAAAGAAGAAGTGGCAGCTAAAGATAGGGAGAGAGAAAGGCTCAGGTTTTTCTCTGAAGGAAAAATAGAAAATTTAAGTGTAATTTTCCTGAAGCCTTCACTATCTATTTATAGCATTCCACTAGGGTTAGGTTTGAATTATTTGGCATTAAAGTAATGAAAAAATCAGTTTAAATTTCCTACAAAAGTGGCTGGCCATATACTAGTGGATTTGGGCCTCACTTTTTGCAATTTTGCAGTTTTATCTTTTCTGCATCTGATTTTCTCAAAAACGCCAATTTTCTAATTCAACCATTTAAATGTCAATTCTAACTATTTAATAACTATAAATAATTATTAAATAATATTGTCATTTATCATATTTATTAATTGAACCATACAAAGTATCATAATTAACAAATATGCCCCTATAAACTCTTTCTTTACAATTTCGCTCTTACTTAGTGAAAAATTCACAAATAGACATAGTCTAATTTGAGAATTATAATTGATTAATCAAAACCAATTACATGAGTCTTACAAGCAATATTATCTCAACTAGTGGGATGACCATGGGTCTATATAACCGAGCTTCCAATAAGTAGATCAAGAATTTAGCACTAAAATTCACTAACTTATTAATTCTTCGTTGAATCCACGCATAGAACTTAGAATTGCACTCTCAGTATATAGAATGCTCTATATGTTTCACCATATAGACACATCATTAGTTATCCATTGTTATAATCCTAATTTGATCAATTATCCTCTATATGAATGATCTACACAGTAAAGGGATTAAATTACCGTAACACCCTACTATGTATTTTATCCTTAAAACACTTGACCCCGTATAAATGATATTTCAACTTATGTGAAATGAGATCTCCACCATTTATTTTCGTTTGGTCAAGCTCGAAGGAGATCATCCTTTGCTTACTATTCGCCAGATAGAAGCTATAGATTCAATGTTTATGCTAGCGCTCCCACTCAATTGCACTACCGTGTTCCCAAAATGTACGTATCACCCTGACCTACAAGTAGGCTTAACTAACAAATCAAAGAACACGAATAGCCTTTCAAGATTGAGCCTAATCATAACAGGATTAAGATCATTTGATCTAGGATCAACTTGGCGATATTGACTTGAATAGATTTTACGGTAAGTTTAATAAATCTAAGTCAAAGTTCAATATCGGTCCCTTCCGATGCATACTCCATGCATCCAACCTGAGCTTTACTTTAACCAATGCTCTGGAAAGAACATAGCACTTCTCCAAATGCAAGTAAACTCTGTTGTAGATTATCATATCAGTAAAACCCTATGTCTGATAAATCTAGGAAATTTTATTCACATAGTCATGTTTACTTTCGAATGTGTTGACGGCACAATAAACAGGATCAAGTATGTGAAAAGGGTTTCAGATGAATCTATACATTATGTACATATAATCATGAAATAAATCATGTGAACCATGCAACATTAAATGTTATTTCTGATCTATATTAATAAGTAAATCTGATTATATTGAAATGAGTTTTATTTAGGGCATAAAACCCAACAAACTCCCACTTGCACTAATATAAAACAAAAAGTGCGTTTCAAATAATCTCAACACCTTGATATATAAATCAAGTGTAGTAGTAGTAAACTCCTCGTAATAGGATCTGAAAGGTTGAATTAACCACAACCTTTTCTCCACTATTAATCTTCCTTTAATCACAAAATCATTGATAATGTGAAATTCCTCTCTATATGTCTACTCTCTTGGGATACTGGATTCTATATCTTTGGCAACTACTTTTGGTTAATCAGGAAATTAACACTAGTAGTTTAAGGCAATTTGGAATGATGCCAAAGATGTATAGAACTTTCCTTAGACTGAATAAGTACTTTCCTGCAGCTTTAACATTCAGTCCCTTTCTGGTAGACCTAGAGACTTCAGATAGGTTTTTACACTTCTCCAAAATCACTATTCCACCCCCAGAGTAACCACCATCTTATCAGAAAGATTTTCTAGTACAAAGGCAAATTTCGAAATCTGATATGGTGTAGTCTAAGAGTTTTAAACACACTCTTATAGACTAACATATAGTTCCTCTTCTTAATCTTAAGATTTACTTGATTGTCTTCCAATGTTCTTCTCCTGGATTAATCTGATACCTACTCATTACTTCCACTCAACAGCAGGTGTCTGGTCTAAGGAATACAAAAGCATATCTAAGACCTCTCACTGTTGATATAAGAAATTCTTTCATGGCTTTATCTTTTCTGGAATAGTTGAGACTTTTCCTTAGATAAAATCTATGCCTAAGAAGTTGTGAAGCTTCTATAGATTGCCATTAGAAAGAAAATGCTTCAGCATCTTACTAAAGTAAGTTGCTTGCATTAGAGTAAGTAATTACCAGGTATACCACAAGCCATAGGTTTAGATAAACTCAAACCTATAATACTAGGAACAGGAAGTTTTGTTAAGTGCATTGAATGGACTTATAAACGAAAATTTCCTTTTATGTCCTTGTAATAGAAAACTTTAGGTTACTCCATGCGAATGGATTAAACCATAGTTCTATTGGCTTTCTTCTTAGTTTCTTATCTTGACAATCCATTACTTGTTTAAACTCACAATGGATTTTAATCACTAGTGTCTCCCAAGTCATAAGAAGGTGAGTTCCTAGAAACTCTCCCACTACGACGAGGTACCGTGAATTATGTCGAAGAAAACTAAATGGTATTGATCTCTTCGGTTGTGACAAGACAACAGAGGCAGTGGGATCATCATATATCAAATAAGATGATAGAACACTTTTGGAATCAAGAATTAAATATCTCTTTTATTTGCTACTTGTTTTCAGACTTAGTCATTATCTTAGAAAAGTAGTACTTGTTTGAACAAACACTTTCTTATCTATTGACAATGGGATGGTCCACCCCTAATCACTTAGAATAGCTAACAAACCATGGTTAACAGTTCTAGCTTTTCTTAAGATTTTGATTAGGTCATCCATGAATCTAGTAATGATTTACATTAAGTACCCAACCATTACATCATTCTGAAATTGTATTACCATAGAAGGAATTAGGCAACGACTAGTAACTAATCATCAACATGCAACTCGAAATTTCTGGGGAGGTAAGTTTGGATATAATTCAAAAATCAATTTAATGATCTTTGAACTGCATATCTACTAACTATTTGTCCACCCCTATCAGTTCGCAAGATCTTTAACCACTTACCTTAATGGTTTTAACCATTGGTAGAAATTAATGAAATTTTTTTTTTTAAACATTTCAAATTTCTTTGCTAAGAGGTATAATCTAGAGTTATCGTTTTAAGAATACAACGAAAAACTCATATCCACCCCTGAATGTACATCCATCTGCGAATGAGATGAACTACTTTCAGTGGATATAGGCATATTAACTCTTTGCAAAGATTGATCTTGTCAAATCCACTATGAACAAGATACAAATGCCATAGATTAAAAAAAATGGTAGTGTTTTTTGATGACATAGGTTTAGTTACATCAAAGAGTTCTTAGAATACTGCAAGTGGATCCTGGTCACAGAATACCTAACTCATATTCCATACAGTTTTAATCCATTAATAAAAGATGGATATTAAACACTTGAGAAAGTGTAACTGTATTGTATCTGGAATTAGAAATATAAGAAAATTTATGTTTGGATTCTAAAATTAAAGTCAAAGACTTAAATTCAACCAAATATAATGAGTAATTCTTTCATGGACCACCACTACTAATACAAACTCTAAGTCAGATTTGCCCATACAAGTAGGAGATTTCTAAGATTGAGGATTTATATCAATTGGGAATAGAATTTCGGGATTATAATCATATGTGTCATTTAATTTCTTAAGAGAAAATATAATGACATGAAATGATTTATAGACCATTCATCCAATGATATATTATTGAGCTAATTCGAAATGAATAAGCTAAGAGGAATTAGGATAATTTCGTTTATCAATAAGAATCCAACGATGCTTCGATTAGCGAAAGACAAAGTAATCTTATTTATGTAATCTTCTTGTTTCATATTGTAAAAATACTAGTCTAAGGTGTCATCAATTGATGAACAGCTAGATGTTGCATATACAATATTTATCTTTCGAGATGTTACACTATTATGTATGTCTAATGGTGAAAATCCATTAGGGATTTATCTCATTAGAAAAACAAACATGTTAGACCAACAATGAAGATTCGGAATTAAACTACAACTTAATAACAGAAAATAACATGGTTCAATATAAATTCATACACAATTCAAAAATTATAAACATATAGCAAGTAGGAATGACTAGTGAAAATACTAAAACATACAATCCTAAATAATTTCCAAGGTTTTCAACAAACTGATACAGTGTCCCGGTAGGCGATAGTCAAAGCATCATTTATTGAATAGAGTTGTCAGCTCATCTAAAATAGAAACCATTCTAGCAACCTTTTATTCGATCAAAATAAGAATCCAACGTTGTCCCGGTAGGCGAGAGTCAAGGTTATTCTCATTTTATGAGCTTCCACCATTGTTTCATGTTTCATAAGTTTATCTCTAAGTAGTCACCGTAGCGGAGAGTCTAATAGAGACGAAAACTTACAAAACACTTATCAAATGAAATCTTACGACGTTAAATGCGTTCAACGAATAACCATCCATAGGGGGACGAAGTCTAGCGTCTCGAGGTTATATTGAAAACATTTAACTTTTGTAAGACCAACAATGGAGATCGAATATCTTAATAATAATCAAGCTCATTATTTAAAGTGAGTTGTATTTTCTTTGATTCTCTTTATTTAATTTATTTATTTTAAATATATATTTATTTAAAATTTCCAATTTAGAATGAAAAATTCTAAATATAAATTTTAATTTAATATTTATAAATTTTACTTAGATGGATATGAAAATAACATGAATTATTTCCATCTTAGTAATAATTTCCAATAAATATTTAGAAAAATATTCAATTTAAGTTGTTACAAAATTAATTTAAATTAATTTACAACTCAAATTTAATTTTCTATAAATTAAAGTATATAAGAATACAATTTTTGAAAATGCATGTTAAAATAAAAAATTAATCCTGGAAAAATTATTCTAATTTAATGTTGGCCCAAAATTAATTAATAAAATTAATTTACAACAAAAAATATAATTTTCCTATTTAATTAAATATATAAGAAAATTTTCAAATATTTAAGTATGATGATGAAAATCAACTTAAAATATTAATTTTCTATTTAATTAAATACACTAGAAAAATACTTCAAGCAAAAATATCATCTATCTAGATTTTCCTTTGACTAATTAATTCAATTTCTAATAATAGACTTTAATTCAATTTATTTTAAATTAATCAATAAATGAAAAAATCATTGATTTAAGTTGATCCAAGAATTAATTAAAATAAATAATTAATTTACAACTTAATCTAGTTTTCAAGATAAAATTCGAAATTCTAGCATTTAAGAAATGCAATTTCGAAAATTGATTAATAAAATAAAGAAAAAATATATTTTGAAAATTATTTAAATTTAGTTGAAAAAATAAATTTCAACTAAAAATAATTTTCTATTTAATTAAAGGTCATGAAAAAGAAATATTTAAGTATGATGATAAAAATCAACTTAGATATTTAATTTTTAAATTAATTAAATGTATTAAATTCAAGAAATAAATAATTAAGTGTAGAGAAGGCTTAATTATTAATCTCTAGTTTAATACTAGGAAAAAATATACTTAAAATAAATTGTACCAAAATTAATTATTTAAATAATTAATTTCACAATGTATAATATTTTCCTATTTAATATTAGAAATAATAAGTAGTCTAGAAATAACTATATAGAAAATATCTTATTTGACTAAGTATCTTTTCCACAAAATTTGAAAAAATATCTAATTTAAGTTGTATTAGAAAAAATCTAGAACTTAAATATTTTCAAATTTAAATTTAATTAAATATCAGAAATTAAGTTGTAACCACTTAATTTAAAAATATTCCATTTTAAGTTAATATTCGAAAAGATATTAACCTAAAAAATATCTAAAGAATCTTAATAACCAATGCCTAAAATTCCTCAACTTAATTTTGAAATTTGAAATTCAAAAGATATTCAGATTTAAGTTGGTTAGTTGTAGATAACTAAATATCAACTTAAATAAGAATATTTAATGAAAAATTTAAAATAAGTTCCAGAAAGATTCTAGATGGTTATAATTCTATATTTAATTAAATACAAGAAAATACATATAGTTTAGCTTAGAATAAAGAATTCTTTATACTATAATTTTCTTAAATTAATTTCAAAATAAATGAAATTAATTATGTTGCTAATCAATTTTAATTAGGTTAAACTAGTGTAATTAACCTAGTACAGTCATTCAAATCAGGCAAATGGGCCTTCACAATTGGGGTAGTTCATGTGAGGGGGTGCTGGGTTCAGTATGTCGTACCCACTTCTATGGCTCCCAACTCTCACACAAGGCCCAAAAGAGAGGAATTTAACCTTAATAAGAACAACTGTTATTAATTGAATAAGCCCAATAACTAAATTGGCCTAAATAAATTCTATTAAGAACTATGATAATTTATTTTAGCAACAACAACCTATATGTATCTATAATCAAATTAAACACATAGGCTCACACAGGCACACTTTGGATGGGTCCTATCATGTTGCTAGGTCATACACAGATGAAAGAAGATTGTAAATATACCCGTTACAAATTATTATCTTGACCAAGGGAGCCATCAGATCATTAGATCTGGCAAAAAGTAACCATGGCTATTTGCAATCAAGTAATAATAGGTTTTGAAAACTTACACATAAGCTAAAACACATACTCCTGCAACAAGGTTAGCTGGATAGTTGGATGTAGGATTTATTTAATTTTAAATTAAATATTTAATAAAAAATATTTATTTTTCGAAAATTTAAAAAAAAAAAATTCGAAAATTTAAAAAAATTTAAATTTAAAATTAAACCTACATTTTTTTGAAAAATTAGGTTTCAACCAACCTAAATATCATTTCAAAAATTTGCTAACTATTTTTAAATTTTAAATGTTATTTTATAAATAAAAATTAAATAAAAAATTAGAAAAGATAAATAAATATCTTTTTCAAATTTTAAATGTAATTTAAATAAATAAAATAAAAAAATTTAAAAAAATTAGCAAAATATCTTATATCATTTAAAAATTACATGATTATAAATATCTTATTTTTAAATTTAAAATAAGATAAGATATAATCAAATTTTAAAATAAGATAGATATTTTAAGCAAGAAGATAGATACTAATTCTATTCAAATTCAAATTACACTAATATCTTGAATTAAATTTAAAAAATATTAAATTAATTCAAAATGATAATTAGAATTGAATTAGGAATAGTAATAGTATAAATACAAAACTATACAAAAAATTGGAAGTTAATTCCATGAAAAAGCATGAAAAATCGAAGAAAAACGAAAAAATTGTGAACTGTACGAACAGATTTGCGATCGCAGGAAAATATCAGCACAACCCCGATTTTTTCAAATCTTCAAAAAATCATAACTAATTCAAATAAAATCCAAATTAAGTTCTGTAAAAGGCTAACTTGCTTAATTTTTCCCATACTATCCAATAAAAATAATTCCAGAAACAAAATCGCAATTATTTTTCACGAAAAATTTACAAACATCAATCAATCATCAAATAACACTCAATACAACATGATACCATCCAAAGAACATACAAACAATCGTATTAAAGTCCAAATTTCTTGCAAGTAAATCAATTACCATGGCTCTGAGGCCAGTTGTTGGAAATTATTTTACCAGGATCTTAGATCTACTCACAAGTATGTTTATTAACATCCTAAATATGAACTTTCTAAAACGATGAAATAAACACATATAAAGTTTAGGAAACCTTACATTGGGTGCAGCGGAATAATATGACTCCTTCCGTTCATATATCTAGCCCTTGATTCCTTTCTGTAGCAGAGCATTATCAATATCAGAACCTGGATCTCTTTCTCTGAATCTTTGATGCTGAAACTCCTTTGCTGATGATCTTTCTTCACGATCTTCCTCACTATGATTGAGGTATCACTTGCTGTGTGTGGGCACTACTCATACACTAAGGATTTCGAAATTCAAGAGGGAAGAGAAAGAAGAAGTGGCAGCTAAAGATAGGGAAAGAGAAAGGCTCAGGTTTTTCTCTGAAGGAAAAATAGAAAATTTAAGTGTAATTTTCCTGAAGCCTTCACTATCTATTTATAGCATTCCACTAGGGTTAGGTTTGAATTATTTGACATTAAAATAATGAAAAAATCAGTTTAAATTTCCTACAAAAGTGGCTGGCCCTATACTAGTGGATTTGGGCCTCACTTTTTGCAATTTTGCAGTTTTATCTTTTCTGCATTTGATTTTCTCAAAAACGCCAATTTTCTAATTCAACCATTTAAATGTCAATTCTAACTATTTAATAACTATAAATAATTATTAAATAATATTGTCATTTATCATATTTATTAATTGAACCATACAAAGTATCATAATTAACAAATATGCCCCTATAAACTCTTTCTTTACAATTTCGCTCTTACTTAGTGAAAAATTCACAAATAGACATAGTCTAATTTGAGAATTATAATTGATTAATCAAAACCAATTACATGAGTCTTACAAGCAATATTATCTCAACTAGTGGGGGGACCAAGGGTCTATATAACCGAGCTTCCAATAAGTAGATCAAGAATTTAGCACTAAAATTCACTAACTTATTAATTCTTCGTTGAATCCACGCAGAGAACTTAGAATTGTACTCTCAGTATATAGAATGCTCTATATGTTTCACCATATAGACACATCATTAGTTATCCATTGTTATAATCCTAATTTGATCAATTATCCTCTATATGAATGATCTACACAGTAAAGGGATTAAATTACCGTAACACCCTACTATGTATTTTATCCTTAAAATACTTGACCCCGTATAAATAATATTTCAACTTATGTGAAATGAGATCTCCACCATTTATTTTCGTTTGGTCAAGCTCGAAGGAGATCATCCTTTGCTTACTATTCGCCAGATAGAAGCTATAGATTCCATTTTTATGCTAGCGCTCCCACTCAATTGCACTACCGTGTTCCCAAAATGTACGTATCACCCTGACCTAAAAGTAGGCTTAACTAACAAATCAAAGAGCACGAATAGCCTTTCAAGATTGAGCCTAATCATAACAGGATTAAGATCATTTGATCTAGGATCAACTTGGCGATATTAACTTGAATAGATTTTACGGTAAGTTTAATAAATCTAAGTCAAAGTTCAATATCGGTCCCTTCCGATGCATACTCCATGCATCCAACCTGAGCTTTACTTTAACCAATGCTCTGGAAAGAACATAGCACTTCTCCAAATGCAAGTAAACTCTGTTGTAGATTATCATATCAGTAAAACCCTATGTCTGATAAATCTAGGAAATTTTATTCACATAGTCATGTTTACTTTCCAATGTGTTGACGGCACAATAAACAGGATCAAGTATGTGAAAAGGGTTTCAGATGAATCTATACATTATGTGCATATAATCATGAAATAAATCATGTGAACCATGCAACATTAAATGTTATTTCTGATCTATATTAATAAGTAAATCTGATTATATTGAAATGAGTTTTATTTAGGGCATAAAACCCAACAAGTTGAGTATACAATTACTCCCCCTTTTTGTTTATCTATAAGGGCCAAAGACAAAAAGAAATGAAAATATAGAAATATGTCCAACAAAAACAAAAAGAAAGAAAACTTATGCCCCATAAAGCTTGATCAATGAGGACAGCTGGTTGGACATCTCTTGCTGAACCTCCTCCATGGCAGCAAGACGATTGGAGCAGCAAGAAGAGCATTTGAGGGGGCTTGTTCGGATTCCACCATTTTCCTTGGATGCCCTAGGTTCTTAGTTGTAGCAATGAATTTCTGAAAGTAAGAATGAGAAACAAAGAAGCAAGAACACAAAAAATAGGGATCGGGTAGCTAGGTTATAAAAAACAAAGGAAGTTGGTTTATATAATCATATGAGAGAGGATCTAAAGAGGAAACCAACTTAAAAAGAGAAACTACCAGCCCAAGAACACAAAAGGAAACCGCCCATTCTCTTGCAACTCATTTCCTTTTTAAAAAAATAAAAATAAAAGGAAATTAGAATTACCAACAATATTTCCAAAAATAAGTCAATCTTTCAAGATTAAAGACACATTACCATATAAAAGATCAATCTTTAAATGGAAACATATCAAAAATAAATCAAGGAAGAATAAATATTGATCCTTACCAATTAAGCACAAAATTTCCTTACCCCATGAATCAAGTCACACGCCTCCCTCTCCTTTTTATTATTTTTTTTTATTATTTTTAAGAAACCGAAAATAAAATAAAATGTGTACAATACATATATGAAATTCTAAACAAGCAATGTAATCAAATATCATTGAAAATTGACAAAATAAAATACATGTTATGCTTTTAAAGAAAATAACTAATCAGTATCTCAGGAACAAATCATACTTAATTGATGTTGAGGAAAAAGATATGCATGTTACTAAAGATTGTGAACAAGGATTATCAATTTAATTTAGTAGAGGAGACTTACAAATTTGAACACACTTGTCAGACATAACTATGTGCAGTGAAAATAGGATCATTGTCCTTGGCAAGATTTTTCATTTTCGCCTTTTTTTGTTTGATCCCGCAACTGGATGCTATCACACCATACTGAAGGTAGCCCTTTTCTATGGTAGTGCATCCTCATCATAGTTGCTAATTACAATGTTCCAGCTTACTCAAAAGATGGCTTTCACACCTCAGTATGGGTAGCTCTATTCCAGCAAGGGGCCTGACAAGACTTAAACAAAAATTGCTCAACTCTGTATAAGTACATTATTTAATCCTAGACACAAATAACGTGTAACATGAACCTTTTAACACAACATCATAAAGTATGATAAGAATGAGATCCTAACTAATTATAATCCAAAAGCATAAACATGATTTTTCAAATTACAATGAAAGAAGATTAAATGCTAGAAAAGAATCACTTAACAATATTGTACAAAAATATGAACAAGAGAGATTTAAACAATGCAAACTCCCAAAGACTTTTTGAGGGAGTCAAAGCGACTTGAATCTAGGGCCTTTGTGAAAATATCAGCTAATTGTTTTTCAGTATCAACATATTCTAATTGGAAAGATTTATTTTGAACAAGTTCCCTGATAAAGTGATGCCTTATATCAATGTGCTTTGTTCTAGAATGTTGAACAAGATTTTTGGAAATATTTATGGCACTAGTGTTATCACAAAAGATAGTCAAAACACCCAATTTAAATCCATAATCAATCAACATTTGTTTCAACCATAAAAGTTGAGTACAACAACTGCCAGCAGCTATGTACTCAGCTTCGGCAGTGGACAAAGAAATGGAATTTTGTTTCTTGCTATGCCAAGATACTAGATTATTCCCAAGAAAGAAACACCCTCCACTTGTGCTCTTTCGATCATCAGCATTGCCTGCCCAATTTGCATCACTAAAACAAGCAAGATTAGAATTAGTATCTTTCGAGTACCAAATTCCATAATCAAGAGTGCTATTAACATATCGAATAATCCTTTTTACAGCTGATACATGAGATTCCATAGGATTACTTTGATATCTAGCACAAACTCCCACACTGTAACAAATATCAGGACGACTAGCAGTTCAATACAAAAGACTTCCAATCATGCTACGATAGAGTGTATTGTCTACCTTTACTCCATTCTCATCTTTTGTCAATTTCAATGTGGTGCTCATTGGAGTACTTACCTGCTTAGCCGATCCAAGACCAAATTTCTTGACATGGTTCTTAGCATACTTACTTTGAGATACAAATGTACCTCCTTCCATTTGTTTCACTTGAAGACCCAAAAAGAAAGTAAGCTCACCAACCATGCTCATTTCAAATTCACTTTTCATTTGATCAACAAAAACCTATACTTCATGGTTAGATGTAGAACCAAAAACTATATCATCAACATAAATTTGAGCAATGATAAAATCAGATTTTATATGCTTGATGAAAAGAGTTTTATCCACACTACCTCTTTGATAATCATGAGAAAGTAAAAATTGAGTTAACCTTTCATACCAAGCTCGAGGAGCTTGTTTCAGACCATACAAAGCTTTTTCAAGCTTGTACACATGGTCTGGAAATTGAGGATCTTCAAATCCTTTTGGTTGCTCAACATAAACTTCCTCATTCAAAATACCATTTAGGAAGGCAGATTTCACATCCATTTGAAACAATTTAATATTCAAAATACAAGCAATACACAAAAGTAAACGAATTGATTCTAATCTTGCAACAGGAGCAAAAGTTTCATCAAAATCAATACCTTCTACCTGTGTGTACCCTTGTGCCACCAAACGAGCCTTGTTTCTCACAATTGTACCGAACTCATCACTTTTATTTTTAAATAACCACTTTGTTCCAATTACATTTATACCTTTTGGTCTTCGGACCAAAATCCATACCTTGTTGCGAACAAATTGGTTGAGTTCCTCTTGCATTGCATTGAGCCATTCCTCAAAGGTCATGGCTTCCTTCACATTTTTCGGTTCATATTGAGAAACAAAACAGAGAAAGCTGATCAGATTAACATACCTTCTACGAGTTACCATGCTTTCTTCAGGATTTCCAAGAATGAGATCTTTTGGATGATTCAATTTGACTCCAGTGCTTGGTTCTTTCTGAATAGAGTCACTGATGATATTTGGATGAGTTAAGATAGACGGTTCTGGTTCTCCAGTCTCTGTTGCAGCAGCATATTCGTCATTTGCAGTATCAGAAATGGGTTCTGCTGCATCAGGATCTGCTTTTGCTGCTTCGAGAGGAGCATCCATGAGACTATCTATCTTGGCTTCTGTGGAAAACTCTGAAAAATCTTTAAAATCATCAACAACCACATTAGCTGATTCCAAAACAGTTTGAGTTCTCATGTTTTAAACACGATAAGCTCTACTCACACCAACATCACTTTTAGCATCAAATTTAGCAATATGCTCACGATCTCTATAAACATAACACACACATCCAAAAACATGAAAATGACTTACATTGGGGCGTTACCTTTCCAGATTTCATAAGATGTTTTTGAGGTACCTGGACGAATAAACACTCTGTTTATTATATAGCAAGCTGTGTTAATAGCTTCAGCCCATAAGCGCTTTGTCAACTTCTTGCTATTTAACATCACTCTTGCCATTTCCTGCAATGTTCGATTCTTCCTCTCAACAACTCCATTTTGTTGAGGAGTTTTGGGAGCTGAAAATTCATGAGTTATACCTGTAGACTTGCAAAAATCATCATACACAGAATTTTCAAACTCCTTACCATGATCACTTCGAATTCGAACAATTTTTCCAATATTACAACCTTTCTCAACTCTTAATCTCAAACAAAGAGTTTTAAAGACATCAAAAGTGTTAGACTTTTCTCTTAAGAAATCTACCCAAGTAAAACGAGAGAAATCATCAACACAAACAAAGATATATCGTTTACCATTCAAACTTTCAACTTGGATTGGACCCATAAGATCCATGTGAAGCAATTCCAATACTTTTGAGGTATTGATATCAGACACAGGCTTGTGAGTGATTTTTAATTGCTTCCCAAGTTGACACGGTTCACACTTACCAACACTTTCTTTACCAAGCTTGGGAAGTCCTCGAACAATACCTGCATTTGACAATTTTTTCAGGTTTTTATAATTAATATGCCCAAGCTTGGCATGCCACAAATCTGTGGTGTTGTTGATAGCTGAATGACAAGTAAACACAGGGGTTAGAGTGTAACAGTTATCATTTGATCGAAATCCTTGCAAGATACATTCATTATCATCATTGAGAACATAGCAATGATCACTATCAAATGAAACAGTAAACCCTTGGTCACAAATTTGACTAATGCTAAGTAAATTAGCCCTCAGTCCTTCAACTAACATCACATTTTTCAGTCTAGGTAACCCTTCAAAATTTAGAGTTCCCATACCAACAACTTTTCCACATAAGCCATTACCAAAAGTGACTTCTCCACATTGCATAGGGCGAATGTTAGTCAAAAAATCCTTGTCACCTGTCATATGTCTAGAACAACCACTGTCAAAATACCACATTTGAGATGCAGCAGTTTTATCAGAAAAACCAGCTAGACAATTTTTCTTCACCCATATTTGTTTCAAACCTTTATGTTTTTTTTGATATTTTTCCAAATTACCAAAATAATTTGTTTTAAACAGATTTTTCAACGTGAAACATTTAGGTCTGATATGTCATTTTCTACCACAAAAATGACAAGTAGGAACAAATCTTTTTACCTGAGATCTTACTCTTTTCGAAAATCCTGGAGATTTTGCGACATCAGAAACAGCTCTTGCTACAATAGGCTGTGAAACTGTTGAGGCAGACTTTGTAGCCTCAGAATGATTCGTTGGAACACTAGATTTTACAAACTTTGTGATTCTAGAATTTTCCATTCCATTTGATCCAATGCCTGCGAAACCTCTTTGACCTGCATTCTGTGCTTTTTCAAAAATAGAAGATCAAGGGTTAAGCATTTGAACATTTTTCTTAAAATTTTCAAGTTCCTTCTTTAAGAGAGTGATTTTTTCATCTTTATGACAAACATTTGTCTCATACTCTTTTATTTTCAGTTCACACATTTCAATTTGATGAGACAATTTTTTATTCAATTTATTCAACTCTCTATTTTTCAGAAGCAACCTGAATCCATTTTTCATACATGACTTTGTATGATTCAGCAAGAGACTCTTCACAGATTTCAGACTCATCTGAATCTGATTCCTCTTGTTTGGTGGTATTATTCAAACATACCAAACTAGCTTTTACCTGTGAATCACACAACACATTAGTCATAACAGAAGTTAGGGCAACATTTTCAGAATTATCTTCATCACTTTCGGTTTCATCATCACTGGAAGTGACATTGAAACTTTTCTTATTCTTTTTCAGAGTGTTTGCACACTCAGATTGAATATGCCCAAAACCTTCACATTCCCTGCACTGACTTCCCTTTTTGTTAGAGATAGATGGTTTAATAAAAGTATTACCTTTTGAAACTTTCGAAATATTCTTTTTATTTCCCATCTTTTTCATATATTTCTGAAAATTCTTTGTTAATAAAGCAATCTCATCATCACATTCACTATCAGAATTTTCATTATCAGCAACTTTCAAAGGAATACTTTTACCTTTATCAGCAATGGATTTGGGTTTGTCCTTTTGTTTAATCTGTTGATTTAATTCAAAAGTACGTAAGGAACCCATCAATTCTTCCACCTTCATTGTGCTAAAGTCTTTAGCTTCCTCCATTGCCAAATGTTTAGTATCGAACCTT
This sequence comes from Cannabis sativa, assembly GCF_029168945.1. NCBI lineage: Eukaryota > Viridiplantae > Streptophyta > Magnoliopsida > Rosales > Cannabaceae > Cannabis > Cannabis sativa. The sequence continues at coordinate 21,949,640 of NC_083607.1, forward strand.
TCTGGAAGAACTCTAACAATTTTTCTCACAAGAACAGAATCATCAAGCTTTTCACCAAGAGCAAAATATTCATTAGCAATATCAGATAATTTTTCATAGAATTCAGTAAAGGTTTCATTATCAGACATTCTAAGCTCATCAAATTTAGTTTGAACCATGATAAATCTAGATCGCTTCACATCAGAAGTTCCTTCAAACTGAGTTTGAAGGATCTCCCAAGCTTCTTTAGCAGAAACACAAGATGATATAAGTTTAATGTAACCTTCACCTACACCATTAAAAATAGCATGCAAGGCTTTGCTATTGTAGGCAGAAAGTTTATCATCTTCAATAGACCAATCCAGTTCAGATTTTATAGAAGTGTTACCTGAAGAATCTGTCTCAACTGGAAGAGACCAACCTGATAGAACCATTCTCCAAGCTTTCTCATCTTGAGATTTGATGAAGGCCCTCATTCTAACTTTTCAATAAGGATAGTTAGAATCATTAAGCAACGGTGGTCTAGAAATAGAACTTCCTTCTACAAAAAATGACATTTTAACACAAAAACGTTATAGGACCACACTAAGAGTTTAGTGTCCCGCTCTGATACCAATTGAAAAACCGTGTTTTTGCAAAATGTCAGCTATATATAAGAAAATATAAAACTGTAAGCGTTTGCAGAAGCAGAAAGTAATTCTGCTACAACAAGACAAAACAGGTAGAATATAAAATATTAGCAGAAAAATAAATAACTTGACACAAGAGATTTATACGTGGTATCAATGTTCTCCCGAACACTCCTAGTCCACGGGGCCACGCCCAGAGAATGAAATCAATTAATAAAGTATCAAAATTACAAAGACAATTGACTTAAACAAGTTTAGACTCCCTCTAAAGTATTGCTGCAATCCTTTGTAATCCGCTTTATGAATCTGACTTCTTGAAACACCTTCAAGCCCGAACTCTCTTCGTCTTTGAAGTGTGAGTGCTTACTTCCTCCCGAAGTAAGGCTTCAACAAGTCTTCTCCCGAAGACCAAGTGCTTACTTCCTCCCGAAGTAAGGCTTTATGAAGTCTTCTTCCGAAGACCAATCTCTTGTTCAGTCAAGTAGTTCTTCACAACCTCTAGGACAGAGTAAGAACAGAAATAAACAACTAGAACCTAGATGAACAACTAGGCTCTCACAAAACAAAGAAACACTCTTCTCTCAAAAAGATAAATGCAAAAAATGATTAATGGAAGAGCTAATTCGAATGGTTGCTCTCTAGGCTCTATTTATAGAACATAGAAACCAAAGAGGCAACCACAAGTTCGAATCTACAGCTGTACAAAAACATTCCTAAGAAAACACGATCTGCTACATCAGAATCGGATGCTGACGCAATAGATCTGACCAGAAACGGGAAACTTGCTAAAATCGGGTCCGATCTTCTATCAATGATTGATTCCTGCCAAAAACAGATTAGATATTCTGATTGTATCAAGATACAATCAAAATCAATAAGGAAAAGGCAATAATCAAAGTTTCCCTAAAAAAGACAACTTTCCAAAAGAGAATTCCTTCTCTTTTGAGAAGATTTCAACGAAGGAAAGTTCAGCTGAAAGTGTAACTTTCCAAACAAGGAAAAGAGAAACTACAATCCGAATTTATAAGGTAAGAAATCGAATATGAATGCATAGCAATCTTACCATAAATGGAAAAATTATTTTGTCAACTAACTTGCCAAAAAAGGACTTTACAATTCGTGCTTAATTACTTTTAATTGCCTGATCACTAATTAAGTGTCTATGATTTTGATGCGAGATCTGAGAAGTGAGTGTCAATTATGCTATAGTGAAATAGAACTGAATTTCGATATAAGACTAGAGTACCTATATTGTTTAGATAACTTATAAGGTTTATGTGTTTAATGCCTGTTGCATGTTAAACTTATCACGAGAGTAAAAAGTTTGCATGTAATTGAGGTTTATATATCTGAGAAGGCTATAAATTACCTTAGTAAACCTGCTATTGCATAGAAATTAATAATAGGGAGATAATCATATTAGGCCATAATCAATAGAAACAATTGAAGTCAAAGCCCTAGTTTTTATTAACTATTAATTTTCTTATTAGTTTAATTGCTTACTCTTTCACTGTTTTTATTTTCTAGTTTTAATACTTTCTTAATTTTTATGCAACCAAATAGAAGTAAAAGTTTAATTTTAATGTACTTAACTACAATCCTCGTGTGATCGACCTCACTCTTGGTGAGTTTACTACTTGTCACGATACGTGCACTTGCGTGTGCAAAATATCACAAGTTTTTGGTGCCATTGCCGGGGATTGTTAGTTAATATTATTAAAAATTAAATTTTGTTCTAATTTGGTTTTTCTTCTTAGTTTTATTATTAATTTGTTTTTTCAAATTGTTATCTTTAGTACTAATTTAGTTTTATTTATTTTAATTTTACTAATGTTTTATTGATGAGTTTGACCTGAAAGGTAAATCCAGATGCTATACCTTGAGTGTAACGCCCTAAACAATTAGGCAAGTTACCCAAAATGTTTATGAAACCCTAATCCCCTATATCGGGATTACTAATCAAAATAGCTCAGAATTTAAACTTTTATATTAAAAAGAATGAAAATAAGACTTGCAATACATTTAAACTTTTTAAACAGTTGGGATCCCAAAAATATTTAAAAACTCTGTTACAAGTCATTTTTCTTTCTAACCGAATTAAGCGGCAAAATAAAATTTAAAAGATCAACACGGGTAGATATAGCACGAACATGTACATTCTTCGCCCTGCTCCTAAAACTCATGGCTGATCAGCTAATGACTTACCCTTTCCTGCACAGTAGAGCACCCGTGAGACAAGCCCAGCAAGACAGTATAAATCATAACAAATATAATATGCTTATCATACTATTTAAACAGATATGCCATTCACATATGTCGGTATGATACAGACCTGCATATCACACCGACATGCCCATTTATGTCTACATGGCATAGTCCTATGTGTTGCACTCAAACATCTATTTAAATCTACATGATGTAGACTAGGGGTGAAAATCGGTCGGTTATGGTCAGTTTTTAAAATTTTATAACCGACCGGACGGTTACGGTTTTTATTTTACGAAAACCGTAACCGACCGTTTAGAAATTATAACCGTATAAAACCGACCGTACAGTTTTTGGCAGTTTTCGGTTTGGCGGTTTTAGGCGGTTTTTGGCGGTTTTGGGCGGTTTTGGGCGGTTTTAGGCGGTTTTTGGCGGTTTTGGGCGGTTTTTGGCGGTTTTGACGGTTTTTTGGTTAAACTATTTTTTTATTTCAAGAACCGAAACCGACCGCCGTGTCAAAAAAACCGAAACCGACACCGACCGCCAAATTCGGTGATGACGTGGAACCGAAAATTCGGTTACGGTCTGGTCGGTTTGATGGTCGGTTTCGGTTTTTCGGTTTTTATGAACACCCCTAATGTAGACCCACGTGTTGCTCTCACACGTCTAAATACATTAAGGCCTTAGAATTGGTTCATCTCGGTTATGGTTACCGAGTCCAACTTGATTATTCCTTGAGCGCATAATCCCTAAATCTCATTTCAATTAACATTTCATGGCATTTATACACATATATCACTAGGGTAATAACCCTAGGCTATTAGACCGTTCCTATTAGGGTAATAACCCTAATCCCGGTTACTAAAGATTCATGCATATCATTCTCAATATAAGCGCCACTACGCATACTCTACGTGCTAATCACTGTCTTACCTGTATTCCAGCAATGGATTGAGATTTCGAATCCCCAGGTGCTCCTGATCAGGTGCCGGTAATCCTAGTCACACAAATCTGAGATATTTCACACTTAGGGTTAACCCCTAGTTCCATACTCTTAAAATTCAATCATGGCATTTAAAATTCATGTAATCATATAGAGCTCGGAACGAGCTTTCCAACGATATAAAGAACTCCAAAATCGGAGTTCAGAATCAAAAGTTAAGCATTTTTCAAAATTCAACTCGAAATTGCCCAAAAAACACGTGGGCTGGCCGCGGCATGCGCAGACCATGCCGCGGCACCTGGGACAAAACCCAGGTTCCACCAAAAAGGGGCGGGCTGCGGTTGCTCCAGAGCATGCCGCGGCATCTGGGTTCCAAACCCAAAAACCAGCAAGCCTTTCAACGAATTTCAGCAAGAAATATCAATCTTTTCACTCCAATTTCTCAACCAAACTTTTAAATTAACAAATAGGATTACTAGAAATTAATAGATGCTCAAATAAATCACTTCATGCATCGAAATCCCCATAAAAATACCAAAATTCAAACTGCTCAAAACAACACAAATCTAGCTTAAACTTATCAAGATTCAAGTTTAAGAACATGAACTCAAACCCAACACAAATCCCTTAAAATCCAGCAGCAAAAACCCCATAAAAACACATGATTCCAAGCTAGAAAGTACCGTATTGTCTTACTCCATGCTCAACAATAAAATTCTCAACCAAATCATGCAATAACACACTCAATTCATCAAAATCACAACAACACTTAAGAACATGCAATCACAAGAGAAAAACACAATTCAAGACATGCTTTTACCACAATAAATTCAGCAAGAATTTACCATTAAATTCTACATAAACTTAGCAAGAAGTTACCTAAATTCCAAGCTCAAGAATCCATAATTCCAAAGCTTCAATCAACAACCAACTTCAAGCAATTCTTCAACAACTCAAGTTGAAAATCAAATAGGGTTAAAGGGAGAGAGAGGGTTCGGGTGAGAGAGAGACAAATCCAGAAAATTATCTATTTTCTCCAAAAAAAAATCAACTTTTATTAAATGTAAATTAAATATGGTCAAAAGACCATTTTGCCCCTAGGGCTTAAATACTCACATACACCCTCGCAAGGGTAAATTAGTCATTTCATATTCAATCATTTCCAAATAAAATGCAGATTTCATAATATCACATATATTGCTAATTAATTCAATCCAATTTGCATTTCGGGCCTGAACCCAGTTGGGCCCGAAATACCCGGTTGTGACTATACCGCGCCAACCTGTCAGAACACACTTAAAAAGACAACACAGGCATACAATATAATAATATAGTTCCATTAAGCACGTAATTTAATTAATTTCATCATTTTACCCTTCTCGGGTCATAATTACCAAAATGCCCCTGGCTCACTAACGAGGTCTTAACATATTAAAATTCATATTCATTCACATATATTGAACTATATAATAATATAATTCCTCAATTATTCATAATTATCTTAATTAGGGTTTTGCTAATCCATTTCTTAATTCCAGGGTATTACAATTACCCCCTCCTTATAGAAATTTCGTCCCGAAATTTACCTGAACAACTCTGGATATTTCTACTGCATATCCGTCTCGAGTTCCCAGGTTGCCTCTTCCACTTTACTGTTCCTCCACAGTACTTTCACCAGTGACACTGTCTTACTTCTCAAGACTTTCTCCCTTCTATCGAGTATCTGCACTGGTTGTTCCTCGTATGACAAGTCTGGCTGGAGTTCCAATGCTTCATAACTCAGAACGTGGGACAAGTCTGAGACATATTTCCGAAGCATTGAAACATGGAACACATCATGTACAGCTACTAGCGCTGGGGGCATAGCCAACCTTTACGCTACTTGCCCTATCATCTTAAGGATTTCAAAAGTCCAATGAACCTCGGGCTAAGTTTTCCTTTCTTCCAAAAGCGTTTTATTCATCAGAGATATTCGGAGAAATACCATGTCTCCGACCTGAAAATCAATATCTCGACGCTTTGGACCAACATAACTCTTCTGCCTACTCTGAGCCGCGAGCATTCGCGCTCTAATCTTGTCAACTGACTCACTTGTTTTCTGAACAGCTTCGGGACCCAAGAACTTTCTTTCACCCACTTCATCCCAATGAATGGGCGATCTACTTTCTTCCATATAAAAGCTCATAAGGAGCCATCCTGATTTTTGTTTGATAGCTGTTATTATAAGAGAACTCGATCAGGGGAAGGTACTTTACCCATGATCCTTCCAAGTCAAGCACACATGCCCGTAGCATGTCCTCTAAAATCTGAATGGTCCTCTCAGATTGCCCATCCGTCTGAGGATGAAAAGTTGTGCTGAACTATAACTGAGTACCAATAGCTCGATGCAGACTCTCCCAGAATCTTGATGTAAACTTTGGATCTCTATCCGACACAATGGATTTCGGGACACCATGAAGATGAACAATTTCTCTGACATATAACTCAGCGTACTGGTCAATGGAGAAATTCGTCCGAAGAGGTAAAAAGTGAGCAGACTTTGTAAACCTGTCCACTATGACCCACACAAAGTCAAATTGTCCCGTGGTTGTAGGCATACCTACCACGAAGTCCATAGCAATGTCCTCCTATTTCCACTCTGGTATATTCAGTGGTTGCAGTAACCCTGCAGGTCGCTGGTGCTCAGCTTTCACTTGTTGACGTAAGGCACTTTGCAACATATTCAGCGATGTCATTCTTCATGCCTGGCCACCAAAACACGGCTTTCAGGTCTTGATACATCTTTGTTGTCCTTGGATGAACTGAATAAGGAGTCGTATGAGACTCATCCATGATCTCTTTCTTGATGTTCTCATCCATGGGCACACAAACTCAATTCCCAAATCTCAACATTCCCGTTCCATCCACTGAGAAATCACTAGCCTTCCCAGCCGAAACCCTATCTCGGGTTTTTATCAATTCCGAATCTTGCTTTTGTGCTTCTTTAATTATCTCTAGAAGAGTGGACTGCAGAGTAATATTAACCAATTGCCCCACAACCAACTCAATCTTAGCTCGAGTCACTTTATTTGCCAGCTGTTGGGAGATTTGCTTCATAGTATTCAACTGACTCTGATCTTTTCTACTCAAGGCGTTAGCAACCACGTTGGCCTTACCAGGGTGATAAAGGATCTCACAGTCATAATCCTTCTCCAATTCTAGCAATCGCCTCTGCATCATATTCAAGTCCTTCTGGGTAAAGAAGTATTTCAGACTCTTGTGATCAGTGTATATCTCACATTTCTTTCCATGAAGGTAATGCCACCAAATCTTTAGCGTAAATACCACTGCTACGAGTTCTAAATCGTGAGTAGGGTACTTCTGCTCGTACTCTTTTAACTGCCGAGAAGCGTAAGATATTACCTTTCTAGCCTGCAAAACCACACAGCCGAGACCCTGTCTCGAGGCATCACAATAAACCACAAACTTTTCCTTATCTGAAGGAAGAGTTAGTACAGGAGCGGTAATCAAGCGTTGCTTTAACTCCAGGAAACTTTTCTCACACCGATAAGTCCAAACACACTTCTGGTTCTTTCGAGTCAACTCCGTTAAGGGTACAACAATCTTTGAAAAACCCTCAATGAACCGAAGATAATAACCAGCTAAACCCAGAAAACTTCTAACCTCAGTAGCTGATTTCAGTGCTGGCCAATCCCAAACAACTTCAATTTTGGCTGGATCCACCATGATCCCATCTTTATCCACTATGTGGCCCAAAAATGAGACATGAGATAACCAGAATTCACACTTTTTGAATTTAGCATAGAGCTTGTGATTCCGTAATCTTTGCAAAACCGCTCTGAGATGCAACTCATGCTCTTCTTCTGACTCAGAGTATAACAAAATGTCGTCAATAAATACAATCACACACCTATCCAGGTAGTCTTTAAACACCTGATTCATCAAATCCATGAATGTCGTCGGGGCATTAGTGAGTCCAAAAGACATCACAAGAAATTCATAGTGTCCATACCGAGTACGGAACGAAGTTTTCGAGATATCTTCCTCTCGAATTCTCAGCTGATGATAGCCTGAGCGAAGATCAATCTTGGAAAAGACCGCCTTCCCCTTTAGTTGATCAAACAGATCATCAATTCGAGGTAAAGGATACTTGTTCTTAATGGTGAGCTTGTGTTGGGTTTTATGCCCTAAATAAAACTCATTTCAATATAATCAGATTTACTTATTAATATAGATCAGAAATAACATTTAATGTTGCATGGTTCACATGATTTATTTCATGATTATATGTACATAATATATAAATTCATCTGAAACCCTTTTCACATACTTGATCCTGTTTATTGTGCCGTCAACACATTGGAAAGTAAACATGACTATGTGAATAAAGTTTCCTAGATTTATCAGACACAGGGTTTTACTGATATGATAATCTACAACAAGAGTTTACTTGTATTTGGAGAAATACTATGTTCTTTCCAAAACATTGGTTAAAGTAAAGCTCAGGTTGGATGCATGGAGTATGCATCGAAAGGCACCGATATTGAACTTTGACTTAGATTTAATTAAACTTACCGTAAAATCTATTCAAGTCAATATCGCCTAGTTGATCCTAGATCAAATGATCTTAATCCTGTTATGATTAAGCTCAATCTTGAAAGGCTATTCGTGTTCCTTGAATTGTTAGTTAAGCCTACATTTAGGTCAGGGTGATACGTACATTTTCGGAACACGGTAGTGCAATTGAGTGGCAGCGCTAGCATAAACATGGAATCTATAGCTTCTATCTGGTGAATAGTAAGCAAAGAATGATCACCTTCGAGCTTGACCAAACGAAAATAAATGGTGGAGATCTCATTTCACATAAGCTAAAATATCAATTATACGGGGTCAAGTGTTTTAAGGATAAAATACATAGTAGGGTGTTACGGTAATTTAATCCCTTTACTGTGTAGATCATTCATATAGAGGATAATTGATCACATTAGGATTATAACAATGGATAACTAATGATGTGTCTATATGGTGGAACATATAGAGCATTCTATATACTGAGAGTGCAATTCTAAGTTCTATGCGTGGATTCAACGAAGAATTAAAAAGTTAGTGAATTTTAGTGCTAAATTCTTGATCTACTTATTGGAAGCTCGGTTATATAGACCCATGGTCCCCCCACTAGTTGAGATAATATTGCTTGTAAGGCTCATGTAATTGGTTTTGATTAATCAATTATAATTCTCAAATTAGACTATGTCTATTTGTGAATTTTTCACTAAGTAAGGGCGAAATTGTAAAGAAAGAGTTTATAGGGGCATATTTGTTAATTATGATACTTTGTATGGTTCAATTAATAAATATGATAAATGACAATATTATTTAATAATTATTTATAGTTATTAAATAGTTAGAATTGGCATTTAAATGGTTGAATTAGGAAATTGGCATTTTTGAGAAAATCAGATACAAAAGGTGTTAAAATTGCAAAATTGCAAAAAGCAAGGCCCAATCCACTAAGTGTATGGCCGGCCACCTATTGTAGGTATTTTAAGTTGATTTTTTCATTATTTTAATGCAATATAATTCAAACCTAACCCTAGTGGAATGCTATAAATAGATAGTGAAGGCTTCAGAAAAATCAGACTTTTTCCTGACACTTTCTGAATCAGAAAAACTGAGCCTTCTCTCTCCCTATCTGGCTGACCACTCCCTCTCTTCGTCTTCAATATTTCGAAATCCTTAGTGATTAGAGTAGTGCCCACACACATCAAGTAATACCTTAATCATAGTGAGGAAGATCGTGAAGAAAGATCATCAGCAAAGGAGTTTCAGCATCAAAGATTCAGAGAAAGAGATCCAGGTTCAGATATTGATAATGCTCTGCTACAGAAAGGAATCAAGGGCTAGATATCTGAACGGAAGGAGTCATATTATTCCGCTGCACCCAATGTAAGGTTTCTTAAACTTTATATGTGTTTAATTTATCGTTTTAGAAAATTCTTATTTAGGATGTTAATAAACATACTTGTGAGTAGATCTAAGATCCTGGTAAAATAATTTCCAACACCTTGTTCAACTCGCGGTAATCAATACACATTCGTAGGGTTCCGTCTTTCTTTTTCACAAACAAAACCGGAGCACCCCAAGGTGAGTAGCTCAGCCTGATGAATCCCAGATTCAGTAACTCTTGCAATTGTATCTTCAATTCCTTCAACTCTGCTGGAGCCATTCGGTACGGTGCCTTAGATACTGGATCCACTCCCGAAACCAATTCAATTTCCCGGGTAGGCGGCAATCCCGGCAAGTCATCTGGAAAGACATCAAGGAACTCGCATACCAATCTCGTATTTTCAGGCCCTGATGTCACAGGTTGGCTGGTATCCACTACAGTGACTATGAACCCCAGACAACCTCTACCCATCAGGTCCTTAGCTTTCAATAGTGATATTCTCAGTATGCGTGCCCCCTGAACCTTTCCCACGAAGACCGCTGCGTTAGCACTATCAGGCTCAAATACTACCATCTTCCGTTTACAGTCAATCATCACTCCATACTTGGACAGAAAATCCATTCCCAGAATTATGTCAAAGTCAGATAATTGTAACTCAATTAGATTGGCGGTCAACTCACAACCGTCAATCCAAAAAGACAAGGACCGAATCCACCTTGTGGACACTATCAGGTCTCCCGAAGGTAACAGGGTTCCAAACCCCGAAGCATAAATATCACATGGCTTATGAAAACTTTCTATCAATCTACTTGATACATATGAATGAGTAGCTCCCGAATCAAATAACACAGTATATGAACAACCATTAATAGACAACTGACCTGTCACAACTGACGGGCTAGCATCAGTGTCAGCCTGAGTTATAGTGAAAAGTCGCCCTGAGTTATGAGTAGTATTCTTCTTAGGCTCTTCTTTCATGGCTTGGGGACAATCTCTGATGAAGTGGCCCACCATGCCACACTAGCAACATGCCTTGGCTCGACACTCACAAGGATGATGCTTCTTGCATTTAGCACACTCGGGATATGATCGGAATGAGGACCCGTGACCCTAACGGCCACCTCTGTTTCCCCGAAACTTTCTATTTCCCCCTGATGCTCCGGAAGCCTCAGCCTTCTGCTTGTGCTCAGGGTTGCCACTGTCGGTCCCCTTACTGATACTACCACTAGCAGGAGGATTTGATGCCATGACGGCATCCTTTGCAGACTGTGTTGGATATATTTTACCAGGATCTAGATTTACTAACAAGTATGTTTCATTAACATCCTAATATGAATTCTAAAACAATGAAATAAACACATATAAAGTTTAGGAAACCTTACATTGGGTGCAGCAGCCAATAATGACTCCTTTCGTTCAGATATCTAGCCCTTGATTCCTTTCTGTAGCAGAGCATTATCAATATCTGAACCTAGATCTCTTTCTCTCCTTCCTTTGATGCTGATTCTCCTTCTTGTTAGATGGTTTTCCACAGTCTTACACACTATGATTGAGATACCACTTGATGTGTGTGGGCACTCACTCATTCACTCAAGGAATTCGAAATTTAGAGAAGAAAAGAAGAGGGAAGAGGTTCGGCCTATAGAGAAAAGATAGAGGCTCAGTTTTCATCTGATAGAAGTTCACAAAGTTAAGTGTGAATGAGAGCCATCACTATCTATTTATAAGTAACCACCTAGGTTTAGGTTAGAATTATTTGGCATTAAAATAATGAAAAAATAAATGATAAAACCCATAAAGTGTGGCTGGCCATGGGCTTGGATAATGGGCCTCACTTATGCAATTTTGCTGTTTTATCATTCCTGCATCTGATTTTCTCAAAAACGCCAATTTTCAAATTCAACCATTTAAATGCCAATTCTAATTATTTAATAACTAAAATAAATTATTAAATAATATTGTCATTTAATTTAATTATTCATTAGACATATAAAGTCTCTTAATTAATAAATAAACCTAGAATCTCTTTTCTTTACAATTTCGCCCTTGTTAGTGAAAATTCACAAAGTAGACATAGTCTAACTTTAGAATTATAATTGATTAATCAAAATCAATTAACTGAGTCTTACAAGCAGTATGGTCTCAACTAGTATGTGATCCATGGGTCTATATATCCGAGCTTCCAATAAGTAGATCAAGAATTTATATCTTAAATTCACTGACTTATTAATTCTTCGTTGAATCCACGCATAGAACTTAGAATTGCAGTCTCAGTATATAGAACGCTCTATATGTTCCACGATATAGACACGTCACTAGTTATCCATTGTTATAACCCTAATGTGATCAATGATCCTCTATATAGATGATTTACACTGTAAAGGGATTAAATTACCGTAACACCCTACAATGTATTTTATCCTTAAAACACTTAACCCTGTATAAATGATATTTCAGCTAAGTGAAATGAGATCTCCACCATTTATTTTCGTTTGGTTAAGCTTGAAGGAAATCATCCTTTACTTTCTATTCGCCAGATAGAAGCTATAGATTCCATATTTATGTTAGCGCTCCCACTCAATTGTACTACCGTGTTCCCAAAATGTACGTATCGCCCTGACCCAAAAGTAGGCTTAACTAACAAATCAAAGAACACGAATAACACATTGAGATTGAACCTAATCATATCAGGATTAAGATCATTTGATCTAGGATCAACAGGTGATATTGAATTGAATAGATATTACGGTAAATTCTAATATATCTAATCAAAGTTCAATATTGGTCCCTTCTGATGTATACTCCATACATCCGATGCTGGTAAACTTTGCCAATGTCCTGGAAAGGACATAACACTTATCCAAGGTGTAAGAATACCTATCGCTGATTATACCATGTCAGTCTAAATCCAGTGTTCTGACAAATAAGGGAATAAACTTTCGAACATATAATTAAGATTATATTTCACTATGTTGACAACACTATAATCATTAACAAATTGATATGTTCTGGACTTAAATAGAATTCATACATTATGTACATATAATCATGAAATAAATCATGTGAACCACGCAACATTAAATGTTATTTCTGATCTATATTAATAAGTAAATCTGATTATATTAAAATGAGTTTTATTTAGGGCATAAAACCCAACAAACTCCCACTTGTACTAATATTAAACAAAATATGCATTTCAAATAATCTCAACACCTTGATATACAAATCAAGTGTAGTAGTAGTAAACTCCTCGTAATAGGATCTGAAAGGTTGAATTAAACACAACATTTTCTCCACCATTACTCTTCCTTAATCACAAAATCATTAATAATGTGAAATTTCTCTCTATATTTCTACTCTATTGGGATACTGGATTCTATACCTTTGGCAACTACTTCTTGGTTATTCAGGAAGTAACACTAGTAGTTAAGGCAATTTGGAACGATGCCACAAATGTATAGAACTTTCCTTAGACTGAATAAGTACCTTTCTAGCAACTTTAACATTCAGTCCCTTTCTTGTAGACCTAGAGACAGATAGGTTTTTACACTTCTCCAAAATCATTATTCCACCACCAGACTAATCACCATCTTATCAACAGACTTTCTAAAACAAAGGCAAGTCTTGAAATCTGATGTGGTGTAGTCTAAGAGTTTTAAACACACTCTTATTGACTAACATATAGTTCCTCTTCTTAATCTTAAGATTTACTTGATTGTCTTCCAATGTTCCTCTCCCGGATTAATATGATACCTACTCATTACTCCCACTCAACAGCAGGTGTCTGGTCTAAGCCATACTAAAGCATATCTGAGACCTCTCACTGTTGATATAAGAACTTCTTTCATGGCTTTATCTTTTCTGGAATAGTTGAGATTTTTCCTTAGATAAATAAAATCTATGCCTAGAAGTCGAGAAGTAACTATAGATTGCCATTAGAAAGAAAAATACTTCAGCATCTTACTAAAGTAAGTTGCTTGCATTAGAGTAAGTAATTACCAGGTATACCATAAGCCATAGGTTTAGATAAACTCAAACCTATAATACTAGGAACAGGAAATCTTGTTAAGTCCATTGAATAGACTTATTAACAAAAATTTCCTTTTATGTCCTTGTAATAGAAAACTTTGCTTTTCTTCTTAGCTTCTTATCTTGACAATCCATTACTTGTTTAAACTCACAATGGATTTTAATCACTAGTGTCTTCCAAGTCATAAGAAGTGAAGTTCTTTGAAACTCTCCCACTACGACAAGGTACCGTGAATTATGTCTAAGAAAACTAAATGGTATTAACCTCTTCGGTTGTGACAAGACAACAGAGGCAGTGGGATCATCATATGTCAAATAAGATGATAGAACACTTTTGGAATCAAGAAAAAAATATCTCTTTTATTTTCTACTTTATTTTCAGACTTAGTCATTTTCTTAGAAAAGTAGTATTTGTTTAAACAAACACTTTCTTATCTAATGATTATGGGATGGTCCACCCTAATCACTTAGAATAGCTAACAAACATGCAAACCATGGTTAACAGTTCTAGCTTTTCTTAAGATTTTGATTAGGTCATCAATGAATATAGTAATGATTTACATAAAGTATACAACCATTACATCATTCTCATTCTGAAATTGTATTACCATAGAAGGATTTAGGCAACGACTAGTAACTGATCATCAATATGCAAAACGAAATTTCTAGGGAGGTAAGTTTGGATATAATTCAAAAATCAATTTAATGATCTTTGAACTGCATATCTACTAACTATTTCTCTACCCCTATCAGTTCGCAAGATCTTGAACCACTTACCTTAATGGTTAATCACCATTGCTAGAAATCAGAAATTTTTTAAACATTTCAAATTTCTTTGCATAAGGTATAATCTAGAGTGATCGTTTTAAGAATACAACGAAAAACTCATATCCACCCCTGAATGTACATCCACCTGCGAATGAGATGAACTTACTTTCAGTGGATATAGGCATATTAACTCTTTGCAGAGATTGATCTTGTCAATACCACAATGATCAAGATACAAATGCCATAGATTAAAAATGTGTGGTTTAGTCTTTTTGATGACTTAGGTTTAGTTACTTCAAAGAGTTCATAGAATAGTTTAAGTGGATCCTGGTCACAGAATACTAAACTCATATTCCATACAGTTTGAATCCATTGATAGAAAATGGTTATTAAACATTTATGAAAGTGTAACTGTATTGTGTTCTGGAATTAGAAATATAAGAAAATTTCTGTTTGGAATCTAAAATTAAAGTCAACGACTTAAATTTATACCAAATATAATGAGTAATTCTTTTTGGACCACCACTACTAATTTAAACTCTAAGTCAAATTTGCCCATACAAGTAGGAGATTTCTAAGATTGAGGACTTATATCATTTTGGAATAGAATTTCCGGATTATAATCATATGCGTCATTTAATTTCTTAAGAGAAAATAGAATGACATGAAATGATTTATAGACCATTCATTTAATGATATGTTATTGAGCTAATTCGAAATGAATAAGCTAAGAGGAATTAGGATAATTTCGTTTATAAATAAGAATCCAACGATGCTTTGATTAGCGAGAGTCAAAGTAATCTTATTTATACAATCTTCTTGTTTCATATTGTAAAAATACTAGTCTATGGTGTCATCAATTGATGAACAGCTAGATGTTGCATATACAATATTTATCTTTCGAGATCTAACACTATTATGTATGTCTAATGGTGAAAATCCATTAGGGATTTATCTCATTAGATAAACAAACCAAGTTAGACCAACAATTAAGATTCGAAATTAAACTACAATTTAATAACAGAAAATAACATGGTTCAATATAAATTCATACACAATTCAAAAATTATTAAACATATAGCAAGTAGGAATGACAAGTGAAAATACAAAAACATACAATCCTAAAATAATTTCCAAGGTTTTCGACAAACTGATATCAGTGTCCCGTTTATGCGAGAGTCAAAGCTAACATCCATTGAATAGAGTTGTCAGCTCATCTAAAATGTTAAATATTCTAGCAACCTTTTATTCGATCAAGATTGGAATCCAGCGTTGTCCCGTTTAGGCGAGAGTCAAGGCTATTCTATCTTATGAGCTTCCACCATTGTTTCATATTTCGTAAGTCAAATACAGTCGCCACCATTAGGGTGATCCATACCATATAAAATACTTACAAAGCTACTTATCTTTCGAGATTAAACGGTGCTAACTTGCTAATGAACGTTCCTCCATTAGGGAGGATTACTCACTAAAACAAAAGCTATGTAAAACCAACAATGGATATCGAATGTCCTAATAATAAAGCTCATTATTTAAAGTGTATTTTCTTCTAATATTTATTTTAAATATATATATATATATTTATTTAATTAAAATTTCCAATTTAGAATGAAAAATTCTAAATATAAATTTTAATTTAATATTTATAAATTTTACTTAGATGGATATGAAAATAACATGAATTATTTCCATCTTAGTAATAATTTCCAATAAATATTTAGAAAAATATTCAATTTAAGTTGTTACAAAATTAATTTAAATTAATTTACAACTCAAATTTAATTTTCTATAAATATACATTGCATTTCGAAAAAATTGAAGTATTTAAGAATACTATTTTCGAAAAAAATGCTTCAAAATAAAATAAAAATAAATTCTGGAAAAATTATTCTAATTTAATGTTGGCCCAAAATTAATTAATAAAATTAATTTACAACAAAAAATATAAATTTCCTATTTAATTAAATATATAAGAAAAATTTCAAATATTTAAGTATGATGATGAAAATTAACTTAAATATTTATTTTTTATTTAATTAAAATACACTAGAAAAATACTTCAAGCAAAACAGATAATATCTATCTAGACTTTCATTGACTAATTAATTCATTTTCTAATTAAATATATTTTACTTCAGTTATTTTAATTAATCATTAAATGAAAAAATCATTGATTTAAGTTGGTCCAAAATTAAAATAAATAATTTACAACTTTAATCTATTTTTCAAATAAAATTCGAAATTTCTGCATTTAAGAAATGCAATTTCGAAATTGTGGAAAAAAGATTAATAAAATAAAATAAAATATATTTTGAAAATTATTCAAATTTCAGTTATAGGAAATAAGATTTCAGACTTAAAATAATTTTTAATTTTAATTAAATAACATAAAAATAATAATATTTAAGTATCATGATGAAAATCAACTTAAGTATTTAAATTTTCAATTTAATTAAATGTATTAAGTTCAAGAAATAAATAATTAAGTATAGAGAAGACTTAATTATTAATTCTAATTTAACACTAAAAAAAATATACTTAACCTAGATTGTACCAAAATTAATTATTAAAAAATTAATTTCACAATCTATGATATTTTCCTAATTAAATATTAGAAAAAATAACTAGTTCTAGAAATAACTATCTAGAATAATTTCATTTACTAAGTGTTTTTCTAAAATTAACTTTAAAATATAAATGAAAACTTAAATTTCATATATTTTAAAAGTTAATTATGTTGCTAATTCAATTTAAATTAGGTTAGACTAATATAATTAACCTAATACAATTATTTAAATAAGGCAAATGGGCCTTCACAATTGGGGTAGTTCATGTGAGGTGGAGCTGGGTTCAGTATGTCGTACCCACTTCTATTGGCCTCCAACTCTCACACAAGGACCAAAAGAGAGGAATTTAACCTTTAAATAAACAATTGTTATTCATTGAATAAGCCCAAATCTAGTTGGGCATAAATAAATTTACTTATGTCAAAATTTATTTTAGCAACCTAGTCCATTTACTAAGTAAAACTTAAATGGGCTTCCTATATGCATCTAAGCCCAATAGCAAACATATAGGCTCACATAGGTCAAAATATTTGGATGGGCCCTATCATGTTACTAGGTTTACACAGATGAAAGAAATTGCAAAATTTACCTGTTACAAATTATTTATAAGATCTATTGTTAATTGAACTATGATTAAAATTAGATCATTAGATCTGTCGACAAGTTAATCATAGCAATTTAGATCAAATAAATAATAGGTTTGTAAAAAAAAATTTGAATACATAATATTATAATCAAACAATACAAACAATAATAACTGATTTGGAATATCTGAAAAGTAAGATAAAATATCTCAATTTTAAAATTTAAAATAAAATTAAATTTCAAAATAAATATCTTAACTAGAATTCAAATTTAGGTTGTTAGGGAATATTTGAAAAAATTCAAAAATTTAACAAACTCCTAAATTTCTTAAATTCTAACAAAAATTCAAAAAAATATCTAACCAATTTTTCAAATATCAAGTTTATTCAAAATTTAAATTTATTTAAAATTTCTAATAAGATAATATAATAAAATATCTTGAATTTTAAAATTTAGATATTTATATGGTTAGAATATTTCAAAAATATTACATATTCTATGCTTAACTAACAAATCAAAGAACATGTATAGTACTCTTGAGATCGAACCTAACCATATCAAGATTAAGATCATTTGATCTAAGATCAACGGGTGATATTGAATTGAATAGATATTACGGTAAATTTTAATATATCTAATCAAAGTTCAATATCGGTCCCTTCCGATGTATACTCCATACATCCGATGCTGGTAAACTTTGCCAATGTCCTGGAAAGGACATAACACTTATCCAAGGTGTAAGAATACCTATCGCTGATTATCCCATGTCAGTCTAAATCCAGTGTTCTCACAAATAAGGGAATAAACTTTCGAACATATAATTAAGATTATATTCCACTATGTTGACAACACTATAATCATTAACAAATTCATATGTTCTGGACTTAAATAGAATTCATACATTATGTACCTATAATCATGAAATAAATCATGTGAACCATGCAACATTAAATGTTATTTCTGATCTATATTAATAAGTAAATCTGATTATATTGAAATGAGTTTTATTTAGGGCATAAAACCCAA
Organism: Cannabis sativa; assembly: GCF_029168945.1. Taxonomy (NCBI): domain Eukaryota; kingdom Viridiplantae; phylum Streptophyta; class Magnoliopsida; order Rosales; family Cannabaceae; genus Cannabis; species Cannabis sativa. The sequence continues at coordinate 21,968,318 of NC_083607.1, forward strand.
CAGCCTGCTCTTTCATTACTTGCTGCTCGACCTCCTCAGCGATTAAGGCCAAGTCTACCACTCTCTTATACAGAGTGTCATGTGATGTGGTAATTTTCAAGTCCAGACTGATTGTAGCATTGAGCCCTTCAACGTACTTCTGTTTTCTGGTGAAATCTGTAGGCACTAGATCACCAGCAAATTTTGACAACCGATCAAACTCCAGAGTATACTCGGCCACAGACATCTTTCCCTGAGTAAACTTCACAAAATCTTTGTGATGTGAAGTCCTCTTAGCAACATTATAAAACTTTTCTTCAAAAAAGGTTTCTTAAATTCCTCGCATGTCATTATACTGACATCTCAGGTCTGACTTACTATATCCCACCAGACGCGGGCATGGTCTTGAAACATAAAGGTCGCACAATTCACTCTCTCAGTTCCCGTCACCCACATATTATCGAGGATACGGGTAAAAGTACTCATCCACTGATCAGTCTTAATAATATCAATACCTCCCACAAAAGTCGGAGGTTGTAGCCTCGAACACAGAGTCCCGGTGCGGCATAATATACCCTTGGTTACCCACCACTGGCACAGGTGCTGGTGGTAACCCTTGATTAGCTGGGCAGCCTGTTGCCTTAAACGTTGCAACTCTTCCTCTTGACGAAGTATGACACTTCGCATTTCTTGAAACATCTACTGCCAGTCAGCAGGAGGATTAGCATTATCAGCCCCCGCATTATCCCCCAGATTCTGCGGAGGTGGAGGCAGTGCTGGTGGATCGGTTCAGGTAGCCCCGGGCTCTACTTGCTCACCCTGTGGTCTAGATGATTGCGGAAGGTCCACTACTAGTACCCCTGTAATCAACAACCACAGCGAATTAAGCACCAATACCAAACTTACGCACTTATTGCCTTAAACCCTAACTCATCTATTTACCTCATAACATATTCACATAAAAAAAATAGCATTTATAGCATGGCATCACATAACACATGCATACTCTAGATGCTTGCATACTGCCTAAAATGGAAAGCGGTAAACAGATGATCACACAAACAGTAAAGTATTTACTCTCAATACTTACTGCACCATGAGTCGAGCTTATCTCTGACGACTACATGTTCGGCAGGTCTACAGGAAGTAAAAAAAAACATTGGCACTCTGATACCAAATTGTAACGCCCTAAACAATTAGGCACGTTACCCAATGTTTATGAAAACCTAATCCCATATATCAGGATTACTAATCAAAATAGCGCAGAATTTAAACTTTTATATTAAATAGAATGAAAATAAGACTTGCAATACATATAAACTTTTTAAACAGTTGGGATCACAAAAATATTTAAAAACTCGATTACAAGTCATTTTTCTTTCTAGCCGACCTAAGCGGCAAAATAGAATTCAAAAGCTCAACACTGGTAGACCCTTAACCCGCTTGGTCTGATATGGCACGAACATGTACATTGTTCGCCCTGCTCCTGAAACTCATGGTTGATCAGCTAATGACTTACCCTTTCCTGCACAGTAGAGCACCCGTGAGCCAAGCCCAGCAAGACAGTATAAATCATAACAAATATAATATGCTTATCATACTATTTAAACAGATATGCCATTCACATATGTCTGTATGATACAGACCTGCATATCACACCGACATGCCCATTTATGTCTACATGGCGTAGACCTATGTGTTGTGCTCACACATCTATTTAAATCTACATGACGTAGACCCACGGGTTGCTCTCACACATCTAAATACATTAAGGCCATAGAATTGGTTCATCTCGGTTATGGTTACCGAGTCCAACCTAATTATGCCTTGAGCGCATAATCCCTAAATCTCATTTCAATTAACATGGCATGGCATTTATACACATATATCACTAGGGTAATAACCCTAGGCTATTAGACTGTTCCTATTAGGGTAATAACCCTAATCCCATTTACTGAACATTCATGCATATCATTCTCAATATAAGCGCCACTATGCATACTCTACGTGCTAATCACTGTCTTACCTGTTGTCCAGCAATGGATTGAGATTCCGAATCCCTGGGTGTTCCTGATCAGGTGCCGGTAATCCTAGTCACACAAATCTAGGATATTTCTGTTGGGTTTTATGCCCTAAATAAAACTCATTTCAATATAATCAGATTTACTTATTAATATAGATCAGAAATAACATTTAATGTTGCATGGTTTACATGATTTACTTCATGATTATATGTACATAATGTATAAATTCATTGGAAACCCTTTTCACATACTTGATCCTGTTTATTGTGCCGTCAACACATTGGAAAGTAAACATGACTATGTGAATAAAGTTTCCTAGATTTATCAGACATAGGGTTTTACTGATATGATAATCTACAACAGAGTTTACTTGCATTTGGAGAAGTGCTATGTTCTTTCCAGAGCATTGGTTAAAGTAAAGCTCAGGTTGGATGCATGGAGTATGTATCGGAAGGGACCGATATTGAACTTGGACTTAGATTTAATTAAACTTACCGTAAAATCTATTCAAGTCAATATCGCCTAGTTGATCCTAGATCAAATGTTCTTAATCCTGATATGATTAGGCTCAATCTTGAAAGGCTATTTGTGTTCTTTGATTTGTTAGTTAAGCCTACTTTTAAGTCAGGGTGATATGTACATTTTGGGAACACGGTAGTGCAATTGAGTGGGAGCGCTAGCATAAACATGGAATCTATAGCTTCTATCTGGCGAATAGTACGCAAAGGATGATCTCCTTCGAGCTTGACCAAACGAACATAAATGGTGGAGTACTCATTTCACATAAGCTGAAATATCATTTATACGGGGTCAAGTATTTTAAGGATAAAATACATTGTAGGGTGTAACGGTAATTTAATCCCTTTATAGTGTAGATCATTCATATAGAGGATCATTGATCACATTAGGATTATAACAATGGATAACTAATGATGTGTCTATATGGTGGAACATATAGAGCATTCTATATACTGAGAGTGCAATTCTAAGTTCTATGCGTGGATTCAACGAAGAATTAATAAGTTAGTGAATTTTAGTGCTAAATTCTTGATCTACTTATTGGAAGCTCGGTTATATAGACCCATGGTCCCCGCACTAGTTGAGATAATATTACTTGTAAGACTCATGTAATTGGTTTTTATTAATCAATTATAATTCTCAAATTAGACTATGTCTTTTTGTGAATTTTTCACTAAGTAAGATCGAAATTGTAAAGAAAGAGTTTATAGGGGCATATTTGTTAATTATGATACTTTGTATGGTTCAATTAATAAATATGATAAATGACAATATTATTTAATAATTATTTATAGTTATTAAATAGTTAGAATTGGCATTTAAATGGTTGAATTAGAAAATTGGCGTTTTTGAGAAAATCAGATGCAGAAAAGGTAAAACTGCAAAATTGCAAAAAGTGAGGCCCAAATCCACTAAGCATGGCTAGCCACTTTTGTAGGCAATTTAAACTGATATTTTCATTATTTTAATGCCAAATAATTCAAACCTAACCCTAGTGGAATGCTATAAATAGATAGTGAAGGCTTCAGGAAAATTACACTTAAATTTTATATTTTTCCTTCAGAGAAAAACCTGAGCCTTCTCTCTCCCTATCTTTGGCTGAACCCACTCTCTCTCTCTCTTCCTCATTGAGATTTCGAAATTCTTAGTGTAAGAGTAGTGCCCACACACAGCAAGTGATACCTCAATCATAGTGAGGAAGATCGTGAAGAAAGACATTCAGCAAAAGGAGTTTCAGCATCAAAGATTCAGAGAAAGAGATCCAGGTTCAGATATTGATAATGCTCTGCTACAGAAAGGAATCAAGGGCTACATATCTGAACGGAAGGAGTCATTATATTTTGCTGCACCCAATGTAAGGTTTCCTAAACCTTATATGTGTTTATTTCATCGTTTTAGAAAGTTCATATTTAGGGTGTTAAACAACATACTTTTGAGTAGATCTAAGATGCTGGTAAAATAATTTCCAACAATTTCACACTTAGGGTTAACCCCTGGTTCCATACTCTTAAAATTCAATCATGGCATTTCAAATTCAGATAATCATACAGAGCTCGGAACGAGCTTACCAACGATATAAAGAACTCCCAAATCGGAGTTTGGAATCAGAAGTTAAGCATTTTTAAAACTTCAACTCGAAACTGCCCAAAAATAAGAGAGCGGGCCGCGACATGCCCAGACCATGTCGCGACACCTGGGACAAAACTTTGGTTCCACCAAAAAGGGGCGGGCCGTGAGCATGTCGCGGCATCTGGGTTCCAAACCCAAAAACCAGCAAGCTTTTCAACGAATTTCAGCAAGAAATATCAATCATTTCACTCCAATTTCTCAACAAAACTTTTAAATTAACAAATAGGATTACTAGCAATTAATAGATGCTCAAATAATGCATTTCATGCATCAAAATCCCCATAACAATACCAAAATTCAGACTGCTCAAAACAACACAAATCTAGCTTAAACTTATCAAGATTCAAGTTTAAGAACATGAACTCAAACCCAACACAAATCCCTTAAAATCCAGCAGCAAAAACCCCATAAAAACACATGATTCCAAGATGGAAAATACCGTATTGTCTTACTCCATGCTCAACAATAAAATTCTCAACCAAATCATACAATAGCACACTCAATTCATCAAAATCACAACAACACTTAAGAACATGCAATCACAAGAGAAAAATACAATTCAAGACATGCTTTTACCACAATAATTCAGCAAGAATTCACCATTAAATTCTACATAAACTTAGCAAGAAGTTACCTAAATTCCAAGCTCAAGAATCCACAATTCCAAAGCTTCAATCAACAACCAACTTCAAGCAATTCTTAAACAACTCAAGTTGAAAATCAAATAGGGTTAAAGGGAGAGAGAGGGTTCGGGTGAGAGGGAGACATATTGTCATTTAATATATTTATTAATTTAGACATATAAAGTATCTTAATTAATAAATAAATCTAGAATCTCTTTTCTTTACAATTTCGCCCTTGGTTAGTGAAAATTCATAAAGTAGACATAGTCTAACTTTAGAATTATAATTGATTAATTAAAATCCATTAACTGAGTCTTACAACCAGTATGGTCTCAACTAGTATGGGGACCATGGGCCTATATTTCCGAGCTTCCAATAAGTCGAACCGAATTTACCAAGTAAATTCCCTAACTTATTAATTCCTTATTGAATCCACACTTAGAACTTGGAATTGCACTCTCAATCATATAGAACGCTCTATATATTCCACGATATAGATACGTCATTAGTTATCCATTGTTATAATCCTAATTTGATCAATGACCCTCTAATAGATGATCTACATTGAATGGGCACTAAGTTACCATTACACCTTCAATGTATTTTATCCTTAAAACACTTAGCTCCGTAAAAATAATATTTCAGCGAAGTGAAATGAGATCTCCACCATTTATCTCTATTTAGCCAAGCTCAAAGGATATAGTCGTTTCACTTCTAAATTCCTATAGAAGTTATAGAATCCATATTTATGTTAGCGCTCCCACTCAATTATACTATCATGTTCCCAAAATGTACGTATCACCCTGACCCAAATGTAGGCTTAACTAACAAATCAAAGAACATGTATAGTACTCTTGAGATCGAACCTAACCATATCAAGATTAAGATCATTTGATCTAGGATCAACGGGTGATATTGAATTGAATAGATATTACGGTAAATTTTAATATAACTAATCAAAGTTCAATATCGGTCCCTTCCGATGTATACTCCATACATCCGATACTGGTAAACTTTGCCAATGTCCTAGAAAGGACATAACACTTTTCCAAGGTGTAAGAATACCTATCGCTAATTATACCATGTCAGTCTAAATCGAGTGTTCTGACAAATCAGGGAATAAACTTTCGAACATATAATTAAGATTAAATTCCACTGTGCTGACAACACTATAATCATTAACAAATTCATATGTTCTGGACTTAAATAGAATTCATACATTATATATATAATCATGAAATAAATCATGTGAAACATAAAATGTTATTTCTGATCTTTATTAATAAGTAAATCTGATTATATTGAAATGGGTTTTATTTAGGGCACAAAACCCAACATGAATAGCCACGTGGAGGGTGAGCAACAAGAAGAAGGTTTGTTAGATGAAAGAGTAGATACTGTTGTTGGGTTTTATGCCCTAAATAAAACTCCATTTCAATGTAATCTATTTTATTCAACATCAATAAAGAAACAGAAGTATTTTTCATTCATTTGTGTATGTTTTGGTTCACTTTATCAATTGCTTGTCTATTTGATTTATAAATTCATCTGAAACCCTTTTCACATACTTGATCCTGTTTATTATGTTGTCAACACTTTGGAAAGTAAACATGACTATGTGAATAAAGTTTCCTAGATTTATCAGACACAGGGTTTTACTGATATGATAATCTACAATAAGAGTTTACTTGCATTTGGAGAAATGCTATGTTCTTTCCAGAACATTGGTTAAAGTAAAGCTCAGGTTGGGTGCATGGATTATGCATCGGAAGGGACCGATATTGAACTTTGACTTAGATTTATTAAACTTACCGTCTATTCAAGTCAATATCGCCTAGTTGATCCTAGATCAAATGATCTTAATCTTGTTATGATTAGGCTCAATCTTAAAAGGTTATTCGTGTTCTTTGATTTGTTAGTTAAGCCTACTTTTAGGTCGGGGTGATACGTACATTTTGGGAACACGGTAGTGCAATTGAGTGGGAGCGCTAACATAAACATGGAATCTATAGCTCTATCTGGCGAATAGTAAGCAAAGGATGATCTCCTTCGAGCTTGACCAAACGAAAATAAATGGTGGAGTACTCATTTCACATAAGCTGAAATATCATTTATACGGGGTCAAGTGTTTTAAGGATAAAGTACATAGTAGGGTGTAACAGTAATCTAATCCCTTTACAGTGTAGATCATTCATATAGAGGATCATTGATCAAATTAGGATTATAACAATGGATAACTAATGATGTGTCTATATGGTGGAACATTTAGAGCATTCTATGTACTGAGAGTGCAATTCTAAGTTCTATGCGTGGATTCAACGAAGAATTAATAAGTCAGTGAATTTAGGTTATAAATTCTTGATCTGCTTATTAGAAGCTCAGTTATATAGACCCATGGTCCCCCCACTAGTTGAGATAATATTTCTTGTAAGACTCATATAATTGGTTTTGATTAATCAATTATAATTCTCAAATTAGACTATGTCTGTTTGTGAATTTTTTCACTAAGTAAGGGCGAACTTGTAAAGAAAGAGTTTTAGGGGAATATTTGTTAATTATGATACTTTGTATGGTTCAATTAATAAATATGATAAATTACAATATTATTTAATAATTATTTATAGTTATTAAATAGTTAGAATTGGTATTTAAATGGTTGAATTAGAAAATTGGCGTTTTTGAGAAAATCAGATGCAAAAGTGATAAAACTGCAAAATTACAAAAAGTCAGGCCCAAATCCATACTGCCATGGCCGGCCACTTTTATAGGAATTATCCTCTGATATTTTCATTATTTTAATGCCAAATAATTCAAACCTAACCCTAGTGGAATGCTATAAATAGATAGTGAAGGCTTTAGGAAAATTACACTTTTCATTCAGAAAAACCTGAGCCTCTCTCTCTCTATCTGGGCGCCTGCCTCTCTCTCTTCTTCCTTAAGATTTAGAAATACTTAGTGATTAGAGTAGTGCCCACACACAACAAGTGATACCTCAATCATAGTGAGGAAGATCGTGAAGAAAGACTTTCAACAAGAAGGAGTTTCAGCACTAAAGAATCAGAGAAAGAGATCCAGGTTCAGATCTTGATAATACTCTGCGACAGAAAGGATACAAGGGTTAGAGATCTGAACGAAAGGAGTCATATTATTTCGCTGCACCCAATGTAAGGTTTACTAAACTTTATATGTGTTTATTTCATCGTTTTAGAAAGTTCATATTTAGGGTGTTAATCAACATACTTGTGAGTAGATCTAAGATCCTGGTAAAATAATTTCCAACAACTTGCCTCAAAGCCATGGTAATTGATTTGCTTGCAAGAAATTTGGACTTAAAATCATTGTTTGATGTTTTGGATGGTATCATGTTGTATTGAGTGTTATATGATGATTGATTGATGTTTGCGAATTTTCGTGAAAAAGAATTGAATATCTGTTTCTGGAATTATTTTTATTGGATAGTATGGAAAAAATTAAGCAATTTACTTTTTTACGGAACTCAATTTCGATTTAATTTCAATTAGTTATGATTTTTTGAAGTTTCGAAAAAAATCAAGAATCGTGCAACAGGGTTTCGCGCGCGGAAATCATGCTGGAACCCCCCTTACGCCGAGAAACCTCGAGTGAGCACTCCCCTGCGCGCGCGGACGAGTATGCACAGCATACCGTCCGTACAGCTCGCATTTTTTTCGTTTTTCTTCAATTTTTAATGCTATTTTATGGATTTAACTTCCGATTTTTGGTGTAGTTCTGTATTTATACATTTACTATTCCTAATTCAATTCTAATTATCATAATTAAATTAATTAATTTTTTTTTAATTTAATTCATGATATTAGTGTAATTTGAATTTGAAAATAGTAAATATCTATCTTTTTCTTAATTATCTATCTTATTTTTAAATTTGATTATATCTTATTTTATTTTTAAATTTAAGGTGAGATATTAAATTTTTTAAATTAATTTTTTTTTAAATAATTTGACCTTATTTAAATTTAAAATAAGATAACTATAATCATGTAATTTTAAATAGATGTAATATATTTTGCTAACTTTTAAATTTTGTTATTTTATTTATTTAAATTAAATCATAAAATCTGAAAAAGATATTTATTTATCTTTTTTAATTTTTATTTATAAAATAACATTAAATTTTTTAAAAGTAGTTAGCAAATTTTGAAATGATATTTAGGTTGGTTGAAACCTAATTTTTCAAAATTGTAGGTTTAATTTTAAATATTATTTTACTAATTTCGAAAATATTTAAATTTTATTTTATTTTATTATTTTTCGAAAATAATTTTTTTTATTTAATTAATTTTTCGAAATTATTTATTTAAAATTAAATAAATCCTACATCCAACTATCCAGCTAACCTTGTTGCAGGAGTATGTGTTTTAGCTTGTTTGTAAGTTTTTAAAACCTATTATTACTTGATTGCAAATAGCCATGGTTAACTTGTTGACAGATACAATGATCTGATTTTAACTCATGGCTCTCTTGGTCAAGTAAATAATTTGTAACAGGTATATTTACAATCTTCTTTCATCTGTGTATGACCTAACAACATGATAGGATCCATCCAAATTGTGTGCCTGTGTGAGCCTATGTGTTTAATTTTATTATAGATGCATATAGGTTGTTATTGCTAAATAAAATATCATAGTTCTTGATAGATTTTATTTAGGCCCATTTAGTTTTGGGCCTATTCAATTAATAACAGTTGTTCATTTTAAGGTTAAATTCCTCTCTTTTGGGCCTTGTGTGAGACTTGGGAGCCATAGAAGTGGGTACGACATACTGAACCCATCACCCCCTCACATGAACCACCCCAATTGTGAAGGCACATTTTCCTGATTTGAATAACTGTACTAGGTTAATTAAATTAGTTTAACCTAATAAAATTGATTCACAACCTAATTAATTTCATTTATTTTGAAATTAATTTAAGAAAACCATAGTTTAAAGAATTTTTATTCTAAGCTAAACTATATGTATTTTCTTGTATTTAATTAAATATAGAATTATAACAATCTAGATTCTTTCTGAAGCTTAATTTAAATTTTTCATTAAATATTCCTATTTAAGTTGATATTTAGTTATCTCTAACTAATCAACTTAAATCTGAATATCTTTTAGATTTAAAATTTCAAAATTAAGTTGAGGAATTTTAAGAATTGGTTATTAAGATTCTTTAGATATTTTTTAAGTTGATATTTTTTCAAATATTAACTTAAAATGGAATATTTTTAAATTAAGTGGTTATAACTTAATTTTAATTTAATTAAATCTAATTTGAAAGATATTTAAGTTGATTTTTTAGATTCCTCTAAAAACAACTTAAACAAGATATTTTCAAATTTGTTCCATTATATTCGAATTTATTTTTCGAATTTAAATAATAATTGAAATTTAATTAAAGTTGATTTTTTACTTAAACCAACTTTAATTTGTAATTTTTCATTATTATAATATGGAACTTGTTCCATTTTTTATTCGAATTTATTTTTCGAATTTAAATATAATTGAGATTTAATTAAAGTTGATTTTTTATTTAAACCAACTTTAATTTGTAATTTTTCATTATTATAATATGAAACTGATGATTAAATAAAATACATATTTTTTTAAATAATGAGCTTTAATCAAAAGATATTCGATCTCCATTGTTGGTCTTACAAAAGTTAAATTTTTTCAATATAACCTCGAGACGCTAGACTTTGTCCCCCTATGGATGGTTATTCGTTGAACACTTTTAACACCGTAAGATTTCATTTGATAAGTGTTTTGTGAGTTTTCGTCTCTATTAGACTCTCCCCTACAGTGACTACTTAGAGATAAACTCATAAAACATGAAACAATGGTGGAAGCTCATAAAATGAGAATAACCTTGACTCTCGCCTACCGGGAAAACGTTGGATTCTCATTTTGATCGAATAAAAGGTTGCTAAAATGTTTAATTTTAGATGAGCTGACTACTCTATTCAACTAATGTTATCTTTGACTCTCGCCTACTGGGACAATGTATTTCATTATGTTGGAAACCTTGGAAAATAAACTATGTTAGATTTAGTAGTTTTATAACATACGTGATTATTTGTTATTTTCTGAACTTGTGTATGAATATGAACCAAAACCATACTTCTGTTTTATTGATGTGTTGTAGTGCCAATAACCCTCATCCCATTCCACTCCTAGTTAATATCTTAGCAATTGAACTTGAAGTTATAAACTCCTTGTCAGAGTAATACTTCACATATGCTCATGATGGACATTAAATTCCAGAAAGCAGGTAAGCTGGGAATTATTCACTCTGAAGAGCAAATAGTTCATACCTCCACAAATCCTACTATTTCGAGCTTAGTTGAGAAGATAAGAGAAAGTGATTTCACTTCGTCAAGTTATACTTCACAACAAATTGTACCATCAAGAACAACAAATCACAAACGAATAAGCAGTAATGCTTTAGTCTATGAATCATGTGTGTTGGAGAATGATAAATCCATTTGGATTCTTGATTCTGGGTCTATAAACCATGTAAGTTGTTCATTGAAATTGCTTGAAAATTGGAATTATTTGAAATTTGGAGAGTTGAAACTTAAGGTTTGTAATGGCGAAATGGTTTCGGTTAGAGCTAGAGGAAAAGCAAAACTCAAGTTTCAAAACAAAATTTTGGAATTAGACAATGTCTTATACATTCCAAATTTCAGTAGAAACTTGGTTTCTGTTTCATGCTTACAATTGCAACAATACAAATTAGATTTTTTGAGTTCTGGTTCTACCATTTCTAGAAATGACATTCAAATTTGTGTTGCATCCATGGAACATGGGCTTTATGTTCTTAGACCAGAAACACCATTTGCCCTACATAACGAACTTTTTAAAGTAGCTAAACCTAGAAACCACAAAAAGCAAAAGATCGTTGATGATAATGAAACATATATATGGCATTTACGTTTAGGTCATATAGGCTTTGATAGACTCAATAGGCTAACCAAAGACGGTCCATTAAAAAATGTCGTCCTAGGTGAACTGCGAGTATGCGAGTCCTGCCTAGAAGGAAAAATGACTCAACGTTCTTTCTCTGCAAAGGGAGAGCGTGCCAAACGACCCCTAGGGTTAGTGCATTCCGATGTCTGCGGACCTTTGAATGTAAAAGCCTGAGGTGGTTATGAGTACTTTGTCACTTTCATTGACGATTACTCTAGATATGGACATATTTACCTTATGCATAAGAAATCTGAAATATTTGCAAAGTTTCAGGAATTTCACGCATTGGCTCAAAACTAATTAGGTAAATAATTAAAGATCTTGCGAACTGATAGGGGTGGAGAATATATCGATATGCAGTTCAAAGATCATTTAATTGAACTTGGAATTGAATCCCAATTAACCGCCCCTAGCACTCCACAACAAAATGGAGTTGCAGAAAGACGAAATCGCACGCTTTTGGAAATGGTTAGGTCCATGCTTAGTTTTTCAACTCTACCAACGTCCTTCTGGGGATATGCAATTCAGATGGCAACCGAAATTTTAAATGTTGTTCCATCTAAATCAATCCCTAAGACACCTTTAGAACTATGGATTGGTCGTACACCTAGTTTACGCCATTACAGAATCTGGGGGTGCCCTGCTCATGTCTTAAGAAAGAAAGACGGCAAACTTGAGTTACGAACTAAAGTTTGCATGTTTATCGGAAATTCTAAAGGGACTAGGGGTGGACTATTTTATAGTCGCAAGGATGATAAAGTGTTTGTTTCAACAAATGCCACTTTCCTTGAAGATGACTATATTAAGAATTTCAAATCACAAAGTAAAGTAGTGTTGGAGGAAATGTTTTCAGATATAAGTCCTTCCAATGTTCCGTCCTCTTCCACTCGTGAAGAGGACAATCCCACTCCCTCAGTCGAACCAACTGAGAGAACTACTACCAAAGTTCCTGTTCAGAAGATCACCGCTCCTCTTCGTAGTGGGAGGGTTTCAACAAAACCAGCTCGTTATGGCTTGGATGGTGAAATCAATATGGTCGTTGGTGACGGTATTGAAGACGATCCATTAACCTATAAACAGGCAATGGCTAGTCCGCAACGGAAACGATTGTCGGCTGGCATGGATTTAGAAATGGATTCCATGAAAAAGAACAAAGTCTGGGAATATGTAGACGCACCTGACGACTATCATCCGATAGGATGCAAGTGGGTTTACAAGAAGAAAAGAGGAGCTGGAGGCGAAGTCGAAAATTTTAAAGCTAGACTTGTAGCCAAGGGTTATACCAAAAGAGAAGGCGTGGACTATGAGGAAACTTTTAATCCTATTGCCATGCTCAAATCCTTCCAAATTCTTCTCTCCATAGCTGCTGCTTTCGATTATGAAATCTGGCAAATGGATGTCAAGACTGCCTTCCTTGATGGAGTACTTGAAGAAACCATCTATATGGAGCAACCAGAAGGCTATGTTCTTCCAGGGCAGGAAAAAAAAGTTTGAAAATTAAATAGGTCTATCTATGGACTTAAGCAAGCTTCTCGCTCATGGAACAAAAGGTTTGATGAAATCATCAAGACATACGACTTTCTTCAGAATGAAGATGAACCTTGTGTTTACCAACTCAAGGAAGACCAAGTAGTAGTATTCCTGGTCCTTTATATTGATCACATTTTGATTATTGGAAACCATATCAAGAAAATGACTCACATCAAGGAATGGCTTAATACTCAATTTGATATGAAAGATTTGGGTGAAGCAGCCTATGTTCTTGGTATTCAGATTATCAGAAACTGGAAGAACAGATCTCTTGCTCTCTCTCAAACAACTTACATTGACAAAGTTTTAGAGAGATTCTCCATGAACAACACCAATGGGGCAAACATGCCTTCTAGATATGGTATCCGTCTATCTATGGAACAGTCTCCGACTGATCCTCAAGAGATAGAGGACATGGCGAAAATTCCTTATGCTTCTGCAGTTGGAAGTCTAATGTATGCAATGTTATGCACTAGACCTGACATCTGCTATGCAGTTGGAATCGTGAGCAGGTATTAGTCAAATCCAGGACAACAACATTGGAATGTAGTTAAGTATATTCTGAAATACTTAAAGAGTACAAGAGATCTAGTATTAGTCTACAAGGGTGGTGCTTTAAATCCTATACGCTATACTGATTCAGATTTCCAGGCAAGTCTTGAAGACAGGAAATCTACATCTGGGATGGTGTTTACTCTTGGGGGTGGAGCAGTGGTTTGGAGAAGTGCAAAACAAACCGCGATATCGGACTCGACGATGGAAGTTGAATACATAGCTGCAGCCGAAGCTGCTAAAGAACTTTTCTGGCTAAGAAAGTTCTTCACCAGCATCGGTGTCGTGCCTGGAATGGAAAAGCCTCTGGTCCTACTTTGTGATAATAATGGAGCAATAGCCAACAGTAAGGAACCTCGAAGCCACAAGAGAAGCAAACACATAGAGAGAAAGTATCACATTATCAGAGAATATGTGGCAAGAGGGGATGTACTGGTTGAGAAAGTGGACACAGAAGATAACTTAGCTGATCCATTCACCAAAGTCTTGGCCGTGACTGCATTTGAAAAGCACCGTCAGAATTTAGGATTAATTGATATGTACTGATTAGTTTTATATTAGTGCAAGTGGGAGTTTGTTGGATTTTATGCCCTAAATAAAACTCCATTTCAATGTAATCTATTTTATTCAACATCAATAAAGAAACAGAAGTATTTTTCATTCATTTGTGTATGTTTTGGTTCACCATATCAATTTCTTGTCTATTTGATTTATAAATTCATCTGAAACCCTTTACACATACTTGATCCTGTTTATTGTGATGTCAACACTTTGGAAAGTAAACATGACTATGTGAATAATTTTTCCTAGATTTATCAGACACAGGGTTTTACTGATATGATAATCTACAACAAGAGTTTACTTGCATTTGGAGAAATGCTATGTTCTTTCCAGAACATTGGTTAAAGTAAAGCTCAGGTTGGGTGTATAGAGTATGCATCGGAAGGGACCGATATTGAACTTTGACTTAGATTTATTAAACTTACCGTAAAATCTATTCAAGTCAATATCGCCTAGTTGATCCTAGATCAAATGATCTTAATCCTGTTATGATTAGGCTCAATCTTAGGAGGCTATTCGTGTTCTTTGATTTGTTAGTTAAGCTTACTTTTAGGTCAGGGTGATACGTACATTTTGGGAACACGGTAGTGCAATTGAGTGGGAGCGCTAACATAAACATGGAATCTATAGCTTCTATCTGGGGAATAGTAAGCAAAGGATGATCTCCTTCGAGCTTGACCAAACGACAATAAATGGTGGAGTACTCATTTCACATAAGCTGAAGTATCATTTATACGGGGTCAAGTGTAATAAGGATAAAATACATAGTAGGGTGTAACGGTAATCTAATCCCATTACAGTGTAGATCATTCATATAGAGGATCATTGATCAAATTAGGATTATAACAATGGATAACTAATGATGTGTCTATATGGTGGAACATATAGAACATTCTATATACTGAGAGTGCAATTCTAAGTTCTATGCGTGGATTCAACGAAGAATTAATAAGTCAATGAATTTATGTTATAAATTCTTGATCTGCTTATTGGAAGCTCGGTTATATAGACCCATGGTCCCCCCACTAGTTGAGATAATATTGCTTGTAAGACTCATATAATTGGTTTTGATTAATCAATTATAATTCTCAAATTAGACTATGTCTGTTTGTGAATTTTTTCACTAAGTAAGGGCGAAATTGTAAAAAAAGAGTTTTAGGGGTATAGTTGTTAATTATGATACTTTTTATGGTTCAATTAATAAATATGATAAATGACAATATTATTTAATAATTATTTATAGTTATTAAATAGTTAGAATTGGCATTTAAATGGTTGAATTAGAAAATTGGCGTTTTTGAGAAAATCAGATGCAAAAGTGATAAAACTGCAAAATTGGAAAAAGTCAGGCCCAAATCCATACTGCCATGGCCGGCCACTTTTATAGGAATTATCCTCTGATATTTTGATTATTTGAATGCCAAATAATTCAAACCTAACCCTAGTGGAATGCTATAAATAGATAGTGAAGGCTTCAGGAAAATTACACTTTTCATTCAGAAAAACCTGAGCCTCTCTCTCTCTCTATCTGGCCGCCCACTCCCTCTCTCTCTTCTTCCTTAAGATTTCGAAATACTTAGTGATTAGAGTAGTGCCCACACACAGCAAGTGATACCTCAATCATAGTGAGGAAGATCGTGAAGAAAGACTTTCAGCAAGAATGAGTTTCAGCACTAAAGAATCAGAGAAAGAGATCCAGGTTCAGATCTTGAGAATACTCTGCGACAGAAAGGATACCAGGGTTAGAGATCTGAATGGAAGGAGTCATATTGTTCCGCTGCACCCAATGTAAGGTTTACTAAATTTTATATGTGTTTATTTCATCGTTTTAGAAAGTTCATATTTAGGGTGTTAATCAACATACTTGTGAGTAGATCTAAGATCCTGGTAAAATAATTTCCAACAACTGTGATATTGGAGGATGAGGAAGCACATGACATCATTGATTCGACTTCATCAATGATATTGACTAATAAACCACCAATGAATTCATGTATTTCATCAACACCATATTATATCTTCTACGAGCTACGAATGACTTTTCCCCAAGGTCATCATCCAAAGTCTTATGTTGTTGGTACTGATTTTGATTCAAACTCATCGCTTGCCAAGCTTGAAGGCAAGTACAAAAACAATTTTCAAGTTGTCTTGCATGACGCTTATTACGGGCGTCAACCGCTTGTTGATGTGGCGCTCAGGTAAGTTTCCTTTCCTTTTTCTTTAATGTCACATTGGGGACAATGTGTCACTTTAGTTTAGGGGGTGACTTAAATTTTTCTTTTATTTTTTTGTTTTTAAGTTTTATGTCTTTTAATTTTTAATTTTTAGTTTTTATTATTGTTAGTCAATTTGATTAATTTGAGTCAATTTGAAAGTAGGTAGATAGCATGATTTGAAAGTTTATTTGAAAAATTCGTGTGCTTGGTGATATTAGATTCTTGACTAGTCTCAATTTTGTGCTTTAAAAGAACATGAAATCATATTAAGTAATTTTCTAGTAATTGAATTTGTTTATGTATGCTAATTCGAACATGTGAAAAGTTGTTTGAAATAAATTGTAGAACTTTCTTGCTTGCTATTTGAGGCAAAATAATAAATTATGCATGACTAGGAAAGTGATTCAGGCAATTTTTTGGATCGATTGTGCCTTTCAAGCCATCCCTATAACTTTATCCTTCTTACCCTTTTGAGCCTTAACATATTCTTTGTTCTACACATATTGAGCCTAAAAAGATAAACCCATGAATATCCACAATTTTACCCTAATTATACCATAAGTAGATCTTTAGTTTGGGGGAATTTGGATGGGAAGTTTGTTATATGTGTGTGGAAAAATTGTGAAAATTGAGAGAATATAAAAAAAATTGATTGGAAACAACTTGAAAAAAGAGAAAAGAAAGAAAAATCTGACAACCAGTGTCAAATCTAGAAAAAAAAAAGATAAATATAAAGTTGTTGCAATCTGTTTGAAAAAAAAAAAGAGAAAAAAAATATCTCTCATACAATTAGAAAAAGGGGTATTGGGATTGTGTGAAAAATATTTTGGGTTACATGATTATAGAAGCTTATGGTATAGGAAAGCCTAAATGACTATTTCAACTACCTTTACCCTAAGCCTAACACTACAAGCCTAGAAAGACCTTCTGATTCTTCGTTGTGCATAAATTTTCTTAGTGGAGAATAGTAAGTATTGCAAGCATATGGAATTTTGGGTTAGTGGATTGATGATTGTAATTGGCATGGATAAAGTGATTTAATTTTTAGTTAATTGCATTCTATGGTTTCATGAGCTAAATGAAAATAAATTGAAATTTGCCAATGGTGTAATTGAACTGAAATTCTAGATTATATGCATAAGTGAATTTTTTCCTAATCATGTTATTGAAGCTACTTGAAAATTATCATGTTTTGGATATTGACTTGTTTAATATTTATTTAGTATCTTACTCGAGGACGAGTAAAAGCTTAGTTTGGGGGAATTTGTTAGTTTATTTTTAGTATTAATTTTAGATTAATTTTAATATATTTATAATTCAGTTTTAATCATGTTTGGAGCATTTTTACGCTTGTTATCTTTTATTTTTGTAGATTTAAAATAAAAGAAGATTATAAAAATATCAAAGGAAAAAAATGGGAAAAAGATAAAAATATTCTCATAAAAAGATGATATTTAAAATAGAGAAACTTGTGCAAGAAAATAAATTAACATTTCAAACCTGAATACGACTACGTTCTGATTCGATTTTGGAAAAAGTCGAAGCCTAAAAGTTCTAGATCTCTCTTTTATCTTTCCAGAACATCTTGAATTGTCCAATTCCGAGTAATATCAAGAGAGTTATGGCCAAAAAACTATCAGTTGACGCAGCAGAAAAATCACCTCCTCTTCTAATCCTAAGAAAAATAGGTTTTCTAATCCTAAGGAGAATGGATTTTTTCTCTTCAGCGATTTTTATCTTATTTTATCATTTTTTTGGCTATAAAAGAAATGGACTTCAATAGTTTTGGTCAAGCAATTTTAGAATGAAAAATGAGTACGAATTTCAGAGATAGAAGTCAATACTGGAGACATTCTGCATAGGGTTTTCAGCATTATTTATTCTCTATCTTTTTTTCTTTCTTAAAGTTAATAGGTGTGATTTTGCTTCCATGAACATGTGTAGCTAAACACTTTATTAGGGTTACATGGATATTATTTGATATTACTTTATGGTATTAATATGATTTATTTTCCTCCAATTTCTATGTATTCTATTTCATTCGTGCATAATTACTTTTAATTGTCTGTTCACCAATTAATTGTCTATGATTTTGATGCGAGATCTGAGAAGTGAGTGTCAATTATGCTATAGTGAAATAGAATTGAATTTCGATATAGGACGAGAGTACCTATATGGTTTAGATAGCTTATAGAGTTTCTGTGTTTAATGCCTGTTGCATGTTAAATTTATCACGAGAGTAGAAAGTTTGCATGTAATTAAGGTTTATATATCTGAGAAGACTATTAATTACCTTAGTAAACCTGCTATTGCATAGAAATTAATAATAGGGAGATAATCATATTAGGCCATAATGAATAGAAACAATTGAAGTCGAAATCTTAATTTTTATTAACTGTTAATTTCCTTATTAGTTTAATTGCTTACTCTTTCACTGTTTTTATTTTCTAATTTTAATACTTTCTTAATTTTTATTCAACCAAATAGAAGTAAAAGTTTAATTTTAACGTACTTAACTACCATCCTCGTGGGATCAACCTCACTCTTGGTGAGTTTACTACTTGTCACGATACGTACTTGCGTGTACAAAATACACAACACTAATGAAACATTGAATAAATAAATAAGTATAACAAAATCAGTATAATGCTTTTTAAGTAAAATGATTGACAAATTGAAGAAAGAATAGTGTGTAGCAAAGTAATACAATAACAATAGTAATACATATCTTTATTGTATTTAGAATGATGAGATATGATCAAAGATTTTCCACCAAAGTCTAAATATGACTTTGGGCTGAGTGATATTCTACAAGCTAGACACCAATCAATGATATTTTTCTTTTTTTTAAATATATATAAATAAGATTTTCCTTTTTTACTATTGTTTGTTGGGATACATAACCTCCTGAAATAATAATCATGAGTAACTAAACAACAATAGCAGCAACAGTCTCTGCCATGTTTTATAGTAAAAATATTTGAAAGAATAAGTTAATGTTAATCAGCTTACAATAACAAAACATAAGATCCAAAAATATCTGTACAAGTATAAATAACTTTCTAGTAAATTTTAGAAACACACATTCAAGCAACAACCCCATAAGCTTAATTTTTAAAAACTACTATGTTTGATGATCATATTCTAGTAAATATGTGAGACTGTGGCATTACCATGTTTTCTGTACATCACAATCACTATTTTTTTTTTGAGGTAGGCTCTGGAGAATTGGGATCACATATGGCCATGCCACAGTCCATGAGTTCAAGAATTGGCAATTGTGTTGTGGTAAATTGAATGATAACCTTAAAAGATATTCTAATATATATATATATATATTACACAATAAATCAGATATTAACATAAGAAATGACCTTAAAAGATATTCTAATATATATAGATATAATTTAGGAGAATGTCACTAACATAACTCAAGAGGTCTCCACCACCGTGTGATTCATTGAAAAAATTATTTCTCTTGCCACTGAGAATTCCTAGAAGCAACCCACCTTATTAAATTTTGGTAGTTAATGATGTTGTAGAAAGCATAGGATTGTTGTCATATTAAGTGTAGCCTCCGCAAAGATTCCAGATCTAGCCTACCCCTGTTTAAACATTCATTAAAAATTGTTGATTACTGTCAAAGTTTAAGTCACAGGTAATTTAATTAAATAAATAATAACTTTAAAAAATAACAAAATATTTAATATAAATAATAATAATAATAATAATAATAAAAAAGCAATTACCTGATGGTCAATATCAATCGTTCTTGTTCTTTAGGTAGCACAACAGTAATTAATGATTTAATATGTAATCATGGATTGATACACATTGTTGTAACACAACAAGCCCCAAAGGACGCCAAAGCTCACACTCTCACCATGTCTTGTTGACACAAATGGTTGTTTTCAAAGAAAGTCAATCTTCTTTCGTCTTCCATATTGGAAAAGTTTACTTGTTCGACATTGTTTGGATGTCATGCATATTGAAAAAAATGTGTGTGAGAGTATTATTGGTACCTTACTTGATATTCCCAGCAAAACTAAGGACGGTCTAAATAGTCGTTTAGATCTCGTTGAAATGGGTATACAACAATCTCTGGGACCTGAGAAGAAAGGTGAACGATTATATTTGCCTCCTGCTTGTTTCACTTTGTCCAAAAAAGAAAAACAAACAGTTTGCAAATCACTTGCAAATATGAAAGTACCCGATGGTTACTCGTTTAACATCAAAAACTTGGTGAATGAGACTGAATTGAAACTAATGGGTCTGAAATCACATGATTGTCATGCGTTAATGCAACATCTGCTTCCAATTGCCATTAGATCAGTCTTGCCAAAAAATGTTCGAGAGTGTTTGGCACATGTTTTGCATTTTTGTGCGGGAAGGAATTAGAATTGGATAAGTTAGATGCATTACATGAACATGTAGTCAAAACATTGTGCAACCTGAAAAAGTTTTTTCTGCCATCTTTTTTCGACATCATGATCCATTTAATGGTTCATCTAGTGAGAGAAGCAAGGTTGTGTGGGCGAGATGGATGTATCCATTTGAAAGAAATATGAAGGTACTTAAAAGTTATGTGCGTAACCACTATCGGCCAGAAGCATGATGGTTGAGTGCTACACATCTAAAGAGGTTGTGGAATTTTGTTCAGAGTACACGGCTGAAGTTGAGGCAATAGGAATTAGCAAACCAAGAACTGATCCAGATGAGGTTGATAGAGGATTAAGGGGGAAAGGGACAATGGTGACAGTGTCCAAGCTTGAACTAGACAAGCTCAATTAGTCATGATGAACAATAATGCAGAGGTTCAACCATACATAACGTAAGTAGCTTTTCTTTGATTAACATTACTTAAGTCACGATGAACAATAACGTGATTTACCTTACTTGTTTTACAGTGACCGTATGGAGCTGTTACAATCAATGGTTCCAAGAAATCAAAAAAAAAAATGGTTGCAGACCAACATCATCAAACTTTCATTGGGTGGTTAAGGAATACCATTATAGCAAAGTTGAATGAACCGAATCATGGAGTATCTGATGTGTTGAGTCATATTTCCCTTGGACCAACTTTTGCGGTAGCAAAGCATGAAGCGTTCATTGTAAGGGGTAAACGTTTTCATACAAAGTCAAGAGATGATGCTCGAGAGGTTCAAAATATTGGTATACGTATCGTCGAAGAAACTATGCACTTTGCAAGTGCAAAAGATAGAAACCCTGTTTTAGGTAGTATGACGTATTACGGGGTCATTGAAAAAATATGGGAGCTCAAATATTTTGCGTTCTGAATTCCACTTTTTAAATGTTCTTGGGTTAACAACAATATTGGAGTAAAAACTGACAAGCTTGGTTTTACTTTGGTTGATTTAAGTAAGAGAGGAAGCAAGAATGATCCATTCATCATGGCTAGCCAAGCAGTTCAAGTTTTTTACATTTCTGATCCGGTTAATGATAAATGGTCTATTGTTTTATCGACATCAGAGAGGAGGTTCTTAGAGACAGAAGAGGATGAGGAGAATGCTGACTTATGTTATGATGACTTCATTGCTGGACAAACAATTCATGAGCAAGTTATGAGAATTGATCGTAACCTTGAGGAAGACGACGATGAATACATTAGAAACAATATCAATGAGGGAATATGGGTCAATTGTGATTCAGGCAAACATAAACAAAAAAAGAAAAGAAAATGAGTCTAATTGGTAACTTGATATATAGCTTACTTTATATTGTGGTTGTTTATGCTCAATACTTAACAATTTGTTTATGCATTTAATATTTCGTATACATTACTTGTTTTATATATAGCTAATTTTAAATTTTGTTTGTTAATGGTGTAGATATGGCCAACTCGGGTTCAGGATCTGATTCAGGCCTAGAGGCAGAGTGTCCAAGAGTAATACCTACACAAGGGCAAACGCAAATGAATGAAATATCTAAACTAATGGATCAGGGCAAATGATTGTCCCTCGAGGTTAATGATAAAGGACAATATTGCGGGAAAAACTATGCCAAACTCGTATCAACTCTAGGAGTCAGATGCCGGAAGACGATAGGGTTTTCCTATAAAAACTGGAAAGAAGTCAACCCAACTCTGAAAAATAAAGTTTGGAAAGACAGACAAGAATTTATTTGTTAGAATTTTGATTTGTTTTTTTATTAATTCAAATGTTCACTCTAACCGTGTTTGTTTTCCTTCAAACTAGACGGGGTTCATTGTGCCAGATTCCTTCAAACATGATTGTCTCATCCTAGCTAGGAAGTTAATGAAAGACTTCAAGAATAGGATGGCAAAAGACATCATAATGCCCGCTTTGCAAGAGAAGGATCTAGGACGACTGACACAAGTCCCTGAAAAGCACCCCGAGATCGACCATGCTAATTGGTGCACTTTTGTTGAAAGTCAACTAACTCCTGAATTTTACGTACGTTAATTATATTAACACTAAGATAAAATCTTAAATACAAGTACATGTATCTAATGTATTTTTTTATCATTGTGGGGATTGAGTAAGGTGCAACGTGAACGTTCCTCGAAAATCCAATCCAGACATCGAAGTGGTCGGAGTGGAATGGTGAACGTACGGCAAGTTGTGGTAAGTAATGCTTAAATTCTAATAATGTGCTATAAAATTTAATTGGTACTCATTTAATTGTTATAAAATAATGTAGAAAAAGGATCTCGAGGTTCCAGATCCCCCCGCCACCGTGTTTGGATTAAATCTCGCACCAAGAGTCGAAATCTTGTCACTGATTACGACAAGGAAATTGCAGAGAAGATAGTAAGTATATATTAATCCTTAATTGAGTTCTACTAATGAGTTAGTGTATATAATTCACATAATAATTGCTTGAATATATGCGTGCATTAGGCTCAATTAGAGGAGAAGCTTAGTCAGGGACAAATTCACGTCCAGGGCCAAAACGATATCCTGACGTAGGGCCTCAGGACACCAGAGCATCCTGGACGTGTCAGGGATGCTGGGTATGCTATTACTTGAAATGTTATTTTTTAGTTACACAAATAAAATCGTAGCTAATTTGCATTTTATGATTTGCAGGTTCCTAACCAGGGCATCTAAACTGTTCGGCAGGAAGAAAAGGAAAGTGTCTGATGTTGTGGCTCGGCAAGCGAAGGAGATTGAAAAATTAAAAGCCAAAGTCCAATCCCTTAAGCAGAAGAGAAACGCTGCCGAACAAGAGGAAGAAGGAGAGGTGGCTAGTGAGGCGTATGTTCCACAACCATACGCTCGTGAGGATGAGGGACAACCACAAACTTATGCTGAGGAGTTTATTTCCCTCAACGACCAAGGTCTCCTGTACAATTTCGATGACCATGCGGCCCTTAATCAGCAAGTACATCTATGCTCTGACAACATCGACAACATTGTGGCTCGAGCGTATTTGTACGAGCATGTTGGTAAAATCACTGTTCACTGCACGGACTACGATGATTCACATGCCCAGATTCTGTTTTCAGAAATGCTTCAAGAGGACGGTGAAATCCCAATCCCAATTGAAGGGTGCAGATATGTTAGGGACGTATCACAAATGCTCCTTCCTTGGCCTAAACACTTAATTCTAACAACTGAGGTAACTGTTGGAAATTATTTTACCAGGATATATTTACTATCATGTATGTTGGATTAACAACCTAATATGAATTCTAAAACAATGAAAATAAACACATATAAAGTTAGAAAACCTTACAGTGGGTGCACCAGAATAATATGACTCCTTCCGTTTAGATCTCTAGCCCTTGATTCCTTTCTATAGCAGAGCATCACCAAGATCTGAACCTGGATCTTCTTTTCTCCTTCTTTGATGAAGAAATTCCATAGTCTTACATACTATGATTAAGGTACCACTTGATGTGTGTGGGCACTACTCATCTCACAAGGATTTCGAAATTTTCTCTCTATTTTTCTCTCTTAATTTCGTGGCTTATGGCATACAAGAGAAGAGAACAAAGGTTGCTTTATATAGGGAGAAGGGAGAGCACAACTTTCCAAATAAAACAGTCTCCTTAATTACTGTGTAATCAATTAACTGCCTTATTTAGTGTGATCCACCACTTTCCTATTTTTGCTAGGCTTTGATTAGCAATTACATGGCAATTAAAATTGAAAATAATAATTGGGAAACAAGCAAAGGGAGTGGCCGGCCATAGAGGGAAATGGGCCTCACTTGGATTTTGCAGTTTCCTCAATTTTATTTCTATTTCTCCAAAAATGCCAATTTTCCAATTCTAATCATTTAAATGCCAAAACTAATTATTTAATAACTAAAATAGATTATTAAATAATATTTGTCATTTAAAATAATTATTAATTAGACATGCAAAGTCTCTTAATTAATAATTAAACCTAGAAACCCTTTTATTTACGATTTCATCCTTAAACTGTGAGAATTCATAAAGTAGACATAGTCTAACTTTTAGAATTATAATTGATTAATTAAATCAATTAACTGAGTCTTACAAGCAGTATGGTCTCAACTAGTATGGGGACCATGGGTCTATATAACCGAGCTTCCAATAAGTCGAACCGAATTTACCAAGTAAATTCCCTAACTTATTAATTTCTCATTGAATCCACACTTAGAACTTGAAATTGCACTCTCAGTCATATAGAACGCTCTATATGTTCCATGATATAGACACGTCATTAGTTATCCATTGTTATAACCCTAATGTGATCAATGATCCTTTATATAGATGATCTACATTGAAAAGGCACTACTGTTACTGCTACACCTTCAATGTATTTTATCCTTAAAACACTTAACCCTGTATAAATGATATTTCAGCTAAGTGAAATGAGATCTCCACCATTTATCTTCGTTTGGTTAAGCTCGAAGGAAATCATCCTTTACTTTGATTTTCCAAATAGAAGCTATAGATTCCATATTTATGTTAGCGCTCCCACTCAATTGCACTACCGTGTTCCCAAAATGTTCGTATCACCCTGACCCAAAAGTAGGCTTAACTAACAAATCAAAGAACACGAGTAACACTCTTGAGATTGAACCTAACCATATCAGGATTAAGATCATTTGATCTAGGATCAACAGGTGATATTGAATTGAATAGATATTACGGTAAATTTTAATATATCTAATCAAAGTTCAATATCGGTCCCTTCCGATGTATACTCCATACATCCGATACTGGTAAACTTTGCCAATGTCCTGGAAAGGACATAACACTTTTCCAAGGTGTAAGAATACCTATCGCTGATTATACCATGTCAGTCTAAATCAAGTGTTCTGACAAATCAGGGAATAAACTTTTGAACATATAATAAAGATTATATTCCACTGTGCTGACAACGCTATAATCTTTAACAAACTTATATGTTCTGGACTTAAAAGGAATTCATACATTATATACATATAATCATGAAATAAATCATGTGAACCATGAAACATAAAATGTTATTTCTGATCTTTATGAATAAGTAAATCTGATTATATGAAATGAGTTTTATTTAGGGCATAAAACCCAGCAAACTCCCACTTGCACTAATATAAAACAAAAAGTGCATTTCAAATAATCATTAACACCATGATGTACCAACCAAGTGTAATAGTAGTAAACTCCTCGTAATAGGATCTAACAGGTTGAATTAAACACAACCTCTTCTCCACCATTACTCTTCCTTAATCACAAAATCCTTGATAATGTGAAATTCCTCTCTATATGTCTACTTTCTTGGGATACTGGATTCTATACTTTTGGGCAACTACTCTTTGGTTATTCAGGAAATAACCCTAGTAGTTAAGGCAAGTTGGAACAGTGCCACAAAAGTATAGATCTTTCCTTAGACTGAATAAGTATCTTTCCTGCAACTTTTAACATTCAGTCTCTCTCTGGTAGACCAAGAGATTTCAGATAGGTTTTTACACTTCTCCAAAATCACTACTCCACCCCCAAAGTAATCACCATCTCATCAGCAGAATTTCTAGCACACAGGCAAGTCTCGAAATCTGATGTGGTGTAGTCTAAGAGTTTCAAAAAAAACACCCTTATTGACTAACATATAGTTCCTCTTCTTAATCTTAAAATTTACTTGATTGTCTTCCAATGTTCTTCTCCTGGATTAATCTGATACCTACTCATTACTCCCACTCAACAGCAGGTGTCTGGTCTAAGGCATACAAAAACATATCTGAGACCTCTCACTGTTGATTTAAGAAATTCTTTCATGGCTTTATCTTCTCTGGAATAGTTGAGACTTTTCCTTAGATAAGTAAAATCTATATCTAAGAAGTTGTGAAGCTTCTATAGATTGCCATTGGAAAGAAAATGCTTCAGCATCTAATGCTTGCATAAGAGTAAGTAATTACTAGGTATACCACAAGCCATAGGTCAGATAAACTCAAACCTATAATACTAGGAACAGGAAGTTTTGTTGAATCCATTGAATAGACTTATGAACAAAAATTTACTTTTATGTCCTTTTAGTAGAAAACTTTAGGTTACTCCTTGTGAATGGATCAAACCATAGTTTTATTGGCTTTCTTCTTAGTTTCTTATCTTGACAATCCATTACTTATTTAAACTCACAATGGATTTTAATCACTAGTGTCTTCCAAGTCATAAGAAGTGAAAGTTCCTTGAAACTCTCCCACTACGACAAGGTACCGTGAATTATGTCTAAGAAAACTAAATAGAATTGGCCTCTTCAGTTGTGTTAAGATAACAGAGGCAGTGAGATCATCTTTTAACGAATAAGATGATAGAATACTTATGGAATCAAGAAAAATTATCTCCTTTATTTGCTACTTCAGAATTAGTCATTTTCTTAGAAAAGTAGTATTTGTTTAAACAAACACTTTCTTATCTAATGACTATGGGATGCTCCACCCCTAATCACTTAGAATAACTAACAAACATGCAAACCAGGGTTAGCAGTTCTAGCTTTTCTTAAGATTTCGATTAGGTCATCCATGAATCTAGTAATGATTTACATAAAGTATACAACCATTGCATCATTCTGAAATTATATTACCATAGAAGGATTTAGGCAACGACTAGTAACTAATCATCAATATGCAACTCGAATTTCTGGGGATGTAAGTTTGGATATAATTCAAAATCAAATTAATGATCTTTGAACTGCATATCTCCTAACTTTTTCTCCACCCCTATCAGTTCGCAAGATCTTTAACCACTTACCATTGCTAGAAATTCATGAAAAATTTTCAAACATTTCAAATTTTTTTTTGCATAAGGTAAAATCTAGAGTGATTGTTTTAAGAATACAACAAATACTCATATCCACCCCTGAATGTACATCCATCTGCGAATGAGATGAACTTACTTTCAGTGGATATAGGCATATTAACTCTTTGAAGAGAATAATCTTGTCAAAACCACTATGAACAAGATACAAATGCCATAGATTTATAAAAAAAGTGGTTGTATCTTTTGATGACTTAGGTTAGTTACATCAAAGAGTTCTTAGAATAGTGCAAGTGGATTCTGGTCACAGAATACTAAACTTATACAGTTTGAATCCATTGATAGAAAATGGTTATGAAACACTTGTGAAAATGTAACTGTATAATTATTAATTCTTTCTTGGACCACCACTACTAATCTAACTCTATGATTTGCCTATACAAGTAGGAGATTTCTAAGATTGAGGATTTATATCATTTTGCGATAGAATTCCGGGAATATAATCATATGCGTCATCTAATTTCTTAAGAGAAAATAAGAGTTTATATGATTTATAGACCATTCATCCAATGATATGTCATTAAGCTAATTCGAAATGAATAAGCTAAGAGGAATTAGGATAATTTCGTTTTAAATAAGAATCCAACGATGCTCCGATTAGCGAGAGTCAAAGTAATCTTATTTATATAATCTTCTTGTTTCATATTGTAAAATACTAGTCTAAGGTGTCATCAATTGATGAACAACTAGATGTTGCATATACAATATTTATCTTTCGAGATCTAACATTATTATGTTAGTCTAATGGTGAAAATCCATTAGGGATTTATCTCATTAGAAAAACAAATCAAGTTAGACCAACAATGAAGATTCGAAATTAAACTACAATTTAATAACAGAAAATAACATGGTTCAATACAAATTCATACACAATTCAGAAATTATGAAGCACATAGCAAGTAGGAATGACCAGTGAAAATACTAAAACATACAATCCTAAATAATTTCCAAGGTTTTCAACAAACTGATATCAGTGTCCCGTTTAGGCGAGAGTCAAAGCCACCATTCATTGAATAGAGTTGTCAGCTCATCTAAAATGATCAACATTCTAGCAACCTTTTATTCGATCAAGATTGGAATCCGCGTTGTCCCGTTTAGGCGAGAGTCAAGGCTATTCTATCTTATGAGCTTCCATCATTGTTTCATATTCTTGCAAGTCTTATATAGTCGCCACCATTAGGGTGGTCATCAACTATATAAAAAACTTACAAGATTACTTATCTTTCGAGATTAAACGGTGCTAACTTGCTAATGAACGTTCCTCCATTAGGGAGGATTACTCACTAAAACAATAGCTATGTAAAACCAACAATGGAGATCGAATATCCTTATAATAATAAAGCTCATTATTTAATGAAGGTTTGTCTTTTCTTCTAATATTTATTTTAATCAATTTATTTTAAATATATATTTATTTAATTAAAATTTCCAATTTAGAATGAAAAATTCTAAATATAAATTTTAATTTAATATTTATAAATTATACTTAGATGGATATGAAAATAACGTGAATTATTTCCATCTTAGTAATAATTTCCATAAATATTTAGAAAATTATTCAATTTAAGTTGTTTCAAAATTAATTTAAATTAATTTACAACTCCAATTTATTTTTTTATAAATATATATTACATTTCGAAAAATGAAGTGTATAAGAATACAACTTTCGAAAATGCTTTAAAATAAAATAAACCCTGGAAAAATTACTCTAATTTTATGTTGTCCCAAAATTAATAAAATTAATTTTCAACAAAAAAATATAATTTTCCTATTTAATTAAATATCTAAGAAAAATTTCAAATATTTAAGTATCATGATAAAGAATCAACTTAAATATTAATGTTCTATTTAATTAAATACACTAGAAAAATACTTCAAGCAAAACAGATAATATCTATCTAGACTTTCATGAACTAATTAATTCAATTTCTAATTATAATATATTTTAGTTCATTTATTTTAATTAATCATTAAATGAAAAATCATTGATTTAAGTTGGTCCAAAATTAAATAAATAATTCTCAACTTTAATCTATTTTTCAAATAAAATTCGAAATTTCTGCATCAAGGTGATGCAATTTTGAAATTTCGGGAAATGATTAATAAAATAAAATAAAATATATTTTGAAAATTATTCAAACTTAAGTTATTCTGAAATAAGATTCCAAACTTAAAATAATTTTCAACTTTAATTAAATAACATGAAAATAACAATATTAAAGTATCATGATGAAAATCAACTTAGATATTGAAATTTTCAATTTAATTAAATGTATTAAATTCAAGAAATAAATAATTAAGTAAAGAGGAAACTTAATTATTAATTCTAGTTTAATACTAGGAAAATATACTAAACTTAGATTGTACCAAAATTAATTATGAAACAATTAATTTCACAATCAATGATATTTTCCTATTTAATATTAGAAATAATAACTAGTACTAGAAATAACTATCTAGAATATATATCATTGACTAAGTGTTTTTCTAAAATTAAATTTAAAATATTACATGAAAAATAAATTTCATATATTTTAAAAGTTAATTATGTTGCTAATTCAATTTTAATTAGGTTAAACTAATATAATTAACCTAATACAATTATTTAAATAAGGCAAATGGGCCTTCACAATTGGGGTAGTTTATGTGAGGGGGAGCTGGGTTCAGTATGTCGTACCCACTTCTATGGCTCCCAACTCTCACACAAGGTCCAAAAGAGAGGAATCTAACCTTTAAATAAACAATTGTTATTCATTGAATAAGCCCAAATCTAATTGGGCCTAAATAAATTTCCTTATGTCAAAATTTATTTTAGCAACCTAGTCCATTTACTTAGTAAAAACTTAAATGGGCTTCCTATATGCATCTAAGCCCAAAACCAAACATATAGGCTCACACAGGTCAAATGATTTGGATGGGCCCTATCATGTTACTAGGTTTACACAAATGAAAGAAGTACAAAATTTACCTGTTACAAATTATTTATAAGATCTATCGTCAATTGGACTATGATTAAAATGAGATCATTGGATCTGTCAACAAGTTAATCATAGCAATTTACATCAGATAAATAATAGGTTTGTAAAAAAAATTTTGAATAAACAATATTAATAAACAAACATTGTCCATGTAACAGATGTGAAAATAAGATATTAATATAATTAAATTATTATTCTTAAACTAACCAAAGAAAAGAAACTAATTTCAAAATATCTAGGTTTATTTGAATCTAATTAAATTAAATATCTAATAAGTTCAATGATTTGAAAGGAAAGAATCTTCAATATCACTTTCAGATCTTATAATTTAATAAAATAAACTAATTTTAAAATAAATTTGGTTAGATAATTATTATTTTAGGAATAAAATAATAAATGAATAATAATTACCATAATTATATGTCAAAATATCTCAAATTAAGGAATATTCAAATCTCTACAAAAATATCTATGTTATTTAAATATTTAAGATATGATTTATAAATTTCTAATAAGGAAAAAATGATAAATATATATATATATATAGAAAAAAATATCATTTTTAAACTTATAATTTATAAATAATTAAATATTTAACAAAATAACAAATTTTTGAATTTGAAAAACATTATAGTAAGTATATCTATAAAAATATCTATGTTAATTTCAAATTTATTAATTATTTAATTTGTCATATAAGATAATTTTAATATAATATTTTAAATAAAAAGACAACGTTATCTTTTAATTTAAAATATCTTAAATATCAAAATATCTAATCTTATAATTAAATAATAAATAAATATTAAAGAAGTTAACAAATTTTGAAATCTGACCATAATAGGAAATATTTAAAATTAGAAACATTCCAAAATAGAAATATTTTAAAAATTGGAAAAATTCCAAATTGAAAATATTTAAAATTGGAAAAATGAATTTTGGGAAACAATCCCATGGAAAAATTGGATTTTTGGGGAAAAAACCTCAAAAATTCGCAATTTGTGGGGCACAGCCAGGATAGGCTGCATGCAGCAGCCATGATTTCCAATCTTCCAAAATTCATATCTTTCTCAATTTTTATCGGAATCGAGTTCCGTAAAAAATGAAATTGCTTAATTTTTCACAAGGAATCTAAATAAAAATATTTTCAAAAATCGAAAAAATAGTTTTCATGGAAAATGAAACTGTACAACATCAACATTCATCAAACAACACATAAACCAACATGTAACCATCCAAATCAACACAAAAACATATCAATCATCGTTTTAATTCATACTACATGAAAGTAAATCATTACCATGGCTCTGGTGCCAGTTGTTGGAAATTATTTTACTAGGATCTATTTACTATCATGTATGTTGGATTAACAACCTAATATGAATTCTAAAACAATGAAAATAAACACATATAAAGTTAGAAAACCTTAATTCGTCTCCATCATGGCTCCTCTAATTGACTTTGAAAAGGAAGCTGAAATATCAGCCTCAATAAATACAGGCGCATCCAGAAATTTAGAGACCGCCCAAAAGAAAGGATCAACAATCATTAACTTGAAATGTGTGGATGCTCAGGTATTCATATAATATTATATATGTAATATCTGCTGTATTGACTTATTAAATCAACCTCAGTAGTGAACTTGATATCTTCTCTGATTACAAATACAATACTTTATAAATGTTCCTCTTTTGAGAGAGGTCGTATCCAATCAAATAAGCTTTATATAAATAAAATAAAATCAATATATAATACTATATGTTCAATGTCTCTCTATATTACTCTGTGAAAACAAAAGATAGATCAGATCTGAATGATATCTCAGATCCTTTTTTGGATTGGACTGAAAACTCGATTATGAGGTGAGTTTTTTTTTTTTTTGTTTTGAATTAAATCTTTCATTCTTTTTAGATATTCATATGAGTTATGAATTTTAGAAATATCTTTTCGAACCCAAAATCTTTAATACCCTAAATTTTCTTGACCCGTGAGACCCTAATTTCTCCATAGGAGACGGATTTCTAAAACATAGTAACACTATTTCTCTAGTTTATATTATTTCATTTTTCTTTTTTGTGCCACAGATTGTATATACATGCAGTATGTGAATCTAGAAAACACTAGTCCTTTAGTTTTAGATTCATTAAGATTGTTTGTAGTTGGTTTGTTTGAGAATTTATGCTTGGTTCTTTTTGAGTTAGTGAAAGACCTATAGATTTTAGAATTTTTGCTTAAATGTTTGCACAGTGTGATGAAGTTTTTGAGTAAAATTTTTTAAATTTAGTTTTGAGCCTGGGAGATCTCGGTCAGTGTCGTGTTGGGTTGAAGGCTGAAATGGTGGATAGTTGATTTCATCTTGTTGTTTGTTATTGATTTTGTTCTTTTTTGGGTGAGCTGATATAATAGGATATAGTGGTAATTTTGTTATAGGTTTGTTTATATTGATTTTGTTCTATTTTGTGCCATTATTTATGGCTTTGGCGCCTTACAAGGCTTTAGCACCTATTATATGGTTGGGCCCCTAATTATTTAGGGTAGTTTGTTTAAATTTTCACGATTTCCGGTATTGAATGTATAAGAAAATTTTGACAGAATAATATTTTAAAGTTAAAGTTATGCACTATACAGATTTATTAGTCGGAATAAAAGGATTATTTGGGTTAAGGTATGAAATAAAGAATATTTTAAACTGAAATAAGGTTTAAGAGGGTTTACTTTAAATGCTAATTCCTATTTGCTATATTTTGGTTTATATTTTTTTTAGGAATTTTCGTGTTTGAAATTTTAGTATTCAGATTTTAATATTATAATTAATTAAATAAATTAAAGAATAAGAATCTTGAGGATCTTGTAATAAAGGGAGGTGGTAATACCAATGGTCTAATGAAAATATATTGCTTTAGATATACTTGGGAAGTCAAATTATTATGGAATTTTGGTTTGTTATCAATATTATGGGAATGCACCAAAATTATTACATTATTTGTATTTTTAAATAATTTCTGGATGAGTGGTATTAACTTTTTTTATGGAAGAAATAGAAGTACAAATTTGATGGATGAGCTGCGCCATTATTATGGCTTTGGTGCCTTTCAAGGTTTTCACCCTTGATTTATGGCTGGCCCGTAATTATTTAGGGTAATTTGGCTCAAATTACAAGATATCATTAATTATAAAAATATTATAAAATTTAATAGCTAACAATTATGGTATGTAATTATGAGATTATTGCCTTATTAGCTTATTATGGATAAAATAATATTAATTTTGGCTAGATAAATTATAAATATGAGTTTATTATAGATAACATAATATTATAAATAACATAATATTAATTTTGGTATATAAATTATAAATGTGGGATTTTGTAATTAATTGGAGGTAGGAACATTTATTGTGAATTGAGAATATTTTGTTTTATTTTATTTTTATTTTTGGAAAGATATTGAAATTAATGGAAAGTAAATGCTAATGAAGTATTGAGATTATTGCCTTATTAGTTGTATAGGAAGATACTAATATTAATGGTTTTTATAATAATTTGAATGGTATAATAATTAGGAGGTCATCTTTTTAAATAATAAATCAGGAAGCATTATGTCATAATACCGAATTGGATTAATTAATATAAATTTAATATTATTAATTAAATGTGTGATTAAGAGGTATTAGGAAAAAGGTATTTTTGAATGTGAAGAGTACAAACTTAAGTTTTAAGGATATTAATACAATTTTGGTTTAATTTAGGTTGAATAAAGATTATAGATACCATGTTTTACGCTATAAATAAAACAATAAACAATTTGACTTATTAAGAATTTTGACATGTTTTAGTCTAAAAATAAGTAATACTTTTAAGAAATAAATGAAAGAATTAGTATATAATATTTTGAATATTTAAGGAATAATGGGTATTAAAAGGAAAATTTTATTTATGTTTGTTTTTAAAAGGGTAAAGGTAAGGAATAGAGATCCTAAGAAGGTTATGAAGTAGAATGCTATAATTTAGTTATTACTAGCCAAAGGGTACTCCATTTGGCTAGTTCTAGTATTTTATAGGGAGATCTAGTTGCTTAGTCTTGGCGGTTAGTTGATTCTATTCAGTTTGAATAATTTTCTAATTAAAGTTTTGTTCTATTTTTTTGATATTTTTTCAGGTGGAACTTCAGTTTTTATTGAGTTGAGAGCGTTGTTGGAAGATGTTATAGCTTTATTGTCTAAATTTCCGGGGGCAGTTTTGTCCCATGGGGCTCGCTCTAAGTTTTTAGCGGCCTATGGTTGGCAAAGCATGCTCTGCGGTTAGACGATGAGCTATCCTGGTTCGAGGAGGTTCCAACGCCGGTGGCGGACGTGGGCGTCGTAAATTCATGAGTGATTTTAATCACTTTGTCAAAAAAAAAAAAGTTAGAAAACCTTACAGTGGGTGGAGCGTAATAATATGACTCCTTCCGTTCAGATCTCTAGTCCTTGATTCCTTTCTATAGCAGAGCATCACCAAGATCTGAACCTGGATCTTCTTTTCTCCTTCTTTGATGAAGAAATTCCATAGTCTTGCATACTATGATTGAGGTACCACTTGATGTGTGTGGGCACTACTCATCTCACAAGGATTTCGAAATTTTCTCTCTATTTTTCTCTCTTAATTTCGTGGCTTATGGCATACAAGAGAAGAGAACAAAGGTTGCTTTATATAGGGAGAAGGGAGAGCACAACTTTCCAAATAAAACAATCTCCTTAATTACTGTGTAATCAAATAACTCCCTTATTTATTGTGATCCACCACTTTCCTATTTTTGCTAGGCTTTGATTAGCAATTACATGGCAATTAAAATTGGAAATAATAATTGGGAAACAAGCAAAGGGAGTGGCCGGCCATAGAGGGAAATGGGCCTCACTTGGATTTTGCAGTTTCCTCAATTTTATTTCTATTTCTCCAAAAATGTCATTTTTCCAATTCTAATCATTTAAATGCCAAAACTAATTATTTAATAACTAAAATAGATTATTAAATAATATTTGTCATTTAAAATAATTATTAATTAGACATGCAAAGTCTCTTAATTAATAATTAAACCTAGAAACTCTTTTATTTACGATTCTATCCTTAAAATGTGAGAATTCATAAAGTAGACATAGTCTAACTTTTAGAATTATAATTGATTAATTAAATCAATTAACTGAGTCTTACAAGTAGTATGGTCTCAACTAGTATGGGGACCATGAGTCTATATAACCGAGCTTCCAATAAGTCGAACCGAATTTACCAAGTAAATTCCCTAACTTATTAATTCCTTATTGAATCCACACTTAGAACTTGGAATTGCACTCTCAGTCATATAGAATGCTCTATATGTTCCATGATATAGACACGTCATTAGTTATTTATTGTTATAACCCTAATGTGATCAATGATCCTCTATATAGATGATCTACATTGAAAAGGCACTACTGTTACCGCTACACCTTCAATGTATCTTATCGTTAAAACACTTAACCCTGTATAAATGATATTTCAGCTAAGTGAAATGAGATCTCCAACATTTATCTTCGTTTGGTTAAGCTCGAAGGAAATCATCCTTTACTTCTATTTGCCAAATAGAAGCTATAGATTCCATATTTATGTTAGCGCTCCCACTCAATTGCACTACCGTGTTCCCAAAATGTTCGTATCACCCTGACCCAAAAGTAGGCTTAACTAACAAATCAAAGAACACGAGTAACACTCTTGAGATTGAACCTAACCATATCAGGATTAAGATCATTTGATCTAGGATCAACAGGTGATATTGAATTGAATAGATATTACGGTAAATTTTAATATATCTAATCAAAGTTCAATATCGGTCCCTTCTGATGTATACTCCATACATCCGATACTGGTAAACTTTGCCAATGTCCTGGAAAGGACATAACACTTTTCCAAGGTGTAAGAATACCTATCGCTGATTATACCATGTCAGTCTAAATCAAGTGTTCTGACAAATCAGGGAATAAACTTTTGAACATATAATAAAGATTATATTCCACTGTGCTGACAACACTATAATCTTTAACAAACTCATATGTTCTGGACTTAAAAGGAATTCATACATTATATACATATAATCATGAAATAAATCATGTGAACCATGCAACATAAAATATTATTTCTGATCTTTATTAATAAGTAAATCTGATTATATAAAATGAGTTTTATTTAGGGCATAAAACCCAACAGTAACTTCTCTTATAAATTAATTATTAATGATTAGTGGATTTTGAATATCTTCAATATTCAACCATAGTGAAGTAGGTTCTGCTAATATATGTGCTGCGGTGGGATGGATGAACAAACTACTGTTATATATGTGTTATTTGTCGTTATACAGGTATGCTTAAAAAATTTGGGGCATTCAATTACAACCGTTATGCTGCCGAAATTTCGGTAGAATTTGGATAAAATTTGATATATTATGTGTTAGGTTTTATGCCATAAATAAAACTCACTTCAATATAATCAGATTTACTTATTAATAAAGATCAGAAATAACATTTTATGTTGCATGGTTAACATGATTTATTTCATGATTATATATATAATATATGAATTCTATTTCAGTCAAGAACATATGAATTTTTTAATGATTATAGTGTTGTCAGCACAGTGGAATATAATCTTGATTATATGTTCAAAAGTTTATTCCCTGATTTGTCAGAACATTGGATTTAGACTGACATGATAATCAGCGATAGGTATTCTTACACCTTGGATAAGTGTTATGTCCTTTCCAGGGCATTGGCAAAGTTTACCAGTATCGGATGTATGGAGTACACATCGGAAGGGACCGATATTGAACTTTGATTAGATATATTAAAATTTACGGTAATATCTATTCAATTCAATATCACCCGTTGATCCTAGATCAAATGATCTTAATCCTAATATGGTTAGGTTCGATCTCAAGAGTATTATACATGTTCTTTGATTTGTTAGTTAAGCCTACTTTTGAATAGTCAGGGTGATACGTACATTTTGGGAACATGATAGTATAATTGAGTGGGAGCGCTAACATAAATATGGAGTCTATAACTTCTATAGGAATTTAGAAGTGAAACGATTATATCCTTCGAGCTTGGCTAAACAGAGATAAATGGTGGAGATCTCATTTCACTTCGCTGAAATATCATTTATACGGAGCTAATTGTTTTAAGAATAAAATACACTGAAGGTGTAACGGTAAAT
The DNA here is from genome assembly GCF_029168945.1 of Cannabis sativa. Lineage (NCBI taxonomy): Eukaryota > Viridiplantae > Streptophyta > Magnoliopsida > Rosales > Cannabaceae > Cannabis > Cannabis sativa. Next base: position 22,006,392 of record NC_083607.1, read on the forward strand.
TAGTGCTTATTCAATGTAGATCATCTATTAGAGGGTGATTGATCAAATTAGGATGATAACAATGGATAACTAATGATGTATCTATATCGTGGAACATATAGAGCGTTCTATATGACTGAGAGTGCAATTCCAAGTTCTAAGGGTGGATTCAATAAGGAATTAATAAGTTAGGGAATTTACTTGGTAAATTCGGTTCGACTTATTGGAAGCTCGGAAATATAGGCCCATGGTCCCCATACTAGTTGAGACCATACTGCTTGTAAGACTCAGTTAATTGATTTTAATTAATCAATTATAATTCTAAAGTTAGACTATGTCTACTTTGTGAATTTTCACTAAGCAAGGGCGAAATTGTAAAGAAAAGAGATTCTAGTTTTATTTATTAATTAAGAGACTTTATAAGTATAATTAATAAATATATTAAATGACAATATTATTTAATAATTAATTTTTAGTTATTAAATAATTAGAATTGGCATTTAAATGGTTGAATTTGAAAATTAGCGTTTTTGAGAAAATGATATGCAGAAATGATAAAACAGCAAAATTGCATAAGTGAGGCCCATTATCCAAAGCCCATGGCCATCCACTCTTATAGGCTTTTATCATTTATTTTTTTATTATTTTAATGCCAAATAATTCTAACTTAAACCTAGGTGGTTACCTATAAATAGATAGTGATGGCTCTCATTCACGCTTAACTTTGTCAGATGAAATTTGAGCCTCCTATTCTTTCCTCTATAGTCGAACCACTTTCCCTCTTCTTTTCTTCTTCCATTTCGGAATCCTTGAGTGATAGAGTAGTGCCCACACACATCAAGTGGTATCTCAATCATAGTGTGTAAGACTGTAGGAGACTCCAAACAACAAGAAGGAGAATCAGCATCAAAGGAATGAGAGAAAGAGATCCAGGTTCAGATCTTGATTATGTTCTGCTACAGAAAGGAATCAAGGGTTAGAGATCTGAATAGAAGGAGTCATTATATTCCGCTGCACCCAATGTAAGGTTTACTAAACTTTATATGTGTTTATTTCATTGTTTTAGAATTCATATTAGGATGTTAATGAAACATACATGGTAGTAAATCTAGATCCTGGTAAAATATTTCCAACAACTGGCCTCAGAGCCATGGTAATGATTTACTTTCATGAAATATGAATTAAAACGATGATTTGTGTTGATTTGGATGGTTTCATGTGGTTTATGTGCTCATTTGATGATAGTTTAGAAATCGTAATATATGTTACTGAAATATTTTTTATTTTGATCTGGAATTACTTTTTTCTGGAAAGTAGACAAAAAATAATAAATTTAGGCTTTTACAGAACCTAATTTGGATTTTTTATGAATTAGTTATGATTTTTTGAAGTTGAACCAAAATATCAGGGTTTGAAAGCACACTCGCTCGCGCGCATGGGACAAAATCCCTTCAGACAAAGCCTTGTCCGAAGCATCCCCTTGTCCAGACCGTGTCCCTCGGTCAGATAGGCTGCATGCAGCCTTGATGCTCGGTCAGACACCCCAATCTGGGCGCGTAGGGGTATGCAATGCATACCCCTGTGTCTCAAACTTGTTTTCATCATAACGTTTTATTCAAAAATTGTTTTTCATTGAAACAAAAGCCAAATTTTGGTAGAATTTTGTGTAGAATCTGAATTTTCAATTAAAAATCTAATTGTCAGAATTAAATTAATTTTTATTATTTTTTTTAAATTAATTAAAATTAGTTTCAGATTTTAGTAGGCTTTGAATTTTTGAAAGTTTGATTTCTCAAAAAGGAGCCTTATGGTTAATTTTGAAATTTTAGATTATTTTATTTATTTTAATTATAAGATTAGATATTATTTTTTATTAAATTTGAATGATCTTACTATGATATTAAAATATTATCTTTTAAAATAATCTTGTTCAAATTTTAAAGTTTGCTAACATATCATATTTTTTTTTTAAATTTGTTATTTTTTGAAATATATTTTATTAATTAAAATTATAATATTAGGAATATGTTAGGTTTAACATTTCATCTTATTAGAATTTTTTTTTATTATTAAAATTATATTTTGGCAAAAATAACATGAAGATTTGAAAAATTGGTTAGTTAAAGTTTGATTAGATATTTTACGGTTTCAAACCATAAATTTTTCAAACTTATTATTATTTTTTTTAAATATTCTAACCATATAAAATATCTTATTTTTTTCAATTAGTTTATTTATGTAATATTTAAATTTATTAAATTATAAGACGTAGAATATAATAATGAAAAATCTAAATTTAAAATTCAAGATATTTTATTATATTATCTTATTAGAAATTTTAAATAAATTTAAATTTTGAATAAAATTGATATTTAAAAAATTGGTTAGATATTTTTGATTTTTTGTTAGAATTTAGGAAATTTAGGAGTTTGTTGAATTTTAAATTTTTTCAAATATTCTCTAACAACCTAAATTTGAATTCTAGTTAAGATATTTATTTTAAAATTTATTTTTTTTTTTAAATTTTAAAATTGAGATATTTAGCTTACTTTCCAGATATTCCAGATCAGCTATTTGTTTGTATTGTTTGTTTATATATTAATATACAAATTTTTTTTACAAACCTATTATTTATTTGATCTAAATTGCTATGATTAACTTGTTGACAGATCCAATGATCTGATTTCAATCATAGTCTAATTGTCAATAGATCTTATAAATAATTTGTAACAGGTAATTTTTGCTATTTCTTTCATCTGTGTAAACCTAGTAACATGATAGGGCCCATCCAAATCATTTGACCTGTGTGAGCCTATATGTTTGCTATTGGGCTTAGATGCATATAGGAAGCCCATTTAAGTTTTACTAAGTAAATGGACTACGTTGCTAAAATAAATTTTGACATAAGTAAATTTATTTGGGCCCAATTAGATTTGGGCTTATTCAATGAATAACAATTGTTTATTTAAAGGTTAAATTCCTCTTTTTTGGGCCTTGTGTGAGAGTTGGGGGCCAATAGAAGTGGGTACGACATACTGAATCCACCTCCCCCTCACATGAACTACCCCAATTGTGAAGGCTCATTTGCCTTATTTAAATAATTGTATTAGGTTAATTACATTAGTCTAACCTAATTAAAATTGAATTAGCAACATAATTAACTTTTAAAATATATGAAATTTATTTTTCATTTAATATTTTAAAAGTTCATTTTAGAAAAACACTTAGTTAATGATATATATATTCTAGATAGTTATTTCTAGTACTAATTATATTTTCTAATATTTAATTAGGAAAATATCATAGATTGTGAAATTAATTTTTTTTATTAATTAATTTTGGTACAATCTAAGTTAAGTATATTTTTCCTAGTATTAAACTAGAATTAAGAATTAAGTCTCCTCTATACTTAATTATTTATTTCTTGAATTTAATACATTTAATTAAATTGAAAATTTATATATCTAAGTTGATTTTCATCATGATACTTATATATTATTTTCATGTTATTTAATCAAATAGAAAATTATTTTAAGTTTGAAATCTCATTTCAGAATAACTTAAATTTGAATAATTTTTCAAAATATATTTTATTTTATTTTATTAATCTTTTTCCCACTATTTCAAAATTGTATTTCTTAAATGCAGAAATTTCGAATTTTATTTGAAAAATAGATTAAAGTTGAGAATTATTTATTTTAATTTTGGACCAACTTAAATCAATGATTTTTTTCGTTTAATGATTAATTAAAATAAATGAAGTAAAATATATTTAATTAGAAAATGAATTAATTAGTCAAAGAAAATCTAGATAGATATTATCTGTTTTTGCTTGAAGTATTTTTCTAGTGTATTTAATTAAATAGAAAATTAATATTTAAGTTGATTTTCATCATCATACTTAAATATTTGAAATTTTTCTTATATATTTAATTAAATAGAAAAATTATATTTTTTGTTGTAAATTAATTTTATTAATTAATTTTGGGCCAACATTAAATTAGAATAATTTTTTCCAGGATTTATTTTTATTTTATTTTAACAAGCAATTTCGAAAATTGTATTCTTAAATACTTCAATTTTTCGAAATGCAATATATATTTATGGAAAATTGAATTTGAGTTGTAAATTAATTTAAATTGATTTTGAAACAACTTAAATTGAATAATTTTCTAAATATTTGTTAGAAATTATTACTAAGATGGCAATAATTCATGTTATTTTCATATTCATCTAAGTATAATTTATAAATATTAAATTAAAATTTATATTTAGAATTTTCATTCTAAATTGGAAATTTTAATTAAATAAATATATATTTAAAATAAATTGATTAAAATAAATATTAGAAGAAAATACACTTAAATAATGAGCTTTATTATTAGGACATTCGATCTCCATTGTTGGTTTTACATAGCTTTTGTTTTAGTGAGTAATCCTCCCTAATGGAGGAACGTTCATTAACAAGTTAGCACCGTTTAATCTCGAAAGATAAGTATATTTGTAAGTGTTTTATATAGTATTGATCACCCTAATGGTGGCGACTGTATTTGACTTACAAAATATGAAACAATGGTGGAAGCTCATAAGATAGAATAGCCTTGACTCTCGCCTAAACGGGACAACGCTGGATTCCAATCTTGATCGAATAAAAGGTTGCTAGAATATTTATTATTTTAGATGAGCTGACAACTCTATTCAATGGATGGTAGCTTTTACTCTCGCCTAAACGGGACACTGATATCAGTTTGTTGAAAACCTTGGAAATTATTTAGGATTGTATGTTTTATTATTTTCACTTGTCATTCCTACTTGCTATATGTTTAATAATTTTTGAATTGTGTATGAATTTATATTGAACCATGTTATTTTCTATTATTAAATTGTAGTTTAATTTCGGATCTTCATTGTTGGTCTAACTTGGTTTGTTGTTCTAATGGGACAAATCCCTAATGCATTGTCAACATTAGACAAACATAATAGTGTTAGATCTCGAATGATAAATATTGTAAATGCAACATCTAGTTGTTTATCAATTGATGACACCTTAGAATAGTCTTTACAATATGAAACAAGAAGATTGTATAAATAAGATTACTTTGACTCTCGCTAATCGAAGCATCGTTGGATTCTTATTTAAAACGAAATTATCCTAATTCCTCTTAGCTTATTCATTTCGAATTAGCTCAATAATATATCATTGGATGAATGGTCTATAAATCATTTCATGTCATTCTATATTTTCTCTTAAGAAATTAAATGACGCATATGATTATATTCCCGAAATTGTATCCCGAAATGATATGAATCCTCAATCTTAGAAATCTCCTACTTGTATGGGCAAATCAACTTAGAGTTAAATTAGTAGTGGTGGTCCAAGAAAGAATTACTCATTATACAGTTACACTTTCACAAGTGTTTAATAACCATTTTATATCAATGGATTCAAACTGTATGTTAGTATTGAATATGAGTTTAGTATTCTGTGACCAGGATCCACTTGCACTATTCTAAGAACTCTTTGATGTAACTAAAACTGAGTCATCAAAAGACACAACCATACTTTATAAATCTATGGCATTTGTATCTTGTTCATAGTGGTTTTCACAAGATCATTCTTTGCAAAGAGTTAATATGCCTATATCCACTGAAAGTAATTCATCTCATTTAGTATTCTGTGACCAGGATCCACTTGCACTATTCTAAGAACTCTTTGATGTAACTAAAACTGAGTCATCAAAAGACACAACCATATTTTATAAATCTATGGCATTTGTATCTTGTTCATAGTGGTTTTCACAAGATCATTCTCTGCAAAGAGTTAATATGCCTATATCCACTGAAAGTAATTCATCTCATTTGCAGATGGATGTACATTCAGGGGTGGATATCAGTTTTTCGTTGTATTCTTAAAACGATCACTCTAGATTATACCTTATGCAAAGAATTTGAAATGTTTGAAAATTTTCATGAATTTCTAGCAATGGTGAAAAACCATTATGTTAAGTGGTTAAAGATCTTGCGACCTTATAGGGGTGGAGAAATAGTTAGTAGATATGCAGTTCAAAGATCATTAAATTGATTTTTGAATTATATCCAAACTTACCTCCCCAGAAATTCGATTTGCATATTGATGATTAGTTACTAGTCGTTGCCTAAATCCTTCTATGGTAATACAATTTCAGAATGATGCAATGGTTGTATACTTAATGTAAATCATTACTAGATTCATAGATGACCTAATTGAAACCTTAAGAAAAGCTAGAAATGTTAACCATGGTTTACATGTTTATTAGCTATTCTAAGTGATTAGGGGTGGACCATCCCATAGTCAATAGATAAGAAAGTGTTTGTTTAAACAAATACTACTTTTCTAAGAAAATGTCTAAGTCTGAAAAACAAAGTAGCAAATAAAGGAGATATTTTTTTGATTCCGTAAGTGTTCTATCATCTTATTCGATACAAGATGATCCCATTACCTCTGTTGTCTTGACACAACTGAAGAGGTTAATACCATTTAGTTTTCTTAGACATAATTCACGGTACCTTGTCGTAGTGGGAGGGTTTCTAGGAACTCACCTTATTATGACTTGGAAGACACTAGTGATTAAAATCCATTGTGAGTTTAAACAAGTAATGGATTGTCAAGATAAGAAACCAAGAAGAAAAGCTAATAGAACTATGGTTTGATCCATTCACATAGAGTAACCTAAAGTTTTCTATTACAAGGACATAAAAGGAAATTTTTGTTAATAAGTCTATTCAATGGACTTAACAAAACTTCCTGTTCCTAGTATTATAGGTTTGAGTTTATCTAAACCTATGGCTTGTGGTATACCTAATAATTACTTACTCTAATGCAAGCAACTTACTTTAGTAAGATGCTGAAGCATTTTCTTGCCAATGGCAATCTATAGAAGCTTCTCAACTTCTAGGCATAGGTTTTATTTATCCAAGGAAAAGTCGCAACTATTCTAGAAAAGATACAGCCATGAAAGAATTTCTTAATTCAACAGTGAGAGGTCTCAGATATGCTTTAGTATGCCTTAGACCAGACACCTGCTGTTGAGTGGGAGTAATGAGTAGGTATCAGATTAATCTAGGAGAGGAACATTGGAAGACAATCAAGTAAATCTTAAGATTAAGAAGAGGAACTATATGTTAGTCGATAAGGGTCTTTTTAAAACTCTTAGACTACACCAAATCAGATTTCGAGGCTTGCCTTTGTCCTAGAAAGTCTGCTGATAAGATGGTGATTACTCTGGGGTGGAGTAGTGATTTTAGAAGTGTAAAAACCTATCTGAAGTCTCTTAGCCTACCAGAGAGACTGAATGTTAAAGATGCAGGAAAGGTACTTATTCAGTCTAAGGAAAGTTCTATACATTTGTGGCACTGTTCCAACTTGTCTTAACTACTAGTGTTATTTCCTGATTAACCAAAAAGTAGTTGCCACAAGTATAGAATCCAGTATCCCAAGAGAGTAGACATATAGAGAGGAATTTCACAATATCAAGGATTTTGTGATTAAGGAAGAGTAATGGTGGAGAAAAGGTTGTGTTGAATTCAACCTGTCAGATCTTGTTACGAGGAGTATACTACTACTACACTTGATTTGTATATCAAGGTGTTGAGATTATTTGAAATGCACATTTTGTTTTATATTAGTGCAAGTGGGAGTTTGTTGGGTTTTATGCCCTAAATAAAACTCATTTCAATATAATCAGATTTACTTATTAATAAAGATCATAAATAACATTTTATGTTGCATGGTTCACATGATTTATTTCATGATTATATATGTAATGACCACTTAGTTTAATTTGGAAATTAGCAGTTAATCGTGTTTATTTATGAAAATTATTTATAGCTATTTAAATAATTATTTATACTGTTATTTTTAATTCCTGAGATGCATTTTATGTCATTTAGTAGTTTTCATAATTTTGCATTTCCGGTGCCCGGTAACATGGAACTCGGTGTTTGGCTCAGTAAAATCACAACTTAGTATGTTAGTAGATTGGGACAGTTTATTAGACATTGGGAATGTCGGGAATGGCCGGGAATTTAGAATTTCCCAAAAATACCCCCTTTAGTGTTATTTATGTGATTTTAGTGTGAAGGGCAAAATGGTCATTTTGCCCCAATGATGTTTTGTCCTTTAGTGGACTTAATAATTGAGAAATATGTGGTTTATTAAGTGTTGTTGGCTGAAATAAAACAAAAGGGTTATGTGCTTTTATTTTATTTTTCAAAGTTAGAAAAGTTAGAAAGTTAGAAACATTCAAAGGCTCTTTCTTCTTCTCCCTATTTCGGTTTTGAGCAGCAGGGTTTGGGGGGGGGGGGGGATTCTCTTGGATTTCAAGCTGGTTTTAGCATAGATTTTGACCTCAAGTTGTTGGTAAGATCCTTGTAGCTCTCCCTTTTAGTTTCTTGAAGAATTTTGATGAAATGATGATGTTTGCATGCATAGTTTAAGTTGTTATTGTTGCTGTGATTTTATAGTTGTTTGCAAAGGTTTAAGCATGATAATTGAGGTTATTTAAGCTGCTTGTGATGCTTGATAATTCGGTTGCTTAAAGTTATGGTTTTTCTATTCAAAAGCTTAAGGTTTTCAAAGAGAAAATTGGAATTTTTGTGGCTGTAGTGGTTGCATGAGTTAGGGTTTGGTTTCTGCTGTTTTAGTGAGCATGTTTATGTAATTTTGGGCTGAATTGGATGCATGTTTTGTTGCTTAGTCAAGTTTTGAGTTTTAGAACTCAATCTTTCACCTTTAATGGTGAAATGAGTTCCTGTGTGTGAAGCTCGGTTTTGTCGCTTTAGAAATGTTCTAGGGGTTATTTAGAACAGGTCTGGAAGGTCTTATGTGATTTGGATTGGATTTGAAAGAGTTATGAATTTTTGAGTTTGGTCTGCGAGGAACCGGAATTCCGGTAGTGCATCCGGAATTCCGGATGAGGGTTCAAGAATTCAAAGAACCGGAATTCCGGTTGCAGAACCGGTCTACCGGTTGGGGAATTTTTTGAAACACTAGATTTCCTCGTTTTTATGTTTTTTGGGGTATTGTTATGGTTTAGGAGACTGTAATCCGCCGCGCAGTTCGTTCCAGTCAGGTTGACCGGCACACCTAAATTCGGAATCAAGGTAAGATTAGTATAACAGTATGCATATGTAGATTACATGTTTAGCGTGCATGTTAGGAAGCCTGTTAGATTACATTAGATATGTATGTTGGCTTCGAACCATCCGACTGTGTCACATCGGTACAGGCTGAAGTATGACTACCAGCTGGAGTATGACCAGTTTGACCGAGTATAGGCTGACACTGTATCACATCGGCAAAGGCTAGAATATGACTAGCAGCTGGAGTATGACCAGTGTGCCGAGTATAGGCTGATACTTAGGTTGGTGGTTCCGTACTATTTGACGTATCACATCGGTACAGGGTAGAGTATGACCAGTTCGACCGAGTATAGGCTGATACTGTAACACATCGGTACAGGCTGGAGTATGACCAGCAGCTGGACTATGACCAGTTCGACCGAGTATAGGTTGTTACTTGTCAATAGTACCGTCCCTATGAACGTTCAGGACTCAGTCTCGTGTTGGACACGGCAGTTGGGGTTATGGTCAGGGGTATGGGCGTCTGATCTTGACCGGGATTTATGTATGTTTATTATTATGCTTTTCTTACTGAGTCTGTCGACTCACAGTGCTATGTTTATGTGTAGGTGAGGGCAAGACTAAGCTGTGGAACCGTGAGGACGAGCCTATGAAGATTGTACATGTCGGGGCGGTTAGGCCTGGAGCGTACGATCCTCGGGAGAGCAAGGCTATATTTTTAATTAGTCGCTAGGCGACAAGTATTTTGTACAGACAGTAAAATTTTGTAAATGATTTTGTAATCGGGATCCCGAGTATTTTGTATAAATATTTATAAGTTTAATTAAAAAGCAAAATTTTTAATTAATCACGTTTTCCATAAACCTCGTTGATTAGCAACGAGCTGCACAGTATGTTTAAAAATCACGTAATACGCCTATGCTAGTTAGGGTGTTACAATTTGGTATCAGAGCCGCCAGGTTGTCTTCCGAAGATCGTCACGACATGTACAATCATCATCAGCAGTTAGCTCGTTCTACGGTTCAGTAAGCTTCTATTGCTTTAGTAGTTTATTTATTTATTTTAAATAAGAAAAGCCTGATAGGAAGCATGTTAGTAGCCTGATAGTAGAATAGGCGCATGTTTTGTTTTTAATTTCCAAATTAAGCGACATTAGTAAGCTCTCGTGGATCGTGACCTGAAATGCAAACTCGGGGTTTCGAGGCTGTTCAGACTAGATGGACGCCAGACGAAATATTAGGAGTCAGGGCATCTCAGTTCGGTCGGATCAAGGTCAAGGAGCTTAGTTTCCCCTCAAGTGTTTTGGGCCGAGGTAGAGGTCCCAGGGGCAGGGCGCGTGGTCGGGGTGATGTTAACTCGCCACAGGCTGCCCAAGTCAATCAGGAAGCCCAGAATCGGGAAGTTAGGTTTGCTGGAATGCAAGCTGGAATAGAGGAGCAAGATTTAGAGATTCAGAGATTGAGGCAGCAGGGTGCTCCTGCAGTGCCTGTGCCAGAAGTTCCTGTGGCACCCACCACTGCTGCTCAGGCCGAGATAGTAGTAGCGGCAGATAGAATGGAACCCCTGTACTAAAGGTTCCGCGAACAGTTACCTCCGATTTTTCTGGGAGGTCCAGACGTCATGGAAGCCGAGCAGTGGCTATCAGTAATTACGAGAATATGGAATATTGTGAGTGTGACAGAGTACATTATGCGGTTTGAACGGTTGGCGAGGTTGGTCTCGGGAATTGTGCCAACCAATTTCAGTAAGAAAGAAAAAATATCTTGATGGACTTAATGTGAAGATCGAGTATGACCTTATGATCACTACCGACGACAAGATCACCTATGCTGAGATGGTGGAGAAAGCACTGTGAGCTGAGGGCGCAGTTAGATGTATGTTGGAATCAGTTAGGACTCCAGTATGTGGCGGGGCTTTTACCCCTCCTGCGTCAAGTTTCAGCAGGGTAGGTAGTGGTTCGGCCATGGACTAGAGGAGGAAATCATCCACTGCATCCGGTGGCTCGGGGCAGAACAAGAGGTTCCGATGGAACCAGAATCAAGGCGGTCATCAGGGTAGTGTTGAGACCCGTTATTCCTACCGGCGTGTCTCATTAGTAAGAGGCATCCTCCGGGTGAGTGCTTAGGTGAAGGATGTTTTTGTGTGGCTGCCAGAATCTTTAGTAAATTGGATAGACCGTATGATAGTTATGAATCAGGGTTTGGAACCCTATTACCTGGCGGAGAGTTAGTTATCTCCAAAAGGCGGATTAGGTCTATGCCGATCAGAATAGATGGTAGAGAGTTAAGTGCTGACTTGGTAGAGATGAGCTTAGTAGAGTTCGATATTATTTTAGGAATGGATTTCCTATCGAAATATTCGGCTAGTATTGATTGCAAAAGGAAGATGGTGATCTTCCAACCGGAAAGTGACGAACCATTTGTATTTGTTGGTTCAGTTCGGGGATCTCGGATCCCGGTGATTTCAGCCATGTCAGCTAGGGAATTATTGCATGGTGGATGCTTAGGGTTTCTAGCCGTGGTGGTGGACACCACTCGGCCAGATACCATTCGACCAGAGGACATAAAGGTGGTTCGGGAATTTTTAGATGTTTTTCCCGAAGAACTGCCAGGGTTACCACCTCAGCGGGAGATTGACTTCGTTATAGATTTGGCACCAGGGGTGGAACCGGTATCCAAGGCTCCATATAGAATGGCTCCAGCTAAAATTAAGGAATTAAAGATTCAGCTCCAGGGGTTGCCTGACATAGGGTTTGTCAGGCCTAGTGTGTCACCCTGGGGAGCCCCGGTTTTATTCGTCAAGAAGAAAGATGGAACTATGAGGATGTGCATCGATTACAGAGAATTGAACAAGCTAACAGTGAAGAATAAATATCCACTTCCTAGAATCGATAATCTGTTTGATCAACTTCAGGGGAAGACGGTCTTTTCCATGATTGATCTCCGCTCAGGTTATCATCAGTTGAAAATCCGAGAGGAGGACATTTCGAAGACGGCTTTCTGTACTAGGTATGGACATTATGAATTTCTGGTTATGTCGTATGGACTAACCAATGCTCCTGCAGCATTCATGGATTTGATGAATAGAGTATTCAAGGATTTCCTCGATATCTGTGTGATTGTGTTTATCGACGACATCCTCGTGTACTCTCAATCAGAAGAGGAGCATGAATTACATCTTCAAATGGTATTGCAAAGGCTTCGGGAACACAAGCTTTATGCCAAGTTCAAGAAATGTGAATTCTGGCTATCTCAGGTGTCTTTCTTAGGGCACATTGTTAGTAAAGATGGGATCAAGGTGGATCCCGGGAATATAGAATCCGTCAGGGATTGGCCGAGACCGAAGACAGTGACAGAGATTAGAAGTTTCTTGGGTTTAGCTGGGTACTATTGTACGTTCGTGGAAGGGTTTTCTAAAATTTCAACACCCTTAACCGAACTTACAAAGAAGAATCAGCGGTTTGTCTGGTCAGACAAGTGCGAAGCTAGTTTTCAGGAGCTGAAACAGAGGTTGATTACCGCTCCAGTACTAGCTTTTCCTTCAGACAACGAGAAATTCGTAATTTATTGCAATGCATCAACAGGGTCTGGGGTGTCTGCTGATGCAAGCCGATCGGGTCATCGCTTAAGCCTCCTGTCAGTTAAAGGATTACGAACAGCGATACCCGACTCATGATCTAGAGTTGGCCGCGGTGGTTTTTGCATTGAAGATTTGGCAGCATTACCTTTATGGAGAAAGGTGTGAAATCTATACCGACCATAAAAGTCTCAAGTATTTCTTTACTCAGAAAGATTTGAACATGAGACAGAGGTGTTAGTTGGATTTAGTGAAAGATTACGACTGTGAGATTCTCTATCACCCTGGGAAGGCCAATGTAGTGGCGGATGCCCTGAGAAGGAAGGGTCCCGGGCAGGTAGCTAGCATGGTTCAGATCTCACCTCAGCTAGCACAGGATATGGTTAGATCCAGCATTGAGTTTGTGGTAGGTCAGCTTCACAACTTGACGCTGCAATCTGATCTGTTGGAAAGAATCAAAGCCGCTCAGATGACTGATCCAGAGTTAGTGAAAATCAGAGATGAGGTTTTGGTTGGTCAAGCCAGGGATTTCTCAGTGTCAGACAACGGGATGCTTCTGTATAAAGCTAGGGTTTGTGTTCCGAGTAGTGTGGAACTCAAGAATGAGATCTTTGAGGAGGCTCATTCTACCCCTTATTCTCTGCATCCCGGCACCACCAAGATGTACCAAGATCTTAAACCGTACTTCGTGTGGAGCGGTATGAAGAAGAATTTGGTAGAATTCGTATCGAGATGCCTCACTTGCCAGCAGATTAAGGCTGAACATCAGAGACCAGCAGGGTTGTTGCAGCCTCTAACCCTACCGGAATGGAAGTGGGAAGATATCACGATGGATTTCGTGGTCGGGTTACCTAGAACCGCGGGTTTGTTTGATTCCATCTGTGTAGTGGTAGATCGATTCACGAAATCTGCTCATTTTCTACCTGTTAGAACAACATTTACAGTGGATCAGTTGGCAGAATTGTATGTCAGCGAGATTGTAAGACCTCACGGGGTACCGAAGCCTATAGTTTCGGATAGGGATCCGAAGTTCACCTCCAAGTTTTGGCAGAGTTTACAACGAGCAACGGGTACAAAACTGAAATTCAGTACAGTATTCCATCCTCAGACAGATGGTCAGTCCGAAAGGACATTTCAGATATTGGAGGACATGTTACGAGCCTGCGTTATGGATTTCGAAGGCTCTTGGAATAAATATCTATCGTTGATAGAATTTTCTTACAACAACAGTTATCATAGTACGATAGGGATGGGCCCCTATGAACTGTTATACGGTAGGAAGTGTAGATCTCCCATCCACTGGGATGAGACAGGGGAGAGGAAATACTTAGGTCCGGAGTCAGTACAGCGGACCAATGAGGCAATAGAGAAAATAAAAGCTAGAATGCTTGCTTCACAGAGTAGACAGAAAAGTTACGCAGATCCGAAGCGCAGAGATGTTGAGTTCCAAGTAGGGGACCATGTGTTTTTACGAGTGTCTCCAATGAAGGGGATCAAACGTTTTTGGAAAAGAGGCAAGTTATGCCCTAGATTTACAGGACCTTTTGAGATTCTCGAGAAGATAGGTCAAGTGGCATACCGATTAGCATTGCCTCCAGCTTTATCAGCAGTTCACAACGTATTCCATGTCTCGATGTTGAAAAAAAAAATGCGTTTCAGATCCGTCTCATATACTCAGTTATGAGAGCCTAGAACTGCAGCCAGATATGACTTACGAAGAACAGCCAGTGCAGATCCTGGATAGAAAGGATAAAGTCCTTCAGAATAAGACCATAGCATTGGTCAAAGTTCTCTCGAGAAACAGGAAGGTGGAGGAAGCCACTTGGAAGCTAGAGTCAGATATGAGAGCTCAACTATCCAGAGTTGTTCAGGTTAGATTTCGGGGACGAAATCCTTTTAAGGGGGGAATAGTTGTAAAGACCGCTTAGTTTAATTTGAAAATTAGCAGTTAATCATGTTTAATTATGAAAATTATTTATAGCTATTTAAATAATTATTTATACTGTTATTATTGAATTCTGAGATGCATTTTATGTCATTTAGTAGTTTTCATAATTTTGCATTTCCGGTGCCCGGTATCATGGAACTCGGTGTTTGGCACAGTAAAATCACAACTTAGTATGTTAGTAGTGTGGGACGCTTTAGTAGACACTGGGAATGTCGGGATTGGCTGGGAATTTAGAATTTCCCAAAAATACCCCCTTTAGTGTTATTTATGTTATTTTAGTGTGGGGGGGCAAAATGCTCATTTTGCCCCAATGATGTTTTGTCCTTTAGTGGACTTAATAATTGAGAAATATGTGGTTTATTAAGTGTTGTTGGCTGAAATAAAACAAAAGGGTTATGTGCTTTTATTTTATTTTTCAAAGTTAGAAAAGTTAGGCTAGAGTATCACTAGCAGCTGGAGTATGACCAGTTTGACCGAGTATAGGCTGACACTGTATCACATCGGCACAGGGTAGAATATGACTAGCAGCTGGAGTATGACCAGTGTGCCGAGTATAGGCTGATACTTAGGTTGGTGGTTCCGTACTATTTAACGTATCACATCGGTACAGGCTAGAGTATGACTAGCAGCTGGAGTATGACCAGTTCGACCGAGTATAGGCTGATACTGTAACACATCGGTACAGGCTGGAGTATGACCAGCAGCTGGAGTATGACCAGTTCGACCGAGTATAGGCTGTTACTTGTCAATAGTACCGTCCCTATGAACGTTCAGGACTCAGTCTCGTGTTGGACACGGCAGTTGGGGTTATGGTCAGGGGTATGGGCGTCTGATCTTGACCGGGATTTATGTATGTTTATTATTATGCTTTTCTTACTGAGTCTATCGACTCACAGTGCTATGTTTATGTGTAGGTGAGGGCAAGACTAAGGTGTGGAACCGTGAGGACGAGCCTATGAAGATTGTACATGTCGGGGCGGTTAGGCCTGGAGCGTACGATCCTCGGGAGAGCAAAGCTATTTTTGTAATTAGTCGCTAGGCGACAAGTATTTTGTACAAACAGTAAACTTTTGTAAATGATTTTGTAATCGGGATCCCGAGTATTTTGTATAAATATTTATAAGTTTAATTAAAAAGAAAAAATTTTAATTAATCACGTTTTCCATAAACCTCGTTGATTAGCAACGAGCTGCACAGTATGTTTAAAAATCACGTAATACGCTTATGCTAGTTAAGGTGTTACAAAAGGTGTGAAATCTACATTGACCATAAAAGTCTCAAGTACTTCTTTACTCAGAAAGATTTGAACATGAGACAGAGACGTTGGTTGGAATTAGTTAAAGATTACGACTGTGAGATTCTCTATCACCCTGGGAAGGCCAATGTAGTGGCCGATGCCCTGAGCAGGAAGGGTCCCGGGCAAGTAGCTAGCATGGTTCAGATCTCTCCTCAGCTAGCAGAGGATATGGTTAGATCCAGCATTGAGTTTGTGGTAGGTCAGCTTCACAACTTAACACTACAATCTGATCTGTTGGAAAGAATTAAAGCCGCTCAGATGACTGATCTAGAGTTAGTGAAGACCAGAGATGAGGTTTTGGCTGGTCAAGCCTGGGATTTCTCAGTTTCAGACAACGGGATTCTTCTGTATAAAGCTAGGGTTTGTGTTCCGAGTAGTGTGGAACTCAGGAATGAGATCTTTGAGGAGGCTCATTCTATCCCTTATTCTCTGCATCCCTCACTTGTCAGCAGATTAAGGCTGAACTGTTGGAAATTATTTTACCAGGATCTTAGATCTACTCACAAGTATGTTTATTAACACCCTAAATATGAACTTTCTAAAACGATGAAATTAAACACACATAAAGTTAAAGAAACCTTACATTGGGTGCAGCGGAATATAATGACTCCTTCCGTTCAGATATCTAGCCCTTGATTCCTTTCTGTAGGAGAGCATTATCAATATCTGAACCTGGATCTCTTTCTCTGAATCTTTGATGCTGAAACTCCTTCTTGCTGAAAGTCTTTCTTCACGATCTTCCTCACTATGATTGAGGTATCACTTGCTGTGTGTGGGCACTACTCTCACACTAAGATTTTCGAAATTTAAGAGGGAAGGAGAAAGAGAAGGGTCAGCCAAAGATAGGGAGAAAGAAGGCTCAGTTTTTTCTGAATCAGAAGTGTAGAAATTTTAGTGTAAATTTCCTGAAGCCTTCACTATGTATTTATAGCATTCCACTAGGGTTAGGTTTGAATTATTTGGCATTAAAATAATGAAAAAAATCAATTTAAATTTCCTACAAAAGTGGCTGGCCCTATACAAGTGGATTTGGGCCTCACTTTTTGCAATTTTGCAGTTTTATCTTTTCTGCATCTGATTTTCTCAAAAACGCTAATTTTCTAATTCAACCATTTAAATGCCAATTCTAACTATTTAATAACTATAAATAATTATTAAATAATATTGTCATTTATCATATTTATTAATTGAACCATACAAAGTATCATAATTAACAAATATGCCCCTAAAACTCTTTCTTTACAAGTTCGCCCTTACTTAGTGAAAAATTCACAAATAGACATAGTCTAATTTGAGAATTATAATTGATTAATCAAAACCAATTACATGAGTCTTACAAGCAATATGATCTCAACTAGTGGGGGGACCATGGGTCTATATAACCGAGCTTCCAATAAGTAGATCAAGAATTTAGCACTAAAATTCACTAACTTATTAATTCTTCGTTGAATCCACGCATAGAACTTAGAATTGCACTCTCAGTATATAGAATGCTCTATATGTTCCACCATATAGACACATCATTAGTTATCCATTGTTATAATCCTAATGTGATCAATGATCCTCTATATGAATGATCTACACTGTAAAGGGATTAGATTACCGTTACACCCTACAATGTATTTTATCCTTAAAACACTTGACCCCGTATAAGTGATATTTCAGCTTATGTGAAATGAGTACTCCACCATTTATGTTCGTTTGGTCAAGCTCGAAGGATATCATCCTTTGCTTACTATTCGCCAGATAGAAGCTATAGATTCCATGTTTATGCTAGCGCTCCCACTCAATTGCACTACCGTGTTCCCAAAATGTACGTATCACCCTGACCTAAAAGTAGGCTTAACTAACAAATCAAAGAACACGAATAGCCTTTCAAGATTGAGCCTAATCATAACAAGATTAAGAACATTTGATCTAGGATCAACTAGGCGATATTGACTTGAATAGATATTACGGTAAGTTTAATAAATCTAAGTCAAAGTTCAATATCGGTCCCTTCCGATGCATACTCCATGCATCCAACCTGAGCTTTACTTTAACCAATGCTCTGGAAAGAACATAGCACTTCTCCAAATGCAAGTAAACTCTGTTGTAGATTATCATATCAGTAAAACCCTATGTTTGATAAATCTAGGAAAATTTATTCACATAGTCATGTTTACTTTCCAATGTGTTGACGGCACAATAAACAGGATCAAGTATGTGAAAAGGGTTTCAGATGAATTTATACATTATGTACATATAATCATGAAATAAATCATGTGAACCATGCAACATGAAATGTTATTTCTGATCTATATTAATAAGTAAATCTGATTATATTGAAATGAGTTTTATTTAGGGCATAAAACCCAACATGAACATCAGAGACCAACAGGTTGCAGCCTCTAACCCTACGTGAATGGAAGTGGGAAGATATCACGATGGATTTCGTGGTTGGGTTACCTAGGACCACGGCTTTGTTTGATTCCATCTGGGTACTGGTGGATCGATTCACAAAATCTGCTCATTTTCTACCTGTTAGAACAACATTTACAGTGGATCAGTTGGCAGAATTGTATGTCAGAGAGATTGTACGACTTCACGGGGTACCGAAGTCTATAGTTTCGGATAGGGATCCGAAGTTCACCTGCAAGTTTTGGCAGAGTTTGCAACGAGCAATGGGTACAAAACTGAAATTTAGTACATCATTCCATCCTCAGACAGATGGTCAGTCCGAAAGGACAATTCAGATATTGGAGGACATGTTACGAGCCTGCGTTATGGATTTTGACGGCTCTTGGAAGAAATACCTACCGTTGATAGAATTTTTCTTACAACAACAGTTATCAGAGTACGATAGGGATGGCTCCCTATGAACTGTTATACGGTAGGAAATGTAGATCTCCCATCCACTGGGATTAGACAGGAGAGAGGAAGTACTTAGGTCCGGAGTCAGTACAGCGGACCAATGAGGCAATAGAGAAAATAAAAGCTAGAATGCTCGGCTCACAGAGTAGACAGAAAAGTTACGCAGATCCGAAACGCGGAGATGTTGAGTTCCAAGTAGGGGACCATGAGTTTTTACGGGTATCTCCAATGAAGGGGATCAAACATTTCGGGAAAAGAGGCAAGTTATGCCCTAGATTTACAGGACCTTTTGAGATTCTCGAGAAGATAGGTCAAGTGGCATACCAGTTAGCATTGCCTCCAGCTTTATCAGCAGTTCACAACGTATTCCATGTCTCGATGTTGAGAAAATACGTTTCAGATCCCTCTCATATACTCAGTTATGAGAGCCTAGAACTGCAGCCAGATATGTCTTACGAAGAACAGCCAGTGCAGATCCTGGATAGAAAGGATAAAGTCCTTCGGAATAAGACCATAGCATTGGTCAAAGTTCTCTGGAGAAACGGTAAGGTGGAGGAAGCCACTTGGGAGCTAGAGTCAAATATGAGAGCTCAATATCCAGAGTTATTCAGGTTAGATTTCGGGGACGAAATCCTTTTAAGGGGGGAATAGTTGTAAAGACCGCTTAGTTTAATTTGGAAATTAGCAGTTAATCATGTTTATTTATGAAAATTATTTATAGCTATTTAAATAGTTATTTATACTGTTATTTTTAATTCCTGAGATGCATTTTATGTCATTTAGTAGTTTTCCTAATTTTGCATTTCCGGTGCCCGGTAACATGGAACTCGGTGTTTGGCTCAGTAAAATCACAACTTAGTATGTTAGTAGATTGGGACGGTTTATTAGACATTGGGAATGTCGGGAATGGCCGGGAATTTAGAATTTCCCAAAAATACCCCCTTTAGTGTTATTTATGTGATTTTAGTGTGAAGGGGCAAAATGGTCATTTTCTCCCATTATTAGTTTGTCCTTTAGTGGACTTTATTTGGTTAATTATATGTGTTGTATTATGTTTTGTTGGCTGAAGTAAATGGTTTATATGCATTTAATTTCTTTTTCCAAAGTTTAAAAAATTACAAAGTTAGAAAATTAGAAATAAAAGTTGGAAAACTCTCTCTCTTTTCCTCTCTCTATTCGGCCCTCTTGGAGCAGCAAGAACCAGCCAATTTTCTTGGTGATTCAAGCTCTCCTTAGCAAGATTTAGTGTTCATAAGTTGGTATGTTTCCTCTAGCTTCTGTTCCTTTGTTTTCTTGAAAAATGATGAAAAAATGAGTACTGCATGGATGATTTTGATGATGTTACTGCTGCTAGTTGTTGTTGTTGTTTCTATGTTTAAAATGTTCAATTAAATATGTTTAGTTAGGTTGAAATGCATGCTAGTTGTTCTTGCTTTAGTTGGATAATTTTCTTGGTAAAAAGCTATGGTTTTCAAAGTGAAAATTGAGAATTTGGTGGCTGCAGTTATTGCATGAATTAGGGTTTGTTTTCTGCAGTGTTTTTATGCTTGATTATGTAGTTCTAAGCTAGTTTTGAGGCTTGTAAGTGAGCTTTAGCCAAGTTTGAGTTTGAACTCAAAGCTTGGAGCTCACATGATGATTTTTAATTCTGTGCTTTCTAGGCTGTATTGATGCTTTAAAATTGTTCTATAGGATGTTTAGAACAGGTTTGGAAGGTTTTGTGTGATTTGGATTTGTTTTGGTTGAGTTATGAATTTTTGAAATTCTGCCTGCGAGGAACCGGAATTCTGGTTGTGCATCCGGAATTCCGGATGGGTTTTGAAAATTCCCAGAACCGGGATTCCGGTTGGACAACCGGTCTGCCGGTTGGTTGATTTTCAGAAACGCTAGTTTTCCTCGTTTTTATGTTATTTGGGGTATTTCCATGGTTTTTATCGATAGGGAAACTTTTAGTTCCTAGTTTAAATCCCCGAGAAGTGATTTAGCATATCACTTATAGTGTTGTGATTTTTATGGTTTAGGAGCCTGTAATCCGCTGCGCAGATAGTTCCAGTCAGGTTGACCGGCACACCTGAATTCGGAATCCAGGTAAGATTAGTATAACAGTATGCATATATGGATTACATGTTTAGCGTGCATCCGACTGTGTCACATCAGTATAGGCTTGAGTATGACTAGCAGCTGGAGTATGACCAGTATGACCGAGTATAGGCTGACACTGTATCACATCGGCACAGGCTAGAGTATGACCAGCAGCTGGAGTATGACCACTGTGTCGAGTATAGGCTGATACTTAGGTTGGTGGTTCCGTACTATTTGACGTATCACATCGGTACAGGCTAGAGTATGACTAGCAGCTGGAGTATGACCAGTTCGACCGAGTATAGGCTGATATTGTAACACATCGGTACAGGCTAGAGTATGACTAGCAGCTGGAGTATGACCAGTTCGACCGAGTATAGGGAAAGGCTAGGGCTGATGGACCGTGAGCGAGCTGGTGAAGATTGTACATGTCGGGGCGGTTAGGCCTGGAGCGTACGATCATTGGGACAGCAAGGCTATTCTTGTAATTAGTCGCTAGGCGACAAGTATTTTGTATAGACAATAAACTTTTGTAAATGGTTTGGTAATCGGGATCCCGAGTATTTTGTATAAATATTTTACAAGTTTAATTAAAAAGCAAAAAATTTAATTAATCACATTTTCCGTAAACCTCGTTGATTAGCAACGAGCTGCACAGTATGTTTAAAAATCATGTAATACGCCTATGCTAGTTAGGGTGTTACAATATATATAATGTATGAATTCTATTTAAGTCCAGAACATATGAAATTTGTTAATGATTATAGTGTTGTCAGCAAAGTGGAATATAATCTTGATTATATGTTCGAAAGTTTATTCCCTGATTTGTCAGAACACTGGATTTAGACTGACATGATAATCAGCGATAGGTATTCTTACACCTTTGATAAGTGTTATGTCCTTTCCAGGGCATTGGCAAAGCTTACCAGTATCGGATGTATGGAGTATACATTAGAAAGGACCGATATTGAACTTTGATTAGATATATTTGAATTTACCGTAATATCTATTCAATTCAATATCACATGTTGATCCTAGATCAAATGAGCTTAATCCTGATATGGTTAGCTTCGATCTCAAGAATATTATACATGTTCTTTGATTTGTTAGTTAAGCCTACTTTTGAACAGTCAGAGTGATACGTACATTTTGGGAACATGATAGTATAATTGAGTGGGAGCGCTAACATAAATATGGAGTCTATAACTTCTATAGGAATTTAGAAGTGAAACGATGATATCCTTCGAGCTTGGCTAAACAGAGATAAATGGTGGAGATCTCATTTCACTTCGTTGAAATATCATTTATACGGAGCTAAGTGTTTTAAGGATAAAATACATTGAAGGTGTAACGGTAACTTAGTGCCTATTCAATGTAGATCATCTATTAGAGGGTCATTGATCAAATTAGGATTATAACAATGGATAACTAATGATGTATCTATATCGTGCAACATATAGAGCGTTCTATATGACTCAGAGTGTAATTCCAAGTTCTAAGTGTGGATTCAATATGGAATTAATAAGTTAGGAAATTTACTTGGTAAATTGGGTTCGACTTATTGGAAGCTCGGAAATATAGGCCCATGGTCCCCATACTAGTTGAGACCATACTGCTTGTAAAACTCAGTTAATTGATTTTAATTAATCAATTATAATTCTAAAGTTAGACTATGTCTACTTTGTGAATTTTCACTAAGCAAGGGCAAAATTGTAAAGAAAAGAGATTCTAGGTTTATTTATTAATTAAGAGACTTTATATGTCTAATTAATAAATATATTAAATGACAATATTATTTAATAATTAATTTTTAGTTATTAAATAATTAGAATTGGCATTTAAATGGTTGAATTTAAAAAACTGGCGTTGTTGAGAAAATGAGATGCAGAAATGATAAAACAGCAAAATTGCATAAGTGAGGCCCATTATCCAAAGCCCATGGTCGGCCACTCTGATAGGCTTTTATCATTTTTTTTTCATTATTTTAATGCGAAATAATTCTAACTTAAACCTAGGTGGTTACCTATAAATAGATAGTGATGGCTCTCATTCACACTTAATTTTGTCAGATGAAATTTGAGCCTCCTATTCTTTTCTCTATAGTCGAACCACTTTCCCTCTTCTTTTCTTCTTCCATTTCGGAATCCTTGAGTGATAGAGTAGTGCCCACACACATCAAGTGGTATCTCAATCATAGTGTGTAAGACTGTAGGAGATTCCAAACAACAAGAAGGAGAATCAACATCAAAGGAAGGAGAGAAAGAGATCCAGGTTCAGATCTTGATTATGTTCTGCTACAGAAAGGAATCAAGGGCTAGAGATCTGAATAGAAGGAGTCATTATATTCCACTGCACCCAATGTAAGGTTTACTAAACTTTATATGTGTTTATTTTATTGTTTTAGAATTCATATTAGGATGTTAATGAAACATACATGGTAGTAAATCTAGATCCTGGTAAAATATTTCCAACATTATGTTCTGTTTTGTTTAGGGTCCACTTGCTCAACCGCCTTCAAGACGTGATGCGTCGAAGGGGAAAGCTCTGATGCTTTCTCCACAAGGTGGTGGTGCACGGGAATATGAATTGTTCTCGGAAAAGAAGATGGACTTGATCCCTAAATCGCTAAAATGGATGGTTGTTGAATTCCTAAACCTCAAAGATAAATGTGATATAATCACAATTCCTGTACCCCGAGGATTCATAGCACCGCGTACCCAAATCACGTTATATGGAGAGGATTTGCAGTAGGTTGCTACGTGTGACTACATCGGCAACCAGGGAATGCTGTTTGGAATGATGTATACTCTTCTTTAATCTAATTAAATTTATATATCAAATTCTAGTAAAGTTATCATAAGACACTAATACTTAACAATCTTTTTTGCAAGCACATCTCGGAGAGCATCAACGGTATGAGAAAATATTTCAAGTTTTACGACCCAGAGCTTCTCGTAGTGATTGGGAAAACCGATAAAGACAAGAGTCAGTCTTTTGACAATGCGGCAAGACGATTGGCTGATTGGTTATCATTGATGAATAACAACCACCAAATGTTCTTTATTCCTTGGAATATTGGGTAAACTCTATTTAATTCTTTAGTGCTAATTGTTCATTTCTATATTATGACTTCAAATTATTTTTATACTATCTTACTTATATTCCAATATAATTTTCTTGTGCGCATTGGACGCTAGAGGTGGTTACGCCAACGAAAATTATCCATTAAGACCCTGTACGTGGCCGCCCAATTCCCAAAGAAATTACTCAAATGATCGGAAGGTAATAATTTAATGACTTCTTATGTAACAAATTTAAATTAACTAATGAATTGAAATGCTAATATAATTTTTCAAAAAAGTGCATTCAGATATATAGGGGACGCACATGAGTATCTTGGCCCGTGGCAAGGAATTTCATAAGAAAATTGTCCAAGATAACCTAAAAGCCAAGAATGTGGTTTTTATGTTTTGAAATATATGACTGACTTCGTCGCACGTGCAAACCCCAACCGTTACATACAAGATCAAAAAGCTGTAAGTTTTAATTATTGATTATAGTATTTATTATAATAACAAATATATAATATACATATATATCAACTAACATAAATTTTTAATTTTTTTAACAGTTTAGGGGTAAGAAGCAATACGATCCAAAAACTGAATTGTTACCATTACAGCGAAAGTGGATAGAACGATTGATGGCGCTGATTCACGATGACGATTGAGGTTGAAAGGCCCAAGAATTTTTCTTCATTATGTAATTTTTTTTAGATTAACTTGTAGTTAGATTTATTAACTTATTAATATTTTCGACTAATTTTACATTAGTGTTTGTGTAATTTTTAATTACTTTTATGAAATGAAATTATGTATTTTAGCCAATTTTAAAATTAATTTAAATAATATTTAATTTACATTTTAAAAAATAAATATGGAATTCAAATTAAATAAAATAATATATAAATTAAAAAATATATAATTAAAATAAATTATATAATTAAATTTAAAAAAATTGAAAACTGGTCATTTTTGGCGTCAGTTCCTACGCCACCTACGGCGTCGGTTATTAGCTATGGCATTGGTTCCTAGCTAATAACCGACGCCATAGGGGTATATATGGCGTTGGTTCCTCAAAACCCTTTAGTGTCGCCCTGATCAGCGTCGGTAGCGAATTTTGCCAAAACCGACGCTAAAAGGGCTTAAAAACTGCCTCTAAAGGGGGTTTTTGTACTAGTGAGAGAAGAATTTCACAATTTTAAGGATTTTGTAATTTAGAAAATGTAATGGTGGAGGAAAGGTTGTATTGAATACAACCTGTCAGATCCTATTATGGAGAGAATACTACATACTACACTTGATGTGGATATCAAGGTGTTGAGATTATTTGAAATGCACTTTTTGTTTTATATTAGTGCAAGTGGGAGTTTGTTGGGTTTTGTGCCCTAAATAAAACTCGTTTCAATATAATCAGATTTACTAATTAATAAAGATCAGAAATCATTTTATGTTGCATGGTTCACTTGATTTATTTCATGATTATATTTAATGTATAAATTCTATTAAGTTCAGAACATATGTATTTGTTCTTGATTATAGTGTTGTCAACACAGTGGAATATAATCATGATTATATGTTCAAAAGTTTAATTCACTAATTTGTCAGTTCACTGGATTTAGACTGGCATGATAATCAGCGGTAGGTATACTTACACCTTGGATAAGTGTTATGTCCTTTCCAGGGCATTGGCAAAGTTTACCAATATCGGATGTATGGAGTATACATTGGAAGGGGCCGATATTGAACTTGGATTAGATATGATAAATTTACCGTAATATCTATTCAATTCAATATCACCTAGTTAATCTTAGATCAAATGATCTTAATCCTGACATGGTTAGGTTCGATCTCAAGAGTGTTATTCGTGTTCTTTGATTCGTTAATTAAGCCTACATTTTGATCAGGGTGATACGTACATTTTGGGAACATGATAGTACAATTGAGTGGGACCGCTAAACATAGATATAAAATATATATATATAGCTTCTATAAGTATTTAGTAGTGAAACGATAATTTTCTTCGAGCTTGGCTAAATAGAAATAAATGATTGAGATCTCATTTTAGTGTTTATATTAGTTCAGTAAAATATCATTTATAGGTCGCCAAGTGTTTTAAGGATAAAATACATTGAAAGGGTGTAACGGTAATTTTATTTCTATGCAATGTAGATCATCTATAGAGGATCATTGATTATTGGGATTATAACAATGGATAATTAATAGTGTATCTATATCATGGAACATATAGAGCGTTCTATGTAAGTGAGAGTGCAATTCCAAGTTCTATGGTGGATGCAATGAGGAATTAATAAGTTAGTGAATTTACTTGGTAAATTCTAGGTCTGCTTATTGGAAGCCCGGTTATATAGGCCCATAGTCTCCATACTAGTTGAGACAAACTGCTTGTAAGACTCAATTGATTGATTTTAATTAATCAATTAAAATTCTAAAATTAGACTATGTCTAGTTTATGAATTTTTCACTAAGATATGGCTTGATTGTGAAGAAATACTGTTTTGGGGTTTATTTGTTAATTAAGAGACTTGATGGAGTCTAATTAACAAATATTATAAATGACAATTTTATTTGATAATTATTTTAATTATTAAATAAATAGTTTTGGCATTTATAGGGTTGAAATTGCAAAAAGTGGTATTTGTGAAAAATATATAAAATAGTTGAGAAAAATGACAAAGCCCAAACCAATGTGGGGCCCATTAAGTGGCCGGCCATAAGGTGCTTATTTTACTCTATTTTTATCATTTTTTTTATTCCTAATAATTTAACCCTAACCCTAAGAGAAGTAGTATATAAGGATAGCTAAGGTCTCTTCATCAAAACTAATGTCTCCAAAGCTAAAACCCTAGCTTTCTGATGAGACCTCTTCCTTCTTCTTCTTCCTCTTCAATTTCGAAAAACACTAAGCCTTTCTTCACAAATATTATTCAGCCATTAGTGATAGAGTAAGTGCCCAAACACATCAAGTTGGTCCTCAATCATAGTATGTAAGACTGTGAAGAATCCAAACACAACGAAGGAGTTTCGGGCTCAGATCTTGGTGATACTCTACTACATAAAGGATATAAGGGTTAGAGATCTGAGCGGAAGGAGTCATTTAATTCCGCTACATCCACTGTAAGGTTTCTCAAACTTTATATGTGTTTATTTACATTATTTTATAAATTCATATTAGGATGTTAAATAACATACATTGTAGTAAATCTAGATCCTGGTTAAATAATTTCAACAGAAAGGGCTACTCCTCCCATTGCCAATTGGTTTTGAGATGGAACCTCATTCATCTTAACCTTAAATCGTAACAAGTAAAGCAAATTGGTATCGCTAAACATGGCGGATTTGACATGATAATCGCTGCCAAGAAGAATACTGTTATTTTCCAAACTTTCTTTTTGCCAAACTTTCCAAAAGTGAAACATAAACTGATAAACATGGTAAATGTTTGAAAAATAAATAAATAAAAGAGAGAGTGAGAGAGACTATCCAAAAAGAAAAAAAAACTCAGATTTTACTGGTACACTCTCTTCTCTTCACTGAGCTTATTTTCCATCCCATTTAGGGTTAGGGTTGGCTTCAAAGATTTTTCTTTTTCTTTCTTCCTTTATCAATTTAAAGCTCGGAAAAAAAAAAGAATGGAGGCAGATGACGAGGAGAGAAGAAAAGAGAGAGTTGTAATGGGGGGGCCATTGTTGTGTTTGCTTCAATATATAGCAATGTCGAGGGTTACAAGGAAAAAAAAAAAGAAAAAGGAAAAGGAAAGAAAAAACAAAAGGAAAAAAGAAAATAAAAAAATAATTTTTTTATTTTTATAATTTTTTTATTTTAATAATTTTCAAATTATTTTTTTTTTTTAAAAAAAAAGAAAAAGAAAGTAAAAAAAGTATTTTAAATTTTTATTTTTTAATTTTTTTTAAATATGTATAATTATTTTTTAAAACTAATATTACGTGAACCAATAAAAATTTGCCATGTGTACAAGTGTATACACGTAAGCAGTCCACCGCGGCACTTAGCTGTGATTTTTGGACAGAGGTGTACAGAGCGAAACGGAATGGGAGTTTAGGTAGTTTTACCGCCATAATTTCAGTTTTTATTGTTAACTGCCACTACTACAAATTAAGCTTTTAGTGACACTATATAGTGACACACATAAAAGTGTGGGTCACTAAAAAATTAAAAGTAGTTTTTAGTGACACACAACATTTGACTCTAAATGTTCGGTGTTTATTACGCAGAATGTGTGTCACTAAAAATATAGAGTGTCACTAAATACTAAAACCCAAAATTTACAATTTTATAAAAATAAAAAAAATTATGGCCTATAGTGACAGGCCACGCGTGTGAGCAAATATATTTACCCACACGTTGTGCGCGTCGCTAAAGCCACGTGAATCACGTGGCTTTAGCGACGCGCACAACGTGTGGGTAAATACATTTGCTCACACGCGTGGCGTGTCACTATATACCCTTTTATTTTAATAAAAAAAATAAAATATATAATTATAAAATAAATATAAATAGAAATTAATTATATTAAAAAATTAATTAAAAAAAATTAGATGAGTATAAATTCATCTCTTTTCTTACAAAACCCTAAAAATTCTAACCTAACTCTCTCTCCCTCTCTACTGCGAACAAAACCCTCCATGGCCGCCCCCTCCAGTAGAACCAGAACCCCATGGCCGCCCTCTCCAGTCGAACCAGAACCCCATGGCCCCCTCCAGTCGAACCAGAACCCCATGGCCACCCCTTCCAGTCGAACCAGAACCCCAAGCCTCCAATCGCGAACCCTAAGCCCCTCCAATCGCGAACCCTAAGCCCGTTCACCGTCCGAGAACCCAACACCCCAACCCTGTCTTCGTCGTCTCTCCCTCTCTCTGTTTTTGCGCACTGAAGGTCTCATCTCCGGTGACGCCTCTCTCTCGGTCGTCTCTCTCTCGACCGTCTCTCTCTCGGTCATCTCTCTCTCTCTCTCTCTCTCTCTCTCTCTCTCTCTCTCTCTCTCTCTCTCTCTCTCTCTCTCTCTCTCTCTCTCTCTATCTCTCTCTCTCTCTCTCTCTCTGTTTTGCTCGAATGCTCCTCGTTGATGGTCTTCTCCATTGCCTCTTTGTTTATTTCCCTCTATTTGTGTGTGTGTGTGCAGGTGGACGGAAAGGGCTGGGCTTTGTGTTTGATTGAGTTTTTCCTCTTCATTTTGTGTGTGAATTGTTTACTAGTAATTGATTTTTTTTAAAAAAAAAATGTATGTTGTAAATGAAATTTGTTTTACTGTAAATGATATTTTTTTTTTCAGAAATGTATGATATTGTATGAGAAGTTAATGATATAATTAGTATTGATTTTGTTTGTGTTGGGTTTAAATTGTGCATTTTTAATTCTGTATATGTATATGAAAAAGATTATTATTGGTAAAAAAATTTATTTATTTGTAAATTTTAAGTTTTAGTATGATAATTAGAAAATATTGATTAGTGAGTTAATTTTATTAAAAAAATAATTAAAAGATTATTTAATGCTTTTAAAATTAAAAAAAAATATGTATAAAATAAAAAATTAAATTAAAAAATAAAATAAAAAATGATATAGTGATACACATTTTCAGTGACTATATATATAAAATATAAAATTAAATAAAAAATAAAATAATAAAAAGGATATAGTGACGCACATTTTGTAACTCTAAAAAGTACTTTTAGTGACACATCCATTAGTCACACGCATTGAAGTGTCACTAAAACACTTTAGACACTCTCAAAACCTGTCACTAAAAGGTATTTTTGTAGTAGTGTGCTACAAACTGTAAAGTTCAGGTGGTTTAGCTGTCAATATCCCTTTCTTTTTTTGTTATCATTTTTTTCTCTAAAACATTTCTATTCCAGTTTTTTTATTATTTTTTAATATAATTGTAGAAAATAGTGATTCGAATTGTGTGTTGATTTCATAGAATAATACATATTTATATACAAAGTTAGGAGACTAAATATCTACTAAATATCTAATTCTTTTACAGCTAATATACATCTAATATCTAACACTCCCCCTCAAGCTGGAGCATAGATGTTAATCATGCCCAGCTTGTTACAAAGATAATCAACCCGCACCCCATTCAAAGCCTTTGTAAAAATATCTCCTAGTTGTTCTCCGGTCTTCACATATCCTGTGGAGATCAGACCTTGTTGAATTTTCTCACGAACAAAATGACAATCAATCTCAATGTGCTTAGTTCGCTCGTGGAATACGGGATTCGAGGTAATATGAAGAGCAGCTTGATTATCACACCATAATTTTGCTAGAATAGAAGTCTTAAACCCGAATTTAGTCAAAAGCTGATAAATCCATATTACCTCACACACAGACTGGGCCATAGCTCTATATTCTGATTCAGCACTGGATCTAGATACAACATTTTGTTTCTTACTCTTCCAAGAGACCAGATTGCCCCCAACAAATACACAATATCCTGAAGTGGATCGTCTATCTACCTTGGAGCACCTTGTCTGCATCAGAAAAACACTCAATCTGGGTATGTCCATGATCCTTGTAAACTATACCTCGTCCTGGTGCTCCTTTTAAGTAACATAAAATTTGTTCTAATGCTGCCCAATGATGAATTGTTGGAGAAGACATGAACTGACTGATAACACTAACCGGGAATGCAATATCTGGACGAGTCACAATTAAATAATTCAACTTTCCAACTAACCTGGGATATTTCTCAGGATCTTCAAATGGTTTCCCATCACGTGTAAAATGCACAGCTGGATTCATTGGAGCATTGCAAGGTTTTGATCCCAATTTCCCTGTCTCAGTTAGCAAATCAAGTACATACTTTCTTTGAGACAGAAAAATACCTTGTTTACTCCGAGTAACTTCAATCCCCAAGAAATACTTGAGCTCCCCTAAATCTTTCGTGTTAAACTGGGTGTGAATGAAAGACTTAAGGGATGAGATGCCTTCAGTATCATTTCCAGTAATAACGATGTCATCAACATACACCACTAACAAAATGATACCAACAGTTGATCTTTTATAAAACACAAAATGATCTGACTTACTTTTCAACAAACCAAACTTCTCAACAGCCTGACTAAATTTACCAAACCAAGCACGAGGGCTTTGTTTCAATCCATATAAAGATTTGCGAAGATGACAAACTCGCCTTAACTCCCCCTGAGCAACAAACCCAGGAGGTTGCTCCATATATACTTCTTCCTCAAGATCTCCATGAAAAAAAGCATTTTTAATATCAAGCTGATGCGAAGGCCAATGATGAATAGCTGCCATGGAAATGAACAGTCGAACAGATGTGAGTTTAGCAACAGGAGAAAAAGTATCACAATAGTCCACTCCATAGGTTTGAGCATAACCCTTGGCAACAAGATGGGCCTTTAAGCGAGCAACTGTGCCGTCTGGATTGAATTTAACCGTGAACAGCCATTTACACCCGATGGCCTGTTTTCCGGAAGGTAAATCAACCAAGACCCAAGTACCATTCGCAACCAAAGCATTCATCTCTTCTATCATTGCAGCAAGCCAACCAGGATGAGACATCGCTTCTCGAACATTTTTAGAAATAGTGATAGAATCAAGAGAAGCAATAAAAGAACAAGAAGAAGAGGAGAGATGATTATAAGACACAAAAGAAGTAATAGGAAAAGTACATTGGCGTTTACCTTTACGTAGTGCAATGGGAAGATCATCTGAGATTTCCAGATCTGATGACGAAGATGCAGGTGCAGGACATGAAACAGAAGGTGGAGGAGGGGGCGCCTGGTGTACACTATAGGAGGTCGAGGGAGTGGTGGAGGTGGTAGAGGTGGTGGAGGTGGTGGAGGTGTAGACATTGTGGGGGTGACGACCGAGGCAGGTGAAGGAACAAGAGACCCGCCAGAACATGGAGCAGGCGCATAGGATGTGACAGAATAAACCAACAAATCATCATCCTCCCCCTGACTAGTAGAAGTAGTGGAAGATGAAAAATAAGGTGTATTTTCTACAAATGTAACATCAATAGAAACAAGATATTTGTTGAGATCAGGACAATAACACCTATACCCTTTCTGAAGACGAGAATAACCAAGAAAGGCACACTTTAGTGCCTTAGGGTCTAATTTGGTGACAGATGGACGGACATCGCGAGCAAAACAAACACTACCAAATACTCGCGGAGCAACTGGAAATAATGACTTATTAGGAAAAAGAATTTTAAATGGAATTTCACCATTAAGAACAGAGGATGGCATGCGATTAATAAGAAAGCATGCCGTGGAAACTGCATCGGCCCAAAAAGGTTTAGGGACTTTCATTTGAAACAAGAGAGCACGTGCAGTTTCAAGAAGATGTCTGTTTTTACGTTCTGCAACACCATTCTGAGGTGCCGTATCAACACAAGAAGTTTCATGAAGCATGCCATTAGAGGTCATATAAGATTGAAATTGAGCAGACGTGTACTCTTTGGCATTATCACTTCTCAAAGTACGAATAGATACATTAAATTGAGTTTGAATCTCAGCACAAAAAGCACAGAATATAGTAAACAACTCAGAACGATTTTTCATTAAATATAACCAAGTTACACAAGAATAATCATCCACAAAAGTAACAAAATACCTGAATCCAGGTTGAGACAAAATAGGAGAAGGACCCCAAACATCAGAATGAACTAACTCAAAAGGAACACTAGCACGTTTATTGACACGTGGACTCAAACTAACACGATGATGTTTGGCAAACTGACATGACTCACAATCTAACGAAGATAAACTACTATATTTGGGACACAGTTTCTTGAGCAAAGGAAGGGATGGATGACCTAAACGACAATGAGCCTCAAAAGCGGAAGCAACACTCGAACAAGCAATAGAGGTTGGCAGAAGTGGGTCAAGAACATACAAGCCACCAGATTCATGTCCTTTACCAATAATCTTCTTCGTCATAAGATCCTGAAACAAACAATGATCAGGAAAGAATGAGATACAACAATTTAGATTACGAGTGAGTTGACTAACAGAAAGCAAATTAAAGGACAAATCAGGTAAATGTAAGACTGATGACAAAGATAGCATAGGTGTAGGAACAATAGTGCCAGATCCAAGAACAGAAGCTGTTGACCCATCAGCTAAGGTGACAACAGAAGTGGGACTGTGAGACTGAAAAAGTGGAAAAGAGACGAGAATTACCTGTCATATGATCTGTGGCACCAGAATCAATGACCCATTTTGAGGATTTGGAAAGAAGGGATGCATTAGAGTTACCTGAATCAGCAATCGCAGTGACAGAAGAAGATGAAGACTTAAGTGTTTCCTGATACCTTGAGAACTTGGCAAATTCATCAGCAGAAATAAGGACCGATTTGTCAGATGCATCACTAGTGCTTGCAATATTGGCAGAGTGTTGTTGTCGATTCTTAAATTGTAACTTCCTACACTCAAACTTGGTGTGGCCTGGTTTCTTACAATAATTGCACATGATGCTCCCAGAATTTGGTGTGCGGTTATCAGGTCCTTGTGAATTACCTCCTTTAAATCCACTTGGAGTAGAGTTTCTTCCCGGTACAGAATTATTACGACTCACCAAGGCGCTATTAAGAGGAGTTGAAGAGGTGGTCTCTGTGCGAAGAACACGAGTAAACACATCTTGTAAAGAGGAGACATCAGAACCAGAGAGAACTTGTGACTTTGCAGAGTCAAATTCAGATGAGAGTCCTGCAAGAAAACTCATAATAGCCATCTGTTCTCATTGGCGCTGTTGAACTTTTACATCAGGACTAAACAGTAATAGCACATTAAGTTCTTCATATGTTTTCTTGAAAGCCATAAAATAATTCATAAGAGACTTATCTTGTTTCTCCGCGCGATAAAAAAGCTTTGCAAACATCATATATGCGAGATATGTTGTCTTTGCCAGAATACAAAAACTCCAAGTAACCCATTAGTTCTTTAACCAATTCACAATGATTAATCAAACTAATTACCTCATTATCGATAGAATTTCGAATTTGAAGGAACAAGCGAGCATCCTCACGGAGCCATATTTTCCTTGAATCGTTTGTTTCTTCAGGAGGATCGTCAGTCAAGTGATCATCTTTGTCAATACTCCTCAAATACAGTCGAATCGTCTTACTCCATTCCAAATAATTCGAACCAATCAACTTATGGTCCGTGATTTTAGACATCACGGGAACAACATCAGAAACAACAACTGATTTTGAATCCGATCTTATCTCTGCCATAATCTCAAAAGTAAACACAAAGGACAGAGAAAAAGAACAAAAGAACACCAAAGAATGAACACCCAAACACGAAGAAGACAAGCAAATACCGAATTACAGCCTAGAACAGATGCGAGTGGGCTTAGAAGAACCCAGTAAAGAATCGGCAAAAGAACGCCGTCGAAGGCACCGTCACACGCGCCTCCACGCGCCGGCGCGTGAGCCCCACGCGCAGAAACTTCAGGCGGCGCGTGAGCCCCACGCGCGAGGAATCCGGCGACCGGACTTCGGGGTTTCGTAGATCGGTGGCTGGGCAACACGGTTGAGTGGGCGGTGAGACTAAATTCGCACTCCAAATAGGGTTTCCGAAAAACAACCCTAAACTCAAACCCTAATTTTTGCTTTTTTTTGTTTTTTTTTAAGAACCCTAATTTCGAATTTCGAATTTTGAATCACAATGCTCTGATACCATGTAGAAAATAGTGGTTCGAATTGTGTGTTGATTTCATAAAATAATACATGTTTATATACAAAGTTAGGATACTAAATATCTACTAAATATCTAATTCTTTTACAGCTAATATACATCTAATATCTAACAATAATAAAACAAAACTATCTATTATTTTATTTTTTTTATAATATATATATTTTTCAAAAAAAAAATCATCTATCCCAAATTAATATTTCATAATTTTTAATAAAAGAAAAATATTTTCCCATTATAATTTAAAATTTTTACATAAAAAATACAAAATGCAATCTTTATTACACTAATATCACTACACGGCTATATCAACTTTTTTACTCTTCTTCTTTATTATATTACTACTTTACCACATGCACACTCATTCAAAGCATCGGTACACGTGTTGACCTATGACCCCTATCAATCAACCATCCATCATTTTTCTGTTTTTTTCTTCTTTTTTTTTTTTCCATTTCTTTTCAATTTTTTTTTAAATAGTAACCTCCATAGTTGAATATTTCCTTCTCCACAATCCCAACTCTATTTTCCCTCTTTTTTTTGTTCTTCAATTTTTTTTTCAACTCTCATTAACTGAATCTCATAATCATTTTTCATCTTTTAATTTTTCTCTTAATCCAGATATAGATATGGCTGTAACTTGTTCTTCATCAACTCCTTCCCCTATTCAAACAAAAACAATCTAAAATGGAGTTGAAATCTTTAACTAATAGGAACAAGGATAAACGACCTGTTGTTGAGGAGGATGACTCTGATTTCGCTCCTCCATTGTCGAAACATGGGCGAGCTCCTCCAAAGAAGAAATCAAAGGTGGCTGCCCATGAAAAAGTTCCTCAAGATGATGCTAAAAAAAATAATCAAGATGGAGTTGGTCTTCGGTATAAGGTTTGATTTTAGTTTCTTTTTGGTTTCGCCCCTATTTGAAATTTGTTTGTATTTGCCATTTGTGTATCTTGTGTTTTTCGCTTGTACTATTCTAGGTTTTTCAATTTAGCATTTCGTTTGGTTTTGTTTGGATTTTTAGGGCTTCTATTTTTTTAGTTTAGTTTATTTTTTCTTTTTATGGGTTTTTTATTTTTCGTTTGTTTAGTCTTAATTTCTGTTTCATTTGGTTGTCTTTTTTTTTCTGTTTTTATTTTTCCAGATGTTTTATTGTTTTTCATTTTAGTTTCTTCATTTAATCTATTATCAGTTTGTATTAGTTTTTTCATAGTTTTTTAATAGGGTAAACACGTTCTGTATGAGTTTTTTTTAATGTGTTTTTGTCTAGTTATTTTCTATCCCTTTTTATATCATAAATGGGTAACAATTTGATTTATCATGGATGTTGATGTTCAAAGAGTTTAATCTGTATTTTAGTTTGTTTACAGTTTTTTTGTAGTTTTATTATGGTTTCGCTACTTACATAATATATAAACTATCATAAAACGATAATGCAACTATAAGGCAACCAAAACAAAAAATAAACAGACTTATACGTAACTTGTTGTCCCTTAATTCAAATTTTCTCTTCTTATTGTATTTTTTAAAAAAATATATTCCACATTGGAAACCAGTATTCAACCAAAATGCAACTGTATATAAAGTAGATCTACTATTCATGAGGTTTTTTTTAAAAAATTTCACATCATACTTTGTTTTGGATTCGGGGGAGCTCCAAATCTGTTTGTTACAAATCTACATTTCATGAATCTGAATTTCGATATTAAGGAGAGTTGTTTTGATCGAATAAAACCGTAAATTATTGTGTAATTTCAGTTTCTTCCCAGTTTTTCTAATTTTTTTTCGTAAATTTTTGTTTAGATGATTGCATGTCTTATTTTCCAGTTAATTTCGCTAGAATTAATGGTTGGATTTCCCTCGTTTTGGTCTCATTTTGGTTGTTTTGCTATTTTAAAACGATCGAGGTATGTTCATATTCATCGTTCAGCCCGTGCGGCTGAAAGTTTAGAGCATGTGGTATTTTTGTAAATATTTGTATGTGGACTGTATAAATGTTGAATGGGCCAGCCCATAATAATTTTATAATTTTTTTCTCCTTTTTGTATTTTCCTGTTTTTTTCCCTTATAATTTTTTCACACAATTAACGAAAAAAAACAATACTACATTGATTTTGAATATATAGATCAAATATAAAATGGATGACTCATTTCATCATTGGCAAAAGATGACTCATAACATAGTATAGAGAAATCATGTATGCAGAAAAAATAGAGAATATCTAGCTTTAACTATATATATTTTAATAGATAGATCTAAACTCATTTTAAAAATTGTTCTCAATGATTTTTATTTTAGAGTTCAAGTGCAATTTAAAACATTGATTTTTATTTTAATTATTATATGTATTTTATTATCATTTTTTAATTCCCTTCTATGTATTATATAGTATATTAATAAAATATTTTTAAATTAACTGCGAAAACAGCGGTTATAGTATAAGGAGGTGACTTGGCGGTCTAAGGTCTCTCCAAAGATATTTTCCTTTTTTCTCTTTAACTAGTTAACAACTCGCGCTTCGCGGCGGAAGTTTAAAAAAATTTAACATTACTAATTTTCATATAATTTTTATATGAATAATATGAGAAGGTATGTGTACAAACGAGTCAGCTTGACATGTAAGTACAAAATCCCTTTTTTTTTTTTAATGAAAGCCCGACATGGTTCATATAACACTCTTCTTAAAATTGTTCTCAACATTGTTACCGTATCTCACTAATTCGCTATCATTTTGGTTTACCAAAAAATAAATCAAGTAATGAGTTAACATTATTAACTTATTTGTATACAATTTTACTTTTAATAATATGATAAGTTAGGTGTAAAAGAAATAATTTAAGATATATAAATATATATGTAGAGAGAGAGAGAGAGAGTTCAATTAGTAAGTAATTGAAAAAAAATGTGTGAGTTATCATTTTTAAAATTATGTGATATTTGAAAAATAAGTAACTAATAATTAAGAAAAAGAAAAATTGTGTCCTTTTTTTAAGCTGATTGAATTTGGATTGATTTTTTTTTTTTTTTTTTTTTTGCATTTATATCTATCAATAATCATATCACAAAAAATACAATTATTTGCATAACTTTTTTTAAAAAAAATCTATATAATTACTATAGAGAAAAATACATACACTTTGGTAAAAAACCATACCTTTTTCAAAAGACTATGCTTGTCAGAGTTTCTTCCTCCACATTAAAAAATATAATATAATTTGGTTGAAGCAAAAAATAGAACATATAATTAGATAGATCTTTATAAGCAGAGAATGGGAATGAGTAGTAGTTTAGTTTTTATCTTTATAAATATATATATATATATATAAACTATAATAAAATTATCAATCGTAATTAAGGTTTTATTAAAGTTAAGTTTAAGATCTTTGTAGTTTTTTGTTTTTATTTTTTTTAAAAAAAAAATAATTGGGATACTGTTATAGATATAAATATTTTAAATTGTATGAGTATTTTTAATTGATAAAACCAGTTAATACACATTATAAGCCCAATAAAAAATTGAAAATTGAGAGAATTAAGGAGAAAAAAAAATATGACTTTCAAACAATTTTATAGCGCCATGTCACTGCCTCATACTTCTCTTTTTTATATATACTAGGCAATATTGACTTGAATAGATATTACGATAAGTTTAATAAATCTATGTCAAAGTTCAATATCGGTCCCTTCCGATGCATACTCCCTGCACCCAACCTGAGCATTACTTTAACCAATGCTCTGGAAAGAACATAGCACTTCTACAAATGCAAGTAAACTCTGTTGTAGATTATCATATCAGTAAAACCCCGTGTCTGATAAATCTAGGAATCTTTTATTCACATAGTCATGTTTACTTTCCAATGTGTTGACAACACAATAAACAGGATTAAGTATATGAAAAGGGTTTGAAATGAATTTATAAATCAAATACACAAGCAATTGATAACATGAACCAAAACATACACAAATGAATGAAAAATACTTCTGTTTCTTTATTGATGTTGAATAAAATGGATTACATTGAATTAGAGTTTTATTTAGGACATAAAACCCAACACGAACCCACGACGAGCTTCAAGACCATTTACCTACACAAACGCACACACAGAGACGAAGAGAAATCGAGAGAAAGAGAGACAGAGACGAAGAGAAATCAAGAGCGAGAGAGAGAACAAATCTGACCATGGCTTTGCTCGAAATCCATCGTGTATGGCGGCGGTCCCGGTTTCACAGTGACGCTTGGAGATGGGAGCCATTGGTCTGTTCATGCTTGCCGATGAGCTTGCCGGAGATGGGAGCCACTGCTCCATTTGCACCATCAACGCCGATGAACAGAGGGATATTGAGAGAGATACAGCAGAGAGATTGAGAGAGATGCAACAATAGAGGGATATTGAGAGAGAGAGAGAGAGAGAGAGAGAGAGAGAGAGAGAGAGAGAGAGAGAGAGAGAGAGAGAGAGAGAGAGAGAGAGAGAGAGAGAGGCGGTAGAGTAATATTAGGGTTATTAAGGTTATTATTATTATTATTATTTTGAATCAGTAATATTAGGGTTATTAGTTATTGTTTTAATTAAATATAATTTTTTTCTTATTAGATAAAAAAATATATTTTTTATTAAATGTAATTTATTTATAATTAGATTCAAAATAATTTTACAATAATATTTTATAAAGTTCTATTTACATTTTTTTATTTAAATTGTTGAAACTTTTTTTTTATTTTTTAATTAAATATAAATTTCTTCTATTAAATATAATTTTTTAGAATGGAATTTGATTTTTAAAAAAATTAAATTTTTATAAATAAATTTAAAATAATTCTCCAATAATATTTAAGGACCTCAAATAATTGTCCAATAGTCTCTATTAATTTTTTTTCTTTCACAATAATTTTTTAATAATTAACTTTCACAATAAATTTTTAAATACAACTAATTTCTAAAATTATTCTCTAATTGAAAATATATAAATTCCCAACTTCTCAGTTTTATAAATTATCAAATTATAAATTTATTAAGCAAAAAAAAATGTATTTTTCATTTCTTAAATTTGAATTTTTTTTTGGTATTTTATTTTATAAAATATAAATTTCTTCTTATGAAGCAAAAGAAACGTACAAATTTTGTTCTTTTTTTTTTTAAATCTGAAACATTTTTTACGTATTTTCTTTTAGTAAATTCAATTTTTTTTATTAAGCCAAAGAAAATTACAATTTTTGTTAAATCTGAAACTTTTTTTTTTGTATTTTCTTTTATTAAATACTATTTTTTTTATTAAGAAAAAATTCTTTTTTTTCAACATAAACTTTTTTTTTTGTATTTTTTTTATTAAACACAAATTTCTTTTATTATGTAAAAAATATAAAAAAATTATTTTTTTTTTAAATCTAAAATTTTATTTAGTGTTTATTTTTTATAAAATACATATTTTTTTATTGAGAAAAAAAATACAATTTTTTTTGTTATACCCTTTAAGTGTCGGTTTATAACCGAGACTAGAGGATCCTTTAGTCTCGGTTATAAACCGACACTAATACTCAATCTGTATATATATATCTATATTTTTAACTTCTTTTGGTCTCAGTTATACTTTTAGTGTCAGTCTACTAACTGAGACCAAAGAGTTGGGGTGGTTTTTAGTGTCAATTTTTTAAAAAAGGCGTCCATCAAACCGAAACTAAAAGTCTATTTTGTAGTAGTGCCGTTTGGACAGCCAGGAATGACCTTGTTTGGAAGAACCGTGCGAGAAGTGTGAAAGATGTGGTGACGTTTGCTAAATCGAGTCTTGATCAATGGTTGAATGCTCAAGGAAAGGGTAATATTCCCTCGATGTCTCCTTTCAAAGCTGGAGACGGTTTAGAGCAGTGGGTTAAACCGGTTTCAGGCATCAA
The DNA here is from genome assembly GCF_029168945.1 of Cannabis sativa. Lineage (NCBI taxonomy): Eukaryota > Viridiplantae > Streptophyta > Magnoliopsida > Rosales > Cannabaceae > Cannabis > Cannabis sativa. The sequence continues at coordinate 22,046,912 of NC_083607.1, forward strand.
ACTCAACGTAGACGCTGCCATCTTCGATTCATTTTACAAGTACGGGTACGGGTGTGTGGTCAGGGACCATGCTTGTGGTCTGATTACCGTGATAGCAGGGGTTTTTTCTGGTACTGTGGCCCCTGAACTGGCCGAAATAATGGGCATTCGGGAAGCCTTAAGCTGGCTAAAGGCTCACTCATTCTCTCAGGCCGTCATCGAAACCGATAGCCTTGTTTGTGCTGAAGCAATTAGGAGTACAGAAGCTTTTGTTTCTGCATTCGGGTTGCTGGTAGATGAATGCAAAAATAGTCTTAATTGTTTGTCTAATGTTTCAATTGTTTTTGTTAAACGTTCAGCTAATTGTGCTGCGCACTTTGTTGCCCGGCACTCTATTTCTCTAGCTGAACGTATGTTCCCTATCAACAGTGTTCCATCAGACTTATTGTCTATTCTTGCGAGCGATTGCTCGGTTTAATAAAAAACACTTATTCAAAAAAAAAAAAAAAAAAAAAAAAACCTAAACAACATAAAGTATACAGAGAAAGATAAACAAGTAAATAAGTGCACATAAAAAACTAACAATAAACATATAGAACCAATCAAAATGTAACTACCAACCCACATCACAGACACAAAACAAAAAGAAAGCTGCCACAATGTGGCAAAAACAGTTACCATACTCACTAAAAACACTAACAAATAAAAAATGATTAAAAAAAAGATCAAAAACAAAAAAGCAAAAAATCAAAATACAAAAATCATAAAAAAAATTAAAGATAACAAATACTATTATACTATAAAGAAAATCTATTATATATAAAAAAAAATAATCGGTTTCATTAAAAAATCATTAATAAAATGTGAAATGCATGCAATTTATAAAGACCAAAACAAAGAACAAACAAAACCAAACACAAATACTTACAAACCGATTGAACACAAACAAAAAAGTAAAAAAAAAACCCTAAAAAAATTATGAAGATTTAACAAAAATTAACTGCAAAACAAAAAAAAAAAAATCAACACAAACACAAACTTAAAATCAAAATAAACTAAATAAAATAATGATGAACGGCCAAATGGGGACAAATTTTGTAAAAATTAGAAAGAACACACACCAAAACACCAAATACAACCTAAAATTCCAACCAATCATGGAAAAACATCACGAAAAATCCAAAAAAAAAAAAACAACGAACATCAAATAAAAAACTATAATCACTAAACTAAAGAAATTACAACAAAACTATGAAGAAAATGAACAAATACCTCAGTTAACCAAGCAATGTAGCTCGAAAATGATCACACACCAAGAACCCACACACACGGCAGTAGGAGTCAAAGCTTGCTTCGATCATCAATGGCAACCCACACACACCGAAGAAGAAGAAAAAGAAAAAGAGGAAGAAAAGAATGAAACCCTAAGCTGAGATAAAAATGAAACGAAAAAGAAAATGGATTGACAAAATGTGTGATTGATTGAAGCATATGCAATGGCGGTAAGTAATGAGTACTAAGCTTCTCCATGCGAAAAGTAAGCTACTGTAGTTGTAGCTTCACAAAATAAAAATAAAATAAAATATGGGAATTGGGCTAAAGATAACAAAAATATGGCTTTCATAAAACCCATCAAGGGAAAAACAAAACATAAATCCCATATACAAAATGCCGTAAAAAAGTAAAGAATAAAAAAAAGTCCATAAATAAATTAATTTTTACTATATATTAATTATATATAAATATATCTTTTTAGTAATTATTACATTTAATTATTAATGATGTGAATAATATTTTTTTAGTAAATATATTATGTTGAATAATATTATATAAAAATAAGGGTTTAGCACATTTTTTATAATACTAGTTATTGCTCCACGTGTTACGCACGTGAAGTATAAATTCCATAATACTAATAGAATTGTGTTCATTAAATTTAAAATATTAAAAGTTTTTGAACTATGAAATTTGTAAAGTTGTTGTATTCTCTAACTTTTTGGTACGATCTCTCTTGAACTATAGCAACTATAACAAATGTGTCCTTTCATTATATTTAATTTTTTTCTAAAAAAGTATTTATTAATATAGCACTTATGTGGCGTTAATATAGTGTGATTCAGGAGTTTTGGTGAAAAATACAAATATAAATAGTGCTTTGGAAAAAAATAAAAATATTTAAAGAGTTAATTTTAGTATGTTTAACATCAATAAATTAAATTTTAGATATGTTTATCGGTTGGCTAAATAGATAATAATGTAATTATATTTGTAATACATGACCACATTTAAGAACAAAGATAAAGAGTGACTATAAGAAGGACTAAAGTATAAAACTAAAATTTAAGTGGGTTATTTTAAAAAAAAAAAGATCTTACTCAAATTAAAGTGTTATGATTTGGTTTTTTTTGTTCCAAATAAAATAAAAGTGTGTAATTGATGACTAATTTGAATATTGTTTTTGAAAATGTAAGTTATTTGAAAAATGATTACATCTACTATAATTAAAAAATATATGAAATTTAAAAATTATGTTATTATAATTAAATATGAATATTCAAAATTATAGTATATATAACATTGTGCACTTTAAAAATAACATAATAACAATAATAATTAAATAAAGTCATTTGTAAAATATAAATAATAATAATAAAAATAAATAAAGTGATTTACATATATAATAAAGTGATTTACACTTATAAAGCAACCAAATGTTTTACATATTAATATGTGAGTATACATGTGAGAATAAAGTACTTTTAAGTAATTTACTTAGTTAAGACCCAAAATATTGTCACTTTTATTATGGTAATAGATATACTAGTAATACCCTTAATAAACAAAATGGGGATCTCTTAAAGAATGCAAAAATCAAAGATATATAATTAAAAATATATGTATCTATATAATTAGTACCAATTAATTTCAAGTGTAAATTTTATGGCTGAGATTGTATACTTTTTTTTTAATCTTATGGTCGTATACATGGTACACCCCAAACCATAAGCATAAGACAACTCTTACCCATAGATTTTTTAATTTTCTTTAAATAATAATGTTAACACTCATATATTTTGATTTGAAAGCACTAAATTAATTAATAATAATTACCCAGGAATAATATATAATTAATTTGAAGAAAAAATATATGGACGCGTTTATGCATGTGTATATATACAACTCACGTGTATTTTACAAAGTTATAAGTGTGTCTATATAACTGAATTCTTGGTTTATGAGAAATTCATGGATGACTTTTTATTTATATTTAATAAAATAATAAAATATTATTTATATATAATAAAATAATAAAATAATAAAATAAAAATAAAACAAATCTCATTAATATTTGAACTGATATTTGATGCTAATCATTTATCTGTTTTTATTTTTTTTTTAAAAAGTGTCATAAACATTATTGAATAATGGCAATTGCCAACACAAGAATTTCAGCACAAAAAATTATACTTGACCCCTAGACAAGATTATCATCTTCCAATCCTAATAATATAAATAATGAACAACACCTCATTAGTTATTCTATGAGAATGATGCATGGTAATGTCAAAAAAATCATTAGATGATAATAATATTTCTCTAACAATGATACCCTAAGTAAGAACTAAGAAGTATTGTAGCGTTTTATTTTTAAGAGCATGAATAATATTAAGATAATTGGATTCCACAATCAAACTCTTATTCTCCTATTAAAAAAACACATTAATATACATGTAAATGATTCTTAGTTTTACAATAATAAATTATTAATTAACTCACAATTTCATAAAATTATAAAGTAGTAATTTCAATTAATTTTTAAAAATAATTTATAATCTTTTCAAAGTTTGGTTATAATTATTATTTCCAATTTTATATAAAAAAAAAATAATTATTAGAAATTTGCCATAAAAGGTTATTAGATTGTTAACTTATTAATTTTTTTTAGTGTCCATCAATGGGTATTACACATTTAGAAGTGTTCCATATATATATATATATATAAAGTATTTTAACTAAAACATTTCACATTATAATTTGTGAAAAAGAGATTTTTTATCTACAATTTTTAGATAGATGTTATCTTCAATTATCAATAATTTAGAGATTGATTTTTAATTTTCTTTTTTATTTCACACATTTAAGTTGTGTTTTCTTTAGTATTTGAACATGAATTTTTAGTTTATTTTTGGATTATCTTAAGAACATATTACACTTAAATTATCAAGTTTTCTTAAACACTATAATATATTACATCCAGTATTTACTTTTAATTGTCAACATTATAAATTATATTATTTAGATATACATAATAATAATCTCACCTAATAAGTAATAATATTTTTTCTTTAATTGTTAATTATATCTTTTAAATAAAGTAAAAAATACCTAACATAAAATTAGTATACGTTCCTCGCACGTAACTTTTTACTAGTATATTATATATACATATATATACTAGGTAATTGTTACGTGCCAAGCCACGTAGTGTTAGTTTTTTTAATATTTTAGTTTTTTATTTTAATTAATAATTAAAATAATACAATTATTTGAAGATTTGTTTTATAAAAATAAAATATGTGTCAGTATATTTAGTAAGTAAAACATAGTTTTGTTATAATAATGTTATTAATAGTTAACTGTACATTAATCTTGTAATTGAAAAAAGTTCTATTATCTCATTTCATATCTAATAATAGCTACACAACTATATATTTATAGACTTTCACATTCTTTGCAAATTACTAATAAGCACCAATAATGTAACGCCCTAATGCTAAGGCACGCTACAGTGCTTTTTCAATTATTGTGCAATCTTTGCTAATCAAAGAAATTTCTCGAAAAACATGTCAAATTAAAACTTTTGCATTAAATACTAAACTTTGTAATATAATAACATATTTAAAAATTCCGGGATCCCGTTTTTAAACTTTGTAAATTTACTTTTCAAACTATACATTTCAAAATATGTAATTTCCAGGTCGCACAGCGACTTTCAAAATACAACTCCCAGATGTCCCGAGACCGAACACTCCAGGTCGCGCCGCTTGACATGTACAATCTCACCCGAGCTCAGGTTCACTCCTGTTCAGCCTTCGCCTTTCCTTTACCTACACATGGAAGCGAACCGTGAGTCACCGGACTCGCAAGAAATGCATATAACATACCATATAATTTCCGACCTGTAAATAGGCGCCCATACACCTATTTACAGGGCTTAACAGATGAGTATGAACGTTCTGACTAGGATACGACCATGTACCATGTACCACATGCACTCAGTATACCTTCGTATTAGTGTAGGTAAGGTATGACCGCACCTTGAGTACTATCTAGTGTTGTACCACAAACACCTTGTACCTTCCCGTACAAGTGCTGGTAACACTATGACGTACTTCCAAACATCATACACCTTACCAATGCACTCCATACCGCAATCGTACAAGTGTTGGTAGTGTATGAATCACAACAAATAAGCATGTATACATATTAACACATACATACATTCAGATAATCACATCATACATTATACACAGTTCTTACCTGTTTTCCGAATTCAAGTGTGTTGGCCGACCTGAACAGAATTCTCGTGCTAGATGGATGCCCTAATCACATATTGAAACGGGTCAGTCACACGATTAAAACCCTAATCCCGAGAAACTCAAAACCAAAACCCTAGGTTCTGCTATGCTCTTAATGGGTTAGTCTAACTCTAGAAATGGGGAAACACCCAACCGAGGCATCGAAATGGCAAAAAATTGAGAAAATGAAAGGCTCGGGGAACCCTACCAAAACCGGCTAGCCGGTTTTTGTGGCACTACAAACCGGCTAGCCAGTTTGCACTAGGTTTCCCAAAACCTCTCATTTGTTGCTCAATCTTCCACCAATCACCATGAAACTTTCCAGAGCACCTATACAATGTATAAGCAACAAAATCCAGGCAGTATTTCACAGAACAAACCAACAAATCACAACTTGCCATTAAAGCTCAAAGCTTTGAACTCTAAACTTAAAATTGCATAAAACTATCAACACCAATCAAAACCAGCTGCAAGGAGTTAAAATCAACTCAACAAGACCCTAAAATTCGAACCCTAGGCATATGAAAACCTAACAGCTCCTATTAATCCAAAACACCATTTCAACCTAACTTAAAAAATTGAAAACTAAGAAGGGTTTCATTAGAACTTACCTTAGGATGATTTCCCCCCTTGGATTCCTTGCTGAAACTTAGAAAATTGGAAGAGAAGATTGATTCTTGCCCTTACTTTGTCCCAGCCGAAAGAAAGAGAGAGAGAGTTCAAGAAAATGCCTTAATTTCTAATTTGTTCCTTTTTTCTTAATTTCCTCAAATGAAAAGAGTTTTTTCCCCAATTAACTCTTGCTGAAATAATATTTGGCTAGGTGTCAATCACCTAGGGCAGCCACCTATCCTCACCAAGGAAAAGACTAAAATGCCCTTTAAACTTAAAACTAGGGTATTTCTAAAGCTAGGGGTAAAATGGTCGATTTCCATAACCCCGCTCAATCCCGATAATTTATTTTCTCTAAAATATTTCCCACTATGAAATAAGGTTCTAAACTTACCCATGTGATCAATCTAGCCATCCATCACATTTTTTGTTGGCGCCGAGCAAAAATTACAAAATTAACATATTTCACATATAAGCTAAATAATACCCCTAGAGTTTAATAAAATCTCCGGAATTGAGAAATTATAACTCTAATATTTATTTCTAAATATTGGGGTCCATAATTAAATTAATTCACAAATAATAATAAAATAACAAAATACTAAAAATTAGTGCTAATTGCCCTTACTAATCCAAATTACTAGAGCGGTCATTACAATTATCCCCCCGTTAATAGGATTTCGTCCTCGAAATCTAACCTGTATAGCTCTAGATGTTGAGTCCTCATATCCGACTCCAATTCCCAGGTGGCTTCTTCCACCTTACTGTTCCTCCAGAGCACCTTAACCAGTGCAATAGTCTTGTTCCGAAGAACTTTTTCCTTTCTTTCCAAAATCTGTACAGGTTGTTCTTCATAGGTTAAGTCTGGCTGCAGTTCAAGGGCTTCATAACTCAAGACATGAGTCGGGTCTGACACGTATTTCATTAACATAGAGATGTGAAATACGTCATGAACAGCCGATAATGCTGGTGGTAAGGCTAGCCGATACGCTACCTGTCCGACCTTCTCAAGTATCTGAAATGGCCAAATGAACCTAGGGCTTAACTTACCCTTCTTCCCGAAGCGCCTAATACCTTTCATTGGTGAAACCCGCAGGAAAACATGTTCCCCTGCCTGAAATGTAACATATCTGCGCTTCGGATCAGCATAACTTTTCTGCCTGCTTTGAGAAGCAAGCATCCGAGCCTTAATCTTATCAATAGCTTCATTGGTCCTCTGCACTAATTCTGGACCCAAGTACTTTCTTTCTCCCGTCTCGTCCCAATGAATAGGAGAACGACATTTTCTACCATATAACATCTCATAGGGAGCCATCCCTATTGTACTCTGGTAGCTATTGTTGTAGGAGAATCCAATTAAAGGCAAGTACTTACTCCATGAACCCTCAAAGTCCATGACACAGGCTCGCAGTAAGTCTTCTAAAATCTGAATAGTTCTTTCTGACTGACCATCGATCTGAGGGTGAAAGGTTGTGCTAAACTTTAACTTGGTACCCATAGCCTTCTGAAGACTCACCCAAAACTTCGATGTGAACTTTGGATCCCTATCTGACACAATAGATTTAGGAGCTCCATGGAGACGAACTATCTCCTTCACATACAATTCAGCGTACTGATCCACTGAATATGTAACTTTCACTGGTAGAAAGTGAGCTGACTTTGTGAATCTGTCCACAATGACCCATACCGAATCATACATCCCCGTAGTTCTAGGCAAACCAGACATGAAATCCATTGCAATGTCCTCCCACTTCCATTCAGGAAGGACTAAAGGTTGCAGTAACCCTGCCGGCCTCTGATGTTCAGTTTTAATCTGCTGGCAGGTTAAACACTTGGACACGTAGTCCACCATATCTCTTATCATCCCATACCACCAGAAGTAGGGTTTCAAATCCTGATACATTTGGTGGTTCCCGGATGCAACGAATAAGGTGTGGTATGAGCTTCATCTAGTATTTCTTTCTTAAGCTCGTCAACATTAGGAACACAAACTCGAGCTTTATATAACAACATTCCACTGTTCGAGACTGAAAAGCCTCTAGGCCGACCAGCCATGACTTCGTCTCGAACCTTGACTAGCTCGGGATCTTCCAGCTGTGTCTTTCTGATTCTCTCCAACAAATCAGATTGGAGTGTTAAATTATGCAATTTCCCGACCACGAACTCAATCCCTGCACTAACCATTTCCGAGGCTAGTTGAGGGGTTATCATAACTGTGGTACAAACTTGCCCAGGACCTTTTCTGCTTAAAGCATCAGCCACAACATTGGCTTTCCCGGGATGATGCAGTATTTAACAATCGTAGTCCTTGACCAACTCCAACCACCTTCTTTGCCTCATATTCACATCTTTCTGGGTGAAAAAGTATTTGAGACTCTTATGATCAGTATAAATCTCACACTTTTCACCGTAAAGATAATGTCGCCATATCTTTAAAGCAAAAACCACAGCAGCGAGCTCTAAATCATGAGTTGGATAACGCTGCTCATAATCTTTCAATTGACGAGAGGCATAGGCTATGACTCTGTCAGCTTGCATCAGAACACATTGCAGACCCTGTCTGAAGGCATCACAATAAACCACAAATTTCTCTTGATCTGATGGCAAAGCTAACACCGGAGCTGTTATCAATCATTGCTTCAACTCCTGAAAACTTGTTTCACACTTATGTGACCACACAAAACTCTGATTTTTCTTGGTCAATTCGGTTAGGGGCATAGAAAGTTTAGAAAATCCTTTGACGAAACGTCGATAATACCCTGCTAACCCGAGAAAACTTCGAACTTCCGTCACAGACTTGGGCCTCGGCCAGTTCTTCACCGATTCTATCTTATTTGGATAGACCATAATTCCATTCTTTCCAACAATATGACCTAGAAAGGACACCTCAGATAACCAGAATTCGCACTTATTGAACTTGGCATACAACTTGTGATCCCTAAGTCGCTGTAATACCATTCGAAGATGATGCTCGTGCTCCTCTTCTGACTGAGAGTATACAAGGATGTCATCGATAAACACTATAACGCAGTTATCGAGGAAATCCTTGAATACCCTATTCATAAGATCCATAAAGGCCGCAGGAGCATTAGTCAATCCGAATGACATTACCAGAAACTCATAGTGCCCATATCTGGTTCTAAAGGCAGTCTTCGGTATGTCCTCCTCTCGAATTCTGAGTTGATGATAACCAGACCGTAGATTAATCTTCGAAAACACTATCTTTCCCTGAAGCTGATCGAGCAAATCGTCGATTCTGGGCAACAGGTACTTGTTCTTAATCGTCAACTTATTAAGTTCCCGATAATCGATACACATTCTGAGGGAACCATCCTTCTTTTTCACAAATAGAACCGGAACTCCCCAGGGCGATACACTGGGTCGGATAAACCCAACGTCAAGCATCGCCTGAAGTTGCAACTTAAGCTCCTTGAGTTCTGCTGGAGCCATCCTATATGGAGCTTTAGAAACAGGTTCGACTCCAGGTGCCAGATCAATTACAAAGTCAATCTCTCGCTGTGGCGGCAATCCCGGCAACTCCTCGGGAAACACATCAAGAAAATCGTTTACCACCCTGACTTCCCCAGGCCCAAATGTTTCAGGTCTGGTGGAGTCAATAACCGCCGCTAGAAATCCTACACAACCATTGCATAGTAAATCCCTAGCCCTTAATACAGAAATAACTGGGATCCGAGACCCTTGAACTGATCCAACATAAACAAATGGATCTTCACCTTCTGGCTGAAAAGTTACCATTTTCCGCTTACAATCTATACTGGTCGAATACTTGGATAGAAAATCCATTCCCAGTATAATGTCAAACTCAGTTAGTCTCAATTCTATGAGGTCAGTACTCAATTCCCTATCTTCGATCCTAATCGGCATAGACCTAATGCGCCTATTGGAGATAACCAATTCCCTGCTAGGCATTAGGGTTCCAAACCCTTTTTCTAAAACATCAAAAGGCCTACCCAAAAGATCAATTACTCTTGTAGCCACATATGAGCGTGTAGCTCTCGAGTCAAATAATACTTTAAACAATAAATTGTTGACGGGAAGCTGACCTGTCACAACAGAAGGACTGGCTGCAGCATCAGCTTGGGTGATGGCAAACACTCGAGCAGGAACCGGTTTCACCTCAGCTTTCGGCTCCTCTTTCTTTGCTTGAGGGCAATCTTTCTTGAAATGCCCCACCATGCCACACAGAAAGCATGTCTTCGGGTTACACTCTCCCAGATGATGTTTCTGTTGGAAATTATTTTACCAGGATCTTAGATCTACTCACAAGTATGTTTATTAACACCCTAAATATGAACTTTCTAAAACGATGAAATAAACACATATAAAGTTTAGGAAACCTTACATTGGGTGCAGCGGAATAATATGACTCCTTCCGTTCAGATATCTAGCCCTTGATTCCTTTCTGTAGCAGAGCATTATCAATATCTGAACCTGGATCTTTTTCTCTGAATCTTTGATGCCGAAACCTCCTTCTTACTGAAAGTCTTTCTTCACGATCTTCCTCACTATGATTGAGGTATCACTTGCTGTGTGTGGGCACTACACATACACTAATTATTTCGAAATTTGAGGAAGAAGAAAGAGAGAGTGCGTTCGGCCAAAGATAGGGAGAGAGAGAGGCTCAGTTTTTTCTGAATCAGAAGAAAAGTGTAATTTTCCTGAAGCCTTCACTATCTATTTATAGCATTCCACTAGGGTTAGGTTTGAATTATTTGGCATTAAAATAATGAAAATATCAGTTTAAAATGCCTACAAAAGTGGCGGGCCATGCTTAGTGGATTTGGGCCTCACTTTTTACAATTTTGCAGTTTTATCTTTTCTGCATCTGATTTTCTCAAAAACGCCAATTTTCTAATTCAACCATTTAAATGCCAATTCTAATTATTTAATAACTATAAATAATTATTAAATAATGTTGTCATTTATCATATTTATTAATTGAACCATACAAAGTATCATAATTAACAAATATGCCCCTATTAACTCTTTCTTTACAATTTCGCCCTTACTTAGTGAAAAATTCACAAATAGACATAGTCTAATTTGAGAATTATAATTGATTAATCAAAACCAATTACATGAGTCTTACAAGCAATATTATCTCAACTAGTGCGGGGACCATGGGTCTATATAATCGAGCTTCCAATAAGTAGATCAAGAATTTATCACTAAAATTCACTAACTTATTAATTCTTCGTTGAATCCACGCATAGAACTTAGAATTGCACTCTCAGTATATAGAATGCTCTTTATGTTCCACCATATAGACACATCATTAGTTATCCATTGTTATAATCCTAATTTGATCACTGATCCTCTATATGAATGATCTACACTGTAAAGGGATTAAATTACCGTTACACCCTACAATGTATTTATTCCTTAAAACACTTGACCCCGTATAAATGATATTTCAGCTTATGTGAAATGAGTAATCCACCATTTATGTTCGTTTGGTCAAGCTCGAAGGAGATCATCCTTTGCTAACTATTCGCCAGATAGAAGCTATAGATTCCATATTTATGATAGCGCTCCCACTCAATTGCACTACCGTGTTCCCAAAATGTACGTATCACACTGACCTAAAAGTAGGCATAACTAACAAATCAAAGAACACGAATAGCCTTTCAAGATTGAGCCTAATCATAATAGGATTAAGAACATTTGATCTAGGATCAACTAGGCGATATTGACTTGAATAGATATTACGGTAAGTTTAATAAATCTAAGTCAAAGTCCAATATCGGTCCCTTCCGATTCATACTCCATGCATCCAACCTGAGCTTTACTTTAACCAATGCTCTGGAAAGAACATAGCATTTCTCCAAATGCAAGTAAACTCTTGTTGTAGATTATCATATCAGTAAAACCCTATGTCTGATAAATCTAGGAAACTTTATTCACATAGTCATGTTTACTTTCCAATGTGTTGACGGCACAATAAACAGGATCAAGTATGTGAAAAGGGTTTCAGATGAATTCATACATTATGTACATATAATCATGAAATGAATCATGTGAACCATGCAACATTAAATGTTATTTCTGATCTATATTAATAAGTAAATCTGATTATATTAAAATGAGTTTTATTTAGGGCATAAAACCCAACAGTTTCTTGCACCGTGGACACTCAGGGTAAGAGTAACCCTGGTGTAATGACCGCTCTAGTAATATGATTAGAAAAGGCAATTAGCACTAATTTTTATTATTTTATTATTATTTGTGAATTAATTTATTTGTGGATCCCAATATTTAGAAATAAATATTTGAGTTATAATTTCTCAATTCCGGAGATTTTATTAAACTCTAGGGGTATTATTTAGCTTATATGTGAAATATGTTAATTTTGTAATTTTTGCTCGGCGACAACGGAAAATGCGATGGATGGCTAGATTGATCACATGGGTAAGTTTAGAACCCTATTTCCTAGTGGGGAATATTTTAGAAGAAATAAATTATCGGGATTGAGCGGGGTTGTGGAATTGACCATTTTACCCCTAGTTTCAAAGAAATACCTTAGTTTTAGTCTAAGGGCATTTTTGTCATTTGAAAGGGATAAGAGTTAGGTGGCTTCTTGGTGGATTGACACCTAGCAAGGATACTTTCAGCCAAGGTTTAGTTAGTCCATTTCCCAAATTAGAAAATCAAAGAAAAGAAATTAAAAAGAAAACTTTTTCCTCTTGGAACTCTCTCTCTTTCTATTCGGCTGAGGCAATCAAGGAGCAAACTGGGGTTTTTTCTTCTTTATTCTGTGAATCTAAGCTAGGATTCAAGTGGTTTCATCTAAGGTAAGCCCTAGAATTAGTGCTTTTGTATTTTTGAGCTTTTTCCTTAGTTTGATCATGTGATTTTGTGAAATTGGGGCTGTTAAGGTTAGGTTTGCTTAGGGTTTGGTTTTCTAGGTTTATTTGAATTGGTTTTAACCTCTTGTTGTTGGTTTTAATGATTTGAATTGGTATTGTTCAAGTTTGAGCTTTGAGTTCAAAGTTTGATCTCTAATGGCATATTTGTTTACACTGAGTTTTTCTGTGAAATACTGGCTGGGTTTTATTGTGTATGCCTTGATTAGGAGCTCTGGAGAGTTTGGTAAAGATTGGGCTTGATTTGAATCAAGGGGGAGAAATTTTTGGGTTTCGCGGATGAACCGAATTCGGTTTGGATGGTCTATACCAACCTGGTCGACCAGGTTGGTGACCCGAAGCAGGGATAGGTTGGATCCCGATGCCTTTGTTGGGGGTTTTTCCGGAACCTTAGTTTTGGCCAATTTTGGGTAATATAGGGTATTGCCATGAGGTTTATTGATAGGGGAACATTTAGTTTCGGGTTTTAAGTCCGGAAAGTGATTTGGCGAGTCAACTCATACGTGTTACCGTTATTGTGATTAGGGCATCCATCTAGCACGTGAATTCCGTTCAGGTCGACCAACACACTTGAATTCGGAAAACAGGTAAGAACTGTGTGTAATATATGATGTGATTATCTGAATGTGTGTATATGTGTTTATATATGCATGCTTGAAATATGTTAAACACTACCAACACTTGTGTGAGTGTATTGGTACAGTGATTGTTGTTAATTTGAGTACGATACAGTGATACCAACACAAGCATAGAAAATGCTAAGGTGTGTGGTACATTACTCAGTGATACTCAGTGATTGGGATAAACCCTACCAACACCCGTACAGTGAGGTACGTTGTGTATGTGGTATAGTGGTTGTACCACAGTATTGAACGTTCATGCTCATCTGTTAAGCTCGTAAATAGGTGTATGGGCGCCTATTTACGAGTCGGAAATTATGTGGTATGTTATATGCATTTCTTACTGAGTCTGTTGACTCACAGTTTCTGCTTTCATGTGTAGGTAAAGGAAAGGCGAAGGCTGAACAGGAGTGAACCTGAGCTTGGGTGAGATTGTACATGTCAAGCAGCGCGACCTGGAGTGTTCGGTCTCGGGACATCTGGGAGTTGTATTTTGAATGTCGCTGTGCGATCTGTAAAACTGCATATTTTGGAATGTATATTTGTAAAGTAAAGTTTGTAAAGTTTTAAAAATCGGGATCCCGGCACTTGTAAATATTTTATTAAATTACAAAGTTTCATGTTTAAAGCAAAAATTTTAATTTGACACGTTTTTCAAGAAATTACTTTGATTAGCAAAGTTTGCACAATAACTGAAAAAGCACTGTAGCGTGCCTTAGCATTAGGGCGTTACAATTTTGGTATCAGAGCCGCCAGGTTTGTCTACCGAAGCTTGCTATGACATGTACAATCTTCATCAGAGAAAGCTCGGTTCACGGTTCAGTAAGCCCGTACTTGTTTAGTATTTTAAATAAGTGTGATATAAAAGCATGTTAGGAAGTATATTAGATTTAAATTAAATATATTTCTTTAAAAAGAAAAGAAAGTGCGTTGCCTTTTTGCTATTAAGAGCGGTGTTAATTTTGATCGCCGTCTAACCTGCCTACCTTATGGATTCGCAGGCTAAGTCCTATTAAATGGACGCCCCGCGAAATACAAGAAGTCAGGGTGGCATGGTTGAGGCCGGAGGCGGTCAGGGGAATCCTCAAAATCCTCGTGGTCGCGGCCGTGGCCGTGGCAGAGCTCAGGGTGGTCGCCCTGTAAATCCACCTCAAGCTCCCCCTGATTGGGAGCAAAGATTTGCTGAAATGCAAGAGAGGATTCGTCAGCAAGATGAAGAGATCCAAAGATTGAGGCAACAGGGTCCTCCTGCCGTGCCTCCTCAACAAGTTCAGGCCGTTGCAGTTCCGGCGGTGCCGGCGAACAACCTGTTGTTGGCAACCGTATGGAACCGTTGTACGAAAGATTTCGAAAACAGGCACCTCCAGTGTTTCTGGGAGGCCCTGATGTGATGAAGGCCGAGCAGTGGCTTTCGGTAATAGAGCGCATCCTCAACTTTATGGGAGTGGTTGGAAATGACCGGGTAACCTGTGCCACTTTCCAGTTTCAGGAAGATGCCCTTGTGTGGTGGGAATTGATAACCCTCACACGGGACGTCACGCTGATGACTTGGGAAGAATTCAGGGAGTTATTTAACTCCAAGTATTACAATGAAGCGGTCCGCAGTGCAAAGCGGAAAGAGTTCACTGATCTAGTTCAGACTGAGGGTATGTCAGTCACTGAGTATACAACAAAGTTTGATCGGTTGGCTAAGTTGGCGGCAGGAATTGTACCCACGGACTTCAGTAAGAAAGAAAAATATTTAGCGGGTTTGAGTGCAAAGATCCGGCATGATTTGGTTATTACTACTACCGAGGCAACCACTTATGCGGAGATGGTTGAAAAGGCTTTGAGAGCCGAGGGTGCGGTAAAGTTTCTTCAGGAGCCTCAAGTGACTCCGGGTGTTGGTGGAACCCCCACTGTTCCTACTCCTGTTTATGGTAGGGATGGTGGTGACTCCACCATTGAGCAGAAAAGAAAGGTTGTTCCAGCTTCTGGTGGCTCGGGGCAAAGCAAGCGGTTCCGTGGGAACCAAGGCAGAGGAGGACGCCAGGGTTATTCTTATCCTGAGTGTCCAAGGTGCAAGAAACATCATCCAGGAGAGTGTAACCGGAAGACATGCTTCTTATGTGGCATGGTGGGGCATTTCAAGAAAGACTGCCCTGTGCAAAGAAAGAGGAGCCAAAAGTTGAGGTGAAACCGGTTCTGCTCGTGTGTTTGCCATTACCCAAGCCGATGCGGCCGGTCCTTCGTTGTGACAGGTCAGCTTCCCGTCAACAACTTGTTATTTACAGTATTATTTGACTCGGGAGCTACACGTTCATATGTGGCTACAAGGGTGATTGATCTTTTGGGTAGACCTTGTGACATTTTAGAAAGAGGGTTTGGAACCCTAATGCCTAGCGGGGAACTGGTTATCTCTAATAGGCGCATTAGGTCTATGCCGATTAGGATCGAAGATAGGGAATTGAGTACTGACCTTATAGAATTGAAATTAACTGAGTTTGATATTATACTGGGAATGGATTTTCTATCTAAGTATTCGGCCAGTATAGATTGTAGGCGTAAAATGGTGACTTTTCAGCCGGAAGGTGAAGATCCGTTTGTTTATGTCGGATCGGTTCAGGGGTCTCGGATCCCAGTTATTTCTGTGTTGAGAGCTAGGGATTTACTATGCAATGGTTGTGTAGGATTTCTAGCGGTAGTATTTGATTCCAGCAGACCTGAAACCTTTGGGCCTGAGGTAGTTCGGGTAGTGAAAGATTTTCTTGATGTGTTTCCCGAGGAGTTGCCGAGATTGCCGCCACAACGAGAGATTGATTTTGTTATTGATTTGGCACCTGGAGTCGAACCTGTTTCTAAAGCTCCATATAGGATGGCTCCAGCAGAACTCAAGGAGCTTAAGTTGCAACTTCAGGGGATGCTGGATATTGGGTTTATTCGACCCAGTGTATCGCCCGGGGGAGCTCCGGTTCTTTTTGTAAAGAAGAAAGATGGTTCCCTCGTAATGTGTATTGATTATCGGGAACTAAACAAGCTGACGATTAAGAACAAGTACCCGTTGCCTAGGATCGATGATCTGTTCGATCAGCTTCAGGGAAAGACAGTGTTTTCGAAGATTGATTTACGGTCTGGTTATCATCAACTCAGAATTCGGGAGGAGGACATACCAAAGACTGCTTTTAGAACCAGATATGGGCACTATGAGTTTCTGGTAATGTCGTTCGGATTGACCAATGCTCCTGCAGCCTTTATGGATCTCATGAATAGGGTGTTCAAGGATTTCCTCGATAACTGCGTTATAGTGTTTATCGATGACATTCTTGTATACTCTCAGTCAGAAGAGGAGCACGAGCATCATCTTCGAATGGTGTTACAGCGACTTAGGGATCACAAACTGTATGCCAAGTTCAAAAAGTGCGAATTCTGGTTGTCCGAGGTGTCCTTTTTGGGTCACATAGTTGGGAAAAATGGAATTATGGTTGATCCAAACAAGATAGAATCAGTGAAGAATTGGCCGAGGCCCAAGTACGTGACGAAATACGAAGTTTTCTCGGGTTAGCAGGGTATTATCGACGTTTCGTCGAAGGATTTTCTAAACTTTCTATGCCCCTAACCGAATTGACTAAGAAAAATCAGAGATTCGTGTGGTCAGATAAGTGTGAATCAAGCTTCCAGGAGTTGAAGCAGCGTTTGATAACAGCTCCGGTGTTAGCTTTGCCATCAGATCAAGAGAAATTTGTTGTGTATTGTGATGCATCCAGACAGGGTCTGGGATGTGTTCTGATGCAAGCTGACAGAGTTATAGCCTATGCCTCTCGTCAACTGAAGGATTATGAGCAGCGTTATCCAACTCATGATTTAGAGCTCGCTGCTGTGGTTTTTGCTTTAAAGATTTGGCGACATTATCTTTACGGTGAAAAGTGTGAGATTTATACGGATCATAAAAGTCTTAAATACTTTTTCACCCAAAAGGATCTGAATATGAGGCAGAGAAGGTGGTTGGAGTTGGTTAAGGACTACGATTGTGAAATACTGTATCACCCCGGGAAAGCCAATGTTGTGGCCGACGCTCTGAGCAGAAAAGGTCCCGGTCAGGTGTGTACTACTACGGTTATGATAGCTCCTCAACTAGCCTCGGAAATGGTTAGTGCAGGAATTGAGTTCGTGGTCGGGAAATTGCATAATTTAACACTCCAATCTGATCTGTTGGAAAGAATCAGAAAGGCGCAACTGGAAGATCCCGAGCTAGTTAAAGTTCGAGACGAAGTGGTGGCCGGTCGGCCTAGAGGTTTTTCAGTCTCGAACAGTGGAATGTTGTTATATAAGGCTCGAGTCTGTGTTCCTTGTGTGAATGAACTTAAGAAAGAAATACTGGATGAAGCTCACACCACTCCATATTCATTGCATCCGGGAACCACCAAGATGTATCAGGATTTGAAACCCTACTTCTGGTGGTATGGGATGAAAAGAGATGTGGTGGACTATGTGTCTAAATGTTTAACTGCCGCCAGATTAAGGTGAACATCGAGGCCGGCAGGGTTATTACAGCCTTTAGTCCTTCCAGAATGGAAGTGGGAGGACATCACAATGGACTTCGTAACTGGTTTGCCTAGAACCACAGGGATGTATGATTCTGTTTGGGTCATTGTGGACAGATTCACAAAGTCAGCTCACTTTCTACCTGTGAAAGTTACATATTCAGTGGATCAATATGCTGAATTGTATGTGAAGGAGATAGTTCGTCTCCATGGAGCCCCTAAATCTATTGTATCAGACAGGGATCCAAAGTTCACATCGAAGTTTTGGGTGAGTCTCCAGAAAGCTATGGGTACCAAGTTAAAGTTTAGTACAGCCTTTCACCCTCAGACTGATGGTCAGTCAGAAAGAACTATCCAGATTTTAGAAGACCTATTACGAGCCTGTGTCATGGACTTTGAGGGTTCATGGGTTAAGTACTTGCCACTAATTGAATTCTCCTATAACAACAGCTACCAAAGTACAATAGGGATGGCTCCCTATGAGATGTTATATGGTAGAAAATGTCGTTCTCCTATTCATTGGGACGAGACAGGAGAAAGGAAGTACCTGGGTCCTGAGTTAGTGCAGAAGACCAACGAAGCTATTGATAAGATCAAGGCTCGGATGCTTGCTTCTCAAAGCAGGCAGAAAAGTTATGCTGATCCGAAGCGCAGAGATGTCACATTTCAGGCAGGGGAACATGTTTTCCTGCGAGTTTCACCCATGAAGGGTATTCGGCGCTTCGGGAAGAAGGGTAAGTTAAGCCCTAGGTTCATTGGGCCATTTCAGATACTTGAGAAGGTCGGGCAGGTAGCGTATCGGCTAGCCTTACCACCAGCATTGTCAGCTGTTCATGACGTATTTCACATTTCTATGTTGAGGAAATACGTGTCAGACCCGACTCATGTCTTGAGTTATGAAGCCCTTGAACTACAACCAGACTTATCCTATGAAGAGCAACCTGTTCAGATTTTGGATAGAAAAGAAAAAGTTCTTCGGAACAAGACTATTGCACTGGTTAAGGTGCTCTGGAGAAATAGTAAGGTGGAAGAAGCCACCTGGGAGTTGGAATCAGATATGAGGACTCAACATCCAGAGCTATTCAGGTTAGATTTCGGGGACGAAATCCTATTAACGGGGGGATAATTGTAATGACCGCTCTAGTAATATGATTAGAAAAGGCAATTAGCACTAATTTTTATTATTTTATTATTATTTGTGAATTAATTTATTTGTGGATCCCAATATTTAGAAATAAATATTTGAGTTATAATTTCTCAATTCCGGAGATTTTATTAAACTCTAGGGGTATTATTTAGCTTATATGTGAAATATGTTAATTTTGTAATTTTTGCTCGGCGACAACGGAAAATGCGATGGATGGCTAGATTGATCACATGGGTAAGTTTAGAACCCTATTTCCTAGTGGGGAATATTTTAGAAGAAATAAATTATCGGGATTGAGCGGGGTTGTGGAATTGACCATTTTACCCCTAGTTTCAAAGAAATACCTTAGTTTTAGTCTAAGGGCATTTTTGTCATTTGAAAGGGATAAGAGTTAGGTGGCTTCTTGGTGGATTGACACCTAGCAAGGATACTTTCAGCCAAGGTTTAGTTAGTCCATTTCCCAAATTAGAAAATCAAAGAAAAGAAATTAAAAAGAAAACTTTTTCCTCTTGGAACTCTCTCTCTTTCTATTCGGCTGAGGCAATCAAGGAGCAAACTGGGGTTTTTTCTTCTTTATTCTGTGAATCTAAGCTAGGATTCAAGTGGTTTCATCTAAGGTAAGCCCTAGAATTAGTGCTTTTGTATTTTTGAGCTTTTTCCTTAGTTTGATCATGTGATTTTGTGAAATTGGGGTACATTAAGGTTAGGTTTGCTTAGGGTTTGGTTTTCTAGGTTTATTTGAATTGGTTTTAACCTCTTGTTGTTGGTTTTAATGATTTGAATTGGTATTGTTCAAGTTTGAGCTTTGAGTTCAAAGTTTGATCTCTAATGGCATATTTGTTTACACTGAGTTTTTCTGTGAAATACTGGCTGGGTTTTATTGTGTATGCCTTGATTAGGAGCTCTGGAGAGTTTGGTAAAGATTGGGCTTGATTTGAATCAAGGGGGAGAAATTTTTGGGTTTTCGGATGAGCCGAATTCGGTTCTGGATGGTCTATACCAACCTGGTCGGCCGGTTGGTGACCCGAACCGGATACCGTTGGATCCGATGCACTGTTGGGGGTTTTTCCGGAACCTTAGTTTTGGCCAATTTTGGGTAATATAGGGTATTGCCATGAGGTTTATTGATAGGGGAACATTTAGTTTCGGGTTTTAAGTCCCGGAAAGTGATTTGGCGAGTCACTCATCTGTGTTACCGTTATTGTGATTAGGGCATCCATCTAGCACGTGAATTCCGTTCAGGTCGACCAACACACTTGAATTCGGAAAACAGGTAAGAACTGTGTGTAATATATGATGTGATTATCTGAATGTGTGTATATGTGTTTATATATGCATGCTTGAAATATGTTAAACACTACCAACACTTGTGTGAGTGTATTGGTACAGTGATTGTTGTTAATTTGAGTACGATACAGTGATACCAACACAAGCATAGAAAATGCTAAGGTGTGTGGTACATTACTCAGTGATACTCAGTGATTGGGATAAACCCTACCAACACCCGTACAGTGAGGTACGTTGTGTATGTGGTATAGTGGTTGTACCCTGGTATTGAACGTTCATGCTCATCTGTTAAGCTCTGTAAATAGGTGTATGGGCGCCTATTTACAGGTCGGAAATTATGTGGTATGTTATATGCATTTCTTGCGAGTACGGTGACTCACGGTTTACGCTTTCATGTGTAGGTAAAGGAAAGGCGAAGGCTGAACAGGAGTGAACCTGAGCTTGGGTGAGATTGTACATGTCAAGCAGCGCGACCTGGAGTGTTCGGTCTCGGGACATCTGGGAGTTGTATTTTGAATGTCGCTGTGCGATCTGTAAAACTGCATATTTTGGAATGTATATTTGTAAAGTAAAGTTTGTAAAGTTTTAAAAATCGGGATCCCGGCACTTGTAAATATTTTATTAAATTACAAAGTTTCATGTTTAAAGCAAAAATTTTAATTTGACACGTTTTTCAAGAAATTACTTTGATTAGCAAAGTTTGCACAATAACTGAAAAAGCACTATAGCGTGCCTTAGCATTAGGGCGTTACACCTGGCGTCCTCCTCTGCCTTGGTTCCCACAGAACCGCTTACTTTGCCCCGAGCCACTAGAAGCTGGAATAACTTTTCTTTTCGGGTCGGTGGTGGAGTCACCACCATCCCTACCATAAACAGGAGTAGGAACAGTGGGGGTTCCACCAACACTCGGAGTCACCCGGGGCTCCTGAAGAAATTTCACTGCACCCTCGGCTCTCAAAGCCTTCTCAACCATCTCCGCATATGTGGTTGCCTTAGTAGTAGTAATAACCAGATCATGCCGAATCTTTGCACTCAAACCCGCCAAATATTTTTCTTTCTTGCTAAAATCAGTTGGCACAATTCCCGATGCCAACTTAGCCAACCGGTCAAACTTTGTCGTATATTCAGTGACTGACATTCCCCCAGTTTGAACCAATTCGGTGAACTCTTTCCGCTTTGCACTGCGGACTGCTTCGTTATAATACTTGGAGTTGAACAACTCCTTGAATTCTTCCCAGGTCATCACTGTGACGTCCCGAGTGAGGGTTATCAACTCCCACCACACGAGAGTGTCTTCCTGAAACTGGAAAGTGGCGCAGGTCACCCGATCATTACCAACCACTCCCATAAAATTGAGTATGCGTTCAATCACTGAAAGCCACTGCTCGGCCTTCATCACATCAGGACCTCCCAGAAACACTGGAGTTGCCTGTTTCCGGAATCTTTCATACAACGGCTCCATACGGTTGCCAACAACAGGTTGTTCCACTGGCACCGCAGGCACTGCCACAACTTCAACCACTTGAGGAGGCACGGCAGGAGGACCCTGCTGCCTCAATCTTTGGATCTCTTTATCTTGTTGGCGGATTCTATCTTGCATCTCCGCAAATCTTTGCTCCCAATCAGGAGGAGCTTGGGGTGGATTTACAGGGCGACCACCGTGAGCTCTGCCACGGCCACGGCCGCGACCACGAGGATTTTGGGGATTCCTCTGACCGCCTCCGGTCTCAACCATATCACCCTGACTTCTTGTATTTCGCGGGGCGTCCATTTAATAGGACTTAGCCTCCGAATCCATAAGCTAGGCAGGTTAGACAGCGATCAAAACTTAACACCGCTCTTACTAACTTAAAGGCAACACACTTTCTTTTCTATAAAGAAATATATTTAATTAAAATCTAATATGCTTCCTAACATACTTTCACATTCTCATTTAATTAAAGTACTAAACAAGTACAGGCTTACTGAACCATGAACCGAGCTTTCTCTGATGAAGATTGTACATGTCATAGCAGGCTTCAGTAGAGAAACCTGGCGGCTCTGATACCAAAATTGTAACGTCCTAATGCTAAGGCACGCTACAGTGCTTTTTCCATTATTGTGCAATCTTTGCTAATCAAAGAAATTTCTCGAAAAACGTGTCAAATTAAAACCTTTGCATTAAATACTAAACTTTGTAATATAATAACATATTTACAAATTCCGGGATCCCGTTTTTAAACTTTGTAAATTTACTTTTCAAACTATACATTTCAAAATATGTAATTTCCAGGTCGCACAGCGACTTTCAAAATACAACTCCCAGATGTCCTGAGACCGAACACTCCAGATCGCGCTGCTTGACATGTACAATCTCACCCGAGCTCAGGTTCACTCCTGTTCAGCCTTCGCCTTTCCTTTACCTACACATGGAAGCAGAAACTGTGAGTCAACAGACTCAGTAAGAAATGCATATAACATACCATATAATTTCCGACCTGTAAATAGGCGCCCATACACCTATTTACAGGGCTTAACAGATGAGTATGAATGTTCTGACTAGGATACGACCATGTACCATGTACCACATGCACTCAGTATACCTTCGTATTAGTGTAGGTAAGGTATGACCGCACCTTGAGTACTATCTAGTGTTGTACCACAAACCCCTTGTACCTTCCCGTACAAGTGCTGGTAACACTATGACGTACTTCCAAACATCATACACCTTACCAATGCACTACATACCGCAACCGTACAAGTATTGGTAGTGTATGAATCACAACAAATAAGCATGTATACATATTAACACATACATACATTCAGATAATCACATCATACATTATACACAGTTCTTACCTGTTTTCCGAATTCAAGTGTGTTGGCCGACCTGAACAGAATTCTCGTGCTAGATGGATGCCCTAATCACATATTGAAACCGGGTCAGTCCCACGATTAAAACCCTAATCCTGGGAAACTCAAAACCAAAACCCTAGGTTCTGCTATGCTCTTAATGGGTTAGTCTAACTCTAGAAATGGGGAAACACCCAACCGAGGCATCGAAATGGCAAAAAATTGAGAAAATGAAAGGCTCGGGGAACCCTGCCAAAACCGGCTAGCCGGTTTTTGTGGCACTACAAACCGGCTAGCCAGTTTGCACCAGATTTCCCAAAACCTCTCATTTGTTGCTCAATCTTCCACCAATCGCCATGAAACTTTCCAGAGCACCTATACAATATATAAGCAACAAAATCCAGGCAGTATTTCACAGAACAAACCAACAAATCACAACTTGCCATTAAAGCTCAAAGCTTTGAACTCTAAATTTAAAATTGCATAAAACCATCAACACCAATCAAAACCAGCTGCAAGGAGTTAAAATCAACTCAACAAGACCCTAAAATTCGAACCCTAGGCATATGAAAACCTAACAGCTCCTATTAATCCAAAACACCATTTCAACCTAACTTAAAAACTTGAAAACTAAGAAGGGTTTCATTAGAACTTACCTTAGGATGATTTCCCCCCTTGGATTCCTTGCTGAAACTTAGAAAATTGGAAGAGAAGATTGATTCTTACCCTTACTTTGTCCCAGCCGAAAGAAAGAGAGAGAGAATTCAAGAAAATGCCTTAATTTCTAATTTCTTCCTTTTTTCTTAATTTCCTCAAATGAAAAGATTTTTTTCCCCAATTAACTCTTGCTGAAATAATATTTGGCTAGGTGTCAATCACCTAGGGCAGCCACCTATCCTCACCAAGGAAAAGACTAAAATGCCCTTTAAACTTAAAACTAGGGTATTTCTAAAGCTAGGGGTAAAATGGTCAATTTCCATAACCCTGCTCAATCCCGATAATTTATTTTCTCTAAAATATTTCCCACTATGAAATAAGGTTCTAAACTTACCCATGTGATCAATCTAGCCATCCATCGCATTTTCCGTTGTCGCCGAGCAAAAATTACAAAATTAACATATTTCACATATAAGCTAAATAATACCCCTAGAGTTTAATAAAATCTCCGGAATTGAGAAATTATAACTCTAATATTTATTATTAAATATTGGGGTCCATAATTAAATTAATTCACAAATAATAATAAAATAATAAAATACTAAAAATTAGTGCTAATTGCCCTTACTAATCCAAATTACTAGAGCGGTCATTACAAATAATATTTTCATATTCTAATATTTTTCAACCTTCTCCTCTTGGTGGTAAAATTAAAAATAAAACTAAAAATAAGCACAAAGATATAAGGTAAATACTAATTACAGCTCATTTCATCTTCTTTTCATTTTTTTTAGCCCAAGCCCAAAAATCTCTAAGCTAACACAATCAATCTTCTTCTTCCCCGATAGCAATGAGTTGCCCTTCTATAATTATTTATATTATTTTTTTTAATTAAATTCTCTTACATATACAGTCTCACATATATCTATATATATATATATATATATTTATATATACATTTTATCTTTTCTAGGTAATTACAGAAAAGACAACTCATATACAGTCTCACATTTATATTATCTTTTCTAGACATTTTATCTATATTTTTCTTTTTTAAAAAATAAATAAAAAAAATTATTAATATTCTCCCAAGATAGGTTTGTTGGGTTTTATGCCCTAAATAAAACTCTTTACAATCTGATTAGTTATCCATATAAGAAATTTGAAGTGATTGATGTTTGCATGAATTCTACATGCTAATGGTTTAATATGTTTGATATGTTTATTACATTCATACACACAAAATCAGTTAAATCTAGATCATATGTTTATTCACAATTATAGTATCGTCAACACAGTGGAATGTGATTGTGATCATATGTATCAAAAGTTTTGGTCCCTGTTTCATCAGTGTTATTGGATTTACACTAATGTGATAATCAGCGATGATGTGTACTTACACTTGGAGTAAGTGTTATGTTCTTTCCAAGACATTAGTAAAGTATACTAGTTTGGAATGTATGGAGTATACATTGGACTGGACCGATATTGCAACTAAGTTAAGATATTACAAACTTACCGTTATACATATCTTTCCAAGTCAATATCAGTAGTTGATCTTAAGATTAAAAGAATCTAAATCCTGATATGCTTGGGCTCAACTCAGGAGTGCTATTCATGTTCTTAGATTTATTAGTTAAGCCTACTTTTGGGTCAGGGTGATACGTATATTTTGGGATCATGATAGTATGATTGAGTGGGAGTGCTGAACATAAATATGGAATCTATAGCTTCTACTGGTGTATAGAAGTCAAGTGATGATTCCCTTCGAGCTTAGCAAATAGAAGTAAATGGATGAGCTCTTGTTTAACTGACTAATTATTAGATCACTAAACACCATTTACAGGTAGCTAAGTGTTTTAAGGGGCAAAATACATTGAGGGGTGAGAACGGTAAAGAAATCCCATCTCGATGTAGATCATCTATATAGAGGATCTTTAAATCACAATAAGATTATAACAATGGTTAAATGAGATAGTATATTGATATCGTGGAACATACAATATGCTCTATATAAGTCTGAGAGTGCAATTCTAAGTTCTAAGAGTGGATTCAACGAAGAATTAATAAGTAGGAATTTACTTTGTAAATTTGGTTCACTTATTGGAAGCTCAGCATATAGATCCATGGTCCCCATTCTAGTTGAGAACATTCTGCTTGTAAGACTCATTAATTGATTCGTGATTGATCAATTATAATTCTAAAGTTAGACTATGTCTAATTTTATAAATTTTCACTAAGCAGGGGTGAAATTGTAAAGAAAAGAGTTTCTAGGTTTATTTATTTATTAATGGACTTTATATGTATAATTAATAATTAAATTAAATGACAATATTATTTAATAATCTATTTTAGTTATTAAATAATTATTTTTGGCATTTAAAAGGTTAGAATTGGAAAATTGGCGTTTTTGAGAAAATAGAGATAAAATTTGATAAAACTGCAAAATTAAGTGAGGCCCAATAACACACCATGGCCGGCCACTTAAGTTAGTTTTTCAAATTAATATTTTCATTATTTTAATGCCAAATAAATCCTAACCTAAACCTAGTAGTTGCCTATAAATAGAAAGTGATGGCTCAGTCAAATCACAAGTTTTTCAATAACCTTTTCTGACAGAAATTTCTCTCTTCAGAAAAACTGAGCCTTACCCACTTTCTGTACCTGGCCGAAACCCTCTCTCTTCTTTTCTCCTTGATCAATTTCAACCCTATTGAAAGAGTAAGTGCCCACACACAACAAGCAGTAACTCAATCATAGATTGGAAGACTGTGAAGGATCAAACTTGAAGAAGAAGGACATTCGGGCTCAGATCTTGATTATACTCTGCTACAGAAAGGATTCAAGGGTTAGAGATCTGAGTGGAAGGAGACATTAATTCCGCTGCATCAATGTAAGGTTTTCTTAACTTTATATGTGTTTATTTATCGTTTTAGAAAGTTCATATTTAGGGTGTTTAAACAACATACTTGTGAGTAGATCTAAGATCCTGGTAAAATAAATTCCAACAACTGGTATCAGAGCCAGGTTATTGATTTACTTACATGAAATTTGGACTTTAAAACGATTGTTTGTTGGTTTTTTGGATGGTATCATGTTGTATTGAGTGTTATTTGATGATTGATTGATGTTTGTAAATTTTCGTGAAAAATAATTGCGATTCTGTTTCTGGAATTATTTTTATTGGATAGTATGGAAAAAATTAAGCAAGTTAGCCTTTTACAGAACTCAATTTCGATTTTATTTGAATTAGTTATGAATTTTTGAAGATTTGAAAAAAATCGGGACTCTGCTGAAATTTTCCTACGATCGCGAAAACTGTCCGTACAGCTCACAATTTTTTCGTTTTTCTTCGATTTTTCATGCTTTTTCATGGAATTAACTTCCAATTTTTCGTATAGTTTTGTATATATACTATTACTATTCCTAATTCAATTCTAATTATAATTTTGAATTAATTTAATATTTTTTAAATTTAATTCAAGATATTAGTGTAATTTGAATTTGAATAGAATTAGTATCTATCTTCTTGCTTAAAAATCTATCTTATTTTTAAATTTTACTATATCTTATCTTATTTTTAAATTTAAGGTCAGATTTTATATATATATTTTTTAAATTAAATCTTTTTTAAGATATTTTGATCTTATTTAAATTTAAAATAAGATAACTATAATCATGTAATTTAAATAGATATGAGATATTTTGCTAACTATTAAATTTTGTTATTTTATTTATTTAAATTAAATTTAAAATCTGAAAAGATATTTCATTTATCTTTTCTAATTTTTATTTAATTTTTATTTTTAAAATAACATTTAATTTTTAAAAGTAGTTAGCAAATTTTTGAAAAGATATTTAGGTTGGTTGAAACCTAATTTTTCAAAAAGTAGGTTTAATTTTAAATATTTTTTTTAAAATTTCGAAATTTAAATTTTTTTTTATTTCCGAAATTAAAATATTTTTTTTATTTTTTATTTTCAAAAATTAAAATATTTATTATTTAATTATTTATTTTTCGAAATTGATTATTTAAAATTAAATAAATCATACTTCCAACAATCCAGCTAACCTTGTTGCAAGAGTATGTGGTTTTAGCTTGTGTGTAAGTTTTCAAAACCTATTATTACTTGATTGCAAATAGCCATGGTTACTTTTTGCCAGATTTAATGATCTGATGGCTCCCTTGGTCAAGTTAATAATTTGTAACAGGTAAATTTTACAATCTTCTTTCATCTGTGTATGACCTAGCAACATGATAGGATCCATCCAAAGTGTGCCTGTATGAGCCTATATGTTTATTTTGTTTTAATATAGATACATATAGGTTGTTGCTAAATAAAATGTCACACCATGATAGATTTTATTTAGGTCCATTTAGTTATTGGACCTATTCAATTAATAACGATTATTTATTTTAAGGTTAAATTCCTCTCTTTTGGGCCTTGTGCGAGAGTTGGGAGCCATAGAAGTGGGTACGACATACTGAACCCAGCATCCCCTCACATGAACTACCCCAATTGTGAAGGCCCATTTGCCTGATTTAAATAACTGTACTAGGTTAATTATATTAGTTTGACCTAATAAAATTGAATTAGCAACATAATTAACTTTTAAAATATATGAAAATTTATTTTTCATTTTAATATTTTAAAGTTAATTTTAAGAAAAACACTTTTAGTTTAGATATTATTTCTAGACAAACTATTTGTATTTTTCTTGTATTTAATTAAATATAGAATTTTAACTAACTAAGATTCTTTGTGGAGCTTATTTAATTAAATATTCCTATTTAAGTTATAAATTAGGTGTATCAACTGATTTTTCTTATCTAACTTAAATTTGAATATTTTATTTAAATTTTAAATCAAGTTGAGGATCCTAGGCATTAGTTATTAAAGATTCTTAAGATATTTTTTAAGTTAATATCTTTTCAAATATTAACTTAAAATGGAATATTTTAGATATTTTTTGGTTAATATCTTTTCAAATATTAACTTTAAAAAGATATCTTCAAATTAAGTGGTTACAACTTAATTTTTGATATTTAATTAAATCTAAATTTGAAATTATTTAAGTTTTAGATTTTTTCTATCTAACTTAAATTAGATATTTTTCAAATTTTTTGAAAAGATATTTAGTCAAATAAGATATTTTCTAGATAGTAATTTCTAGACTACTTATTAATTCTAATATTTAAATAGGAAAATTATACTTTGTGAAAGTAATTATTTAAATAATTAATTTTGGTACAATTTTATTAAGTATATTTTTCCTAGTATTAAATAGAAATTAATAATTAAGCCTTCTCTACACTTAATTATTTATTTCTTCAATTTAATACATTTAATTAACTTGAAGAATCTAAATATCTAAGTTGATTTTCATCATGATACTTAAATATTTATTGATTTTTCATGACACTTAATTAAATAGAAAATTATTTTTAGGTTGAAATTTAATTTTTCAACTTAAATTTAAATAATTTTCAATATATATATTTTTCTTAATTTTATTAATCAATTTCGAAATTTGCATTTTAATTATGCAATATTTTTCGATTTTTTTATTTCGAAAAATAGATTGAGTTGTAAATTAATTATTTATTTTAATTAATTCTTGGGCCAACTTCAATCAATGATTTTTTCATTTAATTGATTAATTTAAAATAAATGAATTTAAAATATATATATTATTAGAAATTGAATTAACTAGTCAAAAGAAAATCTAGATAGGTGATATTTTTGCTTGAAGTATTTCTTTTCTAATTTTTATTATTATTTTCGAAAATTGTATAGTTTTTATACTTAATTTTCGAACTCAATAAATATATTCTCAAAGGAAATTTTTAAGCTGCTAATTATTTAATTTAATTCAACTTAAATTAATTTCCTTAATATTTATATTTAAGATTATTACTAAGATGGAAATAATTAATTTTATTTCAATCACCATCTAAGTATAATTTTATAAATATTATATTAAATTCTTATTTTTGAATTTTAATTCTTAATTTAGAATTTAATGAGATTTATTTATTAGAATAATAAAGAAAATACATTTTAAATAATGAGCTTTATTATTATTAAGATATTCGATCTCCATTGTGGGTTTTACACCGCGTTTGTTTTAGTGAGTAATCCTCCCTAATGGAGGAACGTTCATTAGCAATTTCGCACCGTTTAATCTCGCATGATAAGTGGTTTGTAAGTGTTTTATATGGTATAGATCACCCTAATTGTGGCGACCATATTTGACTTGCAAATTGCGAAACAATGGTAGAAGCTCATAAGATAGAATAGCCTTGACTCTCGCCTAAACGGGACAACGCTGGATTCCAATCTTGATCGAATAAAAGGTTGCTAGAATGTTTAACATTTTAGATGAGCTGACAACTCTAATCAGTGGATGGTAGCTTTGACTCTCGCCTAAACGGGACACTGATATCAGTTTGTTGAAAACCTTGGAAATTATTTAGGATCGAATTTTTTTAAGTATTTTCTCATATCATTCCTACTTGCTATGTGCTTATAATTTCTGAATTGATTTTGTGTGTTAAACCATTATTTAATTTCTATTTGTTGATTTCTATTATTTTGTAGTACCCTGTTCTGTCAAAATGAATCCCATGTTATCACTGTTGACTGAAAATAAGCTGAATGGATCTAACTTTAATAAATGGAATGAGAACATTAATATTGCTCTCATAGGAGAAAGTGCCTTGTTTGTTTTAACTGAGCCGTCACCTGAAGTGCCTGGGGATAATGCATCCAAAGCTGTGAAAGAAAAGTATGAGCGTTGGCAGAAAGCAAATGACAAAGCTCTATACTTTATGCTTTCTAGCTTGGTTGACACCCTCAAAACTCGGTTTTCTAAAACCGAGAAGGTTGCTGAAGTTATGACAAAGTTAAATGAGCTATTCGGTAAGGCATCACTTCAGTCACGCTTTGACGCGACTAAGAAGTACATTAATGCACGGATGGAACCTCATCAAAACGTGCGTGACCATGTTCTCCTCATGTCCAGTTATTTCCAAGAAGCCCAGGATCATGGTGCTGAAATGGACAGTGCTACTCAAGTTAGTCTTATCTTGAATAGCCTGACTCCAGCATTTCTACCATATACATCAAATTATGTCATGAATAAGAAGGAAATTGACTTTCATGAATTAGTCAATGACCTTCAAACTTATGAAAATTTGATTGGAGGACCCAAGAAGAAAAGGAGTAAACCTCATAATCCTGGTAATGGTAATGGGACGATAAAACCTGAAGCAAATGTTGCCTTTGCTTCAAAGCCCAAATCGAAGAGGAAGTGGCACAACACTAAGAAGCGAACAAAAGCTAATAAAAAGGTTGCTCCTTCCGGTGATGCTACACTTAAAGGAAAGTGTTTCTACTGCAATGAGAAAGGTCATTGGAAACCCCAGTGTCCTAAACTTCTTGCAAAGAAACAAGGTATTTCCATTTATAAACTTTAAGAGTTTTAGTGAATTATTATCCAATTGGATTTATGATTCTGGACTAACTTTGTTTATTTGTTTTTCTTCTTCTTATAGGCCAAGCTACTTGAACTCAATTGAGTTGGATCAAAAAGCTGGACCAAGGGTGAAATCGTCCAGATGAAGATGAAGCTCTTCAATTTTTTTTTGAATTAATTGCTTTAGTTTAAAGACAATTTGGATTTCAAATTTTAGTGAGGGATATTTATCTCTGTTTCTCTCATATTGTTGCAATACATTTTTTTTTAATATTAATAAAGTTTTATTTTCGAAATTCACTATTGCAATTTATGAGATTGAGCTTCATTTAATTTTATCTTCATCAATTATTACCACATTATATTTGTATGTTTGTATGTGTAAGTGTTTTTATTATTGATACAAATTCTATAATATTTACAACTCTTCATAGAGTTATATTATATAAACACTAGAAATTATTTCTATGTTTATCAATAATTGTTAATTCTCATGCAATTATTAAGAATTTGTTTAATAAAAGGATCTTATGATCTGATAGGGGTGGAGAAAAGTTAAGAAAACTATGCAGTTCAACGATCTTTTATATCTAATGAACTCTGGATAGTATTCAACTCCACATAAACTCTATCAAACTAATAGAATCATGATCTTTACTACCTTTAGGGGTGGATCATAATCTCTATATCTTAGGGGTGGAGTCTATTCCACAATTCCCTATGTAACACATATCATCTTTAAACATGGAAGTAATATAATGAGTCAGCTATTGTCAATATAAATTCTTGATCTTGATTGTATGTTCCATTTCGTTTTTACTGTTATAAGTAAAAGTTTGATACCTTTGAAAGTTCTTTGTTAAAGTTTCACACTACCTTAATTGAGTGGGAGAATTTTAAAATTCTATACCCATCTTCATTAGGTTGATAATTGTGATAGGTACTGAAGAACACTACTGAAAAGCAAATCTAACCATTCACATGGATAGGTATAGCTTATCAGAATTATGAGAATAAGATAAAGAACTCTAGTTCAGTCCATTCGAATGACTTGAACCTAGAATTCTTAATCCTCATAAAATTTTATGGTATCTTAATTTTGATTACTTTATCCCTGGCATGTATTTTTCACTTCAAATACTAGTCTGCTATGTTGATGACTTAGTCTTAACATAAAGTTTCAGACTAATACAAAAGTCACAACTAGGTAACTCTCTAAACAATCAGAGGTTAAAAGTATTATTTAACCAGACATCTGCTATTGAGTGGGAGCTATCTGAGATGTAATCAAATAGGGAACATTAGAAGATATTCAAGAAAGATTTATGAAAGTGATCTATATGTCAGATATTAAGGAACTTGTATCAGTTGTCCTTGTATCTCACCATCTAATTTCGAAATTCTTGAGATGGTGCTTACTTTGGGGGTGGAGGAATTATTGAATAATAATTCAAGCTCTACCAGAGAAGAATTGTAACTTGGTCTATTCGAAAATACCAGAAAGTTATATCACTGAAGAAAAGTCTACACTGTATTATCTCAATTACATATTTTAAAATATGAGAGATATGTCTTCTGTTAATTCAGATGTACTTTTAAAGCAGTAAAGATTTCAGTATCCCTTGATGAGTAAAGCATATAGTAAAGGATGTTTCATAAGAGTTTTTATGAACTAGTTTCCAGAAGTTTGGGTGGATTCAAATATACTACACTTGATCTGAAGACCAAGACATCAGATTGACCTATTTGCGCAGTTTGTTTTATATTAGTGCAAGTGGGAGTTTGTTGGGTTTTATGCCCTAAATAAAACTCTTTACAATCTGATTAGTTATCAATATAAGAAATTTGAAGTGATTGATGTTTGCATGAATTCTACATGCTAATGGTTTAATATGTTTGATATGTTTATTACATTCATACACACAAAATCAGTTAAATCCAGATCATATGTTTATTCACAATTACAGTATCGTCAACACAGTGGAATGTGATTGTGATCATATGTATCAAAAGTTTTGGTCTCTGTTTCATCAGTGTTATTGGATTTACACTAATGTGATAATCAGCGATGATGTGTACTTACACTTGGAGTAAGTGTTATGTTCTTTCCAAGACATTAGTAAAGTATACTAGTTTGGAATGTATGGAGTATACATTGGACTGGACCGATATTGCAACTAAGTTAAGATATTACAAACTTACCGTTATACATATCTTTCCAAGTCAATATCAGTAGTTGATCTTAAGATTAAAAGAATCTAAATCCTGATATGCTTGGGCTCAACTCAGGAGTGCTATTCATGTTCTTAGATTTATTAGTTAAGCCTACTTTTGGGTCAGGGTGATACGTATATTTTAGGAACATGATAGTATGATTGAGTGGGAGTGCTGAACATAAATATGGAATCTATAGCTTCTACTGGTGTATAAAAGTCAAGTGATGATTCCCTTCGAGCTTAGCAAATAGAAGTAAATGGATGAGCTCTTGTTTAACTGACTAATTATTAGATCACTAAACACCATTTACAGGTAGCTAAGTATTTAAAGGGGCAAAATACATTGAGGGGTGAGAACGGTAAAGAAATCTCATCTCGATGTAGATCATCTATGTAGAGGATCTTTAAATCACAATAAGATTATAACAATGGTTAAATGAGATAGTATATTGATATCGTGGAACATACAATATGCTCTATATAAGTCTGAGAGTGCAATTCTAAGTTCTAAGAGTGGATTCAACGAAGAATTAATAAGTAGAAATTTACTTTGTAAATTTGGTTCACTTATTGGAAGCTCAGCATATAGATCCATGGTCCCCATTCTAGTTGAGAACATTCTGCTTGTAAGACTCATTAATTGATTCGTGATTGATCAATTATAATTCTAAAGTTAGACTATGTCTAATTTTATGAATTTTCACTAAGCAGGGGTGAAATTGTAAAGAAAAGAGTTTCTAGGTTTATTTATTTATTAATGGACTTTATATGTCTAATTAATAATTAAATTAAATGACAATATTATTTAATAATCTATTTTAGTTATTAAATAATTAGTTTTGGCATTTAAAAGGTTAGAATTGGAAAATTGGCGTTTTTGAGAAAATAGAGATAAAATTTGATAAAACTGCAAAATTAAGTGAGGCCCAATAACACACCATGGCCGGCCACTTAAGTTAGTTTTTCAAATCAATATTTTCATTATTTTAATGCCAAATAAATCCTAACCTAAACCTAGTAGTTGCCTATAAATAGAAAGTGATAGCTCAGTCAAATCACAAGTTTTTCAATAACCTTTTCTGACAGAAATTTCTCTCTTCTAAAAAACTGAGCCTTCCCCACTTTCTGTACCTGGCCGAAACCCTCTCTCTTCTTTTCTCCTTGATCAATTTCGACCCTAGTGAAAGAGTAAGTGCCCACACACAGCAAGCAGTAACTCAATCATAGATTGGAAGACTGTGAAGGATCAAACTTGAAGAAGAAGGACATTCGGGCTCAGATCTTTATTATACTTTGCTACAGAAAGGATTCAAGGGTTAGAGATCTGAGTGGAAGGAGACATTAATTTCGCTGCATCAATGTAAGGTTTTCTTAACTTTATATGTGTTTATTTATCGTTTTAGAAAGTTCATATTTAGGGTGTTTAAACAACATACTTGTGAGTAGATCTAAGATCCTGGTAAAATAAATTCCAACAAGGTTTGTTAGAGAGATATGTGGATTTTTTTAATTTAAAAAGAGATTATTAATATTTAATTTTTTGGTTTAATTATTGGGTTTATTCTGTTAAACCAAGAAATGCCGTTAGATATGCGCTTTTAATATATAAAGATATATATTAATTAATGCCAACGTAGTGGGATTGACCCTAACTCATTATTACTTATTAATTAATTAATATATTTAATTATTATATTTCAGAGTAGAAAATGAAAAACGTCTAACCATAATATCCTAGGTTGGCAAAGAAACTACTATTTAATATATATTTTTATGGAAACTTGCCTTTTGAATTAATATAATTTTTGTCTATATCTCTATAGCTTAGTTTATGTGTATACATATACATATTTATATATTAAATAGATATTACGTATATCTTAATTTTATTTTAGTTTTTAATTTTTTATATTATAATTTTAAAATTAATAATATTCAATGTAGTGAAAAAATTTGAAACCATAATAAATTATTATTCGTCCTAAATTTATCTTTGCTCATATGGTTAAACAATCAAAACATTCAAAATTAATTTAAAAAAAAGTCACCCAATAATTTTTTAAATTCTGTTATGTAGGCACATTTTATATAGAATAGATATAGATAGATTCTCTCAATTTTTTAATATTTTATTAAAGCATAAATTTTCAAATTTATATTTTACTATTATTTTAATAAATTTTCTATAAAAATATATGTCTTAAATTAATTATTTTTTAAAAAACACATAATAATCTATATAAATTAAATTAAATAATTATTCAATTATTTATATATATATATATATTCATAATTATATATATATGTGAATTTTTTTTACAGTATTTTTTTATAGAAAAAATTTATTATGAAATGAACAAAAAAAAAGCAGCATTATTTTTATATTCCAATTAAATAAAGTTGATGTCATCATTGTAGTTCCTATTGATATTCTCAAATTTCTAAACTTAACTCTCAATTTATCGTTCTGTTAGTTGATCAATAAAGTGCAACATATAAATATAGCATTGACCAAACTAATAATTATTTTGGAAAAAATAATTTTTAAAAACAAATAATAATTAAAATATACATATTAAAATATTAAAAAAAAACATTATATACATATTAAATGAAAAATAAAAATTAATTTTTCCATCTTCTTCCAGCCATATTATCTTTACAGATTAACAAACTTTTTTTTTTGTAAGGAGATTAACAATAAACTTTAATTCTCGATTCAAATGCTATTTTTCAATTCTATTTTCATATATTCAAAATTCTCATTCCATACATTTTCTACTAATATTTTTCAAGCAATGAAACGAAAAGGCAAACTTTAATTCCCGTATGAAAAATCAAACTATTTCAATCCCAATAATCAATAGAAACAACATCAAATTTTAAGTTCTCAAAATCTATAAAAATAAATAAGTAAATAATTAAATAAATAAAAATAGATCTCATAAACACAAACTCAAATATTAGAACCCCAGTAAAACACTAAAACTCAAACATTAAAAACAAACACAATAAAATTGGTACCCAGAACTTAACACACATCAACATAAAAATTAAACTATAAATGAGGATTTATGTTACTATTTTTCGAATTTCGATATTTATTAGCAACAAATTTAATATTTTGAATATTTATGTCACAAATGTTTTAATACTAAAATTAAAATTTTAATATAATTTTATCAAGCAATTATAATTAATTAAAATATACAATTTATTTTTTATATATAATTTAAAATATTTTATATATCCGCCGCGAAGCCGAGAATGTTTACTAGTAGTATTATTCAAGGGTGCTAAGTCTCATTCAAAATGATATAGAAAAGAAATAAAATAAATAATATATTTTTGAATGAAATAAAAAATTTCGGTGATTCTACAATGCACCCCCTTAAAAGAGATGTATTGATGCACCCTTAACTTGTTTCGGCATCCCGAAGAATTTTTCAGTCTAATTTTTTTTCATATTCATGTACGTTATAGCTATTTAAGATATTCTACAAAATTTTGAAAAAATCGGAATAATTTACAATATAGAAAACAATGTTCAAACAGTCTATTTTACACGCGTATAAAATAAAATAGTCACGCGTGCAACATACTATTTGAACATAATTTTCGGCGTGTTAAACTTTTCCAAATTTCTTAAAATTTTGCAGGATTTCTTAAATAACTATAACGTACATGACCATGAGAAAAAATTTGACTAAAAAATCATTTCGGATGCTAAAACAGATAGGGGTGCATCAATATATCCATTTTAAGGGGGTGTATTGTAGAATTTTCCAAAAATTTTAACACCTTAAAATATACACAAAAAAAAAAATTCTGTTGCATCATTGCATCAAATTTTTATTTGCTTTTTCTGCTAAAGAAAAGAAAAAGGAAAATGCTTTGATTAAAAAAAAAAAAAAAAAAAA
The DNA here is from genome assembly GCF_029168945.1 of Cannabis sativa. Lineage (NCBI taxonomy): Eukaryota > Viridiplantae > Streptophyta > Magnoliopsida > Rosales > Cannabaceae > Cannabis > Cannabis sativa. The sequence goes on from NC_083607.1 coordinate 22,084,644, forward strand.
AAAAAAAAAAAACAAAAACAGTGACGCAATGAATTACGAAGGGCTCAATTATATAATATATAATTTTTCTAACTCTATTTTTTTTTTTTTTTTTGACGAGATTTTCTAACTCTACTTGATTCTCTATATAAATGAAAAGAGATTCAGGTACAGCCATGCAAAGCAAAACCTCGACTATACCGAATACATTAACAAGCTAGAGAGAGAAACATGGCTGAAGAAAAGAAGCTTCACATAGCGATGTATCCATGGTTCGCCATGGGACACCTCACCTCATTCCTCCACATTTCCAACAAGTTAGCCGAGAGAGGCCACATAATCTCCTTCTACATACCAACCAAAACGCAGTCCAAATTACTGTCGTTCAACCTCCACCCACACCTCATCTCCTTCATCCCCATAAACGTGCCTCACGTCGAAGGCCTCCCTCCCGGTTCTGAAACTACTTCTGACGTTCCTTTCCATCTACTGCCCTTTCTCATGACCGCCATGGATCTCACTCGTCCCCAACTCGAACTTTCCCTTCAAAACCTCAAACCCCAATTCATCTTCTTCGATTTCACTCATTGGGTACCTCAAACGGCATGTCGTTTTGGGATTAGGTCCATCTGTTACGTAACCGTTAGCCCTGCAACACTCTGCTTCCTGATCAGTTCAGACAGAGAATTGAGCGAAGTTAATCCCTTAACGGAAGCCGATTTATTAGAGCCTAAACCCGGTTTCCCATCATCGTACATTAAATTTAAGTCTCACGAAGCTCGGAATCTGGTTAAATTAACAGAAAATGAATTCGGGAGTGGCATCTCATTCCATAAACGACAGCAAATCTCGTTAAACGACAGCGATGCTATCGCCTTCAAAACCTCCAGAGAGATGGAAGGAATCTACTCCGATTATGTAGCCGAAAAGTGGGGGAAGACAGTTATTCTGGCGGGCCCGGTCGTTCCTGAAAAACCGAAATCGGTATTGGAAGGTGAAACGGCGGCTTTTCTTTCTAAATTCGAGAAGGGAAGTGTGGTGTACTGCGCCTTCGGAAGCGAATGTGTTTTGGCGAAGGAGCAATTCCAAGAACTTGTTTTGGGTCTTGAGTTAACAAATAGACCGTTCTTAGTGGCGCTGAAACCTCCAATTGGGTTCGAAACAGTTGATTCAGCTTTGCCAGATGGGTTCAAGAGGAGAGTTGGGAGTAGAGGGATGGTCCATGGTGGTTGGGTCCAGCAGCATCTGATACTGAGCCATGGCTCGGTTGGGTGCTTTGTTACTCATTGTGGTTCTGGGTCTTTACTTGAGGCTATGGTGAATGAGTGTCAAATGGTTTTGGTCCCAAATGTTGGAGATCAGTTTATTAATGCGAGGATTATGAGTAAAGATCTTAAAGTTGGAGTTGAGGTTGAAAAAGGAGATGAAGATGGGTTGTTTACAAAAGAAGGTGTTTGTACTGCTGTGGAGGCTGTGATGGATAAGGACAGCCGCGTGGGCGAGGAAGTGAGGGCAAATCATAAGAAATGGAGAGATTTTCTATTGAGTGAAGGGCTTGAGGACTCTTATATTGATGCCTTTATCAACAAACTCTACGGTCTCATCAGTACCTAGCAAGTATTCAAATTTGTAGGAACCCCAGAACTAGAACTACTGGCCTGCTCTGCTGGAATATTTCTTTTCAAGTTAATTTTGTCTCAAAATCTATATGTACTTTTAAAACCCTACGTACCTTTTTTTTTTTTTTTTTTTTTTGCCTGTTTCTATCATATAATAACTAATGGATTTTCATATTAATCCTTTTGAGCCCGATTTCATTATGTTAATGAATGTTTTTTTAAAAGTTAGCCCGTAAAAGAATTAAATAAGTTCCTTAAGTATTTGATTAAGCAGAAATATTAAAATCGGATATATTACCTGTGCGCATGCATTAAGATATACGGCTTTTTAGTATACATTGAACACTATTTAATTAGTGTAACTAAATTAATGGTATATGTGTCCTCCGATTTCATCATCTCATTGGGAGCTTTTCTTTTAAAATTTATGGAGTGTTGTCCCCGGCGGCTGTGTATTAAAATGCAAAAATATTGCTATTTAAAGTGTGGGAATCATCAACCTTCTATTTTAACTTTTTTTTTTTTTGAGGGATAAATTAGTAGTTTTATTGCTCAAGGGAAATTTCACTATGCAAGCCTAAAAATAAGCCAATTATAAAAATTTAGTTCCCAAGTTAATTTGTACTAAATGATATTAGTATTTTTCCTAGATATCGTCATTTAATGTTTTTATTTTTCTCGCTCTCTATCGCACACTCACTCCATCGAAAACTCCACCCACCGCGCCGAAAACCAAATGGCGAGACACCCAATGACGGATATCATTTCTCCATTTAAAATTTTTAACTCCATTTTCTCGCTCTTTCTCGCCCTTCCTCAATCTCTCTCTCTCTCTCTCTCTCTCTCTCTCTCTCTCTCTCTCTCTCTCTCTCTCTCTCTCTCTCTCTCTCGTGGGCGACCCAAACCCAGTCGAAACTGCTGCCGCCACCACCACCAAACCAGTTAAACCGCCACGGGCCACCACCAAACCCAGTCCGAACCCTTTCCCCACTAATAGAAACCTAGTCGTCGACGTCCCACCTATGAGAACCAAGCCCAAAAGGTACAATTTTTCTTATAAAAGGTTAGATTTGAAAAAGTATTTGATTGTCAATATTTTGATTGCTATTGATTTGGATGTGGATTTGTCATTGTTCTAATGAGAGAAGTCAATTTTTTGTGGATTTTGTGGCTTGATATCGTTGTGTTGTTATTTTTACATTGTGATCGATAAAATATCGATTATGTTTCAATTGGAATGATAACACTGTTGGGAATTATTTTACCAGGATCTTAGATCTACTCACAAGTATGTTTATTAACATCCTAAATATGAACTTTCTAAAACGATAAAATAAACACATATAAAGTTAACAAAACCTTACATTGATGCAGCGGAATTAATGTCTCCTTCCACTCAGATCTCTAACCCTTGATTCCTTTCTGTAGCAGAGTATAATCAAGATCTGAGCCCGAATGTCCTTTTTCTTCAAGTTTTGATCCTTCACAGTCTTCCAATCTATGATTGAGTTACTGCTTGCTGTGTGTGGGCACTTACTCTTTCACTAGGGTCACGAAAAAGATGAAGAAGAAAAGAGAGAGAGGTATTTCGGCCAAGGTATAGAAAGTGGGAAGGCTCAGTTTTTTCTGAAGAGAGAAATTTCTGTCAGATTACTAATGAAAGCATTGTGTGAGACTGAGCCATCACTTTCTATTTATAGGCAACTACTAGGTCTAGGTTTAGAATTATTTGGCATTAAAATAATAAAAATAATAATTTGAGAAAACCTTTTAAGTGGCCGGCCATATGGTGTTAATGGGCCTCACTTAATTTTGCAATTTTATCAAATTTTATCTCTATTTTCTCAAAAATGCCAATTTTCCAATTCTAACCTTTTAAATGCCAAAACTAATTATTTAATAAATAAAATACATTATTAAATAATATTGTCATTTAATTTAATTATTAATTAGACATATAAAGTCTATTAATAAATAAATAAGCCTAGAAAACTCTTTTCCTTACAATTTCACCCATGCTTAGTGAAAATTCATAAAATTAGACATAGTCTAACTTTAGAATTATAATTGACCAATCACGAATCAATTAATGAGACTTACAAGCAGAATGTTCTCAACTAGAATGGGGACCATGGATCTATATGCTGAGCTTCCAATAAGTGAACCAAATTTACCAAGTAAATTCCTACTTATTAATTCTTCGTTGAATCCACTCTTAGAACTTAGAATTGCACTCTCAGACTTATATAGAGCATATTGTATGTTTCACGATACCAATATACTATCTCATTTAACCATTGTTATAATCTTATTGTGATTTAAAGATCCTCTATATAGATGATTTACATCGAGATGGGATTTCTTTACCGTTCTCACCCCTCAATGTATTTTGCCCCTTAAAACACTTAGCTACCTGTAAATGGTGTTTAGTGATCTAATAATTAGTCAGTTAAACAAGAGCTCATCCATTTACTTCTATTTGCTAAGCTCGAAGGGAATCATCACTTAACTTCTATACACCAGTAGAAGCTATAGATTCCATATTTATGTTCAGCACTCCCACTCAATCATACTATCATGTTCCCAAAATATACGTATCACCCTGACCCGAAAGTAGGCTTAACTAATAAATCTAAGAACATGAATAGCACTCCTGAGTTGAGCCCAAGCATATCAGGATTTAGATTCTTTTAATCTTAAGATCAACTACTGATATTGACTTGGAAAGATATGTATAACGGTAAGTTTGTAATATCTTAACTTAGTTGCAATATCGGTCCTCTCCAATGTATACTCCATACATTCGAAACTAGTATACTTTACTAATGTCCTGGAAAGAACATAACACTTACTCCAAGTGTAAGTACACATCATCGCTGATTATCACATTAGTGTAAATCCAATAACACTGATGAAACAGGGACCAAAACTTTTGATTCATATGATCACAATCACATTCCACTGTGTTGACGATACTGTAATTGTGAATAAACATATGATCTGGATTTAACTGATTTTGTGTGTATGAATGTAATAAACATATTAAACATGTTAAACCATTAGCATGTAAAATTCATGCAAACATCAATCACTTCAAATTTCTTATATTGATAACTAATCATATTGTAAAGAGTTTTATTTAGGGCATAAAACCCAACAAACTCCCACTTGCACTAATATAAAACAAACTGTGCAAATAGGTCAATCTGATGTCTTGATCTTCAGATCAAGTGTAGTATATTTGAATCCACCCAAACTTCTGGAAACTAGTTCATAAATACACTTATGATACATCCTTTACTATATGCTTTACTCATCAAGGGATACTGAAATCTTTACTGTTTTAAAAGTACATCTGAATTAACAGAGGACATATCTCTCATATTTTAAAATATGTAATTGAGATAATACAGTGTAGACTTTTCTTCAGTGATATAACTTTCTGGTATTTTCGAATAGACCAAGTTATAGTTCTTCTCTGGTAGAGCTTGAATTATTATACAATAATTCCTCCACCCCCAAAGTAAGCACCATCTTATATAATTCGAAATTAGATGATGAGATACAAAGACAACTGATACACAGTTCCTTAATATCTAACATATAGATCACTTTCATAAATCCTTCTTGAATATCTTCTAATGTTCCCTATTTGATTACATCTCAGATAGCTCCCACTCAATAGTAGATGTCTGGTTAAATTATACTTTTAACCTCTGATTGTTTGGAGAATTACCTAGTTGTGACTTTTGTATTAGTCTTAAAACTTTAAGTTAAGACTAAGTCATCAACATAGCAGACTAGTATTTGGAGTGAAAAATACATGCCAGAGATTAAAGTAATCAAAATTAAGATACCATCAAATTTTATGAGGATTAAGAATTCTATGTTCAAGTCATTCGAATGGACTGAACTAGAGTTCTTTATCTTATTCTCATAATTCTTATAAGCTATACCTATTCATGTGAATGGTTAGATTTGCTTTTCAGTAGTGTTCTTAAGTACCTATCACAATTATCAACCTAATGAAGATGGGCATAGAATTTTAAAATTCTCCCACTCAATTAAGGTAGTGTGAAACTTTAACAAAGAACTTTCAAAGGTATGAAACTTTTACTTACAACAGTAAAATCGAAATGGAACATACAATCAAGATCAAGAATTTATATTGACAATAGCTGACTCATTATATTACTTCTATGTTTAAACAAGATATGTGTTACATAGGGAATTGTGGAATATACTCCACCCCTAAGAATATACATATAGGGTACTATGGATAATCTCCACCCCTAAGTATATAGAGATTATGATCCACCCCTAAAGGTTGTAAATATCATGATTCTCTTAGTGTGATAGAGTTTATGTGGAGTTGAATACTATCCAGAGTTCATTAGATATAAAAGATCGTTGAACTGCATAGTTTTCTTAACTTTTCTCCACCCCTATCAGATCATAAGATCCTTTTATTAAACAAATTCTTAATAATTGTATGGGGATGAACAATTATTGATAAACATAGAAATAATTTCTAGTGTTTATTTAATATAACTCTATGAAGAGTTGTAAATATTATAGAATTTGCATCAATAATAAAAATACTTACACATACAAACATACAAATATAATGTGGTAATAATTGATGAAGATAAAATAAAATGAAGCTCAATCTCATAAATTGCAATAGTGAATTTCGAAAATAAAACTTTATTAATATTAAAAAAAATATTGCAACAATATGAGAGAAACAGGGATAAATATCCCTAACTAAAATTTGAAATCCAAATTGTCTTTAAACTAAAACAATTAATTCAAAAATAAATTGAAGAGCTTCATCTTCATCTGGACGATTTCACCCTTGGTCCAGCTTTCTGATCCAACTCAATTGAGTTCAAGTAGCTTGGCCAATAAGAAGAAGAAAACAAATAAACAAAGTTAGTCCATAATCATAAATCCAATTGGATAATAATTCACTAAACTTTTAAAGTTTATAAATGGAAATACCTTGTTTCTTTGCAAGAAGTTTAGGACACTGGGGTTTCCAATGACCTTTTTCATTGCAATAGAAACACTTTCCTTTAAGTGTAGCATCACCAGAAGGAACAGCCTTTTTCATGACTTTTGTTCGCTTCTTGGTGTTCTTCCACTTCTTCTTCGATTTGGGCTTTGAAGCAGAGGCAACATTTGCTTCAGGTTTTATCGTCCCATTACCATTACCAGGATTATGAGGTTTACTCCCTTTCTTCTTGGGTCCTCCAATCAAATTTTCATAAGTTTGAAGGTCATTGACTAATTCATGAAAGTCAATTTCCTTCTTATTCATGACATAATTTGATGTGTATGGTAGAAATGCTGGAGTCAGGCTATTCAAGATAAGACTAACTTGAGTAGCACTGTCCATTTCAGCACCATGATCCTGGGCTTCTTGGAAATAACTGGACATGAGGAGGACATGATCACGCACATTTTGATGAGGTTCCATCCGTGCGTTAATGTACTTCTTAGTCGCGTCAAAGCGTGACTGAAGTGATGCCTTACCGAATAGCTCATTTAACTTCGTCATAACTTCAGCAGCCTTCTCAGTTTTAGAAAACCGAGTTTTGAGGGTGTCAACCATGCTAGAAAGCATAAAGTATAGAGCTTTGTCATTTGCCTTCTGCCAACGCTCATACTTTTCTTTCACAGCTTTGGATGCATTATCCCTGTGCACTTCGTGTGACGGCTCAGTTAAAACAAACAAGGCACTTTCTCCTATGAGAGCAATATTAATGTTCTCATTCCATTTATTAAAGTTAGATCCATTCAGCTTATTTTCAGTCAACAGTGATAACATGGGATTCATTTTGACAAAACAGGATACTACAAAATAATAGAAATCAACAAATAGAAATTAGTAATGGTTTAACACACACAAAATCAATTCAGAAATTATAAGCACATAGCAAGTAGGAATGATATGAGAAAATACTTAAAAATTCAATCCTAAATAATTTCCAAGGTTTTCAACAAACTGATATCAATGTCCCGTTTAGGCGAGAGTCAAAGCTACCATCCATTGAATAGAGTTGTCAGCTCATCTAAAATGTTAAACATTCTAGCAACCTTTTATTCGATCAAGATCAGAATCCAGCGTTTTCCCGTTTAGGCGAGAGTCAAGGCTATTCTATCTCATGAGCTTCTACCATTGTTTCGCAATTTGCAAGTCAAATATGGTCGCCACCATTAGGGTGATCTATACCATATAAAACACTTACAAACCACTTATCATGCGAGATTAAACGGTGCGAAATTGCTAATGAACGTTCCTCCATTAGGGAGGATTACTCACTAAAATAAACGCGGTGTAAAACCCACAATGGAGATCGAATATCTTAATAATAATAAAGCTCATTGTTTAAAATGTATTTTCTTTATTATTCTAATAAATAAATCTCATTAAATTCTAAATTAAGAATTAAAATTCAAAAATAAGAATTTAATATAATATTTATAAAATTATACTTAGATGGTGATTGAAATAAAATTAATTATTTCCATCTTAGTAATAATCTTAAATATAAATATTAAGAAAATTAATTTAATTTGAATTAAATAAATAATTAGCAACTTAAAAATTTCCTTTGAGAATATATTTATTGGGTTCGAAAATTTAAAGTATATAAAAATACAATTTTCGAAAATAATAAAAAATAGAAAAGAAATACTTCAAGCAAAAATATCACCTATCTAGATATTCTTTTGACTAGTTAATTCAATTTCTAATAATATATATATATTTTAAAATCATTTATTTTAAATTAATCAATTAAATGAAAAAATCATTGATTTGAGTTGGTCCAAGAATTAATTAAAATAAATAATTAATTTACAACTCAATCTATTTTTCAAAAAAAAAATTCGAAAATATTGCATAATTAAAATGCAAATTTCGAAATTGATTAATAAAATAAAGAAAAATATATATATTGAAAATTATTTAAATTTAAGTTGAAAAATTAAATTTCAACCTAAAAATAATTTTCTATTTAATTAAGTGTCATGAAAAATCAATAAATATTTAAGTATCATGATGAAAATCAACTTAGATATTTAGATTTTTCAAGTTAATTAAATGTATTAAATTCAAGAAATAAATAATTAAGTGTAGAGAAGGCTTAATTATTAATTTCTATTTAATACTAGGAAAAATATACTTAATAAAATTGTACCAAAATTAATTATTTAAATAATTAATTTCACAAAAGTATAATATTTTCCTATTAAAATATTAGAAATAATAAGTAGTCTAGAAATTACTATCTAGAAAATATCTTATTTGACTAAGTATCTTTTCAAAATTTGAAAAATATCTAATTTAAGTTATATAGAAAAAATCTAAAACTTAAATAATTTCAAATCTAGATTTAATTAAATATCACAAATTAAGTTGTAACCACTTAATTTGAAGATATCTTTTAAAGTTAATATTTGAAAAGATATTAACCAAAAAATATCTAAGATATTCCATTTCAAGTTAATATTTGAAAAGATATTAACTTAAAAAATATCTTAAGAATATTTAATAACTAATACCTAAGATTCCTCAACTTGATTTAAAATTTAAATCAAATATTCAAATTTAAGTTAAATAAGAAAAATCAGTTGATACAACTAATTTATAACTTAAATAGGAATATTTAATTAAATAAGCTCCAGAAAGAATCTTAGTTAGTTAAAATTCTATATTTAATTAAATACAAGAAAAATACAAATAGTCTATCTAGAAATGATATCTAAAACTAAAAGTATTTTTCTTAAAATTAACTTTGAAATATTAAAATGAAAATAAATTTTCATATATTTTAAAAGTTAATTATGTTGCTAATTCAATTTTATTAGGTCAAACTAATATAATTAACCTAGTACAGTTATTCAAATCAGGCAAATGGGCCTTCACAATTGGGGTAGTTCATGTGAGGGGGTGCTGGGTTCAGTATGTCGTACCCACTTCTATGGCTCCCAACTCTCACACAAGGCCCAAAAGAGAGGAATTTAACCTTAAAATGAATAACTGTTATTAATTGAATAGGTCCAATAACTAAATGGACCTAAATAAAATCTATCATGGTGTGACATTTTATTTAGCAACAACCTATATGTATCTATATTAAAACAAAATAAACATATAGGCTCACACAGGCACACTTAGGATGGATCCTATCATGTTGCTAGGTCATACACAGATGAAAGAAGATTGTAAAATTTACCTGTTACAAATTATTAACTTGACCAAGGGAGCCATCAGATCATTAGATCTGGCAAAAAGTAACCATGGCTATTTGCAATCAAGTAATAATAGGTTTTGAAAACTTACACACAAGCTAAAACCACATACTCCTGCAACAAGGTTAGCTGGATAGTTGGAAGTAGGATTTATTTAATTTTAAATAAATAATTTCGAAAAATAAATAATTAAAAATATTTTAATTTTCGAAAAATAAAATAAAATAAAAAAAATATTTTAATTTCGGAAATAATAATTTAAATTTCGAAATTAAAAAAAAAATATTTAAAATTAAACCTACTTTTTGAAAAATTAGGTTTCAACCAACCTAAATATCATTTCAAAAATTTGCTAACTACTTTTAAAAATTAAATGTTATTTTAAAAATAAAAATTAAATAAAAAATTAGAAAAGATAAATAAAATATCTTTTCAGATTTTTAAATTTAATTTAAATAAATAAAATAACAAAATTTAAAAGTTAGCAAAATATCTTATATCTATTTAAAATTACATGATTATAAATATCTTATTTTAAATTTAAATAAGGTCAAAATATCTAAAAAGATTTAATTAAAAATCTTAAAAGATAAGCTATTTTTAAATATCTTAAAAGATATTATAAATATCTTTAAAAGATATTATAAATATCTTAAAAGATATTATAAATATCTGACCTTAAATTTAAAAAAATATAATCAAATTTAAAAATAAGATAGATTTTTAAGCAAAAAGATAAATACTAATTCTATTCAAATTCAAATTACACTAATATCTTGAATTAAATTAAAAAATTAAATTAATTCAAAATGATAATTAGAATTGAATTAGGAATAGTAATAGTATATATACAAAAAATCTTCCAATAAAATCTTCAAATAACAATAAAAATCATAACTAATTCAAATAAAATCCAAATTGAGTTCTGTAAAAGGCTAACTTGCTTAATTTTTTCCATACTATCCAATAAAAATAATTACAGAAACGAAATCACAATTATTTTTCACGAAAATTTCACAAACATCAATCAATCATCAAATAACACTCAATACAACATGATACCATCCAAAGAACATACAAACAATCGTTTTAAAGTCCAAATTACATGTAAGTAAATCAATTACCATGGCTCTGAGGCCAGTTGTTGGGAATTATTTTACCAGGATCTTAGATCTACTCACAAGTATGTTTATTAACATCCTAAATATGAACTTTCTAAAACGATAAAATAAACACATATAAAGTTAAGAAAACCTTACATTGATGCAGCGGAATTGATGTCTCCTTCCACTCAGATCTCTAACCCTTGATTCCTTTCTGTAGCAGAGTATAATCAAGATCTGAGCCTGAATGTCCTTCTTCTTCAAGTTTTGATCCTTCACAGTCTTCCAATCTATGATTGAGTTACTGCTTGCTGTGTGTGGGCACTTACTCTTTCACTAGGGTCACGAAAAAGATGAAGAAGAAAAGAGAGAGAGGTATTTCGGCCAAGGTATAGAAAGTGGGAAGGCTCAGTTTTTTCTGAAGAGAGAAATTTCTGTCAGATTACTAATGAAAGCATTGTGTGAGACTGAGCCATCACTTTCTATTTATAGGCAACTACTAGGTCTAGGTTTAGAATTATTTGGCATTAAAATAATAAAAATAATAATTTGCAAAAACCTTTTAAGTGGCCGGCCATATGGTGTTAATGGGCCTCACTTAATTTTGTAATTTTATCAAATTTTATCTCTATTTTCTCAAAAATGCCAATTTTCCAATTCTAACCTTTTAAATGCCAAAACTAATTATTTAATAACTAAAATACATTATTAAATAATATTGTCATTTAATTTAATTATTAATTAGACATATAAAGTCTATTAATAAATAAATAAGCCTAGAAAACTCTTTTCCTTACAATTTCACCCCTACTTAGTGAAAATTCATAAAATTAGACATAGTCTAACTTTAGAATTATAATTGACCAATCACGAATCAATTAATGAGTCTTACAAGCAGAATGTTCTCAACTAGAATGGGGACCATGGATCTATATGCTGAGCTTCCAATAAGTGAACCAAATTTACCAAGTAAATTCCTACTTATTAATTCTTCGTTGAGTCCACTCTTAGAACTTAGAATTGCACTCTCAGACTTATATAGAGCATATTGTATGTTTCACGATACCAATATACTATCTCATTTAACCATTGTTATAATCTTATTGTGATTTAAAGATCCTCTATATAGATGATTTACATCGAGATGGGATTTCTTTACCGTTCTCACCCGTCAATGTATTTTGCCCCTTAAAACACTTAGCTACCTGTAAATAGTGTTTAGTGATCTAATAATTAGTCAGTTAAACAAGAGCTCATCCATTTACTTCTATTTGCTAAGCTCGAAGGGAATCATCACTTAACTTCTATACACCAGTAGAAGCTATAGATTCCATATTTATGTTCAGCACTCCCACTCATTCATACTATCATGTTCCCAAAATATACGTATCACCCTGACCCGAAAGTAGGCTTAACTAATAAATCTAAGAACATGAATAGCACTCCTGAGTTGAGCCCAAGCATATCAGGATTTAGATTCTTTTAATCTTAAGATCAACTACTGATATTGACTTGGAAAGATATGTATAACGGTAAGTTTGTAATATCTTAACTTAGTTGCAATATCGGTCCAGTCCAATGTATACTCCATACATTCGAAACTAGTATACTTTACTAATGTCCTGGAAAGAACATAACACTTACTCCAAGTGTAAGTACACATCATCGCTGATTATCACATTAGTGTAAATCCAATAACACTGTTGAAACAGGGACCAAAACTTTTGATTCATATGATCACAATCACATTCCACTGTGTTGACGATACTGTAATTGTGAATAAACATATGATCTGGATTTAACTGATTTTGTGTGTATGAATGTAATAAACATATTAAACATGTTAAACCATTAGCATGTAAAATTCATGCAAACATCAATCACTTCAAATTTCTTATATTGATAACTAATCATATTGTAAAGAGTTTTATTTAGGGCATAAAACCCAACAAACACTACTACAAATTGCCCTATTTGCGTCAGTCAATGCGTCTCACTAAAATAGTTGACCGAGGTAAAAAATAGGCAAAGATTCTATGCTTTAGAGTATAACTGAAGCTAAAAAAATACCAATTAGCGTCAGCTCATTCCCCGACGCTAAAAGAAGAACCGAGGAAAAAAGTAAAAATTTTAAAAATTGTCTATTACATTTTGTTTCGGTGGAAAAGTGAAGCTAGTTATTTTTGCTTCCGTTTAAAAATGAGGTTAATACATTTGCCACGATTATCCACCGAAGCAAAAGGGTTTAAGTTTTATACAACCCAATTTTCACAAAATAAGATTTCATTTCACGTACGCATCTCATTCCGCTAACCATTTCTAAACCCTAGTAGAGCCCCCCATTCCAAAACCTAGCAGAGCCACACTAGCCCCCTCGAAACCCAGCAGACAGCCGCACCAGCCCCCTCAAAACCCAGCAGACAGTCGCGCCAGAAGCTCTCCTCTTCTTTTTCGTTTCGAAAGATCACGTACCGACCACCATTCACTGCCCTTCTCTTTCTCTATTGCGTTGTGCACTACTGCAACTCTTGCTCTCTCTTTATGTCGGTACGTAGCTCTCTTCTCCCTCTCTTTCGTCTGAAACACTCTCTTACTTTCTCTTGTCTAAAATTCTTTCTCATTTGAATAGAGCATCAAGGGAAATTAAAAAGCATCAAGGGTTTAAGCTGGATTTGCAGGTTCATTTTTGAAACGGGGGTTCTTTTTCTTTTATCAATCCTTAAAATGCCTTCATACTCGGTTTTCTTGAAGGTTCTTTCTAATCAAAACAATATATATGTTTTCTTGTATTGATTTGCTTCCATGCCTTTCTCCTTGTAGAGTAAAGATAAAGAGCGAAGCCATAAAAGGCATAAGCATAGAGTAAAAGAGGTAGGCCCGCTCTATCGTTCTTTTTCCTCATGGGCAAACTATGTGATATTTATAACTTCTAATGCACTGTTGCACTTAGTTCATGGTATTTCTTTAAGGTAGTGTTTGAAATTTTTGAGTTTGGGCATATGAAATGTGCTGTTCTTAGGCTGTTAGGCATGCATAGGTAACAATACACATCAATTTATTTTTTGAATAAAGCTTTTGCTAACTGGCAATATAAATTGCCAATTCAATAACTAGAAACAAAAAAGAAATTAAATTAAAAGAATGGAAAAAGAGTGGGGGCAAGCAACAAGACTCATGAAATAAAATAAAAAATAAAAACACGTTAGGGGACTCTAGCTTCTTCTATACCTAATCACTTAATTGTTGGAAATTATTTTACCAGGATCTTAGATCTACTCACAAGTATGTTGATTAACACCCTAAATATGAACTTCTAAAACGATTATAAATAAGCACATATAAAGTATGAGAAACCTTACATTGGGTGCAGCGGAATAATATGTCTCCTTCCACTCAGATCTCTAACCCTTGAACCTTTCTGTCGCAGAGTATTATGAAGATCTAAGCCCGAATGTCCTTCTTGTTGAATGTCTTTCTTCACGATCTTCCTCACTATGATTGAGGTACTACTTGCTGTGTGTAGGCACTACTCTATCACTAAGTGGGTTCGAAACAATCAATGAAGAAGAAGAAAGGAAGGTGGCGGCTAGGTTTAGTGTGATGGCTCAGGTTTTTCTCTGAAGGAAACAAGATGCAAAAGTCACTTTTTCCTGAAGCCATCACTATCTATTTATAGCATGCCACATAGGGTTAGGTTTGAATTATTTGGCATTAAAATAATAAAAATATTAAATGATAAAACCTACAAAGGTGGCCGGCCATGGCTTAGTGGACTTGGGCCTCACTTTTGCAATTTTGCTGTTATATCATTTCTGCATCTCATTTTCTCAAAAACGCTAATTTTCAAATTCAACCATTTAAATCTCAATTCCAACTATTTAATAACTATAAATAATTATTAAATAATATTGTCATTTATCATATTTATTAATTAGACCAAACAAAATATCTTAATTAACAAATATACCCTAAAAACTCTTTCTTTACAGTTTCGTCCTTGCTTAGTGAAAAATTCACAAATAGATATAGTCTAATTTGAGAATTATAATTGATTAATCAAAACCAATTAAATGAGTCTTACAAGTAATATTTTCTCAACTAGTGGGGGGACCATGGGTCTATATATCCGAGCTTCCAATAAGCAGATCAAGAATTTACATCCTAAATTCACTGTCTTATTAATTCTTCGTTGAATCCACGCATAGAACTTAGAATTGCACTCTCAGTATATAGAACGCTCTATATGTTCTACCATATAGACATGTCATTAGTTATCCATTGTTAATCCTAATTTGATCAATGATCCTCTATATAGATGATGTACACTATAAAGGGATTAGATTACCGTAACACCCTACAATGTATTTTATCCTTAAAACACTTAACCCCGTATAAATGATATTTCAGCTAAGTGAAATGAGTACTCCACCATTTATTTTTGTTTGGTCAAGCTCGAAGGAAATCATCCTTTACTTTCTATTTGCCAGATAGAAGCTATAGATTCCATATTTATGTTAGCGCTCCCACTCAATTGCACTACCGTGTTCCCAAAATGTACGTATCACCCTGACCCAAAAGCAAGCTTAACTAACAAATCAAAGAACACGAATGACACTCTTAAGATTGAACCTAATCATATCAGGATTAAGATCATTTGATCTAGGATCAACTAGGTGATATTGACTTGAATAGATATTACGGTAAGTTTAATTAATGTATATCAAAGTTCAATATCGGTCCCTTCCGATGCATACTCCATGCATCCAACTCAAGCTTTACTTTAACCGATGCTCTGGAAAGAACATAACACTTCTCCAAATGCAAGTAAACTCTGTTGTAGATTGTCATATCAGTAAAACCCCAGTTTTCTGATAAATCTAGAAATCTTTATTCACATAGTCATGTTTACTTTCGACTGTGTTGACAAAACAATAAACAGGATCAAGTATGTGAAAAGGGTTTGGATGAATTTATAAATCAAATAGACAAGCAATTGATAAGATGAACCAAAACATACAAATGAATGAAAAAACTACTTCTGTTTCTTTATTGATATTGAATAAAATGGATTACATTGAAATGAAGTTTTATTTAGGGCATAAAACCCAACAAACTCCCACTTGCACTAATATAAAACTAATCAGTACATATCAATTAATCCTAAATTATGACAGTGCTTTTCAAATGCAGTCACTGCCAAGACTTTGGTGAATGGATCAGCTAAGTTGTCTTCTGTGTCCACTTTCTTAACCAGTACATCCCCTCTTGCCACATACTCTCTGATGATATGATATTTCCTTTCTATGTGTTTGCTTCTCTTGTGGCTTCGAGGTTCTTTACTGTTGGCTATTGCTCCATTGTTATCACAAAGTAAGACAAGAGGCTTTTCCATTCCAGGCACGACACCGATACTGGTGAAGAATTTTCTCAGCCAGACAAGCTCTTTGGCAGCTTCTGCTGCAGCTATGTATTCTGCTTCCATTGTAGAGTCTGAAATCGCGGTTTGTTTAGCACTTCTCCAAACCACTGCTCCACCCCCAAGAGTAAACTGTTGGAAATTATTTTACCAGGATCTTAGATCTACTCACAAGTATGTTGATTAACACCCTAAATATGAACTTTCTAAAACGATGAAATAAACACATATAAAGTTTAGAAAACCTTACATTGGGTGCAGCGGAATTAAATGACTCCTTCCGTTCAGATATCTAGCCCTTGATTCCTTTCTGTAGCAGAGCATTATCAATATCTGAACCTGGATCTCTTTCTCTGAATCTTTGATGCTGAAACTCCTTTGCTGATGATCTTTCTTCACGATCTTCCTCACTATGATTGAGGTATCACTTGCTGTGTGTGGGCACTACTCATACACTAAGGATTTCGAAATTCAAGAGGGAAGAGAAAGAAGAAGTGGCAGCTAAAGATAGGGAGAGAGAAAGGCTCAGGTTTTTCTCTGAAGGAAAAATAGAAAATTTAAGTGTAATTTTCCTGAAGCCTTCACTATCTATTTATAGCATTCCACTAGGATTAGGTTTGAATTATTTGGCATTAAAATAATGAAAATATCAGATTAAATTGCCTAAAAAAGTGGCTGGGCCATGCTTAGTGGATTTGGGCATCACTTTTTGCAATTTTGCAGTTTTATCTTTTCTGCATCTGAGTTTCTCAAAAACGCCAATTTTCTAATTCAACCATTTAAATGCCAATTCTAACTATTTAATAACTATAAATAATTATTAAATAATATTGTCATTTATCATATTTATTAATTGAACCATACAAAGTATCATAATTAACAAATATGCCCCTATAAACTCTTTCTTTACAATTTCCCCCTTACTTAGTGAAAATTTCACAAATAGACATAGTCTAATTTATGAATTATAATTGATTAATCAAAATCAATTACATGAGTCTTACAAGCAATATTATCTCAACTAGTGGGGGGACCATGGGTCTATATAACCGAGCTTCCAATAAGTAGATCAAGAATTTAGCACTAAAATTCACTAACTTATTAATTCTTCGTTGAATCCACGCATAGAACTTAGAATTGCACTCTCAGTATATAGAATGCTCTATATGTTCCACCATATAGACACATCATTAGTTATCCATTGTTATAATCCTAATTTGATCAATTATCCTCTATATGAATGATCTACACAGTAAAGGGATTAAATTACCGTAACACCCTACTATGTATTTTATCCTTAAAACACTTGACCCCGTATAAAATGATATTTCAGCTTATGTGAAATGAGATCTCCACCATTTATTTTCGTTTGGTCAAGCTCGAAGGAGATCATCCTTTGCTTACTATTCGCCAGATAGAAGCTATAGATTCCATGTTTATGCTAGCGCTCCCACTCAATTGCACTACCGTGTTCCCAAAAAGTACGTATCACCGTGACCTAAAAGTAGGCTTAACTAACAATTCAAGGAACACGAATAGCCTTTCAAGATTGAGCCTAATCATAACAGGATTAAGATCATTTGATCTAGGATCAACTAGGCGATATTGACTTGAATAGATTTTACGGTAAGTTTAATTAAATCTAAGTCAAAGTTCAATATCGGTCCCTTCCGATGCATACTCCATGCATCCAACCTGAGCTTTACTTTAACCAATGCTCTAGAAAGAACATACTATTTCTCCAAATACAAGTAAACTCTTGTTGTAGATTATCATATCAGTAAAACCCTGTGTCTGATAAATCTAGGAAACTTTATTCACATAGTCATGTTTACTTTCCAATGTGTTGACGGCACAATAAACAGGATCAATTATGTGAAAAGGGTTTCAGATGAATTTATACATTATGTACATATAATCATGAAATAAATCATGTGAACCATGCAACATTAAATGTTATTTCTAATCTATATTAATAAGTAAATCTGATTATATTGAAATGAGTTTTATTTAGGGCATAAAACCCAACATAAACACCATCCCAGATGTAGATTTCCTGTCTTCAAGACATGCCTGGAAATCTGAGTCGGTATACCTATAAGATTTAAAGAACCACCCTTGTAGACTAACACATAATTTCTTGTACTCTTTAAGTATTTCAGAATATACTTAACTGCATTCCAATGTTCCTGACCTGGATTTGACTGATACCTGCTCCCGATCCCAACTGCATAACAGATGTAAGGTCTAGTGCATAACATTGCATACATTAGACTTCCAACTGCAGAAGCATAAGGAACTTTCGCCATGTCCTCTATCTCTTGAGGATCAGTAGGAGACTGTTCCTTAGATAGACGAATACCATATCTAGAAGGCATATTCGCCCCATTGGTGTTGTTCATGGAGAATCTCTCTAAAACTTTGTCAATGTAAGTTGTTTGAGAGAGAGAGCAAGGGATCTGTTCTTCCGGTTTCTAATAATTTGAATACCAAGAACATAGGCTGCCTCACCCAAATCTTTCATATCGAATTGAGTGTCAAGCCATTCCTTGATGTTAGTTATTTTCTTGATATTGTTTCCAATAATCAAAATGTCGTCAACATAAAGGACCAGGAATACTACTACTTGGTCTTCCTTGAGTTGGTAAATACAAGGTTCATCTTCATTTTGAAAAAAGCCGTAGGTCTTGATGATTTCATCAAACCTTTTGTTCCATGAGCGAGAAGCTTGCTTAAGTCCATAGATAGACTTATTTAATTTGCAAACTTTCTTTTCCTACCTTGGAAGAGCATAGCCTTCTGGTTGCTCCATATAGATGGTTTCTTCAAGAACCCCATTAAGGAAGGCTGTCTTGACATCAATTTGCCAGATTTCATAATCGAAAGCGACTGCTATGGAGAGAAGAACTCGGATGGATTTGAACATGGCGACAGGACTAAAAGTTTCCTCATAGTCCACACCTTCTCTTTGGGTATAACCGTTGGCAACCAGTCTAGCTTTAAAAGTTTCGACTTCGCCTCCAGCGCCTCTTTTCTTCTTGTAAACCCACTTACATCTGATTGGACGATAGTCATCGGGTGCGTCTACATATTCCCAGACTTTGTTCTTTTTCATGGAATCCATCTCTGAATCCAAGCCGACTGACCATCGTTTCCGTTGCGGACTTGCCATTGCCTGTTTATAGGTTAATGGGTCGTCATCAATACCGTCACCAACGACCATATTGATTTCACCATCCAAGCCATAACGAGCTGGTTTTGTTGAAACCCTCCCACTACGACGAGGAGCAGTGATCTTCTGAATAGGAACTTTGGTAGTAGTTTTCTCAGTTGGTTCGACTGAGGGAGTGGGATTATCCTCTTCTTTAGTGGAAGAGGACGGAACATTGGAAGGAGTTATATCTGAAAGCATTTCCTCTAATACAACTTTACTTTTCGGTTTGTTGTCTTTAATATAGTCTTCTTCAAGAAAAGTAGCATTTGTAGAAACAAACACTTTGTTATCCTTGTGACTATAAAAAAGTCCACCTGTAGTCTCTTTAGAATTCCCGACGAACATGCAAACTTCAGTTCGCGATTCCAGTTTGCCTTCTTTCTTTCTCAAGACATGAGCAGGGCACCCCCAAATTCTATAATGGCGTAAACTAGGTGTACGACCATTCCATAGTTCGACGGGTGTCTTAGGGATTGCTTTAGATGGAACAACATTTAAAATGTCGTTTGCCATCTGTATAGCATATCCCCAGAAGGACGTAGACAGAGTTGAATAACTCAGCATAGACTTAACCATTTCCAAAAGAGTGTGATTTCTTCTTTCTGCAACTCCATTTTTTTGTGGAGTGTCTGGGGCAGTGTATTGGGATTCAATTCCAAGTTCAATTAAATGATCTTTGAACTGCATATCCATATATTCTCCACCCCTATCAGTTCGCAAGATCTTTAATGCTTTACCTAATTGGTTTTGAGCCTAAGCATGAAATTCCTGAAACTTTTCAAACGTTTTTGTAAGCCCAAGTTCTTGTCTAACCTACCTTTTTCATATTTAGATTGATTTTATCTTGATTTAAGCTTGAATAATAAAAAGAACAAAATCAAAGATTCAACACCAGAATTTTACAAGCTTCATCTGCACTGAGAACACATCTCAGCCGACTAGTGCTTGGGTTCCCCGAACCAGGGTAAATTCATCCACTAATTCTCAAAGGTTCATATTACAATTTCCAATTCTCTCTAAAGGAATCAAATAGAACCTTAACAGCAATTAGTAATGAATTACCAACAACAATCAAGAACACTGATTGTTAATGCACAATCCCTTGTGCTGCAACTGAGCTCTTCTTCAACATGTCTTCAACATGAAATCCCTTCAGATCTGATGATGAAGATGACACTGAACTCCCTTCAGTTTGAACTCATCAATTCCAGATTCAGATCATTCCGCCATTGATGAACATCCTCAAGCTCCAAGATCTGACCTGCCATGAAACATACAGAAGAAACAAGACGAAAGAAACGTAATCCCAAATCTCCGATCAAAAGTTCGTCAACAAAATACCCAGAAATCGTATTTATACCCAGCTAAACAAAGAAACCCGAAATAGACAGCTGTTACCATCTGAACAATTAAAACCTAAAATATCTTTGCTGACGTGGACTAACACTAACAGTACGAACTCCAGACAAAACACTACGAGTCCCAGACGCAACTAGAATGCTACTGGACATAATTTGTCACTACATAAAATAATAGTTCTAACAGTTTCAGATTTCTTTTGCATCAGGTAAAGAAAACTATATCTAGAGTAATCGTCAATGAAAGTGACGAAATACTCATGACCACCTCGGGCTTTTACATTCAGGGGTCCGCAAACATCTGAATGCACTAACCCTAGGGGTTGTTTGGCACGCTCTCCCTTTGCAGAGAAAGAACGTTTGGTCATTTTTCCTTCTAGGCATGACTCGCATACTGGCAATTCACCTAAGATGACATTTTTCAATGGACCGTCTTTGGTTAGCCTTTTGAGTCTATCAAAACATATATGACCTAAACGTAAATGCCATAGATAAGTTTGATCATCATTATCAATCTCTTTTCTTTTTAGGTTTCTAGGTTTAGCTACATTGAAAAGTTCATTATTTAGTGAGATTTGTGTACTTGGTCTTAAAACATAAAGCCCTTGTTCCATGTGAGCAATACATATATGAAATCCATTACGAGAAATTGAACAATAAGAACTCAAAAAATTCAATATATAAGATTGTGTTTGTAAACATGAAACACTAATCAAGTTTCTACTAAAGTTTGGAATAAATAAAACATTTTCTAAAATTAAAAATTTCTGTTGAAACTTGATACGGGCTTTCCTCTAGCTTTGATCGACACTAACTCGCCATTCCCAACTTTAAGCTTTAACTCTTCTGGAAGCAGATTTTTCCAAGTTTCAAGCAGCTGCAATGAAGAACATACATGGTTAGTAGACCCAGAATCAACAATCCAAGTGGATTTGTCATTCTCTAAAACACATGATTCAAAGACAAAAGCATTACTGTAAAGCCCTCTTAGTTAATTTGGAAATTATCAGTTGTTTATGATTAATCATGAAATTATTTATAGCTATTTAAATAATTTATTGTACTGTTATTTATGTTATTCAGTAGCTTGCATATTCTGCATTTCCGGTGTCCGGTATTTTGGAACTCGGCGTTTGGCTCAGTAGAAATCACAACTTAGTATGTTAGTAGTTTGGGGACGGGTTTTAGACATTGGGAATGTCGGGAATGGCCGGGAATTTAGAATGTCCCAAAAATACCCCTTTAGTGATTTTTATGTGATTTTAGAATGGAGGGGCAAAATGGTCTTTTTGCCCCAATGACTTTTTGTCTTTTAGTGACTTGTTTATTTGAAAAATAAATGTTATTTGTTTATATTTTTGGCTGAAGTAAATGAGATAAGTGGCTTTAGTTTATTTTCCAATTTTTACAAATTATGCTAAGTGTAGAAAAGAAAGAAAATTTCAAAAGAAACTCTCTCAAGCCTCTCTCTTTTCGGCCATCTTTGAGCAGCAAGGAGGAGGATTTTTTCTTGGTGATTCAAGTCTTTCTTGTGTAGATTTTGTGATCCTTAGTTGCTTGTAAGTGGTCCTCAACCTTTCTTTGTGTTCTTGATGTTTTTAATGTGAAAATGGTAGGTTGCATGTTAGATTGTATGGCTGTTTGTTGCTGTGCTTAATTGTTGTTTGCAGTAGCTTAATTAGGTTTTAAATGGATGGATTATATAGGTTTTAATGCATGCTAGTGGTGTTGTTTAAAGCTTTGAATTTCCTATGCAAAATATGTGATTTTTTGAGAGAAAATGTTATATTTTGTTGCTGTGTTGTTGAGGATGTTTGCTTGAGTTCCAGAGGTTATTTTGAGCTTGATTATGTAGAATTAAGTTGGTTTGATTGTATGTTTAGGTGTTTTTGCTCAAGTTTGAGTTTAGAACTCAAGCTTGAGCTCCAATGGCATTTTTCATGTTTGAGGTTTCTGGGTGGTTTTGATGCCTTGGATTTGTTCTAGGGATAGTTTAGAACAGGTCTGGAAAGTTTGGGACCAATTGGGGTTGAATTGGTCGAGTTATGAGAATTTTAGTTGGCTGCCTGCGAGGAACCGGAATTCCGGTTGTGCATCCGGAATTCCGGATGAGGGTTCAGTAATTCCCAGAACCGGAATTCCGGTTGGGCAACCGGTCTGCCGGTTGGGGAATTTTTCCGAACCCTAGTTTTCCTCGTTTTTATGTTTTTAGGGGTATTGCCATGCTTTTTATCGATAGGGAAACTTTTAGTTTCAAGTTTTAGTCCCCGGGAAGTGATTTAGCGTGTCACTTATAGCGTTGTGATTTTTATGGTTTAGGAGCCGATGTCCGCCGCTCGGCTTCGGTTCCGATCAGGTTGACCGGCACACCTGAAATCGGAATCCAGGTAAGATTAGTATAACAGTATGCATATGTAGATTACATGTTTAGCGAGCATGTAGGAAGCCTATTAGATTACATTAGTTGTATGTTGGCTTCGAACCATCCGACCCTGTCACGTCGGTACAGGCTGGAGTATGACCAGCAGCCGGAGTATGACCGGTTTGACCGATCAGGCTGACACTTGGTTGGTGGTTCCGTGCTATTGACGTATCCCGTCGGTACAGGCTGGAGTATGACCAGCGGAGTATGACCGGTTCGACCGATCGGGAGGATATAGTAACACGTCGGTACAGCCGGAGTATGACCGAAGGCGGAGTATGACCGGTTCGACCGATCAGGTTGTTACGTGTCAATAGTACCGTCCCTATGAACGTTCAGAACTCAGTACCATGTTGGACATGGCAGTAGTGGCTCAGTACCATGTTGGACATGGCAGTAGCGGGACTCAGTATCGTGTTGGACACGGCAGTTAGTATTATGTATGAGTATTATTATGCTTTTCTTACTGAGTCTGTCGACTCACAGTTTACGTTCATGTGTAGGTAAAGGCAAGGCTGTAGCTGATGGACCGTGAGCGAGCTTATGAGATTGTACATGTCGGGGCGGTTAGGCCTGGAGCGTACGATCATCGGGATAGCGAGGCTGAGTTTTTGTAACTGGTCGTTAGACGACTTTTATTTTGATGTAACAGTTAAACTTTTGTAAATGATTTTATAAATCGCGGGGCGGTTAGGCCTGGAGCGTACGATCATCGGGATAGCGAGGCTGAGTTTTTGTAACTGGTCGTTAGACGACTTTTATTTTGATGTAACAGTTAAACTTTTGTAAATGATTTTATAAATCGGGATCCCGAGTCTTTTGTAATATGGTTTATAAGTTTATTTAAAAAGCAAAATTTTAATTAATCACGTTTTTCCATAAACCTCGTTGATTAGCAACGAGCTGCACAGTACGTTTAAAAATCACGTAATACGCCTAAGATAGTTAGGGTGTTACAATTTGGTATCAGAGCCGCCAGGTTGTCTTCCGAAGATCGTCACGACATGTACAATCATCATCAGCAGTTAGCTCGGTTCACGGTTCAGTAAGCCTTTATTGCTTTAGTAGTTTATTTTATTCAGTTATGAAAAAGAAAAGCCTGTTAGGAAGCATGTTAGTAGCCTGATAGTAGAATAGGCGCATGTTTCGTTTTTAATTTCCAAATTAAGCGGCATTAGTAAGCTCTCGATGATCGTGACCTGAAGTGCCAACTCGGGATTTCGAGGCGGTTCAGACTAGATGGACGCCAGACGAAATATTAGGAGTCAGGGCATCATCAACAGGTGCGAGTTTATGCAACTACCAGGATGCATTTTCACACTATAGAGTTCTTTTGCTAAGATATTAAGTAGGAGTGGATCGGGGTGAGGGTTATTCATATTGGCACTACACACATCAATAAAATAGAAGTAAGGTTTTGGTTCAAATAGATTCATACACTAGTTAAGAAAATAACAAATAATCACATGTTATAAAAATACTAAATCTAACATAGTTTATTTTCCAAGGTTTTCAACAAACTGATACAGTGTCCCGTTTAGGCAAGAGTCAAAGCATCATCCATTGAATAGAGTTGTCAATTCATCTAAAATTATAATCATTCTAGCAACCTTTTATTCGATCGAAAAGAGAATCTGACGTTGTCCTGTTTAGGCGAGAGTCAAGGTCATTCTTATTTCATGAGCTGCCACCATTGTTTCATATTTTGTAAGTCAAATACAGTCGCCACCATTAGGGTGATCAATACCATATAAAACACTTACAAATATACTTATCTTTCGAGATTAAACGGTGCTAACTTGCTAATGAACGTTCCTCCATTAGGGAGGATTACTCACTAAAACAAAAGCTATGTAAAACAAACAATGGAGATCGAATGTCTCTTGATTAAAGCTCATTATTTTAAAATATGTATTTTATTTAATCATTTATTCCATATATTGAAAAATTACAAATTAAAGTTGGTTTTAGTAAAAAAAAAATTTATATAAAAAAATAAAAATAAAAATATCCAACTTTAATTAAATTTCAATTATTATTTAAATTCGAAAAATAAATTCGAATTTTAAAAAAAATGGAACAAATTTGAAAAAAAAAAAATATCTGGTTTAAGTTGTTTAGAAGAATCTAAAATATCCAACTTAAATATTTTTCAAATTAGATTTAATAATATTAAAATTAAGTTGTAACCACTTAATTTGAAAATATTCCATTTTAAGTTTATATTTGAAAAAATATCAACTTAAAAAATATCCAAAGAATCTTAATAACCAATTTCTAAAATTCCTCAACTTAATTTTGAAATTTGAAATTCAAAAGATATTCAGATTTAAGTTGATTAGTTAGAGATAACTAATTTTCAACTTAAATAGGAATATTTAATGAAAAATTTAAATTAAGCTTCAGAAAGAATCTAGTTGGTTATAATTCTATATTTAATTAAATATAAGAAAATACATATAGTTTAGCTTAGAATATAATTCATTAAACTATGTTTTTCTTAAATTAATTTCAAAATAAATGAAATTAATTATGTTGCTAATCAATTTTATTAGGTTAAACTAATTTTAATTAACCTAGTACAGTTATCCAAATTAGGCAAATGGGCCTTCACAATTGGGGTAGTTCATGTGAGGGGGAGCTGGGTTCAATATGTCGTACCCACTTCTATTGGCCCCCAACTCTCACACAAGGCCCAAAAGAGAGGAATTTAACCTTAAAATGAACAACTGTTATTAATTGAATAGGCCCAAAAACTAAATGGGCCTAAATAAAATCTATCAAAAAACTATGATATTTTATTTAGCAATAACAACCTATATACATCTATAACAAAATTAAACATATAGGCTCACACAGGCACACATTTGGATGGATCCTATCATGTTGCTAGGTCATACACAGATGAAAGAAGATTGTAAAAATTTACCTGTTACAAATTATTTACTTGACCTATTGACAATTGAACCATGGGTTAAAATCAGATCATTGGATCTGTCAACAAGTTAACCATGGAAATTTAGATCAAGCAATAATAGGTTTTATAAAACTTACACACGAGCTAAAACACATACTCCTGCAACAAGATGAATTGGATAGTTGGATGTCGGATTTATTTAATTTTAAATAATTATTTTCGAAAATAATAAATAAATAAAAAAATTCGGCATTTTTAAATAAAATAAATAAAATTTAAAATTAAACCTACAATTTTTGAAAAATTAGGTTTCAGCTAACCTAAATATCATTTAAAAAATAATTGCTAACCACCTTTTAAATTTTTACAGTTACTTTAAAAAAATATATATTTTTTTTTTCAGATTTCATAATTTAATTTAAATAAAAAATAACAAAATTTAAAAGTTAGCTAAAAATCTTATTTCTATTTAAAATATCATAATTACAGTAATCTTATTTTAAATTTAAATAAGGTCAAATTATTTAAAAAATAATTTAATTTAAAAAAAATTAATATCTGACCTTAAATTTAAAAATAAGATAAAATAATCAAATTTAAAAAATAAGATAAAAAATTAAGCAAAAAGATAGATTTTTACCTATTTTCAAATTCAAATTACACTAATATCTAAATTAATTTTAAAAATTCAAATTAATTTATTTCAGATAATTAGATTTGAAAATTGAAAAGTAAAAATCAAAATACAAAACTAATTTAATTAACCTAGTACAGTTGTCCAAATCAAGCAAATGGGCCTTCACAAATGGGGTAGTTCATGTGAGGGGGAGCTGGGTTCAGTATGTCGTACCCACTTCTATTGGCCCCCAACTCTCACACAAGGCTCAAAAGAGAGGAATTTAACCTTAAAATGAACAAACTGTTATTAATTGAATATGCCCAAAAACTAAATGGGCCTAAATAAAATCTATCATGGTGTAAAATTTTATTTAGCAACAACCTATATGCATCTAAGCATAAAGTAAACATATAGGCTCACACAGGCACACAGATTTGGATGGATCCTATCATGTTATTAGGTCATACACAAATGAAAGAAGAATATAAAATTTACCTATTACAAATTATTTACTTGACCTATTGACAATTGAACGATGGGTTAAAATCACATCATTGGATCTGTCAACAAGTTAACCATAGCAATTTAGATCAAGCAATAATAGGTTTTAGAAAACTTACAAACAAGCTAAAACACATACTCTTGCAACAAGTTGATTTCTGATAGTTGGATGTAGGATTTATTTAATTTTAAATTAATTATTTATTAAAAAAAATTCGAAAAATAAATAAAAAAATATTTTTCGGTTTTTTAAAAAAAAAATAAATTTAAATAAAAAATTTAAAATTAAAACCTACAATTTTAAAAAATTAGGTTTCAACTAACCTAAATATCATTTCAAAAAAAAAAATTGCTAACCATCTTTTAAATTTTCATGTTATTTTATAAATTAAATATTCAATAAAATAGAATGATAATAAATATCTTTTCTGATTTTATAATTTAATTTAAATAAAAATAACAAAATTTAAAAGTTAGCAAAATATCTTATTTCTATTCGAAATATCATGATTATAGTAATCTTATTTTAAATTTAAATAAGGTCAAATAATTTTAAAAAAATAATAATAATTTAAAAAATATTAATATCTGACCTTAAATTTAAAAATAAGATAAAATAATCAAATTTAAAAATAAGATTGATAATTAAGCAAAATAGATAGATATTTACCTATTTTCAAGTTCAAATAAATTAATTTAAAAAAAAAACAATTGATTTAATTCTGATAATTAGAATTGAAATAGGAATAGTAAATATCTAAATACAAAACTACACAAAAAATCGGAAGTTAATTCCATTAAATAGCATGAAAAATCGAAAAAAACGAAAAAATTTGCAACTGGTACGGACAGTATGCATTGTATACTGTCCGCGCGCGGAATGGGGGGGTTCTGGCCGAGGTTCCTCGGCGTTGGAGGCTGCAAGCAGCCTGTCCGCGCGCGCAAGAGGCATCTTCAAACATTGCGCCTGGTCCTGACCGAGAGAACTCGGACAAAAGCGTGTCTGAATGCACACGCGTCCGAGGAAATCAGGAGATCCCCGCGCGTGTGGGGTTTATGCAACCCTGATATTTTTCTGATTTTAAAAAAATTCATAACTAATTCAAATAAAATCGAAATTGAGTTCTGTAAAAAAGTGAATTGCTTAATTTTTTTCCAAACTATCCAATAAAAATAATTCCAGAATCGAAAATTCAATTATTTTTCATAAAATTTCACAAGCATCAATCAATCATCATATAACACACAGATGAACATGAAACCATTTAAATCAACACATATCATCGTTTTAATTCATATTTCATGAAAGTAAATCATTACCATGGCTCTGAGGGTAGTTGTTGGAAATATTTTACCAGGATCTAAATTTACTACCATGCATGTTTCATTAACATCCTAATATGAATTCTAAAACAATGAAATAAACACATATAAAGTTTAGGAAACCTTACATTGGGTGCAGCAGAATATAATGACTCCTTCCGTTCAGATCTCTAGCCCTTGATTCCTTCCTGTAGCAGAGCATCACCAAGATCTGAACCTGGATCTCTTTCTCTCCTTCCTTTGATGCTGATTCTCCTTCTTGTTGATTGGATTCTTCACAATCTTCCACACTATGATTGAGATACCACTTGATGTGTGTGGGCACTCACTCATTCACTCAATTTTCAAAAATTGAAGAGAAGAAAAGAGAAGAAGAGGGTGGCGGCTATGGTATAGAATAGGAGGCTCAACTTTCATCTGACAGAGTTAAGTGTGAATGTGAGCCATCACTATCTATTTATAGGTAACCACTTAGGTTTAGGTTAGAATTATTTGGCATTAAAATAATAAAAAAATAAATGATAAAAGCCATTAAGTGTGGCCAGCCATGGGCTTTGGATATTGGGCCTCACTTATGCAATTTTGCTATGTTATCATTTCTGCATCTCATTTTTTCAAAAACGCCAATTTTCCAATTCAACCATTTAAATGCCAATTCTAATTATTTAATAACTAAAAATTAATTATTAAATAATATTGTCATTTAATATATTTATTAATTAGACATATAAAGTCTCTTAATTAACAAATAAAACCTAGTATCTCTTTTCTTCACAATTTTACCCTTGCTTAGTGAAAATTCATAAACTAGACATAGTCTATGTAAAGCCCGCTTAGTTAATTTGGAAATTATCAGTTGAATGTGATTAATTATGAAATTATTTATAGCTATTTAAATAATTTATTATACTGTTATTTATGTTATTCAGTAGCTTGCCTATTTTTGTAATTCCGGTGCCCGGTATTTTGGAACTCGGCGTTTGGCTCAGTAGAAATCACAACTTAGTATGTTAGTAGTTTGGGGACGGGTTTTAGACATTGGGAATGTCGGGAATGGCCGGGAATTTAGAATTTCCCAAAAATACCCCTTAGTATGATTTATGTGATTTTATGGTGGAGGGGCAAAATGGTCTTTTTGCCCCATTAGTATTTTGTCTTTTGTGAATTTATGAAATGGAAAATAAATGTTTATTTTAATGATTAATTGGCTGAAATGGGTTTATGCTAGGTGTCATTATTCATTTGTCATTTTACAAAAAAATCATAAGTTAGAAAAGTTAGAAATTTTTTCAAAGAAAAGCTTTCAAAACCTCTCTTTTTTCCTTCTCATTTTCGGCTGGGTGCATGTGGTTCAAAGGCTGGGTTTTTCATCAAAATTCAAGCTAGATTCATCATCACTTTGGAACTCTTGTTTGTGGTAGGTGTTTCTTATTTGTTCTCCTTTGTTTTCTTGAAAAAAATGGTGAAAAGTTGAGTAAATGCATGCTTTTTGTGGCTGTTGTGATTGTTGTGTTTGATTGTTGATTTCTGAGGTTTAAATCATGTTTAATTGATGTTAATTGAGCTGTTTTGAAGCATGTTAGTTAGGTTGTTCAAAGCTTTGAATTTTCTATGCAAAAATGTGATTTTTGGAAGAAAATATAGTGAATCTGTTTCTGAGTTATTGTTGTTGTTGTAAATTGTTTTCAGAGGCTTAGATAAGCTTGATTAAGTAGAATTAAGCTAGTGAAATGCATGATTAGGTGGTTTTGCTCAAGTTTGAGTTTAGAACTCAAAGCTTGAGCTCCAATGGCATTTTTCGGGTTTGAGGTTTCGAGGTTGTTTTGATGCCTTGGATATGTTCTAGGGAAGGTATAGAACAGGTCTGGAAAGTTTGAGGTGATTTGGGGTTGAATTGTGCAAGATATGATTTTTTGATGTTGTCGTCATGCGAGGAACCGAATTCGGTTGTGCATCCGATCGGATGGGTGTCCCGACTTCCCAGAACCGGAATTCCGGTTGGGCAACCGGTCTACCGGTTGGGGAATTTTCAGAAACCCTAGTTTTCCTCGTTTTTATGTTTTAGGTGGTATTTCCATGCTTTTTATCGATAGGGAAACTTTTAGTTCCTAGTTTTAGTCCCCGGGAAGTGATTTAGCGTGTCACTTATAGCGTTGTGATTTTTATGGTTTAGGAGCCAGTAATCCGCTCGGCTTCGGCCCGGTCGGGTTGACCGCACACCCGAATTCGAATCCGGGTAAGATTAGTATAACAAGATGCATATGTAGATTACATGTTTAGCGTGCATGTAGGAAGCCCGTTAGATTACATTAGATATGTATGTTGGCTTCGAACCATCCAACCCCGTCACGTCAGACAGCCGGAGTATGACCAAGAATGAGTATGACCGGCTTGACCGATCAGCCGACACTTGGTTGGTGGTTCCGTGCTATTGACGTATCCCGTCGGTACGAGCTAGAGTATGACCAAGCGCCGGAGTATGACCGGTTCGACCGATCAGGAGGATATAGTAACACGTCGGTACAGCCGGAGTATGACCAAGAATGAGTATGACCGGTTCGACCGATCGGGTTGTTACGTGTCAATAGTACCGTCCCTATGAACGTTCGTAACTCGGTACCATGTTGGACATGGCAAGAGTGGCTCGGCACCATGTTGGACATGGCAGTAGCGGGACTCAGTATCGTGTTGGACACGACAGTTAGTATTATGTATGAGTATTATTATGCTTTTCTTACTGAGTCTGTCGACTCACAGTTCTACGTTGATGTGTAGGTAAAGGCAAGGCTAGAGCTGATGGACCGTGAGCGAGCTTATGAAGGTTGTACATGTCGGGGCGGTTAGGCCTGGAGCGTACGATCATCGGGACAGCGAGGCTGATTTTGTAACTGGTCGCTAGGCGACATGTATTTTGTATATCAGTTAAACAGTTAAATCTTTTTGTAAATGATTTTATAATCGGGATCCCGAGTCTTTTGTAATGTTGTTTTATAAGTTTAATTAAAAAGCAAAATTTTAATTAATCACGTTTTTCCATAAACCTCGTTGATTAGCAACGAGCTGCACAGCATGTTTAAAAATCACGTAATACGCCTATGTTAGTTAGGGTGTTACAATTTGGTATCGTAGCCGCTGTGTTGTCTTCCGAAGATCGTCACGACATGTACAATCATCATCAGCAGTTAGCTCGTTTCACGGTTCAGTAAGCCTTTATTGCTTTAGTAGTTTATTTTATTCAGTATGAAAAAGAAAAGCCTGTTAGGAAGCATGTTAGTAGCCTGATAGTAGAATAGGCACATGTTTCGTTTTTAATTTCCAAATTAAGCGGCATGAGTAAAGCTCTCGATGATCGTGACCTGAAGTGCCAACTCGGGATTTCGAGGCGGTTCAGACTAGATGGACGCCAGACGAAATATTAGGAGTCAGGGCATCTCAGTCGGGTCAGAGCAAGGTCGAGGAGCTCAGTTCCCCTCAAGTGTTTTGGGCCGAGGTAGAGGTCCCAGGGGCAGGGTTTGCGGTTGGAGGATGTTAACTCGCCGCAGGCTGCCCAAGTCAATCAGGAAGCCCAGAATTGGGAAGTTACGGTTTGCGGAAATGCAAACCCGGATAGAAGAGCAAGATCTCGAGATCTCGCAGGTTGAGACGGCGGGGTGCTCTTGCGGTTCCGGTGCCGTAGTTCCGGTGGCACCGCCCTCGCCGCCTGTGCCGAGATAGTGGTGGCGGCCAATAGATTGGAACCTTTGTACGAACGGTTCCGGAAGCAGGCACCTCCGGTATTCCTGGGAGGTCCAGATGTAGTGAAAGCCGAGCAATGGCAGACGGTGATCACCAAGATTCTGAATTTTATGGGTGTCACCGGGAACGACAGAGTGGTGAGTGCCACTTTTCAGTTTTAAGAAGACGCTCTGGTCTGGTGGGACATGGTGTCTCAGATCCATGACGTCATCTCTATGACCTGGGAAAGGTTTTAGGAACTTTTCAGCGTTAAATGTTATAACGAGGCGGTCAGAAGCGCCATGGGGAAAGAGTACGCCCACCTGACCCAGCGAGAGAATATGAGCATGACAGAATATATTACTCAGTTCGACTGGTTGGCGAGGTTAGCCTCGGGATTTGTGCCAACTGATTTTAGTAAGAAAGAAAATGTCTCGATGGACTTAATGTGAAGATCAAGTATGACCTTATGATCACTACCGACGATAAGACCATCTAAGCTGAGATGGCGAAGAAAGCATGGTGAGCTGAGGGCGCAGCTAGATGTATGTGGAATCAGTTAGGACTCTGGAATGTGGCGGGGCTCCTACCCCTTCTGCGTCAGGTTTCAGCAGGGGAAGTAGTGGTTCGGCCATGGACTGGAGGAGGAATCATCCACTGCATCAGGTGGCTCGAGGCAGAACAAGAGGTTCCGAGGGAACCAGAATCAAGACGATCGTCAGGGTAGTGTTAAGACCCGTTATTCCTACTGGAGTGTCTTATTAGTAAGAGGCATTCTCCGGGTGAGTGCTTGGGTCAAGGTTGTTTTTGTGTGGCTGCTAGAATCTCTAATAAATTGGGTAGACCCTATGATAGATTTGAATCAGGGTTTGGAACCCTGTTACCTGGCGGAGAATTGGTTATCTCCAATAGGTGGATTAAGTCTATGCCGATCAGGATAGATGGTAGAGAGTTAAGTGCTGATCTGGTAGAGTTGAGTTTAGTCGAATTCGATATTATTTTAGGAATAGATTTCCTATCTACTTATTCGGCGAGTATTGATTTTAAAAAGAAGATGGTGGTCTTCCAACCGGAAAGTGAAGAACCGTTTGTATTTGTGGGTTCAGTTCAGGGATCTCGGATCCCGGTGATCTCGGCTATGTCAGCGAGAGAATTGTTGCACGGCGGTTGCTTAGGGTTTCTGGCCGTGGTGGTGGACACCACTCGGCCAGATACCATTCGGCCAGAGGACATCAGAGTGGTTCGGGAATTTTTGGACGTTTTTCCCGAAGAACTTCTAGGGTTACCACCTCAGCGAGAGATTGATTTCGTGATTGACTTAGCACCAGGGGTGGATCCGGTTTCCAAAGCCCCGTATAGGATGGCTCCAGCTGAACTTAAGGAATTAAAGATTCAGCTACAAGGATTGCTTGACATAGGGTTCATTCGGCCCAGTGTGTCACCCTGGGGAGCCCCGATTTTATTCGTCAAGAAGAAGGATGGATCTATGAGGAGGTGCATCGACTACAGAGAATTGAACAAGCTGACGGTGAAGAATAAATATCCATTACCTAGGATCGATGACTTGTTCGATCAGCTTCAGGGGAAGACGGTCTTTTCTAAGATTGATCTCCGTTCGGGTTATCATCAGTTGAGAATCCGAGAGGAGGACATTCCGAAGACGGCTTTCCGCACTAGGTATGGACATTACGAGTTTCTGGTTATGTCATTCGGACTAACCAATGCTCCTGCAGCATTCATGGACCTGATGAATAGAGTATTCAAGGATTTCCTCGATATCTGTGTGATTGTGTTTATCGACGACATCCTCGCGTACTCTCAATCAGAAGAGGAGCATGAGTTACATCTTCAAATGGTACTGCAACGACTTCGAGAACATAAGCTTTACGCCAAGTTCAGGAAATGTGAGTTCTGGTTGTCTCAGGTGTCCTTCCTAGGGCACATTGCGAGTAAAGATGGGATCAAGGTGGATCCCGAGAAGATTGAATCCGTCAGGGATTGGCCGAGACCGAAGACAGTGACAGAGATCAGAAGCTTCTTGGGTTTAGCTGGGTACTACCGTAGGTTCGTGGAAGGGTTCTCCAAAACCTCAATGCCCCTAACCGAGCTTACAAAGAAAAATCAGAGATTTATTTGGTCAGATAAGTGCGAAGCTAGCTTTCAGGAGCTAAAGCAGAGGTTGATTACTGCTCCGGTGCTAGCTTTGCCTTCGGACAAGGAGAAGTTTGTAGTCTACTGTGACGCATCCAAACAGGGTTTGGGGTGTGTATTGATGCAAGCCGATCGGGTCATCGCTTATGCCTCCCGTCAGTTAAAGGATTATGAACAGCGATACCCGACTCATGATCTAGAATGGCCGCAGTGGTTTTTGCACTGAAGATTTGGCGGCATTACCTTTATGGGGAGAAGTGTGAGATCTATACCGACCATAAAAGTCTCAAGTATTTCTTTACTCAGAAAGATTTGAACATGAGACAAAGGCGTTGGTTGGAATTAGTGAAGGATTACGATTGCGAGATCCTCTATCATCCCGGAAAAGCCAATGTAGTGGCCGATGCCCTGAGCAGAAAGGGTCCCGGGCAAGTAGTTAGTATGGTTCAGATCTCACCTCAGCTAGCAGAGGATATGGTTAGATCCAGCATTGAGTTTGTGGTAGGTCAGCTTCACAACTTGACGCTGCAATCTGATCTGTTGGGAAGAATAAAAGTCGCTCAGATGACAGATCCGGAGTTAGTGAAAATCCGAGATGGGGTGTTGGCTGGTCAAGCCAAGGACTTTTTCAGTGTCAGATAGTGGGATGCTTTTGTATAAAGCCAGAGTTTGCGTTCCGAACAGTGTGGAACTTAGAAATGAAATCTTTGAGGAGGCTCATTCTACCCCATACTCCCTGCATCCCGGCACCACCAAGATGTACCAAGATTTGAAACCGTACTTCTGGTGGAGCGGTATGAAGAAGAATTTGGTAGAATTCGTATCGAGATGCCTCACTTGTCAGCAGATTAAGGCTGAACATCAGAGACCAGCAGGGTTGTTGCAGCCTCTAACCCTACCAGAATGGAAA
The DNA here is from genome assembly GCF_029168945.1 of Cannabis sativa. NCBI lineage: Eukaryota > Viridiplantae > Streptophyta > Magnoliopsida > Rosales > Cannabaceae > Cannabis > Cannabis sativa. Next base: position 22,120,152 of record NC_083607.1, read on the forward strand.
TGAGAGGATATTACGATGGATATTGTGGTCGGGTTACCTAGGACCACGGGTTTATTTGATTCCATCTGGGTAGTGGTGGACCGATTTACGAAATCTGCTCATTTTCTGCCGGTTAGAACAACATTTTCAGTGGATCAGTTGGCAGAACTGTACGTCAGAGAGATAGTAAGACTTCACGGGGTACCGAAGTCTATAGTTTCGGACGGGGATCCGAAGTTCACCTCCAAATTTTGGCAAAGTTTGCAACGGGCAATGGGTACAAAGCTAAAATTCAGTACAGCATTCCATCCTCAGACAGATGGTCAGTCCGAAAGGACAATTCAGATATTGGAGGACATGTTGAGAGCCTGTGTTATGGACTTTGAAGGCTCATGGAGTAAGTATCTACCGTTGATAGAATTCTCGTACAACAACAGTTATCAGAGTACGATAGGGATGGCTCCCTATGAACTGTTGTACGGTAGGAAATGCAGATCCCCTATCCACTAGGATGAGACAGGGGAGAGGAAATACCTAGGTCCAGAGTCAGTTCAGCGGACCAATGAGGCGATAGAAAAGATAAAAGCTAGAATGCTTGCCTCACAGAGCAGACAGAAGAGTTACGCAGATCCGAAACGCAGGGATGTTGAGTTCCAAGTAGGGGAACATGTGTTTTTATGGGTATCTCCGATGAAGGGGATTAAACGTTTCGGGAAAAGAGGCAAGTTATGCCCTAGATTTACAGGACCTTTCGAGATTCTCGAGAAGATAGGTCAAGTGGCATATCGGTTAGCATTGCCACAACGTATTCCATGTCTCAATGTTGAGAAAATACGTTTCAGACCCCTCTCATATACTCAGTTATGAGAGTCTTCAGCTTCAGCCAGACATGACATATGAGGAACAACCAGTGCAGATCCTGGATAGAAAGGATAAAGTCCTTCGGAATAAGACCATAGCATTGGTCAAGGTACTCTGGAGAAACAGCAAGGTGGAGGAAGCCACCTGGGAGCTGGAGTCAGATATGAGAGCTCAATATCCAGAGTTATTCAGGTTAGATTTCGGGGACGAAATCCTTTTAAGGGGGGGATAGTTGTAAAGCCCGCTTAGTTAATTTGGAAATTATCAGTTGAATGTGATTAATTATGAAATTATTTATAGCTATTTAAATAATTTATTATACTGTTATTTATGTTATTCAGTAGCTTGCATATTTTTGCAATTCCGGTGCCCGGTATTTTGGAACTCGGCGTTTGGCTCAGTAGAAATCACAACTTAGTATGTTAGTAGTTTGGGGACGGGTTTTAGACATTGGGAATGTCGGGAATGGCCGGGAATTTAGAATTTCCCAAAAATACCCCTTAGTATGATTTATGTGATTTTATGGTGGAGGGGCAAAATGGTCTTTTTGCCCCATTAGTATTTTGTCTTTTGTGAATTTATGAAATGGAAAATAAATGTTTATTTTAATGATTAATTGGCTGAAATGGGTTTATGCTAGGTGTCATTATTCATTTGTCATTTTACAAAAAAATCATAAGTTAGAAAAGTTAGAAATTTTTTCAAAGAAAAGCTTTCAAAACCTCTCTCTTTTCCTTCTCATTTTCGGCTGGGTGCATGTGGTTCAAAGGCTGGGTTTTTCATCAAAATTCAAGCTAGATTCATCATCACTTTGGAACTCTTGTTTGTGGTAGGTGTTTCTTATTTGTTCTCCTTTGTTTTCTTGAAAAAAATGGTGAAAAGTTGAGTAAATGCATGCTTTTTGTGGCTGTTGTGATTGCTGTGTTTGATTGTTGATTTCTGAGGTTTAAATCATGTTTAATTGATGTTAATTGAGCTGTTTTGAAGCATGTTAGTTAGGTTGTTCAAAGCTTTGAATTTTCTATGCAAAAATGTGATTTTTGGAAGAAAATATAGTGAATCTGTTTCTGAGTTATTGTTGTTGTTGTAAATTGTTTTCAGAGGCTTAGATAAGCTTGATTAAGTAGAATTAAGCTAGTGAAATGCATGATTAGGTGGTTTTGCTCAAGTTTGAGTTTAGAACTCAAAGCTTGAGCTCCAATGGCATTTTTCGGGTTTGAGGTTTCTGGGTTGTTTTGATGCCTTGGATATGTTCTAGGGAAGGTATAGAGCAGTGCGGAAAGTTTGAGGTGATTTGGGGTTGAATTGTGCAAGATATGATTTTTTGATGTTGCTGCCTGCGAGGAACCGGAATTCCGGTTGTGCATCCGGAATTCCGGATGGGTGTCCTGAATTTCCCAGAACCGGAATTCCGGTTGGGCAACCGGTCTACCGGTTGGGGAATTTTCAGAAACCCTAGTTTTCCTCGTTTTTATGTTTTAGGGGGTATTGCCATGCTTTTTATCGATAGGGAAACTTTTAGTTCCTAGTTTTAGTCCCCGGGAAGTGATTTAGCGTGTCACTTATAGCGTTGTGATTTTTATGGTTTAGGAGCCGATCCGCCGCTCGGCTTCGGTTCCTCGGGTTGACCACACCTGAATTCGGAATCCAGGTAAGATTAGTATAACAGTATGCATATGTAGATTACATGTTTAGCGTGCATGTAGGAAGCCTGTTAGATTACATTAGATATGTATGTTGGCTTCGAACCATCCAACCCTGTCACGTCGGTACAGGCTGGAGTATGACCAGCAGCCGGAGTATGACCGGTTTGACCGATCAGGCTGACACTTGGTTGGTGGTTCCGTGCTATTGACGTATCCCGTCGGTACGACAGCCGGAGTATGACCAAGAATGAGTATGACCGGTTCGACCGATCGAGGAGGATATAGTAACACGTCGGTACAGCCGGAGTATGACCCGGCCGGAGTATGACCGGTTCGACCGATCAGGTTGTTACGTGTCAATAGTACCGTCCCTATGAACGTTCAGAACTCAGTACCATGTTGAACATGGCAATAGTGGCTCAGTACCATGTTGGACATGGCAGTAGCGGGACTCAGTATCGTGTTGGACACGGCAGTTAGTATTATGTATGAGTATTATTATGCTTTTCTTACTGAGTCTGTCGACTCACAGTTCTACGTTGATGTGTAGGTAAAGGCAAGGCTAGAGCTGATGGACCGTGAGCGAGCTTATGAAGGTTGTACATGTCGGGGCGGTTAGGCCTGGAGCGTACGATCATCGGGACAGCGAGGCTGATTTTGTAACTGGTCGCTAGGCGACATGTATTTTGTATATCAGTTAAACAGTTAAATCTTTTTGTAAATGATTTTATAATCGGGATCCCGAGTCTTTTGTAATGTTGTTTTATAAGTTTAATTAAAAAGCAAAATTTTAATTAATCACGTTTTTCCATAAACCTCGTTGATTAGCAACGAGCTGCACAGCATGTTTAAAAATCACGTAATACGCCTATGTTAGTTAGGGTGTTACAGTCTAACTTTAGAATTATAATTGATTAATTAAAATCAATTAACTGAGTCTTACAAGCAGTATAGTCTCAACTAGTATGGGGACCATGGGCCTATATAACCGAGCTTCCAATAAGTCGAACCGAATTTACCAAGTAAATTCCCTAACTTATTAATTCCTTATTGAATCCACACATAGAACTTAGAATTGCACTCTCAGTCATATAGAACGCTCTATATGTTCCACGATATAGATACGCTATTAATTATCCATTGTTATAATCCTAATTTGATCAATAACACTCTAATAGATGATCTACATTGAATAGGGACTAAATTACCGTTACACCTTCAATGTATTTTATCCTTAAAACACTTAGCTCCGTATAAATGATATTTCAGCGAAGTGAAATGAGATCTCAACCATTTATCTCAGTTTAGCCAAGCTCGAAGGATATCATCGTTTCACTTCTAAATTCCTACAGAAGTTATAGACTCCATATTTATGTTAGCGCTCCCACTCAATTATACTATCATGTTCCCAAAATGTACGTATCACCCTGACCAGAAAGTAGGCTTAACTAACAAATCAAAGAACATGTATAATACTCTTGAGATCGAACCTAACCATATCAGGATTAAGATCATTTGATCTAGGATCAACAGGTGATATTGAATTGAATAGATATTACGGTAAATTTTAATATATCTAATCAAAGTTCAATATCGGTCCCTTCCGATGTATACTCCATACATCCGATACTGGTAAACTTTGCCAATGCCCTGGAAATGACATACCACTTATCCAAGGTCTAAGAATACCTATCGCTAATTATCATGCCAGTCTAAATCCAGTGAACTGACAAATCAGGGATTAAACTTTCGAACATATAATTAAGATTATATTCCACTGTCCTGACAACACTATAATCATTAACAAATTCATCTGTTCTGGACTTAAATAGAATTTATACATTATATATATAATCATGAAATAAATCATGTGAACCATGCAACATAAAATGTTATTTCTGATATTTATTAATAAGTAAATCTGAGTATATTGAAATGGGTTTTATTTAGGGCACAAAATCCAACAATTATATGATTCAAAAGACTAAGTCCCTGTTTCATCATTGTTTTGGATTTACACTGATGTGATAATCAGTTGGAGTAAGTGTTATGTTCTTTCCAGAACATTGGTAAAGTATACTAGTTTCGAATGTATGGAGTATACATTGGACTGGACCGATATTGAACTTAGTTAAGATATTATAATACTTACAGTTGTATCTTTCCAAGTCAATATCACTAGTACATCTTAGATTAAAAGATCTAAATCCTGATATGCTTAGGCTCAATCTCAGGAGTGCTATTCATGTTCTTTGATTCATTAGTTAAGCATACTTTTGGGTCAGGGTGATACGTATATTTTGGGAACATGATAGTATGATTAAGTGGGAGTGCTGAACATAAATATGGAATCTATAGCTTCTATAGGTGTTTAGAAGTCAACTGATGATTTTCTTCGAGCTTAGCTAAATAGAAGTAAATGGATGAGCTCTTGTTTCAGTGATTATATTTTAGTTCACTAAAACATCATTTGTAGGTAGCTAAGTCACTACAAGAAAATACATTTTCAGCGACTAGATTTTTTGTGACCAAATCAACTTAGTCACTAATAGTTAGATTTTGTGACTAATTTTTAGTCGTAAATAATTTTAGTCACGAGACAATGTTTATTTGGAACCAAAAAAATCAATGACCAATTTTTTAGTCACTGTTTGTTATATTTAGTGACTAAAATAGTATTTAGTCACTAAAACTGTTGCGCCAAATTATAATAGTGGCGAGACTAATAATTTTTGGTGACTAAAATTATTTAGTCATTAAAAATTTAAAATTTGTGACGAAATAGTTAGTCAGTAAAAGTTAATGATCTTTTACAACTAAAATATTAGTCTTAAAATATTTTATTTTTACAATTATTAATAATTTATATGTACCAAGTAATTATTTAGTTTCTTTAAAATATAAGATTAATTATTACTATATTGAATATACATTAACTACTAATTTAATCCTTAAAAAAATATGATTAACATAAATTATATTTTTTTAAAAAAAACATATATATAGTTATTGAATTAGTAGCAAATATATAGTTAAAAAAATTATTTTTTACTAACAAAATATCATAACAAATAGTGAATTTTACTACTAAAATTTTGATGCAAAATAAATTAATTTGATTTATAATTTTTAAGTTGAATTTATTTTTAATATTTAATTTTAGTTACTACAACAACAATCCTGGCCCCTCGTCAAACTTAACATCCTGTAAATCACAACACTATTATTAATATTATTATTACAATTCTCTTAGCATCCAGATCACTTGAAAAGAACAGAACCTTTTTCTGTTTCAGTCAAGTTAGGTTACAATAATAATACTTTGTTAATGTTACAATTTATTAATGATAACACTTTTTTTTAGATGTAATTGCAACAACCCACAAGAGGAGAAGGGAGAGAAACAATTACAAACTTGGAAAAAGAGAGTCAACAAACTCTTTTAATGATAACACTTTGTTAATGTTAACTTTTGTATTTTCTTTGTTTGAATTGTCACAAATGAAATCTAATGTAATTACTATTTGATAAAATCTTATTATTGGTATATTAACCTAATTATTTAATACATGTGTTAAAAATAAAATTGCTTATAGAAGAGTCTCCAGGTTGGCCACCAACTTGCATCACTAACATCAGCGTGCTACTGTAATTATGCAGAGGTAGAAACTGTTGAATCCAACATGATAATCCACTTGAATTATTCCACCTTCATCAAGTACTGAAAACAATATCCAAACAGCGATAATGAGCACAATAAAGGTAAAAATCCTTGGATATTCACTAAAATTTTCCAAATCATGAATGTAATTTCGTAAGACTCATTTAAATATTCAAGAATAATCTTTTCTCAGCACTGCTTGTGTAATGTAGAATCATGAAATTCAAAACTAACATGCACATTTCACAAAATATTTTCATTGAACAATAAATCTATTAAAAATACAAGGGAGAAGACAATCAAGGAAAAATATGCATAACATCAATTTTTTTTAAACAAACCACAGCCATATATCATTGAGAAGTTTAGAACAGGAAGAAAATCACATAAGTTGCTACACAAGAAAGTGAAACAGCAAATAGAAAACATTTTTACAGAGAATGCTGAACTTACACTTTTATATAAGAGAATGCTGATAAAGTAAATCTACATATAATTACAATACTAATCCTAAAATTCCTTAAAAAAAAGTAACAATTTTTTTTAAAAAAAGAAAAATAAATTAAAATTTATGCTCAAACGACTGAAATATCCTTCAAAACAAAACAGACAAAAAAGGTTTCTACCAAAAAAAAGATTCAGGAATCAACTGAGTCACTCACTCACTCAACTTCTCTTTATAGCTTGATTGTTAAATAACCAAGTTACATGAACAAGTTGGGCCTTGTTGCTTTGTATGTGGTCTTCAACTTCCTGGTTGGTGGCCTAACCTTCTTGAAGACCAATGGGAACTTGATTTTCGAGTTGTGGAATTGCTTGGTGATTTCTCTCTTGCAAAGCTTAGCAGGGATAGTTGTAGTCTTGATGATTTGAATGCAAGGAAACCTGACCCTATGACGAGAAGCCATCTCGGTGTACATCTGTTCCACAGCTCCATTAAGTGTGGTGTCACGGTACTCCTTGTACATGTTGTGATAACCAGTTCTACTTTGATACCTCAACCAGATACCGAAGTTCTTGATTGTTGTAAGATTCTTCTCAAAGATCTGAAATTAGTTTTAGAAATATTTATCAATACAAAGCAATAAACATTGAAAAAAACACCAATAAATGGCATGACTTGTATGTCAAAATGCCCCATTCATATGTAGTTTATTAGAAAAGAGTAGAGAAGAATAATGATTGTGGTCAAATGTGAGTTTTCTAATCAAAATTTCAATTGAAAAAATACCAATACTTGTCATCAAGTACATATTCACTAAAAGGATTTCGATTTCAAAAGTTTGGTGATGCAAAGACACATTTGCATTTCAACGGCTAACCTCTGTTATCAAAGCCAAAACCAATAGACAAAACAATACTACCTTTCATCGTTATCAAAAAATTTCCAAAGTACAAAACATTATTGTTGTACTGTCTCCCTAATTGAGCCACATTAAGAGTTGGTAATCCTCAGGCTTTTTGTGCTCAAAAAACTCCATTTTAGGACCAAAAGAAATGTTCAACAAAAATCATATGAGATAGCTAAAATTATACTCTTAACCAAATGGGATAACTTTCATTTCCAAACACAAAAAAATTAAAAAAAAAAAAAAGTTACACTAAAATGGAATCAACTTCATTTATTTCAAATGTCTATCTAGGATTCACATTCATATACTAAAGCTATGATTTTTACAATGAACAATGTTTAGATGATCCAAATTCAAGCTTATGAGCAAATAAAGTACCTCATTGATAGCAAGAACTTGTCCATTGGTCTTCTTCACCTTCATTAACTTCCTCAGAAAATACCTAAGCAGAAACTAAAAACAAATCACTTACCCAAATCAAATAACTCCAAAAACCCTAAAGATCATAATAAAAAAAAAAACATTGGCTTACCAAAACTTGGACTTGGCACGGACTTCATTGGTGGCCCAAAGCTTCATCTTGTAAATCTTAGGATGGTCATTTGACTCAGTAGGGAGAGCCCTTCCCACAACCTGGTACTGATGAAACCTGAAAGTCACCATTTTTGAGAAAGACTAACCTAAACACTAGTATCAATAAGAACCCATCAAATAAATCTGAACCAAAACCAAAAGAATATGAACATAAATAAAAAAATTCCTAATATAAAGACTCATCTAAGCTTTTATCGACTCATCTAAGCTTTTAGTAATTTTAACAGACTCATCTTTTGATATAACCTGCAAAATACAACTGATTTAGTTTACTCAAGAGAAAAACAAGGTAATTGGCTAAACAGAGAAATCTATTGTCACATAATGCAGCTACTTACCCCTGTCCCACTACAAGGAGCATCCAATAACACTCTATCAACAGCGTTGATACCCAAAACTTTAGGTAGCTGGAAGAAAATGAAAAAGAGGCGAAGCAAACAGAAGGTGTTATAATTGAATTTTAATCACATTGACTCCAGCACAACATGATTTTGTGATGATTAGACATGAAATAAAAAAAGGATTTTAAGAATAACATTAATTTCTGTGAATTAAATGAGTACAATCTGCAGAATATAGAAAAGAATCCAGAAGTTCTCAATGTCAACAATTAGACAGAATAAAATAGAAAGTGAATTAAAAAAAATACAAAGACAAAAATCTAACCTCCTTTCCATCATAGTTGCAGACCACAGTATTGGTCACACCCATCAGATTTGCAGTGAGTGACTTGAGCCTTGGCACCTTCATCTCATTTGCAAAAATCATTCCTGATAAATTTATGACAGAGTACTTGAGATAAAGAGGAACCACGATAATTGGAATCTTCTGCAACTTAGAAATAATAATAAAAAAAAAAAGCATAAGAGCACTTCAAGCAAAGAGAGCAAAATATAGGATACTAAGTAGAGAAACAGAAGCAAAAAATGTTCACTTTTTGGCAGTGTAACCAATCTATTCTAGTTTAGTTTTATACAATGCAATCAGGTCAAACCATACTCATCAGCAAGTGCCTTGGCCCTTGGCGGTGGGCATAACCTCCAAATTAGGAGGTAATATGATCAAATAATGACAGAAAAAAGTCAAAATAAACTTTAAGCCAGAATTCAAGTCGCAATAAAAAGTAGCATACCCTTCTACTTTCATCCATATCAGCCTTGTTTCCTACCAGGATCTTTTTGACATTATCTGAAGCATGCTGTTCGATGTTGCGAATCCAATTCGTAATATCTGAATTAGTTAAAAGGCAGTGTTAGTGCAAAAACCATACAAGAAACAAGAGGCTAATTAACAATAATTTATAAATATTAACTTTAACTTATCTGAAAAATAAAACACGTATTGTAACAAACATTAAGTGAAAGATTTAAAATAAAATAAAGATATTAATTTAAATTTAAATTCATAACAGATTGCACTAATCTAGGGTAAAAAAAGCATTTATTTAACAAAAATTTGAAATAAATATTTCAAAATTTAAAATTTAAATTTTGATTTTTTAACAGTACTGTATCTTCATATCTTTATATATACTATATATACACAAATTATCTTCAATTAATTTTTTTTCTTTACTTTGTTCGCTTTCACTTTAATTTTTCTTAACGCAAACAAATCTTAATTGGCCTGAACAAATCTGAAGAGCAAATCAGGGTCATATTTGTTAAGGTATGAGCTAAATTAAATTTATGATGGCTTTACAATCTTGTATTGACTGGTTGTTAATTAAAAACTCTTCAGGTGTTTCAACTGGTTAGGGATTTGAAAGAAGATAGAAGGAGTCGGTACATCCAACCAAGTTTGAAAAAATTTCTATCCTATTTCACTAAAACAATATGCATTGTAACTAACTAGGAAATATATTAACATGGATTAATCATCTTCGTTTTTGGATGCATATAGTTGTTTTTTCTTTGGCTATCAACAGAGACAAACAAAAATACAACTTCAAACCTAAGAAAGAATTAGATATCCAACTACTTAGAACAAGGCATTTAATAGTCGTATCACCAGCCAACCAAACTAAAAAGTATATAAACCCTCAAAACATTAGTAAAATTACACATACACAGTAAACCTTAGAAATATTACACACAGGCATAACAGAGAGATATAGGTGCACGATTTCAGATTTTAAATAGGCTTTTCTAGAGAGATTAAATAGGCTTAAAAATGATTATCTTAAATCGGAATCATATATTCAAACAAGGTCAAACAATTAAAAGTCATCATGAATCCTGAAAAATTTTAGTGATACAAAAATAAACAAAAACCAAAAAGAAGGAGAGTAGGGATTGATATTTAGTGTCTATCAAAAACAAAAGATAAATTGATTCAAAATAAAATATCATTCATGTATTCCCATTCTTTCCAACCTCGAATGTGTTCGGGCGACCGCTCTCGTTCCGTGTACTGCCTGAGCTGCCACGGACGTCGGAGAATCAGAATACAGCGACAACGGGAGGGACGCCAAAGTCGAACAGAGCGAGACGAGAAGGAGAGAAGGAGTGACGGCAATTTTTTAGGGTTAGGTTTTCATGAATGAGAAAGAGTTTATGATGGTGGTGTTATCTGTTGTATTTTATTTATTTATTATTATTATTATTATTATTATTATTATCATTATTATTATTATTATTTAATTTGGAAAGATATATAATAGGAAACTATTTAAATAAAATAATAATAATGAGACTAGAAATATGATAATTAAATATATTTTTTAAAAAAAAAATAAAAATTTTCTCTAAATACTATTTTTTTTTAATTTTATTTCATTGAATACTATATGGGTTTCTATGTAAATAAAATTATACCATCTTTGGGCCCACTCATGTTTTCATAAATTAGAATTTTATATAAAAAATTATAATAATTTTAGTTTTACTCCTATAAAATTAATTTTTTGTATTAATTTTAATGTATTATATTGGGTACCTTTATATTTGTTAAAAAATAGTGTGAAATTTTCATTTATATTTTTATTTATATGAGCAATATTTTTTAAAAATTAATAAATAAAATTATTTTTCTTTCAATTTATTTCTTTGTTCGCAAAGTATTCTACCTTATTATATCTTAATAATCAATTTGACATTATACTTATTAGTTAGGTTTATAAATTTTTATTATTTATCTAACAATTCGAAAACTTAAAATATTATCATAAAATTATCATTGTATGTTATATATTTAAGAGTACTTATATTTACACATGTTTAATAATTATTATTTTTATTGTGTAGAAATAATAATGGATAAAAGTTGGATATGGTCTAATAACAAATTATCAGAAGAATATACCAACGGGGTTAGTACTTTTATTAACCTCGCACGTAGTCACTTGAATGATGAGAATAAAACTCCTTGTCCTTGTACCGATTGTGTGAACTTCTACTATCACGAATTAGAAACAGTAGAGCGACACTTATGGGTCAATGGTTTTTCTAAATATTATACAAACTGGGTATATCACGACGAGGACGAAACTGCTTCAAGCTTCAATATTGATGATTTAGAGTAAGACATAAATGAAGACAACGAAGATTCTGAGGAGGAGGATGATGAAATGTTTGACGTTATTGAAGATATTACTGGAGGAGTAAATTTTGAAACTAATCAAAATGATGAAATTGGAGGGGAGGAAACTTATTACAATGAACCTACAAATTTTAAAGAATTATTTGACGAAGTAGAGAAAGAATTATATCCAGGGTGTTCACAATTTTCTTCTTTAACATTTTTGGTGAAAATGATGCATATCAAGGTGCTTAATAAAATGAGTGACAAATGTTTCGATATGATACTTGAATTACTTTGTCAAGCTTTTCCGACTGATCATAAGCTGCCAAAGTCTCATTACGAAGCTAAGCGAATGTTACGCACTCTTGGATTGGGTTATGAGACAATACATGTATGTAAAAATGATTGTACTCTATTTTGGAAAGAATATAAAGATGCTACAGAATGCCCTACTTGTGGATTTTCAAGCTACAAACATAAAGGAAAGAAGAAAAAGAATGTACCGGTGAAAAAAATGCATTACTTTCCAATTACTCCACGTCTACAAAGACTTTTTATGTCACGACATACGTCAGATGAAATGAGGTGGCACAAAGAAAAGCGTGTAAATACTGAAGGTGTACTTAGACATCCTGCAGATGGAGAAGCTTGGAAAGAATTCGATAAACAATTTCCAGAATTTGCAAAAGACCCCAGAAATGTCAGATTGGGACTTGCAACCGATGGATTTAATCCATTTGGAAACATGAGCACAAGCTATAGCATATGGCCTGTTGTATTAGTGCCTTATAACATGCCCCCCTGGAAATGTATGAAAGAAAATAATTTCATAATGGCATTATTAACTCCTGGTCCCAACTCTCCAGGTAAAGAGATTGATGTTTACTTACGACCCCTAATTGATGAGCTAAAACAATTATGGGAGGAAGGGGTAACAACATATGATGTATCAAATAAAAAAGAATTTATAATGCGTGCTGCAATATTGTGGACGATAAATGATTTTCCAGCTTATGGTACAATATCTGGATGGAGCACAAAAGGTTACAATGCATGTCCTGTTTGTAATGTGGATGCTTTGTCGTTTCCCATATTAAGTAAAATTAGTTATATGGGGCATCGTCGTTTTTTGCCATTAGATCATCCATGGCGAAAAGATAAACGCTACGATGGTAAAATTGAAAGTCGTCCTCCTCCTAAAATATTATCAGAGGAAGATATCTTAAAACAATTGGAAACAGTTGATCAGTTCATTCCAGGAAAAATACCTAAAGACGATAATGGAAAATTGTTAGAAGAAGTCGTGCAAAGGAGAAAAAGATTAAAGGTTGATGTGAATGGTGGAAAAACCCAAAAGAATAAACCTATTTGGAGTCGAAAATGTATTTTTTGGGAGTTAGAATACTGGTCAAAATTAAATTTGAGACACAATTTAGATGTGATGCATATTGAAAAGAATATTTGTGAAAGTATCTACGGTACAATGTTATGCATAGATAAGAAGTCAAAGGATACTGAAAAGGCCAGACTTGACTTACAAAGGATGAACCTACGCAAAGAATTACACTTGAAGAAACAAGGAGATAAATGGTTTAAACCACAAGCATGTTACACATTGCCATTAGTTGACCGGAGAAAATTTTGTACGTGGTTAGGGTCGGTCAAATTTCCAGATGGGTATGCCGCAAACATTTCAAGGAATGTCAATATAAGTGAAGGTAAAATTATTGGCTTAAAAAGTCACGATTGCCATGTTTTGCTGCAAAGATTATTACCAGTTGGGTTGCGACCATATGTGAAAAAGGATGTGATACTTGCCATTTCCGAGCTCTCATTATTTTTTCGAAAGTTGTGCGCAAAAACATTATACGTTGAAGACTTGGATTCACTAGAGAAAGGAATTGTAAAGTGCTTATGTAAACTTGAATCCATTTTTCCTCCAGCGTTTTTTGATGTCATGATCCACTTAGCAGTGCACTTACCTTCAGAGGCAAAGTTAGGTGGTCCGGTACATACAAGATGGATGTATCCTATTGAAAGGTAAAATACTAATTATTTTTTAAAATAAAATTTTATCCATCTTATTTTAAAAATTAAGAATATTTTTCTAATGATGAATTTTAATTTTTTAGGTTCTTAGGTTCTCTAAAAAATTTAGTTAAGAATAGAGCACGATCAGAAGGTTCAATTGCTGTAGGATATGTTGGTAAGGAGGCCTTAACTTTTTGTTCGATGTATCTTCACGGGATTGAAACAAAATTCAATCGTCCAGAGCGTAATTGGGATCTCAGTGAGGTACAAAATGAATCAACGTTGTCTGTTTTTGATCAACCTACAAGGTTATTTGGTGGAAGGGAATTTCGCAATTTAGAACCTAATGAGTATAACAAGCTGCACTGGTACATTTTAAATAATTGTCCGGAGTTACAACCTTACATCGAGTAAGATTTATAATTATCGTATAAATTTTAGTTTTTATACATTTTGCACAAATATTTATATCATCTTTTTCTTATTAAATAGCGAGCACAAAGCTTTATTACAATCTAAAGGCGTAGTAGACATCATTCGAACTCAAGAGTTGGAATTTTCATTTTGGTTCAAAGAAAAAGTAAGTATTTTTTTTACAACTGCGTTAAGTATAGCTTCTACTAAAAGCTAATAGTTATAATACTTTTACAGATAAATGAAAAATATAAATTATCTCCTCATCAAATTACAAAATCAGTCTTAGCTCTTGCAAGTATGCCAGATCATCGAATCTTCTCGTATAATGGATGTATAGTTAATGGCGTGCGCTATCATACTGAAATTTGGGGCGTCGGACGAACCACTCAAAATTACGGTGTTTGGGTTGAAGGTGAACATGGTGGCAGTACGTGTGACTTTTATGGTGTCATAACAGATATTTTAGAAGTATCATATATATATGATCATAAAGTGGTACTTTTTCAATGTGACTGGTATGATACTGATACCAAAAAGAAAAGAACACACCAAGAATACCATATCACAAGTATAAATGTCAGCTCAAAATGGTATAAGGAAGAACCTTATATTCTTGCCGACCAAGCAAATCAGGTATTATATTTGGAAGATGATAAGTTTGGTTCGAAATGGAGAGTGGTTGATAAGGTGAATCAACGCCACTTATGGGACGTTCCAGAAGTAATACTTGAAAGTGTAGATGCAGAAGAAGATGGTTCCAATAGTTATACAGAAGCTTATCAAGAAGAGAGATCAAATGATATTGACATAACATTTGATGAGTCAAACGTCGAAATTCCTCTTAACCATCCAAATGCAGAATTAATAGAAATTAACTCATCATACATTAATTTTGAAATAATTAATTGTGATCAAATTTTGAATGAAAGTAATGTAAGGGAAAGCGATGATGATATATCAGATTCTAAGACTGATATAGGGGATATTGATAAGAAATTACAACATTCTGAATGTTCATCTACAGATGAAAGTGATGACAGTTTATAAGTAATTTTATATTATTGCATAGTTTTTTTTATATTAATTTTTATTTATTTAATTTAGTACCACTTCAAATTTATTAGTTATTTGAAATTTTATAGGAACATGGGACCGAAAAAAAAAACAATTGATATCCCTAATAAAACCCGATCAACGCGAAATATTTCAGAACAATCATCTGAGATTCCCATTACTACTCCGTCTTTACCAGTTTCAAGAGTTAATTATTCCACTACAACACAACCAACAGAGAGTACTCAAAATGAACAAGAGGATTTAGAATCTACTGGTATGCTTTTTTTTTATATAATTATTATTATTAATTAATTTGTAAATTAATAAATTTGTATTAATATATCTTTATCAAATATTTCTCTGAGACATTTTGTATTTATTTTTATAGCCCCAACCAAGAAAAGAACTCGTGGCCAAAATAGAAGTAAAGGCACAAGTAAAGTAGTTGCGGATACAAAAAGTAAGTTGCCAGTAGCAGCTAGAAAGGGAGAACTTCACCCGGTAGGAGACAATGCTTCAAAATTAGCATCATAAATTGGTTTTATAGTAAGAAATCATGCACCTCTTAAATATAAAGGGTGGAAGAATGTCCCACCAAAGGATAAGGCACTTATTCATACTCGTATTAAGGTTACTTAACTTATTCAAAAATAATTTTTTTTCTACATAATTCTTTTTATTATTTCTTTTACATAACATTTATCTTTCAATAAATATTGAAATTATTTTAATCTATTTATGTAGGACAAATTCAAAATTGATCCGAAGGAAGAAAGACACATGCATGACGTCATTGAACGACATTGTTCAAATCGTTACAAAAATTATAGAAACCAACTTCATGCTCATTATAAAGATGTTGTCAAAGAAGGAAAGGATCCACTGGCTAATCGACCTTTAAATCATAGAATGACGGACCAAGATTGGCACTGGCTGTGTGACAATATCTTTGGTAATCCTAACTGGCAGGTATAATTTATACTTTCTATATGTTTATTAATGATATAGTATTAACATCATATGATGTCATTTATTTTTACTTTATTTAGAAACGTTCGGTTGCGGTAGCTAAAAATAAAGCTAAAGTACCATATAATCATCGAGGCGGATCAAAATCTTTTATTCAACATCGAACAAAAGGAGTAAGAGTATTTACATAAGAATAATAATGCCTTTTTTAAAAAAAAAAAAAAGTTATACTAACAATTTTTTTGTTAAATAGTCTTTAGATAATGATGTTGGAGAAATTGAGCTATTTAGGAACACCCACTGGAATGCAGAAAATGGTTGGTGTAATGACGAAGCAAGAACACGATATGTATGTCTTAACTTGTTATATTCTTTCAAAATAAATTGTTTAATTTTCCTATAAAATTATTCGTTTTAAAAATACAGGATCGAATGGTTGAGTTAAGACGACAACGTCAAGAGAATAATGAGGAAATACTGGAAGATGAAATCCGTGCTGAGGTTTTGGGTAGTGAAAGATGTGGTCATATACCTGGATTAGGACCTGCCCTTAACAAAAAAAAACTCAAACCACCAAGTTGAAAAAGTAATTGAAGATCGTGTTGCAAACATGGGAGAAGAAATGCGTAATGAGATACGACATGAGGTGCGAGATGAGATTCTTCAAGAGGTAAGAAATGAACGCCAAGATTTTTTACAACAACTCAAAGATATTATGAACATACCCAACAATCATCCTATTTTTGGCATCCAACAACCACCGCCTCCACCACCACCACCTCCACCATCTCCACCATCGTTTGGACCACCTCGTGTTGATACTACCTCTGTTCCATCACCACCACCTGCTGCTAGGGACTGTTCTTCTCCACAATCACCAACAACCGCCAGGGCATCTGGTCCACCAAAGACTGCCTCCTAAGCATTTCAGATAAGGTATTTTTCACTTGAGTTTTAAAACAATTATAATTCTACTTAATGACTTGTCATATCTCACTTACTTAATTTTCATATTATAATACAAGCTTGTTTATTGTTTGGTTTGCAAATAAAGACAATTGAGTGCAGTTTGCACGTGATTGATCCTAACATCAAAGGAAATAGCCTAGTTGCATTTGGGTATCTCAAATTAGAAAAATCGGATGCGAAAGGTGAGATCACGGTACATGGAGAAAAGAAGAAGCATTGTGACTTTAAACGTGTCTTCATAGAAAAGGTTGTTGAAGAAAATGCCGATCTGCCATGCCCTCTAAAGCAAGAAGGCTTCTTCAAAGTGGGTTCAGCTGTGAAACATTTCGTCTTCTGGCCGAAGAAACTAATAAATATGCCTTCAGCTTGTTCACTCCAGGTAAACTATAATTAGCCTTAATGTTGAAAAATCTTAATTTTTCACATTAAAGTGTTTCTTTTTTTTTTGGTTGTAGGTGAAAGGAAAGATGAAAGCTACCCAAGATCCTCTGGCTCCGCCTACTCAGCCACTGATACACTTGAAGAGGCCAGAGATGTTTCATGAATCACACTACACTCCACCTGAAAAGACATTGTTGTTGACGACACTTTTAGGGATTGTTCAGAAATGGCATCAGAAGAAAACAGTACAACATGAGCTTAAACAAGAATTGTTCGGACCTGGCCATGAGTGTTGGATCGACAAGGAAGATGTCATAGATGTGTGCGAGCTGAGATGGATCGGAACTAATGTCATGACTATTTGGTGCAGGTATAGTGGTTAATATTTAAGTTAATAATTATATTTGTAAATTTTTACTAATAAAATTTTATGATTCAGTTATTTGCAGGAACATTCACTTAATATCAGTGGTTTGAATAATACATATGCATTTTTAAATTCTGCTTTAGTATCCTCAATATCTTATAAAGATCCCAATAGACGTACACAGAATCTCATTGAGCGGTTGAAGGAAATACAACCCGATCAATGGTTGATTTGTCCCTGGAATCATGCGTAAGTAGATTTATAATTTAATATATGTAAATATAGATCGATCAGGGGGTTCACTAAACTTTTTTAATTATGTGCAGTAGTCAACACTGGGTAGTGATAATCATCCAGGCTGCTACTCAGTCAGTGGCATTCATTGACCCAAAGAATAAGCCAATTGAAAATGAAATTAGAAATTGTGTCACAACGTAAGTCATCATTTTTTTTTCTTTAATTTAACTTTTCTTACTAATTCTTTCACTAATTAACTTCTCTTTGGTGTAGTGCTTTGGAAACCTACATGACCCAGCAAAATATACGAAAAAGGGCTGAGATAAAGAGCAGGCAGTACAGGTGTCGAGGACAACCGGACGATCAACAGTGTGGATATTACTGCATGAAGATTATCAAAAGCTTTATGACTCAGTACAATCCTGCAACTTTTTTGAAGGATAAGGTATTTAGACATACATGATTCATTTGATAAAGTTTTTATTTAAAATAAATTCAATGTTATCTATCTCTGGTTGTACAGTTCAAAGATGACAAGCCTTACAACAACCAGGAGATAAACGAAATACGAGATGAATGGGCCGATTTTGTGAAGTCTTATATATTAATGGAATGAGTGCACAGTTCTTTATACGTGTAGGGTATATAATTTTATATGACCGCTACTTTTGGTTGTACTTAGTTTTTGTTATGGCGATCAGAATACAATTTTTATGATCGTTACTTTTGGTTATATTAGATTTCCTTTATAGTTATATTAATTTTTTGTAGCAGTGAGTACTACAATAAATTTTTATTTATTATTATATTGATTTAGCTGTACTTTTTTTTTTTTTTACTTTTATTAATAATTTTTAATAATAAGGTTTTTTAAGTATGAATCAAACTTAATAATAAAATTTATTAGTTCAAATGAGTTGACAACGTAGCATTGAATTATATATTTTATCTATTATATTTGCTTATATACGGATGGACAATTTATAAATATTAATTTTTTTTTCTGGATATATTAATGTTAGTTTGATATATTATTTTTAATATAATATGAAAATATTTTTATTAAAATATTAACCAATGTATAAAGATAACAAATAATTATATTATTTGTTTTTTTAAAACATATAATTATTTATTATTAAAAACAAACTGCTACTAAATAAATTACCTAAAATATTTTTTTTTTGGAGGTAAACTCCAAATTTTCCCTCTATATTTTCAATTGCCTTACAGTTACCATACTCTCTCGTCTTCTTCCCCAAATTAAACTGTCTCAGCTTTCTCTAACCTCATCAGCTCAGCTCACCGTCTCAACAGCTTCCCGGGCGCACCCAGTAAACCGAAAATGTAATAACACTCACTCTCTTCTCTTCTTTTTCCTTTGTACGTTGGCAAACTTTTTCTTCTACTAAATTCCACTCGACAGTGAACTAGAGAGAGAGATAGGGAGATGGTGACGCTGCTAGTAGCGACGAGTATTCATCCGCCTTCAATCAACCCGACTAATGCGCTTCTCCCCATGCCCGGATGGCAACCTCTTCCTTCTTTACAGGTATTCCTTGTTCAATTTCATATCCCAAGTATTCCTTTTTACAAAAAATGTATCGACTTCAGATCTGGGTTTTTGATACTACCATTAAGGTTGTTCTTCAACCTCAAAGAAGGAAGGAGATGGTTCGGAAGAAAAGGCATCGACGGTCTGGTTGCTCGATTGCGAGCCTATTATGTGGAGGCTGTGAGGCTTAGCACAGATTAAAAAGCCAGAGTAGATGACTTTTCACTCACTTTTGGAATGGAATATTGGTTTGTAGTTTTTAAGGGGTTGCTCAACAAGCCAGAGTAGATGACTTTTCACTCACTTTTGGAATGGAATATTGGTAAATTATGTCTGTTAGTTACTAAAAACTAAATTTGGAGTGTCATTAAATTGACATTCTTTTCTATGTTTCAGATCTTCGTGATGACAGGGGTTATCTTGCTGATCATATGGGAGCCAACGCCATAACATCTGCTCAGGTATTTATACATAGCATATATATGTGTGTAAGTGTGTTTGTGATTTTACCTTTGAAGAATGAATGAAGCTAACTCAATCAAACGTTTATGAAATAGGGGGAGGAGCTAAGGAAGCAAATTGGTGCTGCAGCTTATATTGAGTGCAGTTCTAAGACTCAACAGGTATTATTTATGTACAGCTTACGTAAGAGTTCATAGATTGTTATGATGTTTTCTCGTTGAAACATTCATACCATTTATCAGTTGGGTATTGATTCATGTTAATGTTTTCTTAAAACTGAAAAATAATATTCTTCTTCAGAATGTCAAAGCTGTTTTTGATACTGCCATTAAGGTTGTTCTTCAACCTCAAAGAAGGAAGGAGATGGTTCGGAAGAAAAGGCATCGACGGTCTGGTTGCTCGATTGCGTGAGTACTTCCATTCATAAGCTCCTTGATATGTTTCTTTGTTGCCCAAAATGTATTGCTGTCTGGGATTAGATTTAGTTAGTATTTGCTCATTATTTATTTATTTATTTATTTTTATAGATTTAATGACACAAAGTATTGTCTTTGCTCATTATTGATAAGCTTATTTAGAAGCTAAAATTTCAACAGAAGATATTAGAGAGAAGTAATAAAAGTAAGTGATGATAACATTAAAATTCTAAACACCCCATGTGAAATTGAACTAGTGAATGTTTTGCTGTTTCTTTCAATTTAGTACCCTAATCAGATAGAAATAAAGTACATTGTTAGTAACATGGGGACTTGGGTTGAGAGTATATTGATGAAATTTGAAATTAAAAAATAACTTTATAAATAAAATGGCAAATAAAGATGCTTCTCTGTTTGGTAATACTGCTTTCTTGTCTTCTTGGCTTGAGCCAAGCTCTAAATTAATATAATGGGGGGACCTCAATTGACCTGAAAATAGTCTTGGGAGAGTACTTGGAATGGCATCAGAATTGTGCTGTCAATTCCAAGCATGTGAATACTGTCAGTGTGAGAAGAAGTAAAAAGAGAAAATTAGATGAAAATTAAATTATGTGATAGAATAATACTTTTCTAGTCAACCTTCATATCAGATCAACCTTTTAATCTGAGCTTTTTTGATAAGATAAAAATTTTTTTACTTTCAAAATTATCATTCACCTGAAGACTCTATATACTACCGATCGCTTTTTCGTGCTCATCTGGGGTTATATTTGTGTTGTAGAGTGTAGTAGTATAAGTTCATTATGTTAAATGTTCTTGTTCTTCTTCTCTTAACTGCAGGACCCTAGTATGTGGAGGCTGTGAGGCTTAGCACAGATTAAAAGGCCAGAGTAGATGATTCTTCACTCACTTTTGGAATGGAATATTGGTTTGTAGTTTTTAAGGGGTTGCTCAACAAGAAAGGGCTGAATTCTGATTATTATTACTGGATAGCTAATGATGTTCTTTTTGAGTGTATTATAATATAGTTTTGACATAGTTTACACACCAGACAGAAAGTAATGAAGGGAATTGTTCATTCTCTTATCTTTTCTACTGTTACTGGGTAAATTATGTCTCAACACATAATATGTTTTTTCTGCCAAAGTAGTACCACTACTATTCTCTCTATCTCTCCTCTGTGTATCCCAATATATCTTGTATTTTTCTTAGTATGCCTTTTGAGCCTAATGGAAATTTGTTGCTTGGGTTGCTCAAAACCAGTGAAGGACGCCTCGTCTAGTGTTAAACCCTCCATGCCAGCGGCGGCTACGAGTAGTTCATATAGGTAAAAAACTAGCTTACTTATATAGGAATTGATCTTGCTTCTCTCTTCATATAGTGGTCCAAAGTAGCTGCTTGTGTCTGGAAGAACATGATATCCTTAGTTGGATTGATTTTGGGAGTTGGGTATATACTCGTGCTAAATTAAAATGAGGTAATTGCTCTTGACAGGTTTTATTTTCTCTCTTATTGTGAGAGAATTCTCTTGGCACAGTTAAGCTTATATTGTGACAGGTTTTACTTTTTTTTATTTAATTGTTCTTTATCACTGATTTTCATGGAATTTGTATATGATTCTCTGCATTAACTCCGGGTAATCAGCGATCAATTTTTAAACAAATATAATACATTTTAAAATAAAAATAAAGTAGAGAAACAACATATGATTTGGTCAAATATTTAGAGGATTTTATATGATTAATTATAAAAAAAATTCGGCATTAGACATGGCATATTCGTAGGAAGTTATCACACATTGGTTATCATGGTATTAGCTTTATAATTATGTATGTATTGCTTTTGATTGTTAGAAATTGAAGCATTGCCATTAACTTAGCTCCATTGTTAAGGGTTGTGTGTCATTGTATATCCTAACAGGTATTGGCTTTCAGAAGACCCTTTCTTCATAAGGTTTTAGACTATGAAGATGAATTCTTTGCTTTGTTGATGCTTGTTCTTGAGACTCATAGCTTACGGACTACAGGTTAATCTATATTTTCGTTCCGATTATATATATTTTCTTTTTCCTATTTATTTGCTGCAAAATGTTCAATTGTTCAATGTTGAATTATTTTTGAAATCGGAGTTGTAATTTTGTTTTGGATTGCCTACAAAGTTATAAGAAAATGAGTTATTCTCACTGTTTTGATGAATATGCACATAGGGTATTGTTGTGGGACTTCATCAGCTTCTTATTTCCTTTCTCTTTTGCAATTGGTCTTTTTAGTATATTTGGTATGTCTTATCTTTAAATAATATTTTATAGAGAAAAGTTGTTGATTTTGAACTACTAAATCATTGTTAAAAAATTAGATCACTTTGCAATTCAAAATGCATAAAACAAATATCAATTTAATTTTTTTTTTATTTTAATGTATTTTGATAAGCATACAAACTATTTATTGAGAAATCTGTTACTTAAAAGTGTTATGTATTGTTTTTTTTTTAATTCTCATGAATGCTCTTTTTTCTTGTGTCTACATCTGCAGTGTTTTAGATAAATATATAGATGCATGTATTTTTTAAGCAATGCATTATTGTCCAGAATAGAATAAGTCTGTTCAATTTCACTTTTACTTACATTAAAATTGATTGTCTGTAGGTCTGGATCAGTTTATCGGAAGGGATTGTTTCTTGCCAACAGTCATCATGTTTTTGGGATATGGTTTAGCTGTTGCATCGTCAACATATTGCCTTTCTTTCTTCTTTTCAGACCATACTATGGCTCAGGTGAGAAATGTTTTTATCCTTATCGATGTCCGGACAATCATAATTTCTGCTTACGCTTTCAAGCTTATAAAAATATTTTATTCTCTGCAGAATGTAGTTCTCTTGATCAACTTTTTCTCTGGACTCATTCTTATGGTCATATCTTTCATTATGGGGCTTATTAAGTCAAATGTTAGTGCAAATTCTTTTCTCAAGGTGAGTTTCTATTAGCCAACTGGAGAAGTGTTTCTTCAGACATTACTATCAAAGTAAATGACTAAGGTTTGGATTGTGGATAAATTTTTAACCTTCCTATTCATTGAAAAAGCAGGAGTGAAAGTCTAATATCAACTATTTTATTTTTGATTAAGAAATGGGGAATATGTATTAAAATCAAGCTGAAAAATACTCTCTTTCAGTACCTGTATGAAACTGTGCTGCTGTGAAAACTGTTAAATTAGCATATTTTACACTACAAGAGGAATGAACCTCATTAAATTAGCATATTTTTGTGATTCAGTACTATGCACTGTAGGACATTATTAATTAATTATCATTCTCGACTTGTGTACTCTACTCTTGCAGAATTTCTTCCGACTATCTCTAGGGTTTTGCTATGCTGATGGGCTTGCATCACTAGCTCTTCTGCGTCAAGGGATGAAAGATAAATCTAGTGATGCAGCTTTTGATTGGAATGTAACTGGTGCCTCTATATGCTATCTTGGTGTTGAGGTTTATATCTTCTCATTTTTTTTTAAAAAAAAAAATTGTTTTGGATATCTTGCCATTTATAATTTTTTAAGTTAGAATTGAGTACGAATTCCTTAGAAATATGATATGATCTGACATGGCTTTTGCACTTGTCACAGCATTTGTTACTTCCTGTTGACACTTGGGCTTGAACTCTTGCCTTCCTACAAGGAATGGTGGAGTATAAAAAGTTTCTGACGTGATGGTTATCCTCATTTAGAACCACTTTTGGGATCCTCTGCAGAAAAGGTTGCTCTTGACTTCGATGAAGACACAGATGTGGCAATGGAAAGAAACAGAGTACTTTCAGGTTCCGTTGAGAATGCTATCATTTACTTGCGTAATCTTTCACAGATCATGCCTATAGATGCTCAAAGAATGCTTTAAGAGTTTGAGGGGTGTGTGCTTTTAGCTTTTGAGTTGGAGCTAGATCATTTTTTTTATGTTAGTTTGCCTAATTTAGTGTTAGTTTTTTTTTGTTCATTTAGTTTGGTTTGTATTGGGGTAACTTTTTTCTGTTTTCCATGTTGGCAACTCTGATTCATGGAGTTTGTTGTTGTAGTTCATAGACAATACAATTCAAGCAAGGACTATGTAATTGAATTTTTTATGATTGCTATTGTAATTTTTATGTAATGAATAAATGTGTTCAATATTATTTAAATAAAGCTTTTTGAATAATTTGTTTTTATTATATAATTTAAATGAATATATTTTAAATTAAAAAATAATAATAATTAGTTTTCATGACTAATTATTAGTCATTAAATAATTAATTTATGTAATTTTTTATTTATTATTGCCAACTAAATTATTTAGTCACAAAATATTAGCTTTTTCGTGACTAAATTTTAGTTAAAGTTTACTTTTTTAGTTGTTGAAAGTGAATATTGGTATTTATGTGACCAATACATCAATCTTACTGTGACTAACTTTAATATATTTTGTAACTAAATTTTAGTCATAGAAAATAACATTATTTGTGACTAAATATATTAGTCACTAAATCTCTTCTACGACCGACATTCAGCGACTAAATAGTGACTAAAAATAATTAGTCACAAAAAATTTTGGCTGACTAATTAATGAGTTTTAATGACCAAAAAACTAGTCGGGGAAAATGAGTTTTTTTGTAGTGAGTGTTTTAAGGAGCCAAATACATTGAGGGGTGAAACGGTAAATTTATCCCTTCTCGATGTAAATCATCTATATAGAGGATCTTTGATCAAATTAAGATTATAACGATGGTTAAAAGTGATAGCGTATCTATATGGTGGAACATATAAAGCGCTCTATATAACTGAGAGTGTAATTCCAAGTTCTAAGAGTGGATTCAACAAGGAATTAATAAGTTAGAGAATTTACTTGGTAAATTCGGTTCGGCTTATTGGAAGCTCGGACAGGACCGGCCTTGAAAATATATGGGCTCAAGACGAATTAAATTTTGGGGCCCTAAAAAAATATATAAAAAATATATCAAAAGAAGAGTGTTATGGGATTTGAACCCATGACCTTGAATATTATGCCATCCACCTCAACCAACCAAGCTATAAATATTTTTTACTTATATTACACTTAAATTTTACTTAAATAAAAGCCTAATAATTTTTTTTTATTTTTTTATTGTGGGCCCCGAAAAGTGTGGGCCCTAGGCACGGGCCTAGCCCGCCTATGCCTAGGGCCGGCCCTAAGCTCAGTAATATAGGTCCATGGTCCCCATTCTAGTTGAGAACATACTGCTTGTAAGACTCAATAATTGATTTTTGATTAATCAATTATAATTCTAAAATTAGACTATGTCTAGTTTATGAATTTTCACTAAGCAAGGACAAAATTGTGAAGAAAAGAGATTCTAGGTTTATTTATTAATTAAGAGACTCTATATGTCTAATTAATAATTATGTTAAATGACAATATTATTTAATAATTTATTTTAGTTATTTAATAATTAGTTTTGGCATTTAAATGGTTAGAATTGGAAAATTGGCGTTTTTGAGAAAATAGAAATGAAAATTGTTAAAACTGCAAAATTCCAAGTGGGGCCCATTAACACCATGGACGGCCACTTGGAGAGGGTTTTTCCAATTAATATTTTCATTATTTTAATGCCAAATAATTACTAACCTAAACCTAGTGGTTACCTATAAATAGATAGTGATGGCTCACACCAAAATAAGAGTTTTCAAGTGATTCAAGAGATTGCCTTCAGAAATTTGAGCCACTCACTATCTTTATATAGCCGACCCCCTCTCTCTCTCTCTCTCTTTTCCTCTTCCAATTTCGAAATACCTTGAGTGATAGAGTAGTGCCCACACACATCAAGTGGTACCTCAATCATAGTCTGGAAGATCGTGAAGAATCCAAATTGAAGAGAAGGACATTCAGACTCAGATCTTGGTGATACTCTGCGACAAAAAGGATACAATGGTTAGAGATCTAAGTGGAAGGAGACATGTTATTCCGCTGCAACCAATGTAAGGTTTCCTAAACTTTATATGTGTTTATTATCGTTTTAGAAAGTTCATATTTAGGATGTTAAACAACATACTTGTGAGTAGATCTAAGATCCTGGTAAAATAAATTCCTATAGAGTACTCATTTCAGTGATTATGTTTAGTTCACTGAAATATCATTTATAGGTGGCTAAGTGTTTTAAGGATAAAATACATTGAACGGTGTAACGGTAAATTAATCCCTATACAATGTAAATCATCTATAGAGGATCATTGATTATTGGGATTATCACAATGATTAACTAATAGCGTATTTATATCGTGGGACATATAGAGCGTTCTATATAACTGAGAGTGCAATTCCAAGTTCTATGGTGGATGCAACAAGGAATTAATAAGTCAGTGAATTCACTTGGTAAATTCTAGAGCTACTTATTGGAAGCTCAGATATAGAGGCCCATGGTCGCCATACTAGTTGAGACAATACTACTTGTAAGACTAAGTTAATTGATTTTGATTAATCAATTATAATTCTAAAATTAGACTATGTCTAGTTTATGAATTTTCACTAAGCAAGGGCTTAATTGTGAAGAAAAGAGATTCTAGGATTTATTTGTTACTTTAGAGATTTTGATAAGTCTAATTAATAAATATATTGAATGACAATATTATTTAATAATTACTTTATAGTTATTAAATAATTAGATTTGGCATTTAAGTGGTTAAATTGGAAAATTGGTGTTTTTGAGAAAATAAGATGGAAAATGAGAAAATGGCAAAATTACAAAGTGGGGCCCAATATCCAATCCATGGCCGGCCACTCTAATAGCAATTTACCATTTATTTTTTTATTATTTTAATGCCAAATATGTTGGAAATATATTTTACCAGGATCTTAGATCTACTCACAGGTATGTTGTTTAAACACCCTAAATATGAACTTTCTAAAACGATAAATTAAACACATATAAAGTTAAGAAAATCTTACATTGATGCAGCGGAATTAATGTCTCCTTCCACTCAGATCTCTAACCCTTGTATCCTTTCTGTAGCAGAGTATAATCAAGATCTGAGCCCGAATGTCCTTCTTCTTCAAGTTTGATCCTTCACAGTCTTCCAATCTATGATTAAGTTACTGCTTGCTGTGTGTGGGCACTTACTCTTTCACTAGGGTCAAAATTGATCAAGGAGAAAAGAAGAGAGAGGGTTTCGGCCAGGTATAGAAAGTGGGGAAGGCTCAGTTTTTCTGAAGAGAGAAATTTCTGTCAGATTACTAATGAAAGCATTGTATTGTGACTGAGCCATCACTTTCTATTTATAGGCAACTACTAGGTTTAGGTTAGGAATTATTTGGCATTAAAATAATGAAAATATTAATTTGAAATCCCACAATAAGTGGCCGGCCATGGTGTTATATTGGGCCTCACTTGATTTTGCAGTTTTATCAAATTTTATCTCTATTTTCTCAAAAACGCCAATTTTCCAATTCTAACCTTTTAAATGCCAAAACTAATTATTTAATAACTAAAATAGATTATTAAATAATATTGTCATTTAATTTAATTATTAATTAGACATATAAAGTCCATTAATAAATAAATAAACCTAGAAACTCTTTTCTTTTCAATTTCACCCCTGCTTAGTGAAAATTCATAAAATTAGACATAGTCTAACTTTAGAATTATAATTGATCAATCACGAATCAATTAATGAGTCTTACAAGCAGAATGTTCTCAACTAGAATGGGGACCATAGATCTATATGCTGAGCTTCCAATAAGTGAACCAAATTTACAAAGTAAATTCCTACTTATTAATTCTTCGTTGAATCCACTCTTAGAACTTAGAATTGCTCTCTCAGACTTATATAGAGCATATTGTATGTTCCACGATATCAATATGCTATCTCATTTAACCATTGTTATACTCTTATTGTGATTTAAAGATCCTCTATATAGATGATCTACATCGAGATGGGATTTCTTTACCGTTCTCACCCCTCAATGTATTTTGCCCCTTAAAACACTTAGCTACCTGTAAATGGTGTTTAGTGATCTAATAATTAGTCAGTTAAACAAGAGCTCGTCTATTTACTTATATTTGCTAAGCTCGAAGGGAATCATCACTTGACTTCTATACACCAGTAGAAGCTATAGATTCTATATTTATGTTCAGCACTCCCACTCAATCATACTATCATGTTCCCAAAATATACGTATCACCCTGACCCAAAAGTATGCTTAACTAATAAATCTAAGAACATGAATAGCACTCCTGAGTTGAGCCTAAGCATATCAGGATTCAGATTCTTTTAATCTTAAGATCAACTACTGATATTGACTTGGAAAGATATGTATAACGGTAAGTTTGTAATATCTTGACTTAGTTGCAATATCGGTCCAGTCCAATGTATACTCCATACATTCGAAACTAGTATACTTTACTAATGTCCTGGAAAGAACATAACACTTACTCCAAGTGTAAGTACACATCATCGCTGATTATCACATTAGTGTAAATCCAATAACATTGATGAAACAGGGACCAAATCTTTTGATGCATATGATCACAATCACATTCCACTGTGTTGACGATACTGTAATTGTGAATAAACATATGATCTGGATTTAACTGATTTTGTGTGTGTAATAGTAATAAATATATTTAAACCATTAGCATGTAAAATTCATGCAAACATCAATCACTTCAAATTTCTTATATTGATAACTAATCAGATTGTAAAGAGTTTTATTTAGGGCGTAAAACCCAACAAACTCCCACTTGCACTGATATAAAACAAACTGTGCAAATAGGTCAATCTGATGTCTTGATCTTCAGATCAAGTGTAGTATATTTGAATCCACCAAACTTCTGGAACCTAGTTCATAAATACTCTTATGAAACATCCTTTACTATATGCTTTACTTATCAAGGGATACTAAAATCTTTACTGTTTTAAAAGTACATCTGAATTAAACAGAAGACATATCTCTCATATTTTAAAATATGTAATTGAGATAATACAGTGTAGACTTTTCTTCAGTGATATAACTTTCTGGTATTTTCGAATAGACCAAGTTACAATTCTTCTCTGGTAGAGCTTGAATTATTATTCAACAATTCCTCCACCCCCAAAGTAAGCACCATCTCCAGAATTTCGAAATTAGATGGTGAGATACAAAGATAACTGATACACAGTTCCTTAATATCTAACATATAGATCACTTTCATAAATCTTTCTTGAATATCTTCTAATATTCCCTATTTGATTACATCTCAGATAGCTCCCACTCAATAGCAGATGTCTGGTTAAATAATACTTTTAACCTCTGATTGTTTGGAGAGTTACCTAGTTGTGACTTTTGTATTATTCTAAAACTTTAAGTTAAGACTAAGTCATCAACATAGCAGACTAGTATTTGAAGTGAAAAATACATGCCAGAGATAAAGTAATCAAAATTAAGATACCATAAAATTTTATGAGGATTAAGAATTCTAGGTTCAAGTCATTCGAATGGACTGAACTAGAGTTATTTATCTTATTCTCATAATTCTGATAAGCTATACCTATCCATGTGAATGGTTAGATTTGCTTTTCAATAGTGTTCTTAAGTACCTATCACAATTATCAACCTAATGAAGATGGGTATAGAATTTTAAAATTCTCAAACTCAATTAAGGTAGTGTGAAACTTTAACAAAGAACTTTCAAAGGTATCAAACTTTTACTTACAACAGTAAAACGAAATGGAACATACAATCAAGATCAAGAATTTATATTGACAACAGCTAACTCATCATATTACTTCCATGTTTAAATAAGATATGTGTAACATAGGGAATTGTGGAATAGACTCCACCCCTAAGAATATACATATAGGGTACTATGGATAACCTCCATCCCTAAGTATATAGAGATTATGATCCACCCCTAAAGGTTGTAAAGATCATTATTCTCTTAGTGTGATAGAGTTTATGTGGAGTTGAATACTATCCAGAGTTCATTAGATATAAAAGATCGTTGAACTGCATAGTTTTCTTAACTTTTCTCCACCCTATCAGATCAAAAGATCATTTTATTAAACAAATTCTTAATAATTGTATTAGAATGAACAATATTAATAAACATAGAAATAGTTTCTAGTGTTTATTTAATATAACTCTATGAAGAGTTGTAAATATTATAGAATTTGCATCAATAATAAAAACACTTACACATACAAACATATAAATATAATGTGGTAATAGTTGATGAAGATTAAATAAATGAAGCTCAATCTCATAATTTGCAATATTGAATTTCGAAAATAAAGAATACTTTATTAATAATAAAATAAAAAATGTATTGCAACAATATGAGAAAAACAGGGATAAATATCCCTAACTAA
Source organism: Cannabis sativa (assembly GCF_029168945.1). Classification (NCBI taxonomy): domain Eukaryota; kingdom Viridiplantae; phylum Streptophyta; class Magnoliopsida; order Rosales; family Cannabaceae; genus Cannabis; species Cannabis sativa. Next base: position 22,150,967 of record NC_083607.1, read on the forward strand.
AATTTGAAATCCAAATTGTCTTTAAAACTAAAACAATTAATTCAAAAATAAATTGAAGAGCTTCATCTTCATCTGGACGATTTCACCCTTGGTCAAGCTTTCTGATCCAACTCAATTGAGTTCAAGTAGCTTGGCCTATAAGAAGAAGAAAATAAATAAACAAAGTTAGTCCAGAATCATAAATCCAATTGGATAACAATTCACTAAAACTCTTAAAGTTTATTAATGGAAATACCTTGTTTCTTTGCAAGAAGTTTAGGACACTGGGGTTTCCAATGACCTTTCTCATTGCAGTAGAAACACTTTCCTTTAAGTGTAGCATCACCAGAAGGAACAGCCTTTTTATTCTTCATGGCTTTTGTTCGCTTCTTGGTGTTCTTCTACTTCTTCTTCGATTTGGGCTTCGAAGCAAAGGCAACATTTGCTTCAGGTTTCATCGTCCCATTACCATTCCCAGGATTATGAGGTTTACTCCCTTTCTTCCTGGGTCCTCCAATCAAATTTTCATAAGTTTGAAGGTCATTGACTAATTCATGAAAGTCAATTTCCTTCTTATTCATGACATAATTTGATGTGTATGGTAGAAATGCTGGAGTCAGACTATTCAAGATAAGACTTACTTGAGTAGCACTGTCCATTTCAGCACCATGATCCTGGGCTTCTTGGAAATAACTTGACATTAGGAGAACATGGTCACACACGTTTTGATGAGATTCCATCCGTGCATTAATGTACTTCTTAGTCGCGTCAAAGCGTGACTGAAGTGATGCCTTATCGAATAGCTCATTTAATTTCGTCATAACTTCAGCAGCCTTCTCAGTTTTAGAAAACCGAGTTTTGAGGGTGTCAACCATGCTAGAAAGCATAAAGTATAGAGCTTTGTCAGTTGCTTTCTGCCAACGCTCATACTTTTCTTTCACAGCTTTGGATGCATTATCCCCAGGCACTTCAGGTGACGGCTCAGTTAAAACAAACAAGGCACTTTCTCCTATGAGAGCAATATTAATGTTCTCATTCCACTTATTAAAGTTAGATCCATTCAGCTTATTTTCAGTCAACAGTGATAACATGGGATTCATTTTGATAATACAGGATACTACAAAATAATAGAAATCAACAAATAGAAATTAATAATGGTTTAACACAAAATCAATTCAAAAATTATAAGCATATAGCAAGTAGGAATGATATGAGAAAATACTTAAAAATTCAATCCTAAATAATTTCCAAGGTTTTTCAACAAACTGATATTAGTGTCCCGTTTAGGCGAGAGTCAAAGCTACCATCCATTGAATAGAGTTGTCAGCTCATCTAAAATGTTAAACATTCTAGCACCTTTTATTCGATCAAGATTGGAATCCAGCGTTGTCCCGTTTAGGCGAGAGTCAAGGCTATTCTATCTCATGAGCTTCCACCATTGTTTCGCAATTTGCAAGTCAAATATGGTCGCCACGATTAGGGTGATCTATACCATATAAAACACTTACAAACCACTTATCATGCGAGATTAAACGGTGCGAAATTGCTACTGAACGTTCCTCCATTAGGGAGGATTACTCACTAAAACAAACGCGATGTAAAACCCACAATGGAGATCGAATATCTTATTAATAATAAACCTCATTCTTTAAAATGTATTTTCTTTATTATTCTAATAAATAAATTCTCATTAAATTCGAAATTTAGAATTAAAATTCAAAAAATAAGAATTTAATATAATATTTATAAAATTATACTTAGATGGTGATTGAAATAAAATTAATTATTTCTATCTTAGTAATAATCTTAAATATAAATATTAAGGAAATTAATTTAAGTTGAATTAAATTAAATAATTAGCAACTTAAAAATTTCCTTTGAGAATATATTTATTGAGTTCGAAAATTAAAGTATATAAAAAATACAATTTTCGAAAATAATAAAAATAGAAAAGAAATACTTCAAGCAAAAATATCACCTATCTAGATTTTTTTTGACTAGTTAATTCAATTTCTAATAATATATATTTTAAATTATTTTATTTTAAATTAATCAACTAAATGAAAAAAAATCATTGATTGTAGTTGGTCCAAGAATTAATTAAAATAAATAATTAATTTACAACTCAATCTATTTTTCAGAATAAAAATTCGAAAATATTGCATAATTAAAATGTAATTTTTCGAAATTGATTAATAAAATAAAGAAAAATATATATTGAAAATTATGTAAATTTAAGTTGAAAAATTAAATTTCAACCTAAAAATAATTTTCTATTTAATTAAGTGTCATAAAAAATAAATATTTAAGTATCATGATGAAAATCAACTTAGATATTTAAATTTTTCAAGTTAATTAAATGTATTAAATTCAAGAAATAATAATTAAGTGTAGGGAAGGCTTAATTATTAATTTCTAGTTTAATACTAGGAAAAATATACTTAATAAAATTGTACCAAAATTAATTATTTAAATAATTAATTTCACAAAGTATAATATTTTCCTATTTAAATATTAGAAATAATAAGTAGTCTAGAAATTACTATCTAGAAAATATCTTATTTGACTAAGTATCTTTTCAAAAATTTGAAAAATATCTAATTTAAGTTACATAGAAAAATCTAGAACTTAAATAATTTCAAATTTAGATTTAATTAAATATCAAAAATTAAGTTATAACCACTTAATTTGAAGATATCTTTTTAAGTTAATATTCGAAAAGATATTAACCTAAAAAATATCTAAAATATTCCATTTTAAGTTAATATTCGAAAAGATATTAACTTAAAAAATATCTTAAGAATCTTTAATAACTAATTCCTAGGATTCCTCAACTTGATTTAAAATTTAAATAAAATATTCAAATTTAAGTTAGATAAGAAAAATCAGTTGTTACAACTAATTTATAACTTAAATAGGAATATTTAATTAAATAAGCTCCAGAAAGAATCTAGTTAGTTAAAATTCTATATTTAATTAAATACAAGAAAAATACAAATAGTTTGTCTAGAAATAATATCTAAACTAAAAGTGTTTTTCTTAAAATTAACTTTAAAATATTAAAATGAAAATAAACTTTCATATATTTTAAAAGTTAATTATGTTGCTAATTCAATTTTATTAGGTCAAACTAATACAATTAACCTAGTACAGTTATTTAAATCAGGCAAATGGGCCTTCACAATTGGGGTAGTTCATGTGAGGGGGTGTTGGGTTCAGTATGTCGTACCCACTTCTATGGCTCCCAACTCTCACACAAGGCCCAAAAGAGAGGAATTTAAATTAAAATAAATAACTGTTATTAATTGAATAGGTCCAATAACTAAATGGACCTAAATAAAATCTATCATGGTGTGACATTTTATTTAGCAACAACCTATATGCATCTATATTAAAACAAAATAAACATATAGACTCACACAGGCACACTTTGGATGGATCCTATCATGTTGCTAGGTCATACACAGATGAAAGAAGATTGTAAAATTTACCTGTTACAAATTATTATCTTGACCAAGGGAGCCATCAGATCATTAGATCTGGCAAAAAGTAACCATGGCTATTTGCAATCAAGTAATAATAGGTTTTAAAAAACTTACACACAAGCTAAAACCACATACTCCTGCAACAAGGTTAGTTGGATAGTTGGAAGTAGGATTTTTTTTTTAATTTTAAATAAATAAATTTTGAAATTAAAAAAAATAAATTTAATTTTCGAAAAGAATAAAATAAATATTTATTTTCGAAATTAAAAAAAAAATATTAATTTAAATTTCGAAATTATTTAAAAAAAATATTTAATTAAAAATTAAACCTACAATTTTGAAAAATTAGGTTTCAACCAACCTAAATATCATTTCAAAATTTGCTAACTACTTTTGAAAATTAAATGTTATTTTATAAATAAAAATTAAATAAAAATTAGAAAAGATAAATTAAATATCTTTTTCAGATTTTAAATTTAATTTGAATAAATAAAATAACAAAATTTAAAAGTTAGCAAAATATCTTACATCTATTTAAAATTACATGATTATAGTTATCTTATTTTAAATTTAAATAAGGTCAAATTATTTAAAAAAAAAAATTAATTTAAAAATAGTTAAAATTTGACCTTAAATTTAAAAATAAAATAAGATATAATCAAATTTAAAAATAAGATAGATAATTAAGCAATAAGATAGATATTTACTAATTTCAAAATTCAAATTACACTAATATCTTGAATTAAATTTAAAAAAAATATTAAATTAATTCATAATGATAATTAGAATTGAATTAGGAATAGTAAAAAAATATTTGGGCTATATCGAACAAACAAGATAATCTTTGGGTTAAATGGATTGACGCGATCTACTTGAGAGGTATGAGTTTTTGGACAGTTGAGTTTATGCAAGATGCTAGTTGGTATTTTAAAAAACTCCTTCGTCTTCGTTCAACTGTCAATGAGTCTAAGCTCGCAGCTGCCACGGTGAGAAGTAAGTTCAGTACCAAATCCTTTTATTTCTCTTATGTCCAAGCTCAACCGGTTGAGTATGCCAGAAATATTTGGAGTAGAATGGTCCTTCCCAAGCATAGATTTATAGGTTGGCAAGTGGTGAACAATTAACTGCTAACCAGGGACAACCTCAGCAGGTTTTTACCGATCTCCTCCCCCTTGTGCCCGGTCTGTTGCAGCGAAAACGAGTCGCACCAACACTTGTTCAGTCACTGCAGTTTTACTCGTAGGCTGATCTGTGAGATTACTAAATGGTGTGGCCATTTTGATTGGCCAAGTGACTTCAACGGATGGTTTTCTGAGGCTGCTAACACATTGCAGAAAAAAATCATCAACTCTGTTATTTTGGCTACAATTTACACGGTTTGGGTAAATAGAAACAAGTGTGTTTTTGATCTGAGTTGTAGGACAGCTAGCAGTTTGAGTAAAGAGATTAAGGCTAGTGTAAAAACTAGATGTTTAATTGGTTGTAATGGGGGAAAAGGGAAGCTTGAAAGCTACATCCATAATGTAATTTCCAACTGGTATTAGGTAGCAGTGTTTCGGCTGCTGCTGTGCTGAGTTTGTTGTGTGTTTTTCTTGCTTGTTTGAATAAAGAATCTCCTTCTTGTTCAAAAAAAAAAAAATATATATATATATATATATAAATACAAAACTATACAAAAAATCGGAAGTTAATTCCATGAAAAAGCATGAAAAATCGAAGAAAAACGAAAAAATTGTGAGCTGTACGGACAGTTTTCCCGATCACAGGAAAAATTTCAGCACAACTCCGATTTTTCTGAATCTTCAAAAAATCATAACTAATTCAAATTAAATCGAAATTGAGTTCTGTAAAAAGGTAACTTGCTTAATTTTTTCCATACTATCCAATAAAAATAATTCCAGAAACAGAATTGCAATTATTTTTCACGAAAATTTATAAACATCAATCAATCATCAAATAACACTCAATACAACATGATATCATCCAAAAACAAACAAACAATCGCTTTAAAGTCCAAATTTCTTGCAAGTAAATCAATTACCATGGGTCTGAGGCCAGTTGTTAGAAATTTATTTTACCAGGATCTTAGATCTACTCACAAGTATGTTGTTTAAACACCCTAAATATGAACTTTCTAAAACGATAAATTAAACACATATAAAGTTAAGAAAACCTTACATTGATGCAGCGGAATTAATGTCTCCTTCCACTCAGATCTCTAACCCTTGTATCCTTTCTGTAGCAGAGTATAATCAAGATCTGAGCCCGAATGTCCTTCTTCTTCAAGTTTGATCCTTCACAGTCTTCCAATCTATGATTGAGTTACTGCTTGTTGTGTGTGGGCACTTACTCTTTCACTAGGGTCGAAATTGATCAAGGAGAAAAGAAGAGAGAGGGTTTCGGCCAGGTATAGAAAGTGGGGAAGGCTCAGTTTTTCTGAAGAGAGAAATTTCTGTCAGATTACTAATGAAAGCATTGTATTGTGACTGAGCCATCACTTTCTATTTATAGGCAACTACTAGGTTTAGGTTAGGAATTATTTGGCATTAAAATAATGAAAATATTAATTTGAAATCCCACAATAAGTGGCCGGCCATGGTGTTATATTGGGCCTCACTTGATTTTGCAGTTTTATCAAATTTTATCTCTATTTTCTCAAAAACGCCAATTTTCTAATTCTAACCTTTTAAATGCCAAAACTAATTATTTAATAACTAAAATAGATTATTAAATAATATTGTCATTTAATTTAATTATTAATTAGACATATAAAGTCCATTAATAAATAAATAAACCTAGAAACTCTTTTCTTTACAATTTCACCCCTGCTTAGTGAAAATTCATAAAATTAGACATAGTCTAACTTTAGAATTATAATTGATCAATCACGAATCAATTAATGAGTCTTACAAGCAGAATGTTCTCAACTAGAATGGGGACCATGGATCTATATGCTGAGCTTCCAATAAGTGAATCAAATTTACAAAGTAAATTCCTACTTATTAATTCTTCGTTGAATCCACTCTTAGAACTTAGAATTGCACTCTCAGACTTATATAGAGCATATTGTATGTTCCACGATATCAATATGCTATCTCATTTAACCATTGTTATAATCTTATTGTGATTTAAAGATCCTCTATATAGATGATCTACATCGAGATGGGATTTCTTTACCGTTCTCACCCCTCAATGTATTTTGCCCCTTAAAATACTTAGCTACCTGTAAATGGTGTTTAGTGATCTAATAATTAGTCAGTTAAACAAGAGCTCATCCATTTACTTCTATTTGCTAAGCTCGAAGGGAATCATCACTTGACTTCTATACACCAGTAGAAGCTATAGATTCCATATTTATGTTCAGCACTCCCACTCAATCATACTATCATGTTCCCAAAATATACGCATCACCCTGACCCAAAAGTAGGCTTAACTAATAAATCTAAGAACATGAATAGCACTCCTGAGTTGAGCCTAAGCATATCAGGATTTAGATTCTTTTAATCTTAAGATCAACTACTGATATTGACTTGGAAAGATATGTATAACGGTAAGTTTGTAATATCTTAACTTAGCTGCAATATCGGTCCAGTCCAATGTATACTCCATACATTCGAAACTAGTATACTTTACTAATGTCCTGGAAAGAACATAACACTTACTCCAAGTGTAAGTACACATCATCGCTGATTATCACATTAGTGTAAATCCAATAACACTGATGAAACAGGGACCAAATCTTTTGATGCATATGATCACAATCACATTCCACTGTGTTGACGATACTGTAATTGTGAATAAACATATGATCTGGATTTAACTGATTTTGTGTGTGTAATAGTAATAAATATATTTAAACCATTAGCATGTAAAATTCATGCAAACATCAATCACTTCAAATTTCTTATATTGATAACTAATCAGATTGTAAAGAGTTTTATTTAGGGCATAAAACCCAACAAAATAAGTCTAACCTAACCCTAGGTGGTTTCCTATAAATAGGTAGTGATGGCTTAAGGGAAAAGATGATGCATCTCATTCCTTCAGTAAAAATTTCAAAGCCTCCTTCACTATCCTAGCCGAAATCATCTCACTTTCTTTCTCTCTTCAAAACCGAAGCCACATAGCGAAAAGAGTGAGTGTCCACACACATCAAGTAGAACTCAATCATAGTGTGTAAGGCTGTGAAGAATCCAGTTTCAAGAGAAGGAGATTTAGACTCAGATCTTGGTGATACTCTGCTACAGAAAGGATACAAGGATTAGAGATCTGAGTGGAATGAGACATTATATTCCGCTGCAACCACTGTAAGGTTTTGATAACTCTATGAAAATAGAGTTATTTATATCTTTTTGGGCATTAAATTTGTTTTGTTCTCAAGTATTTTTAGTTTATTTTAGTGACTTTTATTTGGTTTTATTTAGTTTTGCATAAATATTAATTTTAGTATTTTTATATTAATTTTGTAATATTTTATCAATTTTATTTAGTTTCTCATTTTATAAGTGTTAATCTCAATGTTGTGTATTTTTGTAAAAAAATCAATTGTAAAATTTGGACTTATTAAGTGTCAAAATGGTCAAAATAGAGAACAATTTGAATTATGTGGTTGATGTAGTTGATTAATTTACCAAAATCCAATTAAGGCCCAAATATCTTTTTTTTTTCAAAAGTGCATTGCATTTATTAATGGGTTGTTATGTTTTTAGTGTGATGAGGGTTTAAAAAATAAAAAGAAAAGACAAATAGAAGGTGGGCTAATCTTTGTTTTTTCTTTTGTAATTGGGCCTAGGTGAATGGTTGTGAGAGAAAAAATTATGACATATGATATATATATATATGCATATATGTAATGGAAAGAAGGGAGGCGTGAAGGATTTCAAAGGGGCGGCTGAGTATTGGTCTGCTACAGCTACATCTACAGCAAAAAATAAAGAAAAAGAAGAAGAAAAAGAAAGAAAAAAAAAGAGAGAGTTTTATTTGAGTGTTAGTTTTTAGTATTTTTATTTTGAGATTGGCAAAAATTAAGAGGAAGAAAAAGAGAAATTAGGAAGAGGAACTTAGAGTCTTGTGGCAACTCCAAATGGGTTTTATTTCTATCTTTCTCTCTTTTTCAACTTTGTAATTTTTGCACAATCTATTATGAGTTAATTTTCTTTTTGTTAGAATTATTTTATTGACTTGAATTGTGATTTGATATTTTATTGCTATGTTTTAGTAAATTGGTTTTGTTCATTCAAGTATGTTTATTGTGCAATTGCTTACTTTTGTTTGATCACCATTAGTAGGTACTAGCTAATCTTAATTTTGGAAAAAATAGGGTTAGTGGAATTACTTGAATGATGCATGAATATCACTTTGGAAAAATATGATTTGTAAATGGCATAGGAATATGTTATTAACCTTGTATGACTTGAAGGAATTATGCTTAAATTGGTATTCTTAAAATTAATTGAGCATAGGAATATGTTAATTAATTAGAGAATCAAATCATAAATACTTTGGAAAAAGGATTATGACATTTTAAATTCCTAGTTGACATCATCAATTTGCAATAATACTCATTTGCACCATTATATCAACTTTGCATTTTTTAGGTCAATTTAATAGTTCTAGCTTGTTTTATTCATAGTTTGTGTTTGTTAATTTTTTTTTACATATTCTCATCACTTTATTTTATTTCATTTTATTTTATTTGTTGAAACCAATTTGTGAGTAGTTAGTTTTATAAATAAATTTCCAATTTTCAATCCCTGTGGAGACGATACTCGATTTATCACTTTATTACTTGTTACGATTGTGTGCACTTGCGTATACAAATTTTCACAACAAGTTTCTTATACTTTATATGTGTTTATTTCATATCATTTTAGAAGTTCATACTTGTTAGTAAATCTAGATCCTGGTAAAATAATTCCAGCACCCGGAGGCATGAGTCATGTTGGGGGGAGGCTTGTTGGTGCTTGCGGTGACCGGAGGAGGAGTTTGATCCTAAATCTCAGTCTCAGGAACCTCAAGGTCAATAGGCTGAGAGGTTTTCTTCTTTTTATGAGCAGTGGCTTTTCTTTGCCTTTTAAGAGGCTCCACCTCGATATCTAAAGGAGCGACCGAATTGGTCGCTCTCTTCTTCCCTTTCCTCTGCATAACATCCTCGAAGTGCATGTCTGCGAGTTAAGAAAAAGTGTTAGCACTAATTATAAATAAGTAAAAGGGGAGTTTAGGGTATAATTTTCTGTCTAAGGAATTTACCATAGTCACTAGAAGACGAGGTATGACTAGAAGATGGGGTAGAAGGACCATAATATCCAGTAAAATCCCTACAACTTGTGATCTTGAATATATTAAAGGAATCAACTGGTTCTAAATCCCAGCTCGCATCTAAGTGACTTGCCCTATCCATCATGGTACCATATTGCTCGACTATACCATAGTACGAATCATTACAATTAATCTGGACATGGAATCTGGGGTACCAGTTGTCAAACCTATGGGTTATACGATCTACAAGGAGTGGGTTCCAAATATAAAAATTAAAGCGACTATCACAAAATGTAACTAGAGTGGTACGCTCAGCCCTAAGCAGTGTGGGTGACCAACCACATTGATTACCTTGGGATGCTCCTTCACCAGCTTCCCGAGGGGCAGTGTTTAGAAGGTACAGTGCCTGAGCCACGTGATCCCGAGCTTTCTCCTCGTCAAGGATAGGAACCTGCTGCCAAGAAGAATACTTGGGACACTTGTAATCACAAGTAAACTCCTTGTCAGTCAGGAGGTCCAAGGACCTTAGATTGACTTCGCTTAGAAGAAAATAGCATGACCTAAGACCGTAGGGAAGAATTAGCAAAAGCCTGTGTCGCTCGGCCATCTCAGGAGTGGGGACAGGTGGGTCAATGGTTTTCTTCTCTGTTCGAACCAGGCTCCGTCGATTTCATGGATGTGGTTCTATTTACGTGAGGGTGGGAGGTACTTCGATTCAAGGCTCTTTCTCTGTGTCTGGCGTCGGTGGGCCCCTATTTAAGGCTTCGTGGAGGTGGGAGGCACTTCGTAAGAGAGGAGACAGTGGAGATGGGTGGACTACGAAGGGAAGAGACAAGAGACAAAATAGAGAGAGAGAGAGAGAGAGAGAGAGAGAGAGAGAGAGAGAGAGAGAGAGAGAGAGAGAGAGAGAGAGAGAGAGAGAGAGAGAGAGAGAGAGAGAGAGAGAGAGAGAGAGAGAGAGAGAGAGAGAGAGAGAGAGAGAGAGAGAGAGAGAGAGAGAGAGAGAGAGAGAGAGAGAGAATGTTGAAATAGGGAGGGTATTTTGGAAAGGAGAGAAAGATAGGTACAAATTTCCTATGGTGTCTAACTTTGATTTATATTTTAGTTGTAGACAATGTAAGTGTGATTAATCAAATTTTCTTTCCGAATTGATTGAATTGATATTTTTTTCAATCTTTTTATTCTATTGATGTATTAAACTCATTGTTATTAATTTAGAGTATGTTTGCAAAAAAAGGAAAAAAATAGAAATATCAAAAAGAAGAGTAAATTACGGTAAAAATACCTAAGTTTTACTCTGAGTAGCAAATAAATACCTAAGTCATATTTTTGGCGGTAAAAATACCTTCTGTTAGAGTTCTGGAACTTCCGTAGGTACCTGGGCGTTAAGTGCCAGGTAAGTGCCCACTTGTCATCTTCTCATTGGTCCAAATTATTTAATTTTAATTTTTTAATAAAATAATATTTAAATGTTGTTAAAAAATCAAAAGCCATATAAATATATAAAAATTAAAGAAAACTAAATAAAAAAATCAAAAAGTTTTTTTTTTTGAAAGTAATATAATGTTTAAAAATAATTAAAGTATAAAAATCATTAAAATAATATAGTAAAATTAATTAAAACTTTTTCAATAAAATAAAAACATAGCTCCATCTTCACCAAACCAAAAAACCCAGAAATCAATCAAACCAAATTCCATTGTCGAACCTCTACGAACATCGCAGACGAAGCTCCATCACATTTGCTGACCTCCACGAACCCTGCTTCTCATTGTCTTTCCGCGAACCCAAATCTCGATCTCATCCCTATCAATCTAGAATAACAAAAGGGAAGGGGAAAAATACTTATCTCATTTTAATCATCTCGAGAGTGCGGCGGTGAGAACTTTTAAGGTTAGGCTCGCGAGGGGTCAAAGATGGTTTGTACAGGCAAAAGACGGGATAGAGGAGGTGGCCAGAATTTGGGTGCTTCAGATCTGGTTTGCAATTTTGAAAAATCTTTTGTTTGAGATTTCTTATTGTTTCTGTCAGATCTAATGGCTTTAATATCTAAAATATATTTCTTATCTTTCGAGGCTTCATCTCGCACTTCAATTCATCCCCTGAATCAGATTTGGTGCTACGAAGAGAACACTTGAAACTTCCTTAGAGATCCAACGACGGTGTGGATCACTCCTCTGAGGGCATTCTGAAACTTCAGTAAACGATCAGAGCCAATAGTGTACCAACGATCGGAGCTCTAATATGAACTACTTTATTTAATTTGTGGTATACCCAGTTACTCATTTGTGTTGTGTTATGCACATGAACTGCTAGGTATGGATTTGAGTAATATTAGAATTTTGTTTATGAATTTTTTTCTTCTGGTTATTTGTTTATGTTATTATTTATTAATGTGGTTTCTGTAAGTTAGTGTTTTTTTGTTTTCTACTGCATATTGAAAAAAGAAAGAAGAAGAGATGATAATGGTGGAATGAGAAGAAGATGAGATACATTTAGTAATTTAGGTTTTTCATTTTAATTAAATAATTAGCAATTTAGTATTTAAGAAAACTTTAGTTTTAACTTTTACTTTTTTTTAAAATATTAAATTATATATATATATTTTTTAAAAATTTTAAAGTATATTTTAGGGTAAATACCATTTTGGACCCTGTGTTTTGTAAAAGTTACAGATTGGATCCTGTGTTTTGTTAAATGACAAAATGGACCTTATATTTTCTAAAATAGTAAAAATAGGACCCTGAGCTCAATTTTTGACAACTTTTTTTTTTTTTAATACAACCAACTTGAAGACAATGCTTAATAAGAACAGATACAAAAAATGTAAACAGTTTTGTCATAGCACTTTTAGATCGGATTAAAATTAAACTTTATTTTGACAAAAAATCAATTCAGGGTCCTATTTGTACTATTTTAGAAAATACAGGGTCCATTTTGTCATTTAACAAAACACAGGGTCCAATTTGCAACTTTTGTAAAACAGAGGGTCCAAAATGGTATTTACCCTATATTTTATATGCTTTTATATTAATTTTAAATATTTAAATACTATTTTATTAAAAAAATTAAAATTAAATGATTTGGACAAATGAGAAAATGACAAGTGGGCACTTACCTGACACTTAACGATCAGGTATGTCAGAACCCTAGCAGAAAGTATTTTCATTGCAAAAAATTTAACTTAGGTGGTGTTTGGTTCACATGATATTCATTGGAATAGATTTGCTATTCCTTAAGAGAGCTCAATCAAGTAGGGCTGTACATCGGTCGGTTTTGGCGGTTTATCCTATATATTTTCTAACCCAATCTAAAGTTCGGGTTGCTAAAATTTAAGTGCAACCCGCCCAATTTAAAAAGAAAATCTATAAACCGACCAACGGTTTGGGCGGTTTGGTCGGGTTAACCCGCCCAAAGCCAAACTTTTTTTTTTTTTTATTTTTAGTTTTAAAGTCGAAATCAATAAAAATTAAAAAGATAAATTAAAAATATCACATTCCACCAAAGTACAACACCATATATATGACTTTAAAACTAATAATTAAGTATATAACTTTATATCATTATATATTCAATCATTTATGTTATATATAACAAAAACTAAAAAGTTAAAAAAATAAAATTAAAGGTGCAAAATCGGGTTGGTCAGGTTGGTCGGTTTAATTGGACGGGTTGAACCTATTTTCAACCCGCCCAATTAACAGATTGGGCGGTTTGTAATTTTTTCGGGTTATTTCGGTTTGTAATTTTTATCGATTTTTTTGGTTCGGTTTGGGCGGTTTACAAATTTTTTTGTACAGCTCTACAATCAAGTGTTTGGTTTCTTTATTAGAACTTGAAAGCCCATTCCAAAGGAATTACAATTCACCTGAACTAAGGATTTGCTTTTCCACTATAAAATCATTTGAAGCTAATTCCATACTAACAAAAGTTTATTTTACCCTATCAATCCTTCTCCACTTCTCACCTTACCATCATATTACTAATTATTTAATATTTATATGTAATTTTATTATTTTATTTTTAAATAATTAGGTTTAAGAATGTGCACATTTCCTTCACATGATAAATATATTTTTTTTGTTAAAAATATTATTTATTTGTTCAATTTATAAAAATAATGGTAATTTAATAAAACAAATATAATTTTTGAAAAGTAAAGGGTAATTTAGTCAAAATAATAAAATTTTTATTCCATTCCATGTAATACCAAACATGATAATTCCTATTCCGTTGTTGATTCATAGTTTTTAACAAATAAAAGAATAAAAATTCCATTTCATTCCATTCTTATTCCTATTCCCATTTTTTTTCCCATTCCATTTCCATTCCATTTCCATTAAGTAACCAAACGCCACCTAAAAAGAAATGAAATGTTACTAAATATTATTCCAGGATAAAATTGTCATTTACAAAAAAATGATATGCCCGAGTCATTAAGGCCGCAAGGCTCAGTATCTGGTTCTGGGGTTTTGTGGGTGTTATAATATTCGTCGAATTTCCCCAAAAGCAAGAGAACTTTTTGGTGACCCTTCTTTTCCTTCTTCTTTCTCTTCTCAACCGGATCGATTTCATTCTCTCTAATCGGGAGTTTTGCTCTGCTTCTGCCGTAGCCATGGGGAGAGGAAAGTACAAGAGCAAGCCCACGGGTCACCGCAATTTCTCGACTCCCGAAGAGATGCGTAAGCTCACCAAATGCCCTTTTGCTTTCTACCTGGTTCTCTTGAATGTATCGATTTGTTTTCATATTTTGTTCCTTTCTTGTTTATACTGAAACCTGCATCTGATTTGTTGTCTGGCTTCATTGCTACGGACTTTATTCTTAACTTTTCTTGATTTGTTAGTGAAGAGAAGGATGCTGGGTTATTATTGCTTGCTAAGATTTGTTATTGATATTTGAATTGTATTGATTTGATAAATCTAATCCTTGAACATTTTGAGTGTTTTGTGAAGTTTGAATTTGAGCAGTTAACAGTAAAATAAAACGTTTTTACTTTCGTGTTTCTGGCTTTCATTTTTCATTTATTATATTCTTTGAATAAAGATTTGTAATAATTCTTGAGCTCGAGTCCATGAGAAAGATTGCTGATATTTGGGAGTATACGTATTTCTGATCCATTATATGAATTGAAATACAAGATTGCTTCTTTTTCTTTCTTTCTTTCTCTTTTTTTTTCCTTTTTGAGCAATCAAATTCAAAATTGTTGACGTTTGTCAACTTGGGGAAGCTGATACTGATTTTTTTAGGATGATCTGGGTTATATTTTATCTTGAAGGTGCTTTATTGTAATTATTACTTTTTGTTTTTTGGTGGTGAACCGTTTTTACATCAGGATTTGTGTTTCGCCTTGTCGGTTTTCTTGGTTCACAACATGATTTTTCTTTTTAGAGCTCATAATCGTGAGATAAGCTAGTAAAAGTTAACCTTTTATTCATGATTTTTGTTGATTTTATTCATTAAGAACTACTGTATTTTTTGTGGGAGGTATAAGGGACACAAAGGGGAGGGGAGAGGGGGGGGGGGGGGGGGTGGGTGGGTGGGTGAAAGACTTAGTGGATGAAGTTTTAGTGTTCTTGTGTGATGATGGGAGGTGTTTTGGGAGATATGGGTTTAATTGTAAATTGTACATATTCTTGTATTTCTTTATAATTGGAGAGAAAGTTTAGTCCGTAGTTTGGACAGGGGGGGGGTGGGTGGGTGGGTGAAAGACTTAGTGGATGAAGTTTTAGTGTTCTTGTGTGATGATGGGAGGTGTTTTGGGAGATATGGGTTTAATTGTAAATTGTACATATTCTTGTATTTCTTTATAATTGGAGAGAAAGTTTAGTCCGTAGTTTGGACAATTATTATTCTCCATAGTCTATATAATTTGATAAACAGTGTGATCCTTTTATGGAAAGGATTTTGGGAGTTGACGAATTGGTTTGGTTATGCCGTATGGATGTTATCATTAGTTTCTACATACTTGTCATCTCCTTTTTCTCATATCACACACTAGAAGAGTTACTCCATTCTCATCTTATTTACTTTCCTTGGTTATGTACCTTTCAGTAGTCGTTTGCTCTTATTTTCATTCCTACCAAATAATGAGAACTGGTGTGTTTGTTCTCCCTTGTGTTAGGCCTGTTTTTTTGTGGGCTGATTATGGCTATTTTTTTAAAGCTTTTCTAATAGCTATTTTCATACTTTTAAATGACTCTAATGGACTTTAGTTTGGGTCTTTTGAAACAGATTTTTATTATAAAAAACAGGAAAATATAGCCCTAAAAGCCCTAACCCTCTCATATGGAATCTCTCATCTCTCTCCTTCTCAGCCAAGTCCCTCCCTCCTCAGTCCTCATCAACCTCGCAAATGTCTTCAGTCTTCTTTATATGTTTAGAACTTCCACCATTTTCAATTGAATTTTGTACCTTTTATAAATTTAATTTATGCTTTTAAGACTTAACTAGTAATTTTCATGAATTTGATGACTTTGATATGGTAATATGTGTTGTTTGTTATGAATTCTATAATATTTAATGAAGTTTTTCTTGTTATTGTTGAGGCGGACGCCTCAACACGCCTTGAGGCATACACCTTGTGGGATTAAGGCAAAACGCCTCGGTACCCGATTCTATGTTTCAAAACTTTGCTTTGTTATGTACCTGTCAGTAGTCATTTTCTCTTTTTTTCATTCCTACTAAATAATGAGCACTGATGTGTTTGTTCTTCCTTCTGTATTCTTTAATATCTATAGTTTTTTTCTTAGATTTCCTTGTACTTTTATTATGCGCATGTGATGCAGTAAAAGAGTTCCAAAGCCAATGTGCATGAGATGGGGGGGAGAGTTTTCAATCCATTGTATCTATTATCTTGTTTTTTTTTTCTTTTGAAATTCTTATATACATGTCACAAGCTTGTACTATCAGACTTCATAATGCTATAACCATTTGTTTATCATATAATTGCAGTTGCTGGAACTTCTACTCGCCCTCGCACGTTCAAAAAGGTCTTTACTCTCTCTTCAACCATAAATGCAAATATATATATATACATATAATATACATGTCTATGTATGTTGTAGTTAATCTTAGTTCCACGATGCTTATTTTGATTAATCTTTTTGGCTTAAGCATGTTATTCTGTTTGATATTATTAGCAAGAAGTTGAGTATGAGGAAGAACAAGAGTCTGCAGAAGAATCCGGCGAGGAGTCTGGAGAAGAATCAGATGGAAACAATGAGGTTCGCTTGGCTTATTGTCATTGTTGAGATATTTCAATGTTTTTGACTGTTTTATGCACGGAACTCATGATGAAATTATATGTTCTGCTGTTCAATAATGAAAGCAGAAGCGTAAAGGTACTCAAGGAATTATTGAGATTGAAAATCCTAATTTGGTGAAGCCAAAGACCTTGAAAGCTAGAGATATTGATGTAAGTTAACAACTTTCCCACTGCACATTGTCTGTGGTGTACTTGTATAGAAATGTAATGCTATTGTTTTGTGCAGATTACCAAAACAACTGAACTTTCAAGACGTGAAAGGTAAATTTATCCTCATTTTCCTTCCTACTCTTGTCTTGTATATTTCTTGATAGCACTATGAAAAAAGTATATCTTAATTTGGATATAATATGTCAATTTGTGGGATTTAAGTTGGAAATATCAATATAACCTTTCAATGAGAAACTATTTCCTTTCCTTGTTTGGAAATTTATGTCGTAAGGAATTTTACACACTTGATTCTTGTGTCTTTCTGCAGAGAAGAATTGGAAAAACAGAGAGCTCATGAACGATATATGCGACTACAGGAACAAGGGAAAACAGAACAAGCAAGGAAAGACCTAGGTAATCGATGTTAAATGTCTTCGGAAATTCTAAGATCTAACTATATATAGATGTGCATGTACACAGTGCACTCAAGTTATTATTTTTAATATTTACTTGGAATATACATACTCTGTTCCTAATATAATTATGTTAATGATGGTGTGAGGCTTCTGACTCTTTCTGTACATATGCTTACACATTGACAGTCCAATGAACATGCTTAAGTTTTAGAGAATGTGAATTGCAGAAATGGGGATAGTTGTGCTATTACTATATTATTATCCTATTTCTAATGTTTTGCATGTGTCGCTTTTGCAGAGCGTTTATCCCTTATAAGACAACAAAGAGCAGACGCTGCAAAAAAGCGAGAAGAAGAAAAAGCCGGTAATAATTATCAAGAACATTGTAGTTTTCTCTTTGCTTATTTAAATATTAAGCATATTGGTATTAATGAATTGGTGATTTGCAGCGAAAGAACAGAAAAAGACTGAAGCTCGCAAATGATCTTGTTGAAAAATCGGTTCTGCTGCGGCTGCCTTGGAATGAGACATAAATGTTTCTTACAGATTTGCTTGCCAGTTCTCATATATATATCTATGTCATCTGTTCGTACTTTTTGCTTGACAGTTTATGTTATTTTTAGCTTGTAACTTTATATCTGCAAGTAGTTTTATTTTGCTTTATTTTATTTTCCCAAGTTATACATTATCATATTTGAGACAGTATAGTTTTAACAACAGAATCTCATTAAGATGGGTGTAGTTATTTTTACTGCAGTACTTCTTTTCTTATAGTTTTCCACCGTTGCTTGTTTTTAAATTTAAATTTGTTCGTGGCATTTAATTTCTCTAGTTTTTGTTGTCAGGTCCTACAATTTAGTATGTGCATGTGTTTGTCGAGTTTCATTTCTGTGTTGTTTTAAAAATGTCAACTTTTTGTTTTTGTTTAATATTTGTCAGATTATAAGCTTTTGAATGATATGAATAGACAGGTACGAAAACTAGGGTGTTTTGGCGCATGTACAAACATTTCAACAACAAGATTTCTATGTTAGTTTGGTGCATTGTTACAAATAGTTTGTGAAGTTTAAACAAGTACTAAGTAATGAAATATTGTAAGTTGCAACTCTTGTTATTTAATTGCTGAAACTACGGAAATCTTCT
The DNA here is from genome assembly GCF_029168945.1 of Cannabis sativa. Lineage (NCBI taxonomy): Eukaryota > Viridiplantae > Streptophyta > Magnoliopsida > Rosales > Cannabaceae > Cannabis > Cannabis sativa. Next base: position 22,169,663 of record NC_083607.1, read on the forward strand.
CATGTAGGAATATTTGAGAATTCTTTCCCCTTTACCAAGTTTTTGTGCCAATGTTAATGTTTGATTTTGGCATTATTTGCAGTAAATTTACAATCTAAACTGTTTTCTGCGCACCGTTCGAAACTTGGGTTTGAATTAACTTTTCTGGAATGTTAGCATTATTAGTCATTTTCTGCCTTTTAATTCAAATATTCATTTAAAAGCACCTATTTATAAATCGTTTTCCGTTTAGGTCTCAAATTTTAGAATGACATTAAAATTATATTTTTCATTCACAGAAATTTAACCTTGTCTTTTATAAAATTATTAAATTAGTGTAAAAAAAATAGTGACTATATTATAGTTATATATTATAATTATTGGACATGTCTTGATAGTAGAGATATTAGTTTTGTCAGAATGTTTGGGGCTATTTTTTCACTTTGATTGTTGATCTAATAGTAATAAAGATGAGAAAATATGATAATAACATTGAACATAATTATAGTTTAATAATATTTTTATATTTTTTTATTCAAGAAAAGAGACTTTTCATTAATCACAAGCAAAAACAAAACCAAGCTTTACAAGGAAACCCGTGAAAGGCCTACACAAAACTAGCCCCAAACATAACTTTCCTATTAAACTATACAGTTTTTGTAAAAAAATTCATCACTAGAGTTCAAATTCCTTTTAAAAACACTATACAACCTATAACGAAGTAACATTTTAATTTTATTAACTATACAAACAACATATTGAAAAGATCCTTTATAAACAAACTTGTTACAATTTTTCCAAATTCCATACACAGTTGCAGCAAGGAGAAAATTATTGACGTAAATTACTAACCCCTTCCTAGTAGTGTTAATCCTTTAGGTCCAGCTTTTGAACTTCTGAGGCCAGGTAATAATGCCAGTCACGTGAAGATCAACTGTATCACTTGAGAAGATAGGATACAATCGAAGAATAGATGAGAATGGCTTTCACTAGTTGAATCACAAACAAGACAATTGAACTCTCAATTGGAACACAGAACTTGGGAAGCAAATCTCAAGATAGAAGTTGAGAATTCAAGGCCTGCCATAGTATAAATCTATGTTTAGGAATACTCAATCTACACTGAACATTCTTTTGATACACAACAGTAGGTTGTTGCACTTTTCTGCTGTAGAGTTTGGAAGCTTTAAAATTACCAGTTTGACTTGTAGCAAGAATACATTTTTTTCGCTAAAATTCTGTCTCAAATGACAAATTTTGCCAATGCTAACTTGTATCCTACTTCAACTTATATCGCCAGAAATTAGCACCCTTCAAATAGATTGTATTAACCCATTTCACCCATAACAAGTCATGCTTTTCAATGATATCCCAAATGTATTTAGCCAAGACAGCTCTGTTCCAAAGAGGGCCTTTTCTAAAACCGAGGCCTCCAAAGATCTTTGGGAGACAAACCTTCTCTCAAGAAGCTAAGTGAATCTTGTTCTTATTACCTTTTAGCCCCCAAAGAAAACCTCTACAAAGCTTCTCCACCTCTTTAATGATACTTTGAGGTAACACAAACATGCTCATCCAAATAGTTCCTTAAGCCTAAGAGAATATAATGGATCAATTGCACACGAACAACGAAAGAAAGATGCCTTGTTTCCCAGGTTAGGAGCTTAAGCTTAATCTTCTTGAGGATGATATCAAAATCTTCAAATCTCCATTTGGTAGGTCTTAAAGGGACTCTTAAGTACTTAAGAGGAAAGCTACCTTCCTCAAACTGAACTTCGAGCAAGATGGACTCTTTTACACCTGTAGGAACCCCTGTCAAGAAGACTTGAGACTTTGCTTTTATTGGCCTGTAAACTAGAAGCATTTCTAAAATCATCTAAGGCAATTTTCAAATGTCTCACTGCTTGAACAGTCCCCTTACAAACACAAGATTAGATCATCTGCAAAACACAAGCTAGTAAGCTACATATATTTTTGTTGGAATATATTTTATCAGGATCTAGATTTACTAACAAGTATGTTTTTAACATCCACATATGAATTTCTAAAACGATGAAAATAAACAAATAAAAGGTATGAGAAACCTTACAGTGGTTGCAGCGGAATTAAATGACTCCTCCCACTCAGATCTCTAACCCTTGTATCATTTCTGTAGCAGAGTATCACTAAGATTTGAGCCCAATTCTCCTTCTTGTTGATTTGATTCTTCACAGTTTTACATACTATGAATGAGGACAAACTTGTTATGTGTGGGCATTCACTCAATCACTAATGGCTGAATTTGTTTTGTGAAGAATGACTTTGGTATTTCGAAAATTCAAGAGGAAGAAGAAGAAGGAATAGGTCTCATCAAACCTAGAGAGAAAGCTAGGTTTTTAGCTTTGGAGTCATTAGTTGGATGATGAGACCTTATCTATCCTTTTATACTAATTTCCATAGGGTTAGGGTTGATTAATCTAGAATCAAAAGTTGATAAAAAAAAAAATGGAGCATAAAACCCTTTAGTGGCCGACCATAATATGGGCCCCACATAAGTTTGGTTTTTGCCATTTTTCTCAACTATTTTATCTATTTTTACAAAAACCACTTTCTGCAACTTCAACCCTATAAATGCCAAAACTATTTATTTAATAATTAAAATAATTATCAAATAAAATTTTCATTTATAATATTTATTAATTGGACTCCACAAAATCTCTTAATTAATAAATTAACCCTAAAATACCATTTCTTCACAATTAAGCCATAACACAGTGAAAATTCATAAACTAGACATAGTCTAATTTTAGAATTAAAATTGATTAATTAAAATCAATGAACTGAGTCTTACAAGCAGTTTGTCTCAACTAGTATGGGGACCATGGACCTATATAACCGAGCTTCCAATAAGCAGATCTAGAATTTACCAAGTAAATTCACTAACTTATTAATTCCTCGTTGAACCACTATAGAACTTTGAATTGCACTCTCAGTTATATAGAACGCTCTATATGTTCCACGATATAGATAGGCTATTAATTATCCATTGTTATAATCCCTATAATTAATGATCCACTATAGATGATTTACATTGCATAGGGACAAAAATATCGTTACACCCTTTCAATGTATTTTATCCTTAAAAAACTTAGCTACCTATAAATGATATTTTAGTGAACTAATATAATCACTAAAATGAGCGCTCTATCATTTTTCTCTATTTAGCCAAGCTCGAAGGAAATCATCGTTTCACTTCTATGTCCGGATAGAAGCTATAGATTCCATATCTATGATTAGCGCTCCCACTCAATTATACTACCGTGTTCCCAAAATGTACGTATCATCCGGAACAAAAGGTAGGCTTAACTAACAAATCAAAGAACACAAATAATACTCTCGAGATCGAACCTAACCATCTCAGGATTGAGATCATTTGATCTAGGATCAACTAGGTGATATTGAATTGAATAGATATTACGGTGAGATTATCATATCTAGTTCAAGTTCAATATCGCTCCCTTCCGATGCATACTCCATACATCCAACCCAAGCTTACTTTAACCAATGTCGTGGAATGGACATAGCACTTATCCAAGGTGCATGTAAACTACGTTGTAGATTATCATATCAGTTAAACCATGTGTATTGATAAATCTAGGAATACATTTAATCACAATCTTGATTACGTTCCACTGTGTTGACAACACAATAAATAAGAATATCTGTGTGATAAGGGATTGGATGAATTTATAAATCAAATAAGTAAATAGATGATCACATGAACCAAATAACATATTAAACAAGTAATGAAATTAAATCTTTTTCTTTATTGATACGAATAGAAAAGATTACATTGAAATAGAGTTTTATTTAGGGCACAAAGCCCAATAAACTCCCACTTGCACTAACATAAAACTATCATTACATTTCAATTAATCCTAAATTCAATCTGTGCTTTTCAAATGTAATGCAGTCAATACTTTGGTGAATGGATCAGCTAGGTTATCTTCAGTGTCCTTTTTCTCCACTAGTACGTCCCCTCTTGCCACATATTTTCTGATGATGTTGTATTTCCTCTCTATGTGTTTGCTTCTCTTGTGGCTTCGAGGCGCTTTACTATTGGCTATAGCAGCAGTGTTATCACAAAGTAAAACCAGTGGTTTCTCCATTCCAGGAACAACACCAAGTCCTGTGAAGAACTTTCTAAGCCAGACAAGTTCCTTAGCAGCCTCTGCGGCAGCTATGTATTCGGCCTCCATGGTAGAGTCTGAAATTGCAGTTTGTTTAGCACTTCTCCAAACCACTGCTCCACCCCCAAGAGTAAACACCATCCTAGATGTAGACTTTCTGTCATCAAGACAAGCCTTAAAATCTGAGTCGGTATAGCCTAAAGGATTTAAAGCACCACCCTTGTAGACTAACACATAATGCCTAGTACTTTTCAAATATTTCAGAATATGCTTAACTGCAGTCCAATGTTCCTCTCTTGGGTTTGTCTGATACCTGCTCACAATTCCTACTACATAGCTTATGTCAAGTCTAGAACATAACATTGCATACATTAGACTCCCAACTGCTGAAGCATAAGGAACCCTTCTCATGTCCTCTATCTCTTGAGGATCAGAGGGACACTGTTCCTTAGATAGACGGATACCAAATCTAGAAGGCATTTGTGCCCCTTTGGCATTGGTCATTGAGAATCTCTCTAAAACCTTATCAATGTAAGATGTTTGAGAGAGAGCAAGGGATCTATTCTTTCGGTTTCTGATGATCTGAATACCAAGAACATAAGCAGCTTCACCCAAATCTCTCATTTTGAATTGAGTGTCAAGCCATTCCTTGATGTCAGTCATTTTCTTGATATTGTTGCCAATAATCAGATGTCATCAATATAATGTTGGAAATTATTTTACCAGGATCTTAGATCTACTCACAAGTATGTTGATTAACACCCTAAATATGAACTTCTAAAACGATTATAAAATTAAACACATATAAAGTATGAGAAACCTTACATTGGGTGCAGCGGAATAAAATGTCTCCTTCCGTTCAGATCTCTAACCCTTGTATCCTTTCTGTCGCAGAGTATTATCAAGATCTGAACCTGGATCTCTTTCTCTCCTTTCTTTAGTGTTGAATCTCCTTCTTGTTGAATGTCTTTCTTCACGATCTTCCTCACTATGATTGAGGTATTACTTGCTGTGTGTGGGCACTACTCTATCACTATGAGGTTCGAAATTATTCAAGGAAGAACAAGAGGGTGAAGGTGGCGGCTAGGTTTAGAGAGAGAAGGCTCAGGTTTTTCTCTGAAGGAAACAAGATGTGAAAGTGTATATTTTCTGAAGCATTCACTATCTATTTATAGCATACCACATAGGGTTAGGCTTGAATTATTTGGCATTAAAATAATGAAAATATCAGATGATATTTCGTATAAAAGTGACCAGCCATGGCTTTATGGATTTGGGCCTCACTTTTGCAAATTTTGCAGTTTTATTAATTCTGCATCTTACTTTCTCAAAAATGCCAATTTTCAAATTCAACCATTTAAATGTCAATTCTAACTATTTAATAACTATAAATAATTATTAAATAATATTGTCATTTATCATATTTATTAATTGAACCATACAAAGTATCTTAATTAACAAATATGCCCTAAAAACTCTTTCTTTACAATTTCGCCCTTACTTAGTGATAAATTCACAAATAGACATAGTCTAATTTGAGAATTATAATTGATTAATCAAAACCAATTAAATGAGTCTTACAAGTAATATTGTCTCAACTAGTGGGGGGGACCATGGGTCTATATAACCGAGCTTCCAATAAGCAGATCAAGAATTTATAACCTAAATTCACTGACTTATTAATTCTTCGTTAAATCCGTGCATAGAACTTAGAATTGCACTCTCAGTATATAGAACGCTCTATATGTTCCACCATATAGACACGTCATTAGTTATTTATTGTTATAATCCTAATTTGATAATTGATCCTCTATATGAATGATCTACTCTGTAAAGGGATTAGATTACCGTAAGACCCTACAATGTATTTTATCCTTAAAACACTTAACCCCGTATAAATGATATTTCAGCTATGTGAAATGAGTACTCCACCATTTATTTTTGTTTGGTCAAGCTCGAAGGAAATCATCCTTTACTTTCTATTCGCCAGATAGAAGCCATAGATTCCATATTTATGTTAGCGCTCCCACTGAATTGCACTACCGTGTTCCCAAAATGTACGTATCACCCTGACCCAAAAGTAGGCTTAACTAACAAATCAAAAGAACACGAATAACACTCTTGAGATTGAGCCTAATCATATCAGGATTAAGATCATTTGATCAAGGATCAACTAGGCGATATTGTCTTGAATAGATATTATGGTAAGTTTAATAAATCTATGTCAAAGTTCAATATCGGTCCCTTCCGATGCATACTCCATGCACCCAACCTGAGCTTTACTTTAATCAATGCTCTGGAAATAACATAGCACTTCTCCAAATGCAAGTAAACTCTGTTGTAGATTGTCATATCAGTAAAACCCCGTGTTCTGATAAATCTAGGAATCTTTATTCACATAGTCATGTTTAGTTTCCAATGTGTTGACAACATAATAAACAGGATCAAGTATGTGAAAAGGGTTTCAGATGAATTTGTAAATCAAATAGACAAGCAATTGATAAGATGAATCAAAACATACACAAATGAATGAAAAATACTTCTGTTTCTTTATTGATGTTGAATAAAATGGATTACATTGAAATGGAGTTTTATTTAGGGCATAAAACCCAATAAACTCCCACTTGCACTAATATAAAACTAATCAGTACATATCAATTAATCCTAAATTCTGACGGTGCTTTTAAAATGCAGTTACTGCCAAGACTTTGGTGAATGGATCTGCTAAGTCATCTTCTGTGTCCACTTTCTCAACCAGTACATCCCCTCTTGCCACATATTCTCTGATGATGTGATACTTCCTTTCTATGTGTTTGCTTCTCTTGTGGCTTCGAGGTTCCTTACTATTGGCTATTGCTCCATTATTATCACAAAGTAGGACCAGAGGCTTTTCCATTCCAGGCACGACACCGATACTGGTGAAGAACTTTCTTAGCCAAACAAGCTCTTTAGCAGCTTCTGCTGCAGCTATGTATTCTGCTTCCATCGTAGAGTCCGATATCGCGGTTTGTTTAGCACTTCTCCAAACCACTGCTCCACCCCCAAAAGTAAACACCATCCCAGATGTAGATTTTCCGTCTTCAAGACATGCCTGAAAATCTGAATCAGTATAGCCTATGGGATTTAAAGCACCAACCTTGTAGACTAATACAAGATTTCTTGTACTCTTTAAGTATTTCAGAATATACTTAACTTGTAATATCCCAGAAAATAAATAATATTTAAATAGACATATTTTATTAAATATGTAATTACTTGGGAAATGAAGTAGGATTATGATCTTACTTAGGTAAATTGTTGAGAAATTATTTAATGAAATACGTTATTTTCGGGCCCGGCAATTGTGAAAATTTGGCGATGTGGTTAGTAATGTCACGAAATTAATGAAAGATCTATTTTGAGTACATCTCGGATTAAGTTAGAATTTTATTAGAATGTCGGATTGGGGAATTAGTGAAATTACCAAAATGCCCCTAGGGTTTCTTTTTTAAAAAAATAAATTAGATTAAGGGAAAAAGGGGTAGCTTAGTAAATTTAAGGTGTTTGACTTTTCTTTTATTTTAAAGCTGCCTATTATTTTTTTTAAAAAAAAAAGAAAAAAAAAGAAAAAAAGAAAGAAAGAAAACCCTATTTAAAGAGTTTCCTTCCAAGGCAAGAAAAAACATTTCAAATCAACATCAAGCTTCTCTTCTTCTTCTCCTTCTGCCGAACCCTAGGAGCAGCTGGGAACCAGGTGAAACTCATCTTATTTCATCCACTCTTGAGCTAATCTAAGCCCTAGAAGCTAGCTAAGTGAAGGTATGATTTTCTACTCTTCTCTTGATTGGTTTTCTTGAGTTTAGTTTAGGTTTTGGTGAAGGTTTTCAATGAATTCTGAGCTGGGGTATAAACTGAGGGTAAGGTAGGTTTTTAGGGTTGAATTGGAACTTGTTTGAATGAAAATTGAGTGAGGTTAATGGCTGGTTGAAATTGGATATGGTTGTTGAGAGAAAATTTAGTTTTTCTTCACTTTCAAGTGTGATTTTGAGCAAATTGATATATTGCATTGAAATAGTTGTTTGGTTATGTTATAATTGCCACAATATAATGTTCTGGAAAGTTTGGTTAGGTTTGGTGGAGGTTTGATTGGTTTTAGGGGTGAAAAACCAGAAATCACCATGGCTGCCAGGAAAAAAAGGCAGGCCGTTTTTCTTGGTGTCTGAAAAACGGCCGACCGTTTTTCCTAGGAAAGGGGGATTTTGGATTTTTCTCTTCAAGTCTGATCTGATTCGGGGTGTCTTTCGGAGTGGAATTCAGGGTGTTTTAGAGATGGTTAAGCTAGTTTGATCTGGGGGAAAGTAGGGTGTGTTCGATTGTGAGAATTAGAGTTGATTATCAGAAATTTGATTAAGGTTTTCATTTGAGTTTTAATTGTCGTGACATAGGACCGGAATTGCTTAGCTTGTTTTCCACTCTGGTCGGCCCGTACTCTTGATTTCTGAACCAAGGTAAGAAAAGTGGTAAGCACCGTATGTGGTTAAAGATTAATGGTTGAATGGAAGTGGCCTTGATTATTATCAAGACTTTGATTAAATATTTAGTAAGCCTAGGTTATGACCTAGGGTTGGAAACGGTTATTACCGTTACGAGTAATTACTCTTGAAACCGCGGTTAGGTTTCTTACTTATCGTTTGCTTTATCGAGCAACGATAGTGACATATTCAGCTCGTGGTTAACGAGTGGTAAAGGGGTACTTTATAAAGTACCAAGATTGTGTAATGTGAATGTGTAATGTGTAAAGGAATACTTTATGATATTGTATAATGAGTAAACATATTGGTATGAGATTAAATTGATAATCATTTTCAGGTAACGTTTTGGTTACTTTTCTTGTTGAGTCTCTGTGACTCACGTGTGCTTTATGGTGCAGGTAAAGGGAAGGCAAAAGTTGAGCAACCATGAGTTTGTGGTCGCAGCAGCAATGTACATACCAGCCGCAGTGACACGGCCCAGTAAACAGGATGCTCTATTTTGATTGTATTTTGGAAGTATAAAGTTTATGTTGTAAAATACTTTAAAACCAGTTTGTGAATATTTTGAAAACAGGGGAACCCCGTAGTCCATATTACTTATCTTTTGTTAAACAGTTTGAAAGTTGAAGTTGAATTATCAAAATTTAATTACCCACACTTTTAGTATAATTACATATTATATAAATATCAGTATTTTATTAAATTTCACACACGTGGCATCCCTGTTGGACAGGGCGTTACATAATTGCATTCCAATGTTCCTGTCCTGGATTTGACTGATACCTGCTCACGATTCCAACTGTATAGCAGATGTCAGGTGTAGTGCATAACATTGCATACATTAGACTTCCAACTGCAGAAGCATAAGGAATTTTCGCCATGTCCTCTATCTCTTGAGGATCAGTAGGAGACTGTTCCTTAGACAGACGAATACCATATCTAGAAGGCTGTTGGAATTATTTTTCCAGGATCTTAGAACTACTCACAAGTATGTCGATTTAACAACCTAAATATGAACTTCTAAAACGATAGAAAATTAAACACATAAAAGTAAGAGAAATCTTACATTGGGTGCAGCGGAATATATGTCTCCTCCCACTCAGATCTCTAACCCTTGATTTCTTTCTGTCGCTGAGTATAATCAAGATCTGAGCCCGAATGTCCTTCTTTGTTGATTCTGAATTCTACACAGCCTTCCTCACTATGATTGAGGTATTACTTGATGTGTGTGGGCACTACTCAATCACTTAGAGGATTTTGAAAAACAGAGAAGGTATAGAGAGAGAGAGTGTGGCGGCTTCAAGATGGTTTTTGAGTGAAAGAAAATATTATCAAAGTGTATTTCAAACCTGAAGCCCTTACCTTCTATTTATAGAAGACCACCTAGGGCTATGGTTGAATTACTTGGCATTAAAAAATGAAAAATAAATGGGAAAAGGGAAGCAAAGGTGGCCAGCCTAGGCAATGTGGAAACAAGCCATCCACTTTTCCAACTTTCCTTTTCCATCATTCCTAGTTTCCCATTTTGTCAAAAACTGCCAATTCCTTTATTCAACCACAGAAATGTCAATTCTAATTATTTAATAATTATATTTAATTATAAAATAATATATTGTCATTTATTTATTAATAATAAAACTAATCAAAGTTTCCTAATTAATAAATATACCCTTCAAATTCTCTATTTACCGTTTTACCCTTAATAAGTGATAAATTCTCAAATAGACATAGTCTAACTTTGAGAATTATAATTGATTAATTAAAATCAATTAAATGAGTCTTACAAGTAATATTGTCTCAACTAGTGTGGGGACCATGGGTCTATATATCCGAGCTTCCAATAAGCAGATCAAGAATTTACAACTTAAATTCACTGACTTATTAATTCTTCATTGAATCCACGCATAGAACTTAGAAATGCACTCTCCAGTTATATAGAACGCTCTATATGTTCCACCATATAGACACGTCATTAGTTATCCATTGTTATAATCCTAATTTGATCAATGATCCTCTATATGGATGATTTACACTGTAAAGGGATTTAATTACCGTAACATGCTACAATATATTTTATCCTTAAAACACTTAACCCTGTATAAATGATATTTCAGCTAAGTGAAATGAGTACTCCACCATTTATTTTCGTTTGGTTAAGCTCGAAGGAAATCATCCTTTACTTTCTATTCGCCAGATAGAAGCTATAGATTCCATATTTATGTTAGCGTTCCCACTCAATTGCACTACCGTGTTCCCAAAATGTACGTATCACCCAGACCCAAAAGTAGGCTTAACTAACAAATCAAAGAACACGAATAATACTCTTCAGATTGAACCTAACCATATCAGGATTTAGATCATTTGATCTAGGATCAACTTAGTGATATTGAATTGAATAGATATTACTGTAAGTTTAATAAATCTATTTCAAAGTTCAATATCGGTCCATTCCAATGCATACTCCATGCATCCAACCCGAGCTTTACTTTAACCAATGTTCTGGAAAGAACATAGCATTTCTCCAAATGCAAGTAAACTCTGTTGTAGATTGTCATATCAGTAAAACCTAGTGTTCTGATAAATCTAGGAATCTTTATTCACATAGTCATGTTTACTTTCCGCTGTGTTGACAACACAATAAACATGATCAAGTATGTGAAAAGGGTTTGAATGAATTTATAAATCAAATAGACAAACAATTGATAAGGTGAACCAAAACATACACAAATGAATGAAAAATACTTCTGTTACTTTATTGATATTGAATAATTTTGATTACATTGAAATAGAGTTTTATTTAGGGCATAAAACCCAACAAAGGCATGTTCACCCCATTGGTGTTGTTCATGGAGATTCTCTCTAAAACTTTGTCAATATAGGTTGTTTGAGAGAGAGCAAGAGATCTGTTCTTCCGGTTTCTAATAATCTGAATACCAAGAACATAGGCTGCCTCACCCAAATCTTTCATATCAAATTGAGTGTTAAGCCATTCCTTGATGTTAGTCATTTTCTTGATATTGTTTCCAATAATCAAAATGTCGTCAACATAAAGGACCAGGAATACTACTACTTGGTCTTCCTTGAATTGGTAAACACAAGCTTCATCTTCATTCTGAAGAAAGCCGTAGGTCTTGATGATTTCATCAAACCTTTTGTTCCATGAGCGAGAAGCTTGCTTTAGTCCATAGATAGACTTATTTAATTTGCAAACTTTCTTTTCCTACCCTGGAAGAACATAGCCTTCCGGTTGCTCCATATAGATGGTTTCTTTAAGCACCCCATTAAGGAAGGCAGTCTTGACATCCATTTGCCAGATTTCATAATCGAATGCAGCAGCTATGGAGAGAAGAATTCAGATGGATTTGAGCATGGCGACAGGACTAAAAGTTTCCTCATAGTCCACACCTTCTCTTTGGGTATAACCCTTGGCTACAAGTCTAGCTTTAAAAGTTTCGACTTCGCCTCCAGCGCCTCTTTTCTTCTTGTAAACCCACTTACATCTGATTGGATGATAGTCATCAGGTGCGTCTACATATTCCCAGACTTTGTTCTTTTTCATGGAATCCATTTCTAAATCCATGTCGGCTGACCATCGTTTCCGTTGCGGACTAGCCATTGCCTGTTTATAGGTTAATGGGTCGTCATCAATATCGTCACCAACGACCATATTGATTTCACCATCCAAGCCATAACGAGCTGGTTTTGTGAAAACCCTCCCACTACGACGAGGAGCGGTGATCTTCTGAACAGGAACTTTGGTAGTAGTTTTCTCAGTAGGTTCGACTGAGGGAGTGGGATTATCCTCTTCTTGAGTGGAAGAGAACGGAACATTGGAAGGAATTATATCTGAAAGCATTTCCTCTAATATAATTTTACTTTTCGGTTTGTTGTCTTTAATATAGTTTTCTTCAAGAAAAGTAGCATTTGTAGATACAAACACTTTGTTATCCTTGTGACTAGGGCTGCACATCTAGACCCGCAAATCCAAAAATCCGACCACCCGCCCCGACCCTCTGCCGAAAAAAGCTGAAAAATTTAAAACCCGTGTAGTTGGGTCGGGTCTAACCCGAAAATACTCAATACGGGTGTCGGGTTCGGGTTTTAAAATACTGTATATATTTAGTCGGGTTTTAACTCGATACCCGAACAGTAGCCATTTAAGCCAAGCTTTAATTTTCATTGTTTGTTTCTTTCTTTAATTATATATGTTTGATTTACATATTTGCCTTCGTCGACGTCTGTGTTTGTTTAAGAAGTCACCAAGTTTTTTTTTTTTCTTTTTCAATTGGCTTGGATAAGAAGAAATACACTTTATTATTTCATAGATATATATGATGTAAAGAACTTTTTTCTTTGTAAGGATACAATGTAAAGAGTTTGAAACGTAAAGAGAAATAATAGAATTAATGGGATTTGAATATACATGGCAGCCATAGCCATCGATTTGAATATACATGAGAACGGCAGACATGCCGACTGTGATGCAAGATTGTGCATTTCAGTGTACCAAAGTGTTGCTCGACTCAGATATACATGAATATAAATTATAGTTTATATTATATATAATGCAATTTTGTATTTAAACTTATATGCTTTAATTCAATAAAGCTAAAAGAAATGTTAAAAATAGAAAAAAGATGGTATTTTTAAAAATTAAGTAGTTTTATTTGGGCCCAAAAATGAATCATTCGGGCTTAGCCTAATAAAACCCGAACCCGACCATATTTAACCCGCCAAACCCGGCCCGAAACCCGCCATACCCGACCACCCGAAATTCGGGTTCAGTTACACATTTCAAACACCCGAAATCCGAAAACCCAAACCCGACCACCCGAAAACCCGACCCGTGTTCAGCCCTACTTGTGACTATAAAACAGTCCACCCCTAGTCTCTTTAGAATTTTCGACAAACATGCAAACTTCAGTTCGTGATTCAAGTTTGCCTTCTTTCTTTCTCAAGACATAAGCAGGGCACTGCTTTAGATGTAGACGTAGACAGAGTTGAATAACTCAACATAGACCTAACCATTTATAGTGGCGTAAACTAGGTGTACGACCATTCCATAGTTCGACGGGTGTCTTAGGGACTGCTTTAGATGGAACAACATTTAAAATGTCATTTGCCATCTGTATAGCATATCCCCAGAAGGACGTAGACAGAGTTGAATAACTCAGCATAGACCTAACCATTTCCAAAAGAGTGCGATTTCTTCTTTCTGCAACTCTATTTTGTTGTGGAGTGCCTGGGGCAGTGTATTGGGATTCAATTCCAAGTTCAATTAAATGATCTTTGAACTGCATATCCATATATTCTCCACCCCTATCAGTTCGCAAGATCTTTAATGTTTTACCTAATTGATTTTGAGCCAAAGCATGAAACTCCTGAAACTTTTCAAATGTTTCAGATTTCTTTTGCATTAGGTAAAGAAAACTATATCTAGAGTAATCGTCAATGAAAGTGACAAAATACTCATAACCACCTCGGGCTTTGACATTCAGGGGTTCGCAAACATCTGAATGCACTAACCCTAGGGGTTTTTTGGCACGCTCTCCCTTTGCAGAGAAAGAACGTTTGGTCATTTTTCCTTCTACGCAGGACTCGCATACTAGCAATTCTCCTAAGACGACATTTTTCAATGGACCGTCTTTGGTTAGCCTTTTGAGTCTATCAAAGCCTATATGACCAAAACGTAAATACCATAGATAAGTTTGATCATCATTATCAATCTCTTTTCTTTTAAGGTTTCTAGGTTTAGCTACATTGAAAAGTTCACTACTTAGTGAGATTTGTGTATTTGGTCTTAAAACATAAAGCCCTTGTTCCATGGGAGCAACACATATATGAAATCCATTACGAGAAATTGAACAATGAGAACCCGAAAAATTCAATATATAAGATTGTGTTCGCAAACATGAGACACTAATCAAGTTTCTACTAAAGTTTGGAATAAATAAAACATTTTCTAAAATTAAAAATTTCTGTTGAAACTTGATACGGGCTTTTCCTCTAGCTTTGATCGACACTAACTCGCCATTCCCAACTTTTAGCTTTAACTCTTCTGGAAGCAGATTTTCCCAAGTTTCAAGCAGCTGCAATGAAGAACATACATGGTTAGTAGACCCAGAATCAACAATCCAAGTGGATTTGTCATTCTCTAAAACACATGATTCAAAGACAAAAGCATTACCTTCGTTTGAATTGTTTAGAAGCCGGGGACATCGTTCTTCTTGATGTCCTTTTTCATTACAATTCGAACATAGAAGATTATATCTGATAATTGTACTTGAAGAAGCAGCTTTGCTAGAGCCTTCATGTTTAATTCTTTTCCTCTGATTAAGATTTGCAAACCCAGGAGGTCCCATTGCAATCAGATTCCGTTCATGAGCTCGTAATTCTGCTTCGAGCTTGTCCATGTCGGAGGAGTTAAAATTGTTGATCATGTAAGATACAACAAATCCATTATACTCCGGAGGAAGACTATTAAGAATGAATTGTACCCATTGTTCTTTTGATAAATCAATTCCTAGTAGATTTGCCTTTTGGAACTTCAGATTCATCATCAACAGGTGCGAGTTTATGCAACTACCAGGATGCATTTTCACACTATAGAGTTCTTTTGCTAAGATATTAACTAGGAGTGGATTGGGGTGAGGGTTATTCATATTGGCACTACAATACATCAATAAAACAGAAGTAAGGTTTTGGTTCAAATAAATTCATACACAATTTCAGAAAATAACAAATAATCACATATGTTATAAAAATACTAAATCTAACATAGTTTATTTTCCAAGGTTTTCAACAAACTGATACAGTGTCCCGTTTAGGCGAGAGTCAAAGCATCATCCATTGAATAGAGTTGTCAATTCATCTAAAATGATAATCATTCTAGCAACCTTTTATTCGATCAAGATTGGAATTCAACGTTGTCCCGTTTAGGCGAGAGTCAAGGCAATTTTATCTTATGAGCTTCCACCATTGTTTCATATTTTGTAAGTCAAATACAGTCGCCACCATTAGGGTGATCCATACCATATAAAACACTTACAAAGCTACTTATCTTTCGAGATTAAATGGTGCTAACTTGCTAATGAACGTTCCTCCATTAGGGAGGATTACTCACTAAAACAAAAGCTATGTAAAACCAACAATGGAGATCGAATGTCTCTTGATTAAAGCTCATTATTTTAAAATATGTATTTTATTTGATCATTTATTCCGTATTATAATAATGAAAAATTACAAATTAAAGTTGGTTTAAATAAAAAATCCAACTTTAATTAAATTTCAATTATTATTTAAATTCGAAAAGAATGGAACAAATTTGAAAATATCTTGTTTAAGTTGTTTAGAAGAATCTAAAATATCCAACTTAAATATTTTTCAAATTAGATTTAATTAAATATAAAATAAAGTTGTAACCACTTAATTTGAAAATATTCCATTTTAAGTTAATATTTGAAAAAAGATCAACTTAAAAAATATCTAAAGAATCTTAATAACCAATTTTTAAAATTCCTCAACTTAATTTTGAAATTTGAAATTCAAAAGATATTCAGATTTAAGTTGATTAGTTAGAGATAACTAATTTTCAACTTAAATAGGAATATTTAATGAAAAATTTAAATTAAGCTTCAGAAAGAATCTAGTTGGTTATAATTCTATATTTAATTAAATACAAGAAAATACATATAGTTTAGCTTAGAATATAATTCATTAAACTATGTTTTTCTTAAATTAATTTCAAAATAAATGAAATTAATTATGTTGCTAATCAATTTTATTAGGTTAAACTAATTTTAATTAACCTAGTACAGTTATCCAAATCAGGCAAATGGGCCTTCACAATTGGGGTAGTTCATGTGAGGGGGAGCTGGGTTCAGTATGTCGTACCCACTTCTATTGGCCCCCAACTCTCACACAAGGCCCAAAAGAGAGGAATTTAACCTTAAAATGAACAACTGTTATTAATTGAATAGGCCCAAAAACTAAATGGGCCTAAATAAAATCTATCAAAAAACTATGATATTTTATTTAGCAATAACAACCTATATACATCTATAACAAAATTAAACATATAGGCTCACACAGGCACACATTTGGATGGATCCTATCATGTTGCTAGGTCATACACAGATGAAAGAAGATTGTAAAAATTTACCTGTTACAAATTATTTACTTGACCTATAGACAATTGAACCATGGGTTAAAATCAGATCATTGGATCTGTCAACAAGTTAACCATGGCAATTTAGATCAAGCAATAATAGGTTTTATAAAACTTACATACAAGCTAAAACACATACTCCTGCAACAAGATGAATTGGATAGTTGGATGCAGGAATTATTTGATTTTAAATAATAATTTTCGAAAATAATTAAATAATAAAAAAAAAATCGGTTTTTATTAAAATAAAATAATAAAAAAAATTTAAAATTAAACCTACAATTTTTGAAAAAAAAATAGGTTTCAATCAACCTAAATATCATTTCAAAAATAATTGCTAACCACCTTTTAAATTTTTAAAGTTATTTTATAAATTAAATATAAAATAAAAAAAAATAAATATTTTTCAGATTTTATAATTTAATTTAAATAAAAAAATAACAAAATTTAAAAGTTAGCAAAATATCTTACTTCTATTTAAAATTACATGATTATAGTAATCTCATTTTAAATTTAAATAAGGTCAAATAATTTTAAAAAAATTAATTTAAAAAATATTTAATATCTGACCTTTAAATTTAAAAAAATAAGATAAAATAATCAAATTTAAAAATAAGATATAAAATCAAGCAAAAAGATAGATTTTTACTTGTTTTCAAATTCAAATTACACTAATATCTAAAATTAATTTTAAAAAATTTAAATTAATTTATTTCTTATATTAGATTTGAATATTGAAAAGTAAGAATTAAAATACAAAACTACACAAAAAATCGGAAGTTAATTCTATGAAATAACATGAAAAATTGAAGAAAACGAAAAAATTTGCGAGCTCTACGGACAATATCCATTGCATACTGTCCGCGCGCAGGCTTGGGAGGACTTGACCGAGGAATGCCGGCGCAGGAGGTTGCATGCAGCCTCTCCGCGCGCGGAAGGCTCGGTTTCAAACACGAAACCGTGTCTGAGCGCGTGCTGTCCGAGGGAAGCCTCTCATGCGTGCGCGTAGGTGAGTGACACCTCCCTGATATTTTTCCGATTTTCAAAAAATCATAACTAATACAAAAAAAATCGAAATTGAGTTCTGTAAAAAGGTAAATTGCTTAATTTTTCCCAAACTATCCAATAAAAATAATTCCAGAAATAGATATTTAATTATTTTTCACGAAAATTCAAAAACATCAATCAATCATCATACAACACACAAAACAACATGATACCATCCAAATAACAAACAAATCGTTTTAAGTCCAAATTTCTTGCAAGCAAATCAATTACCATGGCTCTGAGGCCAGTTGCTGGTAATTATTTTACTAGGATCTTAGATCTACTCACAAGTATGTTGATTAACACCCTAAATATGAACTTCTAAAACGATTATAAAATTAAACGCATATAAAGTATGAGAAACCTTACATTGGGTGCAGCGGAATAAAATGTCTCCTTCCGTTCAGATCTCTAACCCTTGTATCCTTTCTGTCGCAGAGTATTATCAAGATCTGAACCTGGATCTCTTTCTCTCCTTTCTTTAGTGTTGAATCTCCTTCTTGTTGAATGTCTTTCTTCACGATCTTCCTCACTATGATTGAGGTATTACTTGCTGTGTGTGGGCACTACTCTATCACTATGAGGTTTGAAATTATTCAAGGAAGAACAAGAGGGTGAAGGTGGCGGCTAGGTTTAGAGAGAGAAGGCTCAGGTTTTACTCTGAAGGAAACAAGATGTGAAAGTGTATATTTCCTGAAGCATTCACTATCTATTTATAGCATACCACATAGGGTTAGGATTGAATTATTTGGCATTAAAATAATGAAAATATCAGATGATATTTCGTATAAAAGTGACCAGCCATGGCTTTATGGATTTGGGCCTCACTTTTGCAAATTTTGCAGTTTTATTAATTCTGCATCTTACTTTCTCAAAAATGCCAATTTTCAAATTCAACCATTTAAATGTCAATTCTAACTATTTAATAACTATAAATAATTATTAAATAATATTGTCATTTATCATATTTATTAATTGAACCATACAAAGTATCTTAATTAACAAATATGCCCTAAAAACTCTTTCTTTACAATTTCGCCCTTACTTAGTGATAAATTCACAAATAGACATAGTCTAATTTGAGAATTATAATTGATTAATCAAAACCAATTAAATGAGTCTTACAAGTAATATTGTCTCAACTAGTGGGGCGACCATGGGTCTATATAACCGAGCTTCCAATAAGCAGATCAAGAATTTATAACCTAAATTCACTGACTTAGTAATTCTTCGTTGAATCCGCGCATAGAACTTAGAATTGCACTCTCAGTATATAGAACGCTCTATATGTTCCACCATATAGACACGTCATTAGTTATTTATTGTTATAATCCTAATTTGATAATTGATCCTCTATATGAATGATCTACTCTGTAAAGGGATTAGATTACCGTAAGACCCTACAATGTATTTTATCCTTAAAACACTTAACCCCGTATAAATGATATTTCAGCTATGTGAAATGAGTACTCCACCATTTATTTTTGTTTGGTCAAGCTCGAAGGAAATCATCCTTTACTTTCTATTCGCCAGATAGAAGCTATAGATTTCATATTTATGGTAGCGCTCCCACTCAATTGCACTACCGTGTTCCCAAAATGTACGTATCACCCTGACCCAAAAGTAGGCTTAACTAACAAATCAAAGAACACGAATAACACTCTTGAGATTGAGCCTAATCATATCAGGATTAAGATTATTTGATCTAGGATCAACTAGGCGATATTGTCTTGAATAGATATTACGGTAAGTTTAATAAATCTATGTCAAAGTTAAATATCGGTCCCTTCCGATGCATACTCCATGCACCCAACCTGAGCTTTACTTTAACCAATGCTCTGGAAAGAACATAGCACTTCTCCAAATGCAAGTAAACTCTGTTGTAGATTGTCATATCAGTAAAACCCCGTGTTCTGATAAATCTAGGAATCTTTATTCACATAATCATGTTTACTTTCCAATGTGTTGACAACACAATAAACAAGATCAAGTATGTGAAAAGGGTTTCAGATGAATTTATAAATCAAATAGTCAAGCAATTGATAAGATGAATCAAAACATACACATATGAATGAAAAATACTTCTGTTTCTTTATTGATGTTGAATAAAATGGATTACATTAAATAGAGTTTTATTTAGGGCACAAAACCCAACACATAAAGGACTAGGAATACTACCACTTGGTTATCCTTGAGTTGGTAAACACAAGGTTCATCTTCATTTTGAAGAAAGCCGTAGATCTTGATGATTTCGTCAAACCTTTTGTTCCAAGAGCGAGAAGCTTATTTAAGTCCATAAATAGACCTATTAAGTTTGTAAACTTTCTTTTCCTACCCTGGAAGAACATAGCCTTCTGGTTGCTCCATATAGATGGTTTCTTCAAGAATTCCATTAAGGAAAGCTTTCTTGACATCCATTTGCTAAATTTCATAATCGAAGCGACAGCTATGGAGAGAATAATTTGGATGGATTTGAGCATGGCGACTAGACTAAAAGTTTCCTCATAGTCCACACCTTCTCTTTGTGTAAAGACCGCTTAGTTTAATTTGGAAATTAGCAGTTAATCACGTTTAATTATGAAATTATTTATATCTATTTAAATAATTATTATACCGTTATTATTGAATTCAGAGATGCATTTCTATGTCATTCAGTAGTTTTCATAATTTTGCATTTCCGGTGCCTGATATTTTGGAACTCGGTGTTTGGCTCAGTAAAATCACAACTTAGCATGTTAGTAGTTTGGGACGGGTTATTAGACATTGGTAATGTCGGGAATGGCCGGGAATTTAGAATTCCCAAAAATACCCCTTTAGTGTTATTTATGTTACTTTAGTGTGGAGGGGCAAAATGGTCTTTTTGCCCCAATGAAATTTTGTCCTTTAGTGGACTTAGTAAATGAATTTTATGTGTTTATTTTATTATTTGTTGGCTGAAGTATATGGGGGGTAATGGCTTTTATTTCTCATTTATTCAAAAAAATTCTAAGTTAGAAAAATAGAAAATTTTCAAAGCTCTCTCTCTCTCTTTTCGGCCAAGTCTAGGAGCTGCTAGGGCTGGGTGTTCTTGCTTGATTCTTGTGATTTTCAGCAGCTCTTTGTGTAATCCAAGTCAAGGTTTGATCTCTAGTAACTTCTCTTTGTGTTTTCTTGAGTTGTAAGAAAAGTTTGGTGTGTTGCATGCTTAGTTTTTGATCGTTGTTGCTGCTATGTTTATGTAGTGTTTTCAGAGGTTTAATAATGTTTAATTGAGTAGGAATGAAACTGTTTTGATGCATGTTGGGTTGGTTTGAAACTAATTTAGAGTTTTTGTTCAAAAACTATGCTTTTCAAAGTGAATTAATGAAATCTGTTACTGCAGTGGTTGTTGATGCTTATTGTTGTTTTCTGAAGTTATTATATGCATGTTTAGGAAGATTTGAGCTAGTTTGGATGCATGTTATCTAGGTTTAACAAAGTTTGAGTTTGGAACTCAAAGCTTGAGCTTTAATGGTGATTTTTATTTATGTGCGTTCTGGGTGGATTTGATGCTTTAGAAATGTTCTAGGGGATGTATAGAACAGGTCTGGAAGTTTTGGTTTGGTTTGGAGTTGATTTGAGCATTGTGTGAATTTTTGAAGTTCTGCCTGCGAGGAACCGGAATTCCGGTTGTGCATCCGGAATTCCGGATGGGGTTCTGAAATTTCCCAGAACCGGAATTCTGGTTGGGCAACCGGTCTACCGGTTGGGGAAAATTCAGGAACCCTAGTTTTCCTCGATTTTATGTTTTTGAGGGTATTGCCATGCTTTTTACCGATAGGGAAACTTTTAGTTCCTAGTTTAAGTCCCCGGGAAGTGATTTAGCGTATCACTTATAGTGTTGTGATTTTTATGGTTTAGGAGCCTGTAATCCGCCGCGCAGTTAGTTCCAGTCAGGTTGACCGGCACACCTGAATTCGGAATCCAGGTAAGATTAGTATAACGGTATGCATATGTAGATTACATGTTTAGCGTGCATGTAGGAAGCCTGTTAGATTACATTAGATATGTATGTTGGCTACGAACCATCCAATTGTGTCACGTCGGTACATGCTGGAGTATGACCAGCAGCCGGAGTATGACCGGTTCGACCGATTAGGCTCACACTATATCACGTCGGTACAGGCTGGAGTATGACCAGCAGCCGGAGTATGACCGGTTCGACCGATCACGCTGATACTTAGGTTTGTGGTTTCGTACTATTTGATGTATCACGTCGGTACAGTCTGGAGTATGACCAGCAGCCGGAGTATGACCGGTTCGACCGATCAGGCTGTTACTTGTCAATAGTACCATCCCTATGAACGTTCAGAACTCAGTACCGTGTTGGACACGGCAGTTAGGGGGACTCAGTATCGTGTTGGACACGGCAGTTAGGGTTATGATCAGGGGTATGGGCGTCTGATCATGACCGGGATTTATGTATGAGTATTATTATGCTCTTCTTACTGAGTCTGTCGACTCACAGTGCTATGTTTATGTGTAGGTAAAGGCAAGGCTAGAGCTGATGGACCGTGAGCGAGCCGGTGAAGATTGTACATGTCGGGGCGGTTAGGCCTGGAGCGTACGATCCTCGGGACACCAAGGCTATTTTTGTAACTAGTCGCTAGGCGACATTTATTTTGTATAAACAGTTAACTTTTGTAAATGATTTTGTAATCGGGATCCCGAGTCTTTTGTACAAATATTTTATAAGTTTAATTAAAAAGCAAAAATTTTTATTAATCACGTTTTCCATAAACCTCGTTGATTAGCAACGAGCTGCATAACATGTTTAAAAAATCACGTAATACGCCTATGTTAGTTAGGGTGTTACAATTTGGTATCAGAGTCGCGAGGTTGTCTTCCGAAGATCGTCACGACATGTACAATCATCATCAGCAGTTAGCTCGTTCCACGGTTTAGTAAGCCTTTATTGCTTTAGTAGTTTATTTATTTATTTATGAATAAGAAAAGCCTGATAGGAAGCATGTTAGTAGCCTGATAGTAGAATAGGCGCATGTTTCGTTTTTAATTTCCAAATTAAGCGGCATTAGTAATCTCTCCTTGAATACGACCTGATATGCCAACTCTTGGTTTTGCAGGCGATTCTGACTAGATGGACGCCAGGCGGACTACCAGGAGTCAGGGCAATTCAGTGGGGTCGAATCAAGGTCAGGGAGCTCAGTTTCCCCCGCCAGCTAGGGGCCGAGGTAGAGGTCCCCGGGGCAGGGCTCGTGGTCGGGGTGATGAGAACCCGCCATAGGCTGCCCAGGTTCCCCCAGCCGATCAGGGAGCCCAGAACTAGGAGGTTAGGTTTGCTGAAATGCAAGCCAGGATAGAAGAGCAAGACCTCGAGATTCAGAGGTTGAGACAGCAGGGTGCTCCTGCAGTTCCTGTGCCAGTAGTTCCAGTGGCACCTGCCCCTGCTACTCAGGCTGAATTAGTTGTGGCGGCCATCAGATTGGAACCTTTGTATGAACGGTTCTGGAAGCAAGCACCTCCGGTCTTTCTTGGAGGTCCAGATGTAATGAAGGCCGAGCAATGGCTGACAGTGATTACCAAAATCCTGAACTTCATAGGTGTCACCGGTAATGACAGAGTGGTGTGTGCCACTTTCCAGTTCCAGGAGGACGCTCTGGTCTGGTGGGACATGGTGTCTCAGATTCACGACGTCACCACCATGACCTGGGAAAGGTTCCAGGAACTCTTCAACGCCAAGTACTATAATGAGGCGGTCAGAAGCGCCAAAAGGAAAGAGTTCGCCCACCTGACCCAGCGAGATAATATGAGCGTGACCGAGTACACTACTCAGTTCGACCGGTTGGTGAGGTTAGCCTCGGGAATTGTGCCAACCGACTTCAGCAAGAAAGAGAAGTACCTGGATGGGTTAAATGCGAAGATTAAACACGATTTGATGATCACCACTGACGACAGGACCACCTATGCTGAGATGGTGGAGAGGGCACTGCGAGCTGAGGGCGCAGTTGGGTGTATGTCAGAGTCAGCTAGTACTCCGGCGAGTGGCGGGGCTCCTACCCCTCCTGCATCAGGCTTTAGCAGGGGGAGTAGTGGTTCGGCCGTGGATCAGAGGAAGAGAGCATACACTACATCCGGTGGCTCGAGTCAGAACAAGAGGTTCCGGGGGAACCAAAATAGAGGTAGTCGTTCCAGTGGTACTGAGACCCGATTCTCCTATCCCGAGTGCCCTAGCTGCAAAAGACACCATCGGGGTGAGTGCAAAGGTCAGGGATTCTTTCACTGTGGCATGCCCGAACACTTCAAGAGGGACTGTCCCCAGCTCCGCTCAGAGGCACCGAGAGCTCCGGCGATACCCACTCCAGCCACGGTGTTTGCCATCACTCAGGCTGATGCAGATGCCAGTCCATCAGTTGTGACAGGTCAGCTTTCTGTTAATAACTCGCTTTACTCAGTACTGTTTGATTCTGGGGCTACACATTCTTATGTGGCAGCCAGAGTCTTTAGTAAATTGGATAGACCGTGCGATAGATATGAATCAGGGTTTGGAACCCTATTACCTGGCGGAGAGTTGGTTATCTCCAACAAGTGGATTAGGTCTATGCCGATCAGGATAGATGGTAGAGAGTTAAGTGCTGACTTCATAGAGATGAGTTTAGTAGAGTTCGATATTATTTTAGGAATGGATTTCCTATCTAAATATTCGACGAGTATTGATTGCAAAAGGAAGATGGTGATCTTCCATCCGGAAAGCGAAGAACCATTTGTGTTCGTTGGTTCAGTTCGGGGATCTCGGATCCCGGTGATTTCGGCCATGTTAGCTAGAGAATTATTGCATAGTGGATGCTTAGGGTTTCTGGCCGTGGTGGTGGACACCACTCGGCCAGATACCATTCGGCCAGAGGACATCAAGGTAGTTTGGGAATTTTTAGATGTTTTTCCCGAAGAACTTCCAGGGTTACCACCTCAGTGGGAGATTGACTTCGTGATAGATTTGGCACCAGGGGTGGAACCGGTTTCCAAAGCCCCATATAGAATGGCTCCAGCTGAACTTAAGGAGTTAAAGATTCAGCTCCAAGGGTTGCTTGACATAGGGTTTATTCGGCCCAGTGTGTCACCCTGGGGAGCCCCGGTTTTATTCGTCAAGAAGAAAGATGGAACTATGAGGATGTGCATCGACTACAGGGAATTGAACAAGCTGACGGTGAAGAATAAATATCCATTACCTAGGAACGATGATTTTTTCGATCAGCTTCAGGGGAAGACGGTCTTTTCTAAGATTGATCTCCGTTCGGGTTATTCTCAAGAGGAGGACATTCCGAAAACGGCTTTCCGCACTAGGTATGGACATTATGAATTCCTAGTTATGTCGTTCGGACTAACCAATGCTCCTGCAGCATTCTTGGACTAGATGAATAGAGTATTCAAGGATTTCCTCGACATCTGTGTGATTGTGTTTATCGACGACATCCTTGTGTACTCTCAATCAGAAGAGGAGCATGAGTTACACCTTCAGATGGTACTGCAACGGCTTCGGGAACACAAACTTTATGCCAAGTTCAAGAAATGTGAATTTTGGCTATCTCAGGTGTCCTTCTTAGGGCATATCGTCAGCAAAGATGGGATCAAGGTGGATCCCGGGAAGATCGAATCCGTCAGGGATTGGCCGAGACCGAAGACTGTGACAGAGATCAGAAGCTTCTTGGGTTTAGCTGGGTATTACCGTAGGTTCGTGGAAGGGTTCTCTAAAATTTCAATGCCCCTAACCGAACTTACAAAGAAGAATCAGCGGTTTGTCTGGTCAGACAAGTGCGAAGCTAGTTTGCAGGAGCTGAAGCAAAGGTTGATTACCGCTCCAGTGCTAGCTTTGCCTTCAGACAACGAGAAGTTTGTAGTTTATTGTGATGCATCCAGACAGGGTTTGGGGTGTGTGTTGATGCAAGCTGATCGGGTTATCGCTTATGCTTCCCGTCAGTTAAAGGATTATGAACAGCGATACCGGACTCATGATCTAGAGTTGGCCGCGGTGGTTTTTGCATTGAAGATTTGGCGGCATTACCTTTACGGAGAAAGGTGTGAAATCTATACCGACCATAAAAGTCCCAAGTATTTCTTTACTCAGAAAGATTTGAACATGAGATAGAGACGTTGGTTGGAGTTAGTGAAAGATTATGACTGCGAGATTCTTTATCACCCTAGAAAGGCCAATGTAATGGCCGATGCCCTCAGTAGGAAGGGTCCCGGGCAAGTAGCTAGTATGGTTCCGATCTCACCTCAGCTAGCAGAGGATATGGTTAAATCCAGCATTGAGTTTGTGGTAGGTCAACTTCACAACTTAACGCTGCAATCTGATCTGTTGGAAAGAATTAAAGTCGCTCAGATGACAGATCCAGAGTTAGTGAAGATCAGAGATAAGGTTTTGGCTGGTCAAGCCAGGGACTTTTCAGTGTCAGACAGCGGGATGCTTTTGTATAAAACTAGGGTTTGTGTTCTGAATAGTGTGGAACTCAGGAATGAGATCTTTGAGGAGGCTCATTCTACCCCGTATTCTCTGCATCCCGGCACCACTAAGATGTACCAAGATCTTAAATCGTACTTCTGGTGGAGCGGTATGAAGAAGAATTTGGTAGAATTCATATCGAGATGCCTCACTTGTCAGCAGATTAAGGCTGAACATCAGAGACCAGCAGGGTTGTTGCAGCCTTTAACCCTACGTGAATGGAAGTGGGAGGATATCACGATGGATTTTGTGGTCGGGTTACCTAGGACCACGGGTTTGTTTGATTCCATCTGGGTAGTGGTGGATCGATTCACGAAATCTGCTCATTTTCTGCCGGTTAGAACAACATTTACAGTGGATCAGTTGGCGGAATTGTATGTCAGGGAGATAGTAAGACTTCACGGGGTACCGAAGTCTATAGTTTCGGATAGGGATCCGAAGTTCACCTCCAAGTTTTGGCAGATTTTACAACGAGCAATGGGTACAAAGCTGAAATTCAGTACAGCATTCCATCCTCAGACAGATGGTCAGTCCGAAAGGACAATTCAGATATTGGAGGACATGTTACGAGCCTGTGTTATGGATTTTGAAGGCTCTTGGAATAAATATCTACCGTTGATAGAATTTTCTTACAACAACAGTTATCAGAGTACGATAGGGATGGCTCCCTATGAACTGTTATACGGTAGGAAGTGTAGGTCTCCCATTCACTGGGATGAGACAGGGGAGAGAAAGTACTTAGGTCCAGAGTCAGTGCAGCGGACCAATGAGGCAATAGAGAAGATAAAAGCTAGAATGCTTGCCTCACAGAGTAGACAGAAAAGTTATGCAGATCCGAAATGCAGAGATGTTGAGTTCGAAGTAGGGGACCATGTGTTTTTACGGGTATCTCCGATGAAGGGGATCAAACGTTTCGGGAAAAGAGGCAAGTTATGCCCTAGATTTACAGGACCTTTCGAGATTCTCGAGAAGATAGGTTAAGTGGCATACCGGTTAGCATTGCCTCCAGCTTTATCAGCAGTTCACAATGTATGCCATGTCTCGATGTTGAGAAAATACGTTTCAGATCCCTCTCATATACTCAGTTATGAGAGCCTTGAACGGCAGCCAGATATGTCATATGAAGAACGGCCAGTGCAGATCCTGGATAAAAAGGATAAAGTCCTTCGGAATAAGACCATAGCATTGGTCAAAGTTCTCTGGAGAAACAGCAAGGTGGAGGAAGCCACCTGGGAGGTAGAGTCAGATATGAGAGCTCAATATCCAGAGTTATTCAAGTTAGATTTCGGGGACGAAATCCTTTTAAGGGGGGAATAGTTGTAAAGACCGCTTAGTTTAATTTGGAAATTAGCAGTTAATCACGTTTAATTATGAAATTATTTATAGCTATTTAAATAATTATTATACTGTTATTATTGAATTCAGAGATGCATTTCTATGTCATTCAGTAGTTTTCATAATTTTGCATTTCCGGTGCCCGGTATTTTGGAACTCGGTGTTTGGCTCAGTAAAATCACAACTTAGTATGTTAGTAGTTTGGGACGGGTTATTAGATATTGGGAATGTCGGGAATGGCCGGGAATTTAGAATTCCCAAAAATACCCCTTTAGTGTTATTTATGTTACTTTAGTGTGGAGGAGAAAAATGGTCTATTTGCCCCAATGATATTTTTTCCTTTAGTGGACTTAGTAAATGAATTTTATGTGTTTATTTTATTATTTGTTGGCTGAAGTATATGGGGGGTAATGGCTTTTATTTCTCATTTATTCAAAAAAATTCTAAGTTAGAAAAATAGAAAATTTTCAAAGCTCTCTCTCTCTCTCTCTCTCTCTCTCTCTCTCTCTCTCTCTCTCTCTCTCTCTCTCTCTCTCTCTCTCTCTCTCTCTCTCTCTCTCTCTCTCTCTCTCTCTCTCTCTCTCTCTCTCTCTCTCTCTTTTCGGCCAAGTCTAGGAGCTGCTAGGGCTGGGTGTTCTTGCTTGATTCTTGTGATTTTCAGCAGCTCTTTGTGTAATCCAAGTCAAGGTTTGATCTCTAGTAACTTCTCTTTGTGTTTTCTTGAGTTGTAAGAAAAGTTTGGTGTGTTGCATGCTTAGTTTTTGATCATTGTTGCTGCTGTGTTTATGTAGTGTTTTCAGAGGTTTAATCTTGTTTAATTGAGTAGGAATGAAACTGTTTTGATGCATGTTGGGTTGGTTTGAAACTAATTTAGAGTTTTGGTTCAAAAACTATGCTTTTCAAAGTGAATTAATGAAATCTGTTGCTGCAGTGGTTGTTGATGCTTGTTGTTGTTTTCTGAAGTTATTATATGCATGTTTAGGAAGATTTGAGCTAGTTTGGATGCATGTTATCTAGGTTTAACCTAGTTTGAGTTTGGAACTCAAAGCTTGAGCTTTAATGGTGATTTTTGTTTATGTGCGTTCTGGGTGGATTTGATGCTTTAGAAATGTTCTAGGGGATGTATAGAACAGGTCTAGAAGTTTTGGTTTGGTTTGGAGTTGATTTGAGCATTGTGTGAATTTTTGAAGTTCTGCCTGCGAGGAACCGGAATTCCGGATGGGGTTCTGAAATTTCCCAGAACCGAAATTCCGGTTGGGCAACCGGTCTACCGGTTGGGGAAAATTCAGGAACCCTAGTTTTCCTCGATTTTATGTTTTTGGGGGTATTGCCATGCTTTTTAT
Organism: Cannabis sativa; assembly: GCF_029168945.1. Taxonomy (NCBI): domain Eukaryota; kingdom Viridiplantae; phylum Streptophyta; class Magnoliopsida; order Rosales; family Cannabaceae; genus Cannabis; species Cannabis sativa. The sequence goes on from NC_083607.1 coordinate 22,198,687, forward strand.
CGATAGGGAAACTTTTAGTTCCTAGTTTAAGTCCCCGGGAAGTGATTTAGCGTATCACTTATAGTGTTGTGATTTTTATGGTTTAGGAGCCTGTAATTCGCCCATGATTAGTTCCGATCGGAGTTGACCGGCACACCTGAATTCGGAATCCAGGTAAGATTAGTATAACAGTATGCATATGTAGATTACATGTTTAGCGTGCATGTAGGAAGCCTGTTAGATTACATTAGATATGTATGTTGGCTTCGAACCATCCAACTATGTCACGTCGGTACAGGCTGGAGTATGACCGGTTCGACCGATTAGGCTGACACTGTATCACGTCGGTACAGGCTGGAGTATGACCAACAGCCGGAGTATGACCGGTTCGACCGATCAGGCTGATACTTAGGTTGGTGGTTTCGTACTATTTGACGTATCACGTCGGTACAGGCTGGAGTATGACCAGTTCGACCGATCAGGCTGATACTGTAACACGTCGGTACAAGCTGGAGTATGACCAGCAGCCGGAGTATGACCGGTTCGACCGATCAGGCTGTTACTTGTCAATAGTACCGTCCCTATGAACGTTCAGAACTCAGTACCGTGTTGGACACGGCAAATAGGGGGACTCAGTATCGTGTTGGACACGACAGTTAGGGTTATGATCAGGGGTATGGGCGTCTGATCATGACCGGGATTTATGTATGAGTATTATTATGCTTTTCTTACTGAGTCTGTCGACTCACAGTGCTATGTTTATGTGTAGGTAAAGGCAAGGCTAGAGTTGATGGACCGTGAGCGAGCCGGTGAAGATTGTACATGTCGGGGCGGTTAGGCCTGGAGCGTACGATCCTCGGGACAGCAAGGCTATTTTTGTAACTAGTTGCTAGGCGACATTTATTTTGTATAAATAGTTAACTTTTGTAAATGATTTTGTAATCGGGATCCCGAGTCTTTTGTACAAATATTTTATAAGTTTAATTAAAAAGCAAAATTTTTAATTAATCACGTTTTTCATAAACCTCGTTGATTAGCAACGAGCTGCACAACATGTTTAAAAAATCACGTAATACGCCTATGTTAGTTAGGGTGTTACACTTTGGGTATAACCCTTAGCGACTAGTCTAGCTTTGGAAGTTTTGAAACAACAAATGTAATGATAATGGATTAACTCATTAAATGTAGAATTGACAGAGTATATTTATAACTTGTTGACTGTAAGGTCTTACGCGAGATAAAGATATACAAACTGTTGCCTCATGCATTAATGAGAAACCGTACAACCACAGGTGTACAAGGCGAGGCATCAACCTCGCTACGCATTAAGAGACGAGACACGATGACTGGTAAGACAAAACCAGCTCGTTATGGCTTGGATGGTGAAATCAATATGGTCGTAGGTGACGGCATTGATGACGATCCATTAACCTATAAACAGGCAATGGCTAGTCCGCAACGGAAACGATGGTCGACTGGCATGGATTCAGAAATGGATTCCATGAAAAAGAACAAAGTCTAGGAATATGTAGACGCACCTGACGACTATCATCTGATAGGATGCAAGTGGGTTTACAAGAAGAAAAGAGGAGCTGGAGGCGAAGTCGAAACTTTTAAAGCTAGACTTGTAGCCAAGGGTTATACCCAAAGAGAAGGCGTGGACTATGAGGAAACTTTTAGTCCTGTAGCCATGCTCAAATCCATTCGAATTCTTCTCTCCATAGCTGCTGCTTTCGATTATGAAATCTGGCAAATGGATGTCAAGACTGCCTTCCTTAATGGGGTACTTGAAGAAACCATCTATATGGAGCAACCACAAGGTTATGTTCTTCCTGGGCAGGAAAAGAAAGTTTGCAAATTAAATAGGTCTATCTATGGACTTAAGCAAGCTTCTCGCTCATGGAACAAAAGGTTTGATGAAATCATCAAGACCTACGGCTTTCTTCAGAATGAAGATGAACCTTGTGTTTATCAACTCAAGGAAGACCAAGTAGTAGTATTCCTGGTCCTTTATGTTGATGACATTTTGATTATTGGAAACAATGTCAAGAAAATGACTCACATCAAGGAATGGCTCAACACTCAATTCGATATGAAAGATTTGGGTGAAGCAGCCTATGTTCTTTGTATTCAGATTATCAGAAACCGGAAGAGCAGATCTCTTGCTCTCTCTCAAACAACCTACATTGAGAAAGTTTTAGAGAGATTTTCCATGAACAACACCAATGGGGCAAACATGCCTTCTAGATATGGTATTCGTCTATCTAAGGAAAAGTCTCCGACTGATCCTCAAGAGATAGAGGACATGGCGAAAATTCCCTATGCTTCAGCAGTTGGAAGTCTAATGTATGCAATGTTATGCACTAGACCTGACATATGCTATGCAGTTGGAATCGTGAGCAGGTATTAGTCTAATCCAGGACATGAACATTGGAATGCAGTTAAGTATATTCTGAAATACTTAAAGAGTACAAGGAATCTTGTGTTAGTCTACAAGGGTGGTGCTTTAAATCCCATAGGCTACACTGATTCAGATTTCCAGGCAAGTCTTGAAGAAAGGAAATCTACATCTGGGATGGTGTTTACTCTTGGGGGGTGGAGCAGTGGTTTGGAGAAGTGCAAAACAAACCGCGATATCGGACTCGACTATGGAAGCTGAATACATAGCTGTAGCTGAAGCTGCTAACGAACTTGTCTGACTAAGAAAGTTCTTCACCAGTATAGGTGTCGTTCCTGGAATGGAAAAGCCTCTGGTCCTACTTTGTGATAACAATGGAGCAATAGCAAACAGTAAAGAACCTCGAAGCCACAAGAGAAGCAAACACATTGAAAGGAAGTATCACATTATCAGAGAATACGTGGCAAGAGGGGATGTACTAGTTGGGAAAGTTGACACAGAGGACAACCTAGCTAACCCATTTACCAAAGTCTAGGCCGCGACAGCTTTTGAAAAGCACCGTCAGAATTTAGGATTAATTGATATGTACTGATTAGTTTTATATTAGTGTAAGTGGGAGTTTGTTGGGTTTTATACCCTAAATAAAAATCCATTTCAATGTAATCTATTTTATTTAACAACAATAAAGAAACAGAAGTATTTTTCATTCATTTGTGTATGTTTTGATTCACTTTATCAATTGCTTGTCTATTTGATTTATAAATTCATCTTGAACCCTTTTCACATACTTGATCCTGTTTATTGTGTTGTCATCACTTTGGAAAGTAAACATGACTATGTGAATAAAGTTTCCTAGATTTATCAGACACAGGGTTTTACTGATATGATAATCTACAACAAGAGTTTACTTGCATTTGGAGAAATACTATGTTCTTTTCAGAACATTGGTTAAAGTAAAGCTCAGGTTGGATGCATGGAGTATGCATCGGAAGGGACCGATATTAAACTTTGACTTAGATTTAATTAAACTTACCGTAAAATCTATTCAAGTCAATATCGCCTAGTTGATCCTAGATCAAATGTTCTTAATCCTGTTACGATTAGGCTCAATCTTGAAAGGCTATTCGTGTTCTTTGATTTGTTAGTTAAGCCTACTTTTAGGTCAGGGTGATACGTACATTTTGGGAACACGGTAGTGCAATTGAGTGGGAGCGCTAACATAAACATGGAATCTATAGCTTCTATTTGGCGAATAGTAAGCAAAGGATGATCTCCTTCGAGCTTGACCAAACGAACATAAATGGTGGAGTACTCATTTCACATAAGCTGAAATATTATTTATACGGGGTCAGGTGTTTTAAGGATAAAATACATAGTAGGGTGTAACGGTAATCTAATCCCTTTACAATGTAGATCATTCATATAGAGGATCATTGATCAAATTAGGATTATAACAATGGATAACTAATGTAACACCCTAACTACCTTAGGCGTATTACGTGATTTTTAAACGTACTGTGCAGCTCGTTGCTAATCAACGAGGTTTATGGAAAAACGTGACTAATTAAAATTTCGCTTTTTAATTAAACTTATAAAACCATATTACAAAAGACTCGGGATCCCGATTATAAAAATATTTACAAAAAGTTTAACTGTTTAACTATTACATAAAAATAGAAGTCGTCTAACGACCAGTTACAAAAATTCAGCCTTGCTGTCCCGAGGATCGTACGCTCCAGGCCTAACCGCCCCGACATGTACAATCTCATAAGCTCGCTCACGGTCCATCAGCTAAAGCTTTGCCTTTACCTACACATGAACATAAACTGTGAGTCGACAGACTCAGTAAGAAAAGCATAATAATACTCATACATAATTCTAACTGCCGTGTCCAACACGATACTGAGTCCCGCTACTGCCATGTCCAACATGGTACTGAGCCACTACTGCCATGTCCAACATGGTACTGAGTTCTGAACGTTCATAGGGACGGTACTATTGACAAGTATCCTCCTGATCGGTCGAACCGGTCATACTCCGGCTGCTGGTCATACTCCAGCCTGTACCGACGGGATAGGTCAATAGCACTGAACCACCAACCAAATGTCGGCTGATCGGTCGAACCGGTCATACTCCGCCGTCGGTCATACTCCAGCCTGTACCGACGTGACAGGGTTGGATGGTTCGAAGCCTATATACATAACTAATGTAATCTAGCAGGCTTCCTACATGCACGCTAAACATGTAATCTACATATGCATACTGTTATACTAATCTTACCTGGATTCCGATTTCAGGTGTGTCGGTCAACCTGACTGGAACTGAAGCTGAGCGGCGGACATCGGCTCCTAAACCATAAAAATCACAACGCTATAAGTGACACGCTAAATCACTTCCCGGGGACTAAAACTAGGAACTAAAAGTTTCCCTATCGATAAAAAGCATGGCAATACCCCTAAAAACATAAAAACGAGGAAAACTAGGGTCCCTGAATTTTCCCCAACCGGTAGACCGGTTGCCCAACCGGAATTCCGGTTCTGGAAAATTCAGAACCCTCATCCGGAATTCCGGATGCACAACCGGAATTAGGTTCCTCGCAGCAAGAAACCAAATTTTTCATAACTCGACCAATTCAACCCCAATTGGTTCCAAACTTTCCAGACCTGTTCTAAACCATCCCTAGAACATATCCAAGGCATCAAAACCACCCAGAAACCTCAAACATGAAAAATGCCATTGGAGCTCAAGCTTTAAGTTCTAAACTCAAACTTGAGCAAGAACACCTAAACATGCATTTCACTAGCTTAATTCAACTTAATCAAGCTTATCTAAGCCTCTGAAAAACAATTAAAAACAACAGCAACATCACAGAACAGATTCACAATAATTTCACCAAAAATCACATTTTTGCATTGAAAACTCAAAGCTTTGAACAACACAACTAGCATGCTTCAAACAACTCAAATAACATCAATTAAACATGCTTTAAGCCTCAGAAATCAACAACTAAACACAGCAATAATAACGGCCACAAAAGCATGCATTTTACTCATCTTTTCACCATTTTTCTCAAGAAAACAAAAGAGGAAAATTAAGAGACACCTACCACAAACAAGAGTTCCAAAGTGATGATGAATTTAGCTAGAAATTGATGAAAAAACCCAGCCCTTTGATTCCCATGCACCAGCCGAAAATAGAGAGAGAATGAGAGAAAATTCTCTTTTTCAAAGTTTTTTCCAATTTTTTACTAAGTGTGAAATGAGAGAAAATAAAAGAATAAAGCCACTTAAACTATTTTATTTCAGCCATTAAAATAAACAAATAACATTTATTTTCCATTTCATAAATTCACAAAAGACAAAATACTAATGGGGCAAAAAGACCATTTTGCCCCCTCACCATAAAATCACATAAATTATACTAAAGGGGTATTTTTGGGAAGTTCTAAATTCCCGGCCATCCCCGACATTCCCAATGTCTAAAACCCGTCCGCAAACTACTAACATACTAAGTTGTGATTTCTACTGAGCCAAACACCGAGTTCCAAAATACCGGACACCGGAAATGCAAAATATGCAAGCTACTGAATAACATAAATAACAGTAATAAATTATTTAAATAGCTATAAATAATTTCATAATTAATCACAATCAACTGATAATTTCCAAATTAACTAAGCGGGCTTTACAACTATCCCCCCCTTAAAAGGATTTCGTCCCCGAAATCTAACCTGAATAACTCTGGATATTGAGCTCTCATATCTGACTCTAGCTCCTAGGTGGCTTCTTCCACCTTACTGTTTCTCCAGAGAACCTTGACCAATGCTATGGTCTTATTCCGAAGGACTTTATCCTTTCTATCCAGGATCTGCACTGGTTGTTCCTCATAAGTCATGTACGGTCAGCGAGACTCTCATAACTGAGTATATGAGAGGGGTCTGAAACGTACTTTCTCAACATTGAGACATGGAATACGTTGTGCACTGCTGATAAGGCTGGAGGCAATGCTAACCGATATGCCACTTGACCTATCTTCTCGAGAATCTCGAAAGGTCCTGTAAATCTAGGGCATAACTTGCCTCTTTTCCCGAAACGTTTAATCCCCTTCATCGGAGATACTCGTAAAAACACATGGTCCCCTACTTGGAACTCAACATCTCTGCGTTTCGGATCTACGTAACTCTTCTGTCTGCTCTGTGAGGCAAGCATTCTAGCTTTTATCTTCTCTATCGCCTCATTGGTCCGCTGAACTGACTCTGGACCTAAGTATTTCCTCTCCCCTGTCTCATCCCAGTGGATAGGGGATCTGCATTTCCTACCGTACAACAGTTCATAGGGAGCCATCCCTATCGTACTCTGATAACTGTTGTTGTAAGAGAATTCTATCAACGGTAGATACTTACTCCATGAGCCCTCAAAGTCCATAACACAGGCTCTCAACATATCCTCCAATATCTGAATTGTCCTTTCGGACTGACCATCTGTCTGAGGATGGAATGCTGTACTGAATTTCAGCTTTGTACCCATTGCCCGTTGCAAACTTTGCCAAAATTTGGAGGTGAATTTCGGATCCCTGTCCGAAACTATAGACTTCGGTACCCCGTGAAGTCTCACTATCTCCCTGACATATAACTCTGCCAACTGATCCACTGTAAATGTTGTTCTAACCGGCAGAAAATGAGCAGATTTCGTAAATCGGTCCACCACTACCCAGATGGAATCATGCAAACCCGTGGTCCTAGGTAACCCGACCACAAAATCCATCGTAATATCCTCCCATTTCCATTCTGGTAGGGTTAGAGGCTGCAACAACCCTGCTGGTCTCTAATGTTCAGCCTTAATCTGCTGACAAGTGAGCCATCTCGATACGAATTCTACCAAATTCTTCTTCATACCGCTCCACCAGAAGTACGGTTTCAAATCTTGGTACATCTTGGTGGTGCCGGGATGTAGAGAATATGGGGTAGAATGAGCCTCTTCAAAGATCTCATTTCTAAGTTCCATACTGTTCGGAACACAAACCCTGGCTTTATACAAAAGCATCCCACTATCTGACACTGAAAAGTCCTTGGCTTGACCAGCCAATACCTCATCTCGGATTTTCACTAACTCCGGATCTGTCATCTGAGCGACTTTTATTCTTTCTAACAGATCAGATTGCAGCGTTAAGTTGTGAAGTTGACCTACCACAAACTCAATGCTGGATCTAACCATATCCTATGCTAGCTGAGGTGAGATCTGAACCATGCTAGCTACTTGCCCGGGACCCTTTCTGCTCAGGGCATCGGCCACTACATTGGCTTTTCCGGGATGATAGAGGATCTCGCAATCGTAATCCTTCACTAATTCCAACCAACGCCTTTGTCTCATGTTCAAATCTTTCTGAGTAAAGAAATACTTGAGACTTTTATGGTCGGTATAGATCTCACACTTCTCCCCGTAAAGGTAATGCCGCCAAATCTTCAGTGCAAAAACCACTGCGGCCAATTCTAGATCATGAGTCGGGTATCGCTGTTCATAATCCTTTAACTGACGGGAGGCATAAGCGATGACCCGGTCGGCTTGCATCAATACACACCCCAAACCCTGTTTGGATGCGTCACAATAGACTACGAATTTCTCCTTGTCCGAAGGCAAAGCTAGTACCGGAGCAGTAATCAATCTCTGCTTTAGCTCCTGAAAGCTAGCTTCACATTTATCTGACCAGATAAATCGCTGATTCTTCTTTGTAAGCTCGGTTAGGGGCATTGAAATTTTGGAGAACCCCTCCACGAACCTACGGTAGTACCCAGCTAAACCCAAGAAGCTTCTGATCTCTGTCACTGTCTTCGGTCTCGGCCAATCCCTGACGGATTCAATCTTCCCGGGATCCACCTTGATCCCATCTTTACTCACAATGTGCCCTAGGAAGGACACCTGAGACAACCAAAACTCACATTTCTTGAACTTGGCATAAAGTCTATGTTCTCGAAGTCGTTGCAGTACCATCTGAAGATGTAACTCATGCTCCTCTTCAGATTGAGAGTACACGAGGATGTCGTCGATAAACACAATCACACAGATATCGAGGAAATCCTTGAATACTCTATTCATCAGGTCCATGAATGCTGCAGGAGCATTGGTTAGTCCGAATGACATAACCAGAAACTCGTAATGTCCATACCTAGTGCGGAAAGCCGTCTTTGGAATGTCCTCCTCTCGGATCCTCAACTGATGATAACCCGAACGGAGATCAATCTTAGAAAAGACCGTCTTCCCCTGAAGCTGATCGAACAAGTCATCGATCCTAGGTAATGGATATTTATTCTTCACCGTCAGCTTGTTCAATTCCCTGTAGTCGATGCACATCCTCATAGATCCATCCTTCTTCTTGACGAACAAAACCGGGGCTCCCCAGGGTGACACACTGGGCCGAATGAACCCTATGTCAAGCAACCCTTGGAGCTGAATCTTTAATTCCTTAAGTTCAGCTGGAGCCATCCTATACGGGGCTTTGGAAACCGGATCCACCCATGGTGCCAAGTCAATCACGAAGTCAATCTCCCGCTGAGGTGGTAACCCTGGAAGTTCTTCGGGAAAAACGTCCAAAAATTCCCGAACCACTCTGATGTCCTCTGGCCGAATGGTGTCTGGCCGAGTGGTGTCCACCACCACGGCCAGAAACCCTAAGCACCCGCCGTGCAACAATTCTCTCGCTGACATAGCCGAGATTACCGGGATCCGAGATCCCTGAACTGAACCCACAAATACAAACGGTTCTTCACTTTCCGGTTGGAAGACCACCATCTTCCTTTTACAATCAATGCTCGCCGAATATTTAGATAGGAAATCCATTCCTAAAATAATATCAAATTCGACTAAGCTCATCTCTATCAGATCAGCGCTTAACTCTCTACCATCTATCCTGATCGGCATAGACCTAATCCACCTATTGGAGATAACCAATTCTCCACCAGGTAACAGGGTTCCAAATCCTGATTCATATCTATCAAAGGGTCTACCCAATTTACTAAAGACTCTGGCCGCCACATAAGAACGTGTAGCCCCAGAATCAAATAGCACTGAATATAGCGAGTTGTTAATAGAAAGCTGACCTGTGACTACTGATGGGCTGGCATCTGCATCAGCCTGCGTGATAGCGAACACCCTGGCTGGAGTGGGTATCGCTGGAGCTCGCGGTGCCTCTGGTCGGAGCTGGGGACATTCCCTCTTGAAGTGTCCGGGCATGCCACAATGAAAGCATCCCTGACCTTTGCATTCGCCCCGATGGTGCCTCTTGCAGCTAGGGCACTCGGGATAGGAGAATCGGGTCTCAGTACCACCAGGACGACTCCCTCTGTTCTGGTTCCCCCGGAACCTCTTGTTCGACTCGAGCCACGGAAGCGGTGGGTGCCCTCTTCCTCGATCAATGGCCGAAGCACTACTCCCCCTGCTATAGCCTGATGCAGGAGGGGTAGGAGCCCCGCCACCAACCGGAGTACTGGCTGATTCTGACATACACCTCACTGCGCCCTCAGCTCGCAGTGCCTTCTCCACCATCTGAGCATAGGTGGTGCTGTCGTCTGTGGTGATCATCAGGTCATGCCTGATCTTGGGGTTCAACCCGTCCAGATACTTCTCCTTCTTGCTGAAGTCGGTCAGCACAATTCCCGAGGCTAACCTCGCCAACCGATCAAACTGAGTAGTATACTCAGTGACGCTCATGTTCTCCCGCTGGGTCAGGTGAATGAACTCTTTCCTCTTGGCGCTTCTGACCGCCTCATTGTAGTATTTCGCATTAAAGAGTTCCTGGAACCTTTCCCAGGTCATGGTGGTGACGTCATGGATCTGAGACACCATGTCCCTGTTGGAAATTATTTTACCAGGATCTTAGATCTACTCACAAGTATGTTTATTAACATCCTAAATATGAACTTTCTAAAACGATGAAATAAACACATATAAAGTTTAAGAAACCTTACATTGGGTGCAGCGGAATATAATGACTCCTTCCGTTCAGATATCTAGCCCTTGATTCCTTTACGTAGCGAGCATTATCAATATCTGAACCTGGATCTCTTTCTCTGAATCTTTGATGCTGAAGCTCCTTTGCTGATGATCTTTCTTCACGATCTTCCTCACTATGATTGAGGTATCACTTGATGTGTGTGGGCACTACTCAAATCACTAAGGATTTCGAAATTCTAAGGAAGAAGAGAGAGAGTGGTCAGCTAAAGATAGGGAGAGAGAAGGCTCAGTTTTTCTGAATAGAAAAAGTCAGAAGAAAAGTGTAATTTTCCTGAAGCCTTCACTATCTATTTATAGCATTCCTACTAGGGTTAGATTTGAATTATATGGCATTAAAATAATGAAAAAATCAGTTTAAATTTCCTACAAAAGTGGCTGGCCCTAAACTTAGTGGATTGGGCCTTGCTTTTTGCAATTTTGCAATTTTAACACCTTTTGTATCTGATTTTCTCAAAAATGCCAATTTCCTAATTCAACCATTTAAATGCCAATTCTAACTATTTAATAACTATAAATAATTATTAAATAATATTGTCATTTATCATATTTATTAATTGAATACCATACAAAGTATCATAATTAACAAATATGCCCCTATAAACTCTTTCTTTACAATTTCGCCCTTACTTAGTGAAAAATTCACAAATAGACATAGTCTAATTTGAGAATTATAATTGATTAATCAAAATCAACTAACTGAGTCTTACAAGCAGTATGGTGTCAACTAGTATGGGGACCATGGGTCTATATAACCGAGCTTCCAATAAGTAGATCAAGAATTTAACACTAAAATTCACTAACTTATTAATTCTTCGTTGAATCCACGCATAGAACTTAGAATTGCACTCTCAGTATATAGAATGCTCTATATGTTCCACCATATAGACACATCATTAGTTATCCATTGTTATAATCCTAATTTGATCAATGATCCTCTATATGAATGATCTACACTGTAAAGGGATTAAATTACCGTTACACCCTACAATGTATTTATTCCTTAAAACACTTGACCCCGTATAAATGATATTTCAGCTTATGTGAAATGAGTACTCCACCATTTATGTTCGTTTGGTCAAGCTCGAAGGAGATCATCCTTTGCTTACTATTCGCCAGATAGAAGCTATAGATTCCATGTTTATGATAGCGCTCCCACTCAATTGCACTACCGTGTTCCCAAAATGTACGTATCACCCTGACCTAAAAGTAGGCTTAACTAACAAATCAAAGAACACGAATAGCCTTTCAAGATTGAGCCTAATCATAACAGGATTAAGATCATTTGATCTAGGATCAACTAGGCGATATTGACTTGAATAGATATTACGGTAAGTTTAATAAATCTAAGTCAAAGTTCAATATCGGTCCCTTCCGATGCATACTCCATGCATCCAACCTGAGCTTTACTTTAACCAATGTTCTGGAAAGAACATAGTATTTCTCCAAATACAAGTAAACTCTTGTTGTAGATTATCATATCAGTAAAACCCTATGTCTGATAAATCTAGGAAACTTTATTCACATAGTCATGTTTACTTTCCAATGTGTTGACGGCACAATAAACAGGATCAAGTATGTGAAAAGGGTTTCAGATGAATTTATACATTATGTACATATAATCATGAAATAAATCATGTGAACCATGCACCATTAAATGTTATTTCTGATCTATATTAATAAACAAATCTGATTATATTGAAATGAGTTTTATTTAGGGCATAAAACCCAACAAACTCCCACTTGCACTAATATAAAACAAAAAGTGCGTTTCAAATAATCTCAACACCTTGATATACAAATCAAGTGTAGTAGTAGTAAACTCCTCGTAATAGGATCTGAAAGGTTGAATTAACCACAACCTTTTCTCCACTATTACTCTTCCTTAATCACAAAATCATTGATAATGTGAAATTCCTCTCTATATGTTTACTCTCTTGGGATACTGGATTCTATATCTTTGGCAACTACTTTTGGTTAATCGGTGAAATTAACACTAGTAGTTTAAGGCAATTTGGAATGGTGCCAAAGATGTATAGAACTTTCCTTAGACTCGAATAAGTACCTTTCCTGCAGCCTTTAACATTCGGTCTCTCTCGGTAGACCTAGAGACTTCAGATAGGTTTTTACACTTCTCCAAAATCACTATTCCACCCCCAGAGTAACCACCATCTTATCAGAAATATTTACTAGCACATAGGCAAATTTCGAAATCTGATATGGTGTAGTCTAAGAGTTTTAAACACACCCTTATAGACTAACATATAGTTCCTCTTCTTTATCTTAGGATTTACTTGATTGTCTTCCAATGTTCTTCTCCCGGATTAATCTGATACCTACTCATTACTCCCACTCAACACAGGTGTCTGGTCTAAGGCATACAAAAGCATATCTAAGACCTCTCACTGTTGATGTAAGAAATTCTTTCATGGCTTTATCTTTTCTGGAATAGTTAAGACTTTTCCTTAGATAAATAAAATCTATACCTAAGAAGTTGTGAAGCTTCTATAGATTGCCATTAGAAAGAAAATGCTTCAAAGCATCTTACTAAAGTAAGTTGCTTGCATTAGAGTAAGTAATTACTGTGTATACCACAAGCCATAGGTTTAGATAATCTCAAACCTATAATACTAGGAACAGGAAGTTTTGTTAAGTCCATAGAATAGACTTATTAACGAAAATTTCCTTTTATGTCCTTGTAATAGAAAACTTTAGGTTATTCCATGTGAATGGATTAAACCATAGTTCTATTGGCTTTCTTCTTAGTTTCTTATCTTGACAATCCATTACTTGTTTAAACTCACAATGGATTTTAATCACTTGTGTCTCCCAAGTCATAAGAAGGTGAGTTCCTAGAAACTCTCCCACTACGACAAGGTACTGTGAATTATGTCGAAGAAAACTAAATGGTATTGATCTCTTCGGTTGTGACAAGACAACAGAGGCAGTGGGATCATCATATGTTATATAAGATGATAGAACACTTTTGGAATCAAGAATAAATATCTCCTTTATTTGCTACTTGTTTTTCAGACTTAGTCATTTTCTTAGAAAAGTAGTATTTGTTTGAACAAACACTTTCTTATCTATTGACAATGGGATGGTCCACCCCTAATCACTTAGAAAAGCTAACAAACCATGGTTAACAGTTCTAGCCTTTCTTAAGATTTTGATTAGGTCATCCATGAATCTAGTAATGATTTACATTAAGTATACAACCATTACATCATTCTGAAATTGTATTACCATAGAAGGACTTAGGCAACGACTAGTAACTAATCATCAATATGCAAATCGAAATTTCTGGGGAGGTAAGTTTGGATATAATTCAAAAATCAATTTAATGATCTTTGAACTGCATATCTACTAACTATTTCTCCACCCCTATCAGTTCGCAAGATCTTTAACCACTTACCTTAATGGTTTTAACCATTGCTAGAAATTAATGAAATTTTTCAAACATTTCAAATTTCTTTGCTAAAAGGTATAATCTAGAGTTATCGTCTTAAGAATACAACGAAAAACTCATATCCACCCCTGAATGTACATCCATCTGCGAATGAGATGAACTACTTTCAGTGGATATAGGCATATTATCTCTTTGCAGAGATTGATCATGTCAAATTCACTATGAACAAGATACAAATGCCATAGATTAAAAAAAAATGTGGTAGTGTCTTTTGATGACATAGGTTTAGTTACATCAAAGAGTTCTTAGAATAGTGCAAGTGGATCCTGGTCACAGAATACCTAACTCATATTCCATACAGTTTGAATCCATTAATAAAAGATGGATATTAAACACTTGAGAAAGTGTAACTGTATTGTATCTGGAATTAGAAATATCAGAAAATTTCTATTTGGAATCTAAAATTAAAGTCAAAGACTTAAAATTTATACCAAATATAATGAGTAATTCTATCTTGGACCACCACTACTATTTTAAATTCTAAGTCAGATTTACCCATACAAGTAGGAGATTTCTAAGATTGAGGATTTATATCAATTGGGAAAAGAATTTCGGGATTATAATCATATGCGTAATTTAATTTCTTAAGAGAAAATATAGAATGACATGAATACCGGAGGTGCTTGCTTCCGGAACCGCTCATACAATTGTTCCAATCTATGGGCCGCCACCACTATCTCGGCCTGGGCAGCAGGGGCAGGTGCCACTGGAACTATAGGCACTGGAACTGCAGGAGCACCCTGCTGTCTCAACCTCTGAATCTCGAGGTCTTGTTCTTCGATCCGGGCTTGCATTTCCGCAAACCGCAACTCCCAATTCGGGGCTGCCTGATCGGCTGGGGGAGCCTGGGCAGCCTGTGGCGGGTTCTCATCACCCCGGCCACGAGCCCTGCCCCGGGGACCTCTACCTCGGCCCTTAGCAGGTGAGGGAAACTGAGCTCCCTGACCTTGATTCGACCCTACGGAGTTGCCCTGACTCCTGGTAGTCCGCCTGGCGTCCATCTAGTTAGAACCGCCTGCGAAACCAAGAGTTGGCATATCAGGTCGTATTCAAGGAGAGCTTACTAATGCCGCTTAATTTGGAAATTAAAAACGAAACATGCGCCTATTCTACTATCAGGCTACTAACATGCTTCCTAACAGGCTTTTCTTTTTCACAACTGAATAAAATAAACTACTAAAGCAATAAAGGCTTACTGAACCGTGAACCGAGCTAACTGCTGATGATGATTGTACATGTCGTGACGATCTTCGGAAGACAACACAGCGGCTACGATACCAAATTGTAACACCCTAACTACCTTAGGCGTATTACGTGATTTTTAAACGTACTGTGCAGCTCGTTGCTAATCAACGAGGTTTATGGAAAAACGTGATTAATTAAAATTTTGCTTTTTAATTAAACTTATAAAACCATATTACAAAAGACTCGGGATCCCGATTATAAAAATATTTACAAAAAGTTTAACTGTTTAACTATTACATAAAAATAGAAGTCGTCTAACGACCAGTTACAAAAATTCAGCCTTGCTGTCCCGAGGATCGTACGCTCCAGGCCTAACCGCCCCGACATGTACAATCTCATAAGCTCGCTCACGGTCCATCAGCTAAAGCTTTGCCTTTACCTACACATGAACATAAACTGTGAGTCGACAGACTCAGTAAGAAAAGCATAATAATACTCATACATAATTCTAACTGCCGTGTCCAACACGATACTGAGTCCCGCTACTGCCATGTCCAACATGGTACTGAGCCACTACTGCCATGTCCAACATGGTACTGAGTTCTGAACGTTCATAGGGATGGTACTATTGACAAGTATCCTCCTGATCGGTCGAACCGGTCATACTCCGCCGTCGGTCATACTCCACTGTACCGACGGGATAGGTCAATAGCACTGAACCACCAACCAAATGTCAGCCTGATCGGTCGAACCGGTCATACTCCGGCTGCTGGTCATACTCCAGCCTGTACCGACGTGACAGGGTTGGATGGTTCGAAGACTATATACATAACTAATGTAATCTAGCAGGCTTCCTACATGCACGCTAAACATGTAATCTACATATGCATACTGTTATACTAATCTTACCTGGATTCCGATTTCAGGTGTGCCGGTCAACCTGACTGGAATTGAAGCTGAGCGGCGGATTACTGGCTCCTAAACCATAAAAATCACAACGCTATAAGTGACACGCTAAATCACTTCCCGGGGACTAAAACTAGGAACTAAAAGTTTCCCTATCGATAAAAAGCATGGCAATACCCCTAAAAACATAAAAACGAGGAAAACTAGGGTCCCTGAATTTTCCCCAACCCAGAGACCGGTTGCCCAACCGAATTCCGGTTGGAAAATTCGTAACCTCATCCGAATTCGGATGCACAACCGGAATTCCAGTTCCTCGCAGGCAGCAAACCAAATTTTTCATAACTCGACCAATTCAACCCCAATTGGTTCCAAACTTTCCAGACCTGTTCTAAACCATCCCTAGAACATATCCAAGGCATCAAAACCACCCAGAAACCTCAAACATGAAAAATGCCATTGGAGCTCAAGCTTTGAGTTCTAAACTCAAACTTGAGCAAGAACACCTAAACATGCATTTCACTAGCTTAATTCAACTTAATCAAGCTTATCTAAGCCTCTGAAAAACAATTAAAAACAACAGCAACATCACAGAACAGATTCACAATAATTTCACCAAAAATCACATTTTTGCATTGAAAACTCAAAGCTTTGAACAACACAACTAGCATGCTTCAAACAACTCAAATAACATCAATTAAACATGCTTTAAGCCTCAGAAATCAACAACTAAACACAACAATAATAACGGCCACAAAAGCATGCATTTTACTCATCTTTTCACCATTTTTCTCAAGAAAACAAAAGAGGAAAATTAAGAGACACCTACCACAAACAAGAGTTCCAAAGTGATGATGAATTTAGCTAGAAATTGATGAAAAAACCCAGCCCTTTGATTCCCATGCACCAGCCGAAAATAGAGAGAGAATGAGAGAAAATTCTCTTTTTCAAAGTTTTTTCCAATTTTTTACTAAGTGTGAAATGAGAGAAAATAAAAGAATAAAGCCACTTAAACTATTTTATTTCAGCCATTAAAATAAACAAATAACATTTATTTTCCATTTCATAAATTCACAAAAGACAAAATACTAATGGGGCAAAAAGACCATTTTGCCCCCTCACCATAAAATCACATAAATCATACTAAAGGGGTATTTTTGGGAAGTTCTAAATTCCCGGCCATCCCCGACATTCCCAATGTCTAAAACCCGTCCCCAAACTACTAACATACTAAGTTGTGATTTCTACTGAGCCAAACGCCGAGTTCCAAAATACCGGACACCGGAAATGCAAAATATGCAAGCTACTGAATAACATAAATAACAGTAATAAATTATTTAAATAGCTATAAATAATTTCATAATTAATCACAATCAACTGATAATTTCCAAATTAACTAAGCGGGCTTTACAACTAATGATGTGTCTATATGGTGGAACATATAGAGCATTCTATATACTGAAAGTGCAATTCTAAGTTCTATGCGTGGATTCAACGAAGAATTAATAAGTTAGTGAATTTTGGTAATAAATTCTTGATCTACTTATTGGAAGCTCGGTTATATAGACCCATGGTCCCCGCACTAGTTGAGATAATATTGCTTGTAAGACTCATGTAATTGGTTTTTATTAATCAATTATAATTCTCAAATTAGACTATGTCTATTTGTGAATTTTTCACTAAGTAAGGGCGAAATTGTAAAGAAAGAGTTGTTAGGGGCATATTTGTTAATTATGGTACTTTGTATGGTTCAATTAATAAATATGATAAATGACAATATTATTTAATATTTATTTATAGTTATTAAATAGTTAGAATTGGCATTTAAATGGTTGAATTAGAAAATTGGCGTTTTTGAGAAAATCAGATACAAAAGTGATAAAACTGCAAAATTGCAAAAAATGAGGCCCAAATCCAATAAGCCATGGCCGGCCACTTTTTTAGGTATTATCCTCTGATATTTTCAATATTTTAATGTCAAATAATTCAAACCTAACCCTAGTGGAATGTTATAAATAGGTAGTGAAGGCTTTAGGAAAATTACACTTTTCATTCAGAAAAAACTGAGCCTCTCTCTCTACCTTTGACCGCCACTCTCTCTCTCTCTTCTTCCTTCATATTTCGAAACCCTTAGTGATTAGAGTAGTGCCCACACACAGCAAGCAATACCTTAATCATAGTGAGGAAGATTGTGAAGAAAGATTTTCAGCATCAAAGATTCAGAGAAAGAGATCCAGGTTCAGATCTTGATAATACTCTGCGACAGAAAGGATACAAGGGGTTAGAGATCTGAACGGAAGGAGTCATTTAATTCCGCTGCACCCAATGTAAGGTTTCCTAAACTTTATATGTGTTTATTTCATCATTTTAGAAAGTTCATATTTACGGTGTTAATCAACATACTTGTGAGTAGATCTAAGATCCTGGTAAAATAATTTCCAACAGTATTATGTCTTCAAGTGGAGAAACGACAAAGCTTATATTATCAACCTCGGAAAGACATGGGAAAAGCTCCAGCTCGCTACCAAGGTTATTGTTGCTATGTTCCCAGTGATATGTCCCAGAACGATACAGTTACAACGTATTTAATACACATTTATATTGACCCAGTAAAAGCAAATCCATTACAGTTGTGTGATTTTCAAATATTAACCACATTTATTATACATAGTATGTAATCAAACTCCACGAGTTTAGGGGATAATTGATGTAAGATATCAGTCAACTGTATAAAACTACCCTACTATGTAATTATAAATAGGGGCATGTTACACTGAAAAGGGGGACGAAAAAATCATTAGAGAAAGGGCCTAAGAGCTGTATCAGAAATCTAATAAGATTTACTCGTGGACTATGCAGAATTTTAACTACAAAACTACGTAAAAACATTTGTGTTCATATCTTTCTTTTACTACTTTTGTTTTCTGTGCAAATCTATCACCATTTAGGCTCAAATATAGCTAGCGAAAATTTGCATTAACACAATTAATTTTTGTATTTTATTTAAAAAATTAATTGATTATTTATTTTTACTTTTTAATATCTATTGAAAAATATTGTATTCCATAGAATTAAAGGATTTATTTGTGTGTAAGTTGTGACTTTTATTGTAAGTGTAGTATTATGTGTCCAGTGTGCTTTGTTTGGTATCAATTTTCGGTGGTGGTTGTTTTGTGTTTATCCTAAGAATGTCGTGAAGTAGCAGTGACACATGATCTATTCTACAGTTGGTAAAGATAATTTTTTTCTTCATAATATAAAATTTTAGAATATTTTTTGTTTAAATAAAAATTCTCATTTTAATATTACCATTAAGTAGTGTGCTAATTAAATTTTATATATTTTATATAAGTATATTTTTATTTTACTCACTTGGTCAAGATGCAAGGACTTCAAAAGATAAGTTTTATTACAATTCTCTTTTTTAAAAATTTTACTATAGTATTAATTTATATGACAGAATTTTAAAATTGTCATTTTAACGTTTATTTATGAAGTTACTAAATTTATTTATTTGATGTTTTTGGTCTAGATAATATCTTTTCTAGCAGCAGTTCTAGCTTCTTGGTTGGATTAAGATAGAATCAAGGAAATCTCACAGTTTTCTGAAAGTTGTAGCTCTTATAATGATTGCTTTGGATTGGTTGCCAGAATTATACTTCATCTCATTTTTTTGGAGCCTAATTGTTTAGATTTGATCTCTGCCTTTTTTATGAGATTTTCTTTTTGTAATGATTAAAGGGCTCTATTTGATGTATTTTTAGTTTACTGTCCAATTTTCCTAAGACATCTCTTATTCATGCAAATCATTCTGCCTTTATAGCTACGCATGAATTAGTTGTGCATGCAGTTAGGGTGAATGATGAGCTAATTAGTTGTGCACGCACTTGTTGGGTTTTATGCCCTAAATAAAACTCTTTACAATCTGATTAGTTATCAATATAAGAAATTTGAAGTGATTGATGTTTGCATGAATTTTACATGCTAATGGTTTAATATGTTTAATATGTTTATTACATTCATACACACAAAATCAGTTAAATCCAGATCATATGTTTATTCACAATTACAGTTTCGTCAACACAGTGGAATGTGATTGTGATCATATGAATCAAAAGTTTTGGTCCCTGTTTCATCAGTGTTATTGGGTTTACACTAATGTGATAATCAGCGATGATGTGTACTTACACTTGGAGTAAGTGTTATGTTCTTTCCAGGACATTAGTAAAGTATACTAGTTTCGAATGTATGGAGTATACATTGGACTGGACCGATATTGCAACTAAGTTAAGATATTACAAACTTACCGTTATACATATCTTTCCAAGTCAATATCAGTAGTTGATCTTAAGATTAAAAGAATCTAAATCCTGATATGCTTGGGCTCAACTCAGGAGTGCTATTCATGTTCTTTGATTTATTAGTTAAGCCTACTTTTGGGTCAGAGTGATACGTATATTTTGGGAACATGATAGTATGATTGAGTGGGAGTGCTGAACATAAATATGGAATCTATAGCTTCTACTGGTGTATAGAAGTTAAGTGATAATTCCCTTCGAGCTTAGCAAATAGAAGTAAATGGATGAGCTCTTGTTTAACTGACTAATTATTAGATCACTAAACACCATTTACAGGTAGCTAAGTGTTTTAAGGGGCAAAATACATTGAGGGGTGAGAACGGTAAAGAAATCCCATCTCGATGTAGATCATCTATATAGAGGATCTTTAAATCACAATAATATTATAACACTGGTTAAATGAGATAGTATATTGATATCGTGGAACATACAATATGCTCTATATAAGTCTGAGAGTGCAATTCTAAGTTCTAAGAGTGGATTCAACGAAGAATTAATAAGTAGGAATTTACTTGGTAAATTTGGTTCACTTATTGGAAGCTCAGCATATAGATCCATGGTCCCCATTCTAGTTGAGAACATTCTGCTTGTAAGACTCATTAATTGATTCGTGATTGATCAATTATAATTCTAAAGTTAGACTATGTCTAATTTTATGAATTTTCACTAAGCAGGGGTGAAATTATAAAGAAAAGAGTTTTCTAGGTTTATTTATTTATTAATGGACTTTATATGTCTAATTAATAATTAAATTAAATTTCAATATTATTTAATAATCTTTTTTAGTTATTAAATAATTAGTTTTGGCATTTAAAAGGTTAGAATTGGAAAATTGGCGTTTTTGAGAAAATAGAGATAAAATTTGATAAAATTGCAAAATTAAGTGAGGCCCATTAACACACCATGGCCGGCCACTTAAATAGCTTTTTCAAATTAATATTTTCATTATTTTAATGCCAAATAATTCTAAACCTAGACCTAGTAGTTGCCTATAAATAGAAAGTGATGGCTCAGTCAAATACACAAGTTTTCAACAAGCCTTTCTGACATAAATTTCTCTCTTCAGAAAACTGAGCCTTCCCCACTTTCTACACCTTGGCCGAAACCCTCTCTCTTTTCTTCTTCATCAATTTCGTGACCCTAGTGAAAGAGTAAGTGCCCACACACAGCAAGCAGTAACTCAATCATAGATTGGAAGACTGTGAAGGATCAAACTTGAAGAAGAAGGACATTCGGGCTCAGATCTTGATTATACTCTGCTACAGAAAGGATTCAAGGGTTAGAGATCTGAGTGGAAGGAGACATTAATTCCGCTGCATCAATGTAAGGTTTTCTTAACTTTATATGTGTTTAATTTATCGTTTTAGAAAGTTCTTATTTAGGATGTTTAAACAACATACTTGTGAGTAGATCTAAGATCCTGGTAAAATAATTTCCAACAGCACTTAGGGAATGGAAGAAATGGAATGTAGCTCTTATGGCCAAGTATCTATGGGCTATATCGAGCAAACAAGACAACCTATGGGTTCGGTGGATCGATGCTATTTACTTGAAGGGTCAAAGCTTATGGGTAGCTGATTTTAAACAAGACGCAAGTTGGTATTTCAAGAAACTTCTTCGTCTCCGTTCAGTAATTGGTGAAGATGATGTCAAGTTGGCTGTAAGGAAAGGTAAATACTAAAAGTTTCTATGTTTCCTTCATTCAAGTACAGAATGCTGGTTATGCGAAGAACGTATGGAATAGAATGATATTGCCAAAATACAGATTTATCGAATGGCAAATAGTGAACGATCAGCTGCAAACAAGGGATAATATAAGTAGAATAATATCGATACATACTAATCTTTGTCTCGTGTGCTGCACTCTGTGGGAAACTCACAATCACTTGTTTGTGAGTTGCTGCTTCACTTGAAAGTTATCCAAGAGGTCATGAACTGGTGCGACAGGTTCAACTGGCCGAGCAACTTCAAAGATTGGTTTTCTAGACCCTCAAAAAATCTGAAAAAGAAGGTGCTCAATACTGTTGTGTTAGCTACCATGTACTTCGTCTGGAAAAATTGTAAGTGTTGTATTTTTGAGCTGAAATGTAACTGGTGTAATTAGCAATGAGATTAGGTTTGCTGTTAAACATAGAATCCTAAGTTGTAGCAGCAGGGACAAAGGGGGATTAGACAACTATAAAATTAATATAATAGACAGTTGGTAGTGTGGTGTGGCTGTTTGAGCTTGGGGTGTTTTGTTTTTGTTTTCTTGCTTGTTTTGAATAAAGAACTTTTTTCTTGTTCAAAAAAAAAAATTTTGTTCATTGTTAAAAAAAAAACAACTAAGTGTTACAAATTAAAAAAAAAAAATTCAATAAAAATATAATTAATATATATTATATTATTTTAATATATTTTTTTATATAAATAAATATGAATAATTTCTTCACCTACATAAATGTAATTGGATCAGTTTTTAATTAAATTTTGAGATTAACGTTTAATAATAGCTTCAATTTAAATAGAATCTAACTTTTAACATCTAATTATAATTAAATATTCGATTTTTGTAATTGAATTGGATTGAATGTGTTCGATTCAATTGAATTACATTGAATACTGCCCTTTCACACAACCACATATCCAAGTGGCAACACCTTATGTAAAGGACAGGTGGCACTAGGCAAATGATACATAAGTCTTCAACTTTTTAGTCATCATCATCACTTCAATTTGAAGATATGAGTGAACCCCAAAACCCCTCAAGCCCTCAGAACCCTCCTTCTTCCTCTTCATCTACTTCCACCAAAGTATCAAACCAAACAAACCATGGCCGAGCCAATAGCAGCTTCTCAGCCCTAAAGGGTCATTTCCCCAATCCACCCGACTCCACCAATCCTGATCCGGCCACGCTCAGGGATCAGTGGAGGTTCGCCATCAGACAATACAGTAAGTGGTACTCTCACGCTTGGGGCACCGCCATTCTCGCTGGAGTTTCCTTCTTCGCCCTCGGATGGGTCATCAAGGGTTCCAACCCTCTCCCTTCTCTCAGCCATCAAGATTCCTCTCACCCTCCTCCTGCTCCGTCCGATGAAGTTAAACAATGAAGTTTTTCCCTTGCTGGGTCAGTTTATTTTCTTTACAAAGTTTTTCATATTCGTTATTAGATGAATTTGTGTTTATTGTTGCAGTGATTTCAGTTTAGATTCAAATTGGATTGGTACCAGTAACGCAATCGAGTCAACTAATTTTTTTTTCTTTGTTTTTTGGTTAACAGGACATTCTAGGCCTGAAATCTCAATTGCTTTTGATCACAATGTGTGAATGTTACAGGTTTATGTTCTTCTATAGAGAATGACCATGCTTCTATCTAGAGCTGAGTACGTTCGAAAATGTTATGACGTGATCTCTTGTAATAAATTTTGAACTCGAAAAAGCCATGAGAAAGATTGCTGATATTTGAGACTAGAGAGTATACGTATTTCTGATCCATTATATGAATTGAAATACAAGATTGTTAATGTATGTTAACTTCCCTAACCTGTTGATCTATTGGTGGGTGGGGGAAAGCTGATACTAATCTTTTAGGATGATTTTTTTTGCTCTGAACTGTTTTTACATCAGGATTTGTTTTCCCCTTGTTGATTTTCTTGGTTCCCAGCATGGTTTTTTTCCTAGAGCACGTAATCCTGACATAAGCTAGTAAAGAGATAACCTATTTATGATTTTCGTTGATTTCATTCATTAAGAGCTAATGTAGTTTTGTAGGAGGGAGAAGCGGAACGAAGGGGACACTTAGTGGATGAAGTTTTAGTATCTTGTACATATTATCACGGATTTGTACATATTATCTTATTTTTTTTATAGGTTAATTAAGAATTTTGTCCCTCGATTCATGTCTTTGAATTTTTTAGGTCGTTAAAAATTCTCTCTGAGTATTAAGATTGCTTGATTTAAGCACTTACGTTCAATTTTACTAATGGAAGTCACGTGGATGAAAGTTCAAACGACACGATTTGATTTAATATATGTAATAGTTTGGGAGTTACAATTTAGTAAATGTCAAAATTCGGGTTCTACTGTCAGCCTTCATAATGCTATGTACTTGAACTTCTTTTCTGGTTACCTCGCACGTTTAAAAAGGTTTTTACTCTCTCTTGTAACATTAATGCAAATATAGATTTACATATACACGTCTATATATGTTGTAGTTAACCTTAATTCCGTGATGGGTATTTTGATTAATCTTTATGTCTTCAGCAAGTTATTCTGTTTGATGTTATTAGTATGAAGTTCAGTACGAGGAAGAGAACAAGAGTCTGCAGAAGAATACGGAGAGGAGTTTGGAGAAGAATCAGATGGAGACAATGAGGTTAATATGGCTCATTGTCCTTGTAGAGAGCTATTTCAATACTTTTTTTACTGTTTTATGCACGGAACTAATAATTGGATATATGCCCTGTTGTTTAATAATGAAAGCAGAAAGATAAAGGTTTTCAAGGAATTATTGAAAATCCTAATTTTGTGAAGCCAAAGACCTTGAAAGTTAGAGATACGTTGATGTAAGTTAAACGACTTTCCCTCTGCACATTGTCTGGTGTACTTGTATAGAAATGTAATGCTATTGTATTGTGGAGATTACCAAAACAACTCTACTTTCGAGACGTCAAAGGTAAATTTATCCTCATTTCGTTCCTATTCTTGTCTTGTATAGTTCTTGATAGCACTATGAAAAAAGTATATCTTAATTTGGATTTAATATGTCAATTTTTGGGATTTAAGTTGACATATTAGTATAACCTTTCAATGAGAAACTATTTCCTTGCTTGAAAATTTATGTATGGAATTTTTCGTTTCGGTAAAATTTGATACATAAATATAGGGAAACGAAAAAAGTAATATTGATAAATAAAGTATTGTTCCTTCGATGATTAATTATTAATTACTAATTAATTAATTTTTTTGTTCTATATGATAAATAATAGTTAAATAAAGTAAATAAAATAAACAATAATTAAAATTTTTTAAAATAACAATGATAAAAATAAAGATTAGTATGATTCTTCATTATTTTTTATTTTACTTCATAATGAAATTATTCAATTCTTCTTCTTATTCAATTGATAAGTTGAGTTAAGAAACTTATAATTTAGTTAAGATTTTTATAAACACAATTTATATAAAGTCTTTCTATATTCTTAGGGTAAGTTTAATTACAAAGATAGCATTAAGCATAACAACTAGTAAAAATTATACAAATAATTTAGATACTCTTGTCTTAAATTGATTTATATTTCTAACAATTATAGCATTTATAGATTTTTTTTAGAATTTTGATTTAAATTAATAAATAACAATTAAGAGTGGTCAGTCAATATTTGTACAATTATAACAAATGGTATGATTCTGAATAAAGAGAAGAAAAAAAAATTAAACAATCACATTAATTTATAAAATAATCTGAAGTCGTTCACATAATAATCTTTAAAAAAAAATTAGCTACTACAAGATAATTTAAAGGAGAAGAAATTTACTAAAGATATAAAAGATAGAGTTGAAG
The DNA here is from genome assembly GCF_029168945.1 of Cannabis sativa. Taxonomy (NCBI): domain Eukaryota; kingdom Viridiplantae; phylum Streptophyta; class Magnoliopsida; order Rosales; family Cannabaceae; genus Cannabis; species Cannabis sativa. Next base: position 22,224,524 of record NC_083607.1, read on the forward strand.
TGATAGAATACTCTTGGAGTCCTCCACTAGTGCCTTATGTCTTGCTCTTTTTCCACACTTAGAATTCTTCTCAACGTTCGAGTGTCAAAAGCTTGCTATCATTCCCCTTTTATAGTGAAAATTCGAGTTGCCCAAAAAAACATCAAGGCCGCGGCCTTATAAGTAATTTCCCAAAATTTATTTCTTCGTTGATTCTTTGTTTCCAGTTTCCTTTTTTTCTAGCGAACAAGGGCAAGACCACGACCTTGCTTACCAAGCCGCGACCTTGCAAGTTAGGTTTCTTTTTTTTTTTTGATTTCCACATTGATTTTGGAAATTGATCATTATTGACCTTTAACAACGAATTCAAGAGATGAAAAGGCCAATCTAGATCCATTTTAAGAAACAGGAAATCAATCCAAGCTAAAAGAAGTTTCCTTTCTTCATTATTATAAGCTTGCAGAATACAAAAACTAAAAGGCTAATTAGAATTTTTTTGTTTGATATATTTTACCAGGATCTAGATTTACTAACAAGTATGTTTCATTAACATCCTAATATGAATTCTAAAACAATAAAATAAACACATATAAAGTTTAGTAAACCTTACATTGGGTGCAGCGGAATATAATGACTCCTTCCGTTCAGATCTCTAGCCCTTGATTCCTTTCTGTAGCAGAACATCACCAAGATCTGAACCTGGATCTCTTTCTCTCCTTCCTTTGATGCTGATTCTCCTTCTTGTTGTTTGGAATCTCCTACAGTCTTGCACACTATGATTGAGATACCACTTGATGCGTGTGGCACTCACTCATTCACTCAAGGTTCGAAAAATTGAAGAGAAAAAGAGAAGAAGAAGTGGCGGCTAGGGTAAATAGAAAGAGGCTCAGTTTTTATTTGACAAAGTTAACAAAAAGTTAAGTGTGAATGAGAGCCATCACTATCTATTTATAGGTAACCACCTAGGTTTAAGTTAGAATTATTTGGCATTAAAATAATGAAAAAATAAATGATAAAAGCCTACAATAGGCTTAGGCACAGGCTTTGGATAATGGGCCTCACTTATGCAATTTTGCTGTTTTACCATTTCTGCATATCATTTTCTCAAAAACGCCAATTTTCAAATTCAACCATTTAAATGCCAATTCTAATTATTTAATAACTAAAAATGAATTATTAAATAATATTGTCATTTAATATATTCATTAATTAGACATATAAAGTCTCTTAATTAATAAATAAACCTGGAATCTCTTTTCTTTACAATTTCGCCCTTGCTTAATGAAAATTTATAAACTAGACATAGTCTAACTTTAGAATTATAATTGATTAATCAAAATCAATTAACTGAGTCTTACAAGTAGTATGGTCTCAACTAGTATGGGGACCATGAGTCTATATATCCGAGCTTCCAATAAGCAGATCAAGAATTTATATCTTAAATTCACTGACTTATTAATTCTTCGTTGAATCCACGCATAGAACTTAGAATTGCACTCTCAGTATATAGAACGCTCTATATGTTCCACCATATAGACACGTCATTAGTTATCCATTGTTATAATCCTAATTTGATCAATGATCCTCTATATAGATGATCTACACTGTAAATGGATTAGATTACCGAAACACCCTACAATGTATTTTATCCTTAAAACACTTAACCCCGTATAAATGATATTTCAGCTAAGTGAAATGAGTACTCCACCATTTATTTTTGTTTGGTCAAGCTCGAAGGAAATCATCCTTTACTTTCTATTTGTTAGATAGAAGCTATAGATTCCATATTTATGTTAGCGCTCCCACTCAATTGCACTATCATGTTCCCAAAATGTACGTATCACCCTGACCCAAAAGTAGGCTTAACTAACAAATCAAAGAACATGTATAATACTCTTGAGATCGAACCTAAACATATCAGGATTAAGATCATTTGATCTAGGATCAACATGTGATATTGAATTGAATAGATATTACAGTAAATTTTAATATATCTAATCAAAGTTCCATATCGGCCCCTTCCGATGTATACTCCATACATCCGATGCTGGTAAACTTTGCCAATGCCCTGGAAAGGACATAACACTTATCCAAGGTGTAAGAATACCTATCGCTGATTATCACGACAGTCTAAATCCAGTGAACTGAAAAATCTAGGAATAAACTTTCGAACATATAATTAAGATTATATTCCACGGTGCTGACAACACTATAATCATTAACAAATTCATATGTTCTGGACTTAAATAGAATTCATATATTATATATATAATCATGAAATAAATCACGTGAACCATGCAACATAAAATGTTATTTCTGATCTTTATTAATAAGTAAATCTGATTATATTGAAATGGGTTTTATTTAGGGCACAAAACCCAACATTTTTTTCCCCCGAACTTTGACATTTACCAAATCATGCCCCCTGAACTTTTTTGCCCGTTAAAAATTCCCCCTGAACTATTGAGAATGTTAGATTTAAGGACATTTGTTTAATTTCATTCAATTTTACTATTTCAATGATTGTTTATGTACTAAACCATGCTCCCCAGACTTTGATATCTACCAAATTATGCCCCTCAAATTTTGTTATGTACTAAATCATGCCCCTTGAATTTTTATCTATGTTAGAATTTTTTTTACTAAAATTAGACAAAAGTCCTTAAATCTAACAATCTCAATAGTTCAGAGGGAATTTTTAACGGCAAAAAAAATTTAAGGGGCATGATTTGGTACATGTCAAAGTTTGGGAGAAAAAATTGCTAATTAGTCAAACTAAAATTGAGGATCTACAAATATTTTTCCTAAAAAAAGCCAAATAAAAACAAAAACCAAACATAAATTTGCACAATAAAATATTAAAAATATTAAAGCACACCCTAAATTAGACTATAAAAATGCATAAAAATAAACATAACAAATTCTCCCAAACTTAACATTTACTTGTCCTTGAGTAAAGACCAAGTTAAACAAATGAAAAAGAAAAACAACAAACACAAAATGGTAAGCCACCATTGCCATATACACTACATTGTCTTTTTTCTGAAACCTTGAATATAATTTTTAACCACATTTTGAGTTCAACTACCTCAAAGTTCAACTTTAAAGTTCAATAGAGAAATACATAATAGGACTCACAAATGTAACACCCTAACTAACTTAGGCGTATTACGTGATTTTTAAACGTACTGTGCAGCTCGTTGCTAATCAACAAGGTTTATGGAAAAACGTGATTAATTAAAATTTTGCTTTTTAATTAAACTGATAAACCATATTACAAAAGACTCGGGATCCCGATTATAAAATCATTTACAAAAAGGTTTAACTGTTTAACCATTACATAAAAATAAAAGTCGTCTAACGACCAGTTACAAAAATTCAGCCTTGCTGTCCCGAGGATCGTACGCTCCAGGCCTAACCGCCCCGACATGTACAATCTCATAAGCTCGCTCACGGTCCATCAGCTATAGCCTTGCCTTTACCTACACATGAACATAAACTGTGAGTCGACAGACTCAGTAAGAAAAGCATAATAATACTCATACATAATACTAACTGTCGTGTCCAACACGATACTGAGTCCCGCTACTGCCATGTCCAACATGGTACTGAGCCACTACTGCCATGTCCAACATGGTACTGAGTTCTGAACGTTCATAGGGACGGTACTATTGACACGTAACAACCTGATCGATCGAACAGGTCATACTCCGGCTGCTGGTCATACTCCAGCCTGTACCGACGTGTTACTATATCCTCCTGATCGGTCGAACCGGTCATACTCCGGCTGCTGGTCATACTCCAGCCTGTACCGACGGGATACGTCAATAGCACGGAACCACCAACCAAATGTCACTGATCGGTCAAACCGGTCATACTCCGGCCATTGGTCATACTCCACTGTACCGACGAGACAGGGTTGGATGGTTCGAAGCCAACATACAACTAATGTAATCTAATAGGCTTCCTACATGCACGCTAAACATGTAATCTACATATGCATACCGTTATACTAATCTTACACGGATTCCGAATTCGGGTGTGCCACAACCCGACCGGAATCGAAGCCGAGCTGACGGACGGATCGGCTCCTAAATCATAAAAATCACAACGCTATAAGTGACACGCTAAATCACTTCCCGGGGACTAAAACTAGGAACTAAAAGTTTCCCTATCGATAAAAAGCATGGCAATACCCCCTAAAACATAAAAACGAGGAAAACACGGGTTACGAAAAATTCCCCAACCCAGAGACCAGGTTGCCCAACCTAATTCGGTTCTTGGAAATTCAGACCCTCATTCGAATTCCGGATGCACAACCGAATTCGGTTCCTCGCAAAGAACATCAAATTTTCATAACTTGCACAATTCAACCCCAAATCACCTCAAACTTTCCAGACCTGTTCTATACCTCCCCTAGAACATATCCAAGGCATCAAAACAACGCAGAAACCTCAAACCCGAAAAATGCCATTGGAGCTCAAGCTTTGAGTTCTAAACTCAAACTTGAGCAAAACCACCTAATCATGCATTTCACTAGCTTAATTCTATTTAATCAAGCTTATCTAAGCCTCTGAAAACAATTAACAACAACAACAATAACTCAGAAACAGATTCACTATATTTTCTTCCAAAAATCACATTTTTGCATAGAAAATTCAAAGCTTTGAACAACCTAACTAACAAGCTTCAAAACAGCTCAATTAACATCAATTAAACATGATTTAAACCTCAGAAATCAACAATCAAACACAGCAATCACAACAGCTACAAAAAGCATGCATTTACTCAACTTTTCACCATTTTTTTCAAGAAAACAAAGGAGAACAATTAGGAAATACATACCACAATCAAGAGTACCCAAAGCTATGAAGAATCTAGCTAGAAATTGATGGAAAAACCCAGCCTTTGAAACCCCATGCACCAGCCGAAATAGAGAGAGAGAATGAGAGAGTTCTTTTCAAAATTTTCTATTTTATTTTCTAAATGTTGAAATGAGAGAAAAAAATGAATAAATGCCGCATATACCATAATATTTCAGCCATCAAATAAACACTTAAACATTTATTTTTCAATTTAAAAAAAATCACAAAAGACAAAAAGTCATTGGGGCAAAAAGACCATTTTGCCCCACCACACTAAAATCACATAAATCATACTAAAGGGGTATTTTTGGGAAATTCTAAATTCCCGGCCATTCCCGACATTCCCAATGTCTAAAACCCGTCCCCAAACTACTAACATACTAAGTTGTGATTTCTACTGAGCCAAACGCCGAGTTCCAAAATACCGGGCACCGGAATTACAAAATATGCAAGCTACTGAATAACATAAATAACAGTATCATAAATTATTTAAATAGCTATAAATAATTTCATAATTAATCATAAACAACTGCTAATTTCCAAATTAACTAAGCGGGCTTTACAACTATCCCCCCCTTAAAAGGATTTCGTCCCCGAAATCTAACCTGAATAACTCTGGATATTGAGCTCTCATATCTGACTCTAGCTCCCAGGTGGCTTCTTCCACCTTACTGTTTCTCCAGAGAACCTTGACCAATGCTATGGTCTTATTCCGAAGGACTTTATCCTTTCTATCCAGGATCTGCACTGGTTGCTCCTCATATGTCATATCTGGTTGTAGGTGAAGGCTCTCATAACTGAGTATATGAGAGGGGTCTGAAACGTATTTTCTCAACATCGAGACATGGAATACGTTGTGCACTGCTGACAAGGCTGGAGGCAATGCTAACCGATATGCCACTTGACCTATCTTCTCGAGAATCTCGAAAGGTCCTGTAAATCTAGGGCATAACTTGCCTCTTTTTCCGAAACGTTTAATCCCCCTCATCGGAGATACCCGTAAAAACACATGTTCCCCTACTTGGAACTCAACATTTCTGCGTTTCGGATCTGCATAACTCTTCTGTCTGCTCTGTGAGGCAAGCATTCTAGCTTTTATCTTCTCGATTGCCTCATTGGTCCGCTGAACTGACTCTGGACCTAGGTATTTCCTCTCCCCTGTCTCATCCCAGTGGATAGGGGATCTGCATTTCCTACCGTACAACAGTTCATAGGGAGCCATCCCTATCGTACTCTGATAACTGTTGTTGTAAGAAAATTCTATCAACGGTAGATACTTACTCCATGAGCCTTCAAAGTCCATAACACAGGCTCTCAACATATCCTCCAATATCTGAATTGTCCTTTCGGACTGACCATCTGTCTGAGGATGGAATGCTGTACTAAATTTCAGCTTTGTACCCATTGCCCGTTGCAAACTTTGCCAAAATTTGGAGGTGAATTTCGGATCCCTGTCCGAAACTATAGACTTTGGTACCCCGTGAAGTCTCACTATCTCTCTGACGTACGCCCGCCAACCGATCCACCGAAAATGTTGTTCTAACCGTGAGAAAATGAGCGATTTCGTAAATCGATCCACCACTACCCGGTATGGAATCAAATAAACCCGTGGTCCTAGGTAACCCGACCACAAAATCCATCGTAATATCTTCCCATTTCCATTCGGTAGGGTTAGAGGCCGCAACAACCTTGTCGGTCTCGATGTTCGGCCTTAATCGACAAGTGAGGCATCTCGATACGAATTCTACCAAATTCTTCTTCATACCGCTCCACCAAGTACGGTTTCAAATCTTGGTACATCTTGGTGGTGCTTAGGGATGCAGAATACGGGGTAGAATGAGCCTCCTCAAAGATCTCATTTCTAAGTTCCACACCTGTTCGGAACACAAACTGCGGCTTTATACAAAAGCATCCCACTATCCGACGCCGAAAAGTCCTTGGCTTCGACCGGCCAACACCTCATCTCGGATCTTCACTAACTCCGGATCATCATCCGAGCGACTTTTATTCTTTCCAACGGATCGGATTGCGGCGTCAAGTTGTGAAGCCGACCTACCACAAACTCAATGCCGGATCTAACCATATCCTCTCGCTAGGCGAGGTGAGATCTAAATCATACTAGCTACTTGCCGGGACCACTTTCGCTCAGGGCATCGGCCACTACATTGGCTTTTCCGGGATGATAGAGGATCTCGCAATCGTAATCCTTCACTAATTCCAACCAACGCCTTTGTCTCATGTTCAAATCTTTCTGAGTAAAGAAATACTTGAGACTTTTATGGTCGGTATAGATCTCACACTTCTCCCCATAAAGGTAATGCCGCCATATCTTCAGTGCAAAAACCACTGCGGCCAATTCTAGATCATGAGTCGGGTATCGCTGTTCATAATCTTTTAACTGACGGGAGGCATAAGCGATGACCCGATCGGCTTGCATCAATACACATCCCAAACCCTGTTTGGATGCGTCACAGTAGACTACGAACTTCTCCTTGTCCGAAGGCAAAGCTAGCACCAGAGCAGTAATCAACCTCTGCTTTAGCTCCTGAAAGCTAGCTTCGCATTTATCTGACCAAATAAATCTCTGATGTTTCTTTGTAAGCTCGGTTAGGGGCATTGAGATTTTGGAGAACCCCTCCACGAACCTACGGTAGTACCCAGCTAAACCCAAGAAGCTTCTGATCTCTGTCACTGTCTTCGGTCTCGCCCAGTCCCTGACGGATTCAATCTTCCCGGGATCCACCTTGATCCCATCTTTACTCACAATGTGCCCTAGGAAGGACACCTGAGACAACCAGAACTCACATTTCTTGAACTTGGCGTAAAGCTTATGTTCTCGAAGTCGTTGCGGTACCATCCGAAGATGTAACTCATGCTCCTCTTCTGATTGAGAGTACACGAGGATGTCGTCGATAAACACAATCACACAGATATCGAGGAAATCCTTGAATACTCTATTCATCAGGTCCATGAATACTGCAGGAGCATTGGTTAGTCCGAATGACATAACCAGAAACTCGTAATGTCCATACCTAGTGCGGAAAGCCGTCTTTGGAATGTCCTCCTCTCGGATTCTCAACTGATGATAACCCGAACGGAGATCAATCTTAGAAAAGACCGTCTTCCCCTGAAGCTGATCGAACAAGTCATCGATCCTAGGTAATGGATATTTATTCTTCACCGTCAGCTTGTTCAATTCCCTGTAGTCGATGCACATCCTCATAGATCCATCCTTCTTCTTGACGAACAAAACCGGGGCTCCCCAGGGTGACACACTGGGCCGAATGAACCCTATGTCAAGCAACCCTTGGAGCTGAATCTTTAATTCCTTAAGTTCAGCTGGAGCCATCCTATACGGGGCTTTGGAAACCGGATCCACCCCTGGTGCCAAGTCAATCACAAAATCAATCTCCCGCTGAGGTGGTAACCCTGGAAGTTCTTCGGGAAAAACGTCCAAAAATTCCCGAACCACTCTGATGTCCTCTGGCCGAATGGTGTCTGGCCGAGTGGTGTCCACCACCACGGCCAGAAACCCTAAGCACCCACCGTGCAACAATTCTCTTGCTGACATAGCCGAGATCACCGGGATCCGAGATCCCTGAACTGAACCCACAAATACAAACGGTTCTTCACTTTCCGGTTGGAAGACCACCATCTTCCTTTTACAGTCAATGCTCGCCAAATATTTAGATAGGAAATCCATTCCTAAAATAATATCAAATTCGACTAAGCTCATCTCTATCAGATCAGCGCTTAACTCTCTACCATCTATCCTGATCGGCATAGACCTAATCCACCTATTGGAGATAACCAATTCTCCGCCAGGTAACAGGGTTCCAAACCTTGATTCATATTTATCATAGGGTCTACCCAATTTACTAAAGACTCTGGCCGCCACATAAGAACAACCTTGACCCAAGCACTCACCCGGAGGATGCCTCTCACTAATGAGACACTCCAGTAGGAACAATGGGTCTCAACACTACCCTGACGATCGTCTTGATTCTAGTTCCCTCGGAACCTCTTGTTCTGCCTCGAGCCACCGGATGCAGTGGATGATTCCTCTTCCAGTCCATGGCCGAACCGCTACCTCCCCTGCTGAAACCTGACGCAGGAGGGGTAGGAGCCCCGCCACATTCCGGAGTCCTAACTGATTCCACATACATCTAGCTGTGCCCTCAGCTCACCATGCTTTCTTCGCCATCTCAGCTTAGATGGTCTTATCGTCGGTAGTGATCATAAGGTCATACTTGATCTTCACATTAAGTCCATCGAGATATTTTCTTTCTTACTGAAATCGGTTGGCGCAAATCCCGAGGCTAACCTCGCCAACCGGCTGAACTGAGTAATATATTCCGTCATGCTCATATTCTCTCGCTGGGTCAGGTGGGCGAACTCTTTCCTCTTGGCGCTTCTGACCGCCTCGTTATAACATTTAACGCTGAAGAGTTCCTAAAACCTTTCCCAGGTCATAATGATAACGTCATGGATCTGAGACACCATGTCCCACCAGACCAGAGCGTCTTCTTAAAACTGAAAAGTGGCACTCACCACTCTGTCGTTCCCGGTGACACCCATAAAGTTCAGAATCTTGGTGATCACCGTCAGCCACTGCTCGGCTTTCATCACGTCCGGACCTCCCAGGAAAACCGGAGGTGCTTGCTTCCGGAACCGTTCGTACAAAGGTTCCAATCTATGGGCCGCCACCACTATCTCGGCACAGGCGGCAGGGTGTGCCACCGGAACTACGGCACGAGAACCGGCAGAGCACCCTGCGTCTCAACCTCTCGAATCTCGAGGTCTTGTTCTTCTATCCGGCTTGCATTTCCGCAAACCGTAACTTCCCAGTCTGGGCTTCTGATTGACTTGGGCGGCTGCGGCGAGTTAACATCACTCCAACCGCGAACCCCGCCCCCGGGACCTCTACCTCGGCCCAAAACACTTGAGGGGAACTGAGCTCCTCGACCTTGATCTGACCCGACTGAGATGCCCTGACTCCTAATATTTCATCTGGCGTCCATCTAGTCTGAACCGCCTCGAAATCCCGAGTTGGCACTTCAGGTCACGATCATCGAGAGCTTACTAATGCCGCTTAATTTGAAAATTAAAAACGAAACATGCGCCTATTCTACTATCAGGCTACTAACATGCTTCCTAACAGGCTTTTTTTTTTTTCTTTTATAACTGAATAAAATAAACTACTAAAGCAATAAAGGCTTACTGAACCGTGAAACGAGCTAACTGCTGATGATGATTGTACATGTCGTGACGATCTTCGGAAGACAACACCGCGCTACGATACCAAATTGTAACACCCTAACTAACTTAGGCGTATTACGTGATTTTTAAACGTACTGTGCAGCTCGTTGCTAATCAACGAGGTTTATGGAAAAACGTGATTAATTAAAATTTTGCTTTTTAATTAAACTGATAAACCATATTACAAAAGACTCGGGATCCCGATTATAAAATCATTTACAAAAAGGTTTAACTGTTTAACCATTACATAAAAATAAAAGTCGTCTAACGACCAGTTACAAAAATTCAGCCTTGCTGTCCCGAGGATCGTACGCTCCAGGCCTAACCGCCCCGACATGTACAATCTCATAAGCTCGCTCACGGTCCATCAGCTATAGCCTTGCCTTTACCTACACATGAACATAAACTGTGAGTCGACAGACTCGCAAGAAAAGCATAATAATACTCATACATAATACTAACCGCCGTGTCCAACACGATACCGAGTCCCGCCATCGCCATGTCCAACATGGTACCGAGCCACTTCTTGCCATGTCCAACATGGTACCGAGTTACGAACGTTCATAGGGACGGTACTATTGACACGTAACAACTCGATCGATCGAACCGGTCATACTCCGCCGCCGGTCATACTCCACTGTACCGACGTGTTACTATATCCTCCCGATCGGTCGAGCCGGTCATACTCCGCTTTGGTCATACTCCAGCTGTACCGACGGGATACGTCAATAGCACGGAACCACCAACCAAATGTCACTGATCGGTCAAACCGGTCATACTCATTCTTGGTCATACTCCGGCTGTACCGACGTGACGGGGTTGGATGGTTCGAAGCCAACATACAACTAATGTAATCTAATAGGCTTCCTACATGCACGCTAAACATGTAATCTACATATGCATACCGTTATACTAATCTTACGGATTCCGAATTCGGTGTGCCGTCAACCCGACCGGAACCGAAGCCGAGCTGACGGATCGGCTCCTAAATCATAAAAATCACAACGCTATAAGTGACACGCTAAATCACTTCCCGGGGACTAAAACTAGGAACTAAAAGTTTCCCTATCGATAAAAAGCATGGCAATACCCCCTAAAACATAAAAACGAGGAAAACACGGGTTCTGAAAAATTCCCCAACCCAGACCGGTTGCCCAACCGGAATTCCGGTTCTGGGAAATTCAGGACCCTCATCCGGAATTCCGGATGCACAACCGGAATTCCGGTTCCTCGCAGGCAGCAACATCAAATTTTCATAACTTGCACAATTCAACCCCAAATCACCTCAAACTTTCCAGACCTGTTCTATACCTCCCCTAGAACATATCCAAGGCATCAAAACAACGCAGAAACCTCAAACCCGAAAAATGCCATTGGAGCTCAAGCTTTGAGTTCTAAACTCAAACTTGAGCAAAACCACCTAATCATGCATTTCACTAGCTTAATTCTATTTAATCAAGCTTATCTAAGCCTCTGAAAACAATTAACAACAACAACAATAACTCAGAAACAGATTCACTATATTTTCTTCCAAAAATCACATTTTTGCATAGAAAATTCAAAGCTTTGAACAACCTAACTAACAAGCTTCAAAACAGCTCAATTAACATCAATTAAACATGATTTAAACCTCAGAAATCAACAATCAAACACAGCAATCACAACAGCTACAAAAAGCATGCATTTACTCAACTTTTCACCATTTTTTTCAAGAAAACAAAGGAGAACAATTAGGAAATACATACCACAATCAAGAGTACCCAAAGCTATGAAGAATCTAGCTAGAAATTGATGGAAAAACCCAGCCTTTGAAACCCCATGCACCAGCCGAAATAGAGAGAGAGAATGAGAGAGTTCTTTTCAAAATTTTCTATTTTATTTTCTAAATGTTGAAATGAGAGAAAAAAATGAATAAATGCCACATATACCATAATATTTCAGCCATCAAATAAACACTTAAACATTTATTTTTCAATTTAAAAAAAATCACAAAAGACAAAAAGTCATTGGGGCAAAAAGACCATTTTGCCCCACCACACTAAAATCACATAAATCATACTAAAGGGGTATTTTTGGGAAATTCTAAATTCCCGGCCATTCCCGACATTCCCAATGTCTAAAACCCGTCCCCAAACTACTAACATACTAAGTTGTGATTTCTACTGAGCCAAACGCCGAGTTCTAAAATACCGGGCACCGGAATTACAAAATATGCAAGCTACTGAATAACATAAATAACAGTATCATAAATTATTTAAATAGCTATAAATAATTTCATAATTAATCATAAACAACTGCTAATTTCCAAATTAACTAAGCGGGCTTTACACACAAATGACTACAAAAATTTGAACTCCATCATATATTCTCAACTCATACCAAACAAAACCACAATCTAAATTTTCACTATGCTTGAATTATATAACCTTCTCCACTAATGTCAACAACAAATGCTTTGAAATCAAAAAGACTTTAAAAGATTATAGTATTAGGCTTAGGTAAGTGTAGATGAAAAAGTTATTTAGGCTCAACTATACTATAAACTTTTTACATTCCAAGCAACTCACTTTTATCCTAAAACTATCACATTTCCCACTTAAATACATTACACTAGAGAGATTTACATTATTGCAATCCACACTAAGATTTATTATTATTTTTTTACTTTTCTTCTCTTTTCTTCTTTTCTTTTCTTTTTTTATTTTTAAATTGAATGAGAAGAAGAAGATTGCAACATATTAAAAATATTCTCTCTCAATCTTTTTAAGCTTTCTCAAAACACAATATCCCAATTACAATTTTTACCTAAACTTATTTGTAACTCATGATATAGCTAGGACAAAGAAAAATAATAACTGGGTCAATTTTTTTTATTATCTCAAAAAGTGTGTATTAAAAAATTCAATTTAAGGCTCAAAATAGGTAAACTAGGGATAATCACAAAATATGATAGCTTAAAAGGCACAAACGTTCCAAAAAAAATTGTCTATATTAGTTTCAAAGGATAAGTCATCAAAGATGTCGACTCATAAGCCAAACAATACAAATTCTATTAATTTCAAACTATCAAACCACCAACCCTAGTCAAGCATTTATAATAAAATTCAAACAATTACATTTGTTAAACATATTAAAAATTTACCCACAGATGTTTTAAATTAAACTCGAAAACAATTGAACCAAGCACACAATTATTAGCAATTTTCTTTTAATAGGCAAATCTATACAAAATACACAAAAATAATGGCTTACTAACTAACACAAACAACAAAAACTAATAACAAACTAAAAATTGAAAATTGTAATATGCCCCTCCTTAAACTAAATATGCACATTGTCCCCAATGTGAAACTAAAAGAACAACGGAAGAGAACTTACCTAAAAATCACGCCACATCAGTATGGCAGAGGTGGTGGTGGTGATGGTCACTGGTATATGGTGTCTATGGGGTCGGATATGTGAAAAAGTTCTCCACATCTGGGCTCACTACTGGCCAACTCATTCAATTGATCCACCTGATCCTCTCATTCTCATGTCGCAAGACCATAAAGTTATTGAAATTATTGTTCATGCCTTGCTAAGCCTCAAACATGTACTGGTTCTGGACAATGAGATACCATATATAAGGATTAGGACCACCACTCCCAACAGGCATAGGGTCTTCCTGAGTACTGCCACCTGCTTGATCATCATGCTGCACTTCCATATCCACAGCTTCTTCCTTATCATCTTCATCCACCACAGCTTGCTTGACCTTCTTACGACGTTGGCTAGGAGACAAGGATATGGAATTGGGTAGGATTGTTCTTCACAAAAAAAAAAAAAGCAAAATAGCCCCCTTGAATTTGTCATCTCAAATCCAAATCATATAGAGGAACCTCATGCTTGACACATAAATCAAGAATCAAGGAAGGGTGCCCCAACCCACTTACATTGCGTAAACGCGAAATGTCACACAAACTCTCGAACATTTTCTGGCCAATATTGAGTGGGATCCCCTTCATAATGAGACAAACAATGAGAAGTCTATCTTTTCTAATATTAGACAATGAGTATTGGGGTAAATGGGAGCACTAACAAAGTGAGCCAAGATTAGATTCAGCTAGCACTTCCACAACCCTTTAATCTCATAACCTGCCATGATCCACTCAGCTCCCTCATAGGCCACAAGATCAGCCTCTTTTTCCCAAGTGAGCTCCCTGTTATTAAACAATTTAGTAACATCATTATTAAGGGTAAGAGAAATGTGAGGAATATCATACACATCATTAACAGTTGCAATAGAGACTGGAGCATCAAATATGTAACGTCCCCGCTTCAAGCCTCCATTGGGTCCTTACACCCACGGAATGAATGACTCTTATACACGAGTACGTCACTTTAGCTGCTTCATGGACTGATGACTGACCCTACAGACCAACACGAGTGTTTTCAGCGTGCTTTGTCCTCACTCACACGCATCCTGGGAAAACTTCCCAGGAGGTCACCCATCCTTGAAATTGCTCCAGGTCAAGCACGCTTAACTGTGGAGTTCTTTCGAGATGGGCTACCGAAAAACAAGATGCACCTTGTTGACATAGGTAGTACCAATCAATCCATTTAAGCCCTCTTCAACTGTGTAGTCCCATACCTACACAGTCTCAGAATCATCCCACTTGACCTTCCCCAGGCGATGTGGGATTGCACAGCTTACCCGGTATTTCCCCTTACGGATCACGGGACTACTGACTGTCACAAAATACCTCTTAGTTTGATCATTTGGTTGGCATCCCTTTAAGTGAAATTTGCATAAAACTCTTACATCAAGGATAAGTTAGATTGAGAGGGTTTCACAGCAACAAATTTTTCCCTATGTTTCTTGATAATTTCCACCTGAACAACATCCATGGATTCATCTTCAAAAGGTTCTTCCCTGAATTCAAAACACCATTCAAGAATAACAGACTGTTGGACTTTGTGCCCTAAATAAAACTCTATTTCAATGTAATTTTTTATATGTTGAGAATATTTTACTAGGATCTAGATTTACTAACAAGTATGTTGAATTAACATCCTAAATATGATATCTCTATAATAATGAAATTAAACACATAAGGGTTTAAGAAAACCTTACATTGATTGCAGCAAAATATTATGACTCCTTCCATTCAAGATCTCTAGCTCTTGATTCCTTTCTATAGCAGAGCATTATCAAGATCTGAACATGGATCTCTTTCTCTCCTTCAGGTTTGGTTACCACCATCTTACTCACTATGATTGAGTACGTGACTTGCTATGTGTGGGCACAACACTCATTCACTATGGTTTCGAATTGTAGAAGAACAATAAAGGAGGCTGAAATCACTAAGGAAGGAACTCTCTCATCAACTAGTTGTTTGACATAGAAAACTAGGTTTCATTTGGTTGAAGGCATCAGGTGGATGAGTGAGAGTATCATGTTCCTTTTATAGTGTTTCAACTAGGGTTAAGGGCTGAATTATATGGATTAAAAAAGAATAAAATATTGGGCAAAAATCCACATCATGACCGTACACTTTAAAGGACCAAACTCTAGTTAGATTTTTACCACTTTATTTCAACCACTTATTCTTCTTTTCAATAATATCATATTTTCCAATTCAATCCTATAAATGCCAAAATTATTTATTTAATAATTATAATTAATTACTAAATAAAATTGTCATTTATGTAATTTATTAATTAGACCATACAAAGTCTTTTAATTAAGAAATCGACCCCAAAATCTCTTTTTTTTTTCACAATTAAGCCATTGCTTAGTGAAAATTCATAAATAAGACATAGTCTAATTTTAGAATTATAATTGATTAATTAAAATCAATTAACTGAGTCTGCAAGTAGTATTATCTCAACTAATGAGGGGGTCATGGGCCTATATAACCGAGCTTTCAATAAGTAGATCTAGAATTCACCAAGTAAATTCTCAACTAATTAATTCTACCTTGCGTTACTATGGATTTGGAATTAAATAGCACTCTCAGTTATATAGAACACTCTATATGTACCACGATATATATACGTTATGATTATCCATTGTTACAATCCTAATAGTCCAAGATCCTCTACAGATGATCTACACTGAATAGGGACAAATTTACCGTTCTACCCTTCAATGTATTTTATCCTTAAAACACTTAGCAACTTATAAATGATATTTCAGTAAACTAAATAATTATTGAAATGAGATCTCAATCATTTATCTCTATTCAGCCAAGCTCGAAGGAAACATCGTTTCACTTCTAAATACATATAGAAGCTATAGATTTCATATCTATGATCAGTGCTCCCACTCAATTGAACTACCATGTCCTTAATCTGTATGTCATGAGAAGATCCAATTGGTCAACTTTAACGAACAAATTGAAGAACATAAATAATACAACTAAGTTGAACCTAACCATATCAGGATTAAGATCCATAAACCTAAGATAAACCATTAATATTGACTTAGAAAGATATAACAATAACTTTATGATATCTTATCTAAGATCAATATTGGTCCCTTCCAATGTATACTCCATACATCCGATACTGGTAAACTTTTTCAATACCCTGTAAAGGACATAACACTTATCCAAGGTGTAAGCATACCTTATTATTAATTATCATGTCAGTCTAAGGGCCTGTTTGGCACAGCTTTTGGAAAAGCTAAAAGTTGCTTTTTGAAAAAGCTATGATAAAAATGTGTTTGGTAATCAGTCAAAAAAAAACTTTTTGAAGAATTTTTGGAGAAGCTACAGCTTTTGATTAAAAGACTATAATAATTTTTTTTGTACTAAAACTATATTTACTTATTTATTACATATTAAAAAAAATAGAAAATAATAAAAATAAACTAATTATAATAAAATAAATAATTATTAAATCTCTTATCATTTTTTTAAAAATAATTTATATTTTATTTTAATATTAACAAACACCATCAATAGAATTTTTTTTTATATACTTGATTTTCTAATTTTTTTTTTATATTTGATAAAATATAATAAACAAATACTATAAATTATTTTTATCAAATGCATATAAATTTATATTTGAAAAAAAATTAAAAAATGTATAAAAAAATTAAAATATTATATAAAATAAGTTTTTATATATTTGTGATTATAATAAACTAGATTATAACATTATCATTATCATTATAATAGATCTTAACAACTCACAGTACTTTAAAATTTATAATTTACCAAACACTGAGCACAGTTTTTTTCACTGTTTTGCTACAGCTATTTTTTCTCACAGCACAGCTACAGCTACTTTTTCCTACAGCGCAGCTGTGCCAAACTGGCCCTAAATCCAATGAACTGATAAATCATGGGAATTAAAATTTTGAACATATAATCATGATTATATTCCACTGTGCTGACGACACTATAATCACGAACAAATATATAAATAATTATATATGTTCTGGACTTAATAGAATTTATACATGAAATAAATTATGTGAACCATGCAACATTAAATGCAATTTTTGATCTTTATTAATTAGTAAATCTGATTATATTGAAATGAGTTTTATTTAGGGCACAAAACCCAACAAACTCCCATTTACACTAATATAAAACAAAAAGTGCATTTCAAATAATCTCAACACCTTGATATCCAGATCAATGTAGTATGTAGTATACTCTCCGTAATAGGACCTGACAAGTTGTGTTCAATACAACTATTACATAACATTAATCACAAAATCTTTGATATTGTGAAATTCCTCTCTATATGTCTACTTCTCTAGGGATACTAGATTCTTTACTATTTGGCAACTACTTATGTGTTAGTCAGGAAGTAACACTAGTAGTTAATAAATTGTTGGAACTATGCCAAAATATGTATAGAATTTTCCATAGAGTGAATTAGTATCTTTCCTGCAACTTTAACATTCAGTCTCACTGGTAGAGTTAGAGACTCTGAATCGGTTTTTACACTTTTCCAAAATCACTGCTCCACCCTCAGAGTAATCACCATCTCATCAGTAGACTTTCTAGCATCAGTGCAAGTCTAGAAAACTAATTTGGTGTAGTCTAAGAGTATTAAAATACCACCCTTATCGACTAACATATAACTCATCTTTTATGATCTTAAGATTCACTTGATTGTCTTCTAATGTTCCTCTTTATCAAACTTTACAATGAAACTGATTTTGTATTTAAGCTTGAATGGATGGTTTGTGTTACTTAAATTAGCTATGTACTAGTTAGAAATAAAGAATGGTGGATGTTAGATATTATTTTAGTATTTGATTGACTTATTAAATTTATCTATTCGGTGACTACATAACTGTGAAGATATTTTTTTTTTTTTAAATTGATGATTGATCCTAATTTTGTCACTAATATTTTCTTCTCGATATAGGAGTTAATCTATTTATTTTTAAATAAGTATTTTGTGATATAAATTAAAGGATCATTTATAAGCATTATCTTCCTACAAGGGTCAAAGTGTGACCTTTGACCATCCAAATTATAGATATTATATATCTGCCACGGCCTAAGGCTCGAGTCGTGACAAGATCAATCACACACAAGATCGAACAGTCCATATTAATTGTAGAACGATTCATCCAGCGAGAAAACATCCTTCCCTTATACATATAAAATTTATCATAAGTTCTTAATGTGAGGTATTTTAAGCAAAACAATTATTATTATGGCATATATTGATTTATATTTTTATAATTAATTTTTATTGTTGGTTTAAATTAATTATATTTATTATAATATTGTCTGTATATTAATTAAAATTTACTATATAGATGAATTATAAAGTAAATAAAGAAACTATAAACCATAAATGTGGATAAATAAAAAAATATCTCATATTTATTATTGCAAAACTTATTTTTTTAGAAAAAAATATATTTTCTATAATTAACTAATTTTTACAATATAATGCTATATTTTTTTATTATAATTCTCAGTTTTTATAAATATTATAACACTCATTTATTATAAAGCAATAACAATATAAAAAAAATTATAAAAATTAGATATTCTGGAAAGTGCAACTTAGTTTTCTAATTTATTGAATATTTATATTTATTCATTAAATGAATTTGGGTATTGTTTTGTTTTAAAGATTAGAATAGATCGAGTGATTAGGTTATGATTTGGAAATTATATTCTCTGTGAATTTATTTATAAGAATCTGTTGTTATCTCTATGTAATTGTGCAATGCACGTATAATTATTATTTTTTAATTAGGTTCAATTACGTGATGTTAAGTGAAATACATGTATATTTAATTTTTTTTAATTAGGTAATGTATTTCTTTTTAAATTTTTAATTAGAGTTTGAGATTTTAATCTTTAGGAAATTTTTTTAAGCTATTGTTACATTAATTAGTGTGTCATTTGGATATAATTATATATACGTATTTTTAAAATTTTAATTTTTTTTAATTAGGTAGCGTATCTGATAATGCATATTGTTGACCGAGGTTTTCGGCAATCAATATAATAATAATATATTAGAAAGCTGTAAGAAGTTAATGCGCAAGATTTTTACGTGGTTGGGACATTAATGAGCATTAGTCCACGAGTCTTTGTTATTTATGAGGGTATTTATTATAGAGAATGTTCTTGGTGGTTTTTCTCTTTGGTTCTTCTGAAACCCAGAATTCTCGACCCCTGCCTTAATGAGTTTGGGGGGTATTTATAGTGTTTTGGTGGGGTGATCCCTAGAACCGAGGTATATGTCTTTCTGTATTATTCAATAAAGGCACACATTCCCAACGAGTGTATCATAGGAAATGCATGGTCTAATCCCTAGGCTTTTTAGGGGTTAGGTGGATATAATCTATTATCCTTTCTTGACTGATGTGATTTCTCATAAAGTAGCTGTCACTAGGCTCATTAATCATAGCGTAATAGCTGCAGAAGGGGGGGTTACGCCATCAAACCTTAATACTTATGACAGTTCCAATACGTCTTCTCCCATGCGGCATTAAATGCGAGGTGACTGTACAGATAGGATTTGATACCTCCCGGAGGTGCTTTGCTATAGCTTTGCTCTCCGGGAGTATGTGAATCTCTCATACCTTCTCCGGGAGGCATGCTCCTTGCTGATCCTTTTGATTAAGAAGACTTAGTCGAATTATCTCAAAGCCTTACTCCTTCAATCCACGTGTCACAGTCGTGTTGGTCCACGTATTTTGGACAAAAGTAAGGGCAACACATATATTATAATTTACTATATTCTTAACCAAAACTCCAACCAAATTTGAGTGCCTCTATATATAGCCTGGATTCGTAAACTTGATATAAATGTTTTTATTCCCAAACTTTACGAAAAATATGGTATGTGCATCGGTTTACCATAACTAAAACGGAAAGCAATCAATTCTTTATTACAACCATTTTAATTTAAAATATAAAATAAATAATAATAAAGTTAAAAATATAGTTAAAAATATTTATAATATTTTAAATTTAAATTTCTTTATATAAAATATTTACATAATTTTTTTATTTTAATTCAAAGTTAAATTAATAAATTTTAAAATATGATTAAAAATATTTATAATATTTTAAGTATTTTAAATTAAAATTTCTTTATATAAAATACCTACATAATTTTTATTTTTAAATATATATAATAATATTATAAAATTAATAAAGAATATTCTGTTAATTTATAGGATATTTTGTTAAAGTTAACGTAGAAATTCAAAAGGTATCATTAAACTAAAAATTTCGTTACATAGCCACATTTTATACAGAATAATATGAATTTGTATATTTATTTTAGAATATTATATGTATATTCATTTGTACAAAATTAAAATTTTTCACTATATTTTAATATTTTCTAATTGATATATAAAAAATATTGATTATATAAAATTTAACTAATCAATAGAAAAAGAAAAAAAAGTACTTCATGTCCAACATCGTTAAAATACCATTGTTTAGAAACATTGCTGAAATTTTAAAGAATTACAATTGTTCAAAGCACAACTCTCTAATACAACTATTCGTGGACTAGGATTATTTTAAGACGTGAACCATATTGTAAAATCATGTGTATATTATCTTCTACTTCAACTTCTTTGATTTCTCTCTCTCAAAAAAAAAAAAAAAAAAAAAACTTCTTTGATTTCTTTTTTATTTCTTAAGTTAAGTTACGGAAAATATTGATCAACAGTTTCTATATAGGGTTGACTTCCTAGTAATTAGACCTTAGGAAATAAATTAATTATTGGGTCTTTGCTCTAAGGATATGTGGTAATTTTAAAATTATTAATTTTTTTTTATTTTTTTTAAGGACTGAGATGTAAAATGGTCTTAAATTTAAAAAATTAAGTTAATAAATATTTATTTTTTAAAAAAATTAAGAGAATGGTGAAATATAATAAATTAACTAATAAAAATTATTAAAATCACTTTTACTATATATTATTTTTTTAAAAAAATATATCATAATTGAATTAAGTTATATAATTTTTTAATATTGCATATTATTATATTAAAACAAAAATGAATAAATATATTAGATCATTAAATATATATAATAGTATTTGATATATCTTATCACTAAAAATTAATATACCGTAACAATAAAATTATATACTACAAAAAAATTATATAACAATAATAAATTAATACTCAAAAAATATTTATGTCATGCTAACAAAATTATATATACTATTATTAAGATATGTATACACATACAAAAATTTAGATATAATAAAATAGAAACTAAATATCATTTTAAATAAATTATATATTATAGACAACAAAAAGTATATACCACACAAGAAAATATATATACCTACAATAAAAAAATAAAATAATATTATTAAAAAAAATTGTATATATATAAATAAAAATATATATCACCTTTATATATAATAAAAGAAAAAATAAACATACATGATCTAAAATAAATTATATATTATACAATGAAATTTATATATCATATAACAAACAATATATACCTTATAATAGAAATGTATGCAATAACAACAAATAAAAATAAAAATATATAAGATGCTAATAAAACTATATATCACATCAACAAAAATACAATAAAAAATATAACTTAAATATTATTTAAAAAAAAGTAATATACCGTATAATAAAAAATATATATACCATTCACCAAAATATATGAACTACTAATAATAATAATAATAATAATATATTACTTATATATATATATACATACTATACTAACTAAATTATGTAACACAGTTAAAATATATAGGACTCTTCTATTGTGGGAATTTAAAAAAATACCCTATCTTTAGGGATTTAAAAATAAATGAGTCTTATTGCTTTTTGTGGATATAAATGGGGGTTCATGGACACTAAAAAATATAGTGAATTGTAGGAGATTAGAATTGACTAAAAAAGGCTAAGAGTCAATTGAAGCAAAGACAGACCACCATTCGCACCCACTGGGATAATAATGCGATTGATTTAAAAGTTGATCTAGACAACCACTTCGTAATCGTCGAAAGAACTCATAAACCGAAGGTATCATGTTCCATTGAGGAAATTCATAAAGATCACGATGTTGCACCCAACCAGGTTTTTCAGTTTGGGGCTATGGGGACTTGCCCGGAAAAGTCCCCAGAATCCCAATGAAGGCCATGGCTTGGAACTGTCGCGGACTCGGGAATGTAGCGACAGTTCGACAACTGAAGGATTTAATCCGGAAGTCGGATCCCGAAATTGTAATTTTATCAAAAGTTAAATTATCTCAGGACAAATTCAAACGACTAATGTCTAGGCTTCACTTCAAGGAATTGTTTTATGTCCCTCCGATGGGATCGGCAAGGGGCCTTGCTCTATGTTGGAAGATTGGTGTGCTGTGTTCTGTTGAGCAAGCAAATAAAAACAAAATTGTTGCACAGATTAACTCAGACCCCCCCGATCGACCGTGGCTCCTTATTGGTACCTATGGGCCACCTACAGCTTTAGAAAAGGAAGAATTCTAGGATGAATTGGGCGATTTCATCTGCCAATGCAAACTGCCTCTGATCGTTATGGGAGATCTCAATGGAACGCTGAAAGATAATGAATGCTTAAACTACTCCAGATCTAACAACATCGCGAGATACTCCTTCGACCTTCGGAGAATGGTCCTTCGTTCGGGTCTCATTGATTTGGGGTTCATAGGCACGAGATTCACATGGTTTAGAAGGAACTCTAGTTCCACGGCTAGAACCTCCTTAAAGAGAGCCAGGCTAGATAGAGTTATGGGATCAGCTGATTGGAGAGTAAATTGGCCCAATGCCATTGTTCAGCACCTACATGGGGCGGTGTCAGATCATAACCCAATTTTGCTTGACACTAATGGGGGGAGGAAATGCATGAAGCCGCAGTTTAAAGACGAGGTTATGTGGGAACGAGATCCTAGAGTCTTCTAGGTGGTTAGAAACGCATGGCAAGTACTAAACCACCCGGACCCAATGGTGAACATGTACCGAAAGATGAAACATACAAAAGACCAACTTTCTAAATGGAACAAGGTTCAGTTCAGAAAACTTTCTGTCCAAATCGAGGAAGCCCGTGCAAATTTGAAAGGTGTTGAAGAGTCTCAAGCCCCCAATGAGGAAGCGCACTCAGAGGCCAGAAAAATGCTAAATGAAGCACTGGCGCGGGAGAAAATTTTTTGGCGACAGAAATCGAGAGTTTCTTGGTTGAAAGATGGAGACAGAGCAACGAAATTCTTTATGGCGTTCACGGTAACTCGAAGACGGCAAAATTACATTCAAATTCTGAGTCATGAGTCGGGTAATGTGCTGGACCAGATAGCAGATATTGCAAAACAATTTATTGATAAATTTTCCAACACTTTCTCCATATCAAAACCGCGGACTGCCCTCAGGCTTGAGGAGTGGCTTCACCTCAAATCAGATTGTTGTTTAGATAGTGATTTAAATACCATCCCAACTGAAGATGAAATTTTTAAAGCTCTTTGCTCGATGGGAATTGACAAGGCGCCTGGGCCTGATGGCCTTCCTGTGGCTTTCTTTCGATCTCACTGGGAGACCATTCGACCGGACTTTTTGAAGATGATAGCACACTTCTTTCAGACATCTAGAGTCCCTCCATTCATAAATGACACGAACCTTGTTCTGATTCCCAAAAAGGAGAATCCGTCTACGGTCAATGACTATCGCCCCATCGCTCTATGTAATGTTGCATATAAGTGCATTTCAAAAATTCTAGCGTTGCGGCTGTGACATGTTCTGCCCATGCTCATTTCCCTGACTCAGATGGCTTTTTTCAAGGGTCGATCGATCTCAGAAAACACTTCGGTTGAGAAGGAGATCGTCCATTCCATGGCAAGGAGAAATGGCTCTAAAGGTTTTATGATGATCAAGCTTGACATGGAGAAGGTGTACGACAAAATGAATTGGGAGTTTATCAAAGAAGCGCTCCAATTTCATGGTGTTTCGGACCCGTTGCTAGGATGGATAATGAACTGCATTGAAATCAAGAAGATGAATTTGATCATTAATGGATCGAAACAGGGTACAATCTCCTCCCAATGCGGCCTGAGACAAGGGGACCCCCTTTCACCAGCCTTATTCATCCTTGTTGCGGATCTTTTATCTCGCCTAATCTCGGATGCAAATGTGAAAGGAAAAATCAGAGGATTCAAGGTCGCAAGGGCGGCTCAACTGATCACCCACCTCATGTTCGCGGATGACGTAATGTTATTTGGCCATGCCTTGGAAAAGGAAGCTGAAGCTTTTCTTGGATGCTTACATACTTACTGCGAGTGGTCCGAACAAGCAGTGAACTTCCAAAAATCAACGGTTTTTTTTCTCTAAAGGAGTCCCAAAGAAACGGGCAGACAAAATTGCCAATCTATTGGGAATGTGTAAAATGAAGCAAGATGCCACTTACTTGGGTCTTCCTTTGTTTCGGGCAGAGAAGGCATCTCAGAAGAAGAATTACCTGGTGAAAAAAGTTCTTAATAGAATCGATGGGTGGAAATCGAGGCTTCTATCTAAGGCTGGAAGAACTTGCTTAATACAATCTGTGGGAGGATCGTTGCAAATATATGCAGCTGCTGCAGATGTCATTCCTTGTGGAATTGCATCTACCATTGATAAGTGCCTGAGGAATTTTTGGTGGAATGGAGCGGATAGTAGAAAACCGATCCATACTATGTCGTGGAGCTCTTTGTGTAAATCAAAGTTTTTAGGAGGCCTTGGGTTCAGGAAAATTAGCAACATCAACAGTGCTTTCATTCTGAAATGGGGGTGGAAGATTATCAATGACTCTACTGTTGGAAATTATTTTACCAGGATCTAGATTTACTAACAAGTATGTTGGATTAACAACCTAATATGAATTCTAAAACAATGAAAATAAACACATATAAAGTTAGAAAACCTTACAGTGGGTGCAGCGGAATAATATGACTCCTTCCGTTCAGATCTCTAGCCCTTGATTCCTTTCTGTAGCAGAGCATCACCAAGATCTGAACTTGGATCTTCTTTTCTCCTTCTTTGATGTAGAATTTCCATAGTCTTCCATACTATGATTGAGATACCACTTGATGTGTGTGGGCACTACTCATCTCACAAGGATTTCGAAAATTCTCTCTCTTTTCTCTCTTGAATTTTGTGGCTTATAGCATCATACAAGAGAAGAGAACAAAGGTTGCTTTATATAGGGAGAAGGGAGAGCACAACTTTCCAAATAAAACAGTTTCCTTAATTACTATGTAATCAATTAATTGCCTTATTTAGTGTGATCCACCACTTTTCCTATTTTTGCTAGGCTTTGATTAGCAATTACATGGCAATTAAAATTGAAAATAATAATTGGGAAACAAGCAAAGAGGTGCCGGCCATAGGGTGATATGGGCCTCACTTGGATTTTGCAGTTTCCTCAATTTTATTTCAATTTCTCCAAAAATGCCATTTTTCCAATTCTAACTTTTTAAATGCCAAAACTAATTATTTAATAACTAAAATAGATTATTAAATAATATTGTCATTTAAAATAATTATTAATTAGACATACAAAGTCTCTTAATTAATAATTAAACCTAGAAACCCTTTTCTTTACGTTTCATCCTTAAACTGTGAGAATTCATAAAGTAGACATAGTCTAACTTTTAGAATTATAATTGATTAATTAAAATCAATTAACTGAGTCTTACAAGCAGTATGGTCTCAACTAGTATGGGGACCATGGGTCTATATAACCGAGCTTCCAATAAGTCGAACCGAATTTACCAAGTAAATTCCCTAACTTATTAATTCCTCATTGAATCCACACTTAGAACTTGGAATTGTACTCTCAGTCATATAGAAACGCTCTATATGTTCCACGATATAGACACGTCATTAGTTATCCATTGTTATAACCCTAATGTGATCAATGATCCTCTATATAGATGATTTACACTGTAAAGGGATCAAATTACCGTAACACCCTACAATGTATTTTATCCTTAAAACACTTAACCCTGTATAAATGATATTTCAACTAAGTGAAATGAGATCTCCACCATTTATCTTCGTTTGGTTAAGCTCGAAGAAAATCATCCTTTACTTCTATTTGCCAAATAGAAGCTATAGATTCCATATTTATGTTAGCGCTCCCACTCAATTGCATTACCGTATTCCCAAAATGTACGTATCACCCTGATACAAAACTAGGTTTAACTAACAAATCAAAGAACACGAGTAACACTCTTGAAATTGAGCCTAACCATATCAGGATTGAGATCATTTGATCTAGGATCAACAGGTGATATTGAATTGAATAGATATTACGGTAAGTTTTAACATATCTAATCAAAGTTCAATATCGGTCTCTTCCGATGTATACTCCATACATCCGATACTGGTAAACTTTGCCAATGTCCTGGAAAGGACATAACACTTTTCCAAGGTGTAAGAATACCTATCGCTGATTATACCATGTCAGTCTAAATTCAGTGTTCTGACAAATCAGGGAATAAACTTTTGAACATATGATTAAAGATTATATTCCACTGTGCTGACAACACTATAATCTTTAACCAACTCATATGTTCTGGACTTAAAAAAAATTCATACATTATATACATATAATCATGAAATAAATCATGTGAACCATGCAACATAAAATGTTATTTCTGATCTTTATTAATAAGTAAATCAAATTATATGAAATGAGTTTTATTTAGGGCATAAACCCCAACAAACTCCCACTTGCACTAATATAAAACAAAAAGTGCATTTCAAATAATCATTAACACCTTGATGTACAAATCAAGTGTAGTAGTAGTAAACTCCTCGTAATGGGATCTGACAGGTTGAATTAAACACAACCTCTTCTCCACCATTACTCTTCCTTTAATCACAAAATCCTTGATAATGTGAAATTCCTCTCTATATGTCTACTTTCTTGGGATACTGGATTCTATACTTTTGGGCAACTACTCTTTGGTTATTCAGGAAGTAACCCTAGTAGTTAAGGCAAGTTGGAACAGTGCCACAAATGTATAGAACTTTCCTTAGACTGAATAAGTATCTTTCCTGCAACTTTTAACATTCAGTCTCTCTCTGGTAGACCAAGAGATTTCAGATAGGTTTTTACACTTCTCCAAAATCGCTACTCCACCCCCAAAGTAATCACCATCTCATCAGCAGACTTTCTAGCACACAGGCAAGTCTCGAAATCTGATGTGGTGTAGTCTAAGAGTTTCAAACACACCCTTATCGACTAACATATAGTTCCTCTTCTTAATCTTAAAATTTACTTGATTGTCTTCCAATGTTCCTCTCCTGGATTAATCTGATACCTACTCATTACTCCCACTCAACAGCAGATGTCTGGTCTAAGGCATACAAAAGCATATCTAAGACCTCTCACTGTTGATTTAAGAATTCTTTCATGGCTTTATCTTTTCTGGGATAGTTGAGACTTTTCCTTAAATAAATAAAATCTATATCTAAGAAGTTGTGAAACTTCTATAGATTGCCATTGGAAAGAAAATGTTCCAGCATCTTACTAAAGTAAGTTGCTTGCATTAGAGTAAGTAATTTCCAGGTATACCACAAGCCATAGGTATAGATAAACTCAAACCTATAATACTAGGAACAGGAAGTTTTGTTAAGTCCATTGAATAGACTTATGAACGAAAATTTCCTTTCATGTCCTCGTAATAGAAAACTTTAGGTTACTCCATGTGAATGGATCAAACCATAGTTCTATTGGCTTTCTTCTTAGTTTCTTATCTTGACAATGTTGGGTTTTATGCCCTAAATAAAACTCTGTTTCAATGTAATCCAGATTATTCTATATCAATAAAGTAACAGAAGTAATTTTTCATTCACTTGTGTATGTTTTGGTTCACTTAATCAATTGCTTGTCTATTTGATTTATAAATTCATCCAAACCCCTTTCACATACTTGAACATGTTTATTGTGTTGTCAACACAGTGGAAAATAAACATGACTATGTGAATAAAGTATTCCTAGATTTATCAGAACACTGGGTTTCACTGATATGACAATCTACAACAGAGTTTACTTACATTTGGAGAAATGTTATGTTCTTTCCAGAACATAGGTTAAAGTAAAGCTCAGGTTGGATGCATGGAGTATGCATTGGAATGGACCGATATTGAACTTTGAATTAGATTTTGAAACTTACCGTAAACATCTATTCAATTCAATATCATAAGTTGATCCTAGATCACATGATCTAAATCCTGATATGGTTAGGCTTAATTTCAAGAGTATTATTCGTGTTCTTTGATTTGTTAGTTAAGCCTAAATCTTTAGTCTGGGCAATACATACATTTTGGGAACACGGTAGTGCGATTGAGTGGGAGCGCTAACATAAATATGGAATCTATAGCTTCTATCTGGTGAATAGTAAGCAAAGGGTGATTTCCTTCGAGCTTAACCAAACGAGATAAATGATTGAGTACTCATTTCACTTAGTTGAAATATCATTTATACAGGGTTAAGTGTTTTAAGGATAAGATACATTGTAGGGTGTTAAGGTAATTTAAGTCCCTTTACAGTGTAGATCATCCATATAGAGGATCATTGATCACATTAGGATTATAACAATGGATAATTAATAATGTGTCTATATGGTGGAACATATAGAGCATTCTATATACTGAGAGTGCAATTCTGAGTTCTATGTGTGGATTCAACAAAGAATTAATAAGTCAGTGAATTTAAGTGGTAAATTCTAGATCTGCTTATTGGAAGCTCGGATATATAGACCCATGGTCCCCTCACTAGTTGAGATGATATTACTTGTAAGACTCATTTAATTGATTTTAATTAATCAATTAAAAATTCTCAAGATGGACTTGTCAGTTTGAGAATTTAGCACTTATTAAGGGAAAAATAGTAAATAGAGATTTTGAAGGGCATATTTATTAATTAGGAAACTTTAATTAGTTTCATTATTAATAAAGTAAATGATAATATATTATTTGATAATTATTTTTTAATTATTAAATAATTAGATTTATCATTAATATGGTTGAACAATGGAATTGGCAATTTTTCACAAAAAGGAAACTATCAAGTGTAGGAAAAGGAAAGTTGGAAAAGTGGCAAGCCTTGTTTCCACATTGCCTAGGCCGGCCCACTTAGCTTCCTTTTCCCTTTGATTTTTTCAATTCAAAATGTCAATCATAGCCCTTGGTGGTCTTCTATAAATAGAAGGCAAAGGCTTCAGAGTTACACACATCTGTACAACTGAAAAAGTTTTTCACAGCATTATTCTGAAAGAATTTTCTCTCAGAAAATTCTCTCTGAGCCGCCACCCTCTCTCTCTCTCTATTCCTTCACTGTTTCGAAATGTATGAGTGCTAGAGTAGTGCCCACACACATCAAGTAATACCTCAATCATAGTGAGGAAGGCTGTGTAGATTTCAGAGACAACAAAGAAGGACTTTCGGGCTCAGATCTTGATTATACTCTACTACAGAAAGGAATCAAGGGTTAGAGATCTGAGTGGGAGGAGACATATATATTCCGCTGCAATCACTGTAAGATTTCTAATACTCTTATGTGTTTAATTTCATATCGTTTTAGAAGTTCATATTTAGGTTGTTAAATCAACATACTTGTGAGTAGATCTAAGTTCCTGGTAAAATAACTTCCAACAGACAATCCATTACTTGTTTAAACTCACAATGGTTTTTAATCACTAGTGTCTTCCAAGTTATAAGAAGGTGAGTTCCTAGAAACTCTCCCACTACAACAAGGTACCGTGAATTATGTCTAAGAAAACTAAATGGTAATGACCTCTTCAGTTGTGTTAAGACAACAGAGGCAGTGGGATCATCTTATAAAATAAGATGATAGAACACTTTTGGAATTAAGAAAAAAAATATCTCCTTTATTTGCTTCTTTATTTTCAGACTTAGTCATTTTCTTAGAAAAGTAGTATTTGTTTAAACAAACACTTTCTTATCTAATGACTATGAGATGCTCCACCCCTAATCACTTAGAATAGCTAACAAACATGCAAACCAGGATTAGCAGTTCTAGCTTTTCTTAAGATTTCGATTAGGTCATCCATGAATCTAGTAATGATTTACATTAAGTATACAACCATTGCATTATTCTGAAATTTTATTTCCATAGAAGGATTTAGGCAACGACTAGTAACTAATCAATATGCAACTCGAATTTCTGGGGAGGTAAGTTTGGATATAATTCAAAATCAAATTAATGATCTTTGAACTGCATATCTACTAACTTTTTCTCCACCCCTATCAGTTCGCAAGATCTTTAACCACTTTCCATTGCTAGAAATTCATGAAATTTTTCAAACATTTCAAATTTCTTTTGCGTAAGGTAAAATCTAGAGTGATCGTTTTAAGAATACAATGAAAACTCATATCCACCCCTGAATGTACATCCATCTACGAATGAGATGAAATTACTTTCAGTGGATATAGGCATATTAACTCTTTGCAGAGAATGATCTTGTCAAAACCACTATGACCAAGATACAAATGCCATAGATTTATAAAATATGTGGTTGTATCTTTTGATGACTTACTTTAGTTACATCAAAAAGTTCTTAGAATAGTGCAAGTGGATTCTGGTCACAGAATACTAAATTCATACAGTTTGAATCCATTGAAAGAAAATGGTTATGAAACACTTGTGAAAGTGTAACTGTATAATTAGTAATTCTCTCTTGGACCACCACTACTAATCTAACTCTATGATTTGCCAATACAAGTAGGAGATATCTAAGATTGAGGATTTATATCATTTAGGGATAGAATTCCGGGAATATAATCATATGCGTCATCTAATTTCTTAAGAGAAAATAAGACTTTATATGATTTATAGACCATTCATCCAATGATATGTCATTAAGCTAATTCGAAATGAATAAGCTAAGAGGAATTAGGATAATTTCGTTTTAAATAAGAATCCAACGATGCTCCGATTAGCGAGAGTCAAAGTAATCTTATTTATGCAATCTTCTTGTTTCATATTGTAAAACACTAGTCTAAGGTGTCATCAACTGATGAACAACTTGTTGGAAGTTATTTTACCAGGATCTTAGATCTACTCACAAGTATGTTGATTTAACAACCTAAATATGAACTTCTAAAACGATAGGAAATTAAACACATAAGAGTATCAGAAATCTTACAGTGATTGCAGCGGAATATATGTCTCCTCCCACTCAGATCTCTAACCCTTGATTCCATACTGTAGCAGAGTATAATCAAGATCTGAGCCCGATAGTCCTTCTTTGTTGTTTCTGAACTCTACACAGCCTTCCTCACTATGATTGAGGTATTACTTGATGTGTGTGGGAACTACTCTAGCACTTATACTTTTCGAAACAGTGAAGGAAGAGAGAGAGAGGGTGGCGGCTCAGAGAGAATTTTCTGAGAGAAAATTCTTTCAGAATAATGTTGTGAAAAGGTTGTATAGTTATTTTCAACTCTGAAGCCTTTGCCTTCTATTTATAGAAGACCACCCAGGGCTATGATTGACATTTGGAATTGAAAAAATCAAAGAGAAAAGGAAGCTAAGTGGCCGGCCTAGGCATTGTGGAAACAAGGCTTGCCACTTTTCCAACTTTCCTTTTTCCTACACTGATAGTTTCCTGTTTTGTCAAAAACTGCCAATTCCTTTGTTCAACCACATAAATGTCAGATCTAATTATTTAATAATTAAAATTAATTATCAAATAATATATTGTCATTTATTTTATTAATAATGAAACTAATTAAAGTTTCCTAATTAATAAATATGCCCTTCAAAATCTCTATTTACTGTTTTGCCCTTAATAAGTGATAAATTCTCAAATAGACAAGTCTATCTTGAGAATTTTTAATTGATTAATTAAAATCAATTAAATGAGTCTTACAAGTAATATCATCTCAACTAGTGAGGAGACCATGGGTCTATATATCCGAGCTTCCAATAAGCAGATCTAGAATTTACCACTTAAATTCACTGACTTATTAATTCTTCGTTGAATCCACACATAGAACTCAGAATTGCACTCTCAGTATATAGAATGCTCTATATGTTCCACCATATAGACACATTATTAGTTATCCATTGTTATAATCCTAATGTGATCAATGATCCTCTATATGGATGATTTACACTGTAAAGGGACTAAATTACCGTAACACCGTACAATGTATTTTATCCTTAAAACACTTAACCCTGTATAAATGATATTTCAACTAAGTGAAATGAGTACTCAATCATTTATCTCGTTTGGTTAAGCTCGAAGGAAATCACCCTTTGCTTACTATTCGCCAGATAGAAGCTATAGATTCCATATTTATGTTAGCGCTCCCACTCAATCGCACTACCGTGTTCCCAAAATGTATGTATTGCC
The DNA here is from genome assembly GCF_029168945.1 of Cannabis sativa. Lineage (NCBI taxonomy): Eukaryota > Viridiplantae > Streptophyta > Magnoliopsida > Rosales > Cannabaceae > Cannabis > Cannabis sativa. The sequence continues at coordinate 22,257,469 of NC_083607.1, forward strand.
CAGACTAAAGATTAGGCTTAACTAACAAATCAAAGAACAAGAATAATACTCTTGAAATTAAGCCTAACCATATCAGGATTTCGATCATGTGATCTAGGATCAACTTATGATATTGAATTGAATAGATGTTTACGGTAAGTTTCAAAATCTAATTCAAAGTTCAATATCGGTCCATTCCAATGCATACTCCATGCATCCAACCTGAGCTTTACTTTAACCTATGTTCTGGAAAGAACATAACATTTCTCCAAATGTAAGTAAACTCTGTTGTAGATTGTCATATCAGTGAAACCCAGTGTTCTGATAAATCTAGGAATACTTTATTCACATAGTCATGTTTATTTTCCACTGTGTTGACAGCACAATAAACATGATCAAGTATGTGAAAAGGGGTTTGGATGAATTTATAAATCAAATAGACAAGCAATTGATTAAGTGAACCAAAACATACACAAGTGAATGAAAAATTACTTCTGTTACATTATTGATATTGAATAATCTGGATTACATTGAAACAGCGTTTTATTTAGGGCATAAAACCCAACAAACTCCCACTTGCACTAATATAAAACAAATCAGTACATTTCAATTAATCCTAAATTCTGACGGTGCTTTTCGAATGAAGTTACTGCCAAGACTTTGGTGAATGGATCAGCCAAGTTATCCTGCGTATCCACTTTCTCCACCAGTACATCCCCTCTTGCCACATATTCTCTGATAATATGATACTTTCTTTCTATATGCTTACTTCTCTTGTGGCTCCGAGGTTCCTTACTGTTGGCTATAGCTCCAGTGTTATCACAAAGCAGGACTAGAGGCCTTTCCATTCCAGGAACTACACCGAGACTGGTGAAGAACTTCCTAAGCCAGACAACCTCTTTAGCTGCTTCAGCCGCAGCTATGTATTCTGCCTCCATGGTAGAATCCATAATCGCAGTTTGTTTAGCACTTCTCCAAACCACTGCTCCACCCCCAAGAGTAAACACCATCCCAGATGTAGATTTCCTATCTTCAAGACATCCCTGGAAATCTGAGTCTGTATAGCCTAAGGGATTTAAAGCACCACCCTTGTAGACTAATACATAATCTCTTGTACTCTTTAAGTATTTCAAAATATACTTAACAACATTCCAATGTACCCGTCCTGGATTTGACTGATACCTGCTCACGATTCCAACTGCATAGCAGATGTCAGGTCTAGTGCATAGCATAGCATACATTAGACTTCCAACTACAGAAGCATAAGGAATTTTTGCCATGTCTTCTATCTCCTGAGGATCAGTAGGACAGTGTTCCTTAGATAGACGGATACCATGTCTAGAGGGCATATTTGCCCCATTGGTATTGGTCATGGAAAATCTCTCTAGAACTTTGTCAATGTAAGCTGTTTGAGAGAGAGCAAGGGATCTGTTCTTTCGGTTTCTGACAATCTGAATACCAAGAACATAGGCTGCCTCACCCAAGTCTTTCATGTCGAATTGAGTGTCAAGCCATTCCTTGATGTGAGTCATTTTCATGACATTGTTTCCAATGATCAAAATGTCATCAACATAAAGGACCAGGAATACTACTACTTGGTTTTCCTTGAGTTGGTAAACACAAGGTTCATCTTCATTCTGATGAAAGCCGTAGGTTTTGATGATCTCATCAAACCTTTTATTCCATGAGCGAGAAGCTTGCTTAAGTCCATATATGGACCTATTTAATTTGCAAACTTTATTCTCTTGCCCAGGAAGAACATAACCTTCTGGTTGCTCCATATAGATGGCTTCTTCAAGAAGCTCGTTAAGAAAGGCTGTCTTGACATCCATTTGCCAAATTTCATAATCTAAAGCGGCAGCAATGGAGAGAAGAATTCGGATGGATTTGAGCATGGCAACCGGACTAAAAGTTTCCTCATAGTCTACACCTTCTCTTTGGGTATAACCCTTGGCGACCAGTCTAGCTTTGAAAGTTTCGACTTTGCCTCCAGCACCTCTTTTCTTCTTGTAGACCCATTTACATCCAATTGGACGAAAATCATCAGGTGGTTCTACATATTCCCAGACTTTGTTCTTTTTCATGGAATCCATTTCTGAATCCATACCGGCTGACCATCGCTTCCGTTGCGGACTTGCCATTGCCTGCTTATAGGTTAATGGGTCGTCATCAATACCGTCACCAACGACCATATTGATTTCACCATCCAAGCCATAACGAGATGGTTTTGTAGAAACCCTCCCACTACGACGAGGAGCGGTGACCTTCTGAACAGGAGCTTTAGTAGTAGTTTTCTCAGTTGCTACAACTAAGGGAGTGGGATGTTCCTCTTCTTGAGTAGAAGAAGATGGTACATTTGAAGGAACAGTATCTGTGAGCATTTCCTCTAATACAATTTCACTTTTCGGTTTGTTGTCTTTCATATAGTTATCTTCAAGGAAAGTAGCATTTGTAGAAACAAACACTTTGTTATCCTTGTGACTATAGAATAGTCCACCCCTAGTCTCTTTCGAATTTCCGACAAACATGCAAACTTCAATTCGCGATTCCAGTTTGCCTTCTTTCTTTCTTAAGACGTGAGCAGGGCACCCCCAAATCCTATAATGGCGCAAACTAGGTGTGCGACCATTCCATAGTTCGACGGGTGTCTTAGGGACTGCTTTAGATGGAACAACATTTAAAATGTCGTTTGCCATTAGAATAGCATATCCCCGGAAGGACGTAGACAGAGTTGAATAACTCAGCATAGACCTAACCATTTCTAAGAGAGTGTGATTTCTTCTTTCTGCAACTCCATTCTGCTGTGGAGTGCTTGGGGAAGTATATTGGGATTCAATTCCAAGTTCAATTAAATGATCTTTGAACTGCATATCCATATATTCTCCACCCCTATCAGTTCGCAAGATCTTTAATGTTTTACCTAATTGGTTTTGAGCCAAAGCATGAAATTCCTGAAACTTTTCAAACGTTTCAGATTTCTTTTGCATTAGGTAAAGAAAACTATATCTAGAGAAATCGTCAATGAAAGTGACGAAATACTCATAACCTCCTCTGGCTTTTACATTCAGCGGTCCGCAAACATCTGAATGTACTAACCCTAGGGGTTCTTTGGCACGCTCTCCCTTCGCAGAGAAAGAATGTTTGGTCATTTTTCCTTCTAGGCAAGACTCGCAGACTGGCAGTTCTCCTAAGACGACATTTTTCAATGGACCGTCTTTGGTTAGCCTATTGAGTCTATCAAAACCTATATGACCTAAACGTAAATGCCATATATAAGTTTGATCATCATTATCAATCTCTTTTCTCTTAAGGCTTCTAGGTTTAGCTACATTGAAAAGTTCAGTATTTAGTGAGATTTGAGTATCAGGTCTTAAAACATAAAGCCCTCGTTCCATGTTTGCAACACATATATGAAATCCATTACGAGAAATTGAACAATTTGAACTCAAAAAATTCAATATATAAAATTGTGTCTGTAAACATGAAACGCTAATCAAGTTTCTACTAAAATTGGGAATATATAAAACATTCTCTAAAAGTAAAAACTTCTTAGAATTAAACTTGATTCGGGTTGTTCCTCTTGCTTTAACTGATACCAACTCGCCATTTCTAACTTTAAGCTTTAACTCATATGGGTGAAGATTCTCCCAAGTTTCAAGCAGCTGCAATGAAGAACATACATGGTTAGTAGATCTAGAATCAACAATCCAGGAGGATTTGTCGTTCTCTAAAACACATGATTCAAATACAAAAGCATCACCTTCGTTTGAATTGTCTAGAAGCCTGGGACATTGTTCTTCTTTATGTCCCTTTCCATTACAATTCGCACATAGAACATGATGTCTGATAATTGTACTTGAAGAAGCAGCTTTGTTAGAGCCCTCATGCTTAATCTTCTTCCTCTGATCAAAGCTTGCAATGCCAGGAGGTCTCATTGCAATCAGATTCCGCTCATGGGCCCTTAACTCAGTCTCGAGTTTGTCCATGTCGGAGGAGTTAGGATTGTTCAATAAGTAATATAGAACAAAACTGTTATACTCCTGAGGAAGACCATAAAGTATGAGTTTTACCCATTGTTCCTTTGATAAATCAATTCCTAGTAGATTTGCCTTTTGGAATTTCAGATTCATCAACAATAGGTGTGAGTTAATGCAACTACCAGGATGCATTTTCACACTATTGAGTTCTTTTGCAAAGATACTAACTAGGAGTGGATCGGGATGAGGGTTATTCATATTGGCACTACAACATATCAATAAACAGGAGGTTTTGGTTCTATAAATTCATACACAGGTTCAGAAAACAAATAATCACATATGTTATAAAAATACTAAATCTAACATAGTTTATTTTCCAAGGTTTCCAACGAACTGATACAGTGTCCCATTTAAGCGAGAGTCAAAGCATCATCCATTGAATAGAGTTGTCAATTCATCTAAAATGTCAAACATTCTAGCAACCTTTTATTCGATCAAGATTGGAATTCAGCGTTGTCCCGTTTAGGCGAGAGTCAAGGCAATTCTATCTTATGAGCTTCTACCATTGTTTCGCATTCTTGTAAGTCTTATATAGTCGCCACCATTAGGGTGGTCATGAACCATATAAAAATAAACTTATAAGAATACTTATCTTTCGAGATTAAACGGCGCTAACTTGCTAATGAACGTTCCTCCATTAGGGAGGATTACTCACTAAAACAATAGCTATGTAAAACCAACAATGGAGATCGAATTTCTCTTGATTAAAGCTCATTATTTAACAATGTATTTTGTTTAATCATTTATATTCCATATCTCAATAATGAAATATTACAAATTAAAGTAAAAACTTTAATTAAATTTCAAAAATGGAATAATTTTGAAAAATATCTTATTTAAGTTGTTTAGAAAAATCTAAATACCCAACTTAAAATATTCTTCAACCAATGACTTAATTAAATATTACCAATTAAGTAGTAACCACTTAATTTAGAAGATATTCCACTTTAAGTTCCCATATTTATAAAATATCAACTTAAAAAATATCTAAAGAATCTTAATAACCAATTCCCAAAATTCCTCAACTTAATTTATAATAGGAAATTCAAAAATATTCAAATCTAAGTTGATTTGATAGATTTAACTAAATCTCAACTTAAATAGGAATATTTAATGAAATTATAAAATTAAGATTCAGAAAGAATTTATATGGTTATAATTCCATATTTAATTAAAAACAAGAAAAATACATATAGCTTTCCAGAATATAACTATTCAAACTATGTTTTTCTTAAATTAATTTCAAGGAAGAATGAAATTAATTATGTTGCTAATCAATTTTTTATTAGGTCAAACTAATATAATTAACCTAGCACAGTTATCCAAATCAGGCAAATGGGCCTTCACAATTGGGGTTGTTCATGTGAGGGGGGCTGGGTCCAGTATGTCGTACCCACTTCTAAGGCTCCCAACTCTCACACAAGGCCCAAAAGAGAGGAATTTAACCTTAAAATGAATAACTGTTATTAATTGAATAGGCTCACTACTAAATGAGCCTAAATAAAATCTATCAGTTATGATATTTTATTTAGCAACATCAACCTATATGTATCTATAATAGAAATTAAACATATAGGCTCACTACTAAATGAGCCTAAATAAAATCTATCAGTTATGATATTTTATTTAGCAACATCAACCTATATGTATCTATAATAGAAATTAAACATATAGGCTCATGTTGGTAGGTCATACACAGATGAAAGAAGTTTGTAAAAATTACCTGTTACAAATTATTTACTTGATCTATCATCAATTGAACCTTTGGTTAAAATTAGATCATCGGATCTATCATCAAGTTAACCAAGGCAATTTAGATCAAGCAATAATAGGTTTTAGAAAACTTACAAACAATCTAAAACACATACTCCTGCAACAAGGTTAGATTTGGATAGTTGGATGTAGGATTTATTTAATTTTAAACATTTATTTCGAAAATAAAATTAAAATTAAACCTACCATTTTGAAAAATTAGGTTTTGGGTAACCTAAATGTCATTTCAAAATTAAATTGCTAACTTTCCTTTTAAATTTCATGTTATTTAATAAATTAAATAATAAAATAGAAAATGCTAAATACATACCCTTTTTTTTGTTTTACAATTTAATTTAATTAAAAAATAACAAAATTTAAAAGTTAACAAAAATACCTTATTTCCTCTTTTAAAATTATCATGATTATTTTGATCTTATTTTAATTAAGGTCAAGTTACCAAAAAAAAATTAATATCTGACCTTAAAAAAAATAAAATAATCAAATTTTAAAGGAAATAAGAAAAGAGGTAAGCAAAACTTGATTTTTCCTATTTTCAAAATCAAATTACACTAATATCTAAAATTAATTTTAAAAAATAAAATTAATTTATTTCTGATAATTAGATTTGAAATTTGAAAAACAAAAATCAACATACAAAACTACACAAAAAATCGGAATTTAATTCCATGAAATAGCATGAAAAATCGAACAAATTGAAAAAATGGATGAACTGTACGGATGGCATGCCATGCATGCCCATCCGCGCGCGTTTCTGGGGTGAGTGGCCGAGAAAACACGGCGCAGGAAGGCTGCAGGCAGCCATTCCGCGCGCGTGATGAGGTTGCTCGTCACCCCGTTTTTTCCAATTTTCAAAAATTCATAACTAATTAAAATTAAATCGAAATCGAGTTCTGTAAAAAAGTAAATTGCTTAGAATTTTCCAAACTATCCAACAAAAATAATTACAGAATCAGAACAGTAACCATTTTTCCCAGAATTCACAAACAACAATCAAACATCAATATGACACTCAAAGCAACATGATACCATCCAAAAAACAAGCAAATCGTTTTAAGTCCAAATTTCTTGCAAGCAAATCAATTACCATGGCTCTGGTGCCAGTTGTTGGAAGTTATTTTACCAGGATCTTAGATCTACTCACAAGTATGTTGATTTAACAACCTAAATATGAACTTCTAAAACGATAGGAAATTAAACACATAAGAGTATCAGAAATCTTACAGTGATTGCAGCGGAATATATGTCTCCTCCCACTCAGATCTCTAACCCTTGATTCCTTTACGTAGCGAGTATAATCAAGATCTGAGCCCGATAGTCCTTCTTTGTTGTTTCTGAATTCTACACAGCCTTCCTCACTATGATTGAGGTATTACTTGATGTGTGTGGGCACTACTCTAGCACTTATACTTTTCGAAACAGTGAAGGAAGAGAGAGAGAGGGTGGCGGCTCAGAGAGAATTTTCTGAGAGAAAATTCTTTCAGAATAATGTTGTGAAAAGGTTGTATAGTTATTTTCAACTCTGAAGCCTTTGCCTTCTATTTATAGAAGACCACCCAGGGCTATGATTGACATTTGGAATTGAAAAAATCAAAGAGAAAAGGAAGCTAAGTGGCCGGCCTAGGCATTGTGGAAACAAGGCTTGCCACTTTTCCAACTTTCCTTTTTCCTACACTGATAGTTTCCTGTTTTGTCAAAAACTGCCAATTCCTTTGTTCAACCACATAAATGTCAAATCTAATTATTTAATAATTAAAATTAATTATCAAATAATATATTGTCATTTATTTTATTAATAATGAAACTAATTAAAGTTTCCTAATTAATAAATATGCCCTTCAAAATCTCTATTTACTGTTTTGCCCTTAATAAGTGATAAATTCTCAAATAGACAAGTCTATCTTGAGAATTTTTAATTGATTAATTAAAATCAATTAAATGAGTCTTACAAGTAATATCATCTCAACTAGTGAGGAGACCATGAGTCTATATATCCGAGCTTCCAATAAGCAGATCTAGAATTTACCACTTAAATTCACTGACTTATTAATTCTTCGTTGAATCCACACATAGAACTCAGAATTGTACTCTCAGTATATAGAATGCTCTATATGTTCCACCATATAGACACATTATTAGTTATCCATTGTTATAATCCTAATGTGATCAATGATCCTCTATATGGATGATTTACACTGTAAAGGGACTAAATTACCGTAACACCGTACAATGTATTTTATCCTTAAAACACGTAACCCTGTATAAATGATATTTCAACTAAGTGAAATGAGTACTCAATCATTTATCTCGTTTGGTTAAGCTCGAAGGAAATCACCCTTTGCTTACTATTCGCCAGATAGAAGCTATAGATTCCATATTTATGTTAGCGCTCCCACTCAATCGCACTACCGTGTTCCCAAAATGTATGTATTGCCCAGACTAAAGATTAGGCTTAACTAACAAATCAAAGAACAAGAATAATACTCTTGAAATTAAGCCTAACCATATCAGGATTTCGATCATGTGATCTAGGATCAACTTATGATATTGAATTGAATAGATGTTTACGGTAAGTTTCAAAATCTAATTCAAAGTTCAATATCGGTCCATTCCAATGCATACTCCATGCATCCAACCTGAGCTTTACTTTAACCTATGTTCTGGAAAGAACATAACATTTCTCCAAATGTAAGTAAACTCTGTTGTAGGGTCATATCAGTGAAACCCAGTGTTCTGATAAATCTAGGAATACTTTATTCACATAGTCATGTTTATTTTCCACTGTGTTGACAGCACAATAAACATGATCAAGTATGTGAAAAGGGGTTTGGATGAATTTATAAATCAAATAGACAAGCAATTGATTAAGTGAACCAAAACATACACAAGTGAATGAAAAATTACTTCTGTTACTTTATTGATATTGAATAATCTGGATTACATTGAAACAGAGTTTTATTTAGGGCATAAAACCCAACACAGCTAGACGTTGCGTATACAATATTTATCTTTCGAGATCTAACAATATTATGTTAGTCTAATGGTGAAAATCCATTAGGGATTCATCTCATTAGAAAAACAAATCAAGTTAGACCAACAATGAAGATTCGAAATTAAACTACAATTTAATAACAGAAAATAACATGGTTCAATACAAATTCATACATAATTCAGAAATTATGAAGCACATAGCAAGTAGGAATGACAAGTGAAAATACTAAAACATACAATCCTAAATAATTTCCAAGGTTTTCAACAAACTGATATCAGTGTCCCGTTTAGGCGAGAGTCAAAGCTACCATTCATTGAATAGAGTTGTCAGCTCATCTAAAATGTAAAACATTCTAGCAACCTTTTATTCGATCAAGATTTGAATCCGCGTTGTCCCGTTTAGGCGAGAGTCAAGGCTATTCTATCTTATGAGCTTCCACCATTGTTTCATATTCTTGCAAGTCTTATACAGTCGCCACCATTAGGGTGGTCATAAACTATATAAAAAAAAAACTTACAAGATTACTTATCTTTCGAGATTAAACGGTGCTAACTTGCTAATGAACGTTCCTCCATTAGGGAGGATTACTCACTAAAACAATAGCTATGTAAAACCAACAATGGAGATCGAATATCCTTATAATAAAACTCATTATTTTATGAAGGGTTGTATTTTCTTCTAATATTTATTTTAATCCATTTATTTTAAATATATATTTATTTAATTAAAATTTCCAATTTAGAATGAAAAATTCTAAATATAAATTTTAATTTAATATTTATAAATTATACTTAGATAGATAAATAACGTGAATTATTTCCATCTTAGTAATAATTTCCATAAATATTTAGAAAATTATTCAATTTAAGTTGTTTCAAAATTAATTTAAATTAATTTACAACTCAAATTTAATTTTCTATAAATATATATTGCATTTCGGAAATGCTTTAAAATAAAATAAAAATAAATCTTGGAAAATTACTCTAATTTTATGTTGGCCCAAAATTAATAAAAATTAATTTTCAACAAAAAATATAATTTCCCTATTTAATTAAATATCTAAGAAAAATTTCAAATATTTAAGTATCATGATTAAAAATCAACTTAAATATTAATTTTCTATTTAATTAAATACACTAGAAAAATACTTCAAGCAAAAAATATAATATCTATCTAGACTTTCATAGACTAATTAATTCAATTTCTAATTATAATATATTTTAGTTCATTTATTTTAATTAACCATTAAATGAAAAAGTCATTGATTTAAGTTGGTCCAAAATTAAATAAATAATTTTCAACTTTAATCTATTTTTCAAATAAAATTCGAAATTTCTACATTAAAGAAATGCAATTTCAAAATTTTGGGAAATGATTAATAAAATAAAATAAAATATATTTTGAAAATTATTCAAACTTAAGTTATTCTGAAATAAGATTCCAAACTTAAAATAATTTTCAACTTTAATTAAATAACATGAAAATAACAATATTAAAGTATCATGATGAAAATCAACTTAGATATTGAAATTTTTAATTTAATTAAATGTATTAAATTCAAGAAATAAATAATTAAGTAAAGAGGAAACTTAATTATTAATTCTAGTTTAATACTAGGAAAATATTCTAAACTTAGATTGTACCAAAATTAATTATGAGACAATTAATTTCACAATCAATGATATTTTCCTATTTAATATTAGAAATAATAACTAGTACTAGAAATAACTATCTAGAATATATCATTGACTAAGTATTTTTCTAAAATTAACTTTAAAATATTACAATGAAAAATAAATTTCATATATTTTAAAAGTTAATTATGTTGCTAATTCAATTTTAATTAGGTTAGACTAATATAATTAACCTAATACAATTATTTAAATAAGGCAAATGGGCCTTCACAATTGGGGTAGTTCATGTGAGGGGGACCTGGGTTCAGTCTGTCGTACCCACTTCTATGGCTGTTGGAAATTATTTTACCAGGATCTTAGATCTACTCACAAGTATGTTGTTTAAACACCCTAAATATGAACTTTCTAAAACGATAAATTAAACAAATATAAAGTTAAGAAAACCTTACATTGATGCAGCGGAATTAATGTCTCCTTCCACTCAGATCTCTAACCCTTGTATCCTTTCTGTAGCAGAGTATAATCAAGATCTAAGCCCGAATGTCCTTCTTCTTCAAGTTTGATCCTTCACAGTCTTCCAATCTATGATTGAGTTACTGCTTGCTGTGTGTGGGCACTTACTCTTTCACTAGGGTCGAAAAAGATGAAGGAGAAAAGAGAATAGGGATTTCGGCCAGGTATAGAAAGTGGGGAAGGCTCAGTTTTTCTGAAGAGAGAAATTTCTGTCAGAAAAGGTTATTGAAAACTTATCAAAGCATGTGTTCTGACTGAGCCATCACTTTCTATTTATAGGCAACTACTAGGTTTAGGTTAGGAATTATTTGGCATTAAAATAATGAAAATATTAATTTGAAAAACCTATATAAGTGGCCGGCCATGGTGTGTTATTGGGCCTCACTTAATTTTGCAGTTTTATCAAATTTTATCTCTATTTTCTCAAAAACGCCAATTTTCCAATTCTAACCTTTTAAATGCCAAAACTAATTATTTAATAACTAAAATAGATTATTAAATAATATTGTCATTTAATTTAATTATTAATTAGACATATAAAGTCCATTAATAAATAAATAAACCTAGAAACTCTTTTCTTTACAATTTCACCCCTGTTTAGTGAAAATTCATAAAATTAGACATAGTCTAACTTTAGAATTATAATTGATCAATCACGAATCAATTAATGAGTCTTACAAGCAGAATGTTCTCAACTAGAATGGGGACCATGGATCTATATGCTGATTTTCCAATAAGTGAACCAAATTTACAAAGTAAATTCCTACTTATTAATTCTTCGTTGAATCCACTCTTAGAACTTAGAATTGCACTCTCAGACTTATATAGAGCATATTGTATGTTCCACGATATCAATATACTATCTCATTTAACCATTGTTATAATCTTATTGTGATTTAAAGATCCTCTATATAGATGATATACATCGAGATGGGATTTCTTTACCGTTCTCACCCCTCAATGTATTTTGCCCCTTAAAACACTTAGCTACCTGTAAATGGTGTTTAGTGATCTAATAATTAGTCAGTTAAACAAGAGCTCATCCATTTACTTCTATTTTCTAAGCTCGAAGGGAATCATCACTTGACTTCTATACACCAGTAGAAGCTATAGATTTCATATTTATGTTCAACACTCCCACTCAATCATACTATCATGTTCCCAAAACATACGTATCACCCTGACCCAAAAGTAGGCTTAATTAATAAATCTAAGAACATGAATAGCACTCCTGAGTTGAGCCCAAGCATATCAGGATTTAGATTCTTTTAATCTTAAGATCAACTACTGATATTGACTTGGAAAGATATGTATAACGGTAAGTTTGTAATATCTTAACTTAGTTGCAATATCGGTCCAGTCCAATGTATACTCCATACATTCGAAACTAGTATACTTTACTAATGTCCTAGAAAGAACATAACACTTACTCCAAGTGTAAGTATACATCATCGCTGATTATCACATTAGTGTAAATCCAATAACACTGATGAAACAGGGACCAAAACTTTTGATTCATATGATCACAATCACATTCCACTGTGTTGACGATACTGTAATTGTGAATAAACATATGATCTGGATTTAACTGATTTTGTGTGTATGAATGTAATAAACATATTAAACATATTAAACCATTAGCATGTAAAATTCATGCAAACATCAATCACTTCAAATTTCTTATATTGATAACTAATCAGATTGTAAAGAGTTTTATTTAGGGCATAAAACCCAACAAACTCCCACTTGCACTAATATAAAACAAACTGCGTAAATAGGTCAATCTGATGTCTTGATCTTCAGATCAAGTGTAGTATATTTGAATCCACCCAAACTTCTGGAAACTAGTTCATAAATACACTTATGAAACATCCTTTACTATATGCTTTACTTATCAAGGGATACTGAAATCTTTTACTGTTTTAAAAGTACATCTGAATTAACAGAAGACATATCTCTCATATTTTAAAATATGTAATTGAGATAATACAGTGTAGACTTTTCTTCAGTGATATAACTTTCTGGTATTTTCGAATAGACCAAGTTATAGTTCTTCTCTGGTAGATCTTGAATTATTATACAATAATTCCTCCACCCCCAAAGTAAGCACCATCTTATATAAATCGAAATTAGATGGTGAGATACAAGGAAAACTGATACACAGTTCCTTAATATCTAACATATAGATCACTTTCATAAATCCTTCTTGAATATCTTCTAATGTTCCCTATTTGATTACATCTCAGATAGCTCCCACTCAATAGCAGATGTCTGGTTAAATAATACTTTTAACCTCTGATTGTTTAGAGAGTTACCTAGTTGTGACTTTTGTATTAGTCTGAAACTTTAAGTCAAGACTAAGTCATCAACATAGCAGACTAGTATTTGAAGTGAAAAATACATGCCAGAGATAAAGTAATCAAAATTAAGATACCATCAAATTTTTATGAGGATTAAGAATTCCTTGTTCAAGTCATTCGAATGGACTGAACTAGAGTTCTTTATCTTATTCTCATAATTCTGATAAGCTATACCTATCCATGTGAATGGTTAGATTTGCTTTTCAGTAGTGTTCTTAAGTACCTATCACAATTATCAACCTAATGAAGATGGGTATAGAATTTTAAAATTCTCCCACTCAATTAAGGTAGTGTGAAACTTTAACAAAGAACTTTCAAAGGTATCAAACTTTTACTTACAACAGTAAAACGAAATGGAACATACAATCAAGATCAAGAATTTATATTGACAATAGCTGACTCATTATATTACTTCCATGTTTAAAGAAGATATGTGTTTCATAGGGAATTGTGGAATGGACTCCACCCCTAAGAATATACATATAGGGTACTATGGATAACCCCCACCCCTAAGTATATAGAGATTATGATCCACCACTAAAGGTTGTAAAGATCATGATTCTCTTAGTGTGATAGAGTTTATGTGGAGTTGAATACTATCCAGAGTTCATTAGATATAAAAGATCGTTGAACTGCATAGTTTTCTTAACTTTTCTCCACCCCTATCAGATCATAAGATCCTTTTATTAAACAAATTCTTAATAATTGTATTATAATTAACAATTATTGTATTATAAGAAAAATCAGTTGTTACAACTAATTTATAACTTAAATAGGAATATTTAATTAAATAAGCTCCAGAAAGAATCTAGTTAGTTAAAATTCTCTATTTAATTAAATACAAGAAAAATACAAATAGTTTGTCTAGAAATAATATCTAAACTAAAAGTGTTTTTCTTAAAATTAACTTTAAAATATTAAAATGAAAATAAATTTCATATATTTTAAAAGTTAATTATGTTGCTAATTCAATTTTATTAGGTCAAACTAATATAATTAACCTAGTACAGTTATTTAAATCAGGCAAATGGGCCTTCACAATTGGGGTAGTTCATGTGAGGGGGTGTTGGGTTCAGTATGTCGTACCCACTTCTATGGCTCCCAACTCTCACACAAGGCCCAAAAGAGAGGAATTTAACCTTAAAATAAATAACTGTTATTAATTGAATAGGTCCAAGATTTAAATGGACCTAAATAAAATCTATCATGGTGTGACATTTTATTTAGCAACAACCTATATGCATCTATATAATAAAATAAACACATAGGCTCACACAGGCACACTTTGGATGGATCCTATCATGTTGCTAGGTCATACACAGATGAAAGAAGATTGTAAAATTTACTTGTTACAAATTATTATCTTGACCAAGGGAGCCATCAGATCATTAGATCTGGCAAAAAGTAACCATGGCTATTTGCAATCAAGTAATAATAGGTTTTGAAAAACTTACACACAAGTTTAAACCATATACTCCTGCAACAAGGTTAGCTGGATAGTTGGAAGTAGGATTTATTTAATTTTAAATAAATAATTTCGAAAAATAAATAATTAAATAAAAAATATTTTAATTTTCGAAAAAATAAAATTTAAAAAAAATATATTTAATTTCGGAAATAAAAAAAATTTAATTTCGAAATTATTTAAAAAATAAATATTTAAAATTAAACCTATTTTTGAAAAATTAGGTTTCAACCAACCTAAATATCATTTCAAAAATTTGCTAACTACTTTTAAAAATTAAATGTTATTTTAAAAATAAAAATAAATAAAAATTAGAAAAGATAAAAGAAATATTTTTCAAATTTTAAATTTAATTTAAATAAATAAAATAACAAAATTTAAAAGTTAGCAAAATATCTTATATCTATTTAAAATTACATGATTATAAATATCTTACTTTAAATTTAAATAAGGTCAAAATATCTAAAAAGATTAAATTTTTTTAAAAAAAATATATATAAAATCTGACCCTAAATTTAAAAATAAGATAAGATATAATCAAATTTAAAAATAAGATAGATTTTTTAAGCAAGAGGATAGATACTAATTCTATTCAAATTCAAATTACACTAATATCTTGAATTAAATTTAAAAAATATTAAATTAATTCAAAATGATAATTAGAATTGAATTAGGAATAGAAATAGTATTTGAATTAATTCCATGAAAAAGCATGAAAAATCGAAGAAAAACGAAAAAATTGTGAACTGTACGGACAATTTTCGTGATCGCAGAAAAATTTCAGCACAGCCCCGATTTTTTCAAATCTTCAAAAATTCATAACTAATTCAAATAAAATCGAAATTGAGTTCTGTAAAAGGCTAACTTGCTTAATTTTTTCCATACTATCCAATAAAAATAATTCCAGAAACAGAATCGCTATTATTTTTCACGAAAATTTACAAACATCAGTCAATCATCAAATAACACTCAATACAACATGATACCATCCAAAAACAAACAAACAATCGTTTTAAAGTCCAAATTTCATGTAAGTAAATCAATTACCATGGCTCTCAGGCCAGTTGTTGGAAATTATTTTACCAGGATCTTAGATCTACTCACAAGTATGTTGTTTAAACACCCTAAATATAAACTTTCTAAAACGATAAATTAAACACATATAAAGTTAAGAAAACCTTACATTGATGCAGCGGAATTAATGTCTCCTTCCACTCAGATCTCTAACCCTTGTATCCTTTCTGTAGCAGAGTATAATCAAGATCTGAGCCCGAATGTCCTTCTTCTTCAAGTTTGATCCTTCACAGTCTTCCAATCTATGATTGAGTTACTGCTTGCTGTGTGTGGGCACTTACTCTTTCACTAGGGTCGAAAAAGATGAAGGAGAAAAGAGAATAGGGATTTCGGCCAGGTATAGAAAGTGGGGAAGGCTCAGTTTTTCTGAAGAGAGAAATTTCTGTCAGAAAAGGTTATTGAAAACTTATCAAAGCATGTGTTCTGAGTGAGCCATCACTTTCTATTTATAGGCAACTACTAGGTTTAGGTTAGGAATTATTTGGCATTAAAATAATGAAAATATTAATTTGAAAAACCTATATAAGTGGCGGCCATGGTGTGTTATTGGGCCTCACTTACTTTTGCAGTTTTATAAAATTTTATCTCTATTTTCTCAAAAACGCCAATTTTCCAATTCTAACCTTTTAAATGCCAAAACTAATTATTTAATAACTAAAATAGATTATTAAATAATATTGTCATTTAATTTAATTATTAATTAGACATATAAAGTCCATTAATAAATAAATAAACCTAGAAACTCTTTTCTTTACAATTTCACCCCTGTTTAGTGAAAATTCATAAAATTAGACATAGTCTAACTTTAGAATTATAATTGATCAATCATGAATCAATTAATGAGTCTTACAAGCATAATATTCTCAACTAGAATGGGGACCATGGATCTATATGCTGAGCTTCCAATAAGTGAACCAAATTTACAAAGTAAATTCCTACTTACTAATTCTTCGTTGAATCCACTCTTAGAGCTTAGAATTGCACTCTCAGACTTATATAGAGCATATTGTATGTTCCACGATATCAATATACTATCTCATTTAACCATTGTTATAATCTTATTGTGATTTAAAGATCCTCTATATAGATGATCTACATCGAGATGGGATTTCTTTACCGTTCTCACCCCTCAATGTATTTTGCCCCTTAAAACACTTAGCTACCTGTAAATGGTGTTTAGTGATCTAATAATTAGTCAGTTAAACAAGAGCTCATCCATTTACTTCTATTTGCTAAGCTCGAAGGGAATCATCACTTGACTTCTATACACCGGTAGAAGCTATAGATTCCATATTTATGTTCAACACTCCCACTCAATCATACTATCATGTTCCCAAAATATACGTATCACCCTGACCCAAAAGTAGGCTTAACTAATAAATCTAAGAACATGAATAACACTCCTGAGTTGAGCCCAAGCATATCAGGATTTAGATTCTTTTAATCTTAAGATCAACTACTGATATTGACTTGGAAAGATATGTATAACGGTAAGTTTGTAATATCTTAACTTAGTTGCAATATCGGTCCAGTCCAATGTATACTCCATACATTCGAAACTAGTATACTTTACTAATGTCCTGGAAAGAACATAACACTTACTCCAAGTGTAAGTATACATCATCGCTGATTATCACATTAGTGTAAATCCAATAACACTGATGAAACAGGGACCAAAACTTTTGATTCATATGATCACAATCACATTCCACTGTGTTGACGATACTGTATGTAAAGCCCGCTTAGTTAATTTGGAAATTAGCAGTTATTTATGTTAATCAGGAAATTATTTATAGCTATTTATATAATTTATCATTGATAATTATGGAATTCAGATATGCATAATTATGTCATCAGCAGTTTTTATATTTCGCATTTCCGGTGTCCGGTATTTTGGAACGCGGCGTTTGGCTCAGTAGAAATCACAACTTAGTATGTTAGTATTTTGGGGACGGGTTTTAGACATTGGGAATGTCGGGAATGGCCGGGAATTTAGAATGTCCCAAAAATACCCCTTTAGTATGATTTTAGTGATTTTATGGTGGAGGGGCAAAATGGTCTTTTTGCCCCATTAGTGTTTTGTCTTATATGATTTATTAAATGGAAAATGAATAATTGTTTAAGTGATTATTTGGCTGAAATGATTAAGTGTATATGTTAAATGTTATTTTTCCCTTTTTATCAAAAATCTTTAAGTTTGGAAAAAATAGAAAAATTGGAAGCTTTTTCTCTCAACTCTCTCTCTCTCTATTCGGCCATTAGAGGCAGCTTCTAGGGTGATTTTTTCTCTTCAAAATTCTTGTAGATTTCAGCTTGTGGTGTGTCTCTAATCAAGGTATTTCTTAGCTTTAATCTTTTCCTTGTTTTTCTTGAAAAAAATGATGAAAATGGATGAAATTGCATGTGATTGTGAAGTGTTCTTGCTGCTGTGATTTTGCTGTTAATTTATGGATTCAAAGCATGATTTTTGATGTTAAATGAGTTGTTTGAAGCATGAGTAGCTAGGTTGTTCAAGCTTTTAGTTTATATGTGAAAATTGATGATTTTTGTGAGAAAATGCTATGTTTTGTTTCTGTATATTTGCTGGATGTTTTTGTTAGTTTGCAGAGGTGTTTTAATGCTTAGTTAAGTAGAATTAACTAGGCTAGGGTGCATGCTAGTGGGTTTAACCAACTTTGAGTTCTTGAACTCAAAGCTTGGTCTTCAATGGTGAAATTTGCTTGTGAGGTTTCTGGGTAGGTTTGAGGCCTTGGAATGGTCATTTGGGACCTATTGAGCAGGTCTGGAAAGTTTGGGATCAATTGGGTTCGAATTGGTCAAGATATGTGAATTTTTGGTTGCCGCTCGCGAGGAACCGAATTCGGTTGAGCATCCGAATTCCGGATGGAGGTTCGTATTTTCCCGAACCGGAATTCCGGTTGGGCAACCTGCCTTCCTTGGGGATTTTTCAGAACCCTAGTTTTCCTCGTTTTTGGGTTTTTAGGGGTATTGCCATGCTTTTTATCGATAGGGAAACTTTTAGTTTCGAGTTTTAGTCCCCGGGAAGTGATTTAGCGTGTCACTTATAGCGTTGTGATTTTTATGGTTTAGGAGCCGATGTCCGCCGTTCGGCTTCGGGCCGAGTTGACCGCACACCCGAAATCGGAATCCAGGTAAGATTAGTATAACAATATGCATATGTAGATTACATGTTTAGCGTGCATGTAGGAAGCCTGTTAGATTACATTAGATATGTATTTAGGCTTCGAACCACCCAACCCCGTCACGTCGGTACGAGTCGGAGTATGACCAAGAATGAGTATGACCGGTTCGACCGATCAGCCGACACCGGTTGGTGGTTCGATCTATTGACCTATCCCGTCGGTACAGCTGGAGTATGACCAGCAATGAGTATGACCGGCTCGACCGATCGGGAGGATACTTGTCAATAGTACCGTCCCCCGAACGTTCAAAACTCGGCACCATGTTGGACATGGCGGTAGTGCTCGGCACCATGTTGGACATGGCGATGGCGGGACTCGGTATCGTGTTGGACACGGCGGTCGGTTTTATGTATGATATTAGTATGCTTTTCTTACCGAGTCCGTCGACTCACGGTTTACGTTCATGTGTAGGTAAAGGCAAGGCGATTCTTTGATGGACCGTGAGCGAGCTTATGGGATTGTACATGTCGGGGCGGTTAGGCCTGGAGCGTACGATCCTCGGGACAGCAAGGCTGAGATTTTGTAACTGTCGTTAGACGACTTTATTTTGATGTAAAAGTTGAATAGTAAAAACATTTGTAAATATTTTTATAAATCGGGATCCCGAGACTTTTTGGTAAAATGGTTTATAAGTTTAATGAAAAAGCAAAATTTTAATTAATCACGTTTTTTTCATAAACCTCGTTGATTAGCAACGAGCTGCACAGTACGTTTAAAAATCACGTAATACGCCTAAATTAGTTAGGGTGTTACAACTTGGTATCAGAGCCGCCAGGTTGTCTTCCGAAGATCGTCACGACATGTACAATCATCATCAGCAGTTAGCTCGGTTCACGGTTCAGTAAGCCTTTATTGCTTTAGTAGTTTATTTTATTCAGTTATGAAAAAGAAAAGCCTGTTAGGAAGCATGTTAGTAGCCTGATAGTAGAATAGGCGCATGTTTCATTTCTAATTTCCAAATTAAGCGGCATTAGTAAGCTCGCCTTGAATACGACCTGATATGCCAACTCTTGGTTTCGCAGGCGGTTCTAACTAGATGGACGCCAGGCGGACTACCAGGAGTCGAGGCAACTCCGTGGGGTCGAATCAGGGAGAGGGAGCTCGGTTTCCCCCACCTGCTAGGGGCCGAGGTAGAGGTCCCCGAGGCAGGGCTCGTGGTCGGGGTGATGAGAACCCGCCACAGCTGCCTGTGCTCCCCGGCCGATCGGGGAGCCCCGAACCGGGAGTTGCGGTTTGCGGAGATGCAAGCCGGGATCGAAGAGCAAGACCTCGAGATTCGAGAGGTTGAGACGACGGGGTGCTCCTGCAGCCCGGTGCCGGCAGTTCCACCGGCACCGCCCTCGCCGCCTGTGCCGAGATAGTGGTGGCGGCCCATAGATTGGAACCGTTGTATGAGAGGTTCCGGAAACAAGCACCTCCGGTATTCCTGGGAGGTCCAGATGTGTCGAAAGCCGAACAGTGGCTTACGGTGATCACCAGAATCTTGAACTTTATGGGTGTCACCGGCAACGACAGAGTGGTGTGTGCCACATTTCGGGCCGGGAGGACGCCACAGTATGGTGGGACATGGTGTCTCAGATCCATGACGTCACCACCATGACTTGGGAGAGGTTCCAAGAACTCTTCAACGCGAAGTACTACAATGAGGCGGTCAGAAGCGCCAAGAGGAAAGAGTTCGTTCACCTGACCCAGCGGGAGAACATGAGCGTCACTGAGTATACTACTCAGTTTGACCGGTTGGCGAGGTTAGCCTCGGGAATTGTGCCGACCGACTTCAGCAGGAAGGAGAAGTATCTGGACGGGTTGAATCCCAAGATCAGGCATGACCTGATGATTACCACAGACGACAGCACCACCTACGCTCGGATGGTGGAGAAGGCACCGCGAGCCGAGGGCGCGGTGGGGTGCATGTCGAGTCGGCTAGTACTCGGTTGGTGGCGGAGCTCCTACCCCTCCCGCATCAGATTTAGCAGGGGAGTAGTGGTTCGGCCATTGATCGAGGAAGAGGGCACCCATCGCTTCGGCGGCTCGAGTCGAACAAGAGGTTCGGGGGAACCGCAACGAGAGGAGTCGTCCTGGTGGTAATGAGACTCGCTTCTCCTATCCCGAGTGCCCTAGCTGCAAGAGGCACCATCGGGGAGAGTGCAAGGGGCAGGGATGCTTTCATTGTGGCATGCCCGGGCACTTCAAGAGGGAATGTCCCCAGCTCCGGTCAGAGGCACCGAGGGCTCCAGCGATACCCACTCCAGCCAGGGTGTTCGCGATCACGCAGCCGATGCGGATGCCCCCATCAGTTGTTACAGGTCAGATTCTTATTAACGACTCGCTTTATACAGTGCTGTTTGATTCTGGGGCTACACGTTCTTATGTGGCGGCCAGAGTCTTTAGTAAGTTGGGTAGACCCTTTGATAGATATGAGTCAGGGTTTGGAACCCTGTTACCTGGCGGAGAATTGGTTATCTCCAATAGGTGGATTAGGTCTATGCCGATCAGGATAGATGGTAGAGAGTTGAGCGCTGATCTGATAGAGATGAGCTTAGTCGAATTTGATATTATTTTAGGAATGGATTTCCTATCTAAATATTCGGCGAGCATTGATTGCAAGAGGAAGATGGTGGTCTTCCAACCGGAAAGTGAAGAACCGTTCGTATTTGTGGGTTCGGTTCAGGGGTCTCGGATCCCGGTGATCTCGGCTTTGTCAGCGAGAGAATTATTGCACGGTGGGTGCGTAGGGTTTCTGGCCGTGGTGGTGGACACCACTCGGCCGGTACACCATTCGCCGCAGGACATCGGTGTGGTTCGGGAATTTTTGGACGTTTTTCCCGAAGAACTTCCGTGGTTACCACCTCAACGGGAGATTGACTTCGTGATTGACTTGGCACCGTGGGTGGATCCGGTTTCTAAAGCCCCGTATAGGATGGCTCCGGTGAACTTAAGGAGTTAAAGATTCAGCTCCAAGGGTTGCTTGACATAGGGTTCATTCGGCCCGGTGTGTCACCACAGGGAGCCCCGGTTTTGTTCGTGAAGAAGAAGGATGGATCTATGAGGATGTGCATCGACTACAGAGAGTTGAACAAGCTGACGGTGAAGAATAAATATCCATTACCTAGGATCGATGACTTGTTCGATCAGCTTCAGGGGAAGACGGTCTTTTCTAAGATTGATCTCCGTTCGGGTTATCATCAGTTGAGGATCCGAGAGGAGGACATTCCAAAGACGGCTTTCCGCACTAGGTATGGACACTACGAGTTCCTGGTTATGTCATTCGGACTAACCAATGCTCTTGCAGCATTCATGGACCTGATGAATAGAGTATTCAAGGATTTCCTCGATATCTGTGTAATTGTGTTTATCGACGACATCCTCGTGTACTCTCAGTCAGAAGAGGAGCATGAGTTACATCTTCAGATGGTACTGCAACGACTTCGAGAACATAGACTCTACGCCAAGTTCAAGAAATGTGAGTTACGGTTGTCTCGGTGTGTCCTTCCTAGGGCACATTGTGAGTAAAGATGGGATCAAGGTGGATCCGGGAAGATTGAATCCGTCGGTGATTGGCCGAGACCGAAGACGATGATGAGATCGAAGCTTCTTGGGATTAGCTGGGTACTACCGTAGGTTCGTGGAGGGGTTCTCCAAAATTTCTATGCCCCTAACCGAGCTTACAAAGAAGAATCAGCGATTTATCTGGACAGATAAATGCGAAGCTAGTTTTCAGGAACTGAAAGAGAGATTGATTACTGCACCGGTACTAGCTTTGCCGTCGGACGAGGAGAAGTTCGTGGTCTATTGTGACGCATCCAAACAGGGTTTGGGGTGCGTATTGATGCAAGCCGATCGGGTTATCGCTTATGCCTCCCGTCAGTTAAAGGATTATGAACAGCGATACCCGACTCATGATTTAGAATTGGCCGCAGTGGTTTTTGCACTGAAGATTTGGCGGCATTACTTGTATGGGGAGAAGTGCGAGATCTATACCGACCATACAAGTCTCAAGTATTTCTTTACTCAGAAAGATTTGAACATGAGACAAAGGCGTTGGTTGGAATTAGTGAAGGACTATGATTGTGAGATTCTTTACCATCCCGGGAAAGCCAATGTAGTGGCCGATGCCCTGAGCGTAAAGTGGTCCGGGCAAGTGGCTAGCATGGTTCAGATCTCACCTCAGCTAGCAGAGGATATGGTTAGATCCAGCATTGAGTTTGTGGTAGGTCAGCTTCACAACTTAACGCTGCAATCTGATCTGTTAGAAAGAATAAAGGTTGCTCAGACGTCAGATCCGGAGTTAGTGAAGATCCGAGATGAGGTATTGGCTGGTCAAGCCAAAGACTTTTCAGTGTCAGCTAGTGGAATGCTTTTGTATAAAGCCAGGGTTTGTGTCCCGAACAGTGTGGACTTGAGGAACGAGATCTTTGAGGAGGCTCATTCTACTCCATATTCTCTACATCCCGGCACCACCAAGATGTACCAAGATTTTAAACCGTACTTCTGGTGGAGCGGTATGAAGAAGAATTTGGTAGAATTCGTTTCGAGATGCCTCACGTGTCAGCAGATCAAGGCTGAACATCAGAGACCAGCAGGGTTGTTCCAGCCTCTAACCCTACCAGAATGGAAATGGGAGGATATTTCGATGGATTTTGTGGTCGGGTTACCTAGGACCACGGGTATGTACGACTCCATCTGGGTAGTGGTGGATCGATTTACGAAATCTGCTCATTTTCTGCCGGTCAGAACAACATTTACAGTGGATCAGTTGGCAGAATTATACGTCAGGGAAATAGTGAGACTTCACGGGGTACCGAAGTCTATAGTTTCGGACAGGGATCCGAAATTCACCTCTAAATTTTGGCAAAGTTTGCAACGGGCAATGGGTACGAAGCTAAAATTCAGTACAGCATTCCATCCTCAGACAGATGGTCAGTCCGAAAGGACAATTCAGATATTGGAGGATATGCTGAGAGCCTGTGTTATGGACTTTGAGGGTTCATGGAGTAAATACCTACCGTTAGTGGAGTTCTCGTACAACAACAGTTACCAGAGTACGATAGGGATGGCACCCTACGAACTGTTGTACGGTAGGAAGTGTAGATCCCCTATCCACTGGGATGAGACAGGGGAGAGGAAATACCTAGGTCCGGAGTCAGTTCAGCGGACCAATGAGGCAATAGAAAAGATTAAAGCTAGAATGCTTGCCTCCCGGAGCATAAGAGTTACGCGGTCCGAAACGTAGGGATGTTGAGTTCCGAGTAGGGGACCATGTGTTTTTGCGAGTATCTCCGATGAAGGGGATCAAACGTTTCGGGAAAAGAGGCAAGTTATGCCCTAGGTTTACAGGACCTTTCGAGATTCTCGAGAAGATAGGTCAAGTGGCATATCGGTTAGCATTGCCTCCAGCTTTATCAGCAGTGCACAACGTATTTCATGTCTCAATGTTGAGAAAATACGTTTCAGACCCCTCTCATATACTCAGTTATGAGAGCCTTCAGCTTCAGTCAGATATGTCTTATGAGGAACAGCCAGTGCAGATCCTGGATAGAAAGGATAAAGTCCTTCGGAATAAGACCATAGCGTTGGTCAAGGTTCTCTGGAGAAACGGTAAGGTGGAAGAAGCCACCTGGGAGCTAGAATCAGATATGCGAGCTCAATATCCAGAGTTATTCAGGTTAGATTTCGGGGACGAAATCCTTTTAAG
Source organism: Cannabis sativa (assembly GCF_029168945.1). Taxonomy (NCBI): domain Eukaryota; kingdom Viridiplantae; phylum Streptophyta; class Magnoliopsida; order Rosales; family Cannabaceae; genus Cannabis; species Cannabis sativa. The sequence continues at coordinate 22,282,191 of NC_083607.1, forward strand.
GGGGGAATAGTTGTAAAGCCCGCTTAGTTAATTTGGAAATTAGCAGTTATTTATGTTAATCAGGAAATTATTTATAGCTATTTAAATAATTTATCATTGATAATTATGGAATTCAGATATGCATAATTATGTCATCAGCAGTTTTTATATTTCGCATTTCCGGTGTCCGGTATTTTGGAACGCGGCGTTTGGCTCAGTAGAAATCACAACTTAGTATGTTAGTATTTTGGGGACGGGTTTTAGACATTGGGAATGTCGGGAATGGCCGGGAATTTAGAATGTCCCAAAAATACCCCTTTAGTATGATTTTAGTGATTTTATGGTGGAGGGGCAAAATGGTCTTTTTGCCCCATTAGTGTTTTGTCTTATATGATTTATTAAATGGAAAATGAATAATTGTTTAAGTGATTATTTGGCTGAAATGATTAAGTGTATATGTTAAATGTTATTTTTCCCTTTTTATCAAAAATCTTTAAGTTTGGAAAAAATAGAAAAATTGGAAGCTTTTTCTCTCAACTCTCTCTCTCTCTATTCGGCCATTAGAGGCAGCTTCTAGGGTGATTTTTTCTCTTCAAAATTCTTGTAGATTTCAGCTTGTGGTGTGTCTCTAATCAAGGTATTTCTTAGCTTTAATCTTTTCCTTGTTTTTCTTGAAAAAAATGATGAAAATGGATGAAATTGCATGTGATTGTGAAGTGTTCTTCTTCTTGTGATTTTCTTTGTTAATTTATGGATTCAAAGCATGATTTTTGATGTTAAATGAGTTGTTTGAAGCATGAGTAGCTAGGTTGTTCAAGCTTTTAGTTTATATGTGAAAATTGATGATTTTTGTGAGAAAATGCTATGTTTTGTTTCTGTATATTTGCTGGATGTTTTTGTTAGTTTGCAGAGGTGTTTTAATGCTTAGTTAAGTAGAATTAACTAGGCTAGGGTGCATGCTAGTGGGTTTAACCAAGTTTGAGTTCTTGAACTCAAAGCTTGGTCTTCAATGGTGAAATTTGCTTGTGAGGTTTCTGGGTAGGTTTGAGGCCTTGGAATGGTCATTTGGGACCTATTGAGCAGGTCTGGAAAGTTTGGGATCAATTGGGTTCGAATTGGTCAAGATATGTGAATTTTTGGTTGCTGCCTGCGAGGAACCGGAATTCCGGTTGAGCATCCGGAATTCCGGATGGAGGTTCGTATTTTTCCCGGTAACCGAATTCGGTTGGGCAACCTATTCTTCCGGTTGGGGATTTTTCAGAACCCTAGTTTTCCTCGTTTTTGGGTTTTTAGGGGTATTGCCATGCTTTTTATCGATAGGGAAACTTTTAGTTTCGAGTTTTAGTCCCCGGGAAGTGATTTAGCGTGTCACTTATAGCGTTGTGATTTTTATGGTTTAGGAGCCAGTAATCCGCCGTTCAGCTTCAGTTCCAGTCGGGTTGTGGCACACACGAAATCGGAATCCGAGTAAGATTAGTATAACGGTATGCATATGTAGATTACATTTTTAGCGTGCATGTAGGAAGCCTGTTAGATTACATTAGATATGTATTTAGGCTTCGTACCACCCAACCCTGTCACGTCGGTACGAGCCGGAGTATGACCGACGGCGGAGTATGACCAGGTTCGACCGATCAGGCTGACACTGGTTGGTGGTTCAGTGCTATTGACCTATCCCATCGGTACAGGCTGGAGTATGACCAGCAGCCGGAGTATGACCGGTTCGACCGATCAGGAGGATACTTGTCAATAGTACCGTCCCCTGAACGTTCAAAACTCAGTACCATGTTGGACATGGCAGTAGTGCTCAGTACCATGTTGGACATGGCAGTAGCGGGACTCAGTATCGTGTTGGACACGGCAGTCAGTTTTATGTATGATATTAGTATGCTTTTCTTACTGAGTCTGTCGACTCACAGTTTACGTTCATGTGTAGGTAAAGGCAAGGCAGTTGCTGATGGACCGTGAGCGAGCTTATGGGATTGTACATGTCGGGGCGGTTAGGCCTGGAGCGTACGATCCTCGGGACAGCAAGGCTGAGATTTTGTAACTGTCGTTAGACGACTTTATTTTGATGTAAAAGTTGAATAGTAAAAACATTTGTAAATATTTTTATAAATCGGGATCCCGAGACTTTTTGGTAAAATGGTTTATAAGTTTAATGAAAAAGCAAAATTTTAATTAATCACGTTTTTTTCATAAACCTCGTTGATTAGCAACGAGCTGCACAGTACGTTTAAAAATCACGTAATACGCCTAAATTAGTTAGGGTGTTACACTGTAATTGTGAATAAACATATGATCTGGATTTAACTGATTTTGTGTGTATGAATGTAATAAACATATTAAACATATTAAACCATTAGCATGTAAAATTCATGCAAACATCAATCACTTCAAATTTCTTATATTGATAACTAATCAGATTGTAAAGAGTTTTATTTAGGGCATAAAACCCAACACCCCAACTCTCACACAAGGCCCAAAAGAGAGGAATTTAACCTTAAAATAAACAATTGTTATTCATTGAATAAGCCCAAATCTAATTGGGCCTAAATAAATTTTCTTATGTCAAAATTTATTTTAGCAACCTAGTCCATTTACTTAGTAAAAACTTAAATGGGCTTCCTATATGCATCTAAGCCCAAAAGCAAACATATAGGCTCACACAGGTCAAATGATTTGGATGGACCCTATCATGTTACTAGGTTTACACAGATGAAAGAAGTACAAAATTTACCTGTTACAAATTATTTATAAGATCTATCGTCAATTGGACTATGATTAAAATCATATCAATGGATCATGATCTGTCAACAAGTTAATCATAGCAATTTAGATCAGATAAATAATAGGTTTGTTAAAAAGTTTTGAATAAACAATATAAATAAACAAATATTGTCCATGTAACAGATGTGAATCAAGATATTAATATAATTAAATTATTATTCTTAAACTAACCAAATAAAGGAAACTAATTTTAAAATATCTAGGTTTATTTGAATCAAATTAAATATCTAATAAGATCAATGATTTGAAAGGAAAGAATCTTCAATATCACTTTCAGATCTTATAATTTAAGGGTTTAGGAATCGAGTTCCGTAAAAACAAAAATTGCTCAATTTTTCACAAGGAATCCAAATAAAATATTTTTAAAAATTGAAAAAAATATATTTCATGGAAAAATTTTGTAACACCCTAACTATCTTAGGCGTATTACGTGATTTTTAAACGTACTGTGCAGCTCGTTGCTAATCAACGAGGTTTATGGAAAAACGTGATTAATTAAAATTTTGCTTTTTCATTAGACTTATAAACCATTTTGCAAAAAGTCTCGGGATCCCGATTTATAAAAATATTTACAAACGTTTTTACTGTTTAACTTTTACAACCAAAATGAAAGTCGTCTAACGACAGTTACAAAAATCTCAGCCCTGCTGTCCCGAGGATCGTACGCTCTAGGCCTAACCGCCCCGACATGTACAATCTCATATGCTCGATCACGGTCCATCAGCTACAGCCTTGCCTTTACCTACACATGAACATAAACTGTGAGTCGACAGACTCAGTAAGAAAAGCATAATAATATCATACATAAAACTGACTGCCGTGTCCAACACGATACTGAGTCCCGCTACTGCCATGTCCAACATGGTACTGAGCACTACTGCCATGTCCAACATGGTGCGAGTTTTGAACGTTCGGGGGACGGTACTATTGACAAGTATCCTCCCGATCGGTCGAGCCGGTCATACTCCGCCGCTGGTCATACTCCACCGTACCGACGGGATAGGTCAATAGCACCGAACCACCAACCGGTGTCGGCTGATCGGTCGAGCCGGTCATACTCCATTCTTGGTCATACTCCAGCCTGTACCGACGTGACAGGGTTGGGTGGTTCGAAGCCTAAATACATATCTAATGTAATCTAACAAGCTTCCTACATGCACGCTAAACATGTAATCTACATATGCATACTGTTATACTAATCTTACCTGGATTCCGATTTCAGGTGTGCCGGTCAACCTGACTGGAACTGAAGCTGAACGGCGGACATCGGCTCCTAAACCATAAAAATCACAACGCTATAAGTGACACGCTAAATCACTTCCCGGGGACTAAAACTTGAAACTAAAAGTTTCCCTATCGATAAAAAGCATGGCAATACCCCTAAAAACCCAAAAACGAGGAAAACTAGGGTTCTGAAAAATCCCCAACCGGCAGACCGGTTGCCCAACCGGAATTCCGGTTACGGGAAATTCGAACCCCCATCCGGAATTCCGGATGCTCAACCGAATTCCGGTTCCTCGCGAGCGACAACCATAAAATCTCATAACTCGACCAATTTAACCCCAATTGATCCCAAACTTTCCAGACCTGTTCTATATGCCCCAAATGACATTTCAAAGGCATCAAACCTACCCAGAAACCACACATGCAAAATTCACCATTGGAGCTCAAGCTTTGAGTTCCAAACTCAAGCTTGAGCAAAACCACATAAACAAGCAATCCACAAGCTTAATTCTACTAAACTAAGCATAAAAATACCTCTGCAAACTAACAGAAACATCCAGCAATAACACAGAAACATATCATAGCATTTCATCCAAAAATCACATATTTTACATAAAAACAACAAAGCTTTGTACACCCTATCTAGCATGCTTCAAATAACTCAATTAACATCACCTAAACATACTTTGAATCACACAATTTAACCACAAAAACACAGCAGCAAAACCAACTAAAAAATCATGCATGCATCTCATTTTTTTTCACATTTTTCTCAAGGATTTAAAGAGAGGAAGACAAGAACCAACCTAGCTTGCAAAGAACCTTAAGAGATGATGAATAACCAGCCAAAATCAAAGGAGAAAAGCCCCTCCTTGCTGCCCAAAGCTTGGCCGAAAGAGAGAGTGTTTGTGTGTGTGAGTTTTTGGAATTTTCTTTCAAAAATGACTAAGTGTTGGAATTTTGGAAAAAAGGAATATAACACATTTTATTTCAGCCAAATAATCACATAAATATTTATTTATTTTCCATTTAATAAATCATACAAGACAAAACACTAATGGGGCAAAAAGACCATTTTGCCCCTCCACCATAAAATCATGAAAATCATACCAAAGGGGTATTTTTGGGACATTCTAAATTCCCGGCCAATCCTGACATTCCCAATGTCTAAAACCCGCCCCCAAAATACTAACATACTAAGTTGTGATTTCTACTGAGCCAAACGCCGAGTTCCAAAATACCGGACACCGGAAATGCGAAATATAAAAAAAACTGCTGATGACATAATTATGCATATCTGAATTCCATAAATAACAATGATAAATTATTTAAATAGCTATAAATAATTTCATGATTAACATAAATAACTGCTAATTTCCAAATTAACTAAGCGGGCTTTACAACTATCCCCCCCTTAAAAGGATTTCGTCCCCGAAATCTAACCTGAATAACTCTGGATATTGAGCTCGCATATCAGACTCAAGCTCCCAGGTGGCTTCTTCCACCTTACTGTTTCTCCAGAGAACCTTGACCAACGCTATGGTCTATTCCGAAGGACTTTATCCTTTCTATCCAGAACCGCACCGTCGTTCCTCATAAGACATATCGGCGAAGCTGAAGGCTCTCATAACTGAGTATATGAGAGGGGTCTGAAACGTATTTTCTCAACATTGAGACATGAAATACGTTGTGCACTGCTGATAAAGCTGGAGGCAATGCTAACCGATATGCCACTTGACCTATCTTCTCGAGAATCTCGAAAGGTCCTGTAAACCTAGGGCATAACTTGCCTCTTTTCCCGAAACGTTTAATCCCCTTCATCGGAGATACTCGCAAAAACACATGGTCCCCTACTCGGAACTCAACATCCCTACGTTTCGGATCTGCGTAACTCTTCTGTCTGCTCTGTGAGGCAAGCATTCTACCTTTTATCTTTTCTATTGCCTCATTGGTCCGCTGAACTGACTCTGGACCTAGGTATTTCCTCTCCCCTGTCTCATCCCAGTGGATAGGGGATCTACACTTTCTACCGTACAACAGTTCGTAGGGTGCCATCCCTATCGTACTCTGGTAACTGTTGTTGTACGAGAACTCTATTAACGGTAGGTATTTACTCCATGAACCCTCAAAGTCCATAACACAGGCTCTCAGCATATCCTCCAATATCTGAATTGTCCTTTCGGACTGACCATCTGTCTGAGGATGGAATGCTGTACTGAATTTTAGCTTCGTACCCATTGCCCGTTGCAAACTCTGCCAAAATTTGGAGGTGAATTTCGGATCCCTGTCCGAAACTATAGATTTCGGTACCCCGTGAAGTCTCACTATCTCCCTGACATATAACTCTGCCAACTGATCCACTAAAAATGTCGTTCTAACCGGCAGAAAATGAGCAGATTTCATAAATCGATCCACCACTACCCAGATGGAGTCATACATACCCGTGGTCCTAGGTAATCCGACCACAAAATCCATCGCAATATCCTCCCATTTCCATTCTGGTAGGGTTAGAGGCTACAACAACCCTGCTGGTCTTTGATGTTCAGCCTTGATCTGCTGACACGTGAGGCATCTCGAAACGAATTCTACCAAATTCTTCTTCATACCGCTCCACCAGAAGTACGGTTTCAAATCTTGGTACATCTTGGTGGTGCCGGGATGTAGAGAATATGGAGTAGAATGAGCCTCCTCAAAGATCTCGTTTCTCAGTTCCACACTGTTCGGAACACAAACCCTGGCTTTATACAAAAGCATCCCACTATCTGACACTGAAAAGTCTTTGGCTTGACCAGCCAATACCTCATCTCGGATCTTCACTAACTCCGGATCTGTCGTCTGAGCAACCTTTATTCTTTCCAACAGATCCGATTGCAGCGTTAAGTTGTGAAGCTGACCTACCACAAACTCGATGTTGGATCTAACCATATCCTCTGCTAGCTGAGGTGAGATCTGAACCATGCTAGCTACTTGCCCGGGACCCTTTCTGCTCAGGGCATCGGCCACTACATTGGCTTTCCCGGGATGGTAAAGGATCTCACAATCATAGTCCTTCACTAATTCCAACCAACGCCTTTGTCTCATGTTCAAATCTTTCTGAGTAAAGAAATACTTGAGACTTTTATGGTCGGTATAGATCTCGCACTTCTCACCATACAAGTAATGCCGCCAAATCTTCAGTGCAAAAACCACTGCGGCCAATTCTAAATCATGGGTCGGGTATCGCTGTTCATAATCCTTTAACTGACGGGAGGCGTAAGCGATAACCCGATCGGCTTGCATCAATACGCACCCCAAACCCTGTTTGGATGCGTCACAGTAGACCACGAACTTCTCCTCGTCCGAAGGCAAAGCTAGTACCGGAGCAGTAATCAATCTCTGTTTCAGCTCCTGAAAACTAGCTTCGCATTTATCTGTCCAGATAAATCGCTGATTCTTCTTTGTAAGCTCGGTTAGGGGCATAGAAATTTTGGAGAACCCCTCCACGAACCTACGGTAGTACCCAGCTAATCCCAAGAAGCTTCTAATCTCTGTCACTGTCTTCGGTCTCGGCCAATCCCTGACGGATTCGATCTTCCCGGGATCCACCTTGATCCCATCCTTACCCACAATGTGTCCTAAGAAGGACACCTGAGACAACCAGAACTCACATTTCTTGAACTTGGCGTAGAGTCTATGTTCTCGAAGTCGTTGTAGTACCATCTGAAGATGTAACTCATGCTCCTCTTCTGACTGAGAGTACACGAGGATGTCGTCGATAAACACAATCACACAGATATCGAGGAAATCCTTGAATACTCTATTCATCAGGTCCATGAATGCTGCAGGAGCATTGGTTAGTCCGAATGACATAACCAGGAACTCGTAGTGTCCATACCTAGTGCGGAAAGCCGTCTTTGGAATGTCCTCCTCTCGGATCCTCAACTGATGATAACCCGAACGGAGATCAATCTTAGAAAAGACCGTCTTCCCCTGAAGCTGATCGAACAAGTCATCGATCCTAGGTAATGGATATTTATTCTTCACCGTCAGCTTGTTCAACTCCCTGTAGTCGATGCACATCCTCATAGATCCATCCTTCTTCTTGACGAACAAAACCGGGGCTCCCCAGGGTGACACACTGGGCCGAATGAACCCTATGTCAAGCAACCCTTGGAGCTGAATCTTTAATTCCTTAAGTTCAGCTGGAGCCATCCTATACGGGGCTTTGGAAACCGGATCCACCCCTGGTGCCAAGTCAATCACAAAATCGATCTCCCGCTGAGGTGGTAACCCTGGAAGTTCTTCGGGAAAAACGTCCAAAAATTCCCGAACCACTCTGATGTCCTCTGGCCGAATGGTGTCTGGCCGAGTGGTGTCCACCACCACGGCCAGAAACCCTAAGCACCCACCGTGCAATAATTCTCTCGCTGACATAGCCGAGATCACCGGGATCCGAGATCCCTGAACCGAACCCACAAACACGAACGGTTCTTCACTTTCCGGTTGGAAGACCACCATCTTCCTCTTACAGTCAATGCTCGCCGAATATTTAGATAGGAAATCCATTCCTAAAATAATATCAAATTCGACTAAGCTCATCTCTATCAGATCAGCGCTTAACTCTCTACCATCTATCCTGATCGGCATAGACCTAATCCACCTATTGGAGATAACCAATTCTCCGCCAGGTAACAGGGTTCCAAACCCTGATTCATATCTATCAAAGGGTCTACCCAACTTACTAAAGACTCTGGCCGCCACATAAGAATGTGTAGCCCCAGAATCAAACAGCACTGAATAAAACGAGTTGTTAATAAATAGCTGACCTGTAACAACTGATGGGCTGGCATCTGCATCAGCCTGCGTGATCGCGAATACCCTGGCTGGAGTGGGTATCGCTGGAGCTCTCGGTGCCTCTGGCCGGAGCTGGGGACATTCCCTCTTGAAGTGCCCGGGCATGCCACAATGAAAGCATCCCTGCCCCTTGCACTCTCCCCGATGATGCCTCTTGCAACTAGGGCACTCGGGGTAGGAGAATCGGGTCTCATTACCACCAGGACGACTCCCTCTGTTCTGGTTCCCCCGGAACCTCTTGTTCTAGCTCGAGCCGCCGGAAGCAGTAGGTGCCCTCTTCCTCTGATCAATGGCCGAACCACTACTCCCCCTGCTGAAGCCTGATGCAGGAGGGGTAGGAGCTCCGCCACCAACCGGAGTACTGGCTGAATCTGACATACACCCCACTGCGCCCTCAGCTCGCAGTGCCTTCTCCACCATCTGAGCATAGGTGGTGCTGTCGTCTGTGGTAATCATCAGGTCATGCCTGATCTTGGGATTCAACCCGTCCAGATACTTCTCCTTCCTGCTGAAGTCGGTCGGCACAATTCCCGAGGCTAACCTCGCCAACCGGTCAAACTGAGTAGTATACTCAGTGACACTCATGTTCTCCCGCTGGGTCAGGTGAACGAACTCTTTCCTCTTGGCGCTTCTGACCGCCTCATTATAGTACTTCGCGTTGAAGAGTTCCTGGAACCTTTCCCAGGTCATGGTGGTGACATCGTGAATCTGAGACACCATGTCCCACCATACCAGGGCATCCTCACAGGCCCGGAATGTGGCGCACACCACTCTGTCGTTACCGGTGACACCCATAAAGTTCAAGATTCTGGTGATCACCGTAAGCCACTGCTCGGCTTTCGACACATCTGGACCTCCCAGGAATACCGGAGGTGCTTGCTTCCGGAACCGCTCATACAAAGGTTCCAATCTATGGGCCGCCACTACCATCTCGGCACAGGCGGCGGGGGCGGGTGCCACTTTGGAACTGCGGCAGCTGGGCTGCAGGAGCACCCTGCTGTCTCAACCTCTGAATCTCGAGGTCTTGTTCTTCGATCCGGGCTTGCATCTCCGCAAACCGCAACTCCCAGTTCGGGGCTCCCTGATCGGCTGGGGGAGCCTGGGCAGCCTGTGGCGGGTCCTCAACACCCCGACCACGAGCCCTGCCTCGGGGACCTCTACCTCGGCCCCTAGCAGGTGGGGGAAACCGAGCTCCCTCTCCCTGATTCGACCCCACGGAGTTGCCCCGACTCCTGGTAGTCCGCCTGGCGTCCATCTAGTTAGAACCGCCTGCGAAACCAAGAGTTGGCATATCAGGTCGTATTCAAGGAGAGCTTACTAATGCCGCTTAATTTGGAAATTAGAAATGAAACATGCGCCTAGTCTACTATCAGGCTACTAACATGCTTCCTAACAGGCTTTTCTTTTTCATAACTGAATAAAATAAACTACTAAAGCAATAAAGGCTTACTGAACCGTGAACCGAGCTAACTGCTGATGATGATTGTACATGTCGTGACGATCTTCGGAAGACAACCTGGCGGCTCTGATACCAAATTGTAACACCCTAACTATCTTAGGCGTATTACGTGATTTTTAAACGTACTGTGCAGCTCGTTGCTAATCAACGAGGTTTATGGAAAAACGTGATTAATTAAAATTTTGCTTTTTCATTAGACTTATAAACCATTTTGCAAAAAGTCTCGGGATCCCGATTTATAAAAATATTTACAAACGTTTTTACTGTTTAACTTTTACAACCAAAATGAAAGTCGTCTAACGACAGTTACAAAAATCTCAGCCCTGCTGTCCCGAGGATCGTACGCTCCAGGCCTAACCGCCCCGACATGTACAATCTCATATGCTCGATCACGGTCCATCAGCTACAGCCTAGCCTTTACCTACACATGAACATAAACTGTGAGTCGACAGACTCAGTAAGAAAAGCATAATAATATCATACATAAAACTGACTGCCGTGTCCAACACGATACTGAGTCCCGCTACTGCCATGTCCAACATGGTACTGAGCACTACTGCCATGTCCAACATGGTACTGAGTTTTGAACGTTCAGGGGACGGTACTATTGACAAGTATCCTCCTGATCGGTCGAACCGGTCATACTCCGGCTGCTGGTCATACTCCAGCCTGTACCGACGGGATAGGTCAATAGCACTGAACCACCAACCAGTGTCAGCCTGATCGGTCGAACCTGTAAAGCCCGCTTAGTTATTTTGGAAATTTGCAGTTATTTATGTTAATCAGGAAATTATTTATAGCTATTTAAATAATTTATCATGGATATTTATGGAATTCAGATATGCATAATTATGTCTTCAGCAGTTTTTATATTTCGCATTTCCGGTGTCCGGTATTTTGGAACTCGGCGTTTGGCTCAGTAGAAATCACAACTTAGTATGTTAGTATTTTGGGGACGGGTTTAGACATTGGGAATGTCGGGAATGGCCGGGAATTTAGAATGTCCCAAAAATACCCCTTTAGTATGATTTTCATGATTTTATGGTGGAGGGGCAAAATGGTCTTTTTGCCCCATTAGTATTTTTGTCTTATGTGATTTATGAAATGGAAAATAAATATTAAGTGTTTATTTTATTTATTTGTTGGCTGAAAATAAAATGTGTTATATGGCTTATATTCCCTTTTTCCTCACTATTTCAACACTTAGTCATCTTAAAGGAAAATTTCAAAAACTCACACACACAACTCTCTCTCTCTCTTTCGGCCAAACCTTGAGCAGCAAGGAGGGGACTTTTCTCCTTGGATTTTGGCTAGTGGTTCATCATCTCTTAGGGTTCATCTCAAGCTAGGTTGGTTCATGTCTCTCCTCCTTTAATTTCTTGAAAAACTATGTGAAAAATGATGATGCATGCATGAGTTTTTAGTATTTGTTGCTGCTGTGATTTTGTTATTTTTCTAGGGTTCAAAGCATGATTGTTTTGATGATGATTGAGTTGTTTGAATGCTTGTTAGTTAGGATTGTTCAAGCTCTTAGTTTTTATGTGAAAAAGTATGATTTTTGAAGGAAAATGTGTGAATATGTTCTTTGTGAAGTTCTTTGGGTGTTTCTGTATGTTTTCAGAGGTGATTATATGCTTAGTTAAGTAGAATTAACTAGGCTAGGGTGCATGATAGTGGATTTAACCAAGTTTGAGTTCTTGAACTCAAAGCTTGGTCTTTAATGGTGAATTTTGCATGTGTGATTTCTGGGTAGGTTTGATGCTCTAGAATTGTTATTTGGGACCTATAGAGGAGGTCTGGAAAGTTTGGGATCAATTGGGTTCGAATTGATCAAGATATGTGAATTTTTGGTTCTTTTGCGAGGAACCGGAATTCGGTTGAGCATCCGAATTACGGATGGGGTCCTGAATTTTCCCGAACGGAATTCGGTTGGGCAAGCCGATCTGCCGGTTGGGGGATTTTTCGTAACCTAGTTTTCCTCTTTTTTGGGTTTTTAGGGGTATTTCCATGCTTTTTATCGATAGGGAAACTTTTAGTTTCAAGTTTTAGTCCGGGAAGTGATTTAGCGTGTCACTTATAGCGTTGTGATTTTTATGGTTTAGGAGCCGATGTCCGCCGTTCGGCTTCGGTTCCGGTCGGGTTGGCCAGGCACACGAAATCGGAATCCGAGTAAGATTAGTATAACAGTATGCATATGTAGATTACATGGTTAGCGTGCATGTAGGAAGCCTGTTAGTTTACATTAGATATGTATTTAGGCTTCGAACCACCCAACCCTGTCACGTCGGTACGGTGGAGTATGACCGACGGCGGAGTATGGCCCGGTTCGGCCGATCAGTGACAGGTTGGTGGTTCGGTGCTATTGACCTATCCCGTCGGTACGAGCTGGAGTATGACCGGCGGCGGAGTATGACCGGTTCGACCGATCAGGAGGATACTTGTCAATAGTACCGTCCCCTGAACGTTCAAAACTCAGTACCATGTTGGACATGGCAGTAGTGCTCAGTACCATGTTGGACATGGCAGTAGCGGGACTCAGTATCGTGTTGGACACGGCAGTCAGTTTTATGTATGATATTAGTATGCTTTTCTTACTGAGTCTGTCGACTCACAGTTTACGTTCATGTGTAGGTAAAGGCAAGGCAGTTGCTGATGGACCGTGAGCGGGCTTATGAGATTGTACATGTCGGGGCGGTTAGGCCTGGAGCGTACGATCCTCGGGACAGCAGGGCTGAGATTTTTGTAACGGTCGTTAGATGACCTTATTTTGATGTAAAAGTTGAATAGTAAAAACGTTTGTAAATATTTTTATAAATCGGGATCCCGAGACTTTTTGTTAAAATGGTTTATAAGTTTAATGAAAAAGCAAAATTTTAATTAATCACGTTTTTCCATAAACCTCGTTGATTAGCAACGAGCTGCACAGTACGTTTAAAAATCACGTAATACGCCTAAATTAGTTAGGGTGTTACAACTTGGTATCGTAGCCGCGGGTTGTCTTAGAAGATCGTCACGACATGTACAATCATCATCAGCAGTTAGCTCGGTTCACGGTTCAGTAAGCCTTTATTGCTTTAGTAGATTATTTTAGTCAGTTATGGAAAAGAAAAGTATGTTAGGAAGCATGTTAGTAGCTTGATAGTAGAATAGGCGCATGTTTCATTTCTAATTTCCAAATTAAGCGGCATTAGTAAGCTCGCCCTGAATACGACCTGATATGCCAACTCTTGGTTTCGCAGGCGGTTCTAACTAGATGGACGCCAGGCGGACCACGAGGAGTCAGGGCAACTCCGTAGGGTCGAATCAGGGACAGGGAGCTCAGTTTCCCCCACTGCTGGGGGCGGCGAGAGGTCCCGGCGGGGCTCGTGGTCGGGGTGATGAGAACCCACCACGGGCTGCCCGGGCTCCCCCGGCCGATCGGGGAGCCCGGGTGGGAGTTACGGTTTGCGGAGATGCAAGCCCGGATCGAAGAGCAAGACCTCGAGATTCGTAGGTTGAGACGAGCGGGGTGCTCCTGCGGTTCCGGTGCCGGTAGTTCCGGTGGCACACCCTGCTGCCCAGGCCGAGATGGTAGTGGCGGCCCATAGATTGGAGCCTTTGTATGAGCGGTTCCGGAAGCAAGCACCTCCGGTATTCCTGGGAGGTCCAGATGTGTCGAAAGCCGAGCAGTGGCTTACGGTGATCACCAGAATTCTGAACTTCATGGGTGTCACCGGCAACGACAGAGTGGTGTGCGCCACATTTCAGTTCCAGGAGGACGCCCTGGTATGGTGGGACATGGTGTCTCAGATCCATGACGTCACCACCATGACTTGGGAGAGGTTCCAAGAACTCTTCAACGCGAAGTACTACAATGAGGCGGTTAGAAGCGCCAAGAGGAAAGAGTTCGTTCACCTGACCCAGCGGGAGAACATGAGTGTCACTGAGTATACTACTCAGTTTGACCGGTTGGCGAGGTTAGCCTCGGGAATTGTGCCAACCGACTTCAGCAGAAAGGAGAAGTATCTGGACGGGTTGAATCCCAAGATCAGGCATGACCTGATGATTACCACTGACGACAGCACCACCTACGCTCAGATGGTGGAGAAGGCCTTGCGAGGCGAGGGCGCAGTGGGATGTATGTGAGATTCGGCCCGGTACTGCGGTTGGTGGCGGAGCTCCTACCCCTCTGCATCGGGATTTAGCGGGGAGTAGTGGTTCGGCCATTGATCGGAGGAAGAGGGCACCCACGCTTCGGCGGCTCGAGTCGAACAAGAGGTTCGGGGGAACCGAACGAGAGGGAGTCGTCCTGGTGGTAATGAGACTCGCTTCTCCTATCCAGAGTGCCCTAGCTGCAAGAGGCACCATCGGGGTGAGTGCAAGGGGCAGGGATGCTTTCATTGTGGCATGCCCGGGCACTTCAAGAGGGAATGTCCCCAGCTCCGGCCAGAGGCACCGAGGGCTCCAGCGATACCCACTCCAGCCAGGGTATTCGCGATCACGCAGGCTGATGCAGATGCCAGCCCATCAGTTGTTACAGGTCAGATTCTTATTAACGACTCGCTTTATTCAGTGCTGTTTGATTCTGGGGCTACACGTTCTTATGTGGCGGCCAGAGTCTTTAGTAAGTTGGGTAGACCCTTTGATAGATATGAATCAGGGTTTGGAACCCTGTTACCTGGCGGAGAATTGGTTATCTCCAATAGGTGGATTAGGTCTATGCCGATCAGGATAGATGGTAGAGAGTTGAGCGCTGATCTGATAGAGATGAGCTTAGTCGAATTTGATATTATTTTAGGAATGGATTTCCTATCTAAATATTCGGCGAGCATTGATTGCAAGAGGAAGATGGTGGTCTTCCAACCGGAAAGTGAAGAACCGTTCGTGTTTGTGGGTTCGGTTCAGGGATCCCGGATCCCGGTGATCTCGGCTTTGTCAGCGAGAGAATTATTGCACGGTGGGTGCTTAGGGTTCCTGGCCGTGGTGGTGGACACCACTCGGCCAGACACCATTCGGCCAGAGGACATCAGTGTGGTTCGGGAATTTTTGGACGTTTTTCCCGAAGAACTTCCAGGGTTACCACCTCAACGGGAGATTGACTTCGTGATTGACTTGGCACCAGGGGTGGATCCGGTTTCTAAAGCCCCGTATAGGATGGCTCCAGCTGAACTTAAGGAGTTAAAGATTCAGCTTCAAGGGTTGCTTGACATAGGGTTCATTCGGCCCAGTGTGTCACCCTGGGGAGCCCCGGTTTTGTTCGTGAAGAAGAAGGATGGATCTATGAGGATGTGCATCGACTACAGAGAGTTGAACAAACTGACGGTGAAGAATAAATATCCATTACCTAGGATCGATGACTTGTTCGATCAGCTTCAGGGGAAGACGGTCTTTTCTAAGATTGATCTCCGTTCGGGTTATCATCAGTTGAGGATCCGAGAGGAGGACATTCCAAAGACGGCTTTCCGCACTAGGTATGGACATTACGAGTTTCTGGTTATGTCATTCGGACTAACCAACGCTCCTGCAGCATTCATGGACCTGATGAATAGAGTATTCAAGGATTTCCTCGATATCTGTGTGATTGTGTTTATCGACGACATCCTCGTGTACTCTCAGTCAGAAGAGGAGCATGAGTTACATCTTCAGATGGTGCGCAACGACTTCGAGAACATAGACTCTACGCCAAGTTCAAGAAATGTGAGTTCTGGTTGTCTCAGGTGTCCTTCCTAGGACACATTGTGGGTAAGGACGGGATCAAGGTGGATCCCGGGAAGATCGAATCCGTCAGGGATTGGCCGAGACCGAAGACAGTGACAGAGATCAGAAGCTTCTTGGGATTAGCTGGGTACTACCGTAGGTTCGTGGAGGGGTTCTCCAAAATTTCTATGCCCCTAACCGAGCTTACAAAGAAGAATCAGCGATTTATCTGGACAGATAAATGCGAAGCTAGTTTTCAGGAACTGAAACGTAGATTGATTCTTGCCGTACTAGCTTTGCCTTCGGACGAGGAGAAGTTCGTGGTCTATTGTGACGCATCCAAACAGGGTTTGGGGTGCGTATTGATGCAAGCCGATCGGGTTATCGCTTATGCCTCCCGTCAGTTAAAGGATTATGAACAGCGATACCCGACTCATGATTTAGAATTGGCCGCAGTGGTTTTTGCACTGAAGATTTGGCGGCATTACTTGTATGGGGAGAAGTGCGAGATCTATACCGACCATAAAAGTCTCAAGTATTTCTTTACTCAGAAAGATTTGAACATGAGACAAAGGCGTTGGTTGGAATTAGTGAAGGACTATGATTGTGAGATTCTTTACCATCCCGGGAAAGCCAATGTAGTGGCCGATGCCCTGAGCAGAAAGGGTCCCGGGCAAGTGGCTAGCATGGTTCAGATCTCACCTCAGCTAGCAGAGGATATGGTTAGATCCAGCATTGAGTTTGTGGTAGGACGGCTTCACAACTTAACGCTGCAATCTGATACGGTAGAAAGAATAAAGGTTGCTCAGACGTCAGATCCGGAGTTAGTGAAGATCCGAGATGAGGTATTGGCTGGTCAAGCCAAAGACTTTTCAGTGTCAGCTAGTGGAATGCTTTTGTATAAAGCCAGGGTTTGTGTCCCGAACAGTGTGGACTTGAGGAACGAGATCTTTGAGGAGGCTCATTCTACTCCATATTCTCTACATCCCGGCACCACCAAGATGTACCAAGATTTGAAACCGTACTTCTGGTGGAGCGGTATGAAGAAGAATTTGGTAGAATTCGTTTCGAGATGCCTCACGTGTCGGCGGATCAAGGCCGAACATCGGAGACCGGCGGGGTTGTTGCAGCCTCTAACCCTACCAGAGTGGAAATGGGAGGATATTACGATGGATTTTGTGGTCGGGTTACCTAGGACCACGGGTATGTATGATTCCATCTGGGTAGTGGTGGACCGATTTACGAAATCTGCTCATTTTCTGCCGGTCAGAACAACATTTACAGTGGATCAGTTGGCAGAGTTATACGTCAGGGAAATAGTGAGACTTCACGGGGTACCGAAGTCTATAGTTTCGGACAGGGATCCGAAATTCACCTCTAAATTTTGGCAAAGTTTGCAACGGGCAATGGGTACGAAGCTAAAATTCAGCACAGCATTCCATCCTCAGACAGATGGTCAGTCCGAAAGGACAATTCAGATATTAGAGGATATGCTGAGAGCCTGTGTTATGGACTTTGAGGGTTCATGGAGTAAATACCTACCGTTAGTGGAGTTCTCGTACAACAACAGTTACCAGAGTACGATAGGGATGGCACCCTACGAACTGTTGTACGGTAGGAAATGTAGATCCCCTATCCACTGGGATGAGACAGGGGAGAGGAAATACCTAGGTCCAGAGTCAGTTCAGCGGACCAATGAGGCAATAGAGAAGATTAAAGCTAGAATGCTTGCCTCCCAGAGCAGACAGAAGAGTTACGCAGATCCGAAACGTAGAGATGTTGAGTTCCGAGTAGGGGACCATGTGTTTTTGCGAGTGTCTCCGATGAAGGGGATTAAACGTTTCGGGAAAAGAGGCAAGTTATGCCCTAGATTTACAGGACCTTTCGAGATTCTCGAGAAGATAGGTCAAGTGGCATATCGGTTAGCATTGCCTCCAGCTTTATCAGCAGTGCACAACGTATTTCATGTCTCAATGTTGAGAAAATACGTCTCAGACCCCTCTCATATACTCAGTTATGAGAGCCTTCAGCTTCAGTCAGATATGTCTTATGAGGAACAGCCAGTGCAGATCCTGGATAGAAAGGATAAAGTCCTTCGGAATAAGACCATAGCGTTGGTCAAGGTTCTCTGGAGAAACAGTAAGGTGGAAGAAGCCACCTGGGAGCTAGAATCAGATATGCGAGCTCAATATCCAGAGTTATTCAGGTTAGATTTCGGGGACGAAATCCTTTTAAGGGGGGGATAGTTGTAAAGCCCGCTTAGTTATTTTGGAAATTTGCAGTTATTTATGTTAATCAGGAAATTATTTATAGCTATTTAAATAATTTATCATGGATATTTATGGAATTCAGATATGCATAATTATGTCTTCAGCAGTTTTTATATTTCGCATTTCCGGTGTCCGGTATTTTGGAACTCGGCGTTTGGCTCAGTAGAAATCACAACTTAGTATGTTAGTATTTTGGGGACGGGTTTAGACATTGGGAATGTCGGGAATGGCCGGGAATTTAGAATGTCCCAAAAATACCCCTTTAGTATGATTTTCATGATTTTATGGTGGAGGGGCAAAATGGTCTTTTTGCCCCATTAGTATTTTTGTCTTATGTGATTTATGAAATGGAAAATAAATATTAAGTGTTTATTTTATTTATTTGTTGGCTGAAAATAAAATGTGTTATATGGCTTATATTCCCTTTTTCCTCACTATTTCAACACTTAGTCATCTTAAAGGAAAATTTCAAAAATTCACACACACAACTCTCTCTCTCTCTTTCGGCCAAACCTTGAGCAGCAAGGAGGGGACTTTTCTCCTTGGATTTTGGCTAGTGGTTCATCATCTCTTAGGGTTCATCTCAAGCTAGGTTGGTTCATGTCTCTCCTCCTTTAATTTCTTGAAAAACTATGTGAAAAATGATGATGCATGCATGAGTTTTTAGTATTTGTTATTCTTCTTTGTGATTTTGTTATTTTTCTAGGGTTCAAAGCATGATTGTTTTGATGATGATTGAGTTGTTTGAATGCTTGTTAGTTAGGATTGTTCAAGCTCTTAGTTTTTATGTGAAAAAGTATGATTTTTGAAGGAAAATGTGTGAATATGTTGCTGTGAAGTTGCTGGGTGTTTCTGTATGTTTTCAGAGGTGATTATATGCTTAGTTAAGTAGAATTAACTAGGCTAGGGTGCATGATAGTGGATTTAACCAAGTTTGAGTTCTTGAACTCAAAGCTTGGTCTTTAATGGTGAATTTTGCATGTGTGATTTCTGGGTAGGTTTGATGCTCTAGAATTGTTATTTGGGACCTATAGAGGAGGTCTGGAAAGTTTGGGATCAATTGGGTTCGAATTGATCAAGATATGTGAATTTTTGGTTCTTTTGCGAGGAACCGGAATTCCGGTTGAGCATCCGGAATTCCGGATGGGGTCCTGAATTTTCCCAGAACCGGAATTCCGGTTGGGCAACCGGTCTGCCGGTTGGGGGATTTTTCAGAACCCTAGTTTTCCTCGTTTTTGGGTTTTTAGGGGTATTGCCATGCTTTTTATCGATAGGGAAACTTTTAGTTTCAAGTTTTAGTCACCGGGAAGTGATTTAGCGTGTCACTTATAGCGTTGTGATTTTTATGGTTTAGGAGCCGATGTCCGCCGTTCGGCTTCGGTTCCGGTCGGGTTGACGGCACACACGAAATCGGAATCCGGGTAAGATTAGTATAACGGTATGCATATGTAGATTACATGGTTAGCGTGCATGTAGGACGCCTGTTAGTTTACATTAGAGATGTATTTAGGCTTCGAACCACCCAACCCCGTCACGTCGGTACGGTGGAGTATGACCGACGGCGGAGTATGACCGGTTCGACCGATCAGCCGACACCGGTTGGTGGTTCGGTGCTATTGACCTATCCCGTCGGTACGAGTGGAGTATGACCGGCGGCGGAGTATGGACCGGTTCGACCGATCGGGAGGATACTTGTCAATAGTACCGGGTCCCCCGAACGTTCAAAACTCAGTACCATGTTGGACATGGCAGTAGTGCTCAGTACCATGTTGGACATGGCGATGGCGGGACTCGGTATCGTGTTGGACACGGCGGTCGGTTTTATGTATGATATTAGTATGCTTTTCTTGCGAGTACGTCGACTCACGGTTTACGTTCATGTGTAGGTAAAGGCAAGGCGATTCTTGATGGACCGTGAGCGGGCTTATGAGATTGTACATGTCGGGGCGGTTAGGCCTGGAGCGTACGATCCTCGGGACAGCAGGGCTGAGATTTTTGTAACGGTCGTTAGATGACCTTATTTTGATGTAAAAGTTGAATAGTAAAAACGTTTGTAAATATTTTTATAAATCGGGATCCCGAGACTTTTTGTTAAAATGGTTTATAAGTTTAATGAAAAAGCAAAATTTTAATTAATCACGTTTTTCCATAAACCTCGTTGATTAGCAACGAGCTGCACAGTACGTTTAAAAATCACGTAATACGCCTAAATTAGTTAGGGTGTTACAGAACCGGTCATACTCCGGCTGCTGGTCATACTCCAGCCTGTACCGACGTGACAGGGTTGGGTGGTTCGAAGCCTAAATACATATCTAATGTAATCTAACAGGCTTCCTACATGCACGCTAAACATGTAATCTACATATGCATACTGTTATACTAATCTTACCTGGATTCCGATTTCAGGTGTGCCGGTCAACCTGACTGGAACTGAAGCTGAACGGCGGATTACTGGCTCCTAAACCATAAAAATCACAACGCTATAAGTGACACGCTAAATCACTTCCCGGGGACTAAAACTTGAAACTAAAAGTTTCCCTATCGATAAAAAGCATGGCAATACCCCTAAAAACCCAAAAACGAGGAAAACTAGGGTTCTGAAAAATCCCCAACCGGCAGACCGGTTGCCCAACCGGAATTCCGGTTCTGGGAAATTCTGAACCCCCATCCGGAATTCCGGATGCTCAACCGGAATTCCGGTTCCTCGCAGGCAGCAACCATAAAATCTCATAACTCGACCAATTTAACCCCAATTGATCCTAAACTTTCCAGACCTGTTCTATATGCCCCAAATGACATTTCAAAGGCATCAAACCTACCCAGAAACCACACATGCAAAATTCACCATTGGAGCTCAAGCTTTGAGTTCCAAACTCAAGCTTGAGCAAAACCACATAAACAAGCAATCCACAAGCTTAATTCTACTAAACTAAGCATAAAAATACCTCTGCAAACTAACAGAAACATCCAGCAATAACACAGAAACATATCATAGCATTTCATCCAAAAATCACATATTTTACATAAAAACAACAAAGCTTTGTACACCCTATCTAGCATGCTTCAAATAACTCAATTAACATCACCTAAACATACTTTGAATCACACAATTTAACCACAAAAACACAGCAGCAAAACCAACTAAAAAATCATGCATGCATCTCATTTTTTTTCACATTTTTCTCAAGGATTTAAAGAGAGGAAGACAAGAACCAACCTAGCTTGCAAAGAACCTTAAGAGATGATGAATAACCAGCCAAAATCAAAGGAGAAAAGCCCCCTCCTTGCTGCTCAAAGCTTGGCCGAAAGAGAGAGTGTTTGTGTGTGTGAGTTTTTGGAATTTTCTTTCAAAAATGACTAAGTGTTGGAATTTTGGAAAAAAGGAATATAACACATTTTATTTCAGCCAAATAATCACATAAATATTTATTTATTTTCCATTTAATAAATCATACAAGACAAAACACTAATGGGGCAAAAAGACCATTTTGCCCCTCCACCATAAAATCATGAAAATCATACCAAAGGGGTATTTTTGGGACATTCTAAATTCCCGGCCAATCCTGACATTCCCAATGTCTAAAACCAGCCCCCAAAATACTAACATACTAAGTTGTGATTTCTACTGAGCCAAACGCCGAGTTCCAAAATACCGGACACCGGAAATGCGAAATATAAAAAAAAACTGCTGATGACATAATTATGCATATCTGAATTCCATAAATAACAATGATAAATTATTTAAATAGCTATAAATAATTTCATGATTAACATAAATAACTGCTAATTTCCAAATTAACTAAGCGGGCTTTACAAATTTCGTACAACATAAACATTCATCACATAAGCACATAAACCAACATGAAACCATCCAAATCAACACAGAAACATATCAATCATCGTTTTAATTCATATTACATGAAAGTAAATCATTACCATGGCTCTAGTGCCAGTTGTTGGAAATTATTTTACCAGGATCTAGATTTACTAACAAGTATGTTGGATTAACAACCTAATATGAATTCTAAAACAATGAAAATAAACACATAAAGTTAGAAAACCTTACAGTGGGTGCAGCGGAATAATATGACTCCTTCCGTTCAGATCTCTAGCCCTTGATTCCTTTCTGTAGCAGAGCATCACCAAGATCTGAACCTGGATCTTCTTTTCTCCTTCTTTGATGTAGAATTTCCATAGTCTTCCATACTATGATTGAGATACCACTTGATGTGTGTGGGCACTGCTCATCTCACAAGGATTTCGAAAATTCTCTCTCTTTTCTCTCTTGAATTTCGTGGCTTATAGCATCATACAAGAGAAGAGAACAAAGGTTGCTTTATATAGGGAGAAGGGAGAGCACAACTTTCCAAATAAAACAGTTTCCTTAATTACTGTGTAATCAATTAATTGCCTTATTTAGTGTGATCCACCACTTTTCCTATTTTTGCTAGGCTTTGATTAGCAATTACATGGCAATTAAAATTGAAAATAATAATTGGGAAACAAGCAAAGAGGTGCCGGCCATAGGGTGATATGGGCCTCACTTGGATTTTGCAGTTTCCTCAATTTTATTTCAATTTCTCCAAAAATGCCATTTTTCCAATTCTAATCATTTAAATGCCAAAACTAATTATTTAATAACTAAAATAGATTATTAAATAATATTGTCATTTAAAATAATTATTAATTAGACATACAAAGTCTCTTAATTAATAATTAAACCTAGAAACCCTTTTCTTTACGTTTCATCCTTAAACTGTAGAATTCATAAAGTAGACATAGTCTAACTTTTAGAATTATAATTGATTAATTAAAATCAATTAACTGAGTCTTACAAGCAGTATGGTCTCAACTAGTATGGGGACCATGGGTCTATATAACCGAGCTTCCAATAAGTCGAACCGAATTTACCAAGTAAATTCCCTAACTTATTAATTCCTCATTGAATCCACACTTAGAACTTAGAATTGTACTCTCAGTCATATAGAAACGCTCTATATGTTCCACGATATAGACACGTCATTAGTTATCCATTGTTATAACCCTAATGTGATCAATGATCCTCTATATAGATGATTTACACTGTAAAGGGATCAAATTACCGTAACACCCTACAATGTATTTTATCCTTAAAACACTTAACCCTGTATAAATGATATTTCACCTAAGTGAAATGAGATCTCCACCATTTATCTTCGTTTGGTTAAGCTCGAAGGAAATCATCCTTTACTTCTATTTGCCAAATAGAAGCTATAGATTCCATATTTATGTTAGCGCTCCCACTCAATTGCATTACCGTGTTCCCAAAATGTACGTATCACCCTGATACAAAACTAGGCTTAACTAACAAATCAAAGAACACGAGTAACACTCTTGAAATTGAGCCTAACCATATCAGGATTGAGATTATTTGATCTAGGATCAACAGGTGATATTGAATTGAATAGATATTACGGTAAGTTTTAACGTATCTAATCAAAGTTCAATATCGGTCCCTTCCGATGTATACTCCATACATCCGATACTGGTAAACTTTGCCAATGTCCTGGAAAGGACATAACACTTTTCCAAGGTGTAAGAATACCTATCGCTGATTATACCATGTCAGTCTAAATCCAGTGTTCTGACAAATCAGGGAATAAACTTTCGAACATATGATTAAAGATTATATTCCACTGTGCTGACAACACTATAATCTTTAACCAACTCATATGTTCTGGACTTAAAAAAAATTCATACATTATATACATATAATCATGAAATAAATCATGTGAACCATGCAACATAACATGTTATTTCTGATCTTTATTAATAAGTAAATCAAATTATATGAAATGAGTTTTATTTAGGGCATAAAACCCAACATCTACTAGCTTATGGAGTGCAACAATGAAAGCTAATTATTTGAAGGATGCTAATTCTTTTGATGTGGCTCCCAAAAAAACTGATTCGAAACTATGGAAAGCAATGCTGAAACACAGAGTGACACTTAATGAAGGCATTTGTAGAAGGATAGGTGATGGAAAAACTACATTTGATGCTTGGGTACCCTCGGGGGATCACAAACCATGTCCTCTTCTTGACGCCACCAAAGGAGTTAATCTGGTGAAGGACTTCATAAACGAGAATCTCACTTGGAACGAACCAAGAATTAGAGAGTGGTTTGGATCGATCGATGCCAAGCACATTCTTAACATCGCCTTACCCGCTACAAGGAAGGATGATTCTTGGATGTGGCTAGGCGAAACCAGCAGAAAATTTTCGATTAAATCTGTTTACCACTTAGTGAAGAATGGTCCAAGATCATTACCCCCGCTTGGCAGTGGAAATTAGTGTGGAATACTCAAATGCATACAAGGTTGAAGATACTTTGTTGGCAGATTCTAAGGAATGCGCTCCCAACTAGAGCCAAATTGGGGCAGTTCATGGCAATTCCCTCTGTCTGCTGCCCTCTCTGTAATGATGAGGAGGAGACTTCTATACATTTGTTTTGGCAATGCTCTTTTGCAAAAGCCATCTGGTATGGAAGCCTTTGGGGCATCAGAACGGATTCCATTCAATTCCCTGATTGGATGGATTGGTTTCAATGGTTCAATTGCAAAAGGAACCTTCCCCACGATCTGGACTTTGACACTTTCTTAATTGGGGCCCTATGCATAATTGAGGTGGTATGGAACAATCGTAACAAGGTAATTCACGGATCCAACATTACCCCTATCAATGAGGTTATTCGAATCATGAGGCGTCAATTCCATGATCACTCATCCTCTCGCCAACCTCTTTCAAAGAATGTTGAAATAAGTGCAACTCCTCCTATGGGATGGATTGCGTGTACTACGGATGTTTCTATTAATGCTGATCAGTCCTTCGGAGCAGTAGTGTTTAGGGACTCTTGCAACCGAATTCAGGCCATTTACTCGGTGCATCTCAATGTAACAAATCCCACATTGGTCGAGGCCTTGATGATAGTGAGTGCTGCTGAATTCGGGGTGCGATGCAAGTTCAACAACGTCCTGTTCTTCTGCGACAATTTGTTGGTGGTAACACACTTTAATGCATTGCACGGTGAGGATCATCAGTTGCTGAATGGAGCTGTGGAAAGGTTCTTTACAATTGTTCGTCCGCTCGAAAATTGGAAGGTCAAGAAGATTAGCCGGGGGGCCAACTTCATGGCACACAACTCTGCAAAGTGGGCGCGATACCATGGCTCTGTTGGTGAACTTGTTGTGAATACCATGGATGAAGGAGTGCTTCTGGATGACACGGAATGGGTCCCTGACCCGGGATAGATCCTGCATTTTGTTTTGGTCTTCTGGTTTTTTTGCTGATCTTTTTGCTTTGGTTGTGTGTTTTTTCATGTTGTTTGTTGTACCTCTTGTGTCTTAAGGTTGTTGTTTGCTTTTCTGTCTCTTGGACTTGTTTCGCTAGCCTTTGGTTGGTTAGATTTGCTGTATTTTCTTCTTTTGTTTCAATGAATCTGGTGCTTTCGCACCATCCTTTTCACCAAAAAAAAAAAAAAGAATTGACTTTTGACATAGGTCCCACTCATTTAATGTTATGTTTGATTGATGTAAAAAAAATAGGGCATTTTACAATTTTATATACGTTATTTTAATTAATTACAAAATATGTGCAAAAAAACTGATTTTTTTCAATTTTTTTATAATATATATGGTAATAATTATTGATTATTATATATATGGTAACATTGGTTATGTTTATTTTTATGTTTACAATTACAATAAACATACCAATAATATAAAATATTTTATATATGTGTTTATTTTATTTTCTATTAATTAAACATACTAATTTAATAAACAAAATAATAATATTCACATAAGTTTATTATATTACTCTATTTGTGTTATGTTTATTTTTAGTAATTTTTTAAAAAATAAATAATATATATAAAAAAATTGTTTATATTTATCTTTTTCTTTGTTTATTGTGTCATGTTTATTTTTTCTAATTATATAATTTTTGGAGTTTATAAAGTTATGTATGTTTATTTATTTTTTGATGTAAGAATTATACTTCAAGAGAAAATTCGTTCACTAACTCATTAGAGAATAATCAATATATAGAAACATTAATAGAAAAAAAATATATACTTATTTTAGTATAGTATAAATTGACTATGTCTATTTTTATGTTTACAATTATAATAAACATACTAATAATATAGAATACTTTGTATATATATGTTTATTTTGTTTTCTATTTATTAAACATACTAATTTAATAAACAAAATAATAATATTCACATATGTTTATTATATGACTCTATGTGTCATGTTTATTTTTTTTAATAATTTTAAGTATTGATTTATATTTATATGTTTATAATTTTGATATTGTATTTATTAAAAAAAATCTTATTAAATTATAATAATTTATACTAAAATAGATAATAAATATTTATTTTTTAATAAAAAAATATTTAACTTGTTTATTTTTATAAAACTGTTTAATTAATTTTACGAAATTGTTTATTTTGAGTTTTAATGAACACATTTTATTATTTAATGATTAAAATGTATGGTTTCATGTAATAAGTTTTTAAAATGTATAAGTTTTTAAAATAGTTTTTTTTGTGCATTTTTTTTGTAATTATACTGTTTTTGTTGTACATTTATGAAAAAAACCCAAAAAATACTCATTTTTTATTTATTTTTAAATTACAATAAATTAACACTCATTTTTCTTTTAAAAAAATTAAAAATTAATTAAAAAAGTCTTTTTGACATTTTATTACACTTATGCCATATTAACTAATCACTTCACTATTTTTTTAGTTGCCAAAACTAAATTAATCATAAATAATTATATGGGTGACTATTCAATGGTTACATTTTTATTGTAACCATCATGGTTACATTTTTCTTTGACTTGTAATAGCAGGTTACTAATAGGTAAACATTTCTTTTTTAGAATTAATTAATTATAATTAACTATTTTCTTAAAATAATTAATTAAATCTTTAACAAAACCTCTTTTAGCAATTAATATTTATAAATAATTTTTTTTATTTATATTTAAATCCTTACTCTAATTATTTTAACAATTAAGTCATTTAATTATAATATTTACAATATTTTTTTTTATAAAAATTAAACTTCTTTCTACACAAATTAAAATTCTCTTTTTATAATAAATTTTTACATAATTAATTATTTTTAAATGATATTTAATTATTGTTACAATTAGATGAACTAAGTATGAGGCCTCAAGCTAGTCAATCGGTAACAAGTGTAGCAATTTTTTTTCTAAAAAAATTCTTCAACTTATTTCACTTTTTACTTTTTAAATATTTAAATAAAAAAATTAAATAATTAAGTGTAATAATTTAAAATTAAGATTACAAGTATAATAAAATTTAAATTATGAAATTATATGTGTATAATTTTAAATTATAAAAAAAATTTCTATAAAATTTTAAATAATTTAAGTGAAAAAAAATAAATTGCTTAAAGATCCTTACATAGTAATAAACTACAAAAAATTAATTAATAATTATAATTAATTTAATTTAATTTTAAAATATAATTAATCTTAATTAAAGTTTTATAAGGAAACAAATTATTAGGTTACTTTCAGGTTACAAGTTATTTATTATTTATTTTTATTTTATTTCCAAATTAATCACAACCATTTAATAGTAATTCAATGGCTTAAAAAAAACGTAACCATAATGGTTACAATAAAAATGTAACCTTTGAAACCTCTTCTATAATTATATATTTATTTTAAAAATATCACATTTCATTTTTTTAAGTCACATTACAGTTTTAAACTTTTTTTTACAGTTATATTTTTTTAATTATATTACATTAATAAAAATTATATATTTCATTTTAAAAATGGTACAAATTTTTAATTCAATTGCAACATACAATAATTAAATGACAAATTTTTAATCATCTTAAAAAAATCATACTAAATAAATATTTTGATCATTATTATTAAATATTAATATTTAATTATATTACTTTATAACTATAATAATATATAATTATAATTTAGATAATCATATTTAAATATAATGCTTAAAGAGGAAGTAGTTTTGTTTTATTTTTTAAAGCGTTAGATTATTTGTTTTTAACATTAATTTGGCTTGGTAGGAAAATTCATCAAAGATGATTAATTAGTAGTATGAATTTTGTTTGGTCCTCTTATATGTGATGAGTAGGTATATCATAGGAATTTTTACAAAAATATTAGATTTTGCGCAAAAGCTAGTTTACAATTTTACTGTCATTTGAAATTTTTATAAAAATACTGTCTTTTTATAAAATAATCGTAAAATAACTAAAAATAATTCTGGAACAATAGTGAAAACTTAACATAGTACACACTATTTCATTAAAAAAAAATCACCCCAAAGCAAAAAAGTTAGAAATTTCAGTATGTGGTACAAAATCCCCTATATTATAGTATTTTTTTTTTTAATATATATGCATTTATATGTATAGAATTATTACAATTATATATATATAGTATATTGGACATGCTTGATGTGTGTATTCTATTAAATTTTTTTAAGAGAATTTATAATAATCTATGTATTATATATACGGTAGTAATTTTTTAAAACTATGAAAGAAAATGTGACATTTAAAAATAAAAATAAAATTATTTATAAATAAGTGAAGTGATTTAGTTAATGGCATATGTGTAATAAAATGATAATATTATGACTAAATATTAAGTAAAAGTGGGTATTGTTTAATAATTGACACTTGTCCTAAAAATAAAGAGAGAGGGTAAAAAAGAGTCTCCTTAAACTCAATGAAATTATTTTTTTTTGGATAAGACAAAAGATTTTAATCAATCCTAGTTTGAATATGTTGCATTCAAGACCATTACAATGTAATTGTCCAATTAGAACAAACTATTAAATTCCCTACAAGGTATATTTTATATTCTCTACCTTAGAAAAATCTAAAATATATTACTGTCACATAGAATTTTTTACAAAAATATTATTTTTTTTTTTATAAAATAATCGTAACACAACAAAACTATACAATTAAAACAATAGTGCAAGAACTAAAAATAACTATAGAACAACCATGAAAAAATTTAACACAGTACACAGTATTTAAAAAAAAAAAAACACAGTATTTTTGTAAAAAATTCCATCCCACAGTAAAAATATAAAAAAAAATTAAAAATTTAATGTAAGAACTCCTTAATATTATTATTGTTCTATTAGAAATGTATTTTAACCATTTGATTCTATTTTAAAAATTTTAAGTGTTGATTCATCTATCATTCTTTTAAACAAAACTATTCATCAATATTATAATGAATTTATGACATTTTATTACATATTTTTTTTTTATTAATTTTCAATTAGTTAAATTTATTTTGAGTAATTTTTCTATATTATTTTTATTGTAAAAAGAATTCTATTATATTCCATAATAGTTATTACATTAAATTAAATAAAATTTAATTAGGACTGGATATATATTTTATTTTACCAGACATTTTAAGTAATATTTTTTAACATTTCTCTATTACCATGGATTTGAAATTGGTGTAACATATAGTCAAAGAAAGGTATAATAATAATTAATAATCGATATGTAGTCTTTTCTGAAAAAAAAAAAATAATAATAATCAGTCAAAAATGATAACAATAATAGTTCTGGAATCCAATATTGTTGTGAGTTGTGTCATCACTTTCCATTTCACAAACTCAAAACAAAAATTTTCTTCACATTAGCTCCAACTCCAAGTACTAGCTAGAAGATAGATATAATATAAGAGTACAATTCATCCCATCACTGTGTGATGTGAATATTTTTGATCAGTATATATCCTCTGTAGGGGCCAGGGACCATGCATAAAATTTGACCATTTGCACCACTACTCTTCTCAGGCTATACATACGTGCCTAGCCGGCTAGTAAGCTATATAGCTAGATCTACTAAGCAACCAACCCTGGTGTAGCAACAAACCTTGGACTATATTTCACTCGTAAACACACACACACAAAGAATACATATTCTTGATCTTCACCTACCTTTGCCCTCTTATTCAATTCAAGTCCAATAATATATATAGGAAAAATGGTCCAGTGGAGAGAGCTTTATTACATATCTCGGAGTAAGAGCAAACCCCGTACCAACCCCTGAAAAGCCAACACTTGTAACTTTTTGAAGATTGAGGAATAGTTTTCTTTCTTTGGGCCCTGGGGAGTAAGGGGAGGGGACCGGGATAAGGTCATCATTTTAATGATTGAGATTTACGTGATGGTTCATGCAAAAGACGGTATGGTTGTGTGTGTATTGGTGAAATGACGTAGATTGGAGCTGGGAATTTTGTAATTGCATTGCAGCAGGGGCGTGCTCTGCTTCTTCTTCCTTCATCTTCTTTGACACATCGAAATCACTCAATCAAATCCAAATGCATGGTTAATACTGTACACATCAGGTTGCACGTAATAAATCCAAAACCACTCAAACCAAAGTTGACCTATATATCTATATACCTATATATAGATATGACAACAACTACCCCTTACCATACCTGACCATAATCCAAATAATGTAATTAATTAATACCATTTTCCTTCTTCTTATAATCATCATAAGCAAAACTAATACGTGCATGTACAGTGGATTGATTTTGATTGATTGAAATATGATTGATTTAGCTTGTTCAGTTTTGTTTTTTTTTTCTTTTTTTCTTTGCCTGTTTGTTAAACTTGAACAAACATTATACTTGGAGTGTTTGTCATACATTACAGCCTTTCCCTTTTGGGTTCACCATTCATTTTTGCTAAACATAAAATACACTCTTCTCAATTTGGTCTGTACATATAAATAATAAAGACTTATTAAGTAATTAGTTTCCATATATATATATATGTATATATATATATATATATACCTCAAACTCCTTTATTTATATAAACTCATCACTTCCCCATGTGTATACATGTCGAGATCAACATCCTAAGAGTGACATTATTATCATTTATTTTTAGTTAATTTTGATACCTTCATAATCTGGCCAAAGCATATATTGGCAGTGTAATATAGTGATACAATACTCAGGTCATGTCACTAAATATTTGAAGCATATTTTTCTTCGGCAAAATAATTAAAAACCATTGTGTATTGTAATTAATATCTTCATGACTAGTTTTATTATATTTTTTTTTTCGGGTGAATGACTTCAAATATTTTTCTTTTCCAAGGTGTGTGAGGTTTGGTATTGGTTCAAATCAATATAAGCTTTGCTGGAATCTTGAAGTGGATAAAGAGAAGCAAGCATTCTAGAGTATGTTGCTTTTCTAAATGCAGCAGTTGGAGAGTCCGCAAAATTTTGCAGGAGGGTTTTTAATGCCTTTTTCGCAAATGTTTTAGTCTGTAGACTTGGAATTATATTTGTTGAGATGCAATAAAAATTCTGCTTACTTACCATAAAAACAAAAAGATTTGTGAATAAATTTTGCAATCATATATCGCGGATGTTGTAATAAATAAATGCTTACTTGGTCAGATTAGATAATACATATGGTACTCTAATCATATCGCTCTGCCAATAGTAAATCAATTGTAAATTTTGTATGAAAAAACATTTGGATTATGTCTACACGTACTCCATTATGTACATCAAAGTTTATCTAACTTACTATAAATAGTAGCATTTTCAATATTCATTTGTTATGGCTTATTTCTTTTGATGTGAATGAATGGTTTTATCGGCTACAGGGTACGTGGTAGCAGCTTAATTAAGATAAATAATTGTTTGCGTGGAAGTTGAGCTATTAGTACTTCAGAAGTGAAAAACAACCCTAATGGAGTAATGAGGGAATTAAATTGCTTCAAGTATAAGCAAGTAAAACCCCAAAACTTGCAGATGATCATGATCATGATCATATTATACCTCGATCGGCTAAATACATATATATGTATATATTATGAATTCGTGTCTATACTTCATTTACTTCACGTGTATATAATATATGATGATCTATATATATAATATATATACTAGTTTATGTGGGGTACTGTAAAACATCAAACATCGTCTTTTTATATTCGTAATTATGTACTTAATTAAACTCACTACTTATATGCCATCGTCCAAACAGAAAGATAAACATAAGACTAAACATATCCATACTCATTAAAACCACCTAGATTTTTATAAATATATATAGAAATAAAAAGAAGAACAACAGCAACAAAAGAGGTTCAAAAACCAAATGAGTACAGATAAGTCCTCGTCCAAGATGTAAATTGCGGAGACATCGATCATTAAAATGAGAATTAATATGATAAGCAATGATTGAAACCCTAATCCAAAAGCTACATATATATATATATATATAAATATATTGCTTCAAAATCTCTTACTCGTATATATATGAGCTCCTAAATCTGCAATTATAGAGGCCACAAATATTATAATCCAATAAAAAGATTTACGTAAATAATGGTGTGAAAAGGTGAATTATTACCAGATAAGATAGTAAAAAGCGCCGTGCTGGAGGGAGTGAGGAGTGACGCCCCAGTCGTCGGTGGGAACAAGTTGACCATTGGAGTGAATAAGTACAGCGTCTTCACCAAAAGCCTCGCGCACGTTGAATGGCCCAGCGGCCACCTCGAAGGCCACGTCGTTTATGAACACCATCGTTTTATTTGCCACACCATCTCCACCTGGACCCACCACTCCCTGTTCATCTTCTCCTACAACACCTGTTCTCATAAATATATGTAATAGATATTATTATTCTCCACGATCGATCGAATAAGGTATACGTACAACTTATCAGAAAAAGCAAAGTTATAAAGGATGATAGTAGTCACAAACTTTCTAATCCTAATAATTTATTAATAAAAAAAACCCAGTAGTACCCTATTACTTTCGTCATAAATAAATAAAATTATATTCTAAATATTTATTATTCTAAACATATTTACCCAATACAAAGATCAATATGAAACAGTCGACCTAAGGACCAACACCACCAAATCCATGCACACGTCCATCTACACTCAGATCGCTGGACCCATTAGACAATATTGTCCTGATCTTTTACCAATGTATAATAATATTTGTAAATTCAATTAACTGCAGTAAATTTGCACCTCTCCCGTGTTAAAATTTTTATATAACATTTAATTAATTTAGCTATATTTTTATTTTATGCACATCCAAACAAAATTTCGATTTTCAGTTACAGTTCCATGTGGTAACATTTTATTTTATTTTACCTTGGATTTGATTGAGGGGGACAGATGGAGCAGATACAGTAGTAGTTGCAGTAGTAGCGTGGTGGTGAGGAGATGAAACGACGACGTTAGACGGAGTAGTGGCCGGAGGCCTAGTCGGCGTCATCAGACAAGTGTAATTCAACTGAGATTCATCATCGTCATCCGTAGAGCTCATCTTCATCATCAAATTCTTATGATAATTATTCACCTCGTGATGCTCTTTCTTTAAGTCACCGTTTTGGTTCATGATCTCACTAAGTAAAAGGCTTGTACAAGGCCCTATATTCTGTATCTCCATGTGATGAGGTAGTACATGAGAGAGCTCATGATTTTGAGGAGGGAAGCAAAACCCTTGACTGGTATTAGCAGGAACAGGAGTAGAACTGGGGTGATGATTAGGCACGGCCGGGAAGAAATAGTGTTGATCGGTTGGTAAGAACTCGTGATGAGTATTATTATTAATGTTGTTGGTTTGAAAGATGGTCTGATTATTATTGACCGAAGAAGTTGGACTAGTTTGATGGTGATAATCATGATGATGATTAGTAGTACTGGCTAGGTTTGAGAAGCCCAATGATGATGAGAAGCCTCTCGATCGGGATTTGGGAGACGTTTTCTCAGACGACGAAGAAGACGAAGAGGAAGGAGCGGTGGCTGAGGAAGGAGGAGTTGGAGTTGGATTTTGAAGGGTTTGTTGTTTGGAGTTTTGGAGGTGGCGGAGCTTGTGTTTGCTCCTAGATTTTCTGTTTTGAAACCAATAAAACACATTGGCATCACCAACTTGTCCATACTCTTGCAATTGGGCTCTGATCCTTCTAATCTCGTCTCTCGGGGGATTCACCATGCCAGAGTTAAAGATCGCTTCAAGGATTCGAATCTGCTCCGGTTTCGGGTTCCATCTGGGCTTCGGCTCCGGACTCCTCTCATCACACCCACCAACTGTAGTATAGAAAGGTTTTAATTATAAAATGCAACACATGGGAATATTGCATGTACTTCTTGGTCATAAAATTATTAGAAAGTTTGTTTGACAACTTTTCAAAAAATAGGATATTGAAAGAACGAAAAAGATAATCTTGTCAAAATATATCTATATATATAAATATATATACCTGAAGCGTACGGAGGTCTGTGGTATCCACTAGTCATGAGCGATGGGTTGATGTCATGCTGCCATTGGTGGTGGCTATTGCAAGGCTTGGACTTGAACATACTAGGCCAGTGTCGGTTTGATGAAGCCATAATGATTGCTTATATGAACCAGCTTTGGAGAACTGAGTTCTCTTTCTATATGTAAATATAAATATAGTTATAGTAGTCGCCAGCCAAGTGAGAAACAATGATGCAAAGCCGTTTTGTTGCTCTTGTTTTTGGTAGTTTTGGATCCTCTAGCCAGACACAACATCACTTCTTATAGCCTCCTCACCTAAACCCTGATGTGTTCATATTTTTATTTTTGAAATATAAATAAATATATAATAAAATAATTAAATAAAAATTTACAGTCCTAGCTATATAGTAGTACTACTTTCTCTTATAATTCACACCTCCCGAAACAATACATTATTATTTTTATATCAA
This sequence comes from Cannabis sativa, assembly GCF_029168945.1. Classification (NCBI taxonomy): domain Eukaryota; kingdom Viridiplantae; phylum Streptophyta; class Magnoliopsida; order Rosales; family Cannabaceae; genus Cannabis; species Cannabis sativa. The sequence continues at coordinate 22,317,242 of NC_083607.1, forward strand.
ATAGACAAAACCCGCAACAGGAATCGCCTGTGAAAATGATAAACAAAAGAGGAAAGCAAAATAAATAAAAAGTGAATTAGAGAAAAGGATAAGAAGTAGTGGGAGTGTTAGTATAGTATAGAATATAGTAGTAGTAGAAGAAGTAGTACTCTATCTATATCTATCTATATATGATCTCTCTCTCGGCCCATCCCTTGCTTAGAATTTTAGCATTAAATCTGAAATACTTGTTTGCTACTCAAAGTACTTCAAGGGCAACTCTCCACCACATCAGACTAGAAGCAAAGGGAACATGGAAAGGAGTACCTGCTGCTAGGGCTTAATTAGAATCTTCATCAGAGATGGCAGAGAAAGCTCTTAATGCAAAAGTAAAGATAGCAAGAGAGAGAGAGAGAGAGAGAGAGGTTGATAAAAATAAGATTTTTTATTATTATATAAAATATTGCTTTACAGATCGAGAAGTAGTGGGGGTTTGTTTCTGATCAGTTTGTCTCTCTTATTTGTTTTTTCATTTGGTTTTCCAGATTTCTATGGAGAAGGATTCTCTCTATACTTAGTTGTGGTTTTGCTTGGGGGGCAGAAGTGTATTAATGGAAGAGGGAAGGAGATGTAGAAATAAGTACTGTGTGTGAGAGAGAGAGAGAGAGAGATATATATTTTATATATATATATATAAAATATTGTAATTGGAAAAAGTTGTTGCAGGAATAAATAGGAGTGAAGGGGTGTGTTTGAAAGTCAAGAAGAGGCACGTAGGGTTTTGGTTTTGATTGGAAAAGCGGTGGTGGGAGTCGTGGGGATAGTAATGGCAAAGTTTTGGTTATTTTGGGCAAACATTAATATGTGTTTATATGTATAAGGTAAAAGAAAAAATTGAAAGCTAATTATAAGCTACCTTTGCTTTTGGATTGACTCGAGGGTATTTAATGTTTCATTTTTTATATCATCAAAAAGTGGTTAATAATTATAATTCATCGAACCAGCAAAGAAAGTCACTCAATTAAATTCTCTTAATTACATTTAGGATTTCAATATGCTTTATTGTCAAAGAGTACTTGGTCCGTATGAAATTGAAATTGGAAAGTCCAAAATATTGGTCCAAATCAAAGATCACAAAAACAAAAAAAAACAAAAAAAAAAGAAAAGAAAAAACACTTCACAAATTAATAAAAATTAATATATATCTATCTACAACTATATATTTATCTATCCATATATATTATCTCAATTTCTACGAGGTGGCGTGACATCCATCTGAGTGACACGTTAGAAAGATTTTATAACTTGGACACTCAGTTCTTCTTATGATGTTCTGTCCAAGATAACTTATCACTAATAAGTAATCAATCTATAAGTGTGCATTTAGAAAGTCACAATGTAATTGGATTTGTGTGTAATTGGAGGTACGTAATTACACAATTTGACATGTTTGTCTGATCATGTAATTACATTGTAACTGTGTAATTGGAAGTAATTGAGAGGTTCCAATTACACTCTCTAATTCTCATGGCCCCCAATGAGAATTGAATGTAATTACACGGTGTAATTACTAAAAACTTTCCATATTAAACATTAGCTACTAAAAAAAATATTATTTTCCTATGTAATTACTAACTATTTTGCCAAACAAGATATTAGGAATTCATATGTAATTACCACCTTATATCCAAACACACCTTCCATTTTAAAATATAGTGTAATTACTAAACTGTGTAATTACTACCCTAGTAATTACCCTAACTAGTAATTACATAGTTACTTCCAAACACACCCTAAGAATATCCTTACAGAGTATAAGCTGCACCATTCAACCAGCATCCATTGTGCAGTCAGCTCGCATACACCCGACCAAAGTGCGAGTTAAATATTTTCAGAATTATCTCATGAATGCTCAAGCTTGCACGTCTGATCATATTATTGATTTCATGGGATAGATTCGCATTGATAAAAATTAAGAAGAAACCCATCTAGTTTCTCATTTAACTTTACTTGTTTAAGGCGAAAGTGAACAAGTTTCTTATTTAATTCTTATTAGTTTTGGAAAACTAATTTGATGTAATTCTTCTCTATAGATAGTGGAACCATTTCACTATTCAAGGGGACGAGAAAAATTAGAGACAATAATCATAGATTCAAGAGGGCAACACTCAAAAATCATTGTAAGAACTTTCAAGAGATATTAAGAACTTCTTACTTCTCTTCTCACAAGTCAATATAAGTAAAAGGGGAATAGGCTATTACCACCATTACGGGACCGAACCTCTATAACAATCTCAGTTTTCTCTTTGCTTTATCTTTACCATTATTATCATTATTTTTATTTAATTATTTCAAATCACTTTAATTGGCTCACTATCATTGACTATAAGTGAGGTCAATATTTTAGTATTTTCATTGAGAGTAGAGAGACACAACCTTTATTTAAGTCTTTTCAGGACACATGAAGATAGATGTAACTACGAGGAGAGGAAATCAAAATGATACGACTGATCCGATGGTCACAGATCCTAATGTGCAAACTTCTAAAAAATGAAGAGATCAAGTCAGGTTGGACCCCAACCCTACTATCTTCGGCCTTCGACGGGTCCTCAATAAATAGGGCTAGGAGTGAAAACCCCTCTAGCTGGGTTCACTCCAGGCATGCAAGAAACTAGAACCACCAATACTCATGTCAAGCAGACTACTCCTAGTACTGAAAATCTATCTATTGGAGATCCTCAAAGGACAATTGGTGACGACACTGAGCTGTAGAATTTATAGCAGCACTAGGGCAGATGTAAGAGCATACCAACACTTATGATTAGCAAGCTACTTGAGTAGCTGCAAATTTTCATTTTGAGGAACAAAGATGCCAATTCCAAGAGTGGATGGATCAACAGATGAAAATCATGAGACCCCAGCAAGAGGCAATTGATAACCATTCCAAGTATGTTGTCGTGCTGATTAGGCAAGCCTATCAAATAATTGGACAAAAATTAGTGGCAGACACTCTGATTATACAGGATACGAACTGAAGGAAAAATATCTACATCCCCACTAGATCTCTATACAGGCCAGAAGAATGCTCAGCTGGAAACACTCAGTAAACTCAAGGAAACAAGTCGTCCAATCGAAGGTCATAGAGTCAAACTGTGGGCCACACGGTAGATGAGCAAGTTTTGCTTGCTCATTACTTGGGGGAAATGGCCAGCATAATATCCATCCTTGGATAGATATACCGAACCAACCCATTACTATAACAACCATTCATGAAGACCTTGGGTGAATTAGTATTTAAGGGACGACGTTAATCACAAACAGGGAAACAATGGACAATACATCTCTCCCAATGTTCAGCCGACCTATTATTGGGATTTATGCTTTAAAAGCAAGCATTTAATGGATAATACATTACAGAATATATGAAATACAATTATAAAATAAGTGAATATATTTATTATAGAATTATAATTAATAAATATCTAAAAATTCCTTATTATGGAGATGGTACAATCTTGTAAGGATGGACAAGAGAATTAAGATTATACAATATAAATAAAACTAGTCGGTAGTGTATTAATGTAAATGAATCTTTAATATAGAACTACTAAGTGCAGTTTACTATACACTATACTGTAGTGTCTGTGATTTTTATTCGAATCATATATGTAGAAAAACATGTGGTAAAGGTTCTATGTATAATTTGATTATACATGACTGGACTGATAAGTAATTGTTGAGATTTTATGCCCTAAATAAAACCCATTACAATCTAATTTGTTTTGTTATCAATAAAAGATTAGAAGTCATTTATATATACATGTTGTTTTCATGTTTATGGTTTAATATATATATATATACAAAATCTGTTAAATCCAGAACATATAGTTATTTACCATTACAGTGATGTCAACACAGTGGAATGTGATTGTGATTATATGCTTCGAAAGACAAAGTCCCTATTTCATCAGTGTATTGGATTTACACTGATGTGATAATCAGCGATGAAGTGTACTTACACTTTGCATAAGTGTTATGTGTTTTCTAGAATATTGGCAAAGTATACTAGCTTCGAATGTATGGAATATACATTGGACTGGACCGATATTGATCTTGGTTAAAATATTATAATACTTACCGTTGTATCTTTCCAAGTCAATATCACTAATTGATCTTAGATGGATATATATTTATTTAATTAAAATTTCTAATTTAGAATAAAATTATAAATATAAATTTTAATTTAATATTTATAAAATTATACTTAGATGGATATGAAAAATAAAATGAATTATTTTCCATCTTAGTAATAATTTTCAATAAATATTTAGAAAATTCAACTTAAGTTGTATCAAAATTAATTTAAATTAATTTACAACTTAAATTTAATTTTCTATAAATATATAGTGCATTTTGAAAATTAATGTATTAAAAAAAATACAATTTTCGAAAAAAATGCTATAAAATAAAATAAAATAAAACTTGAAAAATTATTCTAATTTATGTTGGTCCAAAATTAATAAAATAATTTTCAACATAAATATAATTTTCCTATTTAATTAAATATTTAAGAAAATTTCAAATATTTAAGTATCATGATGAAAATCAACTTAAATATTAATTTTCTATTTAATTAAATATCACTAGAAAAATACTTCAAGCAAAACAGATAATATTTATCTAGACTTTCATTGACTAATTAATTCATTTTCTAATTATAATATATTTTAGTTCATTTATTTATTAATCATTTAAATGAAAAATATAATGATTTAAGTTTGTCCAAAATTAAAATAAATAATTTTCAACTTTAATCTATTTTTCAAGAAAAATTCAAAATTTTCTGCCTTCAAATAAAAAATGCAATTTCGAAAAATGATTAATAAAATATATTTTGAAAATTATTCAAATTTAAGTTGTTCTGAAATTAAAATTATCAACTTAAAATAATTTTTTATTTAATTAAATATCATGAAAATAATAATATTTAAGTATCAAGAATGAAATCAACTTAAATATTTAATTTTCAATTTAATTAAATGTATTAAATACAAGAATTAAATAATCAAGTATATAAGAAACTTAATTATTAATTCTAATTTAATACTAGAAAAAATATTCTATAATTAAGTTGATCCAAAATTAATTAAAATAAATAATTAATTTTCAACTTAAAATATTTTCCTAATCAAATATTAGAAAATATAATTAGTACTAGAAATAACTATCTAGCATATATTTCAATTAACTAAGTGTTTTTCTAAAATTAACTTTAAAATATTAAATGAAAAATAAATTCATATATTTTAAAGTTAATTATGTTGCTAATTCAATTTTAATTAGGTTAGACTAATATAATTAACCTAATACAATTATTTAAATAAGGCAAATGGGCCTTCACAATTTGGATGGTTAATGTGAGGGAGGGTTGGGTTCAGTATGTCGTACCCACTGCTATTGGCCCCCTAACTCTCACACAAGGCCCAAAGGAGAAGAATTTATGCTTTAAATAAATAATTGTTATTCATTGAATAAGCCCAATTCTAATTAGGCCTAAATAAAATTACTTATGCCAAATTTTATTTTAGCAACCTAGTCCATTTACTTAGTAAAACTTAAATGGACTTCATATATGCATCTAACCCCAATAGCAAACATATAGGCTCACACAGGTCAAATGATTTGGATGGGCCCTATCATGTTACTAGGTTTACACAGATGAAAAAAATTGCAAAATTTACCTTTTACAAATTATTTATAAGATCTATTGACAATTGGACTATGATTAAAATCAGATCATTGGATCTGTCAACAAGTTAATCATAGCAATTTAGATCAAATAAATAATAGGTTTGTAAAAAAAATTGAATATACATAATATAATAATCAAACAATACAAACCAAAACAAGTAACTGATCTAGAATATTTGGAAAGTAAGCTAAAATATCTCAATTTTAAAATTTTAAAAAAATTTAAATTTTAAAATAAATATCTTAACTAGAATTTAAATTTACGTTGTTAGAGAATATTTGAAAAAAATTCAAAAACCTAACAAATCTCCTAAATATCCTAAATTCTAACAAAAAAAAAATAAAATCAAAAATATCTAACCAATTTTTAAATTTCAAGTTTATTTAAAATTTCTAATAAGATAATATAATAAAATATCTTGAATTTTAAATTTAGATATTTCAATATTATATTCTAAGTCTTATAATTTAATAAATTTAAATAGTACAAAATAAACTTTTTGAAAATAAGATATTTTATATGGTTAGAATATTTTAAAAAATAAAATAAAATAATAAGTTTGACAAATTTATGGTTTTAAACCCTAAAAAAACTATTCAAACTAAACTAACCAATTTTTCAAATTTCATATTATTTTTGCCAAAATATAATTCAATAAAAAATGTCTAATAAGATAAAATGTTAAACCTAACATATTTCTAATCTTATAATTTTAATTAATAAAATATATTTCAAAAATAACAAATTTGAAAAAAACATATGGTTAGAAAACTTTGAAATTTGAACAAGATTATTTTAAAAGATAATATTTTAATATCAAAGTAAGATCATTCAAATTTAATATAGAAAATGTAATATCTGATCTTATAATTAAAATAAATAAAATAATCTAAAATTTCAAAATTAATAATAAGGCTCCTTTGTGAGAAATCAAATTTTCAAAATTCAAAGCCTACTAATATCTAAAACTAATTTTAATTAATTTTAAAAAAAAAATTAATAAAAATTAATTTTATTCTAAAAATTAGATTTTTAATTGAAAATTCAGATTCTACCAAAACTTCTACCAAAAACTGGCTTTTGTTTCAATGAAAAACGATTTTTGAATCAAAAGTTATGAAGAAAACAAGTTTGGTACACAGGGGTATGCAATGCATACCCCTGCGCCAGCAGAATAGCCCATTTGACCGAGCATCAAGGCTGCATGCAGCCTATCTGACCGAGGGACATGGGCGGAATGGGGCAAGCTTCGGACACGCTGGTTTTCTGAAGCGAATTTGTCTGAGCGAGCCTCTCTTGTGCCCATGCGCGCGCGTGTGTGCACTCAAAGCCCGATATTTTCATTCAAATTCAAAAAATCATTACTAATTCATAAAAAATCCAAATTAGGTTCTGTGAAAGCCTAAATTTATTATTTTTTTTGTCTAATTTCTAGTAAAAATAATTCCAGATCAAAATAAAAAATATTTCAGTAACATATATTGCGATTTCTAAACTATCATCAAATAAGCACATAAACTATATGAAGCCATCCAAATCAATACAAATCATCGTTTTAATTCATATTTCATGAAAGTAAATCATTACCATGGCTCTGATACTAGTTGTTGGAAATATTTTACCAGGATCTATATTTACTTACAAATATGTTTCGTTAACATCCTAATATGAATTTCTAAAACAATGAAATAAACACATATAAAGTTTAGGAAACCTTACATTGGGTGCGGCGGAATATAATGACTCCTTTCGTTCAGATATCTAGCCCTTGATTCCTTTTTGTAGTACATCATTATCAAGATCTGAACCTGGATCTCTTTCTCTCCTTCTTGAGCCCGATTCTCCTTCTTGTTGATTGGATTCTTCACAATCTTCCACACTATGATTGAGATACTACTTAATGTGTGTGGGCACTCACTCTATCACTTAAGGCTGAATAATTGAAGAAGAAAAGAGAGGATGTGGTTGTGGTTGTGGTTTCGGTTTTGCTATAGGAAGGAGGCTTAAAATTTTACTGAAGGAATCAAATGTATCATCATCTTTTCACTTAAGCCATCACTACCTACTTATAGGAAACTACCTAGGTTTAGGTTAGATTTAATTAGCATTAAAATAATAGAAAAATAAATGGTAATTACACTAGTCTGGCCGACCTTAGGATGTTATTGGGCCCCACTTTGCAATTTTGTCATTTTGTCATTTTCCCATCTCATTTTCTCAAAAACCCCAATTTTCCAATTTAACCACTTAAATGCCAATTCAAATTATTTAATAAATAAATTATTAAATAATATTGTCATTTAATATATTTATTAATTAGACTTAATAAAGTCTTTCAATTCATAAATAAGATTTAAAATTTCTTTTCTTCACAATTTTGCCCTTGCTTAGTGAAAATTCATAAACTAGACATAGTCTAATTTTAGAATTATAATTGATTAATTAAAATCAATTAACTGAGTCTTACAAGCAGTATGGTCTCAACTAGTATGGGGACCATGGGCCTATATAACCGAGCCTCCAATAAGCAGATCAAGAATTTACCAAGTAAATCCACCGACTTATTAATTCCTTGTTGCATCCACGCATAGAACTTGGAATTGCACTCTCAGTCATACAGAACGCTCTATATGTTCCATGATATAGATACACTATTAATTATCCCTTGTTATAATCCCAATAATTAATGATCCTCTATAGATGATCTACATTGCATGGGGATAAAATTACCGTTACACCCTTTCGATGTATTTTATCCTTAAAACACTTGCCACCTAAAAATGATATTTTAGTGAATTAATATAGTCACTAAAATGAACGTTCTATCATTTATATATCTCTATTTAGCAAGCTCGACGAAAATCATCGTTTCACTTCTAAATACCTATAGAAGCTATAGATTCCATATCTATGTTTAGCGTTCCCACTAAATTGCACTACCATGTTTCCAAAATGTACATATCACCCTGACCAAAAAGTAGGCTTAACTAAGAAATCAAAGAACATGTATAATACTCTTGAGATCGAACCTAACCATATTAGGATTAAGATCATTTGATCTAGGATCAACTAGGTGATATTGAATTGAATAGACATTACGGTAAATTTTATATCTAATCAAAGTTCAATATCGGTACCTTCTAATGTATACTCCATACATCCGATACTGGTAAACTTTGCCAATACCCTGGAAAGGACATAACACTTATCCAAGGTGTAAGTATACCTATCGCTGATTATCATGCCAGTCTTAATCCAGTGAACTGACAAATTAGGGAATTAAACTTTCGAACATATAACCATGATTATATTCCACTGTGCTGACAACACTATAATCATAAACAAATACATATGTTCTGGACTTAATAGAATTTATACATTATAATCATGAAATAAATCATGTGAACCATGCAACATAAAATTTTATTTCTGATCTTTATTAATTAGTAAATCTGATTATATTGAAATGGGTTTTATTTAGGGCACAAAACCCAACAAACTCCCATTTGCACTAATATAAAACAAAAGTGCATTTCAAATAACCTCAACACCTTGATATACAAATCAAGTGTAGTATGTAGTGTACTCTCCGTAATAGGATCTGACAGGTTGTATTAAACACAACCTTTCCTCCACCATTACATTTCCTTAATCAAAAAATCCTTGATATTGTGAAACTTCTCTCTCTATATGTCTACTCCTTTAGGGATACTGGATTCTTTACTTTTTGGCAACTACTTTTGCGTTAATCAAGAAGTAACACTAGTAGTTAATAAATGTTGGAACAATGCGAAAAATTTATAGAACTTTCCTTAGACTGAATAAGTATCTTTCTTGCAACTTTAACATTCAGTCTCTCTGGTAGACTTAGAGACTTCAGATAGGTTTTTACACTTGTCCAAAATCACTACTCCACCCCCATAGTAATCACCATCTCATCAGCAGACTTTCTAGCACTAAGGCAAGTCTAGAAATTTGATTTGGTGTAGTCTAAGAGTATTAAATACACCCTTATCGACTAACATATAGTTCCTCTTCTTAATCTTAAGATTTATTTGATTATCTTCCAATGTTCCTTTCCTGGATTAATCTGATACTTACTCATTACTCCCACTCAACAGCAGGTGTCTGGTCTAAGGCATACTAAAGCATATCTAAGACCTCTCACTGTTGATTCAAGGAATTCTTTCATGGCTTTATCTTTTCTGGAATAGTTGAGACTTTTCCTTAGATAAATAAATCTATATTATAGAAGTCGAAAAGCTTTTATAGATTTCCTTTAGAAAAGAAAATGCTTCAACATCTCACTAAAGTAAGTTTCTTGCACTAGAGTAAGTAATTAACCAGGTATACCACAAGCCATAGGTTTAGATAAGCTCAAACATATAATACTAGGAACAGGAAGTTTTGTTAAGTCCATTGAATAAACTTACTAACGAAATTTCCTTTCATGTCCTTGTAATAGAAAACTTTTGGTTGTTCCACATGAATGGTTTTAACCATAGTTCTCTTGGCTTTACTTCTTAGTTTCTTATTCTAACAATCCATTACTCGTTTAAACTAACAATGGATTTTATCACAAGTGTCTTCCAAGTTATAACAGGGTGAGTTCCTTGAAACCCTCCTACTACGACTAAGTACCGTGACTTTTGTCTAAGAATCTAAATGGTATTGTCCTCTTCGGCTGTGTCAAAAAACAGAGGCAGTGGGATCATCTTGTATCGAAGAAGATGATAGAACACTTTTAGAATCAAGAAAAAAATATCTCCTTTATTTTCCTACTTTGTTTTCAGACTTAGTTATTTTTCTTAGAAAAATAGTATTTGTTGAAACAAACACTTTCTTATCTCATGAATATGGGATGATCCACCCCTAATCACTTAGAATAGCTAACAAACATGCAAACCTTGGTTAACAGTTCTAGCTTTTCTTAAGATTTCGATTAGGTCATCCATGAATCTAGTAATGGTTTATACTAAGTACACAACCATTCCATCATTCTCAAAATTTTCCTTTCACTAGGGTATTTCCTTAGAAGGACTTAGGAAACGACTAGTAACTAATTATAGACCTTATATTATCATCAAAATGCAAATCGAATTTCTGGGGAGGTAAGTTTGGATATGAAAGTGCAACTTGTAGATTTTAATGATCCAAATTACCAAGTTGATTATCTTTAGATTGATTGATTTCAAGATATGAATTATGGACATGAATTAATAGTCAAGCAGTAAATCACACACCAATTTACAAGCTTCATCTGCACTGAGAACACATCTCAGCCGACTAGTGCTTGGGTTCCCCGAACCAGGGTAAATTCATCCACTAATTCTCAAAGGTTCATATTACAATTTCCAATTCTCTCTAAAGGAATCAAATACAACCTTAACAGCAATTAGTAATGAATTACCAACAACAATCAAGAACACCGATTGTTAATGCACAATCCCTTGTGCAGCAACTGAGCTCTTCTTCAACATGTCTTCAACCTGAAATCCCTTCAGATCTGATGATGAAGATGACACTGAACTCCCTTCAGTTTGAACTCAGCAATTCCAGATTCAGATCATTCCGCATTGATGAACATCCTCAAGCTCCAAGATCTGACCTGTAATCATAACAACAAGAAACAAGATACGACTCTATCTCCACACACAACCGAAATAACTGTCTAAACGATTTAATGGATAAAGCCAATACTAACAGAAACTGACTATTTATATATCCACAAACTAAGTCCACCTGGCATTAACTAATACTTAACTGAAACTCACGTAACAGAATGCTAGTGAAGATATAACAGACTAAAAATCCAGATACGACTAGACATTGAACAGAACAAAAACTGTCACAAAATAATGACACTAACAGGATATAATTCAAAAAAATCAACTTAATGATGTTTGAACTACACATCAACTTAATGTTTCTCCACCCCTATCAGTTTTCGCACGATCTTTAACCACTTACCTTAATGGTTTTTCAACATTGCTAGAAATACATGAAATTTATCAAACATTTCAAATTTCTTTGCATAAGGTAAAATCTAGAGCAATATCTAGCTCGCGTTATGCATTGGCTATAAGACAACAAGATAAGAAACGTATGGCGATATGATAAAGGTAGACGTCTTCACTAGTGTAACAGATCGAAACTCTATCGCTAAAAGGGTAGATAATGAGTTCTTTAAGAGCTTGCAACTCATTGACCCATATACTCATGAGTATGTTGAAAGATTAAGAGAAATAAGCAAAGTACAACTAATCTCAAAATTTCAAAAGACTACCATGAGTTTCTACGAAAGGGTAGCGAGGACAAACATCTTAACTAGTGTCTCGAAGAATGTGACCATCTATTCTTAAACACTATTGAGAGATGTGAGCCATAGTTAGAATATGTTACCTCGGCAACAAAAGACTACTTCTAGATAATATCAAAAGATATTTATCAATGGTTATTTCATTTTATCCACATTTCATAAAGGTTACATAGATAAGATCGAAAAAGAATAACTGTGAGGGGAAAAACCCCAATAAGTAGGGGCAGAACCTAAGAAGAGAGGGATCAATCATTATAGGAAGGAAAGACCCTGTAAGATTGAGTGAATATTATTATCATGTAATCAAAGTACACTACTAAGAAATACTCAAAAATAATAATGACTCGTGGAGTATGTAGATTTTAACTACAAAACTACGTAAAAAATCTTCGTGTTTCATATATATTTATTAATTATAAATAGTTAATTTTGATTTACAAGGCTTCTGTTCACCTAGAAAATTTCTCTGGTGACGTGAACATCAATGTTTGACATGTGGTGTGAGGGATGACATCATAGAGTTGAGTAGACACGGGTCATAGCAATCGACCTAGGAGAAGATCCTAACCCTGTGCCGAGGTTGACTTTAGGATCTCTGGCATGGAAGTTTGGACTTCGAATTGAACCAACTATCTTTCAGTATTCTGTACCATGAAGACATGAAACAACCTAATCCAAGCCCCAAGAGCTAAAATTACATGAACATGTTGTTAGGCTATTTTTAGCCTAGGTTTTATGTAACATTTAGAGTTGTTTTTAGTCGCTTTTAATGTTTTTAAGATAGAATTAAGCTTGTTTTCTGTGTTGTCAGGTATCCCGTAATTTGTACAAGTCTAGAGCATCAAAATCTGATAAAGAATCGAGGCGAGAAGAATCAAACTGAAAAATTGATTTTCATCTATTCATGGCTGCGGTGAGCTGACTTATGGTCACAGTGAGGCTTACTGTGGTCGCGGATAATTCTTCACCACCACGGCGAGCTCACTTACGGCCGTGAAAAAATTTGGGTAGAGAAGGCTTGATTTCATGACAGTGATCTTGCTGCGGCGAGGCTATTGGTGGCAACAGCGAGAGAGCCTATACGACTCATGGGCAAATTTGTATTTTTGTACTATTTTTTGTTTAAACTGATTCTATTTAAATTAACCCTAGAACTAGTAAAGGACGACAACTAGAGCAAGAATGGCAACCCGGATCCTTTCCACAATCAATTTCTTTCTTCTCCTTTTATTTTTATATGTTAATTTCTATTTTTATTTTTATTATGGATATGAACAAGGATATCATGAACTAAATTTCCAATTTAAGGATATGAAGAATGTTAGTTGATATTTCCCAATTTAGTTAATGTGATTGTTAGTTTTTCTTTCCTGGATTGTGTAATTTATTCTTATTTACTTTAATACATGTTTTAGACTAGCCATCTTTAATATGATCTATAGGTGGCGTTTGGTTACTAAGTGAAAATGGAATGGGAATGGGAATGGGAATAGGAATAAGAATGGAAAGGAATGGAATTTTTATTCTTTTGTTTGGTAAAGCCTATGGAATCAACAACGGAATAAGAATTATCATGTTTGGTATTGTATGGAATGGAATAGAACTTTTATTATTTTGACTAAATTACCCTTTACTCTTCAAAAATTATATTTATTTTATTAAATTACCATTATTTTATGAATTGAACAAATAAATAATATTCTTAGCAAAAAAATATATTTATCATGTGAGAGAAATGTGCACATTCTCAAACTTAATTATTAAAAAATAAAATAATAAAATTGCATATAAATATTAAATAATTAGTAATATGATGGTAACATCCAAAAAAAAGTGAGAAGTGGAGGAGGATTGATAGGGTAAAATAGACTTTTGTTAGTATGGAATTAGCTTTCAAGTGATTTTATAGTGGAAAAGTAAATCCTTAGTTTAGGTGAATTGTAATTCCTTTGGAATGGGCATTCAAGTTCTAATAAAGAAACCAAACACTTGATTGAGCTTTCTTAAGGGATAGCAAGTCCATTCCAATGCTCATTCATGTGAACCAAACACCACCATGATCCTAAAATGAAATCTAAGAAGTGAATATTAGGAATGCTCTAATAGAACAAACATAGGTTTTGATGTAAAACGAGAGTATTTACATAGCTTATGTGATATCTAAATTCTGTAATTAATGCAAATTAATTGTTAATTTACTTCAAAGATGCAAGTAGATAAAATATGATTTAGGACATTAATGATCTGAGAACAGTTTAGGTTACTTTTATAATTTGTCATCACTTAAAGGGAGAAAATTAATAATTTACATTAACAACTGGGTAACTGACATAAAGATTCATATTCCTAATCATTCATCCATAGTCAACTACACTGTTTATTATTTATTTTATTGTCTTTTTAATTTCTAGTTAATTAATTGTTCAACTTTATTTTTCAATTTTACCAAAAATAATAAATCTAATTTAAAGGTACTCGGTATCAATTTCCTGTGGATCGACCTCACATGTGCGAGTATTATTTGCAATAGATTACATACACTTGCGTAGATTATAAAAATTAAGCAATAAGTATTTTTAGCACCATTGCTGGAGAAATGAATAAATATTGATTTTACAATAATTAGATTAAATTCTACTTCTGTTATTCTTTCTACTTGTTGCTAACTGATTTCTTTTCAATTTTTCTTATTCTATTTCAGGTATTGGTAGTTTATGTGACGTCAGGGAGAAAGTGTAATAGTGCTTCCTGATCCTAAAATTTAGAAGACCTTTAGAAAAAATAGAAGAAACAAGAGGCTAGAAAGGAGTGTAGTAAGGGTTGAACAAGAAGTAGTCATGGCTGACAATGCCAATGTTGGCAACAATGGTAACAATGGAGGTTCCGCAAAAGACCAGGCTAATGGTCGTAATCCACCTGACTAGCCTGAGAGATTATGTGCTATCAAATATGAAAATAATTTGATGAAAAAATAATTTCATATATTTTGAAAATTAATTATGTTGCCAATCAATTTTAATTAGGTTAAACTAATATAATAAGCATAATACAATTATTTAAATAAAGTAAATGGGCCTTCATAGTTAGGATTATTCATTTGAGGGAGGGTTGGGTTCAGTATGTCGTACCCACTACTAATGGCCCCCTAACTCTCACACAAGGCCCAAAAGAGAGAAATTTAACCTTAATTAAACAATTGTAATTGATTGAATAAGCTTAATTCTTATCGGGCCTAAATAAAAACTATCAAAGTGATCTTTTTTATTTTAGAACCTAGTCTATTTTAATCATAAAAATTAAATGAGATGCATCTAGTCCCAAAAGTAAACATATAGGCTCATATACACACAATGATTTGGATAGATCCTATCATGTTACTATATTTATACACATATGAAAGAGTATTACAAAATTTACCTGTTATACATTATTTATTTGATCTATTGACAATTGGACTATGATTAAAATTAGATTATTAGATCTATCAACAGGTTAATTATACCAATTTAAATCAAATAAAGCATAGATTTATTAAAAAAGATTTTAAATAAATAATAAATAAATAAACATGTAACAAGATAGGATAGATGGTTATGGAATTTATTTAATTTAAAATTAAACCCATAATTTAAAAATTACGATTGTAACAACACTAAATATCTTTTCAATATGATCAACTAACTTTTCAAAATTATGTTATTTTTAAAACATAAAATTAAATATCTAATAAGATAAAGCGATAAATAATTATCATTTTTTTAATCTCATAATTTAAATTTAAATAAAATAACTAACTTTTAAAAAATTAATAAATATCTAGTTAATTTTTAAAATTATCTAGATTATCTTTTTAAATTACATCATATTTTAATTTTAAATATGGTCATTTTATAAAATTATTTAAATAAATAACATATAAATATCTTACCTTAGGTTTAAAATAAGATAACAAATGATCAAATTAAAAAAAAAATAATTAATAAAGAAATTTTTTAGAATATATCTTTTTCAGGTTCAAAATCTACTAATATCTAAAATTAATTAAATAAATAATAATTAATTTTAAACTGATAATTAGATTTGAAATTTAAAAATAAAATTCTACACAAAAAATCTACCAAAAAATCAAAATTAAAATCCATGAAAAAAGATGAAGAATTGAAAAAATTTGAAAATTTTGCATGTGGCACGGACAATATGCATTGCATACTGTCTGCGCAGGAGTATGCTGGGCTGGGGAACGAGGTTAAAAGCAACCTATTAGTGATAGAATTCTTCACAATCTTCCACACTATGATTGAGTATTGATTTGATGTTAGTGGGCATATAGTCTTTCACTATAGTGCACAATTTCAAGAGGGAAGAAAAGAAGAAAAATTGAAAACTATAGGAGCTCTCTTATTTGTCTGACAAAGTGATTTCTAGGTTATCAATCACTTACAATTAAGAGCCTATAATTATCTATTTATACTACACCTATTAGGATTAGATTAGGATTTTAATATGGATTAAAAAAACATAAAATGTCTTAAAATTAAACCCTAGTGGCCGAACCCTCTTGTGGGCTCCATGGATTTCAATTTTGCCACTTTATTAAATAAGATATCTTTTTCTCAAATATCATATTTTAACTTTAACTTTATAAATGTAAATTTTATCTATTTAATAATTGTGATGAATTATTAAATAAAATTACTATTTAATTTATTTATTAATTAAACATATCAAAGTCTCTTAATTAATTAACAAACTATCTTTTTTCTTCTCAATTAAGTTCTTGCTTAGTAAAAATTCATAAATAAGACATAGTCTAATTTAAAATTCTAATTGATTAATTAAAACCAATTAACTAAGTCTACAAGCTAATATTATCTGATCAACTAGTGCGAGGACCATGGACCTTTATAATCAAGCTCCCAATAAGTAATTCTAGAATTTATTAAGTAAATTCTCTTTCTTATTAATTCCTCATGACTCAATTATAGATTCAGAATTGCACTCTTGATTATATAGAACGCTCTATATGTTCCAAATATAGATACATTATTAATTATCTATTATTTTAATCTAAATAAGCAATGATCCTCTATAGAAGATCCATATCGAGTAGGGACGATTTTTACCGTTCTACTATTTAATGTATTTTATTCTTAAAATACTTACCTCCTTTTAAATAATATAATAATATTACTGAAATGAGTACTCCACCATTTAATCTCGTTTAACAAAGCTCGAACGAAATCATCATTTCACTTCTATGTATTTATAGAAGCTATAGATTCCGTATCTATGATTAGCGCTCCCACTCAATTGTACAACCATGTTCTCAAGATGTAAGTATGTGTAAGATCCAATTAGTCATGTAAAGCCCGCTTAGTTTAATTTGGAAATTAGCAGTTAATTATGATTAATTATGAAAATTATTTATAGATATTTAAATAATTACTTATGTTGTTATTATTGAATTCTGAAATGCATTTTATGTCATATAGTGAAATTTCATAATTTTGCATTTTCGGTGCCCGGCAACATGGAACGCGGTGTATGGCTCAGTAAAATCACAAATTAGTATTTCAGTATAGTGGGACGGTTTATTTAGACATTGGGAATGTCGGGATTTGTCGGGAATTTAGAGTTTTCCCAAAATACCCCTTAGTGCAAGGGCATTATGGTCTTTTGCCTTATGGATCTTTTTTGTCTTTTAGTGAGAGTTTAATTTAAGTTATTTGATTTTTATGGCTGGTATGTAGTTAGATAAAGATCTTTTATTCATTTAATTTTTAAAAACCAAAATTTAGAGAAAAAGAAAGAAGCTCTCTCTCTCTCCATAGTTCTCTCTCTCGTGAACCCTAAAAACCCAACTAGGATTCAATTCTTCTTCAGTAATTCAAGCATGTTGCAGCAAGTTTTAGTGTGAATCCAAGCCAAGGTATGTTTCTAGCAATTCCTAGTTAGGTTTTCTTGAATTTTAAGAAATGAATTTTGCATGATTTTGAGTTGGTAGCTGCTGTGATTCTTGTTGGTGTTTGAATCATGTTTCTGTAGTTAGAATTTGATTAGAAATGTTGTTTTAAGCATGAATTGGTTGTTGTTTGAAGGTTTAAGCAAGTTTTGAGTTTTAGAACTCAAGCTTGAAGCTTTAATGGTGAAAATTGATTCTGAGCTTTGATTGTTGTTTTGTTGCTTGGAATATGTTTATTGGGGTATAATAAGCAGGTCTGGAAAGTTTGGTTGAGTTTGGAAACGATTTGGTTAGGGGTTTGATTTTTGTAAGTTTTCTGGGTAAAACCGGCTAACCGGTTTTACACTGCTTGTAAAACCGGTTACCCGGATTTTGCAGTAAGGTGAGAAACCGGTTTTTCTCAACTTTCCGTTTTGTGCTAGTTTCGGGTTTTCAGACAGTTTGTTCTCTGTTAGTTTGGGGGTATTTTAGTATTTAATTGCAGTGAGTTAGGTTTGGTTTTAAAACCTTTGTCCTCGTTGTGATTTAGCGTATCACTTATCGATGTTGTGATTTTTACGGTTTAGGAGCACATGTCCGCCGCGGAGTAGTTCCACTCAGGTTGACCGGCACACCTGAATTCGGAATCCAGGTAAGATTAGTATAACAGTATGCATATGTAGATTACATGTTTAGCGTGCATGTAGGAAGCCTATTAGATTACATTAGATATGTAACCATCCAACCCTGTCACGTTGGTACGGGAGTATGACCAAGAATGAGTATGACCGGCTCGACCGATCAGTCGACACTTGGTTGGTGGTTCCGTACTATTGACGTATCCCGTCGGTACAGTGGAGTATGACCAAGCGGCGGAGTAAGACCGGTTCGACCGATCGGGAGGATATAGTAACACGTCGGTACGAGTGGAGTATGACCCGACGGCGGAGTATGACCGGTTCGACCGATCAGTACGTTACGTGTCAATAGTACCGTCCCTATGAACGTTCAGAACTCAGTACCATGTTGGACATGGCAGTAGTGGCTCAGTACCATGTTGGACATGGCAGTAGCGGGACTCAGTATCGTGTTGGACACGGCAGTTAGAATTATGTATGAGTATTATTATGCTTTTCTTACTGAGTCTGTCGACTCACAGTTCTACGTTTATGTGTAGGTAAAGGCATGGCTAAAGCTGATGGACCGTGAGCGAGCTTGTGAAGATTGTACATGTCGGGGCGGTTAGGCCTGGAGCGTACGATCATCGGGACAGCGAGGCTGATTTTTGTAACTGGTCGTTAGACGACATTTATTTTGTGTATCAGTTAAACAGTTAAGTCTTTTTGTAAATGATTTTATAATCGGGATCCCGAGTCTTTTGTAATATTGTTTTGTAAGTTTAATTAAAAAGCAAAATTTTAATTAATCACGTTTTTCCATAAACCTCGTTGATTAGCAACGAGCTCCACAGCATGTTTAAAAATCACGTAATACGCCTATGTTAGTTAGGGTGTTAAAATTTGGTATCAGAGCCGCCAGGTTGTCTTCCGAAGATCGTCACGACATGTACAATCATCATCAGCAGTTAGCTCGTTTCACGGTTCAGTAAGCCTTTATTGCTTTAGTAGTTTATTTATTCAGTTATGAAAAAGAAAAGCCTGTTAGGAAGCATGTTAGTAGCCTGATAGTAGAATAGGCGCATGTTTCGTTTTAATTTCCAAATTAAGCGGCATTAGTAAGCTCTCGATGATCGTGACCTGAAGTGCCAACTCGGGATTTCGAGGCGGTTCAGACTAGATGGACGCCAGACGAAATATTAGGAGTCAGGGCATCTCAGTCGGGTCAGATCAAGGTCGAGGAGCTCAGTTCCCCTCAAGTGTTATGGGCCGAGGTAGAGGTCCCAGGGGCAGGGCTCGCGGTCGGGGTGATGTTAACTCGCCGCAGGCTGCCCAAGTCAATCAGGAAGTCCAGAATTGGGAAGTTAGGTTTGCTGAAATGCAAGCCAGAATAGAGGAGCAAGATAATGAGATTCAGAGATTGCGGCAGCAGGGTGCTCTTGCAGTGCCGGTGCCAGTAGTTCCAGTGGCACCTGCCCCTGCTGCCCAGGCCGAGATAGTGTCGCGGCCCATAGATTGGAACCTCTGTATGAACGGTTCCGGAAGCAAGCACCTCCGGTTTTCCTGGGAGGTCCGGACGTGATGAAAGCCGAGCAGTGGCTAACGGTGATCACCAAAATTTTGAATTTTATGGGTGTCACCGGGAACGACAGAGTGGTGTGTGCCACCTTCCAGTTTCAAGAAGACGCTCTGGTCTGGTGGGACATGGTGTCTCAGATCCATGACGTCATCACTATGACCTGGGAAAGGTTCCAGGAACTCTTCAACGCGAAGTACTACAATGAGGCGGTCAGAAGCGCCAAGAGGAAAGAGTTCGCCCACCTGACCCAGCGAGAGAATATGAGCATGACGGAATATATTACTCAGTTCAACCGGTTGGCGAGGTTAGCCTCGGGATTTGTGCCGACCGACTTCAGCAAGAGAGAGAAGTATCTTGACGGTTTAAATGCAAAGATCAAACATGATTTGATGGTTACTACCGACGACAAGACCACCTATGCTGTGATGGTGGAAGAGGCAGTGCAAGCTGAGGGCGCAGTTAGATGTATGCTGGAATCAGTTAGGACTCCGGAATGTGGCGGGGCTCCTACCCCTCCTGCGTCAGGTTTCAGCAGGGGAGGTAGTGGTTCGGCCATGGACTGGAGGAGGAAATCATCCACTGCATCTGGTGGCTCGAGGCAGAACAAGAGGTTCCGAGGGAACCAGAATCAAGACGGTCGTCAGGCTAGTGTTGAGACCCGTTATTCCTAATGGAGTGTCTCATTAGTAAGATGCATCCTCCGGGTGAGTGCTTAGGTCAAGAATGTCTTATGTGGCAGCCAAAGTCTTTAGAAAATTGGAAAGACTGTACGATAGATATGAATCAGCGTTTGGAACCCTATAACCTGGCGGAGAATTAGTTATCTCTAATAGGTGGATCAGGTCTATGCCGATCAGGATAGATAGTAGAGAGTTAAGTGCTGATCTGATAGAGATGAGTTTAGTCGAATTCGATATTATTTTAGGAATGGATTTCCTATCTAAATATTCGGTGAGCATTGATTGTAAAAGGAAGATGGTGGTCTTCCAACCGGAAAGTGAAGAACCATTTGTGTTTGTTGGTTCAGTTCAGGGATCTCGGATCCCGGTGATCTCGGCTATGTCAGCTAGAGAATGGTTGCACGGCGGTTTCTTAGGGTCTCTGGCCGTGGTGGTGGACACCACTTGGCCAGATACCATTCAGCCAGAGGACATCAAGGTGGTTCGGGAATTTTTGGATGTTTTTTCCTGAAGAACTTCCAGGGTTACCACCTCAGCGAGAGATTGACTTTGTGATAGACTTGGCACCAGGGGTGGAACCGGTTTCCAAAGCCCCGTATAGAATGGCTCCAGCTGAACTTAAGGAATTAAAGATTCAGCTCCAAGGGTTGCTTGACATAGGGTTTATTCGGCCCAGTGTGTCACCCTGGGGAGCCCCGGTTTTATTCGTCAAGAAGAAAGATGGATCTATGAGTGTGACAGTCAGTAGTCCTGTGATCCGTAAGGGGAAACACCGGGTAAGCTGTGCAATCCCACACCGCCTGGGGAAGGTCAAGTGGGATGATTCTGAGACTGTGTAGGTATGGGACTACACAGTTGAAGAGGGCTTAAATGGATTGATTGGTACTACCTATGTCAACAAGGTGCATCTTGTTTTTCGGTAGCCCATCTCGAAAGAACTCCACAGTTAAGCGTGCTTGGCCTTGGAGCAATTTCAAGGATGGGTGACCTCCTGGGAAGTTTTCCCAGGATGCGTGTGAGTGAGGACAAATCACGCTGAAAACACTCGTGTTGGTCTGTAGGGTCAGTCATCAATCCAGGAAGCAGCCAAAGTGACGTACTCGTGTATAAGAGCCATTCATTCCGTGGGTGTAAGGACCCAATGGAGGCTTGAAGCGGGGACGTTACAAAATGGTATCAGAGCCTTGACCCAGCCGAAAGTGTGGTCGACGAGGACGTCGGACCCCGTAAGGGGGGTGATTGTGACAGTCAGTAGTCCTGTGATCCGTAAGGGGAAACACCGGGTAAGCTGTGCAATCCCACACCGCCTGGGGAAGGTCAAGTGGGATGATTCTGAGACTGTGTAGGTATGGGACTACACAGTTGAAGAGGGCTTAAATGGATTGATTGGTACTACCTATGTCAACAAGGTGCATCTTGTTTTTCGGTAGCCCATCTCGAAAGAACTCCACAGTTAAGCGTGCTTGGCCTTGGAGCAATTTCAAGGATGGGTGACCTCCTGGGAAGTTTTCCCAGGATGCGTGTGAGTGAGGACAAATCACGCTGAAAACACTCGTGTTGGTCTGTAGGGTCAGTCATCAATCCAGGAAGCAGCCAAAGTGACGTACTCGTGTATAAGAGCCATTCATTCCGTGGGTGTAAGGACCCAATGGAGGCTTGAAGCGGGGACGTTACAATGAGGATGTGCATCGACTACAGGGAGTTGAACAAGCTGACGGTGAAGAATAAATATCCCTTACCTAGGATCGATGACTTGATCAATCAGCTTCAGGGGAAGACGGTCTTTTCTAAGATTGATCTCCGTTCGGGTTGTCATCAGTTGAGAATCCGAGAGGAGGACATTCCGAAGACGGCTTTCCGCACTAGGTATGGACATTACGAATTTCTGGTTATGTCATTCGGACTAACCAATGCTCCTGCAGCATTCATGGACTTGATGAATAGAGTACTCAAGGATTTCCTCGATATCTGTGTGATTATGTTTATCGACGACATCCTCGTGTACTCTCAATCAGAAGAGGAGCATGAGTTACATCTTCAGATGATACTGCAACGGCTTCGAGAACATAAGCTTTATGCCAAGTTCAAGAAAGGTGAGTTCTGGCTATCTCAGGTGTCCTTCCTAGGGCACATTGTGAGCAAAGATGGGATCAAAGTAGATCCCGGGAAGATCGAATCCGTCAAGGATTGGCCGAGACCGAAGACAGTGACAGAGATCAGAAGCTTCTTAGGTTTAGCTGGGTACTACCGTAGGTTTGTCGAAGGGTTCTCTAAAATTTCAATGCCCCTAACCGAGCTTACAAAGAAGAATCAGCGAATTATTTGGTCAGACAAGTGCGAAGCTAGTTTCCAGGGACTAAAGCAGAGGTGGATTACCGCTTCAGTGCTAGCTTTGCCTTCGGATAAAGAGAAATTCGTAGTTTATTGTGTCGCATCCAAACAGGGTTTGGGTTGTGTATTGATGCAAGCCGATCGGGTCATCGCTTATGCCTCCCATCAGTTAAAGGATTATGAACAGCGATACCCGACTCATGATCTAGAGTTGGCCGCAGTGGTTTTTGCATTGAAGATTTGGCGGCATTATCCCTACGGGGAAAAGTGTGAGATCTATACCGACAAAAAAAAAGTCTCAAGTATTTCTTTACTCAGAAGGATGTGAACATGAGACAGAGACGTTGGTTGGAATTAGTGAAAGATTATGATTGTGAGATCCTCTATCACCCCGGAAAAGCCAATGTAGTGGCCGATGCCCTGAGCAGAAAGGGTCCCGGGCAAGTAGCTGGTATGGTTCAGATCTCACCTCAGTTAGTAGAGGATATGGTTAGATCCAGCATTGAGTTTGTGGTAGGTCAGCTTCACAACTTAACGCTGCAATCTGATCTGTTGGAAAGAATAAAAGTCGCTCAGATGACAGATCCAAAGTTAGTGAAGATCCGAGATGAGGTATTGGCTGGTCAAGCCAAGGACTTTTCAGTGTCAGACAGTGGGATATTTTTGTATAAAGCCAGAGTTTGTGTTCCGTATAGTGTGGAACTTAGGAATGAGATCTTTGAGGAGGCTCATTCTACCCCGTATTCTCTGCATCCCGGCACCACTAAGATGTACCAAGATTTGAAACCGTACTTCTGGTGGAGCGGTATGAAGAAGAATTTGGTAGAATTCGTATCGAGATGCCTCACTTGTCAGCAGATTAAGGCTGAACATCAGAGACAAGCAAGATTGTTGCAGCCTCTAACCCTACCAAAATGGAAATGGGAGGATATTACGATGGATTTTGTGGTCGGGTTACCTAGGACCACTGGTTTATTTGATTCCATCTGGGTAGTGGTGGATCGGTTTATGAAATCTGCTCATTTTCTGCCGGTTAGAACAACATTTACAGTGGATCAGTTGGCAGAATTGTATGTTAGGGAGATCGTAAGACTTCACGGAGTACCGAAGTCTATAGTTTCGGACAGGGATCCGAAGTTCACCTCCAAATTTTGGCAAAGTTTGCAACGGGCAATGGGTACAAAGCTGAAATTCAGTATAGCATTCCATCCTCAGACAGATGGTCAGTCCGAAAGGACAATTCAGATATTGGAGGACATGTTGAGAGCCTGTGTTTTGGACTTTGAAGGTTCATGGAATAAGTATCTACCGTTGATAGAATTTTCTTACAACAACAGTTATCAGAGTACGATAGGGATGGCTCCCTATGAACTGTTATACGGTAGGAAATGTAGATCCCCTATCCACTGGGATGAGACAGGGGAGAGGAAATACCTAGGTCCAGAGTCAGTGCAGCGGACCAATGAGGCAATAAAGAAGATAAAAGCTAGAATGCTTGCCTCACAGAGCAGACAGAAGAGTTACGCAGATCTGAAACGTAGAGATGTTGAGTTCCAAGTAGGGGACCATGTGTTTTTACGGGTATCTCCGATGAAGGGGATTAAACGATTCGAGAAAAGACGCAAGTTATGCCCTAGATTTACAGGACCTTTCGAGATTCTCGAGAAGATAGGTCAAGTGGCATATCGGTTAGCATTGCCTCCAGCCTTATCAGCAGTTCACAACGTATTCCATGTCTCGATGTTGAGAAAATACGTTTCAGATCCCTCTCATATACTCAGTTATGAGAGTCTTGAGCTACAGCCAGACATGACTTATGAGGAACAGCCAGTGCAGATCCTGGATAGAAAGGATAAAGTCCTTCGGAATAAGACCATAGCATTGGTCAAGGTTCTCTGGAGAAACAGCAAGGTGGAGGAAGCCACCTGGGAGCTAGACTCAGATATGAGAGCTCAATATTCGGAGTTATTTAGGTTAGATTTCGGGGACGAAATCCTTTTAAGGGGGGGATAGTTGTAAAGCCCGCTTAGTTTAATTTGGAAATTAGCAGTTAATTATGATTAATTATGAAAATTATTTATAGATATTTAAATAATTACTTATGTTGTTATTATTGAATTCTGAAATGCATTTTATGTCATATAGTGAAATTTCATAATTTTGCATTTTCGGTGCCCGGCAACATGGAACGCGGTGTATGGCTCAGTAAAATCACAAATTAGTATTTCAGTATAGTGGGACGGTTTATTTAGACATTGGGAATGTCGGGATTTGTCGGGAATTTAGAGTTTTCCCAAAATACCCCTTAGTGCAAGGGCATTATGGTCTTTTGCCTTATGGATCTTTTTTGTCTTTTAGTGAGAGTTTAATTTAAGTTATTTGATTTTTATGGCTGGTATGTAGTTAGATAAAGATCTTTTATTCATTTAATTTTTAAAAACCAAAATTTAGAGAAAAAGAAAGAAGCTCTCTCTCTCTCCATAGTTCTCTCTCTCGTGAACCCTAAAAACCCAACTAGGATTCAATTCTTCTTCAGTAATTCAAGCATGTTGCAGCAAGTTTTAGTGTGAATCCAAGCCAAGGTATGTTTCTAGCAATTCCTAGTTAGGTTTTCTTGAATTTTAAGAAATGAATTTTGCATGATTTTGAGTTGGTAGCTGCTGTGATTCTTGTTGGTGTTTGAATCATGTTTCTGTAGTTAGAATTTGATTAGAAATGTTGTTTTAAGCATGAATTGGTTGTTGTTTGAAGGTTTAAGCAAGTTTTGAGTTTTAGAACTCAAGCTTGAAGCTTTAATGGTGAAAATTGATTCTGAGCTTTGATTGTTGTTTTGTTGCTTGGAATATGTTTATTGGGGTATAATAAGCAGGTCTGGAAAGTTTGGTTGAGTTTGGAAACGATTTGGTTAGGGGTTTGATTTTTGTAAGTTTTCTGGGTAAAGCCTACCGGTTTTACCTTTGCTTGTAAAACCTAAGGTTACCGGATTTTGCAGTAAGGTGAGAAACCGGTTTTTCTCAACTTTCCGTTTTGTGCTAGTTTCGGGTTTTCAGACAGTTTGTTCTCTGTTAGTTTGGGGGTATTTTAGTATTTAATTGCAGTGAGTTAGGTTTGGTTTTAAAACCTTTGTCCTCGTTGTGATTTAGCGTATCACTTATCGATGTTGTGATTTTTACGGTTTAGGAGCCTGTAATCCGCCGCGGAGTAGTTCCACTCAGGTTGACCGGCACACCTGAATTCGGAATCCAGGTAAGATTAGTATAACAGTATGCATATGTAGATTACATGTTTAGCGTGCATGTAGGAAGCCTATTAGATTACATTAGATATGTATGTTGGCTTCGAACCATCCAACCCTGTCACGTTGGTACAGGCTGGAGTATGACCAAGAATGGAGTATGACCGGCTCGACCGATCAGCCGACACTTGGTTGGTGGTTCCGTACTATTGACGTATCCCGTCTGCACGACAGCTGGAGTATGACCAAGACGGAGTAAGACCGGCTCGACCGATCGGGAGGATATAGTAACACGTCGGTACAGCCGGAGTATGACCAGCCGGAGTATGACCGGCTCGACCGATCAGGCTGTTACGTGTCAATAGTACCGTCCCTATGAACGTTCAGAACTCAGTACCATGTTGGACATGGCAGTAGTGGCTCAGTACCATGTTGGACATGGCAGTAGCGGGACTCAGTATCGTGTTGGACACGGCAGTTAGAATTATGTATGAGTATTATTATGCTTTTCTTACTGAGTCTGTCGACTCACAGTTCTACGTTTATGTGTAGGTAAAGGCATGGCTAAAGCTGATGGACCGTGAGCGAGCTTGTGAAGATTGTACATGTCGGGGCGGTTAGGCCTGGAGCGTACGATCATCGGGACAGCGAGGCTGATTTTTGTAACTGGTCGTTAGACGACATTTATTTTGTGTATCAGTTAAACAGTTAAGTCTTTTTGTAAATGATTTTATAATCGGGATCCCGAGTCTTTTGTAATATTGTTTTGTAAGTTTAATTAAAAAGCAAAATTTTAATTAATCACGTTTTTCCATAAACCTCGTTGATTAGCAACGAGCTGCACAGCATGTTTAAAAATCACGTAATACGCCTATGTTAGTTAGGGTGTTACAAGTCAACTTTGACGAACAAGTCAAAGAACACAAATAATATAATTGAATCAGATTCTAACCATCTCAAAATTGAGATCATTGATCTAAGATCAACTAAGTGATATTTACATAAAAAGATATTAAGGTAAGTTTATGATATCTTTTCTATGTGAATATCAGCCCAGTCCGATGTATAACAATATATCCAATCCAAACTTACTTTACCAATACATTGGAAAAAATATACCACTATCTAAGTGTAAGTAAACAACATTGTTGATTATCATATCAGTAGAAATCTTATGTACTAATAAATTGTGGGACCATATTTAATCACATAATCTTGCTTACTTTCCACTATGTAGACAACACAATAATCATGAATAATAATGTGATAAAAATTTAAAAGAATTTATAAATCAAATAAATGATCATGAAGCAAACATGTGAACCAAGCATTATATTTAAATAAGTAATAAAGTAATTATATTCATTTATTAATTAATAATGATTCAAGATAATATTGAAATAAAGTTTTACTTAGAGCATATAACCCAACAATATATTGTCATGAACTATAGTTCAATTAAAATCGTATACAGATGAGGTATATATATAATATTTTTTCGCAAATAAAAAAATAATGAATCTTATCTTAATAATCTTGAAAGTAATTTTAAAAATTATTCTTGCAAAAACATAAGTTGTTTGTCCAAAAAATTAAGAAAAATTATCAGCCAAAAAATAAAAAATCCAGTTGTATGCAGATCCAAAACGAACAATGAGTCTAAAGTATAATCAACTCACCATTCAAACAACTCAGTCGATAGAAGATTAGGATAAAGTTTTACTATGCTTAATTTGTTTAATTTTTCATAGGGTATTCTATATTAAGACTTTAATTGATTATTTTTCTCCTCTATTTTAAGATGACACTTTTTCCTTATTTTTTGGTACATAATGTTTCCTTTAAATTGTACAAAATAAATATATTATTCCTTTGAATTTTCTAGAGACAAATAATAAATATTAAAATCTTATATTGTTATAAGTACTTATCATAAATTATTTTTTCACATCAAAGATAAAAGCAATATGAGTAGGTAAATATTGAGATTAACATAATTTTTATTATTAATAACAATGTACATATCATAAATTTAAGGATACAATTATATTTTACTAACCAAATATACTGACAAACAGTTTATTTTTATAAAACAAATCATTCAAAATAATCATACTACTTTACTTAGTCAAATCTAAAAAAAACTAATAAACCAAACCTTAAGTAAAACTAACATTTACGTAGTTCGACACATTACGTCCACCTAGTATATGTGTATAGATGAAACAAATCTCATTAACAATTTTTTTAGAATTCAATAATAATATTTTATTTTTTTAATAATAAAAGCAACACTCAATTTTTTTTTCTCTATATCGCCTTTTTTTTTTATAGCTAATTTATCTTCTCTAAATTATCACAGACTCTTATATGAACAATTAAATTTAATTAATTTATTTAATTTTTTCTCACCATTACCTACATTTAAAGATTATGGGGAAGAATATAAATGATGATTGCAAATGAGTTACATACATTGATAACATCAACTTTAAATGTAGTGATGACTACATGTAAGATACGGTGATTAGTGTTTTTGAAATTATATGATGAGTTTATATATATATATATTTATATGTAGATTTATTGTTTTATTTTTTTAGATCTCTATTTTGTGTGAAGATTGTTGAGTTTTATTTTAATTTTTCTTCACTATAATGTAGATTTGAAGATATTTCTTTGCATGTTTCTCTTTTATATAAAAAATTGTAAGATGAATTTTTTTTATTATTATATTCTTTAGAGTTCTTTATATAAATAGATTTATTGTTTTTTAATAAATATTTTATAAAAAATTATTTGATATAATTTTATTGTGCAAATCATATTCATATGTATAATTCAAAATTTTTATAAGGGTAAATGGCGGCAAAACCCTCAAAACTTCTATTTTGGTTTTACTTAACCCCCAAAATCTAAATTTAGGCGGTAAAACTCTCCAAAACTAGTAAACCGTTAGCAATTTAACATTGCCGTCCATTTTAAGTGTTAAGTGCCCTGTTAGACTAGACCCAGTGTAAACGTGGCACAATTTCATTGGCACAATTTCTTTTCTTTCTCTTCCTTTGGCTACTGTTCGTCATCTCCATCTCTCCATCTCCTCTCTTTCTCTCAGTCAATCTCCTATTCAAAAAAAAAAAAAAACAACACAAACTCACACACACGCATATATATATATATATATATTATATACAAAATCTCAGTTACCACCACCACCACCATCTTCTTTTTCTTCATCTTCTTCAGTCATCTACTACTGCCACCACCATCCAAATCATAAAAAAAAACAACAAAACAAAGCTCAAACTAATTCAAAAAAATCCAAATCCAACAAATAAACAAACACGCACACATTTATATATATATACGAAATCTTAACCCCAAAATTAATATTTCAAAACCCTAAGTTTATTTCCCCACAACTATTTGAAAACTTTAAATATAAAGAGAAAGAAAGGAGATCGGGAAAGAGAGAGAGAGAGAGAGAGAGAGAGAGAGAGAGAGAGAGAGAGAGAGAGAGAGAGAGAGAGAGAGAGAGAGAGAGAGAGAGAGAGAGAGAGAGAGAGAGGAGATCGAGCGGTGGTTCTCGGTGACTGCACCTGGGTCGGTCTGCAACGGCGACGACGACGGCGCTGGCTTGGTGGTCCTCGGCAATGGCGACGGGAGATGAACCTGCATCCATGAGAGAGAGAGAGAGAGAGAGAGAAGAAGAAGTGTAGAGACAGAGAGAGGAGATTGAGAGAGAGATTGTGATACAGACGAAGGAAAAGAAAGAAAAAGAAAAAAAAAAGAAAAAAAATATTTTTTTTATTTATAATTTTTTTTTTAATTTTTTAATTTTTTTAAATAATTTTTTACGTAGACCAATGAAATTGTGCCACATGTACACTGGGTCCAGTCCAACATGGCACTTAACACCTAAAATGGACGGAAATGTTAAATTGTTAACGGTTTACTAGTTTTAGGGGTTTTACCACCAAAATTTAAATTTTGCGGGTTAAGTGAAACTAAAGTAAAAGTTTTAAGGATTTTACCGCTATTTACCCTTTTTATAAATAATGGCACGGGAAGCTTAGCTATATAATGAGAAAAATCTTTTCATTTTATATTTAATTACTAAATAATATTATTTTTACCAAACAACACATAAATTCTATAGAATACATGAAATTTATATATAATTATTAGAGTTAGTCCCACAATAAATAAAGGTCTGATGATTTATGTATTTATTTCTATTCTATATAAAGTGTGCCTTTATAACTAAATATAGCTTCAATACCTTCATCCATTCTCTTCTTAATTCTCTCATTTTTTTTTAATTTTTTTATTACTTTAAAAAAAAGTTCCAATTAAACTACTACTACTACTACTAATAATAATAATATCTAATGTAACGCCCTAATGCTAAGGCACGCTACAGTGCTTTTTCAATTATTGTGCAATCTTTGCTAATCAAAGAAATTTCTCGAAAAATGTGTCAAATTAAAACTTTTGCTTTAAATATTAAACTTTGTAATATAATATAATATTTACAAATCCCGGGATCCCGATTTCAAACTTTTAAGAATTTACTGTTTAAACTTTACATTTCAAAATACATAACTTCCAGGTCGCACAGCGACTTTCAAAATATAACTCCCAGATGTCCCGAGACTGAACACTCCAGGTCGCGCCGCTTGACATGTACAATCTCACCCGAGCTTAGGTTCATTCTTGTTCAGCCTTCGCCTTTCCTTTACCTACACATGGAAGCAGAAACTGTGAGTCAACAGACTCAGTAAGAAATGCATATAACATATCATATAATTTCCGACCTGTAAATAGGCTCTCATACACCTATTTACAGAGCTTAACAGATGAGTATGAACGTTCAATACCAGGGTACAACCACTATACCACATACACATCGTACCTCACTGTACGAGTGTTGGTAGGGTTTATCCCGATCACTGAGTAACACTGAGTGATGTACCACACACCTTAGAATTTTTCCATGCTTGTGTTGGTATCACTGTATCGTACTCACAATCACAATAATCACTTTACCAATACACTCTATAACTTCTTCATACAAGTGTTGGTAGTGCTTAACATAATTCAAGCATGCATATATAAACACATATACACACATTCAGATAATCACATCATACATTATACACAGTTCTTACCTGTTTTCCGAATACAAGTGTGCTGGCCGACCTGAATGGAATTCACGTGCTAGATGGATGCCCTAATCACAATAATTACAACACAGATGAGTGACTCGCTAAATCACTTTCCGGGACTTAAACTGTAAAGCCCGCTTAGTTAATTTGGAAATTATCAGTTAATTATGATTAATTATGAAATTATTTATAGCTATTTAAATAATTTATTATACTGTTACTTATGTTATTCAGTAGCTTGCATATTTTGCATTTTCGGTGCCCGGTATTTTGGAACTCGGCGTTTGGCTCAGTAGAAATCACAACTTAGCATGTTACTAGTTTGGGACGGGTTTTAGACATTGGGAATGTCGGGAATGGCCGGGAATTTAGAATTTCCCAAAAATACCCCTTTAGTATGATTTATGTGATTTTATGGTGGAGGGGCAAAATGGTCTTTTTGCCCCATTAGTATTTTGTCTTTTGTGATTTTATGAAATGGAAAATAAATGGTTATTTGATTATTTAGTGGCTGAAATAAAATGGTTTAAGTGGCATTATTATTTTATTTTCTCTCATTTCAACACTTAGCATAATTTAGAAAAAACTTTGAAAAAGGAAAACACTCTCTTTTCTCTCTCTCTTTTTCGGCTGAAAGCTTGGGGTTCAAGGGCTGGTTTTTCTTCAATTTCCAAGCTAGTTTCATCCAATCTAAGTGTTCTTCAAATCTTTGGTAAAATTTCTAACCTTTTCTTGTTGTAATTTCTTGAAAAAAATGATGAAAATGGTGATGCATGCTTGATGTCTTGGTGTTATTGCTGCTGGTTATTGTTGTTGTTGTTTTTGTGATTAAAGTGTTGAATTCAGTAGGTTTGATGAGATTGAATTGCATGCTTAAGTTCTTGTTCTAGTTGGTTAGATTTTTATGTGAAAAAGTTATGAATTTTTGTATGAAATGGTTCAATTTGTTGCTGTGAAGTTGCTGGATGTTCTTGTGTGTTTTCAGAAGCTTATTCATGCTTAGTTAAGTAGAATTAACCAGGTTTCATTGCATGTTTGTGGGATTTGCTCAAGTTTGAGTTTAGAACTCAAAGCTTGAGCTTTAATGGCAATTTTTGTTTCTATGAATTCTGGGTTAGTTTGATGCCTTGGATTTGTTCTTTGGGGTATTTAGAGCAGGTCTGGAAGGTTTGGATTGATTTGGGTTAGAATTGTTCAAGTTAGGAATTTTTGAAAAATTCCTGCGAGGAACCGGAATTCCGGTTGTGCAACCGAAATTCCGGATGGGGGTCCTGAATTTCCCAGAACCGAAATTCCGGTTGGGCAACCGGTCTACCGGTTGGGGATTTTTCAGAACCCGTGTTTTTCCTCGTTTTTATGTTTTTAGGGGTATTGCCATGCTTTTTATCGATAGGGAAACTTTTAGTTCCTAGTTTAAGTCTCCGGGAAGTGATTTAGCGTGTCACTTATAGCGTTGTGATTTTTATGGTTTAGGAGCCAGTAATCCGCCACTCAGCTACAGTTCCAGTCAGGTTGACCGGCACACCTGAATTCGGAATCCAGGTAAGATTAGTATAACAGTATGCATATGTAGATTACATGTTTAGCGTGCATGTAGGAAGCCTGTTAGATTACATTAGTTATGTATATAGGCTTCGAACCTTCCAACCCTGTCACGTCGGTACAGGCTGGAGTATGACCAGCAGCCGGAGTATGACCGGTTCGACCGATCAGGCTGACATTTGGTTGGTGGTTCTGTGCTATTGACCTATCCCGTCGGTACAGCTGGAGTATGACCAAATGCCGAGTATGACCTGGTTCGGACCGATCGGGAGGATACTTGTCAATAGTACCGTCCCTGTGAACGTTCAAAACTCAGTACCATGTTGGACAGGGCAGTAGTGGCTCAGTACCATGTTGGACATGGCGATGGCGGGACTCAGTATCGTGTTGGACACGGCAGTTAGAATTATGTATGAGTATTATTATGCTTTTCTTACTGAGTCTGTCGACTCACAGTTTACGTTTATGTGTAGGTAAAGGCAAGGCTATAGCTGATGGACCGTGAGCAAGCTTATGAGATTGTACATGTCGGGGCGGTTAGGCCTGGAGCGTACGATCCTCGGGACAGCAAGGCTGATTTTTGCAACTGGTCGTTAGACGACCTTTATTTTATGTAACAGTTAAACAGTTAAAACTTTTTGTAAATAATTTTATAATCGGGATCCCGAGTCTTTTGTAATATTGTTTTATAAGTTTAATTAAAAAGCAAAATTTTAATTAATCACGTTTTTCCGTAAACCTCGTTGATTAGAAACGAGCTGCACAGTACGTTTAAAAATCACGTAATACGCCTATGGTAGTTAGGGTGTTACAATTTGGTATCAGAGCCGCCAGGTTGTCTTCCGAAGATCGTCACGACATGTACAATCATCATCAGCAGTTAGCTTGGTTCACGGTTCAGTAAGCCTTTATTGCTTTAGTAGTTTATTTTATTCAGTTATAAAAAAGAAAAAAGAAAAGCCTGTTAGGAAGCATGTTAGTAGCCTGATAGTAGAATGGGCGCATGTTTCGTTTTTAATTTCCAAATTAAGCGGCATTAGTAAGCTCTCCTTGAATACGACCTGATATGCCAACTCTTGGTTTCGCAGGCGGTTCTAGCTAGATGGACGCCAGGCGGACTACCAGGAGTCAGGGCAACTCCGTAGGGTCGAACCAAGGACAGGGAGCTCAGTTTCCCCCACCTGCTAGGGGACGAGGTAGAGGTCCCCGAGGCAGGGCTCGTGGCCGGGGTGATGAGAACCCGCCACAGGCTGCCCAGGCTCCCCCAGCCGATCAGGGAGCCCCGAATTGGGAGTTGCGGTTTGCGGAAATGCAAGCCCGGATCGAAGAACAAGACCTCGAGATTCAGAGGTTGAGACAGCAGGGTGCTCCTGCAGTTCTAGTGCCCGTAGTTCCCGTGGCACCTGCCCCTGCTGCCCAGGCCGAGATAGTGGTGGCGGCTCATAGATTGGAACCTCTGTATGAGCGGTTTCGGAAACAAGCACCTCCGGTTTTCCTGGGAGGTCCGGACGTAATGAAAGCCGAGCAATGGCTGACGGTGATCACCAAGATTCTGAATTTCATGGGTGTCACCGGCAACGATAGAGTGGTGTGCGCCACATTTCAGTTCCAGGAGGACGCCCTGGTATGGTGGGACATGGTGTCTCAGATCCATGACGTCACCACCATGACCTGGGAAAGGTTCCAGGAACTCTTCAACGCAAAGTATTACAATGAGGCGGTCAGAAGCGCCAAGAGGAAAGAGTTCGTTCACCTGACCCAACGGGAGAACATGAGCGTCACTGAGTATACTACTCAGTTTGATCGGTTGGCGAGGTTAGCCTCGGGAATTGTGCCGACCAATTTCAGCAAGAGGAGAAGTATCTAGACGGGTTGAATCCCAAGATCAGGCATGATCTGATGATTACCACAGACGACAGCACCACCTATGCTCAGATGGTGGAGAAGGCACTGCGAGCTGAGGGCGCAGTGGGGTGCATGTCAGAATCAGCGAGTACTCCGGTTAGTGGCGGGGCTCCTACCCCTCCTGCATCAGGCTATAGCAGGGAAAGTAGTGGTTCGGCCATTGATCAGAGGAAGAGGGCACCCACTGCTTCCGGTGGCTCGAGTCAGAACAAGAGGTTCCGGGGGAACCAGAACAGAGGGAGTCGTCCTGGTGGTACTGAGACCCGATTCTCCTATCCCGAGTGCCCTAGCTGCAAGAGGCACCATCGGGGCGAGTGCAAAGGTCAGGGATGCTTTCATTGTGGCATGCCCGGACACTTCAAGAGGGAATGTCCCCAGCTCCGACCAGAGGCACCGCGAGCTCCAGCGATACCCACTCCAGCCAGGGTGTTCGCTATCACGCAGGCTGATGCAGATGCCAGCCCATCAGTAGTCACAGGTCAGCTTTCTATTAACAACTCGCTATATTCAGTGCTGTTTGATTCTGAGGCTACACATTCTTATGTGGCGGCCAGAGTCGTTAGTAAATTGGGTAGACCCTTTGATAGATATGAATCAGGGTTTGGAACCCTGTTACCTGGCGGAGAATTGGTTATCTCCAATAGGTGGATTAGGTCTATGCCGATCAGGATAGATGGTAGAGAGTTAAGTGCTGATCTGATAGAGATGAGTTTAGTCGAATTCGATATTATTTTAGGAATGGATTTCCTATCTAAATATTCGGCGAGCATTGACTGTAAAAGAAAGATGGTGGTCTTCCAACCGGAAAGTGAGGAACCATTTGTATTTGTTGGTTCAGTTCAGGGATCTCGGATTCCGGTGATCTCGGCTATGTCAGCGAGAGAATTGTTGCACGGCGGTTGCTTAGGGTTTCTGGCCGTGGTGGTGGACACCACTCGGCCAGATACCATTCGGCCAGAAGACATCAGGGTGGTTCGGGAATTTTTAGATGTTTTTCCCGAAGAACTTCCAGGATTACCACCTCAGCGGGAGATTGATTTCGTGATTGACTTGGCACCAGGGGTGGAACCGGTTTCCAAAGCCCCGTATAGAATGGCTCCAGCTGAACTTAAGGAATTAAAGATTCAGCTCTAAGGGTTGCTTGACATAGGGTTCATTCGGCCCAGTGTGTCACCCTGGGGAGCCCCGGTTTTGTTCGTCAAGAAAAAGGATGGATCTATGAGGATGTGCATCGACTACAGGGAGTGGAACAAGCTGACGGTGAAGAATAAATATCCATTACCTAGGATCGATGACTTGTTCGATCAGCTTCAGGGGAAGACGGTCTTTTCTAAGATTGATCTCCGTTCGGGTTATCATCAGTTGAGAATCCGAGAGGAGGACATTCCAAAGACGGCTTTCTGCACTAGGTATGGACACTACGAGTTTCTGGTTATGTCATTCGGACTAACCAATGCTCCTGCAACATTCATGGACCTGATGAATAGAGTATTCAAGGATTTCCTCGATATCTGTGTGATTGTGTTTATCGACGACATCCTCGTGTACTCTCAATCAGAAGAGGAGCATGAGTTATATCTTCAGATGGTACTGCAACGGCTTCGAGAACATAAGCTATATGCCAAGTTCAAGAAATGTGAGTTCTGGCTATCTCAGGTGTCCTTCCTAGGGCACATTGTGAGCAAAGATGGGATCAAGGTGGATCCCGGGAAGATTGAATCTGTCAGGGATTGGCCGAGACCGAAGACAGTGACAGAGATCAGAAGCTTCTTGGGTTTAGCTGGGTACTACCGTAGGTTCGTTGAAGGGTTCTCTAAAATTTCAATGCCCCTAACCGAGCTTACAAAGAAGAATCAGCGGTTGATCTGGTCAGATAAATGCGAAGCTAGCTTTCAAGAGCTAAAGCAGAGGTTGATTACTGCTCCAGTGCTAGCTTTGCCCTCGGATAAAGAGAAGTTCGTGGTTTACTGTGACGCATCCAAACAAGGTTTGGGGTGTGTGTTCATGCAAGCCGATCGGGTCATCGCTTATGCTTCCCGTCAGTTAAAGGATTATGAACAGCGATACCCGACTCATGATTTAGAATTAGCCGCAGTGGTTTTTGCACTGAAGATTTGGCGGCATTACCTGTATGGGGAGAAGTGTGAGATCTATACCGACCATAAGAGTCTCAAGTATTTCTTTACTCAGAAAGATTTGAACATGAGACAAAGGCGTTGGTTGGAATTAGTGAAGGATTACGATTGTTAGATCCTCTATCATCCCGGAAAAGCCAATGTAGTGGCCGATGCCCTGAGCAGAAAGGGTCACGGGCAGGTAGCTAGTATGATTCAGATCTCACCTCAGCTAGCAGAGGATATGGTTAGATCCAGCATTGAGTTTGTGGTAGGTCAGCTTCACAACTTGACGCTGCAATCTGATCTGTTGGAAAGAATAAAAGTCGCTCAGATGATAGATCCGGAGCTAGTAAAGATCCGAGATGAGGTGTTGGCTGGTCAAGCCAAGGACTTTTCAGTGTCAGATAGTTGGATGCTTTTGTATAAAGCCAGGGTTTGTGTTCCGAACTGTGTGGAACTTAGAAATGAGACCTTTGAGGAGGCTCATTCTATCCCATATTCTCTGCATCCCGGCACCACTAAGATGTACCAAGATTTGAAACCGTACTTCTGGTGGAGCGGTATGAAGAAGAAATTGGTAGAATTCGTATCGAGATGCCTCACCTGTCAGCAGATTAAGGCTGAACATCAGAGACCAGCAGGGTTGTTGCAGCCTCTAACCCTACCAGAATGGAAATGGGAAGATATTACGATGGATTTTGTGGTCGGGTTACCTAGGACCACGGGTTTATTTGATTCCATTTGGGTAGTGGTGGATCGATTTACGAAATCTGCTCATTTTCTGCCGGTTAGAACAACATTTACAGTGGATCAGTTGGCAGAGTTATATGTCAGAGAGATAGTGAGACTTCACGGGGTACCGAAGTCTATAGTTTCGGACAGGGATCCGAAGTTTACCTCCAAATTTTGGCAGAGTTTGCAACGGGCAATGGGTACAAAGCTGAAATTCAGTACAGCATTCCATCCTCAGACAGATGTTCAGTCCGAAAGGACAATTCAGTTAATTATGATTAATTATGAAATTATTTATAGCTATTTAAATAATTTATTATACTGTTATTTATGTTATTCAGTAGCTTGCATATTTTGCATTTCCGGTGCCCGGTATTTTGGAACTCGGCGTTTGGCTCAGTAGAAATCACAACTTAGCATGTTACTAGTTTGGGATGGGTTTTAGACATTGGGAATGTCGGGAATGGCCGGGAATTTAGAATTTCCCAAAAATACCCCTTTAGTATGATTTATGTGATTTTATGGTGGAGGGGCAAAATGGTCTTTTTGCCCCATTAGTATTTTGTCTTTTGTGATTTTATGAAATGGAAAATAAATGGTTATTTGATTATTTAGTGGCTGAAATAAAATGGTTTAAGTGGCATTATTATTTTATTTTCTCTCATTTCAACACTTAGCATAATTTAGAAAAAACTTTGAAAAAGGAAAACACTCTCTTTTCTCTCTCTCTTTTTCGGCTGAAAGCTTGGGGTTCAAGGGCTGGTTTTTTTTCAATTTCCAAGCTAGTTTCATCCAATCTAAGTGTTCTTCAAATCTTTGGTAAAGTTTCTAACCTTTTCTTGTTGTAATTTCTTGAAAAAAATGATGAAAATGGTGATGCATGCTTGATGTCTTGGTGTTATTGCTGCTGGTTATTGTTGTTGTTGTTTCTGTGATTAAAGTGTTGAATTCAGTAGGTTTGATGAGATTGAATTGCATGCTTAAGTTCTTGTTCTAGTTGGTTAGATTTTTATGTGAAAAAGTTATGAATTTTTGAATGAAATGGTTCAATTTGTTGCTGTGAAGTTCCTGGATGTTCTTGTGTGTTTTCAGAAGCTTATTCATGCTTAGTTAAGTAGAATTAACCAGGTTTCATTGCATGTTTGTGGGATTTGCTCAAGTTTGAGTTTAGAACTCAAAGCTTGAGCTTTAATGGCAATTTTTGTTTCTGTGAATTCTGGGTTAGTTTGATGCCTTGGATTTGTTCTTTGCGGTATTTAGAGCAGGTCTGGAAGGTTTGGATTGATTAGGGTTAGAATTGTTCAAGTTAGGAATTTTTGAAAAATTCCTGCGAGGAACCGGAATTCCGGTTGTGCAACCGAAATTCCGGATGGGGGTCCTGAATTTCCCAGAACCGGAATTCCAGTTGGGCAGCCTACCTAGGTTGGGGATTTTTCAGAACCCGTGTTTTTCCTCGTTTTTATGTTTTTAGGGGTATTGCCATGCTTTTTATCGATAGGGAAACTTTTAGTTCCTAGTTTAAGTCCCCGGGAAGTGATTTAGCGTGTCACTTATAGCGTGGTGATTTTTATGGTTTAGGAGCTAGTAATCCGCCACTCAGCTACAGTTCCAGTCAGGTTGACCGGAACACCTGAATTCGGAATCCAGGTAAGATTAGTATAACAGTATGCATATGTAGATTACATGTTTAGCGTGCATGTAGGAAGCCTGTTAGATTACATTAGTTATGTATATAGGCTTCGAACCTTCCAACCCTGTCACGTCGGTACGAGTGGAGTATGACCAAGCGGCGGAGTATGACCGATTCGACCGATCAGTGACATTTGGTTGGTGGTTCCGTGCTATTGACCTATCCCGTCGGTACAGACAGCCGGAGTATGACCAAGCGGCGGAGTATGACCGGTTCGACCGATCAGGAGGATACTTGTCAATAGTACCGTCCCTGTGAACGTTCAAAACTCAGTACCATGTTGGACATGGCAGTAGTGGCTCAGTACCATGTTGGACATGGCAGTAGCGGGACTCAGTATCGTGTTGGACACGGCAGTTAGAATTATGTATGAGTATTATTATGCTTTTCTTACTGAGTCTGTCGACTCACAGTTTACGTTTATGTGTAGGTAAAGGCAAGGCTATAGCTGATGGACCGTGAGCGAGCTTATGAGATTGTACATGTCGGGGCGGTTAGGCCTGGAGCGTACGATCCTCGGGACAGCAAGGCTGATTTTTGCAACTGGTCGTTAGACGACCTTTATTTTAGGTAACAGTTAAACAGTTAAAACTTTTTGTAAATAATTTTATAATCGGGATCCCGAGTCTTTTGTAATATGGTTTTATAAGTTTAATTAAAAAGCAAAATTTTAATTAATCACGTTTTTCCATAAACCTCGTTGATTAGCAACGAGCTGCACAGTACGTTTAAAAATCACGTAATACGCCTATGGTAGTTAGGGTGTTACATAAACTTGAAACTAAAAGTTTCCCTATCGATAAACCTCATGGAAATACCCTAAATATCTCAAAATTGGCCAAAACTAGGGTTCTGGAAATTCCCCCAATAGGCAGACCGGTTCCCAACCGGCATCCCGGTTCTGGGTTACCAACCGGTCAACCGGTTGGTACTGGCCTCCCAGAACCGGAATTCCGGTTCTACTACTGGGAACCAAAAATCATCCCCCTTAATTCAATTCAATCCCAAACCTTACCAAACTCTCCAGTATACCTATACAATGCATAAACATCCATTTCCAACCAACAAATCACAGAACAAACCAATAATTCAAATTATGCCATTAAAGCTCAAAGCTTGAGTTTCAAAACTCAAGCTTGCTTAAAACCAGTCACAAGCATCAAAACCAGTAGCTAGGGACTTAGATTAACTCAAATTAACCCCAGAAATTGAACCCCAAGCATTTCAAAACCAACAGCCACTAAACCTAGAAATTCATAGTGAAACTATACTAAAACTTCAAAAACTAAAGGGGAGAAGAACTAGGGTTACCTTGCCTTGATTCCTCTTGAATCCTTTGCTGAAAACACAGAATTTCAGCTCCCAAAACCCCTTGCCCTTGCTGCCTTCGAAGAGAGAAAGAGAGAAGAAAGAGCTTCTCTTGAATTTTGGTTTTTCCTTTGTTTTTTTTTTTTCCTCAAATGAAATGGTTTTTTTCTCAATTAATTCATTGCTGAAAAAATAATGTGCTAGGTGTCAACTAGAGGGACAGCCACCTAATCCACCATTAAACAAAATGTCTAAAATGCCCTTAGACTTAAAACTAGGGTATTTCTAAAGCTAGGGGTAGAATGGTCAATTTCCATAACCCCGCTCAATCCCGATAATTTATTTTCTCTAAATTATTTCCCACTATGAAATAGGGTTCTAAACTTACCCATGTGATCAATCTAGCCATCCATCGCATTTTCCGTTGTCGCCGAGCAAAAATTACAAAATTAACATATTTCGCATATAAACTAAATAATACCCCTAGAGTTTAATAAAATCTACGAAATTGAGAAATTATAACTCTAATATTTATTTCTAAATATTGGGGTCCACATTAAAATTAATTCACAAATAATAATAAAATAATAAAAATTAGTGCTAATTGCCTTTACTAAGGTGGAGGGGTAAAATGGTCTTTTTGCCCCATTAGTATTTTGTCTTTTGTGATTTTATGTAATGGAAAATAAATGCTTAATTGTTTAATTAATGGCTGAAATAAAATGTGATATGTGGCTTATATTCTTTTTCCTTTTTCATTTCAACACTTAAACAAAAAAAATACTAAGTTTAGAAAAATAGAAGTTTCAACTCTCTCTCTCTTTTTCCTCTCTATTTCGGCTGAAAGCTTGGGGTTCAAGGGCTGATTTTTCTTCAATTTTCAAGCTAGTTTCATCCAATCTAAGTATTCTTCAAATCTTTGGTAAAGTTTCTAATCTTTTCTTGTTGTAATTTCTTGAAAAAAATGATGAAAATGGTGATGCATGCTTGAGGTTTTGATGTTGTTGCTGCTGGTTATTGATGTTGTTGTTTCTGTGTTTAAAGTGTTGAATTCAGTACGTTTGATGAGATTGAATTGCATGCTTAAGTTCTTGTTCTAGTTGGTTAGATGTTTATGTGAAAAAGTTATGAATTTTTGAAAGAAATGGTTCAAATTGTTGCTGTGAAGTTGCTGGATATTCTTAGTTGTTTTCAGAGGCTTAATTATGCATGATTTAGTAGATTCTAGCTTGTTTGAATGCATGATTGTGGGAATTGCTCAAGTTTGAGTTTAGAACTCAAAGCTTGAGCTTTAATGGTGATTTTTGCATCTGTGAATTCTGGGTTAGTTTGATGCCTAGGATTTGTTCTTTGGGGTATTTAGAGCTGTTGGATATTATTTTACCAGGATCTTAGATCTACTCACAAGTATGTTTATTAACATCCTAAATATAAACTTTCTAAAACGATAAATTAAACACATATAAAGTTTAAGAAACCTTACATTGGGTGCAGCGGAATTATAATGACTCCTTCCGTTCAGATCTCTAACCCTTGATTCCTTTCTGGAGCAGAGTATTATCAAGATCTGAACCTGGATCTTCTTCTCTGAATCCTTGATGCTGAATCTCCTTTGCTGTTGATCTTTCTTCACAATCTTCCTCACTATGATTGAGGTATTGCTTGATGTGTGTGGGCACTACTCTAATCACTAAGAGAGGTTCGAAATATTGAGGAAGAAAAGAGAGAGAGAGTGGCGGCTAGAGAAGAGAGTGGAGGCTCAGGTTTTTCTGATTCAGAAAGTGTAATTTTCCTGAAGCCTTCACTATCTATTTATAGCATTCCACTAGGGTTTGATTTGAATTATATGGCATTAAAATAATGAAAAAATCATTTAAAAAAGATAACATAAGTGGCCGGCCCTAGGCTAGGTGGACTGGGCCTTGATTTTTTTTTGCAATTTTGCAATTTTACCACTTTTTGTATCTGAGTTTTTCAAAAATGCCAATTTCCTAATTCAATCATTTAAATGCCAATTCTAACTATTTAATAACTATAAATAATTATTAAATAATATTGTCATTTATCATATTTATTAATTGCACCATACAAAGTATCATAATTAACAAATATGCCCCTGTTAACTCTTTCTTTACAATTTCGCCCTTACTTAGTGAAAATTTCACAAATAGACATAGTCTAATTTGTGAATTATAATTGATTAATCAAAACCAATTACATGAGTCTTACAAGCAATATTATCTCAACTAGTGGGGGGACCATGGGTCTATATAACTGAGCTTCCAATAAGTAGATCAAGAATTTAGCACTAAAATTCACTAACTTATTAATTCTTCGTTGAATCCACGCATAGAACTTAGAATTGCACTCTCAGTATATAGAATGCTCTATATGTTCCACCATATAGACACATCATTAGTTATCCATTGTTATAATCCTAATTTGATCAATGATCCTCTATATGAATGATCTACATAGTAAAGGGATTAAATTACCGTAACACCCTACCATGTATTTTATCCTTAAAACACTTGACCCCGTATAAATGATATTTCAGCTTATGTGAAATGAGATCTCCACCATTTATTTTCGTTTGGCCAAGCTCGAAGGAAATCATCCTTTGCTTACTATTTGCCAGATAGAAGCTATAGATTCCATGTTTATGCTAGCGCTCCCACTCAATTGCACTACCGTGTTCCCAAAATGTACGTATCACCCTGACCTAAAAGTAGGCTTAACTAACAAATCAAAGAACACGAATAGCCTTTCAAGATTGAGCCTAATCATAACAGGATTAAGATCATTTGATCTAGGATCAACTTGGCGATATTGACTTGAATAGATATTACGGTAAGTTTAATTAAATCTAAGTCAAAGTTCAATATCGGTCCCTTCCGATGCATACTCCATGCATCCAACCTGAGCTTTACTTTAACCAATGTTCTGGAAAGAACATAGTATTTCTCCAAATACAAGTAAACTCTTGTTGTAGATTATCATATCAGTAAAACCCTGTGTCTGATAAATCTAGGAAACTTTATTCACATAGTCATGTTTACTTTCCAATGTGATGACAGCACAATAAACATGATCAAGTATGTGAAAAGGGTTTATGATGAATTTATAAATCAATTAGACAAGCAATTGATAAAGTGAGCCAAAACATACACAAATGAATGAAAAATACTTCTGTTTCTTTATTGATGTTGAATAAAATAGATTACATTGAAATGGAGTTTTATTTAGGGCATAAAACCTAACAAGAGCAGGTCTGGAAGGTTTGGATTGATTTGGGTAAGAATTGATCAAGTTTGGAATTTTTGAAAAATTCCTGCGAGGAACCGGAATTCCGGTTGTGCAACCGGAATTCCGGATGGGTGTCCAGTAATTCCCAGAACCGGAATTCCGGTTGGGCAACCGGTCTACCGGTTGGGGAATTTTCTGAAACCCTAGTTTTCCTCGTTTTTATGTTTTTAGGGGTATTGCCATGCTTTTTATCGATAGGGAAACTTTTAGTTCCTAGTTTTAGTCCCCGGGAAGTGATTTAGCGTGTCACTTATAGCGTTGTGATTTTTATGGTTTAGGAGCCAGTAATCTGCCGCTCAGCTTCAGTTCCAGTCTGGTTGACCGGCACACCTGAAATCGGAATCCAGGTAAGATTAGTATAACAGTATGCATATGTAGATTACATGTTTAGCGTGCATGTAGGAAGCCTATTAGATTACATTAGTTGTATGTTGGCTTCGAACCATCCAACCCTGTCACGTCTGTACAGGCTGGAGTATGACCTGCAGCCGGAGTATGACCGGTTTGACCGATCAGGCTGACACTTGGTTGGTGGTTCCGTGCTATTGACGTATCCCGTCGGTATAGGCTGGAGTATGACCAGCAGCCGGAGTATGACCGGTTCGACCGATCAGGAGGATATAGTAACACGTCGGTACAGGCTGGAGTATGACCAGCAGCCGGAGTATGACCGGTTCGACCGATCAGGTTGTTACGTGTCAATAGTACCGTCCCTATG
Organism: Cannabis sativa; assembly: GCF_029168945.1. NCBI lineage: Eukaryota > Viridiplantae > Streptophyta > Magnoliopsida > Rosales > Cannabaceae > Cannabis > Cannabis sativa. The sequence continues at coordinate 22,362,161 of NC_083607.1, forward strand.
AACGTTCAGAACTCAGTACCATGTTGGACATGGCAGTAGTGGCTCAGTACCATGTTGGACATGGCAGTAGCGGGACTCAGTATCGTGTTGGACACGACAGTTAGAATTATGTATGACTATTATTATGCTTTTCTTACTGAGTTTGTCGACTCACAGTTTATGTTCATGTGTAGGTAAAGGCAAGGCTATAGCTGATGGACCGTGAGCGATCTTATGAGATTGTACATGTCGGGGCGGTTAGGCCTGGAGCGTACGATCCTCGGGACAGCAAGGCTGAATTTTTGTAACTGGTCGTTAGACGACTTTTATTTTTATGTAATGGTTAAACAGTTAAACCTTTTTGTAAATGATTTTATAATCGGGATCCAGAGTCTTTTGTAATATGATTTATCAGTTTAATTAAAAAGCAAAATTTTAATTAATCACGTTTTTCCATAAACCTCGTTGATTAGCAACGAGCTGCACAGTACGTTTAAAAATCACGTAATACGCCTAAGTTAGTTAGGGTGTTACAATATAACTCCCAGATGTCCCGAGACTGAACACTCCAGGTCGCGCCGCTTGACATGTACAATCTCACCCGAGCTCAGGTTCATTCTTGTTCAGCCTTCGCCTTTCCTTTACCTACACATGGAAGCAGAAACTGTGAGTCAACAGACTCAGTAAGAAATGCATATAACATATCATATAATTTTCGACCTGTAAATAGGCGCCCATACACCTATTTACAGAGCTTAACAGATGAGTATGAACGTTCAATACCAGGGTACAACCACTATACTACATACACATCGTACCTCACTGTACGAGTGTTGGTAGGGTTTATCCCGATCACTGAGTAACACTAAGTGATGTACCACACACCTTAGCATTTTTCCATGCTTGTGTTGGTATCACTGTATCGTACTCACAATCACAATAATAACTATACCAATACACTCTATAACTTCTTCATACAAGTGTTGGTAGTGCTTAACATAATTCAAGCATGCATATATAAACACATATACACACATTCAGATAATCACATCATACATTATACACAGTTCTTACCTGTTTTCCGAATTCAAGTGTGCTGGCCGACCTGAACGGAATTCACGTGCTAGATGGATGCCCTAATCACAATAATTACAACACAGATGAGTGACTCGCTAAATCACTTTCCGGGACTTAAACTTGAAACTAAAAGTTTCCCTATCGATAAACCTCATGGCAATACCCTAAATTTCTCAAAATTGGCCAAAACTAGGGTTTTGGAAATTCCCCCAACAAAGTGACGGTTCCCAACCGCATCCCGGATGCAGGTTACCAACCGGCCGACCGGTTGGTATCGGCCTCCCGTAACCTAATTCCGGTTCTCTTCTTTGGGAACCAAAAATCATCCCCCTTAATTCAATTCAATCCCAAACCTTACCAAACTCTCCAGTATACCTATACAATGCATAAACATCCATTTCCAACCAACAAATCACAGAACAAACCAATAATTCAAATTATGCCATTAAAGCTCAAAGCTTGAGTTTCAAAACTCAAGCTTGCTTAAAACCAGTTACAAGCATCAAAACCAGTAGCTAGGGACTTAGATTAACTCAAATTAACCACAGAAATTGAACCCCAAGCATTTCAAAACCCAACAACCACTAAACCTAGAAATTCATAGTGAAACTAAACTAAAACTTTAAAAACTTAAGGGGAGAAGAACTAGGGTTACCTTGCCTTGATTCCTCTTGAATCCTTTGCTGAAAACACAGAATTTCAGCTCCCAAAACCCCTTGCCCTTGCTGCCTTCGAAGAGAGAAAGAGAGAAGAAAGAGCTTCTCTTGAATTTTGGTTTTTCCTTTGTTTTTTTTTTCCTCAAATGAAATGGTTTTTTTCTCAATTAATTCATTGCTGAAAAAATAATGTGCTAGGTGTCAACTAGAGGGACAGCCACCTAATCCACCATTAAACAAAATGTCTAAAATGCCCTTAGACTTAAAACTAGGGTATTTCTAAAGCTAGGGGTAAAATGGTCAATTTCCATAACCCCGCTCAATCCCGATAATTTATTTTCTCTAAATTATTTCCCACTATGAAATAGGGTTCTAAACTTACCCATGTGATCAATCTAGCCATCCATCGCTTTTTTCGTTGTCGCCGAGCAAAAATTACAAAATTAACATATTTCGCATATAAACTAAATAATACCCCTAGAGTTTAATAAAATCTCCGGAATTGAGAAATTATAAGTCTAATATTTATTTCTAAATATTGGGGTCCACATTAAAATTAATTCACAAATAATAATAAAATAATAAAAATTAGTGCTAATTGCCTTTACTAATCCACATTACTAGAGCGATCATTACATCTAATAACAACAAAAATAAAAATATCTAACTAAAACAAACTATATCAACGTACATAAGACACAATATTTTTTCTCTTTCAAATCTATATAGGTATATATATTAATTCTCTTCTTTAAATTCTCTACTTAATTCTCTCATTTTTCTATTTTTTTTTTATTTTGCTTTATTTAATTAGAGATCACTGATTAATTAAAAATGAAAAAAATAAACATACATTTCTATATAAAAACTAATAAATAAATATATATGTATTAAAAAAATTAATGTACATACAATTTTTTTTTTCACAGAAGATATAGTTAATATTAACTAATATAATTTATCAAAAGAAATTATTAACTAATATACCAAAAAAAAATCAAAATTCTAAACTTAATTATGTTTATTACCTCATCTCCCCTCACATAATAAAAGTAAGTACTAATCAATTATTGTTTAATTCATTTTATGTACTGAGCAAATCTATTAGAAATGGTATTAATAATGATTCCAAGTGAAATGCGGTGATGACATCAACTTTAAATACAGTGGTGACTACAAATGAGATACGATGATAATAGTTGTTTTAAAATTATATGATGAATTTTCTATAGATTTATTGTCTTCTTTATATTTTAAATTTCTATTTTGTGTAAGAATTATTGAGTTTTTAATTTTCTTCACTATAATATTGTACATTTAAGAAAATTGTGTTATTTTATATTTACATTTAAAAAAATTGCGTGATTTTATATTTATATAAGAAAATGTATGATAATTTTTTTTTAATTATTTAGAGTTTTCTATATAGATTTATCATTTTTTTTATATAAATATATTTTTTCTTTTTAAAAATATACATAAAAATAAATTTAAAATTATTTGATAGTGATTTTATTATTTAATTAATAATTATATAATAATTTAACTGCCGCACGCGAAGCGCGGCCTGTTTACTAGTATATCTATTCTATATAAAGTGTGCCTATATAACAGAATTCTCGGTTTTTGAGAAATTCATGGGTGACTTTTTATTTATATTAAAAATAAGATGGTTTATTATTAAAAATAAAATAGTTTATGAGAAATTCATTGGTCACTTTTTATTTATATATAATAAAATAAATTCCATTAAATCTAAAAAAAAAAATAGGGTTCTAGATTTTCTTTAATTACCGTATTTCTAACCCTATGGTTTATTATTAAAAATAAAACGGTTTATGAGAAATTCATGAGTCATTTTTTATTTATATATAATAAAATAAAAATAAAATAAATCTCATTAAATTCAAAAAAAGAAATAGGGTTTTAGATTTTCTTTAATTACCGTATTTCTAACCCTATTTGATTATTTATGTCTCTTTTATAAACCCTATTTGATTAAAGTTAAGATTATAATCCTTAATCAATATATGAACAATAATTTAAATTAATCTTATAATCTTAACTTTTTCATTCAATTAATAATTATTTGTCACGTAATTATTAAGCCTTTTCCCTTTAATTTTTCTTTTGTTGATGATGCTAATTTATTCATATTTTGATTTCTACAATTTTTATGTTTAGACCATTAAGGTAGTGTTCTACTAGGGGATCTAACGAGTTTCAGCCCTTTGCTAATATCCTCTAAGAGTTCAAATTCTAGTATTGTATAAATCTTCAATTTGTTCTATTTCTTATATTAACTGAAATTTTGCTACCTTTTTTTTTTTTTTAATTTACAACTTTATTGTTTATATCTTATTAGAGACATTCATAGAAATTTGGGTTTCTTTGAAATATACAATTAATGAGCATTACTTCTTGATCATAGTGTGTTTTCCATGGCTGAAAACCTCAATAATCTCTATCATTTGATATCAAATAAAATAAAATTACCATGATGTATACATTATGGTTATTTAATGAGTAATTAGTGTGTTTATACTTGAATTGTTTCTTTGTCAAAATTAATATTAAGTATATTTATATGTTTATAGGTTTATCTATTTTCTCTTAGATCAATCATGCTCATATAGCAAAAAAATCATACTCATATAGACATGTTATTTTCATTGTGTAATTTAAATCTTCTTAGTCATTATTTAGTTCACTTAAACCTTTTTCGATTATGGTAACTGAAGTTTTGTTTCTTTTAGGTACTCTATTACAAAGATCTGTATTACATGTATTATTTATTTTTGACTATGAGGAGGTGGATTTCTTTATTGGCAAACATATAGCGTGACAAATTATTGTTCATATATTGAATAATTATTTTTTATTAATGAGATTCATATATATAACTGTATATATTGAAGTCTTTATTCAAATAATTATTTTTGATTTTTACGTGATTATTTATTGTTCATATATCTAAAACCCTATTTGATTAAAGTTAAGATTATAAGATTAATGAATTTGTGATTTCTTCCTATACACATAATAATAATCTCACCTAATAACTAATAATATTTTTTCTTTAATTTTTAATTGTATCACTTTTAAATAACATAGAAAAAAACTAGCATAAAATTTAGTATACGTGTCTTGCACGTAGCTTTTTACTAGTATATATATATACTAGATGAGAGTTACGTGGCGAGCCACGTAAATATTAGTTTTATATAAGTTCTAGTGGTTTTTATTTAAGAATTCAGTAACTAAGCAACGGCAACAACAATGGTAGATAGATCTATTTAAGTTTTTCATATTTGTAAAGATTATAAATCTAAACTTTTAATTTTCTTGATTTGAGATTTTGAATTGTTCTGATTTATTTGTTTTTGAATTTATTGAAATACTTGAATATTTATTTGTTCTGATTTTGAATTGTTCTGATTTATTCATACTTGAATATTTATATTAATGATTGTTAACGAAATTAGTCTGTAGCTTTGTGTTTCTAGAAAAAAAGGTATTTTTTAATATAGAGTTTAAATTTTATATTGATCATTGTTAATGAAATGAGTTCAACACATACTTGGGATAAATTTATAAAAAAAAAAAAAAATTCATGAGCTGAAGAAAAAAAAAGGTTTAACAGACCTTAATGAAGAATTTTTTGACTGAGGGAGGGATAATCTCTGATCCAAAATCATTTGCAGTTGGAAAACGCCACCTGTTTCAAATAGTTTGTTGTGAGTAGTTTTCTCCTAGTAAAAGTTGACATGATCTTCTAATATAGACAAATTCTTTAGCTTTGTCAGTACCTAAGAAGGTTCAGAAGTATCTCCTTCTTGAAGACATATTCTCCCATGGAAGCAATATATGGCTTCTTTTCAGCCTCTTCCTTTGAAAGTCCCAAAATTGTTGTATCTACTTCCTAAATAATTTACTGAATTTAGCATTAGCAGTCAAATACTTAAATTCATACATAAATTCAAATTTTATTTTGGCATCGTAATTCTGAGTATTACCATTCTCTGCAGCTCTTCTCCTTTAGGCTTTTCACTGAATGAGATGACTCTTCCTTTATTATCTATCTTCATCAGGCCAAAGTCCGAGGCTCGGCTACACGAAAGACAAGAAAATCAAAATGAGTTTGTAAAAGAAAACAAATTGTGCATTGCTCTCTGCTAAATGATTTACATATCTAATATATTATGACACTAAGTTCTAATTTAGAATATATGTGAAAGCTACCAAGTATCCTATTTATTCATATTCCTATTAGAAACTGATCAACTATGATTAGAAACCTGAATGAAATGTTAGTTCAATGGTGATAGAAAATCTACCTATCATCCATTGGAAGACAAAGTCCATGTAGTCCATTCCGTATAGATGATCTCCAGATAGAATTAGAACATCCTCAATATCCTTACTTCTAGCATCCTAAAGCAAACAGAATCAAATATCAAAATTTGGGGATATAAGGTTTGTTAGAGAGATATATATGGCTGATTTTTTTTTTAATTTAAAAAAAAATTGTTTAATTTTTTGGGTTTAATTATTGGGTTTATTTGTTAACGGGAGATCAAACCTATTAACATCGTTAAATTTAACAGAATATTCTTTTATTTTTAAAGTATATTCTGTTAAACCAAGAAATGCCGTTAGATAGGCACTTTTAATATATAAAGACTAGGTGATTGTTACGTGCCAAGCCACGTAGTGTTAGTTTTATTTAATATTTTAATTTTTTATTTTAATTAATAATTAAAATAGTATAATTATTTGAACGATTTGTTTTATAAAAATAAAATATGTGTCAGTATATTTAGTAAGTAAAACATAGTTGTGTTATAATAATGTATGTTATTAATAGTAAAATGTACATTAATCTTCTAATTGAAAAAAGTTCTATTATCTCATTTCATATCTAATAATAGCTACACAACTATATATTTATAGACTTTCACATTCTTTGCAAATTACTAATAAGCACCAATAATATTTTCATATTCTAATATTTTTCAACCTTCTCCTCTCGGTGGTAAAATTAAAAATAAAACTAAAAATAAGCAGAAACATATAAGGTAAATACTAATTACAGCTCATTTCATCTTCTTTTATTTTTTTAAGCCCAAGCCCAAAAATCTCTAAGCCAACACAATCAATCTTCTTCTTCCCCGATAGCAATGAGTTGCCCCTTCTGTAATTATTTATATTATTTTTTTTAATTAAATTCTTTTACATATACACTCTCACATATATATATTTATATATATATTTATATATATATTTATCTATACATTTTATCTTTTCTAGGTAATATACAGTCTCACATTTATATTATCTTTTCTAGACATTTTATCTATATTTTTATTTTTTAAAAAATAAATAAAAAAATTATTAATATTCTCCCAAGATAGGTTTGTTAAAGAGATATGTGGCTAAGATGATTTTTTTAATTTAAAAAGAAATTATTATTATTTAAAAGATTGTTTAATTTTTTGGGTTTAATTATTGGGTTTATTTGTTCACGGTAGATCAAACCTAATCGTTAAATTTAACAGAATATTCTTTTATTTTTAAGTATATTCTGTTAAACCAAGAAATGCCGTTAGATAGACACTTTTAATATACAAAGATATGGAAGAGGTTTCAATGGTTACATTTTTATTGTAACCATCATGGTTACATTTTTTTAAGCCATTGGATTACTATTAAATGGTTGTGATTAATTTGGAAATTAAATAAAAATAAATAATAAATAACTTGTAACCTGAAAGTAACCTAATCATTTATTTCCTTATAAAACTTTAATTAAGATTAATTATATTTTAAAATTAATTAATTAATTTTTTGTAATTTATTAATATATAAGGATCTTTTAGCAATTTATTTTTTTATACTTAAATTATTTAAAATTTTATAGCAAAACTTTTTATAATTTAAAATTATACACATATAATTTCATAATTTAAATTTTATTATACTTGTAATCTTAATTTTAAATTATTACACTTAATTATTTAATTTTTTTATTTAAATATTTAAAAAGTAAAAAATGAAATAAGTTGAAGGATTTTTTAGAAAAAAAATTGCTGCACTTGTTATCGATTGATTAGTTTGAGGCCTCATACTTAGTTCATATAATTGTACAAAATAATTAAATATCATTTAAAAATAATTAATTATTTGAAAATTTATTATAAGAAGAGAATTTTAATTTGTGTCAAAAGAAGTTTAATTTTTGTAAAAAAAATAAATTTTATTGTAAATATTATAATTAAATGGCTTAATTATTAAAATAATTCAAGTAATGATTTCAATATAAATATTAATTGCTAAAAGAGGTCTTGTTAAATATTTAATTAATTATTTTAAGAAAATAGTTAATTATAATTAAATAATTCTAAAAAATGAATATCTACTTTTTAATTAATTATTTTAAGAAAATAGTTAATTATAATTAATTAAATCTAAAAAAGGAAAGTCTACCTATTAGTAACCTGCTATTACAGGTTAAAGAAAAATGTAACTATATGGTTACAATAAAAATGTAACCATTAAACAGTCATCCATATATGATGTTTCATTGTGAACTTGGATCCGGCGTAGAGACTGGACCCATCATACGTGCGCAAATTTGATCAGCAACTAAAGTTTATATAAATATATACACCTAATACAACTACTACTTAACTTAAGAGTGACAGATGAGAAAAGGTTCTCATCTATGGCATTTGTTTTTTTTTTCTTCCTTTTACTTTGGCAGTTTGCTTAATTTTGGTCAAGACTCAAAGATTGCAAACGTGCATAATACGTGAGGTGCTTTTTGAGAGGCCCACTGATCAATACTCCCACCTTTCTTTTACGGAAATTTACAAAAATATTTATTTTTGGCTCAATTTTTATAAAAATACTATCACATGGTAGAAATAATTTTTATATTATTTTGGCTTTTTTTTTTCTTTTATATTGTAAACAAAAAAAAAAAAATAAATAAATAAAAATAAGGCCTCCCTCTTCCACATCCACGGACATAACCACTACTGGAACACCAGAATAATTAGAAAACAACCATTAATTCTGATGAGATTAAGAAAAAATAGTGAAATCGACGTTAAAAAAATAAATTATGGAAAATAACCGTAAAACAACACTAAAATAAATAAAAAAACAAAAGAGTAAAAAAATAACTAAAAAAAATGAACCATCTTCTGCACAACCTCAACACTTGATGCAATAGAGGCTATATTTGCAAGCCCAGTTCTGGAAAATCAAATTAAAAAAACTATACTCTTATCTTTCCAGAAAATGTGACAGAAAACTTCAAAAACTAAAGAAAAAAATTAAAAGAAAATGAAGAAGAAGAAGAACTGAACAAGAAATAAAATAAGGGCATTGAGATAAAACTAAAAATAAAAAACGTGTATGGATTTTGAAAAAAAAAAAAGGGAGAAACCTATGAAAAAGATTTACAAGAAGAAAATAAACATGGAGAAAGAGGATAGGAAATAGGATGATCATGGAGAGAGAACGTGTATGTTTTGGGTCTCATCTTTATCATCATCATCATCAATTTTAAGTAAAAATAAATAAATAAAAAAACTTGTGACAAAGCATAATCAAATTAAAATTATGTATATATAAATTAAATAAAAAGCATGCAAGTTTATATATATCAACATCAATACTTTTATTTAAAAAACTTTTATATCAACATCAAACTTTTTGTCATTTCTCAAAACATAATCAAAAAATATTTAATAAAAGGCAGTATACTACTGTATAAAACCTAAAAAAATACATAGTAAAAAAATTAAAAAATACTGCTTGACAGTATTTTTGTAATAAATAGGAAAAAGTCAGTACATTGTGTAATTTTCCCTTCTTTAATTAACTGAAAATTTACATACGGTATTTAAATTATTTTTAGTATAATAATTAAAATATATTTACTTATGAGTATAATAAATAAAACCTTTACAAAATATTCTAATATATAATAATATATTTAAATTATATAGAATTTATTATAAAATAAAATTCTATTAGGAGGATTATTGAAAAGTTTATTAAGAAATTTAAAATTTATATATTTATTAAAAAATTTAAATTTTATACGATTAATGTATATATTAAATTTTGAATTTTTCTATTAAAAAATATTATTAATATAAAAATACATAAATAGGGCGGTGTAGACAAAAATTAGAATGTTATTATATTTAAGTAAACACTTTTTTTTTTCATGATGTATTTTCTTTATATTTCGATCATTCAAAGTCATTGTCATTATTGTATATCACTCGTTGTTATTACTGTATGTCACTTGTCTAATGGCTACGATTGTTCTCCCTGATAGGTTTAAACACTCCTCATAATGTATCACTTTCATATCTCAATCATTCAAAATCATTGTCATTATTGTATATTACTCGTTGTCATTACCGTATCTCACTTGTATAGTGACCACGATTATTCTCCTAATTTTAAACACTACTCCTCATAACATATCACCTTTATATATATCTCGATTATTTAAAATTATTGTCATTATTATATCTCGCTCGTTGTCATCACCGTATCTCACTTATACAGTAGTCACAATTATTTTTCCTGATAAGTTTACTCTATAATAAAATAAATTAAACAATTTATTAACTATGTATTTTTATACATAATTATTAAATTATTTAGTTATAATAATAGATCTAACGAAATTGAGAAATTTTTAGAAAACGCACTATACAATTTCAAATCTAGAAATCAAAAAATCGTTATACAGTATTTATAATTATACCTGTGCTTAATTTATTTGGACTATTGATTCTCCTTCTTAGTGAAAAATTAATGATCACTGAAAGGACTGAGATATAGCATACGACTCATCAGAGAGAAGCAAATGTGTAATTCTGATTTTTATAATAAGAGATCTAAAAAATGAGGAATACATATTATTATGTTGCGTGGTTATTATAATAGCTTCAGAACATCATATTATCGTCTTATGCAAAATCCTTAAATACAATTAGTTTATATATATATATATATATGAAAGAGGTTTTAATGGTTACATTTTTATTGTAACCATCATGGTTACATTTTTTTAAGCCATTGAATTACTATTAAATGGTTGTGATTAATTTGAAAATTAAATAAAAATAAATAATAAATAACTTGTAACCTCAAAGTAACCTAATAATTTATTTCCTTATAAAACTTTAATTAAGATTAATTATATTTTAAAATTAATTAATTAATTTTTTGTAATTTATTACTATATAAGGATCTTTTAGCAATTTATTTTTTTATACTTAAATTATTTAAAATTTTATAGCAAAACTTTTTATAATTTAAAATTATACACATATAATTTCATAATTTAAATTTTATTATACTTTTAATCTTAATTTTAAATTATTACACTTAATTATTTAATTTTTTTATTTAAATATTTAAAAAGTAAAAAATGAAATAAGTTGAAGGATCTTTTAGAAAAAAAATTGCTGCACTTGTTATCGATTGATTAGTTTGAGGCCTCATACTTAGTTCATATAATTGTAACAAAATAATTAAATATCATTTAAAAATAATTAATTATTTGAAAATTTATTATAAGAAGAGAATTTTAATTTGTGTCAAAAGAAGTTTAATTTTTGTAAAAAAAATAAAGTTTATTGTAAATATTATAATTAAATGGCTTAATTATTAAAATAATTCAAGTAATGATTTAAATATAAATATTAATTGCTAAAAGAGGTCTTGTTAAATATTTAATTTATTTTAAAAAAATAGTTAATTATAATTAAATAATTCTAAAAGAGGAATGTCTACTATTTAATTAATTATTTTAAGAAAATAGTTAATTATAATTAATTAAATCTAAAAAAGGAAAGTCTACCTATTAGTAACCTGCTATTACAGGTTAAAGAAAAATGTAACCATATGGTTACAATAAAAATGTAACCATTGAATAGTCACCCATATATATATATTTGTATATATTTATATATTAGGTTGATATTACGTGCAATGCACGTATAATTAATTTTTTTTAATTAGGTTCAATAAGGTGTTGTTAAGTGCAATACATGTATGTTTAATTTTTTTACTTAGATAATGTATTTTTTTATTATTATTTTTAAAATAGAGTTTGAGATTTTGATCTTTAAAATTTTTTTTTAGCTATTGCTATTGTTGATCTCGCTTTTAGCCAACAACAATGAGTCTATTTTATAAGCGATAAATAAGATATGATAACAGATATATCATAAAGCAATAATAAGACACAAGGATTTTATAGAGGTTCAGCCCCGAGCAGTCCGGTAATAGCCTAATCCTCGTTACTTGTATTGACTTAAGATCAAGAAGAAAGATTCTTTTTCTTATAGCTCTTACAACAGTATCTCTGAATGTATAATTCTTAGATTATAATATAGTCTTAGCTCAACTGCTTTTCGATCGATCTCTTGCCCAGTGAACATACATCACTATTTATAGGGCTAGTAAGCTTGGAGAGGAAGAGTTTCCCCTCTCGTTACAAGGCGTATAAACAGAAAGATCGTGGGATCAATGCTGACTACAAGGATCGTGGGATTGAGGCTGAATACACTAATAGTGGGATCGTGTGTATGCCATATCCACGTAAATTGATCCTTGAGTTATATGGATTGTGCTGATGACTCATGATGCGAAAGCTGAATTCGCTAAGTGTTGGTTGCTCTACGCGGATTGCTGAATACTTTGCTCTGAGCGTGCCAGCGATATGTCCTGCTCGGACTATGCTTCCCGAGCAGATATTCCAAGTGGATTCCACGTGTCACCATTCATGTGATGCCACGTCAGAGTGCAAAAATTGGGATAACATTTGCCCCCCAAGTCTGTACAGGACTTTCAAAGTGAGGCTGACTGGGCGTCCCTTCGGTTTTCGGCTAATAAATGTTCTGACAATTAATATTTTGAAATCTGATTTTCTCTCTCCACAGCTGACGGCTGCACTTGATTATTTTTGATTCCCCATATTCGTTTTTAAGGAGGGAAGCTGAGGCGTCTGAGGTTCCTTTGAGGCAATTACCTCTTTTCGTGACTTGCCTATAAATATCAACAACATTGGCACATGAACTCATTTTCATCACCCTTCTTTGTTAAGTAAGCTTTAGAGCGAAAGAGAAATTCTTGGCTTCAAAGTTGCCGAAGTGCCTTCATACAAACTGCTTGTTGGATTGACGTTGCTCGAACTCAGATATCTGACTCTTGAGTAAGTTTCTGATTTTCTTTATGCTTATCTTTGCATGTTTACATTTCGAATGCACCTTCTACTGTGCTGTAGAAAAATATTTAGGAAACCCTAGGCTTAGAAACCTCTGCGATTCTTCTTTATCATATTTTCGTGCGATTTTACAGCCATAATGCTTGTTTCTGAACTGCATAACGTCCATCTTTCATCTCGCTTATTCTAAGCTTCGTGAACTTTTTTGCCCTAACTCAAGAAAATTTTTGACTTCTTAAGTTCTGACTTTTCTTTGAACATAATCGTTCTTTAATTTGTTGAGTAATCCTGGTCGGCATATTTGCTTGTTTATCGTTCGATATTCCGACCAAATACTCATCTCGTGTGTTGTCTTTTGTAGATGAACTCAGGTGAGTCTTGGGAACACGGACATCGGATCGACCAGGATCTGCTTCAACTTCTGGACAAGGATCATCCTCGTCTTTGTTCTAGCCCACCTTCCTCTAGCGAAGGGCATTCTCCAACCCTTGTACCCAGCCATAGGATGATGGCTCGTACAAAGAAAACCACGCGTCTGGCTGACGCATCTGAACCTCAAGTGGCTCGGCACGCCACTTTGCCCAGCGCCGAACAGGATTCGGCCATCTAGATGGAGGAGGATCATGAAGGGGAGGATGAGGTCCAGGAGATCGAGGAGCTGGACGACGTACGTCCTGACAATCCCTCCGAGGCGGAGGAAGAGGCAGAGGTTGAACCCCCAAATTACGGGGAGTACAATGAGGTTGGGGAGCCAATCGATGCTAACGAAGACGTCCTGGTAGAGGGCGTGGACTACGTCAGTGAGGAGCTCGCTGCGGCGATTCCTCATAGAAGGCAGGGTGCCTTGGGCGCCAAGTGGGTAAGTCCTCCGTCCAAGATCACGGAGGCGCGTCTTCGAACTCTTGACCAGGGCGGATACCTGGGCGAGCTGGACCGCTACAATCTCGCCCACAACAATCGTGCCACAAACCCTGACAAGGGGATGTGCGCCTGGTCGGGTGCCCATGGTCAGCAAGGAGCGTTGATTCCCTTGCATAAATACTTCAAGGATGTGGCGGACTTCTTCGGCCTTTGCCCAACCCAGTTCACTTCTAAGGGCATTAAGTATTTATCTGCCCTCTTCGTCCTCTTCGCTTCCTAGGAGTGGGGTACTCCGTCTCCTCACGAAGTTGCTTGGTTCTTTTATTTGAAGTCCACCCCCAAGTAAGGCAAGTCGAGGTACTTCTATTTCTCTGAACCAGGCTTCAAGTGATTGACGGGCACGAATGACAAGGCCATCAGCAAGATAGGGCGTTTTGCTGATGAGTACTTCATGGTGGATGGCGCAGGCATTACTCGGACTCGATTCCAGCAGATTCCAATATATCACCGTCCTCCCCTCACTCTTGCTCTTAGCGATAGAGCTCAAAAACTTGCTCGGCTGCCGGGGGAAGACCAGAATATTATCCAGTTGACCTCTGAGGATAACTTTGTGAGGTACGGGCTCTATTACAAGGACTTTACTCCTAAGTCCATGACGGGGAAGAAGAGGAAATCTGGTGTTGGCCGGACCGAACGAGCTCATCAAGAGAATGAACTCATTCAACTTAAGCGCGAAGCTAAGTTGACGGGAGGGACAAAGAACAAGCAGTATGCTCAGGAGCCCTTGAATCCTGAAGATGAGGCCGAGGAAGAGCAGGTGACCCCATTGAAGAGGAAGAAGAAACTCCTAGCCCTGCCCAGGCCTGTTGAACATGCGATTCACATCAGGGAGCCCATTTCACCTGTTCGGCCATCCCATCCCGTGTTCGGAAAAGGGAAAGCTGTTATCTCTGAAATAAGATCGATGTCAGGTGATGATGGACTTCTCAGTCTTGTTCGGGCAGTCACCTCGCATTTTACTTTGTCTTGTTTTTTAGCTTCTTGATTTGCATGCCTTATGTTTCTGATGGTTGTTTTCTAATCACACTGTTTTCATTCTGTGCAGACATGTCTCGGCATATGCTCGACGCTCTGAGGAAGAGAATAGGCGGAAGCTCTAGCGCCTCTCCTCCAGCAAAGAAGTCTAAGGGCAGTGAGGGGTCCTCTACAAAGGAAAAGAGGCCTACCGGGAAGGTCATTGATCTTTCCGAGGAGCTGACTGCTGCAAACCCCTCTACCCCCAATACTGCCGAGTCTAAGGTGTAACAACCTAACTAGCATAGGCGTGTTAACGTGATTTTTAACGTACTGTGCAGCTCGTTGCTAATCAACAAGGTTATTGGAAAAACGTGAATAATTAAAATTTTGCTTTTTAATTAAAACATAACATATTATACTTATAAAATTCTGGGATCCCGTTTACAAAATACAATTACAAAAGTTTGCTATTCATTTACAAAATATTTGTCGCCCAACGACTAAACAACAGAAGCCCTGATGTCCCGAGGATCGTACGCTCCAGGCCTAACTGCCCCGACATGTACAATCTTCACCTGCTCGCTCTCACGGCTCCTCAACTTTACCCTTGTCCTTACCTACACATAGCAATAGCACTGTGAGTCGACAAACTTAGTAAGAAAAGCATAAAATAATAAATATACTAAAATCTCGGGTTATAATTAGGCGCCCATACACCTAACGATAACCCTAACTGAATCAGGAACATTCTTGAAAAAGTATGATTAACCGCGGATCCAGCCTATACTCAGTACTCTAATCACACTGATGTGGTAGCAGTTAATCCATACTGTCTGATAGCCTAGCATATATCTGATGGCATCTCAGTGCAACTCTATGTACATCTCACTGTTGCCTTGATATACTAATCTGATGGCTATATAAAATTTGCCTAACATATATCTAATATGTTATTCTGACGGCAACTAACATGTACGCTAAACATGTATAATCATATGCATGACATTATACTAATCTTACCTTGATTCCGAATTCAGGTGTGCCGGCCAACCTGAGTGGAACAACTGCTTGGCGAATTACAGGCTCCTAAATCCATCAATCATAACATAGGTGAGTGACATGCTAAATCACTTTTCGGGGTCTTAAACTTGAAACTAAAAGTTTCCCTATCGATAAATAACATGGCAATACCCTAAACAACACAAAAATGGGAAAAACTAGGGTTCCCAAAATTGGCACAATCGGTAGACCGGTTCCCCAACCAGAATTCCGGTTCTGTGGGGAATCCTAGGAGCCAACCGAAATTCCGGTTCCTACAGGCCCCTCTGAACCGGAATTCCGGTTCAGTGCAGGAAAGACCAAAATTTTCATATCTTCACCAATTCAACCCCAAACTTAAAGAAACCTTCCAGAGCCGTGTTAGGCTATTTCTAGCCTATATTTTGGATCACTTTTATGTCCGCTTTTCGATGTTTAGGACAGAATTACGCTTATTTTCTATGTTTTCAGGTTTCTCGGAGTTATGGAGGCCCCGGGATACAAAGTGCAATAAAAGACAAGTGGAGCCAAGAAAAACACCAAATTTAGGCTCGGTGCACTTTTGGCCGCGGCGAGATCACCATGGCCGCGGCCATAAAGTTGAAAACAGAAAGGTTGTTTTTGGGGGCTCCAGTCGCCGCGGTGGAGGATGCTATGGCCGCGGCGAGAGACCGTACGAGCAGGGGTATTTTTTGTCCTTTGAACCCTAAAAAATGAGAAATAAAAAGAAAACTGCGATTGAAAAATAGGTGAAGCGATTTGGAGACCTAAAACGCAGTGAATAGCAGCTAGAGGAGCAAAGTGAAGATCCAGAGTCATTCCACCAACAATTTCTTTCTCTATTCCTTTTTAATTTCTTTATGTTGAATTCTGTTTTAGGAATGGTCATGGATTTGAAGATGAACTAAATTTCCCATTTAGGGAGGATGATGAATGGTGTTTAAAGTTTTTTCCTAGTTAATGAATAATTGCCATTCCTCCATTCTTGATTGTGAAATTATCTATATTTGTGTTTAATTCCATGTGTAAGCTTGATCACCTTCTACATGTTATATGATCTTAATTCAAAATCTGAAAAGTGAGAATTGAGAATGCTAAAATTAGATAATCGAGGTTCTTTGTGAAACGAGGGTATTCACATGACTTATGTGACAATTAGATTATTACTTAATGCTGATTTCATGTTAGTTTAATTAAGAGATTAATTACAGAACATGTGATTTAGAACCTAAAAGATCTGAAAAGAGTTATGTTGATTTTATAATCTGTCATTCACTTCAAGAAAAGGATAGCAATTAGGCATTAATAATTGGGTAAACAAACAAGAGGATTATCCTCCCCATTGTCTGATCTTGATTAATATTCACTAGTGTTATTTAAGTTCTTGAATTACTTTTATTCTTTTAAATCGTAAAAAGTATTGATTTGCCAAATAGAATCATAAGTATAATTTAGTAGTAATTAATCCAATTCCTTGTGGTTCGACCTCACTTGCGTGAGTTTACTACTTGATTGCGTGCACTTGCGTATTGTTTAATATTTTTCGTAACAACCTGCTATTAACACCATACACAACATATCTAAAGCAACAAAACAACTATAGAACCTCCAAATCAAATTTCACCATTAAAGACCAAAGTTTGAGTTCAAAACTCCAAACTTGATTGAATCCAACCAACAACCACTAAAACCTGCTCTAATCCATATATCTAAACATAATTAAGCTTTAGAAAACAAAATTAAACACTAACAGCAGCTACAGCCACAAAACCACAAGCATGGAATAATTTTCTTAACTTTAAGCTTGAAAACACCACAAGGAAAAGTGCTAGAGAGGTTACCTTGGGTTGGATCACTAAGAAACAAGCTGAAATTCTTGAATTGCACAAAGAAAACCCTCAACCCTAGCTGGTTCTTGAAGGCACGAAAGAGAGAGAGAGAGTTTGGAAAGAAAAGCTTCTTCTTCTTTCTTTTTGTTTTTTTTTTTAAAATTTGATTTTCCATTAAATGAGTAAATAAACATTTGGTTTTATACCTATATTCAGCCTAAAAATTAGAATAACAATCCAAATAAAGTCAAGTAAAGGACAAAACTAGCTTAGGGTAAAAAGACCATTTTGCCCCCACTTAAGCCAAAAAGTCATAAAATCACCTAAGGGTATTTTGGGAAATTATAAAATCTCGAACATTCCCGACATTCCCAATGTTTAACTATACCACCCCGCTAAACTAAAATACTAAGATGTGATTCAACTAAGCCATACATCGCGTTCCAATGTTGCCGGGCAGTGAACATGCAAAATTATGAAATTTCTATATATGTCATATAAAATGCATTCTGAATTCAAATAAATCATCATAAATTAATAATTTAGAATCAATAACTAATTTTCCTGTTTAAACTCTAATTATCTGCTAATTTCTAAATTTAAGCTAAGCGGTCTTTACAACTATCCCCCCTTAAAAGGATTTTGTCCTCGAAATCTAACCTGAATAACTCTGGATATTGGGCTTTCATGTCTGTTTCTAACTCCCAGGTGGCTTCCTCCACCTTGCTGTTTCTCCAGAGTACTTTGACCAAAGCTAAAGTCTTATTTCGAAGGACTTTATCCTTTCTGTTAAGGATCTGAACTGGCTGTTCTTCATAAGACATATATGGTTGCAGCTCAAGATTCTCATAACTAAGTATGTGAGCAGGGTCAGAAACATATTTTATCAGCATAGAGACATGAAATACGTTGTGAATTGCCGAAAGAGCTGGAGGCAAAGCTAATCGATACGCCACTTGTCCAACCTTCTCAAGAATCTCGAAAGGTCCTGTAAACCTAGGGCATAACTTGCCTCTTTTCTCGAAACATTTAATCCCCTACATCGGAGATACTGGTAAAAACACGTGATCCCCTACTTAGAACTCAACATCTCTGCGTTTGGGATCTGCATAGCTCTTTTGTCTACTCTGAGAGGCAATCATTCTAGCTTTAATTTTCTCTATTGCCTCATTGGTCCGTTGTACTGATTCTGGACCTAGGTATTTCTTCTCCCATGTCTAATTTCAGTGAATGGGAGATCTAACTTTCTTCCATATAACAGTTCATAGGGAGTCATTCCTATAGTACTCTGATAACTGTTGTTATACGAGAACTCTATTAACGGTAGATACCTACTCGTAAAGCCTTCAAAATCCATAACACAGGCTCGTAGCATATCTTCCAATATCTAAATCGTCCTTTCCGACTGTCCATCTGTCTGAGGATGGAATGTTGTACTAAATTTTAGTTTCGTACCCATAGCCCGTTGCAAACTTTGCCAAAACTTGGAGGTAAACTTCGGATCCCTATCCGAAACTATGGACTTTTGCACACCATGTAGCCTTACTATTTCTTTAATATACAACTCTGCTAACTGATCCACTGAATAGGTGTTGGAAATTTATTTTACCAGGATCTTAGATCTACTCACAAGTATGTTGTTTAAACACCCTAAATATGAACTTTTCTAAAAACGATAAATTAAACACATATAAAGTTAAGAAAGCCTTACATTGATGCAGCAGAATTAATGTCTCCTTCCACTCAGATCTCTAACCCTTATATCCTTTCTGTAGCAGAGTATAATCAAGATCTGAGCCCGAATGTCCTTCTTCTTCAAGTTTGATCCTTCACAGTCTTCCAATCTATGATTGAGTTACTGCTTGCTGTGTGTGGGCACTTACTCTTTCACTAGGGTCGAAATTGATCAAGGAGAAAAGAAGAGAGAGGGTTTCGGCTAGGTATAGAAAGTGGGGAAGGCTCAGTTTTTCTGAAGAGACAAATTTCTGTCAGATTACTAATGAAAGCATGTTATGTGACTGAGCCATCACTTTCTATTTATAGGCAACTACTAGGTTTAGGTTAGGAATTATTTGGCATTAATATAATGAAAATATTAATTTGAAATCCCACAATAAGTGGCCAGCCATGGTGTTATAATGGGCCTCACTTAATTTTGCAATTTTATCAAATTTTATCTCTATTTTCTCAAAAACGCCAATTTTCCAATTCTAACCTTTTAAATGCCAAAACTAATTATTTAATAACTAAAATAGATTATTAAATAATATTGTCATTTAATTTAATTATTAATTAGACATATAAAGTCCATTAATAAATAAATAAACCTAGAAACTCTTTTCTTTACAATTTCACCCCTGCTTAGTGAAAATTCATAAAATTAGACATAGTCTAACTTTAGAATTATAATTGATCAATCACGAATCAATTAATGAGTCTTACAAGCAGAATGTTCTCAACTAGAATGGGGACCATGGATCTATATGCTGAGCTTCTAATAAGTGAACCAAATTTACCAAGTAAATTCCTACATATTAATTCTTCGTTGAATCCACTCTTAGAACTTAGAATTGCACTCTCAGACTTATATAGAGCATATTGTATGTTCCACGATATCAATATACTATCTCATTTAACCATTGTTATAATCTTATTGTGATTTAAAGATCCTCTATATAGATGATCTACATCGAGATGAGATTTCTTTACCGTTCTCACCCCTCAATGTATTTTGCCCCTTAAAACACTTAGCTACCTGTAAATGGTGTTTAGTGATCTAATAATTAGTCAGTTAAACAAGAGCTCATCCATTTACTTCTATTTGCTAAGCTCGAAGGGAATCATCACTTGACTTCTATACACCAGTAGAAGCTATAGATTCCATATTTATGTTCAGCACTCCCACTCAATCATACTATCATGTTCCCAAAATATACGTATCACCCTGACCCAAAAGTAGGCTTAACTAATAAATCAAAGAACATGAATAGTACTCCTGAGTTGAGCCCAAGCATATCAGGATTTAGATTCTTTTAATCTTAAGATCAACTACTGATATTGACTTGGAAAGATATGTATAATGGTAAGTTTGTAATATCTTAACTTAGTTGCAATATCGGTCCAGTCCAATGTATACTCCATACATTCGAAACTAGTATACTTTACTAATGTCCTGGAAAGAACATAACACTTACTCCAAGTGTAAGTACACATCTTCGCTGATTATCACATTAGTGTAAATCCAATAACACTGATGAAACAGGGACCAAGTCTTTTGATTCATATGATCACAATCACATTCCACTGTGTTGACGATACTGTAATTATGAATAAACATATGATCTGGATTTAACTTATTTTGTGTGTATGAATGTAATAAACATATTAAACATATTAAACCATTAGCATGTTGAATTCATGCAAACATCAATCACTTCAAATATCTTATATTGATAACTAATCAGATTGTAAAGAGTTTTATTTAGGGCATAAAACTCAACAAACTCCCACTTGCACTAATATAAAACAAACTTTGCAAATAGGTCAATCTGATGTCTTGATCATCAGATCAAGTGTAGTATATTTGAATCCACCCAAACTTCTGGAACTAGTTCATAAATACTCTTATGATACATCCTTTACTATATGCTTTACTCATCAAGGGATACTGAAATCTTTACTATTTTAAAAGTACATCTGAATTAACAGAAGACATATCTCTCATATTTTAAAATATGTAATTGAGATAATACAGTGTAGACTTTTCTTCAGTGATATAACTTTCTTAGATTTCGAATACACAAAGTTATAATTCTTCTCTGGTAGAACTTGAATTATTATTCAATAATTCCTCCACCCCCAAAGTAAGCACCATCTTATAGAAATCAAAATTAGATGGTGAGATACAAGGATAACTGATACACAGTTCCTTAATATCTAACATATAGATCACTTTCATAAATCTTTCTTGAATATCTTCTAATGTTCCCTATTTGATTACATCTCAGATAGCTCCCACTCAATAGCAGATGTCTGGTTAAATAATACTTTTAACCTCTGATTGTTTGGAGAGTTACCTAGTTGTGACTTTTGTATTAGTCTGAAACTTTAAGTCAAGACTAAGTCATTAACAAACCAGACTAGTATTTTGAAGTGAAAAATACATGCCAGAGATAAAGTAATCAAAATTAAGATACCATCAAATTTTATGAGGATTAAGAATTCTTGGTTCAAGTCATTCGAATGGACTGAACTAGAGTTCTTTATCTTATTCTCATAATTCTGATAAGCTATACCTATCCATGTGAATGGTTAGATTTGCTTTTCAGTAGTGTTCTTAAGTACCTATCACAATTATCAACCTAATGAAGATGGGTATAGAACTTTAAAATTCTCCCACTCAATTAAGGTAGTGTGAAACTTTAACAAAGAACTTTTGTAGGTATCAAACTTTTACTTACAACAGTAAAATCGAAATGGAACATACAATCAAGATCAAGAATTTATATTGATAACAACTAACTCATTATATTACTTCCATGTTTAAAGAAGATATGTGTTACATAGGGAATTGTGGAATGGACTCCACCTCTAAGAATATACATATAGGGTACTATGGATAACCTCCACCCCTAAGTATATAGAGATTATGATCCACCCCTAAAGGTTGTAAAGATCATGATTCTCTTAGTGTGATAGAGTTTATGTGGAGTTGAATACTATCCAGAGTTCATTAGATATAAAAGATCGTTGAAATGCATAGTTTTCTTAACTTTTCTCCACCCCTATCAGATCATAAGATCCTTTTATTAAACAAATTCTTAATAATTGTATGAGAATTAATAATTATGAATAAACATAGAAATAATTTCTAGTGTTTATTTAATATAACTCTATGAAGAGTTGTAAATATTATAGAATTTGCATCAATAATAAAAACACTTACACATACAAACATATAAATATAATGTGGTAATTGTTGATGAAGAAAATAAATGAAGCTCAATCTCATAATTTGCAATGGTGATTTCGAAAATAAAGAAAACTTTATTAATAATAATATAAAAAATGTATTGCAACAATATGAGAAAAACAGGGATAAATATCCCTAACTAAAATTTGAAATCCAAATTGTCTTTAAACTAAAACAATTAATTCAAAAATAAATTGAAGAGCTTCATCTTCATCTGGACGATTTCACCCTTTGGTCCAGCTTTCTGATCCAACTCAATTGAGTTCAAGTAGCTTGGCCTATAAGAAGAAGAAAACAAATAAACAAAGTTTAGTCCAGAATCATAAATCCAATTGGATAATAATTCACTAAAACTCTTAAAGTTTATAAATGGAAATACCTTGTTTCTTTGCAAGAAGTTTAGGACACTGGGGTTTCCAATGACCTTTCTCATTGCAGTAGAAACACTTTCCTTTAAGTGTAGCATCACCAGAAGGAGCAGCCTTTTTATTTTTCATGGCTTTTGTTCGCTTCTTGGTGTTGTTCCACTTCCTCTTCGATTTGGGCTTTGAAGCAGTGGCAACATTTACTTCAGGTTTCATCGTCCCATTACCATTCCCAGGATTATGAGGTTTACTCCCTTTCTTCTTGGGTCCTCCAATCAAATTTTCATAAGTTTGAAGGTCATTGACTAATTCATGAAAGTCAATTTCCTTCTTATTCATGACATAATTTGAAGTGTATGGTAGAAATGCTGGAGTTAGGCTATTCAAGATAAGACTTACTTGAGTATCACTATCCATTTCAGCACCATGATCCTGGGCTTCTTGGAAATAACTTGACATTAGGAGAACATGGTCACGCACGTTTTGATGAGATTCCATCCGTGCATTGATGTACTTCTTAGTCGCGTCAAAGCGTGACTAAAGTGATGCCTTACCGAATAGCTCATTTAACTTCGTCATAACTTCAGAAGCCTTCTCGGTTTTAGAAAACTGAGTTTTGAGGGTGTCAACCATGCTAGAAAGCATAAAGTATAGAGCTTTGTCATTTGCTTTCTGCCAACGCTCATACTTTTCTTTCACAGCTTTCGAAGCATTGTCCCCAGGCACTTCAGGTGACGGCTCAGTTAAAACAAACAAGGCACTTTCTCCTATGAGAGCAATATTAATTTTCTCATTCCACTTATTAAAGTTAGATCCATCCAGCTTGTTTTCAGTCAACAGTGATAACATGGGATTCATTTTGATAATACAGGATACTACAAAATAATAGAAATCAACAAATAGAAATTAATAATGGTTCAACACAAAATCAATTCAGAAATTATAAGCACATAGCAAGTAGGAATGATATGAGAAAATACTTAAAAATTCAATCCTAAATAATTTCCAAGGTTTTTCAACAAACTGATATCAGTGTCCCGTTTAGGCGAGAGTCAAATCTACCATCCATTGAATAGAGTTGTAAGCTCATCTAAAATGTTAAACATTCTAGCAACCTTTTATTCGATCAAGATTGGAATCCAGCGTTGTCCCGTTTAGGCAAGAGTCAAGGCTATTCTATCTCATGAGCTTCTACCATTGTTTCGCAATCTACAAGTCAAATATGGTCGCCACCATTAGGGTGATCTATACCATATAAAACACTTACAAACCACTTATCATGCGAGATTAAACGGTGCGAAATTGCTAATGAACGTTCCTCCATTAGGGAGGATTACTCACTAAAACAAACGCGGTGTAAAACCCACAATGGAGATCGAATATCTTAATAATAATAAAGCTCATTCTTTAAAATGTATTTTCTTTATTATTTCTAATAAATAAATTCTAATTAAATTCAAAATTAAGAATTAAAATTCAAAAATAAGAATTTAATATAATATTTATAAAATTATACTTAGATGGTGATTGAAATAAAATTAATTATTTCCATCTTAGTAATAATCTTAAATATAAATATTAAGGAAATTAATTTAAGTTGAATTAAATTAAATAATTAGCAACTTAAAAATTTCCTTTGAGAATATATTTATTGAATTCGAAAATTAAGTAATTATTAAAAAAAATATACAATTTTCGAAAATAATAATAACAAATAGAAAAGGAATACTTCAAGCAAAAATATCACCCATCTAGATTTTCTTTTGACTAATTAATTCAATTTCTAATATTATATATATATATTTTAAATTCATTTATTTTAAATTAATCATTTAAATGAAAAAAAATCATTGATTGTAGTTGGTCCAAGAATTAATTAAAATAAATAATTAATTTACAACTCAATCTATTTTTTAAAATAAAAATTTCGAAAATATTGCATAAATAAAATGCAATTTTCAAAATTGATTAAGAAAATAAAGAAAAATATATATATTGAAAATTATTTAAATTTTTTGTAAAAACATAAATTTCAACCTAAAAATAATTTTCTATTTAATTAAGTGTCATGAAAAATCAATAAATATTTAAGTATCATGATGAAAATTAACTTAGATATTTAGATTTTTCAAGTTAATTAAATGTATTAAATTCAAGAAATAATATTTAAGTGTAGAGAAGGTTTAATTATTTATTTCTAGTTTAATACTAGGAAAAATATACTTAATAAAATTGTACCAAAATTAATTATTTAAATAATTAATTTCACAAAGTATAATATTTTCCTATTTAAATATTAGAAATAATAAGTAGTCTAGAAATTACTATCTAGAAAATATCATATTTGACTAAGTATCTTTTCAACAAAAATTTGAAAAATATCCAATTTAAGTTATATAGAAAAAATCTAAAACTTAAATAATTTCAAATTTAGATTTAATTAAATATCAAAAATTAAGTTGTAACCACTTAATTTGAAGATATCTTTTTAAGTTAATATTTGAAAAGATATTAACCTAAAAAATATCTAAAATATTCTATTTTAAGTTAATATTCGAAAAGATATTAACTTAAAAAATATCTTAAGAATCTTTAATAACTAATGCCTAGGATTCCTCAACTTGATTTAAAATTTAAATCAAATATTCAAATGTAAGTTAGATAAGAAAAATTAGTTGATATAACTGATTTATAACTTAAATAGGAATATTTAATTAAATAAGCTCCAGAAAGAATCTAGTTAGTTAAAATTTGATATTTAATTAAATACAAGAAAAATACAAATAGTTTGTCTAGAAATAATATCTAAACTAAAAGTGTTTTTCTTAAAATTAACTTTAAAATATTAAAATGAAAATAAATTTTCATATATTTTAAAAGTTAATTATGTTGCTAATTCAATTTTATTAGGTCAAACTAATATAATTAACCTAGTACAGTTATTTAAATCAGGAAAATGGGCCTTCACAATTGGGGGTAGTTCATGTGAGGGGGTGCTGGGTTCAGTATGTCGTACCCACTTCTATGGCTCCCAACTCTCACACAAGGCCCAAAAGAGAGGAATTTAACCTTAAAATAAATAACTGTTATTAATTGAATAGGTCCAATAACTAGATGGACCTAAATAAAATCTATCATGGTGTGACATTTTATTTAGCAACAACCTATATGCATCTATATTAAAACAAAATAAACATATAGGCTCACACAGGCACACTTTGGATGGATCCTATCATGTTGCTAGGTCATACACAGATGAAAGAAGATTGTAAAATTTTACCTGTTACAAATTATTAACTTGACCAAGGGAGCCATCAGATCATTAGATCTGGCAAAAAGTAACCGTGGCTATTTGCAATCAAGTAATAATAGGTTTTGAAAACTTATACACAAGCTAAAACCACATACTCCTGCAACAAGGTTAGCTGGATAGTTGGAAGTAGGATTTATTTAATTTTAAATAAATAGATTTCGAAATTAATAATTAAATAAATAAATAAAAAAAAATTTAATTTTCGAAAATAAAAAAAAATTAAATATTTATTTTCGAAATTAAAAAAAAATAATTTAAATTTCGAAATTATTTTAAAAAAATATTTAAAATTAAACCTACAATTTTGAAAAATTAGGTTTCAACCAACCTAAATATCATTTCAAAATTTGCTAACTACTTTTAAAATTTAAATGTTATTTTATAAATAAAAATTAGAAAAGATAAATGAAATAACTTTTTCAGATTTTAAATTTAATTTAAATAAATAAAATAACAAAATTTAACAGTTAGCATAATATCTTACATCTATTTAAAATTACATGATTATAGTTATCTTATTTTAAATTTAAATAAGGTCAAATTATTTAAAAAAAAGAATTAATTTAAAAATATTTAAAATCTGACCTTAAATTTAAAAATAAGATAAGATATAATCAAATTTAAAAATAAGATAGATAATTAAGCAATAAGATATATATTTACTATTTTCAAATTCAAATTACACTAATATCTTGAATTAAATTTAAAAAATATTAAATTAATTCATAATGATAATTAGAATTGAATTAGGAATAGTAAATCTATTAATACAAAACTACACAAAAAATCGGAAGTTAATTCCATGAAAAAGCATGAAAAAACGAAGAAAAACGAAACAATTGTGAGTTGTACGGACAATTTTCGCGATCGCATGAAAATTTCAGCACAACTCCGATTTTGTCGAATCTTCAAAAAATCATAACTAATTAAAATTAAATCGAAATTGAGTTCTGTAAAAAAGTACCTTGCTTAATTTTTTCCATACTATCCAATAAAAATAATTCTAGAAACAGAATCGCAATTATTTTTCACAAAAATTTACAAACATCAATCAATCATCAAATAACACTCAATACAACATGATACCATCCAAAAATAAACAAACAATCGTTTTAAAGTCCAAATTTCATGTAAGTAAATCAATTACCATGGCTCTGAGGCCAGTTGTTGGAAATTTATTTTACCAGGATCTTAGATCTACTCACAAGTATGTTGTTTAAACACCCTAAATATGAACTTTCTAAAAAGATAAATTAAACACATATAAAGTTAAGAAAACCTTACATTGATGCAGCGAAATTAATGTCTCCTTCCACTCAGATCTCTAACCGTTGTATCCTTTCTGTAGCAGAGTATAATCAAGATCTGAGCCCGAATGTCCTTCTTCTTCAAGTTTGATCCTTCACAGTCTTCCAATCTATGATTGAGTTACTGCTTGCTGTGTGTGGGCACTTACTCTTTCACTAGGGTCGAAATTGATCAAGGAGAAAAGAAGAGAGAGGGTTTCGGCCAGGTATAGAAAGTGGGGAAGGCTCAGTTTTTTTGAAGAGAGAAATTTCTGTCAGATTACTAATGAAAGCATATTATGTGACTGAGCCATCACTTTCTATTTATAGGCAACTACTAGGTTTAGGTTAAGAATTATTTGGCATTAATATAATGAAAATATTAATTTGAAATCCCACAATAAGTGGCCGGCCATGGTGTTATAATGGGCCTCACTTAATTTTGCAGTTTTATCAAATTTTATCTCTAATTTCTCAAAAACGCCAATTTTCCAATTCTAACCTTTTAAATGCCAAAACTAATTATTTAATAACTAAAATAGATTATTAAATAATATTGTCATTTAATTTAATTATTAATTAGACATATAAAGTCCATTAATAAATAAATAAACCTAGAAACTCTTTTCTTTACAATTTCACCCCTGCTTAGTGAAAATTCATAAAATTAGACATAGTCTAACTTTAGAATTATAATTGATCAATCACGAATCAATTAATGAGTCTTACAAGCAGAATATTCTCAACTAGAATGGGGACCATGGATCTATATGCTGAGCTTCCAATAAGTGAGCCAAATTTACCAAGTAAATTCCTACTTATTAATTCTTCGTTGAATCCACTCTTAGAACTTAGAATTGCACTCTCAGACTTATATAGAGTATATTGTATGTTCCACGATATCAATATACTATCTCATTTAACCATTATTATAATCTTATTGTGATTTAAAGATCCTCTATATAGATGATCTACATCGAGATGGGATTTCTTTACCGTTCTCACCCCTCAATGTATTTTGCCCCTTAAAACACTTAGCTACCTGTAAATGGTGTTTAGTGATCTAATAATTAGTCAGTTAAACAAGAGCTCATCCATTTACTTCTATTTGCTAAGCTCGAAGGGAATCATCACTTGACTTCTATACACCAGTAGAAGCTATAGATTCCATATTTATGTTCAGCACTCCCACTCAATCATACTATCATGTTCCCAAAATATACGTATCACCTTGACCCAAAAGTAGGCTTAACTAATAAATCAAAGAACATGAATAGTACTCCTGAGTTGAGCCCAAGCATATCAGGATTTAGATTCTTTTAATCTTAAGATCAACTACTGATATTGACTTGGAAAGATATGTATAACGGTAAGTTTGTAATATCATAACTTAGTTGCAATATCGGTCCAGTCCAATGTATACTCCATACATTCGAAACTAGTATACTTTACTAATGTCCTGGAAAGAACATAACACTTACTCCAAGTGTAAGTACACATCTTCGCTGATTATCACATTAGTGTAAATCCAATAACACTGATGAAACAGGGACCAAGTCTTTTGATTCATATGATCACAATCACATTCCACTGTGTTGACGATACTGTAATTGTGAATAAACATATGATCTGGATTTAACTGATTTTGTGTGTATGAATGTAATAAACATATTAAACATATTAAACCATTAGCATGTTGAATTCTTGCAAACATCAATCACTTCAAATTTCTTATATTGATAACTAATCTGATTGTAAAGAGTTTTATTTAGGGCATAAAACCCAAAAATAGGTTGCTTTAACTGGTAGAAAATGAGCAGACTTCGTGAATCGATCCACCACAACCCAAATAGAATAAAACAAACCTGTGGTTCTAGGTAACCCGACCACAAAGTCCATCGTGATGTCCTCCCACTTCCACTTAGGTAAAGTTAAAGGCTGTAACAACCCTGTCGGTCTCTGATGTTCAGCCTTAATCTGCTGACAGGTTAGGCATCTCGATATGAATTCTACAACATTCTTCTTCATTCCGCTCCACCAGAAGTAAGGTTTAAGATCCTGATACATCTTGGTGCTGCTGGGATGTAGGGAATATGGAGTGGTATGAGCCTCCTCGATAATTTCGTTTCTAAGTTCCACACTATTTGGAACACAAACCCTGGCTTTAAACAATAACATTCCACTGTTTGACACGGTAAAATCTCTGGCTTGACCAACTGAAACCTCTTATCTGATTTTTACCAACTCTGGATCAGTCATCTGAGCGACTTTAATTCGTTCTAGCAGATCAGATTGCAGCGTCAAGTTATGAAGCTTGCCTACAACAAACTCAATGCTAGATCTGACCATGTCCTCTGCTAACTGAGGTGAAATCTGAATCATACTAGCTACTTGCCCGGGACCCTTCCTGCTCAGGGCATCGACCACTACATTGGCGTTCCCAGGGTGGTAAAGGATCTCACAATCGTAATCCTTAACCAATTCCAACCAACACCTTTGTCTCATATTCAAATCTTTCTGGGTAAAGAAATATTTGAGACTTTTATGGTCCGTATAAATTTCACATCTCTCTCCGTAGAGATAATGCCGCCAAATTTTCAAAGCAAACACTACCGCGACCAATTCTAAGTCATGAGTCGGATATCGCTGTGCATAATCTTTCAACTGACGGAAGGCATAAGCGATAACTCGATTGGCTTTCATCAGCACGCATCCCAGACCCTGTCTGGATGCATCGCAATAAACCAAGAATTTTTCTTTGTTAGAAGGCAAAGGTAACACCGGTGCTGTAATCAACCTCTATTTCAGCTCCTGAAAACTAGCTTCACACTTGTCTGACCATATAAAACGTTGATTCTTTTTGGTAAGCTCGGTTAAGGGTATTGAGATTTTAGAAAACCCTTCTACAAACCGACGATAATAACCGGCCAGAACCAAGAAGCTTCTGACTTCTGTCATTGTTTTCGGTCTTGGCCAATCCCTAACGGATTCTATCTTTCCTGGATCCACCTTGATCCCATCCTTACTAACAATGTGCTCAAAAAGGACACCTGAGATAACCAAAATTCACACTTCTTGAATTTGGCATAAAGCTTGTGTTCCCAAAGCCGTTGCAGAACCATGCAGAGATGTAACTCATGCTCTTCTGATTGAGAATACACAAGGATGTCGTCGATAAACACAATAACACAGATATCGAGGAAATCCTTGAATACCCTATTCATTAGGTCCATGAAAGCTGCGGGAGCATTGGTTAGTCCAAACAACATAACCAAAAATTCATAATGTCCATACCTAGTACGGAAAGCCGTCTTTGGAATGTCCTCCTCTCGGATTCTCAACTAATGATAGCCCAATCGGAGATCAATCTTTGAAAAGACCGTCTTTCCCTGAAGTTGATCAAAAAGATCATCGATTCTAGCTAAGGGATATTTATTCTTGATTGTTAACTTATTCAACTCCCGATAGTCGATACACATTCTTAGAGACCCATCTTTCTTCTTGACAAACAATACTGCAGCTCCCTAGGGTTACACACTAGGCCGAGTAAACCCTATGTCAAGCAACCCCTGGAGTTGAATTTTCAATTCTTTAAGCTCAGTTGGAGCCATTCTATAAGGGGCTTTAGAAACCAGTTCTGCTCTAGGTACCAAATCAATTACAAAATCAATTTCCCGCTGAGGTGGTAAACCCGGAAGTTCATCAGGAAAAACATCTAAAAATTCCTGAACCACCTTGAAGTCTTCTGGCCGAACAGAGTTAGGCCGAGTGGCATCCAATACCACGACCAGAAACCCTAAACATCCATCACACAACAATTCTTTGGTTGATAAGACCGAAATCACCGGGATCCGAGATCCCTGAACCGAACCAACGAAAACAAACGGTTTTTCACCTTTGGGTTGGAAGATTACCATCTTCCTCTTATCATTTTCTCACAGTTATTTCGCACCATCTCTGGCCCTCTAAGATCGATTTTGCACCCAGTCAGAGCTTCATCGATTGTTGATATGCACTTTGGGAATAGGTTCAGGGTTTTTGTGCAAGTGGTACTGCTTTTGTTTGTTATGTTGGTAAACAATAGTTGATTTGCTGAGGGTTTTGTGGGTACCCTGTGATATTTTTTTGCAGATCCTCTTTCCTATGAATTCTATGTGGGATCTGGATATACATATGCGACCAATGTGTGTTGGACCTTCATATTAAAAGGTCAGATATTTAGTTTTTGACATCTTGGTGTAAGCTCACATATTTTCTATTGCTCCTTCTCCACTCTACGATCATCTCCACAATCCTGGCCCTTTATAATCTTCCATACCAAGGTTTTGATTCCAATATTACTGTTATAGAAAATCTAAATTTGTGTTTTGTATGTAATTTGGATTAGGATTTAAGAGAGGAATCTTAATTTTTAATGACTTTTTAGGGCAGAAATGGGTGCGATTTCAAGGCAGGTTTTTCCTCTCTGTGAAAATCTCAATTTTTGGTGTCCTTAATTACACGCCAAATCTAAGCATCATGTTAAATTCTATAAGAAGTTAATCTTTGGTATATTCCCTCTCTCTCAGGTTAATTTTACCTCTCTCATATCTTGTTTATCTCAACATATACACATATTTGAGTAATTAGAAAAAATTAATCTTTTTCTAATCTACATTGAAAAATAATAAGATTTAAGGTATGTAACCTCTGTACATTCTTACATATATAAATATCAAAAAAATTTGCAGGATGAAGAACCCAATGACCGTAAGATTGGGAAGCTGTGTGAATATGCTTTAAAAAAACCTCTTCGTATTCTAAAAGGTACATGAAAAAGCAATTTAATAAATTGTTGTATGTAGGTTATATGGATTATTGATGGATTTTAATTTATTTGATTAAATTATTTGAACCTTTAGATCACAACATCTTTTGAGCAAATGTGTACAGGGATTTGAGAAATGAGGAATTTCATTCAGAAAAGGTAGTCATGTGTATTTACAGAGAGTTATTGTAATGTTTAGTTATCAATTCAACCATAATAAATTACCTCTGCTAACTTATTTTTCGAGAAAAAAGAAAAAAAGAAAAAAAAATATTAATAGCTCTCTAGCTGTATAGAGCTGCAGCAAGAAGAATGTAACACCCTAACTATCTTAGGCGTATTACGTGATTTTTAAACGTACTGTGCAGCTTGTTGCTAATCAACGAGGTTTATGGAAAAACGTGATTAATTAAAATTTTGCTTTTTCATTAAACTTATAAACCATTTTACAAAAAGTCTCGGGATCCCGATTTATAAAAATATTTACAAACGTTTTAACTGTTTAACTTTTACATCAAAATGAAAGTCGTCTAACGACAATTACAAAAAACTCAGCCCTGCTGTCCCGAGGATCGTACGCTCCAGGCCTAACCGCCCCGACATGTACAATCTCATATGCTCGGTCACGGCCCATCAGCTACAGCCTTGCCTTTACCTACACATGAACATAAACTGTGAGTCGACAGACTCAGTAAGAAAAGCATACTAATATCATACATAAAACTGACTGCCGTGTCCAACACGATACTGAGTCCCGCTACTGCCATGTCCAACATGGTACTGAGCACTACTGCCATGTCCAACATGGTACTGAGTTTTGAACGTTCAGGGGACGGTACTATTGACAAGTATCCTCCTGATCGGTCGAACCGGTCATACTCCGTGGTCATACTCCGGCTGTACCGACGGGATAGGTCAATAGCCGAACCACCAACCAAGTGTCGGCTGATCGGTCGAGCCGGTCATACTCGCCGGTCATACTCCGGCTGTACCGACGTGACAGGGTTGGGTGGTTCGAAGCCTAAATACATATCTAATGTAATCTAGCAGGCTTCCTACATGCACGCTAAACATGTAATCTACATATGCATACTGTTATACTAATCTTACCTGGATTCCGATTTCAGGTGTGCTTGTCAACTTTATTTGGGCCGAAGCTGAACGGCGGATTACTGGCTCCTAAACCATAAAAATCACAACGCTATAAGTGACACGCTAAATCACTTCCCGGGGACTAAAACTTGAAACTAAAAGTTTCCCTATCGATAAAAAGCATGGCAATACCCCTAAAAACCCAAAAACGAGGAAAACTAGGGTTACGAAAAATCCCCAACCGTGACAGAGTTGCCCAACCGGAATTCCGGTTCGGGAAATTCTGAACCCCCATCCGAATTCCGGATGCTCAACGGAGATCCGGTTCCTCGCGAGCGACAAACTAAAAATCTCCTAACATGACCAATTCGAACCCAATTGATCCCAAACTTTCCAGACCTGTTCTATATGCCCCAAATAACAATTCCAAGGCATCAAACCTACCCAGAAACCACACATGCAAAATTCACCATTGGAGCTCAAGCTTTGAGTTCCAAACTCAAGCTTGAGCAAAACCACCTAACATGCATCCTAACTTATTTAATTCTACTCAAGTAAGCATATAATCACCTCTGAAAACATACAGAAACATCCAGCAATTCACAGAAACAAAACATAGCATTTTCTCTCAAAATCACATATCTTCACATATAAACCTCTAGCATGCTCAACCTAGTAATCAAGCATCAAAACAACCCTAAACTAACATGCTTAAACTCAAAATAATAATCAGATTACAGCAGCAACAACACAACTATTCAAGCATGCATTTCATCTATTTTCACCATTTTTCTCAAGAAATTTAAAGAGAAGAAGACAAGAACCAACCTAGCTTGCAAAGAACCTTAAGAGATGATGAATAACCAGCCAAAATCAAAGGAGAAAAGCCCCCTCCTTGCTGCTCAAAGCTTGGCCGAAAGAGAGAGTGTTTGTGTGTGTGAGTTTTTGGAATTTTCTTTCAAAAAAGACTAAGTGTTGGAATTTTGGAAAAAAGGAATATAACACATTTTATTTCAGCCAAATAATCACTTAAATAATTATTTATTTTCCATTTAATAAACTCATATAAGACAAAACACTAATGGGGCAAAAAGACCATTTTGCCCCTCCACCATAAAATCACTAAAATCATACTAAAGGGGTATTTTTGGGACATTCTAAATTCCCGGCCATTCCCGACATTCCCAATGTCTAAAACCCGTCCCCAAAATACTAACATACTAAGTTGTGATTTCTACTGAGCCAAACGCCACGTTCCAAAATACCGGACACCGGAAATGCGAAATATAAAAGCTACTGATGACATAATTATGCATATCTGAATTCCGTAAATAACAATGATAAATTATCTAAATAGCTATAAATAATTTCCTGATTAACATAAATAACAGCTAATTTCCAAATTAACTAAGCGGGCTTTACAACTATTCCCCCCTTAAAAGGATTTCGTCCCCGAAATCTAACCTGAATAACTCTGGAAATTGAGCTTGCATATCTGATTCTAGCTCCCAGGTGGCTTCTTCCACCTTACTGTTTCTCCAGAGAACCTTGACCAACGCTATGGTCTTATTCCGAAGGACTTTATCCTTTCTATCCAGGATCTGCACCTTTGTTCCTCATAAGACATATCTGACTGAAGCTGAAGACTCTCATAACTGAGTATATGAGAGGGGTCTGAAACGTATTTTCTCAACATTGAGACATGAAATACGTTGTGCACTGCTGATAAAGCTGGAGGCAATGCTAGCCGATATGCCACTTGACCTATCTTCTCGAGAATCTCGAAAGGTCCTGTAAACCTAGGGCATAACTTGCCTCTTTTCCCGAAACGTTTAATCCCCTTCATCGGAGATACTCGCAAAAACACATGGTCCCCTACTCGGAACTCAACATCCCTACGTTTCGGATCTGTGTAACTCTTAAATGCCTTTCTGGGAGGCAAGCATTCTAGCTTTAATCTTCTCTATTGCCTCATTGGTCCGCTGAACTGACTCTGGACCTAGGTATTTCCTCTCCCCTGTTTCATCCCAGTGGATAGGGGATCTACATTTCCTACCGTACAACAGTTCATAGGGTGCCATCCCTATCGTACTCTGATAGCTGTTGTTGTAAGAAAATTCTATCAACGGTAGATATTTACTCCATGAACCCTCAAAGTCCATAACACAGGCTCTCAGCATATCCTCCAATATCTGAATTGTCCTTTCGGACTGACCATCTGTCTGAGGATGAAATGCTGTACTGAATTTTAGCTTCGTACCCATTGCCCGCTGCAAACTCTGCCAAAATTTGGAAGTGAATTTCGGATCCCTGTCCGAAACTATAGATTTCGGTACCCCGTGAAGTCTCACTATCTCCCTGACATATAACTCTGCCAACTGATTCACTGAAAATGTCGTTCTAACCGGCAGAAAATGAGCAGATTTCGTAAATCGGTCCACCACTACCCAGATGGAATCATGCAAACCCGTGGTCCTAGGTAACCCGACCACAAAATCCATCGCAATATCCTCCCATTTCCATTCTGGTAGGGTTAGAGGCTGCAACAACCCTGCTGGTCTCTGATGTTCAGCCTTGATCTGCTGACAAGTGAGGCATCTCGATACGAATTCTACCAAATTCTTCTTCATACCGCTCCACCAGAAGTACGGTTTCAAATCTTGGTACATCTTGGTGGTGCCGGGATGCAGAGAATACGGGGTAGAATGAGCCTCCTCAAAGATCTCATTCCTCAAGTCCACACTGTTCGGGACACAAACCCTGGCTTTATACAAAAGCATTCCACTGTCTGACACTGAAAAGTCTTTGGCCTGACCCGCCAATACCTCATCTCGGATCTTCACTAACTCCGGATCTGTCGTCTGAGCAACCTTTATTCTTTCTAACAGATCAGATTGCAGCGTTAAGTTGTGAAGCTGACCTACCACAAACTCAATGCTTGACCTAACCATATCCTCTGCTAGCTGAGGTGAGATCTGAACCATGCTAGCCACTTGCCCGGGACCCTTTCTGCTCAGAGCATCGGCCACTACATTGGCTTTCCCGGGATGGTAAAGGATCTCACAATCATAGTCCTTCACTAATTCCAACCAACGCCTTTGTCTCATGTTCAAATCTTTCTGAGTAAAGAAATACTTGAGACTTTTATGGTCGGTATAGATCTCGCACTTCTCCCCATACAGGTAATGCCGCCAAATCTTCAGTGCAAAAACCACTGCGGCCAATTCTAAATCATGAGTCGGGTATCGCTGCTCATAATCCTTTAACTGACGGGAGGCGTAAGCGATAACCCGATCGGCTTGCATCAATACGCACCCCAAACCCTGTTTGGATGCGTCACAATAAACCACGAACTTCTCCTTGTCCGAAGGCAAAGCTAGCACCGGAGCAGTAATCAACCTCTGTTTCAGCTCCTGAAAACTAGCTTCGCATTTATCTGACCAGATAAATCGCTGATTCTTCTTTGTAAGCTCGGTTAGGGGCATTGAAATTTTGGAGAACCCCTCCACGAACCTACGGTAGTACCCAGCTAATCCCAAGAAGCTTCGATCTCATCCTTGTCTTCGGTCTCGGCCAATCCCTGATGGATTCGATCTTCCCGGGATCCACCTTGATCCCGTCTTCACCCACAATGTGCCCTAGGAAGGACACCTGAGACAACCAGAACTCACATTTCTTGAACTTGGCGTAGAGCTTATGTTCTCGAAGTCGTGGCAGTACCATTTGAAGATGTAACTCATGCTCCTCTTCTGACTGAGAGTACACGAGGATGTCGTCGATAAACACAATCACACAGATATCGAGGAAATCCTTGAATACTCTATTCATCAGGTCCATGAATGCTGCAGGAGCATTGGTTAGTCCGAATGACATAACCAGGAACTCGTAGTGTCCATACCTAGTGCGGAAAGCCGTCTTTGGAATGTCCTCCTCTCGGATCCTCAACTGATGATAACCCGAACGGAGATCAATCTTAGAAAAGACCGTCTTCCCCTGAAGCTGATCGAACAAGTCATCGATCCTAGGTAATGGATATTTATTCTTCACCGTCAGCTTGTTCAACTCTCTGTAGTCGATGCACATCCTCATAGATCCATCCTTCTTCTTCACGAACAAAACCGGGGCTCCCCAAGGTGACACACTGGGCCGAATGAACCCTAAATCAAGCAACCCTTGGAGCTGAATCTTTAATTCCTTAAGTTCAGCTGGAGCCATCCTATACGGGGCTTTGGAAACCGGATCCACCCCTGGTGCCAAGTCAATCACGAAGTCAATCTCCCTCTGAGGTGGTAACCCTGGAAGTTCTTCGGGAAAAACGTCCAAAAATTCCCGAACCACACTGATATCCTCTGGCCGAATGGTGTCTGGCCGAGTGGTGTCCACCACCACGGCCAGAAACCCTAAGCACCCACCGTGCAATAGTTCTCTCGGCCGACATAGCCGAGATCACCGGGATCCGAGATCCCTGAACCGAACCCACAAATACGAACGGTTCTTCACTTTCCGGTTGGAAGACCACCATCTTCCTCTTACAATCAATGCTCGCCGAATATTTAGATAGGAAATCCATTCCTAAAATAATATCAAATTCGACTAAGCTCATCTCTATCAGATCAGCGCTTAACTCTCTACCATCTATCCTGATCGGCATAGACCTAATCCACCTATTGGAGATAACCAATTCTCCGCCGTGTAACGGGGTTCCAAACCCCGATTCATATCTATCAAAGGGTCTACCCAACTTACTAAAGACTACCGCCACATAAGAACGTGTAGCCCCCAGAATCAAACGACCGAATAAAGCGAGTCGTTAATAAAAATCTGACCTGTAACAACTGATGGGCCGGCATCCGCATCGGCTGCGTGATAGCGAACACCCTGGCTGGAGTGGGTATCGCTGGAGCTCTCGGTGCCTCTGGCCGGAGCTGGGGACATTCTCTCTTGAAGTGCCCGGGCATGCCACAATGAAAGCATCCCTGCCCCTTGCACTCGCCCCGATGGTGCCTCTTGCAGCTAGGGCACTCGGGATAGGAGAATCGGGTCTCATTACCACCAGGACGACTCCCTCTGTTCTGGTTCCCCCGGAACCTCTTGTTCTGGCTCGAGCCGCCGGAAGCGATGGGTGCCCTCTTCCTCGATCAATGGCCGAACCACTACTCCCCCGCCGAAGCCCGATGCGGGAGGGGTAGGAACTCCGCCACTAACCGAGATCTTGGGCTGATTCTGACATACACCCCACTGCGCCCTCAGCTCGCAGTGCCTTCTCCACCATCTGAGCATAGGTGGTGCTGTCGTCAGTGGTAATCATCAGGTCATGCCTGATCTTGGGATTCAACCCGTCCAGATACTTCTCCTTTCTGCTGAAGTCGGTCGGCACAATTCCCGAGGCTAACCTCGCCAACCGGTCAAACTGAGTAGTATACTCAGTGACACTCATGTTCTCCCGCTGGGTCAGGTGAACGAACTCTTTCCTCTTGGCGCTTCTAACCGCCTCATTGTAGTATTTCGCGTTGAAGAGTTCCTGGAACCTTTCCCAGGTCATGGTGGTGACATCGTGAATCTGAGACACCATGTCCCACCATACCAGGGCATCCTCCTGGAACTGAAATGTGGCGCACACCACTCTATCGTTACCGGTGACACCCATAAAGTTCAGAATTCTGGTGATCACCGTAAGCCACTGCTCGGCTTTCGACACATCTGGACCTCCCAGGAATACCGGAGGTGCTTGCTTCCGGAACCGCTCATACAATGGTTCCAATCTATGGGCCGCCACCACTATCTCGGCACAGGCGGCGAGGGCGTGCCACCTGGAACTACCGGCACCGGAACCGCAGAGCACCCCGCCGTCTCAACCTCTCGAATCTCGAGGTCTTGTTCTTCGATCCGGGCTTGCATCTCCGCAAACCGCAACTCCCGATTCGGGGCTCCACGATCGGCAGGGGAGCCTGGGCAGCCTGTGGCGGGTCCTCAACACCCCGACCACGAACCCTGCCTCGGGGACCTCTACCTCGGCCCCTAGCAGGTGGGGGAAACCGAGCTCCCTCTCCCTGATTCGACCCAACGGAGTTGCCCCGACTCCTGGTAGTCCGCCTGGCGTCCATCTAATTAGAACCGCCTGCGAAACCAAGAGTTGGCATATCAGGTCGTATTCAAGGCGAGCTTACTAATGCCGCTTAATTTGGAAATTAGAAATGAAACATGCGCCTATGCTACTATCAGGCTACTAACATGCTTCCTAACAGGCTTTTCTTTTTCATAACTGAATAAAATAAACTACTAAAGCAATAAAGGCTTACTGAACCGTGAACCGAGCTAACTGCTGATGATGATTGTACATGTCGTGACGATCTTCGAAGACAACACAGCGGCTACGATACCAAATTGTAACACCCTAACTATCTTAGGCGTATTACGTGATTTTTAAACGTACTGTGCAGCTTGTTGCTAATCAACGAGGTTTATGGAAAAACGTGATTAATTAAAATTTTGCTTTTTCATTAAACTTATAAACCATTTTACAAAAAGTCTCGGGATCCCGATTTATAAAAATATT
Organism: Cannabis sativa; assembly: GCF_029168945.1. Classification (NCBI taxonomy): domain Eukaryota; kingdom Viridiplantae; phylum Streptophyta; class Magnoliopsida; order Rosales; family Cannabaceae; genus Cannabis; species Cannabis sativa. The sequence goes on from NC_083607.1 coordinate 22,402,272, forward strand.
TACAAACGTTTTAACTGTTTAACTTTTACATCAAAATGAAAGTCGTCTAACGACAATTACAAAAAACTCAGCCCTGCTGTCCCGAGGATCGTACGCTCCAGGCCTAACCGCCCCGACATGTACAATCTCATATGCTCGGTCACGGTCCATCGCCCACGACCTTGCCTTTACCTACACATGAACATAAACCGTGAGTCGACGGACTCGGTAAGAAAAGCATAGTAATATCATACATAAAACCGATCGCCGTGTCCAACACGATGCGAGTCCCGCTACCGCCATGTCCAACATGGTGCGAGCACTACTGCCATGTCCAACATGGTACTGAGTTTTGAACGTTCAGGGGACGGTACTATTGACAAGTATCCTCCTGATCGGTCGAACCGGTCATACTCCGGCTGCTGGTCATACTCCAGCCTGTACCGACGGGATAGGTCAATAGCACTGAACCACCAACCAAGTGTCAGCCTGATCGGTCGAACCGGTCATACTCCAGCCTGTACCGACGTGACAGGGTTGGGTGGTTCGAAGCCTAAATACATATCTAATGTAATCTAGCAGGCTTCCTACATGCACGCTAAACATGTAATCTACATATGCATACTGTTATACTAATCTTACACGGATTCCGATTTCGGGTGTGCGAGTCAACCCGACCGGAACCGAAGCCGAACGGCGGACATCGGCTCCTAAACCATAAAAATCACAACGCTATAAGTGACACGCTAAATCACTTCCCGGGGACTAAAACTTGAAACTAAAAGTTTCCCTATCGATAAAAAGCATGGCAATACCCCTAAAAACCCAAAAACGAGGAAAACTAGGGTTCTGAAAAATCCCCAACCGGCAGACCGGTTGCCCAACCGGAATTCCGGTTCTGGGAAATTCTGAACCCCCATCCGGAATTCCGGATGCTCAACCGGAATTCCGGTTCCTCGCAGGCAGCAAACTAAAAATCTCCTAACATGACCAATTCGAACCCAATTGATCCCAAACTTTCCAGACTTGTTCTATATGCCCCAAATAACAATTCCAAGGCATCAAACCTACCCAGAAACCACACATGCAAAATTCACCATTGGAGCTCAAGCTTTGAGTTCCAAACTCAAGCTTGAGCAAAACCACCTAACATGCATCCTAACTTATTTAATTCTACTCAAGTAAGCATATAATCACCTCTGAAAACATACAGAAACATCCAGCAATTCACAGAAACAAAACATAGCATTTTCTCTCAAAATCACATATCTTCACATATAAACCTCTAGCATGCTCAACCTAGTAATCAAGCATCAAAACAACCCTAAACTAACATGCTTAAACTCAAAATAATAATAAGATTACAGCAGCAACAACACAACTATTCAAGCATGCATTTCATCTATTTTCACCATTTTTCTCAAGAAATTTAAAGAGAAGAAGACAAGAACCAACCTAGCTTGCAAAGAACCTTAAGAGATGATGAATAACCAGCCAAAATCAAAGGAGAAAAGCCCCCTCCTTGCTGCTCAAAGCTTGGCCGAAAGAGAGAGTGTTTGTGTGTGTGAGTTTTTGGAATTTTCTTTCAAAAAAGACTAAGTGTTGGAATTTTGGAAAAAAGGAATATAACACATTTTATTTCAGCCAAATAATCACTTAAATAATTATTTATTTTCCATTTAATAAACTCATATAAGACAAAACACTAATGGGGCAAAAAGACCATTTTGCCCTTCCACCATAAAATCACTAAAATCATACTAAAGGGGTATTTTTGGGACATTCTAAATTCCCGGCCATTCCCGACATTCCCAATGTCTAAAACCCGTCCCCAAAATACTAACATACTAAGTTGTGATTTCTACTAAGCCAAACGCCGCGTTCCAAAATACCGGACACCGGAAATGCGAAATATAAAAGCTACTGATGACATAATTATGCATATCTGAATTCCGTAAATAACAATGATAAATTATCTAAATAGCTATAAATAATTTCCTGATTAACATAAATAACAGCTAATTTCCAAATTAACTAAGCGGGCTTTACAAAGAAGCTTAGAATAAACCAATCATAACGATTTTTCCTCTTTAGAGTTTTTTTCTCGGCAAAGGGCCTCTCCACCTATTTGGTATACTCTCCTGATTCCTGAATGTGGATATATTGATATGAGTATTATTATTGGTTATGTTTTTGGACTGCGTGTATTGATATTGCTCTATTTTATGAATTTATTTGGTTCTGTATAGATTGGTGTCATATATCATCGAATATGGATTGTGCTAGTATTGTTACTGTTGCATATTGTAGTTTAGGTGTTTTATTAAATGACTCAAAGAAAAAACTATAGCTGATTTTTCATAATTGTGTCTTCTTATATGCTTCTCATGTTTATTTTATTCTTTTTGTTAAATTTAATATGAATTTGGGATTTTAATATTGTTGCAGCCAGAGATAGAGGCACCAACGTAGATATAATGGATTACTTTTGACAATGGAATTTTTATGTACTAAATTGTTCTATATATTGTAAGTTCATGAGAATTGAATTTTGGTAAAGGGATTTTGTGTGTTGTCCAAGTGTGAATGAATGAGTGATTAGGGAATTGGAAAATGCCAACTTCTTATGATTGTGCTTTTGTTATATCAAAATTGATTTAGATATATGGTCTTTATGGTGTGGATATATTGTAACAATTACTATGTCAATATAAATAGTATTAAATAATCTTTTAGAAGTTGTGTCATTGAAAATCAGTTCTTAGCATTTGGCAAACATAACTAATTATAAATTTGACATCCATTTGAGATTTGTATTTAGTGAAATTTGAACCCTATTGGAATGGATTTTCTTTTCTTTTATTCTTCAGTTTAGTGATAGAGTAAACATTGAGTAGTTTCAAACCATCAAGTATTTTATTATTGGATATACATATATTATTGTTGTTATGTTTTGAGCTGAATTTATTTAACTACAACTTTTTATTTTATTTTTATTTTTTCTTTTAATTTTTTTTCAAGCAAATTGTGCCTCCCGTGCTGAATTCATTTTCTGGCCAAGACAGTTGAGTCAGATATTATGCTTGTGAAGCTCTATACAATATTGAAAAGATGAGTGGTAGGTGACTCACTTAATTATGATAACTCCCCGTATTGATATTGTATGTGATATGTATTCTTGTTTTTTGAGCAGGTTGTGTAAGAGGAGATTTTATCATATTCTTTAATCAGATTTTTGATGCTTTATGTAAGCTTTCAGTCGACTCAAATGCTAATGTACAGAGTGCTTCTCATCTTCTAGATCAACTTTTGAAGGTGGCTTATTATTTGAATCCTTCTGATATTGATTGCATTTTCAAATTCAATCTTTAGCTAGTTTCCTCTATTTCATTCTTATTTCAATTATTTCTTATTGTGGCATAGGATATTGTTACTGAAAGTGATCAATTCATGCTTAGTCCTTTCTCTTCGAAATATTCTATTATTTGGATTGTACGGTTCGAGAACCAGGAGGTAGGAGACAAATACAGAAAATCCCCAGAACACTCAGGAGGAACAACCTGGGAAAACTATGGATGTTCCAGAAGACAAACAATAGAATAATCAAACACCTCGTCGAGGAGTACCTCAAAGACCCTAGGGATTTGCAAATCAGGGGAATGAAAATAATGACGTGCCAGAGTCTTCTCGTAGAAATGAGAACATAAGGCAACCCAGAACTAGGGAACAGGAGATCCCTCCTAATAACGAGAGAAATCTTGGGACACAACCTGAGACAAGTGGGTTACCACCGAGACACCCCCAACGTCCTTCTCGAACTGATAGGGAGGAGGCATACACATACCCCGGCCGGGGGGGGGGGTGTATCTAACCTTTCCCGAAGGACAAGGCCTGTGCAGGACAAGGCAAGTTCTAGCTTGGGACATACAAGATCCTGAGAGTACAGTCGATCAAAAAGACATACGCGAGGAGGAGATAAACCTCACCTTAATTATGATCGAAAAAGTATGAGTAATACGAGGAGCTATCAATCTGAGAGTTACTTAGATACAAGGTTTGTGAGCAATCATGATCAAAGATAGCCAGATCTTTGTGAACATTTGAATCAAAGACAACCCTATTTACACGAGCGCTTAAATCAGAATGCACCTGATTTACGCCAACAACTTAATGCTAATCGAAAGCAAGAAGATCCAATCTAATTGTGAATCATTGAGTTGGAAGATAAATTCAGAAGATACAAAGATGGGGAATATGGGAAACTGCCTGGTTATGACTCGGATGAAGAACACGAGCCTTTCCTTCCAGACATTAAGAACTCTAAATTTCCCCAAGGATTCAAAAACCCTCACGTCTCGCCGTACGATGGGACTTCAGCCCCAGTCGCCCACCTCAACAATTTCAATACCATAATGCGAGCCAGCAATGTCTCGAATAAATTACGTTGTATTTTGTTTCCCACCTCCCTGACTGGAGCAGCGAGTAGCTAGTTAAATAAGTTTACCCATTATTTAATTACTTCTTGGGAACAGCTGTCTAAGGATTTTAAAAAACAATTTCAGCTTCCGGGAAGGAAGGCTAAAGCTATATAAAAATTCAAGCTTATACTTCACTTGAAAGGATTAGTTAGAATGCATCACGAGGGGTAGGATAGACTTCAAGCATCCCTTTCGTTCAAGGAAGGAGGGTTGAAGACGTATCGTACCCCCAGTGATCTTTCTTGAACGAACGTGCTTACGAGAGTAATGTTGAATTTTTATGTAACAAACTTTGGCTTCTGGAAAGGAAAGCTGAAGTTGTATGAATATTCAAGCTTAGACTTCGCTTGAAAGGATCAATGGAAAGTATCTCGAGGGGTAGGGTAGACTTAAAGCAGCACCTTTGTTCCGGGAAGGAGGGTGGAAGACGTATCGTACCCCCGTTGATCTTGCACAAACATGCATGTAAGAGTCATGTTGAATTTTTATATAACAAGCTTCAACTTCTGGGAAAGAAGGCTGAAGTTGTATAAAAATTCAAGCTCAGACTTCACTTGAAAAGATCAATGGGTGGAAGAGTCTTTGGCAGTAAAGCAGACTTCAAGCTGTCCCTCCCTTCTGTGATAGATTGTTGAAGCCACGCGTCACTCCCAATGATATTCCACACTTGGAGAGCATGTCGGTATGAGTCTCCTGGGCCTAGGGAAAGTCTAGGAGGTGCATGCTTATACCTTTAGGATCTCTTGGGTAGTCAATCTCCTTCAGTGAAGTGCGGTGGCATTTGAGGGTCACTAAAGCGAGAACTCAGACTTCCAGCAGGATAAGCTTATCACAAGGACTCCCTAACTAGTTTATAATGTCTCGAGTTGCTTCCTTCTTATGTAACCCCAGGGAGGCAATCACACGAGGCGACAGGGATGGCGCTGAGCGAAGTATGCTAAAAATGGCCTATTCCTACAAACAGTACCATAACCAGGCCTCATTGGTAACCTAGCAGACACCGATGGTATTGATGGTCTCCTCTCAGCATGTGCCATTCCAGGATTTTTTTCCAAACAACTTCACCACCTAGAGACAAGGCGGGAGAAGTGGTTGTCAAAAAACAAAGTCAAAAAACAAATCCGACCTCCATGGCGGCACCAGCGTTGTAGTCTCTAGCTAGATAGAGTCGTTACATTCGATGACCCTTTCTGAGTTAGTTGGCGTAACTGCATCGAGTCATAGCTCCTTAGTCTGGCCCGAGCGCCTCTCATACTACTCCGTATGTGCATGGCGGCACGACGAGGGATCTGAGCCTCGGGACATCGGTAGTCGACCTTGCCCCCATGGTGATCGCTGGCCAGATCTGAGCCTCTAAGGACAAATATTAGTGCATCACGTGTTTCACGACTACGTGCACTCGTCCTTGTCACTCTTTTTGAGTAGATTGAGGCATCGAGTCTCTTTATGGGCAACATGTCGGCTTTGCACCTTTCTGGCCTTTGGCCAGACCTCAACAAGCTATCAAGAGATCTACCTTCTTTTCTTGAACGAAGCATTTTTTAGCTCTCAATGAAAGTATCAAAATTTTTACTGAGTTTTTCGGTAACTGAATAATTATAGAGCTTAAGAAAGTAATAAATGCATAAATAACAAGATTATAGACAATAGATTTTTACGTGGTTTAGGCGTTAAATATCCTTAGTCCACGAGTCCATTTTATTAGACTCTTTGGCCGGTGACTATTTATACAAATACAAAAAGGATGGACTTTTACTCCGATCCACCATGTTCCTCTTGAAGAAGAGAAAGCTTAGTAGGAATATTTTAGAGTTAATAATGGAGTTACAGTAATGTGTTTTACAGAGAATCAATCTTTACTTTTAAGGTGAAGAGCCAAAATGGAGGAAAGGAGAGAAGTCAAGCTTCGAAATTGGAAATCAAAGTCCCCCTGCCTTGTGTGTCTTCGAGAGTATTTATTGGTCGATCCCCTCGCATGGGCTGTCGTTCATGGATCTTCATAAGGATAAACCCCCACCATTGGATTTGTAGGTAGTATATTTTCCATGTGGTCTTTACCGATGTCAGATTATACTGGCGGTACTGGCGGTGCTTAGGATGCCTGTCATTCTAGGGCCATTCTCATTTGAATTACTCTTACTCCTAGTCGTCGGATCGTTTAACACAGTACACAAGGATACACGTGCTCTGTATGGTAGCGTGGTCTAGAAGACAACCTTTGACATCATACAAGGAAAAGACCCACCATTGGGTTCGTAGCCTAACACGCGTGGGCTGAGCTTCCGCAGGTCAAAAGTGTGCCCCGGATTGGTGCATTTCAATGGGAGGCCCATATCCTTCGTGGGAGCAAAAGGTCCTGTCTTCTAAAACATCAAGAGTCGCTAGCTCGCGGACATTTCTCTCGTGACCCGCATTCGGGAAGACTTCTTTGATAGAGAATGGTTCCGCGAAGTTGGGGCCTCTATCTTCCTAGAGCGCGGAGCGAGGGCCTTGGCGACTTAATGACTCCTTGGCCTTTCCTAATTAATTTCCACATGTCATGTTTGCGAAAATGCGGATAACATAGTTAAATATATATATATATTTAAATAAATTTAAAATTAGATAAAATTTAATATATTTAAAAAATATAATTGAATTGTATTTTGTTTAAATTTATAATTATTATTTAAATTAATAATTTAGTAATAGTAACTCTAATAAATTCTAAAACATGCATTGCATACTTAGTAATATTAAATATGATTATATAAAAGAAAGTGTTGTTCTTTTTGAAAATATTACAATTATAATTTAAACTTCAAATATTTTTCTTATTTTTTACCTCTTGTATTAATTTGTATTTTTCAATATTGCATTTTAAATTTAAATTCATTGAAAATATCTAGAAAAAAAAATATATATTTCTATAATTAATTTTTTACTCAATCCACACATCTCTAAAAAATATATTTGTATTATTTTTTGATTTTTTAAATAATAAAATTAAAAAGTGTTTACGTTTCTTAAAGAGCCACTTTTGTAACACTGTTACCTTTTGCCGTTATCAAAATACTATATTTTTATTTTTATTATAAAAAATAAAAAAGTGTATGATATTTTAAAAAAAAAATCAAAAGAATTATAAAATTAAAAGTGTTACGGTTAAATTAAAATTATAATTAATAATAAATTTAAATATTATTATATTATATATATTATGATATTTTTATTGAATAATTTTTTTTTTTTAAAAAAAAAGACAAAAATGAATTATACTATTAAAAATATATAATTAAAATACAAATTAAAAATATAGTTAAGTATATGTACACTTAATATTAACATAATATATATGTCTTTATATATATAAATCCGACTTGAAAACAAACATACCTTTAAAACTTGTTGTCAATTTATATAATCCTACAAATAATCTAATGATTCTAAGGAGATTATATAGGGAGGAGCTATCTACTCCGAGTATATATATCTTTATGCTTATTGTTTACTACATGAGGACATTAATAGTATAACACACCTAGTGGAAGCTGAAGACAGAGTTTGTCCATTGAATTTGATTTCAAAATAATATGCATGTGCGGAAGTGGCACATGATTACAATAAATGTTAACATTATTATATTAACATAGATATTTATAGAGATTTATAATATAATATAATATCACTATTAAAAAAATTGGTTTATCACAAAGATTTTAAATAATTGGGTAAAGTATTTTTTTTTTGTTGGTTTTTATAATCGTTGCCTATTCGATCCTCGCAGAATGAGAAAAACTAGCGACAATTCAAAACCGTCGCCATTTTCTCTTTCTCAAATGTTTAAAACTATCACCTATAATAAGGTATATACGCAACGGTTTATAACTCTGTCTAGCTAATACTATACTCAATTTCAATTCTATTAGCATCAACTATCAAGCATATATAAAAGTGTTTACAAAAGAAAATACATTCTTTAAATTTTAAAATCTCAACTTCAAATGTCGTCTAGTATTGCTTCAAAGAAAGACTTAACAATATATCTGTACATTCTAAAAAAAAAAATAACATTAATGAATAAGCATTTTAGACTTGTAAAAGATAACCTACCATATTGCAAACACATTAACACAAAAAAAAAAAAAAAAAAAAAAGACAAAACAAATCTTTTAATTATTCTAATATATCAAATAAACTTTGTAAAATTAAAATTTAAAACTAAACATTACTTAAACTATGCAAAAGTTATATTAAACTATACTAATCTTTTTTCCCTAAACAATTAAACTTACACTAAAACTTTTATTTACTTAAACTACATTACATTTATTTTATTTTTTCTAGTAATAAATTAAACATTAACATTAAAATTAAAATGCTATAAAAAATTTATAAATCCTTTTAAATCAAAATTTTAATTCTAAATATACTAAAGATATTTTCTAAAAAATTAGCTTACAATATCACTTAAAATAAAATAAATTTCACAAAAAAATCAAAATATAGAGAGTTATATTTTTAAAAACATAAACATTAGCTATCTTTATCAAAATAAAATTTGAATACTTGGCATATTTAATTTAACTAACAAATATACCTTTATTCAAATTAAAATATTTACAAATATATAAACTTTACATCTAAAAGAAAAAATATTTATGTATTTTTACCCCAATCTAATATTTTTAGTAAAATTTATCCTAATTCTATCAAAATTTCGACAATATAACAACTATAATTGGACATTCCCGAAAATTTTAAACATGCAAAAAAATAAGAAATAAAACAATACAAAAGAAACAAAATAATATTAACAATACAAAAATTATTCACCCATCCCACCGCAATATAATTAGTCGCAGAACTTACTTTACTACAGATGAATATCTAAAATATTCAAACTCCACTATATAAAGAATTTTAAGATTTCAATGATTAAACATTTCTATAATAAAGATAGTTATTTTTACACTCTTCAATCAACATCAAGAACCTGATGTCTAAAAAATAATAAAAATAATAATATTGATTGAATTCTAAATTTTACAACTAATATCAATATTTATATATAAATATGTATGTACTAATTAAAAATAAATATATATTACTAATAATAATAATAAGGAGCCACTCTTGAAAGTTTGCCAAAAAAGGAAGAGAAGCTCAACGAAGTTTAACAATGACTAGCACAATCAATAATATATATGTACATAAAAATAGTGTCAATAACAATTTAAATAAAAATAAATAATTGAAACAAAAAAGTTTCCTTCACAATTTAATAAAACTTAAAAGAAAATTAAAATAATAGATAAATAATTAATAAAAACTTATTTTTTTAATAATTAAACAATTAATATAATCTAAAAAAAATATTTTTTATTACCTAACAACAAATAATTCAAATCATTTTTTTATATTACGTAACAACAAATAATCTAAACTAAATATTTTTCCAAATATCTAAATCAAAAACTAAATAATTAATCTAAATGAAATATTTTTTAATACCCAATTTAAAAATAATTAATTAATTCATCTAACTATCTATTAATTAAATAAATAGGTATAAATATATATCTTGTAATTATATATATTCAATATATATTAAATATATAAAAATTAATATTATATATACGGTATATATACGTAATAAAAATATAAATATATAAATTATTATTAATATATATTTTTGGAGACACCACCTACGGTAACCAGTGAAGGAAGAGGCGGTGAACGGCAAGAGAGAGAGGGAGAGATGAAGCGAGATGTGAGAGAGAGGGAGACTGAGAGAGAGAGAGGGAGACTATGGGTGGGTGGGTGGAGGCAAGAGAGACGAGAGAGAGAGAGAGAGAGAGAGAGAGAGAGAGAGAGAGAGAGAGAGAGAGAGAGAGAGAGAGAGAGAGAGAGAGAGAGAGAGAGAGAGAGAGAGAGAGGGTAACTGAAATGACGAAGAAAAAAAGGCGAGATATTTATACCCTAGGATTTTGTTTAAATCGTCGGGTATAACCCCGACTAAAATGTTACGTTTTAACTTAAAACTATCACCTATTTCTATAGTGAGTGTTATAAACTGTCGAGAATACACAATGTTTCCGAACAGTTTAAAATAATCATTTAAATTTATTAGCGGCGGTACCTCAAAGAAAGTGTTTTTAGAACCGTTGCGAATACTCTTTTTTGTAAAAGTGTATAATATAATATATGGAGATTTATGTGGTAGAGACTTTTTCTTTTTTGCTCTCACTAAATTAGTGTTTGAAAATTTTTAAGCAACACACGCAATTAATTGTTTTAAACTCTATTTAAAAAAAAAAAAAACATAGTAAATCATTCAAATTAAATATTTCAAAAATTTGTGAGATATTGCTATAATTAAAATTAATTAAAAGAGTTGGCATCATTGAAACTTCGGAGGACCCCAGAATTCAAAGAGTTGGCATCATGAAATGGCTGCCCCCCCTTCTGGATGGGTGATGTGTAATACAGATGTGTCAATCGGCAAGTCTCAAGCAACAAGGGCTGCTGTTTTTAGAAATGAAGTTGGGATCTTCACCAACTGCTTCACCTTCCGTTTGGCTGTCTGTCAGCCATTTATTGGAGAGATCATAACTCTATGCATGGGAGCCGAGAAAGTGGTCAAGTAAGGCTATAAGAAAGTGATCTTCCAAAGTGACACCTCCAATGCGATCTCCGCTCTGAAAACAAAATTACAAGAAATTGGATCTCTTCATCACAACATTCAGGATCCGGTACAGAATTTCATCCGATCATTGGTTAACTTCACTTTGTTGGAAGCCTCTTGAATTCCGAGGAAACACAACGTGGCCCATTTGGTGGCTAAGTGGGCAAATCACAACAACTCATTTGGGTGGTTGGATTTGTCTATTGAGGATGGTCCCTTACACTCTGTCCTTACAGAGATAGGCTGACTTAAATTCTCTTTTTCGGTTTTGTTTAGTTGGTTTAGTTAGTTTTCTTTCCTTTATTTTTTAGCTTGTTTTCCTTTGGGGTGTTGTTGCCCTGTTTGTTTTGTCTCGTTCCCTGGGGCTTCTAGGGATTCCACTAATCAAAAAAAAAAAAAATAATTAAAATTTATTGTGGAATGAACTATAATTTCTTCCATTACCTGAAATAAAATGTTGCTATAATTAAGCAAAAGTAAATGTATTAGGAGTGTTGTTGTCAATACTTATTTCATCCTCTTTCTTCATATCTATGTCTACAAACACATGCTAGAGAATTCTTGTATTTTTTTTTTGTACTGGTATACTTAACGACGTAGTACTTTACTGACACTAGAGTTCTTCTATTGATATCGGAGTTCTTGGTACTCAACTTAACCATATGTGATTGAAAAACTTTAAATTATTTTTTGACACTGTAAATTATTAAATGTTTTTAAAAAATTTATAGTAATACTATTATAACTATAATGAACACCGCCAAATGAAAAAAAGTAGAAAAATATTTTGTTCGGTATATTTAAAGTGAATTATAAGAAAGAAGATATAATTTACACTCCACACAAAGATAAAATAAAAAAAATACGTAAATAGCGGTACAAGTATCTAAAATTTTGAGTTTGCAAGCTGTATAAATTTAATTACTTTTTTTAGCTCATAAGTATCCAATGTTTGTAAAACTATAATTTTTCTCCAATTTTAATTTATTAAAAAAAATATTAAAATAATTGATATTACATGTTTCCGTTCAAACCCAATATACTAGAATCTAGACAAACTATGTGCCCTATTTAAGACAATAACAGAGCAAGTATAGATAAAATTAGAAAAAAATTATAGTTTTATAAATATTAAGTACTTTTGTTATAAAAAATTATTACATATATAGTTTTTACATACTCAAAACTTAAGATACTTATGTCACTATTTACCTAAAATAAAATAAGTTGTGTCTAGCAAAAATTACGGCAACATTGGGTGATATCTATCACTAAATGCGCTAGCTCGCGTGCATGCACTAAATACACCAACATGATCACATTAATGCCCTAATTTGACCTCACTTGCGATACAATATATTTATACATATATAAAAATATTCCCACAATATAATAGTCTCCCTTCACAATATTAATAAAAAATATCTGTAACTGTAAAGATTTTGAAGAATAGAACATACATAATTAGAAAATGTCCTGTATAGTGGCACTGGAAATTTGAAGCAATTATTGGAGATCAGCTTAGTAAACGTCATAGCAGTGTATGGTGATCATGTATATACAGACATATATAGTGCCGGATTTTCCTTCTTCACTGAATTATATAACCTACATTTACTCAGTCAATCGATCGGTTGAATTTGTTCTATTCCAAAAGATGAACGAATGTTAAGAACAAGGTAGGATATATGTTATACTATAGAAGTTTGAAGTTGTTACATATTTAACTATTAATAGGGCCTGTTTCAAAAAAAAAAACTATTAATAGGGCGGGTCCTAAAGTATATGGGGGCCTAAGGCGAAATCAAATTTCGGATCCCCTATAAATATAATCACTACTATAATGTAAGCCTTTAGCTTCCCTTTTTCCAACCCAATTTATAAAAAGGGAAGCTAAAGGGGGTGAAAATATCTGCATTGACATTTAGAGGCGGTTTTTTGGTAAAAACCGTAAGTATAGAATGTATATATATCTATGCCGTCGGTTGGGGGTTGAGAAAATTAGAGTTTTTTATATAACCCTATGACGTCGGTTATTAGATATTAACCGACGCCATAGGTGCCACCTTTATTCGACACGTGGCACCTATGGCATCGGTTAATACCTAATAACCGACGCCATAGGGTTATATATCAGACCCTTTCTGCTTCGTCTTCCTCACTTCCTCATTTCACACCTTGCTAAACACGAAGAACAACCACCCACAGCAGCCCCAAACCCACGAAAAAACCCTCGCCAACCACCACTAAAACAACCTCATTCTCCCTCATTTCTTAACTATTTTACCCCATTTTTGTCTCAAAATCTTCTATTTTCTATACCTAAACCTATACTGTTAAAAAGTTTAGTTTTTTTCCCCTATATATACCAAACCGAACCTATTGTAAAGAAAGGTGGTGGGTATAACTCCGGCCACCGATTTTAGCGGAGAAAACGTTGAGTCTCAACGTCTATTAAGGTATAAATATGCTTTCTCTTCATTTTATTTATGTACATTGGTATTATTTCGTTTTTATAAATTTTTTTAGAATTTTTTTATTTTATTAATATTATATTGTGTGTGTTCTAGAGGTGGTCGGATTTTTGTAGCATTTTATCGCCGGATTGCGTTTATAAGGTAAATATTTATTAACTTGATATATAGTATATATGTATATATTTTCTGTTTTATAATTGAATATGTGTTTATATATATCTTCTGTGTATATACTATTTGTGTATTTTGTGTATTTGTATTGTATATATATTTGTTGTGAATGAGAATGCGAGGTAGTAGGAATTTAATTAGTTTAGAGATAAAATTTTTAAAATAATGGTAGTGTGAATATATAATTGATTATATATGTATATATATTTATATGTTATTTTTAAAAAAATTAACTATGGAAATTAGTAACTAGCTAGTAACTTGCTATTTTGTTTAATAACTAGTGAGTAATTTAATAATTAAAATTTTAAATTGGTTGTATATTGCATTAAGTTATAGGTTGTGTGCTAATATTTGAGGGTCGACATATTTCGGTGTTGATCGGATTTGCAGTAGGTATATCCATCCGCTAACCTTTTGTTAATATAATTAAGGGTAAATACCATTTTGGACCCTTTGTTTTACAAAAGTTACCAATTGGACCCTGTGTTTTGTTAAATGACAAAATGGACCCTGTGTTTTGTTAAATAGTACAAATAGGACCCTGAATTGATTTTTTGTCAAAATAAAGTTTAATTATAATCCGATCTAAAAGTGCTATGACAAAACTGTTTACATTTTTTGTATCTGTTCTTATAAAGCATTGTCTTCAAGTTGGTTGTATTAAAAAAAAAAGTCGTCAAAAATTAAGCTCAGGGTCCTATTTTTACTATTTTAGAAAATAAAGGGTCTATTTTGTCATTTAACAAAATACAGGGTCCAATCTGTAATTTTTGCAAAACACATGGTCCAAAATGGTATTTACCCTAGAATTAATTATCAATGCATGCTTAGTTGAGTTTGAATATCTTAAATATTCATCCGTAGTGAAGTAGATTCCGCGAATACATGTACTGCGGTCGGATGGGTGGATAAATTTTGTATGTTTATGTTAGTTTCTTTGTTCTGTATTGTTATATTTGTTTTGTTTGTTACTTTAGGCACTTTTAAAATTTTTGGGAACGTCCAATTACAGTCATTATGCTGCCAAAATTTCGGTAGAATTTGGATCAAATTTTATTATAAAAAACATAAATGTTAAAGGAAAAGTACATAACATAAATAACTAGGTTATTACTCGGTAGTTGTAAGAAATTAGGTGACATAACTCATTCATATTTGACTCAAAACATGTTCGTGTTAGTAGGTCTTTATATTTGACTCAAAACATGTCCGTGAAATTAGGTGACATTTGTTTTGTTTGTTACTTTAGGCACTTGTCTTGTATAATCTAATTGATGTGTCTATGCATTTATTATACTTAGTAGGTCTTTATATTTGACTCAAAACATGTTCGTGTTAGTAGCATGATTATTAATGTCAAAGTTCATATTTGAAAGGTTCTCAAATTTTGTTTATTAATGGTATTAGGAAAATGTTATTAATATGTTTAAATTTTTTAGAAACGTTCAATTATAGTCGTTATGCTGCCGAAATTTTGGTAGAATTAGGATACTATTTGATTTTAATTTCTCTTAAACTTGGTTGTCAGGATTTTATCGGAAGTTATTTTATCGGAAGTCAAGTACATAATTTGTAAAGCCCGCTTAGTTAATTTGGAAATTAGCAGTTATTTATGTTAATCAGGAAATTATTTATAGCTATTTAAATAATTTATCATTGTTATTTATGGAATTCAGATATGCATAATTATGTCATCAGCAGTTTTTATATTTCGCATTTCGGATTGTCCGTATTTTGGAACTCGGCGTTTGGCTCAGTAGAAATCACAACTTAGTATGTTAGTATTTTGGGGACGGGTTTTAGACATTGGGAATGTCGGGAGTGGCCGGGAATTTAGAATGTCCCAAAAATACCCCTTTAGTATGATTTTCATGATTTTATGGTGGAGGGGCAAAATGGTCTTTTTGCCCCATTAGTGTTTTGTTTTGTATGATTTATTAAATGGAAATTAAATAATTATTTATGTGATTATTTGGCTGAAATAAAATGTGTTATATTCTTTTTTTTTTTTCCAAAATTCCAACACTTAGTCATTTTTGAAGAAATTCCAAAAAACACACACACACAAGCTCTCTCTTTTCCTCTCTTGTTCGGCCAAGCTTGGGGAGCAGCTAGGGCTGGATTTCCTTGTTGATTTCAAGTCATTTTAGCAAGATCATAGTGATTGTTAGTTGAGGTAATTCTTGGCTTAAGTTCTTACTTGTTTTTATTGAAAAAAATGATGAAAAGTGATGAATGCATGCATGATTTTAGTTGATTTTGGCTGCTGTGTTTTGAGGTTAATTTGTGTGATTCAAAGCATGTTTATGTGATAAATAATTGGATTGTTTGAAGCATGCTAGATAGGGTGTTCAAAGCTTTTAGTTTCTTTGTTAAAAAGTTATGAATTTTGAGAGAAAATGCTATGTTTTGTTTCTGTGATTTGCTGGATGTTTCTGTTAGTTTGCAGAGGTATTTTTATGCTTAGTTTAGTAGAATTAAGCTTGTGGATTGCTTGTTTATGTGGTTTTGCTCAAGCTTGAGTTTGGAACTCAAAGCTTGAGCTCCAATGGCAAAATTTGTGTATGTGGTTTCTGGGTAGGTTTGATGCCTTGGAAATGTTTATTAGGGTCTATTTAGCAGGTCTGGAAAGTTTGGGATCAATTGGGTTCGAATTGGTCAAGTTAGGAGATTTTTAGTTGGCTGCCTGCGAGGAACCGGAATTCCGGTTGAGCATCCGGAATTCCGGATGGGGGTTCAGAATTTCCCAGAACCGGAATTCCGGTTGGGCAACCGGTCTGCCGGTTGGGGATTTTTCAGAACCCTAGTTTTCCTCGTTTTTGGGTTTTTAGGGGTATTGCCATGCTTTTTATCGATAGGGAAACTTTTAGTTTCGAGTTTTAGTCCCCGGGAAGTGATTTAGCGTGTCACTTATAGCGTTGTGATTTTTATGGTTTAGGAGCCGATGTCCGCCGTTCGGCTTCTTCCGGTCGGGTTGACTAAGACACCGAAATCGGAATCCGAGTAAGATTAGTATAACAAGATGCATATGTAGATTACATGTTTAGCGTGCATGTAGGAAGCCTTTGTTAGATTACATTAGATATGTATTTAGGCTTCGAACCACCCAACCCCGTCACGTCGGTACGAGTGCCGGAGTATGACCAAGAATGAGTATGACCGGCTCGGCCGTCAGCCGACACCGGTTGGTGGTTCGAGCTTATTGACCTATCCCGTCGGTACAGCCGGAGTATGACCAGCGGCGGAGTATGACCGGTTCGACCGATCGGGAGGATACTTGTCAATAGTACCGTCCCCCGAACGTTCAAAACTCGGCACCATGTTGGACATGGCGGTAGTGCTCGGCACCATGTTGGACATGGCGATGGCGGGACTCAGTATCGTGTTGGACACGGCAGTCAGTTTTATGTATGATATTAGTATGCTTTTCTTACTGAGTCTGTCGACTCACAGTTTACGTTCATGTGTAGGTAAAGGCAAGGCTGTAGCTGATGGACCGTGACCGAGCATTTGAGATTGTACATGTCGGGGCGGTTAGGCCTGGAGCGTACGATCCTCGGGACAGCAGGGCTGAGATTTTGTAACTGTCGTTAGACGACTTTATTTTGATGTAAAAGTTGAACAGTAAAAACGTTTGTAAATATTTTTATAAATCGGGATCCCGAGACTTTTTGTAAAATGGTTTATAAGTTTAATGAAAAAGCAAAATTTTAATTAATCACGTTTTTCCATAAACCTCGTTGATTAGCAACGAGCTGCACAGTACGTTTAAAAATCACGTAATACGCCTAAGATAGTTAGGGTGTTACAATTTGGTATCGAGCCGCGGGTTGTCTTCCGAAGATCGTCACGACATGTACAATCATCATCAGCAGTTAGCTCGGTTCACGGTTCAGTAAGCCTTTATTGCTTTAGTAGTTTATTTTATTCAGTTATGAAAAAGAAAAGCCTGTTAGGAAGCATGTTAGTAGCCTGATAGTAGAATAGGCGCATGTAACACCCTAACTAACTTAGGCGTATTACGTGATTTTTAAACGTACTGTGCAGCTCGTTGCTAATCAACGAGGTTTATGGAAAAACGTGATTAATTAAAATTTTGCTTTTTCATTAAACTTATAAACCATTTTGCAAAAAGTCTCGGGATCCCGATTTATAAAAATATTTACAAACGTTTTTACTGTTTAACTTTTACATCAAAATAAAGTCGTCTAACGACATTTACAAAATCTCAGCCGTGCTGTCCCGAGGATCGTACGCTCCAGGCCTAACCGCCCCGACATGTACAATCCCATAAGCTCGCTCACGGTCCATCAGCAACTGCCTTGCCTTTACCTACACATGCAACGTAAACTGTGAGTCGACAGACTCAGTAAGAAAAGCATAATAATACTCATACATGATACTAACTGCCGTGTCCAACACGATACTGAGTCCCGCTACTGCCATGTCCAACATGGTACTGAGCCACTACTGCCATGTCCAACATGGTACTGAGTTCTGAACGTTCATAGGGACGGTACTATTGACACGTAACAACCTGATCGGTCGAACCGGTCATACTCCGCCGCTTGGTCATACTCCACTGTACCGACGTGTTACTATATCCTCCCGATCGGTCGAACCGGTCATACTCCGCCGCTGGTCATACTCCAGCTGTACCGACGGGATACGTCAATAGTACGGAACCACCAACCAAGTGTCGGCTGATCGGTCAAGCCGGTCATACTCCGCCGTCGGTCATACTCCAGCCTGTACCGACGTGACAGGGTTGGATGGTTCGAAGCCTAAATACATATCTAATGTAATCTAGCAGGCTTCCTACATGCTCGCTAAACATGTAATCTACATATGCATACTGTTATACTAATCTTACCTGGATTCCGATTTCAGGTGTGCCGGTCAACTCGACCGGAACCGAAGCCGAACGGCGGACATCGGCTCCTAAACCATAAAAATCACAACGCTATAAGTGACACGCTAAATCACTTCCCGGGGACTAAAACTCGAAACTAAAAGTTTCCCTATCGATAAAAAACATGGCAATACCCCTAAAAACCCAAAAACGAGGAAAACTAGGGTTCTGAAAAATCCCCCATCCGGAAGTCCGGTTGCCCAACCGGAATTCCTCGGGAAAATACGAACCCCATCCGAATTCCGGATGCTCAACCGAATTCGGTTCCTCGCAGCAGAACCAAAAATTCACATATCTTGACCAATTCGAACCCAATTGATCCCAAACTTTCCAGACCTCTTCCATAGGTCCCAAACAACAATTCTAGAGCATCAAACCTACCCAGAAATCCCACATGCCAAATTCACCATTGAAGACCAAGCTTTGAGTTCAAGAACTCAAACTTGGTTAAACCCACTAGCATGCACCCTAGCCTAGTTAATTCTACTTAACTAAGCATAGAAATACCTCTGCAAACTAACAAAAATACCCAGCAATTATACAGAAACAAAACATGCATTTTCTCACAAAATCATCAATTTTCACATATAAAATAAAAGCTTGAACAACCTAGCTACTCATGCTTCAAACAACTCATTTAACATCAAAAATCATGCTTTGAATCCATAAACTAACAACAAGATTACAGCAGCAAGAACATTTCACAATCACATGCATTTTCAACACTTTTCACTTGAAATCTCAAGAAAACTAAATAGAAAAAGCAAGACAAGATTTACCTTGAAGAAAACACACTTTGATCTTGCTAAAACACTAGAAATCACCCACAAAAATCCCAGCCTTGAACCCTCCAATCTCAGCCGAAAGAGAGGAAAAGAGAGAGAGAGCTTTTCTAAATTTTTTTAAACTTTTAAAAATTGGCTAAGTGTAAAAATGAGAGAAAAGGATTTTCAAGCTTAAAGTATCATTTTATTTAAATCTATTTCAGCCAAAAAGATTAATTAGAAACAAACATTTAATTCATTTATTAACTCATATAAGACAAAATACTAATGGGGCAAAAAGACCATTTTGCCCCTCCACCATAAAATCACATAATTCATACTAAAGGGGGTATTTTTGGGACATTCTAAATTCCCGGCCATTCCCGACATTCCCAATGTCTAAACCCGTCCCCAAAATACTAACATACTAAGTTGTGATGTCTACTGAGCCAAACGCCGCGTTCCAAAATACCGGACACCGGAAACGCGAAATATAATAACTGCTGATAACATACTCATGCATATCTGAATTCCATAATAAATTATTTAAATGGCTATAAATAATTTCCTGATTAACATAAATAACTGCTAATTTCCAAATTAACTAAGCGGGCTTCACAACTATCCCCCCCTTAAAAGGATTTCGTCCCCGAAATCTAACCTGAATAACTCTGGATATTGAGCTCTCATATCTGACTCTAGCTCCCAGGTGGCTTCTTCCACCTTACTGTTTCTCCAGAGAACCTTGACCAACGCTATGGTCTTATTCCGAAGGACTTTATCCTTTCTATCCAGGATCTGCACTGGCTGTTCCTCATAAGACATATCTGACTGAAGCTGAAGGCTCTCATAACTGAGTATATGAGAGGGGTCGGAAACGTATTTTCTCAACATTGAGACATGAAATACGTTGTGCATCGTCGATAAAGCTGGAGGCAATGCTAACCGATATGCCACTTGACCTATCTTCTCGAGAATCTCGAAAGGTCCTGTAAATCTAGGGCATAACTTGCCTCTTTTCCCGAAACGTTTAATCCCCTTCATCGGAGATACTCGCAAAAACACATGGTCCCCTACTCGGAACTCAACATCTCTACGTTTCGGATCTGCGTAACTTTTCTGTCTGCTCTGTGAGGCAAGCATTCTAGCTTTTATCTTTTCTATTGCCTCATTGGTCCGCTGAACTGACTCCGGACCTAGGTATTTCCTCTCCCCTGTCTCATCCCAGTGGATAGGGGATCTACACTTTCTACCGTACAACAGTTCATAGGGTGCCATCCCTATCGTACTCTGATAACTGTTGTTGTATGAAAATTCTATTAACGGTAGATATTTACTCCATGAACCCTCAAAGTCCATAACACAGGCTCTCAGCATATCCCCCAATATCTGAATTGTCCTTTCGGACTGACCATCTGTCTGAGGATGAAATGCTGTACTGAATTTTAGCTTCGTACCCATTGCCCGTTGCAAATTCTGCCAAAATTTGGAGGTGAATTTCGGATTCCTGTCCGAAACTATAGACTTCGGTACCCCGTGAAGTCTCACTATCTCCCTGACATATAACTCTGCCAACTGATCCACTGAAAACGTTGTTCTGACCGGCAGAAAATGAGCAGATTTCGTAAATCGATCCACCACTACCCAGATGGAATCATACATACCCGTGGTCCTAGGTAACCCGACCACAAAATCCATCGTAATATCCTCCCATTTCCATTCTGGTAGGGTTAGAGGCTGCAACAATCCTGCTGGTCTCTGATGTTCAGCCTTGATCTGCTGACAAGTGAGGCATCTTGATACGAATTCTACCAAATTCTTCTTCATACCGTTCCACCAGAAGTACGGTTTCAAGTCTTGGTACATCTTGGTGGTACCGGGATGCAGAGAATACGGGGTAGAATGAGCCTCCTCAAAGATCTCGTTTCTCAAGTCCACACTGTTCGGGACACAAACCCTGGTTTAATACAAAAGCATTCCACTGTCTGACACTGAAAAGTCTTTGGCCTGACCAGCCAATACCTCATCTCGGATCTTCACTAACTCCGGATCTGACGTCTGAGCAACCTTTATTCTTTCCAACAGATCAGATTGCAGCGTTAAGTTGTGAAGCTGACCTACCACAAACTCAATGCTGGATCTAACCATATCCTCTGCTAGCTGAGGTGAGATCTGAACCATGCTAGCTACTTGCCCGGGACCCTTTCTGCTCAGGGCATCGGCCACAACATTGGCTTTCCCGGGATGGTAAAGGATCTCACAATCATAGTCCTTCACTAATTCCAACCAACGCCTTTATCTCATGTTCAAATCTTTCTGAGTAAAGAAATACTTGAGACTTTTATGGTCGGTATAGATCTCGCACTTCTCCTCATACAAGTAATGCCGCCAAATCTTCAGTGCAAAAACCACTGCGGCCAATTCTAAATCATGAGTCGGGTATCGCTGTTCATAATCCTTTAACTGACGGGAGGCATAAGCGATAACCCGATCGGCTTGCATCAATACGCACCCCAAACCCTGTTTGGATGCGTCACAATAGACCACGAACTTCTCCTCGTCCGAAGGCAAAGCTAGTACCGGAGCAGTAATCAATCTCTGTTTCAGCTCCTGAAAACTAGTTTCGCATTTATCTGTCCAGATAAATCGCTGATTCTTCTTTGTAAGCTCGGTTAGGGGCATTGAAATTTTGGAGAACCCCTCCACGAACCTACGATAGTACCCAGCTAATCCCAGAAAGCTTCTGATCTCTGTCACTGTCTTCGGTCTCGGCCAATCCCTGACGGATTCAATCTTCCCGGGATCCACCTTGATCCCATCTTTACTCACAATGTGCCCTAGGAAGGACACCTGAGACAACCAGAACTCACATTTCTTGAACTTGGCGTAGAGTCTATGTTCTCGAAGTCGTTGCAGTACCATCTGAAGATGTAACTCATGCTCCTCTTCTGACTGAGAGTACACGAGGATGTCGTCGATAAACACAATTACACAGATATCGAGGAAATCCTTGAATACTCTATTCATCAGGTCCATGAATGCTGCAGGAGCATTGGTTAGTCCGAACGACATAACCAGGAACTCGTAGTGTCCATACCTAGTGCGGAACGCCGTCTTTGGAATGTCCTCCTCTCGGATCCTCAACTGATGATAACCCGAACGGAGGTCAATCTTAGAAAAGACCGTCTTCCCCTGAAGCTGATCGAACAAGTCATCGATCCTAGGTAATGGATATTTATTCTTCACCGTCAGCTTGTTCAACTCTCTGTAGTCGATGCACATCCTCATAGAGCCATCCTTCTTCTTCACGAACAAAACCGGGGCTCCCCAAGGTGACACACTGGGCCGAATGAACCCTATGTCAAGCAACCCACAGGCCGAATCTTTAACTCCTTAAGTTCAGCTGGAGCCATCCTATACGGGGCTTTAGAAACCGGATCCACCCCTGGTGCCAAGTCAATCACAAAGTCGATCTCCCGATGAGGTGGTAACCCTGGAAGTTCTTCGGGAAAAACGTCCAAAAATTCCCGAACCACTCTGATGTCCTCTGGCCGAATGGTGTCTGGCCGAGTGGTGTCCACTACCACGGCCAGAAACCCTAAGCACCCACCGTGCAATAATTCTCTCGCTGACATAGCCGAGATCACCGGGATCCGAGATCCCTGAACCGAACCCACAAATACGAACGGTTCTTCACTTTCTGGTTGGAAGACCACCATCTTCCTCTTGCAATCAATGCTCGCCGAATATTTAGATAGGAAATCCATTCCTAAAATAATATCGAATTCGACTACACTCATCTCTACCAGATCAGCACTTAACTCTCTATCATCTATCCTGATCGGCATAGACCTAATCCACCTATTGGAGATAACCAATTCTCCGCCAGGTAACAGGGTTCCAAACCCTGACTCATATCTATCAAAGGGTCTACCCAATTTACTAGAGATTCTAGCAGCCACACAAAAACAACCTTGACCCAAGCACTCACCCGGAGGATGCCTCTTACTAATGAGACACTCCATTAGGAATAACGGGTCTCAACACTAACCTGACGACTGTCTTGATTCTGGTTCCCTCGGAACCTCTTGTTCTGCCTCGAGCCACCGGATGCAGTGGATGATTTCCTCCTCCGGTCCATGGCCGAACCACTACCTCCCCTGCTGAAACCTGACGCAGAAGGGGTAGGAGCCCCGCCACATTCCGAAGTCCTAACTGATTCCACATACATCTAGTTGCGCCCTCAGCTCACCATGCTTTCTTCGCCATCTCAACTTAGATGGTATTATCGTCGGTAGTGATCAAAAGGTCATACTTGATCTTCACCTGAAGTCCATCGAGATATTTTCTTTCTTACTGAAATCGGTTGGCGCAAATCCCGAGGCTAACCTCACCAACCGGCTGAACTGAGTAATATATTCCGTCATGCTCCTATTCTCTCGCTGGGTCAGGTGGGCGAACTCTTTCCTCTTGGCGCTCCTGACCGCCTCGTTATAACATTTAACGCTGAAGAGTTCCTAAAACCTTTCCCAGGTCATAGCGATGACGTCATGGATCTGAGACACCATGTCCTATCAGACCAGAGCGTCTTCTTAAAACTGAAAAGTGGCACACTCCACTCTGTCGTTCCCGGTGACACCCATAAAGATTAGAATCTTGGTGATCACCGTCAGCCACTGCTCGGCTTTCATCACGTCCGGACCTCCCAGGAAAACCGGAGGTGCCTGCTTCCGGAACCGCTCGTACCAAGGTTCCAATCTAATGGCCGCCACCACTATCTCGGCACAGGCGGCGAGGCGGTGCCACCGGAACTACGGGCACCGGGCTGCAAGAGCACCTGGCTGTCTCAACCTCTGAATCTCGAGATCTTGCTCTTCTATCCGGGCTTGCATTCCCGCAAACCGTAACTTCCCAATTCTGGGCTTCCTGATTGACTTGGGCAGCCTGCGGCGAGTTAACATCACTCCAACCGCGAACCCTGCCCCTGGGACCTCTACCTCGGCCCATAACACTTGAGGGGAACTGAGCTCCTCGACCTTGATCTGACCCGACTGAGATGCCCTGACTCCTAATATTTCGTCTGGCGTCCATCTAGTCTGAACCGCCTCGAAATCCCGAGTTGGCACTTCAGGTCACGATCATCGAGAGCTTACTAATGCCGCTTAATTTGGAGATTAAAAACGAAACATGCGCCTATTCTACTATCAGGCTACTAACATGCTTCCTAACAGGCTTTTCTTTTTCATAACTGAATAAAATAAACTACTAAAGCAATAAAGGCTTACTGAACCGTGAACCGAGCTAACTGCTGATGATGATTGTACATGTCGTGACGATCTTCGGAAGACAACCTGGCGGCTCTGATACCAAATTGTAACACCCTAACTAACTTAGGCGTATTACGTGATTTTTAAACGTACTGTGCAGCTCGTTGCTAATCAACGAGGTTTATGGAAAAACGTGATTAATTAAAATTTTGCTTTTTCATTAAACTTATAAACCATTTTGCAAAAAGTCTCGGGATCCCGATTTATAAAAATATTTACAAACGTTTTTACTGTTTAACTTTTACATCAAAATAAAGTCGTCTAACGACATTTACAAAATCTCAGCCGTGCTGTCCCGAGGATCGTACGCTCCAGGCCTAACCGCCCCGACATGTACAATCCCATAAGCTCGCTCACGGTCCATCAGCAACTGCCTTGCCTTTACCTACACATGCAACGTAAACTGTGAGTCGACAGACTCAGTAAGAAAAGCATAATAATACTCATACATGATACTAACTGCCGTGTCCAACACGATACTGAGTCCCACTACTGCCATGTCCAACATGGTACTGAGCCACTACTGCCATGTCCAACATGGTGCGAGTTACGAACGTTCATAGGGACGGTACTATTGACACGTAACAACACGATCGGTCGAGCCGGTCATACTCCGCCGCCGGTCATACTCCGGCTGTACCGACGTGTTACTATATCCTCCCGATCGGTCGAGCCGGTCATACTCGACTGGTCATACTCCGGCTGTACCGACGGGATACGTCAATAGTACGGAACCACCAACCAAGTGTCGGCTGATCGGTCAAAGCCGGTCATACTCCGCCGTGGTCATACTCCAGCCTGTACCGACGTGACAGGGTTGGATGGTTCGAAGCCTAAATACATATCTAATGTAATCTAGCAGGCTTCCTACATGCTCGCTAAACATGTAATCTACATATGCATACCGTTATACTAATCTTACACGGATTAGATTTCGGGTGTGCGGTCAACTTTTGGGCCCGAAGCTGAACGGCGGATTACTGGCTCCTAAACCATAAAAATCACAACGCTATAAGTGACACGCTAAATCACTTCCCGGGGACTAAAACTCGAAACTAAAAGTTTCCCTATCGATAAAAAACATGGCAATACCCCTAAAAACCCAAAAACGAGGAAAACTAGGGTTCTGAAAAATCCCCCATCCGGAAGTCCGGTTGCCCAACCGAATTAGGTTCGGGAAAATACGAACCCCATCCGAATTCCGGATGCTCAACCGACCCGGTTCCTCGCAGGCAGCAACCAAAAATTCACATATCTTGACCAATTCGAACCCAATTGATCCCAAACTTTCCAGACCTCTTCCATAGGTCCCAAACAACAATTCTAGAGCATCAAACCTACCCAGAAATCCCACATGCCAAATTCACCATTGAAGACCAAGCTTTGAGTTCAAGAACTCAAACTTGGTTAAACCCACTAGCATGCACCCTAGCCTAGTTAATTCTACTTAACTAAGCATAGAAATACCTCTGCAAACTAACAAAAATACCCAGCAATTATACAGAAACAAAACATGCATTTTCTCACAAAATCATCAATTTTCACATATAAAATAAAAGCTTGAACAACCTAGCTACTCATGCTTCAAACAACTCATTTAACATCAAAAATCATGCTTTGAATCCATAAACTAACAACAAGATTACAGCAGCAAGAACATTTCACAATCACATGCATTTTCAACACTTTTCACTTGAAATCTCAAGAAAACTAAATAGAAAAAGCAAGACAAGATTTACCTTGAAGAAAACACACTTTGATCTTGCTAAAACACTAGAAATCACCCACAAAAATCCCAGCCTTGAACCCTCCAATCTCAGCCGAAAGAGAGGAAAAGAGAGAGAGAGCTTTTCTAAATTTTTTTAAACTTTTAAAAATTGGCTAAGTGTAAAAATGAGAGAAAAGGATTTTCAAGCTTAAAGTATCATTTTATTTAAATCTATTTCAGCCAAAAAGATTAATTAGAAACAAACATTTAATTCATTTATTAACTCATATAAGACAAAATACTAATGGGGCAAAAAGACCATTTTGCCCCTCCACCATAAAATCACATAATTCATACTAAAGGGGGTATTTTTGGGACATTCTAAATTCCCGGCCATTCCCGACATTCCCAATGTCTAAACCCGTCCCCAAAATACTAACATACTAAGTTGTGATGTCTACTGAGCCAAACGCCGCGTTCCAAAATACCGGACACCGGAAACGCGAAATATAATAACTGCTGATAACATACTCATGCATATCTGAATTCCATAATAAATTATTTAAATGGCTATAAATAATTTCCTGATTAACATAAATAACTGCTAATTTCCAAATTAACTAAGCGGGCTTCACAGCGCATGTTTCATTTCTAATTTCCAAATTAAGCGGCATTAGTAAGCTCGCCTTGAATACGACCTGATATGCCAACTCTTGGTTTCGCAGGCGGTTCTAACTAGATGGACGCCAGGCGGACTACCAGGAGTCGGGGCAACTCCGTGGGGTCGAATCAGGGAGAGGGAGCTCGGTTTCCCCCACCTGCTAGGGGCCGAGGTAGAGGTCCCCGAGGCAGGGCTCGTGGTCGGGGTGATGAGAACCCGCCACAGGCTGCCCGAGCTCCCCCGGCCGATCGGGGAGTCCCGGGCGGGAGTTGCGGTTTGCGGAGATGCAAGCCGGATCGAAGAACAAGACCTCGAGATTCGGAGGTTGAGACGGCGGGGTGCTCCTGCCGGTTCCGGTGCCGGTAGTTCCGGTGGCACACCTTCTTGCCGCCTGGGCCGAGATAGTGGTGGCGGCCCATAGATTGGAACCGTTGTATGAGCGGTTCCGGAAGCAAGCGCCTCCGGTATTCCTGGGAGGTCCAGATGTGTCGAAAGCCGAGCAGTGGCTTACGGTGATCACCAGAATTCTGAACTTTATGGGTGTCACCGGTAACGACAGAGTGGTGTGCGCCACATTCCAGTTCCAGGAGGATGCCCTGGTATGGTGGGACATGGTGTCTCAGATTCACGATGTCACCACCATGACCTGGGAAAGGTTCCAGGAACTCTTCAATGCGAAGTACTATAATGAGGCGGTCAGAAGCGCCAAGAGGAAAGAGTTCGTTCACCTGACCCAGCGGGAGAACATGAGTGTCACTGAGTATACTACTCAGTTTGACCGGTTGGCGAGGTTAGCCTCGGAAATTGTGCCGACCGACTTCAGCAGGAAGGAGAAGTATCTGGACGGGTTGAATCCCAAGATCAGGCATGACCTGATGATTACCACTGACGACAGCACCACCTATGCTCAGATGGTGGAGAAGGCACTGCGGGCCGAGGCGCGGTGGGGTGTATGTCGGATTCGGCCCGGTACTCGGTTGGTGGCGGAGCTCCTACCCCTCTGCATCGGGCTTCGGCGGGGGAGTAGTGGTTCGGCCATTGATCGGAGGAAGAGGGCACCCATCGCTTCGGCGGCTCGAGCCGAACAAGAGGTTCGGGGAACCGGAACGAGAGGAGTCGTCCTGGTGGTAATGAGACCCGATTCTCCTACCCCGAGTGCCCTAGCCGCAAGAGGCATCATCGGGGAGAGTGCAAGGGGCGGGGATGCTTTCATTGTGGCATGCACGGGCACTTCAAGAGGGAATGTCCCCGGCTCGGCCGGAGGCACCGAGAGCTCCGGCGATACCCACTCCGGCCGGGGTATTCGCCATCACGCAGCCGATGCGGATGCCGGCCCATCGGTTGTTACGGAGTCGGATTCTTATTAACAACTCGTTTTATTCGGTCTTTGTTTGATTACGGGGCTACACATTCTTATGTGGCGGCCAGAGTCTTTAGTAAGTTGGGTAGACCCTTTGATAGATATGAATCGGGGTTTGGAACCACATTACACAGCGGAGAATTGGTTATCTCCAATAGGTGGATTAGGTCTATGCCGATCAGGATAGATGGTAGGGAGTTAAGCGCTGATCTGATAGAGATGAGCTTAGTCGAATTTGATATTATTTTAGGAATGGATTTCCTATCTAAATATTCGCCGAGCATTGATTGTAAGAGGAAGATGGTGGTCTTCCAACCGGAAAGTGAAGAACCGTTCGTGTTTGTGGGTTCGGTTCAGGGATCTCGGATCCCGGTGATCTCGGCTATGTCAGCGAGAGAATTATTGCACGGTGGGTGCTTAGGGTTTCTGGCCGTGGTGGTGGACACCACTCGGCCAGACACCATTCGGCCAGAGGACATCGGTGTGGTTCGGGAATTTTTGGACGTTTTTCCCGAAGAACTTCCAGGGTTACCACCTCAGCGGGAGATTGACTTCGTGATTGACTTGGCACCAGGGGTGGATCCGGTTTCCAAAGCCCCGTATAGGATGGCTCTAGCTGAACTTAAGGAATTAAAGATTCAGCTCCAAGGGTTGCTTGACATAGGGTTCATTCGGCCCAGTGTGTCACCCTGGGGAGCCCCGGTTTTGTTCGTGAAGAAGAAGGATGGATCTATGAGGATGTGCATCGACTACAGAGAGTTGAACAAGCTGACGGTGAAGAATAAATATCCATTACCTAGGATCGATGATTTGTTCGATCAGCTTCAGGGGAAGACGGTTTTTTCTAAGATTGATCTCCGTTCGGGTTATCATCAGTTGAGGATCCGAGAGGAGGACATTCCAAAGACGGCTTTCCGCACTAGGTATGGACATTACGAGTTCCTGGTTATGTCATTCGGACTAACCAATGCTCCTGCAGCATTCATGGACCTGATGAATAGAGTATTCAAGGATTTCCTCGATATCTGTGTGATTGTGTTTATCGACGACATCCTCGTGTACTCTCAGTCAGAAGAGGAGCATGAGTTACATCTTCAGATGGTACTGCAACGACTTCGAGAACATAGACTCTACGCCAAGTTCAAGAAATGTGAGTTCTGGTTGTCTCAGGTGTCCTTCTTAGGACACATTGTGGGTAAGGATGGGATCAAGGTGGATCCCGGGAAGATCGAATCCGTCAGGGATTGGCCGAGACCGAAGACAGTGACAGAGATCAGAAGCTTCTTGGGATTAGCTGGGTACTACCGTAGGTTCGTGGAGGGGTTCTCCAAAATTTCAATGCCCCTAACCGAGCTTACAAAGAAGAATCAGCGATTTATCTGGTCAGATAAATGCGAAGCTAGTTTTCGGGAGCCGAAACGAGAGATTGATTCTTGCTCCGTGCTAGCTTTGCCTTCGGACAAGGAGAAGTTCGTGGTCTATTGTGACGCATCCAAACAGGGTTTGGGGTGCGTATTGATGCAAGCCGATCGGGTTATCGCTTACGCCTCCCGTCAGTTAAAGGATTATGAACAGCGATACCCGACTCATGATCTAGAATTGGCCGCAGTGGTTTTTGCACTGAAGATTTGGCGGCATTACCTGTATGGGGAGAAGTGCGAGATCTATACCGACCATAAAAGTCTCAAGTATTTCTTTTCTCAGAAAGATTTGAACATGAGACAAAGGCGTTTGTTGGAATTAGTGAAGGACTATGATTGTGAGATCCTTTACCATCCCGGGAAAGCCAATGTTGTGGCCGATGCCCTGAGCAGAAAGTGTCCCGGGCAAGTGGCTAGCATGGTTCAGATCTCACCTCAGCTAGCAGAGGATATGGTTAGGTCCAGCATTGAGTTTGTGGTAGGTCAGCTTCACAACTTAACGCTGCAATCTGATCTGTTAGAAAGAATAAAGGTTGCTCAGACGACAGATCCGGAGTTAGTGAAGATCCGGGATGAGGTATTGGCTGGTCAAGCCAAGGACTTTTCAGTGTCAGCTAGTGGAGTGCTTTTGTATAAAGCCAGGGTTTGTGTCCCGAACAGTGTGGACTTGAGGAACGAGATCTTTGAGGAGGCTCATTCTACTCCATATTCTCTACATCCCGGCACCACCAAGATGTACCAAGACTTGAAACCGTACTTCTGGTGGAACGGTATGAAGAAGAATTTGGTAGAATTCGTATCGAGATGCCTCACGTGTCAGCAGATCAAGGCTGAACATCAGAGACCAGCAGGGTTGTTGCAGCCTCTAACCCTACCAGAATGGAAATGGGAGGATATTACGATGGATTTTGTGGTCGGGTTACCTAGGACCACGGGTTTGCATGATTCCATCTGGGTAGTGGTGGACCGGTTTACGAAATCTGCTCATTTTCTGCCGGTCAGAACAACATTTACAGTGGATCAGTTGGCAGAATTATACGTCAGGGAAATAGTGAGACTTCACGGGGTACCGAAGTCTATAGTTTCGGACAGGGATCCGAAATTCACTTCCAAATTTTGGCAAAGTTTGCAACGGGCAATGGGTACGAAGCTAAAATTTAGTACAGCATTCCATCCTCAGACAGATGGTCAGTCCGAAAGGACAATTCAGATTTTGGAGGATATGCTGAGAGCCTGTGTTATGGACTTTGAGGGTTCATGGAGTAAATATCTACCGTTGATAGAGTTCTCTTACAACAACAGTTACCAAAGTACGATAGGGATGGCACCCTACGAACTGTTGTACGGTAGGAAATGCAGATCCCCTATCCACTGGGATGAGACAGGGGAGAGGAAATACCTAGGTCCAGAGTCAGTTCAGCGGACCAATGAGGCAATAGAGAAGATTAAAGCTAGAATGCTTGCCTCCCAGAGCAGACAGAAGAGTTACGCAGATCCGAAACGTAGGGATGTTGAGTTCCGAGTAGGGGACCATGTGTTTTTGCGAGTATCTCCGATGAAGGGGATTAAACGTTTCGGGAAAAGAGGCAAGTTATACCCTAGGTTTACAGGACCTTTCGAGATTCTCGAGAAGATAGGTCAAGTGGCATATCGGTTAGCATTGCCTCCAGCTTTATCAGCAGTGCACAACGTATTTCATGTCTCAATGTTGAGAAAATACGTTTCAGACCCCTCTCATATACTCAGTTATGAGAGCCTTCAGCTTCAGTCAGACATGTCTTATGAAGAACAGCCAGTGCAGATCCTGGATAGGAAGGATAAAGTCCTTCGGAATAAGACCATAGCGTTGGTCAAAGTTCTCTGGAGAAACAGTAAGGTGGAAGAAGCCACCTGGGAGCTAGAATCAGATATGCGAGCTCAATTTCCAGAGTTATTCAGGTTAGATTTTGGGGACGAAATCCTTTTAAGGGGGGGATAGTTGTAAAGCCCGCTTAGTTAATTTGGAAATTAGCAGTTATTTATGTTAATCAGGAAATTATTTATAGCTATTTAAATAATTTATCATTGTTATTTATGGAATTCAGATATGCATAATTATGTCATCAGCAGTTTTTATATTTCGCATTTCCGGTGTCCGGTATTTTGGAACTCGGCGTTTGGCTCAGTAGAAATCACAACTTAGTATGTTAGTATTTTGGGGACGGGTTTTAGACATTGGGAATGTCGGGAGTGGCCGGGAATTTAGAATGTCCCAAAAATACCCCTTTAGTATGATTTTCATGATTTTATGGTGGAGGGGCAAAATGGTCTTTTTGCCCCATTAGTGTTTTGTTTTGTATGATTTATTAAATGGAAATTAAATAATTATTTATGTGATTATTTGGCTGAAATAAAATGTGTTATATTCTTTTTTTTTTTTCCAAAATTCCAACACTTAGTCATTTTTGAAGAAATTCCAAAAAACACACACACACAAGCTCTCTCTTTTCCTCTCTTGTTCGGCCAAGCTTGGGGAGCAGCTAGGGCTGGATTTCCTTGTTGATTTCAAGTCATTTTAGCAAGATCATAGTGATTGTTAGTTGAGGTAATTCTTGGCTTAAGTTCTTACTTGTTTTTATTGAAAAAAATGATGAAAAGTGATGAATGCATGCATGATTTTAGTTGATTTTGGCTGCTGTGTTTTGAGGTTAATTTGTGTGATTCAAAGCATGTTTATGTGATAAATAATTGGATTGTTTGAAGCATGCTAGATAGGGTGTTCAAAGCTTTTAGTTTCTTTGTTAAAAAGTTATGAATTTTGAGAGAAAATGCTATGTTTTGTTTCTGTGATTTGCTGGATGTTTCTGTTAGTTTGCAGAGGTATTTTTATGCTTAGTTTAGTAGAATTAAGCTTGTGGATTGCTTGTTTATGTGGTTTTGCTCAAGCTTGAGTTTGGAACTCAAAGCTTGAGCTCCAATGGCAAAATTTGTGTATGTGGTTTCTGGGTAGGTTTGATGCCTTGGAAATGTTTATTAGGGTCTATTTAGCAGGTCTGGAAAGTTTGGGATCAATTGGGTTCGAATTGGTCAAGTTAGGAGATTTTTAGTTGGCTGCCTGCGAGGAACCGGAATTCCGGTTGAGCATCCGGAATTCCGGATGGGGGTTCAGAATTTCCCAGAACCGGAATTCCGGTTGGGCAACCGGTCTGCCGGTTGGGTTGGGGATTTTCGAACCCTAGTTTTCCTCGTTTTTGGGTTTTTAGGGGTATTGCCATGCTTTTTATCGATAGGGAAACTTTTAGTTTCGAGTTTTAGTCCCCGGGAAGTGATTTAGCGTGTCACTTATAGCGTTGTGATTTTTATGGTTTAGGAGCCGATGTCAGCGGGTTCGGCTTCGGTTCCGGTCGGGTTGACGGCACACACGAAATCGGAATCCAGGTACGATTAGTATAACGGTATGCATATGTAGATTACATGTTTAGCGTGCATGTAGGAAGCCTGTTAGATTACATTAGATATGTATTTAGGCTTCGAACCACCCAACCCTGTCACGTCGGTACGAGTGGAGTATGACCGACGGCGGAGTATGACCGGTTCGACCGATCAGTCGACACCTGGTTGGTGGTTCGGCTTATTGACCTATCCCGTCGGTACGAGTGGAGTATGACCGGCGGCGGAGTATGACCGGTTCGACCGATCAGGAGGATACTTGTCAATAGTACCGTCCCCTGAACGTTCAAAACTCAGTACCATGTTGGACATGGCAGTAGTGCTCAGTACCATGTTGGACATGGCAGTAGCGGGACTCAGTATCGTGTTGGACACGGCAGTCAGTTTTATGTATGATATTAGTATGCTTTTCTTACTGAGTCTGTCGACTCACAGTTTACGTTCATGTGTAGGTAAAGGCAAGGCTGTAGCTGATGGACCGTGACCGAGCATTTGAGATTGTACATGTCGGGGCGGTTAGGCCTGGAGCGTACGATCCTCGGGACAGCAGGGCTGAGATTTTGTAACTGTCGTTAGACGACTTTATTTTGATGTAAAAGTTGAACAGTAAAAACGTTTGTAAATATTTTTATAAATCGGGATCCCGAGACTTTTTGTAAAATGGTTTATAAGTTTAATGAAAAAGCAAAATTTTAATTAATCACGTTTTTCCATAAACCTCGTTGATTAGCAACGAGCTGCACAGTACGTTTAAAAATCACGTAATACGCCTAAGATAGTTAGGGTGTTACATAATTTTTGGTATAAGGTATGTTTTCTTTAACTTACTTTTATAAGAATATTTTTTATATATATTTAGATAATCCTTAAATACTTAGAGTAATTTTCGAATAATATTAATACATAGGATAGATATTCTTGAGTGTTAAGGATAGATATAGTAAGCTAAAAAAATACAAAAATATTGGGATAATATACTAATTATTATACAAAACATAACTTAAAAAATTATAAAAATAATACTAATATACTAGAAAAATACAAACCCATATTATAAAATTTAAATGTATAAAAATATTAAATTACATCAAAATTAAAATATTACACATGATTTTATTATTCAATAAACTAATTATTATACAAAACATAACTTAAAAAATTATAAAAATAATAATAATATACTAGAAAAATACAAACCCATATTATACAATTTAAATGTATAAAAATATTAAATTACATAAAAATTAAAATATTACACATTATTTTATTATTCAATAAACTAATTATTATA
The DNA here is from genome assembly GCF_029168945.1 of Cannabis sativa. Lineage (NCBI taxonomy): Eukaryota > Viridiplantae > Streptophyta > Magnoliopsida > Rosales > Cannabaceae > Cannabis > Cannabis sativa. Next base: position 22,436,920 of record NC_083607.1, read on the forward strand.
CAAAACATAACTTACAAAATTATAAAAAATAATACTAATATACTAGAAAAATACAAACCCATATTATAAAATTTAAATGTATAAAAATATTAAATTACATAAAAATTAAAATATTACACATTATTTTATTATTCAATAAACTAATTATTATACAAAACATAACTTAAAAAATTATAAAAGTAATAATAATATACTAGAAAAATACAAACCCATATTATAAAATTTAAATGTATAAAAATATTAAATTACATAAAAATTAAAATATTACACATTATTTTATTATTCAATATACTAATTATTATATAAAACATAACTTAAAAAATTATAAAAATGATACTAAAATAATAGAATACAAACACATATTATAAAATATAAAATATCAATAAAAAAATACCTAATATACAAACACTTAGAGCAATGTAAATTTGTATTTATTTAACTTTTTAATTTAATTTTATTTATGCTTTAATTTAATTTAATTAATAATACAAAAATAAATTTAGAATTTTAATAAATGTAAAAAAAATATATTAATTAAAGCTGAAAAAAAAATTTTAGTAAACCCCTATGGAGTCGGTTATTTTATAAAAACCGACGCCATATGTACCCCTATGGTGTCGGTTACGTAATAGGGGTCCTATGGCGTCGGTTATTTCATAATAACCGACGCCATAGGGGTACATATGGTGTCGGTTCATATAAACCCTTTAGCGTCGCCCTGATCAGCGTCGGTAGCGAATTTCGTGAAAACCGACGCTGAAAGGGCTTAAAAACCGCCTCTAAAGGGGGTTTTTGTAGTAGTGAATTTAACTATTAAAAAAATGATTGTTTTCGGGGCCAAGATGTAAAATGGCCCTAAATCTAACAATTAAGTTAATAAATGTTCATTTTTATAAAAATTAACAGAATGTCCATTCTATTAAAAGTTTGATGATGAAATTACAATTATAACCTTGAATAATTAAGTGTTTGGTATATTTATTTTGCACAATAGTATATCATTTTTATGTGCAATAATATATTAAAAAAAACAGAAAGGTAGTATATTAGTTTAAGATTGTGGTATATTATTTTAATGTGTTATGGTATATAATGAACGAAACACGGAAATTAAAAAATGTGGAATATTAGTTTAAGTTTGAGGTAAAGTTATATTTCACTAGGAAATATTGTCTTTATGTTCATTAATATATCATGAAGAAAAGAAAAAGAAAAAAAAAACATGTGGAATATTAAATTAAGTTTTTGGTATGTATATATTTTTTCCACTATACTGGTGGCATATTAATTTTTCACTATACTATTTATGCTTATGATTGCAGAATATAGTTTTTATATGCTATTGTATATCGTAGAAAAAAAAATCATTTAATAGTATATTCGTTTAAGTTTATGATATATTCATATTGGTCTAAGGTATATCATTTGTATGTGATAAAGTATATCGTGAGGGATAGAAAGAAAAAAAAATATTAAATATTACTTTATGTTTTTAGTATTTTTTTTTTATTTTGTACGATATATCTTTATTATGTGCTATGATATATTAATAAATAAATAGAGTGGTATATTATTTTATTTGCTATGGTATATCATGAAAGAAAGAGAAAAAAAACTTGTAGAAGTTTATTTAAGTTTTTTTTTTATATATTTATTTGACTATAAAATTGTTGTGGTATATTCATATTAGTCTAAGGTATAATATTTGTATGTTATATTATATATCATGAAGGAAAGAAATAAAAATAAAATTAAAAGAAAACAAGTAAAAAAATAAAAAAATAAAAGGACATAATACTCATATTACTCTAAGGTATTTTTTTTTTTTTGAAAGAAAACAAGTTCAATTAATCAAAGAAAAGTAATCGGGAATCATTGGGGGAATTCCCTCCCCTTGAAAAACTCTCATGGCTAGACAATCTAGCTCTTTTGGCCAAGCCATCTGCAATAGAGTTAGAATCTCTGTGAATAAAATAGAACTTACAATCCGAAATTACATTCATCAAATCTAAAACTCCTAAAGAAATATTTAAAAATCTCCAATCGGGAGGGGGGGAAAACTGCTCCAAAGCTTTAACTAGCACCCTGCAATCAGATAGAAAATAAACTCTAGACCAAGAGTTTTGCACAGCAAGTTCTAGAGCTAGAAGAACGGCACGAGACTCAGCTTCCAAAGGACACGAAGCGACACTAGAATCTAACTTATAACACCAGGAATTATCTGTTCTGTGGATCGCAACCACCGCATAGCCACCAACCCCCTCCTTCCAAGACGCGTCAGTGAAAACAATATGGTCAGCTAGATCGCTTCGCACCACCTCTTCTACGTAGAATTCTGAAAAGACCATACTCTGGTCATTATCCCGGCATTCCCAGAGCTCCAAAAAGACAGTAGCAGCCTCAGATATAACAGAAGTAACATCAGCATCGCACCCATTTATCCTAACCATATTCCTACACTTCCAAATTGCTTGGAACACACACCCAATATAGATGGTAACCTCCTTTCTTAGATCCCCCGGGAGAGAAGATAGGATAGCTTCCACAAAATCAATTATGTTACTATAGTGTATAGAGTCTACTACAAAGGGGAACCGGCCAGCAAACCAGATTGCTTTTGCAAAGGCACACTCCTTAAACAAATGGATGGTGTCTTCACTTTCACTCTCATAGAAGCAGCAGCCAAACCTAGTAAAGGCAGAGACTCTCTCTGCAGTAGGAAGGGCATCATTTATAACTTTCCACAGCATCAAAGAAATCCTTGGATGTAACCCAGGGTCCCATATCCATTTCCATTTATCCTTCCTTGGACCAAATCTGAACCCCTGATCAAGAATATAAGCATCTTTTACTGAGAACATGCCGTGATTCAAACTTTCCAGACCACTCTATCATGAAAAGAATTAGGGATGCGAGGAATAGAAATAATTTTCCTTCCTAACTCTTCCCCAAAAATCTGCAAGATAAGATCCTCATTCCAGTTATGTCCAATTGAGACATCCGCAATCGTTCTGACAGTAAATCTCTGGCTTCTCAACCTGCACATAATATCAGTAAATTCCATTGGGTTGAGCCAAGGGATCCAAGGTTGGCTCCAGAAGTCAATAGCTTCACCAGAAGCACCTAGGGACATAACACCAACCCGAATTATGTCTCTAGTACCCAGGATACTCTTCCACAGGGTAGAGTCACTGTCTTTTGGCCGAACATTCCAAAAATTCTCATTGCAGCAATACTTCTTGAGAAGGCAATTCACCCAAGGTTTGTCAATCCTGCAAGCTAAGAGCCATCCTAACTTGGCCAAAAGAGCTTTATTAATATCCTCAAACCTTCTAAGACCAAAACCCCTCGAGGCCTTAGGCTGACATATGTGATCCCACGACCGAATAGCCATATATCTATCCTTCTCAACACTCCCAGCCCACAAAAATTTCCTGATAATCTCATCCATCTCCCGGCATGTGGTCACAGGAATCTTGTTAGTTGACATTGTGGGAATTTATTTTACCAGGATCTAGATTTACTAACAAGTATGTTTGATTAACATCCTAATATGAATTCTAAAACAATGAAAATAAACACATATAAAGTTAGAAAAACCTTACAGTGGGTGCAGCGGAATAATATGACTCCTTCCATTCAGATCTCTAGCCCTTGATTCCTTTCTGTAGCAGAGCATAATCAATATCTGAATCTGGAACTTCTTTTCTCCTTCTTTGATGCAGATTTTCCATAGTCTTACATACTATGATTGAGATACCACTTGATGTGTGTGGGCACTACTCATCACTCAAGGATTTTCGAAAATACAGAGAAAAAAAAAAGAGAGAGAGGCGTGTGAGACATTTTTTGAGGGAAACTAATGTGATCAAAGATGTGTGAGTTTCCTCAAGCCAACACTTTCTATTTATAGAAAACCCTCTAGGTTTAGGTTACAATTGTATGGCATTAAAATAATGGAAACTACAAATGGCAATTCTCATGCATAGTGGCCGGCCATACAAAGGGTATTGGGCCTCACTTTGCAACTTTCCCATTTTGTTATTTTCCATTCCCATTTTCTCAAAAATGCCAATTTTCTAATTTAACCTTTTAAATGCCAATTCTAATTATTTAATAACTTAAAAACAATTATTAAATAATATTACCATTTAATATAATTATTAATTTAGACTTGTAAAGTCTCTTAATCAATAAATAAACCTAAAGTCTCTTTTCTTTACAATTTCGCCCTTGCTTAGTGAAAATTCATAAAGTAGACATAGTCTAACTTTTAGAATTTTAATTGATTAATTAAAATCAATTAACTGAGTCTTATAAGCAGTATGGTCTCAACTAGTATGGGGACCATGGGTCTATATAACCGAGCTTCCAATAAGTCGAACCGAATTTACCAAGTAAATTCCCTAACTTATTAATTGCACACTTAGAACTTGGAATTGCACTCTCAGTCATATAGAACGTTCTATATGTTCCATGATATAGACAATGTTGGTATTATATTTATCCAGGATCTTAGATCTATTGCAAGTATGTTGATTTAACAACCTAATATTGAACTTCTAAAACGATGAACTAAACACATAAAAGTTAAGAATAACTTACAGTGATTGCAGCGAAATTTATGTCTCCTTCCACTCAGATCTCTAACCCTTGATTCCTGTCTATAGCAGAGTATAATCAAGATCTGAGCCCGAAAGTTCTTCAGTTGGATGTGATCCTTCACAGTCTTCCAAACTATGATGAGATACTGAATGATGTGAGTGGGCACTTCTCTCTCACTAGGGAATTTCGAAATCTCTCTTTGTTTTCTCTCTTATTTTCGTGTGATACACTTTGCAGAGCAAAGTTTCTCAAGCAACACATGCATTCATACAAAGAGAAGAGAGGGGCTGCTATAAATAGGAAAAGAGAAGACCACAACTTTCCAAATAAACAGTTTCCTCTTTTACTGTGTAATAGAATAACTGCCTTATTTAGTGTGATTCACCACTTTCCTATTTAGGCTAGGCTTTGATTAGCAATTAAATGACAAATTAAATTGAAAAATACTAATTGGGAAAAAGCAATGATGTGGCCGGCCATGGTGTGAAAAGGCCTCACATTGATTTTGCAGTTTCCTCAATTTTATTTCTATTTCTCCAAAAATGCCATTTTTCCAATTCTAATCATTTAAATGCCAAAACCAATTATTTAATAACTAAAATAGATTATTAAATAATATTGCCATTTAAAATTAATTATTAATTCAGACATGCAAAGTCTCATAATTAATAATTAAACCTAGAAACCCTCTTATTTACGATTTCATCCCTAAACTGTGAGAATTCACAAATTAGACATAGTCTAACTTTTAGAATTATAATTGATTAATCATAAATCAATTATAGAGTCCTACAAACAGTATAGTCTCAACTAGAATGGGGACCATGGATCTATATTCTGAGCTTCCAATAAGTTGAACCGATTTACCAAGTAAATCCCTAACTTATTAATTCCTCGTTGAATCCACTCTTAGAACTTGGAATTGCACTCTCAGACTTATATAGAGCATATCATATGTTTCACGATATCAATATGCTATCTCATTTAACCATTGTTATAATCTTAATGTGATTTAGAGATCCTCTATATAGATGATTTACATCGAGACGGGACTAATTTACCGTTTACACCCCTCAATGTATTTTGCCCATTTGAACACTTAGTTACCTGTAAATGATGTTTTAGTGATCTAATATATAGTCACTGAAACAAGAGCTCATCCATTTACTTCTATTTAACTAAGCTCAAAAGGAATCATCACTTTACTTCTATACACCAGTAGAAGCTATAGATTTCCATATTTATGTTTAGCACTCCCTATTCAGTTATGCTATCATGTTCCCAAAATATATGTATTATCCTGACTCAAAACAGGCTTTAACTAATAAATCAAAGAACAAGAATAGCACTCCTGAGATTGAGCCTAAGCATATCAGGATTTAGATTCTCTTAATCTAAGATCAACTTCTGACATTGACTTGGAAAGATACAACGGTATGTTTACAATATCTTTAACCAAGTTCAATATCGGTCCAGTCCAATGCATACTCCATGCATTCGAAACCAGTATACTTTACCAATGTTATGGAAAGAACATAACACTTACTCCAAGTGTAAGTATACTTCATCGCTGATTATCACATCAGTGTAAATCCAAAACACTGATGAACAGGGACCAAATCTTTTGAATCATATAATCACAATCACATTCCACTGTATTGACGATACTGTAATTGTGAATAACTATATGTTCTGGATTTAACTAATTTTGTGGATATATCAAATATATGTATTAAACCATAAACATGTAACATACATGTAAACATACTTCACTTCTAAATTGATAACTAATCAGATTGTAATGAGTTTTATTTAGGGCATAAAACCCAACAAACTCCCACTTGCACTAACATAAAACATATAATGCATTACAATCAATCTTTTGTCTTGATCCTCTGATCAAGTGTAGTATCTTTTGAATCCACCCATATATCTGGAATCAGGTTCATGAGACACATGAAACCTTCCCTAACTTATGCTTTACTCGTCAAGGGATACTGAAATCCTTACTGTCCATTAAGTACATCTGAACAACCAGAAGACATATCTCTCAAATTTTAAAATTTGGAATTGAGATAATGCAGTGTAGAATTTTCTTCAGTAAAATAACTTTCTGGTAATTTTTAATTTACAAAGTTATATCTTCTCTGATGAAGCTTGAATTATTATAGATCGGTTTTAACACTCTTCTATAATGATTCCTCCACCCCCAGAGTAACCACCATCTCACAATGAGTCGGTTTGCATATCAGGATCACTAATGAATAGTTCCTTAATAACATATACGTCACTTTTGTAAATCTTTCTTGATTGTCCGCTAATGTTCCCCATTTGATTACATCTCAGATGGCTCCCACTCAATAGCAGATGTCTGGTTAGAAACTTTTAACCTTTTACTATTGTTTCTGGGAACATCTTGTTGTGACTTATTATCTTAAGCCGAAACTGTAAGTTTCTTTAAGATTAGTTCAACAACATAGCAGTCTAGTATTTGAAGTGAAAAATACTTGCTAGAGATTTAAGCAATCAAATCAAGATACCATAAAATGTTATGAGAAATAGACATCTTGAATCAGTCTTTCGAATAGACTATGCAAGAATTCTTCTATCTTACTCTCATAATTCTGATAAGTTATTTCTATCCATGTGAATGGTTAGACTTGTTTTTATCAGAGGTGTTCTTAAGTTACTATCACAATTATCAACCAAACGAAGATGGGTAAAGAATTTTAATATTCTCCCACTCAACCAAGGTAATGTGAAACATTATCAAAGAACTTTAATGGTATCAATAACTATTACAACAGTAAATCTAAACTGGAACATATAATCAAGATCAAGGATTTATTCTGATAATAGCTAATTTATTATATTATTTCCATGTTTAAAAATATGTGCCACAAAGGGTACTGTAGAATAAAGTCCACCCCTAAGTTTATAGAGATTATGGTCCACCCCTAAAGGTTGTAAATCTCTAAGAGTGATAGAGAGTCTGTGGAGTTGAATATAATCCAGAGTTCATTAGATATAAAAAATCGTTTGAACTGCATATTATTCTTAACTTTTCTCCACCCCTATCAGATCAAAAGATCTTTTTATTAAACAAATTCTCAAATAATTGTTTTTGAAACCAACAATTATTCATAAACATAGAAATAACTTCTAGTGTTTATGTAGTAATAACTCTGTAAAGAGTTTAAATACTTTTTGAATTTGCATCAATAATAAAAACACATACACATTCAAACATAATAAATATAATAATCGGTAATAGATAAAATAAAGAACTGAAGCTCAACTCATAAATTGCAATATAATTGAAAAAGATATTTTATTATAAACCAAAAATTGTTTGCAATATTTATGAGAACCAAACAGGGAATTAAGATCCCAAACTTGAAATCCAAATTATTTGAAAAACTAAACAATTAATTCAAAAGAAAGAGCTTCTTCTTTATTATAGACAATCTCCATCCACCATCCAGCTTTCTAATCCAACTCGTTAAGACAGCACCCGAGTTTAAGAAGCTTTAGCTATAAGAGGAATAATAAACAAGGTTAGTAGTCCAGAATTATTAATCCAAAAGGATAATAATTCACTAAAAACACATCAGTTTATAAAGAAAATACCTTGTTTCTTTGCGAGATACTTAGGACATTGGGATTTCCAATGGCCTTTCTCATTGCAGTAGAAACATTTTCCTTTTTGTATATTGCCAGAAGCTCCAGCATTTTTGTTCCTAGCTGCATTCGCAGCTTGAGCTCGCTTCTTGGCATTTTTCCACTTCTTCTTATGATGGGATTTGGAAGTAGAAGCAACAAGTGCCTTAGGATTACTTGTCTTATTACCATTTCCAGAATTCTGAGGTTTATTCCCTCTTTTCTTGGGACCTCCAATCAAATTTTCATATGTCTGAAGGTCATTGACTAAAGTATGAAAGTCTTGTTCCTTCTTATTCATGACATAATTTGATGTGTAGGGCAGAAAATCTGGAGTCAGGCTATTCAAGATGAGACTCACTTGAGTAGTCTGATCCATTTCAGCACCATGATTCTGGGCTTCCTGGAAATAACTAGCCATCTGGGGAAGGTGATCACACACATTCTGATGGGGTTCCATCCGTGTGTTGATGAATTTCTTACTCGCGTCGAAACGAGACTGAATAGATGCCATACCGAATAGCTCAGTTAACTGCGTCATGATTTCTGCAGCCGTGACAGTGTTTGCAAACCTTGTTTTCAAGGTGTCAACCATGCTGGAAAGCATGAAGTAACGAGCTTTATTGTTAGCATTATGCCAACGCTCGAACTTCTCTTTCACAGCTTTGGTTGCATTGTCACTTGGCTGCTCAGGGGACGGCTCAGTCAACACAAACGAGGCACTTTCACCTATGAGAGCAATATGAATGTTCTCTCTCCACTTTGGGAAGTTAGACCCATTTAGCTTATTTTCAGTTAAGAGTGACAACATGGGATTTGACATTTCAATTCAGGACACTACAAGATAGTACATAGATATCAGTTATGGTTTATCACAAAATCTCATTCAGAAATTATTAGCATACAGCAACTAGGAATGACTAGAGAAAATACAAAAAAAATTCAATCCTAAATAATTTCCAAGGTTTTCAACAAACTGATATCAGTGTCCCGTTTAGGCGAGAGTCAAAGCTATCATTCATTGAATAGAGTTGTCAGCTCATCTAGAATAGCAAACCTTCTAGCAACCTTTTATTCGATCGAAAAGAGAATCCGACGTTGTCCCGTTTAGGCGAGAGTCAAGGTCATTCTTATTTCATGAGCTTCTACCATTGTTTCATACGTTTGTAAGTCTTATACAGTACCCACCATTAGGGTGGTTAATACTAATATAAAACACTTACAAACATACTTATCTTTCGAGATTAAGCGGCGCTAACTTGCCAATGAACGTTCCTCCATTAGGGAGGATTACTCACTAAAACAATAGCTATGTAAAACCAACAATGGAGATCGAATATCTTAAAATAATAAAGCTCATTATTTAAATTGTATTTTCTTCTATTATTTATTTATTTTAAATCTATATATATTTATTAAATTTTAAATTTAGAATAGAATCTAAATAAAATTTAATTCAATATTTGTAAAAATTAAACTTAGATGGTTAAGAAAATAAAATGAATTATTTCCATCTTAGTGTTAATTTTCCAACAAATATTAAGAAAATTACTTAATTTAAGTTGTATTAATTTATTTGCAACTCAAATTAAAATTTTCTACAAATATATATATATATATATTGTATTTCCAAAAATACACAATTTTTGAAATACATTTAAAATAAATCAAACTTTACTTAGAAAAAATACCTCAAGCAAAAATATTATCTATCTAGATTTTCTTGACTAATTAATCCAATTTCTAATAATATATTTCAGTTCCTTTATTTTAAATTAATCATTAAATGAGAAAGATCATTGATTTAAGTTGATTCAAAATTAATTAAAATAATTAATTTACAACTTCAATCTATCTTTCAAGATAAATTCAAAATCATCTTGCATAATTAAATGCTATTTTGAAAAATGATTAATAAAATAAATAAAATATATTATGAAAATTATTCAAATTTAAGTTGTTATGGAAATACCCAACTTAAAATAATTTTCTTATTTAATTAAATATCATGAAAATAATAATATTTAAGTATCATAATTAAAATCAGCTTAGACATTTAATTTTCAATTTAATTAAATGTATTAAATTCAGGAAACAAATAATTAAGTATAGAGAAGACTTAATCAATAATTTCCAATTTAATACAAGGAAAAATATCATTAATTGAATTGTACCAAAATTAATTATTAACCAATTAATTTCATAATCAATGATATTTTCCTAGATTAGAAATAATAATTAGTATGGAAATAACTATCTAGAAAATATCTCAATTCTACTAAGTATCTTTTCAAGATCTGGAAAATATCTAATTTAAGTTATTATAGAAAGAATCTATAATTTACAAACTTAAAATTTTCCAAACATCATTTAATTAAATATCAAAATTAGGTAGTAACTACCTAATTTAAAGATATTCCCTTTTTAAGTTTAAAACCAACTTAAAATAATATCTTCTAAGAATCTTCAATAACTAATTCCTAGAATTCCTCAGCTTAACATTATTATCAAAATATATTCAAATTTAAGTTAAAAAAAATTAGTAAATACTAATTCATAACTTAAATAAGAATATTTAATGAAATAATAAAAGTATGTTTCAGAAAGAATCTAGTTAGTTAAAATTCTTTATTTAATTAAATACAAGAAAAATACAAATAGTTTATCCAGAAATGAAATTCATTAAACTATGTTTTTCTTAAATTAATTTCGAAGAAATTAATTATGTTGCTATTCAATTTTTTATTAGGTCAAACTAATATAATTAACCTAGCACAGTTATCCAAATCAGGCAAATGGGCCTTCACAATTGGGGTTGTTCATGTGAGGGGGAGCTGGGTCCAGTATGTCGCACCCACTTCTAAGGCTCCCAACTCTCACACAAGGCCCAAAAGAGAGGAATTTAACCTTAAAATGAACAACTATTATTAATTGAATAGGCCCATTAACTAAATGAGCCTAAATAAAATCTATCAGGTTATGACATTTTATTTAGCAACAACAACCTATATGTATCTATAATAGAAATTAAACATATAGGCTCACACAGGCACACAGATTTGGATGGATCCTATCATGTTACTAGGTCATACACAGATGAAAGAAGTTTGTAAAAATTACCTGTTACAAATTATCAACTTGATCTATCATCAATTGAACCATGGGTTAAAATCAGATCATTTGATCTGTCAACAAGTTAACCCTAGCAATTTAGATCAAGTAATAATAGGTTTTAGAAAAACTTACAAACAATCTAAAACACATACTCCTGCAACAAGGTTAGATCTGGATAGTTGGATGTAGGATTTATTTAATTTTAAATCTATATTTCGAAAAAATAATATTAAAATTAAACCTACAATTTTGAAAAATTAGGTTTTGGGTAACCTAAATGCATTTCAAAATTAAACTGTCAACTTTCCTTTTAAATTTCATGTTATTTAATAAATTAAATAATAAAATAGAAAATAGTAAACATATACCCTTTTCTTATTTTACAACTTAATTTAATTGAAAAATAACAAAATTTAAAAGTTAACAAAATTACCTTATTTCCTCTTTTAAAATTATCATGATTATTTGGATCTTATTTTAATTAAGGTCAAGTTACCAAAAAAAAAAAATATATCTGACCTTAAAAAAAATAAAATAATCAAATTTTAAAGGAAATAAGAAAAAAGGTAAGCAAAACTTGATTTTTCCCATTTTCAAAATCAAATTGCACTAATATCTAAAATTAATTTTAAAAAATTAAAATTAATTTATTTCTGATAATTAGATTTGAAATTTGAAAAACAAAAATCAACATACAAAACTACACAAAAAATCGGAATTTAATTCCATGAAATAGCATGAAAAATCGAAGAAAACGAAGAAAATAGCAGGTGGTACGGACAGCATGCAGGGCGCGTGGGAGAGGAGCCACAGCCCAAAAATCTGGGCGCAAGCACTCCTGCGCATGATTTCCGCGCGCGTAGGGGAGGTGCTAACCACCTAGGTTTTTCCCGATTTTTAAAAATTCATGACTAATTCAAATTAAATCGAAATCGAGTTCTGTAAAAAGGTAAATTGCTTAGAATTTTCCAAACTATCCAATAAAAATAATTCCATATACAGACAATCAATTATTTTTCCCAGAATTCACAAACATCAATCAAACATCAATATGACACAACATGAAACCATCCAAATCACAAGCAAATCGTTTTAAGTCCAAATTTCTTGCAAGTAAATCAATTACCATGGCTCTGGTGCCAGTTGTTGGTATTATATTTATCCGGGATCTTAGATCTATTGCAAGTTTGTTGATTTAACAACCTAATATTGAACTTCTAAAACGATGAACTAAACACATAAAAGTTAAGAATAACTTACAGTGATTGCAGCGGAATTTATGTCTCCTTCCACTCAGATCTCTAACTCTTGATTCCTGTCTGTAGCAGAGTATAATCAAGATCTGAGCCCGAAAGTTCTTCAGTTGGATGTGATCCTTCACAGTCTTCCAAACTATGATGAGATACTGAATGATGTGAGTGGGCACTTCTCTCTCACTAGGGAATTTCGAAATCTCTCTTTGTTTTCTCTCTTATTTTCGTGTGATACACTTTGCAGAGCAAAGTTTCTCAAGCAACACATGCATTCATACAAAGAGAAGAGAGGGGCTGCTATAAATAGGAAAAGAGAAGACCACAACTTTCCAAATAATCAGTTTCCTCTTTTACTGTGTAATAGAATAACTGCCTTATTTAGTGTGATTCACCACTTTCCTATTTAGGCTAGGCTTTGATTAGCAATTAAATGACAAATTAAATTGAAAAATAATAATTGGGAAAAAGCAATGATGTGGCCGGCCATGGTGTGAAAAGGCCTCACATTGATTTTGCAGTTTCCTCAATTTTATTTCTATTTCTCCAAAAATGCCATTTTTCCAATTCTAATCATTTAAATGCCAAAACCAATTATTTAATAACTAAAATAGATTATTAAATAATATTGCCATTTAAAATTAATTATTAATTCAGACATGCAAAGTCTCATAATTAATAATTTAACCTAAAAACCCTCTTATTTACGATTTCATCCCTAAACTGTGAGAATTCACAAATTAGACATAGTCTAACTTTTAGAATTATAATTGATTAATCATAAATCAATTATCGAGTCCTACAAACAGTATAGTCTCAACTAGAATGGGGACCATAGATCTATATTCTGAGCTTCCAATAAGTTGAACCGATTTACCAAGTAAATCCCTAACTTATTAATTCCTCGTTGAATCCACTCTTAGAACTTGGAATTGCACTCTCAGACTTATATAGAGCATATCATATGTTTCACGATATCAATATGCTATCTCATTTAACCATTGTTATAATCTTAATGTGATTTAGAGATCCTCTATATAGATGATTTACATCGAGACGGGACTAATTTACCGTTTACACCCCTCAATGTATTTTGCCCATTTGAACACTTAGTTACCTGTAAATGATGTTTTAGTGATCTAATATATAGTCACTGAAACAAGAGCTCATCCATTTACTTCTATTTAACTAAGCTCAAAAGGAATCATCACTTTACTTCTATACACCAGTAGAAGCTATAGATTTCCATATTTATGTTTAGCACTCCCTATTCAGTTATGCTATCATGTTCCCAAAATATATGTATTATCCTGACTCAAAACAGGCTTTAACTAATAAATCAAAGAACAAGAATAGCACTCCTGAGATTGAGCCTAAGCATATCAGGATTTAGATTCTCTTAATCTAAGATCAACTTCTGACATTGACTTGGAAAGATACAACGGTATGTTTACAATATCTTTAACCAAGTTCAATATCGGTCCAGTCCAATGCATACTCCATGCATTCGAAACCAGTATACTTTACCAATGTTCTGGAAAGAACATAACACTTACTCCAAGTGTAAGTATACTTCATCGCTGATTATCACATCAGTGTAAATACAAAACACTGATGAACAGGGACCAAATCTTTTGAATCATATAATCACAATCACATTCCACTGTATTGACGATACTGTAATTGTGAATAACTATATGTTCTGGATTTAACTGATTTTGTGGATATATCAAATATATGTATTAAACCATAAACATGTAACATACATGTAAACATACTTCACTTCTAAATTGATAACTAATCACATTGTAATGAGTTTTATTTAGGGCATAAAACCCAACAGACACGTCATTAGTTATCCATTGTTATAACCCTAATGTGATCAATGATCCTCTATATATATGATTTACACTGTAAAGGGATTAAAATACCGTAACACCCTACAATGTATTTTATCCTTAAAACACTTAACCCTGTATAAATGATATTTCAGCTAAGTGAAATGAGATCTCCACCATTTATTTTCGTTTGGTTAAGCTCGAAAGAAATCATCCTTTACTTTCTATTCGCCAGATAGAAGCTGTAGATTCCATATTTATGTTAGCGCTCCCACTCAATTGCACTACCGTGTTCCCAAAATGTACGTATCACCCTGACCCAAAAGTAGGCTTAACTAACAAATCAAAGAACACGGATAACACTCTTGAGATTGAACCTAACCATATCAGGATTAAGATCATTTGATCTAGGATCAACAGGTGATATTGAATTGAATAGATATTACGGTAAGTTTAATATATCTAAGCAAAGTTCAATATCGGTCCCTTCCGATGTATACTCCATACATCCGATACTGGTAAACTTTGCCAATGTCCTGGAAAGGACATAACACTTTTCCAAGGTGTAAGAATACCGATCGCTGATTATACCATGTCAGTCTAAATTCAGAGTTCTGACAAATCAGGGAATAAACTTTTGAACATATAATTAAGATTATATTCCACTGTGCTGACAACACTATAATCTTTAACCAACTCATATGTTCTGGACTTAAAAAGAATTCATACATTATAAACATATAATCATGAAATAAATCATGTGAACCATGCAACATAAAATGTTATTTCTGATCTTTATTAATAAGTAAATCTGATTATATTGAAATAGGTTTTATTTAGGGCACAAAACCCAACAAACTCCCACTTGCACTAATATAAAACAAAATGTGCATTTCAAATAAGCATTAACACCTTGATATACAAATCAAGTGTAGTAGTAGTAAACTCCTTGTAATAGGATCTGACAGGTTGAATTAACAACAACCTTTTCTCCACCATTACTTTCCCTTTATCACAAAATCCTTGATATTGTGAAATTCCTCTCTATATGTATACTCTTTTGGGATACTGGATTCTATACCTTTGGCAACTACTTTTGGTTATTCAGGAAATAACACTAGTAGTTAAGACAGGTTGGAACGGTGCCACAATTGTATAGAACTTTCCTTAGACTGAATAAGTATCTTTCCTGCAACTTTAACATTCATTCTCTCTCTGGTAGACTAAGAGATTTCAGATAGGTTTTTACACTTCTCCAAAATCACTACTCCACCTCCAAAGTAATCACCATCTTATCAGCAGACTTTCTAGCACAAATGCAAGTCTGGAAATCTGATGTGGTGTAGTCTAAGAGTTTTAAAACCACCCTTACTGACTAACATATAGTTCCTCTTCTTAATCTTAAGATTTACTTGATTATCTTCCAATGTTCCTTTCCTGGATTAATCTGACACCTACTCATTACTCCCACTCAAAAGCAGGTGTCTGGTCTAAGGCATACAAAAGCATATCTGAGACCTCTCACTGTCGATTTAAGAAATTCTTCCATGGCTTTATCTTCTCTGGAATAGTTGAGACTTTTCCTTAGATAAAATCTATATCTAAGAAATTGTGAAGCTTCTATAGATTGCCATTGGAAAGAAAATGCTTCAGGATCTTATGCTTGCATTAGAGTAAGTAATTACCAGGTATACAACAAGTCATAGGTTTAGATAAACTCAAACCTATAATACTAGGAATAGGAAGTTTTGTTAAGTCCATTCAATAGACTTATTAACGAAAATTTCCTTTCATGTCCTTGTAATAGAAAACATTAGGTTACTCCATGTGAATGGATCAAACCATAGTTCTATTGGCTTTCTTCTTAGTTTCTTATCTTGACAATCCATTACTTGTTTAAACTCACAATGGATTTTAATCACTGGTGTCTTCCAAGTCATAAGAAGGTAAAGTTCCTTGAAACTCTCCCACTACGATAAGGTACCGTGAATTATGTCTAAGAAAACTAAATGGTATTGACCTCTTCGGTTGTGTTAAGACAATAGAGGTAGTGGGATCATATTGTAACGAATAAGATGATAGAACACTTATGGAATCAAGAAAAAAATTATCTCCTTTATTTACTACTTTATTTTCAGACTCAGTCATTTTCTCAGAAAAGTAGTATTTGTTTAAACAAACACTTTCTTATTTAATGACTATGGGATGATCCACTCCTAATCACTTAGAATAGCTAACAAACATGCAAACCGGGGTTAGCAGTTCTAGCTTTTCTTAAGATTTCGTTTAGGTCATCCATGAATCTAGTAATGATTTACACTAAGTATACAACCATTGCATCATTCTGAAATTATATTACCATAGAAGGATTTAGGCAACTACTAGTAACTAATCATCACTATGCAACTTTGAATTTCTGGGGAGGTAAGTTTGGATATCATTCAAAATTCAAATTAATGATCTTTGAACTGCATATCTACTAACTTTTTCTCCACCCCTATCAGTTCGCAAGATCTTTAACCACTTACCATTGCTAGAAATTCATGAAAATTTTCAAACATTTCAAATTTCTTTTGCATAAGGTAAAATCTAGAGTGATCGTTTTAAGAATACAACGAAAACTCATATCCACCCCTGAATGTACATCCATCTGCGAATGAGATGAACTTAATCTCAGTGGATATAGGCATATTAACTCTTTGTAGAGAATGATCTTGTCAAAACCACTATGAACAAGATACAAATGCCATAGATTTATAAAATATGTGGTTGTATCTTTTGATGACTTCAATTTAGTTACATCAAAGAGTTCTTAGAATAGTGCAAGTGGATTCTGGTCACAGAATACTAAACTCATACAGTTTAAATCCATTGATAGAAAATGGTTATTAAACACTTGTGAAAGTGTAACTGTATAATTAGTAATTCTTTCTTGGACCACCACTACTAATCTAACTCTAAGTTTGATTTGCCCATTCAAGTAGGACATTTCTAAGATTGAGGATTTATATCATTTTGGGATAGAATTTCGGGAATATAATCAAGTTCGTCATTTAATTTCTTAAGAGAAAATATAAAATGACATAAAATGATTTATAGACCATTCATCCAATGATATGTTATTGAGCTAATTCGAAATGAATAAGCTAAGAGGAATTATGATAATTTCGTTTTAAATAAGAATCCAACGATGCTCCGATTAGCGAGAGTCAAAGTAATCTTATTTATACAATCTTCTTGTTCATATTGTAAAATACTAGTCTAAGATATCATCAATTGATGAACAGCTAGATGTTGCATATACAATATTTATCTTTCGAGATCTAACACTATTATGTTAGTCCAATGGTGAAAATCCATTAGGGATTTATCCAATTAGAAAAACAAACCAAGTTAGACCAACAATGAAGATTCGAAATTAAACTACAATTTAATGATAGAAAATAACATGGTTCAATATAAATTCATACACAATTCAGAAACTATGAAGCATATAGCAAGTACGAATGATAAATGAAAATACTAAAACATACAATCCTAAATAATTTCCAAGGTCTTCAACAAACTGATATCAGTGTCCCGTTTAGGCGAGAGTCAAAGCTACCATCCATTGAATAGAGTTGTCAGCTCATATAAAATGACAAACATTTTAGCAACCTTTTATTCGATCAAGATTGGAATCCGCATTGTCCCGTTTAGGTGAGAGTCAAGGCTATTCTATCTTATGAGCTTCCACCATTGTTTCATATTCTTGCAAGTCTTATACAATCGCCACCATTAGGGTGATCAAAACTATATAAAAAACTTACAAGATTACTTATCTTTCGAGATTAAACGGTGCTAACTTGCTAATGAACGTTCCTCCATTAAGGAGGATTACTCAGTAAAACAATAGCTATGTAAAACCAACAATGGAGATCGAATATCCTTATAATAATAAAGCTCATTATTTAATGAAGGTTGTATTTTCTCCTAATATTTATTTTAATATATATTTATTTAATTGAAATTTCCAATTTAGAATGAAAAATTCTAAATATAAATTTTAATGTAATAATTATAAATTATACTTAGATGGATATGAAAATAATATGAATTATTTCCATCTTAGTAATAATTTCCATAAATATTTACAAAATTATTCAATTTAAGTTGTTTTCAAAATTAATTTACAACTCAAATTTAATTTTCTATAAATATATATTGCATTTCGAAAAATGAAGTGTATAAGAATACTACTTTCGAAAATGCTTTAAAATAAATTAAAATAAATCCTGGAAAATTACTCTAATTTTATGTTGGCCCAAAATTAATTAATAATATTAATTTACAACAAAAAAATACAATTTTCTTATTTAATTAAATATCTAAAAAAATTTCAAATATTTAAGTATCATGATTAATAATCAACTTAAATATTAATTTTCTATTTAATTAAATACACTAGAAAAATACTTCAAGAAAAACAGATAATAACTATCTAGATTTCCATTAACTAATTAATTCAATTTCTAATTATAATATATTTTAGTTCATTTATTTTAATTAATCATTAAATGAAAAAAATTATTGATTTAAGTTGGTCCAAAATTAAATAAATAATTTTCAACTTTATGTTGGAATTATTTTACCAGGATCTTAGATCTACTCACAAGTATGTTTATTAACATCCTAAATATGAACTTTCTAAAACGATGAAATAAACACGTATAAAGTTTAAGAAACCTTACATTGGGAGCAGCGGAATTAAATGACTCCTTCCGTTCAGATCTCTAACCCTTGTATCCTTTCTGTAGCAGAGTATTATCAAGATCTGAACCTGGATCTCTTTCTCTGAATCCTTGATGCTGAAACTCCTTTGCTGATGATCTTTCTTCACGATCTTGCTCACTATGATTGAGCTATTTCTTGCTGTGTGTGGGCACTACTCTAATCACTAAGGTAATTTCGAAATATGAAGGAAGAAGAGAGAGAGAGAGTGGCAGCCAAGGTAGAGAGAGAAAGGCTCAGGTTTTCTGATTCAGAAGTGTTATTTTCCTGAAGCCTTCACTATCTATTTATAGCATTCCACTAGGGTTAGGTTTGAATTATTTGACATTAAAATAATGAAAATATCACTTTAAAATGCCTACAAAAGTGGCCGGCCATGGCTTGATGGATTTGGGCCTTACTTTTTGCAATTTTGCAATTTTAACACTTTTGTATCTGATTTTCTCAAAAATGCCAATTTTCTAATTCAACCATTTAAATGCCAATTCTAACTATTTAATAACTATAAATAATTATTAAATAATATTGTCATTTATCATATTTATTAATTGAACCATACAAAGTATCATAATTAACAAATATGCCCCTAATAACTCTTTCTTTACAATTTCGCCATTAGTTAGTGAAAATTTCACAAATAGACATAGTCTAATTTGAGAATTATAATTGATTAATCAAAACCAATTACATGAGTCTTACAAACAATATTATCTCAACTAGTGCGGGGACCATGGGTCTATATAACCGAGCTTCCAATAAGTAGATCAAGAATTTAGCACTAAAATTCACTAACTTATTAATTCTTCGTGTATAGAATGCTCTATATGTTCCACCATATAGACGCATCATTAGTTATCCATTGTTATAATCCTAATGTGATCAATGATCCTCTATATGAATGATCTACACTGTAAAGGGATTAGATTGCTGTAACACCCTACTATGTATTTTATCCTTAAAACACTTGACTCCGTATAAATGATATTTCAGCTTATGTGAAATGAGTACTCCACCATTTATGTTCGTTTGGTCAAGCTCGAAGGAGATCATCCTTTGCTTACTATTCGCCAGATAGAAGCTATAGATTACATGTTTATGCTAGCGCTCCCACTCAATTGTACTACCGTGTTCCCAAAATGTACGTATCACCCTGACCTAAAAGTAGGCTTAACTAACAAATCAAAGAACACGAATAGCCTTTCAAGATTGAGCCTAATCATAAGAGGATTAAGAACATTTGATATAGGATCAACTTGGCGATATTGACTTGAATAGATTTTACGGTAAGTTTAATTAAATCTAAGTCAAAGTTCAATATCGATCCCTTCCGATGCATACTCCATGCATCCAACCTGAGCTTTACTTTAACCAATGTTCTAGAAAGAACATAGCATTTCTCAAAATGCAAGTAAACTCTTGTTGTAGATAATCATATCAGTAAAACCCCGTGTCTGATAAATCTAGAAAACTTTATTCCCATAGTCAAGTTTACTTTCCAATGTGATGACAACACAATAAATAGGATCAAGTATGTGAAAAGGGTTTAAGATGAATTTATAAATCAAATAGACAAGCAATTGATAAAGTGAACCAAAACATACACAAATGAATGAAAAATACTTCTGTTTCTTTATTGATGTTGAATAAAATAGATTACATTGAAATGGAGTTTTATTTAGGGCATAAAACCTAACACTTTAATCTATTTTTCAAATAAAATTCGAAATTTCTGCATTAAAGAAATGTAATTTCGAAATTTTAGGAAAACTATTAATAAAATAAAATAAAATATATTTTGAAAATTATTCAAATTTAAGTTATTCTGAAATAAGATTCCAAACTTAGATATTGAAATTTTCAATTTAATTAAATGTATTAAATTCAAGAAATAAATAATTAAGTATAGAGGAAACTTAGATTGTACCAAAATTAATTATTAAACAATTAATTTCACAATCAATGATATTTTCCTATTTAGTATTAGAAATAATAATTAGTACTAGAAATAACTATCTAGAATATATATCATTAACTAAGTGTTTTTCTAAAATGAACTTTAAAATATTAAAATGAAAAATAAATTTCATATATTTTAAAAGTTAATTATGTTGCTAATTCAATTTTAATTAGGTTAGACTAATATAATAACCTAATACAATTATTTAAATAAGGCAAATGGGCTTTCACAATTGGGGTAGTTCATGTGAGGGGGAGCTGGGTTCAGTATATCGTACCCACTTCTATGGCCCCCAACTCTCACACAAGGCCCAAAAGAGAGGAATTTATATTGGAAATTATTTTACCAGGATCTAAGATCTACTCACAAGTATGTTAATTAACACCCTAAATATGAACTTCTAAAACGATTATAAAATAAACACATATAAAGTATGAGAAACCTTACATTGGGTGCAGCGGAATAAAATGTCTCCTTCCGTTCAGATCTCTAACCCTTGTATCCTTTCTGTCGCAGAGTATTATCAAGATCTGAACCTAGATCTCTTTCTCTCCTTTCTTTAGCGCTGAAACTCCTTCTTGTTGAATATCTTTCTTCACGATCTTCCTCACTATGATTGAGGTATTACTTGCTGTGTGTGGGCACTACTCTAACACTAAGAGGTTTGAAATAATTCAAGGAAGAAGAAGAGTATGAAGGTGGCGGCTAGGGTTTAGAAAGAGAAGACTCAGGTTTTTCGCTGAAGGAAACCAGAAGTAAAAGTGTAAATTTCCTGAAGCCTTCACTATCTATTTATAGCATTCCACATAGGGTTAGGTTTGAATTATTTGGCATTAAAATAATGAAAATATCAGATGATAATGCCTATAAAAGTGGCCGGCCATGGCTATGTGGATTTGGGCCTCACTTTTTGCAATTTTGCAGTTTTATCATTTCCGCATCTCATTTTCTCAAAAACGCCAATTTTCAAATTCAACAATTTAAATGCCAATTCTAACTATTTAGTAACTATAAATAATTATTAAATAATATTGTCATTTATCATATTTATTAATTGAACCATACAAAGTATCATAATTAACAAATATGCCCTAAAAACTCTTTCTTTACAATTTCGCCCTAACTTAGTGAAAAATTCACAAATAGACATAGTCTAATTTGAGAATTATAAATGATTAATCAAAACCAATTAAATGAGTCTTACAAGTAATATTGTCTCAACTAGTGGGGGGACCATGGGTATATATAACCGAGCTTCCAATAAGCAGATCAAGAATTTATAACCTAAATTCACTGACTTCTTAATTCTTCGTTGAATCCACGCATAGAACTTAGAATTGCACTCTCAGTATATAGAACGCTCTATATGTTCCACCATATAGACATGTCATTACTTATCCATTGTTATAATCCTAATTTGATCAATGACCCTCTATATGAATGATCTACACTGTAAAGGGATTAGATTACCGTTATACCCTACAAGGTATTTTATCCTTAAAACACTTAACCCCGTATAAATGATATTTCAGCTATGTGAAATGAGTACTCCACCATTTATTTTCGTTTGGTCAAGCTCGAAGGAGAACATCCTTTACTTACTATTCGCCAGATAGAAGCTATAGATTCCATATTTATGTTAGCGCTCCGACTCAATTGCACTACCGTGTTCCCAAAATGTACGTATCACTCTGACCCAAAAGTAGGCCTAATCATAACAGGATTAAGATCATTTGATCTAGGATTAGCTAGGCGATATTGACCTGAATAGATATTACGGTAAGTTTAATAAATTTAAGTCAAAGTTCAATATCGGTCCCTTCCGATGCATACTCCATGCACCCAACCTGAGCTTTACTTTAACCAATGCTCTGGAAAGAACATAGCATTTCTCCAAATGCAAGTAAACTCTGTTGTAGATTATCATATCAGTAAAACCCTATGTCTGATAAATCTAGGAATCTTTATTCACATAGTCATGTTTATAAATCTAATAGACAAGCAATTGATAAGATGAACCAAAACATACACAAATGAATGAAAAATACTTCTGTTTCTTTATTTATGTTGAATAAAATGGATTACATTGAAATGGAGTTTTATTTAGGGCATAAAACCCAACAAACTCCCACTTGCACTAATATAAAACTAATTAGTACATATTAATTAATCCTAAATTCTGACGGTGCTTTGCAAATGCAGTTACTGTCAAGACTTTGGTGAATGGATCAGCTAAGTTGTCCTCTGTGTCCACTTTCTCAACCAGTACATCCCCTCTAGCCATATATTCTCTGATGATGTGATACTTCCTTTCTATGTGTTTGCTTCTCTTGTGGCTTCGAGGTTCCTTACTGTTGCCTATTGCTCCATTATTATCACAAAGTAGGAGAAGAGGCCTTTCCATTCCAGGCACGACACCGATACTGGTGAAGAACTTTCTTAGCCATACAAGCTCTTTAGCAGCTTCTGCTGCAGCTATGTATTCTGCTTCCATCATCGAGTCCGATATTGCGGTTTGTTTAGCACTTCTCCAAACCACTGCTCCACCCCCAAGAGTAAACACCATCCCAGATGTAGATTTCCTGTCTTCAAGACATGCCTGGAAATCTGAATCAGTATAGCCTATGGGATTTAAAGCACCACCCTTGTAGACTAATACAAGATTTCTTGTACTCTTTAAGTATTTCAGAATATACTTAACTGCATTCCAATGTTCCTGTCCTGGTTTTGACTGATACCTGCTCACGATTCCAACTGCATAGCAGATGTCAGGTCTAGTGCATAACATTGCATACATTAGACTTCCAACTGCAGAAGCATAAGGAATTTTCGCCATGTCCTCTATCTCTTGAGGATCAGTAGGAGACTGTTCCTTAGATAGACGAATACCATATCTAGAAGGCATGTTCGCCCCATTGGTGTTGTTCATGGAAAATCTCTCTAAAACTTTGTCAATATAGGTTGTTTGAGAGAGAGCAAGAGATCTGTTCTTCCGGTTTTTGATAATCTGAATACCAAGAACATAGGCTGCTTCACCCAAATCTTTCATATCGAATTGAGTGTTAAGCCATTCCTTGATGTTAGTCATTTTCTTGATATTGTTTCCAATAATCAAAATGTCTTCAACATAAAGGACCAGGAATACTACTACTTGGTCTTCCTTGAGTTGGTAAACACACATTCTGAAGAAAGCCGTAGGTCTTGATGATTTCATCAAACCTTTTGTTCCATGAGCGAGAAGCTTGCTTTAGTCCATAGGTAGACTTATTTAATTTGAAAACTTTCTTTTCTTGCCCTGGAAGAACATAGCCTTCTGGTTGCTCCATATAGATGGTTTCTTCAAGTACCCCATTAAGGAAGGCAGTCTTGACATCCATTTGCTAGATTTCATAATCGAAAGCAGCAGCTATGGAGAGAAAAATTCGGATGGATTTTAGCATGGCGAGAGGACTAAAAGTTTCCTCATAGTCCACACCTTCTCTTTGGGTATAACCCTTGGCTGGCTACAAGTCTAGCTTTAAAAGTTTCGACTTCGCCTCCAGCGCGCCTCTTTTCTTCTTGTAAACCCACTTACATCCAATTGGATGATAGTCATCAGGTGCGTCTACATATTCCCAGACTTTGTTCTTTTTCATGGAATCCATTTCTGAATCCATGCCGGCTGACCATCGTTTCCGTTGTGGACTAGCCATTGTCTGTTTATAGGTTAATGGGTCGTCATTAATAGCGTCACCAACGACCATATTGATTTCACCATCCAAGCCATAACGAGCTGGTTTTGTTGAAACCCTCCCACTACGACGAGGAGCGGTGATCTTCTGAATAGGAACTTTGGTAGTAGTTTTCTCAGTTGGTTCGACTGAGGGAGTGGGATTATCCTTTTCTTGAGTAGAAGAGGATGGAACATTAGAAGGTCTTATATCTGCAAGAATTTCCTCCAATACTACTTTACTTTGTGGTTTGAAATTCTTAATATAGTCATCTTCAAGGAAAGTGGCGTTTGTGGAAACAAACACTTTATCATCCTTGCGACTGTAAAATAGTCCACCCCTAGTCTCTTTAGAATTCCCGACAAACATGCAAACTTTAGTTCGCTTTTCAAGTTTGCCATCTTTCTTTCTTAAGACATGAGCAGGGCACCCCCAAATTCTGTAATGGCGTAAACTAGGTGTACGACCATTCCATAGTTCTAAAGGTGTCTTAGGGATTGATTTAGATGGAACAACATTTAAAATGTAGGTTGCCATCTGAATTGCATATCCCTAGAAAGAGGTAGGTAGAGTTGAATAACTAAGCATGGACCTAACCATTTCCAAAATCGTGCGATTCCGTCTTTCTGCAACTCCATTTTGCTGTGGAGTGCTAGGGGCGGTTAATTGGGATTCAATTCCAAGTTCAATTAAATAATCTTTGAATTGCATATCCATATATTCTCCACCCCTATCAGTTTGCAAGATCTTTAATGTTTTACCTAATTGGTTTTGAGCTAAAGCATGAAACTCCTGAAACTTTTCAAATGTTTCAGATTTCTTATGCATAAGGTCAATATGTCCATATCTAGAGTAATCGTCAATGAAAGTGACAAAGTACTCATAACCACCTCGGGCTTTTACATTCAAAGGTCCGCAAATATCTGAATGCACTAACCCTAGGGGTTGTTTGGCATGCTCTCACTTTGCAAAGAAAGAACGTTTGGTCATCTCTCCTTCTAGGCAAGACTCACAAACAGGTAACTCACCTAAGACGACATTTTTCAATGGACCGTCTTTGGTTAGCCTATTTAGTCTGTCATAGCCTATGTGACCTAAACGTAAATGCCATAGATATGTTTCATTATCATCATCGATCTTTTGCTTTTTGTGGTTTCTAGGTTTAGCTACTTTAAAAAGTTCGTTATGTAGGGCAAATGGTGTTTTTGGTCTAAGAATATAAAGCCCCTGTTCCATGGATGCAACACAAATATGAATGTCATTTCGAGAAATGGTAGAACCAGAACTCGAAAAATCTAATTTGTATTGTTGCAATAGTAAGCATGAAACCGAAACCAAAACCAAGTTTCTACTGAAATTTGGAATGTATAAGACATTGTCTAATTCCAAAATTCTGTTTTGAAACATGAGTTTGGCTTTTCCTCTAGCTCTAACCGATACCATTTCGCCATTACCAACCTTAAGTTTCAACTCTCTGGATTTCAAATTATTCCATTTCTCAAGCAATTGCAATGAACAACTTACATGGTTTGTAGACCCAGAATCAAGAATCCAAATGGATTTATCATTCTCTAAAACACATGATTCGAAGACTAAAGCGTCACTGCTTATTCGTTTGTGAAAAGTTGTTCTTGCTGGTTCATTTTGTTGTGAAGTATAACTTGAGGAAGTGGAATCACTTTCTCTTATCTTCTCAACTAAGCTTGAAGTAGTAGGATTTATGGAGTTATGAACTATTTGCTCTTCAGAGTGAACAATTCCCAGCTTACCTGCTTTCTGGAATTTCATGTTCATCATGAGCACATTTGAAGTATTACTCTGACCAGGAGTTTTATTCATATCTTCAAGTTCATTTGCTAAGATATTAACTAGGAGTAGATGGGATGAGGGTTATTGGCACTACAATACATCAATAAAACAGAAGTAAGGTTTTGGTTCAAATTCATACACAAGTTCAGAAAATAACAAATATTCACTTATGTTATAAAAATACTAAATCTAACATAGTTTATTTTCCAAGGTTTCCAACATAATGAAATACAGTGTCCCGGTAGGCAAGAGTCAAAGATAACATTAGTTGAATAGAGTAGTCAGCTCATCTAAAATAAAATCATTTTAGCAACCTTTTATTCGATCAAAATGAGAATCCAACGTTGTCCCGGTAGGCGAGAGTCAAGGTTATTCTCATTTTATGAGTTTCCACCATTGTTTCATGTTTTATGAGTTTATCTCTAAGTAGTCACCGTAGGGGAGAGTCTAATAGAGACGAAAACTCACAAAACACTTATCAAATGAGATCTTACGCTGTTAAAAGTTTTCAACGAATAACCATCCATAAGGGGGACGAAGTCTAGCGTCTCGAGGTTATATTGAAAAAATTTAACTATTGTAAGACCAACAATGGAGATCGAATATCTTTTGATTAAAGCTCATTATTTAAAAAAATTATGTATTTCATTTAATCATCTGTTCCATATTTTAATAATGAAAAATTACAAATTAAAGTTGGTTTAAATAAAAAAATCAACTTTAATTAAATTTAAATTATTATTTCAATTCGAAAATAATGGAACAAATTTGAAAATATCTTGTTCAAGTTGTTTAGAAGAATCTAAAAAATCAACTTAAATATCTTTCAAATTAGATTTAATTAAATATAAAACTAAGTTGTAACCACTTAGTTTGAAAATATTCCATTTTAAGTTAATATTTGAAAAAATATCAACTTAAAAAATATCTAAAGAATCTTAATAAGCAATTCCTAAAATTCCTCAACTTAATTTTGAAATTTGAAATTCAAAAGATATTCAGATTTAAGTTGATTAGTTAGAGATAACTAATTTTCAACTTAAAAAGGAATATTTAATGAAAAATTTAAATTAAGCTTCAGAAAGAATCTAGTTGGTTATAATTCTATATTTAATTAAATACAAGAAAATACATATAGTTTAGCTTAGAATATAATTCTTTAAACTATGGTTTTCTTAAATTAACTTCAAAATAAATTAAATTAATTATGTTGCTAATCAATTTTATTAGGTTAAACTAATTTAATTAACCTAATACAATTATCCAAATCAGGCAAATGGGCCTTCACAATTGGGGTAGTTCATGTGAGGGGGAGCTGGGTTCAGTATGTCGTACCCACTTCTATTGGCCCCCAACTCTCACACAAGGCCCAAAAGAGAGGAATTTAACCTTAAAAATAGGCCCAAAAACTAAATGGGCCTAAATAAAATCTATCAAAAACTATGATATTTTATTTAGCAACAACCTATATGCATCTATAACAAAATTAAACATATAGGCTCACACAGGCACACATTTGGATGGATCCTATCATGTTGCTAGGTCATATACAGATGAAAGAAGATTGTAAAATTTACTTGTTACAAATTATTTACTTGACCAATTGAACCATGGGTTAAAATCAGATCATTGGATCTGTCAACAAGTTAACCATGGCAATTTAAATCAAGCAATAATAGGTTTTATAAAACTTACATACAAGCTAAAACACATACTCCTGCAACAAGATGAATTGGATAGTTGGATGTAAGAATTATTTAATTTTAAATAATTATTTTCGAAAATATTTAAATATATAAAAAAAAATATTTCGGTTTTTTTTAAGAATAAAATAATAAAAAAAAATTTAAATTTAAACCTACAATTTTTGAAAAATTAGGTTTCAACTAACCTAAATATCATTTCAAAAAATAATTGCTAACCACCTATTAAATTTTAAAACTTATTTTATAAATTAAATATAAAATAAAGAAAATAAATACTTTCAGATTTTATAATTTAATTTAAATAAGAATAACAAAATTTAAAAGTTAGCAAAATATCTTACTTCTATTTAAAATTACATGATTATAGTAATCTTATTTGAAATTTAAATAAGGTCAAATAATTTAAAGAAAAAAATAATTTAAAAAATATTTAATATCTGACCTTTAAATTTAAAAGATAAGATAAAATAATCAAATTTAAAAATAAGATATAAAATCAAGCAAAAAGATAGATTTTTACTTGTTTTCAAATTCAAACTATACTAATATCTAAAATTCAATTTAAAAAATTCAAATTAATTTATTTCTGATATTAGATTTGAAAATTGAAAAGTAAAATCCAATTAAAAAACTACACAAAAAATCGGAAGTGAATTCCATGAAATAGCATGAAAAATCGAAGAAAAACGAAAAAATTACGAGTTGTACGGACAGTACTGTCCGCGCGCGCAAGACAGGGTGCACGACCAAGAAACCTCGGTGCAAGAGGCTGCATGCAGTCTCTCCGCGCGTGTGATGCTCGGTTTCAGACAAAATTTTGTCTGTGCGCGTGCTGTCCGAGGGATGCCCCTCATCCGCGCCCGTGGGTAGTTGCACCACCCCTGATATTTTTTGAAACATCAAAAAATCATAACTAATTCAAATTAAATCGAAATTGAGTTCTGTAAAAAAAGTAAATTGCTTAATTTTTTCCATACTATCCAATAAAAATAATTCCAGAAATAGATATTCAATTATTTTTCACGAAAATTCACAAACATCAATCAATCATCATACAACACACAAAACAACATGATACCATCCAAAACACAAACAAATCGTTTTAAGTCCAAATTTCTTGCAAGCAAATCAATTACCATGGCTCTGATACCAGTTGTTGGAAATTATTTTACCAGGATCTTAGATCTACTCACAAGTATGTTGATTAACACCCTAAATATGAACTTCTAAAACGATTATAAAATAAACACATATAAAGTATGAGAAACCTTACATTGGGTGCAGCGGAATAAAATGTCTCCTTCTGTTCAGATATCTAACCCTTGTATCTCAGATCTCTAACCCTTGTATCCTTTCTGTCGAAGAGTATTATCAAGATCTGAACGTGGATCTCTTTCTCTCCTTTCTTTAGTGCTGAAACTCCTTCTTGTTGAATATCTTTCTTCACGATCTTCCTCACTATGATTGAGGTATTACTTGCTGTGTTTGGGCACTACTCTAACACTAAGAGGTTCGAAATAATTCGAGGAAGAAGAAGAGTATGAAGGTGGCGCCTAGGGTTTAGAAAGAGAAGGCTCAGGTTTTTCTCTGAAGGAAACCAGAAGTAAAAGTGTAAATTTCCTGAAAACTTCACTATCTATTTATAGCATTCCACATAGGGTTAGGTTTGAATTATTTGGCATTAAAATAATGAAAATATCAGATGATAATGCCTATAAAAGTGGCCAGCCATGGCTATGTGGATTTGGGCCTCCCTTTTTGCAATTTTGCAGTTTTATCATTTCTGCATCTCATTTTCTCAAAAACGCCAATTTTCAATTCAACCATTTAAATGCCAATTCTAACTATTTAATAACTATAAATAATTATTAAATAATATTGTCATTTATCATATTTATTAATTGAACCATACAAAGTATCATAATTAACAATTATGCCTTAAAAACTCTTTCTTTACAATTTCGCCCTTACTTAGTGAAAAATTCACAAATATTCATAGTCTAATTTGAGAATTATAATTGATTAATCAAAACCAATTAAATGAGTCTTACAAGTAATATTGTCTCAACTAGTGGGGGGACCATGGGTCTATATAACCGAGCTTCCAATAAGCAGATCAAGAATTTATAACCTAAATTCACTGACTTATTAATTCTTCGTTGAATCCACGCATAGAACTTAGAATTGCACTCTCAGTATATAGAACGCTCTATATGTTCCACCATATAGACATGTCAATAGTTATCCATTGTTATAATCCTAATTTGATCAATGATCCTCTATATGAATGATCTACACTGTAAAGGGATTACATTACCGTTACACCCTACAATGTATTTTATCCTTAAAACACTTAACCACGTATAAATGATATTTCAGCTATGTAAAATGAGTACTCCACCATTTATTTTCGTTTGGTCAAGCTCGAAGGAGAACATCCTTTACTTACTATTCGCCAGATAGAAGCTATAGATTCCATATTTATGTTAGCGCACCCACTCAATTGTAGGAATATTTTACCAGGATCTTAGATCTACTCACAAGTATGTTGTTTGAACACCTTAAATATGAACTTTCTAAAACGATAAATTAAACACATATAAAGTTAAGAAAACCTTACATTGATGCAGCGGAATTAATGTCTCCTTCCACTCAGATCTCTAACCCTCGAATCCTTTCTGTAGCAGAGTATAATCAAGATCTGAGCCCGAATGTCCTTCTTCTTCAAGTTTGATCCTTCACAGTCTTCCAATCTATGATTGAGTTACTGCTTGCTGTGTGTGGGCACTTACTCTTTCACTAGGGTCACGATATTGATGAAGGGAAAAGAGAGGGAAGATTTTGGCCAGGTATAGAAAGTGGGGAAGGCTCAGTTTTTCTGAAGAGAGAAATTTCTGTCAGATTACTAATGAAAGCATGTATTGTGACTGAGCCATCACTTTCTATTTATAGGCAACTACTAGGTTTAGGCTAGGAATTATTTGGCATTAAAATAATTAAAATATTAATTTGAAAAACATATTTAAGTGGCCGGCCATGGTGTGTTAGTGGGCCTCACTTGATTTTGCAGTTTTATCAAATTTTATCTCTATTTTCTCAAAAACGTCAATTTTCCAATTCTAATCTTGTAAATGCCAAAACTAATTATTTAATAACTAAAATAGATTATTAAATAATATTGTCATTTAATTTAATTATTAATTAGACATATAAAGTCCATTAATAAATAAATAAACCTAGAAACTCTTTTCTTTACAATTTCACCCCTGCTTAGTGAAAATTCATAAAATTAGACATAGTCTAACTTTAGAATTATAATTGATCAATCACGAATCAATTAATGAGTCTTACAAGCAGAATGTTCTCAACTAGAATGTGGACCATGGATCTATATGCTGAGCTTCCAATAAGTGAACCAAATTTACCAAGTAAATTCCTACTTATTAATTCTTCGTTGAATCTACTCTTAGAACTTAGAATTGCACTCTCAGACTTATATAGAGCATATTGTATGTTCCACGATATCAATATACTATCTCATTTAACCATTGTTATAATCTTATTGTGATTTAAAGATCCTCTATATAGATGATCTACATCGAAATGGGATTTCTTTACCGTTCTCACCCCTCAATCTATTTTGCCCCTTAAAACACTTATCTACATGTAAATGGTGTTTAGTGATCTAATGATTAGTCAGTTAAACAAGAGCTCATCCATTTACTTCTATCTGCTAAGCTCGAAGGGAATCATCACTTGACTTCTATACACCAGTAGAAGCTATAGATTCCATATTTATGTTCAGCACTCCCACTCAATCATACTATCATGTTCCCAAAATATACGTATCACCCTGACCCAAAAGTAGGCTTAACTAATAAATCAAAGAACATGAATAGCACTCCTGAGTTGAGCCTAAGCATATCAGGATTTAGATTCTTTTAATCTTAAGATCAACTACTGATATTGACTTGGAAAGATATGTATAACGGTAAGTTTGAAATATCTTAACTTAGTTGCAATATCGGTCCAGTCCAATGTATACTCCATACATTCGAAACTAGTATACTTTACTAATGTCCTAGAAAGAACATAACACTTACTCCAAGTGTAAGTACACATCATCGCTGATTATCACATTAGTGTAAATCCAATAACACTGATGAAACAGGGACCAATACTTTTGATTCATATGATCACAACCACATTCCAATGTGTTGACGATACTGTAATTGTAAATAAACATATGATCTGGATTTAACTGATTTTGTGTGTAAATGTAATAAACATATTTAACATATTAAACCATTAGCATGTAAAATTCATGCAAACATCAATCACTTCAAATTTCTTATATTGATAACTAATCAGATTGTAAAGAGTTTTATTTAGGGCATAAAACCCAACAAACTCCCACTTGCACTAATATAAAACAAACTGCGCAAATAGGTCAATCTGATGTCTTGATCTTCAGATCAAGTGTAGTATATTTGAATCCACCCAAACTTCTAGAACTAGTTCATAAATACTCTTATGAAACATCCTTTAATATATGCTTTACTCATCAAGGGATACTGAAATCTTTTACTGTTTTAAAAGTACATCTGAATAAACAGATGACATATCTCACATATTTTAAAATATGTAATTGAGATAATACAGTGTAGACTTTTCTTCAGTGATATAACTTTCTGGTATTTTCGAATAGACCAAGTTACAATTCTTCTCTGGTAGAGCTTGAATTATTATACAATAATTCCTCAACCCCCAAAGTAAGCACCATCTCATAGAAATCGTGAAATGAGTTGGTGAGATACCAGGATAACTGATACACAGTTCCTTAATATCTAACATATAGATTACTTTTATAAATCTTTCTTGAATATCTTCTAATGTTCCCTATTTGATTACATCTCAGGTAGCTCCCACTCAATAGCAGATGTCTGGTTAAACAATACTTTTAACCTCTGATTGTTTAGAGAGTTACCTAGTTCTGGCTTTTGTATTAGTCTGAAACATTAAGTTAAGACTAAGTCATCAACATAGCAGACTAGTATTTGAAGTGAAAAATACATGCCAGAGATAAAGTAATCAAAATTAAGATACCATCAAATTTTATGAGGATTAAGAATTCTTGGTTCAAGTCATTCGAATGGACTGAACTAGAGTTCTTTATCTTATTCTCATAATTCTGATAAGCTATACCTATCCATGTGAATGGTTAGATTTGCTTTTCAGTAGTGTTCTTAAGTACCTATCACAATTATCAACCTATTGAAGATGGGTATAGAACTTTAAAATTCTCCCACTCAATTAAGGTAGTGTGAAACTTTAACACAGAACTTTCAAAGGTATAAAACTTTTACTTACAACAGTAAAATCGAAATGGAACATACAATCAAGATCAAGAATTTATATTGACAATAGCTGACTCATTATATTACTTCCATGTTTAAAGAAGATATGTGTTTCATAGGGAATTGTGGAATGGACTCCACCCCTAAGAATATACATATAGGGTACTATGGATAACCTCCACCCCTAAGTATATAGAGATTATGATCCACCTTTAAGGGTTGTAAAGATCATAATTCTCTTAGTGTGATAGAGTTTATGTGGAGTAGAATACTATCCAGAGTTCATTAGATATAAAAGATCATTGAACGGCATAGTTTTCTTAACTTTTCTCCACCCCTATCAGATCAAAAGATCCTTTTATTAAACAAATTCTTAACAATTGTATGAGAATTATCAATTATTGATAAACATAGAAATAATTTCTAGTGTTTATTTAATATAACTCTATGAAGAGTTGTAGAAATTGTATCAATAATAAAAACACTTACACATACAAACATATAAATATAATGTGGTAATTGTTGATGAAGATAAAATAAATGAAGCTCAATCTCATAATTTGCAATGGTCATTTCGAAAATAAAGAATACTTTATTATTAATAAAATAAAAAATGTATTGCAACAATATGAGAAGAGCAAGGATAAATATCCCTAACTAAAATTTGAAATCCAAATTGTCTTTAAACTAAAACAATTAATTCAAAAATAAATTGAAGAGCTTCATTTTCATCTGGACGATTTCACCCTTTGGTCCAGCTTTCTGATCCAACTCAATTGAGTTCAAGTAGCTTGGCCTATAAGAAGAAGAAAACAAATAAACAAAGTTTAGTCCAGAATCATAAATCCAATTGGATAATAATTCACTAAAACTCTTAAAGTTTATAAATGGAAATACATTGTTTCTTTGCAAGAAGTTTAGGACACTGGGGTTTCCAATGACCTTTCTCATTGCAGTAGAAACACTTTCCTTTAAGTGTAGCATCACCAGAAGGAATAGCCTTTTTTATTCTTCATGGCTTTTGTTCGCTTCTTGGTGTTGTTCCACTTCTTCTTCGATTTGGGCTTTGAAGCAGAGGCAACATTTGCTTTAGGTTTTATCGTCCCATTACCATTCCCAGGATTGTGAGGTTTACTCCCTTTCTTCTTGGGTCCTCCAATCAAATTTTCATAAGTTTGAAGGTCATTGATGAAAGTCAATTTCCTTCTTATTCATGACATAATTTGAAGTGTATGGTAGAAATGCTGGAGTCAGGCTATTCAAGATAAGACTTACTTGAGTAGCACTGTCCATTTCAGCACCATGATCCTGGGCTTCTTGGAAATAACTTGACATTAGGAGAACATGGTCACACACGTTTTGATGAGGTTGCATCCGTGCATTAATGTACTTCTTAGTCGCGTCAAAGCGTGACTGAAGTGATGCCTTACCGAATAGCTCATTTAACTTTGTCATAACTTCAGCAGCCTTCTCGGTTTTAGAAAACAGAGTTTTGAGGGTGTCAACCATGCTACAAAGCATAAAGTATAGAGCTTTGTCATTTTCTTTCTGCCAACGCTCATACTTTTCTTTCACAGCTTTGGATGCATTGTCCCCAGGCACTTCAGGTGACGGCTCAGTTAAAACAAACAAGGCACTTTCTCCTATGAGAGCAATATTAATGTTCTCATTCCACTTATTAAAGTTAGATCCATTCAGCTTGTTTTCAGTCAACAGTGATAACATGGGATTCATTTTGATAACACAGAATACTACAAAATAATAGAAATTAATAATGGTTTAACACACAAAATCAATTCAGAAATTATAAGCACATAGCAAGTAGGAATGATATGAGAAAATACTTAAAAATTCAATCCTAAATAATTTCCAAGGTTTTTCAACAAACTGATATCAGTGTCCCGTTTAGGCGAGAGTCAAAGCTACCATCCATTGAATAGAGTTGTCAGCTCATCTAAAATGTTAAACATTCTAGCAACCTTTTATTCGATCAAGATTGGAATCCACTGTTGTCCCGTTTAGGCGAGAGTCAAGGCTATTCTATCTCATGAGCTTCTACAATTGTTTCACAATTTGCAAGTCAAATATGGTCGCCACCATTAGGGTGATCTATACCATATAAAACACTTACAAACTACTTATCATGCGAGATTAAACGGTGCAAAATTGCTAATGAACGTTCCTCCATTAGGGAGGATTACTCACTAAAACAAACGCGGTGTAAAACCCACAATGGAGATCGAATATCTTAATAATAATAAAGCTCATTCTTTAAAATGTATTTTCTTTATTATTCTAATAAATAAATTCTCATTAAATTCGAAATTTTGAATTGAAATTCAAAAATAAGAATTTAATATAATATTTATAAAATTATACTTAGATGGTGATTGAAATAAAATAAATTATTTCCATCTTAGCAATAATCTTAAATATAAATATTAAGGAAATTAATTTAAGTTGAATTAAATTAAATAATTAGCAGCTTAAAAATTTCCTTTGAGAATATATTTATTGAGTTCGAAAATTTAAAGTATATAGAAAATACAATTTTCGAAAAATAATAAAAATAGAAAAGAAATACTTCAAGCCAAAATATCACCTATCTAGATTTTCTTTTGACTAATTAATTCAATTTCTAATATTATATATATATATATATCTATATATGTATATTTATACTTACTAGAAGAAAGTTACGTGCAAGGCACGTATACTTAGTTTTATGTTAGGTGCTCTATAATTTAATTGAGAAAGATTCAATAAATAATCATATAATTTAAAATGGTTTAAAAACTAATTTTAATTAGTGTGTGGGGTTATTTGAAAATCAATAGTGAAAAGTCAAATTTAAAATTTGAAGAAAGAGAAGAGGAGAATGGAGATTAGCTTGAAATATATTTAAAAAATAATAATGATACACACTTACTATGGATACTTAACTCGAGCCGATAATAATAAAATTATAAAGAATAGGGGTAGCAGGCATATAACTGGACATATGAAAGAAAGAATATAAAAAAATAAGAAATATGATAGCTTCCAAATAATATTATAACAAAACAATGCTCTTCAAATTTATCTTAATATCATCTATAACATCATAACCTTATATTTAGATTTGGGCCAACTTTCTTCTCAGTTGGGCTTCCAGCTTTCTTCACAATGCAAGTTGCCACTTCTGACTTTTTTTTTTTGAAACTTGAACAGCCATCGTAATCTCATTCTTCTCTTGAAGCCTCTCATCAATCTCATAGCAATCCATGATAGTCTCAACAAAATATATGTGTTTATGTATATTTGTTTTGAGCAAATCAGTAAACATATATTTTCAACAAATTAACCCGATAAACTCAAGATCCACATATATTCAAATACAATTGTAAAATCTAAACTTAAAACAAAATCAAATGGACAATTCATGCTCAACTAAAGCTATATATATATACTGTTATGATTACATCAACCCAAATATTTTTACTTGCTATAACCGAATTATAAAAATTAAAAAGTATAATTTGAGATATATAGACTAAAATCATCCAAATAAACAAATAAATTAGTTACACATAAAATTATAAATGATACTTTTTTTAGAGTGTGTTTGAAGCTTATGTGAAATTTTTTTGATCTCTTCACTACTATTTTTTATCTCTATTTTTTTGTATAAATATATATGTATATAGAAAATTTATATTAAAAAAAATGAAAAATATACGTACATATATTTTATTGTTGTTAATTAAATTCAAAATAGTGTAGCAATAGAGAAAATTTGGAAATTAGATTTTTATTATGAATTTTTATTTATTTAAAATAATTAAGTTTAATAAAAAAAATTAAAAAAAATGAGAGATATACGTACAAGATTAGGTATATATATTTTGTTGGTTTTAATTAAATTCAAAATAGGATAGTAATGGAGAAAATTTGGGAATTAGATTTTTATCATGGATTTTTATTTATTTAAAATAATTAACTTTAATAAAAAAAAAATTAGAAAATTAAAATGAGAGATATACATACAAGAATATAAAATAGGATGGTAATAGAGAAAATTTAGGCTTTTAAATTATTGGGCACCAATAATTTCTCATAAACAAAAAATTCTATTATATACGCACATTTTATATCTATCTATATTCTAAAGCCATTAAAACTCATCACGAATCATCATGGAAACAAGAGCACAAGCGGATCTGAAGATGAAATCATTTTTCATTAAAGGAAGCAACACTTTTTGGTATTGAGTTGAGTGTAGACGAAAAATAACTATCTCAATTAAAGGAACCCAAAATGAATTTCATATGATCTTATTCCACTTCATATTCATACTTTAACAACATTTTAGGCATGATAGAAGTAGCCTCAATCCATCCAAATTTTCACACATTGATCCTCTTTCTTTGTTTTTAGGTTTTTATTTTTAATAAAAAATATATTGTGTATCAAGAGTCGAGACAATCAATATTTTTATGCAACAAAAAGTTTATTCACATCGATCAGTATATTATAAGTTGCATCATTGGGCAACATACCACAAGACTTCATATGTTTGAATAGTTCAATTGCCATGCCAATCTGAATGTCAAGAAAGAAAGCTTGTAAACAGCCATAGAACAATATTAGTTGACTTCACTTTCGACATTGGTAGAAACATTATCTCCACAAAAAGATTCATCTTTATTAATAATACTGAATTTATAGCTTCTAATCTTTATTAATCTTTTGAAATTGAAGGGAGTGCGAAAATTTATGGTTTAAATAATATTACATGAGAACAATATATAATATTGTATATATATAAATAATATCAGTTCAAATATCAAATATCAGTTTAAATGGGATTTGTTTTATTTTTATTTTATTATTTTATTATGTATAAATAATATTTTATTATTTTATTAAATATAAATAAAAAGTCACCCATGAATTTCTCATAAACCAAGAATTTAGTTATATAGACACACTTTATATAGAATAGATATATATTTTAAATTCATTTATTTTAAATTAATCAATTAAATGAAAAAATCATTGATTGTAGTTGGTCCAAGAATTAACTAAAATAATTAATTTACAACTCAATCTATTTTTCAAAATAAATTCGAAAATATTGCATAAATAAAATGCCATTTTTCGAAATTGATTAAGAAAATAAAGAAAAATATATATTGAAAATTATTTAAATTTAAGTTGAAAAATTAAATTTCAACCTAAAAATAATTTTCTATTTAATTAAGTGTCATGAAAAATGAATAAATATTTAAGTATCATGATGAAAATCAACTTAGATATTTAGATTTTTCAAGTTAATTAAATGTATTAAATTCAAGAAATAAATAATTAAGTGTAGAAAAGGCTTAATTATTAATTTCTATTTAATACTAGGAAAAATATACTTAATAAAATTGTACCAAAATTAATTATTTAAATAATTAATTTCACAAAGTATAATATTTTCATATTTAAATATTAGAAATAATAAGTAGTCTAGAAATTACTATCTAGAAAATATCATATTTGACTAAGTATCTTTTCAAAAAAAATTTGAAAAATATCTAATTTAAGTTATATAGAAAAAATCTAAAACTTAAATAATTTCAAATTTAGATTTAATTAAATATCAAAAATTAAGTTGTAACCACTTAATTTGAAGATATCTTTTTTAAGTTAATATTCGAAAAGATATTAACCTAAAAAATATCTAAAATATTCCATTTTAAGTTAATATTCGAAAATATATTAACTTAAAAAATATCTTAAGAATCTTTAATAACTAATGCCTAGGATTCCTCAACTTAATTTAAATTTAAATAAAATATTAAAATTTAAGTTAGATAAGAAAAATCAGTTGATACAACTAATTTATAACTTAAATAGGAATATTTAATTAAATAAGCTTCAGAAAGAATCTTAGTTAGTTAAAATTCTATATTTAATTAACTACAAGAAAAATACAAATAGTTTGTCTAGAAATAATATCTAAACTAAAAGTGTTTTTCTTAAAATTAACTTTAAAATATTAAAATGAAAATAAATTTCATATATTTTAAAAGTTAATTATGTTGCTAATTCAATTTTATTAGGTTAAACTAATATAATTAACCTAGTACAGTTATTCAAATCAGGCAAATGAGCCTTCACAATTGGGGTAGTTCATGTGAGGGGGTGCTGGGTTCAGTATGTCGTACTCACTTCTATGGCTGCCAACTCTCACACAAGGCCCAAAAGAGAGGAATTTAACCTTAAAATAAATAACTGTTATTAATTGAATAGGTCCAAGAACTAAATGGACCTAAATAAAATCTATCATGGTGTGACATTTTATTTAGCAACAACCTATATGTATCTATATAATAAAATAAACACATAGGCTCACACAGGCACACTTTTGATGGATCCTATCATGTTGGTAGGTCATACACAGATGAAAGAAGATTGTAAAATTTACCTATTACAAATTATTAACTTGACCAAGGGAGCCATCACATCATTAGATCTGGCAAAAAGTAAATATGGCTATTTGCAATCAAGTAATAATAGGTTTTGAAAACTTACATACAAGCTAAAACCATATACTCCTGCAACAAGGTTAGCTGGATAGTTGGATGTAGGATTTATTTAGTTTTAAATAAATAAATTTCGAAAATTAATAATTAAATAAAAAAATATTCAATTAAAAAAAATTTAATTTTTCGAAAATAAAAAATAAAAATAAATATTTATTTTCGAAAATAAATAAAAAAAAATATAAATTTCGAAAAAAATTTTAAAATTAAACCTACAATTTTGAAAAATTAGGTTTCAACCAACCTAAATATCATTTCAAAATTTGCTAACTACTTTTAAAATTTTAAATGTTATTTTATAAATAAAAATTAAATTAAAAATTAGAAAAGATAAATGAATATCTTTTTCAGATTTTAAATTTAATTTAAATATATAAAATAACAAAATTTAAAAGTTAGCAAAATATCTTACATCTATTTAAAATTACATGATTATAGTCATCTTATTTTAAATTTAAATAAGGTCAAATTATTTAAAAAAGATTTAATTTTAAAAATATATATAAAATCTGACCTTAAATTAAAAAAAAAAGATAAGATATAATAAAATTTAAAAATAAGATAGATAATTAAGCAATAAGTAGATATTTACTAATTTCAAATTCAAATTATACTAATATCTTGAATTAAATTTAAAAAATATTAAATTAATTCATAATGATAATTAGAATTAAATTAGGAATAGTAAATCTATTAATACAAAACTACACAAAAAATCGGAAGTTAATTCCATGAAAAAGCATGAAAAATCGAAGAAAAACGAAAAAATTGTGAGTTGTACGGACAGTTTTCGCGATCACAGGAAAATTTCAGCACAACTCCGATTTTGTCGAATCTTCAAAAAATAATAACTAATTCAAATTAAATCGAAATTGAGTTCTGTAAAAGGGTAACTTGCTTAATTTTTTCCATACTATCCAATAAAAATAATTCCAAAAACAGAATCGCAATTATTTTTCACGAAAATTACAAACATCAATCAATCATCAAATAACACTCAATACAACATGATACCATCCAAAAACAAACAAACTATCGTTTTAAAGGTTAAATTTCTTGTAAGTAAATCAATTACCATGGCTCTGAGGCCAGTTGTTGGAATATTTTACCAGGATCTTAGATCTACTCACAAGTATGTTGTTTGAACACCTTAAATATGAACTTTCTAAAACGATAAATTAAACACATATAAAGTTAAGAAAACCTTACATTGATGCAGCGGAATTAATGTCTCCTTCCACTCAGATCTCTAACCCTCGAATCCTTTTCTGTAGCAGAGTATAATCAAGATCTGAGCCCGAATGTCCTTCTTCTTCAAGTTTGATCCTTCACAGTCTTCCAATCTATCATTGAGTTACTGCTTACTGTGTGTGGGCACTTACTCTTTCACTAGGGTCACGATATTGATGAAGGGAAGAGAGAGGGAAGATTTCGGCCAGGTATAGAAAGTGGGGAAGGCTCAGTTTTTCTGAAGAGAGAAATTTCTGTCAGATTACTAATGAAAGCATGTATTGTGACTGAGCCATAACTTTCTATTTATAGGCAACTACTAGGTTTAGGCTAGGAATTATTTGGCATTAAAATAATGAAAATATTAATTTGAAAAACCTATTTAAGTGGCCGGCCATGGTGTGTTAGTTGGCCTCACTTGATTTTGCAGTTTTATCAAATTTTATCTCTATTTTCTCAAAAACGCCAATTTTCCAATTCTAATCTTGTAAATGCCAAAACTAATTATTTAATAACTAAAATAGATTATTAAATAATATTGTCATTTAATTTAATTATTAATTAG
Organism: Cannabis sativa; assembly: GCF_029168945.1. Classification (NCBI taxonomy): domain Eukaryota; kingdom Viridiplantae; phylum Streptophyta; class Magnoliopsida; order Rosales; family Cannabaceae; genus Cannabis; species Cannabis sativa. The sequence goes on from NC_083607.1 coordinate 22,479,063, forward strand.
ACATATAAAGTCCATTAATAAATAAATAAACCTAGAAACTCTTTTCTTTACAATTTCACCCCTGCTTAGTGAAAATTCATAAAATTAGACATAGTCTAACTTTAGAATTATAATTGATCAATCACGAATCAATTCATGAGTCTTACAAGCAGAATGTTCTCAACTAGAATGGGGACCATGGATCTATATGCTGAGCTTCCAATAAGTGAACCAAATTTACCAAGTAAATTCCTACTTATTAATTCTTCGTTGAATCCACTCTTAGAACTTAGATTTGCACTCTCAGACTTATATAGAGCATATTGTATGTTCCACGATATCAATATACTATCTCATTTAACCATTGTTATAATCTTATTGTGATTTAAAGATCCTCTATATAGATGATCTACATCGAGATGGGATTTCTTTACCGTTCTCACCCCTCAATGTATTTTGTCCCTTAAAACACTTAGCTACCTGTAAATGGTGTTTAGTGATCTAATGATTAGTCAGTTAAACAAGAGCTCATCCATTTACTTCTATTTGCTAAGCTCGAAGGGAATCATCACTTGACTTCTATACACTAGTAGAAGCTATAGATTCCATATTTATGTTCAGCACTCCCACTCAATCATACTATCATGTTCCCAAAATATACGTATCACCCTGACCCAAAAGTAGGCTTAACTAATAAATCAAAGAACATGAATAGCACTCCTGAGTTGAGCCTAAGCATATCAGGATTTAGATTCTTTTAATCTTAAGATCAACTACGTATATTGACTTGGAAAGATATGTATAACGGTAAGTTTGAAATATCTTAACTTAGTTGCAATATCGGTCCAGTCCAATGTATACTCCATACATTCGAAACTAGTATACTTTACTAATGTCCTAGAAAGAACATAACACTTACTCCAAGTGTAAGTATACATCATCGCTGATTATCACATTAGTGTAAATCCAATAACACTGATGAAACAGGGACCAATACTTTTGATTCATATGATCACAACCACATTCCACTGTGTTGACGATACTGTAATTGTGAATAAACATATGATCTGGATTTAACAGATTTTGTGTGTAAATGTAATAAACACATTTAACATATTAAACCATTAGCATAAAATTCATGCAAACATCAATCACTTCAAATTTCTTATATTGATAACTAATCAGATTGTAAAGAGTTTTATTTAGGGCATAAAACCCAACATCAATTGCACTACCGTGTTCCCAAAATGTACGTATCACCCTGACCCAAAAGTAGGCTTAACTAACAAATCATTGAACACAAATAACACTCTTGAGATTGAGCCTAATCATAACAGGATTAAGATTATTTGATCTAGGATCAACTAGGCGATATTGACCTGAATAGATATTACGGTAAGTTTAATAAATCTAAGTCAAAGTTCAATATCGGTCCCTTCCAATGCATACTCCATGCACCCAACCTGAGCTTTACTTTAACCAATCCTCTGGAAAGAACATAGCATTTCTCCAAATGCAAGTAAACTCTGTTGTAGATTATCATATCAGTAAAACCCTATGTGTGATAAATCTAGGAATCTTTATTCACATAGTCATGTTTATTTTCCAATGTGTTGACAACACAATAAACAGGATCAAGTATGTGAAAAGGGTTTCAGATGAATTTCTAAATCAAATAGACAAGCAATTGATAAGATGAACCAAAACATACACAAATGAATGAAAAATACTTCTGTTTCTTTATTGATGTTGAATAAAATGGATTACATTGAAATGGAGTTTTATTTAGGGCATAAAACCTAACAATTTAACCTTAAAATAAACAATTGTTATTCATTGAATAAGCCCAAATCTAATTGGGCCTAAATAAATTTACTTATGTCAAAATTTATTTTAGCAACCTAGTCCATTTACTTAGTAAAAACTTAAATGGGCTTCCTATATGCATCTAAGCCCAAAAGCAAACATATAGGATCACACAGGTCAAATTATTTGAACGGATCCTATCATGTTACTAGGTTTACACAGATGAAAGAAGTACAAAATTTACCTGTTACAAATTATTTATAAGATCTATTGACAATTGGACTATGATTAAAATCAGATCATTGGATCTGTCGACAAGTTAATCATAGCAATTTAGATCAAATAAATGATAGGTTTGTTAAAAAAAATTGTGAATAAACAATATTATTAAACAAACATTCTCCATGTAACAGATGTGACATAAGATATTAATATAATTAAATTATTATTCTTAAACTATCCAAATAAAGGAAACTAATTTTAAAATATCTAGGTTTATTTGAATTAAATATCAAACAAGATCAATGATTTGAAAGAAAAGAATCTTCAATATCACTTTCAGATCTTATAATTTAATAAAATAAAAGTAATAAAATAAACCAATTTTAAAATAGATTTGGTTAGATAATTATTATTTTAGGAATAAAATAATAATTACCATAATTTTATGTCAAAATATCTCAAATTAAGCAATATTCAAATCTCTACGAAAATATCTATGTTATTTGAATATTTAAGATATGATTTATAAATTTCCAATAAGAAAAAAATGATATATAGAAAAAATATCATTTTTAAACTTATAATTTATAAATAATTAAATATTTAACAAAATAACAAATTTTGAATTTAAAAATATTATGGTAAGTATATCTATAAAAATATCTATGTTAATTTCAAATTTATTAATTATTTAATTTGTCATGTAAGATAATTTTAATATAATATTTTAAATAAAAAGACAAAATTATCTTTTAATTTAAAAGATGTTAAATATCAAAAAATCTAATCTTATAATTAAATAATAAATAAATATTAAAGAAGTTAACAAATTTTTAAATCTGACCATAATAGATAATATTTAAAATTAGAAATATTCCAAAACGGAAATATTTAAAATTGGAAAAAATTCTGAATTGAAAATATTTTAAAATTGGTAATATTTCAATTTAGAAATATTTAAAAATGGAAAAATGAATTTTGGAAAACAATCCCATGAAAAAATTGGATTTTTGGGGAAAAATCCCAAAAAATCGCAATTTTGGGTTGCTGCCCAGGATTGGGCGTGCATCAGGCTGCACGCAGCCTTCATGCGCGCGCATAGGAGGGATTTGCATGGGAAGGCGCTGAGATTTCTCGGCAGGTGCAGCATCCATGCAGGGTGCGTGACCCATGCTCACGCGCGCGGATGCCTGAGTTGTCCGAGTGCCTGATGCACTCGATGCACCCACTTGATAGCCATGGCTCCCAAATTTCAAAAATTCATAACTTTTCCAATTTTTATCGGAATCGAGTTCCGTTAAAAACAAAATTGCTTAATTTTTCACAAGGAATCCAAATAAAATATTTTTAAAAATAGAAAAAATATTTTTTATCGAAAAAGGTACTGTACAACATAAACATTCATCAACTAACACATAAACCACATGAAACCATCCAAATCAACATAAAAACATATAAATCATCGTTTTAATCCATATTACATGAAAGTAAATCATTACATGGCTCTGGTGCCAGTTGTTGGAATTTATTTTACCAGGATCTAGATTTACTAACAAGTATGTTTGATTAACATCCTAATATGAATTCTAAAACAATAAAAATAAACACATATAAAGTTAGAATACCTTACAGTGGGTGCAGCGGAATAATATGACTCCTTCCATTCAGATCTCTAGCCCTTGATTCCTTTCTGTAGTAGAGCTTAATCAAGATCTGAATTTGGAACTTCTTTTCTCCTTCTTTGATGCAGATTTTCCATAGTCTTACATACTATGATTGAGATACCACTTGATGTGTGTGGGCACTACTCATCACTCAAGGATTTTCAAAAATACAGAGAAAAGAAAAGAGAGAGAGGCGTGTGAGACATTTTCTGAGGGAAACTAATGTGATCAAAGATGTGTGTGTTTCCTCAAGCCAACACTTTCTATTTATAGAAAATCCTCTAGGTTTAGGTAAGAATTGTATGGCATTAAAATAATGGAAACTAAAAATGGCAATTCTCATGCATAGTGGCCGGCCTTACAAAGGGTATTGGGCCTCACTTTGCAACTTTCCTATTTTGTTATTTTCCATTCCCATTTTCTCAAAAATGCCAATTTTCCAATTTAACATTTTAAATGCCAATTCTAATTATTTAATAACTTAAAAACAATTATTAAATAATATTGCCATTTAATATATTTATTAATTTAGACTTGTAAAGTCTCTTAATCAATAAATAAACCTAAAATCTCTTTTCTTTACGATTTCGCCCTTGCTTAGTGAAAATTCATAAAGTAGACATAGTCTAACTTTTAGAATTTTAAATGATTAATTAAAATCCATTAACTGAGTCTTACAAGCAGTATGGTCTCAACTAGTATGGGGACCATGGGTCTATATAACTGAGCTTCCAATAAGTTGAACCGAATTTACCAAGTAATTTCTTTAACTTATTAATTCCTCATTGAATCCACACTTAGAACTTGGAATTGCACTCTCAGTCATATAGAACGTTCTATATGTTCCATGATATAGACACGTCATTAGTTATCCATTGTTATAACCCTAATGTGATCAATGATCCTCTATATAGATGATTTAAACTGTAAAGGGATTAAATTACCGTAACACCCTACAATGTATTTTATCCTTAAAACACTTAACCCTGTATAAATAATATTTTTGCTAAGTGAAATGAGATCTCCACCATTTGTTTTCGTTTGGTTAAGCTCGAAGGAAATCATCCTTTACTTTCTATTCGCCAGATAGAAGCTATAGATTCCATAGTTATGTTAGCGCTCCCACTCAATTGCACACCGTGTTCCCAAAATGTACGTATCACCCTGACCCAAAAGTAGGCTTAACTAACAAATCAAAGAACACGGATAACACTCTTGAGATTGAACCTAACCATATCAGGATTAAGATCATTTGATCTAGGATCAGTAGGTGATATTGAATTGAATAGATATTACGGTAAGTTTTAATATATCTAATCAAAGTTCAATATCGGTCCCTTCCGATGTATACTCCATACATTCGATACTGGTAAACTTTGCCAATGTCCTGGAAAGGACATAACACTTTTCCAAGGTGTAAGAATACCTATCGGTGATTATACTATGTCAGTCTAAATCCAGAGTTCTGACAAATCAGGGAATAAACTTTTGAACATATAATTAAGATTATATTCCACTGTGCTGACAACACTATAATCTTTAACCAACTCATATGTTCTAGACTTAAAAAGAATTCATACATTATAAACATATAATCATGAAATAAATCATGTGAACCATGCAACATAAAATATTATTTCTGATCTTTATTAATAAGTAAATCTGATTATATTGAAATGAGTTTTATTTAGGGCACAAAACCCATTAGACATGGAATAGATAGGCATTGAGGCCGAGACTGACTTAATCAAGGTAACTCTACCAGTAAAAGATACCAATTTTAGTTTCCAACCTTCAATCCTCTTCTTCATGCTGTCTTTAATCCTCTCATACTCCTCCCTCTTCCTTCTCTTGAAAACAAAAGGGTTCCCAAGATGTCTTTGCTCTCCACTGGCTTGTGATACTTGGAGATGCCTTATTAATGAAGATCTTCGACTGCTGTCCTAATTATTAGAGAATAAAATCGATGATTTGTGCTTAATACATGTCTGACCTGACCATTCTTCATAAGTAGCTAGGCATTTAATGAGTTCATCAGCTTCTTTCTCATTAGCACGAGCAAAAAGAATTGTGTCGTCAGCAAACAAATACTCTAAGGTATAATATTTGTATGTTATATTCATATTACTCGAAGGTATTTTTATAATACCTTTTATGTAATGAAGGGTATTTTATGTATTAAAAAGTAAAAAAGGACATTTGTTTTATTATTTTAAAAAAGGGACATTAACTATCACTAAAGTTAGAAATAGGGCTATTTACTTACATTTCTCTTGTTTTAGTGCTTAGTGTAATGGTAATATTTTTAAAAACTCTTAAGAGCTCCAAGGTTCAATCCCTCATACCTACACATTAAATATTTTTTTAAAAAATTAAAAAGTAGAGATTGGGAATTGATCCCATGATCTCTTAAGAAAGACATTTTATCAGTACACCAAATAATTTTTGTTATAGTTTCTTCTTATTTAATATTTTATCTATATATTATTATTTTTTTTCAAAATTTCAGGGCCCTGAGCGTTCGGGGGCACGAGGCGCATGCCTAGCCCGCCTACCCTCAGGGATGGCCCTGCTACTAGTACTATCACAACAAGAAAAAAGAGCATTAGGAATGCCACTAAAACCCTCTCTTTGTACCCCTAAAGTTGCCTCTCACTACAAAAAACCATTACTTTTAGTGATAATTTTTAGTCACAACATAATGTTACTTGTGACCAAAACATAGTTTTTAGATACAAGTTGTCACTTATTTAGTTTTGGTCAAAACAAGTATTGTGCTAAAAAAACAATTAGTCACAATAAGAAATTTTTGTGACTAATACTTTTAGTCACGAACCTTTTAGTCACAACATAAGAATTATGATTTATAATTAGTCACAACTTTTTTACTTTTTGTTAACACAAATTTTCGTTAACCAAATTTGAGCCTCACAGTAATAATTCCACACTGAAAAAATAAAAGCTATAGAAAAATAATATATGAACACAGGGTTTTTTTACGTGGTTTTGTAGTTAAAATTTTGCATAGTCCACAAGTCAATCTTATTCAGATTTCTGAATGTGTTTTTTTTTTTCTTAGAACCTCTCTTGTATAAGATTTTTCGTCCCCTCTCTTGATCTTGCCTGCCACTATTTATAATTACATAGTGGGCAGTAATTTACAAAAGTTGACAATAATCGTTACAACAATTAATCCCTCAAATCATGGGATTTGATTACAAATCAAGCTAAGTAAATGAGGCTTTTATCATTCACATAGTTGTGAGTATCCTGCTTTTACTGGGCCGAGATAAACGTGTAATGCAACATATACGGTAAACCTTATCTCATAAGGATGCCTCGTTGAGAATAGAGCCAAGTTAACTTTGATGGCGAGCAGTTACTTGTCGTCTGACTTCCCGAGATTAATATTGTTTCAACTCTGATAACTATATTTTTTGGTGTCGAGATGATCTTCCTCGCATGCATGCCATCTTCTAGCGAGATAAATGCCTCGCCATCTGTTATCTTGACTCGCCAAACTATCTACACTCAGTTTGTATATTGTGTAATATACGCTAAGTGTTTTTAGTGTTATCGTTTCTATTTTACGCAGCGAGGTTGAGGCCTCGTCATGCACACTTGCACTCACATGGTTTCTCGTCCATACATAAGTTAGCAGTTTGTACGTGTCTGTCTCACAAAAGGCTATTCAGTCAGCCGAGTTATAAACATACTCTGCGAATTATGTTTCCAACGAGTTGTTCCATGCCAAGTATACTTTCGTTTGCGTGTTTGAGTTCTTTGTTCTTCCTAGCGTGACACGTGTCTTCCTCTAATGTGCTTACTGAATTTCGAGTATAAAAATTGCCACTTAAAAGGTTCTTTTTTAACTAAAAAGAACTTTTAATGATTACAAAGGGTACTTCCATCATGTTCCTCTTTTTTGAGAAGACACATATCCTCTTATTTTGGCAGTTGTGCGGTTTCGAGGTACATCAGAATTAAATGTCCATCTTTTCCACTTCTGCTTTGAATCATGTCCATAGGATCAAATCTTTCTCTGATTTAACGAAGCCACTATCATGAGTATAAAGTAATAAAAAGTGAATCATCTTCGCACCATTTTCTCGATTTCAGAAAGTTTGAGAAAAACCCTTAAACTTCTTCGTCAAGGATTACAAATATATTTGTCCAAAGACTTGCATGCCATCCTTGTCCTTGACCTTTTTCCTACGAATTTCCTCCGACTTCATCCTCTCAAAGCTATCCTTGCTTCGTTCGAAGATTTGCAGATGGAATTACCAGGCATTGCCCTAAGCCCTAACTTCAAACAGTAAGTTTCTTTCTTGTTTCTCATGTTTGTTACATTATGGGGATCAGTTACTTGATTTGTTTGTATCGTTATCATCTCATCTGGTTTTGGTAGATTTTAGGGTTTAAACTGTTCATACTAGGGTTTAGGCAATATGTAAGTTATTTTAAGATCTCAAACTCATTACTTTCTGGTTTGATAAAATTCTCTCCAGGGATTGGGACTGCTTTTTTGCTGGTAGCAATGTCCCGCTCCAGTTTAAGAATTTAGCGTCTAGAACTTTTAGAGTTTGAGTTCCCTACAGAATCAGCCATCCCATATAAACCCAAACCATCAAAACCCACCTCCAAATTAGAGCTAAATGATGCTAGAGTTAGGGAACACATAGTGAGAACCCAATAGGAAGATATTTCTAGTCGCTACAGGCGCTTCTTGCAAGAAATATCCAAAGGCAGACGCCGATTCTTGCGAGAAGCAGCCTGGCCGGAACCTCCCAGCGTGTCATTTATTCTTGTGGCAAAACCTTTGTTTTTACTCAATGTCACAATTGCTTTTGAATCAAGTGACTTGGATTTTGAAATTATGCCTCCCAAGCCACGTACGTCTAAAACTCTCTAGGATCTAACATCACTTTCGAGGCTGAGTTGATAGAATCAAAGGTGCGATCTATTTCAGGCTACACTGGCGAGATGCTGAAAACCTGTGGAATTGAACTTGGGCAATCATGCCAAGTTAGATCAGTACGAGAGGGTGAGTTCAGTTGTGACCCCCTGCACGCTCTGCCAGCACTAACCCAGGGACTAGTGGTGAGACTAGTACCATTGGTTCAACTAGCATGGGTGCTTGGAGCCTTGAGCATATCAGTGCAAGGGCCACCCTTCCTCTTCGGGACTACTTCAAAGACTATATAAAGCACATTTGAGTTGACCCATTTCAGCTGACCCCCATCTCCTATAGGATTCTTGCTAGTCTAAAAGTTTTGTACAATATTATGAACTGGGGGTTTCCCACGCTAGTAGAGATTGAGTATCTTTACTCAGTTAAGGCCGTTCCATCGAGGAAGAACGCTGCAGTGGGATTTTTCTATCTCGGTACTCCCCCAGGGAGCCTGAAATTATTGTAGAACTGCCAAATAAAGTGTCCTTTAAGAACAACTTCTTCTGGACGTTTGGTCTTTCTCCCATCGGCACAACCACGTTTCGAAAACCTCGTAAGTGATCATTCTCTTATTAATTATTTACATGAGTCTTCCTTTTTCAAGTTTATGACTAATGTTTTGTTTGTCCTGACAGCACTTTTAACGAGACCTACTCCTACCCCCGAGATGGTTGGTAGGCATAGGGGCCTGTTAACCCTTCCCTACGGTCTTCGGTCATGCAACTTCCTTTTGAGCGAGGTTAACTTGCGATCGGTGGGCCTTCTCACTGATAAAGAATATACTTGTGATTACAGGATCAGGCCTGGGATCACTTGGCTCAAGCACAATACCTTCAAAGTACTACCCATCGGGAATTTGGTGAAGGAGCATCTCGAGGTAATCAATGTGGTTGGTATCCTACTGTACTTAGAGCTATGCATAGTACCTTAGTCAACTTTGAAGACTCCCACCTTAATTTTTATATTTGGAATTCTCTTTTTGTTTACCGCATTGCTCATCAGTTTGACAGCTGGTATCCAAGATTCCACGTCCTGGTTAACTGTCATGAGTCATTTTATCGTATAACCGATCAATACGGTACTATGGAAGATAGGGCAGGTCACATAGATGCGAGCTGGGATTTAGAACCAATCGAGCCTTTTGATATTTTCAAAATTAGAGGATGTAGGGATTTTAGCGAATATTACAGTCCTTCTGCCCTTTCATCTAGTGATAGCTCGCCTTCTAGTGATTTTGGTAAATCCCTTAAGTAGAAAATTATACTCCTCCCCTTTTTAATGAACCTTTATAATGATTGTAACGCCTCATCTTGTTTTGTAGACATGGGTTATGAAGACATCATGGACCGTAAGGGGAAGAAAAGAACATCCAACCCTGGAGTCCCTTCTGCTGCCGAAATGGTTCCTCCCAAGAGGCAAAGGAAAACCACCGCCCATAAGAAGAACTCGCTGGCCGAGCCTATCGATCTCGAGGTTTTGGACGACGAGATTCAAGAGGAAGTTCCTCCTCCAGTTGTCCCCGACGCCAATGCTCCACGTCCCGAGGCGACCCCCGCTAGTGCTTCTTCGAGCGAGACCATTGAGAGCCTGTCGGTCGCAGCAGGGGAAGCTGGGTCTGAATTTGCCCAGGCATATGGAGTCGCCTGTTGGCGCAAACTTCAAACTCTTCTTCCCCCTGATTCGGATTTTCTCAATCTTAGGAGTCCAAAAAAGATGCTTTCAATGAGCTTGGACTGCCACTTCATAGTACGTTGACTTTGTTATTATAATTATATTATTCTTTTTTACACCTCTTTCATATCCATCTGTTTGCAATTCTTCAGGCTTCTTTCGCTTATTTTGCTTCCAAACGATTACTCTCTAAGCGGCTTGAGTACTTGGAGGGCGAGGTTCGCAAGTTACTATAACAATGCAAGGTTGTGAGTAAGCACCGGGACAACTCCCAACAGGAAAATACCCGCCTCCAGCAAGAAACCGAGAAAGCGAAGGAGGAAGTCAAGAAGGCAAAAAAGGAAGCCAAGAAGGCAAAAGAGGAAGCCGAGAACGTGAAGGAGGCGGCTGAGAAGGCCAAAGAAGAGGTCGAGAAGACCATCAAAGCCCAAGCCAATGAGTTTGAGGAGAAGCTTGTTGAAAAACTTGTTGAGAAAAAAGTCGAGACCGTAGAACGGTGCTAATATGGATACCGACTTCTTGGAGGAGCAGGAAGAGGAAACTTTAGCTCTTTGCGAGAAGACCAAGATGGAGGAAGAAGATGGCGAGGTCGAGGAAGAAGAAGATCTGTCCAAGTCTCCCAACATGCAGACTTGGTTTTTTATTTATCTCCCTTTTCTCTTTTAGAAAACGGCCCTTTGGTCGAGACAATGGTTTGCCACTAGCGGCATTGTTTTTTTGTAAAGACAGATTTGCAAGGTTGGATGGCCAACTTTGCTTTATAATGCCTCATACTTTAATATGTAGATGTTTGCTTGCGTTTTATTCACAATATAAACAATTACATGCAGAAAGTTTATTAGGGATTTCCATTGCATGCATTTTCCTCTGACATTAAGTAGTTAAGTTCCTACTTTACATGCGAGTAGCTTATCTGCTCGTTCCTCAATCTACGAGCCATCAACAATTCCACCTCGCGATCATCGGAGATGATCTTATTTTAAGCAAATTCAAATATATTTTTAATGAACTTGTCATCTTGTATATATTTTCATTAATTACATGAGTAGTTAAATTTTCTACGCACGTGTCGGGTTTAAGTATTTTTTCAAGAAATTTGGATGTCTCGTTGAATACTTTCCCTTAGCGCGAGTCGTTAGTATTCAGCTTTATGTGTTAGTCATAACTTTTAATTTTCCTTTCTCGTCAGATAGGTTATAAATAAAAAATTACAGTTGTTTGATCCCTTTCTCGTTAGAAAGGTTTGATCAAGGTGTGATAACGATTCAACCCCTCTTTAGTCAAAAAGGTTTGCTCAGGGAGTTATAACAGTTCGACCCATCTTCCGTCAAAAAGATTTGGTCGAGGCCCTTCTAAAAAGTTTTCAAAAATTTTACTTTTCAAAATGATGGGTTTGCATTGTTGGAATATGTTTTACCAGGATGTAGATTTACTACCATGTATGTTGTTTAACATCCTAAATATGAATTTCTAAAACAATGTAAATAAACACATATAAAGTGGGTGCAGCAGAATAATAATGGCTCCTTCCGCTCAGATATCTAACCCTTGTATCCTATCTGTAGCAGAGTATCACCAAGATCTGAGCCCGAATCTCCTTCTCTTGAATCTGGATTCTTCCAGCCTTACACACTATGATTGAGTACCACTTGATGAGTGTGGGCACTTACTCTATCACTATACGGTTTGAAATTATGAAGAGAGAAAGACAGAAGAGTGGTTCGAATGACATAGAATAGATGGCTCAAAAATTTGACTGAAGGCAAGTGATTTCATCATCTTTTGATTTGAGGCCATCACTATATATTTATAGGAAACCACCTAGGTTTAGGTTTGAATTAATTGGCACTAAAATATTGAAAAAATAAATATTAAAATCCCTTCAAGTGGCCGGCCATAGGATCTGGGCCCCCACTTTGTAATTTTGTAATTTTTCAACAATTTATCTTATTTTCTCAAAAATAATTTTTTTTTTCAATCCAACCACTTAAATGCTAAAACTATTTATTTAATAATTAAAATTAATTATCAAATAAAATTTCCATTTAACATATTTATTAATTAGACTTAATAAAGTCTCTTAATTAACAAATAAATCCTAAAACCTCTTTCCTTCACAATTAAGCCCTAGCTTAGTGAAAATTCATAAATTAGAATAGTCTAATTTTAGAATTATAATTGATTAATTAAAATAAATTAACTGAGTCTTACAAGCAGTATGGTCTCAACTATTATGGGGACCATGAGCCTATACAACCGAGCTTCCAATAAGCAGAACTACAATTTATCAAGTTAATTCTCTAACTTATTAAATCCTTATTGCATCCACCATAGAACTTGGAATTGCACTCTCAGCCATATAGAACGCGCTATATGTTTCACGATATAGATATGCTATAAACATTTAACCATCATTCTAATCACAATAATCAAAGATCCTCTATAGATGATTTACACCGTGTGGGCACAAATTTACCGTTTCAACGCTCAATGTATTTTATCCTTAAAAACATTAGCTTCCTATAAATGATATTTCAGTGAGCTAATATAGTCACTGAAAAAAGAGCTCTTCCATTTATGTCTATTAAGCCAAGCTCGAAGGAAATCATCGTTTCACTTCTATGTCCAGATAGAAGCTATAGATTTCATATCTATGTTTAGCGCTCCCACTCAATTGTACTATCATGTTCCCAAAATGTACGTATCACCCTAACAAAAAAGTAGGCTTAACTAACAAATCAAAGAACCTGAATAACACTCTTGAGATTGAACCTAAGCATGTCAGGATTAAGATCTTTTGATCTAAGATCAACTAGTGATATTGACTTACAAAGATACAACAGTAAGATTATAATATCTTTACCAAGATCAATATCGGCCTCAATCCAATGTATACTCCATACATCCGAAACTAGCATACTTTGCAAATGTTCTGGAAAGAACATAACACTTATCCAAGGTGTAATTATACTTTATCGCTGATTATCACATCAGTGTAAATCCAGTGCACTGATGAATCAGGGACATTATCTTTTGAAGCATATAATCACAATTACATTCCACTGTGTTGCCATCACTGTACTTGTGAATAACTATTTGTTCTCGACTTAACAGATTTTGTACACATTAAACCATAAACATGAAAACTACATGTTTACATAAATGACTTCTAATCTTTTATTGATAACAAATCAAATTAGATTGAAATGGGTTTTATTTAGGGCATAAAATCCCAACAAACTCCCACTTGCACTAACATAAAACTAGTAGTGCATTTTAATCAATCAATTGTCTTGATATCCAAATCAAGTGTACTGTATTTGACTAAATCCCAAATTACAGGAACTTTAAGTCTATGGTAAGCAACTGCTTTCTCCATTATTACTTCCTTTGTGTTCATAAAACATTACGCAACATCATTTACTGTATGCATTACTCTTCTAGGGATACTGAATTCTTAACTGCTTATTAAGTGCATTTGAATAAACAGAAGACTTGTCTCTAATTATATCAAAAATGGAATAGAGATAACACAGTAAGAACTTTCTTCAGTTGAATAACTTTTCCAGTGCTTTCGAAACAACAAAGTTATTTATCTTTAATAATGGAGCTTAAATTATCATTGATGGGTTCTTACATCCTTCGAGAATAATTCCTCCACCCCAGAGTAACCACCATCTCTAATAGGTTATGAGTTGGTGTAGATATAAGGATTCTAATATATATTCCTATGATCTAACATGTAGGTCACTTTCATAGATCTTCCTTGACTGTCTCCTAATGTTCCTTGTTTGATTACATCTTAGATGGCTACCACTCAACAGTAGGAGTCTGGTTACATTGTATGTAGAAGTACATTTAACCTCTTACTATTTTTTCTCAGTAATATCTTGTTGTGACATATTATCTTAGTCTGAAACTATAAGTTCCTTATGGACTAAGTCATCAACATATCATTCTAGTATCCACATTAATGTAAAATGCTTTCTTAAGATTAAGTAATCATTAGAGATACCATAAAACATTTCATGAGGATTAAAAATTTTGCCTAAGTCATTCGAATAGACCATGCAAAATTCTACTATCTTATTCTCAAAATTCTAATAAGTTATTTCTATCCATATGAATGGTTAGATTTACTTTCTCAGTTGAATTCTAAAGTTCATATCACAAGTATCATTCAAATAAAGATGGGCTTAGAATTTTAAAATTCTCCCAATCAAATAAGGTACTGTGACACTATGTCCAAGAACTTTATTGGTATCTATTTCTATTACTACAATAATATATTAATTAAAACAAAAATTGCAGGATCAAGAATAAGTTCTAATAATTTGCTAATTTGTTCATTATATTACATCCATGTTTAATCAAAATATGTGTGCCATAGAGATACTGTGGTGCATTGAGTATAGTCTAAGAGTTCAAAATGAACTACATATGTCAATAGCTTTATCCACCCCTAAGTAATATAGAGATCATGTGCAGTTATGAATATACTCTAGAGTTCAATAGATATAAAAGATTGTTGAACTGCATATATTACTTCTTAACTTCTTCAACCCCTATCAGATCAAAAGATCTTTTTATTAAACAAAATCTTAATAATTGTTTAAGAAATAACAATTATTCATAAACACTGCATTGAAGTTCAAAGTGTTTATGTGGTATTATCTATTTGCAGAGAAGAATATACAATAGATTTTGTATCAATAATAAAACACAAACACATACAACCATTATAATAAACATATAAATATAATTGGTATTGGCATACACAAGATAAAGAAATTATGAAGCTCAATTAATAAATGCAATTCATTACTAAAAGAGAAAACTTTATTATAATATTCTCAAAGAAAATGAATTGTCTGCAATAATATGAAATAGGGAATAAAAATCCCAAACTAATAATTAAAATCAAATAGTTCATAAATTAAAACAATTAATTCAAAAATTATAAAAGAAAATTCCGAGCTTCATCTTCAATCTTGGACAATCTCCACCCTTCTGTCCAACCTTCCGACTCAACTCACTAGGATAGCAATCCAAGTTTAAGTAGCTGGAGCTGAAATAAGAAGAAAACAAACATAGTTAGTAGATCCATAATTAATAACCCAAGGGGATAATAATTCTCTAAAACACATGAGTATATCGCATAGAAAAAATTACCTTGTTTCTTTACTAGAAACTTAGGGCATTGGGGTTTCTAGTGGCCCTTTTCATTATAATAGAAGCATTTTCCTTTAGGCTTTCCATCGGGATTAACATCCTTTTTCTTTTTAACTGTTTTCACAGCTTGAACAGGCTTCTTGCTATTCTTCCACTTCTTCTTGTTGTTGGGCTTTGAAGTAAAGGCAATGTTTGCCTCGGCCCTAGTCACACCATTAGCAGTCCCAGAATTAGGAGCTTTAGCTCCTCCTTTTGGTGGTCCTCCAATCAAATTTTCAAATATCTGAAGGTTGTTGATTAACTCGTGGAAGTCAAGTTCCAACTTGTTCATGACATAATTTGAAGTGAAGGGCAAAAAGGCTGGAGTCAAACTGTTCAAGATCAAACTCACTTGAGTTGTCTGATCTATAACAGGTCCATGATTCTCAGCTTCCTAGAAGTAAGTAGTCATCTGGAGAAGGTGATCATGCACGCTCTGATGAGGTTTCATCCATGCATTGATGAAATTCTTGGTCGCCTCAAAGCGAGCTTGAATTGATGCCATCCCAAACAGTTCAGTTAAGTGGTTCATGATTTCTGCAGCCGTGAAAGTGTTTGCAAACCTTGTTTTCAAGGTATCAACTATGCTAGATAGCACAAAGGATCGAGCTCTGTTGTTAGCATTCTACCAACGTTCGAAATTTTCTTTAACTGCCTTGGTTGCATTCTCACTTGGCTGCTCAGGGGCCTCTTTAGTCAACACAAACAAGGCATTTTCACCAATGAGAGGAATGTTAATGTTCTTTTTTCATTTGATAAAGTTAGCTCCATTGAGCTTATTATCAGTCAACAGTGACACCATGGGTTGGTCATAGTCATGTTGGATACTACAAATATCAATAAATAGAAATAAAGTAAGGTTTAACACAAAATCATATTCAGAAATTATTAGCACTTAGCAAGTAGGAATGACAAGTGAAAATACTAAAACATACAATCCTAAATAATTTCTAAGGTTTTCAACAAACTGATATCAGTGTATCGTTTAGGCAAGAGTCAAAGATACCATCCATTGAATAGAGTTGTCAGCTCATCTAAAATAAAAAACATTCTAGCAACTTTTTATTCAATCAAGATGAGAATCCAGCGTTGTCCCGTTTAGGCGAGAGCCAAGGTCATTCTATCTTATGAGCTTCTACCATTGTTTCATACTTTTTTAAGTCTTACTCCTAGTCGCCACCATTAGGGTGATCTATACTAAGAATAAAACACTTACAAATAATACTTATCTTTTGAGATTCTCTGACGTAAAATTGCTAATGAACGTTCATCCATTACGGATGATTACTCACTAAAACAAGAACTATGTAAAACCAACAATGGAGATCGAATGTCCTTATTATAAAGCGCATTATTTAAAGTGTATTTTCTTCTAATATTTATTTTAAATATATGTATTTATTGAATTAAAATTCTAAATATAAATTTTAATTAAATATTTATAAAATTATACTTAGATTGATCTGAAAATAACTAAAATTATTTTCCATCTTAGTAATAATTTTCAATGAATATTTCGAAAATTATTCAATTTAAGCTGATCCAAAAATTAATTAAAAATTAATTTTAAACTCAAATTTAATTTTCAATAAATATATACTGTAAATTAGACAATTAATGTATTTAAAATAAATACATTTTTCAAAAATATTTTAAAATAAAATAAAATAAATCCTGAAAAATTATTCTAATTTATGTTGGTCCAAAATTAATTAAAAATTAATTTTCAACACAAATATAATTTCCTATTTAATTAAATATTAAGAAAATTATCAAACATTTAAGTATCATTATTAAGATCAACTTAAATATTAATTTTCTATTTAATTAAATATAACTAGAAAAATACTTCAAGCAAACAGAAAATAACTATCTAGACTTTCATTAACTAATTTCTTTATTTTCTAATTAAAATATAATATATTTTAATACATTTATTTTAATTAATCATTAATGAAAAATTTATTGATTTAAGTTGATCTAAAATTAATTAAAATAATTAATTTTTCAACTTTAATCTATTTTTTCAAAAAAAAAAAAATCAAAATTATCTGCATTTAAGAAAAAAATGCAATTTCGAATTTATTAAAAAAAATGATTAATAAAATAAAATTAAATATATTTTAAAAATTATTCTAATTTAAGTTGTTCTGAAATTAAAATTTCCAACTTAAATATTAATTTTCTATTTAAATAAATATTCTAAAAATAATAATATTTAAGTATCAAGAATAAAATCAACTTAAATATTTAATTTTTAATTTAATTAATTGTGTTAAATATATGAATTAAATAATTAATTATAAAATCAACTTAATTATTAATTCTAATTTAATACTAGGAAAATTTTTTTAATTTAAGTTGGTCGAAAATTAATTAATAAATAATTAATTCTCCACTTAAAATATTTTCCTAATTAAATATTAGAAAATATAATTAGTTACTAGAAATAACTATCTAGAATATATCTCAATTAACTAAGTGTTTTTCTAAAATTAACTTTAAAATATTCAATGAAAAATAAATTTCATATATTTTATAGTTAATTATGATGCTAATTCAATTTTAATTAGGTTAGACTAATATAATTAACATATAAATTTTAATTTAATATTTATAAAATTATACTTAGATGGATATTAAAATAAAATAAATTATTTCCATCTTAGTAATAATTTTTCAATTAATTTTTAGAAAATTATTCAATTTAAGTTGTATCCAAATTAATTTAAATTAATTTGCAACACAAATTTAATTTTCTATAAATATATATTGCATTTCGAAAAATTGAAGTATATAAGAATACAATTTTCAAAAATGCTATAAAATAAAATAAAAATAAATCTTTTAAAATTATTCTAATTTTATGTTGGTCCAAAATTAGTTAATAAAAATTAATTTTCAACTAAAATATAAGTTTCCTATTTAATTAAATATAAAGAAAAATACAAATATTTAAGTGTCATTATGAAAATCAATTTAAATATTAATTTTCTATTTAATTAAATACTACTAGAAAATAACTCCAAGCAAAACAGATAATATCTATCTAGACTTTCATTGACTAATTAATTCATTTTCTAATTATAGTATATTTTAGTTCATTTATTTTTATTAATCATTAAATGAGAAATTTATTGATTTAAGTTGGTCCAAAATTAATTAAAATAAATAATTAATTTTCAACTTTAATCTATTTTTCAAAAAATATTTCTTGCATAATTAAATGTAATTTCGAAAAATGATTAAAAAAAATAAAAATATATGTTGAAAATTATTCAATTCTAAGTTGTTATGAAAAAAATTTCCAACTTAAAATAATTTTCTATTTAATTAAATGTCATGAAAATAATAATATTTAAGTATCATGATGAAAATCAACTTAAATATTTAATCTTCAATTTAATTAAAATGTATTAAATACAAGAATTAAATAATTAAGTATTAAAGAAACTCCATTATTAATTCTAATTTAATACTAGGAAAATATTATTTAAAAATAAGTTGGTCCAAAATTAATTAAAGTAAATAATTAATTTTCAACTTAAAATATTTTCCTAATTAAATATTAGAAAAAATAACTAGTACTAGAAATAACTATCTAGAATATATTTCAATTAACTAAGTGTTTTTCTAAAATTGACTTTATAATATTAAAATGAAAAATAAATTTTATATATTTTAAACGTTAATTATGTTGCTAATTCAATTTTAATTAGGTTATACTAATATAATTAACCTAATACAATTATTTAATTAAGGCAAATGGGCCTTCACAATTGCGGTGGTTCATGTGAGGGAGGGCTATGTCCAGTATGTTGTACCCACTGCTATGGGCCCCTAACTCTCAGACAAGGCCCAAAGGAGAGGAATTTAACCTTTAAATGAACAATTGTTATTAATTGAATAAGCCCAATTCTAATTGGGCCTAAATAAAATTACCTAAGTGAAATTTTATTTTAGCAACCTAGTTCATTTACTTAGTAAAACTTAAATGGGCTTCCTATATGCATCTAAATCCAATAAGCTAACACATCGGCTCACACAGGTCAAATGATTTGGATGGGCCCTATCATGTTACTAGGTTTACACAGATGAAAGAAATGCAAAATTTACCTGTTACAAATTATTTATAAGATCTATTGACAATTGGACTATGATTAAAATCAGATCATTGGATCTGTCAACAAGTTAATCATAACAATTTAGATTAGATAAATAATAGGTTTGTAAAAAAAAAATTGAATATATATAATATAACAATCAAACAATACAAACAAACAAGTAACTGATCTGAAATATCTGGAAAGTAAGCTAAAATAACTCAATTTTAAAATTTTAAAATAAATATCTTAACTAGAATTCAAATTTAGGTTGGTAGTAAATATTTGAAATATTCCAAAATTTAACAAACTCCTAAATTTCCTAAATTCTAACAAAAAATAAAAAAAAAATATCTATCCACTTTTCAAATATCAAGATTATTCAAAATTTAAATTTATTCAAAATTTCTAATAAGATCATATAATAAAATATCTTGAATTTTAAATTTAGATATTTCAATATTATATTCTAAGTCTTATAATTTACTAAATTAAAATATTACAAAAATAAACTAAGCTAAGCTTATAAAACTAACCAAACCTAAGCTAACCAAACTTTTCAAATTTCATGTTATTTTTGCCAAAATATAATTTTAATAAAAAAAGGTCTAATAAGATAAAATGTTAAACCTGGCATATTCCTAATCTTATAATTTGAACAAGATTATTTAAAAAAAAATATTTAATATCAAAGTAAGATCATACAAATTTAATAATAAAAAAAATTGTAATATCTGATCTTATAATTAAAATAAATAAAATAATCTAAAATTTTATAATTAACCATAAGGCTATTCTTGTGAGAAATCAAATTTTTAAAAATCAAAGTCTACTAATATCTAAAACTAATTTTAATTAATTAAAATAATAATAAAAATTAGTTTTCTTCTGACAATTAGATTTTTAATTGAAAATTCAGATTCTACACAAAATTCTACTAAAACTTGGCTTTTGTTTCAATGAAAAATGATTTTTGAATCAAAAGTTATGAAGGTAACAAGTTTGAGGCCCAGGGGTATGCAATGCATACCCCTGCGCGCGTGGAGAGCAGGGATTTGGCCGAGGCAGAGGCTGCAAGCTGCCTCATTTGACCGAGGGAGCTCGGCTCTGCAGCCCTTCAGACAGGAGTTGTGTTCGAGAAACCTCGGTCAGCATAGTCTGAATGGCCGAGCGGTTCCAAGGACCGTGGGCACGCGTGTCTGACTCAAATATTGATATTTTCGTTCAAATTCAAAAAATCATAACTAATTAATAAAAAATCTAAATTAGGTTCTGTAAAGGCCTAAATTTATTAATTTTCCCTCTACTTTCCAATAAAAATAATTCCAGATCGAAATAAATAATATTTCAGTAAAATACATTGCGATTTCTAAACTATCATCACATAAGCACATAAACCACATGAAACCATCCAAATCAATGTAAATCATCGTTTTAATTCATATTTCATGAAAGTAAATCATTACCATGGCTCTGAGGCAAGTTGTTGGAATTTGTTTTACCAGGATCTAGATTTACTAACAAGTATGTTTCATTAACATCCTAATATGAATTTCTAAAACAATGAAATTAAACACATATAAAGTTTCAGAAAACCTTACATTGGGTGTAGTGGAATAATATGTCTCCTTCCACTCAGATCTCTAACCCTTGTATCCTCTCTGCCGCAGAGTATCACCAAGATCTGAGCGCGAATGTCCTTCTCTTCAGTTTTGATTTTTCATAATCTTCCAGACTATGATTGAGATACCACTTGAAGTGTGTGGGAACTCACTCTATCACTCAATGTTTCGAAAAATTGAAGAAGTAAAGAGGGAGAGAGAGGTTCGGCTATAGACAATAGGATAGGAGGCTCATTTTTCTGAAGGAAATTTTTTTTTTCTTTTCTGATTTTCATTCACTTCACCTTCTCTTAAGTGTGAGCCATCACTATCTATTTATAGGTAACCACTAGGTTTACGTTAAGAATTACTAGGCATTAAAATAATGAAGATATTAATTGGAAAAAGCGTCATAAGTGACCGGCCATAGAGTAATGGGCCCCACTTGGTGTTTTGACAATTTTTATATCTATTTTCTCAAAAATGTCAATTTTCTAATTCTACCTATTTAAATGCCAAAACTAATTATTTAAAAACTAAAACAAATTTTTAAATAATATTATCATTTAATATATTTATTAATTAGACATAATAAAGTCTTCCAATTAATAAATAAAACCTAGAATCTCTTTTCTTCACAATTAAGCCCTTGCTTAGTGAAAATTCATAAACTAGACATAGTCTAATTTTAGAATTATAATTGATTTTGATAAATCAATTATTTGACTCTTACAAGCAGTATGGTCTCAACTAGAATGGGGACCATGGGCTTATATAACTGAGCTTCCAATAAGCTGAACTAGAATTTACCAAGTAAATTCCCTAACTTATTAATTCCTTGTTGTATCCACTCATAGAACTTGGAATCGCACTCTCAGTCAAATAGAACGCTCTATATGTTCCACCATATAGATACGCTATCACATTTAACCATCATTATAATCTAAATAATCAAAAATCCTCTATAGATGATTTACACCGAGTAAGAATAAATTTTCAGTCCTCAATGTATTTTATCCTAAAAAAACTTAACTTCCTGTAAATGATATTTCAGTGAAATATAATCACTGAAATAAGAGCTCTTCCATTTACATGTATTAAGCCAAGCTCAAAGGAAATCATCGTTTCACTTCTAAGTACCTATAGAACCTATAGATTCCATATCTATGTTTAGCGCTCCCACTTAATCATACTACCATGTTCCCAAAATGTACGTATCACCCTGACCAGAAAGTAGGCTAAACTAATAAATCAAAGAACATCAATAGCACTCCTGAGATTGAACCTAAGCATATCAGGATTAAGAACTTTTGATCTAAGATCAACTAGTGATATTGACTTAGAAAGATACAATGATAAGACTATAATATCTTAACCAAGATCAATATCGGTCCAGTCCAATGTATACTCCATACATTCGAAACTAGCATACTTTGCCAATGTTTTGGAAAGAACATAACACTTATACAAAGTTTAAGTACACTTGATCGCTGATTATCACACCAGTGTAAATCCAATGCACTGATGAAACAGGGACTTTGTCTTTCGAAGCATATAATCACAATCACATTCCACTCTGTTGACATCACTGTAATTGTAAATGACTATATATTATGGACTTAACAGATTTTGTATATATTAAACCATAAACAAGAGAACAACATGTAAACATAAATGACTTCTAATCTTTTAATGATAACAAATCAGATTAGATTGTAATGAATTTTATTTAAGGCATAAAATCCCAACACTATTGACAATTGGACTATGATTAAAATCAGATCATTGGATCTGTCAACAAGTAAATCGTAGCAATTTTAATCAAATAAATAATAGGTTTGTAAAATTTTTTTGAATAAATAATTAAATAAATAATCAAACATTACAAACAAACATGTAACAAATAACTGGAAAGTAAGTTAAGATATTTCTATTTTAAAATTTAAAATTTAAAATATATCTTAAATAGAATTTAAAATTTAGGTTGTTAGTGAATATTTCAAAAATTCAAAAACTAACAAATCTCCTAAATATCCTAAATTCTAACTTAAATTCAAATATCTAACCAATATTGAAATTTCAAGTTTATTTAAAATATAAATTAATTAAATATCTAATAATATAATATAATATAATATCTTGAATTTTAAAATTTAGATATTCCTTATATTATATTTTTAATCTTAGAATTTAATAAATTAATACAAAAATAAACAATTTAAAAAATAAGATATTTTATGGCTAGGATATTATCAGTTTTATTAAAAAAAATAAAATATCCTAATTTTAAAATTTTATGGTTAGAAACTCTAAAATTTCTATTCAAACCTAAACTAACAAATTTTTAAAATTTCATGTTATTTTTTCCAAAATTAATTTTAATTAAAAAAATATCTAATAAGATAAAATGTCACAACTAACATTTTTCAAATCATATAATTTAATTTAATAAAATATATTTCAAAAAATAAAAAACTTTTGAAAAAAAATATGATATGGTTAGCAAATTTTTAAAATTCAAACTAGATTATTTAAAAAAAATATATTTTAATATCAAAATATGATCATTCAAATTTTAATAATAATATTAAGTAATGTTTGATCTTATAATTAAAATAAATAAAATAATCATAAATTTCAAAAATTAACCATAAGGCTATTTTTGTAAAAAAATTAAATTTTCAAAATTCAAAGCATACTAATATCTAAAACTAATTTTTAATTAATTAAAAATTAATAAAAATTAATTTTATTCTGATAATTAGATTTTTAATTGAAAATTTAGATTCTACACAAAATTCTACCAAAATTTGAATTTTGTTTCAATGAAAAACGATTCTTTGAATCAAAAGTTATGACGAAAATAAAATTGGTGCACAGGGGTATGCAATGCATACACCTAAGCGCGCGGATGAAGGAGGCTGGCCGAGATACGAGGTTGCGTGCAACCTTTGATCCCGAGGATGCTCCGCGTGAGTAGCCCTTCAGACATGGCTCTGTCCGAGAAATTTTGGTCAACTTTTCTCTGAAGATGCGTGCTGTCCAAGCGGTGCCTAGGACCCCGCGCGCACACGTGTGCATCCAATTTTAGATATTTCCATCCAAATTCAAAATATCATAACTAATTCATAAAAAATCTAAATTGGGTTCTCTAAAAGCCTAAATTCATTACTTTTTTGTCTACTTTCCAGTAAAAATATTTCCAGAGTGAAATAAAAAATATTACACAACATACATTGCAATTTCTATTAAATCATCAAATAAGCACATAAACCATCATGAAACCATCAAAATCAACACAAACATCGTTTTAAATCAATATTTCATGAAAGTAAATCATTACCGTGACTCTGAGGCCAGTTGTTGGAATATATTTTACGAGGATCTAGATTTACTACCATGTATATTATTTAACATCCTAAATATGAATTTCTAAAATAATATAAATAAATACATATAAAGTTGAGAAACCTTACAGTGGGTGCAGCGGAATAATAATGGCTCCTTCCGCTTAGATCTCTGGATTCCTCACAGCATTACACAGTATGATTGAGTACCACTTGATGTGTGTGGGCACTTACTCTATCACTATAGGGTTTGAAATTATGAAGAGAGAAAGAGAGAAGAGTGGTTCGAATGACATAGAATAGATGGCTCAAAAATTTGACTGAAGGCAAGTGATTTCATCATCTTTTGATTTGAGGCCATCACTATCTATTTATAGGCAACCACCTAGATTTAGATTTGAATTATTTGGCATTAAAATTGATAAAATAAATGGTAAAATCCCTTCAACTGGCTAGCCATAGGATGTGGGCCCCCTCTTTGTAATTTTGCCATTTTTCAACAATTTATCTTATTTTCTCAAAAATGCAATTTTTCAATTCAACCACTTAAATGCCAAAACTATTTATTTAATAATTAAAATTAATTATTAAATAAAATTTCCATTAAACATATTTATTAATTAGACTTATAATAAAGTCTCTTAATTAACAAATAAACCCTGGAATCCCTTTCCTTCATAATTAAGCCCTAGCTTAGTGAAAATTCATAAATTAGAATAGTCTAATTTTAGAATTATAATTGATTAATTAAAATCAATTAACTGAGTCTTAGAAGCAGTATTGTCTCAACTAGTATGGGGACCATGGGCCTATACAACCGAGCTTCCAATAAGCAGAACTATAATTTACCAAGTATATTCCCTAACTTATTAATTCCTTATTGTATCCACCATAGAACTTGGAATTGCACTCTCAGTCATATAGAACGCTCTATATGTTCCACGATATAGATACGCTATAAACATTGAATCATCGTTCTAATCCCAATAATCAAAGATCCTCTATAGATGATTTACACTGAGTGGGCACAAATTTACCGTTTCACCCCTCAATGTATTTTATCCTTAAAACACTTAGCTTCGTATAAATGATATTTCAGTGAGCTAATATAATCACTGAAACAAGATCTCTTCCATATTTCTCTATTAAGCCAAGCTCGATGGAAATAATCGTTCCGCTTCTATGTCCAGATAGAAGCTATAGATTCCATATCTATGTTTAGCGCTCCCACTCAGTTGTACTATCATGTTCCCAAAATGTACGTATCACCCTGACCAAAAAGTAGGCTTAACTAACAAATCAAAGAACATGAATAACACTCTTGAGATTGAACCTAAGCATGTCAGGATTAAGATCTTTTGATCTAAAATCAACCAGTGATATTGACTTAAAAAGATACAACGGTAAGATTATAATATCTTTACCAAGATCAATATCGGTCCCAAGCCAATATATACTGCATACATCCGAAACTAGCATACTTTGCCAATGTTCTGGAAAGAACATAACACTTATCCAAGGTGTAAGTATACTTTATCGCTGATTATCACATCAGTGTAAATCCAGTGCACTGATGAATCAGGGACATTATCTTTTGAAGCATATAATCACAATTACATTCCACTGTGTTGACATCACTGTAATTGTGAATAACTATATGTTCTGGACTTAACAGATTTTGTCCACATTAAACCATAAACATGAAAACTACATGTATACATAAATGACTTCTAATCTTTTATTAATAACAAATCAGATTAGATTGAAATGGATTTTATTTAGGGCATAAAATCCCAACATGCATTTGTACTATTTATTTCCAGATTAATTCCGGTTAATCATACATATATGCCCCTGAAGTAATTTTTAAGGGTTTACGCTTTATAATTACTTTTTTGAAAGAAATGATTATTTTATTCACAATTGAAGTTCAAAATATTTCATCAGTAATGTGATTTAGAATCATTAATCTCATGAGAACATCACCAGTTCAATCGTTTATTTTATCAATGTTCCAAGAGCACCTGATTTTGATAAAACGGGTTTTGATGTTCAGGTCAATCCCTCACATACTCCCTCAATTATTTCACTATCAATGGTCAATCCTTGACATATCCCTGGGTTCTAGGTGAAGTAGTCCTGGTTCTTGTTGTTTTTCTTCGACTGCTATTGGTTGCCTTCCAACTTTCCACGTGCCAGCTTGATATGGTAACCACAGTGGGCCGATATCTACTCACATCGCAACTCTTTTACAAAATTGCTTTACCGGAGTAACTGTCCCTTGTATTTTTATGACCTACTCCCTCTCGAGATAACCAAGTTGTCCCTTCCTCTTATGGAGGACGGTTATAATCTTGGGTCGCTCGAGTTATTGGATGGATCGAGCCGATCATAGGCATCTTCTTGCCCCTTTATATATCGTTGAAGGTGTCCTTGCGATAAGAGACCTTCTATCTCATCTTTCAACTGATGACACTCTTCTGTGGTATGTCCAATATCCCCATGATATTCACACTGCTAATTCAGATCCCTCTTGCGCCTCGCATGTTTCATAGGTCTTGGCTTGCCAAAAATGGCTTCTTGTACATGTGCGAGGTAGATTTTTTCCCGAGTTTCACTGAGATCGGTATATTCAGCTAAAAGAGGGATATACTTGTTGGGCTTCTAATCCTCGGGCAGCCTTTTGGAATCGTCTTTTCTCTTTGATCCTGAGGCTTCCGAATCAAGTTCTCCAACAGTATCGTGCCTCGGTTGTCTTCTAGGTTTCTTGACTTGATGCCTTCTAAACTTATTCTCCAACTCGTTCATTCGGAAATGGCG
This sequence comes from Cannabis sativa, assembly GCF_029168945.1. NCBI lineage: Eukaryota > Viridiplantae > Streptophyta > Magnoliopsida > Rosales > Cannabaceae > Cannabis > Cannabis sativa. The sequence continues at coordinate 22,506,438 of NC_083607.1, forward strand.
TGAATCCTTTTGCTTTGGACCGAGTCGTTGACAAAGGTCAAGCTTCTTGTAATTCAGATGTTCTCGTAGATCACTCTTATCGTGACTGCAGTCGAACCTTGCCCTTCCTCTCAAGGTTTAATTCACCTTTTTTCTCCCCATAACGGTTTGCACGAGTTTCTTTCTTATGAGCTTGAAGAGAAGGTTGGCAATTTTCGTCCAATGTTCCATGTATCTCAGGTTGTGTCTCCAGGTTTTCCACAATTTCCTCAGGTTGAATCTCCTGAGATTTCTGAGTATATCTCTGGGTTGTCCCCTGCCCCTTGGTTTGCAAGTCGTGAGGTTTGCCTCGTGAATCTCTTTTCCCAAGGTCAAGTTGATTTTGGGTACCATCCTCCCGCGCTGTCTTTACAGCAGCTATTTCACGCTCTAACTCGGCATTACGCTAGTTTACTTCCTCCAATCGATGCTTAAGATGGCGATTTTCTAATTCTACGATTGGTATGTATCTGGTTGGGTCGTAAGTGCCATCCTCATCAACATGGTTAAGAAGTGGCCGATTGTTGTTTGTCCAAGGTCCGTCAAGCCAGGGACCCCAATACTGGGTCTTCCTAGGGCTTGTAGTCTGTTCATTGGATGACTCAATAGATCTCTGAGGACTCAATGGTTCTTTTTCGGGACGATTATTGATTCCTTCTTGAGGAATATTATCTTTGGTGTCATCCATCACTTTTATGTTAGGAGGCTTTTTCTGAGCTTTTTAAAAGAGGCTCTCAATGAAAGCACCAAACTGTTAACGCAGATTTTTGTTAACCAAATTTGAGCTGCACAGTAATAATTCCACACAGTAAAATAAAAGCTATAAAAAAATAATATATGAACACATGGTTTTTTTACGTTGTTTTGTAGTTAAAATTCTACATAGTACATGAGTCAATCTTACTCAAATTTTTGATTGTGTTTTTTTTTCTTAGGACCTCTCTTGTATAAGATTTTTCGTCCCCTCTCTTCATCTTGCCTGCCACTATTTATAATTACCTAGTGGGCAGTAATTTACAAAAGTTTACAATAATCGTTACAATAATTATTCCCTCAAATCATGGGATTTGATTACAAATCAAGCTAAGTAAATCAAGCTTTTACCATTCACACAGATGTGAGTATCCTGCTTTCATTGGGCCGAGATGAACGCATAATTAAAGATATACGGTAAACCTTATCCCATAAGGATGCCTCACTGAGAATAGAACCAAGTTAACTTTTACGGCGAGCAGTTGCTTCTCATCTGACTTCCCGAGATTGAAATTGTTTCAACTCTGATAACTATATTTTTTTTGTGTCGTGATGATCTTCCTCGCATGCATGCCATCTTCTAGCAAGATAAATGGCTAGCCGTCTATTATCTTAACTCGCCAATTATGTACACTCAGTTTGTATATCGTGTAATATACGCTAAGTGTTTTTTATGTTATCGTTTCTCTTCCATGCAGCGAGGCTGAGGCCTCGTCATGAACACTTACACTCACATGGTTTCTCGTCAATAAATAAGTTAGCAGTTTGTACGTTTTTATCTCGCAGAAGGCTATTCAGCTATCCATGTTATAAACATACTCTGTGAATTATGTTTCCAACGAGTTGTTCCGTGCCAAGTGTACTTTTGTTTGCGTGTTTGAGTTCTTCGTTCTTCCCAACGCGACACGTGTCTTCCTCTGATGTGCTTACAAAATTTCGGGTATAACACTTTTAGTCACAAGTTTTGTTGTGACTAAAAAATTTTTTTTATAGTGTCTATACTTCCTCCCCAATATCTTTCGACTAGGCAATATAACCGCTCTTCGCGCGGCTAATTTAATTTCTTTTAGTATTATAATAAAAAAATAATAATTTATTAATTTAATAAATAATTATTTAAAAATATAATTCTTATATATAATAAAATTAAAAATATATTACCTTATTCAATAGTATTATTAATAATTTTTTTATTAAAAAATAAATTTAATTTTATTAATTATTATTTGGAGTTATTTATTAAAATGTTTAAAATTTATTATATGTAGTATTTTTAATTACTTTATCAAAAAAAAACTTGTTGTTATAAAAATAAGGGTAAATACCATTTTAGACTCTGTATTTTGCAAAATTTATCAATTGGACCCTCTGTTTTGTTAAATGACAAAATGGACCATGTACTTTCTAAAATAGTACAATTAGGACCCTGAACTGATTTTTTGTCAAAATAAAATTTAATAATAATCTAATCTAAATGTGTTATAACAAAACTATTTACATTTCATGTATCTGTTTGTGTCACGAATTGTCTTCAAGTTGTTATACTAAAAAAAAGTTGTTAAAACTAAGGGTCTTATTTTTACCCTATTGTAATGACTACTTTAGTAATTTAAATTAGTAAAGGCAATTAGCACTAATTTATGTTATTCTTATGATTATTTATGAATTAATTATTTGTAGACCCCAATATTTAGAAATGAGTATTAGAGTTATAATTTCTCAATTCCTGAAATATGTGAAATATGTTATTTTTGTAATTTTTGCTCGGCGACAATGGAAAATGCGATGGATGACTAGTTTGACCACATGGGTAAGTTTAGAACCTTATTTCTTAGTGGGAAATATTTTAGAGAAAATAAATTATCGGGATTGAGCGGGGTTGTGGGAGTTGACCATTTTACCTCTAGTCTTAAAAGTACCCTAGTTTTATGAGTAAGGGCATTTTAGTAATTATCAAGAGAGGCGTGTTATGTGTTTGCCTAACCTTGTGACACCTTGCAAGTGTTTTCTCAGCCAAAGGTTAAGTGAATTAACCCTTAATCATTTAGAAAGAAAGGAAAATTAAGGAAAATACCAAAAATCAAGAGGAAACTCTCTTTCCCTTCTCTCTCTCTTGGAAACTAGCTAGAACAAGGGGGATTGCTGCTGATTTTTGGTGATTTTAGAAAGGAAATCAGGGGAGAATCAAGCTAAGGTAAGCCATAGAAGAACCCTTCTCTAGTTTTTAAATTTTTACTTGGTTTGAGTTTATGATCTTGAGAATTAGTGGCTGTTAGGTTTAGGTTTGCTTAGGGTTCGAATTTTAGGGTTCATTTGAGTTAATTTTCACTTCTAGTAGCTGATTTAGTGGTGTTGTGTTGAATTTATGCAAGTTGGAGCTTTGAACTCAAAGCTTGGATCTTTAATGGCAAGTTGAGTTTCTTTGAGTTTTTTTGTGAAATACTGGTTGGAATATATTGTTTATACCAGAATTAGGTACTCTGGAAGGTTTGGTTGCATTTGGTGGAGGATTGAGCAAGAAATTAAAAAATTTGGTGTGGACTGGTGCAAACCGGGTAACCAATTTTACACGTACGTGTAAAACCGACTAGCCGGTTTTTGGCAGGATCCTCGAATGCTTTGTTTTCTCAATTTTTGTCCATTTTAGTGCTGTGGTTGGGTGCTTCCCCATTTCCAGAGTTTGTGTAATCCCTGGAAGTGTAACAGAACCTAGGGTTATGGTTTTGGGTTTCCTGAGATTAGGGTTTTGTTCGTGTTACTTACCCGCTTTCTTAATGTGCTTAGGCCATCCATCTAGCGCAAGACTTTTCGTTCGGGTCGAGCAGCACACTTGAATTTGGAAAGAAGGTAAGAACTGAATATAATATGTGATTTTAATAACTGAGTGTATGTATTTGTTATGTGTATATGCATGCTTATAATGTTCGTTGTACTACCAACCCTTATACGGTTAAAGTATAGAGTGTATTGGTATAGTGATTGTTGTCTGAGAGTGTCGTGATACCAACATAAGTACGGAGAGGTAATGAGTATGTGTGGTACATCACTCAGGGGTACTAAGGGTATGAAATAAACCCTACCAACACTCGTACATAGAGGTATGTAGTGTATGTGGTATAGTGGCTGTACCCTAGTATTGAACGTTTTTACTCATCTGTTGAGCCTTGTAAATAGGTGTATCGGCACCTAGATACAAGTTGGATATTATATGATATGTTATATGCTTTTCTTACTGAGTCTGTCGACTAACAGTTTTGCTTCCATGTGTAGGTAAAGGAAAGGGATAAGTTGAACAGGAGTGAACCTAAGCTCGGATGAAGTTGTACATGTCGAAGCGGGGCAACCTGGAGTGTTCAGTCTCGGGACATCTGGGGTTATATTTTGTAGTCGCTATGCGACCTGCATTATTTGTATTTTGGAGTCTTAAGTTTAAAATTTTGAAAATGGGATCCCAGCTTTTGTAAATATTTTGATATAATATAAAGTTTAATATTTAATATAGAAGTTTGTAATTTGACACGTTTTTCAAGAAAATTCTTTGATTATCAAAGTTTGGAAAGTAATTGAAAAAGCAATGTAGCGTGCCTTAGCATTAGGGCGTTACAATTTTTGTATCAGAGCCGCTAGGTTTGGCTAACGAAGCTTCCCAAGACATGTACAATCTTCATCAGAGAAAGCTCGCTTTACAGTTCAGTAAGCCCGTACTTGTTTAGTATTCTAAATTATTATTAAAGCATATTACATTTTAATAATTTATTTTAATTGTGTTGCCTTTAAGTTTTAAGAGCGGTATTAAATTTTATGATCACTGTCTAACCTGCCTGGCTTATGGATTCGCAGGCTAAGTCCTATAAAATGGACGCCCAGCGAAATACAAGAAGTCAGGGTAATATGGTTGAGACTGGAGGCGGTCAGGGAAATCAAAATCCTCAGAATCCCCGTGGTCGCGACCGTGGCCTTGGCAAAGCTTAAGGTGGTCTCCTGTAATCCACCATAGTCTCCTTCGGATTGGGAGTAGAGATTTGCAGAAATGCAAGATCGAATTCGCCAGCAAGAAGAAGCAATTCAGAGGTTAAGACAGCAGGGTCCTCCTGCCGTGCCTCCTCAGCAAGTTTCTCAGGCCGTTGTAGTTCCAGCGGTGCCAGCAGAAAACCTGTTGTTGGCAACCGTATGGAACCATTGTACGAAAGGTTCCGAAAGCAAGCACCTCCAGTGTTTCTGGGAGGTCTTGATGTAATGAAGGCTGAGTAGTGGCTCACGGTAATTAAGCGTATTTTAAACTTTATGGGTGTGGTTGGTAGCGATCGGGTGACCTGTGCCACTTTCCAGTTCCAGGAAGACGCTCTCGTGTGGTGGGAGTTGAAAACTGTAAAGCCCGCTTAGTTTAATTTGGAAATTAGCAGTTAATTATGATTAATTATGAAAATTATTTATAGCTATTTAAATAATGTATTATACTGTTGTTTATGGAATTCAGAAATGCATGTTTATGTCATTTAGTAGTTTTCATATTTTGCATTTCGGGTGCCCGGTATTTTAGAACCCGGCGTTTGGCTCAGTAGAAATCACAACTTAGTATGTTAGTAGTTTGGGGCGGTTTATTAGACATTGGGAATGTCAGGAATTGCCGGGAATTTAGAAATTCCCAAAAATACCCCTTTAGTGTGTTTTATGTGGTTTTAGTGTGGAGGGGCAAATTGGTCTTTTTGCCCCAATGATGTTTTGTCTTTAGTGAGTTTTTTAAATGGAAAAAATAAATGTTTAATTAGTTAATTCTTGGCTGAATTGATATATGGGTAAAAGCCTTTTTATTTTTCATTTTATCAAAAAAATCACAAAGTTAGAAATTTTCAAACTCTCTCTCTCTTTTCCTCTCTCTCTCGGCTGTGCATGTGGGTGCAAGGAGCTGGGTTCTTGCTCTGATTTTCAAGTAAATTCTCATCCAATCTAAGCATTCTTCAAGCTAGGTTAGCTTCTCTTCATTGTTTCTTCAAAAATTGTTGTGTTTTGATGAATTAAGTTGAGTAATGCATGATGATTTTGGTGAAGTTGCTGCTGGTTATTGTTGTTGTTGTTTCTTTGATTAAAATGTTGAATTAAGTAGGTTTAATTAGATTGAATTGCATGCTTGAGTTCCTTGTTGTAGTTGGTTAGATTTTTATGTAAAAAGCTTGGGTTTTCAAAGAAAAATGGAGGTTTTGATGGCTGTTATGTTTGCATGAGTTTGATTCCAGAACAGGAATTCCGGTTGGGCAACCGGTCTACCGGTTGGGGAAAATTCAGGGACCCTAGTTTTCCTCGTTTTTATGTTTTAGGGGGTATTGCCATGCTTTTTATCGATAGGGAAACTTTTAGTTCCTAGTTTAAGTCCCCGGGAAGTGATTTAGCGTGTCACTTATAGTGTTGTCATTTTTATGGTTTAGGAGCTTGTAATCCGCCGCTCAGCTAAAGTTCCAGTCAGGTTGACCGGCACACCTGAATTCGGAATCCAGGTAAGATTAGTATAACAGTATGCATATGTAGATTACATGTTTAGCGTGCATGTAGGAAGCCTATTAGATTACATTAGTTATGTATGTTGGCTTCGAACCATCCAACCCTGTCACGTCGCAAGACAGTGGAGTATGACCAAGCACGGAGTATGACCGGCTCGACCGATCAGCCGACACTTGGTTGGTGGTTCCGTACTATTGACGTATCCCGTCGGCACGACAGCCGGAGTATGACCAGCAGCCGGAGTATGACCGGTTCGACCGATCAGGAGGATATAGTAACACGTCGGTACAGGCTGGAGTATGACCAGCAGCCGGAGTATGACCGGTTCGACGGATCAGGTTGTTACGTGTCAATAGTACCGTCCCTATGAACGTTCAGAACTCAGTACCATGTTGAACATGGCAGTAGTAGCTCAGTACCGTGTTGGACACGGCAGTAGCGAGACTCAGTATCGTGTTGGACACGGTAGTTAGGGTTATGATCAGGGGTATGGGCGTCTGATCATAACCGGGATTAAGTATGAGTATTATTATGCTTTTCTTACTGAGTCTGTCGACTCACAGTTCTACGTTTATGTGTAGGTAAAGGCAAGGCTAAAGCTGATGGACCGTGAGCGAGCTTATGAAGGTTGTACATGTCGGGGCGGTTAGGCCTGGAGCGTACGATCATCGGGACAGCGAGGCTGATTTTGTAACTAGTCGCTAGGCGACATTATTTTGTATAAACAGTTAAACCTTTTTGTAAATGATTTTGTAATCGGTATCCTGAGTCTTTTGTAATATTATTTTATAAGTTTAATTAAAAAGAAAAAATTTTAAGTAATCACGTTTTTCCATAAACCTCGTTGATTAGCAACGAGCTGCACAACATGTTTAAAAATCACGTAATACGCCTATGTTAGTTAGGGTGTTACAATTTGGTATCAGAGCCGCCAGGTTGTGTTTTGAAGATCGTCACGACATGTACAATCATCATCAACAGTTAGCTCGTTACACGGTTCAGTAAGCCTTTATTGCTTTAGTAGTTTATTTTATTCATTTATGAAAAAGAAAAGCCTGTTAGGAAGCATGTTAGTAGCCTGATAGTAGAATAGGCGCATGTTTCATTTTTCATTTCCAAATTAAGCGGCATTAGTAAGCTCTCCTTGAATACGACCTGATATGCCAACTCTTGGTTTCGCAGGCGGTTCTAATCAGATGGACGCCAGGCGGACTACCAGGAGTCAGGGCAACTCAGTGGGGTCGAACCAAGGACAAGGAGCTCAGTTTCCCCCGCCTGTTAGGGGCCGAGGTAGAGGTCCCCGAGGCAGGGGTCGTGGTCGGGGTGATGATAACCCGCCACAGGCTGCCCAGGCTCCCCCAGCCGATCAGGGAGCCCAGAATTGGGAGTTGCGGTTTGCGGAAATGCAAGCCCGGATTGAAGAGCAAGACCTCGAGATTCAAAGGTTGAGACAGCAGGGTGCTCCTGCAGTTCCAGTGCCTATAGTTTCAGTGGCACCTGCCCCTGCTGCCCAGGCCGAGATAGTGGTGGCGGCCAGTAGGTTGGAACCTCTGTACGAACGGTTCCGGAAGCAAGCACCTCTGGTTTTCCTAGGAGGTCCGGACGTGATGAAAGCCGAGCAGTGGCTGACGGTGATTACCAGGATCCTGAATTTCATGGGTGTCACCGGTAATGACAGAGTGGTGTACGCCACTTTCCAGTTCCAGGAGGACGCTCTGGTCTGGTGGGACATGGTGTCTCAGATTCATGACGTCACCACCATGACCTGGGAAAGGTTCCAGGAACTCTTCAACGCAAAGTACTACAATGAGGCGGTCAGAAGCGCCAAGAGAAAAGAGTTCGCTCACCTGACCCAGCGTGAGAATATGAGCGTCACCGAGTATACTACTCAGTTTGACCGGTTGGCGAGGTTAGCCTCGGGAATTGTACCGACCGACTTCAGCAAGAAAGAGAAGTATCTTGACGGGTTAAATGCGAGGATCAAACAGGATTTGATGATTACCACGGACGACAGCACCACCTATGCTCAGATGGTGGAGAAGGCACTGCGAGCTGAGGGCGCAGTTGGGTGTATGTCGGAGTCAGCTAGTACTCCGGCGAGTGGCGGGGCTCCTACCCCTCCTGCATCAGGCTTCAGCAGGGGGAGTAGTGGTTCGGCCATTGATCAAAGGAAGAGAGCACCCACTGCTTCCGGTCGCTCGAGTCAGAACAAGAGGTTCCGGGGGAACCAGAACAGAGGGAGTCGTCCTGGTGGTACTGAGACCCGATTAACCTATCCCGAGTGCCCTAGCTGCAAAAGGCACCATCGGGGTGAGTGCAAAGGTCAGGGATGCTTCCACTGTGGCATGCCCGGACACTTCAAGAGGGACTGTCCCCAGCTCCGATCAGAAGCACCGAGAGCTCCAGCGATACCCACTCCAGCCAGGGTGTTCGCTATCACTCAGGCTAATACAGATGCCAGCCCATCAGTTGTCACAGGTCAGCTTTCTATTAATAACTCGCTATTTTCAGTGCTGTTTGATTCTGGGGCTACACATTCTTATGTGGCGGCCAGAGTCTTTAGTAAGTTGGATAGACCGTACGATAGATATGAATCAGGGTTTGGAACCCTATTACCTGGCGGAGAATTGGTTATCTCCAATAGGTGGATTAGGTCTATGCCGATCAGAATAGATGGTAGAGAGTTAAGTGCTGATCTGATAGAGATGAGTTTAGTCGAATTCGACATTATTTTAGGAATGGATTTCCTATCTAAATATCCGGCGAGCATTGATTGTAAAAGGAAGATGGTGATCTTCCAACCGGAAAGTGAAGAACCATTTGTGTTTGTTGGTTCAGTTCAGGGATCCCGAATCCCGGTGATTTCGGCCATGTCAGCTAGAGATTTATTGCACAGCGGATGCTTAGGGTTTCTGGCCGTGGTGGTGGACACCACTCGGCCAGATACCATTCGGCCAAAGGACATCAAGGTGGTTCAGGAATTTTTGGATATTTTTCCCGAAGAACTTCCAGGATTACCACCTCAGCGGGAGATTGACTTTGTGATAGACTTGGCACCAGGGGTGGAACCGGTTTCCAAAGCCCCGTATAGAATGGCTCCAGCTGAACTTAAGGAATTAAAGATTCAGCTCCAAGGGTTGCTTGATATAGGGTTCATTCGGCCCAGTGTGTCACCCTGGGGAGCCCCAGTTTTATTCGTCAAGAAGAAGGATGGATCTATGAGGATGTGCATCGACTACAGGGAATTGAACAAGCTGACGGTGAAGAATACATATCCATTACCTAGAATCGATGATTTTTTCGATCAGCTTCAAGGGAATACGGTCTTTTCAAAGATTGATCTTCGTTCGGGTTATCATCAGTTAAGAATCCGAGAGGAGGACATTCCGAAGACGGCTTTCCGCACTAGGTATGGACATTACGAATTTCCGGTTATGTCGTTCGGACTAACCAATGCTCCTGCGGCATTCATGGACTTGATGAATAGAGTATTCAAGGATTTCCTCGATATCTGTGTGATTGTGTTTATCGGCGACATCCTTATGTACTCTCAATCAGAAGAGGAGCATGAATTACATCTTCAGATGGTACTGCAACGGCTTCGGGAACATAAGCTTTATGCCAAGTTCAAGAAATGTGAGTTCTGGCTATCTCAGGTGTCCTTCCTAGGGCACATTGTGAGCAAAGATGGGATCAAGGTAGATCCCGAGAAGATTGAATCCGTCAGGGATTGGCCGAGACCGAAGACAGTGACAGAGATCAGAAGCTTCTTAGGTTTAGCTGGGTACTACCGTAGGTTCGTGGAAGGATTTTCTAAAATTTCAATGCCCCTAACCGAGCTTACAAAGAAGAATCAGCAGTTTATCTGGTCAGATAAATGTGAAGCTAGTTTTCAAGAGCTAAAACAGAGGTTGATTACCGCTCCAGTGCTAGCTTTGCCTTCGGACAATGAGAAGTTCGTAGTTTGTTGTGACGCATCCAAACAGGGTTTGGGGTGTGTATTGATGCAAGCCGATCGGGTTATCGCTTATGCCTCCCGTCAGTTAAAGGATTATGAGCAGCGATACCCGACTCATGACCTAGAGTTGGCCGCGGTGGTTTTCGCATTGAAGATTTGGCGGCATTACCTTTACGGGGAAAAGTGTGAAATCTATACCGACCATAAAAGTCTCAAGTATTTCTTTACTCAGAAGGATTTGAATATGAGACAAAGGCGTTGGTTGGAATTAGTGAAAGATTACGATTGTGTGATCCTCTATCATCCCGGAAAAGCCAATGTAGTGGCAGATGCCCTGAGCAGAAAGGGTCCCGAGCAAGTAGCTAGTATGGTTCAGATCTCACCGCAGCTAGCAGAGGATATGGTTAGATCCAGCATTGAGTTTGTGGTAGGTCAGCTTCACAACTTAACGCTGCAATCTGATCTGTTGGAAAGAATAAAAGTCGCTCAGATGACAGATCCAGAGTTAGTGAAGATCCGAGATGAGGTGTTGGCTGGTCAAGCCAAGGACTTTTCAGTGTCAGACAGTGGGATGTTTTTGTATAAAGCCAGGGTTTGTGTTCCGAATAGTGTGGAACTTAGAAATGAGATCTTTGAGGAGCCTCATTCTACCCCGTATTCTCTGCATCCCGGCACCACCAAGATGTACCAAGATCTTAAACCGTACTTCTGGTGGAGCGGTATGAAGAAGAATTTGGTAGAATTCGTATCGAGATTCCTCACTTGTCAGCAGATTAAGGCTGAACATCAGAGACCAGCAGGGTTGTTGCAGCCTTTAACCCTACCAGAATGGAAATGGGAGGATATCACGATGGATTTTTTGGTCGGTTACCTAGGACCACGGGTTTATTTGATTCCATCTGGGTAGTGGTGGACCGATTTATGAAATCTGCTCAGTTTCTGCCGGTGAGAACAACATTTACAGTGGATCAGTTGGCAGATTTGTATGTCAGAGAGATAGTAAGACTTCACGGGGTACCGAAGTCTATAGTTTCGGACATGGATCCGAAGTTCACCTCCAAATTTTGGCAAAGTTTGCAACGATCAATGGGTACAAGGCTGAAATTTAGTACGGCATTCCATCCTCAGACAGATGGTCAGTCCGAAAGGACAATTCAGATATTGGAGGACATGTTGAGAGCCTGTGTTATGGACTTTGAAGGATCATGGAATAAGTATCTACCGTTAATAGAATTTTTTTACAACAACAATTACCAGAGTACGATAGGGATGGCTCCCTATGAACTGTTATACGATAGGAAGTGTAGATCTCCCATCCATTGGGATGAGACAGGGGAGAGGAAATACCTAGGTCCAGAGTCAGTGCAACGGACCAATGAGGCGATAGAGAAGATAAAAGCTAGAATGCTTGCCTCACAGAAGAGTTACGCAGATCTGAAACGCAGAGATGTTGAGTTCCAAGTAGGGGACCATGTGTTTTTACAGGTATCTCCGATGAAGGGGATCAAACGTTTTGGGAAAAGAGGTGAGTTATGCCCTTGATTTACAGGACCTTTCGAGATTCTCGAGAAGATAGGTCAAGTGGCATATCGGTTAGCATTGCCTCCAGCCTTATCAGCAGTTCACAACGTATTCCATGTCTCGATGTTGAGAAAATACGTTTCAGATCCCTCTCATACACTCAGTTATGAGAGTCTTGAGCTACAGCCAGACATGACTTATGAGGAACAGCCAGTGCAGCTCCTGGATAGAAAGGATAAAGTCCTTCGGAATAAGACCATAGCATGGGTCAAGGTTCTCTGGAGAAACAGCAAGGTGGAGGAAGCCACCTGGTAGCTAGAGTCAGATATGAGAGCTCAATATCCAGAGTTATTCAGGTTAGATTTCGGGGACGGAATCGTTTTTAAGGGGGGGATAGTTGTAAAGCCCGCTGAGTTTAATTTGGAAATTAGCAGTTAATTATGATTAATTATGAAAATTATTTATAGCTATTTAAATAATGTATTATACAGTTATTTATGGAATTCAGAAATGCATGTTTATGTCATTCAGTAGTTTTCATATTTTGCATTTCCGGTGCCCGGTATTTCGGAACCCGGCGTTTGGCTCAGTAGAAATCACAACTTAGTATGTTAGTAGTTTGGGGCGGTTTATTAGACATTGGGAATGTCGGGAATGGCCAGGAATTTAGAAATTCCCAAAAACATCCCTTTAGTGTGTTCTATGTGGTTTTAGTGTGGAGGGGCAAATTGGTCTTTTTGCCCCAATGATGTTTTGTCTTTAGTGAGTTTTTTAAATGGAAAAAATAAATGTTTAATTAGTTAATTCTTGGCTGAATTGATATATGGGTAAAAGCCTTTTTATTTTTCATTTTATCAAAAAAATCACAAAGTTAGAAATTTTCAAAATCTCGCTCTCTTTTCCTCTCTCTCTCGGCTGTGCATGTGGGTGCAAGGAGCTGGGTTCTTGCTCTGATTTTCAAGTAAATTCTCATCCAATCTAAGCATTCTTCAAGCTAGGTTGGCTTCTCTTCATTGTTTCTTTAAAAATTGTTGTGTTTTGATGAATTAAGTTGAGTAATGCATGATGATTTTGGTGATGTTGCTGCTGGTTATTGTTGTTGTTGTTTCTTTGATTAAAATGTTGAATTAAGTAGGTTTAATTAGATTGAATTGCATGCTTGAGTTCCTTGTTGTAGTTGGTTAGATTTTTATGTAAAAAGCTTGGGTTTTCAAAGAAAAATGGAGGTTTTGGTGGCTGTTATGTTTGCATGAGTTTGATTCTAGTTTCTGAGGTTGTAATTAGCTTGATTATGAGTTTGAAGCAAAGTTTGAATGCATGTTTGGTGGTTTTGCTCAAGTTTGAGTTTAGAACTCAAAGCTTGAGCTCCAATGGCATTTTCCGTATCTGTGGTTTCTGGGTTGTTTTAATGCCTTGGAAATGTTCTAGGGGAGGTATAGAACAGGTCTGGAAGGTTTGAATCAATTTGGGGTTGATTTGTGCAAGTTATGAAATTTTGTGTTTGCTGCCTGCGAGGAACCGGAATTCCAGTTGTCCATCCGGAATTCCGGATGAGGGTTCTGAATTTTCCAGAACAGGAATTCCGGTTGGGCAACCGGTCTACCGGTTGGGGAAAATTCAGGGACCCTAGTTTTCCTCGTTTTTATGTTTTAGGGGGTATTGCCATGCTTTTTATCGATAGGGAAACTTTTAGTTCCTAGTTTAAGTCCTCGGGAAGTGATTTAGCGTGTCACTTATAGTGTTGTGATTTTTATGGTTTAGGAGCCTGTAATCCGCCGCTCAGCTAAAGTTCCAGTCAGGTTGACCGACACACCTGAATTCGGAATCCAGGTAAGATTAGTATAACAGTATGCATATGTAGATTACATGTTTAGCGTGCATGTAGGAAGCCTATTAGATTACATTAGTTATGTATGTTGGCTTCGAACCATCCAACCCTTTCACGTCGGTACAGGCTGGAGTATGACCAGCAACCGGAGTATGATTGGTTCGACCGATCAGGCTGACACTTGGTTGGTGGTTGCGTACTATTGACGTATCCCGTCGGTACAGGCTGGAGTATGACCAGCAGCCGCAGTATGACCAGTTCGACCGATCAGGAGGATATAGTAACACGTCGGTACAGGCTGGAGTATGACCAGCAGTAGGAGTATGACCGGTTTGACCGATCAGGTTGTTACGTGTCAATAGTACCGTCCCTATGAACGTTCAGAACTCAGTACCATGTTGGACATGGCAGTAGTGGCTCAGTACCGTGTTGGACACGGCAGTAGCGGGACTCAGTATCGTGTTGGACACGGCAGTTCGGGTTATGATCAGAGGTATGGGCGTCTGATCATAACCGGGATTATGTATGAGTATTATTATGCTTTTTTTACTGAGTCTGTCGACTCACAGTTCTACGTTTATGTGTAGGTAAAGGCAAGGCTAAAGCTGATGGACCGTGAGCGAGCTTATGAAGGTTGTACATGTCAGGGCGGTTAGGCCTGGAGCGTACGATCATCGGGACAGCGAGGCTGATTTTGTAACTAGTCGCTAGGCGACATTATTTTGTATAAACAGTTAAACCTTTTTGTAAATGATTTTGTAATCGGGATCCCGAGTCTTTTGTAATATTATTTTATAAGTTTAATTAAAAAGAAAAAATTTTAAGTAATCACGTTTTTCCATAAACCTCGTTGATTAGCAACGAGCTGCACAACATGTTTAAAAATCACGTAATACGCCTATGTTAGTTAGGGTGTTACAAAAACCCTCACCCGGGACGGCACAGTTATGACCTGGGAAGAATTTAAGGAGTTGCTTAACTATAAATATTGTAATGAAGCTGTCCGCAATGCTAAGCGAAAAGAGTTTACTGAGTTTGTGCAAACTGAGGGGATGTTGGTTAATGAGTATACTACCAAGTTTGATCGGCTGGCCAAGCTTGCCGTGGGAATCATACCAACTAATTTTAGCAAGAAAGAAAAGTACTTGGCCGGTCTGAATGATAAAATTAGGCATGATCGGGTGATCACTACTAGCGAAGCAACATCTTATGCGGAGATGGTTGAGAAAGCCCTAAGGGCTCAGGGCGTGGTAAAGTTTCTTTAGGAGCCCCGAGTGACTCCGAATGTTGGTGGGACCCCCACCTTTCCTACTCCTGTTTATGGTAGGGATGGTGGTGATTCCACCATGGATCAAAAAAGGAAAGTTACTCCTGTATCTGGTGGCTCAGGGCAAAGTAAGCGGTGCCGTGGGAACCAAGGTAGAGGTGGACGCTAGGGTTATTCTTACCCTGAGTGCCCACGCTGCAAGAAACATCACCCGGGAGAATGCAACCGGAAGACATTCTTTTTGTGTGGAATGGTGGGGCATTTCAAGAAATATTGCCCTCAGGCAAAGAAGGAGGAGCCAAAAGCTGAGGTAAAACCGGTTCCTGCTCGAGTGTTCGCCATTACCCAAGCCGATGCTGCAGCCAGTCCTTCTATTCTGACAGGTTAGCTTCCCGTTGACAACTCTTTGGATAATGTATTATTTGATTTGGGAGCTACACATTCATATATGGCTACGAGAATAATTGATCTTTTGGGTAGGCCTTGCGATGTTTTAGGAAGAGGGTTTGGAACCCTAATGCCTAGCGGGGAGTTGGTTATCTCTAATAGGCGCATTAGGTCTATGCCGGTTAGGATCGAGGACAGGGAGTTGAGTGCTGACCTTATAGAACTTGAATCAACTGAGTTTGACATCATACTTGGGATGGATTTTCTGTCCAAGTATTCAACCATATAGATTGTAAGCGGAAAATGGTGACTTTTCAGCCAGAAGGTGAAGATCCGTTTGTCTATGTTGGATTAGTTCAAGGGTCTCGGATCCCGGTTATTACTGTATTGAGGGCTAGAGATCTCCTACACAGTGCATGTGTAGGATTTTTAGCAGTGGTGAGAGACTCCAGCAGACCCGAAACATTTGGGCCTGAGGTAGTCAGAGTGGTAAAAGACTTTCTTGATGTGTTTCCTGAGGAATTGTCGGGATTGCCGCTGTAACGAGAAATTGATTTCGTAATTGATCTGGCACCTGAGCCAAGTCTGTTTCTAAAGCTCCATATAGAATCGCTCCAGCAGAACTTAAGGAGCTTAAGTTGCAGCTTGAGGAGATGCTTGATATTGGGTTTATTCGACCCAGTGTATCGCCTTAGGGAGCTCCAGTTCTGTTTGTGAAAAAGAAGGATGGTTCCCTCTGAATGTGTATTGATTAGCGGGAGCTAAACAAGTTAAAGATAAAGAACAAGTACCCGTTACCTAGAATCGATGATTTG
Organism: Cannabis sativa; assembly: GCF_029168945.1. Taxonomy (NCBI): domain Eukaryota; kingdom Viridiplantae; phylum Streptophyta; class Magnoliopsida; order Rosales; family Cannabaceae; genus Cannabis; species Cannabis sativa. The sequence goes on from NC_083607.1 coordinate 22,522,481, forward strand.
TTCAATCAGCTTCAAGGAAAGTCAGTGTTTTTGAAAATTGATCTACGATCTGGTTATCATCAACTCAGGATCCGGGAAGAGGACATACCAAAGAGTGCTTTCCTAACCAGATATGGGCACTATGAGTTTTTGGTAATGTCATTCGGATTGACTAATGCTCCTGCGGCCTTTATGGATCTCATGAATAGGGTATTCAAGGATATCCTCGATAACTGCATCATAGTGTTTATCGATGACATCCTTGTATACTGTCAATCAGAAGAGGAGCAGGCGCATCATCTTCGAATGGTATTGCAGCAAATTAGGGATCATAAGTTGTATGCAAAGTTCAAAAAGTGCGAATTCTGGTTGTCTGAGGTATCTTTTCTGGGACATATTGTTGGAAAGAATGGAATTATGGTTGATCCAAATAAGATCGAGTCAGTGAATAATTAGCCGAGGCCAAAATCTGTGACGGAGGATTTAAGTTTTCTCAATTTAGCAGGGTATTATCGACGATTCGTCGAGGAATTTTCTAAAATCTCTATGCCCCTAACCGAATTGACTAAGAAAAATCAGAGATTTGTATGGTCGCACAAGTGTGAAACAAGTTTTCAGGAGTTGAAGCAACGTTTGATAACAGCTTCGGTGTTAGCCTTGCCATCAGATCAAGAGAAATTCGTTGTTTATTGTGATGCATCCAGAAAGGGTCTGGGATGTGTTCTGATGCAAGCTGACAGAGTCATAGCTTATGCCTCTCATCAACTGAAATATTATGAGCAGCGCTACCCAACTCATGACTTAGAGCTTGCTGCTGTGGTTTTTGCCCTAAAGATATGGCGGTATTATCTTTATGGTGAAAAATGTGAGATTTATACTGATCATAAGAGTCTCAAGTACTTTTCACCCAGAAAAATTTGAACATGAGGCGGAGGAGGTGGCTGGAATTGGTTAAAGACTACGACTGTGAAATTCTGTATCACCCCGGGAAGGCCAATGTTGTTGCTGATGCTTTGAGTAGAAAGAGTCCCGGGCAGATTTGTACCACGGTTCTGATAGCCCCTCAACTAGCCTCTGAGATGGTTAGTGCAGGGATTGAGTTTATAGTTGGGAGGTTACACAACTTGAAACTTGAATCTGATCTGTTAGAGAGAATGAGAAAGGCAAAATTAGAAGATTCCAAGCTAGTTAAGGTTCGAGATGAGGTTATGGCTGGTCTGTTGGGTTTTGTGCCCTTAATAAAACCCATTACAATCTGATAGTTATCAATTTCAGAGTTTTGAACTGATTATGATTATATCTATTTTACATGCTTATGGTTTAATATATATATGCACAAAATCAGTTAAGTCCAGAACATATATTTATTCACAATTACAGTATTGTCAACACAGTGGAATGTGATTGTGATTATATGATTGAAAAGGCTAAGTCCCTGTTCATCAGTGTTTTGGATTTACACTGATGTGATAATCAGCGATGAAGTATACTTACACTTGGAGTAAGTGTTATGTTCTTTCCAGGACATTGGTAAAGTATACTAGTTTCGAATGTATGGAGTATACATTGGACTTGACCGATATTGAACTTAGACAAGATATTATAAACTTACCGTTTTATCTTTCCAAGTCAATATCAGTATTTAATCTTAGATTAAAAGAATCTAAATCCTGATATGCTTAGGCTCAATCTCGGGAGTGCTATTCATGTTCTTTGATTTATTAGTTAAGCCTACTTTTGGGTCAGGGTGATACGTATATTTTAGGAACATGATAGTATGATTGTGTGGGAGCGCTGAACATAAATATGGAATCTATAGCTTCTACTTGTGTATAGAAGTCAAGTGATGATTCCCTTCGAGCTTAGTTAAATAGAAGTAAATGGATGAGCTCTTGTTTCAGTGACTATATATTAGATCACTAAAACATCATTTACAGGTAGCTAAGTGTTTTAAGGGGCCAAATACATTGAGGGGTGGAAACGATAAATTTATCCCATCTCGATGTAAATCATCTATATAGAGGATCTTTGATCACATTAAGATTCTAACAATGGTTAAATGAGATAGCATGTCTATATCGTGAAACATATAGAATGCTCTATATAAGTCTGAGAGTGCAATTCCAAGTTCTAAGAGTGGATTCAACTTATTGGAAGCTCAGCAATATAGATCCCTGGTCCCCATTCTAGTTGAGATCATACTGTTTGTAAGACTCAATAATTTATTTATGATTAGTCAATTATAATTCTAAAAGTTAGACTATGTCTAATTTGTGAATTCTCACTAAGAAGGGATGAAATTGTAAAGAAAAGGGATTCTAGGTTTATTTATTAATTAATAGACTCTACATGTCTAATTAATAATTATATTAAATGACAATATTATTTAATATTCTATTTTAGTTATTAAATAATTAGTTTTGGCATTTAAATGGTTAGAATTGGAAAAATGACATTTTTGGGAAAATAGAAATAATATTGTGGAAACTGCAAAATCCATATGAGGCCCAGTCACACCATGGCCATCCACATGGTTTTGTGTTTCCCAATTATTATTTTCAATTTTTTTAATTGCCAAGTAATTACTAACCTAAACCTAGCAGTTATCTATAATAGGAAAGTGGTGGATCACACCAAATAAGGCAGTTAATCAATTACTTAGTAAATGAGGAAACTGTTTATTTTGGAAAGTTGAGCTTCCCCTTTTCCCTATTATAGCAGCCCTCCTCTCTTCCTCTTGCATGCTTCATAACACATGAAATATATACAGTGCAAGAGAGAGAGAATTTTGAAATCCCAAGTGAGAGAGAAGTGCCCACACGCAGCACACAGTACCTCAATCATAGATTGGAAGACTGTGAAGGATCACATCCAACTGAAGGACATTCAGGCTCAGATCTTGATTATACTCTGCGACAGAAAGGAATCAAGGGTTAGAGATCTGAGTGGAAGGAGACACATTATTCTGCTGCAGCCACTGTAAGGTTTCTTAACTTTTATGTGTTTTATTCATCGTTTTAGAAGTTCATATTTAGGTTGTTAAATAAGCATACTTGTGAGTAGATCTAAGATCCTTGTAAAATAAATTCCAACATGGTCGACCTACAGACTTTTCAGTCTCAAATAGTGGAATGTTGTTGTATAAAGCTCGAGTTTGTGTTCCTGGTATTGATGAGCTTAAGAAAGAGATACTTGATGAAGCTCATACCACACCTTATTCACTGCATCCCTGGACCACCAAAATGTATCAGGATCTAAAACCCTACTTCTGGTAGTATGGGATGAAAAGAGACGTGGTGGACTATGTGTCCAAATGCTTAACCTGCAAGCAAATCAAGGCTGAACATCGAAGGCCGGCAGGGTTATTGCAACCTTTAGTCCTTCCTGAGTGGAAGTGGGAGGACATTGCAATGGACTTTGTAACTGGATTACCTAGAACCATGGGAATGTATGATTCGGTGCGAGTCATAGTGGATAGATTCACAAAGTCAGCTCACTTTCTGCCAGTGAAAGTTACATATTCAGTGGATCAGTATGCTGAACTGTATGTAAAGGAGATAGTTCGTCTCCATGGAGCCCTAAATCTATTATTTCACACAGGGATCCAAAGTTTACATCGAAGTTTTGGGTGAGTCTTCAGAAGGCTATGGGTACCAAGTTGAAGTTTAGCACAGTCGTTCACCCTCAGACTGATGGTCAATCAGAAAGAACGATTCAGATACTAGAAGACTTATTGCGAGCCTCTGTCATGGACTTTGAGGGTTCGTGGAGTAAGTACTTACCTCTAATTGAATTCTCCTATAACAATAGCTACCAGAATACCATAGAGATGGCTCCCTATGAGATGTTATACGGTAGAAAATGTCGCTCCCCTATTCATTGGGACGAAACTGGAGAAAGGAAGTACTTGGGTCCAGATTTAGTTCAGAGCACCAATGAGGCTATTGACAAGATCAAGGCTCGGATGCTTGCTTCTCAGAGCAAGCAGAAAAGTTATGCTAATCCGAAGCACAGAGATGTCACATTTCAGGCAGGGGAACATGTTTCCCTACGGGTTTCAACAATGAAGGGATTATGGGCTTCAGGAAGTAGGGTAAGTTGAGCCCTAGGTTCATTGGGCCATTTCAGATACTTGAGAAGGTCAGGCAAGTAGCATATCAGCTAGCCTTACTACCAGCATTGTCGGCTGTTCATGACGTATTTCATATTTCTATGTTGAGGAAATATGTAAACACCGCTTAGTTTAATTTGGAAATTAGCAGTTAATTATGATTAATTACGAAAATTATTTATAGATATTTAAATAATTATTTCTGCTGTTATCATTGAATTATGAAATGCATTTTATGTCATATAGTGAATTTCATAATTTTGCATTTCCAGTGCCCGACAACATGGAACTCGGTGTTTGGCTCAGTAAAATCACAACTTAGTATGTTAGTATTTTGGGGCGGTTTATTAGACGTTGGGAATGTCAGGAGTGGTCGAGAATTTAGAATTTCCCAAAATACCCTTTAGTGCCCTTATGTTATTTTAGTGTGGAGGGGCAAAATGGTAATTTTGCCCCATTGTTATTTTGTCATTTAGTGGACTAAGTGTAATTTGATTATATGATTTTATTGTGGTGTTGGCTGAAATATTAAGGAATTAAGTTTATTTCATTTTGTTTATTCAAAGTTTCAAAAGTTAGAAAATCAAGAAAAAGCAAAAATCTCTCTTTCTCTCCTTCTTTCTCTCTTTCGGTTTTGAACAGCTGGGATTGGGGGGGGGGGGATTCTTTGTGTGTTTCTAGCTAAACTCATCAAGGTTCTTGTTGTCTTAACTCTTGGTAAGTCTCTTGCCTTTGTTCTTGAAGTTTTTTTAAGGAAAATTGTTGGTTGCATGCTTAGTTTTATTCATAGTTGCTGCTGTGTTTTGGATGTTGTTTTCAGAAGTTTAATCTTGATTATTTGAGTAGAATAGAGCTACTTGTGATGCATGTTGTGGTGTTGTTTAAAGTTATGGAATTTTTACTCAAAGCTATAGTTTTTCAAAGTGAAATTGTGAAATTTGTTGCTGTTGAGATTGTTTGTGTTTGAATTCGGTTTCTGCAGTTTTTATATGCATGGTTGAGTAGATTTCAGCTTGTTTTGATGCTTGTAGGTGAGCTTTAGTCAAGTTTGAGTTTTGAACTCAAAGCTTGGAGCTCACATGCCATTTTTTGTATCTACACTTGCTGGGTTGTTTTGAAGCTTTAGAAATGTTATTTATGGTATATAGAACAGGTCTGTAAGGTTTGGTTTGGTTTGGATTTGATTTGGTTGAGTTTTAGAATTTTGCATGATTCCTACGAGGAACCGGAATTCCGGATGTGCAACCGGAATTTCGGATGGGGTTCAAGAATTCCCAGAACCGGAATTCCAGTTGTGCAACCAGTCTGCCGGTTGGGGGATTTTTAGGAACCCTAGATTTTCTCGTTTTTATGTTGTTTTGGGTATTGCCATGTTTATTATCGATAGGGAAACTTTTAGTTTCTAGTTTAAGTCCCCGAGAAGTGATTTTACGTATCACTTATCAGTGTTGTGATTGTTATGGTTTAGGAGCCTATAAATCGCCGTGCAGTTCGTTCCACTCAGGTTGACCGGCACACCTGAATTCGGAATTGAGGTAAGATTAGTATAACAGTATGCATATATATTACATGTTTAGCGTGCATGTTAGGAAGCCTGTTAGATTACATTAGATATGTATGTTGGCTTCGTACCATCCCACCATTTCACATCGGTTAGGCTAGAGTATGACTAGCAACTTGAGTATGACCAGCATACCGAGTATAGGCTGATACTAGGGTTGGTGGTACTGTACTGTTTGACCGTATCACATTGGTTAGGCTAGAGTATGACTAGCAGCTGGAGTATGACCAGTGAACCTAGTACAGGCTGATACTGTAACACATCGGTACAGGCTAGAGTATGTCTAGCAGCAGGAGTATGACTAGTGTACTGAGTATAAGCTGTTACTTCTCAATAGTACCGTCTTATGAACGTTTGGGACTCATAACCTGGCAGTTAGGGTTATGGTCAGGGGTATGGGCGTCTGATCATAACATGGGATTTATGTATGATTATGATTATGCTTTTGTTACTGAGTTTGTCGGCTCACAGTGCTATGTTTATGTGTAGGTAAGGGCAAGGCCAAGGCTGAGGAACTGTGAGGACGAGCCGATGAAGATTGTACATGTCAGGGCAGTTAGGCCTGGAGCGTACGATCCTCGGGACAGCAGTGGTTTTGTAATTAATCGCTAGGCGACAAGTATTTTGTATTAGATAGTAAACTTTTGTAAAGTTTTTTTGTAAATGGGATCCCATAGTATTTTGTATGAAATATTTTATAAGTTTAATTAAAAAGCAAAAATTTTAATTAATCACAATTTCCATAAATCTCGTTGATTAGCAACGAGCTGCACAGTATGTTTAAAAATCACGTAATACGCCTATGCTAGTTAGGGTATTACAATTTGGTATCAGAGCCGCTAGGTTGTCTTCCGATGATCGTCACGACTTGTACAATCATCATCAGCAGTTAGCTCGTTCTACTGTTCAGTAAGCTTTTATTGCTCTAGTAGTTTATTTAATTATTATGAAATAAGAAAAGCCTGATAGGAAGCATGTTAGTAGTTTGATAGTAGAATAGGCGCGTGTTTCGTTTTTAATTTCCAAATTGAGCGGCATTAGTAAGCTCTCGTCGGTCATGACCTGATGTGCCAACTCTTGGTTTCGCACGCTGTTCAGACTAGATGGATGCCAGGCGGAACACCAGGAGTCAGGGCAAGTCGGTCGGGTCAAATCAGGGTCAAGGAGCTCAGTTTCCCTTGAATGTTAGGGGCTGCGGTAGAGGGCCCAAGGGCAGGGCCCGTGGTCGGGGTGATGATAACCCGCCACAGGCTGCCCAAGCCAATCAGGAAGCCCAGAATTGGGAGACTAGGTTTGCTGAAATGCAAGCCAGAATAGAGGAGCAAGATCATGAGATTCAAAGATTGAGGCAGCACGGTGCTCCAGCAGTGCCGGCACCCGCCCCTGTTGCTCAGGCCGAGATAGTGGTAGCGGCGAACATAATGGAACCCCTGTATGAAAGGTTCCGGAAGCAGGCACCTGCGGTTTTTCTGGGAAGTCCTGATGTCATGAAAGCTGAGCAGTGGCTAACGGTGATTACAAGGATACTAAACTTTATGGGTGTCACCGAGAATGACAGGGTGGTGTGTGCCACCTTTTAGTTTCAAGAGAACGCGTTAGTCTGGTGGGACATGGTGTCCCAGATCCATGATGTCACCACTATGATTTGGGAAAGGTTCCAGGAACTCTTTAACGCGAAATATTACAATGAGGCCGTTAGAAGTGCCAAGAAGGAAAGAGTTCGCACACCTGACCCAGAAGGAAAATATGAGTGTGACAGAGTACACTACCCAGTTTGATCGGTTGGCGAGGTTTGCCTCGGGAATTGTGCCAACCGATTTCAGTAAAAAGGAAAAATATGTGGACGGATTAAATGTGAAGATCAAGCATGACCTTATGATCACTACAGATTACAAGACCACCTATGCTGAGATGGTGGAGAAAGCACTACGAGCTGAGGGCGCAGTTGGATGTATGTCGGAGTCAGTTAGGACTCCAGTGAGTGGCGGGGCTCCTACCCCTCCTGCATCAAGCTTCAGCAGGGGAGGTAGTGGTTCGGCCATGGACCAGAAGAGGAAAACATCCACTGCATCCGGTGGCTCGGGGCAGAACAAGAGGTTCCGAGGGAACCAGAGTAGAGCCAGTCGTCAGGGTGGTGATGAGACCCGGTTTTCTTACCCAGAGTGCCCAAGTTGTAAAAGGAACCATCTGGGTAAGTGAAGAGGTCAGGGATGCTTTCAGTGTGGCATGCTCGGACATTACAAGAGGGATTGTCCCTAGCTCAGATCAGAGGCACTAAGGGCTCCGGCGAGACCCACTCCAGCTAGGGTGTTCGCCATTACGCAGGCTGATGCAGAAGCCAGCCCTTCAGTTGTAACAGGTCAGCTCTCGCTAAATAACTCCTTTTACTAAGTGCTGTTTGATTTTTGGGCCACACATTCTTATGTGGCAGCCAGAATCCTTAGTAAATTGGATAGGCCGTGTGATCGTTATGAATCAGGGTTAGGAACCCTATTACCTGGCGGAGAGTTAGTTATCTCCAAAAGGTGGATTAGGTCTATGCCCATCAGAATAGATGGCAGAGAGTTAAGTGCAGACTTGATAGAGATGAGCCTAGTAGATTTCGTTATTATTTTAGGAATGGATTTCCTATCTATAAATACTCAGCCAGTATTGATTGCAAGAGGAAAATGGTGATCTTCCAAACGAAAAGTGAAGAACCATTTGTGTTTGTTGGTTCAGTTCGAGGATCTCGGATCCCAGTGATTTTGGCCATGTCAGCTAGGGAGTTACTGTATGGCAGGTGTTTAGGGTTTCTGGCCGTCGTGATGGACACTATTCGGCCAAATACTATTCGGCCAGAGGACATTAAGGTGGTTCAGGAATTTCTAGATGTTTTTCCCGAAGAATTGCCAGGTTTACCACCTCAGCGGGAGATTGATTTTGTTATAGATTTGGCACCCGGAGTGGAATTGGTTTCCAAGGCTCCGTATAGAATGGCTCCTGCTGAGCTTAAAGAATTGATTATCCAGCTTCAGGGGTTACTTGACATAGGGTTTATTCGGCCTAGTGTGTCACCCTGGGGAGCTCCAGTTTTATTCGTCAAGAAGAAAGATGGAACTATGAGAATGTGCATCGATTATCTAGAATTAAACAAGCTAACAGTGAAGAATAAATATCCATTACCTAGGATCGATGATCTGTTCGATCAACCTCAGGGGAAGACGGTCTTTTCCAAGATTGATCTCCGATCGGGTTATCGTCAGTTGAAAATCCGAGAGGAGGACATTCCGAAGACGGCTTTCCATACTAGGTATGGACATTACGAATTCTTGGTTATGTCATTTGGACAAACCAATGCTCCTGCTGCATTTATGGATTTGATGAATAGAATATTCAAGGATTTCCTCGATATCTGTGTTATTGTGTTTATCGACGACATCCTTGTGTACTCTCAATCGGAAGAGGAGCATGAGTTACATCTTTAGATGGTTCTGCAACGGCTTCGGGAACACAAGCTTTATGCCAAATTCAAGAAATTTGAATTTTGGCTATCTCAGGTGTCTTTCTTACGACACATTGTTAGCAGAGATGGGATCAAGGTGGATCCCGAGAAAATAGAATCCGTCAGGGATTGGCCAAGACCAAAGACAGTGACAGAAGTTAGAAGCTTCTTGGGTTTAGCCGGTTATTATCATCGGTTCGTGGAAGGGTTTTCTAAGATTTCAACACCCTTGACCGAACTTACGAAGAAGAATCAGTGATTTTTTTGGTCAGACAAGTGTGAAGCTAGCTTTCAAGAGCTGAAGCAGAGGTTGATCACAGCTCCAGTGCTAGCTTTGCCTTCAGATAAAGAGAAATTTGTGGTTTATTGCGATGCATTCAGACAGGGTCTGGGGTGTGTGCTGATGCAAGCCGATCGGGTTATCGCTTATGCCTCCCGTCAGTTAAAGGATTATGAACAGCCCGACTCATGATCTAGAGTTGGCCGCGGTAGTTTTTGCCTTGAAGATCTGGCGGCATTACCTTTACGGAGAAAGGTGTGAAATCTATACCGACCATAAAAGTGTGAAATATTTCTTTACTCAGAAAGATTTGAATATGAGACAGAGGCGTTGGTTGGAATTAGTGAAAGATTACGACTGTGAGATTCTCTATAACCCTAGGAAGGCCAATGTAGTGGCCGATACCCTGAGCAGGAAGGGTCCCGGGCAGGTAGCTAGGATGATTCAGATCTCACCTCAGTTAGCAGAGGACATGGTTAGATCCAGCATTGAGTTTGTGGTAGGTCAGCTTCACAACTTGACGCTGCAATCTGATCTGCTGGAAAGAATTAAAGCCGCTCAGATGACTGATCCAGAGTTAGTAAAAATCAGAGATGAGGTTTTGGCTGGCCAAGCCAAGGATTTTTCAGTGTCAGACAACGGGATGCTTCTGTATAAAGCTAGGGTTTGTATTCCAAGTAGTGTGGAACTCAGGAATGAGATCTTTGAAGAGGCTCATTCTACCCCTTATTCTCTACATCCCTGCACCACCAAGATGTACCAAGATCTTAAACCGTACTTCTGGTGGAGCGGTATGAAGAAGAATTCGGTAGAATTCGTATCGAGATGCCTCACCTGTCAGCAGATTAAGGCTGAACATCAGAGACCAGCAGGGTTGTTACAGCCTTTAACCCTACCTGAATGGAAGTGGGAGGATATCACGATGGATTCCATCTGGGTAGCGGTGGATCGATTTACGAAATCTGCTCATTTTCTGCCTGTTAGAACAACCTATTCTGTGGATCAGTTGGCAGAATTGTATGTTAGAGAGATTATAAGACTTCACGGGGTACCGAAGTCTATATTTTTGGATAGAGATCCGAAGTTCACCTCCAAGTTTTGGCAGAGTTTGCAACGAGCAATGGGTAAAAAATTGAAATTCAGTACAGCATTCCATCCTCAGATAGATGGGTAGTCTGAAAGGACAATTCAGATATTGGAGGACATGTTGCGAGCCTGTGTGATGGATTTTGAAGGCTCTTGGAATAAATATCTACCGTTGATAGAATTTTCTTACAACAACAGTTATCAGAGTACGATAGGGATGGCTGCCTATGAACTGTTATACGGTAGGAAGTGTAGATCTCCCATCCACTGGGATGAGACAGAGGAGGAAATACCTAGGTCCGGAATCAGTGCAGTGGACCAATGAGGAAATTGAGAAAATAAAAGCTAGAATGCTTGCCTCACAGAGTAGACAGAAAAGTTATGCAGATCCGAAACGCAGGGATGTTGAGTTCCGAGTAGGGGACCATGTGTTTTTACGGGTATCTACAATGAAGGGGATCAAACGTTTCGGGAAAAGAGGCAAGTTATGCCCTAGGTTTACAGGACCTTTCAAGATTCTCGAGAAGGTAGGTCAAGCGGCATACTGGTTAGCGTTGCCTCCAGCTCTTTCAGCAGTTCAAACGTATTCCAAGTCTCTATGTTGAGAAAATATGTTTCAGATCCTTCTCATATACTCAGTTATGAGAGCCTAGAGCTGCAGCCAGATATGACATACGAAGAACAGCCAGTGCAGATCATGGATAGAAAGGATAAAGTTCTTCGGAATAAGACCATAGCATTGGTCAAATTACTCTGGAGAAACAACAAGGTGGAGGAAGCCACCTGGGAGCTAGATTGAGATATGAGAGCTCATTATCCAGAGTTATTCAGGTTAGATTTCGGGGACAAAATCCTTTTAAGGGGGGAATAGTTGTAAAGACCGCTTAGTTTAATTTGGAAATTAGCAGTTAATTATGATTATTTACGAAAATTATTTATAAATATTTAAATAATTATTTATGCTGTTATCATTGAATTCTGAAATGCATTTTATGTCATATAGTGAATTTCATAATTTTGCATTTCCAGTGCCCGACAACATGGAACTCGGTGTTTGGCTCAGTAAAATCACAACTTAGTATGTTAGTATTTTGGGGCGGTTTATTAGACGTTGGGAATGTCAGGAGTGGTCGGGAATTTAGAATTTCCCAAAATACCCTTTAGTGCCCTTATGTTATTTTAGTGTGGAGGGGCAAAATGGTAATTTTGCCCCATTGTTATTTTGTCATTTAGTGGACTAAGTGTAATTTGATTATATGATTTTATTGTGGTGTTGGCTGAAATATTAAGGAATTAAGTTTATTTCATTTTGTTTATTCAAAGTTTCAAAAGTTAGAAAATCAAGAAAAAGCAAAAATCTCTCTTTCTCTCCTTCTTTCTCTCTTTCGGTTTTGAGCAGCTGGGATTGGGGGGGGGGATTCTTTGTGTGTTTCTAGCTAAACTCATCAAGGTTCTTGTTGTCTTAACTCTTGGTAAGTCTCTTGCCTTTGTTCTTGAAGTTTTTTTAAGGAAAATTGTTGGTTGCATGCTTAGTTTTATTCATAGTTGCTGCTGTGTTTTGGATGTTGTTTTCAGAAGTTTAATCTTGATTATTTGAGTAGAATAGAGCTACTTGTGATGCATGTTGTGGTGTTGTTTAAAGTTATTGAATTTTTACTCACAGCTATAGTTTTTCAAAGTGAAATTGTGAAATTTGTTGCTGTTGAGATGGTTTGTGTTTGAATTCGGTTTCTGCAGTTTTTATATACATGGTTGAGTAGATTTAAACTTTTTTTGATGCTTGTAGGTGAGATTTAGCCAAGTTTGAGTTTTGAACTCAAAGCTTGGAGCTCACATGCCATTTTTCGTACCTGTACTTGCTGGGTTGTTTTGATGCTTTATAAATGTTCTTTAGGGTATATAGAACAGGTCTGGAAGGTTTGGTTTGGTTTGGATTTGATTTGGGTGTGTTTTAGAATTTTTCATGATTCCTGCGAGGAGCCGGAATTCCGGATGTGCAACTGGAATTCCGGATGGGGTTCAGGAATTCCCAGAACCGAAATTCCGGTTCTGCAACCGGTCTGCCGGTTGGGGGACTTTTAGGAACCCTAGATTTTCTCGTTTTTATGGTGTTTAGGGTATTGCCATGTTTATTATCGATAGGAAAACATTTAGTTTCTAGTTTAAGTCCCCGAGAAGTGATTTAGCGTATCATTTATCAGTGTTGTGATTGTTATGGTTTAGGAGCCTGTAAACCGCCGTGCAGTTCGTTCCACTCAGGTTGACCGGCACACTTGAATTTGGAATTGAGGTAATATTAGTATAACAATATGCATATATGTTACATATTTAGCGTGCATGTTAGGAAGCCTGTTAGATTACATTAGATATGTATGTTGGCTTCGTACCATCCGACCATATCACATCGATTAGGCTAGAGTATGACTAGCAACTAGAGTATGACCAGTATACCGAGTATAGGCTGATACTAGGGTTGGTGGTACTGTACTGTTTGACCGTATCACATCGGTTAGGCTAGAGTATGACTAGCAGCTGGAGTATGACGTGTGAACCGAGTATAGGCTGATACTGTAACACATCGGTATAGGCTAGAGTATGACTAGCAGCTGGAGTACGACCAGTGTACCGAGTATAGGTTGTTACTTGTCAATAGTACCGTCTTATGAACGTTCGGGACTCAGTATCGTGTGGGACACGGCAGTTAGGGTTATGGTAAGGGGTATGGGCGTCTGATCATAACTTGGGATTTATGTATGATTATTATTATGCTTTTCTTACTGACTCTGTCGACTCACAGTGCTGTGTTTATGTGTAGGTAAGGGCATGGCCAAGGCTGAGGAACCGTGAGGACGAGCCGATGAAGATTGTACTTGTCAGGGCGGTGAGGCCTGGAGCGTACGATCCTCGTGACAGCAGTGCTTTTGTAATTAGTCGCTAGGCGACAAGTATCTTGTATTAGACAGTAAACTTTTGTAAAGTTTTTTAGTAAATGGGATCCCATAGTATTTTGTATGAAATATTTTATAAGTTTAATTAAAAAGAAAGAATTTTCATTAATCACGATTTCCATAAACCTCATTGATTAGCAACGAGTTGCACAGTACGTTTAAAAATCACGTAATACGCCTATGCTAGTTAGGGTGTTACAAAATACGTGTCAGGCCCGAATCATATCTTGAGTTATGAAGCCCTTGAACTACAATCAGACTTATCCTATGAAGAGCAACCTGTACAGATTCTTGATAAAAAAGAAAAGGTTCTTTGAAACAAGACCATTGCTCTAGTTAAGGGTCTCTAGAGGAACAGTAAGGTGGAAGAAGCCACGTGGGAGTTAGAGTCTGATATGAGAACTCAACATCCAGAGCTGTTCAGGTTAGATTTCGAGGACGAAATCCTTTTAACGGGGTGATAATTGTAATGACCGCTTTAGTAATTTAAATTAGTAAAGGCAATTAGCACTAATTTATGTTATTTTTATGATTATTTATGAATTAATTATTTGTGGACCCCAATATTTAGAAATGAATATTGGAGTTATAATTTCTCAATTCTAGAGATTTTATTAAACTCTAGGGGTATTATCTGTCCTATATGTGAAATATGTTATTTTTGTAATTTTTGCTCGGCGACAACGAAAAATGCGATGGATGGCTAGTTTGATCACATGGGTAAGTTTAGAACCTTATTTCTTAGTGGGAAATATTTTAGAGAAAATAAATTATCAGGATTGAGCTGGGTTATGGGAGTTGACCATTTTACCCTTAGTCTTAAAAATACCCTAGTTTTATGAGTAAGGACATTTTAGTAATTGTCAAGAGAGGAGTGTTAGGTGGCTGCCTAACCTTGTGACACCTTGCAAGTGTTTTCTCAGCCGAAGGTTAAGTGAAATAACCCTTAATCATTTAGAAAGAAAGAGGAAAATTAAGAAAAATACCAAAAATCAAGAGGAATCTCTCTTTCCTTTCTCTCTCTCTTCAAAACCAGCTAGAAAAAGGGGGATGGCTGCTGATTTGTGGTGATTTCAGCAAGGAAATCTTCGAGATTCAAGCTAAGGTAAGCCCTAGAAGAACCCTTCTCTAGTTTTTAAGTTTTTGCTTGGTTTGAGTTTATGATATTGAGAATTAGTGGTTGTTAGGTTTAGGCTTGATTAGGGTTCGAATTTTAGGGTTCATTTGAGTTAATTTTAACTTCTAGTAGCTGATTTAGTGGTGTTGTGTTGAATTTATGCAAGTTGGAGCTTTGAACTCAAAGCTTGGATCTTAATGGCAAGTTGAGTTTCTTTGAGTTTTTTTGTGAAATACTGGCTTGAATATATTGTGTATACCCTAATTAGATACTCTGGAAGGTTTTGTAGCATTTGGTGGAGGATTGAGCAAGAAATGAAAAAATTTGGTGTGGACTTGGGCAAACCGGGTAACCGGTTTTAGCAGGATCCCTGAATGGTTTGTTTTCTCAATTTTCGTCCATTTTAGTGTCGTGGTTGGGTGCTTCCCTATTTCCAGAGTTTGTGTAATCTCTAGAAAGTGTAACAGAACCTAGGGTTATGGTTTTAGGTTTCCCGTGATTAGGGTTTGTTTCGCGTAACTTACCCAGTTTCTTAATGTGGTTAGGGCATCCATCTAGCGCGAGACTTTCCGTTCAGGTCGGCCAGCACACTTGAATTCGAAAAGAAGGTAAGAACTTAATATAATATGTGATTTTAATAACTGAGTGTATGTATATGTTATGTGTATATGCATGCTTATAATGTTAGTTGTACTACCAACACTTATAGGGTTAAAGTATAGAGTGTATTGGTATAGTGATTGTTGTCTGAAAGTACCGTGATCCCAGCATAAGTACAGAGAGGTACTGAGTATGTGTGGTACATCACTCAGAGGTAATCAGGGTATGAAATAAACCCTACCAACACTTGTACAGAGAGGTAGTTAGTGTATGTGGTATAGTGGTTGTACGCTAGTATTGAACGTTCTTACTCATCTGTTGAACCTTGTAAATAGGTGTATGGGCACCTAGATACAAGTCAGATATTATATGATATGTTATATGCTTTTCTTACTGAGTCTGTCGACTCACAATTCTGCTTCCATGTGTAGGTAAAGGAAAGGCGAAAGCTGAACAGGAGTGAACCTGAGCTCGGATGAAGTTGTACATGTCGAAGCGGCACGACCTGAAGTGCTCTGTCTCGGGACATCTGGGGTTATATTTTGTAGTCGCCGTGCGACCTGGATTATTTGTGTTTTGGAGTCTTAAGTTTAAAAGTTTGAAAACGGTATCCCGGCTTCTGTAAATATTTTGATATAATATAAAGTTTAATATTTATTATAGAAGTTTTTAATTTGATACGTTTTTCAAGTAAATTCTTTGATTAGCAAAGTTTGTACAGTAATTGAAAAAGCACTGTAGCGTGCCTTAGCATTAGGGCGTTACAGCTATAAACAACAAATAGCGAGGCATCTACCTCATTGTATGTGAAGCAGTATCGACGAGACGAATTGGTTATTGGAACACTTAGCATATCACCCATGTTATAATAACTAAGTGTAATAACTTGAAGGGCATGATTGTCCAGTCTACAAGGCCTTATGGTCAAAGAGCAATTCTTAAATTTATTGAGTACACTGGTGCTCATGCCATTGCTGGAATACGAGTAAGCAAAGTCATTCACTTATGTACTCGGCGAGACGACTTTGTGAGATACATTTGGCAATGTGTTTCTATCCATGTCAGCGTTGACCACCTTAAAGACGGTTTAAATCACAGCTGTGTGATTTTCTAATATTATCTACACGTATTTAGATGAAATGTAATTAAAGTCCACAATTTCAACAAATATTATTATTGGATTAAAATTTAAATTTCATTACCTGCCTACCTATATTACCATTAACAGGGGCAGATTATACAGAAAAAGGGGGACGAAAAATCTTTGAGAAAAAAAGGAGTAGACTGATTGTAAATGTATCCAGAAATATCTGAATAAAATAGACTCGTGGACTATGCAGAGTTAACTGCAAAACCATGTAAAAACCTAGCGTTATTATTGTTTCCATTGTTCTTCTAAGATCTCTTATAATTTCTGTGCCAAATCTATTACGAAAATAGGCTCATAATCGTTAACAAAAATCTGCGTTAAAAGTTTGGTGCTTTCATTGAGAGCCTACGTGATTAAAGCTCAGAAAAATCCCTCCTAACCAAAGAAGAAATGATTTTTATTCTCCATGGCTGATAATGGGGAAAACGACAATAGTCGTCCTAAAGAGACTAATCGTCGTCCTCAAAAAGAGCCTATGGTCCCACGAAGGCCACCCAATTCACAAACAACGCGTTCAACACGATCAACACGTTTAAGAAGGAGCCAACATGATAATAATCAAAACCCAAAAACGGGGAATGAGGAAATTAACACTAATGCTTGTTGTTCTATACCTATGAGTGAGGATGCCTATGATCCCACTAGGTACATACCGTTGCTTGAGTTGGAAAATCGCCAACTCCAGCAACGTCTTGTTGAGGCAAACCAACGAAACGTTGAGTTGGAGAGGGAGACAGCCACAGCCAGGGCGACTCAAGAAAACAAATACAGAACCAACCTGATCCTAGAGTGAGAAGGCCACGAGGTAGACCTCAGGGCTCAAGAACCAGGAGGCAGGAGACAGCTTAGGAAACCCCCAGATTACTCAAGAAGAGCAACTTGGGGAAACTGGGAATGTTCCAAAAGATGATCAACCAAATGATCAGGCATTTCATTATGAAGTGCCTTACAGACCTTGGGGATTCACAACCCAAGGGAATGAGAACAACGACATTCCAGAGTCTTCTCGTAGAAACGAGAATAAAAGATAACCTAGGACTAAGGAATAGGAAATCACTCGTGGTAATGAGAGAAATCCTAGGACTCAACCTAGGACAAGTGGGTTACCACCGAGACACCGTCAGCGTCCTTCTTGCATTGATAGGGAGAAGGCATATACCCACCCCAACATGGGCGTGTATCTAACCTTTCCCAAAGGAGAAGACCTGTGCGTAACGAGGCAAGTTCTAGCTGGGGATGTACAAGATCTCAAGATCACAGTCGATCTACGTAAGGAGGGGATAGGACTCACCACAGTAATGATAGAGAAAGTATGGGGATAACTAGGAGCCATCAATCTGAGAGTTACTCAGGTACAAGGTCAACAAGCAACTATGATCAAAGACAACCTGATCTTCGTGAACGATTGAATCGGAGGAAGCCTGATTTACGCAAACAACTCAATTCCAATCAAAAGCAAGGAGATCTGATCCAATTGTGAATCAGGGAGTTAGAAAAAAAAATCAAGAAATATCAAGATGGGAAACTTCCTGATTACGACTCAAATAAGGAGCTCGAACCTTTTCATCCACTCATTATGAGCGCTGAATTTCCCAAAGGATTTAAAAACCCTCACATCTCGTCATACTATGGAACTACAGATTCGGTCGCTCACCTCAACAATTTGAACACCATCACGCCAGCCAGCAATGGCACGAATAACTTACATTGTATTTTACTCCCCACCTCGCTGACTGAGGCAGCAAGCAGCTGGTTCAATAAATTTACCTATCATTCGATTACCTCTTGGGAACAGCTGTCTAAGGATTTCAAGAAACAGTTTCAGGCATCAAGAGATTGGCAACCTGAAGCTTCATCTCTTACTAACATAAAGCAGTAACCGAGCAAGACAATTAATGTAACGCCCTAATGCTAAGGCATGCTACACTGCTTTTTCAATCATAGTGCTATCTTTGCTAATCAAAGAATTTTCTCGAAAAACATGTCAAATTAAAAATTTTACACTAAATGTTAAAATTTATAATTTGTATAATCATTTACAAAAACCGGGATCCCGTTTCTAAACTTTTATACAAAATATATCAAAATGCATAACAAGTCGCACAACGACTACAAAATAATATTCGCAAATGTCCCAAGACCAAACACTCCAGGTCACGTTACCACGACACTTACAACGTCCTCTCAGTCAGGCTCACTCCCGTTCAGCCATTGCCTTTCCTTTACCTACATATGGAAGCAGAACTGTGAGTCGACAGACTGAGTAAGAAAACCATATAACATATCATATAATATCGACTTGTATCTAGGCGCCCATACACCTATTTACAAGGCTTAACAGATGAGTAAGAACGTTCTAACTAGGATACGACCATGTACCATGTATCACATGCCCTCAGTATACCTTCGTACTAGTGTAGGTAGGGTATGGACCGCACCTTGAGTACTGTTAAGTGTTATACTACAGACACCTTGTACCTTTCCGTACAAGTGCTGGTAACACCACGATGTACTTTCAAACATCATACCCTTTACAAATGCACTTTGTACTGCAACCGTACAAGTGTTGGTAGTATATGAATCACTACATATAAGCATACATATACACTTAACATATACATACACTCAGATATTGATATCAGACATTATATACAGTCCTTACCTTCTTTCCAGATTCAAATGAATTGGTCAACCTGAACGGAAAGTCCCGTGCTGAATGGATGCCCTAATCACATATTGGAACCAGGTAAATCATATGTTCGAAAACCTAATCCGGGAAACCCGAATCTACAACTCTAGGTTCTGCTATACTCTCTAGGGATTACACTAACTCAGGAAAAAGGGAAACACCCAACTACGGTGTCACGGGCTGCCTATTTGGACAACCCCAAGTAGGTGGAACGTGCGACACTTGCTGGCACACCGAGCTAGCAAGTCAGCCTAAACGTGCCTGCAGGCAAACAAGTTCAAAGGTTAGGCACGATACATGTCTCGCACATGTTGAGTGCAAACAAGAAGCATGAGCAAGCAAACACAAAGCGTCCCCAAGGACCAATCTCACACAACCCACAAGTAAACATATAGACAAATGGCACGCAATGGCCCAACAAAGGCAACAAACAGGCATCACAAAGACCATATAGAAGCATACACAAGAAGCATGGATAAACATCCTTTTATTAATATATGGCCTTGATAGAGCAAGGGAGTACACAGCTGGGCCCCTATCATGCTGGTGACAAGGTGCTTCATAAGTCACCTGGTCACCCCCCCTAAAGAGCTTATTGGGGTGTTAAGGGATTTCTAGGAACATAGATGATTTTAGCTTTGTAGACATATGTGAAGGAAAATACAAAGAAAGAAAGCTAAACAACAAAAGGTTCCCAATCCCCATGAGGTGCTTGGTGCAAGACTTCACTAATGATCAAGCACCAAGGCATGCTCATGTTACAAAATACCCCAATGAGGTGCTTGGTGCAAGACTTGACTAATGATCAAGCACCAAGGCATGCTCATGTTACAAAATTGCCCTATTGTGGGTGTGCCATGGGGCAGCACGCCACATTCTCCCCCACTTAATTATTTGGCGTCCTCGACGAACCTGCTGCATGATCTTCAGTCTTCTGTATAAACTGCTGCAAGTCCTCCGCCTTCTCCCAGCTGATCTCATCATCAGCAAGGCCCTTCCATTTGACCAGGTACTCTTTTCTCTTCTTTTTTTTCACACGAACAGTTCTTTCGGTAAGGATTTCTTCTGGTTCTCCGCTGCTGCGTCGTTGAATGCTGATGTCGTACCCGGTAGACTGGTTGCACCCTGGATCTTCTGGATCTTCATGATACGGCTTGAGGTTCCTAATGTGCAGGACCGGGTGTATATTCATCCATGAAGGTAGTTCGACTTTGTAGGATGCTAGGCCAATTTTGGAGATGACTGGAACAGGGCCCTCGTATTTGCGTACGAGTCCGATTTCCTTGTCCCCTCGGAATCTCAATTGTTCTGGCCGCAGTTTGATCAACACTAAGTCGCCTGCCTTGAACTCCAGCGGTCGGCGTTTTTGATCTGCCCACTTCTTTATTCTTCGTGAAGCTTTCTCTAAATATGCTTGGGCAATCTCTATGTTCTTCTTCCAGTCTTTTGTAAAATTAAAGGCCCGCGGATTCCGTCCGTGGTATTCATCCACTGTGTGGGGTAACAGTGGTTGCTGTCCGTTCACAACTTCAAAAGGGCTCTTGTTTGATGAAGAACTCTTCTGAGAGTTGAAACAAAATTGAGCTACATCTAGTAGTTGTGGCCAATTCTTCTGGTTAGCATTGACAAAGTGCCGCAAATACTCTTCCAACATCCCATTGAATCTTTCTGTCTGCCCATCTGTCTGTGGATGGTAGCTGGAGGAGATGTTCATCTGTGACCCAAGAATCTTAAATAATTCAGACCAGAAGGTCCCTGTGAATGTTCGATCTCGGTCACTTACTATATTCTGGGGTACTCCTCAGTATTTTACTATATGCTTGAAGAAAAGTTGAGTTGTCTCTTCTGCCGGACACTGCTTCGACACCTGGATGAAGGTTGCATACTTCGAAAATTGGTCCACGATCACCAAGATTGCATTCAAGTCTCCAGTCTTTGGCAAACTTGAAATGAAATCAAGCGAGACACTCTCCTATGGTCTGCTTGGGACCGACAAAGGTTCTAACAACCCTGGCGTCTTATGCCTCTCCACTTTGTCTTGTTGGCAGACGAGACAGGTCCTTGTGTAGTCAACCACATCGTCCCGCATCTGCGGCCAATAGTACCCATGCTTCAAAAGGGCAGGTGTCCTATGCCACCCTTGATGACCCGCCCACAACGTGTCATGACACTCACTCAGCAGCGTCCTCCTTAGATCGCATGCCTTCGGAACAAGCAAATGCCCACCTTTGGCCTACAAGAGGTCATCCTCTACCTAAAACTCAGTTGTCTTTCCCTTTCTTGTGAGAGTCATGATGTTCTTTTCAACTGGGTCCTTCTCCAGGTTCTGCTTGATGCGCTCTTTGATTGGTGTACCCACTTGGCTAGCTGACATGCCCGCTAACACCTTTAGTGCCGCCAACTCTGCTTTACGACTAAAGGCATCAACTGCCTTATTAAGACGTCTAGCCTTGTGCTCGATGTAGAAGTCGAATTCTGCCAAGAATTCCTGCCATCTAGCCTGCTTGGGAGTCAATTTTGGCTGTGTGAGGAAATGACTAACAACAGTATTGTCTGTCTTCACAACAAACTTTGACCCCAGCAAGTAATGCCTCCACGTTCGTAAACAATGAATAACTGCCAAGAGCTCTTTCTCTTGCGCAGTGTACCGCCTTTCTGCTTCGGAAAGCTTGCGGCTCTCAAATGCCACGGGGTGGCCCTCCTGCAAGAGTACCCCTCCTAAAGCATAATCTGACGCATCAGTCTGTACTTTAAAGGGCTTGCATACATCAGGCTGGGCTAATACAGCATCTTCGACCATGGCTCCTTTTAGACTTCGGAAAGCTTCACCGCACTTCTCAAACCACGTCCATGTAACACCCTTCTTCAACAACTCTGTCAAGGGTGCCGCTCTTCTCGAATAGCCCTCCACAAATCGTCTATAGTAATTGGCTAAACTGAGAAACGAGCGAAGTTGTTTCACATTGGTTGGGGTCGTCCACTCTTGGATCGCCCGCACCTTTTCCATGTCCATACGGATTTTCGCGTGTTCCACAAGATGACCCAGGAACTTGATACTTTTCTGAGCGAAAGAGCACTTCTCCCGCTTTACATACAACTGTTCCTTCCTCAACTTCCGAAACATCGTTGCCAAGTGTTCCTGATGCTCTTCTAAAGTGGCGCTATTGACCACGATATCATCCAAGTACACCACCTCGAACTTATCTAAGAAATCATGGAAGACTTTGTTCATGAGTGTACAAAATGTGGCTGGCGCATTTATCAACCCAAACGGCATGACGCAAAACTCAAACGCCCCATACCGAGTAACACAAGTAGTCTTTGGTTCATCCCCTTCTGCAATCCGAACTTGATAGTACCCTAATCTCAAGTCCAACTTCGTGAAGTATTTTGCTCCACTTAGCTGGTCAAACAGATCCGCGATCAGGGGAATGGGGTATCTGTTGCGCACAGTAACCTTGTTGAGCGCACGGTAGTCTATGCACAGTCTCAAGGTCCCGTCCTTCTTCTTTTGGAACAACACAGGGGCACCAAAAGGTGCCTTTGAGGGTTTGATGAATTCTGACTCCTGCATCTTCGTTAGCTGACTCTTCAATTCCTTAAGTTCCGGGGGAGACATTCGATATGCTGCTTTAGCTAGGGCCTTTGCGCCTGGCACCAGCTCTATTTGGTGATCAGCTCTTTGGAAGCTCGTCTGGCATCACATCCTTGAATTCATCTAACACCTTCTCGATTATAGGTGGAGTGGACTCCTCCACTTTTTCATCGTACACGGCGAGAGCGATGACAAATGTTGGCCTCTTCTTCTTCAGACCCCTCTTCAGTTGCAGGGCTGATAGTAGCTTGACTTCTGGGGGGCTGTCTCACTTTAGCGGGCACCATTGAAGGATTCTCACCCATGATCAGGAGATTCCCTGTTGCTAGAATTGGAATGGCCCCCTTCTGTGCTAGAAACTCCATTCCCAATACCACATCGAAGTCATCCATGAGAACAGCTACGAGGTCAAGTTGTCCCTCCCATCCGTCAATCTTGACATTCACTTTTCTAGCCACTCCAATTGTGGCCATGGCGTTCGAATTGACTTCCTTCATGCAACCCGCATCTTTCTCCAGTTTTAGGCCCACCCTCTTAGCTTCAATTTCGGAAATGAAGTTGTGTGTTGCGCCGGTGTCAATCAGTATGCTCTTGGCCTGCTTACCATTTAAAGTGGCCTCCACAAACATCAATCCCTTCCCAAGGGCTTTCTTCCCTCTAACACCATGCTTATTAAGAGCAGCCATTAATCGAACGGCGCTCATGTGCGCGCAGTCTTCATCCTCATCATCTTCCCAACATCCTTGCTCCTCTTGAGCAATGGATGCCTTTATGGCACTCAACTTGGACTGGTGGGGGCAAGCAGCCGCCCTATGTGGGCCTTGGCAAAGCCAACACTTAAGGGGCTTCTTCCCCGTTGTAGCATCACTTTTAGAGGAGGAGCTAGATTCGGGAGTCCTCTTGTCTCCTCCCGCACTTTTACTCGGCCACTGCTTTCCTGACTTCATGCTCGCAGCATTGTTGGTGCTGGTCTTAGGATTCGTCTTCTTTGGCTGCAAATTCTCAAAGGTGTAGTCAGTCAGTCGCTCGGCTGTAGCTTGAGCAGTGGCGAGATCTGCCACCCGCTACCTTTGCAGCTCTTGTTTAGCCCATGGTTTGAGTCCTTCAAGGAAGTAGAAGAGTCTGTCGACTTCATTCATATCTTTGATGTTGAGCATCAATCCAGAGAACTTCTTTACATAGTCTCGGACTGTTTCGACTTGCTTTAACTCTCTAGGCTGACGTCGAGCAAGGTAGGCGACATTCTCTGGCAGATATTGGGCATTCAATTCTTTCTTGAGGTCTTCCCAAGTGTCAATGGTGCATTTATCATTCTTAATGTCCTCATATTTTGTCCTCCACCACAACTTGGCGTCCCCAAACAAATACATGGTAGCTGTTGCTACCTTAGCTTCTTCAGAGTCGGTCCGCACGACCCTAAAGTACTGCTCCATGTCAAACAAAAAGTTTTGGAGCTCCTTGGCATCCCTCGCCCCTCCATATCTTTTGAGCTCAGGTGCTCTCGGTCGGCCATACTCCATACCTCCGTGCCCCTCGGTATTTGCACGCTCTGCCGCTATCATGGTAAGATTTAGCTTGGTTGACATTCCTGCTAATTCTTCGCGGATGGCTGTGACAGACACGTTACAATCCTCGATCGTATCACTGAGGGAGTCTTGTAATGCAGCCTTCCCATTTTGTAGCATAGTGATAGAAGCCTGCATGTCTGTTGTTGCTTGTTCTAATGCCTTGATGCGATCCTCCATCTGAGGTGCACCTGATGTTCTTGTAGCAGCATCTCTTCTCTCGATCGCAGCTACTCTGGCCAACAAGTTAGCATAGTCTTGAGCCAATGAGGCAACTTGTTGTTGTGTCGCTGTTGGCCCTGAGTTCTGATTGTTAGGGTTTAGATCCCTGACCCTCTCGTCCAGGCCATCTAATTCCCCTATGCGCCTCTCAAGCTCTTGAATCCTTTGGGTGTTGCTCACCATTATGTCGTGTTACCAAGCTTCCCTTTCTCTTGGCTCTGATACCAACTATCACGGACCGCCTATTTGGACACCCCCAAGTTGGTGGGTTTGGGTTTTATGCCCTAAATAAAGCTCCATTTCAATGTAACTATTTTATTCAACATCAATAAAGAAACAGAAGTATTTTTCATTCATTTGTGTATATTTTGGTTCACCTTATCAATTGCTTGTCTATTTGATTTATAAATTCATCGGAAACGCTTTTCACATACTTGATCCTGTTTATTGTGTTGTCAACACTTTGGAAAGTAAACATGACTATGTGAATAAAGTTTCCTAGATTTATCAAACACATGGTTTTACTGATATGATAATCTACAACAAGAGTTTACTTGTATTTGGAGAAATGCTATGTTCTTTCCAGAACATTTGTTAAAGTAAAGCTTAGGTTGGATGCATGGAGTATGCATCGGAAGGGACCGAAATTGAACTTTGACTTAGATTTATTAAACTTACCGTAAAATCTATTCAAGTCAATATCGCCTAGTTGATCCTAGATCAAATGATCTTAATCCTGTTATGATTAGGCTCAATCTGAAGAGGCTATTCGTGTTCTTTGATTTGTTAGTTAAGCCTACTTTTAGGTCAGGGTGATACGTACATTTTGGGAACACGGTAGTGGAATTGAGTGAAAGCGCTTATTGGAAGCTCGGTTATATAGACCCATGGTCCCCCCACAAGTTGAGATAATATTGCTTGTAAGACTCATATAAGTGGTTTTGATTAATCAATTATAATTCTCAATTTAGACTATGTCTATTTGTGAATTTTTCACTAAGTAAGGGCGAAATTGTAAAGAAAGAGTTTTAGGGCATATTTGTTAATTATGATACTTTTTATGGTTCAATTAATAAATATGATAAATGACAATATTATTTAATAATTATTTATAGTTATTAAATAGTTAGAATTGGCATTTAAATGGTTGAATTAGAAAATTGGCGTTTTTGAGAAAATCAGATGCAAAAGTTATAAAACTGCAAAATTGCAAAAAGTGACGCCCAAATCCATACTACCATGGCCGTCCACTTTTATAGGAATTATCCTCTGATATTTTCATTATTTTAATGTCAAATAATTCAAACCTAACCCTAGTGGAATGCTATAAATAGATAGTGAAGGCTTCAGGAAAATAATACACTTTTCATTCAGAAAAACCTGAGCCTCTCTCTCTCTACCTTGGCCGCCCACTCTCTCTCTCTCTTCTTCCTTAAGATTTCAAAATACTTATTGATTAGAGAAGTTCCCACACACAGCAAGTGATACCTCAATCATAGTGAGGAAGATCGTGAAGATAGACTTTCAGCAAGAAGGAGTTTCAGCACTAAAGAAACAGAGAAAGACATCCAGGTTCAGATCTTGATAATACTCTGTGATAGAAAGGATACAAGAGTTAGAGATCTGAACGAAAGGAGTCATATTATTCCGCTGGACCCAATGTAAGGTTTACTAAACTTTATATGTGTTTATTTCATCGTTTTAGAAAGTTCATATTTAGGGTGTTAATCAACATACTTGTGAGCAGATCTAAGATTCTAGTAAAATAATTTCTAACAACTGGCCTCAAAGCCATGGTAATTGATTTGCTTGCAAGAAATTTGGACTTTAAAACGATTGTTTGATGTTTTGGATGGTATCATGTTGTATTGACTGTTATATGATGATTGATTGATGTTTGTGAATTTTCGTGAAACGTAATTGAATATCTATTTCTGGAATTATTTTATTGGATAGTATGGAAAAAATTAAGCAATTTACCTTTTTACAGAACTCAATTTCGATTTAATTTGAATTAGTTATGATTTTTTGAAGTTTCGAAAAAAAATCGGGATCGAGCAATAGGGACACGCGCACGGAAATCATGCAACCTTCCCTCTGCGCCGTGTCCCCACGCTCATGCAACCCTATAGCGCGCGCGGACGAGTATGCACAACATACCGTCCGTACAGCTCGCATTTTTTTTCATTTTTCTTTGTTTTTTCATGCTATTTCATGGATTTAACTTCCGATTTTTTGTGTAGTTCTGTATTTATACATTTACTATTCCTAATTCAATTCTAATTATCATAATTAAATTAATTAATATTTTTTTTAATTTAATTCATGATATTAGTGTAATTTGAATTTGAAAATAGTAAATATCTATCTTTTTTGCTTAATTATCTATCTTATTTTTAAATTTGATTATATCTTATCTTATTTTTAAATTTAAGGTCAGATATTAAATTTTTTAAATTAATTTTTTTTAAATAATTTGACCTTATTTAAATTTAAAATAAGATAACTATAATCATGTAATTTTAAATAGATGTAAGATATTTTGCTAACTTTTAAATTTTCTTATTTTATTTATTTAAATTAAATTATAAAATCTGAAAAAGATATTTATTTATCTTTTTTTAATTTTTATTTAACTTTTATTTCTAAAATAACATTAAATTTTTTAAAAATAGTTAGCAAATTTTGAAATGATATTTAGGTTGGTTGAAACCTATTTTTTTAAAATTGTAGGTTTAATTTTAAATAATATTATATTAATTTCGAAAATTTTAAATTTTTTTTTTAATTATTTTTTTTCGAAATTATTTATTTAAAATTAAATAAATCCTAAATCCAACTATCCAGCTAACCTTGTTGCAGGAGTATGTGTTTTAGCTTGTTTGTAAGTTTTTAAAACCTATTATTGCTTGATTGCAAATAGCCATGGTTAACTTGTTGACAGATCCAATGATCTGATTTTAACTCATGGCTCCCTTGGTCAAGTAAATAATTTGTAACAAGTAAATTTTACAATCTTCTTTCATCTGTATATGACCTAGCAACATGATAGGATCCATCCAAATTGTGTGTGTGTGTGAGCCTATGTGTTTAATTTTATTATAGATGCATATAGGTTGTTGTTGCTAAATAAAATATCATAGTTCTTGATAGATTTTATTTAGGCCCATTTAGTTTTGGACCTATTCAATTAATAACAGTTGTTCACTTTAAGGTTAAATTCCTCTCTTTTGGGCCTTGTGTGAGAGTTGGGAGCCATAGAAGTGGGTACGACATACTGAACCCAGCACCCCCTCACATGAACCACCCCAATTGTGAAGGCCCATTTGCCTGATTTGAATAACTGTACTAGGTTAATTAAATTAGTTTAACCTAATAAAATTGATTAGCAACATAATTAATTTCATTTATTTTGAAATTAATTTAAGAAAGCCATAGTTTAAAGAATTTTATATTCTAAGCTAAACTATATGTATTTTCTTGTATTTAATTAAATATAGAATTATAACCATCTAGATTCGTTCTGAAGCTTAATTTAAATTTTTCATTAAATATTCCTATTTAAGTTGATATTTAGTTATCTATAACTAATCAGCTTAAATCTGAATATCTTATGGATTTAAAATTTCAAAATTATGTTAAGGAATTTTAGGAATTGGTTATTAAGATTCTTTAGATATTTTTTAAGTTGATATTTTTTCAAATATTAACTTAAAATGGAATATTTTTAAATTAAGTGGTTATAACTTAATTTTAATTTAATTAAATCGAATTTGAAAGATATTTAAGTTGATTTGGTTTTAGATTCTTCTAAAAACAACTTAAACAAGATATTTTCAAATTTGTTCAATTATATTCGAATTATTTTTCGAATTTAAATAATAATTGACATTTAATTAAAGTTGATTTTTTATTTAAACCAACTTTAATTTGTAATTTTTCATTAATATAATATGGAACTTGTTCGATATTTATTCGAATTTATTTTTCGAATTTAAATAATAATTGAAATTTAATTAAAGTTGATTTTTTATTTAAACCAACTTTTATTTGTAATTTTTCATTATTATAATATGGAACAGATGATTAAATAAAATACATATTTTTTTTTAAATAATGAGCTTTAATCAAAAGATATTCGATCTCCATTGTTGGTCTTACAATAGTTAAATTTTTTCAATATAACCTCGAGACGCTAGACTTCGTCCCCCTATGGATGGTTATTCGTTGAACACTTTTAACACCGTAAGATTTCATTTGATAAGTGTTTTGTGAGTTTTTGTCTCTATTGGACTCTCCCCTACGGTGACTACTTAGAGATAAACTCATAAAACATGAAACAATGGTGGAAGCTCATAAAATGAGAATAACCTTGACTCTCGCCTACCGGGACAACGTTGGATTCTCATTTTGATCGAATAAAAGGTTGCTAAAATATTTAATTTTAGATGAGCTGACTACTCTATTCAACTAATGTTATCTTTGACTCTCGCCTACCTGGACACTGTATTTCATTATGTTGAAAACCTTGGAAAATAAACTATGTTAGATTTAGTATTTTTATAACATATGTGATTATTTGTTATTTTCTGAACTTGTGTATGAATTTTGAACCAAAACCTTACTTCTGTTTTATTGATGTGTTGTAGTGCCAATAACCATCTTCCCATTCCACTCCTAGTTAATATCTTAGCAATTGAACTTGAACTTATAAACTCCTTGTCAGAGTAATACTTCACATATGCTCATGATGGACATTAAATTCCAGAAATCAGGTAAGCTGGGAATTGTTCACTCTGAAGAGCAAATAGTTCATAACTCCATAAATCCTACTACTTCAAGCTTAGTTGAGAAGATAAGAGAAAGTGATTCCACTTCCTCAAGTTATACTTCACAACAAAATGAACTAGCAAGAACAACAATTAACAAACGAATAAGCAGTGATGCTTTAGTCTTCGAATCATGTGTGTTAGAGAATGATAAATCCATTTGGATTCTTGATTCTGGGTCTACAAACCATGTAAGTTGTTCATTGCAATTGCTTGAGAATTAGAATTATTTGAAATCTGGAGAGTTGAAACTTAAGGTTGGTAATGACGAAATGGTTTCGGTTAGAGTTAGAGGAAAAGCCAAACTCAAGTTTCAAAACAGAATTTTGGAATTAGACAATGTTTTATACATTCCAAATTTCAGTAGAAACTTGGTTTCTGTTTCATGCTTACAATCGCAACAATACAAATTAGATTTTTCGAGTTCTGGTTCTACCATTTCTGGAAATGACATTCAGATTTGTGTTGCATCCATGGAACAGGGGCTTTATGTTCTTAGACCAAAAACACCATTTGCCCTACATAACGAACTTTTTAAGGTAGCTAAACCTAGAAACCACAAAAAGCAAAAGATCGTTGATGATAATGAAGCATATCTATGGCATTTACGTTTAGGTCATATAGGCTTTGATAGACTCAATAGGCTAACCAAAGACGGTCCATTGAAAAATGTCGTCCTAGGTGAACTGCCAGTATGCGAGTCCTGCCTGGAAGGAAAAATGACTAAACGTTCTTTCTCTGCAAAGGGAGAGCGTGCCAAACAACCCCTAGGGTTAGTGCATTCCGATGTCTGCGGACCTTTGAATGTAAAAGCCCGAGGTTGTTATGAGTACTTTGTCACTTTCATTGACGATTACTCTAGATATGGACATATTTACCTTATGCATAAGAAATCTGAAACATTTGCAAAGTTTCAGGAATTTCACGCATTGGCTCAAAACCAATTGGGTAAAACATTAAAGATCTTGCAAACTGATAGGGGTGGAGAATATATGGATATGCAGTTCAAAGATCATTTAATTGAACTTGGAATTGAATCCCAATTAACCGCCCCTAGCACTCCACATCCAAAAGGAGTTGTAGAAAGACGGAATCGCACGCTTTTGGAAATGGTTAGGTCCATCCTTAGTTTTTCAACTCTACCTACGTCCTTCTGGGGATATGCAATTCAGATGGCAACCGAAATTTTAAATGTTGTTCCATCTAAATAAATCCGTAAGAAACCTTTAGAACTATGGATTGGTCGTACACCTAGTTTACGCCATTACAAAATCTGGGGGTGCCTTGCTCATGTCTCAAGAAAGAAAGACGGCAAACTTGAGTCACGAACTAAAGTTTGCATGTTTGTCAGTAATTCTAAAGAGACTAGGGGTGGACTATTTTATAGTCGTAAGGATGATAAAGTGTTTGTTTCCACAAACGCCACTTTCCTTGAAGATGACTATATTAAGAATTTCAAATCACAAAGTAAAGTAGTGTTGCAGGAAATGCTTTCAGATATAAGTCCTTCCAATGTTCCGTCCTCTTCCACTCGTGAAGAGGACTATCCCACTCCCTCAGTCGAACCAACTAAGAAAACTACGGCTAAAGTTCCTGTTCAGAAGATCACCGCTCCTCTTCGTAGTGGGAGGGTTTTAACAAAACCAGCTCGTTATGGCTTAGATGGTGAAATCAATATGGTCGTTGGTGACGGTATTGATGACGACCCATTAACCTATAAACAGGCAATGGCTAGTCCGCAACGGAAACGATGGTCAGCCAGCATGGATTCAGAAATGGATTCAATGAAAAAGAACAAAGTTTTGGAATATGTAGACGCACCTGACGACTATCATCCGATAGGATGCAAGTGGGTTTACAAGAAGAAAAGAGGAGCTGGAGGCGAAGTCGAAACTTTCAAAGCTAGACTTGTAGCCAAGGGTTATACCCAAAGAGAAGGCGTGGACTATGAGGAAACTTTTAGTCCTGTTGCCATGCTCAAATCCATCCGAATTCTTCTCTCCATAGCTGCTACTTTCGATTATGAAATCTGGCAAATGGATCTCAAGACGGCCTTCCTTAATGGGGTACTTGAAGAAAACATCTATATGGAGCAACCAGAAGCCTATGTTCTTCCAGGGCAGGAAAAGAAACTTTGCAAACTAAATTGGTCTATCTATGGACTTAAGCAAGCTTCTCGCTCCTGGTCCTTTATGTTGATGACATTTTGATTATTGGAAACAATATCAAGAAAATGAATCACATCAAGGAATGGCTCAACACTCAATTCGATATGAAAGATTTGGGTGAAGCAGCCTATGTTCTTGGTATTCAGATTATCAGAAACTGGAAGAACAGATCTCTTGCTCTCTCTCAAACAACCTACATTGACAAAGTTTTAGAGAGATTCTCCATGAACAACACCAATGGGGCAAACATGCCTTCTAGATACGGTATCCGTCTATCTAAGGAACAGTCTCCGCCTGATCCTCAAGAGATAGAGGACATGGCGAAAATTCCCTATGCTTCTGCAGTTGGAAGTCTAATGTATGCAATCTTATGCACTAGACCTGACATCTGCTATGCAGTGGGAATCGTGAGCAGGTATCAGTCAAATCCAGGACAACAACATTGGAATGCAGTTAAGTATATTCTGAAATACTTAAAGAGTACAAGGAATCTTGTGTTAGTCTACAAGGGTGGTGCTTTAAATCCCATAGGCTACACTGATTCAGATTTCCATGCAAGTCTTGAAGATAGGAAATCTACATCTGGGATGGTGTTTACTCTTGGGGGTGGAGCAGTGGTTTGGAGAAGTGCAAAACAAACTGCGATATCGGACTCGACTATGGAAGCTGAATACATAGCTGCAGCCGAAGCTGCTAAAGAACTTGTCTGGCTAAGAAAGTTCTTCACCAGCATCGGTTTCGTGCCTGGAATGGAAAAGCCTCTGGTCCTACTTTGTGATAATAATGGAGCGATAGCTAACAGTAAGGACCCTCGAAGCCACAAGAGAAGCAAACACATTGAAAGGAAGTATCACATTATCAGAGAATATGTGGCAAGAGGGGATGTACTAGTTGAGAAAGTGGACACAGAAGACAACCTAGTTGATCCATTGACCAAAGTCTTGGCCGTGACTACATTTGAAAAGCACCGTCAGAATTTAGGATTAATTGATATGTACTGATTAGTTTTATATTAGTGCAAGTGGGAGTTTGTTGGGTTTTATGCCTGAAATAAAACTCCATTTCAATGTAATCTATTTTATTCAACATCAATAAAGAAACAGAAGTATTTTTCATTCATTTGTGTATGTTTTGGTTCACCTTATCAATTGCTTGTCTATTTGATTTATAAATTCATCTGAAACCCTTTTCACATACTTGATCCTGTTTATTGTGTTGTCAACACTTTGGAAAGTAAACATGACTATGTGAATAAAGTTTCCTAGATTTATCAGACACAGGGTTTTACTGATATGATAATCTACAACAAGAGTTTACTTGCATTTGGAGAAATGCTATGTTCTTTCCAGAACATTGGTTAAAGTAAAGCTCAGGTTCGATGCGTGGAGTATGCATCGGAAGGGACAGATATTGAACTTTGACTTAGATTTATTAAACTTACCGTAAAATCTATTCAAGTCAATATCGCCTAGTTGATCCTAGATCAAATGATCTTAATCCTGTTATGATTAGGCTCAATCTTAAGAGGCTATTCGTGTTCTTTGATTTTTTAGTTAACCCTACTTTTAGGTCAGGGTGATACGCACATTTTGGGAACACGGTAGTGCAATTGAGTGGGAGCGCTAACATAAACATGGAATCTATAGCTTCTATCTGGTGAATAGTAAGCAAAGGATGATCTCCTTCGAGCTTGACCAAATGAAAATAAATGGTGGAGTACTCATTTCACATAAGCTGAAATATCATTTATACGGGGTCAAGTGTTTTAAGGATAAAATACATAGTAGGGTGTAATGGTAATCTAATCCCTTTACAGTGTAGATCATTCATATAGAGGATCATTGATCAAATTAGGATTATTACAATGGATAACTAATGATGTGTCTATATGGTGGAACATATAGAGCATTCTATATACTGAGAGTGCAATTCTAAGTTCTATGCATGGATTCAACGAAGAATTAATAAGTCAGTGAATTTAGGTAATAAATTCTTGATCTGCTTATTGGAAACTCGGTTATATAGACCCATGGTCCCCCCACTAGTTGAGATAATATTGCTTGTAAGACTCATATAATTGGTTTTGATTAATCAATTATAATTCTCAA
Organism: Cannabis sativa; assembly: GCF_029168945.1. Taxonomy (NCBI): domain Eukaryota; kingdom Viridiplantae; phylum Streptophyta; class Magnoliopsida; order Rosales; family Cannabaceae; genus Cannabis; species Cannabis sativa. The sequence continues at coordinate 22,555,973 of NC_083607.1, forward strand.
TTTAGACTATGTCTATTTGTGAATTTTTCACTAAGTAAGGGCAAAATTGTAAAGAAAGAGTTTTAGGGGCATATTTGTTAATTATGATACTTTCTATGGTTCAATTAATAAATATGATAAATGTCAATATTATTTAATAATTATTTATAGTTATTAAATAGTTAGAATTGGCATTTAAATGGTTGAATTAGAAAATTGGCGTTTTTGAGAAAATCAGATGAAAAAGTTATAAAACTGCAAAATTGCAAAAAGTGAGGCCCAAATCCATACTGCCATGGCCGGCCACTTTTTTAGGAATTATCCTCTGATATTTTCATTATTTTAATGTCAAATAATTCAAAACTAACCCTAGTGGAATGCTATAAATAGATAGTGAAGGCTTCAGGAAAATAATACACTTTTCATTCAGAAAAACCGGATCCTCTCTCTCTCTACCTTGACCGCCCACTCTCTCTCTCTCTTCTTCCTTAAGATTTCAAAATACTTAGTGATTAAAGTAGTGCCCACACACAGCAAGTGATACTTCAATTATAATGAGGAAGATCGTGAAGAAAGACTTTCAGCAAGAAGGAGTTTTAGCACTAAAGAAACATAGAAAGAGATTCAGGTCCAGATCTTGATAATACTCTACGACAGAAAGGATACAAGGGTTAGAGATCTGAACGTAAGGAGTCATATTATTCCGCTGCACCCAGTGTAAGGTTTACTAAACTTTATATGTGTTTATTTCATTGTTTTAGAAAGTTCATATTTAGGGTGTTAATTAACATACTTGTGAGTAGATCTAAGATCCTGGTAAAATAATTTTCAACAGGTGGAACGTGCGGCACTTCCTGGCACACCGAGCTAGCAAGTCAGCCTAAACGCGCCTGCTGGTAAACAAGTTCAAAGGTTAGGCATGATACATGTCTCGCACATGTTGAGTGCAAACAAAAAGCATGAGCAAGCAAACACAAAGCGTCCCCAATCTCACACAACCCACAAGCAAACATATAGACAAATGGCACGCAGTGGCCCAACAAAGGCAACAAACAGGCCTCACAAAGACCATATAGAAGCATAGACAAGAAGCATGGGTAAACATCGTTTTATTAATATATGGCCTTGATAGGGCTAGGGAGTACACAGTTGGGCCCCTATCATGCTGGTGACAAGGTGCTTCATAAGTCACCTGGTGACCCCCCCCCCCCCCTAAAGAGTTTATTGGGGTTTCAAGGGATTTCCAGGAACAGAAATGATTTTAGCTCTTTAGACATATGTGAAGGGAAATACAAAGAAAGAAAGCTAAACAACAAAAGGTTCCCAACCCCTATGAGGTGCTTGGTGCAAGACTTGACTAATGATCAAGCACCAAGGCATGCTCATGTTACAAAATACCCCAATGAGGTGCTTGGTGCAAGACTTGACTAATGATCAAGCACCAACGCATGCTCATGTTACAAAATGGCCCTATTGTGGGTGTGCCATGGGGCAGCACGCACCATACGTCACTGAAATGAACGAGAGGTTAAAAAAGGGCTTGTTCAGGGATCTTGCCAAAACCGGCTAGCCAGTTTTACAGGCTTGGCAAGCCAACTAGGCGGTTTGCACCAGGTCTCCCCCAACAATCCATTTCTTGCTCAAAACTCATCCAGATGTCACCAAACTTTTGTTAGGTTTTATGCTCTAAATAAAACTCCATTTCAATGTAATCTATTTTATTCAACATCAATAAAGAAACATAAGTACTTTTCATTCATTTGTGTATGTTTTGGTTCACTTTATCAATTGCTTGTCTATTTGATTTATAAATTCATCTTAAACCCTTTTCACATACTTGATCCTGTTTATTGTGTTGTCATCACATTGGAAAGTAAACATGACTATGTGAATAAAGTTTCCTAGATTTATTAGACACAGGGTTTTATTGATATGATAATCTACAACAAGAGTTTACTTGCATTTGGAGAAATGCTATGTTCTTTCCAGAACATTAGTTAAAGTAAAGCTCAGGTTGGATGCATGGAGTATGCATCGGAAGGGACCGATATTGAACTTTGACTTAGATTTAATTAGACATACCGTAAAATCTATTCAAGTCAATATCGCCAAGTTGATCCTAGATCAAATGTTCTTAATCTTGTTATGATTAGGCTCAATCTTGAAAGGCTATTTGTGTTCTTTGATTTGTTAGTTAAGCCTACTTTTAGGTCAGGGTGATACGTACATTTTGGGAACACGGTAGTGCAATTGAGTGGGAGCGCTAGCATAAACATGGAATCTATAGCTTCTATCTGGCGAATAGTAAGCAAAGGATGATCTCCTTCGAGGTTGACCAAACGAACATAAATGGTGGAGTACTCATTTCATATAAGCTGAAATATCATTTATACGGGGTCAAGTGTTTTAAGGATAAAATACATAGTAGGGTGTTACGGTAATCTAATCATTTTACAGTGTAGATCATTCATATAGAGGATCATTGATCACATTAGGATTATAACAATGGATAACTAATGATGCGTCTATATGGTGGAACATATAGAGCATTCTATATACTGAGAGTGCAATTCTAAGTTCTATGCATGGATTCAACGAAGAATTAATAAGTTAGTGAATTTTAGTGCTAAATTCTTGATCTACTTATAGGAAGCTCGGTTATATAGACCCATGGTCCCCGCACTAGTTGAGATAATATTGTTTGTAAGACTCATGTAATTGGTTTTGATTAATCAATTATAATTCTCAAATTAGACTATGTCTATTTGTGAAATTTTCACTAAGTAAGGGCGAAATTGTAAAGAAAGAGTTAATAGGGGCACATTTGTTAATTATGATACTTTGTATGGTTCAATTAATAAATATGATAAATGACAATATTATTTAATAATTATTTATATTTATTAAATAATTAGAATTGGCATTTAAATGGTTGAATTAGGAAATTGGCATTTTTGAGACAATCAGATACAAAAGTGTCAAAATTGCAAAATTACAAAAAAGCAAGGCCCAAATCCATCAAGCCATGGCCGTCCACTTTTTTAGGCATTTTAAACTGATATTTTCATTATTATTTATGCCAAATAATTCAAACCTAACCCTAGTGGAATGCTATAAATAGATAGTGAAGACTTCAGGAAAATAACACTTCTGATTCAGAAAACCTGAGCTTTTCTCTCTCTACCTTGGCCACCACCCTCTCTCTCTCTTCTTCCTTCATATTTCGAAATTACCTTAGTGATTAGAGTAGTGCCCACACACAGAAAGCAATACCTCAATCATAGTGAGGAAGATCATGAAGAAAGATCATCAGCAAAGGAGTTTCAGCATCAAGGATTCAGAGAAAGAGATCCAGGTTCAGATCTTGATAATACTCTGCTACAGAAAGGATACAAGGGTTAGAGATCTGAACGGAATGAGTCATTTAATTATGCTGCACCCAATGTAAGGTTTCTTAAACTTTATACGTGTTTATTTCATCGTTTTAGAAAGTTCATATTTAGGGTGTTAATAAACATACTTGTGAGTAGATCTAAGATCCTGGTAAAATAAATTCGAACAACTGGCCTCAGAGCCATGGTAATTGATTTACTTGCAAGAAATTTAGACTTTAAAACGATTGTTTGTTTGTTTTTGGATGGTATCATGTTCTATTGAGTGTTATTTGATGATTGATTGGTGTTTGTGAATTTTCGTGTAAAATATTTGAATATCTGTTTCTGGAATTATTTTTATTGGATAGTATGGAAAAAATTAAGCAAGTTACTTTTTTACAGAACTCAATTTCGATTTAATTTGAATTAGTTATGATTTTTTGAAGTTTTGAAAAATTCGGGGTTGAGCTGAAACCGTCGTGCGCGCGCGGAAATCCTGCCAAAACCCACCAGCACCGAGTATGCACAGTATCCCGTCCGTACAGCTCGCAATTTTTTCGTTTTTCTTCGTTTTTTCATGCTTTTTCATGGAATTAACTTCTGATTTTTCGTGTAGTTCTGTATTTATACTATTACTATTCCTAATTCAATTCTAATTACCATTATGAATTAATTTAATATTTTTTAAATTTAATTCAAGATATTAGTATAATTTGAATTTAAAAATAGTTAGTATCTATCTTATTTGCTTAATAATATATCTTATTTTTAAATTTGATTATATCTTATATTATTTTTTAATTTAAGGTTAGATTTTAAATATTTTAAATTAAATCTTTTTTTGTAAATAATTTGACCTTATATAAATTTAAAATAAGATAACTATAATCATGTAATTTTAAAAAGATGTAAGATATTTTGCTAACTTTTAAATTTTGTTATTTTATTTATTTAAATTACATTTAAAATCTGAAAAAGATATTCATTTATCTTTCTTAATTTTTTATTTAATTTTATTTATAAAATAACATTTAAATTTTAAAAGTAGTTAGCAAAGTTTGAAATGATATTTAGGTTGGTTCAAACCTAATTTTTCAAAATTGTAGGTTTAATTTTAAATTTAAATTTTTTTAAAATTTTCGAATTTTTCAATTTTTTTTTTAAATTTTCGAAAATATTTTATTTATTTAATTAATTATTTCGAAATTAATTATTTAATTTAAAATTAAATAAATCCTACATCCAACTATCCAGCTAACCTTGTTGCAGGAGTATGTGTTTTAGCTTATGTGTAAGTTTTCAAAACCTATTATTGCTTGATTGCAATTAGCCATGGTTAACTTGTTGACAGATCCAATGATCTGATTTTAACTCATGGCTCCCTTGGTCAAGTTAATAATTTGTAACAGGTATATTTACAATCTTCTTTCATCTGTGTATGACCTAGCAACATGATAGGACCCATCCAAAGTGTGCCTGTGTGAGCCTATGTGTTTAATTTCATTATACATGCATATAGGTTAATGTTGCTAAATAAAATATCATAGTTCTTGATAGATTTTATTTAGGCCCATTTAGTATTTGGGCTTATTCAATTAATAACAGTTGTTCATTTTAAGGTTAAATTCCTCTCTTTTGGGCCTTGTGTGAGTGTTGGGAGCCATAGTAGTGGGTACGACATACTGAACCCAGCACCCCCTCACATGAACCACCCCAATTGTGAAGGCCCATTTGCCTGATTTGAATAACTGTACTAGGTTAATTAAATTAGTTTAACCTAATAAAAATTGATTAGCAACATAATTAATTTCATTTATTTTGAAATTTAATTTAAGAAAACCATAGTTTAAAGAATTTTATATTCTAAGCTAAACTATATGTATTTTCTTGTATTTAATTAAATATAGAATTATAATCATCTAGATTCTTTCTGAAGCTTAATTTAAATTTTTCATTAAATATTCCTATTTAAGTTGATATTTAGTTATGTACAACTAACCAACTTAAATTTGAATATCTTTTGGATTTAAAATTTCAAAATTAAGTTGAGCAATTTTAGGCATTGGTTATTAAGATTCTTTAGATGTTTTTTTTAAGTTAATATCTTTTCGAATATTAACTTAAAATGGAATATTTTAAATATTTTTTACGTTAATATCTTTTCGAATATTAACTTAAAATGGAATATCTTCAAATTAAGTGGTTACAACTTAATTTTAATTTAATTAAATCTGATTTGAAAGATATTTAAGTTGATTTTTTAGATTCTTCTAAAACAACTTAAACAAGATATTTTCAAATTTGTTGCATTTATTATTCGAATTTAATTAATAATTAAAAATTAATTAAAGTTGATTTTTTATTTAAACAAACTTTGATTTGTAATTTTTCATTATTATATTATTGGACTTATTCGATATTTATTTGAATTTATTTTTCAAATTAAATAATAATTGAAAATGATAATTGCGGCAAAAGTCCCCAAAAACTTGAGGTTGATGCCGATTAGTCCTCAACCTCAAAAATTGGCGGTGAAAATACCCAAGGTGGACAAAGTTGTTTGTCCGTTCATACTCAGTCCGTTAGTGAGACTAACGGGACACGTGGACGCACCAGATTTAATCCCCTTTTTTATTTTTAATTTTCCCCTAAAATATAAAAGTATTAACTAAAAAAAATTAATAAAACCTAAAAAAATAAATAAAACAAATTAATATAACAAATTAATGTAAAACCTGAAAACATTTCAAAAAAAAAAAACTTCATTACAGAAGTAAAAACCAAACACACTGAACACGAAATCGAGGCCCTCTGTCCACACCCAAACCCTACTCACGAATTTGAAACTAAATCCCTCAAAATCGAAGGCGAACACTGTGTATCCATTAAAATGCAGTTGATCTTTTGAATATTGACCCCATTCGAAGAGCATTCGTAAGCTAAATCCCTAAAGGTTGAAGATACAGCAAAGGAGGTCCCCAAAAAACCAGTCGTATAATGGAGGACGACGATGGTGAAGGTACAATCCCATTTTTCATTTCCTTGCTTATTCATAGTTTATTATGTAATTTTAGTGAAGAAAAATGGTTTGCAGTAAATTTTTTGTCTATGGTTTTACTGAGAAATGGTTTGTAAGTTTTACTGTGTATTTTTTTTCCATTTCCCATTCACTGTATGAAAAAAGTGTGTAGATGATGGCAGTTTGATATTTATATAGGGTTGAGTATAATGTGTTAGGTGTACACATTTAATTGATCTATATTGTTTTTGTTGGGACATGATAAAGTTGGTATTAAACTATTTTTCAATGTTGTGTGGGGTATAGGCTTTGACTAGTGAGCATGTGAGCATGTGAGCATCTTTGCACATAGTTTTAGGCTCTATGTCATCAACTTTATTGTAAATTGGCCTTGGTTTGTTGCTGGCAGGTTTGTCTTTTAGTGTGAATATGCACCATGGTGGTTCTTGGTGCACTAGAAATGGGTTGAAACACTATGTGGGTGGCACTACGACCAAGTTTGATAAGTGCCATACAGATTTCTTCAACATGATGGAACTTGAAGGGATGCTTTTGCAAGTACAGTGGTGTCATGGTTCCCCTCTGTATTTCTGGTTTAAGCCTAAAGACAAAGAAGTACATGATGGATTTGAGCTTAAGACTGACAAGGATTTGTTGGCTATGTTTGAGGACATGAGACAACAGAGATATAGGAAGGTGGATGTTTATGCTGATTTATATGGAACTTTTGGAGGCAACAATGGTGAATTAGCAATTGTGCCTGTTGATGCAAATGTGAGTGTTGAGAATACACCACCTGCTGGAAGTAAGCTGAAAAGATGCATAATAGAGGAGCTACCAGATGATGCAAATGTGATTGTTGATGCTCGGGTAAGTGCTAGACCAGATGACTATGTTATGTCCAAAGCAGCAATGAGGGATGTTGAAGAGGAATTGGCAGAGAATTTACAGGATTCCAGTGGTGATTCTGATGATGGGGTTGATGAGTTTGTTGTGTACATGCCAGATATTGACATGCCAGTGTTTGACATGGAAGATGGTGTTGGAGGAAGTGATGAAGACACTGATTCTAGTGTCCAAATTATTGAGACAGTGGTGGATATTGAGTCTGACAATGAAGGCCCAACAGAGGAGGCCCATTTACACCCCAATACCCAAACACATGCCCAAAACATATTTGAAACACCATCCAAACCAGAAGAAGCCCAAACAAGTAAAAGAACACAAAAAACCAGATCCCAAACACAAGGCAAAACTGGCCATTTAAATCCCTGCACATCACCCAATACAAGGTCCCAATTAACATCCAAAACACCACCTCCAACCAAGAAAAAAAGTTGCCAGACTGAGCTATTCCAATCACCCAAAAGTAGGTCAAAAACTCCATCCAAAACACCACCCCAAACAAGGAAAAACAAAGGGCAGTCCGACCTCAACAAATCACCCTAAAACAGAGCTCAAACAACATCCAGAACTAGGAAAGGAGACGGTTGTGCGAGAACACCACAAACCAGATCCCAAAGAGCTTCTACAACACCTCAAAACAGTCACACATTAGCCCAAACACCACCCTGTACCAGATCCAGTAATGTATCTCAAACACCACCCCAAACCAGATCCAAAAGTGTATCTCGAACACCAGCTCAAACTAGACAGAGAGTAAGAGAAACACCATCCAAAACACCAACCCAAACCAGAAAAAGACCAAGAGAAACACCAACCCAAAGCAGAAAAAGAGGAAGAGAAACACAAACCAAAACACCAACCCAAACTAGAAAGAGACCAAGACAAACACCATCCAAAACACCAACCAAGAAGAAAAAAAACCAATCAGTGGAAGAGGAATATGCTGCAGATACCCAAGATCCTGAATTAGCAGAAGAAGGAGCAACTGACCCTAGCCAATGGTGGGGGTCAGTCAATGATCTATGCAGTCAAGCTTACCAAGATGATGATGATGGTGGAGGATATGAAGAGGATGATGATTTGGTCAGCTTGGTTAGTGATGAAGAAGATGGACCAGTGCTTAAAAAGAAACACATTGAGTTTGATCCACACTTCAAGCCTGAGAACATCAAGTTTGAGTTGGGAATGGAATTCCCTACTGTTGAGCACTTGAGGGAAGCATTGAAGGAGCATTTCATCAGCATTGATAGGCAGTACAAGTATATTCACAATGACAGGTTAAGAATTAGAATTGTATGCCAAGGAGAAGGCTGCAAATGGTTAATGTATGCTCGAAGGATGAGAGATGATTGCACAACAATGCGAATCAACAAATTTGAGGAAGAACACAACTGTGGAATTTTATGGGAGAACAGGCTGGTAGATGCTAATTGGATTGCAAAAGAGTTCTTGGAGAAGTTCAGAGCAAATCTAGCCATGTCTTTTGGTGATTTCAAGAAAGTGAATCCTGAGGGTAAGTACTCCAAACTTTCCTCCTGGACTTTTTATCGAGCTAAGAACAAAGCAATGGCCAAGATACATGGAACCGTTAAAGATCAATATGCTATTCTGCATGATTATTGTGCTATATTAGTGAAACTGAATCCTGGTAGCACAGCTTTCATCAGAACAAGCTTAGTGGATGATGTAAGGTATTTCGAGAGGGTTTACATATGCCTTGCAGCATGTAAAGCTGGTTTCAAGTTCTGTAGGCCCATCATCGGGTTAGATGGTTGCTTTTTGAAAGGGTATTGCAGGGGTATGTTGCTTGTAGCCATTGGTATAGATGCAAACAACAACATGTTTCCTCTTGCATATGCTGTTGTTGAGAAGGAAAACACTGATAGTTGGACTTGGTTTGTGCAACTACTGAAAGAGGACCTAGATGTACAAGACACAAGATTGTTCACATTCATTTCAGACAGGCAGAAGGGGCTGGAAAGGGCTGTAGCAGAAATTTATGAAGGTTCTGAAATACGTTTTTGTGTTAGGCATCTTTATGCCAACTTCAAGAAGGAGTTCCCTGGATTGTTGTTGAAGCAACAATTATGGGCTTGTGCTAGAGCTACAACAGTGGAAGAATTCAAAAGGAGAATGGATGAACTGAAGGAGACTAATGCAGCAGCTTTTGAATGGTTGTCCAAAAAGTCACCATCTGAATGGACCAAGTCCCACTTTAGGACTTTCAGTAAGTGTGATATGTTGCTAAATAATCTCTGTGAGAGTTTCAACTCAGCCATACTAGATGGAAGAGACAAGGCAATCATAACTCTGTTAGAGTATGTAAGATACTGGCTGATGGATAGAATGAGAAAGCAAATAGAAAGTGTTAGTAAGTGGACAAAACCAGTTGGGAAGAGAATCTTTGATATCCTGCAGAAGAATAGGAAGTTAGCAATGAAATGTCAGTGTACAAAATCCGTTGGACGCTTGTTCCAAGTGACAGTGTCTACTGGCCAGGTGGAAGCAACAAATTTGGAGACTAAAACATGCTCTTGCAGATCTTATGACCTCACAGGTATTCCCTGTGGTCATGCATTAGCTTGCATATGGTATTCCAACCTCAGTGAGTATGATTTTCTTGCTGAATGTTACAAGAAAGAAGCCTTCTTAGCAACTTATGAAGGGTCAATTGGACCTATGCCTGGTCCTGCACATTGGCCTAATAAAGGCCTGAATCCAATGCTTCCACCAGCAGAAACTGTTCTACTTGGCAGGCCCAAGAAATCAAGGAGAAGAGAAGTAGATGAACCTCCACCTGGTGCAACTAAAATGAGGAGATTCGGGCAGTCTAACAACTGTTCTAATTGCAAAAAACCAGGCCATACAAAGACCACTTGCAAACAACCAGTACAGGAGAAGGTATATTATTTCATTAATGTCAATTAACTTTGTATTGATTTTTCCATGGTATACATATAACCTAACATTTATCATGGTATCAGGAACCTCCCCAGAAGAAAAAGATAGGTTGTCCTCCCAAAAAGAATCCAGATCCTCAAACTGTTAAGAGGAACATGAGGAGAACCAAGCAGCAAGAAAGGTAATCAAGAAACACTCAACCACCATCATCTGCAAATTAGTTGCTGCACTACTCAACTTTTGTATTGTATTTTGGATTATGTCATAGTAATTAAGGCCATATTTTGTGAACACCTTAGATGGCATATTATTAGTAGTGAATGTTATGTTTTATGATCTTTTTTATCACATTGCCTAGTGCTTTCTGCTTTGATGACAGACTTAAAACATTGCCTTTGTCATTTTTAATGGTACCAGTAGTGAATGTAATATTGTATGATCTTTTTGATCACATTGCCTACTGCTTTGTGCTTTGATCACTAAATTAGAACATTGCCTTGTGCTTTTTTAAAGGGTATTGTCTTAATAGTTCAATATTTTGTTGTATAAAGTTCTTGATTACAGGTTTATATACTGTTTTTGTGATATTGCATTACCAAAAAATCAAATTACAGGTTTTGCTTCAAATGACATAGTTCTAATTGTACCAAAACTACAATTTCAGTAATGCATTGCCATATTGTCTGAAAAATACATTCCATTAACAACTTTTGTTGTACACACACCAAAACGAGTACCACATACTTGACAAAAATACATTCAATTAACAATGGCAATACAAGTGCCATGTCCATCACATAATACCATTACATATTGTACCAAAACAAGTACCAGTACCACATATTGTACCAAAAATACATTCCATTAACAATGGCAATACAAGTGCCATGTCTATTACATAATACCATTACATAAAATTGAAAATGATTATACAAATGAAAATGATTTTTTATTTAAACCAACTTTAGTTTGTAATTTTTAATTATTGTAATATCAAATGAAAATGATTATACAAAATACATATAATATTTTTAAATAATGAGCTTTTAATCAAGAGACATTCGATCTCCATTGTGGGTTTTACACCGCGTTTGTTTTAGTGAGTAATCCTCCCTAATGGAGGAACGTTCGTTAGAAATTTCGCACCGTTTAATCTCGAATGATAAGTAGTTTGTAAGTGTTTTGTATGGTATGGATCACCCTAATGGTGGCGACCATACTTGACTTGCAAATTATGAAACAATGGTGGAAGCTCATAAGATAGAATTGTCTTGACTCTCGCCAAAATGGGACAACGCTGAATTCCAATCTTGATCGAATAAAAGGTTGCTAGAATGGTTATCATTTTAGATGAGCTGACAACTCTATTCAATGGATGATGCTTTGACTCTTGCCTAAACGGGACACTGTATCAGTTTGTTGAAATACCTTGGAAAATAAACTATGTTAGATTTAATATTTCTATAACATATGTTATTACTTGTTATTTTCTGAACTGTGTATGAATTTATGAGCCAAAACCTTACTTCTGCTTTATTGATGTGTTGTAGTGTCATTATGAATAACCCTCACCGCGATCCTCTCATAGTTAATATCTTAGCAAAAGAACTCTATAGTGTGAAAATGCATCCTGGTAGTTGCATAAACTCGCACCTGTTGATGATGAATCTGAAGTTCCAAAAGGAAAATCTACTAGGAATTGATTTATCAAGAGAACAATGGGTCCAACTCATCCTTAATAGTCTTCCTCCGGAGTATAATGAATTTGTTATCTCTTACATGATCAACAATTCTAACTCCTCCGACATGGATAAGCTCGAAGCAGCATTACGAGCCCATGAATGGAATTTGATTGCAATGGGTCCCCCTGGGTTTGCAATTCATAATCGAAGGAAAAGGACTAGGTATTAAGGATCTAGCAAAACTGCTTCTTCAAATACCATTATCAGACATGATATTCTATGCTCGAATTGTAATCAAAAGGGACATCATGAAGAACGATGTCCCAGGCTTCTAAACAATTCAAACGAAGGTAATGCTTTTGTCTTTGAATCATGTGTTTTAGAGAACGACAAATCCGTCTGGATTGTTGATTCTGTGTCTACTAACCATGTATGTTCTTCACTGCAGTTGCTTGAAACTTGGGAAAATTTGCTTCCAGGAGAGTTAAAGCTTAAAGTTGGCAATGGCGAATTAGTGTCGGTCAAAGCTATAGGAAAAGCCCGCATTAAGTTTCAACAAAGATTTTTTAATTTTAGAATATGTTTTATTTATTCCAAACTTTAGTAGAAACTTGATTAGTGTCTCATGTTTGCAAACACAATCTTATATATTGAATTTTTCGAGTACAAATTGTTCAATTTCACGTAATGGATTTCAAATATGTGTTGCTACAATGGAACAAGGGCTTTATGTTTTAAGACCGAATACACAAATCTCACTTAATAGTGAACTTTTCAATGTAGCTAGACCTAGAAACCTCAAAAGAAAAGAGATTGATAATGATGATCAAACATATCTATGGCATTTACGTTTAGGTCATATAGGCTTTGATAGACTCAATAGGCTAACCAAAGGAGGTCCATTGAAAAATGTCGTCTTAGGTGAACTGCCAGTATGCGAGTCCTGCCTAGAAGGAAAAATGACTAAACGTTCTTTCTCTGTAAAGGGAGAGCGTGCCAAAATCCCTCTAGGGTTAGTGCATTCCGATGTCTGCGGACCTTTGAATGTCAAAGCCCGAGGTGGTTATGAGTATTTTGTCACTTTCATTGACGATTTCTCTAGATATAGTTTTCTTTACCTAATGCAAAAGAAATCTGAAACGTTTGAAAAGTTTCAGGAGTTTCATGCTTTGGCCCAAAACCAATTAGGTAAATCATTAAAGATCTTGCGAACTGATAGGGGTGGAGAATATATGGATATGCAGTTCAAAGATCATTTAATTGAACTTGCAATTGAATCCCAATACACTGCCCCAAGCACTCCACGACAAAATGGAGTTGCAGAAAGAAGAAATCGCACTCTTTTGGAAATGGTTAGGTCTATGCTGAGTTATTCAACTCTGTCTACGTCCTTCTGGGGATATGCTATAAAGATGGAAATTGACATTTTAAATGTTGTTCCATCTAAAGCAGTCCCTAAGACACCCATCGAACTTTGGAATGGTCGTACACCTAGTTTACGTCATTACAGAATTTGGGGGTGCCCTGCTCATGTCTTAAGAAAGAAAGAAGTCAAACTTGAATCGAGTACCGAAGTATGCATGTTTGTCGAAAATTATAAAGAGACTAGGGGTGGACTATTTTATAGTGATAACGATAACAAAGTGTTTGTGTCTACAAATGCTACTTTCCTTGAAGAAAACTATATTAAAGACTACAAACCAAAAAGTAAAGTTGTTCTAGAGGAATTGCTATCAGATATAAGTCCTTCCAATGTTCCGTCCTCTTCCACTCGTGAAGAAGACAATCCCACTCTCTCAGTTGAACAAACTGAGAAATCTACTACTAAAGTTTCTGTTCAGAAGATCACCGCACCTCGTCGTAGTGGGAGGGTTTCAACAAAACCTTCTCGTTATGGCTTGGATGGTGAAATCAATATGGTCGTAGGTGACGGTATTGATGACGATCCATTAACCTATAAACAGGCAATGGCTAGTCCACAACGGAAACGATGGTCGGCTGGCATGGATTCAGAAATGGATTCCATGAAAAAGAATAAAGTCTGGGAATATGTAGACGCACCTGACGACTATCATCCGATAGGATGCAAGTGGGTTTACTAGAAGAAAAGAGGAGCCGGAGGCGAAGTCGAATCTTTTAAAGCTAGACTTGTATCCAAGGGTTTATACCCAAAGAGAAGGCGTGGACTATGAGGAAACTTTTAGTCCTGTTGCCATGCTCAAATCCATCCGAATTCTTCTCTCCATAGTTGCTGCTTTCGATTATGAAATCTGGCAAATGGATGTCAAGACTGCCTTCCTTAATGGGGTACTTGAAGAAACCATCTATATGGAGCAACCAGAAGGTTATGTTCTTCCTGGGCAGGAAAAGAAAGTTTGCAAATTAAACAGATCTATCTATGGACTTAAGCAAGCTTCTCGCTCATGGAACAAAAGGTTTGATGAAATCATCAAGACCTACGGCTTTCTTCAGAATGAAGATGAACCTTGTATTTACCAACTCAAGGAAGACCAAATAGTAGTATTCCTGGTCCTTTATGTTGATGACATTTTGATTATTGGAAACAATGTCAAGAAAATGACTCACATCAAGGAATGGCTTAACACTCGATTCGATATGAAAGATTTGGGTGAAGCAGCCTATGTTCTTGGTATTCAGATTATCAGAAACCGGAAGAACGGATCTCTTGCTCTCTCTCAGACAACCTACATAGACAAAGTTTTAGTGAGATTCTCCATGAACAATACCAATGGGGCAAAAATGCCTTCTAGATATGGTATTCGTCTATCTAAGGAACAGTCTCCGACTGATCCTGAAGAGATAGAGGACATGGCGAAAATTCCCTATGCCTCTGCAGTTGGAAATCTAATGTATGCAATGCTCTGCACTAGATCTGACATCTGCTATGCAGTTGGGATCGTGAGCAGGTATCAGTCTAATCCAGGAGATGAACATTGGAATGTAGTTAAGTATATTCTGAAATACTTGAAGAGTACAAGGAATCTTTTGTTAGTCTACAAGGGTGGTGCTTTAAATCCCATAGGCTACACTGATTCAGATTTCCATGCAAGTCTTGAAGATAGGAAATCTACATCTGGGATGGTGTTTACTCTTGGGGGTGGAGCAGTGGTTTGGAGAAGTGCAAAACAAACTGCGATATCGGACTCGACTATGGAAGCTGAATACATAGCTGCAGCCGAAGCTGCTAAAGAACTTGTCTGGCTAAGAAAGTTCTTCACCAGCATCGGTTTCGTGCCTGGAATGGAGAAGCCTCTGGTCTTACTTTGTGATAACAATGGAGCAATAGCAAACAGTAAAGAACCTCGAAGCCACAAGAGAAGCAAACACATTGAAAGGAAGTATCACATTATCAGAGAATACGTGGCAAGAGGGGATGTACTAGTTGAGAAAGTGGACACAGAAGACAACCTAGTTGATCCATTCACCAAAGTCTTGGCCGTGACTACATTTGAAAAGCACCGTCAGAATTTAGGATTAATTGATATGTACTAATTAGTTTTATATTAGTGCAAGTGGGAGTTTGTTGGGTTTTATGCCTTAAATAAAACTCCATTTCAATGTAATCTATTTTATTCAACATCAATAAAGAAACAGAAGTATTTTTCATTCATTTGTGTATATTTTGGCTCACCTTATCAATTGCTTGTCTATTTGATTTATAAATTCATCTGAAACCCTTTTCACATACTTGATCCTGTTTATTGTGTTGTCAACACTTTGGAAAGTAAACATGACTATGTGAATAAAGTTTCCTAGACTTATCAGACACAGGGTTTTACTGATATGATAATCTACCACAAGAGTTTACTTGCATTTGGAGAAATGCTATGTTCTTTCCAGAACATTGGTTAAAGTAAAGCTCAGGTTGAATGCATGGAGTATGCATCGGAAGTGACCGATATTGAACTTTGACTTAGATTTAATTAAACTTACCGTAAAATCTATTCAAGTCAATATCGCCAAGTTGATCCTATATCAAATGTTCTTAATCCTCTTATGATTAGGCTCAATCTTGAAGGGTTATTCGTGTTCTTTGATTTGTTAGTTAAGCCTACTTTTAGGTCAGGGTGATACGTACATTTTGGGAACACGGTAGTGCAATTGAGTGGGAGCGCTAGCATAAACATGGAATCTATAGCTTCTATCTGGCGAATAGTAAGCAAAGGATGATCTCCTTTGAGCTTGACCAAACGAACATAAAGGGTGGAGTACTCATTTCACATAAGCTGAAATATCATTTATATGGGGTCAAGTGTTTTAAGGATAAAATAAATAGTAGGGTGTTACGGTAATCTTATCCCTTTACAGTGTAGATCATTTATATAGAGGATCATTGATCACATTAGGATTATAACAATGGATAACTAAAGATGCTTCTATATGGTGGAACATATAGAGCATTCTATATACTGAGAGTGCAATTCTAAGTTCTATGCGTGGATTCAACGAAGAATTAATAAGTTAGTGAATTTTAGTGCTAAATTCTTGATCTACTTATTGGAAGCTCGGTTATATAGACCCATGGTCCCCGCACTAGTTGAGATAATATTTTTTGTAAGACTCATGTAATTGGTTTTGATTAATCAATTATAATTCTCAAATTAGACTATGTCTATTTGTGAAATTTTCACTAAGTAAGGGCGAAATTGTAAAGAAAGAGTTAATAGCGGCATATTTGTTAATTATGATACTTTGTATGGTTCAATTAATAAATATGATAAATGACAATATTATTTAATAATTATTTATAGTTATTAAATAATTAGAATTGGCATTTAAATAGTTGAATTAGGAAATTGGCATTTTTGAGAAAATCATATACAAAAGTGTTAAAATTGCAAAATTGCAAAAAAGCAAGGCCCAAATCCATCAAGCCATGGCCGGCCACTTTTGTAGGCATTTTAAACTGATATTTTCATTATTTTAATGCCAAATAATTCAAACCTCACCCTAGTGGAATGCTATAAATAGATAGTGAAGGCTTCAGGAAAATAACACTTCTGATTCAGAAAACCTGAGCTTTCTTCTCTCTACCTTGGCCGCCACCCTCTCTCTCTCTTCTTCCTTCATATTTCGAAATTACCTTAGTGATTAGAGTAGTGCCCACACACAGCAAGCAATACCTCAATCATAGTGAGGAAGATCGTGAAGAAAGATCATCAGCAAAGGAGTTTCAGCATCAAGGATTCAGAGAAAGAGATCCAGGTTCAGATCTTGATAATACTCTGCTACAGAAAGGATACAAGGGTTAGAGATTTGAACGGAAGGAGTCATTTAATTCTGCTGCACCCAATGTAAGGTTTCTTAAACTTTATACGTGTTTATTTCATCATTTTAGAAAGTTCATATTTAGGGTGTTAATAAACATACTTGTGAGTAGATCTAAGATCCTGGTAAAATAAATTCCAACAACTTTTCACAGTACCTAAACAATGTATAAGCAACATATTCAAACAAATAAATCCGAAAAAAAACACACTGAATCAAATTATGCCATTAAAGATCAAAGTTAAGATTTCTATGCTCAAACTTGCACAAAACTTATTCCAAACATCAAAACCAGCTGGTAGAAACTAAATTCAACTCAAACTAAGCTTAGAATTCGAATTACAACATAACCTAACCCTAACAGCCCCTATATCTCAAAATCTCTACTTGAAATCAAAGTAAAAGCTTCAAAATACAAACCATAGGTTCTAAGGTTACCTTAGCTCCAAGAACACCTGAATTCCTAGCTGAATTCCAGAAAAATGAGGATGAAAAGCTTGGTTTCCTTCTGGTTTTGTCTCAGTCGAAAGAGAAGAAAGAGAGAGTTCTTTATTTTGTGATTTTCTACATTAACCCTTGGCTGAAAAGAAATGGGCAGATGTCATCAACTTAGGCTGCCACCAAATCACTTAGTGGAAAATTACTAAAATGCCCTTTAACTTAAAACTAGGGTATTTTCAAGACTAGGGGTAAAATGGTCAAATTCCATAATCCCGCTCAACTCCAATATTTTATTTTCTCCAGAATATATTCCACTCAGAAATAAGGTTCTAAACTTATCCATGTGATCAAACTAGCCATCCATCGCATTTTCCGTTGTCGCCGAGCAAAAATTACAAAAATTGTAAAAATAACATAATTCACATATACTTCATAAAATACACCTAGAGTTTAATAAAATCTCCAGAATTAAGAAATTATAACCCTAATACCCATTTCTAAAAATAGGGCCCACAAATAATTAAATTCATAAGTAATTATAAAATTACCAATAATTAGTGCTAATTGCCTTTATTAATCCAAATTAAAATTGCGGTCATTTTAATGAAGGCCTACTTAAGTCGTTTTAGTACAACTGTTGCTAGGGTTAGAAACTTGAACGACAGCATACACCTTACTGCTCTTCAAGCGGAATTACATCTGATCTCTTAATAGCTGGAGGCGAGCTGTGGGATGACTTACAGGGTCGCCCAGTAAAAAACATCAGTGAGTTCAATGAAAGATCTCAAGTGTTTGTACAAAAAGAGGAAACAAGGAAAGAGATGAAATTAACACAGCACTGTCTCAACAAGCACCATCTCGACGAAGGCTTACAATCCAGGAGGCTCTAGCACTAACAGAAAAGATGACTCTAAGGAATCAGCCAAAGATAAGAAAAAACAAAAGAAGCACGATAAGTACGTGCCAATTTACACTATTTACACTGACCTTAATGAAACTCGGGAAAATATTTTCAATAACTCGCTACACGATAGTAGAAGGCAAATTATACAGACCAAGTTTTTCAATGCCTCTCCTATAGTTGTGCTCGCCAGGGAAGCAAGTGATATAATAAAGGATATTCACGAAGGATTTTTTGGAGACCAAGCAGTTTGGAAAAGCTTGTTAAAAAAAACAATTCGAGAAGGATACTACTGGCCAACAATAAATAAAGACACACACAAATTTTTCAAAAGGTGCGATAAATGTCAAAGATTTTTACATATACCTCGCGTACCACCGACAAAACTAAGAATGATGACCTCACTGTACTCATTTGCGATATGGGGGATTGATTTGATTGGGACATTGCCCACAGGGCGAGGAGGATCAAAGTACGTAGTAGTAGCAGTCGACTTCTTTAAATAAAGGATAGTGGCCGAACCAATAGTTTCCATAACTAGCAAGAAAATTCTTGACTTTGTCATCAAGAACATAATCTGTAGGTTTGGAATACCCATTAAAATATTGTCTGATAACAGAACTCAGTTAGATGGAGAGTTATTCATTGAGTTCTGCGAAAGGAACAAAATTATTAAGAGCTTCTCGTCAGTCTCAAGGCCTCAAGCAAACAGACAAATAGAAGCTATTATTAAAACCTTGAAGGATACTATTAAAAAGAAATGGGACGCTGCAGAATGTATATGGGTAGATGAACTACCACAAGTACTTTGGGCTCACAGAACGACTGAGAAATCAGCAACAGGGCATACTCCATTCTCGTTGGCATTTGGCTTGGAAGCAATGCTGTCAATAAAAGTTAATATTGCGACCAACAGAGGAGATTCCTACATTCAAAAAGAAAACTAAGAACTCCTGAAGTTGTCCTTGGATCTACTTGAAGAAAAGCATACTGAGTCGAAAATTACTAATCCAGCATATCAACATCGAATTACAAGATATTTTTATAAAAGGGTGAAGAAAAGGCTCTTCAATGTTAGAGATTTTGTGCTAAGACGAGTATTTGCAAACATGAGAGATGCATAAGCAAGAGTATTTAACCCCAATAAGGAAGATCCTTATGTGACTGAGGCAATAGTAAGAACTGGGTTTATAAATTGGCTCGGCTTAATGGCTCGCTAGTATAGAACCACTAGAATGTTTAGCATTTGCGACTTTATTACCAATAAACTTGGTGCTGTATTTTCTCTTTGTAATGTTAAGTTTTATCATATATGAAGATGAAGTACTATTCAAGTAATTACAAAGTTTTTTCTTTAAAATTACTTGAGGGGCATATATATGTGTATGATTAACTGGAATTTATCTAGAATTACATGATATATTGCAAACCCACACCACTTTACTTTTTTTTTTTCAAATAATTGATTAAATTTTTCTATGGACAATGTAAAGTCAAAAATTAAACCTTTCACGTAAGATAAGAAAATTAAAGTAGCAATTGTAAATGAGATTTAACTCATAAAAACAATACTAAGTTACATGCGAAGCTGAATATATAACGGCTCGCATTTTATAGGAATGTATTATGAACGAGGTACCAAGATGCCTTTAAAAGATAATACTTAACCTAAGATATGAACAGAAGGCCTAACTATTCATACAGACAATCAAAAATGTCTCACAAGATGAATTATTTATTCAAAATATGTTTAAGTTTGCTTATAACAGATTATAACTATTTACGCAAAGTAGAACTGATAAACTGCTCGTGAATAGAAACCATGGCAGATGATAACTGCTCGCGTACATAGTAGATTATTAACTACTTAAGCAATATCAAAGGGAAAACAAGATCAGTGGAAATGCTTACTTAAAATATTTTAGGTTTAATCAAACTATAATTGTTTAATTTGTGAATAAAAATACAAATAAGCAAATATATTAAGTTCAAATGTAAAGATAAGAGGCAATAAAAAAAAAGATAAAAGAAAAGCAAAGTTGGCCATCGAACAATGAAAATTTGTCTTTACAATAAAAAAATGTCACAAGGGGCGAATAATTGTCTCGGCCATATGGCCAATTTCCTAAATAAATAAAAAAGGAAAAAGGTTAAAAACCAAGCCTACTTTGTAATAGACTTGGATAGATCTTCTTGTTCCACCTCGATCTCTTCCTCCTCGCCAAGTTCTTCTCTCCTAGTCTTCTCGCATACGGCAAGCATGGCATCGACTCCTTCACCTAGAAAGCTGAAGTCCATATTAGGGTTGGCCTACCAGGTTTGATAAATGGTTCTCCTAGCGATGTTGTTAACCCTGCTTTTGGTTTCAACCTCCATCTCTTTGAGGTTTTGGTTGTGATGGCTTAAAGGGATTTAATAGAATCCTCAAGCTCCTTGATCTTCTTTTGGTCGGCCAGCCGTTTCATTTACATTGCTTCCTTTGGACGAGAAACCTCAGCCTCACAGTCATTCCACTTTTTGGCTAAAGTTTCCCTATGCTCCCTAGTCTAGCAAAGCTGAGTCTCGAGCATCTCAACCCGCTTAGACGACCTATGCTGAGTAGCAAAGGAGAGAAGCAATGCTTGCGAGAAAGAAACAAATTAGGAGGAGTAAAAAAATGGTAATGAGAATAATAAGGAGAAAAAGAGACTACCCTGATGCATGAGTTCATAGCTCCTCTTAGCGAGATCCTTTGAGCTGCCTCGCGTGAAAAGCTTCCAGTCGCTTGATCTAAGAGTTTGGAAATTGCGCCAACCATTAACGACGTGCAACAAGCAGAATTGCAAACCTTCTATCCTGGCCTCGAGAGGCAGGGGACAGGAGGGCTAAAAAAAACCATCTTTGGATGAGAACCAGAGAACTTCACTTGGTGCACTGACCCTGTGGGGTGTTCATTACTCGTCACAGCTGGGACCTCCTTCTCTGGAGACTTGGCTGACTCGATGGTGAGTTGGCCTGATGATTTCTTCTTGTTGGATGTGGTCTTCGTTCTTTTGGGTTCCTTGACAGAACCCAAGGCATCACCGACTTGGGCAGCTCTTTTCTTGGATTTATTGTCGACCTGAGGAGGAGACTTGAACATATTCTCCAAGTCAAAATCCATATCTGCGAAACGAAGGAAATACATTAGCACTTAAGCAAAAATAAATAAGGAGAATATAGGGGATAAATTTCCACTTAAGAAAAGTTACCATGGTTATCAGAATATGACCAAGAAGGACTACAAGAATAACTAAACTCCCCAGACCCTATGATCTCGAAAATATCCGAAGGATTTAGTTGAGATAAATCCCAACTCGAATCTAGATGGCTCGCCCTATCCATGTTGGTCCCATATTGCTTGGCTATTCCATAATATGAACTACTACAACTAAGTTCGACATGAAACTAGGGTACCAAGTGTCGAATCTATGAGTTATGCAATCTATGAGAAAGAGATTCTAAGTGTAAAATTTATATTGACTATCTCAGAATGACACCCTAAGCATTGTGGGTGGCCATCCTCATTGATTACCTCAAGATGCTCCTTCATCAGCTTCCCGAGGGGAAAATCTCTGGAAATAATGTGCGCAAGCCACGTAGTCCTTGCTCTCTTTATCGGCTGGAACTGAGACCATCTTCCACGAAGAATACTTGGGTATTTCATAGTCAGAGGTATATTCATCCAAGGCAAGAAGGCCAACTTTTCTCAGATTTTTCTCGTTCAGTAAGAAATTTACTGCTCGTAGTACAAAGGGAAGACTTATCAAAACTTTATGGCACTCAGCCATCTCAGGGGTCGGAACTGGTCTCCGGGGAACCACTGTAAATAGATAAAGCTCAATAAGCGACCTCACACTACTAGAAAAATGGGCTTCAGTGCACACGTTGAGTGACTCTAAAAATATTTAGTTACACTTCACAGCGTGTCACTAATGAGGGTGACTGGAAAGCTATGTTTTAGTGACCCTTCAGCGCGTGTCACTAAACCTTTTTATAGTCACTCATTGCATGTCACTGTAGGCATTTAGAGACAAGTTTTGTCAGACTATAAAAGTAACAACCACTCCAAAAAAACATCACTAAATCCTTTTTTTTCTTTTTTTAATTATTTATTATTATTTTACAGATATAGTGACCCACAAAAAGGGCCACTATATTACATTTTTTCAAAAAAAATATATGCATATTTAATTCGTTTTATTTTAGATTTTAGAATTTTGATGAATTACTATTTTTTTTTGGATAATTGATGAATTACTATTTATTTATTTATTTTTTGCAGGAACGAGTTTCTTTTAGGTTTATATTAAACTACCCATACATACACACTACTACAATGTTAGCCTTTAGAGGCAGTTTTTCCAAACCCATTTATAAAAAAGGAAGCTAAAGGGTGTGAAAATACCCGCTATGTTCGAAATTGACATTTAGAGGCGGTTTTTTGATAAAAACCGTAGGTACAAAATTGCATTATACCATTTAGAGGCGGTTGGAAATTAAATATTATTTTTTTTTGAACGACCCTATGGCGTCGGCTCCTGCATAGGAACCGACGCCATAGGGTCGACCCTTGTATATAGGGTTCGATCATCTTCTTCCTCCCCACTTCACTCAGCCAACCCAGCAAAAAACCAGAGAGCCCATTTCTTAGCCAAACCCTCGTCGAACCCACCTTCTCCCCACCATATCTCCCCCATTTCTCAACCATTTGAGCCCATTTTTTTTAAATCCTCCATTTTCGATACTAAATAACATACACCTAAAAAGTTTTAATTTTTTACCCTCTTTGAGTGTCATCCGAACCCAAATAGTAAAGTTTGGGTTTGAAATCCGGCCACCCATTTTTCTTGAGAAATCTTTGAATCTCAACCTCGTTTAAGGTATAAATATTGCTTCTATTCTTTTTGTATTTTGTATATTGTTTTATTTTTTGTTTTTGTAAATTATTATTTGAGTTTTTTTATTTTATTAGTAATATTATTGTTTTTTATGTGTATAGTGCCGGGATTTTTACGGTGGTCGTCGGATTGCGGTTATTAGGTAAAAATTTATACCTCAATGTATAGTATATATATGTATTTGTATATTTTATTGAATATTTGTATATAATGTGTGTATATATTGTGTGTGTATATTTTTTTATGGAAATAAATTTTGTAATTGTATTTTATATATTTTTTGTAATATATATTTATTGTGAATAAAATGACATTGGAGGGATTTCATTAGTTTAGAAATAAAAATTTTAAAATTGAATTAGTGTGTGATATAATTTTATTTTTTTGAGATAATAGTGTGAGATATAATTGATTATATATAGGAAAATTTACATCTCAGTACATTTATTTCATTCATTTTACAAAAATGTGATGGGTTTAATTTTATACTAAAGTGTACCGTTTTGAGTACCGTTTTAAATTTAATAATTGAAAAAGCTGACTGAGACGTGTGTGGCGTGTGGTGACGTCATCATCACATCCATCATGTCTTCTTTCTTGCAGGCTTCAACTGTTCACGTGCCTATTTTTGCAGCTCTTATTCAAATTGCTGTCAGTTATTAAGTATCAGAAAAGGTTTATATTCCATATTTTTTTTTGATTTTTATATATTAATTATCAATTTTATATGGTTTTGAACAAGCTGAAAAGAAGGATGACATCAGCGACAGTTGGATGGGACATGCGTCAGGAGGTGCAGAGCACATGATCACGGTTTTCCAAATTTTCCATAATTTTTTAATACCTCCTTCTGTATACCTCCTTCTGTAAACCTCATTTGTAAACATATTTTGTAGAGCTGCCTCTTATAAATTTCAATACTTTTTGTTGCTTTCATATCAAGTTAGATGTTCACAATTAACATTTTTTTAAAGCTGATATGTTTACAATTATTAATGGTGTTTATAATTTTCTTTTTATTTTCAAACTAAATATTGAATATATTCATGATATTGGTTCACAAAAGAAAGATAGATCATACAAAGTAATTCATATAGAAAACATACTATTAGTTATGCTAATAAATCTATTAGTTTATTTCTGCATATTAAAACAAATTTTATTTTTCTTTTGTATATTGGAGCAACAATTTATTTCATTTCATATAGCCTACAATATGTTAATAAACCTACTAGTTATCGTTTGTTGGAGGAATAATATTTTGTTTTTTTCAATACAAAGTAAACTATAATCAAACATAATGATATACGCCAAGAAACACATTAGTCTAATTTTCGTGTATATTGAAACAACAATTTATTTTTTTGTTTCAAACACAATGTGTGAATATAAAATAACAAACTAATTAGTCTATTTTTTTTTCAAGTTGAGACATCAAATCTGGTTGTATACAAAGTACATTACTGTAACATGTCTTATATAGTAAACCTGAATAACAATATATGCACTTGTCAAAGATTTGAATATGATGAAATTCCTTGCTCATAAGTTTATTTGGCATATATGCGTAATAAACTTATTAGTTTATTTTGACATATTGAAATATATTTTCATTCTTTGTTTACATAGTAGCCTTTTCATATAGCCTATCATCGGATATGCTAATAAATCTATTAGTTTATTTTAGCATATTGAAACAAATTTTTATTTTTCTTTTTCGTATATTGGAATAATAATTCAGTTTATTTCTTATAGTCTACCATTATATATGTCAATAAACTTAGTAGATTCTATTTGTTGGAACAACATTTTTTTTTCAATACAGAGTAAACTATAATCAAACATACGTCAATAAACTTATTAGTCTATTTTGGTGTCGAAGTTGACGTACTTCTTCTTCCTCGAAGCAACGATCTCTGGTTTTTGTTTTTTTTTTTTGTTGTGATCAGCTGATAGGTTTATTGGTCGATTGAATTGTAGATCTATTTAGAGAGATGATGATTTGCTTGTTGTATACAGCAACGTATTTGAGAGATATGATGATCGATTCTCCAATTTTCAGATCTGTCGAGGTCTCTATCAATGGTGTTTTTTCGTTCAAGTTTGGTTTGGTTTCTGTTTTTTGATTTCGTGTATTATTCCTATGGTATTTATAGTTTTCCGTTTTAATCAGGTTAACCACGCGCAGGGATGGCCGAGAAAAGTAGAGTTGTGGGCGCGTCTCCTTCGTCGGTGGTTCCAAAATAATCCCGGCTAATAACGGTATGGGTGATGACGTGTAACGGTATATGGATGGATTGTTTTTATATAACGTTTTTTTTGTAATATTAATGTATCTAATGTATATATATAAAAATTTCTCTTATATATATGTATGTATAATTTAGTAACTAAGTAACTTGTTACAATTTTTTATAACTAGTTATAAGTAATGAAATAATTAATTTTGTAATTTCGTTGTATTTCTTTATATTGTAGGTTCAGCATAATTTTGTGTGTAGCGTATTTGAGCTTGCAATTATAGGTATATACTTAAACTAACTTTTTCTTATTATATAATTCATTATCAATGCATGTTAGTTGAGTTTGAATATCTTAAATATTCATCCGTAGTGAAGTAGGTTCTGCGAATACATGTACTGCAGTCGGATGGGTGGATAAATTTTGTATTGTTTATCTGTTTTGTTTGTTATTTTAGGCACTTGTAAAATTTTTGGGAACGTCCAATTACAGCCGTTATGCTGCCAAAATTTCGGTAGAATTAGGATAAATCTTAATAAAACCATTCATAATATTTACATAACACAAATAACTAGTTAATTATAACATAGTGATAAGAAGTTAGGTCACATAAAAAATAATAATATTCACATTTATGTAAACTTTTTAATTTTACCAACATTCTAATCAACTAAACAACCTAATAACATGAACTAATCTAAAACGAAAATTTGAGTAATTTATAAATTAATATAAATAAATAGTGAGAAACTTAGTTACATTGTGTAATTAGTAACTAGCTATAATTAGTTACTAAATACATTAACAAAATAAACATATAAAGTCCTTTTTTTATTTTTTTTTCTTTCATTTGAGAGGTTCAATGTGGATTTTTATTTATCAAAGAAAATAAAGAGCAAAAGTTAATTAAAAGGGGAAAATATTACTTAATACCCTTATTGCTTTACCAAAAACTTTTTCCCTTAACTTTTTTTATTAAAAATATTTAACATTTTACCAACATTCTAATCAACAAAACAACCTAATAATATGAACTAATCTAAAACGAGAATTTGAGTAATTTATAAATTAATATGAATAAATTGTGAGAAACTTAGTTAGTTACATTGTGTAATTAGTAACTAGCTATAATTAGTTACTAAATACTGAATTTTTTTGGATAGGATTTTTGTTATGGATAAATCATGGATGCGTGAGGAGAGAGACACACTGCGATTTCAAGTAGGGTTCGATGCATTTTTAGAGTTTGCCTTAAAGAATTCTAAAAATCACGATCGTATTCATTGTCCGTGTGTAGATTGTTGTAATGTATCTAAAGGGAATATTACAATGATTAAGGACCATGTGTATTTACGAGGTTTCAATAGAAGTTATACTAATTGGTATTACCATGGCGAACATTTACCTAATGATCCATATCCATTAGGAAAGCGGGGGGTAGATGATATCGAGGGTAATGATTTCGATGATTATCCATTGGACTTGCTTAACGAAGCACAGGAGGAATTTCTTAATGATCCTGAGAAATTCGATAATTTTCTTAGTGATGTTGATAAACCTTTGTTCGATGGTTGTAAAAAACTAAGATTACCAACAATGGTAAAGTTTTACAACATAAAAGCAGAAAATGGAGTGAGCGATAAATTTTTTACTCAATTTTTAGCTGCTTTTAAAGATATCTTACAATTCGCCAACTGCTTCCCGGAATCTACTTATGAAGTGAAAAAAACGTTAAATTCTATAGGATTGAAGTATGAAAAAATTCATGCATGTCCGAACGATTGTATTTTATATCGTAAGGAATATGCAGACATGAATTATTGCCTGACTTGCGGTTTATATGGACCCTTTAGCGTCGCCCTGATTACCGTCGGTAGCGAATTTCGCGAAAACCCACGCTGAAAGGGCTTAAAAACCGCCTCTAAAGGGAGTTTTTGTAGTAGTGACATGTATTACTTTGAAAAAAATAATTATGTTTGCCATATATCAAATAGGAGTCCAAAAAAAATACAGTCCAAAAAAAAAATACAGTCATAGGAAAAAATAACATCATCTTACACCATTATCATAAAACTAAATTCTTTAATTACATCAGAAGCAACAAAATAAAAAAAAAATAATCTTTCAGATTACAGCAATTTAATGTTTGTCTACAAAAAAAAAATGGTGGCAATCTCCAACAATAAAAAACAGAATGACATATATGATTCATAAAATATCCATTTCTGTAACACCCTAACTAGCATAGGCGTATTACGTGATTTTTAAACATGCTGTGCAGCTCGTTGCTAATCAACGAGGTTTATGGAAAACGTGATTAATTAAAATTTTTGCTTTTTAATTAAACTTGTAAAATATTTATACAAAAGACTCGGGATCCCGATTACAAAATCATTTACAAAAGTTTACTGCTTATACAAAATATTTGTCGCCTAGCGACTAGTTACAAAAATAGCCTCGCTGTCCCGATGATCGTACGCTCCAGGCCTAACCGCCCCGACATGTACAATCTTCATAGGCTCGTTCACGGTCTATCAGCTTTAGCCTTGCCTTTACCTACACATAAACATAGCAATGTGAGTTGGCAGACTCAGTAAGAAAAGCACAATAATATTCATACATAAATCCCGGTCATGATCAGACGCCCATACCCCTGATCATAACCCTAACTGCCGTGTCCAACACGATACTGAGTCCCCCTAACTACCGTGTCCAATACGGTACTGAGTTCGGAACGTTCATAGGGACGGTACTATTGACAAGTAACAGCCTAATCGGTCGAACCGGTCATACTCCGGCTGCTGGTCATACTCCAGCCTGTACCGACGTGTTACAATACCAGCCTAATCGGTCGAACCGGTCATACTCCGGCTGCTGGTCATACTCCAGCCTGCACCGACGTGTTACAGTATCAGCCTAATCAATCAAACCGGTCATACTCCGGCTGCTGGTCATACTCCAGCCTGTACCGACGTGACACAGTTGGATGGTTCGAAGCCAACAAACATATCTACTGTAATCTAATAGGCTTCCTACATGCACGCTAAACATGTAATCTACATATGCATACTGTTATACTAATCTTACCCGGATTCCGAATTCAGGTGTGCCGGTCAACCTGACTGGAACTATCTGCGCGGCGGATTACAGGCTCTAAACCATAAAAATCACAACACTATAAGTGATACGCTAAATCACTTCCCGGGGACTTAACTAGGAACTAAAAGTTACCCTATCGATAAAAAGCATGGCAATACCCAAAATAACATAAAAACGAGGAAACTAGGGTTTCTGAAATTTCTGCAACCGGTAGACTGGTTGCCCAACCGGAATTCCGGTTCTGGGAATTTTCGAAACCCATCCGGAATTCCGGATGCACAACCGGAATTCCGGTTCCTCGCAGGCAGAAATTCAAAATTTCATAACTCATTCAAATCAACTCCAAAACACACAAAACCTTCCAGACCTGTTCTATATATCCCTTAGAATATTTCTAAAGCATCAAACTCACCCAGAATATCTCTGAATTCAATAATAACAGTATAATAATTATTTAAATAGCTATAAATAATTTTCATAATTAAACGTGATTAACTGCTAATTTGCAAATTAAACTAAGCGGTCTTTACAACTATCCCTCCCTTAAAAGGATTTCGTCCCCGAAATCTAACCTGAATAACTCTGGATATTGAGCTCTCATATCTGACTCTAGCTCCCAGGTGGCTTCCTCCGCCTTGCTGTTTCTCCAGAGAACTTTGACCAATGCTATGGTCTTATTCCGAAGGACTTTATCCTTTCTATCCAGGATCTGCACTGGCTGCTCTTCATAAGTCATATCTGGCTGCAGTTCTAGGCTCTCATAACTGAGTATATGAGAAGGATCTGAAACGTATTTTCTCAACATTGAGACATGGAATACGTTGTGAACTGCTGATAAAGCTGGAGGCAACGCTAACCGGTATGCCACTTGACCTATCTTCTCAAGAATTTCGAAAGGTCCTGTAAATCTAGGGCATAACTTGCCTCTTTTCCCAAAACGTTTGATCCCCTTCAATGGAGATACTCGTAAAAACAGATGGTCCCCTACTTGGAACTCAACATCTCTGCGTTTCGGATCTGCATAACTTTTCTGTCTGCTCTGTGAGGCAAGCATTCTAGCTTTTATCTTCTCTATTGCCTCATTGGTCCGTTGCACTGACTCCGGACGTAAGTACTTTCTTTCCCCTATCTTATCCCAGTGAATGGGAGATCTACACTTCCTACCGTATAACAGTTCGTAGGGAGCCATCCCTATCGTACTCTGATAACTGTTGTTGTAAGAGAATTCTATCAACGGTAGATATTTATTCCAAGAGCCTTCAAAGTCCATGACACTGGCTCGCAACATGTCCTCCAATATCTGAATTGTCCTTTCGGACTCACCATCTGTCTGAGGATGGAATGTTGTACTGAATTTCAGCTTTGTACCCATTGCTCGTTGCAAACTTTGCGAAAATTTGGAGGTGAACTTCGGATCCCTATCCGAAACTATAGACTTTGGTACCCCGTGAAGTCTTACTATCTCTCTGACATACAATTCGGCCAACTGAGCCTCTGTAAATGTTGTTCTAACCGGCAGAAAATGAGCAGATTTCGTGAATCGATCTACTACTACCCAGATGGAATCAAACAAACCCGTGGTCCTAGGTAACCCGACCACAAAATCCATCGTGATATCTTCCCACTTCCATTCAGGTAGGGTTAAAGGCTGTAACAGCCCTGCTGGTCTCTGATGTTCAGCCTTAATCTGCTGACAAGTGAGGCACCTCCATACGAATTCTACCAAATTCTTCTTCATACCGCTCCACCAGAAGTACTGTTTAAGATCTTGGTACATCTTAGTGGTGCCGGGATGCAGAGAATACGGGGTAGAATGAGCCTCCTCAAAGATCTCATTTCTGAGTTCCACACTATTCGGAACACAAACCCTAGCTTTATACAGAAGCATCCTGTTGTCTGACACTGAAAAGTCCCTGGCTTGACCAGCCAAAACCTCATCTCTGATCTTCACTAATTCCGCATCCGTCATCTGAGCGGCCTTAATTCTTTCCAACAGATCAGATTGCAGCGTTAAGTTGTGAAGCTGACCTACCACAAACTCAATGCTAGATCTAACCATATCCTCTGCTAGCTGAGGTAAAATCTGAACCAGGCTAGCTACCTGCCCGGGACCCTTTCTGCTCAGGGCATCGTCCACTACATTGGCCTTCCCAGGGTGATAGAGAATCTCACAGTCGTAATCTTTCACTAATTCCAACCAACGTCTCTGTCTCATGTTCAAATCTTTCTGAGTAAAGAAATACTTGAGACTTTTATGGTCGGTATAGATTTCACACTTTTCTCCGTAAAGGTAATGCCGCCAAATCTTCAAAGCAAAAACCACCGCGGCCAACTCTAGATCATGAGTCGGGTATCGCTGTTCATAATCCTTTAACTGACGGGAGGCATAGGCGATAACCCAATTGGCTTGCATCAACACACACCCCAGAATAAACTACAAACTTCTCATTGTTTGAAGGCAAAGCTAGCACTGGAGCGGTGATCAACCTCTGCTTCAGCTCCTGAAAACTAGCTTCGCACTTGTCTGACCAGACAAACCGCTGATTCTTCTTTGTAAGTTCGGTTAGGGGCATTGAAATTTTAGAGAACCCTTGCACGAACCTACGGTAGTACCCAGCTAAACCCAAGAAGCTTCTGATCTCTGTCACTGTCTTCGGTCTCGGCCAATCCCTGACAGATTTGATCTTCCCGGGATCCACCTTGATCCCATCTTTGCTCACAATGTGCCCTAAGAGGGACACTTGAGTTAGCCAAAATTCGCATTTCTTGAACTTGGCATAAAGCTTGTGTTCCCGAAGCCGTTGTAGTACCATCTGAAGATGTAACTCATGCTCCTCTTCTGATTGAGAGTACACGAGGATGTCGTCGATAAACACAATCACACAAATATCGAGGAAATCCTTGAATACTCTATTCATCAAGTCCATGAATGCTGTAGGAGCATTAGTTAGTCCGAACGACATAACCAGGAATTCATATTGTCCATACCTAGTGCGGAAAGCCGTCTTCGGAATGTCCTCCTCTCGGATTCTCAACTGATGATAACCCGAACGGAGATCATTCTTAGAAAAGACCGTCTTCCTTTGAAGCTGATCGAACAAATCATCGATCCTAGGTAATGGATATTTATTCTTCACTGTCAACTTGTTCAATTCTCTATAATCCATGCACATCCTCATCGTTCCATCTTTCTTTTTGACGAATAAAACCGGGGCTCCCCAGGGTGACACACTAGGCCGGGTAAACCCTATGTCAAGTAACCCTTGAAGCTGAATCTTTAATTCCTTAAGTTCAGCTGGAGCCATTCTATATGGAGCTTTGGAAACTGGTTCGACCCCTGGTGCCAAATCTATCACGAAGTCAATCTCCCGCTGAGGTGGTAACCCTGGAAGTTCTTCGGGAAAAACATCTAAAAATTCCCGAACCACCTTGATGTCCTTTGGCCGAATGGTATCTGGCCGAGTGGTGTCCACTACCACGGCCAGAAACCCTAAGCATCCACCATGCAATAATTCTCTAGCTGACATGGCCGAAATCACCGGAATACGAGATCCCCGAACTGAACCAACAAACACGAATGGTTCTTCATTCTTCGGTTGGAAGATCACCATCTTCCTTTTGCAATCAATACTCGCCGAATACTTAGATAGGAAATCCATTCCTGAAATAATATCAAACTCTATTAGGCTCATCTCTATCAAGTCAGCACTTAACTCTCTACCATCTATTCTGATCGGCATAGACCTAATCCACCTTTTGGAGATAACTAACTCTCCGCCAGGTAAAAGGGTTCCAAACCCTGATTCATATCTATCATACGGTCTATCCAATTTACTAAAGACTCTGGCTGCTACATACGAATGTGTAGCCCCAAAATCAAACAGTACTGAGTAAAGCGAGTTATTAACAGAAAGCTGACCTGTTACAGCTGATGGGCTGGCATCTGCATCAGCCTGAGTGATGGCGAACACCCTAGCTAGAGTGGGTATCGCCGGAGCCCTCGGTGCCTCTGAGCGGAGCTGAGGACAATCCCTCTTGAAGTGTCCGGGCATGCCACAGTGAAAGCATCCCTGACCTTTGCATTCACCCCGATGGTGCCTTTTGCAGCTGGGGCACTCGGGATAGGAGAACCGGGTCTTTGCACCACCAGGACGACTACCTCTATTCTGGTTCCCCCGGAACCTCTTGTTCTGACTCGAGCCTCCGGATGCAGTGGATGCTCTTCTCTTCTGGTCCATGGCCGAACCACTACTCCCCCTGCTAAAGCCTGATGAAGGAAGGGTAGGAGCCTCGCCACTCGCCGGAGTACTAGCCGACTCCGACATACATCCAACTGCACCCTCAGCTCGCAATGCCTTCTCCACCATCTCAGCATAGGTGGTCTTGTCGTCAGTGGTGATCATCAAATCATGTTTAATCTTCGCATTTAACCAGTCCAGATACTTCTCTTTTTTGCTGAAGTCGGTTGGCACTATCCCCGAGGCTAACCTCGCCAACCGGTCAAACTGAGTAGTATATTCGGCCACGCTCATATTCTCACGCTGGGTCAGGTGAGCGAACTCTTTCCTCTTGGCGCTTCTGACCGCCTCATTATAATACTTGGCATTGAAGAGTTCCTGGAACCTTTCCCAGGTCATGGTGGTGACGTCGTGAATCTGAGACACCATGTCCCACCAGACAAGAGCGTCTTCCCGAAACTGGAAGGTGGCACACACCACTCTGTCATTCCCGGTGACACCCAAAAAAATTCAGGATTTTGGTGATCACCGTTAGCCACTGTTCGGCCTTCATCACATCTGGACCTCCCAGTAAGACCAGAGGTGCTTGCTTCCGAAACCGTTCATACAAAGGTTCCAATCTGTTGGCCGCCACCACTATTTCGGCCTGAGCAGCAGTGGCAGGTGCCACTGGAACTACTGGCACAGGCGCTGCAAGAGCCCCCTGCTCTCTTAATCTCTGTATCTCGAGGTCTTGCTCTTCTATTCTGGCTTGCATTTCAGCAAACCTAACCTCCCAATTATGGGCTCCCTGATCGGCTTGGGGAGCCTGGGCAGCTTGTGGCGGGTTCTCATCACCCCGACCACGAGCCCTACCCCGGGGACCTCTACCTCAGCCCCTAGCTGGCGGGGGAAACTGAGCTCCCTGACCTTGATTCGACCCCACTGAATTGCCCTGGCTCCTGGTAGTCCGCCTGGCGTTCATCTAGTCAGAACCGCCTGCGAAACCAAGAGTTGGCATATCAGGTCGTATTCAAGGAGAGCTTACTAATGCCGCTTAATTTGGAAATTAAAAACGAAACATGCGCCTTTTCTACTATCAGGCTACTAACATTTTGCCTATCAAGCTTTTCTTATTCATAAAACAAATAAATAAATAAACTACTAAAGCAATAAAGGCTTACTAAACCGTGGAACGAGCTAACTGCTGATGATGATTGTACATGTCGTGACTATCTTCAGAAGACAACCTGGCGGCTCTGATACAAAATTGTAACACCCTAACTAGCATAGGCGTATTACGTGATTTTTAAACATGTTGTGCAGCTCGTTGCTAATCAACGAGGTTTATGGAAAACGTGATTAATTAAAATTTTTGCTTTTTAATTAAACTTGTAAAATATTTATACAAAAGACTCGGGATCCCGATTACAAAATCATTTACAAAAGTTTACTGCTTATACAAAATATTTGTCGCCTAGCGACTAGTTACAAAAATAGCCTCGCTGTCCCGATGATCGTACGCTCCAGGCCTAACCGCCCCAACATGTACAATCTTCATAGGCTCGTTCACGGTCTATCAGCTTTAGCCTTGCCTTTACCTACACATAAACATAGCACTGTGAGTCGACAGACTCAGTAAGAAAAGCATAATAATATTCATACATAAATCCCGGTCATGATCAGACGCCCATACCCCTGATCATAACCCTAACTGCCGTGTCCAACACGATACTGAGTCCCCCTAACTGCCGTGTCCAACACGGTACTGAGTTCTGAACGTTCATAGGGACGGTACTATTGACAAGTAACAGCCTAATCGGTCGAACCGGTCATACTCCGGCTGCTGGTCATACTCCAGCCTGCACCGACGTGTTACAGTATCAGCCTAATCGATCGAACCGGTCATACTCCGGCTGCTGGTCATACTCCAGCCTGTACCGACGTGACACAGTTGGATGGTTCGAAGCCAACAAACATATCTAAAGTAATCTAACAGGCTTCCTACATGCACGCTCTAAACATGTAATCTACATATGCATACTGTTATACTAATCTTACCTGGATTCCGAATTCAGGTGTGCCGGTCAACCTGACTGGAACTATCTGCGCGGCGGATTACAGGCTCTTAAACCATAAAAATCACAACACCATAAGTGATACGCTAAATCACTTCCCGAGGACTTAACAAGGAACTAAAAGTTACCCTATCGATAAAAAGCATGGCAATACCCCAAATAACATAAAAATGAGGAAAACTAGGGTTTCTGAAATTTCCGCAACCGGTAGACCGGTTGCCCAACCGGAATTCCGGTTCTGGGAATTTTCGAAACCCATCCGGAATTCCGGATGCACAACCGGAATTCCGGTTCCTCGCAGGCAGAAATTCAAAATTTCATAACTCATTCAAATCAACTCCAAAACACACAAAACCTTCCAGACCTGTTCTATATATCCCTTAGAACATTTCTAAAGCATCAAACTCACCCAGAATGCACATAAACAAAAAGTGCCATTAAAGCCCAAGCTTTGAGTTCCAAAACTCAAACTTGGTTAATATCAACTAACATGCATCCAAACCATGATTCAAACTCATAATCAAGCATATAAAAACTACAGAAACTAAAACCTATCTCATGCAACAACTACAGCAACAATTCACACAAATTCACTTTGAAAACTCAAGCTTTTTAACAAGAAATCTATCCAACTAGACCAAGAATAACTAGCATGCAATTCAACCTAATTAAACATACTTAAATCAACATTTAAAACATAGAAACAACAGCAGCAACAAGCAGCAGCAATATCCTCAAAATCATCCATGTATTTACTCATTTTTCATCAAATTTTCAAGAAAACTAAAAAGAGAAGCTAGAGAAAACATACCAACAACAAGAGGTTAAAATCTATCCAAAAACCAGCTTGAAATTCAAGAGGAAATCCTCTTTCCTTGCTGCTCAAATGGCCGAAAAGAGAGAGGAAAAGAGAGAGCTTTTCTCTTTTGAAATTTTGTAATTTTTCTAAGTTTTGTAAAATGAAAGAAAAAGTCACCTAACCCACCTATTTCAGCCAACATAAAGTATTATTAAACACATAAAATCCAATTAATAAGTCACAAAAAGACAAACTAACAATGGGGCAAAATGACCATTTTGCCCCTTCACACTAAAATCACATAAATAACACTAAAGGGGTATTTTTGGGAAATTCGAAATTCCCGGCCATTCCCGACATTCCCAATGTCTAATAAACCGTCCCAAACTACTAACATACTAAGTTGTGATTTTACTGAGCCAAACACCGAGTTCCAAAATACCGGGCACCAGGAATGCAAAATTATGAAAACTACTAAATGACATAAAAATGCATCTCTGAATTCTATAATAACAGTATAATAATTATTTAAATAGCTATAAATAATTTTCATAATTAAACTTGATTAATTGCTAATTTCCAAATTAAACTAAGCGGTCTTTACAATTTCAGTCTCTAAAAAATCAAGAATGAACTTGAAAGAGTTTTTGATCATTTGAGAGAAGCCTCATTTGATTACCACCGAAGAGAAACTTGGATTCTGGTAAAATCAGAAACGAACTCCCCTTTTTCTATTGTCCATATACATACTTGCTCTGCAAATAATAAAATACATAAAAATCATTAAAATTAATTAATATTAGATTTTTTTTATTTTTTTAATAAAAGCAATAAACTATAAACCATGATAATATACATTTTATTTTCTTTTAAATGAATCACTCATTAAAAAAATATAGATTAGTGGACAATGATTGAATTTTAGAATAAAAATTCTAATCTCAATGCTATGTACATGGCTCACTAATTCAACAATTCAAGTAACACTATTAAAATTTATTAGACCTAAATTATAACCTGAAAGTATATACAGAAACACAATATTTAGAATAAATAAAAAAAAAAACCCAAAAATAGACCATTAGTTCAATATTATTCTTCCCAGTTAATTGCTTAATCTTTAAGCATTGTTAAATCCCAAATCAAAACCAAGAAACACAATACTTTTTCAGGAGCCAAACCAAAACTCAAATCTGTAGAGAAGATAGTCAGACAAGAGGGAGAGAGAACACTATAATATAGATCTATACACAAAAAAAAATGGTAGGAAAAAAATAATATGATACAATGAAGAAAAAAATTAGAAGATGAATATGAGGGCGGTACCTGAATGTTTTGGTGGCAAAAATCTTAGACCCGTTCTCCATTGAGGCTTCTAGTCATCAAAAATAGCAACTTCGCCGGAATCAAATGGGTAGCAATTGATAGTGGCCCACTTGGGCCAACGGCGTAGGATGGTGCTTCGAGTAGCGGAGAGGTTGTTCTAGGCCTTTGATTGACTACCGTCATCAAGAAACGCCGATCATGGCCAATATACTTCAGATCTTCTCTTCCTAAGGTTGAGACTTTGAGTGTTGAGCAAATAAAAGGTTGAGATTTCAGAGAGAAAGATAGGAGGCGCAAAGAGGGGGTGTGACTGTGAGGAAATAAATAATCTGATACCTATTTTTTTCAATGTATCTCATAACTTATATTTAATATAAATAAATAAGATTAGTATTTTTTAAGTTATATAAATTGTATTAGGATATATAGAGTCACACAAGGAGGGACTCAAAAAGCATATATTGACATGAATGGCGTGTCACTAAAGCTACACTTTTAGTGATGCACCAGGCAAGTCGGTACATGCTTATCCAGTCCCGCGTGACATGTCTCTATAAGTCAGTATTTTTCATTTAATAAAAATTTGAAATTTTTGGATTTTATCTTTTAGTGACCCTTCATATTTTTAGTGACACACATTGTAGGAGACTAGCACCAAATATTTAGAGTCTAATTGTGCATGTCACTAGAAATTACTCCTATCTCTTTAGTGATACGCACAAAATTGTGGGTCACTAAATAGTGTCACTAAAAGGTAAAATTGAAGTAGTGTCGTAAATATAAATCAACACAATTCATAGTTGAGATTTTAAAAAAAGTCGTACTTACGTATGATGCGAAATGCGGTTGTATTTATTGGAGAGAGGCCCGTCGTCCAGAAGAAGTCTTCTTTAAACTCAATCTTGTTTGGAAACCTTACGATGATCTTGAAATCATTCGTGTGGGTGCCGAGGTAGTAAAAGCCTCCTGCACCTCGCTTCCTCACAAGAACTGCCTTAACCGAGTAAAAATAGACTATCTATAAGGGAGTAGGGCACTCCCATCCTAAAATATGGTAAAGGACCTTCAAACTTACGAGAATCCTATACGAGATGGGGTTCAGCTGGAAGAGGGCCACTCCGAGATAGTTGCAAAATTCGTTGAAATAATCCCTTAGGGGAAGGACTGCCCCATTCTTGATGTGCTCGAGGCTCTAGGCACCAACGCCCGAGGAATTGCTAGTGCTAGGTCCACTGCATTCCTCACGAATTACCCTTTTACGAGGAAAACAAATAAATTCCCCAGGAGCAACAAACCTTATGACACAACCCTTTCTCTGCTCGATACCGCAGGACTTTAGTATGCTGCCGACATAAGCCCCGATAGACCTAACCTAGGATTTGATGACTTAAGCCTCGAAGGTGACATTGGGATCCTGTGGGGTCTTTGATTTATGAGGCTTAGCAGACATGATATCAAATTCAAGGTCACCTAGGGAAAAAGCAACTATGACTTTGGGTAAAAATATTGGTCTCGCGAGTAGAATTAAAGATAAAAAAGGGAGGTTCATGCCAGGTTGTGTCTCGCAAAAAACGATGTTTGTCCTCAGATATCTCTTCTAGAAATTGCCTATGGCGACTAGCAACTTCGTCTTAGTTGGTTTTTATTATATGGTCCCTAATTTTTGCATCATTTACTTCAAGTAAGGATCGAGGTTTATGGGTTTTAGGTTTTAATGGAAAGGCAAATTTCTTGGGACACTCTATTTCTAAAAATTCTGGAGAGCAATTTTCAAAACCAAATTGGGACATTTCTATAAAAAGAGCAATCCCAATTCCCGGAGGAAATTTGTTAAAACCAGAAACTTATAAATATGTTAAACCTAAGTTTTAACTCCATCCAAACCCAAAAAGTACTTAACCAGAAAAATAAAAAAAAAAATTATTTTTGCCAAAACCCAGCAAAGCAAAACGATGATTCAATTGGTTATGACTAAAAATATGCCAAGAAGAAAGAGAATAAATACTTACTGGTTAAAGAAGTACGCCCATGCAAGGGAGAACTTTGTATCTGGGTTTGAGACGAGCGACGGGATGAAATCTAGGGACATCTAAGATTGGAGATCGAATTTGAGGAAATTCGCAAAAAATATGTCAACGATAATGAGGGCATGCAAAGCTTCAGAAAATCGGGATGGGAATTTCTCAAAAAAGCTTTAACTTTTTGAAAAGGCAAAAATGGTGGGAAAATGGGTCCTTTGCCATTTTATACTTCAAACTTAATTACCGTAGGATTAAAGGACAGAAGATCCAACTGATAGAAATGGGAGAGAAGTGAAAAAGATCGTTCATTAATGCTAATGATGTGCCTTGAAACTATAAAACTGCCAAATTGAAAGGCATGCATATTTTTAAATTGGATTATGACAGAAATACCCACAGTAATCATTTAAAAAGTACTTTTTATTGAAAATGACTTTTTAAGGGGCAATTGTTCCACCCGAAATTCAGCTGTACTTCAGAAGTTGACACGTGTCAATCTCAGGGAATATGAATTAACAAATATAATGATAATTATACCATTAAATGAAAAATAGAATAACTCATTAAATGCAGAATTAATAGTGTAGATTCGTATCTCGTTGACTGCATAGTCATAAGCGAGACAGGGATTTACAAACTATCAGTTCATGTATTGACGAGAAACTATCTTGTCCCGAAAGGCATAATCCCGAGGGAAACATAAACAACGCATAGCGAGGCATCTACCTCGCTGCATGTAAGGAAGTATTTACGAGGCGAATCGGTTATTAGAACACTTAGCGTGTAACACACGTTATAGTAACTAAGTGTAATAACTCGAGAACTTGGAGGACATGATTGTCCAGTCTGTAAGGCCTTATGGTCAAAGAGCAGTTCTTAAGTTTGCTCAATACACCAGTGCTCATGCCATTGCTGAAAGTTATATGAATAAGCCAAGTCATCTATGTAAAAGGCGAGGTACCTCCAGCAAGATACCTTTGAAAGGGAGTTCCTATCCATGTCAGTGTTGATCACCTTAAAGGTGGTTTAAATCATAGTTGTGTAATGTAATTTACATGTATTTAAATGGAGTGTATTAAAAGCCCACAATTTCAAGGAATATTTTTATGGGATTCGAATTTAAATGTAATTAACTGTCTACCTATATTACTATAAGGGGCAGATCATACAAAAAAAGGGGGACGAAAAATCTTAGAGAAAAAAGAAGTTTACCTGAATAAGATAGACTCGTAGACTATGCAGAGTTAACTGCAAAACCACGTAACAACCTGGTGTCATCTTTATTTCTATTAGTCTTCTCAAATTTCTTATAATTTCTGTGTCAAATTAATTATGAAAAAACTATTTAATTGGTTAACGGAAATATGCGTTAATAATACCTTATGTAATTTTCATGATTTAAAATTGTGTTGTAGTAGTTTAAATTTTTTTCAGCTTATTTATTTAATAAAAAATAAAATATAATAATAATAATATTAAATTTAAAATTTGAATTTAAATTAGTTGTAGATCTTTCAAAATTTAATATCTTACTAAACATTAAGCAATATATCACATATGTTTAAATTGTGTACATCTTAAATTATTTCACAAAAAAATACATAATATTAATATTACTATTAAATTTACGATAGATTTTTAAAAATTTAGTGTATTTATATAAAAATGATTATTATAACACTTATTAAAATTCTAATTTTATAAAATGGAAAAATTTGAACCCTAGCATACGAGTTATCAATAGAATAGTCATATTTTCACCATTGTTGCTCTAAAATTCTCTTAAGGTTTAAAAAGTTTATTTTCTTCTTCTCTTCTATCAATATAACATATAGAGTTTCTATAAAAATATTTTTATTTAAGGAAATATATTTTTATTTAAAGAAATAAATTTCTATTTAAGCAAATAAATAAATAATTGATTTTCACATAAATGACAATTTTATATTCATTGAATCTGGACAAAATCAATTATGCAATATTTTATATATGGTCAGATTTCTATATTCATTACCTAATGTGATTTCCTCAATTAATTATCAAAATATTCTGACAATTAATGTGGCGCAGATACTGATGGATTATCTCACCTATAAATATAGGGTCTCGGTCCCCGAGCTTCTCACTCATTCTGTTCATAACAGCAAAATTCCATCTAAAGAGAGTTGAGAGAGCGAGGAAGCCCGATTACCTACATAAACCAGTTTCCTTTACAGATCAAAGCTTATGTAGGTTTGAAGCTCAAGAATCAATGGCTGGAGGTATTTCGATCCTTATTCATAGTGTATATATTTGTTTATTCCGCATTTTATATACACATACATATATTTCAGTTTATACATATAAATGTCTAACAGTGGGTATCAGAGCGGATTATATATCTCTGCCTTGATTTTTTTTTTAGTTTCATATATATATATATATATATACATTTACGGGGTTCTTCATTTATAATATAAATTATATATATTTTATATATATACTTTTATATTATATAATCCCGATTATATATATTCATACTTTCATCTTTATATTTACGTTCATATATATTATATACATTCATTTATACCGTATAATATATATATTTGTGGATGTGGATGTACACTTTCATATTATATTCATTTATTCATTGATTTCTTTCCATATAATTAATTATGATATTCTATTATATATTTTTATGATATTTTATATGGTTTAATATATATATGCAAGTATATATGTATATATATATGTATCGATTTTTGTTTTTATATATATACATTTTCTTTTCATTTACGTATATATATATATATTCATATTTATATATATACACTTTTATATTCATATTTCATAATCTACATGTTCATATATGTTGGAAATTATTTTACCAAGATCTTAGATCTACTCACAAGTATGTTGATTAACACCCTAAATATGAACTTTCTAAAACGATGAAATAAACACATATAAAGTTAAAGAAATCTTATATTGGGTGCAGCGGAATATAATGACTCCTTCCGTTCAGATATCTAGCACTTGATTCCTTTCTGTAGCAGAGCATTATCAATATCTGAACATGGATCTCTTTCTCTGAATCTTTGATGCTGAAACTCCTTTTGTTGAATGTCTTTGTTCACGATCTTCCTCACTATGATTGAGGTATCACTTGCTGTGTGTGGGCACTACTCATACACTAAGAATTTCGAAATTTAAGAGGGAAGAGAAAGAAGTGGCAGCTAAAGATAGGGAGAGAGAAAGGCGCTCAGGTTTTTCTCTGAAGGAACAATAGAAAATTTAAGTGTAATTTTCCTGAAGCCTTCACTATCTATTTATAGCATTCCACTAGGGTTAGGTTTGAATTAT
The DNA here is from genome assembly GCF_029168945.1 of Cannabis sativa. NCBI lineage: Eukaryota > Viridiplantae > Streptophyta > Magnoliopsida > Rosales > Cannabaceae > Cannabis > Cannabis sativa. The sequence continues at coordinate 22,598,507 of NC_083607.1, forward strand.
TTGGCATTAAAATAATGAAAATATCAGTTTAAATTTCCTACAAAAGTGGCAGGCCCTATACTAGTGGATTTGGGCCTCACTTTTTGCAATTTTGCAGTTTTACCTTTTCTGCATCTGATTTTCTCAAAAACGCCAATTTTCTAATTCAACCATTTAAATGCCAATTCTAACTATTTAATAACTATAAATAATTATTAAATAATATTGTCATTTATCATATTTATTAATTGAACCATACAAAGTATCATAATTAACAAATATGCCCATATAAACTCTTTCTTTACAATTTCGCCCTTACTTAGTGAAAAATTCACAAATAGACATAGTCTAAATTGAGAATTATAATTGATTAATCAAAACCAATTATATGAGTCTGACAAGCAATATTATCTCAACTAGTGCGGGGACCATGGGTCTATATAACCGAGCTTCCAATAAGTAGATCAAGAATTTAGCACTAAAATTCACTAACTTATTAATTCTTCGTTGGATCCACGCATAGAACTTAGAATTGCACTCTTAGTATATAGAATGCTCTATATGTTCCACCATATAGACACATCATTAGTTATCCACTGATATAATCCTAATTTGATCAATGATCCTCTATATGAATGATCTACACTGTAAAGGGATTAGATTACCGTTACACCCTACAATGTATTTTATCCTTAAAACACTTGACCCCGTATAAATGATATTTCATCTTATGTGAAATGAGTACTCCACCATTTATGTTCGTTTGGTCAAGCTCGAAGGAGATCATCCTTTGCTTACTATTCGCCAGATAAAAGCTATAGATTCCATGTTTATGCTAGCGCTCCCACTCAATTGCACTACCGTGTTCCCAAAATGTACGTATCACCCTGACCTAAAAGTAGGTTTAACTAACAAATAAAAGAACACGAATAGCCTTTCAAGATTGAGCCTAATCATAACAGGATTAAGAACATTTGATCTAGGATCAACTAGGCGATATTGACTTGAATAGATATTACGGTAAGTTTAATAAATCTAAGTCAAAGTTCAATATCGGTCCCTTCCGATGCATACTCCATGCATCCAACCTGAGCTTTACTTTAACCAATGCTCTGGAAAGAACATAGCATTTCTCCAAATGCAAGTAAACTCTGTTGTAGATTATCATATCAGTAAAAACCTATGTCTGATAAATCTAGGAAACTTTATTCACATAGTCATGTTTACTTTCCAATGTGTTGACAGCACAATAAACAGGATCAAGTATGTGAAAAGGGTTTCAGATGAATTCATACATTATGTACATATAATCATGAAATAAATCATGTGAACCATGCAACATTAAATGTTATTTCTGATCTATATTAATAAGTAAATCTGATTATATTGAAATGAGTTTTATTTAGGGCATAAAACCCAACAAACTCCCACTTGCACTAATATAAAACAAAAAGTGCGTTTCAAATAATCTCAACACTTTGATATACAAATCAAGTGTAGTAGTAGTAAATTCCTCGTAATAGGATCTGAAAGGTTGAATTAAACACAACCTTTTCTCCACCATTACTCTTCCTTTAATCACAAAATCATTGATAATGTGAAATTCCTCTCTATATGTCTACTCTCTTGGGATACTGGATTTTATATCTTTGGCAACTACTTTTGGTTAATCAGGAAATTAACACTAGTAGTTTAAGGCAATTTGGAATGATGCCAAAAATGTATAGAACTTTCCTTAGACTGAATAAGTACATTTCCTGCAACCTTAACATTCAGTCCCTCTCTGGTAGACCTAGAGACTTCAGATAGGTTTTTACGCTTCTCAAAAATCACTATTCCACCCCCAGAGTAACCACCATCTTATCAGAAAGATTTACTAGCACAAAGGTAAATTTCGAAATCTGATATGGTGTAGTCTAGGAGTTTTAAACACACCCTTATAGACTAACATATAGTTCCTCCTCTTTATCTTAAGATTTACTTGATTGTCTTCCAATGTTCTTCTCCTGGATTAATCTGATACCTACTCATTACTCCCACTCAACAGCAGGTGTCTGGTCTAAGGCATACAAAAGCATATATAAGACCTCTCACTGTTGATATAAGAAATTCTTTCATGGCTTTATCTTTTCTGGAATAGTTGAGACTTTTCCTTAGATAAAATCTATGTCTAAGAAGTTGTGAAGCTTCTATAGATTGCCATTAGAAAGAAAATGCTTCAGCATCTTACTTAAAGTAAGTTGCTTGCATTAGAGTAAGTAATTACCAGGTATACCACAAGCCATAGGTTTAGATAAACTCAAACCTATAATACTAGGAACAGGAAGTTTGTTAAGTCCATAGAATAGACTTTTTAACTAAAATTTCCTTTTATGTCCTTGTAATAGAAAACTTTAGGTTATTCCATGTGAATGGATTAAACCATAGTTCTATTGGCTTTTCTTCTTAGTTTCTTATCTTGACAATCCATTATTTGTTTAAACTCATAATGGATATTAATCACTAGTGTCTCCCAATTCATAAGAAGGTGAGTTCCTAGAAACTCTCCCACTACGACAAGGTACCGTGAATTATGTCTAAGAAAACTAAATGGTATTGACCTCTTTAGTTGTGACAAGACAACAGAGGCAGTGGGATCATCATATGTCATATAAGATGATAGAACACTTTTGGAATCAAGAAAAAATATCTCCTTTATTTGCTACTTGATTTTCAGACTTAGTCATTTTCTTAGAAAAGTAGTATTTGTTTGAACAAACACTTTCTTATCTATTGACAATGGGATGGTCCACCCCTAATCACTTAGAATAGCTAACAAACCATGGTTAACAGTTCTAGCTTTTCTTAAGATTTTAATTAGGTCATCCATGAATCTAGTAATGATTTAAATTAAGTATACAACCATTACATCATTGTGAAATTGTATTACCATAGAAGGATTTAGGAAACGACTAGTAACTAATCATCAATATGCAACTCGAAATTTCTGGGGAGGTAAGTTTGGATATAATTCAAAAATCAATTTAATGATCTTTGAACTGCATATCTACTAACTATTTCTCCACCCCTATCAGTTCAGAAGATCTTTAACCACTTACCTTAATGGTTTTAACCATTGCTAGAAATTAATGAAATTTTTCAAAACATTTCAAATTTCTTTGCATAAGGTATAATCTAGAGTGATCGTTTTAAGAATACAACGAAAAACTCATATCCACCCCTGAATGTACATCCATCTGCGAATGAGATGAACTACTTTCACTGGATATAGGCATATTAACTCTTTGCAGAGATTGATCTTGTCAAATCCACTATGAACAAGATACAAATGCCATAGATTAAAAAAAAGTGTGGTAGTGTCTTTTGATGACTTAGGTTTAGTTACATCAAAGAATTCTTAAAATAGTGCAAGTGGATCCTGGTCACAGAATACCTAACTCATATTCCATACAGTTTGAATCCATTAATAGAAGATGGATATTAAACCCTTGAGAAAGTGTAACTGTATTGTATCTGGAATTAGAAATATAAGAAAATTTCTATTTGGAATCTAAAATTAAAGTCAAAGACTTAAAATTTATACCAAATATAATGAGTAATTCTATCTTGGACCTCCACTACTATTTAATTCTAAGTCTGATTTGCCCATACAAGTAGGAGATTTCTAAGATTGAGGATTTATATCAATTGAGAATAGAATTTCGGGATTATAATCATAAGCGTCATTTAATTTCTTAAGAGAAAATATAGAATGACATGAAATGATTTATAGACCATTCATCCAATGATATGTTTTGAAGCTAATTCGAAATGAATAAGCTAAGAGGAATTAGGATAATTTCGTTTAAAATAAGAATCCAACGATGCTTCGATTAGCGAAAGTCAAAGTAATCTTATTTATATAATCTTCTTGTTTCATATCGTAAAAATACTAGTCTAAGGTGTCATCAATTGATGAACAGCTAGATGTCGCATATACAATATTTATCTTTCGAGATCTAACACTATTATGTATGTCTAATGGTGAAAATCCATTAGGGATTTATCTCGTTAGAAAAATAAACATGTTAGACCAACAATGAAGATTCGAAATTAAACTACAACTTAATAACAGAAAATAACATGGTTCAATATAAATTCATACACAATTCAGAAATTATAAGCATATAGCAAGTAGGAATGGAAAGTGAAAATACTAAAACATACAATCCTAAATAATTTCCAAGGTTTTTCAACAAACTGATATAGTGTCCCGTTTAGGCGAGAGTCAAAGCATCATCCATTGAATAGAGTTGTCAGCTCATCTAAAATGATAAACATTCTAGCAACCTTTTATTCGATCAAGATTGGAATTCAGCGTTGTCCCGTTTAGGCGAGAGTCAAGGCAATTCTATCTTATGAGCTTCCACCATTGTTTCATAACTTGCAAGTCAAGTATGGTCGCCACCATTAGGGTGATCCATACCATACAAAACACTTACAAACTACTTATCATGCGAGGTTAAACGGTGCAAAATTGCTAATGAACGTTCCTCCATCAGGGAGGATTACTCACTAAAACAAACGCGGTGTAAAAACAACAATGGAGATCTAATATCTTAATAATAAAGCTCATTATTTAAAAAGAGTTGTATTTTCTTTGATTCTCTTTATTTAATTTATTTATTTTAAATATATATTTATTTAAAATTTCCAATTTAGAATGAAAAATTCTAAATATAAATTTTAATTTAATATTTATAAATTTTACTTAGATGGATATGAAAATAACATGAATTATTTCCATCTTATTAATAATTTCCAATAAATATTTAGAAAAATATTCAATTTAAGTTGTTACAAAATTAATTTAAATTAATTTACAACTCAAATTTAATTTTCTATAAATATATATTGCATTTCGAAAAATTAAAGTATTCTAGGACACAATTTTTGAAAATGCATGTTAAAATAAAAAATTAATCCTGGAAAAATTATTCTAATTTAATGTTGGCCCAAAATTAATTAATAAAATTAATTTACAACAAAAAATATAATTTTCCTATTTAATTAAATATATATAAGAAAAATTTCAAATATTTATGTATGATTATGAAAATCAACTTAAATATTAATTTTCTATTTAATTAAATACACTAAAAAAATACTTCAAGCAAAAATATCACCTATCTAGATTTTCCTTTGACTAATTAATTCAATTTCTAATAATAATATATTTTAATTCAATTTATTTTAAATTAATCGATAAATGAAAAAGTCATTGATTTAAGTTGATCCAAGAATTAATTAAAATAAATAATTAATTTACAACTTAATCTATTTTTCAAGATAAATTCAAAATCATCTTGCATTATGAAATGCAATTTCGAAAATTGATTAATAAAATAAAGAAAAAATATATTTTGAAAATTATTTAAATTTAGTTGAAAAAATAAATTTCAACTAAAAATAATTTTCTATTTAATTAAGAGTCATGAAAAAGAAATATTTAAGTATCATGATGAAAATCAACTTAGATATTTAATTTTCAAATTAATTAAATGTATTAAATTCAAGATATAAATAATTAAGTCTAGAGAAGGCTTAATTATTAATCTCTAGTTTAATACTAGGAAAAAATATACTTAAAATAAATTGTACCAAAATTAATTATTTAAATAATTAATTTCACAATGTATAATATTTTCCTATTTAATATTAGAAATAATAAGTAGTCTAGAAATAACTATCTAGAAAATATCTTATTTGACTAAGTATCTTTTCCACAAAATTTGAAAAAATATCTAATTTAGGTTGTATTAGAAAGAATCTAGAACCTAAATATTTTTCAAATTTAAATTTAATTAAATATAAAAAATTAAGTTGTAACCACTTAATTTGAAAATATTCCATTTTAAGTTAATATTCGAAAAGATATTAACTTAAAAAATATCTAAAGAATCTTAATAACCAATGCCTAAAATTCCTCAACTTAATTTTGAAATTTTAAATCCAAAAGATATTCAGATTTAAGTTGGTTAGTTGAAGATAACTAAATATCAACTTAAATAGGAATATTTAATGAAAAATTTAAATTAAGCTCCAGAAAGAATCTAGATTATTATAATTCTATATTTAATTAAATACAAGAAAATACATATAGTTTAGCTTAGAATAAAAAAAAATTTAAACTATAATTTTCTTAAATTAATTTCAAAATAAATGAAATTAATTATGTTGCCAATCAATTTTATTAGGTTAAACTAGTTTAATTAACCTAGTACAGTTATTCAAATCAAGCAAATGGGCCTTCACAATTGGGGTAGTTCATGTAAGGGGGTGCTGGGTTCAGTATGTCGTACCCACTACTATGGCTCCCAAATCTCACACAAGGCCCAAAAGAGAGGAATTTAACCTTAATAAGAACAACTGTTATTAATTGAATAGACCCAAAAACTAAATGGGCCTAAATAAATTCTATCAAGAACTATGATAATTTATTTTAGCAACAACAACCTGTATGCATCTATAATAAGATTAAACACATAGGCTCACACAGGCACACTTTGGATGGGTCCTATCATGTTGCTAGGTCATACACAGATGAAAGAAGATTGAAAATATACCTGTTACAAATTATTAACTTGACCAAGGTAGCCATCAGATCATTAGATCTGGCAAAAAGTAACCATGGCTATTTGCAATCAAGTAATAATAGGTTTTGAAAACTTACAAACAAGCTAAAACACATACTCCTGCAACAAGGTTAGCTAGATAGTTGGATGTGTTGGGTTTTATGCCCTAAATAAAACTCATTTCAATATAATCAGATTTACTTATTAATATAGATCAGAAATAACATTTAATGTTGCATGGTTCACATGATTTATTTCATGATTATATGTACATAATGTATGAATTCATCTGAAACCCTTTTCACATACTTGATCCTGTTTATTGTGCCGTCAACACATTGGAAAGTAAACATGACTATGTGAATAAAGTTTCCTAGATTTATCAGACATAGGGTTTTACTGATATGATAATCTACAACAGAGTTTACTTGCATTTGGAGAAGTGCTATGTTCTTTCCAGAGCATTGGTTAAAGTAAAGCTCAGGTTGGATGCATGGAGTATGCATCGGAAGGGACCGATATTGAACTTTGACTTAGATTTATTAAACTTACCGTAATATCTATTCAAGTCAATATCGCCTAGTTGATCCTAGATCAAATGTTCTTAATCCTGTTATGATTAGGCTCAATCTTGAAAGGGTATTCGTGTTCTTTGATTTGTTAGTTAAGCCTACTTTTAGGTCAGGGTGATACGTACATTTTGGGAACACGGTAGTGCAATTGAGTGGGAGCGCTAACATAAACATGGAATCTATAGCTTCTATCTGGCGAATAGTAAGCAAAGGATGATCTCCTTCGAGCTTGACCAAACGAACATAAATGGTGGAGTACTCATTTCACATAAGCTGTAATATCATTTATACGGGGTCAAGTGTTTTAAGGAATAAATACATTGTAGGGTGTGACGGTAATTTAATCCCTTTACAGTGTAGATCATTCATATAGAGGATCATTGATCACATTAGGATTATAACAATGGATAACTAATGATGTGTCTATATGGTGGAACATATAGAGCATTCTATATACTGAGAGTGCAATTCTAAGTTCTATGCGTGGATTCAACGAAGAATTAATAAGTTAGTGAATTTTAGTAATAAATTCTTGATCTACTTATTGGAAGCTCGGTTATATAGACCCATGGTCCCCGCACTAGTTGAGATAATATTACTTGTAAGACTCATATAATTGGTTTTGATTAATCAATTATAATTCTCAAATTAGACTATGTCTATTTGTGAATTTTTCACTAAGTAAGGGCGAAATTGTAAAGAAAGAGTTTATAGGGGCATATTTGTTAATTATGATACTTTGTATGGTTCAATTAATAAATATGATAAATGACAATATTATTTAATAATTATTTATAGTTATTAAATAGTTAGAATTGGCATTTAAATGGTTGAATTAGAAAATTGGCGTTTTTGAGAAAATCAGATGCAGAAAAGATAAAACCGCAAAATTGCAAAAAGTGAGGCCCAAATCCACTTGTATAGGGCCAGCCACTTTTGTAGGAAATTTAAACTTATATTTTCATTATTTTAATGCCAAATAATTCAAACCTAACCCTAGTGGAATGCTATAAATAGATAGTGAAGGCTTCAGGAAAATTACACTTAAATATTCTATTTTTCCTCCAGAGAAAAACCTGAGCCTTTCTCTCTCCCTATCTTTAGCTGCTACTTCTTCTTTCTCTTCCCTCTTGAATTTCGAAATTCTTAGTGTATGAGTAGTGCCCACACATAGCAAGTGATACCTCAATCATAGTGAGGAAGATCGTGAAGAAAGACTTTCAGCAAGAAGGAGGTTTCAGCATCAAAGATTCAGAGAAAGAGATCCAGGTTCAGATATTGATAATGCTCTACTACAGAAAGGAATCAAGGGCTAGATATCTGAACGGAAGGAGTCATATTATTCCGCTGCACCCAATGTAAGGTTTCCTAAACTTTATATGTGTTTAGTTTCATCGTTTTAGAAAGTTCTTATTTAGGATGTTAATAAACATACTTGTGAGTAGATCTAAGATCCTGGTAAAATAATTTCCAACAGGATGTAGGATTTATTTAATTTTAAACTAAATAATTAATTTCGAAATTAAATAATTAATTTAAAAAAAAATTCGAAAATTTAAAAAAAAATTGAAATAAAAAAAATCGAAATTAAATTAAAATTTAAATTTAAAATTAAATCTACAATTTAAAAATTAGGTTTCAACCAACCTAAATATCATTTCAAAATTTGCTAACTACTTTTAAAATTTAAATGTTATTTTATAAATAAAAATTAAATAAAAAATTAAAAAAGATAAATGAATATCTTTTTCAGATTTTAAATGTAATTTAAATAAATAAAATAACAAAATTTAAAAGTTAGCAAAATATCTTATATCTATTTAAAATTACATGATTATAGTTATCTTATTTTAAATTTAAATAAGGTCAAATTATTTTTAAAAAAAAATTTAATTTAAAAATTTAAAATCTGACCTTAAATTTAAAAATAAGATAAGATATAATCAAATTTAAAAATAAGATAGATAATTAAGCAAAAAAGATAGATACTAACTATTTTAAATTCAAATTACACTAATATCTTGAATTAAATTTAAAAAATATTAAATTAATTCATAATGATAATTAGAATTGAATTAGGAATAGTAATAGTATAAATATAGAACTACACAACAAATCGGAAGTTAATTCCATGAAAAAGCATGAAAAATCGAAGAAAAACGAAAAAATTGTGAGCTGTACGACCAGTTTTCGCGATCGCAGGAAAATTTCAGCACAACTCCGATTTTTTCGAATCTTCAAAAAATCATAACTAATTCAAATAAATCGAAATTGAGTTCTGTAAAAAAGTAACTTGCTTAATTTTTTCCATACTATCCAATAAAAATAATTCCAGAAACAGAATCGCAATTATTTTTCACGAAAATTAACAAACATCAATCAATCATCAAATAACACTCAATACAACATGATACCATCCAAAAACAAACAAACAGTCGTTTTAAAGTCCAAATTTCTTGCAACTAAATCAATTACCATGGCTCTGAGGCCAGTTGTTGGAAATTATTTTACCAGGATCTTAGATCTACTCACAAGTATGTTGATTAACACCCTAAATATGAACTTTCTAAAACGATGAAATAAACACATATAAAGTTAAAGAAACCTTACATTGGGTGCAGCGAAATATAATGACTCCTTCCATTCAGATATCTAGCCCTTGATTCCTTTCTGTAGCAGAGCATTATCAATATCTGAACCTGGATCTCTTTCTCTGAATCTTTGATGCTGAAACTCCTTTTGCTGAATGTCTTTCTTCACGATCTTCTTCACTATGATTGAGGTATCACTTGCTGTGTGTGGGCACTACTCATACACTAAGAATTTCTAAATTCAAGAGGGAAGAGAAAGAAGAAGTGGCAGCTAAAGATAGGGAGAGAGAAAGGCTCAGGTTTTTCTCTGAAGGAAAAATAGAAAATTTAAGTGTAATTTTCCTGAAGCCTTCACTATCTATTTATAGCATTCCACTAGGGTTAGGTTTGAATTATTTGGCATTAAAATAATGAAAATATCAGTTTAAATTTCCTACAAAAGTGGCAGGCCCTATACTAGTGGATTTGGGCCTCACTTTTTGCAATTTTGCAGTTTTACCTTTTCTGCATCTGATTTTCTCAAAAAAGCCAATTTTCTAATTCAACCATTTAAATGCCAACTCTAACTATTTAATAACTATAAATAATTATTAAATAATATTGTCATTTATCATATTTATTAATTGAACCATACAAAGTATCATAATTAACAAATATGCTCCTATAAACTCTTTCTTTACAATTTCGCCCTTACTTAGTGAAAAATTCACAAATAGACATAGTCTAAATTGAGAATTATAATTGATTAATCAAAACCAATTACATGAGTCTTACAAGCAATATTATCTCAACTAGTGCGGGGACCATGGGTCTATATAACCGAGCTTCCAATAAGTAGATCAAGAATTTAGCACTAAAATTCACTAACTTATTAATTCTTCGTTGAATCCACGCATAGAACTTAGAATTGCACTCTCAGTATATAGAATGCTCTATATGTTCCACCATATAGACACATCATTAGTTATCCATTGTTATAATCCTAATTTGATCAATGATCCTCTATATGAATGATCTACACTGTAAAGGGATTAGATCACCGTTACACCCTACAATGTATTTTATCCTTAAAACACTTGACCCCGTATAAATGATATTTCAGCTTATGTGAAATGAGTACTCCACCATTTATGTTCGTTTGGTCAAGCTCGAAGGAGATCATCCTTTGCTTACTATTCGCCAGATAGAAGCTTTAGATTCCATGTTTATGCTAGCGCTCCCACTCAATTGCACTACCGTGTTCCCAAAATGTACGTATCACACTGACCTAAAAGTAGGTTTAACTAACAAATCAAAGAACACGAATAGCCTTTCAAGATTGAGCCTAATCATAACAGGATTAAGAACATTTGATCTAGGATCAACTAGGCGATATTGACTTGAATAGATATTACGGTAAGTTTAATAAATCTAAGTCAAAGTTCAATATCGAACCCTTCCGATGCATACTCCATGCATCCAACCTGAGCTTTACTTTAACCAATGCTCTGGAAAGAACATAGCATTTCTCCAAATGCAAGTAAACTCTGTTGTAGATTATCATATCAGTAAAACCCTATGTCTGATAAATCTAGGAAACTTTATTCACATAGTCATGTTTACTTTCCAATGTGTTGACAGCACAATAAACAGGATCAAGTATGTGAAAAGAGTTTTACATGAATTCATACATTATGTACATATAATCATGAAATAAATCATGTGAACCATGCAACATTAAATGTTATTTCTGATCTATATTAATAAGTAAATCTGATTATATTGAAATGAGTTTTATTTAGGGCATAAAACCCAACAATATATATATACACATTCACATTTATATTCATATACTGTGTATATACATATAATTTTCATGTATATATGTTTATATATAATACTCAATGCTTTCATATTTTTATTGCATAAAATTGTATGTAATTTCATACATTAATGAAGATTTTATGCAGTATATATACATTGTATACGAGTATATATATACATGAAAGTTTTATTTTTCGGTCTGTAATTTTTCTGTTTTCATTTTCGGTATTTTTTCAAATCCTCTATTCATTACTATATTCATATAATATTTTAGATCGATTTTATGAATGACAACGATTTAAAAACCATCTGAATACTGAAAAATTCTCTTAAGAACACGATCGGACCCGAAAGAATTTTTATGAAATCAAAGTCTACATTTTACGTGTTTTCGATGCTTGAAATCAATATGGATCTCTTAATTTATTCATTTAGATCATTTTAGAATTGGTTTCATGAATTTTGGTCGTCGGTGTCGTTTTTGGGACAATAATTTTCAAAAAAAAAAAGGAAAATTCCAAATTTTTTATAAATTTTATTTATTTATTTGGAATATTAATTATTTTCCTATTTTGTATTAATTTAGCCAATAAATTACATTCATTCAATTTCCATTTTAATTTAATACATATATTTAGAATTAATATGTTATTTAGTATAAATTGAAAATGGAAATTTATTTTAATTTGTAATTAATTACGTAATTTATTTAGGCATGTAATAATTGTGCAATTTGTATAATTGTGCATTTAATTATTTATTACCAAATTTATGTAATTTATTATTTAAATTAATAAAATTTGAAAAATCTGCCATTAAGTATATTCTTTAATTTTGCATTTAATTCATATCATATAATTAATCGTACTAATTTGTATATTTACCTTATTTATACAAATTAATTATTAATACAAATATTTAAGATATTGTATGGTTATAAATGCATAATTAATTACATATTATGGAATTAAGCATTTAATTTATGATCATACAATAATTGTTTTAGTTTGTATTTATTTGGCAAATTTATTTTTAATACAATTAATTTTGATTTGTATGATTTAAATGCTATACATAAATTCTTTTTATAGTGTAGATATATTTAGAGATATTCAACATTAAGATAGGTTGAATATTTTATATAGCACATAAAGTTTCATAAAACTTCATAAAATTATTCATAAAATATTCCTAAAATGAATAAAATATAAGTAATCTTGTGGTTTGACATAAGAAAACATGAACCTGAGACAACTGCTCATATCTAGAACGGTTTTTAATGATCTTCGGACGACCACACTAGGAGCACTAATCTCAGTGATTATCTATTATGTTAATAACAAAATTACTTTTAGGTAGAGCCCAATACCTAATGTCAAAGTGAAAGTATAATTTTATATAATTAGGGAGTAGCCACAGCATCCTCATTTGTATAAAGTTATATATTAATTAAAATTCACCTTAATGGACATAACTTGTAATTAATTATATAGGTATAATACTTTTACCCCACAGGAATTTTATTATATTTGTATAATTAATTAGGATAATATGTTAAATTAAATTCTCTTAATTTACCCCACAAGGAGTTATGGGGATTTAATTAATAGTGTTATCACTAATTTAATTAAAGATAGATAGTAAACCTTCATTTTCATAAACTAATTGTTTAATTAAATCTATCATAAGGTTCATCTAATTTTATTAAATTTAAAATTTAGCCCACAGGCAATTTTGGATTTAGGAAAATTTTAATCTTTAGTTTATACTTTGGTGTCCAGTGAACCACATAATTTTAAATAATTAGGGAGTAGACACAGCATCCTTAGTAATATAAAATTATATATATTAAGTGGATCAAGATCACATAATGGACATGAATTATGTGAACATAATAATCTTACCCTACAGAGATTTTATTATTTTTACATAATTAATATGTTAAATTAAATTCTCTTAATTTATCCCACAGGGAATTATGTAGATTTAATTTAATAATTTTATCATAAAGTATAAAATTTTGAAACATTTATAAATAATTAAGTGTTTCACACCTTTCATTGAGATAGAAATATTAAACTTTAAGTTTTTCATAAATTGTGTAAATCTATCATAATCTACATCTAAATCTAATCTAATTAAATTAAAAATTTAGCCCACAAGCAATTTTTGTTTAATAAGATTTCATATTTAAGCATGTTTATTTATTGGTAAAAACATGATTCATTTAAACCTCAAAACTTTATATGTAATTTTATTACATCACTATTCATAAAGTTTTACCATACCAGTAGAAATTTCGAAAATTTATTCTGATAACTTCATCTAAAATGTACAGTTTTTACTGTATAATTAAGAAAAATAAATCACACTTTATTATCACCAATAAATTTTAATTTATTGTGTATGAATTCATTCTAATATAGTTAATGTGATTATTAACACATAGTGGATTATTTTAGATTGTTATTCCACATTCATAATTTCTTGCAAGGTTTACAAATAAACCGAAGAAAGTATCAGTAACTGTGAGCAAATCTTATCCACAGACAAGATAAGTTCTCACTTTTAGAAGTTTAAGGAACAAGCAATATAGTAGTGACTTTGTTTCAAAATTAGCAAAGACCTTTATGTTCCAAGATTCTATTGAAACTTGATTTAGACACATTAAGAGGTCTTTACTACAAAATGATGTCACTCATAAAGATATGCAAGTTCAATCTGACAATAAGAAATGTGTTATTAATAAGAATTCTTTTACATAATAGCACCAAAAATTATGGAACATATCTCCATAGAATAAATGTTAGTGAATGGTGGGGATATTCATTACACTTGATTTTACTAACTTTATTTAGAACTTGTGTGAAATTCATTAAGAATTTGTATTCCAACAAGTAAAAATCGGTGCACATTAGAATTCTATCATATTAGAAATCATACAAGTCAATTATTTTTGAAGACATGGACTCAAATTTTGCATCTCATTTTTAATGATTACTCACATAAATTATTTTTCTACAAAAGTAAAGATTTATATGTTTCAAAGACATTTAAATCTTAAGTAGAGAAATAGTGCATTTTGCATATTAAGATAGTGAGATCAAATATAAAATGGAGAATACTACATTAAAATCCGTGAGTATGGATAAACTCCCAGTCCATTTGTAAGGTTTCTTTAAAAGTATGGGTTCATTGCCCAATACATATGCCTGGTACACCTAAATCAAAGTGTATGACAGATTTAAGAAACTAAGCATTTTTTGGACATGGGGTGGAGCCTACATAGCAAACTCCAAACTTTCCTAAATCTTTGTCTATTGATACTCTTCAATGGAGTGTACATATCAAATCGTGTTCTAACCAAAGTTGTTTCTCAAACATATTTTGAGTTGTGATAAGGTTGAAAATCGACTTGATGACATGTACACATTTTGTAAATACCCATATATAGTTAGAGTACAATTGTCTAAGAAAAGATCTGGGCCCAAAACCATAAATGAGCATATTTCATTTGAAAAGCTATAAGGTTTAAGGGTTACATATTTTATTATCCATCTCACAACACTAGAACTGTGGAATTAAGAATTGACTTGATCAGTGGGAGTGATCAATCTAGAAATCTAGTTTCTGAGAAAGATCATTCATATTTTCTCAAACTTCCACCTCAAGTGTTAGATTAATTATGATTCAAAACAATCCTTAAGGTTAATGGTTATTGAGAATTCATAACTAATCATTAATAATCTATAAGTCATTGATAAAATTCTAATAAGTTATGTTATTTAGTAATTGCTTATAATTTCTAAAATAACATGCATATTGAACCATTTGCTCTTTTAAGAGTTTGTTGGTCCATCCTCAAGATGACTTATTAGAACAATAAGATCAATGTTTTCAAGTGATTACATTTTGTACAATAAGAGTTCAACTACAATATTAATTTGAGACACAAATTAAATTATAGAATGATTAAGAATTGAAGTTGTAGTACACTATGTCATGAATGAAGAAATGAATATCTTAAAGAGCAATAAATTTTATGTTTAATTAGTAAAGTTTCCTAATGGGGTGGAGAACATTGATTAAGCATAGGTTTTTTCTCACCAATAATATTCATTAGGCAACATTTAAAAACATAAAGAAATAAAAGAATATTCATTGCTAAGAAGTTCATTTTGAAATAAGAATCAATAACATAGGAGATTTACATTCTCGCTTGTTTTTATAAAAGATTCTATTATAGACCTTGGCATTTGTTGCTCGTTTCAATTCATTAATCAATTCCTAACAGTGAACTAGAGCAGAAGGTATGCAGACTGCCATGCATAAATATTTTTCTCTAATAAGTGGTGAACATATGCAAGCTTAAAGTGTCTACCTATAGATTAAAACAAACATCTCACAAATTGGTATTATATCATGTTTTCCTTTAGGTTTGAAAAGAGAATTATGGAAATAATTATATACCAGAAGGTTAGTGGGAGTAATATTTGTTTTATATATAGACAATATGTTACTTGCAAATGATGATTAAAGTTTTCTATATGAGGTGAAATAATTCATATCTCAAATTATTATTTTGAGATAATGAATATAAATAACATATATAATTTTTAATTAATTAGAGAGTAGCCACAACATCTCTGATTAAATAAAATTATGTATTATTCATCTGATATAACTTTTATGTTTAAGTGTGATAAATTAAACTCAAACCATAATCTGAAAAATGATTGGAATGAGAATAAATTAAGAACATTCATTTGCTTCTATTTTAGAACCCTAATGTATGCCTAAGAGTCTGAATAAGACTTTGCATTACATTTGTTTCAGGATCGTTAAGTAGTATCAAAATAACTAAAGTTAAGACCACTTTATTCTTCATACAAAGTGATGAGGTGTCTTTAAGATACTAAAAATTATATTCATACATATTTTGTTAAGATGAATTGACCATCTGAAAATATAGTTAACTAATTAGATTCTAACGTACTTCACTGGTTGTATTGATTCACGTAAATCAATATTTTATTACAACCTTAAGATTACAAGTAAGTTATATTGTGGAGAATCTTGATTGTTATTTCCATTATAGAAGTCACATTCATTTATTGTTTTGAGGATACATCTTGTATGATGTATTATAGAGTTTCATAGTAGGCCTAGAGTTCAGAATTACAGTTTCATTAGGCCATTAAGAAAATTTTGCGATAAATTCAGTTACAATAATACTGGTCGAAGCTAGCATATCGACACTAAGTATTTAGTCATAAAAAAGACGTGATAAGTGGTCATTAATCACGCAAGCACATCCTTGACTAAAGGCATGTCGCAACACAAATTCAAGGATCATAAAGTAAATATGGGATTCAGTTAACCCATATGCAGTTTTTTATTTGTACAACCAAAACTTATTCAATGAAACTCTAATTTCGATATTTTCTCATATTTATGTGCACCTTAATTTTGTTTGAGAAAATTATCATAAGAGGACCTGAATAAACATAAGGGTTAGGGTTTATTAACTTAAGTACATTGCCACATTAAGTACATTCTCATATAATAAATATATCGTAATACATGGAAGATAATACTCGACTTATAATGAGGACATGTCGCTATGATTCGTATGTTTATTATATAATGAGGAACATTTGGGTTTGAATGGTTTAGTCTAAATGCTGACCAAGTGCGAGAATATAAGAATATTTTTATTTAAGGAAATATATTTATATTTAAAGAAATAAATTTTTATTTAAGTAAATAAATAAATAATTGATTTTCTCATAAATGAATATTTTATATTCATTGAATCTGGACAAAATCAATTATGTAATATTCTATATATGGTCAAATTTCTATATTCATTACCTGATTTGATTTCCTCAATTAATTGTCAAAATATTCTCACAATTAATGTGGCCCAGATACTGATGGCGTATCTCACCTATAAATATAGGGTCTCGGTGCCCGAGCTTCTCACTCATTTTGTTCATAACAGCAAAATTCCATCTAAAGAGAGTTGAGAGAGCGAGAAAGCCCCATTACTCACATCAACCAGTTTCCTTTGCAGATCAAAGCTTATGTGGGTTTGAAGCTCAAGAATCAATGCTTATTCATAGTCTATATATTTGTTTATTCCGCATTTTATATACATATACATATATTTCAGTTTATACATATAAATGTCTAACAGTTTCCAATCAATAATATCGTCGAAGAGTTCTTACCAAAACACTTCATTTACTTATTATTTGATAATTATTAGTTTTGGTAAATTGTGGTTAGTGTCATCTCTGCTATTATGAGATTCATTCTTATTAAACTAGGATTTCTTTCGTTATTTCATACACATTAAAAAATATTAGTGTAAAGGCTTAAAAAGGTATTCAGGAGTATAGGCCTGTCTAATTTCTTGTTCATTAATAAAGTTTTGTAATTCAAGTCTCAAAAACATAACGAATTAATTCATCTGGCTTTTCTTTCTTTGATAAGAAGCCATAAACTAAAAAGAAATTGTACAATGGAATATTATAACGAAATTAAAATCGTATAAAAAGAAAAGAAATTAAAAAAAGAATGCATAATATTAGGTATATATATATATATCTTTTTATATAAAGAAGAAATTAATATTATAATGATTTGAATGTTAACGTCGATGATTGGAATTTAGAGGAAGGAGCAGGATCTTTGTTTGCATTGCTTTTTCTTCGGTTTTGGTGGCCGCAAAGCCACCTTTATTGCAGCATCGAAAACCGACTTCACATTCTGATCATAGAAGGAAATTAAGAAAGAAAGGAATCAGAGCTAAACTAAACATTTTCCTAAAATGACAATCCACATAATATGTTTTGACTAAAACAATTGTGAACACAATTCAATGAATCTCAGAAGAGACGGTATTATACATTGCTTTTTTCAGTTAAATTTTACATACATTTATTTTTTTTGGTGTGTTGACATTTTGAAACATTTACCTGCTGAGTCTTTGAGCTGCACTCAATGTACATGACGGCACCAATCGATTTCTTTAATTCTTCTCCCTGAGACACAATTAATATTGATGCTTACGAGCAAAAATTAATAATTAATAATCAAGTTCAAGTATTGCCCAATTGTATAAGTTTCTAATGTACTCAATTCATGATCATAACATGCCTGTGCCGTTGTTATTACTGCTGTCCCAGGATTATCAAGAATATATTGCTTGTCATCTCTCAAATCTGCAAACGATACATGTGCTTATACAAATAAGAAAGTATATGTATACATATATTTATAGAAATATATGAAAACAAGTTACTCTATAACACAATTTCTTATATTTACCAAGTTTTGTTCCCACAAGTACAATTGGCACGTTTTGCGCATAATGTCGAAGCTCTGGAATCCACTGATCATGATGAGCCAATAAAATATATCCATAATCAAAAAACAATGATGAGAGGTCATTGAAGATTGAATAAGAACAAAAAAGAAATGTAACTGTTCCAATTTTGGCAAGAAAATCAGGAAAGCTGACCTTTTTGGAAATGTTTTCATAACTGGCTTTGCTGATCAGAGAAAAGGCCAACAGAAACACATCTGCTCCTCTGTAGCTTAATGGCCTTAGCCTGTTGTAATCTTCTTGTCCTGTAATATACACCATATATTATGAACTGAATCTCACGGTATGTATATACATATAATAAATCTGATATAGTTATATGTGTACATACTATATGTATATATATTACCTGCAGTATCCCATAGGCCGAGGTTCACAATGCTACCATCAACTACCACATTGGCACTGAAGTTGTCAAACACTGTGGGAACGTAATCCTTCAACAAAAAAGAGAAAAAGAATTATACGGATTGTACGGACACACTACATATATATATATACATGTATATCTATATATTGGATACAAATTCTTCTTAATTGTACAACAATAATTTCCATGATTTAGAAGAGTAATTCTCTTGAAGAATTAATATATTATTACTTTGTTTATCTTTTGTAGGATTTACTTACATGTATATATTACATATGTGATATGGAATAAATTGATATAAAAACAAATAGATAAATTTGTAATTGTACCGTTGGAAATGTATTGCTTGTATAAGAAATGAGCATACATGTCTTTCCCACAGCCCCATCTCCCACAGTAACACATTTGATAAATCTTGCTGTACTCATTTTCTTCAAGGCCTTATTTGCTTGTTATAGCTATTCTGAATCTAATGGTATATATTTCTATAAATAAGAAAAGAGAACATCATTTGAAGCATATATATGAAAGAAGATTGGGCAATAGGGCTAGGGAAGGTGAGTTTTAATAACCTAACAGCTATTGCCCACTTTAGCTATACAAACTGATCAAACTTGAAATGATTGCTTTTGGTCCCAATGCCTTCATATAATATAATATTTGTATTTTTTCTTCTACTCTTTCCTTTTCTTTTAAGTGAAAGACCAAATATATTAGCTAGCTAAGACAAGAGATTGCGAAGTAGGTTTGGTGCTCTTGCTAGGGTGTTAGTTGGTTTAAGTGCTGGAGAAGGAAGCTGAGGAGTATTGGAATGATGGAGACAAAGGAATATTTTTGCTTATTAACCAAATGCACTATGATGAGATTAATTAGCAGTTGATCATTGAGTCTGAAAAGTTATGAGTGGAATGACCTAACAGCACTTCCTTTATTATTTGTGGGTCACCATCCACTGTTAATGGCTGGACTAGGCAAGGCATAAATTGAAGCTGGGTTGAGACTTATATGGGCCACATGAATATTTTGGATAAGGCCCACTAATCTTTTCTACAAAAGATACCAGATAGTTGGTCAACCGAAGGAATTATGGATCATATCATTCATATAAGATGCCATCTTAGTGT
This sequence comes from Cannabis sativa, assembly GCF_029168945.1. Taxonomy (NCBI): domain Eukaryota; kingdom Viridiplantae; phylum Streptophyta; class Magnoliopsida; order Rosales; family Cannabaceae; genus Cannabis; species Cannabis sativa. The sequence continues at coordinate 22,618,953 of NC_083607.1, forward strand.
TCCATACATATGTATATATACATATACATATATGGCCAATTATGTAATCCTTCACTAACTTTTTGAAGGATTACACCCCTCAAATAAGACAAAATAACTATAGGTTGATAATAGTGAATTACATTGATAGGAAACCGGTTGATAATTTAAAATTTAAATATTGAAAAATTAATAAAGTACATTTTTGAGGTCAAACATGTCATTTTCAATTAAGTTTGAGTAATATTGAATTATAGAAAATGGTATAATTGTAATTGTATACTATTCTAATATTTTATTGTTTGTATATGGCATAGAGTAGTTTGTATTTTTATAGAAGTGTTTTGTATCAATCACTACAAAATATTGTATCAAGCCATTTCACTAAGGAAAAAAATTACTATAATATTGTATGAAGCCAAATGTGACAATAAAAGAGATTATGCTACTTGAACAAAATTAAAATTTATTTAAAATAGATTTTAAAAATGCAAAAAAGAACAATAAAAGGTGTTGTTTGGTTACACTTTACTTTTTTAATTTTTTAATCACAAAATAAAAATAAAATTTTAATTTTTAAAAATTTTATTTTTGAAAAACAAAAATGCGTTCTGTAACTACTTTTGTTTTTCAATTTTAAAAATACAAAACAAAAGTGTGCTCTGTAAAGTTTATTTTTATTTTTATTTTTTGATTTTATTTAAGCTGGGTCTAGATTCGGGATCGGATTCGGGTTCGAGACAGAGGTCGGCTTCAATGCCAGGGCAGTGGCGAGGATTTGGATTCGGGTTTGGTCGGAGTCTAAAATATTGATTAAGAAAAAAAAATTGTTTAAAAATATATTGAAAGTGATTTTTTTTCTTTTTGTTTTTAAAATGTTGATTCTCAATTAAAAAATTAAAAAGTAAAAACAATTTTATAGAGCATGTTTTTGAAACATATTTTCACTTTTCCAAGTTTAAAAATAGAAAATTGATTAAAAAAGTGTTACCAAACGCCACCTAAATAATTGACTAAATCAATAAATGTAAATAATATTGTAATATTTTTTTGTAATTTATTTTTTAATAAACTTAATGTTTATTAATACGATTATAAAAATATATTAAAATGATTAATGTATGTTTAAGTAATTAATGAATTATTTAAAAAAATTAAAAAATATTTAGTTAGTTGAAACCATTACTTTACTTATTTGTTCTTCTCCTTCAAGTTAAAGATAGATTACAAAATTCACAATTCATTGTATAAAATATACTATTGTTTTTTAATTTAAGACTTTATATAAATAAAAATACTATTTTTATAATTTAATTTAATGGAAACAAAAAAGTGTAAATTTGGATTTATTTCTATCATAAAGTGAACAAATATTAATCTACTTTATATGTTATTTAGACGCAATTTTTTATCAACATATTAGTTGACAGTAGAATCTTGTGAATTAAGTTATTGGCTGGAAAATGAAGAAATTATTAGAATTTTATGCTCTAAATAAAATTTGTTTTAATATAATCTTATTTACTAATTAATAAAAGATTAGAAATTATTTTATTGATCTAATTAACAAATATATTAAAATAATAATTTTGTTTGATAAATATTTATAATTATTAAATAGATTAAATTAATATTTAAATAAATACATTAGATGAATGGTATTTTAAAAAAAAAATATAAGTTTCTTTCATTTAATGAAATAAAGTGACAAAAATCAAAGCCCTAAGGCCTTAGTGTATTTCGAGCTAGGCTTATGGTTTTGGGCTCACTATCTTTTTTCTAGCCCACATAATATAACCCTAGTCCAGTAGAGAGCATATATAAGGAAATAGATGGAGGCTTTGTCAGATAAGTGAGAAAATCTAATTCAAGTGACTTGACCTAAATCTGACTAGAAAAAACTCTCTCTCTATATATAGATTTATGAATTCTCTCTCTACCATCTCTCTAGAAATCGGTCCTATATTGAGTTGAGTACCGACCCACTCTGTAACACCCTAACTACCTTAGGCGTATTACGTGATTTTTAAACGTACTGTGCAGCTCGTTACTAATCAACGAGGTTTATGGAAAAACGTGATTAATTAAAATTTTGCTTTTTAATTAAACTTATAAACCATATTACAAAAGACTCGGGATCCCGATTATAAAAATATTTACAAAAAGTTTAACTGTTTAACTGTTACATCAAAATAAAAGTCGTCTAACGACCAATAAAAATTCAAATTTGTCGTCCCGAGGATCGTACGCCGCAGCCTAACCGCCCCGACATGTACAATCTCATAAGCTCGCTCACGGTCCATCGCCTATAGCCTTGCCTTTACCTACACATGAACATAAACCGTGAGTCGACGTACTCGCAAGAAAAGCATAATAATATCATACATAATTCTAACTGCCGTGTCCAACACGATACTGAGTCCCGCTACTGCCATGTCCAACATGGTACTGAGCCACTACTGCCATGTCCAACATGGTACTGAGTTTTGAAGGTTCATAGGGACGGTACTATTGACAAGTATCCTCCTGATCGGTCGAACCGGTCATACTCCGCCGCCGGTCATACTCCACTCGTACCGACGGGATAGGTCAATAGACCGAACCACCAACCAAATGTCACTGATCGGCCGAACCGGCCATACTCCGCCGTCGGGTCATACTCCAACCCGTACCGACGTGACAGGTTGGATGGTTCGAAGCCTATATACATAACTAATGTAATCTAGCAGGGCTTCCTACATGCACGCTAAACATGTAATCTACATATGCATACTGTTATACTAATCTTACTCGGATTCCGATTTCGTGTGTGCCGTCAACCCGACCGGAACTTTAGCCGAGCTACGGACATGTGCTCCTAAACCATAAAAATCACAACGCTATAAGTGACACGCTAAATCACTTCCCGGGGACTAAAACTAGGAACTAAAAGTTTCCCTATCGATAAAAAGCATGGCAATACCCCTAAAAACATAAAAACGAGGAAAACTAGGGTCCCTGAATTTTCCCCAACCTAGACCGGCTGTCTAACCGGAATTCCGGTTCCGGGAAAATTCGAACCCTCATCCGGAATTCCGATGCACAACCGAATTCCGGTTCGCAGCAAAGAACCAAATTTTTCATAACTCGACCAATTCAACCCCAATTGGTTCCAAACTTTCCACACCTGTTCTATACCTTCCCTAGAACATTTCTAAGGCCTCAAACTAACCCAGAAACCACAGAATCAAAAATCACCATTAAAGCTCAAGCTTTGAGTTCTAAACTCAAACTTGAGCAATTCCCACAAACATGCATTCAAACCTAGTTAATTCTACTCAAATATGCATGAAATCACCTCTGAAAACTATTAGAAACTATAGCAACAACACGATAACAGAATCACTATATTTTCCTCCAAAAACTACATTTTTGCATAGAAAATTCAAAGCTTTAAACAATCTATCCAATATGCTTTCAAAATCACTTAAACAACCCTAATCTAACATGCTTAAACTCAGAAACAACAACCAGATTTCAGCAGCAACAACAACAACAATTCAAGCATGCATTTCATCAATTTTCATCATAAATTTCAAGAAAAACAAAGTAAGAAACTAAAGCCAAGAAATACCTCAATCAAAATCACTTTGATCTTGCTAAACCACTAGAATTAACCAAGCAAAACCCAGCCCTTGCACAGCCAAGCTTTGGCCGAAAAGAGAGAGAGAGAGAGCTTTGAGTGTTTATTTTTCTAACTTTTCCAACTTTGAATTTTTTTGAGAAAAATGAATAAAGTTAAGTAATATAAACCAATTCCATTTCAGCCAAATAACAATTAAAATAAACATTTAATTTTCAAATAAAAAGTCACTAAAAGACAAAAAGTCATTGGGGCAAAAAGACCATTTTGCCCCTCCACCAAAAAAATCACATAACTCATACTAAAGGGGTATTTTCGGGAAATTCTAAATTCCCGGCCATTCCCGACATTCCCAATGTCTAAAACCCGTCCCCAAATTACTAACATACTAAGTTGTGATTTCTACTGAGCCAAACGCCGAGTTCCAAAATACCGGGCACCGGAAATGCAAAATATGCAAGCTACTGAACAACATAAATAACAGTATAATAATTATTTAAATAGCTATAAATAATTCCATAATTAATCATAAACAACTGCTAATTTCTAAATTAACTAAGCGGGCTTTACAACTATCCCCCCCTTAAAAAGGATTTCGTCCTCGAAATCTAACCTGAATAACTCTGGATATTGAGCTCTCATATCTGACTCTAGCTCCCAGGTGGCTTCTTCCACCTTACTGTTTCTCCAGAGAACCTTGACCAATGCTATGGTCTTATTCCGAAGGACTTTATCCTTTCTATCCAGGATCTGCACTGGCTGTTCCTCATAGGTCATGTCTGGCTGAAGCTGAAGACTCTCATAACTGAGTATATGAGAGGGGTCTGAAACGTATTTTCTCGACATTGAGACATGGAATACGTTGTGAACTGCTGATAAGGCTGGAGGCAATGCTAACCGATATGCCACTTGACCTATCTTCTCGAGAATCTCGAAAGGTCCAGTAAATCTAGGGCATAACTTGCCTCTTTTCCCGAAACGTTTAATCCCCTTCATCGGAGATACCCGTAAAAACACATGTTCCCCTACTTGGAACTCAACATCTCTGCGTTTCGGATCTCCGTAACTCTTCTGTCTGCTCTGTGAGGCAAGCATTCTAGCTTTTATCTTTTCTATCGCCTCATTGGTCCGCTGAACTGACTCTGGACCTAGGTATTTCCGCTCCCCTGTCTCATCCCAGTGGATAGGGGATCTACATTTCCTACCGTACAACAGTTCATAGGGAGCCATCCCTATCGTACTCTGATAACTGTTGTTGTAAGAGAATTCTATCAACGGTAGATACTTACTCCATGAGCCTTCAAAGTCCATAACACAGGCTCTCAACATATCCTCCAATATCTGAATTGTCCTTTCGGACTGACCATCTGTCTGAGGATGGAATGCTGTACTGAATTTTAGCTTTGTACCCATTGCCCGTTGCAAACTTTGCCAAAATTTGGAGGTGAATTTCGGATCCCTGTCCGAAACTATAGACTTCGGTACCCCGTGAAGTCTCACTATCTCTCTGGCGTATAATTCTGCCAACTGATCCACTGTAAATGTTGTTCTAACCGGCAGAAAATGAGCAGATTTCGTAAATCGATCCACCACTACCCAGATGGAATCAAATAAACCCGTGGTCCTAGGTAACCCGACCACAAAATCCATCGTAATATCCTCCCATTTCCATTCTGGTAGGGTTAGAGGCTGCAACAACCCTGCTGGTCTCTGATGTTCAGCCTTAATCTGCTGACACGTGAGGCATCTCGACACGAATTCTACCAAATTCTTCTTCATACCGCTCCACCAGAAGTACGGTTTCAAATCTTGGTACATCTTGGTGGTGCCGGGATGCAGAGAATATGGGGTAGAATGAGCCTCTTCAAAGATCTCATTTCTAAGTTCCACACTGTTCGGAACACAAACCCTGGCTTTATACAAAAGCATCCCACTATCTGACACTGAAAAGTCTTTGGCTTGACCAGCCAATACCTCATCTCGGATCTTCACTAACTCCGGATCTGTCATCTGAGCGACTTTTATTCTTTCCAATAGATCAGATTGCAGCGTCAAGTTGTGAAGCTGACCTACCACAAACTCAATGCTGGATCTAACCATATCCACTGCTAGCTGAGGTGAGATCTGAACCATGCTAGCTACTTGCCCGGGACCCTTTCTGCTCAGGGCATCGGCCACTACATTGGCTTTTCCGGAATGATAGAGGATCTCACAATCATAATCCTTCACTAATTCCAACCAACGCCTTTGTCTCATGTTCAAATCTTTCTGAGTAAAGAAATACTTGAGACTTTTATGGTCGGTATAGATCTCACACTTCTCCCCATAAAGGTAATGCCGCCAAATCTTCAGTGCAAAAACCACTGCGGCCAATTCTAGATCATGAGTCGGGTATCGCTGTTCATAATCCTTTAACTGACGGGAGGCATAAGCGATGACCCGATCGGCTTGCATCAATACACACCCCAAACCCTGTTTGGATGCGTCACAGTAGACTACGAACTTCTCCTTGTCCGAAGGCAAAGCTAGCACCGGAGCAGTAATCAACCTCTGCTTTAGCTCCTGAAAACTAGCTTCACATTTATCTGACCAGATAAACCGCTGATTCTTCTTTGTAAGCTCGGTTAGGGGCATTGAAATTTTGGAGAACCCCTCCACGAACCTACGGTAGTACCCAGCTAATCCCAAGAAGCTTCTGATCTCTGTCACTGTCTTCGGTTTCGGCCAATCCCTGACGGATTCAATCTTCCCGGGATCCACCTTGATCCCATCTTTACTCACAATGTGCCCTAGGAAGGACACCTGAGACAACCAGAACTCACATTTCTTGAACTTGGCGTAAGGCCTATGTTCTCGAAGTCGTTGCAGTACCATTTGAAGATGTAACTCATGCTCCTCTTCTGATTGAGAGTACACGAGGATGTCGTCGATAAACACAATCACGCAGATATCGAGGAAATCCTTGAATACTCTATTCATCAGGTCCATGAATGCTGCAGGAGCATTGGTTAGTCCGAATGACATAACCAGAAACTCGTAATGTCCATATCTAGTGCGGAAAGCCGTCTTCGGAATGTCCTCCTCTCGGATTCTCAACTGATGATAACCCGAACGGAGATCAATCTTGGAAAAGACCGTCTTCCCCTGAAGCTGATCGAACAAGTCATCGATCCTAGGTAATGGATATTTATTCTTCACCGTCAGCTTGTTCAACTCCCTGTAGTCGATGCACATCCTCATAGACCCATCTTTCTTCTTAACGAACAAAACCGGGGCTCCCCAGGGTGACACACTGGGCCGAATGAACCCTATGTCAAGCAACCCTTGGAGCTGAATCTTTAATTCTTTAAGTTCAGCTGGAGCCATCCTATACGGGGCTTTGGAAACCGGTTCCACCCCTGGTGCCAAGTCAATCACGAAATCAATCTCCCGCTGAGGTGGTAACCCTGGAAGTTCTTCGAGAAAAACGTCCAAAAATTCCTGAACCACTCTGATGTCCTCTGGCCGAGTGGTGTCTGGCCGAGTGGTGTCCACCACCACGGCCAGAAACCCTAAGCACCCGCCGTGCAACAATTCTCTCGCTGACATAGCCGAGATCACCGGGATCCGAGATCCCTGAACTGAACCCACAAATACAAACGGTTCTTCACTTTCCGGTTTGAAGACCACCATCTTCCTTTTACAGTCAATGCTCGCCGAATATTTAGATAGGAAATCCATTCCTAAAATAATATCAAATTCGACTAAGCTCATCTCTATCAGATCAACGCTTAACTCTCTACCATCTATCCTGATCGGCATAGACCTAATCCACCTATTGGAGATAACCAATTCTCCGCTGTGCAATGTGGTTCCAAACCCTGATTCATATCTATCAAAGGGTCTACCCAATTTACTAAAGACTCTGGCCGCCACATAAGAATGTGTAGCCCTAGAATCAAACAGCACTGAATATAGAGAGTTGTTAATAGAAAGCTGACCTGTGACAACTGATGGGCTGGCATCTGCATCAGCCTGCGTGATAGCGAACACCCTGGCTGGAGTGGGTATCGCTGGAGCTCTCGGTGCCTCTGGTCGGAGCTGGGGACATTCCCTCTTGAAGTGTCCGGGCATGCCACAATGAAAGCATCCCTGACCTTTGCACTCACCCCGATGGTGCCTCTTGCAACTAGGGCACTCGGGATAGGAGAATCGGGTCTCATTACCACCAGGACGACTCCCTCTGTTCTGGTTCCCCCGGAACCTCTTGTTCTGACTCGAGCCACCGGAAGCAGTGGGTGCTCTCTTCCTTCCGGTCAATGGCCGAACCACTACTCCCCGCTAAAGCCCGATGCAGAGGGGTAGGAGCTCCGCCACTCACCGAGTACCGGGCCGATTCCGACATGCACCCAACCGCGCCCTCGGCCCGCAAAGTGCCTTCTCCACCATCCGAGCATAGGTGGTGCCGTCGTCGGTGGTGATCATCGTGTCATGCCCGATCTTGGGATTCAACCCGTCCGTATACTTCTCCTTCTTGCCGAAATCGGCTCGGCACAATTCCCGAGGCTAACCTCGCCAACCGATCAAACTGAGTAGTATACTCAGTGACGCTCATGTTCTCCCGCTGGGTCAGGTGAACGAACTCTTTCCTCTTGGCGCTTCTGACCGCCTCATTGTAGTATTTCGCATTAAAGAGTTCCTGAAACCTTTCCCAGGTCATGGTGGTGACGTCATGGATCTGAGACACCATGTCCCACCAGACCAATGCGTCCTCCTGGAACTGAAACGTGGCGCACACCACTCTGTCGTTACCGGTGACACCCATGAAATTCAGAATTTTGGTGATCACCGTCAGCCATTGCTCGGCTTTCATCACGTCCGGACCTCCCAGGAATACCGGAGGTGCTTGCTTCCGGAACCGCTCATACAATGGTTCCAATCTATGGGCCGCCACCACTATCTCGGCACGGGCGCAGGGCAAGGTGTGCCACCGGAACTATGGGCACCGGAACCGCAGGAGCACCCCGCCGTCTCAACCTCCGAATCTCGAGGTCTTGTTCTTCGATCCGGCTTGCATCTCCGCAAACCGTAACTCCCGCCGGGCTCCCCGATCGGCTGGGGGAGCCTGGGCAGCCTGTGGCGGGTTCTCATCACCCCGGCCACGAGCCCTGCCTCGGGGACCTCTACCTCGGCCCCTAGCAGGTGGGGGAAACTGAGCTCCCTGACCTTGATTCGACCCTACGGAGTTGCCCTGACTCCTGGTAGTCCGCCTGGCGTCCATCTAGTTAGAACCGCCTGCGAAACCAAGAGTTGGCATATCAGGTCGTATTCAAGGAGAGCTTACTAATGCCGCTTAATTTGGAAATTAAAAAAAAATGAAACATGCGCCTATTCTACTATCAGGCTACTAACATGCTTCCTAACAGGCTTTTCTTTCTCATAACTGAATAAAATAAACTACTAAAGCAATAAAGGCTTACTGAACCGTGAACCGAGCTAACTGCTGATGATGATTGTACATGTCGTGACGATCTTAGGAAGACAACCTGGCGGCTCTGATACCAAATTGTAACACCCTAACTACCTTAGGCGTATTACGTGATTTTTAAACGTACTGTGCAGCTCGTTGCTAATCAACGAGGTTTATGGAAAAACGTGATTAATTAAAATTTTGCTTTTTAATTAAACTTATAAACCATATTACAAAAGACTCGGGATCCCGATTATAAAAATATTTACAAAAAGTTTAACTGTTTAACTGTTACATCAAAATAAAAGTCGTCTAACGACCGCCATAAAAATTCAGCCTTGTCGTCCCGAGGATCGTACGCCGCAGCCTAACCGCCCCGACATGTACAATCTCATAAGCTCGCTCACGGTCCATCGGCCTATAGCCTTGCCTTTACCTACACATGAACATAAACCGTGAGTCGACGTACTCGCAAGAAAAGCATAATAATATCATACATAATTCTAACTGCCGTGTCCAACACGATACTGAGTCCCGCTACTGCCATGTCCAACATGGTACTGAGCCACTACTGCCATGTCCAACATGGTACTGAGTTTTGAACGTTCATAGGGACGGTACTATTGACAAGTATCCTCCTGATCGGTCGAACCGGTCATACTCCGCCGCCGGTCATACTCCAAAGATGTACCGACGGGATAGGTCAATAGGACCGAACCACCAACCAAATGTCACTGACGGTCGAACTTGGCCATACTTCTGGCCGTCGGTCATACTCCACTCGTACCGACGTGACAGGGTTGGATGGTTCGAAGCCTATATACATAACTAATGTAATCTAGCAGGCTTCCTACATGCACGCTAAACATGTAATCTACATATGCATACTGTTATACTAATCTTACCTGGATTCCGATTTCGTGTGCCGTCAACCCGACCGGAACCGAAGCCGAGCGCGGACATCGGCTCCTAAACCATAAAAATCACAACGCTATAAGTGACACGCTAAATCACTTCCCGGGGACTAAAACTAGGAACTAAAAGTTTCCCTATCGATAAAAAGCATGGCAATACCCCTAAAAACATAAAAATGAGGAAAACTAGGGTCCCTGAATTTTCCCCAACCAGAGACCGTTGCCCAACCGGAATTCCGGTTCTGGAAAATTCAGAACCCTCATCCGGAATTCCGGATGCACAACCGGAATTCCGGTTCCTCGCAGGCAGCAAACCAAATTTTTCATAACTCGATCAATTCAACCCCAATTGGTTCCAAACTTTCCACACCTGTTCTATACCTTCCCTAGAACATTTCTAAGGCCTCAAACTAACCCAGAAACCACAGAATCAAAAATCACCATTAAAGCTCAAGCTTTGAGTTCTAAACTCAAACTTGAGCAATTCCCACAAACATGCATTCAAACCTAGTTAATTCTACTCAAATATGCATGAAATCACCTCTGAAAACGATTAGAAACTACAGCAACAACACAATAACAGAATCACTATATTTTCCTCCAAAAACCACATTTTTGCATAGAAAATTCAAAGCTTTAAACAATCTATCCAATATGCTTTCAAAATCACTTAAACAACCCTAATCTAACATGCTTAAACTCAGAAACAACAACCAGATTTCAGCAGCAACAACAACAACAATTCAAGCATGCATTTCATCAATTTTCATCATAAATTTCAAGAAAAACAAAGTAAGAAACTAAAGCCAAGAAATACCTCAATGAAAATCACTTTGATCTTGCTAAACCACTTGAATTAACCAAGCAAAACCCAGCCCTTGCACAGCCAAGCTTTGGCCGAAAAGAGAGAGAGAGAGAGAGCTTTGAGTGTTTATTTTTCTAACTTTTCCAACTTTGAATTTTTTTGAGAAAAATGAATAAAGTTAAGTAATATAAACCAATTCCATTTCAGCCAAATAACAATTAAAATAAACATTTAATTTTCAAATAAAAAGTCACTAAAAGACAAAAAGTCATTGGGGCAAAAAGACCATTTTGCCCCTCCACCAAAAAAATCACATAACTCATACTAAAGGGGTATTTTTGGGAAATTCTAAATTCCCGGCCATTCCCGACATTCCCAATGTCTAAAACCCGTCCCCAAATTACTAACATACTAAGTTGTGATTTCTACTGAGCCAAACGCCGAGTTCCAAAATACCGGGCACCGGAAATGCAAAATATGCAAGCTACTGAACAACATAAATAACAGTATAATAATTATTTAAATAGCTATAAATAATTCCATAATTAATCATAAACAACTGCTAATTTCCAAATTAACTAAGCGGGCTTTACACACTCTATTTAAGATGGTACTCAAATCTTTGTGAAAGACTGTGTAGAAAATGAGTTTGCAAATTCAAGAAAGAGACTCAAGTTTATTACTTGGCAATAACCATGCTACAAAAGAGAATTAAGGGTTATAGTTATTGAATAGAAGGAGACATTTAATTTTGTTGTAACCAAGATAAGGATTTCTAGTATCTTATCTGTTATTTAATCGTTTTATGAATTTCATATTTTAGGATGTTAGATTATTTATGTGATAATCAAACATACATGTTAATAAATTAAGACCTTGGTAAAATAAGTTCTAACAAAAACTTGTAATGAATATATAGAAAGTATGAAATAACTTATGAACTTAAAGAAGACAAATGATTTGTAGAGAAAATGGTGCTTGTATTGATAATATGATGTTCTCTTGCTACAAATTTTTCATCCATCTCTTTAATGGAGTGAATAGGCATTTATAGTTGAGCTCTATTAGCCTTTCTTACAAGCAGAAGCCTATGTGCTCCCAATGGAAGACCATGTACTACTCTAATGGAGTCAGGTGGCAGTAGAACAGAAGTAGTGGTGGTTGGGTGTCAAGTCGTATGGGCAACACTTTGTGAGCCCTTGGGCGAGGCACCTCTTTGTGAGGCCCTCAAGTGAGGCACCTCTAGGTGGTGCCCTTGAGCAAAGCACCTCTTTGTGAGGCTCTCGCGTGAGGCACTCCTAGGTGGTTCCCTTGAGTGAGGCACCTCTAGGCGGTTCCCTTATGTGAGGCCCCTCTTCGTGAGCCTTTGGGTGAGGCATCTCTTTGTGAGGCCTTGAGCGAGATGCCTCTAGGTGGTGTCGTTGGGCAGGTGACTCATGGTAAGTTGAGGGAGCTCTTAGGCAAGCCTTAGGCTACTTGGGTGAGCCTTGGGTCTCTTAGCGAATCTTGGATTTCTTAGGTGAGCCCTTAAGTGAGACATGGTATTCTTATGGCGAGTTGATAAACTAGCTTCCTCTAACAGACATGTAGACGGTCTCAGCAGGAGATGGTGAGGCATCAAAAGTGGGGAACTACCCTCCTCGAGATGGTCACAAACTGGAGGAGAATCATGACGAAAACCTTCTTGAAGAAGATGACCAAGAAGGTAATGATGAGGACGAAAGGGATGACTACGATAATGACTATGATGATAACTAGAGTAATTTGTGACATAAATATCGAAGTTTAACTCTCAGTTGCAGATAAATACCTAAGTTTAATTTTTAACGGTAATAATACATATTGACATCATTTTTGGTAAACAACGTGGAGTCAAATAAACGACAATATAAGTGTTTGAATAATGAAAATAAGAAAGAGCAATAAACAACACAGAATTATCTTTTTTAGGATTAAGATCAATTGGTCTAAGATCAACTAAGTAATATTGTAAAGACCACTTAATTTTAATATGAAAATTTAGCAGATAATTAGGACTTAAGTATAAAATTAGCTTCCTAATTATGATTTATGAATTTATAGAGATTTATTTGAATTCTAGGTGTGTTATTTATTCTATATATGGAATTTTATGTTTTTCATATTTTATGTCCGACAACATTGGAATGTGATGTTTGGACAATAGAATCATATTTTCTTATGGTTTGGCATTTTAGTTTTAGTTAGGCAATATAGTTAGACATTGAGAATGTCGAGATTAGGTGAGGTATTGTGAAGTGACTATTTTACCCCTAGGCCACTTTAGTTATTAAGCTTTATGTAAGGGGCATTATTGTTATTTTATTTAAGTGTTGAGGGTTAGGTGGGTCCCTCTCATGTTGGCTGCTGGCCACTTAGGGATATCGGCATTATTGAATTTTGTTTCTTTAGTTGGAAATAAGAAGATTTATCAAAAAGAGGAAAAACAGAAAATTGGATTTTTAGCTCTCTCTCTCTCTTACTTCTGTTTAGCTGGGAACTAAGGATGAAATCAGTTTTGTTCTGCAATTTAAAGGGGAAAATAGCAAGGTTTTAGTGATTCTAATCTAATGTAAGCTCCCATGCTCACCCTTTTGTGATTTCTTAGGTTTCAAGTTAAGTTATGCATGATTTTAGAAGTAGGGTTTTGTGATGTTTAAGGATATTTGATTTTGTATATAGAACTTAAATTAAAGTTATTTAAGTTGATTTACAATAGGTTTGATGTTTGGTGTGGTGATTGAGCAAGGTTTGAGTTGATGAGCTTAAGCTTTGCTCTCTAATGGTGATTTTTGCTTCAAGGGTTATTCATTGGTTTTATTATATGATTTCTATTTATTATGACGTAATTAGGTGTTTTGGAGGTTCTTATGAAATTTGGGGTCGAATTGAATTATTTGCAAGGAGTTTTATGTTTCCTGCATTGAACCGGTCGACTAGTTCAGTGGGACCTGTAGGAACTGGAATTCTGGTTGGTCCCCAAGAAACCTCACAGAACTGGACTTTCAGTTGGGGAACCGGTCTGCTGTTTTGGGAAGTTTAGGGAACCCTAATTTTCCCCCCTTTTGTAATATTTATGGTATTGCCATGTTATCCATCGATAGGGAAACTTTTAGTTTCGATTTTAAGTCTCCGAAAAGTAATTTAGCGTGTCACTCATCAGTTTCACAAAGATTGTGATTTAGGGGCCTATAAATCGTCGAGCAGCAGTTCCACTCAGGTTGAACGACAGACTTGAATTCAGAAACGAGGTAAGACTAGTGTAATGATATGCATGTGTGTTTACATGTTTAGCGTACATGTTTTTTAAGCCTGTTAGATTACATCGATAGCGGTATCAATATACGTAGATTTATATTGGATGCTGATAGATGTATTTTTGGCTTAGATACCGATCGACGCTATCACATCGGTACGGCTAGAGTATGACTAGCGTACCGAGTGTAGGTTGATAGTATTATCGTACGAACATTTTAGCTAGACTCAGTACCGTGTTGGGCACTGGAATAGGGTTATGGTTGGGTGTATTGGCGCTTGCTTATAATTTGAGTTATAGTTATGTTATTGATTATGCTTTTCTTACTCAGTCTATCGACTCACAGATATTATTTGCATGTGTAGGTAAGGGCAAGGCTAATGTTGAGCAGTCGTGAAAGCGAGCAGATGAAGATTGTGCATGTCGAGGCAGTTAGACTTGGAGTGTACGATCTTTGGGACAACTAGACATATTTTGTATAGTCGTTATGTGGCAACTTTTGTATTAAATACCAGAAACGGTTGTAAATATTTTATACTCGGGATCTTGGTTATATATATGTTATTTATTTTGGTATTTATAAGTATTTAAATAAGGTTTTAAATATTCACAATTTTCAATAAACTCGTTGATTAGCAACGAGCTGCAGAATTATGTTAAAATCACGATAGCACGCCTAAACTAGTAGGGTGTTACAAATATTGATTTGGAAAAGATATGAAGCTAAGTTTATGATATTTTTTCTACTTTCAATATCGATTCAGTTCAATGTCAATCTTATATATCTGATCCAAGTTTAGTTTGTTAATGCCTTGAAAATAACATTCCACTTAGCCAAGTGTAAGTGAACCACATTGCTAATTATCACGTCAGTGTAAGTATAACTGAATATAATTTTCTTTTAAACTAAAAATATATACATATTATGTTAAAAAAAAACAAAATTGGGATGCTTCAATAAAATTTTGGAATATTAATATAGTTTATTTAATTATTTTTACAAATATTTAAATTTTCTCATATTTTTCTCATCAATATTTAGATTTGATTATAATTTTTCCCCTATAATTGTTCATTTTTTTTTACCATAAAAATTGAAGCAAAAATATAATTCACATATTTTTGTAAATAGGTGAGAGTCATAAATATGAAAAACTTCTCTATAATCAATCATGTTACAAATCCCTAAAAATAACGTGAAAGTGATTTTCTAAGGTTACATTTGGTAACATTTTAATTTTTTAATTACAAAATGAAAGTAAAATTTTTGTTTTTAAAAATTTTGTTTTTGAAAAATAAAAATGACATCTGTAACCACTTTTGTTTTTCAATTTTAAAAACAGACTATAAAAGTGTGTCCTATAAAGTTAATTTCTTTTTTTTTTAATTTTATTTGAGACGGGTCTAAGTTTGTAGTCGGATTTGGGTTCGGGTTAGAGGTCAGGTTCAATGCTAGGGTTGTGGGGAGAATTTGGATCCGAGTCTGGTCGGAGTTCAAAATATTAATTAAGAAAAAAAAACTATTTAAAAATGATTTTTTTTTTAATTTTTAAAATTTTGATTCTTAATTAAAAAATTAAAAAATAAAAGCAGTTTTATAGAACATGTGTTTAAAAAATATTTTTACTTTTTTAATTTTAAAAATAAAAAATTGATTAAAAAAGTGTTATCAAACACCACTTAAATATTTTTAAAATAAAAAATATAATATCCTAGTGTTTGGTTTGATAAATTCAAAAATGTTAACAAAATATACGAGACTGGTTTTGAGTTTAACTATTAATTCGTTATTAATAACATATAACCAACAAAATGAGAAAGTGATGATCATATTATTTTATTCTAAATTTATAAGATACTATTGTTATTGAATAATCAGAAGAGGAAGAAAGTAAGAAAGAAATAAAAAATATATATTTAATATGTACTGGTAATTTCGGTTGCCTGTTTTGAAATAGTAAATGTCCCTATATATCTATTCTAAATTGATCAATGGTCAGATAACTATTAGTTTTATTTGGATGGCTAGAAATGAATGAGGGATTACATCTTTCATTTTGAACTGAGGAATTACATAAGACCCCTACATATATATACATTTTAGTCCCAAGAATTTCTATTCAAGAATACATTTAGAATTAAATAAATTATTTTTTAATTGAAAGGTTATAACTAAATAAAATTGCAGTAGAAAAAAAAATTAAAATAGAAAAAAATATCAATGTACCAATAATAACAATAAACAATCATTAATACTATATCATAATAGAATTATTTTAGAGTAAATGTAATATTTATACATGTACAACTATTAGAATAAAATTATTAATTTTACGTAAATAAATTTAAAAAATACTAGCAAAAAGCTACGTGCGAGGCACGTATACTAAATTTTATGCTAGTTTTTTTCTATGTTATTTGAAAGTGATACAATTAAAAATTAAAGAAAAACTATTATTAGTTATTAGGTGAGATTATTATTATGTGTATCTAAATATTATAATTTATAATGTTGTCAATTAAAAGTGAATACCGAATGTAATATATATTAGTGTTTAAGAAAGCTTGATGATTTAAATATGTTCTCAAGTTAATCCTAAAATAAATTAAAAATTGATGTTCCAATACTTGAAGAAACATTACTTAAATGGATGTAAGATAAAAAGAAAATTAAAAATCAATCTCTAAATTGTTGATAATTGAAGATAGCATTTGTCTAAAAATTGTAGATAAGAAAACTAATGATAGTCGTTGGTGGATTTCAATCTTCATTTTCTTCGATAGAAACAACAGTGTAATTTTTATATTTTATACTTTTCATTCTAGCCGGGTCCGCATACATCTGGATTGTCCATTTTTTTCGTTGATAAATTGAATATGGTAGTATCGACAAAGCGGCGGTGTTCCTGCAAACAGTGATGTATTTTCATTTAAGATGATTAGACATGGTGTGCATAGTTTATTTAATTAAAAAAATCGACTTATGAAAGGCATGTAAAACTATTTATTTTTTTAAAACTACACCACTGCAGTATATTTCATTCGTTGGGCAGCAGTACACGAAAATATTTTTTCCACAATATCTGCGAACATGACAGCAAATATGTAAAATACATAATAAGATTGTTAGTATCTTTTTTTATCTTAACTTAATTTCAATAACATCATATATTTTTTGTAATATACCGTGGTGCAGGAAATCTTTTCTGGTCGCATGTTGACTTGTCACATATAATTTTTTCATTGCGATTGTATAAAAATAGATTGAAATAGAATGGAATAAATTCATGATTCAGAGTTCATGACAGTAATAATATATATATATATTTGTTATTTTTGTTTGTTAAATTTAAGACATTTTTTTACATTGTAGATGTTTTTTAAAAATATTTATATATATACATATTACACTTACATATTTTAGATTGTTTTATAGTTGTCCATGTTCAATGAATCTAAACAAAATAAGAAAGCCACAGTTCACACTCATCGTATGTAATATTAATTAACAATTATACAACAATCATTTCACTTCTCAGTTCTCAGCCTAAGAATTGGTACCAGAAAGGTCTTACCAACCAACCTCCACGTTAATCTACAACAGCAATGGGAACGGAGTTTGACCTGGCATCCATTCAAGCACCAGAGCACAGGCCTAAGCCCACAATCCTCGAAGTCCAAGGAATACCATTGATCGACCTTTCCACCGGGCCCATCGATGACCTCGCAAGGGAGATCGCCAGTGCCTGCAGAAAGTGGGGGTTCTTTCAAGTGATCAACCATGGAGTTTCGCCTGAAAGTCGACGGAAGATTGAGTCAGCGGTGAGGGAGTTCTTTGCGAGGCCATAAGAAGAGAAGATGAGAGTGAAGAGGGACGAGGTCAGGGTTTTGGGATACTACGATACCGAATATACCAAGAACGTTAGGGATTGGAAGGAGGTATTTGATTTTGTGGTGGAGGATCCAACATTTGTTCCGGCGACGATAGATTCTGATGATCACAAAGTTACCACGTGGCATAATCAATGGCCCGATCAGAATCCTCATATGTTTTAGTGCTTTTTTCTTTTATTTTTATTGACTACACATAAAGTGGGGTTGATGAATGATGATGATGATAACATTGTGATTTGTGATTCATAATACCTTAAATATACATTGTCCGATTTTCCCTAGGAATCATATCAAGCTCTCTTCTAATAAAGATGTGTCCTGCGTTTTATAGGATTTATTTTATTAATTTTATTATATATAAATAAAAAGTGATCCATGAATTTCTCATAAACAATTTTATTATATATAAATAAAAAGTGATCCATGAATTTCTCATAAACCATTTTATTTTTAATATAAATAAAAAGTCACCCATGAATTTTTCATAAACCAAGAATTCTGTTATATAGGCACACTTTATATAGAATAGATATGTATATATATTTTATTAAGATGTAATTATTCTTATATATAGAGGTATATTTTGTTAATACGGGAATAAATTTTTTTATAATTAATTACAATTTAAAGGTTATTTTTATTTTGTAGCTCCAACTTATTATACCACAGGTGATTCACCACAAGAAATAGTCCCTTTAGCTCCATCTCACCCTATGGTTACTAGAGCTAAGGAAGGGATTTTCAACCCAATGTTTATGTAGGTCAATCTCAATGGAACTGCGTGATAATTAATGAAGAGCCTACAAGTGTAGAAGAAGTATTCAAATACGGTGGCTAGAACAGGACCGTATCTACGAAAATGATAGCTCTCAAGAGGAATGGAACTAGGATTTTGGTTCTAAATATTGAAGGAATGAAAATCATTCGAAATAAGTGGGTATACAAGGTTAAGTTGAATGCTGAAAGTACCTTTCAAAGATACAAAGCTAGGTTGGTCGTAAAGGGGTTTAATCAAAGACGAGGAATTGATTTTGGTGAGACTTATAGCCCTATTGTGAAGGCCTCCACAATTTGAATCACACTTATTACAGTTGTTGCTAAGGCCGAGGAGATAAGGCAACTAGACATAAATAATGTATTTCTAAATGGGGAGCTGCAAGAAGATCTTTACAGGGAGTGTTGTAATTAAGACACATGTGAATTGGTAGTTTGCCACATCATCACAAACTATCCTATCCAACTAATTTGGTTGGCATCGAAATCAGTTGCAGCCGTACACCTAAATAGAGAATTCTTGCTCACTGATTTAGCGGGAACTTAGTTTTATGATTTGTTATTGCTGAGAGAGAGCTTGAGAAAACAGAAAATGGAGATTGTAAAAGTGTTTATGGAGGGATGTTAAAGGGAGTGTCCATTCATGAAACGGCTTCCCTCATGTGAGGATTTACTGTAATTGTCTCTGTATTGTAATTGATTCATCTTGCTGGTTTTATCTCTCTCTCTCTCTCTCTCTCATTGATTGTAATCAAAGCTAATTCAGCAATAAATATTCTTCTTCATGTTCATAATCCAGTCTTATGGTTTCTTGGTGAATTCGATTTCGCATTCATTCTTTACAGTACATTATTCTTGATCTCTGTTGATCCTTTATATTGCTCTGTTATTGTTTGTTAATTGTTGTTTTCAGCATTGTTCCTGCACAACAAATGGTATCAGAGCCAAGGTTGGCTTAATCAATCCAAGAACTGCTCGATTTCAACACAGAGAAACCAAGAATGTCAATGGCTAAATTCGAGATGGACAAGTTCACTGGTAAAAATGACTTCGGGCTATGGAGACTGAAAATGAGGGCTATGTTGGTGCACCAGGGACTGTATGAAGCTCTTGATGCAGAAGCCATGAAAGCCATTAAAGATGAAAAAAAGAAGAAAGAGATTCAGATCAAAGCTCACAGTGCTATCTTGTTGAGTCTTGGGGATGAGGTTCTGGGAGAAGTCTCTGAAGAAGAGACTGCAGTGGGCCTTTTATTGGGTTTTGTGCCCTAAATAAAACCCATTTCAATATAATCAGATTTACTTATTAATAAAGATCAGAAATAACATTTTATGTTGCATGGTTCAAATGATTTATTTCATGATTATATATATAATTTATGAATTCTATTTAAGTCCAGAACATATGAATTTGTTAAAGATTATAGTGTTGTCAGCACAGTGGAATATAATCTTAATAATATGTTCGAAATTTTATTCCCTGATTTGTCAGAACACTGGATTTAGACTGACATGGTATCATCAGTGATAGGTATTCTTACACCTTGGAAAAGTGTTATGTCCTTTCCAGGACATTGGCAAAGTTTACCAGTATCGGATGTATGGAGTATACATGGGAAGGGACCGATATTGAACTTTGATTTGATATATTAGAATTTACCGTAATATCTATTCAATTCAATATCACCTGTTGATCCTAGATCAAATGATCTTAATCCTGATATGATTAGGTTCAATCTCAAGAGTTTTATTCGTGTTCTTTGATTTGTTAGTTAAGCCTACTTTTGCGTCAGGGTGATACGTACATTTTGGGAACATGGTAGTGCAATTGAGTGGGAGCGCTAACATAAATATGGAATCTATAGCTTCTATTTGGCGAATAGAAAGTAAAGGATGATTTCCTTCGAGCTTAACCAAACGAAAATAAATGGTGGAGTACTCATTTCACTTAGCTGGTATATCATTTATACAGGGTTAAGTGTTTTAAGGATAAAATACATTGTAGGGTGTTACGGTAATTTAATCCCTTTACAGTGTAGATCATCTATATAGAGGATCATTGATCACATTAGGATTATAACAATGGATAACTAATGACGTGTCTATATCATGGAAGATATAGAGCGTTCTATATGACTGAGAGTGCAATTCCAAGTTCTAAGAGTGGATTCAATAAGGAATTAATAAGTTAGGGAATTTACTTGGTAAATTCGGTTCGACTTATTGGAAGCTCGGTTATATAGACCCATGGTCCCCATACTAGTTGAGACCATATTGCTTGTTTGACTTAGTTAATTGATTTTAATTAATCAATTATAATTATAAAAGTTAGACTATGTCTACTTTATGAATTTTCACTAAGCATGGGTAAAACAGTAAATAGAGAGTTTAAAGGGTATATTTATTAATTGGGAAACTTTGATTAGTTTTATTAATAAATAAAATAAATGATAATATATTATTTAATAATTAATTATAGTTATTAAATAATTAGATTTGACATTTATGTGGTTGAATGAGAAAATTGGCAATTTTGGAGAATGGGAAACTATGAATGATAAAATAGGAAAGTTGCAAAAGTGAGAGGCTTGTTTCCATTTTTATATGGCCGGCCACTTTGCTTCCCTTTTATCATTTTATTTTTCATTTTTAAATGCCAAGTAAATCAACCTTAACCTTGTGTTGTATTTTATAAATAGAAGGTAAAGGCTTCATGTTTCACACATAATTAGATCTTATTCTTTTCAGAGGGAATTCCTGAGCCACCACTTTCCTCTCTCTTTTCTTCTCTGTTTTCGAAATCCCTTGAGTGAATGAGTAGTGCGCACACACACCAAGTGGTACCTCAATCATAGTATGTAAGACTAAGGAAAATCAGCATCAAAGAAGGAGAGAAAGAGATCCAAATTTAGATCTTGATTATGCTCTGCTACAGAAAGGAATCAAGGGCTAGAGATCTGAATGGAAGGAGTCATAACATTTCGCTGCACCCACTGTAAGGTTTCTTAAACTCTTATGTGTTTATTTTCATTGTTTTATAATTCATATTAGGGTGTTAATGAAACATACTTGTTAGTAAATCTAGATCCTATTAAAATATTTCCAACACCTTTGTGGTAAGTTAGCTAATATTTACCTTAAGAAATCTTAAGCTAACAAATGATACTTAAAGAAAAAGCTCTATACTTTAAGAATTGATGAAAGTAAAGAGCTAAGAAAGCATCTTGATGAATTCAATAGAATTATTCTTGAAGTGAATAATATTGGAGTCAAGATAGATGATGAGGATCAATGTATAATTTTACTCTCTTCACTACCACAATCTTTTGAACACTTTGTTGATACAATATTATATGCAAAAGGATCCCTAACCATGGCCGATGTCAAGTCTGCACTC
Source organism: Cannabis sativa (assembly GCF_029168945.1). NCBI lineage: Eukaryota > Viridiplantae > Streptophyta > Magnoliopsida > Rosales > Cannabaceae > Cannabis > Cannabis sativa. The sequence continues at coordinate 22,641,060 of NC_083607.1, forward strand.
AACTCAAAGGAGATTCAAAAGAAGTCAGATGACAATTCTCATCTCAGTGGAGAGGGGCTGTTCACCAAAGGCAAACCAGATAGAAAGAACCATCACAGCAAGTCCAATAGCAATCATCAAACCAAGTCTAAGTTCAAATCAGGAAAGAAATGTTTTTAATGTAGAAAAGAAGGGCATTTCAGGAGTCATTGCAGGGCATTCAAAGCAAAGCTTGCCAAAGAAGAAGGCAAGAAACAAGGAGAAGCTGACATTGCTTGCGTAGATTACATGTCTGCTGATGTATTAGTTGTTTCAAGAAGATCATGTGAAGAAGAGTGGATCTTGGACTCGGGTTGTTCATTCCACATGTTTCCCAAAGCTAAAATGTTCAGTGATCTCAAGAACATCTCAGGTGGGACTGTTATTTTGGGAAATTATAAAGCTTCCAGTGTGCTTGGCGTTGGATCTGTCATGATCACTATGTTTGATTGCATATCAAGGACACTTAAGAATGTCAGATATGTACCTAATTTGAAGAGAAACCTGCTGTCAATAGGTATGTTGGACAGCATTGGTTGCATCATCAAGGTGGATGGTGGAACCCTTGTGATATCAAAGGATTTCACACCTGTGATGAAAGGAGAATTAAAGAATGGTCTATATTCTTTAATTGCCAAGACTGTGATGGGGAATGTTGCACCTGCCATAATAGATCAAGAGATTGATCAAACCAGTCTTTGGCACCTTAAACTTGGTCATGTAAGTTAAAGGGGTCTACAAGAACTTGAGAATCAGGGACTGTTGAAAGGAAAATTGAATGGGAAGTTGCAGTTTTGTGAGGACTGTGTTTATGGGAAATGTTGCAAGGCTAAATGCTCTACAGGTCTACACATCAGCAAGGAGCCCTTGAACTACATTCACTCTAACTTATTGGGGTCGTCAAGGATTAAAACACTCGGGGGAGCAAGCTATTTTCTTAGCATTATAGATGATTTTTCAAGGAAGGTATGGGTGTTTCTCCTTAAGTCTAAGGATCATGCATTCAATACTTTTGTCACCTGGAAGAAGCTTGTTGAGAATCAAACTGGAAAGAAGTTAAAGAAACTCAGAACAGATAATGGTCTTGAGTTTTGCTCAAACCAGTTTACTGAGTTTTGCAAGAAAGAAGGCATTGATAGACATAAAATAGTGCCCAAAAATCCTTAGCAAAATGGGTTAGCTGAAAGGATGAATATGACTCTAACTGAGAGGGTCAGATGCATGCTTCACAGTGCTGGACTTGACAGACCTTTCTGGGGTGAAGTTGTGAAGACAGCTAGCTATCTCATTAATAGGTGTCCATCAGCAGCCATTGGATTCAAGACCCCATAAGAAAAATGGACAGGGCATCCACCAAGCTATGAACACCTTAGGGTGTTTGGATGCACTGCCTATGCCCACATAAGACAAGATAAGCTTCAACCAAGAGCCTCGAAATGTTTATTTCTAGGCTATCCAGATGGAGTGAAAGGCTACAAACTATGGTGCATGGTACCAGGTTACAAGAAATGTCTACTAAGCAGCGATGTTGTCTTTAGAGAGGAAGAGATGGCTATGAAATCAAAGACAAATACAAAACCAGATGAAAATTCTAGTGCAGAACCAACTGGGTTTGAGGTGGATGCAGGCACTACAGATCAGACACAAGATGAACAAGCTGCTGATCAGGTTCAAACAGAAGAACCTACTCATGTAGAGGCTGACATGGATGCTGATGATTATCAGCTCAGTAGAGATAGAGAGAGGAGGGTGCATAAAGCCCCTATTATATTTGGTTTTGCTGATTTCACAGCTTTTGCACTTGCAACTACAGAAAAGCTAAACAACTCAGAACCTGAAACCTATCAAGAAGCAATGACATGTAAGGATAGCAAGAAATGGAACAAAGCTATTGATGATGCGATGCTATCCTGGAAGAAAAACAAAACATCTATTGTTGTCAACAAACCAGAGGGACAAAAGCTTGTGGGATGCAAATGGCTATTCAGGCACAAAGAAGATGAAACCGGTAATGGAGAAGTAAGGTACAAAGCTAGACTAGTTGCCCAAGGCTTCACTCAAAAGGAAGGAACTAATTTTACTGAAATTTTTGCACCTGTTGTGAAGCAAACATCCACAAGGGTCATGATGGCTAAAGCAGGAAAGTATGACCTTTAGATTGATCAAATGGATGTTAGAACAGCATTCCTACATGGCGAACTTGATGAAAAGATTTATATGACACAACCAGAGGGATTTGACAATGGGAATCCTAATCAAGTATGCCTACTGCTCAAGTCACTCTATGGTTTGAAACAGGTCCCTAGACAATGAAATTTGAGGTTTGATGAGTTCATGAAGACCCTTGGTTTCAGTCAAAGCAGTTATGATTCTTGTGTTTACTTTAATCAACATGTCTACCTACTGCTGTATGTAGATGATATGCCATTAATTGGCAAAGACAGATCTGAGATAAATAAGATAAAAGAAAAGCTTAATGCAGAATTTGAAATAAAGGACCTAGGATCAGCTAAGAAGATCCTAGGCATTGACATCAAAAGAAACAGACCCCACACGATTTTATTATCTTAGAACGGATACCTAAAAAAGGTGCTAACCAGGTTTGGAATGGAAAATGCCAAACCTGTTTCAACACCATTATCTCATCATTTCAGACTTTCAAAGGAGCAATCATCAAAAATAGAAAGAGAAAGATCTGATATGGATTGCGTACCATATGCAAATGCTGTTGGCAGCTTAATGTATTCCATGGTCTGTACCAGACCTGACATTGGGTATGCAATGAGCATGGTTAGTAGATTTTTTACAGATCCTAGGCAGAAACATTGGTTTGCTCTTAAATGGACTCTGAGGTACATCAAAGGCACCCTAAACATGGGAATTATGTTCGGAAAAGAGTCATTTGCCAAAGAAATTGTTAATGGTTGTGTGGATTCTGATTATACTAGTTGTATAGATACAAGAAGGTCTCTCACTGGCTATGTGTTCACTGTGTTTGGTGGCTGTGTAAGTTGGAAATCAACACTGCAAAAGGTTGTGGCATTATCTTCAACAGAAGAAGAATATATGGCTGCCACTGAAGCAATGAAAGAGGCACTATGGTTGAAGGGATTCACTAGTGAACTTGGGCTCAACTATGATGATATAACAGTGCACTGTGACAACCAAAGTGCACTTCATCTCATGAAAAATCCTATGCATCATGAGAGGTCTAAACACATAGATATAAGGCTGCACTTCATCAGAGACATAGTCACTAGCAATCAGGTCCATGTCAAGAAAATCAATACAGATCACAACCCTGCTGACATGCTTACCAAGTGTGTCACTTTGGACAAGTTTAGGCATTGCCTAACCTTACTTAACATTGAAGAATGTTAAAATTCACAAACTTTATTTTACCTGTGTCTCAATTAAGGTGGAAATTGTTGTAATTAAGACACATGTGAATTGGTAGTTTTCCACATCATCACCAACTATCCTATCCAACTAATTCGGTTGGCATCAAAATTAGTTGCAGCCTACACCTATATATAAATTTATTTCTCATTGATTTAGTTGGGACTTAGTTTTATGATTTGTTATTGATGAGAGAGAGCTTGAGAAAACAGAAATAGAGATTGTAAGAGTGTTTAAGGAGCGATGGCAAAGGGAGTGTCCATTCATGAAATAACTTCCCTCATGTGAGGATTTACTGTAAATGTCTCTGTATTGTAATTGATTCATCTTCCTGGTTTTATCTCTCTCTCTCATTCATTGTAATCAAAGCTAATTTAGCAATAAAGATTCTTCTTCATGTTCATAATCCGGTCTTATGGTTTCTTGGTGAATTCGATTTCTTATTCATTCTGTACAGTACATTATTCTTGATCTCTTTTGATCCTTTATATTGTTTTGTTATTGTTTGTTAATTGTTGTTTTCAGCCTTGTTCTTGCACAGCAGGGAGCAACCTCAATGCTTTTGTAGATGAATCAAAACAAAATTAAGTATGTAAACTTACCAAGTCCCTTTATGGTTTGAAGCAGGCACCAAGGGCCTGGTATGACATGTTGAAAGCTACTCTCATAACCTGGAACTTTAAGAACTACAAGGTAGATTCATCCTTATTTTTTTTTTTTACAAAGTTCTAGGTTTAGTTATCATTGTTTTAGTCTACGTGGATGATGTTAATGTGATAGGTAACAACACTACCAAGCTGAATCAATTAATTAATAAGCTGCATCCTATGTTTGCCATGGGAGATCTAGGGCTCTTGCATTACTTCCTTGGAATCAAAGTTCATAGAGATGAGACTGTCCTTCATCTTAACCAAGGCAAGTATGTTCAAGAACTCTTGGTCAGAACTGGGATGATGCACCTTAAACTGTGATCAACTCAAATGGCAGTCAACAAACCATTGTCAAAAATAGATTGGGAGCCCCTTAACAATCCAACTGAGTACAGGAGCATTATTGGAGGCCATCAATATCTAACACACACTAGATTGGACCTCTCTTTTACAGTCAATAAGCTAAGTCAGTTTCTATAGACTCCTACTACAATACACTAGACTACTGTGAAGAGGTTTTGAGGTAGTGAAAGGGCACTGTATACCACGGTTTACACATTAAAACATCTAATAGACTTATAATTACAGGTTGTTATTGGGCTTTGTGCCCTAAATAAAACTCTATTTGAATGTAATCTTTTCTATTTAATTATCAATAAAGAACTAAAATTATTTTCATTACTTATTTAGTATGTCATTTTGGTTCATATGATCATTTATATGTTTATTTTATTTTTAAATTCATCCAAATCCTTATCACGTTAATATTCTTGTTTATTGTGTCGTCAGCACAATAGAAAGTAATCAAGATTATGTGATTAAATGTATTCCTAGATTTATCAGTACACAGGGGTTGACTGATATGATAATCTACAACATAGTTTACTTGCACCTTGGATAAGTGTTATATGTCCTTTCCAAGGCATTGGTTAAAGTAAAGCTTGGGTTGGATGCATGGATTATGCATTGGAAGGGACCAATATTAAACTTGGATTAGATATGATAAATTTACCGTAATATCTATTCAATTCAATATCACATAGTTTATCCTAGATCAAATGATCTTAATCATGACATGGTTAGGTTCGATCTAAAGAGTGTTATTTGTGTTCTTTGATTTGTTAGTTAAGCCTACCTTTTGGTCTGGGTGATACGTACATTTTTGGAACATGGTAGTACAATTGAGTGGGAGCGCTAATCATAGATATGGAATCTATAGCTTCTATCTGGACATAGAAGTGAAACGATGATTTCCTTCGAGCTTAGCTAAATAGAGATAAATGGTTGAGTACTCATTTTTAGTGATTATATTTGTTCATTGAAATATCATTTATAGGTGGCTAAGTGTTTTAAGGATAAAATACATTGAAGGGTATAACAGTAAATTAATCAATATGCAATGAAGATCATCTATAGAGGATCATTGATTATTGGGATTATAACAATGGATAATTAATAACATATCTATATCGTGGAACATATAGAGCGTTTTATGTAACTGAGAGTGCAATTCCAAGTTCTATTGTGGATTCAATGAGGAATTAATAAGTCAGTGGATTTACTTGGTAAATTCTAGATCTGCTTTTTGAAAGCTCAGTTATATAGGCCCATGGTCCCCATACTAGTTGAGACAAACTGCTTGTAAGACTCGATTAATTGATTTTAGTTAATCAATTATAATTCTAAAATTAGACTATGTCTAGTTGATAAATTTTTCACTAAGATATTGCTTGATTGTGAAGAAATAGTATTTTATGGTTTATTTGTTAATTAAGAGACTATATGGAGTCTAATTAATAAATATTATGAATTACAATTTTATTTGATAATTATTAAACAAATAGTTTTAGCATTTATAGGGTTGAAAGTGCAAAAATGGTATTTGTGAAAAATAGATAAAATAGTTGAAAAAAATCACAGAAACTAAACTAGTGTAGGGCCCACTATTTGGCCGGACACTAGATGTGTATTTTACTCTATTTTTATCAATTTTTTATTCCAAATAATTCAACCCTAACCCTAGTGGAAATTAGTATAAAAGGAAGGCTATGGTCTCATTATCCAACTAATGCCTCTTAAGCTAAAAACTTAGTTTTCTATCTTGGTTCATGAGACCTCTTCCTTCTTCTTCTTCTATTTTCAAAATACTATAGCGTCTCTTCAGAAACAATTTCAAGCCTTTGTGATTGAGTGCATGCCCAGACATATCAAGTAAGTCCTCAATCATAGTGTGTAAGACTGTAAAAAATTCAAACACAAAAAAAAGTTTCGGGCTCAGATCATGCTGATACTCTGCTACAGAAAGGATACAAGGGTTAGAGATCTGAGCGAAAGGAGTCATTTAATTCCGCTGCAACCAATGTAAGGTTTCTCATACCTTTTATGTGTCTATTTTATATCGTTTTAGAAGTTCATGTTTAGGATGTTAAAAATATACTTGTTAGTAAATCTAGATCCTAGTAAAATATATTCCAACAACTGGCATCAGAGTCATGGTAATTGATTTACTTTCAAGAAATTTGGACTTAAAACAATGTATGTATGATTTGGATGTGATTTATGTTGATCTATGTGTTTTTTATGATTGTTTGATATTTGTAAATTTTTTACGGAAAAATAATTATAATTTTTATTCTGGAACTATTTTTTTGGATAGTATGGAAAAAATTAAGCAATTCACTTTTTTACAGAACTCAATTTTTATTTTATTTGAATTAGTGATGAATTTTTGAAATTTGAAAAAATCTTAAGGATGGTGTCACCCACGTACGCGCGGATCCGAGTGACACTCAGTCACACGTGCATTTGGACAAGGTGCTGTCCGAAGGAACATGGTCAGGGTCGTGTCTGAAGCCCTGTCCACGTGCTTACAAGGCTGCATGCAACCTCCTTGGCCGAGGTTTCTTGGGCAGACACCTCCACCTGCGCGGATGGAATGTAATGCATACCATCTGCATCAAATCCAATTTCTTCATGCTTTTTTATGGAATTAATTTCGAATTTTTTGTGTAATTTTGTATATAGATTTTTTATATTTCATAGTTCAAATCTAATTATTAGAATTAAATTAATTAATATTTTTTTAAAAATTAATTTAAGATATTAGTGATATTTGAACCTTAAAAATAGGTAAAAATCTATCTATTTGCTTAGTTGGTTCTCTTATTTTTTATAATTTGATTATTTTACCTTGTTTTTAAATTTAAGGTGAGATATTTTATATTTTAAATTATTTAAATAATTTTAATAAAATGACCTTATTTAAAATTTAAAATAACATTATTTTAATCAAGATATTTTAATTGTAACAAGATATTTTGCTAACTTTTAAATTTTTTTTTATTTTTTTAAATTAAATTGTAAAATTAGATAAACGATATTTATTTATCATTTTATTTTATTGAATATTTAATTTTATTTTAATAACATGAAATTTAAATAGTTGTTAGCAAATTTTGAAATAGATATTTAGGTTTGTTGAAAATCTAATTTTTTTAAATTTATAGGTTTGATTTTGAAATTAATTATTAAATTTAAATTTTTTTTCTTTTTTTTTTCGAAAATAATTTTTCTTTTAAATTTTCAAAATTATTTAATTATTTAATTAATTTAAATTAAATAAATCATATATCCAACTATCCAACTTGTTACATTCATGTGTGTTTTATATATTTTTAATTATTAATTTTTTTTTATAAATTCTATTATTGTTTGATCTAAATTGACATGGTTAACTTGTTAGTAGATCCAATGATCTGATTTTAACAAATGGTTCAATTGTAAATAGGTCAAATAAATAATTTGTAACAGGTATATTTTGCAATCTCCTTTCATCTGTGTATAAAACTAGTAACATGATAGGATCCATCCAAATCTGTATGCCTGTGTGAGCCTATATGTTTGCTTTGGGCTTAGATGCATATAGGGAGCCCATTTAATTTTGTAATTAAAATGGACTAGGTTGCTAAATAAAATTATCACTTATGATAGATTTTATTTAGGCCCAGTTAGTATTTGGGCCTATTCAATTAATAATAGTTATTCATTTAAGGTTAAATTCCTCTCCTTTGGGCTTTGTGTGAGAGTTAGGGGTCATAGTAATAGGTATGACGTACTCAACCCAGCCCTCCATCACATGAACAACCCCAATTGTGAAGGCCCATTTGCCTCATTTGAATAACTGTACTAGGTTAATTAAACTAGTTTAACCTAATAAAATTTATTAGCAACATAATTAATTTTAACATATATGAAATTAAATTTTCATTCGAACATTTTGAAATTAATTTAACAAAAACACACTTAGTTTGATGAAACTTATTCAAGAAAAACTATATGTATTTTTCTTGTATTTAATTAAATAAAGAAGTTATAACTAATTAGATTCTTCTAGATACTTAATTATTTAATATATCATAAAATATATTTAAGTTGAAAATCAGTTATTTATAATTAATTTTGGATCAAGTTGAATTTGAATATTTTTGAAATTAATAATTAAGTTGAATTTTTCTAGGAAGTTAGTTATTGAGATATTCTTTAAATATTGTTTTAAGTTAAAAATTTGTTAATTTTGGATCAACTTAAAATAGAATATTTTTCAAATTAAGGTGATTAGTTCAAGATACTTAATTTGTTATTTAATTAAATTTTTTAAAAATAATTTAAGTTTAAAATTTTATCATAACTTAAATTAGATATTTTTCAAATTTTTATTTTATTATTTTCGAAATTTTATATATTTATATATAATATTTTCGAAAATTAATTTTTAAAAATTAAATTAAGGTTGAAAATTAATTATTTAATTAATTTTGGATCAACTTAAATTAAGTGATTTTTATTATTAAAATATTTAGACTAAAATAAGTGATTAAATAAAAATACATTTTAAATAATGAGCTTTAATCAAGAGACATTCGATCTTCAATGTTGGTTCTACATAGTTCTTGTTTTAGTGAGTAATCATCCCTAATGGATGAACGTTAATTCATTAGCAATTTAACACCGTAGAATCTAGAAAGATAAGTATTATTTGTAAGTGTTTTATTCTTAGTATTGATCATCCTAATGGCGGCTACTATTAGTAAGACTTACAAAAATATGAAACAATGGTGGAGGCTCATGAAATAAGAATGACCTTGATTCTCGCCTAAACAGGACAACGTTGGATTCTCATTTCGATCGAATAAATGGTTGCTAGAATGTTTGTCCTTTTAGATGAGTTGACTACCCTATTCAATGGATGATATATTTGATTCTCGCCTAAACGGGACACTGTATTAGTTTGTTGAAAACCTCGGAAAATTTGAAATATGTTTTATTTTGTTATTTTTACAAACATATTTGCTATACTTGTTATTTTCAAAACTTGTGTATGAATTTATAGAACCAAATGATTTATTTCTGTTTATTGATATTCGTAGTGTCAAAATGGACAACCCACACCCCAACCCTCTCCTAGTAAATGCCTTTGCAAATGAACTCTATAGTGTGAAAATGCTTCCTAGTAAGAGCATTAATTCACACTTGTTGATGATGAATCAGAAGTTCCAGAAAACAAATTTGTTGGGAATTGATTTATCTAGAGAACAATGAGTTCTATTAATTCTTAATAGTCTTCCTCCTGAGCGTAATGGATTTGTTGTATCTTATATGATCAACAATTTTAACTCATCCGACATGGACAAGCTAGAAGCAGATTTGCGAGCTTATGAACAGAGCTTACGTGCAAGGAGGCCACCCTCCAGTTTTGTAGAACTAAATAAGAGGAAAAGAATTAATGATGAAACTTCTAACAATGTTGTTTCTTTAAGTACAAATTGTGAAATAATTGATAGTAGTACACTTCAATGTTCAAATTGTAATGAGAAGAGACATCAAGAAGAACGATGTCCCAGACTTCTAAATAATTCGAATGAAGGTAATGCTTTTGTTTTTGAATCATGTATTTTGGAGAATGACAAATCCTTCTGGATTGTTGATTCTAGATCTACTAACCATGTTTGTTCTTCATTGCAGCTGCTTGAAACTTGGGATTATTTAAATCTAGGGGAGTTGAAGCTCAGAGTTGGAAATGGCGAATTAGTATCGGTCCAAGCTAAATGAAAAGACCGCCTCAAGTTTCAGAAGAAATTTTTAGTTTTAGAGAATGTTTGGTTTATTCCAATTTTAGTAGAAACTTGATTAGTGTTTCATGTTTACAAATACAATCTTATCAATTGAATTTTTCAAGTTCTATTTGCACAATTTCTCGTAATGGATTTCAATTATGTGTTGCTTACATGGAACAAGGGCTTTTTGTTTTGAGACCGGAAATACAAATTGCACTTAACAACGAACTTTTCAATGTAGCTAAACCTAGAAACCATAAAAGAAAGGAGATCAATAATAATGATGAAACATATCTATGGCATTTACAATTAGGTCATGTTGTCGAGCAAAATTCGCAACACCAAATATATATAATAATATTAATGACAAGAAGAGATTGTTTGAAGAACAACTGGGAGTATTCAACCTATAATGGCGAGTACTCGAGTTGGGAATATCAATGCTTAACAGAAAACTGGAAAAAACAGTTAGACAGAGGATTAAAGTGGTTCAGCCAGATCACAGTCTGCTTAGTCCACTGTAGCAAGAGTTTTTGTAGGTCTCATGTCATGGTGGATCACTCCTTTATATACAAAGCAAGTGTCCAATTAGTTACACAAAGATTACATTTATTGTCAATCCGTTCACACATTGAATTACAATAACTAAACTAATTAACGTAAAAATCAATAAATGAGTAGCAGTTTCTATTCACTAAATGCAGCAACGTATGCGTCTTCTAACGTGCGAGTTGAGTGTTCATATTCTAATGTTAAGCTCACGGGTCCAACACTTAATTAAGTTTAGGATGTCTGCGTTCTTATATAGTCGCCTCTTTGGACATCGTATGACGAGCTGATAGAACCTATACATGCGAGTCTATATCGGTTAATCAAGGCTGTTGGGTCATCGGGACCGACTCGCATTATAGAGAATCGATCTCTATGCTTACGCAAGAATATAGAGAGGATACTCGCACAAATCCTGATATATGCGAATTAGATCCATTCTCTTATCCTGCATAATACAAGTTATAGTTATGCGATTAGACTTTGGTCATACTCGTAATATCTCGCTGACTCTATCTTGGGTGAGGTTTAAACTTCGAGGAGTCTCTTACGGACGTCTCAGCTTTCATTGGAAATCTAAGTACACGTGTCCTCTAAATAAGAGTCTGGTCTCGAGTTTCTAGGTGAGAGAAATCTCACTATAACACATGCCCCTAGTTTCGCGATGTGTCAGGTGCGGTCACAAGGGAAACTATACACGAGAGATAGGTGAAAGGTTGTCACGAGGAGGTGACCTTTTGTTGTCCCTTCGAGGGTTTCAAAAAATGACGGCTGTAATTATTACTTTTTATTGCATTTATGGTGCCACGTCAGAAAACTCCTCGATTTTCGTGTAGGCGTGGCCATTGTTGGCCGTTAGATTGGGAGATTTTAGGCATTCTGGTTGCCACGTGTCATAATCCCAATTAATGAGGGATATGGGTATTTAAACCCTTTGATTCGAATCAAATCCTTCATTTTCCCTCTTGTTCTTAACTTCCCTCTTCCCTCTTTCACAGAGACTTCAAAGAGACTTTCGCATCTTGCCCAGATTTCTACCTTTCTTTCTAAATTTTTCTCAATCTCAGGAGTGATCGAGAGCAATCGCAGGAGCAACTTACCAAAACTAAATGTTAGTTTCGAGTTTCATTGCATTTTCGTTTTTTGTTTGGAGAAAAATGCTTTTTTCAGGGTTTGGGTATTTTGAGGGTTTTTAGGAAGCATGTTTGTAGGAAGCACATATAGGACTATGGTTTTTGGTATGGAACTGGGTAATCTCAGAGAAAATGACCTGAAATTTGTATAATCGTGAACTTTAGGAAGAATGTTTGAATAACCGCATCTTTATCTTTTGAATACACGCGGGTATTTGGATGAACACTTCGAATGCTCGCATATCTGTTCATCCTAGATTTCACATAGACTTTATCACTTCTAGTTGCTGCTTAAAACTTTAGGATTTTGTACTCTGTATATTTTGTTGCGGGAACATTGGTTAAGTCTTTCAAATGGTGAGCGTATCACAATATTCTAATGTTCATATATGCGATTATATGTTCCTTGAAGTACTGTTGTGGAAAATTGTATACGCAAGTGTACACAATCGTAACAAGTAATAAAGTGATAAATCGAGTATCGTCTCCACAGGGATTGAAAATTGGAAATTAATTTATAAACTAATTACTCACAAATTGGTTTCAACAAAAATAAAATAAAGTGACGAGAATATGTAAAAAATTAACACACACAAACTATGAAGAAAACAAGCTAGAATTATTAAATTGGCTTAAAAATGCAAAATTGATATAAATGGTGCTAATGAGTATTGTTGTAAATTGATAATGTCAACTAGGAATTTAAAATGTTATAATCTTTTTTCCAAAGTGTTTATGGTTTGATTCTCTAATTAATTAACATATTCCTATGCCCAATTAATTTTAAGAATACCAATTTAAGCACAATTCCATCAAGTCATACATGGTAAATAACATATTCCTATGCCATTTACAAACCACATTTTTCCAAAGTGATATTCATGCATCATTCAAGCAATTCCACTAACCCTATTTTTTCAAAAATCAAGATTAGCTACTACTTACTAATGGTGATCAAGCAAAAGTAATCAATTGCACAATAAACACACTTGAATGAACAAAACCAATTTTCTAAAACATAGCAATGAAATATCAAATCACAATTCAAGTCAATAAAATAATTCTAGCAAAAAGAAAATTAACTCATAATAGATTGTGCAAAAATTACAAAGTTTAAAAGAAAAGAGAGATAGAAATAAAAACTCATTTGGAGCTTGTCACAATACTCCAAGTTCCTCTTCCAAATTTCTCTTCTTCTTCCTCTTAATTTTTTGCCAATCTCTAAATAAAAATACTAAATTAAAACCCTAAATAAAACTCTTTCTTTTTTTCTTTATTTTTTCCTTTTTTTCTTCTTTTTCTTTTTCTTCATTTTCTTCACTGTAGGGTCCCTGGAGTAGCACACTGCCGCCTGCTTTCCTCAATTCCCCTTCTTGTATGTAATGTAATTCATCCACTGCTCCTTCCTCATATAAATAATTTTTTTTTCATTCAAAATAAAGTCATGGGCTGCCCAAATTTCTTCCTTTGGGCTTTTTTTTTTGTTTTTTTGTTTTTTTGTCCAACATCATGGCCCATAATACTAAATGTCAATTTTGTATTTAAATTCCTACAACACCACACATGATTGTATTTAATTAATTGGGAGACTAAATAAAAAAATAAAAATTATGAAAATTAATATAAACTAATTTCAAAATACTAAAATTAATATTTATGCAAAACTAAAAAAAAAAAAACAGATAAAAGTCACTAAGATAAACTAAAAATACTTGAGAACAAATCTAATTTAATGCACAAAAAGAGCTAAATAACTCTATTTTCATAGAGTTATCACACCCTAAACTTAAAACTTTGCTTGTCCTCAAGCAAAAGGAAAAAATAAACAAAATAAATAAAAAACAAGGGCAATAGACAATATGACACTAAAGTTGGTGATTTCCAAAATTTCCTTAGAGATTGATTAGTGAACATAACTTAGAGAAAAAAAAAAAGATTGTCCAAGGATTGTGAAAAATTCAAGAACAAGTTTCATTCCAATTTTGATTACTCCAAATGTGCGTGAAATGCCTTTTCTCAAAATATTGCTTGCAATTTAGATCAATTTATGCAAATATAAATTAAGCACAAAATCTCTAAAATGACTAAGTCTCATAGGTTTATTTTTCATCTCTCTCTTCTCTAATTTAGACAAATACAAAACCAAAGATCAAAAGGACTTTTTTAAGCTTGTAATGTAAGGCTTAGGTGAAGGTGGTTAAGAGAAGTCATTTTTGGCTCAAATCACCTAAAAGCACCTTAATTTTTCTAAGACCAAATGAGACCTCACACTTACTTACTCAAAGAATATCCCACAAAAAAATTGAGTATTAATATTGCCATTAATTATTGCCCCAAATTTTTTCAAAATAACGTGCTCCCAGGAGTTATAGCAATACCTTAGCATAACATTTTTTTTTCTGTGTCTCTGCTCCAGAATGCTAAAGCAATGCTATAACTCCTGAGACTTCAAGCTTCTAAAAAAAATCCTGCTCTTTTTTTTTTTTTTTTTTTTTTTTTTTTTTTGCAAGGGGTGGCACACCCCAAACTTAATTTTAAACATTCTTTCTTCTTCTTCTTTTTTTAATAACTAACAATACAAATATAATAATGACAAAATACACAAAATATGGTAACTCTCCCCCAACTTAAAATTCAACATGGTCTCCAATGGTGAGAATAATAAAGTACCACAATAAAATACTCACCCAATTACCACTCAACCAAAATTACGCTCCTCCCATCCCCTTCATGACACAACAAACAAATATCTTAGAATAATAAGGTGCTCAAAGGTTATATGGTGAGAAGATTTATATTTGGTTAGGCTTACATATGGTAAAACAAAAATGAAGGGATTCAGCTATGCTCAAAGGGGGTGACTAGGGATAAAATAATACCATGGTTGGTTCAAAAGGCTCAAACGGTCAAAAGATGGCCTAAATCATGTTTTTGGTTAAGCATTGTCTAGGATTTTCCCTCAAGAGAGATTCAAACAAATTCTAAGACTTGTGAGATCACAAAATCATATATTTATACAAACTTTCACCAAATCATACACAATTAAATGATCAAGGCATTTATGCTCAAAATTGGACATATCTCAATCAAAATGAAACTAGCACAAGAATTAGTCACAAGCTCAAGCAATATTTACATTTTTCAACAAGCTATGCACACTATCACACATGTATTAGAATGTGGAAAATCACCAAACCAAAGCACATATGCCTCAATTTTTTTTTTCAAACAAGAAAAATAAAAGAAAAGAAAAAAAAAATATTGAGTTTTCCAAAACATTGTATGCACAAAATTCTCAAATATGTGTGAGCAAGTTTAAAATTAATAAAGAAGAGTTAAAAAAGAACTCCCCTTTCAATGATGTGGAAACTCGGTAGTGTCAACCTCCGTAAGTGCACCCAATTCCACTTGACTTTATGCTAGCACCTAAAAGAGAGAAAAAGAAAAGAAAGAGAGAAAAAAAGCTACAATGCAATTGTAAAAGCCATTTAACATTGCATGTTTATTGAATTTAAAACAAAATAAAGACAAGGTTTAGAAAGCTTGGGTTGCCTCCCAAGAAGCGCTTGATTTAAAGTCGTCGGCTTGACTTTTTGAGAAGCACTCATCAAAGAGCGGCTTCCGCCCATAGAGAGTGGCATATGCCCTCACAAATGGGTCTTTGTCATGAACGCCCTCAAGCTTGGCGAGATATGGAATTGAAAAGGCAAAATGCACAACTTGACTTGAATTCGATGAATGCACATGAAGGATGCCAAGGTACCATGCCAATGGTGGAGGAGGAGGTGGTGGCCAAAAAGGATCTTCATAAACATAATATTCCATTACCATGAGCTCTTTGACTTGAGGAATGCAAAAATGTTCTTGCTTAATTTTTTCAAAAACTGGGCAGTTTTGCTGTGATAATGCTACAGCATTATGAGCAGCAATAAATGTTGACCAACTTTGAATGCTTGCTTCCTTATCTTTTTCTTCACTACTTTGGATTGAAGTGAGCTCTTGTAACTGCTCAAAATTTTCCCCAAGTATCTCCAACTCATCACCACTCCTCAATACCAAAAGTTTCATGGTATTTATCACGCAACTCATTCACCAAAAGCTCAAATTGGTTCTCCAATTTCCTCAAGGATAAAGCTTGGCTTTAAATTAAGGCATCATTTTTCACCATGAACTCCATCATCAATGCCTCAAATGAGCTTGATTGAGCCATTTGATGAAGATCTTCTTCTATGTTGAACTCTTGTAAATCTTCTAAAATCTCATCATTTGGTCCTTGAGAGTAAGTGTCAAAATTTAGGTCCAAATTATCGTAGTTGTCCTCCCAAATATGGTTATTGTTTGGACAATTACAACACCATTTGTTGTACTCCGCCATGTGTTCCAACATCCAATAGGCTTCATCGATTGATAGTTGGTAGAAATTGGTGGTACCATCTCCTCTTTCTACCCATTCCCTAGTGCTTGGATTCAACCCATTTAGGAAGATTTCTAATTGATACTCTTTAGACAACCCATGATATGGAAATCTCATTAGAAATGTCTTGTATCTCCACCATGCTTCATACAAGGGCTCCAAGTCATGTTGAACAAAATTCATAAGGACTTGTCGATGCAACATCTCAAGCTCCTTACAAAATAAACCAAAACTAGACAAACAAAATGTAAAATAGAACAAAAAACAAAAAAAAACTAAACAAATGAAAACAAAAAAAAAACCAAATTGATAGTAATTAAGTTCCACAAAAAAAAAAAAATTCACTAAATCAATCCCCGGCAACGGCGCCAAAAACTTGTTGTGGAAAATTGTATACGCAAGTGTACGCAATCGTAACAAGTAATAAAGTGATAAATCGAGTATCGTCTCCACAGGGATTGAAAATTAGAAATTAATTTCTAAACTAATTACTCACAAATTGTTGGAAATTATTTTACCAGGATCTTAGGTCTACTCACAAGTATGTTTATTAACATCCTAAATAAGAACTTTCTAACACGATAAATTAAACACATATAAAGTTTAAGAAACCTTACATTGGGTGCAGCGGAATTAAATGACTCCTTCCGTTCAGATCTCTAACCCTTGTATCCTTTCTGTAGCAAAGTATTATCAAGATCTGAACCTGGATCTCTTTCTCTGAATCCTTGATGCTAAATCTTCTTTGCTGATGATCTTTCTTCACGATCTTCCTCACTATGATTGAGGTATTGCTTGATGTGTGTGGGCACTACTCTAATCACTAAGTAGGTTCGAAATATGAAGGAAGAAGAGAGAGAGATAGTGGCGGCTAGAGAGAGAGAGAGGAGGCTCAGGTTTTTCTGATTCAGAAAGTGTGAAGTGTAATTTTCCTGAAGCCTTCACTATTTATTTATAGCATTCCACTAGGGTTAGGTTTGAATTATTTGGCATTAAAATAATGAAAATATCAACTTAAAAAGCCTACAAAGGTGGCCAGCCATGGCTTAGTGGATTGGGCCTTGCTTTTTGCAATTTTGCAATTTTAACACCTTTTGTATTTGATTTTCTCAAAAATGCCACTTTCCTAATTCAACCATTTAAATGCCAATTCTAACTATTTAATAATTATTAAATAATATTTTCATTTATCATATTTATTAATTGAACCATACAAAGTATCATAATTAACAAATATGCCCCTATTAACTCTTTCTTTACAATTTCGCCCTTACTTAGTGAAAATTTCACAAATAGACATAGTCTAATTTGTGAATTATAATTGATTAATCAAAACCAATTACATGAGTCTTACAAACAATATTATCTCAACCAGTGGGGGGGACCATGGGTCTATATAACCGAGCTTCCATAAGTAGATCAAGAATTTAGCACTAAAATTCACTAACTTATTAATTCTTCGTTGAATCTACGCATAGAACTTAGAATTGCACTCTCAGTATATAGAATGCTCTATATGTTCCACCATGTAGACACATCATTAGTTATCCATTGTTATAATCCTAATTTGATCAATGATCCTCTATATGAATGATCTACACTATAAAGGGATTAGATTACCGTAACACCCTACTATGTATTTTATCCTTAAAACACTTGACCCCGTATAAATGATATTTCAGCTTATGTGAAATGAGATCTCCACTATTTATTTTCGTATGGTCAAGCTCGAAGGAGATCATCCTTTGCTTACTATTCGCCAGATGGAAGCTATAGATTCCTTGTTTATGCTAGCGCTCCCACTCAATTGCACTACTGTGTTCCCAAAATGTACGTATCACCCTGACCTAAAAGTAGGCTTAACTAACAAATCAAAGAACAGGAATAGCCTTTCAAGATTGAGCATAATCATAACTGGATTAAGATCATTTGATCTAGGATCAACTAAGCGATATTGACTTGAATAGATTCTACGATAAGTTTAATTAAATCTAAGTCAAAGTTCAATATCGGTCCCTTTCGATGCATACTCCATGCATCCAACCTGAGCTTTACTTTAACCAATGTTCTGGAAAGAACATAGCATTTCTCCAAAATGCAAGTAAACTCTTTTTGTAGATTATCATATTAGTAAAACCCTGTGTCTGATAAATCTAAGAAACTTTATTCACATAGTCATGTTTACTTTCCAATGTGATGACAACACAATAAACATGATCAAGTATGTGAAAAGGGTTTAAGATGAATTTATAAATCAAATAGACAAGCAATTGATAAAGTGAACCAAGACATACACAAATGAATGAAAAATACTTCTGTTTCTTTATTGATGTTGAATAAAATAGATTACATTGAAATGGAGTTTTATTTAGGGCATAAAACCTAACAAACTCCCACTTGCACTAATATAAAACTAATTAGTACATATCAATTAATCCTAAATTCTGACGGTGCTTTTCAAAGGCTGTCACGGTCAGGACTTTGGTAAATGGATCAGCTAGGTTGTCCTCTGTGTCAACTTTCTCAACTAGTACATCCCCTCTTGCCACGTATTCTCTGATAATGTGATACTTCCTTTCAATGTGTTTGCTTCTCTTGTGGCTTCGAGGTCAAGCATCGTTTGCTATTGCTCCATTGTTATCACAGAGTAGTACCAGAGGCTTTTCCATTCCAGGAACAAGACCTATGCTGGTGAAGAACTTTCTTAGCCAGACAAGTTCTTTAGCAGCTTCGGCTGCTGCTATGTATTCAGCTTCCATAGTTGAGTCCGATATCGCGGTTTGTTTAGCACTTCTCAAAACTACTGCTCCACCCCCAAGAGTAAACACCATCCCAGATGTAGATTTCCTGTCTTCAAGACTTGCCTTGAAATCTGAATCAGTGTAGCCTATGGGATTTAAAGCACCACCCTTGTAGACTAACACAAGATTCCTTGTACTCTTTAAGTATTTCAGAATATACTTAACTGCATTCCAATGTTCTTGTCCTAGATTAGACTGATACCTGCTCACGATTCCAACAGCATAACAGATGTCAGGTCTAGTGCATAACATGGCATACATTAGACTTCCAACTGCAGAGGCATAGGGTATTCTCGCCATGTCCTCTATCTCTTGAGGATCAGTCGGAGACTGTTCCTTAGATAGACGAATACCATATCTAGAAGGCATGTTTGCCCCCATTGGTGTTGTTCATGGAGAATCTCTCTAAGACTTTGTCTATGTAGGTTGTTTGAGAGAGAGCAAGAGATCTATTCTTCCGGATCCTGATAATCTGAATACCAAGAACATAGGCTGCTTCACCCAAATCTTTCATCTCGAATTGAGTGTTGAGCCATTCCTTGATGTGAGTCATTTTCTTGACATTGTTTCCAATGATCAAAATGTCATCAACATAAAGGACCAGGAATACTACTATTTGGTCTTCCTTGAGTTGGTAAACATAAGGTTCATCTTCATTCTGAAGAAAGCCGTAGGTCTTGATGATTTCATCAAACCTCTTGTTCCATGAGCGAGAAGCTTGCTTAAGTCCATAGATAGACCTGTTTAACTTGCAAACTTTCTTTTCCCCGCCTGTGAAGAACATAACCTTCTGGTTGCTCCATATAGATGGTTTCTTCAAGTACCCCATTAAGGAAGGCAGTCTTGACATCCATTTGCCAGATTTCATAATCGAAAGCAACAGCTATGGAGAGAAGAATTCGGATGGATTTGAGCATGGCAATAGGACTAAAAGTTTCCTCATAGTCCACGCCTTCTCTTTGAGTATAACCCTTGGCTACAAGTCTAGCTTTAAAAGTTTCGACTTCGCCTCCAGCTCCTCTTTTCTTCTTGTAAACCCACTTGCATCCTATCGGATGATAATCGTTAGGTGCGTCTACATATTCCCAGACTTTGTTCTTTTTCATGGAATCCATTTCTGAATCCATGCCGGCTGACCATCGTTTCCGTTGCGGACTAGCCATTGCCTGTTTATAGGTTAATGGATCGTCATCAATACCGTCACCTACGACCATATTGATTTCACCATCCAAGCCATAACGAGCAGGTTTTGTTGAAACCCTCCCACTACGACGAGGTACGGTTGTCTTCTGAACAGAAACTTTAGTAGTAGATTTCTCAGTTTGTTCAACTGAGGGAGTGGGATTGTCCTCTTAACGTGTGGAAGAGAACTGAACATTGGAAGGACTTATATCTGAAAGCATTTCCTCCAACACTACTTTACTTTGTGATTTGAAATTCTTAATATAGTCATCTTCAAGGAAAGTGGCATTTGTAGAAACAAACACTTTATCATCCTTGCGACTATAAAATAGTCCACCCCCCTAGTCTCTTTAGAATTACCGACAAACATGCAAACTTCAGTTCGTGACTCAAGTTTGCTGTCTTTCTTTCTTAAGACATGAGCAGGGCACCCCCAGATTCTGTAATGGCGTAAACTAGGTGTACGACCATTCCAAAGTTCTAAAGGTGTCTTAGGGATTGATTTAGATGGAACAACATTTAAAATGTTGGTTGCCATCTGAATTGCATATCCCCAGAAGGACGTAGGTAGAGTTGAAAAACTAAGCATAGACCTAACCATTTCCAAAAGCGTGCGATTCCGTCTTTCTGCAACTCCATTTTGTTGTGGAGTGCTGGGGCCGGTTAATTGGGATTCAATTCAATGATCTTTGAACTGCATATCCATATATTCTCCACCCCTATCAGTTCGCAAGATCTTTAATGATTTACCTAATTGGTTTTGGGCCAAAGCATGAAATTCTTGAAACTTTGCAAATGTTTCAGATTTCTTATGCATAAGGTAAATATGTCCATATCTAGAGTAATCGTCAATGAAAGTGACAAAGTACTCATAACCACCTCGGGCTTTGACATTCAAAGGTCCGCAGACATCGGAATGCACTAACCCTAGAGGGATTTTGGCACGCTCTCCCTTTGCAGAGAAAGAACGTTTAGTCATTTTTCCTTCCAGGCAGGACTCGCATACTGGCAATTCACCTAAGACGACATTTTTCAATGGACCGTCTTTGGTTAGCCTATTAAGTCTATCAAAGCCTATATGACCTAAACGTAAATGCCATAGATATGTTTCATTATCATCATCGATCTTTTGCTTTTTGTGGTTTCTAGGTTTAGCTACTTTAAAAAGTTCGTTATGTAGGGCAAATGGTGTTTCTGGTCTAAGAACATAAAGCCCCTGTTCCATGGATGCAACACAAATCTGAATGTCATTTCGAGAAATGGTAGAACCAGAATCCGAAAAATCTAATTTGTATTGTTGCAATTGTAAGCATGAAACAGAAACCAAGTTTCTACTGAAATTTGGAATGTATAAGACATTGTCTAATTCCAAAATTCTGTTTTGAAACTTGAGTTTGGCTTTTCCTCTAGCTCTAACCAAAACCATTTCGCCATTACCAACTTTAAGTTTCAACTCTCCGGATTTCAAATAATTCCAATTCTCAAGCAATTGCAATGAACAACTTACATGGTTTGTAGACCCAGAATCAAGAATCCAAATGGATTTATCATTCTCTAACACACATGATTCGAAAACTAAAGCATTACTGCTTATTCGTTTATTAATTGTTGTTCTTGCTAGTTCATTTTATTGTGAAGTATAACTTGAGGAAGTGGAATCACTTTCTCTTATCTTCTCAACTAAGCTTGAAGTAGTAGGATTTATGGAGATATGAACTATTTGCTCTTCAGAGTGAACAATTCCCAGCTTACCTGCTTTCTGGAATTTAAAGTCCATCATGAGCATATGTGAAGTATTACTCTGACAAGGAGTTTATAACTTCAAGTTCAATTGCTAAGATATTAACTAGGAGTGGAATGAGAAGGGGATTATAGACACTACAACACATCAATAAAACAGAAGTAAGGTTTTGGTTCAAAATTCATACACAAGTTCAGAAAATAACAAGTCATGACATATGTTATAGAAATACTAAATCTAACATAGTTTATTTTCCAAGGTTTCCAACATAATGAAATACAGTGTCCCGGTAGGCGAGAGTCAAAGATAACATTAGTTGAATAGAGTTGTCAGCTCATCTAAAATTAAACATTTTAGCAACCTTTTATTCGATCAAAATGAGAATCCAACGTTGTCCCGGTAGGCGAGAGTCAAGGTTATTCTCATTTTATGAGCTCCCACCATTGTTTCATGTTTTATGAGTTTATCTCTAAGTAGTCACCGTAGGGGAGAGTCTAAATAGAGACGAAAACTCACAAAACACTTATCAAATGAAATCTTACGGTGTTAAAAGTCTTCAACGAATAACCATCCATAGGGGGACGAAGTCTAGCGACTCGAGGTTATATTGAAAAAGTTTAACTATTGTAAGACCAACAATGGAGATCGAATATCTTTTGATTAAAAGCTCATTATTTAAAAAATAAATATATGTATTTTGTATAATCATAATATTCGATATTATAATAATGAAAAATTACAAATTAAAGTTGGTTTAAATAAAAAATCAACTTTAATTAATTTTCAATTATTATTTAATTTGAAAAATAAATTCAAATAAATATCGAACAAGTTCCATAATATAATAATAAAAAATTACAAATCAAAGTTGATTTAAATAAAAAGTCAACCTTAATTAATTTTCAATTATTAATTAAATTCGAAAAATAAATTCGAATAATAAATGGAACAAGTTCCATAAAATAATAATGAAAAATTACAAATCAAAGTTGGTTTAAATAAAAAATCAACTTTAATTAATTTTCAATTATTATTTAAATTCGAAAAAAAAAATTCGAATATTTAAATGGAACAAATTTTAAAATATCTCACTTAAGTTGTTTTAGAAGAATCTAAAAAAAATCAACTTAAATATCTTTCAAATCAGATTTAATTAAATTTAAAATTAAGTTGTAACCACTTAATTTGAAGATATTCCATCTTAATTAATATTCGAAAAGATATTAACCTAAAAAAATATCTAGAATATTCCATTTTAAGTTAATATTTGAAAAGATATTAACTTAAAAAATATCTAAAGAATCTTAATAACCAATGCCTAAAATTCCTCAACTTAATTTTGAAATTTTAAATTCAAAAGATATTCAGATTTAAGTTGGTTAGTTGTAGATAACTATCAACTTAAATAGGAATATTTAATGAAAAATTTAAATTAAGCTTCAGAAAGAATCTAGATGGTTATAATTCTATATTTAATTAAATACGAGAAAATACATATAGTTTAGCTTAGAATATAAAATTCATTAAACTATGATTTTCTAAATTAATTTCAAAATAAATGAAATTAATTATGTTGCTATTCAATTTTAATTAGGTTAAACTAGTGTAATTAACCTAGTACAGTCATTCAAATCAGGCAAATGGGCCTTCACAATTGGGGTGGTTCATGTGAGGGGGTGCTGGGTTCAGTATGTCGTACCCACTTCTATGGCTCCCAACTCTCACACAAGGCCCAAAAGAGAGGAATTTAACCTTAATAAGAACAACTGTTATTAATTGAATAGGCCCAAAAACTAAATGGGCCTAAATAAATTCTATCAAGAACTATGATAATTTATTTTAGCAACAACAACCTATATGCATCTATAATAAAATTAAACACATAGGCTCACACAGGCACACTTTGGATGGGTCCTATCATGTTGCTAGGTCATACACAGATGAAAGAAGATTGTAAATATACCTGTTATAAATTATTATCTTGACCAAGGGAGCCATCAGATCATTAGATCTGGCAAAAAGTAACCATGGCTATTTGCAATCAAGTAATAATAGGTTTTGAAAACTTACACATAAGCTAAAACACATACTCCTGCAACAAGGTTAGTTGGATATGTCGATGTAGGATTTATTTAATTTTAAATTAAATAATTAATTTCGAAAATAATTAATTAAATAAAATAAATTTTTTCGAAAATTTAAAAAAAATTTGAAAAATAAAAAAAAAATTCGAAATTTAATTAAATATTTAAATTTAAAATTAAACCTACAATTTTGAAAAATTAGGTTTCAACCAACCTAAATATCATTTCAAAAAAAAAATTTGCTAACTACTTTTAAATTTTAAATGTTATTTTGTAAATAAAAATTAAATAAAAAATTAGAAAAGATAAATAAATATCTTTTTCAAATTTTAAATGTAATTTAAATAAATAAAATAACAAAATTTAAAAAATTAGCAAAATATCTTATATCATTTAAAAATTACATGATTATAATTATCTTATTTTAAATTTAAAATAAGATAAGATATAATCAAATTTTAAAATAAGATAGATTTTTAAGCAAAAAGATAGATACTAATTCTATTCAAATTCAAACTACACTAATATCTTGAATTAAATTTAAAAAATATTAAATTAATTCAAAATGATAATTAGAATTGAATTAGGAATAGTAATAGTTTAAATACAGAACTACACAAAAAATCGAAAGTTAATTCCATGAAAAAGCATGAAAAAATGAAGAAAAACGAAAAAATTGTGAGTTGTACGGACAGTTTTCGCGATCGCACGAAAATTTCAGCACAGCCCCGTTTTTTTCGAATCTTCAAAAAATCATAACTAATTCAAATTAAATCGAACTTGAATTCTGTAAAAAAGTAACTTCCTTAATTTTTTTCCATACTATCAAATAAAAATAATTCCAGAAACAGAATCGCAATTATTTTTCACGAAAATTTACAAACATCAATCAATCATCAAATAACACTCAATACAACATGATACCATCCAAAAACAAACAAACAATCGTTTTAAAGTCCAAATTTCTTGCAAGTAAATCAATTACTATGGCTCTGAGGCCAGTTGTTGGAAATTATTTTACCAGGATCTTAGATCTACTCACAAGTATGTTTATTAACATCCTAAATAAGAACTTTCTAAAACGATAAATTAAACACATATAAAGTTTAAGAAACCTTACATTGGGTGCAGCGGAATTAAATGACTCCTTCCGTTCAGATCTCTAACCCTTGTATCCTTTCTGTAGCAGAGTAATATCAAGATCTGAACCTGGATCTCTTTCTCTGAATCCTTGATGCTGAATCTCCTTTGCTGATGATCTTTCTTCACGATCTTCCTCACTATGCTTGAGGTATTGCTTGATGTGTGTGGGCACTACTCTACTCACTAAGTAGGTTCGAAATATGAAGGAAGAAGAGAGAGAGAAAGTGGCGGCTAGAGAGAGAGAGAGGAGGCTCAGGTTTTTCTGATTCAGAAAGTGTGAAGTGTAATTTTCCTGAAGCCTTCACTATCTATTTATAGCATTCCACTAGGGTTAGGTTTGAATTATTTGGCATTAAAATAATGAAAATATCAACCTAAAAAGCCTACAAAGGTGGCCGGCCATGGCTTAGTGGATTGGGCCTTGCTTTTTGCAATTTTACAATTTTAACACCTTTTGTATCTGATTTTCTCAAAAATGCCAATTTCCTAATTCAACCATTTAAATGACAATTCTAACTACTATTTAATAATTATTAAATAATATTGTCATTTATCATATTTATTAATTGAACCATACAAAGTATCATAATTAACAAATATGCCCCTATTAACTCTTTCTTTACAATTTCGCCCTTACTTAGTGAAAATTTCACAAATAGACATAGTCTAATTTGTGAATTATAATTGATTAATCAAAACCAATTACATGAGTCTTACGAACAATATTATCTCAACTAGTGGGGGGACCATGCGTCTATATAACCGAGCTTCCATAAGTAGATCAAGAATTTAGCACTAAAATTCACTAACTTATTAATTCTTCGTTGAATCCACGCATAGAACTTAGAATTGCACTCTCAGTATATAGAATGCTCTATATGTTCCACCATATAGATACATCATTAGTTATCCATTGTTATAATCCTAATTTGATCAATGATCCTCTATATGAATGATCTACACTGTAAAGGGATTAGATTACCGTACCACCCTACTATGTATTTTATCCTTAAAACACTTGACCCCGTATAAATGATATTTCAGCTTATGTGAAATGAGATCTCCACCATTTATTTTCGTTTGGTCAAGCTCGAAGGAGATCATCCTTTGCTTACTATTCGCCAGATAGAAGCTATAGATTCCTTGTTTATGCTAGCGCTCCCACTCAATTGCACTACCGTGTTCCCAAAATGTACGTATCACCCTGACCTAAAAGTAGGCTTAACTAACAAATCAAAGAACAGGAATAGCCTTTCAAGATTGAGCCTAATCATAACAGGATTAAGATCATTTGATCTAGGATCAACTTGGCGATATTGACTTGAATAGATTCTACGGTAAGTTTAATTAAATCTAAGTCAAAGTTCAATATCGGTCCCTTCCGATGCATACTCCATGCATCCAACCTGAGCTTTACTTTAACCAATGTTCTGGAAAGAACATAGTATTTCTCCAAATACGAGTAAACTCTTGTTGTAGATTATCATATCAGTAAAACCATGTGTCTGATAAATCTAGGAAACTTTATTCACATAGTCATGTTTACTTTCCAATGTGATGACAGCACAATAAACATGATCAAGTATGTGAAAAGGGTTTAAGATGAATTTATAAATCAAATAGACAAGCAATTGATAAAGTGAACCAAAACATACACAAATGAATGAAAAATACTTCTGTTTCTTTATTGATGTTGAATAAAATAGATTACATTGAAATGGAGTTTTATTTAGGGCATAAAACCTAACAAACTCCCACTTGCACTAATATAAAACTAATTAGTACATATCAATTAATCCTAAATTCTACCGGTGCTTTTCAAAGGCTGTCACGGCCAGGACTTTGGTAAATGGATCAGCTAGGTTGTCCTCTGTGTCAACTTTCTCAACTAGTACATCCCCTCTTGCCACGTATTCTCTGATAATGTGATACTTCCTTTCAATGTGTTTGCTTCTCTTGTGGCTTCGAGGCTCTTTACTGTTTGCTATTGCTCCATTGTTATCACAGAGTAGTACCAGAGGCTTTTCATTTCCAGGAACAACACCTATGCTGGTGAAGAACTTTCTTAGCCAGACATGTTCTTTAGCAGCTTCGGCTGCTGCTATGTATTCAACTTCCATAGTTGAGTCCGATATCACGGTTTGTTTAGCACTTCCCCAAACCACTGCTCCACCCCCAAGAGTAAACACCATCCCAGATGTAGATTTCCTGTCTTCAAGACTTGCCTTGAAATCTGAATTAGTGTAGCCTATGGGATTTAAAGCACCACCCTTGTAGACTAACACAAGATTCCTTGTACTCTTTAAGTATTTCAGAATATACTTAACTGCATTCCAATGTTCTTGTCCTGGATTAGACTGATAACTGCTCACGATTCCAACAACATAACAGATGTCAGGTCTAGTGCATAACATTGCATACATTAGACTTCCAACTGCAGAGGCATAGGGTATTCTCGCCATGTCTTCTATCTCTTGAGGATCAGTCGGAGACTGTTCCTTAGATAGACGAATACCATATCTAGAAGGCATGTTTGCCCCCATTGGTGTTGTTCATGGAGAATCTCTCTAAGACTTTGTCTATGTAGGTTGTTTGAGAGAGAGCAAGAGATCTGTTCTTTCGGTTTCTGATAATCTGAATACCAAGAACATAGGCTGCTTCACCCAAATCTTTCATATCGAATTGAGTGTTGAGCCATTCCTTGATGTGAGTCATTTTCTTGACATTGTTTCCAATGATCAAAATGTCATCAACATAAAGGACCAGGAATACTACTATTTGGTCTTCCTTGAGTTGGTAAACATAAGGTTCATCTTCATTCTGAAGAAAGCCGTAGGTCTTGATGATTTCATCAAACCTCTTGTTCCATAAGCGAGAAGCTTGCTTAAGTCCATAGATAGACCTGTTTAACTTGCAAACTTTCTTTTCCTGCCCAGGAAGAACATAACCTTCTGGTTGCTCCATATAGATGGTTTCTTCAAGTACCCCATTAAGGAAGGCAGTCTTGACATCCATTTGCCAGATTTCATAATCGAAAGCAGCAGCTATGGAGAGAAGAATTCGGATGGATTTGAGCATGGCAACAGGACTAAAAGTTTCCTCATAGTCCACGCCTTCTCTTTGGGTATAACCCTTGGCTACAAGTCTAGCTTTAAAAGTTTCGACTTCGCCTCCAGCTCCTCTTTTCTTCTTGTAAACCCACTTGCATCCTATCGGATGATAGTCGTTAGGTGCGTCTACATATTCCCAAACTTTGTTCTTTTTCATGGAATCCATTTCTGAATCCATGCGGTTGACCATCGTTTTCGTTGCGGACTAGCCATTACCTGTTTATAGGTTAATGGATCGTCATCAATATCGTCACCTACAACCATATTGATTTCACCATCCAAGCCATAACGAGCAGGTTTTGTTGAAACCCTCCCACTACGACGAGGTACGGTTGTCTTCTGAACAGAAATTTTAGTAGTAGATTTCTCAGTTTGTTCAACTGAGGGAGTGGGATTGTCCTCTTCACGTGTGGAAGAGAACGGAACATTGGAAGGACTTATATCTGAAAGCATTTCCTCCAACACTACTTTACTTTGTGATTTGAAATTCTTAATATAGTCATCTTCAAGGAAAGTGGCATTTGTAGAAACAAACACTTTATCATCCTTGCGACTATAAAATAGTCCACCCCTAGTCTCTTTAGAATTACCGACAAACATGCAAACTCCAGTTCGTGACTCAAGTTTACCGTCTTTCTTTCTTAAGACATGAGCAGGGCACCCCCAGATTCTGTAATGCCGTCTTTTTTTGTTTTTTTGTTTTTTTGTCCAACATCATGGCCCATAATACTAAATGTCAATTTTGTATTTAAATTCCTACACCGCCACACATAATTGCATTTAATTAATTGCGAGACTAAATAAACAAATAAAAATTAAGAAAATTAATAAAAACTAATTTCAAATACTAAAATTAATATTTATGCAAAACTAAAAAAAACAAATAAAAGTCACTAAAATAAACTAAAAATACTTGGGAACAAAACTAATTTAATGCACAAAAAGAGCTAAATAACTCTATTTTCATAGAGTTATCAAGTAATGTGATATGCCCAGCCATTTGCGGCATGTGCCAATGTTCTGATAAACGTATTCTTTGGCTGGCAGATTTGCTCAAAACGGTGGGAGTATCCCAGTAACTTCAGGGTCATGCTCGGGAACGCATGCCCCTTGAGTCACTGGGATTCTCCCAGCCGTTTTTTGAGGTACATCGCCAGTCGGAGATGCGTGACATACTCGCAGGTTGTGATTAGTTAGGTTCCTCGAAATAGTGGGTGTTTCCCAGTCACTTCAGGGTGATGCTCGAAAACGCATGTCGCTTAGGTTACTGGGATACACCCAGCCGTTTTTTCTGATATCCTTCTACTCGCACACCTGACTTTTCGCGTCTTGGTGGGATGGTTAGTTTTCTTGAGAATTTAAATCATCCTCCCAAGACGATTTTATAGTTTATATGCGGGTGAGGTCACTTACTTTGTTTTTTCGCACATTCACCACGCTGAAAAGATCTTCTATCTTTCAGATGAGCGACCTGTCGGATAGCCAGATGCTTGGCTCGGGAGGCAACGCGTTTGATGGAGATGAGGACCAACGGGAAGATATTTTTATCCCGACTTCGATCTTAGAAGAGGAGATTGCAACTGCCAGAGATGCAGAATTAGGCTCGATGTCTTCTGCAGACATTGAGAGGATGGTGCAGGAGCTCCCTGAACCAGGAAGTATTGAAATCCGAGACAGCAAATCTACGGTGTCAGCGCGTGATTATCTCGTCCATTCCAGGCATGCTCCTGACGTCGAGGTCGAGGAGATGGACGATGATTGGGCGGCCCCAGCTCGAGAATCAGGCGAGGAAGAAGAAGATGCGGAAGGAAGCGGGACCGATTCGATTGACAACACTCAGTTGAAAGAGCCCTTTTCATGCGAGGACTTGGTCTCGAGGGTCACCAAATCAGATCTTACCACTTTCACGAGGCTAAACCTTCTGCGACTTGCCTCCTTACGTCCTAAGCCTACCCAGAGAGCGCACCTCTCCTTTACCAACCCTGCGATCATTCCCACAGAGGATGTGGTAGTCTCAGTACCCATTCTTCGATGTGGAGTATCGATCCCTTTTCACCCCTTCATTGCGGCCATTCTCAAGTGTTATGATGTGTCTCCCTTTCAATTAACCCCCAACAGTTATCGCACAGCCCTAGCCTTCTATGCGATGTATATGGAGTATGTACATAGGGCACCCACGGTAGAAGAGTTCAGCTACTTCTATGATATAAAGAGCGTAGGCCTCCACAAAGGTTTCTACTGCTTCAGCAAGTGGGCCACTTCTGAGATTAATGGGGTTGAAGGCATGGTTTCCAACATGGGAGATTGGAAATCGAAGTGGTTTTATATATTCAAAGTTCCAGGGATTAGGACTGACTTTAACCGTCGACCTAGTATGTCGCATGTTTCCCGACTTAGTCATTTTTTGAGTTATTTTGAGACTCGCAGAGAGACAGCTGAAGTTCTCGGGAGGCTTCCTGTACAAGATCGCGACTGGCGATTATTGTGTACGACTGCCAAGCTTCGAGAACATAAGCTGATTCCAGAGAACGCAAGTCTTCAGAGAGAGCCGGTGTACAAGGAACCTTCTGAGAAGAAACAAGAGCGAATAGATAAACGCCTCTCTAAACAAACTTGTAGACCATCATCAGGTAGCATATTGCGTGTATTAACTAGTGCCTTGAAATTTATTTATACTTATCTTTTATTTGTCCTTGCAGAGATGACTTTCTTGAAGTCCGCGCCAATCCTTAACCGCAAGCCAAAAAGTATAATAGCGACGATATCGCCCGTCGCTACTCAGAAGAGGAAGAGCGACGTTATAACTACTCCTGCCACGGATTCCTCCAAGAAGCTGGCTAAGACCGCACAAGACAAGGGGAAGAAAGTTATAATCGAGCCAACTATCCGAGTCCGCGACTTTCTGACTATGCAGGAGAAGTTTGTGGGCGAGGAGTTCATATCCAAGGCAGAGAGGATCCCTTCTGAAGAGCTTGTTCCACGCTCTGTGGAGTTGGCTTCGCAGCAATGACCCTATTTATGAAGGCCGTTGCCGCTGGTTCTAAGGAGGTTGAACTGCTGAAGAGGCAAAATGCCCAGCTCTAGGAGAGCATAAAGAAATTAAAACAAGACGCGGCTGACAAGGACAGGGAGCTTGAAGGCCTTCGCAAGTCTAAGGAGCTGGTCGAGCTTGAGGCCAAGAACTCCCAGATGAAGATCGAGGAGATGTCTCACGACTTGGAGGTCGAGAAGGAGAATGGGAAGAAGCAGTATGACCAGACAGTTTCTGACTACATTTACACCACTCTTTCCAAAATTCCAGATTTTGACTTTTCTATCCTCGGAGCAGAAGCTGCTGAGATGGCTGAGGCTTTTCGCGCCATGTCGCCTACGCAGACTCAAGGCGATGGAGGGAATCTGCTTCCTAAGGAAGCTGAGGCTGCGGGCAATCAGGAGGTCGTGGACGAGGCTATCAGCAAAGTCGCGGATGGATCTGCCACTACTGCTCCTAGTGCTTAACTTTTCCTTTTCTTTTAATATTTACTTGTGTTAGAATCTCTTCTCTTTTTTTTATATGCGGTACAAGGGTACTCGCGCTTTGTACTTTGAACAAATTTACGTTTATGTTTCTTTTGAACGACTTTACATCCTCTCGGGGATTTTATCTATAACATTCTCGCAGTACACAGGTACTCCGTTCTTTGCTATTTAAAATATTTTGTTCGCGACTTTAATTACAACTTGGTGTAATAAGTAGAAAATTTCAGAAACTTTGAAAAATTTCAAACTTGAAAAACTTTCCCTTTTTATATATAATCAATAGTACATCATGGTATATACCCCCTATACATAGGATTTTTTATAAAAAATTACTAAGTATAAATACAAGGCGAGTACAAACTAGAATATGCGAGTACTATTAAAAATAGAATTTTAGGCTCTCGCCATTCCAAGCCCGTTGAATAGTAGTACCATCGAGTTTTGCGAGTCGGTACGTGGCGTCACCAATCTTTTCTGCGATGAGATACGGTCCCTCCCAATTATCCTCGAAGACCCCATGTGCTGGGTTCCTGGTATTTGGCATTACTCTTTGAAGGACTAAGTCTCCTACTCGCAAGACTCTTGTCTTGACCTTGGAATTGAAATATCTTGCGTTTCGTCGCTGGTAAGTCGCGTTTTTTAGGTGAGCCTGATCGCGCTTTTCTTCCAGAAGGTCGAGGTAGAGCGACTGTTTTTCTTCGTTTTGTGAAATGTTAAAAACGTCTCTTCGTAAGGAACCTGCGCCAATCTCGACTGGTACCATGGCCTCGCACCCATAGGAGAGCGAGCAAGGAGTCTCGTCAGTCGTGGATCGAGGAGTTGTGTTGTATGACCATAGAACTTGCGGAAGCTCGTCTGGCCATACCCCCTTACGCTCTTCGAGTTTTCCTTTGATGGTGTGCTTTTATTATTTTATTGACTGCTTCAGTTTGTCCATTGCTTTACGGGTAAGCAACTGCAGAGAATGCTTTTTTTAATTACCAAGTCGTCGCATAATTGTCGCATCTCCTTACAATCGAACTGCTTTCCATTATCTGAAATGAGCTTGTAAGGGACGCCAAATCGACAGATTATGGAGTTGTAGACAAACTCGCGCAACTTAGTTGTTATAATGGTTGCGAGTACGTTGGCTTCAACCCATCTTGTAAAATAGTCTACTGCGACTACAACATACTTGACTCCGCCTTTTCCTTTAGGTAGTTCGCCTATTAAGTCGATCCCCCACACTGTGAAAGGCCAAGGACTTGTGATGGAATGCAAGTTGCTTGGAGGTTGGTGGACGTATGTAGCTATTCGCTGACATTTGCCGCATTTCTTTGCGAAAGTGAAAGCATCTTGTTGCAAGGTAGGCCAGTAATACCCTTGTCGCATGATTTTTAGAGCAAGGGAATTACCTCCTGTATGATTGCCACAAATACCCCCATGTACCTATCGTAGTATATAGTCGCAGTCTTCTCCGTCGATACACTTGAGTAACGGCTGACTAAAACTTCTGCGATATAACCTTCCATCATATATAACATATCAGGCAGCTTGCTGTCGCAGCTTCTTTGCTTCCATCTTGTCATCAGGTAAGATACCCCTTTCTAGATATGCGACTATTGGAGTCATCCAGGTGACTTCTTGGGCGGTATCTATTTCCATGATTGCTTCTTAATTTATCTTTGGGTGAGTCAATACATCCACCGGGATTACATTAAGCAGTTCGGCTTCTCTAGTCGAGGCCAAACGGGCCAATGCGTCTGCGTGTGAATTATGAGCATGCGGTACTCGAGACACGACTACTTTCTTGAATTTTGGCATCAGTTCGCATACTATGGCTAAATACTTAACCAACCTCCCGCCTCTGGCCAGATATTCTCCATTCACCTGACATACTACGATTTGGGAATCGCTGAAAGCCTGTAAATACTCAATTCTCATCTCGAGAGCAAGCTTCAATCCTGCAATTAAAGCCTCATATTCGGCTTCATTGTTAGATGCAGAAAATTCAAAGCGTAAAGCAGCGTGTACCTTAAAATTTCTGTGACTGATTAGTAGGATTCCGCCACGAGAACCTTCGCTATTTGAAGCCCCATCGACGTACAACATCCATACTTCTCCATTGGGCACAACAGTGTCAACCTTGTCGTGTATGAGCGCCACTTCGGTGCTTGGGAACTCGAGGATAAAATCTGCCAAGGCTTGCCCCTTGATCGCAGTCCTCGGTTTATACCTGATGTCGAATTGGCTTAACTCTACTGCCCATTTCAACAATCTCCCCGACATCTCTGGTTTTGCTAAGACTTGCCTCAGAGGGTAGTTCGTTAAAACTTCAATATTGTGAGCCTGAAAATAAGGTCGCAACTTTCTTGATGATATTACCAAGGCGAACGCCAATTTTTCCATTTGAGGATAGCGGGTCTCAGCATCCAATAAGCGTTTACTGACATAGTACACCGGGTATTGTCGTCCTTGATCTTCGCGTATTAGTACCGAACTAATCACATACTCTGACACTGCTAGGTAGATGGATAAGACCTCACCGGTCATGGGCTTTGACAGGATTGGGGGCTGCCCCAAGTGTTTTTTTAAGGCTTGAAAAGCCTCCTCGCATTTTTCGATCCATTGGAACTTCTTATTGCCTTTTAAAATCTGAAAAAACTCTTCGCATTTATCAGAAGACCGCGATATAAAGCGGTTTAGAGCGACGACTTTACCTGTGAGGCTTTGGACTTCTTTTGGCTAAGTTGGTGATGGCATCTCCACCAACGCCCTGATCTTCGCGGGGTTTGCCTCTATTCCTCGTTGATTAACCATGAATCCAAGGAATTTCCCGGAGCCAACTCCAAAGACGCACTTTAGAGGGTTTAGTCGCATTTTATATCATCACAGTATATCAAACATTGCCTGTAAATGGGTGACATGGTCTTTTGCATGTTGAGATTTTACGAGCATATCGTCAACATATACTTCCATGGTGTTCCCAATAAGATCTGCGAACATCATATTTACAAGTCTTTGATATGTCACACCTTCGTTTATCAAACCAAAAGGCATTACTTTATAATTAAATAGGCCTCGATCAGTAATGAACAAGGTATGCTCCTGGTCTGGTTCATACATTGGGATTTGATTATATCCCGAGTATCCGTCCATAAAGCGAAGAAGTTCGTGACCTGCAGTGGCATCAACAAGTTGGTCAATGCTAGGAAGTGGGAAGTTGTCTTTGGGACAGGCTTTATTTAAATCTGTAAAGTCAACGCATGTGCGTCATGAGGCGTTAGGCTTGGGCACAAGTACGGGATTCTCTAACCAATTGGGGTAGAACGACTCCCGTATAAAGCCGCAGGCTAGGAGGCGGTAGACTTCTTCTTTTAGCTCTTGGTACCTCGCGGGGTCCATTTTGCGGTGCTTCTGTCAGACACCTCGCACTTTAGGGTCAATGTTCAAGCGATGACACATGACCTGCGGAGATATTCTGACCATATCTGAATGTTTCCAAGCAAAAACATCAAGATATTGTTTGAGAAAAGTCGTTAGTTGTTCTCGCTGCTGAAAAGTCAATTTAGAACCAATTTTCAAAACTTTACTATTATCTATGGGGTCTATAGGTACCTCAATAGTGTCTTCCACGGCTTGGGCCGCTGCGGCATCATCGAGGATCCTTGGATCCAGATCTGGTCCATCCGTGTGCGGAACCTCTTCAATCCTAAGGACCTCCTGGCGAGGAGGTGGTGCCTCCAATAAATAGATGACATTTATTGACTTCTTCTCCGTGAGCTTGACCGCTGCATTGTAGCATTCTCGCGAGTGTGACTGGATTCCTCGCACAGAGCCTACTCCAGCGGGAGTAGGGAACTTCATTGTGAGATGATAGATCGATGTTACGATCTTCATCTCCTTCAAGATTTGTCGACCAATCACGGCATTGTATGCCGAATACTGGTCAATTACCGCGAAGTCAGCCATTGACTTGACTGTTACGGGGGCAGTTCCCAAGGTAATTGGGAGTTTAATCATCCCTTTCAGTGCGATGATGTCCCCGGTAAAACTGTATATACTCGACGTTACAGGTCGCAGATCCTTCTCATGCAACCCCATTTGTTTAAAGGCTTCGAAGTTTAAGAGATTCACTGACCATCCGTTGTCCACGAGTATACGGTGGACATTGTCTACGCCAATATTCGCGACAATAACTAGTGCCTCGGAATGCGGGTGATGGACCCATCTTGCATCACTCTCCATAAACGTGATGTCGTCGCATTCTCTTTTAAATAATTTCTCTGGCCGCTCACTGAGATTGTTTACATTGGTGAGCGGCTTCTCTTTAGCTTCCTTGGAATATCGCTCTTGTGATTTCCTGGAGTCTCCTGCGACATGTGGTCCTCAAATGATTGTTAATATATTGCGAGGTGTTCTCGAACCACTCGCGTTCTAGTTTTCTTCTTTGTCATCTGCTCGGGGATGACCTTCCTCGTTCCTTTTATACTTGTTGAATTTTTCCCTCCGGATCAGCTCTTCGATTTCATCCTGCAAGACCCAACATTCTAGAGTAGTGTGACCAATATCTTTATGGTACTTACAAAATTTCTTGGGGTCCCTCTTGTCGCGGTTTCCCCTGGTCGGGGGCGACTTCTTGAAGACTCCGTTCTTTTCCTCAATTGCGTAGATGTGGTCACGTGGCACCGCGAGTTCGGTATAGTTCATGAAGCGCGGTCCACCTTTCCTTTTCGGCAAAGACTCCTTCTTTGGAGGAGATTTGGCCAACTTCGGGCTTCGCTGTCTGTGTGGGCTGCGTCTTCTAGGGCTTCGACCTTTGGAATTTTTCCCTCGCGGACTGCGAGATTGCGATCGCGACACTAGTGACTTACGCTTGTCCTTGCCTTTTTCCAATTCTGATAGAGAATTCTCAATTCTCTTGTGCGGTTCGGCCATAGCGAAGAACTTGACTAGTGATTCTGGTCTTCGACCTTGTAAGTCCTTCCAAAAATCGGTTCTTGGCAGGACACTTGTTATTAACATACAAACAAGCGAAGACTCGGGAGCCTTCTCGACTTTTGTTACTTTAGCATTAAATCGTTTAAAATAGTCTTGTAAAGACTCACCGTGTTCTTGTTTGATGTTAGCCAGAGTAGTATAGGGTGGCCTATAAGTCATCGTGGCCTGAAAAATGCGTGAGGAATAAGTCGACAAAGGTTTCCCATGTCGATATTGAGGCCTCAGGCAATTGGGTGAACCAATCGTGGGCGTTTTCCTCCAACGTTGCCGCAAGAATGCGACATTTCGCGAGCTGAGGTACCTGATACACTTCCATTATAGTGTTAAACTTTTCTAAATAATCTATGGGATTATAGGTACCTTTATATTTTAGGGATTTGGATAATTGGAATCCCTTGGGAAGCTGAGCTTGTCGCACTTCTGCAGTAAAAAGAGAGGTCCAGTGCAGCTTCTATATGGGCTTGCTCTGCTGCTCGAGTATTTTCAAAGCTTGCAAAAGCATGCTTTGGTCAATTCCTCCGGCTACAGGAGTTGGGACTGCTGCGACTGCAGGAGTTGTGATGTAACGCCCTGTCCAACAGGAACACCACGTGTGTGCAATTTAATTAAAATACCAATAATTATATAAGATGTAATTATACTAAAAGTGTGGGTAATTAAAATTTTGATAGTTAAAACTCAACCTTTAAACTATTTAACAAAAGATAAGTAACATGATTTATGGGGTCCCCCTGTTTTCAAAATATTTACAAACTGGTTTCAAAGTATTTTACAACATAAGCTTTATATTTTCCAAAATACAATCAAAATAGAGCATCCTGTAAACTGGGCTGCCTACGGCTGGTATGTACATTGCTGCTGCGACCATAAACTCATGGTTGCTCGACTTTAGCCTTTCCTTTTCCTGCACCATAAAGCACCAGTGAGTCACAGAGACTCAGCAAGAAAGTGATCAAAACAATAATTGAAAGAAAATGATTATCAACTTAATCTCATGCCATTATGCATACTCACTATTTGATAATAATAAGCATTCCCTTAAACATCTCACATTCCTGGTACTTAATAAAGTACCACTTTTTTTTACCACTCGTTACATACGAGCTGAATATGTCACTATCGTTGCCCGATAAAGCAAACGATAAGTAAGAAACCTAACCGCGGTTTCAAGAGTAATTACTCATAACGGTAATAACCGTTTCCAACCCTAGGTAATAACCTAGGCTTAATAAGCTTTAATCAACATCATAATAATAATTAAGGTCACCTCCATTCATTCATCGATTTTTAACCACATACGGTGCTTACCACTTTTCTTACCTTAATTCAGGAGTCAAGAATATGGCCGACTCGGGTGGAAAAACAAGCTAGGCAATCCCGGTCCTATGTCACGACAATTGAAACACAATAAATACCTTAACATAATATTCCGGATTAAAACCCTAATTTAAAACCGACTAGACTTAGCCTTCACCATCTATATAATAATTCAAATAACTCAAAATTATTCAAAGGCAGGTACTAGGTTCAACCCCGAGCTAAACACGGTTCAGAGAAAAACCCGAGAATTTTTCCCCTGCTGTAACCGGTCGACCGGTTCTCGATACAAGAACCAACCTGGCCGACCGGCTGTCGTCGTACCGAAAAATTCTGGTTTTTCTCCCTCAGCTCGAACCAAAACCAATTCAGACCTAAATTGAATTTCCAAAACAGTTCAATATACCAAATACAACATATTCAACACATCATTCAATCTCAATTCACCACTTAACTCAAAATCACCATCTCACATGAAAATCAAGCTCAAATTACTTAATCAATTGCATTCAAACTAAACAGCCATTAAAATCACATGATACTAACTTCAACACACCCAAAAAGAGACCTAAAAACACCATCACAACCCAGACTAAACATACAGCCACGAAATCCTACAACCCTCATCCAAAACCAACCTAAATTAGTGAAATCTTCAATCCTCAAGGAAAAGAACTTACCTTCAAAGCTTCTAGGATGATCTTGGGTATCCAACTTGCTCAAAAGCTGAGAGAAATCCAAATGAATCCCCTGGTTTTGGCTAGCTCTAGGTCACGAAAGAGAGAAAGAGAAGGAGAAGGAGAAGGAGTGATGTAACGCCCTGTCCAACAGGGACGCCACGTGTGTGCACTTTATTTAAAATACCAATAATTATATAAGATGTAATTATACTAAAAATGTGGGTAATTAAAAATTTTGATAGTTAAAACTCAACCTTTGAACTATTTAACAAAAGATAAGTAACATGATTTATGTGGTCCCCCTGTTTCCAAAATATTTACAAACTGGTTTCAAAGTATTTTACAACATAAACTTTATTTTTTTCCAAAATACAATCAAAATAGAGCATCCTGTAAACTGGGCTGCCTGCGGCTGGTATGTACATTGCTGCCGTGACCATAACTCATGGTTGTTCGACTTTAGCTTTTCCTTTACCTGCACCATAAAGCACCAGTGAGTCACAGAGACTCAGCAAGAAAGTGATCAAAACAATAATTGAAAGAAATTGATTATCCACTTAATCTCATGCCATTGTGTTTACTCACTATTCGATAATAACAAGCATTTTCTTAAACATCATACATTCCTGGTACTTAATAAAGTACCACTTTTACCACTCGTTACATACGAGCTGAATATGTCACTATCGTTGCCCGATAACGCAAACGATAAGTAAGAGACCTAACCGCGGTCTCAAGAGTAATTACTCATAACGGTAATAACCGTTTCCAACCCTAGGTAATAACCTAGGCTTAATAAGCTTTAATCAACATCATGTTAATAATCAAAATCACCTCCATTCATTCATTGATTTTTAACCACATACGGTGCTTACCACTTTTCTTACCTTAATTAGAAATCAAATGCAACCTAACTCCCAACAACCCCAATTTAGGTCAAGCATCCCATATTTAATTTAAAACAGATAGTACACAACTCCCCGGGTCAAAACTGAACATAAAACAAACCCGAAGAAAATCTCCTCGCAGTAACCGGCCGACCGGCTCGGTATACCGTAACCCATCCGGTCGACCGGCTTCGCGTACCAGGAACAAAAGTTCCTTTTCACCAAAATCGATCCAAAACCCTTCCAAACCTATCCAAACTTTCCAGAACAGTTTATTAACATACATATGACATAACCTAAGCTGCAAAACACAATGGTTCAATCTCTAGCTTGAAATCATACACTCAAGTGAAGAAATCAAGTTTCTTTTAGCTTTCTCACTCACCAATCAATCCCAACAGCCATGAATTCAATCCAAACATGCATTAACAAACCATATTTAACTTGGATAACAAACCTACACCCTCACTAAACCTACAGCTTTGAAAATTTTTAAAAAAATAACAAAACCTAGCTTGAAAACTTAAGAAAACACCAAGACTAGAAGGATGAACTTACCTAGGGTGCAAGGTTAGCTTGGAGATGAAATTTAGCTCTGAAAATTGATGTTGGCTGAAGTTAACCAATCCCTCTAGTGGCTGGTTCAGATTGCTCGAAGGAAGAGGAGAAGAAGATGGAGAAAAAGGAGTTACTTGCCTTGGAAGAAAGCTTCTCCTTTCTTTTAAAAAAATGCTTTGCTTTTCTTTTTTTTTTTTAAAATTTCTTTCCTTAAATAAAAATGGGCAGCAGCAAAGAAAAGAGGAAAAGTCAAAAAAAAAAATATTTTCTTGAATTCCTAATTTACCCCTCTCACACCTTTTTTTTTAAAAGAAAACCCTAGGGGCATTTTGGTAATTTTACTAACTCCCCATTCCGACATTCTAATAAATTCTAACTTAATCCGGGATATTCTCAAAATAATTCTTTCATTTAATGTCGTGACATTGCTAACCACATAGCTAAATTTCCACAATTACCGGGCCCAAAATAACATATTTACTTAAATAATTTCTCAAAAATTCATCTAAGTAAGATCATAATCCTACTTCATTTTCCAAGTAATTACATATTTAATAAAATATGTCCATTTAAATATTATTTATTTTCTGGGATATTACAACTATCCCCCACTTATAGGAATTTCGTCCTCGAAATTTACCTGAAAAGCTCGGGATACAACTCCCGCATCTGCGACTCTAATTCCCAAGTCGCTTCTTCAACTTCGTTGTTCCGCCACAACACTTTGACTAGTGAAATAGTCTTGTTTCGTAACACCTTTTCTTTCCTGTCTAAGATCTGTACTGGTTGTTCTTCATATGACAGGTCGGTTTGAAGCTCAATGTCTTCATAACTTAAGATATGAGTTGTATCAGATACATATTTCCGAAGCATCGAGACATGAAACACATTATGAACCCCAGATAAGGCAGGAGGTAGAGCCAACCGATAAGCTACCTGACCTACTTTCTCAAGAATCTCAAATGGACCAATAAATCTGGGACTCAACTTTCCTTTCTTCCCGAACCTTCGAATTCCCTTCATTGGGGATACCCGAAGAAAAACAAAATCCCCAACTTGGAATTCAACATCTCTACGCTTTGGATCTGCGTAGCTTTTCTGTCTACTTTGGGAAGCAAGCATACGAGCTCGAATCTTTTCAATAGCCTCGCTCGTTCTTTGGACAGCTTCAGGTCCAAGATACCTACGTTCACCAGCCTCATCCCAGTGAATAGGTGATCGACATTTCCTTCCATAAAGCATCTCATACGGAGCCATGCCAATGGTACTCTGATAACTATTGTTATAAGAAAATTCAATCAGAGGTAGGTACTTGTTCCAAGAACCTTCAAAGTCCATTATACATGCCCTCAACATATCCTCAAGTATCCGAATAGTTCTTTCGGCATTGACCATCGGTTTGAGGATGAAAAGCTGTACTGAATCTCAACTTAGTACCCATTGCTTGCTGTAAACTTCCCCAGAACTTGGATGTAAATTTTGGATCTCGATCTGAAACTATCGACTTTGGGGCACCATGAAGTCGAACTATTTCCTTAATATACAAATCAGCATATTGATCCACTGTATACGTTGTCCTCACCGGGAGAAAGTGAGCAGACTTCGTATATCGATCCACTATCACCCAAACAGAATCATAATACCCTACTGTTCTGGGTAATCCCACCACAAAGTCCATGGTGATGTCTTCCCATTTCCATTCAGGAATCTTTAGAGGTCAAGCAAACTCCGTCGGCCTTTGGTGTTCGCTTTAATTTGTTGACAAAGTTAAGCATTTTGACACATATTCAACAATATCCCTCTTCATACCCGGCCACCAATATCAAGCTTTCACATCATGATACATCTTGGTTGTTCCGGGTGTAAGGAGTACGGTGTAGTATGAGATTCATCAAGAATCTCTTGTCCGATTTCTTTGTCAACCTAAGCATACGTATTCTGTTTTTGTATCGCAACAACCCATCAGACAAGCATGAAAAGTCTCTTGCCAATCCAGCCTCTAACTTCTCCTTATGTCCCTGTAGCTCAAGGTCACCTTGTTGGGCTACTCTAATTCTTTCCAACAGATTAGATTGTATGGTGATATTAGCAAGTTTTCCAATTACAAATTCAATTCCCGCTCTCGTCATATCCTCAGCCAACTTGGCTGAGATTTCCTTTAGTTCACAAACTTGTCCTGGTCCTTTCCGACTTAGAGCATCCGCTACCACATTTGCTTTACCAGGGTGGTAGAGAATCTCGCAGTCATAATCTTTGACCAGTTCTAACCATCGTCGTTGCCTCATATTTAAATCCTTCTGAGTGAAAAAGTACTTGAGGCTTTTGTGATCTGTATAAATTTCACACTTCTCACCGTACAGATAGTGACGCAAAACTTTTAGTGCAAAGACAACCGCTGCTAATTCAATATCATGGGTAGGATATCGTTGCTCATACTCCTTCAATTGCCTGGATGCATAAGCAATCACTTTCCCTGACTGCATAAGGACACAACCTAACCCTTGTTTGGATGCATCACAATAAATCACAAACTTTTCGTCACCTTTTGGTAAGGTTAACACAGGGGCGGTAATCAACCTTTGCTTCAATTCCTGGAAACTACCTTCACACTTGTCAGTCCAAACAAACTTACAATTCTTTCGGGTCAACTCGCTAAAGGCGTAGAAATCTTTGCAAAGCCCTCAACAAATCTTCGGTAATACCCTGCTAACCCTGTGAAACTTCTAACTTCAGTTGCTGACTTAGGTCGAGGCCAGTCACGCACTGCTTCAACCTTTACTGGATCCACCAAAATACCATCTTTACTCACCACATGCCCCAAGAAACTCACCTGAGGTAACCAAAATTCGCATTTCTTAAATTTGGCATACAACTTATGCTCCCTGAGACGTTGTAATACCATTCGAAGATGTCTTTCGTGAGTCTCTTCCGAGTCTGAATAAATTAGAATATCATCGATAAAGACAATAACGAAATCATCCAGAAAATCTCTGAACACTCGGTTCATCAAGTCCATAAATGCTGCCGGGGCATTTGTCAATCCGAAGGACATTACCAAGAACTCATAATGACCATACCGGGTCCGAAAAGCTGTCTTGGGAATATCCTCCTCTCGAATCCTCAGTTGGTGATAACCAGATCGAAGATCAATCTTAGAAAAGACAGTTTTACCCTGCAACTGATCAAATAAATCATCTATTCTTGGCAGAGGGTACTTGTTCTTCACTGTTAATTTATTTAACTCCCGATAATCTATACACATTCGTAATGTTCCATC
Organism: Cannabis sativa; assembly: GCF_029168945.1. NCBI lineage: Eukaryota > Viridiplantae > Streptophyta > Magnoliopsida > Rosales > Cannabaceae > Cannabis > Cannabis sativa. The sequence goes on from NC_083607.1 coordinate 22,684,615, forward strand.
TTTCTTTTTCACAAACAAAACTGGTGCACCCCAAGGTGAAGTACTAGGTCTAGTAAATTTCAAATCCATCATCCCCTGTAATTGAACTTTTAACTCTTTCAGCTCCGCAGTGCCATCCTGTAGGGAGCTTTCGATACAGGCTCAGCTCCTGGTATTAAATCAATCTCAAAATCAATTTCACGTTTTGGTGGCAACCCTGGTAACTCTTCTGGGAACACATCCAGAAATTCTCGAACCACTGGGACATGCTCCGATCCCGCTAGTGGTTCCCTGGAAATATCCCCAACACTTGCTAAGAAACCAATGCACCCTTCACACAACAAATCCCTTGCCTTAAGGGCTGAAATTAAGGGAATCCGAGATCCTTGCATCTTACCCACAAATACAAAAGGGTCCTCGCCCTCGAGCCGAAAAGTTACCATCTTTCTTTTACAATCAATGGTGGCGTTGTATTTAGCAAGCCAATCCATCCCCAAAATAACATCAAAATCCTCCAGTATTTAATTCTATCGATCAATCGATAACTCTCTTCCTTCCACAAACACCGGAAGGGATCGAACCCACCCGCCGGAGATAACCAACTCCCCAAGAGGGCAACAAGGTTCCAAAACCTCTAGAAAGCACATCACTAGGTTTATTCACCTCTCAATTATTCTACTTGAAATATAATAATGCGTCGCACCGAATCAATTAATACAAATAATAAAGTACCAAGAACATAAAGCCGACCCGTCACAAGAGAAGGACCGCATCGCCCCGGCTTGAGTCGTGGCAAATACTCGAGCAGAGCGGGTGTATCATCCTTCTTTTGCTCTAACCGTAGCAATTGTGGACAATTTCTCTTCATATGACCCACCATTCCACAAAGGAAACAGCCCTAGCCCGACACTCGCCTGTGTGATGCCTTTTACACCTTGGACATTCAGAAAAGTCCGCCGGTTTTCATTCCCACTACGACGGAAACCTTGGTTACCCCGGAATCTTTTGTTTGGGCCTCGCTACCGATGTTTCACTAGGTCTTTTCCCCGCGGTCACCAAGATCGCACTTCTACCCGAACCAGACTCGCCGATTGTTTCCATGAATCTCTTCGGCAATATTTTTCTTTCGTATCCGAGCCTCGCACCCTCGTAAACTAAAGCGAACTCAACTATCCGAGCATAAGTTCGGCAACCCCGGTTGTTTAGAAGCAACAATCACATCCCGGCGATGTGTTCATCCAGCCCCCGAATAAACTTGGCTTTTCTAGCGGCTTCGGTAGCCACCTCATCCGAGGCAAACTTTGCCGCCGATCGAACTTAGTAGCATACTCTGTCATAGTCATACTACCCTGAGTTAACCGTATAAACTCTTCTGCCTTTGCTGCCTTAATAGACTCATTATAATACTTTTCAAAAAATAAGGCCCGAAAAGTTTCCCAGGTCATATTATTCAGGTCATGGCCCTGAGATACAATCTCCCACCAAATACGGGCATCATCTCGTAACATATATTAGCACACCTGACCCGGTCATTATCTTCAACTCGCATAAAATCGAAAATGGATGTTATCATACTCATCCATTGCTCGGCTTTGAGTGGATCAGCACCACCCTCAAACACCGGCGGGTTCTCGCTTCGAACCGTTGATATAATGGTTCCAAACGATTTCCTCGCATCCGGTGGCACTACTAGAGGTGCCGAGGATCAGATCTCGCATTTAGAGCAGGCCGAGCTCGCCGCTCTCTCAATTCTCTCGATTTGTTCACCCCGCCGCCGAATAGTTTCTTGCATAGCGGCATATAAGCGTTCCCAATTAGGTGGTGGTAAAGGGTTCTCTCCCTCACCGGCAGCCCCGAGCCCAAACTAGCTCGGCGGCACCCCTACCAGTCCGCCTTGGGTGCATAACTATACACCTGCGATCACATTCCAAGTAATAACAATACTGATAAGTATTTCCATATATTATAATCCTTCCCACAACATTCTGATATCGACATAATTCAGATAATCAGATAATCAAAAAATTAACAAGTCAGTTCGTTAACTTAAAACTTACTAAACCATGAGTCGATCGTGTCCTTGCGGCCAATGTACATATCAAACCGCCTTCGTGATCTAAAAACCTTGGCGCTCTGATACCATGTTGTAACGCCCTGTCCAACAGGGACGCCACGTGTGTGCACTTTATTTAAAATACCAATAATTATATAAGATGTAATTATACTAAAAATGTGGGTAATTAATAATTTTGATAGTTAAAACTCAACCTTTGAACTATTTAACAAAAGATAAGTAACATGATTTATGGGGTCCCCCTGTTTCCAAAATATTTACAAACTGGTTTCAAAGTATTTTACAACATAAACTTTATTTTTTTCCAAAATACAATCAAAATAGAGCATCCTGTAAACTGGCCGCCCGCGCCGGTATGTACATTGCCGCCGTGACCATAACTCATGGTTGTTCGACTTTAGCTTTTCTTTTACCCGCACCATAAAGCACCGGTGAGTCACGTAGACTCGGAAGAAAGTGATCAAAACAATAATTGAAAGAAATTGATTATCCACTTAATCTCATGCCATTGTGTTTACTCACTATTCGATAATAACAAGCATTTTCTTAAACATCATACATTCCTGGTACTTAATAAAGTACCACTTTTACCACTCGTTACATACGAGCTGAATATGTCACTATCGTTGCCCGATAACGCAAACGATAAGTAAGAGACCTAACCGCGGTCTCAAGAGTAATTACTCATAACGGTAATAACCGTTTCCAACCCTAGGTAATAACCTAGGCTTAATAAGCTTTAATCAACATCATGTTAATAATCAAAATCACCTCCATTCATTCATTGATTTTTAACCACATACGGTGCTTACCACTTTTCTTACCTTAATTCAGAAGTCAAGAATATGGCCGACCTGGGTGGAAAAACAAGCTAGGCAATCCCGGTCCTATGTCACGACAATTGAAACACAATAAATACCTTAACATAATATTCCGGATTTAAAACCCTAATTTAGAAATCAAATGCAACCTAACTCCCAACAACCCCAATTTAGGTCAAGCATCCCATATTTAATTTAAAACAGATAGTACACAACTCCCCGGTCAAAACCGAACATAAAACAAACCCGAAGAAAATCTCCTCGCAGTAACCGGCCGACCTGCCTGTATACTGTAACCCATCCGGCCGACCGGCTTCGCGTACCAGGAACAAAAGTTCCTTTTCACCAAAATCGATCCAAAACCCTTCCAAACCTATCCAAACTTTCCAGAACAGTTTATTAACATACATATGACATAACCTAAGCTGCAAAACACAATGGTTCAATCTCTAGCTTGAAATCATACACTCAAGTGAAGAAATCAAGTTTCTTTTAGCTTTCTCACTCACCAATCAATCCCAACAGCCATGAATTCAATCCAAACATGCATTAACAAACCATATTTAACTTGGATAACAAACCTACACCCTCACTAAACCTACAGCTTTGAAAATTTTTAAAAAAATAACAAAACCTAGCTTGAAAACTTAAGAAAACACCAAGACTAGAAGGATGAACTTACCTAGGGTGCAAGGTTAGCTTGGAGATGAAATTTAGCTCTGAAAATTGATGTTGGCTGAAGTAAACCAATCCCTCTAGTGGCTGGTTCAGATTGCTCGAAGGAAGAGGAGAAGAAGATGGAGAAAAAGGAGTTACTTGCCTTGGAAGAAAGCTTCTCCTTTCTTTTAAAAAAATGCTTTGCTTTTCTTTTTTTTTTTTTAAAAAATTTCTTTCCTTAAATAAAAATGTGCAGCAGCAAAGAAAAGAGGAAAAGTCAAAAAAAAAATATTTTCTTGAATTCCTAATTTACCCCTCTCACACCTTTTTTTTTAAAAGAAAACCCTAGGGGCATTTTGGTAATTTTACTAACTCCCCATTCCGACATTCTAATAAAATTCTAACTTAATCCGGGATATTCTCAAAATAATTCTTTCATTTAATGTCGTGACATTGCTAACCACATAGCTAAATTTCCACAATTACCGGGCCCAAAATAACATATTTACTTAAATAATTTCTCAAAAATTCATCTAAGTAAGATCATAATCCTACTTCATTTTCCAAGTAATTACATATTTAATAAAATATGTCCATTTAAATATTATTTATTTTCTGGGATATTACAAGTGAAGCTTCCTTGCCTTGGAAGGTTTCTTTCTAACTTAAGTGAAGTGTTTGTTTTTTTTTTTGTTTTAAATTTCATTCCTTAAATAAACAATAGGCAGCAGAAAATAAAAGAAGAAAAGTCAAAAAAAAGTTCCTTTGAATTTCCTAATTTACCCCTCTCACAATATTTTTTTTAAAAAAAAACCCTAGGGGCATTTTGGTAATTTTACTAGTTCCCCAATCCGACATTCTAATAAAATTCTAACTTAATCCGGGATATTCTCAAAATAATTCTTTCATTTAATGTCGTGACATTACTAACCTCATAGCTAAATTTTCACAATTGCGGGGTCCAAAAATAACGTATTTCATTAAATAATTTCTCAACAATTTACCTAAGTAAGATCATAATCCTACTTCATTTCCCAAGTAATTACATATTTAATAAAATATGTCCATTTAAATATTATTTATTTTCTGGGATATTACAACTATCCCCCACTTATAGGAATTTCGTCCTCGAAATTTACCTGAAAAGCTCGGGATACAACTCCCGCATCTGCGACTCTAACTCCCAAGTCGCTTCTTCAACTTTACTGTTCCGCCACAGCACTTTAACTAGTGGAATAGTCTTGTTCCGCAATACCTTTTCTTTCCTGTCTAAGATCTGTACTGGTTGTTCTTCATATGACAGGTCGGTTTGAAGCTCAATGTCTTCATAACTTAAGATATGAGTTGTATCAGATACATATTTCCGAAGCATCGAGACATGAAACACGTTATGAACCCCAGATAAAGCAGGAGGTAGAGCCAACCGATAAGCTACCTGGCCTACTTTCTCAAGAATCTCAAATGGACCAATAAATCTGGGACTCAACTTTCCCTTCTTCCCGAACCTTCGAATTCCCTTCATTGGGGACACCCGAAGAAAAACAAAATCCCCAACTTGGAATTCAACATCTCTACGCTTTGGATCTGCGTAGCTTTTCTGTCTACTTTGGGAAGCAAGCATACGAGCTCGAATCTTTTCAATAGCCTCGCTCGTTCTTTGGACAGCTTCAGGTCCAAGATACCTACGTTCACCAGCCTCATCCCAGTGAATAGGTGATCAACATTTCCTTCCATAAAGCATCTCATACGGAGCCATGCCAATGGTACTCTGATAACTATTGTTATAAGAAAACTCAATCAGAGGTAGGTACTTGTTCCAAGAACCTTCAAAGTCCATTACACATGCCCTCAACATATCCTCAAGTATCTGGATAGTCCTTTCAGATTGACCATCGGTTTGAGGATGAAAAGCTGTGCTGAATTTCAACTTAGTACCCATTGCTTGCTGTAAACTTTCCCAGAATTTGGATGTAAATTTTGGATCTCGATCTGAAACTATCGACTTTGGGGCACCATGAAGTCGAACTATCTCCTTAATGTACAAATCAGCATATTGATCCACTGTATACGTTGTCCTCACCGGGAGAAAGTGAGCGGACTTTGTATATCGATCCACTATCACCCAAATAGAATCATAATACCCTACTGTTCTGGGCAACCCTACCACAAAATCCATGGTGATGTCTTCCCATTTCCATTCAGGAATCTTTAGAGGTTGAAGCAAACCTGCCGGCCTTTGGTGTTCTGCTTTAATTTGTTGACAGGTTAAGCATTTTGACACATATTCAACAATATCCCTCTTCATACCCGGCCACCAGTACAAAGCTTTCACATCATGATACATCTTGGTTGTTCCCGGGTGTAAGGAGTACGGTGTAGTATGAGATTCATCAAGAATCTCTTGTCTGATTTCTTTATCAACCGGTACACAGATTTTGTTTTTGTATCGCAACAACCCATCAGATAAACACGAAAAGTCTCTTGCGAATCCAGCCTCTAACTTCTCCTTATGTCCCTGTAGCTCAAGGTCACCTTGTTGGGCTACTCTAATTCTTTCCAATAAATTAGATTGTATGGTAATATTAGCAAGTTTTCCAATTACAAATTCAATTCCCGCTCTCGTCATATCCTCAGCCAACTTTGCTGAGATTTCCTTTAGTTCACAAACTTGCCCTGGTCCTTTCCGACTTAGAGCATCCGCTACCACATTTGCTTTATCAGGGTGGTAGAGAATCTCGCAGTCATAATCTTTGACCAGTTCTAACCATCGTCGTTGCCTCATATTTAAATCCTTCTGAGTGAAAAAGTACTTGAGGCTTTTGTGATCTGTATAAATTTCACACTTCTCACCGTATAGATAGTGACGCCAAACTTTTAGTGCAAAGACAACCGCTGCTAATTCAATATCATGGGTAGGATATCGTTGTTCATACTCCTTCAATTGCCTGGATGCATAAGCAATCACTTTCCCTGACTGCATAAGAACACAACCTAACCCTTGTTTGGATGCATCACAATAAATCACAAACTTTTCATCACGTTTTGGTAAGGTTAGCACAGGAGCGGTAATCAACCTTTGCTTCAATTCCTGGAAACTACCTTCACACTTGTCAGTCCAAACAAACTTACAATTCTTTCGGGTCAACTCAGTTAAAGGCGTAGAAATCTTTGCAAAGCCCTCAACAAATCTTCGGTAATACCCTGCTAACCCCAGGAAACTTCTAACTTCTGTTGCTGACTTAGGTCGAGGCCAGTCACGCACTGCTTCAATCTTTACTGGATCCACTAAAATACCATCTTTACTCACCACATGCCCCAAGAAACTCACCTGAGGTAACCAGAATTCACATTTCTTAAACTTGGCATACAACTTATGCTCCCTGAGACGTTGTAATACCATTCGAAGATGTCTTTCGTGAGTCTCTTCCGAGTCTGAATAAATTAGAATATCATCGATAAAGACAATAACAAAATCATCCAGAAAATCTTTGAACACTCGGTTCATCAAGTCCATAAATGCTGCCGGGGCATTTGTTAATCCGAAGGACATTACCAGGAATTCATAATGACCATACCGGGTCCGAAAAGCTGTCTTGGGAATATCCTCCTCTCGAATCCTCAATTGGTGATAACCAGATCGAAGATCAATTTTAGAAAAGACAGTTTTACCATGCAACTGATCAAATAATTCATCTATTCTTGGCAGAGGGTACTTGTTCTTCACTGTTAATTTGTTTAACTCCCGATAATCTATACACATTCGTAATGTTCCATCTTTCTTTTTCACAAACAAAACTGGTGCACCCCAAGGTGAAGTACTAGGTCTAGTAAATTTTAAATCCATCATCCCCTGTAACTGAACTTTTAACTCTTTCAGCTCTGTAGGTGCCATCCTGTAGGGAGCTTTCGATACAGGCTCAGCTCCTGGTATTAAATCAATCTCAAAATCAATTTCACGTTTTGGTGGCAACCCTGGTAACTCTTCTGGGAACACATCCAGAAATTCTCGAACCACTGGGACATGCTCCGGTCCCGCTAGTGGTTCCCTGGAAATATCCACAACACTTGCCAAGAAACCAATGCACCCCTCACACAACAAATCCCTTGCCTTAAGGGCTGAAATTAAGGGAATCCGAGATCCTTGCATCTTACCCACAAATACAAAGGGGTCCTCGCCCTCAGGCTGAAAAGTTACCATCTTTCTTTTACAATCAATGGTGGCGTTGTATTTAGCAAGCCAATCCATCCCCAAAATAACATCAAAATCTTCCAGATTTAATTCTATCAGATCAATCGATAACTCTCTTCCTTCCACAAACACCGGAAGGGATCGAACCCACTGCCGGAGATAACCAACTCCCCAAGAGGGCAACAAGGTTCCAAAACCTCTAGAAAGCACATCACTAGGTTTATTCAGCCTTCTCAATTATTCTACTTGAAATATAAGAATGCGTCGCACCGTAATCAATTAACACAACAATAAAGTACCAAGAACGGAAAGCTAACTCCGTCACAGAGAAGGACCGGCATCGGCCCTCAGCTTGAGTCAGGGCAAACACTCGGGCAGGAGCGGGTGTATCATCCTTCTTTTGCTCTAGCCGTAGCAATTGTGGACAATTTCTCTTCATGTGACCCACCATTCCACAGTGGAAACAGGCCCTAGCCTGACACTCGCCTAGGTGATGCTTTTTACACCTCGGACATTCAGGAAAAGTCCGCGAGTTTTCGTTCCCACTACGACGGAAACCTTGGTTACCCTGGAATCTTTTGTTTGGGCCTGCTGCTGATGATTCACTAGGTCTTTTCCTGCGGTCACCAAGATCAGTACCCCTACCCGAACCAGCACCTGCTGTTTGCTTCCATGAATCTCTTCTGGCAATATTTTTCTTTCGTATCTGAGCCTCTGCACCCTCAGAAACTAAAGCCAACTCAACTATCCGAGCATAAGTTCGGCAACCCCCGGTTGTTTAGAAGCAACAATCACATCCCGGCGATGTGTTCATCCAGCCCCCGAATAAACTTTGCTTTTCTAGCGGCTTCGGTAGCCACCTCATCCGAGGCAAACTTTGCCGATCGATCAAACTTAGTAGCATACTCGTCACGGTCATACTACCCTGAGTTAACCGTATAAACTCTTCTGCCTTTGCTGCCTTAATAGACTCATTATAATACTTCTCAAAAAATAAGGCCCGAAAAGTTTCCCAGGTCATATTATTCAGATCATGGCCCTGAGATACAATCTCCCACCAAATACGGGCATCATCTCGTAGCATATAGGTAGCACACCTAACCCGGTCATTATCTTCAACTCGCATAAAATCGAAAATGGATGTTATCATACTCATCCATTGCTCCGCTTTGAGTGGATCAGCACCACCCTCAAACACTGGCGGATTCTGCTTCCTGAACCGTTCATACAATGGTTCCAAACGATTCCCTGCATCCGGTGGCACTACTAGAGGTGCCGGAGGATCAGGATTAAGATTTAGAGCAGGCTGAGCTCGCTGCTCTCTTAATTCTCTGATTTGCTCACCCTGCTGCCGAATAGTTTCTTGCATAGCAGCATATAACTCTTCCCAGTTAGGTGGTAAAGGGTTCTCACCCTCACCGGCAGCCCCGAGCCCAGCTAGCTCGCGGGTACCCCTACCAGTCCGCCTTGGGTGCATAACTATAAACCTGCGATCACATTCCAAAATAATAACAATACTGATAAGTATTTCCATATATTATAATTCTTTCCACAACATTCTGATATCCACATAATTCAAATAATCAGGTAATCAGAAAATTAACAAGCTATCTTTTAACTTAAAGCTTACTAAACCATGAGTCGATCAGGTCCCTGCAGCCAATGTACATATCAAACCAGTCTTCAGGATCTAAAAACCTTGGCGCTCTGATACCATGTTGTAACGCCCTGTCCAACAGGAACGCCACGTGTGTGCAATTTAATTAAAATACCAATAATTATATAAGATGTAATTATACTAAAAGTGTGGGTAATTAAAATTTTGATAGTTTAAACTCAACCTTTAAACTATTTAACAAAAGATAAGTAACATGATTTATGGGGTCCCCCTGTTTTCAAAATATTTACAAACTGGTTTCAAAGTATTTTACAACATAAGCTTTATATTTTCCAAAATACAATCAAAATAGAGCATCCTGTAAACTGGGCTGCCTACGGCTGGTATGTACATTGCTGCTGCGACCATAAACTCATGGTTGCTCGACTTTAGCCTTTCCTTTACCTGCACCATAAAGCACCAGTGAGTCACAGAGACTCAGCAAGAAAGTGATCAAAACAATAATTGAAAGAAAATGATTATCAACTTAATCTCATGCCATTATGCATACTCACTATTTGATAATAATAAGCATTCCCTTAAACATCTCACATTCCTGGTACTTAATAAAGTACCACTTTTTTTTACCACTCGTTACATACGAGCTGAATATGTCACTATCGTTGCCCGATAAAGCAAACGATAAGTAAGAAACCTAACCGCGGTTTCAAGAGTAATTACTCATAACGGTAATAACCGTTTCCAACCCTAGGTAATAACCTAGGCTTAATAAGCTTTAATCAACATCATAATAATAATTAAGGTCACCTCCATTCATTCATCGATTTTTAACCACATACGGTGCTTACCACTTTTCTTACCTTAATTCAGGAGTCAAGAATATGGCCGACCCGGGTGGAAAAACAAGCTAGGCAATCCCGGTCCTATGTCACGACAATTGAAACACAATAAATACCTTAACATAATATTCCGGATTAAAACCCTAATTTAAAACCGACTAGACTTAGCCTTCACCATCTATATAATAATTCAAATAACTCAAAATTATTCAAAGGCAGGTACTAGGTTCAACCCCGAGCTAAACACGGTTCAGAGAAAAATCCGAGAATTTTTCCCCTGCTGTAACCGGTTGACCGGTTCTGATACAGCAGAACCAACCGGTCGACCGGTTGCTGTCAGACCAGAGAAATTCTGGTTTTTCTCCCTCAGCTCGAACCAAAACCAATTCAGACCTAAATTGAATTTCCAAAACAGTTCAATATACCAAATACAACATATTCAACACATCATTCAATCTCAATTCACCACTTAACTCAAAATCACCATCTCACATGAAAATCAAGCTCAAATTACTTAATCAATTGCATTCAAACTAAACAGCCATTAAAATCACATGATACTAACTTCAACACACCCAAAAAGAGACCTAAAAACACCATCACAACCCAGACTAAGCATACAGCCACGAAATCCTACAACCCTCATCCAAAACCAACCTAAATTAGTGAAATCTTCAATCCTCAAGGAAAAGAACTTACCTTCAAAGCTTCTAGGATGATCTTGGGTATCCAACTTGCTCAAAAGCTGAGAGAAATCCAAATGAATCCCCTGGTTTTGGCTAGCTCTAGGTCACGAAAGAGAGAAAGAGAAGGAGAAGGAGAAGGAGTGAAGCTTCCTTGCCTTGGAAGGTTTCTTTCTAACTTAAGTGAAGTGTTTGTTTTTTTTTTTAAATTTCATTCCTTAAATAAACAATAGGCAGCAGAAAATAAAAGAAGAAAAGTCAAAAAAAGTTCCTTTGAATTTCCTAATTTACCCCTCTCACAATATTTTTTTAAAAAAAAAAACCCTAGGGGCATTTTGGTAATTTTACTAGTTCCCCAATCCGACATTCTAATAAAATTCTAACTTAATCCGGGATATTCTCAAAATAATTCTTTCATTTAATGTCGTGACATTACTAACCTCATAGCTAAATTTTCACAATTGCGGGGTCCAAAAATAACGTATTTCATTAAATAATTGCTCAACAATTTACCTAAGTAAGATCATAATCCTACTTCATTTCCCAAGTAATTACATATTTAATAAAATATGTCCATTTAAATATTATTTATTTTCTGGGATATTACATGTGACTACTGCGGTGAGGTTTGCTGGGATATTGACTCCGGTAGTCGCTGGCGGTGCGTTAGGCGGGTTGGTGGGAGTGTTTACACCTTGATCGGCCATTTGGGGATCACAGGGTGTTTCCTCGTCACGCGGAGCGCGGGAGCGCACTCTGAAAATAGCATTGAGGTGATCACGCAGATCTTCTCTATGGACTTGGTATCGTCCTCCCTGCTGTGTCACCATAGAACCGGACCTCGTGTATCTGCTAGGTGTGGGACCATGCGAGGACGAGGAGGCGGATTCTACGTCATTGTCTCTTAAAGTCCGGTTGTGAGGATTACGTCGCTCAAGGTCTTCGTCAACCTTTTTTTCTTGATTGGGATACCTCGCAGATTGGTCTCTCAAGGTTGGCTGATTTAGGTCCAGACCTTCAGGGTTGGTTCTTCGTTCCCTGCGAACACGATTATTACGACGCCTAGAGTTAGTTACCTGAGGGTTATCTATGCGAGTAGTAGGTGCTCGAGGGGGGTGTCGGGCCCTGTTCTGTCCATCCACCTCGGCCTGCAGCACGCGCAATTGGTCCTGAATTGCGGTATATTGGTCGGTGGTGAGTTGGACGATTCCCTCGGATACTACCGCCGGAGTGACAGGTGGAAAGTGCCCTATTTTTGCTGGTGGTGTGGAGGTTTCTCCGACTTGGGGGCCAGTTGTTTCAGGGAATAGATTGAGAGGTCTAATATTACCTCTCCCTACTCCGCCATTAATGACATCCACAAGTGACGTCCTACCTCCAGATAATGGCACGTTCATCATTCTGATGTTGATGGACTCGTTGTTACCACCTCCATTTGTTTGGTTTCCAGCCATGATGATTTTTTTTCTTGAAAAACTATAATTTTCGTTTCCCACAGAAGACGCCAAATGTTGTCGAGCAAAATTCGCAACACCAAATATATATAATAATATTAATGACAAGAAGAGATTGTTTGAAGAACAGCTGCGAGTATTCAACCTATAATGGCGAGTACTTGAGTTGGGAATATGAATGCTTAACAGAAAACTTGAAAAAATAGTAAGACAGAGGATTATAGTGGCTCAGTCAGATCACAGTCTGCTTAGTCCACTGTAGCAGGAGTTTTTGTAGGTCTCATTTCACGGTGGATCACTCCTTTATATACAAAGCAAGTGTCCAATTAGTTATACAAATATTACATTTATTGTCAATCTGTTCACACATTGAATTACAATAACTAAACTAATTAACGTAAACATCAATAAATGAATAGCAGTTTCTACTCACTAAATGCAACAACGTATGTGTCTTCTAACGTGCGAGTTGACTGTTCATATTCTAATGTTAAGCTCGCGAGTCCAACACTTAACTAAGTTTAGAATGTCTGCGTTCTTATATCGTCCCCTCTTTGGACATCGTATGACGAGCTGATAGAACCTAGACATGCGAGTCTATATCGGTTTATCAAGGCTGTTGGGTCATCGGGATCGACTCGCATTATAGAGAATCGATCTCTATGCTTACGCAGGAATATAGAGAGGATACTCGCACATATCCTGATATATGTGAGTTAGATCCATTCTCATGTCCTGCATAATACGAGTTATAGTTATGCGATCAGACTTTGGTCATACTCGTAATATCTCTCTGACTCTATCTTGGGCGAGGTTTAAACTTCGAGGAGTCTCTTACGGACGTCTCAGCTTTCATTGGAAATCTGAGTACACGTGTCCTCTAAATAAGAGTGTGGTCTCGAGTTTCTAGGTGCGAGAAATCTCACTATAACAGGTCATACAGGCTATGATAGACTTCACAGGTTAACCAAAGATGGTCCATTGGAAAATGTCATCATGGGTGAATTACCAGTTTGTGAATCTTGCATAGAATAAAAAATGACCAAACGTTCTTTCTCTGCAAAGGGAGAGCGTGCCAAACAACCTCTTGGGTTAGTACATTCATATGTCAGTGGACCTCTAAATGTCAAGGCCAGAGGAGGTTATGAGTATTTTGTCACTTTCATTGACGATTTCTCTAGATATAGTTTTATTTACCTAATGCAAAAGAGATCTGAAACATTTGAAAAGTTCTGGAATTTCATGCTTTGGCTCAAAACCAATTAGGGTATAACATTAAAGATCTTCCGATCTGATAGGGGTGGAGAGTATATGGATATGCATTTCTAAGATCATTTAATTGAACTTGGAATTAAATCACAGTATACTCCCCCTAGCACTCCACAGCAAAATGGAGTTGCAGAAAGAAGAAATCGCACACTTTTGGAGATGGTTAGGTCTATGTTGAGCTATTCAACTCTGTCTATGTCCTTCTGGGGATATGCAATACAGACAATTAACGACATTTTAAATGTTGTTCTATCTAAAGTAGTTCCTAAGACACTTGTCGAACTATGGAATGGTCGTACACCTAGTTTACACTATTATAGGATTTGGGGGTGCCCTGCTCATGTCTTAAGAAAGAAAGAAGGAAAACTAGAATCACGAACTGAAGTTTGCTTGTTTGTCTCTACCAATGCTATCTTCTTTGAAGATGACTATATCAAAGACTTCAAGCCGAAAAGTAAAGTAGTGTTAGAAGAAATGCTTTCAGATATAAATCCTTCTGATGTTCCATCCTCTTCTACTAAAGTAGAGGACAATCCCACTCCCTCAGTTGAACCGACACAAGATGTTACAACTGAAATCTACCACAAATGATCCTATTCAGAAGGTCACGGCTCCTCGTCGTAGTGGGAGGGTTTCTACTAAACCGTCTCGTTATGGCTTGGATCGTGAAATCAATATGGTCATTGGTGAAGGTATTCATTACGATCCATTAACCTATAAACAGGCAATGGCAAGTCCCGAACAGAAACAATGGTTAGCCGGCATAAATTCAGAAATGGATTCCATGAAAAATAATAAAGTCTGGGAATATGTAGACGCACCTGATGACTATTGTCCAATTGGATGTAAGTGGGTCTACAAGAAGAAAAGAGGTGCTGGAGGCGAAGTCAAAACTTTTAAAGCTAGACTGGTCGTTAAGGGTTATACCGAAAGAGAAGGTGTGGACTATGAGGAAACTTTTGGTCTAGTCGCCATGCTCAAATCCATCCGAATTCCTCTCTCCATAGCAGCCACTTTCGATTATGAAATTTGGCAAATGGATGTCAAGACAGCCTTCCTTAATAGAATTCTTGAAGAAACAATCTTAATGGAGCAACCAGAAGGATATGTTCTTCCAGGGTAGGAAAAGAGAGTTTACAAACTCAATAGGTCCATTTATGGACTTAAGCAAGCTTCTCGCTCCTGGAATAAGAGGTTTGATGAAGTCATCAAGACCTACGGCTTTAACCAAAATGAAGATGAACCTTGTGTTTACCAACTCAAGGATAATCAATTGGTAGTACTCCTGGTCCTTTATGTTGATGACATTTTGATCATTGGTAACAACATCAAGAAAATGACTGACATCAAGTAATGCCCAATTCAAAATGAAGGATTTGGGTGAATCTGCTTATGTTCTTGGTATTCAGATTATTAGAAACCTGAAGAACAGATCCCTTGCTCTCTCTCAAATAGCCTACATTGATAAGGTTTTAGAGAGATTCTCAATGACAAACACCAAAGAGGCGCAAATGTCTTCTAGATTTGGTATCTGTCTATCTAAGGAGCAGTGCCCCACTAATCCTCAAGAGATAGAGAAGATGAGAAGGGTTTCTTATGCTTCAGCAGTTGGGAGTCTAATGTATGCAATGTTATGCACTAGACCTGACATTTGCTATGCAGTAGGAATTGTGGGCAGGTATCAGACAAATCTAGGAGAGGAACAATGGAATGCAGTTAAGCATATTCTGAAGTACTTGAAAAGTACAAGGCAATACGTGTTAGTCTACAAGGGTGGTGGTTTGAATCCCGTAGGCTATATCGATTCAGATTTTCAGGCTTGTCTGGATGATAGAAAATTTACATCTGGGATGGTGTTTACTCTTGGGGGTATAGTAGTGGTTTGCAGAAGTGCTAAACAAACCGCAATGTCAGACTCTACCATGGAGGACGATACTGATAAACTTTACCAATGCCCTGGAAAGGACATAACACTTATCCAAGGTGTAAGAATACCTTATCGTTGATTATCATGTCAGTCTAAATCCAGTGAACTGACAAATCATGGAATGAAACTTTTGAACATATAATCATGATTATATTTCACTGTGCTGACAACACTATAATCATGAACAAATCCATATATTCTTGACTTAATAGAATTTATAAATTAAATATAGTCATGGAATAAATCATGTGAACCATGCAACATAAAATGTCATTTCTGATCTTTATTAATTAGTAAATCTGATTACATTGAAATAGGTTTTATTTAGGGCACAAAATCCAACATTTGATTGTTTATAGTTATGATGAAGGCACTAGTGATAGTGATAATAAAAATAATGTAACTGTTAATGATGATGATTATGATGACTTGTAGACTTCAAAGTATTGTAATATTGAAACTCACCGTTAATTAAATTAAATACATATTGCTTTTGTTAATAGGTTGATTAATAAGTTATTTCTAGCTTGTATGTGTAGAATGGTTGATGGGGGTGCAAGAAACAGTAAGAAAAAGGGAGTTAGGGGAAAATATTGAACAACAACAGACCAAATAGCATGCAGGACATAAATTGAAATTTATATTTTATAAGGGGACTGGGGCACCGATAAATGACTATGGCAACAAGTTTAACAATTTTATCAAGTTTCTTCTTCGCATTACAATTCCTTCAAACAAGTTCAACTTTGAGGACGTCAAGGAAAAGGTAATTCTAAAAATCTAGGATAAAATAACAGTAAAATATATCAAACAAAACTATTATACAATATATATGACTTTAATTTTTATTTTTTTTCAAACCATGTTTGAGTCCCAACTGACAATCCTATGTTTGAGAATTATGTTGTTAATAAATGTGAAAATGGCGATGTGGTTGGAGAATAGACACGAAAAAATCATGGAAATAGACTATTGAAAAAAATGGAGAGGTAGAAGCGACTAGGAGATCACGTCTAGATGTGGTCATACTGAAGGTGTGGGCAGAGGTTATCACACACTAGAAAGACCCAAAACAACAAGTATAAAATGAAAGTTTTAAAATTGAATCTCCATCAACATATGATGTTTTGCTCATTTTGTTAAAAATAAATTTATTGTAAATTATAGGCAAGAGTCAAACAAAATGCAAAAAACTAAGGACAAATGAAAACTCAAGGTGGATGGGGTTCCAAGACCATAGTAGGCCACATCGTGAGCAGGGTATGATGTTGTCAGCATATTAGTCTAAAAATTCATATATTTTTGAATATATTTCAATTTTTTTATATTATATAAAAATAGATTGATCTCGAGACAGGGAACTTTCCAGTGTTGTGGACACTTTTGCAAAGTTTAACTGCAAGGACAACAAATTTCGTGATGAACACACACAATAACTACATGTATGTAATTTTATATCTTTAATAAACTCGTTCTATATTTAATTTCTATTCATCTCTAACAGTTTGTTCAAATTTTTTGTAGGCCAAAATGGTTGACATTTGTGAAACTTAACCAACGACGACCAATGTCCCCCAGTAGTACAATGTCGACCCCACCTAATTTTCTACAGACATGCCTGTTATGACACAGGTGCTGGATGAGCGGCCACGCCACTTGAGAGGAATGGGCCAGTTGTCAAGACTTAGGGCGGGGGAAAAGAGAGAAACTCCCAGGGCAGTTACCTCTGAGTAACCTACTGTCACCTAGGAAGAATATGAGGTCCTAAGCAAAGGGTGGAAGAGAAAGAAGCACAGAATGAGCAGCAGGAACAAATGAGGCAAACTCAGAATCAAATTATTACTGCGTTTTAGCAATAAAAGATGCATCTGGCCAACGCAATTCAAGGATTCAACTTGCGCCCGATGCCTCTAATTCCACCGATTCCACATTTTTGGCCTCATGTTGTTGGGTCTTCTTTACAGACTACCCCTGCTCATGATGACAACGTCGATGACGATGCTATGGACTTGTAGTTTTATTTTTTTTAGTTTGCAGTGTAACTAATATTAATTTGTATAAGCTAACGATATTTTTATTTAGTTTTAGACAATATATGTACTTTTGTAATTACAATATAAATTTCCGTTTTATAATATATTTTAGATTATATTTATTTATTATTGTCTTAAGAATTTTGATTTTATTTTTAATTTAATTTTAATTTTAATTTTCTTATTAATATAATTTTTTTCTTAAAAAAATGTTTTGTAGGTAAACTGTATCTTGCCGAGAAATTAAAATAATTTTTTATTGAGGAGTTTTGCCGGTGAAGTACGATGTCCAGAAAACTAAAAATTTTGTTGCAAATTGGCGGGAAAGTTTTGTTAACATAATTTTTTCCTAAAAAACGTCGTCAGGGACCCCTCAACTAATAGCTCATTATCGGTAGGGGAACTTATGTCAGCCAATTAATTCACTAGCATAAATAGTTTAGCTGACGGGGTATGGTTTTTCACGAGCAAAACAACTTATCCTAGCGAATTATTGTTGGCACCCTTTGTCGGTGTAGAAGCTCTTCGGGAAAACAATACTGGCGACTTATGCATACTTTTTCTAGCAAGAAAACTCATCGGCAAAAATCTATTTTCTTAAATTGTGGACAATTAATTATAAATTAATTGTTGGGTCTTCATTTATGTAATTTTTCTTTTTAGCTTTAGACTATCTTATGTCAAGATTTTTGAGGAATATTTAATTCTTTATTCCGTGTGCTTGAATAAAAAGGAAAATTGGACAAGTCTTTAGGGAACACGCAGTTTGGCCCTTTAACATCACGGTATTGGAACTGCTTCCGGATATGGGTTATCCTTGGTAGAAGCTCATCTAGTCATGGAGCTTAGGTACCTTCCTGGAAGGTATTTTCTAACTTGGGCTTGACCCAAATTATCTTTTTAAGGCCCACTTGTTGGCTTTAGATGCTGACGTGGAATTCACGCGTCCTTTGTCGAAAATACGGATAATAATTAGTCCATAACAAAAAAAGGCCTCCAACGAGATCAATCCTTAGCACATCTAGAAACCTAATTTCCATTTAAACTTTTCAATAGCACTAGCATGCAAATGAGTTTCCATAATAAAAAGGAGGGAAGGCTTTATTTGCTTCACCAAAATGAGATGTTTCGGAATGCCCTATTACATCCTAAACCACGAGACATCCAGCTTAGGATAGTTGTAAATCTAGACGGGTGTGCTAAGAATCACTCGCTTCAAGTAGCATTCGTTGAGAATGGCAGCTCTTTTCTAGGTATGTTTAGCAACAGTGGTAGGTCTAGTCTTGAGGAAGTGAGTTTCTTGTTGTAGGTTCTCTTGGCCCCTACACTGAAAGTTAAAGAGATTTATATTTGTGCTACTCATTACTTGTGTACTTATAATAATATTCTATAAATCAGGTGCAAACATGTGGTATAAGATCATATGTTTAGAAGTAGAAAGTTGGAACTCTTCGCCTAGCACTATTACAAATCTAGGCTTTAGAGGTTGTTTTAAAGGCTTTTCAGTGTCAGTTTTACAAAAATTCGCTACCGATGCTGATCCTGGTGACGCTGTAGGATCTAAAATAACCGACGCTGAATGGTGCCCTACGGTGTCGATTATTTTATAGTAACTGACGCCATAGGGTACATATGGCTTCAGTTTATAGTATATAACTAACGCCATAAACCCCTAACAACCGACGCCAAATCTGTAATAATTATTTTTTTAGTTAATTCCATTTATTTGAATTATTTATTTATTAATTTATATATCATATTATTTATTTAAATTTAAATTAAATATTTATTTTTCTAAAAGGTAAGTTAAATATTATTTAAATTAATTTTATGATTAGTTAATATACCTAGTTTTAATTCATAGAAGCAATTATATAAATTACAATTATTTTTTTTTTGAAAGGAATAAATTACAATTATTTATTACACAATTATTGTAAAATTCGTCCAAGTATTAACAAGTTAATAAATCTAAGTACAAGCTAGCTTAAAAAAATAAGCTAGAGAAAAAAGATTCTTAGGCCTTTCAACATCAATCGTCCAAGCCTACGTGAATCACTGTCATCAACCATTCTATCCACAGTTCATGTAATTGTAATAAATCAATTTTTGGAATTTATTCTTGTTTTTCTCCAAACTTTGAAAAAATTAAAAATTTATATTAGTTTATATATATTATTCTTTATGATTATAATAAATACTATAATTAATAATTAAAACTTACGTTTTTTTGATCTTGTATATAACAGTTGGGGCTTGCACGTGCGACAATGTCAGTCATGTATTTAAAACATAAAAACCACATTCTTAGTTTTTAGTATGTTTTGAACAACAAGCTAGTGAAATTTCTGGCCACGGGCCAAGATACGCATTTAAATAATTTGTTACATAAATAGTCTATAAATTATTACCTTGCCAACATTTGAGTAATTTGTTCAGGAACTTGGTGCCACGTATAGGGTCTAAATAGATAATTTTTTCTTGCGCAAAGACCTCTAGCATCCAATGCGCACTAGAAAATTATATTGGGATATAAGTAAGATAGTATAAAAATAATTTCAAGTTGTAATGTAGAAATAAAAAATTAGCACTAAGAAATTAAATATAGTGTTTACCTGATATTCCAGGAAATAAAAAACATTTGGTGGTTGTTATTCATCAATGATAACACTACTGCAAATATCAGAATTCGTGACGGTCCTAAAAACGATTTTTTTCAGGGACCGTCGCTAAAAACATTAAGTAACTATTTAAAACCTTTGGGAAAAATTTAGTATTACTGACGTTTTGAAATCGTAGTAAACAAAATAGGCAACGTTTTTTAATAAAATACGATTTTTTAATGGACCCTTATAGGAGACGGTTGAAAATCATCGCCTATACTGTAGGCGACGCTATTAAACCATTGCCTATACTATAGGCGACGCTGTTAAAATCATCACCTACTTCTCGCCACATTTCCCACGTGCCTACCTACTTTTTTTCTATTTCCCACATGCCCACCTATTTCTTCTCCATTTCCCACACCCTAAAACAAAAATCTTAACTCTCCCAAACCCCACCCATGCCTCCGCACCATCGCCCTCGTCTCTCGCTGTCTTCCTCCCTCTCTCTCGATCTCCCTTTCTTCTCGTCTCTTTCGTCCATCGATCTCCACCCACCCCTCCTCCCGTCAGTCTCCCTCTACTCTTCGTCGCGTACGTCACACTACCATCACCTCCCGTTGGTCTCTTTCTACTCTTCGTCGCCTACGTCGGACCACCACCACCTCCCGTCGGTGTCCCTCTCATCTCTGTCTCATACGTCGGACCACCACCACCTCCCGTTCGTCTCCCTCTCTCTCTTTCTTTCTCTCCGAGCTCGGTATAAATACATTTATTTATTTATATACTTTTTTATTTATTATGTTATTGTACAAATTTAATGTGTTATAAAGTTAGTTGTTATTGTAACGAAATTTATTAGTTATTTTATTTTAATTTAGGTAAAATTATAAAACTAATACAGGAAAAAATGGGGGAAAATACAGATTTTTCTATCACTAATGATAGAAAAATCTGTAATTTTTCTCTTTTTTTTACAGTCCCGACGGCTTAAAACTGTCGCCTATAACTTGGTATAGGCAACGGTTTATGACCGTGCCCTATACTACAGGCGACGGTTTTAAACCGTCGGGAAACCCACATTAGCGACGATTATAGAAACTGACGGGAATACTTTAAACGACTGTTTAAAAACGTTGGGAAAATCCATTTTTGTAGTAGTGTAACCAAGCAGCTAATTATTTTGCCACATTCTCAAAAGACGAACTCTTTTCTTTATCGTTGATACCATTAACTACGAGAAGCTCTGGGTCGTAAAACTTGATAATTTTTCTCAAATATTTTATGCTCTCCCAGATAATTTCACTAGAATTTGATGTATAAAGCTAATTAGATTAAAGAAGAGTATACATCATATCAAATAGCATTACCTAGTTACCAATGAAGTCACACGATGCCACGTGCTGCAAATCCTCTCCAAATAACGTGATTTGGATACACGATGCTATAAATCCTCGGGGCACCGGAATTGTGCTTATATCACGTATGTCTTTGATTCTTAGAATTCAGCAACCATCCATTTAGTGACTTAGGGATTAAAGCCATGACCTTTGGTGAGAATAATTCATCTTCTTCATCAGCATCGCCTTGTGGAGAAGGCATGTGACCTTTCCCCTTCGACACATCACATCTTGATGGCAGTTGAGAGAGTGGACCTTGTACAAAACATACCATAATATATCAAATTCGATCCTAACTCTACCAAATTTTTTGTAGCATAACAACTGTCACTAAATGCCCCACAAAATTTTAAACATGCCTATATAATGACAAATAATACAGATATAATAGTTGTTTATTCATCCATCCCACCGCAGCACATATATTTGCAGAACCTTCTTCACTATAGTTGAATACTTAAGATATTCAAACTCCAATAATCATTAATTGAAAAACTGAGTTTTTGCAAATGTCAATAATATATATGAAAATATAAAACTTTATACGCCTGCAGAAGCAGAATGTAATTCTGTTACTGCAGAAACCAGTTTTGTAGCAACAAAACAGAACAGACAGAATATAAAAATAATTGCAAAAATTTAAATAACTTGACACAAGAGATTTGTACGTGGTATCAGTGTTCTCCCGAACACTCCTAGTCCACGGGACCACGCCCAGAGAATGAAATCAATTATTAAAGTATCAAAATTACAACAACAATTGACTTCAAGTTTAGACTCCCTCTAAAGTATTGCCGCAATCCTTCATAATCTACTTTATGAATCTGACTTCTGAAACACCTTCAAGCCCGAACTCCCTTCGTCTTTGAAGTGTGAGTGCTGTTGGATTTTGTGCCCTAAATAAAACCCATTACAATTTGATTAGTTATCAATTTAAGAGTTTTGAAGTAATTATGTTAACATGTATTTTACATGCTTATGGTTTAATATATATATATTAAATATATGCACAAAATCTGTTAAGTCCAGAACATATATTTATTCACAATTTCAGTATTTCCAACACAGTGGAATGTGATAGTGATTATATGATTCAAAAGACTAAGTCCCTGTTCATCAGTGTTTTGGATTTACACTAATGTGATAATCAGCGATGAAATATACTTACACTTGGAGTAATTGTTATGTTCTTTCCTGGACATTGGTAAAGTATACTAGTTTCGAATGTATGGAGTATGCATTGGATTGGACCGATATTGAACTTGGTCAAGATATTATAAACTTACCGATGTATCTTTCCAAGTCAATATCAGTAGTTGATCTTAGATTAAAAGAATCTAAATCCTGATATGCTTAGGCTCAATCTCAAGAGTTTTAATCATGTTCATGTTCTTTGATTCATTAGTTAAGCCTACTTTTGGGTCAGGGTGATACGTATATTTTGGGAACATGATAGTATGATTGAGTGGGAGCGCTGAACATAAATATGGAATCTATAGCTTCTACTGGTGTATAGAAGTCAAGTGATGATTCCCTTCGAGCTTAGTTAAATAGAAGTAAATGGATGAGCTCTTGTTTCAGTGACTATATCTTAGATCACTAAAACATCATTTACATGTAGCTAAGTGTTTTAAGAAGCCAAATAGATTGAGGGGTGAAAACGGTAAATTTATCCCATCTCGATGTAAATCATCTATATAGAGGATCTTTGATCATATTAAGATTACAACAATGGTTAAATGAGATAGCATATCTATATCGTGGAACATATAGAATGCTCTATATAAGTCTGAGAGTGCAATTACAAGTTCTAAGAGTGGATTCAACAAGGAATTAATAAGTTAGGGATTTACTTGGTAAATTCGGTTCAACTTATTGGAAGCTCAGCAATATAGATCCATGGTCCCCATTCTAGATGAGACCATACTGTTTGTAAGACTCAATAATTGATTTGTGTTTAATCAATTATAATTCTAAAAGTTAGACTATGTCTAATTTGTGAATTTTCACTAAGCAGGGGTGAAATTGTAAGGAAAAGAGATTCTAGGTTTATTTATTAGTTAAGAGACTCTATATGTCTAATTAATAATTATATTAAATGACAATATTATTTAATAATCTATTTTAGTTATTAAATAATTACTTTTGGCATTTAAATGGTTAGAATTGAAAAATTGGAATTTTTGGAAAAATAGAAATAAAATTGAGGAAACTACAAAATCCAAGTGAGGCCCATCACACCTATGGCCGGCCACTTGTTTGTGTTTCCCTATTATTATTTTCAATTTTTTAATTGTCAAATAATTACTAACCTAAACCTAGCAGTTATCTATAAGTGAAAAGTGGTGGCTCACACTAAATAAGGCAATTAATCAATTACTCTGTAATTTAGGAAACTGCCTCTTTCGAAAGTTGAGCTTCCCTTTCTCTATATATAGCCACCCTCTCTCTTCCTCTTGGATGCTTGAACCATACACGAAATCAACACATAAGAGAGAAAGATACAATTTCGAATTCCCTAGTGAGAGAGTAGTGCCCACACACAGCAAATAGTACCTCAATCATAGATTGGAAGACTGTGAAGGATCACATCCAACTGAAGGACATTCAGGCTCAGATCTTGATTATACTCTGCAATAGAAAGGAATTAAGGGTTAGAGATCTGACTGGAAGGAGACATATTATTCCGCTGCAATCAATGTAAGGTTTTCTTAACTTTATATGTGTTTTCCTTTTATCGTTTTAGAAGTTCATATTTAGGTTGTTAATCAACACACTTGTGAGTAGATCTAAGATCCTGGTAAAATAATTCCAACAAGTGCTTACTTCCTCCCGAAGTAAGGCTTCAACAAGTCTTCTCCCGAAGACCAAAGTGCTTACTTCCTCCCGAAGTAAGGCTTTATCAAGTCTTCTCCCGAAGACCAATCTCTTGTTTAGTTAAGTCGTTCTTGACAAACTCTAGGACAGAGTAAGAACTGATATATAAAATACTAGAACCCAAATCAACAACTAGGCTCTCACAAAATAAAGAATATCTCTTCTCTCAAATAAGATAAATTGGAAACATGAATAATGGGAGAGTTGATTGGAATGGTTTCTGTCTAGGCTCTATTTATAGAACATAGAAACACTAGAGACAGTCACAAGATTGAATCTACAGCTGTACAAAACTTTTTCCTAAGATAAACACGATCTGCAGCATCAGAATCGAAAGCTGACGCAGCAAATTTGACCAGAAAAAGAAAACTTGCTATAATCTGGTCTGATCTTCTATTAAGTCTTGATTCCTTCCATAAACAAATTATATATTATGATTGTATCAAGATACAATCGAATTCAATAATGAAAAAGCTATAACCAAAGTTTCCTTAAAAAACCAACTTTCCATAAGAGAATTGCTTCTCTTACAAGAAGTTTCCAAACAAAGGAAAGTCCAGCTGAAAAGTGCATCTTTCCTAACATATAAAAGAGCAACTAAAACCGAATAAACAAGGTAAGAAAATCGGCTATGAATGCAAAACAATCTTACCATAAAAGAAAAATATTTTATCAACTAACTTGCCAAAAAATGACTTTACATTAATAATTAATTAATAATAAAAGTTACCTTGGGTGTTGTAATTAGGTATTTAGGACAAGGAAGGAATATGTTTGCTACTTCCTTAACATATCTGCACCCGTCAATTGAGATTGAGATTTCAGCATCCTCTTGCAGTATTTTTTAAATCAGAACCCGGGCATGTGAATCATCGTAGTCTTTGTAGTGAACTTTGATTAGACCCTCATGTTCGTATAGATACACTCGGGCCACAACATTGTTAATATTGTCAGAGTAGAGATATACTAGCAGATCAAAGGCTCCCATTGTAGTAGTGTAGGAGATGCCTTAAGCTCAACATTGGTGCAACTATTAATACAAAGCATAATAAAAGTTGAGTGGGTATGGAGCTGGGAAAATAGTTGTAGGGTGTAGTGTGCTATTTGATGGAAACTTTAATTCATCTTTCTAGGAGGCATTAGTCTATTGCCATAATTTGAGTTGCTAATTGAGCATGTTGAGTCTCATTCTAAAGTAGTTGTGGATAGAGTCTTTGTCTCCTATATTCGAAGTAATTAATCCAAGATATGAGCAACTCTTTATCTTCATTTTTTGTCGTCTCTTATATTTACAAAGAAATGCTAATGAATTGGCATAAGTTGGTTGAAAGAGAGCTTTAGGACTAGATAAAAAGATAATGTTGAATAATGTGTGATGTTGGTATATATGCATGTTTCCCTATTAATGAAATTGCGATTTTTCAAAAAAGAAAAACAAAAGAGAAAAACAAAAAGAAACAGGTGATAAGTAATAGTTCATTTTTTATTTTTGTTATACATATGTGTATATATATTAGATTATTTATTCATTTTAGTGCTTCGTACAAATGGGTTATGATATGTGGCATTTAGGGAAAAACTATCCCAAAATCTTAGTACTTTCTCCACATGAGGTGGCCATTCTTCGTGTAATGATAGCCAGACCTTTTTACATCTTGGATTCTAATGGTCTCTCTTTGTATATATCTTTCATAATTTATCTTTTAAATTAAATGCCTCAAAATAATTGCAATTTCTCTTGAATGCAACTCCACCTCACTATAGGTGTCATGCCCTCTTTACACAAAATTGCCTCTCTTTAGGCTCAATTAGCGTCGCATTGTTTTATATTTCTTTCTTTTTCTTGGAAAAAGGGACATGAAATCTCTGGTATATCATTGTTGAGAATTATAGCGTTCTATCTTAAAACCAATTGGCAATGAGACAATGTCCACAACATTCTCCCTTAAGATGATGACTATTTTTTGCTCATCAATCTTGAAAACCGCAAGGGATATGGTTCTAATACCATGTTGAGAATCATGAGATTCTATCTCAAAATAAATTAACAATGAGTGGAGTAGTCCATATTCTTATATATGGCTCAATTCTCTACAATTTATTTTACCTGGTAGAATGTCCACATACCAAAATATTAATATATAGGTGTAAACTGTAAAGTCTTAACAAAACAAGATGATTTAAAAATTACAAGAAAAAAATATGTATATAATTGTAGAAACTAACTTAGCAATCTAAATACGAGTTAGTGAATTTCGAAATTGATGACTTTTGTTGAAAGAACTTTATTTTCAGCCTGAATAATTTTCCAAATTGATAATAATGTATAATATGTATTATGCCAGTGCTGTGACCCTACCATATCCCCGTAGGTTAACACAAAAGAAGATGTAAATGTTAAATAAATCAAGGGGAAAATCTTATTTCCTACCCACCAACTAACCCAATTGCTCCAAATAAATAAATAAAATTGCCTCCATTTTTTACTGGAGTTGCCAATTTCCCATCACCTTCCTCTCCCCCAACAAATTTAAACCATTCAAATTTCAACACCACGTTGGTGTTGGCCCTTTCTCCTCTACTTTCCTTTATTGTCAAACTTACAAATACAAATATTACTCAAAAATCCAAACACTATACAACCATCATACAAATAACGAGAGAAACAGTGAAGCAAATTGCTCATGCCAAAACCATGATGCTAGAGCTCCCTTTCAATGAGAACGATTCCCAAGACATGGTCATATATCAAGTCCTAAACGAGGCGTCCATGTCCCTCAGCACGACGTCGGTTATGCCCAGAAGGCACCCTACTACAGCAACAGCTACTCCATCGACAACGCCGACCGGCGCTGGGGGCGGAAATGGCAACCATCACTCCCTACCTGTCCGAAACATAACCATGAAGAAGCACTACAGAGGAGTCCGGCGCCGCCCATGGGGCAAATACGCAGCCGAAATTCGCGACTCTACGCGCCAAGGCGCACGGGTATGGCTTGGCACCTTCAAGACGGCTGAAGAGGCTGCTATGGCTTATGACAGAGCTGCCTTCAGTATGCGTGGCGCCAAGGCCCTCCTTAACTTCCCAGCCGAAGTTGTGGCCGCCGCCGCTGCTGCAGTTCAGAGAGTTGAGAAAATTGGGTCGGGTAATAGCAGTTCGGATAATTCGATGGTCACATCAAGATCCGAATCGGAGGGCAGTACGATTACGAGCGGGGAAAGGTCAAGAGCAGGTGTTTGACAAAAATACTACTTGAGTCGTTTGATTTAATTAATGTTTGTCCTTTCTTTTTTGTTAGTTTGGTATGGGTTTAGGAGATATTTGATATTGAATTGATTTTATTAAACAATTTGATAGATTTTTCTTTACTTTTTAATTTTGACTTATAGTGTTCTCCACGAGTTTTCAGTTTCTATATAAGAGGTATAGTTAGCTCTTTACCAGGTTTTTAATTAACGATGCACAATCAATAACATAATAATATAAGTATTTGGGTTATGAAATAATATGTATATGGATGTTTAAATTATTAAATTAATTATTGTCATTGTTTGATTGTATTTTTTTTGTTATTACATTGCAATGATTCGATAAACACGTCATTGAGATAGATGTAGATAAAAAATACCCTCACGAAACCTATACGAAGTTTTCTCCTTGATTAGCCCAAGAAAATTCAAGTTATGTTTATGTAGAGAATTCTAATGTCGAATATATTCATAAAAAATCAAATCAATTAGACTAAGAACTTCTTTCTTTATAGTTGATCATTTTTTTAGTTACTAGACAGCAACTACGTGCAAGGTACGTTGTATCTTCTTTTTAATTTTTTTTTATTTGAGTGTTCTTATTCTCTTGATCAACATAAATTTATAGCATCAAACAATTTGTTAACAATTTATTAGAAATACTTTCAATATATTTAGTATTCTTTTGAGAAATAAATTATAAAAATTGGTAGTGTTGTTATTTATTTGAACATATATTCATGCACTAAATGGTTGCATGTTAATTATGAATATATTTTTTCTATTTAAAATATATGATATAATAATATAAATATTATAAATAAGTTTTATTATATATATTTACATAAAATATTATATTACATTTTAAGTTCTATTTCTTTTTTAAAGATATTTTATTATTTTTGTAAATTGTGGTATTTTTCAAATTTATCACTTTTGTTATGTGTCCATAACCAAAATGTTATTATTAAAACTTACGAAATTGCAATCTTTATTCCAGGCCCAATAATACAAGAGTTTAAGATCCAAGTCCAACAATAGGTACAAAAAACTCTTCTCTCTTCACCCACAGAATGGTTCGGCCCAAGAAGAAGTGAGACAAAAACTCACACAATGAACCAACAATGGTTCGGCCCAAATAGAAGAGATCAACCCAATAAAGAAATGAAACCCTAGTTTGAATCCCTAATATAATAGGGAAGCTTACAAAAATACTGGAATTTTGGTTAACTTTTACAAAAATACTGTCACACGGAAAAGTTTTCAAAAATACTGCGTTTTTATAAAACACCAGTAAAACACAAAGCAGAACAACTCAAAACAACAGTAGAACAACTGAAAAACACTAGTAGAACACCAGTGAAAACTTGACACAGTATACTGCAGTATGAAACTTATTAAAAAACACAGTAAAAAAGTAAAAACTACCGCCTGACAGTATTTTTGTAAAAAACTGGCAAAAGTTAGTATAATATGTAAATTTCCCATATAATAAGCAAGTATATACAGGGTAAGAACTAAGTCTCAGCCGCACCTAATCTCCTCTCTCAAGAAGAAGGGCACGCCACAAATGCATATAAGGTCTCTCATCATTTTCCCTTACTTTTTGTTGGAGTAAGGTATATTATTATTACTAGTAAACATCTCGCGCTTTGCTGCGGATATATAAAATATTTTAAATTATATATAAAAAATAAATTATGTATTTTAATTAATAATAATTAATTAACAAAATTATATTAAAATTTTAACTTTATTATTAAAAAATTTGTGACATAAATACTTAAAATATTAAATTTGTTGCTAATAAATACCGAAATTTAAAAAATAGTAACACAAATCCTCATTTATGGTTTAATTTTGATTCTGATGTGTGTTAAGTTCTGAGTTCGAATTTTATTGTGTTTGTTTTTAATGTTTGAGTTTTAGTATTTTACTGAAATTCTAATGTTTGAGTTTGTATTTATGAGATCTGTTTTTATTTATTTATTTTTATAGATTTTGAGAACTTGAAATTTGATGTTGTTTCTATTGATTATTGGGATTGCAAGTTAAATTTTTCATACGGGAGTTAAAGTTTGTCTTTTCGTTTCATTGATTGAAAAATATTAGTAGAAAGTTTATGAAATGAGACTTTTGAATATATGAAAATAAAATTGAAAAGTAGCATTTGAATCGAAAATCAAAGTTTATTGTTAATCTGTAAAGATAATATGGTTGGAAGAATATGGAAAAATTAATAATCTTTGGTTTGTTGTGAGTATCACAATAATCTTCATCATCATCATCGAGAATTATTTGGTTTGTTCATCTTTTTGTTGTTGTGAGTATCACAATAATCTTCATCAGAGTCTTCTAAATGATTTGATATGTTATTTTTTAAAATGCACTTTCTTGATTTTTTTGTTATTTTTTTATTCTTTAATTCATATTCTTGTTCTAATTTTTCATCTAGGTCACAAAAAATTTTGACACAGTAAAATTCTCAAGCCCTTCTTTCAAATTGTACTCATTTAAGTTAAGCTTGTAAACAAAATATTTTCCACAAAGCCTTCTATATAGGAACATCATTGTTTAGAGACAACTTGTTAACCAATTTATTTACTGATTTGTAGGGGTGTTCGCGGTGCGGGTGGTGCGGTTTTTAACCATTTTTTCAAACCAACCCGCACATGCAGTTTTTCTAATTTTTCAAACCGCACCCGCACCGCGATACTAAAAAACTGCAAAAACTGCACCGCAAAAAATGATGCGGTGCGGTGCGGTTTCTACGGTTTATGCGGTTTGAACTATTAAATTTTTTATTAAAGTCATCACAAAATAATTAAACTATCATTAATATAATTATTCTAAAACACTTAAGAAAATACAACAAACTTGAGACTAATAAAAGTTATAACAACAACAATAAGTTAATAATCTTTTTAAAGTTTCAACAACACACCTAAATCAAAATAATAAACTTGAAACTAATTAAATTCCAACAACAATATAAATGTACAAACACAAACTTCTAACTCCAAATTTCAATACACATGTATGGGCTTGGGTTTGTTGCTAAGAAGAGAGGGTTTGTGAAGAGTTATGGATTTTGTCCTAAGATTTATGGGCTTGGGTTGGGCTTAATTAATAAATATAAAAATTAAAATTTTAAAACATGCGGTGCGGTGCGGTTTGAATCGCGGTTTAATAATTCCAAACCGTAGACCGCACCGCACCGCGCGGTTTGGGAAAAATTCAACCCGCAACCGCACCGCAAAGAATTTCAATCCGCATTTTTTTTGCGGTGTGGTGCGGTGCGGGCGGTTTGACCGGTTTGAGCGGTTTGATGTACACCCCTACTGATTTGTCCAGTAATATTTCAGCTACTTCATTAAATAAGACAAAAGTTGTTTCAGTAGTTTTGTCATTGACTTTAATATGTATTTTGAACATATATAATAGGGTGAAAAAAGTAGAGAAAAAAAAAAATTAAATATGAAACAAAAAATAGAGAGAACATAAATAACATAATAAATTAGTATTTTGAGAAATTAAATATAAGTTTCTTACTTCACAATAGGATGTTCAGAATCTTTTTGCAAGTGTCACACCAATTAATATCATTTTTAGGTACAACTTTTTCAAGCAAGATTTGCATGAAATATAATACCATCCAAATGTATTATCTATGCTTATAATTTTTGCTCTCATAGTAACAATATATTCCTACAATAAAACAATTATCATAAAGTAAAATTATAGGTATTGAAACTTTTAAATAATAGTAATAATAATATTAAAAAATAAAAACCTTCACTTGAATATCACTCTAGTTAGCCTCTAATAATTTTTTAATAGACATCCTGTTGAGAAACATATCGTTTTTTGTCTTCTTAACATTATAACTCTCAATAACTTCCACACTCTTGGAGTTGGTGGAAAAAATTTGGATTCATGATGCTACATAATCTATTTAAAGATTAATATAGAATTTGGATACACTTGTAGAAGAGAAGTTAATTTTATCTATTTAGAAAAAATATAAATTAATATACACAAACATATGTTATTGTATTCAAATATTGAATGGTAGAATCTAAATAAATAATTACCTCAAAATTTTTTAACGGTAGTAAAAGTTACTATCACAATAAATGGACCACAATCTTTCTTATATAAATTTGGATTGAACATCTCACCCAATTTTCCCCATAAAGTTATTTTTAATGTGATCGAACTATACATAAAAATTAACAGAATTTAATAATAAGTAAAAAGAAAATAAATAAAGTAAATTGTATATAAAAAAATTACAACACTTACTAATCTGTTATAACTTGATGTCTCTTTTATATAACGACCTCCAACAATCTCAATATCACCAACACCACATAAGTATCCAATAATATCTATATATAAAATAAAATAATAAAAAGATGTTGGAATATTATAAAGATGAATAGTTGAATAAATTTATTAAATATCAATAAACTTTAATAATTAAAATACCTGAGAGTATTGTGTTATCATTAACATGTAAATGAGTCAAATTTGGAGTTATGAATTGAAACCTATTGATCGGAATGCTAACTATTTCTCCTTCTAGTCTCTCTGCTGAAGTAATTGTAACTAAAAATAAAAGTTTATAGTTATTTGAAAGTGGTCTGTACTCACTCGTGGTTGCCACAATTTTTAAATTTTGCAGAGAGTACAAAGAACATTCACTCAATAGCTTCTTTAACTTAGAAATCAAATTTTTTCGTATTGTTGCATGCATTAGAAATCAAGAAAAGAACATTCCATCATGAGAGAAGAAGATAGAAGGTAAGTAGTAAATTGAAATATGAAATTAAGAGAAATAAGTTAGAATATATATAGAGATTTGTTGTAGAAAAAAAATTATAAAAAATAAAGTAAAAAAATCTTTTTTCAGTTTGAAGTTGTGATGATATTTTTTAAATATGATTTTTAAAAAAATAATAATAAAATAGTAGGAAAATAGAACAACACGTGTTTATGATATTATTTAGGATATTTTTTTTTTCAATTTAGGGTTGTGATGGTATTTTTAAATATTATTTAAAAAACTTTAAAAAAAAAACAAAAAAAGAACCAAACGTTGTGATATTTTTAAATATCATTTAAAAAAATAAATAAAAAACCAACACGTGATGATAACTTTAAACATCATTTTTTTTAAAAAAAAAGTAAAAAATAAATAAAACATATTAAAAAATAATAAAAAAATAAAAAATAGAGAAAGAAGAATAAATACTTAATAAAAAAGTAGGAAAAATTGAGAAAAAAGGATGAGTACTTTAAAACATTTTTAGACCGCCACATCACCGTCTCATACTTTTCCTTTATATATATAGATTATTATTATTATTATTATTATTATTATTATTATTATTATTAGGGTTGAAATTTTTTAAAGGTTCTAAGTATTTTCCTTCTTTCCTTTCTTGTTCTAACCCGAAAAATACCCAAAAAAAATAAATAAATAAATAATACCCAGAAAAGTTTGTATTTCTCTTAATTTTATATATAATCATGATACGAAACTTAACTAGGGTTTTGTACTTGACCAGGTTTCCATTTCCATCATCTTTTAATCTAATAACCCATTTATTCCTCAAGGCCTTCCTACCTTTTAGAAGTTTGACCAACTCATAGGTGTTGTTCTTCGTATAGTAATCCATCTCCTCATCCATTGAATCTATTCACTTCTCTTTGTCTTTGTAAGCCAATGCTTCTTAGAAGTTCTATGGGTCCCCCTTTTCAGTTAAAAGGATATACTCTTACCTTGGATATCCTTTGCATGGAATTAGTCCTCTAGTTGACCTTTTGGGAGATTGCTCATTTTCTGGTTGCTAGTACTTCTCCCCCTGATTGATATCTTCTTGTGTCGGTACATCTTCTTCAGCATCACTGTCATCAGCATGTGTCTCCTCAGCAACTTCTTAAAATTCATCGTCTACCATTGTTATTCTGGAGGAAACAACTCAATTTTAGCCTTTTTTGGTTCACATTATGCTTCTCTCTCGACGACAGTTGTTAGATTTTCATTACAGACCACATCTTTATTTTTGATGACCTTCTTATTAATTGGATCCAAAAGCCTATACCCAAATTCTTCATTTCCATAGCTAATGAAGATACATGGAACTTGTTATACCCAAAATTCGGCTGTACTTTAGAAGTGACACGTGTCATCAGGAAATATGAATCAACAAATATAATGATAATTTTATCATTAAATGCAAAATAGAATAACTCATTAAATGTAGAATTAATAGAGTATATTTGTTACTTGCTGATTGTATAGCTCTAAGCGAGATAGAGATATACAAACTATCAATTCATGTATTGACGAGAAACCATTTTGTCTCAGAAGGCACAATCCTAAGGGAGCCATAGACAACGCATAGCGAGGCATCTACCTCACTGAATGTAAAGAAGTATTGACGAGGCGAATCGGTTATTAGAACACTTAGCGTATAATACACGCTATAATAATTAAGTGTAATAACTTGAGAACTTGGAGGACATGATTGTCTAGTCTGCAAGGCCTTATGGTCAAAGAGCAGTTCTTAAGTTTGCTCAGGACATTGGTGCTCATGCTATTGCTGGAAGGAATATGAATAAATTAAGTAATTCATCTATGTACAAGGCGACATACCTCCAACAAGGTACCTTTGGAAGGGAGTTCCTATTCTTATAAGCGTTGACCACCTTAAAGATGGTTTAAATCACAGCTGTGGGATCTTCTAATGTTATCTACACGTATTTAAGTAGAACGTAATTAAAGCCCACATTTTCAGGAAATATTGTTATGGAATTCGAATTTAAATGTAATTACAGTATCTGCCTACCTATATTACTATAAATAGGGGCAGATTATACAGAAAAGGGGGAGGGAAAATATTTGAGAAAAAAGAGAGACTAATTGTAAAACCAAAATTCTGTATCTAGAAATATCTGAACAAGATAGACTTGTGGACTATGCAGAGTTAACTGCAAAACCACGTAAAAATTTTGGTGTCATTGTTATTATTTTATTTATTAATTTCTTTATATCTGCATTAGATTTATCACAAAATAGGCTCATAATCATTAACGAAAAACTGCGTTAACAGAACTGCTTTATAATTTAGTTTGGACCTTTGTTCCTTTGGTACATGCACGAATGTCTTGTATCCAAACACCTTTAGATGTGAGTATGACACATCTTTCCTTGTCCAAACTCTTTTTGAAATATCAAACTTTAAAGGAACGAATGGAGATCTATTGATAAGATAACATGCAGTCTGTATTGCCACTACTACAAAATCAAATTCGCAGTGCTCCTAAAAAAGATTTTTTTCAAGGACCGTCGCTAAAAAAATTAAGTAACTATTTTAAACCGTTAGGAGAAATTTGGTATTCCCGACGGTTGTTAATCGTCAACTACAGGCCAAGCCCAATTAAACCTAGCTAATTACCCACTTTGTCGAGTACTCATCATTCCACACAAGCCACTTCATCGATCATTCCACAGCAGAGCCCAACCCCAACACGAACCACACCAGTCACCCAACCCCCAACACGAAAACCACACCAGCAGCCCAACCCCCAACATAAAAACCACATAAAACCTTCAAACCTAACCCTCGTCTCCTCTGTGTCTCTCTCGTCTCCTACATCTCTCTCAATCTTCGCCTCTCTTTCATCGTTTCTCTATATAAAACGCTCATCGTCTCTCCTCGGTGCTGTGGCCTTACCGCCGTCTCCATCTCTATCTCCGACCGATCAACCTCAACCTCCCATATAATATTTATTTATATATGTTCATACATATTTATTTATTAATTTTTCTTATTAAAACCAAATATATATGTAAATGTAATGTGTTTAATTTAAAAATAGTTGTTATTTGTTAATGTATAAATTGTTATTAGTAAAAGTTTTATTTATATTGTTATAAATAATTATGTGGATGTCCAAATCTTTTATTTATTACCATGAATTGTAATCAACATTCCTCTTTTCCTTAGTTTCCCTTTTTCTTAGTTTCTTAATATCTCACTCTTGTATTTGTATAAATAGGGGTTCACCCCATTGGAATAAAGAACTCAGAAATTCTCATTCACTTTCTCTTTCTCTCTTCATCTTCTTCTTCTTTCTTCTCATTTACTTTATATTATTTTATAACACGTTATCAGCACGAGTCTCTGCCCAAGCTTCAAGCATGAGTCTATGCTATGTCCCAATGTAAGTATTTTGTTAAAGTTCTTGAATTGTTTCAAAGTCATGATACACTAAATATATATTTATATATATACTTATCTGACTGAAACAATTTCAAGAATCCTTTGTTTTCTTTTTTCTTTTTATCTATATATCTATATATTATATATGTATATATATGTTTTTATATATTTATTATTAATTTCATATATATATATATTATGTTCTTATCATTCATAATATTTACAATATATGTGCGCCTATGATATGATAGAGAAAATCTATATAAATTATACATATATCCAAAAGATTATGTATTATCGATAAAATATTGCATATATCCTAAAGATTATGCATCATCGATAAAATATTGCATATATCCTGAAGATTATGCATCGTCGATAAAATATTGCATATATCCTGAAGATTATGCATCATCGATAAAATATTGCATATATCCTGAAGATTATGCATCCTCAATAAAATATTGCATATATCCTGATGATTATGCGTCCTCAATAAAATCTTGCATATATCCTGAAGATTATGCAAACGTAATATTCATTATATAGTTGATGGATATATAATGAAAGAGATGAATACATATTTATATATATGTTCTTGTATTTTTTTGAGGACAATGAAAAGTAATCTAATATCGATATAGATTTTGACAAACATTTCCTGAAGTAAATGTTTTATATTTGTCAAAAAAAAAAAAAATGATTGTATTTATGTGAATACAACTAAAGAATCATTAAAAATGATTATTATTGATGCAATTTTATAGTGGGTTTTGAATATCCAAAAAGAATGTTAAGAAAATTGCATTGAAACATCAAAGTATAAGAATAACAATGAGCATGACTAATGTTATTTAAATACATGAGGCATGTATTTATTGTTCATCATTCCCTGCAGAGAATGATACGAATTGAAGTCAATTACTTTTAAAGATTCTTCGTATTAGTCATGTTATTATACATTGTTATTACTTGCAATGTTGGAAATTATTGAATCTGACATATATTAAAGATTAAATTTTGCATACATCTTGGAGACTATGCAAAAATTGCATTCATATATTCTTTGAAAGATCGTAAAAGAAATTTATAATAATGTTCTACTTGTTTAACGTCATTCCCCGAAGTGAATGTAATGATTTTAAATAATCAATGACATTATTTACTACTCAAATATTTCCAGTTGAAGGTGGAAACAACCAAAAGATGAGATACCACACACAATCAAAGTGCATGAAATTTATATATCATGTGTGGAATTGAATAATAGTGGTCGCGTACCTGTAGTACGGACATACTTATAATCAAGATAAAAGTATACTTGATTATTGAATAGAATGTGAATTGTACAAATTTATTGTACATTTAGAATATTTAAATATCATTCCCTAAAGACAATGAATAGACATGAAATTCTATTTCAAAGAATATAGATTTCACATATATTGGTAATGCCAGAAGCAAATTAATATATACATATTTTATTATTTCTTGAAATCAATAGTTTCAAACTATTGTTGGTACATGATATGTAAATATATAGTTACCATATAATTCAGTTTGCATATTCCCAAAAGTGGATATATAATTTACTAATATTTGTTAGTGATCCAATATAATCAAAGTGATAAAGAATCACAAAATGATTAGTTGAAAAGCTTCCTGAAGAAGCCTTACATACAATTGCTACTTTGAGTAGTAAAATGTCTTTGTATGTACCTAGATGTGTAACTTTTATCTAGTTATGAAAGTGATAATAAATAACTTATTATATGTACTTGTTGTACATTTAAATATATAATATATCAAGTCATGATAATTAGATTGATGAATAATCTATTAATAAATTAGACGACTTGTTAAAAAGATATCAGGAAAAATAAATGATATGTTATGGTTATATATATTTGACCATTACAATAACATGATGAAGTTGTCATGTATCTTTTAAATTATACACATCATTGAATTGATGATAGTGATTCCTGAAGAGTGTATATGTTTTGGAGAATAATATAATTATATTATTCGTGTATATAAAAATGAAACTTGTAATGATTATGTTGTAATGAATTTACATTACATTTTGAAAGTTTCATTGAAATACAAATTATAGTGAACCTGAAGTTCATGAATTGAATTATTTTGACATGATCAATCATATGCAATAAATTGTCAAAGAATTTGACTAAATTTTGTTGAAGAACCAGAAGATTCTTCTCATTGTTATTTATAAGGCTCAAAAGAAGAATGTGCATATATTTCCACATAGAAAATATTTAAATTATATTTTCTTAACAATCTTGAGCCATTGTTAGATTTTTATTGCATAGTTTCTTATCGATGTGATAAGATTATATAATCATGCATTTACAAAATGTGTAAATTTATGTATTTCTAATTATACACGTATGACTCATTCTTAGAAATGAATTAAGTTCATAAGGATTGAACTTGAAACTGAAGTTTATTGAACCTGAAGTTCAATGTCATATAGTATATATGAGTTTAAACAAATATTGATTCATTGTGATATACTGAAATCCCTACAGGTATATTAATATTATTAGATATCACAATTTTTAAAAATTCTCTCGATCAGGGGGAGAGAAGCAGTTGGGATCGATGATAATTTTTGAAAAATGATCCTTGCACAAAGTATATAAGAACAATATAGTTCAAAATGATATATACCAACTGCAAATCAATATTATTCAAAGTTGAGATAGAATGAGTTGAAAACGCCTGAAGCGTAAATGAACAATGTAGAAATTATTAATAAATGTTCATTTGATTTGCCCTGAAGTTGTTAAATCTAGAGGTACTCATGGAGATACCTTAATATTAAAATGATAACCGTGATGAAAACGGTACTCGAAAAGACTCCCAAGAGAAGTTAGACATACACATTTGATCATAATTGAATCCCTAAAGTGATTCTATATAGGTACCTATAAATGATAAACATATTTGAAAAATATGTAATTTAAAGAGATCTCTATAAGTTATGTCAATATGGGAGGAAATTATCATTTATTAAAATTTTTGTCGACAATAAATATTGAATGTTTGCATATGCAATAAACTAACATGAGATAGAAAGGATCATGGTATTAGATTTGTCGAGAATCATCGACATACATTTTGATTTTCGGCCAAAATATTATGACGCAATCCAGGCAAATTTACTCACATAAAGTGAAGTAAGACCTGTAGGGTGTGCAAATAAATATTTCTAATGAGAAATTTGCATATATGTATTTGTACATAATGAATTGTTGTACAAAGTTTGCATAGACATGAGATTGATTGAAGTAAGGCTTAAATATTGAGAAAATATAATCATGATTTGATTATAGCCTGGAATATATTTTATGAGGATTTATAAGCGTCACATAAATGTTGCAACAAAAAGTTATTTATTTGGAGCTCCTAATATAGTGAGAATTTGAAATAAGCCTTATCTAAAAATTCTAAAAGAATTTAATACATGTCTTAAGTGATATAAATTCAAAGTCGCGCGCACTACATGACAAAGATCTTTGTATGAAATAAAGACATGTAAGTAAATTATTATTTGAAAAATACCTATGGTTGTCTATGCAATATAAATACGTAAATTATACGTTGTGATAGACTCTTGAAGAGTTTTTGATTAATTGAAGAACAAACTTTTATTTCTTTTGTATTTCGAGAAATATTAATGTATAAAGTTTGTTCATTAGTATTGAAGTCCTGAAGTACTTCATATGTATCAAGAATTATAGATATATGATCATTTGATATGGAAATTAAGATCATAAAACAAGATGGAATAAATATATGGTCTTGGAGTACCATCATTGTCACAAATGAAATTTATAGTACCATTAATGTGTTATGTTCATATCTACTTGAAATTTTAAATTTTCGTATGAACAAAGTTGTGTACACACATGAATGATACAATTAGATGGATAAAGACTAATGTTCCACGAACCCCTCATCTATAATTTAAAAGTCCATACATACTCTGGAAGAGTTATAGAAAATATATGATCAAAGATTATATATGGTGATATTTTAAAAGTGATAACAATAATCTTATGAGATATATTATCACCAAAAGAATTATGGATCATATGTGCATGAGGGGGAGACATATTCATGTTGCACTCTTTTTCCCTTAGTTCAGGTTTTGTCCCAATGGGTTTTCCTGGCAAGGTTTTTAACGAGGCAACTTGCAAATAATTATGAATATGAAATACATATTGTACTCTTTTCTCTAGCTCAGATTTTGTCCCACTGGGTTTTTCTGGCAAGGTTTTTAACGAGGCAACTATAAATCATGTTAACATACTTGCATTTTATGAAGCAAGTAGAGAATGTGTGTGAGTGAGATCATTGACATAGCATATTCGGGAAACATATGGATTGCACTCAATAAAGAAGTATCAACCCAAGCAATTCTCTATGGATAATACTGCTTGCATCGTTCAACTAAAAGGAGGTACATTTAAGGAGATAGAGTTAGAACACATTTCACGAAATTCTTCTTTATACGCTTCAAGAAAATGCATATTGGTGTTCAACATATTCAATCGAGTGTCAATCTTACAAACTTATTCACAAAGTTATTACCAACATCAACATTTGAGAAGACGACAGACAAGATCGAAATTCGTCGATTAGAAGATCTCCACAAATGCCTAAATGAGGGAGAGGGAGTTAGTTTACACTATACTCTTTTTCCTTTGACCAAGTTTTCAGCAAGATTTTTAATAAGGCAGTTATTATGGACATCCAAGGGGGAGTGTTATAAATAATTATGTGGATGTCCAAATCTTTTATTTATTACCATGAATTGTAATCAACATTCCTCTTTTCCTTAGTTTCCCTTTTTCTTAGTTTCTTAATATCTCACTCTTGTATTTGTATAAATAGGGGTTCACCCCATTGGAATAAAGAACTCAGAAATTCTCATTCACTTTCTCTTTCTCTCTTCATCTTCTTCTTCTTTCTTCTCATTTACTTTATATTATTTTATAACACATTTGTTATTGTAAAAATGTTTTAAATTTTCTAATTTAGTTTAGGTAAAATTATTTATTTTTATTAGTAAAAATATAAAATAGTATTAATTTAGGTATAAATATATATTTGTGTATAAGTTAACTATAGTTAGGGAAAAAAAGTTTATTATAAGTTTAATTTTAATTAGTTTTATTTAATAAAATTTTTAATTGTGTATTGTTAATTTTCGGTCAGTGTTTATTTATGGTGATAGCATTTGAAAAAACATGAATGCTATATTAGACATAGTAATCTATTAAAACTTTTTTATTCAATATTTAAAAATATTAGAAAAAATTGAAGTGTTTCGAATTGTTAATTTGAATTATGTTTAGGTATTACTGTGGTGTT
This sequence comes from Cannabis sativa, assembly GCF_029168945.1. Classification (NCBI taxonomy): domain Eukaryota; kingdom Viridiplantae; phylum Streptophyta; class Magnoliopsida; order Rosales; family Cannabaceae; genus Cannabis; species Cannabis sativa. Next base: position 22,725,924 of record NC_083607.1, read on the forward strand.
TTTCGAGTAAGCTTTTAATTTAATATTTTAAATATTTTCTAGATATCGAGTTCTTTGTGTTGATTGATGAGTGGACAATTATAGCTATTTTTATTGGAGAAATGTATAATCTCTAAAACTTTAAAATTCGTTATTTAATGGAGTTTATTGACGTTAGATATTCATCCGTAGTGAAGTAGGTTCTGCGATTAATTGTAATGCGATCAGATGGGTAAAATATGCATGTTAGATGAGTTGGAATATTTTAAATATTCATCCTTAGTGAAATAAGTTCTGCAAATACATGTACTGCGATCAGATGAGTAGATAATTTTGTATCGTTAATGTTATCTTGTTATTATTGTGTTGTTTTATGTGTTTATAATTTATCTTTTTATGTTTTAAATTTTTGGGAGTGTCTGATTACAGTCGTTATGCTGCAAATTTTTTTGCGAGAATTAGGATAAATTTAACTAAAATGCAAAATATCACTAAAAATATATAAGTGTGTGGTAATTAATTTAACTAAGTGTCTACAACACATTCAAAAAAAAATAATTGAATAAATTTATTTTTTTTAGAAGTTTCAAAATGGATAGAAGTTTGATGAGTGCGAATAGATTATTAGCGGCGTATAGTGAAGGTGTTGACCATTTCTTAGACTTTTGTCAGAAGTATGCCAAAAATCTTAAATTAGTTCTTTGTCCTTTTCTTAAATGCTGTAACATGGACATTACTAGGATAAAGGAGCATTTATTTAGGAACGACATAGACAAGAGTTATAAGGTTTGGGTTCACCACGGGGAAAAGAATAGAGTATTGGGCGAGGGAATGTCTAAGTCTAACAATGTTAAGGGTGTTAATTTGGACTATGAGTATAATCACATTCCAGAAATGATAGGAGATGCACAATTTGAATTAAATGTTGATCCTTTGAAATTTCAAAATTTTGTAGAGAATGCCGAGAAGCCTATTCACCCTAATTGTTATAGGTTTACTAAATTATCGACACTTATTAGATTATACAATGTAAAAGCCAAACACGGGTGGAGTGATAAGAGTTTTACAGACTTACTAGCTTTCTTAGTAGAGTTATTACCAGAAGGTAATGCGTTGCCTTTATCTTTCTATGAGGCGAAGAAGACACTCTCTTCCTTAGGCGTGCAATATGAAAAAACACAGGCATGTCCTAACACTTGCATCTTATATCGTAAGATGTTTGTGGATGCAATATCGTCTCCAACTTGTTGTGAATCTAGGTGTCAAAAGAAAAAAAATTCTGATGAGGTAAAGGTTGGTGTCCCTGCAAAGGTATTATGGTACTTGCCCCCAATACCTCGTTTGGTTCGGTTCTTTTGAAAAGTTGATCATGAAAATAATTTAATCTGGCATGACAGCGATAGAAAGCTAGATGGTAAAGATGAGAGATCCAGCTGGCTCACCCGCTTGGAAATCAATTGATGCTAGGTGGCCTGAATTTTGCAATGAACCTCGGAATACGTGTCTTGGTCTTTCTATGGACAGAATCAATCGACATACAACCCTTAGCAGTAAGTATAGTTGCTGGCCAATTTTTCTTGTGATGTATAACTTGCCACCTTTATTGGTAATGAAGAGGAAGTTCACTATGCTTACAATATTGATATCAGACCCTTCATAGCCTGGTAATGACCTGGATGTGTACTTATCCCCTCTAGTTGATGATTTCAGTCAATTGTGGTATGAGGGTGTTCCTACATACAATGCCTTTAGGAAAGAAAAATTCAATCTTAAGGCCATATTACTTTGGACCTTTAATGATTTTCCAGCTTTTGAAAATCTTTCTAGATACAGTGTGAAAGGGTACAAAGCATGTCCTATTTGTGAGGAGAATATATTTTATGTATTTAAAACACTCGAAAAAAATATTTTATATGGGACACCGAAAGGCTTTGCCAAAAGAACATGTGTTTCAGACTTGGAAAAAAGTATTTGACGGTAAGCAAGCATTTGAAGTGCCACTACAACCTTTACAAGGAGAACAAATGTTTGAAAATTTGAATAAAGTTTAATTCCACTTTAGAAAGCGAAAAGCTAATCCAAAGAAAAGAAAAGGTCAATGTGAGAAAAGTGACGATGTTAAAAATGAACCTTAGGGGCCATGGCAGATGAAGTCAATATTTTTTGAGCTCGAGTATTGGAAGCTGTTATCCCAAATTTTGCGCTCTGACGTGGCATCACGGGAATGGTGACACGTGGAGTCCACTTAGAACATCTGCTCGGGAAGACAGGCCGAGCAGGATGCCTCGCTGGCATGTCCATAGTAAGATATGCAGCGATCCGCGCAAAGCAATCAACACTTAGCGAATTCAGCTTTTGCATTATGAGTCATCAGCTCAATCCCTATAACTCAGGCATCAATTTACGTGGATACGACATATACACGATCCCACTATCAGTGTATTCAGCCTCAATCCCACGATCCTTACATTCAGCATTGATCCCACGATCTTTCTATTTATACGCATTGTAACGAGAGAGGGAACTCTTCCTCCTCAAGCCTCCTAGCCCTATAAATAGTGATGTATATTCATTGGGCAATGGATCGGTCGAAAAGCAGCTAAGCTAAGAGTATACTATTATCTAAGAATTATATATTCAGAGATACTGTTGTAAGAGCTATAAGAAAAGGAATCTTCTTCCTTGATCTTAAGTCAATACAAATAACGAGGATTAGGCTATTACTGAACTGCTCGGGGCTAAGCCTCTATAAAATTCCTGTGTCTTATTATTTATTTATCATATATCTGTAACTACATATAGTTTATCGCTTATAAAATAGACTCATTGTCATTGGCTAAAAGAGAAGTCAACATTTTCGTGCTTTCATTGAGAGAAGGATCAGAAATCGCTCTTTATTCGACATCCAACCGCCAACACGATGGTGCAAACTCGTAGAGATCAGTCTGACCCAGCAAATTCACAGACGCTGGATCCTACATCACAGGACCCAGGGAATTCAAGGGTTCTGCCTGCTGTTAATCCCGGACAGACGGGAAGCGTGGGGAATGGTGAAACAATTCCTATTACTAGAATTGCGCCTGGTGTGCAAGAGACTGGGAATAACAGTTCTGCACTCAACAAGAGCATTCATAATACGACTGTTCTACCTGGAACCAACACCCAGACGACCATCGGAGATGCCACCGAATTACAAAATCTCTGTGACACGCTCGGACTCATGCAGGGTCATAATAACACTCTGCATCATGATCAGGACAAACTGCATGCTGCAGTAAATCTCGCGTTTGACGAACAAAGGCGTATATTCGCTGAATGGAGAGATAAAGAGATGGAGGAATTAAGGGCTAACCATGCAGAGATCGAAGCTCGTAGTTGGCAAGGCACCGTGATGATATGAAGAGCCTACCAAACTGTAGGTCAGCAATCGCCTAACATCATTCCCTTGGGAGAAACGGAAGAGGACACAACGATGAATACTTCCCAGAGTACTAATGGTTAGCCGCCCAATTCTCGGTTACGAGTTCTGCTTGTGGGCCCAGCGATAGGCGAGCAAACCTTGTCCGGTAATTCATCAAGAGGAGTCATATGACGGCTCCAACCAGACTAATGGTGCCATCCCACCCGTCAACCAAGCGAATCAATCGCTATGGCAACCAGGCTCTTCTGTGTTCGAAAGGTTTGGAGCAACACATGACCTAAGCAACGATCTAAACATAAGAAGGGGAACAGACGAACAAAATACTACAACGATCGTGCAGCCTAGAGCCCGTAATCAAATCCCCGCTCAGAAAGATGCTGATGTAATCCAAATAGACCAAAATGCCGAGCAGGTCAGCCCAGCCGTACAGGCCTAGCTTGATGAATTGAAAAATATGTTTCATGGCATGGCTGGACAGCGTAATAATGATCTTGAGTTAGACCGAGCACGAGGAACTCCCTTCTCACCAGAGATCAATCTCCTGGCACTGCCTCACAAGTTCAAAATGCCAACGTGGAAGATGTATACTGGGAGAGAAGATCCTCTTTCCCATCTCAAGTACTTTGAGATGCAAATGGATTTACAAGGAGTACCGATGGACGTATGCTGCAGAATCTTCCCCGCCACTCTGTCGGAAGCCGCACAACAATGGTATTTCAAGTTGGCTCCTAGAAAGTTTAGTTCATGGAAAACCTTCTCCTCAGAATTCCATGCACAATTCTCCTCCTTGCGCCAGCTCCCATTGCCTTTGGGAGATTTGGTCGAAGTAAAGCAACGACCAGGTGAGCTACTCCGGGCATACATCAGTAGATTCATGACGGAAGCAACTAAAGTTTCGCGGGTAGCCGAGGATGGAAAGTTATCTGCGATACTTGGGGGAAATGAAGTCCTTGGTGAACTTTGGAAAGATATAAGGAACATCAGGTCGGTAGACTCAATGAGTGATTTCCTTGACCGAGCCGAAGGCTTCATCAAGCTCAAAGAAGCCATTCAACGAGCAGAAGGTGAACAAACGCCAGGAAAGTCGAAGGCTCCTTCCACTGGGACATCGCCCCAACTTCCCAACTATTCCAATAATTCAAGCTCAAGAGGCAAGCGTCAAGCAACAACCACAAGCAAGGAAACGGGAAGAAAGGAAATTTCACTGATAAATCCGGACAGACTCCCCGAGAGAATCATGCCAAATACACTGCATTCACTATTCTGATTGAAGATATAGAAAGTGTATATATGGCGACTCAGTCGTTAATCCCGTATAAGAAGCCCAGGTCCATGAAGAAAGATACCAACAAAAGGGACATGATGAAGTTTTTTTGATTCCACGGAGACTACGGCCACGACACTAACGAATGTCACAATCTAAAGCGGGAAATTGAATTTCTAATAAAGAAAAACAATCCGCACTTGCAGAAGTATGTCAAGACCAACCAAGGTCAGAACAACCAAGATTTGCTACCTCCACCAGTAGATGGACACCTACAAGTCATTATTGGTCCGCACATTGCTGGAGATTCAGGCAAGGCTCGGGAGAGGTATGCCCGGACAGCACAGCACGAGTAAGAAGAAGTCATCCTGGCCGTAGAAGAAAGGAAGCCCAAAGATCCACGAGCAGGAGAGTCAACCATAACTTTCAACGATGAAGACGCTGTCAAAATTAGATTTGCGCACAACGACCAGCTGGTCGTGGAAGTCCAGATAGCCAATAAAATGGTGGCCAGAACCATGATCGACAATGGAGCTTCTTCAAACATTTTGTTCAAGACTGCTTACGAAAAGATGGGACTCCAACTCAAGGATCTAACTCCATGCCTCCAGCCTATCTATGGTTTCTCCGGTCAAGGAGTTGCACCTCTAGGATAAATCCGGCTACCCCTCACTGTTGGACAAGCTTCGACGAGCATAACTATCATGGCACATTTCCTAATATTGGATGTTCCTTCAGCTTTTAACGTAATGCTTGGCTGACCAGCCCTGTATGACTTAAAAGCTGTCACATCAATATTTCACTCGTGCTTGAAGTTCCCAAAAAAGAATGGGGTAGGATGTCTTAGAGGGAAGCAGCAGTCTGCTCGGGAATGTTACAGCCTTGCAGTCGCCAAGGCTAAGAAGGAAGTATCCTCTCGCCAGAGCCTAGACAAGGGAAAAAACATTTCCAAGTAGGAAACTTCCCAAGGCGAAGATGAAGATGTGGATCCTCGACTTGGGGACCCAAGCAGCAATGTTTGACCTATGGAAGAATCAGAAGAGATCGAGATCAATCCAGCTATCCCGACCAGAAAGCTAAAAATGGGAAAGGGTTTGTTGCTCGAAGTAAAATCAGGGTTGATAAAATTTCTGAGAGCAAACCTAGATGCTTTTCCTGGTCACATGCGGATATGGTCGGAATCGACCCTTCTATTATTCCACATGTTCTGAATATCGATCCTAACATCCGACGAGTTCAACAAAAACGAAGGCTGTTGGATAAAGAACGAGCAGTAGCCCTGAAAGATGAAGTTGAAAAGCTACGCAACAACAACTTCATAATTGAAGCTTTTTACCCAGCTTGGGTCGCGAATCCCGTACTCATGCCAAAGTAGAACAAGAAATGGCAAGTCTGTATTGATTTCACAGACCTCAAAAAAGCATACCCTAAAGACTGTTTTCCACTTCCAAGAATCGATCAGCTTGTAGACGCAACAACAGGGCACGAAATTTTAAACTTCATGGATGCTTATTCAGGCTGCAATCAAATCAAAATGCATCCACTAGACTAAGAACATACAAGTTTCCAAACAGATATGGGTCTCTATTGCTACAAAGTCATGCCGTTTGGTCTAAAAAACGTTGGAGCTACGTACTAAAGATTGGTAAAGAAAATGTTTAATGACCAGATCGGGCGAAATATGGAAGTGTATGTGGATGACATGCTCGTCAAATTCAGAAAGGCTGGGGGCCACCTAGACGACCTTGACGAATGCTTCAAAGTCCTCAAAAACTACAACGTGAAACTAAATCCCTTAAAGTGCTCCTTTCGAGTCAGCTCAGGAAAGTTTTTAGGCTTCATCGTCAATGCCCGAGGAATTGAAGACAATCCAGGAAAATTAAAGCCCTCCTGGATATGAACTCGCCAACAAAAACCAAAGAAGTGCAAAGCTTAACTGGTCCAATCTCCGCACTCAGCAGATTCGTGTCAAAATCAACGGGCAAATGTGTTCTAGTCTTCAACATCCTGCGAGGAAACAAACAGTTCGAGTGGACAAAAGAATGTGAAAGAGCTTTTCAAGAGCTAAAGGCACAACTTGCAAAACCGCCCGTACTTTCTAAACCTATGGACGGTGAGGAGCTGGGAATATACCTAGCTGTCACGGAACATGTCGTGAGTGCCATGCTAATCAGAAAAGAAAACAGCATACAGCACCCAGTCTATTACATTAGTAAGAGACTCGTCGAGGTCGAGGGCCGATATCCATTGATAGAAAAACTCGCCTACTGCCTCATTCTAGCAACAAGGAAGTTGAGACCTTATTTCCAAGCCCATCCTATTCGGGTATATACCAACCAACCGCTACGACAAATACTGCAAAAGCCAAATGCTTCTGGACGGTTACTCAAGTGGGCGCTAGAATTGGGTCATTACGAAATCAACTTTCGACCCCGAACAACAATCAAAGGCCAGGCCTTGGCTGACTTTGTGGGAGAATGCACAAGCAAAAAAGAAAGCATACCAGAAAGCAACCTCGAGCCAGCACCTTAGCCAAATAACAATGAAGAAAAACTGACCATGAAACTACATGTGGATGGGTTGGCTACCGATCAACTATCTGGCGTAGGGATTGCCTTTAGGAGTGAACTGGGCCGGGCAGAGACTGAAGAAGTTTGCCACATCCTTGAAGTACTTATGCAAGGGATTTAACGCTCCTTGCTGACAATGGGTTCCCGACCAGGCGCACATCCCCTTGTCAAGGTTTGTGGTGCAATTATTGTGGGCAGGAATGTAGCAATCCAGCTCGCCCAGGTACCCGCCCTGGTCAAGAGTTTGAAGGCGCACCTCCGTAATCTTGGATGGAGGACTTACCCATCTGGCGCCCAAGGCACCCTGCCTTTTATGAGGAACTAGCGCGGCAAGCTCCTCACTGACATAGTGCACGCCCTCGACCAAGACGTCTCCATTACCATCGACTGGCTCCGCAGCCTCATAGTACTGCCCCGTAATTTGGGGGTTAAACCTCTTCCTCTCCCTCCACCTCGGAGGGACTGCCAGGACGCACATTGTCTAGCTCCTCAACCTCCTGGACCTTAGCGTCCCGGTCATGATCCTCCTCCATCGAGACGGTCAAATTCTATTCGGCGCTGGGCAGAGTGGCAAGCCGAGCCACTTGAGGATCAGTAGCGTCAGCGAGACGCGTGGTTTTCTTTGTACGAGCCATCATCCTATGGCTGGGTACAAGGCCAGAAGAATGTCCTTCACTAGAAGAAGGAGGGCTAGAATGAAGACGAGGGTGATCCTCGTGCAGAAGTTGAAGCAAATCCTAGTCGATTCGATGTCCGAGTTCCCAAGACTCACCTGAGTTCATCTACAAAAGACAACACACGAGATGAGTGTTGGTCAGAATATCGAACAATAAACAAGTAAATATGCCGACCAGGAGTACTCAATAGATGAAAGAACAACTATGTTTAAAGAAAAGTCAGAACTTAAGAAGTCAGAAAATTTTCTTGAGTTAGGGCAAAGAAGTTCATGAAGCTTAGAATAAGCAAGATGAAAGACGGACGCTATGCAGTTCAGAAACAAGCATTATGGCTGTAAACCCACATGAAGACATGATAAAGAAGAATCGCAGAAGTTTCTAGCGCTAGGGTTTCCTAAGCATTTTTCTACAGCATAGTGGAAGTTGCATTCGAAATGTAAACATGCAAAGATAAGCATAAAGGAAATCAAAAACTTACTCAAGATTCTAGTGTCTTGGTTCGAGCAATGTCTATCCAACCAGCAGTTGTATGAAGGCACTTCGGCGACTTTGAAGCCAAGAAATTTTCCTTTCACTCTGGAGCTTACTTAACAAAGAAGGGTGATAAAATGAGTTTATGTGCCAATGCTGTGGATATTTATAGGCAAGTCACGAAATGAGGAAATTGTCTCAAAGAAACCTCAGACGCCTCAGCTTCTCGCCTTAAAAACGAATATGTGAAATCAAAAGTAATCGAGTACAACCGTTAGCCGTGGAGAGAGAAAATTGGATTTTGAAATATTAATTGTCAGAGCATTTATTAGCCGAAAACTGAAGGGATGCCCAGTCAGCTTCACATCGAGTCTCAAAAGGTCACGTTCGACAGGTGGCCCCATTCAAAGGTAGGACCAGCTCGGATGAAGTCTACACGCAACCTCAGAGGTCCCTTACAGACTTGGGGGGCAAATGTTATCCCAAATTTTGCGCTCTGATCTAGCATCACAGGAATGGTGACACGTGGAGTCCACTTGGAACATCTGCTTGGAAAGATAGGGCAAGCAGGATGCCTTGCTGGCATGTCCAGAGTAAGATATTCAGCGATCCGCACAGAGCAATCAACACTTAGCGAATTCAGCTTTCGCATCATGAGTCATCAGCTCAATCCCTATAACTCAGGGATCAATTTACGTGGATACGACATACACATGATCCCACTATCAGTATATTCAGCCTCAATCCCACGATCCTTGCATTCAGCATTGATCCCACAATCTTTCTGTTTATACGCATTGTAACGAGAGACGGAACTCTTTCTCCTCAAGCTTCCTAGCCCTATAAATAGTGACGTATATTCACTGGGCAAGGGATCGGTCGAGAAGCAGCTAAGTTAAGACTATACTATTATCTAAGAATTATATATTCAGAGATACTGTTGTAAGAGCTACAAGAAAAAGAATCTTCTTCCTTGATCTTAAGTCAATACACATAACGAGGATTAGGCTATTATCGAGTTGCTCAGGGCTGAACCTCTATAAAATTCCTGTGTCTTATTATTTCTTTATCATATATCTGTTACTACATATCGTTTATCACTTTTAAAAAAGACTCATTGTCATTGGCTAAAAGCGAAGTCAATAGAAGCATTTGTTGTGACGTCATAATCTGGATATGATATATATTGAGAAAAATATGTCAGACGACTTGCTTTATACCTTATTCAATATTCCTGGGGAAAGCAAAGATAGAATAAAATCCCGCCTAGATTTGAAAGAGTTAGGGATTCGAGCGAATATTTACACCCACAAGTTGTTGGTCGACGAACGTTCTTACCTCCACCTTGTCATGCTCTAACAAAAGCAGAAAAACAATCTTTGTGTTGTTCTTGTTTAGATTTTATGCCCTATATAAAACCCAATTCAATATAATCTGATTTGTTATCAATAGAAGATTAGAAATCAGCGATAAAGCTTACTTACACTGATGTGATAGTCAGCGATAAAGCTTACTTACACCGTGGATAAGTATTATGTTCTTTCCTGGACATTGACAAAGTATGCTAGTATCAGACTTATGGAGTATACATTGGACTGGACTGATATTGATCTTGGTGAAGATATTATAATCTTACCATTGTATCATTCGAAGTCAATATCACTGTTTGATCTTAAATAAAAATTAATCCTAACATGGTTATGTTCAATCTCAATAGTGTAATTTGTGTTCTTAAAGTTGTTAGTTAAAGCCTATCATTTTGTTCGCGTCACACGTACAGCTTGGGAACATGATAGTACAATTTGGTGGGAGCAATAATCATAGATATGTAATCTTTAACTTCTATCTAGACATAGAAGTGAAATGATGATTGCCTTCGAGCTTCGCTTAATAGAGATAAATGGAAGAGCTCCTATTTCAATGATTATATTAGTTTACAAAAATATAATTTATAGGAAGCTAAGTGTTTTAAAAATAAAATGCATTGAGGGGTGAAACGGTAAATTTGTCCTTACTCGGGAGGGAATTTACTTGGTAAATTCTAGATCTGCTTATTGGAAGCTCAGTTATATAGGCCCATAGTCCTCATACTAGTTGAGATAATACTACTTGTAAGACTCACTTAATTGATTATTATTAATCAATTATAGTTCTAATATTAGACTATGTTTTATTTATGAATTTTCATTAAGTTAGCGCTTAATTGTGAAGAAAAGAGGTTTAAGAGTTTATTTGTTTATTAAGAGACTTTATAAAGTCTAATTAATAAATAAATTAAAAGGCAATTTTATTTGATAATTATTTTGATTACTAAATAAATAGTTTTTCCATTTAAGTGGTTGAATTGAAAAATATGACATTTGTGACAGAATAGAATAAATAGTTGAAAAAATAACAAAATTGCAAGTGGTGGGCCCACATCCTATGGCTGGCCACTTAAGGTCTCTTTTACCATTTATTTATGAATTTTTTAATGCCAAATAATTCAAACCTAAACCTAGAAGGATTCCTATAAATAAATAGTGATAGACTCAAATTAAAAGATGATAAGAGTTGATAAAGCTTTAGCTTTCACTAGCGTTCAATCAAATTTGAGCCTTCTCTTTCTCTCTCTATTTTGAATCCTTCTCTCTCTCTCTCTCTCTCTCTGTCTTTCTCTTCAATATTTCGTCCCTTATAGTGATAGAGTACATGCGCACACATAGGAAGTATGTACTCAATCATAGTGTGTAAGACTATGAAGAATCAAATCAACTGAAGGAGAATTGGTCTCAGATCTTGGTGATACTCTGCTATAGAAAGGATACTAGGGTTAGATATCTGAGTGGAATGAGTCATTTAATACCGCTGCAACCAATGTAAGGTTTCTTGAACTTTATATGTGTTTACATTCCATTGGTTTAGGAATTAATATTTAGGATGTTAAACAACATATACATTGTAGTAAATCTATATCATTGTAAAATAATCCCCAACAGTTCTATCTCCCAGGATAAAGTACCTGAAGGGTACTCCTCAAATGTCTTTGATAAGGTAGATATGAACAAAATAATTTTGAGTGGTCTAAAATCTCCTGATCATCATATATTGATTCAACACATTCTACCAGTGAGTTTCTGTTCTATGTTGCATATAAAAGTTTGAAATGCAATTACAAAGTTGTGTTTGTTCTTCAAATCTCTTAGCAGTAAAGTTGTTGATGTGGCAAAGTTACAAAATCTGAAGTTAGAAATTATAGAAGCTTTGTGTTATTTGGAATAATTTTTCCCGCCTTCTTTTTTCAACGAAATGGTTCACCTAACAGTGCATTCGCAATTGGATCAGATCCCCTTGCTTTGGACAAAGTTGTTGGTGAAGATCAGGTTTTTTAAGTTCAAGTGTTCTCGTAGGTCCAGTTGGCTATGATTGCTGGCAGATCTCGTTCCACTCGTAGACCGTATCCTGCTCATGGACCTCGCCCTCGAGTGACTTGCATCCTTGCTTGTACCTATGCCTTCTTGATCATTGTTGCGACGAGTATTTCTCCTTCTCACATTGATCGACTGTGGGTTATTGTGTGCCTTGAGGTAACACTCGCCTGTTCACACCACGTTCTTCTCCCTTAGGTGTGGGTCGTCTCGTTCCCCCCAACGGGATTTGTGTGAGCTCCTTCCTTATGAGTTTGGGAAGAACGTTGGAAATTCCACACTAATGACCCGCGTGCTCCACATTGTGTCCTAGGATTTGGCTTATTTCTATGAGGAATTTCCTGTTCCTTGGTTCCTGGTTGATAATTTGGCTGCTTGTCTTCAAGGGATTCCCAGTTTCCCCATGTTGTCTTTTCTGAGCATTCTTGGGGTTTCCTTGAGCTGTCTCCTACCCACTGGTTCGTGAGTCTCGAGGTCTACCTCGTGGTCCTCTCTCTAGGGTCAGGTTGATTTTGCGTATTATTCCCTTGTACTTCTGCCCTGACCGCAGTTGCCTCACGCTCCAACTCAGCATTAAGCCAGTTTGCCTCCTCCAAGCGGCGCTTGAGATGGCGTTTTTCTAATTCGACAATGGGTATGTACTTTGTTGGAGCACGTGCGCCATTCTCACCAACTGGATTATGAAAAGGCCTGCCATTTTTCATTCTAGGCCCTTCATGACTGATTCCCAGATTCTGGGTTCTCCTTGAACTCGTGGTCCATTCAAATGGTGAGTTGAAAGGCCTCCAGGAACACATTAGCTCTTTTTTAGGACGATAAGTGGTTTCTTCGTGAGGTGTGTGAACATTTTCTTTGTTGTCAGCCATGAAGAGGATTATTTTTTGTATGCAAGGAGGGCTTTTCTGAGCTTTTTTCACAAAGGCTCTCAATGAAAGCACCAAACTGTCATCCCAGATTTTCGTTAACTGTATTTGAGCCTAAATTGTGACAAACTTGCACAGAAAATAGAAACAGTAAAGAAAAAAGTCAAACACACGAAGGTTTTTTTTTTGTGTGGTTTTGTAGTTAAAATTTTGCATAGTCCACGAGTCAATCTTATTAGATTTTTGATACAGTTCTAGGGCCTTTTTCTCTTATGAATTTTTTCGCCCCTTTTTCAGTCTAACTTGCCTCTATTTATAATTACATATGTGGGTAGTTAATTACATTGTTGAATGATATTTTACAACAAGTATCCCCTAAAATCATGGGATTTGATCACATTCCACATAAAATAAGTGCGATTAATATCTGAAAAATCACACCATTGTGATTGGTCCGCTTTTACTGGGTCAATATAAACATGTATTAAGAACGTTGCAAATCGTATCATTTTGGGTCAACTCGCTGGGAATATAGCAAAAACAACCTTGGTAGCAAGCTAGAGCTTTTGCCACATCTTTCGGAGGTTGTTAATGTGAACCTCGTCATTTACGCTATTGAAGATATAACGATCTATCTAACAATTGCAGTTCTTGGCGACAAGGTGAACTTCAGCAGCCAACATCATTTGAATGTCAGCTTGTATTTGAGACAACTGACTTGAAAGAGTTGTGAATCTCACTAAAAGATGTCTAGAGCTGATTAGTGAAGATACCACGAGCGTGCCTTCCTATAGCGAGATGGATGCCTAGCTATTAATTGTATGGGTTTACCTGACTATTACACTTAGTTTGTATACCGTGTATCATACGCTAAGTGTCTTATCAGTCATTATATCTTGTATTCCAATGCGTAGCGAGATTGATGCCTTGCATTGTACATCTGAAGTTGTATGGTTTCTCGTTAATGCATGAGGCAACAGTTTGTGTATCTTTATCTCGCCTAGGACTATTCAGTCAAATGAGTTGTAAATATACTCAATCAATTTTGCTTTTAACGAGTTATTCCATTTCAAATATAATTATTATTACATGCGTTGACTCGTATTCTTCCCAGTTTGACACGTGTTCTCCTCTGATGTGCTAGCCAAATTTTGGGTATAATAGTATTTATACCGAGCTTGGAGAGAGAGAAAAAGAGAGAGGGAGATGGACGGGAGGTGGTCGTGGTCCGACGTATGAGAGAGAGGTGAGAGGGAGACCGATGGGAGGTGGTGGTGGTCCGACGTATGAGATGGAGAGGAGGGGGAGCCCGACGGGAGGAGGAGTGGGAAATGGAGAAGATATAGGTGGGCATGTGGGGAATAGAAAACAAGTATGTGGGCACGTGGAAAATGTGACGAGAAGTAGGTAACAATTTTTTATTGGGCCCTTATACCCGACGGTTTAAAACTGTTGCCTATAGTATAGGCGACAGTTTTAAACCGTCAAGGATAAGGGCCCAATAAATTTACGAATTCCAATTAAAATTGTTTCCTATTCCTTTAATGACTATTATAAACCGTCGGAAATACTAATTTTTCTCGACGGTTTTAAACAGTTACTTAATTTTTTAGCAACGGTCCCCAAAAAAAAATATTTTTACGACCGTCGCGAATTCTAACTTTTGTAGTAGTGCCAGTACTATAAGGCACGGTTTAAAACCGTCGCCTATAAGAGAGTATAGGCGACAATTTAAAACTATTTCCTATAGTATAAGGCACAATTTTAAATCGTTGCCTATACCTTGCTATAGGTGACAGTTTTAAACTGTTAAGAATTTCACATTACCAGCGGTTTTGAACCATTACCTATTCTATCCGTTTTGCGACAATTGTATAGGAACTGGTTATAGAAACCGATGGCAATACTTTAAATGAATATTTAAAAATGTCAAGAGAAACAATTTTTGTAGTAGTTCACTGCTCCCAAAGTTGGCTTTGGTAGTTTGGATGATCTCATCATGCATCTAACCCTTTCTATAATGGTGTGATTCATTCATTCTTCTACACCATTATGTTGAGGAGTTCCAGGTACTGCTTTTCATGTCGAATCCCATGTTTAGAGCAATAGTTTCTAAACTCATGAGAAGTGTATTCACCTCCATTTTCTATTTTGAGACACTTTAAATACATTCCAGTTTCTCTTTCTACCATAGCATGAAATTCTTGGAAAAATCTAAACACCTGGTCTTTCCTCTTTATCATTTAGACCCACACCATTCTTCATGCATCATTATCTATGAAAGTTACAAAATACTTAGCTCCTGCGAAGGATTCAACTTCTATGGGACCACAAAATCAGACTAAACTCGCTTGATTACCTCCTTTTTCATAGCATAGGAACTCTTAAATGAAACTCTATGTTGCTTTCCGAATAAGTAATGCTCGTAAGGATTCGATATAGTACCTTAGTACAAGTCGTTTGTGCCATAAATTTGGTGAAGTGTCATTTGCTACATTAATACTATTGCTGCAAGCCTTCCGATAAGTCTTGTACAATGAACAACATAACTCTCATCTCACAACGATCATTGACCCTTTACAAAGTTTCCAATTCTTTTTACCGAAGTACCTGTGGTACCCTTGCTCATCTAAGGCATTTACAGAGATTAGATTGGGGCGCAAATCTAAAACATGCCTTACATTCTTCAATGTCAAATGACAGCTGACATTCATTTGAATATTGATATCTCCAATTCAAACAATTTTGGAGCATGCAGATATTTCCAAAGTCACATTCTTTGTATGTGGTAAATTTTGGCTTTTGTGCCCTAAATTAAACCCATTTCAATATAATCAGATTTACTAATTAATAAAAGATCTGAAATCACTTTTATGTTGCATGGTTCACATGATTTATTTCATGATTATTTAATATATAAATTCTATTAAGTCTAGAACATATGTATTCGTTCATGATTATAGTGTGGTCAGCACAGTGGAATATAATCATGATTATATGTTCAAAAGTTTAATTCCTTAATTTTTCAGTTCATTGGATTTAGACTGGCATGATAATCAACGATAGGTTTACTTACACCTTGGATAAGTGTTATGTTCTTTCCAGGGCATTGGCAAAGTTTACCAATATCGGATGTATGGAGTATACATTGGAAGGGACCCATATTGATCTTCGATAAGATATTCTAAACTTACCATTATATCTTTCTAAGTCAATATCTATGGTTGATCTTAGGTCTATGGATCTGAATCCTGACATGGTTAGGCTTGATGTTAAGAGTGTTATTTGTGTTCTTTGATTTGCTAGTTAAGCCTACTTTTTGTTCTGGGTGATACGTACATTTTGGGAACATGATAGTACAATTGAGTGGGAGCGTTAATCATAGATATGGAATCTATAACTTCTATAGGTATTTGGGAACGAGTCATATTATTCCGCTGCAATCAGTGTAAGGTTTTCTTAAACCCTTATGTGTTTATTTTATTGTTTTAGAGAATTCATATTTAGGATGTTATTTCAACATACTTGTTAGTAAATCTAGATCTTGGTAAAATATTCCCAACAACTGGTATCAGAGCCATGGTAATGATTGACTTTCATGAAATATGGATTTAAAACGATGAATATGGTTTGTGTGTTGATTTGGATGTGTTCATGTTTGTTTATGTGTTATATGATGAATGTATGTGAAATACAAAATTTTTCCATGAAAATAATTTTATTTTCTTTATGAAAGTATTTTATTTGGATTCCTTGTGAAAAATGAAGCAATTTTTTTACGGAACTCGATTTCGATTAAAAACGAGAAAGTTACGGTGGTTTGAAAAATCGGTTGCATATGGTCGAGCACCATGCGTGCAAACCTTTAGACAAGGTGATTCGCGCGCATGAATCCAAACAGTTTTTGTCTGAAGAGCCCAGGACCCTCCACATGCACTCGGTCAGGCGCCACTTCGGACAGGAGATGCCTTACCCAGAAGGCTGCATCTCGTCTGTCCAGATGGTGCAGGCCCCGATGTTTCCCGCACAAGGGACCCTACTACAGCCCCTCTCTGCACCCGCGTCTAGGCCATTTGCAACCTTCGATGGCTGCACGTGCAGCCTTGCTACCAGCAACCCCAAATTTTTGATTTTTGTGGGATTTTTCCCCAAATATCAAAAATCAATTTCCAATTAATAATATTTAATTTTTAATAGATTATTATTAATTTTTGATATTTTGAGGTTTACATTTAAAAATTGACTATTTTATTTTTAAATTATGTTCAGATTTTAAAAATTTGTTAATTTCTTCAATATTTATATATTATTTAATTATAAGACCAGATATTTAAATATTTTACATATTTAAGATTAATAGATAACTTTATCTTTTTTATTTGAAATATTATATTAAAATTATCTTATATGATAAATTAAATAATTAATAAATTTGAAATTAACTAAGATATTTTTATAGATATTATAACCATAATATTGTCAAATTGAAAAATTTGTTATTTTGTTAAATATTTAATTGTTTATAAATTATAAGTTAGAAAAATGATATTTATGCTATTGTATATCATTTTACTTATTAGAAATTTATAAATTGAATTTTAAATTTTAAATAACCTAGATATTTTTGTAGAAATTTGAATAAATGCTTAATTTGAGATATTTTGACTAATTTGGATAATTATTATTTGTTTATTATTTTATTTTTAAAATAATAATTGTCTAACCATATCTATTTTAAAATTGGTTTATTTTATTATTTTAATTTTATTAAATTATAAGATTAGAAAATATTGTTGAAAATATCTATTTAGTTATTTTCAAATCATTTATCTTATTAAATATTTAATTTAATTTGATAAAATAATTTAAATAAACCTTGATATTTTAAATTAGTTTCATTTTTGAATTTTAAATTTTGAAAAGATATTTAAGGTTGTTATAAACAACCCAAAATTTTCAATTTCGTTAGTTAGTTTAAAATAATTACTTTATTATAATAATATCTTATTTCACAATTTGTTACATGGATAAAATTATAATAATATATTTAAGTTGAAAATTAATTAATTAATTAATTTTAGACCAACTTAAATTAGAATATTTTTCTTAGCACTTAGAATTTAAATAGAATTAATAATTAAGTTGATTATATTCAAGATACTTTAATTATTTATTTCTATTTCATGAAATTTAATTAAATTATAAAATATATTTAAGTTGAAAATTAATTCTTTAATTAATTTTAGACAACCTTAAATTATTATATTTTCTTACATATTAAATTAGAATTAATAATTAAGTTGTTTTATTCAAGATACATAATTATTTCTATTTTAATGTATTTAATTAAATAGAAAATTATATTTAAGTTGGAAATTTTTTCAATTTCAGATCAACATAAATTAGAATAATTTTCAGAATATATTTAATTTTATTTTAATAATTATTTTCCCACCTAATATTGAATTGTATTTATTTATTTTAAATGGAGATATTAAAAAAAAAAAAAATCAATTTTGAAAATTGGATTAAAGTTGAAAATTAATTTTTTAATTAATTTGGGATCAATTAAATCAATTAATTTTCATTATTGATTTAATTAAAATAAATAGATTAAAATATATTATTTTAATTAGAAAATTAGTAATTAGTTTATGAATTATCTAGATAGATATTGTAGGTAGACTTTTTGGTATTTTTCTAGATATATTTAATTAAATAAGAAAATTAATATTTAAGTTGATTTTATTCTAGACACTTAAATATTTGATATTTTTTTTTAAGAGATTTATTTAAATAGGAAAATTTTATTTATGTTGAAAATTAATTTATTTAATTTTAGACCAACATAAATTAGAATATTTTTTTTCCATTTCTATTTTATTTTATTTTCATAATGAATTTCGAAAAATGTATTTTTACACATCGAATTTCGATTTCAGTTATATATTTATTGAAAATTAAATTTGAGTTAAAAATTAATTATTTAATTTTGGAGCAACTTAAATTAAGTAATTTTTATATTATTTATTTAAAAAATTAATACTTAGGATGGAAAATAATTTAGTTTTTTTTTTCAGATCTTCCGAAAGTATAAATTTATAAATATTAAATTAAAATTTATATTTACAGTTATCTAAATTAGAAGTTTTAATTAAATAAGTATATATTAAAATAAATAGATTAAAATAAGTATCGAATGAAAATACAACTCTTTAAAATAATGAGCCTTAGTTGTAAGGATATTTGATCTCCATTGTTTGTTCTACATAGTTAATTTGTTTTTAATAAAATTTCGAGACGCTAGACTTCGTCCCCCTAATGGATGGTTATTCGTTGAAGCTTTTAACACTGTCACGATCTCGAAAGATAAGTATTTTGTAAGTTTTCGTCTCTATTAGACTCTCCCCAACGGTGACTACTTAGAGATAAATTTACGTAGTATGATACAATGGTGAAAGATCATAAAATAAAAATAACCTTGACTCTCGCCTACCGGGACAACATTGGATTCTTATTTTGATCGAATGAAAGGTTGCTAGAATGGTGTCCATTTTAGATGACATGAACTCTGTTCAATGAATGATACTTTGACTCTCGCCTACCGGGACACTGTACTAGTTTTTTGGAAACCTTAGAAATTATTTAAGATATGATATTTTTGTATTTTCACATGTCTGTGTTATTTGCTAAATGCTATGATAATTTCTGAATTGTGTATGAATTTATATTAAACCATGTTGTTTTCTGTTATTAATTGTAGTTGTAAATTTCGTGTAAAAATAAGAATAACTTTGACTCTCAACGTTGGATTCTTATTTTAAATCGAAATTATTTTTTAATTATTCCTCTTAGCTTATTCATTTCGAATTTGCTTAAATAGTATATCATTGGATGAATGATTTATAAATCATCTGCTTATGATGTCACTCTAATTTCTCTTATGAAATTGAATGGTGCAGAATAGTATATTCCTGACATTCTATCCCGAAATGATGTAAATCTTCAATCTTAGAAATCTCTTACTTGTATATGCTTACTTTAGGCAAATTAGACTTAGAGTTAGATTAGTAGTGGTGGTCCAAGCTAGAATAATTACTCATTGTGTATTTGGTATAAATTTAATTCTTTGACTTTAAAGTTTAGATTCCAAATAGAAATTTTTATTTCACCTTCAAGAATACAATACAGTACAACTTTCACAAGTTATAAATATCCAATTTCTATCAATGGATTCAAGCTGTATCTTAATGTCTGGAATATGAGTTTAGTATTCTGTGACCAGGATCCACTTGGACTATTCTAAGAACTCTTTGCAGTAACTAGACCTAAATCATCAAAAGACCATAACCACATATTTTATACATCTATGGCATTTGCATGTTGTTCATAGTGGTTTTGACAAGATCATTCTCTGCAAAGAGTCAATATGCCTATATCCACTGAATGTAGGATCATCTATATTCGAATATGGATGTACATTCATCGGTAGATATGAGTTATCATTAAATTCTTAAGGCGATCACTCTAGATTTTACCTTATGCAAAGAAATTTGAAATGTTTAAAAAATTTCATGAATTTCTATCAATGTTGCAAACATTTAGGTAAGTGGTTAAAGATCTTGCGAACTAATAGGGGTGGAGAAATATTTGACGGATATGCAGTTCAAAGATCATTAAGTTGATTTTTTAAATTGTATTCAAACTTACCTCCCCAGAAATTTAATTTGCATATTGATGATAGTATAAGGATTATGATTAGTTACTAGCAGTTGCCTAAGTCCTTCTAGGGAAATACCCTAGTGATAAGATAATTTCAGAATGATGGAATTGATGTACTTAGTGTAAACCATTACTAGATTCATGAATGACCCAATCGTGATCTTAAGAAAAGCTAGAACTGTTCACCAAGGTTTGCATGTTTGATAGCTATTCTAAGTGATTAGGGGTGGACCATTCCATAGTAATTAGATAAGTAAGTGTTTGTTTCTACAAATACTACTTTTCAAAGAAAATGACTAAGTCTGGAAACAAAGTAGCAAAATAGAGGAGATATTTTTTTTTTCTTGATTCCAAAAGTGTTCTATCATCTTATTTTGTATAAGGTGTTCCCACTACCTCTGTTGTCTTGACACAACCGAAGAGGATAATACAACTTATGTTCTTAGACTGATAGTCACGGTACCTTGTCGTAGTGGGATGGTTTCAAGGAACTCACCCAGTTATGACTTGGAAGACACTTGTGATGAAATCCATTGTTAGTTAAACAAGTAATGGATTGTCAGAATAAGGAACTAAGAAGCAAAGCCAAGAGAACTATGGTTAAAACCATTCATATGGAACAACAAAAGTTTTCTATTACAAGGACAAGATAGGAAATTTCATTAGTAAGTGTACTCAATGGACTTAACAAAATTTCCTATTCCTAGTATAAAAAGTTTGAGTTTATCTAAACCTATGGCTTGTGGTATACCTGGTTAATTAATTACTCTAGTGCTAGCAACTTATTTTAGTAAGGTGTTGGAACATTTTTCTAATGGCAATCTATAGAAGCTACTCGACTTCTAGACATAGATTTTATTTATCTAAGGAAAAGTTTCTTCTATTCCAGAAACGATAAAGGGAAAAGAAAGAATTCCTTGAATCAATAGTGAGAGGTCTCAGATATGCTTTGCAATGCATTAGACCAGACACCCACTGTTGAGTGGGAGTAATGAGTAGGTATCAGATTGAT
Source organism: Cannabis sativa (assembly GCF_029168945.1). Taxonomy (NCBI): domain Eukaryota; kingdom Viridiplantae; phylum Streptophyta; class Magnoliopsida; order Rosales; family Cannabaceae; genus Cannabis; species Cannabis sativa. Next base: position 22,747,310 of record NC_083607.1, read on the forward strand.
CCAGGAAAAGGAACATTGGAATACAATCAAGTAAAACTTAAGATCGAGAAGAGGAACTATATGTTAGTCGATAAGGGTGGTATTTAATACTCTTAGACTACACCAAATAAGGTTTCTAGACTTGCCTTAGTGCTAGAAAGTCTATTGATAAGATGGTGATTACTCTGCGGGTGGAGTGGTGATTTTGGAGAAGTGTAAAAACCTATCTGAAGTCTCTAAGTCTACGAGAGAGACTGAATGCTAAAGTTGCAGGAAAGATACTTATTCAATCTATGGAAAGTTCTATACATTTTTGGCATAGTACAAACAATTTATGAACTACTAGTGTTACTTCCTGACTAACACAAAAGTAGTTGCCAGAAAGTAAAGAATCCAGTATCCCTTGAGGAGTAGACATATAGAGAGGAATTTCACAATATCAAGGATTTTGTGATTAAGGAAATGTAATGGTGGAGGAAAGATTGTATTGAATACAATCTGTCAGATCCTATTACGGAGAGAATACTGCATACTACTCTTGATCTGGATATCAATGTGCATAGATTATTTGAAATGCATTTTTTGTTTTATTTTAGTGCAAGTGGGAGTTTGTTGGGTTTTGTGCCCTAAATAACCCAATTCAATATAATCAGATTTACTAATTAATAAAAGATCAGAAATCACTTTTATGTTGCATGGTTCACATGATTTATGATTGTTTAATGTATAAACTCTATTAAGTCTAGAACATATGTATTTGTTCATGATTATAGTGTTATCAGCACAGTGGAATATAATCATGATTATATGTTCAAAAGTTTAATTCCCTGATTTGTCAGTTCACTGGATTTAGACTGGCATGATAATCAGCGATTATTACTTACACCTTGGATAAGTGTTATGTCCTTTGCAGGGCATTGGCAAAGTTTACCAGTATCAGATGTATGGAGTATACATTGGAAGGAACCGATATTGATCTTAGATAAGATTTCCTACACTTATCGTTATATCTTTCTAAGTCAATATCAATGGTTGATCTTAGGTCTATGGATCTGAATCCTGATATGGTTAGGTTCGATCTCAAGAGTGTTATTTGTGTTCTTTAACTTGTTAGTTAAGCCTATTTTTAGGTCTGGGTGATACGTACATTTGGGAAACATGATAGTACAATTGAGTGGGAGCGCTAATCATAGATGTGGAATCTATAGCATCTATAGGTATTTAGAAGTGAAACGATGATCTCCTTCGAGCTTTGCTGAATAGAGATAAATGATTGAGGCCTCATTTTAGTAATTATATTAGTTTACTGAAGTATCATTTATAGGTAGCTAAGTATTTTAAGGATAAAATACATTGAAGGGTAGAACGGTAAATTTATCCCTATTGAGTGTAGATCATCTATAGAGAATCCTTGACGATTAGGATTGTAACAATGGATAATCATAACGTATCTATATCGTGGTACATGTAGAGCGATCTATATAACTGAGAGTGTATGCAATTCCAAATCTATAGTGGTGCAAGGTGGAATTAATTAGTTGAGAATTTACTTGGTGAATTCTATATCTACTTATTGAAAGCTCGGTTATATAGGCCCATGGTCCCCTCACTAGTTGAGATAATACTGCTTGCAGACTCAGTTAATTGATTTTAATTAGTCAATTATAATTCTAAAATTAGACTATGTCTTATTTATGAATTTTCACTAAGCAAGGGCTTAATTGTGAAGAAAAGAGGTTTTGCGGTCAATTTGTTAATTAAGAGACTTTGTACGGTCTAATTAATAAATAAAATAAATGGCAATTTTATTTAGTAATTAATTATAATTATTAAATAAATATTTTTGACATTTATATGTTTGAATTGGAAAATATGGTATTATTGAAAAGAAGAATAAGTGGTTGAAATAAAGTGGCAAAATGGTAACTCGAGATGGGTCCCTTTGAAGTGTACGGTCACATATGTTTTTTACCCAATATTTTATTCTTTTTGAATCGATATAATTCAACCCTAAGCCCTAGTTGAAACAATATAAAAGGAACACACTCTCATCTCATTCAGACTTAAACTTTTGTCAACCTGACTATTCAACAAAACCAAGATGAGAGAGTACCTTCTATAGAGATTTCACCTCCTTCATTGCTCTTCACCATATTCAAACCTTGAATGAATGAGGGCGATGCCCACACATAGCAAGTCAAGTACTCAATCATAGTGAGTAAGACGGTGGTAACCAAACCCGAAGGAGAGAAAGAGATCCAGGTTCAGATCTTGATAATGCTCTGCTACAAAAAGGAATCAAGGGCTAGAGATCTTGAACAGAAGGAGTAGTATTATTCCGCTGCAATCAATCTAAGGTTTTCCTAAACCCTTATGTGTTTATTTTATTATTTTATAGAATTCATATTTAGGATGTTAATTCAACATACTTGTTAGTAAATCTAGATCTTGGTAAAATATTCCCAACAGTAAACATCTCTCTATTGGCAGTGATGTGGAAAGAAGCTCCCAAAACTACTACCCACTCAACTATGTTATCTTCGACATGCAAACATTCATCAACAATCACTATTGCCACTTCTTCTTTTGTAGTGGCGGCTGTAGGTGTGTTGCTGTCACCATTATGTTTCTTCTTGTTAGCCTCCTGCATTTCTTGCTTCATAAAATCCTACAATATTTCTTAATGGGACTTGGCTTGCCTCCGTGAAAGGAGCCATCAATTTCGCTTATGGATTTTGATTTTCCTCTGGAATTTTTATTTCTATGCCTGCCTTGTTTGTTTTGACTTCTCCCCCTATTTTCTAAAATAAGGGCTTGAGACTCCACACCTCTTGCCTTATTTTGCTTTTCAAATAAAACCAAGGCCTCTACAATGACTTCATACTCAAACGTGTCCTTCCCATAAGAGTTATGATAAGGTGATCATATGATGGAGGAAGTGTTGCCATTATCAACACATCCTTTTCCTCATAACTAAACTTTACTTTGAAACTTATCAATTGGGAAATCATGCATTAAAATTACTCAAATGTTGGAGCATATCCCCATTGTCTAGCTTCTGCATCTGGTACAACTCCTTCCACAAGTAAAAGTTGTTAGAAAAATTCCTGGACATGTACAAATTCTCTAATGTCTCTCAGATAGTCATCTTTTACTCTTTTGATTCTATATTTTGCAAGACGATATCTAAAAGATTTAGACGAATTTTACTGGCTGCGATCTCATCTGTCTCCTCCCAGTCTTCATCCCTCATCGTAAAAGGATTTTCCTCTACGCCCAATAATGCTTCGTGGACCTTCTACTGGTTAAGGAGATCGTTCATCCTCCTTTGCAAGAGGGAAAAATTACCGCTATCGCAGAATTTCTAAATTTCTAGTTTTTGGCTTGTCATGTTTCTTGAGTCTCACCAACCTCTATACTTGCTAGGTGATTCCCATGAAAGACTATGTATATTTATCTTAGTACTATCAACAAAGGATAGGCCCAAATAGTCTCCTAGACATTATCACCCTTATAAGTGAGCTCCTAAGAAAGATGTGGAGACTCATAGGCAGACTACTTAAATTCCAGTCTCTTAGACACAACTACTTACGCTGTACGTAAGCAATGATGATGTAGGAATAGAGCTCCAGCCTCGTGGCTCTAATACCAGTACTTAGAAATAATGGAAAGTATTCCAATTTCCCTTCAAGATCAATATTTGCAGGAAAATACAATGGGAACTCAAATATTTCTTTCTGATGTGAAAGATCAGTCTCAACTGCAATCACAGAGCATATTCATAATTTTCATATATCTTCCGACGTAGATAGTACTACAAATAATTATCAAAGCACTAAATGCATGCCAAGAAATCCTCTCATGGCAAATAAAAACCACTGTAAACCTTCAACTATAGTAATAATGCGTACACAAGATTACAGTCTCAAGTTTTGACAAATACTTAAGGAATAAACTCAAAACTCTCACACTCACTAGTGTGGTAATCTCACCATCTCTCTACAAAATATTTTTCACAATCTCTTAGGAATTAGATTTTTCTTACTCTCTTAGATTTCTCTTACTAAAAAGTATTCTCACTATTTTTCTCTCAAGAACCTCACTCTTCAGTCTTGGAATAGCTTGTGATGGGATGAACAAATGAAACCGATGGATCTCTATTTATATGACTCCTTTGATGTATGAACAAGACACAAAAAGTTAATCTTGCATTCAATGCATATTTGAATATGTCCATATGCCTCAATTCAAAAATTACCACTGTAACTTTTTACATGATTGAAAAATACAACCACATTTTCACATGGTTGAAAAAATCCATTACTCATCAGATATGATAGAGAATATATATAAATTATGCATATATCTTGAAGTTTATGCATCCTCGATAAAATCTTGTATATATCCTAAAGATTATGCAAACATAATATTCATCATATAACTGACTGAAATATAATAAAACAGATGAATAGATATTCATAAATATGTTCTTGTACAATTTGATGACAATAAAAATCAATCGAATATCGATATAGATTTTGACAAATATTTGTAAATAATTTCTATTTGTCAAAAGTATTATATTTATGTGAATACAACTACAGAATCAGTAAAATAATTATTATTGGTTCAATTTTATAGTGGGTTTTGAATACCCAAAAAAAATGTGAAGAAAATTGCATTAAAACATCAATGTATAAGAATAATAATTAACATGACTTATGTTATTTACACACATCAGACATGTATTTCTTATTGATCATTGCCTATAGAGAATTGTAAGAATTGAATTAATTTAATTTTAAAAAGTGTTCATATACTATATATTAGTCATGTTATTATACATATGTAGTGTTATTACATAAAATGTTTATATTATTGCATATGACATATTTTAAAGATCAAATTTTACATACATCTTAAAGATTATACAAAATCTATATTCATATATTCTTTGAAATATTATAAAAGAAATTAGTTAATTATTTTGTATACTTTTATGGATGAACAATTAACAATTTTTTAAGAAATGTATAATAATGTTCTACTTGTTCAACACTATTCCTGAATGTGAATGCAATAATTTTAAATAATCATGGATATTATTTATCACTCAAATATTTCTAAAAGAAATTGGAAACAACTAGAAGATGAAATGCCACGCACAATCAAAGTGCATGAATTTGATATCTTAGTTTTTGCAATATGATGTGGCAGGGACTAGAGGATACGTGTCTTAGATTTCCTACCTGGGCAAAAGAAAGTACTCCTAGTAGCCCACAAAGGTTGATATAAAGATCTGTGTTGTTAGCATATAGCAAGATGTCCAAGCAGAGTAATCAAGGTACATCTGAGCAACATACAATCACTTGATCAACTCGCACACACTCGAGAGCATATGTGAGTTTACAATTTTAGAGATAAGCATTGTCACTTCCAAGACACGAAGATAATCCCTACATTCGTGGGATTAGGTCAGAGAATAAAGGCAATATGCCTTGGTTTCCAATTCTTTGTATTGTAATTATAGAATTAATGTACATTCTTATTTTATTTATTATAGATTAAGGGAAACCATTCTTCATGTAATAAGCTCCTATAAATAGTGGCATAAATTCATTATTCAGGGGGACGATATTTAGTTCAGAAGAACACTCAAAAGTGAAATGAGCAAGCTAAGAGATAATTACTCAAAGATCATTTGTAAGAGCTTTAGAGAGGAAGAATACTTCATTTTTGTTCTCAAGTAAATACAACAAAAATTGGAGTACGTTGCTACCATTATCACGGGGTCGAACATCTAGAAATTTTGTGTTCTTTTTACTTATTTTTTTGCTTTCTATTACTTATTTTGTCTAATTTCTTTATCGTGATTCATTGTTGTTTTGTAGAAGCGAGGTCAATATTTTGGTACTTTCATTTTGAGAAAAAACACAAGCTTTTGTCTTAATGTTTTGACTGGTTAACAGGATTGTTGTAACTTGTCGGGGAATTCAAACTAATACAGTTGACTCGATGGTGACAAATCCAATTGCATAGACTCTTGGAAACACAAGAGATCCACTAAGGACAAACCCCGAGCAGGTTAATACACAACCACCAAAGGGAGGCCATGGAGTCTTCCCCTTTGGCTACGTTCACACCAAGTGTAAAGGAAACTGGGAACACAAGTACGGCGACCGACCAAGCCACTCATGGCACTGAGATCCCGTCCACAAATAACATTCAAATGCCAGTTGGAGATGATACTGAATTTCTAAACTTGCGAGTTGTGACTTATGCAAGGTCATACCAACCAATTGCACCATGATCAGGAGGACCTCTGAGAAGCTATCACCTTGCCTTTGACGAACAAAGATGTCAGTTCATAGAATCGATGGATTGGGGATGGAAGTCATGAGGGCTCAACAGGCAGCCATTGACAATCATTGCAAGCAGGCTACTAAGTTACTGGTTAGCAACCAGTGATTGATTTCAGCATCCCCCTAAATGAAGCAGAAGAGTATTCAGCTGTTCATACCGCACAAACTTATAATAGTAAGTCGTCCAATCTAAGGCCAGAAGTCCAAACTTGGGCCAAATAGTAGACGGTTAGATCTTGCTAGACCGCCCCCTGGGAGAAGGTACTCATTTGAACAACTATACTCAGATAGAGATATCAGGCCAACCTTTCAACCAAGTAGTTCAAACACTGAGACCACCTAGTGCATTGGACAGTCAAAACATTCCACCAACCGTCTAGCGAAATAATTATGTCCAAGACCCTGCTCAAAGAGGGCCTAATGTGACACATGTCGATCTACGACCTGGTCAAGTTGATCCACTTGTTCAAGCACAAATAAATCAACATAAGAGCCTAGGACTAGGTCTAATCGGCCCAAAACATACAGTTCTTGAACTAGACCAGCCACGAGGATCACCCTTGTCCCCTAAAATCAATGCTCTTAACCAACCCCTAAATTTCAAAATTCCACTATAGAAGATGTATACAAGAAAAGAAGATCTAATATCTCATTTGAAATACATTGAGGTGCAAATGGATTAGCACGGGTAAGAAGCAATGTGCGATGTAGAATTTTTCTGGCTAGACTAGTAGAGGCCACTGAACAATTTTTTTTCAAATTACCCCCAGGAAAGTTTAATTCATTGAATTCCTTTTCGTTTGAATTCCATGCACAATTTTCTTCCTCCCGTTAGCTTTCCTCCCACTTAGAAGACATCGTAGAAGTGAAACAAATGCCAGGACAACCTTGATGTGCCTACTTTAACAGGTTCATGACTGAAGTAACAAAAGTTAAGGGACTGACTGAGGATTGAAGACTTGCAGCCATACTAGGGGGCATTGAGCCTATGGGAGAACAGTGGAAGGAGATCAAGAGATTAATTGTGGGATCGTTGGTTCAGTTTCAAGATCGAGCAGACGGATTCATTAAGCTCAAAGAGGCAATATGGCTTTGGGATATAGTAGGGCACAAGAAAAATCAACAACACACAACTACGGGTAGTGCATCTGCCCATATTAACTACATCACAACAATTGGAATTCAATTGGAAAGAGGTCTAACAATAACAATAGATAGGGGAATGGAAAGAAGAGTAAGTTCAATGGCAACTCCGAGTAACATCCAAGGGAGAATATAAGTTTACTTATTTCTTAATCCTAATAGATGATATAGAAACAATCTATGCAACCACCATATCTATGGTGTCATACAAGAAACCCTCTCCCATGAAAAAGGACTTGAGAAAAAGAGATACAACTAAGTTTTATAATTTCATGCGGACTACAGCCATGACACAAATGAATGTGACAATTTGAAGTGGGAGATAGAGTTCTTATTAGAAAAAATAGCCCGCACATACAAGAATATGTCAAGAACAACCAAGAACAAAAGGACGCCCATAAAGATAATAACAAAAACAAATTGATGCCTCCACTAGTGCACATGCATCTTCAAGTAATTATTAGGGCCCGCACCTTGCTGGAGACTCAGGAAATGCTAGAGAAAAGTATGACCGAGCCTTGAAGTATGGAAAAATAATACAATCCTAGTCGTGGAGGAAAGAAAACCTAAAGTACCATATTTAGGGGAACCAACAATAACATTCACCGAAGCAGATGCTAAGCAAATGTTATTTTTTTGCACAACAACCCTTTAGTCATTGATGTACAGAATTCCAACAAAATGGTGGCAAGGACTATGGTGGACAATGGAGCATCCTCAAATAATCTATTCGAGACAACTTATGAAAAAATGGGGTTCTAACTTAAAGAATTAATTCCTCGCACTGAACTGGCCTACGAGTTCTCCAGCCAGAGTGTAGCACCACTTGGACAAATTTGCTCACATCTTATAGTTGGAAAAGCTCTAAAGAGCATAACTATAATGGCAGAGTTCTTAGTGATCGATGCACCCTCAACTTTTAATGTCATTTTAGGCCGACAAGCCCTATATGACTTAAAAGTTCCCACATCTGTATTCCACCGGTGAGTTAAGTTCCCAACCAAAAGTGGAGTAGGCTGTCTAAGGGCAAATCAAAGGATTTTAAGGAAATGTTATAGCCTTGCTCTATCTAAGGTCAAAAAGGAAAATGCTTCCAGCCAGAGTTTAGGGAAAAGGTGGGCATTGCCTAATGGGAATTTACCCAAGCCAATGACAAAGACATGGATCCCCAACATTGGAAAACACATACAAATGTTGGTCCAATAGAAGTGTTTGATGAAGTGGAGATCAATCCAGCCATCTTGGCCAGGAAGCTCAAAATTGGTAAAGGTTTATTACTTGAAGTAAAATTAACCTTAATAAAATTTCTAAGAGAAAACCTTGAATTTTTTTCCTGTCACATAAGGATATGGATGATATTGACTCCACTATCATGTCTTACGCCCTAAATATTGATCCAGACTTCCGTCCTGTCTAACAAAAGACAATATTGCTAAAACAAATGTGCACATGCACTAAAAGAGGAGGTAGAAAGGCTAGACACAAATAAGTTCATTATTGAAGCTTTTTACTCGGCTTGGATTGCCCACCCCGTGCTAGTACCCAAGCCAAATAAAAAATGACATGTATGTTTTGACTTCACTAACCTTAATAATGCGTGTCCCAAGGACTATTTTTGATTCCCAAGAATCGATCAAGTTATGGATACAATAGCCAGACATGAAATTCTAAGTTTTATGGATGTGTATTTGGGGTAACATTAAATCAATATGCATCAACCTAAGAACTTACAAGCTTTCGAACAGAGATGGGTCTATACTGCTATAAAGTAATGCCATTTAGTCTAAAAAATGCTGGAGCTACGTAACAAAGGTTATTAAAAAAAATGTCCAAAAACCAGTTCAGACAAAATATGGAAGTATATGTGGATGCCATGCTCATCAAATCTAGGATGGTTGAGGAGCACATAGAGGACCTCGATGAATTCTTGAAAATCCTCAGAAAAATACAACATGAAACTCAATGCCTTAAAGTGTTTCTTCAGGGTCAGCTCGGGTAAGTTTCTTGGATTTATTATTAATGCTCAAGGAATAGAAGCCAACCTAGAGAAAATACAAGGCCTCCTGGATATGAAGTTGCCAAAAAAATAAAGGAAGTGCAAATCTTAACTCGTTGGATAGCCACACTCAGCAGATTCATTTTAAAGTCGACAGACAAGTGTGTTCCCTTTTTCAGCATCCTCCGAGGTAACAAGAAGTTTGAAGGGACAGAGGAACGCCAAAATTCTTTCCAAGTGCTAGAAAATCAACTCGCAAAGCATCCCATACTCTTAAAACCTTTTGACGATGAATAATTAGGGATACATCTGGCAGTCACTGAATACGCTATTAGCGCCGTGCTGATAAGAGAAGAGAACATTATCTAGCATTCAGTGTACTATATCAAGAAAGGACTGGTTGAGGTAGAAGGTTGGTATCCTTTACTTTAGAAGCTAACTTGCTACACGATCTTAGCCAAAATAAAGTTAAGGCCCTATTTCCAAGCTCCTATTTGGGTTTATACTCACAAACCCTTGTACCAAGTTTTTCAGAAGCCTAATGCTTCTGGATGGTTACTCAAGTGGGCTATAGAATTGGGTTAGTACGAAATAATCTTTCAACCCCACACAGCTATAAAAGGGCATGCTTTGGTAGACTTCATGGTAGAAGGCACATGTAAAGAAGCAGACAGTTCAAAAGATGGTCCCGGGCCAAACACAGAACAGGAGTCCCTACCTGAAGAGAATAAAGACAAACCCATCTGGAAACTACATGTGGATGGATCAACCACCGACTAGCTTTCTCGTGCATGAGTTACTCTCATCACACCTGGGGGACAAGCTCTGCAATGAGCAATCAAATTTGGGTTGAAAGCCTCTAACAACAAAGTAGAGTATGAAGCACTAATACATTGACTAAAGCTTCCTCGAGAGGTACAAGTTGATTACATTGACGTCTATAGTGATTCACAGTTGGTGGTAAATTAAGTCTTGGGGGAGTACACAGCTCACGATAAAAAATGATGGCTCGTCTCAGCAAGATCCAGGTGCTACTCGCACAATTCAAGGGTTAAACATTCAAGAAAATTTGAAGGGAAGAAAATAGAATTGCTGATGCTAGCACGGTGACAGATAAGGCCAATATAGTTCCTCTTAAATTCTTATAAAAACCTATTATCACTTGTGTGTAGGAAATATAAATGATAGATACTGCACCAAACTGAAATACTCCCATAATAGCTTATCTCAACACTTGAGAAGTTCCAAGCAACAGAAACGAGGCTCAATTGATGATGAGAAAAGATGCACGATACATCATAGTGGAAGGTGTAATGTACAGAAGAGGCTTCTCCATGCCATTATTTAGATGTGTAACGAAATGAGTAGCTGCACGACTCCTGTCTGAAGTACGTGAAGGATTTTATGGTAGTTACGTTGGAGATGAGAAGTTGACAAGTTTATAAAAGAAAATAATAACGCAAGGATATTTTTGGCCTATTATGGTGGAGATTCAATTGCCCTTGTAAAGAAGTGGGACAAGTGCTAGAGATTTTTGAAGATTCCTTGAGAATCCCCAAATGAGTTAATATAGATGAAAAGTCTATGGCCTTTTTCCATATGGGGAATACACTTTATCGGACAGTTGCCCAAAGGAAAAGGTGGAGTACAATATGCAATGCTCGTGGTAAATTACTTCATCAAATGGACAGAATGCGAGCCTTTAGCAACAATAACATCTAATAAGGTACTAGATTTTGTAGTCAAGAACGCCATATGCCTGTACGGACTTCTGTAGAAGATTCTCTAGGACAATGGTAAGCAGTTCCATAGCCAGATGTTCACAAACTTCTATACGACACATGGAATCATCAAGAGTTTCTTCATAGTAGCACACCCTCAAATAAATAGGTAACTCAAAGAAGTCAATAAGACACTCAAAGACACCATGAAAAAACAACTCAAAAAAGCTAAAGGGAATTCGTCAAAGGAACTATAAGAAGTATTGTGGTTGTACAGAACAACAGAAAGGATGACAACTGGGAAGCCACCATTTTCCATGGCTTATTGTTATGAGGCAATGTTGCCCATGGAGTTTTAACCCCCACCCCAAAGAAGACTAACTTACGATCAAGAAAACAATCACGCCCCCCTAGAAGAATCACTTGATGAAATTGAAGAAAAAGGAGCTTCTGCAAACCTAAAGCTAGTGACTATTCAGCAAAAAGTAGCTCGACACTTCAACAAGTAAGATAGGGCAAGAAAGTTCTTTGTGTGAGATATGGTCCTTCAAAGAGTGTCCTTAAACATAAAAGACAGTTCAACTGGTGTGCTTGGACCTAACTGGGGAGGGCCATATCAAGTAACAGATGTCACAAATTCTGGAGCATATAAATGTGGTCGGTATGACAAAAACATGGAACGAGTTCTAGTACCGAGGTATTTGATTGGGGAATATTTGAGGAAATACTGCCAATCAGTGTACAAGGTTTGATGAGCCTCACAAAGTACATGATGCTAGAACACCCACTTTTGACTAGGTGGCCTTCTTAGTGGGCTCACTCAAAGGTTTGGAAAAACAAGTGGTACTCAAGTTAGATGACCACTCCTAAATTACAGTATTTTCAAAAATCATTTGTCATGAGCAATGTCTCTTGGATGGATTATATCATTCAATTGTTTTATGTTTTATGTTTTAATTAGCTAAATAGCAGTTAGATCATGTAAAAGATTTTATAATTCAATAAATGTACATTACTACGGTAACAACATATCTGGACCAATAAATGAATAAAGATATTAATTATCATTCTAATTATGTCTATTTTATTTCTTTTTATAGCAAGTTATGTAATTACCATTGAAAATGTGTACAAAAAGTTTTCCTAAACCTAGTAGCCAGACAAACAAAAATTGAACTTACGAAATACAAGTGACCAAGAGTCGTAAGTCTGCTCAGTCACATGGGGGAGAAACAATACCCATAAAAAGAATAGGTAAGTAACAAGTTAAAAAAAACATAATGAGATGTGCAACTATTTAAACATAAGTTAAAACATTCATTTGAAATAATAAAAAAGCATGATAAATCTGGGATTAAAAGCTACCTGGCCAGCCTATTGTCTTGAAACAAAATGAAAAATTATCCAAGTTTAAAAGCCCCTTATTCGACTGTATTGTATTAAAAAGGCCCATAGGCCGAACTAATATAAAAAAGAAAAAGAAAATTCATACGGATGGAGTTCCTAGTTCTTTGTACGAGTCATATGTGTCGTCAACAGTTGGGGTTTCATTGTCTTTGTTGATCAGAGGATTGGTGTTGGCTGCCTCGACCTCTTCCTTGGCTTGTTAGGCTTCATAGAAACTAAGATATGCCTCCATGTTTTCGTTGATGTAATCTTCCTCTGGGTTAGTCTTCCAAAATCCATAGAAGATGTCTACGACAGCCGTCTCCAAGTTTTCCACCTCCTTCTTAAGTACCTGCTAGGCACCATAGTCTGTCTTCTTGGAGTCAAGAGTCTCATGCAGAACATTCTTCTCCTTGTTCTAACTGGAAAGAAGGATGCAAAGGTTTTCTCTCTTGTCCTTAGGAGTGTTTAAATCCTTAGCTAGACCCTCATTGTCCACCTTGAGCTGAGCAGTGGCGGCATAACATTAATATCCTTTCTCTAGTTTACAACGAGTTTGTTGGTAGCTAGAACCTTTTTGTCAACCTAACACAATTGAATGCTTTTCTGCTCAACCTCCTTCATAGCTTCCTCCACCTCCTTTTTCAAGTTCTTGTTGGTGGTGGTAGTTTTCAGAGTCCCATACTCAGCTCGGGAGTATGTGTATGCCATCTTCAAATTGATCTACACAATAAAGTAAAATTAAAGCCAGCACAGTTAAAGCATGTGAAAGAAAACCAAAAGGAAAATTACTTATTTGGGTACAACACAAAAGGGTGGACAAGTATTTAATGCCCATAGGAGTGAGTTGGATCAAACTGATGGAATGGAGACATTACACCCTCTTTGGACCTGACCACGCTTAGTAACCCTCTTCGGGGTCCGTTGCCAACTGCTCAGGAGAGGGAAGGAAGCATTCGAATTGCCCAAGGAGGCCTTGCTCAAAGAGATTGGACAATGTCTTGAAAGCTAGAACGGTTGGTGGAGAAACCCATCAAACTCACGTCAGACCCTTTCTTTTAATGAGGCGAGCCTCGGTATACTCCTCCTCTATGTAGTCCTTCCCAGATTTCAAGACTTCTCCCGCCTCAGAGACAGTTTTCCCTTCTCATTTAAGCCACCAAAGGGAAGTACCCGAGCAGCCCCCTCTTCTTCTACCCCTTCACCCTCAGCCATAAGAGGAGTAGTAGGACATACCTTGTACTGGTACTTAACTTCCTCAAGTTCAACATCTCCACTAATAATCTCCTTTTCCTTGACCGTAGGTCATGCTTGTTCTGCTCTGGCCGCAATATACAATTGAGCAATAAGGGGGTCAAAGGATGAAGGCTTTCTAGTAGTGTTCTTTGTTCGTGCCATCATTTTATGCCTGGATGGAATTTTGTTAGTGGTGTGCCTCTTAACAGTCACTAGAAACTCTCAAGTAGGGTTTCCCTTGGTAGTTTAGGTTGGATGTGTTGGGTTTTATGCCCTAAATAAAACTCATTTCAATATAATCAGATTTACTTATTAATATAGATCAGAAATAACATTTTATGTTGCATGGTTCACATGATTTATTTCATGATTATATGTATATAATGTATGAATTCATGTGAAACCCTTTTCACATACTTGATCCTGTTTATTGTGCCGTCAAGACGTTGGGAAGTAAACATGACTATGTGATTAAAGTTTCCTAGATTTATCAGACATAGGGTTTTACTGATATGATAATCTACAACAGAGTTTACTTGCATTTGGAGAAGTGCTATGTTCTTTCCAGAGCATTGGTCAAAGTAAAGCTCAGGTTGGATGCATGGAGTATGCATCGGAAGGGACCGATATTGAACTTTGACTTAGATTTGTTAAACTTACCGTAATATCTATTCAAGTCAATATCTCCTAGTTGATCCTAGATCAAATGATCTTAATGCTGATATGATTAGGCTCAATCTTGAAAGGCTATTCGTGTTTTTTGATTTGTTAGTTAAGCCTACTTTTAGGTCAGGGTGATACATACATTTTGGGAACACGGTAGTGCAATTGAGTGGGAGCGCTAGCATAAACATAGAATCTATAGCTTCTATCTGGCGAATAGTAAGAAAAGGATGATCTCCTTCGAGCTTGACCAAACGAACATAAATGGTGGAGTACTCATTTCAAGTAAGCTGAAATATCATTTATATGGGGTCGAGTGTTTTAAGGAATAAATACATTGTAGGGTGTAACGGTAATTTAATCCCTTTACAGTGTAGATCATTCATATAGAGGATCATTGATCAAATTAGGATTATAACAATGGATAACTAATGATGTGTCTATATGGTGGAACATATAGAGCATTCTATATAACTGAGAGTGCAATTCTAAGTTCTATGCGTGGATTCAACGAAGATTTAATAAGTTAGTGAATTTTATTGCTAAATTCTTGATCTACTTATTGGAAGCTCGGTTATATAGACCCATGGTCTCCGCACTAGTTGAGATAATATTACTTGTAAGACTCATATAATTGGTTTTGATTAATCAATTATAATTCTCAAATTAGACTATGTCTATTTGTGAATTTTTCACTAAGTAAGGGCGAAATTGTAAAGAAAGAGTTTTAGGGGCATATTTGTTAATTATGATACTTTGTATGGTTCAATTAATAAATATGATAAATGACAATATTATTTAATAATTATTTATAGTTATTAAATAGTTAGAATTGGCATTTAAATGGTTGAATTAGAAAATTGGCATTTTTGAGAAAATCAGATGCAGAAAAGATAAAATTGCAAAATTGCAAAAAGTGAGGCCCAAATCCACTAGTATAGGGCCGGTGACTTTTATAGGAATTTACCTCTGATATTTTCATTATTTTAATGCCAAATAATTCAAACCTAACCCTAGTGGAATGCTATAAATAGATAGTGAAGGCTTCAGGAAAATTACACTTTTTTTCTGACACTTTCTGAATCAGAAAAACCTGAGCCTTCTCTCTCCCTATCTTTGGCCGAATCCACTCTCTTTCTCTTCCTCATTGAGATTTCTAAATTCGTAGTGTATGAGTAGTGCCCACACACAGCAAGTGATACCTCAATCATAGTGAGGAAGATCGTGAAGAAAGACTTTCAGCAAGAAGGAGTTTCATTATCAAAGATTCAGAGAAAGAGATCCAGGTTCAGATATTGATAATGCTCTGCTAGACAAAGGAATCAAGGGCCAGATATCTGAACGGAAGGAGTCATATTATTCCGCTGCACCCAATGTAAGGTTTCCTAAACTTTATATGTGTTTATTTCATCGTTTTAGAAAGTTCATATTTAGGGTGTTAAACAACATACTTGTGAGTAGATCTAAGATCCTGGTAAAATAAATTTCCAACAGGATGGCCCTCGGGAAAAGTGTCAAAAACACTCAAATTGAC
Organism: Cannabis sativa; assembly: GCF_029168945.1. Taxonomy (NCBI): domain Eukaryota; kingdom Viridiplantae; phylum Streptophyta; class Magnoliopsida; order Rosales; family Cannabaceae; genus Cannabis; species Cannabis sativa. The sequence goes on from NC_083607.1 coordinate 22,763,330, forward strand.
CTTGTATGTCTAGTACCAAGGTAGATAATGCATGTGACCTTTCTTCAGTTCCCAGATGAAACACCTATATCTTTCGTACGTATCTGTTTAGGATACCAGTGACTTTGCACCTCGAGCTCGGGGAAAGGGTGTATTTGCTGCTCACTTGCAAGTCTTCAAAGTTGAAATTCCAATAATCATCACTAGATAAAGTTATGTTGGCATGGAGACGGGAATGATCTTTGTATAAAATTCGGAGCATATGATGCTTGCCTCCCTAGAAATCCCAAGATCATCTACAAAAGGTGGGAGAAAAGAGGATAAGAGTTTGTCCTGTAACAAATGGATAAAAGATATTATCTCCCGACCAAGCCAGATTAAGAATGTAAAGAAAAGGTTTCACCTAGCATTGGAATTCTCAATCCTAGAAATTCAAAACTTTAGTTGGAACCTGGTATTTAGTAGAACATTATGAATGGGTGGGAATGAATAATTTAAGATAAAAATCATGGCGAAATTAGATAATTAAAAATAATAATTAAAGATTGGTTAAAATTCCAAACCCTAGAATAAATATTTTACAATTAGCCAAGAACAATTCAAGAAAAGAAAGAGTCTATAGCAAAGAATCCAGAAATAATGCATACATTCAATTGCAATCATCTAAAAGCAAGGGATAAATGACTTACTAACTGATTCAAAGCTTTCTTGATTCGCTCAGATGGTATTGTACGAAGCTTTCCATTGAGTTCTTTGAAGAATCTGAGGGAAAAGTTAGAAATTTTTGAGTATGAAAATGGATCAAATGATTACATAAAGCTTTAATATTCTTTTATAAGAAACTAGAAAAGGGAAAAAAATCATTTTTTGAAAATTCGAATATTTGGGTTTCCTCACAAAAGTGAATGTTAGGACTCATTACAACATGTACAACCATCACACATGCAGTCAACCAACCATCAATCTGTGATATGAGATACAACTTTGAAGAGATTTAAATGCTTAAACACTAAAGAGACCCCTAGTCGACACTACTACAAAAGGCTCAATTTCCATCGGTCAACGCGTCTCACCAAAATGGTTGATCGATGCAAAAAAATGGAGAGTTTATGCTTCAGAGTATAATTGAAGATAAAAAATTACAAATTATCGTCAATTGATACTCCAATGCTAAAAGAAGAACCGAGGAAAAAAGTAAAAATTTTTAAAATTGTCTTTTACATTTTGCGTCGGTGGAAAAGTGACGTCAATCATTTTTGCTTTGGTTGAAAACAGAGGTTAAACCGTTTGCCACGGTACTCCACTGAAGCAAAAGGGTTTATATTTTACAAAAACCCCAATTTCTACAAAAAGTATTTCATTTCGTTTCTTATCCCATTTCAAAACCCTAGTAGACAACCGCTCTCGAGAAGTTGTCCCCTTCTTCCTTGCTCTGAAAGACTGCCACCCGCCCACCGTCCCTTTCTATTGCGTCATCCAGCGCTCTTCTCTATTATGTCATCCACAGCTACCTTTCCTCTCTCTTTCTCCCGGTACGTAGCTCTCTTTCTCCGTCATCTGAAACTCTCTCGCTCTCGCTCTCACTCTCTCTCTCTCTCTCTCTCTCTCTCTCTCTCTCTCTCTCTCTCTCTCTCTTTCTCTCTGGTCTAAACAGAGCATCAAATTTTGCTTTTCTCATGGTTCCTTCTGCGATGTTGCAGACCAAAACATTTAGTGTAATGATTCTCTTTTGCTTTATATGTATTTATGTTAGAGAGATTTTCAAACTTATTTTCCAGTTCTCTTTATTGAATTTTTATTTTGTGAATTCTTTTCGTTTTGTATTTATCGTCAGAGTATATGTTTCAACCCTTTTCACTGGAAGTTGTAGCGGGCCAGTGACACACCACCATGTCTAGTAGCCTGATGATTCGAATCTATTTTATTAATCAAGTCACAAATGTGTATAATTGTTGACCTCGCTTTTAGCCAACGATAAAGAGTCTTAATAATAAGCGATAAGAAATACAGTTTACGTATAATATAAGCAAATAAGTAAATAACACAAGGTTTTTTAAAGAGGTTTGGCGTCGTTCAGTTCGGTAATAGCCTACTCCCCTTGATTTGTATTAACTTAAGAGCAAAGAACACAGTGTTTCCTCTCTTAAAGCTCTTACAATGAAATCTCTGAGTATGCTCTCTTAGATCTCTTTAAAGTAATTCTTTCGACCCCTTTACTAGTGAGAATGGATCACTATTTATAGGGCTACATGCATTAGGGAAGGCTTCCCTTTTGCTTACAATGTCTATAATTTGTAAGAACATATATTACATATTTAGAATACACAGATTGTGGGATTTGGACAGCTTGCTATAGCTTGGTGATTTGATCACAATATAGGGATTACCTTTGTGCTTCACGATGCAAATTTTGGAATTGCTAAGTATTGATGCACTGCCTGGATTATCCACTGCTCAGCTGGGAAGACATCGTTCGTGCAGGTGTATGTTGTGGCCTGCTCGCAACATCTCTCTCTCTAGAAAAAATGGGGAACCAGGTCCATGTTTCACCAGCTTGTGATGCCACGTCATAGTGCGAAAAATGGGATAACATTTGCCCACCAAGTTTGTATGGGGCTTTTGAAGTTGCGTGTATACTTCATCTGAGCTGACTCTACATTTGAATGGGTGACACGTGTTGAATGAGTCTGTTTGTGATTCGATGTGATTCTGACTAGTTGCCCCTTCAATTTTAAGTAAATTAATGCTCTAATTCATTCGTACCTTGAGACACGCCTTTCTTTTGCACTTAATTCCTTTTAATTTCTCAATATTTACTTTTTAGGGGAAAATCGAAGCGTCTAAGGTTTTGAATTGACTACGCCCTTTAACAAGCTGGGTTATAAATACGGTTGAAAATTTTCATAAATTACTTTTACCACTTTTCTCACTAAGCAACTTCAGAGCAAAAAACAATTTCCCTCTCGAATTTTTCATGGGATTCTAGCAGAGGGATTCGAATAGCTCAATCTGAACAGCACTAAAGCTTCAAACAGTGAGTAAGTTCCTCATCTTTCTCTCCTTTAATTTTGTATCTTCAATTTTCTGGGTTTCCATTGTAGAAAATGCAATTATTCTTGACTTTTTGAAGGAGATATATAGAGAATCTAGGCTCAATACTTTATAATTTTTACTGTAGTAGACCATATGCTTTCATTGTTTATGACATTCTGGATTTAATCTCGCAATGTACCTTGCTACTTCAAAGCTTCGTGAAAATTAACCCTTCACCAAAAAATTTAAAACTCTTGGGTTATGAACCTAATTTTTACGCGTTCTTCATCTTCTTAATCCATCGAGTAGACCTAGTCGGTATATTTGCCTGTGTTTGTTCAATATTCCGGCAAAATAGTGATCTCGTGTATTGTCTTTTGTAGATGAACCCTGGTGAGTTTTGGGGAGGCAAACACCGTATCGACAAGGATCTGCTCCAGCTTTTGTAAGAGGACCAACCTTGTCTTTGTGCTTGTCCGTCCTCTTCGATTGATGGACTTTCTAACTCAAGTTTTGAAGATTGGGAAGTGAGTAGTGAACGTTCTCCTACTCCAAAACACGAAGTGCAACATCACTTTTACTCAGAGCAGATCGCAGGAGAAGGCTACGGTCGATTTGTTTGGGAGCTTAGGAAGGGTTGGAGACATTATCTTTCGTCCAACTGGACTTATATCGTCCGACCTGGTGTTGCTGACACACTTCCTGTAGGCCCTCCAAGCTCTGGTGCCTTCGACATTCCGATTGCCATTCCTACCATGACTATTGCACGGCATGCACACCAATACCTGTCCAAGAGAAGTATGATGGCCCGCACAAAACAGATGATGTAGAGAGTAAATGCATCTGACCCTCACGTGGCTCAACATGACACACTAACACTTATAGATTTCGAAACAGTGAAGGAATAGAGAGAGAGAGGGTGGCGGCTCAGAGAGAATTTTCAGAGAGAAAATTCTATCAGAATAATGTTGTGAATCAGTTGTTTTTGAAAGCTGAAGCCTTTGCCTTCTATTTATAGAAGACCACCCAGGGCTATGATTGAATTAATTGACATTTAAAATTGAAAAAATCAAATAGAAAAGGAAGCTTAAGTGGCCGGCCTAGGCACTGTGGAAACAAGGCTTGCCACTTCTCCAACTTTCCTTTTCCTACACTGATAGTTTCCTGTTTTGTCAAAAACTGCCAATTCCTTCGTTCAACCACATAAATGTCAAATCTAATTATTTAATAATTAAAATTAATTATCAAATAATATATTGTCATTTATTTTATTAATAATAAAACTAATTAAAGTTTCCTAATTAATAAATATGCCCTTCAAAATCTCTATTTACTGTTTTGCCCTTAATAAGTGATAAATTCTCAAATAGACATAGTCTATCTTGAGAATTATAATTGATTAATTAAAATCAATTAAATGAGTCTTACAAGTAATATTATCTCAACTAGTGGGGGGACCATGGGTCTATATATCCGAGCTTCCAATAAGCAGATCTAGAATTTACCACTTAAATTCACTGACTTATTAATTCTTTGTTGAATCCACAAATAGAACTCAGAATTGCACTCTCAGTATATAGAATGCTCTATATGTTCCAGGAACTACACCGAGACTGGTGAAGAACTTCCTAAGCCAGACAACCTCTTTAGCTGTTTCAGTCGTAGCTATGTATTCTTCCTTCATGGTAGAATCCGAAGTCGCAGTTTGTTTAGCACTTCTCCAAACCACTGCTCCACCCCAAGAGTAAACACCATCCCAGATGTAGATTTCCTGTCTTCAAGACATCCCTGAAAATCTGAGTCTGTATAGCCTGAGGGATTTAAAGCACCACCCTTTTAGACTAATACATAATCTCTTGTACTCTTTAAATATTTCAAAATATACTTAACAACATTCCAATGTACCCGTCCTGGTTTTGACTGATACCTGCTCACGATTCTAACTGCATAGCAGATGTCAGGTCTAGTGCATAGCATAGCATACATTAGACTTCCAACTGCAGAAGCATAAGGAATTTTTGCCAAGTCTTCTATCTCTTGAGGATCAGTAGGACACTGTTCCTTAGATAGACGGATACCATGTCTAGAGGGAATATTAGCCCCATTGGTATTAGTCATGGAAAATCTCTCTAGAACTTTGTCAATGTAAGCTGTTTGAGAGAGAGCAAGGGATCTGTTCTTCCGGTTTCTGATAATCTGAATACCGAGAACATAGGCTGCCTCACCCAAGTCTTTTATGTCGAATTGAGTGTCAAGCCATTCCTTGATGTGATTCATTTTCTTGACATTGTTGCCAATGATCAAAATGTCATCAACATAATGGACCAGGAATACTACTACTTGGTTTTCCTTGAGTTGGTAAACACAAGGTTCATCTTCATTCTGATGAAAACCGTAGGTTTTGATGATCTCATCAAACCTTTTATTCCATGAGCGAGAAGCTTACTTAAGTCCATATATGGACCTATTTAATTTGCAAACTTTATTCTCCTGCCCAAGAAGAACATAACCTTCTGGTTGCTCCATATAGATGGTTTCTTCAAGAAGCCCATTAAGAAAGGATGTCTTGACATCCATTTGCCAAATTTCATAATCTAAAGCGGCAGCAATGGAGAGAAGAATTCAGATGGATTTGAGCATGGCAACTTGACTAAAAGTTTCCTCATAGTCCACACCTTCTCTTTGGGTATAACCGTTGGCGACCAGTCTAGCTTTGAAAGTTTCGACTTCGCCTCCAGCACCTCTTTTCTTCTTGTAGACCCACTTACATCCAATTGGACGATAATCATCAGGTGGTTCTACATATTCCCAGACTTTGTTCTTTTTCATGCAATCCATTTCTGAATCCATGTCGGCTGACCATCGCTTCCGTTGCAGACTTGCCATTGCCTGTTTATAGGTTAATGGGTCGTCATCCATACCGTCACCAATGACCATATTGATTTCACCATCCAAGCCATAACGAGGTGGTTTTGTAGAAACCCTGCCACTACGACGAGGAGCGGTGACCTTCTGAACAGGAGCTTTGGTAGTAGTTTTCTCAGTTTCTACAACTGAGGGAGTGGGATGTTCCTCTTCTTGAGTAGAAGAGGATGGTACATTTGAAGGAATGGTATCTGTGAGCATTTCCTCTAATAGAATTTCACTTCTCGATTTGTTGTCTTTCATATAGTTATCTTTAAGGAAAGTAGCATTTGTAGAAACAAACACTTTGTTATCCTTGTGACAATAGAATAGTCCACCCCTATTCTCTTTAGAATTTCCGACAAACATGCAATCTTCAGCTCGCGATTCCAGTTTGCCTTCTTTCTTTCTCAAGACGTGAGCAGGGCACCCCCAAATCCTATAATGGCGTAAACTAGGTGTACGACCATTCCATAGTTCGACGGGTGTCTTAGGGACTGCTTTAGATGGTACAACATTTAGAATATCGTTTCCCATTTGAATAGCATATCCCTAGAAGGACGTAGACAGAGTTGAATAACTCAGCATGGACCTAACCATTTCCAAGAGAATGCGATTTCTTCTTTCTGCAACTCCATTTTGCTGTGGAGTGCTTGGGGCAGTATATTGTGATTCAATTCCAAGTTCAATTAAATGATCTTTGAACTGCATATCCATATATTCTCCACCCCTATCAGTTCGCAAGATCTTTAATGTTTACCTAATTGGTTTTGAGCCAAAGCATGAAATTCCTGAAACTATTCAAACGTTTCAGATTTCTTTTGCATTAGGTAAAGAAAACTGTATCTAGAGAAATCGTCAATGAAAGTGACGAAATACTCATAACCTCCTCTGGCTTTTACATTCAGCGGTCCGCAAACATCTGAATGTACTAACCCTAGGAGTTGTTTGGCACGCTCTCCCTTCGCAGAGAAAGAACGTTTGGTCATTTTTCCTTCTAGGCAAGACTCGCAAACTGGCAGTTCTCCTAAGACGACATTTTTCAATGGACCGTCTTTGGTTAGCCTATTGAGTCTATCAAAGCCTATATGACCTAATCGTAAATGCCATAGATAAGTTTGATCATCATTATCAATCTCTTTTCTCTTAAGGTTTCTAGGTTTAGCTACATTGAAAAGTTCAGTATTTAATGAGATTTGAGTATCATGTCTTAAAACATAAAGCCCTTGTTCCATGTTTGCAACACCTATATGAAATCCATTACGAGAAATTGAACAATTTGAACTCGAAAAATTCAATATATAAAATTGTGTCTGTAAACATTAAACACTAATCAAGTTTCTACTAAAATTGGGAATATATAAAACATTCTCTAAAAGTAAAAACTTCTTAGAATTAAACTTGATTCGGGCTGTTCCTCTTGCTTTAACTGATACCAACTCGCCATTTCCAACTTTAAGCTTTAACTCATCTGGGTGAAGATTCTCCCAAGTTTCAAGCAGCTGCAATGAAGAACATACATGGTTAGTAGATCCAGAATCAACAATCCAGGTGGATTTGTCGTTCTCTAAAACACATGATTCAAAGACAAAAACATCACCTTTCTTTGAATTGTCTAGAAGCCTGGGACATTGTTCTTCTTTATGTCCCTTTCCATTACAATTCGCACATAGAACATGATGTCTGATAATTGTACTTGAAAAAGCAGCTTTGTTAGAGCCCTCATGCTTAATCTTCTTCCTCTGATTAAAGTTTGCAATACCAGGAGGTCCAATTGCAATCAGATTCCGCTCATGGGCCCTTAACTCAGTCTCGAGTTTGTCCATGTCGGAGGAGTGAGGATTGTTCAATAAGTAATATAGAACAAAACTATCATACTCCTGAGGAAGGCTATTAAGTATGAGTCTTACCCATTGTTCCCTTGATAAATCAATTCCTAGTAGATTTGCCTTTTGAAATTTCAGATTCATCAACAATAGGTGCGAGTTAATGCAACTACCAGGATGCATTTTCACACTATTAAGTTCTTTTGAAAAGATACTAACTAGGAGTGGATCGGGATGAGGGTTATTCATGTTGGCACTACAACATATCAATAAACAGAAGTAAGGTTTTGGTTCTATAAATTCATACACAGGTTCAGAAAACAAATAATCACATATGTTATAAAAAATACTAAATCTAAAATAGTTTATTTTCCAAGGTTTCCAATGAACTGATACAGTGTCCCGTTTAGGCGAGAGTCAAAGTATCATCCATTGAATAGAGTTGTCAATTCATCTAAAATGTCAAACATTCTAGCAACCTTTTATTCGATCAAGACTGGAATTCAGCGTTGTCCCGTTTAGGCGAGAGTCAAGGCAATTCTATCTTATGAGCTTCTACCATTGTTTCATACTCTTGTAAGTCTTATACAGTCGCCACCATTAGGGTGGACATAAACCATATAAAAAACTTATAAGAATACTTATCTTTCGAGATTCAACGGCGCTAACTTGCTAATCAACGTTCCTCCATTAGGGAGGATTACTCACTAAAACCACTATTAGAAATTAGGCTTTTAGTGACACTATATAGTGACACGCATAAAAATGTGGGTCACTAAAAAATTAGGAGTAAGTTTTAGTGACACACACCATGAGACTCTAAATATTCGGTGTTTACCACCCGAAATATGTGTCACTAAAAATATAGAGTGTCACTAAATACTAAAATCCAAAATTCATAATTTTATAAAAATAAAAAAAATGGCCTATAGTGAAACGCCACGCGTGTGGCCAAAACTATTTGCCAACGCGTTATGCATGTCGCTAAAGCCAAGTGTTAATCATGTGGCTTTAGCGACACGCATAACATGTTGGAAAATAGTTTTAGCCACACGTGTGGCGTGTCACTGTACACCCTTTTATTTTTTTAAAAAAAATTAATATATCAGCCCTAATTATATTGCCTTCATCGTGCCCACATACCACACACAGACCAAATACACACAAACGGCCATTTCTTCTTCTCTTTGCGCCCGATACCTCTTATATATATATATTTATATTTATTTAATTGCCCACAAAGGAGCTGCTAGCTGATCGAAAGTATTGTGTAAGGTATTTTATTTTTTTAATTTTTGTTTAATTTGTTTTATAAATTATTTAGGTTTTTTAATTTCTTCATATTCATTGAACTGCCTCCTTTCGATCCCTCTGCGCACCAGTCCTCTGTGCTCCTCCATCTCAGGCGCACCAAACCGTGCTCCTCCATCTCAAGCGCAGCAGACCCGTGCTCCTCCATCTCAGGCGCAGGTAACAAATTTTTTTTTTCATTTTTTTTTGTTCATTTCAGATTATTTGAAAATGGAATTTGTTGAGTACAAGATAAAAAAAATTGAAACACTTAAAAATTAATTAAAATTTGGTATACATTTTTTTAAAATTTTGACATGTATGGATTATTAGTTCATAGTACTAGCGGTCCATATGGGAAATCAAGAGCAAGTGTATTTTGGCACTGTAAAAGTGAGAAAATGGTAAAAATCAAGGTTTTTTCATCTTTCAAAATTTTAATTTCATGTAAAAATTTTACAGAGCAAAATGAATGAACAAATTAAAATTTCAAAATTTGGGTATACACTAAAAAACTAAAACATTTTTCAGCATATGATAAAAATCTTTTAAAATAAAAGAAACAAATAATATAGGTTATAATTTTAGTTTTACAACAATAATGGAAAACTAACATTTTTTGTAGAATAATAATACAACTAATTTTATAGAAAAAAAAAACACATATTATTGATTTTCATATCATAAAAGAGGAAAAAGTACTGATTAAGAATATTCTAAAATAGTAATAAAATTATTAAATTTTCATATCATAAAAGAGAAGAAGGTACTCATTATTAATACTCTAAAAGAAAAAACTAAAAAAGCGAAAGGTACTCATTATTAATACAAATGAGAACATGAGGTTAAGAAGATCTCAGAGGCGAAAAGGATAAATTAAATATTTTGTTAATTATTATTGCCCTAATGGAATTTGAATGTTGGGGGCTTCAAAGTTTGTAGAATTTGTATGTATAGCTAGATACTATATGTTATAGTGAGATTTCTCTCACCTAGAAACTCGAGACAAGACTCCCATTTAAAGGACACGTATATTCAGATTTCCAATGGAAGCTGAAATGTCCATAAGGGGCTCCTCGAAATTTGATCCTCGCTAGGATAGAGCCAGTAAGATCTTGCGAGCATGACCAAAGTCGGATCGCGTAATTCGCGTTATGCAGGAGGAGAGAATGGATCCAACTCGCATGTGTCAGGACATATGCGAGTATCCTCTCTATACTTCTGCGAAAGCATAGAGATCAATTCTCTATGGTGCGATTTGGTCCCAACGACCCAATAGCCTTGGTAAAACGCTATAGGCTCGCATGTCTAGGTTCTATCAGCTCAATATGCGAGGTCTACAAGAGGTGATTGCTTAAGGACTCGGACATTCCAAACGTAATGATAACCTTGCGAGCTCAACAAACGGAACATGAACAGTCAACTCGCAGATGCGGAAGACGCATACGTTTATGAACTTAGTAACTGTCACTCATTTATTAATGTTAACGTTGTTTGGGTTTAATTATTGCAATTGAATATGTAAATAATGGATTAACAATGAATGTTATCCTTATGTAACCGATTGGACACCTACTTTGTATATAAAGGGGTGATCCACCATGAAATGGCACCTACGAATCCTTTGCTACAGTGGACTAAGCAGATCACAATCTGACTGAACCACTATAATTCTTTGTCTTATTGATATTTTCCAGCTTTGTTGATTGTTCTTACATTCCCAGTCGATTACTCGCCATTCTAGGTCGAATACTCGCACTTGTCACTTCTCTGAAATTTCTCTTTTTATATTAATTAAATAATATATTTTGGTGTTGCGAAATTGACTCGACAACATTTGGCGCCGTCTGTGGGAATCGACTAAAGATTTCATTCACTTCAAAGAACACTAATCATCATGGCTGGAAGTCACGCTAACGGAGCTAACAACGGGTCCATCAATATTGGAATGATGAGTACACCACTGTTTGGAGCTGGAGTGCCACCTGTGGACGTCATCAACGGTGGAGTGGGGAGGAGCAATATTAGACCTCTCAACCTATTCCCAGAAACGACTGGCCCTCAAGTCGGGGACACATCCACGCCACCAGCAACCATGCATTTTCCCCACGTCACTCCGGCGGTTGTATCCGAAGGAATGATCCAGCTTACCACTGATCAATATGCTGCGATTCAGGATCAACTGCGGGCACTGCAAGCCGAAGTAGATGGACAGAGTCGAGCTCGACGCCCTCCTCGAGTTCCCACCATTCGCAACGATAACCCTCAGGTAACAACTTCTAGACGTCATACTAACCGTGTACGCTAGGAACGAAGAACTAACCCTGAAGCTCTGGACCTGAACCATCCGATGTCAAGGGCTCAATCCGCAAGGTTTCCAAACCAGAGCACACAAATTGACGAGGATCCTGAGCGCCGTAATCCTCGCAGTGGACCATCGAGAGACAACGACGTAGAATCAGCCTCTTCGTCGTCGCATGGTCGCACTCCGAGCAGGTATACAAGGTCCGGCTCTGTACAGACACAACAGGGAGGACGTTATCAAGTACACCGCTGTGATCTACGTGATCATCTCAACGCAGTTTTCAGGGCACGCTCCCGCGGGCCACATAATACCGAGACACTCCGTGATCCCCAGGCGGGCGATCAGGGTGTCAACGCAGATAATAACCCGCCTATCGCGCCGATCGCGACCACTGGGATTAATGTCCCAGCAAACCTTGCCGCAGTAATTGCGAGCCCCGCAGTTGCAGCGACTCCAGCCCCTGCGACAGGAGGAATCGACCAAAGCATGCTTCTGCAGGCTTTGAAGATGCTCGAGCAGCAGCGTAAGCCTATATATACGCTGCATGGCACTTCGCCTTTTACTACAGAGGTGCGGCAGGCTCAACTTCCAAAAGGGTTTTGTCTATCCGAATCCCTTAAATATAAAGGTACTTCTAACCCGATAGACTATTTAGAAAAATTTAATACTATAAAGGAATTAGACCAGGTACCACAACTAGCAAAGTGCCGCATTCTTGCAGCAACACTCGAGGAAAATGCTCATGATTGGTTCACCCAATTACCCGAGGCATCAATATCGACGTGGGAAACCTTTGTCGACCTATTCCTCACGCATTTCCAGGCCACAATGACGTATAGACCACCCTATACGACTTTGGCCAACATCAAAACAAGAACCTGGTGAGTCTTTACAAGACTATTTCAAACGTTTTAATGCAGAAGTAACAAAGGTCGAGAAGGCCCCCGAGTCTTCGCTTGGTTGCATGTTGATAACAGGTATCTTCCCGAGGACCGACTTTTGGAAGGAACTACAAGCTCGAAGGCCCGAGTCCTTAGTAGAGTTCTTCGCCATGGCCGAACCTCACAAAAGAATTGAGAATTCTCTAGCGGAGTTAGAGAAGGGGAAGCACAAGCGCCGGTCACCCATACCGCAGTCACGATCTTGCAGTCCGTGAGGGAAGAACTCCAGGGGCCGAAGCCCGAGAAGACGCAGCCCGCGAAGACAGCGAAGTCCGAAGCTGGCTAAGTCTCCTCCAAAGAAGGAGTCCTCGCCAAAAAGGAAGGGTGGACCTCGCTTCGTCAATTATACTGAACTCGCAGTCCCTCGAGACCATATCTACGCGATTGAAGAAAGGAACGGAGTCTTCAAGAAGCCGCCCCCCATCAGGGGTAATCGCGACCGGAGGGACCCTAAAAAATTCTGTAAGTGCCACAAGGACATTGGTCACACTACTCTAGAATGTTGGGTCTTGCAGGATGAAATTGAGGAGCTGATCCAGAGAGGGAAATTCGACAAGTATAAAAGGAGCGAGGAAAGTCATCCCCAAGCGGATGACAAAGGAGAAAACCAGAATGCGAGTGGCTCCAGAACACCTCGCAATATCCTGACTATAATCGGAGGACCACACATCGCAGGCGACTCTCGCAAATCACAAGAACGGTATGCCAGAGAAGCCAAGGAGAAGCCGCTTACCAATGTGAATAATCTTGGTGAACGGCCCGAGAAGCTCTTTAAGAAAGAATGCGACGACATCATCTTTTATGGAGAGTGATGCGAGATGGGTCCATCACCCGCATTCTGATGCACTGGTGATAGTCGCCAATATTGGTGGGGACAATGTCCATCGTATACTTGTTGACAATGGGAGTTCAGTGAATCTGCTGAATTTCCAAGCCTTCAAACAAATGGAGTTGCAAGAGAAGGATTTGCGACCCATGACATCGAGCATTTATGGCTTTCGGGAGATGTCATAGCAATTAAAGGAATGATCAAGCTCCCAATCACTTTGGGAACTGCCCCTGTGATAGCCAAGTCAATGGCCGACTTCGCAGTAATCGACCAAAACTCAGCGTATAACGCCGTAATTGGTCGACCAATCCTGAAGGAGATGAAGATCATAACCTCGATCTATCATCTGACGATGAAGTTCCCTACTCCCGCTGGAGTAGGTTCGGTGCGGGGAGTCCAATCCGACTCACGAGAATGTTATAACGCAGCCATTAAACTCGCAGAAAAAAGGACGGTAAATGTTATATACCTTCTGGAAGCACTACCTCCTCGCCAGGAGATCCTCAGGATCGAGGAGGTGCCGCACATAGACGAACTAGACTTTGATCCAAGAATCCTCGATCACACCGCTGCAGCCCAAGCCGCGGAAGACACAATCGAGATATGGTCGGGATATCTCCCCAAGTCATGTGTCATCGCTTGAACATTGACCCCGAAGTGCGAGGTGTTTGACAAAAGCGCCGCAAAATGGACCCCGCGAGGTACCAAGCGTTGAAAGAAGAAGTCGACCGCCTCCTTGCCTGCGGCTTTATATGGGAGTCGTTTTACCCCAACTGGTTAGCAAACCCCGTACTTGTGCCAAAGCCTAATGGCTCATGGCGCACATGCGTTGACTTTACAGATCTAAACAAAGCCTGTCCAAAAGACAGCTTTCCTCTTCCTAGCATTGACCAGCTTGTCGATGCCACTGCAGGTCACGAACTTTTAAGCTTCATGGATGCATACTCGGGAAACAATCAAATCCCGATGTATGAACCAGACAAAGAGCATACCTCGTTCATTACTGATCGAAGATTATACTGTTACAAAGTAATGCCTTTTGGTTTAATAAACGCAGGTGCGACTTATCAAAGGCTAGTGAACATGATGTTCGCAGATCTCATTGGAAAAACCATGGAGGTATATGTTGACGATATGCTCGTAAAATCACAACATGCGAAGGATCATATTGCCCACTTGCAGGCCATGTTCGACATACTGCGACGACACAAGATGCATCTAAATCCATTGAAATGCGTCTTTGGGGTTGGCTCTGGGAAATTCCTTGGTTTTATGGTTAATCGGCGAAGAATAGAAGCCAATCCTGCGAAGATCAGGGCATTGGTGGAGATGCCATCACCGACCAAGCCAAAGGAGGTTCAAAGCCTCACAGGTAAAGTCGCAGCTTTAAACCGCTTTATATCCAGATCTTCTGATAAGTGCAAGGAGTTTTTTCAGATTTTGAAAGGCAACAAAAGGTTTCATTGGTACGAAAAATGCGAGCAGGCCTTCCAAGCTTTAAAAACGCATTTTGGACAACCTTCGATCTTGTCGAAGCCATTGTCTGGAGAAGTCTTGTCCATCTATTTGGCCGTCTCAGAATATGCGATTAGTTCAGTACTAATACGCGAGGACCAAGGACGCCAATACCCAGTGTATTACGTCAGTAAGCGATTACTGGATGCCGAGATGCGTTATCCCCAAATGGAGAAATTGGCTTTCGCCTTGATAATATCCTCAAGAAAATTGCGACCCTACTTCCAGGCTCACAGCATTGAAGTTTTGACGAACTTCCCCTTAAGACAAGTTCTAGCGAAACCAGAAGCATCGGGGAGATTGTTAAAATGGGCGATGGAATTGAGTCAGTTCGACATCAGGTATAGACCGAGAACTGCGATCAAGGGGCAAGCCTTGGCAGATTTTATACTTGAATTCCCCAGCACCAAGGTGGCAGTCGTAGAGGACAGAAGTGACATTGCTATAGCAGGCATAGAAACATGGACATTGTACGTCGATGGAGCCTCAAATAACGAAGGTTCTGGCAGTGGGATCTTGTTAATCAGTCCCAATAATTTCAAGGTACACGCTGCTTTACGTTTTGAATTTTCTGCATCTAACAATGAAGCCGAGTATGAGGCTTTAATCGCAGGATTGAAACTTGCCCTCGAGATGAAAGTCGAGTATCTTCAGGCTTTTAGCGACTCCCAAATCGTGGTATGTTAGGTGAACGGAGAATACCTAGCAAGAGGCGGAAGATTTGTTAAATACTTAGCCATTGTTCGCGAAATAATGCAGAAGTTCAAAAATGTAGTTGTATCTCGAGTACCGCGTGCTCAAAATGCCCACGCAGACGCATTGGCCTGTTTGGCCTCAACTAGAGAAGCCGAATTGCTCGATGTGATTCCGGTAGACGTACTGGCTCACCCAACCATAAATCAAGAAGTAATCATGGAGATAGATGACGTTCAGGAGATTACCTGGATGACTCCTATCCTCGCATATCTCGAGAAGGGGCTCTTACCCGATGATAAAGTAGAGGCGAGAAAATTGCGACAGCGAGCGGCCCGTTATGTAATATATGACCAAAGGTTGTATCGCAAAAGTTTTAGTCAACCGCTTCTCAAATGTATCAGTGGAAAGGACTGTGGTTACATACTTCGTGAAGTACACGAGGGGATTTGTGGCAATCATATTAGAGGTAATTCCCTTGCGTTAAAAATTATGCGGCAAGGGTATTACTGGCCAACATTGCGAGAAGATGCTCTCGCGTAACCTCCAGCCTCCGAGTAACCTCCATTCTATCACAATTCCATGGCCCTTTCCAATATGGGGAATTGATTTAATCGGGGAGTTACCCAAAGGAAAAGACGGAGTCAAATATGCTGTAGTCGCAGTAGATTACTTCACGAAGTGGGCCGAAGCCAAAGCACTCGCAACCATCACAGTAACGAAATTGCGCGAGTTTGTCTATACCTCCATCATTTGTGGTTTTGGCATTCCGCATAAAATCATTTCAGACAAGGGAAAACAGTTTGACTGCAAAGAGATGCGACAGCTATGCGACGATTTGGGGATTAAAAAGGCTTTTTCCGCAGTTGCTTACCCGCAGAGGAACGGACAAACTGAAGCCATTAATAAAATAATCAAACACACCATAAAAGGGAAACTAGAAGATCGCAAAGGAGCTTGGCCAGACGAGTTATCGCAAGTCCTATGGTCTTATAATACGACCCCTCGATCTACAACTGGCGAAACACCCTTCTCACTTTCTTACGGGTGCGAGGCCATGTTGCCAGTTGAGGTTGGGGCAGGTTCCCTACGCAGGGATATTTTCAACATCTCGCAGAACAACGAGAATCAGCTATTCTGCCTTGATCTTTTAAAGGAAAAGCGTGACAAAGCGCACCTAAAAAATGCGGCTTACCAACAGCGAACTGCAAGATATTTTAACTCCAAAGTGAAAGTAAAAGCCCTGCGAGCAGGAGACTTGGTCCTTACAATAGTGATGCCAAATACCAAAAACCCATCGCATGGGGTCTTTGGGGATAACTGGGAAGGACCATACCTCATCGCAGAAAAAATTGGTGATGCAACGTATCGGCTCGCAACACTCAATGGAACCGCGATTCCACGAGCATGGAATAGCGAGAGTTTGAAATTTTATTATCAATAGTACTCGCATTATTCGATTACGTTCACTCTGGTACTTATACTTTAGCTATTTTTCAAAAGGAAAAAATCCTAAGTATAGGGGGGTACATATGCCCGAATGTACTATTGATTATATGAATGAAATTACTTGCTAAATTTTCAAAAGTTTTATCAGCTTTGTAAATGTTCCTATTTATTACACCAAGCTGTAATTTAAGTCGCAAATATATATATAAAACGTGAGTACCCATGTACTGCAAAATTGTTAAAGGATAGCTATCCCCGCGAGGATATAAATTTGTCCAAAATAAAAAGTAATTTGTCTAAGTACAAAAGCGCGAGTACCCTTGTACCACATATATAAAAAAGAGAATTAAAATTAAAAAACAACATAATATAGAGGATAATTAAGCATCTGGAGCAGCAGGAGTAGTCTCATCCGGAGCAGTCTCATCCACGACTTTGCCGATGACCTTGTTCTCGACTTCTTCAGCTTGTGCACCCTCGACCTCATCAAGAAGGTTCCCTCCCCCACCTTTGGTCTGAGTAGGCGACATGGCACGAAAAGCCTCGGCCATCTCAGCGGCTTCTGTTCCGAGAAGAGAGAAGTCGAAATCTGGAACTTTGGAAAGAGTGGTATAAATATAATCAGACACTGCCTGATCATACTACTTCATCCCATTCTCTTTCTCAGTCTCCAAATCGCGGGCCATCTCCACGATCGTCGCCTGCGATTTCTTGACCCCAAGCTCCGCCTGCTCCTTCGCCTTGCTGTGTTCTTCGAGCTCCTTCTCCTTAGCCTTGCTGAGTTCCTCGAGCTCCTTCTCCTTCCTCGCCACTTCTTGCTTCAGCTTTTTTATGTTCTCCTGAAACTGAGCATTTTTCCTCTTCAGCGAGTCGGCTTCCTTCGAAGGAGTAGCAGCAGCTTTTATGAACAGAGTCATCGACTGCGCGGCCAGCTCGGCAAAGCGCGTAACAAGATCCTCGTAAGGAATTTCGGCCAGGAACTTCTCTTGCATGGCTAGAAAGTCGCGAGCTCGAACAGGTGGATCGATTACGACTTTCTTCCCCTTGTCCTGTGTGGTCTTGGCCAGCTTCTTGGAAGAGTCTGTGGCAAGTGTAGCCATCGCATCACTCTTCCTCTTTTGGGGGACAACCGGCGAAGTCGTCGTTATTCCACCCTTCGGTTTGATCTTCAGGACAGGTGCGGACTTAAGAAAAGTCATATCTGCGAAGATAAATGAAAGATAAGTATAAGTCAAACTCTACCTATTAGTTTATAACAAGAGATGAATTACCTGAAATTGGTCGAGGAGTTTGCTTAGAAAGGCGTTTGTCTATTCGCTCTTGCTGCCTCTCGGATGGCTCTTTGTATACTGGCTCCCTTTGAAGACTTGCGTTCTCAGGAATCAGCTGATGTTCTCGCAACTTCGCAGTTGTACATAGCAATCGCCAGTTGCGATCTTGTACTGGAAGGCTCCCGAGGATTTCAGTTGTCTCTCTGCTAGTCGCGTCAAGGGCCGGTCGAACTGGTCTATCTGCGATGACAACAAAGAGCGAGAGTAAGCAAAAGATCTCAAAAGTAATGCAGAAAATGTCTAAGTTAAAAAAATACGCGACATACTAGGTCTGCGATTAAAGTCAGTTCTAATCCCAGGGACCTTAAAGATATAAAACCACTTCGATTTCCAATCCCCCATATTCGACACCATTCCTTCGACTACGTTGATCTCTGAAGTCGCCCATTTGCTAAAGCAGTAGAAGCCATTATGAAGACCTACGCTTTTTATGTCTTAGAAATAGCTGAACTCTTCTACTGAGGGAGCCCTATGGACATACTCCATGTACATCGCATAGAAGGCTAGGGCAGTGCGGTAGCTGTTTGGAGTTAGCTGAAAAGGCGATACATCATGTCGCCTGAGAATAGCTGCGATGAACGGATGAAAGGGGACCGATACCCCACACCGAAGGATGGGTATTGAGACTACCACATCCTCTGTGGGAATGATCGCAGGGTTAGTAAACGGAAGATGCGCTCTCTGAGATGGCTTAGGTCGCTGAAACGCGAGTCGCAGCAAATTTAACCTCACAAAGGTGGTGAAGTCTGATTTGGAAACTCTCGAAATTAAATCCTCACACGCGAAGGGTTCATTCAGCTGGGAATCGTCAACCGAATCTGTCCCACTCCCCTCCACCTCCTCCTCTTCCTCACCTGACTCGCGAACTGGAGTCGTCCATTCATCGTCCATCTCCTCGACATCGATGTCAGGAGCATGCCTCGAGTGGATAAGGTAGTCGCGTGCCGACACCGTGGACTCGCTCTCTCGAATATCGATGGTCCCAGGTTCTGCGAGTTCTTGCACCATCTTTTCGATGTCCACAGAAGACATCGGGCCTAGCTCTATTGGAGCGACCTCCTCTTCGGAAAGCGAAGTAGGGAGAAAGTTGTCCTCCTCCTGGTTAGCTTCACCGTCGAATGCACGACCTCCGGAGCCGAGCTGTTGGCTATCCGACAAGTCGCTCATCTGAAAGATAGAAGATCTTTTCAGCGTGATGGATGTGTGAAAAGCAATGTAAGTGATCTCATCCGCATTAAACTATAAAGTCGCACTCGATAGAATGGTCAGCCTTCTTGCGAATACTGACCATCCCCTCAATATGCGATAAGAAATAATACTTTCTTGGGCGAGTAATTCACGCATCCTGGGCCAAGCGGTATACCTCCAGAAACGGTTGGGAGTTTCCCAGTGACTCAAGGGGTATGCATTTTCGAGCATAACCCTGAAGTTACTGGGAGACCCCCACCGTTCCGAGACTACCTATCAGCCGAAGAGTACGATCATTTGAATATCATCGCATATTGCAAATGTCTAGGTGTACCTCAGTATCTCAAGGGGCATATAATCGCATATATGACCATTAGAATACTGAGATACACCCACCATTTGGAACGGCGATTGATACCCTCGCAACTCAGCCCGCGACATATAAAAATTCTAAAAGATCTAGCTAATAGTCAAATGAAAGTAAATCTTTGCAATACGCGAGTATTCAAATTGTTCATCTGAATACCAGCGAATATTCGAGTTGTTCATCTGAATATCCGCGAGTATTCAAGACGTAAAACAGTGCCTATATATTGTGTGCGGTTATGTCAGTTTACAGGTCATATTCTATGAATTTAACTAGGTTTCTCACCTAAAACACATAGCCTCATAAACACATACAAGCATACATTCCTAAAAAAGCCTCTAAAATACCAGAACCAAGAAAGTAAAGCATTCTTTCTCTAAACAGAAACGAAAATGCAATGACTTGAAAACTAACCTTTAGTTTTGATTTCTGCAATTGCTCTCGATCACTTCTGAGATTGAGAATATTGTAGAAAGAGTGGTAAAAAATCTGGAAGTGGGTTTTGAAGTCTCTGTAATGGAGGGAAGGAGGAAGTTAAGAACAAGAGGGAAAAATGGAAGTTTTGATTCGTATCAAAGGGTTTAAATACCCATATCCCTCATTAATTGGGATTACGACACGTGGCAACCAGAATGCCTAAGGTCGCCCAATCTAACGGCCAACGATGGCCACGCCTACACGAAAACCGAAGAGTTTTGTGACGTGGGACCATAAATGCAATAAAAAGTAATAATTACAGCCGTCATTTTTCGAAACCCTCGACGGGACAACCAAAAGGTCACCTCCTCGTGACAACCTTTCACCTGTCTCTCGAGTAATAGTTTCCCTCAGTGATCGCATCTGTCACGTCGCGAAACTAGGGGCATGTGTTATAGTGAGATTTCTCTCACCTAGAAACTCGAGACAAGACTCCCATTTAAAGGACACGTATATTCAGATTTCCAATGGAAGCTGAAATGTCCATAAGGGGCTCCTCGAAATTTGATCCTCGCTAGGATAGAGCCAGTAAGATCTTGCGAGCATGACCAAAGTCGGATCGCGTAATTCGCGTTATGCAGGAGGAGAGAATGAATCCAACTCGCATGTGTCGGGACATATGCGAGTATCCTCTCTATACTTCTGCAAAAGCATAGAGATCAATTCTCTATGGTGCGATTTGGTCCCAATGACCCAATAGCCTTGATAAACTGCTATAGGCTCGCATGTCTAGGTTCTATCAGCTCAATATGTGAGGTCTACAAGAGGTGATTGCTTAAGGACTCGGACAGTCCAAACGTAATGATAGCCTTGCGAGCTCAACAAACGAAACATGAACAGTCAACTCGCAGATGCGGAAGACGCATACGTTGATGAACTTAGTAACTGTCACTCATTTATTAATGTTAACGTTGTTTGGGTTTAATTATTGCAATTCAATATGTAAATAATGGATTAACAATGAATGTGATCCTTATGTAACCGATTGGACACCTACTTTGTATATAAAGGGGTGATCCACCATGAAATGGTACCTAGGAATCCTTTGCTACAGTGGACTAAGCAGATCACAATCTGACTGAACCACTATAATTCTTTGTCTTATTGATATTTTCCAGCTTTGTTGATTGTTCTTGCATTCCCAGTCGAGTACTCGCCATTCTAGGTCGAATACTCGCACTTGTCACTTCTCTGAAATTTCTCTTTTTATATTAATTAAATAATATATTTTGGTGTTGCAAAATTCACTCGACAACACTATATATAATGAAATGATGAAGAAAATTCTAAGAAATCAAGTGTTGCTCACATTGCGTTTATGTAATTACCATCTCATTTATGTGGGTTTGTAATTTGTAAATATTTATTTGGGAAGTAATACGGTTAAGAATAGGGAGACAAATATAAGTACTAGTAGGTTATGCATTTTTTTTTTTAAAAAAAAAAAGGAAAAAGCAAAAGGGTCAAAAATCCCAATTACAAAATTCAAAAAATTCTATGTTTGTAAACTAATACCTATTCAAACTCTATGCTCTCTTAAATCATTACTCTATTAGTAAATAGTAACTTTATAGTGACATTTTCAAATCTCAAACATAAGAAAGAGAAGTAATAAACAAAGAAAATTAGATTTTTTTTATTATTAGCTTGATCATGATGATTGTCATTTCCACTACTTATTTTAATAGTTTTTTTTTAATGTTACTATAAGTGTTTTAATTACTAGCAAGGATCGTTGCAAAGTTAACGTGGTCATTTTAAATTAGAAGAGGTACGTGTGCATATTAATTTTGTTTGTTAATTAATATTATACTAATGTTAGAAGAGTTTGAATATCTTAAATATTCATCCATAGTGAAGTAAGTTTTGATATTAATTATGTGTTGCGGTGATAACGGAAGGTTTCTAACTTGTGTGCCTTAGTGAAGTAGGTTTTGCGAAAAATTTGATTGTGTTGCGGTGGTATAAGAATGAAAACTTATTGTATGTTTGTTGAATTATTTTAATTATTTGTTTTCTATAACATATGGTTAGGTTAATATTATAGGGGAAATGTTGTTCAATCTTTTTTAGAATTTTATTTGTTATTATTGATAAATGTTTGCTTGTTTGATTTAATCGTATTGTCAATGAAATTATATGTGCTTCATTTTTTTTTTATAATTTCATACGGATGATGTAGGAAGAAAAATATAGATAAAAAATAGATGTCAACAAATAGGTTATCTGAGTAGTAAAGAAATGGGTTCGAATTCTTCATAACATTTTGTATGGAAAATATGGTTGACCCAAATGGTACTTTTTGTCCATGTGTTAAGTGTGGAAATGTAAAAAAGTTGAATTTAAGTAAAGTCAAGGAACATTTATTTTTCAATGGGATTGACAAAAGCTATAATATTTGGTATAGTCAATGGAATTTAAGTTGAATTTAACTTTTGTATTTTTTTTTTTTTGGATTATATAGTGAGCATTGGATGTTGATATTATTTGTGCCCGACTCTTGTTGGTTATGTTTCATGGATCCTAAAACTCACACTTGAGTAATTGACCTGATATTAGAGACACGGTCACATTGACATTTCAAGCTTCGAACCGGAAACACTTTTTGGCCGAGGTACATAACATACAAACTATATAAATATGTCATACATTATTATTATTATTATTATTATTATTATTATTATTATTATTATTATTAAGAATGCATATGATGATAACTTTACTTAATATATTATTTATCTTTAAATTTTGTAGTTAAGTGATGCAAAGTATATAGAAGAAGAAATTGATGAAGTCAAAGAGCATTGGGCAAGTGAGACGTTATCGGTTATTCAAACTTACCGACGTTAGTTGTTTTTTGTTTTAATAGACCAATGGACAAGTGAGATGTTATCAGTTATTTAAACTTACTGACGTTAGTTATTTTTTGTTTTAATAGACCAATAATTATTATATAATTTTATAGTTATGGATTTATTGGTATAATGAATTAATATGTAATATTTATTAGTTTTGTTGATGTGAATTATTATAATGGTTCAATTTATAAATTTTACATTTGTTCAATTAAAATTATTATTGTAATATTTAATTGTATTTGTATATAATTATTATAAATTATTATTTATAATATATAAAATTTGAATTAAAATAATTAATTATTATATTTTTTAAAAAAATATTTAATATAGTGGCACTTTTGGTGTGTCACTATGTCTCTAAAAATATTCATAAAAAAGAAAAAAAAAAAGAAAAATAGGATATAGTGACACTCCATGTGTGTGGCTGTTACCTTTTTAGTCTGACAAAACCTGACACTATATGCCTATGGTGACGCGCAAAAAATGAGTGGAAAAAGTTTCAGTGACACGTGTGGACTGTCACTATAAACTGCCTTTCCAGTCAGCCCCATTAGTGACGCGCGTTGAAGTGTCACTATACACTTTTAAAGTTACTCAATCTGTGTCACTAAAACCCAATTTTCTAGTAGTGAATAATAACTATGTAAAACCAACAATGGAGATCGAATTTCTCTTGATTAAAGCTCATTATTTTAACAAATATGTATTTTGTTTATTCATTTATATTCCATATCTCAATAATGAAATACTACAAATTAAAGTAAAAACTTTAATTAAATTTCAAAAATGGAATAATTTTGAAAAATATCTTATTTAAGTTGTTTAGAAAAATCTAAATACCCAACTTAAATATTCTTCAATCAATGACTTAATTAAATATTACAAATTAAGTAGTAACCACTTAATTTAGAAGATATTCCATTTTAAGTTTCCATATTTATAAAATATCAACTTAAAAAATATCTAAAGAATCTTAATAACCAATTCCTAAAATTCTTCAACTTAATTTATAATAGGAAATTGAAAAATATTCAAATCTAAGTTGATTTAATAGATTTAACTAAATCTCAACTTAAATAGGAATATTTAATGAAATTATAAAATTAAGATTCAGAAAGAATTTATATGTTTATAATTCCATATTTAATTAAACACAAGAAAAATACATATAGTTTTCCAGAATATAATTATTCAAACTATGTTTTTCTTAAATTAATTTCAAGGAAGAATGAAATTAATTATGTTGCTAATCATTTTTTTATTTGGTCAAACTAATATTATTAACCTAGCACAGTTATCCAAATGAGGCAAATGGGCCTTCACAATTGGGGTTGTTCATGTGAAGGGGGGCTGGGTCCAGTATGTCGTACCCACTTCTAAGGCTCCCAACTCTCTCACAAGGCCCAAAAGAGAGGAATTTAACCTTAAAATGAACAACTGTTATTAATTGAATAGACTCACAACTAAATGAGCCTAAATAAAATCTATCAGTTATGATATTTTATTTAGCAACAACAACCTATATGTATCTTTAACAGAAATTAAACATATAGGCTCACATAGGCATACACATTTTGATGGATCCTATCATGTTACTAGGTCATACACAGATGAAAGAAGTTTGTAAAAATTAGCTGTTACAAATTATTTACTTGATCTATCATCAATTGAACCATTGGTTAAAATTAGATCATGGGATCTATCAACAAGTTAACCAAGGCAATTTAGATCAAGCAATAATAGGTTTTAGAAAAATTACAAACTATCTAAAACACATACTCCTGCAACATGGTTAGATTTGGATAGTTGGATGTAGGATTTATTTAATTTTAAACATATATTTCGAAAAATGAAATTTAAAATTAAACCTACCATTTTGAAAAATTAGGTTTTGGGTAACCTAAATGTCATTTCAAAATAAATTGCTAACTTTCCTTTTAAATTTCATGTTATTTAATAAATTAAATAATAAAATAGAAAATGGTAAATACATACCCTTTTCTTGTTTTACAATTTAATTTAATAACAAAATTTAAAAGTTAACAAAAATACCTTATTTGCTCTTTTAAAAATATCATGATTATTTTGATCTTATTCTAATTAAGGTCAATTTACCAAAAAAAAATTAATATCTGACCTTAAAAAAAGTAAAATAATCAAATTTTAAAGGAAATAAGAAAAGAGGTAAGCAAAACTTGATTTTTCCTATTTTCAAAATCAAATTACACTAATATCTAAAATTAATTTTAAAAAAATAAAATTAATTTATTTCTAATAATTAGATTTGAAATTTGAAAAACAAAAATCAACATACAAAACTACACAAAAAATCGAAATTTAATTCCATGAAATAACATGAAAAATCGAAAAAATTAAAAAAAAATGATGAACTGTATGGATGGCATGCCATGCATGCTCATCCGCGCTCATATCTGCGGTGCACGCCGAGGAATCACGGCGCAGGAAGGCTGCTTGCAGCCATTCCGCGCGCGTGATGAGGGTGCTCATCATCCCGATTTTTCCAATTTTCAAAAATTCATAACTAATTCAAATTAAATAGAAATCGAGTTCTGTAAAACGGTAAATTGCTTAGAATTTTCCAAACTATCCAACAAAAATAATTACAGAGACAGAAAAGTAACTATATTTCTCAGAATTCACTAACAACAATCAAACATCAATATGACACACAAAGCAACATGATACCATCCAAAACACAAGCAAATCGTTTTAAGTCCAAATTTCTTGCAAGCAAATCAATTACCATGGCTCTAATACTAGTTGTTGGAAGTTATTTTACCAGGAACATGGATCTACTCACAAGTATGTTGATTTAACAACCTAAATATGAACTTCTAAAACGATAGAAAATTAAACACATAAAAGTATCAGAAATCTTACATTGGGTGCAGCGGAATATATGTCTCCTCCCACTCAGATCTCTAACCCTTGATTCCTTTCTGTAGCAGAGTATAATCAAGATCTGAGCCTGATAGTCCTTCTTTGTTGTTTCTGAATTCTACACAGTCTTCCTCACTATGATTGAGGTATTACTTGATGTGTGTGGGCACTACTCTAACACTTATAGATTTCGAAGCAGTCAAGGAATAGAGAGAGAGAGGGTGGCAGCTCAGAGAGAATTTTCAGAGAGAAAATTCTGTCAGAATAATGTTGTGAATCAGTTGTTTTTGAAAACTGAAGCCTTTGCCTTCTGTTTATAGAAGACCACCCAGGGCTATGATTGAATTAATTGACATTTAAAATCAAAAAAATCAAAGAGAAAAGGAAGCTTAAGTGGCTGGCCTAGGCATTGTGGAAACAAGGCTTGCCACTTTTCTAACTTTCCTTTTCCTACACTGATAGTTTCCTGTTATGTCAAAAACTGCCAATTCCTTTGTTCAACCACATAAATGTCAAATCTAATTATTTAATAATTAAAATTAATTATCAAATAATATATTGTCATTTATTTTATTAATAATAAAACTAATCAAAGTTTCCTAATTAATAAATATGCCCTTCAAAATCTCTATTTACTATTTTGCCCTTAATAAGTGATAAATTCTCAAATAGACATAGTCTATCTTGAGAATTATAATTGATTAATTAAAATCAATTAAATGAGTCTTACAAGTAATATTATCTCAACTAGTGGGGGGACCATGGGTCTATATATCCGAACTTCCAATAAGCAAATCTAGAATTTACCACTTAAATTTACTGACTTATTATTTCTTCGTTGAATCCACACACAGAACTCAGAATTGCACTCTCAGTAGATAGAATGCTCTATATGTTCCACCATGCAAACACATCATTAGTTATCCATTGTTATAATCCTAATGTGATCAATGATCCTCTATATGGATGATTTACACTGTAAAGGGACTAATTTACCGTAACACCCTACAATGTATTTTATCCTTAAAACATTTAACCTTGTATAAATGATATTTCGACTAAGTGAAATGAGTACTCAATCATTTATCTCGTTTTGTTAAGCTCGAAGGAAATCACCCTTTGCTTACTATTCGCCAGAGAGAAGCTATAGATTCCATATTTATGTTAGCGCTCCCACTCAATTGTACTACCGTGTTCCCAAAATGTATGTATTGCCCTTACCAAAAATTAGGCTTAACTAACAAATCAAACATGAATAACACTCTTGAGATTGAGCCTAACCATATCAGGATTTCGATCATGTGATCTAGGATCAACTTATGATATTGAATTGAATAGATATTTACGGTAAGTTTCATAAATCTATTTCAAAGTTCAATATCAGTCCATTCCAATGCATACCCCATGCATCCAACCTGAGCTTTACTTTAACCTATGTTCTGGAAAGAACATAGCATTTCTCCAAATGCAAGTAAACTCTGTTGTAGATTATCGTATGAGTAAAACCCAGTGTTCTGATAAATCTAGGAATACTTTATTCACATAGTCATGTTTACTTTCCACTGTTTTGACAACACAATAAACATGATCAAGTATGTGAAAAGGGGTTTGGATGAATTTATAAATCAAATAGACAAACAATTGATTAAGTGAATCGAAACATACACAAATGAATAAAAAAATACTTCTGTTACTTTATTGATATTGAATAATCTGGATTACATTGAAATAAAGTTTTATTTAGGGCATAAAACCCAACAGATGCTCCATCCGTGCTTGTTCGGGAGAACGCTCCTACTGGCGTGCAGAGTACTTCAACTTGAATTTATTTTCCCTGATTTTAAGGCCTTCTTATATTTTATGTCTTCTTCTGACTATATTGTTTTTTCCGTGCAAAAATATCTTTAAAGATGATATAGGCTCTGAAGAAGAGAGTAGGTGGGAGCTCGAGCTTATCCCTTCCGGCCAAGAAGTCTAAAGGTGGTGAGACTCCGACCAAGGAGAAGGTACCAGTTGAAGAGGTCATTGATCTCTCTGGGAAGCAACCTACTGTGTATTCTTCTACCTTGAAGGTCGCTAAATCCAAAAGTCGTTGGGGAGGGAGTTCAGATGGACCTGAGCAGGCTAAGACTGGATTGGAGCTAGTCAATGGCAGATTTGAGCAAGTTATCGCCCTTACACCAACCGTGGTGTTGTGCACGGAGACCAAGAGAGGAAAATACATGCGTAACCACTACGTGACTCGGTCGCTTCAGAAAGTGAACGAACAGCTGACCGGGGCCGACAGTGAGTTGTCCTTGGAGCTAGTCTTAGGAAGAGTTTTGAAGGAGATTTCTCGAGTAAGTTCCCTCTATCACTTTTCTTTCATTACTTTTTGGGTAGTTTAGATTTTAATGCAATCTCCGCACAGATTGGTGTGAAGATGGCTTATGCATACTCTCAAGCCAAGTCGGTCGCTGTCAAGAATCTCGCCACCTCTAACATAATACGATGGGAAGTGGACTTGGCTAAAAAGGACACTGAATATGCGCGGACCCAGCTCGAGGTCGTGCGGACAGGACTAGGGGAGGTAAATAAGAAACTCCTTGTTGCTGATGTTGGAATATGTTTTACCAGGATCTAGATTTACTAACAAGTATATTTCATTAACATCCTAATATGAATTTCTAAAACAATGAAATTGAACACATACAAAGTTTCAGAAAACCTTACATTGGGTGCAGCGGAATACAATGTCTCCTTCCGCTCAGATCTCTAACCCTTGTATCCTGTATGTCGCAGAGTATCACCAAGATCAGAGCCCAAATGTCCTTCTCTTGATTCAGGATTTTTCACAATCTTCCACACTATGATTGACATAGCACTTGATGTGTGTGGGCACGCACTCTATCACTTAAGAACTTCGGTTTAGAAGAGAGGAAGAGAGAGAGAAGGTGGCAGCTAGGGTATAGGAAGAAGGCTTTAAGATTTTCTCTGAAGGAATGAGATGCATCATCTTTTTCCTGAAGCCATACCTATTTATAGTAAACAACCTAGGGTTAGGTTACCTTTATTTGGCATTAAAATAATGAAAAAAATAAATGGTAAATTGCACTATAAGTGGCCGGCCATGTATGGATAATAGGCCCCACTTTGCAATTTTGCCATTTTGTCATTTTCTCAAAAATGCTATTTTCCAATTTAACCACTTAAATGCCAATTCTAATTATTTAATAACTAAAAATTAATTATTAAATAATATTGTCATTTAATATATTTTTTAATTAGACTAATCAAAGTCTCTTAATCAACAAATAAACCCTAGAAACTCTTTCTTCACAATTTAGCCATTGCTTAGTGAAAGTTCATAAACTAGACATCGTCTATATTTATGATTATAATTAATTAATTAAACTCAATTATTTGAGTCTTACAAGCATTATGGTCTCAACAAGTATGGGGACAATGGGCCTATACAACTGAGCTTCCTATAAGCCAAACTAGAATTTATTGATTAAATTCCCTAACTTATTAATTCCTTGTTGCATCCACTCATAGAACTTGGAATTCCACTCTCAGTCATATAGAACACTCTATATGTTCCACCATATAGATACGCTATCAAAATTTAACCATCGTTATATTCTCAATAATCAAAGATCCTCTGTAGATGATTTACACCGAGTAGAAATAAATTTACTGTTTCATTCCTCAATGTATTTTATCCTTAAAACACTTAGCTTCCTATAAATGATATTTTAGTGAACTAAAATATAATTACTGAAACAAGAGCTCTTCCATTTACCTCTATTAAGCTAAGCTCGAAGGAAATCATCGTTTCACTTCTAAATACCTATAGAAGCTATAGATTCCATATCTATGTTTGGCGCTCCAACTCAATCATACTAACATGTTCCCAAAATGTACGTATCACCCTGACAAGAATGTAGGTTTAACTAACAAATCAAAGAACATGAATAGCACTCTTGAGATTGAACCTAAGCATCTTAGGATTAAGATCTTTTGATCTAAGATCAACTAGTGATATTAACTTAGAAAGATACAACGGTAAGATTATAATATCTTTACCAAGATCAATATCGGTCCTGTCCAATGTATACTCCATACATTCAAAATTAGCATACTTTGCCAATGTTCTGGAAATAACATAACACTTATGCAAAGTGTAAGTACACTTCATCGCTGATTATCACATCAGTGTAAATCCAATGCACTGATGAAACTGGGACTTTGTCTTTTGAAGCATATAATCACAATCACATTCCACTATGTTAACATCACCGT
Organism: Cannabis sativa; assembly: GCF_029168945.1. Classification (NCBI taxonomy): domain Eukaryota; kingdom Viridiplantae; phylum Streptophyta; class Magnoliopsida; order Rosales; family Cannabaceae; genus Cannabis; species Cannabis sativa. The sequence continues at coordinate 22,793,503 of NC_083607.1, forward strand.
AATTGAAATGACTATATGTTCTAGACTTTACAGATTTTGTATATATTAAACCATAAACATGAAAACTACATGTAAACATAAATAACTTCTAATCTTTCATTGATAACAAATCAGATTACATTGAAATGGATTTTATTTAGGGCATAGAATTCCAACAGCTGAGACCAGGGTTACTAAGCTGACCAAGGAGCTGTAAGACATGCCATCGACCACGCAGCTTGAGGCAGATTATGTTTCTTTGTCTCAGGAAATTGCAAGTCTCCAAGATGAGAGAGAGGGTCTCCAAACGCTTCTTCGCAGGTTGAAGGATGAGGTCAAGGACAAGAAGATCAGGGAGGAGGAACTCAAAACAGAGGTTAAGAGCCAAGAATCCAAGATGGAGGAGCTCAGGAAGAGGGTGGACACCTTAGAGAAAGCGGGTCTCGAGAAATTTTATGACTTCTGGAAGGTGAATCCCAAAGCAAACTTCGACTACCTTGGCACTTCCAAAGACATTTTTCTCGACTACTGCATGGCTCAGGCGACCAAGGAGAACCCTAAGGCGACAATTTCCACTTCTCCTACCAACTAGAGTGTTGAGGCACCTTCCGCCAAGACCGATCATCCTCTGGCCTCTTTAGACCCAGTTGAGCTGTACCAAGAGCCTGGGACTCCAGCTGTGTGATTGCCTTCTCTTTACTATCATTTTTTTTATATGTTTGTTTGGCTAGTAGGCCTTCTTTTGAGATAAAATGACAAGCCAAGTGGTCTTTAAACTTGGAATATTTTTCATTTATTTTGAACAACTAGCTGACCGGGTAGCCTTTAATCTCGAGTTTAAATGCTTTGTTATCCTTAAAGAATTTTCTTCTTGATTTATGATTGTTGTGAAACTGTGTTTGTTTTGTTTTTTACCAAATTCTGTGTATAGGTATAGGTGCCCCCCAAGTGACCGAGCAGAATTTTGACTCTTGGTCCCTTGTTTTTCACAAGTATAATTTTAGTCTGTTCGGGGCTTTGGGTACAAACAGACCTTCTGTACGCATTTAATGGTAAATGTATAACTTACAAATAAACTTGACTCAGTTTGAATTGAAATAAACATCTTTATTCATTTATTGGTCGGAAATATATTTGTTACCATATTAACTTACATTGAAGCTATTATATTGATCTAGTCTGATCTTTAGCTTAGCATAAAGAAAAAAAATTGTAGAAAATAAAAATTTTACTTTAATAAGTGGTCACCAAACCTGAGTACTTTGTTGTTTTATTCCAACCTTTGGGCGTGGTCCGCCCGAAAGGCCATTCAGTTAACATGGTCATTCGACCTGGTACTTTCACTAGTAGTATTTTCTTAAATGTTCCCCATTCCAATACCTTGGTACTAGAACGAGTTGCATTTTTCCGTCATACTTACCCAGTTTGTATGCTCCTTATTCTAGAACTTCTATCACTTGATATGATCCATCCCAGTTTGGTCCAAGCACACCTACCATGCTGTCTTTGGTGTTCAAAAATACCCTTTTGAGGACCATATCTCCCACAAAAATTTTTCGTGCTTTCAGTTGCTTGTTAAAATACCGACCTACCTTTTGTTGGTGGGCTACCAATTTCAAGTTTGTTGCGGTTCGCTTTTCTTCGATTTCATCAAGTGACTCTACAAGGAGTGCATGATTAACCTCTTGGTTATATGTCAATCTTCTGTGGGACGGAGGTTCGAGTTCTACGGGCAACATATTTTCATAATCATATGTTCGAGTTCTATGGCAAGTGGAGTCTGTCCGGCCACTATTTTCTCGGTTGTGCGGTACGACCATAATACTTCAGGGAGTTCCTCCGGCCAGTTTCCTTTAGCATCTTCAAGTCCTTTCTTTAGAGTGTCTTTGAGTGTCTTGTTAACTGCTTCGACTTGAACATTTTCTTGGGGATGTCCCACTACGGAGAAACTTTTTATGATCCCATGGTTCGCACAAAAATCAAGGAAGGACTGACTGTCAAATTGTTTGCCATTGTGCGAGACTATCTTGTACCGTAGTCCGAGCTGACAAATTATATTTTTCAAAATTAATTCTTGCACTTTCTTGGATGAGATGGTTGCCAGCGGCTCAGCTTTTGTCCATTACGTAAAGTAATCAACTGCAACCACTGCATACTGTACTTCGCCTTTGCCCTTGGACAACTGTCCGATCAAGTGGATTCCCCAAATGGCAAAAAGCCAAGGACTTTGCATCTGAGTTTATTCGTTGGGCAGTGCAAGAGGTATTCTTGAAAATCTCTTGCACTTATCGTATTTCTTAACATAGGCCATGCAGTCTTCAATCATGGTCGGCCAGAAATAACCTTGCCTTAGAATTTTCTTGGATAAACTATACCGAGTCACGTGGTTGCCGCATAATCCATCATGTACATCGGATAGAAGTCGTGCAGCTTCTTCTTTTGTGAAACATCTGAGTAGTGGCATGGAGAATCCCCTTCTATACATGACTCCATCTACGATGATGTACACTACAACCCTTCTTCTCATTTTCTGAGCTTTGTTCCTGTTATCTGGGACTTCCCCAGAGTGGAGGTAAGCTGTGTTGGAATTATTTTACCAGGATCTTAGATCTACTCACAAGTATATTGATTTAACAACCTAAATATGAACTTCTAAAACGATAATAAATTAAACACATATAAAGTTAAGAAACCTTACATTGGGTGCTGCGGAATAATATGTCTCCTCCCACTCAAATCTCTAACCCTTATTCCTTTCTGTCGCAGAGTATAATCAAGATCTCAGCCCGAATGTCCTTCTTTGTTGACTCTGAATTCTACACAGCCTTCCTCACTATGATTGAGGTATTACTTAATGTGTGTGGGCACTACTCTATCACTTAGAGGGATTTCGAAAAAACAGGGAAGGAAGAGAGAGAGAGTGGCGACTTCAAGAGTGTTTTTGAGTGAAAGAAAATAATGTTGTAAAGTGTGCGTAAACCCTCAAGCCTTTACCTTCTATTTATAGAAGACCACATAGGGTTATGGTTGAATTACTTGGCATTAAAAAATGAAAAATAAAAGAGAAAAGGGAAGCAAAGGTGGCCGGTCATAGCATTGTGGAAACAAGCCTTCCACTTTTCCAACTTTCCTTTTCCATCATTTCTAGTTTCCCATTTTCTGAAAAATTGTCATTTCTCTCATTCAACCTCATAAATGTCAAATCTAATTATTTAATAATTATAATTAATTATCAAATAATATATTGTCATTTATTTTATTTATTAATAAAACTAATCAAAGTTTCTCAATTAATAAATATACCCTTTAAACTCTCTATTTACTGTTTTGCCCTTAATAAGTTATAAATTCACAAATAGACATAGTCTAACTTGAGAATTATAATTGATTAATTAAAATCAATTAAATGAGTCTTACAAGTAATATTGTCTCAACTAGTGTGGGGACCATGAGTCTATGTATCCGAGCTTCCAATAAGCAGATCAAGAATTTACAACTTAAATTCACTGAGTTCTTAATTCTTCGTTGAATCCACGCATAGAACTTAGAATTGCACTCTCAGTTATATAGAACGCTCTATATGTTCCACCATATAGACACGTCATTAGTTATCCATTGTTCTAATCCTAATTTGATCAATGATCCTCTATATGGATGATTTACACTGTAAAGGGATGTAATTACCGTAACACCCTACAATGTATTTTATCCTTAAAACACTTAACCCTGTATAAATGATATTTCAGCTAAGTGAAATGAAAACTCCACCATTTATTTTCATTTGGTTAAGCTCGAAGGAAATCATCCTTTACTTTCTATTCGCCAGATAGAAGCTATAGATTCCATATTTATGTTAGCGCTCCCACTCAATTGCACTACCGTGTTCCCGAAATATACGTATCACCCTGACCCAAAAGTAGGCTTAACTAACAAAATAAAGAACACGAATAATACTCTTGAGATTGAACCTTTTCATATCAGGATTTAGATCATTTGATCTAGGATCAACTAAGTGATATTGAATTTAATAGATATTACGGTAATTTTAATAAATCTATATCAAAGTTCAATATCGGTCCATTCCAATGCATACTCCATGCATCCAACCCAAGCTTTGGAAAGAACATAGCATTTCTCCAAATGCAAGTAAACTCTGTTGTAGATTGTCATATCAGTAAAACCCAGTGTTCTGATAAATCTAGGAATCTTTATTCACATAGTCATGTTTACTTTCCACTGTGTTGACAACACAATAAACATGATCAAGTATGTGAAAAGGGTTTGAATGAATTTATAAATCAAATAGACAAGCAATTGATAAGATGAACCAAAACATACACAAATGAGTGAACAATACTTATGTTATTTTATTGATATTGAATAGTCTGGATTACATTGAAATAGAGTTTTATTTAGGGCATAAAACCCAACAAACTCCCACTTGCACTAATATAAAACTAATCAGTACATTTCAATTAACCCTAAATTCTGACGGTGCTTTTCAAAAGCAGTCACTGCCAAGACTTTGGTGAATGGATCATCTAAGTTGTCTTGTGTGTCCACTTTCTCCACCAATACGTCCCCTCTTGCTACATATTCTCTGATAATATGATATTTTCTTTCTATATGTTTGCTTCTCTTGTGGCTCTGAGGTTCCTTACTGTTGGCTATAGCTCCGTTGTTATCTCAAAGCAGGACTAGAGGCTTTTCCATTTTAGGTACTACACCAAGACTGGTGAAGAACTTTCTTAGCCAGACAACCTCTTTCGCTACTTCAGCTGCAGCTATGTATTCTGCCTCCATGGTAGAATCTGAAATTGCGGTTTGTTTCGCAATTCTCCAAACCACTGCTCCACCCCCAAGAGTAAACACCATCCCAGATGTAGATTTCCTGTCTTCAAGACATGCCTGGAAATCTTAGTCTGTACAGCCTATGGGATTTAGAGCACCACCCTTGTAGACTAACACGTAGTGTCTTGTACTCTTTAAGTATTTCATAATATACTTAACAGCATTCCAATGTTCTTGTCCTGGATTTGATTGATACCTGCTCACGATTCCAACTGCATAGCAGATGTCAGGTCTAGTGCATAACATTGCATACATTAGACTTCCAACTGCAGAAGCATAAGGAACTTTTGCCATGTCCTCTATCTCTTGAGGAACAGTAGGACACTGTTCCTTAGATAGACGGATATCATATCTAGAAGGTATATTCGCCCCATTTGTATTGGTCATGGAGAATCTCTCTAAGACTTTGTCAATGTAAGTTGTTTGAGAGAGAGCAAGGGATCTGTTCTTCCGGTTTCTAATAATCTGAATACCGAGAACATAGGCAACCTCACCCAAATCTTTCATATCAAATCGAGTGTCTAGCCATTCCTTGATGTGAGTCATTTTCATGATATTGTTGCCAATGATCAAAATGTCATCAACATAAAGGACCAGGAATACTACTACTTGGTCTTCCTTGAGTTGGTAAACACAAGGTTCATCTTCATTCTAATGAAAGCCGTAGGTTTTAATGATCTCATCAAACCTTTTATTCCATAAGCGTGAAGCTTGCTTAAGTCCATAAATAGACCTATTTAATTTGCAAACTTTATTTTCTTGCCCAGGAAGAACATAGCTTTCTGGTTGCTCCATATAGATGGTTTCTTCAAGAAGCCCATTAAGGAAGGCTGTCTTGACATCCATTTTCCAGATTTCATAATCGAAAGTGGCTGCGATGGACAAAAGAATTCGGATGGATTTGAGCATGGCGATAGGACTAAAAGTTTCTTCATAGTCCACACCTTCTCTTTGGGTATAACTCTTGGCGACCAGTCTAGCTTTAAAAGTTTTGACCTTGCCTCCAGCGCCTCTTTTCTTCTCGTAGACCCATTTGCATCCGTTTAGACGATAGTCATCGGGTGGATCTACATATTCCCAGACTTTTTTCTTTTTCATGGAATCCATTTCTGAATCCATGCCGGCTGACCATCGCTTCCGTTGCGGACTTGCCATTGCCTGTTTATAGGTTAATGGGTCATCATCAATACCGTCATCAACGACCATATTGACTTCACCATCCAAGCCATAACGAGATGGTTTTGCAGAAACCCTACCACTATAACGAGGAGCGGTGATCTTCTTAACAGGAGCTTTGGTAGTAGTTTTCTCAGTTGCTACAAGTGAGGGAGTGGGATTATCCTCTTCTTGAGTAGAAGAGGATGGAACATTTGGAGGAACTATATCTGTAAGCATTTCCTCTAATACAACTTTACTTTTCGGTTTGTTGTCTTTAATATAGTTATCTTCAAGAAAAGTAGCATTTGTAGAAACAAACACTTTGTTATCCTTGTGACTATAAAATAGTCCACCCCTAGTCTCTTTAGAATTTCCAACTAACATGCAAACTTCAGTTCGCGATTCCAGTTTGCCTTCTTTGTTTCTCAAGACATGAGCAGGGCACCCCAAATCCTATAATGGCGTAAACTAGGTGTACGACCATTCCATAGTTCGACGGGTGTCTTAGGGACTGCTTTAGATGGAACAACATTTAAAATATCGTTTCCCATTTGAATAGCATATCCCTAGAAGGACGTAGACAGAGTTGAATAACTCAGCATGGACCTAACCATTTCCAAGAGAATGCGATTTCTTCTTTCTGCAACTCCATTTTGCTGTGGAGTGCTTGGGGCAGTATATTGTGATTCAATTCCAAGTTCAATTAAATGATCTTTGAACTGCATATCCATATATTCTCCACCCTTATCAGTTCGCAAGATCTATAATGTTTTACCTAATTCGTTTTAAGCCAAAGCATGAAATTCCTGAAACTTTTCAAGCGTTTGAGATTTCTTTTGCATTAGGTAAAGAAAACTGTATCTAGAGAAATCGTCAATGAAAGTGACGAAATACTCATAATAACCTCGGGCTTTTACATTCAGAGGTTCGCAAACATCTGAATGCACTAACCCTAGGGGTTGTTTGGCACGCTCTCCCTTTGCAGAGAAAGAACGTTTGGTCATTTTTCCTTCTAGGCATGACTCGCACACTGGCAGTTCACCTAAGACGACATTTTTCAATGGACCGTCCTTGGTTAGCCTATTGAGTCTATCAAAATCTATATGACCTAAACGTAAATGCCATAGATAAGTTTGATCATCATTATCACTCTCTTTTCTCTCAAGGCTTCTAGGTTTAGCTACATTGAAAAGTTCAGTATTTATTGAGACTTTCGTATCAGGTCTTAGAACATAAAGCCCTTGTTCCATGTTAGCAACACATATATTAAATCCATTACGAGAAATTGAACAATTTGAACTCAAAAAATTCTATATATATAATTGTGTTTGCAAACATGAAACACTAATCAAGTTTCTACTAAAGTTTGGAATATATAAAACATTTTGTAAAAGTAAAAATATTTTTGTACGAAACTTGATACGGGTCGTTCCTCTAGCTTTAACTGATACTAAATCGCCATTTCCAACTTTTAGCTTTAACTCATCTGGGTGAAGATTCTCTCAAGTTTCAAGCAGCTGCAATGAAGAACATACATGGTTAGTAGATCCAGAATCAACAATCCAAGTGGATTTCTCATTCTCTAAAACACATGATTCAAAGACAAAAGCATCACCTTCGTTTGAATTGTCTAGAAGCCTGGGACATTGTTGTTCTTTATGTCACTTTCCATTACAATTCGCACATAGAACATGATGTCTGATAATTGTATTTGAAGAAGTAGCTTTGTTAGAGCCCTCATGCTTAATCTTCTTCCTCTGATTAAAGTTTGCAATACCAGGAGGTCCCATTGCAATCAAATTCCGCTCATGGGCTCTCAACTCAGTTTCGAGTTTGTCCATGTCAGAGGAGTGAGGATTGTTCATCAAGTAAGATAGAACAAAACCATTATACTCCGGAGGAAGACTATTAAGAATGAGTCGTACCCATTGTTCCTTTGATAATTCAATTTCAAGTAGATTTGCCTTTTGGAATTTCCGATTCATCAACAATAGGTGCGAGTTAATGCAACTACCAGGATGCGTTTTCACACTATTGAGTTCTTTTGTTAAGATATTAATTAGGAGTGGATCGGGGTGAGGGTTATTCATATTGGCACTACAACATATCAATAAACAGAAGTAAGGTTTTGGTTCTATAAATTCATACACAAGTTCAGAAAATAACAAACAATCACATATGTTATAAAAATACTAAATCTAACGTAGTTTATTTTCCAAGGTTTCCAACAAACTGATACAGTGTCCTGTTTAGGCGAGAGTCAAAGCATCATCCGTTGAATAGAGTTGTCCATTCATCTAAAATGATAAACATTCTAGCAACCTTTTATTCGATCAAGATTGGAATTCAGCGTTGTCCCGTTTAGGCGAGAGTTAAGGCAATTCTATCTTATGAGCTTCCACCATTATTTCATACTCTAGTAAGTCTTATACAGTCGCCACCATTAGGGTGATCAAAACTAATATAAAAAACTTACAAGAACACTTATCTTTCGAGATTAAACAATGCTAACTTGCTAATTAACGTTCCTCCATTAGGGAGGATTACTCACTAAAACAATAGCTATGTAAAACCAACAATTGAGATCGAATTTCTCTTTATTAAAGCTCATTATTTAAAATATGTATTTTATTTAATCATTTATATTCCATATTTCAATAATGAAACATTACAAATTAAAGTTAAAAAAAAAATCCAACTTTAATTAAATTTCAAAAATGGAATAAAATTGAAAAATATCTTATTTAAGTTGTTTAGAGAAATCTAAAATATCCAACTTAAATATTCTTCAATCAATGACTTAATTAAATATTAACAATTAAGGGGTAACCACTTAATTTAGAAGATATTCCATTTTAAGTTTTCCATATTTTAAAATATCAACTTAAAAAATATCCAAAGAATCTTAATAACCAATTTCTAAAATTCCTCAACTTAATTTCATAATAGGAAATTCAAATATTCAAATCTAAGTTGATTTGTTAGAAATAACAAATTTTAACTTAAATAGGAATATTTAATTAAATTATGAAATTAAGCTTTTGAAAGAATTTAGTTGGTTATAATTCAATATTTAATTAAATACAAGAAAATACATATAGTTTTTCTAGAATATTATTCATCAAACTATGTTTTCTTAAATTAATTTCAAGGAAGAATGAAATTAATTATGTTGCTAATCAATTTTATTAGGTCAAACTAATTTAATTAACCTAGCACAGTTATCCAAATCAGGCAAATGGGCCTTCACAATTGGGGTTGTTCATGTAAGGGGGGCTGGGTTCAGTATGTCGTACCCACTTCTATGGCTCCCAACTCTCACACAAAGCCCAAAAGAGAGGAATTTAACCTTAAAATGAACAACTCTTATTAACTGAATAGGCTCATTAACTAAATGAGCCTAAATAAAATCTATCAAGTGATGACATTTTATTTAGCAACAACAACCTATATGTATCTATAACAGAAATTAAACATATAGGCTCACACAGGCACACAGATTTGGATGGATCCTATCATGTTACTAGGTCATACACAGATGCAAGAAGATTGTAAAAATTACCTGTTACAAATTATTTACTTGACCTATTGACAATTGAACCATGGGTTAAAATCAAATCATTGGATCTATCAACAAGTTAACCATGGTAATTTAGATCAAGGAATAATAGGTTTTAGAAAACTTACAAACAATCTAAAACCCAAACTCCTGCAACAAGTTAGATGTGGATAGTTGGATGTAGGATTTATTTAATTTTAAATGTATTTAAAAAAAATTCGGTTTTAAAAAAAATTTAAAATTAAACCTACAATTTTTGAAAAAATAGGTTTTAAGTAACCTAAATATCATTTCAAAAAAAATTTGCTAACTTACCTTTTAAAATTCATGTTATTTAATAAATTAAATAAAATAGAAAATGATAAATACATACCCTTTTCTGATTTTACTATTTAATTTATGTAAAAATAACAAAATTTAAAAGTTAACAAAAATATCTTATTTTCCTTTTTAAAATACCATGATTATAGTAATCTTATTCTAAATAAGGTCAAGTTACCAAAAGAAAATTAATATCTGACCTTAAAAAAAATAAGATAAAATAATCAAATCTTAAAGAAAATAAGAGAAGAGGTAAGCAAAAACTTGGAGCATGTTTGGCTTTGTTTTCTGTTTTTTATTTTCAAAAAATTGTTTTTAAAAATGAGAACAAAAAATAGCTTTTGAAGTTTTTAAAAACAAGTCATGTTGGGTTAGTGTTTTTTAAAAACAATATTGGCCAAAAGTGAATTGGTTTTTAAAACAGAAAACAACATTTTGTTGTTTTTAAAATTCTTGTTTTTTGTAACTTTGTTTTCTGAAAACTGTTTTAAAAAAACAATGCCAAACAAGCCAAATTGTTTTCAAAAAACAATTTTCTGTTTTTAAAAACAAAAAACAGTTTTTAAGTTATGATGCCAAACATGCACTTGATTTTTACCTATTTTCAAAATCAAATTTCACTAATATCTATTTCTTTAAAATTAATTTCACTAAAATTCTGATAATTAGATTTTGAAATATGAAAATTAAAAATCAATATACAAAACTACACAAAAAATCGAAAGTTAATTCCATGAAATAGCATGAAAAATCGAAAAAAACGAAAAAAAATTTGCACGTTGTACGGATGGTATGCATTGCATACCACCCGCGCGCGCAGGAGGGGTGTCCAGCCTTGATTTCATGCGCAGGGAGGCTGCTAGCAGCCCATCCGCGCGCGTGGGTTAAGTGCTCACCACCCCAACTTTTCCAATTTTAAAAAATTCATAACTAATTCAAATTAAATCGAAATCGAGTTCTGTAAAAAAGTAAATTGCTTAGAATTTTCCAAACTATTCAATAAGATTAATTAAAGAAATAGAAAAGCAACTATTTTTCCCAGAATTCACAAAAAACAATCAAACATCAATATGACATACAAAGCAACATGATACCATCCAAATCACAAACAAATCGTTTTAAGTCCAAATTTCTTGCAAGCAAATCAATTTACCATGGCTCTGGTGCTAGTTGTTGGAATTATTTTACCAGGATCTTAGATCTACTCACAAGTATGTTGATTTAACAACCTAAATATGAACTTCTAAAACGATACTAAATTAAACACATATAAAGTTAAGAATCCTTACATTGGGTGCAGCGGAAAAATATGTCTCCTCCCACTCAGATCTGTAACCCTTGATTCCTTTCTGTCGCAGAGTATAATCAAAATCTGAGCCCGAATGTCCTTCTTTGTTGACTCTGAATTCTACACAGCCTTCCTCACTATGATTGAGGTATTACTTGATGTGTGTGGGCACTACTCTATCACTTAGAGGGATTTCGAACAAACAGAGAAGGAAGAGAGAGAGAGTGGCAGCTTCAAGAGTGTTTTTGAGTGAAAGAAAATAATGCTGTAAAGTGTGTGTAAACCCTGAAGCCTTTACCTTCTATTTATAGAAGACCACATAGGGTTATGGTTGAATTACTTGGCATTAAAAAATGAAAATAAATGAGAAAATGGAAGCAAAGGTTGCTGGCCATAGCATTGTGGAAACAAGCCTTCCACTTTTCCATCATTTCTAGTTTCCCATTTTCTCAAAAATTGTCATTTCTCTCATTCAACAACATAAATATCAAATCTAATTATTTAATAATTATAATTAATTATCAAATAATATATTGTCATTTATTTTATTTATTAATAAAACTAATCAAAGTTTCTCAATTAATAAATATACCTTTTAAACTCTCTATTTACTGTTTTGCCCTTAATAAGTGATAAATTCACAAATAGACATAGTCTATCTTGAGAATTATAATAGATCAATTAAAATCAATTAAATGAGTCTTACAAGTAATATTGTCTCAACTAGTGTGGGGACCATGGGTCTATATGTCCGAGCTTCCAATAAGCAGATCAAGAATTTACAACTTAAATTCACTGAGTTATTAATTCTTCGTTGAATCCACGCATAGAACTTAGAATTGCACTCTCAGTTATATAGAACGCTCTATATGTTCTACCATATAGACACGTCATTAATTATCCATTGTTATAATCCTAATTTGATCAATGATCCTCTATATGGATGATTTACACTGTAAAGGGATTTAAGTACCCTAACACCCTACAATGTATTTTATCCTTAAAACACTTAACCCTGTATAAATGATATTTCAGATAAGTGAAATGAGTACTCGACCATTTATTTTCGTTTGGTTAAGCTCAAAGGAAATCATCCTTTACTTTCTATTCACGAGATAGAAGCTATAGATTCCATACTTATGTTAGCGCTCCCACTCCATTGCACTACCGTGTTCCCAAAATGTACGTATCACCCTGACCCAAAAGTAAGAATCTTTATTCACATACTCCATGCATCCAACCCAAGCTTTACTTTAACCAATGCTCTGGAGAGAACATAGCATTTCTCCAAATGCAAGTAAACTCTGTTGTAGATTGTCATATCAGTAAAACCTAGTGTTCTGATAAATCTAGGAATCTTTATTCACATAGTCATGTTTACTTTTCACTGTGTTGACAACACAATAAACATGATAAAGTATGTGAAAAGGTGTTTTAATGAATTTATAAATCAAATAGACAAGCAACTGATAAGATGAAGCAAAACATACGCCAATGAGTGAAAAATACTTCTGTTATTTTCTTGATATTGAATAAGCGGGATTACATTATAATAGAGTTTTATTTCGGGCATAAAACCCAACAAGCTGCTATTGGCGTCACCCAATTTGGAGATGTGTCAATCATTTCAATCTCCTCCGTGCCAGTGTTACTAGGTTTTTCAAGGAATTGGATAGGGATTAGATTAGCCTTATCATTTATGTTGCTGCTCTCGAGTCGGGCTAGTGCATCAGCAGTTGTGTTTTCTTATCTTAGAATTTGCATGAGAGCATAGCCTTTGAATTGTACGAGCAGATCATGTATTTTTCTTAGGTAGGCTATCATCTTTTCTCCCCAAGCTTCGTACACCCCAAATACATGATTCACCACTAATTGTGAGTCACTAAGATCTCAATGTGTTCGGCATGCAAATCTTGAGTAAGTTTAGGCCGGCAATAAGGGCCTCATATTTACCTTTGTTGTTGGATGCTTTAAACCTGAATTTGACTGCTCCGTTCACATCTTACCCCCCGGTGTGACAAGAGCATTAGGTTTTTGTAATACTTGGCGTAATGGTTGGTCAGTGTACACCCAAACAAGATGAGCCTAAAAGTAAGCCCTTAGCTTTCTTGTTTCTAGGATTAAGCAATAATTGAGCTATTCTATTAATGGGTACCGACTTTCAGCTTCAATGAGTCTTTTGCTGATGTAGTAGACCGGATGTTGGATATTGTTCTCTTCTCTGATCAGTACAGCACTTACGGCATGTTCCGTGAATGCCAGGTATATTCCTAATTCTTCTCCGTCCAGAAGTTTTGAGAGTACAAGAGTCTTTTGCTGATGAAGTCTTTTGCGAGTTAAGTTTTTAGCTCTTGAAAGGCATTCTTGCATTCCTCCGTCCATTCAAATTTTTAGTTTCCTCACATGATGTTGAAGAATGGAACATACTTTTCCATTGACTTTGAAAAAAATCTACTGAGTGCGGCAATCCGACTAGTTAAACTTTAAACTTCCTTGGTTTTTGTGGGTGAAATCATATCTAGGAGGGCTTGAATTTTTTCTGGATTGGCTTCAATACCTCAAGCATTCATGATAAAGCCCAAAAACTTACCCGAGTTGACGCAAAAGGAGCACTTTAGGGGATTGAGTTTCATGTTGTATTTTTGGAGGACTTTGAAGCACTCATCCAGGTCATCTATATGCCCCCCAACCTTCTTAGATTTGACGAGTATGTCATCCACATATACTTCCAAATTTCCTCCGATCTAGTTTTTGAACATTTGATTTACCAATCTTGGGTATGTAGCTCCGGTGTTCTTGAGACCAAATGGCATGACCTTATAACAGTATAAACCCATATCTGTTCAAAAACTTGTATGTTCTTAGTCCGGTGGACGCATTTTGATTTGATTGTACCCCGAATAGGCATCCATGAAGCTTAATATCTCATGTCATGCTGTTGCATCCACAAGTTGATCTATTCTCTAAGTGAAAAATAGTCTTTAGGGCATGCCTTATTCAGGTCAGTGAAGTCAATACATACTCGCCATTTTTGGTTCAGCTTGGGTACTAGTACCGGGTTAGCTACCCATGCCATGTAGAAAACTTTAATTATGAAATTGTTGTTGCAGAGCTTTTCTACCTCTTCTTTTAGTGCTAGGGCTAGTTCTTTGTCTAACAGTCTTTTTTGTTGAACGGGCCAAAAGTTTGGACGATGTTCAGTGCATGTGAAATTATAGAAGGATCGGTTCTGACCATGTCCTCTTACGACTAGGAAAAAATGTCTAGGTTTTCTCTTACAAATTTTATCAGCGTTGATTTTACTTCGAGCAGCAAACCTTTCCTAATTTTGAGTTTTCTAGTCAAAACAATTGAGTCAATTTCAATTTCTTCTAATTCTTCCACCAGCTCAACATTTGTATTTGGTTCCCCAAGTCAGGGATCCACATCTTCGTCCCCACCTTGGGTGGTTCCCTATTTTGAAATGTTCTTTCCCTTTTCCGAGCTCTGACTAGAAGATTCATCCTCTTTAGCCTTGGTTAGACAAGGTTGTAACATTCCTGTGCAACTTGTTGATTCCCTCTCAGACACCCTACCCCATTCTTTGTTGGGAACTTGACGCACGAATAAAATATTGATGTAACAACTTTTAAGTCGTATAAGGTTTGTCGGCCAAACATGACATTAAAGGCTGATGGGACATCTAATACCAAAAATTGTGCCATCTTAGTTATGCTCTTCGGAGCTTTCCCAACAGTGAGGGGTAGGCGAATTTTCCCTAAAGCTGCAGCACTTTGGCTAGAGAAACCGTACACGGGCTGGAGGCAGGGGATCAGATCTTTAAGTTGGAGCCCCATTTTTTCATATGGTGTCTTGAATAAGATATTTTCTAAGGCTCCATTGTCTATCATAGTTCGGCCACTATTTTATTAGCTATCTATACTTTCACAACTAATGGATCATTGTGAGGGAAGCAAACTTTGACAGCATCATCTTCATTGAATGTTATAGTTGGTTCCCATACCCATGGCATTTTTGGTTTCCTTTCTTCTACGACCATGACAACTTCTTTTTGCTCGTGTTGTAAGGTTCAGGCATACCTTTTGCGAGCTTTTCCTGAATCTCCAGCTATATGCGAGCCCCCAATGATGACTTGCAAATGCACGTCTACTGGTGGAGGCAGTAATGCATCTTGGTTATTGTCTGCCTGGGCGGTCCTCTGATTGACATATTTTTGCACGTGCGGTTTATTCTTTCTTATCAGGATTTGAATTTCCCTCTTCAAATTGTTGCAGTCATTGGTGTCATGGCCATAGTCTCCATGAAAATGACAAAACTTGGACATGTCCCTCTTACTTATGTCCTTTTTCATGGGAGCAGGTTTCTTGTACATAACTACTGACTGAGTAGCCATGTAGATGGTCTACAAATCGTTAGTCAAGATAGAGAAAGAAGTGAATTTGGAAGGATTTTCTCTAGTGGTCTGTTCGGCTTTGCCAGCGAGCTTTCCCTTTTTTCCATTGCATTGTCTGTTGTTGTTGTTAGATCTCTTACCACCCGAGTTTGAACTCCTTAGGTACTAGGGGTTTTGAACGGACGTTCCAGTTGAGGGAGCTTGTGATTGGCCCGGTTTAGGCGTAACATCTGCTCGTTGAATGGCTTCTTCAAGCTTGATGAAACCATCTGCACGGTCGAGGAAATCACTCATAGAATCTACTGGACAACATTTCTTGATGTCCTTCCATAGCTCTCCAAGAATCTTGATGCCCCCAAGTATGGCGTCTAATTTCCCTTCTTCAATTAATGGCGCCATTTTTGTTGCCTCTGTCATGAATCTACTTATATAAGCTCGGAGAGGCTCTCCTAGTCTTTGCTTCACTTCGACGAGGTCTTCTAAATGCAAAAGGAGTTTGTGTGAAGAAGAGAATTGTGCATGAAATGCTGAGGAGAAAGCCTTCCAAGAGTTGAACTTTCCTGGTGTCAACTTGAAGTACCATTGTTGAGCAGCTTCTGAGAGTGTGGTAGGAATAACTATACAACCCACATCTCCTCGTACTCCTTACAAGTCCATTTGTATTTCAAAATACTTGAGATGTGCTAAGGGATATTCTTTCCCTATATACATCTTCCAGGTCGGCATCTTGAACTTGTGGGGTAACTATAGAACATTGATCTCTGGAGTAAACGGGGATCCACGTCCTCGGTCCAACTCAAGATCATTAAGCTTTTGACCAGCGAGGCTTGGAACATATTTTTTAGTTCATCCAACTGTGTTTGCAAGGATGGATGAACTTGTTCAGCCTCTTGGCCTACCAGCGTCACGTTAGGATCTCTTTGAGTTGGATCTTGAGCGTGGGCCCCGGGCTAAGTGGCTGGTTGAACATATTGTTCGTCTAACTCTCCTTCTATTTAAATCATCTCTGAGATTATGAATTGTTCCCAGTCTATTAAATACTGAAGCACCTTGTTGCCTCAATGGCTGGTTGGTTTGGCCAAGCACTTGGCTAGAACCGTTAGTCTAGGTGGAGTTATTGGGTATAACCCCACCTGACGAATTACCAACTAAGGTCTGACCGCCTACCACTTGGCCCACAGGTGGAACCTGTGACCGGGGATTGGACGACTGACCGTTCAGAGTTTGGGCAGTATTCCCAGCTTGTTTTTTGTCTGAGCCACTCATCGAGAAACTGGACGCAGGTTACTGATTACCAACTTGGTAGGCTCTTCATATCAGTATTGTAGCTTGTCTTGTTCGGTCATTGATGGCTGCTTGCTGGGCCTTCAACGTTTCGATCTCGCTATCCCTCCATTCAGCGAATTGATGCCCTTGCTCTTCGAACGCAAGGTTCACTGCAACACGCTCTTCCTAATCATGATGCAAAGTATTAGTATGACCTTTCTTGAGCCCAAGAGCATTACGGAGGTTCTAGATCTCTGTATCATCTCTAATGGTTGTCTGGACATTTGTTGGTAAAGGAATCCTAGTGATGGGAGTACTCAGATCAGCTGCTGATCTGGTGTTTCCACTCTCTTGTACACTGGGTGTGATTCCAGCCAAAGGAGATGTCACACCTTGACCTGCGGTAGGTGGTTGCTTGATTGGTTGTTTAGGATTAGTGGCTGGTGGGATATTTACATTCCCTGGAGTCTGGATTGCGGGATCTACTGCCAGTGGGTCCACCTGATCGACCACGCCTCTGCGAGTTTGTACCACCATCGTGTTTATGATCAAATTTGGAGTAAAGAGCAAGATATTGTTGCTCTCAATGAAAGCACTAAAATGTGAGTCAGAAGCTAACATTCAAATGAGCTTCGAAAAACTCTTTGTAAATAAGAACTACGATCATCATGAGACATGCATTGTCAACCACTGAAGGAAAAATTGCCCCAGCCGCTATCGAGATCACTGGAATCAAGCTTCTTTCGAGACATCTCCGTAAACATTAATTAAAGAGGTGTTTAAAACACGATCATTTTTACCCAGTAAAAGCGGGAAAATCACGGCTATATAATTTTCAATTTATAACTGCATTTACACTACGTGATATGTAATTAAATCCCATTATTTGAGGGAATAATTGCTTTAAAGATTACATTCAACTTTGTAATTAACTGCTCACTATATTATTATCAATAGTGGCAAGCAAGATGAAAAAGGACACAAAAAAACTCATACAAATAAGGCCCTGAAAAACAATTAAAAATCTGAATAAGATTGACTCGTGGACTATGCAGAATTTTAACTGCAAAACCACGTAAAAAACCTTATGTGTTTATACTTTTATTTTTATAGCTTTTATTTTTTCTGTGTGAAATCATTACTGTGAGGCTCAAATTTAGTTAAGGAAAATCTGTGTTAACAGTTTGGTGCTTTCATTGAGATCCTCTGTGAAAAAGCTTAGAACAACCCTCCCTTCTTTTGAAAAAAAGACCACCTCTTTCATGGCTAAAAATCCAGAAAATGTTAATACCCCACATGAAGAAACTAATCATCGTTCTAGGAAAGAGCCCATGGGCTCTAGAAGGTCTACCAACCCACGGTCCAGACGGACGACCCATTCCACGAGGACTCAACTTGAGGGTGGCCCTGTTTGGTTTAATGCCCTAAATAAAACTCCATTTCAATGTAATCCATTTTATTCAGCATCAATAAAGAAACAGAAGTATTTTTCATTCATTTGTGTATGTTTTGGTTCATGTTATCAATTGCTTGTCTATTTTATTTATAAATTTATCTGAAACCCTTTTCACATACTTGATCCTGTTTATTGTGTTGTCAACACATTGGAAAGTAAACATGACTATGTGAATAAAGATTCCTAGATTTATCAAACACAGGGTTCTACTGATATGATAATCTACAATAGAGTTTACTTGCATTTGGAGAAATGCTATGTTCTTTCCAGAGCATTGGTTAAAGTAAAGCTCAGGTTGGGTGCATGGAGTATGCATCGGAAGAGACCGATATTGAACTTTGACTTAGATTTATTAAACTTACCGTAATATCTATTCAAGTCAATATCGCTAGTTGATCCTAGATCAAATGATCTTAATCCTATTATGATTAGGCTCAATCTCAAGAGTGTTATTCGTGTTCTTTGATTTTTTAGTTAAGCCTACTTTTGGGTCAGGGTGATACGTACATTTTGGGAACACGGTAGTGCGATTGAGTGGGAGCGCTAACATAAACATGGAATCTATAGCTTCTATCTGGCGAATAGTAAGTAAAGGATGATCTGCTTCGAGCTTGACCAAACAAAAATAAATGGTGGAGTACTTATTTCACATAAGTTGAAATATCATTTATACGAGGTTAAGTGTTTTAAGGATAAAATACATTGTAGGGTGTAACAGTAATCTAATCCCTTTGAAGTGTAGATCATTCATATAGAGGATCATTGATCAAATTAGGATTATAACAATGGATAACTAATGATGTGTCTATATGGTGGAACATATAGAGCATTCTATATACTGAGAGTGCAATTCTAAGTTCTATGCGTGGATTCAACGAAGAATTAGTAAGTCAGTGAATTTAGGTTATAAATTCTTGATCTGCTTATTGGAAGCTCGATTATATAGACCCATGGTCCCCCCACTAGTTGAGATAATATTACTTGTAAGACTCATATAATTTGTTTTGATTAATCAATTATAATTCTCAAATTAGACTATGTCTATTTGTGAATTTTTCACTAAGAAAGGGCAAAATTGTAAAGAAAGAGTTTTTAGGGCATATTTGTTAATTATGATACTTTGAATGGTTCAATTAATAAATATGATAAATGACAATATTATTTAATATTTATTTATAGTTATTAAATAGTTAGAATTGGCATTAAAATGGTGGAATTTAACAATTGGCGTTTTTGAAAAAATGAGATGCAGAAATGATAAAACTGTAAAATCGCAAAAAGTGAGGCCCAAATCCACATTGCCTAGGCCAGCCACTTTTATAGGTTTTTTTCATCTAATATTTTCATTATTTTGATGCCAAATAATTCAAACCTAACCCTAGTGGAATGCTATAAATAGATAGTGAAGGCTTCAGGAAAAACACACTTTTCACATATGATTTCCTTCAGAGAAAAACCTGAGCCTTCTCTCTCTAACCTAGCCGCCACCTATACTCTCTTCTTCTCTCTTGATTTTCAAACCTCTTAGTGATAGAGTAGTGCCCACACACAGCAAGTGATACCTCAATCATAGTGAGGAAGATCGTGAAGAAAGACATTCAACAAGAAGGAGTTTCAACACTAAAGAAGGAGAGAAAAAGATCCAGGTTCAGATCTTGATAATATTCTGCGACAGAAAGGATACAAGGGTTAGAGATCTGAACGGAAGGAGACAATTTATTCTGCTGCACCCAATGTAAGGTTTCTCATACTTTATATGTGTTTATTTCATAGTCGTTTTAGAAGTTCATATTTAGTGTGTTAATCAACATACTTGTGAGTAGATCTAAGATCCTGGTAAAATAATTTCCGACAACTGGCTTCTGAGCCATGGTAATTCATTTGCTTGCAAGAAATTTGGACTTAAAACGATTTGTTTGTGTTTTGGATGGTATCAAGTTGTTTTGAGTGTTGTTTGATGATTGATTGATGTTTGTTGAATTTACGTGAAAAAAAATTCAATATCTATTTCTAAAATTATTTTTATTGGTTAGTATGGAAAAAATTAAGCAATTTAATTTTTTACAAATCTCAATTTCGATTTAATTTGAATTAGTTATGATTTTTTGAATTTTCGAAAAATATCAGGGGTCGTGCATCTACCCACGCGCGCGCACGAGAGCTTGTCTCTCGGACAACAAGCGCTCAGATACGGTTTCTTGTCTGAAACCGAGGCTTCCGCGCGCCGAGAGGCTGCATGCAGCCTCCTGCGCTGACGTTTCTTGGTCAGCCTCCCTTGAGCCCGCGCGCGGACAGTATGAGATGCATACTGTCCGTACAACTCGTAATTTTTTTGTTTTTCTTCGATTTTTCTTGCTATTTCATGGATTTAACTTCCGGTTTTTTGTGTAGTTTTGTATTTTCATTTTTACTTTTCAATTTTCAAATCTAATATGAGAAATAAATTAATTTGAATTTTTTAAATTTAATTTTAGATATTAGTGTAATTTGAATTTGAAAACAAGTAAATATCTATCTTTTTGCTTGATTTTATATCTTATTTTTAAATTTGATTATTTTATCTTATCTTTTAAATTTAAAGGTCAGATATTAAATATTTTTTAAATTAATTTTTTTTTTAAATATTTGACCTTATTTAAATTTAAAATAAGATTATTATAATCATGTAATTTTAAATAAAAGTAAGATATTTTGCTAAATTTTTAAATTTTTATTATTTTATTTAAATTAAATTATAAAATCTGAAAAATATTTATTTTTTTTCTTTTATATTTAATTTATAAAATAATTTAAAAAATTTAAAAGATAGTTAGCAATTATTTTTTAAATGATATTTAGGTTAGTTGAAACCTATTTTTTCAAAAATTGTAGGTTTAATTTTAAATTTTCTTATTATTTTATTTTTAAAAACTGAAATATTTTTTTATTATTTAAATATTTTCGAAAATAATTATTTAAAATTAAATAATTCCTCATCTAACTATCCAATTCATCTTGTTGCAGGAGTATGTGTTTTAGCTTGTATGTAAGTTTTATAAAACCTATTATTGCTTGATTGCAAATAGCCATGGTTAAGTTGTTGACAGATCCAATGATCTGGTTTTAACCCATGGTTCAATTGGTCAAGTAAATAATTTGTAACAGGTAAATTTTACAATCTTCTTTCATATGTGTATGACCTAGCAACATGATAGGATCCATCTAAATGTGTGCCTGTATGAGCCTATATGTTTAATTTTGTTATAGATGCATATAGGTTGTTGTTGCTAAATAAAATATCATAGTTTTTGATAGATTTTTGTTAGGCCCATTTAGTTTTTGGGCCTATTCAATTAATAACAATTGTTCATTTTAAGGTTAAATTTCTCTCTTTTGGGCCTTGTGTGAGAGTTGGGAGCCATAGTAGTGGGTACGACATACTGAACCCAGCCCCCCCTCACATGAACTACCCCAATTGTGAAGGCCCATTTGCCTGATTTGAATAACTGTACTAGGTTACTTAAATTAGTTTAACCTAATAAAATTGATTAGCAACATAATTAATTTCATTTATTTTGAAATTAATTTAAGAAAACCATAGTTTAAAGAATTTTATTCTTAGCTAAACTGTATGTATTTTCTTGTATTTAATTAAATATAGAATTATAACCAACTAGATTCTTTCTGAAGCTTAATTTAAATTTTTCATTAAATATTCCTATTTAAGTTGAAATTTAGTTATTTCTAACTAATCAACTTAAATCTGAATATCTTTTGAATTTCAAATTTCAAATTAAGTTGAGGAATTTTAGGAATTGGTTATTAAGATTCTTTAGATATTTTTTAAGTTGATATTTTTTCAAATATTAACTTAAAATGGAATATTTTCAAATTAAGTGGTTATAACTTAACTTTAAATTTAACTAAATCTAATTTGAAAGATATTTAAGTTGATTTTTAAGATTCTTCTAAACAACTTATATAAGATATTTTCAAATTTGTTCCATTAATTTTGAATTTATTTTTTGAATTTAAATAATATTTGAAATTTAATTAAAGTTGATGTTTTATTTAAACCAACTTCAATTTGTAATTTTTCATTATTAAAATATGGAACTGATGATTAAATAAAATACATATATTTTTTAAATAATGAGCTTTAATCAAATGATATTCGATCTCCATTGTTGGTCTTACAATAGTTAAATTTTTTCAATATAACCTCGAGACGCTAGACTTCGTCCCCCTTATGGATGGTTATTCGTTGAAAACTTTTAACACCGTAAGATCTCATTTGATAAGTGTTTTGTGAGTTTTCGTCTCTATTAGACTCTCCCCTACGGTGACTACTTAGAGATAAACTCATAAAACATGAAACAATGGTGGAAGCTCATAAAATGAGAATAACCTTGACTCTCGCCTACCGAGACAACGTTGGATTCTCATTTTGATCGAATAAAAGGTTGCTAAAATTGTTTTATGTTAGATGAGCTGACTACTCTATTCAACTAATGTTATCTTTGACTCTCGCCTACCGGGACACTGTATTTCATTATGTTGGAAACCTTGGAAAATAAACTATAACATATGTGATTATTTGTTATTTTCTGGACTTGTGTATGAATTTGAACCAGAACCTTACTTCTATTTTATTGATGTGTTGTAGTGCCAATAACCCTCATCCCATTCCACTCCTAGTTAATATGTTAGCAAAAGAACTTGAAGTTATAAACTCCTTGTCAGAGTAATACTTCACATATGCTCATGATGAACATAAAATTCCAGAAACCAAGTAAGGTGGGAATTGTTCACTCTGAAGAGAAAATAGTTCATAACTCCATTAATCCTACTATTTCAAGCTTAGTTGAGAAGATAAGAGAAAGTGATTCCACTTCCTCAAGTTATACTTCACAACAAAATGAACCAGCAAGAACAACAAACCGCAAACGAATAAGCAGTGATGCTTTAGTCTTCGAATCATGTGTTTTAGAGAATGATAAATCCATTTGGATTATTGATTCTGGGTCTACAAACCATGTAAGTTGTTCATTGCAATTGCTTGAGAATTAGAATTATTTGGAATCCGGAGAGTTGAAACTTAAGGTTGGTAATGGCGAAATGGTTTCGGCTGGAGCTAGAGGAAAAGCCAAACTCAAGTTTCAAAACAGAATTTTGGAATTAGACAATGTCTTATACATTCCGAATTTCAGTTGAAACATGGTTTCTGTTTCATGCTTACAATTGCAACAATACAAATTAGATTTTTCGAGTTCTGGTTCTACCATTTCTCGAAATGACATTCATATTTGTGTTGCATCCATGGAACAGGGGCTTTATGTTCTTAGACCAGAAACACCATTTGCCCTACATAACGCACTTTTTAAAGTAGCTAAACCTAGAAACCACAAAAAGCAAAAGATCAATGACGATAATGAAACATATCTATGGCATTTACGTTTGGGTCACATAGGCTATGACAGACTAAATAGGCTAACCAAAGAAGGTCCATTGAAAAATTTCGTCCTAGGTGAATTACCTGTTTGCGAGTCTTGCCTAGAAGGAAAGATGACCAAACGTTCTTTCTCTACAAAGGGAGAGCGTGCCAAACAACCCCCAGGGTTAGTGCATTTAGACATTTGCGGACCTTTGAATGTAAAAGCCCGAGGTGGTTATGAGTACTTTGTCACTTTCATTGACGATTACTCTAGATATGGACAAATTTACCTTATGCATAAGAAATCTGAAACATTTGAAAAGTTTCAGGAATTTCACGCATTGGCTCAAAACCAATTAGGTAAAACATTAAAGATCTTGCGAACTGATAAGGGTGGAGAATATATGGATATGCAGTTCAAAGATCATTTAATTGAACTTGGAATTGAATCCCAATTAACCGCCCCTAGCACTCCACAGCAAAATGGAGTTGCAGAAAGACGGAATCACACGCTTTTGGAAATGGTTAGGTCCATGCTTAGTTACTCAACTCTACCTACGTCCTTTTGGGGATATGCAATTTAGATGGCAACTGACATTTTAAATGTTGTTCCATCTAAAGCAATCCCTAAGACACCTTTAGAACTATGGAATGGTCCTACACCTAGTTTACGCTATTACAGAATCTTGGGGTGCCCTGCTCATGTCTTAAGAAAGAAAGACGGCAAACTTGAGTCACGAACAGAAGTTTGCATGTTTGTCGGAAATTCTAAAGAGACTAAGGGTGGACTATTTTATAGTCGCAAGGATGATAAAGTGTTTGTTTCCACAAACGCCACTTTCCTTGAAGATGACTATATTAAGAATTTCAAACCACAAAGTAAAGTAGTGTTGAAGGAAATGCTTTCAGATATAAGTCCTTCCAATGTTCCGTCCTCTTCCACTCGTGAAGAGGACAATCCCACTCCCTCAGTCGAACCTACTGACAAAGTTCCTGTTCAGAAGATCACCGCTCCTCGTCGTAGTGGGAGGGTTTCAACAAAACCAGCTCTTATGGCTTGGATGGTGAAATCAATATGATCGTTGGTGATGGTATTGAAGACGACCCATTAACCTATAAACAGACAATGGCTAGTCCACAACAGAAACGATGGTCAACCGGCATGGATTCAGAAATAAATTCCATGAAAAAGAACAAAGTCTGGGAATATGTAGATGCACCAGATGACTATCATCCAATTGGATGAAGTGGGTTTACAAGAAGAAAAGAGGCGCTGGAGGCGAAGTCGAAACCTTTAAAGCTAGACTTGTAGCCAAGGGTTATACCCAAAGAGAAGGTGTGGACTATGAGGAAACTTTTAGTCCTGTTGCCATGCTCAAATCCATCCAAATTCTTCTCTCCATAGCTGCTGCTTTCGATTATGAAATCTGGCAAATGGATGTCAGGATTGCCTTCCTTAATGGGGTACTTGAAGAAACCATCTATATGGAGCAACCAGAAGGCTATGTTCTTCCAGGGCAGGAAAAGAAAGTTTGCAAATTAAATAGGTCTATCTATGGACTTAAGCAAGCTTCTCGCTCATGGAATAATAGGTTTGATGAAATCATCAAGACCTACGACTTTCTTCAGAATGAAGATGAATTTTGTGTTTACCAACTCATGGAAGACCAAGTAGTAGTATTCCTGGTCCTTTATGTTGACGACATTTTGATCATTGCCAACAATATCAAGAAAATGACTCACATCAAGGAATGGCTAGACACTCGATTCGATATGAAAGATTTGGGTGAGGCTGCCTATGTTCTCGGTATTCCGATTATTAGAAACCGGAAGAACAGATCCCTTGCTCTCTCTCAAACAACTTACATTGACAAAGTTTTAGAGAGATTCTCCATGACCAATACCAATGGGGCGAATATGCCTACTGATCCTCAAGAGATAGAGGACATGGCAAAAGTTCCTTATGCTTGTGCAGTTGGAAGTCTAATGTATGCAATGTTATGCACTAGACCTGACATCTGCTATGCAGTGGGAATCGTGAGCATGTATCAGTCTAATCCAGGACAACAACATTGGAATGCAGTTAAGTATATTCTGAAATACTTAAAGAGTACAAGAAATCTAGTATTAGTCTACAAGGTTGGTGCTTTAAATCCCATAGGCTATACTGATTCACATTTTCAGGCATGTCTTGAAGACAGGAAATCTACATCTAGGATGGTGTTTACTCTTGGTGGTGAGCAGTGGTTTGGAGAAGTGCAAAACAAACCGCGATATCGGACTCGACGATGGAAGCTGAATACATAGCTGCAGCAGAAGCTTCTAAAGAGCTTGTCTGGCTAAGAAAGTTCTTCACCAGTATCGGTGTCATGCCTAGAATGGAAAAGCCTCTGGTCCTGCTTTGTGATAATAATGGAGCAATAGCCAATAGTAAGGAACCTCGAAGCCACAAGAGAAGCAAACACATAGAAAGAAAGTATCACATCATCAGAGAATATGTGGCAAGAGGGGATGTACTAGTTGAGAAAGTGGACACAAAAGACAACTTAGCTGATCCATTCACCAAAGTCTTGGCCGTGACTGCATTTGAAAAGCACCGTCAGAATTTAGGATTAATTGATATGTACTGATTAGTTATATATTAGTGCAAGTGGGAGTTTGTTTGGTTTTATGCCTTAAATAAAACTCCATTTTAATGTAATCCATTTTATTCAACATCAATAAAGAAACAGAAGTATTTTTCATTCATTTGTGTATGTTTTGGTTCATGTTATCAATTGCTTGTCTGTTTGATTTATAAATTCATCTGAAACCCTTTTCACATACTTGATCCTGTTTATTATGTTGTCAACACATTGGAAAGTAAACATGACTATGTGAATAAAGATTCCTAGATTTATCAGACACAGGGTTTTAGTGATTTGATAGTCTATAACAGAGTTTACTTGCATTTGGAGAAATGCTATGTTCTTTCTAGAGCATTGGTTAAAGTAAAGCTCAGGTTGGGTGCATGGAGTATGCATCGGAAGGGACCGATATTGAACTTGGACTTAGATTTATTAAACTTACCGTAATATCTATTCAAGTCAATATCGCCTAGTTAATCCAAGATCAAATGATCTTAATCCTGTTATGATTAGGCTCAATCTCAAGAGTGTTATTCGTGTTCTTTGATTTGTTAGTTAGGCATACTTTTGGGTCAGGGTGATACGTACATTTTGGGAACACGGTAGTGCAATTGAGTTGGAGCGCTAACATAAACATGGAATCTATAGCTTCTATCTGGCGAATAGTAAGTAAAGGATGATCGCCCTCGAGCTTGACCAAATGAAAATAAATGGTGGAGTACTCATTTCACATAAGCTGAAATATCATTTATACGGGGTTAAGTGTTTTATGGATAAAATACATTGTAGGGTGTAACGGTAATCTAATCCCTCTACAGTGTAGATCATTCATATAGAGGATCATTGATCAAATTAGGATTATAACAATGGATAACTAATGATGTGTCTATATGGTGGAACCACTACTACAAAAACACCCTTTAGAGGCAGTTTTTAAGCCCTTTCAGCGTCGGTTTTCGCGAAATTCGCTACCGACGCTGATTAGGGCGACGCTAAAGGGTTTATATGAACCGACACCATATGTACCCCTATGGCGTCGGTTATTAGCTTGGAGCTGACGCCATAGGGGTACATATGGCGTCGGTTCCTAGCCAATAACCGACGCCATATGTGGCGTAGCAACCGACGCCATATGTACTCGAATTTCAGTTTTTTCCATTTTTTTAATTTAATTATATAATTTTAATTATATATTTATTAATTTATATATTATTTTATTTAATTTAAATTACATATTTATTTAAATTTTAAATTACATATTTATTTAATTTAATTATATATTAATTACATTTTAAATTAAATAGTAATTAAATTTGGGTAAAAACATAATTTGATTTCATAAAAGTAATTAAATATTACACAAACACTAATGTAAAATTAGTTAAAAATATTAATAAGTTAATAAATCTAACTACAAGTTAATCTATAAAAATTACATAATGAAGAAAAATTCTTCGACCTTTGAACCTCAATCGTCACCGTGAATCACCGCCATCAATTGTTCGATCCACTTTCGCTGTAGTGGTAACAATTCTGTTTTTGGATCGTATTGCTTCTTACCCCCAAACTGTTAAAAAAATTAAAAATTTATATTAGTTTATGTATATGTATATTATATATTTGTTATTATAGAATTTATATACTATAATCAATAATTAAAACTTACAGTTTTTTGATCTTGTATGTAACGGCTGGGGTTGGCACGTGCGACGATGTCAGTGATATATTTCAAAACATAAAAACCGCATTCTTGGGTTTTAGATTGTCTTGGGCAGTTTGCTTGGTTAATTCCTTGCCACGGGCCAAGATAGTCATGTGCGTTCCCTATATGCATGAATGCCCTGTTTGGGAAAATTATATTAGCATTTCAATTCGTTAGTTAATTTAAATTCGTTACATAAGAAGTCATTAAATTATTACCTTCCGATCATTTGTTCTATTACTTCGGGAATTGGGCGGCCACTTATAGGGTTTAAATGGATAATTTTCCTTGGCGTAACCACCACTAGCGTCCAATGCATCCTAGAAAATTATATTGGAATATAAGTAAGATAGTATAAAAATAATTTGAAGACATAATATAGAAATGAACAATTAGCACTAAAGAATTTAATAAAGTTTACCTGATATTCCAAGGAATAAAGAACATTTGGTGGTTGTTGTTCATTAATGATAACCAATTAGCCAATCGTCTTGCCGCATCGTCAAAAGACTGACTCTTTTCTTCATCGTTGATCCCATGCACTATGAGAAGCTCTGGGTCGTAAAACTTGAAAAATTTTCTCAGACCGTTGATGCTCTCCCATATGTGCCTGCCAAAAAAATTGTTAGTGTCTTATAATAATTTAACTATAATTTGATATAAGGTTAATTAGATTAAAGAAGAGTATACATCATTCCAAACAGCATTCCCTGGTTGCCGATGTAGTCACACGTAGCAACCTGCTGCAAATCCTCTCCAGATAACGTGATCTGGGTACGCGGTGGAATGAATCCTTGGGGGATAGGAATTGTGATTATATCACGTTTATCTTTGAGCCTCAGGAATTCATGAATCATCAATTTTAGCGAATTAGGGATCAACGCCATCTTCTCTTCCGTGAACAAGTCATCTTCCCGTGCACCACGGCCTTCTGGAGAAAGCATCGGAGCTTTCCCCTTTGACGCATCACGTCTTGAGGGCGGTTGAGCGAGTGGACCCTAAACAAAACAGAACATAACATATATATATATCAAATTTTATCCAAATTCTACCGAAATTTCGGTAGCATAACGGTTGTAATTGAATGACCCCAAAAACTTTGAACATGGCTGTATAACGACAAATAACACATATATAATAGTAGTTTGTCTATCCATCCCACCGCAGCACATATATTCACAGAACCTACTTCACTACGGATGAATATTGAAGATATTCAAACTCCACTAATCATTAATAATTAATTTGAGTTGAGAAGTTACCTCGGTTGTTAAAATTAAGTGTTTAGGCCAAGGAAGGAACATCTGGTATACCTCCCTAACATATCTGCACTCTTCAATTGGGACTGGGATTTCAGCGTCCTCTTGCAGGATTTCCGAAACCATAATCCGGGCATGTGAATCATCGTACTTCTGGCAGTGAACTTTGATCATACCCACATGCTCGTACAAATACGCTCGGGCCACAATACTGTTGATGTTGTCAGAGCAGAGATGTACTTGCTGATTAAGGGCCGCATGGTCATCAAAATTGTATAGGATACCTTGGTCGTTGAGGGAAATAAACTCCTCAGCATAAATTTGTGGTTGTACCTCATCCTGAGGAGCGTATGGTTGTGGAACATACGCCTCACCAGCCACCTCTCCTTCTTCCTCTTGTTCGGCAGCGTTTCTCTGCTGCTTAAGGGATTGGACTTCCGCTTTTAATTTTTCAATCTCCTTCGCTTGCCGAGCCACAACATCAGACACTTCCCTTTTCTTCCTGCTGAACAGTTGAGATGCCCTGGTCAGGAACCTACAAATCATAAAATGCAAATTAGCAACGATTTTATTTGTGTAACTAAATAAATAACATTTGAAGTAATAGCATACCCAGCAGCCCTGACACGTCCAGGATGCTCTGGTGTCCCGAGCGCCTGCGTCAGGATATCGTTTTGGCCCTGGACCTGAATTTGTCCCTGACTAAGCTTCTCCTCTAATTGAGCCTAATGCACGCATATATTCAAGCAATTAGTATATGAATTATATACACTATTTAGACCGTCCTTAGTTTTGCCGGGAATATCAAGTAAGGTACCAATAATACTCTCACACACATTTTTTTCAATATGCATGACATCCAAACAATGTCGAACTAGTAGACTTTTCCAATATGGAAGACGAAAGAAGATTGACTTTCTTTGAAAACAACCATTAGTTTTTTTATTTTTTTGCGTCTTTCCATACTTAAAATCTACAAGTTGAACTTGTTGGAGAATTTGTTCCCCAGACAGTGGCAAAGGAGCCATATCACCCTCTTCAGTACCATCGAATGCTTTCTTCTTCCGTCTATCAGGATGATTCGTAGGCAAGTACCGTCTGTGACCCATATAACACATCTTGTGTCCATTTGCCAAGCGACGAGCCGATGTGTTAGTGCAACAAATCGGACAACCTTCGTAACCTTTTGTGCTTAAGCCTGATAAATTATTATAAGCAGGGAAATCACTGACAGTCCACAACAACATAGCTTTCGGATTAAAAAATTCTTTTTTAAAACCATCATAGACCTGAACCCCGTTCTCATACAATTCTATTAAATCGTCAATCAATGGTTCCAAATATACATCGATATTATGTCCAGGTTGTTGCGGGTCTGATATCATTAAAGAAAGCATGTTAAATTTCCTCTTCATCACTAACGAGGGAGGAAGATTGTACATAACTAGGAAGACAGGCCATAAACTATGACGACTACTTAGAGATCTATGTGGATTTACTCCATCCGCAGACAGACCGAGACGAATGTGTCTTGGTTCAGATTTGAATTCAGGATTTATGTAGTTTACTTTTTTCCAAGCTTGGGAATCTGCAGGATGTCTGAGTTTTCCATCTTTCACTCTCTTGGTCTCATGCCAAATCAAATTTTCAGAATGTTCTGCACTACGATATAATCGTTTCAGTCGCGGAATCAAAGGCATGTACCACATCACTTTTTGGGGGATAAGTTTCCTATTCTCCTTACTCTTGTTTACTTTATGGCGGGATACACCGCAAGTCGGGCAATAATTCATGTTTGCATATTCCTTACGATATAAAATGCAATCGTTCGGACATGCATGAATTTTTTCATACTTCAATCCTATAGAATTTAACGTTTTTTTCACTTCATAAGTAGATTCCGGGAAGCAGTTGGCAAATGGTAAGATATCTTTAAAAGCAGCTAAAAATTGAGTAAAACATTTATCGCTCACTCCATTTTCTGCTTTTATGTTGTAAAACTTTACCATTGTTGGTAATCTTAGTTTTTTACAACCATCGAACAGAGGTTTATCAGCATCACTAAGAAAATTATCGAATTTCTCAGGATCATTAAGAAATTCCTCCTGTGCTTCGTTAAGCAAGTCCAATGGATAATCATCGAAATCATTACCCTCGATATCATCTACCCCCCGCTTTCCTAATTGATATGGATCATTAGGTAAATGTTCGCCATGGTAATACCAATTAGTATAACTTCTATTGAAACCTCGTAAATACACATGGTCCTTAATCATTGTAATATTCCCTTTAGATACATTACAAAAATCTACACACGGACAATGAATACGATCGTGATTTTTAGAATTCTTTAAGGCAAACTCTAAAAATGGATCGAACCCTACTTGAAATCGCAGTGTGTCTCTCTCCTCACGCATCCATGATTTATCCATAACAAAAATCCTATCCAAAAAAATTCAGTATTTAGTAACTAATTATAGCTAGTTACTAATTACACAATGTAACTAACTAAGTTTCTCACAATTTATTCATATTAATTTATAAATTACCCAAATTCTCGTTTTAGATTAGTTCATATTATTAGGTTGTTTTGTTGATTAGAATGTTGGTAAAATGCTAAATATTTTTAATAAAAAAAGTTGAGGGGAAAAATTTTTGGTAAAGCAATAAGGGTATTAACTAATATTTTCCCCTTTTAATTAACTTTTGCTCTTTATTTTCTTTGAAAAATAAAAATCCACATTGAACCTCTCAAATGAAAGAAAAAAAAAATAAAAAAAGAAGGATTTTATATGTTTATTTTGTTAATGTATTTAGTAACTAATTATAGCTAGTTACTAATTACACAATTTAACTAACTAAGTTTCTCACACAATTTATTCATATTAATTTATAAATTACTCAAATTTTCGTTTTAGATTAGTTCATGTTATTAGGTTGTTTACTTGATTAGAATGTTGGTAAAATTAAAAAGTTTACATAAATGTGAATATTATTATTTTTTATGTGACCTAACTTCTTATCACTATGTTATAATTAACTAGTTATTTGTATTATGTAAATATTATGAATGGTTTTAGTAAGATTTATCCTAATTCTACCGAAATTTTGGCAGCATAACGGCTGTAATTGGACGTTCCCAAAAATTTTACAAGTGCCTAAAATAACAAACAAAACAGATAAACAATACAAAATTAATCCACCCATCCGACCGCAGTACATGTATTCGCAGAACCTACTTCACTACGGATGAATATTTAAGATATTCAAACTCAACTAACATGCATTGATAATTAATTATATAATAAGAAAAAGTTAGTTAAAGTATATACCTATAATTGCAAGCCCAAATACGCTACACACAAAATTATGCCGAACCCCTATAATATAAAGAAATACAACGAAATTACAAAATTAATTATTTCATAACTTATAACTAGTTATAAAAAATTGTAACAACTTACTTAGTTACTAAATTATACATACATATATATAATCAATTATATCTCACACTATTATCTCAAAAAAATAAAATTATATCACACACTAATTCAATTTTAAAATTTTTATTTCTAAACTAATGAAATCCCCCCAATGTCATTTTATTCACAATAAATATATATTACAAAAAATATATAAAATACAATTACAAAATTTATTTTCTTAAAAAAATATACACACACTATATACACACACAATATATACACACATTATATACAAATATTCAATAAAATATACAAATACATATATATACTATACATTGAGGTATAAATTATTACCTAATAACCGCAATCCGACGACCACCGTAAAAAATCCTTGCACTATACACATAAAACACAATAATATTATTAATAAAATAAAAAAACTCAAATAATAATTTACAAAAACAAAAAGTAAAACAATATACATAATACAATAAGAATAGAAGCAATATTTATACCTTAAACGAGGTTGAGATTCAAAGATTTCTCAAGAAAAATGGGTGGCCGGATTTCACACCCAAACTTTACTATTTGGGTTCGGATGACACTCAAAGAGGGTAAAAAATCAAAACTTTTTAGGTGTATGTTATTAAGTATCGAAAATGGAGGATTTTAAAAAAAAAAATGGGCTGAAATGGTTGAGAAATGGGGGAGATAGGGTGGAGAGAAGGTGGGTCGGCGAGGGTTTGGGCTGGTGTTTTTCTCTCTGGTTTTTGCTGGGTGTTGAGTGAAATGAAGGAGGAAGACGAAGCCATAGGGTATATGCAGAGGTCGGCCCTATGGCGTCGGTTCCTTCATAGGAACCGACGGCATAGGGTACACGTGTCAGGATATCGTGTACCCTATGGCGTCGGTTCCTATGGAGGAACCGACGGCATAGGGTAGTTCAAAAAAAAAAAAATTAATTTCCAACCACCTCTAAATGGTATAATGCAATTTTATACCTATGGTTTTTATCAAAAAACCGCCTCTAAATGTCAATTTCGATCATAGCGGGTATTTTCACACCCTTTAGCTTCCCTTTTTATAAATGGGGTTGAAAAAACTGCCTCTAAAGGCTAACATTGTGGTAGTGAACATATAGATCATTCTATATACTGAGAGTGCAATTTTAAGTTCTATGCGTGGATTCAACGAAGAATTAATAAGTCAGTGAATTTAGGTTATAAATTCTTGATCTACTTATTGGAAGCTCGGTTATATAGACCCATGGTCCCCCCACTAGTTGAGATAATATTACTTGTAAGACTCATATAATTGGTTTTGATTAATCAATTATAATTCTCAAATTAGACTATGTCTATTTGTTAATTTTTCAATATGAAAGGGTGAAATTGTAAAGAAAGAGTTTTTAGGGCATATTTGTTAATTATGATACTTTGTATGGTTCAATTAATAAATATGATAAATGACAATATTATTTAATAATTATTTATAGTTATTAAATAGTTAGAATTGGCATTTAAATGGTTGAATTCGACAACTGGCGTTTTTGAGAAAATAAGATGCAAAAATGATAAAACTGCAAAATTGCAAAAAGTGAGGCCCAAATCCACATTGCCAAGGCCGGCCACTTTTACAGGTTTTTTCATCTGATATTTTCATTATTTTAATGCCAAATAATTCAAACCTAACCCTAGTGGAATGCTATAAATAGATAGTGAAGTCTTCAGGAAAAACACACTTTTCACATCTGATTTCCTTCAGAGAAAAACCTGAGCCTTCTCTCTCTAACCTAGCCACCACCTATACTCTCTTCTTCTCTCTTTATTTTCGAACCTCTTAGTGATAGAGTAGTGCCCACACACAGCAAGTGATACCTCAATCATAGTGAGGAAGATCGTGAAGAAAGACATTCAACAAGAAGGAGTTTCAACACTAAAGAAGGAGAGAAAGAGATCCAGGTTCAGATCTTGATAATACTCTGCGACAGAAAGGATACAAGGGTTAGAGATCTGAACGGAAGGAGACATTTTATTCCGCTGCACCCAATGTAAGGTTTCTCATACTTTATATGTGTTTATTTCATAATAGTTTTAGAAGTTAATATTTAGGGTGTTAATAAACATTCTTGTGAGTAGATCTAAGATCCTGGTAAAATAATTTCCAACAGGCCCCAGCACACAGACCACACGTTCCCGGAGGACCCAACACGACGTCGGACCAAGTACGCGGACAACACTCTCGAGGAGAACTCAACGTGGGAGTGGCCAGAACACTAGGAAGAGGGATGAAGAGCTCAATTGGGAGGTGCCAGTTAATGGGAGAAGGTACTTATGAAACAGGAAACTGTCGCCTAAGATGCCGTATGGAAGAGGCGCAGCATCGGAATGCTAAATTAGAGCATCACGCAGCCTCGGCCAGGGTGGCACAGGGAACAAATGCTCAAAATCAACCTGAACCTTGAGTGAAATGACCATGAGCTAGGCCTCGTGGCTCACGAACCAAGAAAATTAGATACCCCCTAAAAATTAGAACAAATAGCCAGATGGGAGGCAACTGGAAGCGGATGAACAAGAAATTCCTCGTGACAATGAGGTGGATCTTGGAACTCAACCAGAAGAATGTAGGTCATCTGCAAGAGATCACCAGCGTTCTTCCCAAACCATAGAGCGAGGACTCGTACGGACCCTAATTAAGAAAATACGACGAATCGCACTTAGGGGGAAAGAACAGAGCGTGAAGAAGCAAGTGTGACCTCGAGGTGGTCAAGAACCCATAGTCGATCATCTCGAAGAGGACAAAGTACTCAACGAGCTAATGATCAATAAGGTATGGGAACCAATAAATCTGTAAGTCACTCAAAGACAAAATCTATGAGTAGGACGCAATTTGTGAGTAAGATAAGGCCTGCCAGCAACTACTCCCAACCGGATCTGCGAGAGCACTTGAATCGGAAGAAACCTGACCTTCGCCAACAGCATGGTCCAAAGCAAGAGGATCCCATCCAATTGCGGATAAGCGAGCTGGAGGACAAGTTAAGGAGATATCAAGTGGGGGAACTAGCGAGGCAATCTGGATACGACTCAGACGAGGAGCTTGAGCCGTATCATCCAAATATAATGAATACCCCTTTTCCTTCGGGATTCAAAAACTCGTCTGTCTTGTCATATGACAGAACCACTGATCCGGTCTTGCATTTGAATAAGTTTAATACAATAATGTGAGCGAGTAATGTGAGGAAAAATCTACGCTATATTTTGTTCACCACTTTGCTTGTTGGAGCAGCGAGCAGCTGGTTTAATAAGTTTACTCACCATTCAATAACTTCCTTGGAGCAGCTGTCTAGGGATTTCAAGAAACAGTTCCAAGCTGCTAGGGATAGACAACCCAAAGTGGCCTCACTAACCAATATAAAGTAGCAGCCTAGTAAGACACTTAAGGCATACTTAAGTTGTTTTAGCACGACTGTGGCTAGGGTAAGGAATTTGGATCACAGCACACAACTCACAGTACTTTAGGCAGGAATCTCTACTGATTTATCAACGGAAGGGGGCGAGCTGTGGGAAGATTTACAAGGTCATCCAGTTAGAAACATCACCGAGTTCAATAAGAGGGCTCAGGTATTTGTTTGGAAGGAAGAAGCCCAAAAGGAAATGAACTTGTTGAAAAAAGCTCGAGACGCAAACCCAGCAACATTTCGACAAGTACTATATCAACGAGAAGTGATAACTCAGGGCTTCTAGTTCGAAGAGGAAGGACGGTTCTAAGGAACCGTCGAAGGATATAAAGAAACAGAAGAAACACGATAAGTACGTGCCAGTGTATACTATTTATACCGACCTTAATGAAACTCGAGAGAATATTTACCTCGCACATGAGGAAGAGGTTGCCTTCAGCAAGCCCGAGCCCATGAGGAGTGCAAGGATCAAAAGAGATCCTAATAAGTATTGTAAGTTCCATAAGGATATTGGGCACAGGACCGACGAATGTTGCCAATTGAAAGGTGAGATAGATAGTCTAATCGCTCGAGGCTATTTTAAATAGTACGGTAAAAGGAAGGGCCATGGATACAACCAGCCCAGTCTGCCCAATAACCCAAACAATCAGGGGTTACAACCTCTCCCTATTGAGGGAGAGGACATCCTGGTTATTTTTGGAGGGCCATATATCGCATGGGAAAGTAATAACGCCTAGAAAAGATATATGAAAGAGATAAAGAACGAGCAGTCGACATTTGCCCCAGAAACGTCCAAGAAGGTGAAAAACGAAGAACCTCCCATTATATTCAAGGAGGAAGATGAGAAAAACGTGAGATATCCTCACATCGATCGATTGGTGATAACCATTTAACTCGCAAATAAAAGGATCAAGAGAGTGTTAATTGACAATGGGAGCTCAGTAAATATCCTTTATAAGGAAACACTAAGGAAGATGGGGCTTGAGAAAGCCAAATTAAGGCCTTGTATGGTGAATCTTTGTGGATTCACCGGAGACAGCATTGCAAGTCTTGGCATAATCGCACTCGCATTAACATTGGGCGAGGCTGTTGGAATATGTTTTACCAGGATCTAGATTTACTAACAAGTATGTTTCATTAACATCCTAATATGAATTTCTAAAACAATGAAATTAAACACATATAAAGTTTACAAAACCTTACATTGGGTGCAGCGGAATAATATGTCTCCTTCCACTCAGATCTCTAACCCTTGTATCCTTTCTGTCGCAGAGTATCACCAAGATCTGAGTCTGAATGCCCTTCTCTTCAGTTTAGATTCTTCACAATCTTCCAGACTATGATTGAGATACCACTTTATGTGTGTGGGTACTTACTCTATCACTCAAGGTTTCGAAAAATTGAAGAAGAAAAGAGGGAGAGAGAGGTTCGGCTATAGAAGGATAGTGAATGGCTCAATTTTTCTGAGGGCAAAAATTTCTGATTTTCAATCTCTTATTAAGTGTGAGCCATCACTATTGATTTATAGGTAACAACTAGGTTTACGTTAGGAATTACTTAGCACTAAAATAATGAAACTATTAATTGGAAAAAACACCACTAAGTGGCCGGCAATAGGGTTAATGGGCCACCCTTGGTATTTTACAATTTTGACAATTTTCATTTTTATTTTCTCAAAAACGTCAATTTTCCAATTCTAACCATTTAAATGCCAAAACTAATTATTTAGTAACTAAAATAAATTATTAAATAATATTGTCATTTAATATAATTATTAATTAGACATAATAAAGTCTTCCAGTTAATAAATAAAACCTAGAATCTCTTTTTTTCACAATTTAGCCCTTGCTTAGTGAAAATTCATAAACTAGACATAGTCTAATTTTAGAATTATAATTGATTAATTAGAATCAATTATCTAATTCTTAGAAGCACTATGGTCTCAACTAGAATGGGGACCATGGGCCTATATAACTGAGCTTCCAATAAGCTGAACCAGAATTTACAAAGTAAATTCCTTAACTTATTAATTCCTTGTTGCATCCACTCTTAGAACTTAGAATTGCACTCTCGGTCATATAGAACGCTCTATATGTTCCACCATTTAGATACACTATCACATTTAACCATTGCTATAATCTAAATAATCAAAGGTCCTCTATATAGACGATTTACACCGAGTAGGGACAAATTTACCATTTCACCCCTTAATGTATTTTGATCCTTAAAACACTTAGCTACCTGTAAATGATGTTTTAGTGAACTAAAATATAATCACTAAAACAAGAGCTCTTCCATTTACATCTATTTAGCCAAGCTCGAAGGAAATCATCATTTAACTTCTAAATACCTATAGAAGCTATAGATTCCATATTTATGTTAAGCGCTCCCACTCAGTCATACTATCATGTTCCCGAAATGTACGTATCACCCTGACCCAAAAGTAGGCTTAATTAACAAATCAAAGAACATGAATAGCACTCCTGAGTTTGAGCCTAAGCATATCAGGATTAAGATCTTTTGATCTAAGATCAACTATGGATATTGAGTTGGAAAGATACAACGGTAAGTATTATAATATCTTAACCAAGATTAATATCGGTCTAGTCCAATGTATACTCCATACATTCGAAGCTAGTATACTTTGCCAATGTTCTGGAAAGAACATAACACTTATGCAAAGTGTAAGTACACTTCATCGCTGATTATCACAGCAGTGTAAATCCAATGCACTGATGAAACAAGGACTTTGTCTTTCTAATCATATAATCACAATCACATTCCACTGTGTGGACATCACTGTAATTGTGAATGACGATATGTTCTCGACTTAACAGATTTTGTACATATATATATTAAACCATAAACATGTAAACCTAAATGACTTCAATTCTTCTATTGATAACAAATTAGATTAGATTGTAATGGGTTTTATTTAGGGCATAAAATCCCGACAAACTCCCACTTGCACTAACATAAAACAATTTGTGCATTCCAATCAATCTATTACCTTGATCTTTAGACCAAGTGTAGTATATCTGACTTAACCCAAATTTCTGGAACCATGTTCGTAAAACATTATGCAACATCCTTTACTATATGCATTGCTCATCAAGGGATACTACAATCCTTACTACATATAAAGTACATATGTATAAACAGAAGACATGTCTCTCATTCTTTGAAAGAAAAAAATAGAGATAATACAGTGTAGAATTTTCATCAGTTGAATAACTTTCGGGCAATTTTGAATTTACAAAGTTATATATCTTCACTCATGGAGCTTGAATTATTATAGACGGGTTTTTACAATTTTGTAGAATAACTCCTCCACCCCCAGAATAACCACCATCTTGGATTCTTTATGAGTTGGTATAGATATAAGGACTACTAATGCACGCTTCCTTATTATCTAACACATAGGTCACATTCATCAATCTCTCTTGACTGTCCCTTAATGTTCCTTGTTTGATTACATCTCAGATGGCTCCCACTCAATAGTAGGTGTCTGGTAAAATTATACATTTAACCTCTTACTAT
The DNA here is from genome assembly GCF_029168945.1 of Cannabis sativa. Classification (NCBI taxonomy): domain Eukaryota; kingdom Viridiplantae; phylum Streptophyta; class Magnoliopsida; order Rosales; family Cannabaceae; genus Cannabis; species Cannabis sativa. Next base: position 22,833,197 of record NC_083607.1, read on the forward strand.
TGTTTTGAGGGATATCTAGTTGTGACATATTATCTTAGTGTGAAACTGTAAGTGTAAAATGAAGTGTAAAATACTTGCCAGAGATTAAGTAAATCAAATTGAGATACCATAAAATTTTATTAGGATTAGGAATTCTTTGCCCAAGTCATTCGAATAGACTATGCAAGAATTCTACTATCTTATTCTCATAATTCTGATAAGTTATTTCTATCCATATGAATGGTTAGATTTACTTTCTCATTAGTCTTCTTAAGTTCCTATCACAAGTGTCAACAAATGAAGATGGGTAAAGAATTTTAAAATTCTCTCACTCAATTAAGGTAGTGTGATACATTCTCAAAGAACTTTATTGGTATCAATTTCTATTACAACAGTAAATATAAACTGGAACATAAATCAAGATCAAGAATTTATTCTAATAATTGCTAATTCATTATATCACTTCCATGTTTAAAAATATGTGTGACAAAGAGTACTGTGGTTTATTGAATATAGTCAAGAGTTCAAAATGAACTACATATTTCAATAGTATAGTCCACCCCTAAGTGTATATTGATTATGATCCAACCCTAAGTGTAACGCCCTAAATAATTAGGCACGCTACCCAAAATGCTTATGAAACCCTAATCCCCTAATCAGGATTATTAATTAAAATAGCCCAGAATTTAAACTTTTATATTATACAGACTAAAAATAAACTTGTAATATATTTAAACTTTTCAAAATAGTTGGGATCCCAAAAATATTTACAAACTTATTACAAGTTCTTTCTTACTAGCCGACCTAAGCGGCAAAACAGAATACAAAAGTCAACATTGTTAGACCCATAACCCGCTTGGTCTGAAGTGGCATGAACATGTATATTCTTCGCCTTGCTCCTGAAACTCACGGCTGATCAGCTAATGCCTTACCCTTTCCTGCACAGTAGAGCACTCGTGAGCCAAGCCCCGCAAGACAGTATAAATCATAACAAATATATTATGCTCATTCACATATGTCTGTATAGGACAGACGTGATCATTATTTCATCATGCCCATTTATGTGTACGTGGTGTAGACCTATGTGTTGCGCTCACACATCTAATTAAATCTACATGACGTAGACCCACGTGTTACTCTCACACGTCTAAATACATTAAGGCCTTAGAAGTGGTTCATCTCGGTTATGAGTACAGAGTCCAACCTGATTATGCCTTGAGCGCATAATCCCTAAATCTCATTTCAGTTAACATGACATGGCATTTATACACATATATCACTAGGGTAATAACCCTAAGCTATTAGACCGTTCCTATTAGGGTAATAACCCTAATCCCGGTTACTGAACATTCATGCATATCATTCTCAATATAAGCGCCACTGCGCATACTCTACGTGCTAATCACTGTCTTACCTGTTGTCCCGCAATAGTAGAGATTCCAAATCCCCGGGTGCTCCTGACCAGGTGCCGGTAATCATAGTCACACACAATCCGGGATTTTCACAAATAGGGTTAACCCCTGATTTCACATTCAGAAATTAAATTCACGGCATTTCAAATACATATAATCACATAGAGCTCGAAAAGAGCTTTCCAACGGTATAAAGAACGTCCCAAACGGAGTCCCGAGTCAAACGTTATGGCCAAAACAAAATTCAGCATTTCCCGATGAACTCCAACCGGAATTCCGGATGAACCAACCGGAATTCCGGTTGTCTGGGCAGAGAACACGAAATTTCTCAATCTTTAAACCCCAAAACACACTCAAATCATCCCCAAACATTCCCAAACTTTCCCGAGCATCAATATATGTCATAATAAACATATTCCACAACTCAAACACAACAATTGCACTAAAAATCAAAAAGTGCCATTAAAGCACCAAGCTTGAGTTCCATGAACTCAAGCTTGCTTTTCACATCCAAAATCACAATTAATCCACTTACAGCAGCTAGCAAATATTATCGGGTCTAAAACACATAATTATGCATCAACATCGAACAATAAACCCCAAAAATCAGATTGCACAACAATCATTAAATCCCCAATTTCATGTTCAAGAGCTAGAACTTACAAGTTAGCTCCAAGCTAAAATTCTCAGCAATCAAACCACACATACAGCCAGAATTAAACATGAAGAACACCCTATAATTCATCCAATTCTCATCTAAATAAAAATTCAAAGGATTCAAGTAATAGCATGCTCAAATTAACAAGAAATCACTATCATGCATCTCAAGAACAACTCCAACTATTTCATGCTTTAAACATTAAAAAATACAGCAGCCATTTTATTAAAATTTAGCTAGAAACTACCTCAATCCAAATCCAAGCTAAGCTCAACAATCTTCAAAGTATCAAGCTCCAAAGGTACCACCAAATAAAGCTAATTTCCCACAAGAAAATCAAAGTTTGGAAAAAAATAGATTTAGGGATAGAGAGAGAAAGGGGTCGGCTGAAGCAAAGAGTGAAGCAAACAATATTCAATTTCCTTTTTCTTTTCTTTAAAATTCAACCCTTTTATCAAAAATATCACAAAGTTCAAAATGACCATTTTGCCCTTAGGTCTATAAAGCATGCACACACATACACAAGGGTATTCTAGTAAATTCATACTCAATAATTTTCAAATAAAAATTCAGATTATCACCCATAAATTGTAATGCCAAATAAATTAATCCAATTGTCATTTCGGGCCCGAACCCAGTTCGGCCCGAAATACCCGGTTGTGACTATACCGCGCCAACGTGTCAGAACACACCTGAAAAGACAACACAGGTATACTATATAATAATATAGTTCCATTAAGCACGTAATCAAATTAATTTCATAATTTTACCCTTCTCGGGTCATAATTACTAAAATGCCCCTGGCTCACCAACGGGGTCTTAACATAATAAAATTCATATAATTTCACATATATTGAACTATATAATAATATAATTCCTCAATTATACATAATTATCTAATTAGAATTTTTCTAATCCATTTCTTAATTCCGGGTATTACACTAAGGGATATAGAGATCACAGTTCTCTAAGTGTTATAGAGATCATGTGGAGTTATGAACATAATCCAGAGTTCAATAGATATAAAAGATCGTTGAACTTCATATTATTCATAACTTTTTCACCCCTATCAGATCAAAAGATCTTTCTATTAAACAAATTCTTAATAATTGTTTTAGAATCAACAATTATTCATAAACATTGAAATGAAATTCTAAGTATTTACGTAGTATTAACTCTTTGAAGAGTTGAAGATACTATAGATTTTGTGTCAATAATCAAAAAATATACACATACAATCATTAAAACATATACATATAATTGGTATTCGCATACACAAGATAAAGTAAATGAAGATCAATTCATGAGTGCAATTTCCAAAATAGAAAACTTTATTATAAAATTCTCCAAAATTAAAAGAATTGTCTGCAACAATATGAAAAATAGAGAATAAAATCCCAAACTAATAATTGAAATCCAAATTGTTCTGAAACTAAAACAATTAATTCAAAAATAAAAAAAAAATTGAGCTTCATCTTCATCTTTGACTAACTCCACCATTCTGTCCAACCATCTAATTCGACTCGCTAAATAGCATCCGAGTTTAAGCAGCTGGAGCTACTCATTACTTACACTCAACAGCACGTGTCTGGTATAAGGCATACAAAAATATATTTGAGACCTCTTACTGATGATCCTAAGAAATTATTTTATTGGCTTTATCTTTTCTGGAATAGTTGAAACTTTTCCTTAGATAAATAAAATCTATGTCTGGAAGTCGAGAAGCTTCTATAGATTGCCATTAGAAAATAAATGCTCAAGCATCTTACTAAAGTAAGTTGCTTGCATTAGAGTAAGTAAATACTAGGCATACGACAAGCCATAGGTTTAGATAATCTCAAACCTATAATACTAGGAACAGGAAGTTTTGTTAAGTCCATTGAATAGACTTATTTTTTAAAATTTCCTTTCTTGTCCTTGTAATAGAAAACTTTTGGTTGTTCCATATGAATGTCTTTAACCATAGTTTTCTTGGCTTTTCTTCCTAGTTTCTTAATCTGACAATCCATTACTTGTTTAAACTAACAATGGATTTTCATCACAAGTGTCTTCCAAGTTATAACAGGGTGAGTTCTTTGAAAACCTCCCACTACGACAAGGTACCGTGATTTTTTTTTTTTTGTCTAAGAATAAACAGGGTATTTTCACCAATGAGAGCAATGTTAATGTTCTCTTTCCATTCAGGGAAGTTAGATCCACTCAGCTTATTATCAGTCAACAGTGACAACATGGGATTGGTCATTGTCATATTGGATACTACAAATAACAATAAATAGAAATCAAGTAAGGTTTACACAAAATCTCATTCTGAAATTATTAACACATACAAGTAGGAATGACAAGCGAAAATACTAAAACATACAATCCTAAATAATTTCCAAGGTTTTCAACAAACTGATATCTGTGTCCCGTTCGGGCGAGAGTCAAAGCTACCATCGATTGAATAGAGTTGTCAACTCATCTAAAATGATAAATATTCTAGCAACCTTTTATTCGATCAAGACAAGAATTCAACGTTGTCCCGTTTAGGCCAGAGTAAAGGCTATTCTATCTTATGAGCTTCCACCATTGTTTCATACTTTTGTAAGCCCTATTAAAGTCGCCACCATTAGGGTGATCCATACTAAAATAAACACTTACAAAAAGTACTTACCTTTCGAGATTCTACGGCGTTAAATTGCTAATGAACGTTCCCCCATTAGGGAGGATTACTCACTAAAACAATAACTATGTAAAACCAACAATGGAGATCATATATTCTAATAATAATAAAGCTCATTATTTAAAATGTATTTTCTTCTAATATTTATTTTAATCTATTTATTTTAAATATATATTTATTTAATTAAAATTTCGAATTACAATTAAAATTTTAATTTAATATTTCTAAAATTATACTTAGATGGATATGAAAATAAAATGAATTATTTCCATCTTAGTAATAATTTTTCAATAAATATTAAGAAAATTATTCAATTTCAGTTGTATTAATTTAAATTAATTTGCAACTCAAATTTTATTTTCTATAAATATATATAGCATTTTGAAAAATTAAAGTATATAATAATACAATTTTCGACATGCTCTAAAATAAAATAAAAATAAATCTTCAAAAAATTATTCTAATTTTATGTTGGTCCAAAATTAATTAATAAAAGTTAATTTTCAACTAAAATATAATTTTCCTATTTAATAAAATATAAAGAAAAATTCAAATATTTAAGTATCATGATGAAAATAAACTTAAATATTAATTTTCTATTTAATTAAAGACTACTAGAAAAATACTTCAAGCAAAAATAGATTATATCTATTTAGACTTTCATTGACTAATTAATTCATTTTCTAATTATAATATATTTTAAGTCATTTATTTTAATTTATCATTAAACGAAAAAATCATTGATTTAAGTTGGTCCAAAATTAATTAAAATAAATAATTAATTTTCAACATTAATCTATTTATCATAAAAAAAAAAAAAAATGTCTTACATAATATATGCAATTTCGAAAATTGATTAATAAAATTAAGTAAAATATATTTTGAAAATTATTCAAATTTAAGTTCTTATGAAATTAAAAAAAAAAATTCCAACTTAAAATAATTTTCTATTTAATTAAATATCATGATGAAAATCAACTTAGATATATAATTTTCAATTTAATTAAAAGTATTAAATTCAGGAAGTAAATAATTAAGTACAGATGAAAACTTAATTATTAATTCTAATTTAATACTAGAAAAATATCTTTTATTTAAATTGATCCACAATTAATTATTAAACAATTAATTTTCAATCTAAAATATTTTCCTATTTAATATTAGAAAAAAATAACTAGCACTAGAAATAACTATCTAGAATATATTTTATTTAACTAAGTGTTTTTCCAAAATTAGCTTTAAAATATTAAAATGAAAATAAATTTCATATATTTTAAAAGTTAATATGTTGCTAATTAAATTTAATTAGGTTATACTAATGTAATTAACCTAATACAATTATTTAAATAAGGCAAATGGGTCTTCACAATTGGGGTAGTTCATGTGAGGGAGAACTGGGTTCAGTATGTCGTACCCACTGTTATTGGCCCCCTAACTCTCACACAAGGGCCAAAAGAGAGGAATTTAACCTTTAAATAAACAATTGTTATTAATTGAATAAGCCCAATTCTAATTGGGCCTAAATAAAATTTCCTAAGTGAAATTTCTTTTAGCAACCTAGTCCATTTACTTAGTAAAACTTAAATGGGATTTCTATATGCATCTAGGCCCAATAAGCTAACACATAGGCTCACACAGGTCAAATGATTTGGATGGGCCCTATCATGTTACTAGGTGTACACAGATGAAAGAAACTACAAAATTTACCTTTTACAAATTATTTATAAGATCTATTGACAATTAGACTATGATTAAAATTAGATCATTGGATCTGTCAACAAGTTAATCATAGCAATTTAGATCAGATAAATAATATGTTTGCAAAAAAAAATTTAATGTATACAATATAATAATAAAATAATACAAACAAATAAGTAACTGATCTGGAATATCTGGAAAGTAAGCTAAAATATCTCATTTTTTAAATTTTTTTTTAAAAAATTAAATAAATATCTTAACTAGAATTCAAATTTAGGTTATTAGAGAATATTTGAAAAAATTCAAATTCAAAAAACTCCTAAATTTCCTAAATTCTAACAAAAAATAAAAAAAAAAATATCTAACCATTTTTCAAATATCAAGTTTATTCAAAATTTAAATTTATTTAAAATTTCTAATAAGATGATATAATAAAATATCTTGAATTTTAAATTTAGATATTTCAATATTATATTCTAAGTCTTATAATTTAATAAATTTATAAAAACGGAAGAAATAATAATATAAAAAAAAAATTGGTGACAAGAAAACTCTCTCCTGAAACTCTCTCTCGTTGCGATCTGTTTCTCAGGTCGGAGCTATTGCAAAAACTAGGGCGAAGGGGCAGGGGAGGCTGATTCAAGAGGCAAAGAAACACAGGAAAACGAGGCAGAAGGGACCTATGTCTACGGCTGATGCGAAGAAGACGAAAAGGATCGACGAAGTGGTGGAAGTGGAGCTGATAGAGTTCTCGGAGGAAGATGATGAAGGCCATGTTCCTGGATTTGTGGATCATGACCAGGGCGATTTGTTCAGACCTCGACTCTCGCCTAGGTCTTCATTGCAGCAGATTAAGCTTTAGGAAGACATCCAAGCTAATTTTGATTTCTTCATGACAGCAAACCAAAGGTGTGCTACCCCAATTGCTCAAGGTGATCCTAATACTCCCCCTATCTTGCGATCTGGCAGTGTTGTTAGGAACCAGGAAAACTCTTTTAAGAATTCTGAACAGGGAACTAAGGCAAAGGTCAAGATTATTTCGGAAGACATAGAAGATGAGGTAGAGTTTTGGAGACCATCTCTTGTGTGCTATGTGTTAGGGGCAAATCGCCCATTATCTGTCATTGATGGTTTTATTAGAAGATTTTGGAAGGGAGAAGTTGATAGGGTGGGAATGATTACCTATGGAGTGTTCTTGGTTAGATTTAATTCGGTTCAAACCAGGGATAGAATTTTGAATGATGGCTATGTTTTCTTTAATAAGAGACTGGTGATCATGAAAGCGTGGGATCCCGATACAAATTTCAGGAAGGAGGATATCACCTCAATTCCCATTTTGATTCAGGTTAAAGACCTGGAACTAAAATATTTGGTTGAAAAATCCTTGTTTAAGATAGTTGGACAATTAGGGAACCTGCTTCAGGTGGATACAACAATAAAAGAAAGGAATAAACTTACCTTTCCCAGGATGTTAATAGAGGTTTCGGTTCACCAAGAGTTCCCTGATGCTATCTTTTTTGAAGATGAATATGGGGGAAATGTCAAGGTGCCGCTTATGTATGAATGTAAGCCTCTAATTTGTGGCCATTGTAAAGGCATGGGTCATGAGACTGATGAGTGCAGGAAGAAAGCTAGTACAAACCAACAATGGGTAGTCGAAGAGAAGAATAAGGAGGTGAGTAAACCAGAGGCAAATAGAGGGCCTGTTGTAGATGCTGGTGGATTTCAGAAGGTTTCCAAGAGTACAAAGGAGAGGGGGAAGGAAGTAGTTTCTGCAGTTCGTACCATAATGCTTTCCAATCCCTATCTTTGAAACCAGGACCATTTTGTGCTGCTGAAGTAGAGACATCGGATACGCAAGTAATCTCAATCGGGAGTCATGAGATTGCAGCAAATGATCATACTAGAGGAGGGGGAGATCCTTCTCTCCAACATGGATAGAATCCTTAGGTTGAATGTCCGAGGACTCAATGACCAACAGAAGCAAAAAAACAGTTAAGAATGTTATTCTTAATCAAAGAATTGGGCTGGTTGGGTTGCTCGAGACAAGGGTTAAGGCCCAGAAGTTGGGGGCTTTATATCTAAGTATGTTCAGAGGTTGGTGTTTTACTTCAAATATTGCTTGGCATAGAGGGGGAAGAATTATAGTAGCTTGGAATCCAAATAGTTTCAATGTAAGCATATTGAAGTGTACTAGTCAACTTATCCATTTGCTTGTTTCTACAGTATATGGTAAGTATAATTTCTACACTACTTTTATATATGCTTTCAATGACGCTGATGGAAGAGCTGAATTGTGGAAGGACCTACAAGAACTGGTTGTAAGAGAGGAACGGGTAGTATTGGGGGATTTTAATGAAATAATGAGCAAAGAGGAGAGAATAGGTGACAAAGTGAAGTACAAAACTGTTGGAATTTATTTTACCAGGATCTTAGATCTACTCACAAGTATGTTTATTAACATCCTAAATATGAACTTTCTAAAACGATGAAATAAACACATATAAAGTTAAGAAACCTTACATTGGGTGCAGCGGAATATAATGACTCCTTCCGTTCAGATATCTAGCCCTTGATTCCTTTCTGTAGCAGAGCATTATCAATATCTGAACCTGGATCTCTTTCTCTGAATCTTTGATGCTGAAACTCCTTTGCTGATGATCTTTCTTCACGATCTTCCTCACTATGATTGAGGTATCACTTGATGTGTGTGGGCACTACTCAAATCACTAAGGATTTCGAAATATTGAAGAAGAGAGAGAGTGGTCAGCTAAAGATAGGGAGAGAGAAGGCTCAGTTTTTCTGAATAGCAAAAGTTAGAAGAAAAGTGTGTTTTTCCTGAAGCCTTCACTATCTATTTATAGCATTCCACTAGGGTTAGATTTGAATTATATGGCATTAAAATAATGAAAAAATCAATTTAAAAAAGCTACAAAGGTGGCCGGCCATACACTTAATGGATTGGGCCTTACTTTTTGCAATTTTGCAGTTTTACCCTTTCTGCATCTGATTTTCTCAAAAATGCCAATTTTCTAATTCAACCATTTAAACTCCAATTCTAACTATTTAATAACTATAAACAATTATTAAATAATATTGTCATTTATCATATTTATTAATTGAACCATACAAAGTATCATAATTAACAAATATGCCTCTATAAACTCTTTCTTTACAATTTCGCCCTTACTTAGTGAAAAATTCACAATTAGACATAGTCTAATTTGAGAATTATAATTGATTAATCAAAACCAATTACATGAGTCTTACAAGCAATATTATCTCAACTAGTGGGGGGACCATGGGTCTATATAATCGAGCTTCCAATAAGTAGATCAAGAATTTAGCACTAAAATTCACTAACTTATTAATTCTTCGTTGAATCCACGCATAGAACTTAGAATTGCACTCTCAGTATATAGAATGCTCTATATGTTCCACCATATAGACACATCATTAGTTATCCATTGTTATAATCCTAATGTGATCAATGATCCTCTATATGAATGATCTACACTGTAAAGGGATTAAATTACCGTTACACCCTACAATGTATTTATTCCTTAAAACACTTGACCCCGTATAAATGATATTTCAGCTTATGTGAAATGAGTACTCCACCATTTATGTTCGTTTGGTCAAGCTCGAAGGAGATCATCCTTTGCTTACTATTCGCCAGATAGAAGCTATAGATTCCATGTTTATGATAGCGCTCCCACTCAATTGCACTACCGTGTTCTCAAAATGTACGTATCACCCTGACCTAAAAGTAGGCTTAACTAACAAATCAAAGAACACGAATAGCCTTTCAAGATTGAGCCTAATCATAACAGGATTAAGAACATTTGATCTAGGATCAACTAGGCGATATTGACTTGAATAGATATTACGGTAAGTTTAATAAATCTAAGTCAAAGTTCAATATCGGTCCCTTCCGATGCATACTCCATGCATCCAACCTGAGCTTTACTTTAACCAATGTTCTGGAAAGAACATAGTATTTCTCCAAATACAAGTAAACTCTTGTTGTAGATTATCATATCAGTAAAACCCTGTGTCTGATAAATCTAGGAAACTTTATTCACATAGTCATGTTTACTTTCCAATGTGTTGACGACACAATAAACAGGATCAAATATGTGAAAAGGGTTTCAGATGAATTTATACATTATGTACATATAATCATGAAATAAATCATGTGAACCATGCAACATTAAATGTTATTTCTGATCTATATTAATAAGTAAATCTGATTATATTGAAATGAGTTTTATTTAGGGCATAAAACCTAACAAAAACAGCAAATGATTTTATCAATTGCATTGAAGAGAGTAAGTTGGAAGACCTAAATCAAGTGGGAGATTTTTTACATGGTGCATGGCAAGGAACGCATAATTCCAAGATTAATAGGGTCTTGGTGAATGAAGCTTGGCTAGAAAAATTGCCTAATTCGGAAGCTGTTTTTTTTACCAGAAGGGACATTTGATCATACCACAGTTGTTTTGGCTATGTATCCTGAAACTTTGAGTGGAAAGAAGCCATTCAAGTATTTCAGAATGTTGTCATCACACAAGCTTTTCAATGGCATTATTGCTAAGATATGGCAGCAACAGATCAAAGGCACTATGAAGCTAAAGAAATAGAGTTGAAGCAACTACTTGCAGCACTCCAGGAAGATCTACATAAAGAGCCCTTCAATATAGACTTACAGGAGAAGGAAAAGGACACTAGGCAGTGTTGGAAATATTTTACGAGGATCTAGATTTAATACCAAGTATGTTTGATTAACATCCTAATATGAATTCTAAAACAATAAAATAAACACATAATAGTTTAAGAAAACTTTACATTGGGTGCAGCGGAATATTATGACTCCTTCCATTCAGATCTCTAGCCCTTGATTCCTTTCTGTAGCAGAGCATAATCAAGATCTGAATCCGGATCTCTTTCTCTCCTTCTTTGATGTTGATTTTCCATAGTCTTACATACTATGATTGAGGTACCACTGGATGTGTGTGGGCACTACTCTATCACACAAGGAATTTCGAAATTTATAGAGGAAAAGAGAGAGAAAGTGGCGTGTAGGCTTTTTCTGAAGGAAATAATGTGCAAAGTTATAAGTTTCCTAAAGCCAAGACTTTCTATTTATAGAATGCCATCTAGGTTTAGGTTAGAATTGTATGACATTAAAATAATGAAAAAATAAATGGTAAAGACTTTGCATAGTGGGCGGCCATATAAGGAAATTGGGCATCACTTTGCAACTTTCCCATTTTGTTATTTTTCATTCCCATTTTCTCAAAAATGCCAATTTTCTAATTTAACCATTTAAATGCCAATTCTAATTATTTAATAACTTAAATATAATTATTAAATAATATTTTCTTTTAATATATTTATTAATTAAGACATATAAAGTCTCTTAATTAATAAATAAACCTGGAATCTCTTTTCTTTACAATTTCGCCCTTGGTTAGTGAAAACTCATAAAGTAGACATAGTCTAACTTTAGAATTATAATTGATTAATTAAAATCAATTAACTGGGTCTTACAAGCAGTATGGTCTCAACTAGTATGGGGACCATGGGCCTGTATTTCCGAGCTTCAAATAAGTCGAACCGAATTTACCAAGTAAATTCCCTAACTTATTAATTCCTTATTGAATCCACACTTACAACTTGAAATTGCACTCTCAGTCATATAGAATGCTCTATATGTTCCACGATATGGACACGTCATTAGTTATCCATTGTTATAATCCTAATTTGATCAATGACCCTCTAATAGATGATCTACATTGAATGGGCACTAAGTTACCGTTACACCTTCAATGTATTTTATCCTTAAAACATTTAGCTCCGTAAAAATGATATTTCAGCGAAGTGAAATGAGATCTCCACCATTTATCTCTGTTTAGCCAAGCTCGAAGTATATCATCGTTTCACTTCTAAATTCCTCTAGAAGTTATAGACTCCATATTTATGTTAGCGATCTCACTCAATTATACTATCATGTTCCCAAAATGTACGTATCGCCCTGACCCAAAAGTAGGCTTAACTAACAAATCAAAGAACATGTATAGTACTCTTGAGGTCGAACCTAACCATATCAGGATTAAGATCATTTGATCTAGCATCAACGGGTGATATTGAATTGAATAGATATTACGGTAAATTTTAATATATCTAATCAAAGTTCAATATCGGTCCCTTTCGATGTATACTCCATACTTCCGATACTGGTAAACTTTTCCAATGTCCTGGAAAGGACATAACACTTTTCCAAGGTGTAAGAATACCTATCGCTGATTACACCATGTCAGTCTAAATCCAGTGTTCTGACAAATCAGGGAATAAACTTTCGAACATATAATTAAGATTATATTCCACTGTGCTAACAACACTATAATCATTAACAAATTCATATGTTCTGGACTTAAATAGAATTCATACATTATATATATAATCATGAAATAAATCTTGTGAACCATGCAACATAAAATGTTATTTCTGATCTTTATTAATAAGTAAATTTGATTATATTGAAATGGGTTTTATTTAGGGCACAAAACCCAACAAACTCCCACTTGCACTAATATAAAACACAATGTGCATTTCAAATAATCTCAACATCTTGATATACAAATCAAGTGTAGTAGTAGTAAACTCCTCGTAATAGGGTCTGACAGGTTGAATTAAACACAACCTCTTCTCCACCATTACTCTTCCTTAATCACAAAATCCTTGATAATGTGAAATTCCTCTCTATATGTCTACTCTCTTGGGATACTGGATTCTATACTTTTGGCAACTACTTTTGGTTAATCACGAAAATAACACTAGTAGTTAAGACAAGTTGGAACGGTGCCACAAATGTATAGAACTTTTCTTAGACTGAATAAGTAACTTTCCTGCAACTTTAACATTCAGTCTCTTTCTGGTAGACCTAGAGACTTCACATAGGTTTTTACACTTCTCCAAAATCGCTACTCCACCCCCAGAGTAATCACCATCTTATCCCCAGACTTTCTAGCACAAAGGCAAGTCTCAAAATCTGATGTGGTGTAGTCTAAGAGTTTTAAACACACCCTTATTGACTAACATATAGATGCTCTTCTTACTCTTAAGATTTAGTTGATTGTCTTCCAATGTTCCTCGCCTGGATTAATCTGATACCTACTCATTACTCCCACTCAACAGAAGGTGTCTGGTCTTAAGGCATACTAAAGCATATCTGAGACCTCTCACTGTTGATTTAAGAAGTTCTCTCATGGATTTATCTTTTCTGGAATAGTTGAGACTTTTCCTTAGATAAATAAAATCTATGTCTAGAAGTTGTGAAGCTTCTATAGATTGCCATTAAAAAGAGAATGCTTCAGCATCTTACTAAAGTAAGTTGCTTGCATTAGAGTAAGTAATTACCAAGCATACCATAAGCCATAGGTTTAGATAAACTCAAACCTATAATACTAGGAACAAGAAGTTTTGGTAAGTCCATTGAATAGACTTATTAACGAAAATTTCCTTTTATGTCCTTGTAATAGAAAACTTTAGGTTACTCCATGTGAATGGATTAAACCATAGTTCTCTTGGCTTTTCCTCTTAGTTTCTTATCTTGACAATCCATTACTTGTTTAAACTTACAATGGATTTTAATCACTAGTGTCTTCCAAGTCATAAGAAGAGTGAGTTCCTAGAAACTCTCCCACTACGACAAGGTACCGTGAATTATGTCTAAGAAAATTAAATGGTATTAACCTCTGTGGTTGTGTCAAGACAACAGAGGCAGTGGGATCATCATGTAAAGATGATAGAACACTTTTGGAATCAAGAAAAAATATCTCCTTTATTTGCTACTTTGTTTTTTCAGACTTAGTAATTTTCTTAGAAAAGTAGTATTTGTTTAAACAAACACTTTCTAATCTATTGACTATGGGATGTTGCACCCCTAATCACTTAGAATAGCTAACAAACATGCAAACCATGGTTAACAGTTCTAGCTTTTCTTAAGATTTCGATTAGGTCATCCATGAATCTAGTAATGATTTACATTAAGTATACAACCATTGCATCATTCTGAAATTGTATTACCATAGAAGGATTTAGGCATCGACTAGTAACTAATCATCAATATGCAAATCGAAATTTCTGGGAAGGTAGGTTTGGATATAATTCAAAAATCAACTTAATGATCTTTGAAGTGCATATCTACTAACTATTTCTCCACCCCTATCAGTTCGCAAGATCTTTAACCACTTACCTTAATGGTTTTTCACCATTGCTAGAAATTCATGAAATTTTGCAAACATTTCAAATTTCTTTTGCACAAGGTAAAATCTAGAGTGATCATTTTAAGAATACAACAGAAACTCATATCCACCCCTGAATGTACATCCATCAGCGAATGAGATGAACTTACTTTCAGTGGATATAGGCATATTAACTGTTTGCAGAGAATGATCTTGTCAAAACCACTATGAACAAGATACAAATGCCATATATTTAAAAAATATGTGGTTGTATCTTTTCATGACTCAGTTTTAGTTACATCAAAGAGTTCTTAGAATAGTGCAAGTGGATTCTGGTCACAAAATACTAAACTCATATTCCTTACTAACATACAATTTGAATCCATTGATAGAAAATGGTTATTAAACACTTGTGAAAGTGTAACTGTATAATGAGTAATTCTTTCTTGGACCACCACTATTAATTTAACTCTAAGTTGATTTATCCATACAAGTAGGAGATTACTAAGATTGAGGATTTATATTATTTTGGGATAGAATTTTTGGAATATAATCATATGCGTCATTTAATTTCTAAAGAGAAAATATAGAATGACATGAAATGATTTATAGACCATTCATCCAATGATATGTTATTGAGCTAATTCGAAATGAATATGGTAAGAGGAATTAGGATAATTTCGTATTTAAATAAGAATCCAATAATGCTACGAATAGCGAGAGTCAAAGTAATCTTATTTATACAATCTTCTTGTTTCATATTGCAAATACTAGTCTAAGGTGTCATCAATTGATGAACAGCTAGATGTTGCATTTACAATATTTATCTTTCAAGATCTAACACTATTATGTTTGTCTAATGTTGACAATCCATTAGGGATTTGTCCAATTAGAACAACAAACCAAGTTAGACCAACAATGAAGATTCAAAATTAAACTATAATTTAATAACAGAAAATAACATGGTTCAATATAAATTCATACACAATTAGGAAATTATTAAGCACATAGCAAGTAGGAATGACAAGTGAAAATACTAAAACATACAATCCTAAATAATTTCCAAGGTCTTCAACAACCTGATATCAGTGTCCCGTTAAGGCGAGAGTCAGTGATACCATCCATTGAATAAAGTTGTCAGCTCATCTAAAATGATAAACATTCTAGTAACCTTTTATTCGATCAAGATTGGAATCCAGCGTTGTCCCGTTTAGGCGAGAGTCAAGGCTATTCTATCTTATGAGCTTCCACCATTATTTCATACTCTTGCAAGTCTTATACAGTCGCCACCATTAGGGTGATCAATGTATAAAAAACTTACAAAAATACTTATCTTTAGAGATTAAACGGTGCTAACTTGCTAATGAACGTTCCTCCATTAGGGAGGATTACTCACTAAAATAATAGCTATGTAAAACCAACAATGGAGATCTAATATCCTAAGCTCATTATTTAATGAAAGCTGTATTTTCTTCTAATATTTATTTTAAATATATATTTATTTAATTAAAATTTCCAATGTAGAATAAAAAATTCTAAATATAAATTTTAATTTAATATTTATAAATTATACTTAGATGGATATGAAAATAACGTAAATTATTTCCATCTTAGTAATAATTTCCAATAAATATTTAGAAAATTATTCAATTTAAGTTGTTTCAAAATTAATTTAAATTAATTTACAACTCAAATTTAATTTTCTATAAATATATATTGCATTTCGAAAAATGAAGTGTATAAGAATACTACTTTCGAAAATACTTTAAAATAAAATAAAAATAAATCCAGGAAAAATTATCTTAATTTTATGTTTGCCCAAAATTAATTAATAAAATTAATTTACAACACAAATATAATTTTCTTATTTAATTAAATATTTAAGAAAAATTTCAAATATTTAAGTATCATGATTAAGAATCAACTTAAATATTAATTTTCTATTTAATTAAATATCACTAGAAAAATACTTCAAGCAAAACAGATAATATCTATCTAGACTTTCATTGACTAATTAATTCATTTTCTAATTATAATATATTTTAGTTTACTTATTTTAATTAATCATTAAATGAGAAAATTATTGATTTAAGTTGGTCCAAAATTAAAATAAATAATTTTCCACTTTAATCTATTTTTCAAATAAAATTTCAAATTTCTCCATTAAAGAAATGCAATTTCGAAATTGTGGGAACAAGATTAATAAAATAAAATAAAATATATTTTGAAAATTATTCAGATTTAAGTTATTCTGAAATAAGATTCCAAACTTAAGATAATTTTCAACTTTAATTAAATAACATGAAAATAACTATATTTAAGTATCATGATGAAAATCAACTTAGATATTGAAATTTTTAATTTAATTAAATGTATTAAATTCAAGAAATAAATAATTAAGTATAGAGGAAACTTAATTATTAATTCTAGTTTAATACTAGGAAAATATTCTAAACTTAGATTGCACCAATATTAATTATTAAACAATTAATTTCACAATCAATGATATTTTCTTATTTTAATATTAGAAAATATAATTAGTACTAGAAATAACTATCTAGAGTATATATCATTAACTAAGTATTTTTCTACAATTAACTTTAAAATATTTAATGAAAAATAAATTTCATATATTTTAAAAGTTAATTATGTTGGTAATTCAATTTTAATTAGGTTAGACTAATATAATTAACCTAATACAATTATGTAAATAAGCCAAATGGGCCTTCACAATTGGGGTAGTTCATGTGAGGGGGAGCTGAGTTCAGTATGTCGTATCCACTTCTATTGGCCCCCAACTCTCACACAAGGCCCAAAAGAGAGGAATTTAACCTTTAAATAAATAATTGTTATTCATTGAATAAGCCCAAATCTAATTGGGCCTAAATAAAATTACTTATGTCAAATTTTATTTTAGCAACCTAGTCCATTTACTTAGTAAAAACTTAAATGGGCTTCCTATATGCATCTAAGCCCAATAGCAAACATATAGGCTCACACAGGTCAAATGATTTGGATGGGTGCTATCATGTTACTAGGTTTACACAGATGAAAGAAGTACAAAATTTACGTGTTACAAATTATTTATAAGATCTATTGACAATTGGACTATGATTAAAATCAGATCATTGGATCTGTCAACAAGTTAATCATAGCAATTTAGATCAAATAAATAATAGGTTTGTTAAAATTTTTTTTGAATAAACAATATAAATTAATAAACAAAATTGTCCATGTAACAGATGTGAAATAAGATATTAATATAATTAAATTTTTATTCTTAAACTAACCAACTAGATTTTGAAAATTTAGGGTTGTTAAAACAAACTCTAAAATCTCAAAATAAAGAAACTAATTTTAAAATATCTAAGTTTATTTGAATCAAATCAAATTAAATATCAAATAAGATCAATGATTTGAAAGAAAGAATCTTCAATATCATTTTCAAATCTTATAATTTTGTAAAGACCGCTTAGTTTAATTTGGAAATTAGCAGTTAATCATGTTTAATTATGAGATTATTTATAGCTATTTAAATAATTATTTATACTGTTATTATTGAATTCTGAAATACATTTTATATCATTTAGTAGTTTTCATCATTTTGCATTTTCGGTGCCCGGTAACATGGAACTCGGTGTTTGGCTCAGTAAAATCACAACTTAGTATATTAGTAGTTTGGGACGGTTTATTAGACATTGGGAATGTCGGGAATGGCCGGGAATTTAGAATTTCCCAAAATACCCCTTTAGTGTTATTAATGTGATTTTAGTGTGAAGGGGGGAAAAATGGTCAATTTTGCCCCATTATTAGTTTGTCCATTTAGTGGACTTTATTTGGTTAATTAAATGTTATTTGATATTATATGTTGGCTGAAATGAATAAGTAGAATTCCTTATTTTTATTTTATTTTACTTTTCAAAGCTTCAAAATTTCAAAGTTAGAAAAAATAAATAAAAATTTGGAAAACTCTCTCTCTTTTCCTCTCTCTGTTTCGGCCTCTTGGTGCAGCTAAGGACTTGGGATTTTTCTTGTGATTTCAACTCTCTTTGGTGTTCAATTCAAGCTAGGTTAGCTTCTAAGCATTTCTTCTTTAAGTTTGTTGAATTTTGATGAAAATGGTATAATGCATGCTTGATTTTGATGTGTTCTTGCTGTTGTGATTTGTTGTAGTTTACAGAGGTTTAATCTTGCTATTTTAAGTAGGTTAGAGCTAGTTTAATGCATGATTATTGCTTTTATTCATGATTGGAAGTTTTTAGTTCAAAGTTTGGTTTTCAAAGAGATTTTCGAAATTTGTGGCTGTGAGTATTGCATGAGTTTGTTTTGGTTTTCTGCAGCTTTAGTATGCATGATTATGTGGTTTTAATCTAGTTTTGAGGGTTGTAAGTGAGCTTTAGCCAAGTTTGAGTTTGAAACTCAAAGCTTGGAGCTCTCATGGCACTTTTTGTATCTGTGCATTCTGGGTGATTTTATTGCTTTAGAAATGTTATTTGGGTCATATAGAACAGGTCTGGAAGGTTTGAGGTTAATTGTATTTGATTTGGTTGAGTTATGAATTTTTGAGTTTCTGCCTGCGAGGAACCGGAATTCCGGTTGTGCATCCGAAATTCCGGATGGGTTTTGAAAATTCCCAGAACCGAAATTCTGGTTGGGCAACCGGTCTACCGGTTGGGGAAATTTCGGAAACCCTAGATTTCCTCGTTTTTATGTTATTTGGGATATTGCCATGCTTTTTATCGATAGGGAAACTTTTAGTTCCTAGTTTAAGTCCCCGGGAAGTGATTTAGCGTATCACTTATAGTGTTGTGATTTTTATGGCACTACTACAAAATTCACTATTCACGTCTGTTTTTAAGTGACACTTAAAGAATTTACGTCGGTTTTATAAACCGACGTATATACCGTAGTCGCAAATAGTTTTTATTAGTGTCATTTTTCAAACGAAGGTGGATGTTCTTGCGCGAATCTCAGCAATCACTTGTTCTGATTCTACATATTGATCGTTTTGAACTAAAATCAAACTTTTTGGTGGAATAGTCACGTTGTGGATAATAATTTTCGACATTTATAAACCGACGCTAAATAATTTCTTTTCTATTTTATTTTCAGCGTCGGTTAAAAAATGACGCTAAATGTTTCATGGCATTTTAAAACTGTCACAAAAAACTTATTTCGTTGGTTTAAAAATGCCATATCTATTACGAAAATACTTTTTTTTTTACCTATTGCGTCACTTATAAAATGAAGCACAAATATAAGTAAGGGAAAATTGCAAATTTTTCATGCAATTTTGCCCACCTGCATTATCAAGTTTTAGAATAACTCTATATAATAGTAAATACATAATACAAAAAAAATTAAAATAACATTTTTAAAACTTATATTAAATTAGTAATCGATTCTATTAACTAATCACACAATACCAAAATTGTTAATAAAATCGATTCTAAAACTTAAATTCCATGTATATCGTAAACTAAATATAAACTAATAATATATGCAAAAGATAACAATAATCATAAAACTTGTTACTCATGTATTATATCAAAAGTGTAGTAACCTTAAGTACTTAATCTATAATCAAAGGCTTCACGAATTCGGCCAACTCATCCCGTATGACATTGATTTCCTCGTTACTATAGGGAGCATCTAACTTAAATTGTAAAACAAAAGATAAAAAAACATTAATCATTATATTAAAAGTATATATAATTAAAATACAAACTAAATAGAGAAGAGTAGTTATTTATGTTTACATGATTTTTCAAAAAACTTACAGGATTAACAACCGTCATGAAACTCTGGATAATCTTCATAACATAATAACTACATTGTATTCCATCCGGCTGCTGTCGACACGTGTATTGGTTGATTTTTACTGGACCCTTGTTTCGTATATTTTTTTTCGATCCTGTACATGTCCACAACACTAAACAAAAAAGAAATTAATTAATGAATTGATTTGTAACATAATCTAAATTTAAAAAATTATAACTTACTTTTGGATACATTTCATAATATCAGTTCGGATAAAGTCATTCGTCGAGTCAAGATATGCAACACTTTGAGTATTGGCATGAATCATGATTGTCAACCAGTGATCACTACAGAACAAAACATGTTAATTCAGTCAACTCACTAATCGATCCATTAGTTTGTTACATTTATTAATATAAAAACATACTTACTCTGAATTCCACGGACATATCAGCCATTGTTCAGGTTGCATACCCATCATTCGCTGACATTGTTATTTCGAGCTTATTAATTTGGCATTTGTTATTTTTTTAATGAATTCCATATTTTCAAATGCCAACACTTGCCAAGGATAAGCCTTCGTATTCCATTGAACAAGGCAGTAATTACCTTTTCTTAACGGTACCTATGGATGAAAAAGGACATGACTTCTATCAATAGAGCTAAAACTCCTTGGCTAATATTTATGGGGTAAACAATTAGCTATTAATCATTGAAAACCAATATTTGATTATAAGTACAAATCTAATATGTACTCTTTTAACTCATATTATTTCAGGCACAGACCAATGTACACTTCCTCAACTGGACTGCTTAGTGTTGATACAGATTTTGCTAAAGAAGTTGAACCCTTATTATTGGCCAACAAAGTAAAAATTAAAGCCTTAATTTCTTTGCTTACTATAAATTGTTCTTAGTGATTATTATTACAAATGGAATTTTGATATTTATGTATGTATGTAGGTTGATTTGGTTCTGTTTGGACATGTCCATAACTATGAGAGGACTTGTTCTGTTTACAAAAATTCTTGTTTGGCTATGCCTAATAAGGATCAAAATGGTGTTGATTCATATGATCATAATAACTATAGTGCACCAGTTCATGCAGTTATTGGTATGGCTGGCTTCTCTCTTGACAAGTTCCCTAATGATGTAAGTCATTTTCTCTTATCCCGAACTAATTAAATTAATCATAGTTAATTATTCTTAGTGATACAGATTTTGCTAAAGAAGTGGAACACTTATTATTGGCCAACAAAGTAAAAATTAAAGCCACTGCTAAGCAATGACAGTACTAATGGCAGCCACTCACTCCATGGTCAGCTGCATCAATGGAATAACAATTATTTCTGAGACTTATTCTGTTGTTCCGCAAAGCAAAACATATGTTTCTGGGTATACATAGAAAATCTGAATTTAAGCATTGGACCAAGTTAAGGGATGTAGCAAATTTAGAAGTGTATCATTGACAGCTTTAATGCCCCGTGGTCCTAAAACCACACCTGACTACCCAAATGAAAGAATCAACAGTTGGCCCCAAAGATGCAAATCGACCAAAACGATTTTTTCAGCATTTGACACAACTAGTTGTGAAATTTTACTACTAAGGTGTCTTGCCTAGACAATTGAATTCCTAGTTGTGAAAATAATTTATTTTTTTTTGAAGATTTAAAATTAAACTAAGAGAAAGCAATAAAATAATGGGCAAATAAGGGGATATATAGCAGATTAACTAATCTAATTTATATTCTTATGGATATTGTATTTAAATTATATGCAATTTTTTTACATTCTGATGATAAATTACACATCATTTGCATTAATCAAAGAAATAATTGCTGCATTTTTTTTTTTAATTTTTTTATTATAACATAACTAATCTAATATTTATGTTTTGTTGTTTTAAATTATGTGTATTGTTTCATAGATTGTGGTTGCATTGTAATTGGATATGTACCTCCAACTATTTGTTACGGTAAATTTTCATAACACTATTTTGGTCTTATGAAAAGTGTTTTTTCTTGTAGTGATACTAATCCTACTGAAATTTTTACTGAAATTTCGGTAGCATAACATCTATAATTCGGACGTTCCCGAACATTTTAAACATGCAATTAATCTATTAAAACATCCACAATAATTCAAACAAACAAAACTATAATTAACAGTACAAATATTACCACCCATCCGACCGCAGTCATGCAATTCCAGAACTTACTTCACTATGGATGAATATCTAGGATATTCAAACTCTTCTAGGATTTATAAAATACAAAAAAAAAAAATAAAGTTTGAGTAGCTTACCAATTCCAAGCTAGCGTTCAAGCAATTTTTGCGAAAGATACTACCACAATTGAAAAGCTGCATTGTGAATAAAAGTACTCTTAATTCAACCAACTAGTGTTAATATCAATAATTATAAAACTTATATCGTATGTATGATAACAAAAAGTGGTAACCTTGTACTTAATCAATACCCAGAAAACAAACAATTTGGCTTTACATATAGCATTTTACGAACAAACTTAAAAAATAGAAGTTTCAAAAAAGAAAAAAATGGTGTATATGCAAAGATCAGATATAGTTTTCTAGACTGCATTGTACTTCATATAAACAGTATATACAACTGCTCAGAGCCCAGTGCATGTTAATCATCTCTATTGCAATACCCACAAATAATCATTTCTTAAACATAAATCTAAATTCATAAAAAATAGGGATCCTCAGCGATTATGCTTGTGGATGTCATCAATTAGGAGATTCAGGTCTCAAAGATTTCATGCCATCATCGGAACCCTAACAAAATCAATCAAAAATTTGCATACACAACACAAATAATAAAAAAAAAATCGATAATTGGAAAAATGGGTTGAATTCAAAGGACTAAATATAGCAGAATAAATATTCACTACGCCTGGTAAAGTTCGAAGGCGAAGTGACTCAACTTTCCTGCAAAACTTTGGGCCTCTTTCGTTTTTGAAAATATAGGACCAAATTAATCCTTAAATCAACCAAAACAAGATATAAGGTGTCCTTTAAAGAGGCACCCATTGAAAATTTCAGATAACTATGCAACCCTAAGTTAAGAAAACTACGAGAGAGCTTTGAGAATGAGATGAAACTAGATGAATTGCATTGACGAAGATGAAGTGGGTTGGGGTATTTAACTTTGTGTACAATATTTTTTTCTTTCTTCAAGATTGTTTGAGGGTTCTAATTGATAAATCATCATATTCTAGTTTAACATTTGTTCTCAAAAAAAAAAAATTCAAATCTGTTTTAGACATTGAAAATTAACTATAATCAATGGGAAAATCAACCTCTCAAACACCCTAACCTACACAGAGAGACTGAGAGAGAGAGAACGCAAGAGAAAAAGAGAGGGAAAGAGAGAGAGTTACGGAGGTGGGAAAATCGCCGGTTCGAAACTGAGAGCTTCAGACCTTCGAAATCGCAAGAGACCTTCAGTTCTTCGAAATCGCAAGAGAGAACGAGAGGGAAAGAGAGTTGTTCAGAGAAAGAGAGGGAAAAGAGAGCTCGAAAATGAAAGTGTCTTTTGACTGTTTGGGGGTAAGTGAACAATAGGAGAATTTGCGTTGTTTTCTCACCCTCACAATCTCTTTATCGTCGGTTTTAAAACGCCACACAAAGCGTGAGTGAGGCTTTTAAAACGACGCTAATAATGAACGAATTTTTTTAATTTCTTAACTTTTACCGTCGGTTGGATAATTAGTGACAAACATAGAAGCGACGCAATTTGTTTATTTTTTGTGACATTTTAAAAATGACGAATATATTGAATATAGTACTATTCACGTCGGTCAACGCGATGAACAATCGCGTTGACCGACGTGAATAGTAGATTTTGTTGTAGTGTGGTTTAGGAGCCTGTAATCTGTCGCGCAGATAGTTCTAGTCAGGTTGACCGACACACCTGAATTCGAAATTGAGGTAAGATTAGTATAACAGTATGCATATGTAGATTACATGTTTAGCATGTATGTTAGGAAGCCTGTTAGATTACATTAGATATGTATGTTGGCTTTGAACCATCCGACTGTGCCACATCGGTATAGGCTGGAGTATGACCAGCAGCTGGAATATGACCAGTATGACCGGGTATAGGCTGACACTGTATCACATCGGCACAGGCTAGATTATGACTAGCAGCTGGAGTATGACCAGTGTGCCGAGTATAGGCTGATACTTAGGTTGGTGGTTCCGTACTATTTAACGTATCACATCGGTACAGGCTAGAGTATGACTAGCAGCTGGAGTATGACTAGTTCGACCGAGTATAGGCTGATACTGTAACACATCGGTACAGTGCCGCAGATGACCAAGACCGGAGTATGACCAGTTCGACCGAGTATAGGCTGTTACTTGTCAATAGTACCGTCCCTATGAACGTTCAGGACTCAGTATCGTGTTGGACACGGCAGTTAGGGTTATGGTGAGGGGTATGGGCGTCTGATCATGGCCGGGGTTTATGTATGAGTATTATTATACTTTTCTTGCTGAGTCTGTCGACTCACAGTGCTATGTTTATGTGTAGGTAAGGGCAAGGCTATAGCTGATGGACCGTGAGCGAGCCGGTGAAGATTGTACATGTCGGGGCGGTTAGGCTTGGAGCGTACGATCATCGGGACAGCGAGGCTTATTTTTTAGTTAGTCGCTAGGCGACAAGTATTTTGTATAGACAGTAAACTTTTCTAAATGGTTTTGTAATCGGAATCCCGAGTATTTTGTATAAATATTTTACAAGTTTAATTAAAAAGCAAAAATTTTAATTGATCACGTTTTCCATAAACCTCGTTGATTAGCAACGAGCTACACAGTATGTTTAAAAATCACGTACTACGCCTATGCCAGTTAGGGTGTTACAATTTGGTATCAGAGCTGCCAGGTTGTCTTCCGAAGATCGTCACGACATGTACAATCATCATCAGCAGTTTAGCTCATTCTACGGTTCAGTAAGCTTTTATTGCTTTAGTAGCTTATTATTTATTTTAAATAAGAAAAGCCTGATAGGAAGCATGTTGGTAGCCTGATAGTAGAGTAGGCGCATGTTTCGTTTTTAATTTCCAAATTAAGCGGCATTAGTAAGCTATCCTTGAACACGACCTGATAGGCCAACTCCTGGTTTCGCAGGCGGTTCCGACTAGATGGACGCCAGGCGGACTACCAGGAGCAAGGGCAATTCGGTAGGGTCGAATCAAGGTCAGGTAGCTCAGTTTCCCCCGCCAGCTAGGGGCCGAGGTAGAGGTCCCAGGGGCAGTGTAATGACCGCTCTAGTAATGTGGATTAGTAAAGGCAATTAGCACTAATTTTTATTATTTTATTATTATTTGTGAATTAATTTATTTGTGGACCCCAATATTTAGAAATAAATATTAGAGTTGTAATTTCTCAATTCCGGAGATTTTATTAAACTCTAGGGGTATTGTTTAGCTTATATGTGAAATATGTTAATTTTGTAATTTTTGCTCGGCGACAACGGAAAATGCGATGGATGGCTAGATAATCACATGAGTAAGTTTAGAACCCTATGTTATAGTGGGGAATGTTTTAGAGAAAATTAATTATCGGGATTGAGCGGGGTTATGGATTTTGACCATTTTACCCCTAGCTTTAGAAATACCCTAGTTTTAAGTCTAAGGGCATTTTGGTCTTTTGTTTATGGATGAGTGAGGTGGCTGCCCATGTAATTGACACCTAGCACTTGACTTTTCAGCCATGAATTAATTAAGAAAAAAATCAATTCATTTGAGGGAAAAATCAAAGAAAACCAAAATATAGAGAACTCTCTCTCTTTCTATCTTTTCTCTTTCGGCTGGGGCTTGATCAAGGGGGGAAGGGCTGTTAATTCTTGGAGTTTCCAGCAAAGGAAGCTTGGAAGATTCAAGTTGAGGTAAGCCCTAAAGAAACCTTTCTTAATTTCCAAGTTTTAACGTTAGGTTGAATTGGTGATTTTGTAATTTAGGGGCTGTTAAGGTTTGATGTGTTTAGGATTCGAATTATAGGGTTAGTTTGAGTTGATTGAAGTTCCTAGCAGCTGATTTTATTGCTTGAGTATGGTTTTAAGCAAGCTTGAGTTTTGAAACTCAAGCTTTGACCTTTAATGGCATAAATTGAATTATTGGTTTGTTCTGTGATTTGTTGATTGGAATTGGATGTTTATACATTGTATAGGTATACTGGAGAGTTTGGTAAAGTTTGGGATTGAATTGAATCAAGGGGGATGATTTTTGGTTCCCAGCAGTAGAACCGGAATTCCGGTTCTGGGTGGTCTGTACCAACCGGTCGACCGGTTGGTGACCCAGAACCGGGATGCCGGTTGGGAACCGGTCTACCTGTTGGGGGAATTTTCAGAACCCTAGTTTTGGCCAATTTTGAGATATTTAGGGTATTGCCATGAGGTTTATCGATAGGGGAACTTTTAGTTTCAAGTTTTAAGTCCCGAAAAGTTATTTAGCGAGTCACTCATCTGTATTACTATTATTGTGATTAGGGCATCCATCTAGCACGTGAATTCCGTTCAGGTCGGCCAGCACACTTGAATTCGGAAAACAGGTAAGAACTGTGTATAATGTATGATGTGATTATCTGAATGTGTGTATATGTGTTTATATATGCATGCTTGAATTATGTTAAACACTACCAACACATGTATGAATAAGTTATAAAGTGTATAGGTACAGTGATTGTTGTCAATGTGAGTACGATACAGTGATACCAACACAAGCATAGTAAAATGCTAAGGTGTGTGGTACATCACTCAGTGTTACTCAGTGATCGGGATAGACCCTACCAACACTTGTATAGTGAGGTACGATGTGTATGTGGTATAGTGGTTGTACCCTGGTAATGAACGTTCATACTCATCTGTTAAGCTTTGTAAATAGGTGTATGGGCGCCTATTTACAGGTCGGAAATTATATGGTATGTTATATGCATTTCTTACTGAGTCTGTTGACTCACAGTTTCTGCTTCCATGTGTAGGTAAAGGAAAGGCGAAGGCTGAACAGGAATGAACCTGAGCTCGGGTGAGATTGTGCATGTCAAGCGGCGCGACCTGGAGTGTTCGGTCTCGGGACATCTGGGAGTTGTATTTTGAAAGTCGCTGTGCGACCCAAAACTTGTGTATTTTGAATGTAAAGTTTAAACAGTAAATTTTTAAAAGTTTGAAATCGGGATCCCAGGATTTGTAAATATTATATTATATTACAAAGTTTAATATTTAAAGCAAAAGTTTTAATTTGACACGTTTTTCGAGAAATTTCTTTGATTATCAAAGATTGCACAATAATTGAAAAAGTACTGTAGCGTGCCTTAGCATTAGGGCGTTACAATTTTGGTATCAGAGCCGCCAGGTTTGTCTACCGAAGCTTGCTATGACATGTACAATCTTCATCAGAGAAAGCTCGGTTCACGGTTCAGTAAGCCCGTACTTGTTTAGTATTTTAAATAAATGTGAATGAGAAAGCATGTTAGGAAGCATATTAGATTTAAATTAAATATATTTCCTTAAAAATAAAAGAAAGTGTGTTGCCTTTAAGTTATTAAAGAGCGGTGTTAATTTTGATCGCTGTCTAACCTGCCTGGCTTATGGATTCGCAGGCTAAGTCCTATTAAATGGACGCCCCGCAAAATACAAGAAGTCAGGGTGGCATGGTTGAGACCGGAGGCGGTCAGGGGAATCCTCAAAATCCTCGTGCTCGCGGCCGTGGCCGTGGCAGAGCTCAGGGTGGTCGCCCTGTAAATCCACCTCAAGCTCCTCCTGACTGGGAGCAAAGATTTGCTGAAATGCAAGAGAGAATTTGTCAGCAAGATGAAGAGATCCAAAGATTGAGGCAGCAGGGTCCTCCTGCCCTGCCTCCTCAAGAAGTTCAGGCCGTTGCAGTTCCAGCGGTGCCAGCAGAACAACCTGTTGTTGGCAACCGTATGGAACCGTTGTACGAAAGATTTTGAAAACAGGCACCTCCAGTATTTCTGGGAGGCCCTGATGTGATGAAAGCCAAGCAATGGCTTTCGATGATTGAGCGTATTCTCAACTTTATGGGAGTGGTTGGAAATGATCGGGTGACCTGCACCACTTTCCAGTTTCAGGAAGATGCCCTCGTGTGGTGGGAATTGATAACCCTCACTCGGGACGTCACGCTGATGACCTGGGAAGAATTTAGGGAGTTATTTAACTCCAAGTATTACAATGAAGCGGTCCGCAGTGCAAAGCGGAAAGAGTTCACTGATCTAGTTCAGACTGAGGGAATGTCAGTCACTGAGTATACAACGAAGTTTGATCGGTTGGCTAAATTGGCAGCAGGAATTGTGCCCACAGACTTCAGTAAGAAAGAATAATATTTAGCGGGTTTGAGTGCAAAAATCCGGCATGATCTGGTTATTACCACTACTGAAGCAACCACGTATGCAGATATGGTTGAGAAGGCTTTGAGAGCCGAGGGTGCAGTAAAATTTCTTCAGGAGCCCCGGGTGACTCCGAGTGTTGGTGGAACCCCCACTATTCCTACTCCTGTTTATGGTAGGGATGGTGGTGACTACACCACTGAGCACAAAAGAAAAGTTGTTCCAGCTTCTGGTGGCTCGGGGCAAAGCAAGCGGTTCCGTGGGAACCAAAGCAGAGGAGGACGCTAGGGTTACTCTTATCCTGAGTGTCCAAGGTGCAAGAAACATCATCCGGGAGAGTGTAACCGGAAGACATGCTTTCTGTGTGGCATGGTGGGGCATTTCAAGAAAGATTGCCCCCAGGCAAAGAAAGAGGAGCCGAAAGCTGAGGTGAAACTAGTTCCTGCTCGTGTGTTTGCCATTACCCAAGCTGATGCTGCAGCCAGTCCTTCTGTTGTGACAGGTCAGCTTCCCGTCAACAACTTGTTATTTACAGTATTATTTGATTCGGGAGCTACACGTACATATGTGGCTACAAGAGTGATTGATCTTTTGGGTAGGCCTTGTGATATTTTAGAAAGAGGGTTTGGAACCCTAATGCCTAGCGGGGAATTGGTTATCTCTAATAGGCGCATTAGGTCTATGCCGATTAGGATCGAAGATAGGGAATTGAGTACTGACCTTATAGAATTGAAATTAACCGAGTTTGATATTATACTGGGAATGGATTTTCTATCCAAGTATTCGACCAGTATAGATTGTAGGCGTAAAATGGTGATTTTTCAGCCGGAAGGTGAAGATCCATTTGTTTATGTTGGATCGGTTCAGGGGTCTCGGATCCCGGTTATTTCTGTGTTGAGAGCTAGGGATTTGCTATGCAATGGTTGTGTAGGATTTCTAGCGGTAGTATTTGACTCCAGCAGACCTGAAACATTTGGGCCTGAGGTAGTCCGGGTGGTGAAAGATTTTCTTGATGTGTTTCCCGAGGAATTGCCGGGATTGCCGCCACAGCGAGAAATTGACTTTGTAATTGATTTGGCACCTGGAGTCGAACCCGTTTCTAAAGCTCCATATAGGATGGCTCCAGCAGAACTCAAGGAGCTTAAGTTGCAACTTCAGGGGATGCTTGATATTGGGTTTATTCGACCCAGTGTATCGCCCTGGGGAGCTCCGGTTCTTTTTGTGAAAAAGAAAGATGGTTCCCTCAGAATGTGTATTGATTATCGGGAACTAAACAAGCTGACGATTAAGAACAAGTACCCGTTGCCCAGGATCGATGATCTGTTCGATCAGCTTCAGGGAAAGACAGTGTTTTCAAAGATTGATTTACGGTCGGGTTATCATCAACTCAGAATTCGGGAGGAGGACATACCGAAGACTGCTTTTAGAACCAGATATGGGCACTATGAGTTTCTGGTAATGTCGTTCGGATTGACTAATGCTCCTGCAGCCTTTATGGATCTCATGAATAGGGTGTTCAAGGATTTCCTCGATAACTGCGTTATAGTGTTTATCGATGACATTCTTGTATACTCTCAGTCAGAAGAGGAGCACGAGCATCATCTTCGAATGGTGTTACAGCGACTTAGGGATCACAAGCTGTATGCCAAGTTCAAAAAGTGTGAATTCTGGTTGTCCGAGGTGTCCTTTCTGGGTCATATTGTTGGGAAAAATGGAATTATGGTTGATCCAAGCAAGATAGAATCAGTGAAGAATTGGCCGAGGCCCAAGTCTGTGACAGAAATTCCAAGTTTTCTCGGGTTAGCAGGGTATTATCGACGTTCTGTCGAAGGATTTTCTAAACTTTCTATGCCCCTAACCGAATTGACCAAGAAAAATCAGAGATTTGTGTGGTCAGATAAGTGTGAATCAAGCTTTCAGGAGTTGAAGCAGCGTTTGATAACAGCTCCGGTGTTAGCTTTGCCATCAGATCAAGAGAAATTTGTTGTATTTTGTGATGCATCCAAACAGGGTCTGGGATGTGTTCTGATGCAAGCTGACAGAGTCATAGCTTATGCCTCTCGTCAACTAAAGGATTATGAGCAGCGTTACCCAACTCATGATTTAGAACTCGCTGCTGTGGTTTTTGCTTTAAAGATTTGGCGACATTATCTTTACGGTGAAAAGTGTGAGATTTATACGGATCATAACAGTCTTAAATACTTTTTCACCCAAAAAGATTTGAATATGAGGCAGAGAAGGTGGTTCGAATTAGTTAAAGACTACGACTGTGAAATACTATATCACCCCGGGAAAGCCAATGTTGTGGCCGACGCTCTGAGCAGAAAAGGTCCCGGTCAAGTGTGTACTACGGTTATGATAGCTCCTCAACTAACCTTGGAAATGGTTAGTGCAGGAATTGAGTTCGTGGTCGGGAAATTACACAATTTAACCCTCCAATCTGATCTGTTGGAGAGAATCAGAAAGACACAACTGGAAGATCCCGAGCTAGTTAAAGTTCGAGATGGAGTAGTGGCTGGTCGGCCTAGAGGTTTTTCAATCTCGAGCAGTGGAATGTTGTTATATAAAGCTCGAGTTTGTGT
The DNA here is from genome assembly GCF_029168945.1 of Cannabis sativa. Lineage (NCBI taxonomy): Eukaryota > Viridiplantae > Streptophyta > Magnoliopsida > Rosales > Cannabaceae > Cannabis > Cannabis sativa. The sequence goes on from NC_083607.1 coordinate 22,864,561, forward strand.
TCCTAGTGTTGATGAGCTTAAGAAAGAGATACTTGATGAAGCTCACACCACGCCTTATTCGTTGCATCCAGGAACCACCAAGATGTATCAGGATTTGAAACCCTACTTCTGGTGGTATGGGATGAAAAGAGATGTAGTGGACTATGTGTCCAAGTGTTTAACCTGCCAGCAGATTAAGGCTGAACATCAGAGACCGGCAGGGTTATTGCAACCTTTAGTCCTTCCAGAATGGAAGTGGGAGGACATCGCAATGGACTTTGTAACTGGTTTACCTAGAACTACAGGGATGTATGATTCTGTATGGGTCATTGTGGATAGATTTACAAAGTCGGCTCACTTTCTACCAGTGAAAGTTACCTATTCAGTGGATCAGTATGTTGAATTGTATGTGAAGGAGATAGTTCGTCTCCATGGAGCCCCTAAATCTATTGTATCAGATAGGGATCCAAAGTTCACATCGAAGTTTTGGGTGAGTCTTCAGAAAGCTATGGGTACCAAGTTAAAGTTTAGTACAGCTTTTCACCCTCAGACTGATGGTCAGTCAGAAAGAACTATCCAGATTTTGGAAGACCTACTGCGAGCCTGTGTCATGGACTTTGAGGGTTCATGGAGTAAGTACTTGCCTTTAATTGAATTCTCCTACAACAACAGCTACCAAAGTACAATAGGGATGGCTCCCTATGAGATGTTATATGGTAGAAAATGTCGTTCTCCTATTCATTGGGACGAGACAGGAGAAAGGAAGTACCTGGGTCCAGAGTTGGTGCAAAAGACCAATGAAGCTATTGATAAGATCAAGGCTCGGATGCTTGCTTCTCAAAGCAGGCAGAAAAGTTATGCTGATCCGAAGCGCAGAGATGTTACATTTCAGGCAGGGGAACATGTTTTCCTGCGTGTTTCACCAATGAAGGGTATTAGGCGCTTCGGGAAGAAGGGTAAGTTAAGCCCTAGGTTCATTGGGCCATTTCAGATACTCAAGAAGGTCGGGCAGGTAGCGTATCGGCTAGCCTTACCACCAGCATTATCAGCTGTTCATGACGTATTTCACATCTCTATGTTAAGGAAATACGTGTCAGACCCGACTCATGTCTTGAGTTATGAAGCCCTTGAACTACAACCAGACTTATCCTATGAAGAGCAACCTGTTCAGATTTTGGATAGAAAAGAAAAAGTTCTTCGTAACAAGACTATTGCACTGGTTAAAGTGCTTTGGAGGAACAGTAAGGTGGAAGAAGCCACCTGGGAATTGGAGTCAGATATGAGGACTCAACATCCAGAGCTATTCAGGTTAGATTTCGGGGACGAAATCCTATTAACGGGGGGATAATTGTAATGACCGCTCTAGTAATGTGGATTAGTAAAGGCAATTAGCACTAATTTTTATTATTTTATTATTATTTGTGAATTAATTTATTTGTGGACCCCAATATTTAGAAATAAATATTAGAGTTGTAATTTCTCAATTCTGGAGATTTTATTAAACTCTAGGGGTATTGTTTAGCTTATATGTGAAATATGTTAATTTTGTAATTTTTGCTCGGCGACAACGGAAAATGCTATGGATGGCTAGATAATCACATGAGTAAGCTTAGAACCCTATTTTATAGTGGGGAATGTTTTAGAGAAAATTAATTATCGGGATTGAGCGGGGTTATGGATTTTGACCATTTTACCCCTAGCTTTAGAAATACCCTAGTTTTAAGTCTAAGGGCATTTTGGTCTTTTTTTTATGGATGAGTGAGGTGGCTGCCCATGTAATTGACACCTAGCACTTGACTTTTCAGCCATGAATTAATTAAGAAAAAAATCAATTGATTTGAGGGAAAAATCAAAGAAAACCAAAATCTAGAGAACTCTCTCTCTTTCTCTCTTTTCTCTTTCGGCTGGGGCTTGATCAAGGGGGGAAGGGCTATTAATTCTTGGAGTTTCCAGCAAAGGAAGCTTGGAAGATTCAAGTTGAGGTAAGCCCTAAAGAAACCTTTCTTAATTTCCAAGTTTTAAAGTTAGGTTGAATTGGTGATTTGTAATTTAGGGGCTGTTAAGGTTTGATGTGTTTAGGATTCGAATTATAGCGTTAGTTTGAGTTGATTGAAGTTCCTAGCAGCTGATTTTATTGCTTGAGTATGGTTTTAAGCAAGCTTGAGTTTTGAAACTCAAGCTTTGAGCTTTAATGGCATAAATTGAATTATTTGTTTGTTCTGTGATTTGTTGATTGGAATTGGATGTTTATACATTGTATAGGTATACTGGAGAGTTTGGTAAAGTTTGGGATTGAATTGAATCAAGGGGGATGAATTTTGGTTCCCAGCAGTAGAACCGGAATTCCGGTTCTGGGTGGTCTGTACCAACCGGTCGACCGGTTGGTGACCCAGAACCGGGATGCCGGTTGGGAACCGGTCTACCTGTTGGGGGAATTTTCAGAACCCTAGTTTTGGCCAATTTTGAGATATTTAGGGTATTGCCATGAGGTTTATCGATAGGGGAACTTTTAGTTTCAAGTTTTAAGTCCCGAAAAGTTATTTAGCGAGTCACTCATCTGTATTACTATTATTGTGATTAGGGCATCCATCTAGCACGTGAATTCCGTTCAGGTCGGCCAGCACACTTGAATTCGGAAAACAGGTAAGAACTGTGTATAATGTATGATGTGATTATCTGAATGTGTGTATATGTGTTTATATATGCATGCTTGAATTATGTTAAACACTACCAACACTTGTATGAATAAGTTATAGAGTGTATAGGTACAGTGATTGTTGTCAATGTGAGTACGATACAGTGATACCAACACAAGCATAGTAAAATGCTAAGGTGTGTGGTACATCACTCAGTGTTACTCAGTGATCGGGATAGACCCTACCAACACTTGTACAGTGAGGTACGATGTGTATGTGGTATAGTGGTTGTACCCTGGTAATGAACGTTCATACTCATCTGTTAAGCTCTGTAAATAGGTGTATGGGCGCCTATTTACAGGTCGGAAATTATATGGTATGTTATATGCATTTCTTACTGAGTCTGTTGACTCACGCTTCGCTTCCATGTGTAGGTAAAGGAAAGGCGAAGGCTGAACAGGAATGAACCTGAGCTCGGGTGAGATTGTACATGTCAAGCGGCGCGACCTGGAGTGTTCGGTCTCGGGACATCTGGGAGTTGTATTTTGAAAGTCGTTGTGCGACCCAGAACTTGTGTATTTTGAATGTAAAGTTTAAACAGTAAATTTTTAAAAGTTTGAAATCGGGATCCCGGGATTTGTAAATATTATATTATATTACAAAGTTTAATATTTAAAGCAAAAGTTTTAATTTGACACGTTTTTCGAGAAATTTCTTTGATTAGCAAAGATTGCACAATAATTGAAAAAGCACTGTAGCGTGCCTTAGCATTAGGGCGTTACAGGCAGGGCTCGTGGTCGGGGTGATGAGAACCTGCCACAGGCTGCCCAGGCTCCCCAAGCCGATCAGGGAGCCCAGAATTGGGAGGTTAGGTTTGCTGAAATGCAAGCTAGAATTGAGGAGCAAGACTTAGAGATTCAGAGATTGAGCCAGCAGGGGGCTCCTGCAGTGCCTGTGCCACAAGTTTCAGTGGCACCCGCCCCTGCTGCTCAGGCCAAAATTGTTGTGGCGGCCAACAGAATGGAACCTTTGTATGAAAGGTTTCGGAAGCAAGCACCTCCGGTCTTTCTGGGAGGTCTAGATGTGATGAAGGTCGAACAGTGGTTAACGGTGATCACCAAAATTCTGAATTTTATGGGTGTCACCGGGAATGACAGAGTGGTATGTGCCACCTTCCAGTTCCAGGAAGACGCTCTTGTCTGGTGGGACATGGTGTCTCAGATCCATGACGTCACTACTTTGACCTGGGAAAGGTTCCAGGAACTCTTCAATGCCAAGTATTATAACGAGGCGGTCAGAAGCGCCAAGAGGAAAGAGTTCACCCACCTGACCCAGCGGGAGAATATGAGCGTGACTGAATATACTACTCAGTTCGACCGGTTGGCGAGGTTAGCCTCAGGTATAGTGCCACCCGACTTTAGCAAGAAAGAGAAGTACCTGGACGGGTTAAATGCAAAGATTAAGCATGATTTGATGATCACCACTGACGACAAGACCACCTATGCTGATATGGTGGAGAAGGCACTGCGAGCTGAGGGCGCAGTTGGGTGTATGTCGGAGACAGCTAGTACTCCGGCGAGTGGCGGGGCTCCTACCCCTCCTGCATCAGGCTTTAGCAAGGGGAGTAGTGGTTCGGCCATGGACCAAAAGAGGAGAGCAATCCACTGCATCCGGAGGCTCGAGTCAGAACAAGAGGTTCTGGGGGAACCAGAATAGAGGTAGTTGTCCTAGTGGTGCAGAGACCCGGTTCTCCTATCCCGAGTGCCCCAACTGCAAAAGGCACCATCGGGGTGAATGGAAAGGTCAGGGATGCTTTCACTGTGGCATGCCCGGACACTTCAAGAGGGATTGTCCCCAGCTCCAAGAAGAGGCACCGAGGGCTCCAGCGATACCCACTCCAGCTAGGGTGTTCGCCATCACTCAGGCTGATGCAGATGCCAGCCCCTCAGCTGTAACAGGTCAGCTTTCAGTTAATAACTCGTATTTCTCAGTGCTGTTTGATTCTGGGGCTACACATTCTTATGTGGCAGCCAGAATCTTTAGTATATTGGATAGACCGTATGATAGATATGAATCAGGGTTTGGAACCCTATTACCTGGCGGAGAGTTAGTTATCTCCAAAAGGTGGATTACGTCTATGCCGATCAGGATAGATGATAGAGAGTTAAGTGCTGACTTGATAGAGATGAGCCTAGTAGAGTTCGATATTATTTTAGGAATGGATTTCCTATTTAAATATTCAGCGAGTATTGATTGCAAAAGGAAGATGGTGATCTTCCAACCGGAAAGTGACGAACCATTTGTGTTTGTTGGTTCAGTTCGGGGATCTCGGATCCCAGTGATTTAGGCCATGTCAGCTAGAGAATTATTGCATGGTGGATGCTTAGGGTTTCTGGCCGTGGTGGTGGACACCACTAGGCCAGATACCATTCGGCCAGACACCACCTCAGCGTGAGATTGACTATGTAATAGATTTGGCGCCAAGGGTGGAACCGGTTTCCAAGGCTCCATATAGAATGGCTCCAGCTGAACTTAAGGAATTAAAGATTCAGCTCCAGGGATTGCTTGACATAGGGTTTATTCGGCCTAGTGTGTCACCCTGGGGAGCCCCGGTTTTATTCGTCAAGAAGAAAGATGGAACTATGAGGATGTGCATCGATTACAGAGAATTGAACAAGCTAACACTGAAGAATAAATATCCATTACCTAGGATTGATGATTTGTTCGATCAGCTTCAGGGGAAGACGGTCTTTTCTAAGATTGATCTCCGTTCGGGTTATCATCAGTTGAAAATCCGAGAGGAGGACATTCCGAAGACGGCTTTCCGTACAAGGTATGGACATTATGAATTTCTGGTTATGTCGTTTGGACTAACCAATGCTCCTGCAGCATTCATGGATTTGATGAATAGAGTATTCAAGGATTTCCTCGATATCTGTGTGACTGTGTTTATCGACGACATCCTTGTGTACTCTCAGTCAGAAGAGGAGCATGAGTTAAATCTTCATATGGTATTGCAACGGCTTCGGTAACACAAGCTGTATGCCAAATTCAAGAAATGCGAATTTTGGCTATCTCAGGTGTCCTTCTTAGGGCACATTGTGAGCAAAGATGGGATCAAGGTGGATCCCGGGAAGATAGAATCCGTCAGGGATTGGCCGAGACCAAAGACAGTGACAGAGATTAGAAGCTTCTTGGGTTTAGCTGGGTACTATCGTAGGTTCGTGGAAGGGTTTTCTAAAATTTCAACACCGTTAACCAAACTTACAAAGAAGAATCAGCGGTTTGTCTGGTCAGACAAATGCGAAGCTAGTTTTCAGGAGCTGAATCAGAGGTTGATTACCGCTCCAGTGCTAGCTTTGCCTTCAGACAACGAGAAATTCGTAGTTTATTGCGATGCATCCAGAGAGGGTCTGGGGTGTGGGCTGATGCAAGCCGATCGGGTCATCCCTTATGCCTCTCGTCAGTTAAAGGATTATGAACAGCGATACCCAACTCATGATCTAGAGTTTGCCGCGCTGGTTTTTGGATTGAAGATCTGGCGGCATTACCTTTATGGAGAAAGGTGTGAAATCTATACCGACCATAAAAGTCTCAAGTACTTCTTTACTCAGAAAGATTTGAACATGAGACAAAGGCGTTGGTTAGAATTAGTGAAAGATTACGACTGTGAGATTCTCTATCACCCTGGGAAGGCCAATGTAGTTGCCGATGCACTGAGCAAGAAGGGTCCCGGGCAGGTAGCTAGCATGGTTCAGATTTCACCTAAGCTAGCAGAGGATATGGTTAGATCCAGCATTGAGTTTGTGTTAGGTCAGCTTCACAACTTAACGCTACAATCTGATCTGTTGGAAAGAATTAATGCCGCTCAGATGACCGATCTAGAGTTAGTGAAAATCAAATAGGAGGTTTTGGATGGTCAAGCCAGGAATTTTTCAGTGTCAGACAACAGGATGCTTCTGTATAAAGCTAGGGTTTGTGTTCCGAATAGTGTGGAACTCAGGAATGAGGTCTTTGAGGAGGCTCATTCTACCCCGTATTCTCTGCATCCCGGCACCACTAAGATGTACCAAGATCTTAAACCGTACTTCTGATGGAGCGGTATGAAGAAGAATTTGGTAGAATTCGTATCGAGATGCCTCACTTGTCAGCAGATTAAGGCTGAACATCAGAGACCAGCACGGTTGTTGCAGCCTCTAACCCTACCTGAATGGAAGTGGGAAGATATCACGATGGATTTCATGGTTGGGTTACCTAAAACCACGGGTTTGTTTGATTTCATCTGGGTAGTGGTGGATCGATTCACGCAATCTGCTCATTTTCTGCCTGTTAGAGCAACATTTACAGTGGATCAGTTGGCAGAATTGTATGTTAGAGAGATTGTAAGACTTCATGGGGTACCGAAGTCTATAGTTTTGGATAAGGAACCGAAGTTCACCTCCAAGTTTTGGCAGAGTTTGCAACGAGCAATGGGTACAAAACTGAAATTTAGTACAGCATTCCATCCTCAGACAGATGGTCAGTCTGAAAGGACAATTCAGATATTGGAGGACATGTTGCGAGCCTGTGTTATGGATTTTGAAGGCTCTTGGAATAAATATCTACCGTTGATAGAATTTTCTTACAACAACAGTTATCAGAGTACGATAGGGATGGCTCCCTATGAACTGTTATATGGTAGGAAATGTAGATCTCCCATCCACTGGGATGAGACAGGGGAGAGAAAGTACTTAGGTCCCGAGTCAGTGCAACGGACCAATGAGGCAATAGAGAAAATAAAAGCTAGAATGCTTACTTCACAGAGTAGACAGAAGAGTTACGCAGATCCGAAACGCAGAGATGTTGAGTTCCAAGTAGGGGACCATGTGTTTTTACGAGTGTCTCTAATGAAGGGGATCAAACGTTTCGGGAAAAGAGGCAAGTTATGCCCTAGATTTACAGGACCTTTCGAGATTCTCGAGAAGATAGGTCAAGTGGCATACCGATTAGCATTGCCTCAAGCTTTATCAGCAGTTCAGAACATATTCCATGTCTTGATGTTGAGAAAATACGTTTCAGATCCCTCTCATATACTCAGTTATGAGAGCCTAGAACTGCAGCCAGATATGTCTTATGAGGAACAGCCAGTGAAGATCCAGGATAGAAAGGATAAAATCCTTCAGAATAAGACCATAGCATTGGTCAAAGTTCTCTGGAGAAACAGTAAGGTGGAGGAAGCCACTTGGGAGCTAGAGTCAGATATGAGAGCTCAATATCCTGAGTTATTCAGGTTAGATTTCGGGGACAAAATCCTTTTAAGGGGGGGATAGTTGTAAAGACCGCTTAGTTTCATTTGGAAATTAGCAATTAATCATGTTTAATTATGAGATTATTTATATCTATTTAAATAATTATTTATACTGTTATTATTGAATTCTGAAATGCATTTTATGTCATTTAGTAGTTTTCATAATTTTGCATTTCCGGTGCCCGGTAACATGGAACTCGGTGTTTGGCTCAGTAAAATCACAATTTAGTATGTTAGTAGTTTGGGACGGTTTATTAGACATTGGGAATGTCAGGAATGGGTTTTGAAAATTCCTAGAACCGGAATTCCGGTTGGGCAACCGGTCTACCGGTTGGAGAAATTTCAAAAACCCTAGATTTCCTCGTTTTTATGTTATTTGGTGTATTGCCATGCTTTTTATCGATAGGGAAACTTTTAGTTCCTAGTTTAAGTCCCCGGGAAGTGATTTAGCGTATCACTTATAGTGTTGTGATTTTTATTGTTTAGGAGCATGTAATCCGCCGCGCAGATAGTTCCAGTCAGGTTGACCGGCACACCTGAATTCGGAATTGAGGTAAGATTAGTATAACAGTATGCATATGTAGATTACATGTTTAGCGTGCATGTTAGGAAGCCTGTTAGATTACATTAGATATGTATGTTGGCTTCAAACCATTCGACTATGTCACATCGGTATAGGCTGGAGTATGACCAGTATGACCGAGTATAGGCTGACACTGTATCACATCGGCACAGGCTAGAGTATGACTAGCAGCTGGAGTATGACCAGTGTGCCGAGTAAAGGCTGATACTTAGGTTGGTGGTTCTGTACTATTTGACGTATCACATCGGTACAGGCTAGAGTATGACTAGCAGCTGGAGTATGACCAGTTCGACCGAGTATAGGCTGATACCGTAACACATCGGTACAGCCGGAGTATGACCAAGAAATCGGAGTATGACCAGTTCGACCGAGTATAGGCTGTTACTTGTCAATAGTACCGTCCCTATGAACGTTCTGGACTCAGTATCGTGTTGGACACGGCAGTTAGGGTTATGGTCAGGGGTATGGGCGTCTGATCATGACCGGGATTTATGTATGAGTATTATTATGCTTTTCTTACTGAGTCTGTCGACTCACAGTGCTATGTTTATGTGTAGGTAAGGGCAAGGCCAGAGCTGATGGACCGTGAGCGAGCCGGTGAAGATTGTACATGTCGGGGCGGTTAGGCCTAGAGCGTACGATCATCGGGACAGTGAGACTATTTTTGTAATTAGTCGCTAGGCGACAAGTATTTTGTATAGACAGTAAACTTTTGTAAATGGTTTTGTAATCGGGATCCCGAGTATTTTGTATAAATATTTTACAAGTTTAATTAAAAAGCAAAAATTTTAATTAATCACGTTTTCCATAAACCTCGTTGATTAGCAACGAGCTGCACAGTATGTTTAAAAATCACGTAATACGCCTATGCCAGTTAGGGTCTTACAAATTTAATAAAATAAACTAATTTTAAAATAGATTTGGTTAGATAATTATTATTTTAGGAGTGAAATTGTAATATCCAGTTTAAAATAGTATTTAATTTTTTTGTTGGATATTAATTGTGAGAGGATAATTATCTCATTTATTTGTGTTGTTAGTGAGTTGATATTATTGCTTAGAGTAGTTGTACCAATTCTCTAACGAAAGTGAAAGTTGTATTAATTACGAAAGTAAAATATTATGATATTTTCATAAGTAGGTAATCGTTTAATTAAAGCCCGATATGAAAGTCCATTAAGTTTTTATAATATATTTATTAGATTTAATTAATTGTATAAGTGGTATTAAATAATATTATTATTTGATTAATTTTAGAAAAATCGTAAGTTTATAAAAATTTGCATTCCAGTGGCGTTGGAAAGATAATTCAAAGATCTATAAATTTTGTAAAAATAACTATATCATAATTCGTAATTTTTCTAGGTCAAAACTAACCCCTAAAGTTACGAGATTTAGAGCTTACAATTTAAATTTAAAAGTAAGATATTTGTTTATTTAATAATTTATCATATTATTATTGCTATTATGTTAATATTATTATTATTCATAAAACTAAACCTAATAAGAGTCAGAATAGTATAGGTTTCATTAACCCTAAAATTTATATCGTTCTATTCTTCCAACCTATCTGAGCAACACTAACCCTAAAATTTTCAAATCATCTTTCCATTACATCCTTAGCTAAATCTATACCACTCTTCACTCTCATCTTTGATCACCATTATCTTATGTCTATCGATCCAAGCAGCTTGATGTATTTGAGGTAGTAGTGACGAGATAATAAGTTTAAGCAGCGGGATTGGAGGTAAGGAAATTAGATAGTTTTGTTTGTGTTTATTTGCATAAATTTAAATTCTTTATGTATTGGAATATGGTTTATGCTTTGTTATTATGAATATGTATGTTGTACTGAGAATGTGTGGTATGGACACAATATGAGTTTATGAATTGATATACTGATTAGGGTTGTTTTGACTTGTATATGTTGTATGTTGCATTCATATATTGTGTGTTGTATACTGCAAGTTGTATGCTAACGTCTCAGGTAAAGTGAGGGACCATGGTGGGGTATGATACGGGGTAAGGCCGTTGAATGTAGAGATACCCTACCCTGCATTTTTCTGAGTCGTGTATGAGATTATTATGGTGGGGTATGATACGGGATAAGGCCACAGAATGTAGAGATACCCTACCCTACATTTGTTCGATTTGTGTATGACATTATTATGGTAAGGTATGATACAACGACAATGTTGTTCAATATATAGAGATACCTTATTCCATAGCAATGGTAGGGCTAAATGTGCCCAGGTTATTGTAGGGTTAGTTAAGCCTATGTTGTGTATGGAGTGGCTATGACACGCCACATTATGGTAAAGACATTATATGAATGAAATAATTATTATATGTTATTGCTATGATTGTGCTATGAGTATAATGTCAGGGTTGTGATCCCTACATATATGTAATGGTTTCGTTTAGTAAAAATATATGGTATATGATATAGCTTTCCATACCTAGAGTTATTTATGTTAAAATGATGAGCTAAGGTATATAATATTGTTAAGACTGGATACATTAATATTATAAAGAATCGTATTAATGTGAATTTTAAGATATGTTTAGTGTGTTGAATGCTATTGTATGTTAAGCATTTCTTTACTGGGCTTTTAGCTCACCCCCTTACTTTCCCCCTACAGGCAATAGATAGGGAACATTGAATGTAAGTTTGATGAGATGGGTCAGTTCTGGTATGTATACTGCGAGGGGCTATGGACGAGCAAACGGTCTAGAACGCTGATGGAGCCTTGGTTTTATTTTTTTATAGTAAAGTAATCTGAGCTCAGTGGGATGTTACAAATTTATTTATTTAATTTTTTTTTTGCACTCAACTACTTATTTTGTTTTTAATATGACTGATCATTCACCTTTTTGCATATTTATTGTAAAACCCATTGTGTATTTCCAAATAGCTTTGAATCTTTTTAATTAATGCACCAAAATTAGTATTTGTAAAATAAGGCAAACTATTAGGGCGTTACAAAAATAATAAATAAATAACAATTACCATAATTATATGTCAAAATATCTAAATTAAGCAATGTTCAAACTTCTACAAAAATATCTAAGTTATTAAAATATTTAAGATATGATTTATAAATTTCCAATAAGGAAAAAAAATGATATATATAGAATAATATCATTTTTAAACATATAATTTATAAATAATTAAATATTTAATAAAATAACAAACTTTTGAATTTTAAAATATTATGGTAAGTATATCTATAAAAATATCTATGTTAATTTCAAATTTATTAATTATTTAATTTGTCATATAAGATAATTTTAATATAATATATTAAATTAAAAGACAAAGTTATCTTTTAATTTAAAATATCTTAAATATCAAAATTTCTAATCTTATAATTAAATAATATATAAATATTAAAGAAGTTAACAAATTCTTAAATCTGACCATCATAGGAAATATTTAAAATTGGAAATATTCCAAAATGGAAATATTTAAAATTGGAAAAAAATTCCAAATTGAAAATATTTTAAAAGTGGAAATATTTTAAATTGGAAAAATAAATTTTGGGAAACAATCCCATAAAAAAAATTGGATTTTTGGGGAAAAAACCCAAAAAATCGCACTTGAAAGAATGCAGCCCAAGAGGCTGCACGCAGCCTCCTACGCGCGCGGAGAAGGAGTGAGGCGCCGAGAAACGTCAGCGTTTGCAGGGTCCCTGACCGAGAAAGCTCGGTCAGCTGTAGGGTGATGGGCGCGCGCGTGTGCCTAGCTCGTCCGAGTGCCTGGTGCACTCGATGCACCCACTCGACAGCCATGGCACCTAAATTTCAAAAATTCATAACTTTTCCAATTTTTATCGAAATTGAGTTCCGTAAAAAACAAAATTGCTTAATTTTTCACAAGAAATGCAAATAAAATATTTTCAAAAATAGAAAAAATACTTTTCATTGAAGAATTCGTACAACACAAACTTTCATCACATAAGCACATAAACCAACATGAAACCATCCAAATCAACACAAAACATATAAAACATTATTTTAATTCATATTACATGAAAGTAAATCATTACCATGGCTCTGGTGCCAGTTGTTGGAAATATTTTACCAGGATCTAGATTTACTACCAAGTATGTTTGATTAACATCCTAATATGAATTCTAAAACAATAAAATAAACACATATGAGTTCAAGAAAACCTTACATTGGGTGCAGCGGAATATTGTGACTCCTTCCATTCAGATCTCTAGCCCATGATTCCTTTCTGTAGCAGAGCAAAATCAAGATCTGAATCTGGATCTCCTTCTCTCCTTCTTTGATGTTGATTTTCTATAGTCTTACATACTATGATTGAGGTACCACTTGATGTGTGTAGGCACTACTCTATCACTCAAGGAATTTCGAAATCTAGAGAGGAAAAGAGAGAGAAAGTGGCGTGTAGGCTTTTTCTGAAGGAAACAATGTGCAAAGTTATAAGTTTGCTGAAGCTAATACTTTCTATTTATAAAATGCTATCTAGGTTTAGGTTAGAATTGTATGGCATTAAAATAATGAAAAAAATAAATGGCAAAGGCTTTGAATAGTGGGCGGTCATATAAGGAAATTGGGTCTTACTTTGCAACTTTCCCATTTTGTTATTTTTCATTCCCATTTTCTCAAAAATGCCAATTTTCCAATTTAACCATTTAAATGCCAATTCTAATTATTTAATAACTTAAATATAATTATTAAATAATATTGTCATTTAATATATTTATTAATTAAGACATATAAAGTCTCTTAATTAATAAATAAACCTAGAATCTCTTTTCTTTATAATTTCTCCCTTGGTTAGTGAAAATTCATAAAGTAGACATAGTCTAACTTTAGAATCATAATTGATTAATTAAAATCAATTAACTGAGTCTTACAAGCAGTATGATCTCAACTACTATGGGGACCATGGGCCTATATTTCCGAGCTTCCAATAAGTCGAACCGAATTTACCAAGTAAATTCCCTAACTTATTAATTCCTTATTGAATCCACACTTAGAACTTGGAATTGCACTCTCAGTCATATAGAACGCTCTATATGTTACAAGATATAGATACGTCATTAGTTATCCATTGTTATAATCCTAATTTGATCAACGACCTTCTAATAAATGATCTACATTGAATAGGCACTAAGCTATAGTTACACCTTCAATGTATTTTATCCTTAAAACACTTAGCTCCGTATAAATGATATTTCAGCGAAGTGAAATGAGATCTCCACCATTTATCTCTGTTTAGCCAAGCTCGAAGGATATCATCGTTTCACTTCTAAATTCCTATAGAAGTTATAGACTCCATATTTATGTTAGCGCTCCCACTCAATTATACTCTCATGTTCCCAAAATGTACGTATCACCCTGACCCAAAAGTAGGCTTAACTAACAAATCAAAGAACATGTATAGTACTCTTGATATCTAACCTAACCATATCAGGATTAAGATCATTTGATCTAGGATAAATGAGTGATATTTAATTGAATAGATATTACGGTAATTTTTAATATATCTAATCAAAGTTTAATATCGGTCCCTTCCGATGTATACTCCATACATCCGATACTGGTTAACTTTGCCAATGTCCTGGAAAGGACATAACACTTTTCCAAGGTGTAACAATACCTATCGCTGATTATACCATGTCAGTCTAAATCCAGTGTTCTGACAAATCAGGGAATAAACTTTTGAACATATAATTAAGATTATATTCCACTGTGCTGACAACACAATAATCATTAACAAATTCATATATTCTGGACTTAAATAGAATTCATACATTAGATACATAATCATGAAATAAATCATGTGAACCTTGCAACATAAAATGTTATTTCTGATCTTTATTAATAAGTAAATCTGATTATATTGAAATGGGTTTTATTTAGGTCACAAAACCCAACAGGGAGGCCTACATTCAAGCACCAAAGAATTTACTCTCCTTTTTGCAACAAAAAGCTAAGATTAGCTGGGTTAAGGTGGGAGATGACAACACTACTTTTTTTCATGCCAGTATCAAGGATAGGAGGAGGCAGAATAAAATACTCTCTATTGAATCCAAAGAGGGTATAAGGTATGAAGATCCAGAGCAAGTGACCAAAGCCTTTCTAGAGTTTTACAAAAGCCTCCTAGGGAAGAAAATGGAGAATAGGAAGAATGTTAAGAAATCCATCATGAGCCAAGGACCATTGGTAACAAGCAATCAGGCAGAGTTGTTGACTAGAGACATCACTAAAGAGGAAGTTAAAGGAGCTTTATTTGGGATTCCTGGATCTAAGGCCCCTGGGCAAGATGGCTACTCAAACTTTTTCTTCCAGGACAACTGGGAAACTATAGGAAAGGAACTTTATGCAGCTGTGGCATCCTCTCTCCAAACTTGCCAGATTCTTAAAGAGATAAACTCTACTGTAATCACTCTTCTCCCGAAGATGAAATGTCCAAACACGGTGAGTGACTATAGACCTATTGCGTGTTGTAATGTCATCCACACGGTAGCAACAAAGGTGATTTGCACTAGGCTAAAACAGATACTACCTAATCTAATTGCTCCGAACCAAGGAGGGTTTGTCTCTAGGAGATTCATTGCTCACAATATTATATGTCAAGCCTTAATCAGGCATTTTGGGAAGAAAACCACCAAACCAGGATGTGTGATTAAGCTTGACATTCAGAAGGCATATGATACACTTGATTGAGATTACTTGGAGGAAATCTTGCAAGCTTTTTTGTTTCCTAATCAGCTCATTAAGCTCATAATGAATTGTGTCAGAACTCCAAGATATTCCTTCATGTTCAATGGGACGATGCATGGGATACTTTGAGGCTGCCAGGGGGCTGAGGCAAGGAGATCATATGTCTCCTTTGCTTTTCCTCCTTGGTATGGAATACTTATCAAGACTCCTGAAAAAAGCAGGGAGCAAAGAGGAGTTTAAATACTTTCAGAGATGTAAAGATCTCAACCTTAACCACTTATGTTTTGTAGATGATGTGATTCTTTTCTGCCATCGAGATTTCAGAAGTATCTATTGCATGTTGCAAGCCTTGAAGTTGTTCTCTTGCTCTTCGGGATTAGAGTCGAGCCCTTCAAAATCTGCCATATACTGTTGTGGTATGGAAGAAAGAGAGACTCAAAGAGTGGTGGACATCTCAGGTTTTTGTAAGAAAGAGACTCCATTCAAATATCTTGGCATTCCTATATGTGCTAAGAGAATCTCAAGCAAAGAATGTGAAGTATTGGTAGAGAAAATGACAGCAAGAATTAGAGTTTGGAGTTCGAGCAATATTTCATATGCTGGCCGAGCTGTATTAATAAATTCAGTTCTTGTAGGGCTATTTGTAGCCAAATCGTGATATTGCCAAAGAAGATAATCAAGAAGATAGAAGCTATTTGTAGGGCTTATCTGTGGAAGGGCCATGGCATATCACAGGGTGCGGATTTGATTGCTTGGGATTCGATATGTCAATCAAAATCAACACGAGGAATAGGGTTCAGGAAAGTGGAAGATTGGAACTTGGCAGCCATGACCAAGTACATTTGGGCAATTGCAAATAAAGAAGATAACTTGTGGATCAAATGGGTACACAATGTGTACATCAAAGAGGAATATTGGTGGAGTTATCAAGCTCCACTACAAGCAAGTTGGTATTGGAAAAAGATAGTGATAGCCAAGGAAAAGCTTAAGCAATCTATGGAATTCACACAATTGATGAATGCAAGGAATTTCCAAATCTCCAAGGCCTATAGCTTGATCAATTCTGAAGGAGATAAAGTGCAATGGGCTCGGGTTGTTTGGAATAGAATGAACATGCCTCGACATAGCTCTTTGATGTGGATAACAGTGCAAAATAGGCTAAGAACAAGAGATAGACTATGCAAAATCAATCTAACAACTGAGGATGGATGCTTACTCTGTAGGAATGGCAAGGAAGACCTGGAACACTTGTTTTTCTACTGCAATATTGCAGCAGAATGTCTGGAACAGCTCAAGAAATGGCTTCGGCGGCAGGTGGTTTCAAGCTCTCTTCATGGGCTGGTGCGTAGGCTGCAGTTGCAACATTAGCATACAACATTTGGTAGGCAAGAAATGGGCTGTTATGGGAAGAAAAAAGAGTCCAAACCGATTGTATAGTGGACAAAACAAAAACAGAAATATTGTATAGAATCAAAAGGGTTTGGCCTAAAAAAGTTAGTGCTAAAAATAGAATATGGTTTGAAAGTTTGTAATAGAACACTTTCACTTGTTGTACAGGGATATTTCAAGTCTCTCCTTTGAGATGTTGTTAAGTTGTAATTGGTTATTGGAGCAATGATAATCTCGTTGATTCATCAAAAAAAAAATTAATAAATTTTAATATTACATAAATAAACTAATTAAAAAATTAAGATATTTTTATATGGTTAGAATATTTCTTAATAAAATAATAAAATAAAATAAGTTTGAAATTTTATGGTTTAGAAACCTTAAAATTTCTATTGAAACCTTAACTAACCACCTTTTCAAATTTCATGTTATTTTTGTCAAAATATAATTTTAATAAAAACATGTCTAATAAGACAAAACGTTAAACCTAACATATTCCTAATCTTATAATTTTAATTAATGAAATATATTTTGAAAATAACAAATTTGAAAAAAAAAAAAAAAAGATATGATATGGTTAGCAAAATTTTAAAATTAGTACAAGATTATTTTTAAAAAGATAATATTTTAATATCAAAGTAAGAAATTTAAAATTTAATAATAAAAAAATACCAGATCTTATAATTAAAATGAATAAAATAATGTAAAATTTCAAAATTAACCATAAGGCTATTTTTGTGAGAAATCAAATTTTCAAAATTCAAAGCCAACTAAGATCTAAAACTAATTTTAATTAATTAAAAAAAATAATAAATATTAGTTTATTCTAACAATTAGATTTTTAATTGAAAATTCAGATTCTACACAAAATTCTACCAAAAATTGGCTTTTGTTTCAATGAAAACTGATTTTTGAATTAAAAGTTATGACGAAAAAAATTTGAGGCACAGGGGTATGTAATGCATACTCCTGCGCGCGCAGAGATTAGTGAGCAGCCGAGAAACAAGGTTGCGTGCACCCTCAGTGACTGAGTAACCTCAGTGCATGCAGCCTCTTCAGACAGAGGCGTGACTGAGTGATCTCGACCATTTCTGCCTGAATGGGCGTGCGTCTCCGAGCGGTCCCAAGGGTCGTGGGCGCGTGTGTGACATTCAAATCGTGATATTTTCTTTCAACTTCAAAAAATCATATCTAATTCATAAAAAATCCAAATTATGTTCTGTAAAAGCCTAAATTTATTAATTTTTTGTCTACTTTCCAGTAAAAATAATTCTAGATCGAAACAGAAAATATTTCAGTAACAGACATTGCCATTTCTAAACTATCATCAAATAAGCACATAAACAAAATGAAACCATCCAAATCAATGCAAATAATCATTTTAATTCATATTTCATGAAAGTAAATCATTACCATGGCTCTTAGGCCATTTGTTGGAATACATTTCACCAGGATCTAGATTTAGTAACAAATATGTTTCATTAACATCCTAATATGAATTTCTAAAACAACGAAATTAAACACATATAAAGTTTAGAAAACCTTACATTGGGTGCAGCGGAATAATATGTCTCCTTCCACTCAGATCTCTAACCCTTGTATCATTTCTGTCGCAGAGTATCACCAAGATCTGACTCCGAATGCCCTTCTCTTCAGTTTGGATTCTTCTCAATCTTCGAGACTATGATTGAGATACCACTTGATGTGTATGGGCACTTACTCTATCACTCAACGTTTCAAAAAATTGAAGAAGCAAAGAGGGAGAGAGAGGTTCAACTATAGAAGGATAGTGAATAGCTCAATTTTTCTGAAGGCAAAAATTTCTAATTTTCAATTTCTTTTTAATTGTGTGCCATCACTATCTATTTATAGGTAACCACTAGGTTTAGGTTAGGAATTACTTGGCATTCAAATAATGAAAATCTTAATTGGAAAAAACACCATTAAGTGGCCGGCCATTGGGTTAATGGGCCCCACTTGGTATGTTGCAATTTTGACAATTTTCATTTCTATTTTCTCAAAAACGCCAATTTTCCAATTCTAAGCATTTAAATGCCAAAACTAATTATTTGATAACTAAAATAAATTATTAAATAATATTTTCATTTAATATAATTATTAATTAGACATAACAAAGTCTTCCAATTAATAAATAAAACATATAATCTCTTTTCTTCACAATTTAGTCCTTGCTTAGTGAAAATTCATAAACTAGACATAGTCTAATTTTAGAATTATAATTGATTAATTAGAATCAATTATTTGAGTCTTACAAGCAGTATGATCTCTACTAGAATGGGTACCATGGGCCTATATAACTAAGCTTCCAATAAGCTGAACCAGAATTTACCAAGTAAATTCCTTAACTTATTAATTCCTTGTTGCATCCACTCTTAGAACATAGAATTGCACTCTCAGTCATATAGAACGTCCTATATGTTCCACCATATAGATACGCTATCATTTTTAACCATCATTATAATCTAAACAATCAAAGAACCTCTATATATATGATTTACACCGAGTAGGGACAAATTTACCATTTCACCCTTTAATGTATTTTGATCCTTAAAACACTTAGCTACCTGTAAATGATGTTTCAGTAAACTAAAATATAATCACTGAAACAAGAGCTCTTCCATTTACATCTATTTAGCCAAGCTCGAAGGAAATCATCATTTAACTTCTAAATACCTATAGAAGCAATAGATTCCATATTTATGTTTAGCGCTCCCACTCAATCATACTATCATGTTCCCAAAATATACGTATCACCCTGACCCAAAAATAAGCTTAACTAACAAATCAAAGAACATGAATAGCACTCCTGAGTTTGAGCCTAAGCATATCAGGATTAAGATCTTTTGATCTAAGATCAACTAGTTATATTGACTTGGAAAGAGACAACGGTAAGTATTATAATATCTTAACTAAGATCAATATCGGTCCAGTCCAATGTATACTCCATACATTCGAACCTAGTATACTTTGCCAATGTTCTGGAAAGAACATAACACTAATGCAAAGTGAAAGTACACTTCATCGGTGATTATCACATCAGTGTAAATCCAATGTACTGATGAAACAGGGACTTTGTCTTTCAAATCATATAATCAAAATCACATTCCACTGTGTTGACATCACTGTAATTGCGAATGACTATATGTTCTGGACTTAACAAATTTTTGTATATATATCTATTAAACTATAAACATGTAAACATATATAAATGACTTCTATTCTTCTATTGATAGAAAATAAGATTAGATTGTAATGGGTTTTATTTAGGGCATAAAATCCCCGCAGAGGCACCCTATCTACCACTGTTATGCAAGATTTCTTAGTTGTCGACCTGCCATCGGCTTACAACATATTGTTGGGTTGTCCAGCACTGATTGGACTAGGGGCAGTCAGTTAGATCAAGCACCTATCCTTGAAATTCCAAACACCAGAAGGAGTGGGAGTGGTGCGGGGCGACCAGATGTTGGCTCGCGATTGCTATCGCATAGAGTAATTGAGGAGTTGGAAGAGGTTATCCTCAACCCAGGAAATCCCACCAAATGTTTATACATTAGGAAGAACCTGGACGAGTATCTCGAATAGCAACTAAAAAGTTTTCTGAAGGCAAACTAGGATCAGTTCGCCATGAGCCATGGAGATATGATAGGGATCAACCCTAATATTATCTGCCATCATTTAAATATTGATCCAAACTACCCAACGAAGAGACAGAAAAGGACACCCTTGGATTCCGAGAGGTAAAGGGCCCTAAAATAGGAAGTTTACGGGTTGTTAGTCAACGACTGTATACGCGAGGTGTTTTATCCCTCATGGATAGCCAATTCTGTTCTCGTCCCGAAGCCTAACGAAACTTGGAGAATTTGTATTGATTTCTCTGATCTGAATAAGGCGTGCCCAAAAGATTATTTTCCACTTCCCAGGATGGACCAGTTAGTGGATGCAACTGCTGGGCACGAGCTTATGTCATTTATGGACGCATATTCTGGATATAACCAGATAAAAATATATGTCACAGATCAGGAACATATAAGCTTAGTAACCAGCATGGGACTCTATTGTTATAAAGTCATGTCGTTTGGACTGAAGAACGCTGGGGCAACGTATCAGCAATTAGTGAACGAAATGTTTGCAAACTAACTTGGGCGAAACATGGTGGTTTACGTCGATGATATGTTGGTAAAATCAATAAAAAGTAGGGATCATACCTCATACCTCGCGGAATGCTTTAAGATATTAAAGAAGTAAAGGATGAAGCTAAACCCGAAAAAATGTTCTTTTGGAGTTTCCTCAAGAACGTTTTTAGGATTCATAGTTAATGCGAGGGGTATTGAAGTAAATCCTGAAAAAATCAAGGCATTAATAGACATGTCCTCACCGGCAAAGCCTAAGGAAGTACAATCCATGGCAGGAAGAATGGCTACACTTAACAGATTCATTTCAAAGTCAACTGATAAGTGTGTGCTGTTCTTCAATATATTGCGAGGCAACAAAAAATTCGAGTGGGCAAAAGAGTGTGAAGAGGCTTTTCAGAACATGAAAAGGCATCTAGCGATGCCTCAAGTTTTGGCAAAACCAATAACTAGAGAAACGTTGTTCTCTATTTAGCCATCTCGGAAGATGCGATTACTGCAGCTATAGTCCGAGAGGAGGGCAAGCACCAAAACCTATTGACTATGTATGTAAAAGGTTAATAGGGGTAGAATCCAGATATCCCCCTCTAGAAAAACTCGAATTGTGCCTAGTCCATGCGTCTCGTTAAATACGACCATACTTCCAGGCACACCCCACAAAAGTGTTGACCGATCAGCCCTTGAGACAAGTTTTATCGAAACTAGATGCTTCTGGAAGATTGATAAAATGGTCGATTAAACTGGGGAAGTTTGACATAACATACAATCCTCGAACATCCATCAAGGGCCAAGCTTTGGCTAACTTCTTGATAGAATGTATAACTCTAGAAGAAATTCCACCTGTACAGTGAGACACGGAAACTTAGAAGTTATACGTGGATGGAGCATCCAACGAACAGGGTTCGGCTGCATCGGTAATACTAATATTACCATAAGGGTTTAAAGTTCACTATTGACGAATCAAATAACGAGGCTGAGTATGAAGCCTTGATTGCCGGCTTAAAGATAACTGAGGCATTGAATGTCAAAAACCTCATATGTCGTAGTGATTCGTAGCCTATTATGAACAAGTCCTCGGGGAATACAAGGCCAAAGGATTAAAAATGGCGAGGTATTTAGAGAAAGTTCGGAAGAACTTGGAAAGATTTGATTACTTTAAAATCAAACAAATTCCAAGAGAACATAACTCCAACACCGATGCCTTAGCAAAACTAGCCTCGCGGAATTACTTGGGTGAATTGAACTGTGTTCCAGTAGAGATGATGAAAGAGCTAAGTATATGTGAAACTGAATACGTCGAGATGATAGACAACTCTCCTACATGGATGACTCCTATTATCAATTATTTACTCGACGGGAAACTTCCAAATGACAAAAACAAAGCACAAAAACTATTCTATTCAATGCCTCGCTACATAATGATTGAAGGCAAACTATATAGAAGAGGGTACTCGATGCCCCTACTTCGGTGTGTTCTCCTTGCAGAAGCAAATGAAATCATCAGAGAGATTCATGAAGGCTTCTGCGGGGATCATGCGAGCTGGCAAAGTTTGTCTATAAAGATCATTAAACAAGGATACTACTGGCCAACGGTCAATAAGGACACACACGAGTTTGTCAAGAAATGTTACAAGTGTTAGAGGTTTTCACATATACCTCCCGTGCCGCCAACGAAACTAAGAATGATGACCTTTCCCTACCCATTTTCTATATGGGGAATTGACCTAATTGGGGCATTACCTACTGGGCGAGGACAAGCTAAGTATACGGTAGTAGCAGTCGACTTGCTCACTAAATTGACGGAGGCTGAGCCTCTTGTTTCCATAACCGGCAAGTAAGTCCTTGACTTTGTCATGAAGAACATTATCAGTAAGTTTGGAATTCCCATGAATATAGTATCCGATAATGGAACCCAATTTGATGGCGACTTGTTCACTGAATTCTGCGAGAGTAACAAAATTATCAAAAGCTTCTCGTCAGTATCCAGGCCTCAGGCAAATGGACAAGTGGAAGCTGTTAATGAAAAATTAAAGGATACTATTAAGAAGAAGTTAGATGCCGCCAAAGGCAGATGTGTTGACAAGCTCCCTCAGGTACTCTGGGCCCACAAAACTACAGAGAAGATAGCGACGGGACACATTCCTTTCTCGCTAGTATTTGGCTCGGAAGTAATGCAGCCTGTTGAGGTGAACATATCAACTCATAGAAGAGAGTTATATAATCAAGAAGAAAACTAGGAACTTTTGAAATGGTCTTTGGATCTACTTGAGGAAAAACAAACTGAGATGCAAATCTCCAACGCAGCATACCAACACGGAGTTACAAGATACTTCAACAAAAAAAATCAAGAAAAGACTATTCAATGTTGGAGACTTGGTGCTAAGATGAGTCTTTGCAAATACGAGAGATGCATCTGCAGGAGTGTTGAACCCGAATTGGGATGGTCCATATGTCATCGAATCAGTAGTTGGAGTTGGAGTTTATAAATTGGCTCGACTCAACAACTAGCTAATAAAGAACTATTGGAACGTGGAACATTTGCTACCGTACTACAAATAAATAGATGATGTAAACTTACAATTTTAGTTATGAATAAAGAGAATCATTTATATTAAGTAATTACAAAGTTTTATTCCTTAAAACTTACTTAAGGGGTAATTATGTATGATTAACCAAAATTCATCTAGAAATACATGGTATAATGCGAACCCGCCATTTCAAAACATTTTTGAAATTCAAAGGTTCTCGACTAAACCGCTTTGACGAAACTGGAGTCGAACTGTTATAGCTCCCTGACCAAACCTTTTTGACGATAGAGGGGTCAAATTGTTATAACATCTTGATAAAACCTTTTTGAGGAAGAAGGGATCAAACAATAATAATTTTTGGTTGAAAACCTATCTGACGGGAAAGGAAAATCAAAAGTTATCACTCGTGTATAAAACGGAATACTAACGGTTCTTGAGAGCTAGGAAAATGCTAAACGAGGCATTGCGACGTCTAGATAAAAGTACTTGAACCTAGAAAATGGATAGTTAAAATAACTATTCATACGAGCAAATTAAAAATATACAAAGTGATAAAATCATTAAAGTATATTTTAGTTTGCGTAAGGCAGATTATAACTGCTATAGCGAGGCAGAATTGACAACTGCTCGAAAATCAAAAGGTTCGGTAGATCACTAACTACTTAAACTGGAAGATTACGAGCAATGGAAAAACCCAAAAGTACTGTACATTTGATCAAAATATAGTTCTTTACATTGTGAATAAAAATGCAAGCAAACACAATTGTATTAAGTTCGAATGAATATAGTACAAGGCATTTAAGATAGAAAAAAAAAACCAAAGCTGGGTTACAAACTAGTCTTTACGAAAATGCCACTAGGGGCAAACCATTAAGTGATCCTCCTAAACAAAGGATGAGAGGGGAAGTCGGTAAACTCGAGAAAGATTGGCGACACTTAGCTCAAGAAAGATCGTCTGCATATAGAGAGCCTTTGCACAGACCCCATTCTCATCATCAGATCCCATTTCTTGAAGCGGAGACATCTTTCCCAGCCTCAAGAAATTCCTCGATACCAGAAAGAGGTTGGCGCAAGGGTCTTCTGGTATAGGTTTGGATCTGTGGTTGGCTAGATTCTCTGATAGAAACCACGCCAACTTCTGTCCTGGGTCCATTAAAAACCATGCCAATTTTCTTCCAGGATTCCATGTCAGCCTGAGGAGGACCTCTAAGATCGCTCACAAGATCTATGTCTATTCTTGTGGAGACAAAGAAAAAGAGGTCAGTGGAGTAAAAAAATTATAATAATAAATATAATGATCCGACTCAGATCACCAATTACAGGGGATAATACTCACCCTCCATATTCACTTGTGATAATCACGCATAATGATCTATGGGGCTCCTTTGATTTGGATTGTTCGGAAGCTCCTTAGCCTTGGAATCTACCGTTTCTGGTTCCAATTGAGGTTTGAAGTCCTCGGGAACGGATGGAGAAGGAAAATGGTTGGTGTATCTAGAAGTTATAAATTTAGGGGAGTGAACTTCTGAATTCAGAGGGGACATTCTAGCATGAAAGAGATGATCCATTCTCAAGATGGATCTTACCAAAAAAGTCACAAGTTTGTGAAAAATGATAAGCTTCAGCCGCCCTTTTATACACAAAGTCCAGTGACAAGAAAGCTAAGGATCGAGAAATCTAACGGTCAGTAGTAAGGCAGAATATGAAGAGACAATTCATAATGACCCTCGAAACCGTACAACCGCCAGAATCAAAGGACACATTTTTTCCATGAAGGGATTTTGACGAAAATGCTCTCTGTAATTATTAAAAAGCACTTTTTACTAAAAAAAAATTTTAAGGGCAATTGTCATACTCGAAATTTGGTTGCCTTCTCAATAGAGGACATGTGTCAAGATAAAAGGAATATGGATTGATACAATCGCTTTTTATGGAATAACTCATTAATTACATAAGTATCAGAGTATATTTGTAACCTGCTGACTGAAAGGTCTTAGGCGAGGAATCAATATACAAACTAGTGCTCAATATATTAGCGAGAAACTATATGTTGCTAAATGCGAATAGCGAGGCATCAAGGAAAGCGATACATATCAACTGCGGAAGCCCTTAGTGTATAATGCACAAACTAAGTGTAACAATCGGATCAGCTCGAAGCCAAATAAGCGACGTGACCGTCTCACTATGGGAAGACTTCCTATAACTTCATCCAGTTACGTCAACGAAGCTAACATTCAAATGAGCTTCGAACAACTCTTTGTAAATAAGAACTATAATCGTCAAGAGACATGCAACGTCGTCCTTGGAAGGAAAAATGGCCCCAACACGCTATGGAGATCACTGGAACTAAGCTTCTATGGACACATCTCCAAATACATTAATTAAAGACATGTTTAAAACGCGATCATTTTTTACCCAATAAAAGCGGGAAACTCACAGCTATATGATTTTCAAATTATAACCACATTTACACTACTTGATATGTAATCAAATCCCATAATTTGAGGGAATAATTGCTGTAAAGATTACAGTAAACTTTGTGATTAACTGCTCAATATATTATTATAAATCGTGGCAAGCAAGATGAAAAGGGGGACAAAAAAACTCATACAAAGGAGGCCCTGAAAAATAATCAAAAATCTGAATAAGATTGACTCGTGGACTATGCAGAATTTTAACTACAAATCCACGTAAAAAACCTTGTGTGTTCATACTTTTATTTTTATAGCTTACAATCGGAAAATAAAGAAATAGTTAATATATTCAAGATAATTACGTATTTATGATCGATATATTTCTCGAAATAAACGAAAAAGAAACGAAAGACGAAACATAAATCATTCTGAGTGTTAAAGAAAATTTGCGTTAACAGATGTTCTCTCTGACCGAGATAAGGAGTTGATTTGGCATGTACTGACTAGTGAAAATGGCCAAGGATCGTGGTTTTGGTCTAAGGAAAGAACCGACCTGTTCTCTGTTAAATCAACATATAATATGCTGCAAAAATGGAGAGGGAATTGGAGTGGCAGTGAGAATGTAGGCTTTTAGAGTCATTTATGGCAGTTGAAAGTACCTCCAAAAGATCTAAACTTTCTTTGGAGAGCTTGTTCTAACAATCTTCCAACATGTTTTCCGTTATTAGGAAGAGAAGTGAATATTGACCCTACTTGTCCTGTTTGCAAAAGTGCTCCTGAAACTATGTTTCACATCCTTGTTAGATGTCCCTTTGCTCAAAATAGTTGGAGGTTCTCGGGTTGCAGTACTCGGTGTTGTTGCTATGGTGTTCTCGAGCTGGTTTGATGAAGGATTAAGACAATGGACAACAAGTGAAGCTATTGAAGCAGCTATGATTTGTTGGTCGATATGGCATCACCGAAACTAGCTGGTTTGGAATGCTAAACAGACGACTATTGATGATGTAATTTTGTTAGCTAAGCTAAGCTTTGAGGATTGGGGTAATGCTCAAAAGATTTCAATAATTACCAACCTTGCATCTCAGCCGGTTGAGATTGAGCATTGGACGACACCGATGTATCCTCAGATCAAAGTTAATATTGATGGAGCTATTTTCATTGATAGCAGCCGTTTTGGCTTTGGTTGTGTGGCTGGGGATTCTCTTGGTGTTGTTGTGGAATGAAAGTGTGGTAAGAGAGAGGGTATATTTCATCCACTCTTTGTTCAAGCTTTGAGCATCAAGGATGCGCTAAGTTTGATTAAAGATCATTGATGGACGGATGTGGTACTTGAATCTGATTGCCTTACTTTGGTTGTAGATTTGAACAATAACAAAAACATGGTCTCTCCTTATGGTTGTGTACTTTTTGATTGTAAGGCTATTATTAATAGCTTTTGCTCTTTTACTTTGAATTTTGTCAAGCGGTCTCCTAATAAGGTGGCGCATATGTTAGCGTAATCTTCTCGTTTTGAGTCAGATTATAGTTTTTATTTGAATAATCTTCCTGGTTATGTTTCATCCTCAAGCTTGGATGAGATTTCTTAATAAAACGCCGATTTTATTCAAAAAAATAAATGTAAAAAGTTGTTAAACATATTTTTGAGTGGCAAAAAAATAAATAAAAGTGATATTTATTGTTGTATAAAATATAGCCCCATACTAAATTTTTTATTAAATTTGATACAATTTCTAGTATGTGTTAAATTTAAATTATATTATACATCACTATTAAAAATTAATTTTATCAACATGGACTAAAAAAAATGAATTTACACTATTTTTAATTTTTTATAGCATTTTATTAGACATGGTCTTAGGGGTCTCTCGACTCCCACGAAGGACTTTTCTCATTAAAAATATACAATGATATAATTTTGCCAGTAACTTTTACAGAATAGAGAGAAACAAAATTGAAAAGAGAAAATGAAAAATATATAGACATTATTATAGCCCTTATTTTTTGGATGCTAATTATAACTCTTTCTTGAACAGTGTTCTATATATAAAATGTTACAAGTTACAACACCTATATATTGCTGACATGAATTTATCTAATTTCTGTACCAATAAAAGAATAAGTATAGTTACCTACAATCCTTGTTTTTTTCTTTTTTTTTTTTTTTGTATATATAATGTATGGCGTAATATTGAATATCTCAGCATAAGAAAATTCATATGTAAGTGTCGTGTTTGAATTTCAATCACAAGGAAAAGCCAACAAACTATCCAAGTAATCACTCCCCAAATCTTGAAACTCAAACACATCAAAGTGATTATCACCATTCTGATCATGATGATGACTTGCCTTTGATCTCCTGATAGCTGGCTCTTGATCATTGTTCAATTTCATCATCTTATGATCATTATTGTTGATTTGATTTTCCCACTCCCTCAATGATCTCTTCCTGCAGAGCTTATCAAAATCATCGTTATTTCTACAAATAGTAGTTGTACTCAGAGTGGTATTACTGTTAGAATAATCAAGTCCCATAGCCTTTTTAACCGTCTCAAGTGGAAAGTTAAGGTAAGCTTTGGCGCCTCTGATTCTCAAAGCGGCCTTATCATAAGCCAAGGCAGCATCTTCAGCGGTCTCAAACGTCCCTAGCCAAACCCGAGCCCCATTTCTCGACGAGTCTCTAATCTCCGCCGCGTACTTTCCCCACGGCCGCCTCCTCACTCCCCTATAGTGCCTTGTGGTGGCCACCGCCATGGCTGTCCTCTTCTTTGTCCTCTGATCATTGTTCTCAGTATTATCATTGGCAGTACTATTTCCTGTCGAAGGGTGCTGTTGACTTTGATCATTATGAGGATGTGAAATACTTGAAGGATCAACTATGATACTGTCAAGGAGTTCTTCCCAAGTCTCAGCTCCCATTGAAATCCACCTCCCTAGACTTGGCAGCCTTTGTAGAATTTCCATCGACTCTTCTTTCCCATCAAGATGAGGCAATTCGTCCCAACTTTTGGATAGTATCTTTCCTTCATTTACTTCATTGCCACTGATAAAACTTGCCCAAACGTTCTCTAGAATAGCTTCAGATTTTTGACCTCTAAGTATAGCCATTATTCTCTTTAAAAAACACCCTCACAAACTCTTATACGAAAAAAGTTTATATAAATGATAAGGTCAAGTATGCGTAATAATCTGATGACAGCTCAGATATTTGGTTTTTTCCTAAATTATGAATAGGAACATAATTGGAAACTTGTGTTTGAATTCATTAGCTGAATTCATGGGGAAATTTTGGATTGGAATGTTAAGAAAAGAGGTGGGGATGCTTTTGTTTATAATATCCAATTTTGACTTGTGTGCTTCTAGTAATCATTTCTGGGGCTTTCTCAATGTTGATTCTATGTACCTCTAATATTTTAATTTGCATAAGCTTTCCCTTCAATTCATCTGTAAATACAACATAAAAACAGATGGAATGAGTAGAATCGAAAGGTGTGCATGGCTTCAATTATAAGTTGGACTTTTATATTGCATATCTTTGTTTTAATTAACTATATTGGTAGTTATCTTGATCATGACAATTTAAATAGATTATTAGAATATATATATATCTAAAATTTTTTATTAATATTAATATTTATGCATATAAAAACTAATTTAAAGTTGGTATAAGTTTTTGTTTTCCAAAAAAAAAAATTTGTATAATTTTTTAAACCTAGAATAAATAATATTAATATTTATATATATTTAAATTAGTGTAAAAAAAATAATATTAATATTTATATATTTATAAAATTAAACCTACTAACACCGTTAAATTAATTAATAGATCAATATTCCTATATTCTTAATAATTAGCCACATTTTATATTAAAGATGTAATGATATATATATACTAAATATTAGAATATGTTTGCTTATAATTGTTATTGGTTAATTATTAATTTAAATAATCATCAAAACATAAAATCTAATCTTTAAAAACAATAATTGTTGATACTTCTAAATTAAATTTAAATATTTAAAAAATAATTAATTAATTATGTTACCGGTATTAATTTTAACTGCTAAAAAAAATAATTAAAAAAATGGTCAAATAATCACATTTAAATCGGTGTTATCGTGTTTATAGTTGCAATATTCTGTAGATGTGAATGAGGTTTTCGACGGGATTATTCAATATTATAAATTATTACCAATGATGCTAAAATTTGCTTGATTTTTGAGAGAGAGAAGAGAGAGAGAGAGAGAGAGAGAGAGAGAGAGAGAGAGAGAGAGAGAGAGAGAGAGAGAGAGTACATTTGATTTCTTCAGAGATACATTAACTAATATAACACATATTTAAAACTACCTTTTCTTGTTCCCAATGGAGATTCCGGGTCTTAATGTTTTAAACGTAAAGGGCCCGTTTGGTACGCAGGACTGGATTGGATTAGACAGGCTAATTTGTCCAATCCAGTGTTTGGGCATGTTACAAGTCTGGATAACTAATCCAGTTAACCTCATCTGTCTGGGATTATTTATCCCATCCAGCAGGGTGGGATAAATAATCCCATGCAGGTGAGATTTTTTTTTTATCGTTTTTTTAATTTAAATTTTATTAATATATTTTAAATTTAATAAGAATTTAAAGGAAATAATTATCACACATTTATTTATACATTTTTTTTATCAAAAACTTATTCATTAAAATTAGTGAAAATGTATAATTTTGAATTATTATACATAAGTTTTTAAAATTTAAAATATTATTAATTAAATAATAGTTACTTAAATTGATTCTAAGAAAAAAATATGACAATAAAATTATATATTATTTTGAAATTACTAAAAAATTTATATAAATATTTTAAAAAATTAATATTTATATTAAATTAGTGTTTAAGATAAACAATTTTATATTATTCAAGTATTTTTATTTTACTATTCTAATTATTTATTAAATAAAAAATATGACAAAATATTTTATTATATATTTATGATATATTCTTAATTATATATGATATATTATTTTTTTGCTACGAATTATTTATATTTATTTATTATTATATATTTTAATTTATTATTATATATTTTTATTTAATTTAAGTTTTTTTTTTCTAAAAGAAAATAAATAAAATAGTCCAGTCCATTCTTAAACCAAACACAGGATTACTTTCAGCATTATCCAATCTTGTCCAGTCCAGTCCAATCCTTTTCAGTCCAATCCAGTCCAATCCTGCGTACCAAACGGGCCCAAAAGGTAACATTACACCTTTGATCAGACATTCCATTCTTCGCTGGCTGCACTCAACGCTTGAGTAAAAACATCATATTATAGTACTAGAAATATGTACACGATCAAAATGGGATTTCATCACAACAAAATGTCATATGAACCATATTGTCCCAATGTCATATTATTGCAATAATAATGTTTGTATATTAAGGTAGTTTTCCCTAACAATGAGATTAATTAGACAACTTCAGTTCCTAACTTAATTTCAATAATCAGACAATAACTTTGAATTATATATATGCCACTTTGTTGGACCACCACTACCAATTTTATTTTTTGATACATTCTTAAGAGGTTTTGTACAAATAAAGTAGCCATCACACTTATATTCAGGGCTATTCTTAATTTTTCCAATGTGAAATTTGGGTTAATACCCTAATACTAATTGATTTTTACAAATTAATTAAATTTTTGTAAGAGCTAAAATGCAAAATGGTCTTAAATCTAACAATTAAGTTAATAAATGTCTCTTTTTATAAAAAAAATTAACAAAAAGTCCCTTTAATTAAAATTTTGATGATAAAATTACAATTATAACCTTGGATAATTGACCCTAGTTTTCTACTGTCGTGTCTAGACCATATGATTTCTTTTTTCTCTCTCGACACAGTATATCATGAAGGAAAGGAAAAAATAAAGTACATTAGTTTAGTTTTTTTTCGTATATTTATATTTTCTATGGTATATTATTTTTATGTGATATAGAATACTTGAATGAAAGGAAGAACGTAAAAACTACGAATGGAATATTAGTTTAATTTTCTGGTATATTTAATTTTGTATTGTGATATATCTTTATTATGTACTATGATATATTAAGAAATAAAAACTTTTAAGAGTTTTATAGTATTTTCAATTTGTGGTATAATATTTTAAAGTGTTTGGTATAGTTATTTTGCACAATCATATTTCATTTTTATGTTCAATAGTATATGAAAAAAATTAAAAGGTAGTATATTAGTTTATGATTGTGTTATATTATTTTAATGTCCTATAGTATATAATGAACGAATGACGAAAATTAAAAAAAAATATGGAATATTAGTTTAAGTTTGATGTATAGTTGTATTTCACTACGAAATATTATCTTTATGTTTATTGGTATATCATGAAGGAAAGAAAAAAAAAAACATGTGGATATAATTTTTTTTAATTCATTATATTAATTTTTCATTATAGTATTTCTGCTTATGGTTGTAGTATATAGTTTTTGTATGCTATTATGTATATTTTGGGAAAAAAATTTCATTTAATAGTATATTAGTTTAAGTTTGTGGTATATTTTTAATGATTTTAGGTATATCGTTTGTATATGATATGATATATCGTGAGAGAAAGAAAGAAAAAAAATTGAATGTTAGTTTAAATTTGACGCGCATATATAATTTTCACTACATTATATATATTATGTATTACATTATCTCATTAAAAAAACAAATAAAAGACCAACAAAAAAGAAATTTATAAAAAATTTAAGCTCGTGGTATATTAATTTTACACTATGAGATATCCATGTAATCTACAAAAATTGCTGATGTATATCAAACAAGAAAAATAAAGAAAAAACTTAAAAAATTGTAATTATTTGAATAAATACATATCTTAATATGACGAATGAAATAAAGAAAGAAAGAAAAAACTAAAGATTGGTATTCTTTGATTAAAAATATATGTATGCTATGCAACAAAATTAATATACAATCCAAGTTTTTCTATTTTATTTTTTAAATGGTATACCATAGTACAGAAAATATATATACCATACACTACTACAAAAATAAGTTTTCCCAACATTTTTAAATACTCATTTAAAGTATTCATGTCAGTTTCTATAACCGTCGCCTATACGACCGTCGTAAAACAGGCATAATAGGCGATGGTTCAAAACCGTCGCTAATGTGGGTTTCCCGACGATTTAAAACCGTCGCCTGTCGCCTATACCCTGTTATAGGCGACGATTTTAAACTGTCGGGAATGTTAAAAAAAAAAAGAATACAGATTTTTCTGCCATTAGTTAGCTTTATAATTTTATCTAAATTAAAATAAAATAACTAATAAATTTTGTTACAATAACAACTAACTTTAAAACACATTAAATTTATACAATAACAAAATAAATAAACATAATAAATAAAAAAGTATATGTAAATAAATAAATGTATTTATAGCGAACTCGGAGAGAGAGAAAGAGACAGACGGGAGGTGGTGGTGGTCCGATGTATGAGACGAAGATGAGAGGGATACCGACGGGAGGTGGTGGTGGTCCAACGTATGCGACAAAGAGTAGAGGGAGACCTTCGGGAGGAGGGGTGGGTGGAGATCGATGGACGAGAGAGACAAGAAGAAAGGCAGATCGAGAGAGGGAGGAAGATGGCGAGAGAGGGGCACGATGGTGGGGAGGCGTGGTTGGGGTTGTTGAGAGTTAAGATTTTTGTTTTAGGGTGTGGGAAATAGAGAAGAAATAGGTGAGAAGATATAGGTGGGCATCTGGGAAATAGAAAAAAAGAGTAGGTGAGCACGTGCGAAATGTGGCAAGAAGTAGGTGATGATTTTTTAATGCACCCTTATAGGCGATGGTTTTAAACGGTCGCCTATAAGGTTCCATTAAAAAATCGCATTTTATTAAAAAAGCATCACCTATTTTGTTTACTACAATTTTAAACCGTTGGGAATACTAAATTTTCTCGACCATTTTAAGTAGGACTTAATTTTTTAAGTGACGGTCCCCAAAAAAAAATCATTTTTAGGACCGTCGCGAATTTGGATATTTGTAGTAGTGATAATACAAAATGTATATACTACCGTCAGAAAAAATTGACTGAGACTTTGGTCGTTGTTTGGGGGTAATCATTGTAATTTGGAGATGTGAGAAAACTAGAAGAAGAAGAAATGAGCAGACCTTTGTGTTGGAAATAATTTACCAGGATCTAGACTTACTACCATGTATGTTTCATTAACATCCTAATATGAATTCTAAAACAATGAAATAAACACATAAGAGTTTAAGAAAACCTTACATTTGGGGCAGCGGAATATAATGACTCCTTCCGTTCAGATCTCTAGCCCTTGATTCCTTTCTGTAGCAGAACATAATCAAGATCTGAACCTGGATCTCTTTCTCTCCTTCCTTTGATGTTGATTCTCCTTCTTGTTGTTTGGATTCTTCATAGTCTTACACACTATGATTGAGATACTACTTGATGTGTGTGGGTTCTACTTTATCACTCAAGGTATTTCGAAATTTAAGAGAAGAAAAGAGAAGAGAGGGGTTGTTGGAAATATTTTACCAGGATCTAGATTTACTACCAAGTATGTTTGATTAACATCCTAATATGAATTCTAAAACAATGAAATAAACACATAAGAGTTTAAGAAAGCCTTACATTGGGTGCAGCGAAATATTATGACTACTTCCATTCAGATCTCTAGCCCTTGATTCCTTTCTGTAGCAGAGCATTATCAAGATCTGAATCTGGATCTCTTTCTCTCCTTCTTTGATGCTGATTTTCCACAGTCTTACATACTATGATTGAGGTAACACTTGATGTGTGTTGGCACTACTCTATCACTCAAGGGAATTTCGAAATTTGAGAGAAGAAAAGAGAGAGAAGGGGCGGCTTGGCTTTTCTCTGAAGGAAACAATGTGCAAAGTTATGAGTTTCCTGAAGCCAACACATTCTATTTATAGAATGCCCTCTAGGTTTAGGTTAGAATTGTGTGGCATTAAAATAATGGAAAAAATAAAATGGTAATCCTCTTGCATAGTGGGCGGCCCATTTAAGGAAATTGGGCCTCACTTTGCATCCCATTTTGTTATTTTTTATTCTCATTTTCTCAAAAATGCCAATCTTCCAATTTAACCATTCAAATGCCAATTCTAATTATTTAATAACTTAAAAATAATTATTAAATAATATTGCCATTTAATATATTTATTAATTTAGACATATAAAGTATCTTAATTAATAAATAAACTTAGAATTTCTTTTCTTTACAATTTCGCCCTTGCTTGGTGAAAATTCATAAAGTAGACATAGTCTAACTTTTAGAATTATAATTGATTAATAAAAATCAATTAACTGAGTCTTACAAGCAGTATGGTCTCAACTAGTATGGGGACCATGGATCTATATAACCGAGCTTCAAATAAGCCGAACTGAATTTACCAAGTAAATTCCCAAACTTATTAATTCCTTATTGAATCCACTCATAGAACTTGGAATTGCACTCTCAGTCATATAGAACGCTCTATATGTTCCACGATATAGATGCTGTTGGATTTTGTGCCCTAAATAAAACTCATTTCAATATAATCAAATTTACTTATTAATAAAGATCAGAAATAACATTTTATGTTGCATGGTTCACATGATTTATTTCATGATTATATATATATAATGTATGAATTCTATTTAAGTCCAGAACATATGAATTTGTTAATGATTATAGTGTTGTCAGCACAGTGGAATATAATCTTAATTATATGTTCGAAAGTTTATTCCCTGATTTGTCAGAACACTGGATTTCGACTGACATGGTATAATCAGCGATAGGTATTCTTACACCTTGGAAAAGTGTTATGTCCTTTCCAGGACATTGGCAAAGTTTACCAGTATCGGATGTATGGAGTATACATCGAAAGGGACCGATATTGAACTTCGATTAGATATATTAAAATTTACCGTAATATCTATTCAATTCAATATCACATGTTGATCATAGATCAAATGATCTTAATCCTGATATGGTTAGGTTCGATCTCAAGAGTAATTTACATGTTCTTTGATTTGTTAGTTATGCCTATTTTTGGGTTAGAGTGATACGTACATTTTGGGAACATGATAGTATAATTGAGTGGGAGCGCTACCATAAATATGAAATCTATAACTTCAATAGGAATTTAGAAGTGAAACGATGATATCATTCGAGCTTGGCTAAACAGAGATAAATGAAGGAGATCTCATTTCACTTTGATGAAATATAATTTATACGGAGCTAAGTGTTTTAAGGATAAAATATATTGAAGGTGTAACGGTAACTTAGTGCCTTTTCAATGTAGATCATCTATTAGAGGGTCATTGATCACATTAGGATTATAACAATGGATAACTAATGACGTGTCTATATCATGGAACATATAGAGCGTTCTATATGACTGAGAGTGCCATTCCAAGTTCTAAGTGTGGATTCAATAAGGAATTAATAAGTTAGGGAATTTACTTGGTAAATTCATTTCGACTTATTGGAAGCTCGGTTATATAGACCCATGGTCCCCATACTAGTTGAGACCATACTGCTTGTAAGACTCAGTTAATTTATTTTAATTAATCAATTATAATTCTAAAAGTTAGACTATGTCTACTGTATGAATTTTCACTAAGCAAGGGCGAAATTGTAAGGAAAAGAAATTCTAGGTTTATTTATTAATTAAGATACTTTATATGTCTAAATTAATAAATATATTAAATGACAACATTATTTAATAATTATTTTTAAGTTATTAAATAATTAGAATTGACATTTAAATGGTTAAATTGGAAAATTGGCATTTTTGAGAAAACGGGAATGAGAAATAATAAAATGAGAAAGTTGCAAAGTGAGGCCCAATTTCCTTATATGGGCCGCCCACTATGCATAGGATTTTACCATTTTATTTTTCCATTATTTTAATGCCACACAATTCTAACCTAAACCTAGAGGGCATTCTATAAATAGAAAGTAATGGCTTCAGGAAACAACACACAATTGCATCTCATTCTTTTCTGAGAGAATTCATGAGCCCCCACTTTCCTCTCTCTTTTCTTCTCTTCAAAATTTCGAAATTATCTTAAGTGATAGAGTAGTGCCCACACACATCAAGTGGTATCTCAATCATAGTATGTAAGACTATGGAAAATCTGCATCAAAGAAGGAGAAAAGAAGATCCAGATTCAGATCTTGATTATGCTCTGCTACAGAAAGGAATCAAGGGCTAGAGATCTGAATGGAAGGAGTCATAATATTCCGCTGCACCCACTGTAAGGTTTTCTAAACTTTGTATGTGTTTATTTCATTGTTTTAGAATTCATATTAGGATGTTAATCAAACATACTTGTTAGTAAATCTAGATCCTTGTAAAATAATTCCAAAAACTGGCACCAGAGCCATGGTAATGATTTACTTTCATGAAATATGAATTAAAACAATGTTTTATATATTTTTGTGTTGATTTGGATGGTTTCATGTGGTTTATGTGTTAGTTGATGAATGTATATGTTGTACAGTACCTTTTTCCATGAAAAGTATTTTTTCTTTTTTTGAAAATATTTTATTTGGATTCCTTGTGAAAAATTAAGCAATTTTTGTTATTACGGAACTCGATTTCGATAAAAATTGGAAAAGTTATGAATTTTTGAAATTTTGGAGCCATGGCTATCGAGTGGGTGCACCAGGCACTCGGACAAGTCAGGCATCCGCGCGCGTGAGCATCGGTCACGCACCCTGCACGGATGCTGCACCTGCCGAGAAATCTCGGCGTCTCCCCTGGAAATCCTTCCTCCACGCGCGTATGAAGGCTGCGTGCAGCCTCTTGCACGACCAGTCCTGGGCAGCAACCCAAAAATTGTTATTTTTGGGTTTTTTTCCCCAAAAATCTAATTTTTTCATGGGATTGTTTCCCAAAATTCATTTTTCCATTTTTAAATATTTCTAAATTGAAATATTTCAAATTTTAAAATATTTTCAATTTGGAAATTTTCCAATTTTAAATATTTCCATTTTGGAATATTTCCAATTTTAAATATTTCCTATTATGGTCAGATTTAAAAATTTGTTAACTTCTTTAATATTTATTTATTATTTAATTATAAGATTACATATTTTGATATTTAACATATTTTAAATTAAAAGATAACTTTGTCTTTTAATTTAAAATATTATATTAAAATTATCTTATATGACAAATTAAATAATTAATAAATTTGAAATTAACATATATATTTTTATAGATATACTTACCATAATATTTTCAAATTTAAAATTTGTTATTTTGTTAAATATTTAATTATTTATAAATTATAAGTTTAAAAATGATATTTTTTCTATATATATCATTTTTTTCCTTATTGGAAATTTATAAATCATATTTTAAATATTTAAATAACTTAGATATTTTTGTAGAGATTTGAATAATACTTAATTTGAGATATTTTGACATATAATTATGGTAATTATTATTCATTTATTATTTTATTCCTGAAATAATAATTATCTAACCAAATCTATTTTAAAATTGGTTTATTTTATTAAATTATAAGATTTGAAAGTGATATTGAAGATTCTTTCTTTAAAATCATTGATCTTATTAGATATTTAATTTAATTTGATTCAAATAAACCTAGATATTTTAAAATTAGTTTCCTTTATTTGGTTAGTTTAAGAATAATAATTTAATTATATTAATATCTTATTTCACATCTGTTACATGGACAATGTTTGTTTATTTTATATTGTTTATTCAAAATTTTTTTTAACAAACCTATTATTTATTTGATCTAACTTGCTATGATTAACTTGTTGACAGATCCAATAATCTGATTTTAATCATAGTCCAATTGTCAATAGATCTTATAAATAATTTGTAACAGGTAAATTTTGTACTTCTTTCATCTAAGTAAACCTAGTAACATGATAGGGCCCATCCAAATAATTTGACCTGTGTGAGCCTATATGTTTGCTTTTGGGCTTAGATGCATATAGGAAGCCCATTTAAGTTTTTACTAAGTAAATGGACTAAGTTGCTAAAATAAATTTTGACATAAGTAAATTTATTTAGGTCAAATTAGATTTGGGCTTATTCAATGAATAACAATTATTTATTTAAAGGTTAAATTCCTCTCTTTTGGGCCTTGTGTGAGAGTTGGGGGCCAATAGAAGTGGGTACGACATACTGAACCCAGCTCCCCCTCACATGAACTACCCAAATTGTGAAGGCCCATTTGCCTTATTTAAATAATTGTATTAGGTTAATGATATTAGTCTAACCTAATTAAAATTGAATTAGCAACATAATTAGCTTTTAAAATATATGAAATTTATTTTTCATTTTAACATTTTAAAGTTAATTTTAGAAAAACACTTAGTTAATGATATATATTCTAGATAGTTATTTCTAGTACTAGTTATTATTTCTAATATTAAATTGGAAAATATCATTGATTGTGAAATTAATTGTTTCTTAATTAATTTTGCTACAATCTAAGTTTAGTATATTTTCCTAGTATTAAACTAGAATTAATAATTAAGTGTCCTCTATACTTAATTATTTATTTCTTGAATTTAATACATTTAATTAAATTGAAAATTTCAATATCTAAGTTGATTTTCATCATGATACTTAAATATTGTTATTTTCATATGATTTAATTAAAGTTGAAAATTATCTTAAGTTTGGAATATTATTTCAGAATAACTTAAATTTGAATAATTTTCGAAATATATTTTATTTTATTTTATTAATTTTTTTTTCCACAATTTCGAAATTGCATTTCTTTGATGCTGAAATTTCAAATTTTATTTGAAAAATCGATTAAAGTTGAAAATTATTTATTTTGGACCAACTTAAATCAATGATTTTTTCATTTAATAATTAATTAAAATAAATGAACTAAAATATATTATAATTAGAAATTGAATTAATTAGTCCATGAAAGTCTAGATAGTTATTATCTGTTTTTCTTGAAGTATTTTTCTAGGGTATTTAATTAAATAGAAAAGTAATATTTAAGTTGATTTTTAATCATGATACTTAAATATTTAAAATTTTTCTTAGATATTTAATTAAATAGGAAAATTATATTTTTCTGTTGAATATTAATTTTTATCAATTAATTTTGGGCCAACATAAAATTAGAGCAATTTTTTATGATTTATTTTTATTTTATCTTAAAGCATTTTCGAAAGTAGTATTCTTATACACTTCTTTTTTCGAAATGCAATATATATTTATAGAAAATTAAATTTGAGTTGTAAATTAATTTAAATTAATTTTGAAACAACTTAAATTGAATAATTTTCTAAATATTTATGGAAATTATTACTAAGATGGAAATAATTCATATTATTTTCATATCCATCTAAGTATAATTTATAAATATTACATTAAAATTTATATTTAGAATTTTTTATTCTAAATTGGAAATTTTAATTAATATATATTTGAAATAAATTGATTAAAATAAATATTAGAAGAAAATACAACTTTCATTAAATAATGAGCTTTATTATTAAGACATTCGATCTCCATGGTTGGTTTTACATAGCTATTGTTTTAGTGAGTAATCCTCCCTAATGGAGGAACGTTCATTAGCAAGTTAGCACCGTTTAATCTCGAAAGATAAGTAATCTTGTAGGTTTTTTATATAGTATTGATCACCCTAATGGTGGCGACTGTATAAGACTTGCAAGAATATGAAACAAGGGTGGAAGCTCGTAAGATAAAATAGCCTTGACTCTCGCCTAAACGGGACAACGCGGATTCCAATCTTGATCGAATAAAAGGTTGCTAGAATGTTTATCATTTTAGATGAGCTGACAACTCTATTAATGGATGGTATCACTGACTCTCGCCTAAACGGGACACTGATATCAGTTTGTTGAAGACCTTGGAAATTATTTAGGATTGTATGTTTTAGTATTTTCACTTGTCATTCGTACTTGCTATATGTTTAATAATTTCTGAACTGTGTATGAATTTATATTAAACAATGTTATTTTCTGTTATTAAATTGTAATTTAATTCCGAATCTTCATTGTTTGTCTAACTTGGTTTGTTTTTCTAATTAGATAAATCCCTAATGGATTTTCACCATTAGACTAATATAATAGTGTTAGATCTCGAAAGATAAATATTGTATATGCAACATCTAGCTGTTCATCAATTGA
Source organism: Cannabis sativa (assembly GCF_029168945.1). Lineage (NCBI taxonomy): Eukaryota > Viridiplantae > Streptophyta > Magnoliopsida > Rosales > Cannabaceae > Cannabis > Cannabis sativa. The sequence goes on from NC_083607.1 coordinate 22,905,420, forward strand.
TGACACCTTAGACTAGTATTTTACAATATGAAACAAGAAGATTGTATAAATAAGATTACTTTGACTCTTGCTAATCGGAGCATCGTTGGATTCTTATTTAAAAAGAAATTATCCTAATTCCTCTTAGCTTATTCATTTCGAATTAGCTCAATGACATAACATTGGATGAATGGTCTAGAAATCATATAAAGTCATTCCATATTTTCTCTTAAGAAATTAAATGACGAATATGATTATATTCGCGAAATTCTATCCCAAAATGATATAAATCCTCAATCTTAGAAATCTCCTACTTGTATGGGCAAATCAGACTTAGAGTTAGATTAGTAGTGGTGGTCCAAGAAAGAATTACTCATTATACAGTTACACTTTCACAAGTATTTCATAACCATTTTCTATCAATGGATTCAAACTGTATGAGTTTAGTATTCTGTGACCAGAATCCACTTGCACTATTCTAAGAACTCTTTGATGTAACTAAACTTAAGTCATCAAAAGATACAATCACATATGTTATAAATCTATGGCAATTGTATCTTGTTCATAGTGGTTTTGACAAGATCATTCTTTGCAAAGAGTTAATATGCCTATATCCACTAAAAGCAGTTCATCACATTTGCAGATGGATGTATATTCAGGGGTGGATATGAGTTTTCGTTATATTCTTAAAACGATCACTCTATATTTTACCTTAAGCAAAAGAAATTTGAAATGTTTGAAAAATTTCATGAATTTCTAGCAATGGTAAGTGGTTAAAGATCTTGCGAACTGATAGGGGTGGAGAAAAAGTTAGTAGATATGCAGTTCAAAGATCATTAATTTGATTTTTGAATTATATCCAAACTTACCTCCCCAGAAATTCAATTTGCATATTGATAATTAGTTACTAGTCATTGCCTAAATCCTTCTATGGTAATAAAATTTCAGAATGATGCAATGGTTGTATAGTTAATGTAAATCATTACTAGATTCATGGATGACCTAATCGAAATCTTAAGAAAAGCTAGAACTGCTAACCTTGGTTTGCATGTTTGTTAGCTATTCTAAGTGATTAGGGGTGGATCATCCCATAGTCATTAGATAAGAAAGTGCTTGTTTAAACAAATACTACTTTTCTAAGAAAATGACTAAGTCTGAAAATAAAGTAGCAAATAAAGGAGATATTTTTTCCATAAGTGTTCTATGATCCCACTGCCTTTGTTGTCTTAACACAACCGAAGATGTCAATATTATTTAGTTTTCTTAGATATAATTCATGGTACCTTGTCGTAGTGGGAGAGTTTTAAGGAACTTTACCTTCTTATGAGTTGGAAGACACTAGTGATTAAAATCCATTGTGAGTTTAAACAAGTAATAGATTGTCAAGATAAGAAACTAAGAAGAAAAGCCAAGAGAACTATGGTTTGATCCATTCACATGGAGTAACCTAAAGTTTTCAATTACAGGGACATGAAAGGAAATTTTCGTTAATAAGTCTATTCAATGGACTTAACAAAACTTCCTGTTCCTAGTATTATAGTTTTGAGTTTATCTAAACCTATGGCTTGTGGTATACCTGGTATTTACTTACTCTAATGCAAGCATAAGATGCAGAAGCATTTTCTTTCCAATGGCAATCTATAGAAGCTTCACAACTTCTAAGCATAGATTTTATTTTTCTAAGGAAAAGTCTCAACTATTCTAGAAAAGATAAAGCCACGGAAGAATTTCTTAAATCAACAGTGAGAGGTCTCAAATATGCTTTAGTATGCCTTAGACCAGACACCTGCTGTTGAGTGGGAGTAATGAGTAGGTATTAGATTAATCCAGGAGGGGAACATTGGAAGACAATCACGTAAATCTTAAGATTAAGAAGAGGAACTATATGTTAGTCAATAAGGGTGTGTTTAAAACTCTTAGACTACACCACATCAGATTTCAAGACTTGCCTTGTTGCTAGAAAGTCTGCTGATAAAATGGTTATTACTCTGGGGGTGGAGTATTGATTTTGGAGAAGTGTAAAAACCTATTTGAAGTGTCTTAGTCTACCAGAAAGAGACTGAATGTTAAAGTTACAGGAAAGGTACTTATTCAGTCTAAGGAAAGTTCTATACATTTGTGGCACCGTTCCAACTTGCCTTAACTAGTAGTGTTACTTCCTGAATAACCAAGAAGTAGTTGCCAAAAGTATAGAATCCAGTATCCCAAGAGAGTAGACATATAGTGAGGAATTTAACATTATCAAGGATTTTGTGATTAAGTAAGAGTAATGGTGGAGAAGAGGTTGTGTTTAATTCAACCTGTAAGATCCTATTACATGCAGTTTACTACTATTACACTTGATTTGTATATCAAGATGTTAATGATTATTTGAAATGCACATTTTGTTATATATTAGTGCAAGTGGGAGTTTGTTGGGTTTTGTGCCCTAAATAAAACCCATTTCAATATAATCAAATTTACTTATTAATAAAGATCAGAAATAACATTTTATGTTGCATGGTTCACAAGATTTATTTCATGATTAAATATATATATAATGTATGAATTCTATTAAAGTCCAGAACATATGAATTTGGTAATGATTATAGTGTTGTCAGCACAGTGGAATATAATCTTAATTATATGTTCCAAAGTTTATTCCATGATTTGTCAGAACACTGGATTTAGACTGACATGGTATAATCAGCGATAGGTATTCTTACACCTTGGAAAAGTGTTATGTCTTTTCCAGGACATTGGCAAAGTTTACCAGTATCGGATGTATGGAGTATACATCGAAAGGGACCGATATTGAACTTTGACTAGATATATTAAAATTTACCGTAATATATATTCAATTCAATATCACCTGTTGATCCTAGATCAAATGATCTTAATCCTGATATGGTTAGGTTTGATCTCAAGAGTACTATACATGTTCTTTGATTTGTTAGTTAAGCCTACTTTTGGGATACGTACATTTTGGGAACATGATAGTATAATTGAGTGGGAGTGCTACCATAAATATGGATTCTATAACTTCTATAGGAATTTAGAAGTGAAACGATGATATCCTTCGAGCTTGGCCAAACAGAGATAAATGGTGGAGATCTCATTTCACTTTGCTGAAATATCATTTATACGGAGCTAAGTGTGTTAAGGATAAAATACATTGAAGGTGTAACGGTAACTTAGTGCCTTTTCAATGTAGATCATCTATTAGAGGGTCATTGATCACATTAGGATTATAACAATGGATAACTAATGACGCGTCTATATCATGGAACATATATAGAGCGTTCTATATGACCGAGAGTGCAATTCCAAGTTCTAAGTGTGGACTCAATAAGGTATTAATAAGTTAGGGAATTTACTTGGTAAATTCAATTCGACTTATTGGAAGCTCGGTTATATGACCCATGGTCCCCATACTAGTTGAGACCATACTGCTTGTAAGACTTAGTTAATTGATTTTAATTAATCAATTATAATTCTAAAAGTTAGACTATGTCTACTTTATGAATTTTCACTAAGAAAGGGCGAAATTGTAAAGAAAAGAGATTCTAGGTTTATTTATTAATTAAGATACTTTATATGTCTAAATTAATAAAAATATTAAATGACAATATTATTTAATAATTATTTTTATGTTATTAAATAATTAGAATTGGCATTTAAATGGTTAAATTAGAAAATTGGCATTTTTGAGAAAACGAGAATGAGAAATAACAAAATGGAAAAGTTGCAAAGTGAGGCCCAATTTCCTTATATGGGCCGCCCACTATGCATAGGCTTTTACCATTTTATTTTTCCATTATTTTAATGCCACACAATTCTAACATAAACCTAGAGGGCATTCTATAAATAAAAAGTAATGGCTTCAGGAAACAACACACAATTGCATCTCATTCTTTTCTGAGAGAATTCCTAAGTCGCCACTTTCCTCTCTCTTTTCTTCTCTTCAATATTTCAAAAATTCCCTTAAGTGATAGAGTAGTGCCCACACACATCAAGTGGTATCTCAATCATAGTATGTAAGACTATGGAAAATCTGCATCAAAGAATGAGAAAAGAAGATCCAGATTCAGATCTTGATTATGCTCTGCTACATAAAGGAATCAAGGGCTAGAGATCTGAATGGAAGGAGTCATAATATTCCGCTGCACCCACTGTAAGGTTTTCCAAACTTTGTATGTGTTTATTTCATTATTTTAGAATTCATATTAGGATGTTAATCAAACATACTTGATAGTAAATCTAGATCCGGGTAAAATAATTCCAACAGATGCGTCATTAGTTATCCATTGTTATAATCCTAATTTGATCAATGATCCTCTATGTAGATGATTTACATTGTAAAGGGATTAAATTTCTGTAACACCCTACAATGTATTTTATCCTTAAAACACTTAACCCTGTATAAATGATATTTTAGCTAAGTGAAATGAGTACTCCACCATTTTTTTTCGTTTGGTTAAGCTCGAAGGAAATCATCCTTTACTTTCTATTCGCCAGATAGAAGCTATAGATTTCATATTTATGTTAGCGCTCCCACTCAATTGCACTACCGTCTTCCCAAAATGTACGTATCACCCTGACCCAAAAGTAGGTTTAACTAACAAATCAAAGAAAAGGAATAACACTCTTGAGATTGAACCTAATCATATAAGGATTAAGATCATTTGATCTAGGATCAACAGGTGATATTGAATTGAATAGATATTACGGTAAATTTAATATATCTAATCAAAGTTCAATATTGGTCCCTTCCGATGTATACTCCATACATCGGATACTGGTAAACTTTGCCAATGTCCTGAAAAGGACATAACACTTTTCCAAGGTGTAAGAAGACCTATCGCTGATTATACCATGTCAGTCTAAATCCAGTGTTTTGACAAATCAGGGAATAAAATTTCGAACATATTATTAAGATTATATTCTACTGTGCTGACAACACTATAATCATTAACAAATTCATATGTTCTGGACTTAAATAGAATTCATACATTATATATATAATAATGAAATGAATCATGTGCACCATGCAACATAAAATGTTATTTCTGATCTTTATTAATAAGTAAATCTGATTATATTGAAATGGGTTTTATTTAGGGCACAAAACCCAACAAACTCCCACTTGCACTAATATAAAACAAAATGTGCATTTCAAATAATCTCAACACCTTGATATACAAATCAAGTGTAACAGTAATAAACTGCTCGTAATAGGATCTGATAGGTTGAATTAAACACAACCTCTTCTCCACCATTACTCTTTCTTAATCACAAAATCCTTGATAATGTGAAATTCCTCTCTATATGTCTACTGTCTTGGGATACTGGTTTCTATACTTTTGGCAACTACTTCTTGGTTATTCAGGAAGTAACATTAGTAGTTAAGGCAAGTTGGAACGGTGCCACAAATGTATAGAACTTTCCTTAGACTGAATAAGTACCTTTCCTGCAACTTTAGCATTCAGTCTCTTTCTGGTAGACTAAGAGACTTCAGATAGGTTTTTACACTTCTCCAAAATCACTACTCCACCCCCCAGAGTAATCACCATTTTATCAGCAGACTTTCTAGCACAAATGTAAGTCTTGAAATCTGATGTGGTGTAGTCTAAGAGTTTTAAACACACCCTTATTGACTAACATATAGTTCCTCTTCTTAATCATAAGATTTACTTGATTGTCTTCCAATATTCTTCTCCTGGATTAATTTGATACATACTCATTACTCCCACTCAACAGCAGGTGTCTGGTCTAAGGCATACTAAAGCATATCTGAGATCTCTCACTGTTGATTTATGAAATTCTTTCATGGCTTTATCTTTTCTTGAATAGTTGAGACTTTTCCTTAGATAAATACAATCTATGCCTAGAAGTTGTGAAGCTTCTATAGATTGCCATTAAAAGGAAAATGCTTTAGCATCTTAAAGTAAGTTTCTTGTATTAGAGTAAGTAATTACCAGGTATACCACAAGCCATAGGTTTAGATAAACTCAAACCTATAATACTAGGAACAAGAAGTTTTGTTAAGTCCATTGAATAGACTTATTAACGAAAATTTCCTTTTATGTCCTTGTAATAGAAAACTTTAGGTTACTCCATGTGAATGGATTAAACCATAGTTCTCTTGGCTTTCTTCTTAGTTTCTTATCTTGACAATCCATTACTTGTTTAAACTCACAATGGATTTTAATAACTAGTGTCTTCCAAGTCATAAGAAGTGAAGTTCCTTGAAACTCTAAGAAAACTAAATGGTATTGACCTCTTCGGTTGTGTTAAGACAACAGAGGCAGCGGGATCATCTTGTAAAGAATAAGATGATAGAACACTTATGGAATCAAGAAAAAATATCTCCTTTATTTGCTACTTTATTTTCAGACTTAGTCATTTTCTTAGAAAGGTAGTATTTGTTTAAACAAACACTTTCTTATCTAATGACTATGAGATGGTCCACCCCTAATCACTTAGAATAGCTAACAAACATGCAAACCAGGGTTAGCAGTTCTAGCCTTTCTTAAGATTTTGATTAGGTCATCCATGAATCTAGTAATGATTTACATTAAGTATAAAACCATTGCATCATTCTAAAATTATATTACCATAGAAGGATTTAGGCAACGACTAGTAACTAACTATCAATATGCAAATTGAATTTCTGGGGAGGTAAGTTTGGATATAATTCAAAAAAAATCAAATTAATGATCTTTGAACTGCATATCTACTAACAATCTCTCCACCCCTATCAGTTCGCAAGATCTTTAACCACTTACCATTGCTAGAAATTCATGAAAATTTTCAAACATTTCAAATTTCTTTTGCATAAGGTAAAATCTAGAGTGATCGTTTTAAGAATACAACGAAAAACTCATATCCACCCCTGAATGTACATCCATTTGCGAATGAGATGAACTTACTTTCAGTGGATATAGGCATATTAACTCTTTGCAGAAAATGATCTTGTCAAAACCACTATGAACAAGATACAAATGCCATAGATTTATAACATATGTGATTGTATCTTTTGATGACTTAAGTTTAGTTACATCAAAGAGTTCTTAGAATAGTGCAAGTGGATTCTGGTCACAGAATACTAAACTCATACAGTTTGAATCCATTGATAGAAAATGGTTATGAAACACTTGTGAAAGTGTAACTGTATAATGAGTAATTCTTTCTTGGACCACCACTACTAATTTAACTCTAAGTTGATTTGCCCATACAAGTAGGAGATTTTAAGATCGAGAATTTATATAATTTCGGGATAGAATTTCAGGAATATAATCATATTCATCATTTAATTTCTTAAGAGGAAATATAGAATGACTTTATATGATTTATAGACCATTCATCCAATGACATGTCATTGAGCTAATTCGAAATGAATAAGCTAAGAGGAATTAGGATAATTTTGTTTTAAATAAGAATCTAACAATGCTCCAATTAGCGAGAGTCAAAGTAATCTTATTTATAAAATCTTCTTGTTTCATATTGGAAATACTAGTCTAAGGTGTCATCAATTGATGTACAGCTAGATGTTGCATTTGCAATACCTATCTTTCGAGATCTAACACTGTTATGTTAGTCTAATGGTGAAAATCCATTAGGGATTTATCTCATTAGAAAAACAAACCAAGTTAGACCAACAATGAAGATTCGAAATTAAACTACAATTTAATAACAAAAAATAACATGGTTCAATATAAATTCATACACAATTCATAAATTATCAAGCATTTAGCAAATAACAAAGACATGTGAAAAATACAAAAACAAGCATATCTTAAATAATTTCTAGGGTTTCCAACAAACTGATACAGTGTCCCGGTAGGCGAGAGTCAAAGTATCATTCATTGAATTGAGTTATCAGCTCATCTAAAATGCAAACAATTCTAGCAACCTTTAATTCGATCAAAATAAGAATCCAACGTTGTCCCGGTAGGCGAGAGTCAAGGTTATTCTCATTTTATGAGCTTCCACCATTGTTTCATGTTTTATAAGTTTATCTCTAAGTAGTCACCGTAGGGGAGGGTCTAATAGAGACGAAAACTTACAAAACACTTATCAAATGAGATCTTACAGTGTTAAATGCGTTCAACGAACAACCATCCATAAGGGGGACGAAGTCTAGCGTCTCGAGGTTATATTGAAAACATTTAACTATTGTAAGACCAACAATGGAGATCGAATATCCTTATAATAATAAATCTCATTATTTAAATAAAGTTGTTTTTTCTTCTGAAACTTATTTTTATTAATTTATTTTAAATATATATTTATTTAATTAAAATTTCCAATTTAGAATGAAAAATTCTAAACATAAATTTTAATGTAATATTTATAAATTATACTTAGATGGATATGAAAATAACGTGAATTATTTCCATCTTAGTAATAATTTCCATAAATATTTAGAAAAAAATGCAATTTAAGTTGTTTCAAAATTAATTTAAATTAATTTACAACTCAAATTTAATTTTCTATAAATATATATTGCATTTCGAAATATGAAGTGTATAAGAATACTACTTTCGAAAATGCTTTAAAATAAAATAAAAAATAAATCGTGGAAAAATTATCTTAATTTTATGTTGGCCCAAAATTAATTAATAAAATTAATTTACAACAAAAATATACTTTTCCTATTTAATTAAATATTTGAGAAAAAAATTTCAAATATTCAAGTATCATGATTAAGAATCAACTTAAATATTAATTTTCAATTTAATTAAATATCACTAGAAAAATACTTCAAGCAAAACAGATAATATCTATCTAGACTTTCATTGACTAATTAATTCAATTTCTAATTATAATATATTTTAGTTCATTTATTTTAATTAATCATTAAATGAAAAAATCATTGATTTAAGTTGGTCCAAAATAAATAATTTTCAACTCTAATCTATTTTTCAAATAAAATTCGAAATTTCTGCATTAAAGAAATGCAATTTCGAAATTGTGGGAAAAAGATTAATAAAATAAAATAAAATATATTTTTGAAAATGATTCAAATTTAAGTTATTCTGAAATAAGATTCCAAACTTAAAATAATTTTCAACTTTAATTAAATAACATGAAAATAACAATATTTAAGTATCATGATGAAAATCAAATTAGATATTGAAATTTTCAATTTAATTAAATGTATTAAATTCAAGAAATAAATAATTAAGTATAGAGGAAACTTAATTATTAATTCTAGTTTAATACTAGTAAAATATACTAAACTTAGATTGTACCAAAATTAATTATTAAACAATTAATTTCACAATCAATGATATTTTCCTATTTAATATTAGAAATAATAACTAGTATAGAAATAACTATCTAGAATATATATCATTAACTAAGTGTTTTTCCAAAATTAACTTTAAAATATTAAATGAAAAATAAATTTCACATATTTTAAAAGTTAATTATGTTGCTAATTCAATTTTAATTAGGTTTGACTAATATAATTAACCTAATACAATTATTTAAATAAGGCAAATGGGCCTTCACAATTGGGGTAGTTCATGTGAGGGGGAGCTGGGTTCAGTATGTCGTACCCACTTCTATTGGCCCCCAACTCTCACAGAAGGCCCAAAAGAGAGGAATTAAACCTTTAAATGAACAATTGTTAATCATTGAATAAGCCCAAATCTAATTGGGCCTAAATAAAATTACTTATGTCAAATTTTATTTTAGCAACCTAGTCCATTTACTTTGTTAAAAAAAAAAAACTTAAATAGGCTTCCTATATGCATCTAAGCCCAATAGCAAACATATAGGCTCACACACGTCAAATGATTTGGATGGGCCCTATCATGTTACTAGGTTTACACAGATGAAAGAAGTACAAAATTTACCTGTTACAAATTATTTATAAGATCTATTGACAATTGGACTATGACTAAAATCAGATCATTGGATCTGTTAACAAGTTAATCATAGCAATTTAGATCAAATAAATAATAGGTTTGTTAAAAAAACTTTGAATAAACAATATAAATAAATAAACAAACATTGTCCATGTAACAGATGTGAAATAAGATATTAATATAATTAAATTATTATTCTTAAACTAACCAAATAAATTTTTTATATCTTAGGGTTCTTAAAAACAAACCTCAAAAGTCTTAAAATTAGAAACTAATTTTAAAATATCTAGGTTTATTTGAACTAAATTAAATTAAATATCAAATAAGATCAATGATTTGAAAGAAAGAATCTTCAATATCACTTTCAGATCTTATAATTTAATAAAATTAAAGAAACAAAATAAACCAATTTTAAAATAGATTTGGTTAGATAATTATTATTTTAGGAATAAAATAATAAATAAATAATAATTACCATAATTATATGTAAAAATATCTCAAATTAAGCAATATTCAAATTTCTACAAAATATCTAAGTTATTTGAATATTTAAGATATGATTTATAAATTTCCAATAAGGAAAAAAATGATATATATAGAAAAATATCATTTTAAACTTATAATTTATAAATAATTAAATATTTAACAAAATAACAAATTTGAAAATATTATGGTAAGTGTAACTATAAAAATATCTATGTTAATTTCAAATTTATTAATTATTTAATTTATCATATAAGATAATTTTAATATAATATTTTAAATAAAAAGATAAAGTTATCTTTTAATTTAAAATATGTTAAATATCAAAATATCTAATCTTATAATTAAATAATATATAAATATTAAAGAAGTTAACAAATTTTTAAATCTTATCATAATAGGAAATATTTAAAATTAGAAATATTCCAAAATAGAATTATTTAAAAAAAAGAAATATTTCAAATTGGAAATATATAAAATTGGAAATATTTCAAATTGGAAAAATCTAAAATTGGAAAAATTGAATTTTGGGAAACAATCTCATGAAAAAATTAGATTCTGGGGGAAAAAACCCAAAAAATCGCAATTTGTGGGGGACACCATTGAACCCCGATTTTCGAAAAATCATAACTCTTTCAATTTTTATCAGAATCGAGTTCCGTAAAAACAAAAATTGCTTAATTTTTCACAAGGAATCCAAATAAAATATTTTCAAAAGTAGAAAAATTATTTTTATGGAAAAATTGCGTACAACATATACATTCATCACATAAGCACATAAACTAACATGAAACCATCCAAATCAACACAATATATAAAACATCGTTTTAATTTATATTACATGAAAGTAAATCATTACCATGGCTCTGGTACTAGTTGTTGGAAATAATTTACCAAGATATAGATTTACTACCAAGTATGTTTGATTAACATCCTAATATGAATTCTAAAACAATGAAATAAACACATAAGAGTTTAAGAAAACCTTACATTGGGTGCAGCGGAATATTATGACTCCTTCCATTCAGATCTCTAGCCTTTGATTCCTTTCTGTAGCAGAGCATTATCAAGATCTGAATCTGGATCTCTTTCTCTCCTTCTTTGATGCTGATTTTCCACAGTCTTACATACTATGATTGAGGTACCACTTGATGTGTGTGGGCACTACTCTATCACTCAAGGGAATTTCGAAATTTGAGAGAAGAAAAGAGAGAGAAGGGGCGGCTTGGCTTTTCTCTGAAGGAAACAATGTGCAAAGTTATGCGTTTCCTAAAGCCAACACTTTCTATTTATAGAATGCCCTCTAGGTTTAGGCTAGAATTGTGTGGCATTAAAATAATGGAAAAAATAAAATGGTAATCCTCTTGCATAGTGGGCGGCCCATATAAGGAAATTTTGCCTCACTTTACAACTTTCCCATTTTGTTATTTTTCATTCCCATTTTCTCAAAAATACCAATTTTCCAATTTAACCATTCAAATGCAAATTCTAATTATTTAATAACTTAAAAATAATTATTAAATAATATTGCCATTTAATATATTTATTAATTTAGACATATAAAGTATCTTAATTAATAAATAAACCTAGAATCTCTTTTGTTTACAATTTCGCCCTTGCTTGGTGAAAATTCATAAAGTAGACATAGTCTAACTTTTAGAATAATTATAATTGATTAATCAAAATCAATTAACTGAGTCTTACAAGCAGTATGGTCTCAACTAGTATGGGGACCATGGGTCTATATAACCGAGCTTCTAATAAGTCGAACCGAATTTACCAAGTAAATTCCCTAACTTATTAATTCCTTATTGAATCCACTCTTGGAACTTGGAATTGCACTCTCAGTCATATAGAACGCTCTATATGTTCCACGATATAGATGTGTCATTAGTGATCCATTGTTATAATCCTAATTTGATCAATGATCCTCTATATAGATGTGTCTAGGTAGAAGCTATAGATTCCATATTTATGTTAGCGCTCCCACTCAATTGCACTACCGTGTTCCCAAAATATACGTATCACCCTGACCCAAAAGTAGGCTTAACTAACAAATCAAAGAACACGAATAACACTCTTGAGATTGAACCTAGTCATATAAGAATTAAGATCATTTGAACTAGGATCAACAAGTGATATTGAATTGAATAGATATTACGTTAAATTTAATATATCTAATTCAAGTTGAATATCGGTCCCTTCCGATGCATACTCCATACATCCGATACTGGTAAAGCTTGCCAATGTCCTGGAAAGGACATAACACTTTCCCAAGGTTTAAGAATACCTATCGCTGATTATACCATGTCAGTCTAAATCCAGTGTTCTGACAAATCAACGAATAAACTTTCGAACATATTATTAAGATTATATTCCACTATGCTGACAACATTATAATCATTAACAAATTCATATGTTCTGGACTTAAATAGAATTCATACATTATATATATAATCATGAAGCAAATCATGTGAACCATACAACATAAAGTGTTATTTCTGATCTTTATTAATAAGTAAATCTATTTATATTGGAATGGGTTTTATTTAGGGCACAAAACCCTACATGGGCGGCTATGGCTTTTCTCTGAAAGAAACAACATGCAAGTCATATTTTCCTGAAGCCAACACTTTCTATTTATAGAATGACGACTAGGTTTAGGTTAGAATTGTATGGCATTCAAATAATGGAAAAATAAATTGTAAAACGCTTGCATAGTGGCCGACCATATAAGGAAATTGGGCCTCAGTTTGCAACTTTCCCATTTTTTTATTTTTCAATCCCATTTTCTCAAAAATGTCAATTTTCCAATTTAACCATTATTAAATAATATTGTCATTTAATATATTTATTAATTTAGACATGTAAAGTCTCTTAATTAATAAATAGACCTAGAATCTCTTTTCTTTACAATTTCGCCCTTGCTTAGTGAAAATTCATAAACTAGACATAGTCTAACTTTAGAATTATAATTCATTAAACAAAATCAATTAACTGAGTCTTACAAGCCGTATGGTCTCAACTAGTATGGGGACCATGGGCCTATATTAATCTTGCTTCCAATAAGTTGAACTGAATTTATTAAGAAAATTCCCTAACTTATTAATTCCTTATTGAATCCACACTTAGAACTTGGAATTGCACTCTCAGTTATATAGAACGCTCTATATGTTCCACGATATAGATACGCTATTAGTAATCCATTGTTATAACCCTAATATGATCAATGACCCTCTAATAGATGATCAACATTTAATAGGCACTAAATTACCGTTACACCTTCAATGTATTTTATCCTTAAAACACTTAGCTCCGTATAAATGATATTTCAGCTAAGTGAAATGAGATCTCCACCATTTATCTCTGTTTAGCCAAGCTCGAAGGATATCATTGTTTCACTTCTAAATTCCTATAGAAGTTATAGACTCCATGTTTATGTTAGCGCTCCCACTCAGTTCTACTATCATGTTCCCAAAATGTACGTATCACCCAGACCCAAAAGTAGGCTTAACTAACAAATCAAAGAACATGTATAATACTCTTTAGATCGAACCTAACCATATCAGGATTAAGATCATTTGATCTAGGATCAACGGGTGACATTGAATTGAATAGATATTACGGTAAATTTTAATATATCTAATCAAAGTGCAATATCGGTCCCTTCCGATGTATACTCCATACATCCGATACTGGTAAACTTTGCCAATGTCCTGGAAAGGACATAACACTTATCCAAGGTGTAAGAATACCTATCACTGATTATCATGTCAGTCTAAATCTAGTGAACTGACAAATCAGGGAATAAACTTTCGAACATATAATTAAGATTATATTCCACTGTACTGACAACACTATAATCATTAACAAATTCATATGTTTTGGACTTAAATAGAATTCATACATTATATATACATAATCATGAAATAAATCATGTGAACCATGCAACATAAAATGTTATTTCTGATGTTTATTAATAAGTAAATCTTATTATATTGAAAATGGGTTTTATTAAGGCACAAAACCAAACACTTTGTCGCTTTCGATTGTGAAGAATTAAGAGAAAATGATTGGATCCAACGAATGAATTGAATAAATGGATGAGAGAAAAATATTTCATCGCCTTTTGGGAGAAATCACGATAATTGACCAAAAAAAATTGAAAGAAATGCAAACTAACCGAAAAAAATAAGGGGAGAGAGCCTTTATCATTTAGATTTTAGAGCAGAGCTTCTGTTTCTATTTGGAGAATGAATATAATGTTAATAATACCCTTATATAACTAAGGGTATTTTAGGTACTTAAAAATAATAAAGCTCATTTGCTATATTATTTTTAGAAAGGGACATTAAGCTTCAGTAAAAAGGGTTACTACTATTTCCTTTTTTTTAAACCCTTTGTTCTCTGGAATTATATATGATGACATATAACAAAATTTTTGAAGTCATTATATCTAAACTAAAAGCTTGCAGTTTGCCCAATTTTTATGAAAGTCTATTTTTTTCCGTATACTGGATGAGGCCTGTTTCAGAATATGGGTCGTGCTAGGCCTAGCCTATATTTCAAAGGTTAGGCCTAGACTGAGCCCATGCAGGGCTTAAACAGGTCTATCGACTAGGAAACTTGCTAACTAACTCGGAGTCTTAGTAACACTAATCAATCACCAAGAAAAAATTTGAAATAGTAAGCAAATAAAAAGAACGCCAAGAGTTATAGAGGTTCGACCCATTTGGTAAAGTAATGACCTACTCCCATTTTACTTGTATTGATATTGAGATAATGTTATGCATATCACTAAATAAGAAAGTAAATTTTGGCTACAACTATAAGGATTCTTAAAGAGAATAATGTGCAGAGAATTACTCTTAGAGTCTAGATAATAGTTTTAGGTCCCTTTCCTTTGTGAATATGTTCACAATTTATAGGAAATAGGGAAGTATATTTAAAATATTTGAAATATAAAAATCCCTCTTTTCTATGTGAGTTACAATCTCTTTGAAACTCCTACATTTTTGGGTTGAAGAGTCGAATCCGTACTTTAAGGATAATGTTTGAGATATTCACACAGTTTGTTGAGGATCAAATCACAACCTGTTTAGTCCTGTCCGGCCATTCTAGGTTCTTTTGTCCTGGTCGGCGTATTGATGGCTCGACAAGGCTCTCTTTGAGATTTTCCTTTTTGATGAGATTACATACAATATAATCTCGTAAGGTATGTTGATCTTCTCTCTCCTGACCGTCATATTGGTAA
This sequence comes from Cannabis sativa, assembly GCF_029168945.1. NCBI lineage: Eukaryota > Viridiplantae > Streptophyta > Magnoliopsida > Rosales > Cannabaceae > Cannabis > Cannabis sativa. The sequence continues at coordinate 22,920,993 of NC_083607.1, forward strand.
TTCGGCCAAGTGCTTCCCACAAGGTAATATACATTCCATTGATATCAGCCTAATGTGGGAGCTTCCCCACACGCTCCTGCTCTGCATGTTAGATTATGGATAACTAAAGGGAATGAGCATTAATTACTGACATTTTTATAATTATACATGATTTTATTATGATTTGAGTCCAATTATTAGAAATGGGTATTAGAGCTATAATTTATCAATTTGGAGATTTTATGAAACTCTTAATTTATTATATAAATTAAATATGAATTATGCAATATTTTACGATTTTTGCTCGGTCACGACAAAAAAATGTGATGGATGGTCGTTAGAGTTACATGGGTAAGTCTAGAACCTATTTCTTAGTGAGATAAATATTTGAGATCTTTAGAATACCAAGTTTGAGTGAGGTTATGACTTTTGGCTATTTTACCCTCAGGTTTACAATTACTTCAATTAAGAGGTCAAGGGCATTTCAAGGATTTTAATTATTAGTATAGGTGGCCTTGTAGGCAACTGGCCATTTGATTTAATTCAGTCAATATTAACTTATGGATTTAATTAAGTTAGAAAAAAACCAAGAAATTAAGAGAAATTTCCTCTTTCTCTCTCTCTTTTGCTAGGCTCCAACACAACCAGAAGACAACCCAGCAAAACCTTCAATTTTTCTGGATTTCAGCAAGGTCTCAACAAGATTGGAAGTAGTTCAAGCCAAAGGTAAACCCTAGAACACTACCTTTGTGTTGTTTAAGCATTTAGTTGGGTTTAAGGTTGTAATTTTGAGATGTTGTGGCTATTTTGGTTAGCTTTTACTATAGGGTGTTTTCAGAGGTTGTTTTAAGTTGAAATTGATTATTTTTTGTTTGTTTTGCTGGTTTGTTTGTGAGACGGGCAAGTTTGAACTTATGATCTCATACGTGGCTCATTAATTGTTGAATTAGATTATAGGGTTGTATGTTGCTTTTAGTGCTTGAATTTTATTGTTGAATATTATTCTAGGTAATGTAGAAGGTTTGGGGAAGATTGGACATGTTTTGGACAAGATTTGTTTTGTTTGGGGTTACCTGGTGAAAATCTATAAATCGGTTTGAGATGTCTTGTAAAACTGGTTAACCGGTTTAGGGACAGGTTTCCTGAACAGGTTGTTTTGTCAATTCGTGTTATTTTTCAGAGCCTTGGCTGGTTAATTTCTTGATGCTTAGGGTATTGTTATGTTAGATACCAATAGCAGAACCCTTAGTTGGAAGTTTGTGTTTCTCAGATTAGGGTTTTGGCATGTTGTTTACCCGTTTATGTAAATGTGACTAGGGGATCCATCCAGCATGAGGTTTTCCATTCATGTCAGCTAACTCACTTGAATTCAGAAATAAGGTAAGAATAGCGTAGAACATGTTATATATGCGATTATGTGTATGTGTGATATATTTGCATGCTTATTGTGATTCGTACGCTACGAACACTAGTACGGTAGCAGTACTGAGTTCATTGGTATAGCATACGATATGTAAAGAGTACACTACGGGGTTACCAACCCTAGTCTGGGCATGTACGAAGTGTATACGGTATAACACTTAGTGATACACAAGGTATGAGACAAATCCTACCAACATTCATATAGTAACGATACGTAGTTCATGTGATATAGTTGTCATTCTTTTGTAAAGAATGTTCGTACTCATTTTATAAGCATTGTGGATAGGTGTATGGGTACATAAATACAAGTCAGTGATATATTATCGTCAAATGCTTTTCTTATTGAGTCTCTTGACTCACAGTTGCTACTTTCATGTGTAGGTAAGGGAAAAACAAAGGCTAAACAGGAGTGAGCTCTGAGCTTGGATAGGGATTGTACATGTCAGGACAACGTGACCTGGAGTGTTCAGTCTCATGACATCTTGGGTAATATTTTTTCATGGCTATGCGACATGTATGTTAAAGTATTTTGGAAATGTTGGCAAAAGTTTAAACTCAGGATCCCAATTATGTAAATTTATATATGTGTGTTTATGAAGTTTAATAATTTTAATCAAAGTTTTTAATTTAGTATGATTTTCAAAGAAAACCTTTTTATTAGCAAAGGTGGTATGTAATTGGAAAATTACTGTAGCTCGCCTAGGTATTAGGGGGTTACAAAACCTTTTTCTTTTTTTATTTTATTCAAATTTTCTGCAACTTCATTATATCCCATCTTTGATAGAACTAGATTCCCCCTTATTGGGATATTAGAAAAACCTTTAAATATTGTGGCTTTATTGAAATCTTCATAGTCTAGACGAATGTAAGTATATTGAAAAGGAAAGGAGGTTCCTATTTCCTTTGTTATGCATTCTCAAGATTTTTGGCTGGGTAGGAACCTCGAAACTCGAAGTTCAAATTTTTTTCTATTGTAGATTAAGTTGTTTTGATCTTTTAATCACCCCGGCTGGCACATATGTTTTGTTTTACCCTGGCCGGCTCATTAGATGTCGTTTGTCTAATTTTAGGTTGTCCAGATGTTAACTTCCCTCTTTTCTTTTGCACAAATAATATGTACGAATACTTGGGAGGTGAACACTGGATGGACGCGGACCTTCTTAGTCTCCTTTTTGAGGATCCACTACTATGAAACTAGGAATTCCTATAGGTTTATAAAATACTTTTTGTGGGGGATTGTCGCTCACAAATTTAAATGACTGTTTTAAATCATCAGGAAAAAGTTGGTATTCTCAATAGTTTAGAACACTTGTTATTGAAATAGGCGATCATTTTAAGGAAAATGGGGAAAAATTTTAAACTATTATACCTGACGATTTAAAACTGTTGGTTACAGTCCAAATGTTATACTAGCTCGTGAATACCCTCTCTCTTTGTCGTTCATTGTCTCAGCCCATAATAGAAGTTCTACCCTAGCCTGCCAACCCCCATCTCCGCCCTCATCGTTCTCTCGTCCATATCTCAATATCTACCTCCCTCTCTCGTCTGTCTCTCATCTCTATCGATCTCTTCCTCTACCCTAACCCTAAAAACACCCATCTCCGTCTCTCCCTCTATTGTTCGTCTCTCGTCTCATCTTTTATCCGTCTCTAGTCTCATCTTCCTCCTTCCGCACAAACCATAACTTCAGGCACTTCTTCCTCTGTCCGCACCCACCACGAACGACCACCCTCCTCCTCCTCTAATTTTTAAGGTATACATACATATTTTTTTTTATGTATTTATATTAATATTTTTTATTTATATATATATAATTATTTATTAATTTTTTAAAAAATGAATACATATTTATATACATCTATATTTTTTTAAGTCGGATATATATATATTTATATACTGATTTGTATATATTTATTTATGCACATGTAGCAAAAAATTAATGGCTTTAATTTGAAGTTAGTTGTTATTGTATAAATGTAATGTGTAAAAACTTGAATTATTTTAAAAAATTTAATATTTTTTCAAGTTAATTGTTATTGTAAAAGATTTAAGGGGTAAAAAATATTTGTTATTTTAAAAATTAATTAGTTGTTTTAATTTAGTCTATGTTAAATTATAAATTATAATTATTAAAAATAATTGTATAAATTTAGGTAAATAAATGTTTTGGTATAAGTTTAGTATTGTTAGGGAAGAAATGATTATTACAATAGAATCTCTATTACACTTTGTTCAAGTAAATTATATTATAATTGAGAGGATAAAAAATGTACAAAAATAAGTCAAAACCCAGAAGTTTGAAATTTTTTGTTTTAGGGTTAAATTTCACGAAGCTTCGAATGAGCAAGGTTAAAGACAAACAATGTGCGATCAAAGGCAAATGTCGGAAACTGTGAAGCTATGCAGATTATTACAGAGAAAATCACGAAGTTTTGAGCCTAGATTTTCCATCTATCTTCTACAACAAGTGGAGAATGCATGTATGAAACCCAGAAATTAAACATGCAAAGTAAAAAGAGAAGGAAATTGAAAACTTACTCACTAATTAAACTGCTCAGATGCTTTTTGTGGCGACAGACTTGAAGTAAAAATCTTTTTTGCTGTGAGTTTGTTTAGTGGAGAAATTCGTAAAAGTAAATTTATGAGGAAGACTCAGCCTTATTTTTAGGCCGAGAGGTGAAAAAAGCAATCATTTCAAAATGCCTTCAGACGCATCGATTCCCCTCCAAAAGCAAATATTGGGAAATCCAATTTAATTAAGTGTAACCGTCAAAACGTGATGAGAAATATTGGGTTTCGAGGCACTAATTAAGTCAGAGCATTAATTAGCCGAAAACTGAAGAGACGCCTGGTCAGCCTCACATCGAATCACGAACAGCCGCGCCTAACACGTGTCACCTACTCAAATTCAATGGCAGTTCAAATGAAGTCTACACGCAACTTCAGAACTCCCGTACAGACTTCGGGAGCAAATATTATCCTAATTTTTGCACTCTGACGTGGCACCCCACGATGGTGACACGTGGAATCAACTTCACATGTCTATTCACAAGGGATATGCCGAATAGAGCACCACATATATTCGCACGGACGAAGCCTTCTTATTCGAGCAGTGAGCAAATCGAATAGCACGCCAACACTTAGCAGTTTCAGCACTCGCATCGTGAATCACAGAAGAAATGCCTATAATTTTGGGATCATATCACAGAGATATGGCAAGCTGTCCAAATCCCTTAATCAGTGTATTTTGTATTTAATGTGTAATTTTGCCAATTATATCTATTGTAAACAGAAGAGAAACTTTTTTCCTAAAGCTTATAGCCCTATAAATAGTTATCCATTCTCACTGGGCAAAGGGTCGAAAAACATATCTAAGAATTCATATTCAGAGATATTATTGTAAGAGCTCTAAGAAGAGGAATCATTGCATTCTTTGTTCTTAAGTCAATACAAATCAAGGAAAGTAGGCTATTACCGAATTGCTCGGGGCCGAACCTCTATAAAAACTCTGTGTCTTTATTTATTTCATTATATTACATCTATACTATACTACTTGTCCCTTACAATTAAGACTCACTCTCGTTGGCCAAAAGCGAGGTAAACATATTTAATTTAAGTTGGTCCAAAATTAATTAAATTAATTTTCAACTAAAATTTAATTTTCTACAAATATATATAACTGAATTTTGAAATCCAATGTATTTAGCAATACATTTTCAAAATTACATTAACGTAAAATCAAATAAAACTGGAAAAATTATTCTAATTCATGTTGGTCTAAAATTAAATAAATTCATTTTTAACATAAATATAATTTTCATATTTAATTAAAATTTTAAGAAAAATATCAAATATTAAGTGTTTTGAACAAATCAACTTAAATATTAATTTTTTTACTTAATTAAATATATCTAGAAAAATACCAAAGAGTCTACCTAGAAAATATCTGTCTAGATAATTCATAAACTAATTACTGGTTTTCTAAATAAAATATCTTTTAGTCTGTTTATTTTAATAAATAATTAATGAAAATTACTTGATTTGAGTTGATCGAAAATGAATTTCCAACTTGATCTAATTTTCAAAATTAAAAAATTTTAAAATATCTGCATTTAAATAAATAAATGCAATTCGAAATTATGTGGGAAAATGATTATTAAAATAAAATAAAATATATATTGAAAATTATTCTAATTTAAATTGATTTGCAATTGAAAAATTTCCAACTTAAATGTAATTTTCTATCTAATTAAATTCATTAAAATAGAAATTATTAAGTATCTTGAATAAAATCAAATTAATTATTAATTCTAATTTAATGTCTAGGAAAATATTCTTATTTAAGTTGATCTAAAATTAATTAAATAATTAATTTTTAACTTAAATATATTTTCTAATTTAATTAAATTTTATGAAATAGAAACAAATTATTAAGTATCTTGAATAAAATCAACTTAATTATTAATTCTATTTAAGTTCTAAGTTCTAAGATAAATATTCTAATTTAAGTTGGTCCTAAATTAACTAATAAATTAATTTTCAACTTAAATATATTTTTCTACTTAATTAAATATTAGAAAATATAAATTAGTTACTAGAAATCACTATCTAGAATATTTCATTAAAATAAGTGTATTTATCTAAATTAATTTTAAAATAATCCAATCAAAATTTAATTTTATTTATTTTAAAATTAATTATGTTGCTAATTAAATTTTAATTAGGTTAAACTAGTAATTAACCTAATACACTTATTTAAATAACGCAAATGGGCATTCACAATTGGAGTTGTTCATGTGAGGGAGGGTTGGGTTCAGTATGTCGTACCCACTACTAATTGATATTCCTAAAGCTAGTGGTATAATGGTCAAATTCCATAACCCCTCTAAATCCCAATATTTTAATTTCTCTAAAATATTTCCCACTAAGAAATAAGGTTCTAAACTTACCCATGTGATCAAACTAACCATCCATCGCATTTTCCGTTGTCACAGAGCAAAAATTACAAAATAACATATTTCACATATAAGTCAAATAATACTCCTAGAGTTTAATAAAATCTTCAGAATTGAGAAATTATAACTCTAATGCCCATTTCAAACAATGGGGCCCACAGATAATTAAATTCATAAATAATTATAAAAATATCAAAAATTAGTGCTAATTTCCTTTACTAATCCCAATTACTAAAGCGGTCATTACAATTATCCCCTCGTTAAAAGGATTTCATCCTCGAAATCTAACCTGAATAGCTCTAGATGTTGAGTTCTCATATCAGACTCCAACTCCCAGGTGGCTTCCTCCACCTTACTATCACAACAGTAGTGGAAATCTGCCCGGGACCTCTTCTACTCAGTGCACCAGCCACAACATTGGCTTTCCCGGGATGATACAAAATCTCACAATCGTGGTCTTTAACGAGCTTTAGCCATCTCCTCTGCCTCATATTCAAATCTTTCTCGGTGAAAAAGTATTTGAGACTCTTATGATCAGTATAAACTCACATTTTTCACCATAAAGGTAGTGCCGCCATATTTTTAGCGCAAAAACTATAGCAGCAAGCTCTAAGTCATGAGTGTTGGAATTATTTTACCAGGATCTTAGATCTACTCACAAGTATGTTTGTTAACACCCTAAATATGAACTTTCTAAAACGATGAAATAAACACGTATAAAGTTTAAGAAACCTTACATTGGGTGCAGCGAAATTAAATGACTCCTTATGTTCAGATCTCTAACCCTTGTATCCTTTCTGTAGCAGAGTATTATTAAGATCTGAACTGGATCTCTTTCTCTGAATCTTTGATGCTGGAACTCCTTTGTTGATGATCTTTCTTCACGATCTTCCTCACTATGATTGAGGTATTGCTTGCTGTGTGTGGGCACTACTCTAATCACTAAGGGGTTTCGAAATTATCAAGGAAGAAGAGAGAGAGAGAGTGGCGGCCAAGGTAGAGAGAGAAGGCTCAGGTTTTTCTGAATGAAAAGTGTAATTTTCCTGAAGCCTTCACTATCTATTTATAGCATTCCACTAGGGTTAGGTTTGAATTATTTGGCATTAAAATAAAGAAAATATTAATTTAAAATGCCTACAAAACTTGCCGGCCATGGCTTATTGGGTTTGGTCCTTGCTTTTTGCAATTTTGCAATTTTAACACTTTTGTATCTGATTTTCTCAAAAATGCCAATTTTCTAATTCAACCATTTAAATGCCAATTCTAACTATTTAATAACTATAAATAATTATTAAATAATATTGTCATTTATTATATTTATTAATTGAACCATACAAAGTATCATAATTAACAAATATGCCCCTAATAACTCTTTCTTTACAATTTCGCCCTTACTTAGTGAAAATTTCACAAATAGACATAGTCTAATTTGAGAATTATAATTGATTAATCAAAACCAATTACATGAGTCTTACAAACAATATTATCTCAACTAGTGTGGGGACCATGGGTCTATATAACCGAGCTTCCAATAAGTAGATCAAGAATTTAGCACTAAAATTCACTAACTTATTAATTCTTCGTTGAATCCACGCTTAGAACTTAGAATTGCACTCTCAGTCTATATAATGCTCTATATGTTCCACCATATAGACGCATCATTAGTTATCCATTGTTATAATCCTAATGTGATCAATGATCCTCTATATGAATGATCTACACTTTAAAGGGATTAGATTACCGTAACACCCTACTCTGTATTTTATCCTTAAAACACTTGACCCCGTATAAATGATATTTCAGCTTATGTGAAATGAGTACTCCACCATTTATGTTCGTTTGGTCAAGCTCGAAGGAGATCATCATTTGCTTACTATTCGCTCGATAGAAGCTATAGATTCCATGTTTATGCTAGCGCTCCCACTCAATTGCACTACCGTGTTCCCAAAATGTACGTATTGTTGGTATTATATTTATCTAGGATCTTAGATCTATTTGCAAGTATGTTGATTTAACAACCTAATATTGAACTTCTAAAATGATGAACTAAACACATAAAAGTTAAGAATAACTTACAGTGATTGCAGCGGAATTTATGTCTCCTTCCACTCAGATCTCTAACCCTTGATTCATGTCTGTAGCAGAGTATAATCAAGATCTGAGCCCGAAAGTTCTTCAGTTGGATGTGATCCTTCACAGTCTTCCAAACTATGATGAGATACTGAATGATGTGAGTGGGCACTTCTCTCTCACTAGGGAATTTCGAAATCTCTCTTTGTTTTTCTCTCTAAATTTCCTGTGATACACTTTGCAGAGCAAAGTTTCTAAAGCAACACATGCATACAAAGAGAAGAGAGGGGCTGCTTTAAATAGGAAAAGAGAAGACCACAACTTTCCAAATAAACAGTTTCCTCTTTTACTGTGTAATAGAATAACTGCCTTATTTAGTGTGATTCACCACTTTCCTATTTAGGCTAGGCTTTGATTACCAATTAAATGACAAATTAAATTGAAAAATAATAATAGGGAAAAAGCAATGATGTGGCCGACCATGGTGTGAATGGGCCTCACATGGATTTTGCAGTTTCCTCAATTTTATTTCTATTTCTCCAAAAATGCCATTTTTCCAATTCTAATCATTTAAATGCCAAAACCAATTATTTAATAACTAAAATAGATTATTAAATAATATTGCCATTTAAAATTAATTATTAATTCAGACATGCAAAGTCTCATAATTAATAATTAAACCTAGAAACCCTCTTTTTTACGATTTCATCCCTAAACTGTGAGAATTCACAAATTAGACATAGTCTAACTTTTAGAATTATAATTGATTAATCATAAATCAATTATAGAGTCCTACAAACAGTATAGTCTCAACTAGAATGGGGACCATGGATCTATATTCTGAGCTTCCAATAAGTTGAACCGATTTACCAAGTAAATCCCTAACTTATTTATTCCTCGTTGAATCCACTCTTAGAACTTGGAATTGCACTCTCAGACTTATATAGAGCATATCATATGTTTCACGATATCAATATGCTATCTCATTTAACCATTGTTATAATCTTAATGTGATTTAGAGATCCTCTATATAGATGATTTACATCGAGACGAGACTAATTTACCATTTACACCCCTCAATGTATTTTGCCCATTTGAACACTTAGTTACCTGTAAATGATGTTTTAGTGATCTAATATATAGTCACTGAAACAAGAGCTCATCCATTTACTTCTATTTAACTAAGCTCAAAAGGAATCATCACTTTACTTCTATACACCAGTAGAAGCTATAGATTTCCATATTTATGTTTAGCACTCCCTATTCAGTTATGCTATCATGTTCCCAAAATATATGTTTTATCCTGACTCAAAACAGGCTTTAACTAATAAATCAAAGAACAAGAATAGCACTCCTGAGATTGAGCCTAAGCATATCAGGATTTAGATTCTCGTAATCTAAGATCAACTTCTGACATTGACTTGGAAAGATACAACGGTAAGTTTACAATATCTTTAACCAAGTTCAATATCGGTCCAGTCCAATGCATACTCCATGCATTCGAAACCAGTATACTTTACCAATGTTCTGGAAAGAACATAACACTTACTCCAAGTGTAAGTATACTTCATCGCTGATTATCACATCAGTGTAAATCCAAAACACTGATGAACAGGGACCAAATCTTTTGAATCATATAATCACAATCACATTCCACTGTATTGACGATACTGTAATTGTGAATAACTATATGTTCTGGATTTAACTGATTTTGTGCATATATCAAATATATGTATTAAACCATAAACATGTAACATACATGTAAACATACTTCACTTCCAAATTGATAACTAATCAGATTGTAATGAGTTTTATTTAGGGCATAAAACCCAACAAACTCCCACTTGCACTAACATAAAACAAGTTGTGCATTACAATCAATCTTTTGTCTTGATCCTCTGATCATGTAGTATCTTTTGAATCTACCCATATATCTGGAATCAGGTTCATGAGACACATGAAACCTTCCTTAACTTATGCTTTACTCGTCAAGGGATACTGAAATCCTTACTGCCCATTAAGTACATCTGAACAACCAGAAGACATATCTCTCAAATTTTAAAATTTGGAATTGAGATAATGCAGTGTAGAATTTTCTTCAGTAAAATAACTTTTTGGTAATTTTGAATTTACAAAGTTATATCTTCTCTGATGAAGCTTGAATAATTATAGATGGGTTTTAACACTCTTCTATAATGATTCCTCCACCCCAGAGTAACCACCATCTCACAATGAGTCGGTGTGCATATCAGGATCACTAATGAATAGTTCCTTAATAACATATACGTCACTTTTGTAAATCTTTCTTGATTGTCCCCTAATGTTCCCCATTTGATTACATCTCAGATGGCTCCCACTCAATAGCAGATGTCTGGTTAGAAACTTTTAACCTTTTACTATTGTTTCTCGGAACATCTCGTTGTGACTTATTATCTTAAGCCGAAACTGTAAGTTTCTTTAAGATTAGTTCAACAACATAGCAGTCTAGTATTTGAAGTGAAAAATACTTGCTAGAGATTTAAGCAATCAAATCAAGATACCATAAAATGTTATGAGAAATAGACATCTTGAATTAGTCTTTCGAATAGACTATGCAAGAATTCTTCTATCTTATTCTCATAATTCTGATAAGTTATTTCTATCCATGTGAATGGTTAGACTTGTTTTTATCAGAGGTGTTCTTAAGTTCCTATCACAATTATCAACCAAACGAAGATGGGTAAAGAATTTTAATATTCTCCCACTCAACCAAGGTAATGTGAAACATTATCAAAGAACTTTAATGGTATCAATAACTATTACAACAGTAAATCTAAACTGGACCATATAATCAAGATCAAGGATTTATTCTGATAATAGCTAATTTATTATATTATTTCCATGTTTAAAAATATGTGCCACAAAGGGTACTGTAGAATGAAGTCTACCCCTAAGTTTATAGAGATTATGGTCCACCGCTAAAGGTTGTAAATCTCTAAGTGTGATAGAGAGTCTGTGGAGTTGAATATAATCCAGAGTTCATTAGATATAAAAAATCGTTTGAACTGCATATTATTCTTAACTTTTCTCCGCCCCTATCAGATCAAAAGATCTTTTTATTAAACAAATTCTCAAATAATTGTTTTTAAAACCAACAATTATTCATAAACATAGAAGTAACTTCAAGTGTTTATGTAGTAATAACTCTGTAAAGAGTTTAAATACTTTTGAATTTGCATCAATAATAAAAACACATACACATTCAAACATAATAAATATAATAATCGGTAATAGATAAAATAAAGAACTGAAGCTCAACTCATAAATTGCAATATAATTGAAAAAGATATTTTATTATAAACCCAAAAAAAATTGTTTGCAATATTTATGAGAACCAAACAGGGAATTAAGATCCCAAACTTGAAATCCAAATTGTTTGAAAAAATAATCAATTAATTCAAATGAAAGAGCTTCTTCTTTATTATAGACAATCTCCATCCACCATCCAGCTTTCTAATCCAACTCGTTAAGACAGCACCCGAGTTTAAGAAGCTTTAGCTATAAGAAGAATAATAAACAAGGTTAGTAGTCAAGAATTATTAATCCAAAAGGATAATAATTCACTAAAAACACATCAGTTTATAAAGAAAATACCTTGTTTCTTTGCGAGATACTTAGGACATTGGGATTTCCAATGGCCTTTCTCATTGCAGTAGAAATATTTTCCTTTTTGTGTATTGCCAGAAGCTCCAGCATTTTTGTTTCTAGCTGCATTCGCAGCTTGAGCTCGCTTCTTGGCATTTTTCCACTTCTTCTTATGATGGGATTTGGAAGTAGAAGCAACAAGTGCCTCAGGATTACTTGTCTTATTACCATTTCCAGAATTCTGAGGTTTATTCCCTCTTTTCTTGGGACCTCCAATCAAATTTTCATATGTCTGAAGGTCATTGACTAAAGTATGAAAGTCTTGTTCCTTCTTATTCATGACATAATTTGATGTGTAGGGCAGAAAATGGAGTCGTGCTATTCAAGATGAGACTCACTTGAGTAGTCTGATCCATTTCAGCACCATGATTCTGGGCTTCCTGGAAATAACTAGCCATCTGGAGAAGGTGATCACGCACATTCTGATGGGGTTCCATCCGTGCGTTGATGAATTTCTTAGTCGCGTCGAAACGAGACTGAATAGATGCCATACCGAATAGCTCAGTTAACTGCGTCATGATTTCTGCAGCCGTGACAGTGTTTGCAAACCTTGTTTTCAAGGTGTCAACCATGCTGGAAAGCATGAAGTAACGAGCTTTATTGTTAGCATTATGCCAACGCTCGAAGTTCTCTTTTACAGCTTTGGTTGCATTGTCACTTGGCTGCTCAGGGGATTGCTCAGTCAACACAAACGAGGCACTTTCACCTATGAGAGCAATATGAATGTTCTCTCTCCACTTTGGGAAGTTAGACCCATTTAGCTTATTTTCAGTTAAGAGTGACACTGATATCAGTGTCCCGTTTAGGCGAGAGTCAAAGCTATCATTCATTGAATAGAGTTGTCAGCTCATCTAGAATAGCAAACCTTCTAGCAACCTTTTATTCGATCGAAAAGAGAATCCCACGTTGTCCCGTTTAGGCGAGAGTCAAGGTCATTCTTATTTCATGAGCTTCTACCATTGTTTCATATGTTTGTAAGTCTTATACAGTACCCACCATTAGGGTGGTTAATACTAATATAAAACACTTACAAACATACTTATCTTTCGAGATTAAACGGCGCTAACTTGCTAATGAACGTTCCTCCATTAGGGAGGATTACTCACTAAAACAATAGCTATGTAAAACCAACAATGGAGATCGAATATCTCAAAATAATAAAGCTCATTATTTAAATTGTATTTTCTTCTATTATTTATTTATTTTAAATCTATATATATATTTATTAAATTTTAAATTTAGAATAGAATCTAAATAAAATTTAATTCAATATTTGTAAAATTAAACTTAGATGGTTAAGAAAATAAAATGAATTATTTCCATCTTAGTGTTAATTTTCCAACAAATATTAAGAAAATTACTTAATTTAAGTTGTATTAATTTAAATTAATTTGCAACTCAAATTAAAATTTTCTACAAATATATATATTGTATTTCCAAAAATACACAATTTTTTAAATACATTTAAAATAAATCAAATTTCACTTAGAAAAAATACCTCAAGCAAAAATATTATCTATCTAGATTTTCTTGACTAATTAATCCAATTTCTAATAATATATTTCAGTTCCTTTATTTTAAATTAATCATTAAATGAAAAGATCATTGATTTAAGTTGATTCAAAATTAATTAAAATAATTAATTTACAACTTCAATCTATCTTTCAAGATAAATTCAAAATCATCTTGCATAATTAAATGCTATTTTGAAAAATGATTAATAAAATAAATAAAATACATTATGAAAATTATTCAAATTTAAGTTGTTATGGAAATAACCAACTTAAAATAATTTTCTTATTTAATTAAATATCATGAAAATAATAATATCTAAGTATCATTATGAAAATCAGCTTAGACATTTAATTTTCAATTTAATTAAATGTATTAAATTCAGGAAATAAATAATTAAGTATAGAGAAGGCTTAATCATTAATTTCTAATTTAATACAAGGAAAAATATCCTTAATTGAATTGTACCAAAATTAATTATTAACCAATTAATTTCACAATCAATGATATTTTCCTAGATTAGAAATAATAATTAGTATGGAAATAACTATCTAGAAAATATCTCAATTCTACTAAGTATCTTTTCAAGATCTGGAAAATATCTGATTTAAGTTATTATAGAAAGAATCTATAATTTACAAACTTAAAATTTTCCAAACATCATTTAATTAAATATCAAAATTAGGTGGTGACTACCTAATTTAAAGATATTCCCTTTTTAAGTTTAAAACCAACTTAAAATAATATCTTCTAAGAATCTTCAATAACTAATTCCTAGAATTCCTCAGCTTAATATTATTATCAAAATATATTCAAATTAAGTTATTATGAAAAATTAGTAATTACTAATTCATAACTTAAATAAGAATATTTAATGAGATAATAGAAATAAGTTTCAGAAAGAATCTAGTTAGTTAAAATTCTTTATTTAATTAAATACAAGAAAAATACAAATAGTTTATCCAGAAATGAAATTCATTAAACTATGTTTTTCTTAAATTAATTTTGAAGAAATTAATTATGTTCCGATTCAATTTTTTATTAGGTCAAACTAATATAATTAACCTAGCACAGTTATCCAAATCAGGCAAATGGGCCTGCACAATTGGGGTTGTTCATGTGAAGGGGGGCTGGGTCCAGTATGTCGCACCCACTTCTAAGGCTCCCAACTCTCACACAAGGCCCAAAAGAGAGGAATTTAACCTTAAAATGAACAACTGTTATTAATTGAATAGGCCCATTAACTAAATGAGCCTAACTAAAATCTATCAGGTTATGACATTTTATTTAGCAACAACAACCTATATGTATCTATAATAGAAATTAAACATATAGGCTCACACAGGCACACAGATTTGGATGGATCCTATCATGTTACTAGGTCATACACAGATGAAAGAAGTTTGTAAAAATTACCTGTTACAAATTATCTACTTGATCTATCATCAATTGAACCATGGGTTAAAATCAGATCATTTGATCTGCCAACAAGTTAACCCTGGCAATTTAGATCAAGTAATAATAGGTTTTAGAAAAACTTACAAAAAATCTAAAACACATACTCCTGCAACAAGGTTAGAGCTGGATAGTTGGATGTAGGATTTATTTAATTTTAAATCTATATTTCGAAAAATAATATTAAAATTAAACCTACCATTTTGAAAAATTAGGTTTTGGGTAACCTAAATGCATTTCAAAATTAAACTGTCAACTTTCCTTTTAAATTTCATGTTATTTAATAAATTAAATAATAAAATAGAAAATGGTAAATACATACCCTTTTCTTATTTTACAACTTAATTTAATTGAAAAATAACAAAATTTAAAAGTTAACAAAAATACCTTATTTCCTCTTTTAAAATTATCATGATTATTAGGATCTTATTTTAATTAAGGTCAAGTTACCAAAAAAAATAATATCTGACCTTAAAAAAAATAAAATAATCAAATTTTAAAGGAAATAAAAAAAATAAGCAAAACTTGATTTTTTCCATTTTCAAAATCAAATTGCACTAATATCTAAAATTAATTTTAAAAAATTAAAATTAATTTATTTCTGATAATTAGATTTGAAATTTGAAAAACAAAAATCAACATACAAAACTACACAAAAAATCGGAATTTAATTCCATGAAATAGCATGAAAAATCGAAGAAAACGAAGAAAATAGCAGGTGGTACGGACAGCATGCAAAGCATGCTGTCCGCGCGCGTGGGAGAAGAGCCACAGCCCAAAAATCTGGGCGCAAGCACCCCTGCGCATGATTTCCGCGCGCGTAGGGGAGGTGCTCACCACCTAGGTTTTTCCCGATTTTCAAAAATTCATAACTAATTCAAATTAAATCGAAATCGAGTTCTGTAAAAAAGTAAATTGCTTAGAATTTTCCAAACTATCCATTAAAAATAATGCCAGATACAGAAAATCAATTATTTTTCCCAGAATTCACAAACATCAATCAAACATCAATATGACACAACATGAAACCATCCAAATCACAAGCAAATCGTTTTAAGTCCAAATTTCTTGCAAGTAAATCAATTACCATGGCTCTGGTACCAGTTGTTGGTATTATATTTATCCAGGATCTTAGATCTATTTGCAAGTATGTTGATTTAACAACCTAATATTGAACTTCTAAAACGATGAACTAAACACATAAAAGTTAAGAATAACTTACAGTGATTGCAGCGGAATTTATGTCTCCTTCCACTCAGATCTCTAACCCTTGATTCTTGTCTGTAGCAGAGTATAATCAAGATCTGAGCCCGAAAGTTCTTCAGTTGGATGTGATCCTTCACAGTCTTCCAAACTATGATGAGATACTGAATGATGTGAGTGGGCACTTCTCTCTCACTAGGGAATTTCGAAATCTCTCTTTGTTTTTCTCTCTAAATTTCGTGTGATACACTTTGCAGAGCAAAGTTTCTCAAGCAACACATGCATACAAAGAGAAGAGAGGGGCTGCTTTAAATAGGAAAAGAGAAGACCACAACTTTCCAAATAAACAGTTTCCTCTTTTACTGTGTAATAGAATAACTGCCTTATTTAGTGTGATTCACCACTTTCCTATTTAGGCTAGGTTTTGATTATTAAATGACAAATTAAATTGAAAAATAATAATTGGGAAAAAGCAATGATGTGGCCGGCCATGGTGTGAATGGGCCTCACATGGATTTTGCAGTTTCCTCAATTTTATTTCTATTTCTCCAAAAATGCCATTTTTCCAATTCTAATCATTTAAATGCCAAAACCAATTATTTAATAACTAAAATAGATTATTAAATAATATTGCCATTTAAAATTAATTATTAATTCAGACATGCAAAGTCTCATAATTAATAATTAAACCTAGAAACCCTCTTTTTTACGATTTCATCCCTAAACTGTGAGAATTCACAAATTAGACATAGTCTAACTTTTAGAATTATAATTGATTAATCATAAATCAATTATAGAGTCCTACAAACAGTATAGTCTCAACTAGAATGGAGACCATGGATCTATATTCTGAGCTTCCAATAAGTTGAACCGATTTACCAAGTAAATCCCTAACTTATTAATTCCTCGTTGAATCCACTCTTAGAACTTGAAATTGCACTCTCAGACTTATATAGAGCATATCATATGTTTCACGATATCAATATGCTATCTCATTTAACCATTGTTATAATCTTAATGTGATTTAGAGATCCTCTATATAGATGATTTACATCGAGACGGGACTAATTTACCGTTTACACCCCTCAATGTATTTTGCCCATTTGAACACTTAGTTACCTGTAAATGATGTTTTAGTGATCTAATATATAGTCACTGAAACAAGAGCTCATCCATTTACTTCTATTTAACTAAGCTCAAAAGGAATCATCACTTTACTTCTATACACCAGTAGAAGCTATAGATTTCCATATTTATGTTTAGCACTCCCTATTCAGTTATGCTATCATGTTCCCAAAATATATGTTTTATCCTGACTCAAAACAGGCTTTAACTAATAAATCAAAGAACAAGAATAGCACTCCTGAGATTGAGCCTAAGCATATCAGGATTTAGATTCTCTTAATCTAAGATCAACTTCTGACATTGACTTGGAAAGATACAACGGTAAGTTTACAATATCTTTAACCAAGTTCAATATCGGTCCAGTCCAATGCATACTCCATGCATTCGAAACCAGTATACTTTACCAATGTTCTGGAAAGAACATAACACTTACTCCAATTGTAAGTATACTTCATCGCTGATTATCACATCAGTGTAAATCCAAAACACTGATGAACAGGGACCAAGTCTTTTGAATCATATAATCACAATCACATTCCACTGTATTGACGATACTGTAATTGTGAATAACTATATGTTCTGGATTTAACTAATTTTGTGCATATATCAAATATATGTATTAAACCATAAACATGTAACATACATGTAAACATACTTCACTTCCAAATTGATAACTAATCAGATTGTAATGAGTTTTATTTAGGGCATAAAACCCAACACGTATCACCCTGACCTAAAAGTAGGCTTAACTAACAAATCAAAGAACACGAATAGCCTTTCAAGATTGAGCCTAATCATAACAGGATTAAGAACATTTGATCTAGGATCAACTAGGCGATATTGAGTTGAATAGATTTTACGGTAAGTTTAATTAAATCTAAGTCAAAGTTCAATATCAGTCCCTTCCGATGCATACTCCATGCATCCAACCTGAGCTTTACTATAACCAATGTTCTGCAAGTAAACTCTTTTTGTAGATTATCATATCAGTAAAACCCTGTGTCTGATAAATCTAGGAAACTTTATTCACATAGTCATGTTTACTTTCCAAAGTGATGACAACACAGTAAATAGGATCACGTATGTGAAAAGGGTTTAAGATGAATTTATAAATCAAATAGACAAGCAATTGATAAAGTGAACCAACACATACACAAATGAATGAAAAATACTTCTGTTTCTTTATTGATGTTGAATAAAATAAATTACATTGAAATGGAGTTTTATTTAGGGCATAAAACCCAACAATGAGCTGGGTAGCGTTGCTCATAATCTTTCAGTTGACGAGAGGCATAAGCTATGACTCTATCAGCTTGCATCAAAACACATCCCAAACAATGTCTGGATGCATCACAATAAACAACTAATTTCTCGGTCAGGGGCACATAGATTTTAGAAAATCCCTAGACAAAATGTCGATAATACCCTGCTAAACCGAGAAAACTTCGAACTTTTTTCATTGATTTTGGCCTCGGCCAATTCTTCACAGACTCAATCTTGCTTGGATCAACCATAATCCCATTCCTTCCGACAATATGTCCTAGAAAAGACACCTCTGACAACCAGAATTCACACTTTTTAAACTTTGCATACAACTTGTGATCCCTAAGTCGCTGCAATACCATTCAAAGATGATGCTCGTGCTCCTCTTCTGACTGAGAGTATACAAGGATGTCATCGATAAACATTATGATGCAGTTATCGAGGAAATCCTTGAATACCCTATTCATGAGATCCATAAAAGTCGCAGGAGCATTAGTCAATCCGAATGACATTACTAGAAACTCATAGTGCCCATATCTGGTTCGGAAAGCAGTCTTTGGTATATCTTCTTCCCAAATTCGAAGTTGATGATAACCGGATCGTAGGTCAATCTTCAAAGACACTGTCTTTCCTTGAAGTTGATTGAACAAATCGTCGATTCTGGGTAACTGGTACTTATTCTTGATTGTCAACTTGTTTAGCTCCCGATAATCAATACACATCTAGAGAGAACCATCTTTCTTTTTCACAAACAGAACTGAAGCTCCCCAGGGCGATACACTGGGTAGGGTAAACCCAATATCAAGCATCACTTTGCAGTTGTAACTTAAGTTCGTTGAGTTCTACTGGAGCCATCCTATATGGAGCTTTAGAAACAGGTTCGACTCCAAGTGCTAGATCAATCACAAAGTCAATTTCTCGTTCCGGCGGTAATCTTGGCAACTCCTCGGCTCTTGAAGCTTTTTCAACCATTTCAGCATAAGTGGTTGCTTCATTGGTAGTGATCACCAGATCATGCCTAATCTTCACATTCAAATGGGCCAGATACTTTTCTTTCTTACTAAAGTCAGTTAGCACGATACCCACGGCGAGTTTGGCCAGACGGTCGAACATTGTAGTGTACTCAATAACTGACATTCCCTCAGTCTGCACTAACTCAGTGAATTCCTTCCGCTTAGCACTGCGGATAGCTTCATTATAATATTTGGCGTTGAATAATTCCCAAAATTCTTCCCAGGTCATAACAGTGACGTCCTCAGTGAGGGCAATCAACTACCACCTCACGAGAGCATCCTCCTGGAACTGAAATGTGGCACAGGTCACCCGATCATTACCTACCACCCCCATATAGATCAGAATTCTCTTAATTATTGTGAGCCACTTCTCATCCTTCATCACATCACGATCTCGCGGAAACACTGGAGGTGCTTTCCTACAGAATCTTTCGTATAACGGCTCCATACGGTTGCCAGCAACAGGTTGTTCTGCTGGCACCGCTGGAACTAAAATGGCCTGAGCAGCTTGGTGAGGAGGCACGACAGGAAGACCCTACTTGTAAAGACCGCTTAGTTTAATTTGGAAATTAGCAGTTAATCACGTTTAATTATGAAATTATTTATAGCTATTTAAATAATTATTTATACTGTTATTATTGAATTCAAAGGTGCATTGTTATGTCATTTAGTAGTTTTCATAATTTTGCATTTCCGGTGTCCGGTATCATGGAACTCGGTGTTTGGCTCAGTAAAATCACAACTTAGTATGTTAGTAGTTTAGGACGGTTTGTTAGACATTGGGAATGTTGGGAATGGCTGGGAATTTAGAATTTCCCAAAAATACCCCTTTAGTGTTATTTATGTTGTTTTAATGTGGAGGGGCAAAATGGTCTTTTTGCCCCAATCATATTTTGTCCTTTAGTGGACTTAGAAAATAAGTTATTATGTGTTTTAATATATTTTGTTGGCTGAAATGAATATATTGATTTCCTTACCTTCATTTTGCAAAGTTTTAAAAAATTAGAAAGTTAGAAAAAATTCAAAGGAAAACCATCTTTTTCTCTCAACTCTCTCTCTATTTCGGCCCTCTTGGAGCAGCAAGAAGCTGACCATTTTCTTGAGATTTCAAGCTAGTTTCAATCTAATTTTGTGAACTCTTGTTGTGGTATGTTCTCTCTAGCTCTTCTTTTTAGTTTTCTTGAAAATTTGATGAAAATGAGTAAATGCATATATGATTTGAGGATGTTGCTGCTTCTTGTTTCTGCTGTTGTTTCTATGTTTTAAATGTTGATTTAAGTATGTTTAATTAGGTTGAATTCCATGCTAGTTATTCTTGCTCTAGTTGGATAGGTTTATTGTTAAAAAGTATAGTTTTCAAAGAGAATTTTCGAAATTTGTGGCTGTAGTGTTTGCATGAGTTAGGGTTAGTTTTCTGCAGTGTTATTATGCTTGTTTATGAAGTTCTAAGCTAGTTTTGAGGCATGTTAGTGAGCTTTAGCCAAATTTGAGTTTGAACTCAAAGCTTGGAGCTCACATGGTGTTTTTCAATTCTGTGCATTCTGGGTTGTGCTATTGCTTTAGATATGTTATTTGGGTCCTATAGAACAGGTCTGGAAGGTTTGAGGTTGTTTGGAGTTGATTTGGTTGAGTTATGAAATTTTGATTTTCTGCCTGCGAGGAACCGGAATTCCGGTTGTGCATTCAGAATTCCGGATGGGTTTCGAAAATTCCCAGAACCAGAATTCCGGTTGGGCAACCGGTCTACCGGTTGGGGAAAATTCAGAAACCCTAGTTTTCCTCGATTTTATGTTATTTGGGGTATTGCCATGCTTTTTATCGATAGGGTAACTTGTAGTTCCTAGTTTAAGTCCCCGGGAAGTGATTTAGCGTATCACTTATAGTGTTGTGATTTTTATGGTTTAGGAGCCTGTAATCCGCCGCGCAGATAGTTCCAATCAGATTGACCGGCACACCTGAATTCCGAATCCAGGTAAGATTAGTATAACAGTATGCATATGTAGATTACATGTTTAGCGTGCATGTAGGAAGCCTGTTAGATTACATTAGATATGTATGTTGGCTACGAACCATCCAAATGTGTCACGTCGGTACAGGCTGGAGTATGACCAGCAGCCGGAGTATGACCGGTTCGACCGATTAGGCTGATACTTAGGTTGGTGGTTCCGTACTATTTGACGTATCACGTCGGTACAGGCTGGAGTATGACCAGCAGCCGTAGTATGACCGGTTCGACCGATCAGGCTGATACTGTAACACGTCGGTACAGGCTGGAGTATGACCCAATTTGGAGTATGACCGGTTCGATCGATCAGGCTGTTACTTGTCAATAGTACCATCCCTATGAACGTTCAGAACTCAGTACCGTGTTGGACACAGCAGTTAGGGGGACTCAGTATCGTGTTGGACACGGCAGTTAGGGTTATGATCAGGGGTATGGGCGTCTGATCATGACCGGAATTTATGTATGAATATTATTATGCTTTTCTGACTGAGTCTGTCGACTCACAGTGCTATGTTTATGTGTTGGTAAAGGCAAGGCTAGAGCTGATGTACCGTGAACGAGCCTATGAAGATTGTACATGTCGGGGTGGTTAGGCCTGGAGCGTACGATCCTCGGTACAGCGAGGCTATTTTTGTAATTAGTCGCTAGGCGACAAGTATTTTGTATAAGCAAGTAAACTTTGTAAATGATTTTGTAATCGGGATCCCGAGTCTTTTGTATAAATAGTTTACAAGTTTAATTAAAAAGCAAAATTTTTAATTAATCACGTTTTCCATAAACCTCGTTGATTAGCAACGAGCTGCACAACATGTTTAAAAATCACGTAATACGCCTATGCTAGTTAGGGTGTTAGAATTTGGTATCAGAGCCTTGACCAAGCCGAAAGTGTGGTCGACGAGGACGTCGGACCCCGTAAGGAGGGGTGATTGTGACAGTCAGTAGTCCCGTGATCCGTAAGGGGAAACACCGGGTAAGCTGTGCAATCCCACACCGCCTGGGGAAGGTCAAGTGGGATGATTCTGAGACTGTGTAGGTATGGGACTACACAGTTGAAGAGGGCTTAAATGGATTGATTGGTACTACCTATATCAACAAGGTGCATCTTGTTTTTTGGTAGCCCATCACGAAAGAACTCCACAGTTAAGCGTGCTTGACTTGGAGCAATTTTAGGATGGGTGACCTCCTGGGAAGTTTTCCTAGGAAGCGTGCGAGTGAGGACAAAGCATGCTGGAAACACTTGTGTTGGTCTGTAGGGTCAGTCATCAATCCGGGAAGCAGCTAGAGTGACGTACTCGTGTATAAGAGCCATTTATTCCGTGGGTGTAAGGACCCAATGGAGGCTTGAAGCGGGGACGTTACAAATGGTATCAGAGCCGCCAGGTTGTCTTCTGAAGATCTTCACGACATGTACAATCATCATCAGCAGTTAGCTCGTTCTACGGTTCAGTAAGCCTTTATTGCCTTAGTAGTTTATTTATTTATTTTATGAAATAAGAAAAGCCTGATAGGAAGCATGTTAGTAGCCTGATAGTAGAATAGGTGCATGTTTCATTTTTAATTTCCAAATTAAGCGGCATTAGTAAGCTCTCCTTAAATATGACCTGATATGCCAACTCTTGGTTTCGCAGGCGGTTCTGACTAGATGGACGCCAGGCGGACTACCTGGAGCAAGGGCAATTCAGTGGGGTCGAATCAAGGTCAGGGAGCTCAGTTTCCCCCGCCAGTTAGGGGCTGAGGTAGAGGTCCCAGAGGCAGGGCTCGTGGTCGGGGTGTTGAGAACCCGCCACAGGCTGCCCAGGCTCCCCAAGCCGATCAGGGAGCCCAGAATTGGGAGGTTAGGTTTGCTGAAATGCAAGCCAGAATAGAGGAACAAGACTTAGAGATTCAGAGATTGAGACAGCAGGGTGCTCCTGCAGTGCCCGTGCCAGTAGTTCCAGTGGCACCCGCCCCTGCTGCTCAGGCCGAAATAGTTGTGGCGGCCAACAGAATGGAACTTTTGTATGAACGGTTCCGGAAGCAAGCACCTCCGGTCTTTCTGGGAGGTCCAGATGTGATGAATGCCGAGCAGTGGCTAACGGTGATCACAAAAATTCTGAACTTTATGGGTGTCACCGGTAATGACAGAGTGGTGTGTGCCACTTTCCAGTTCCAGGAAGACTCTCTTGTCTGGTGGGACATGGTGTCTCAGATTCACGACGTCACCACTATGACCTGGGAAAGGTTCCAGGAACTCTTTAACGCCAAGTATTATAATGAGGCGGTTAGAAGCGCCAAGAGGAAAGAGTTCGCTCACCTGACCCAGCGGGAGAATATGAGCGTGACCGAGTATACTACTCAGTTTGACCGCTTGGCGAGGTTAGCCTCGGGAATAGTGCCAACCGACTTCAGCAAGAAAGAGAAGTACCTGTACGGGTTAAATGCGAGGATTAAGCATGACTTGATGATCACCACTGACGACAAGACCACCTATGTTGAGATGGTGGAGAAGGCACTGCGAGCTGAGGGCGCAGTTGGGTGTATGTCGGAGTCGGCTAGTACTCCGGCGAGTGGCGGGGCTCCTACCCCTCCTGCATCAGGCTTTAGCAGGGGGAGTAGTGGTTCGGCCATGGACCAGAAGAGAAGAGCATCCACTGCATCTGGAGGCTCGAGTCAGAACAAGAGGTTCTGGGGGAACCAGAATGGAGGTAGTCGTCCTGGTGGTGCAGAGACCCGGTTCTCCTATCCCGAGTGCCCCAGCTGCAAAAGGCACCATCGGGGTGAATCCAAAGGTCAGGGATGCTTTCACTGTGGCATGCCCGGACACTTCAAGAGGGATTGTCCCCAACTCCGCTCAGAGGCACCGAGAGCTCCGGCGATACCCACTCCAGCTAGGGTGTTCGCCATCACTCAGGCTGATGCAGATGCCAGCCCATCAGTTGTGACAGGTCAGCTTTTTGTTAATAACTCGCTTTACTCAGTACTGTTTGAGTCTGGGGCTACACATTCTTATGTGGCGGCCATAGTCTTTAGTAAATTGGATAGACCGTATGATAGATGTGAATCTGGGTTTGGAACCCTATTACCTGGCGGAGAGTTAGTTATCTCCAGAAGGTGGATTAGGTTTATGCCGATCAGGATAGATGGTAGAGAGTTAAGTGCTGACTTGATAGAGATGAGCCTAGTAGAGTTCGATATTATTTTAGGAATGGATTTCCTATCTAAATATTCGGCGAGCATTGATTGCAAAAGGAAGATGGTGATCTTCCAACCGGAAGGTGAAGAACCATTCGTGTTTGTTGGTTCAGTTCGGGGATCTCGGATTCCGGTGATTTCAGCCATGTCAGCTAGGGATTTATTGCACGGTGGGTGTTTAGGGTTTCTGGCCGTGGTGGTGGACACCACTCGGCCAGATACCATTCGGCCAGAAGACATCAAGTTGGTTCGGGAATTTTTAGATGTTTTTCCCGAGGAACTTCCAGGGTTACCACCTCAGCGGGAGATTGACTTCGTGATAGATTTGGCACCAGGGGTGGAACCGGTTTCCAAGGCTCCATATAGAATGCCTCCAGCTGAACTTAAAGAATTAAAGATTTAGCTCCAGGGGTTGCTTGACATCGGGTTTATTCGGCCTAGTGTGTCACCCTGGGGAGCCCCAGTTTTATTCGTCCAGAAGAAAGATGGAAATATGAGGATGTGCATCGATTACAGAGAATTGAACAAGCTGACAGTGAAGCATAAATATCCTTTACCTAGGATCGATGATTTGCTCGATCAGCTTCAGGGGAAGACGGTCTTTTCTAAGATTAATCTCCGTTCGGGTTATCATCAGTTGAGAATCCGAGAGGAGGACATTCCGAAGACGGCTTTCCGCACTAGGTATGGACATTATGAATTCCTAGTTATGTCGTTCGGACTAACCAATGCTCCTGCAGCATTCATGTACTTGATGAATAGAGTATTCAAGGATTTCCTAGATATCTGTGTGATTGTGTTTATCGACGACATCCTCGTGTACTCTCAATCAGAAGAGGAGCATGAATTACATCTTCAGATGGTACTACAACGGCTTCGGGAACACAAGCTTTATGCCAAGTTCAAGAAATGCGAATTTTGGCTATCTCAGGTGTCCTTCTTAGGGCACATTGTGAGCAAAGATGGGATCAAGGTGGATCCCGGGAAGATCGAATCTGTCAGGGATTGGCCGAGACCGAAGACAGTGACAGAGATCAGAAGCTTCTTGGGTTTAGCTGGGTATTATCGTAGGTTCGTGGAAGGGTTCTCTAAAATTTCAATGCCCCTAACCAAACTCACAAAGAAGAATCAGCGGTTTCTCTGGTCAGACAAGTGCGAAGCTAGTTTTCAGGAGCTGAAGCAAAGGTTGATTACCGCTCCAGTGCTAGCTTTTCCTTCTGACAATGAGAAGTTTGTAGTTTATTGTGATGCATCCAGATAGGGTCTGGGGTGTGTGTTGATGCAAGCCGATTGGGTCATCGCTTATGCTTCCCGACAGTTAAAGGATTATGAATAGCGATACCCGACTCATGATCTAGAGTTGGCCGCGGTGGTTTTTGCTTTGAAGATTTGGCGGCATTACCTTTATGGGGAAAGGTGTGAAATCTATATCGACCATAAAAGTCTCAAGTATTTCTTTACTCAGAAAGATTTGAACATGAGACAGAGACGTTGGTTGGAATTAGTGAAAGATTACGACTGTGAGATTCTTTATCACCCTGGGAAGGCCAATGTAGTGGCCGATGCCCTGAGCAGAAAGGGTCCCGGGCAAGTAGCTAGTATGGTTCAGATCTCGCCTCAGCTAGCAGAGGATATGGTTAGATCCAGCATTGAGTTTGTGGTAGGTCAGCTTCACAACTTAACGCTGCAATCGGATCTGTTGGAAATAATTAAAGTCGCTCAGATGACTGATCCAGAGTTAGTGAAGATCAGAGATGAGGTTTTGGCTGGTCAAGCCAGGGACTTTTCAGTGTCAGATAACGGGATGCTTCTGTATAAAGCTAGGGTTTGTGTTCCGAATAGTGTGGAACTCAGGAATGAGATCTTTGAGGAGGCTCATTCTACCCCGTATTCTCTGCATCCCGGCACCACTAAGATGTACCAAGATCTTTAACCGTACTTCTGGTGGAGCGGTATGAAGAAGAATTTGGTAGAATTCGTATCGAGATGCCTCACTTGCCAGCAGATTAAGGCTGAACATCAGAGACCAGCAGGGTTGTTGCAGCCTCTAACCCTACCAGAATGGAAGTGGGAAGATATCACGATGGATTTTGTGGTCGGGTTACCTAGGACCACGGGTTTGTTTGATTCCATCTGGGTAGTGGTGGATCGATTCACGAAATCTGCTCATTTTCTGCCGATTAGAACAACATTTACAGTGGATCAGTTGGCAGAATTGTATGTCAGAGAGATTGTAAGACTTCACGGGGTACCGAAGTCTATAGTTTCGGATAGGGATCCGAAGTTCCCCTCCAAATTTTGGCAGAGTTTGCATCGAGCAATGGGTACGAAGCTGAAATTCAGTACAGCATTCCATCCTCAGACAGATGGTCAGTCCGAAAGGACAATTCAGATATTGGAGGACATGTTGCGAGCCTGCGTTATGGATTTTGAAGGATCATGGAATAAATATCTACCGTTGATAGAATTTTCTTACAACAACAGTTATCAGAGTACGATAGGGATGGATCCCTATGAACTGTTATACGGTAGGAAGTGTAGATCTCCCATTCACTGGGATGAGACAGGGGAGAGAAAGTATTTAGGTCCGGAGTCAGTGCAACGGACCAATGAGGCAATAGAGAAGATAAAAGCTAGAATGCTTGCCTCACAGAGTAGACAGAAAAGTTATGCAGACCCGAAACGTAGAGATGTTGAGTTCCAAGTAGGGGACCATGTCTTTTTACGACTATCTCCAATGAAGGGGATCAAACGTTTTGGGAAAAGAGGCAAGTTATGCCCTAGATTTACAGGACCTTTCGAGATTCTCGAGAAGATAGGTCAAGTGGCATACCGATTAGCGTTGCCTCCAGCTTTATCAGAAGTTCACAACGTATTCCATGTCTCGATGTTGAGAAAATACGTTCTAGATCCCTCTCATATACTCAGTTATGAGAGCCTTGAGCTGCAGCCATATATGTCATATGAAGAACAGCCAGTGCAGATCCTGGATAAAAAGGATAAAGTCCTTCAGAAAAAGACCATAGCATTGGTCAAAGTTCTCTGGAGAAACAGCAAGGTGGAGGAAGCCACCTGGGAACTAGAATCAGATATGAGAGCTCAATTTCCAGAGTTATTCAGGTTAGATTTCGGGGACGAAATCCTTTTAAGGGGGGAATAGTTGTAAAGACCGCTTAGTTTAATTTGGAAATTATCAGTTAATCACGTTTAATTATGAAATTATTTATAGCTATTTAAATAATTATTTATACTATTATTATTGAATTCAGAGGTGCATTGTTATGTCATTAAGTAGTTTTCATAATTTTGCATTTCCGGTGCCCGGTATCATGGAACTCGGTGTTTGGCTCAGTAAAATCACAACTTAGTATGTTAGTAGTTTGGGATGGTTTGTTAGACATTGGGAATGTTGGGAATGGCTGGGAATTTAGAATTTCCCAAAAATACCCCTTTAGTGTTATTTATGTTGTTTTAATGTGGAGGGGCAAAATGGTCTTTTAGCCCCAATGATATTTTGTCCTTTAGTGGACTTAGAAAATAAGTTATTATGTGTTTTAATATATTTTTTTGGCTGAAATGAATATATTGATTTCCTTACCTTCATTTTGCAAAGTTTTAAAAAATTAGAAAGTTAGAAAAGATTCAAAGGAAAACCATCTTTTTCTCTCAACTCTCTCTCTATTTCGGCCCTCTTGGAGCAGTAAGAAGCTGGCCATTTTCTTGAGATTTCAAGCTAGTTTCAATCTAATTTTGTGAACTATTGTTGTGGTATGTTCTCTCTAGCTCTTCTTTTTAGTTTTCTTGAAAATTTGATGAAAAATGATTAAATGCATGGATGATTTGAGGATGTTGCTGCTGCTTGTTGCTGCTGTTGTTTCTATGTTTTAAATGTTGATTTAAGTATGTTTAATTACGTTGAATTGCATGCTAGTTATTCTTGCTCTAGTTGGATAGGTTTCTTGTTAAAAAGTTTGGTTTTCAAAGAGAATTTTCGAAATTTGTGGCTGTAGTGTTTGCATGAGTTAGGGTTAGTTTTCTGCAGTGTTATTATGCTTGTTTATGAAGTTCTAAGCTAGTTTTGAGGCCTTTTAGTGAGCTTTAGCCAAGTTTGAGTTTGAACTCAAACCTTGGAGCTCACATGGTGTTTTTTCAATTCTGTGCATTCTAGGTTGTGCTATTGATATGTTATTTGGGTCCTATAGAACAAGTCTGGAAGGTTTGAGGTTGTTTGGAGTTGATTTGGTTGAGTTATGAAATTTTGATTTTCTGCCTGCGAGGAACCAGAATTCTGGTTGTGCATTCGGAATTCCGGATGGGTTTCGAAAATTCCCAGAACCAGAATTCCGGTTGGGCAACCGGTCTACCGGTTGGGGAAAATTCAGAAACCCTAGTTTTCCTCGATTTTATGTTATTTGGGGTATTGCCATGCTTTTTATCGATAGGGTAACTTGTAGTTCCTAGTTTAAGTCCCCGGGAAGTGATTTAGCGTATCACTTATAGTGTTGTGATTTTTATGGTTTAGGAGCACATGTCCATCCGCGGATAGTTCCGGTCGGGTTGGCACACACCTAAATTCAGAATCCAGGTAAGATTAGTATAACAGTACGCATATGTAGATTACATGTTTAGCGTGCATGTAGGAATCCTGTTAGATTACATTAGATATGTATGTTGGCTACGAACCATCCAACTGTGTCACGTCGGTACAGGCTGGAGTATGACCAGTAGCCGGAGTATGACCGGTTCGACCGATTAGGCTGATACTTAGGTTGGTGGTTCTGTACTATTTGACATATCACGTCGGTACAGGCTGGAGTATGACCAGCAGCCAGAGTATGACCGGTTCAACTGATCAGGCTGATACTGTAACACGTCGGTACAGGCTGGAGTATGACTAGCAGCCGGAGTATGACCGGTTCGACCGATCAGGCTATTACTTGTCAATAGTACCGTCCCTATGAACGTTCAGAACTCAGTACCGTGTTGGACACAGCAGTTAGGGGAACTCAGTATCGTGTTGGACACGGCAGTTAGGGTTATGATCAGGGGTATGGGCGTCTGATCATGACCGAAATTTATGTATGAATATTATTATGCTTTTCTTACTGAGTATGTCGACTCACAGTGCTATCTTTATGTGTAGGTAAAGGCAAGGCTAGAGCTGATGGACCGTAAACGAGCCTATGAAGATTGTACATGTCGGGGCGGTTAGGCCTGGAGCGTACGATCCTCGGGACAACGAGGCTATTTTTGTAATTAGTCGCTAGGCGACAAGTATTTTGTATAAACAAGTAAACTTTTGTAAATGATTTTGTAATCGGGATCCCGAGTCTTTTGTATAAATATTTTACAAGTTTAATTAAAAAGCAAAAATTTTAATTAATCACGTTTTCCATAAACCTCATTGATTAGCAACGAGCTGCACAGCATGTTTAAAAATCATGTAATACGCCTATGCTAGTTAGGGTGTTAGACTACTGCCTTAACCTCTGAATTTCTTCATCGTGCTGGCGG
The DNA here is from genome assembly GCF_029168945.1 of Cannabis sativa. NCBI lineage: Eukaryota > Viridiplantae > Streptophyta > Magnoliopsida > Rosales > Cannabaceae > Cannabis > Cannabis sativa. Next base: position 22,951,364 of record NC_083607.1, read on the forward strand.
ATTCAATCTTGCATTTTTGCAAACCTCTGCTCCCAATCCGGAGGAGCTTGTGGTGGATTTACAGGACGCCCACCATGAGCTCTGCCACAGCCACGTCCGCGACCATGGGGATTCTACGTATTTTGATTTCCCTGACCGCCCCCGGTCTTAACCATGTTACCTTGACTTCTTGTATTTTGCTGGGCGTCCATTTTATAGGACTTAGCCTGCGAACCATATGCCAGGCAAGTTAGACAGCGATCATAAAACTTAATACCGCTCTGATGGACTTAAAAGGCAACACACTTAAAATAAATAATTATAATCTAATATGCTTCCTAGCATGCTTTAATAATCATTTAAAATAATAAACATGTACGGGCTTACTGAACCGTGAACCGAGATTTCACTGATGAAGATTGCACATGTTTTAGCAAGCTTCGGTTGACAAACTTGGCGGCTCTGATACAAAAATTGTAACGCCCTAATGCTAAGGCACGCTACAGTTCTTTTTCAGTTACAGTGATGTCTTTGCTAATCAAAGAATTTTCTTGAAAAATGTGTCAAATTAAAACTTTTATATTAATTATTAAACTTAATAATTTACAAAACTATTTACAAGCACCGGGATCCCGTTTAAAAGCTTTTATACACAAATTACCAAAATACATTACTGGTCGCACAACAACTACAAAATAAAATTCCGGATGTCTCGAGACCGAACACTCCAGGTTCCGCTGCTTTGACATGTACAACTCCATCTCAGCTCAGGCTCACTCCTGTTCAGCTTTCGCCTTTCCTTTACCTACACATGGAAGCAGAACTGTGAGTCGACAGACTCAGTAAGAAAAGCATATAATATATCATATAATTTCCGACTTGTATTTAGGCACCCATACACCTATTTACAAGGCTTAACAGATGAGTAAGAACGTTCCATATGAGAGTACAACCACTATATCACATACAATACGCACCACAGTGTACGAGTGTTGGTAGGGTTTGTTTCGTACCCTGAATATCACTGAGTGATATACCTCACACCCTCAGCACTTCCCCGAACTTATGTTGGTATCACTATACTGTACTCATAAACAATATTCACTATATCGATGCACTCTGTACCATAACTGTACAACTGTTGGTATTGCACTTAATATTTAACGCATGCATATACACATAGCATATACACACTCAGGTATTAATATCACACATATACTTACACTCAGATATTAATATCACACATTATATACAGTTCTTACCTTCATTCCAGATTCAAGTGTGTTGGCCAACGTGAACGGAAAGTCTCACACTAGATGGATGCCCTATTCACATAATGAAACCGGGTAACTCACACGATCAAAAATCCTAATCTGGGAAACCCAAACCCACAACCCTAGGCTCTGTTATACTCTTTAGGGGTTACTCAAACCCTAGAAATAGGAAAATACCCAACTACGACACTGGAATGCAGAAGAATTGAGAAAATGAAGCGTTTGCGGACCCTGCCAAAACTGGCTAGCCGGTTTTAGAGGTACTAGTAAAACTGGCTAGCCGGTTTGCATCAGTTCACCCCAAACTTTCCATTTCTTGCTTAATCCTCCACCAAATGCAACCAAACCTTCTAGAACACCTATACAATATATATACAACATATTCCAGCCAATATTTCACAGAAAAATTCAGTGTAAACAAACATGCCATTAGAGATCAAAGCTTTAAACTCAAAGCTTAAACTTGCACAAAACCAAATCCATGCACTAAAACTAGCTGCAAGAAGCTTAAACCAACTCAAATGAACCTTAAAATTCTAACGCTAAACATTTCTAACCCTAACAACCATCAATTCACAAAATCACATACTCAAACTAAAGAAAAAAGCTTCAAAATACATATTCATGGGTTTTAGGGTTTTACCTTTGCTTAGATTCACAAAGAACTTGGTTAATACTCAGAAAACACCAGCTTGAAGATTAATTTCCTCCTGGTTTTTGCCCCAACCAAAAGAGAGAAACAGAGAGAGATCTATGCGATCAACAATGTATTTTGGTAATTTGTGTATAAAAGCTTTTAAACGGGATCCTGTTGCTTGTAAATAGTTTTGTAAATTATTAAGTTTAATAATTAATATAAAAGTTTTAATTTGACACATTTTCAAGAAAATTCTTTGATTAGCAAAGACAACACTGTAATTGAAAAATAACATAGCGTGCCTTAGCATTAGGGCGTTACAGTTATAATTAAATAATATATAAATATTAAAGAAATTAATAAATTTTTAAAATCTGACCATAATTAAAAAATAAAATAATCAATTATTAAATTTAAATCTCAAAATATCAAAAATTAATAATAATCTATTAAAAATTAAATATTATTAATTTAAAATTTATATTTAAGTTTAAATACATTAAAAATAATATGTTATTTTGAAATTAGGGTTTGAAAATTGTAAAAATTTGAAATTGGGGAAATATCCCACAAAATTGGATTTTTAGGGTTGCCTGCCCAGTAGGAGGCTGCATGTAGCCTCCTTACGCAAGCGGAGAGGGGTGATGCAGGGTGAGACGCCGAGGAAACTCAGCATTTGGAGCCTCAGGACACGGGTGCACGCAACATCTCATGTCTTATGATACGGGCATGACATGCCTTCAGACACAAGTTGTGTCAAAGATGTGCGTGCGTGATGGTGTGTTGTCCAAACACCTTGTGCTTGCGGGCACCATGGTCGACACCATTCAACCCCGAAATTTCAAAATTCCATAACTTTCTTGTTTTTGATTAGAATCGAGTTCCGTAAAAACCAACATTGCTTAATTTTTCACAAGGAATCCAAATAAAATATTTTCAGAATGAAAATAAAATTATATTCATGGAAAATTTCGTAAAACACATTCAATCATCAGATATGCACATATACCCACACGAACACATCCAAATCAACATACAATCAATGTTCATCGTTTTAAATCCATATTTCATAAAAGTAAATCATTACCATTGCTCTGATACCAGTTGTTGGGAATATTTTACTAGGATCTAGATTTACTAACAAGTATGTTGAATTAATATCCTAAATATGAATTCTCCAAAACAATGAAATAAACACATAAGGGTTTAAGAAAACCTTATATTGATTGTGTTATCCTAATTTTTGCACTCTGACGTGGCATCACATGATGGTGACACATGGAATCGACTCCGAGTATCTACTCGCAAGATATAGTCCGAACAAGATACCTCATATGCATGCTCGACGCGAAGCAATCAGCGATTCGCAGAGAGTGACCAACACTTAGCAAATTCAGCTTTCGCATGTGAGTCATCGAGGAAATCCCTATCACTTGGGGATCAAATTACAGAGATATGGCAAGCTGTCCTAATCCCACAATTAGTGTATTCTGTTTTTACTATGCAATCTTTCTGCTTATATCCATTGTAACGAGAAGGGAAATACTTCCTCTCCAAGCTCATTGCCCTATAAATAGTGATGCATGTTCACTGGGCAAAGGGTCGAAGGATTTTACTTGAGAGATATTGTCTAAGAATTCATATTCAGAGACATTGTTGTAAGAGCTATAAGAAAAGGAACCTTTCTCCTTGTTCTTGAGTTAATACAAATAACGAGGATTAGGCTACTACCGAATTGCTCGGGGCTGAACCTCTATAAAAATTTTGTGGCATTATATTGCTTTATTATATTTCAATCGTTATAAACAACTTGTCGCTTACTAAATTAGACTCACTATCGTTGGCTGAAAGCGAGGTCAACATTTTGGTGCTTTCATTGAGAGCAAAATCAAGAATCGCTCTTCATTATAAATTTTACCACAAGTACGATGGTGGTACAGACTCGTAGGGGCCTGGTTGATCCGGAAAATCCACAGGCGGTGGATCCTGCACTGCAAAACAAGGGTTCTGCCAGCTGTTAATCCCGAGCATCCGCCAAACGCGGGTCATGGTGTGACGACTCCTTTGGATGCAATCACGCCTAGTGTGCAAGAAACTAGGAATACCAGTTCAGCACCCTGCCAGGGCATTCATAACACAGCCGTTCCGCTTGTTACCAATGCTTGAACGACAATTGGAGATGATACTGAGATCCAAAACCTCCACGCTGCTCTTGGACTCATGCAAGGTCATACCAACACCCTACATCATGATCAAGAGGAACTTCGCCATGCGATAAATCTTGTGTTCGAGGAACAAAGACGCATGTTTACCGAATGATGGGACAAAGAGATGGAAGCGTTAAGAGCTCATCATGCAGAGATTGACAATCATAGTCGGCAAGCTACTGTGCTGATACGAAAAGCCTATCAAACTGTTGGGCAGTAACCCCCGAATGTCATCCCCTTGGGTGAAACAGACGAAGATCCAGCGATGAATACTTCTCAGACTATAAATGGTCAGCCGCCAAATCTCCAGTCACAGGTTCCACTTGTGGGCCAAGTAGTAGGTGGCAGACCTTGTCTAGTAATTCATCAGGAGAAGTCATACCTAATAATTCCAACCAGGTTAATTGTGTCGTTAAGCACATTAACCAAACCAATCAATCACTAAGACAGCCAAGCGTATCAGTATTTGAAAGGTTGGGAATGAATCATGATCTCAGCCAGGCGTGCAGCGCGGATGTCGTGCTCAAATTCCCACTTAGAAAGACACTGACGTGACTCAAATCGGCAAAAATGCCGAATAGGTTAGTCCATCTGTGCAGGCACAGCTAGACAAACTAAAGAGTATGTGCCAAGGCATGGCCGGATAGAGAAACAATGATCTCGAGTTGGACCGAGCATGTGGAACTCCTTTCTCTCTCGAGATCAATCTCCTGGCGTTACCCCACATGTTTAAAATGCCAACCTGGAAAACGTAGACTGGAAGAGAAGATCGTCTTTCCCACCTCAAGTATTTCAAGATGCAAATGGATATGCAGGGGGTATGAGGTGACGTATGTTGCAGAATATTTCCTGCTACCCTCTCGGAAGCCGCCCAGCAATGGTATTTCAAGCTGGCCCCTGGAAAGTTCGACGCATGGAAGGCCTTCTCCATGTAATTCCATGCGCAATTCTCCTCTTCTCGCCAACTTCCATTGCATCTAGGAGACCTGGTAGAAGTCAAGCAAAGACCAGGTGAGCCTCTTCGAGCATACATCAACAGATTCATGACGGAGGCAACCAAGGTTTCACAGGTAGCTGAAGATTAAAAGTTGTCCGCGATACTGGGGGGCATTGAAGTCCTCGGTGAACTTGGGAAGGACATTAGGAAGAACGGCCCAGTAGACTCAATGAGTTATTTTCTCGACCGTGCTGAGGGCATCATCAAATTTGAAAATGCTATTCAGCGAGAAGAAGGTGAGCAAAAGCATGGCAAGTCAAAAGTTCCTTCCACTGGAACGTCCACCCAACTCCCTCATTACCCAAATAATTTGAGCTCAAATGGTAAACGTTCCAACAACAACAATAAGCAAGGGCATGGGAAGAAGGGAAAGTTCATCGGCGAAACAAAGCAAGCTCCCCAGGAGAATCAAGCAGAGTACACTGCATTTACCATCTTGATTGAGGATATAGAAAGTGTTTACATGGCCGCTCAGTCGCTATCCCTGTATAAGAAGCCCGCGCCCATGATTGATAATGGAGCCTCTTCCAACATCTTATTCAAAACTGCCTATGAAAATATGGGGCTCCAGATTAAAGATCTAATCACTGTCTCCTGCCTGTATATGGTTTCTCTGGCCAAGGAATTGCACCTCATGGACAAATTTATCTACCCCTCACCCTCGGACAAGCTCCGACGACCATGACTATTAAGGTACAATATCTGATATTAGATGTTCCTTCAGCCTTTTACGTAATGCTAGGCCGTCCAGCTTTGTATGACTTAAAGGCTGTCACATCGATATTCCACTCGTGCGTGAAGTTCGCAACGAAGAATGGGCTAGGGTGTTTGAGAGGAAACCAGCAGACTGCTTGGGAATGTTATAACCTTGCAGTGGCCAAGGCTAAGAAGGAAGTATCCTTAAGCCAGAGCACAGACAAGGGAAAAAATATTTCCAAGTAGCGAGTTTCCCAAGGCGGGGATTAAGATGTGGATCCTCGACTTAGGGACCCAAGCAGCAATGTTAGACATGTGGAAGAATTAGAAGAGATCGAGATTGATCCAAATATCCCGGCCAGAAAGCTAAAGATCGAAAACGGTTTGTTGCTCGAAGTAAAATCAGCATTGATAAAATTTCTAATAGCAAACCTAGAGGATTTTGCCTAGTCACATGAGGATATGGTCAGAATTGACCCTTCAATCATTTCGCACGTCCTAAATATTGATCCCAACTTCCGACCAGTTCAACAAAAACGAAGGCTATTGGACAAAGAGCGAGCACTAGCCTTAAAAGAAGAAGTAGAAAAGCTACACAACAACAATTTCATAAGTGAAGCTTTCTACCCAACTTGGGTTGCAAATCCCGTACTGGTACCCAAGCTGAACAAGAAATGGCGATTGTATTAATCTCACAGACCTCAACAAAGCATGCCCCAAAGACTGTTTTCCACTTCCAAGAATCGATCAGCTCGTGGATGCAACAGCAGGGCATGAAATATTAAGCTTCAGGGATGCTTATTCGAGGTACAATTAGATCAAAATGCGTCCACCAGACCAAAAACATACAAGTTTTCGAACAAATATGAGTCTATAGTGCTACAAAGTAATGCCGTTTGGTCTTAAAAACGCTAGAGCAACATACCAAAGGTTGGTAAATAAAATGTTTAAAGACCAGATCGAGCAAAATATGGAGGTATATGTGGACGACATGCTCGTCAAATCCAGGAAGGTTGGGGGGCACATAGATGGCCTGGACGAATGCTTCAAAGTCCTCAAGAAATACAACGTGAAACTAAATCCCCTAAAGTGTTCCTTTGGAGTCAGCTTGGGAAAGTTTCTAGGCTTCATTGTCAATGCCCGAGGAATCGAAGCTAATCTAGAAAAGATTCAAGCCCTCCTGTATATGAAGTCGCCAACAAAAACCAAGGAAGTACAAAGTTTGACTGGTCGGATCGCCGCGCTTAACAGATTTGTTTCAAAATCAGCAGACAAGTGTGTCCCATTCTTCAACATCCTGCGAGGAAACAAGGAATTCAAGTGGACAGAAGAATGTGAAAAAGCTTTCCAAGAGCTAAAAGCACAATTTGCAAAATCTCCCGTACTCTCAAAACCTGTGGACAGAGAAGAACTTTGAATATACTTAGCTGTCATGGAGCATGTTGTGAGTGCCGTGCTAATCAGAGAAGACAACAACATACAACAACAGGTCTATTACATTAGTAAAAGACTCATTGAGGCCGAAGGCCAATACCCATTGATAGATAAACTCGCTTACTGCCTTATTCTAGCAACACAAAAGTTAAGGCCCTATTTTTAAGCTCATCTTGTTCGGGTGTACACTGACCAACAATTACACCAAATATTGCAAAAGTCGCACACCTCTGGATGGCTACTCAAATGGGCGGTGGAGTTGGGTCAGTACGAAATTACTTTCCAACCCCGAACATCAATCAATGGCCAAGCCTTAGCAGACTTGGTGGTAGAAAGCACAGGCAAAGAAGAAAGCGTACCAGAAAGCAACCCCGAGCTGGTACAAACACCTTAGCCAAATAACAGGGAATATAAGCCAACTTGGAAACTACACGTAGACAGGTCGGCTACAGATCAACTATCTGGTACAGGAATTTCTCTTGTCACGCCTGGGGGGCAACACCTGCACATTGCAGTCAAGTTTGGATTCAAAGCATCTAATAACGATGCCAAGTATGAAGCTCTAATTGCTGGCCTAAAGTTAGCCCGAGAGATGATAGCCGAGCACATTGAAATCTACAGTGATTCATAGCTGGTGGTAAATCACGTATCCGGAGAATACGAAGCTCAAGGAGAAAAGATGATAGCATATCTGGGCAAAATACATGACCTGCTCGCACAGTTCAAAAGCTACGATCTCAGACAAATTCCAAGGGAGGAAAACAAAACTACAGATGCGTTAGCTCGATTGGCAAGCAGTAATGTAAGTGATAAGGCAAACTTTGTTCCTATCTAGTTCCTCGAAGAGCCTAACATCACTAGCGCGAAAGAGATTGAAATGATTGATACTTCCCCAAACTGGATGACAACGATAGCCGCCTACCTCAACACTGGGGAACTCCCAGATTATCGGAATGAAGCTCGAACGATGGGAAGGAAGGCTTCACGGTATATCATAGTAGAGGGAATTATCTATAGAAGAGGATTCTCTATGTCCCTACTTAGATGTGTTATGCAAGAAGAAGCTGTACAACTCCTATCTGAGGTGCACGACGGAATCTGTAGAAATCATGCTGTCGGGAAGAGTTTATATAAGAAAATTCTAAGGCAAGGTTATTTCTGGCCAACAATGATTGACGATTTGAAGGCCTATGTTAAGAAATGTGACAAATGCCAGAGATTTTATAAAATACCTCGAGCTCTGCCCAACGACTTAACTCAGATGCAAAGATCGTGGCCCTTTGCCCAACGGTTGATTACTTCGCTAAGTGGACAGAAGCCGAACCACTCGCAACTATTACATCAAAGAAAGTTCAAGACTTTATTGTGAAGAACATAATCTACCGGTTCAGATGGCCGTACAAAATAGTTTCAGATAATTGAAAGCAGTTTGACAGCCAATCCTTCACTGATTTTTGTGCGAACCATAGTATCATCAAAAGTTTCTTCGCAGTGGCACATCCTCAAGCAAATGGTAAAGTTGAAGCAGTCAACAAGACCTTGAAGGATACACTAAAGAAAAGACTCGAAGATGCCAAAGGAAATTGGTAGGAAGAACTTCTTGAACTTCTATGGTCGTATCGAAAAACTGAGAGAATGGCAACCAGACATATCCCATTTGCTATGGCATATTGGTATGAAGCTATGTTACCTAGAGAGCTCGAGCCTCTTGGAAATATTTTACCACGATCTTAGATTTACTAACAAGTATGTTATTTAACATCCTAAATATGAACTTCTAAAACGATATGAAATAAACACATATAAAGTATGAGAAAACTTAAAGTGGTTGCAGCGGAATACAATGTCTCCTTCCACTCAGATCTCTAACCCTTGTATCCTTTCTGTCGCAGAGTATCACCAAGATCTGAGCCTGAATGTCCTTCTCTTTAATCTGGATTCTTCACAATCTTCCACACTATGATTGAGGTACCACTTGATGTGTGTCGGCAGTCACTCACTCAATATAAGGTTTGGTTTTAAAAATTGAAGAACAGGAAGAGAGAGTGGCGGCTAGGTTTAGGAAGAAGGCACTCACTTTTTCTCTGAATGAATAAGATGCATCCTCTTTTTCCTGAAGCCATCACTACCTATTTATAGTCAACCACCTACGTTAGATTTATTTGGCATTAAAATGATAAGAAAAAATGATAAATACCTACATAATTGGCCGCCCAAGGTATAGGATATTGGCCCCACTTTTGCAATTTTGCTATTTTATCATTTCTACATCTCATTTTCTGAAAAACGCAAATTTTTTAATTTAACCATTTAAATGCCAATTCCAACTATTTAATAATTAAAAATTAATTATTAAATAATATTGTCATTTAATATTTTTATTAATTAGACTAACCAAAGTCTCTTAATTAACAAATGTACCCTAGAAACTCTTTCTTCGCAATTTAGACATTGCTTAGTGAAAATTCATAAACTAGACATAGTCTAATTTTAGAATTATAATTGATTAATCAAAATCAATTAACTGAGTCTTACAAGTAGTATTGTCTCAACTAGTATGGGGACCAAGGGCCTATATATCCGAGCTTCCAATAAGCAGACAAGAACTTACCAAGTAAATTCACTGACTTATTAATTCCTTGTTGCATCAACGCATAGAACTTGGAATTGCACTCTCAGCTATATATAACGCTCTATATGTTCCACCATATAGATACGCTATCAATTATCCATTGTAATAATCCCAAATGATCAATGATCCTCTATAAATGATTTACATTGTATAGAGATTAAATACCGTTACACCCTTCAATGTATTTTATCCTTAAAACACTTAGCCCCGTATAAATGATATTTCAGCGAACTGAAATGAGTACTCAACAATTTATCTTTGTTTAGCCAAGCTCGAAGGAAATCAGCATTTCACTTTTATTTGCTAGATAGAAGCTATAGATTCCATATCTATGTTTAGCGGTCCCACTCAATTGCACTACCATGTTCCCAAAATGTACGTATCACCCTGACAAAAAAGTAGGCTTCACTAACAAATCAAAGAACATGTGTAATACTCCTGAGATTGAACCTAACCATATCAGGATTAAGATCATTTGATCTAGGATCAACTAGGTGATATTGAACTGAATAAATATTACAGTATGTTTAATATATCTATATCAAAGTTCAATATCGGTCCCTTCCGATGCATACTCCATGCACCCAACCCAAGCTTTACTTTAACCAATGCTCTGGAAAGAACATAATACTTATTCAAGGTGGAAGTAAACTATGTTGTAGATGGTCATATCAGTTAAACCCAGTGTACTGATAAATCTAGGAATACATATTTACTCACATAATCTTGATTACTTTCCACTGTGCTGACGACACAATAAACAAGAACATAAATGTGATAAGGGTTAAGATGAATTTATAAATCAAATAAACAAGTAAATGATAACATGAACCAAAAGGCACACAAGGTGATGAAAAATACTTTTATTTCTTTATTGATATTTAAAGATAAAGATTACATTGAATGGAGTTTTCTTTAGGGCATAAAACCCAACAGAGCCACCATCCCATAGAAGATTAACGTACAACCAAGAAGTAAATCACACTCCTGGCCGAATCACTTGATGAAATCGAAGAGAAGCGAACCATAGCAAATTTAAAGTTGATAGCCCATCAACAAAAAGTAGCTCGATATTTCAATAAACAAGTTAAGGCTTGGAAATTATTTGTGGAAGATATGGTCCTAAGAAGGGTATTTCTAAACACAAAAGATAGTACGGCAGGTGTACTCGGACCTAAATGGGAAGGACCATATCAGGTTGTGGAATTCCTCGAATCTGGAGCATACAAATTAGGTATGTATGATGAAATAATGCAACTTGTTCTAGTACCACGGTATTGGAATGGAGAAGATTTAAGAAAATACTACCAATAAAGTACCAGGTCGGATGATCATATTATATACTGAAAGAAAATTTACTTGTAAGTGAATGGCCTGCTAGGCGGACGACGCTCAAAGGTTTTGACAAAAATGAAAAAGTACTCAGGTTAGATGACAACCATTTAAAGTACAATTTCTAATTTCTTCAATTTGTTTTATTTCATGTTAAGCTAAAAGATCAAATCAGATCAAATAGATTTGATGTAAGTAACTACTGTAACAAAAACACCTTCGATCAATAAATGAATAAAGATATTTATTTGAAAATTCAAATTGAGTCAAAATTCATAACATGTTGCTAATTTACCATCTGATGCGTACAAAAGGTTTGGTCTAACCCAAAACCTGGAAACAATAAAAAAGTACACTTGTAAAAAAACAAGTGACCAAGAGTCATAAGTCTGCTCGGTCACTTGGGGGGCACCTGTACCTGTACAAAGCATTTGGTAAAGATAAAACAAACACATTTGCACGAAGATTATAAACAGAGAATGAAATTCACTAAAGTTCACCAAAGCACGTAATACCGGGATTAAAAGCTGCCCGGTCAGCCTGTTGTCTGCAAAATGAAAAATAATTCCAAGTTTAAAGACCGGTTTACTGGTCATGGTGTCTTAAAAAAAGCCTTATGGCCGAATAAGATATATAAAAGAGAAGTAATTAAACAGCTAGAGCCCCAGGCTCTCAGTTCGGAACATCTGGGCTGGTCGGAAGGTACATCAACATTCTGGCCAGAAGAAGAAGCAGTCGCATCAGGTTCACCATAAGCCACTTAAGAACACAGTACTCAAGATACATGTCTTTTGCCTCGCCTAGGTAAACGAAATTTACCTGGGGGTTAGCCTTCCAAAAGTCATAAAAAATCTCGAGACCAATTGTCTCTAAGGCATGTACTTTTTCTTCCTTCCTCGCCACCTCCGACTTATACTTCTTAATCTCATTTTAGGCTTCTCCTCCTTGGTGTTCTTCTCCTCTTCCAGCTGATAGAAGGCAATTCGAAGAACTCCCCTTTCCTTTTGAAGGCTATTCACGTCTACCGACAGAGTGCCAATGGTAGACTCATGCAAGTCAGAAGCCTCGAGGTCCTTAGTAAACTCCGCTCCATCCGAACATCTCCGTGTTCTACCCTGGCATCATCAGCGTCCTTCTTGGCCAAGTCCACCTCCGGCCTCATTGTGTTGGACATAGCAGCGTTCTTGGAGGCAACAGATTTAGCTCAGGAATAAGTGTAAGCCAACTTCAGACTAGCCTACATAGAGAAAAGACTTTAGAATCTGAGCTAAATAAAAAGGATTAAAGGAAACTGTCAACAAAGACTTACCCTTGTGAGTTCCCTCAAGACTCCTCCCATCAGCAGCTCCAGAGAAGATTCATTGTTAGCCCCGACCAGCTGCTAACTTACCTCAGGAACCAACCAGTTCATGTAATAGACGAGCATCTCTTTGTCTTTCTTGGCCTCTGGATGCACTAGCAAAGGTGGAGTAGGAGCCCGCATCTGCTCAAATACGCTCTTGGCCAGCTCAGATCCATCCTTTGATTGCTCAGGCCTATCCGAGCTTCCTCCTCGAGAATCTTTCGACTTAGCAACTTTTGGAGTAGAAGGATCCGCAACAGTTAGCTCCTCGGAAAGGTCGATAACCTCCCCGGCCGGTGCCTTTTCCTTGGAAGGGGTCGCCTCACCGCCCCTAGATTTCTTGGCCATGGGAGATGAGCTTGAGCTTCCTCCAACTCTCTTCTTTAGAGCATCGACCATCTTCTGAGACATGTCTGCATGGTTTAAAAACAACATGGTTAGAGGAAAAAGACATCAGAAGCATAGAGCATGATAGTCAAAAAGTTTAAAAACAAGACGTAATATCCCGCGAAACGATTGGCCGAGCAAGACTCTAGAGTCCATCATAACCTGACAAGTTCCTTATCTCCGCCATGACAACTTTCCCTTTTCCTAGTACAGGAGAAGATGGCCGAGCATGTGAATTGGACTCCCTAATGCGAATTCCATGTTCAACGGGCTTGGGCTGGGCTAGAAGTTTCTTCCTCCTTTTGGGCGGAGTCACCTGCTCTTCCTTAGTGTAACGTCCCCACTTCAAGCCTCCATCGGGTTGTTACACCCATGTAATGAATGGCTCTTATACACGAGTGTATCACTCTGGCTGCTTCATGGACTGACGAGTGGCCCTACAGACAAACATGAGTGTTTCCAGCGTGCTTTGTCCTCACACGCACGCTTCCTGGAAAAACTTCCCAGGAGGTCACCCATCCTAAAATTACCTCAGGTTAAGCATGCTTAACTATGGAGTTCTTTAGTGATGGGCTAACGAAAAACAAGATACACCTTGTTGATATAGGTAGTACCAATCAATCTATTTTAGCTCTCTTCAACTATGCAGTCCCGTACCTACACAGTCTCAAAACCCTCCCACTTGACCTTCCCCAGGCGATGTGGGATTGCACAGCTTACGTGGTATTTCCCCTTACGGATCATGGGACTACTGACTTTCACAATCACCCCCCCTTACGGGGTCCGACGCCCTCGTCAACCACACTTCCGGCTGGGTCAAGGCTTTGATACCATTCGTAACGTCCCCGCTTCAAGTCACCATTGGGTCCTTAGACCCATGGAATGAATGGCTCTGATACACAAGTGCGTCACTTTGGCTGCTTCATGGATTGATGACTGGCCGTAGAGCCCAACACGAGTGTTTCCATCGTACTTTGTCCTCACTCGCATGCTTCCTGGAAAAACTTCTCAGGAGGTCACCCATCCTAAAATTACCCCAGGTCAAGCACGCTTAACTATGGAGTTCTTTCGTGATGGGCTACCGAAAAACAAGATTCACCATGTTGATATAGGTAGTACCAATCAATCTATTTAAGCTCTCTTCAACTGTACAGTCCCATACCTACACAGTCTCAGAACCATCCCACTTGACCATCCCCAGGTGATGTGGGATTGCATCGCTTACCCCGTATTTCCCCTTACGGGTCACGGGAATACTGACTGTCACACTCAGCCTCATCTTCCGAATTCAAGGGCTCATGAGCATACTATTTGGCCCTTGCACCTCCCTTCAACTTAGCTTCATGCTTAAGTTGAATGTGTTCATCCTCCTGATGAGCTCTCTCAGCCAGTCCAACACAAAATTTCCTCTTCCTCTCCTTCACTGGCTTTGGAATGAAATCCTTCGGATAGAGCCTATACTTCACAAAGTTGTCCTCGGAGGTCATCTGGATGATATTTCAGTCATCCCCCGGCAGTTGAGCAAGCCTTTAAGCTCTATCTCTAAAAGCAAGAGTGAAGGGTGGGCGGTGATATGTGGGGATCTGCTGGAACCGAGTATGGGTGGTGCCCATGCCTTCCACAATGAAATAATCATCAACAAAACGCCCAATCTTCCTAATGGCCTTATCCCTGGTCCCCATCAACCACTTGAAATCTGGTTGAGAGACATAGAAGGAAATAGAAGTACACTGACCTGCCTTGTTTAGGGGTGGACTTCAAATAAAGGCCAGCTAACCTCGTGGGGAGAAGGCATATCTCACTTCTGGGAGGCATAGAGAACGAAGAGGGCGGACAGATACTTAATGCCCTTGGGAGTAAATTAGGTCGGACAGAGGCGGGAGAAGTCTGTCACATTCCTAAACTACAGGTGCAAAGGCAGCAAAGCCCCTTGCTGGGCATGAGCACCGGACCAGGCGCACATTCCCCTTTCAGGGTTTGTAGCTTGATTATTGTGGTCAGGAATGTAAGAGTCCAATTTGCCCAGGTAGCCATCCAGGTCGAGATCCCACAAGCGTGCCTCGGTAACCTTGGACGGAGGGCTCACCAACCTGGCACCCAAAGTACCTTGCCTTCTATGAGGAACCGCAACAGTAAGTTCTTCACTGGCGTAGTCCATGCCCTCAACCAGGACGTCGCCATCAGCATCAACTGGCTCCCCAGCCTCATTGTATCCCCCATAGTTTGGGGGTGCAACCTCCTCCTCTTCCTCTACCTCGGACGGACTACTAGGACGAACATCGTTCGGCTCCTCAATCTCCTGGACCTCCGCATCCCCTTCATGATCCTCCTCATTTTGAACGGCTAGATCTTATTCGGCGCTGGGTAAGGTGGCGTGCCGGGCCACTTAAGGGTCGGATGCATCAACCCTATGCATTGCCTTTTTGGTACAAGCCATCTACAAAAGACAACGCACAAGATCAGTGTTTGGTCGGGATATCTAACGTTTTAAGGAAATATGTCGACTAGGAGTACTCAACAGATTAAAGAATGAGAATATTCAACGAAAAGCCAAAACTCAAGAATTTTGAAATTTTCGCGAGTTAGGGTCAAAAAATTTCAGAAAGCATAGAATAAGCAAGATGAAAGACAGGCATTATGCAGTTCAAAAAGCAAGCATTACGGACAATGAAATCGCATGAACCGTCACAAAAGAAAATGGCAGAGTTTTTAAACTTAGGGTTTCCTACATATATTCTACAGCAATGTCGAAGGTGCATTCAGAAAGTAAATGTGCAAAGTAAACATAAAGGAAATTGAGAACTTACTCAAGGATCAAATGTCTACATTCAGGTTACGCCAAGCCAAATGAGTAGTTTTGATGAAGGCACTTCATAAACTTGAAGCCGAGAACCTCTCTTTTCGCTCTGAACTTACTTAGCAAGGAAGGATGCTGAAAATGAGTTTGTGTACAAATGCTCACTGGTATTTATAGGCAAACAATGAAAGGGGTAATCATTTCAAAAGAACCTCAAATGCCTCAATTCCCCCCTGAAAGCGAATATGGGAAATAAAAAGTAATCAAGCATAGCCGTTAACCGTGGTGGGATAAAATTAGATTTCGAAATATTAATTGTCAGAGCATATATTAGCTGAAAACCAAAGGGAGGCCCAGTCAGCTTCACATCGAGTCGCGAACAGACGCGCTTGACACGTGTCACCCATCCAAACGCAAAGATAGCTCGGATGAAGTCTATACGCCACTTTGAAAGTCCCGTAGAGACTTGAGGGACAAAGTAAATGTTATCCCAATTTATTCACTCTGACGTGGCATCACATGATGGTGACACATGGAATCGACTCTCAGTATCTAGTTGGAGGATATAGTCCGAACAGGATACCTCATATGCATGCTTAAGGCAAAGCAATCAGCGATCCGCGCAGAGCGACCAACACTTAGTGAATTCAGCTTTCGCATAGAGAGTCACCAAGGAAATCCCTATTACTTGAGGATCAGATTACAGAGATATGGCAAGTTGTCCAAATCCCACGATCAGTGTATTCTGTATTTACTGTGCAATCTTTCTGCTTATATCCATTGTTACGAGAAGGGAAGTACTTCCTCTCCAAGCTCATAGCCCTGTAAATAGTGATGCATGTTCACTGGGCAAAGGGTCGAAGGATTTTACTTGTGAGATATTGTCGAAGAGTTCATATTCAGAGACATTGTTGTAAGAGCTATAAGAAAAGGAACTTGTTGACCGAGGTTTTAGGCAATCGATTTAATAATATATATAAAAAAGTTGTAGGAAGTTTAATGCATGGGATTTTTACGTGGTTGGGACATTAACGAGCCTTAGTCCACGAGTCTTTTTTATTTGTGAGAGTATTTATTACAGAGAATGTTCTTGGTGGATATCACTCCTATTTACTCCCTTTAATTCTTACGAGCCTAGAATTCTCGACCCCTCTCTCAGTGTGTTTGGGGGTATTTATAGTGTTTTTCTGGGGGGATCCCTAAAACTGAGTCACTTGTCTTTCTGTGCAGGTTCAATAGGGGTACAAAATCCTAGCAGATACAAAATAGTAAATACATGACCTATACCGTAGGTATCTTAGGAGTTAGATGGATATAATCTTTTATCCCTTCTTGATTGATGTGATCCCTCATAAAGTAGCCGTTACTGGCCTTATTAATCACAACGTAATAGCTACAAATGAGGGGTTACGCCGTCAGACGTATTACTTATGGCAGTTCCAATACTTTTTCTCCCATGCGGCATTAAATGCGAGGAACCGTTCAAATTGAGTCCAGTACCTCCCGGAGATTCCTTAGCATACTCCTAGTCTACTGGAGTACGTGGAGCCCTCTCATATCTTCTTCGAGAGCTATCTTCGTATTTACACTCCTGTTGCCGAAGACTTAGTCCATTTCTTTAAGAGTTGAGCCTCTCTGCTCCACGTGTCGTTGCTATACTGGTCCACGTATTTTGTGCAAAATAGGGAGCAACTTTCACCCCCGAAGCCTTGTTTGGTTTAGAGTAAACAAGGCCTGTTTGGCGCCTCCGGTTGTCTCATTGATTTCCTGGCACGTGCTTCGGGCGCCTGGGCTGCATTTATGATAGTCATCATTAAAATTTATTGCTTTTTTCCACGCAATGATTTGCTTCCGTCTATTAATGATCCGGTGCATTTAATTGGTGTCAGAGAAATACTCAAGCGTTTCCAGCCACCCTGATTAGCATTTATCCCAACCGTTGGATCTGTAGAATGCAAATCAATTTGTGATTCCCACCCTACGATGACGCCTGATCACAGCTGCTTTGCACCCGTTCTGGCCTATAAAAGCAAGCCTTTCTCCTTCATTTGGTTACTTTCACCACTTCGCCATTTTTTCACAAGAGCACCTTAGAGAAATAATTTCAGACACCATATATTTCTTGCTGCTATTCCTTCATCGCTGCCAATCCACCTTTTACCGTTGATGAACACCAACCTCCAGTTTTTAACTTCCATGTAAGTTTCTCGGACACTCTATGTCTTTACCGCTTATTTGCATGCTAGGATAGAAATTTGTGGTTAAGTGTTGGATTTCTGGGGAATAACTTTCACTCAGTCTGTTTTGGGACGTATAGAATCTCTTTTATTTGTGTTTTGTTATTTTCCTCCATTCTTCTTTGCAATCGACCCCTTTGTTGAAATATTTGTAAAGGGATATTGGGCGATTTTTGTTCCCACATTCTGCGTTTTTCACTTTTCTTCTGCTTTCGCTGCCTTTGGGATTTTTGCACACGATGTTCGCTAAGGAAAAACCTTTTGGTTTCCATTTTGGCAAACATCCGGAGGGGGCCTCTTTCCAGTGGTTTGGGGACCCCCATTCCCTCTTTTAACATTAGGGTTTGGTTTGGGGGCTAACTGCTAGATTCTTTCTTTTTTCAAAACAAAAATGTCTACCCCTGCGTCTGGAACTAAGTCTTCTCAGAAGGGGGCGGTTGACTTGGCCACCCTAGAGGAAGTCATGAAGGGCCCAGTTGTCTTGGAGAACTATCCTTGTCATTCTAACGGCTGGGAGGCGCACGAGCTTCGCTCCACCCTGATTTGCGCCCACCAATTGGAGAAGATTGTGACCGTAGCTGGCATTAAGCCGTCCGCGTCTGGGGTCTTTCATCGCTTGTCTCAGAATGAAGAGATGCGCAATCACAACTACAGGGGTTTTGGAGCCTCGATCCAGACCCATCTCATGTCTAGAGCCATGCTTCCCCTTCAAGACTACTTTATAAATTTCCTTGTTTTTGTTGGCCTTGCACCTTAGCAACTTATTCCTCAAGCTTACCGCCTGCTCTCAGGCTTATTTATTTTTTATGTAGCCCGAGGCTGGGCTTCACTTAGCTCAGCTGAGATTTTATATTTTTCTGAACTTGTATCTGTCCCCAAGAATGGGGGACAAGTTTAAAGACGATTTTTTCACTCTCCAGGCCCATCCTACTAACAAGGGCCCAGTCCCGTATAATTTTCAAAAGAATGTTAAGGAGTACCGCCACCGCTTCTTTCTCACTTCCGGCTTCAAAGCCATGGATCGCCCAGAGCTCTCACGGAGTGGGTCAGGATCCCTCCTCTGCATCGCACTGCTGCTGCCCAGCTTTTCCTCTAGCATGCCAAGGTTTTCTCCACTTATGACAGAAACGGTCTTAACGTGGGGAACTTCGTCACTACGGAGAACTGCCAGAAAGCCAAAGTCATCTCTGGGAGCCAATCTGTGGACGACTTCAACTCTCCAAGGTCCTCTGCCCAAACATTCGTACTCCGGATGCTGAAACGGTGCTTTGGGCGGACATCATTGCTTCAGCGGAGGACCAGTACCAGAAGTATCTTTTTAGGAGGGAACAGGAGTTAGCCTATATCAAGGCTCAGGATGCTGCTGGGAGCACCCTTCGACTGGAAGCGGGTAAAGAACAAATGCCTTCTCCACCTAAGTTGTTGGTCCTGGTTCCTAACACTTGGGCTCCTGATGCCAACACATCCGGATCCAGTGCGTCTCCCTTAATGGTTCATCATGTTCCTTCTGCTCAAGATTATTCTCGGTGTAGGCCTATAGGATTTGAAAAACGTCTTCTTAGATTTAGAATGCCCCTACTTAGTAGGGTGATCATGCCAAGGGCTTTTATTTTTCCAACTTAAGTAATATTCTAGGTCGATCCCGGATGGGGTCCGAACCTCCTCCACCTATTCTCCTGGATCATTCAGCTTATCTATCTTCCAGCTGGTTTCTCCCCTCAGACAGCTTTCTCGGGGATGATGAAGCCAATATTGTAGTACAAGACTTTGCTAGGGCTGAATTAGATAGTCGGGGTATGACTAGTTTTACTACTTTGCTTTCGTGTGTATATTTTCTCGTGGCCACTCTGACACTTAATTTGTTTGCCTTTTTGAAGCAGCCAAACCAATGAATGAGCTTTTGGCAACTCTTGCACAGACCTATAGCCTTGACTCCGCTCTTCCTCCAGCGTCAGACTAGATGGTGACAAAGGGGAGGTCTTCTTCTAGCATCCCCTTAGGCCAAATCGTCTGGATCGACGAAGACGGGGAGGTCGAGGAGGAGGAGGAAGAGAGTGAGATCGTGGCCCCCTTGGACCGAAAATGCAAGGGCAAAATGGTGGAGGCAGAGTCTTCCAAGAAGCCTAGGAAGGTGAATACTCCGGCCGTCAGCTCTGACTCATGATCGATTTAATAATATATATAAGAAAGTTGTAGGAAGTTTAATGCATGGGATTTTTACGTGGTTGGGGCATTAACGAGCCTTAGTCCACGAGTTTTTTTTATTTGTGAGAGTATTTATTACAGAGAATGTTCTTGGTGGATATCACTCCTATTTACTCCCTTTAATTCTTACGAGCCTAGAATTCTCGACCCCTCTCTCAGTGTGTTTGGGGGGTATTTATAGTGTTTTTCTAGGGGGATTCCTAGAACTGAGTAACTTGTCTTTCTGTCCAGGTTCAATAGGGGCACATATTCCTAGCCGATACAAAATAGGAAATACATGACCTATACCGTAGGTATCTTAGGAGGTAGGTGGATATAATTTTTTATCCCTTCTTGATTAATGTGATCCCTCATAAAGTAGCCGTGACTAGCCTTATTAATCACAGCGTAATAGCTGCAAATGAGGGGTTACGCTGTCAAACGTATTGCTTATGGAATTTCCAATACGTTTTCTCCCATGCGGCATTAAATGTGAGGAAACCACTCAAATAGAGTCCAATACCTCCCGGAGATTTCTTGGCATACTCTTGGTCTCCGGGAGTACGTGGAGCCCTCTCACATCTTCTCCGGGAGTTGTCTTCGTACTGACACTCGTGTTTCCAAAGACTTAGTCGATTTCTTTAACAGTTGAGCCTCTCAGCTCCACGTGCCGTTGCTATACTGTTCCACGTATTTTGGGCAAAATAGAGGGCAACAGAACCTTTTTCCTTGTTCTTGTGTTAATACAAATAGCGAGAATTAGGCTATTACCGAACTACTCGGGGCTGAACCTCTATAAAATTTATGTGTCTTTTTATTGCCTTATTATATTTCAATCGTTATAGACTACTTATTACTTACTAAATTAGACTCATTTTCGTTCGCTAAAAGCGAGGTCAACATATACATGAAACAATCATTAAATAAATCATGTGAACCATGCAACATAAAATGCAGTTTTTGATCTTTATTATTTTGTAAATCTAATTATAAGGAAATGGGTTTTATTTAGGGCACAAAACCCGACACGTTTCACTCTAAGGAAGAATATTTTGAAGGAAATAGTCATTATAAACCTGGGAGAAGTTCCTCCCGAAGAAAATGCTCGAAAGATATCCCTATCATCATGAAGGATAAATCCCTAGATGTACAATCATTGCGACACGACCAGGCAACGACCAAAAGGCCTAGGTGGATTAATTCCATTAATAGACTTGGAAAACAAAAGAGCCTACATAACAACATCAATAAGAAGCTGCCAGCTGATACACACATCACCATAGTGTGTAGGGCTCAATTTGACCCTCTTGTCGCTCTGGTTAAGGGTGTGGCTATTGAAAAGCCAACTAAGTACGGATTTTGATCAAGAGCAGTTTTCTCCTCTCTCGGATTAAATCAAGGCTTTGGAGATCCCGTAAAAGTTTAGAAATTCAGTGTGGCATGAATACACTGGCGAAGAAGACCCTCTCTCTCACATCCACATCATTGAAGTACAAACTAACCTGCAAGGCATTTGAGAAAATTCTACTTATTGAGTCTTTCTAAGAATACTATCAGGAACAACACATCAATAGTATCCCAAGCTTTCCCCAGGATCTATTGATTCCTGAAAGATGCTTAAAAATGCTTTCTAAGACTAACTCTCTCCTTCAAGGCACACACCACTAGAGCCAAAAGA
Organism: Cannabis sativa; assembly: GCF_029168945.1. NCBI lineage: Eukaryota > Viridiplantae > Streptophyta > Magnoliopsida > Rosales > Cannabaceae > Cannabis > Cannabis sativa. Next base: position 22,973,177 of record NC_083607.1, read on the forward strand.
TTTTGTCTGCACTAAATAACAAGAAGACGGACCTCTAATGGATTACCTTCAAATATTACACCATTATAGATTTTCTAGATAGAGTTGACAATTTCATAAGCTCAAAGAAGATGTCACGAAGGTTAGAAAAATTGCTCAACCAGAAGTAACTGATTACACTGCTTATTTATTTCATGAGACTCATATATACATTGACCAGGAAAAGCTCAGAAAAGTTAACTACAAATACGTCAACTGAACCAGATTCCTCTTCTATTTCCCAGGATGAACTTGAGTAGGAAGATAGTGATGAGTCCCCTGCAATATCTGAAGAAGATCTCGAGCATGAAAGCAGTGATGAGGAATCTCCCCCGACTTCCTAAGATAACTAAGGAGATGGGGGCAGTGACAAAGATTCTCCCTCTATTTCCAAAAATGATTAGGAATAGGGGAGAAGTAGTGAAGATGTGTCCTATCAGTCTTCTAATGGTATTGACCAAGAAAGTTACACTACAGACTCCCATTGAGAGAATGATGGACCATATATCATAATAGAAGTGTTAGAAAGTAGGGAAAACAGGTTAGAGTTTGGTATGACTACAACTTGAATCCATTGCCGTTAGCAAGGTACTCGAATGGGGAGCATCTAAGATGATATAACAGATAAAGCAACTACTCCTTAAACAATTTGCTTCACTATGAGATTCACTTTACCTTGTGCAAGTGAATCGATCACCTCCTAAACCAACAAGATGGGAAAATGACATCTTAAGGAGGTCCATCGCTAAGGTAGGGCCCATACACTATTAGTCGAACATGGCATTAGTGTAGTGCGGATCACTTCAACTAAGCTTTGATGACAAAACAAAATTCTACAACTACTACTTGTTTTTCTTTCATTTTTGATCACAATGATGTAATTGAATTTAATATCTAATGAATTAAACCGCAGAGTAAAGCTTGTTGGTACATTATTGTTATTAATCAATTGTAGCTCATAGACTTGACGATGCCCTCAAGTGTTGAATAAAGCTTGTAGAATTGGTCTTGAGGTAAATAAAATTATTTCTTTAGTGAGTTAAACACTGCAAACCCACGAATCTCTGAATAAGTGGACAAGTTCTCTCCAAACAAGAAAGCCTAATGGTATTTGCTATGGCAAGTGACCAAGAAAGACATTACTTCGATCGCTCATGGGCCAATAAGAGCTAATATATGAGAGTTGTGCATTACATGAGCACTAATAAAAAATCATGGTACACGAGAGCCATGTATGTCACATACACTTTGCTATGTTAGAGAAAGGTGTTACCCTGGTACATGAAAGCCAAGGGTTGCAGTGGCAGTCAAGAATTTCACACACCTGAGTTAGTAGTTCTACAATTTAATGAAATGTTGGCGTTGTTTGTAGTAACTGAGTTTCTTAATCTAAAGTGCAAGTGTGAGTGATGGTAAGTTCATGAGGTTGAACAACCACACATACAGACTATTTGAACGCCAATTTTAAGCATTATTATGATATAAGTGGTTGAGGTCACACAAGAATATAATAACTGGGATTATATATTTAAAGTGCTAGTGCAAGTATTCCTCCTTAGATCACAAAAATCAAAAAGAAAAGAAAAGCGTCATCAATTACAGAATGTTATTTGGAAGAAGGATGCTGCATGCAATAGATATTTTCTAATTGATTGAAGAAAACACTGTGGGAGTGGGACCCTACACAAGTTTTTGTATTCTTTTAGTCGCTAAACTAATCCTAAGTATGGGATGTTGTACTTAGCAAGAGTTTAATCTAATATGTATTTTTTCTTTTTCCTCCCTTGGAGTTTTTTCTTAATTAATGTTTTATGAGTTGAAATCATCAAGCAAAGGTTCTTCAAAAACCTATTATTTCACACCTATACAGAAGATCAGATAGTTTTTTTTGCACTACACTTCGACAATGAGTCATGTCACTTGTGATAATAAAGCGAACTCATGCTTGAGCACCAAGGACACAAGCAATATGCCCTTACCCCTTAACATTTGTCTATCTTGATGACAATAGATAGCTTCAACATACAAACTTCAATGTTTTTCACCTCATTTACTAAGAGATAAACATTGGGGGCAAGAGAAATAAAGTTCGGACAATGTTAACAAAATTTCCAACATAATGGTGACAAAAGTGATGGTTAATCATCAAGCATCACCAAATATTCTAATCAGAATAGACCCTGAAAAGAGTGGGTCACTCCCTAAGAGATCCAGGGCCATGCAAGTAGTTCAGGTATGGTTTTAGGTGAGCCAACATTGCTCCCTGTAATAAAATCAATTCACCACTATAGTATGTTATGTTTTCGGTGCTAATCCCTCTATAAATATTAAAAGGCTTTACTAGGAGAATGTGAAAATATAAGATGGAAAGAGTATGAATGCTATCTTTAGGCTTCTTCCAAATCTATTTCAATTCAATAGAAGATAGAAATGAGGTTCTCAAAGGTGGATATATTTTCTTCAATATAAGGCCGGTAGTGATGAAGCCATGGGATCCCACTGTTAATTTCAAGAAAGGAGATATTCGGGTGGGTCAATTTTGGGTCCATCTTGATGACCTTGACTTGAAATATTGGGGTGAAAAATCCTTATTCAACAAAATTGGGCAAGTAGGCAAGCCTATCATGGTGGACGAATCTACTAAGAGAAGGGATAAACTTACCTATCCTTGAGTTCTTATAAAAGTTGCAATGAATCAACAATTCTCTGAGGCTATTGATTTTGATGATGATAATGGTTTCAACACTATGGTATAAGTTTCATATGGGTGGAGGCAAATTTTATGTGGCCACTATTCTGATATGGGACACACAACTATTGATTGCAAGAAAAAAATGGAAAAAAATAAGTCTGTGCTGTGAAACATGCAGGAAAAAAGACTGAGAAGAGGGAAAAAGAATATTTGTAGTAGATGGGGATGGTTTCTAATCAGCTTCAACGGGATGGAAACATAAGGAATCTAATGTTCCCCTGCCTGCCAAAACCGAAAATTCATTCCAAGCATTGGATGAGATATTGGAAACTGATTCTTTGATAGAAAGGACAAATGATTTGTGTATGGTAAAACAAGTTGAAGATGTTAACATAAGAGAAGGGGAGCTCCCTTTCATGCCAATGGATAGAATAATGAGCTGGAATGTCCGTGGGGTTCAATAGTTAACAAAAGCAACTTTCAGTTAAGCAATTGATTGGAAAACAAAAAGTAAGGCTTGTTGGTCTCCTTGAGACGAGAGTTAAGGCTTGGAACCTTGGAGCCTCATATGTTAGAATGTTTTCGGGATGGTGCCTCACCTCTAATAGTGCATGGTATGGTGGGGGAAGGATTATTGTGAGTTGGATCCTCTTACCTTTGCTGTTAATAGTTAAAATGTACAAGCCAACTCATCCATCTTTTTGTAACCAGGGACAAGAAAACAACTTTGTTTGTCACTTTTGTTTTTAGATTCAAGGATGAGGATTGAAGGAGAACATTATGGAGTGATTTGAGAGACCTTGCTATTATGGATTCTTGTATTGTGCTTAGAGATTTTAATGATATTCTAAATAAAGATGAGAGGATAGGAAAGTGATTTAAATTCAAGAATTTGGAAGACTTTAAGGATTCTGTGGAAACATGTCAACTCGGAGATGTAAAATTCATTGGAAATTTTGTATACATGGACTAACAAGCAAATGGGAGATGATAGGATTTACTCCAAGATTGACAGGGTGCTTGCAAACCAGAAATGGCTCAAATTGCACCTTGCTGCCAAAGTTGTGTTTCATAATGAGGGTCTTTTTGACCACACACCAGCTATTTTAATTGTTTGTGATGGAATAACAGTTGGAAGAAAGCCTTTTAGGTATTTTTGGATGTGGTTTTTGCAACCTAATTAAGCCCAAATGGTTGCTAAAACCTTGAATCAAAAGTGGATGGTGCAAAAATGTATCAATTCCTTTCTAAACTGAAGAGCCTCAAGTTGATTTTCAAGAAAATTAATTAGCAGCCCTTTGTTAATCTTCAAGTAGTTGTACTACAAGCTAGGGAAAAACTGAACTCACATCAAAAGGCTCTCCATCTTGATCCTTTGCACTGTGAACTTCAGCAATAGGAAAGGGAAGCTGGCGGAGAATATGAAAATATTCAGGCTGTTTATCTCTCTTTTTCTCCAACAAAAAGGCAAACGAAATTGGATAAAAGAGGGAGACTCTAAGTCATCTTTCTTCCACAACAGTATAAGAGCTAGAAGACCTCATAATATAGTTCTCTCCATCAATAATGCATTGCCAACAACGGTAGATGAACCTCAACAACTTTTATAGATTATTACAAGACTCTTTTAGGCACAATATAAAGATAAAAAAATCGGTCTTGACCTCTGTTATCAAGCAAGGGCCTGTGGTCTCAAGTTTTCAAGTTGATGCACTCCTATTTGAGTTCTCTTTTAAAGAAACTAAAGAAGCAATTTTTGCCATTACTAGAAGTAAAGCCCTAGGCCCTGATCAATATAGTAGTTTCTTTTTCCAAGACAATGGGGAGCTCATTAGGAATGATGTCTATGATGCTATTGCCTCTTTCCTTCAAACTGGCCTTCTTTTGAAAGAGATCAACTCTACAGTTTTGACTCTCATTCCAAAAATCAAATGTCTAACCTGGTTAGTGATTATCGACCTATTGCTTGCTTTAATGTACTCTACCAGTCTACTACAAAAGCTGAACTATTCGAGGCTTAAATCAGTTCTTCCTGGTTTAGTTGCTCAAAATCATGGAGGATTTGTCCAAGGGAGGTTCATAGGCCATAATATCATGATCTGTCAAGACCTCATACGACACTATGGAAGGAAAACTAAAAATGCAAACTCTATGTTCAAATTGGATCTTCATAAACCATATGGCACCATAAAATGGGATTTTATAGAAGAGATGCTCTATGCTTTTTCAGTTTCCACCCAAATTGATCAAGTTTATCATGGTTTTGTGTTCGTACTCCATGGATCTCCTTGACATTAAATGGATCCTTACATGGTGTCTTCAAAGCTACAAGAGGGTTGAGACATCGTGATCGAATGTCCCCCCTTCTCTTTGTATTAGGCATGTATTATGTAGAAAATTGGAAAGAGGAAAGACTTTAAATTCCATGAGAGGTGTGGTGACTTGGAGTTAAATCTCCTGAGCTTTGTAGATGTTTTTCTCCTTTTTTGCAATGGAGATTTCAAAAGCAAATATCTTATGCTCCAAGTTCTCAAAATTTTCTCTAAAACATCAAGATTATTTCCTAATCCCTCAAAAAGTACTTTTTACTTTAGTAATATGAGTAATTCTGACATTCAAAGACTACTTGATGCTTTGGGTTTTACAAAATATGAATTACCTTCCAATTACTAAGGAATACATATATATCTTAAAAGAATCTCTGCAGCTGAATGTAATTCTTTATTTGAGAAGATGGTGGCTAGGATAAGAACTTGGAGCTCTCAAAATTTGACCTTTTCTAAGAGAGTGGTTCTCATCAACTCAGTGTTGATGGCCATTCACTACCCAAAAAAGTTGTGTGTGAAATTGAATCCATTTGTCGTGGCTACTTGTGGAACAATAATCATATCCTTGCACATACGATAGCTGTTTCCTGAAACACCCTGTTATCCTAATTTTTGCACTCTGACGTGGCATCACATGAATGGTGACACGTGGAATCCAACTGGACATCTACTCGGGAAGCATAGTCCGAGCAGGATGCCTCGCTGGCATGCCCAGGGCAAAGTATTCAGCAATCCGCGCAGAGTGACCAACACTTAGCGAATTCAGCTTTCGCATTGTGAGTCATCAGTACAATCCCTATAACTCTGGGACCAATTTACGTGGATATGGCATACACACAATCCCACTATCAGTGTATTAAGCCTCAATCCCACGATCCTTGCATTCAGCATCGATCCCACTATCTTTCTATTTATACGCATTGTAACGAGAGGGGAAACTCTTCCTCCTCAAGCTTACTAGCCCTATAAATAGTTATGCATATTCACTGGGCAAGAGGTCAAAAAAGTAGTTGAGCTAAGACTATAACCTAAATATATTATCTAAGAATTATACATTCAGAGATACTGTTGTAAGAGCTATAAGAAAATGAATCCTTCTCCTTGATATTAAGTCAATACAAATAACGAGGATTAGGCTATTACCGAACTGCTCGGGGCTGAACCTCCATAAAATTCCTGTGTCTTTATATTGCTTTATCATATATTTGCTGCTATAAATCATTTATCGCTTATAAAAATAGACTCGTTGTCATTGGCTAAAAGCGAGGTCAAGATTTTGGTGCTTTCATTGAGAGAAGGATCACGAATTGCTCTTTATTCAACATCTAATCACAAATACGATGGTGCAAACTCATAGAGGCCTGACTGATTCAGCAAATCCACAGAGGCTGGATCCTGGATCGTAGAACCCAGGAAACATAACGGTTCTGCCAGCTGTTAATCCTAGACAGCCGGCGAACGTGGGGAATGGTGTGACAGTTCCTATAGATGAAATCACGCCTGGTGTGCAAGAGACTAGGAATAACAGTTCCGCACCCAACCAGGTCACCCATAACACAATTGTTTCGCCTGGAACCAACGCCCAGACGACCATCAGAGATGCCACTGAATTACAAAATCTCCGTGACGCTCTCGGAATCATGTAGGGTCATAATAATACCGTAGATCATGATTAGGACGAGCTACGCGCTGCAGTAAATCTCGCGTTCGACGAACAAAGGTGTATGTTCGCCGAATGGAGAGATATAGCGATGGAGGCATTAAGGGCTCACCATATAGAGATTTAAAATCATAGTCGACAGGCTACCGTGCTGATACGAACAGCCTACCAAACTGTATGTCAGCAACCACCGAACGTTATTCCCTTGGGCAAAACAGACGAAGATCCAGCGATGAATGCTTCTCAGACCACAAATGGTCAGCCGCCCAATCCCCCGTCACGAGTTCCACTCATGGGCCAAGCGGTAGGCGAGCAGACCTTGTCTAGTAATTCATCGGGAGAAGTCATACCTGATGTTCCAACTAGATAAATGCTACCATTCCACCCGTCAACCAAGTGTATCAATCGCTGAGACAACCAGGCACCTCTGTATTCGAAAGGTTGGGCGCAACCCATGACCTAAGGAATGATCTGAACAGAAGGAGGGGAGCATACGATCAGGATGTTACGACAATCTCGCATCCTGGAACCCATACTCCAATTCCTGCTCAGAAAGATGATGATGTAATTCAAATTGACCAGAATGCCAAGCAGGTCAGCCCAGCCGTACAGGCTCAGCTAGATGAACTGAAAAACATGTTTCACGGCATGACTGGACAAAGAAACAATGATCTTGAGCTGGACCGAGCACGCAGAACTCCTTTCTCTCTTGCCGGTGCCCCACAAGTTCAAAATGCCGACGTGAAAGATGTACACCGGGAGAGAAGATTCCCTTTCCCATCTCAAGTACTTCGAAATGCAAATGGATTTACAAGGGGTACGAGGGGATGTATGCTGCAGAATCTTACCTTCCACTCTGTCGGAAGTCGCTAAGCAATGGTATTTCAAGTTGGCTCCTGGAAAGTATAGTTGATGGAAAACCTTTTCTTCAGAATTCCATGCGAAATTCTCCTCCTTATGCCAACTCCCATTGCATTTGGGAGACTTTGTCGAAGTTAAGCAACGACCAGGTGAGCCACTCCTGGCATACATTAGCAGATTCATGACGGGGGCGACTAAAGTTTCACGGGTAACTAAGGATGGAAAGTTATCTGCAATACTTGGGAGCATCAAAGTCCTCAGTGAACTCTGGAAAGATATAAGGAAGAACGGGCTGGTAGACTCAATGAGTGATTTCCTTGACCGAGCAGAAGGCTTCATCAAGCTCGAAGAAGCCATTCAATGAGCAGAATGTGAGAAAAAGCCTGGCAAGTCAAAGGCTCCTTCCACTAGAACATCCGCCCAACTTCCCCACTACCCAAGCAATTCAAGCTCAAGTAGTAAGCATTCCAGTAACAACCACAAGCAAGGGAATGGGAAGAAACGAAAGGTCACTGGTAAATCCGAACAAGCTCCTCGGGAGAATCATGCCCAATACACTACATTCACCATTCTGAATGAAGATATAGAAAGTGTATATAAGGCAACTCAGTCGCATGCCCCGTATAAGAAGCCTGGCCCATGAAGAGAGATGCCAAAAAAGCGGACATGACAAAGTTTTGTCGGTTCCACGGAGGCTACGGCCACGACACTAATGAATGTTACAACTTGAAGCGGGAAATTGAATTCCTCATAAAGAAAAACAATCCAAACATGCAAAATTATGTTAAGACTGACCAAGGTTAGAGGAACAACAACAACCAAGATATGCTACCTCCACCGGTAGATGGACATCTGCAAGTCATTGTTGGAGGCCCACACATTGCTGGAGATTCAGGCAAAGCTCGGGAGAGGTATGCCCGAACAATGCAACACGAGTAAGAAGAAGTCATCCTGGTCGTGGAAGAAAGGAAGCCCAAAGTTCCACGAGCAGGAGAGCCGACCAAAACCTTCAACGATGAAGACGTTGTCAAAATTAGACTTCTGCACAACGACCCGCTGGTCGTGAAAGTCCAGATAGCCAATAAAATGGTGGCTAGAACCATGATCGATAATGGAGCCTCTTCCAACATCTTGTTCAAAATTGCTTACGAAAAAATGGGACTCCAACTCAAGGATCTAAACCCATGCCTCCAGCCCGTATATGGTTTCTCCGGTCTAGGAGTAGCACCTCTAGGAAAAATTCGTCTACCCCTCACTATTGGACAAGCTCCGACGAGCATGACTGTAACGACATAGTTCCTAATATTAGATATTCCTTCAGCTTTTAACGTAATGCGTGGTCGGGTGGCCTTGTATGACTTAAAGGCTGTCACATCAATATTTCACTCGTGCTTAAAGTTCTCAACAAAGAATGGGGTAGGGTGTCTAAGAGGAAACCAGCAGTCTGCTTGGGAATGTTATAACCTTGCAGTGGCCAAGGCTAAGAAGGAAGTATCTTCCAGCCAGAGCACAGACAAGGGAAAAAACATTCCCAAGTAAGGAATTTCGCTAGGAGGGGATGAAGATGTGGATCCTCGACTTGGGGACCCAAGCAACAATGTTTGACCTGTAGAAGAATTAGAAGAGATCGAAATCGATCAAGATGTCCGACCAGAAAGCTAAAGATCAAAAAAGGTTTGTTGCTCGAAGTAAAATTAGAATTGATAAAATTTCTAAGAGCAAACCTAGACGTTTTTGCCTTGTCACATGCGGATATGGTCAAAATCGATCTTTCTATCATTTCACATGTTCTGAAAATCGATCCCAACTTCCTTCCAGTTCAACAAAATCGATGGCTGTTGGACAAAGAACGAGGAGTAGCCCTAAAGGATGAAGTTGAAAAGCTGCGCAATAACAACTTCATAATTGAAGCTTTCTACCCAGATTGGGTTGCGAATCGCGTACTACTGCCCAAGCTGAACAAGAAATGGCGAGTCTGTATTGATTTCATAGACCTCAACAAGGCATGCCCTAAACATTGTTTTCCACTTCAAAGAATCGATCACCTCCTAGATGCAATAGCAAGGCACGAAATATTAAGCTACATGGACGCTTACTCAGGCTACAATCAAATCAAAATGCATCCACCAAACCAAGAACAAACAATTTTCCTAACATATTTAAGTCTATATTGCTACAAAGTCATGCCGTTTAGTCTAAAAAACGCTGGAGCTACGTACCAAAGATTTGTAAACAAATGTTTAAAGATCAGATCGGGCGAAATATGGATGTATACGTGGATGATATGCTCGTCAAATCCAGAAAGGGTGGGGGGCACATAGACGTCCTTGACGAATGCTTCAAAGTCCTCAGAAAATACAACATGAAACTAAACCCCTTAAAGTGTTCCTTCAGAGTCAACTCGAGAAAGTTTCTAGGCTTCATAGTCAATGCCCAAGGAATGGAAGCTAATCCAGAAAAGATTCAAGCCCTCCTTTACATGAACTCGCCAACAAAAACCAAAGAAGTGCAAAGCTTAACTGGTCGGATCGCTGGGCTTAGCAGATTCGTTTAAAAATCAACAGACAAGTGTGTCCCATTCTTCAACGTCCTGCTAGGAAACAAACAGTTTGAGTGGACAGAGGAGTGTGCAAAAGCTTTCCAACAGCTAAAGGCACAACTTGCAAAACCTCTCGTACTCTCAAAACCTCTAGACGGCAAGGAACTTGGAATATACTTAGCTATCACGGAACATGCTGTGAGTGCCGTACTAATCAGAGAAGAGAATAATGTACAACACCCAGTCTATTGTAAAAGACTTGTTGAGGCAGACGGCCGATAGCCGTTAATAGAAAAACTCGCCTACTGCCTCATTCTAGCGACAAGGAGGTTGAGGCCTTATTTTCAAGCTGATCCTATTCGGGTATATACCGACAAACCACTACGCCAAATACTGCAAAAACCAAAGATGCTTCTGGACGGCTACTCAAATGGCCGGTAGAGTTGGGCCGGTACGAAATCACTTTCCAACCCCGAACAATAATCCAAGGCCAGGCCTTGGCAGACTTTGTGGTAGAATGCACAGGCAAAAAAGAAAGCATACTAGAAAGCAACCCCGAGCCAGTACAAACGCCTTAGCCAAGTCACAATGAGGACAAACTGACCTGGAAACTACATGTAGATTGGTCGGCTACAGATCAACTATTTGGTGTAGGAATTGCCCTTGTCACGCCTAGGAGGCAACACCTGCACACTGCAGTCAAGTTCGAATTCAAAGTATCTAACAAAAAAGCTGAGTACGAAGCTCTAATCGCTAGACTAACACTAGCCCAAGAGATGAAGGCCGAACACATTGAAATTTGTAGTGATTCACAACTGGCGGTAAATCATGTATCTGGAGAATACGAGGCTCGAGGAGAAAAGATGATAGCATATCTGAGCAAAATACATGATCTGCTCGCACAATTCAAAAGCTACGGTCTCAGACAAATTCCAATAAAAGAAAATACAACTGCAGACGCGTTAGCTCGATTGGCAAGCAACAAGGTAAGTGACAAGGCAAACCTGGTTCCTATCCAGTTCCTCGAGGAGCCTAGCATCACTGGCACGAAAGAAATCAAAATGATTGATACATCCCCAAACTGGAAGACACCAATAGCGGCCTACCTCAAGTGTGGGAAAGTCCCAGATAACTGAAATGAAGCTTGAAAAATGAGAAGGAAAGCTGCACGGTATCTCCTAGTAGAGGCAGTCATGTACAGAAGAGGATTCTCGATGCCATTGCTCAGATGTGTCACTCAAGAAGAAACTGTACGGCTCCTATCCGAAGTTCACAACGGATTCTGTGGAAATCATGTCACCGAACAAAGCTTATCCTAGAAAATTCTAAGGCAAGGTTACTTTTGGCCAACATTGATTGAAGATTCAAAAGCCTACGCTAAGAAGTGTGGAAAATGCCAAAGATTTCAAAGATACCAAGAGCTCCACCCAACGAGTTAACACAGATGCAAAGTCTGTGGCCCTTTGCCATTTGGGGGATTGACCTGATCGGACAATTACCCAAAGGTAAAGGTGGAGTGCAGTATGTAGTTGTAGCGGTTGACTACTTTACTAAGTGGACTGAAGCTGAACAACTCGGAACCATTACATCAAAGAAAGTTCAAGACTTTATTGTGAAGAACATAATATGCCAGTTCACACTACCGTACAAAATAGTCTCAGATAATGGCAAGCAGTTTGACAGCCAATCCTTTACTGATTTTTGTACGAACCATGGTATCATCAAAAGTTTCTCCGCAGTGGCGCATCCTCAGGCAAACGGTCAAGTTGAAGCAGTCAACGAAACCTTGAAGGATACACTGAAGAAAAAACTTGAAGATCCCAAAGGAAACTGGCCAGAAGAACTTCCTGAAGTTCTATGGTCATACCGTACAAATGAAAAAATGGCAACTAGACAGACACAATTCGCAATGGCGTACGGTTATGAAGCTATGCTATCCGTCGAACTCAAGCCACCTTCCCACAGAAGATTGATGTACGATCAAGGTACCAATCACATACTCCTAGCAGAATCACTTAATGAAATCGAAGAAAGACGAGCCCATGCAAAATTAAAGTTGATGGCCCATTAACAAAAAGTAGCTTGGCATTTCAACAAACAAGTGAAAGCTCAGAAATTCTTCGTGGGAGATATGGTCCTGAGAAGGGTATTCCTAAACGCCAAAGACAGTACGGCAGGTGTACTTGGACCTAACTGGGAAGGACCATATCAAGTGGTTGAAGTTCTCGACTCTGGAGCATACAAATTAGGTAAGTATGACGAAAAAATGCAACTCATTCTAGTACCACGGTATTAGAATGGAGAACATTTAAGAAAATACTACCAATAAAGTACTAGGTCGGATGACCACTTTAAGTACTAAATGAACATTTGCTTTTAAGTGAATGGCCTTCTGGGCGGACTATGCTCAAAGGTTTCGATAAAAGAAACAAAGTACTCAAGTCAGCTGACCACTTTAAACTACACTTTCTTATGTCTGCAATTTGTTTTATCTCATGTTAAGCCAAAAGGTCAGATTAGATCAAATAGCTCTGATGTAAGTTACTACGGTAACAAATACACTTTTCGATGAATAAATGAATAATGATAGTTATTTCAAAATTCAGATTGAGTCGAAATTATCAGCATGTTTCTAATTTACCATACAATGCGTACAAAAGGTTTGGTTAAACCCAAAATACCGAACAGATAAACAATATAATTGTAAAAGACAAGTGACCAAGAGTCATACGTCTGCTCGGTCACTTGGGGGAACCTATACCTGTACAAAGCATTTGGTAAAAATAAAATAATCACAATTGCATGACAATTATAAACAGAGAAGGAAATTCATTATGGATAACAAAAGCACATTATACCAGGATTAAAAGCTACCCGGTCAGCCTGTTGTCCAAAAAATGAAAAATAATTCCAAGTTTAAAGACCGCTTAGCCGGTCATGATGTCTTAGAAAAGGCCCTAAGGCCAAATAAGATATATAAAAATAAAGAGATAAAAGAGAAGTGTTTAAGCAACTGGAGTCCCAGGATCATGGTTCGGTTCTTTTGGGCCAAATAGAGAAGGAGGATCTATTGTTTGAACAAGAGATACATCAGTAGCCTGACCGGAGGTTTAACCAGTCGCCTCAGTTTCGCCTTAGGCCACTTGGGACGCGCAGATCTCAAGGTACATGTCCTTAGCATCACACAAGTAGTCAAAATTGGCCTGAGGATTAGCCTTCAATAAGTCAAAGAAGAGCTCAAGACCGACTGTGTCCAAGGCATTGATCTTCTCTTTCAACCTTGCCACCTTGGCCGAAAGCTCCTCCTCCTTTGCTTCCTTCTCCTCCTTCATCCGATGAAGAACTGCTCGAAGGGAAGTCCTCTCATCCTGAAGATTGTTTACCTATACAGATAAGGTCTCGATGGTCTCCGCAAAACGGTCAGGAAGCTCGAGATCCTTAGTCAGCTCAGTGATATTGTTCTAAGCGGCAAACAGCTTCTTGTTGGCTTCACCCAACTCCAACCGAACAGCTCTGACATCTGCCCTGGCTTCTTGAGCATCCTTCCTGGCCAAGTCCGCCTCCGCCCTCATGGTGTCGGACAGAGTCATGTTCCTTGAAGCAGCAGACTTAGCCTGGGAGTAAGTGTAGGCCAACTTCAAACCGGCCTGCACAAGGGAAAAACTTTAGCATTTGAGTTAAGTATGGAAGATTAAAGGGAAGTATCAAAGAAGAATTACCACGATGAACTCCTTCAAGACTCCGCCCACCAGCAATTCCAAAGAAGAGTCATTGTCAGCACCAGCCAGTTGTTCACTGACCTCAGGAACCAGCTGGTTCAGGTAATGGGCTAGTATCTCCTTGCCCTTCTTGACCTGTGGAAGCACCGGCAAAGGTAGAGTAGGTGCGCGCACCCGTTCAGGATCACTCCTGACCAGTTCAGACAAAACCTTTGGTGGTCTAGACTCCTTGGACTTATCAGCTTTGGGGGTAGAGGGGTTTGCAGCAGTTAGCTCCTCAGAAAGATCAATGACCTCCCCAGCAGGCCTCTTTCTCTTAGAAGAGGACCCCTCACTGCCCTTAGACTTTTTGGCCGGAGGAATGGCACTAGAGCATCCGCCCATTCTCTTCTTCAGAGCGTCAAGCATCTACCGAGACATGTCTGTACAGAACGAAAACAACATGATTAGAAGAAACAGATATGAAGCGTAAAAATCAAGAAGCTCAAAAACTAGACAAAGTAATAGGCAAGGTGACTGCCCGAACAAGACTCAGAAGTCCATCATCACCTTACATCGATCGTATTTTAGACATAACAGCTTTCCCTTTTGCAAACAGGGGAGGGGATGGCCGAACAGGTGAAATGGGCTCCCTTATGTGAATCGCATGTTCAACAGGCCTGGCCGGGCCGGGAGTTTCTTCTTCCTTTTTAGTGGAGTCACCTACTCTTCCTCAGCCTCATCTTAAGGATTCAAGGGCTCTTAAGCATACTGCTTGGCCCTTGCACCTCCCTTAAACTTAGCCTCGCGCTTTAGTTTAATTAGCTCATCCTCCAAATGAGCTCGTTCGGTCCGGCCAGCGCTAGATTTCTTGTTCTTCCCCGTCATGGACTAAGGAGTAAATCCTTGGGATAGAGCCCGTACCTCACAAAGTTATCATCTGAGGTCAACTGGATAATATTCCAATCTTCCCCCAGAAGTCGGGCAAGTTTTTGAGCTCTATCCCTAAGAGCAAGAGTGATGGGAGGGCGATGATATGTCGGAATCTGCTGGAACTGAGTGCGAGTGATGCCCGTGCTATCCACAATGAAGTACTCATCAGCAAAATGCCCAATCTTGCGGATGGCCCTATCATCCGTGCCCATCAACCACTTGAAGCCTGGTTAAGAGAAGTATAAGTACCTCGACTTGCCTTGCTTGGGGGTGGACTTCAAATCAAAGAACCAAGCAACCTCGTGGGGAGAGGGCATACCCAATTTCTGGGAGGCAAAGAGGATGAAGAGGGCAGACAGATACTTGATGCCCTTAGGAGTGAACTAGGTCGGGCAAGCGACCAAGCGCACATCCCCCTTTCTGACCATGGGCACCTGACCAAGCGCACATCCCCCTTTCAAGATTTTTGGCACGATTGTTGTAGGCCGGAATGTAGCAATTCAAGTCACCTAGGTATCCATCCTGGTCGAGAGACTGAAGGCACGCCTCAGTAACCTTGGACGGAGGGCTTACCCACCTGGCGCCCAAGGCACTTTGCCTTCTATGAGGAACCGCAGCATCAAGTTCATCACTGACGTAGTCCACGCCCTCAACCCAGGACGTCTCCATCAGCATCGACTGGCTCCCCAGCCTCGTTGTACTCCCCGTAGTTTGGGGGTTCAACCTCTGCCTCTTCCTCCTCCTCAGAGGAACTTCCAGGATGTACATCATCCTGCCCCTCAATCTCCTTGACCTCAGCATCCCGTTCATGATCCCCCTCCATCTGGACGGCTGGATCCTGTTCGGCGCTGGGCAAAGTGGCGTGCCGGGCCACTTGAGGGTCAGATGCGTCTGCCAGACGCGTGGTTTTTTTTGTACGAGCCATCATTCTATGGCTGGGTATAGGGTTTGAAGAATGTCCTTTGCTAGAGGAAGGTGGGCTAGAACAAAGACGAGGATGATCCACGTGCAGAAGTTGAAGCAGGTCTTGGTCGATCCAATGTCCGTTTTCCCAAGACTCACCTGAGTTCATCTACAAAAGACAACACACAAGATGAGTGTTTGGTCAGAATATCGAACGATAAATAAGCAAATATGTTGACCAGGAGTACTCAACAGATTAAAGAACGATTATGTTTGAAGAAAAGTCAGAACCCAAGAAGTCAAAAAATTTCTCGAGTTAGGGCCAAAAAGTTCATGAAGCTTAGAATAAGCAAGATGAAAGACAGATGATATGCAGTTCAGAAACAAGCATTATGACTGTAAAATTGAACGAAGACATGATAAAGAAGAATCGCAGAGGTTTCTGGACCTAGGGTTTCCTAAACATTTTCTACAGCAAAGTAGAAGGTGCATTTGACATATAAACATGCAAAGATAAGCATAAAAGAAATTAGAAACTTACTCGAGAGTCAGAGGTCTGGGTTCGAGCAACGTCAATCCAACAAGCAGTTTGTATGAACTCACTTCGGCAACTTTGAAGCCAAGAATCTCTCTTTTCGCTCTGAAGCTTACTTAGCAAAGAAGGGTGATGAAAATGAGTTTATGTGCCAATGTTGTTTGATATTTATAGGAAATTCACGAAAAGAGGTAATCATCTCAAAGGAACCTCAGACGCCTCAGTTTCCCTCCTTAAAAGCAAATATGGGAAATCAAAAATAATCAAGTGCAGCCGTCAACCGTGGAGAGAGAAAATTGGATTTTGAAATATTAATTGTTAGAGCATTCATTAGCCGAAAACCCAAGGGATGCCCAATCAGCCTCACATTAAGTCTCGGACGGTCGCACTCGACACGTGTCCCCATCCAAAGGTAGAAGCAGCTCGAATAAAGTCTACACGCAACTTCGGAATTCCCGTATGGACTTGGGGGGCAAATGTTATCCTAATTTTTGCACTTTGACGTGGCATCACATGAATTGTGACACGTGGAATCCAATTAGAACATCTGCTCAGGAAGCATAGTCCTAGCAGGATGCCTCACTGACATCCCCAACGCAAATTATTCAGCAATCCGAGTAGAGCGACCAACACTTAGCAAATTCAGCTTTCGCATCGTGAATCATCAGCACAATTCATATGACTCACAGACCAATTTACGTGGATATGGCATACGCACGATCCCACTATCAGTGTATTCAGCCTCAATCCTACGATCCTTGCATTCAACATCAATCCCACGATCTTTCTATTTATACGCATTGAAACGAGAGGGGAAACTCTTCCTCCTCAAGCTTACTAGCCCTATTCACTGGGCAAGAGGTCGAAAAAGCGGTTGAGCTAAGACTATACCCTAAATATATTATCTAAGAATTATACATTCAGAGATATTGTTGTAAGAGCTATAAGCAAAATGAATCTTTCTCCTTGATCTTAAGTCAATACAAATAACGAGGATTAGGCTATTACCAAACTGCTCGGGGTTGAACCTCTATAAAATTGATGTGTCTTTAAATGGCATTATCATATATTTGTTGCTATAAATCACTTATCGCTTATAAAAATAGACTCGTCGTCGTTGGCTAAAAGTGAGGTCAACACACCCTTTGCCTCTCCAAATCATCAGGAGGAATGGGCTTTAGGAGCATTTAAAAATGGAATTTGGCAGCCATGTTCAAGTATGTTTGGGCCATTGCTAAGAAAGAAGATAATTTTTGGGTGAAGTGGGTACATAATGTGTATGTGAAGGAGGAAAATTGGTGGACTTATAAGGCCACACCTTCAGCCAGCTAGTATTGGCGAAAGCTGGTTGCAATCAAAGAATGAGCAAAAGGAGCATTTGATACGAACCATTTTATCAATGATAGGTTTAAAATAGCCCTTGGCTACCAAGTTCTACGACCTCCAATCAACAAAATTACTTAGAGTTCAACAGTATGGAGCCGTCTTAATCTACCTAAGCATAACTTCATTCTTTGGACTGCTATGCTCGATATAATTAAGATGAAAGACTGGGCACGGAAGTAAAAAATTATTGAAAAAAGCTAACTGGTTTTTCAACAGCAATGAACTTGAACTGTAGACCACTTGTTCTTTGAATGCACCTTTTGCTTGGATAGTTTGAGGAAAATTAATGAATGACTGAACTAGAAGATGGCTGCCAGTTCTCTCCATCGAATTGTAAGGTGGATAGGGAAGGCCAAATTTACCAAAGTCAAAATAATGGTGTTTTTTGTTGTCATTGCATCCTTAGTTTACTAGTTTTAAACTAGAAATGCCATTTTATGGCAGGGTTGTAGTGAAAGTGTAGATAATCTAGTTGTTTAAGTCAAAATGTAACAAAAAAAAAAAAGAATTTCATGTATATGGCCAAATAGAGCTACCAATGGTGAAAAATAGTTGTTCAACACTTTGTAAAAATTATATAGATATTTAAATTCTCCACCATGTTGGAGATTATTTTACCAGGATCTAGATTTACTAACAAGTATGTTGGATTAACAACCTAATATGAATTCTAAAACAATGAAAATAAACACATATAAAGTTAGAAAACCTTACAGTGGGTGCAGCGGAATAATATGACTCCTTCCGTTCAGATCTCTAGCCCTTGATTCCTTTCTGTAGCAGAGCATCACCAAGATCTGAACCTGGATCTTCTTTTCTCATTCTTTGATGCAGAAATTCCATAGTCTTCCATACTATGATTGAGATACCACTTGATGTGTGTGGGCACTACTCATCTCACAAGGATTTCGAAATTTCTCTCTATTTTCTCTCTTAATTTCGTGGTTGATAGTCCATGCAAGAGAGGAGAGCAAGGTTCCTTTATATAGGGAAAAAGGAAAGCACAACTTTCCAAATAAAACAGTTTCCTTAATTACTGTGTAATCAATTAACTGCCTTATTTAGTGTGATCCACCACTTTCCTATTATAGCTAGGCTTTGATTAGCAATTACATGGCAATTAAAAAATAAAAATAATAATTGGGAAACACAAAGGAGTGCTCGGCCATAGAGGGAAATGGGCCTCACTTGGATTTTGCAGTTTCCTCAATTTTAATTCTATTTCTCCAAAAATGCCATTTTTCCAATTCTAATCATTTAAATGCCAAAACTAATTATTTAATAACTAAAATAGATTATTAAATAATATTGTCATTTAAAATAATTATTAATTAGACATACAAAGTCTCTTAATTAATAATTAAACCTAGAAACCCTTTTCTTTACAATTTCATCCTCAAACTGTGAGAATTCATAAAGTAGACATAGTCTAACTTTTAGAATTATAATTGATTAATTAAAATCAATTAACTGAGTCTTACAAGCAGTATGGCCTCAACTAGTATGGGGACCATGGGTCTATATAACCGAGTTGCCAATAAGTCGAACCGAATTTACCAAGTAAATTCCCTAACTTATTAATTCCTCATTGAATCCACACTTAGAACTTGGAATTGCACTCTCAGTCATATAGAAACGCTCTATATGTTCCACGATATAGACACGTCATTAGTTATCCATTGTTATAACCCTAATGTGATCAATGATCCTCTATATAGATGATTTACACTGTACAGGATTAAATTACCGTAACACCCTACAATGTATTTTATCCTTAAAACACTTAACCCTGTATAAATGATATTTCACCTAAGTGAAATGAGATCTCCACCATTTATCTTCGTTTGGTTAAGCTCAAAGGAAATCATCCTTTACTTCTATTTGCCAAATAGAAGCTATAGATTTCATATTTATGTTAGCGCTCCCACTCAATTGCACTACCGTGTTCCCAAAATGTACGTATCACCCTGATACAAAACTAGGCTTAACTAACAAATCAAAGAACACGAATAATACTCTTGAAATTGAGCCTAACCATATCAGGATTTCGATCATGTGATCTAGGATCAACAGTTGATATTGAATTGAATAGATGTTTACGGTAAGTTTCAAAATCTAATTCAAAGTTCAATATCAGTCCATTCCAATGCATACTCCATTCATCCGATACTGGTAAACTTTGCCAATATCCTGGAAAGGACATAACACTTTTCCAAGGTGTAAGAATACCTATCGCTGATTATACCATGTCAGTCTAAATCCAGTGTTCTGACAAATCAGGGAATCAACTTTTGAACATACAATAAAGATTATATTCCACTGTGCTGACAACACTATAATCTTTAACCAACTCATATGTTCTGGACTTAAAATGAATTCATACATTATATACCTATAATCATGAAATAAATCATGTGAACCATGCAACATAAAATGTTATTTCTGATCTTTATTAATAAGTAAATCTGATTATATGAAATGAGTTTTATTTAGGGCATAAAACCCAACACACCATTGGGAGAATGGTATTAGATTGTACAAATAATTTTTGTTTAATGATACACATCTGATTCATCAAAAAATTCAAATCACCACTCATAGTCAAAACTGCTCCGTGGCAAACATAACTATGACCACCTTCATAGTAATCGAAACAAAGTATCCTTGGAAGGTCACACCCAATGACCTTTGAGCCATCTAACCTATGTATAACCTGTCTCTTAAGTTCTCGAAAGCAGTTGGTATTGACTGTCTCCTTGGCCACCAAATAATTGATTGCAAATATTACAACACATTATTTACTTTCACCAAGAAGACCTCCTTTGTTGGCATAACATTCAGGGGGCTGATGAAGACCTCGTTTGCTATTCTACATCAGAGGGGAAATAAAAGACCTCCTTTGTTGTCAACACAACCAAAGGGATAAAAAAGGCCTCTTCCTTTATGAATACAACAGAAGGGATGGCAAAGACCTTCAAGGGTAAGACCAACGATAAAATGGAGACTACACCAACAATAATTTTAGGGTGCGCCCAAGATAGGGAAGACATCACCCCCATCTTTGGTATATTAATTCAGGAGTTGGTCACATCCTCAATTGATCAAAGAACAACTAACAACTACTAAAACACATTGTGGACAATAGTCAAGAAGACTTCCTCCGTTGCAAAGCAGAAGAAAAGTAGTAAAGATAGAGAGAGAAGATGTATTTTTGTATTGATATTTTAGTATATATTTACAAAGGACAGAGTCCACTATATATATACAAAGGAGACCAAGTGGGGTCTATGTACACACAAAAATATAATAGAATAATAAACTAATTATATACAAAAGAACACTAGTTAATTATTTGTCTTAACATCCCCCCGCAAGTTCATTGGTCTTGGAAGAACGGTGAGCTTGGACCTTAGAGAAAGAAAACGTTGGGCAGCAAGAGGTTTAGTGAGAGAATCAGCAGGTTGCTCAGGTGAAGGAGTGTGACGAATAAGCAGAGACTGATCAGCAACTTTCTCACGCACAAAATGAAAATCTAACTCAACATGTTTGATCCGAGAGTGAAGTACAGGGTTGGAGCCGAGATAAGTAGCCCCAAGGTTATCACATAGCAGAACTGGAGCAGAAGGTAAAGGAAAGTGCAGGTCTTGAAATAGAGAGCGAAGCCATAACAGTTCAGCAATGCCATTGGTGAGACTACGATATTCGGATTCAGTGCTAGAGCGAGAAACTACTCGTTGTTTACTCGAAGAACAGGAAATAAGATTAACACCATGAATAATACAAAAGGCACTGGTACTGCGGCGATCATCGGGGCATGAAGCCCAATCTGCGTCGGTGTAACATAACAAAGTAGTATCAGGAGAGGGTTTGTAGAACAAACCGTAATCAATCGAACCAGCCAAGTAGCGAAGAATGCGTTTAACGGCTTGCCAATGAGAGTCTGTGGGAGAATGCATAAATTGACAAGCTTTGTTCACACTAAAGGCAATGTCAGAACGTGTCAACGTACAATACTGCAAAGCACTCTCTATAGAACGGTATTGAGTGCCATCAGCCAAAGGAACACCAGAATGCATCGAAAGAACACTAGTAAAAGACATGGGAGTAGGCATTGGGGAAGAATCAGACATTGAAGCACGAGATAGCAAGTCCAAGATATACTTGGACTGACTAAGATGCAAACCTGTAGAGTTGCGATGAACCTCAATACCAAGAAAATAATGCAGCGAACCAAGGTCTTTGATGGCAAACTCAGCTGCCAAACCAGCGATAAACCGATTGATGTGAGCATCATTAGGACCAGCGACAATAATATCATCGACGTAGACAAGAACCACAATAAAACAACCAGAGATGGACAAGACAAACATGCTGGAATCAGATTTGGAGGCAAGAAAACCTTTGTGTAGCAGAGAAGCACTCAACTTAGTGAACCAGGCACGGGGAGACTGTTTCAACCCATACAACGATTTGTCTAGTTTACACACAAAATCAGGTTGCGAAGAATCAATGAAACTCGGTGGATGAGACATGTACACATCTTCGGACAAATCGCCATGTAAAACGGCATTTTGCACATCCAATTGTCGAAGACACCAATCATATTGGACAGCCAAGGAAAGTACTACACGAATTGTAGTAGGCTTCACAACGAGACTAAAAGTCTCAAAATAATCAAGACCCTCAGTTTGGCTATAGCCTTTAGCCACCAAATGAGCCTTGTAACGATCAATATCACCATTAGGTAGTAATTTTGACTTGTACACCCACTTGCAACCAATAACACGAGAAGCACAAGAGCGGGGAACTAGGTGCCAAGTTTTATTACGACGTAAAGCAACCATCTCAGTTTTCATAGCTTGCAACCAATGAGAACTCTTGGCTGCCTCCTTGAAGGAGGAGGGCTCGATAGGGGTTCCTGCATAAATACTCAACAACAAACGTGGTTTGCGAATCCCAGCTTTGGATCGCGTAACCATGGGGTGATCATTAGTAGTTAATGGAGCAATAGACTCAAAATTATCATTTAAATCAGCCACTAATGGAACCTCAGGAAAATTAGAAGCAGGAGGAGTAGGGATACTAAGAGAAGGGGGGGTAGCAGAGGACGAGGAAGGAAAAGAAAGTGGAGAAGGGGAAGCTGAAGCAAGAGGAGTGAGAGACACATGAGGAGAGGAAGCAGGAAAAGAAGGAATGGAGGGACATGGAATGAGAATAGGAGGAGATGAAGAAGAAGTAGGAGAAGAAGAAGTAGGAGAAGAGGCAGAACAAAAAGGAAAGGAATGTTCATTGAAGACCACATGGCGAGAGACATAGACTCGACCAGTTTCACGATGAAGGCACATATACCCTTTGTGTCTTGAGCTATAACCAATGAATACACATTCAAGAGAACAAAATTGTAACTTATTTTGGTTATAGGGTCGTAGAAAAGGAAAGGCAGCACACCCGAAAAATCGAAGATTGGAATACAAGGGCAACTTTCCATACAAAGTAAAGTATGGTGAGGCATTGGAAAGTACAACAGTGGGCAACCTGTTAATTAAGAACACAGCAGTATGAAAGGCATAATTCCAAAAAGAAAGGGGCAAGGAGGAGTGAGCAAGCATAGCAAGGCCAAGTTCGACAACATGTCGATGTTTACGCTCAACACGATCATTTTGAGCCGATGTATGAGGGCAGGCCAAACGATGAGTAATACCAAGAGAGTGAAGTAATGTGGACAAAGGGAAAAACTCACCACCCCAATCAGATTGAACCGATTTAATTTTGCCAGAAAATTGAGTATCAATCATTTTACGAAAGTGGAGAAAACTATTATATGCCTCATCTTTGGAATGCAAGGGGTAATACCAACAAAATCGAGTGTGATCATCAACAATCAATAAAAAAGTAATTGTAACCATCAATAGAAGTAAGGGGGGAAGAACCCCATAAATCCATATGTATTAAATCAAAAGGAGCAGCAGCTCGTGAGTTTGACAGTGAAAAAGGTAAACGATGGCTCTTGGCCATTTGACAAGAATAGCAAAATAAAGGAGAAACAGATTTGCGCTTGGCAATATTACATAAATCAAGGACACGATTAACAACAGGAAAAGTTGGATGTCCCAAGCGTTGATGCCAAGTCGCCAAGTCAGAGGTATGTGTAAGAAATAACTGAGGAGATGAAACTGGAGTGTGAGAAGCAGGAAGGGAAGGATGAGTAGTAACCCGATAGAGACCACGATCAAGCAGTCCCTGGAGAAGAATTTTCTGGCTGACTCGATCCTTCACAACAAAAAAATCAGGATGAAATTCGACATATGCAGAATTATCACGACATAATTTTGTAACACTGATGAGACTATGAGAAAGAGAAGGAGCATGAAGAATAGTAGACAACTGAATAGAGGAAACATTAGTAGTTAATTTAGAATGACCAACATGAGTAATAGGAATTTGCTTACCATTACCTACCGTAACCTGTTCAGAACCTGTGTATGGAGCAGCCAAATCCATGAGATTATAGTCAGGGGTGAAGTGATGAGTAGCCCCAGAGTCCATAAGCCACTGGTTAGGATTAAGAGGAGGGGTAGTACAAGTTGAATAGGTTGTGGGAAGAGTATAGGAGGCAGAAGAAGGAAGGAAGGTATTCAAATTAGTAGGAGGGGATGGTTGATAAGAGAAATTAGCTCTGTGGTAACAAGAGAGAGCAGTGTCACCCAACTTACCGCAGATCTGACACTGTGGGCGTGGAGAAGCAGAGGAAGAAGAAGATTGCCAGGGTCGTAGAGAAGCAGGTGGTTTGCCAAGGACACTGGGAGAAGGTACATGGGATTGAGGAGAATATGGAGGGGGGTAAGTAGGAGAAGGAGGTTTTGGGGAATAGAAAGGGTGTTTAGGACGATTAGCTTGAGTGAGATCCAATTGCTCAACTATAGTTTGAGATTGAATCATTTTATCAAAACTAATAAGTAAGCTGTGAATGGTAGCAAGAGAGGGAGTATCAGTTCTCATTTTGAAAGAAGTAACAAAGGCATTGTAATCTTTACCCAAACCACCAAGTAGATCAATAATATGGTCATTGCGGGAAACAGGCTCACCTATAGCAGCGAGACCATTACAAATCGTCTTCAATTTCTAGATATAAGCAATGATAGTGAGATTGTTCTTTTTCAATGTGTGGAGAGAAGTGCGCAAATCACTCAGATTCGACAAGGAGATGGCCTCAAAATATTCAGAGAGAGAGTCCCAGATCTCAGAAGCAGTGTTGAAGGAGACGATGTGGGCGAGCATATCTTCAGAGAGAGAGGCATAGATCCATGACATCAGGAGGCGATTGTACCGCTGCCAAGAAACATAATTAGGATTGAGAGAACTCTTGAGGGGAGGATCAAGAAATCGATCTAGTGCAGGAAGAGTTCCGTCTAGATAAGCTTCGAGACCTTGTGCGATAACAACATTGAGGATCTGGTTTTTCCAGATCATGTAGTTGTTGTTATCCAGCTTCACAGTAAGAGATTGATAAAGAGAAGGAAAATTAAAGGAGGGGGTATTTGAGGAAGAAGAAGAAGCAGAGAGGTGAGGTGGGATTGTCGGTGGAGGAGTGACCATACCAGACTGTGGGGTAGTGTCTGATGCCATGGTAGGAGCGTTAAAGGCTCTGATACCAAGAAGAAAAGTAGAAAAGATAGAGAGAGAAGATGTATTTTTGTATTGATATTTTAGTATATATTTACAAAGGACAGAGTCCACTATATATATACAAAGGAGACCAAGTGGGGTCTATGTACACACAAAAAAATAATAGAATAATAAACTAATTATATACAAAAGACCTCCTCTACTGTAAAGCCGAGGATTTGGTGAATACCTCCTCCACTGTGAAGCGAAAGATATTACGAAGACCTCCTCTGCTCTAAAGCTGAGTGTATGATTAAGGCCTCCTCTGCTGCAAAGCTGAGGGGATGTTGAATGCCTCCTACACTATAAAGCTAAGGAGTTGACGAAAGCCTCATTTGTTATAAAATCAAGGAGATGAATAATAGCACCTTAGCTGAAACACAACCAAGGAAATGCTAAAGAAATTCAAGGCTACAACCTAAGAGAAGACGAAGACTACATCTATATTCACATAAACCCACATTGTGATGAGAGAGTCAATGCTAAGACAACAGCCGAAGATCAGAGTAAATGTTGACATTTCAATATCACCATGATTTCAAAGAATCTCAAATCGAAGGAAATAACTATAGTAGTAGACAAAATTTTAAGTTGAAAAGGAAAAGATAAATGATATGGAAAGATGATCGTCGTTCTTCTGCTCCTTTTGTACATAAAATTACGAATTCCACTATTCAACAAGGATTGGAGATTGCAAATCCTACTCTCATTGGGAATGCTTGAAGAACAGAAGACATAATCCAAGATTGTCAAAATTGATGCCCACCTAGAAGTTAAGAGAGATACGAGCTTAGTTCACGTCATTAAGTCAATCTCACACAAGTGTGAAATTGACTTAGGGAAAATATTTACACAAATTAGCTTTGATTATGTGGACATCAATATTTGACACGTAGCAAGAAAGATGACATATCTGAGTTTAGTAGTCCTGAGTCATAGCAAGTCGACCTAGGAAGGGTCCCTAGCCTGATGCCCAAGTTGACTTTAGGAACTCCGGTGAGGAAGTTCAGACTTCAATAATTTGTTTTCAATTCACTATCATTCATTATTTTGTACCACGAGGACATGAGCAATCAAATGTAGGCCTCAAGAGTTGAAATTACACGAACCTACACCCCACAAGTTAACTTGAGCACCTCAAATTTCACCCAATGCCCAAGTTGACATCCTTAACTAGGATTTCAGTTTCTGGGACCGCGCTAGTGAAAATGTGTCAAATTTTTCAATGGGACATACATAACACATAAACATTTGAGGCATCAAAATTAGATTCAAAGAATGTTTATTTTTGAGTAGTCAGTGGCTGGGCACCTAGTGCTTAGGTTCACAATTTGTCAATTTAGGTGCCTTTCAAGTATCAGATTGACGATCCAACTTTTGCATCTTTTTCTTCATCATCATAAAATGGGCAATAGGTAATTTTGGTGAAGAAACAACACTTCCTGGGTGCAATAAGCAAAGCCCAGCGCCGAGGTTGACATCTAGGGCTAGCCTACCGCAAAGGTTGAGAAATAGGGCTGGCCCAACACCCAGGTTGACATTTTTTCAACTTAGCCCAATTTCGATGATGCTTTTCAAGAACACTTTTAAGCATCTTCTCCAATTTCATCAAAGATTAAGATTTAACTATTTACGCAGACCAAACAAAACTTTTGAAGGGCAATAAAGGTTACCTAGCACCTAATTTGTAATATAGCACTAGGCCTATGGCTCAGGTTGACGTATGGTCAACCTTGGATGTTTCCAATCAAGCTCTGAAAAGTGTTCTGGGCATTTTTTATGTCATAAAAAATAATGAAGATTCAAGAAAACTCAGGAAAAATCCACAAAGACGAGGCCCTAGAAGTATAGCCCAGCGCCCAAGTTGGCGTAGTTATTTTAACAAACTAGACGGACGAGTCTCTCATTTCCACAGAAGAACAACATCTTTGAGAATTGGGGAGCAACTTTCCCACTAAGCGATGTCAAAATATCACTTAGACATCCAAAATTACATCCTTAGGATGTTTTCCTACTCATCCACCATCCAGGTTGACGTCATATGAAACTTGAGCGTTGGGATGCCAACCTGGATGCTAGATGTCAACCTGGATGCTTGATGTCAACCTTGGCACTGGGTATCAGCCAAGGCGTTGGGTGTCAACTAGGGCACTGGGTCATGACTCACTCACCCAATATTGATCTGATTCACGCGAATAAACTCTAATTTTGAAGTTAATTTAACGCTCTATCAAGTCTTGTCTCACACTTCAATTAAAATTCTGAAGTTATCGGCCCCAAAATTCTATCCTGAGGGAGTTATGAAAATAAGCGCCAACTTACCCAGAGCGAGTCCTACCATTGAGACCTAGGCTCCAAAAATTGACGATCAACATCAGAAGGAAACTTCACCGTAAGATCATCATTTACCATCAAAAATAGCTAACCTTTATTTTTTTCATTATTTTATTCCTATTTTCAAGGGTCTGTTTCAGCTATTAAAGAAGAGCTCCCTTAGTTTGTTATTCATATTTAGAAAACTATCCACAATGTTAGATTTTATTTTGTACTTATTTATCATGCTTTTATGATAATAAATTCGTATTTTTGTGTCATGCCTTTGTAATTTTCGTGTTGTGTCGTGTTTATGCACATATTTTTTGTAGCCTCTTTGACATCTCTTTATCTATAAAGAATTCTCGATGTAAAAATACAGAGTTAAAATGGATGATGTTTGAATAGAAAAAAAATAGTAGATTGAATAATCAATTTTATTTCTGTAAGGGCTAAAAAAATTAATTTTGACTTGCTGACCACATTTTATAATCGTGTAGGGTGGGGTTTCAATGTTTTTTTATCTTGTCTAAAATTTAAATGTAGTCAAATTGACTCAACAATTTTTGTTTATATTTAATATAGGGGCAGATTATACCATGTACAATCTTGATTCTTCTTAGTATATCATTCAATACATGAATTAGTTGGTTCTATAATATTAGCAACATACTATTTATTAGGAAAAATTTCACCGTATACCAATTTTAACTTAGTCCATTTCATTTTTGCCGTTCTTTTCATATTATTTCATTTATAGCCACTTTTATAAGTTATGTCCCTACTTTTCCCTTAATGAAAAAAATAAAAACAATTACTTCTCCAAAGTCTAAATATGATTATCACCTCCGCTCCTCCTCTTGCGAAAATTACATTCCGATATCATATAAAAAAATTATTGCAAAATATGGAAGCTTTCTACTGATGGAATATAGTGACTGTTAAAATAAAAACAAATTATTGATATGTATAAACTAAATATGCATTAATTTGAACTAAAAGTTGATAAAAAGATTTAAGTTTAGCAAGGTGACTCGATAATATACCTCAACTTTCATCAAATACATGTTCCTGTAGACAAGTATGTTGGGTTTTATGCCCTAAACAAAACTCTTTGCAATCTGAATAGTAATCAATATAAGAAATTTGAAGTGATTTATGTTTGCATGAATTTTACATGCTAATGGTTTAATATGTTTATTACATTTACACACAAAATCAGTTAAATCTAGATCATATGTTTATTCACAATTACAGTATCGTCAACACAGTGGAATGTGATTGTGATCATATGAATCAAAAGACTAAGTCCCTATTTCATAAGTGTTTTGGATTTACACTAATCATAGGATCTAGATTTAACTGATTTTGTGTGTAAATGTAATAAACATATTAAACTATTAGCATGTAAAATTCATGCAAATATAAATCACTTCAAATTTCTTATATTGATTAATCACTTCAAATTTCTTCCAAGCAAATCAATTACCATGGCTCTGAAGCCAGTTGTTGGAATTTATTTTACCAGGATCTTAGATCTACTCACAAGTATGTTGTTTAACACCCTAAATATGAACTTTCTAAAAACGATAAATAAACACATATAAAGTTCATAAAACCTTACATTGATGCAGCAAAAATTAATGTCTCCTTCCACTCTGATCTCTAACCCTTGTATCCATTCTGTTGCAGAGTATTATCAAGATCTGAGCCCGAATGTCCTTCTCTTTGTGTATGTGATCCTTCACATTCTTGCATTCTATGATTGAGTTACCACTTGCTGTGTGTCGGCACTTACTCTATCACTAAAGTTCGAAATTTAGAAGAAGAAAAGAGAGTTAGAGGTTCGACCAAGGAATAGAAAAGGGAAGGCTCAGTTTTCTGAAAAATTGATTTTCTGAAGAGTAGTGTATTTTGACTCAGCAATCACTTTCTATTTATAGGCAACTACTAGGTTTAGGTTAGGAATTATTTGGCATTAAAATAATGAAAATATTAATTTGAAAAAGCTAAATAAGTGGCCGGCCAAGGTGTGAAGAATGGGCTTCACTTGGTTTTGCAGTTTTCATTAATTTTATTTCTATTTTCTCAAAAACGCCAATTTTCTAATTCTAACAATTTAAATGCCAAAATTAATTATTTAATAACTAAAATAGATTATTAAATAATATTGTCATTTAATTTAATTATTAATTAGACATATAAAGTCTATTAATAAATAAATAAACCTAGAATCTCTTTTCTGTACAATTTTGTCCCTACTTAGTGAAAATTCACAAATTAGACATAGTCTAACTTTAGAATTATAATTGATTAATCATGAATCAATTATTGAGTATTACAAGTAGTATGTTCTCAACTAGAATGGGGACCATGGATCTATATGCTGAGCTTCCAATAAGTGAACCGAATTTACTAAGTAAACTCCTACTTATTAATTCTTCGTTGAATCCACTCTTAGAACTTAGAATTGCACTCTCAGACTTATATAGAGCATATTATATGTTCCACAATATAGATATGCTATCTCATTTAACCATTGTTATAATCTTATTGTGATCAAAGATCCTCTATATAGATGATTTACATCAAGATGGGATAATTTTACCGTTCTCACCCCTCAATGTATTTTGCCCCTTAAAATACTTAGTTACCAGTAAATGGTGTTTAGTGATCTAAGAATTAGTGTTAGGTTATTTTTAGTATTAGTTTTAGATTAATTTTAGTATATTTTTAATTAAGTTTTAATCGTGTTTGGAGCATTTTTACGCTTGTTATCTTTTATTTTTACAGATTTAAAATAGAAGAAGATTAGAAAAATATCAGAGAAAAAGATGGGAAAAAGATAAAAAAATATCATGATATTTAAAATAGAGAAAATTGTGGAAGCCGAAACTTCAAGTCTGAATTCGACGGTTTTCTGATTGGATTTTGGAAAAAGTCAAAAATTGAAAGTTCTAGATCTCTCTTTTATCTTTCCGGAACATCTTGAATCGTCCGATTCCGAGCAATATTGAGAGATATATGGCCAAAATACTATCAGTCAATGCAGCAGAAAAAAAATATCTTGTTTGAGGTTTCCCAAAAATTTAAATCCGAATGGGAATTTAAATATTGCGTTTTTTTCCATATTTTTAGGCCCTCAATGCCTATATAAAGGGAAGAATGGAGTTGATTTCAGCAAGCAATTTCAGAGAGAAAAAAAGAGAGAATTCAGATACAGAGTGGAGAGATCAACTGCAATACTGGAGACATACTGCTCAGGGTCTTCAGCATTCTTCTTTTCTTCTCGTCTCTATTTTTCATCTCTTT
This sequence comes from Cannabis sativa, assembly GCF_029168945.1. Lineage (NCBI taxonomy): Eukaryota > Viridiplantae > Streptophyta > Magnoliopsida > Rosales > Cannabaceae > Cannabis > Cannabis sativa. The sequence goes on from NC_083607.1 coordinate 23,004,019, forward strand.
TCTATCAGTTAATATGTGTATTTGTGCTTCAATGAACATGTATAGCTAAACACTTTAATTAGGGTTAGATGGATATTGTTTAACATTGTTTATGGTTTTAATATGATTAATTTTCCCCCTAATTTCTATGTATTCTATTTTATTTGTGCTTAATTACTTTTAATTGCCTGATCACCAATTATCTGTCTATGATTTTGATGCGAGATCTGAGAAGTGAGTGTCAAATATGCTATAGTAAAATAGAACTGAATTTCGATATAGGACGAGAGTACCTATATGGTTTAGATAGCTTATAGGGTTTTTATGCTTAATGCCTGTTGCATGTTAAATTTATCACGAGTAGAAAGTTTACATGTAATTGAGATTTATATATCTGAGAAGACTATAAATTACCTTAGTAAACCTGCTATTGCATAGGAATTAATATTAGGAAAATAATCATATTAGGCCATATTCAATAAAAACAATTGAAATCGACACCCTAGTTTATTAACTATCAATTTTCTCGAATTGTTGCTTCCAACTATTTTTCTTATACTTCATTATTTTTTTCCTATCTTTTATTTAATCAAATAGAAGTAAAAATTTAATTTTAACGTACTTAACTACACTCCCTGTGGGATCGACCTCACTCCTAGTGAGTCTACTACTTGAAACGATACGTACACTTGCGTGTGCAAAAATATCGCAACAAGTTTTTGGCGCCGTTGCCGGGGAGTGTTAGTTAATATTATTAAAAATTAAATTTTGTTCTAATTTTGTTTTTCTTTTTAGTTTTAGTATTAATTTTGTTATTTCAAATTTTTATCTTTTCAGTACTAATTTAGTTTTTTTTTTATTTTACTAATGTTTTATTGATGAGTTTGACCTGCAAGGTAAAGCTAGATGCTATACCTTGAGGATTTTGCCCAACAACACAATGAAGCATTCTATTCTGCTTGGAGGAGATTTAAAGAGTATGGAGAGAGATGTTATCCCACTTTCTCAAGTGGATGTTTTACGTGGCTCTTTTATAATAGACTTAATGATGAAACAAGAAGCTGGGTTGATTATGGAGCAGAGGCAACTGGAGCACCTCTATTAATGAGAGGCTATGATGTAATAAATCTGTTGAATAACATGGCAGATTTTGATTACGACTGGCATTGGGATCCATCACTTCAGGGTTGGAGTCACCAATACCCACCTTATTCCTCAAATTCATCCCAACAATCTAAAAAAGAGGAGCAACTACTAGCACTTATGCAATCACTTCCAGGAGAGATTAATCGCTTAACAGACATGGTGAGATCCTTATGTGATAATTTAGTAGCTCATGATTCAGAATGTAATAACTCCAATAATGAAAGTTATGAGAGTTATTGCTACAATGAAGAAAGGTCATTAGTTGAATACAAGGAAGATAATGAGCCTACAATTGAAGATCAAGATCCTTGTGAAGAGGAACTCATTGAACATGAAATCACAAGCAAGGTTATGGATAGCCAAGTGGAGAGTGAGCAACAAGAAAAAAGGTTGTTCGATGAAAGTGTAGATACTGTGACATTGGAGGATGAGGAAGAACATGGCATCATTGATTTGACTTCAACAATGATATTGACTAATAAATCACCAATGAATCCATATATTTCATCAACACCATATTATATCCTCTGCAAGCTACGAAAGGCTTCTCCCCAAGCTCATCATCCAAAGTCTTGTGTTGTTGGTCCTGACTTTGGTTCAAACTCATCGCTTGCCAAGCTTGAAGGCAAGTACAATAACAATTTTCAAGTTGTCTTGCATGACGCTTATTACGGGCGTCAACCGCTTATTGATGTGGCGCTCAGGTAAGTTTCCTTTCCTTTTTCTTTAATGTCACATTGGGGACAATGTGTCACTTTAGTTTGGGGGGATGACTTAATTTTTATTTTTATTTTGAGTTTTTTTTTTTAGTTTTATGACTTTTAATTTTTAGTTTTTAGTTTTTATTGTTTTGAGTCAATTTTCTTAATATGAGTCAATCTGAAAGTAGGTAGGCAGCATGATTTGAAAAGTTTATTTATTTTGTTTTTTTTTGAAAAATCCGTGTGCTTGGTGATATTACATTCTTGACTAATTTCAATTTTATACTTGAAAGAACATGGAATCGTATTAAGTAATTTTCTAGTAATTGAATTGATTTATGTATGCTAATTGTGAAATGTGGAAAGGTTTTTGAAATAAATTCTAGAACTTGCTTGCTTGCTATTTGAGGCGAAATAATAAATTATGCATGACTAGGAAAGTGATTTAGGCAATTTTTGGATCGATTGTGCCTTTCAAGCCATCCTTGTAATTTTTATCCTAGTTACCTTTTTTGAGCCTTAACCTATTATTTGTTCTACACATATTGAGCATAAAAAGATAAACCCATGAATATCCACAATTTGACCCTAATCATACCATAAGTAGATCTTTAGTTTGGGGGAATTTGGATGGGAAGTTTGTTGTATGTGTGTGGAAAAAGTGTGAAAATTGAGAGAATATATAAAAAAAAAAAAAAAAAAAAAAAAAAAAAAAAATTGATTGACAACAACTTGAAAAAAAGGAGAAAAGAAAGAAAAATCTGACAACTAGTGTCAAATCTAGAAAAAAAAAAATAAATATAAAGTTGTTGCACCCTTGTTGAAGAATATATCTCTCATGTAATTAGAAAAAAGGGTATTGGGATTGTGTGAAAAATATTGTGGGTGACATAATTTGAGAAGCTTATGGTATAGAAAAGCCTAAATGACCATTTCAACTACCTTACCTAAGCCTAACAATACAAGCCTAGAAAGACCTTCTGATTCTTGGTTGTGCATTAAGATATATTAGTGGAGAATAGTAAGTATTACAAGCATATGGAATTTTGGGTTAGTGGATTGTTGATTTTAATTGGCATGCATAAAGTGGTTTAATTGTTAGTTAATTGCATTCTATGGTTTCATGAGCTAAATGAAAATAAATTGAAATCTGTCAAGGGTGTAATTGAACTAAAATTCTGGATTATATGCATGAGTAAATTTTTTCATAATCATATTATTGAAGCTACTTGAAAATTACTCATGTTTTGGAGATTGACTTGTTTAATGTTTATTTAGTGTTTTACTCGAGGACGAGTAAAAGCTTAGTTTGGGGGAATTTGTTAGGTTATTTTTAGTATTAGTTTTAGATTAATTTTAGTATATTTTTAATTAAGTTTTAATCGTGTTTGGAGCATTTTTACGCTTGTTATCTTTTATTTTTACAGATTTAAAATAGAAGAAGATTAGAAAAATATCAGAGAAAAAGATGGGAAAAAGATAAAAAAATATCATGATATTTAAAATAGAGAAAATTGTGGAAGCCGAAACTTCAAGTCTGAATTCGACGGTTTTCTGATTGGATTTTGGAAAAAGTCAAAAATTGAAAGTTCTAGATCTCTCTTTTATCTTTCCGGAACATCTTGAATCGTCCGATTCCGAGCAATATTGAGAGATTTATGGCCAAAATACTATCAGTCAACGCAGCAGAAAAAAAATATCTTGTTTGAGGTTTCCCAAAAATTTAAATCCGAATGGGAATTTAAATATTGCGTTTTTTTCCATATTTTTAGGCCCTCAATGCCTATATAAAGGGAAGAATGGAGTTGATTTCAGCAAGCAATTTCAGAGAGAAAAAAAGAGAGAATTCAGATACAGAGTGGAGAGATCAACTGCAATACTGGAGACATACTGCTCAGGGTCTTCAGCATTCTTCTTTTCTTCTCTTCTCTATTTTTCATCTCTTTTCTATCAGTTAATATGTGTATTTGTGCTTCAATGAACATGTATAGCTAAACACTTTAATTAGGGTTAGATGGATATTGTTTAACATTGTTTATGGTTTTAATATGATTAATTTTCCCCCTAATTTCTATGTATTCTATTTTATTTGTTCTTAATTACTTTTAATTGCCTGATCACCAATTATCTGTCTATGATTTTGATGCGAGATCTGAGAAGTGAGTGTCAAATATGCTATAGTAAAATAGAACTGAATTTCGATATAGGACGAGAGTACCTATATGGTTTAGATAGCTTATAAGGTTTTTATGCTTAATGCCTGTTGCATGTTAAATTTATCACGAGTAGAAAGTTTACATGTAATTGAGATTTATATATCTGAGAAGACTATAAATTACCTTAGTAAACCTGCTATTGCATAGGAATTAATATTAAGAAAATAATCATATTAGGCCATATTCAATAAAAACAATTGAAATCGACACCCTAGTTTATTAACTATCAATTTTCTCGAATTGTTGCTTCCAACTATTTTTCTTATACTTCATTATTTTTTTCCTATCTTTTATTTAATCAAATAGAAGTAAAAATTTAATTTTAACGTACTTAACTACACTCCCTGTGGGATCGACCTCACTCCTAGTGAGTCTACTACTTGAAACGATACGTACACTTGCGTGTGCAAAAATATCGCAACAATTAGTCACTTAAACAAGAGCTCATCCATTTACTTCTATTTGCTAAGCTCGAAGGGAATCATCTCTTTACTTCTATACACCAGTAGAAGCTATAGATTCCATATTCATGTTTAGCACTCCCACTCAATCATACTATCATGTTCCCAAAATATACGTATCACCCTGACCCAAAAGTAGGCTTAACTAATAAATGAAAGAACATGAATAGTACTCCTGAGTTGAGCCTAAGCATATCAGGATTTAGATTCTTTTAATCTTAAGATCAACTACTGATATTGACTTGGAAAGATATAACGGTAAGTTTGTAATGTCTTAAATAAGTTGCAATATCGGTCCAATCCAATGTATACTCCATACATTCGAAACTAGTATACTTTACTAATGTATTGGAAAGAACATAACACTTACTCCAAGTGTAAGTACACATCATCGCTGATTATCACATTAGTATAAATCCAAAACACTTATGAAATAGGGACTTAGTCTTTTGATTCATATGATCACAATAACATTCCACTGTGTTGACGATACTGTAATTGTGAATAAACATATGATCTAGATTTAACTGATTTTGTGTGTAAATGTAATAAACATATTAAACCATTAGCATGTAAAATTCATGCAAACATAAATCACTTCAAATTTCTTATATTGATTACTAGTCAGTATGTTGGAATTTATTCCAAGCAAATCAATTAATACCATGGCTAATCAATTAATTGATCTTTGCTTGGTAGTTGAGAACATACTGTTTGTAAGACTCAATAATTGATTTGTGATTAATCAATTATAATTCTAAAGTTAGACTATGTCTAATTTGTGAATTTTCACTAAGTAGGGACGAAATTGTAAATAAAAGAGATTGTAGGTTTATTTATTTATTAATAGACTTTATATGTCTAATTAATAATTAAATTAAATGAAAATATTATTTAATAATCTATTTTAGTTATTAAATAATTAGTTTTGACATTTAAATGGTTAGAATTGGAAAATTGGCGTTTTTGAGAAAATAGAAATAAAATTTGTGAAAACTGCAAAACCAAGTGGGGCCCATTCTACACACCTTGGCCGGCCACTTATTTAGGTTTTTCAAATTGATTTTTTCATTATTTTAATGCCAAATAATTCCTAACCTAAGCCTAGTAGTGTCCTATAAATAGAAAGTGATTGCTCAGTCAAAATACACTACTTTTCAGAAAATTAATTTTTTAGAAAACTGAGCCTTCCCTTTAGTATTCTTTGGCTGAACCTCTCTCTCTCTTTTTCTTCTTCTAAATTTCGAACTTCAGTGACAGAGTAAGTGCCCACACACAGCAAGTGGTAACTCAATCATAGGTTGGAAGACTGTGAAGGATCACATACACAAAGAGAAGGACATTCGGGCTCATATCTTGATAATACTCTGCGACAGAAAGGATACAAGGGTTAGAGATCTGAGTGGAAGGAGACATTAATTCCGCTGCATGAATGTAAGGTTTTCTTAACTTTATATGTGTTTATTTATCGTTTTTAGAAAGTTCATATTTAGGGTGTTAAACAACATACTTGTGAGTAGATCTAAGATCCTGATTAAATAAATTCCAACAAAGCATAATTAGACACTGGCTTCATAAATGGATTTTAATAAAAAAGTCCCCATCAATACTTACATTCCAATATGATATGAAAAAAATTATTGGAGAATATAAATTCAATTACCCAAATCATTGGAGGTTATTTACATTCAAATATTGGAAGGTTGGAGATCAGGGGTTGCGATTGTGGTCGCAGAGGTGTAGTGTCGATTTTGTCGGTGGAGGAGGTGTAAGGACGCATGTGATGGCAGAGGAGGCGGAGCTTGTGTGCATTGGGTTAGGTTGCGATAGGGACAATCTGTTAGGATATGTTAAGTAAGGTATGTTTGGTATAAGACTTATAAAAGTGGTTAGATTTCAATGAATTTTAATATGAAGTTATTTTTGATTAATTGATAAAAAAAAAAGATTGATTTCTCAATTTATCCCTATTTATTATCAATAGTTTCCACCGAAAATTTGTGCCACTGATAATTGCATCGTTGGGCCTGGGCTATAAGGGCTCTAAGCTACATGCATAGGTCAAGGGAAACTTACAAAAATACTGTCACACGATTTTTTTTTCAAAAATACTGTGTTTTTACAAAACACCAGTAGAACGCGAAACAGAACAACTCAAAACAACAGTAGAACAACAAAAGAAAACACCAGTAGAACAACAGTGAAAACTTAACACAGTATACTGCAGTATGAAACTTATAAAAAAACACAGTAAAATGTAAAAAATACCAGCTCACAGTATTTTTGTAAAAAAATAGCAAAAGTTAGTATACCATTTAAATTTCCCTAGTTCAATGTGTTCATGAGCACTTCACCCTGAGATGTGAATCATCGAAGGCACATTAGCATAGCGTACATTTTCTATATATTTCGTGTTGTACTTAAGCTTATCTTTATTTATGTCCTGTCGAGTTTAAATATATTTTTGTTATGTCATGCTAGTGCCACTTATATTTATAAAGCTCTACCCAAAATGTGCAACTTTATCTAAACTATTTGCAATAAATATATATATATATATATTTATATAATGTGTGTACGCGGATCTCAAATAGAATAAAAAAAATCAAAAGTTCACTTCAAAATTACTCTCCAATATGTATATATATATATATATGTGTGTTTGTTTGTGCCGATGTATCGATCTGAATTCAACTTGATAGGGTGGCAAACTAATAACTTGATGTTCAAGTATATGGCCACATTTGATCAAGGAATCCCTTAATTGCTCGGCAGGGAATATAATAAACACGCTACACGCTTGACCAAATAAAAATAATATTTTTCTAACTACCTTATTAGCATAATTAAGAATTAATCACAACAATTCTTTCAAAACACTGTATTATTCACAACATATATAGGTGGCGAATACATGGTTAGTCCCAAAAACAATTGTTTATATGTAATTAATAAAATATACAATTCATGCAGACATGGACATCTGTATTCAGTGTATTGAAATATGGTATATATGCGTAAGAGTTTGACTTATCTTTTGCGTCTATTCGTAACTAAATGAGCTCATTCATGATAGGCTTCGCTAGATTGACAGAGCTTGGTGAGAATAAGTGGAGAAAATGAAAAGAAAATTATCAAATAAAATTGAGAAGTTAAGTGCATGTTTGGCATAATAACTAAAAAACAGTTTTTTGTTTTTAAAAACAGAAAATTAGTTTTTGAAAACAATTTGGCTTGTTTGGCCTTGTTTTTTGAAAACAGTTTTTAGAAAACAAAGTTACAAAAAATAAGAATTTTGAAAACAACAAAATGTTGTTTTCTGTTTTAAAAACCAATTCACTTTTAGTCAATATTGTTTTTAAAAAACACTAACCAAACATGACTTGTTTTTAAAAACTTCAAAAACTATTTTTTGTTCTCATTTCTAAACACAATTTTTTGAAAACAAAAAACATAAAACAATACCAAACATGCTCTTAATATTTCGCAAATTGGTAAAAAGATCTCACTATCACAAATGAAAAAACACTATTTTTTTTTAACTAATTCATCTTCAGTAGAGAAATCACTCAACATAACACACAATAAATCATAAAGAGTAGAATCTTTCGTAACAACACAATCAGCAAGCCATTGAGAGTTTCGAACTACAAAATATGCACCTCGATTCACAGATTGATAGACAAAGAAAACTAGTGTTGTGAAATAACAATCCAATTTTATATTTGGCATCTTTAATTTTTTTAAAAAATATTTATAATTTATTATTTAATTTTAACGGAGGTATTTATATTAATTTTTATATTTTGTGTATTTGACTTTTATATTAATTAATTTATATTTAGAAAACAAGTTGTCAAGCTTTTCTATTTATGTAAAAAAAACTATAATGAGTAAGTTTGATAACTCATTCTTTCTCTATTTATCTAGCTGTGTTTATCTAATCTTGTGTGAGGTTTTTGTAAAGTTTGATCAGATTTCTTGAGAACAAAACAGAAAAAAGACTTTCCTTTTCAGTAAAAGAAAAATGGCACTTACTGATCACGACTCTATAGGTACAAAAACGAAAATTCCTTGACTTATAGAAGATCTAATTTAGGTAATTGTGTAGTGAGTTGTGGTCTTGTTGAGGTCGTGTGTGAGCTGTCAATAAGGTATATATTGATTATAAATATACCTTATAGCAGCTAGGTCATGTATCTGTTTCATACACTTTGTATTGTATTCATATCTTAAGAAAAAAGTTTCTTTGTTTTGTAGAGGAGAGAGTGTTTGTCTTTTACTCTGTTTATATGTATTTTGCATTGTCATGAGTCTGTATTCAAGTTTGAAAAAGAAGAAGAATAACAGTGCTACCTTCGGGAGAAGGTTTTACCAACTTTCAGGAGATTGCTTACAAGATTCGAATAGAGGGTAGAATACATCAACCTTGTGTCATTCAATACGAAGAAGTCTATTTATACATAAGTCAGTTACATTGTATTTTTGAGATATATCTAATCAATCTTATCTCTGGGCATGGCCCCGTGGGCTAGTAATAATTTGAAAGGATTGTTGAAATCACGTACAATAATCTTGAGTGTTTTTACTTTTCTGCACTATTTGTTTTTCTAGTTTTTTCTGGAGTTACAAAGTTGTCTTTTGTAGCTACAGAACAACTATTTCAATACTAGTTTTATTATTCTGCATTTAATTAAAAAATAAATTAGAATGTTTAAATACAGAATTTTAAATGGCTTACGAAGTAATTATACTAGAGCACAAACACGAAATCAAAAACAATATTCCAAAGAATCACAAAGAACAAGGTAACGAATTAATTAAAGCAGTAAAACAAAAAAGATAACACTAGGTTTAACGAGTTCGAGCCTTCTACAATGCTCTACGTCACTGTCGAAACAACAGTAGTCATATCTTCACTGACAATAGTATTTTCAAGTATACAAGAATCCTTTCAAACTAGAGATTAGAAGATGAACTGTCTCTCTCTCGTTTAAACTCTCTCAAATCTTACACAATCACGATTTTCTCTCAAGCTTTCAATGGACTAATTCACCATAGATTTCAAAGCTGATAGCTATGTATAGAATTTTCAAAGTTGCTTAATTTAGCTCTGAATCTATCGTGGCTAATTAATGTTGTCTTAAATTGTCTGAGTCAATGCCAACAACATATTGTTGGAATATATTTTACCATGATCAAGATTTACTAACAAGTATGTTTGTTAACATCTTAAATAAGAATTTTTGAAATAGTAAAACTTAAAAACATATAATGTTGGATTTTATGCCCTAAATAAAACCCAATTCAATATAATCAGATTTACTAATTAATAAAAGATCAGAAATTATTCTTTGTTGCATGGTTCACATGATTTATTTCATGATTATGTTTAATGTATAAATTATATTAAGTCCAGAACATATATAAACATATAAATATATATATTTGTTCATGATTTTAGTATCGTCAGCAGAGAGGAATATAATCATGATTATATATATTCTAAAGTTTAATTCTCATGATTTGTTAGTTCACTGGATTTAGACTAACATTATAATCGACGATAAGGTACACTTACAGCTTAGATAAGTGTTATGTCATTTCCAAGGCATTGACAAAGTTTACCAGTATCGGATGTATGGAGTATACATTGAAAGGAAATGATATTGAAGTTGGACAAGATATCATAAACTTACTGTTATATCTTTCTAAGTCAATATCAATGGTTGATCTTAGGTCTATGGATCTTAATCCTAATATGGTTAGGTTCAGCTTAATTGTATTATTTATTGTTATCCAAATTTTTACACTCTGACATGGCATCATTCGATGGTGACACAAGGAATCGACTCCAGGTATCTGCTCGAAAGACACGAGTCGAGCAGGGCACCTCACACATTCGCTTGGACGAAGTCCTCTAAGCTGAGCAGTGAGTAATCCGCACAGAACGCCAACACTTAACAAATTCAGCTTTCACATCGTGAGTCATCAAGGAAATCCCTATAACTTTGGGATTAGATTACAGAGATATGGCAAGCTGTCCAAATCCCACGATCAGTGTATTCTGTATTTATTATGCAATCTTTCTGCTTATATCTATTGTAATGAGAAGGGAAATGCTTCCTCTCCAAACTTATAACCCTATAAATAGTGACTCATGATTCACTGGGCAAAGGGTTGAGAGATTTTGTCTAAGAATTCATATTTAGAGATACTGTTGTAAGAGCTCTAAGAAAAGGAACTATTCTCCTTGTTCTTAAGTCAATACAAATAACGAGGATTAGGGTATTACCGAACTGTTCAGGGCTGAACCTCTATAAAATTCTTGTATATTTATTTGATTTACTATATTTCAATCGTATTAAACTACTTATCGCTTATAAAATTAGACTAACTGTCATTGGCTAAAAGCGAGGTCAACATTTTGGTGCTTTCATTGAGAGTTGAACTCAAGAATCGCTCTTTATTCCAAACTTAATCACAAATACGATGGTGGTGCAGACTCGTAGGGGCGTGGTTGATCCAGCGAATCCATAGGCGGTGGATCCTGCATTGTAGAACCTAGGAAACATAAGGGTTCCGCCAGCCGTAAATCTCGAACAACCATCACCTGCGGGTCATTGTGTGACAACTCCTGTAGATGAAATCGCGCTTGGTGTGCCAGAGACTGGGAATACAATTTCAGCACCCGACGAGGGCATTCATAACACAGTCGTTCTGCCTGCTACCAATGTTCAAACAACCATTGGAGGTGACACTAAGATCCAGAACCTCCATGCTACTCTTGGACTCATGCAGGGTCATACCAACACCCTATATCATTATCAGGAGGAACTCCGTGCTGCGGTAAATCTTGCATTTGAAGAGTAGAGGTGCATGTTTGCCGAATGGAGGGAGAAAGAGGTGGAAGCGTTAAGGGCTCAGCATGTACTCATTGACAGTGGTAGTCGGCAAGCCACTATGCTAATACGAAAAGCCTATCAGACTGTCGGGCAGCAACCCGCGAATGTCATTCCTTTAGGCGAAACAGACAAAGATCCAGCGATGAATACCTCTTAGACTATAAATGGTCAGCCGCCAAATCCCCGGTCACAGGTTTCTCCTATTGGCCAAGTGGTAGGTGGCAAACCATGTCTAGTAATTCATCAGGAGATGTCATACCCAACAATTCGAACCAGGTTAATGGTGCCGATCAGCACATTAGCCAAACCAACCAGTCACAGAGACAGCCAGGCGTTTTTGTTCCAATTTATTTTACCAGGATCTTATATCTACTCACAAGTATGTTGTTTAAACACCCTAAATATGAACTTTCTAAAACGATAAATTACAAACATATAAAGTTAAGAAAACCTTACATTGATGTAGCGGAATTAATGTCTCCTTCCACTCAGATCTCTAACCCTTGTATCCTTTCTGTAGCAGAGTATAATCAAGATCTGAGCCCGAATGTCCTTCTTCTTCAACTTTGATCCTTCACAGTCTTCCAATCTATGATTGAGTTACTGCTTGCTGTGTGTGGGCACTTACTCTCTCACTAGGGTTCGATATTGATGAAGAAGAAAAGAGAATAGGGATTTCGGCCAGGTATACAAAGTGGAGAAGGCTCAGTTTTTCTGAAGAGAGAAAATTCTGTCAGAAGATGATGAAAGAATGTGATTTGACTGAGCCATCACTTTCTATTTATAGGCAACTACTAGGTTTAGGTTAGGAATTATTTGGCATTAAAATAATGAAAATATTAATTTGAAAAACCCTCAATAAGTGGCCGGCCATGTTGTTATAGTGGGCCCCACTAGATTTTGCAGTTTTATCAAATTTTATTTCTATTTTCTCAAAAATGCCAATTTTCCAATTCTAACCTTTTAAATGCCAAAACTAATTATTTAATAACTAAAATAGATTATTAAATAATATTGTCATTTAATTTAATTATTAATTAGACATATAAAGTCCATTAATAAATAAATAAACCTAGAAACTCTTTTCTTTACAATTTAACCCCTGCTTAGTGAAAATTCATAAAATTAGACATAGTCTAACTTTAGAATTATAATTGATCAATCACGAATCAATTAATGAGTCTTACAAGCTGGATGTTGTCAACTAGAATGGGGACCATGGATCTATATGCCGAGCTTCCAATAAGTGAACCAAATTTACCAAGTAAATTCCTACTTATTAATTCTTCGTTGAATCCACTCTTAGAACTTAGAATTGCACTCTCAGACTTATATAGAGCATATTATATGTTCCACGATATCAATATGCTATCTCATTTAACCATTGTTATAATGTTATTGTGATTTAAAGATCCTCTATATAGATGATCTACATCGAGATGGGATTTCTTTACCGTTCTCACCCCTCAATGTATTTTGCCCCTTAAAACAATTAGCTACCTGTAAATGGTGTTTAGTGATCTAATAAGTAGTCAGTTAAACAAGAGCTCATCCATTTACTTCTATTTGCTAAGCTCGAAGGGAATCATCACTTTACTTCTATACACCAGTAGAAGCTATAGATTCCATATTTATGTTCAGCACTCCCACTCAATCATACTATCATGTTCCCAAAATATACGTATCATCCTGACCTAAAAGTAGGCATAACTAATAAATCAAAGAACATGAATAGCACTCCTGAGTTGAGCCTAAGCATATCAGGATTTAGATTCTTTTAATCTTAAGATCAACTACTGATGTTGACTTGGAAAGATATATATAACGGTAAGTTTGTAATATCTTAACTTAGTTGCAATATCGGTCCAGTCCAATGTATACTCCATACATTCGAAATTAGTATGCTTTACTAATGTCCTGGAAAGAACATAACACTTACTCCAAGTGTAAGTATACATCATCGCTGATTACCACATTATTGTAAACCCAATAACACTGATGAAACAGGGACCAAGTCTTTTGATTCATATGATCACAATCACATTTTACTGTGTTGACGATACTGTAATTGTGAATAAACATATGATCTGGATTTAACTGATTATGTATGTGTGAATGTAATAAACATATTTAAACAATTAGCAAGTAAAATTCATGCAAACATCAATCACTTCTAATTTCTTATATTGATAACTAATTAGATTGTAAAGAGTTTTATCTAGGGCATAAAACCCAACAAACTCCCACTTGCACTAATATAAAACAAACTGTGCAAATAGGTCAATCTGATGTCTTGATCTTGAGATCAAGTGTAGTATATTAGAATCCACCCAAACTTTTGGAAACTAGTTCATAAATTCACTTATGAAACATCCTTTACTATATGCTTTACTCATTAAGGGATACTGAAATCTTTACTATTTTAAAAGTACATCTGAATTAACAGAAGACATATCTCTCATATTTTAAAATATGTAATTGAGATAAAACAGTGTAGACTTTTCTTCAGCAATATAACTTTCTGGTATTTTCAAATAGACAAAGTTATAGTTCTTCTCCTGTAGAGCTTGAATTATTATACAATAATACCTCCACCCCCAAAGTAAGCACCATCTCAAAAATCTCGAAATTAGATGGTGAGATACAAGGATAACTAATACACAGTTCCTTAATATCTGACATATAGACTACTTTCATAAATCTTTCTTGAATATCTTCTAATGTTCCCTATTTGATTACATCTCAGATAGCTCCCACTCAATAGCGGATGTCTGGTTAAATAATACTAACCTCTAATTGTTTAGAGAGTTATCTAGTTGTGACTTTTGTATTAGTCTGAAACATTAAGTTAAGACTAAGTCATCAACATAGCAGACTAGTATTTGAAGTGAAAAATACATGCCAGAGATAAAGTAATCAAAATTAAGATACCATCAAATTTTATGAGGATTAAGAATTCTAGGTTCAAGTCATTCGAATGGACTGAACTATAGTTCTTTATCTTATTCTCATAATTCTGATAAGCAATTCCTATCGATGTGAATGGTTAGATTTGCTTTTCAGTAGTGTTCTTAAGTACCTATCACAAGTATCAACCTAATGAAGATGGGTATAGAATTTTAAAAATTCTCCCACTCAATTAAGGTAGTGTGAAACTTTAACAAAGAACTTTCAAAGGTATCAAACTTTTACTTACAACAGTAAAATCGAAATGGAACATACAATCAAGATCAAGAATTTATATTGATAATAGCTGACTCATTATATTAATTCCATGTTTAAAGAAGATATGTGTTACATAGGGAATTGTGGAATAGACTCCACCCCTAAGAATATACATATAGGGTACTGGATAACCTCCACCCCTAAGTATATAGAGATTATGATCCACCCCTAAAGGTTGTAAAGATCATTATTCTCTAAGTGTGATAGAGTTTATGTGGAGTTGAATACTATCCAGAGTTCTTTAGATATAAAAGATCATTGAACTGCATAGTTTTCTTAACTTTTCTCCACCCCTATCAGATCAAAAGATCTTTTTATTAAACAAATTCTTAATAATTGTATTAGAATTAACAATTATTAATAAACATAGAAATAGTTTCTAGTGTTTATTTAATATAACTCTATGAAGAGTTGTAATTATAATAGAATTTGCATCAATAATAAAAACACTTACACATACAAACATACAAATATAATGTGGTAATAATTGATGAAGATAAATTAAATGAAGCTCAATCTCATAATTTGCAATAGTAAATTTCGAAAATTAGAAACTTTATTAATAAAAAAAATGTATTGCAACAATATGAGAAAAAGAGGAATAAATATCCCTAACTAAAATTTGAAATCCAAATTGTCTTTAAACTAAAACAATTAATTCAAAAATAAATTGAAGAGCTTCATCTTCATCTGGACGATTTCACCCTTGGTCGAGCTTTCTGATCCAACTCAATTGAGTTCAAGTAGCTTGGCCTATAAGAAGAAGAAAACAAATAAACAAAGTTAGTCCAGAATCATAAATCCAATTGGATAATAATTCACTAAAACTCTTAAAGTTTATAAATGGAAATACCTTGTTTCTTTGCAAGAAGTTTAGGACACTAGGGTTTCCAATGACCTTTTTCATTGCAGTAGAAGCACTTTCATTTAAGTTTAGCATCACCAGAAGGAACAGCCTTTTTATTCTTCATGGATTTTGTTCGCTTCTTAGTGTTGTTCCACTTCTTCTTCGATTTGGGCTTTGAAGCAGAGGCAACATTTGCTTCAGGTTTGTTCGTCCCATTACCATTCCCAGGATTGTGAGGTTTACTCCCTTTCTTCTTGGGTCCTCCAATCAAATTTTCATAAGTTTGAAGGTCATTGACTAATTCATGAAAGTCAATTTCCTTCTTATTCATGACATAATTTGATGTGTATGGTAGAAATGCTGGAGTCAGACTATTCAAGATAAGACTTACTTGAGTAGCACTGTCCATTTCAGCACCATGATCCTGGGCTTCTTGGAAATAACTTGACATGAGGAGAACATGATCACGCACGTTTTGATGAGGTTTCATCCGTGCATTAATGTACTTCTTAGTCGCGTCAAAGCGTGACTGAAGTGATGCCTTACCGAATAGCTCATTTAACTTCGTCATTACTTCAGCAGCCTTTTCGGTTTTAGAAAACCGAGTTTTAAGGGTGTCTACCATGCTAGAAAGCATAAAGTATAGAGCTTTGTCATTTTCTTTCTGCCAACGCTCATACTTTTCTTTCACAGCTTTGGAAGCATTGTCCCCAGGCACTTCAGGTGACGGCTCAGTTAAAACAAACAAGGCACTTTCTCCTATGAGAGCAATATTAATGTTCTCATTCCACTTATTAAAGATAGATCCATTCAGCTTGTTTTCAGTCAACAGTGATAACATGGGATTCATTTTGATAATACAGGATACTACAAAATAATAGAAATCAACAAATAGACATTAACAATGGTTTAGCACAAAATTAATTCAGAAATTATAAGCACATAGCAAGTAGGAATGATATGAGAAAATACTTAAAAATTCAATCCTAAATAATTTCCAAGGATTTCAATAAACTGAAATCAGTGTCCCGTTTAGGCGAGAGTCAAAGCTACCATCCATTGAATAGAGTTGTCAGCTCATCTAAAATGTTAAACATTCTAGCAACCTTTTATTCGATCAAGATTGGAATCCAGCGTTGTCCCGTTTAGGCGAGAGTCAAGGCTATTCTATCTTATGAGCTTCTACCATTGTTTCGCAATTTGCAAGTCAAATATGGTCGCCACCATTAGGGTGATCCATACCATATAAAACACTTACAAACTACTTATCATGCGAGATTAAACAGTGCGAAATTGCTAATGAACGTTCCTCCATTAGGGAGGATTACTCACTAAAACAAACGCGGTGTAAAACCCACAATGGAGATCGAATATCTTAATAATAATAAAGCTCATTCTTTAAAATGTATTTTCTTTATTATTCTAATAAATAAATTCTCATTAAATTCGAAATTAAGAATTGAAATTCAAAAATTAAGAATTTAATATAATATTTATAAAATTATACTTTGATGGTGATTGAAATAAAAATTAATTATTTCCATCTTAGTAATAATCTTAAATATAAATATTAAGGAAATTAATTTAAGTTGAATTAAATTAAATAATTAGCAACTTAAAAATTTCCTTTGAGAATATATTTATTGAGCTAAAAAATTTAAAGTATATAAACAATACAATTTCCGGAAATAATAAAAAAATAGAAAAGAAATACTCAAGCAAAAATATCACCTATCTAGATTTTCTTTTGACTAATTAATTCAATTTCTAATAATATATATATATATATTTTAAATTCATTTATTTTAAATTAATCAATAGATGAAAAAATCATTGATTTAAGTTGGCCCAAGAATTAATTAAAATAAATAATTAATTTACAACTCGATCTATTTTTCAAGATAAATTTAAAAAATAATGCATAAATAAAATGCAATTTTCGAATTTGATTAAGAAAATAAAGGAAAAATATATATATTGAAAATTATTTAAATTTAAGTTGAAAAATTAAATTTCAACCTAAAATAATTTTCTATTTAATTAAGTGTCATGAAAAATAAATATTTAAGTATCATGATGAAAATCAACTTAGATATTTAAATTTTTCAAGTTAATTAAATGTATTAAATTCAAAAAATAATAATTAAGTGTAGAGAAGGCTTAATTATTTAATTTCTAGTTTAATACTAGGAAAAAAAATATACTTAACAAAATTGTACAAAAATTAATTATTTAAATAATTAATTTCACAAAGTATAATATTTTCCTATTTAAATATTAGAAATAATAAGTAGTCTAGAAATTTCAATCTAGAAAATATCTTATTTGACTAAGTATCTTTTTAAAAATTTGAAAAATATCTAATTTAAGTTATATAAAAAAAATCTAAAACTTAAATAATTTCAAATTTAGATTTAATTAAATATCAAAAATTAAGTTATAACCACTTAATTTTAAGATATCTTTTTAAGTTAATATTCGAAAAGATATTAACCTAAAAAATATCTTAAATATTCCATTTTAAGTTAATATTCGAAAAGATATTAACTTAAAAAATATCTTAAGAATCTTTAATAACTAATGCCTAGGATTCCTCAACTTGATTTAAAATTTAAATCAAATATTCAAATTTAAGTTAGATAAGAAAAATCAGTTGATATAACTAATTTATAACTTAAATAGGAATATTTAATTAAATAAGCTCCGGAAAGAATCTAGTTAGTTAAAATTCTATATTTAATTAAATACAAGAAAAATACAAATAGTTTGTCTAGAAATAATATCTAAACTAAAAGTGTTTTTCTTAAAATTAACTTTAAAATATTAAAATGAAAATAAATTTCATATATTTTAAAAGTTAATTATGTTGCTAATTCAATTTTATTAGGTGAAACTAATATAATTAACCTAGTACAGTTATTCAAATCAGGCAAATGGGCCTTCACAATTGGGGTAGTTCATGTGAGGGGGTGCTGGGTTCAGTATGTCGTACCCACTTCTATGGCTCCCAACTCTCACATAAGGCCCAAAAGAGATGAATTGAACCTTAAAATGAATAACTGTTATTAATTGAATAGGTCCAATAACTAAATGGACCTAAATAAAATCTATCATGGTGTGACATTTTATTTAACAACAACCTATATGCATCTATATAATAAAATAAACACATATGCTCACACAGGCACACTTTGGATGGATCCTATCATGTTGCTAGGTCATACACAGATGAAAGAAGATTGTAAAATTTTACCTGTTACAAATTATTAACTTGACCAAGGGAGCCATCAGATCATTAGATCTGGCAAAAAGTAACCATGGCTATTTGCAATCAAGTAATAATAGGTTTTGAAAACTTACACACAAGCTAAAACCACATACTCCTGCAACAAGGTTAGCTGGATAGTTGGAAGTAGGATTTATTTAATTTTAAATAAATAAATTTCGAAAATAATAAATAATTAAATAAATAAATAAAAATAAAAAAATAATTTTCGAAAAATAAAATTAAAAAAAATATATTTATTTTCGAAAAATAAAAAAAATTATTTATTTAAATTTCAAAATTATTTAAAAAAATAAATATTTAAAATTAAACCTACAATTTTGAAAAATTAGGTTTCAACTAACCTAAATATCATTTCAAAATTAGCTAACTACTTTTAAAAAATTAAATGTTATTTTATAAATGAAAATTAAATAAAAATTAGAAAAGATGAATAAAATATCTTTTTCAGATTTTAAATTTAATTTAAATAGATAAAATAACATAATTTAAAAGTTAGTTAAATATCTTACATCTATTTAAAATTTCATGATCATAGTTATCTTATTTTAAATTTAAATAAGGTCAAAATATTTAAAAAAAAATTAATTTTAAAATAGTTAAAATCTGACTTTAAATTTAAAAATAAGATAAGATATAATCAAATTTAAAAATAAGATAGATTATTAAGCAAATAAGATAGATACTAACTATTTTTAAATTCAAATTACACTAATATCTTGAATTAAATTTAAAAAATATTAAATAAAATCATAATGATAATTAGAATTGAATTAGGAATAGTAATAGTATAAATATAGAACTACACAAAAAAATCGGAAGTTAATTCCATGAAAAAGCATGAAAAATCGAAGAAAAACGAAAAAATTGCGAGCTGTACGGACAGTTTTCGCAATTGCAGGAAAATTTCAGCACAACTCCGATTTTTTTTCGAATCTCCAAAAAATCATAACTAATTCAAATTAAATAGAAATTGAGTTCTGTAAAAAAGTAACTTGCTTAATTTTTTCCATACTATCCAATAAAAATAATTCCAGAAACAGATATTCAATTATGTTTAACGAAAAATTCACAAACACCAATCAATCATCAAATAACACTCAATACAACATGATACCATCCAAAAAACAAACAAACAATCGTTTTAAAGTCCAAATTTCATGCAAGTAAATCAATTACCATTGCTCTGAGGCCAGTTGTTGGAAATTATTTTACCAGGATCTTAGTGCTTGCTGCGTGTGGGCACTTACTCTCTCACTAGGGTTCGAAATTGATGAAGAAGAAAAGAGAATAGGGATTTCGGCTAGGTATACAAAGTGGGGAAGGCTCAGTTTTTCTGAAGAGAGACATTTCTGTAAGAAGATGATGAAAGCATGTGATTTGACTGAGCCATCACTTTCTATTTATAGGCCACTACTAGGTTTAGGTTAGGAATTATTTGGCATTAAAATAATGAAAATATTAATTTGAAAAACCCTCAATAACTGGCCGGCCATGGTGTTATAGTGGGCCCCACTTGATTTTGCAGTTTTATCAAATTTTATTTCTATTTTCTCAAGAACGCCAATTTTCCAATTCTAACCTTTTAAATGCCAAAACTAATTATTTAATAACTAAAATAGATTATTAAATAATATTGTCATTTAATTCAATTATTAATTAGAAATATAAAGTCCATTAATAAATAAATAAACCTAGAAACTCTTTTCTTTACAATTTCACCTCTGCTTAGTGAAAATTCATAAAATTAGACATAGTCTAACTTTAGAATTATAATTGATCAATTACGAATCAATTAATGAGTCTTACAAGCAGAATGTTCTCAACTAGAATGGGGACCATGGATCTATATGCTGAGCTTCCAATAAGTGAACCAAATTTACCAAGTAAATTCCTACTTATTAATTCTTCGTTGAATCCACTCTTAGAACTTAGAATTGCATTCTCAGACTTATATAGAGCATATCATATGTTCCACGATATCAATATGCTATCTCATTTAACCATTGTTATAATCTTATTGTGATTCAAAGATCCTCTATATAGATGATCTACATCGAGATGGGATTTCTTTACCGTTCTCACCCCTCAATGTATTTTGCCCCTTAAAACACTTAGCTACCTGTAAATGGTGTTTAGTGATCTAATAAGTAGTCAGTTAAACAAGAGCTCATCCATTTACTTCTATTTGCTAAGCTCGAAGGGAATCATCACTTTACTTCTATACACCAGTAGAAGCTATAGATTCCATATTTATGTTCAGCACTCCAACTCAATCATACTATCATGTTCCCAAAATATACGTATCACCCTGACCTAAAAGTAGGCTTAACTAATAAATCAAAGAACATGAATAGCACTCCTGAGTTGAGCCTAAGCATATCAGGATTTAGATTCTTTTAATCTTAAGATCAACTACTGATATTGACTTGGAAAGATATATATAACGGTAAGTTTGTAACATCTTAACTTAGTTGCAATATCGGTCCAGTCCAATGTATACTCCATACATTCGAAACTAGTATACTTTACTAATGTCCTGGAAAGAACATAACACTTACTCCAAGTGTAAGTATACATCATCGCTGATTATCACATTAGTGTAAACCCAATAACACTGATGAAACAGGGACCAAGTCTTTTGATTCATATGATCACAATCACATTTTACTGTGTTGACGATACTGTAATTGTGAATAAACATATGATCTGGATTTAACTGATTATGTATGTGTGAATGTAATAAACATATTTAAACAATTAGCATGTAAAATTCATGCAAACATCAATCACTTCTAACTTCTTATATTGATAACTAATCAGATTGTAAAGAGTTTTATTTAGGGCATAAAACCCAACAGTTTCCGTATTTGATAGGTTGGGGACGACTCATGCTCTCAGAAACGATCTGAATAGGAGGAGAGGAGTATACGATCAACTTAACATGCCAATCGTGTCGCCCAAAACCCGTGCTCAAGTTCCTGCTCAAAAAAATACTGATGTGACTCAGATCGGCCAAAACGCCGAACAGGTTAGCCTGCACGGCTGGACGAACTAAAAAGTATGTTCCAAGGCATGGCCGGTCAGAGGAACAACGATCTTGAGTTGGACTGAGCTCGTGGAACCCCTTTCTCCCCTGCAATCAATACTCTGGGGTTGCCGCACAAGTTTAAGATGCCAACCTAGAAGATGTATACTGGTAAGGAAGATCCATTATCACACCTTAAGTATTTCGAGATGCAAATAAATTTGCAAGGAGTACGAGGAGATGTTTGCTGTAGAATTTTTTCTGCCACCCTCTCAGAAGCCGCCCAGCAATGGTATTTTAAGTTGGCGCTCGAAAATTTCAACTCAAGGAAGGCTTTCTCCTCGGAGTTCCCTGCATAATTCTCCTCCTCCCGCCAACTTCCGTTACACATAGGAGATCTGGTCGATGTAAAGCAGTGACCACGCGAGCCCCTCTGAGCCTACATCATTAGATTCATGATGGAGGCGACCAAGGTTTCACAGGTAACTGAGGATGGAAAGTTATCCGCGATACTGGGGGCATTGAAGTCGTGGGTGAAATTTGGAAGGACATAAGAAAGAACGGTCCAGTAGACTCGATGAGCGATTTTCTTGACCGTGTTGAAGGCTTTATCAAACATGAAGAGGCTTTTCAGCTAGTGGAAGGTGAGTAAAAACCTGGCAAGTTAAAAGCTCCTTCCATTGGGACTTTCGTCCACCTCCCCCATTACCCAAGCAATTCAAGCTCAAATGGTAAACGTTCCAACAACAATAATGGGCAAGGGAATGGGAAAAGGGAAAATTTCACCGGCAAAACTGAGCAAGCTCCTCGGGAGAATCCTGCAAAGTATACTGCAATTACCATATTGATGGAGGACATAGAGAGTGTATACATGGCCACTAAGTCACTAGCCCCGTACAAGAAACCGGCACCCATGAAAAAAAGATGTCAGTAAGAGAGACATGACCAAGTTTTGTCGATTTCATGCATATTATGGCCACGACATCAATGAATGCAACAATCTGAAGCGGGAGATTGAATTTCTGATAAGAAAAAATAACTCGCACGTATAGAAGTATGTCAAGGCTGATCAGAACCAGAGGGGTGATAACAACCTAGACTTGCTACCTCCACCAGTAGATGGGCATCTACAAGTCATTATTGGAGGTCTGCACATAGCTGGAGATTCAAGAAAAGCCTGGGAGAGGTATGCCCGAACAGTACAGCATGAGCAAGAAGAAGTGATCCTGGTCGTAGAAGAAAGGAAGCCAAAAATCTCACGGGCAGGAGAGCCAACCATAACATTCAACGATGGATGCTATCAAAATTAGATTTCCGCACAACGACCCGTTAGTCGTGGAGGTCCAGATAGCCAACAAAATGTTGGCTAGAACTATGATGGATAATGGAGCCTCCTCAAATATCTTATTGAAGACTACATATGAAAAGATAGGGCTGCAACTCAAAGATCTAACCCCTTGCCTTCTGCCCGTATATGGTTTCTCCGGCCAAGGAGTTGCACCTTAAGGGCAAATTCGCCTACCCCTCAGTGTTGGGCAAGCTCCAACGAGCATAACTATAATGGAACAATTTCTGGTATTGGATGATCCATCAGCCTTTTACGTCATGCTAGGCCGACCAGCTTTATATGACTTAAAGGCTATTACGTCGATATTCCATTCATGCCTGAAGTTTCCAACAAACAATGGGGTAGGGTGTCTAAGAGGAAACCAGCAAATTGCTCGGGAATGTTATAACCTTGCGGTAGCCAAGGCTAAGAAAGAAGTATCCTCTAGCCAGAGCACAGACAACAAAAAACACATTTCTAAGTAGGGAACTTCCCAAGGTAGGGATGAAGATGTGGATCCTCGACTTGGGGACCCAAGCAGCAATGTTGGACTTGTGGGAGAACTAGAAGAGATCGAGATTGAGCCAGATAGACCGACTAGGAAATTAAAAATTGGAAAAGGTTTGTTGCTCGAAGTAAAATCAACATTGATAAAATTTTTTAGAGCAAACCTTGACGTTTTTGCCCGGTCACATGAGGATATGGTCGGAATTGATCCTTTTGTAATTTCGCACGTCCTCAATATTGATCCTAACTTCCGACTAGACCAAAAAAAGTGAAGGCTATTGGATGAAGAGCGAGCACTAGCCCTGAAGGAAGAGGTCGAGAAGCTATTCAACAATAATTTCATAATTGAAGCTTTCTACCCAGCTTGGGTCGCAAACCTCGTACTGGTACTGACCAACCATTACGCCAAATATTGCAAAAGTCGGATGCTTCTGGACAGTTACTCAAGTGGGCAGTGGAGCTGGGTCAGTACAAAATTACCTTCCACCCACAAATAGCAGTCAAAGGTCAAGCCCTAGTAGAGTTTGTGGTAGAATGCACAGGCAAAGAAGAAAGCATATCAGAAGCAACCCCAAGCTAGTACAAACACTCCAGCCAAGTAACAGTGAAGAGAAGCCGACTTCCAGTGCAGGAATCGCCCTTGTCACACCTGTTGGCAACACCTACACACTGCAGTCAAGTTTGGATTCAAGGCATCCAATAATGAAGCCGAATATGAAGCTTTGAACGCTGGCCTACATCAAAATTTGTAGTGACTCACAGCTAGTGGTAAATCACGTATCTAGAGAATACGAGGCTTTGGGGAGAAAAGATGATAGCACATCTGAGCAAAATACATGACCTGCTCGTACAATTCAAAAGCTACGGTCTAAAACAAATTCCAAGGGAAGAAAACACAACTGCAGATGCGTTAGCTCGATCGGCAAGCAGTAATGCAAGTGATAGAGCTAACTTGGTTCCTATCCAGTTCCTCGAAGAGCCTAGCATTACTGGCACGAAAGAGATTGAAATGATTGATACTTCCCCAAACTAGATGATGCCAATAGCAGCCTACCTCATCAACACTGAGGAACTTCTTGATAATCGAAGTGAAGCTCGAAAGATGAGAAAGAAGGCTACGTGGTATATCATAGTAGAGGGTTCTCCATGCCATTTCTCACATGTGTTACTCAGGAAGAAGCTACACGACTTTTGTGTTACGTGCACGATGGATTTTGTGTAAATCATGCCGCTGGGTAGAGTTTATCTAAGAAAATTCTAAGGCAAGGTTTTTTTTGGCCGACAATGATCGAAAATTGAAAGGCCTATGTTAAAAAATGTGACAAATGCTAGAGATTTTCAAAGATACCTCGAGCTCCGTCCAACAAGTTAACTCAGATGCAAAGTCCGTGGCCTTTTGCGATTTGGGGAATTGACCAGATCAAACAGTTACCTAGAGGCAAGGGAGGAGTGAAGTGCGTTGTGGTTGGGGTTGATTACTTCACTAAGTGGACGGAAACTGAACCATTGGTAACCATTACATCTTAGAAAGTTCAAGACTTTGTTGTGAAGAACGTAATCTACCGATTTGGATTTTCGTACAAAATAGTTTCGGACAATGGCAAAAAGTTTGACAGCCAGTCCTTCACTGATTTTTGTGCGAACCACGGTATCATCAAAAGTTTCTCCGCAGTGGCGCATCCCCAAGCAAATCGTCAAGTTGAAGCAATCAACAAGACACTGAAGGATACATTAAAGAAAAGACTAGAGGATGCTAAAGGAAAATGGCCGGAGGATCTTCTTGAAGTTCTATGGTTGTACCGAACAATTGAGAAAATGGCAACTGGACAGACTCCCTTTGTCATGGCATATGGATATGAAGCTATGCTGCCCGTAGAACTCCAGCCACCATCCCACAAAAGATTGAAGTACAACCAAGAAGCAAATCACGTACTCCTAACCGAATCACTTGATGAAACAGAAGAGAAGCGTACCACAACAAACTTAAAGTTCATAGCCCATCTACAGAAAGTATCTCAGCATTTCAACAAACAAGTGATGGCTCGAAAATTCTTTGTGTTAGATATGGTCCTAATAAGAGTATTTCTAAATACCAAAGACAGTACGACAAGTGAACTCGAACCTAACTAGGAAGGACTGTATCAAGTAGTTGAAGTTCTCGAATTAGGAGCATACAAACTGGGTAAGTATGGTAAAAAAATGCAACTTGTTCTAGTACCATGGTATTGGAATAGGGAACATTTAAGAAAATACTACCAATAGAAGTACCAGGTCGGATGACCATATTAAGTACTAAAAGAATATTTACTCTTAAGTGAATGGCCTGCTGGGCGAACCACGCCCAAAGGTTCGGATAAAATTGAAAAGTACTCAGGTCGGATGGCCATCATTTAAAGTACAATTTCTAATTTCTGCAATTTGTTTTATTTCATGTTAAGCTAAAATTTCAGATTAGATCAAATAGCTCTGATGTAAGTTACTACGGTAACAAACACATTTTCGATCAATAGATGAATAAAGATGTTTATTTCAAAATTCAAATTGAGTCGAAATTACTAGCATGTTGTTAATTTACCATCCAGTGCATACAAAAGGTTTGGTCAAACCCAAAACCCCGAACAGACAAAAAAGTATACTTGCAAAAAAAAATAAGTGACCGAGAGTCATAAGTCAGCTCGGTCACTTGGGGGCACCTATACCTGTACAAAGCATTTGCTAAAGATAAAACAAACACAATTTCACGATGATTATAAATAGAGAATGAAATTCATTAAAGATAACAAAAGCATGTAATTCTGGGATTAAAAGCTGCCCGGTCAGCCTGTTGTATGAAAAGTTTAAAGACCGCTTTCCCGGTCACGATGTCTTAAAAATGGCCTTATGGCCAGACAAATATATAAAAAGAAAGAAGAAAAGATAAAAAGTAAGTGTTCAGACGGCTGGAGTCCCAGGCTCCTTGTACGGGTCTTCTGGGCCGGTAGGAGCTGGAGGATCTGTTTTCTAGGTGGGGGGCATGTCAACATTCAGACCAGAAGTAGAAGTGGCTGCCTCAAATTCTCCATAAGCCAACTGGGAAGTGCATTCCTTGAGATACATGTCTTTGGCATCGCCTAGGTAATCAAAATTCACCTGAGGATTAGCCTTCCAAAAGTCATAAAAAATCTTGAGACCGGCTGTCTCCAAGGCATTCACCTTCCGTTTGAGCCTCTTTACTATAGCATTAAGCTCCTCCTCCTTGGGCTTCTTCTCTGCTTCCAACCTGTAGAAAACAGTTCGAAGTACCTCCCTTTCTTCCAGGAAGTCCGTCAGTTCTTTGGACAAGGAATGGCAGCCTCAAGTTGGTCAGAAGCCTCTAAATCGTAGCTCAGCTTGGCCACCTTCTTTTCGGTAGCAAGAAGCCTTTTGTTGACTTCACGCAGTTCTATTCGGACCACTCTAAGTTGAACTCTGGCTTCATCAGCGTCTTTCCTGGCCAAGTCTACTTCTGCCCTCATCGTGTTGGACATGGTAGTATTCTTGGAAGCAGTAGAGTTAGCTCGAGAATAAGTGTAAGCCATCTTCAAACCAATCTGTGCAGAGAAAAAATTTTAGAATGTGAGCCAAGTAAATAAGGATTAAAGGAAACTGTCAGGAAAGACTCACCTTTGTAAACTCCTTCAGGACTTTTCCCATCAGTAGCTCCCGGGAAGGCTCGTTGTCAGCACTGGCCAGCTGCTGATTCACCTCAAGAACCAACCGATTCTTGTAGTGGGTGAGCATCTCCTTGCCTCTTTTGGTCTTTCGATGCAGTGATGGAGGTGGGATAGGAGCCCGAATATCCTTCGATTGTTCGCGCCTGTCCGAACTTCCTCCTCGAGAGACTTTGGACTTAGTAGCTTTCGGGGCAGAAGGGTCCACAATGGTTAGCTCCTCGAAAAGATCGATAACAGCTTCGGTAGGTGCCTTCTCTCTGGACGCGGTCGTCTGACCGCCCCTAGAGTTCTTGGCCAGAGGAGATCAGCTTGAGCTTCCTCCCACTCTCTTCTTCAAAGCTTCAAGCATCTTCTGAGACATGTCTGTGCCAAATAAAAGCAACATGGTTAGAGAAAAGCACTAGAAGTATGAAAGTATAATAATCAAGAAGGTTAAAAACAAGACGAAGTATCCTGCGCTTCATGAGAAGTGATTGCCCGAGCAAGACTCGAAGGCTCATCATCACCGGACAAGTCTCTTATCTCCGCTAGGACAACTTTCCCCTTTCCTATTAGAGGAGTGGATAGGCGAGCAGGTAGATTGGGCTCCCTAATTCGAATTGCATGTTCAACAGGCCTATGCTCAACAAGAAGCTTCTTCCTCCTTTTGACCGGAGTCACCTGCTCTTCCTCAGCCTCATCTTCAGGATCAAAAGGCTCATGAGCATTATATTTTGCTCTCGCACCTCCCTTCAACTTAGCTTCATGCTTAAGTTGAATAAGCTCATCCTCCTGATGAGCTCCCTCAGCCCAACAAGCACTGGATTTCCTCTTTTTCTCCTTCACAGGCTGAGGAATGAAATTCTTTGGATAGAGCCCGTATTCAACAAAGTGGTCCTCAAAGGTCAATAGAGAGATATTCCAGGCGGCACCCGACAGCTTAGCAAGCTTCTGAGCTCTATCCCGGAGGGCAAGTGTGAAAGGAGGGCCGTGATGTGTAGGGATCTGCTAGAATTGAGTGTAGGTTGTGCCCATACCATCCACCATGAAATACTCGTCAACAAAATGCCCAATTTTGCTAACAACCTTATCCCCGGTGCCCGTCAACCACTTGTAGTCTAGCTGAGAGAAATAGAAGTACCCCGACCTGCCTTGCTTGAGGGTGGACTTCAAATCAAAAAACCAGCTAACCTCATGGGGAGAAGGCATATCCCACTTTTGGATAAATAAGAGAATAAAACGACCAGACAGATACTTGATGCCCTTGGGAGTAAATTGGGTGGAACAAAGGCGGAAGAAATCTGCCACCTTCCTAAAGTACGGGTGCAAAGGCAGCATTGCCCCTTGTTTAGCATGAGCACTTGACCAGACACACATCCCCCTCTCAGGGTTTGTGGCTCGATTCGTATAGGCAGGAACATAGCAGTCTAACTTGCCCAAATAGTTGCCCTGGTCGAGATCCCGTAAGCGTGCCTCAGTAACCTTTGATGGAGGGCTCACCCACCTAGCACCCAAGGCACCTTGCCTCTTGTGAGGAACCGTGGCAGTGAATTTCTTATTGGCATAATCCACGCCCTCGACCAGGATGTCACCATCCGCGTCCACTGGCTCCCCAGCCTCATTGTATCCCCTAAAGTTTGGGGATGCAGTGTAATGACCGCTTTAGTAATTGGGATTAGTAAAGGCAATTTGCACTAATTTATGACATTTTTATAATTTTTATGAATTTAATTATCTGCAGACCCCAATATTAGAAATGCATATTAGAGTTATAATTTCTCAATTTCGGAGATTTTATTATACTCTAAGGGTATTATTTGACTTATATGTGAAATATATTATATTTGTAACTTTTGCTCGGCGACAACAGAAAATGCGATGGATGGCTAGTTTGATCACATGGGTAATATTAGAACATTATTTCTTAGTGGGAAATATTGTAGAGAATATTAAATACCGAGAGTAAGCGGGGTTGTAGAATTCGACCATTTTACCCCTAGTTTTGAGAAATACCTAAGATATAACTTGGAGGGCATTTAAGTCATTTCTCTAAGTGATGGATAGGTGGCTGCCCTAGGAAGTGACACCTAGCTTAATTAATTTTAGCAATGGATTGTTTTTCTTAACCCTTAGTCAATTAGAGGAAAAATAAGGAAATAAGCCAAAAGTGAAGAAACCTTCTCTTTCCGTTCCTCTCTCTCTTAAAACCAGCCAAAACCAGGGGGTTTTGTAGTTGAATTTTGATGTTTGCAGCAAGGGATCAAGGAGGATCAAGCTAAGGTAACCCTACAACCATAGTCTGATCTTTTGAAGCTTTAAAGTTTAGTTTAAGTATGTGATTTTGTGATATAGGAGCTGTTAGGGATTGATTCTTGTTCAGTTTGAATTTTGGGGTTAATTTGAATTTATTTTAGCTTCTAGTAGCGAATTTGGTGGTGTAGTGTTGGTTTTATGCAAGTTTGAGCTTTGAGCTCAAAGCTTTGCTCTTTAATAGCATATTTGTTTATATTAAGTTTTCTGGGAAATACTGGTTGGATTATGTTGTATATGCATTGTATAGGTGTTCTGGAAGGCTTGGTTGCATTTGGTGGAGGATTGAGCAAGAAATGGAAAATTTGGGGTGAATTGGTGCAAATCGGCTAGCCGGTTTAAAACCGAATAGCCAATTTCTGCACGGTTCCCAAATGCTTCATTTTCTCAATTATTGTGCATTCCAGTGTCGTAGTTTGGTGTTTCCCTATTTCTTGAATTAGTCAGACTTATGGAGAGTATAGGAGAACCTAGAGTTATGGGTTCGGGTTTGCCGGATTAGGGTTTTTGATCGTGTGATTTACGCGGTTTCATTATGTGATTAGGGCATCCATCTAGCACGAGACTGTTTGTTCAGGTCGGCCAGCACACTTGAATCTGGAAAGAAGGTAAGAACTGTGTATAATGTGCAATATGAATATCTGAGTGTATATATGTGATAAGTGTATATGGATGCTTACGGTTTAACTACACTACCAACACTTGTATAGTTAAGGTACAAAGTGCATCGGTATAGTGAATATTGTTTAAGAGTACATTAGAGTGATACCAGCACCTGTACAGGAAAGTACATGGCGTTGTGGTATATCACTCAGTGGTACTCAGGATATTAAACAAACCCTACCAACACTCCTGCAGCAAGGTACGTAGTGTCTGTGGTATAGTGGTTGTACCCTAGTATGGAACGTTCTTACTCATCGGTTAAGTCTTGTAAATAGGTGTATGGGTGCCTAAATACAAGTCAGAAATTATATGATATGTTATATGCTTTTTTTACTGAGTCTATCGACTGACAATTCTGCTTCCACGTGTAGATAAAGGAAATGCAAAAGCTGAACAGGAGTGAGCCTAAGCCGAGATGAAGTTGTACATGTCATAGCAGCGCGACCTTGAGTGTTCGGTCTCGGAACATCTGGGAGTATTATTTTGTAGTCATTGTGCGACCAGTAATGTATTTTGGTATTTTGTGTATGAAACCTTTTAAACGGGATCCCGGTACTTGTAAATATTTTTATAAATTATTAAGTTTAATAATTAATATAAAAGTTTTAATTTGAAACGTTTTTTAAGAAAATTATTTGATTAGCAAAGATAGCACCCTAATTGAAAAATCACTGTAGCGTGCCTTAGTATTAAGGCATTATAATTTTGGTATCAAAGCCGCTAAGTTTGTCCACCGAAGCTTGCCAAGACATGTACAATCTTCATCAGAGAAAGCTCAGTCACGGTTCAGTAAGCCCGTACTTGTTTAGTATTTTAAATGATTATTAAGCATGTTAGGAAGCATATTAGATTATAATTATTTATTTTAAGTGTGTTGCCTTTAAGTCCTTAAGACGGTATTAAGTTTCATGATCGCTGTCTAACCTGCCTAGCTTATGGGTTCGTAGGCGATCAGGGAAATAAAAGAAGTCATGGTGATATGGTTGAGACCGAAGGCGGTCAGGAAAATCAAAATCTCGAGAATCCCCGAGGTCGCGACTGTGGCTGTGGCAGAGCTCAAGGTGATCGTCCTATAAATCCACCACAAGCTCCTCCGGATTGGGAGAAGAGGTTTGCAGAAATGCAAGATCGAATCCGCCAGCAAGATGAAGAAATTCAGAGATTAAGGCAGCAGGGTCTTCCTGCTATGCCTCCTCAACAAGTTCAGATCGTTGTAGCTTCAACGATTGCAGCAGAATAACCTGTTGCTGGTAACCGTATGGAGCCGTTATACGAAAGATTTCGCCAACAAGCAGCTCCAGTGTTTCTGGGAGGTCCTGATGTGATGAAGGTTGAGCAGTGGCTCACAGTAATTGAATTTTATGGGGGTGGTTGGAAATGATCAAGTGACCTGCGCATCATTTCAGTTCCAGGAGGATACTCTCGTATGGTGGGAGTCGATAACCCTCAAACGGGAGTTCACTGTTATGACCTGGGAAGAATTCCGAGAACTATTCAATGTCAAATATTATAATCACTACTACAAAAAACCCCTTTTAAGTCCATCAAAGTTGGACTAGATAAGTTTTTGGAGTCCTTTTTGTGTTGGACATAATATCCAGGGACATAAAAAGTGTATTTTTCTAGTCCAATATAATTGGACTAGAAAAATATTTCTAGTCCAATATTAATAGACATGATATTAGAACTCACAATAGAAACCCCTTTCTAGTCCAACTTTACTGGACATTAATCTATATATTTTTTTTAAAAAAGAAATTATTAATAACTTAAATAAATAATATAAAATAATTTATGTATATATTTTTAAAATATTAATTTACAAAATTATTTTTAATTTTACCATTATTATTATTATTATTATTATTATTATTATTATTATTATTATGGAGATGAAATTGTTATCTCATAGTGATTAACGAGGTCTTTTTGAGTATTACAAACACAAAAAAGTATAATTTCTAGGAAGAAATTTAAAATTACAACAAAGTAAATTTAGAAGATCAAAACACAATAACACTTAAAAAAACATATACAGTTACAAAATTTTAAGTTAAAAAAAAAAAGAAATCACATACATAAATATACTAATAACATATACAAATCAGTTAAATAATAAAAACCCTAAAATAATGATAATATAAATAAAGCAAAAGGCTCAAATGTCAAAAGAAAACATTTTTTCTTGAGATCTCCTTGCTAGATGGTGGAGAATGGTGGCGGCGGATGGTGGCGGTGAATGGTGGCAGCGGATGGTGGCGGCGGATGATGGCTTTTTCGTTTAGATCTCCTTGTTGGATGAAGTCGATGGAGAAGGAGATAGAGACAATGGAAGAGACTCAGACCGAGATGCATCGGAGTGGGCTGAGAGAACGACGGAGAGAGTGTGAGAGGACTTCACAGCATGGAGAAAGAGAGAAGGGAGCCAGCGATGAAGCCATCTCCGTCGCAGCATGGTCTCCGTTTGAGTCCACGATTGGCATAGCTCACCTCCGTCGGAAGAGAAACCAATGCGAACGGAGGAGACTGGAGTTTTCAAGGCTTGTAATGATGGTTTACGTTTGGGGCTGGTAATAACGATGGAATTTTCAAGGCTCTTGTCTGAGAGATAGTTTTTTTTTAATATGTGAAGTAATTATTTTTGAGAGGAGCGGCTGATGAAAAATTTTAGGGTTTTAAGTTTTTCAATAAGAGACAATATTAAGTAATAAATAAATAAATAAATACAAATTGAGATATTTAGTTGTCATGTCCAAATTCCAAGGATCAAATTTTATCTATTTATTTATTTTATTTAAAAATAGATTAAGTCCAACTAAATTAGACACTATATATTTTTTCTAGTCCGATAATATTGGACTGGAAAACTCCCTAATTAAAAAACAAATGAAATAAATAATATTAATTAACTATATATTATGTCATTTTCCATTTTTCTAGTCCAACAATGTTGGACATAATGTAATTTTTTTTCTAGTCCAACAATGTTGGACTAGAAAACTCTTCATTTTTTTTTTATGTCTAACAATAATTTTGTTGGACTTAAAAAAGGGACATTAAATGGGTTTTTTGTAGTAGTGAATGAAGCCGTCCGCAGTGCTAAGCGGAAGGAATTCACTGAGCTAGTACAAACTGAGGGTATGTCAGTTAGAGAATGTACTACTAGGTTTGATCGTTTGGCCAAACTCGCTGTGGGTATTGTGCCAATAGATTTTAGTAAAAGGGACAAGTCCCTAGCCGGTCTGAATGTGAAGATTAGACATGATTTGGTTATCACTACAAACGAAGCAACCACTTATGCTGAAATGGTTGAAAAAGCTTTGAGAGCCGAGGGTGCTGTGAAATTCCTTCAGAAGCCTCGTGTGACTCCGAGTGTTGGTGCGGCCCCCACCCTTCCTACTGTTGTTTATGGTAGGGATTGTGGTGAACCAACCACTGATCAGAAAAGGAAAGTTACTCCTGCATCTGGTGGCTCACGGTAGAGTAAGCGGTTTCGTGGTAGCCAAGGTAGAGGTGGACGCCACGGTTATTCCTACCCTGAGTGCCCACGTTGTAAGAAACATCATCCGGGAGAGTGCAACCGGAAGACATGCTTTCTGTGTAGCATGGTGGGGCATTACAAGAAAGATTGCCTTCAGGCAAAGAAAGAAGAGCCGAAAGTAGAGGTAAACCTGTACCTGTTCGGGTGTTTGCTATCACCCAAGCTTATGCTGCAGCCAGTCCTTCTGTCGTGACAGGTCAACTTCCAGTTAACAACTCCTTCTTTACAGTATTATTTTATTCGGGAGGTACACGTTCATATGTGGCTTCACGAGTAATTGATATTTTGGGTACGCCTTGTTATATTCTTGAAAAAGGGTTTGGAACCCTAATGCCTAGCGGGGAGTTGTTTATCTCCAGTAGGCTCATTAGGTCATGCCAATTAAGATAGAGGATAGGGAGTTGAGTGCTGACCTTATAGAACTGGAATAAACAAAGTTTGACATTATACTTTGGATGGATTTTCTGTCCAAGTCTTCGGCCAGTATAGACTGTAAGTGAAAAATGGTGACTTTTCCGCCAGAGAGTGAAGATCCATTTGTTTATGGTTGATCAGTTCAGGGGTCTCGTATCCTGATCATTTATGTGCTAAGGGCTAAAGATCTACTACACAGTGGATGTGTAGGATTTTTAGCAGTGGTCATAGACTCCAGCAGACCTGAAACATCTGGGCTTGAGGTAGTCAGAGTGGTAAAAGCTTTTCTCGACGTGTTTCCCGAGGAGTTGCTGGGATTACTACCGCAACGAGAAATTGACTTTGTGATTGATCTAGCACCTGGAGCCGAACCTGTTTCTAAAGCTCCACAGAGGATGGCTCCAGCAGAACTTAAGGAGCTTAAGTTACAACTTCAGGGGATTCTTGATATTTGGTTTACCTGACCCAGTGTATTTCCTTTGGGAGCTCCGTTTCTATTTGTGAAAAAGAAAGATGGTTCCCTCAGAATGTGTATTGACTATCAGGAACTAAACAAGTTGACTATTAAGAACAAGTACCCGTTACCCAGAATCGATGGTTTGTTTGATCAACTTCATGGAAAGACAGTGTTTTCAAAGATTGACCTACGATCCAGTTATCATCAACTTAGAATCTGGGAGGAACACCTACCAAAGACTACTTTCCGAACTAGATATCGCAACAATGAGTTTTTGGTAATGTCATTCGGATTGACTAATGCTCCCGCAGCCTTTATGGATCTCATGAATAGGGTATTCAAGGATTTCCTCGATAACTGCATCAAAGTGTTTATCGATGACATCCTTATATACTCCCAGTCAGAAGAGGAGCATAAGCATCATCTTCAAATGGTATTGCAGCGACTTAGGGATCACAAGTTGTATGGAAAGTTCAAAATGTGCGAATTCTGGTTGTCAGAGGTGTCTTTTCTAGAACATATTGTCGGGAAGAATGGGATTATGGTTGATCCAAGCAAGATCGAGTCAATGAAGAATTGGTCGAGGCCGAAATTAGTATCCGAAATTCAAAGTTTTCTCGGTTTAGCTAGGTATTATCGACATTTTGTTTAGGGATTTTCTAAAATCTCTATGCCACTAACCGAGTTAACTAAGAAAAATCAGCGATTCGTGTTCTCAGATAAATGTGAAGCAAGTTTTTCAGGAGTTGAAGAAACTTTTGATAACAACTCCGGTGTTAGCTTTGCCATCAGATTAAGAGAAATTTTTTGTTTATTGTGATGCATCAAGACAGGGTCTGAGATTTGTTCTGATGCGAGCTGACAGAGTCATAGCTTATGCCTCTCGTCACTTGAAGGATTATGAGCAATGCTAACCAGCTCATGACCTAGAGCTTGGTGCTGTGGTTTTTGCTCTAAAGATATGGCGGCGACACTATCTTTATGGTGAAAAATGTGAGATTTATACTGACCATAAAAGTCTCAAATACGTTTTTACCCAAATGGCCTTAAATATGAGGCAGAGGAGGTGGCTACAGCTTGTTAAAGACTACGATTGTTAGATTCTTTATCATCCCGGGAAAGCGTATGTTGTGGCAGATGCCCTACGTAGAAGAGGTCCTGGGCAGGTCTGCACCACGGTTTTAATAGCCCCTTAACTAGCTTCTGAAATGATTAGTGCAGGGATTGAGTTCGTAGTTAGAAAGTTGTACAACTTAAAACTTCAATCTGATATGTTAGAAAGAATCAAAAGGCACAACTAGAAGATCCCGAGCTCATCAAGATTCGAGATGAGGTACTGGTTGGTCAGCCTAAAGACTTTTCAATCTCGAAAAGTGAAATGTTATTGTACAAAGCTTGAGTTTGTGTTCCTTGTGTTGATGAGCTTAAGAAAGCGATACTCGATGAAGCTCACATCACACCTTATTCACTGCATCTGGGAACCACCAAGATGTATCAGGATTTAAAACCCTACTTTTGGTGGTACGGGATGAAAAGAGATGTGGTGGACTATGTGTCCAAATGCTTAACTGGCCAGCAAATCATGGCGGAACATCAAAAGCCAGCAGGGTTATTGCAACCTTTAGTCCTTCCTGAGTGGAAGTGGGAGGACATTGCAATGGATTTTGTAACTAGTTTGCCTAGAACCACAAGAATGTGTGATTCGGTATGGGTCATAGTGGACAGATTTACAAAATCAGCTCACTTTCTGCCAGTGAAAGTTGCATATTCAGTGGATCAGTATGTTGAACTGTAATAAAAGAGAAAGTTCGTCTCCATGGAGCCCCTAAGTGTAATGTTTCAGACAGGGATCCAAAGTTTACATCAAAGTTTTGGGTGAGTCTTCAGAAAGCTATGGGTACCAAACTGAAGTTTAGCACAACCTTTCACTCTCAGTCTGATGGTCAATCAAAAATAACGATTCAGATACTTGAAGGTTTATTACGAGCCTGTGTCATGGACTTTGAGGGTTCATGGAGTAAGTACTTGCCTCTAATTGAGTTCTTCTACAACAATAGGTACCACAGTAAAATAGGGATTGCTCCCTATGAGACGCTATATGGTAGGAAATGTCGCTCCCCTATTCATTGGGATGGAACTGGAGAAAGGAAGTACTTGGGTTCAAAATTAGTTTAGAGGACCAATGAAGCTATTGAAAAGATCAAGGCTCCGATGCTTGCTTCTGAAAGTAGGCAGAAAAGTTATGTTGATCCGAAGGATAGAGATGTCACATTTTTTTAGGCAGGGGAACATGTTTTCCTGCGAATTTTTCCAATGAAGGGTATTAGGTGCTTCAGAAAGAAGGGTAAGTTCAGTCCTAGGTTCATTGGGCCATTTCAGATACTTAAGAAGGTCGGGCAAGTAGCGTATTGCCTAGGCTTACCACCAACATTATCGGTTGTTCATGATGTATTCCATATTTCTATGTTGAGGAAATATCTTTCAAACCCGACTCATATCTTGAGTTATGAAATTCTTGAACTACAATCAGACTTATCCTATGAAGAGCAACTTGTTAAGATTCTTGAAACAAAAGAAAAGGTTCTTCGGAACAAGACCATTGCTTTGGTTAAAGTGCTCTGAAGGAACACTAAGGTGGAGGAAGCCACCTGGGAGTTGGAGTCTGATGTGAGGACTCAACATCCAGAGCTATTCAGGTTAGATTTCGAGGATGAAATCCTTTTAAAGGAGGGGGATAATTGTAAAGAATGCTTTAGTAATTGGGATTAGTAAAGGCAATTAGCACTAATTTTTGACATTTTTATAATTATTTATGAATTTAGTTATTCGTGGACCCAATTGTTACAAATGGGTATTAGATTTATAATTTCTATATTTTGGAGATTTCATTAAATTCTAGGGGTATTATTTGACTTTTATGTGAAATATATTATTTTTGTAATTTTTACTCGGCGACAACGAAAAATGCGATGGATAGCTAGTTTGATCACATGGGTAAGTTTAGAACCGTATTCTTAGTGGGAAATATTTTTGAAAAAATTAAATACCAGGATTAAGTGGGGTTTTGGAATTTGACTATTTTACCCCTAGATTTGAGAAATACCTAAGATATAACTTGGAGGGCATTTAAGTCATTTCTCTAAGTGATGGATAGGAGGCTGCCCTAGGAAGTGACACCTAGCTTAATTAATTTGAGCAAGGGATTGATTTCCTTAACCATTAGTCAATTAGAGGAAAAATAAGGAAATAATCCAAAAGTGAAGAAACCTTCTCTTTCCCATCCTCTTTCTCTACAAACCAGCCAAAACCAGGGGGTTTTGTAGTTGAATTTTGGTGTTTGCAGCAAGGGATTCATGGAGGATCAAGCTAAGGAAACCCTAGAACCGTCGTCTTATGTTTTGAAGCTTTAAAGTTTAGTTTGAGTATGTGATTTTGTGATATTGGAGCTATTAGGGTTTGATTCTTGTTCAGTTCGAATTCTGGGGTTAATTTGAATTGATTTTAGCTTTTAGTAGCTGATTTGGTGGTGTTGTGTTGGTTTTATGCAAGTTTGAGCTTTGAGCTCAAAGCTTTGCTCTTTAATGGCATATTTCTTTATATTGAGTTTTTTTGGGGAATACTGGCTGGATTATGTTGTATATGCATTGTATAGGTGTTCTGGAAGGTTTGTTTGCCTTTGGTGGAGGATTGAGCAAGAAATGGAAAATTTGGGGTGAACTGGTGCAAACCAACTAGCCGGTTTTACTAGTACCTCTAAAATGGGCTAGCCATTTTTGGCAGGGTCCCCAAATGCTTCATTTTCTCAATTCTCAAGCACTCCAGTGCCGTAGTTGGGTGTTTCCCTGTTTCCTGAATTAGTGAGACTTATGGCGGGTATAGCAGAACCTAGGGTTGTGAGTTTGAGTTTCCCAGTTTCATTATGTGATTAGGGCATCTATCTAGCGCGAGACTTTTCATTCAGGTCGGCCAGCACACTTGAATCTGGAAAGAAGGTAAGAATTGTATATAATCAGCAATATGAATATCTGAGTGTATATATGTGATAAGTGTATATGAATGGTTATGTGATAAATGTATATGCATGCGTTAGTATAGTGAATATTGTTTAAGAGTACATTACAGTGATACCAGCACCTGTACAGGAAAGTACATGGTGTTGTGGTTTATCACTCAGTGGTACTCAGGATATTAAACAAACCCTACCAACACTCCTGCAGTAAGGTACGTAGTGTCTGTGGTATAGTGGTTGTACCCTAGTATGGAACGTTCCTGGTCATCTGTTAAGCCTTCTAAATCGGTGTATGGGTGCGTAAATACAAGTCAGAAATTATATGATATGTTATATGCTTTTCTTACTCAGTCTTTCGACTCACAGTTTTCCTTCCATGTGTAAGTAAAGTAAAGGCAAACGCTGAACAGGAGTGAGCATGAGCTGAGATGAAGTTGTACATGTGAAAGCAACACGACTTGGAGTGTTCGGTCTCGGGACATCTGGGAGTATTATTTTGTAGTCGTTGTGCGACCAGTAATATATTTTTTGTATTTTATGTATGAAAGCTTTTAAACGGGATCCCGGTACTTGTAAATAGTTTTGTAAATTATTAAGTTTAATAATTAATATAAATTTTTTAATTTGACACATTTTTCAAAAAAATTATTTGATTAGCAAAGACAGCACTGTAATTGAAAAAGCACTGTAGCGTGCCTTAGCATTAGGGTGTTACATGCAGCCTCCTCCTCTACCTCCTCCTCGGCAGGACTACCAAGATGGACATCACCCAGCTCCTCTATCTCTTGGACCTCAGCATCCCCTTCGTGATCCAATTCGTCCTGTATGGGTGGATCCTCTTCGATGCTGGGCAAGGTGGCGTGCTGGGCAATGTGAGGATCAGACACGTCAACTTTACGCATTGTCCATTTAATACGAGCCATCATCCCGTGACTGGACAGGAACTTTGAATTAAAATGTCTGTCATTTGAAGAGGGCGGACTAGAACAAAGACGAGGATGATCCTGGTGCAAGAGTTGAAGTAGATCCTGGTCGATTTGGTGTTCACTTCCCCAAAACTCACCTGGGTTCATCTACAAAAGACAACACACTAAATGAGTGTTTGGTCAAGATAGCGAACATTAAACAGGCAAATATACCCACCAGGAGTACTCAATAGATTAAGGAATAAAAATATTCGACAAAAAGCCGAAACTCAGAAGTTTGAAATTCTTGTGAGTTAGGGCAAAAATTTCATGAAGCTTAGAATAAGCAAGATGAAAGACAGGCATTGTGCCGTTCAAAAAGCAAGCATTATGAACAATGAAGTCGCATGAATCGTTACAAAGGAAAATCGCAAGGTTTCTAAACTTAGGGTTTTCTACATACTTTCTACAGCATAGCTAAAGTTATATTCAGAAAATAAATGTGCAAAGTAAAAGAAATTGAAGGCTTACTTACGAATCGAACGTCTGAGTTCAGGTTACCCAAAGCTTAACGAACAGCTCTCGTGAAAATCCTTTAGCAAACTTGAAGATAGAAACCTTTCTTTTTGCTCTGAACTTGCTTTGCAGAGAAGGATGGTGAAAATAATTAGATTGTCAACAAATGTCGGATGGTATTTATAGGCAAATAGCAAAAACGGGTAATCATTTCGAAAAACCTCAGATGCCTCGGTTCCCCCCAACAATGTATATGGGAAATCAAAAGCAATCAAGTGCAACCATCAAACATGGTGAGAGAAAATCAGATTTTGAAGCATTAATTACATCAAAGCATTTATTAGCCGAAAATCGAAGGGACGCTCAGTCATCCTCACATCGAGTCGCGAATAGACGTGCCTGACACGTGTCACCTATCTAAACGCAAAGACAGCACGGATGAAGTCTACACGCAACTTCAGAAGTCCCGTATAGACTTGGTGGGTAAATGTTATCCCAATTTTTGCACTCTGACGTGGCATCATTCGATGGTGACACGTGGAATTGACTCTGGGTATCTACTCACCAGACACGAGCTTAGCAGGACACCTCAGACATTTGCTCGGACGAAGTCCTCTAAGTCGAGCAGTGAGCAATCCATTCAGAACACCAACACTTAGCAAATTCAGCTTTCGCATCGTGAGTCATCAAGGAAATCCCTATAACTTTGGGATCAGATTACAGAGATATGGCAAGCTGTCCAAATCCCACGATCAGTGTATTCTATATTTATTATGCAATCTTTCTGCTTATATCAATTGTAATGAGAAGGTAAATACTTCCTCTCAAAGCTTATAGCGCTATAAATAGTGACTCATGATTCACTGGGCAAAGGGTCGAGAGATTTTGTCTAAGAATTCATATTTAGAGATACTGTTGTAAGAGCTCTAAGAAAAGGAAATATTCTCCTTGTTCTTAAGTCAATACAAATAACAAGGATTAGGCTATTACTGAACTGTTCGGGGCTGAACCTCTATAAAACTCTTATCTCTTTATTTGATTTACTATATTTCAATCGTATTAAACTACTTGTCGCTTATAAAATTAGACTCACTGTCGTTGGCTAAATGCAAGGTCAACATTTATGTTCTTCAAGTTGTTCGTGGATGCTAACCAATGGTTTTGGCAGATATTTACATCTTGGGAACATGGTAGTTGAATTGAATGCGAGCACTAATCATTGATATTGAATCTATAGCTTCTACAAGTATTTAGAAATGAAACGATGATTTCCTTCGAGCTAGGCTGAATAGAGATAAATGATTGAGATCTCATTTCGGTATTTATATTAGTTTACTTAAATATCATTTATAGGTAGCTAAGTGTTTTAAGGATTAAATACATTGAAGGGTCGAACAGTAAATTTGTCCCTATTAAGTGTAGATCATTTATAGAGGATCTTTGACTATTAGGATTGTAACAACGGATAATAATAACGTATCTATATCGTGGTACATATAGAGCGTTCTATGTAATTAACAGTGATATTCAATTCTAAATCTATTGTGGCACAAGGTAGAGTTAATATGTTAAGGAATTTACTTGGTAAATTCTTGATATACTTATTGAAATCTCGGTTATATCGGCCCATGGTCCCCTCATTAGTTGAGACAATACTGCTTACAAGCTCAATCAATTGATTTTAATTAATCAATTATAATTCTAAAATTAGACTATGTCTTATTTATGAATTTTCACTAAGCAAGGACTTAATTGTGAAGAAAAGAAGTTCTAGGGTTAATTTATTAATTAAGAGACTTTTTACTGTCTAATTAATAAATAATATAAATGACAATTTTATTTGATAATAAATTATAATTAATAAATAAATAGTTTTGGCATTTATAGGATTGAAATGGAAAAATATTGTATTATTGAAAGAAGAATAACTGGTTGAAAAAAATGGTAAAATTGTAACTATAGAATGGTTCACTCTATGGTCGGCCTTAGTGTGTTATTTTTGATCAATATTTTATTCTTTTTTTAATCAATAAAATTCATCCATAAGCCCGAGTTGAAAAACTATATAAAGAACATGATGCTCTCATCTCATCCAACTCTTTCAACCTACAAAAATCTAGTTTCTAACTCTATCAGACAACTAGCAGATAAGAGACACTTGCAACAGTGATTTCAAGCCTCCTACATTGTTCTTCATACTCGACCCTTAGTGATAGAGTTCCATGCCAAAACATAGCAAGTCAAGTACTCAATCATAGTGAGTAAGACGGTGGTAACCAAACGCAAAGTAGTGAAAGAGATCCAGGCTCAGATCTTGAAATACTCTACGGCAGGATGGAACAAGGGTTAGAGATCTGGGCAAAAGTAGTCATTATATTATGCTGGAACTAGTGTAAGGTTTTCTAAACTCTTATGTAAAGACCGCTTAACTTTAATTTGGAAATAAGAAGATAATTAGATTTTAATTATGCAACTTGCCTCTTATCTATGATTTATCATTTTATGGAAATTTATTTGAATTCAGAGTACATTTTATATGCCATATGTAGCATTTTATATTTTTACATGTTTTGTGACTGGCAACATCGGAACGCGGTGTTTTGCCATTAGAATCACATTTTAGTATTTTTAGTATAGGGGACATCATAGTTAGACATTGGGAATGTCGAGAATAGTTGAGATTTTAAAATAGACCAAACTATCGCTAGGTGTGGTAGGGTTTCTTTTGGGGTAAGCAAGGGTAAATTGGTCTTTTGGCCATTTGAGATTTTAATTAAGTTAGTAATCTGGTTTTGATGATTTAATAATTGTATTTTATTTGTTTCATTTCATTTTTATAAAAAATAAGAAAATATCAAAGTTACCTTCTCTCTCTCTCTCTCTCGAACCCCTTACAAAAGTCGAGCAACTAGGGTTATTTCTCTAGAAATTCAAAGCTTTTCTTGCTTCCTGATTGAAGTGTCAAGCTTCGGAAAACTTTCTAACTTTGTTCTATACGTTTTCTTAAGTTTGAAGTATTGAATTTTGCATGATTGTGATTTAAGGTTCCTGTTGTTGTGATTTGTTTTTATTGAAGTATCCTAGAGTTATGTTGATGTCTAATAATCTGCTAAGGCTTGTTGTGGTTGTTAGACAAAGTTTGAGTTTTAGAACTCAAACTTTGGTCTTTAATGGAAATTTTTCATTTTGAGCATGTTGGTTGTTTTGTTGCTTGAAATATGTTCTTTGGGGTGTATTAAGCAGGTCTAGAAGGTTTGGTAAGGTTTGGATACGAACAAAACAAGGTTTCTAAATTTTTTTGGTTACTTGGTGCAAACTAGTCAACCGGTTTTACTGGCCCTCTAAAACTAGTTAATCAGATCAGAAATTGGTTTCTCGAATTTTTGTGTTGTCAATTAGTGTTAGTTTCAAAACTTTGGTTGGTTGATTCATTGCTTATTTAGGGTACTTCCTTGTTTTTTATCGATAGGGAAACTTTTTAGTTTCAAGTTTAAGTCCCCAGAAGTGATTTAGCCTGTCACTCATCAGTTTTACGAAGAATGTTATTTAGGGGCTTGTAATTTGTCGAGCAACTATTCCACTCAGGTTGGCTGGCACACCTGAATTTGGTAATGAGGTAAGATTAGTATAATGATATGCATATGTGATTACATGTGTTTGCGTACATGTTATTTATGTCTGTTAGATTATATCGATAACAGTATCAGTATACATAGAGTTATATTGGATCCTGATAGAAGTATGTTTGGCTCAGATACTGATCGATGCTATCACATCAGTATGTCTAGAGTAAGACTAGCATATTGTGTATAGGCTGATATTATGGTCGATAGTATTGTCGTATGAACGTTCTAGACTCAGCACCGTGTTGGACACGGGGATAGGGTTATGGTTGGGTGTATGGGCGCATGATTATAATTTGGATTATTGCTATGTTATTATTTATGTTTTTCTTAATGAGTTTTGTTGTCGAGTGAATTTCGCAACACCAAAAAATATTATTTAATTAATATAAAAGAGAATTTTCAGGGAAATGACAAGTGCGAGTATTCGACCTAGAATGGCGAGTACTCGACTGGGAATGCAAGAACAAATAACAAGGCTGGAAAATGCAAATAAGACAAAGAATTATAGTGGTTCAGTAAGATTGTGATCTGCTTAGTCCACTGTAGCAAAGGATTCGTAGGTGCATTTTCATGGTGGATCACGCCTTTATATACAAAGTAGGTGTCCAATCGGTTACATAAGGATCACATTCATTGTTGATCCATTATTTACACATTGAATTTGCAATAATTAAACCCAAACAACGTTAACATTAATAAATGCGTGACAGTTACTAAGTTCATCAACGTATGCGTCTTTCGCATCTGCGAGTTGACTGTTCATGTTCCGTTTGTTGAGCTCGCAGGGTCGCCAGTACGTTTGGAACGTCTGCGTCCTTAGGTAATCGCCCCTTGTAGATATCGCATGTTGGAGCTGGTAAGATCTGGACATGCGAATTTATATCGGTCGGTCAGGGCTATTGGGTCGTTGGGACCAAACTGCATCATAAAGAGTTGGTCCCTATACTTGTCGCGGAAATATAGAGGGGACATTCGCACATGTTCTGACACATGCGAGTTGGATCTACCCTGCATGATGAGAATTACGGTTACGTGGT
The DNA here is from genome assembly GCF_029168945.1 of Cannabis sativa. NCBI lineage: Eukaryota > Viridiplantae > Streptophyta > Magnoliopsida > Rosales > Cannabaceae > Cannabis > Cannabis sativa. The sequence continues at coordinate 23,048,796 of NC_083607.1, forward strand.
TCGACTTAAGTCGCACTTGCAGTATCTCGCTGGTTTTATCCTGGGCAAGGTCTAAACTTCGAGAAGTTTCTCGCGGACATTCAGCTTTCATTGGAAATCTGAATACACGTGTCCTTTAAAGAGAAATCTGGTCTCGAGTTTCTAGGTGAGAGAAATCTCACTATAACACATGCCCCTAGTTTCGCGATGTGACAAGAGCGGTCACTGAGGGCAACTATTACTCGAGAGACAGGTGAAAGGTTGTCACGAGGAGGTGACCTTTTGGTTGTCCCATCGAGGGTTTCGAAAAATGACGGCTGTAATTATTAGTTTTTATTATCTTTAGGGTGCCACGTCACAAAACTCTTCAGTTTTCGTGCAGGCGTGGCCATAGTTGGCCGTTAGATTGGGCGACCTGAAGCATTCTGGCTGCCACGTGTCACAATCCCAATAAATAAGGGATATGGGTATTTAAACGCTTTGATACGAATCAAATTTCCCATTTTTCCCTCTTACTCTTAACTTCCCTCCATTGCATACACTTTGAAAAATCCATTCCCAGATTTTCTACTATTTTTCCACAACATCTTCAATCTCAGAAGTGATCGAGAGCAATCGCAGAAATCAGAACTAAAGATTAGTTTCCAAATCACTGCACTTTCGTTTTCTGTTTTGGAGAAAATATGCTTTATTTTCTGGGTTTGGGTGTTTTAAAGGTTTTTTAGGAATGTATACCATTTAACCGAGGATGCGTGAATTACTTGCCCAAGATAGTTGTATCTCTTCTCGCACATTGACGGGATGGTTAGTATTCGCATGGAGGCTGACCCTTCTGTCGAATGCGACTTTATAATCTACTGCGGGTGAGATCACTTACTTTATTTTTCACACATCCATCACGCTGAAAAGATCTTCTATCTTTCAGATGAGCGATTTATCGGATAGCCAGCAGCTCGGCTCAGGAGGCCACGCATTTGACGGTGAGTCGGACCAGGAGAGAGATAGTTTTCTCCCCACGGATATTTCTGAAGTCGAGGCCGCTCAAATAGAGTTAGGTCCGATGTCTTCTGTAGACATCGAGAGGATGGTGCAGGAACTCGCAGAACCTGGGAGCATCGATATCCGGGACAGCGAGTCCACAGTGTCGGCGCGCGACTATCTTATTCATACGAGGCATGCTCCCGACATCGAGGTCGAGGAGATGGACGAGGAATGGACGACTCCAGCCCGCGAGTCAGGTGGGGAAGAGGAGGAGGCGGAAGGGAGTGGGACAGATTCGGTGGACGACTCCCAACTGAACGAGCCCTTCGCGTGCGAGGATTTAATCTCGAGGGTTGCCAAATCAGACTTCACCACTTTTGTGAGGTTGAATTTGCTGCGACTCGCGTTTCAACGTCATAAACCATCTCAGAGAGCGCACCTTCCATTCACTAACCCTGCGATCATTCCCACAGAGGATGTGGTAGTCTCAATACCCATCCTTCGGTGTGGTGTATCAGTCCCCTTTCACCCCTTCGTCGCAGCCATCCTCAGGCGATATGACGTATCGCCCTTTCAGTTAACTCCCAACAGTTATCGCACTGTCCTGGCTTTCTATGCGATGTACATGGAGTACGTTCATAGGGCCCCCTCAGTAGAAGAGTTCAGTTACTTCTACGACATAAAGAGCGTAGGTCTCCATAACGACTTCTACTGCTTTAGCAAATGGGCGACTTCAGAAATAAACGGTGTTGAGGGAATGGTGTCGAACATGGGTGATTGGAAGTTGAAGTGGTTTTACGTCTTTAAGGTTCCTGGGATTAGGACCGACTTTAATCGCAGACCCAGTATGTCGCGTATTTTTTGACTTAGACATTTTTTTTGCATTGCTTTTGAAATCTTTTGCTTACTCGCTTTTTGTTGTTATCGCAGATAGACCAGCTCGACCGACTCTTGACGCGACTAGCAAGGAGACAGCCGAAATTCTCGGGAGCCTTCCGGTACAAGATCGCGACTGGCGATTATTGTGTACAACTGCGAAGTTGTGAGAACATCAGCTGATTCCCGAGAACGCAAGTCTTCAACGGGAGCCAGTATACAAAGAACCATCCGAGAAGCAGCAAGAGCGAATAGATAAGCGTCTTTCTAAGCAAACTCCTCGACAAATTTCAGGTAGCTGGTCTTTTGTTATAAACTAACGGGTAGGTTTGTGATTTATACTTATCTTTCATTCATGTTCGCAGATATGACTTTTTTGAAGTCTGCCCCTGTCCTGAAGATCAAACCAAAGGGTGGAACAGCGACGACTTCGCCGGTCGTTGCCCAGAAGAGGAAGAGCGATGTGATGGCTTCGCTTGTCGCAGACTCTTCCAAGAAGCTGGCCAAGACCACTCAGGACAAGGGGAAGAAAGTCGTCATTGACCCTCCTGTTCGCGCTCGCGACTTCCTGGCCATGCAGGAAAAGTTCCTGGCTGAGATCCCTTACGAGGATCTCGTTACTCGATCCACTGAACTGGCCGCGCAGTCCATGGCTTTGTTCATAAAAGCTGCGACTACTCCTTCGAAGGAAGCCGACTTGCTGAAGAGGCAGAACGCTCATTTTCAGGAGAGAATATAAAAAAGCTGAAGCAGGATGTGGCGAGGATGGAGAAAGAGCTTGAGGAACTCAACAAGGCCAAGGAGAACGAGCTCGAGGAACTCAGTAGGGCAAAAGAACAGGCGGAGCTCGAGGTCAAGAAGTCGCAGACAACGATCGCGGAGATGGCTCGCGATTTGGAGGCTGAGAAAGAGAATGGGAAGAAGCAGTATGATCAGGCAGTGTCTGATTATATCTATACCACTCTTTCCAAAGTCCCAGACTTCGACTTCTCTCTTCTTGGAGCTGAAGCTGCTGAGATGGCCGAGGCCTTTCGCGCCATGTCGCCTACTCAGACTCAAGGTGGGGGAGGCAACCTTCTGGACGAGGTCGAGGGCGTACAAGCTGAAGAAGTCGAGAATGAGGTCATCAGCAAAGTCGCGGACGAGACTGCTCCGGATGAGACTACTCCTGCTGCTCCAGATGCTTAATTACCCTTATGTAGTTTTTTTTTTTAATTTCAGTCCTATCTTTTTTTTTATATATGCGGTACAAGGGTACTCGCACTTATGTACTTAGACGAATTTACTTTTTGTTTTGGACAAATTTCTATCCTCGCGGGGATAGCTATCTTTTAACATTTTCGCAGTACACTTGTGCTCGCGATTTTATATATATTTGCGATTTTGATTACAGCTCGGTGTAATCGCGATTTTATATATATATTTGCGACTTTGATTACAGCTTGGTGTAATAAGTAGGAAAATTTGCAAAGCTGGTAAACCAAATTTTTGAAAATTTAGCAAGTAATTTTATTCATATAATCAATAGTACATTCGGGCATATATCCCCCTATACTTAGGATTTTTTCTTGTTGAATAAAAAATATCTAGGTATAAGTATAAGAATGAACATAATCGAATAATGCGAATACTATTGATAATAAAATTTTAAGCTCTCGCTATTCCATGCTCGTGGAATCGCAGTTCCATCGAGTGTTGCGAGTCGATAAGTTGCATCACCAATTTGATCTGCGATGAGGTATGGTCCTTCCCAATTATCCCCGAAAACCCCGTGCGACGGGATTTTGGTGTTTGGCATTACTCTTCTAAGGACCAAGTCTCCTGCTCGCAGGGCTTTTACCTTCACCTTGGAGTTAAAGTATCTTGCGGTTCGCTGTTGGTAAGCCGCATTTTGTAGGTGCGCTTTATCACGCTTTTCCTCCAAAAGATCAAGGCAGAACAGCTGATTCTTGTTGTTCTGCGAGATGTTGAAAATATCCCTGCGTAGGGAACCTGCCCCAACTTCAACTGGCAACATGGCCTCGCACCCGTAAGAAAGTGAGAAGGGTGTTTCGCTAGTTGTAGATCGAGGGGTCGTATTATAGGACCATAGGACTTGCGATAACTCGTCTGGCCAAGCCCCTTTGCGATCTTCTAATTTTCCCTTTATGGTGTGTTTAATTATCTTATTAACAGCTTCAGTATGTCCATTACTCTGCGGGTAAGCAACTGCGGAAAAGGCTTTTTTAATCCCCAAATCGTCGCATAGCTGTCGCATCTCTTTACAGTCAAATTGTTTTCCATTGTCTGAAATGAGTTTATGCGGAATGCCAAAACGACAAATGATGGAGGTGTAGACAAACTCGCGTAATTTTGTTGCAGTGATGGTTGCGAGTACTTTTGCTTCAGCCCACTTTGTGAAGTAATCAACTGCGACTACAGCATATTTGACTCCGCCTTTTCCCTTGGGTAACTCGCCGATTAAATCGATTGCCCATATTGCAAAGGGCCAGGGACTTGTGATAGAATGGAGGTTACTCGGGGGCTGGTGTGTGTAAGTGGCTATTCGCTGACATCTATCACACCTTTTTGCAAATTCGAGGGCATCTTGTCGCAATGTTGGCCAGTAATACCCTTGCCGCATAATTTTTAAGGCAAGGGAATTACCTCCGGTATGATTGCCACAAATCCCCTCGTGTACTTCACGCAGTATATAACCGCAGTCTTCTCCACTAATACATTTGAGAAGTGGCTGGCTAAAACTCCTGCGATACAACCTTTGGTCATATATCACATAACGGGCTGCTCGCTGTCGCAATTTCCTTGCTTCTATTTTATCATCAGGTAGGAGCCCCTTTTCAAGGTATGCGAGAATAGGAGTCATCCAGGTAATCTCCTGAACATCATCGATCTCCATGATTATTTCTCGATCTATGGTTGGGTGAGCCAATACATCTACCGGAATCACATCGAGTAATTCGGCTTCTCTGGTTGAGGCCAATCGGGCCAATGCGTCTGTGTGGGCATTTTGAGCACGCGGTACTCGAGACACAACTACATTTTTGAACTTCTGCATTATTTCACGAACGATGGCTAAGTATCTAACCAATCTTCCGCCTCTTGCTAGGTATTCTCCATTCAATTGGCATACCACGATTTGAGAGTCGCTAAAAGCTTGTAGATACTCGACTTTCATCTCGAGGGCCAGTTTCAAACCTGCGATTAAAGCCTCATACTCGGCTTCATTGTTAGATGCAGAGAATTCAAAACGTAAAGCAGCGTGTACCTTGAAATTATTGGGACTGATTAACAAGATCCCGCTGCCGGAACCTTCGTTATTTGAGGCTCCATCAACATACAATGTCCATACTTCTTTTCTTGCCATGACAATGTCATTTCCACCCTCTATAACTGCCACCTCGGTGCTTGGGAATTCAAGTATAAAATCTTCCAAGGCTTGCCCCTTGATCGCAGTTCTCGGTTTATACTTGATATCGAACTAACTCAACTCCATTGCCCATTTTAACAATCTCCCGGATGCTTCTGGTTTCGCCAAAACCTGTCTTAAGGGGAAGTTTGTCAAAACTTCAATGCTGTGAGCCTGGAAATAAGGTCGCAATTTCCTTGAGGATATTATCAAGGCGAAAGCCAATTTCTCCATTTGAGGATAACGCGTCTTGGCGTCTAGTAATCGCTTACTAACGTAGTATACCGGGTATTGGCATCCTTGGTCCACGCGGATTAGCACTGAACTAATCGCATATTCGGAGACGGCCAAATAGATAGACAAAATTTCTCCGGACAACGGTTTTGATAAAATAGGAGGTTGCCCCAAATGCGTTTTTAAAGCTTGGAAAGCCTGCTCGCATTTTGCGTTCCATTGAAACCTTTTGTTTCTTTTCAAAGTCTGGAAAAACTCTTTACACTTGTCAGAGGATCTGGATATGAAGCGGTTTAAAGCCGCCACTTTACCCGTGAGGCTTTTAAAGCTTGGAAAGCCTGCTCGCATTTCTACCAATGCCCTGATCTTCGCAGGATTGGCTTCTATTCCTCGCTGATTTACCATAAAACCAAGGAATTTTCCAGAACCTACCCCGAAGACGCATTTCAACGGATTCAGACGCATCTTGTATCGCCGCAATATGTCGAACATGGCCTGTAAGTGGGCAATATGATCCTCCGCATGTTGCGATTTTACGAGCATATCGTCAACATATACCTCCATTGTCTTTCCAATAAGATCTTCGAACATCATATTCACTAGCCTTTGATAAGTCGCACCTGCGTTTACTAAACCAAAAGGCATTATTTTATAACAGTATAATCCTCGATCAGTAATGAACGAGGTATGTTCTTGGTCTGGTTCATACATCGGGATTTGATTGTATCCCGAGTACGCATCCATGAAGCTCAAAAGCGCGTGACCTGTAGTGGCATCGACAAGCTGGTCAATGCTAGGAAGAGGAAAGCTGTCTTTGGGACAGGCTTTGTTTAGATCTGTAAAGTCAACGCATGTACGCCATGAGCCATTAGGCTTTGGCACAAGTACTGGGATAGCTAACCAGTTGGGGTAAAATGACACCCGTATAAAGCCGTAGGCAAGGAGGCGGTCGACTTCTTCTTTCAGTGCTTGGTACCTCGCGGGGTCCATTTTGCGGCGGTTTTGTCGGACACCTCGCACTTCTGGGTCAATGTTCAAGTGATGACACATGACCTGTGGAGATATCCCGACCATATCTGAATGTTTCCAGGCAAAAACATCAAGATTTCGCTTTAGAAAGGTCGTTAATTGTTCTCGCAACTGTATGTTTAATCTAGAACCAATTTTTAAAACCTTGTTATTATCTATAGGATCTATAGGTACCTCGATTGTGTCTTCCGCGGCTTGGGCTGCGGCGGTGTGATCGAGGATTCTTGGATCCAAGTCTGGTTCGTCCATGTGCGGTACCTCCTCGATCCTGAGGATCTCCTGGCGAGGTGGTGGTGCATCCAAAAGGTGGATAACATTTACCGTCCTTTTTTCTGCGAGTTTGACAGCTGCATTATAACATTTTCGAGAGTCAGATTGGACTCCCCGCACTGAACCTATTCCAGCGGGAGTAGGGAACTTCATCGTCAGATGATAGATCGAGGTTATGATCTTCATCTCCTTCAGAATTGGTCGACCAATTATGGCGTTATATGCTGAGTACTGGTCGATTACTGCGAAGTCGGCCATTGACTTGGCCGTTATTGGGGCAGTTCCCAAAGTGATTGGGAGCTTGATCATTCCTTTAATTGCTATGACATCTCCCGAAAAGCCATAGATGCTTGATGTCATAGGTCGTAAATCCTTCTCTTGCAACCCCATTTGCTTGAAGGCTTGGAATTCAGCAAATTCACTGAACTCCCATTGTCTACCAGTATACGATGGACATTGTCTCCACCAATATTGGCGACTATCACCAGTGCATCAGAGTGCGGGTGGTGGACCCATCTCGCGTCGCTCTCCATAAAGACGATGTCGTCGCTTTCTTTCTTAAAGAGCTTCTTTGGCCGTTCACCAAGATTGTTCACGTTGGTTAACGGCCTCTCCTTGGCTTCTCTGGCATACCTTTCTTGCGATTTACGAGAGTCGCCTGCAATGTGTGGTCCTCCGATTATGGTTAAGATATTGCGAGGTGTTCTCGAGCCACTCGCGTTCTGGCTATCTCCTTTGCCATCCGCTTGGGGATGTCCCTCCTCGCTTCTTTTATACTTGTCAAACTTCCCTCTTCGGATCAGTTCCTCTATTTCATCCTGCAAGACCCAACATTCAAGAGTAGTATGACCAATGTCCTTGTGGTACTTACAGAATTTTTTAGGGTCCCTCCGGTCGCGATTTCCCCTGATGGGGGGCGGCTTTTTGAAGACCCCGTTCCTTTCCTCAATCGCATAGATATGGTCTCGAGGTACGGCAAGTTCAGTATAGTTGACGAAGCGAGGTCCTCCCTTCCTTTTTGGCGAGAACTCCTTTTTTGGGGGTGACTTAGCCAATTTCGGGCTTCGCTGTCTGCGCGGGCTACATCTTCTTGGGCTTCGGCCCCTGGAATTCTTCCCTCGCGGACTGCGAGACCGTGACCGCGGTATGGGTGATCGTCGTTTGTTCTTCCCCTTCTCTAACTCTGCTAGAGAGTTCTCGATTCTCTTGTGAGGTTCGGCCATGGCGAAGAACTCTACTAAGGACTCCGGCCTTCGAGCTTGTAGTTCTTTCCAGAAGTCGGTCCTTGGCAAGATACCTGTAATCAACATACAAACAAGTGAAGACTCGGGGGCCTTCTCGACCTTTGTTACTTCTGCGTTAAAACGCTTGAAATAGTCTTGTAAAGACTCACCAGGTTCTTGTTTGATGTTGGCCAAAGTCGTATAGGGTGGCCTATACGTCATTGTGGCCTGGAAATGTGTGAGGAATAAGTCGACGAAGTTTTCCCACGTCGATATCGATGCCTCAGGTAATTGGGTAAACCAATCATGAGCATTTTCCTCGAGGGTTGCCGCAAGGATGCGGCACTTCGCGAGTTGCGGTACCTGGTCCACTTCCATTATAGTATTGAACTTTTCTAAGTAATCTAACGGGTTAGAAGTACCTTTATATTTGAGGGATTCGGATAAACGAAACCCTTTTGGAAGTTGGGCCTGCCGCACTTCTGCAGTAAAAGGCAAAGTGCCATGCAGCTTGTATATAGGCTTGCGCTGCTGCTCGAGCATCTTCAAAGCTTGCAGAAGCATGCTTTGATCAATTCCTCCTGTCGCAGGGGTTGGAGTCGCTGCGACTGCGGGGCTCGCAACTACTGCGGCAAGGTTCGCTGGGATATTAATCCCAGTAGTTGCGATCGGCGCGATAGGCGGGTTATTACATGCGTTGACACCCTGATCGCCCGCATGGGGATCACGGAGCGTCTTAGTGTTATGTCTCGCGGCCCTAAAAACTGCGTTGAGATGATCACGCAGATCACCTCGGTGTACTTGATATCGTCCTCCCTGTTGTGTCTGTACAGAGCCAGACCTCGTATACCTGCTCGGAGTGCGGCCATGCGAGGACGAAGAGGCCGATTCTGCGTCGTTGTCACGCGATGGACGACTGCAAGGATTGCGGCGCTCAGGGTCCTCGTCGATTTGCGCGCTCTGGTTAGGAAACCTTGCAGATTGATCTCTTGACATCGGGTGATTCAAGTCTAGAGCTTCAGGGTCAGATCTTCGTTCCCTGCGTAAACGGTTAGTATGACGTCTGGAAACTGTTACCTGAGGGTTTTCGTTGCGAATGGCAGGAACTCGAGGAGAGCGTCGAGCTCGACTCTGTCCGTCTACCTCGGCTTGTAGTGCCCGCAGTTGATCCTGCATTGCAGCATATTGATCGGTGGTGAGCTGGACCATTCCCTCGGATACTACCGCCGGGGTGACGGGGGGAAAATGCATGGTCGCTGGTGGTGTGGACGTGTCTCCGACTTGAGGGCCAGTCGTTTCTGGGAATAGGTTGAGAGGTCTGATGTTGCTCCTCCCTACTCTGTCGTTGATGACGTCTACAGGCGGCACTCCAGCTCCAGGCAGTGGTACACTCATCATTCCAATATTGATGGATCCGTTGTTAGCTCCGTTAGCGTGATTTCCAGCCATGATGAATAGCGTTCTTTAAGGTGAATGAAATCTTTCAGTCGAATTCCCACAGACGGCGCCAAATGTTGTCGAGTGAATTTCGCAACACCAAAAAATATTATTTAATTAATATAAAAGAGAATTTTCAGGGAAATGACAAGTGCGAGTATTCGACCTAGAATGGCGAGTACTCGACTGGGAATGCAAGAACAAATAACAAGGCTGGAAAATGCAAATAAGACAAAGAATTATAGTGGTTCAGTCAGATTGTGATCTGCTTAGTCCACTGTAGCAAAGGATTCGTAGGTGCATTTTCATGGTGGATCACCCCTTTATATACAAAGTAGGTGTCCAATCGGTTACATAAGGATCACATTCATTGTTGATCCATTATTTACACATTGAATTTGCAATAATTAAACCCAAACAACGTTAACATTAATAAATGCGTGACAGTTACTAAGTTCATCAACGTATGCGTCTTCCGCATCTGCGAGTTGACTGTTCATGTTCCGTTTGTTGAGCTCGCAGGGTCGCCAGTACGTTTGGAACGTCTGCGTCCTTAGGTAATCGCCCCTTGTAGATATCGCATGTTGGAGCTGGTAAGATCTGGACATGCAAATTTATATCGGTCGGTCAGGGCTATTGGGTCGTTGGGACCAAACTGCATCATAAAGAGTTGGTCCCTATACTTGTCGCGAAAATATAGAGGGGACATTCGCACATGTTCTGACACATGCGAGTTGGATCTACCCTGCATGATGAGAATTACGGTTACGTGGTTCGATTTAAGTCGCACTCGCAGTATCTCGCTGGTTTTATCCTGGGCGAGGTCTAAACTTCGAGAAGTTTCTCGCGGACATTCAGCTTTCATTGGAAATCTGAATACACGTGTCCTTTAAAGAGAAATCTGGTCTCGAGTTTCTAGGTGAGAGAAATCTCACTATAACAAGTTTGTTCCCTCACAGTTACTATTTCTATGTGTAGGTAAGGGCAAGGCTAAGGTTGACCAGCAGTGAGAGTGAGCAAATGAACGTTGTACATGTTTGGGCGATTAGGCCTGGAGCATACGGTCTTTCGGACAGTGGGACTTATTTTGTGTAGTCGCTTGGCGACAAACTTTTGTGATTTGCACTTGAAATGGTTGTAAATATTTTGTAAAACATATCCCAGTTTAATATAAGTATATTATTTAGTGTTTATAATTCATTAAGAAAATTTTTAATTAATCACGATTTTCAATTAACTCGTTGAATAGCGATGAGCTGCACAGTTAAGTTAAGAATAACGTGTACACGCCTAAACAAGTAGGTTGTTACAATTTGGTATCAAAGTCGCCAGGTTGTCTTCTAAAGATCGTCACGACATGTACAATCATCATCAGCGTTCAGCTTAGCTCACGGTTCAGTAAGCCTTTATTACTTTAGTAGTTTATTTTAATAGTATGTTTTAAGAAAAGCCTGATAGGAAGCATGTTAGTAGCCTAATAGCTGAGTAGGCGCCTGTTTTAAATTTCCAAATAAGCAGTAATAAATAAATGATTCTTGATCACGATCTGACCAGACAAGCTCTTGGTTACGCAGGTTGTTCTAATAAAATGGACGGTAGGCGAAACACTAGGAGTTAGGGTAACTCGGTCGGATCCAGTGGCAGTCACAGGGTACAAATTCCCCCAAATGTTTGTGGTTGAGGCAGAGGCCCTAGAGGCAGGGCACGCGGTCCGGGTGATGCTAACCCGCAGCAAGCTGCCCAGGAATAGGAAGACAGGTTTAAGGCAATGCAAGCCAGAATTAATGAGCAAGAGGAAGAAATCAGACGCTTGATGAAGCAGGGTGCTCCTGCAATGCCAGCTCCAGAAATACAGATAGCTCCTTCCCCTGCTGTTCAGGCAGGACATGTTGCTGCAGTGAATCGAATGGAACCACTGTATGAAAGGTTCCGCAAGTAGGCACCTCCATTGTTTCTGGGAGGTCCCGATGTTATGAAAGTTGAGCAGTGGCTGACAGTTATTACAAGAATTCTTAATTTCATGGGCATCACCAGTAATGATAGACTAGCCTCTACCACATTTCAGCTTCAAGAAGATGCCCTGGTTTGGTGGAATATGGTGTCCCTGACATGTGATGTTTCTACTACAACCTGGGAAAATTTCCTAGAATTAATAAACGCAAGTACTACAATGAAGCGATCAGAAGTGCAAAAAGAAATGAATTTACCCAGCTGATCCAGAAGGAGAATATGAGTGTTACTGAATACACAAGTCAGTTCGATCGATTGGCTAGGTTGGCCTTGAGAATTGTGCCAACTGATTTCAGTAAGAAAGAAAAGTACTTGGATGGCTTAAATCCAAAGATAAGACATGATCTTATGATTACTACTGGCGACAACACCACCTATGCTGACATGGTGGGGAAGGCACTACGAGCTGAGGGCGCAGTGGAGTGCACTCAGAAGTCTCGAGGGACTCAAGTTTTTTGTGGGGCCCCTACTCGTCCTACCATTGGTTATGGTAGTTGTGGTAGTGAGCCGACCACTAATCAAAAAAGAAACGCACCAACTACACCCGGTGGCTCAAGTCAGAATAATAGGTTTTGTGTGAACAAGGGTCGAGGCAACTGTCAAGGTTGTTGCAAAACCTATTACACTGACCCGGAATGCCCGAGTTGTAAAAAGGATCACCTGGGTGAGTGTAGAGGGAAAGAGTGTTTCCAGTGTGGGTTGCCAGGACATAATAAAAGAGACTGACCACAGCTTAAGAAAGAAGAGCAGAAGACAGCTGCAAAACCTACTCCAGCTAGGGAGTTTTCTATAACTCAAGCTGATGTAAAATCTAGCCCCTTAATTGTAACAAGTCAACTCTCGATCAACAACTCTTACTTATATGTATTATTTGACTCTAGGTGTAACACCCTGAACCTCAGGAACGCCACGTGTGTGCGTTTATAATCTTATTATCAATAATCTATTAGTTTAGGAAAAGTGTGGTTTAATTCAAAAAAATATATTATTAATTAAATTTAAAATAGAAACTTTAGTTCAAAATACTATCGTAATATGGGGATCCCGTGCTAATAAAATTCTTTTACAACAAATTATAAAACCATTAATACAAGAGTAGGTTATACATCCAATCATAGAAAAAGGGGTGATCCTGCTTCCTGGAAGCCAAGACAGCACAGTTGATATGTACATTGCTGGGAGACCTCTGACTCGTGGCCAAACAGAACCGCTAATCTTCTTACCTGCATGATGAAGCACCCGTGAGTCATAATGACTCAGCAAGAAAGCGATTAGACAAAAGATAATTATGGAAAGTGATAGTAGATTTCTTTTCAACAAATTATTCATACCAGTCTATTGCACTCTTTCAACATATATTTACAATTCAACGTCTATACGAGCAACTCATTACAAAATTAAGAGTATTTATAGCTATACATAATCTACAATCTCAGCATTTCATAAAACACATTAATCATGCATTATCATAAATATTCATTTTCAATGCTTCATAAAGCACCCTAGTTCACACATTAGCATATCCACACAATTTCAGTGCTTCATAAAGCACTCTAATCATACATCATTACAACCTGTTTTCTTACATACCTAAACCACTGAGACTGTAAGAAAAATGACCAATTTCATAAGCAATATAACATTTATTCAATCCTACCTTAACAAAAATGTATTCAATTACAACTCATCACATAATAACACTCTTGATCGTTCCACAACTTCATAACCACATAATTTAGGTACTTCATAAAGTACCCCTACCACTCGTTAACCACGAGTTGTATATGTCAATATCGTTGTCTGATACAACAAACGATATGTAAGAAACCTATCCGCGGTTTCATGAGTAATTACTCATAACGGTAATAACCATTTCTTTTACTCGATCATAATCGAGCCACAACGATAATAATCGTTTCATAATACTTCCCTCGATCATAATCGAGTCAAACGATAATAATCGTTTCATAATACTTCCCTCGATCATAATCGAGTCAAACGATAATAATCGTTTCATAATATTTCCCTCGATCATAATCGAGTAAAACGATAATAATCGTTTCATAATATTTCCCTCGATCATAATCGAGTCAAACGATGATAATCGTTTCATAGTATTTCCCTCGATCATAATTGAGTAAAAACATACACTTATCAGAATCTCATTCATAATCGAGACTATCACAATTATAATCGTTAACTACAAACGGTATATAGTACTTTTCTTACCTCAGTCCAGAGATTAAACGTGCATGCCAACCTAAGTGGAAAACAAAGCTTGACGACTCCGGGCCCTATGTCACGACAACAAAACCAATAAATACCTTAAACCAAAACTCCGTGAATTAACAATAATTTCCATAACCGTACCAAACCTAACTTCCATTAGCTCCAAAATAAACCAAACGATACTCAAATAGCCTAAAAAAATACCATGTACAACCCCGAGCCAAAAATCAATTCCGAGGGAAACCCAAAAATTTTCCCCTACAAGGCAACCGGTCGACCGGTTCTGTTACACCAGAACCAACCGGTCGACCGGTTCTGGCAGACCAACAACTCTTGGGTTTTAACCCCCAAACTCGAGCCAAACCTTTCCTAACCTAATCAACAGCTCCAGAACAATTTATTATCATAAACATAACATGTACAAAGTATCAATTCACTTCAGTTCATCAATTTACAAAAGTCACCAAGCTAACACTAAGAAATTGAGTTTCTAACACTAAATTCTCCAATTTCAGCACCACAGCTACCAAAATCATATAAACCAACCTCTAATAAACATAATTCGAACCTAAAAGCATCCCCTACCCTCAGTTTAAAATCACAGCTCTAAAATCCCAAAATCTATATTAAAACCTAACCTACAACTTCTAGAAAATCATGGAAAAGATGTGAGAACTTACCTTAAGGCTTAAAGAATCCTTGGACTAGGTTAAAGTCTGCTAAAGCTTGAGAATTGGTGAAGAATTTCCCTCCCTTGCAGCTGCTGGTCATTGGTTCGAAGAGGAGAAGAAGAAGGGAAATGGTGTTATGCCATTCCTTAGTTTTTTGTTTTTCCTTCAAAATGAATTAAACCTAAGCATATAACATAAATTTATATTTATTTATTTTCTTTCTCAGCCCAAAAGTCACACTAAAGACAAGAATAATAATTCTAAGAAAAGACTAAATTGCCCTCAAAACCTTAAAGCCTAAAAATCCACCCTAGGGGTATTTTGGTCATTACAAATAATCCGCCAAACTGACAACTTAAAATTCTAAACTAGTCCGCTGTAATTTCAATTCAACTTAATTCATGTTTTATTATCATGACTTTTCTGACCTCCCCGTCAAGTTCCACAGTTCCAGGCCCAAAAATATTTTATTAAAATTATGGTATCTAAGATACCCACATATTCCAATACAATCTCCGTAATTAATAAATTACGCTTTATTATTCATTAATTCATACTTCCCTAATCAACTCATCATTAGCTTAAGTAAGATTATAATCCTACTCTAATACCCACATAATCACATATTTAATAAAATATTTCCAATTAAAATCTCAATATATTTTTCAGGATATTACACTAGGCCCACTCACACTTATGTGGCAGCCAGAATTTTAAGTAAGTTGGATAGACCGGATGATAGTTACGATAAAAAGTTTGGAACCTTACTGCCTAGTGGAGAATTAGTCATCTCTAAAAGGTGGATTAGGTCTATGGCCGATCAGAGTTGAGAATAGGGAGTTGAGTGCTGACTTAATAGAAATGGATTTAGTGGATTTTGATATTATACTTGAAATGGATTTCTTATCCAAGTACTCAGCTAGTATTGACTGTAAACGGAAGATGGTGATCTCCCAACCCTAGGGCAAGGAACCGTTTGTTTTTGTGGGATCGGTTGAGGGATCTCGGGCTCTAGTAATTTCAGTATTAACATCTAGAGAATTGTTACAAGATGGATGTTTAGGCTTTTTGGCTGTGGTACTGGATACCACATGGCCTGAGACAGTTTGGCCGTAGGATATTAGAGTTGTTCGAGAATTTTTAGATGTTTTTCCTGATGAACTTATGGGTTTAGCACCGCAGGGAGAAATCAATTTCAACAATCTAGCACCTGGAGCAGAACTGGTCTCCAGTGAAACTTAAAGAATTGAAAAATTCAGCTTCAGGGGTTGCTTGACCTAGGGTTTTCACGACCTAATGTATCACCCTGGGGAGCTCTCATATTGTTGGTTAAGAAGAAAGACGGGTCCTTACGCATGTATATTGACTACTGGGAATTGAATAAGCTAACAGTCAAAAACAAGTATCCTTTAGCTAAGATTGACAATCTTTTCGATCTGCTTCAAGGGAAAATGGTCTTCTCAAAGATTGATCTCCAATCGGGCTATCATCAATTTAGAATCTAAGAGGAGAACATTCCAAAGATGGCTTTCTGCACTAGGTATGGGCACTATGAGGCTTTGGTTATGTCTTTTGGACTAACCAACGCTCCTGTAGCATTCATATTTTTATGTTATGGAAATACATTTTGGATCCCGATCATGTGTTGAGTTATGAACAGTAGAATGAAGAAGCCACCTGGGAGTTGGACTCTAATATGAGGGCTCAATATCCAGAGTTATTCAGGTTAGATTTTGAGGACAAAATTCTTTTAATGGGGGAATAATTGTAATGATCGCACAACTTTATTTTCAGAATTGGTAGATCATTAGGGTTTTAATTCAGAATTAGACTTTTGATTATTATTTACGTGATTATGGAGATATCTTTAAATTCTAGGTGTGCTAATAACATAATTTATGTGAAATTATCATGTTTTTCATATTTTATGCCCAGTAACAGTGGAATGCGACTTATGACCTATAATGTCACTTTGTTGTGGTTTAGTACTCTAAAAATAACGAGGCATTTTAGATAGGCATTTGGTATGCTGGGATTGTTCAGGGTTATCGTTTTTTACCATAATACCCCTAGGTTTCAAGATTACGTCTTAATGAAGAAAATGTTATTTAGGTCATTTGATTTTAGTCTTTATATGTTGAATTATTTGGATTAGTAATACTAATCCTTATTATGCTGAAATTAGATTAGATAATTGAAGGAAAAGTCAAATTAGACAATTCAAAATCTCTTTCTCTCTCTCTTGGGATCGGTCACATCTAACGCCATATGAGATGTAATTTTTCATAATTTTTCTTAACAATTCAGAGGATCTTTTGTAGGGAATTCTTAGGGCAAGAAGGCAGTAGCTCTAGGTAAGCAAGTTCCCTTCTTTTTCCCTTAAATTTTAAGGTTTTGAGTTTCACTGTTCATGAAATTTTTTAGTTATGTTTTTGTAGGATTGAATTTAGTTTGATTCTATTATTTGAGATTGATTTTATGTTATTTGGTCAATTTTAAGATTAATAGTAGGTTTTAGTTGTGTTTGAACAAAGTTTGAGCTTACTCTTTGATGGTGGATTGTATTTCAAAGGTTATTACTTGGTTCTTTTGCATGATTTATGTTTTTTTTTTGAACAAAAGGAAAATTTTATTCAAAGAACAAGCAATTACAAACAAGGCAGAAAAGCAACAGAAAGCACGCACCAGCTACTGTCAAAATAAACCAGCAGCAGCCCCAACCCGACCCCCTACCAAGATTTCATTACATTTAAAGCATGCTTATTTCTGATACAATCTTTGTAAGGACCTTTGCTAATGATCCTTAGTTGAACTATCTTCCTTATCTCCATGCTCAACCTACTAGGAATAGCACAACTAAGATCAAAGATACAAGAATTTGTATTTTTCCATAAGCAGTACAAAGAGGTAGCCAAGACTGTGTTGCATGATTTATGTTTGTTGTTGCCTAAATAGGTAGTCTGGAAGGTTTGAATAAATTTGTGGAAGATTGCTTTATAGGTGAAGTTTTTAGAGTTTTTGTAGAGAACCAGTCGACTGACTCATGCTGGTGTTGGAATTATTTTACCAGGATCTTAGATTTACTAACAAGTATGTTATTTAACATCCTAAATTTGAACTTCTAAAACGATACGAAATAAACATGTATAGAGTATGAGAAACCTTATAGTGGTTGCAGCGGAATATAATGTCTCCTTGCACTCAGATCTCTAACCCTTGTATCCTTTCTATAGCAGAGTATCACCAAGATCTGAGTCCGAATCTCCTTCTCTTAAATCTAGATTCTTCACAGCCTTACACACTATGATTGAGTACTACTTGATGTGTGTGGGCACTCACTCATTCACTATAGGCTCGGTTTAGAAGAGAGGAAGAGAGAGAGAGAAGGTGGTTTCGGCTAGGGTAGGAAGGAGGCTCAAATTTAATCTGAAGGAATGAGATGCATCGTCTTTTCCCTGAAGCCATCATTACCTATTTATAGGAAACCACCTAGGGTTAGGTTAGAATTATTTGGCATTAAAATAATGAAAAAATAAATGGTAAATTCCTACATAAGTAGCCGGCCATGATATGGATGATGGGCCCCACTTTGCAATTTTACCATTTTGTCATTTTCCATCTCATTTTCTCAAAAATGCCAATTTTCCAATTTAACCACTTAAATGCCAATTCTAATTATTTAATAACAAAAAATTAATTATTAAATAATATTATCATTTAATATATTTATTAATTAGACTAATCAAAGTCTCGTAATTAACAAATGAACCCTAGAAACTCTTTCTTCACAATTAAGACCTTGCTTAGTGTGAAATTCATAAACTAGACATAGCCTAATTTTAGAATTATAATTGATTAATCAAAATCAATTTACTCAGTCTTACAAGTAGTATTGTCTCAACTAGTATGGGGACCATGGGCCTATATATCTGAGCTTCCAATAAGCAGCTCTAGAATTTACTAAGTAAATTCACTGACTTATTAATTCCTTGTTGCATCCACCATAGAACTTGGAATTGCACTCTCAGTTATATAGAACGCTCTATATGTTCTACGATATAGACACGCTATCAGTTATCCATTGTTATAATCTCAATAATCAATGACCCTCTATAGATGATTTACATTGTATAGGGATTAAATTAACGTTACACCCTTCAATGCATTTTATCCTTAAAACACTTAGCCACCTATAAATGATATTTCAGTGAACTTAACATAATCTCTTAAATGAGTACTCAACCATTTATCTCTGTTTAGCCAAGCTCGAAGGAAATCACCATTTCACTTCTATGTGTTGATAGAAGCTATAGATTCCATATCTATGTTTAGCGCTCGCACTCAATTGCACTACCATGTTCCTAAAATGTACGTATCACCTTGACCAAAACGTAGGCTTAACTAACAAATCAAAGAACATGTATAATACTCTTGAGATCGAACCTATCCATGTCAGAATTAAGACCATTTGATCTAGGATCAACTAGGTGACATTGAATTGAATAGATATCACGGTAACTTTATCATATCAGATTCAAAGTTCAATATCGGTCCCTTCCAATGCATACTCCATGCATCCAACCCAAGCTTTACTTTAACCAATGCCCTGGAAAGGACATAGCACTTATCCAAGGTGCAAGTAAACTATGTTGTACATTATCATATCAGTTAAACGCTGTGTAATGATAAATCTAGGAATATATATTTAATCACATAATCTTGATTACTTTCCACTGTGCTGACGACACAATAAATAAGAATATAAATGTGATAAGGATTTGGATAAATTTATAAATCAAATAAACAAGTAAATGATAACATGAACCAAATGACACAATAAGTGATGAAAATACTTTTATTTTTTTATTGATATTTAAATAATAGAGAGTACATTAAAATGGAGTTTTATTTAGGGCATAAAACCCAACAGCTTGCCCTGTAGAATTGGTTAACCGGTTCCCCAACAGAACCCTAAGAATTGGTTTTTTGTTTCAATAATTTGGTTAGCCAGTTCTAGTAGTTTTGGAACCTTAGTTTTTCATGTTTTAGTGATACTTAGGGTATTGCCATGTTATCTAATGATACAAAACTTTTAGTTATGATTTTATGTCCCCGAAAATTAATTGAGCGTATCACTTATTAGTTTTGTGTACATTGTGACTTAGGGGCCTGTAAACTGCCGAGCAACAGTTTCACTGAGGCTGACCGACACACCTAATTTCAGGATGGAGGTAAGATTAGTATAATGATATGCATATATGATTACATGTTTAGTTTGCATGTTTATGAATGCCTGTTAGATAATATATTAAAATAGCGGTATCAGTATACATAAGTTATATTGGATACCGATGAATGTAAGTTTAGCATAAGTACTAATTGATGTAATGAATCAGTACGACTAGAGTACCGAGTATAGGCTTATATTATGGTTAATAGTACTATCGTACAAACATTCTAGAGTCAGTACGCGTGGAACACGGGTTAGGGTTATGATTGTGTGTATGGGCGCCTTTTTGTAATTCGGTTTAAGTTTATGTTTTGATTATGCTTTTCTTACTGAGTCTATGAACTCATAGTTACCATTTACATGTGTAGGTAATTAGGGAAAAGCAAAAGTTGAGCATCATTGAGTGCGAGTAGCTAAAGATTGTACATGTTGAGGCGGTTAGGCCTGGAGCGTACAATCTTTGTGATAGCAGGATGTATTTTGATTAGTCGCTAGGCGACAACTTTTGTAACTAGTATTTTCTAATACGGTTGTAAATATTTTAAACACAGGATTCCATTTTATGCAAATGTTATTTATTCTTATTTCAGGGTTAATTAAGTAATGTTTTAATTAATCACGTTTTTCCAACAAACACGTTGACTAGCAACGGATGGCACAGTTAGTATGAAATCATGATAACACGCCTAAACTAGTAGGGTGTTACACGTGGCCTCGAATTGGATGATCCATTACCTTGGATCTTCTTAGTGTAGTTGGTCAAAAGTTCTTCTGACCCATATTGCACTCCATTTGGGATATAGGCTTCTTTCCCTCTGTGCCAAATCTTGTATGAGTGTATTATCTTCAATTGATTGTTGTGTTGGGATGTATGCCCTAATTACCATTAATAAATGGATAATATATTAGAGAATATATCAAATATAATTATAAGATAAATGATATAATAATTATAAGAGTAAAATTATTAAATATCTAAAAATTTCTTATTCATATAAAAAAGGTACAATATTGTAAGGATGTACAAGGGAATGAAGATTATGCAATATGAATTAAACAAGTCGGTAGTGTATTAAAGTATTGGAAATTTTTAAGATGGATCTGCTAAGTATAGTTTACTATACACTATACTTCTAGTGTGTGTGTGTGTGTGTGATTATGATTCTCATCACATATGCAGATGGACATGTAGTAAAGATATTTTGTATAATTAGATTATGCCTGACTGGACCGATATGTAATAAATATCTTTCATCAACTTGTCATTTACCATGAAAAGAGTTTATCATATAACTATAATGATCATAGATCAACCTGAATCCTGAGTATGCATGAACTCTTGTTTGTGTTTATTGAGTTCTTCGATTCACTTGTTAAAGTTTCTTACAGAATATGATTCTTACAACTTCTATTTTGGGAGCTAAATAACATGAGTTTCTGGGAACATGTTATACAATATTGAAATCTAAGCTTCCAAATTGATCAAGTATTAGTTCCCTTATAGTGTTAATTCTTCGAGTGCTAACAGTTGGATCCTATTTTATAATAAGTTATAGATTAAGTGTTCACATTGAATTAATGATAAATAAGAAATCAAGAGATAATTAGAAAGGTAAAATGGTATTCTGACCAACTCTAATTATGAACTAGTAATTGGAGGGCAGACTACTTATGTTGATTAATCAATGGACTACAAGTAAGAATTCTATAAATGTAATTCTATATTTTCAAAGAGGGCAATTCCATATTTATTATATTAGGGTAACAATTGAGTTAATAAAGTAGATTATTTTGTCGATTAGATTGATTGTAATCTTTAGTTTATTAGAGCTTTGAAATATAGGTCCATGGTCCTCAAGACACCTCTATACAATACTGTACAAGGAAAGGTTTATTTTATGAATGATTTTTGGGTAAGAATTAATTTCCCTAGGAAATAAACTCGCAAGAGAAAAATAGTAGTTTATAAAATCATTGTTTTAATTAATTATCGCAATTATGAATTGTATAACTATTAATATTTAACTATTTAGTTTTATTATATAAAACTATATTAATTAGATAAATATAATATTATTATAAAAAAATATTAAAGAGAAATATATTATTTTAGAGAAAATAATGTTAACGCAAATTTTCGTAAACTAATTAATAAGCTTTTATCGTAATAATTAGCCATCGAAACTATAAGAAATTTAAGAACAATAATGACACCAGGTTTTGTACGTGGTTTTGCAGTTAACTCTACATAGTCCACGAATCTATCTTATTATGATATTTTTGGATATAGAATTATGGTTTCACAATCACTGATCTTTTTTCTCTCCAAGATTTTTTGTCCCTTTTTCTGTATAATTTGCTCCTATTTATAAGGATACAGGTTGGCAATTATTTACATTTGAATTTGAAATACATAACTATTTTCATGAAACGTGGGCTTTGATCACGTCCCATTTTAACAGGTGTATAGCTAAAAATTTGCACAACCGTTTGTTATTTTTATCTTTAAAGTAATGGACACAGACGTGGATAGAAGCACCTCGCTAGAGGAATCTCGCTTTGTGCATAGATGAATGACTTGGTTTATATGTATTCTAGTAATGGCATGAGCACCAGTGTAATGAGCAAACTAAAAGCTGCTCTTTGACCATAAGACCTTGCAGACTGGGCAATCATATCCTATATGTTCTCAAGCAATTGCACTTAGTCATTATAACGTGAATTATACTGTAAGTGTTCAAACAACCAATTCGCCTCGTTGATACTTCCTTATATGTAGCGAGGTGGATGTCTCGCTATGCATTGTCTGTGGCTCCCTCGAGATTATGCTTTCCGAGGCAAGATGGTTTCTCATCAACACATGAATTTATCGTTAGTGTATCCTAGTCTCTCCTATGACTGTACAGCCAACGAGTTATGACTGTACTTTATTAATTCCATATTTAATCAGTTTTTCCATTTTATATTTAATGATATAATTATTATAATATCTGTGGGTTCACATTCCACGAGATTGACACGCTGAACTACAGTCAAATTTTGGGTATAACAATTGCCCCTTAAAAAAACATTTTCAATGAAAAGTGCTTTTTAAATGATTATTGAGGGTATATTCGTCTAAATCTAATTTACAAAAATTCATGCTTTTATGTTTCTGAAGCACATCTTCAGCATTAATGAGTCATCTTTTCCACTTCTCCCCGATTCCTATCCGTTGGATCTCTATCCTTTAATCGTATAGTAATTTAGCTCAAAGTATAAAATAGAAAAGGGACTATTTTTCCACCATTTTTTGCCTTTTCGAAAAATTTCTAGCCTTTCTGTAAAAAATCCCCTTTGAATTCTTATAACCTTGTATGCCCACTTTGTTATTGGCATATTTCATCCGCATCTATTTGGATACACTGTTCAATCTCAGGAATCGACAGGGTTCATCATGTCGATCATTCCGTCCTCGGTTTCAGAGTTCCTCATTGTGTGACAACCTAACTTTGAACAGTAAGTCCTCCATCCTTTTTCTTATGATCTGTTTAATTTTCCTAGGAATTGGCATTACTCTTTTTGTAAAAAAGTCGCAGTCTGGTTCAAAAGTTTATTCTCTAGACTCTTTAGAAACAGAATATCCTAATGAACTAGCCCTCCTGTACAGACCGAGAATTTTAAAACCTCAATCCAAACTAGAGATAAATGATGCAAAAATGAGAGGCAATTTAATTAAAACCAACCAGGATCAAGTAGCTAGTCTCTATAGGCATTTCCTACAATAAATAACAAAGGGTAAACATTGCTACTTGCGAGATGAAGCCTGGCTTGAACCCGCATATTTATCTTCTATTCCATTGGATAAACCCTTGTTTTTACCCAGAGTCACAATTCCTTTTTCACCATGTCACCTAGGCTTTGAAATTATGTCTTCCAAGCCCCGTAAGTTAAAGACTCCTCACGATCCTAACGTCACCTTCGAGGCTGAGCCCATTGAGTCGAGAATAACGGCTATAGGGGACTATGTTGGTGGTGTTTCAAGGACTTGTGGCATCGATAAAAATTGAGGGTGCCGTGTTAGATCCTTTCACCTGGTGAATTTAGTTATTATCCACTAGAGGGACTTACTCGCGGGAACGCAGGGGGGCCAGTGAAGAAACCAGTCGAGAAGCAAGTACTATTAGCTCTGCCGAGATAGGCGCTTGGAGCCTCAAGCATATCAAGGATGGAGTAATTCTCCCCCTGAGAGATTACATTAAAAAGTTCATCAACCTCCTTGGAATAGCTCTATTCCAATTGGTTCCAATTTCCTACAAAATCCTTGCAAGTCTAAGGGCTCTGTTTAAGATTTTAGGATGGGAGTGTCCCACTCCCCTTGACATTGTTTATCTTTACTTGATTAAGGCTGTTCCTGCAAGGAAACGTTGTGGATTAGGCTTTTACTACCTTGGGACTCATACAAACGATTGTAGATCATTGTTGGGTTACCAAACAAGACCACCTTTAAGAATGACTTGAACTGGACAAGTGGCCTTTCCCCAATCAACACAACTACTTTTTGCATAATATGTAAGTAAATGTTTATCTCAAAATTGGTTTTGAATTACTCCATGTTCATAATTTTGGACTCGTTGACTTATCTTATTTTACCCTTTTGACAATGGTCTCGAAACTACCAACTCCAACTCCTGAGATGGCCCAGCGATGTAGGCTTTTGTTAGGTCTTCCTTTTGACCTTCAATCGACTGAGTCTCTTCTAAGAGAGGCCAATCTGAGGTCGATTGTCTTCCTCGCTACAAAGGAGTATACATGTGATTACAAGTTTTCCAAGTATACATCGTGGTAGCAGGTTCCAGTTCCAGCTGACGAGGAAAGCAAATATTATGTGCCTTGGGTGCATTACCTCCAGAATGTAGCCCCTCAGGAAGCTGAAGAAGATGCATCGCGAGGTAAACAATGTGGAAGGTGTCCCACTGCTCTTAGGGCAAGATGCACTTCGTTAGTAACTTTCAATGATAGTCGATATAATTTTTAAATTTGGAGCCCCTTCCTTATAGATTGCATCACCCATAGGTTTGATAGTTGGTATCCACCTTTTCACATTCAACTTAGTTGCACTAGTTCCTACTATGGGATTGTCGAGCAGTACGAGACTAACTTGGATAGAGCGAGCCATCCATATTGGAATTTAGATCCAATAAGCCCCTATGACATATTCATGATCACAGAATCTAGGGAGCTTAGCGAATACTATAGTCCTGCCTCTTCATCATTTAATGATTATGATAACTTCCCATAAGTGGGGATCTATTTTCCATTTTCCCCTTTTTCTAGTTATTAAATAAGTATTAATGCCTCTCTTTATCTCACAAATATAGATTTAGAGAATCTTTTCCATTCATCATGTAAGAAGGGGAAAAATATGATTACAGCCTCGAAAACTTCTTCTGACGTCAACGTGGAACCTCTCAAGAGATCCACGAAGACGACTGCAAATAAGAAGCATGCCTCGCAAACGATAGACCTCAAGGCTTTTCAGGGTCAAGTCCAGGTTCACACTCCTGCCCTTACACATGTTGAGGAGCCCATCCCAAAACCTCATTAGGCCACCACTTCTTCAAGCTAGACACCTAAAGCTTTGCCCATCAAGGCTGGGACTTGTTCATAGTATTGTGCACAATATGCTGCATCCTGGTAGTGCCATTTCCAATCCTTTCAGCCCAGCGACTGGGATTTTGTCAATAGTGGCACCCCAACTAAGATGCTCGAGAGAAGTCTTGCCTTTGGTTTCTCGGTTAGTTTCCGTCTTCTTTTCTTTGTTTTGTTTTCAAGACACCATAAGAATTCACATGCATTATTTTTTTGTAGGCCACCTTCTTATCCCATGTCGCCCGAAGTCAGGTTCTCCACAGAGTGAAGCAATGTGATGCCCGAATGCTAAGGAACGCTACAGTAATTTTTCAATTGCAGTGTTATCTTTGCTAATCAAAGAATTTGCTCGAAAATCGTGTCAAATTAAAACTTTAGTATTAACTTTAAAACTTTGCATAATTATTTACAAAAGTCGGGATCCCGTTTCTAAATATTTTTACAAAATATTATAAAATACATTAATCAGGTCGTACAGGGACTACAAAATGACAACCCCAGATGTGCTGAGACTAAACACTCAAAGTCGCGCCTCCATGACATGTACAATCTCATCCACGCCCAAGGTCACTCATGTTCACTTTTTGCCTTTCCTTTACCTACACATGAAAGTAGAACTGTGAGTCAACAGACTTAGTAAGAAAAACATATAACATATCACATAATAACAAATTGTCTCTAGGCGCCCATACAACTATTTACAAGGCTTAACAGATGTGTAAGAACATTCCATACTAGGTTACAGCCATTGTACCACATACACTACATACCTCATTGCACGAGTGTTGGTAGGGTTTGTTTCGTACACTGAGTACCACTGAGTGATATAGAACACACACCCTGTACTTTCCCGTACTTGTGCTGGTAACCCCATAATGTACTCTTTAAACCACATACACTATACCAATGCACACTGTACAATTTTTTGTACAAGTGTTCGTAGAGTACTATGTTGTGAATATTTTACCATGATCAAGATTTACTAACAAGTATGTTGATTAACATCCTAAATATGAATTCTCTAAAACAATGAAAATAAACACATAAGGGTTAAAAAAACCTTACATTGATTGCAGCGTAATATAATGACTCCTTCCGTTCAAGATCTCTAGCCCTTGATTCCTTTCTGTAGCAAAGCATAATCAAGATCTGAACCTGGATCTCTTTCTCTCCTTCGGGTTTGGTTACCACTATCTTACTCACTATGATTGATTACTTGACTTGCTATGTGTGGGCATGTCACTCAATCACTATAGGTTCGAATGAGGTGAAATCTCTATAGAAGGAAATCTCTCATCCAGGTTTTTTTGAATAGTCAAGTTGACATTAATTGATGAGTGAGAGTATCATGTTCCTTTATAGAATTTCAACTAGGGGTTAGGGTTAAATTATATGGATTAAAAAAGAATAAAATATTTAAAAAAAATTCACACTTGGTCGTACACTTTAGTGAGCCAATTACTAGTTATAATTTTCCCACTTTTTCCAACCAATTATTCTTTTTTTCAATAATACCATATTTTCCAATTCAAACATATAAATGCCAATACTATTTATTTAATAATAATAATTAATTACTAAATAAAATTCTCATTTATGTAATTTATTAATTAGACCATACAAAGTCTCTTAATTAACAAATTGACCCTGAAACCTCTTTTCTTCACAAATAAGCCATTGCTTAGTGCAAAATTCATAAATAAGACATAGTCTAATATTAGAATTATAATTGATTAATTAAAATCAATTAACTGAGTCTGCAAGCAGTATTATCTCAACTAGTGAGGGGACCAATGGCCTATATAACACAGCTTTCAATAAGCAGATATAGAACTCACCAAGTAAATTCTTAACTTATTAATTCCTCATTGAACAACTATAGAACTTAGAATTCCACTCTCAGTTATATAAAACGCTCTATATGTACCACGATATAGATACGTTATGATTATCCATTGTTACAATCCCAATAGTCTAGGATCCTCTATAGATGATGTACACTTAATATGGATAAATTTACCGTTCTACCGTTCAATGTATTTTATCCTTAAAACCCTTAGCTACCTATAAATGATATTTCAGTAAACTAATATAATTACTGAAATGAGATCTCAATCATTTATCTCTACTCAGCCAAGCTCAAAGGAAATCATCGTTTCACTTCTATGTCCAGATAGAAACTATAGCTTCCATATCTATGATTATATTCCACTGTGCTGACGACACTATGATCATGAACAAATACATATGTTCTGGACTTAATAGAATTTATACATTAAACATAATCATGAAATAAATCATGTGAACCATGCCACATAAAATGATTTCTGATCTTTATTAATTAGTAAATCTGATTATATTGAAATAAGTTTTATTTAGGGCACAAAAACCCAACATACTAACCATATCAGCATGCATATACATTAACACATACATACATTTGCATATTCATATAACATATTATACACAGTTATTACCTCCTTTGCAAATTCAAGTGACTTAGACAACCTGAACGGAAAGTGTAGTCCTGGATGGATGCCCTGATCACATAACACAACCGGGTAAATCACACATCAAAACCCTAATCTGGGAAACCCGAACCTACAACTTAAGGTTGTGTTATTACTAATAGGGACTACAATATCCTAGGGGTATGGAAACACCCAACTAAGGCACAGAAGTGGACATGAATTGAGAAAACCAGTTGTTCGGGGAATCTGCCAAAACCGGTTAATCGGTTTTACAGGTCCTAGCAAACCGGTTAACCAGTTTGCACAAGGTTTCCCCAAAAAGCTCAAAACTTGCTCAAAAGTTGTCCAAATGCCACCAAAATTTCCAGAACACCTAAAATGAGCATACACGATATATTCCAATCAACAGCACCCAGAAAAATGCACAAATACAAAATATGCCATTGATGAACCAAGCTTGAGTTTTCAAACTAAAGCTTCAAGACAACCAAGACAACCAAACTAGCTTCAAGAAGCTACTTCCAACTTAATTAAACTTAAAAACTGAACCATAACCCAATCAAACCCTAAAAACCCCTAGTCTCTAAAATCACAAGTCAAAGAGTGTCTAGGGCATACCTACACCAATTACACCTTGATTCTTAGCTTCATTTCCAAAAAATATGCTAAAGAAATGCTAGATTCTCTTGGGGTTGCTGGTGCTCGAAGAGAGAGAAAGAGAGAGAGAGAGAGAGAGAGAGAGAGAGAGAGAGAGAGAGAGAGAGAGAGAGAGAGAGAGAGAGAGAGAGAGAGAGAGAGAGAGAAGAGAATGAATTTTCGTTAATTTAGGTTCTTTTCTCTTTAATTCCTTATTTTCCTTCAATAGCCAAAATACATGCTAAATAAATAATTAAAAGCCAACTATCATTATCTAAAATAGCCATCTAAGTCTCCTTGACGAAATGACCAAAATGCCCTTATAGCTTAAACTTAGGGGTAAAATGGTCAAAAACTATAACCCCGATTAAACATTGTATTCTATTTTCTCCAATATATATCCCACTAAGAAATGAGGTTCTAGACTTATCCATGTGATAAAAATAGTCATCCATCGCATTTTCCGTTGTCGCCGAGCAAAAATTACAAAATAACATAATTCACATATAATAGAAATAATACTCCTAGAGTTTAATAAAATCTCTAGAATTGAGAAATTATAACTCTAATGCCCACTTTTGATAATGGGACCCACAATTAAATAAATTCTCAAATAACTATAAAAATATCAATAATTAACGCTAATTGCCTTTACTAATCCATATTATGAAATGCGATCATTACAATTATCCCCCGTTATAAGGATTTGTCCTCAAAATCTAACTTCAATAGCTCTGGATATTGAGTCCTCATGTCATACTCTAACTCCCAGGTGGCTTCCTCCACCTTGTTGTCCCTCTACAGCACCTTGACCAAGGCGATGGTCTTGTTTCGAAGAACCTTTTCCTTTTTATCAAGGATCTGAACTGGCTGTTCTTCGTAGGATAAGTCTGGTAGTAGTTGAAGGGCTTCGTAACTCAAGACATTAGTCGGGTCTGAAACATATTTCCTCAACATATTTCCTCAACATGGAAATATGAAATACATTTGTAATAAGGCTAGCCAATACGCTACATGCACGACCTTCTTGAGTATCTAAAATGCCCAATGAACCAAGGGCTTAACTAACCCCTCTTCCTGAAGCGTCTAATACCCTTCACTGGAGAAACGTGTAGGAAAACATGTTCTCCTACCTGAAATGTAATGTCTTTGCACTTCAGATCAGCATAACTTTTCTGCTTGCTTTGTGAAGCAAGCATCCGAGCCTTGATCTTTTCTATAGCTTCATTGGTCCTTTAAACTAATTCTAGACCTAAGTACTCCTTTCTCTAGTTTCGTCCCAATGAATTGGGGAGCGATATTTCCTACCATACAGCATCTCATAGGGAGCCATCCACATTGTACTTTGTTAACTGTTGTTGTAGGAGAATTCAATTAAAGGCAAGTACTTACTCCATGAACCCTCAAAGTCCATGACACATGCTCATAATAAATCTTCCAATATCTAAATAGTTCTCTCTGATTGCCCATCAGTCTGAGGGTGGAAATCTGAGGGTGGGAAGTTGTACTAAACTTCAGCTTGGTACCCATAGCTCTCTAAAGACTCACCCAAATTTTTGATGTAAACTTTGGATCCCTATCTGAAATAATGGATTTAGGAGCTCCATGAAGACGAACTATCTCTTATACATATAGTTCAGCGTACTGATCCACTGTGTGGGTAATCTTAACTGGCAAGAAATGTGCTGACTTTGTGAATTGGTGCACTATGACCCATACCAAATCATACATTCTCTTGGTTCTAGGCAAACCAACCATGTAATCCATTGCAATGTCCTCCCACTTCCACTAACCAAGGGCTAATGGTTGCAATAACCCAGCCGGCCTCTAATGTTTAGCTTTGATTTGCTCGCAGGTTAAGCATTTGGACACATACTCTACCACATCTCTTTTCATCCCATACCACCAAAAGTAGGGTTTAAGATCCTGATACATCTTGGTGGTTCCTGGATGTAATGAATAAGGTGTTCTGTGGGCAACATTGAGGATATCCTTCTTAAGCTCATCAATATTAGGAACACAAACCTAAGCTTTATACAGTAACATTTCATTATTAGAGATTGAGAAGTCCTTAGGCCAACCAGCCATCACCTCATCTCCAATCTTAATCAGCTCAGGATCTTCTTACTGCACCTTTCTGATTCTCTCTATCAAATCAGATTGGAGTGTCAAGTTATGCAACTTTCCAACTACAAACTCAATCCCCGCACTAACCATCTCTGAAGCCAATTGACGAGCTATCATTATAGTGGTGAAAACCTGCCCGGGACCTCTTCTACTAAGTGCATCTGCCACAACATTGGCTTTCCCGGGGTTATACAAAATCTCGCAGTCGTAATCTTTCACAAATTCTGGCCACCTTCTCTGTCTCATATTTAAATCTTTCTGGGTCAAAGAGTATTTGAGACTTTTATGATCAGTGTAAATCTCGCATTTTTCACCATAAAGATAGTGTCGCCATATTTTTAGAGCAAATACCACAGCAGCAAGCTCTAAATCATGTGTTTGATAGCGCTGCTCATAATCTTTCAATTGACAGGAGGCATAGGCTATAACTTTGTCAGCTAGCATCTAAACACATCCCAGATCCTATCTAGATGCATCACACTAAACAACAAACTTTTCTCGATCTGATGGTAAAGCCAACACTGGTGCTATTATCAATCACTGTTTCAATTCCGAGAAACTTGCTTCACATTTGTCAAACGATATGAATCGTTGATTTTTCTTAGTTAACACAGTTAGTTGCATAGAAATCTTAGAGAATCCTTCAAGGACACGCTGATAATACACTGCTAAACTGAGAAAACTTCAAACTTTCGTCGTATATTTTGGCCTCGGCCAATTCTTCATTAATTCAATCTTTCCTGGGCCAACCATAATACCATCTTTTCTGAAAATATGCCCTAGAAAAGATACCTCTAACAACCAGAATTCACACTTCTTGAACTTTGCATACAACTTATGATCCCTGAGTCGCTGTAATACAATTCGAAGATAATGCTCACGATCCTCCTCTGACTGAGAGTATATGAGGATGTCATCAATAAACACTATGACCAAGTTATTGAGGAAATCCTTGAGTACTCCATTCATGAGATCCATAAAGTTTGTTAGAGCATTTTTCAATCTGAATGGCATTACCAAAAACTCATAGTGCCAATATCTGGTTAGAAATGCACTCTTTGGTATATCTTCTACCCGAATTTTGAGCTGATGATATTCGGATCGCATGTCAATCTATGAAAACACAATCCGAGACACTTGAACCATTCCAACATAAACAAATGGATCCTCACCCTTTGGCTGAAAAGTTACCCTTTTCTACTTGCAATCAATCTTGGCCGAATACTTGCACAGAAAATTCATCCCAAGTATGACGTCAAATTTTGTGAATTCCAGCTCTATAAGGTCAGTACTCAAATCCCTATCTTTGATCCTAACTGGCATAGACTTAACTCGCCTATTGGAGATAACTAACTCCCTGCTAGGAAATAGGGTTCCAAACCCTCTTTCAATAAACTCACATGGCCTACCCAAAAGATCAATTACCCGTGTTGTCGCATATGAATGTGTAGCTCCCGAGTCAAATAACACAATATTAAAGGAGTTGTTGACAAGAAGTTGACCTGTCACCACAGAAGGACTGACTGCAGCATCAGCTTTAGTGACGGCAAACACCCGAGCAGGTACGGGTTTCGCCTCTGGCTTCTATTCTTCCTTCTTTGTCTAATTGCAATCTTTCTTGAAAGGCCACATCATGCTGCACTGAAATCATGTCTTTCAGTTGCACTCTCTATGATGATGTTTCTTACAACATGGGCACTTAGGGTAAGAGTAACCCTGGTGTCCACCTCTGCCCTGGTTCCCATGAAACTGCTTGCTCTGGCCCGAGCCACTAGATATCGGGTTAGCCTTTCTTTTTTAATTAGTGGTGGAATCACCACCATCCCTACAATAGACAAGAGTAGGAAGAGTGGGGGTCCCACCAACACTCGGAGTCACTCAAGGCTCCTGAAGAAACTAAACTGCTCCCTCGGCTCACAGAACCTTTTCAATCATCTCCGCATATGATGTTGCCTCATTTGAAGTAATCACTAGGTCATGTCTAATTTTTACATTCAGACCTACCAGATATTTCTCTTTCTTGCTGAAGTCTATAGGCACAATAACCGAGGCAGGCTTGGCCAGATGATCAAATTTTGTTGTGTATTCAGTTACCGACATACCCTTAGTGTGCACCAATTCTGTAAATTATTTCCGCTTAGCACTGCAGACTGCCTCATTGTAATACTTGGCATTGAATAAATCTCGAAACTCCTCCCAAGTCATAACAGTGACGTCGCGGGTGAGGAACACAGATTCCCACCACACTAAGGTGTTAGGTTTTGTGCCCTAAATAAAACTCATTTGAATATAATCAGATTTACTAATGAAGATCAGAAATAACATTTTATGTTGCATGTTTCACAGGATTTATTTCATGATTATATATATAATGTATAAATTCTATTTAAGTCCAGAACATATGAATTTGTTAAGGATTATAGTGTTGTCAGCACAGTGGAATATAATCTTGATTATATGTTCGAAAGTTTATTCCCTGATTTGTTAGTTCACTGGATTTAGACTGGCATGATAATCAGCGATTGGTATTCTTACACCTTGGATAAGTGGTATGTCCTTTCCAGGGCATTGGCAAAGTTTACCAGTATCGGATGTATGGAGTATACATCGGAAGGGACCGACATTGAACTTTGATTAGATATGTTAAAATTTACCATAATACCTATTCAATTAAATATCCCATGTTGATCATAGATCAAATGACCTTAATCCTTATATGATTAGGTTCGATCTCAAGAGTATTATACATGTTCTTTGATTTGTTAGTTATGTTGGGTTTTATTCCCTAAATAAAACTCATTTCAATATAATCAGATTTACTTATTAATAAAGATCAGAAATAACATTTAATGTTGCATGGTTAACATGATTTATTTCATGATTATTTACATAATATATGAATTCTATTTAAGTCCAGAACATATCAATTTGTTAATGATTATAGTGTTGTCAACAAAGTGGAATATAATCTTAATTATATGTTCGAAAGTTTATTCCCTGATTTGTCAGTTCACTGGTTTAGACTGACATGATAATCAGCTATAGGTATTCTTACACCTTGGATAAGTGTTATGTCCTTTCCAGGGCATTGGCAAAGTTTACCAGCATTGGATGTATGGAGTATACATCGGAAGGGGCCGATATTGAACTTTGATTAGATATATTAAATTTACCGTAATATCTATTCAATTCAATATCACCTGTTGATTCTAGATCAATTGATCTTAATCCTGATATGTTTAGGTTCAATCTCAAGAGTATTATTCATGTTCTTTGATTTGTTAGTTAAGCCTACTTGTAATACTCAGTTAATTGATTTTGATTAATCAATTATAATTCTAAAATTAGACTATGTCTAGTTTATGAATTTTCACTATGTTATGGCTTGATTGTGAATAAATTGTGTTTTGGGATTTATTTGTTAATTAATAGACTTTATGGAGTCTAATTAATAAATATTATAAATGCCAATTTTATTTGATAGTTATTTTAATTATTAAATAAATAGTTCGGCATTTATAAGGTTGAATTGGAAAAATATGGTATTATTGAAAAGAAGAATAAGTGGTTGAAATAAAGTGGCAAAATTGAAACTAGAGATTGTCTCACTGGAGTGTATGGCCAAGAGTGAATTATTGCCCAATATTTTATTCTTTTTTAATCCATTTAATTCAACCCTAACCCTATTGAAGAATAGTATAAAAGGAAGGTTATGGTCTCATTATCCAATTAATGCCTCCAAAGCGTAAAACCTAGATGAGACATCTTCCTTCTTCTTTTTTCTTCAATTCGAAACACCAAGCCTTTCTTCACGCTTAATATTTTCAGCCATAAGTGAATGAGTGAGTGCCACACATCAAGTGGTATCTCAATTATAGTGTGTAAGACTGTAGGAGATTCCAATCAACAAGAAGGAGATTCAGCATCAAAGGAAGGAGAGAAAGAGATCCAGGTTCAGATCTTGGTGATGTTGGAAATTATTTTACCAGGATCTAGATTTACTAACAAGTATGTTGGATTAACAACCTAATATGAATTCTAAAACAATGAAAATAAACACATATAAAGTTAGAAAACCTTACAGTGGGTGCAGCGGAATAATATGACTCCTTCCGTTCAGATCTCTAGCCCTTGATTCCTTTACGTAGCGAGCATCACCAAGATCCGAACACGGATCTTCTTTTCTCCTTCTTTGATGCAGAAATTCCATAGTCTTCCATACTATGATTGAGATACCACTTGATGTGTGTGGGCACTACTCATCTCACAAGGATTTCGAAATTTCTCTCTATTTTTCTCTCTCAATTTCGTGGCTTTTCATCCATACAAGAGAAGAGAGCAAGGTTGCTTTATATAGGGAAAAGGGAGAGCACAACTTTCCAAATAAAAGAGTTTCCTTAATTACTGTGTAATCAATTAACTGCCTTATTTAGTGTGATCCACCACTTTCCTATTATAGCTAGGCTTTGATTAGCAATTACATGGCAATTAAAAAATAAAAATAATAATTGGGAAACACAAAGGGAGTGCTCGGCCATAGAGGGAAATGGGCCTCACTTGGATTTTGCAGTT
This sequence comes from Cannabis sativa, assembly GCF_029168945.1. NCBI lineage: Eukaryota > Viridiplantae > Streptophyta > Magnoliopsida > Rosales > Cannabaceae > Cannabis > Cannabis sativa. The sequence continues at coordinate 23,083,808 of NC_083607.1, forward strand.
TCCTCAATTTTATTTCTATTTCTCCAAAAATACCATTTTTCCAAATCTAATCATTTAAATGCCAAAACTAATTATTTAATAACTAAAATAGATTATTAAATAATATTGTCATTTAAAATAATTATTAATTAGACATACAAAGTCTCTTAATTAATAATTAAACCTAGAAACCCTTTTCTTTACGATTTCATCCTTAAACTGTGAGAATTCATAAAGTAGACATAGTCTAACTTTTAGAATTATAATTGATTAATTAAAATCAATTAACTGAGTCTTACAAGCAGTATGGTCTCAACTAGTATGGGGACCATGGGTCTATATAACCGAGCTTCCAATAAGTCGAACCGAATTTACCAAGTAAATTCCCTAACTTATTAATTCCTCATTGAATCCACACTTAGAACTTGGAATTGCACTCTCAGTCATATAGAAACGCTCTATATGTTCCACGATATAGACACGTCATTAGTTATCCATTGTTATAACCCTAATGTGATCAATGATCCTCTATATAGATGATTTACACCGTACGGTGGATTAAATTACCGTAACACCCTACAATGTATTTTATCCTTAAAACACTTAACCCTGTATAAATGATATTTCACCTAAGTGAAATGAGATCTCCACCATTTATCTTCGTTTGGTTAAGCTCGAAGGAAATCATCCTTTACTTCTATTTGCCAAATAGAAGCTATAGATTCCATATTTATGTTAGCGCTCCCCCACTCAATTGTACTACCGTGTTCCCAAAATGTATGTATTGCCCAGACTAAAGATTAGGCTTAACTAACAAATAAAAGAACACGAATAATACTCTTGAAATTGAGCCTAACCATATCAAGATTTCGATCATGTGATCTAGGATCAACTTATGATATTGAATTGAATAGATGTTTACGGTAAGTTTCAAAATCTAATTCAAAGTTCAATATCGGTCCATTCCTATGCATACTCCATGCATCCGATACTAGTAAACTTTGCCAATGTCCTGGAAAGGACATAACACTTTTCCAAGGAGTAAGAATACCTATCACTGATTATACCATGTCAGTCTAAATCCAGTGTTCTGACAAATCAGGGAATCAACTTTTGAACATATAATAAAGATTATATTCCACTGTGCTGACAACACTATAATCTTTAACCAACTCATATGTTCTGGACTTAAAAAGAATTCATACATTATATACACATATAATCATGAAATAAATCATGTGAACCATGCAACATAAAATGTTATTTTTGATCTTTATTAATAAGTAAATCTGATTATATGAAATGAGTTTTATTTAGGGCATAAAACCCAACAAACTCCCACTTGCACTAATATAAAACAAAAAGTCCATTTCAAATAATCATTAACACCTTGATATACCAATCAAGTGTAATAGTAGTAAACTCCTCGTAATGGGATCTGACAGGTTGAATTAAACACAACCTCTTCTCCACCATTACTCTTCCTTAATCACAAAATCCATGATAATGTGAAATTCCTCTCTATATGTCTACTCTTTTGGGATACTGGATTCTATAATTTTGGGCAACTACTCTTTTGTTATACAGGAAGTAACCCTAGTAGTTAAGGCAAGTTGGAACACTGCCACAAAAGTATAGAACTTTCCTTAGACTGAATAAGTATCTTTCATGCAACTTTTAACATTCAGTCTCTCTCTGGTAGACCAAGAGATTTCAGATAGGTTTTTACACTTCTCCAAAATCGCTACTCCACCCCCAAAGTAATCACCATCTCATCAGCAGACTTTCTAGCACACAGGCAAGTCACGAAATCTGATGTGGTGTAGTCTAAGAGTTTCATAACCACCCTTATTGACTAACATATAGTTCCTCTTCTTAATCTTAAGATTTACTTGATTGTCTTCCAATGTTCCTCTCCTGGATTAATCTGATACTTACTCATTACTCCCACTCAACAGCAGGTGTCTGGTCTAAGGCATACTAAAGCATATCTGAGACCTCTCACTGTTGATTTAAGAATTCTTTCATGGCTTTATCTTTTCTGGAATAGTTGAAACTTTTCCTTAGATAAATATAATCTACGCTTAGAAGTTTTGAAGCTTCTTTAGATTGCCATTGGAAAGAAAATGCTTCAGCATCTTACTAAAGTAAGTTGCTTGCATTAGAGTAAGTAATTACCAGGTATACCACAAACCATAGGTTTAGATAAACTCAAATCTATAATACTAGGAACAGGAATTTTTGTTGAGTCCATAGAATAGACTTATTAACGAAAATTTCCTTTCATGTCCTTGTAATAGAAAACTTTAGGTTACTCCATGTGAATGGATCAAACAATAGTTCTATTGGCTTTCTTCTTAGTTTCTTATCTTGACAATCCATTACTTGTTTAAACTCACAATGGATTTTAATCACTAGTGTCTTCCAAGTTATAAGAAGGTGAGTTCCTAGAAACTCTCCCACTACAACAATGTACCGTGAACTATGTCAAAGAAAGCTAAATGGTATAGACCTCTTCAGTTGTGTTAAGACAACAGAGGCAGTGGGATCATCATATGTAGAATAAGATGATGGAACACTTTTGGAATCAAGAAAAAATATCTCCTTTATTTGCTACTTTATTTTCAGACTTAGTCATTTTCTTAGAAAAATAGTATTTGTTTAACCAAACACTTTCTTATCTAATGACTATGGGATGCTCCACCCCTAATCACTTAGAATAGCTAACAAACATGCAAACCAGGGTTAGCAGTTCTAGCTTATCTTAAGATTTCGATTAGGTCATCCATGAATCTAGTAATGATTTACATAAAGTATACAACCATTGCATCATTCTGAAATTACCATATAAGGATTTAGGCAACGACTAGTAACTAATCATCAATATGCAACTCAAATTTCTGGGGAGGTAAGTTTGGATATAATTCAAAATCAAATTAATGATCTTTGAATTGCATATCTACTAACTTTTTCTCCACCCCTATCAGTTCGCAAGATCTTTAACCACTTACCATTGCTAGAAATTCATGAAATTTTTCAAACATTTCAAGTTTCTTTTGCGTAAGGTAAAATCTAGAGTGATCGTTTTAAGAATACAACGAAAACTCATATCCACCCCTGAATGTACATCCATCTACGAATGAGATGAAATTACTTTCAGTGGATATAGGCATATTAACTCTTTGCAGAGAATGATCTTGTCAAAACCACTATGAACAAGATACAAATGCCTTAGATTTATAAAATATGTGGTTGAATCTTTTGATGACTTAGGTTACATCAACATCAAAGAGTTCTTAGAATAGTGCAAGTGGATTCTGGTCACAGAATACTAAACTCATACAGTTTGAATCCATTGAAAGAAAATGTTTATTAAACACTTGTGAAAGTGTAACTGTATAATTAGTAACTCTTTTTTGGACCACCACTACTAATCTAACTCTATGATTTGCCTATACAAGTAGGAGATATCTAAGATTGAGGATTTATATCATTTAGGGATAGAATTCTGGGAATATAATCATATGCGTCATCTAATTTCTTAAGAGAAAATAAGACTTTATATGATTTATAGACCATTCATCCAATGATATGTCTATAAGCTAATTCGAAATGAATAAGCTAAGAGGAATTAGGATAATTTCGTTTTAAATAAGAATCTAACGATGCTCCGATTAGCGAGAGTCAAAGTAATCTTATTTATACAATCTTCTTGTTTCATATTGTAAAACACTAGTCTAAGGAGTCATCAATTGATGAACAACTAGATGTTGCATATACAATATTTATCTTTCGAGATCTAACACTATTATGTTAGTCTAATGGTGAAAATCCATTAGGGATATATCTCATTAGAAAAAACAAATCAAGTTAGACCAACAATGAAGATTCGAAATTAAACTACAATTTAATAACAGAAAATAACATGGTTCAATACAAATTCATACACAATTCAAAAATTATGAAGCACATAACAAGTAGGAATGACAAGTGAAAATACTAAAACATACAATCCTAAATAATTTCCAAGGTTTTCAACAAACTGATATCAGTGTCCTGTTTAGGCGAGAGTCAAAGCTATCATTCATTGAATAGAGTTGTCAGCTCATCTAAAATGTCAAACATTCTAGCAACCTTTTATTCGATCAAGATGTGAATCCGCGTTGTCCCGTTTAGGCGAGAGTCAAGGCTATTCTATCTTATGAGCTTCCACCATTGTTTCATATTCTTGCAAGTCTTATACAGTCGCCACCATTTGGGTGATCATAAACTATATAAAAAACTTACAAGATTACTTATCTTTCGAGATTAAACGGTGCTAACTTGCTAATGAACGTTCCTCCATTAGGGAGGATTACTCACTAAAACAATAGCTATGTAAAACCAACAATAGAGATCGAATATCCTTATAATAATAAAGCTCATTATTTAATGAAGGGTTGTATTTTCTTCTAATATTTATTTTAATCAATTTATTTTAAATATATATTTATTTAATTAAAATTTCCAATTTAGAATGAAAAATTCCAAATATAAATTTTAATTTAATATTTATAAATTATACTTAGATTGATATGAAATAACGTGAATTATTTCCATCTTAGTAATAATTTCCATAAATATTTAGAAAATTATTCAATTTAAGTTGTTTCAAAATTAATTTAAATTAATTTACAACTCAAATTTAATTTTCTATAAATATATATTGCATTTCGAAAAATACTTTAAAATAAAATAAAAATAAATCCTGGAAAATTACTCTAATTTTATGTTGGCCCAAAATTAATTAATAAAAAATAATTTTCAACAAAAAATATAATTTTCCTATTTAATTAAATATCTAAGAAAAATTTCAAATATTTAAGTATCATGATTAAAAAATCAACGTAAATATTAATTTTCTATTTAATTAAATACACTAGAAAAATACTTCAAGCAAAACAGATAATAACTATCTAGACTTTTCATAGACTAATTAATTCAATTTCTAATTATAATATATTTTAGTTCATTTATTTTAATTAACCATCAAATTTTAAAGTCACTGATTTAAGTTGGTCCAAAATTAAATAAATAATTTTCAACTTTAATCTATTTTTCAAATAAAATTCGAAATTTCTATATTAAAGAAATGTAATTTCGAAATTTTGGGAAATGATTAATAAAATAAAATAAAATATATTCTGAAAATTATTCAAACTTAAGTTATTCTGAAATAAGATTCCAAACTTAAAATAATTTTCAACTTTAATTAAATAACATGAAAATAACAATATTAAAGTATCATGATGAAAATCAACTTAGATATTGAAATTTTCAATTTAATTAAATGTATTAAATTCAGGAAATAAATAATTAAGTAAAGAGGAAACTTAATTATTAATTCTAGTTTAATACTAGGAAAATATACTAAACTTAGATTGTACCAAAATTAATTAGGAAACAATTAATTTCACAATCTATGATATTTTCCTATTTAATATTAGAAATAATAACTAGTACGAGAAATAACTATCTAGAATATATCATTGACTAAGTGTTTTTCTAAAATTAACTTTAAAATATTACAATGAAAAAATAAATTTCATATATTTTAAAAGTTAATTATGTTGCTAATTCAATTTTAATTAGGTTAGACTAATATAATTAACCTAATACAATTATTTAAATAAGGCAAATGGGCCTTCACAATTGGGGTAGTTCATGTGAGGGGGAGCTGGGTTCAGTATGTCGTACCCACTTCTATGGCCCCCAACTCTCACACAAGGCCCAAAAGAGAGGAATTTAACCTTAAAATAAACAATTGTTATTCATTGAATAAGCCCAAATCTAATTGGGCCTAAATAAATTTTCTTATGTCAAAATTTATTTTAGCAACCTAGTCCATTTACTTAGTAAAAACTTAAATGGGCTCCCTATATGTATCTAAGCCCAAAAACAAACATATAGGCTCACACAGGTCAAATGATTTGGATGGACCCTATCATGTTACTAGGTTTACACAGATGAAAGAAGTACAAAATTTACCTGTTACAAATTATTTATAAGATCTATCGTCAATTGGACTATGATTAAAATCAGATCATTGGATCATGATCTGTCAACAAGTTAATCATAGCAATTTAGATGAGATAAATAATAGGTTTGTTAAAAAGTTTTGAATAAACAATATAAACAAACAAACATTGTCCATGTAACAGATGTGAATCAAGATATTAATATAATTAAATTATTATTCTTAAACTAACCAAATAAAGGAAACTAATTTTAAAATATCTAGGTTTATTTGAATCAAATTAAATATCTAATAAGATCAATGATTTGAAAGGAAAAAATCTTCAATATCACTTTCAGATCTTATAATTTAATAAAATAAACCAATTTTAAAATAGATTTGGTTAGATAATTATTATTTTAGGAATAAAATAATAAATGAATAATAATTACCATAATTATATGTCAAAATATCTCAAATTAAGCAATATTCAAATCTCTACAAAAATATCTATGTTATTTAAATATTTAAGATATGATTTATAAATTTCTAATAAGGAAAAAAATGATATATATGGAAAAAAATATCATTTTTAAACTTATAATTTATAAATAATTAAATATTTAACAAAATAACAAATTTCTGAATTTGAAAACATTATGGTAAGTATATCTATAAAAATATCTATGTTAATTTCAAATTTATTAATTATTTAATTTACCATATAAGATAATTTTAATATAATATTTTAAATAAAAAGACAAAGTTATCTTTTAATTTAAAATATCTTAAATATCAAAATATCTAATCTTATAATTAAATAATAAATAAATATTAAAGAACTTAACAAATTTTTAAATCTGACCATAATAGGAAATATTTAAAAATTGGAAACAATCCAAAATAGAAATATTTAAAATTAGAAAAATTCCAAATTGAAAATATTTAAAATTGGAAACATTTCAATTTAGAAATATTTAAAATTAGAAAAATGAATTTTGGGAAACAATCCCATGAAAAAAAATGGATTTTTGGGGAAGAAACCTCAAAAAATCGCAATTTTTGGGAAACTGCCATTAGCTGCCAAGTAGGCTGCAACTGCAGCCCAGGAGGGGCTGTTAGCAGCCCATACGCGCGCGGAAGGAGGAGCATTGGGCGAGAAACCTCGGCGGGAGCAGGGTCCCATGTGCGGCAGACCTCGGCGTCTGCAGGGTACATGCCCAGGTTCACGCGCGCGCAGATCGAAGCATCTGGTGCATTCGTGCACCTAGCTTTGACAGCCAAGAAACCCGATTTTCCAAAATTCATAACTTTTTCAATTTTTATCGGAATCGAGTTCCGTAAAAACGAAAATTGCTCAATTTTTCACAAGGAATCCAAATAAAATATTTTCAAAAATTGAAAAAATATATTTCATGGAAAAATTTCGTACAACATTAACATTCATCACATAAGCACATAAACCAACATGAAACCATCCAAATCAACACAGAAACATGCAATCATCGTTTTAATTCATATTACATGAAAGTAAATCATTACCATGGCTCTCGTGCCAGTTGTTGGAAATTATTTTACCAGGATCTAGATTTACTAACAAGTATGTTGGATTAACAACCTAATATGAATTCTAAAACAATGAAAATAAACACATATAAAGTTAGAAAACCTTACAGTGGGTGCAGCGGAATAATATGACTCCTTCCGTTCAGATATCTAGCCCTTGATTCCTTTCTGTAGCAGAGCATCACCAAGATCTGAACCTGGATCTTCTTTTCTCCTTCTTTGATGCAGAAATTCCATAGTCTTCCATACTATGATTGAGATACCACTTGATGACTTGATGTGTGTGGGCACTACTCATCTCACAAGGATTTCGAAATTTCTCTCTATTTTTCTCTCTCAATTTCGTGGCTTTTCATCCATACAAGAGAAGAGAGCAAGGTTGCTTTATATAGGGAAAAGGGAGAGCACAACTTTCCAAATAAAACAGTTTCCTTAATTACTGTGTAATCAATTAACTGCCTTATTTAGTGTGATCCACCACTTTCCTATTATAGCTAGGCTTTGATTAGCAATTACATGGCAATTAAAAAATAAAAATAATAATTGGGAAACACAAAGGGAGTGCTCGGCCATAGAGGGAAATGGGCCTCACTTGGATTTTGCAGTTTCCTCAATTTTATTTCTATTTCTCCAAAAATGCCATTTTTCCAATTCTAATCATTTAAATGCCAAAATTAATTATTTAATAACTAAAATAGATTATTAAATAATATTGTCATTTAAAATAATTATTAATTAGACATACAAAGTCTCTTAATTAATAATTAAACCTAGAAACCCTTTTCTTTACGATTTCATCCTTAAACTGTGAGAATTCATAAAGTAGACATAGTCTAACTTTTAGAATTATAATTGATTAATTAAAATCAATTAACTGAGTCTTACAAGCATTATGGTCTCAACTAGTATGGGGACCATGGGTCTATATAACCGAGCTTCCAATAAGTCGAACCGAATTTACCAAGTAAATTCCCTAACTTATTGATTCCTCATTGAATCCACACTTAGAACTTGGAATTGCACTCTCAGTCATATAGAAACGCTCTATATGTTCCACGATATAGACACGTCATTAGTTATCCATTGTTATAACCCTAATGTGATCAATGATCCTCTATATAGATGATTTACACTGTACAGGGATTAAATTACCGTAACACCCTACAATGTATTTTATCCTTAAAACACTTAACCCTGTATAAATGATATTTCACCTAAGTGAAATGAGATCTCCACCATTTATCTTCGTTTGGCTAAGCTCGAAGGAAATCATCCTTTACTTCTATTTGCCAAATAGAAGCTATAGATTCCATATTTATGTTAGCGCTCCCCCACTCAATTGCACTACCGTGTTCCCAAAATGTACGTATTGCCCAGACTAAAGATTAGGCTTAACTAACAAATCAAAGAACACAAATAATACTCTTGAAATTGAGCCTAACCATATCAGGATTTCGATCATGTGATCTAGGATCAACTTATGATATTGAATTGAATAGATGTTTACGGTAAGTTTCAAAATCTAATTCAAAGTTCAATATCGGTCCATTCCAATGCATACTCCATGCATCCGATACTGGTAAACTTTGCCAATGTCCTGGAAAAGACATAACACTTTTCGAAGGTGTAAGAATACCTATCGCTGACAACACTATAATCTTTAACCAACTCATATGTTCTGGACTTAAAAAGAATTCATACATTATATACACATATAATCATGAAATAAATCATGTGAACCATGCAACATAAAATGTTATTTCTGATCTTTATTAATAAGTAAATCTGATTATATGAAATGAGTTTTATTTAGGGCATAAAACCCAACAGGTGATGCTCTGCTACAGAAAGGAATCAAGAGCTAGAGATTTGAACGGAAGGAGTCATTATATTCCGCTGCACCCAATGTAAGGTTTACTAAACTTTATATGTGTTTATTTCATTATTTTAGAATTCATGTTAGGATGTTAATGAAACATACTTGTTAGTAAATGTAGATCCTGGTAAAATAATATCCAACAGCTTGCCTCAGAGCCATGGTAATAATTTACTTTCATGAAATATGAATTAAAACGATGTTATGCATTGATTTGGATGGTTTCATGTGGTTTATGTGCTTATTTGATGATAGTTTAGAAATCGTAATATATGTTACTGAAATATTGTTTATTTCGATCTGGAATTATTTTTTGTGGAAAGTAGATAAAAAATTAATAAATTTAGACTTTTACAGAACCTAATTTGGATTTTTTATGAATTAGTTATGACTTTTTGAAGTTGAACGAAAATATCAGGTTTTGAGTGTCACACGCGCACGCACGGTGCTTGGGCTCGCTCGGACAAAAGCGCTTCAGACAACAGGCGTGTCCGAGCATGCTGAGTCAATGAAAACTTTTCGTTATAACTTTTGATTCAAAAATCGTTTTTCATTGAAACAAAAGCCAATTTTTGGTAGAATTTTGTGTAGAATCTGAATTTTCAATTAAAAATCTAATTGTCAGAATAGAATTAATTTTTATTAATTTTTTTAAAAAAATTAATTAAAATTACTTTCTGATATTAGTAGGCTTTGAATTTTAAAAATTTGATTTCTCATAAACGAGCCTTTTGGTTAATTTGAAATTTTAGATTATTTTATTTATTTTAATTATAAGATCAGATATTATTTTTTAAAAAAATTTAAATGATCTTACTTTGATAGTAAAATATTATCTTTTAAAAATAATCTTGTACTAATTTCAAAATTTGCTAACCATATCATATCTTTTTCAAATTTGTTATTTTCAAAATATATTTTATTAATTAAAATTATAAGATTAGGAATATGTTAGGTTTAACATTTTATCTTATTAGACATTTTTTTACTAAAATTACATTTTGGCAAAAATACCATGAAGATTTGAAAAATCGGTTATTTAGTTTGAATAGATATTTTAGGGTTTCAAACCATAAATTTTTCAAACTTATTATTTTATTTTATTCTTTAAAATATTCTAACCATATAAAATATCTTATTTTTCAATTAGTTTATTTATGTAATATTTAAATTTATTAAATTATAAGACTTAGAATATAATAATGAAATATCTAAATTTAAAATTCAATATATTTTATTATATTATCTTATTAGAAATTTTAAATAAATTTAAATTTTGAATAAGCTTGATATTTGAAAAATTGGTTAGATATTTTTGATTTTTTGTTAGAATTTAAGAAATTTAGGAGTTTGTTGAATTTTGAATTTTTTTCAAATATTCTCTAACAACCTAAATTTGAATTCTAGTTAAGATATTTATTTTAAAATTTAATTTTTTTTAAAATTTTAAAATTGAGATATTTTAGCTTACTTTCCAGATATTCTAGATCAGTTATTATTGTTTGTATTGTTTGATTATATTATTATGTATTTAAATTTTTTTTACAAACTTATTATTTATTTGATCTAAATTGCTATGATTAACTTGTTGACAGATCCAATGATCTGATTTTGATCATAGTCCAATTGTCAATAGATCTTATAAATAATTTGTAACAGGTTACTTTTGATACTTCTTTCATCTGTGTAAACCTAGTAACATGATAGGGCCCATCCAAATCATTTGACCTGTGTGAGCCTATATGTTTGTTATAGGGCTTAGATGCATATAGGAAGCCCATTTAAGTTATACTGAGTAAATGGACTAGGTTGCTAAAATAAATTTTGACATAAGTAAATTTATTTAGGCCCAATTAGATATTCAATGAATCACAATTGTATATTTAAAGGTTAAATTCCTCTCTTTTGGGCCTTGTGTGAGAATTGGGGGCCAATAGAAGTGGGTACGACATACTTAACCCAGCTCTCCCTCACATGAACTACCCCAATTGTGAAGGCACATTTGCCTTATTTAAATAATTGTATTAGGTTAATTATATTAGTCTAACCTAATTAAAATTGAATTAGCGACATAATTAACTTTTAAAACATATGAAATTTAATTTTTCATTTAATATTTTAAAGTTAATTTAAGAAAAACACTTAGTAAATTATTCTAGATAGTTATTTCTAGAACTAGTTATTTTTTCTAATATTTAATTAGGAAAATATCATAGATTGTGAAATTAATTATTTAATAATTAATTTTGGTACAATCATATTTAAGTATATTTTTCCTAGTATTAAACTAGAATTAATAATTAAGTCTCCTGTATACTTAATTATTTATTTCTTGAGCTTAATACATTTAATTAAATTGAAAATTAAAATATCTAAGTTGATTTTCATCATGATACTTAAATATTATTATTTTCATGTCACTTAATTAAAATTGAAAATTATTTTAAGTTTGAAATCTTATTTCATAATAACTTAAATTTGAATAATTTTCAAAATATATTTTATTTTATTTTATTAATCTTTTTCGCATAATTTCAAAATTGCATTTCTTAAATGCAGAAATTTTGAATTTTATTTGAAAAATAGATTAAAGTTGAAAATTATTTATTTTAATTTTAGACCAACTTAAATCAATGATTTTTTCATTTAATGATCAATTAAAATAAATGAAGTAAAATATATTTAATTAGAAAATGAATTAATTAGTCAATGAAAGTCTAGATAGATATTATCTGTTTTGCTTGAAGTATTTTTCTAGTGCATTTAATTAAATAGAAAATTAATATTTAAGTTGATTTTCATCATGATACTTAAGTATTTGAAATTTTTCTTTAATATTTAATTAAATAGGAAAATTATATTTTTTGTTGTAAATTAATTTTATTAATTAATTTTGGGCCAACATTAAATTAGAATAATTTTTCCAGGATTTATTTTATTTTATTTTAATAAGAAATTTTGAAAATTGTATTCTTAAATACTTCAATTTTTTGAAATGCAAATATATATTAGAAAATTAAATTTGAGTTGTAAATTAATTTAAATTAATTTTGAAACAACTTAAATTGAATATTTTTCTAAATATTTATTGGAAATTATTACTAAGATGGAAATAATTCATGTTATTTTCATATCCATCTAAGTAAAATTTATAAATATTAAGTTAAAATTTATATTTAGAATTTTTCATTCTAAATTGGAAATTTTAATTAAATAAATATATATTTAAAATAAATTGATTAAAATAAATATTAAAAGAAAATACACTTTAAATAATGAGCTTTATTATTAGGACATTCGATCTCCATTGTTTGTTTTACATAGCTTTTGTTTTAGTGAGTAATCCTCCCTAATGGAGGAACGTTCATTAGCAAGTTAGCACCGTTTGATCTCGAAAGATAAGAATATTTGTAAGTGTTTTATATGGTAATGATCACCCTAATGGGGGCGACTGTATTTGACTTACAAAATATGAAACAATGGTGGAAGCTCATAAGATAGAATAGCCTTGACTCTCGCCTAAACGGGACAACGCTGGATTCCAATCTTGATCGAATAAAAGGTTGCTAGAATATTTATCATTTTAGATGAGCTGACAACTCTATTCAATGGATGGTATCACTGACTCTCGCCTAAACGGGACACTGATATCAGTTTGTTGAAGACCTTGGAAATTATTTAGGATTGTATGTTTTAGTATTTTCACTTGTCATTCCTACTTGCTATGTGTTGAATAATTTCTGAATTGTGTATGAATTTATATTGAACCATGTTATTTTCTGTTATTCAATTGTAGTTTAATTACGAATCTTCATTGTTGGTCTAACTTGGTTAGTTTTTCTAATGAGATAAATCCCTAGTAGATTTTTACCATTAGACATACATAATAGTGTTAGATCTCGAAAGATAAATATTGTATATGCAACATATAGCTGTTTATCAATTGATGACACCTTAGACTAGTATTTTACAATATGAAACAAGAAGATTGTATAAATAAGATTACTTTGACTCTCGTTAATCGAATCATCGTTGGATTCTTATTTAAAACAACGAAATTATCCTAATTCCTCTTAGCTTATTCATTTCGAATTACCTCAGTAACATATCATTGGATGAATGGTCTATAAATCATTTCATGTCATTCTATTTTCTCTTAAGAAATTAAATGACGCATATGATTATAATCCCTAAATTCTATCCCAAAATGATATAAATCCTCAATCTTAGAAATCTCCTACTTCTATGGGCAAATCAGACATAGAGTAAAATTAGTAGTGGTGGTCCAAGAAAGAATTACTCATGTATATTTGGTACAAATTTAAGTCTTTGACTTTAATTTTAGATTCCAAACAGAAATTTTCTTATATTTCTAATTCCAGAATACAATACAGTTACACTTTCACAAGTGTTTAATATCCATCTTCTATTAATGGATTCAAAAACTGTATGTTAAAGTATGGATATGAGTTTAGTATTCTGTGACCAGGATCCACTTAGACTATTCTAAGAACTTTTTAATGTAACTATACCTAAGTCATCAAAAGACTACAACCACATTTTTTAAAATCTATGGCATTTGTATCTTGTTCAAAGTGGTTTTTGTTGGGTTTTATGCCCTAAATAAAACTCTTTACAATCTGATTAGTTATCAATATAAGAAATCTGAATTGATTGATGTTTGCATGAATTTAACGTGCTAATGGTTTAATATGTTTATTACTATTACAAAGAGAATCAGTTAAATCCAGATCATATGTTTATTCACAATTACAGTATCGTCAACACAGTGGAATGTGATTGTGATCATATGAATCAAAAGACTTGGTCCCTGTTTCATCAATGTTATTGGATTTACACTAATGTGATAATCAGTGATGATGTGTACTTACACTTGGAGTAAGTGTTACGTTCTTTCCAGGACATTAGTAAAGTATACTAGTTTTGAATGTATGGAGTATACATTGGACTGGACCGATATTGCGACTAAGTTAACATATTACAAACTTACCGTTATATATATCTTTCCAAGTCAATATCAGTAGTTGATCTTAAGATTAAAAGAATCTAAATCCTGATATGCTTAGGCTCAATTCAGGAGTGCTATTCATGTTCTTTGATTTATTAGTTAAGCCTACTTTTAGGTGAGGGTGATACGTATATTTTGGGAACATGATAGTATGATTGAGTGGGAATCCTGAACATAAATATGGAATCTATAGCTTCTACTGGTGTATAGAAGTCAAGTGATGATTCCCTTCGAGCTTAGAAAATAGAAGTAAATGGATGAGCTCTTGTTTAACTGACTAATTATTAGATCACTAAACACCATTTACAGGTAGCTAAGTGTTTTAAGGGGCAAAATACATTGAGGGGTGAGAACGGTAAAGAAATCCCATCTCGATGTAGATCATCTATATAGAGGATCTTTAAATCACAATAAGATTATAACAATGGTAAAATGAGATAGCATATTGATATCGTGGAACATATAATATGCTCTATATAAGTCTGAGAGTGCAATTCTAAGTTCTAAGAGTCGATTCAACGAAGAATTAATAAATAAGAATTTACTTGGTAAATTTGGTTCACTTGTTGGAAGCTCAGCATATAGATCCATGGTCCCCATTCTAGTTGAGAACATTCTGCTTGTAAGACTCATTAATTGATTCGTGATTGATCAATTATAATTCTGAAGTTAGACTATGTCTAATTTTATGAATTTTCACTAAGCAGGGGTGAAATTGTAAAGAAAAGAGTTTCTAGGTTTATTTATTTATTAATGGACTTTATATGTCTAATTAATAATTAAATTAAATGACAATATTATTTAATAATCTATTTTAGTTATTAAATAATTAGTTTTGGCATTTAAAAGATTAGAATTAGAAAATTGGCGTTTTTGAGAAAATAGAAATAAAACTTGATAAAACTGCAAAATCAAGTGGGGCCCACTATAATACCATGGCCGGCCACTTATTGAGGGTTTTTCAAATTAATATTTTCATTATTTTAATGTCAAATAATTCCTAACCTAAACCTAGTAGTGGCCTATAAATAGAAAGTGATGGCTCAGTCAAATCACATGCTTTCATCATCTTCTTACAGAAATGTCTCTCTTCAGAAAAACTGAGCCTTCCCCACTTTGTATACCTAGCCGAAATCCCTATTCTCTTTTCTTCTTCATCAATTTCGAACCCTAGTGAGAGAGTAAGTGCCCACACGCAGCAAGCACTAAGATCCTGGTAAAATAATTTCCAACAACTGGCCTCAGAGCAATGGTAATTGATTTACTTGCATGAAATTTGGACTTTAAAACGATTGTTTGTTTGTTTTTTGGATGGTATCATGTTGTATTGAGTGTTATTTGATGATTGATTGGTGTTTGTGAATTTTTCGTTAAACATAATTGAATATCTGTTTCTGGAATTATTTTTATTGGATAGTATGGAAAAAATTAAGCAAGTTATTTTTTTACAGAACTCAATTTCGATTTAATTTGAATTAGTTATTTTATTGGTGTCACTGCCCCACGCGCGCGAAAACTGTCCGTACAGCTCGCAATTTTTTCGTTTTTCTTCATTTTTTCATGCTTTTTCATGGAATTAACTTCCGATTTTTCGTGTAGTTCTGTATTTATACTATTACTATTCCTAATTCAATTCTAATTATCATATTAAATTAATTTAATATTTTTTAAATTTAATTCAAGATATTAGTGTAATTTGAATTTAAAAATAGTTAGTATCTATCTTTTTTTTGCTTAATAATCTATCTTATTTTTAAATTTGATTATATCTTATCTTATTTTTAAATTTAAGGTCAGATTTTAAATTTTTAAATTAATTTTTTTTTTAAATATTTTGACCTTATTTAAATTTAAAATAAGATAATTATAATCATATAATTTTAAATAGATGTAAGATATTTTGCTAACTTTTAAATTTTGCTATTTGTTTTATTTAAATTAAATTTAAAATCTCAAAAAGATATTTAATTTATCTTTTCTAATTTTTATTTATAAAATCACATTTAATTTTTAAAAGTAGTTACCAAATTTTGAAATGATATTAAGGTTAGTTGAAACATAATTTTTCAAAATTGTAGGTTCAATTTTAAATATTTTTTTTATATAATTTCGAAATTTTAATAAATATTTCCTTTTATTTTCGAAAATTAAATTTTAATTTTTTTTTATTTTTCGAAAAATAAATTAATATTATTATTTATTTTATTTTTCAAAATAAAATATTTATTTATTTATTTAATTTAATTTAATTATTTTCGAAATTTATTTATTTAAAATTAAATAAATCCTACTTCCAACTATCCAGCTAACCTTGTTCCAGGAGTATATAGTTTTAGCTTGTATGTAAGTTTTCAAAACCTATTATTACTTGATTGCAAATAGCCATGGTTAACTTGTTGACAGATCCAATGATCTGATTTTAACTCATGGCTCCCTTGGTCAAGTTAATAATTTGTAAAAGGTAAATTTTACAATCTTCTTTCATCTGTGTATGACCTAGCAACATGATAGGATCCATCCATGTGTGTACATGTGTGAGCCTATGTGTTTATTTTATTGTATAGATGCATATAGGTTGTTGCTAAATAAAATATCACTTTATGATAGTTTTTATTTAAGGTCCATTTAGTTTTTGGACCTATTCAATTAATAACAGTTATTCATTTTAAGGTTAAATTCCTCTCTTTTGGGCCTTGTGTGAGAGTTGGGAGCCATAGAAGTGGGTACGACATACTGAACCCAGCACCCCCTCACATGAACTACCCCAATTGTGAAGGCCCATTTGCCTGATTTGAATGACTGTACTAGGTTAATTATATTAGTTTGGCCTAATAAAATTGAATTAGCAACATAATTAACTTTTAAAATATATAAAAATTTATTTTTCATTTTAATATTTTAAAGTTAATTTTCAGAAAAACACTTATAGTTTTAGATATTATTTCTAGACAAACTATTTGTATTTTTCTTGTATTTAATTAAATATAGAATTTTAACTAACTAGATTCTTTCTGGAACTTATTTAATTAAATATTCCTATTTAAGTTATAAATTAGTTATATCAACTGATTTTTCTTATCTAACTTAAATTTGAATATTTTATTTAAATTTTAAATGAAGTTAAGGAATCCTAGGCATTAGTTGTTAAAGATTCTTAAGATATTTTTTAAGTTAATATCTTTTCGAATATTAATTTAAAATGGAATATTTTAGATATTTTTTAGGTTAATATCTTTTCGAATATTAACTTAAAAAGATATCTTCAAATTAAGTGGTTATAACTGAATTTTTGATATTTAATTAAATCTAAATTTGAAATTATTTAAGTTTTAGATTTTTTCTATATAACTTAAATTAGATATTTTTCATATTTTTGTTGAAAAGATACTTAGTCAAATAAGATATTTTCTAGATAGTTATTTCTAGACTACTTATTATTTATAATATTTAAATAGGAAAATATTATATTTTGTGAAATTAATTATTTAAATAATAAATTTTGGTACAATTTTATTTAAGAATATCTTTCCTAGTATTAAACTCGAAATTAATAATTAAACCTTCTCTATACTTAATTATTTATTTCTTGAATTTAATACATTTAATTAACTTGAAAAATTTAAATATCTAAGTTGATTTTCATCATGATACTTAAATATTTATTTTTCATGACACTTAATTAAATAAAAAAATTATTTTTTTAGGGTGAAATTTATTTTTCAACCTAAATTTAAATAATTTTCAAAATATATATTTTTCTTTATTTTATTAATCAATTTTAAAAATTGCATTTTATTTATGCAATATTTTTTGAATTTATTTTTTGAAAAATAGATTGAGTTGTAAATTAATTATTTATTTTAATTAATTCTTGGGCCAACTTAAATCAATGATTTTTTCATTTAATTGATTAATTTAAAATAAATGAATTTAAAAATATATATATATTATTAGAAATTGAATTAACTAGTCAAAAGAAAATCTAGATAGGTGATATTTTTGCTTGAAGTATTTCTTTTCTATTTTTATTATTTTTTCGAAAATTGTATAGTTATTATACTTTAATTTTTCGAATACAATAAATATATTCTCAAAAGAAATTTTTAAGTTGCTAATTATTTAATTTAATTCAACTTAAATTAATTTCCTTAATATTAATATTTAAGATTATTACTAAGATGGAAATAATTAATTTAATTTCAATCACCATCTAAGTATAATTTTATAAATATTATATTAAATTCTTATTTTAGAATTTTTAATTCTAAATTTCGAATTTAATGAGAATTTATTTATTAGAATAATAAAGAAAATACATTTTAAAGAATGAGCTTTATTATTATTAAGATATTCAATCTCCATTGTGGGTTTTACATCGCGTTTGTTTTAGTGAGTAATCCTCCCTAATGGAGGAACGTTCATTAGCAATTTCGCACCGTGTAATCTCGAAAGATAAGTAGTTTGTAAGTGTTTTATATGGTATAGATCACCCTAATGGTGGCGACCATATTTGACTAGCAAATTGCGAAACAATAGTAGAAGCTCATAAGATAGAATTGTTGGGTTTTATGCCCTAAATAAAACTCATTTCAATATAATCAGATTTACTTATTAATATAGATCAGAAATAACATTTAATGTTGCATGGTTCACATGATTTATTTCATGATTATATGTACATAATGTATAAATTCATCTGAAACCCTTTTCACATACTTGATCCTGTTTATTGTGCCGTCAACACATTGGAAAGTAAACATGACTATGTGAATAAAGTTTCCTAGATTTATCAGACATAGGGTTTTACTGATATGATAATCTACAACAAGAGTTTACTTGTATTTGGAGAAATACTATGTTCTTTCCAGAACATTGGTTAAAGTAAAGCTCAGGTTGGATGCATGGAGTATGCATCGGAAGGGACCGATATTGAACTTTGACTTAGATTTAATTAAACTTACCGTAAAATCTATTCAAGTCAATATCGCCTAGTTGATCCTAGATCAAATGATCTTAATCCTGTTATGATTAGGCTCAATCTTGAAAGGCTATTCGTGTTCCTTGAATTGTTAGTTAAGCCTACCTTTTGGTCAGGGTGATACGTACTTTTTGGGAACACGGTAGTGCAATTGAGTGGGAGCGCTATCATGAACATGGAATCTATAGCTTCTATCTGGCGAATAGTAAGCAAAGGATGATCTCCTTCGAGCTTGACCAAACGAACATAAATGGTGGAGTACTCATTTCACATTAGCTGAAATATCATTTATACGGGGTCAAGTGTTTTAAGGAATAAATACATTGTAGGGTGTAACGGTAATCTAATCCCTTTACAGTGTAGATCATTCATATAGAGGATCATTGATCACATTAGGATTATAACAATGGATAACTAATGATGTGTCTATATGGTGGAACATATAGAGCATTCTATATACTGAGAGTGCAATTCTAAGTTCTATGCGTGGATTCAACGAAGAATTAATAAGTTAGTGAATTTTAGTGCTAAATTCTTGATCTACTTATTGGAAGCTCGGTTATATAGACCCATGGTCCCCCCACTAGTTGAGATAATATTGCTTGTAAGACTCATGTAATTGGTTTTGATTAATCAATTATAATTCTCAAACTAGACTATGTCTATTTGTGAAATTTTCACTAAGTAAGGGCGAAATTGTAAAGAAAGAGTTTATAGGGGCATATTTGTTAATTATGATACTTTGTATGGTTCAATTAATAAATATGATAAATGACAATATTATTTAATAATTATTTATAGTTATTAAATAGTTAGAATTGGCATTTAAATGATTGAATTAGGAAATTGGCATTTTTGAGAAAATCAGATACAAAAGGTGTTAAAATTGCAAAAAGTGAGGCCCAAATCCACTAGTATAGGGCCAGCCACTTTTGTAGGAAATTTTAAATTGATTTTTTCATTATTTTAATGCCATATAATTCAAATCTAACCCTAGTGGAATGCTATAAATAGATAGTGAAGGCTTCAGGAAAAACACTTCTTCTGATTCAGAAAAACTGAGCCTTCTCTCTCCCTATCTTTAGCTGACCACTCTCTCTCTTCTTCCTTGATAATTTCGAAATCCTTAGTGTATGAGTAGTGCCCACACACATCAAGTGATACCTCAATCATAGTGAGGAAGATTGTGAAAAAAGATCATCAGCAAAGGAGTTTCAGCATCAAAGATTCAGAGAAAGAGATCCAGGTTCAGATATTGATAATGCTCTGCTACAGAAAGGAAGCAAGGGCTAGATATCTGAACGGAAGGAGTCATTATATTCCGCTGCACCCAATGTAAGGTTTTCTAAACTTGATATGTGTTTAATTTGTCGTTTTAGAAAGTTCTTATTTAGGATGTTAATAAACATACTTGTGAGTAGATCTAAGATCCTGGTAAAATAATTTCCAACAAGAGTAGCCTTGACTCTCGCGTAAACGGGACAACGCTGGATTCCAATCTTGATCGAATAAAAGGTTGCTAGAATGTTTAACATTTTAGATGAGCTGACAACTCTATTCAATGGATGGTTGCTTTGACTCTCGCCTAAACGGGACACTGATATCAGTTTGTTGAAAAACCTTGGAAATTATTTAGGGTTGAATTTTTTTTTTAAGTATTTTCTCATATCATTCCTAATTGCTATGTGCTTATAATTTCTGAATTGATTTTTTGTTAAACCATTATTAATTTCTATTTGTTCATTTCTATTATTTTGTAGTATCCTGTATTATCAAAATGAATCCCATGTTATCACTGTTGACTGAAAACAAGCTGAATGGATCTAACTTTAATAAGTGGAATGAGAACATTAATATTGCTCTCATAGGAGAAAGTGCCTTGTTTGTTTTAACTGAGCCGTCGCCTGAAGTGCCTGGAGACAATGCTTCCAAAGCTGTGAAAGAAAAGTATGAGTGTTGGCAGAAAGCAAATGACAAAGCTCTATACTTTATGCTTTCTAGCATGGTTGACACCCTCAAAACTCAGTTTTCTAAAACCGAGAAGGCAGCTAAAGTTATGACGAAGTTAAATGAGCTATTCGGTAAGGCATCACTTCAGTCACGCTTTGACGCGACTAAGAAGTACATTAATGCACGGATGGAACCTCATCAAAACGTGTGTGACCTTGTTCTCCTAATGTCAAGTTATTTCCAAGAAGCCCAGGATCATGGTGCTGAAATGGACAGTGCTACTCAAGTAAGTCTTATCTTGAATAGCCTGACTCCAGCATTTCTACCATACACATCAAATTATGTCATGAATAAGAAGGAAATTGACTTTCATGAATTAGCCAATGACCTTCAAACTTATGAAAATTTGATTGGAGGACCCAAGAAGAAAGGGAGTAAACCTCAAAATCCTGGGAATTGTAATGGGACGATGAAACCTGAAGCAAATGTTGCCTCTGTTTCGAAGCCATAATCGAAGAAGGAGTGGAAGAACACCAAGAAGCGAACAAAAGCCATGAAGAATAAAAAGGCTGCTCCGTCTGGTGATGCTATACTTAAAGGAAAGTGTTTCTACTGCAATGAAAAGGTCATTGGAAACCCCAATGTCCTAAACTTCTTGCAAAGAAACAAGGTATTTCTATTTATAAACTTTAAGAGTTTTAGTGAATTGTTATCCAATTGGATTTATGATTCTGGACTAACTTTGTTTATTTGTTTTCTTCTTCTTATAGGCCAAGCTACTTGAACTCAGATGAGTTGGATCAGAAAGCTGGACCAAAGGGTGAAATCGTCCAGATGAAGATGAAGCTCTTCAAATTTTTTTGAATTAATTGTTTTAGTTTAAAGACAATTTGGATTTCAAATTTTAGTTAGGGATATTTATCCCTGTTTTTCTCATATTGTTGCAATACATTTTTTTTTATTATTAATAAAGTTTCTTTATTTTTTCGAAATTCAATATTGCAATTTCTGAGATTGAGCTTCATTTATTTATCTTCATCAATTATTACCACATTATATTTATATGTTTGTATGTGTAAGTGTTTTTATTATTGATGCAAATTCTATAATATTTACAACTCTTCATAGAGTTATATTAAATAAACACTAGAAACTATTTCTATGTTTATTAATAATTGTTCATTCTAATACAATTATTAAGAATTTGTTTAATAAAAGAATCTTTTGATCTGATAGGGGTGGAGAAAAGTTAAGAAAACTATGCAGTTCAACGATCTTTTATATCTAATTAACTCTGGATAGTATTCAACTCCATATAAACTCTGTCACACTAAGAGAATCATGATCTTTACAACCTTTAGGGGTGGATCATAATCTCTATATACTTAGGGGTGGAGGTTATCCACAAGTACCCTGTATGTATATTCTTAGGGGTGGAGTCTATTCCACAATTCCCTATGTGACACATATTTTCTTTGAACATGGAAGTAATATAATGAGTTAGCTATTATCAATATAAATTCTTGATCTTGATTGTATGTTCCATTTTGATTTTACTGTTGTAAGTAAAAGTTTGATACCTATGAAAGTTCTCTGTTAAAGTTTCACACTACCTTAATTGGGTGGGAGAATTTTAAAATTCTATACCCATCTTCATTAGGTTGATACTTGTGATAGGTACTTAAGAACACTACTGAAAAGCAAATCTAACCATTCACATGGATAGGAATTGCTTATCAGAATTATGAGAATAAGATAAAGAACTCTAGTTCAGTCCATTTGAATGACTTGAACCTAGAATTCTTAATCCTCATAAAATTTTATGGTATCTTAATTTTCATTACTTTATCTCTGGCATGTATTTTCACTTCAAGTACTAGTCTGCTAATTTGATGACTTAGTCTTAACTTAAAGTTTTCAGACTAATACAAAAGTCACAACTAGGTTACTCTCTAAACAATCAGAGGTTAAAAGTATTATTTAACCAGACATCTACTATTGAGTGGGAGCAATCTGAGATGTAATCAAATAAGGAACATTAGAAGATATTCAAGAAAGATTTATGAAAGTGATCTATATGTTAGATATTAAGGAACTGTGTATCAGTTGTCCTTGTATCTCACCATCTAATTTCGAAATTCATAAGATGGTACTTACTTTGGGGGTGGAGGAATTATTCTATAATAATTCAAGCTCTACCAGAGAAGAATTATAACTTTGTCTATTCGAAAATACCAGAAAGTTATATTGCTGAAGAAAAGTCTACACTGTATTATCTCAATTCCATATTTTAAAATATGAGAGATATGTCTTCTGTTAATTCAGATGTACTTTTAAAACAGTAAAGATTTCAGTATCCCTTGATGAGTAAAGCATATAGTAAAGGATGTTTCCAGAAGTTTGGGTGGATTCAAATATACTACACTTGATCTGAAGATCAAGATATCAGATTGACCTATTTGCACAGTTTGTTTTATATTAGTGCAAGTGGGAGTTTGTTGGGTTTTATGCCCTAAATAAAACTCTTTACAATCTGATTAGTTATCAATATAAGAAATTTGAAGTGATTGATGTTTGCATGAATTTAACATGCTAATGGTTTAATATGTTTATTACTATTATACACAGAATAAGTTAAATCCAGATCATATGTTTATTCACAATTACAGTATCGTCAACACAGTGGAATGTGATTGTGATCATATGAATCAAAAGACTTGGTCCCTGTTTCATCAGTGTTATTGGATTTACACTAATGTGATAATCAGCGATGATGTGTACTTACACTTGGAGTAAGTGTTATGTTCTTTCCAGGACATTAGTAAAGTATACTAGTTTCGAATGTATGGAGTATACATTGGACTGGACCGATATTGCGACTAAGTTAACATATTACAAACTTACCGTTATATATATCTTTCCAAGTCAATATCAGTAGTTGATCTTAAGATTAAAAGAATCTAAATCCTGATATGCTTAGGCTCAACTCAGGAGTGCTATTCATGTTCTTTGATTTATTAGTTAAGCCTACTTTTAGGTCAGGGTGATACGTATATTTTGGGAACATGATAGTATGATTGAGTGGGAGTGCTGAACATAAATATGGAATCTATAGCTTCTACTGGTGTATAGAAGTCAAGTGATGATTCCCTTCGAGCTTAGCAAATAGAAGTAAATGGATGAGCTCTTGTTTAAATGACTAATTATTAGATCACTAAACACCATTTACAGGTAGCTAAGTGTTTTAAGGGGCAAAATACATTGAGGGGTGAGAACGGTAAAGAAATCCCATCTTGATGTAGATCATCTATATAGAGGATCTTTAAATCACAATAAGATTATAACAATGGTTAAATGAGATAGCATATTGATATCGTGGAACATATAATATGCTCTATATAAGTCTGAGAGTGCAATCCTAAGTTCTAAGAGTGGATTCAACGAAGAATTAATAAGTAGGAATTTACTTGGTAAATTTGGTTCACTTATTGGAAGCTCAGCATATAGATTCATGGTCCCCATTCTAGTTGAGAACATTCTGCTTGTAAGACTCATTAATTGATTCGTGATTGATCAATTATAATTCTAAAGTTAGACTATGTCTAATTTTATGAATTTTCACTAAGGAGGGGTGAAATTGTAAAGAAAAGAATTTCTAGGTTTATTTATTTATTAATGGACTTTATATGTCTAATTAATAATTAAATTAAATGACAATATTATTTAATAATCTATTTTAGTTATTAAATAATTATTTTTGGCATTTAAAAGGTTAGAATTGGAAAATTGGCGTGTTTGAGAAAATAGAAATAAAATTTGATAAAACTGCAAAATCAAGTGGGGCCCACTATAACACCATGGCCGGCCACTTATTGAGGGTTTTTCAAATTAATATTTTCATTATTTCAATGCCAAATAATTCCTAACCTAAACCTAGTAGTTGCCTATAAATATAAAGTGATGGCTCAGTCAAATCAAAAAAGTTTTCACAAGCCTTTTGGACAGAAATTTCTCTCTTCAGAAAAACTGAGCCTATCCCACTTTCTATACCTGGCCGAAATCCCGCTTCTCTTTTCCCTTCATCAATTTCGAACCCTAGTGAAAGAGTAAGTGCCCACACACAACAAGCAGTAACTCAATCATAGATTGGAAGACTGTGAAGGATCAAACTTGAAGAAGAAGGACATTCGGGCTCAGATCTTGATTATACTCTGCTACAGAAAGGATACAAGGGTTAGAGATCTGAGTGAAAGGAGACATTAATTCCGCTGCATCAATGTAAGGTTTTCTTAAATTTATATGTGTTTAATTTATCGTTTTAGAAAGTTCATATTTAGGGTGTTTAAACAACAAACTTGTGAGTAGATCTAAGATCCTGGTAAAATAAATTCCAACAGTTTTGACAAGATCATTCTCTGCAAAGAGTTAATATGCCTATATCCACAGAAAGTAAGTTCATCTCATTCGCAGATGGATGTACATTCAGGGGTGGATATGAGTTTTTCGTTGTATTCTTAAAACGATCACTCTAGATTTTACCTTATGCAATTGTGATTAACCATTAAGGTAAGTGGTTAAAGATCTTGCGAACTGATAGGGGTGGAGAAATAGTTAGTAGATATGCAGTTCAAAGATCATTAAATTGATTTTTGAATTATATCCAAACTTACCTCCCCAGAAATTTCGTTTTGCATATTGATGATTAGTTACTAGTCGTTGCCTAAGTCCTTCTATGGTAATACAATTTTAGAATGATGCAATGGTTGTATACTTAATGTAAATCATTACTAGATTCACGGATGACCTAATCGAATTCTTAAGAAAATCTAGAACTGCTAACCATGGTTTGCATCTTTGTTAGCTATTCTAAGTGATTAGGGGTGAACCATCCCATAGTCAATAGATAAGAAAGTGTTTGTTTAAACAAATATAACTTTTCTAAGAAAAATGACTAAGTCTGAAAATAAAGTAGCAATTAAAGGAGATATTTTTTCTTGATTCCAAAAGTGTTCTATCATCTTATTTGACATATGATGATCCTAATGCCTCTGTTGTCTTGTCACAACCGAAGAGGTCAATACCATTTAGTTTTCTTAGACATAATTCACGGTACCTTGTCGTAGTGGGAGAGTTTCAAGGAACTTCACTTCTTATGACTTGGAAGACACTAGTGATTAAAATCCATTGTGAGTTTAAACAAGTAATGGATTGTCAAGATAAGAAACTAAGAAGAAAAGCCAATAGAACTATGGTTTGATCCATTAACACGGAATAACCTAAAGTTTTCTATTACAAGGACAAGAAAGGAAATTTTCGTTAATAAGTCTATTCAATTGACTTAACAAAACTTCCTATTCCTAGTATTATATGTTCGAGTTTATCTAAACCTATGGCTTGTGGTATACCTGGTAATTACTTACTCTAGTGCAAGCAGCTTACTTAAGTAAGATGCTGAAGCATTTTATTTCTAATGGCAATCTATAGAAGCTTCTCGACTTCTTGTTAGGCTAAAATTAGTCTAAGTTTCGGGTCATATTTTCGGTTAATCTTCACTCTTTGTTTCTAGTTTTAGGGCTATATTACGCTTGATTCTTTGGTTTCAGGTCCTCGTGCATTTAAAGAAAGTATGTTCAAGAATTGAGGAAAAGTTGTGAAAGAATCGAGAAGAAAATCCAAGATTGGTGTCGCTGCCTATTCCAGTCGCGACGGGGAATTTGCCAGTCGCGACGGGAACTGGCAGAGAGATTTTCAAGGAGTCAAAGTTTACTCCCGTCGCGACGGGGAACATGCCAGTCGCGACGGGAACTGGCAAAGAGGATCTCGAAGTTTCAAAGTTTAATCCCGTCGCGACGGGAGCTTTGCCAGTCGCGACGGGGACCCCAGTGACGGGATTTTTGGGCAGTTTCGTAATTTCACAAATTTTTAAGTTGAGACTTGGTTTAAATAGTGAGAATTCTTGAAAATTAGGGATCATTCAGAATTAGAACCCTAGAAACAAAGAAGGAGGCTAGAAGAACGGCTTGTGGCGACCCGGATCAATTGCTTCAACTAGTTCTTTCTCTTCTCTTTAATTTTTCTATGCTATTTTCTGTTTCAATGTTAATTATGGATTTGATTATGGATGTTTTGAACTAAACTCCTGTTTAAGGAGAATGATGAATGTTGTTTAAGTTTTTCCTAGTTAATGAATAATTGCCATTCCTCCATCTTGATTGTGAACACTATTCATATTTGTGTTTAATTTCCATGTGCAAGATTGATCACCTTTTACATGTTTTATGATCTCAATTCGAAATCTGAAAAGTGAGAATTGAGAATGCTAAAATTTGATAGTCTAGGTTTTGATGTGAAACGAAAGTATTTACATAGCCTTTGTGACATTTTGATTATTGCTTAATGCTGATTTCATGTTAGTTTAATTAAGAGATTAATTAGAGAGCATGAGATTTAGAACCTAAAAGATTTGAAAAGAGCTAGGTTAATTTATAATCTGTCATTCACTTCAAGAGAAGGATAGCAATTAGACATTAACATTGGTAACTTAACAACAGGATTCGTCTCCCTATTCTCTCATCTTGATTAATATTCACTTGTTTCTTTAAGTTTCTTGAATTTCTTTCTTCCTTTTTCAATCATAAATACTTTTGATTTTCCAAATAGAATTATAAGTATAGTTTAGTAGTAATTAATCCAATTCCCTGTGGTTCGACCTCACTTGCGTGAGTATACTACTTGATTGCGTGCACTTGCGTATTGTTCTTAATTTCCGTAACACTTCTTTGCATAGATTTTATTTATCTAAGGAAAAGTCTCAACTATTCCAGAAAAGATAAAGCCATGAAAGAATTCTTTAAATCAACAGTGAGAGGTCTCAGATATGCTTTAGTATGTCTTAGACCAGACACCTGCTGTTGAGTGGGAGTAATGAGTAGGTATCAGATTAATCCAGGAGAAGAACATTGGAAGACAATCAAGTAAATCTTAAGATTAAGAAGAGGAACTATATGTTATTCTATAAGGATGTGTTTAAAACTCTTAGACTACACCATATCAGATTTCGAGACTTGCCTTTGTGATATTGGAGAAGTGTAAAAACCTATCTGAAATCTCTAGGTCTACAAGAGAGAGACTGAATGTTAAAGTTGCAGGAAAGGTACTTATTCAGTTTAAGGAAAGTTCTATACACTTGTGGCACCGTTCCAACTTGTCTTAACTACTAGTGTTATTTCCTGAATAACCAAAAAGTAGTTGCCAAAAGTACAGAATCCAATATCCCAAGAGAGTAGACATATAGAGAGGAATTTCACATTATCTAGGATTTTGTGATTAAGGAAGAGACTAAAAGGTTGTGGTTAATTCAACATGTCAAATCCTATTACGAGGAGTATACTACTACTACACTTGATTTGTATATCAAGGTATTGAGATTATTTGAAATGCACATTTTGTTTTATATTAGTGCAAATGGGAGTTTGTTGGGTTTTGTGCCCTAAATAAAACTCATTTCAATATAATCAGATTTACATATTAATAAAGATCAAAAATAACATTTAATGTTGCATGGTTCACATGATTTATTTCATGATTATTTACATAATATATGAATTCTATTTAAGTCCAGAACATATCAATTTGTTAATGATTATAGTGTTGTCAACACAGTGGACTATAATCTTAATTATATGTTCAAAAGTTTATTCCCTGATTTGTCAGTTCACTGGATTTAGACTGAGATGATAATCAACGATAGGTATTCTTACACCTTGGATAAATGTTATGTCCTTTCCAGGGCATTGGCAAAGTTTACCAGCATCGGATGTATGGAGTATACATCGAAAGGGGCCGATATTGAACTTTGATTAGATATATTAAATTTACCGTATTATCAATTCAATTCAATATCACCTGTTGATCCTAGATCAAATGATCTTAATCCTGATATGTTTAGGTTCGATCTCAAGAGTATTATACATGTTCTTTGATTTGTTAGTTAAGCCTACTTTTGGGTCAGGGTGATACGTACATTTTGGGAACATGATAGTGCAATTGAGTGGGATCGCTAACATAAATATGGAATCTATAGCTTATATCTAACAAATAGAAAGTAAAGGATGATTTCCTTCGAGCTTGACCAAACGAAAATAAATGATGGAGTACTCATTTCACTTAGCTGAAATATCATTTATAGAGGGTTAAGTGTTTTAACTATAAAATACAATGTAGGGTGTTACGGTAATCTAAACCCTTTATAGTGTAGATCATCTATATAGAGGATCATTGATCAAATTAGGATTATAACAATGGATAACTAATGACGTATCTATATCGTGGAACATATAGAGCGTTCTATATACTGAGAGTGCAATTCTAAGTTCTATGCGTGGATTCAACGAAGAATTAATAAGTTAGTGAATTTAAGATATAAATTCTTGTTCTGCTTATTGGAAGCTCGGATATATAGACCCATGGTCCCCCTACTAGTTGAGACCATACTGCTTGTAAGACTCATTTAGTTGATTTTGATTAATCAATTATAATTCTAAAATTAGACTATGTCTAGTTTATGAATTTTCACTATGTTATGGCTTGATTGTGAAGAAATAGTGTTTCGGGGTTTATTTGTTAATTAATAGACTTTATGGAGTCTAATTAATAAATATTATAAATGACAATTTTATTTGATAGTTATTTTAATTATAAAATAGTATAGTTTGGCATTTATAAGGTTGAATTGGAAAAATATGGTATTATTGAAAAGAAGAATAAGTGGTTGAAATAAAGTGGCAAAATTGTAACTAGAGATTGGCTCACTGCAGTGTACGGCCTAGAGTGAATTATTGCCCAATATTTTATTCTTTTTTAATCCATTTAATTCAACCCTAACCCTAAAATCCTAGATGAGACATCTTCCTTCTTCTTTCTTCTTCAATTCGAAACACCAAGCCTTTCTTCACACTTAATATTTTCAGCCATTAGTGAATGAGTGAGTGTCCACACACATCAAGTGGTATCTCAATCATAGTGTGTAAGACTGTAGGAGATTCCAATCAATAAGAAGGAGATTCAGCATCAAAGGAAGGAGAGAAAGAGATCTAAGTTAAGATCTTAGTGATGCTCTGCTACAGAAAGAAATCAAGGGCTAGAGATCTGAACGAAATGAGTCATTATATTCCGCTGCACCCAATGTTTATATGTGTTTATTTCATTGTTCTAGAATTCATATTAGGATGTTAATGAAACATACTTGTTAGTAAATCTAGATCCTGGTAAAATAATATCCAACAAGTTAAGGCTACTTTTAGGTCAGGGTGATACGTACATTTTGGGAACTTGATAGTATAATTGAGTAGGAGCGCTAACATAAATATGGAATCTATAACTTCTATAGGAATTTAGAAGTGAAACGATGATATCCTTCGCGCTTTGCTAAACAGAGATAAATGGTTGAGATCTCATTTCACTTCGCTGAAATATCATTTATACAGAGCTAAGTGTTTTAAGGATAAAATACATTGAAGGTGTAACGGTAGTTGATCAAATTAGGATTATAACAATGGATAATTAATAGCGTGTCTATATCGTGGAACATATCGAGCATTCTGTATGACTGAGAGTGCAATTCCAAGTTCTAAGAGTGAATTCAATAAGGAACTAATAAGTTAGGGAATTGACTTGGTAAATTAGGTTCGGCTTATTGGAAGCTCGGTTATATAGGCCCATGGTTGTTGGGTTTTGTATCATAAATAAAACCCATTTCACTATAATACAATTTACTTATTAATAAAGATCAGAAATAACATTTTTGTTGCATGGTTCACATGATTTATTTTATGATTATATATATAATGTATGAATTCTATTTAAGTCCAGAACATATGAACATGTTAATGATTATAGTGTTGTCAGCACAGTGGAATATAATCTTAATTATATGTTCGAAAGTTTATTCCCTGATTTGACAGAACAATTGAGTTAGACTGACATGGTATAATCAGCGATAGGTATTCTTACACCTTAGAAAAGTGTTATGTCCTTTCCAGGACATTGGCAAAGTTTACCAGTATCGGATGTATGGAGTATACATCGGAAGGGACCGATATTGAACTTTGATTAGATATATTAAAATTTACCGTAATATCTATTCAATTCAATACCACCTGTTGATCCTAGATCAAATGATCTTAATCCTGATATGATTAGGTTCAATCTCAAGAGTGTTATTCGTGTTCTTTGATTTGTTAGTTAAGCCTACTTTTGGGTCAGGGTGATACATATATTTTGGGAGCACGGTAGTGCAATTGAGTGGGAGCGCTAATAAAAATATGGAATCTATAGCTTCTATCTGGCGAATAGAAAGTAAAGGATGATTTCCTTCGAGCTTAACCAAACGAAAATAAAGGGTGGACTACTCATTTCACTTAGTTGAAATATCATTTATACAGGGTTAGGTGTTTTAAGGATAAAATACATTGTAGGGTATTACGGTAATTTAATCCCTTTACAGTGTAAATCATCTATATAGAGGATCATTGATCAAATTAGGATGATAACAATGGATAACTAATGACGTGTCTATATCACGAAACATATAAAGCGTTCTATATGACTGAGAGTGCAATTGCAAGTTCTAAGTGTGGATTCAATAAGGAATTAATAAGTTAGGGAATTTACTTGGTAAATTCGGTTCGACTTATTGGAAACTCGGTTATATAGACCCATGGCCCCCATACTAGTTGAGACCATACTGCTTGTAAGACTCAGTTAATTGATTTTGATTAATCAATTATAATTATAAAGTTAGACTAGACTAAGTTAATTTATTTTGATAAATCAATTATAATTCTAAAGTTAGACTATGTCTACTTTATGAATTTTCACTAAGCAAGGACGAAATTGTGAAGAAAAGAGATTCTATGTTTATTTATTAATTAAGATACTTTATATGTCTAAATTAATAAATATATTAAATGGCAATATTATTTAATAATTATTTTTAAGTTATTAAATAATTAGAATTGGCATTTAAATGGTTAAATTGGAAAATTGGCATTTTTGAGAAAATGGGAATGAGAAATAACAAAATGGGAAAGTTGCAAAGTGAGGCCCAATTTCCTTTAATGGCCGCCAACTATGCAAAGCCCTTTACAATTTTATTTTTTTTATTATTTTAATCCTTCAGAGAAAAGCTTTGCCGGCCCTCTCTCTCTTTTCCTCTCTAAAATTTCGAAATGCCCTTGAGTGATAGAGTAGTGCCCACACACATCAAGCGGTACCTCAATCATAGTATGTAAGACTGTGGAAAATCATCATCAAAGAAGTAGAGAAATAGATCCAGATTCAGATCTTGATAATGCTCTGCTATAGAAAGGAATCAAGGGCTAGAGATCTGAATGGAAGGAGTCATTATATTCCGCTGCACCCAATGTAAGGTTTTCTTAAACTCTTATGTGTTTATTTCATTGTTTTAGAATTCATATTAGGATGTTAATGAAACATACTTGGTAGTAAATCTAGATCCTGGTAAAATATTTCCAACAACTGGCACCGGAGCTATAGTAATGATTTACTTTCATGAAATATGAATTAGAACAATGATATGTGTTAATTTGGATGGTTTCATGTTGATCTATGTGTTGTATTGATGATTGATTGATGTTTGTGAAATTCTGGGAAAAATAATTGAATTTTCGTTTTTGGAATTATTTTTATTGGATAGTATGGAAAAAATTAAGCAATTCACTTTTTTACAGAACTCAATTTCAATTTTATTTGAATTAGTTATGATTTTTTGAAGTTTTGAAAAAATCGGGGGTGGTGACACACCTTTTGCCCGTGGCTGGCTGCTGGCAGCACCCTTTGTGCGCCCAAGCAGCCCGTTGCGCCCAAGGATGTGCACCAGGATGGTGTGCTTTGAGTACCGTCCGTACAGCTCAAATTTTTTTTTCGTTTTTATTCGATTTTTCATGCTATTTCATGGAATTAACTTCTGATTTTTTGTGTTGTTTTGTATTTTGATTTTTACTTTTTATATTTGAAATCTAATTATCAGAAATAAATTAATTTGATTTTTTAAAATTAATTTTAGATATTAGTGTAATTTGATTTTGAAAATAGGTAAAAATCAATTTTTGCTTACCTTTTTTCTTATTTTTTTAAAATTTGATTATTTTATGTTAATTATAAATTTAAGGTCAGATATTAAATTCCTTTTATAAAAAAAATATTCTATTTTAAGTACTTTGACCTTATTTAGATTTAAAATAAGATTATACTATAATCATGGTATTTTAAAAGGAAATAATATATTTTTGCTAACTTTTAAATTTTGTTATTTTTCCTTAAATTAAATTATAAAATCAGAAAAGGGTATGTATTTATCATTTAATTTTATTGAATATTTAATTTCTAAAATAACATGAAAATTTAAAAGGTGGTTAGCAATTTTTTGAAATGATATTTAGGTTAGTAGAAACTTAATTTTTCAAAAATTGTAAGTTTAATTTTAAATACTATTTTATTTTACTTAAAACTGAAAATATATTTTTTATTTATTTATTATTTTCGAAATTAATATTTTAAATTAAATAAATCCTACATCCAACTATCCAATCTAACTTATTGCTGGAGTATGTGTTTCAGATTATTTGTAAGTTTTTCTAAAACCTATTATTGCTTCATCTAAATTGCCATGGTTAACTTGTTGACATATCCAATGATCTGATTTTAACCCATGGTTCAATTGTCAATAGGTCAAGTAAATAATTTGTAACAGGTAAATTTTACATTCTTCTTTCATCTATGTATGACTTAGTAACATGATAGGATCCATCATAATTTGTATGCCTGTGTGAGCCTATATGTTTATTTTATTATAGATGCATATAGGTTGTTGCTAAATAAAATATCACACTATGATAGATTTTATTTAGGCCCATTTAGGTTTTGCACCTATTCAGTTAATAACAGTTGTTCATTTTAAGGTTAAATTCTTCTCTTTTGGGCATTGTGTGAGAGTTGGGGGCCAATAGAAGTGGGTACGACCTACTGAACCCAGCTCCCCCTCACATGAACTACCCCAACTGTGAAGGCCCATTTGCCGGATTTGGATAACTGTACTAGGTTAATTAAATTAGTTTAACCTAATAAAATTGATTAGCAACATAATTAATTTTAAAGTTTTTTTTGAAATTACTTTAAGAAAAACACACTTAGTTTAATGAATTAATTTCTAGATAAACTATTTGTGTTTTTCTTGTATTTAATTAAATAAAGAATTTTAACTAACTAGATTCTTTCTGAAACTTACTCTAATTATTTCATTAAATATTCATATTTAAGTTATAAATTAGTTATTTCTAACTAGTTTTCCTTATTAACATAAATTTGAGTATCTTTGAATTTAATATTAAGTTGAGGAATTTTAGGAATTGTTTAATGAAGATTCTTAAGATATTTTTTTTAAGTTGATTTTAAACTTAAAAATGGAATATTCTTAAATTAAGTAGTTACCACTTAATTTTGATATTTAATTAAATTTTATTTGGAAAACTTTTAAGTTGGTTATTATAGATTCTTTCTATAACAACTTAAATTAGATATTTTCCAAATCTTAAAAAGATACTTAGTTAAATGATATATATTGTAGATAGTTATTTCTATACTAGTTATTATTTCTAATATTAAATAGGAAAATATTATGGATTGTGAAATTAATTGTTTAATAATTAATTTTGGTACAATCTAAGTTTAGTATATTTTCCTAGTATTAAACTAGAATTAATAATTAAGTTTTCTCTATACTTAATTATTTTTTTCTTGAATTTAATACATTTAATTAAATTGAAAATTTGAATATCTAAGTTGATTTTCATCATGATACTTATTTATTTTTATTTTCATGTTATTTAATTAAAGTTGACTCCTTCACTTAGCTGAAATATCATTTATACACGGTTAAGTGTTTTAAGGATAAAATACATTGTAGGGTATTACGGTAATTTAATCCCTTTACAGTGTAAATCATCTATATAGAGGATCATTGATCAAATTAGGATTATAACAATGGATAAGTAATGACGTGTCTGTATCACGGAACATATAGAGTGTTCTATATGACTGAGAGTGCAATTCCAAGTTCTAAGAGTGGATTCAATAAGGAATTAATAAGTTAGGGAATTTACTTGGTAAATTCAGTTCGACTTATTGGAAGCTCGGTTATATAGACCCATGGTTCCCATACTAGTTGAGACCATACTGCTTGTAAGACTCAGTTAATTGATTTTGATTAATCAATTATAATTCTAAAGTTAGACTATGTCTACTTTATGAATTTTCACTAAGCAAGGGCGAAATTGTAAGAAAAGAGATTCTATGTTTATTTATTAATTAAGATACTTTATATGTCTAAATTAATAAATATATTAAATGGCAATATTATTTAATAATTATTTTTAAGTTATTAAATAATTAGAATTGGTATTTAAATGGTTAAATTGGAAAATTGGCATTTTTGAGAAAATAAGAATGAGAAATAACAAAATGGGAAAGTTGCAAAGTGAGGCCCAATTTCCTTAAATGGCCGCCCACTATGCAAAGCCCTTTACCATTTTATTTTTTCATTATTTTAATGTCATACAATTCTAACCTAAACCTAGAGGGCATTCTATAAATAGAAAGTGTTGGCTTCAGGAAACTCATGACTTTACATTGTTTCCTTCAGAGAAAAGCTTTGCCGCCCCTCTCTCTCTTTTCCTCTCTAAAATTTCGAAATTCCCTTGAGTGATAGAGTAGTGACCACACACATCATGTGGTACCTCAATCATAGTATGTAAAACTGTGGAAAATCAGCATAAAAGAAGGAGAGAAAGAGATCCAGATTCAGATCTTGATAATGCTCTGCTATAGAAAGGAATCAAGGGCTAGAGATCTGAATGGAAGGAGTCATTATATACCGCTGCACCCAATGTAAGGTTTTCTTAAACTCTTATGAGTTTATTTCATTGTTTTAGAATTCATATTAGGATGTTAATGAAACATACTTGGTAGTAAATCTAGATCCTGGTAAAATATGTTAGCCCAAGATATGTTTCCAAGAGGGGGGGTGAATTGGAAATTTAAACTAATTTCGGAAAATTAAAACTTTTAACACTAAATTATGCAATTAGTCAATTAATCAAGTAAAAGCAAGTAGTATGGCAATCAATATATTAAGACAAATAATTAAACTTGTAAAGTAAAGAGTTTAAGGATTAGAAAATGCAAACTCTCGATTTTTACAAGGTTCGGTAGAACTATGCCACCTACGTCCTTGGTCTTCAAAGCTATGGACCTAGCTTTGAGTTCCAATATCGAGCCAAGTTAACGGGCTTGACTAACCCTTACAACCGGGAAATTTTCACCAAGGTATTTCCAAACCTCTTACAATAGTTTCGCACCCCCGAGGACTATTAACCTCTTTCTCGGATTGTTAAAGTGCCAATCTCACTATTTCCGGGTTGTTTACAAAACCGGTGCCAACCTCACCTCAATCACAATATGGAAATGTGTTTGATATACAAGCTAAAATCACTCTAGAAATATGATGATACAATGGAAACCTAGAGTGAAAAGCAAGCACACTTAAGATGAATAAAATCAAATTTTGGCTCAAAGTGTGTGAAATGTGTTGGTTTGGATTTCAAACTTAGAAGCTCCTTAATCTCACTTAGATAGGTTAGATATATGTAATAAATGCTCAACCAACTTATTTTTTGAAAGAAAAATCGAGTTTATATAGTGTTTGATGAAAAACTAGCCGTTTATAGCCGTTAGCACGTTTCCCGAGGTGGGGTCAGCCATGAACCGGAAGTCCGGATGGGAACCGGAATTCCGGATTGATTGCAACCGGAATTCGGTTGCCATCCGAATTCGGATGACCGACCGATGGCAAAAGTGCCAATTTTCGGGACTTAAACGCGCATAACTTCTTACTCGATTATCCGATTTCAGAAATTCCAACTTTGTTCTCTTAGTTAAACAAAATGTAATTTAGAAATTCAATCAAAAAATTTTTTGAACTATCGTGTGAGAAAACTTGTTGCACAAGTTAGTGAATGGGCCAAAATTCAAATTTATAAAAACTTAGTGTGCTATGCAAATCACTTTAACAAGACTAAATTAGATTTATACCATTTAATTTTGAGTAGTCTTGATGTGGATGAGCCTCCTAGCTTGATTTGCATGTTTTTGATCCCAAGTTGATTTTTCCCGAGAGTTGACCTTGACTTTGACTTTGACTTTGACTTTCGGGTTGACTTTTTGACTTTGGGATTTTGAAGACCTCTTTTGAATAGGGTCTTGAGTTGTTGATCCCTTGATGAATCTTTTGCTCTTGATATGCTTGTTGAGTCCATTTAGTGTTGCTTTTAAAAGTTTGGTAAAAATACCAAAATATTTATTTTCTCTTTTAAATTTGCTACAAAATCAATAAATCATTAGTAACAAATAATAATCAAATATTTGCTAATCATCAAAACAAGGAGATCGAAAAGTTTGAGTTAACAATCTCCCCCTTTTTGATGATATCAAATATTTGATTATTTTGAAAGGGAAAGAAAAAATTTAAGTAAAGTAAGTTGGATTAGCTCCCCCTTAATGTGTGCAAGAAAAAAAAAAATTTACCTTTTAATTTTACCTTGCATGAATTTGTAAACTCCCCCTCAATTTTTACTTATGATAAAAGAATTAGATACCAAAAAAAAAATTTGAGGTGATGCCAAAAAAATAATCAATAGTTGTTCTCCCCCTTTTGAATCATCAAAAAGGGTGGCAAGGAATTCACAAAATATAAAAGAAAAGAGAAAAAAAATAATAAAAATAAAAACAAAGCAACAATCCAATGCATTAAAAAAAACATAACATCCAAAATAACATTCAACACACCAAACAAACAACAAATAAAAAAAAAAAAAACTAACACAAAGTCAAGAGGCATGAAGCCTTTGCACACAACCAAAAAAAAATAAAAATAAAAAGAAACTAAATAAGCCAAAAAAAAAAAAATAATGCAAGAACTAGTTTGGTGGGGGGCCAAAGCGATCCATGTATGCCCTCCATTGTGCCATCTCCTCTTGCACATTAGCAAACCCATGCACCATGTCACTCCTCATGGTGTTGATGTCATTGTTGAGGTTGGAGAATTGTGAGTTGAGATCATTTCGCAAGGTTTGGAATTGGTTGTCAACCGAAGTGTGAAGACGAGTGAAAGCTTCCTCAAGGTTGAATTGGGGAAAAGTAGGCATGGGAGGAGCTTGAGGAGGCATGTCTTCTTCTTCTTCTTCTTCTTCTTCTTCACTTTCACTTGCGGGCAAATTGATTTCTTCATCATCACTCTCCAAATCAATTTGCATTCTTTGCCCTCTTTTGGGTGTGAACACCCATTCATTGTTAAGGAATTTGTAACCCATAGCCTTGAAAGTTTTGGATCCTAGAATGTCACTAGAGGTAGGATTATTTTTCTTTTCATGTAGGGTAGGAATTCCTAAGAGAGGAAAAAGGTAGCTAAGAAGAAAACCAAAGGGAAGTGCCTTAATCATATTAGGCTTGTCCACATCAAGTATGAATTTTAAAATAAGATAGCCTAGGTTGATGGGTGTGGTTTTGGCTATAATGAGATGCATGAGTAATTGATCAATGGAATTGATCTCATCTTGGTGGCCACTTCTAGGAGCAAGATTTGCAACAATAAATTTGTGGAGGATTTTAGCCTCTAAAGTGAGTTGGTGTCTTTTTGGTCTCATAATAAAAGGGCCATCACCACAAATATTCCTAGAACACTCATCAAAGTTAAAAATGGCATCATTTTTGAGAGAAAGTTTGGGTTCAAGTAATATGCCACCATTAGGTGCTCCTAACATGTCATTAAGGGATGCTACATTGAGTTCAAAAGCTACTCCTCTAAGGGTTCCTCTAACACCTAAAGGTTGTAATGTAGGTTTAATACAAGCATAAAAACCTTGAACTAGCCTAGGATACAATGGAGTGTTAATTTGAATAAAAGATGTCCATCCTAGGGTATCAAAATGATGACTAAAATCAACACAATCAAGGCTAGGGAGATCACAAATTTTACCTTTGAGAATTTTCCTAGAGGAGAAATCATTGACAAACTTGTTGTGATCTTCATCATTGAAGAAGAGAGTGGGCTCTTGCCTTGCTTTTGCCCTTATTTCCCTTTGTTGAAGTGCACTAGCCATTTGCTTGGAAGCTCTTGAGGAGGAAGCCATTGAAGAACACACTTCTCTTTTTTTTTTTAAATTATTTGGAAGATGAGAGTGAGGCTTTGAAAGAGAGAATTTTAGAGAGAAGGAGATGGTGGCTGCTGTTTTAGGGTTGAAAAAACTGAATGGGGGAGAAAAAATTCGGTGGTAGGGTTTAAAAAGGGAAAAAATCGCATGAGAATGACAAAAATGCCCCCTTTGCTGATCCTGTGCCATCCGGAATTCCGGATGGTACAACCGGAATTTCGGTTGGTACAGGATCAGCAAAAAAAAGTTTCTAAAAATGGGCTAAAAAATCCAATTTTGACCCAAATGACCCCAAACCAATTCTAATACCTTTAATATGATAAAACAAAACTGCTCAAACAAGAAAATCTGAAAAATAATGAAAAATGACGATTTACGGTAAGTTTTTCGAAAATTGCCAAGAAAACTAGAACCGTACCAAAAATGAGTTTTATGCAACGAAATTGAAAAATTCTTTTTCCAGCAGTTTTATAAAATAAAATGTGAGGTGTACAAACTTACGGAATCAAAAAATGTTGAAAAATGAGAGAGTTTGGCGAAAAACACTCTTTTAGGCCTAAAAATCTAAAAATTCAACAAGTGAGGTACCAAAAATTTGTTTCATGCAAATTTCAATCAAGACAAACCTATAGGCATACTAAATACACTCTATTTCACATATTCAAGCATATAGACACATAAGAAAATCAAATATGCAAAAATTCACATGTTCACTTGTTTAAAAACAAGTCCAAAGTTCACCAAAAATCCACATTTTGACCTATAATTTTAAGTTTTTCAACAAGGAGAGTTCATATAGGTCAAGTATCAATAAATTTTCTCATCTATGCATATAAATCTCATTAATATCATATTTGGAACAATTATGCATAAATAAGTAAGTAAAGAGATATGAAATTTTTCATAGCTAGCAAACCTTATATTTCATTTAAGTTGGTCATGCCTAGCTCTCTTCTAATGAAACTAAATCTCTCATCACTAAGAGGCTTGGTGAATATATCCGCTAGTTGGAATTCGGTGCTTACAAAGTCTAGCATAATATCACCTCTTTGGATATGATCTCTAAGGAAGTGGTGCCTTATGTCAATATGCTTGGCTCTAGAATGCAATATTGGATTCTTAGAGAGGTTAATGGCACTAGTGTTATCACACTTTATGGGTGTACATTCAAAATCAATATCAAAATCCTTAAGAGTTTGTTTCATCCAAAGTATTTGTGCACAACAACTACCCGCGGCTATATATTCGGCTTCGGTTGTGGATAGAGCTACCGAGTTTTGTTTCTTGCTAAACCATGACACTAAGGAATTTCCTAAAAAGTGACAAGTTCCACTAGTACTTTTTCTATCCGTCTTACAACCGGCAAAGTCGGCATCCGAGTAGCTAACTATTTCAAAGTTTGAGTTCTTGGGGTACCAAAGTCCTAGATTCATTGTGCCTATCAAGTATCTAAATATTCTTTTAACGGCACTTAAGTGGGATTCTTTAGGACAAGATTGGTACCTAGCACAAAGACCAACACTAAACAAAATATCCGGTCTACTAGCGGTT
The DNA here is from genome assembly GCF_029168945.1 of Cannabis sativa. NCBI lineage: Eukaryota > Viridiplantae > Streptophyta > Magnoliopsida > Rosales > Cannabaceae > Cannabis > Cannabis sativa. The sequence goes on from NC_083607.1 coordinate 23,125,016, forward strand.
AAATATAATAAAGAGCCAATCATACCTCGATACTTGGTGATGTCCACATTCTTACCGCTTTCATCTTTGTCCATCTTTATGGATGTGCTCATGGGTGTATTCATGGGCTTTGCATTTGCCAAGTCAAACTTTTGAAGAAGATCCTTGATGTACTTAGTTTGACCTATGAATATGCCATCCTTTTGTTGCTTGATTTGAAGTCCAAGAAAAAGTTGAGTTCTCCCATCATGCTCATCTCAAACTCACTATGCATACACTTAGAAAATTCTTCACAAAGAGCATCATTAGTAGCACCAAAGATAATATCATCAACATAAATTTGTACTATAATAATGTCTTTGGATTTTCTTTTTATAAAAAGTGTATTATCCGCTTTTCCCATTGAAAAACCATTTGAAATAAGAAAAGTGCTTAATCTTTCATACCAAGCTCTAGGAGCTTGCTTTAAACCATATAAAGCCTTTTTCAATTTGTAAACATGGTTAGGGTATTTATGATTTTGAAAACCGGGTGGTTGAGAGACATAAACCTCTTCCATAATGTACCCATTTAAGAATGCGCTTTTTACATCCATTTGATACAAGATAAAATTCTTGTGGCATGCAAAAGCTAACAACATTCTAATGGACTCAAGTCTTGCTACCGGGGCAAAGGTTTCCTCATAATCAATTCCTTCTTCTTGATTGTAACCTTGGGCCACTAATCTAGCCTTGTTACGCACAATGACCCCATGCTCATCTACCTTATTTCTATAGACCCATTTTGTTCCAATCACCGATTGATGTGACGGTCTTGGAACTAACTCCCAAACATTATTTCTTATAAATTGATTTATTTCTTCTTGCATAGCTAGAAGCCAAAATTCATCAACTTCGGCCTCTTTAAAATTCTTTGGTTCAATTTGAGAAATAAAAGCAATGAAATTACACAAGTTTCTAAGGGAGTTTCTAGTAGTGACACCTTGAGAAGGATCACCTAGAATTTGGTCTATAGGATGAGCACTTTTGAATTTCCACTCATGTGGAAGGTTAGAGTTCATACCTTGGCTTTCATTTTCCTTTTCCACGGGTGGTTCCTCTTTGGGAGTTTGTGAAGGAGCATTGGAAGTCTCTCCTATTTCGAGATTTTGAACTTCATCTCCCAAACCTACAACATCATCATCTAAACTTTTGCTCGTAGGCGGGTTAGTCTCATCAAATGCAACATGAATAGATTCTTCAACAACATTAGTTCTTTTGTTATAAATTCTATAAGCTTTACTATGTGTTGAATACCCTATAAAAATTCCAACATCGGATTTAGCATCAAATTTTCCAAGGTTGTCCTTGGTGTTTAAAATGTAACATTTGCATCCAAAAACTTTAAAATAGCCAATGTTGGGTTTTCTTCCTTTCCAAAGCTCATAAGGGGTTTTATTCATGTTGGGCCTAATGAAAACACGATTCAAAATATAACAAGAAGTATTGACGGCCTCGACCCAAAAATATTTTGGTAATGAAATTTCATTTAGCATTGACCTAGCCATTTCTTGAATTGTTCTATTCTTCCTTTCGACAACTCCATTTTGTTGTGGAGTTCTTGGTGCCGAAAAGTTATGGTTAAAACCATGATCATCACAAAACAATTCTAAGGCATCATTGTCAAACTCACCACCATGGTCACTCCTAACGGAGGTAATAGAATATCCTTTTTCATTTTGCACATTTTTGCAAAATTTGACAAAGTTTTCCAAAACATCACTTTTAAGAGTCAAGAAAATAACCCAAGTAAATCTTGAAAAATCATCAACAATTACAAATGCATAGTATTTACCACCAAGACTAGCAATTCTAGAAGGACCAAATAAATCAATATGAAGCAATTGCAAAGGTCTAGTAGTTGAAATTTCTTTCTTGGAATGAAAAGATGTTTTAATTTGTTTTCCAAATTGGCATGCATCACAAAGTTTATCTTTAACAAACGGAATAGATGGCAAACCAATAACGAGATCCTTTCTAACCAATTTTGAAATAGAATCCATACTAGCATGTCCTAATCTTCTATGCCACAACCAAGAATTATCATTCATAACGGTTAAACATTTATTTTTACTATCAAAAGAGTCAACATCAATAACATACACATTATCCTTCCTTACTCCAAGGAAAATAACTTCATTGGTTGAAACATTTTCAATGGAGCATTTTGAGGATTCAAACACAACACGAAAACCTATATCACATAATTGACTAATACTAAGCAAGTTATGTTTAAGATTATCAACAAGAAGCACATTTTTAATACATGGAGAGTATATGTTACCGATATCACCAATGCCCAAGATTTTTCCTTTTGAATTGTCTCCAAAAGTGACAAAGCCACTTTCCTTGCTTTTGAAGCTTGAAAATCTTGATGGATCACCGGTCATATGCTTTGAACATCCACTATCCAAGAACCATAAGCTTTGGCTCTTTCTTGTTGATTCCTACAAAAACAAGTTCATTTGTTGGCTTTTGGTACCCATATAACTTTGGGTCCATTCATGTTAGTTCTAGAACCCTTTGGTACCCATTTAGTCTTGCCTAGATATGCAAATTTCTTTACATGACAATAGGAAATAGTATGACCATCTCGGTTACAATATGTGCATGTAAAGTGAGGTAGACTAGATGATTTCACAAAAAAGTTTCTCAAAAATTTTTGTTTCTTACTAGGATCATAACCAATACCATTTTTTGAAAAACCACATGATTGGTTTCCCACCATGAGATCATAGCCTTCCTTACCTCTAGTGAAGGTGTATATGTCATTTTTTAGGCTTCTCACATGGGCTTTCAAATCAATAATTTCTTTCTTATGTGAAGCACATGTAGCACATTGAGATTTAGCTATAAGTTCTTTTTCATTTATTTTCAAAATCTCAATTTCTTTTAAAAGCATGTTGGTCTTCTCTCTAAGGGTTTGGTTTTTAACAAGCAATTTACCAAAATCATCAAATAGTTCCTTAAATGAATTAGACAACTCATCATATGACATATCTAAGTTATCATCATCATTTTCACTATCACAATCATTTTGGTTAGAAATGCTTACCCCATCATCAAGTGCCATCATGCACATGTTTGCCACTTCATTCTTTCCTTCTTCTTCGGAGTCCTCTTCGTCACTATTGAGCCAATCCGCCAACATTGCCCTTCCTTTGTATTTGTTCTTCTTTCTCATTGGACAATCCATCTTCATATGTCCGGGCTTCTTGCACTCAAAGCAAATTGGTGGATCATCTTTGCTTTTTCTTTCTTTTGAGTCACTCCCTCTTTGTGGCCTCTTCCCAAAGTTCTTTTTGAATTTCATGAACTTTTTGTATTTCTTAGAGAAGAGTGCCAAGTCCTCCATGTCACTACATAGACTTTCCTCATCTTCTTCACTAATGGCATGGGAGGAGGAAGACTTGAATGCAATAGTCTTCTTTTTCTTCTCAACTTCCTCTTCTTCTTGAGCACTCATGAAAATTTCATGGTTCATGAGTGAGCCAATTAGTTCTTCCAAGGGAAGTGTTGAGAGATCCTTGGCTTCTTGAATGGCAACCACCTTTCCTTGATAAGCCTTGGTGAGACTTCTCAAAATCTTGGTCACCATATCCTTTTGAGTAAGTACCTTGCCAAGAGAGTTCAAACCATTAGTAATTGTAGTGAAGCGAGTATACATATTAGCAATGGTTTCATCCGATTTCATCTTAAAGTTCTCATATTGAGTGGAATAAATTTGAATTTTAGTTTCCTTCATAGCACTAGTTCCTTGATGAGTAACTTCAAGCATTTTCCACATATCATAAGCGGTAGAGGCTTGTTCAATATTTTTAAAAATATCTCTATCCAAACCACATATAAGAGCATATTTAGCTTTAGCATTTTTAGAAAGCATTTTCTTATCATTTTCATCATATGCTTCATAAGTCTTAATTACTTCAACACCATTTATGACATGTTTAGCAACATAAGGACCACTAGACACAATATGCCACAAATCATAGTCAATAGATTGAAGGTAAGTTTCCATTCTAATTTTCCAATAAGGAAAATCTACTCCATTGAAGTATGGTGCTCTATTTGTGCTAAAACCTTCTAACATGTTATTTTGTGAATTACTTGGAAACGCCATGCTCTAGATTGTGAAATCTAATCAAATAATTTGAGCCCTTGCTCTGATACCAATTGTTAGCCCAAGATATGTTTCCAAGAGGGGGGGTGAATTGGAAATTTAAACTAATTTCGGAAAATTAAAACTTTTAACACTAAATTATGCAATTAGTCAATTAATCAAGTAAAAGCAAGTAGTATGGCAATCAATATATTAAGACAAATAATTAAACTTGTAAAGTAAAGAGTTTAAGGATTAGAAAATGCAAACTCTCGATTTTTACAAGGTTCGGTAGAACTATGCCACCTACGTCCTTGGTCTTCAAAGCTATGGACCTAGCTTTGAGTTCCAATATCGAGCCAAGTTAACGGGCTTGACTAACCCTTACAACCGGGAAATTTTCACCAAGGTATTTCCAAACCTCTTACAATAGTTTCGCACCCCCGAGGACTATTAACCTCTTTCTCGGATTGTTAAAGTGCCAATCTCACTATTTCCGGGTTGTTTACAAAACCGGTGCCAACCTCACCTCAATCACAATATGGAAATGTGTTTGATATACAAGCTAAAATCACTCTAGAAATATGATGATACAATGGAAACCTAGAGTGAAAAGCAAGCACACTTAAGATGAATAAAATCAAATTTTGGCTCAAAGTGTGTGAAATGTGTTGGTTTGGATTTCAAACTTAGAAGCTCCTTAATCTCACTTAGATAGGTTAGATATATGTAATAAATGCTCAACCAACTTATTTTTTGAAAGAAAAATCGAGTTTATATAGTGTTTGATGAAAAACTAGCCGTTTATAGCCGTTAGCACGTTTCCCGAGGTGGGGTCAGCCATGAACCGGAAGTCCGGATGGGAACCGGAATTCCGGATTGATTGCAACCGGAATTCCGGTTGCCATCCGAATCGGATGACCGACCGATGTAAAAGTGCCAATTTTCGGGACTTAAACGCGCATAACTTCTTACTCGATTATCCGATTTCAGAAATTCCAACTTTGTTCTCTTAGTTAAACAAAATGTAATTTAGAAATTCAATCAAAAAATTTTTTGAACTATCGTGTGAGAAAACTTGTTGCACAAGTTAGTGAATGGGCCAAAATTCAAATTTATAAAAACTTAGTGTGCTATGCAAATCACTTTAACAAGACTAAATTAGATTTATACCATTTAATTTTGAGTAGTCTTGATGTGGATGAGCCTCCTAGCTTGATTTGCATGTTTTTGATCCCAAGTTGATTTTTCCCGAGAGTTGACCTTGACTTTGACTTTGACTTTGACTTTCGGGTTGACTTTTTGACTTTGGGATTTTGAAGACCTCTTTTGAATAGGGTCTTGAGTTGTTGATCCCTTGATGAATCTTTTGCTCTTGATATGCTTGTTGAGTCCATTTAGTGTTGCTTTTAAAAGTTTGGTAAAAATACCAAAATATTTATTTTCTCTTTTAAATTTGCTACAAAATCAATAAATCATTAGTAACAAATAATAATCAAATATTTGCTAATCATCAAAACAAGGAGATCGAAAAGTTTGAGTTAACAAAATATTTCCAACAATGGTCCCCATACGAGTTGAGAACATACTGCTTGTAAGACTTAGTTAATTGATTTTAATTAATCATTTATAATTTTAAAGTTAGACTATGTTTAGTTTATGAATTTTTACTAAGCAAGGGCAAAATTTTGAAAAAAAGAGATTCTAGGTTTTATTTGTTAATTAAGAGACTTTATATGTCTAATTAAAAAATATATTAAATGACAATATTATTCAATAATTAATTTTTTGTTATTAAATTATTAAAATTGGCATTTAAATGGTTGAATTTGAAAATTGGCGTTTTTGAGAAAATGAGATGTAGAAACTATAAAACAACAAAATTGCATAAGTGGGGTCCAATATCCAAAGCCCAGGCCGGCCACTAGTGTAGGCTTTCATCATTTATTTTTTTTTTCATTATTTTCATGCCAAATAATTCTAACCTAAACCTAGGTGGTTACCTATAAATAGATAGTGATGGCTCACATTCACACTTAACTCTGTCAGATGAAAGCTGAGCCTCCTATTCTATACCATAGCCGCCACCCTCTTCTTCTCTTTTCTTCTTCTATTTTTGAACCTTGAGTGAATGAGTGAGTGCCCACATACATCAATTGGTATCTCATCAAAGGAAGGAGAGAAAGAGATCCAGGTTCAGATCTTGATAATGCTCTGCTATAGAAAGGAATCAAGGGCTAGAGATCTGAATGGAAGGAGTCATTATATTCCGCTGCACCCAATGTAAGGTTTCCTAAACTTTATATGTGTTTATTTTATTGTTTTAGAATTCATATATATTAGGATGTTAATGAAACATACATGGTAGTAAATTTAGATCCTGATAAAATATTTCCAACAACTGGCCTCAGAGCCATGGTAATGATTTACTTTCATCAAATATGAATCAAAACGACGATATGTATTGATTTGGATTGTTTCATGTTGATGTGTGTGTTATATGATGGATATTCTTGGGTGATAGGTTATGTCAAACTGCCCCAGTTTAATAGACTATTTTATCAATTTTCCATAAGTGCCAAGTTTTGACAAGACTTGTCTTAGTGGTGGACCGGTTAACACATTTATGGGATGTGCTTTGAAGTAAGGCCTTAGGTTGTGAGATGCATGGATTAGGCATAGGGCAAGTTTTTCAAGTATGTTGATTTAACAACCTAAATATGAACTTCTAAAACGATAGAAAATTAAACACATAAGAGTATCAAAAATCTTACATTGGGTGCAGCGGAATATATGTCTCCTCCCACTCAGATCTCTAACCCTTGATTCCTTTCTGTAGCAGAGTATAATCAAGATCTGAGCCCGATAGTCCTTCTTTGTTGTTTCTGAATTCTACACAGCCTTCCTCACTATGATTGAGGTATTACTTGATGTGTGTGGGCACTACTCTAGCACTTATAGATTTCGAAACAGTGAAGGAATAGAGAGAGAGAGAGAGGGTGGCGGCTCAGAGAGAATTTTCAGAGAGAAAATTCTGTCAGAATAATGTTGTGTATTAGTTGTGTTGAAATCTGAAGCCTTTGCCTTCTATTTATAGAAAACCACCCAGGGCTATGATTGAATTAATTGACATTTAATATTGAAAAAATCAAAGGGAAAAGGGAACTTAAGTGGCCGGCCTAGGCATTGTGGAAACAAGGCTTGCCACTTTTCCAACTTTCCTTTTCCTACACTGATAGTTTCCTGTTTTGTCAAAAACTGCCAATTCCTTTGTTCAACCACATAAATGTCAAATCTAATTATTTAATAATTAAAATTAATTATCAAATAATATATTGTCATTTATTTTATTAATAATGAAACTAATTAAAGTTTCCTAACTAATAAATTTGCCCTTCAAAATCTCTATTTACTGTTTTGCCCTTAATAAGTGATAAATTCTCAAATAGACAGAGTCTATCTTGAGAATTTTAATTGATTAATTAAAATCAATTAAATGAGTCTTACAAGTAATATTATCTCAACTAGTGGGGGGACCATGGGTCTATATATCTGAGCTTCCAATAAGCAGATCTAGAATTTACCACTTAAATTCACTGACTTATTAATTCTTCGTTGAATCCACACATAGAACTCAGAATTGCACTCTCAGTATATAGAATGCTCTATATGTTCCACCATATAGACACATCATTAGTTATCCATTGTTATAATCCTAATGTGATCAATGATCCTCTATATGGATGATTTACACTGTAAAGGGACTAAATTACCGTAACACCCTACAATGTATTTTATCCTTAAAACACTTAACCCTGTATAAATGATATTTCAACTAAGTGAAATGAGTACTCAATCATTTATCTCGTTTGGTTAAGCTCGAAGGAAATCATCCTTTGCTTACTATTCGCCAGATAGAAGCTATAGATTCCATATTTATGTTAGCGCTCCCACTCAATCGCACTACCGTGTTCCCAAAATGTATGTATTGTCCTGACCAAAAATTAGGCTTAACTAACAAATCAAAGAACACGAATAACACTCTTGAAATTGAGCCTAACCATATCAAGATTTCGATCATGTGATCTAGGATCAACTTATGATATTGAATTGAATAGATATTTACGGTAAGTTTCAAAAATCTATTTCAAAGTTCAATATCGGTCCATTCCAATGCATACTCCATGCATCCAACTTGAGCTTTACTTTAACCTATGTTCTGGAAAGAACATAACATTTCTCCAAATGCAAGTAAACTCTGTTGTAGATTGTCATATCAGTAAAACCCAGTGTTCTGATAAATCTAGGAATACTTTATTCACATAGTCATGTTTACTTTCCACTGTGTTGACAACACAATAAACATGATGAAGTATGTGAAAAGGGGTTTGGATGAATTTATAAATCAAATAGACAAACAATTGATTAAGTGAACCAAAACATACACAAATGAATGAAAAATACTTCTGTTACTTTATTGATATTGAATAATCTGGATTACATTGAAATAGAGTTTTATTTAGGGCATAAAACCCAACAAACTCCCACTTGCACTAATATAAAACAAATCAGTACATTTCAATTAATCCTAAATTCTGACGGTGCTTTTCGAATGAAGTTATTGCCAAGACTTTGGTGAATGGATCAGCTAAGTTGTCCTGCGTGTCCACTTTCTCCACCAGTACATCCCCTCTTGCCACATATTCTCTGATAATATGATACTTTCTTTCTATATGCTTACTTCTCTTGTGGCTCCGAGGTTCCTTACTGTTGGCTATAGCTCCATTGTTATCACAAAGCAGGACTAGAGGCTTTTCCATTCCAGGAACTACACCAAGACTTGTGAAGAACTTCCTAAACCAGACAACCTCTTTAGCTGCTTCAGCCGCAGCTATGTATTCTACCTCCATGGTAGAATCCGAAATCGCAGTTTGTTTAGCACTTCTCCAAACCACTGCTCCACCCCCAAGAGTAAACACCATCCCAGATGTAGATTTCTTGTCTTCAAGACATCCCTGGAAATCTGAGTCTGTATAGCCTAAGCGATTTAAAGCACCACCCTTGTAGACTAATACATAATCTCTTGTACTCTTTAAGTATTTCAAAATATACTTAACAGCATTCCAATGTACCCGTCCTGGATTTGACTGATACCTGCTCACGATTCCAACTGCATAGCAGATGTCAGGTCTAGTGCATAGCATAGCATACATTAGACTTCCAACTGCAGAAGCATAAGGAATTTTTGCCATGTCTTCTATCTCTTGAGGATCAGTAGGACACTGTTCCTTAGATAGACGGATACCATGTCTAGAGGGCATATTTGCCCCATTGGTATTGGTCACGGAAAATCTCTCTAGAACTTTGTCAATGGAAGCTGTTTGAGAGAGAGCAAGGGATCTATTCTTCCAGTTTCTGATAATCTGAATACCGAGAACATAGGCTGCCTCACCCAAGTCTTTCATGTCGAATTGAGTGTCAAGCCATTCCTTGATGTGAGTCATTTTCTTGACATTGTTGCCAATGATCAAAATGTCATCAACATAAAGGACCAGGAATACTACTACTTGGTTTTCCTTGAGTTGGTAAACACAAGGTTCATCTTCATTCTGATGAAAGCCGTAGGTTTTGATGATCTCATCAAACCTTTTATTCCATGAGCGAGAAGCTTGCTTAAGTCCATATATGGACCTATTTAATTTGCAAACTTCATTCTCCTGCCCAGGAAGAACATAACCTTCTGGTTGCTCCATATAGATGGTTTCTTCAAGAAGCCCATTTAGAAAGGCTGTCTTGACATCCATTTGCCAAATTTCATAATCGAAAGCGGCAGCTATGGAGAGAAGAATTCGGATGGATTTTAGCATGGCAACCGGACTAAAAGTTTCCTCATAGTCCACACCTTCTCTTTGGGTATAACCCTTGGCGACCAGTCTAGCTTTGAAAGTTTCGACTTCGCCTGCAGCACCTCTTTTCTTCTTGTAGACCCATTTACATTCAATTGGACGAAAATCATCAGGTGGTTCTACATATTCCCAGACTTTGTTCTTTTTCATGGAATCCATTTCTGAATCCATGCCGGCTGACCATCGCTTCCGTTGCGGACTTGCCATTGCCTGTTTATAGGTTAATGGGTCGTCATCAATACCGTCACCAACGACCATATTGACTTCACCATCCAAGCCATAACGAGATGGTTTTGTAGAAACCCTCCCACTACGACGAGGAGCGGTGACCTTCTAAACAGGAGCTTTGGTAGTAGTTTTCTCAGTTGCTACAACTGAGGGAGTGGGATGTTCCTCTTCTTGAGTAGAAGAGGATGGTACGTTTGAAGGAACAGTATCTGTGAGCATTTCCTCTAATACAATTTCACTTTTCGGTTTGTTGTCTTTCATATAGTTATCTTCAAGGAAAGTAGCATTTGTAGAAACAAACACTTTCTTTTCCTTGTGACTATAGAATAGTCCACCCCTAGTCTCTTTAGAATTTCCGACAAACATGCAAACTTCAGTTCGCGATTCCAGTTTGCCTTCTTTCTTTCTCAAGACGTGAGCAGGGCACCCCCAAATCCTATAATGGGGTAAACTAGGTGTACGACCATTCCATAGTTCGACGGGTGTCTTAGGGACTGCTTTAGATGGTACAACATTTAAAATGTCGTTTGCCATTTGAATAGCATATCCCCAGAAGGACGTAGGCAGAGTAGAATAACTCAGCATAGACCTAACCATTTCCAAGAGAGTGCGATTTCTTCTTTCTGCAACTCCATTCTGCTGTGGAGTGCTTGGGGCAGTATATTGGGATTCAATTCCAAGTTCAGTTAAATGATCTTTGAACTGCATATCCATATATTCTCCACCCCTATCAGTTCGCAAGATCTTTAATGTTTTACCTAATTGGTTTTGAGCCAAAGCATGAAATTCCTGAAACTTTTCAAACGTTTCAGATTTCTTTTGCATTAGGTAAAGAAAACTATATCTAGAGAACTCGTCAATGAAAGTGACAAAATACTCATAACCTCCTCTGGCTTTTACATTCAGCGGTCCGCAAACATCTGAATGCACTAACCCTAGGGGTTGTTTGGCACGCTCTCCCTTCGCAGAGAAAGAACGTTTGGTCATTTTTCCTTCTAGGCAAGACTCGTAAACTGGCAGTTCTCTTAAGACGACATTTTTCAATGGACCGTCTTTGGTTAGCCTATTGAGTCTATCAAAGCCTATATGACCTAAACGTAAATGCCATAGATAAGTTTGATCATCATTATTAAGCTCTTTTCTCTTAAGGCTTCTAGGTTTAGCTACATTAAAAAGTTCAGTATTTAGTGAGATTTGAGTATCAGGTCTTAAAACATAAAGCCCTTGTTCCATGTTTGCAACACATATATGAAATCCATTACGAGAAATTGAACAATTTGAACTCGAAAAATTCAATATATAAAATTGTGTTTGTAAACATGAAACGCTAATCAAGTTTCTACTAAAATTAGGAATATATAAAACATTCTGTAAAAGTAAAAACTTCTTAGAATTAAACTTGATTCGGGCTGTTCCTCTTGCTTTAACTGATACCAACTCGCCATTTCCAACCTTAAGCTTTGACTCATCTTGGTGAAGATTCTCCCAAGTTTCAAGCAGCTGCAATGAAGAACATACATGGTTAGTAGATCCAAAATCAACAATCCATGTGGATTTGTCGTTCTCTAAAACACATGATTCAAATACAAAAGCATCACCTTCGTTTGAATTGTCTAGAAGCCTGGGACATTGTTCTTCTTTATGTCCCTTTCCATTACAATTCGCACATAGAACATGATGTCTGATAATTGTACTTGAAGAAGCAGCTTTGTTAGAGCCCTCATGCTTAATCTTCTTCCTCTGATTAAAGTTTGCAATACCAGGAGGTCCCATTGCAATCAGATTCCGCTCATGGGCCCTTAACTCAGTCTCGAGTTTGTCCATGTCGGAGGAGTGAGGATTGTTCAATAAGTAATATAGAAAAAAACTATCATACTCCTGAGGAAGACTATTAAGTATGAGTCTTACCCATTGTTCCCTTGATAAATCAATTCCTAGTAGATTTGCCTTTTGGAATTTCAGATTCATCAACAATAGGTGCGAGTTAATGCAACTACCAGGATGCATTTTCACACTATTGAGTTCTTTTGCAAAGATACTAACTAGGAGTGGATCGGGATGAGGGTTATTCATATTGGCACTACAACATATCAATAAACAGAAGTAAGGTTTTGGTTCTATAAATTCATACACAGGTTCAGAAAACAAATAATCACATATGTTATAAAAATACTAAATCTAACATAGTTTATTTTCCAAGGTTTCCAACGAACTGATACAGTGTCCCGTTTAGGCGAGAGTCAAAGCATCATCCATTGAATAGACTTGTCAATTCATCTAAAATGTCAAACATTCTAGCAACCTTTTATTCGATCAAGATTGGAATTCAGCGTTGTCCCGTTTAGGCGAGAGTCAAGGCAATTCTATCTTATGAGCTTCTACCATTGTTTCGCACTCTTGTAAGTCTTATACAGTCGCCACCATTAGGGTGGTCATAAACCATATAAAAAACTTATAACAATACTTATCTTTCGAGATTAAACGGCGCTAACTTGCTAATGAACGTTCCTCCATTAGGGAGGATTACTTACTAAAACAATAGCTATGTAAAACCAACAATGGAGATCGAATTTCTCTTGATTAAAGCTCATTATTTAAAAAAAATATGTATTTTGTTTAATCATTTATATTCCATATCTCAATAATGAAATATTACAAATTAAAGTAAAAACTTTAATTAAATTTCAAAAATGGATTAATTTTTGAAAAATATCTTATTTATGTTGTTTAGAAAAATCTAAATACCCAACTTAAATATTCTTCAATCAATGACTTAATTAAATATTACCAATTAAGTAGTAACCACTTAATTTAGAAGATATTCCATTTTAAGTTCTCATATTTATAAAATATCAACTTAAAAAATATCTAAAGAATCTTAATAACCAATTCCTAAAATTCCTCAACTTAATTTATAATAGGAAATTCAAAAATATTCAAATCTAAGTTGATTTGATAGATTTAACTAAATCTCAACTTAAATAGGAATATTTAATGAAATTAAAAAATTAAGATTCAGAAAGAATTTATATGGTTATAATTCCATATTTAATTAAACACAAGAAAAATACATATAGTTTTCCAGAAGATAACTATTCAAACTATGTTTTTCTTAAATTAATTTCAAGGAAGAATGAAATTAATTATGTTGCTAATCAATTTTTTTATTAGGTCAAACTAATATAATTAACCTAGCACAGTTATCCAAATCAGGCAAATGGGCCTTCACAATTGGGGTTGTTCATGTGAGGGGGGGCTGGGTCCAGTATGTCGTACCCACTTTTAAGGCTCCCAACTCTCACACAAGGCCCAAAAGTGAGGAATTTAACCTTAAAATGAACAACTGTTATTAATTGAATAGGCTCACTACTAAATGAGCCTAAATAAAATCTATTAGTTATGATATGTATCTATAACAAAAATTAAACATATAGGCTCACACAGGCATACACATTTGGATGGATCCTATCATGTTACTAGGTCATACACAGATGAAAGAAGTTTGTAAAAATTACCTGTTACAAATTATTTACTTGATCTATCATCAATTGAACCATTGGTTAAAATTAGATCATTGGATCTATCATCAAGTTAACCAAGGCAATTTAGATCAAGCAATAATAGGCTTTAGAAAACTTACAAACAATCTAAAATACATACTCCTGCAACAAGGTTAGATTTGGATAGTTGGATGTAGGATTTATTTAATTTTAAACATGTATTTCGAAAAATAAAAATTAAAATTAAACCTACCATTTTGAAAAATTAGGTTTTGGGTAACCTAAATGTCATTTCAAAATTAAATTGCTAACTTTCCTTTTAAATTTCATGTTATTTAATAAATTAAATAATAAAATAGAAAATGGTACATACATACCCTTTTCTTGTTTTACAATTTAATTTAATGAAAAATAACAAAATTTAAAAGTTAACAAAAATACCTTATTTCCTCTTTTAAAATTATCATGATTATTTTGATCTTATTCTAATTAAGGTCAAGTTACCAAAAATAAATTAATATCTGACTTTAAAAAAAATAAAATAATCAAATTTTAAAGGAAATAAGAAAAAAGTAAGCAAAACTTGATTTTTCCTATTTTTCAAAATCAAATTACACTAATATCCAAAATTAATTTTAAAAAATAAAATTAATTTATTTCTGATAATTAGATTTGAAATTTGAAAAACAAAAATCAACATACAAAACTACACAAAAAATCGGAATTTAATTCCATGAAATAGCATGAAAAATCGAAAAAATTGAAAAAAAATGATGAACTGTACGGATGGCATGCCATGCATGCTCATCCGCGCGCGTATCTGGGGTGCACGCCGAGGAATCACAGCGCAGGATGGCTGCTTGCAGCCATTCCGCGCACGTGATGAGGGTGCTCATCACCCCGATTTTTCCAATTTTTAAAAATTCATAACTAATTCAAATTAAATCGAAATCGAGTTCTGTAAAAAAGTAAATTGCTTAGAATTTTCCAAAATATCCAACAAAAATAATTACAAGGACAGAAAAGTAACTATTCTTCCCATAATTCATAAACAACAATCAAACATCAAGATGACACACAAAGCAACATGATACCATCCAAAACACAAGCAAATCGTTTTAAGTCCAAATTTCTTGCAAGCAAATCAATTACCATGGCTCTGGTGCCAGTTGTTGGAAGTTATTTTACCAGGAACTTAGATCTACTCACTAGTATGTTGATTTAACAACCTAAATATGAACTTCTAAAACGATAAAAAATTAAACACGTAAGAGTATCAGAAATCTTACATTGGGTGCATCGGAATATATGTCTCCTCCCACTAAGATCTCTAACCCTTGATTCCTTTCTGTAGGAGAGTATAATCAAGATCTGAGCCCGATAGTCCTTCTTTGTTGTTTCTGAATTCTACACAGCCTTCCTCACTATGATTGAGGTATTACTTGATATGTGTGGGCACTACTCTAGCACTTATAGATTTCGAAACAGTGAAGGAATAGAGAGAGAGAGGGTGGCGGCTCAGAGAGAATTTTCAGAGAGAAAATTTTGTCAGAATAATGTTGTGTATCAGTTGTGTTGAAATCTGAAGCCTTTGCCTTCTATTTATAGAAAACCACCCAGGGCTATGATTGAATTAATTGACATTTAATATTGAAAAAATCAAAGGGAAAAGGGAACTTAAGTGGCCGGCCTAGGCATTGTGGAAACAAGGCTTGCCACTTTTCCAACTTTCCTTTTCCTACACTGATAGTTTCCTGTTTTGTCAAAAACTGCCAATTCCTTTGTTCAACCACATAAATGTCAAATCTAATTATTTAATAATTAAAATTAATTATCAAATAATATATTGTCATTTATTTTATTAATAATGAAACTAATTAAAGTTTCCTAATTAATAAAATTGCCCTTCAAAATCTCTATTTACTGTTTTGCCCTTAATAAGTGATAAATTCTCAAATAGACATAGTCTATCTTGAGAATTTTAATTGATTAATTAAAATCAATTAAATGAGTCTTACAAGTAATATTATCTCAACTAGTGGGGGGACCATGGGTCTATATATCCGAGCTTCCAATAAGCAGATCTAGAATTTACTACTTAAATTCACTGACTTATTAATTCTTCGTTGAATCCACACATAGAACTCAGAATTGTACTCTCAGTATATAGAATGCTCTATATGTTCCACCATATAGACACATCATTATTTATCCATTGTTATAATCCTAATGTGATCAATGATCCTCTATATGGATGATTTACACTGTAAAGGGACTAAATTACCGTAACACCCTACAATGTATTTTATCCTTAAAACACTTAACCCTGTATAAATGATATTTCAACTAAGTGAAATGAGTACTCAATCATTTATCTCGTTTGGTTAAGCTCGAAGGAAATCATCCTTTGCTTACTATTCGCCAGATAGAAGCTATAGATTCCATATTTATGTTAGCGCTCCCACTAAATCGCACTACCGTGTTCCCAAAATGTATGTATTGTCTTGACCAAAAATTAGGCTTAACTAACAAATCAAAGAACACGAATAACACTCTTGAAATTGAGCCTAACCATATCAGGATTTTGATCATGTGATCTAGGATCAACTTATGATATTGAATTGAATAGATATTTACGGTAAGTTTCAAAAATCTATTTCAAAGTTCAATATCGGTCCATTCCAATGCATACTCCATGCATCCAACCTGAGCTTTACTTTAACCTATGTTCTGGAAAGAACATAACATTTCTCCATATGCAAGTAAACTCTGTTGTAGATTGTCATATCAGTAAAACCCAGTGTTCTGATAAATCTAGGAATACTTTATTCACATAGTCATGTTTACTTTCCACTGTGTTGACATTACAATAAACATGATCAAGTATGTGAAAAGGGGTTTGGATGAATTTATAAATCAAATAGACAAACAATTGATTAAGTGAACCAAAACATACACAAATGAATGAAAAATACTTCTGTTACTTTATTGATATTGAATAATCTGGATTACATTGAAATAGAGTTTTATTTAGGGCATAAAACCCAACAAACTCCCACTTGCACTAATATAAAACAAATCAGTACATTTCAATTAATCCTAAATTCTGACGGTGCTTTTCGAATGAAGTTATTGCCAAGACTTTGGTGAATGGATCAGCTAAGTTGTCCTGCGTGTCCACTTTCTCCACCAGTATATCCCCTCTTGCCACATATTCTTTGATAATATGATACTTTCTTTCTATATGCTTACTACTCTTGTGGCTCCGAGGTTCCTTACTGTTGGCTATAGCTCCATTGTTATCACAAAGCAGGACTAGAGGCTTTTCCATTCCAGGAACTACACCAAGACTGGTTCTTTCCCATGACAACGATTAGTCTTTTTAGGACAGCTGTTATCGTTTTCATCATGATCAACCATGGAGAAAAATTTTTCTTTTGGTTAGGAGGGATTTTTATGAGTTTGTATCACGTAGGCTCTCAATGAAAGCATCAAGCTGTTAACGCAAATTTTTTTGTTAATTAATTAAATAGCCTTTATCTAAAAATTAAACACAAATTATATAAGAAATTTGAGAAGAATAATATTAACAATAATGACACGAGGTTTTTTACGTAGTTTTGCAGTTAACTCTGCATAGTCCACGAGTCAATCTTATTAAGATATTTCTTGATACAGAATTTTGGTTTTACAATCAGTGATCTTTTTTCTCTCCAAGATTTTTCATCCATTTTTATGTATAATCTACCCCTATTTATAGGAATATAGGTTGACAGTTATTTACATTTAAATTTGAAATACAAAATTGTTTTCATGAAACGTGGACTTTGACCATGTCCCATTTTAACGCATGTATAACTAAAAATTCGCATAACCGCTTGTTATTCTTATCTTTGAAGTAGTGGACACGTACATGGAATAGAAGCACCTCGCTAGAGGCGTCTCAGTCTTACATATATGAATGACTTGGTTAATATGTATTCCAACAATGGCATGAGCACCAGTGTACTGACCAAACTTAAGAACTGCTCTTTGACCATAAGGCCTTGGAAACTAGACAATCATGTCCTCTATGTTCTCAAGCTATTGCACTTAGTCATTATAACATGAATTATACGGTAAGTGTTTTAGCAGCCAATTCACCTCGTCGATACTTCCTTATATGTAGTGAGGTGGATGTCTCGCTATGCATTGTCTGTGGCTCCCTCGAGATTATGCTTTATGAGGCAAGATGGTTTCTCGTCAATACATGAATTGATAGTTAGTGTATTCTCGTCTCGCCTATGATTGTACGTCAGCGAGTTACGAATATACTTTGCATATTTAATGAGTTATTCTATTTTGCATTTAAAGATATAATTGTTATTATATCTGTTAGTTCACATTCCACGAGATTGACACGTGTCACTTTCTGAAGTACAGCTAAATTTTGGATATAACAAATAATATTTAAATTAATCCTTGTGAAATAAGAGATTAATGAGAATTAATCAATTATTATTTATCGATAGAATAAATAATAAATCTTATTGATGGAAAAATTAAGAAATTAATTTTGGACCTTAAAATATGGCCTACACATGTAGGTGTTGGAATATGTTTTACCAGGATCTAGATTTACTACCATGTATGTTATTTGACATCCTAAATCTTAATATCTAAAATAATGTAAATAAACACATATAAAGTTTAGGAAACCTTACATTGGCCAAGATCTCTAACCCTTGTATCCTGTCTGTAGCAGAGTATCACCAAGATCTGAGCCCGAATGTCCTTCTCTTGATTCTGGATTCTTCACAGCCTTACACTCTATGATTGAGATACCACTTGATGTGTGTAGGCACTCACTCTATCACTCAAGTTATGGAATATGAAGAAGAAGGAAGAGTGAAGTGGTTCGAATGTAGGTCTAGAATAGATGGCTCAGGAAAATTTCACTGAAGGCAAGAAATTTCATATCTTTTAAGTGTGAGTCATCACTATCTATTTATAGGCAACCACCTATGTTTAGGTTAGGATTTATTAGGCATTGAAATAATAGAAAAATTAAGTGGAAATTACCTTCCAAGTGGTCGGCCATAGTAATGGGCCCCACTTTGGAATTTTCCACTTTTGACAAAAAAAATTCTTATATCTCAAAAATGTCATTTTTCCAATTCTAACCACTTAAATGCCAAAACTAATTATTTAATAATTAAAATTAATTATCAAATAAAATTACCATTTAACATATTTATTAATTAGACATAATAAAGTCTCTCAATTAATAAATAAGACCTAGAATCTCTTTTCTTCACAGTTAAGCCCTTGCTTAGTGAAAAATTCATAAACTAGACATAGTCTAATTTTACATTTATAATTGACAAATTAAAATCAATTATCTGAGTCTTACAAGCAGTATGGTCTTAACTAGTATGGGGACCATGGGCCTATACAACCGAGCTTCCAATAAGCAGAACTAGAATTTACCAAGTAAATTCCCTAACTTATTAATTCCTTATTGTATCCACCATAGAAATTGAAATTGCACTCTCAGTCATATAGAACGCCCTATATGTTTCACGATATAGATACGGTATAAACATTTAATCATCGTTCTAATCTTAATAATCAAAGATCCTCTATAGATGATTTACACCGAGTAGGGATAAATTTACTGTTTCACCCCTCAATGTATTTTATCCTGAAAACACTTAGCTTCCAATAAATGATATTTCAGTGAACTAAAATATAATCAAAGAAACAAGAGCTCTTCCATTTACCTCTATTAAGCCAAGCTCGAAGCAAATCATCGTTTCACTCCTATGTCTTGATAAGAAGCTATAGATTCCATATGTATGTTTAGCGCTCCCAGTCAATCACACTATCATGTTCCCAAAATGTACGTATCACCCTGACAAGAAAGTAGGCTTAACCAACAAATCATAGAACATGAATAGCACTCCTGAGATTGAACCTAAGCATGTCAGGATTAAGATCTTTCGAATAGAATACTTTGTTTATGTTCTCGAAAGAACATAACACTTATGCAAAGTGTAAGTACACTTCATCGCTGATTATCACATCAGTGTAAATCTAGTGCACTGATGAATCAGGGACTTTGTCTCTTGAAGCATATAATCACAATCACATTCCACTGTGTTGACATCACTTTAATTGTTGATTACTATATGTTCAGGACTTCACAGATTTTGTATATATTAAACCATAAACATGAAAACTACATGTAAAGATAAATGACTTCTAATCTTATATTGATAACAAATCAGACTAGATTGAAATGGGTTTTATTTAGGGCACAAAATCCCAACAAACTCCCACTTGCTCTAACATAAAACAAGTAGTGCATTTCAATCAATCTATTGTCTTGATCTTCAAATCAAGTGTAGTATATTAGACTCAACCCAAATTTCTGGAACTGTAAGTATGTGGCAAGCTACTGCTTTTCCACAATTATTTCCCTTATGTTCATAAAACATTATGCAACATTATTTGCTATATGCATTACTCATTTAGGGATACTGAACTCTTCACTGCTTATAAGTGCATCTGAATAAATAGATGACGTATCTCTAATTCTATGAAAAATGGAATATAGATTACAAAGTGTAGAATTCACTATTGGAGCTTAAATTATCATAGATGGGTTTTTACACTCTTCAAGAATAACTCCTCCACCTCAAGAGTAACCACCATCTCGAATTCTTTATGAGTTGGTGTAGATATTAAGACTTGTAATATATACATCTCTATTATCTAACATATAGGTCACTTTCAGAAATCGTTCTTGACTGTCTTAATGTTCCCTGTTTGATTACATCTTAGATGGCTCCCACTCAACAGTAGGAGTCTGGTTAAATTCATACATAGGAGTACATTTAACCTCTTACTATTATTTTGAGGGATATCTTGTTGTTACATATTATCTTATAGATTAAGTCATCAACATAGCAATCTAGTATTAATGTAAAAAAAATAATTGCTTAAGATTAAGAATCATTATAGATACCATAAAATTTTTATGATGATTAGGAATTTTTTGCCTAAGTCATTCGAATAGTCTATGAAAAATTCTACTATCTTATTCTCAAAGTTCTGATAAGTTATTTCTATCCATATGAATGGTTAGATTTACTCTCTCAGTTGTATTTTAAAGTTCTATCACAAGTGTCCTCCAAATGAAGATGGGCTTAGAATTTTAAAATTCTCCCACTCAAATAAGGTATTGTGATTATGTGTACAAGAACTTTTATTGGTATCAATTTCTATTACAACAATAATCTATTAATTGGAACATAAATTAAGATCAAGAAAATGTTCTAAATAATTCGCCAATTTATTATATTACATCCATGTTTAATTAATATATGTGTGCCATAGAGATACTATGGTGTATTGAGAATAGTCTAGAGTTCAAAATGAACTACATATTTCAATAGTTTAGTCCACCCCTAAGTGTATATAGAGATCATGATCCACCCCTAAGTAATTAAGAGATCATGGTCCATCCCTAAGTGATATAGAGATCATGTGGAGTTATGAATATAATCCAGAGTTCAATAGATGTAAAAGATCGTTGAACTGCATATTATTCTTAACTTTTTCCACCCCTATCAGATCAAAAGATCTTTTTAATAAACAAATTCTTAATAATTGTTTGAGAATTAACAATTATTCATAAACATAGAATTGAAATTCTAAGTGTTTATGTGGCATTAACTCTTTACATAGTTTAATATACCATAGAATTTGTATCAATAATAAAACACAAACACATACAAGCATTATAAACATATAAATATAATTGGTACTGACATACACAAGATTAAGTAAATGAAGCTCAATCCATAAATGCAATTCATTACTAAAAGAGAAATTTTATTAAAATAATATTCCCAAAAAAAATGAATTGTATGCAATAATATGAAAAATAGGGAATAAAATTCCCAAAATAATAATTGAAATTCAAATTGTTCTAAAATTAAAACAATTATTTCAAAAATAAATAGAAGATTCCGAGCTTTATCTTCAATCTTTGACTATCTCCACCCATTTGTCCAACCATTCGACTCAACTCGCTAGGATAGCAATCCAAGTTCAAGCAGCTGGAGCTGAAATAAGAAGAAAAATAAACATGGTTAGTAGGTCCAAAATTAATAATCTAAGTGGATAATAGTTCTCTAAAACACATGAGTTTATAGCATAGAAAGAAATACCTTGTTTCTTTGCTAGAAACTTAAGGCATTGGGGTTTCCAGTGGCCCTTTTCATTGCAATAGAAGCATTTTCCTTTTGGCTTATCACCGGGAGTAGCAGCCTTTTTCTTTTTAACTGTTTTCACAGCTTGAACAGGCTTCTTGCTATTCTTCCACTTCTTCTTGTTCTTGGGTTTGGAAGTAGAGGCAAAGTTTGCCTCAGCGTAAGCCGCCCCATTAACATTCCCCGAATTAGGAGCTTTAGATCCTCCTTTCTGTGGTCCTTCCATCAAATTTTCAAATGTCTGAAGGTTGTTTACCAATCGTGAAAGTCAAGTTCCAACTTGTTCATTACATAATTTGAAGTATAAGGTAGAAAGGCTGGAGTCAAACTGTTCAAGATCAGACTCACTTGAGTTGTCTGATCCATAACACCTCCATGATTCTGAGCTTCTTGGAAGTAACTCGCCATTTCGAGAAGGTGATCACGCACGTTCTGATGAGGTTTCATCCGTGCATTGATGAAATTCTTTGCGCTTCAAAGCGAGCTTGAATTGATGCCTGACCGAATAGTTCAGTCAACTAGTTCAAGATTTCTGCAGCCGTGAGAGTGTTAGCAAATCTTATTTTCAAGGTGTCAACCATGCTAGACAGCATGAAGTATCAAGCTTTGTTGTTGGCATTCTGCCAACGCTCGAACTTCTCCTTTACTGCTTTGGTTGCATTCTCACCCGGCTACTCAAGAGACGCTTCAATTAACACAAAAAGCGCATTGTCACCAATGACAGCAATGTTCATGTTCTTTTTCCATTTGGGAAAGTTAGATCCATTCAGCTTATTATTAGTCAACAGTGACACCATGGGGTTGGTCATTGTCATGTTGGATACTACAAATAACAATAAATGGAAATCAAGTAAGGTTCAACACAAAATCTCATTTAGAAATTATTAGCACATAGCAAGTAGGAATGACAAGCGAAAATACTAAAACATACAATCCTAAATAATCTCCAAGGTCTTCAACAATCTGATATCAGTGTCCCGTTTAGGACTGATATCAGTGTTCCGTTTAGGCGAGAGTCAACGATACCATCCATTGAATAGAGTTGTCAGCTCATCTGAAATGATAAACATTCTAGCAACCTTTTATTCGATCAAGATCAGAATCCAGAGTTGTCATGTTTAGGTGAGAGTCAGGGCTATTCTATCTTATGAGCTTCTACCACTGTTTCATACTTTTGTAAGTCTTACTAATAGTCGGCACCATTAGGGTGATCCATACTAAAAATAAAACACTTACAAATAATACTTATCTTTCGAGATTATACGGCGTTAAATTGCTAATGAACGTTCCTCCATTAGGGAGGATTACTCACTAAAACAAGAACTATGTAGAACCAACAATGGAGAACGAATATCCTAATAATAAAACTCATTATTTAAAATGTATTTTCTTCTCATACTTATTTTAATCTATTTATTTTAAATATATTTATATATTTAATTAAAATTTCCAATTTAGAATAAATTCTAACTATAAATTTTAATTTAATATTTATAAAATCATAATTAGATGGATATGTAAAAAAAAATTAATTATTTTCCATCTTAGTAATAATTTACCAATAAATATTTCGAAAATTTTTCAATTTAAGTTGTATCAAAATTAATTAATAATTAATTCACAACTCAAATTTAATTTTCTAAAAATATATATTGAATTTCGAAAATTAATGTATTTTAAATAAATAGAATTTTTGAAAATGCTATAAAATAAAATAAAAGAAAATTTTTTCTAATTTTATGTTGGTCCAAAATTAATTAAAAATAAATTTTCAACACAAATATAATTTTCCTATCTAATTAAATATATAAGAAAATTTTCAAATATTTAAGTATCAATATTAAAGTCAACTTAAATATTAATTTTCAATTTAATTAAATATTAGTAGAAAAAATACTTCAAGCAAAGAGATAATAACTATCTAGACTTTCATTGACTAATTAATTTATTTTCTAATTATAATATATTTTAGTTCATTTATTTTAATTAATCATTTAAATGAAAAATATAATGATTTAAGTTGGTCTAAAATTAAAATAAATAACTTTCAACTTTAATCTATTTTTCAAGAAAAATTCAAAATTTTCTACATTTAAATAAAAAAATGCAATTTCGAATTTTTATAAAAAATGATTAATAAAATAAAATAAAATATATTTTGAAAATTATTCAAATTTAAGTTGTTCTAAAATTAAAATTTCAAACTTAAAATAGTTTTTTATTTAATTAAATATTATGAAAATAATAATATTTAAGTATCAAGAATGAAATCAACTTAAATATTTAATTTTCAATTTAATTAAATGTATTAAATATAAGAATTAAATAATCAAGTATAAAATAAACTTAATTATTAATTCTAATTTAATACTAGGAAAAAAAATTTAATTAATTTTCAACTTAAAATATTTTCTTAATTAAATATTAGAAAATATAATTAGTCACTAGAAATTACTATGTACAATTTATCTCAATTAACTAAGTGTTTTTCTAAAATTAACTTTAAAATATTCAATGAAAAATAAATTTTATATATTTTAAAAGTTAATAATGTTGCTAATTCAATTTTAATTAGGTTAGACTAATATAATTAACCTAATCCAATTATTTAAATAAAGCAAATGGCCCAAAGGCCCAAAGGAGAGGAATTTAACAATTAAATAAATAATTGTTATTAATTGAATAAGCCCAATTCTAATTGGGCCTAAATAAAATTACCTAAGTGAAATTTTATTTTAGCGACCTAGTCCATTTAATTAATAAACTTAAATGGGCTTCCTATATGCATCTAAGTCCAAAAGCAAACATACAGGCTCACACAGGTCAAATGACTTGGATGGGCCCTATCATGTTACTAGGTTTACACAAATGAAAGAAATTGCAAAAAATACCTGTCACAAATTATTTATAAGATCTATTGACAATTGAACTATAATTAAAATCAGATCATTGGATCTGTTAACAAGTTAATCATAACAATTTAGATCAAATAAATAATAGGTTTGTAAAAAAAAATTGAATATATAATTTAATAATCAAACAATACAAACCAAACAAGTAACAGATAATCTGGAAAGTAGACTAAAATTTCTCTATTTTAAAATTTAAAATATATATATATCTTAACTAGAATTTAAATTTAGGTTGTTAGAGAATATTTGAAAAAATTCAAAAACCTAACAAACTCCTAAAATCCCTAAATTCTAACTTAGATTCAAGTATCTAACAAATTTTTTTAAATTTAAAGTTTATTCTAAAATTAAAATTATATAAATTTCTAATAACATAATATAATATAATATCTTGAATTTAAAAAAAAAAAAAAAAATTGGATATTCCTTATATTATATTCTTAGTCTTATAATTTAACCAATTTAAATATTATAAAATAAACGATTTGAAAAATAAGATATTTTATGGTTAGAATATTTCCAATTTTATTAAAAATAATAGAATAATTAAGTTTGAAAAATTTTACGGTTTGACAATCTAAAATTTTTATTCAAACCTAAACTAACCAATTTTTCCAAATTTCATGTTATTTTTGCTAAAATTAATTTTAATAAAAAAAAAATGTCTAATAAGATAAAATGTTAAAAAATTAACATATTCGTAATCTTATAATTTTAATTAATCAAATATATTTCAAAAATAACAAATTAAAAAAAATGATATGGTTACCAAATTTTGAAATTGAAACATGATTATTTTAAAAAAAATATATATTTTAATATCAAAAATAAGATCATTCAAATTTAATAAAAAAAATTAATATTTGATCTTATAATTAAAAAAAAATAAAATAATCTAAAATTTCAAAATCAACCATAAGGCTATTTTTGTGAGAAATCAAATTTTCAAAATTTAAAACCTACTAATATGTAAAACTAATTTTAATTAATTAAAAAATTAATAAAAATTATTTTATTCTGAAAATTAGATTTTTAATTGAAAATTCAGATTCAACACAAAATTTTACCAAAATTTGATTTTTGTTTCAATGAAAAACGACTTTTGAATCAAAAAATATGAAGAAAACAAGATTGAGGCACAGGTGCGCAGCTGAAGGAGGCTGGGCGAGAGACGATGCAGCCTCAGATGCCGAGGAAGCTCGGCGTGGGCAGCCATTCAGACAAGGCCGTGTCTGAGAATTCTCGATCAGCTCCTGTCTAAACGAGCATGCTGTCCGAGAGGTGCCTGGTACTGCCGCGTGCACACGTGTGCATCCGATTTCAGATATTTCCATCCAAATTCAAAAAATCATAACTAATTCATAAAAAATCCAAATTAGGTTCTGTAAAAGCCAAAATTTATTAATCTCTTGTCTACTTTCCAGTAAAAATATTTTCAGATCGAAATAAGAAATACTTTTACAACATATACAGTGATTTCCAAACAATCATCATATAAGCACATAAACAATCATGAAACCATCCAAATAAACACAAAACATTGTTTTAATTCATATTTCATGAAAGTAAATCATTACCATTGCTCTGAGGCCAGTTGTTGGAATATGTTTTACCAGGATCTTAATTTACTACAATGTATGTTATTTAACATCCCAAATATGAATATCTAAGACAATGTAAATGAACACATATAAAGTTTAGGAAACCTTACATTAGGTGCAGCAGAATATTAATGGCTCCTTCCACTCAGATATCTAACCCTTGTATCCTGTCTGTAGCAGAGTATCAACAAGATCTGAGCCCGAATGTGCACTCACTCTATCACTCAAGGTATGAAAATATGAAGAAGAAGGAAGAGAGATGTGGTTTGAATATAGGTATATAACATATGGCTCACGAAAATTTTACTAAAGGCAAGAAATTTCATCATCTTTTAATTGTGATCCATCACTATCTATTTATAGGCAACCACCTAGGTTTAGGTTAGGATTTAATAGGCATTAAAATAATAGAAAAATTAAGTGGAAATCACCTTCCAAGTGGCCGGCCATAGTAATGGGCCCCACTTTGGAATTTTCCACTTTTGACAACATTTTTCCTTATTTCTCAAAAATGTCATTTTTCCATTTCTAACCACTTAAATGCCAAAACTATTTATTTAATAATTAAAATTAATTATCAAATAAAATTGTCATTTAGTATATTTATTAATTAGACATAATAAAGTCTCTCAATTAATAAACAAGACCTAGAATCTCTTTTCTTCACAATTAAGCCCTTGCTTAGTGAAAAATTCATAAACTAGACATTGTCTAATTTTAGAATTATAATTGATTAATTAAAATCAATTATTTGATTCATACAAGCAGTATGGTCTCAACTAGTATGGGGACCATGGGCCTATACAATCGAGCTTCCAATAAGGAGAACTAGAATTTACCAAGTAAATTCCCTAACTTATTAATTGCTTATTGCATCCATCATAGAACTTGAAATTGCACTCTCAGTCATATAGAACGCTCTATATGTTCCACGATATAGATACGCTATAAAAATTTAACTATCGTTCTAATCTCAATAATCAAAGATCCTCTATAGATGATTTACACCGAGTAGGGATAAATTTACCGTTTCACCCTTCATTGTATTTTATCCTTAAAACACTCAGCTTCCTATAAATGATTTTTCAGTGAACTAAAATAAAATCACTGAAACAAGAGCTCTTCCATTTACCTCTATTAAGCCAAGCTCGAAGGAAATTATCGTTTCACTCCTATGTCCTGATAAGAAGCAATAGATTCCATATCTATGTTTAGCACTCCCACTCAATCACACAATCATGTTCCCAAAATGTACGTATCAACCTGACCAGAAAGTAGGCTTAACTAACAAATCAAAGAACATGAATAGCACTCCTAAGATTGAACCTAAGCATGTCAGGATTAAGATCTTTTGATCTAAGATCAACTAGTGATATTGAATTAGAAAGGTACAACGGTAAGATTATAATATCTTTACCAAGATCAATATCGGTCGCAGTCCAATGTATATCCATACATCCGAAACTAGCATACTTTGTCAATGTTTTGGAAAGAACATAATACTTATGCAAAGTGTAAGTACACTTTATCGCTGATTATCCCATCAGTGTAAATCCAGTGCACTGATGAATCAAGGACTTTGTCTTTTGAAGCATATAATCAAAATCACATTCCACTGTGTTGACATCACTTTAATTGTGGATGACTATATGTTCTGGACTTCACAGATTTTGTATATATTAAACCATAAACATGAAAACTACATGTAAATATAAATGACTTATAATCTTATATTGATAACAAATCAGATTAGATTGAAATGGGTTTTATTTAGGACACAAAATCCCAAAAGTAGGCCCATTCTACACGTATATGGTGATATATATAAAGGCCCATGATTAATTTAGTTTAATTATTTTATTGGTTAAAATAATTAAGTTAATAACTTTTTAATTATTAAGTAAATATATTATTAGATATTTATTTAATTAAAAGAATAATTATTAAAATAAAAGATCTATTGATATTTTGATATTCGGTTATTAGATATTTATAGGAAAATTTTATTTTTAATGCTTAAAAAAATACCCTCTAACAATATTTAAACTCTAATTAATTTATACAATTAAATGCTATTGTTTCTAATTTCTGCCCAAAATACCCACCCTTTCATTTTCCTTCTCTCTTTGTCTCTTTCTCTTCCTCACTCTCTCTTCCTCTTTCTCGCACCACCAAAACACTCAAACCCAAGCACCGAGACCACCAACCACCACTAATGAACCTCTTCTCCTCCACCACCAAACCACCTCATTTACTAAAAACTTATCATCGATAACCTATCAATAAATGTCATTGATATACTATCGATAAATGCCATCGATAAACTATCGATAACCTATCGACAACCTATCGATAATCATGTTTTGGCCAGAAAATATCATAACCACGACCATCTAAGGTCTGAAACAAACACAAATCCAATAAAAAAACAAATAAAGAAGAAGATGAAGACGAAGACAGAGACAAAGGTTCGAGGCCTCTAGGTTTTTTGATGCTTGAGTCCTATGGAGGTCCGACCGGTCTTGGGCCCTTGGGTTTCATCTGGTTTTTTGGGTAGAAGAGGAGGTTGGGTGGTGGAGGAAAGGAGGTTCGATGGTAGTGGTTAGGTGGTCTCGGTGCCTGGGTTGGTTGGTCTCGGTGGTGCGAGGAAGGAAAATAGAAGGGAGGGTATTTTGGGTAGAAATTGAAAGCAATAGCATTTAAATGTATAAATTAATTAGTAGTCTAAATTTTGTTAGAGAGTATTTTATTAAGCATTTAAAATGAAATTTCCCTATTTATATTTGAATTTGAATTCTAAATTCAAATCAAATTAGATATTTATCTTTTATTTTAAATAAAGGATTAGAGGTTTTATTTATAACACTATGTATAGGATATATAACATCATAATAAACCGACTTTTCGAATTCCAATATACATAGAAATAATTAGAGAGAAAATAGAATTTGTTTTTCTCAACCCTATTCTCTATCTCCCTCTCACGCCTACTCTCTCTCTCTCTCTCTCTCTCTCTCTCTCTCTCTTCTCTCACATGCCCACATTATTAAAAGTGTGTGAGATTAAAACTGCAATCTCATTCTTCAAAAAAAAAAAAAAAATTGCAATCTCATTACTGTGTCTCATGAGTTGAGTACACACTGTAATACCTAAATTTATTCATCCTTTAAGATTTAATAGCCCATTCTATTCTTTAGTATTGAGGTTAGCTTGGGAGATCAACGTGTAGATTATTCAATCAAGTTCTTGAATTGGATGTTCGATTGTTATACAAAAAGATTTAATAATACCTTGATAGGCATCAAGATGTAATTGAATTTGTTTCAGTAGATTATATTTAATTTATATTCATTATGTTGAGATCCTTTATGGTTCATATTGAATAAAAAATCTTTTATCAAAATTTCGCTTCTAGTTTTATAACTCTAATATGGACTATAAAAACCAACATGTTGTACAGTTAACAAATAAGCCCGTAGAATTAGCAAGGTTGCCTGCCTGTAGCGATTATCAAACGCTGCTTGTTGGACACTCATGATATCAATTTGTTGATTTGGCTTTTTGTTGTTTGAACGATATATTCACAGATGCTCAGGTATCCTCTTGATCGTGGTGAAGATTTTTTGTATGTTCTTGCATTTGCCCTAAGGCATCTCACAGGTTTTGCAACTCAGTATCATCACCGATCACCACTCGAGGTAACAGATGGATCTCCATTACCCAGTCCAGTCACTCCATTATGAGTACTAGTTGTTCAAGTTTCTCATGTGCCTGGAGTGAACCCAGCTAGAGAGATTGTCACTCCCTGTATTAATTATGATGGAACTCGTGGAGGTAGACGGGTGCTCAGATAAGGATTTGCCACTATTGGATCGCTCCTATTTATAAGAGTTTGCACATTAGGCTCTATAGGAATCAGATCTTTTGTTTTAATGGTTTGGGACATTTTGGTACTTACAACCATGTTTGGAGAGAATCAAAGCGATAAATATTGTTTTGTTTGCTATCAATGAATGAACCAAAATATTAACATCGCTTTTAGCCAACGGCGCCGAATTAATTAAAGCGATGAGAATAATAGATAATTATTATATGTAATTAATCAAATAAGAACACTAAGATTTATAGAAGTTCGTGTTGGGTTTTATGCCCTAAATAAAACTCATTTCAATATAATCAGATTTACTTATTAATATAGATCAGAAATAACATTTAATGTTGCATGGTTCACATGATTTATTTCATGATTATATGTACATAATGTATAAATTCATCTGAAACCCTTTTCACATACTTGATCCTGTTTATTGTGCCGTCAACACATTGGAAAGTAAACATGACTATGTGAATAAAGTTTCCTAGATTTATCAGACACAGGGTTTTACTGATATGATAATCTACAACAGAGTTTACTTGTATTTGGAGAAATACTATGTTCTTTCCAGAACATTGGTTAAAGTAAAGCTCAGGTTGGATGCATGGAGTATGCATCGGAAGGGACCGATATTGAACTTTGACTTAGATTTATTAAACTTACCGTAATATCTATTCAAGTCAATATCGCCTAAGTTGATCCTAGATCAAATGATCTTAATCCTGATATGATTAGGCTCAATCTTGAAAGGCTATTCGTGTTCTTTGATTTGTTAGTTAAGCCTACTTTTAGGTCAGGGTGATACGTACATTTTGGGAACACGGTAGTGCAATTGAGTGGGAGCGCTAGCATAAACATGGAATCTATAGCTTCTATCTGGCGAATAGTAAGCAAAGGATGATCTCCTTCGAGCTTGACCAAACGAACATAAATGGTGGAGTACTCATTTCACATAAGCTGAAATATCATTTATACGGGGTCAAGTGTTTTAAGGAATAAATACATTGTAGGGTGTAACGGTAATTTAATCCCTTTACAGTGTAGATCATTCATATAGAGGATCATTGATCACATTAGGATTATAACAATGGATAACTAATGATGTGTCTATATGGTGGAACATATAGAGCATTCTATATACTGAGAGTGCAATTCGAGTTCTATGCGTGGATTCAACGAAGAATTAATAAGTTAGTGAATTTTAGTGCTAAATTCTTGATCTACTTATTGGAAGCTCGGTTATATAGACCCATGGTCCCCCCACTAGTTGAGATAATATTGCTTGTAAGACTCATGTAATTGGTTTTGATTAATCAATTATAATTCACAAATTAGACTATGTCTATTTGTGAAATTTTCACTAAGTAAGGGCGAAATTGTAAAGAAAGAGTTTATAGGGGCATATTTGTTAATTATGATACTTTGTATGGTTCAATTAATAAATATGATAAATGACAATATTATTTAATAATTATTTATAGTTATTAAATAGTTAGAATTGGCATTTAAATGATTGAATTAGGAAATTGGCATTTTTGAGAAAATCAGATACAAAAGTGGTAAAATTGCAAAATTGCAAAAATCAAGGCCCAGTCCACCTAGCATAGGGCCGGCCACTTGTGTTATCTTTTTTAAATGATTTTTTCATTATTTTAATGCCATATAATTCAAATCAAGCCCTAGAGGAATGCTATAAATAGATAGTGAAGGCTTCAGGAAAATTACACTTTCTGAATCAGAAAAACCTGAGCCTCCACTCTCTTCTCTAGCCGCCACTCTCTCTCTCTTTTCTTCCTCAATATTTCGAACCTCTCTTAGTGATTAGAGTAGTGCCCACACACATCAAGTGATACCTCAATCATAGTGAGGAAGATCGTGAAGAAAGATCATCAACAAAGGAGATTCAGCATCAAAGATTCAGAGAAAGAGATCCAGGTTCAGATATTGATAATGCTCTGCTACAGAAAGGAATCAAGGGCTAGATATCTGAACGGAAGGAGTCATATTATTCCGCTGCACCCAATGTAAGGTTTCCTAAACTTTATATGTGTTTATTTCATCGTTTTAGAAAGTTCATATTTAGGATGTTAATAAACATACTTGTGAGTAGATCTAAGATCCTGGTAAAATAATTCCAACAACTGGCCTCAGAGCCATGGTAATTGATTTACTTGCAAGAAATTTGGACTTTAAAACGATTGTTTGTATGTTCTTTGGATGGTATCATGTTGTATTGAGTGTTATTTGATGATTGATTGATGTTTGTGAAATTTTCGTGAAAAATAATTGTGATTTCGTTTCTGGAATTATTTTTATTGGATAGTATGGAAAAAATTAAGCAAGTTAGCCTTTTACAGAACTCAATTTGGATTTTATTTGAATTAGTTATGATTTTTTGAAGATTTGACAAAATCGGAAATTTGTCTTGATAGTTTCGCATGATCGCAGAACTGTCCGTACAGTTTCGGATTTTTTCCTTTTTCTTCAATTTTTCATACTTTTTCATGGAATTAACTTCCAATTTTTTGTATGGTTTTGTATATATACTATTACTATTCCTAATTCAATTCTAATTATCATTTTGAATTAATTTAATTTTTTTTTAAATTAATTCAAGATATTAGTGTAATTTGAATTCGAATAGAATTAGTATTTATCTTTTTGCTTAAAAATCTATCTTATTTTAAAATTTGATTATATCTTATCTTATTTTAAATTTAAAAAATAAGATATTTATAATTATGTAATTTTTAAATGAAATAAGATATTTTGCTAATTTTTTTTAAATTTTGTTATTTTATTTATTTAAATTAAATTTAAAATTTGAAAAAGATATTTATTTATCTTTTCTAATTTTTTTATTTAATTTTTATTTATAAAATAACATTTAAAATTTAAAAGTAGTTAGCAAATTTTTTTTGAAATGATATTTAGGTTGGTTGAAACCTAATTTTTCAAAAATTGTAGGTTTAATTTTAAATTTTAATTTTTTTAAAAAAAAAAAAATTTTCGAATTTTTCAAATTTTTTTTTAAATTTTTCGAAAAATTATTTTTTTTATTTAATTAATTATTTTCGAAATTAAATATTTAATTTAAAATTAAATAAATCCTACATCCAACTATCCAACTAACCTTGTTGCAGGAGTATGTGTTTTAGCTTATGTGTAAGTTTTTAAAACCTACTATTACTTGATTGCAAATAGCCATGGTTACTTTTTGCCAGATCTAATGATCTGATGGCTCCCTTGGTCAAGTTAATAATTTGTAACAGGTAAATTTTACAATCTTCTTTCATCTGTGTATGACCTAGCAACATGATAGGACCCATCCAAAGTGTGCCTGTGTGAGCCTATGTGTTTAATTTTATTATAGATGCATATAGGTTAATGTTGCTAAATAAAATGTCATAGTCATTGATAGATTTTATTTAGGCCCATTTAGTTTTGGGCTTATTCAATTAATAACAGTTGTTCTTATTAAGGTTAAATTCCTCTCTTTTGGGCCTTGTGTGAGAGTTGGGAGCCATAGAAGTGGGTACGACATACTGAACCCAGCACCCCCTCACACAAACCACCCCAATTGTGAAGGCCCATTTGCCTGATTTGAATGACTGTACTAGGTTAATTAAACTAGTTTAACCTAATAAAATTGATTAGCAACATAATTAATTTCATTTATTTTGAAATTAATTTAAGAAAAATATAGTTTAAGGAATTTTATATTCTAAGCTAAACTATATGTATTTTCTTGTATTTAATTAAATATAGAATTATAACCATCTAGATTCTTTCTGGAACTTAATTTAAATTTTTCATTAAATATTCCTATTTAAGTTGATATTTAGTTATCTTCAACTAACCAACTTAAATCTGAATATCTTTTGAATTCAAAATTTCAAAATTAAGTTGAGGAATTTTAGGCATTGGTTATTAAGATTCTTTAGATATTTTTTTTAAGTTAATATCTTTTCAAATATTAACTTAAAATGGAATATTTTCAAATTAAGTGGTTACAACTTAATTTTTGATATTTAATTAAATTTAAATTTGAAAATATTTAAGTTCTAGATTTTTCTAGTACAACTTAAATTAGATATTTTTCAAATTTTGTGGAAAAGATACTTAGTCAAATAAGATATTTTCTAGATAGTTATTTATAGACTACTTATTATTTCTAATATTAAATAGGAAAATATTATAAATTGTGAAATTAATTATTTATTAATTAATTTTGGTACAATTTATTTTAAATATATTTTTTCCTAGTATTAAACTAGAGATTAATAATTAAGCCTTCTCTACACTTAATTATTTATTTCTTGAATTTAATACATTTAATTAATTTGAAAATTAAATATCTAAGTTGATTTTTATCATCATACTTAAATATTTCTTTTTCATGACATTTAATTAAATAGAAAATTATTTTTAGTTGAAATTTAATTTTTTTCAACTAAATTTAAATAATTTTCAAAATATATTTTTTCTTTATTTTATTAATCAATTTTCGAAATTGTATTTCTTAAATGCTAGAATTTCGAATTTTATCTTGAAAAATAGATTAAGTTGTAAATTAATTATTTTAATTAATTCTTGGATCAACTTAAATCAATGATTTTTTCATTTATTGATTAATTTAAAATAAATTGAATTAAAGTATATTATTAGAAATAGAATTAATTAGTCAAAGGAAAATCTAGATAGGTGATATTTTTGCTTGAAGTATTTTTCTAGTGTATTTAATTAAATAGAAAATTAATATTTAAGTTGATTTTCATCATCATACTTAAATATTTGTAATTTTTCTTATATATTTAATTAAATAGGAAAATTATATTTTTTGTTGTAAATTAATTTTATTAATTAATTTTGGGCCAACATTAAATTAGAATAATTTTTCCAGGATTTATTTTTTATTTTAATATGCATTTTTCGAAAATTGTATTCTTATATACTTTAATTTTTCGAAATGCAATATATATTTATAGAAAATTAAATTTGAGTTGTAAATTAATTTAAATTAATTTTGAAACAACTTAAATATTTTTTCTAAATATTTATTGGAAATTATT
Organism: Cannabis sativa; assembly: GCF_029168945.1. Lineage (NCBI taxonomy): Eukaryota > Viridiplantae > Streptophyta > Magnoliopsida > Rosales > Cannabaceae > Cannabis > Cannabis sativa. The sequence continues at coordinate 23,160,483 of NC_083607.1, forward strand.
ACTAAGATGGAAATAATTCATGTTATTTTCATATCCATCTAAGTAAAATTTATAAATATTAAATTAAAATTTATATTTAGAATTTTTCATTCTAAATTGGAAATTTTAAATAAATAAATATATATTTAAAATAAATAGAATAAATAAAGAGAATAAAAGAAAATACAACTCTTTTTAAATAATGAGCTTTATTATCAAGAGACATTCGATCTCCATTGTGGGTTTTACACCGCGTTTGTTTTAGTGAGTAATCCTCCCTAATGGAGGAACGTTCATTAGCAATTTCGCACCGTTTAACCTCGCATGATAAGTAGTTTGTAAGTGTTTTGTATGGTATGGATCACCCTAATGGTGGCGACCATACTTGACTTGCAAATTATGAAACAATGGTGGAAGCTCATAAGATAGAATTGCCTTGACTCTCGCCTAAACGGGACAACGCTGAATTCCAATCTTGATCGAATAAAAGGTTGCTAGAATGTTTAACATTTTAGACGAGCTGACAACTCTATTCAATGAATGGTAGCTTTGACTCTCGCCTAAACGGGACACTGATATCAGTTTGTTGAAAACCTTGGAAATTATTTAGGATTGTAAGTTTTAGTATTTTCACTTGTCATTCCTACTTACTATATGTTTATAATTTACGAATTGTGTATGAATTTATATTGAACCATGTTATTTTCTCGTTATTAAGTTGTAGTTTAATTTCGAATCTTCATTGTTGGTCTAACTTGGCTTGTTTATCTAATGAGATAAATCCCTAGTGGATTTTCACCATTAGACATACATAATAGTGTTAGATCTCGAAAGATAAATATTGTATATGCGACATCTAGCTGTTCATCAATTGATGACACCTTAGACTAGTATTTTTACGATATAAAACAAGAAGATTATATAAATAAGATTACTTTGACTTTCGCTAATCGAAGCATCGTTGGATTCTTATTTTAAACGAAATTATCCTAATTCCTCTTAGCTTATTCATTTCGAATTAGCTTTCAAATATATCATTGGATGAATGGTCTATGAATCATTTCATGTCATTATATTTTCTCTTAAGAAATTAAATGACGCATATGATTATAACCCCGAAATTCTATTCCCAATTGATATAAATCCTCAATCTTAGAAATCTCCTACTTGTAATGGGCAAATCGACTTAGAGTTTGTATTAGTAGTGGTGGTCCAAGAAAGAATTACTCATTAAATTTGGTTGAATTTAAGTCTTTGACTTTAATTTTAGATTCCAAATAGAAATTTTCTTAAATTTCAAATTCCAGAATACAATACAGTTACACTTTCTCAAGTGTTTAATATCCATCTTTTATTAATGGATTAAAACTGTATGGAATGTGAGTTAGGTATTCTGTGACCAGGATCCACTTGAAGTATTCTAAGAACTCTTCGATGTAACTAAACCTATGTCATCATAGATACTACCACATTTTCTTAATCTATGGCATTTGTATCTTGTTCATAGTGGATTTGACAAGATCAATCTCTGCAAAGAGTTAATATGCCTATATCCACTGAAAGTAGTTCATCTCATTCACAGATGAATGTACATTCAGGGGTGGATATGAGTTTTTCGTTGTATTCTTAAAACGATAACTCTAGATTATACCTTATGCAAAGAAATTTGAAATGTTTGAAAAATTTCATTAATTTCTAGCAATGGTTAAACACCATTAAGGTAAGTGGTTAAAGATCTTGCGAACTGATAGGGGTGGAGAAATAGTTAGTAGATATGCAGTTCAAAGATCATTAAATTGATTTTTGAATTATATCCAAACTTACCTCCCCAGAAATTTCGAGTTGCATGTTGATGATTAGTTACTAGTCGTTGCCTAAATCCTTCTATGGTAATACAATTTCAGAATGATGTAATGGTTTTATACTTAATGTAAATCATTACTAGATTCATGGATGACCTAATCAAAATCTTAAGAAAAGCTAGAACTGTTAACCATGGTTTCTTAGCTATTCTAAGTGATTAGGGGTGGACCATCCCATTGTCAATAGATAAGAAAGTGTTTGTTCAAACAAATACTACTTTTCTAAGAAAATGACTAAGTCCGGAAAAACAAGTAGCAAATAAAGGAGATACTTAATCCTTGATTCCAAAAGTGTTCTATCATCTTATATGACATATGATGATCCCACTGCCTCTGTTGTCTTGTCACAACCAAAGAGATCAATACCATTTAGTTTTCTTAGACATAATTCACGGTACCTTGTCGTAGTGGGAGAGTTTCTAGGAACTCACCTTCTTATGACTTGGGAGACACTAGTGATTAAAATCCATTGTGAGTTTAAACAAGTAATGGATTGTCAAGATAAGAAACTAAGAAGAAAGCCAATAGAACTATGGTTTAATCCATTCACATGGAGTAACCTAAAGTTTTCTATTACAAGGACATAAAAGGAAATTTTCGTTTATAAGTCCATTCAATGGACTTAACAAAACTTCCTGTTCCTAGTATTATAGATTTGAGTTTATCTAAACCTATGGCTTGTGGTATACCTGGTAATTACTTACTCTAATGCAAGCAACTTACTTTAGTAAGATGCTGAAGCATTTTCTTTCTAATGGCAATCTATAGAAGCTTCACAACTTCTTAGGTATAGATTTTATTTATCTAAGGAAAAGTCTCAACTATTCCAGAAAAGATAAAGCCATGGAAAAATTTCTTATATCAACAGTGAGAGGTCTTAGATATGCTTTTGTATGCCTTAGACCAGACACCGCTGTTGAGTGGGAGTAATGAGTAGGTATCAGATTAATCCAGGAGAAGAACATTGGAAGACAATCAAGTAAATCTTAAGATAAAGAAGAGGAACTATATGTTAGTCTATAAGGGTGTGTTTAAAACTCTTAGACTACACCATATCGTATTTCGAAATTTGCCTATGTGCTAGTAAATCTTTACGATAAGATGGTGGTTACTCGGGGGTGGAATAGTGATTTTGGAGAAGTGTAAAAACCTATCCGAAGTCTCTAGGTCTACCGTAAAGGACCGAATGTTAAAGGCTGCAGGGAAAGGTACTTATTCAGTCTAAGGAAAGTTCTATACATCCTTGGCACCATTCCAAATTGCCTTAAACTACTAGTGTTAATTTCTTGATTAACCAAAAGTAGTTGCCAAAGGTATAGAATCCAGTATCCCAAGAGAGTAAACATATAGAGAGGAATTTCACATTATCAATGATTTTGTGATTAAAGGAAGAGTAATGGTGGAGAAAAGGTTGTGGTTAGTTCAACCTTTCAGATCCTATTACGAGGAGTTTACTACTACTACACTTGATTTGTATATCAAGGTGTTGAGATTATTTGAAACGCACTTTTTGTTTTATATTAGTGCAAGTGGGAGTTTGTTGGGTTTTATGCCCTAAATAAAACTCATTTCAATATAATCAGATTTACTTATTAATATAGATCAGAAATAACATTTAATGTTGCATGGTTCACATGATTTATTTCATGATTATATGTACATAATGTATAAATTCATCGAAACCCTTTTCACATACTTGATCCCGTTTATTGTGCCGTCAACACATTGGAAAGTAAACATGACTATGTGAATAAAGTTTCCTAGATTTATCGGACACGGGGTTTTGCGATATGATAATCTACAACGAGTTTACTTGTATTTGGAGAAATACTATGTTCTTTCCAGAACATTGGTTAAAGTAAAGCTCAGGTTGGATGCATGGAGTATGCATCGGAAGGGACCGATATTGAACTTTGACTTAGATTTATTAAACTTACCGTAATATCTATTCAAGTCAATATCGCCTAAGTTGATCCTAGATCAAATGATCTTAATCCTGATATGATTAGGCTCAATCTTGAAAGGCTATTCGTGTTCTTTGATTTGTTAGTTAAGCCTACTTTTAGGTCAGGGTGATACGTACATTTTGGGAACACGGTAGTGCAATTGAGTGGGAGCGCTAGCATAAACATGGAATCTATAGCTTCTATCTGGCGAATAGTAAGCAAAGGATGATCTCCTTCGAGCTTGACCAAACGAACATAAATGGTGGAGTACTCATTTCACATAAGCTGAAATATCATTTATACGGGGTCAAGTGTTTTAAGGAATAAATACATTGTAGGGTGTAACGGTAATTTAATCCCTTTACAGTGTAGATCATTCATATAGAGGATCATTGATCACATTAGGATTATAACAATGGATAACTAATGATGTGTCTATATGGTGGAACATATAGAGCATTCTATATACTGAGAGTGCAATTCTGAGTTCTATGCGTGGATTCAACGAAGAATTAATAAGTTAGTGAATTTTAGTGCTAAATTCTTGATCTACTTATTGGAAGCTCGGTTATATAGACCCATGGTCCCCCCACTAGTTGAGATAATATTGCTTGTAAGACTCATGTAATTGGTTTTGATTAATCAATTATAATTCACAAATTAGACTATGTCTATTTGTGAAATTTTCACTAAGTAAGGGCGAAATTGTAAAGAAAGAGTTTATAGGGGCATATTTGTTAATTATGATACTTTGTATGGTTCAATTAATAAATATGATAAATGACAATATTATTTAATAATTATTTATAGTTATTAAATAGTTAGAATTGGCATTTAAATGATTGAATTAGGAAATTGGCATTTTTGAGAAAATCAGATACAAAAGTGGTAAAATTGCAAAATTGCAAAAATCAAGGCCCAGTCCACCTAGCATAGGGCCGGCCACTTGTGTTATCTTTTTTAAATGATTTTTTCATTATTTTAATGCCATATAATTCAAATCAAGCCCTAGAGGAATGCTATAAATAGATAGTGAAGGCTTCAGGAAAATTACACTTTCTGAATCAGAAAAACCTGAGCCTCCACTCTCTTCTCTAGCCGCCACTCTCTCTCTCTTTTCTTCCTCAATATTTCGAACCTCTCTTAGTGATTAGAGTAGTGCCCACACACATCAAGTGATACCTCAATCATAGTGAGGAAGATCGTGAAGAAAGATCATCAGCAAAGGAGATTCAGCATCAAAGATTCAGAGAAAGAGATCCAGGTTCAGATATTGATAATGCTCGCTACGTAAAGGAATCAAGGGCTAGATATCTGAACGGAAGGAGTCATATTATTCCGCTGCACCCAATGTAAGGTTTCCTAAACTTTATATGTGTTTATTTCATCGTTTTAGAAAGTTCATATTTAGGATGTTAATAAACATACTTGTGAGTAGATCTAAGATCCTGGTAAAATAATTCCAACAGTTCGACCCTGTAATTATTGTAACAACCTGCTCCTATTTTGCTTCTATTACTTTAAAGAATTAATAAAATCACCAGGAGCTGGCAAAGTGGATTCCTTAAGAATTCTCAAGAAAACCCTTACAATTCTTTTACAACGTAAGTGCTCTCTAGAAAATATGATTCGGATTCCTAAATAATGGAATGACTCTATTATTTATAGGAAAAATTACACTAATTTTGTTTCCCAAAATAATGAAGAAATAAAAGGAAAAACTTGATTAATTTCTTATTTTATAAAAATAACCTATGGAAATCCCACTAAAGTAGGAATTCAATTGCAAAAGAAAAGTATCTTAAAAGCTTTGCTTTCGCCGCATTTACCCTGATCGGTGTATGCGATCAGCTGAGAGAATTAAGCTGGTTAGACCATTGTATTTACCATGTCCATATGTTCCAGCTGCATCTTCAAATAAATTATTTCAATAAAGTTGAGGACCGTATTACCAATCAAGGTCTTAGAATGTTATGTTCTCCACGTGTCACTCTGAAGAGTGTCATGTCATCTTCTAGAGAAATTGGAATGACAAATAACAAAATATATAAAACATTAGGCGTCGGTTATTACGTATAAAGTCGACGCTATAAACACATACATCGTCGATTATTTGATAATAAGGTTGCCATAGGCAACATTTATGAAAGTAGGCATCCCCTATGCCGTTAGTGATTGGGGTGTATGACTTCGGTTCATTCACCCCCCTTTAGCGACTTTTGGAACAATGTCGGTCATGAATTTTTTAAAAATGACGTTGTATGCCCCAAATAACCGCTTCTAAACCCCAGTTTTTAAGTAGTGGCACTAGTGGTGCCTAGTACCTTCAATACATGTTACCTTGAGAATGGTTAGTGATACTTGCTAGAAACTATTACATTAAGTTATATGAAATCTGATAATTAATTGCACCAATAATGATATTGACACGTAGCAGGGTACTAGGCACCCCCGGTGTGCGTTTTAGTTTTTTTTTTTTTTTTGACCTTATTTAGTTAATTAAGGGCATTGCTATTGGGTCCAGTGGTGCTTACCACAATCTAGAGGTGACGCCCAATGATTGGTTAGCAATATTCTCTTAAAGTTATTACCTTAAATTATACGGGACCCAATACTTAATTGAATAAATATCAATATAATACCGATGAAGGTCGTCACTGTTGCCTTATAATATTTCTCTTCGAGTTAATTCTCGATATCAAATACCTCTATGGCTATATGTTGGAAGATATACCTGTATTTTTCTTTTTTTGTAGGGGAGGGGGGAGGAATTATTTCTGCACTTTGGTGTGCTACTTAAATTTGATGAAGCTGCCCATTAAAAACTATCTTGGTGGTACGTACATCTTTATTGACTTCCAAGAGTACTATAGCTGTGGGATATATAAAGCTTCAAACGCTATAAATTCAAATTTGTTTGTCCAGTCAAAAACTCAAGAAGGCCAGATTAAATCAAATAAAGGTTATCCCTAGTGATCATATAACACAGCTCTAATTGATGAATCAGACGATTATTTTTAAGGTTTTTTTAGGGGAGTTTAGGATTTTGGGAATAAGAATGTAAAATAAAATTTATGTTTGCTAATATTTTAGTAAAAAACTTATGATATAGGTTCTACCTTCAATTATAATTTTATGTAATGAAGTTTTTTATACAAAGTACCACTTAAAAGCAATGAGATTGTGACTACTCCAGTCATCATATATAATTGGACAACCTGTTCTTGTCGGTTAAGTTTTAATGAAATTAATGGCCAACTACAAAAGATGATGCTGTGTCATGATATGAATCTTTCCGAGCAATAAAGTGTTATCTCCCAATCGATTTTTCTTCACAAAAATACTAGTCAATCTAAATAAATAATTGATAATATTGTGTCACACTACTGTTACATTGTACGATATTTTTTTAGGGCTTTTTCTTTTTTTTATATTTATATTTTTTCTATATGGTAGTTGGGGTAGATCTAAAGTATGGACACATATGTCAATTTAATTGGTCTATCTAAGAAATATTTTTTAAAAGAAATTTTATTATATTATTTATTAATATAATACGTAGAATAAAATATGGTAATATATTTTTAGAAAGGTCCACACTTGTTACAAGGTTTAGGGCTCATAGCATGGAACTCAGTTTGCCAGTCTAAGACAACAAGGGGATTGGATTCAGGAAAGTAGAAGAATGGAACTTGACAATTACCAAGTATATTTGTAACGTCCCCGCTTCAAGCCTCCATTGGGTCTTTACACCCATGGACTCATGGCTCTTATACACGAGTACGCCACTCTGGCTGCTTCATGGACTGATGACTGACCCTACAGACCAACACGAGTGTTTCCAGCGTGCTTTGTCCTCACTCGCACACTTCCTAGGAAAACTTCCCAGAAGCTCACCCATCCTAAAATTTCTCCAGGTCAAGCATGCTTAACTGTGGAGTTCTTTCGAGATGGGCTACCGAAAAACAAGATGCACCTAGTTGATATAGGTAGTACCAATCAATCCATTTAAGCTTTCTTCAACTGTGTAGTCCGATACCTGCAAAGTGTTAGAATCATCCCACTTGACCTTCCCCAAGCGGTGTGGGATTGCACAGCTTACCCGGTATATCCCCTTACAGATCACGGGACTACTAACTGTCACAATCACCCCCCTTACGGGGTCCGACGTCCTCGTCGACCACACTTCCGGCTGGGTCAAGGCTCTGATACCATTTGTAACGTCCCCGCTTCAAGCCTCCACTGGGTCCTTACACCCACGGACTCATGGCTCTTATACAGGAGTACGCCACTCTAGCTGCTTCATGGACTGATGACTGACCCTACATACCAACACGAGTGTTTCCAGCCTGCTTTGTCCTCACTCGCACACTTCCTAGGAAAACTTCCCAGGAGGTCACCCATCCTAAAATTTCTCCAAGTCAAGCACGCTTAACTGTGGAGTTCTTTCGAGATGGGCTACCGAAAAACAAGATGCACCTTGTTGATATAGGTAGTACCAATCAATCCATTTAAGCTCTCTTCAACTGTGTAGTCTCATACCTACACAGTCTTAGAATCATCCCACTTGACCTTCCCCATGCGGTGTGGGATTGCACAGCTTACCCGGTATATCCCCTTACGGATTGCGGGACTACTGACTGTCACAATATTTGGGCAATTGGAAACAAAGAAGACAATCTATGGATAAAATTGATTCATAATCTATATATCAAGGACAATAATTGGTAGAGTTACCAAGCTCCACTCTAAGAAAGTTGGTACTGGAGAAGAATTGTTGCAGCTAAAGAAACTGTCAAAAACTCCATGGCCTTGCAGTAGCTTATTAGTGAGGGAAAATATCAAATCTCAAAGGGATATAAAATATTCTTACTTGAATAAGAGAATGTTCAATGGAGCCAAGTTGTATGGATTAGACTTAACATGCCAAGACATAGCTTCCTAATATGGATGGTTGTATAGGATCAGTTAAGAACAAAAGAAAGACTGAACAAAATCAACATATAGCAGATGATGCTTGTTATTTTTGCAGGGCAGATTCAGAGACTTTAGAGCATCTGTTTTTTGGGTGCACTTTATCTGAAGCGTGTTTACAACAGTTAAAAAACTGGCTGCATTAGAATGTTATCTCGAGCTCTCTTCACACGTTGATGCGATGGTTGAAAAATGCCAAAATCTGTAGCTTCAAAAGACAAGTAATGGCTGCTGCATTGGCAGCACTTGCATACAACATATGGCAAGCTAGGAATGGAATTCTATGGAATGCCACAAGTGCTCAAAGCAATAGAATTGTCACTAAAACCAAAATAGAAGTAGTGAGTAGAATCAAAAGTGCTTGGCCCAAAAATGTAAATACTAAAGATAGGATTTGGTTTGACGCATTGTAATTGTTATTCCCATTTTTGTAAGCATGACACGTGAATTTTAATCAAGAAAAGCTGAGAAGTTATTAGCTAACCAACTTCCTCAATTGATGCTTTAGGAAGATAAAGGCACTAACTTTGCGGGAAGATTCCCCATGAACGAGAGTCTCTTGAGTGCTAGCAACACGGAGGATATTCGTGAGCTAAAGTCCCCGTCTGTTCCAGGAACCAAAGCCACTTACTCCCGGGAACATAATGGATTTTCCTAGAGGGGCTAAGGAATTTTGAGACACACTGAACCGAGCTACGCCTTTAGCCAGCGGAAGCCTCATCTATACGTGTTAGACTATGGACTTAGTGATCAGGTTTTTTTAGGTACAATGTCAGAGGTTGTCTCCAACGACACGCTATCATACAGAGCATGTGTGTCCTTCTGTACGTAACTAAATGATCCAACGGCTAGCGATAAGGGAAATTCAAAGAGGAGAAGCCCTGATGTGACACGCGTCTTAGGCCTAGCTCGTAGGATCTGATGCCATTAAACGCTATATGGGAAATATGCCACCTACCAATATAACGGTCATATTTTGCCCCAACGATGATCCATCCTAGGCAACACATGCAAAGAAGTTGACCTATAAATAAACCAAAAAAGTACAAGAGGAGGGAGAGACCTTTTTCGGATGAAAGACTCATTCTTCATCATCCCAAGAAAACACATTTTGTAACCCTATTACTTACTATAGAATATTCCTACTAAGCTTTCTCTTCTTCAAGAGGAACACAGTGAAAAGGAGTTTTAGTCTATTGTATCTCTACTTGTATAAACAGTTACCGGTCGATGAGCCTAATAATATGGACTCGTGGAGTAAGGATAGTTAACGCCTTAACTATGTAAAAATTTCTTATTTGTTATTTTGTTATTTACGTTATTCTTTACTTTCTTAAGCTCTAAAAATATTTAGTTGTCGAAAAACTCGGTAAACAGTAATGTGCACATAATGGATTCAAAGTTGTTACTTGTATTAATTTTCAGGTCTTCCAATCGAAGATGCTATTAAGATGTAATTATTTATTTAGAGTAATGATAACCTTGCTGATTCATCAAAAAAAAAATATTAAGTGTTTTGTATATAAATTTTATAACTTATGACAATATATATTCGTTGTCATAATTTTCTAACATTTGGGAGAGTTACTTGTTACTTTGAGTAACCGCCACCATTATCATCAAAATTAAGTGTGTAAAAAGATGTTACACATCTTAATTAGAAATTCTTAATGCTATAAGAATTATGGTGTGTGCATGAGTTACATTTGAGTGCATAACATTTATGGGGTGTTATGAGTTTTTATTTCAAATGGTGATATCATAAACACTATATAAAGATGTCTAAGATGCTCATATGGAGATGAGACGTTTTCTATGAAAAAAGCACATTGCTAGAAAACTTTAAGGCTTGATAATTCTCAAAGCTATTTCCTAGAGAGTTCCTTTAATGCTTAGAGATAGGAGAAATAAGCTTTTGGAAAAGGTGTCATACCTTGTTCAAGTCATGGTGATCAGCACTCAAGGTTGTGAGTGAGTATATATACATATATATTCTTCTCTTGCTATAAATATGTATTATATTACATGTATTGTATTCTTCTTCTACTACTTTTATATAAATATGTAACGCCCTAATGCTAAGGCACGTTACAGTGCTTTTTCAATTATTGTGCAATCTTTGCTAATCAAAGAAGTTTCTCGAAAAACGTGTCAAATTAAAACTTTTGCATTAAATATTAAACTTTGTAATATAATAAAATATTTACAAATGTCGGGATCCCGTTTTCAAACTTTGTAAAATTTACTTTCTAAAATATACATTCCAAAATACACAATTTACTGGTCGCACAGCGACTTTCAAAATCCAACTCCCAGTTGTCCCGAGACCGAACACTCCAAGTCGCGCTGCTAGACATGTACAATCTCATCCGAGCTCAGGTTCACTCCTGTTCAGCCTTCGCCTTTCCTTTACCTACACATGGAAGCAGAACTGTGAGTCAACAGACTCAGTAAGAAATGCATATAACATATCATATAATTTCCGACCTGTAAATAGGCGCCCATACACCTATTTACAGAGCTTATCAGATGAATTTGAACGTTCAAACTACTTGTGCTATTGACCATGATATCACTCCTGCCAGCTTTATAATCGTGCTGTAGGACCGGCACTATGTTCGTGCCGCTATGATAGCGTCAACAACACCCAAAAGTATAATTGGCCATGGTATCACTCTTAACCAGTACGATACCTGTACTGCTGAACCGACACGATGGTTGTGTCGCTATGATAGTACCAATTCATACTCTCGGGGGAGAATATCACTCTTAACCAGTACGATGCCTGTACTGCTGAACCGACACAATGATTGTGTCGCTATGATATTACCCGAACATACACAATGATACAAACAACATGCATATATATCATACATATACATACACCCAGATAATCACATCACACATTATACACAGTTCTTACCTATTTTCCGAATTCAAGTGTGCTCGCTGACCTGAACGGAAATCTCGTGCTAGATGGATGCCATATTCACAATTGAAACCAAGTAAGTTACATGAATTAAACCCTAATCCCGGGAAACCCAAAACCGAAACCCTAGGTTCTGTTATACTCATAATGGGTTATTCTAACTCTAGAAATGGGGAAACACCCAACCGAGGCATCGAAATGGCAAAAATTGAGAAAATGAAAGGCCCGGGGAACCCTGCCAAAACCGGCTAGCCGGTTTTTGTGGCCCTGCAAACCGGCTAGCCGGTTTGCACCAGTTTCCCCAAAGCATTTCATTCAATGCTCAATCTTCCACCAAATGCCATGAAACCTTCTAGAGTACCTAATTAGGGCATAAACAACATATTCCAGCCAGCAATTCACAGAACAAACCATTCAAAATCAATTTGCCATTAAAGCTCAAAGCTTTGAAATCCATGTTCAAAGTTACATCAAACCAACCAAATAAACTCAAAACCAGCTGCTATGGGCTAAATTCAACTCAACCTAACCCTAGAATTCGAACCAAACCCACATCAAACTCTAACAGCTCCTATAACACAATTTCACCATTTCAAAATAAGCAAAAACTTAAAAAACTAAAGAGGGGTTCACTAGGGCTTACCTTAACTTGAATCTCACAAGGTTCCTTGCTGAAATCACCAAGATTCAGCAGCCCTTTTTCCTTGCCCTTGCTGGTTTCGAAGAGAGAGAGGGAAGAAAGGAAGCTTTTCCTTTGAATTTCTTATTTTCCTTCTAATTTTCTAAATGGGATAAATGGAATAAATTAATTTAGGGAAAATCCATTTCCCTTGGCTGAAAACAAGTGGCCACGTGCCACACTTTTAGGCAGCCACACAACCCCAAACAAATTACCACTTTGCCCTTTAAGTTAACAACTTAGGTGTCTCAAAAGCTAGGGGTAAAACGGTCAATTCCATAATCCCGCTCAATCCCGACAAAATATTTCCTTTAAAATATTTGCCACTAAGAAATAAGGTTCTAAACTTACCCATGTGGTCAATCTAGCGATCTATCGCATTTTTCGTTGTCGCCGAGCAAAAATTACAAAAAATAACATATTTCACATATAAGCTAAATAATACCCCTAGAGTTTAATAAAATCTCCGGAATTGAGAAATTATAACTCTAATATTTATTTCTAAATATTGGGGTCCACAATTAAATTAATTCACAAATAATAATAAAATAATAAAAATTAGTGCTAATTGCCTTTACTAAACCAAATTACTAAAGCGGTCATTACAAAATATATATATATGTAATATATATAGTGTATATATATATGTATTGTACTATATAGTTAATCAATCTCTTATTTTAGTCCTTGTATTATTTCTATAATACAGTTGTAATACATCTTGATTTTCTTCCATTGTAATAAAATCTCTAACAATCAAAAACTTATTTCTTTCCAATGGAAGAGGAGATTAATCAAGATTTTGAGAATATAAGGATTACAGATTTTACGTGACAACCATTCATGGGTGAGTATTGTGGTAAATATTATGCAATTTACTATTTTATATAATAGTAATATATATGTGTTATATATATGTGGCACATATATGATCATATGTTTATATCATATTAACAGTCATATCTAATATGATATTTGAATTTATATCATATTTTGATATATATATATATGTGAGATATATAATATATAGCATGTATATATGAATAATATTATATATATGTGTAGAGCATGTGATATAATATATATTATGAGATTAAATATGTACAAATAATTATTTCTATGTATTTATATAAGACATGCATATATAATATATAATATGTGTATATAATATATAGCACGCATGTATATTAAATTTTATATATATGTTATATATGTGTGAGATATGTAACATATATAGTTGTGTAATAATTAATATATTATGTGTATGTTACACATGATATGGTTGAGAGTAACATACATAATTTATTAATTAGCATAAGATTATTTTTGGAGTTATAATTTTATGTATGGGAGTTATATATTAATTTTATATTGATATATGTGTTAGATAGTATGATAATAATATTGATAGTAATATCCATTCAAAAAAAAAATATTGATAGTAATATAATATTGTTTATTACTATTAATGTGGAGATTATTATCATCTATATTGTTAACAAAAAGACTTTGGAATTCCTTTTCCAATATTAATTTTGAGAAAAGAAATTGTGACTTGTGATAAGTTACATTCTTTGAGAATTAAAAGTGATAATTATCTCATTTTATTAGATAAGAAAAGTGAACTATGAGAATTACACCTATGAGAATTATCTTGTCGTAGCAAGAATAAATGGATCAAAAGTAGATTCAGACTTGTGAAATGAATCATCAATTAAAAGAGCAATTTTAGAATCGAATAAAGTGAATCAATTTTGATTCAAAAATTGTGAAAAGATAACAAAATTAGAGAAACAATTTTGAACCTTAATAATCAAAATGTTGAACGAAATTGATAAGAATTTTGTTAACTTTGATGTAATATTTAGGTTAATCTCCTTGAGGAGATAACTTTAAAATAATGGGTAAAAATAATCACTTTATTTTGTAAGTGGTGATGTGAGTTTGATATCTTAGTTTTGTTGAGAAAACTAAGAATCTCAAATGATATTTTTCTAATAATGATCTCTAAGAGGCATTTTAGAAAAATAATTAAATTAAAGTTATTTAAATAGTGGATATTATTTAGATAACAAATATTGGTGAAAAGTGATTCTTATAAAAAAAATTTACTTTATGCTTGAAATGTGGGGGTGAGCCACAAATTTAGTTAAAGTGTGTTGAGACATTGTTGATTAATTTATTTAATTTTGGATTCAAATTTTAAATCAAATTTAGCTATATGCATATGTGAAAATATTGACATATTTGGTGTCAAATTTTAGTAAAAATAATTTCAAGAAGGAAATTAAATTTAAGAGAATTTATAGAGACAAAGTGGTTTTCTATATTTAAAATTAAAATATTATCTTGATAGTGATATGCTTGGTATCAAAATTATTAAGAATCTGAGTTCTGTAAAAAATAATCTTTATGATTGATTTTTTAAAATTTAAGTACTTAAAGAGAAAAGTGGTCCCAAAGTGAACATTATATTTTGGCATGCATGATTCAATAGAATCAATAGTGAGAGGTTATAACAAATCGCTTAATCTTCGTACAAAATTAAAGCATGAATTTTGGAGGGGGGGGACCTAAACTCCCTTAATATTTTGCTCATTGATGGTAACCTATCTTAATACTAGTAAAAATCTAGTCTTGAGTTCAATAGGTAATAACAAGTCAATAGAGTGAAATTGGTACTCAATCGTTCCAACTATGGATGAGAACATGTGGTAAAATTTGAGAGTTAAAACTGAAAAGTTTTTTAATGGTGCTTAAGCTTAAGAAAACTTACTTAAGCTTAAAAAGTGTCTAAAGAATAGTGTGACACTAAAACTCCACCTATATGGACTAGAGGTGGTGCCGTCTCTTATGAGAATTGGGAGTATTCTCAAGAGAGTCCATGAATTAAAATTTTGTACATGGCCATTAATGGTGCAAGAGCGAGACATGCAGTCTCAAGTGAGCATTTGCAAAAGTGTGTGGGTTATCACCAGTTTTTACTAAAGGAATAATAGTTCAATGCTACGTAACTAAAATTTTATCAAACTTTTTGGTAATTACACTAAGGTAAAATTCAAGTCAAAAGATATTTTACCAAATGCACCTAAGACTTCTTTAAAAGTGGGTATTTATACAATCAAAGTGGGAGAATATTATACTTTGATATTTTAATTTTGATTGATCAAATAAATGTTACAAGTGTGTCACATATTTTAATCTTATGAGAAATTATTATATTATTTGTTAATATAATATGAAGATTAAAATATGATAATATATATTATTATGTGAATAATATATATTAAGTGTTTGGTAAATAAATTATGTAATATATGACAATATATATTAGTTGTCATCATTTTATAACATTTGGGAGAGTTACTTGTTACTATGAGTAACCACCATTATCACCAATATTAAGTGCATAAAAAGATGCTACATATCTTAATTTGAAATTCTTAATGCTATAAGAGTTATGGTGTGTGCATGAGTTACATTTGAGTCCATAAGATCTATGGGGTGTTATGAGTTTGATTTCAAATGGTGATATCCTAAACACTATATAAAGAGATCTAAGGTGCTCATATAGAGATGAGAAGTTTTTTATCAAAAAAGTACATTGTTAGAAAATCCTAAGGCTTAATAATTCCCAAAACTATTTCCTAGAGAGTTCCCTTAGTGCTTAGAGATAAGGGAAATAAGATTTTGGACGAAGGTGTAATACCTTATTCAAGTCATGGTGATCCCCACTAATCTACACTCAAAGTTGTGAGTGAGTGTATATACATATATATTCTTCTCCCGCTATGTATATTATATTATATGTATTGTATTCTTCTTCTACTACTTATATATATATATATATACAATATATAGTATGTATATGTGTATTATAACATATATTTAATCAATCTCTTATTTTAGTCCTTATATTATTTTTTCAATAGAATTGTAATACATTTTGATTTTCTTCCATTGTAATAAAATCTCTAACAAAATTTCATTATTATACTTTGTAAGAATTCCTATTACAAAAAATACCTCATTAATTTTTTTATACTATACTATTTTAATAATTCCTCATTTTACTAAATAAATCCTTACCATTTTTTTTTCAAAACTTAAAAAAGCTTTTTTAAAAAAAAATCAAATCTCTCTCTCTCTCTCTCTCTCTCTCTCTCTCTCTCTCTCTCTCTCTCTCTCTCTCTCTCTCTCTCTCTCTCTCTCTCTCTCTCTCTCTCTCTCTCTCTCTCTCTCTCTCTCTCTCTCTCTCTCTCTCTCTCTCTTCTAGCATTAGCCGCCTCCCCTTTCTTCCAAAAAAAAAAAAAGAAGAAGAAAAGCCCTCCTCCCTTAGCTCTGCTGCTTACATTGGCTAGGGATACTCAACCGCTCAACCTTCTCTCATCAGCCCAACTGTTGCCCCTCCTCTACCTCCCTCTCATGGTGGAGTAATAGCTAAGTATTTTTTAAAATATTTTGTTAAATAATTGTAAAAGTATAGTATGTTTTTGTTAGATCTATGTGGTTTTTATTAGTTTTCTTTTTTTGTTTTTTTTGACATAAATTTCGCTGAAATCGCGATATCTCCTTGTTTGGAGTATTTTGTGTGTTTTTCATTTTTCTCGATGGTTTTTTGATACATTCTCGATAGATTCTTAACACTAATGTCCCAAGGTCAGGGAAGACCTTTCTCGACGAGTTTTCAATACGTTCTCGAAAGGTTCTCGACATTAATGTCTCAATGTCACGGAAGACTTTTCTCAACGGGTTGTCGGTAGGTTCTCAATTATTTATCGAAATGGCAAATGATTTTGTATTTCTAACCATTCTTTACATGTTATCTTTGTGTTCTTGATTGTTTGTCGATCATTTTTTGATGGTGTGTATAGTTGTGTTTTCAAACTATCTTGCCCCATGTTATCAATGATTTCTCGATGTGTTTTCAATTGATTCTCAATGATTGATTGGTTATTATTTTTAACTATTATTGATTACTTTTCTACAGGTTCTTGATTGGTTCTTGATTATTTATCGACATTATTTTCTACTATTGTAATTTTTTGTTTTTTTTTTTTTGTTATTTTGATTCAATTGTTTGTTGTTTGTATTCAATGTCAGGATCGTTTGTATTTTTACTTGTATTGTATGATGGTGCTTGGAGTGTTGAGGGATTTAATTAGGTATATAAAATCGAAAAAAGTTTGATGAGTATTTATTAAGAAAAGTATACCTTTAAAAATCAACAACATCAAAAAAAAGAATTATAATAGTTGATGAGTATTTATTCATATTGACGACTTCATCGATAATCTATCAATAATAACCAAACTTCCAACTTTTTTGCAAAACAATTCAAAACTATAACATGTCGAGGACATGTTGAGATTCAATTGATAATCCAACAATGATAACCCACACAGCAAAAAAATAATAATTCTAACTCGTATCGATAACATATGGACAACCCGTCGATAATCAATCGATAGTCAAGCGATAATAATTAAAAAAAATGAAATCACAATTCTTTTACAATGTTTCATCTGTCGAGAACCTATCGAGAACATTTCGATAACTCGTCGATAATAGCTAAACTTAATGACTATACTGCCATAATAGATAAACTTATTGACTACACCACCAAAGGCCAAATCTTAATGATAACCTATCAACAATTAATTGATATTCAAATGAGAACCAATGAAAAAAAAAAAAGAATTTATAATTTTTTTTGCAATGCTTCAACTATCGAGAACCTACTGATAACATATCCACAACACGTTGATAGTACAGATTCAGCTACCCATTTGGTAATCTTCAAATCATCTTCGACTCAATGATAATTAAAAATTAAGTAGCATTAACTGCCAATTTAAAAGATTAATTCAGTACAATATGAAGCAAAAATATACTAATTAAAAAAAAGCTTAATTGATAAATAATTAAATGTAAAATGTAACATTTACAGTAGAATAAGATAGAAAGAGAAACACAAGCACCACCATACAATACAATTAGAAACACAAATCATCCTACAATTGAATACAAACTGGACAACTGAATCAGAATAACAAAAAACTACAATATTTGGAGACTCTGTCGACAAATAATTAAGAACCCATCAAAAACCTGTAGAAAAAAAAACAATAATCTTTGAAAGTAATAATCAGTCAATCATTGAGAAACAGTCGATAACACGTCAGAAGATTGAAAATACAACTATATACACACCATCAAAAAACCATTGACAAATAATCGAGAACACAAAGATAACATGTCAAGAATAGTTAGAAATGTAAAATCATTTGCCATTTTAGACAAATAATTGAGAACCTATTGAAAAGCCTTCGAGAAAGGTCCTCCCTGACCTTGGGATATTCGCATTGAGAACCTTTTGAGAACGTATCGATAACCTATCGAGAAAGGTTTTCCCTGATGTTAAGACATTCGTGTCGAGAACCTATCAAGAACCTGTCGAGAAAGATTATCCCTAACTTTGAGACAATTTTGTCGAGATCCCATCGAGAACGTATTAAGAATCCATCGAGAAAAATACTAACACAGAGAATACTCCAAACTACGATATCTCACGATTTCAGCAAAATTTATATCAAAACCAAGAAAAATTAACTACATAGATCTAACGAAAATATACTATACATGGGGCAAAGGATGTTTACAAAACACTTTCAAACAAATGTTTTACAAAATACTTACCCATTAATACACAATGAGAGAGGGAGGTTGGATGGATGTCCTTCCCGGCGGTTCTCCGAGTATCCCAACGGCAGTTTGGGTAGTTGTAGGTTTTTTTTTTTTTTTTGTAAAATGGTTCTCACGATGGAGAGAGAGAGAGAGAGAGAGAGAGAGAGAGAGAGAGAGAGAGAGAGAGAGAGAGAGAGAGAGAGAGAGAGAGAGAGAGAGAGAGAGAGAGAGAGAGATTGGATTATTTTTAGGTTTTTTAAGTTTTGACAAAAAAAAAATGGGAAGGCTATTTTGGATAAAATAAAAAGTTATTAGGATAGTATTGCATAAAAAAATTTATAGGGTATTTTTTATAAATGAAATTTTTATTAAGTATAAAAAAATAAAATTTCTCCTTTAAAAAATAATTATGTTGTACTTTAAAGTAGTTTGTAATTTAAAATTAATCGAAATATTTCTTTAATTGATTATTTATGAATATATTTAAAAAAGATAAAAATTTTAAAAAAGTTTTACAACTAGATAATTTATTTTTATATTTTTTTTTTAAATGTAAAATTTAAGATTTTTTTTAGTCTTAGCTGTTTATTGAACAAAATGATTCAAATAAAGATTTGGGTGGCATTTGGTTGGAAGTGATGAAATAAAATAAAATGGAATAAAAGAAATTTTATTAATTATAAGAAATGAAATTTCCCCTTTAAAGAATAATTATATTGTACTTAAACTAGTTTGTATTTTAAAATTAATCGAAATATTTCTTTAATTGATTATATATAAATATATTTAAAAAAATATTAAAATATTAGAAAAAAATTTACAAGATAACTTATTTTTAATTTTTTAAAATGTAAAATTTAAGATTTTGTTTTTATTATTAGTTGTTTATTGAATAAAATGATTTAAACAAAGATTTAGGTAGCGTTTGGTTGGAAGTAATGAAATAGAATTGAATGGAAAGGAAATAATTTTTATCTCATTTTTTTATTTAGTTATATTTTAAAGTATTAGATTTAATTCCAACAGAATAGTCTTTCTACTATTTTGGTTTTGAATTGGAAGGAAAGATCATTCCAATGCTTTAATAATTTTTTTTTTATCAATATTTTATTTAAATTTTATTTTATTTCATTTCATCCTATTCTAACTCACACACTACAAGAAATCTCACTTTTGCCAGCGCATTTTTGTGCTGGTAAAAGTTTGGTATTGCGCTGGTAAAATGGAATTTACTTCTGATGTGTTGGCAAATCAACGTTGGCATTATACTTTTGCCAGCACAAAATAAAAAGCATTGGCAAAAACGAATTTTTCCAACGCGTAAATGCACTGGTAAAAGTTAGATTTTAGCCACTGTAAATGTGCGCTGGTTAAGCTTTGACCTTTTTTGCCAACGCAGTTTGCGAAATACGCTGATAAAAGTTACTCTTACCAGCGCAGTAACAAACTTTGCTGGTAAAAGTTACATTTCTTGTAATGACATTTTGTTTCTATTTTTATGTTTTCATTCATGCTAACCAAACACTTACGTGGCGTTTGGTTGGGAAGAATGAAAACATAGGAATAGGAATTAAAATAGGAATAGAAATGGAATTAAATAAATATTAAAATGCCTAAAAAATTAATAAAAATATTATTAAATTTTTCTCATCATGTATTGGATTAATAGTCTTTCTTCCGATTTCAAAATAAAATAGGCATTCTACCAAAATGGTAGAAATGTCATTTCATTAAAATGACATTACAATACTTTAATATACAACCACAAAGGAATAGAATAAAAATTATTTCCTTTCTATTACTAAACAATTTAACTATTTAATGATAACTAAGTCTTTAATTGTATAAAAATTTAACATTATCTAATTTTCTATAGAACTCATAAAAGGCGCCATAGGTACATAAATATAGATCGATTACTAAAATTAACTTGATAATAATTTTCTTTATTAGTTATATATTTTGTAAATTTTTAATTTATATAAACTGTTAAGTTTTAACATAAAATTTTAATTAAATGATAAAAATTGATGATTATGCAAAAAGTGGCTATATAATTTTTTTTTACTTTATAGATATATAGATGGATATTTATAAATTATTGCATATTTATATTTTTAATTATTTTAAACATTCTAAAGAATTTTAAATATTTATTAAATAAAAAATATAATTTATTAAAAAATGAAAATAACCGAAATTTCATAAAATATTTTTATTTGTTTAAAATAATTAAAGAAATTTTAAAGTATTCACAAAATTTGAATAAGTTAATAATATGTGTTGCATTTATCTAAAATATTTTAACTAATTAAGCAAGAATAATTAATTACACATACAAAAATTATGTAATATTAATTTTGTGGAAACCAAAGTGAAAAAAATAGTAATCTACAAATAGTCTCTAAGTGTTATACCCACATTCATTTCTAACAATATGAGATTTTTTTTTCAAAATAACTTACTAAAGAGTAAAATCAATAAAATTTTAAAAAGTAAATAAAAAATATAAAAAATGAAAAAAAAGATAAATTAGAGTAAAATTCATAAAAAGCATCATGTCACCGCCCTATATTTTTTCTTAGAGATATATATAAATACTAATAATAAGCTACCTAATTCTCTCATCTCCCATTCATATGCTCTTTTCATATATTCGGTGTGGCTTGATCGGGGTTTTATTTGCTACTGAGATTAGTCTTGTCTCTATGACATGGTTTTGAATATTTTAGTCTTGTTTATGTGACATAGTTTTGAGCATTTTCGTCTTATCTCTGTGACATAATTTTGAATTAGTCTTGTATGTGTGACATGATTTTGTTTTGTTTTATTTTGTTGTTGATTCTTCCTTGTTCTTTGATCACTCACCATCAAATCCCTGTTAAAGGTTAGGAATAACAATAAGTGCTCTGTGACTGAGATATTAGTAGTGTAGTTACGTACCATACATAATAGTTGAGTTGTGTAAGTTACGAGGTTGAATGGACGTGTTGAAACAATTTCT
Organism: Cannabis sativa; assembly: GCF_029168945.1. Lineage (NCBI taxonomy): Eukaryota > Viridiplantae > Streptophyta > Magnoliopsida > Rosales > Cannabaceae > Cannabis > Cannabis sativa. The sequence continues at coordinate 23,182,543 of NC_083607.1, forward strand.
AATCTTGTATCTTTTGAGCAATGGATGAAACAGAATACAATTTTCCTTAAGATTAATTGTGATGATGCAATTTTTTTTATCTGATTTTATTTTTTAATTGTTTTTCTAATTCTGATTCTAGTTGTGTCTCTAATAGAAATATATATTGTAGGTTGTTATTTTAGTTGATTCCTATTAATAAAATTCTATTATTTATTAAAAAAAATAATACTTTATCAAAAACTATCAGCTGTCAATGTCAGGGAGTACTTCCATGCAAAAGTTAGTTGAGAGTTTGAGACTACACAAGCCTTCGGTTTAATAAGTAAAGTTTGGTTTCCAAACCACATCAACCCCATGGAAATAGGACATTTACACTTAATAATATAGACAATTTTTTTTTCTGAAATAATATAAACAAGCAAAACAAAACACAATAATACAAACAAGTATATTTCTTAACAAAGGGCATTTTCGTCATGATGAATATTGTGACATTTCCAACTATATATAAACAAACAAGACAATATCAGAAACAAGAAAGAGAAATCTAAGTCCAAGTGTGGGAGACAAATTATAGTCTCTAATTCATTTTGCACAAATCCCACTATCTCTCAATCATTATCATGGTAGATTATCTAATTAATAAACATCCCCAACTACTAGTAATAGTAATTCTACTCATCTTTGTTGAAAACCCCAAGACCATATGGTTTATTTCCCAAGCTCAAGCTCTAAACAACTCAAATGGAAGCCCAACAAATACTACTGCAGCCTCCGCCGTACTGGTCTTCGGCGACTCCACGGTGGATCCGGGAAACAATAACTACTTACCCACAATTTTCAAGAGCAATTTTCTGCCGTACGGCAGAGACTTGGCCAATAAAAAACCCACCGGAAGGTTTTGCAATGGGCGCCTCACAACTGACTTTTTAGGTACGTAATTAAGTATCATATGGGTGATATGCATGGTCATATATAATATGGCCTATTAATTATATATTGGTTTTCATATATATTTTTTATAAAGATATGTTTATATATATATATGTCGTGTGTGAGCAGCTTCGTACGTTGGTCTTAAAGATTATGTGCCTCCATATTTGGACCCGAGCCTCAGTATGGAAGAGTTAATGACCGGAGTGAGCTTCGCCTCAGCTGGAAGTGGTTATGACCCAATTACACCTCAAGTTGGAGTAATAATACTAATATTCTTATTCTTTTCTGGCTATTACAAACTTACAAACATATATATTTTTGATACAAATTATTTATTTATACATTCAAGGGAATTAAAACATATCTTGTTTTATACACTTTGGAGTACTGTTTAGGAATTATATACATACATATAGATGTGTTCGCACAAATTAAAAATTCTGATAGATAAATTAATTAACATTAATTAGGATCAGAATAGATTTAGTTATTAAAAACTAATAATAAATGAAAACTTATTATATAATTTCTACAAAATTAGTTAGTTAATGATCGACTATAGCCAGATTTATATAGATTTTGTCTAAAAGTTCTATGTATCAAACTTAAATACGCGTTTCAAAGATAAAAATAAAATTAATGATTTACATATATAGTTGTTAAACTCAACAACATATAATTACATTTATTCGAGCTATATAACCGGTAAAATAAAACATCCTTGAATCATGAAAAAATATTTATCAAAATAATTAGATTTCAATATATATATGGAACACTTTTTATTGGTTAACACCCGTTGATGGGAACTAAAAAAATTAATAAAGTAATAATCTAATAATCTTTTTATGGCAAGTTTCTAACAATTATTTTTTGAAAAAAAAAATTATATTTATTTTTTATAAAATTGGAAATAATAATTACAACTAATAATTTGAAAAAAAAAATTATAAATTATTTTTAAAAATTAATTAAAATTACTACTTTATTATTTTATAAAATTATGAGTTTATTAATAATTTATTATTGTAAAACTAAAAATCATTTACATGTATATTAATGTGTTTTTTTTATTAGAAGAATAGGAGCTTGATTGTGGAATCCAATTGTCTTAATATTATTCATATTCTTTAAAATAAAACGCTACACTACTTCTTAGTTCTTACTTAGGCTATCATTGTTAGAAAAATATTATTACCATCCAATGATTTTTTTGATATTACCATGAATCATTCTCCTAAAATAACTAATGAGGTGTTGTTCATTATTTATATTTTTAGGATTGGAAGATAATAATCTTGTCTAGGGGTCAAATATAATTTTTTATGCTGAAATTCTTGTGTTGGCAATTGCCATTATTCAATAATGTTTATGAGACTTTTTTCTTCCTTCATTTTTTTTTTGTTAAAATTTTCTTCATTGGTTTTGTTCTTATAGATTTGGTAAGCTCAAGTATTTTTTTAAAAAAATAAAAACATATAAATAATTGTTAATTATTATAAAATTAAAGATTTTAGGTTTTAAAAAAAATCTTATACATTTTATGTATATTACAGTTTAAAGCTTAAAATTATTATTTTTTTTATTTTCAGTAATGCAATTTAGAATTATAGTATGAAGAAATTTTATAAAAAGATAAATATACACATTTTTTCCTTTTAATCTTTAAAATGATTTTTATTAAAAAAAATAGTTTGTTAATTTTTTTAGTGTGTTTTATTTTTTAAATAACAATTCCATTTATAAATTTTTTATTTCTATTAATAGTTTTATCTATTTTAGGAATATAGAGAATAACAAAATAAGAAATATTAATTTTTTAATATTTAATTAATGATTATAAATATCAACCATTAGATATATATATATATATTTTTTGAACAATTTCAATAGTACATTTTTAAATACATAATATAAAATATAAGAGTCTGGGAACCTAATATATATATATATATATATGGGTGACTATTCAATGATTATATTTTTATTGTAACCATATGGTTACATTTTTTTTTAACCTGTAATAGCATGTTACTAATAGGTAGACTTTCCTTTTTTAGATTTAATTAATTATAATTAACTATTTTATTAAAATAATTAATTAAATAGACATTCCTTTTTTAGAATTATTTAATTATAATTAACTATTTTCTTAAAATAATTAATTAAATATTTAACAAGACCTCTTTTAGCAATTAATATTAATATTTAAATCCTTACTTGAATTATTTTAATAATTAAGCCATTTAATTATAATATTTACAATAAAATTTATTTTTTTTTACAAAAATTAAACTTCTTTTGACACAAATTAAAATTCTCTTCTTATACTAAATTTTCAAATAATTAATTATTTTTAAATGATATTTAATTATGTTGTTACAATTATATGAACTAAGTATGAGGTCTCAAGCTAATCAATCGATAACAAGTGCAGCCATTTTTTTTCTAAAAAATCCTTCAACTTATTTTATTTTTTATTTTTTAAATATTTAAATAAAATAATTAAATAATTAAGTGTAATTATTTAAAATTAAGATTACAAGTATAATAAAATTTAAATTATGAAATATGTGTATAATTTTAAATTATAAAAAGTTTTGCTATAAAATTTTAAATAATTTAAGTATAAAAGAATAAATTGCTAAAAGATCCTTATATAGTAATAAATTGTAAAAAATTAATTAATAATTATAATTAATTTAATTTTAAAATATAATTAATCTTAATTAAAGTTTTATAAGGAAATAAATGATCAGGTTACTTTCAAGTTACAAGTTATTTATTATTTATTTTTATTTAATTTCCAAATTAATCACAACCATTTAATATTAATCTAATGGCTTAAAAAAATGTAACCATGATATTACAATAAAAATGTAACCATCGAAACATCTTCCATATATATATATATACGAATTTAGACAACTCTAGTAATATTTTATTAAGATTACAATTTCTTAGTCATTGCGCATACTCGACAAAATAGATGATCGCAATATTTTTTTTTATGGTGTGTTCATTATAGTTATAACTCTATTTTTGTAAATGTTTTGAAAAAGTTAAGTGGTTGCCGAAAGTTGGTTTGAAACTTTTTTGAAAAAGATCATGAAAGTACTCGAATATAAGAACTTTTTATAATTTAAAAAAAACAATATTATAACTATAATAATTACTGTTATAAAAAATTTAAAAAAATATTTCAACATATAGTTATATAATTTTAGACGAATAGATTCTGTAAGAGATTATAATTATCTCTTGGTATATAATTGAATATTTTATTTATATATTATCTATAATGTATATGTCAGAATGTACTTCCGGTGTTAAAACAATTGGAGTACTTCAAAGAGTACAAGAAAAGGCTTGAATCAAGCATTGGGAAGCAAGAAACAGAACATCACATTAATAAGGCCATTTTTGTAATAAGCGCCGGAACAAATGACTTCATTGTAAACTACTTCACCTTACCCATTCGTCGAAAGATCTACACTACTCTCTCCAGCTATGACATTTTCTTGATGGAGCATGTTAAAACGTTCCTACAGGTAAAACTAATTTTGAGAGTCTTTCACTTAATTTTAATTGTTTCTTTATAATTACTACTTCTTAATAACATTATATATATCTTTATATATTAAATGTTCCTATCTATAAACGTTAACAAATAAATAAACCCAATAATTAAACCTAAAAAATTAAACCATCTTTTTTTATTCAATTTCAAAAAATAAACCCAATAATTAAACCCAAAAAATTAAATAATATTTACGATTAACTTACATATCTCTCTAACAAACTACAATTTTTGAAATTTTTTTACACTGCTTCATTCAAATTTCAAAAAATAATTAATTTATAGTATTAACCACCTTCGTTTACTCTTCCATTCTTCTTCTTCTTCTCTTAAGCTTAAACCCTCTTTCAGTTTCTCCTTACTTCCCAAACCCAGACTCAAACCATACTCATCTTCTTTCACTCTTCTAGCCTTATCTTCAAATAGAAGAAGACCCCCGTTTTGATCCCCATCCTTCTGGTGGTCCTGGCTGGAGAAATATTAGTACTTTTAGAGAGAGGAAAAGCCAGGAAAGAGGAGTGTCGATGGAGGGGAGTAATGAGTCTTTTGGGTTTAATAAGAGAAGGACTGAAGGAAGGGATAAGGATGATAAGCCTAAGAGGAGTTTGCAGTTGAAAACGCGTAAGCTTAATCCTTCGAATACCATTTGTTATTTGCAGGTATAGTATTTGTTCTTCTTTTATTTGGGTGTTTTATAGCTCAACAGTCTCTGTTTGTTGGTTTATTATACAAATTAGAATAAAGTTTAACAAGAGCATAAATACTTATTATGTATAGTTAGGTGAATTAATTAAGTATTTTTTTTTACTATTTTACAATTTTATTGTTAAATCTATAGAAAATTAAAAACTCCTTCAATAATGAATTTTTTTAATTTTTTTTCCTTGCCATTTAATAATTCTTCTCTTTTAATTATCAAAATTATATGTTTCTTTTTAATTTTGAAAACTTCTTACATTGTTTTCATTAATTTAATAAACCTTAAGCATTATTTTTTCTAATATATATCAACAATATTAAAATTTAATTTTATGAATTTATTATTATTGCTTTTAAATATTTTATTAACATTTTGAGTTTAATTTTTATTTCTCAAAACTTTACACAATATATATTTTTTATTTTTTTTTCAATATATTACATAATTATACATTCTCTTTCTTCAAATTATTATTATTCTTTCTACAATTATCATTCTATATTGAGCATTATTTATTTTAAAATTACGTATGACATTTGAAAAAAAACCATAACTATAACTAAAACTTAAAATAAAACTAACTATACGTGGCTAGACACGTAACTTCTGCCTAGTATATATATATATATATATATATATATTAGTCATATGTCGTAGTCTGTTAGCCAAATGTTTATAAGATTAATTGAGAAAGCTCACGGGAATTAAATATAACATTACTTACAACAGGTTTTTTAAAATTGAAAAAACTTTAAAAAAATTTAAACTATGGTACTAAAAATATGCTACAACAGATATGTTTGTATATTGATATTATAAAATATAATAAAATGTATTATTCAAACGAAAAATATAATAAAATGTAAAAAATATAGTTTTAGTAATGTATTTTAAAAAAAAACTGTTATATGGTATAATGTAAAAATATGTTGTAAAATAGAGAAAGTAGATGTTTGGTGATATATTTTAAAAAATAAAGTAAAGAAATTATTGGGAGTGTTCTAAAATAATATCCAACAATATCTATTTATTATATAGAGTATTATAAGTTGCAGAGTAGTGCTGAAAATATATATTTTTTTTTTGGTGAATAGGACTACTACAGAGATTAGTAGTATATTAATTTGATCTTCTAGTAATTCAACTCTAATTTGAGACCTTGTTGAAACTTCTTTATATGTAAATTTATATTGATAAATAATGTTGATTTCAAATTTGACCAACTAACGGTGGAGCCATATTTATTATTGATGCTTGCCACGTATTACACAATAAGAACTGAAAAATAAATGATACACAAAATTTATAGAGGTTCGACCCCCTTAGTTAGCGAGTAATGACCTACTCCCCTTTTGGTTGTATTAATGCCAGAAATAATATCACTTAGATCACAAGTGTTGTGGAATCTGAAGTGGCTCTCTTAAGATTAATTACAATGTGAGAATCAAGTTGGCAAATCTCAAGTAAGAGAGAGAGTATGCCTATGGCGTGTGAGAGAGAGAGAGAGAGAGAGAGAGAGAGAGAGAGAGAGAGAGAGAGAGAGAGAGAGAGAGAGAGAGAGAGAGAGTGAGAGAGAGTTGAGTTTTAAACCTAGAACTTGAGAACTTTAGTGATCTTAGAGACTTAGGTTTTTAGAGAACTACGGTTAGACTAATACTTTTTATATATGAAGATAATAACCTAATATCCCTAAGAAATAGGAGCTATATAATATTATTTACATAGTAAAATAATAGAAGTAAATAGGTTAATTATCCCTCAAGAATAGGGGAATAGATGATATTTCTTCCCTATTTTTGTGGGTTGTTGAAGCCCGAATCGCAGCTTGGCTTGTTGTCCCAGATAAAGATTGCGTACCAAGTGCCTACCAAGAGCAGGCTAGGGTTATTTGGCCACCCATGTGCCTGCCAGGGTCTAGCCATCCATGCTTCTGCCAGGGTTTAGCCGGCCATATGTTTTCGCCAAGGTCTGGTAGGTCATATTACTGCCAGGGTCTGGTCAGCAATGTTCCTGCCAGGGTCTGGCAGGTCAAGTGACTAACAACTTTGGCAAGTGTTGGCCAGCCTTAGTAGGTGTTGGCCACCCTTAGCATGTGTTTGCCAGCCTTTGTACAACTTTCCCTACGAAGGACAGGCTTCCCTGGTCAAACAGGCCTTTTCTAGGTCTGACAGTCACCTTTGGCTGGCCAACTTGTGCTCAAACTGTGTCCGGCAATACAAACTCCTCCTGGCCAGCCTATGTACGCCCCTTGGTCAGCCAGACATGGTTATCCAACTTCTTGATGGCTCGCTTAACCCCTCTCGCTTGTTGCTTGACGGGTTTGCCATAACTTGTTAGGAGACTTTGTCAAGCTATTGATAAGGTTGCATTCAATGTGTCCTCAGTCTTGGCTTACATGGACATGCCATGTCATGTGGACAAAATTTGAGATAACATTTGCCCCCCAAGTCCCTGTTCCAACATCTGGTCAGATAGGTACTTTCCAGCTCTCGTCTTGCTTGTAGTAGCCTCTATCAAGCATCCTTGTCTAGCCAAGTATCGGCTTTTCGCATGGCATGCTTTTAGTTTTTGGATCTTCTCTCTGCATGTATGCGTCATCTTCGTTGAATCTTCCATTGGTAAGTTTGAACCTTTTTAGGCTTTTAGAAATTTTTTGATTCTCACGTTAGATTGTAATATTTTTGGTATTTTGATATGATAGTTTTAGAATGTATAATGTGTAACTTTCTGATGAAAAATATTCAATTTTAGCCTTCATTGTGATTCTTTACTCTTTAAGTCATGAAGAGCACGAAGAACACGTTCAAGTTTTCGAAATTAACTTTGGGCATGCGGCCATAGGGATCTTGCTGGAAATCTGGCCGGCCGTAGGGTTTTTCCATGGAAGTTGGCTGATTCTATGGTTTCATCCTATAAGCTGGTCGATTTATTCTTGGGTTTCGTGACCCTACCCAGTTCTTGGTTAGGTCATGGGACCCTACCGACCCTTTTGAAGCTTGGGAATCCTATCCAACCTAGGCCTTGGTTCCAAGCGTGTGACAAGTTTTCTATCCTCTTTTGACCTCGACAAGAATCTGGTCATGGCCTTGTAGGCATATACACTTTATGAAACTTAATGGTGAGTCTATTATAGTCGAAACTCAACTTAAGACTCAAGATTGGTCAAAGTTGTTACACATTAGACTTTACTTCGTTGATACCCAGTCTTGTACAATGACATTATCTGACAAGTACCCTTTGGTACGATTGCCTGAAATTTTGTCTATGGCTTAGAACCTGCAAGGAACTTTGCCTTGCCTTAGAGATTTAGCCCAGTATGTGGTTCCTATAGGAACTCTGTCTGGTTCTTCTCTGGTTGTACAGTTCTTGCAAGGCCTTGGATTTATACATTTGAACTGATTTTTTATTCATATTCGTCCTTGAGGCTTTCATGTTCTTACTTTTGCCCTATAGGCACTCTATTTTTGAAAACTACTATTGTTTAGCCTTAAATCATTTTACTATGGACATGTGTCTGTCCTGACTCTCTTCTTATTGCATTGACATGTAAGTATCCAAATTCACTTTTCTTTATGCCAAGCTGAAGTATGCCTGCACTTAACTTAGAGGGAGGTTTAGTCGCTTATACTAACCATTAAAATTTCTCTACATAAGTTCTCCGTGCTAGTTTGATGCATTGTACAGTGTTGGTGCCCCCAAGTGAGCTCGCAAACTTACGGTCTCTTGTTCACTTGCAATACACCAAGTCTTATAGACCTTGCCTGGGAATTTTCATGGGGCTGCCACCGGGTGTACGCATGTGGAACTGAACAAGAATAACTTTAAAAAGTTATCTTTTTAGCAAGTGGGATAGACAAAATTGGTCTTACGTGTAACAAAAGTTTAATGTCCACTTTTGAAATCACATTTTGGCTACCCGTACCTGAGATGTCAGGTAGAGGCCTTTGCTGAAGAGCGATAGGAGGCCGTGCTAAAAACAATGGGTACTAGCTCTTTTAGGAATTCCTGTACGGCGAAACATTCGAGGAACCACTATACAAGTTTGCGAGTGAGAGCACTAAACGAGATTTTTTTATCCATTATATATTTTTGTAGAAGAACCAACTCCAAGTTCTCATTGTACTTGTCAAGCTTGTATGCACATTTTTTTTATTATCTTGTAACTTGGTGCGGACCTTTCCAGTTTGGTCAAAACATGCTTACTGTAGGATCTTTGTTGTCAAGGAAGATTCTTCAGAGAACTAAGTCTCTTACAAAGAATTTCCACTCTTTGATTTGTTAGTCAAAGTACCTGGCAACTTTTTGCTGGCAGACAGGCAACTTTAAGTTGGCTTGGTCTCTTCTTTCTTCCTTTTAATCAAGAGATTCTACTAGCAAGATGTGGTTTATTTCTTGGTCATAGTAGACCAATAGTATGAGAGTAGACTATTAGTGGATCAGGGTAGCCATGGTACAGACCAGGTGGTCAGCCACATTTAAGGAGCTTTGCCTGGCCAGTTTGATGAGGCTATGGCCGACCATTCTGTGGAGGTAGTGGTCGGCCAGGTTATTGATTCCAAGGTCGGCCAGCCTTTTAGAGGCCAGGTCGATGCTACAGTTCGATCCCATCTACACTCAGTTAGAATTTACCCCTGGCAAGATTGTTGTAGAGCCTTAATGCACTCCTGTCATTAGCTATTCAACTTTGCACTGGTAACACATCTTAGAGGTGGTATTGGGATACTACGTCTATGCGTTACACTATCTTGAATTGGACACCTAGTAGCTATCCCCCTTATCCCTGCTTTCTAGCAAGGTTTTTGTTTGGAAGAATACAATTATGGGTGTCATCCATATTGGGTGGTTGTTCAACATGTCTATATTTTTAAAATAGGAATGCTTAGTGCTTTAAAGAACAAAGCGGGTAACAAGTTTTCCTTGGCAGTCAAGGCACTGCTGGTTAGTTGCGGGAGTTCATCCGCTATTGTATTTTCTACGGGGACTTTCCTTTTAGTCAACCGATGAGCAGACTTAACAAATCTTGAAATTAGCTTAAATAGGCCATCATCTTTTTGCATTGCACTACGTATTCAACTAGGACATGACCTACGACTAGATGAGAGTCATCGTGTATGTCTAGGCTTTGAGCTCTCTCTTCATGTGGTAGCTTGAGGCCAGCAATCAGAGCTTCATATTCAATCACATTGTTAGAAGCTTTGAAATTGACCTTTCTTGCCTCGTGCAGCCACTGCCCCCAAATGCCCTGAGGGCCATGCCTGCACTAGGCAGGTGGTCAATGCACCTTCTAGGTTGAGTTATCTTGCTTGTGCTCTCGCTTCTTCTCTGCATCTTGCTTTCCGCCTGGATCTTGAGAGATTTAGGGAGATATGCTTTTATATTTAGCCATGAAGCTGGCAAGAGCTTGGCCTTCTATGGCCATGCTAGGTTAACAGGTTGCCTTATATTGGCTGAGCTTAATGGCCTAGGTGCTTTAGGTTTTGGTGACACCTGTCACCATGACCGGTTGGCATGCATTGGTTTAGGAGTTTTTTGTAGGAGAGTGAAGCATGCACACTTGTCCTCCTTCTCCATTAGACTTCATGACATAAGGGAATCGTTGAATTTCTCTTTTTTGCCATTAATTTTTCTAGAGCCATCGTTGTTGTGCTTGCCACCAATATTCTCATTGTTGGAGAATTGGCATAGTCTGCGCTGGTCGGCTCGTTGGATAGCACTTAGGGCAATATGATGCCTTGTGTCCGTTTAACATTGACCTACCCTCTTGTCTGGGCTTATCGAAAAGCCTGCTTCAACTTTATGAAGCCATCAGCTCACTCAAGGAACTCCTTCATTTTTCTCGTTGCGATCCTTTTGATATATTTTTAGAATTCACTCAACGGCAAGATGCCTCCAAGTATGGCCGTATATCGGCCTTCTTAGTTCAAGCCTTTGACCTTGGTGGCCTTAGCCATGAACCTTTGAATGTAGTCTTTCAAAGGTTCATCATATCTTTGCTTTATTTTAACAAGATCCTCCAAGTCATGAAGATATTTTTCTTGAAGCAGAGAATTGAATATAGAACTGTCGAGAGAATTCTTCCTAAGAATTAAATCTTCCTGGGGCTTACTTGAAAGACTACTTTAGGGCTATTTCAGCTAGGGTTGCCAGAAAGATTCAACATCGCACTTCTCCAGATACTTGTTTGAGATCTGTTTGGATCTCAAAGTACTTTAGGTGTACTACGGGATCTTCTTTCCTCGAGTACATCTTCCAAGTTGGAATCTTGAACTTGGGAAAGGGCATGGCAATCATGTATGCTGAGAAAAGTGAACCCCTTGACCTATCCAGTTTAAGGTCTAATGGTTTCGAGCCTGCCAAGCCCTTGATCATGTCTCTTATTTGATCCAATTGTGCTTGCACAAAAGGATCTAATGTTGTAGGAGCCAGGTTGATTGTCCCTTCTTGATTGGGCTGCAGCCCTAGATTGGCCAGAGCTTGGCCTACCATACCCTGGGAGAGGGTATGTTCAAGGTCAACCAGTCCTAGGCCTGGCAGCTAGCTTTAGCTTGCCAACCCTTAGTAGGGGAACTGGCCATGGCCGGTCAGACCTACTCTAGGCAGTTGTTCTTGGCCGGTCAACCCTATGCTGGGGAGGGCCTGGCCGCTCATTCTGCAATGACTATCTGGTGTAAACTATGTGTTGCTAGGGGGTAGATCACACCAATTGCTTGAGTTAGGTGGATCCAGGTTTCTGAAGTAATTGTAGTCACTTTTCAGGTTATTGTCGTCAGGGATGTTTCTACCCATTCTCGGGCCTAACCTGTTAAAGATTTTTCTTTGGGTTACTCACTCCTAAATGTTTCAGGATGGGAGTTCACCTTCTTGGCCGACCAAAGGTGCACCATTAGGGGGCTGGCTGGCTGGCCAAAGGTTGGTCAATCGAGGGTGTTGTTGTGCTAGAGATCCCTGACTGGCCCCCAAAATCGCTGGTTGTCGGGATCTGGTTGTTCTCACCACCAAGTGTTTATGGCAAGGATTTTCCCCCTTCGGGTAGGGGGAAGGTCTGTCCTGGATCCAGAAGAACCTGGTTGGATATTTTGTCTGTAGACCCTCCCCGATCTATCAACCACTCTCCCTTAAAGAGGATCACTAATGAGATCTTATCCTCTTCCGACAGTTTTTTCATTGAACAACCTTATTAGGTCGCTAGCTTCTCTGTTACGGCTATCTAGCTCTGCCTAGTAAGATTGAATGATGTACTCATTGTCATCCATCCATCTTAGAAATTCGTGTATCTCTTATGCAAATGCATCACAACAAATAATGTGTGGTTCTTCAGTCTGACCGACTTGACAGACAACCTCTCTAAGTCTGGCTAACTCGAGATTTTCTCCCAAGTCTATATAAGGCTCGAGTGATCAAGTTTGTTGTGCTTGTCAGGTTTGCATGATTGGCCACATCTGTCGGGTTCGTGGTGATTCCAATTTTTTCTGGAACACGAACATCAGGATCAGACCTCATAGGGTCTTGAGGAACACCCGATGAGGCATAAGTTGTAGTCAGAGTTCTCCTTGCATTAACCACACCGTTTGATTAGATAAATTGCCAACTCACTCTCAATGAAAGTACCAAGCTGTTAAATTTAGATTTGGCCAATCGACAATGAAATCGTATTTATTACTGATGCTTGCAACGTGTTACACAATAAGAACTGAAAGTAAATGAGACACAAGATTTATAGAGGTTCGACCCCCTTAGTTTGCGAGTAATGACCTACTCCCCTTTTGGTTGTTTAATACTAGAGATAATACCACTCGGATCCCATGTGTTGTGGAATCCAAAGTGGATCTCTTAAGATTACAATGTGAGCATCGAGTTGGCAAATCTCAAGTGAGCGAGAGAGTATGCCTATGGCCTATGAGAGAGAAGGGAGAGAGAGAGTTGCATTTTAGACATAGAGCTTCAGAGCTTTAGTGAGCTTAGAGACTTAGGACTTAGAGAATTAGGATTAGGCTAATGCTCTCTATATAGGAGAGCTCACATGAAAATAATAACCTAATAACCCTAAAAAATATGAACTACATAGTATTATTTATATAATAAAATAATGGATAGTAAATAGGTCAATTATCCCTCAAGAACAGGGGAATATCTAATATTTTCTCTCCTATTTTCGTGGATGTTGAAGCCCAAATCATCGCTTGGCTTGTTGTCTTAGATGAAGGCTGCGCACCAAGTGCCTGCTAGGTGCAGGCTGGGGTCTGGCCGACCATGTGCTTGCCAGGGTCTAGCCAGCCATGCTCATGCTAGGGTCTAGCCAGCCATATTCCTACCAGGGTCTGACAAGTCATGTTAAGTTCCTGCCAGGGTCTGACCGACTATGTTCCTGTCAGGATCTGGTAGGTCAAGTGCTTGCCAGCTTTAGCAAGTGTTGGCCATCCTTAGCATGTGTTGGCCAACCTTAGTAGGTGTTGGCTACCTTTAACATATGTGGGTTAGCCTTTGTACAACTTTCAGTACAAAGGTCAGGCTTCCTTGGTCAAACAGTCCCCTTCTTGGTTTGACAGTCACCTTTGGGCGGCCAGTTGGTGCTCAAATCCTAGTCGGCCTATGTACACCCTTTGGCCGAGCAGACATGGCACTACTATAAAATTGGGCTTTAGAAGCGGTTTTTAAGGCCTTTCAGCGTTGGTTTTGGCAAAATTCGCTACCGACGTTATTCCAGGTGACGCTAAAAGGGTTAAAAATAACTGACGTTATAGAAAAAAAATAGTTGTTAAGTAGTTAATTTATTACTAACTAGTTACTAATGAGTAACTAGTTAGTAATAAACATACATGAATATGAATGAAAATTAGTAACTTGTTAAGTAGTTGTAGCTAACTATTTACTAACTACTAAAAAATAAAAACGCATGAATAAAATTGATAATAGAAAAAAAAATTGATACAAAATAGAGTTAATTTCTAAACTATTGTTTCTAAACTAATTTTTTAAAAATTAATTTCTAAATTTTTATTTTAATACTCTCCTATCTCATTCTCATTCACAATATATAACAAAACTATTAATTTAAAATACTCAATATATACATATACAATATATAAAATACTCTCCTATATCACATTTCTCATTCACAATATATAGACATACAATACATATTCAATACAACACAATACATAATTAATAATATAGAAAAACCTTAAAAAAAATTTGTAAAATAAAAAATAAAGTAATGTACATTAAAATTAGTAGAAATTAGATTTGTACCTTAATAGACGTTGAGATACAATGTTTTCTCCACTAAAAACGGTGGCCAGAGGTATAACCACCACAACTACTACCTCTACCTTCGGTTTACCGTAAAAAATGAGGAAAAATGTGATCTTTTCAGGTATATAGTTTTAGGTATAAAAAATAGAAGATTTAGAAACAAAAATGAGCTAAAATGGTGAAAAAATTGTGAAATGGGGGTGATTTTCCGTTATGGTTGGCAAAGAGGGTTTGGGGTTTATCTCGTTTGGGGGTTTCTGGGTTGGCTAATCGAATGAGGAAGACGAAGGGCTGGGCTAGGGTTATAAACCCTCCAAATAACCGACGCTACAGGGGGGCACACCCTATGTCGTCGGTTATTTCCAAATAACCAACGCCATAAGTGGCGTAAAATTTCCTTCTAAAAATTTCTAACCTTATACCGTCGGTTATTTAATATTATGCTGAAAAAAATTCTTCTGAAGGCTTATTTTGTAGTAGTGTAGTTGTGCAGTTTCTTGACGGTTTGCTTAATTAACTTATTTTACTTGTTGCTTGACGGTTGTGCCATATCTTGTAAAGAGACTTTATTCTGCTATTGACAAAACTGGATTTACGTATCCTTACGAGAACATGCCACGTATTTAAAATAACAAGTACCATTATTAATTCAAAGAATTGATTATACATAGTATTAGACGTACGTCACTTGAAACATATCTTTATATTAAAAATTAGCTATCCATATCATTAATTGCAAGATAAAACGTGAAAAGAGAGTAAAAACAATGCTTGGCAGATGATAGGATCACAAGAATGCAAGAGGAAAAATGAATAGGCGTGAAACTGGAAAAAAAAAACACGAAAGAAATTGATATGTACAATATATTAATAAAAAGTTTAGATGGAACACACAAAAGTAGATTGTGAAAAGTATTAATTATTTTTGATGTTAAGTTGAATTTCCAATTTTAGATATAAATAGTTAAGTGGACCTGAAAATTGGTTGCGTTCATATGCTTACTATGTTAATTCTAATTAAAAGAAAAAAATATTTTTTATTTTTACACTTTTAAACATTTTTTATTATATTTTTACATAATTTTATATAGAAACCTTTATTGCAACTAGCGCTGCAACCTAAATTGCAACAAAAAATCGTACAGAAACTCCTATTGCAACTAGTGCTGCAACCACTTTAGAAACCCAAACCGTAAATTTGAAAAAAAAAAAAAAAAAGTTAAAAAAATAATATATAAGATAATTCAGATAAAAAAAAATTATATAACAGTGTACATTACAATTATTTGAAATATATTATCAACTTATTTATGATAAATTTTGAAGACAAAATTGTTACAAAAATTTTTACTAGTAATTAATCTTAAAAATTTATTTTTTACTGGTAAAATCTCTAAAATTCATTTTTTTGTTAGCATTTAGCCACTATTTTTAGTTCATGTTAGTAGTTTATGTGTACATGGCTACAATCATTTGACCCACATAAATAAATATTTTAATTAAAATTAAAAATTAAAAGTAAATTAATTTTTTAAAAAATAAAAATATATAAATAAATTAAAACAAGGAGAATTACCATATATACTATTTTTTTCATTTTTTTTTTTAAATTTACGGTTTGAGTTTTTAAAGTAGTTGCAACTCTAGTTGTAATAGGAGTTTCTATACGATTTTTTGTTGCAATTTAGGTTGTGTTGCAATAAGAGTTTCTATGTAGAATTCCGTAAAAATATAAAAAAAAAAAATAATAATAGAAAAAACTGTTTTAAAGTGTAAAAATAAAAAAATCCTATTTTTTTAATATATTTTCTTTGTTTTTCTTTGTAAGAGATAGTCTACATTATTTTTTTCTATTTATCTTCTTCATTCTTTATATATACCATCACCACTACTGCAACAACCACCACCACTTCACTCTACTTTTCATATCAAAATAATCGCACTAAAAAAATTAATTAAAAATAAAACTAAATTTAAACAAAGCTAGATCAAACAAAACACACATTCATATACACAAAAATTCTAGATCTACACCCAAGATCTCATATGTGTTTCTCCAACATTAAACCAGATTTGAGATCTCCACTGCAACTTCGAAGCGTAGCCCCGACTATCAACCTGCGAGATCTCCACACCCACAAGGCCAAAACCTCATCTTCGTCAAACCACGAACCCACGAACCCACGAACCCGTCCCCATCCCCGTTGGAACCACACGAACCTGTCCCCATCTTCGTCAAACCCACAAACTTGTCGAAACCGCAAACCTACAAAACCTCATCACCATCGAACCACAAACCCCATCCCCATCCCCAGCCCATCCACATTTAACCCACGAATGGGTCCACGTGTAGAAAAATTAAGAGATATTGAGAGAGAATTAGAGAGAGGACACAGAGAGTGTGTGGACTGTAATTGTAAAAAAAAAAAAAAAAAAACTAAAAAAAAAGAAAGAAAAAAAATATTTTTTTAAATTATTTTTTTTTGTTTTAAATTAACTTATTTTAAATTTTGCTTTTTAATATTTATTTAGGTGAGCTAATAATATAGGTGTGTTTATGTGGATAATATTCTATATATAGAGATGGATATTAATCTAGCATTTAACTGCTAAAAATAAATAAAAATGACTAATTGATGATAGATCGCAGATTTGAAAACTTTTACTCCTAAAAATAAATTTAAATATTAATTACTAGTGAGATGAAAATCTTCAAAATTATGACTCTTTAATAATCATACAATCAGTTTTAAAATAAGAGTTCCTAATTAAGAAAAGAGGGCCTTTTGTTAATAATATATTTTACTCAAAAGTAAGTTCATATAGTTTGTTTTATACACCTATAACACTCACTTTGCTTAATAAAAAAAAAATTAGGATAGCTGAGGTGCCCCGTGGAAGCAGATGCTAGTAATGGACGACACACATGTATTGAAACCTTTATTTATTTATTTATTCTAATTATAATCTATAAATATTGTGATTTTTTATTTTTAATTTATACCCAATATTTTATTTTAAATATTATTTTAAACGAAAGGATTTATGGGGCGAAGGAGCTCGAAGGATCGTAGTAGGTGGGCTTCCTCCAATGGGCTGCTTGCCAGGTGTTATAACATTAAACTCACCCAATGAATTTCAGCCACGTGGATGCATCGACAAGTATAATTCCGCAGCAAGAGATTACAATAAGCTTCTCCAAAATCAATTGGTTTCCATGCAGAGTGGCTTGGCAAATTTTGGTGCAAGGATAGCCTATGTGGATTTATATGGACCGGTGATGGAATTGATCCGAGAACCTACAAAATTTGGTAAATATTTTACAAATTGTATGTAGAGTACTGTTACTCTCTTTAAGTTCTATGAAGAAAATGATGTGAATTGATTTAAATGAAAAAATAAAATGATTGTAATTAAGTTATCGAACGTATGGGGATTTCTAATATATTTATATATATATGTTTTTTTTTTTTTTGTACAGGTTTGAAGGAAATCTTTAAGGGATGTTGTGGAACTGGATACCTTGAAGTTACGTTTTTGTGTAACCCACTTTCGTATGTGTGCCCTGATGCAAATAAGTACATGTTTTGGGATTCAATACACCCAACAGAGAAGACATACAGCTACGTCTTTGATACCCTTCACCCAATCCTTGATTTCCTGTTGAAACCATAAGTTAATATATAACTTCTTTCCATATACTATATATATACATATATCACTCACAATCGAATTCTACCTACTCCGTATATAGTAGTCATCGCTATAATTTGAAGTGGTTAATCCTATCTTTGACTATCTTGAAGAACTGATGAGTACGTATTTATATTAATAGATGAGAGATATATATTCGGGGTACTGTCGGAGTACAAGCACATGTTTTGAATCATATAAATAAATAAATAAAAAAGAATTACCAATTTGCATGCATTATTTAGTCCTTTTTTTTTTCTAAAATAAATAAATTAAAAAATCTTCAACTTTTCATTGGTAAAAAATCTGATGTTACAAAGTTATTGTTGTTGGAGGAATTTTAAAAACACCAAATAATGTGAGTATTCAAGCACCACTACTACAAAAACATCATTTTAAGGTGGTTTTTAAGGCCTTTCAGCGTCGATTTTGGCAAAATTTGTTAGCGACACTGATCTAGACGATGTTGTAGGGTTGAAAACAATCGAAGCTAAATGATACCCTATGGCGTCGGTTATTATTAAAGAACCGACCCCATAAGTATATTATGGCGTCGGTTATTCACAAATAACCGATGCTATTTGCCAAAATAACCAATGTTGTAGATAATAAAACTCATGTTGTAGGGTTTAAATTATACATTTATTAATAATTATTTTTTTAGTTCAAAACCTGAAATTTAATTTATTTAAATTATATATTTATCAATTTATATTAAATATTATTTAATAAATTCAAATTAAATATTTTTTTTAAAAAAAATAAATATTATTTAAATTAATTTTATAACTACTCAATATATACTTAATTTCATTTCATAGAAACAATTAAATAAATTACAATTATAGATTACAGAAATATTGTAAAATTAGTCCAAGTATTATCAAGTTAATAAATCTAATTACAAGTAACCTAAAAGAATAAGCTAATAAAGGGAAGAAAAATTCTTAGGCCTTTCAGCATTATGTTGGGTTTTATGCCCTAAATAAAACTCATTTCATATAATCAGATTTACTTATTAATAAAGATCAGAAATAATATTTTATGTTGCATGGTTCACATGATTTATTTCATGATTATAGGTATATAATGTATGAATTCATTTTAAGTCCAGAACATATGAGTTGGTTAAAGATTATAGTGTTGTCAGCACAGTGGAATATAATCTTTATTGTATGTTTAAAAGTTGATTCCCTGATTTGTCAGAACACTGGATTTAGACTGACATGGTATAATCAGCGATAGGTATTCTTACACCTTGGAAAAGTGTTATGTCCTTTCCAGGACATTGGCAAAGTTTACCAGTATCGGATGCATGGAGTATGCATTGGAATGGACCGATATTGAACGTTGAATTAGATTTTGAAACTTACCGTAAACATCTATTCAATTCAATATCATAAGTTGATCCTAGATCACATGATCGAAATCCTGATATGGTTAGGCTCAATTTCAAGAGTATTATTCGTGTTCTTTGATTTGTTAGTTAAGCCTAGTTTTGTATCAGGGTGATACGTACATTTTGGGAACACGGTAATGCAATTGAGTGGGAGCGCTAACATAAATATGGAATCTATAGCTTCTATTTGGCAAATAGAAGTAAAGGATGATTTCCTTCGAGCTTAACCAAACGAAGATAAATGGTGGAGATCTCATTTCACTTAGGTGAAATATCATTTATACACTACTACAAAAATGGGTTTTCCCGACGCTTTTAAACAGTCGTTTAAAGTATTGTCGTCGGTTTCTATAACCGTCGCCTATTCGGCCGTCGTAAATTGGGCAAAATAGGCGACGGTTCAAAACCGTCGCTAATCTGGGATTCCCGACGGTTTAAAACCGTCGCCTATAACTGGGTATAGGCGACGGTTTTAAACCGTGCCTAATACTATAGGCGACGGTTTTAAACCGTCGCCTATAGTATTAGGCACGGTTTAAAACCGTCGCCTATACCCAGTTATAGGCGACGGTTTTAAAACGTGCCTTATATGCTGGTTTCGTTTTTGAATTTTTTTAGCGACGGTTTTTTTCGGTCGGTACATTTGAAAAATAGGAAAAAAAAAACAAATTTTCTGCAATTTTTTTCCCTGCATTAATTTTTAAATTTTGTACAAATCTGCATAGTGACAACGATTAAACTAACGTCTAAATATATTTAAAATTTTGTATAGTCACAATAATTGAACTAACGCTAATTAATATCATCTAAATATGTATATGTATACACACTATCTAACACGGTAACTGTTGTCGCTCCGCTTCCGCTTTCACATAATGAATCCACCGATCACGCATAATATTTATCTCATCATTAGTGTACGGAGTGGAGAACCTATCTTGTCGGGTCAACAATTGTATTGGATCTTCTACGACCATGAAACTTTCAATGAATTTCATGACGTAGTATCCACACTGTTTGTATAATCTAATAAGTGTCGACAACTTAGTAAACCTATTACAATTAGGGTAAATAGGCTTCTCGGCATCCTCTACAAAACTTTGAAATTTCAAAGGATCGACATTTAATTCATATTGTGCATCTCCAATCATTTCTGGAATGTGATCATCCTCATACTCCAAATTAACACCCTTAACCTTGTTAGACTTAGACGTTCCCTCGCCCGGAACTCTATTCTTTTCCCCATGGTAAACCCAAACCTTATAACTCTTGTCTATTCCGTTCCTAAATAAATGCTCCTTTATACTAGCAATGTCCACACGCTCCATGTTACCACATTTAAGACAAGGACAAAGAACCAATTTAGTATTTTTAGCATTCTTCTGACAAAAGTCCAAGAAATGGTCAACTCCTTCACTATACTCCGCTGATAATCTATTCGCACTCATCCAATTTCTATCCATTATGAAACTTCTAAAAAAAAAAATTATTCAGTTATTTGTTTAAATATGTGTATATATTTTATTGAATTTTATGCATTTTAGTGAAATTTATCCTAATTCTAGTAAAATTTCGGCAGCATAACAGCTGTAATCGGACATTCCAAAAATTAAAAACATGAAAAAAAATAACTAATAAACACATAAAACAATATAATAATAAGAAAATAACATTAACAATATAAAATTCTCCACCCATCCGACCGCAGTACATGTATTCGCAGAACCTACTTCACTACGAATGAATATTTAAGATACTCAAACTCTTCTAACATGCATATATATTTCACCCATCCGACCGCAGTACAATTAATCGCAGAACCTACTTCACTACGGATGAATATCTAACATATTCAAACTCCACTAAACAAAGAATTATAAAGTTTTTAGAGATTATACCTTTCTCCAATAGATAGAGTTACAATTGCGCAACCTTTAGTCAACACAAAGAACCCAAAACCTACAAATAAATACATAATCTGTTAACAAGTATCAACTCTCAAATGCAATATATTAATATAAATATGTATTGTATTGTACTAAGAGGAAATTGTATTGTATTATTAATTGTACTCACATATAGATCTATCACTCACTACATGATCATCAATTACCAATTCAATTAATTTCATTAAACAAATGGACTCTTATTTCATGTATGTATGCCACCAAAAATTGTATCAACTTCACCTCATTAATGATTGTAAAAGTAATTTGCTTGCTTATTGAAAAATGTTTCTATTGTCTTTTATTACAGAGTTAGTAGCTCGAGCTTCCAGAATTTTCGTCAAAAAAAATATAATAAGAGCCATAAATACATTATAGAAATTCATAGAGATGAAATAATTAATGCTTTCATTTCTTAACCCAGAAAAAATAGCCAAAAATTTGCACGTCTTCCTACTTCTACCTATTAAAATACCCAGAAAAAGTTATATTCAATCACAAATAATTCCATATTATATTCTTTGAAATGAGTATATATACAGCTAAAATTAAGGTCATAAAAAAAAAAAAAAAAAAAAAAAAAAAAAAAAAAAAACCTTACACCATTGCCACACGCTTGGAGACAAACATATAAAGACTCAGAACACAACACAACTTTATTTGACCATCCCATCAACAGCTGGAACACAAACAAAGAACAATATAGTTTAATCAAAGAAAATCAAGAATCTTATTCAAAAAAAAAATTCTAAAATCACACGAGGACAAATCTATATATAAGTAAATGAACAGAAAATCACACAAGACCATTGACTTCAAACTAATAAAATGTATTGAGAGTTGACTGGAATTTGATTCTGTTAGATATAGAAGCAGATATATTAGTAAGAAGAAGAAAAATTGTATCAACTTCACCTCATCAATTACCTGAAATACGTCTCCGGCTTGGGTACCAAACAAGTAGGCTTTCTCGATAATGAAAAGTTGTTCTTTCTCCGTGGTCCAGAGCAGCCGCCAAGTAGCGGAGAGCGAACTCCCGGTGGTAACGGTGTCAGCTCCGAGAGAAGCTAAGGCGTCGATTGCTTTGACGATTGCGGTTCGCTTTGTTGAGTTGGTCTGGGTCTTGACGCCTCAAATGGAAGAGAGATCGGAGATGAGGTTGACGAAGAGAGATGGGGTTACGAGAGAGAGAGTGGGCGGCAAATGAAAATGGAATCAATGACTAGGTTATTTTGGCTGAAATAAAATTGGGGGGAATAATATTTTATATGTATTAAAATTAAAAAAACAAATAATAACATAATTTTTCCCAAAATAAATGTGAAAGGGTAACTTTTTTTTCAATGAGTGTATATAAAAAAGAAACTGGAAAGAAAATAAAGAGGGAATATTTAAAAAAAATAATAATAATTTAGGAAATAAATAATAAAAATCATTCTTCATATATTTGACCTGCCTAGATTAATATAATTAGGAAAGTCAAAGTCATCATACCAATTAAGAAGAAATGATTTAATTATGTGAATAAAAATTTGAATACTATAATATTACCAAACCAAATAATATACGTACAGTTATAATGTGCTAGCTTATCCTTTGTATCAATTCTTTTTTGTACAGTTATAATTCACTATATAAATAAATAGAAATATATAATTAGTTCATTGTAACTGTTCTAATTAGTTCACTATATAAAAACATTCTTCTTGATCTTAATATTGGCTGAAATTAATAAAATTGGGGGAAATAATATTTTATATGTATTAAAATTAAAAAACAAAATAATGGGGTATACCCGACGGTTTAAAACCGTCGGGTATAGTATACCCGACGGTTTTAAACCGTATACCACCGTCGGCTATACTATACCCGACGGTTTTAAACCGTCGGGTATACCCATTATTTTTTTTCGTATATTTATTATTTTAATAATAACCGTCGCCTATTATTGTTGCTACTGTTCAAAACCGTCGGGAATGCTTATTTTTCCCGACGGTTTTGAACAGTTACTTAATTTTTTTAGCGACGGTCCCAAAAAAAATTCGTTTTTAAAACCGTCGCGAAAACGAATATTTGTAGTAGTGATACAGGGTTAAGTGTTTTAAGGATAAAATACATTGTAGGGTGTTACGGTAATTTAATCCTGTACAGTGTAAATCATCTATATAGAGGATCATTGATCACATTAGGGTTATAACAATGGATAACTAATGACGTGTCTATATCGTGGAACATATAGAGCGTTTCTATATGACTGAGAGTGCAATTCCAAGTTCTAAGTGTGGATTCAATGAGGAATTAATAAGTTAGGGAATTTACTTGGTAAATTCGGTTCGACTTATTGGAAGCTCGGTTATATAGACCCATGGTCCCCATACTAGTTGAGGCCATACTGCTTGTAAGACTCAGTTAATTGATTTTAATTAATCAATTATAATTCTAAAAGTTAGACTATGTCTACTTTATGAATTCTCACAGTTTAAGGATGAAATCGTAAAGAAAAGGGTTTCTAGGTTTAATTATTAATTAAGAGACTTTGTATGTCTAATTAATAATTATTTTAAATGACAATATTATTTAATAATCTATTTTAGTTATTAAATAATTAGTTTTGGCATTTAAATGATTAGAATTGGAAAAATGACATTTTTGGAGAAATTGAAATAAAATTGAGGAAACTGCAAAATCCAAGTGAGGCCCATATTCCCTCTATGGCCGAGCACTCCCTTTGTGTTTCCCAATTATTATTTTTATTTTTTAATTGTCATGTAATTGCTAATCAAAGCCTAGCTATAATAGGAAAGTGGTGAATCACACTAAATAAGGCAGTTAGTCAATTACACAGTAAAAGAGGAAACTGTTTTATTTGGAAAGTTGTGCTCTCCCTTCTCCCTATATAAAGCAACCTTTGTGTCTCTTCTCTTGCATGCTACCAGCCACGAAATTGAGAGAGAAAAATAGAGAGAAATTTCGAAATCCTTGTGAGATGAGTAGTGCCCACACACATCAAGTGGTATCGCAATCATAGTATGGAAGACTATGGAATTTCTGCATCAAAGAAGGAGAAAAGAAGATCCAGGTTCAGATCTTGGTGATGCTCTGCTACAGAAAGGAATCAAGGGCTAGAGATCTGAACGGAAGGAGTCATATTATTCCGCTGCACCCACTGTAAGGTTTTCTAACTTTATATGTGTTTATTTTCATTGTTTTAGAATTCATATTAGGTTGTTAATCCAACATACTTGTTAGTAAATCTAGATCCTGGTAAAATAATTTCTAACAACTGGCACCAGAGCCATGGTAATGATTTACTTTCATGTAATATGAATTAAAACGATGATTTGCATGTTTCTGTGTTGATTTGGATGGTTTCATGTTGGTTTATGTGCTTATGTGATGAATGTATATGTTGTACGAAATTTTTCCATGAAATATATTTTTTCAATTTTTGAAAATATTTTATTTGGATTCCTTGTGAAAAATTAAGCAATTTTGTTTTTTACAGAACTCGATTCCGATAAAAATTGAGAAAGATATGAATTTTGGAAGATTGGAAATCATGGTTGCTGCATGCAGCCTCGCAGTTCCCCACAAATTGCGATTTTTTGAGGGTTTTTCCCCAAAAATCCAATTTTTTCATGGGATTGTTTCCCAAAATTTATTTTTCCAATTTTAAATATTTCTAAATTGAAATGTTTCCAATTTTAAGTATTTTCAATTTGGAATTTTTCCAATTTTAAATATTTCTATTTTCGATTGTTTCCAATTTTTAAATATTTCCTATTATGGTCAGATTTAAAAATTTGTTAAGTTCTTTAATATTTATTTATTATTTAATTATAAGATTAGATATTTTGATATTTAAGATATTTTAAATTAAAAGATAACTTTGTCTTTTTATTTAAAATATTATATTAAAATTATCTTATATGGCAAATTAAATAATTAATAAATTTGAAATTAACATAGATATTTTTATAGATATACTTACCATAATGTTTTTCAAATTCAAAAATTTGTTATTTTGTTAAATATTTAATTATTTATAAATTATAAGTATAAAAATGATATTTTTTCTATATATATCATTTTTTCCTTATTAGAAATTTATAAATGATATCTTAAATATTTAAATAACATAGATATTTTTGTAGAGATTTGAATATTGCATAATTTGAGATATTTTGACATATAATTATGGTAATTATTATTTAACCAAATCTATTTTAAAATTGGTTTATTTTATTAAATTATAAGATCTGAAAGTGATATTGGAGATTCTTTCCTTTTAATCATTGATCTTATTAGATATTTAATTTAATTTGATTCAAATAAACCTAGATATTTTAAAATTAGTTTCCTTTATTTGGTTAGTTTAAGAATAATAATTTAATTACATTAATATCTTGATTCACATCTGTTACATGGACAATGTTTGTTTATTTATATTGTTTATTCAAAACTTTTTAACAAACCTATTATTTATCTGATCTTAATTGGTATGATTAACTTGTTGACAGATCATGATCCATTGATCTGATTTTAATCATAGTCCAATTGACGATAGATCTTATAAATAATTTGTAACAGGTAAATTTTGTACTTCTTTCATCTGTGTAAACCTAGTAACATGATAGGGTCCATCCAAATCATTTGACCTGTGTGAGCCTATATGTTTGCTTTTGGGCTTAGATACATATAGGGAGCCCATTTAAGTTTTTACTAAGTAAATGGACTAGGTTGCTAAAATAAATTTTGACATAAGGAAATTTATTTAGGCCCAATTAGATTTGGGCTTATTCAATGAATAACAATTGTTTATTTTAAGGTTAAATTCCTCTCTTTTGGGCCTTGTGTGAGAGTTGGGGGCCATAGAAGTGGGTACGACATACTGAACCCAGCTCCCCCTCACATGAACTACCCCAATTGTGAAGTATTAGGTTAATTATAGGGAAATTTACACTCAAGTACATAAATTGTAATTAAATTTTAAAAATGTAGTGGGTCTATTATAAATTAAAACTATACCGTTTTCTCTTACCGTTTTTAAAATAATTAATTTTCCTTTACGTCAGCACATCACGTCCACCGAAGTCAAAGAATCAGCAAATGCTTTGATGATAACTTTCTCCTCAGGTTCTATTTCCAAAACCATAAAACAAAACATTTATTACTTCTTTTTCCAAAAAAAGAAAATAAAAAATAAAAACTGACGATCCTAACAGTTAGTAGGATTATGGTTTTTGCCATTAATGATTAAAATTAAAGCTTAAAATGAGTTACACAGTTTCAAAATAAAAAACATAAAAGTAAAAAAACATGCAGTGCTTACCGCAAATATTTTGTAATAGAAGTTGTCAGAAACGAGAGCAGTAGAGAAATAGAAGGGATGAAATTATGGAAGTGAAGTGGCGAGAATGGCGACTGGTGAGAGTGGTGAGACAGTGTATTTTATTCAAACATATTAATAACAAATACTGAATTTATTTATTTTTATTTTATATTTAAGGGTTATATTATCTTAAGTATACTAATAGGTTTATTTGTGTAGCGTATATCATTATGTTTGATTATAGTTTACTATGTATTGAAAAAAATTTCAACAAACAGAAACTAGTAGGTTTATTGACATACATAATGGTAGGCTATATAAAATGAAATGAATTGTTATTCCAATATACGAAAAGAAATAAAAATTTATTTTAATATGCCAAAATAAACTAATAGATTTATTAGCATATACGATAGTATAGGCTATACGAAAATGCTATTATGTAAACAAAGAATTAAATTTGTTTTAATAATGCTATTATGTAAACAAAGAATGAAATTTGTTTTAATATGCTAAAATAAACTAATTTATGAGTATAGGCGTAGTATAGCCATATATGTCAAATAAACTTATGAGCGAGACATTTCATGTGAACAAGGTATTTCATCATATCCAATTTGACAAGTGCATATATTGTTATCCAAGTTTACTATGTAAGACATGTTACAGTCATATACTTTGTATACAGCCAAATTTGATGTCTAGACTTGAAAAAATAGACTAATTAGTTTATTTTTTTTATAACACACATTGTACGCGTTTGAAATAAAAACTGAATTGTAGTTCCAATATACGAAAAATAGACTAATAGGTTTATTGGCGCATATCATTATGTTTGATTATAGTTTAATCTGTATTGAAAAATATAAAATGTTGTTCCAACAAACAGAAACTAGTAGGTTTATTGACATTTATAATAGTAGGTTATATGAAATGAAATAAATTGTTGTTCCAATATACAAAAAAAAAAAAATTGTTTCAATATGCCAAAATAAACAAATAGATTTATTAGCATATACGATGGTAGGCTATAAGAAAAATATAAACAAAGAATAAAAATTTGTTTCAATATGCCAAAATAAACTAATTCGTTTATTTGGCATATATGAGTATAGGATTTTTGGTATGATCATTATCTTTTGATTTTAAAATTGATGATTTTATTAAAAGTAACTAATTAGTATCTTATCGAAATCATAATTAATTTGTCCAAAAAATGTGTCTTATTAGTAATGATTTAAAAATTACTGTAATTTCATTTTTTATTTAACTAATCAAAATGCATGTATTAATTTATATTTAAAAAAATATGGGTGACTTAAACATTTATGATATATATTTTTTAAAAATACAGGTTACTAAAATGATAACTTACTGGATGACAACTTATTATTTTCGAAAATAAACTTGAAAGTTACTCAAATGTATTAATATAACTTAAATAGTTAATTGATTATTAAAGTGTATACATATAAGTTATAGTAACACATTTGTAACACATTAGTTTTTTAAGTAGTATGGAAGGTAACATAAATATTGTTACACAAAAAAAACATAAATTAAAAGTATATCTTAATCAACATAATATAAACTAAAAATGAACATATAGTTTAAAATAACTAATCCAAAAATTAAAGATTATCTATAAGAGATATTTTATTTAAAGTGGATCATTTTATAAAAAGTAACTAATTGGTATATTATTGAAATCATAATTAATTTAAATATTACTATAAAGTATATTAAATAAAATTATTTCATATTTATGCTTATTTATTATACTATATGAAAACTAATCAGTATCTATTGTAAACTTAAAAGGTAACTAAAAATATAATTTTAAAATAATTAATTATTAGCAATTTCTTATCAATTTTACCAATAAGTTTTGTGAGTTTTTTTTTTTTTTAAAAAAAAAAAAAAATTCTTGTAACTTATTAGTTTTAAATATACTTGAAAGTAACATAAATATTTTTACATTTACAAAATAAAAAATAAGTAACGTAAAAGTATTTAAAATAACAAATTAATTTCATATAATTTAAAAATAAACACGTAAGTTTCAAAGTAATAAAAATGTATATTAAATAATTGGTAAAAATAGTAGCTTATTATATTATATGACAACTCATTAGTTTTGAAAATAAACTTTAAGGATATCCAAATATATTTTAAATAATAAAATAACACAATATAACTTAAAAATAGCCAATTGATTATTAAGATATTTACAAATAAGATCTTAGAGGTAACTAAATTGTATCTCAAATTATATAATTTAAAAATAATTTTTTTTACGTAAAAGTAACTAATTAGTTTTTTATCAGCATCATAAGTAACCAAAATGTTACTTTTGAAAACACGAAAAAATAATAAAAAAACGGAATTTGAGATTAATTTCGTTTCAGGCATATTATTTTAGAATTAAGGTATTTTTTAATGACGTGGCAAGGTATTACTGTAATTGAGATTTATTAAGGTATTTTTGTAAATAATTTATATTTTAAGTATATTTTTGAAAAAATCCCTTAATTATATTAGTCTAACCTAATTAAAATTGAATTAGCAACATAATTAACTTTTAAAATATATGAAATTTATTTTTCATTGTAATATTTTAAAGTTAATTTTAGAAAAACACTTAGTCAATGATATATTCTAGATAGTTATTTCTAGTACTAGTTATTATTTCTAATATTAAATAGGAAAATATCATTGATTGTGAAATTAATTGTTTCCTAATTAATTTTGGTACAATCTAAGTTTAGCATATTTTCCTAGTATTAAACTAGAATTAATAATTAAGTTTCCTCTTTACTTAATTATTTATTTCTTGAATTTAATACATTTAATTAAATTGAAAATTTCAATATCTAAGTTGATTTTCATCATGATACTTTAATATTGTTATTTTCATGTTATTTAATTAAAGTTGAAAATTATTTTAAGTTTGGAATCTTATTTCAGAATAACTTAAGTTTGAATAATTTTCAGAATATATTTTATTTTATTTTATTAATCATTTCCCAAAATTTCGAAATTACATTTCTTTAATGTAGAAATTTCGAATTTTATTTGAAAAATAGATTAAAGTTGAAAATTATTTATTTAATTTTGGACCAACTTAAATCAGTGACTTTTTCATTTAATGGTTAATTAAAATAAATGAACTAAAATATATTACAATTAGAAATTGGATTAATTAGTCTATGAAAGTCTAGATAGTTATTATCTGTTTTGCTTGAAGTATTTTTCTAGTGTATTTAATTAAATAGAAAATTAATATTTAAGTTGATTTTTTTTAATCATGATACTTAAATATTTGAAATTTTTCTTAGATATTTAATTAAATAGGGAAATTATATTTTTTTGTTGAAAATTAATTTTTTAATTAATTTTGGGACAACATAAAACTAGAGTAATTTTCCAGGATTTATTTTTATTTTATTTTAAAGCATTTTTCGAAATGCAATATATATTTATAGAAAATTAAATTTGAGTTGTAAATTAATTTAAATTAATTTTGAAACAACTTAAATTGAATAATTTTCTAAATATTTATGGAAATAATTACTAAGATGGAAATAATTCACGTTATTTATCTATCTAAGTATAATTTATAAATATTAAATTAAAATTTATATTTGGAATTTTTCATTCTAAATTAGAAATTTTAATTAAATAAATATATATTTAAAATAAATGGATTAAAATAAATATTAGAAGAAAATACAAACCTTCATTAAATAATGAGCTTTATTATTATAAGGATATTCGATCTCCATTGTTGGTTTTATATAGCTATTGTTTTAGTGAGTAATCCTCCCTAATGGAGGAACGTTCATTAGCAAGTTAGCACCGTTTAATCTCGAAAGATAAGTAATCTTGTAAGTTTTTTATATAGTTTATGACCACCCTAATGGTGGCGACTGTATAAGACTTGCAAGAATATGAAACAATGGTGGAAGCTCATAAGATAGAATAGCCTTGACTCTCGCCTAAACGGGACAACGCAGATTCACATCTTGATCGAATAAAAGGTTGCTAGAATGTTTGACATTTTAGATGAGCTGACAACTCTATTCAATGATTGGTAGCTTTGACTCTCGCCTAAACGGGACACTGATATCAGTTTGTTGAAAACCTTGGAAATTATTTAGGATTGTATGTTTTAGTATTTTCACTTGTCATTCCTACTTGCTATGTGCTTCATAATTTCTGAATTGTGTATGAATTTGTATTGAACCATGTTATTTTCTGTTATTAAATTGTAGTTTAATTTCGAATCTTCATTGTTGGTCTAACTTGATTTGTTTTTCTAATGAGATAAATCCCTAATGGATTTTCACCATTAGACTAACATAATAGTGTTAGATCTCGAAAAATAAATATTGTATATGCAACATCTAGCTGTTCATCAATTGATGACACCTTAGACTAGTGTTTTACAATATGAAACAAGAAGATTGTATAAATAAGATTACTTTGACTCTCGCTAATCAGAGCATCGTTGGATTCTTATTTAAAACGAAATTATCCTAATTCCTCTTAGCTTATTCATTTCGAATTAGCTTAATGACATATCATTGGATGAATGGTCTATAAATCATATAAAGTCTTATTTTCTCTTAAGAAATTAGATGACGCATATGATTATATTCCCGAAATTCTATCCCTAAATGATATAAATCCTCAATCTTAGATATCTCCTACTTGTATAGGCAAATCATAGAGTTAGATTAGTAGTGGTGGTCCAAGAAAGAGTTACTAATTATACAGTTACACTTTCACAAGTGTTTCATGACCATTTTCTTTCAATGGATTTAAACTGTATGAGTTTAGTATTCTGTGACCAGAATCCACTTGCACTATTCTAAGAACTCTTTGATGTAACTTAAGTCATCAAAAGATACAACCACATTTTTTATAAATCTATGGCATTTGTATCTTGTTCATAGTGGTTTTGACAAGATCATTCTCTGCAAAGAGTTAATATGCCTATATCCACTGAAATTAATTTCATCTCATTCGCAGATGGATGTACATTCAGGGGTGGATATGAGTTTTCGTTGTATTCTTAAAACGATCACTCTAGATTTTACCTTATGCAAAAGAAATTTGAAATGTTTGAAAAATTTCATGAATTTCTAGCAATAGCAAAGGTAAGTGGTTAAAGATCTTGCGAACTGATAGGGGTGGAGAAAAGTTAGTAGATATGCAGTTCAAAGATCATTAATTTGATTTTGAATAATATCCAAACTTACCTCCCCAGAAATTTGAGTTGCATATTGATGATTAGTTACTAGTCGTTGCCTAAATCCTTCTATGGAAATAAAATTTCAGAATGATGCAATGGTTGTATACTTAATGTAAATCATTACTAGATTCATGGATGACCCAATTGAAATCTTAAGAAAAGCTAGAACTGCTAACCCTAGTTTGCATGTTTGTTAGCTATTCTAAGTGATTAGGGGTGGAGCATCCCATAGTCATTAGATAAGAAAGTGTTTGTTTAAACAAATACTACTTTTCTAAGAAAATGACTAAGTCTGAAAATGAAGTAGCAAATAAAGGAGATATTTTTTTTTCTTGATTCCAAAAGTGTTCTATCATCTTATTTACAAGATGATCCCACTGCCTCTGTTGTCTTAACACAACTGAAGAGGTCTATACCATTTAGTTTTCTTTGACATAGTTCACGGTACCTTGTTGTAGTGGGAGAGTTTCTAGGAACTCACCTTCTTATAACTTGGAAGATACTAGTGATTATAATCCATTGTGAGTTTAAACAAGTAATGGATTGTCAAGATAAGAAACTAAGAAGAAAGCCAATAGAACTATGGTTTGATCCATTGACATGGAGTAACCTAAAGTTTTCTATTACCAGGACATGAAAGGAAATTTTCGTTCATAAGTCTATTCAATGGACTTAACAAAACTTCCTATTCCTAGTATTATAGGTTTGAGTTTATCTAAACCTATGGCTTGTGGTATACCTGGTAATTACTTACTCTAATGCAAGAAACTTACTTTAGTAAGATGCTGAAGCATTTTCTTTCCAATGGAAATCTATAGAAGCTTCACAACTTCTTAGACATAGATTTTATTTATCTAAGGAAAAGTTTCAACTATTCCAGAAAAGATAAAGCCATGAAAGAATTTCTTGAATCAACAGTGAGAGGTCTCAGATATGCTTTAGTATGCCTTAGACCAGACACCTGCTGTTGAGTGGGAGTAATGAGTAGGTATCAGATTAATCCAGGAGAGGAACATTGGAAGACAATCAAGTAAATTTTTAAGATTAAGAAGAGGAACTATATGTTAGTTAATAAGGGTGTTTGTTTAAAACTCTTAGACTACACCACATCAGATTTCAAGACTTGCCTTTGTGCTAGAAAATCTGCTGATGAGATGGTGATTACTTTGGGGGTGGAGTAGCGATTTTGGAGAAGTGTAAAAACCTATCTGAAATCTCTTGGTCTACCAGAGAGAGACTGAATGTTAAAAGTTGCAGGAAAGATACTTTTTCAGTCTAAGGAAAGTTCTATACATTTGTGGCAGTGTTCCAACTTGCCTTAACTACTAGGGTTACTTCCTGTATAACAAAAGAGTAGTTGCCCAAAAGTATAGAATCCAGTATCCCAAAAGAGTAGACATATAGAGAGGAATTTCACATTATCAAGGATTTTGTGATTAAGGAAGAGTAATGGTGGAGAAGAGGTTGTGTTTAATTCAACCTGTCAGATCCCACTACGAGGAGTTTACTACTATTACACTTGATTGGTATATCAAGGTGTTAATGATTATTTGAAATGCACTTTTCGTTTTATATTAGTGCAAGTGGGTGTTTGTTGGGTTTTATGCCCTAAATAAAACTCATTTCATATAATCAGATTTACTTATTAATAAAGATCAGAAATAATATTTTATGTTGCATGGTTCACATGATTTATTTCATGATTATAGGTATATAATGTATGAATTCATTTTAAGTCCAGAACATATGAGTTGGTTAAAGATTATAGTGTTGTCAGCACAGTGGAATATAATCTTTATTGTATGTTCAAAAGTTGATTCCCTGATTTGTCAGAACACTGGATTTAGACTGACATGGTATAATCAGCGATAGGTATTCTTACACCTTGGAAAAGTGTTATGTCCTTTCCAGGACATTGGCAAAGTTTACCAGTATCGGATGCATGGAGTATGCATTGGAATGAACCGATATTGAACTTTGAATTAGATTTTGAAACTTACCGTAAACATCTATTCAATTCAATATCATAAGTTGATCCTAGATCACATGATCGAAATCCTGATATGGTTAGGCTCAATTTCAAGAGTATTATTCGTGTTCTTTGATTTGTTAGTTAAGCCTAGTTTTGTATCAGGGTGATACGTACATTTTGGGAACACGGTAATGCAATTGAGTGGGAGCGCTAACATAAATATGGAATCTATAGCTTCTATTTGGCAAATAGAAGTAAGGGATGATTTCCTTCGAGCTTAACCAAACGAAGATAAATGGTGGAGATCTCATTTCACTTAGGTGAAATATCATTTATACAGGGTTAAGTGTTTTAAGGATAAAATACATTGTAGGGTGTTACGGTAATTTAATCCTGTACAATGTAAATCATCTATATAGAGGATCATTGATCACATTAGGGTTATAACAATGGATAACTAATGACGTGTCTATATCGTGGAACATATAGAGCGTTTCTATATGACTGAGAGTGCAATTCCAAGTTCTAAGTGTGGATTCAATGAGGAATTAATAAGTTAGGGAATTTACTTGGTAAATTCGGTTCGACTTATTGGAAGCTCGGTTATATAGACCCATGGTCCCCATACTAGTTGAGGCCATACTGCTTGTAAGACTCAGTTAATTGATTTTAATTAATCAATTATAATTCTAAAAGTTAGACTATGTCTACTTTATGAATTCTCACAGTTTAAGGATGAAATCGTAAAGAAAAGGGTCTCTAGGTTTAATTATTAATTAAGAGACTTTGTATGTCTAATTAATAATTATTTTAAATGACAATATTATTTAATAATCTATTTTAGTTATTAAATAATTAGTTTTGGCATTTAAATGATTAGAATTGGAAAAATGACATTTTTGGAGAAATTGAAATAAAATTGAGGAAACTGCAAAATCCAAGTGAGGCCCATATTCCCTCTATGGCCGAGCACTCCCTTTGTGTTTCCCAATTATTATTTTTATTTTTTAATTGTCATGTAATTGCTAATCAAGGCCTAGCTATAATAGGAAAGTGGTGAATCACACTAAATAAGGCAGTTAATCAATTACACAGTAAAAGAGGAAACTGTTTTATTTGGAAAGTTGTGCTCTCCCTTCTCCCTATATAAAGCAACCTTTGTGTCTCTTCTCTTGCATGCTATCAGCCACGAAATTGAGAGAGAAAAATAGAGAGAAATTTCGAAATCCTTGTGAGATGAGTAGTGCCCACACACATCAAGTGGTATCGCAATCATAGTATGGAAGACTATGGAATTTCTGCATCAAAGAAGGAGAAAAGAAGATCCAGGTTCAGATCTTGGTGATGCTCTGCTACAGAAAGGAATCAAGGGCTAGAGATCTGAACGGAAGGAGTCATATTATTCCGCTGCACCCACTGTAAGGTTTTCTAACTTTATATGTGTTTATTTTCATTGTTTTAGAATTCATATTAGGTTGTTAATCCAACATACTTGTTAGTAAATCTAGATCCTGGTAAAATAATTTCCAACACATTATTCGTCCAAGCTTTCGTGAATCACCGCCATCAACCGTTCTATCCACTGTCGATGTAATGGTAATAATTCTGTTTTTGGATTGTATGTTTGCTTTTCTCCAAACTGTAAAAAGAAGTATAAATTTTTATTAGTTTATATATATTCATTGTTAATATAATAAATACTACAATTAATAATTAAAACTTACAGCTTTTTGATCGTGTATATAACGGTTGGGGATTACACGTGTGACGATGTCAGTCATGTATATCAAAACATAAAAATACCACATTCTTGATTTTTAGGTTGTCTTGGACAATGTGCTAGTGCAATTTCTGGCCACAGTCCAAGATACACATTTGATGGTCCTATAATCTGGTATGCTTTGTTTTAAAAGTTATATTATCATTTCAATTCATTAGTTAATTAAAATTTTTTTACATAAAGATTAATTAAATTATTACCTTTCCAACATTTCAGTAATTTGTTCAAGAACATTGTGGCCACATATAGGGTTTAAATGGATAATTTTCCCTGGCACAACGACCTCTAGCATCCAATGCACACTTAAAAATTATATTAGAATGTATGTAAGATAGTATAAAAATAATTTCAAGTTATAATATAGAAACAAATTAGCACTAAAATATTAAATAGTGTTTGCCTAATATTCTAGGGAATAAAGAATATTTGGTGGTTATTATTCATCGATGATAACCAAAGGGCCAATCGTTGTGACGCATTCTCGAAAGACGCACTCTTCTCTTCATTTTTTTTACCATTCACTGCGAGAAGCTCTAGGTCATAAAACTTGAAAATTCTTCTCAAATCGTTCATGCTCTTCCAGATGTGACTGCATTAAATTGTTTAATATTAGTATTTTATAATAATTCACTAGAATTTGATATATAAGGTTAATTAGATTAAAGAAGTGTATACATCATTCGAATAGCATTCTCTCGTGTAGGTATCGCCCTAGGACACTCTACTGCTGGGTCTGAATCTGATCCTAAACTTGGGTTAGCCATATCTACACCATTAACACACAAAATATAAAGTTACCTATAACATAGTAACTGCGTACATAGAAAAAGAATAACAAGTAATCTATAACAAATATTAACTACATAAACAAAATTATCACAAGTAAGCTACTGCAAGTAAGTTACCAATTAGATACGTTTTCTTTTATTTTTTTGTTTATGTTTTCCTAAATCACAATTGACCCATATTCTCTCATTGATATCGTTTCTAATGTATTCAGCATCATCTTCCCCAAGGTTACGATCAATTTTCACAACTTATTCATGAATTGGTTGCCCAACAATGAAGTCATCATAACTAGCCATCATGAATGGATCATTCTTCCTTCTTGTCTTACTTAAATCAACCAAAGTAAAACTAAGCTCGTGAGTTTTTACTCCAACATTGTTGTCAACCCAAGAACATTTAAAAAGTAAAATTTGTAACGCAAAATAATTGAAAAACATAAATTTTGATGAGTAACACACCCTACCTGGCCATGAAGATCTTATTTAAGACGTGGCCAGCCATGGGGTCTCTCATGGGAGCTGGCCGACCATAGGGGCTTACCCTTAAGTCCGGCTGGCCCATGCTTGGGCTGGGGGTCCCTTGTCGGCACTTGGCTAGTTCATGGAACGCTGGTCGACCCTTTCTTAGCTTGGGAACCCTGGTCGGCCAAGGCTTAGGTTCCAAGCGGGCAACCAAGTTTTTTTTCTCTTTTGACCTTGGCAAGGGTTTTGTTAAGGCCTTGTAGG
Source organism: Cannabis sativa (assembly GCF_029168945.1). Lineage (NCBI taxonomy): Eukaryota > Viridiplantae > Streptophyta > Magnoliopsida > Rosales > Cannabaceae > Cannabis > Cannabis sativa. The sequence continues at coordinate 23,219,886 of NC_083607.1, forward strand.
CATGTACAACCTTAATCTCATTTTTGGTTTCCGTAGAAACTATATATGAGAGTTAATGGTGAGTCTATTATAGTTAAATGTATGACTTAAGACTCGCCATTTATCTAAGTTGTTATACTTGAGACGGTACTTCACTAATACCCAGCCTTATAAGATGCAATTTATCTAGCAAATACCCTTGGGTACTATTAACCCAAATTTTTTCCAACTGACGTGGCATGTCAACGTAATCCAAAGAAAGAGTATAGGTGGAGTACATGCTGGGAATATTTTACCAGGATCTAGATTTACTAACAAGTATGTTTATTAACATCATAAATATGAATATCTCTAAAACAATGAAATTAAACACATAAGGGTTTAAGAAAACCTTACATTGGTTGCAGCGGAATATAATGACTCCTTCCATTTAGATCTCTAGCCCTTGATTCCTTTCTGTAGTGGAGAATTACCAAGATCTGAACCTGGATCTCTTTCTCTCCTTCGGGTTTGGTTACCACCGTCTTACTCATTATGATTGAGTACTAACTTGCTATGTGTGGACATGCCACTCTTTCACTAAGGGTTCGAATATGGTGAAGAATAATGAAGGAGGCTAAAATCACTATGGAAGGAACTCTGTCATGTAGGTTGAAGGCAATAGTTAAATTGTCAAAAGTGGATGAGTGAGAGCATCATGTTCCTTTTATAGTGTTTCAACTAGGGCTTAGGGCTGAATTATATGGGTTAAAAAAGTATAAAATATTTGGGAAAAAACACTTATTCACTTTTGCCACTTTATTTCAACAACTTATTCTTTTTTCAATAATACCATATTTTCCAATTCAATCCTATAAACGCCAAAACTATTTATTTAATAATTATAATTAATTATCAAATACAATTTCTATTTATATTATTTATTTATTAGACTATGCAAAGTCTCTTAATTAATAAATTGACTCCAAAACCTTTTTTCTTCACAATTAAGCCCTTACTTAGTGAAATTCATAAATAAGACATAGTCTAATTTTAGAATTAAAATTGATTAATTAAAACCAATTAACTGAGTCTGCAAGCAGTATTATCTCAACTAGTGAGGGGACCATGGACCTATATATTACCGAGCTTTCAATAAGTAGATCTAGAATTTACCGAGTAAATTTCCTAACTTATTAATTCTGCATTGCACTACGATAGATTTGGAACTAAATAGCACTCTCAATTATATAGAACGCTTTATATGTACCATGATATAGATACGTTATGATCATCTATTGTTACAATCCTAGTAGTCGAAGATCCTCTATAGATTATCTACACTGAATAGGGATAAATTTACTTGTTCTACCCTTCAATGTATTTTATCCTTAAAATACTTAGCTACCTATAAATGATACTTCAGTAAACTAATATAATTACTGAAATGAGGCCTCAATTATTTATCTATATTCAACCAAGCTCGAAGAAAATCATTATTTCACTTCTAAATACTTATAGAAGCTATAGATTCCAAATCTATGATCAGCACTCCAACTCAATTAAACTACCATGTTCCGAAGATGTAAATATCTGCCAGAACTATTAGTTAGCTTCCACGAACAACTTGAAGAACATAAATAATACAACTAAGTTAAACCTAACCATATCAAGATAAAGATCCATAGAACTAAGATCAATCATTGATATTGACTTAGAAAGATATAACGGTAAGTTTATCATATCTTATCCAAGATTAATATTGGCCCCTTCCAATGTATACTCCATACATCCGATACTGGTAAACTTTGCCAATGCCCTGGAAATGACATATGACTTATCCAAGGTGTAAGTATACCTTATCTCCGATTATTATGTCAGTGTAAATCCAGTGAACTGACAAATCATGGGAATTAAACTTTTGAACATATAATCATGATTATATATCACTGTGCTGACGACACTACAATCATGAATGAATATATGCATCTTTATATACGTTTTGGACTTAATAGAATTTATACATTAAATATAATTATGAAATAAATCATTTGAACCATGCAACATAAAAGTTATTTCTAATCTTATATTAATTATTAAATCTGATTATATTGAAATGGCTTTTTTTAGGGCACAAAATCTAACAAACTCCCACTTGCACTAATATAAAACAGAAGTGCATTTCAATTAATCTCAACACCTTGATATCTAGATCAAGTGTAGTATGTAGTATTCTCTCTGTAATAGAATCTGACAGGTTGTATTCAATATAAATTTTCTTCACCATTACATTTCCTTAATTACAAATATCTTGATACTTGAAACTTTTGGAGTTGTACATGTTGATTAATTTTCAAGCATGGTCGCGACCCCCTATGGGCATTCTATCCAACTTGATTATTACAGCACCATAATTTTGACTTGATTGTGTTGTGCGTCACCTAGAAATTAAATTTCAAAGTTGTGTTGAACTTTTTATTTCCATACGTCGTAGCATGCATGCATGGTCCTAGACTTGTAATCTATTTAAACTTTTTTATTCAATATTTGAAAATATTAGAAAAATTGAAGTGTTTCACTTTCTTAATTTTAATTATTTTTAGGTATTAAGGTAATGTTGTTGGAGTAAGCTTTTAATTTTATATTTGAAATATTTTATAGGTTTTGGATTTTTTGTGTTAATTGAAGAGTGGGCAATTGTAGCTCTTTATTGGAAAAAGGTATAATCTAAAACTTTGAAATTCTTTATTTAGTGGAGTTTGAATATGCTAGATATTTATCCGTAGTGAAGTAGGTACTGCGATTAATTGTACTGCGGTCGGATGGGTGGAATATGCATGTTAAAAGAGTTTAAATATCTTAAATATTTATCCGTAGTAAAGTAGGTTCTGCAAATACATGTACTACGGTCGGATGGGTAGATAATTTTATATTGTTAATGTTATTTTATTATTATTGTATTGTTATATGTGTTTGTTAATTATTTTTTTCATTTAAATTTTCGAGAGTATACGATTACAGCCGTTATGCTGTCGAAATTTCGCTAGATAAGGATAAATTTTAATAAAATGCATAAAATTCACTAAAATATATATGTGTTGTAATTAATTTAACTAATTATTTACTACACATATTCAAACAAATAATTTAATAAAGTTTTGTTTTTTTTTTTTGAAGTTTCGAAATGGATAGAAATTGGATGAGTGCGAATAGATTATCAACGAAGTATAGCAAAGCTGTTGACCATTTCTTGGAGTTTTAAAAGAAGTATGCAAAAAATCCTAAATTGGTTAGTTTTCATTGTCTTTAATGTGGTAACATGGAGCGAATGGACATTGCAAGGATATAAAGGAGCATTTATTTAGGAACGGAATAGACAAGAATTATAAAGTTTGAGTTCATCATGCGGAAAAGAATAGAGTTTTAGGCAAGGAAAAATCTATGTCTAACAAGGTTGAGGGTGTTAATGAGGATGATCACATTCTAGAAATGATAGGAGATGTATAGTTTAAATTAATTTTCGATCCTTTGAAATAAATGTGGTAACAATTTGTATATTTTTGTATATTCTAATGTATGATTTTAAATTTGAGTAAGATTTTCTATCATGGAACCAGGTGGGGACAATGAGTGGAGTGCTTGGTTAGATTATGATGGTAATGATGGTCCATCCATACTAGAAGGATCTAGGGTTGATCCTGAACAACCATCCATGAAAGAAGAAGGTAGTGGTGATCCTGAACAACCAACACATAGAAATACTCACGGGAGAAGCAAATGGAGCGCTATAACAAAAATGATTAGCGAGGAAAAAAAGTTGGAGGTTGAGTACAACAACTATAGATAAAAATGGGGAAAGGGAGCAACAGAAAAAGTTACTAGAATTGGAGCATGATTATAATTAGCGTTAACTTAATTAGATTTTAAATATATTTAGATGATATTAGCGTTAGTTTAATTATTGTGACTATACAGAATTTTAAATATATTTAGATGACATTAGCGTTAGTTTAATTATTGTGACTATACAGAATTTTAAATATATTTAGATGAAATTAACGTTAGTTTAATTATTGTGACTATACATATTTGTAAAAAAATTAAAAATTAATGTAGGGAAAAAAATTATAATAAATTTATTTTTCCCTATTTTTCCAATGTAACAACTGAAAAAAAAATTGTCGCTAAAAAAACTGTTTATAATTAAAAAACGTAACCAATACTATAAATCACGGTTTAAAATCGTCGCCTATAACAGGGTATAGGCGGCGGCTTCAAACCGTGCCGTATACTATAGGCGACGGTTAAAGAAGTCCACATTGGCAACAGTTTTGAACCGTCGCCTATTCTACCCATTTTGCGATGGTCATATTGGCGACAGTTATAGAAACTGACGGGAATACTTTCAAGAAGTGTTTAAAAGCATCACGAAAAACCATTTTTGTGTAACAGACACGTCAAAAATTTAAAATTTAACAACATTTAAAATATAAATACAGCATGATGTTGCAAACCTATATCAGTTTATGTTGCAGAAAGTATCTAAACAACTAAAAACTAACAAAAAATCCAAAAAAAAAAAAACCAAACATCCAAAACAGGATAGAACATACACTGGTGTTGAACAGTTGTGTGAAGTCGCTCGCCTTCACGTCCTCTTTCGGCTGGCCCTTTGCTTACTGAGCGATATTCTTCCCCTTCTTCTTATCAACATTAGCTTTGTAATGTTGCATATCCTTATTTACTACTTACATCAACTTACAAAAAGCACGCTCAAGCTATGGATATTTGAAGAAGAACTCAAGGTCGTCAACAAATTTTAACATATCGGGCAAAACTTGGATAGTGTCCTCTTTCGATACTCATACACCCTCAATAAAAGTGATGAGTCCAAGCTTGTACACGTCATCTTTTACTTTTCACCTCTACAGTTGGAGCAACAGTGAATCCAACTTCATAGAACTCTTCCTTTCAAAATACGTCCTGGCTAGACGGTCGTTGGACTTGGCTTCTATTTCTTACTTCGTAGGGCCACTACTCATAGGTAAGCCAGTAATAAGTCCAAACTTGATTCACCTGAATCTAATGTCATTTGCCCACATAAAACCATACCTCATCTTCATTTTCATTGTTTGTAAGAGTAGGTTGTGGACCAACGCCTTAGAGAAAGTCAACTCTTTATCTTCCTAGAAGTATCCAAAAGGGCTAGCGTTAATCGTATCTATCAACTGAACCTCCTGAAACTTTGCCTTGATATCTCTAAATCTATATGAACCCCGATAGGTAAGACGTCGAGTGAAATATTAGTAAATTAGAAGTATAAGTTCATGAGCCATCTGAAAAGAATGAAAGCAAACATATTGAAAACTAAATAAAAAGTCACAAATATGTCGTGATTAGTCGTCAAAATAACAAATCCAATTTTGCGACATATTCACGACATGATATCGACATACGTTTGATTAATTAGTGTTGACCTTAAGAAGTGATCAATCAACATTGGGGTCATATGGATCTGATGCTTGCCACATGTTTGCACAAAAAAGAATGAAAAGCAATAAACAACAAGATTTGTTATAGAGGTTCGGCCCCCTTGTGATAGCGGGTAATGACCTACTCCCCTTTTAGCTGTATTTATACCGAGAGAAATACTATCCAGATCACTAAAGGTGGGATTTTCTATAGAACCCTTAGGATTACAAGGTATGAATCAATACTGGCAAAACTCAAGTGTTGAGATGTACTAGCATTACTACAAAAATGGGTTTTCCCGACATTTTTAAACAGTCGTTTAAAGTATTCTTGTCGGTTTCTATAACCGTCAGCTATTCGGCCGTCGTAAATTCAGTAAAATAGGCGACGGTTCAAAACCGTCGCTAATGTGGGGTTCTCGATGGTTTAAACCATCGCCTAAACCCAGTTATAGGCCACAGTTTTAAACAGTGCCTTATAGTCTTGTTACGTTTTTGAATTTTGTTTAACAACGGTTTTTTTCAGTCGTTACATTTGAAAAACAGGGAAAAGAAAACAGATTTTTTGCAATTTTTTGCTTGCATTAATTTTTAAATTTTGTACAAATCTGCATAGTCAACACAATTAAACTAACACTATCATCGTCTAAATATATTTAAAATTCTGTGTAGTCATAATAATTGAACTAACGCTAATTAATATCATCTAAATATATTTAAAAATCTAGAATTAAGTTAACGCTAATTATATTAATCTAAATACATTTACAAATCTATGTAGTAACGATATATGTATATGTATAGACACTGACTAACACGGTAATATTGTTGCTCCGCTTCTGCTTTCAAGTAATGAATCCACCAATCACGCATAATATTAATCTCATCATTAGTGTTCAGAGTAGAGAACCTATTGTTGGAAATATATTTTACCAGGAACTTAGATCTACTCACAAGTATGTTGATTTAGAAACTTAAAATTGAACTTCTAAAACGATGAACTAAACACATAAAAGTTAAGAATAACTTACAGTGATGGCAGCGGAATTAAGTGTCTCCTTCCACTCAGATATCTAACTCTTGATTCCTGTCTGTAGCAGAGTATAATCAAGATCTGAGCTCGAAAATTCTTCAGTTGGATGTGATACTTCACAATCTTCCAAACTATGATGAGGTACTGAGTGATGTGTGTGGGCACTTCTCTCTCACTAGGATTTTCAAAATTCTCTCTTGTTTTTCTCTCTTGATTTCGTGTATAGCAATGCAAAGCAAAAGCTTGTTAAAGCATACCAAGAGTAGAGAGAGGGGGCAGATATAAATAGGAAAAGGGAAGAGCAGAACTTTCTAAATAAACAGTTTCCTCTTTTACTGTGTAATTGAATAACTGCCTTATTTAGTGTGATCCACCACTTTCCTATTTAGGCTAGGCTTTGATTAGCAATTACATGATAATTTAAATTGAAAATAATAATTGGGAAACAAGCAAAGGGTGGCCGGCCATGGTGTGTATGGCCCTCACCGGAATTTTGCAGTTTCCTCAATTTTATTTCTATTTCTCCAAAAATTCCATTTTTCCAATTCTAATCTTTTAAATGCCAAAACTAATTATTTAATAACTAAAATAGATTATTAAATAATATTGCCATTTAAAATAATTATTAATTAGACATGAAAAGTCTCTTAATTAATAATTAAACCTAGAAACCCTTTTATTTAAAATTTCATCCTTAAACTGTGAGAATTCACAAATTAGACATAGTCTAACTTTTAGAATTATAATTGATTAATCATAAATAAATTATAGAGTCTTACAAAAAGTATAGTCTCAACTAGAATGGGGACCATAGATCTATATGCTGAGCTTCCAATAAGTTGAACCGATTTACCAAGTAAATCCCTAACTTATTAATTCCTTGTTGAATCCACTCTTAGAACTTGGAATTGCACTCTCAGACTTATATAGAGCATATCATATGTTTCACGATATCAATATGCTATCTCATTTAACCATTGTTATAATCTTAATGTGATTTAGAGATCCTCTATATAGATGATTTACATCGAGATGGGACCAATTTACCGTTTACACCCCTCAATGTATTTTGCCTCTTTGAACACTTAGTTACCTGTAAATGATGTTTTAGTGATCTAATATATAGTCACTGAAACAAGAGCTCATCTATTTACTTCTATTTAACTAAGCTCAAAGGGAATCATCACTTTACTTCTATACACCAGTAGAAGCTATAGATTTCCATATTTATGTTCAGCACTCCCACTCAGTTATGCTATCATGTTCCCAAAATATATGTATCACCCTGACTCAAAAGTAGGCTTTAACTAATAAATCAAAGAACATGAATAGCACTCCTGAGATTGAGCCTAAGCATATCAGGATTTAGATTCTCTTAATCTAAGATCAAATTATGACATTGACTTTGAAAGATACAATAGTAAGTTTACAATATCTTTGACCAAGTTCAATATCGGTCCAGTCCAATGCATTCTCCATACATTAGAAACTAGTATACTTTGCCAATGTTCTGGAAAGAACATAACACTTACTCCAAGTGTAAGTATACTTCATCGCTGATTATCACATCAGTGTAAATCCAAAACACTGATGAACAGGGACCAAATCTTTTGAATCATATAATCACAATCACATTCCACTGTATTGACGATACTGTAATTGTGAATAACTATATGTTCTGGATTTAACTGATTTTGTGCATATATCAAATATATATATATATTAAACCATAAACATGTAACATACATGTAATCATAAATCACTTCAAACTTCTAAATTGATAACTAATTAGATTGTAATGGGTTTTATTTAGGGCACAAAACCCAACAAACTCCCACTTGCACTAACATAAAACTAGTTGTGCATTACAATCAATCTTTTGCCTTGATCCTCTGATCAAGTGTAGTATATTTGAATCCACCCATATATCTGGAACGAGGTTCAGGAAACTTATGAAACCTCCTTAACTATATCCTTTACTCATCAAGGGATACTGAAATCCTTACTGCCCATTAAGTACATCTGAACAAACAGAAGACATATCTCTCAAATTTTAAAATTTGGAATTGAGATAATGCAGTGTAGAATTTTCTTTAGTAAAATAACTTTATGGTAATTTCAAATTTACAAAGTTATATCTTCTCTGATGAAGCTTGAATTATTATAGATGGGTTTTTACACTCTTCTACAATAATTCCTCCACCCCCAGAGTAACCACCATCTCATAATTCTTAATGAGTCGGTGTGGATATTGGGATCACTAATGCATAGTTCCTTAATAACATATAGGTCACTTTTATAAATCTTTCTTGATTGTCCCCTAATGTTCCCCATTTGATTACATCTCAGATGGCTCCCACTCAATATCAGATGTCTGGTTAGAAACTTTTAACCTTTTACTATCGTTTGGAGGAATATCTTGTTGTGACTTATTATCTTAATCTGAAACTGTAAGTTTCTCTAAGATTAGGTCAAAAACATAGCAGTCTAGTATTCGAAGTGTAAAATACTTGCTAGAGATTTAAGCAATCAAATCAAGATACCATAAAATGTTATGAGGATTACACATCTTGAATCAAGTCTTTCGAATAGACTATGCAAGAATTCTTCTATCTTATTCTCATAATTCTGATAAGTTATTTCTATCCATGTGAATGGTTAGACTTATTTTTATCAGAGGTGTTCTTAATTTCCTATCACAATTATCAACCAAACGAAGATGGGTAAAGAATTTTAATATTCTCCCACTCAATTAAGGTAATGTGATACATTATCAAAGAACTTTAATGGTATCATTAACTATTAAAACAGTAAATCTAAACTGGAACATATAACCAAGATCAAGGATTTATTCTGATAATAGCTAATTTATTTTATTATTTCCATGTTTAAAATTATGTGTTACAAAGGGTACTGTGGAATAAAGTCCACCCCTAAGTTTATAGAGATTATGATCCACCCTTAAAGGTTGTAAATCTCTATGTGTGATAGAGAGTCTGTGGAGTTGAATATAGTCCAGAGTTCATTAGATATAAAAGATCGTTTGAACTGCATATTATTCTTAACTTTTCTCCACCCCTATCAGATCAAAAGATCTTTTTTATCAAACAAATTCTCAATAATTGTTTTAGAATTAACAATTATTCATAAACATAGAAGTAATTTCTAGTGTTTATGTAGTAATAACTCTGTAAGGAGTTTAAATACCTTTAGAATTTGTATCAATAATAAAAACACATACACATAGAAACATAATAAATATAACAATTGGTAATAGATAAGATAAAGTTCTGAAGCTCAACTCATAAATTGCAATTTATTTGAAAAAGGATACTTTATTATAAACCAAAAAAAAATTGTTTGCAATATTATGAGAACTGAAACGGGGATAAAATCCCAAAACTTGAAATCCAAATTGTTTGAAAAACTAAACAATTAATTCAAAAAAAAAAAGCTTCTTCTTTATCATAGACGACCTCCATCCGCCATCCAGCTTTCTAATCCAACTCGCTAAGACAGCATCCGAGTTTAAGAAGCTTGAGCTATAAGAAGAATAATAAACAAGGTTAGTAGTCCAGAATTAATAATCCAAAAGGATAATAATTCACTAAAACACATCAGTTTATAAAGAAATACCTTGTTTCTTTGCAAGAAGCTTAGGACATTGAGATTTCCAATGGCCTTTCTCATTGCAGTAGAAACACTTTCCTTTTGGTGTATCACCAGAAGCTCCAGCCTTTTTGTTCTTAGCTGCTTTCGCAGCTTGAGCTCGCTTCTTCGCATTTTTCCACTTCTTCTTATGATTGGATTTGGAAGTAGAAGCAACATGTGCCTCAGGATTACTCGTCTTATTACCATTTCCAGAATTCTGAGGTTTATTCCCTCTTTTCTTGGGACCTCCAATCAAATTTTCATATATCTGAAGGTCGTTGACTAAAGTATGAAAGTCTTGTTCCTTCTTATTCATGACATAATTTGATGTATAGGGCAGAAAATCTGGAGTCAGACTATTCAAAATGAGACTCACTTGAGTAGTCTGATCCTTTCAGCACCATGATTCTGGGCTTCCTGGAAATAACTAGCCATCTGGAGAAGGTGATCACACACATTCTGATGGGGTTCCATCCGTGCGTTGATGAATTTCTTAGTCGCGTCAAAATGAGACTGGAGAGATGCCATACTGAATAGCTCAGTTAACTGCGTCATGATTTTTGCAGCCGTGACAGTGTTTGCAAACCTTGTTTTCAAGGTGTCAACCATGCTGGAAAGCATGAAGTATCGAGCTTTATTGTTAGCATTCTGCCAACGCTCGAACTTCTCTTTCACAGTTTTGGTTGCATTGTCACTTGGCTGCTCAGGGGACGGCTCAGTCAACACAAACGAGGCACTTTCACCTATGAGAGCAATGTTAATGTTCTCTCTCCATTTTGGGAAGTTAGACCCATTTAGCTTATTTTCAGTTAACAGTGACAACATGGGATTCGACATTGCAATTCAGGATACTACAACATAATAAATAGATATCAATTATGGTTTAACACAAAATCTTATTCAGAAATTATTAGCACATAGCAAGTAGGAATGACTAGAGAAAATACTAAAAAAACAATCCTAAATAATTTCCAAGGTTTTTAACAAATTGATATCAGTGTCCCGTTTAGGCGAGAGTCAAAGCTATCATCCATTGAATAGAGTTGTCAGCTCATCTAAAATGACAAACATTCTAGCAACCTTTTATTTGATCGAAAAGAGAATCCGACGTTGTCCCGTTTAGGCGAGAGTCAAGGTCATTCCTATTTCATGAGCTTCCACCATTGTTTCATACGTTTGTAAGTCTTATACAGTAGCCACCATTAGGATGATCAATACTAATATAAATAACTTACAAATATACTTATCTTTTGAGATTAAACGACGCTAACTTGCTAATGAACGTTCCTCCATTAGGGAGGATTACTCACTAAAACAATAGCTATGTAAAACCAACAATGGAGATCGAATATCTTAAAATAATAAAGCTCATTATTTAAAATGTATTTTCTTCTATTTTTTATTTATTTTAAATCTATATATATTTATTAAATTTTAAATTTAGAATAAAATCTAAATAAAATTTAATTTAATATTTGTAAAATTAAACTTAGATGGTTAAGAAAATAAAATGAATTATTTTCCATCTTAGTATTAACTTTCCAACAAATATTAAGAAAATTACTTAATTTAAGTTGTATTAACTTAAATTAATTTGCAACTCAAATTATAATTTTCTACCAATATATATATATATATATATATATTGTATTTCCAAAAATATACAATTTTCGAAACACATTAAAATAAATCAAACTTTACTTAGAAAAAATACTTCAAGCAAAAATATTATCTATCCAGATTTTCTTGACTAATTAATCCAATTTCTAATAATATATTTTGGTTCCTTTATTTTAAATTAATCATTAAATGAAAATATCATTGATTTAAGTTGATTCAAAATTAATTAAAATAATTAATTTACAACTTTAATCTATCTTTCAAGATAAATTCAAAATCATCTTGCATAATTAAATGCAATTTTGAAAAATGATTAATAAAATAAATAAAATATATTTTGAAAATTATTCAAATTTAAGTTGTTATGAAAATGTCTAACTTAAAATAATTTTCTATTTAATTAAATATCATGAAAATAACAATATCTGAGTATCATTATGAAAATCAACTTAGATATTTAATTTTCAACTTAATTAAATGTATTAAATTCAGGAAATAAATAATTAAGTGTAGAGAAGGCTTAATTATTAATTTTCAATTTAATACAAAGAAAAATATCCTTAATTGAATAGTACCAAAATTAACTATTAAACAATTAATTTCACAATCAATGATATTTTTCTATATTACAAATAATAATTAGTATAGAAATAACTATCTAGAAAATATCTCAATTTAACTAAGTATCTTTTCAAGATTTGGAAAATATCTGATTTAAGTTATTATAGAAAAAATCTATAATTTACAACTTAAAATTTTCCAAACAAAATTTAATTAAATATCGAAATTAGGTGATAACTACCTAATTTAAAGATATTCCATTTTAAGTTTAAAAACAACTTAAAAATATCTTTTAAGAATCTTTAATAACTAATACCTAGAATTCCTCAACTTAATATTAAATTCAAAATATATTCAAATTTAAGTTAAAAGGGAAAATTAGTAATAACTAATTCATAACTTAAATAGGAATATTTAATGAAATAATAAAAGTAAGTTTCAGAAAGAATCTAGTTAGTTAAAATTCTCTATTTAATTAAATACACGAAAAATACAAATAGTTTATCTAGAAATAAAATTCATTAAACTATGTTTTTCTTAAATTAATTTCGAAGAAATTAATTATGTTGCTATTCAATTTTATTAGGTCAAACTAGTTTAATTAACATAGCACAGTTATCCAAATCAGGCAAATGGGCCTTCACAATTGGGGTTGTTCATGTGAGGGGGGGCTGGGTCCAGTATGTCGTACCCACTTCTAAGGCTCCCAACTCTCACACAAGGCCCAAAAGAGAGGAATTTAACCTTAAAATGAACAACTGTTATTAATTGAATAGGCCCATTACCTAAATGAGCCTAAATAAAATCTATCAGGTTATGACATTTTATTTAGCAACAACAACATATATGTGTCTATAACAGAAATTAAACACATAGGCTCACACAGGCACACAGATTTGGATGGATCCTATCATGTTACTAGGTCATACACAGATGAAAGAAGAATGTAAAAATATACCTGTTACAAATTATTCACTTGATCTATCATCAATTGAACCATGGGTTAAAATCAGATCATTGGATCTGTCAGCAAGTTAACCTTGGCAATTTAGATCAAGCAATAATAGGTTTTAGAAAACTTACAAACAATCTAAAACACATACTCCTGCAACAAGGTTAGATTTGGATAGTTGGATGTAGGATTTATTTAATTTTAAAATATTAAACTTTATTAAAAAAAAAAATCGGTTCTTAAAGAATAAATAAAATAATATTTAAAATTAAACCTACAATTTTAAAAAATTAGGTTTTGAGTAACCTAAATATCATTTCAAAATAAATTTACTAACTTTCTGTTGTTACTGATATTTCGCAACACCAAAAAGTACAATTTAACTGGAAAAAGAGAGAATAATTTGAGAGATGACAAATGCGAGTATTCAACCTAGAATGGCGAGTACTCGAATAGGAATGCGAGAGTAAACAACAAAGCTGGAAAAATAAATGAGACGGTGAATTATAGTGGTTCAGTCAGATTTCGTTCTGCTTAGTCCACTGTAGCAAGGGATTCGTAGCTCCATTTTCATGGTGGATCACCCCTTTATATACAAAGCAGGTGCCCAATCGGTTACATGAGGATCACATTTATTGTTAATCCATTATTTACACATTGAATTGCAATGACTAAACTCAAACAACGTTAACATTAATAAATGTATGACAGTTACTGAATTCATCAACGTATGCGTCTTTCGCATCTGCGAGTTGACCGTTCATGTTCCGTCTGTTGAGCTCGTAGGATTGCACATACGTTTGGAACGTCTGCGTCCTTAAGTAATCGCCCGTTGTAGACGTCGCATGTTGAAGCTGGTAACATCTGGACATGCGAACTTATATTGGTCTGTTAGGGCTGCTGGGTCGCTGGGACCAAAAACTACCTCATAGGGCATCGGTCTCCATACTCGTCGCGGAGGTATAGAGGGAGACACTCGCACATGTTCTGACATATGCGAGTTGGGTTTACCCTGCATAATGAGGATTACGGTTATGCGGTGTGAATTAAGTCGCACCCGCAATATCTCGCTGGTTTTATCCTGGGCGAGGTCTAAACTTCGAGAAGTCTCTCACGGACATTTCAGCTTTCATTGGGAATCTGAATACACGTGTCCTTTTAAAGAGGAGTCTGGTCTCGAGTTTCTAGGTGAGAGAAATCTCACTATAACACATGCCCCTAGTTTCGCGACGTGACTAGAGCGGTCACTGAGGGAAACTATTGCTCGAGAGACAGGTGAAAGGTTGTCACGAGGAGGTGACCTTTTGGTTGTCCCATCGAGGGTTTCGAAAAATGACGGCTGTAATGATTAATTTTCATTATCTCTAGGATGCCACGTCACAAAACCCTTCGGTTTTCGTGTAGGCGTGGCCATAATTGGCCGTTAGATTGGACGACCTTAGGCATTCTGACTGCCACGTGTCACGATCCCAATTAATAAGGGATATGGGTATTTAAACGCTTTGATACGAATCAAATTTCCCATTTTTCCCTCTTTTCTTAACTTCCCTCCAGTGCATACTCTTCAGACAAAATCCACTCCCAGATTTTCTGCCACTTTCCACAACATTTCCATTCTCAGAAGTGATCGAGAATAACCGCAGGAATCAAAACTAAAGGTTAGCTTCTAAATCACTGCATTTTTCGCTTTCTGTTTTTGGAGAAAATGTGCTTTGTTTTCTGGGTTTGGATGTTTTTGAAAACTTTTAGGAGTGTATGCTAGTGGGTATTTATGTGTTTTGGGTCAATGAGACTGGGTAATATTCATAGTGTAGGACCTGTAAACTGACATAACCGTATACAATTCATAGGCACTGATTCATGTCTCGAATGCTCGCGGACATTCGGATGAACAATTTGAATGTTCGCGGGTATTCGGTTGAACAACTTGAATAATCGCATATTTCCAAGACTTATTTCCGCTTAACTGTTGACTAGACCTTTTAGGATCTTTACATGTCGCGGGCTGAGTGGTGAGAGTATTAATTGCCATTCCAAATGGTGGGTGTGTCACAGTATTCTAATGGCTATATATGCGAATATATATCCCTTGAGATACTGAGATACACCCAGCCATTTGTTGACGTGCGTTAATACTCGAATGATCGTACTCTTTGGTTGGTAGGTTGTCTCGAAACGGTGGGTGTCTCGCAGTAACTTCAGGGTTATGCTCGAAAATGCATACTTCTTGAGTCACTGCGATACGCCCAGCCGTTTCTGGAGGTATACCGCACAACCAAGGATGCGTGAATTACTCGCCCAAAGATAGTTACATTTCTTCTCGCATGCTGATAGGAGGGTCAGTGTTCGCATGGAGCCTGACTTTCTTGTCGAATGCGACTTTTATACTCTACTGCAGGTGAGATCACTTACCTTTATTTTTTCACACATCCATCACGCTGAAAAGATCTTCTATCTTTCAGATGAGCGATCTATCGGACAGCCAGCAGCTCGGCTCAGGAGGTCGCGCTTTTGACGGGGAGTCGTCACAAGAGAGAGACAGTTTTCTCCCCACGGACATCTCCGAAATGGAGGCTGCGGAGATAGAGTTAGGTCCGATGTCTTCCGTAGACATCGAGCGGATGGTACAGGAGCTTGCTGAACCTGGGACAATCGATATCCGAGATAGCGAATCCACAGTGTCAGCACGCGACTACCTCATCCATACGAGACACGCTCCCGACATCGAGGTCGAGGAGGTGGAGGAGGAATGGACTACTCCGGTCCGCGAATCAGGTGAGGAAGAAGAGGAAGCGGAAGGGAGTGGGACGGACTCGGTCGACGACTCCCAATTGAACGAACCTTTCTCATGCGAAGACCTAGTCTCAAGAGTTGTCAAATCTGACTTCACTACCTTCGTGAGGTTGAATTTGTTGCGACTCGCGTTTCAAAGTCCCAAACCCTCTCAGAGAGCGCATCTTCCGTTCACCAACCCTGCGATCATCCCTACAAAGGACGTGGTCATCTCAATACCCATTCTTCGATGTGGTGTATCGGTCCCGTTTCATCCTTTCGTCGCAGCCATTCTCAGACGTTATGACGTATCGCCTTTTCAGCTAACCCCCAACAGTTATCGCACTGTTCTAGCATTCTATGCGATGTACATGGAGTACGCCCATAGGGCTCCGTCAGTAGAGGAGTTTAGTTACTTCTATGACATAAAGAGCGTGGGTCTTCATAATGGCTTCTTTTGCTTTAGTAAATGGGCGACTTCTGAAATAAACGGTATTGAGGGGATGGTCTCGAACATGGGCGACTGGAAGTCGAAATGGTTTTATGTTTTTAAGGTTCCTGGGATCAGGACTGACTTTAATCGCAGACCCAGTATGTCGCATATTTGTTGACTTAGATAAAATCTGTTACTTTGTTTTTCGAGATCTTTTGCTAACTCGTTTTTCTTTGTTGTCATCGCAGATAGACCAGCTCGACCAACGCTTGACGCGAATAAGAAGGGGGTAGCTGAAATTCTTGGGAGTCTTCCGGTACAAGATCGCGACTGGCGATTACTGTGTACGACTGCCAAATTGCGAGAACACAAACTGATCCCTGAGAACGCGAGTCTTCAACGGGAGCCAGTATATAAAGAACCTTCTGAGAAACAGCAGGAGCGGATAGATAAACGTCTTTCTAAGCAAACTCCTCGACAAACTTCAGGTAACTCGTCCTTTTGCTATAAATTGATGGGTAGGATTGCGATTTTTACTTATCTGTTCCTTGTGTTTGTAGACATGACTTTCTTGAAGTCTGCCCCTGTCCTGAAGATCAAGCAAAAGGGTGGAACACCAGCGACTTCGCCGGTCGTTGCCCAGAAGAGGAAGAGCGATGTGATGACTTCGCTTGCTGCAGATTCCTCCAAGAAGTTGGCTAAGACTACTCAGGACAAGGGGAAGAAAGTCGTCATCGACTCTCCTGTTCGTGCTCGCGATTTTCTGGCCATGCAGGAAAAATTACTGGCTGAGATTCCTTACGAGGATCTTGCTTCTCGATCTACTGAACTGGCCGTGCAATCCATGGCTTTGTTCATGAAAGCCGCGGCTACTCCTTCGAAGGAAACTGATTCGCTGAAGAGGCAGAACATCCAGTTTCAAGAGAACATAAAGAAGCTGAAGCAGGAGGTGGCGAGGATGGAGGAGCTTAACAAGGCCAAGGAGAAGGAGCTCGCGGAAGTCAACAGGGCAAAAGAACAGGTGGAGCTCGAGCTCAAGAAGTTGCAGGACACGAACGCTGAGATGGCTGGCGACTTGGAAGCTGAAAAAGAGAGTGGGAAGAAACAGTACGATCAGGCTGTGTCTGACTACATTTACACTACTCTTTCCAAGGTCCCTGACTTCGACTTCTCGCTGCTTGGAGCCGAAGCTGCAGAAATGGCTGAAGCCTTTCGCGCGATGTCTCCTACCCAGACTCAGGGTAACCTTCCTGATGAAACCGAGGGAGTACAGGCTGAAGAGGTCGAGAATGAAGTCGTGAGCAAGATTGCAGACGAGGCTGCTCCTGATGAGACTACTCCCATTGCTCCAGGCGTTTGATTATTTTCTATCTTATGTTGTTGTTTAATTTCACTCTTACTTTTTTTTTTTATATATATGCGGTACACGGGTACTCGCACTTCTGTACTTAGAGAATTTTATCTTACTTTTTGGACAAATTTCTATCCTCGCGGGGATAGCTTACATTTTAATATTTACGCAGTACACGGGTACTTGCGATTTTATATATATTTAACTTTGATCACAGCTTGGTGTGAATGCTATTATATATATATATATGCGACTTTAATTACAGCTTGGTGTAATAAAGTAGGAAAAACTCGGTAAATCAAATTACTCGAAAAAACTTAATAAGTGATTTTATTCAAGCAATCAGTAATACATGCGGGTACCATGCCCCTATACTTAGGAAGTATTTTGAACAAAAAATATCTAAGTATAAGTACTCGAATTATCATAACTGAATAACGCGAATATTACTGATAATAAAATTTCAAGCTCTCGCTATTCCATGCTCGTGGAACCGCGGTTCCATCGAGTGTTGCGAGTCGATAAGTGGCATCACCAATTTGATCTGCGATTTTGTATGGTCCTTCCCAATTGTCTCCAAAGACTCCGTGGGCTGGGACTTTGGTATTTGGCATTACTTTTCTAAGGACCAAGTCTCCTACTCGCAGAGGTTTTATCTTTACTTTCGAGTTAAAGTACCTTGCTGTTCGTTGTTGATAAGCCGCGTTTTGTAGTTGCGCTTTATCACGCTTTTCTTCTAAAAGATCAAGGCAAAACAACTGATTCTCGCTGTTCTGCGAGATATCGAAAGCATCTCTACGCAAGGATCCTGCCCCAACTTCTACTGGTAACATGGCCTCGCACCCATAAGAAAGTGAGAAGGGTGTTTCGCCAGTTGTAGATCGAGGGGTTGTATTGTAAGACCATAGGACTTGCGGTAATTCATCTGGCCATGCCCCTTTGCGGTCTTCTAATTTTCCCTTTATGGTGTGCTTAATTATTTTGTTGACTGCTTCGCCCGCCCATTGCTCGCGGGTAAGCGACCGCGTAAAAGGCTT
Source organism: Cannabis sativa (assembly GCF_029168945.1). Taxonomy (NCBI): domain Eukaryota; kingdom Viridiplantae; phylum Streptophyta; class Magnoliopsida; order Rosales; family Cannabaceae; genus Cannabis; species Cannabis sativa. Next base: position 23,238,725 of record NC_083607.1, read on the forward strand.
TTTAATTCCTAAATCATCGCATAGTCGTCTCATCTCTTTACAACAACTGTTTCCCATTATCTGAAATGAGCTTGTGCGGAATGCCAAAGCGACAGATGATGGAAGTGTAGACGAACTCGCGCAACTTCGTTGCTGTGATGGTCGCGAGTGCTTTCGCTTCAGCCCACTTTGTGAAATAGTCAACCGCGACTACAGCATATTTGACTCCGCCTTTTCCTTTGGGTAACTCACCAATTAAATCAATTCCCCATATTGCAAAGGGCCAGGGACTCGTGATAAAATGGAGGTTACTCGGGGGCTGGTGTGTGTAAGTGGCTATTCGCTGGCATCTATCACACCTTTTTGCAAATGTGAGGGCATCTTGTCGCAATGTTGGCCAGTAATACCCTTGCCGCATAATTTTTAAGGCAAGGGAGTTACCTCCAGTATGATTGCCACAAATTCCCTCGTGTACTTCACGCAGTATGTAACCGCAGTCTTCTCCACTGATACATTTGAGAAGTGGTTGACTAAAACTTCTGCGATACAAGCTCTTGTCATATATCACATAGCGGGCTGCTCGTTGTCGCAATTTCCTTGCTTCTATTTTATCATTAGGTAAGAGCCCCTTGTCAAGGTATGCGAGGATAGGGGTCATCCAGTTAATCTCCTGAACGTCATCGATCTCCATGATTGTTTCTCGATCTATGGTTGGATGAGACAATACGTCTACCGGAATTACATCGAGTAATTCGGCTTCTCTAGTGGAGGCCAGTCGGGCCAAGGCGTCTGCATGGGCATTTTGAGTACGCGGTACTCGAGACACAACTACATGTTTGAACTTCTGCATGATTTCGCGAACGATGGCTAAGTATTTAACCAATCTTCCGCCTCTCGCTAGGTATTCTCCACTTACTTGACATACCACGATTTGAGAGTCGCTAAATGCTTGTAGGTACTCGACTTTCATCTCGAGAGCCAATTTCAGACCTGCGATTAAAGCCTCATACTCGGCTTCATTGTTAGATGCAGAGAATTCGAAACGTAGAGCAGCGTGTACCTTGAAATTATTGGGACTGATTAACAATATCCCACTGCCAGAACCTTCATTATTTGAGGCCCCATCGACATACAATGTCCATACCTCTTTGTCTATCATGGCGATGTCATTTCCACCCTCTACAACCGCTACCTCTGTGCTCGGGAACTCAAGTATAAAATCTGCTAGGGCTTGCCCCTTGATCGCGGTTCTTGGTTTATACTTGATGTCGAACTGACTCAACTCCATAGCCCACTTTAATAATCTCCCCGATGCCTCTGGCTTTGCCAAGACCTGTCTTAAGGGGAAGTTTGTCAAAACTTCAATGCTGTGAGCCTGGAAATAAGGTCGCAATTTTCTTGAGGATATTATCAAGGCAAAAGCTAGTTTCTCCATCTGAGGGTAACGCGTCTCGGCGTCCAATAATCGCTTACTGACGTAGTACACCGGGTGCTGACGTCCTTGGTCCTCGCGAACAAGTACTGAACTGATCGCATACTCGGAGACTGCTAAATAAATAGACAAGACCTCTCCGGGCAACGGTTTTGATAGTATTGGAGGTTGCCCCAGATGCGTTTTTAACGCTTGAAAAGCCTTCTCCCATTTCTCATCCCATTGAAACCTCTTGTTACCCTTCAGGATCTGAAAAAACTCTTTACACTTGTCAGAGGATCTGGATATGAAGCGGTTTAAGGCCGCGACTTTACCTGTGAGGCTCTGAACCTCCTTTGGCTTAGTCGGAGACGGCATTTCTACCAACACTCTAATCTTCGCAGGATTGGCTTCTATTCCTCGCTGATTCACCATAAAACCGAGGAATTTTCCGGAACCCACCCCAAAGACGCATTTTAAGGGGTTTAGACGCATCTTATATCGTCGCAATATGTCGAACATGGCCTGCAAGTGCGTGATATGATCCCCCGCATGTTGCGACTTTACGAGCATATCGTCAACATATACCTCCATTGTCTTTCCAATCAAATCTGCGAACATCATATTCACTAGCCTTTGATAAGTCGCACCTGCGTTTATTAAACCAAATGGCATGACTTTGTAACAGTATAATCCTCGATCAGTAATGAACGAGGTATGTTCTTGGTCTGGTTCGTACATCGGGATTTGATTGTATCCCGAGTATGCATCCATGAAGCTTAAAAGTGCGTGGCCTGCAGTGGCATCGACAAGCTGGTCGATGCTAGGAAGAGGAAAGCTGTCTTTGGGACAGGCTTTGTTCAAATCTGTAAAGTCAACGCATGTACGCCATGAGCCATTGGGCTTTGGCACGAGTACCGGATTGGCTAACCAGTCGGGGTAAAATGACTCCCGTATAAAGCCGCAGGCAAGGAGGCGGTCAACTTCTTCTTTCAGCGCTTGGTACCTCGCGGGGTCCATTTTGCGGCGCTTTTGTCGGACACCTCGCACTTCGGGGTCAATGTTCAAGCGATGACACATGACCTGTGGAGATATCCCGACCATATCTGAATGTTTCCAGGCAAAAATATCAAGATTTTGTTTCAGAAAAGTTGTTAATTGTTCTCGCAACTGTATGTTTAATCTAGAACCAATTTTTAAAACCTTGTTATTATCTACAGGATCTATAGGTACCTCAATTGTGTCTTCCGCGGCTTGGGCTGCGGCGGTGTGATCAAGGATTCTCGGATCCAAATCCGGTTTGTCTATGTGCGGTACCTCCTCGATCCTGAGGATCTCCTGGCGAGGTGGTGGTGCGTCCAAAAGGTGGATAACATTCACCGTCCTTTTTTCTGCGAGCTTGACAGCCGCGTTGTAACATTCTCGAGAGTCAGATTGGACTCCCCTCACTGATCCTACTCCAGAGGGAGTAGGGAACTTCATTGTTAGATGATAGATTGAAGTTACGATCTTCATCTCCTTCAGAATTGGCCGTCCAATTACGGCGTTATACGCTGAGTATTGATCAATTACTGCGAAGTCGGCCATCGACTTGGCAGTTATTGGGGCAGTTCCCAAAGTGATTGGGAGTTTGATCATCCCTTTGATAGCTATGACATCTCCCGTGAAACCATAGATGCTCGATGTCATTGGCCGCAAATCTTTTTCTTGTAGCCCCATTTGCTTGAAGGCTTGGAAGTTCAGTAAATTCACCGAACTTCCATTGTCGACCAAAATGCGATGGACGTTATCTCCACCTATATTGGCGACTATCACAAGTGCATCAGAATGCGGGTGGTGGACCCATCTCGCATCGCTCTCCATAAAGACAATGTCCTCGCATTCTCTCTTGAAGAGCTTCTCTGGCCGTTCACCAAGATTTTTCACATTGGTAAGCGGCTTCTCTTTGGCTTCTCTGGCATATCGTTCTTGTGATTTGCGAGAGTCGCCTGCGATGTGTGGTCCTCCGATTATAGTCAGGATATTGCGAGGTGTTCTGGAGCCACTCGCATTCTGGTTTTCTCCTTTGTCATCCGCTCGGGGGTGACTTTCCTCGCTCCTTTTATACTTGTCGAATTTTCCCCTTTTGATCAATTCTTCAATTTCGTCCTGCAATACCCAACACTCCAGGGTAGTGTGGCCGATATCCTTGTGGTACTTACAGAACTTTTTGGGGTCTCTTCGGTCGCGATTTCCCCTGATGGGGGGTGGCTTCTTGAAGACGCCGTTCCTTTCCTCAACCGCATAGATGTGGTCTCGAGGTACGGCAAGTTCGGTGTAATTGACGAAGCGAGGTCCTCCTTTTCTTTTGGGCGAGGACTCCTTTTTTGGAGGCGACTTAGCCAACTTCGGGCTTCGCGGTTTGCGTGGACTGCGTCTTCTGGGGCTTCGGCCCCTGGAATTCTTTCCTCGCGGACTGCGGGACCGTGACCGCGGTATGGGTGATCGCCGCTTGTTCTTGCCCTTCTCCAATTCCGCCAAGGAGTTCTCGATTCTCTTATGAGGTTCGGCCATGGCGAAGAATTCTACCAAGGATTCTGGCCTTCGGGCCTGTAGCTCCTTCCAAAAGTCGGTTCTCGGCAAGACACCTGTTATTAACATACAGACAAGCGAAGACTCGGGGGCCTTCTCAACTTTTGTTACTTCAGCGTTAAAACGCTTGAAATAATTCTGCAAAGACTCACCAGGTTCTTGCTTGATGTTCGCCAAAGTCGTATAGGGTGGCCTATACGTCATCGTGGCCTGGAAATGTGTGAGAAATAGATCGACGAAGTTTTCCCATGTCGATATCGATGCCTCTGGTAATTGGGTGAACCAATCATGGGCATTCTCCTCCAGTGTGGCCGCGAGAATGCGACACTTTGCGAGTTGCGGCACCTGGTCCACTTCCATTATGGTGTTAAATTTTTCTAGGTAGTCTAACGGGTTAGATGTACCTTTATATTTGAGGGATTCGGATAAACGGAACCCCTTTGGAAGTTGGGCCTGTCGCACTTCAGCGGTAAAAGGCGAGGTGCCGTGCAGCTTGTATATGGGCTTACGCTGCTGCTCGAGCATCTTCAAAGCTTGCAGAAGCATACTTTGGTCGATTCCTCCTGTCGCAGGAGGTGGAGTTGCTACAACAGTGGGGCTCGCAGCCACTGCGGCAAGGTTCGAAGGGATATTAATCCCAGTGGTCGCGATCGGCGCGATGGGCGGGTTGTTAACTGTGTTGACACCCTGATCGCCCGTATGGGGATCATGGAGCGTCTCCGTGTTATGCGGGCCGCGGGAGCGCGCCCTAAAGACTGCATTGAGATGATCACGCAGATCACCTCGGTGTACACGGTAGCGTCCTCCTTGCTGTGTTTGCACAGAGCCAGACCTCGTATACCTGCTTGGAGTACGGTCGTGCGAGGATGAAGAGGCTGATTCTGCGTCGTTATCCCGAGGGTGACGACTGCGAGGGTTGCGGCGCTCAGGATCCTCGTCGGTTTGTGCGCTCTGGTTAGGCAGCCTTGCGTATTGGTCTCTTGACGTCGGGTGGTTCAGGTCCAAGACTTCAGGATCAGTTCGCCGTTCCCTGCGTGCATGGTTAGTTTGACGTCGAGAAACCGTTACCTGAGGGTTTTCGTTACGAACGGCAGGGACCCGAGGAGGGCGTCGAGCTCGGCTCTGTCCATCCACCTCGGCTTGTAGTGCTCGCAGCTGATCCTGGATTGCGGCGTATTGATCAGTCGTGAGCTGGACCACTCCTTCGGACACGACCGCCGGGGTGACAGGGGGAAAGTGCATGGTTGCTGGTGGTGTGGACGTGCCTCCGACTTGAGGACCAGTCGTTTCTGGAAATAGGTTGAGTGGTCTGATGTTGCTCCTCCCTACCCCGCCGTTGATGACGTCTACAGGTGGCACTCCGGTTCCAGGCAATGGTACGCTCATCGTTCCAATGTTGATGGATTCATTGTTAGCTCCGTTAGCGTGATTTCCAGCCATGTTGAGTGATGTTCTTTGAAGTGAATAGGATCTTACAGTCGAATTCCCACAGACGGCGCCAAATGTTGTTACTAATATTTCGCAACACCAAAAAGTACAAGTTAACTGGAAAAAGAGAGAATAATTTGAGAGATGACAAATGCGAGTATTCAACCTAGAATGGCGAGTACTCGAATAGGAATGCGAGAGTAAACAACAAAGCTGGAAAAATAAATGAGACGGTGAATTATAGTGGTTCAGTCAGATTTCGTTCTGCTTAGTCCACTGTAGCAAGGGATTCGTAGCTCCATTTTCATGGTGGATCACCCCTTTATATACAAAGCAGGTGCCCAATCGGTTACATGAGGATCACATTTATTGTTAATCCATTATTTACACATTGAATTGCAATGACTAAACTCAAACAACGTTAACATTAATAAATGTATGACAGTTACTGAATTCATCAACGTATGCGTCTTTCGCATCTGCGAGTTGACCGTTCATGTTCCGTCTGTTGAGCTCGTAGGATCGCACATACGTTTGGAACGTCTGCGTCCTTAAGTAATCGCCCGTTGTAGACGTCGCATGTTGAAGCTGGTAACATCTGGACATGCGAACTTATATTGGTCTGTTAGGGCTGCTGGGTCGCTGGGACCAAAAACTACCTCATAGGGCATCGGTCTCCATACTCGTCGCGGAGGTATAGAGGGAGACACTCGCACATGTTCTGACATATGCGAGTTGGGTTTACCCTGCATAATGAGGATTACGGTTATGCGGTGTGAATTAAGTCGCACCCGCAATATCTCGCTGGTTTTATCCTGGGCGAGGTCTAAACTTCGAGAAGTCTCTCACGGACATTTCAGCTTTCATTGGGAATCTGAATACACGTGTCCTTTTAAAGAGGAGTCTGGTCTCGAGTTTCTAGGTGAGAGAAATCTCACTATAACACTTTCCTTTTAAATTTCATGTTATTTAATAAATTAAATATTCAATAAAATAGAAAATGGTAAATACATACCCTTTTCTGATTTTACAATCTAATTTAGGTAAAATAACAAAATTTAAAAAGTTAACAAAAATAATCTTATTTCCCCTTTTAAAATACCATGATTATAGTAATCTTATTCTAAATAAGGTCAATTTACCAAAAAAATATTTTATAACAAAAAAAAAAAAACTGACCTTTTATTCAAAATAAGATAAAATAATCAAAATTTAAAAGAAATAAGAAAAGAGGTAAGCAATACTTGATTTTATCCTATTTTCAAATTCAAATTACACTAATATCTAAAATTAATTTTAAAATAAAATTAATTTATTTCTGATAATTAGATTTGAAAATTGAAAAACAAAAATCAAAATACAAAACTATACAAAAAATCGGAAGTTAATTCCATGAAATAGCATGAAAAATCGAAGAAAACGAAGAAAAATAGCACACTGTACGGATGGTATGCGTTGCGTACCATCCGCGCGCGTATACAGGGTGATCTGCTGAGTATCCTCGACGCTGGGAGGCTGCAAGCAGCCCTTCCGCGCGCGTGGGTAGGGTGATCACCACCCCAATTTTTCCCGATTTTCAAAAATTCATAACTAATTCAAATAAAATCGAAATCGAGTTCTGTAAAAAAGTAAATTGCTTAGAATTTTCCAAACTATCCAATAAAAATAATTTCAGATACCGATAATCAATTATTTTTCCCAGAATTCACAAACATCAATCAAACATCAATATGACACACCATGAAACCATCCAAATCACAAACAAATCGTTTTAAGTCCGAATTTCTTGCAAGCAAATCAATTACCATGGCTCTGATACCAGTTGTTGGAAATATATTTTACCAGGAACTTAGATCTACTCACAAGTATGTTGATTTAGCAACCTTAAATTGAACTTCTAAAACGATGAACTAAACACATAAAAGTTAAGAATAACTTACAGTGATGGCAGCGGAATTAAGTGTCTCCTTCCACTCAGATCTCTAACCCTTGATTCCTGTCTGTAGCAGAGTATAATCAAGATCTGAGCCCGAAAATTCTTCAGTTGGATGTGATACTTCACAATCTTCCAAACTATGATGAGGTACTGAGTGATGTGTGTGGGCACTTCTCTCTCACTAGGATTTTCGAAATTCTCTCTTGTTTTTCTCTCTTGATTTCGTGTATAGCAATGCAAAGGAAAAGCTTGTTAAAGCATACCAAGAGTACAGAGAGGGGGCGGCTATAAATAGGAAAAGGGAAGAGCACAACTTTCCAAATAAACAGTTTCCTCTTTTACTGTGTAATTGAATAACTGCCTTATTTAGTGTGATTCATCACTTTCCTATTTAGGCTAGGCTTTGATTAGCAATTACATGACAATTTAAATTGAAAATAATAATTGGGAAACAAGCAAAGGGTGGCCGGCCATGATGTGTATGGGCCTCAGCGGAATTTTGCAGTTTCCTCAATTTTATTTCTATTTCTCCAAAAATGCCATTTTTCCAATTCTATTCTTTTAAATGCCAAAACTAATTATTTAATAACTAAAATAGATTATTAAATAATATTGCCATTTAAAACAATTATTAATTAGACATGCAAAGTCTCTTAATTAATAATTAAACCTAGAAACCCTTTTATTTACAATTTCATCCTTAAACTGTGAGAATTCACAAATTAGACATAGTCTAACTTTTAGAATTATAATTGATTAATCATAAATCAATTATAGAGTCTTACAAAAAGTATAGTCTCAACTAGAAAGAGGACCATGGATTTATATGCTGAGCTTCCAATAAGTTGAACCGATTTACCAAGTAAATCCCTAACTTATTAATTCCTTGTTGAATCCACTCTTAGAACTTGGAATTGCACTCTCAGACTTATATAGAGCATATCATATGTTTCACGATATCAATATGCTATCTCATTTAACCATTGTTATAATCTTAATGTGATTTAGAGATCCTCTATATAGATGATTTATATCGAGATGGGACCAATTTACCCTTTACACCCCTCAATGTATTTTGCCCCTTTGAACACTTAGTTACCTGTAAATGATGTTTTAGTGATCTAATATATAGTCACTGAAACAAGAGCTCATCCATTTACTTCTATTTAACTAAGCTCAAAGGGAATCATCACTTTACTTCTATACACCAGTAGAAGTTATAGATTTCCATATTTATGTTCAACACTCCCACTCAGTTATGCTATCATGTTCCCAAAATATATGTATCACCCTGACTCAAAAGTAGGCTTTAACTAATAAATCAAAGAACATGAATAACACTCCTAAGATTGAGCCTAAGCATATCAGGATTTAGATTCTCTTAATCTAAGATCAACTTCTGACATTGACTTGGAAAGATACAACAGTAAGTTTACAATATCTTTGACCAAGTTCAATATCGGTCCAGTCCAATGCATTCTCCATACATTCGAAACTAGCATACTTTGCCAATGTTCTGGAAAGAACATAACACTTACTCCAAGTGTAAGTATACTTCATCGATGATTATCACATCGGTGTAAATCCAAAACACTGATGAACAGGGACCAAATCTTTTGATACATATAATCACAATCACATTCCACTGTATTGACGATACTGTAATTGTGAATAACTATATGTTCTGGATTTAACTGATTTTGTGTATATATCAAATATATATATTAAACCATAAACATGTAACATACATATAATCATAAATCACTTCAAACTTCTAAATTGATAACTAATTAGATTGTAATGGGTTTTATTTAGGGCACAAAACCCAACAAACTCCCACTTGCACTAACATAAAACTAGTTGTGCATTACAATCAATCTTTTGCCTTGATCCTCTGATCAAGTGTAGTATATTTGAATCCACCCATATATCTGGAACGAGGTTCAGGAAACTTATGAAACCTCCTTAACTATATCCTTTACTCATCAAGGGATACTGAAATCCTTACTGCCCATTAAGTACATCTGAACAAACAGAAGACATATCTCTCAAATTTTAAAATTTGGAATTGAGATAATGCAGTGTAGAATTTTCTTCAGTAAAATAACTTTCTGGTAATTTCAAATTTACAAAGTTATATCTTCTCTGATGAAGCTTGAATTATTATAGATGGGTTTTTACACTCTTCTACAATAATTCCTCCACCCCCAGAGTAACCACCATCTCATAATTCTTAATGAGTCGGTGTGGATATTGGGATCACTAATGCATAGTTCCTTAATAACATATAGGTCACTTTTATAAATCTTTCTTGATTGTCCCCTAATGTTCCCCATTTGATTACATCTCAGATGGCTCCCACTCAATATCAGATGTCTGGTTAGAAACTTTTAACCTTTTACTATCGTTTGGAGGAATATCTTGTTGTGACTTATTATCTTAATCTGAAACTGTAAGTTTCTCTAAGATTAGGTCAACAACATAGCTGTAAAGCCCGCTTAGTTAATTTGGAAATTAGCAGTTATTTATGTTAATCATGAAATTATTTATAGCTATTTAAATAATTTAGTATTGATATTTATGGAATTAAGATATGCATGAGTATGTTATCAGTAGCTTTTATATTTCGCATTTCCGGTGTCCGGTATTTTGGAACGCGGCGTTTGGCTCAGTAGAAATCACAACTTAGTATGTTAGTATTTTGGGGACGGGTTTTAGACATTGGGAATGTCGGGAATGGCCGGGAATTTAGAATGTCCCAAAAATACCCCTTTAGTATGATTTATGTGATTTTATGGTGAAGGGGCAAAATGGTCTATTTGCCCCATTAGTGTTTTGTCTTATATGATTTAATAAATGAATTAAATGTTTATTTTTAAATAATCTTTTTGGCTGAAATGGATTTAATAAAATGGTATTATATGCATGAAAATCCTTTTTCTCTCATTTTCCAACACTTAGTCAAAAGTTAGAAATTTCAAAATAGAAAAACTCTCTCTCTTTTCCTCTCATTTTCGGCTGAGACTTAGGGTTCAAAAGCTGGGATTTTTGGTGGTGATTCAAGCCCTAGATTGCAACTTTAGTGATCCCTTGTTGTGGTATGTGCTTCCTAGTTCCTTTCTCTTTAAATTTCTTGAAAAAAATGATGATGCATGTTGGATTTCTATGTGATTGTTGTCTTTGTCTTTTTGTTGTTGATTTATGAGGATCAAAGCATGTTTATGTGATGTTAATTGAGTTGTTTGAAGCATGCTAGATAGGGTGTCCAAAGCTTTTAGTTTCTATGTTAAAATATGTGATTTTTGAGGGAAAATGCTATGTTTTGTTTCTGTGAATTGCTGGATGTTTCTGTTTGTTTTCAGAGATGTTTTTAGGCTTAGTTAAGTAGAATTAAGCTTATGGATTGCATGTTTAGGTGGTTTTGCTCAAGCTTGAGTTTGGAACTCAAAGCTTGAGCTCCAATGGCAAATTTTGTGTATGTGGTTTCTGGGTAGGTTTGATGCCTTGGAATTGTTATTTGGGACATATAGAACAGGTCTGGAAAGTTTGGGACCAATTGGGGTTGAATTGGTCAAGTTATGTAATTTTATGTTTGCTGCCTGCGAGGAACCGGAATTCCGGTTGAGCATCCGGAATTCCGGATGGGGGTTCAGAATTTCCCAGAACCGGAATTCCGGTTGGGCAACCTATTCACGGTTGGGGGATTTTTCAGAACCCTAGTTTTCCTCGTTTTTGGGTTTTTAGGGGTATTGCCATGCTTTTTATCGATAGGGAAACTTTTAGTTTCAAGTTTTAGTCCCCGGGAAGTGATTTAGCGTGTCGCTTATAGCGTTGTGATTTTTATGGTTTAGGAGCCGATGTCGCCGTTCGGCTTCGGTTCCGGTCGGGTTGACCGCACACCGAAATCGGAATCCGAGTAAGATTAGTATAACAAGATGCATATGTAGATTACATGTTTAGCGTGCATGTAGGAAGCCCGCTAGATTACATTAGATATGTATTTAGGCTTCGAACCACCCAACCCCGTCACGTCGGTACGTGCCGGAGTATGACCAAGAAATGAGTATGACCGGTTTGACCGATCAGCCGACACCGGGTTGGTGGTTCGATCTTATTGACCTATCCCGTCGGTACAGCCGGAGTATGACCACGGCGGAGTATGACCGGTTCGACCGATCAGGAGGATACTTGTCAATAGTACCGTCCCGTGAAAGTTCAAAACTCGGCACCATGTTGGACATGGCGGTAGTGCTCGGCACCATGTTGGACATGGCGATGGCGGGACTCGGCATCGTGTTGGACACGGCGATCGGTTTTATGTATGATATTATTATGCTTTTCTTGCGAGTCCGTCGACTCACGCGTTTACGTTCATGTGTAGGTAAAGGCAAGGTCGTAGCCGATGGACCGTGACCGAGCATATGAGATTGTACATGTCGGGGCGGTTAGGCTCGGAGCGTACGATCCTCGGGACAGAGGCCGAGATTTTTGTAACTGTCGTTAGACGACTTTCATTTTGATGTAAAAGTTAAACAGTTAAAACATTTGTAAATATTTTTATAAATCGGGATCCCGAGACTTTTGTAAAATGGTTTATAAGTTTAATGAAAAAGCAAAATTTTAATTAATCACGTTTTTCCATAAACCTCGTTGATTAGCAACGAGCTGCACAAGACGTTTAAAAATCACGTAATACGCCTAAGATAGTTAGGGTGTTACAATTTGGTATCGTAGCCGCTGTGTTGTCTTCCGAAGATCGTCACGACATGTACAATCATCATCGGCAGCTAGCTCGGTTCACGGTTCAGTAAGCCTTTATTGCTTTAGTAGTTTATTTTATTCAGTTATGAAAAAGAAAAGCCTGTTAGGAAGCATGTTAGTAGCCTGATAGTAGAATAGGCGCATGTTTCATTTCTAATTTCCAAATTAAGCGGCATTAGTAAGCTCGCCTTGAATACGACCTGATATGCCAACTCTTGGTTTCGCAGGCGGTTCTAATTAGATGGACGCCAGGCGGACTACCAGGAGTCGGGGCAACTCCGTGGGGTCGAATCAGGGAGAGGGAGCTCGGTTTCCCCCACCTGCTAGGGGCCGAGGTAGAGGTCCCCGAGGCAGGGCTCGTGGTCGGGGTGTTGAGGACCCGCCACAGCTGCCCAGCTCCCCAGCCGATCAGGGAGCCCCGCACTGGGAGTTGCGGTTTGCGGAGATGCAAGCCCGGATCGAAGAACAAGACCTCGAGATTCGTAGGTTGAGACGGCAGGTGCTCCCGCAGCCTCGTGCCCGTAGTTCCAAAGTGGCACCTCGCCCCGCCGCCTGTGCCGAGATAGTGGTGGCGGCCCATAGATTGGAACCATTGTATGAGCGGTTCCGAAGCAAGCACCTCCGTATTCCCGGGAGGTCCGGATGTATCGAAAGCCGAGCGGTGGCCGACGGTGATCACCGAATCTTGAACTTCATGGGTGTCACCGTAACGACAGAGTGGTGTGCGCCACATTTCGGGCCTGTGAGGACGCCCTGGTATGGTGGGACATGGTGTCTCAGATCCATGACGTCACCACCATGACTTTGGAGAGGTTCCAAGAACTCTTCAACGCGAAGTACTATAATGAGGCGGTCAGAAGCGCCAAGAGGAAAGAGTTCGTTCACCTGACCCAGCGGGAGAACATGAGCGTCACTGAGTATACTACTCAGTTTGACCGGTTGGCGAGGTTAGCCTCGGGAATTGTGCCGACCGACTTCAGCAGGAAGGAGAAGTATCTGGACGGGTTGAATCCCAAGATCAGGCATGACCTGATGATTACCACAGACGACAGCACCACCTATGCTCAGATGGTGGAGAAGGCACTGCGAGCTGAGGGCGCAGTGGGGTGTATGTCAGAATCAGCCAGTACTCCGGTTAGTGGCGGAGCTCCTACCCCTCCTGCATCAGGCTTTAGCAGGGGGAGTAGTGGTTCGGCCATTGATCAGAGGAAGAGGGCACCCACTGCTTCCGGCGGCTCGAGTCAGAACAAGAGGTTCCGGGGGAACCAGAACAGAGGGAGTCGTCCTGGTGGTAATGAGACCCGATTCTCCTATCCCGAGTGCCCTAGCTGCAAGAGGCACCATCGGGGCGAGTGCAAGGGGCAGGGATGCTTTCATTGTTGCATGCCCGGGCACTTCAAGAGGGAATGTCCCCAGCTCCGGCCAGAGGCACCGAGAGCTCCAGCGATACCCACTCCAGCCAGGGTGTTCGCTATCACGCAGGCTGATGCAGACGCCAGCCCATCAGTTGTTACAGGTCAGCTTTTTATTAACAACTCGCTTTATTCAGTGCTGTTTGATTCTGGGGCTACACGTTCTTATGTGGCGGCCAGAGTCTTTAGTAAGTTGGGTAGACCCTTTGATAGATATGAATCGGTGGTTTGGAACCCCGTTACACAGCGGAGAATTGGTTATCTCCAATAGGTGGATTAGGTCTATGCCGATCAGGATAGATGGTAGAGAGTTAAGCGCTGATCTGATAGAGATGAGCTTAGTCGAATTTGATATTATTTTAGGAATTGATTTCCTATCTAAATATTCGGCGAGCATTGATTGTAAGAGGAAGATGGTGGTCTTCCAACCGGAAAGTGAAGAACCGTTCGTGTTTGTGGGTTCGGTTCAGGGATCTCGGATCCCGGTGATCTCGGCTATGTCAGCGAGAGAATTATTGCACGGTGGGTGCTTAGGGTTTCTGGCCGTAGTGGTGGATACCACTCGGCCAGACACCATTCGCCGCAGGACATCGAGTGGTTCGGGAATTTTTGGACGTTTTTCCCGAAGAACTTCCGGGGTTACCACCTCATCGGGAGATTGACTTCGTGATTGACTTGGCACTGTGGGTGGATCCGGTTTCTAAAGCCCCGTATAGGATGGCTCCAGCTGAACTTAAGGAATTAAAGATTCAGCTCCAAGGGTTGCTTGACATAGGGTTCATTCGGCCCAGTGTGTCACCCTGGGGAGCCCCGGTTTTGTTCGTTAAGAAGAAGGATGGATCTATGAGGATGTGCATCGACTATAGAGAGTTGAACAAGCTGACGGTGAAGAATAAATATCCATTACCTAGGATCGATGACTTGTTCGATCAGCTTCAGGGGAAGACGGTCTTTTCTAAGATTGATCTCCGTTCGGGTTATCATCGCTGAGGATCCGAGAGGAGGACATTCCAAAGACGGCTTTCCGCACTAGGTATGGACACTACGAGTTTCTGGTTATGTCATTCGGACTAACCAACGCTCCTGCAGCATTCATGGACCTGATGAATAGAGTATTCAAGGATTTCCTCGATATCTGTGTGATTGTGTTTATCGACGACATCCTCGTGTACTCTCAGTCAGAAGAGGAGCATGAGTTACATCTTCAAATGGTACTGCAACGACTTCGAGAACATAGACTCTACGCCAAGTTCAAGAAATGTGAGTTCTGGTTGTCTCAGGTGTCCTTCCTGGGGCACATTGTGAGTAAGGACGGGATCAAGGTGGATCCCGGGAAGATCGAATCCGTCAGGGATTGGCCGAGACCGAAGACAGTGATGAGATCGAAGCTTCTTGGGATTAGCCGGGTACTACCGTAGGTTCGTGGAGGGGTTCTCCAAAATTTCAATGCCCCTAACCGAGCTTACAAAGAAGAATCGGCGATTTATCTGGTCAGATAAATGCGAAGCTAGTTTTCAGGAGCTGAAACAGAGGTTGATTACTGCTCCGGTGCTAGCTTTGCCTTCGGACGAGGAGAAGTTCGTGGTCTATTGTGACGCATCCAAACAGGGTTTGGGGTGCGTATTGATGCAAGCCGATCGGGTTATCGCTTATGCCTCCCGTCAGTTAAAGGATTATGAACAGCGATACCCGACTCATGATTTAGAATTGGCCGCAGTGGTTTTTGCACTGAAGATTTGGCGGCATTACCTATATGGGGAGAAGTGCGAGATCTATACCGACCATAAAAGTCTCAAGTATTTCTTTACTCAGAAAGATTTGAACATGAGACAAAGGCGTTGGTTGGAATTAGTGAAGGATTATGATTGCGAGATCCTCTATCATCCCGGAAAAGCCAATGTAGTGGCCGATGCCCTGAGTAGAAAGGGTCCCGGGCAAGTAGCTAGCATGGTTCAGATCTCACCCCAGCTAGCTGAGGATATGGTTAGATCCGGCATCGAGTTTGTGGTAGGTCAGCTTCACAACTTGACGCTGCAATCTGATCTGTTGGAAAGAATAAAGGTTGCTCAGATGACAGATCCGGAGTTAGTGAAAATCCGAGATGAGGTATTGGCTGGTCAAGCCAAAGACTTTTCAGTGTCAGATAGTGGAATGCTTTTGTATAAAGCCAGGGTTTGTGTTCCGAACAGTCTGGAATTGAGAAACGAGATCTTTGAGGAGGCTCATTCTACTCCATATTCTCTGCATCCCGGCACCACCAAGATGTACCAAGACTTGAAACCGTACTTCTGGTGGAGCGGTATGAAGAAGAATTTGGTAGAATTCGTATCGAGATGCCTCACTTGTCAGCAGATCAAGGCTGAACATCAGAGACCAGCAGGGTTGTTGCAGCCTCTAACCCTACCAGAATGGAAATGGGAGGATATTGCGATGGATTTTGTGGTCGGGTTACCTAGGACCACGGGTATGTATGATTCCATCTGGGTAGTGGTGGACCGATTTACGAAATCTGCTCATTTTCTGCCGGTCAGAACAACATTTACAGTGGATCAGTTGGCAGAACTGTACGTCAGAGAAATAGCGAGACTTCACGGGGTACCGAAGTCTATAGTTTCGGACAGGGATCCGAAATTCACCTCCAAATTTTGGCAAAGTTTGCAACGGGCAATGGGTACGAAGCTAAAATTCAGTACAACATTTCATCCTCAGACAGATGGTCAGCCCGAAAGGACAATTCAGATATTGGAGGATATGCTGAGAGCCTGTGTTATGGACTTTGAGGGTTCATGGAGTAAATATCTGCCGTTAATAGAATTTTCATACAACAACAGTTATCAGAGTACGATAGGGATGGCACCCTATGAACTGTTGTACGGTAGGAAATGTAGATCCCCTATCCACTGGGATGAGACAGGGGAGAGGAAATACCTAGGTCCTGAGTCAGTTCAGCGGACCAATGAGGCAATAGAAAAGATAAAAGCTAGAATGCTTGCCTCACGGAGCGGACATGAAGAGTTACGCAGATCCGAAACGTAGGGATGTTGAGTTCCGAGTAGGGGACCATGTGTTTTTGCGAGTATCTCCGATGAAGGGGATTAAACGTTTCGGGAAAAGAGGCAAGTTATGCCCTAGATTTACAGGACCTTTCGAGATTCTCGAGAAGATAGGTCAAGTGGCATATCGGTTAGCATTGCCTCCAGCTTTATCAGCAGTGCACAACGTATTTCATGTCTCAATGTTGAGAAAATACGTTTCAGACCCCTCTCATATACTCAGTTATGAGAGCCTTCACTTCGGGATATGTCTTATGAGGAACGGCCGGTGCGGATCCCGGATAGAAAGGATAAAGTCCTTCGGAATAAGACCATAGCGTTGGTCAAGGTTCTCTCGGAGAAACAAGAAGGTGGAAGAAGCCACCCGGGAGCTAGAATCGGATATGCGAGCTCAATTTCCGTAGTTATTCAGGTTAGATTTCGGGGACGAAATCCTTTTAAGGGGGGGATAGTTGTAAAGCCCGCTTAGTTAATTTGGAAATTAGCAGTTATTTATGTTAATCATGAAATTATTTATAGCTATTTAAATAATTTAGTATTGATATTTATGGAATTCAGATATGCATGAGTATGTTATCAGTAGCTTTTATATTTCGCATTTCCGGTGTCCGGTATTTTGGAACGCGGCGTTTGGCTCAGTAGGAATCACAACTTAGTATGTTAGTATTTTGGGGACGGGTTTTAGACATTGGGAATGTCGGGAATGGCCGGGAATTTAGAATGTCCCAAAAATACCCCTTTAGTATGATTTATGTGATTTTATGGTGAAGGGGCAAAATGGTCTTTTTGCCCCATTAGTGTTTTGTCTTATATGATTTAATAAATGAATTAAATGTTTATTTTTAAATAATCTTTTTGGCTGAAATGGATTTAATAAAATGGTATTATATGCATGAAAATCCTTTTTCTCTCATTTTCCAACACTTAGTCAAAAGTTAGAAATTTCAAAATAGAAAAACTCTCTCTCTTTTCCTCTCATTTTCGGCTGAGACTTAGGGTTCAAAAGCTGGGATTTTTGGTGGTGATTCAAGCCCTAGATTGCAACTTTAGTGATCCCTTGTTGTGGTATGTGCTTCCTAGTTCCTTTCTCTTTAAATTTCTTGAAAAAAATGATGATGCATGTTGGATTTCTATGTGATTGTTGCTGCTGTCTTTTTGTTGTTGATTTATGAGGATCAAAGCATGTTTATGTGATGTTAATTGAGTTGTTTGAAGCATGCTAGATAGGGTGTCCAAAGCTTTTAGTTTCTATGTTAAAATATGTGATTTTTGAGGGAAAATGCTATGTTTTGTTTCTGTGAATTGCTGGATGTTTCTGTTTGTTTTCAGAGATGTTTTTAGGCTTAGTTAAGTAGAATTAAGCTTATGGATTGCATGTTTAGGTGGTTTTGCTCAAGCTTGAGTTTGGAACTCAAAGCTTGAGCTCCAATGGAAAATTTTGTGTATGTGGTTTCTGGGTAGGTTTGATGCCTTGGAATTGTTATTTGGGACATATAGAACAGGTCTGGAAAGTTTGGGACCAATTGGGGTTGAATTGGTCAAGTTATGTAATTTTATGTTTGCTGCCTGCGAGGAACCGGAATTCCGGTTGAGCATCCGGAATTCGGATGGGGGTTCGAATTTCCGAACCGGAATTCGGTTGGGCAACCGTCTGTAGGTTGGGGGATTTTTCGAACCCTAGTTTTCCTCGTTTTTGGGTTTTTAGGGGTATTGCCATGCTTTTTATCGATAGGGAAACTTTTAGTTTCAAGTTTTAGTCCCGGGAAGTGATTTAGCGTGTCGCTTATAGCGTTGTGATTTTTATGGTTTAGGAGCCGATCCGCCGTTCAGCTTCAGTTCCAGTCGGGTTGACCGGCACACCTGAAATCGGAATCCAGGTAAGATTAGTATAACAGTATGCATATGTAGATTACATGTTTAGCGTGCATGTAGGAAGCCTGCTAGATTACATTAGATATGTATTTAGGCTTCGAACCACCCAACCCTGTCACGTCGGTACAGGCTGGAGTATGACCAAGAATGAGTATGACCGGTTTGACCGATCAGCCGACACCGGGTTGGTGGTTCGGTGCTATTGACCTATCCCGTCTGTACAGCCGGAGTATGACCAAGAATGAGTATGACCGGTTCGACCGATCAGGAGGATACTTGTCAATAGTACCGTCCCCTGAACGTTCAAAACTCAGTACCATGTTGGACATGGCAGTAGTGCTCAGTACCATGTTGGACATGGCAGTAGCGGGACTCAGTATCGTGTTGGACACGGCAGTCAGTTTTATGTATGATATTATTATGCTTTTCTTACTGAGTCTGTCGACTCACAGTTTACGTTCATGTGTAGGTAAAGGCAAGGCTGTAGCTGATGGACCGTGACCGAGCATATGAGATTGTACATGTCGGGGCGGTTAGGCCTGGAGCGTACGATCCTCGGGACAGCAGGGCTGAGATTTTTGTAACTGTCGTTAGACGACTTTCATTTTGATGTAAAAGTTAAACAGTTAAAACATTTGTAAATATTTTTATAAATCGGGATCCCGAGACTTTTGTAAAATGGTTTATAAGTTTAATGAAAAAGCAAAATTTTAATTAATCACGTTTTTCCATAAACCTCGTTGATTAGCAACGAGCTGCACAGTACGTTTAAAAATCACGTAATACGCCTAAGATAGTTAGGGTGTTACAATAGCAGTCTAGTATTCGAAGGGTAAAATACTTGCTAGATATTTAAGCAATCAAATCAAGATACCATAAAATGTTATGAGGATTACACATCTTGAATCAAGTCTTTCGAATAGACTATGCAAGAATTCTTCTATCTTATTCTCATAATTCTGATAAGTTATTTCTATCCATGTGAATTGTTAGACTTATTTTTATCAGAGGTGTTCTTAACTTCCTATCACAATTATCAACCAAACGAAGATGGGTAAAGAATTTTAATATTCTCCCACTCAATTAAGGTAATGTGATACATTATCAAAGAACTTTAATGGTATCATTAACTATTACAACAGTAAATCTAAACTCGAACATATAATCAAGGATTTATTCTGATAATAGCTAATTTATTATATTATTTCCATGTTTAAAATTATGTGTTACAAAGGGTACTGTGGAATAAAGTCCACCCCTAAGTTTATAGAGATTATGATCCACCCCTAAAGGTTGTAAATCTCTATGTGTGATAGAGAGTCTGTGGAGTTGAATATAGTCCAGAGTTCATTAGATATAAAAGATCGTTTGAACTGCATATTATTCTTAACTTTTCTCCACCCCTATCAGATCAAAAGATCTTTTTTATTAAACAAATTCTCAATAATTGTTTTAGAATTAACAATTATTCATAAACATAGAAGTAATTTCTAGTGTTTATGTAGTAATAACTCTGTAAGGAGTTTAAATACCTTTAGAATTTGTATCAATAATAAAAACACATACACATACAAATATAATAAATATAACAATTGGTAATAGATAAGATAAAGTACTGAAGCTCAACTCATAAATTGTAATTTATTTGAAAAAGGATACTTTATTATAAACCAAAAAAAAATTGTTTGCAATATTATGAGAACCAAAACGGGAATAAAATCCCAAAACTTGAAATCCAAATTGTTTGAAAAACTAAACAATTAATTCAAAAAAAAGGAGCTTCTTCTTTATCGTAGACGACCTCCATCCACCATCCAGCTTTCTAATCCAACTCGCTAAGACAACATCCGAGTTTAAGAAGCTTGAGCTATAAGAAGAATAATAAACAAGGTTAGTAGTCCAGAATTAATAATCCAAAAGGATAAACAAGCTCTAGCCATTGATTCCTTTCTGTAGCAGAACATAATCAAGATCTGAACCTGGAGCTCTTTCTCTCCTTCCTTTGATGCTGAATCTCCTTATTGATTGGATTCTACACAATCTTCCACACTATGCTTGAGATACCACTTGATATGTGTGGGAACTACTCTATCACTAGGGTTCGAAAATGAAGAGGAAAAGAGAAGGGAAATGGTGGCTAGAAAGTTTTCTCTGAAAGGAATGAGATGCTTGTGCATCGTTTCCTGAAACCTTCACTTTCTATTTATAGAATGCCATCTTGGTTTAGGTTAGAATTGCGTGGCATTAAAATAATGAAAAATATAAATGGTAAATCCTATACAAAGTTGCTGGCCATATAAGGGATAATGGGCCTCACTTTGCAATTTTGCCATTTTGTTATTTTCAATCCCATTTTCTCAAAATTGCCAATTTTCTAATTTTAACCATTTAAATGTCAATTCCAATTATTTAATGACTAAAAATTAATTATTAAATAATATTGTCATTTAATATATTTATTAATTGGACATATAAAGTCCCTTAATTAATAAATAAAACCTAAAATCTCTTTTCTTTACAATTTCGCCCTTGCTTAGTGAAAATTCATAAAGTAGACATAGTCTAACTTTAGAATTATAATTGATTAATTAAAATCAATTAACTGAGTCTTACAAGCAGTCTGGTCTCAACTAGTATGGGGACCATGGGCCTATATAACCGAGCTTCCAATAAGTTGAACCGAATTTACCAAGTAAATTCCCTAACTTATTAATGCTTTAATGAATCCACACTTAGAACTTGGAATTGCACTCTCAGTCATATAGAACGCTCTATATGTTCCACAATATAGATACGCTATTAGTTATCCATTGTTATAATCCTAATTTGATCAATGACCCTCTAATAGATGATCTACATTTATTAGGCACTAAATTACCGTTACACCTTCAATGTATTTTATCCTTAAAACACTTAGCTCCGTGTAAATGATATTTCAGCGAAGTGAAATGAGATCTCCACCATTTATCTCTGTCTAGCCAAGCTCGAAGGATATCATCGTTTCACTTCTAAATTCCTATAGAAGTTATAGACCCCATATTTATGTTAGCGCTCCCACTCAATTATACTATCATGTTCCCAAAATGTAAGTATCACCCTGACCCAAAAGTAGGCGTAACTAACAAATCAAAGAACATGTATAATACTCTTGAGATCGAACACAACCATATCAGGATTAAGATCATTTGATCTAGGATCAATAGGTGATATTGAATTAAATAGATATTACGGTAAATTTTAATATATCTAATCAAAGTTCAATATCGGATCCTTCCGATGCATACTCCATACATCCGATACTGGTAAACTTTGCCAATGCCCTGGAAAGGACATAACACTTTTCCAAGGTGTAAGAATACCTATCGCTGATTATATCATGCCAGTCTAAATCCAGTGAACTGACAAATCAGGGAATAAACTTTCGAACATATAATTAAGATTATATTCCATTGTGCTGACAACACTATAATCATTAACAAATTCATATGTTCTGGACTTAAATAGAATTCATACATTATATGCATATAATCATGAAATTAATCATGTGAACCATGCAACATAAAAATGTTATTTCTGATCTTTATTATTAAGTAAATCTGATTATATTGAAATGGGTTTTATTTAGGGCACAAAACCCAACAAACTCCCACTTGCACTAATATAAAACAAAAAGTGCATTTCAAATAATCTCAACACCTTGATATATAAACCAATTGTAGTAGTAGTATACTCCTCGTAATTGGATCTGACAGGTTGAATTAACCACAACCTTTTCTCCACCATTACTCTTCCTTAATCACAAAATCCTTAATATTGTGAAATTCCTCTCCATATGTCTTCTCTCTTGGGATACTGGATTCTATACTTTTGGCAACTACTTTTTGGCTAATCAAGAAATAACACTAGTAGTTAAGACAGGTTGGAACGGTGCCACAAATGTATAGAACTTTCCTTAGACTGAATAAGTACCTTTCCTGCATCTTTAACATTCAGTCTCTCTCTAGTAGACCTAGAGACTTCAGATAGGTTTTTACACTTCTCCAAAATCACTACTCCACTCCTAGAGTAATCACCATCTTATCAGCAGACTTTCTAGCACAAAGGCAGGTCTCGAAATCTGATGTGGTGTAGTCTAAGAGTTTTAAACACACCCTTATCGACTAACATATAGTTCCTCTTCTTAATCTTGAGATTTACTTGATTGTCTTCCAATGTTCCTCTCCTGGATTAATCTGATACCTACTCATTACTCCCACTCAACAGCAGGTGTCTGGTCTAAGCCATACTAAAGCATATCTGAGACCTCTCACTGTTGATTTAAGAAATTCTTTCATGGCTTTATCTTTTCTAGAATAGTTGAGACTTTTCCTTAGATAAATAAAATCTATGTCTAGAAGTTGTGAAGCTTCTATAGATTGCCATTAAAAAGAAAATGCTTCAGCATCTTACTAAAGTAAGTTGCTTGCATTAGAGTAAGTAATTATCAGGTGTACCACAAGCCATAGGTTTAGATAAACTCAAACCTATAATACTAGGAACAGGAAGTTTTGTTAAGTCCATTGAATAGACTTATTAACGAAAATTTCCTTTTATGTCCTTGTAATAGAAAACTTTAGGTTACTCCATGTGAATGGATCAAACCATAATTCTATTGGCTTTTCTGTTAGAAATTATTTTACCAGGATCTTAGATCTACTCACAAGTATGTTGATTAACACCCTAAATATGAACTTTCTAAAACGATAAAATAAACACATATAAAGTTTAGTAAACCTTACATTGGGTGCAGCACAATTAAATGAATCCCTCCATTCAGATATCTAGCCCTTGATTCCTTTCTGTAGCAGAGCATTATCAATATCTGAACCTGGATCTCTTTCTCTGATTCCTTAGTGCTGAAACTCCTTCTTGTTGAATGTCTTTCTTCACGATCTTCCTCACTATGATTGAGGTATCACTTGCTGTGTGTGGGCACTACTCTAATCATTAAGTGGTTCGAAATTTCAAGGAAGAAGAGAGAGAGAGAGAGTGGGCGGCCAAGTATAGAGAGAGAAGGCTCAGGTTTTTCTGAATGAAAAGTGTAATTTTCCTGAAGCCTTCACTATCTATTTATAGCATTCCACTAGGGTTAGGTTTGAATTATTTGGCATTAAAATAATGAAAATATCAGAGGATAATTCCTATCAAAGTGGCCGGCCATAGCAGTATGGATTTGGGCCTCACTTTTGGCTATTTTGTAGTTTTATCACTTTTGCATCTGATTTTCTCAAAAATGCCAATTTTCTAATTCAACTATTTAAATGCCAATTCTAACTATTTAATAACTATAAATAATTATTAAATAATATTGTCATTTATCATATTTATTAATTGAACCATACAAAGTATCATAATTAACAAATATGCCCCTAAAACTCTTTCTTTACAATTTTGCCCTTACTTAGTGAAAAATTCACAAATAGACATAGTCTAATTTGAGAATTATAATTGATTAATCAAAACCAATTATATGAGTCTTACAAGCAATATTATCTCAACTAGTGGGGGGACCATGGGTCTATATAACCGAGCTTCCAATAAGCAGATCAAGAATTTATAACCTAAATTCACCGACTTATTAATTCTTCGTTGAATCCACGCATAGAACTTAGAATTGCACTCTCAGTATATAGAATGCTCTATATGTTCCACCATACAGACACATCATTAGTTATCCATTGTTATAATCCTAATTTGATCAATGATCCTCTATATGAATGATCTACACTGTAAACGGATTAGATTACCGTTACACCCTACTATGTATTTTATCCTTAAAACACTTAACCCTGTATAAATGATATTTCAGCTTATGTGAAATGAGTACTCCACCATTTATTTTCGTTTGGTCAAGCTCGAAGGAGATCATCCTTTACTTACTATTCGCCAGATAGAAGCTATAGATTCCATGTTTATGTTAGCGCTCCCACTCAATTGCACTACCGTGTTCCCAAAATGTACGTATCACCCTGACCCAAAAGTAGGCTTAACTAACAAATCAAAGAACACGAATAGCCTCTTGAGATTAAGCCTAATCATAACAAGATTAAGATCATTTGATCTAGGATCAACTAGGCTATATTGACTTGAATAGATATTACGGTAAGTTTAATAAATCTAAGTCAAAGTTCAATATCAGTCCCTTCCGATGCATACTCCATGCATCCAACCTGAGCTTTACTTTAACCAATGCTCTGGAAAGAACATAGCATTTCTCCAAATGCAAGTAAACTCTGTTGTAGATTATCATATCAGTAAAACCCTGTGTCTGATAAATCTAGGAAACTTTATTCACATAGTCATGTTTACTTTCCAAAGTGTTGACAACACAATAAACACGATCAAGTATGTGAAAAGGGTTTCAGATGAATTCATACATTATGTACATATAATCATGAAATAAATCATGTGAACCATGCAACATTAAATGTTATTTCTGATCTATATTATTAAGTCAATCTGATTATATTGAAATGAGTTTTATTTAGGGCATAAAACCCAACATTTTCTTCTTAGTTTCTTATCTTGACAATCCATTACTTGTTTAAACTCACAATGGATTTTAATCACTAGTGTCTTCCAAGTCATAATAAGGTAAGTTCCTAGAAACCCTCCCACTACGACAAGGTACCGTGAATTATGTCTAAGAAAACTAAATGGTATTAACCTCTTCGGTTGTGTCAAGACAACAGAGGCAGTGGGATCATCTTGTAAAGAATAAGATGATAGAACACTCTTGGAATCAAGAAAAAAAAGATCTCATTTATTTGTTACTTTGTTTTTCAGACTTAGTCATTTTCTTTGAAAAGTAGTATTTGTTTAAACAAACACTTTCTTATCCATTGACTATGGGATGTTCCACCCCTAATAACTTAGAATAGCTAACAAACATGCAAACGATGGTTAACAGTTCTAGCTTTTCTTAAGATTTCGATTAGGTCATCCATGAATCTAGTAATGATTTACATTAAGTATACAACCATTGCATCATTCTGAAATTGAATTACCATAGAAGGACTTAGGCAACGACTAGTTACTAATCAACAATATGCAACTCAAATTTCTGGGGAGGTAAGTTTGGATGTAATTCAAAACTCAACTTAATGATCTTTGAACTGCATATCTACTAACTATTTCTCCACCCCTATCAGATCGCAAGATCTTTAACCACTTACCTTAATGGTTTTTCACCATTGCTAGAAATTCATGAAATTTTTCAAACATTTCAAATTTCTTTTGCATAAGGTAATATCTAGAGTAATCGTTTTAAGAATACAACGAAAAACTCATATCCAGTCTTGAATGTACATCCATCTGCGAATGAGATGAACTTACTTTCAGTGGATATAGGCATATTAACTCTTTGCAGAGAATGATCTTGTCAAAACCAATATGAACAAGAAACAAATGCCATAGATTTATAAAGTATGTGGTTGTATCTTTTGATAACTTAGGTTTAGTTACATCAAAGAGTTCTTAGAATAGTGCAAGTGGATTCTAGTAACAGAATACTAAACTCATATTCCTTACTAACATACAGTTTGAATCCATTGATAGAAAATGGTTATTAAACACTTGTGAAAGTGTAACTGTATAATGAGTAATTCTTTCTTGGACCACTACTATTAATTTAACTCTAAGTTGATTTTCCCATACAAGTAGGAGATTTCTAAGATTGAGGATTTATATCATTTTAGGATAGAATTTTGGGAATATAATCACATGCGTCATTTAATTTCTTAAGAGAAAATATAGAATGACATGAAATGATTTATAGACCATTCATCTAATTATATGTTATTGAGCTAATTCGAAATGAATAAGCTAAGAGGAATTAGGATAATTTCGTATTTAAAGTAATCTTATTAGCGAGAGTCAAAGTAATCTTATTTATACAATCTTCTTGTTTCATATTGTAAATACTAGTCTAAGGTGTCATCAATTGATGAACAGCTAGATGTTGCATTGACAATATTTATCATTCGAGATCTTACACTATTATGTTTGTCTAATGTTGACAATCCATTAGGGATTTGTGCCATTAAAACAACAAGCTTAGTTAGACCAACAATGAAGATTCGAAATTAAACTACAAATAATAACAGAAAATAACATGGTTCAATATAAATTCATACAAAATTCAGAAATTATTAAACACATAGAAGGTAGGAATGACAAGTGAAAATACTAAAACATACAATCCTAAATAATTTCCAAGGTTTTCAACAAACTGATACAGTGTCCCGGTAGGCGAAAGTCAAAGTATCATTCATTGAACAGAGTTGTCGGCTCATCTAAAATGCAAACCATTCTAGCAACCTTTTATTCGATCAAAATAAGAATCCAACGTTGTCGCGGTAGGCGAGAGTCAAGGTTATTCTCATTTTATGAGCTTCCACCATTGTTTCATGTTTTATAAGTTTATCTCTAAGTAGTCACTGTTGGGGAGAGTCTAATAGAGACGAAAACTTACAAAACACTTATCAAATGAGATCTTACGGTGTTAAATGCGTTCAACGAATAACCATCCATAAGGGGGACGAAGTCTAGCGTCTCGAGGTTATATTGAAACATTTAACTATTGTAAGACCAACAATGGAGATCGAATATCCTTATAACTAAAAGCTCATTATTTTAAAGAATTGTATTTTCTTCTAATATTTATTTTAATCAATTTATTTTAAATATATATTTATTTAATTAAAATTTCCAATTTAGAATGAAAAATTCGAAATATAAATTTTAATTTAATATTTATAAATTATACTTAGATGGATATGAAAATAAAGTGAATTATTTCCATCTTAGTAATAGTTTCCAATAAATATTTAGAAAATTATTCAATTTAAGTTGTTTCAAAATTAATATAAATTAATTTACAACTCAAATTTAATTTTCTATAAATATATATATATTGCATTTCGAAAATTGAAGTATTTAAGAATACAATTTTCGAAAAAAAAAACTTTAAAATAAAATAAAAATAAATCCTGGAAAAATTATTCTAATTTTATGTTGGTCCAAAATTAATTAATAAAAATTAATTTTAAACAAAAATATAATTTTCCTATTTAATTAAATATTAAAGAAATTTTTTAAATATTTAAGTATTATGATGAAAATTAACTTAAATATTAATTTTCTATTTAATTAAATACACTAGAAAAATACTTCAAGCATAACAGATAATAGCTATCTAGACATTCATTGACTAATTAATTCATTTTCTAATTATAATATATTTTAGTTCATTTATTTTAATTAATCATTAAATGAAAAAATCATTGATTTAAGTTGGTCTAAAATTAAAATAAATAATTTTCAACTTTAATCTATTTTTCAAATAAAATTCGAAATTTCTGCATTAAAGAAATCTAATTTCGAAATTGTGGGAAAAACATTAATAAAATATATTTTGAAAATTATTCAAAATTAAGCTGTTATGAAATTTTAGAGATAATTTCTAACTTAAAATAATTTTCTATTTAATTAAATATTACGAAAATAACAATATTTAAGTATCATGATGAAAATCAACTTAGATATTTAATTTTTAATTTAATTAAATGTATTAAATTCAAGAAATAAATAATTAAGTATAGAGGAAACTTAATTATTAATTCTAGTTTAATACTAGGAAAAATATACTTAACTTAGATTGTACCAAAATTAATTATTAAACAATTAATTTCACAATCTATGATATTTTCTTAATTGAATATTAGAAAATATAATTAGTGCTAGAAATAACTATCCAGAATATATATATCATTAACTAAGTGTTTTTCTGAAATTAACTTTAAAATATTAAATGAAAAATAAATTTCATATATTTTAAAAGTTAATTATGTTGCTAATTCAATTTTAATTAGGTTAGACTAATATAATTAACCTAATACAATTATTTAAATAAGGCAAATGAGCCTTCACAATTGGGGTAGTTCATGTGAGGGGGAGCTGGGTTCAGTATGTCGTACCCACTTCTATTGGTCCCGAACTCTCACACAAGGCCCAAAAGAGAGGAATTTAACCTTTAAATAAATAATTGTTATTCATTGAATAAGCCCAAATCTAATTGAGCCTAAATAAAATTACTTATGTCAAATTTTATTTTGGCAACGTAGTCCATTTACTTAGTAAAACTTAAATGGGCTTCCTATATGCATCTAAGCCCAATAGCAAACATATAGGCTCACACAGGTCAAATGATTTGGATGGACCCTATCATGTTACTAGGTTTACACAGATAAAAGAAGTACAAAATTTACCTGTTACAAATTATTTATAAGATCTATTGACAATTGGACTATGATTAAAATCAAATCATTGGATCTGTCAACAAGTTAATCATAGCAATTTAGATCAAATAAATAATAGGTTTGTTAAAAAAGTTTTAAATAAACAATATAAAATTAAACAAACATTGTCCATGTAACAAATGTGAAATAAGATATTAATATAATTAAATTATTATTCTTAAACTAACCAAATAAATTTTTGAAAATTTAGGGTTGTTAAAACAAACCTTAAAAATCTCAAAAAAAAAAAAAAAGAGGAAACTAATTTTAAAATATCTAGGTTTATTTGAATCAAATTAAATTAAATATCAAATAAGATCAATGATTTGAAAGAAAGAATCTTCAATATCACTTTCAAATCTTATAATTTAATTAAAATAAACCAATTTTAAAATAGATTTGGTTAGATAATTATTATTTTAGGAATAAAATAATAAATAAATAATAATTACCATAATTATATGTAAAAATATCTCAACTTAAGCATTATTCACATATCTCCGAAAATATTTAAGTTATTTAAATATTTAAAATATAATTTATAAATATCTAATAAGTAAAAAAATGATATAGAAAAATATCATTTTTAAACTTATAATTTATAAATGATTAAATATTTAACAAAATAAAAATTTTTGAATTTGAAAATATTATGGTTAGAATATCTATAAAAGTATCTAGGTTAATTTCAAATTTATTAATTATTTAATTTGTCATATAAGATAATTTTAATATAATATTTTAAATAAAAAGATAAAGATATATTTTCATTTAAAATATGTTAAATATCAAAATATCTAATCTTATAATTAAATAATATATAAATATTAAAGAAATTAACAAATTTTTAAATCTGAGCATAATTTAAAAAATTAAAATAATCAATTTTTAAATTTAAACCTCAAAATATCAAAATTAATAATAATTACTAAAAATAAATATTATTAATTGAAATATGATATTTAGGTCCAAATATATTTAAAAATAGTATTTTATTTTAATTTGGGGTTTTAAAATTGGAAAAAATCGAATTTTGGAAAAAAAAAATCCCACAAAATCGGGATTTGGATGAATGCTGCCCAGGAGGCTGCACGTGCAGCCTCCAGAGGCTGCAAATCACGTCTACGCGCGCGCATGGAGAGGACGACCAGAGTCTGGCGTGCGAGATTCCTCGGTAGATGCACGGCTTCGTCTCGGCGTGATGCACGGCTTCAGACCCAGTGCACGCGCGCGGATCCCAGGTAGTCCCAGTGCCTGGTGCACAACGATGCACCGACTCGACAACCATGGAGTCCAATTTTCCAAAATTCATAACTTTCTCAATTTTTATCGGAATCGAGTTCTGTAAAAAACAAAATTGCTTAATTTTTCACAAGGAATCCAAATAAAATATTTTAAAAAATAGAAAAAATATTTTTCATGGAAAAAGGTTCGGTACAACACAAACATTCATCAACTAACACATAAACCACATGAAACCATCCAAATCAACACAAATCATCGTTTTAATTCATATTTTATGAAAGTAAATCATTACCATGGCTCTGGTGCCAGTTGTTGGAAATATTTTACCAGGATCTAGATTTACTACCATGTATGTTTCATTAACATCCTAATATGAATTCTAAAACAATGAAATAAACACATAAGATTTTAAGAAAACCTTACATTGGGTGCAGTGGAATATAATGACTCCTTCCATTCAGATCTCTAGCCCTTGATTCCTTTCTGTAGCAGAACATAATCAAGATCTGACCTGGATCTCTTTCTCTCCTTCCTTTGATGCTGAATCTCCTTATTGATTGGATTCTACACAATCTTCCACACTATGATTGAGATACAACTTGATGTGTGTGGGCACTACTCTATCACTAGGGTTTAAAATTGAAGAGGAAAAGAGAAGGGAAGTGGTGGCTAGAAAGTTTTCTTTGAAAGGAATGAGATGCTTGTGCATCGTTTCCTGAAACCTTCACTTTCTATTTATAGAATGCCATCTAGGTTTAGGTTAGAATTGAATGTCATTAAAATAATGAAAAATATAAATGGTAAATCCTATACAAAGTGGCCGGCCATATAAGGGATAATGGGCCTCAAATTGCAATTTTGCCATTTTGTTATTTTTCAATCCCATTTTCTCAAAATTGCCAATTTTCCAATTTTAACCATTTAAATGTCAATTCTAATTATTTAATAACTAAAAATTAATTATTAAATAATATTGTCATTTATTATATTTATTAATTGGACATATAAAGTCCCTTAATTAATAAATAAAACATAGAATCTCTTTTCGTTACAATTTCTCTCTTGCTTAGTAAAAATTCATAAAGTAGACATAGTCTAACTTTAGAATTATAATTGAATATTAAAAGCAATTAACTGAGTCTTACAAGGAGTATGGTCTCAACTAGTATGGGGACCATGGGCCTATATAACCGAGCTTCCAATAAGTCGAACCGAATTTACCAAGTAAACTCCCTAACTTATTATTTCCTTATTGAATCCACACTTAGAACTTGGAATTGCACTCTCAGTCATATAGAACGCTCTATATGTTCCACGATATAGATACGTTATTAGTTATCCATTGTTAGAATCCTAATTTGATCAATGACCCTCTAATAGATGATCTACATTTATTAGGCACTAAATTACCGTTACACCTTCAATGTATTTTATCCTTAAAACACTTAGCTTCGTATAAATGATATTTCAGAGAAGTGAAATGAGATCTCCACCATTCATCTCTGTTTAGCCAAGCTTGAAGGATATCATCGTTTCACTTTTAAATTCCTATAGAAGTTATAGATTGCATATTTATGTTAGCGCTCCCACTCAATTATACTATCATGTTCCCAAAATGTACGTATCACCCTGACCCAAAATTAGGCTTAACAAACAAATCAAAGAACATGTATAATACGCTTAAGATCGAACCCAACCATATCAGGATTAAGATCATTTGATCTAGGATCAACGTGTGATATTGAATTGAATAGATATTACTGGTAAACTTTGCCAATACCCTGGAAAGGACATAACACTTATCCAAGGTGTAAGAATACCTATCGTTGATTATATCATGCCAGTCTAAATCCAGTGAACTGACAAATCAGGGAATAAACTTTCGAACATATAATTAAGATAATATTTCACTGTGCTGACAACACTATAATCATCAACAAATTCATATGTTCTGTACTTAAATATACATTATATGCATATAATAATGAAATAAATCATGTGAACCATGCAACATAGAAATGTTATTTCTAATCTTTATTATTAACTAAATCTGATTATATTGAAATGGGTTTTATTTAGGGCACAAAACCCAACACTAAGACCATGAAACTTTCAATGATTTTCATGGCGTAGTATCCACACTGTTTGTCATCGGGTTGTTGAGGAAAAATAGGAGTCATCCACTGAGTAGGTCGATCAGGTCGTCCTACCATTTGGTTATAAATGGTGAACGTATTGGGATTTGTGACCTAAATAAAATCCATTTCCATATAATCAGATTTACTAGTTAATAAAGATCAGAAATAATATTTTAATGTTGCATGGTTCACATGATTTATTTTATGATTATTGTTTAATGTATAAATTCTATTAAGTCCAGAACATATTTATTTGTACATGATTATAGTGTTGTCAGCACAGTGAAATATAATCATATTTATATGTTCGAAAGTTTTAATTCCCTGATTTGTCAGTTCATTGGATTTAGAATGACATGGTAATCAACGATAGGTATTCTTACACCTTGGATAAGTGTTATGTCCTTTCCAGGGCATTGGAAAAGTTTACCAGTATCGGATGTATGGAGTATACATTGGATGGGACCGATATTGAACTTTGATTAGATATGTTAAATTTACCGTAATATCTCTTCAATTCAATATCACCTAGTTGATCCTAGATCAAATGATCTTTAATCCTGATATGATTAGGTTCTCTTGAGTATTATACATGTTCTTTGATTTGTTTGTTAATCCTACTTTTGGGTCAGGGTGATACGTACATTTTGGGAACATGATAGTACAATTGAGTGGGAGTGCTAATTATAGAGATGGAATCTGTAGTTTCTATAGGTATTTAGAAGTGAAACGATGATTTCCTTCGAGCTTTCTAAAGAGAGATAAATGATTTACATCTCATTTTAGTGATTATATTATTTCACTAAAATATCATTTATAGGTGGCAAGTGTTTTAAGGATAAAATACATTGAAAGGGTAAAACGGTAATTTTATCCCTATGCAATGTAGGTCATCTATAGAGGATCATTGATTATTGGGATTATAACAATGGATAATTTATAGCGTATCTATATCGTGGAACATATAGAGCGTTCTATATGACTGAGAGTGCAATTCTAAGTTCTATGCGTGGATGCAACAAGGAATTAATAAGTCAGTGAATTTACTTGGTAAATTCTTGATCTGCTTATTGGAAGCTCGGTTATATAGGCCCATGGTCCCCATACTAGTTGAGACCATACTATTTGTATGACTCACTTAATTGATTTTAATTTATGAATTTTCACTAAGCAAGGGCAAAATTGTGAAGAAAAGAGATTCTAGGTTTTATTTGTTAATTAAGAGACTTTATATGTCTAATTAATAAATATATTAAATGACAATATTATTTAATAATTAATTTTTAGTTATTAAATAATTAGAATTGGCATTTAAGTGGTTAAAATGGAAAATGGCGTTTTTGAGAAAATGGGATGGAAAAATGATAAAATGGCAAAATTGCAAAGTGGGGCCCAATAACATCCTATGGCCGGCCACACTAAGCAATTACCATTTATTGTTCTATTATTTTAATGCCAAATAATTCTAACCTAAACCTAGGTGGTTACCTATAAATAGATAGTGATGGCTTTAGGAAAAAGATGATGCATCTCATTCCTTCAGAGAAAAATTCTAAGCCTTCTACCTATACCCTAGCCGCAACTCTCTACCTCTCTTTTCTTTTTCAATTATTCGAACCTTGAGTGAATGAGTGAGTGCCCACACACATCAAGTGGTACCTTAATCATAGTGTGTAAGACTGTGAAGAATCCAATCAACAAGAAGGAGAGTCAGCATCAAGGAAGGAGAGAAAGAGATCCAGGTTTAGATCTTGATAATGCTCTGTTACATAAAGGAATATCAAGGGCTAGAGATTTGAACGGAAGGAGTCATTATATTCCGCTGCACCCAATGTAAGGTTTTCTAACTTTATATGTGTTTATTTCATTGTTTTAGAAATTCATATTAGGATGTTAATGAAACATACTTGTTAGTAAATCTAGATCCTGGTAAAATAATTCCAACAGAACGATCTACACAAAAAATAAATTTAATTACCATATATTAATTTATAAATAAAGAACACGCTTACATATTAGGATGTTTAATATAGAACTTACGTGGATAGGATGAAGTTCTGATCATAAGGGATGTCGTCGTTGGCTGAATCCAAGTACGCCACCGTCTGTGTACTTGGCTGGATGACTACAAGCATCTAGTGAAACATCTTCCTGCTCAGACAAATATGTGTAAAACTGCTAACATATACATAATGATAAATTTTAGGAAGAGTTAAAAATACCAAATTATTTAGTTTACATCTACATATACCTATTATTATATGGGGCAATAAGCCATTTCTCTAAATTAGTCATCCTAGTCATTGGAGTCACTAGTGCTTGGAAACGATTACTCTCAGCCCTTACATCGGTGGCAATCGCACATGGATTCAGAAATTCATAGACTCGATTCGGCCCACCCATGTCTAACAGTCTTTCTTTCAGGTTTTTAGAGTTTATCAAACACTTAGAGTTTAAAAGCAAGTTTTTGGCTTAGACGCAACATAGGGTTTTAGCCTAAGGTTAAGGCCTTTATATAGGAGGCGTCAAACCCTATGTTTACAATTCAAATCCCTTATATTATTCATAGTTTTTAGATATTTATAAAAGTCTAAAGTTCCATTGACTATAGATATTATTCAGTATTCTGTTGGGGTTTTACGGCCTAATTCCCTACCTATAGCCTGTTGTCCACGTGTAGAAGTGTCTAGTAAAGTGTGTCGTGCACCTCTAGGCCGATCACGCTCTTTTGGAGTGTTAGGTTTTGTGCCTTAAGTAAAATTCATTTCAATATAATTAGATTTACTAATTAATAAGATCAAAAATCGCAGTTTATGTTGCATGGTTCACATGATTTATTTCATGGTTATGTTTAATGTATAAATTCTATTAACTCCAGAACATATATAAATATGTATATATTTGTTCATGATTATAGTGTCGTCAGCACAGTAGAACATAATCATGATTATATGTTCAAAAGTTTAATTCTCATGATTTGTCAGTTCATTGAATTAAGAATGGTATGATAATCAACAATAAGGTATACTTACACCTTGGATAACTGTTATGTCCATTCCAGGGTATTGGTAAAGTTTACCAGTATCGGATGTTCGAGTATACATTGGAAGGGACCGATATTGATCCTGAATAAGATATCATAAACTTATTGTTATATCTTTCTAAGTCAATATCAATAGTTGATCTTAGGTCTACGAATCTTAATCCTAATATGGTTAGGTTCAGCTTCGTTGTATTATTTATGTTCTTGGAGTTGTTCGTGGAAGCTAACTTTTGGTTCTGGGGGATACTTACATCTTGGGAAAATAATTGTAAAGACCGCTTAGTTTAATTTTGAAATTAGCAGTTAATCATGATTAATTATGAAATTATTTATAGCTATTTAAATAATTATTTATACTGTTATTTTTGAATTCAGAGATGCATTTTTTATGTCATTTAGTAGTTTTCATAATTTTGCATTTTCGGTGCCCGGTATTTTGGAACTCGGTTTTTGGTTTAGTAAAATCACAACTTAGTATGTTAGTAGTTTGGGACGGTTTATTAGACATTGGGAATGTCGGGAATGGCCGAGAATTTAGAATTTTCCAAAAATACCCTTTTTAGTGTTATTTACGTGATTTTAGTGTGAAGGGGCAAAATGGTCATTTTGCCCTATTGTTAGTTTGTCTTTTTGTGACTTATTAATTGGATTTTATGTGTTTAATAATGCTTTATGTTGGCTGAAATAAGTGGGTTAGGTGCATTTCTTTCATTTTACAAAACTTAGAAAAAAATTACAAAATTTCAAAAGAGAAAAGCTCTCTCTTTTCCTCTCTCTATTCGGCCATTTGAGCAGCAAGGAAAAGAGGATTTCCTCTTGAATTTCAATCTGGTTTTTGGATAGATTTTAACCTCTTGTTATTGGTATGTTTTCTCTAGCTTCCCTTTTAAGTTTTTCTTGAAATTTTGATGGAAAAGATGAGTAATGCATGGTTGATTTTGATGATGTTGCTACTGTTAATTGTTGTTGTTGTTTCCATGTTTAAAATGTTGATTTAAGTATGTTTAATTAGGTTGAATTGCATGCTAGTTATTCTTGCTCTAGTTGGATAGATTTCTTGTTAAAAAGCTTGAGTTTTCAAAGTGAATTTGTGTGAATTGTTGCTGTAGTTGTTGCATGAGTTAGGTTTTAGTTTCTGCAGTTTTTATATGCTTGAATATGAGTTTAAATCATGGTTTGGATGCATGTTAGTGGATATTAACCAAGTTTGAGTTTTGGAACTCAAAGCTTGGGCTTTAATGGCACTTTTTGTTTATGTGCATTTTGGGTGAATTTGATGCTTTAGAAATGTTCTAGGGGATATATAGAACAGGTCTGGAAGGTTTTGTGTGATTTGGAGTTGATTTGAATGAGTTATGAAATTTTGAAGTTCTGCCTGCGAGGAACCAGAATTTGGGTTGTGCATCCAGAATTCCGGATGGGTTTCGAAAATTCCCAGAACCGGAATTCCGGTTGGGCAACCGGTCTACCGGTTGGGGAAAATTCAGAAACCCTAGTTTTCCTCGTTTTTATGTTATTTGGGGTATTGCCATGCTTTTTATCGACACGGTAATTTTTAGTTCCTATTTAAGTCCCCGGGAAGTGATTTAGCGTATCACTTATAGTGTTGTGATTTTTATGGTTAGGAGCCTGTAATCCGCCGCGCAGATAGTTCCAGTCAGGTTGACCGGCACACCTGAATTCGGAATCCAGGTAAGATTAGTATAACAGTATGCATATGTAGATTACATGTTTAGTGTGCATGTAGGAAGCCTGTTAGATTACATTAGATATGTATGTTGGCTTCGAACCATCCAACTGTGTCACGTCGGTACAGGCTGGAGTATGACCAGCAGCCGGAGTATGACCGGTTCGACCGATTAGGCTGACACTGTATCACGTTGGTACAGGCTGGAGTATGACCAGCAGCCGGAGTATGACCGGTTCGACCGATCAGGCTGATACTTAGGTTGGTGGTTCCGTACTATTTGACGTATCACGTCGGTACAGGCGTGAGTATGACCAGCAGCCAGAGTATGACCGGTTCGACCGATCAGGCTCTGGTGCCAGTTGTTGGAAATTATTTTACCAGGATCTAGATTTACTAACAAGTATGTTGGATTAGCAACCTAATATGAATTCTAAAACAATGAAAATAAACACATATAAAGTTAGAAAACCTTACAGTGGGTGCAGCGGAATAATATGACTCCTTCCATTCAGATCTCTAGCCCTTGATTCCTTTCTGTAGCAGAGCATCACCAAGATCTGAACCTGGATCTTCTTTTCTCCTTCTTTGATGCAGAAATTCCATAGTCTTCCATACTATGATTGAGATACCACTTGATGTGTGTGGGCACTACTCATCTCACAAGGATTTCGAAATTTCTCTCTATTTTTCTCTCTCAATTTCGTGGCTTATCATCCATGCAAGAGAAGAGAACAAGGTTGCTTTATATAGGGAAAAGGGAGAGCACAACTTTCCAAATAAACAGTTTCCTTAATTACTGTGTAATCAATTAACTGTCTTATTTAGTGTGATCAACCACTTTCCTATTTTTGCTAGGCTTTGATTAGCAATTACATGGCAACTAAAATTGAAAATAATAATTGGGAAACACACAAAGAGGTGCCGGCCATAGGGTGATATGGGCCTCACTTGGATTTTGCAGTTTTCCCAATTTTATTTCAATTTCTCCAAAAATGTCATTTTTCCAATTCTAATCATTTAAATGCCAAAACTAATTATTTAATAACTAAAATAGATTATTAAATAATATTGTCATTTAAAATAATTATTAATTACACATACAAAGTCTCTTAATTAATAATTAAACCTAGAAACCCTTTTCTTTACGATTTCATCCTTAAACTGTGAGAATTCATAAAGTAGACATAGTCTAACTTTTAGAATTATAATTGATTAATTAAAATCAATTAACTGAGTCTTACAAGCAGTATGGCCTCAACTAGTATGGGGACCATGGGTCTATATAACCGAGCTTCCAATAAGTCGAACCGAATTTACCAAGTAAATTCCCTAACTTATTAATTCCTCATTGAATCCACACTTAGAACTTGGAATTGCACTCTCAGTCATATAGAAACGCTCTATATGTTCCACGATATAGACACGTCATTAGTTATCCATTGTTATAACCCTAATGTGATCAATGATCCTCTATATAGATGATTTACACTGTACAGGATTAAATTACCGTAACACCCTACAGTGTATTTTATCCTTAAAACACTTAACCCTGTATAAATGATATTTCACCTAAGTGAAATGAGATCTCCACCATTTATCTTCGTTTGGTTAAGCTCGAAGGAAATCATCCTTTACTTCTATTTGCTAAATAGAAGCTATAGATTCCATATTTATGTTAGCGCTCCCCCACTCAATTGTATTACCGTGTTCCCAAAATGTAAGTATCACCCTGACCCAAAAGTAGGCTTAACTAACAAATCAAAGAACACGAATAATACTCTTGAAATTGAGCCTAACCATATCAGGATTTCGATCATGTGATCTAGGATCAACAAGTGATATTGAATTGAATAGATATTTACGGTAAGTTTCAAAATCTAATTCAAAGTTCAATATCGGTCCATTCCAATGTATACTCCATACATCTGATACTGGTAAACTTTGCCAATGTCCTGGAAAGGACATAACACTTTTCCAAGGTGTAAGAATACCTATCGCTGATTATACCATGTCAGTCTAAATCCAGTGTTCTGACAAATCAGGGAATCAACTTTTGAACATACAATAAAGATTATATTCCACTGTGCTGACAACACTATAATCTTTAACCAACTCATATGTTCTGGACTTAAAATGAATACATACATTATATACATATAATCATAAAATAAATCATGTGAACCATGCAACATAAAAATGTTATTTCTGATCTTTATTAATAAGTAAATCTGATTATATGAAATGAGTTTTATTTAGGGCATAAAACCCAACAAACTCCCACTTGCACTAATATAAAACAAAAAGTGCATTTCAAATAATCATTAACACCTTGATATACCAATCAAGTGTAATAGTAGTAAACTCCTCGTAATGGGATCTGACAGGTTGAATTAAACACAACCTCTTCTCCACCATTACTCTTCCTTAGTCACAAAATCCTTGATAATGTGAAATTCCTCTCTATATGTCTACTCTTTTGGGATACTGGATTCTATACTTTTGGGCAACTACTCTTTGGTTATTCAGGAAGTAACCCTAGTAGTTAAGGCAAGTTGGAACACTGCCACAAATGTATAGAACTTTCCTTAGACTGAAAAAGTATCTTTCCTGCAACTTTTAACATTCAGTCTCTCTCTGGTAGACCAAGAGATTTCAGATAGGTTTTTACACTTCTCCAAAATCACTACTCCACCCCCAAAGTAATCACCATCTAATCAGCAGACTTTCTAGCACAAAGGCAAGTCTTGAAATCTGATGTGGTGTAGTCTAAGAGTTTAAAAAAAAAACACCCTTATTGACTAACACATAGTTCCTCTTCTTAATCTTAAGATTTACTTGATTGTCTTCCAATGTTTCTCTCCTGGATTAATCTGATACCTACTCATTACTCCCACTCAACAGCAGGTGTCTGGTCTACGGCATACTAAAGCATATCTGAGACCTCTTACTGTTGATTTAAGAAATTCTTTCATGGCTTTTATCTTCTCTGGAATAGTTGAGACTTTTCCTTAGATAAATAAAATCTATATCTAAGAAGTTGTGAAGCTTCTATAGATTTCCATTGGAAAGAAAATGCATCAGCATCTCATGCTTGCATTAGAGTAAGTAATTTCCAGGTATACCACAAGCCATAGGTTTAGATAAACTCAAACCTATAATACTAGGAACAGGAAGTTTTGGTAAGTCCATTGAATAGACTTATTAACGAAAATTTCCTTTCATGTCCTTGTAACAGAAAACTTTAGGTTACTCCATGTGAATAGATCAAACTATAGTTCTCTTGGCTTTTTTCTTAGTTTCTTATCTTGACAATCCATTACTTGTTTAAACTCACAATGGATTTTAATCACTAGTATCTTCCAAGTTATAAGAAGGTGAGTTCCTAGAAACTCTCCCACTACAACAAGGTACCGTGAACTATGTCAAAGAAAACTAAATGGTATAGACCTCTTCAGTTGTGTTAAGACAACAGAGGCAGTGGGATCATCTTGTAAAATAAGATGATAGAACACTTTTGGAATCAAGAAAAATTATCTCCTTTATTTGCTACTTTATTTTCAGACTTAGTCATTTTCTTAGAAAAAGTGGTATTTGTTTAAACAAACACTTTCTTGTCTAATGACTATGGGATGCTCCACCCCTAATCACTTAGAATAGCTAACAAACATGCAAACCAAGGTTAGCAGTTCTAGCTTTTCTTAAGACTTCGATTAGGTCATGTAATAACCAAAAATATTTTGTTATTATTTTCTACTATGTTATATGTATATTTATTTTATTATTATCATTAGTTAACTCGATGTGGAAATAGTTGATTGCTTAGAATAAGTTATGTGTTCCTTAAATAGTATTTTCTTAAATTATGAAAATTTTGTCATTTTGATAAATTAGACTTTTATAGATTATTGGCTTAGTCCATTAGGTGTTGGACTTATAGAATTAGGATGTAACATTACTGTTATTATCAGAAGTTAGTATTAAGTAAATATTAAAGATAGTAGCATATCACTCTAAATTGTAAGAGAGTAGTCATAGTAGTAGTACTAAGGTCGTTCAATGACATATATATGGGATTGGGTTGGTCTCAATATTTCCAATGATATTTCATGAGGAATAATATTTAATTACATAAAGTGTGCATGCTAGTCTATACCTAAAGCAATATATCACTTAAAGTAAGTTTCATAGGTATATATGTTATGAACGCAATTCAAATTTTGAAATTTGAATTTTGGGAACGTCTAGTACTAAGAAATGGACTTAGTAGATATAGAAGTTTGATGAAACTAGTTATAGCTAGAATTTGTTGGAGAATTTGTAGTGATTAATATTTATTAAGTGATAAATAAATATATACATGTATATTATGCATTTGATTGAACATGCACGTGTGGCATGTAGATATACTTACTAAGTGTAAATTTTACTAGGGATTATAAACTTTATTCTTGGACTTGAAAAGAGGAATTAGTGGAGAG
Source organism: Cannabis sativa (assembly GCF_029168945.1). Taxonomy (NCBI): domain Eukaryota; kingdom Viridiplantae; phylum Streptophyta; class Magnoliopsida; order Rosales; family Cannabaceae; genus Cannabis; species Cannabis sativa. The sequence goes on from NC_083607.1 coordinate 23,280,079, forward strand.
TATTGTTGTAGAGAGAATAGCGGAAGTTGTTTGTACCTGGGATAGCACTAGAGGGATATTCAAAATTTAAAACTTAGTTAAGAAGGAGTGATAAGAAGTTTATGTGGCAGCTTTGGAGAATATATCTCATAGAATCAACAAAGAAATATACTTGTTATTGATTGTACGACTCAAGGGAGAGTCTCTGTAGTGGATGTGTGACCGAGTAGTGTGGTAAAGATAAGAGCTTGATCATTTATTTAAATATTTTTAAATATTAATTAGAGTTAGTAGAGTTATGGCATTGGTTAACTCTAAAGTCTATAAATAGAGAGTGTAAGTTCATTTTTTTTATTGACTCACACTCACCAATTACTCCCTCTTTCTCTCTCGTAGCCATCTTCTCCCATTCCAATTTATCTCTTTGTTTTCATCAAGAGCCAAGCACCAATATCACCATTAAACTCTCATAGTTTTCTTTTTATTTCATTCACAGCCAATGCTTCAAACTTCCATTCATACCACCTTACACAACCATACAATACCATACACCACTTTTAATTTCAAAATCACCATCATCTTCTTATAATTATCATATAGCCACAGCACCATAATTTTTGTTATTTAGCCAAAACACATGAACCTCACCATTGCTACCAATTGTTCATCAAGTTATAGAGTTCTAAACTTAGGGTCGCAATTAGTTGGTGTTTTCATTTCCAAAAATTAAGGTATGATATGTTATTTTGAGAATTTATTTATAGTATAACTGGGTTAAGTTTTATTGCCATTTTTGTGTTTCTAATCTTAATATTTGGAAACTAAGGTTTACGTGGTATGTATACAAGGCTTTGGTTCTACATATAATTTTCGCAATCAAGCTAGGATCTCCACATTCGAGGTAAGGAAATTAAGTAGAAAAACATAAGTTTTCTGTATGTAATAACATTCATAGGAAGAGCGGGAATAGTAAAAGAGAAGTTAACTAAGGTCTTCTGCCTGACTCTTTATTGTTTGTTATTTAATGTACTGTATAATATATATTTAAATAATATGTTTATAAGATTCATGTTATTTATGTATGTTTACAGTATTAGAGCATGGCCATTGCTAAAGGTATATATTTAAATAATATGTTTATAAGATTCATGTTATTTAAGTATGTATGTAAATAGTGTGTTTATAAGATTCACATTATTTAACCTAGTTATGTTGTTTGGATAATGGACGGTACAATGGATTCGCATTATTTAAACAATGATATGATTATGATATGATTATGATATAGTAATGATATGATTAGTATGTAGTTATGATATGGTTATGATATGATTATGACTTAATTATGATAGAATTTATGATATGCTATTTAAATAATGTATAGTAGTTAAACATTATTTAAATTAGATTTATTATAGATTATGTGACATGGTTTGACTGAGAAGATAATGGTTAAATACTTGACTGTTGGGTCTATATGGCAGATAGGGGGCCATCTAGTAGTGGGTACGATTTTACTGAACCCAGCCCTCCGCCATTTAGTCTAATAGTGCGAGTTTATTTGCCAAAGTCGAACTCCGGCATAACAATTATTATGTGACTTAGCTTAGAAACTAGTGATTAGTTAATAGTGATAAGATTAAGCTTATATGTATTGCTATTTGTCTAAATATGTGCATCTAAGTTTTAGTTATATGTTTTTCTTTTATTTTATTTGACTACGTGACAAACATTTCCTTACTGAGTTTAGTAGCTCACCCTTATCAACTTACCATGTGCAGATTAAGGTTCTAAAACTTAGAGAGCCGGTGGCAAGTGAGACCTTGGAGGCTTGTGTGTGTACTCGCTGAGGACCATATAACTGAGGGTGGTCTAGGGCACGCTCCAATTATTTTATTTAGTGTTATTAAATTAATGTCGCACTTATTTTTATTTATTAATTATTATGTCTTTTAAGTCCAAACTGAGCTCAAATATGAAATATTTTATATTTATAAATAAAAGCGACATTATAGATTTTCCGCATTTTAACGCTTGTAACTAAATTAGTAATTTATGAAAAGTACGGGCGTTACAGGTCATCCATGAATCTAGTAATGGTTTACATTAAGTATACAACCATTGCATCATTCTGAAATTTTATTACCATAGAAGGATTTAGGCAACGACTAGTAACTAATCATCAATATGCAACTCGAATTTCTGGGGAGGTAAGTTTGGATATAATTCAAAAGTCAAATTAATGATCTTTGAACTGCATATCTACTACCTTTTTCTCCACCCCTATCAGTTCGCAAGATCTTTAACCACTTACCTTCACCATTGCTAGAAATTCATGAAATTTTTCAAACATTTCAAATTTCTTTTGCATAAGGTAAAATCTAGAGTGATCGTTTTAAGAATACAACGAAAACTCATATCCACCCCTGAATATACATCCATCTGCGAATGAGATGAAATTACTTTCAGTTGATATAGGCATATTAACTCTTTGCAGAGAATGATCTTGTCAAAACCACTATGAACAAGATACAAATGCCATAGATTTATAAAATGTGGTTGTATCTTTTGATGACTTACTTTAGTTACATCAAAGAGTTCTTAGAATAGTGCAAGTGGATTCTGGTCACAGAATACTAAACTCATACAGTTTGAATCCATTGAAAGAAAATGGTTATGAAACACCTGTGAAAGTGTAACTGTATAATTAGTAACTCTTTCTTAGACCACCACTACTAATCTAACTTTATGATTTGCCTATACAAGTAGGAGATATCTAAGATTGAGGATTTATATCATTTTGGGATAGAATTCTGGGAATATAATCATATGCGTCATATAATTTCTTAAGAGAAAATAAGACTTTATATGATTTATAGACCATTCATCCAATGATATGTCATTAAGCTAATTCGAAATGAATAAGCTAAGAGGAATTAGGATAATTTCGTTTTAAATAAGAATCCAACGATGCTCCGATTAGCGAGAGTCAAAGTAATCTTATTTATACAATCTTCTTGTTTCATATTGTAAAACACTAGTCTGAGGTGTCATCAATTGATGAACAGCTAGATGTTGCATTTACAATATTTATCTTTCGAGATCTAACACTATTATGTTAGTCTAATGGTGAAAATCCATTAGGGATTCATCTCATTAGAAAAACAAATCAAGTTAGATCAACAATGAAGATTCGAAATTAAACTACAATTTAATAACAGAAAATAACATGGTTCAATACAAATTCATACACAATTCAGAAATTATGAAGCACATAGCAAGTAGGAATGACAAGTGAAAATACTAAAACATACAATCCTAAATAATTTCCAAGGTTTTCAACAAACAGATATCAGTGTCCCGTTTAGGCGAGAGTCAAAGCTATCATTCATTGAATAAAGTTGTCAGCTCATCTAAAATGTCAAACATTCTAGCAACCTTTTATTCGATCAAGATGTGAATCCGCGTTGTCCCGTTTAGGCGAGAGTCAAGGCCATTCTATCTTATGAGCTTCCACCATTGTTTCATATTCTTGCAAGTCTTATATAGTCGCCACCATTAGGGTGGTCATAAACTATATAAAAAACTTACAAGATTACTTATCTTTCGAGATTAAACGGTGCTAACTTGCTAATGAACGTTCCTCCATTAGGGAGGATTACTCACTAAAACAATAGCTATGTAAAACCAACAATGGAGATCGAATATTCTTATAATAATAAAGCTCATTATTTAATGAAGGGTTGTATTTTCTTCTAATATTTATTTTAATCCATTTATTTTAAATATATATTTATTTAATTAAAATTTCCAATTTAGAATGAAAAATTCCAAATATAAATTTTAATTTTAATATTTATAAATTATACTTAGATAGATAAATAACGTGAATTATTTCCATCTTAGTAATAATTTCCATAAATATTTAGAAAATTATTCAATTTAAGTTGTTTCAAAATTAATTTGAATTAATTTACAACTCAAATTTAATTTTCTATAAATATATATTGCATTTCGAAAATGCTTTAAAATAAAATAAAAATAAATCCTGGAAAATTACTCTAATGTTATGTTGGCCCAAAATTAATAAAAATTAATTTTCAACAAAAAAATATAATTTTCCCATTTAATTAAATATCTAAGAAAAATTTCAAATATTTAAGTATCATGATTAAAAATCAACTTAAATATTAATTTTCTATTTAATTAAATACACTAGAAAAATACTTCAAGCAAAACAGATAATATCTATCTAGACTTTCATAGACTAATTAATCCAATTTCTAATTATAATATATTTTAGTTCATTTATTTTAATTAATCATTAAATGAAAAAATCAATGATTTAAGTTGGTCCAAAATTAAATAAATAATTTTCAACTTTAAACTATTTTTCAAATAAAATTCGAAATTTCTACATTAAAGAAATGTAATTTCGAAATTTTGGGAAATGATTAAAAAAATAAAATAAAATGTATTCTGAAAATTATTCAAACTGAAGTTATTCTGAATAAAAATTCCAAACTTAAGATAATTTTCAACTTTAATTAAATAACATGAAAATAAAAATATTAAAGTATCATGATGAAAATCAACTTAGATATTGAAATTTTCAATTTAATTAAATGTATTAAATTCAAGAAACAAATAATTAAGTAAAGAGGAAACTTAATTATTAATTCTAGTTTAATACTAGGAAAATATTCTAAATTTAGATTGTACCAAAATTAATTAGGAAACAATTAATTTCACAATCTATGATATTTTCCTATTTAATATTAGAAATAATAACTAGTACTAGAAATAGCTATCTAGAATATATCATTGACTAAGTGTTTTTCTAAAATTAACTTTAAAATATTACAATGAAAAATAAATTTCATATATTTTAAAAGTTAATTATGTTGCTAATTCAATTTTAATTAGGTTAGACTAATATAATTAACCTAATACAATTATTTAAATAAGGCAAATGGACCTTCACAATTGGGGTAGTTCATGTGAGGGGGAGCTGGGTTCAGTATGTCGTACCCACTTCTATGGCCCCCAACTCTCACACAAGGCCCAAAAGAGAGGAATTTAACCTTAAAATAAACAATTGTTATTCATAGAATAAGCCCAAATCTAATTGGGCCTAAATAAATTTCCTTATGTCAAAATTTATTTTAGCAACCTAGTCCATTTACTTAGTAAAAACTTAAATGGGCTCCCTATATGCATCTAAGCCCAATTGCAAACATATAGGCTCACACAGGTCAAATGATTTGGATGGACCCTATCATGTTACTAGGTTTACACAGATGAAAGAAGTACAAAATTTACCTGTTACAAATTATTTATAAGATCTATCGTCAATTGGACTATGATTAAAATCAGATCATAGGATCTGTCAACAAGTTAATCATAGCAATTTAGATCAGATAAATAATAGGTTTGTTAAAATTTTTTGAATAAACAATATAAATTAACAAATATTGTCCATGTAACAGATGTGAAAACAAGATATTAATATAATTAAATTATTATTCTTAAACTAACCAAATAAAGGAAACTAATTTTAAAATATCTAGGTTTATTTGAATCAAATAAAATTAAATATCTAATAAGATCAATGATTTGAAAGGAAAGAATCTTCAATATCACTTTCAGATCTTATAATTTAATAAAATAAACTAATTTTAAAATAGATTTGGTTAGATAATTTTATTTTAGGAATAAAATAATAAATAATAATTACCATAATTATATGTCAAAATATCTCAAATTAAGCAATATTCAAATCTCTACAAAAATATCTATGTTATTTAAATATTTAAGATATGATTTATAAATTTCTAATAAGGAAAAAAATGATATATATAGAAAAAATATCATTTTTATACTTATAATTTATAAATAATTAAATATTTAACAAAATAACAAATTTTTGAATTTGAAAAACATTATGGTAAGTATATCTATAAAAATATCTATGTTAATTTCAAATTTATTAATTATTTAATTTGTCATATAAGATAATTTTAATATAATATTTTAAATAAAAAGACAAAGCTATCTTTTAATTTAAAATATCTTAAATATCAAAATATCCAATCTTATAATTAAATAACAACTAATATTAAAGAAGTTAACAAATTTTTAAAACTGACCATAATAGGAAATATTTAAAAATTGGAAACAATCCAAAATAGAAATATTTAAAATTGGAAAGAATTCCAAATTGAAAATATTTAAAATTGGAAACATTTCAATTTAGAAATATTTAAAATTGGAAAAATGAATTTTGGGAAACAATCCCTTGGAAAAATTGGATTTTTGGGAAAAAACTCAAAAAATCGCAATTTTTGGGAAACTGCCATTAGCTGCCCAGTAGGCTGCAACTGCAGCCTAGGAGGGGCTGCTAGCAGCCCATACGCGCGCGGAAGGAGGAGCATTGGGCGAGAAACCTCGGCGGGAGCAGGGTCCCATGTGCGGCAGACCTCGGCGTCTGCAGGGTGCACGCCCAGGTTCACGCGCGCTCGGATCGAAGCATCTGGTGCATTCGTGCACCTAGCTTTGACAACCAAGAAACCCGATTTTCTAAAATTCATACCTTTTTCAATTTTTATCGGAATCGAGTTCCGTAAAAAACAAAATTGCTTAATTTTTCACAAGGAATCCAAATAAAATATTTTCAAAAATTGAAAAAATATTTTTCATGGAAAAAGTTCGTACAACACATACATTCATCACATAAACACATAAACCAACATGAAACCATCCAAATCAACACAGAAACATGCAATCATCGTTTTAATTCATATTACATGAAAGTAAATCATTACCATGGCTCTGGTGCCAGTTGTTGGAAATTATTTTACCAGGATCTAGATTTACTAACAAGTATGTTGGATTAACAACCTAATATGAATTCTAAAACAATGAAAATAAACACATATAAAGTTAGAAAACCTTACAGTGGGTGCAGCGGAATAATATGACTCCTTCCGTTCAGATCTCTAGCCCTTGATTCCTTTCTGTAGCAGAGCATCACCAAGATCTGAACCTGGATCTTCTTTTCTCCTTCTTTGATGCAGAAATTCCATAGTCTTACATACTATGATTGAGGTACCACTTGATGTGTGTGGGCACTACTCATCTCACAAGGATTTTGAAATTTTCTCTCTTTTTCTCTCTTGAATTTCGTGGTCTTATGCATCATACAAGAGAAGAGAACAAGGTTGCTTTATATAGGGAAAAGGGAGAGCACAACTTTCCAAATAAGCAGTTTCCTTAATTACTGTGTAATCAATTAACTGCCTTATTTAGTGTGATCAACCACTTTCCTATTTTTGCTAGGCTTTGATTAGCAATTACATGGCAACTAAAATTGAAAATAATAATTGGGAAACACACAAAGAGGTGCCGGCCATAGGGTGATATGGGCCTCACTTAGATTTTGCAGTTTTCCCAATTTTATTTCAATTTCTCCAAAAATGCCATTTTTTCAATTCTAATCATTTAAATGCCAAAACTAATTATTTAATAACTAAAATAGATTATTAAATAATATTGTCATTTAAATAATTATTAATTACACATACAAAGTCTCTTAATTAATAATTAAACCTAGAAACCCTTTTCTTTACGATTTCATCCTTAAACTGTGAGAATTCATAAAGTAGACATAGTCTAACTTTTAGAATTATAATTGATTAATTAAAATCAATTAACTGAGTCTTACAAGCAGTATGGCCTCAACTAGTATGGGGACCATGGGTCTATATAACCGAGCTTCCAATAAGTCGAACCGAATTTACCAAGTAAATTCCCTAACTTATTAATTCCTCATTGAATCCACACTTAGAACTTGGAATTGCACTCTCAGTCATATAGAAACGCTCTATATGTTCCACGATATAGACACGTCATTAGTTATCCATTGTTATAACCCTAATGTGATCAATGATCCTCTATATAGATGATTTACACTGTACAGGATTAAATTACCGTAACACCCTACAGTGTATTTTATCCTTAAAACACTTAACCCTGTATAAATGATATTTCACCTAAGTGAAATGAGATCTCCACCATTTATCTTCGTTTGGTTAAGCTCGAAGGAAATCATCCTTTACTTCTATTTGCTAAATAGAAGCTATAGATTCCATATTTATGTTAGCGCTCCCCCACTCAATTGTATTACCGTGTTCCCAAAATGTAAGTATCACCCTGACCCAAAAGTAGGCTTAACTAACAAATCAAAGAACACGAATAATACTCTTGAAATTGAGCCTAACCATATCAGGATTTCGATCATGTGATCTAGGATCAACAAGTGATATTGAATTGAATAGATATTTACGGTAAGTTTCAAAATCTAATTCAAAGTTCAATATCGGTCCATTCCAATGTATACTCCATACATCCGATACTGGTAAACTTTGCCAATGTCCTGGAAAGGACATAACACTTTTCCAAGGTGTAAGAATACCTATCGCTGATTATACCATGTCAGTCTAAATCCAGTATTCTGACAAATCAGGGAATCAACTTTTTAACATACAATAAAGATTATATTCCACTGTGCTGACAACACTATAATCTTTAACCAACTCATATGTTCTGGACTTAAAATGAATTCATACATTATATACATATAATCATGAAATAAATCATGTGAACCATGCAACATAAAAATGTTATTTCTGATCTTTATTAATAAGTAAATCTGATTATATGAAATGAGTTTTATTTAGGGCATAAAACCCAACATATCCGGCCTAGTGTGTCACCCTGGGGAGCCCCGGTTTTATTCGTCAAGAAGAAAGATGGAACTATGAGGATGTGTATCAATTACAGAGAGTTGAACAAGCTGACAGTGAAGAATAAATATCCATTACCTAGGATCGATGATTTGTTCGATCAGCTTCAAGGGAAGACAGTCTTTTCTAAGATTGATCTCCGTTCGGGTTATCATCAGTTGAGAATCCGAGAGGAGGACATTCCGAAGACGGCTCTCCGCACTAGGTATGGACATTATGAATTCCTGGTTATGTCGTTCGGACTAACCAATGCTCCTGCAGCATTCATGGATTTGATGAATAGAGTATTCAAGGATTTCCTCGATATCTGTGTGATTGTATTTATCGACGACATCCTCGTGTACTCTTAATCAGAAGAGGAGCATGAATTACATCTCCAGATGGTACTGCAACGGCTTCGGGAGCTTTATGCCAAGTTCAAGAAATGCGAATTTTGGCTATCTCAGGTGCCCTTCCTAGGGCACATTGTGAGCAAAGATGGGATCAAGGTGGATCCCGCGAAGATCGAATCCGTCAGGGATTGGCCGAGACCGAAGACAGTGACAGAGATTAGAAGCTTCTTGGGTTTAGCTGGGTACTACCGTAGGTTCGTGGAAGGGTTTTCAAAAATTTCAATGCCCCTAACTGAACTCACAAAGAAGAATCAGCGGTTTGTCTGGTCAGACAAGTGTGAAGCTAGTTTTCAGGAGCTGAAGCAAAGGTTGGTTACCGCTCCAGTGCTAGCTTTGCCTTCAGACAACGAGAAATTTGTTGTTTATTGCGATGCATCCAGACAGGGTCTAGGGTGTGTGTTGATGCAAGCCGATCGGGTCATCGCTTATGCCTCCCGTCAGTTAAAGGATTACAAACAGCGATACCCGACTCATGATCTAGAGTTGGCCGCGGTGGTTTTTGCATTGAAGATTTGGCGGCATTACCTTTACGGAGAAAGGTGTGAAATCTATACCGACCATAAAAGTCTCAAGTATTTCTTTACTCAGAAAAATTTGAACGTGAGACAGAGACGTTGGTTGGAATTAGTGAAAGATTACGACTGTGAGATTCTCTATCACCCTGGGAAGGCCAATGTGGTGGCCGATGCCCTGAGCAGAAAGGGTCCCGATTAAGTAACTAGTATAGTTTAGATCTCGCCTCAGCTAGCAGAGGATATGGTTAGATCCAGCATTGAGTTTGTGGTAGGTCAGCTTCACAACTTAACGCTGCAATCTGATCTATTGGAAAGAATTAAAGCCTCTCAGATGACAGATCCAGAGTTAATGAAGATCAGAGATGAGGTTTTGGCTGGTCAAGCCAGGGACTTTTCAGTGTCACACAACGGGATGCTTCTGTATAAAGCTAGGGTTTGTGTTCCGAATAGTGTGGAACTCAGGAATGAGATCTTTGAGGAGGCTCATTCTACCCCGTATTCTCTGCATCCCGGCACCACTAAAATGTACCAAGATCTTAAACCGTACTTTTGGTGGAGCGGTATGAAGAAGAATTTGGTAGAATTCATATCCAGATGCCTCACTTGTCAGCAGATTAAGGTTGAACATCAAAGACCAGCAGGGTTGTTGCAGCCTCTAACCCTACCTGAATGGAAGCGGGAAGATATCACGATGGATTTCGTGGTCGGGTTACCTAGAACCACGGGTTTGTTTGATTCCATCTGGGTAGTGGTGGATCGATTCACGAAATCTGCTCATTTTCTACCTGTTAGAACAACATTTACAATGGATCAGTTGGCAGAATTGTATGTCAGAGAGATTGTAAGACTTCACGGGGTACCGAAGTCTATAGTTTCGGATAGGGATCCGAAGTTCACCTCCAAGTTTTGACAGAGTTTGCAACGAGCAATGGGTACAAAACTGAAATTTAGTACAGCATTCCATCCTCAGACAGATGGTCAGTCCGAAAGGACAATTCAGATATTGGAGGACATGTTACGAGCCTGCGTTATGGATTTTGAAGGCTCTTGGAATAAATATCTACCGTTGATAGAATTTTCTTACAACAACAGTTATCAGAGTACGATAGGGATGGCTCCCTATGAACTGTTATACGGTAGGAAGTGTAGATCTCCCATCCATTGGGATGAGACAGGGGAGAGAAGTACTTAGGTCCAGAGTCAGTGCAGTGGACCAATGAGGCAATAGAAAAGATAAAAGCTAGAATGCTTGCCTCACAGAGTAGACAGAAAAGTTACGCAGATCCGAAATGCAGAGATGCTGAGTTCCAAGTAGTGGACCATGTGTTTTTACGAGTGTCTCCAATGAAGGGGATCATACGTTTCGGGAAAAGAGGCAAGTTATGCCCTAGATTTACAGGACCTTTCGAGATTCTCGAGAAGATAGGTCAAGTGGCATACCGGTTAGCATTGCCTCCAGCTTTATCAGCAGTTCACAACGTATTCCATGTCTCGATGTTGAAAAAATACGTTTCAGATCCCTCTCACATACTCAGTTATGAGAGCCTAGAATTGCAGCCAGATATGTCTTACGAAGAACAGCCAGTGCAGATCCTGGATAGAAAGGATAAAGTCCTTCGGAATAAGACCATAGCATTGGTCAAAGTTCTCTGGAGAAACAACAAGGTGGAGGAAGCCACCTGGGAGCTAGAGTCAGATATGAGAACTCAATATCCAGAGTTATTCAGGTTAGATTTCGGGGCGAAATCCTTTTAAGGGGGGAATAGTTGTAAAGAACGCTTAGTTTAATTTGGAAATTAGCAGTTAATCATGATTAATTATGAAATTATTTATAGCTATTTAAATAATTATTTATACTGTTATTTTTGAATTCACAGATGCATTTTTTATGTCATTTAGTAGTTTTCATAATTTTGCATTTCCGGTGCCCGGTATTTTGGAACTCGGTGTTTGGCTCAGTAAAATCACAACTTAGTATGTTAGTAGTTTGGGACGGTTTATTAGACATTGGGAATGTTGGGAATGGCCGGGAATTTAGAATTTCCCAAAAATACCCTTTTAGTGTTATTTATGTGATTTTAGGGTGAAGGGGCAAAATGGTTATTTTGCCCCATTGTTAGTTTGTCTTTTTGTGACTTATTAATTGGATTTTATGTGTTTAATAATACTTTATGTTGGCTGAAATAAGTGGGTTAGGTGGCATTTCTTTCATTTTACAAAACTTAGAAAAAATTACAAAATTTCAAAAGAGAAAAGCTCTCTCTTTTCCTCTCTCTATTCGGCCATTTGAGCAGCAAGGAAAAGAGGATTTCCTCTTGAATTTCAAGCTGGTTTTTGGATAGATTTTAACCTCTTGTTGTTGGTATGTTTTCTCTAGCTTCCCTTTTAAGTTTTTCTTGAAATTTTGATGGAAAAGATGAGTAATGCATGGTTGATTTTGATGATGTTGCTACTGTTAATTGTTGTTGTTGTTTCCATGTTTAAAATGTTGATTTAAGTATGTTTAATTAGGTTGAATTGCATGCTAGTTATTCTTGCTCTAGTTGGATAGATTTCTTGTTAAAAAGCTTGAGTTTTCAAAGTGAATTTGTGTGAATTGTTGCTGTAGTTGTTGCATGAGTTAGGTTTTAGTTTCTGCAGTTTTTATATGCTTGAATATGAGTTTGAATCATGGTTTGGATGCATGTTAGTGGATATTAACCAAGTTTGAGTTTTGGAACTCAAAGCTTGGGCTTTAATGGCACTTATTGTTTATGTGCATTTTGGGTGAATTTGATGCTTTAGAAATGTTCTAGGGGATATATAGAACAGGTCTGGAAGGTTTTGTATGATTTGGAGTTGATTTGAATGAGTTATGAAATTTTGAAGTTCTGCCTGCGAGGAACCGGAATTCCGGTTGTGCATCCGGAATTCCGGATGGGTTTCAAAAATTCCCAGAACCGGAATTCCGTTTGGGCAACCGGTCTACTGGTTGGGGAAAATTCAGAAACCCTAGTTTTCCTCGTTTTTATGTTATTTGGGGTATTGCCATGCTTTTTATCGATAGGGTAATTTTTAGTTTCTAGTTTAAGTCCCCGGGAAGTGATTTAGTGTAACACTTATAGTGTTGTGATTTTTATGGTTAGGAGCCTGTAATCCGCCGCGCAGATAGTTCCAGTCAGGTTGACCGGCACACCTGAATTCAGAATCCAAGTAAGATTAGTATAACAGTATGCATATGTAGATTACATGTTTAGCGTGCACGTAGGAAGCCTGTTAGATTACATTAGATAAGTATGTTGGCTTCGAACCATCCAACTGTGTCACGTCTGTACAGGCTGGAGTATGACCAGCAGCCGGAGTATGACCGGTTCGACCGATTAGGCTGACACTGTATCACGTCGGTACAGGCTGGAGTATGACCAGCAGCCGGAGTATGACCGGTTCGACCGATCAGCCGATATCGTAACACGTCGGACAGTTGGAGTATGACCAAGAATGAGTATGACCGGTTCGACCGATCAGGCTGTTACTTGTCAATAGTACCGTCCCTATGAACCTTCAGAACTCAGTATCGTGTTGGACACGGCAGTTAGGGGGACTCGGTATCGTGTTGGACAAGGCAGTTAGGGTTATGATCAGGGGTATTGGCGTCTGATCATGACCGGGATTTATGTATGAGTATTATTATGCTTTTCTTACTGAGTCTGTCGACTCACAGTGCTATGTTTATGTGTAGGTAAAGGCAAGGCTAGATCTGATGGACCGTGAACGAGCCTATGAAGATTGTACATGTCGGGGCGGTTAGGCCTGGAGCGTACGATCATTGGGACAGCGAGGCTATTTTTGTAACTAGTCGCTAGGCGACAAATATTTTGTCTAAACAGTAAACTTTTGTAAATGATTTTGTAATCGGGATCCCGAGTCTTTTGTATAAATATTTTACAAGTTTAATTAAAAAGCAAAAATTTTAATTAATCACGTTTTCCATAAACCTCGTTGATTAGCAACGAGCTGCACATCATGTTTAAAAATCACGTAATACGCCTATGCTAGTTAGGGTGTTACAATAATAGTTCAATTAAGTGGGAGCACTAAACATAGAAATGGAATCTAAAGCTTCTACAAGTATTTAGAAGTGAAACGATGATTTCCTTCGAGCTTGGCTGAATAGAGATAAATGATTGAGATCTCATTTCAGTAATTATATTAATTTACCGAAATATCATTTATAGATAGCTAAGTATTTTAAGGATAAAATACATTGAAGGGTAGAACAGTAAATTTATCCTATTTAATATAGATCATCTATAGAGGATCTTTAACTATTAGGATTGTAACAATGGATAATCATAACGTATCTATATCGTGGTACATATAGATCATTCTATATAACTGAGAGTGCTATTCAATTCTAAATCTATAGTGGCGCAAGACGAAATTAATAAGTTGAGAATTCACTTGGTGAATTCTAGATCTACTTATTGAAAGCTCAGTTATATAGGCCCACGGTCCCCTCACTTGTTGTGATAAAACTGCTTGTAGACTCAGTTAATTGATTTTAATTAATAAATTATAATTCTAAAATTAGACTATGTCTTATTTATGAATTTTCACTAACAAGGGCTTAATTGTGAAGAAAATAGGTTTTAATTGGGGTCAATTTTTTAATTAAGAGACTTTGTATGGTCTAATTAATAAATTACATAAATGACAACTTTATTTAGTAATTAATTATAATTATTAAATAAATAGTTTTTGCATTTATAGGATTGAATTGGAAAAATATGGTATTATTGAAAATAGAAATAAGTGGTTGTAATAAAGTGGCAAAAATCTAAGTAGAAATTGGTTCACTTTAGTGTACGACCATAACTGTATTTTTACCCAATATTTTATTCTTTTTTAATCCATATAATTCAACCATAAGGCCTAGTTGAAACACTATGAAAGGAACATGATACTCTCACTCATCCAACTATTGCAAACTTGACTATTCAACCAGCCTAGATGAGAGAGTTCCTTCCTTGGTGATTTCAGCCTCCTTCATTATTTTTCACCATATTCGTACCTTGAGTGAATGAGTGCCGTGCCCACACATAGCAAGTCAAATACTCAATCCTTGTGAGTAAGACGGTGGTAACCAAGCCCGAAGGAGAGAAAGAAATCCAAGTTTAAATCTTGATAATGCTCTGCTATAGAAAGGAATTAAGGGCTAGAGATCTTGAACGGAAGGAGTCATTATATTGCGCTGCAATCAATGTAAGGTTTTCTCAAACCCTTATGTGTTTATTTCATTGTTTTAGAGAATTAATATTTGAGATTTTAATTCAACATATTTGTTAGTACTAATAACTAAAATATTGACTATTATTTTATAGTACTTAGTTTTAGTAATATTGATGTGAAATTAGTTGATTGCTTAGAATATATTATTTTTATTGTATTTTCTTAAGTTATGAAAATTATCTAATTTTGATAAATTAGATTTTCAAATATTATTGTGGGATTTGGGCATAATTCATTTTACAATTTGGTTTAGGAGAAAATATGAATGTTATTATTATTACGAGATAATTATTTATTTTTAATTATTATTAGGATGGAGTAATATAATATAATATAAATGATACTTAATGTTAGAGTAAGCTTGGATGTATTAGATATGTAAAATTATAGAGCGTTATTTGATTCAAATAAAGAGAAGCAATAAAGGTACTAGGGGTATACCAAGTCATATAAGAAGCTAACATGAAAATAGTGAAGTTAGTGGCTTAGTTATAGTAATGTGGAAAGGTAAGGCTTGGTATACGTGGGAGCTATGGAGGGTTATGCTCCCATTAGTCAACAACAAATACTCAATCTTTATATCAATGAAGTTCAATAGGAACCTTTCATACGTGTAGGAGTGCATGGAACTATCTAGAAGCAAGAAATTCAAAATTCTCAACAATCAACAAAGTAGAGATTAAATGATAGAAATATTGGTTCACTTTTTAAGGAAATCAATTAATTGCCTAAACTATGTTATCAAAGTTGTAAGGTGAATGTAATAGCTTAAATCTTATATTCTTTTAAATTCAGCATCTTTTCAAATTTAGATTTGAATTTATAAACATGTGTTTGTGGAAAAGCAATTACAGGTGGCCAACCAAGCTAGTTAGAGTAGAGTTTTTATGAGTTTTAAACAATTTAAAAATATAAAATAAAATCGTGGAGAGAATAAATGAAGGAGGTTATAGGATTTTGAAAGGTCAAAGGGTGAGGTTCAGTTGAACTTTGGCCTATAAATAGATGAGTTTAGGATCATTAGTGGTTCACCCTTAAGGTAAAGAACCTCCTGACAATTGTCAGATTAGTGATATCTCCAATTATATTTCATGTTTTCATCTCCTTTGATAATACGTACACTATCTTAGCCACAATATTCATATCACCACCATTGTCCTCTCCTATACATTTGTATCAGTATCACCAAACAAAATAATCCTCCTTTCATATATCTATTCTATATAAAGTGTGCCTATATAACTGAATTCTTAGTTTATGAGACTTTTTATTTATATTTAATAAAATAATAAAATATTATGTATATATAATAAAATAATAAAATAAAAATAAAACAAACAAGTAAGTTTTGATTATATAATATTCAAATAGATATTTATTATATAATGTGGTTTTCACGATGTGGATCGAGTTGACGTAGTTCAACAGCCAGATCGACATTTGAAACTAAGGATAAGATTCGGTGAGCTACAGAGGCAGAGGGAATACCATACACTTGTGTTGTCGAACTATTTTGCTGGTTATTTTCTTCTTTATCTCGCCCAGGTTGGTGCCTCTGCTCCGCCAGAGAATAGATTTAGAATTTTATTGTTCTTCTTATTTTGTTGCAATGTATTAAGTAATTGTTGGGATACGGTCCATAACTATAGAAATACCATCTTCAGCTATAGTAGTAAAACAACAACGAAACCAGCCTGGCTCTATATATGTAGTGACCAACTGACCCAGCAGTTAAATTGATCTTTCAGAAACATTCAACTCCTGATCCCATAACTTAAGTTTCACATTTCTCAATCTATGATAGAATTAACCCAAACGGTAGAAATTGCACAACGTATATTTTCCGCAATTCCCAGTTGCTCCATACTTTTGTTTACTTATAAATTACATTTGACATACATTTTTTCACTTGGAAGAAAAATCATTAATGGACTTCTAAGTATTTAGATTCCAGAATCCATTTACCGGAAATTACATTTATTTTCATGTTTGGTGATTAATTTTGGAAAAGAAATATGAGTTAAGATATCATTATAGAGCTTAGAGTTTTCATATAAAGTTATATATATATATATTTTTTTTTATATATATATATATATTAGAAAAACAAACAACAACCAAGTTAAACAAACAAATACATATCACACTATAAAGGAAATTCACTATATTCTAAGATGGAAAACAAACAAGTTTTCTAAAGTAGCCGTATACATAATGATATCTATAGTATGTGTGGGTAATATATTAATGCAAATAGAAAAATAAGTTACTATAATTAATAGAAGTCATTAGAAAATAGAAAAGAGATAGCTATAATAACAAATAAGGAAAGAAGAGTAAGAGGTTGAGGATGTGAAGAAGAAGATGAACAATAATTGAAACCAAACCAAGTATCACTTGGTATAAAGGTGTTGTAGTAAAACATAACAACCTTTGAATTATAGCCATAGATCTTCAAACTCTCGGGCTTCCATCCATCTGGACCAGTTCTGTACAAATATACATAACATATTTGGTACGCACATGGTACACCGTTCACTTGAAATGAATCAGAAGAACACCTCTTGAATGTTTTTGTTGCTGGGTCGTCTAATCTAGCTGCATAAATCTGACCAATTTCAAAAACATCATTATTAATTTATTATTCATCATAAATATTATACAAAATAAATAAATAAATAAAGCAATTAAAAAATGAGAAAGAAAAAGACGAACCTGATTACCATAGGCATCCCCAAATGCAATACGTCCCTTGTATATTTAGCTGAGGAACAGCTTGTAGTTATTATTGAAGATGGTATACATTCAATAATATCACTAGGATAACCATATATTGCTACGGTACTTATCTCTCTCGTATCACTCTTTTCTTTTTTCATTAACCTTACAATTTCTTCATCAACCAAATTAAGCGAGAGGATATACGTACGTATTGATTCAGTATATATTGTGTTTTATAATTAATTAATTGTTAATCAATTTTTTTTATATGTATCTCTATAATTTTTGTTTTTTTTTATTAATGTGAAATTTTAAGCTTAATTAGTTCCCTTCTAGCCCAATAAAATTAAGGCAAATCTACTTCTCAATTCACTTTCATTATATTTTAACTAATTTTTCTTTACGTGATTCTTTATATATTCTCTATATATTTCTTTATATATTTAGTCATTGTTTAATGATTTAAAATTGGATTATTGATCTTCGATATTAATTGATGATCAGCATTATTATAATTTATAAGATATTGATTATATTTTATGATTCTATAATGCTCAGATTGTATATTAAAACTAACATATATTATGTGCATATATTGGAGCATTTGTACGATACATATAGTGTTACAACATTGTCCATAATAACATTATTTATTAAAAGCTTTTCAAATAACTGATTTCCGTACGTACTTTGAAGAAAAAGTTACAACATTGTCCATAATAACATTATTTATTAAAATATTTTCGTGTACTGCTGCCAAACTAATGAAATATACTGCAGAGGTGTAGTTTTTAAAAAAGATAAAATAGTTTTACATGCCTTTTATAAGTTGATTTTTTAATTAAACAAATTATGCACACCATGTCTAATCATCTTAAATGAAAATACATCACTGTTTGCAGGAACACCGTCGCTTTGTCGACACTACCATATTCAATTTATCAAAGAAAAACATGGATAATCCAGATATATGCGGACCCGGCTAGAATGAAAAGTGCAAAATACAAAAATTACACTATTGATTTTTAATTTTCTTTTTATCTTACACCCATTTAAGTAATGTTTCTTTAAGTATTGGAACATTAATTTTTAGTTTATTTTTGGATTAACTTAAGAACATATTTAAATCATTAAGCTTTCTTAAACACTAATATATTGAATTCGGTATTCACTTTTAATTGACAACATTATAAACTATAATATTTAGATACACATAATAATAATCTCACCTAATAACTAACAATATTTTTTCTTTAATTTTTAATCGTATCACTTTCAAATAACATAAAAAAACCTAGCATAAAATTTAGTATACGTGCCTCGCACGTAGCTTTTTGCTAGTATATATATATATATAAATCTTTCAAAATATCGACGTCACTACCACCATCTCCACATCAAGTTTTAGTGCTCTTCTAGTTTTCTTTATAAACCAAGATATCATTTTATAATTTTGAGTTTGTAGATTCAAGGTTAAAGTTTCATATATATATATATATGTAATACATATATACCCTTATTATAAATCTTAATTAATAAGTATGAAATTTAAATTTTCCGTAAGACAATAATTTCTCAAGGATCATCGCTCTCATTGTAATCAAGGCTAGGACTCCTTATTTGAGTTAATGAAATTAAGTAGAAACCTTTACCTTTTCTGTATGAAATGATGTTCAAATCCTATTTTTATTTGTTCATTATTATATTATGTTGTTCAAATAATGAACAGTACAATAGGTTAACATTATTCAAACAATAGATATGAATATGTGGTTTTTATAATGGACAGTACCAGGGATTCACATTATTTAAACTATAAATATATATAAGTAGTTTGAATAATGGTCGGTACAATGGCTTCGCATTATTTAAACTAGTTATGTTGTTTGGATAATGAACGGTATAATGAATTCGCATTATTTAAACTAGTTATGTTGTATCGATAATAAACGATACAATGGATTTGCATTATGTAAATAATAAAATAGTTATGATATGATTATAATATGATTAGGATATGAATATGATATGATTATGATATAGTTACGATATGGTTATTATGTTGTTATGATATAATTATGATATGGTTATGATATGATTATAATATGTTTGATATCATTATGACATAATTATGATATGCTATTTAAATAATGTGTAATAGTTAAATATTGTTTAATTTAGATTTATTGTAGATTATCTGACGTGGTTTGACTGAGAAGATAATGGTTAAATACTTGATTGTTGGGTCTATATGGTAGATAGGGGGCCATCTAGTAGTGGGTACGATTTTACTGAACCCAGCCCTCTGCCATTTAGTCTAACAGTTCGGGTTTATTTGCCAAAGTCGAACTCGAGCGTAACCATTAATATGTGACTTAGCTTAGAAACTGGTGATTAGTTACTAGATTAAGCTTATATATATTGCTATTTGTCTAAATATGTCCATTTAAGGTCTAGTTATATGTTTTCTTTTATTTTATGTGACTATGTGACAAGCATTTCTTTAATGAGTTTAGTAGCTCACCCTTATCAAACTTACCATGTGTAGATTAAAGCTGTAAAACTTAGAAAGTCGATGGCAAGTGAGACCTTGGAGGCTTGTGTGTGTACTCGCTGAGGACCATATAACTGAGGGTGGTCTAGGGTACACTTCATTTATGTTATTAAGTGTTATTAATGTCGCAATTATTTTTATTTATTAATTATTATGTCTTTTAAGTCCAAACTGAGCTCCAATATGAAATATTTTATGTTTATAATTAAATAAAAGCGACATTACAGTTTTTTTTTGCATTTTAACGCTTAAAAATAAATTAGTAATTTGTGAAAAAATACGGGCGTTACAAATATCAGCAGATAAATATTTGTAAATGCAACATCTAGTTGTACATCCAAAGATGACAACTTAGACTAGTGTTTACAATGTGAAACAATGAAGAGATTATTAAAATGAGAATAACTTTGACTCTCGTCTAAATGGCACATCGTTGGATTCTTTATTTTAATCAAAATTATCCTTTAATTATTCCTCTTAGCTTTTTCATTTTGAATTTGCTTAAATAATATATCATTGGATCAATGGTTTACAAATCATCTGCTTGTGATGTCATTCTATTTTCCTTTATGAAATTGAATGGCGCATATGATTATATTCCTGACATTCTATCCTAAAATGATATAAATCTTTGATCTTAGAAATCTCTTACTTGTATATGCTTACTTTAGGCAAATTAGACTTAGAGTTAGATTAGTAATGGTGGTCAAAGAGAGAATAATCACTCATTGTATATTTAATATAAATTTAAGTCTTTGACTTTAAATTTTAGATTCCGAATAGAAATTTTATTTTTCAGTTTCTTAGAATACATACAATACAGTTTGACTTTCACAAGTTTTTAATATCCATTTTCTGTTAATGGATTCAAACTGTATGTTTATGTGTGGTTTATGAGTTGAGTTTTCTGTAATTAGAATCCACTTGGACTATTCTAAGAACTCTTTGTTATAACTAAGCCTTTTTCATCAAAAGATCACAACCATAGTTTAATATATCTATGTCATTTGTATCTTGTTCATACTTGTTTTGACAAAATCATTCTGTGCAAAGAGTAAATATGCCAATATCCACTTGAAAGTAAGATCATCTATATTCGAAAATATGGATGTACATTTAGCGGTGGATATGAGTTTTCCATTATATTCTTAAAATGATTACTCTAGATTTTATCTTATGCAAAGAAATTTGAAATGTTTGAGAAATTTCATGAATTTTTAGCAATGGTGAAAAACCATTAAGGTAAGCGGTTAAAGATCTTGCGAACTGATAGGAGTGGAGAAATATTTGGTAGATATGCAGTTCAAAGATCATTAAGTTGAACTTCGAATTGTATCCAAACTTACCTCCCTAGAAATTCGATTTGCATATTGATGATAGTATAAGATTATGATTAGTTACTAGCAGTTGCCTAAGTCCTTCTCGGGATATACCCTAGTGATAAGAAAATTTCAGAATGATGGGATGGTTGTGTACATTACTAGCTTCATGGATGTTTTGATCGTGAACTTAAGAAAAGTTAGAACTATTAACTAAGGTTTGCATGTTTGATAGCTATTCTAAGTGATTAGGGGTGGACAATCCTATGGTCATTAGATAAGAAAGTGTTTGTTTCAACAAATTCTACTTTTCAAAGGAAATGACTAAGTTTGAAAAACAAAGTAGCAAAGTAGAGGACATAATTTTTTTTCTTGATTCCAAAAGTGTTTTATCATCTTCTTCTATATAAGATGGTCCCACTACCTCTGTTGTCTTGACACAACTAAAGAGAATAATACAACTTATGTTCTTAGACGGAAAGTCATGGTACCTTGTCGTAGTGGGAGGATTTTAAGGAACTCACCTTGTTATGACTTGGAAGATGCTTGTGATGAAAATCCATAGTTAGTTTAAACAAGTAATAGATAGTCAGAATAAGGAACTAAGAAGCAAAGCCAAGTGAACTATAGTTAAACCATTCATATTGAGTAACCAAAAGTTTTCTATTACAAGGACAAGAAAGGAAATTTTGAAAATAAGTCTATTCAATGGACTTAACAAAACTTCAAGTTCTTAGTATTGTAGGTTTAAGATTATCTAAACCTATGGCCTATGGTATGCCTATAAATTTACTTACTCTGGTGCAAGCAACTTACTTAAGTAAGATGCTGGTGCATTTTTTTAATGGCTACATCTATAGAAGCTTCTTGACTTCTATATATAGATTTTATTTATCTAAGGAAAAGTTTTAAATATTTCAAAAAAGATAAAGTCCAAAGAAAGAATTCTTTAGGATCAATAGTGAGAGGTCTCAGATATGCTTTAGTATGCATTAGACCAGACACCTGGTGTTGAGTGGGAGTAATGAGAAGGTATCATATTAATCCAAGAAAGGAACATTGGAAGTTAATCAAGTAAATCTCAAGATCAAGAAGAGGAACTATTGTTAGTTGATAAGGGTGGTATTTTAATACTCTTAGACTACACCAAATAAGGTTTCTAGACTTGCCTTAGTCCAAGAAAGTCTGCTGATGAGATGGTGATTACTCTATGGTTGGAGTAGTGATTTTGGAGAAGTGTAAAAACCTATCTGAAGTCACTAACTCTACTAGAGAGACAGAATGTTAAAGTTGCAGGAAAGATACTTATTCAGTCTAAGGAAAGTTCTTTACAGTTTTTGGCATTGTAAAAAAAATTTATTAACTAATAGTGTTACTTCCTGACTAGCATAGAAGTAGTTGCCAAAAAGTAAAGAATCCAGTATCCCTAGAGGAGTAGACATATAGAGAAGAATTTCACAATATCAAGTATTTTGTGATTAAGGAAATGTAATTGTGGAGAAAGTTTGTGTTGAATACAACCTGTCAAATTCTATTACAGAGAGAATACTGAATAATACGCTTGATTAAGATATCAAGGTGTTGAGATTATTTGAAATGCACTTTTTTTTAATATATTAGTGCAAGTGGGAGTTTGTTGAGTTATGTGCCCTAAATAAAACCCATTTCAATATAATCAGATTTACTAATTAATAAGAACAGAAATCGCATTTTATGTTGCATGGTTCACATGATTTATTTCATGATTATGTTTAATGTATAAATTCTATTAAGTCCATAACATATATCAATATGTATATATTTGTTCATGATTATATTATCATCATCTCAATGGAATATAATCATGATTTTATGTTCAAAAGTTTAATTCCTATGATTTGTAAGTTTACTAGATTTAGCCTAGCATGATAATCAGCGATAAGGTATACTTAGGATAAGTGTTATGTCCTTTTCAGGGCAATTGCAAAGTTTACCAGTATCGGATGTATGGAGTATACATTGGAAGGGACCGATATTGATCTTGAATAAGATATCATAAACTTACTGTTATATCTTTCTAAGTCAATATAAATAGTTATTCTTAGGTCTATGGATCTTAATCCTGATATGGGTAGGTTCAGCTTAGTTGTATTATTTATGTTCTTTGAGTTGTTCGTGAAAGTTAACTTTTGGTTCTGGTGGATACTTACATCTTGGGAATATGGTAGTTCAGTTGAGTGGGAGCGCTAAACATAGATATGCAAACTATAGCTTCTATAAGTATTTAGAAGTGAAACGATGATTTCCTTCGAGCTTTGCTGAATAGAGATAAATGATTGAGATCTCATTTCAGTAATTATATTAGTTTACTAAAATATCATTTATAGGTAGCTAAGTGTTTTAAGGATAAAATATATCGAAGGGTAGAGCGATAAATTTGTCCCTATTACGTGTAGATCATCTATAGAGGATCTTTGACTATTAGGATTACAACAATGGATAATCATAATGTATCTATATCGTGGTACATATAGAGCGTTCTATATAACTGAGAGTGCTATTCAATTCAAAATCTATAGTGGCGCAAGGAGGAAATAATAAGTTAAGAATTTACTTGGTGAATTCTAGATCAACTTATTGAAAGCTCAGTTATATAGGCCCATGGTCCCCTCATTAGTTGAGATAATACTGCTTGCAGACTCAGTTAATTGATTTTAATTAATCAATTATAATTCTAAAATTAGACTATGACTTATTTATGAATTTTAACTAACAAAGGCTTAATTGTGAAGAAAAGAGGTTTTGGGGTCAATTTGTTAATTAAAAGACTTTGTATGGTCCAATTTATAAAATACCTAAATGAAAACTTTATTGAGTGATTAAATATAATTATTAAATAAGTAGTTTTGGCATTTATATGATTGAATTGGGAAAATATTGTATTGTTTAAAAGAGGAATAAGTGGTTGAAATAAAGTGACAAAAATCTAACTAGAAAGTGGTTAAGTGTATTTTTGCCCAATGTTTTATTTTTTTAATCCATATAATTCAACCTTAAGCCCTAGTTGAAACGCTATAAAAGAAACATGATACTCTGACTCATCCAACTATTGTAAATTTGACTATTCAACCAACCTAGATGAGAGAGTTCCTTCCTCAGTGATTTCAACCTCCTTCATTGCTCTTCACCATATTCGAGCCCTGAGTGAATGAGTGGCGTGCCCACACATAGCACGTCAAGTACTTAATCATATTGAGTAAGACGGTGGTAACAAAACCCGAAGGAGAGAAAGAGATCCAGGTTCAGATCTTGATAATGATCTGCTACAGAAAGGAATGGAAGGAGAGAAAGAGATCCAGGTTCAGATCTTGATAATGATCTGCTACAGAAAGGAATCAAGGGCTATAGAGATCTTGAACGGAAGGAGTCATTATATTCCGCTGCAATAAATGTAAAGTTTTCTTAAACCCTTATGTATTTATTTCATTATTTTAGAGAATTTATGTTTATGATGTTAATTCAACATACTTGTTAGTAAATATATATCCTGGTAAAATATTCCCAACATGGAGGTCAAGCTGGCCGACCACGGTACAGTCCCAAGGTTGGCTAGCCATAGGGTTGGCATGCTCCTAAGTGGAAGCTGGTCTGTTACTTAATTTCTGTTTGAGTGCCGGGGTATTTGTTTGTTCGGGTGCTGACTTGTCCTTGCTTTTGCTGAGATGTACTACCACGTGGCACTGATTTTGTCCACGTAAGCATGCCACGTCATGAGAACAAATATTAGGATAATAATAAGGAACTTTGATGTTCAATAGAAATTTGCAATATCTGGCGATATAATTAACAATGTCTCACAATAACATGTTTTGATCAAACATGTCGTCAGAAATCGTAAAACGTATCGTCATATGTCGCTCATGATGTGTAAAACTGATAAAAACAAACAACAAACATTGTGAGACGTTGCAAATAATATCGCAATGTATCTTGAAAACAACAACAAACAACGAAAAGTCCTAAAGCTTATCAATCTAGAACTTATGTTGCCAAATGGCATCGCAACATGTCTAGAAACATCTCATAAAGACAAACTTCTACTACAATTTGTTCTATTCAAAAAACAAAATCAAATGACATCGCGAATAATGTCGCTGCAAATCATTAAACCATGAAAAGACAGAACAATTTCTATACAGTCTGAGGAAATTTCTATACATTTTTTGTCATTGTACCAACCATTTATTAACCACTAGTGTCACTTCATGACTAACACAGAAAAAGTTATCAAAAAGTAAAGAATCCAGTATCCGTAGAGGAGTAGACATATAGAGAGAAATTTTACAATATCAGGTATTTTATAATTAAGGAAATGTAATTGTGGAGAAAGTTTGTATTGAATACAACCTGTCAGATCCTATAATAGAGAGAATACTACATAATACACTTGATTTGGATATCAAGGTATTGAGATTACTTGAAATGCTCTTTTTGTTTTATATTAGTGCAAGTGGGAGTTTGTTGGGTTTTGTGCCCTAAATAAAACCTATTTCAATATTATATGATTTACTAATTTATAAGATCAGAAATCGCATTTTATGTTGCATGGTTCACATGATTTATTTCATGATTATGTTTAATGTATAGGTTCTATTAAGTCCAGAATATATATAAATATGTATATAATTGTTCATGATTATTGTGTCATCAGCAAAGTGGAAAATAATTATGATTATATGTTCAAAAGTTTAATTCCCATGATTTGTCAATTCACTAGATTTAGACTGGCATGATAATCAGCGATAAGGTATACTTACACATTGGATAACTGGTATGCCCTTTTCAGGGCATTGGCGAAGTTTACCATTATCGAATGTATGGATTATACATTGGAAGCAACCGATGTTGATCTTGGATAAGATATGATAAACTTAACGTTATATCTTTCTAAGTCAATATCAATGGTTGATCTTAGGTCTATGGATCTTAATCTTTATATGGTTAGGTTCAACTTAGTTGTATTATTTATGTTCTTTAAGTTGTTTATAGAAGCTAACTTTTGTTCTGGTGGATACTTACATCTTGGGAACATGATAGTTGAATTGAGTGGGAGCGCTAAACATAGATATGGAATCTGTATCATCTATAAGTATTTAGAACTGAAACGATGATTTCCTTCAAGCTTGGCTGAATAGAGATAAATGATTGAGATCTAATTTTTGTACTTATATATTTGTTTACTAAAATATCATTTATAGGTAGCTAAGTGTTTTAAGGATAAAATACATTGAAGGGTAGAACGATAAATTTATCCATATTCAGTGTAGACCATCTATAGAGGATCTTTGACTATTAGGATTGTAACAATGGATAATCATAACGTATCTATATCGTGGTACATATAGAGTGTTCTATATAACTTAGAGTGTTATTAAATTCCAAATCTATAGTGGCGCAATGCAGAATTAATAAATTGAGAATTTACTTTGTGAATTCTAGATCAACTTATTGAAAGTTCAGTTATATAGGTCCACGGTCCCCTCACTAGGTTAGATAATACTGCTTGGAGACTCAGTTAATTGATCTTAATTTATCAATTATAATTATAAAATTAGACTATGTCTTATATATGAATTTTAACCAAGCAAGGGCTTAATTGTGAAGAAAAGAGGTTTTGGGGTAAATTTGTTAATTAAGAGACTTTGTATGGTCTAATTAATAAATTACATAAATGATAACTTTATTTAGTAATTAATTATAATTACTAAAGTAATTAATTATAATTACTAAATAAATAGTTTTGACATTTATAGGATTGAATTAGAAAAATATGGTATTATTGAAAAGAAGAAGAAGTGGTTGAAATAAAGTGGTAAAAATCTGACTAGAAAGTGGTTGACTTTAGTGTACGGCCATAAGTGTATTTTTGCCAAATATTTTATTTTTTTAATCCATATAATTCAACTCTAAGCCCAAGTTGAAACACTATAAAACGAACATGATACTCTCTCATCAAGCTATTGTAAACTTGACTATTCAACCAACTTAGATGAGAGAGTTCCTTCCTTAGTGATTTAGGGCTCTTTCATTGTTCTTCATCGTATCCGAACCTTGAGTGAATGAGTGTCATGTCCACATATAGCAAGTCAAGTACTCAATCATAGTGAGTAAGACGGTGGTAGCCAAACTTGAAGGAAAGAAAGAGATCCAGGTTCAGATCTTGATAATGCTCAGCTATAGAAAGGAATCAAGGGCTTGAGATCTTTAACGAAAGGAGTCATTATATTCCGCTGCAATCAATGTAAGATTTTCTTCAAATCTTATTTTTTTATTTCTTTATTTTAGAGAATTTATATTTAGGAGGTTAATTCAACATACTTGTTAGTAAATCTAGATCCTAGTAAAAATTCCTAACATGGAGGTCAAGCTGGTCGACCATGGTACTGTCCTAAGGTTGGCCAGCCATAGGGTCGGCTAGTTCCTAAGAGGGAGGTGGTCTGTCACTTGATTCTCGTTTGAGTGCCGCGGTATTTATTTGTTTAAGTGCTGACTTGTCCTTCCTTTTACTGAGTTCTACTACCACGTGGCACTAACTTTGTCCACGTAAGCATCCCATGTCATGAGAACAAAAATTAGGGTAATAATAAGCAACTTTGATGTTCAATGGAACTTTGCGATATATGGCGATACAATGAACGATGTCTCACAACGACATGTTGTGATCGAACATGTCGTCAGAAGTTGCAAAATGTATCGTCATATGTTGCTACTTGTCATGATGTGTAAAACTGATCAAAATGAACAACAAACATTGTGAGATGTTGTAAATAATATTGCAATATATTGTGAAAAATAAAAACAAACAACCAAAAGTCCTATAGCTTATCAATCTAGAACTTATGTTGCCAATTGGCGTCGCAAGATGTCCGGAAACATCTCATGAAGACAAACATCTACATCAATTTGTTCTATTCAAAAAAACAAAATCAAATGACGTCCCGAACAATGTCGCTACAAATCGGTAAACCATAAAATGCGAGAACTTTAACAGGCATCAAAGAAAATTAAACAAAAAACAAATATCTTTACAATCAAACCAATTTCCTTAAAAATAACAAAATATACTAGAAAACTCATTCAAAATGAAAGAAAAGTTTAGAAAAAATACATTTTCGCGATTCGGGATTTGGTTTAGCAATTTGGATCTGGGCTTTGACCACGGGGTTCCGTCAGGGTAGTTGGGTTTCATAAGTGGGGACCAGTGGAGGAGATGGGGTAGAGGTTAATTGAGATTGGTGGTTCCGTTGGGTGGGTTTAGAGAGAGAGAGAGAGAGAGAGAGAGAGAGAGAGAGAGAGAGAGAGAGAGAGAGAGAGAGAGAGAGAGAGAGAGAGAGAGAGAGAGAGAGAGAGAGAGAGAGAGAGAGAGAGAGAGAGAGAGAGAGAGAGAGAGAGAGAGAGAGAGAGAGAGTGTGATTCAAATGGGGAGGGTATTTTTGGATTTATGGGTTTCTAGAGTATTAATGTCAAGTTTCTTTTTTTATAATATATATTAGCAGTAAAATTTTATTAAATCATATTTTATTTAAATTGCAAGTTAATTATTATAAACTAGTTTCTAAATCCACACAAGTAGCGTCCCTAAGAGTTAGGATATTACACATGTCTTTTTAGTGGGTATCAATTGAAGTTTAATAGAATGTAATTTTGAATATAAATTCTCAAATTTAAAGAAATGTTGTAACATCTCGATATGCCTAATGGTAAATAAATAGGGTTTATAATTATATTATGGGTTAATTAGATAATAAGTGGGATTATGATCCTACTAATCTAGTTCAACATAAATTTAAAATTTGATATAAGTAGATAAATAAGCATAATTTATGAATTATAGAGATTTCTATAGCATGTATGAATGTAATATGAGCTATATGTGGAACAAAAATATTTTTAAGTTTGGCGACCTTGGAGACTCAATCGGTGGCCAAAAATGTCATAACGGGTGTAATTATTAGTTTGGATTGGAATATTGTGATATATAGGTATTAGGGTACTTAAGAGTATGTGGTATTTAACTTAACACCCTAGAAATAGAAATTTCTTAGTGACTAAGAAATAATAGGATAATTATTAATAATTTTTTTTTATTATTATGGTTATATTATTATTATTAATGTTACTGTTATTATTATTAATATATTATATATTTATTATATTATATATATTAACGTAACAGTTTATAAATAAAATTTACGACCGAAACGAAACTCTCTCCCCTTATATTTATTTTCTTGAACTTTCAATCCAAAACTTAGCGATCTATGTTCCGGTAGTAGCGGGATAGCAAATTCTCAGAGCGGAAATACTTAAGGTAAGGTTTATTTCAGTTTTATGTTTAAAACAATTAGTTTCGCATAGGGATTTTGCAAATTAGAATAGTTATGAAAGTTCTAACCTTATAGAATTGTTCTCAGGTAGTGATGGGACTAGTTCCGATATTTACTTGTTGAATTTGAGGTGGAGAGTTTGGAATTTTTTAAATCTTAGGTCCGAGCTTGAATGAAATTTTCTGCTTAAGGGCTCGATTTTAATTTCTGTTATGAAATGATTGTTGTATATATGGTATATATGTTAGGAATGATTTGGTTAGGTATGGAGCTAGTTAGGAGGGTTTCAATTTGAGGAAAATCGTGTTTTTGGTTGTTTAGAACTGGAATTCCGAATGTACCAATCGGAATTCCGTTTGGTCAGTTTTTGGAAAAGTCTAATTTCGTATTCTAGCCATAATTTTTTACCCGGTTGTCCATTTTGGATGTTCAATATACTGTTTCAAAGCCTACGACAAGCTCTATGATATGGTGTATGTTTTAGAGCCAACATATAAGTTTCATTTTAGTTAACTTCTACCTCAAGGTTTGGTAGGAAACCCTAGGTGTTCCTTTAAAGTTATTAAGTAGTGTTTTGGGATAAACACTTAA
Organism: Cannabis sativa; assembly: GCF_029168945.1. Taxonomy (NCBI): domain Eukaryota; kingdom Viridiplantae; phylum Streptophyta; class Magnoliopsida; order Rosales; family Cannabaceae; genus Cannabis; species Cannabis sativa. The sequence goes on from NC_083607.1 coordinate 23,310,588, forward strand.
TTGTTTATCATCGTTATGACATAGTGTAAAGACCGCTTAGTTTAATTTGGAAGTTAGCAGTTAATTATGATTAATTATGAAATTATTTATAGCTATTTAAATAATTTATTATACTGTTATTATTGAATTCAGAGATGCATTGCTATGTCATTCAGTAGTTTTCATATTTTGCATTTCCGGTGCCCGGTATTTTGGAACCCGGTGTTTGGCTCAGTAGAAATCACAACTTAGTATGTTAGTAGTTTGGGACGGGTTATTAGACATTGGGAATGTCGGGAATGGCCGGGAATTTAGAATTTCCCAAAAATACCCCTTTAGTGCTATTTATGTTATTTTAGTGTGGAGAGGCAAAATGGTCTTTTTGCCCCAATGATGTTTTGTCTTTTAGTAATTTTATTAATTGAAAAATAAAGGTTTATTTAGTTAATTGTTGGCTGAAGTAAATAGGAATAGGTGCCTTAAAATTCCTTTTCTTTCCACATTTTCAACACTTAGTCAAAAATAGAAAAAAATTTGAAAAACAAGCTCTCTCTTTTCCTCTCTCTCTCGGCTGGTTGTGGTGTGCAAAGGGCTGGAATTTTTCCTTTGATTTTCAAGCCATTTCTCTTCCAATCTAAGTATTCTTCAAGCTAGGTTAGCTCCTCTTCCTTTCTTCTTTAAAAATTATTGAATTTTGATGATGCATGCATGATTTTTTTAGTTGTTGTTGCTGCTGTATGTTGTGGTTATTTTCAGAGGTTTAAAGCATGTTTTTAGATGTTAATTAAGCTTCTTGTAGTGCTTGATTGTTAGGTTATTTAAGGTTATGGTTTTTCTATGCAAAATATATGATTTTTGAAGAAATGTCTATGTTCTGTTGCTGTGATGTTGTGGATGTTTGTAATTGTTTCCAGAGGCTATTCTAAGCATGTTTAAGTAGATTCAAGCTGGTTTGATTGCATGTTAGCTAGGTTTGCTCAAGTTTGAGTTTAGAACTCAAAGCTTGAGCTTTAATGGTGATTTTTGATTATGTGCAATCTGGGTGGTTTTGATGCCTTAGAAATGTTATTTGGGTTATATGGAGTAGGTCTGGAAGGTTTGAATCGATTTGGGGTTGATTTGTGCAAGTTATGAATTTTTGAGTTTGCTTCCTACGAGGAACCAAAATTCCGGTTGTGCATCCGGAATTCCGGATGGGGTTCTGAATTTTCCCAGAACCAGAATTCCGGGTGGGCAACCGGTCTGCCGGTTGGGGAAAATTCTGAAACCCTAGATTTCCTCGATTTTATGTTTTAAGGGGTATTGCAATGCTTTTTATCGATAGGGAAACTTTTAGTTCCTAGTTTAAGTCCCCGGGAAGTGATTTAGCGTGTCACTTATAGTTTTGTGATTTTTATGGTTTAGGAGCCTGTAATCCGCCGCGCAGTTAAGTTCCAGTCAGGTTGACCGGCACACCTGAATTCGGAATCTAGGTAAGACTAGTATAACAGTATGCATATGTAGATTACATGTTTAGCGTGCATGTAGGAAGCCTGTTAGATTACATTAGTTATGTATGTTGGCTTCGAACCATCCAACCCTGTCACGTCGGTACAGGCTGGAGTATGACCAACGGCGGAGTATGACCGGCTCGACCGATCAGCCGACACTCGGTTGGTGGTTCCGTACTATTGACGTATCCCGTCGGTACGGGCTGGAGTATGACCGGAGCGGAGTATGACCGGTTCGACCGATCAGGTGGATATAGTAACACGTCGGTACAGGCTGGAGTATGACCAGCAGCCGGAGTATGACCGGTTCGACCGATCAGGCTGTTACGTGTCAATAGTACTGTCCCTATGAACGTTCAGAACTCAGTACCGTGTTGGACACGGCAGTAGTGACTCAGTACCGTGTTGGACACGACAGTAGTGGGACTCAGTATCGTGTTGGACACGGCAGTTAGGGTTATGATCAGGGGTATGGGCGTCTGATCATGACCGGGATTATGTATGAATATTATTATGCTTTTCTTACTGAGTCTGTCGACTCACAGTTCTACGTTTATGTGTAGGTAAAGGCAAGGCTAAAGCTGATGACCGTGAACGAGCTTGTGAAGATTGTACATGTCGGGGCGGTTAGGCCTGGAGAGTACGATCCTCGGGACAGCGAGGCTAATTTTGTAACTAGTCGCTAGGCGACATTTATTTTGTATAAACAGCTAAATTTTGTAAATGATTTTGTAATCGGGATCCCGAGTCTTTTTGTAATTATATTTTACAAGTTTAATTAAAAAAAAAAATTTAATTAATCACGTTTTCCATAAATCTCGTTGATTAGCAACGAGCTGCACAGCATGTTTTAAAATCACGTAATACGCCTATGTTAGTTAGGGTGTTACAATTTGGTATCAGAGCCGCCAGGTTGTCTTCCGAAGATCGTCACGACATGTACAATCATCATCAGCAGTTAGCTCGTTTCACGGTTCAGTAAGCCTTTATTGATTTAGTAGTTTATTTGATTCAGTTATGAAAAAAAGAAAAGCCTGTTAGGAAGCATGTTAGTAGCCTGATAGTAGAATAGGCGCATGTTTCGTTTTTAATTTCCAAGTTAAGCGGCATTAGTAAGCTCTCCTTGAATACGACCTGATATGCCAACTCTTGGTTTCGCAGGCGGTTCTATTTAGATGGACGCCAGGCGGACTACCAGGAGTCAGGGCAACTCAATGGGGTCGAATCAAGGTCAGGGAGCTCAGTTTCCCCCGCCAGTTAGTGGCCGAGGTAGAGGTCCCCGAGGCAGGGCTCGTGGTCGGGGTGATGAGAACCCACCACAGGCTGCCTGAGCTCCCCGCCCGATCGGGGAGCCCGGGGTGGGAGGTACGGTTTGCGAAATGCAAGCCCGGATTGAAGAGCAAGACCTCGAGATTCGTAGGTTAAGACGGCGGGGTGCTCCCAGCTTCGGTGCCGTAGCTCCGGTGGCACACCGCCCCGCCGCCTGTGCCGAGATAGTGGTGGCGGCCAATAGATTGGAACCTCTGTATGAACGGTTCCGGAAGCAAGCACCTCCGGTCTTTCTGGGAGGTCCAGACGTAATGAAATCCGAGCAGTGGCTGACGGTGATTACCAAGATCCTAAACTTCATTGGTGTCACCGGTAACGATAGAGTGGTGTGTGCCACTTTCCAGTTCCAGGAGGACGCTCTGGTCTGGTGGGACATGGTGTCTCAGATTCACGATGTCGCCACCATGACCTGGGAAAGGTTCCAGGAACTCTTCAACGCCAAGTACTACAATGAGGCGGTCAGAAGCGCCAAGAGGAAAGAGTTCGCTCACCTGACCCAGCGTGAGAATATGAGCGTCACCGAGTATACTACTCAGCTTGACCGGTTGGCGAGGTTAGCCTCGGGAATTGTGCCAACCGACTTCAGCAAGAAAGAGAAGTATCTGGACGGGTTAAATGCGAAGATCAAACACGATTTGATGATCACCACGGACGAAAACACCACCTATTCTCAGATTGTGGAGAAGGCACTGCGAGCTGAGGGCGCAGTTGGGTGTATGTCGGAGTCAGCTAGTACTCCGGTGAGTGGCGGGGCTCCTACCCCTCCTGCATCAGGCTTTAGCAGGGGGAGTAGCGGTTCGGCCATTGATCAGAGGAAGAGAGCACCCACTGCTTCCGGTGGCTCGAGTCAGAACAAGAGGTTCCGGGGGAACCAGAATAGAGGTAGTCGTTCCGGTGGTACTGAGACCCGATTTTGCTATCCCGAGTGCCCTAGCTGCAAAAGGCACCATCGGGGTGAGTGTAAAGGTCAGGGCTGCTTTCACTGTGGCATGCCCGGACACTTCAAGAGGGAGTGTCCCCAGCTCCGCTCAGAGGCCCCGAGAGCTCCGGTGATACCCACTCCAGCCAGGGTGTTCGCCATCACTCAGGCTGATGCAGATGCCACCCCATCAGTTGTGACATGTCAGCTGTTGGAAATTATTTTACCAGGATCTTAAATCTACTCACAAGTATGTTGATTAACACCCTAAATATGAACTTTCTAAAACGATGAAATAAACACATATAAAGTTTAGGAAACCTTACATTGGGTGCAGCGGAATATAATGACTCCTTCCGTTCAGATATCTAGCCCTTGATTCCTTTCTGTAGCAGAGCATTATCAATATCTGAACCTGGATCTCTTTCTCTGAATCTTTGATGCTGAAACCTCCTTCTTGGTGAAAGTCTTTCTTCACGATCTTCCTCACTATGATTGAGGTATCACTTGCTGTGTGTGGGCACTACTCATACACTAAGAATTTCGAAATTTGAGAGGGAAGAAAGAAAGAGTGGGTTTGGCCAAAGATAGGGAGAGAGAAGGCTCAGTTTTTTCTGAATGAAAAAGTAGAAAATTTAAGTGTAATTTTCCTGAAGCCTTCACTATCTATTTATAGCATTCCACTAGGGTTAGGTTTGAATTATTTGGCATTAAAATAATGAAAATATCAGTTTAAATTTCCTACAAAAGTGGCAGGCCCTATAGTAGTGGATTTGGGCCTCACTTTTTGCAATTTTGCAGTTTTACCTTTTCTGCATCTGATTTTCTCAAAAATGCCAATTTTCTAATTCAACCATTTAAATGCCAATTCTAACTATTTAATAACTATAAATAATTATTAAATAATATTGTCATTTATCATATTTATTAATTGAACCATACAAAGTATCATAATTAACAAATATGCCCCTATAAACTCTTTCTTTACAATTTCGCCCTTACTTAGTGAAAAATTCACAAATAGACATAGTCTAATTTGAGAATTATAATTGATTAATCAAAACCAATTACATGAGTCTTACAAGCAATATTATCTCAACTAGTGGGGGGACCATGGGTCTATATAACCGAGCTTCCAATAAGTAGATCAAGAATTTAGCACTAAAATTCACTAACTTATTAATTCTTCGTTGAATCCACGCATAGAACTTAGAATTGCACTCTCAGTATATAGAATGCTCTATATGTTCCACCATATAGACACATCATTAGTTATCCATTGTTATAATCCTAATGTGATCAATGATCCTCTATATGAATGATCTACACTGTAAAGGGATTAAATTACCGTTACACCCTACAATGTATTTATTCCTTAAAACACTTGACCCCGTATAAATGATATTTCAGCTTATGTGAAATGAGTACTCCACCATTTATGTTCGTTTGGTCAAGCTCGAAGGAGATCATCCTTTGCTTACTATTCGCCAGATAGAAGCTATAGATTCCATGTTTATGATAGCGCTCCCACTCAATTGCACTACCGTGTTCCCAAAATGTACGTATCACCCTGACCTAAAAGTAGGCTTAACTAACAAATCAAAGAACACGAATAGCCTTTCAAGATTGAGCCTAATCATAACAGGATTAAGATCATTTGATCTAGGATCAACTAGGCGATATTGACTTGAATAGATATTACGGTAAGTTTAATAAATCTAAGTCAAAGTTCAGTATCGGTCCCTTCCGATGCATACTCCATGCATCCAACCTGAGCATTACTTTAACCAATGTTCTGGAAAGAACATAGTATTTCTCCAAATACAAGTAAACTCTTGTTGTAGATTATCATATCAGTAAAACCCTGTGTCTGATAAATCTAGGAAACTTTATTCACATAGTCATGTTTACTTTCCAATGTGTTGACGGCACAATAAACAGGATCAAGTATGTGAAAAGGGTTTCAGATGAATTTATACATTATGTACATATAATCATGAAATAAATCATGTGAACCATGCAACATTAAATGTTATTTCTGATCTATATTAATAAGTAAATCTGATTATATTGAAATGAGTTTTATTTAGGGCATAAAACCCAACAAACTCCCACTTGCACTAATATAAAACAAAAAGTGCGTTTCAAATAATCTCAACACCTTGATATACAAATCAAGTGTAGTAGTAGTAAACTCCTCGTAATAGGATCTGAAAGGTTGAATTAACCACAACCTTTTCTCCACCATTACTCTTCCTTAATCACAAAATCATTGATAATGTGAAATTCCCCTCTATATGTCTACTCTCTTGGGATACTGGATTCTATATCTTTGGCAACTACTTTTGGTTAATCAGGAAATTAACACTAGTAGTTTAAGGCAATTTGGAGTGATGCCAAAGATGTATAGAACTTTCCTTAGACTGAATAAGTACCTTTCCTGCAGCTTTAACATTCAGTCCCTTTCTGGTAGACCTAGAGACTTCAGATAGGTTCTTACACTTCTCCAAAATCACTATTCCACCCCCAGAATAACCACCATCTTATCAGAAAGATTTACTAGCACAAAGGCAAATTTTGAAATCTGATATGGTGTAGTCTAAGAGTTTTAAACACACCCTTATAGACTAACATATAGTTCCTCTTCTTAATCTTAAGATTTACTTGATTGTCTTCCAATGTTCTTCTCCTGGATTAATCTGATACCTACTCATTACTCCCACTCAACAGCAGGTGTCTGGTCTAAGGCATACAAAAGCATATCTAAGACCTCTCACTGTTGATATAAGAAATTCTTTCATGGCTTTATCTTTTCTGGAATAGTTGAGACTTTTCCTTAGATAAAATCTATGCCTAAGAAGTTGTGAAGCTTCTATAGATTGCCATTAGAAAGAAAATGCTTCAGCATCTTACTAAAGTAAGTTGCTTGCATTAGAGTAAGTAATTACCAGGTATACCACAAGCCATAGGTTTAGATAAACTCAAACCTATAATACTAGGAACAGGAAGTTTGTTAAGTCCATTGAATGGACTTATAAACGAAATTTCCTTTTATGTCCTTGTAATAAAAAACTTTTGGTTACTCCATGTGAATGGATTAAACCATAGTTCTATTGGCTTTCTTCTTAGTTTCTTATCTTGACAATCCATTAATTGTTTAAACTCACAATGGATTTTAATCACTAGTGTCTCCCAAGTCATAAGAAGGTGAGTTCCTAGAAACTCTCCCACTACGACAAGGTACCGTGAATTATGTCGAAGAAAAACTAAATGGTATTAACCTCTTTGGTTGTGACAAGACAACAGAGGCAGTGGGATCATCATATGTCATATAAGATGATAGAACACTTTTGGAATCAAGAATTAAATATCTCCTTTATTTGCTACTTGTTTTTCAGACTTAGTCATTTTCTTAGAAAAGTAGTATTTGTTTGAACAAACACTTTCTTATCTATTGACAATGGGATGGTCCACCCCTAATCACTTAGAATAGCTAACAAACCATGGTTAATAGTTCTAGCTTTTCTTAAGATTTTGATTAGGTCATCCACGAATCTAGTAATGATTTACATTAATTATACAACCATTATATCATTCTGAAATTGTATTACCATAGAAGGAATTAGGCAACGACTAGTAACTAATCATCAACATGCAACTTGAAATTTCTGGGGAGGTAAGTTTGGATATAATTCAAAAATCAATTTAATGATCTTTGAACTGCATATCTACTAACTATTTCTCCACCCCTATCAGTTCGCAAGATCTTTAACCACATACCTTAATGGTTTTAACCATTGCTAGAAATTAATGAATTTTTTTCAAACATTTCAAATTTCTTTGCTAAAAGGTATAATCTAGAGTTATCGTTTTAAGAATACAACAAAAAACTCATATCCACCCCTGAATGTACATCCATCTGCGAATTAGATGAACTACTTTCATTGGATATAGGCATATTAACTCTTTGCAGAGATTGATCTTGTCAAATCCACTATGAACAAGATACAAATGCCATAGATTAAAAAAAATTGTAGTGTCTTTTGATGACATAGGCTTAGTTACATCAACGAGTTCTTAGAATACTGCAAGTGGATCCTGGTCACAGAATACCTAACTCATATTCCATACAGTTTTAATCCATTAATAGAAGATGGATATTAAACATTTGAGAAAGTGTAACTGTATTGTATTCTGGAAATAGAAATATAAGAAAATTTCTATTTGGAATCTAAAATTAAAGTCAAAGACTTAAATTTATACCAAATATAATGAGTAATTCTATCTTGGACCAGCACTACTAATACAAACTCTAAGTCAGATTTGCCCATACAAGTAGGAGATTTCTAAGATTGAGGATTTATATCAATTGGAAATAGAATTTCGGGATTATAATCATATGCGTCATTTAATTTCTTAAGAGAAAATATAATGACATGAAATGATTTATAGACCATTCATCCAATGATATATTATTGAGCTAATTCGAAATGAATAAGCTAAGAGGAATTAGGATAATTTCGTTTATAAATAAGAATCCAACGATGCTTCGATTAGCGAAAGACAAAGTAATCTTATTTATGTAATCTTCTTGTTTCATATTGTAAAAATACTAGTCTAAGGTGTCATCAATTGATGAACAGCTAGATGTTGCATATACAATATTTATCTTTCGAGATCTTACACTATTATGTATGTCTAATGGTGAAAATCCATTAGGGATTTATCTCATTAGAAAAACAAACATGTTAGACCAACAATGAAGATTCGAAATTAAACTACAACTTAATAACAGAAAATAACATGGTTCAATATAAATTCATACACAATTCAGAAATTATAAACATATAGTAAGTAGGAATGACAAGTGAAAATACTAAAACTTACAATCCTAAATAATTTCCAAGGTTTTCAACAAACTGATATCAGTGTCCCGTTTAGGCGAGAGTCAAAGCTACCATTCATTGAATAGAGTTGTCAGCTTGTCTAAAATGTTAAACATTCTAGCAACCTTTTATTCGATCAAGATTGGAATTCAGCGTTGTCCCGTTTAGGCGAGAGTCAAGGCAATTCTATCTTATGAGCTTCCACCATTGTTTCATAATTTGCAAGTCAAGTATGGTCGCCACCATTAGGGTGATCCATACCATACAAAACACTTACAAACTACTTATCATGCGAGGTTAAACGGTGCGAAATTGCTAATGAACGTTCCTCCATTAGGGAGGATTACTCACTAAAACAAACGCGGTGTAAAACCCACAATGGAGATCGAATGTCTCTTGATAATAAAGCTCATTATTTAAAAAGAGTTGTATTTTCTTTTATTCTCTTTATTTATTCTATTTATTTTAAATATATATTTATTTAATTAAAATTTCCAATTTAGAATGAAAAATTCTAAATATAAATTTTAATTTAATATTTATAAATTTTACTTAGATGGATATGAAAATAACATGAATTATTTCCATCTTAGTAATAATTTCCAATAAATATTTAGAAAAATATTCAATTTAAGTTGTTACAAAATTAATTTAAATTAATTTACAACTCAAATTTAATTTTCTATAAATATATATTGCATTTCGAAAAATTAAAGTATTTAAGAATACAATTTTCGAAAAATGCATATTAAAATAAAAAATAAATCCTGGAAAAATTATTCTAATTTAATGTTGGCCCAAAATTAATTAATAAAATTAATTTACAACAAAAAATATAATTTTCCTATTTAATTAAATATATAAGAAAAATTTCAAATATTTAAGTATGATGAAGAAAATCAACTTAAATATTAATTTTCTATTTAATTAAATACACTAGAAAAATACTTCAAGCAAAAATATCATCTATCTAGATTTTCCTTTGACTAATTAATTCAATTTCTAATAATATACTTTAATTCAATTTATTTTAAATTAATCAATAAATGAAAAAATTATTGATTTAAGTTGATCCAAGAATTAATTAAAATAAATAATTAATTTACAACTTAATCTATTTTTCAAGATAAAATTCGAAATTCTAGCATTTAAGAAATGCAATTTCGAAAATTGATTAATAAAATAAAGAAAAAATATATTTTGAAAATTATTTAAATTTAGTTGAAAAAATAAATTTCAACTAAAAATAATTTTCTATTTAATTAAATGTCATGAAAAAGAAATATTTAAGTATGATGATAAAAATCAACTTAAATATTTAATTTTCAAATCAATTAAATGTATTAAATTCAAGAAATAAATAATTAAGTGTAGAGAAGGCTTAATTATTAATCTCTAGTTTAATACTAGGAAAATCAAATATACTTAAAATAAATTGTACCAAAATTAATTATATAAATAATTAATTTCACAATGTATAATATTTTCCTATTTAATATTAGAAATAATAAGTAGTCTAGAAATAACTATCTAGAAAATATCTTATTTGACTAAGTATCTTTTCCACAAAATTTGAAAAAATATCTAATTTAAGTTGTATTAGAAAAAATCTAGAACTTAAATATTTTCAAATTTAAATTTAATTAAATATCAAAAATTAAGTTGTAATCACTTAATTTGAAAATATTCCATTTTAAGTTAATATTTGAAAAGATATTAACTTAAAAAATATCTAAAGAATTTTAATAACCAATGCCTAAAATTCCTCAACTTAATTTTGAAATTTGAAATTCAAAAGATATTCAAATTTAAGTTGGTTAGTTGTAGATAACTATATATCAACTTAAATAGGAATATTTAATGAAAAATTTAAATTAAGCTCCAGAAAGAATCTAGATGGTTATAATTCTATATTTAATTAAATACAAGAAAATACATATAGTTTAGCTTAGAATAAAAAAAAAATTCTTTAAACTATATTTTTCTTAAATTAATTTCAAAATAAATGAAATTAATTATGTTGCTAATCAATTTTATTAGGTTAAACTAGTGTAACTAACCTAGTACAGTCATTCAAATCAGGCAAATGGGCCTTCACAATTGGGGTAGTTTGTGTGAGGGGGTGCTGGGTTCAGTATGTCGTACCCACTTCTATGGCTCCCAACTCTCACACAAGGCCCAAAAGAGAGGAATTTAACCTTAATAAGAACAACTGTTATTAATTGAATAGGCCTAAAAACTAAATGGGCCTAAATAAATTCTATCAATAACTATGATAATTTATTTAGCAACAACCTATATGCATCTATATAATAAAATAAACATATAGGCTCACACAGGCACACTTTGGATGGATCCTATCATGTTGCTAGGTCATACACAGATGAAAGAAGATTGTAAAATTTACCTGTTACAAATTATTAACTTGACCAAGGGAGCCATCAGATCATTAGATCTGGCAAAAAGTAACCATGGCTATTTGCAATCAAGTAATAATAGGTTTTGAAAACTTATAAACAAGCTAAAACACATACTCCTGCAACAAGGTTAGCTGGATAGTTGGATGTAGGATTTATTTAATTTTAAATTAAATATTTAATTTCGAAAATATTTAATTAAATAATAAAAAAATTTCGAAAAATTTAAAAAAATTTTTTGAAAAATTCGAAATTTAAAAAAAAAATTAATTTAAAATTAAACCTACAATTTTTTGAAAAATTAGGTTTCAACCAACCTAAATATCATTTCAAAAATTTGCTAACTACTTTTTTAAATTTTAAATGTTATTTTATAAATAAAAATTAAATAAAAAATTAGAAAAGATAAATACATATCTTTTTCAAATTTTAAATGTAATTTAAATAAATAAAATAACAAAATTTAAAAAATTAGCAAAATATCTTACATCTATGTAAAATTACATGATTATAAATATCTTATTTTAAAATTTAAATAAGGTCAAAATATCTAAAAAGATTTAATTTTAAAAAAATCTTAAAAGATAAGATATAATTAAAAATATCTTAAAAGATAAGATATCTTAAAAATATCTTAAAACATCTGACCTTAAATTTAAAAAAAAAAAGATATAATCAAATTTAAAAATAAGATAGATTTTTAAGCAAGAAGATAGATACTAATTCTATTCAAATTCAAATTACACTAATATCTTGAATTAAATTTAAAAAATATTAAATTTATTCAAAATGATAATTAGAATTGAATTAGGAATAGTAATAGTATAAATACAAAAATTATACAAAAAATTGGAAGTTAATTCCATGAAAAAGCATGAAAAATCGAAGAAAAACAAAAAAAATCGAAACTGTACAGACAGATTTGCGATCGCAGGAAAATATCAGCACAGCCCCGATTTTTTCAAATCTTCAAAAAATCATAACTAATTCAAATAAAATCCAAATTAAGTTCTCTAAAAGGCTAACTTGCTTAATTTTTTCCATACTATCCAATAAAAATAATTCCAGAGATAAAATCGCAATTATTTTTCACGAAAATTTCACAAACATCAATCAATCATCAAATAACACTCAATACAACATGATACCATCCAAAGAACATACAAACAATCGTTTTAAAGTCCAAATTTCTTGCAAGTAAATCAATTACCATGCAACATTAAATGTTATTTCTGATCTATATTAATAAGTAAATCTGATTATATTGAAATGAGTTTTATTTAGGGCATAAAACCCAACATCAGCTTTCTATTAATAACTCGCTTTATTCAGTGCTGTTTGATTCTGGGGCTACACATTCTTATGTGGCGGCCAGAGTCTTTAGTAAATTGGATAGACCATACGATAGATATGAATCAAGGTTTGGAACCCTTTTACCTGGCGGAGAGTTGGTTATCTCCAACAGGTGGATTAGGTCTATGCCGATCAGGATAGATGGTAGAGAGTTAAGTGCTGACTTGATAGAGACGAGTTTAGTAGAGTTTGATATTATTTTAGGAATGGATTTCCTATCTAAATATTCGGCGAGCATTGATTGCAAAAGGAAGATGGTGATCTTCCAACCGGGAAGTGAAGAACCATTTGTGTTTGTGGGTTCAGTTCAGGGATCTCGGATCCCGGTGATTTCGGCCATGACAGCTAGAGATTTATTGCATGGCGGTTGTTTAGGGTTTCTGGCCGTGGTGGTGGACACCACTCGGCCAGATACCATTCGGCCAGAGGACATCAAGGTGGTTCGGGAATTTTTGGATGTTTTTCCCGAAGAACTTCCAGGGTTACCACCTCAGCGGGAGATTGACTTCGGGATAGACTTGGCACCAGGGGTGGAACCGGTTTCCAAAGCCCCGTATAGAATGGCTCCAGCTGAACTTAAGGAATTAAAGATTCAGCTCCAAGGGTTGCTTGACATAGGGTTTATTCGGCCCAGTGTGTCACCCTGGGGAGCCCCGGTTTTATTCGTCAAGAAGAAAGATGGATCTATGAGGATGTGCATCGACTATAGAGAATTGAACAAGCTGACGGTGAAGAATAAATATCCATTACCTAGGATCGATGATTTGTTCGATCAGCTTCAGGGGAAGACAGTCTTTTCTAAGATTGATCTCCGTTCGGGTTATCATCAGTTGAGAATCCGAGAGGAGGACATTCCGAAGACGGCTTTTCGCACTAGGTATGGAAATTACGAATTCCTGGTTATGTCATTCGGACTAACCAATGCTCCTGCAGCATTCATGGACTTGATGAATAGAGTATTCAAGGATTTCCGCGATATCTGTGTTATTGTGTTTATCGACGACATCCTCGTGTACTCTCAATCAGAAGATGAGCATGAATTACATCTTCAGATAGTACTGCAACGGCTTCGAGAACATAAGCTTTATGCCAAGTTCAAGAAATGTGAGTTCTGGCTATCTCAGGTGTCCTTCCTAGGGCACATTGTGAGCAAAGATGGGATCAAGGTGGATCCCGAAAAGATTGAATCCGTCAGGGATTGGCCGAGACCAAAGACAGTGACAGAGATCAGAAGCTTCTTGGGTTTAGCTGGGTACTACCGTAGGTTCGTGGAAGGGTTTTCAAAAATTTCAATGCCCCTAACCGAACTTACAAAGAAGAATCAGCAATTTATTTGGTCAGACAAGTGCGAAGCTAGTTTTCAGGAGCTGAAGCAGAGGTTGATTACCGCTCCCGTACTAGCTTTGCCTTCAGACAAGGAGAAGTTCGTAGTTTATTGTGACGCATCCAAACAGGGTTTGGGGTGTGTATTGATGCAAGCCGATCGGGATATCGCTTATGCCTCCCGACAGTTAAAGGATTATAAACAACGATACCCGACTCATGACCTAGAGTTGGCCGCAGTGGTTTTCGCATTGAAGATTTGGCGGCATTACCTTTACGGGGAAAAGTGTGAGATCTATACCGACCATAAAAGTCTCAAGTATTTCTTTACTCAGAAGGATTGGAATATGAGACAAAGGCGTTGGTTGGAATTAGTGAAAGATTATGATTGTGAGATCCTCTATCACCCCGGAAAAGCCAATGTAGTGGCCGATGCTCTGAGCAGAAAGGGTCCCGGGCAAGTAGCTAGTATGGTTCAGATCTCACCTCAGCTAGCAGAGGATATGGTTAGATCCAGCATTGAGTTTGTGGTAGGTCAGCTTCACAACTTAACGCTGCAATCTAATCTGTTGGAAAGAATAAAAGTCGCTCAGATGACGGATCCAGAGTTAGTGAAGATCAGAGATGAGGTGTTGGCTGGTCAAGCCAAGGACTTTTCAGTGACAGATAGCAGGATGCTTTTGTATAAAGCTAGGGTTTGTGTTCCGAATAGTGTGGAACTCAGGAACGAAATCTTTGAGGAGGCTCATTCTACCCCGTATTCTCTACATCTCGGCACCACTAAGATGTACCAAGATTTGAAACCATACTTCTGGTGGAGCGGTATGAAGAAGAATTTGGTAGAATTCGTATCGAAATGCCTCACCTGTCAGCAGATTAAGGCTGAACATCAGAGACCAGCAGGGTTGTTGCAGCCTCTAACCCTACCAGAATGGAAGTGGGAAGATATCACGATGGATTTTGTGGTCGGGTTACCTAGGACCACGGGTTTGTATGATTCCATCTGGGTAGTGGTAGATCGATTTACGAAATCTACTCATTTTCTGCCGGTTAGAACAACATTTACAGTGGATCAGTTGGCAGAGCTGTATGTTAGAGAGATAGTAAGACTTCACGGGGTACCCAAGTCTATAGTTTCGGACAGGGATCCAAAGTTCACCTCCAAATTTTGGCAAAGTTTGCAACGAGCAATGGGTACAAAGCTGAAATTCAGTACAGCATTCCATCCTCAGACAGATGGTCAGTCCGAAAGGACAATTCAGATATTGGAGGACATGGTGCGAGCCTGTGTTATGGATTTTGAAGGCTCATGGAATAAGTATCTACCGTTGATAGAATTTTCTTACAACAACAGTTACCAGAGTACGATAGGGATGGCTCCCTATGAACTGTTATACGGTAGGAAGTGTAGATCTCCCATTCACTGGGATGAGACAGGAGAGAGGAAATACCTAGGTCCAGAGTTAGTGCAGCAGACCAATGAGGCAATAGAGAAGATAAAAGCAAGAATGCTTGCCTCACAGAGCAGACAGAAAAGTTACGCGGATCCGAAACGCAGAGATGTCGAGTTCCAAGTAGGGGACCATGTGTTTTTACGGGTATCTCCGATGAAGGGGATCAAGCGTTTCGGGAAAAGAGGCAAGTTATGCCCTAGATTTACAGGACCTTTCGAGATTCTCGAGAAGATAGGTCCAGTGGCATACCGGTTAGCATTGCCTCCAGCTTTATCAGCAGTTCACAACGTATTCCATGTCTTGATGTTGAGAAAATACGTTTCAGATCCCTCTCATATACTCAGTTATGGGAGCCTAGAACTGCAGCCAGACATGACTTATGAAGAACAGCCAGTGCAGATCCTGGATAGAAAGGATAAAGTCCTTCGGAATAAGACCATAGCTTTGGTCAAGGTTCTCTGGAGAAACAGCAAGGTGGAGGAAGCCACCTGGGAGCTAGAGTCAGATATGAGAGCTCAATTTCCAGAGTTATTCAGGTTAGATTTCGGGGACGAAATCCTTTTAAGGGGGGAATAGTTGTAAAGACCGCTTAGTTTAATTTAGAAATTAGCAGTTAATTATGATTAATTATGAAATTATTTATAGCTATTTAAATAATTTATTATACTGTTATTATTGAATTCAGAGATGCATTGCTATGTCATTCAGTAGTTTTCATATTTTGCATTTCCGGTGCCCGGTATTTTGAAACCCGGTGTTTGGCTCAGTAGAAATCACAACTTAGTATGTTAGTAGTTTGGGACGGGTTATTAGACATTGGGAATGTCGGGAATGGCCGGGAATTTAGAATTTCCCAAAAATACCCCTTTAGTGCTATTTATGTTATTTTAGTGTGGAGGGGCAAAATGGTCTTTTTGCCCCAATGATGTTTGTCTTTTAGTGATTTTATTAATTGAAAAATAAAGGTTTATTTCGTTAATTGTTGGCTGAAGTAAATAGGAATAGGTGCCTTAAAATTCCTTTTCTTTTCACATTTTCAACACTTAGTCAAAAATAGAAAAAAATTTGAAAAACAAGCTCTCTCTTTTCCTCTCTCTCTCGGCTGGTTCTGGTGTGCAAAGGGCTGGAATTTTTCCTTTGATTTTCAAGCCATTTCTCTTCCAATCTAAGTATTCTTCAAGCTAGGTTAGCTCCTCTTCTTTTCTTCTTTAAAAATTGTTGAATTTTGATGATGCATGCATGATTTTTTTAGTTGTTGTTGCTGTTGTATGTTGTGGTTATTTTCAGAGGTTTAAAGCATGTTTTTAGATGTTAATTAAGCTTCTTGTAGTGCTTGATTGTTAGGTTATTTAAGGTTATGGTTTTTCTATGCAAAATATATGATTTTTGAAGAAATGTCTATGTTCTGTTGCTGTGATGTTGTGGATGTTTGTAATTGTTTCCAGAGGCTATTCTAAGCATGTTTAAGTAGATTCAAGCTAGTTTGATTGCATGTTAGCTAGGTTTGCTCAAGTTTGAGTTTAGAACTCAAAGCTTGAGCTTTAATGGTGATTTTTGATTTATGTGCAATCTGGGTGGTTTTGATGCCTTAGAAATGTTATTTGGGTTATATGGAGTAGGTCTGGAAGGTTTGAATCAATTTGGGGTTGATTTGTGCAAGTTATGAATTTTTGAGTTTGCTGCCTGCGAGGAACCGAAATTCCGGTTGTGCATCCAGAATTCCGGATGGGGTTCTGAATTTTCCCAGAACCGGAATTCCGGGTGGGCAACCGTTCTGCCGGTTGGGGAAAATTCTGAAACCCTAGATTTCCTCGATTTTATGTTTTAAGGGGTATTGCCATGCTTTTTATCGATAGGGAAACTTTTAGTTCCTAGTTTAAGTCCCCGGGAAGTGATTTAGCGTGTCACTTATAGTGTTGTGATTTTTATGGTTTAGGAGCCTGTAATCCGCCGCGCAGTTAAGTTCCAGTCAGGTTGACCGGCACACCTGAATTCGGAATCCAGGTAAGATTAGTATAACAGTATGCATATGTAGATTACATGTTTAGCGTGCATGTAGGAAGCCTGTTAGATTACATTAGTTATGTATGTTGGCTTCGAACCATCCAACCCTGTCACGTCGGTACAGGCTGGAGTATGACCAGCAGCCGGAGTATGACCGGTTCGACCGATCAGGCTAACACTCGGTTGGTGGTTCCGTACTATTGACGTATCCCGTCGGTACAGGCTGGAGTATGACCAGCAGCCGGAGTATGACCGGTTCGACCGATCAGGTGGATATAGTAACACGTCGGTACAGGCTGGAGTATGACCAGCAGCCGGAGTATGACCGGTTCGACCGATCAGGCTGTTACGTGTCAATAGTACCGTCCCTATGAACGTTCAGAACTCAGTACCGTGTTGGACACGGCAGTAGTGACTCAGTACCGTGTTGGACACGGCAGTAGTGGGACTCAGTATCGTGTTGGACACGGCAGTTAGGGTTATGATCAGGGGTATGGGCATCTGATCATGACCGGGATTATGTATGAATATTATTATGCTTTTCTTACTGAGTCTGTCGACTCACAGTTCTACGTTTATGTGTAGGTAAAGGCAAGGCTAAAGCTGATGGACCGTGAACGAGCTTGTGAAGATTGTACATGTCGGGGCGGTTAGGCCTGGAGAGTACGATCCTCGGGACAGCGAGGCTGATTTTGTAACTAGTCGCTAGGCGACATTTATTTTGTATAAACAGTTAAATTTTGTAAATGATTTTGTAATCGGGATCCCGAGTCTTTTTGTAATTATATTTTACAAGTTTAATTAAAAAGCAAAAATTTTAATTAATCACGTTTTCCATAAACCTCGTTGATTAGCAACGAGCTGCACAGCATGTTTAAAAATCACGTAATACGCCTATGTTAGTTAGGGTGTTACACATAGGGCTTGGGATGATTGATCGTTCTCTAAGCAGGTCAGACAAAATACCTAAACCAAAACTTAAGGTAAGATTAATAGATTGCACTGCATAGTACATTGTATGTAATACAATTAGTATTGCAATGAATTGATTAATATTAAGATATCGTCAATATTGTTATATAATGAAAAGATTGATTGGTTATGTATCGATAATGTGATGATATTATGCATGTGATATATGAGCTCACCTGATTAGGTGATGCAATTTTCTTGGCGATATACTGGGCGTAAGTACGACCATAAGTGATATATGATGAGTATCGAGCATAGGTACACACTTACCTAATTAGATGATGTAATTTTTTTTGCAACGTACTGGGCGTAAGCATGAGCGTCACTGATATATGATGAGTACCGAGCGTATGTACGGGCTCAACTAATTAGGTGATGTGATTCTCCTGGCGACATGTAGATACAGCGTCAGTGATATGAAAATTGCCAGTTTATGGCATAGAATGAAACCGTTGTAGGGTTTCCTCCTGGCGACGTGTAGATATGGGCGTCAGTGACATATGATAAGTACCGGGTGTAGGTACGGCCTCTCCTGATTAGGTGATGCAATTATATTATATATGGGTGCCGTTTTTTAGCACGGGCTCACCTAATTTGGTGATGCAGTTACGTAATATAAGGGTACCAGGCTATGGCAAGGGCTTGTCTAATTAAGTTACGCAATACATTATCATCAACTTAAAGCATTACCTTATGAGGTAACATATATATATATATATAATTTTTATTATTAAATGAATACGATTCATATTATTGGTATAATAGTTTTGTAGTACCAGATATGTGTACATTGATGCTTATTTATGAAAGATACTAGTAGTGATTTGAATTTCATCCTGTGAACAATGCGTAATGGTTTGATTTGTATTATTTATAAATTATACATTCGAATAATAAATTATATGATTATTATTTCTTTTCTTGTTGAGTCCTTGTGACTCACGAGTGTTGTATAGTGTAGGTAAGAGCAAGGAAAAGTTAGAGCTGCCATGAGTTGACTACCTTCTCCAACAATGTACATATTGACCCCACCAGCCTGTGTGCCGAGTTGCAAGGAGTTGTTTTGGACTGGTTGAATCTGTTGTATTTTGAATTTTGTTTTGGATTGCTCTTGTCTATAATCTTTTGGGTAAATATTTTTATAACAGGAATCCCCGGAACACATTTTTATTGTTGTTAGAATGCCTGTTATTAGTATTTTATTTTAGTCAAGTCTTTAATATTCTCACAATTTTAAAAAAAAAAATCATAGTGTATGATGTACCTTTGCTGGGAACACAGGTCTACTCATGGTATAGTAAGTTTTTATGTTATTTGCTTTTGCCTTACATGCTAGGACAATTATAGTGTATGATGAGAAGAAATAGTGTACTGATTATCTATACTAAGAATATTTGTATGATATACGCATATTGATAATGATATCTATATGAGTTTTAAGCGTTTGGAAGATGTGGATTAAATGTGTGACAAATTATACAGTAAGGGAAATTGAATTGCCTGATTAGCGACCTATCTGGGCTCATGAAAAATGGTAACGAAAAGAATCCTTTATTGTCATAATACTACAAACATGTAAATTCTGCTATGCAAGATGTGATTAGACAATAAGGAGAATCAAATTCGAGATCTCAGAGGACAACAAGCTCGTCTTGTACGAGCAGATTAGCAGACAAAAACTAAAGGAATCACCAATTATGGAATAGAACAAAAGGTTCTAGGGCGACCGGAATAGCGGTCAAAGTGAGAATAAGAAGTGGTAACCTTATCTTGAGTGCTCAAGATGTAAAAAGGCTCCATTTGGGCTATTGTAGAGCCTAATTTTATTTTATGTGGGGTAGTAGGTCATCTGATAAGGGCCTACCCTCAATTTGGAATGGTTAATGTTAAAGGAGAAGAGTGTACGGGTCCTGTCCAAGTACTGGTTACGACTCCAAAAAACTTGGATATCGGTCCTTTGACCGACTTAGGATAAAATTTTATGGGCAATGTTATATTAGCTATTTCGATTTATATTGGTGTTAAACATTGTACACTCAACGAGGGAATATCAAAAGATCATAATGGACTGTGCCTGTATATTTTTTTGTGGTAGTTCATTTGACAGGGTAGGAAAATTATAGAAATGGCAATATGAGTTAAATTTGTTGATATTCCTAAGTGCAATATAGGATATGAGTAGTTAATGGGGGTATCCAACTAATTAATTTGGAGAACGCAATATTTTGATATAAAGTGATATAATGCTAGTATAAGTGGGACAATTTATGAGTGGATCTAATCACTTGGTGAATTAAATGTGGTGATTGTGTGGGTGGATCTATTCACTACCAGGCAGCATGAGTCAAGTTGTGACAAATAGAGCCCTGTGATCTGCAAAGGAAAGACCAGAAGCTGTATAATCCACATGACATGAGGAAAGGTTGTATGTAGTGATTTTGAGATTATGTATACATGGGACTACATGGTGTTGAGGACTTGAATGAATTGTTTGGAACTACCTATATTAGAAAGAAGTATCCTGTTTTTGTAGCCCATCCTGAAGGAACTCCACAGTTAAGTGTCCTTGACTTGGGGTGACTACATTAAGGAAGTTTCCCCTTAAAGCGTGCGAGTTAGAATAAAGCACATTAGAAATACTTGGATTGGTCTATAGGGCAAGTCGTCAGCCTCGGAATGTAGCTAAAGTGATTCACTTTGTATAAGAGCCATTATTTTGTGGGTGTAAGGGGCCCAATGTAGGAATGAAACAAGGATGTTGCTAGGGTAACGCATATTGAAACGTAAGGGATAGTAGTGATATCACTAAAGTAAGGAAGATTACTTGGATTACATATGGGGTTATGGTAATGATAAAAAATACTTCAATATTTGACCGGATGGTCAATCTAGTATATAAGGAGACTATTGAAATTATGGAAAAGGATTACCTTATTAAGAATTGATGGAAAGGCATACTCATCCATATTGGGGGAAAGGCTTATAGATTGAGAGGCAATTTAATAAACATGTATTCGAGTGATTAGTGAATGTTGGATCACTAAATAGGTTGTTTATTAAACAACAGACTACATAACTGAGGGTAAAATGAGTTTAGAGTGATTACCCAAGTATGAAGATAGTGATGATTGCAGCGAAGCAACAGTAGCGTACGAATCATGGAGTAAAACCTTAGTGGTAAAAATAGGAAAAGTGTAAAGACCGCTTAGCTTAAATTTGTAGTTTTGTCTTCTAGTGGGATTATATTATGTTTTAATCTGCATATTATGTTGGTTTAAGTTGGTAAAGGTTGAGTTTTATATCATTTTACCAAAATTAGAATTTAAGGGAAATGGCTTTTCTCTCTCTCCCTCTCTCTCTCTCTCTCTCTCTCTCTCTCTCTCTCTCTCTCTCTCTCGAATTCTTTGGAGAACCAGCAAGAATTGGAGTCTTCTCAACCTGTTTTTGTGTGGATTGTAGTGGAATCTTTGTGGTTCAACCCCAGGTAAGCTCTTAGACCTAAACTCCTTTGTTCTCTTTAGTTTCGAGAATGAATTTTCTTTCATGAATGGAGTTAGTGGCTGTTGTGGTTGTTGTTAGTGTTTGGGTTTGTTTTCTGATGTTAGATTATGTTTATTTAAGTATTTTTAGCTGATTTGAGGGTTTGTGGTGAGAGTTGTTCAAAGTTTGAGCATATGAGCTCAAGCTTTGCTCTCACATGGTGAAATTTAATTGTGAGGTTCTGTACTTGTTTTGTTGCTTTGGATATGTTGTGTATGGTCTAAAAAACAGGTTTGGAAGGTTTTATTGAGTTTGGGGTTGTTTTGATTAAGTTATGAAAATTTTGATCATTTCTGCACTCAACCGAAATTTCGGTTCAGAGGGGCCTGTAGGAACCGGAATTGAATTCCGGTTGGGGAACCGGTCTTCCGGTTGGGGCAATTTTGGGAACCCTAGTTCTTCACATTTTTGTGTTGTTTAGGGTATTGCCATGTTATTTATCGATAGGGAAACTTTTAGTTTCAAGTTTAAGTCCCCAAAAAGTGATTTAGCGTGTCACTCACCTATGTTACGATTGATGTGATTTAGGAGCCTGTAATTTGCCGAGCAGTTGTTCCACTCAGGTTGACCGGCACACCTGAATTCGAAATCGAGGTAAGATTAGAATAATGTCATGCAAATGCTTATACATGTTTAGCCTACATGTTAGTTGGCGTCAGAATAAGATATTAGATATATGTTAGGCAAATTTTATATAGCCATCAGATTTGCATATTAGGGTAATAGTGAGTTGTACATAGAGTTGCACCGAGATGCCATCAGATATATGCTTGGCTATCAGATAGTATGGATTAAGTGATAGCACATCAGTGCGACTAGAGTACTGAGTATAGGCTGGATTCGCGGTTGATCATACTTTGTAAAGAACGTTCCTGATTCAGTTAGGGTTATGATTAGGTGTATGGGCGCCTGATTATAACCCGGGATTTAGTATGTTTATTATGTTATGCTTTTCTTACTGAGTCTGTCGACTAACAGTGCTATTGCTATGTATAGGTAAGGGCAAGGCTAAAGCTGAGGATCTGTGAGAGCGAGCAGGTGAAGATTGTGCATGTCGAGGCGGTTAGACCTGGAGTGTACGATCCTCGGGACATCAGGGCTTCTGTTGTTTAGTCGTTGGGCGACAAATCTTTTGTAAATGAATAGCAAACTTTTGTAATTGTATTTTGTAAACGGGATCCCGGAATATTTTAAGTATAATATGTTATGTTTTAATTAAAAAGAAAAATTTTAAGTATTCACGTTTTTCCAATAACTCGTTGATTAGCAACGAGTTGCACCGTACATTAAAAATCACGTTAACACGCCTATGCTAGTTAGGTATCAGAGCCACCAGGTTGTCTTTCGAAGATCGTCACGACATGTTCAATCATCATCAGCAGTTAGCTTGTTCCACAGTTCAGTAAGCTTTTATTGCTTTAGTAGTTTTCTTTAATAGTATGTTTTAAGAAAAGCCTATTAGAAAGCATGTTAGTAGCCTGATAGTAGAATAGGCGCATGTTTTTAATTTCCAAATAAGCGGCACTAGTAAGTTCTCTTTGATCATGATCTGACCAGACTAGCTCTTGGTTACGCAGGCTCTTCAGATTAGATGGACGCCAGGCGAAATACCAGGAGCCAGGGCAACTCGGTTGGATCAAATGAAGGTCACGGAGCTCAGTTTCCCCCAAATGTCCAGGGCCGAGGTAGAGGTCCCAAGGGCAGGGCACGTGGTCGGGGTGACGCAAGCCAGAATTGAGGAACAAGATAATGAAATCGAACGATTAAGACAGCAAGGTGCTCCTGCAGTGCCTGCTCCAGAAATTCCAGTGGCACCTGCCCCTGTTGTCCAGGCTGAAACAGTGGGAGTTTGTTGGGTTTTGTGCCCTAAATAAAACTCATTTCAATATAATAAGATTTACTTATTAATAAAGATCAGAAATAACATTTTATGTTGCATGGTTCACATGATTTATTTCATGATTATATGTATATAATGTATGAATTCTTTTTAAGTCCAGAACATATGAATTTGTTAAAGATTATAGTGTTGTCAGAAAAGTGGAATATAATCTTAATTATATGTTCAAAAGTTTATTCCCTGATTTGTCAGAACACTGGATTTAGACTGACATGGTATAATCAGCGATAGGTATTCTTACACCTTGGAAAAAGTGTTATGTCCTTTCCAGGACATTGGCAATGTTTACCAGTATCGGATGTATGGAGTATACATCGAAAGGGACCGATATTGAACTTTGATTAGATATATTAAAACTTACTGTAATATCTGTTCAATTCAATATCACCTGTTGATCCTAGATCAAATGACCTTAATCCTGATATGGTTAGGTTCGATCTCAAGAGCACTATACATTTTCCTTGATTTGTTAGTTAACCTACTTTTGGGTCAGGGTGATACGTAAATTTTGGGAACATGATAGTATAATTGAGTGGGAGAGCTACCATAAATATGGAATCTATAACTTTTATAGGAATTTAGAAGTGAAACGATGATATCCTTCGAGCTTGGCTAAATAGAAATAAATGGTGGAGATCTCATTCCACTTTGCTGAAATATCATTTATACGGAGCTAAGTGTTTTAAGGATAAAATACATTGAAGGTGTAACGGTAACTTAGTGTCTTTTCAATGTAGATCATCTATTAGAGGGTCATTGGTCACATTAGGATTATAACAATGGATAACTAATGACGTGTTGATTTATGTGTTTTTGTGATGAAAGTTTGTGTTGTACGAAATTTTTTCCATGGAAAATATTTTTTCTATTTTTGAAAATATGTTATTTGGATTCCTTCTGAAAAATTAAGCAATTTTGTTTTTTACGGAACTCGATTCCGATAAAAATTGAGAGAGTTATGAATTTTGGAAAATCGAGCTTCTTGGCTATCGAAGCTAGGTGCACGTATGCACCAGGTGCTTCGAGACGCGCGCGTGACTCGCCTGTGTGCATCCTGCGCACTCCGCCCAGATCACCCTGCCAGCGCCCATGATTCCCGCTCAAGCACCCTGCATCCGCCGAGATTCCTCAGCTGGGTGCCTCACCTCCGCATGCGTATGGGGTTGCTAGCAGCCTCCTGGGCTTCTGCATGCAGCCCCTCCTCGGCAGCCAACCCAAAAATTGCGATTTTTGGGGTTTTTCCCCAAAAATCCAATTTTTTCATGGGATTGTTTCCCAAAATTTATTTTTCCAATTTTAAATATTTCTAAATTGAAATATTTCCAATTTTAAAATATTTTCAATTTGGAATTTTTTTCAATTTTAAATATTTCCATTTTGGAATATTTCCAATTTTAAATATTTCATGTTATGGTCAGATTTCAAAATTTGTTAACTTCTTTAATATTTATTTATTATTGAATTAAAAGATTAGATATTTTGATATTTAACATATTTTAAATTTAAAGATAACTTTGTCTTTTTATTTAAAATATTATATTAAAATTATCTTATATGACAAATTAAATAATTAATAAATTTGAAATTAACATAGATATTTTTATAGATATACTTACCATAATATTTTCAAATTCAAAATTTGTTATTTTGTTAAATATCTAATTATTTATAAATTATTAGTTTAAAAATGATATTTTTTTCTATATATATATATATATATCATTTTTTTCTTATTAGAAATTTATAAATTATATCTTAAATATTTAAATTACCTAGATATTATGTAGAAATTTGAATATTGCTTAATTTGAGATATTTTGACATATAATTATGGTAATTAGTATTCATTTATTATTTTATTCCTAAAATAATAATTATCTAACCAAATCTATTTTAAAAATAGTTTATTTTATTAAATTATAAGATCTGAAAGTGATATTGAAGATTCTTTCCTTTCAAATCATTGATCTTATTAGATATTGAATTTAGTTTAGTTCAAATAAACCTAGATATGTTAAAATTAGTTTCCTTTATTTTGAGATTTTTAGGGTTTGTTTTAACAACCCTAAATTTTCAAAATTTATTTTGTTAGTTTAAGAATAATAATTTAATTATATTAATATCTTATTTCACATTTGTTACATGGACAATGTTTGTTTATTTTTATATTGTTTATTAACAAATTTTTTTAACAAACCTATTATTTATCTGATCTAAATTGCTATGATTAACTTGTTGACAGATCCAATGATCTGATTTTAATCATAGTCCAATTGTCAATAGATCTTATAAATAATTTGTAACAGGTAAATTTTGTACTTCTTTCATCTGTGTAAACCTAGTAACATTTTAGGGCCCATCCAAATCATTTGACCTGTGTGAGCCTATATGTTTGCTATTGGGCTTAGATGCATATAGGAAACCCATTTAAGTTTTACTAAGTAAGTGGACTAGGTTGCTAAAATAAAATTTGACATAAGTAATTTTATTTAGGCTGAATTAGATTTGGACTTATTCAATTAATAACAATTATTTATTTAAAGGTTAAATTCCTCTGTTTTGGGCCTTGTGTGAGAGTTGGGAGCCAATAGAAGTGGGTACGACATACTGAACCCAGCTCCCCCTCAAATGAACTACCCTAATTGTGAAGACCCATTTGCCTTATTTAAATAATTGTACTAGGTTAATTATATTAGTCTAACCTAATTAAAATTGAATTAGCAACATAATTAACTTTTAAAATATATGAAATTTATTTTTCATTTTAATATTTTAAAGTTAATTTTAGAAAAACACTTAGTTAATGATATATATTCTAGATAGTTATTTCTAGTACTAATTATTATTTCTAATATTAAATAGGAAAATATCATTGATTGTGAAATTAATTGTTTATTAATTAATTTTGGTACAATCTAAGTTTAGTATATTTTCTTAGTATTAAACTAGAATTAATAATTAAGTTTCCTCTATACTTAATTATTTATTTCTTGAATTTAATATATTTAATTAAATAAAAAATTTCAATATCTAAGTTGATTTTCATCATGATACTTAAATATTGTTATTTTCATGTTGTTTAATTAAAATTGGAAAATATTTTAAGTTTGGAATCTTAATTTAGAATAACTTAAGATTGAATAATTTTCAAAATATATTTTATTTTATTTTATTAATCTCTTTCCCACAATTTCAAAATTGCATTTCTTTAATTCAGAAATTTCGAATTTTATTTGAAAAATAGATTAAAGTTGAAAATTATTTATTTTAATTTTGGACCAACTTAAATCAATGATTTTTTCATTTAATGATTAATTAAAATAAATGAACTAAAATATATTATAATTAGAAATTGAATTAATTAGTCAATGAAAGTCTAGATAGATATTATCTGTTTTGCTTGAAGTATTTTTCTAGTGTGTTTAATTAAATAGAAAAATTAATATTTAAGTTGATTCTTAATCATGATACTTAAATATTTGAAATTTTTCTTAGATATTTAATTAAATAGGAAAATTATATTTTTCTGTTGAAAATTAATTTTTATTAATTAATTTTGGGCCAACATAAAATTAGAGTAATTTTCCAGGATTTATTTTTATTTTATTTTAAAGCATTTTCGAAAGTAGTATTCTTATACACTTCATTTTTCGAAATACAACATATATTTATAGAAAATTAAATTTGAGTAGTAAATTAATTTAAATTAATTTTTAAACAACCTAAATTGAATAATTTTCTAAATATTTATGGAAATTATTACTAAGATGGAAATAATTCACGTTATTTTCATATCCATCTAAGTATAATTTATAAATATTAAATTAAAATTTATATTTAGAATATTTTATTCTAAATTGGAAATTTTAATTAAATAAATATATATTTAAAATAAATTGATTAAAATAAATATTAGAAGAAAATACAACTTTCATTAAATAATGAGCTTTATTATTAAGATATTCGATCTCCATTGTTGGTTTTACATAGCTATTGTTTTAGTGAGTAATCCTCCCTAATGGAGGAACGCTCATTAGCCAGTTAGCACCGTTTAATCTCGAAAGATAAGTAATCTTGTAAGTTTTTTATATAGTATTGATCACCCTAATGGTGGCGACTATATAAGACTTGCAAGAATATGAAACAATGGTGGAAGCTCATAAGATAGAATAGCCTTGACTCTCGCCTAAACGGGTCAACGCGGATTCCAATCTTGATCGAATAAAAGGTTGCTAGAATGTTTATCATTTTAGATGAGCTGACAACTCTATTCAATGGATGGTAGCTTTGACTCTCGCCTAAACGGGACACTGATATCAGTTTGTTGAAGACTTTGGAAATTATTTAGGATTGTATGTTTTAGTATTTTCACTTCTCATTCCTACTTGCTATATGTTTAATAATTTCTGAATTGTGTATGAATTTATATTGAACCATGTTATTTTTTGTTATTAAATTGTAGTTTAATTTCGAATCTTCATTGTTGGTCTAACTAGGTTTGTTTTTCTAATGAGATAAATCCCTAATGGATTTTCACCATTAGACTAACATAATAGTGTTAGATCTCGAAAGATAACTATTGTATATGCAACATCTAGCTGTTCATCAATTGATGACACCTTAGACTAGTGTTTTACAATATGAAACAAGAAGATTGTATAAATAAGATTAGTTTGACTCTCGCTAATGGGAGCATCGTTGGATTCTTATTTAAAACGAAATTATCCTAATTCCTCTTCGCTTATTCATTTCGAATCAGCATAATAACATATCATTGGATGAATGGTCTATAACTCATTTTATGTCATTCTATATTAAATGATTCATATGATTATATTCCCGGAATTCTATCCCAAAATGATATAAATCTTCAATCTTAGAAATATCCTACTTGTATAAGCAAATCATAGAGTTAGATTAGTAGTGGTGGTCCAAGAAAGAGTTACTAATTATACAGTTACACTTTCACAAGTGTTTAATAACTATTTTCTATCAATGGATTCAAATTGTATGAGTTTAGTATTCTGCGACCAGAATCCACTTGCACTATTCTAAGAAGTCTTTTATGTAACTAAACTTAAGTCATAAAAAGATACAACCACATATTTTATAAATCTATGGCATTTGCATCTTGTTCATAGTGGTTTGGACAAGATCATTCTCTGCAAAGAGTTAATATGCCTATATCCACTGAAAGTAAGATCATCTCATTCGCAGATGGATGTACATTCAGGGGTGGATATGAGTTTTCGTTGTATTCTTAAAACGATCACTCTAGATTTTACCTTATGCAAAACAAAATTTGAAATGTTTGAAAATTTCATGAATTTCTAGCAATGGTAAGTGGTTAAAGATCTTGCGAACTGATAGGGGTGGAGAAATAGTTAGTAGATATGCAGTTCAAAGATCATTAAATTGATTTTTGAATTATATCCAAACTTACCTCCCCAGAAATTTCGAGTTGCATGTTGATGATTAGTTACTAGTCGTTGCCTAATTCCTTCTATGGTAATACAATTTCAGAATGATGCAATGGTTGTATACTTAATGTAAGTCATTACTAGATTCATGGATGACCTAATCAAAATCTTAAGAAAAGCTAGAACTGCTAACCTTGGTTTGCATGTTTGTTATCTATTCTAAGTGATTAGGAGTGGACCATCCCATAGTCATTAGATAAGAAAGTGTTTGTTTAAACAAGTAATACTTTTCTAAGAAAATGACTAAGTCTGAAAATAAAGTAGCAAATAAAGGAGATAATTTTTTTTGATTCCATAAGTATTCTATCATCTTATTCGTTACAAGATGATCCCACTGCCTCTGTTGTCTTAACGCAACCGAAGAGGTCAATTCCATTTAGTTTTCTTAGACATAATTCACGGTACCTTGTCGTAGTGGGAGAGTTTCAAGGAACTCACTCTTCTTATGACTTGGAAGACACTAGGGATTAAAATCCATTGTGAGTTTAAACAAGTAATGGATTGTCAAGATAAGAAACTAAGAAGAAAGCCAAGAGAACTATGGTAACCTAAAGTTTTCTATTACAAGGACATAAAAGGAAATGTTCGTTAATAAGTCTATTCAATGGACTTTACAATCTTCCTGTTCCTAGTATTATAGGTTTGATTTTATCTAAACCTATGGCTTGTGGTGTACCTGGTAATTGCTTACTCTAATGCCAGCAACTTACTTTAATAAGATGCTGAAGCATTATCTTTCCAATGGAAATCTATAGAAGCTTCACAACTTCTAAGCATAGATTTTATTTATCTAAGGAAAAGCCTCAACTATTCCAGAAAAGATAAAGCCATGGAAGAATTTCTTAAATCAACAGTGAGTGGTCTCAGATATGTTTTTGTATGCCTTAGACCAGACACATGCTGCTGAGTGGGAGTAATGAGTAAGTATCAGATTAATCAAGGAGAAGAACATTGGAAGACAATCAAGTAAATCTTAAGATTAAGAAGAGGAACTATATGTTAGTCAATAAGGGTGTTTTTAAAACTCTTAGACTACACCGCATCAGATTTCAAGACTTGCCTTTGTGCTAGAAAATCTGCTGATAAAATGGTGATTACTCTGGGGGTGGAGTAGTGATTTTGGAGAAAGTGTAAAAACCTATCTGAAATCTCTTAGTCTACCAGAGAGAGACTGAATGTTAAAGTTGCAGGAAAGATACTTATTCAGTCTAAGGAAAGTTCTATACAATTGTGGCACCGTTCCAACCTGTCTTAACTACTAGTGTTATTTCCTGAATAACCAATAGTAGTTGCCAAAGGTATAGAATCCAGTATCCCAAAAGAGTAGACATATAGAGAGAGGAATTTCACAATATCAAGGATTTTGTGATTAAGGGAAAGTAATGGTGGAGAAAAGGTTGTTCTTAATTCAACCTGCCATATCCTATTACGAGGAGTTTACTACTACTACACTTGATTTGTATATCAAGGTGTTAATGATTATTTGAAATGCACATTTTGTTTTATATTAGTGCAAGTGGGAGTTTGTTGGGTTTTGTGCCCTAAATAAAACTCATTTCAATATAATCAGATTTACTTATTAATAAAGATCAGAAATAACATTTTATGTTGCAGGGTTCACATAATTTATTTCATGATTATATGTATATAATGTATGAATTCTTTTTAAGTCCAGAACATATGAATTTGTTAAAGATTATAGTGTTGTCAGCACAGTGGAATATAATCTTAATTATATGTTCAAAAGTTTATTTCCTGATTTGTCAGAACACTGGATTTAGACTGACATGGTATAATCAGCGATAGGTATTCTTACACCTTGGAAAAGTGTTGTCCTTTCCAGGACATTAGCAAAGTTTACCAGTATCGGATGTATAGAGTATACATCGAAAGGGACCGATATTGAACTTTGATTAGATATATTAAAACTTACCGTAATATCTATTCAATTCAATATCACCTGTTGATCCTAGATCAAATGACCTTAATCCTGATATGGTTAGGTTTGATCTCAAGAGTACTATACATGTTCTTTGATTTGTTAGTTAAGCCTACTTTTGGGTCAGGGTGATACGTACATTTTAGGAACATGATAGTATAATTGAGTGGGAGCGCTACCATAAATATGGGATCTATAACTTCTACAGGAATTTAGAAGTGAAACGATGATATCCTTCGAGCTTGGCTAAACAGAAATAAATGGTTGAGATCTCATTTCACTTTGCTAAAATATCATTTATACGGAGCTAAGTGTTTTAAGGATAAAATACATTGAAGGTGTAACGGTAACTTAGTGCCTTTTCAATGTAGATCATCTATTAGAGGGTCATTGATCACATTAGGATTATAACAATGGATAACTAATGACGTGTCTATATCATGGAACATATAGAGCGTTCTATATGACTGAGAGTGCAATTCCAAGTTCTAAGTGTTGATTCAATGAGGAATTAATAAGCTCGGTTATATAGACCCATGGTCCCCGTACTAGTTGAGACCATACTGCTTGTAAGACTCAGTTAATTGATTTTAATTAATCAATTATAATTCTAAAAGTTAGACTATGTCTACTTTGTGAATTTTCACTAAGCAAGGGTAAAACAGTAAATAGAGAGTTTAAAGGGTATATTAATTAATTGGGAAACTTTGATTAGTTTTTATTAATAAATAAAATAAATGATAATATATTATTTAGTAATTAATTATAGTTATTAAATAATTAGATTTGACATTTATGTAGTTGAAAGAGAGAATTGGCAATCTTTGAGAAAATGGGAAACTAGAAATGATGAAACAGGAAAGTTGGAAAAGTGGAAGGCTTGTTTCCTGAATGTATGGCCGGCCACCTTTGCTTCTATTTCTCACTTTATTTTTCATTTTTAAATGCCAAATAATTCAACTTTAACCCTGTGTGGAATTCTATAAATAGAAGGTAAAGGCTTCAGGTTTGACACACAGTTTTTACTGATTATTTTCTCAAACACTCTGAAGCTGCCACTCTCTCTCTTTTTCTTCTCTGTATTTCGAAATTCCTTGAGTGATGAGTAGTGCCCACACACATCAAGTGGTACCTCAATCATAGTATGTAAGACTATGGAAAATCTGCATCAAAGAAGGAGAAAAGAAGATCAAGATTCAGATCTTGATTATGCTCTGCTACTGAAAGGAATCAAGGGCTACAGATCTGAATGGAAGGAGTCATAATATTCCACTGCACCCACTGTAAGGTTTCTTAAACTCTTATGTGTTTATTTTCATTTTTTAGAATTCATATTAGGATGTTAATGAAACATACTTGTTAGTAAATCTAGATCCTGGTAAAATAATTTCCAGCAGCAGATGTTATGAATGTCGAGCAATGGCTAACAGTGATTACTAGAATCTTGAATTTTATTGGCGTCACTGGTAATGATAGGGTGGTTTGTGCCACCTTCCAATTTCAGGAAGACGCACTGGTCTGATGGGACATGGTGTCCATGATTGACGATGTCATGACGATGACCTGGGAGAAATTCCAAGAACTTTTCAATGTGAAGTATTATAATGAAGCAGTTAGGAGTGCTAAGAGAAAGAATTCACTCATTTGACTCAGAAGGAAAACATGAGTGTTAATGAGTATACGACCCAGCTTGATCGCTTGGCGAGGTTGGCCTCGGGAATTGTGCGAACCGATTTTAGTAAAAAGCAAAAATACCTGGATGGGTTAAATGCGAAGATTCGACATGATTTGATGATTACTACTGATGATAGAACCACCTATGCTGAAATGGTGGATAAAGCACTGCGAGCCGAGGGTGCAGTGGGATGCATGATAGAGTCTTGTGGAACTCCAGGTGTTGGCAGGGCTCCTACCCCTCCTTCATCAGGTTTTAGCAGGGGAGGTAGTGGTTTAGCCATGGACCAGAAAAGAAAGGCATCCACTGCAACCAGTGGCTCGGGTCAGAACAAGAGGTTCCGGGGGAACCAGGGTCGAAGCAATCGTTGGAGTAGCATCGAAACTCGATACACTTACCCAGAGTGTCCCAACTGTAGAAGACACCATCTGGGGGAGTGTAAAGGGCAAGGGTGCTTTCACTGTGGCATGTCAGGGCACTACAAGAGAGATTGTCCCCATATCAGATCTGAGCCACCAAAGACTTCAGCAAAACCCACTCCAGTAAGGGTATTCGCCATAACTTAGGCTGATGTAGAAGCCAGCCCTTCAGTGGTGACAGGTCAGCTCTCGGTCAACAACTTTTACTTCTCTGTACGGTTTGACTCTGGGGCCACACATTCTTATGTGGCAGCTAGAATCTTTAGTAAATTGGACAGACCGTACGATAGTTATGAATCAGGGTTTGGATCCCTATTACCTGACGGAGAGTTATTTATCTCCAAAAGGTGGATTAGGTTTATGCCGATCAGGATTGACGATAGGGAGTTAAGTGTTGACCTAATAGAAATGAATTTAGAAGATTTTGATATCATACTGGGAATGGATTTCTTGTCCAAATATTCAGCCAGTATTGACTGTAAGAGGAAGATGGTAATCTTTCAGCCAGAAGGTGAAGAACTGTTTGTTTTTGTCGGTTCGGTTCAGGGATCTCGAATCCCGGTGATTTCGGCCTTATCAGCCAAAGAATTTTTGTGTGATGGATGTCTAGGGTTTCTGGCCGTGGTAATGGATACCACTCGGCCTGAGTCTGTTGGGCCAGAAGACATCAAGGTGGTTCGGGAATTTTCAATGTTTTTCATGATGAACTTCTGGGTTTACCACCTCAGCAGGAAATTGATTTTGTAATTGATTTGGCACCTAGAGCAGAACCAGTTTCTAAAGCTCCTTACAGAATGGCTCCAGCTGAGCTTAAAGAATTGAAAATTCAACTCCAGGGGTTGCTTGACATAGGGTTTACTCGGCCTAGTGTATCACCCTGGGGAGCTCTGATATTGTTTGTCAAGAAGAAAGATGGGTCTCTAAGAATGTGCATCGACTATCGAGAGTTGAATAAGCTAACAATCAAGAATAAATATCCTTTACCTAGGATCGATGATCTTTTTGACCAACTTCAGGGGAAGACGGTCTTTTCAAAGATTGATCTCCGATCGGGCTATCACCAGTTGAGAATCCGAGAGGAGGACACTCCAAAGACGGCTTTCCATACTAGGTATGGACATTATGAATTTCTGGTTATGTCGTTTGGACTAATCAATGCTCCCTTAGCTTTTATGGACCCTATGAATAAGTTATTCAGGGATTTCCTCGATACTTGTGTTATTGTGTGTATCGATGACATCCTTGTGTATTTTCAATCAGAAGAGGAGCATGAGTTACATCTCCGCATGGTTCTGCAACGGCTTCAGGAACACAAGGTTTATGCTAAATTCAAGAAATGTGAATTTTGGTTATCTCAAGTGTCCTTTTTAGGGCACATCGTTAGCAAGGATGGGATCAAGGTGGATCCAGGAAAGATAGAATCGGATTGGCCAAGATCAAAAATAGTGACAGAAGTTAGAAGTTTCTTGGGTCTAGGCGGTGATTATCGTCGGTTTGTAGAAGCATTTTCTAAAATATGAACACCCTTAACTGAGCTTACTAAAAAGAATCAACGTTTTGTATGGTCAGATAAGTGTGAAGCTAGTTTTCAGGAGCTGAAGCAGAGGTTGATTACAGCTCCAGTGTTAGCTTTTCCTTCCGACAAAGAAAAGTTTGTGGTTTATTGTGATACATCTAAACAGGGTCTGGGATGCGTGCTGATGCAAGTCGATCGGGTTATTGCTTATGCCTCCCGTCAGTTAAAAGATTATGAGCAGCGATATCCAACTCATAACCTAGAATTGGCCGCAGTAGTGATTGCTTTGAAAATTCGGCGCCATTATCTGTATGGAGAAAAATGTGAAATTTATACCGACCATAAAAGTCTCAAAAATTTCTTTACTTAGAAAGATTTCAATATGAGGCAGAGGCGTTGGTTGGAGTTAGTCAAGGATTACGATTGTGAGATCCTTTATCATCCTGGGAAGGCCAATGTAGTGGCCGATGCCCTGAGCAGGAAGGGTCCCATGCAGGTAACTAGTATGATTCGGATTTCACCACAGTTAGCAGAGGACATGGTTAGATCTAGCATTGAGTTTGTTGTAGGCAAGCTTCACAACTTGACGCTGCAATCTGATCTGTTAGAACGAATAAAAGTCGCTCAGAGGACTGATCCACAGTTAGTAAAGATCAGAGAATAGATTTCAGCTATTCAAGCCAGAGATTTTACAGTGTCAGACAGTGGGATGTTATTGTTTAAAGCCAGGGTTTGGGTTCCAAATAGTGTTGAACTTAGAAACGAAATTCTCGAGGAGGCTCATACCACTCCATATTCCTTACATCACAGCACAACCAAGATGTATTAGGATCTTAAACCTTACTTTTGGTGGAGCGGAATGAAGAAGAATGTGGTAGAATTCGTATCGAGATGCTTAACATGTCAACTGATCAAGGTTGAACATCAGAGACCGGCAGGGTTGTTACAGGCTTTAACTTTATTTGAGTGGAAGTGGGAGGACATCACGATGGACTTTGTGGTTGGGTTACCTAGAACCACAGGTTTGTTTGATTCTATTTGGGTTGTGGTAGATCGATTCACGAAGTCTGCTCATTTTATACCAGTTAAAACAACCTATTCAGTGGATCGGTTAGCAGAGTTGTATGTTAAAGAAATAGTAAGGCTTCATGTTGTACCAAAATCCATAGTTTCGGATAGAGATCTGAAGTTTACCTCCAAGTTTTGGCAGAGTTTACAACAGGCTATCGGTACGAAACTAAAATTCAGTACACCTTTCCATCCTCAGACTGATGGATAGTCCGAAAGGACAATACAGATACTGGAAGATATGTTGCGAGCCTGTGTTATGGATTTCGAGGGCTCCTGGAGCAAGTACCTTCCATTGATAGAGTTCTCTTATAATAACAGTTATCAGAGTACGATATGGATGGCTCCCTATGAACTGTTGTATGGAAGGAGGTGTAGATCTCCCATCCATTAGGATGAGACAGGGCAGAAGAAATACCTAGGTCCAGAATCAGTACAGCAGACCAATGAGGCAATCGAGAAGATTAAAGCTAGAATGCTTGCCTCACAGAGTAGGCAAAAGAGTTATGCAGATCCGAAATGCAAAAATGTTGAGTTCCAAGTAAGGGATCACGTGTTTTTACGAGTATCTCCAATGAAGTGGATCAAACGTTTCGGGAGAAGAGGCAAGTTATGCCCTAGATTTACAGGACCTTTCGAGATTGTCGAGAAGGTTGGACAAGTGGCATATCGGTTAGCTTTGCCTCCAGCTCTTTCAGCAGTTCACAACGTATTCCACGTCTCTATGTTGAGAAAATACGTTTCAAACCCTGCTCATATACTTAGTTATGAGAATCTTGAGCTGCAACCAGATATGTCTTATGAAGAACAGCCAGTACAGATCCTTGACAGAAAGGATAAAGTCCTTCGAAATAAGACCATAGCTTTGGTCAAAGTACTCTGGAAAAATAGCAAGGTGGAGGAAGCCACCTGGGAGTTAGAATTATTCAGGTTAGATTTCGAGGACGTAATTCTTTTAAGGGGGGAATAGTTGTAAAGACCGCTTAGCTTAAATTTGGAAATTAGCAGATAATTAGGTTTTAATTATGAAAATTATTTATTAACTCTAAATTATTAATTTAAAGTGATTTATTTGAATTCAGAATACATTTTGTATGTCATATACAGAAATTTCATAATTTTGCATGTTCAGTGCCCAGCAACATTGGAACGCGGTGTATGGCTCAGTAGAATCACATCTTAGTATTTTAGTATAGCGGGGCGATAAAGTTAGATATTGGGAATGTCGAGAATAATCAGGAATTTAGAATTTCCCAAAATACCCTTAGTACCCTTTCAGTGTTTTTTAGTGTTTAAAGGGCAAAATGGTCAATTTGCTAAGTTGTAGTTTTGTCTTCTAGTGGGATTATATTATGTTTTAATCTGAATATTATGTTGGTTTATCTTGGTAAAGGTTGAGTTTTATATCATTTTACCAAAATTAGAATTTAAGGGAAATAACTTTTCTCTTTCTCTCTCTCTCGAATTCTTTGGAGAACCAGCAGGAATTGGAGTCTCCTCAACCTGTTTTTGTGTGGATTGTAGTGGATTAGCATATGTTGTGTATGGTCTAGAAAATAGGTCTGGAAGGTTTTATTGAGTTTGGGGTTGTTTCGATTGAATTATGAAAATGTTGATCATTCCTGCACTGAACCGGAATTCCAGTTTAGAGAGGCCTGTAGGAACTGGAATTCCTGTTGGCTCCCAGGAATTTTCCCAGAACAAAAATTCCAGTTGGGGAACCGGTCTACCGGTTGGGGCAATTTTGGGAACCCTAGTTTTTCCCATTTTTGTGTTGTTAAGGGTATTACCATGTTATTTATCGATAAGGAAACTTTTAGTTTCAAGTTTAAGTCCCGAGAAAGTGATTTAGCATGTCACTCACCTATGTTACTGTTGGGTTTTATGCCCTAAATAAAACTCTTTACAATCTGATTAGTTATCAATGTAAGAAATTTGAAGTGATTGATGTTTGCATGAATTTTACATGCTAATGGTTTAAATATGTTTATTACATTTACACACAAAATCAGTTAAATCCAGATCATATGTTTATTCACAATTACAGTATCGTCAACACAGTGGAATGTGATTGTGATCATATGAATCAAAAGAATTGGTCCCTGTTTCATCAGTGTTATTGGATTTACACTAATGTGATAATCAGCGATGATGTGTACTTACACTTGGAGTAAGTGTTATGTTCTTTCCAGGACATTAGTAAAGTATACTAGTTTTGAATGTATGGAGTATACATTGGACTGGACCGATATTGCAACTAAGTTAAGATATTACAAACTTACCGTTATACATATCTTTCCAAGTCAATATCAGTAGTTGATCTTAAGATTAAAAGAATCTAAATCCTGATATGCTTAGGCTCAACTCAGGAGTGCTATTCATGTTCTTTGATTTATTAGTTAAGCCTACTTTTAGGTCAGGGTGATACGTATATTTTGGGAACATGATAGTATGATTGAGTGGGAGTGCTGAACATAAATATGGAATCTATAGCTTCTACTGGTGTATAGAAGTTAAGTGATGATTCCCTTTAAGCTTAGCAAATAGAAGTAAATGGATGAGCTCTTGTTTAACTGACTATATAGAGGATCTTTAAATCACAATAAGATTATAACAATGGTTAAATAAGATAGCATATTGATATCGTGAAACATATAATATGCTCTATATAAGTCTGAGAGTGCAATTCTAAGTTCTAAGAGTGGATTCAACGAAGAATTAATAAGTAGGAATGTACTTGGTAAATTTGGTTAACTTATTGGAAGCTCAGCATATAGATCCATGGTCCCCATTCTAGTTGAGAATATTCTGCTTGTAAGACTCATTAATTGATTCGTGATTGATCAATTATAATTCTAAAGTTAGACTATGTCTAATTTTATAAATTTTTACTAAGCAGGCGTGAAATTGTAAAGTAAAGAGTTTCTAGGTTTATTTATTTATTAATGAAATTTATATGTCTAATTAATAATTAAATTAAATGACAATATTATTTAATAATCTATTTTAGTTATTAAATAATTAGTTTTGGCATTTAAAAGGTTAGAATTGGAAAATTGGCATTTTTGAGAAAATAGAAATAAAATTTGATAAAACTGCAAAATCAAGTGGGGCCCACTACAACACCATGGCCGGCCACTAATTGAGGTTTTTCAAATTGATTTTTTCATTATTTTAATGCCAAATAAATCCTAACCTAAACCTAGTAGTTGCCTATAAATAGAAAGTGATGGCTCAATCAAATCACATGCTTTCATTAGCTTTCTGACAGAAATTTCTCTCTTCAGGAAAATTGAGCCCTCCCCGCTTTCTATACCTGGCTGAAACCCTCTCTCCTCTTTTCTCCTTCATCAATTTCGAACCCTAGTGAAAGAGTAAGTGCCCACACACAGCAAGCAGTAACTCAATCATAGATTGGAAGACTGTGAAGGATCAAACTTGAAGAAGAAGGACATTCGGGCTCAGATCTTGATTATACTCTGCTATAGAAAGGATACAAGGGTTAGAGATCTGAGTGGAAGGAGACATTAATTCTGCTGCATCAATGTAAGGTTTTCTTAACTTTATATGTGTTTAATTTATCGTTTTAGAAAGTTCATATTTAGGGTGTTTAAACAACATACTTGTGAGTAGATCTAAGATCCTGGTAAAATAAATTCCAACAACTGGCCTCAGAGCCATGGTAATTGATTTACTTGCAAGAAATTTGGACTTTAAAACGATTGTTTGTTTGTTTTAGGATGGTATCATGTTGTATTGAGTGTTATTTGATGATTGATTGGTGTTTGTGAATTTTTGTGTAAAATAATTGAATATCTGTTTCTGGAATTATTTTTATTGGATAGTATGGAACAAATTAAGCAAGTTACTTTTTAAAGAACTCAATTTTGATTTAATTTGAATTAGTTATGATTTTTTGAAGATTCGAAAAAATCGGAGTTGTGCTGAAATTTTCATGCGTACGCGAAAACTGTCCCTACAACTCGCAATTTTTTCGTTTTTCTTCGTTTTTTCATGCTTTTTCATGGAATTAACTTCCGATTTTTTAGTGTAGTTTTGTATTTATATATTTACTATTCCTACTTCAACTCTAATTATCATAATGAATTAATTTAATATTTTTAAATTTAATTCATGATATTAGTATAATTTGAATTTGAAATTAGTAAATATCTATCTTTTTGCTTAATTATTTATCTTATTTTTAAATTTGATTATATCTTATCTTATTTTTAAATTTAAGGTCAGATATTAAACCTTTTTAAATTATTTTTTTTTAAATATTTTGACCTTATTTAAATTTAAAATAAGATAACTATAATCATGTAATTTTAAATAGATGTAAGATATTTTGCTAACTTTTAAATTTTGTTATTTTATTTATTTAAATTAAATTTAAAATCTAATAAAGATATTTTATTTATCTTTTCTAATTTTTATTTAATTTTTATTTATAAAATAACATTTAATTTTTAAAAAGTAGTTAACAAATTTTAAAATGATATTTAGGTTAGTTGAAACCTAATTTTTCAAAATTGTAGGTTTAATTTTAAATATTTATTTTAATAATTTCGAAATTTAAAATAATAATTTTTTATTTATTTTTGAAAATAATTTTTTTTTATTTTTTTCTAAAATTAAATTATTTATTTTATTTTTTTTAAAAAAAAAATAAATATTCTTTTTATTTAATTATTAATTTCGAAATTTATTTATTTAAAATTAAATAAATCCTACTTCCAACTATCCAGCTAACCTTGTTGTAGGAGTATGTGGTTTTAGCTTGTATGTAAGTTTTCAAAACCTATTATTACATGATTGCAAATAGCCATGGTTACTTTTTGCCAGATTTAATGATCTGATGGCTCCCTTGGTCAAGTTAATAATTTGTAACAGGTAAATTTTACAATCTTCTTTCATCTGTGTATGACCTAGCAACATGATAGGATCCATCCAAGTGTGTACTTGTGTGAGCCTATGTGTTTATTTTATTATATAGATGCATATAGGTTGTTCCTAAATAAAATGTCACACCATGATAGATTTTATTTAGGTCCTTTTAGATCTTGGACCTATTCAATTAATAACAGTTATTCATTTTAAGGTTAAATTCCTCTCTTTTGGGCCTTGTGTGAGAGTTGGGAGCCATAGAAGTGGGTACGACATACTGAACCCAGCACCCCCTCACATGAACTACCCCAATTGTGAAGGCCCATTTGCCTGATTTGAAAAACTGTACTAGGTTAGTTATATTAGTTTGACCTAATAAAATTGAATTACCAACATAATTAACTTTTAAAATATATGAAAATTTATTTTCATTTTAATATTTTAAAGTTAATTTTAAGAAAAACACTTTTAGTTTTAGATATTATTTCTAGAGAAACTATTTGTATTTTTCTTGTATTTAATTAAATATAGAATTTTGACTAACTAGATTATTTCTGGAGATTATTTAATTAAATATTCCTATTTAAGTTATAAATTAGTTGTATCTGATTTTTCATATCTAACTTAAATTTGAATATTTTATTTAAATTTTAAATCAAGTTGAGGAATCCTAGGCATTAGTTATTAAAGATTCTTGAGATATTTTTTAAGTTAATATCTTTTCGAATATTAACTTAAAATGGAATATTTTAGATATTTTTTAGGTTAATATCTTTTCGAATATTAACTTAGAAAGATATCTTCAAATTAAGTGGTTATAACTTAACATTTGATATTTAATTAAATCTAAATTTGAAATTATTTAAGTTTTAGATTTTTTCTATATAACTTAAATTAGATATTTATCAAATTTTTTTTGTTGAAAAGATACTTAGTCAAATAAGATATTTTCTAGATAGTAATTTCTAGACTACTTATTATTTCTAATATTTAAATAGGATAATATTATACTTTGTGAAATTAATTATTTAAATAATTAATTTTGGTACAATTTTATTAAGTATATTTTTCCTAGTATTAAACTAGAAATTAATAATTTTGCCTTCTCTACATTTAATTATTTATTTCTTGAATTTAATACATTTAATTAACTTGAAAAATTTAAATATCTAAGTTGATTTTCATCATGATACTTAATATTTATTTATTTTTCATGACACTTAATTAAATAGAAAATTATTTTAAGTTGAAATTTAATTTTTCAACTTAAATTTAAATAATTTTCAATATATATATATTTTTCCTTTATTTTCTTAATCAATTTCGAAAATTGCATTTTATTTATGCAATATTTTTCGAATTGATCTTGAAAAATAGATTGAGTTGTAAATTAATTATTTATTTTAATTAATGCTTGGACTAACTCAAATCAATGATTTTTTCTTTTAATTGATTAATTTAAAATAAATGAATTTAAAATATATATTATTAGAAATTGAATTAATTAGTCAAAAGAAAATTTAGATAGGTGATATTTTTGCTTGAAGTATTTCTTTTCTATTTTTATTATTTTTTTTTCGAAAATTGTATATTTTTTTATACTTTAAATTTTCGAACTCAATAAATATATTCTCAAAGGAAATTTTTAAGTTGCTAATTATTTAATTTAAT
Organism: Cannabis sativa; assembly: GCF_029168945.1. Classification (NCBI taxonomy): domain Eukaryota; kingdom Viridiplantae; phylum Streptophyta; class Magnoliopsida; order Rosales; family Cannabaceae; genus Cannabis; species Cannabis sativa. Next base: position 23,352,812 of record NC_083607.1, read on the forward strand.
TCAACTTAAATTAATTTTCTTAATATTTATATTTAAGATTATTACTAAGATGGAAATAATTAATTTTATTTCAATCACCATCTAAGTATAATTTTATAAATATTATATTAAATTCTTATTTTTTGAATTTTAAATTCTTAATTTCGAATTTAATGAGAATTTATTTATTAGAATAATAAAGAAAATACATTTTAAAGAATGAGCTTTATTATTACTAAGATATTCGATCTCCATTGTGGGTTTTACATCGCGTTTGTTTTAGTGAGTAATCCTCCCTAATGGAGGAACGTTCATTAGCAATTTCGCACCGTTTAGTCTCGAAAGATAAGTGGTTTGTAAGTGTTTTATATTGTATAGATCACCCTAATGGAGGCGACCATATTTGACTTGCAAATTGCGAAACAATGGTAGTAGCTCATAAGATAGAATAGCCTTGACTCTCACCTAAACGGGACAACGCTGGATTCCAATCTTGATCAAATAAAAGGTTGCTAGAATGTTTAACATTTTAGATGAGCTGACAACTCTATTCAATGGATGGTAGCTTTGAATCTCGCCTAAACGGGACACTGATATCAGTTTGTTGAAAAACCTTGGAAATTATTTAGGATTGAATTTTTTAAGTATTTTCTCATATCATTCCTACTTGCTATGTGCTTATAATTTCTGAATTGATTTTGTGTTAAATCATTATTAATTTCTATTTGGTGATTTCTATTATTTTTTAGTATCCTGTATTATCAAAATGAATCCCATGTTATCACTGTTGACTAAAAACAAGCTGAATGGATCTAACTTTAATAAGTGGAATGAGAACATTAATATTGCTTTGATAGGAGAAAGTGCCTTGTTTGTTTTAACTGAGCCGTCACCTGAAGTGCCTGGGGACAATGCTTCCAAAGCTGTGAAAGAAAAGTATGAGCGTTGGCAAAAAGCAAATGACAAAGCTCTATACTTTATGCTTTCGAGCATGGTTGACACCCTTAAAACTCGGTTTTCTAAAATCGAGAAGGCTGCTGAAGTTATGAAGAAGTTAAATGAGCTATTTGGTAAGGCATCATTTCAGTCACGCTTTGACGCGACTAAGAAGTACATTAATGCACGGATGGAACCTTATCAAAACGTGCGTGACCATGTTCTCCTAATGTCAAGTTATTTCCAAGAAGCCCAGGATCGTGGTGCTGAAATGGACAGTGCTACTCAAGTAAGCCTTATCTTGAATAGCCTGAGTCCAGCATTTCTACCATACACATCAAATTATGTCATGAATAAGAAGGAAATTGACTTTCATGAATTAGTCAATGACCTTCAAACTTATGAAAATTTGATTGGAGGACCCAAGAAGAAAGGGAGTAAACCTCACAATCCTGGAAATAGTAATGGGACGATGAAACTTGAAGCAAATGTTGCCTCTGCTTCAAAGCCCAAATCCAAGAAGAAGTGGAAGAACACCAAGAAGCGAACCAAAGCCATGAAGAATAAAAAAGTTTTTCCTTCTGGTGATGCTACACTTAAAGGAAAGTGTTTCTACTGCAATGAAAAAGGTCATTGGAAACCCCAGTGTCCTAAACTTCTTGCAAAGAAACAAGGTATTTCTATTTATAAACTTTAAGAGTTTTAGTGAATTGTTATCCAATTGGATTTATGATTCTGGACTAATTTTGTTTATTTGTTTTCTTCTTCTTATAGGCCAAGCTACTTGAACTCAGATGAGTTGGCTCAGAAAGCTGGACGAAAGGGTGAAATCGTCCAGATGAAGATGAAGCTCTTCAATTTATTTTTTGAATTAATTGTTTTAGTTTAAAGACAATTTGGATTTCAAATTTTAGTTAGGGATATTTATCCCTGGTTTTCTCATATTGTTGCAATACATTTTTTTTATTATTATTATTAATAAAGTTTCTTTATTTTCGAAATTCAACATTGCAATTTATGAGAATGAGCTTCATTTAATTTATCTTCATCAATTATTACCACATTATATTTGTATGTTTGTATGTGTAAGTTGTTGTCGAGTGAATTTCGCAACACTAAATTATATTGTATTATTAATAACAAGAAGAATTTTATGTGTAAAGACAAGTGCGAGTATTCAACCTAGAATGGCGAGTACTCGACTGGGAATGGGAAACAATCAACGAAAGCTGGAAAATAACAATAAGACCGAGAATTATAGTGGTTCAGTCAGATTATGATCTGCTTAGTCCACTGTAGCAAGGGATTCGTAGGTGCCATTTCATGGTGGATCACCCCTTTATATACAAAGCAGGTGTCCAATCGGTTACACAAGGATCACATTCATTGTTAATCCATTATTTACACATTGAATTGCAATAATTAAACCCAAGCAACGTTAACATTAATAAATGAACGACAGTTACTAAGTCCATCAACGTATGCGTCTTCCGCATCTGCGAATTGACTGTTCATGTTCCATTGTTGAGCTCGCAGGGTCATCAGTACGTTTGGAACGTCTGCGCCCTTAGGTAATCGCCTCTTGTAGACATCGCATGTCGAGCTGATAGAACCTAGACATGCAGGTCTATATCGGTTTATTAAGGCTATTGGGTCGTTGCGACCAAACCCCATCATAGAGAGTTGGTCTCTATGCTTTCGTAGAAGTACAGAGAGGACACTCGCATATCTCGAGTTGGATCCATCCTGCATAATGCGAATTACGGTTATGCGATCTGACTTAGGTCGTACTCGCAGTATCTCGCTGGTTTTATCCTGGGCGAGGTCTAAACTTTGAGAAGTCTCTCATGGACATTTCAGCTTTCATTGGAAATCTGAATATACGTGTCCTCTTAATAGGAGTCTGTTCTCAAGTTTCTAGGTGAGAGAAATCTCACTATAACACATGTCCCTAGTTTCGCGATGTGACAGGTGCGGTCACAGAGGGAAACTATTGCTCGAGAGACAGGTGAAGGGTTGTCACGAGGAGGTGACCTTTTGGTTGTCCCATCGAGGGTTTCGAAAAAATGGCGGCTGTAATCATTACTTTTTATTGCATTTGTGGTGCCAGGTCACAAAACTCCTCGGTTTTCATGTAGGCATGGCCATCGTTGGCCGTTGGATTGGGCGACCTTAGGCATTCTGGCTGCCACGTGTCGTGATCCCAATTAATGAGGGATATGGGTATTTAAACCCTTTGATACGAATCAAATCCTCCATTTTTCCCTCTTGTTTCTTAACTTCCTTCTTCCATCCCTTACAGAGACTTCAAAACCGTTTTCATATTTTGCCCAGATTTCTACCGTTCTTCTCTAAAGTATCCTCAATCTCAGAAGTGATCGAGAGCAACCGCAGGAACAACTTGCCAAAAGTAAAGGTTAGTTTCGAGTTCCATTGTATTTTTTGTTTTTTGTGTTTGAGAAAGAATGTTTTTTCTGGGTTTTGGTATTTTGAGGCTCTTTAGGAATGTATGTTTGTAAGGGATATGTATGAGGTTACGTTTTTTGGGTAAAAAACTGGGTAATCCTATGAAAAATGACCTGTAAATTGGAATAACCGCATACTGTGTAAGAAATATTTAAATAGGCGCTGTCTCATACTTTGAATACTCACGGGTATTCGGATGAACAGTTTGAATACTCGCACACTGACAGAACTTATTTACTTCTGATTATTGGCTAGATCTTTTAGGATTTTATATGCTGTGAGTTGAATTGCGAGAGTATTAATCGCTTTTCCAAATGGTGGGTGTGTCACAGTATTCTAATGGTCATATATGCGGTTATATGCCCCTTGAGATACTGTGATACACCCAGCCATTTGCGACATGCGTTAATATTCAAATGAGCGTACTCCTTGGCTGATAGGTAGTCTCGAAACGGTGGGAGTAACTCAGTAATTTTAGGGTCATGCTTGAGAACGCATGCCCCTTGAGTAACTGAGTTTCTCCCAGCCGTTTCTGGAGGTGTATCGCTTGGCCCGGGATGCGTGACTTACTCGCATCTCTACTCGCATACAAATGGGGTGGTCAGCATTCGTAAGGATGCTGACCATTCTAGCAACTGCGATTTTATAGTTTTAATGCGGGTGAGATCACTTATTTTTGTTTTCACACATTCATCACGCTGAAAAGATCTTCTATCTTTCAAATGAGCGACTTGTCAGATAGCCAACTGCTCGGCTCGGGAGGCCATGCATTCGATGGCGACGATGACCAGGAGGAAGACAGTTTTCTCCCAACTTCGATTTTAGAAGAGGAGGTCGCACCAATAGAGCTAGGCCCGATGTCTTCAGCAGACATCGAAAGAATGGTGTAGGAACTCGCCGAACCTGGGACCATCGGCATTCGAGACAGGGAGTCTACGGTGTCGGCCCGGGACTACCTTATTCATTCGAGGCATGCTCCTGACGTCGAGGTCGAGGAGATGGACGATGACTGGACGGCCCCAGCTCGCGAATCAGGCGAGGATGAAGAAGAGGCAGAAGGGAGTGGGACAGACTCGGTCGATGACACCCAGCTGAACGAGCCCTTTGCGTGCGAGGATCTGATTTTGAGGGTTACCAAATCAGATTTCACTACCTTTACGAGGTTAAACCTGCTGCGACTTGCGTTTCAGCGACCTAAAGCGACCCAGAGGGCGAACCTTCCTTTTACCGACCCTGCGATTATTCCCACAGAGGATGTGGTAGTCTCAATAGCCATTCTCCGATGTGGGGTATCAGTCCCCTTCCATCCCTTCATCGCAGCCATCCTTAAACGGTACGATGTATCACCTTTCCAACTAACTCCAAATAGTTATCGCACTGCCCTGGCCTTTTACGCGATGTATATGGAGTACGTTCATAGGGCTCCCTCGGTAGAAGAGTTCAGCTACTTCTACGATATAAAAAGCGTAGGCCTTCATAACGGTTTCTACTGCTTTAGAAAATGGGCGACTTCTGAAATCAATGGAGTAGAAGGAATGGTGTCGAATATGGGAGACTGGAAATCAAAATGGTTTTACGTCTTCAAAGTCCCTGGGATAAGAACTGACTTTAATCGCAGACCTAGTACGTCGCGCGTTTTCTAACTTAGGCATTTTCTGCATTACTTTGAGTTTTTATGCTAACTCGCTCTTTCTTGTTCTTGCAGATAGACCAGCTCGACCTGCACTTGACACAACTCGCAGAGAAACAGCTGAAATTCTCGGGAGCCTTCTGGTACAAGATCGCGACTGGCGATTACTGTGTACAACTGCCAAGCTGCGAGAACACCAGCTGATTCCAGAGAACGCAAGTCTTCAAAGAGAGCCAGTATACAAAGAACCGTCTGAGAGACAACAAGAGCGGATAGACAAACGCCTCTCCAAGCAAACTTCTCGCCCAGTCTCAGGTAATTTATCTCAAGTTATAAGCTGGTACTCTGAAATTTATTCATACTTATCTTTTATTTACCCTTGCAGAGATGACTTTTTTGAAGTCTGCGCCCGTCCTTAAAATCAAGCCGAAGAGTGGAATAGCGACGACATCGCCCGTTATCGCCCAGAAGAGGAAGAGCGATGTTGTAGCTACTCTTGCCGCAGATTCTTCCAAGAAGCTGGCTAAGACCACGCAGGACAAGGAGAAGAAGGTCATGATTGAGCCAACTGTCCGAGCCCGTGATTTTCTGGCTATGCAGGAGAAGTTCGTGGGCGAGGAGTTCATATCCAAGGTGGAGAAAATCCCTTCTAAGGAGCTTGTTCCGCGTTCTGTGGAGTTGGCTTCGCAGTCGATGACTCTGTTCATGAAAGCTGTTGCCGCTGGTTCTAAGGAAGGTGACTCGCTGAAGAGGCACAATGCCTAGCTCCAGGAGAACATGAAGAGACTGAAACAGGAGGCAGCTAGAAAGGACAAAGAGCTCGAAGACCTTCACAAGTCTAAGGAGCAGGCTGAGCTCGAGGCTAAGAACTCTCAGGTGAAGATCGAGGAGATGGCTCGCGACTTGGAGGTCGAGAAGGAGAATGGGAAGAAATAGTATGATCAGGCAGTTTCTGATTATATTTACACCACTCTTTCCAAAATCCCAGACTTCGACTTCTCTATCCTCGGAGCAGAAGCCGCTGAAATGGCCGAGGCTTTTCGCACCATGTCGCCAACTCAACTCAAGGTGGTGGAGGGAATCTTCCTGAGGAGGCCGAGGTTGCTGATGCTGAGGAGGTCGAGAATGAGGCTGTGAGTAAAGTCGCGGATAAGACTGCTCCTGCTGCTCCAGATGCTTCACTTTTCTTTTCTATATTTAAACTGTTATGCTTTTTGAATTTATTAGTTTAGTTTTTATGCAGTACAGGGGTACTCGCACTATGTACTTAGACGAATTTGTAATTTTATTTTGGACAAATTTATATCCTCGAGGGGATAATTATCCTTTAACATTTTCGCAGTACACGGGTACACGCATTTTTAATATACATATATATATATATATGCGACTTTAATTACAGCTTGGTGTAATAAGTATAAATATTTACAAGTCTTTGACAAAATTTGAAAATTTAACAAACATGAGGCATTTCCTTTATATAATCAATAGTACATTCTGGCATATATACCCCCCTATACTTAGGATTTTTTTTTTTATGAAAAATGTCTAAGTATAAGTACAAGAGCGAACATAGTTTAATAATGCGAGTACTATTGATAATATAATTTTAAACTCTCGCCATTCCAAGCTCGTGGAATCGCAGTACCATTGAGTGTTGCGAGTCGGTATGTGGCGTCACCAATTTTTTCCGCGATGAGATATGGTCCTTCCCAATTATCTCCAAAGACCCCATGTTTTGAGTTCTTGGTATTTTGCATTACCCTTCTAAGGACCAAGTCTCCTGCTCGCAGAACCTTTACTTTCACCTTGGAGTTAAAGTATCTTGCAGTTCGCTGCTAGTAAGCCGCATTTTTTAAGTGCGCTTGATCACGTTTTTCCTCCAGAAGATCAAGGTAGAATAGCTGCTTCTCGTCGTTCTGCGAGATGTTGAAAACATCTCTGCGTAGGAACCTGCCCCGATCTCAACTGGCAACATGGCCTCGCACCTGTAAGAAAGTGAGAAGGGTGTTTCGCCAGTTGTAGATCGAGGAGTTGTATTATAAGACCATAAGACTTGTGGTAACTTGTTTGTCCAAGCCCCTTTGCGATCTTCTAGTTTCCCTTTAATAGTGTGTTTGATTATTTTGTTAACAGCTTCAGTCTGTCCATTGCTTTGCGGGTAAGCAACCGCGGAGAATGCCTTTTTGATTCCCAAATCGTCGCATAGTTGTCTCATCTCTTTACAATCAAACTGTCTTCCATTGTCTGAGATGAGTTTGTATGGAATACCAAAGCGACAAATTATGGAGGTATAGACAAACTCGCGCAATTTTGTTGCTGTGATGGTTGCGAGTGCTTTGGCTTTGGCCAACTTCGTGAAGTAATCTACTGCGACTACCGCATATTTGACTCCACCTTTCCCATTAGGTAACTCGCCGATTAAGTCAATCCCCCATACTGCAAAGGGCCACGGACTTGTGATAGAATGGAGGTTACTTGGAGGTTGGTGGGTATATGTGGCTATTCGCTGGCACCTGTCACACTTCTTCGCAAATGTGAGAGCATCTTGTCGCAAGGTTGGCCAGTAATACCCTTGTCGCATGATTTTCAATGCAAGGGAGTTACCTCCGGTATGATTGCCACAAATCCCCTCGTGTAACTCGCGAAGTATATAACCACAATCTTCCCCACTAATGCATTTGAGTAGAGGTTGACTAAAACTTCTGCGATACAACCTTTGGTCATACATTACATAACGGGCGGCTCGCTGTCGCAACTTTCTTGCTTCTATTTTGTCATCAGGCAAGAGCCCCTTTTCCAGATATGCGACGATAGGAGTCATCTAGGTGATTTCCTGAACAGTATCTATTTCCATGATCACTTCTTGATTTATAGTTGGGTGAGCCAATACATCTACCGGAATTACATCGAGCAATTCGGCTTCTCTAGTTGAGGCCAAACGGGCCAGTGCGTCTGCGTGTGAATTCTGAGCACGCGGTACTCGAGACACAGTTACTTTTTTAAACTTTTGCATTAGTTCGCAAACAATGGCTAAATATTTAACCAATCTCCCGCCTCTTGCCAGATATTCTCCATTCACCTGGCATACCACGATTTGGGAGTCGCTAAAGGTCTGAAGGTACTCGACCTTCATCTCGAGAGCGAGTTTCAATCCTGCGATTAATGCTTCATACTCGGCTTCATTGTTAGATGCAAAAAATTCAAAACGTAAAGCAGCGTGTACCTTAAAATTATTGGGACTGATTAACAAGATCCCACTACCAGAGCCTTCGCTATTTGAGGCTCCATCGACGTACAATGTCCACATCTCTCTGTTCGTTAGGGCAATGTCGCTTCTATCTTCTATGAGTGCTACCTCGGTGCTGGGGAATTCAAGTATAAAATCTGCCAAGGCTTGCCCCTTGATCGCAGTTCTTGGTTTATACTTGATGTCGAACTGACTTAACTCCATCGCCCACTTCAACAATCTCCCCAATGCTTCCGGTTTTGCCAGAACTTGCCTTAAGGGGTAGTTCATCAAAACTTCAATACTGTGAGCCTGGAAATAAGGTCGCAATTTTCTTGACGATGTTATCAAGGCAAATTCCAACTTCTCCATTTGGGGATAATGCGTCTCGGCATCCAGTAATCGCTTACTGACATAATACACCGGGTATTGACGTCCTTGGTCCTCGCGTACTAGTACGGAACTAATCGCATATTCCGACACGGCTAAATAGATAGATAGGACTTCGCCGGTCATTGGCTTTGACAAGATCGGAGGCTGCCCCAAGTGTGTTTTTAAAGTTTGAAAGGCCTGCTCGCACTTTTCGGTCCAATGGAACTTTTTGTTGCCTTTCAAAATCTGAAAAAACTCCTTGCACTTATAAGAAGATCTGGATATAAAGCGGTTTAAAGCTGCGACTTTACCTGTGAGGCTTTGAACTTCCTTTGGCTTGGTTGGTGATGGCATTTCCACCAATGCCCTGATCTTCGCAGGATTGGCTTCTATTCCTCGCTGATTAACCATGAACCCAAGGAATTTCCCAGAGCCAACTCCAAAGACACATTTCAGAGGGTTTAGTCGCATCTTATACCGTCGTAATATATCAAACATGGTCTGTAAGTGGGAAATATGATCCTTCGCATGTTGAGACTTTACGAGCATATCGTCAACATATACCTCCATGGTTTTTCCAATGAGATCTGCGAACATCATGTTCACTAGCCTTGATAAGTCGCACCTGCGTTTATTAAACCAAAAGGCATTACTTTGTAACAGTATAGTCCTCGATCAGTAATGAACGAGGTATGCTCCTGGTCTGGTTCATACATCGAGATTTGATTATATCCCGAGTATCCGTCCATGAAACTCAAGAGTTCGTGACCTGCAGTGGCATCAACAAGATGGTCAGTGCTAGGAAGGGGAAAGCTGTCTTTAGGACAGGCTTTGTTTAGATCTGTAAAGTCAACACATGTTCGCCATGAGCCATTAGGCTTAGGCACGAGTACGGGGTTCGCTAACCAGTTGGGGTAAAACGACTCCCGTATAAAGCCGCAGGCAAGGAGGCGGTCGACTTCTTCTTTTAGCGCTTGGTACCTCGCGGGGTCCATTTAGTGGCGCTTTTGTCGGACACCTCGCACCTCGGGGTCAATGTTCAAGCGATGACACATGACTTGCGGAGATATCTCGACCATATCTGAGTGTTTCCAAGCAAAAACATCAAGATTTTGCTTTAAAAAGGTCGTTAATTGTTCTCGCAGCTGAAAATTTAATTTAGAACCAATTTTAAAAACTTTATTATTATCTACACGATCTATAGGTACCTCAATTGTGTCTTCCGCGACTTGGGCTGTGGCGGTGTGATCGAGAATTCTTGGATCCAAGTCTGGTTCATCTATGTGCGGCACCTCCTCGATTCTGAGGATCTCCTGGCGAGGAGGTGGTGCCTCCAAAAGGTAGATAACATTTACCGTCCTTTTCTCTGCGAGTTTAACTGCTGTGTTGTAGCATTCCCGCGATTCTGCTTGGACTCCCCGCACAGATCTACTCCAGCGGGAGTAGGGAACTTCATTGTCAGATAATAGATCGAGGTTATGATCTTCATCTCCTTCAAGATCGGTCGACCAATTACGGCGTTATACGCTGAGTACTGGTCGATTACTGCGAAGTCCGCCATTGACTTGGCTGTTACTGGGGCAGTTCCCAAAGTGATTGGGAGTTTGATCATTCCTTTTATTGTTATGACGTCTCCCGTAAAACCATAAATGCTCGACGTCATAGGTCGCAGATCCTTCTCCTGCAACCCCATTTGTTTGAATGCTTGGAAATTCAGCAGATTCACTGAACTCCTATTGTCGACAAGTATGCGATGGACATTATCCCCGCCAATATTGGCGATTATGACTAGTGCATCGGAATGCGAGTGATGGACCCATCTCGCATCACTCTCCATAAAGGTGATGTCGTTGCATTCCTTCTTAAACAGCTTCTCGGGCCGCTCACTAAGATTGTTCACATTGGTGAGCGGCTTCTCCTTGGCTTCTCTGGCATATCGCTCTTGTGACTTGCGAGAGTCCCCTACGATATGAGGTCCTCCAATAATAGTTAGGATGTTGCGAGGTGTTCTGGAGCCACTCGCATTCTGGTTTTCTCCTTTGTCATCTGCTTGGGGACGACTTTCCTCGCTCTTCTTATACTTGTCGAACTTCCCTCTCCGAATTAGCTCCTCGATTTCATCCTGCAAGACCCAACATTCTAAGGTAGTGTGACCAATGTCCTTGTGGTACTTACAGAATTTTTTAGGGTCTCTCCTGTTGCGATTTCCCCTGATGGGGGGCAGCTTCTTGAAGACTCCGTTTCTCTCTTCAATTGCGTAGATATGGTCTCGGGAGACTATGAGTTCAGTGTAGTTGACGAAACGAGGTCCACCTTTCCTTTTCGGAGAGGATTCCTTCTTCGGAGGAGACTTGGCCAACTTCGGACTTCGCAGTCTCCGCAGGCTACGTCTCCTTGGGCTTCGGCCCCTGGAGTTCTTCCCTCGGGGACTGCGAGATCGTGAACGCGGTATTGGTGACCGGCGTTTGTCTTTTCCCTTCTCTAACTCCGCCAGAGAATTCTCAATTCTCTTGTTGGGTTCGGCCATGGCGAAGAATTCGACTAAGGATTCGGGCCTTCGAGCTTGTAACTCCTTCCAAAAGTCGGTCCTCGGTAAGATACCTGTTATCAGCATTCAAACAAGCGAAGACTCGGGAGCCTTCTCGACTTTTGTTACTTCTGCATTAAAACGTTTAAAATAGTCTTGTAAAGACTCACCAGGTTCTTCTTTGATGTTGGCCAAAGTCGTATAAGGTGGCCTATAAGTCATTGTGGCCTGGAAATGTGTGAGGAATAAGTCGACGAAGGTTTCCCATGTCGATATCGACGCCTCAGGTAATTGGGTAAACCAATCGTGGGCATTTTCCTCGAGTGTTGCCGCAAGAATACGGCACTTTGCGAGCTGTGGTACCCGATCCACTTCCATTATAGTATTAAATTTTTCAAGATAATCTATTGGGTTAGAAGTACCTTTGTATTTCAGGGATTCGGATAGCCGAAACCCCTTTGGAAGTTGAGCTTCTCGCACTTCTATAGTAAAGGGCGAGGTACCATGCAACTTGTATATGGGCTTCCATTGCTGCTCGAGCATTTTCAAAGCCTGCAGAAGCATGCTTTGGTCAATCCCTCCAGTCGCAGGAGCCGGGGCTGCTACGACTGCGGGACTCACAACTACTGCGGCGAGATTTGCTGGGACATTGATCCCAGTGGTCGCGATCGGCGCGGTAGGCGGGTTATTATAAGTGTTGGCACCCCGATTGTCCGCATGGGGATCACGGAGTGTCTCAGCATTACGTGGGACGCGAGAGGGTCCCCTAAAAATTGCGTTGAGGTGATAACGCAGATCACCTCGATGTACCTGGTAATGTCCTCCCTGTTGCGTCTGTACAGAGCCGGACCTTGTATACCTGCTTGGAGTGCGACCATGCGATGACGAAGAGGCTGATTCTGCGTCGTTGTCTCTTGATGGTCGACTGCGAGGATTACGCCGTTCAGGGTCTTCATCAACTTGCGTGCTTTGGTTTGGATACCTTGCGGATTGATCCCTTGACGTTGGATGGTTCAGGTCCAATTCTTCAAGGTTGGTTCTCCGTTCCCTGCGTACACGGTTAGTATGATGTCTAGAAGTCATTACCTGAGGGTTATCAGTGCGAACAGCAGGAACTCGAGGAGGGCGTCAGGCTCAGTTTTGTCCATCTACTTTGGCCTGTAGCGCGCGTAGTTGATCCTGAATCGCAGTATATTGATCAGTGGTGAGCTGGATCATTCCCTCGGATACCACTGCCGGAGTGACAGGGGGAAAATGCATGGTTGCTGGTGGCGTGGATGTGTCCCCGACTTGAGGGTCGGTCGTTTCTGGGAATAGGTTGAGAGGTCTGATATTGCTTCTTCCTACTCCGCCGTTAATGATGTCCACAGATGGCACTCCAGTTCCAGATAATGGTACGTTCATCATCCCAATGTTGATGGACCCGTTGTTAGCTCCTTCGTTGGTGTGATTCCCAGCCATGATGATATTTTTCTTTGAAATGAATGAAATCTTAGTCGTTTCCCACAGACGGCGCCAAATGTTGTCGAGTGAATTTCGCAACACCAAATTATATTGTATTATTAATAACAAGAAGAATTTTATGTGTAAAGACAAGTGCGAGTATTCAACCTAGAATGGCGAGTACTCGACTGGGAATGGGAAACAATCAACGAAAGCTGGAAAATAACAATAAGACCGAGAATTATAGTGGTTCAGTCAGATTATGATCTGCTTAGTCCACTTTAGCAACGGATTCGTAGGTGCCATTTCATGGTGGATCACCCCTTTATATACAAAGCAGGTGTCCAATCGGTTACACAAGGATCACATTCATTGTTAATCCATTATTTACACATTGAAGTGTAATAATTAAACCCAAGCAACGTTAACATTAATAAATGAACGACAGTTACTAAGTCCATCAACATATGCGTCTTCCGCATCTGCGAATTGACTGTTCATGTTCCATTGTTGAGCTCGCAGGGTCATCAGTACGTTTGGAACGTCTGCGCCCTTAGGTAATCGCCTCTTGTAGACATCGCATGTCGAGCTGATAGAACCTAGACATGCAAGTCTATATCGGTTTATTAAGGCTATTGGGTCGTTGCGACCAAACCACATCATAGAGACTTGGCCTCTATGCTTATGCAGAAGTATAGAGAGGACACTCGCATATCTCGAGTTGGATCCATCCTGCATAATGCGAATTACGGTTTTGCGATCCGACTTAGGTCGTACTCGCAGTATCTCGCTGGTTTTATCCTGGGCGAGGTCTAAACTTTGAGAAGTCTCTCATGGACATTTCAGCTTTCATTGGAAATCTGAATATACGTGTCCTCTAAATAGGAGTCTGGTCTCGAGTTTCTAGGTGAGAGAAATCTCACTATAACATAAGTGTTTTTATTATTGATGCAAATTCTATTATATTTACAACTCTTCATAGAGTTAAAATAAATAAACACTAGAAATTATTTCTATGTTTATTAATAATTGTTAATTCTAATACAATGATTAAGAATTTGTTTAATAAAAGGATCTTTTGATCTGATAGGGGTGGAGAAAAGTTAAGAAAACTATGCAGTTCAACAATCTTTTATATCTAATGAACTCTGGATAGTATTCAACTCCACATAAACTCTATCACACTTAGAGAATCATGATCTTTACAACCTTTAGGGGTGGATCATAATCTCTATATACTTAGGGGTGGAGGTTATCCACAAGTACCCTATATGTATATTCTTAGGGGTGGAGTCTATTTCATAATTCCCTATGTAACACATATCTTCTTTAAACATGGAAGTAATATAATGAGTCAGCTATTATCAAAATATATTCTTGATCTTGATTGTATGTTCCATTTCGATTTTACTGTTGTAAGTAAAAGTTTGATACCTATAAAAGTTCTTTGTTAAAGTTTCACACTAACTTAATTGTGTGGGAAATTTTAAAATTCTATACCCATCTTCATCAGGTTGATACTTGTGATAGGTACTTTAGAACACTACTGAAAAGCAAATCTAACCATTCACATGGATAGGAATAGCTTATCAGAATTATGAGAATAAGATAAAGAACTCTAGTTCAGTCCATTCGAATGACTTGAACCTAGAATTCTTAATCCTCATAAAATTTGATGGTATCTTAATTTTGATTACTTTATCTCTGGCGTGTATTTTTCACTTCAAATACTAGTCTGCTATGTTGATGACTTAGTCTTGACATAAAGTTTCAGACTAATACAAAAGTCACAACTAGGTAACTCTCCAAACAATCAGAGGTTAAAAGTATTATTTAACCAGACATCTGCTATTGAGTGGGAGTTATCTGAGATGTAATCAAATAGGGAACATGAGAAGATATTCAAGAAAGATTTATGAAAGTAATCTATATATTAGATATTAAGGAACTGTGTATCAGTTGTCTTTGTATCTCACCATCTAATTTCGAGATCTTTGAGATGGTGCTTACTTTGGGGGTGGAGGAATTATTGTATAATAATTCAAGCTCTACTAGGGAAGAATTATAACTTTGTGTATTCGAAAATCCAAGAAAGTTATATTGCTGAAGAAAAGTCTACACTGTATTATCTCAATTACATATTTTAAAATATGAGAGATATGTCTTCTGTTAATTCAGATGTACTTTTAAAACAGTAAAGATTTCAGTATCCCTTAATGAGTAAAGCATATAGTAAAGGATGTTTCATAAGTGAATTTATGAACTAGTTTCCAGAAGTTTGGGTGGATTCAAATATACTACACTTGATCTGAAGATCAAGATATCAGATTGACCTATTTGCACAATTTGTTTTATATTAGTGCAAGTGGGGAGTTTGTTGGGTTTTATGCCCTAAATAAAACTCTTTACAATCAGATTAGTTATCAATGTAAGAAATTTGAAGTGATTGATGTTTGCATGAATTTTACATGCTAATGGTTTAAATATGTTTATTACATTTACACACAAAATCAGTTAAATCCAAATCATATGTTTATTCACAATTACAGTATCGTCAACACAGTGGAATGTGATTGTGATCATATGAATCAAAAGAATTGGTCCCTGTTTCATCAGTGTTATTGGATTTACACTAATGTGATAATCAGCGATGATGTGTACTTACACTTGGAGTAAGTGTTATGTTCTTTCCAGGACATTAGTAAAGTATACTAGTTTCGAATGTATGGAGTATACATTGGACTAGACCGATATTGCAACTAAGTTAAGATATTACAAACTTACCGTTATACATATCTTTCCAAGTCAATATCAGTAGTTGATCTTAAGATTAAAAGAATCTAAATCCTGATATGCTTAGGCTCAACTCAGGAGTGCTATTCATGATCTTTGATTTATTAGTTAAGCCTACTTTTAGGTCAGGGTGATACGTATATTTTGGGAACATGATAGTATGATTGAGTGGGAGTGCTGAACATAAATATGAAATCTATAGCTTCTACTGGTGTATAGAAGTCAAGTGATGATTCCCTTCGAGCTTAGAAAATAGAAGTAAATGGATGAGCTCTTGTTTAACTGACTAATCATTAGATCACTAAACACCATTTACAAGTAGCTAAGTGTTTTAAGGGGCAAAATACATTGAGGGGTGAGAACGGTAAAGAAATCTCATCTCGATGTAGATCATCTATATAGACGATCTTTAAATCACAATAAGATTATAACAACGGTTAAATGAGATAGCATATTGATATCGTGAAACATATAATATGCTCTATATAAGTCTGAGAGTGCAATTCTAAGTTCTAAGAGTGGATTCAACGAAGAATTAATAAGTAAGAATTTACTTGGTAAATTTGGTTCACTTATTGGAAGCTCAGCATATACATCCATGGTCCCCATTCTAGTTGAGAACATTCTGCTTGTAAGACTCATTAATTGATTCGTGATTGATCAATTATAATTCTAAAGTTAGACTATGTCTAATTTTATGAATTTTCACTAAGCAGTGGTGAAATTGTAAAGAAAAGAGTTTCTAGGTTTATTTATTTATTAATGGACTTTCTATGTCTAACTAATAATTAAATTAAATTACAATATTATTTAATAATCTATTTTAGTTATTAAATAATTAGTTTTGGCATTTAAAAGGTTAGAATTGGAAAATTGGCGTTTTTGAGAAAATAGAAATAAAATTTGATAAAACTGCAAAATCAAGTGGGGCCCACTACAACACCATGGTCGGCCACTAATTGAGGTTTTTCAAATTGATTTTTTCATTATTTTAATGCCAAATAATTCCTAACCTAAACCTAGTAGTTGCCTATAAATAGAAAGTGATGGCTCAGTCAAAACAAATGCTTTCATTAGCTTTCTGACAGAAATTTCTCTCTTCAGTAAAACTGAGCCCTCCCCACTTTCTATACCTGGCCGAAACCCTCTCTCCTCTTTTCTCCTTCGTCAATTTAGAACCCTAGTTAAAGAGTAAGTGCCCACACACAGCAAGCAGTGACTCAATCATAGATTGGAAGACTGTGAAGGATCAAACTTGAAGAAGAAGGACATTCGGGCTCAGATCTTGATTATACTCTGCTACAGAAAGGATACAAGGGTTAGAGATCTGAGTGGAAGGAGACATTAATTCCGCTGCATCAATGTAAGGTTTTCTTAACTTTATATGTGTTTAATTTACCGTTTTAGAAAGTTCATATTTAGGGTGTTTAAACAACATACTTGTGAGTAGATCTAAGATCCTGGTAAAATAAATTCCAACAGTTACGATTTATGTGATTAAGAAGACTGTAATTCGCTGAGCAACTGTGTAACACCCTAACTAGCATAGGCGTATTACGTGATTTTTAGACATGTTGTGCAGCTCGTTGCTAATCAACGAGGTTTATGGAAAACATGATTAATTAAAATTTTTGCTTTTTAATTAAACTTATAAAATATTTATACAAAAGACTCGGGATCCCGATTACAAAATCATTTACAAAAGTTTACTGTCTATATAAAATACTTGTCGCCTAGCGACTAATTACAAAAATAGCCTCGCTGTCCCGATGATCGTACGCTCCAGGCCTAACCGCCCCGACATGTACAATCTTCATAGGCTCGTTCACGGTCCATGAGCGCTAGCCTTGCCTTTACCTACACATAAACATAGCACTGTGAGTCGACAGACTCAGTAAGAAAAGCATAAAAATATTCATACATAAACCCCGATCATGATCAGATGCCCATACCCCTGATCATAACCCTAACTGCCGTGTCCAACACGATACTGAGTCCCCCTAACTGCCGTGTCCAACACGGTACTGAGTTCTGAACGTTCATAGGGACGGTACTATTGACAAGTAACAGCCTGATCAGTCGAACCGGTCATACTCCGGCTGCTGGTCATACTCCAGCCTGTACCGACGCGTTACAGTATCAGCCTGATCGGTCGAACCGGTCATACTCCGGCTGCTGGTCATACTCTAGCCTGTACCGACATGATACGTCAAATAGTACGGAACCACCACCTAAGTATCAGCCTGATCGGTCGAACCAGTCATACTCCGGCTGCTGGTCATACTCCAGCCTGTACCGACGTGATACAGTGTCAGCCTAATCGGTCGAACCGGTCATACTCCGGCTGCTGGTCATACTCCAGCCTGTACCGACGTGACACAGTTGGATGGTTCGAAGCAAACATACATATCTAATGTAATCTAACAGGCTTCCTACATGCACGCTAAACATGTAATCTACATATGCATACTGTTATACTAATCTTACCTGGATTCCGAATTTAGGTGTGCCGGTCAACCTGACTGGAACTATCTGCGCGGCGGATTACAGGCTCCTAAACCATAAAAATCACAACACTATAAGTGATACGCTAAATCACTTCCCGGGGACTTAAACTAGGAACTAAAAGTTTACCTATCGATAAAAAGCATGGCAATACCCCAAATAACATAAAATTTAGGAAAACTAGGGTTTCAGAAATTTCCCCAACCGGTAGACCGGTTGCCCAACCGGAATTCCAGTTCTGGGAATTTTCGAAGCCCATCCGGAATTCCGGATGCACAGCCGGAATTCCGGTTCTTCACAGGCAGCAATTCAAAATTTCATATCTCAACCAAAATGAATCCAAATAACTTCAAACCTTCCAGACCTGTTCTAAATATCCCCTAGAACATTTCTAAAGCATCAAATCTACCCAGAATGTACAGAAATGAAAATCACCATTAAAGCCCAAGCTTTGAGTTCCAAACTCAAACTTGGTTAAAAACAACTAACATGCATCCAAACCATGATTCAAACTCATAATCAAGCCTAATAACACTGCAGAAAACTAATCCTAATTCATGCAAACACTACAGCCACAAATTCACACAATTTCTCTTTGAAAACCAAACTTTTGCATAGAAAAACCTTAGCTTTGCTCAACCTACCTATCATGCTTCACAACAGCTCAAATTAACTCAAATAAACAAGCTTTAAACCTCTGAAAATATCCACAACATTTCAGCAACAACAATAACCTAAAACTAAGCATGCAACACATCATTTTCATCAAATTCAACAAGAAAATTTAAAAGAGAAGCTAGAGGAAACATACCAACCACAAGAGGTCAAAATCAGTGCAAAACTCAGCTTGAAATTCAAGAGGAAATCCTCTTTTCTTGCTGCTCAAGGGGCCGAAAAAGAGAGAGGAAAAGAGAGAGTGTTTTTTGAGAAATTTGAAATTTTTTCTAACTTTGAATAAATGGGGAACATGCAAGCAACCATATCTTTTATTTCAGCCAATAAATAATTAAAAACACATAATAAACTAATTTTCTAAGTCCACTAAAGGACAAAATATCATTGGGGCAAAAAGACCATTTTGCCCCTCCACATTAAAATCACATAAATAACACTAAAAGGGGTATTTTTGGGAAATTCTAAATTCCTGGCCAATCCCGACATTCCCAATGTCTACTAAACCGTCCCAAACTACTAACATACTAAGTTGTGGTTTTACTGAGCCAAACACCGAGTTACATAATACCGGGCACCGGAATGCAAAATTATGAAAACTACTACATGACATAAAAAATGCATCTCTGAATTCAATATTAACAGTATAATAATTATTTAAATAGCTATAAATAATTTTCATAATTAAACGTGATTATCTGCTAATTTCCAAATTAAACTAAGCGGTCTTTACAAACTATTCCACTCAGGTTGACCGGCACATGTGAATTCGGAATCGAGGTAAGATTAGTATAATGTCATGCATATGCTTATACATGTTTAGCGTACATGTTAGTTGTCGTAAGAATAACATATTAGATATATGTTAGGCAAATTTTATATAGCCATCAGATTAGCATATCAGGGCAATAGTGAGGTGTATATAGAGTTGCACTGAGATGCCATCAGATATATGCTAGGCTATCAGATAGTATGGATTAACTGCTACCACATAAGTGCGACTAGAGTGCTGACTATAGGCTGGATTCGCGGTTGATCATACTTTGTCAAGAACGTTCCTTATTCAGTTAGGGTTATGGTTAGGTGTATGGGCGCCTGATTATGACACGGGATTTAGTATGTTTATTATGTTATGCTTTTCTAACGGAGTCTGTCGACTCACAGTGCTATTGCTATGTGTAGGTAAGGGCAAGGCTAAAGCTGAGGAGCCGTGAGAGCCAGCACGTGAAGATTGTGCATGTCGAGGCGGTTAGGCCTAGAGCGTACGATCCTCGGGACATCAGGGCTTCTGTTGTTTAGTCGCTGGGCGACAAATCTTTTGTAAATGAATAGCAAACTTTTGTAATTGTATTTTGTAAACGGGATCCCAGAATATTTTAAGTATAATATGTTATGTTTTAATTAAAAAAAAAAATTAATTATTCACGTTTTTCCAATAACCTCGTTGTTTAGCAACGAGCTGCACCGTACATTAAAAATCACGTTAACACGGCTATGCTAGTTAGGATGTTACAAAAAGAATATAAGAGTCTTAGATGTTGATGAATCAATATGATCAACGAGGGACTCACTACAACTTGTAGTGGTAGTTCACACCAAGGGATTGTCAATAAAAAAAAGAATATACATGTATATTTCTAGATGTGTTAAAAAGGAAACTTTAGGATTTCTACCTAACACACATATAGAACTTTGAGATCAAGGAATGGTCTTTGATCAATTTTTATTAGCTAAGAAGTTAGGAAATGGATGCAAATTAAAATGAGTGTAGACGGATAAGATTCAACTTGATAATAAGATGAAAATTCCTCAAGTATAAGTGAACAAAATCGAAGAGGAATTGTAAGAGGATAATGAAGGGAGTCATGGAAATTAGATTTAAATAACAGAAGTAAAAAAATAAGAAATACAAGTAGGAACGACAAAGAAGCATCTACTTTTTGAAAACCCACCATGAGCCTACCTTAGAGTTGAGCATACTTAAGTTGGGGTAATCTCAAGATGGGAAATATTCCGTGGAGTCATCTCGAAAAGCGTACGAGTGAGGATAAAGAACACTAGAAAGATTCATATAAGGATGCAGAATCAATACTCGTTCTAGAGATTATCCAGACGAAAGGATGTGTGAATAAGTACAGATTTATAAAGTATTGAGATAAGCATATGTTAATAAGTAGAAATAAGAAGTGCTCTAATTGAATATTTATTAGCAACAAATAATTAACTTGTTAATAAGTTAAGTCAGTAGATTTGTTTAGGAGGTCCCATAGGAGGAACAGAAAGATGAAATTATGAACTATATATTTTGATATCTTATGAGTTCGATCGAGTAGTAACGGTTGGACATACTGAGTTAATATGTTGTCTATCAGCGCAGACAATCTATACAATAAATGAGGATATGGAATTCATACAAAGGAATAGTCCAATCTTGTGAAATCTCAAAGTTGATATCATTAGCTATGATGTGAGAATTAATAAAGGTTATCGAGAACTATGAGGATTAAAGTAAAAATCGTATAATGTTTTATTCTTGAAATGTAGCTAATCTAGGAGAATCAATTGAATATTAGAAACTCGATCGAGGGCCAAAAACGTCAGAACGGGTGTAATTATTAGTTTTGATGGGAATATTTTGATATGTTGATAATATAGGTATTGAGGTACTTAAGAGTATATATGATTTAACTTAGCGCTGTAGAAGTAGAAATTTCTTAGTGGCTAAAAAATAATATGATAATCATTATAATTTTTTTTTATTAATATCATTATATTATCATTATTAATCTTACTGTTATTATTAATAATAATATTATTATTATTATATTATATTATATTATTATATTAATATTAATATTATTAATATATCATATATAAATGTAGCAGTTTATATATAATGAATTTATAAATAAAATTTACAAACAAAACGAAATTTTTATTTTTCGTCAAAACTCTCTCACTTTTATATCTCTTTTCTTTGATTTGAATCCGAAACTTAACAGTCTAAGCTCAAGTAGTAGCGAGATAGCGAATTCTCAGAGCGGGAAAGCTTAAGTAAGGTTTTGTAAAGTCCTTTTTTGGCAAGTTAGTTGACAAAATATTTTTTCTTTTATGGTAAGATTCTTGTGCATTCATAACTGATTTCTTACCTTGTTTATTCGGTTTATAGTTGCTCTTTTTCTTGTTAGAAAAGTTGCACTTTTCAGCTGAACTTTCTTTTGTTTGGAAACTTCTTAAAAGAGAAGCAATTCTCTTTTGGAAAGTTGTCTTTTTTAGGGAAACTTTGGTTATTGCTTTTTCCTTATTGATTTCGATTGTATCTTGATACAATCAGAATATCCAATCTGTTTTTGGCAGGAATCAAGCATTGATAGAGGATCGAACCCGATTATAGCAAGTTTCTCGTTTCTGGTCTGATCTGCTGCGTCATCATCCGAATCTGATGCTGCAGATCGTGTTTTCTTAGGAAAGTTTTTGTACAGCTATAGATTCGATCTTGTGCCTGTCTCTAAGGTTTCTATGTTCTATAAATAGAGCCTAGAGAGCAGCTATTCGAATTAACTCTTCCATTAATCATTTTTTGCATTTATCTTTTTGAGAGAAGAGTGTTTCTTTGTTTTGTGGGAGCCTAGTTGTTCATCTAGGTTCTAGCTGTTCTATTTCTGTTCTTACTCTGTCCTAGAGGTTGTGAAGAACTACTTGACTGAACAAGAGATTGGTCTTCGGGAGAAGACTTGGTAAAGCCTTACTTTGGGAGGAAGTAAGAACTTGGTCTTCGGGAGAAGACTTGTTGAAGCCTTACTTCGGCAGGAAGTAAGCACTCACACTTCAAAGACGTAGGGAGTTCGGGCTTGAAGGTGTTTCAAGAAGTCAGATTCATAAAGTGGATTACAAAGGATTGCGGCAATACTTTAGAGGGAGTCTAAACTTGTTTAAGTCAATTGTCTTTGTAATTTTTATACTTTATTAATTGATTTCATTCTTTGGGCGTGGCCCCGTGGACTAGGAGTGTTCGCGAGAACATTGATACCACGTATAAATCTCTTGTGTCAAGTTATTTATTTTTCTGCAAATATTTTATATTTTGCCTGTTCCGTTTTGCTGTAGCAGAATTACTTTCTGCTTCTGTAAACGCATCCAGTTTTTATATTTTCTTATATACAACTGACATTTGCAAAAATAAGTTTTTTCAATTGGTATCAGAGCGGGACACTAAACTCTTAGTGTGGTCCTATAACGTTTTTGTGTTAAAATGTCATTTTTTGGAGAAAGAAGTTCTATTTCTAGACCACCATTGCTTAATGACACTAACTATCCTTATTGGAAAGTTAGAATGAGAGCCTTCATCAAATCTCAAGATGAGAAAGCTTGGAGAATTGTTCTATCAGGTTGGTCTCTTCCAGTTGAGACAGATTCTTCAGGTAATACTACTATAAAATCTGAACTGGAATGGTCTATTGAAGATGATAAACTTTCAGCCTACAATAGTGAAGCCTTGCATGCTATCTTTAACGGTGTAGGTGAAGGTTACATTAAACTTATATCATCTTGTGTTTCTGCTAAGGAAGCTTGGGAGATCCTTCAAACTCAGTTTGAGGGAACTTCTGATGTGAAAAGATCTAGATTTATCATGCTTCAAACTAAGTTTGATGAGCTTAGAATGTCTGATAATGAAACCTTAACTGAATTCTAGGAAAAATTATCTGATATTGCTAATGAATATTTTGCTCTTGGTGAAAAGCTTGATGACTCTGTTCTTGTGAGAAAAATTGTTAGAGTACTTCCAGAAAGGTTCGATACTAAACTTTTGGCAATGGAGGAAGCTAAAGATTTTAGCACAATGAAGGTGGAAGAATTGATGGATTCCTTACGTACTTTTGAATTAAATCAACAGATTAAACAAAAGGACAAACCCAAATCCATTGCTGACAAAGGTAAAAGTATTGCTTTGAAAGTTGTTGACAATGAAAATTCTGATAGTGAATGTGATTATGAGATTGCTTTATTAACTAAGAATTTTCAGAAATATATGAAAAAGATGGGAAATAAAAAGAATATTTCGAAAGGTTCAAAAGGTAATAATTTTATTAAACCATCTGTTTCTAACAAAAAGGGAATTCAGTGTAGAGAATGTGAAGGTTTTAGGCATATTCAAGCTGAATGTGCAAACACCTTGAAAAAGAATAAGAAAAGTTTCAATGTCACTTGGAGTGATGATGAAACCGGAAGTGATGAAGATAATTCTGAAAATGTTGCCCTAACTTCTGTTATGACTAATGTGTTGTGTGATTCACAGGTGAAAGCTAGATTGGAATGTTTGAATAATACCACCGAACATGAGGAATCAGATTCAGATGAGTCTGAAATCTGAGAAGAGTCTCTTGCTGAGTCATACAAATTCATGTATGAAAAATGGATTCAGGTTGCTTCTGAAAATAGAGAGTTGAATAAATTGAATAAAAAATTGTCTCATCAAATTGATTTGTGTGAACTGAAAATAAAACAATATGAGACAAATGTTTGTGATAAAGATGAAAAAATCACTCTCTTAAAAAGGGAACTTGAAAATTTTAAGAAAAATGTTCAAATGCTTAACCCTGGATCTTCTATTTTTGAAAAAGCTTAGAATGCAGGTCAAAGAGGTTTCGCAGACCTTGGATCAAATGGGATGGAAAGTTCTGGAGTCACGAAGTTTGTAAAATCTAGTGTTCCAACGAACCACTCTGAGGCTACAAAGTCTGCTGCAACAGTTTCACAGCTTGTTGTAGCAAGAGCTGTTTCTGATGCTGCAAAATCTCTAGGATTTTCGAAAAGAGTAAGATCTCAGGTAAAAAGATTTGTTCCCACTTGTCATTTTTGTGGTAGAAAAGGACATATCAGACCTAAATATTTCACGTTGAAAAATTTGTTTAAAACAAATTATTTTGATAATTTGAAAAAATCTCAAAAGAAACATAAATGTTTGAAACAAATATGGGTGAAAAAAAATTGTCTAGCTGGTTTTTCTGATAAAACTGCTGCATCTCAAATGTGGTATTTTGACTGTGGTTGTTCTAGACATATGACAGGTGACAAGGACTTTTTGAATAACATCCGGCCTATGCAATGTGGAGAAGTCACTTTTGGTAATGGCTTATCTGGAAAAGTTGTTGGTATGGGAACTCTAAATTTTGAAGGGTTACCTAGACTGAAAAATGTGATGTTAGTTGAAGGACTGAGAGCTAATTTACTTAGCATTAGTCAAATTTGTGACCAAGGGTTTACTGTTTCATTTGATAGTGATCATTGCTATGTTCTTAATGATGATATTGAATGTATCTTGCAAGGATTTTGATCCAATGATAACTGTTACACTCTAACCCCTGTGTTTACTTGTCATTCAGCTATCAACAACACCACAGATTTGTGGCATGCCAAGCTTGGGCATATTAATTATAAAAACTTGAAAAAATTGTCAAATGCAGGTATTGTTCGAGGACTTCCCAAGCTTGGTAAGGAAAGTGTTGGTAAGTGTGAACCATGTCAACTTGGGAAGCAATTAAAAATCACTCACAAGCCTGTGTCTGATATCAATACCTCAAAAGTATTGGAATTGCTTCACATGGATCTTATGGGTCCAATCCAAGTTGAAAGTTTGAATGGTAAACGATATATCTTTGTTTGTGTTGATGATTTCTCCCATTTTACTTGGGTAGATTTCTTAAGAGAAAAGTCTGACACTTTTGATGCCTTTAAAACTCTTTGTTTGAGATTAAGAGTTGAGAAAGGTTGTAATATTGGGAAAATTGTTCGAATTCGAAGTGATCATGGTAAGAGGTTTGAAAATTCTGTGTATGATGATTTTTGCAAGTCTACAGGTATAACTCATGAATTTTCAGCTCCCAAAACTCCTCAACAAAATGGAGTTGTTGAGAGGAAGAATCGAACATTGCAGGAAATGGCAAGAGTGATGTTAAATAGCAAGAAGTTGACAAAGCGCTTATGGGTTGAAGCTATTAACACAACTTGCTATATAATAAACAGAGTGTTTATTCGTCCAAGTACCTCAAAAACATCTTATGAAATCTGGAAAGGTAAGCACCCCAATGTAAGTCATTTTCATGTTTTTGGATGTGTGTGTTATGTTTATAGAGATCGTGAGCATATTGGTAAATTTGATGCTAAAAGTGATGTTGGTGTGTTTATTGGATATGCCTTAAACAGTAGAGCTTATCGTGTTTATAACATGAGAACTCAAACTGTTTTGGAATCAGCTAATGTGGTTGTTGATGATTTTAAAGATTTTTCAGAGTTTTCCACAGAAGCGAAGATAGATAGTCTAATGGATTCTCCTCCGGAAGCAGCAAAAGCAGATCCTGATGCAGCAGAACCCATTTCTGATACTGCAAATGACGAATTTGCTGCTGCAACTGAGACTAGAGAACCAGAACCGTCTATCTTGACTCATCCGAACATCATCACTGACTCTATTCAGAAAGAACCAAGCACCAGAGTCAAATTGAATCATCCAAAAGATCTCATTCTTGGAAATCCTGAAGAAAGCATGGTAACTCGCAGAAGGTTTGTTAATCTGATTGTTAATCTGATCAGCTTTCTTTGTTTTGTTTCTCAATATGAACCGAAAAATGTGAAAGAAGCCATGACCTTTGAGGAATGGCTCAATGCAATGCAAGAGGAACTCAACCAATTTGTTCGCAACAAGGTATGGATTTTGGTCCGAAGACCAAAAGGTATAAATATAATTGGAACAAAGTGGTTATTTAAAAATAAAAGTGATGAGTTCGATACAATTGTGAGAAACAAGGCTCGTTTGGTGGCGCAAGGGTACACACAGGTAGAAGGTATTGATTTTGATGAAACTTTTGCTCCTGTTGCAAGATTAGAATCAATTCGTTTACTTTTGTGTATTGCTTGTAGTTTGAATATTAAATTGTTTCAAATGGATGTAAAATCTGCCTTCCTAAATGGTATTTTGAATAAGGAAGTTTATGTTGAGCAACCAAAAGGATTCGAAGATCCTCAATTTCCAGACCATGTGTACAAGCTTGAAAAAGCTTTGTATGGTCAGAAACAAGCTCCTCGAGCTTGGTATGAAAGGTTAACTCAATTTTTACTTTCTCATGATTATCAAAGAGGTAGTGTGGATAAAACTCTTTTCATCAAGCATATAAAATCTGATTTTATCATTGCTCAAATTTATGTTGATGATATAGTTTTTGGTTCTACATCTAACCATGAAGTGCAGGTTTTTGTTGATCAAATGAAAAGTGAATTTGAAATGAGCATGGTTGGTGAGCTTACTTTCTTTTCGGGTCTTCAAGTGAGGCAAATGGAAGGAGGTACATTTGTATCTCAAAGTAAGTATGCTAAGAACCTTGTCAAGAAATTTGCTCTTGAATCGGCTAAGAAGGTAAGTACTCCAATGAGCACCACATTGAAATTGACAAAAGATGAGAATGGAGTAAAGGTAGACACTGCACTTTATCGTAGTATGAGTGGAAGTCTTTTGTATTTAACTGCTAGTCGTCCTGATATTTGTTACAGTGTGGGAGTTTGTGCTAGATATCAAAATAATCCTATGGAATCTCATGTATCAGCTGTAAAAAGGATTATTCGATATGTTAATAGCACTCTTGATTATGGAATTTGGTACTCGAAAGATACTAATTCTAATCTTGCTTGTTTTAGTGATGCAGATTGGGCAGGCAATGCTGATGATCGAAAGCGCACCAGTGGAGGGTGTTTCTTTCTTGGGAATAATCTAGTATCTTGGCATAGCAAGAAACAAAATTCCATTTCCTTGTCCACTGCCGAAGCTGAGTACATAGCTGCTGGCAGTTGTTGTACTCAATTGTTATGGTTGAAACAAATGTTGATTGATTATGGATTTGAATTGGGTATTCTGGCTATTTTTTGTGATAACACTAGTGCCATAAATATTTCCAAAAATCCTGTTCAACATTCTAGAACAAAGCACATTGACATAAGGCATCACTTTATCAGAGAACTTGTTGAAAATAAATCTTTGAAATTAGAATATGTTGATACTGAAAAAGAATTAGCTGATATTTTCACAAAGGCCCTAGATGCAAGTCGTTTTGACTCCCTCAGAAAGTCTTTGGGAGTTTGCATTTTTTAAATCTCTTTTGTTCATATTTTTGTACAATATTGTTATGTGATTCTTCTCTAGCTTTTAATCTTCTTTCATTGTATTTTGACAAATCATGTTTATGCTTTTGGATTATAATTACTTAGAATGTCATTCTTATCATACTTTGTGATGTTGTGTTAAAAGATTCATGTTACTATTTATTTGTGTCTAGGATTAAAAAATGTTCTTATACAGAGTTGAGCAATTTTTGTTTTAGTCTTGTCAGGCCCCTTGCTGAAATAGAGCTACCCATACTGAGGTGTGAAAGCCATCTTTTGAGTAAGCTGGAACATTGTAATTACCAACTATGATGACGATGCACTACCATAGAAAAGGGCTACCTTCAGTATGGTGTGATAGCATCCAGTTGCGGTATCAAATTGAAAAAGGCGAAAATGAAAAATATTGCCAAGGACAATGATCCTATTTTCACTGCACACACTTATGTCTGACAAGTGTGTTCAAATTTGTAAGTCTCCTCTTTTAAATTAAATTGATAATCCTAGTTCACAATTTTTAGTAACATGCATATCTTTTTCCTCAACATCATTTAAGTTTGATTTGTTCCTGAGATACTAATTAGTTATTTTCCTTAAAAGCATAACATGTATTTTATTTTGTCAATTTTCAATGATATTTGATTACATTGCTAATTTAGAATCTCATATATTTATTGTACGCATTGTATTTTATTTTCGGTTTTGTTTTAAATAAAAAAAATATATATAAAAAAAAAAAAAAGAGGGAGGCGTTTGACTTGTTTCATGGGCTAAGGAAATCTTGTGCTTAAATGGTAAGTATCAACATTTATTCTTCCTTGATTTATTTTGATATGTTTCCAATTAAAGATTAATCTTTATATGGAAATGTGTCTTTATTCTTGAAAGATTGATTTATTTTTGGAAATATTGTTGGTAATTCCAGTTTCCTTTTATTTATTTTTTTTTAAAAAAAAAAGGGAAAGGAGTTGAGGAGTGGGCGGTTTCCTTTTATTTGTTCATGGGCTGGTGGTTTCCTTTTAAAATTTCAAAATTGGTTTCCTTTTCTCTTCTTGCTTCCATGTTTATTTAAACCAATTTTTGTCATTTATACTCACCACCTACCCGAATCCATTTCTTTGTCTCTCTTGTTGTTACTGTTCATTGTCTCTTTCAGATCAAAATGGTGAGAACAAAGAACCTAGGGCATCCAAGAAAAATGGTGGAATCCGAACAAGCCCCCTCAAATGCTCCTCTGTCTGCTCCAATCGTCTTGTTGCCATGGAGGATGTTCAGTAAGAGATGTCCAAGCAGCTGTCCTCATTGATCAAGCTTTATGGGGCATAAGTTTTCTTTCTTTTTGTTTTTGTTGGACATATTTCTATATTTTCATTTCTTTTTGTCTTTGGCCATTATAGATCAACAAAAAGGGGGAGTAATTGGGTTTTAAATTGTATACTCAACTGTCTAGGGGGATTTGAGGTTTGTGTTTGTGTTCGTCTTTGGTCAAAGTTAGCTTTTTATTTTGGTATAATGTTGTGCTTCTCAAGGGGAGCTTTTATATTTGTTTAGCTAACTTTGTTTTGTAGGTGTTTGTTAATTAATAATATTTTGGTTATCTAAAGTGCCAAAGGGGGAGATTGTTAGGTTTTTTTGGGCAATTTAGTTGTCAAAATATTTTTTAATTAATGTGCATTTTATTGAGCATTCAATTTGTTTTTATCAACTCTGGACCCTTTTTCCAGGGGGAGTTGTGTTTAGTACTTGTGAACTATTTTTGTTTAAAAGTTAGCATGTTCTTTAGTTATTGTTGGTTTTCGATTGTGTTACTCAGGGGGAGTAGTTATTTGTTATGGCTAACTTTATCTTGCAGGTACTTTATGTTAAAAATATTTTGTTTATCTAAAGTGCCAAAGGGGGAGATTGTAAAGTCTTTTTTTGGCAAGTTAGTTGACAAAATATTTTTTCTTTTATGGTAAGATTCTTGTGCATTCATAACCGATTTCTTACCTTATTTATTCGGTTTATAGTTGCTCTTTTTCTTGTTATAAAGTTGCACTTTTCAGCTGAACTTTCCTTTGTTTGGAAACTTCTTAAAAGAGAAGCAATTCTCTTTTGGTAAGTTGTCTTTTTTAGAGAAACTTTGGTTATTGCTTTTTCCTTATTGATTTCGATTGTATCTTGATACAATCAGAATATCTAATCTGTTTTTGGCAGGAATCAAGCATTGATAGAGGATCGAACCCGATTATAGCAAGTTTCCCGTTTCTGGTCTGATCTGCTGCGTCAGCATCCGAATCTGATGCTGTAGATCGTGTTTTCTTAGGAAAGTTTTTGTACAGCTGTAGATTCGATCTTGTGACTGTCTCTAAGGTTTCTATGTTCTATAAATAGAGCCTAGAGAGCAGCCATTCGAATTAACTTTTCCATTAATCATTTTTTGCATTTATCTTTTTGAGAGAAGAGTGTTTCTTTGTTTTGTGGGAGCCTAGTTGTTCATCTAGGTTCTAGTTGTTCTATTTCTGTTCTTACTCTGTCCTAGAGGTTGTGAAGAACTACTTGACTGAACAAGAGATTGGTCTTCGGGAGAAGACTTGGTAAAGCCTTACTTCAGGAGGAAGTAAGCACTTGGTCTTCGGGAGAAGACTTGTTGAAGCCTTACTTCGGGAGGAAGTAAGCACTCACACTTCAAAGACGAAGGGAGTTCGGGCTTGAAGGTGTTTCAAGAAGTCAGATTCATAAAGTGGATTACAAAGGATTGTGGCAATACTTTAGAGGGAGTCTAAACTTGTTTAAGTCAATTGTCTTTGTAATTTTGATACTTTATTAATTGATTTCTTTCTCTGGGCGTGGCCCCGTGGACTAGGAGTGTTCGTGAGAACACTGATACCACGTATAAATCTCTTGTGTCAAGTTATTTATTTTTCTGCAAATATTCTATATTCTGCCTGTTCCGTTTTGCTGTAGCAGAATTACTTTCTGCTTGTGTAAACGCATCCAGTTTTTATATTTTCTTATATACAACTGACATTTGCAAAAACACGTTTTTTCAGGTTTAATTCAGTTTTTAGTATAAGATAATTAGTTTCGTATAGGGGTTTTGTAAATTAAAATAGTTATAAAAGTTTTGACCTTATAGAATTATTCTCGTGTAGTCATGGGACTAGTTCCGATATTTAGTTGTTGAATTTGAGGTGGATTTGAGATAAAAATTTATTTGTAATTTTTTAAAGCTATTAGGTCCGAGCTTTAATGACGTTTTCCGTTTAAGGGCTCGATTTTTATTTCAGTTAAGTAAGGATTATGGTTTATATATATATATATGTCCTGTGAAGTTTGGAATGATTTGGTTAGGTTTGAAGCTAGTTTGGAGTGTTTAAATATGAGGAAAATCGTCTTCTTGGCTGTTGAGAACCGGAATTCCAGATGTACTAACAAGAATTCCATTTTGTCAGTTTTTGGAAAGTCGAATTTCGTATTTTGGCCATAACTTTTTATTCGAGTGTCTGTTTTGGACGTTCTATATACCGTTTCAAAGCTTGAGACGAGCTCTATGATATGGTATTTTTTTAGAGCCAAAATATAAGTTTCCTTTTAGTGAACTTTTACATCAAGGTTTGGTAGGAAACCCTAGATATTCCTTTACAATTATTACTGCATTCTTGTTGAGTCCTTGTGACTCACGAATGCTATGTGGAGCAGATAAGGGCAAGGAAAATTTAGAGTTGCCATGAGGTTACTGTTGAAATTATTTTACCAGGATCTTAGATCTACTCACAAGTATGTTTATTAACACCCTAAATATGAACTTTCTAAAACGATGAAATAAACACATATAAAGTTTAGGAAACCTTACATTGGGTGCAGCGGAATATAATGACTCCTTCCGTTCAGATATCTAGCCCTTGATACAATTATTAAGAAGAGCATTATCAATATCTGAACCTGGATCTCTTTCTCTGAATCTTTGATGCTGAAACTCCTTCTTGCTGAAAGTCTTTCTTCACGATCTTCCTCACTATGATTGAGGTATCACTTGCTGTGTGTGGGCACTACTCATACACTAAGGATTTCGAAATTCAAGAGGAAGAGAGAGAGAGAGTGGGTTCGGCCAAAGATAGGGAGAGAGAAGGCTCAATTTTTTCTGAATCAGAAGTGTCAGAAGAAAAGTGTTTAATTTTCCTGAAGCCTTCACTATCTATTTATAGCATTCCACTAGGGTTAGGTTTGAATTATTTGGCATTAAAATAATGAAAATATCAGAGGGAAAAACCCTACAAAAGTGGTCGGCCATGCAAGGTGAATTTGGGCCTCACTTTTTGCAATTTTGCAGTTTTATCTTTTCTGCATCTGATTTTCTCAAAAACGCCAATTTTCTAATTCAACCATTTAAATGCCAATTCTAACTATTTAATAACTATAAATAATTATTAAATAATATTGTCATTTATCATATTTATTAATTGAACCATACAAAGCATCATAATTAACAAATATGCCCCTAAAACTCTTTCTTTACAATTTCACCCTTAGTGAAAAATTCACAAATAGACATAGTCTAAATTGAGAATTATAATTGATTAATCAAAACCAATTCCATGAGTCTTACAAGCAATATTATCTCAACTAGTGCGGGGACCATGGGTCTATATAACCGAGCTTCCAATAAGTAGATCAAGAATTTAGCACTAAAATTCACTAACTTATTAATTCTTCGTTGAATCCACGCATAGAACTTAGAATTGCACTCTCAGTTATATAGAATGCTCTATATGTTCAACCATATAGACACTGTTAGGTTTTATGCCCTAAATAAAACTCCATTTCAATGTAATCTATTTTATTCAACATCAATAAAGAAACAGAAGTATTTTTCATTCATTTGTGTATGTTTTGGCTCACTTTATCAATTGCTTGTCTAATTGATTTATAAATTCATCTTAAACCCTTTTCACATACTTGATCATGTTTATTGTGCTGTCATCACATTGGAAAGTAAACATGACTATGTGAATAAAGTTTCCTAGATTTATCAGACACAGGGTTTTTACTGATATGATAATCTACAACAAGAGTTTACTTGTATTTGGAGAAATACTATGTTCTTTCCAGAACATTGGTTAAAGTAAAGCTCAAGTTGGATGCATGGAGTATGCATCGGAAGGGACCGATATTGAACTTTGAATTAGATTTAATTAAAGTTACCGTAAAATCTATTCAAGTCAATATCGCCAAGTTGATCCTAGATCAAATGATCTTAATCCTGTTATGATTAGGCTCAATCTTGAAAGGCTATTCGTGTTCTTTGATTTGTTAGTTAAGCCTACTTTTAGGTCAGGGTGATACGTACATTTTGGGAACACGGTAGTGCAATTGAGTGGGAGCGCTAGCATAAACATGGAATCTATAGCTTCTATCTGGCAAATAGTAAGCAAAGGATGATTTCCTTCGAGCTTGGCCAAACGAAAATAAATGGTGGAGATCTCATTTCACATAAGCTGAAATATCATTTATACGGGGTCAAGTGTTTTAAGGATAAAATACATGGTAGGGTGTTACGGTAATTTAATCCCTTTACTATGTAGATCATTCATATAGAGGATCATTGATCAAATTAGGATTATAACAATGGATAACTAATGATGTGTCTATATGGTGGAACATATAGAGCATTCTATATACTGAGAGTGCAATTCTAAGTTCTATGCGTGGATTCAACGAAGAATTAATAAGTTAGTGAATTTTAGTGCTAAATTCTTGATCTACTTATTGGAAGCTCAGTTATATAGACCCATGGTCCCCCCACTAGTTGAGATAATATTGTTTGTAAGACTCATGTAATTGGTTTTGATTAATCAATTATAATTCACAAATTAGACTATGTCTATTTGTGAAATTTTCACTAAGTAAGGGCGAAATTGTAAAGAAAGAGTTAACAGGGGCATATTTGTTAATTATGATACTTTGTATGGTGCAATTAATAAATATGATAAATGACAATATTATTTAATAATTATTTATAGTTATTAAATAGTTAGAATTGGCATTTAAATGATTGAATTAGGAAATTGGCATTTTTGAGAAAATCAGATACAAAAGTGGTAAAATTGCAAAATTGTAAAAATCAAGGCCCAGTCCACCTAGCCTAGGGCCGGCCACTTATGTTATCTTTCTTAAATGATTTTTTCATTATTTTAATGCCATATAATTCAAATCAAACCCTAGAGGAATGCTATAAATAGATAGTGAAGGCTTCAGGAAAATTACACTTTCTGAATCAGAAAAACCTGAGCCTCCACTCTCTTCTCTAGCCGCCACTCTCTCTCTCTTTTCTTTCTCAATATTTCGAACCTCTCTTAGTGATTAGAGTAGTGCCCACACACATCAAGCAATACCTCAATCATAGTGAGGAAGATTGTGAAGAAAGATCAACAGCAAAGGAGATTCAGCATCAAGGATTCAGAGAAGAAGATCCAGGTTCAGATCTTGATAATACTCTGCTACAGAAAGGAATCAAGGGTTAGAGATCTGAACGGAAGGAGTCATTATAATTCCGCTGCACCCAATGTAAGGTTTCTTAAACTTTATATGTGTTTAATTTATCGTTTTAGAAAGTTCATATTTAGGATGTTAATAAACATACTTGTGAGTAGATCTAAGATCCTGGTAAAATAATATCCAACAACTGGCCTCAGAGCCATGGTAATTGATTTACTTACATGAAATTTGGACTTTAAAACGATTGTTTGTATGTTCTTTGGATGGTATCATGTTGTATTGAGTGTTATTTGATGAATGATTGATGTTTGTGAAATTTTCGTGATAAATAATTGTGATTTCGATTCTGTAATTATTTTTATTGGATAGTATGGAAAAAATTAAGCAAGTTAGCCTTTTACAGAACTCAATTTGGATTTTATTTGAATTAGTTATGATTTTTTGAAGATTTGACAAAATCGGGGCTGTGCTGATATTTTCTGCGATCGCAGAACTGTCCGTACAGTTTCGGTTTTTTTCCCTTTTCTTCAAATTTTTCATACCTTTTCATGGAATTAACTTCCAAATTTTTGTATGGTTTTGTATATATACTAATACTATTCCTAATTCAATTCTAATTATCATTTTGAATTAATTTAATTTTTTTTTAAATTAATTCAAGATATTAGTGTAATTTGAATTCGAATAGAATTAGTAATTATCTTTTTGCTTAAAAACCTATCTTATTTTTAAATTTGATTATATTTTTTTTAAATTTAAGGTCAGATTTTTTAGATATTTATAATATCTTTTGAGATATTTATAATATCTTTTAAGATATTTTTAAAAATATCTTTTAAGATATTTATAAAATCTTTTAAGATATTTTAAAATATCTTATCTTTTAAGATATTTAAAAATATCTTATCTTTTAAGATTTTTTTTTAAATCTTTTTAGATATTTTGACCTTATTTAAAATAAGATATTTATAATCATGTAATTTTAAATAGATATAAGATAAAAAGTAGGTTTAATTTTAAATTTTTTTTTAAATTTTCGAAATTTTTTTTAATTCCGAAATTATTTTTTTTAAATATTAATTTTTATTTATTTAATTATTTATTTATTCGAAATTTATTTAAATAAAAAAAAAATTAAATAAATCCTACTTCCAACTATCCAGCTAACCCTGTTGCAGGAGTATGTGTTTTAACTTATGTGTAAGTTTTCAAAACCTATTATTACTTGATTGCAAATAGCCATGGTTACCTTTTGCCAGATCTAATGATCTGATGGCTCCCTTGGTCAAGATAATAATTTGTAACAGGTATAATTTACAATCTTCTTTCATCTGTGTATGACCTAGCAACATGATAGGACCCATCCAAAGTGTGCATGTGTGAGCCTATGTGTTTAATTTTATTATAGATGCATATAGGTTAATGTTGCTAAAATAAATTATCATAATTCTTGATAGGATTTATTTAGGCCCATTTAGTTTTTGGGCCTATTCAATTAATAACGGTTGTTCTTATTAAGGTTAAATTCCTCTCTTTTGGGCCTTGTGTGAGAGTTGGGAGCCATAGAAGTGGGTACGACATACTGAACCCAGCACCCCCTCACACAAACTACCCCAATTGTGAAGGCCCATTTGCCTGATTTGAATGACTGTACTAGGTTAATTACACTAGTTTAACCTAATTAAAATTGAATTAGCAACATAATTAATTTCATTTATTTTGAAATTAATTTAGAAATTTCGCACCGTTTAACCTCGCATGATAAGTAGTTTGTAAGTGTTTTGTATGGTATAGATCACCCTAATGGTGGCGACCATACTTGACTTGCAAGTTATGAAACAATGGTGGAAGCTCATAAGATAGAATTGCCTTGACTCTCGCCTAAACGGGACAACGCTGAATTCAAATCTTGATCGAATAAAAGGTTGCTAGAATGTTTATCATTTTAGATGAGCTGACAACTCTATTCAATGAATGATGCTTTGACTCTCGCCTAAACGGGACACTGTATCAGTTTGTTGAAATACCTTGGAAAATAAACTATGTTAGATTTAGTATTTCTATAACATATGTAATTACTTGTTATTTTCTAAATTGTGTATGAATTTATGAGCCAAAACCTTACTTCTGTTTTATTGATGTGTTGTAGTGTCATTATGAATAACCCACCCCCCGATCCTCTCTTAGTTACTATCTTAGCAAAAGAACTCTATAGTGTGAAAATGCATCCTGGTAGTTGCATTAACTCGCACCTGTTGATGATGAATCTGAAGTTCCAAAAGGCAAATCTACTGGGAATTGATTTATCAAGAGAACAATGGGTCCAACTTATCCATAATAGTCTTCCTCCGGAGTATAATGAATTTGTTATCTCTTATATGATCAACAATTCTAACTCCTCCGACATGGACAAGCTCGAAACAGAATTACGAGCCCATGAACGGAACTTGATTGCAATGGGTCCCCCTGGGTTTGCAATCAATAATCGAAGGAAAAGGACTAGGTATGAAGGATCTAGCGAAACTGCTTCTTCAAGTACAATTATCAGACATAATCTTCTATGTTCGAATTGTAATGGAAAGGGTCATCATGAAGAACGATGTCCCAGGCTTCTAAACAATTCAAACGAAGGTAATGCTTTTGTCTTTGAATCATGTGTTTTAGAGAACGACAAATCCATCTGGATTGTTGATTCTGGGTCTACTAACCATGTATGTTCTTCACTGCAGTTGCTTGAAACTTGGGAAAATCTACTTCCAGGAGAGTTACAGCTTAAAGTTGGCAATGGCGAATTAGTATCGGTCAAAGCTAGAGGAAAAGCCCGCATCAAGTTTCAACAAAGATTTTTAATTTTAGAAAATGTTTTATTTATTCCAAACTTTAGTAGAAACTTGATTAGTGTCTCATGTTTGCAAACACAATCTTATATATTGAATTTTTCGAGTACAAATTGTTCAATTTCTCGTAATGGATTTCAAATATGTGTTGCTAAAATGGAACAAGGGCTTTATGTTTTAAGACCGAGTACTCAAATCTCACTAAATAGTGAACTTTTCAGTGTAGCTAGACCTAGAAACCTAAAAAGAAAAGAGATTGATAATGATGATCAAACTTATCTATGGCATTTACGTTTAGGTCATATAGGCTTTGATAGACTCAATAGGCTCACCAAAGACGGTCCATTGAAAAATGTCGTCCTAGGTGAACTGTCAGTATGCGAGTCCTGCCTAGAAGGAAAAATGACTAAACGTTCTTTCTCTGCAAAGGGAGAGCGTGCCAAAATCCCTCTAGGGTTAGTGCATTCCGATGTCTGCGGACCTTTGAATGTCAAAGCCCGAGGTGGTTATGAGTATTTTGTCACTTTCATTGACGATTTCTCTAGATATAGTTTTCTTTACCTAATGCAAAAGAAATCTGAAACGTTTGAAAAGTTTCAAGAATTTCATGCTTTGGCCCAAAACCAATTAGGTAAATCATTAAAGATCTTGCGAACTGATAGGGGTGGAGAATATATGGATATGCAGTTCAAAGATCATTTAATTGAACTTGGAATTGAATCCCAATACACTGCCCCAGCTACTCCACAACAAAATGGAGTTGCAGAAAGAAGAAATCGCACTCTTTTGGAAATGGTTAGGTCTATGCTGAGTTATTCAACTCTGTCTACGTCCTTCTGGGGATATGCTATACAGATGGCAAATGACATTTTAAATGTTGTTCCATCTAAAGCGATCCACTAAGACACCCGTCGAACTTTGGAATGGTCGAACACCTAGTTTGCGCCATTACAGAATTTGGGGGTGCCCTGCTCATGTCTTAAGAAAGAAAGAAGGCAAACTTGAATCACGTACCGAAGTATGCATGTTTGTTGGAAATTCTAAAGAGACTAGGGGTGGACTATTTTATAGTCACAAGGATAATAAAGTGTTTGTTTCTACAAATGCTACTTTCCTTGAAGAGAACTATATTAAAGACTACAAACCGAAAAGTAAAGTTGTTCTAGAGGAATTGCTATCAGATATAAGTCCTTCCAATGTTCCGTCCTCTTCCACTCGTGAAGAAGACGATCCCACTCCCTCAGTTGAACAAGGCGAAATCTACTACTAAAGTTTACGTTCGTAAGACAACCATACCTCGTCGTAGTGGGAGAGTTTCAACAAAACCTGCTCGTTATGGCTTGGATGGTGAAATCAATATGGTCGTAGGTGACGGTATTGATGACGATCCATTAACCTATAAACAGGCAATGGCTAGTCCGCAACGGAAACGATGGTCAGCCGGAATGGATTCAGAAATGGATTCCATGAAAAAGAACAAAGTCTGGGAATATGTAGACGCACCGGACGACTATCATCCGATAGGATGCAAGTGGGTTTACAAGAAGAAAAGAGGAGCTGGAGGCGAAGTCGAAACTTTCAAAGCTAGACTTGTAGCCAAGGGTTATACCCAAAGAGAAGGCGTGGACTATGAGGAAACTTTTAGTCCCGTTGCCATGCTCAAATCCATCCGAATTCTTCTCTCCATAGCCGCCGCTTTCGATTATGAAATCTGGCAAATGGATGTCAAGATCGCCTTCCTTAATGGGGTACTTGAAGAAACCATCTATATGGAGCAACCAGAAGGTTATGTTCTTCCTGGGCAAGAAAAGAAAGTTTGCAAGTTAAACAGGTCTATCTATGGACTTAAGCAAGCTTCTCGCTCATGGAACAAGAGGTTTGATGAAATCATCAAAACCTACGGCTTTCTTCAGAATGAAGATGAACCTTGTGTTTACCAACTCAAGGAAGACCAAATAGTAGTATTCCTGGTCCTTTATGTTGATGACATTTTGATCATTGGAAACAATGTCAAGAAAATGACTCACATTAAGGAATGGCTCAACACTCAATTCGATATGAAAGATTTGGGTGAAGCAGCCTATGTTCTTGGTATTCAGATTATAAGAAACCGAAGAACGGATCTCTTGCTCTCTCTCAAACGCCCTACATAGACAACGTCTTAGAGAGATTCTCCATGAGCAACACTAATGGGGCAAACATGCCTTCTAGATATGGTATTCGTCTATCTAAGGAACGATCCGATCGATCCTCAAGAGATAGAGGACATGGCGAAAATTCCCTATGCCTCTGCAGTTGGAAGTCTAATGTATGCAATGTTATGCACTAGACCTGACATTTGTTATGCTGTTGGAATCGTGAGCAGGTATCAGTCTAATCCAGGACAAGAACATTGGAATGCAGTTAAGTATATTCTGAAATACTTAAAGAGTACAAGGAATCTTGTGTTAGTCTACAAGGGTGGTGCTTTAAATCCCATAGGCTACACTGATTCAGATTTCCAGGCAAGTCTTGAAGACAGGAAATCAACATCTGGGATGGTGTTTACTCTTGGGGGTGGAGCAGTGGTTTGGAGAAGTGCTAAACAAACCGCAATATCGGACTCAACTATGGAAGCTGAATACATAGCGAAAGAAAGCCGCAAAAGAACTTGTCCGGCTAAGAAAGTTCTTCACCAAAGATAGGAGTTGTTCCCGGAATGGAAAAGCCTGCGGTACTACTCGTGATAACAATGGAGCAATAGCAAACAAAGAAAGAACCTCGAAGCCACAAGAGAAGCAAACACATTGAAAGGAAGTATCACATTATCAGAGAATACGTGGCAAGAGGGGACGTACTAGTTGAGAAAGTTGACACAGAGGACAACCTAGCTGATCCATTTACCAAAGTCTTGGCCGTGACAGCCTTTGAAAAGCACCGTCAGAATTTAGGATTAATTGATATGTACTAATTAGTTTTATATTAGTGCAAGTGGGAGTTTGTTAGGTTTTATGCCCTAAATAAAACTCCATTTCAATGTAATCTATTTTATTCAACATCAATAAAGAAACAGAAGTATTTTTCATTCATTTGTGTATGTTTTGGCTCACTTTATCAATTGCTTGTCTAATTGATTTATAAATTCATCTTAAACCCTTTTCACATACTTGATCATGTTTATTGTGCTGTCATCACATTGGAAAGTAAACATGACTATGTGAATAAAGTTTCCTAGATTTATCAGACACAGGGTTTTTACTGATATGATAATCTACAACAAGAGTTTACTTGTATTTGGAGAAATACTATGTTCTTTCCAGAACATTGGTTAAAGTAAAGCTCAGGTTGGATGCATGGAGTATGCATCGGAAGGGACCGATATTGAACTTTGAATTAGATTTAATTAAAGTTACCGTAAAATCTATTCAAGTCAATATCGCCAAGTTGATCCTAGATCAAATGATCTTAATCCTGTTATGATTAGGCTCAATCTTGAAAGGCTATTCGTGTTCTTTGATTTGTTAGTTAAGCCTACTTTTAGGTCAGGGTGATACGTACATTTTGGGAACACGGTAGTGCAATTGAGTGGGAGCGCTAGCATAAACATGGAATCTATAGCTTCTATCTGGCAAATAGTAAGCAAAGGATGATTTCCTTCGAGCTTGGCCAAACGAAAATAAATGGTGGAGATCTCATTTCACATAAGCTGAAATATCATTTATACGGGGTCAAGTGTTTTAAGGATAAAATACATGGTAGGGTGTTACGGTAATTTAATCCCTTTACTATGTAGATCATTCATATAGAGGATCATTGATCAAATTAGGATTATAACAATGGATAACTAATGATGTGTCTATATGGTGGAACATATAGAGCATTCTATATACTGAGAGTGCAATTCTAAGTTCTATGCGTGGATTCAACGAAGAATTAATAAGTTAGTGAATTTTAGTGCTAAATTCTTGATCTACTTATTGGAAGCTCAGATATATAGACCCATGGTCCCCCCACTAGTTGAGATAATATTGTTTGTAAGACTCATGTAATTGGTTTTGATTAATCAATTATAATTCACAAATTAGACTATGTCTATTTGTGAAATTTTCACTAAGTAAGGGCGAAATTGTAAAGAAAGAGTTAACAGGGGCATATTTGTTAATTATGATACTTTGTATGGTGCAATTAATAAATATGATAAATGACAATATTATTTAATAATTATTTATAGTTATTAAATAGTTAGAATTGGCATTTAAATGATTGAATTAGGAAATTGGCATTTTTGAGAAAATCAGATACAAAAGTGGTAAAATTGCAAAATTGCAAAAATCAAGGCCCAGTCCACCTAGCCTAGGGCCGGCCACTTATGTTATCTTTTTTAAATGATTTTTTCATTATTTTAATGCCATATAATTCAAATCAAACCCTAGAGGAATGCTATAAATAGATAGTGAAGGCTTCAGGAAAATTACACTTTCTGAATCGAAAAACACGAGCCTCCACTCTCTTCTCTAGCCGCCACTCTCTCTCTCTTTTCTTTCTCAATATTTCGAACCTCTCTTAGTGATTAGAGTAGTGCCCACACACATCAAGCAATACCTCAATCATAGTGAGGAAGATCGTGAAGAAAGATCAACAAAGAAAGGAGATTCGGCATCAAGGATTCGTAGAAGAAGATCCGGGTTCGGATCTTGATAATGCTACGCTACAGAAAGGAATCAAGGGTTAGAGATCTGAACGGAAGGAGTCATTATAATTCCGCTGCACCCAATGTAAGGTTTCTTAAACTTTATATGTGTTTAATTTATCGTTTTAGAAAGTTCATATTTAGGATGTTAATAAACATACTTGTAAGTAGATCTAAGATCCTGGTAAAAGAATATCCAACAACTGGCCTCAGAGCCATGGTAATTGATTTACTTACATGAAATTTGGACTTTAAAACGATTGTTTGTATGTTCTTTGGATGGTATCATGTTGTATTGAGTGTTATTTGATGAATGATTGATGTTTGTGAAATTTTCGTGATAAATAATTGTGATTTCGATTCTGTAATTATTTTTATTGGATAGTATGGAAAAAATTAAGCAAGTTAGCCTTTTACAGAACTCAATTTGGATTTTATTTGAATTAGTTATGATTTTTTGAAGATTTGACAAAATCGGGGAAATTTGTCTTTGATATTTTCTGCGATCGCAGAACTGTCCGTACAGTTTCGGTTTTTTTCCCTTTTCTTCAAATTTTTCATACCTTTTCATGGAATTAACTTCCAAATTTTTGTATGGTTTTGTATATATACTAATACTATTCCTAATTCAATTCTAATTATCATTTTGAATTAATTTAATTTTTTTTAAATTAATTCAAGATATTAGTGTAATTTGAATTCGAATAGAATTAGTAATTATCTTTTTGCTTAAAAACCTATCTTATTTTTAAATTTGATTATATTTTTTTTAAATTTAAGGTCAGATTTTTTAGATATTTATAATATCTTTTGAGATATTTATAATATCTTTTAAGATATTTTTAAAAATATCTTTTAAGATATTTATAAAATCTTTTAAGATATTTTAAAATATCTTATCTTTTAAGATATTTAAAAATATCTTATCTTTTAAGATTTTTTTTTAAATCTTTTTAGATATTTTGACCTTATTTAAAATAAGATATTTATAATCATGTAATTTTAAATAGATATAAGATAAAAAGTAGGTTTAATTTTAATTTTTTTTTTAAATTTTCGAAATTTTTTTTAATTCCGAAATTATTTTTTTTAAATATTAATTTTTATTTATTTAATTATTTATTTATTCGAAATTTATTTAAATAAAAAAAAATTAAATAAATCCTACTTCCAACTATCCAGCTAACCCTGTTGCAGGAGTATGTGTTTTAACTTATGTGTAAGTTTTCAAAACCTATTATTACTTGATTGCAAATAGCCATGGTTACCTTTTGCCAGATCTAATGATCTGATGGCTCCCTTGGTCAAGATAATAATTTGTAACAGGTATAATTTACAATCTTCTTTCATCTGTGTATGACCTAGCAACATGATAGGACCCATCCAAAGTGTGCCTGTGTGAGCCTATGTGTTTAATTTTATTATAGATGCATATAGGTTAATGTTGCTAAAATAAATTATCATAATTCTTGATAGGATTTATTTAGGCCCATTTAGTTTTTGGGCCTATTCAATTAATAACGGTTGTTCTTATTAAGGTTAAATTCCTCTCTTTTGGGCCTTGTGTGAGAGTTGGGAGCCATAGAAGTGGGTACGACATACTGAACCCAGCACCCCCTCACACAAACTACCCCAATTGTGAAGGCCCATTTGCCTGATTTGAATGATTGTACTAGGTTAATTACACTAGTTTAACCTAATTAAAATTGAATTAGCAACATAATTAATTTCATTTATTTTGAAATTAATTTAGAAAATCATAGTTTAAAGAATTTAATATTCTAAGCTAAACTATATGTATTTTCTTGTATTTAATTAAATATGAATTATAACCATCTAGATTCTTTCTGGAACTTATTTTAAATTTTTCATTAAATATTCCTATTTAAGTTGATATTTAGTTATCCATAACTAACCAACTTAAATTTGAATATCTTTTGAATTCAAAATTTTAAAATTAAGTTGAGGAATTTTAGGAATTGGTTATTAAGATTCTTTAGATATTTTTTAAGTTGATATTTTTAAATATTAACTTAAAATGGAATATCTTAGATATTATTAGGTTAATATCTTTTTTGAATATTAACTTAAAATATCTACAAAATTAAGTGGTTACAACTTAATTTTGAATTTAATTAAATCTGATTTGAAAGATATTTAAGTTGATTTTTTAGATTCTTTCTAAAACAACTTAAACAAGATATTTTCAAATTTGTTCCATTTAAAATTCAAATTTTTTTTTTGAATTTAATTAATAATTGAAAATTAATTAAAGTTGATTTTTTATTTAAATCAATTTTGATTTTTAATTTTTCATTACTATATTATGGAACTTATTCGATATTTATTTGAATTTATTCAAATTTAAATAATAATTAAAAATTAATTAAAGTTGATTTTATTTAAACCAACTTTAGTTTGTAATTTTTCATTATTATAATATCGAATTTAAATGATTATACAAAATACATATATTATTTTTTTTAAATAATGAGCTTTTAATCAAGAGACATTCAATCTCCATTGTGGGTTTTACACCGCGTTTGTTTTAGTGAGTAATCCTCCCTAATGGAGGAACGTTCATTAGCAATTTCGCACCGTTTAACCTCGCATGATAAGTAGTTTGTAAGTGTTTTGTATGGTATAGATCACCCTAATGGTGGCGACCATACTTGACTTGCAAGTTATGAAACAATGGTGGAAGCTCATAAGATAGAATTGCCTTGACTCTCGCCTAAACGGGACAACGCTGAATTCAAATCTTGATCGAATAAAAGGTTGCTAGAATGTTTATCATTTTAGATGAGCTGACAACTCTATTCAATGAATGATGCTTTGACTCTCGCCTAAACGGGACACTGTATCAGTTTGTTGAAATACCTTGGAAAATAAACTATGTTAGATTTAGTATTTCTATAACATATGTAATTACTTGTTATTTTCTAAATTGTGTATGAATTTATGAGCCAAAACCTTACTTCTGTTTTATTGATGTGTTGTAGTGTCATTATGAATAACCCACCCCCCGATCCTCTCTTAGTTACTATCTTAGCAAAAGAACTCT
Source organism: Cannabis sativa (assembly GCF_029168945.1). NCBI lineage: Eukaryota > Viridiplantae > Streptophyta > Magnoliopsida > Rosales > Cannabaceae > Cannabis > Cannabis sativa. The sequence goes on from NC_083607.1 coordinate 23,397,561, forward strand.
ATAGTGTGAAAATGCATCCTGGTAGTTGCATTAACTCGCACCTGTTGATGATGAATCTGAAGTTCCAAAAGGCAAATCTACTGGGAATTGATTTATCAAGAGAACAATGGGTCCAACTTATCCATAATAGTCTTCCTCCGGAGTATAATGAATTTGTTATCTCTTATATGATCAACAATTCTAACTCCTCCGACATGGACAAGCTCGAAACAGAATTACGAGCCCATGAACGGAACTTGATTGCAATGGGTCCCCCTGGATTTGCAATCAATAATCGAAGGAAAAGGACTAGGTATGAAGGATCTAGCGAAACTGCTTCTTCAAGTACAATTATCAGACATAATCTTCTATGTTCGAATTGTAATGGAAAGGGTCATCATGAAGAACGATGTCCCGTGCTTCTAAACAATTCAAACGAAGGTAATGCTTTTGTCTTTGAATCATGTGTTTTAGAGAACGACAAATCCATCTGGATTGTTGATTCTGGGTCTACTAACCATGTATGTTCTTCACTGCAGTTGCTTGAAACTTGGGAAAATCTACTTCCAGGAGAGTTACAGCTTAAAGTTGGCAATGGCGAATTAGTATCGGTCAAAGCTAGAGGAAAAGCCCGCATCAAGTTTCAACAAAGATTTTTAATTTTAGAAAATGTTTTATTTATTCCAAACTTTAGTAGAAACTTGATTAGTGTCTCATGTTTGCAAACACAATCTTATATATTGAATTTTTCGAGTACAAATTGTTCAATTTCTCGTAATGGATTTCAAATATGTGTTGCTAAAATGGAACAAGGGCTTTATGTTTTAAGACCGAGTACTCAAATCTCACTAAATAGTGAACTTTTCAGTGTAGCTAGACCTAGAAACCTAAAAAGAAAAGAGATTGATAATGATGATCAAACTTATCTATGGCATTTACGTTTAGGTCATATAGGCTTTGATAGACTCAATAGGCTCACCAAAGACGGTCCATTGAAAAATGTCGTCCTAGGTGAACCGCCGCATGCGAGTCCCGCCTAGAAGGAAAAATGACTAAACGTTCTTTCTCGCAAAGGGAGAGCGTGCCAAAATCCCTCTAGGGTTAGTGCATTCCGATGTACGCGGACCTTTGAATGTCAAAGCCCGAGGTGGTTATGAGTATTTTGTCACTTTCATTGACGATTTCTCTAGATATAGTTTTCTTTACCTAATGCAAAGAAATCCGAAACGTTTGAAAAGTTTCAAGAATTTCATGCTTTGGCCCAAAACCAATTAGGTAAATCATTAAAGATCTTGCGAACTGATAGGGGTGGAGAATATATGGATATGCAGTTCAAAGATCATTTAATTGAACTTGGAATTGAATCCCAATACACGCCCCGCCCATCGCACAACAAAATGGAGTTGCGTAAAGAAGAAATCGCACTCTTTTGGAAATGGTTAGGTCTATGCTGAGTTATTCAACTCGTCTACGTCCTTACGGGGATATGCTATACGGATGGCAAATGACATTTTAAATGTTGTTCCATCTAAAGCGATCCACTAAGACACCGTCGAACTTTGGAATGGTCGAACACCTAGTTTGCGCCATTACAGAATTTGGGGGTGCCATGCTCATGTCTTAAGAAAGAAAGAAGGCAAACTTGAATCACGTACCGAAGTATGCATGTTTGTTGGAAATTCTAAAGAGACTAGGGGTGGACTATTTTATAGTCACAAGGATAATAAAGTGTTTGTTTCTACAAATGCTACTTTCCTTGAAGAGAACTATATTAAAGACTACAAACCGAAAAGTAAAGTTGTTCTAGAGGAATTGCTATCAGATATAAGTCCTTCCAATGTTCCGTCCTCTTCCACTCGTGAAGAAGACGATCCCACTCCCTCGGTTGAACAACCGAGAAATCTACTACTAAAGTTTACGTTCGGAAGACAACCATACCTCGTCGTAGTGGGAGAGTTTCAACAAAACCTGCTCGTTATGGCTTGGATGGTGAAATCAATATGGTCGTAGGTGACGGTATTGATGACGATCCATTAACCTACAAACAGGCAATGGCTAGTCCGCAACGGAAACGATGGTCGGCGGAATGGATTCGAAATGGATTCCATGAAAAAGAACAAAGTCCGGGAATATGTAGACGCACTCGACGACTATCATCCGATAGGATGCAAGTGGGTTTACAAGAAGAAAAGAGGAGCCGGAGGCGAAGTCGAAACTTTCAAAGCTAGACTTGTAGCCAAGGGTTATACCCAAAGAGAAGGCGTGGACTATGAGGAAACTTTTAGTCCCGTTGCCATGCTCAAATCCATCCGAATTCTTCTCTCCATAGCCGCTTGCTTTCGATTATGAAATGCGGCAAATGGATGTCAAGACCGCCTTCCTTAATGGGGTACTTGAAGAAACCATCTATATGGAGCAACCGAAGGTTATGTTCTTCCCGGGCAAGAAAAGAAAGTTTGCAAGTTAAACAGTCTATCTATGGACTTAAGCAAGCTTCTCGCTCATGGAACAAGAGGTTTGATGAAATCATCAAAACCTACGGCTTTCTTCGAATGAAGATGAACCTTGTGTTTACCAACTCAAGGAAGACCAAATAGTAGTATTCCCGGTCCTTTATGTTGATGACATTTTGATCATTGGAAACAATGTCAAGAAAATGACTCACATTAAGGAATGGCTCAACACTCAATTCGATATGAAAGATTTGGGTGAAGCGACCTATGTTCTTGGTATTCGGATTATAAGAAACCGGAAGAACGGATCTCTTGCTCTCTCTCAAACGACCTACATAGACAAAGTCTTAGAGAGATTCTCCATGAGCAACACTAATGGGGCAAACATGCCTTCTAGATATGGTATTCGTCTATCTAAGGAACGATCCACCGATCCTCGAGATAGAGGACATGGCGAAAATTCCCTATGCCTCTCAGCTTGGAAGTCTAATGTATGCAATGTTATGCACTAGACACGACATTTGTTATGCTTTGTTGGAATCGTGAGCGAGTATCGGTCTAATCCAGACAAGAACATTGGAATGCGATTAAGTATATTCTGAAATACTTAAAGAGTACAAGGAATCTTGTGTTAGTCTACAAGGGTGGTGCTTTAAATCCCATAGGCTACACTGATTCGGATTTCCGAGCAAGTCTTGAAGACGGAAATCAACATCCGGGATGGTGTTTACTCTTGGGGGTGGAGCGGTGGTTTGGAGAAGTGCTAAACAAACCGCAATATCGGACTCAACTATGGAAGCCGAATACATAGCGACGGGAAGCCGCAAAAGAACTTGTCCGGCTAAGAAAGTTCTTCACCAAAGCATAGGAGTTGTTCCTGGAATGGAAAAGCCTCTGGTACTACTCTGTGATAACAATGGAGCAATAGCAAACAGCAAAGAACCTCGAAGCCACAAGAGAAGCAAACACATTGAAAGGAAGTATCACATTATCAGAGAATACGTGGCAAGAGGGGACGTACTAGTTGAGAAAGTTGACACAGAGGACAACCTAGCTGATCCATTTACCAAAGTCTTGGCCGTGATGACCTTTGAAAAGCACCGTCAGAATTTAGGATTAATTGATATGTACTAATTAGTTTTATATTAGTGCAAGTGGGAGTTTGTTAGGTTTTATGCCCTAAATAAAACTCCATTTCAATGTAATCTATTTTATTCAACATCAATAAAGAAACAGAAGTATTTTTCATTCATTTGTGTATGTTTTGGCTCACTTTATCAATTGCTTGTCTAATTGATTTATAAATTCATCTTAAACCCTTTTCACATACTTGATCATGTTTATTGTGATGTCATCACATTGGAAAGTAAACATGACTATGTGAATAAAGTTTCCTAGATTTATCAGACACAGGGTTTTTACTGATATGATAATCTACAACAAGAGTTTACTTGTATTTGGAGAAATACTATGTTCTTTCCAACATTGGTTAAAGTAAAGCTCAGGTTGGATGCATGGAGTATGCATCGGAAGGGACCGATATTGAACTTTGAATTAGATTTAATTAAAGTTACCGTAAAATCTATTCAAGTCAATATCGCCAAGTTGATCCTAGATCAAATGATCTTAATCCTGTTATGATTAGGCTCAATCTTGAAAGGCTATTCGTGTTCTTTGATTTGTTAGTTAAGCCTACTTTTAGGTCAGGGTGATACGTACATTTTGGGAACACGGTAGTGCAATTGAGTGGGAGCGCTAGCATAAACATGGAATCTATAGCTTCTATCTGGCAAATAGTAAGCAAAGGATGATTTCCTTCGAGCTTGGCCAAACGAAAATAAATGGTGGAGATCTCATTTCACATAAGCTGAAATATCATTTATACGGGGTCAAGTGTTTTAAGGATAAAATACATGGTAGGGTGTTACGGTAATTTAATCCCTTTACTATGTAGATCATTCATATAGAGGATCATTGATCAAATTAGGATTATAACAATGGATAACTAATGATGTGTCTATATGGTGGAACATATAGAGCATTCTATATACTGAGAGTGCAATTCTAAGTTCTATGCGTGGATTCAACGAAGAATTAATAAGTTAGTGAATTTTAGTGCTAAATTCTTGATCTACTTATTGGAAGCTCGGTTATATAGACCCATGGTCCCCCCACTAGTTGAGATAATATTGTTTGTAAGACTCATGTAATTGGTTTTGATTAATCAATTATAATTCACAAATTAGACTATGTCTATTTGTGAAATTTTCACTAAGTAAGGGCGAAATTGTAAAGAAAGAGTTAACAGGGGCATATTTGTTAATTATGATACTCTGTATGGTGCAATTAATAAATATGATAAATGACAATATTATTTAATAATTATTTATAGTTATTAAATAGTTAGAATTGGCATTTAAATGATTGAATTAGGAAATTGGCATTTTTGAGAAAATCAGATACAAAAGTGGTAAAATTGCAAAATTGCAAAAATCAAGGCCCAGTCCACCTAGCCTAGGGCCGGCCACTTATGTTATCTTTTTTAAATGATTTTTTCATTATTTTAATGCCATATAATTCAAATCAAACCCTAGAGGAATGCTATAAATAGATAGTGAAGGCTTCAGGAAAATTACACTTTCTGAATCAGAAAAACCTGAGCCTCCACTCTCTTCTCTAGCCGCCACTCTCTCTCTCTTTTCTTTCTCAATATTTCAAACCTCTCTTAGTGATTAGAGTAGTGCCCACACACATCAAGCAATACCTCAATCATAGTGAGGAAGATTGTGAAGAAAGATCAACAGCAAAGGAGATTCAGCATCAAGGATTCAGAGAAGAAGATCCAGGTTCAGATCTTGATAATACTCGCTACGTAAAGGAATCAAGGGTTAGAGATCTGAACGGAAGGAGTCATTATAATTCCGCTGCACCCAATGTAAGGTTTCTTAAACTTTATATGTGTTTAATTTATCGTTTTAGAAAGTTCATATTTAGGATGTTAATAAACATACTTGTGAGTAGATCTAAGATCCTGGTAAAATAATATCCAACAGACACATCATTAGTTATCCATTGTTATAATCCTAATTTGATCACTGATCCTCTATATGAATGATCTACACTGTAAAGGGATTAAATTACCGTTACACCCTATAATGTATTTATTCCTTAAAACACTTGACCCCGTATAAATGATATTTCAGCTTATGTGAAATGAGTACTCCACCATTTATGTTCGTTTGGTCAAGCTGGAAGGAGATCATCCTTTGCTTACTATTCGCCAGATAGAAGCTATAGATTTCATGTTTATGATAGCGCTCCCACTCAATTGCACTACCGTGTTCCCAAAATGTACATATCACCCTGACCTAAAAGTAGGCTTAACTAACAAATCAAAGAACACGAATAGCCTCTCGAGATTGAGCCTAATCATATCAGGATTAAGATCATTTGATCTAGGATCAACTAGGCGATATTGACTTGAATAGATATTACGGTAAGTTTAATAAATCTAAGTCAAAGTTCAATATCGGTCCCTTCCGATGCATACTCCATGAATCCAACCTGAGCTTTACTTTAACCAATGCTCTGGAAAGAACATAGCACTTCTCCAAATGCAAGTAAACTCTGTTGTAGATTATCATATCAGTAAAACCCTATGTCTGATAAATCTAGGAAACTTTATTCACATAGTCATGTTTACTTTCCAATGTGTTGACGGCACAATAAACAGGATCAAGTATGTGAAAAGGGTTTCAGATGAATTTATACATTATGTACATATAATCATGAAATAAATCATGTGAACCATGCAACATTAAATGTTATTTCTGATCTATATTAATAAGTAAATCTGATTATATTGAAATGAGTTTTATTCAGGGCATAAAACCCAACAAACTCCCACTTGCACTAATATAAAACAAAAAGTACGTTTCAAATAATCTCAACACCTTGATATAAAAATCAAGTGTAGTAGTAGTAAACTCCTCGTAATAGGATCTGAAAGGTTGAATTAACCACAACCTTTTCTCCACCATTATTCTTCCTTAATCACAAAATCATTGATAATGTGAAATTCCTCTCTATATGTCTACTCTCTTGGGATACTGGATTCTATATCTTTGGCAACTACTTTGGGTTAATCAGGAAATTAACACTAGTAGTTTAAGGCAATTTGGAATGGTGCCAAAGATGTATAGAACTTTCCTTAGACTGAATAAGTACCTTTCCTGCAGCTTTAACATTCATTCCCTTTCTGGTAGACCTAGAGACTTCAGATAGGTTTTTACACTTCTCGAAAATCACTATTCCACCCCCAGAGTAATCACCATCTTATCAGAAAGATTTACTAGCACAAAGGCAAATTTTGAAATCTGATATGGTGTAGTCTAAGAGTTTTAAACACACCCTTATAGACTAACATATAGTTCCTCTTCTTAATCTTAGGATTTACTTGATTGCCTTCCAATGTTCTTCTCCTGGATTAATCTGATACCTACTCATTACTCCCACTCAACAGCAGGTGTCTGGTATAAGGCATACAAAAGCATATCTAAGACCTCTCACTGTTGATATAAGAAATTCTTTCATGGCTTTATCTTTTCTAGAAAACTTGAGACTTTTCCTTAGATAAATAAAATCTATGCCTAAGAAGTTGTGAAGCTTCTATAGATTGCCATTAGAAAGAAAATGCTTCAGCATCTTACTAAAGTAAGTTGCTTGCATTAGAGTAAGTAAATACCAGGTATACCACAAGCCATAGGTTTAGATAAACTCAAACCTATAATACTAGGAACAGGAAGTTTGTTAAGTCCATAGAATAGACTTATTAACTAAAATTTCCTTTTATGTCCTTGTAATAGAAAACTTTAGGTTATTCCATGTGAATGGATTAAACCATAGTTCTATTGGCTTTTCTTCTTAGTTTCTTATCTTGACAATCCATTATTTGTTTAAACTCACAATGGATATTAATCACTAGTGTCTCCCAAGTCATAAGAAGGTGAGTTCCTAGAAACTCTCCCACTACGACAAGGTACCGTGAATTATGTCGAAGAAAACTAAATGGTATTGATCTCTTCGGTTGTGACAAGACAACAGAGGCAGTGGGATCATCATATGTTATATATAAGATGATAGAACACTTTTGGAATCAAGAAAAATATCTCCTTTATTTACTACTTGTTTTCAGACTTAGTCATTATCTTAGAAAAGTAGTATTTGTTTGAACAAACACTTTCTTATCTATTGACTATGGGATGGTCCACCCCTAATCACTTAGAACAGCTAACAAACCATGGTTAACAGTTCTAGCTTTTCTTAAGATTTTGATTAGGACATCCATGAATCTAGTAATGATTTACATTAAGTATACAACCATTACATCATTCTGAAATTGTAGTACCATAGAAGGAATTAGGCAACGACTAGTAACTAATCATCAACATGCAACTCGAAATTTCTGGGGAGGTAAGTTTGGATATAATTCAAAAATCAATTTAATGATCTTTGAACCGCATATCTACTAACTATTTCTCCACCCCTATCAGTTCGCAAGATCTTTAACCACTTACCTTAATGGTTTTAACCATTGCTAGAAATTAATGAAATTTTAAACATTTCAAATTTCTTTGCTTAAGGTATAATCTAGAGTTATTGTTTTAAGAATACAACGAAAAACTCATATCCACCCCTGAATGTGCATCCATCTGCGAATGAGATGAACTTACTTTCACTGGATATAGGCATATTAACTCTTTGCAGAGATTGATCTTGTCAAATCCACTATGAACAAGATACAAATGCCATAGATTAAAAAAAATGGTAGTGTCTTTTGATGACATAGAATTAGTTACATTAAAGAGTTCTTAGAATACTGCAAGTGGATCCTGGTCACAGAATACCTAACTCAAATTCCATACAATTTGAATCCATTAATAGAAGATGGATATTAAACACTTGAGAAAGTGTAACTGTATTGTATTCTGGAATTAGAAATATAAGAAAATTTCTGTTTGGAATCTAAAATTAAAGTCAAAGACTTAAATTTAGACCAAATATAATGAGTAATTCTATCTTGGACCACCACTACTAATTCAACTCTAAGTCTGATTTGTCCATACAAGTAGGAGATTTCTAAGATTGAGGATTTATATCAATTGGGAATAGAATTTCGGGATTATAATCATATGCGTCATTTAATTTCTTAAGAGAAAATATAGAATGACATGAAATGATTTATAGACCATTCATCCAATGATATGTTTTGAAGCTAATTCGAAATGAATAAGCTAAGAGGAATTAGGATAATTTCGTTGTTTAAATAAGAATCCAACGATGCTTCGATTAGCAAATGTGATTTAAGTTGGTTAGTTGTAGAATATCAACTCAAATAGGAATATTTAATGAAAAATTTAAATTAAGCTCCAGAAAGAATCTAGATGGTTATAATTCTATATTTAATTAAATACAAGAAAATACATATAGTTTAGCTTAGAATAAAAAATTCTTTAAACTATAATTTTCTTAAATTAATTCCAAAATAAATGAAATTAATTATGTTGCTAATCAATTTTATTAGGTTAAACTAGTTTAATTAACCTTGTACAGTTATTCAAATCAGGCAAATGGGCATTCACAATTGGGGTGATTCATGTGAGGGGGTGCTGGGTTCAGTATGTCGTACCCACTTCTATGGCTCCCAACTCTCACACAAGGCCCAAAAGAGAGGAATTTAACCTTAATAAGAACAATTGTTATTAATTGAATAGGCCCAAATACTAAATGGGCCTAAATAAATTCTATCAAGAACTATGATAATTTATTTTAGCAGCAGCAACCTATATGCATCTATATTAAAATTAAACACATAGGCTCACACAGGCACACTTTGGATGGGTCCTCTCATGTTGCTAGGTCATACACAGATGAAAGAAGATTGTAAATATACCTGTTACAAATTATTAACTTGACCAAGGGAGCCATCAGATCATTAGATCTGGCAAAAAGTAACCATGGCTATTTGCAATCAAGTAATAATAGGTTTTAAAAACTTACAAACAAGCTAAAATACATACTCCTGCAACAAGGTTAGCTGGATAGTTGGATGTAGGATTTATTTAATTTTAAATTAAATAATTAATTTCGAAATAATTAATTAATTAAATAAAATATTTATTTTCGAAAATTTAAAATAAAATTTGAAATATTCAAAATTTTAAAAAAAAATTAAATTTAAAATTAAACCTACAATTTTAAAAAATTAGGTTTCAACCAACCTAAATATCATTTCAAAATTTGCTAACTACTTTTAAAAATTAAATGTTATTTTATAAATAAAAATTAAATAAAAAATTAAAAAAAGATAAATGAATATCTTTTTCAGATTTTAAATGTAATTTAAATAAATAAAATAACAAAATTTAAAAGTTAGCAAAATATCTTACATCTATTTAAAATTACATGATTATTGTTATCTTATTTTAAATTTAAATAAGGTCAAATTATTTAAAAAAAATTAATTTAAAATATTAAAATCTGACCTTAAATTTAAAAATAAGATAAGATATAATCAAATTTAAAAATAAGATAGATTATTAAGCAAAAAGATAGATACTAACTATTTTCAAATTCAAAGTACACTAATATCTTGAATTAAATTTAAAAAATATTAAATTAATTCAAAATGATAATTAGAATTGAATTAGGAATAGTAATAGTATAAATACAGAACTACACAAAAAATCGGAAGTTAATTCCATGAAAAAGCATGAAAAAACGAAGAAAAACGGAAAAATTGTGACCTGTACGGACAGTTTTTGCGATCGCAGGAAAATTTCAGCACAGCTCCGATTTTTTTTGAATCTTCAAAAAATCATAACTAATTCAAATTAAATCGAAATTGAGTTCTGTAAGAAAGTAACTTGCTTAATTTTTTCCATACTATCCAATAAAAATAATTCCAGAAACAGAATCGCAATTATTTTTCACGAAAATTTACAAACATCAATCAATCATCAAATAACACTCAATACAACATGATACCATCCAAAAACAAACAAACAATCGTTTTAAAGTCCAAATTTCTTGCAAGTAAATCAATTACCATGGCTCTGAGGCCAGTTGTTGGAATTATTTTACGAGGATCTTCGATCTACTCACAAGTATGTTTATTAACACCCTAAATATGAACTTTCTAAAACGATGAAATAAACACATATAAAGTTTAGGAAACCTTACATTGGGTGTAGCGGAATATAATGACTCCTTCCGTTCAGATATCTAGCCCTTGATTCCTTTCTGTAGCAGAGCATTATCAATATCTGAACCTGGATCTCTTTCTCTGAATCTTTGATGCTGAAACTCCTTCTTGCTGAAAGTCTTTCTTCACGATCTTCCTCACTATGATTGAGGTATCACTTGCTGTGTGTGGGCACTACTCATATACTAAGGATTTCGAAATTCAAGAGGAAGAGAGAGAGAGAGTGGGTTCGGCCAAAGATAGGGAGAGAGAAGGCTCAGTTTTTTCTGAATCAGAAGTGTCAGAAGAAAAGTGTTTAATTTTCCTGAAGCCTTCACTATCTATTTATAGCATTCCACTAGGGTTAAGTTTGAATTATTTGGCATTAAAATAATGAAAATATCAGAGGGAAAAACCCTACAAAAGTGGCCGGCCATGCAAGGTGGATTTGGGCCTCACTTTTTGCAATTTTGCAGTTTTATCTTTTCTGCATCTGATTTTCTCAAAAACGCTAATTTTCTAATTCAACCATTTAAAGGTCAATTCTAACTATTTAATAACTATAAATAATTATTAAATAATATTGTCATTTATCATATTTATTAATTGAACCATACAAAGTATCATAATTAACAAATATGCCCCTAAAACTTTTTCTTTACAATTTCGCCCTTACTTAGTGAAAAATTCACAAATAGACATAGTCTAAATTGAGAATTATAATTGATTAATCAAAACCAATTACATGAGTCTTACAAGAAACATTATCTCAACTAGTGCGGGGACCATGGGTCTATATCACCGAGCTTCCAATAAGTAGATTAAGAATTTAGCACTAAAATTCACTAACTTATTAATTCTTCGTTGAACCCACGCATAGAACTTAGAATTGCACTCTCAGTTATATAGAATGCTCTATATGTTCCACCATATAGAGACATCATTAGTTATCCATTGTTATAATCCTAATTTGATCACTGATCCTCTATATGAATGATCTACACTGTAAAGGGATTAAATTACCGTTACACCCTACAATGTATTTATTCCTTAAAACACTTGACCCCGTATAAATGATATTTTAGCTTATGTGAAATGAGTACTCCACCATTTATGTTCGTTTGGTCAAGCTCGAAGGAGATCATCCTTTGCTTACTATTCGCCAGATAGAAGCTATAGATTCCATGTTTATGATAGCGCTCCCACTCAATTGCACTATCGTGTTCCTAAAATGTACGTATCACCCTGACCTAAAAGTAGGCTTAACTAACAAATCAAAGAACACGAATAGCCTCTCGAGATTGAGCCTAATCATATCAGGATTAAGATCATTTGATCTAGGATTAACTATGCGATATTGACTTGAATAGATATTACGGTAAGTTTAATAAATCTAAGTCAAAGTTCAATATCGGTCCCTTCCGATGCATACTCCATGCATCCAACCTGAGCTTTACTTTAACCAATGCTCTGGAAAGAACATAGCACTTCTCCAAATGCAAGTAAACTCTGTTGTAGATTATCATATCAGTAAAACCCTATGTTTGATAAATCTAGGAAACTTTATTCACATAGTCATGTTTACTTTCCAATGTGTTGACGGCACAATAAACAGGATCAAGTATGTGAAAAGGGTTTCAGATGAATTTATACATTATGTACATATAATCATGAAATAAATCATGTGAACCATTCAACATTAAATGTTATTTCTGATCTATATTAATAAGTAAATCTGATTATATTGAAATGAGTTTTATTTAGGGCGTAAAACCCAACAGTTACTACCTTCTCCAGCAATGTACATATTGACCCCACCAGCCTGTGTGCGGAGTTGCCAGAAATTGTTTTGGGCTGGTTGTATCTGATGTATTTTGAATTGTGTTTTGAATTGCTATTGTTTATAGTCTTTTGGGTAAATATTTTTATAACAGGGATCTCTGGAACACATTTTTACTGCCGTTATAATGTCTGTTTTTAGTCTTTTATTTTAGTCAAGTGTTTAATATTCTCACAACTTTAAAACAAATTAATTAATATATTAGTCTGTTTATACAATCACACGTGGCGTCCTTATATATTAGGGCGTTACAAATTTAATACTTATTAGCAATAAAATAAATAAAATAAGTATTTAGGTTGTGAATTTACTTTCTGTTAATATTAATTATTGGAAATATATTTAATTTTTTTTCTCCTCCTAACAAATTATTTTCTGGCAACTTCTTTGTGTCTGTGACTAATCGACACAATTGAGTGTTCAATTGCCTCGACTCAGAACGGTAATTAATTGAGGTTCTGATTGCCCCAATTAGGTGTTGACCAACTGACGGGAAATAATCATTTTAGGGCTCATTTGGTACGTCGTATAAGGGTCGTATTACAATAAATAATAAATAATACTATGTTTGGATAAAGCAATTTATTGTATTAATTATTATGACCAAAATTTTTAATACAATTTATGATGTATTATTTGATAAATAACAAATAGTAAGTATTATGTTGTATTATAATATTTACAAAGGATTTGGGGTCAACACCAATCTCCGACCCTAACCCACATTCGGGACTCGGATCCAGACTCAAACCTGGACCCGGACCCAAACCCGAACCCAAACTCGAACTCGGACCCAGACCCAGACCCAGACCCGGACCCTGGACCTAGACCAAGACCCGGACCTGGACCCAGACTCGGATCCAGACCGGGATCGAGATTGGACCCGACCTCGGACCGGGACGGGACCCGGACCGAGACCGGGACCCGGACCGAGACCTGGACTTGGACTCGGACCTGGACTTGGACCCGGACCGAGACACGGACTCGGACCTAGACTGAGACCTAGACCCGGACCCGGACCTGGACCCGAACCTGGGACCCGAGACCCGTACCCGCACCGCGACCCGGGACTTGGATCGGGACACAAACACGAACTCGGACCCCGACCCCGACCCGAACACAGACCTCGACCCGAAGTTGAACCCAAACTCGTACCGTGAGCCCAACAGGGACCCCTACCCGAACCCGGACCTAAACCCTGACCCCGACTCAAACTCGGACCCAGGACTTGGGACTCAGACGTGTAGGTGGTGTTGGGGTTGAGTGTATTAGAAGTACATTATAACTTTACACGATCAATTAGAAGTCAATACCAAATATTGTATTGTATTAAATAATACTAATACAATACAATACAATACAACACAATCTAACACAATATAATACGATACAATACGGCGTACCAAACGAGCCTCGATTCAAAACGCTAATTAGTTGAGGTTGTAATTGCCCCGATTAGGTGTTGACCAACCGACGGGAAATAATCATTTAAGAGTAGTGTATTTTACAGTTTATTATGGGCCCGTTTGGCACAGCTTTTGGAAAAGCTAAAAGCTGCTTTTCAAAAAAGCTGTGACAAAAAGGTGTTTGGTAAGCAGTTAAAAAACAGCTTATTGAAGAAATTATGGAAAAGCTACAGCTAAAAGCTAAAGCTGGTACAACCCAACTTTTAGAAAAAGCTGTTTTGATTAAAAGACTTTATAATAAATTATTTTTACTAAAAATTTATTTAATTATTTATTATATATTATAAAAAATAAAAATATTTTTTAAATGAAAAAATATTTAAAAATAAATAATATTTAAATTTCTAATTTTTTATTTTATTTTAAAAAATATTTTATATTGATATTTTTATTATTAACAAATAATATCAATTTATGTTTCTTATAAACTACAATTTTATCTTTTGCAAGTGATAAAAATATAATTTAAAAATATTAAAAATTATTTTTATCAAATGCATATAAATTTATACTATAGAAAAAAATAATTAAAAATATATAAAAAAATAAAAATTTATATAACATATTTTTTTATATATATTTGTAATTATAATGAACTAGATTAAAATATTATCATTATTGTAATAGAATCTTAACAACTCACAGCACTTTAAAAATTATAATTTACCAAACACTCAAATTTCATTTTTTTCACAGTTCTTATACTGTTTTTTCCCATAAAGATACGATATTCTGCTTTTCCCCACAAAGATACCTTGGTAAACTGGCCCTATATCGATTCTTGAATGAGCAAACTTGTGGCTTTGGTATAAACTATTGAAATCACCTCACAAAGTAAATAATAATGCACTGAGCCCCACCCCCGCTGTCAGGCCGTGGATGAATATGTTGTGTTTATATCTGTATGATCATCATACACTGATGAGTTAGTGGTGATCTACACATTATTTTTATGGAGAGAGATACACACATTAATTACATAATTATATTGTGAATGCAGGTCTGCTTGAGACTGACGTTGGTCCAGTTAATTAATTGATGTGATAGACATTGAATACCAAGTTTGTTTTCCACTTGAATTTTTGTATAGAAATTAACTATGCAATAACTATGGTTACCTACAAATTGGAATATATATACACCGACTTTTGTTGACTTGATGATTTCTTCTTCTTTTTTGAGTATATATTATTTTCTTGAAAATCTGGTGTCAATTGCATATGTTTGAAATAATAAAAAGAGAATAAACAAGGCGTGCCATATTGAAAAATTATAATAGGTTAAGAAGGCACTCTAAAATAAGCTATTATACAAAATAGTTTACATAAATGTACAAATTATCCAAATCATATTTATACTTCTTCCATATTAACTTGGATTTACTTTTGAACAAATAGACAAATTGAAGGCCAGAGAAAGCTGATGGTGAGGTGACATCTAATTTGGAAAATGTTTACAGCTTGTTGCCTTAAGTTGTGCCACCGAAAGCGACGAACTGGTATAATATACTTATTCGATTAATTACTAAACATGGAGAGCTATACTTTTTTCTTTTGAAAAAGATGGAGAGCTATACTGAAGGCTCATTAATCAGTTTATATATATATATATATATATATTATATATTATATCCGTATGACTTACACGTAAGTGATGAAGTAAGAGGTTGCATGTGAAATATTAGTATTAGATTTAATACAATTGAAAGCCAGCACATGACATTAATTTGGAATAAATCAATTTATTCGAAATAAATAAATAAATAGATAAAGTACTTGACGTCAAAGCAATGCGTACCTTATAAAAAGAATAAAACAATTAAACAGTACTCGGAAAAAGATTTATCACTAAAATTGATAATTTTTGTTTATAATGATTAATGAGTAAATGTAAACATCAATGTCAAATAATAATTAAGGTTACATTAGGTTGGGGTAATAAAATGAATTAATAAGTTTTCACTATTTTAATAAAATAACTATTGTACTTGTAAATAAAAAGAAAAGTTATTTCAATTGAATATGACGAATAAAAAATTTATCATTTCTTTTAATAAATTTAAAATATTATTTCCACTATTTTCATTTTGTTTTATTCCTTCAAATCAAATACAACATAAATTCAGTTAAATGTATGTAATTAAAAGTGATTTTAAATGTTAGAAAATGGGATTGCTTCCAACCAATGTTGCAATACTGTACTCATGAGCTTTCCTTTGTGGTGACTATCACTAGGCATTGTTGATTACCAATATGGCATTGTTCTTAGTCATTTCTTTTTCTCTTTTCGGTTATTTGTGATACGGTATATTTTCCTTAGCTTTTGTGTATTCCCACCGTTTTGGTGAGGTGTCTTTCTAAAATGTACTACAACATTGCCCTAGTGGCCATATAATGTTAATGAAATGTCAATTGCTCATTGAGGTGATTAAAATATATTTCCTCTATATCTTAACTTGGTACGAGAGCACAGTACGAATCCATGGCTAGTAAAGAACAAACTCTGAGAAATAGTTGAACGAACTCAATTTGGTACAATGTTGCTAACTAAAATTTTAATGCCTCTTGTTCTAGTGTTGTTGTTCCACAGTTTGGGAGTACATATTAAATATACCTTTTGTGCTCAAAGAGGATAGGAGCAATTTTTCTCTATGTCTACTTAACAAGAGCAAGAATAAGGCCAGAACAACTTATTCTAGAACTAGATGTTAATAACAAGGAGTTGGTTTTGAAACTAATCCTGAGTTCAAATAGTGAATTGTCAATGACCAATTATTAATAGGTTTGATCAATGGATAATTGAAAGCATTGCTATACAGAAGTTTTGGATTAATGCTCATCTTCTACATACTTATGGACATTTTAGAAGCATTGTTGGTTCTCATTCAGTGGCTAAAATTGATGAATACTAAAAAAAAAATTAAGATAGTAATAAAGAAAGGGTCGACGGGTATGACTAATTACATCAAGCAAAAAAAGCAATGGGCAGATGTTCTGGCCTTGGCAGGTAAACCTTCCCCTTAGTCTCTTCTTGTCACAAATGTTATATCTAATTAACTTAAACATAAAATATTTTCCTACAGTGTTGTAGACTGAAGTATGACATAAAACAACTTGGTAAATCTTGTAGGACATTCTTTTGAGTGTTGCTAGTAGGCTTGATAGATTGGACTCACTTTTTGGTAACAGTCAGTGCTCTAATCACTTCATCTACTGCTAATCTTGTAAACAAAGGTGGATCTGGTGGTAGCAACTACAGTCCAGGAAATAGTAGTATTTACCTCATATTTGGCCAAACGACAACGGAGTCGTATTTATTACTGATGCTTTTCACATGTTATACAATAAGAATAGAATAATAAATGAGACACAAGATTTCGTAGAGGTTTGACCCCCTTAGTTAGCGGATAATGACCTACTTCCCTTTTGGTTGTATTAATATCAGAGATAATACCACTCAGATCACAAATATTGTGGAATCTGACGTGCCTCTCTTAAGATTACAATGTGAGAATCAAGTTGGAAAATATCAATTGAGAGCGAGAGTATGCCTATGGCGTGTGAGAGAGAAGGGAAGAGAGAGTTGCGTTTCAAACTTAGAGAATTAGAGTTTTACTAATCCCATTTTTATAGTAGAGCTTACCAATGGATTAAAACTTAAAAATAGGTAAATAAAGCTATATTTACATAATTAAATAGTAAACTTTAAATGACTTAATTATCCCTCAAGAATAGGGAAGCTACTAATATTTTTACCTATTTTCATGGGTTGTGAAGGCCAAGTTCGCTACTTAGCTTGCTGTCCATTGTTGAAGGCTGCGCACCAAAAGCTTGCCAGGTAAAGGCTGGCTGGCCATGCACTTGCTAGGTGCAGGCTGGCCGGCCAACTCCCTTTGGGTGGCTGGTTCATCATTTCTTCGTCCCTCTCATTAGTTGAAGTTTGTAGTAGAGGACTTGGCCTTCTTATTGATGAGATGTACTCTCAAGTGGCATTGATCTTGGCCTCATAGACATGCCACGTTAGGTGGGCAAAAATCGAGATAACATTGCCCCAAAAGTCCCTATGCAGAAGTTTGTACGGATAGGGACTTTCTAGCTTAGTTTGGACTAATGTAGTCTTAACAACGCAGATCTTGCAGTATATTTAGCCTTTGAAATATTTTCTCTTGCTTGTCTAATGACATTTCTCAGTAGAAAATCAATAACATTACATTTCTGCATTTTTAATGATGCTTGCTGCATGGCAAGTGAGAGAGGTTCCCACAGAAGCTATATAAGCTCATGGCAATAACTCACTTCTCATTTCTCACATTTTATTCTCTCTCTTTAAAAAGAAAGTTTGGAAAGCTCTTCACTTCCTCTTGTCCTCCATCCCTTGGGATTTTTGTGCTATTCCGATGATTCAAGCCCTCCACCATCTTCCTCAACAATTTCTACTAGTGGGTAAGCTTTCAAATCTCATTCTTCACTTGTTTGTTTGGATTTACCATGGTTGCTTTAAACCTTTTCTTCGCTTTGAACATCTTTTGATTCTCACATTAGATTGTAATCTTTTTGGTATATGTATCTTGATGAAAGTTTTAGAATGCATAATGTGTGATTTTTCTGACGAAAAAGATATGATTTTGAACTTTGTTGTGATTCTTGACTCTTTGAGTCACGAAGAACATGTTTGTGTTTTAGAAAAACACACATTTTGATTCATCGTAAACCCTGACCAGCCATAGAGGTCTTGTTTAAGACCTGGCCGGTCATATGGGAGCTGGCCATCCACAGGGGTTCACCCTAGAGGGAAGGCCAGCCCATGCCTGGGCTTGGGACATTTGGCCAGTTCTTGGTTGGGTCATGGAACCCTGGTTGGCCCTCTCATAGCTTGGGAACCCTGGCCAGCCTAGGCCAAGGTTCCAAGCAAGCGTCCATGTTTTTGTCCTCTTTTGACCTCAGTAAGAATTTCTCTAAGACCTTATTGGCAGGTACTGTTGGAAATTATTTTACCAGGATCTTAGATCTACTCACAAGTATGTTGATTAACACCCTAAATATGAACTTTCTAAAACGATGAAATAAACACATATAAAGTTTAGGAAACCTTACATTGGGTGCAACAGAATAATATGACTCCTTCCGTTCAGAAATCTAGCCCTTGATTCCTTTCTGTAGCAGAGCATTATCAATATCTGAACCTGGATCTCTTTCTCTGATTCTTTAGCGCTGAAACTCCTTCTTGTTTAAAGTCTTTCTTCACGATCTTCCTCACTATGATTGAGGTATCACTTGCTGTGTGTGGGCACTACTGTAACACTAAGAATTTCGAAATCTTTAGGAAGAAGAGAGAGAGGGAGTGGTCGGCCAAAGATAGGGAGAGAGAGAGAGAGGCTCATTTTTTTCTGAATGAAAAGTGTAGAAATTTTTGTGTCAATTTCCTAAAGCCTTCACTATCTATTTATAGCATTCCACTAGGGTTAGGTTTGAATTATTTGGCATTAAAATAATGAAAATATCAGAGGTAAAACCCTACAAAACTGGTCGGCCCTATACATGTGGATTTGGGCCTCACTTTTTGCAATTTTGCAGTTTTATCTTTCCTGCATCTGACTTTCTCAAAAACGCCAATTTTCTAATTCAACCATTTAAATGCCAATTCTAACTGTTTAATAACTATAAATAATTATTAAATAATATTGTCATTTATCATATTTATTAATTGAACCATACAAAGTATCATAATTAACAAATATGCCCCTAAAACTCTTTCTTTACAATTTCGCCCTTACTTAGTGAAAAATTCACAAATAGACATAGTCTAAATTGAGAATTATAATTGATTAATCAAAACCAATTACATGAGTCTTACAAGCAATATTATCTCAACTAGTGCGGGGACCATGGGTCTATATAACCGAGCTTCCAATAAGTAGATCAAGAATTTATAACCTAAATTCACTGACTTATTAATTCTTCGTTGAATCCACGCATAGAACTTAGAATTGCACTCTCAGTATATAGAATGCAATATATGTTCCACCATATAGACACATCATTAGTTATCCATTGTTATAATCCTAATTTGATTAATGATCCTCTATATGAATGATCTACACTGTAAAGGGATTAGATTACCGTTACACCCTACAATGTATTTAATCCTTAAAACACTTAACCTCGTATAAATGATATTTCAGCTTATGTGAAATGAGATCTCCACCACTTATTTTTCGTTTGGTCAAGCTCGAAGGAGATCATCCTTTACTTACTATTCGCCAGATAGAAGCTATAGATTCCATGTATATGTTAGCGCTCCCACTCAATTGCACTACCGTGTTCCCAAAATATACGTATCACCCTGACCCAAAAGTAGGCTTAACTAACAAATCAAAGAACACGAATAGCCTCCTAAGATTGAGCCTAATCATAACAGGATTAAGATCATTTGATCTAGGATCAACTTAGGCGATATTGACTTTAATACATATTACGGTAAGTTTAATAAATCTAAGTAAAAGTTCAATATCGGTCCCTTCCGATGCATACTCCATGCATCCAACCTGAGTTTTACTTTAAACAATGCTCTGGAAAGAGCATAGCATTTCTCCAAATGCAAGTAAACTCTGTTGTAGATTATCATATCAGTAAAACCCTATGTCTGATAAATCTAGGAATCTTAATTCACATAGTCATGTTTACTTTCCAATGTATTGACAGCACAATAAACAGGATCAAGTATGTGAAAAGAGTTTCAGATGAATTCATACATTATATACATATAATCATGAAATAAATCATGTGAACCATGCAACATTAAATGTTCTTTCTGATCTATATTAATAAGTAAATCTGATTATATTGAAATGAGTTTTATTTAGGACATAAAACCCAACAAACTCCCACTTGCACTAATATAAAACAAAAAGTGCGTTTCAAATAATCTCAACACCTTGATATACAAATCAAGTGTAGTAGTAGTAAACTCCTCGTAATAGGATCTGAAAGGTTGAATTAAACACAACCTTTTCTCCACCATTACTCTTCCTTAATCTCAAAATCATTGATAATGTGAAATTCCTCTCTATATGTCTACTCTCTTGGGATACTGGATTCTATACCTTTTGCAACTACTTCTTGGTTATTCAGGAAGTAACACCAGTAGTTAAGGCAATTTGGAATGGTGCCAAAGATGTATAGAACTTCCCTTAGACTGAATAAGTACCTTTCCTGTAACTTTAACATTCAGTCCCTTCCTAGTAGACCTAGAGACTTCAGATAGGTTTTTACACTTCTCCAAAATCACTATTCCACCCCCAGAGTAATCACCATCTTATCAGAAAGATTTTCTAGCAAAAAGGCAAATTTCGAAATCAGATGTGGTGTAGTCTAAGAGTTTTAAACACACCCTTATAGACTAACATATAGTTCCTCTTCTTTATCTTAAAATTTACTTGACTGTCTTCCAATGTTCTTCTCCTGGATTAATCTGATACCTACTCATTTGTAAAGACCGCTTAGTTTAATTTGAAAATTAGCAGTTAATCACGTTTAATTATGAAATTATTTATAGCTATTTAAATAATTATTTATACTGTTATTATTGAATTCAGAGATGCATTTTATGTCATTCTGTAGTTTTCATAATTTTGCATTCTGGTGCCCCGTATTTTGGAACTCAGTGTTTGGCTCAATAAAATCACAACTTAGTATGTTAGTAGTTTGGGACGGTTTATTAGACGTTAGGAATGTCAGGAATGGCCGGGAATTTAGAATTTCCCAAGAATACCCCTTTAGTGTTATTTATGTGATTTTAGTGTGGAGGGGCAAAATGGTCTTTTCGCCCCATTATTATTTTGTCTTCTAGTGATTTTGGTAGTTGTATTATGTGTTTATTTTATTAATTGTTGGATGAATATATGGTGGGTAATGACTCTTATTCTCATTTTATTCAAAAAAAATTCTAAGTTAGAAAAATAGAAAATTTTCAAAACTCTCTCTCTCTCTCTCTTTTCTGCCAAGACTAGGAGCTGCTAGGGCTGGGTGTTCTTGCTTAATTCTTGTGATTTTCAGCAGCTCTTTGTGTAATCCAAGTCAAGGTTTGATCACTAGTAACTCCTCTTTGTGTTTTCTTGAGTTGTAAGAAAGTTTGGTGTAATGCATGCATGATTATTTGATATTGTTGCTGCTGTGAGTTTGTTGTTATTCTCTGGGATTTGAGCATGTTAAATTAAGGATATTTGAGTTGTTTTTGAAGCATGATTGTTAGGTTGAGTAAAGCTAAAGTTTTTCTATGCAAAAGTTTGGTTTTCAACATGAAATTGTGTGTTTTGTTGTTGTGTTTGTTGAGGATGAATTCTTGTGTTTTCAGAAGCTTTTATATGCATGATTAAGTAGGTTTAATCTGATTTGGGTGCATGTTAGTTGATTTTAACCAAGTTTGAGTTTGGAACTCAAAGCTTGGGCTTTAGTGGTGATTTTTGATTCTGTGAGTTCTGGGTGGTTTTGTTGCTTTGGAATTGTTCTATAGGTTGTTTAGAACAGGTCTGGAAGTTTTGGTGTGATTTGGGTTGGATTTGAGTAAGTTATGAAATTTTGAAATCTGCCTGCGAGGAACCGGAATTCCGGTTGTGCATTCGGAATTCCGGATGGGGTTCTGAAATTTCCCAGAACCGGAATTCCGGTTGGGCAACCGGTCTACCGGTTGGGGAAAATTCAGGAACCCTAGTTTTCCTCGATTTTATGTTTTTGGGGTATTGCCATGCTTTTTATCGATAGGGAAACTTTTACTTCCTAGTTTAAGTCCCCGGGAAGTGATTTAGCGTATCACTTATAGTGTTGTGATTTTTATGATTTAGGAGCACATGTCCGCCGCGAATAATTCCGGTCGGGTTGACGGCACACACTGAATTCGAATCCGGTAAGATGAGTATAACAGTATGCATATGTAGATTACATGTTTAGCGTGCATGTAGGAAGCCTGTTAGATTACATTAGATATGTATGTTGGCTTCGAACCATCCAACTGTGTCACGTCGGTACAGGCTGGAGTATGACCAGCAGCCGGAGTATGACCGGTTCGACCGATTAGGCTGACACAGTATCACGTCGGTACAGGCTGGAGTATGACCAGCAGCCGGAGTATGACCGGTTCGACCGATTAGGCTAATACTTAGGTTGGTGGTTCCGTACTATTTGACGTATCACGTTGGTACAGGCTGGAGTATGACCAGCAGCCGGAGTATGACCGGTTCGACCGATCAGGCTGATACTGTAACACGTCGGTACGGGGTGGAGTATGACCGACGGCGGAGTATGGCCGGTTCGACCGATCAGTGTTACTTGTCAATAGTACCGTCCCTATGAACGTTCGGGACTCGATGCGTGTTGGACACGGCAGGTAGGGGGACTCAGTATCGTGTTGGACACGGCAGTTAGGGTTATGGTCAGGGGTATGGGCGTCTGATCATGACCGGGATTTATGTATGAGTATTATTATGCTTTTCTTACTGAGTCTGTCGACTCACAGTGCTATGTTTATGTGTAGGTAAAGGCAAAGCTAGAGCTGATGGACCGTGAATGAGCCTTTGAAGATTGTACATGTCGGGGCGGTTAGGCCTGGAGCGTACGATCCTCAGGACAGCAAGGCTATTTTGTAACTAGTCGCTAGGCGACAATTATTTTGTATAAACATTTATCTTTTGTAAATGATTTTGTAATCGGAATCTCGAGTCTTTTGTATAAATATTTTACAAGTTTAATTAAAAAGCAAAAATTTTAATTAATCACGTTTTCCATAAACCTCGTTGATTAGCAACGAGCTGAACAGCATGTTTAAAAATCACGTAATACGTCTATGTTAGTTAGGGTGTTACAATTTGGTATCAGAGCCGCCAGGTTGTCTTCCGAAGATCGTCACGACATGTACAATCATCATCAGCAGTTAGCTCGTTTCACGGTTCAGTAAGCCTTTATTGCTTTAGTAGTTTATTTATTTATTTTATGAATAAGAAAAGCCTGATAGGAAGCATGTTAGTAGCCTGATAGTAGAATAGGCGCATGTTTCGTTTTTAATTTCCAAATTAAGCGGCATTAGTAAGCTCTCCTTGATTACAACTTGATATGCCAACTCTTGGTTTCGCAGGCGGTTCAGACTAGATGGACGCCAGACAAAATATTAGGAGTCGAGGCATCTCAGTCGGGTCAGATTAAGGTCAAGGAGCTCAGTTTTCCCCAAGTGTTATGGGCCGAGGTAGAGGTCCCAAGGGCAGGGCTCGTGGTCGGGGTGATGAGAACCCGCCACAGGCTGCCCAGGCTCCCCCAGCCGATCAGGGAGCCCAGAATTGGGAGGTTAGATTTTTTGAAATGCAAGCCCGGATAGAAGAGCAGGACCTCGAGATTCAGAGGTTGAGACAGCAGGGTGCTCCTGCAGTTCCGGTGCCAGTAGTTCCAGTGGCACCTGCCCCTGCTGCTCAGGCCGAATTAGTGGTGGCGGCCAACAGATTGGAACCTTTGTATGAACGGTTCCGGAAGCAAGCACCTCCGGTTTTCTTGGGAGGTCCAGACGTGATGAAGGCCGAGCAGTGGCTGACGGTGATCACCAAAATTCTGAACTTTATGGGCGTCACCGGTAATGACAGAGTGGTGTGTGCCACTTTCCAGTTCCAGGAAGACGCTCTGGTCTGGTGGGATATGGTGTCTCAGATTCACGACGTCATCACCATGACCTGGGAAAGGTTTCAGGAACTCTTTAGCGCCAAGTATTATAACGAGGCGGTCAGAAGCGCCAAGAGGAAAGAGTTCACCCACCTGACCCAGCGGGAGAATATGAGCGTGACAGAGTATACTACTCATTTCGACCGGTTGGCGAGGTTCGCCTCGAGAATTGTGCCAACCGACTTCAGCAAGAAAGAGAAGTACCTGGACGGGTTAAATACGAAGATTAAACACGATTTGATGATCACCACTGACGACAAGACCACCTACGCTGAGATGGTGGAGAAGGCACTGCGAGCTGAGGGCGCAGTTGGGTGTATGTCGGAGTCAGCTACTACTCCGGCGAGTGGCGGGGCTCCTACCCCTCCTGCATCAGGTTTTAGCAGGGGGAGTAGTGGTTCGGCCATGGAGCAGAAGAGGAGAGCATCCACTGCATCCGGTGGCTCGAGGCAAGACAAGAGGTTCCGAGGGAACCAGAATCAAGGCGGTCGTCAGGGTAGTGTTGAGACCCGTTATTCCTACCCGGAGTGTTTCATTAGTAAGAGGCATCCTCGTGGTGAGTGCTTAGGTCAAGGATGTTTTTGTGTGGCAGCCAGAGTCTTTAGTAAATTGGATAGATCGTACGATAGTTATGAATCAGGGTTTGGAACCCTATTAAATGGCGGAGAATTGGTTATCTCCAACAAGTGGATTAGGTCTATGTCGATCAGGATAGATGGTAGAGAGTTAAGTGCTGACTTGATAGAGATGAGTTTAGTAGAGTTCGATATTATTTTAGGAATGGATTTCCTATCTAAATATTCGGCGAGTATTGATTGCAAAAGGAAGATGGTGATCTTCCAACCGGAAAGTGAAGAACCATTTGTGTTTGTTGGTTCAGTTCAGGGATCTCGTATCCCGGTGATTTCAGCCATGTCAGCTAGGGAATTATTGCATGGTGGATGCTTAGGGTTTCTGGCCGTGGTGGTGGACACCACTCGGCCAGATACCATTCGGCCAGAGGACAATAAGGTGGTTCAGGAATTTTTTAGATGTTTTTCCCGAAGAACTTCTAGAGTTACCACCTCAGTGGGAGATTGACTTTGTGATAGACTTGGCACCAGGGGTGGAACCGGTTTCCAAAGCCCCATATAGAATGGCTCCAGCTGAGCTTAAGGAGTTAAAGATTCAGCTCCAAGGGTTGCTTGACATAGGATTTATTCGACCCAGTGTGTCACCCTGGGGAGCCCCGGTTTTATTCGTCAAGAAGAAAGATGGAACTATGAGGATGTGCATCAACTACAGAGAATTGAACAAACTGACAGTGAAGAATAAATATCCGGTACCTAGAATCGATGATTTGTTCGATCAGCTTCAGGGGAAGACGGTCTTTTCTAAGATTGATCTCCGTTCGGGTTATCATCAGCTGAGAATCCGAGAGGAGGACATTCCGAAGACGGCTTTCCGCACTAGGTACGGACATTATGAATTCCTGGTTATGTCGTTTGGACTAACCAATGCTCCTGCAGCATTCATGGATTTGATGAATAGAGTATTCAAGGATTTCCTCGATATCTGTGTGATTGTGTTTATCGATGACATCCTCGTGTACTCTCAATCAAAAGAGGAGCATGAATTACATCTTCAGATGGTACTCCAACGGCTTCGGGAACACAAGCTTTATGCCAAATTCAAGAAATGCGAATTTTGGCTATCTCAAGTATCTTTCTTAGGACACATTGTGAGCAAAGATGGGATCAAGGTAGATCCCGGGAAGATCGAATCCGTCAGGGATTGGCCGAGTCCGAAGACAGTGACAGAGATTAGAAGCTTCTTGGGTTTAGCTGGGTACTACCGAAGGTTCGTGGAAGGGTTCTCTAAAATTTCAATGCCCCTAACCAAACTTACAAAGAAGAATCAGCGATTTATCTGGTCAAACAAATGCGAAGCTAGTTTTCAAGAGCTGAAGCAGAGGTTGATTACCGCTCCAGTGCTAGCTTTGCCTTCAGACAGAGAGAAGTTTTTAGTTTATTGTGATGCATCCAAACAGGGTTTGGGGTGTGTGTTGATGCAAGCCGATCGGGTTATCGCTTATGCTTCCCGACAGTTAAAGGATTATGAACAGCGATACTCGACTCATGATCTAGAGTTGGTCGCGGTGGTTTTTGCATTGAAGATTTGGCGGCATTACCTTTACGGAGAAAGGTGTGAAATCTATACCGACCATAAAAGTCTCAAGTATTTCTTTACTCAGAAAGATTTGAACATGAGACAGAGACGTTGGTTGGAATTAGTGAAAGATTATGACTGGGAGATTCTTTATCACCCTAGGAAGGCCAATGTAGTGGCCGATGCCCTGAGCAGAAAGGGTCCCGGGCAAGTAGCTAGTATGGTTCAGATCTCGCCTCAACTAGCAGAGGATATGGTTAGATCCGGCATTGAGTTTGTGGTAGGTCAGCTTCACAACTTAACGCTACAATCTGATCTGTTGGGAAGAATTAAAGTCGCTCAGATGACTGATCCAGAGTTAGTGAAGATCAGAGATGAGGTTTTGGCTGGTCAAGCCAGGGACTTTTCAGTGTCAGACAGCGGCATGCTTTTGTATAAAGCTAGGGTTTGTGTTCCGAAGAGTGTGGAACTCAGGAATGAGATCTTTGAGGAGGCTCATTCTACCCCGTATTCTCTGCATCCCGGCACCACCAAGATGTACCAAGATCTTAAACCGTACTTCTGGTGGAGCGGTATGAAGAAGAATTTGGTAGAATTCGTATCGAGGTGCCTTACTTGTCAGCAGATTAAGGCTGAACATCAGAGACCAGCAGGGTTGTTGCAGCCTCTAACCCTACCAGAATGGAAGTGGGAAGATATCACGATGGATTTTGTGGTCGGGTTACCTAGGACCACGGGTTTATTTGACTCCATCTGGGTAGTGGTGGATCGATTTACAAAATCTGCTCATTTTCTGCCGGTTAGAACAACATTTACAGTGGATCAGTTGGCAAAATTGTATGTCAGAGAGATAGTAAGACTTCACGGGGTACCGAAGTCTATAGTTTCGGATAGGGATCTGAAGTTCACCTCCAAATTTTGGCAGAGTTTGCAGCGAGCAATGGGTACAAAACTGAAATTTAGTACAGCATTCCATCCTCAGATAGATGGTCAGTCCGAAAGGACAATTCAGATATTGGAGGACATGTTGCGAGCCTGTGTTATGGATTTTGAAGGCTCATGGAATAAATATCTACCGTTGATAGAATTTTCTTACAACAACAGTTATCAGAGTACGATAGGGATGGCTCCCTATGAACTGTTATACGGTAGGAAGTGTAGGTCTCCCATTCACTGGGATGAGACAGTGGAGAGGAAATACCTAGGTCCAGAGTCAGTACAGCGGACCAATGAGGCAATAGAGAAGATAAAAGCTAGAATGCTTGCCTCACAGAGTAGACAGAAGAGTTACGCAGATCCGAAACGCAGAGATGTTGAGTTCCAAGTAGGGGACCATGTGTTTTTACGGGTATCTCTGATGAAGGGGATCAAACGTTTCGGGAAAAGAGGCAAGTTATGCCCTAGATTTACAGGACCTTTCGAGATTCTCGAGAAGATATGTCAAGTGGCATACCGGTTAGCGTTGCCTCCAGCTTTATCAGCAGTTCACAACGTATTCCATGTCTCGATGTTGAGAAAATACGTTTCAGATCCCTCTCATATACTCAGTTATGAGAGCCTAGAACTGCAACCAGATATGACTTACGAAGAACAGCCAGTGCAGATCCTGGATAGAAAGGATAAAGTTCTTCGGAATAAGACCATAGCATTGGTCAAAGTTCTCTGGAGAAACAGCAAGGTGGAGGAAGCCACCTGGGAGCTAGAGTCAGATATGAGAGCTCAATATCCAGAGTTATTCAGGTTAGATTTCGGGGAAGAAATCCTTTTAAGGGGGGAATAGTTGTAAAGACCGCTTAGTTTAATTTGGAAATTAGCAGTTAATCACGTTTAATTATGAAATTATTTATAGCTATTTAAATAATTATTTATACTGCTATTATTGAATTCAGAGATGCATTTTATGTCATTCTGTAGTTTTCATAATTTTGCATTCCGGTGCCCGGTATTTTGGAACTCGGTGTTTGGCTCAGTAAAATCACAACTTAGTATGTTAGTAGTTTGTGACGGTTTATTAGACGTTGGGAATGTCGGGAATGGCCGGGAATTTAGAATTTCCCAAGAATACCCCTTTAGTGTTATTTATGTGATTTTAGTATGGAGGGGCAAAATGGTCTTTTTTCCCCATTATTATTTTGTCTTCTAGTGATTTTGGTAGTTGTATTATGTGTTTATTTTATTAATTGTTGGATGAATATATGGGGGGTAATGACTCTTATTCTCATTTTATTCAAAAAAAATTCTAAGTTAGAAAAATAGAAAATTTTCAAAACTCTCTCTCTCTTTCTCTCTCTTTTCGGCCAAGACTAGGAGCTGCTAGGGCTGGGTGTTCTTGCTTAATTCTTGTGATTTTTAGCAGCTCTTTGTGTAATCCAAGTCAAGGTTTGATCACTAGTAACTCCTCTTTGTGTTTTCGTGAGTTGTAAGAAAGTTTGGTGTAATGCATGCATGATTATTTGATATTGTTGCTGATGTGAGTTTGTTGTTATTCTCTGGGATTTGAGCATGTTAAATTAAGGATATTTGAGTTGTTTTTGAAGCATGATTGTTAGGTTGAGTAAAGCTAAAGTTTTTCTATGCAAAAGTTTGGTTTTCAACATGAAATTGTGTGTTTTGTTGCTGTGTTTGTTGAGGATGAATTCTTGTGTTTTCAGAAGCTTTTATATGCATGATTAAGTAGGTTTAATCTGATTTGGGTGCATGTTAGTTGATTTTAACCAAGTTTGAGTTTGGAACTCAAAGCTTGGGCTTTAATGGTGATTTTTGATTCTGTGAGTTCTGGGTGGTTTTGTTGCTTTGGAATTGTTCTATAGGTTGTTTAGAACAGGTCTGGAAGTTTTGGTGTGGTTTGGGTTGGATTTGAGTAAGTTATCAAATTTTGAAATCTGCCTGCGAGGAACCGGAATTCCAGTTGTGCATCCGGAATTCCGGATGGGTTTCTGAAATTTCCCAAAACCGGAATTCCGGTTGGGGAAAATTCAGGAACCCTAGTTTTCCTCGATTTTATGTTTTTGGGGTATTGCCATGCTTTTTATCGATAGGGAAACTTTTAGTTCCTAGTTTAAGTCCCCGGGAAGTGATTTAGCATATCACTTATAGTGTTGTGATTTTTATGGTTTAGGAGCTTGTAATCCGCCCCGTAGATAGTTCCAGTCAGGTTGACCGGCACACCTGAATTCGGAATCCAGGTAAGATTAGTATAACAGTATGCATATGTAGATTACATGTTTAGCGTACATGTAGGAAGCCTGTTAGATTACATTAGATATGTATGTTGGCTTCGAACCATCCAACTGTGTCATGTCGGTACGGGCTGGAGTATGACCAGCAGCCGGAGTATGACCGGTTCGACCGATTAGGCTGACACTGTATCACGTCGGTACAGGCTGGAGTATGACCAGCAGTCGGAGTATGACCGGTTCGACCGATTAGGCTGATACTTAGGTTGGTGGTTCCGTACTATTTGACGTATCACGTCGGTACAGGCTGGAGTATGACCAGCAGCCGGAGTATGACCGGTTCGACCGATCAGGCTGATACTGTAACACGTAGGTACAGGGTGGAGTATGACCAGCAGCCGGAGTATGACCGGTTCGACCGATCAGGCTGTTACTTGTCAATAGTACCGTCCCTATGAACGTTTAGAACTCAGTACCGTGTTGGACACGACAGTTAGGGGGACTCAGTATGGTGTTGGACACGGCAGTTAGGGTTATGGTCAGGGGTATGGGCGTCTTATCATGACCGGGATTTATGTATGAGTATTATTATGCTTTTCTTACTGAGTCTCTCGACTCACAGTGCTATGTTTATGTGTAGGTAAAGGAAAAGCTAGAGATGATGGACCGTGAACGAGCCTTTGAAGATTGTACATGTCGGGGCGGTTAGGCCTGGAGCGTACGATCCTCGGGACAGCAAGGCTATTTTGTAACTAGTCGCTAGGCGACAATTATTTTGTATAAACAGTTATCTTTTGTAGATGATTTTGTAATCGGGATCCCGAGTCTTTTGTATAAATATTTTACAAGTTTAATTAAAAAGCAAAAATTTTAATTAATCACGTTTTCCATAAACCTCGTTGATTAGCAACGAGTTGCACAGCATGTTTAAAAATCACGTAATACGCCTATGTTAGTTAGGGTGTTACATCATTACTCCCACTCAACAGCAGGTGTCTGGTCTAAGGCATACAAAAGCATATCTAAGACCTCTCACTGTTGATATAAGAAATTCTTTCATGGCTTTATCTTTTCTGGAATAGTTGAGACTTTTCCTTAGATAAATAAAATCTATGCCTAGAAGTCGAGAAGCTTCTATAGATTGCCATTAGAAAGAAAATGCTTCAGCATCTTACTAAAGTAAGTTGCTTGCATTAGAGTAAGTAATTACCAGGTATACCACAAGCCATAGGTTTAGATAAACTCAAACCTATAATACTAGGAACAGGAAGTTTTGTTAAGTCCATTGAATAGACTTATTAACGAAAATTTCCTTTTATGTCCTTGTAATAGAAAACTTTAAGTTACTCCATGTGAATGGATTAGACCATAGTTCTATTGGCTTTTCTTCTTAGTTTCTTATCTTGACAATCCATTACTTGTTTAAACTCACAATGGAC
Organism: Cannabis sativa; assembly: GCF_029168945.1. Taxonomy (NCBI): domain Eukaryota; kingdom Viridiplantae; phylum Streptophyta; class Magnoliopsida; order Rosales; family Cannabaceae; genus Cannabis; species Cannabis sativa. The sequence goes on from NC_083607.1 coordinate 23,429,001, forward strand.
TTTAATCACTAGTGTTTTCCAAGTCATAAGAAGGTGAGTTCCTAGAAACTCTCCCACTACGACAAGGTACCATGAATTATGTCTAAGAAAAACTAAATGGTATTGATCTCTTCAGTTGTGACAAGACAACAGAGGCAGTGGGATCATCATATGTCAAATAAGATGACAGAACACTTTTGGAATCAAGAATTAAATATCTCCTTTATATGCTACTTTATTTTCACACTTAGTCATTTTCTTAGAAAAGTAGTATTTGTTTAAACAAACATTTTCTTATCTATTGACTATGGGATGGTCCTCCCCTAATCACTTAGAATAGCTAACAAACCATGGTTAACAGTTCTAGCTTTTCTTAAGATTTTGATTAGGTCATCCATGAATCTAGTATTGATTTACATTAAGTATACAACAATTACATCATTCTGAAATTGTATTACCATAGAAGGAATTAGGCAACGATCAGTAACTAATCATCAACATGCAACTCGAAATTTCTGCGGAGGTAAGTTTGGATATAATTCAAAAATCAATTTAATGATCTTTGAACTGCATATCTACTAACTATTTCTCCACCCCTATCAGTTCGCAAGATCTTTAACCACTTACCTTAATGGTGTTAACCATTGCTAGAAATTATTGAAATTTTTCAAACATTTCAAATTTCTTTGCATAAGGTGTAATCTAGAATGATCGTTTAAGAATACAACGAAAAACTCATATCCACCCATGAATGTACATCCATCTGCGAATGAGATGAACTACTTTCAGTGGATATAGACATATTATCTCTTGGCAGAGATTGATCTTGTCAAAACAACTATGATCAAGATACAAATGCCATAGATTAAAAAATGTGGTTGAGTCTTTTGATGACTTAGGTATAGTTACATCAAAGAGTTCTTAGAATACTGCAAGTGGATCCTGGTCACAGAATACTAAACTCATATTCCATACAGTTTGAATCCATTAATAGAAGATGGATATTAAACACTTGAGAAAGTGTAACTGTATTGTATTCTGGAATTAGAAATATAAGAAAATTTCTGTTTGGAATCTAAAATTAAAGTCGAAGACTTAAATTTATACCAAATATAATGAGTAATTCTATCTTGGACCACCACTACTAATTTAACTCTAAGTCTGATTTGCCCATACAAGTAGGAGATTTCTAAGATTGAGGATTTATATCAATTGGGAATAGAATTTCGGGATTATAATCATATGCGTCATTTAATTTCTTAAGAGAAAATACAGAATGACATGATATGATATATAGACCATTCATCCAATGATATGTTATTGAGCTAATTCGAAATGAATAAGCTAAGAGGAATTAGGATAATTTCGTTGTTTAAATAAGAATCCAACGATGCTTCGATTAGCGAAAGACAAAGTAATCTTATTTATATAATCTTCTTGTTTTATATTGTAAAAATACTAGTCTAAGGTGCCATCAAATTATGAACAGCTAGATGTTGCATATACAATATTTATCTTCCGAGATCTAACACTATTATGTATGTCTAATGGTGAAAATCCACTAGGGATTTATCTCATTAGATAAACAAACCAAGTTAGACCAACAATGAAGATTCGAAATTAAACTACAATTTAATATCAAAAAATAACACGGTTCAATATAAATTTATACACAATTCAAAAATTATTAAACATATAGCAAGTAGGAATGACAGGTGAAAATACTAAAACATACAATCCTAAATAATTTCCAAGGTTTTCAACAAACTGATATCAGTGTCCCGTTTAGGCGAGAGTCAAAGCTACCATCCATTGAATAGAGTTGTCATCTCATCTAAAATATTAAACATTCTAGAAACCTTTTATTCGATCAAGATTGGAATTCAGCGTTGTCCCGTTTAGACGAGAGTCAAGGCAATTCTATCTTATGAGCTTCCACCATTGTTTCATAATTTGCAAGTCAAGTATGGTCGCCACCATTAGGGTGATCCATACCATACAAAACACTTACAAACTACTTATCATGCGAGGTTAAACGGTGCAAAATTGCTAATGAACGTTCCTCTATTAGGGAGGATTACTCACTAAAACAAACACGGTGTAAAACCCACAATGGAGATCGATTGTCTCTTGATAATAAAGCTCATTATTTAAAGAGAGTTGTATTTTCTTTGATTCTCTTTATTTATTCTATTTATTTTAAATATATATTTATTTAATTAAAATTTCCAATTTAGAATGAAAAATTCTAAATATAAATTTTAATTTAATATTTATAAATTTTACTTAGATGGATATGAAAATAACATGAATTATTTCCATCTTAGTAATAATTTCTAATAAATATTTAGAAAAATATTCAATTTAAGTTGTTACAAAATTAATTTACAACTCAAATTTAATTTTCTATAAATATATATTGCATTTCGAAAAATTAAAGTATTTAAGAATACAATTTTCGAAAATGCATGTTAAAATAAAAAATAAATCCTGGAAAAAATTATTCTAATTTAATGTTGGCCCAAAATTAATTAATAAAATTAATTTACAACAAAAAATATAATTTTCCTATTTAATTAAATATATAAGAAAAATTTCAAATATTTAAGTATGATGATGAAAATCAACTTAAATATTTATTTTCTATTTAATTAAATACACTAGAAAAATACTTCAAGCAAAAATATCACCTATCTAGATTTTCTTTGACTAATTAATTAAATTTCTAATAAAATATATTTTACTTCATTTATTTTAATTAATCATTAAATGAAAAAATCGTTGATTTAAGTTGGTCCAAAATTAAAATAAATAATTTACAACTTTAATCTATTTTTCAAATAAAATTCGAAATTTCAGCATTTAATAAATGCAATTTCAAAATTTGATTAATAAAATAAAAAATATATATTTGAAAATTATTTAAATTTAGTTGAAAAAAAAATTCAACTAAAAATAATTTTCTATTTAATTAAGTGTTATGAAAAAGAAATATTTAAGTATCATGATGAAAATCAACTTAGATATTTAATTTTCAAATTAATTAAATGTATTAAATTCAAGAAATAAATAATTAAGTGTAGAGAAGGCTTAATTATTAATCTCTAGTTTAATACTAGGAAAAATATACTTAAAATAAATTGTACCAAAATTAATTATTTAAATAATTAATTTCACAATGTATAATATTTTCCTATTTCATATTAGAAATAATAAGTAGTCTAGAAATAACTATCTAGAAAATATCTTATTTGACTAAGTATCTTTTCCACAAAATTTGAAAAAATATCTAATTTAAGTTGTATTAGAAAAAAAAAATCTAGAACTTAAATATTTTCAAATTTAAATTTAATTAAATATCAAAAATTAAGTTGTAACCACTTAATTTGAAAAATATTCTATTTTAAGTTAATATTCGAAAAGATATCAACTTAAAAAATATCTAAAGAATCTTAATAACCAATACCTAAAACTCCTCAACTTAATTTTGAAATTTTAAATCCAAAAGATATTCAGATTTAAGTTGATTAGTTATAGATAACTAAATATCAACTTAAATAGGAATATTTAATGAAAAATTTAAATTAAGCTTCAGAAAGAATCTAGATGGTTATAATTCTATATTTAATTAAATACAAGAAAATACATATAGTTTAGCTTAGAATAAAAAAAAATTCTTTAAACTATGGTTTTCTTAAATTAATTTCAAAATAAATGAAATTAATTATGTTGCTAATCAATTTTATTAGGTTAAACTAATTTAATTAACCTAGCACAGTTATTCAAATCAAGCAAATGGGTCTTCACAATTAGTGTGGTTCATGTGAGGGGGTGTTGGGTTCAGTATGCCGTACCCACTACTATGGCTCCCAACTCTCACACAAGGCCCAAAAGAGAGGAATTTAACCTTAAAATGAACAACTGTTATTAATTAAATAGGCCCAAAACTAAATGGCCCTAAATAAAATCTATCAAGAACTATGATATTTTATTTAGCAACAACAACCAATATGCATCTATAATGAAATTAAACACATAGGCTCACATAGGCACACAATTTGGATGGATCCTATCATGTTGCTAGGTCATACACAGATGAAAGAAGATTGTAAATATACCTGTTACAGATTATTTACTTGACCAAGGGAGCCATGAGTTAAAATCAGATCATTGGATATGTCAACAAGTTAACCATGGCTATTTGTAATCAAGCAATAATAGGTTTTAAAAACTTACAAACAAGCTAAAAACACATACTCCTGCAACAAGGTTAGCTGGATAGTTGAATGTAGGATTTTTTTAATTTTAAATAAATAATTTCGAAAAATTAATTAAATAAAAAAAATTTATTTTCGAAAAATAATAAAATAAAAAAAATATATTTAAAATTAAACCTACTATTTTGAAAAATTAGGTTTCAACCAACCTAAATATCATTTCAAAATTTGCTAACTACTTTTAAAAAATTTAATGTTATTTTATAAATAAAAATTAAATAAAAAATTAAAAAAGATAAATAAATATATTTTTTTAGATTTTAAATGTAATTTAAATAAATAAAATAACAAAATTTAAAAGTTAGCAAAATATCTTACATCTATTTAAAATTACATGATTATAGTTATCTTATTTTAAATTTAAATAAGGTCAAATTATTTTTTAAAAAAAAATTAATTTTAAAAAATTTAATATCTGGCCTTAAATTTAAAAATAAGATAAGATATAATCAAATTTAAAAATAAGATAGATAATTAAGCAAAAAGATAAATATTTATTATTTTTTAAATTCAAAGTACACTAATATCATGAATTAAATTTAAAAAATATTAATTAATTTAATTATGATAATTAGAATTGAATTAGGAATAGTAAATGTATAAATACAGAACTACACAAAAAATCGGAAGTTAAATCCATGAAAAAGCATGAAAAATCGAAGAAAAAAAAAAAAGCGAGCTGTACGGACAATATGCATTGCATACTGTCCATGGGCACGCAAGGGGCTGCATGGGCGAGAAGTCACGGCGCAAAGGGAGGCTGCATGATTTCCTCGCGCGAGCGTGATGCAGCGACACCACCCCAATATTTTCGAAACTTCAAAAAATCATAACTAATTCAAATTAAATCGAAATTGAGTTCTGTAAAAAGTAACTTGCTTAATTTTTTTTCCATACTATCCAATAAAAATAATTCCAGAAACAGATATTCAATTATTTTTTACAAAAATTCACAAACATCAATCAATCATCATATAACACTCAATACAACATGATACCATCCAAAACATCAAACAATCGTTTTAAAGTCCAAATTTCTTGCAAGCAAATCAATTACCATGGCTCTGAGGCCAGTTATTAGAAATTATTTTACCAGGATCTTAGATCTACTCACAAGTATGTTGATTAACACCCTAAATATGAACTTTCTAAAACGATGAAATAAACACATATAAAGTTTAGGAAACCTTACATTGGGTGCAGCGGAATAATATGACTCCTTCCGTTCAGATATCTAGCCCTTGATTCCTTTCTGTAGCAGAGCATTATCAATATCTGAACCTGGATCTCTTTCTCTGATTCTTTAGTGCTGAAAGTCCTTCTTGTTGAAAGTCTTTCTTCACGATCTTCCTCACTATGATTGAAGTATCACTTGCTGTGTGTGGGCACTACTCTAACAATAAGAATTTCAAAATCTTTAGGAAGAAGAGAGAGAGGGAGTGGTCGGCCAAAGATAGGGAGAGAGAGAGGCTCAGTTTTTTCTGAATGAAAAGTGTAGAAATTTTTGTGTCAATTTCCTGAAGCCTTCACTATCTATTTATAGCATTCCACTAGGGTTAGGTTTGAATTATTTGGCATTAAAATAATGAAAATATCAGAGGTAAAACCCTACAAAAGTGGTCGGCCCTATACATGTGGATTTGGGCCTCACTTTTGCAATTTTGCAGTTTTATCTTTTCTGCATCTGATTTTCTCAAAAAATGTCAATTTTCTAATTCAACCATTTAAATACCAATTCTAACTATTTAATAACTATAAATAATTATTACATAATATTTTCATTTATCATATTTATTAATTGAACCATACAAAGTATCATAATTAACAAATATGCTCCTAAAACTCTTTCTTTACAATTTCGCCCTTACTTGGTGAAAAATTCACAAATAGACATAGTCTAATTTGAGAATTATAATTGATTAATCAAACCAATTATATGAGTCTTACAAGCAATATTATCTCAACTAGTGGGGGGACCATGGGTCTATATAACCGAGCTTCCAATAAGTAGATCAAGAATTTATAACCTAAATTCACTAACTTATTAATTCTTCGTTGAATCCACGCATAGAACTTAGAATTGCACTCTCAGTATATAGAATGCTCTATATATTCCACCATATAGACACATCATTAGTTATCTATTGTTATAATCCTAATTTGATCAATGATCCTCTATATGAATGATCTACACTGTAAAGGGATTAGATTACCGTTACACCCTACAATGTATTTAATCCTTAAAACACTTAACCCCGTATAAATGATATTTCAGCTTATGTGAAATGAGATCTCCACCATTTATTTTCATTTGGTCAAGCTCGAAGGAGATCATCCTTTACTTACTATTCGCCAGATAGAAGCTATAGATTCCATGTTTATGTTAGCGCTCCCACTCAATTGCACTACCATGTTCCCAAAATGTACGTATCACCCTGACCCAAAAGTAGGCTTAACTAACAAATCAAAGAACACGAATAGCCTCCTGAGATTGAGCCTAATCATAACAGGATTAAGATCATTTGATCTAGGATCAACTTAGGCGATATTGACTTGAATAGATATTATGGTAAGTTTAATAAATCTAAGTCAAAGTTCAATATCGGTCCCTTCTGATACATACTCCATGCATCCAACCTGAGCTTTACTTTAAACAATGCTCTGGAAAGAGCATAGCATTTCTCCAAATGCAAGTAAACTCTGTTGTAGATTATCATATCAGTAAAACCCTATGTCTGATAAATCTAGGAATCTTTATTCACATAGTCATGTTTATTTTCCAATGTGTTGACAGCACAATAAATAGGATCAAGTATGTGAAAAGGGTTTCAGATGAATTCATACATTATATACATATAATCATGAAATAAATCATGTGAACCATGCAACATTAAATGTTATTTCTAATCTATATTAATAAGTAAATCTGATTATATTGAAATGAGTTTTATTTAGGGCATAAAACCCAACACGTACAACCTTAGTCTCATGCATGGTTACCTTAGAAACTCCACATGGAACTTTATAGTGAGTCTATTGTAGTCGAATGCTAAACTTAAGACTCAACATTTGTCTAAGTTGTTACACTTGAGATAGTACTCTGCTGATACTCAGCCTCAGATGATGAAATTTATCTAGCAAGTACACTTGGGTACTATTTTCTAGAATTTTATCTGTACCTTGTCACTTTGTCAGGTTGCTCACCTCCCCTTGTCTCATCTATGTAGGTGATCTCTAATGACAGTTGTTGGAGGTGACAACCATGTCAACATAGATTCACCAGGTCTTCCCTTTCTGGATTATCATCTAGTCAATTTTTCTAACAACTTTTTGAGTGATCTTGAGGCTTATATTGATCCATTATTGCAAGGATGAAACAGACTTACTGCATGGTAGAGTTGGTGTAGTGGAGGAGGCTGCACATCCACTGAATGGTAGGGAGCCAAAGGTTGGCTAGGCAAAGGCGTCTGTGGCCGTTTGAGATGAGGAGAGCTTGGATAGCAAGTCTGAGGTTGAGGAGGTTGTACCTATCAAGAGAAGACAGTACATGCCCAGTTATATTTTCCTCAACAACCCACTTGGCTCGTACAATGTGTACAGTGTGAGCAGTCGTCGAGGGACCAGTGAGTGCATCAGTTGGCCCTTAACTAGATGGCATGGTCACAACGCCACATTAACTAGATAGCAGTCTTACACCCCTACTTCAGAGACATTGTCACATACTTTAGAGGTGCCCACTACAAATAACCCCAAAAGGCATAAAGTACTTTTCAGCGATGTTCTCTCTTTACGTCAAGCTTGGATGGGCTTAGCCTTCCCCTAATGAGATTGGGTACTTCTTCCACTTCCCGCCTATTACACCAACTGTAGCTTCTGAAGGAATTGTCCAGTTGACAACGGCCCAGTATACGGCCATGCAGAAACAAATGCGAGCATTGCAAGCTGAAGTTGATGGGAGAGTCAGGACCCGACATCCACCCTGTGTCCCGAACACATGTTCGAGCAACCCTCAAGTAACTACCACGACTAGAGGAGGAAATGAACATCTTAACAATAATCATATTCAAAGCGAATAAGGGAAAAAACTGGAGGGTCTCAATTTGAACTAGCCCACACATAATTTCATGCAGAACAGGGAACTAGTCGCACCTAACACTGGTCGTACTAGAGAGGAGAGACCACAAGAGGAAGATCCTGAATGACAAAACCCTCAAAGTCAGGCCCAGCCGCAAGTTGAGGTAAACGAAGTTGAATCTTACCCTTCCTCTACTAACAATTGCTCCCATAGTATTTATACCAGTTTAGGTGTCGAAACGCGACGAGGTGGGAGATACCATGTTCATAGAGGAGATCTTCATGATCATCTCAATGAAAGTTTTAGGGAGCGATCCCAAACACCAAGGAATCGCGATAATGATGAGCCCCGTGATCCCTAAGTAGGCAATCAAGGTACACAAAATATAAACAACCCGATTGATCCAGTCAACCCGCCAAATGCACAAGCTGCGACCATGGAGGTAATAATCCCGATTAACATAGTCGCGGTTGCTGCCATAACAATGGTAACACAAGCCAATCCTATTTTATCGGGAGGGATAGACCAAGAGAGCCTCATGCGAGCATTGAGAATGATCGAGCAGCAGAGAAAACCCATTTACAAACTCCATGGACATCTCCTTTTACCAAAGAAGTGTGACAAGCTCGACTCCCAAAAGGCTTCAGGCTTTCTGAATCGCTCAAATACAAAGGTACTACTAACCCAATCGATTATTTAGATAAATTTAACACGAATATGGATATAGACCAGGTACCACAACTAACAAGATGTTGTATACTCGCTGCGACTCTGGAGGAGAATGCTCATGATTGGTTCAGCCAATTACCTGAGGCCTCTATATCAACATGGGAGACCTTTGTAGAATTGTTCTTGACGCACTTCCAGGCCATGATGACATACAAACTGCTGTACACAACGTTGGAAAATATTAAACAAGAAGTCAGCGAGTCTTTACAGGATTATTTTAAACGTTTGAACGCAAAAATAACCAAAGTCGAGAAGGCCCTCAAGTTTTTGTTAGTTTACGTGTTTATTACAGGTGTTTTGTCAAGGATAGATTTTTGGAAGGAACTACAAGCACGACGACCAGAGTCGTTGGTAGAGTTCTTTGCAATGGTCGAACTGCATAAAAAAATTGAGAATTATTTGGTTGAGTTGGAGAAAGGGAAGGAGAAATGCGAGCCTTTTGTGCCTCGGTCGTGTTCTCAAAGCATGAAGGGAAGAGGTTCCAAAGGACAAAGCCCCAGAAGACGTTTTCCACAGAGACAACAGAGCCCAAAGCTCGCTAAATCTCCTTCCAAGAAGGAGACATCCGAAAAGAGGAAAGGAGGTCCACTATTTGTCAATTATACTGAATTGTCTGCTCCCCGCGACCATATTTATGCGATCGAGGAACAGAATGGTGTGTTTAGAAAGCCACCACCAATATGGGGAAATCGTGACAAAAGAGACCCAAAAATGTTTTGTAAGTATCATAAGGATATCGACCATACAACCCTAGACTGTTGGTTTCTTCAAGACAAAATTGAAGAATTGATCAAACGAGGAAAATTTAGTCAATACAAAAAAAAAACAGAGAAAATCATCCTCGAGCGGATGATAACGATAACACAAATGATGCATGTAGCTCTCGAGCCCCTCGCAACATCTTGACTATCATAGTAGGACCACATGTTGCTGGGGAATCCAGAAAGGTGCATGAGTGCTATGCAAAAGAAGCAAAAGAAAAACCATTACCAATGTGAACAATTTAAGTGAACGACCGGAAAAGTTGTTCAAAAAGGAGTGTGATGATATCACTTTTCATGGAAAGTGATGCTAGGTGGGTACACCATCCTCATGCCGATGCACTAGTAATAGTTGCGAACATCAGAGGAGACAATGTACATCGTGTCTTGGTTGACAATGGAAGCTCTGTCATCCTTCTCAACTTTCAAGCCTTTAAACAAATGGGGTTACACGAAAAAGATTTGTGACCAGTAACTTCAAGTATTTATGGCTTCACTGGAGAGATAGTTGCATTAAAAGGAATGATCAAATTACCTATAACTTTTTAGGGACTGCCCCTGTTACTACCAAAGCGATGGCGTAATCGATCAACATTCCGCATATAATGCAGTAATATGTCACCCCATTTTGAAGGAGATGAAAATAGTCACATCAATTTATCATCTCACTACGAAATTTCCTACCCCCTCAGGTGTAGGATCAGTGCGAGGAGTCCAAGGGGACTCAAGAGAATGCTCACAGAAAAGAAAAATCAATAAACGTCATATATTTGCTCGAAGATCCTCCTCCTTGACATGAAGTTTGTAGAATTGAGGAGATACCGCATATTGAAAAGCCTGATTTGGATCCCAGAATCCTTGACTATACTAATAATGCACAAGCAGCGGAGGAAACACTCGAGGTACATATTGATTCTTTTGATAATACTAAAGTATTATAAATTGGTTCCAAACTAATTTTTCAGCAACGAGAAAAGCTTGTCACTTTTCTCAAACAAAACCTGGATGTTTTTGCATGGAAACACTCGGACATGGTCGGAATATCGTCAAAGGTCATGTGTCACCAGTAGAACATTGACCCTGAAGTGCGAGGAGTACGACAAAAGCACTGCAAAATGGACAACGCAAGGTACCAAGCGCTTAAAGAGGAGGTGGATCGTTTGTTGGCATGCAACTTCATATAACGGAGTCATTTTACCCAAACTAGTTAGCCAATCCTGTTCTTGTACCAAAGCCCAATGGCTCATGGCGCACATGCGTCGACTTTACTGAATTAAATAAAGCTTGTCCCAAGGACAACTTTCCTTTACCAAGCATTGACCAACTTGCTGATGCTACCGCAGGTCATGAACTCCTTAGCTTCATGTATGCATACTCGGGATATAATCAAATCCCTAAGTATGAGCCAGACGAGGAGCATACCTCCATTATTACTGATTGAGATTTACTGGGGAAGACTATGAAAGTGTATGTTGATGATATGCTCGTAAATCTCAACATGCAAGGACCATGTCACTCACCTAGATTCCATGTTTAGAATCCTACGACACTACAAAATGCGACTTAATCCTTTGAAGTGCGTTTTTGGAGTGGGGTTAGGAAAATTCCTTGATTTTATGGTAATTAACGGGGAATTGAGGCAAACCCAGCAGAAAATAGAAAAGCACTAGTGGAGATGCGATCTCCCAGCAAACCTAAAGGTTCAAAGCCGAACAAGTAAAGTCGCTGCACTAAACCGTTTTGTATCTCGTTCCTCTAACAAATGTAAAGAATTTTTTAGATTCTAAAAGGTTACTAAAAGTTTTAATGGATTGATAAATGTGAAGAGGCTTTTCAGGCATTGAAAATGCACTTGGGCAACTCCTGATACTATCCAAGCACATGCCTGGAGAAGTGCTATCAATCTACCTGGTAGTGTCCGAATACGCAATTAGCTCGATGTTAATCCGCGAAGACCAAGGTAGACAACATCTGGTTTGCTATGTAAGTAAACGCTTACTAGATGTTGAAACTCGCTATTTCACAAATGGAACGACTGGCATTTGCACTAGTAGTTGCTTCTCGAAAGCGGCGACCATATTTTTAAGCACACAATATTGAAGTACTAACAAAGTATCCCTTACGACAAGTATTGACCAAACTTGAAGCGTCACGGCAATTGCTTACATAGTCAATTGAATTAAGCCTATTTGACAAAAGATACAAACCACGATCAGCTATCAAAGGCCAAGCCCTTGCTGATTTCACTCTCGAATTTTCAAATGACGAGGTGGCTATCATTACAGAAGAACGAGTCGATCCTAAGGTGCCATCAGGAGAAGGATGGAATTTATATATTGATGGGGCATCAATACCAAAGATTCAGGCACTGGAATCATATTGATAAGTCCTAACAAATTTAAAGTACACACTGCTTTAAGGTTTGACTTCCCTACCTCGAACAATGAGGTCAAGTACGAAGCTCTAATCGCAGGTTTAATGCTCACTCTTTAGATGAAAGTCGAATACCTCGAAACATTCAGCGATTCCCAAATCGTGGTTTGCCAAGTCAATGGTGAATATTTGGCCAGGGAAGGATGCTTGGCAAAATGCTTTGGCCCAATTGGCCTAAACGAAAAAGGCAGAATTACTCGATGTAATTCCTGTCAATGTGTTGGCTCATCCGACAATTAATCGCAAAGAAACTATGCAGATTGATGTTATTGAATAGGTCACCTAGATGACCCCAATCGTCGCTTGTTTAAAAACTGGCGAACTTCCTAAAGATAAGCTTGAAGCTAAAAGATTACGATATCGACCTGCTCCATATGTAATTTATGACGACGTGCTGTATCACAGGAGTTTCAGCCAACCGCTGCTTAAATGCATCTGTGGGGACGAATGCGACTACATTCTTCGAGAAGTACATAGTGGTATTTGTGGTAATCACACCGGTGGTAATATCTTGGCCCTTATCATTTTCTTTAGGAATGTGTTATTAATTTTATTTTTCATAAAACAAAAAGAAAAAGAAGTGAAACACTATTACCGACTGTAAAATAAATAATGGTAAGAACTAGAAAGACTTTGGATATAGAAGCTAGAAAGTATAATTATTAATTGAGAAATGTTGAAGGGTACCAGTGGTGCTTAGTATCTTTCTACATGTTAATATTGTTATTGATCCAATTAAGTATCGGGTCCCATACAGTTTAATTGTAATAACTTTTAAAGAGTATTGCTAGCCAATCGTAAAATGACACGTCTAGAAAATACTAACTACCACGGGTGCCTAATAGTATTGCTCTTATTAATAATAATAAACAAATTTAAGAAATTAATTTTGAACGAAATCCGTTGTACAAATTAACGTAACAAGTTTTGACAACACATGCTTAAGAAAATAACGTGGACGTATTGTTTTTAATATAAAGAATACAATTTATATAGATTTTCTCACATTAAACATGAGAAAATAAGTAGTGTAGATCATTTTTGGTTTGGTGCCCTTGTAGAAACTTGTAAAGAGTAATTTAGTTGTATATTGGTTTATGTTGGAGACATAAAATTTCTCATTTACAAATTAAAAAAAAAAAATCATATAAGAAAATAAAAGAATATTATGCTAAAGAGAGATAAATTATGGAATGGAATTATATACATATAATTCTACATTTTCTTTTTTGATGGAATGTTTATTATTTTATTTTATTTTTTTTGTTGGAGGGAATGTTTATTAATTAATTCATATATAGTTCAGGAGAATTGTCTTTGGGATGCAATAATCCCAAAGATAGAGTTTGCTTTTACCTCCAACAAAAAATAATAGCTGTAATTTTTACTTTCATTTATTATATTTTTTTATTTCATAAACCTTTTATACTATGTCACAGCCCCCAATTTTATTTTATTTTTTTAAAATTACGTGTAAAATGTAGTTAACAAGTAAAAATAAATAACTTTTTTATATATATAAATTGGCCGCTTCCCATTAAATTTGGGCTGATTCCACCATTGTATAAAGTGATCAAGTTTTATATTTTTGCAGCCGAAGCAATAGGCTACACAAAGACAATACCAGCATTCCTTGACCCAGATCTAAAGGATGCTGATATGGTGCATGGAGTTAGTTTTGCCTCAGCTGCTTCAGGCTACGATGATTTCACTGCCAATATCTCGGTACGTACGTTTGATTAAATCTTTAATGTGCTCTCTTTTACTTATAATTTATAATTATTATTTTATTTTTGAATTATATAATCTGTGCTCTTGAAACAGAATGTATTACCTCTATCGACCCAAATCAAGTATTTTATGCATTTCAAATTGAAACTAAGGAGAGTTTTAGGTTATAATTTTGGTCGGCCGATTAATTATATAATATAATATATATATATATATATAAAAATATATTTCTTTAATATTACTGCCAACAAACAACCAAATTAATTATTCTGATCACTAGCTAGGCCCCATTAAAGAAAGATGGGCAATACACAAATATATATACTATACAAACACGGCAATGGTACTTATTCAGATCAAACCTGCTGCCTATTCAATAAGAACCATTATTTTGAGACGTTTTTTATGGTTATTTTCCATATAAAACTCTAGCTCTTTGGTTCCTCAATCGAGGCGAGAAAGAAAATTTGCTAAATCTAGCTATATTTATAGATTTATGATTATGAGGATGAGGGTGTTGGCAGTGGTAGTGGTTGTTAGCACAATGCTAGTAGTTTTGGTAGAGTCTGGAGTGGTAGAAGTGGGTGTTAATGCTGATGATCATAGTCATAATAACACTGAGAAACAGAGTGATGTTATAATTGACTACGGTCGAGTACGAAAAGTGGCAGCACGTAATAACGTGACTTGCGTGTTAGTTTTCGGAGATTCGAGTGTGGATCCAGGCAATAATAACGTTCTTTCCACCACAATGAAAGGGAATTTCCCTCCTTATGGTAAAGACTTCTTTGGTGGCCGCCCTACTGGCAGGTTCAGCGATGGTAGACTTGCCACTGATTTTATAGGTATATTATATAACTATATCCATATATATATACACATTTTCAAACTGCAAATGATTTTATAGTATCTACATCACATCTAATTTTTGCTTAAGTGATTTTATATTTAAAGAGAGGAGAACAATATAATAATTAACACATATATATTATTATACTAACAAAAAAAACTGAAGCTTAATTATATTTTAAAAGGCACATCAAAGATTGTCATATACAAGCATACATTGCATTTTATATTGCAGCTAAAATTAGTAATATATATTTCTGATGTCATTCTACAATGTGAACAACTAAAAAAGAAGGGAGGTATACATTTTAATTCTTTTAATTTTTAATGCTGTTCTATATATTATATAGAGTTAGAAATGATGTTCTTTGGAACCAAAAGGTTCCCCTTAATAGGAAAATTGTTTTTAATATAAAGAATACAATTTATATAGATTTTCTCACATTAAACATGAGAAAATAAGTAGTGTAGATCATTTTTGGTTTGGTGCCCTTGTAGAAACTTGTAAAGAGTAATTTAGTTGTATATTGGTTTATGTTGGAGACATAAAATTTCTCATTTACAAATTAAAAAAAAAAAAAATCATATAAAAAAATAAAAGAATATTATGCTAAAGAGAGATAAATTATGGAATGGAATTATATACATATAATTCTACATTTTCTTTTTTGATGGAATGTTTATTATTTTATTTTTTTTTTTTTTTGTTGGAGGGAATGTTTATTAATTAATTCATATATAGTTCAGGAGAATTGTCTTTGGGGTGCAATAATCCCAAAGATAGAGTTTGCTTTTACCTCCAACAAAAAATAATAGCTGTAATTTTTACTTTCATTTATTATATTTTTTTATTTCATAAACCTTTTATACTATGTCACAGCCTCCAATTTTATTTTATTTTTTTAAAATTACGTGTAAAATGTAGTTAACAAGTAAAAATAAATAACTTTTTTATATATATAAATTGGCCGCTTCCCATTAAATTTGGGCTGATTCCACCATTGTATAAAGTGATCAAGTTTTATATTTTTGCAGCCGAAGCAATAGGCTACACAAAGACAATACCAGCATTCCTTGACCCAGATCTAAAGGATGCTGATATGGTGCATGGAGTTAGTTTTGCCTCAGCTGCTTCAGGCTACGATGATTTCACTGCCAATATCTCGGTACGTACGTTTGATTAAATCTTTAATGTGCTCTCTTTTACTTATAATTTATAATTATTATTTTATTTTTGAATTATATAATCTGTGCTCTTGAAACAGAATGTATTACCTCTATCGACCCAAATCAAGTATTTTATGCATTTCAAATTGAAACTAAGGAGAGTTTTAGGTTACAAAAGGGCAGAGGAGACCGTAAGAAATGCTGTATTTGTTATTAGTATGGGCACAAATGACTTTCTGCAAGACTACTACTTGGACCCAACTCGCCCCCATCAGTTCACCATTGGAGCCTATCAAAATTATCTCGTCAATAATATGGCCCATTACATTCAGGTAGATACAGAATTTAATTTCTATGTGTACAAAATATCTTTCCTATTAATTATAATATTGTTTTCTTAATAAAATTTCATTGGGTCAGTCTCTGCCATCAATAATAATATAAAATGGAAAGAAACCCTACCCCACTGCCATTTATTGAGTATATCAGCCACTTTGATGAATTAAAGAGGAATTCTATTACCTAGTAGTGTCCAACACTAGTAGGATGTAGCATTATTTTAGGAATAGCTAGCCATTCTTAATAATATGATAATTAATTAATTAATTATACTAATAATAATATGACACTTTATAATTTATAATAGTACTAGACATTATTAATATATTTTAATATTAATGTGTATCAATGCATTACATGAGTAATAATTAATGCAAGAAAAATGAGTTTATTCTATTAAGTACTATTAGAGTGTCCAACATAACATAGGATGCACTCTGTATTAATTAGTTAGAAATTTCCACAATAATCTATGTAGATTGCATATTAACTGCTTAAGGGTTTAATAGGATTTTGATAATTGTGTAAAAATGTGTATTGTGTGGTTTAATTTTGTACAGCAAAAACTATTATACTTAATTATAATACTAGTATAGTATCTTGTGGCAGTACTTGATATTCGACCAAAATAAAGTTATATTTTATATATTATTGGAAACATCATGTAAATAGCTTAGGATCAGTGCTAGCCAGCTATTATCATGTGATTTAGTGAATAGTAAAAATGGTATATTTAATAACCACCGGCTGATTCAATGAATGCAAGTTTTTATATATTTTTTATGTAGTTCTTTTAAAATATTTTTTCTTATAATATATTTTTTAATATATTAAATACAATTATTTAAATTTCTCTCTGAATTTTATTCCATCAGGAAATGCATAAGCTAGGAGGTCAAAGATTGGTAGTTGTAGGAATACCACCAATGGGGTGTATGCCACTTGTGAAAACAATAATGGACGAAACAAAATGCGTGGACAGTTACAACAAATTGTCTGCCTCATTCAACTCCAAGATAAGTGAGAAACTTGTCTCTCTTAAGTCAACTTTGAATATGAAGATTGGCTTCGTTGATCCTTACGCCATATTTGTAGATGCCATGAACAACCCACAAAAATATGGTTAGTATATCCTTTTCTTACTTATTTTATTTCTAGATATCTATGGTTTGCTTAGTTGTCACTTAATAAATGTACTGCAAATAAAAATTAATTAAAGTTTCCCGATACAATATTATGGAAAATTATCATAAATGTACTAATACTAACGTATAATTTGAATCTGTTTAATTAATGGAAAACTACGAGATGATCAGTACGTACTAAGTATAAATATTGATTATAATATAGTATTTACACTGATACACATGTTATATTATGTACAGGATTAGAAGAAATTTCAAAAGGGTGTTGTGGGACTGGAACTATAGAGTATGGTGATTCGTGCAAGGGTATGGACACTTGCAAAGACCCAAGCAAGTACGTATTCTGGGATGCTGTTCATCCCACTGAAAAAATGTATAAAATCATTGCAGATAACGCCGTCGCAGCTGCTAATAAGAACCTTTTCATGAAATAACTAATATATATATAAATTCCCGGCTCAATTTCTGTGCAAATTCTGGACGATATTCTGGAATTTGCCATTTGCTATATAAATATTTATATCATCTTTTGTTGTCTATGATCATATTCTATTATTTTAATGATGTTAATTCTTTGTTTTATCAATGGATCATTATAGTTTTCGGAATCTTCTCATTTTGTTTATTGATAAGTTCTGGGCATCTCCAAAGTAGCCCAAAAAGAGGTTTAAAGTGGACTTACTATCAATAACAACCAATCAAAAGAAATTATTTCTGTGATACAATTTAATAGTGAATCTTATATATTTTAATTTAAAATTAATTTAAAGTCAAATATGTTAGACACCGCGTTGGAAATCGTTGATATGATTTTTTTTGTTTTCACATTTATTTTATATATTATTGTGATTTTAATTATTTCGAATGATGTGAAATATATTTTATAATGCGCGGCACCATGAAGATAACGTCCCTACTGCTCGACTTAATTAGAGTAAACATACTAAAATATATTAAGAATGAAATTCCATTTGTGGAGTGACCAATCAGTTAGAAGATCACTAACCTGGTCAGACAAGTATAGACATAATGAAAAATCCATGAAATGAAATAACGTGACTAAGAATTACCGGTCGAGAGATTTTGTCAATCAAGATCTGCAAAGATAGCACTTGAAACCCTGAAGACTTGGTAATTTATCGACACTATGATCTAAATATTTATAGCTTTTTTTTTTTTTTTTTTTTTGAATAGAACTATGGAGAATTCATTAAAGTAAATAAGATGGAATCATAAAAGGGGATCCCTCCCTATCAAAAAATTCATCACCAACATTCCACAATCTAGCCCTCTTGGCCAAAGCATCACATTCCAAATTGTCTTTACGAGATAAAAAACAGAAAATACAATTAACAAAGGTAAGGACAAACTAAGAGTACTTCTGTTCATGGAAAGCCTTGATTAGCACCATGGCATCGAATGCCACTGCAATTGACTTGAAACCTCTTCTAGTAGCAAGCTGCAGACCCCACCGAATCGCCAGCATTTTCGCTTCAGCAGGTGACTCTGCGCTCTCCTTTCTGGCAAACCAGAGGACTCGATTTTCACGTAAATGCACCAGCCCCACTGCTAACCCCGCAACTCCGTTCTTCCAAAAGGCATCCGAGACACAAAGCACCTCCGTTGAGTCGCTGATTTTACCACCAGCCCTGCTGGGCACAATGTTTTTACAGCCCTTCAAATCTTCCTCCTGAACTGCCACTCCTTCAGAGTACTTCCTCAAAATGGAATTCCAGACTTCATCAATGTTGATCACTTTACTCTTGTAGAGTAATTCATTTCGAGCTTTCCACACTCCATCAAATAAACACCCCGCGAACTTCAGAAAATTACTTGTAAGATCGGATGGAAGGAGAGAAATCATCAACTCGATCCTTCCTTTAACAGAATTTAAAGAGCTTTGCATACCCCCCCCCCCATGGCCACGAGAACGGGCCACTAAACCACAAGGCACGGGCACAGTGACACTCCCAAAAGATGTGGACTGTGGTTTCGAGATTCGCTTCACAAACTGGACATAGTTTGTCCTCAACGAAACCCAATCGATCCCGAGTTGGAAGGCACCCCATACTAGCTCTCCAAATCATGAAAGAAAGTCTAAATTGAAGACCCTGCTTCCAAATATTTTTCCACAAATTTGAATCCTCAACAGATCTCGGTAGTTGAGTAGCTTCATATCCTTTTCTCACAGTATACACCCCATCAGTTGCTCCTTTCCAAACTAGTACATCAGTATCAGATTGTGGGAGTCTCGGTATCCCACAAATTCTATCACCCATACTCTCCCCAAAAATTTGAGAAATAATGTCCGAATTCCAACTTCCATCCGAATTTGAAATATCAACAACCGTACGAAGTTGAGGGAATTTCCTTCTAACTTGGTCCATGGTAGCTATGAATTCGTGATACTCAAGCCATGGTATCCACGGTTGTCTCCAGATATCTATTGAATCTCCTCTTCCCACCATTGTCATTACATTGGTGCATAAAATTTCTCTTGACCTCAAGACTCCTTTCCAAAAAGCAGAGTCACTTCCCTTCGTATCAGTACTCTAGAATGACTGGTTTTTGCAATACTTTTCAGAAAAACATTTAATCCATGGTCTCTCTAAATTACTAGCCAACTGCCACGCCAATTTTGTTAGTAGGGCCTTGTTCATATCTTCTAACTTTCTGAATCCCAACCCCCTGCAAGCATAGGCGCGCACAATTGATCCCACCCGATCAAAGCCAAAAATCGATTTTTATCCGACCCCCCCGTCCACCAGAACTTGCGAATAACACTATCAATTTCTCGACAGGTGGAGAGAGAAATCTTATTTGTTGACAAGGAGTACAATGGTAGTGACAAAGCCACCGATTTTACTAAAGTTGTACGCCCCGCAAAGGAGAGTAGTTTCGTCTTCCATCCTTCAATTCTCTTTAGCACCTTCTCTTTTAAGAAGTGGTATTGTTCCCTCTTTCTTCTTTTGAACACAAAGGGGTTACCTAAGTGCCGCTCATGGCCTTCGCACTCCTTAACACTTAGGATCTTGAGAATGTCACACTTGTGAGTTGTAAAGACCGCTTAGTTTAATTTGGAAATTAGCAGTTAATCATGTTTATTTATGAAAATGATTTATAGCTATTTAAATAATTATTTATACTGTTATTATTGAATTCTGAGATGCATTTTTATGTCATTTAGTAGTTTTCATAATTTTGCATTTCCGGTGCCCGGTAACATGGAACTCGGTGTTTGGCTCAGTAAAATCACAACTTAGTATGTTAGTAGTTTGGGACGGCTTATTAGACATTGGGAATGTCGGGAATGGCCGGGAATTTAGAATTTCCCAAAATATCCCCTTTAGTGTTATTTATGTGATTTTGGTGTGAAGGGGCAAATGGTCATTTTGCCCCATTATTAGTTTGTTCTTTAGTAGACTTTATTTGGTTAATTAAATGTTACTTGATATTATATGTTGGCTGAAATGAATAAGTAGAATCCCTTATTTTTATTTTATTTTACTTTACAAAGCTTCAAAATTTCAAAGTTAGAAAAAAATAGAAAAAAATTTGGAAAACTCTCTCTCTTTTCCTCTCTCTTTTTCGGCCTCTTGGTGCAGCAAAGGACTTGAGATTTTTCTTGTGATTTCAACTCTCTTTGGTGTTCAATTCAAGCTAGGTTACCTTCTAAGCATTTCTTCTTTAAGTTTGTTGAATTTTGATGAAAATGGTATAATGCATACTTGATTTTGATGTGTTCTTGCTGCTGTGATTTGCTGTAGTTTACAGAGGTTTAATCTTGCTATTTTAAGTAGATTAAAGCTAGTTTAATGCATGATAATTGCTTTGATTCATGATTGGAAGTTTTTAGTTCAAAGTTTGGTTTCAAAGAGAATTTTCGAAATTTGTGGCTGTGAGTATTGCATGAGTTTGTTTTGGTTTTCTGCAGCTTTAGTATGCATGATTATGTGGTTTTAATCTAGTTTTGAGGGTTGTAAGTGAGCTTTAGCCAAGTTTGAGTTTGAAACTCAAAGCTTGGAGCTCTCATGGCACTTTTTGTATCTGTGCATTCTGGGTGATTTTATTGCTTTAGAAATGTTATTTGGGTCATATAGAACAGGTCTGGAAGGTTTGAGGTTAATTGGATTTGATTTGGTTGAGTTGTGAATTTTGAAAGGTTCCTGCGAGGAACCGGAATTCCGGTTGTGCAACCGGAATTCCGGGATGAGGGTTCAGGAATTCCCAGAACCGGAATTCCGGTTGCAGAACCGGTCTACCGGTTGGGGAATTTTCAGAAACCCTAGTTTTCCTCGTTTTTATGTTATTTGGGGTATTGCCATGCTTTTTATCGATAGGGAAACTTTTAGTTCCTAGTTTAAGTTCCCGGGAAGTGATTTAGCGTATCACTTATAGTGTTGTGATTTTTATGATTTAGGAGCCTGTAATCCGCCGCGCAGATAGTTCCAGTCAGGTTGACCGGCACACCTGAATTCGGAATCCAGGTAAGATTAGTATAACAGTATGCATATGTAGATTACATGTTTAGCGTGCATGTTAGGAAGCCTGTTAGATTACATTAGATATGTATGTTGGCTTCGAACCATCCGACTGTGTCACATCGGTATAGGCTGGAGTATGACCAGCAGCTGGAGTATGACTAGTATGACCGAGTATAGGCTGACACTGTATCACATCGGTATAGGCTGGAGTATGACCAGCAGCTGGAGTATGACCAGTATGACCGAGTATAGGCTGATACTTAGGTTGGTGGTTCCGTACTATTTGACGTATCACATCGGTATAGGCTAGAGTATGACTAGCAGCTGGAGTATGACCAGCTCGACTGAGTATAGGCTGATACTGTAACACATCGGTACGACAGCCGGAGTATGACCGATGCTGGAGTATGACCAGTTCGACCGAGTATAGGCTGTTACTTGTCAATAGTACCGTCCCTATGAACGTTCAGGACTCAATATCGTGTTGGACACGGCAGTTAGGGTTATGGTCAGGGGTATGGGCGTCTGATCATGACCGGGATTTATGTATGAGTATTATTATGCTTTTCTTACTGAGTCTGTCGACTCACAGTGCTATGTTTATGTGTAGGTAAGGGCAAGGCTAGAGCTGATGGACCGTGAGCGAGCCGGTGAAGATTGTACATGTCGGGGCGGTTAGGCCTGGAGCGTACGATCATCGGGACAGCGAGGCTATTTTTGTAATTAGTCGCTAGGCGACAAGTATTTTATATAGACAGTAAACTTTTGTAAATGTTTTGTAATCGGGATCCCGAGTATTTTGTATATATATTTTACAAGTTTAATTAAAAAGCAAAAATTTTAATTAATCACGTTTTTCCATAAACCTCGTTGATTAGCAACGAGCTGCACAGTATGTTTAAAATCATGTAATACGCCTATGCTAGTTAGGGTGTTACATGAGTACTGTTCATAGTGCTCGAGAAAAGAATACTCGATTTCATCAAGCTACATTTTTGCTCGGACCATGATTCATACTTGTTTATACATTCAAGAATTATCGTGGCCATCTTCGTATTTGCCCGTGTGAACAAGATGGTGTCATCTGCGAACATTTGGTGACTTACCTCTGGAGCAGACCGAGAAATAGAGATTCCATGTAACTGCCCCGGAACTTGCTTCTTCAAAATCAGTTTTGAGAGGACATCATGACACAGCAGGAACAGGAATGGAGATAGGGGGTCACCTTGTCTGAGACCCCTTTCCGGATAGAACTTTTTTTGAGGCACACCATTAATAAGGACAGAGAAAGAAATCGAACGAACACACTCCAAAATGATATTCGTAACCTGATCATCAAAGCCATTGCCTCTGAGAACCTCCCTCAGAAAGTTCCATTCAAGCCTGTCGTAGGCCTTCGGCATATCTAATTTTAAGGCCACGAGCCCACCTTTTCCTTTCTTCTTCTTTATGGTGTAGACCAGTTCTTGGGTCAGAATAGACGACTCCGCAATTCGTCTACCCGGCAAAAAAGCTGACTGGAAAGGGCAAATTAACTTGTTTATCACCTCCCTTAGTCTGGTAGCAATAATCTTTGACAATATCTTGTACGCAAAATTACACAAACTAATGGGTCTGAATTTGTCTACCGAACAAGCATTTTCTTCTTTTGGAATTAAACAGATGAATGTATGATTCAGTTGGCCCTCCATTCTACCCGAAATAAAGAACTTCTGAACCATGTGGATCACCTCATTACCAACGATCTCCCAATATCTTCTAAAGAAATAACCCGGCATCCCATCGGGACCCGGAGCCTTGAGAGGATGCATAGCCGCCACAACACTCCAAATTTCCTCATGAGAAGGAATTTTTTCCAACAATGTATTCTCCTCCTCTGTAACCATAGGAGACAAAAGCTCATAGAAGGAGTTATCAAGATTCGTATTGGCCGAGCTATATAAATCATGAAAAAATTCATTAAAAACCCTCCCAATCTTGTTCTCTGTTGTGACCCAGACACCGTTGTTGTTCTTCACCGCTTTAATCTCATTTCTTCTCCTTCGAATTACCGTGGAGGCGTGGAAAAACTTTGTGTTTCTATCACCCAACTTCAGCCAGATTTCCCTCGATTTTTGTCTCCACATTCCCTCTTTTCTAATCCAAAGTTCAGAGATCTTTTTCATTAAACTGTTCTCCTCTTCTTAAAGCACCTTCGAGAGAGGCTGATCTTGGATCCACCCAATTCTGTTCTCCACTTCCTTAATTTGCTTATCACAATCCCCAAACGATTCTTTTTTCCACCTTTGAAGCGCAGTCCTCGTATCACAAAGACGACCACTGAGATTGGCATTTCCCACTCCCCGATTCACCTAGGCAATCTTAATAGCTTCCTCACAAGAACTTTCCCTTGCCCAAGCTTCAAAGAATCTAAAAGGCTTGACCCCCCTTCGCCTTTTATTAATGGTGTCGAAGAGAATGAAACCATGATCCGAAACCGTGATCGGGGCATTAAACACTACCACAGAAGGAAAAGACACCACCCACTCTCCCAAAGCCACAGCTCTATCCAATCTTTCTCTAGTTAACCCCCCTAGGAATCTTTTATTTTGCCACGTATACTTGCACCCTTGAAACCCCAAGTCGATCCCGCCCGTATTCTGCAAAAAGTTTAAGAGAGTCTTTGTATCCCTCGGCGACACCCTTTAACCTCCATTCTTGTCCCACGGGTAAGCAATCAAGTTTAGGTCTCCAACAATCAACCATGGGTTGGAGCAGGTGGATACCTTTGCTTCCATCATCTCCCAGAACTCTCTTTTTTCATTTTCATATGGTCTACCATAGACCGCAAACAAATTCCAAATTAGATTAGTGATCGGCTCCGTAACCACTACTTCAAACACACCTTCCTTAGCTTCAATAACCTTAATCTCAACCTCACTATTCCATAGCAAACAAAACCCACCCTGAATTCCCTCCGAAGGGATAATAGAAGAGTACTGATACCCCAACATTCTAGAAATTCCCATTATTCCTTCCAAATTTGTTTTCGTTTCCATCAAGAAGATACACTCCGGTTTGTACCTCCTCACCCAAGCAAGAAGCGCTTGGGTTACCGGGGTTCGCATAGCCCCCGGCAATTCCACGATAAGAGCCTCATGGCGACGGAGGGGGCTTGATAAGGGCCGCCTCCTTGCCCGTAACCAGCTTATGTGACTCATGAACCTCTATATCCACTAACTCACTATCCAAATTAATGTTTGACGTACCTTTAATTGACTCTTCCACCATGACGGGATTTTTCTTTCTATCACATAGCGAACTCCCTTGCTTCCTCCCTCTCTTTGCATTCCCGGAACTTCCCCCCGGAGCTCATATTGCATGCTCTTTTTTCCTGCTCTGGTTTGACTCCAGTGTGGCAGCGGTTGGGGGTGTAGTTGATGCTTCGTCGAGATGTACATAGACCAATGCAGGAAATTCTCTTTTTTCTCTATGATAAGTTATCTCGTGAGGTTTTTGAACTATTGATGACAACTCTTTCGTTGCTTTGGTATGATCGCAACTCAGTATTATTTGGCCACAAGCAGTCTAGATTAGATGTTATCCAAGAGTTAGCCCATTATCACATGTTGGAGTTTAAAGAATATGGTAGACGGGTCTTCATTTGGCAGTGGGCCTTGCAATTCTAGGTGCAAGCCGATCGACCTACTCGATGGATACCACCACGGCCTGATTCTTTTGCTCTAGCGACTGATGCTTCGGTGGCACCGAGGAAGGGTTTTGCCAGATTGGGGGAGTGATATGGGATGCTACAAGTGTGGTTTGGGTGGCGTGCTCATCTAGTGAGTTAGGTGATTTCTCTATTAATGTGGCAAAGCTGCTTGCCATTCGTTTGGCCCTAACTCTTGCACATCAATATGGTTTTAGTATCTCCACTATTAATAGTGATTCTACAGTAACAATTGATTGGATTAATAAACTTCATATGAATTTTAATATTCAGTCTAACTCGGTTAGAAGGTCACTAACTCGGTCAGACAAGTATAGACATAATGAAAATTCCATAAAATGTAATAACGTGACAATAAGAATTACCGGACAAGAGATTTTTGTCAATCAAGATCCACGAAGATATCACTTAAAACCCTAAAGACTTGATCATCAATCGATCCTATGATCTAAAAATTTATAGTTGCAACCTGAATATTTGGATTAATGATAATTAATTGTAATCCAATCTATAAATATGAGCTCTTCTCCCACATGGAATGGATGATAAAATTTTTATCTTACATTGCAAAAATTCTGCCAAAATCTCTCATAATTTTTTTTTGCATATAAAAACTAGTTTAGATATTGTGTTAGAATTTGTGAAATAATTAAAGTTAAAACGTTATGTTAGTAAAGGAATAAATTATTTAAGGTTAAAAGCTTAAGGTGAAAATTCCAACTAGAAGGGATGGAGTTTCATCTTACATGCATTCAAAAAACTTATTTTTTGTGCAAATTTCAATCAAAAGATGTTTTAAAAGTATTTTAAAGCATAACATAAGCATTATAATATCATAGAAACATGTCTCAAAAGATACAAAAATCATCATATTGTATACAATTCATATGAAAAGTTCAAAACCATTCAAATCACACACAAAAAAAAAAAAAAAAATACACAAAACATATAATTTCATTTTAAGCATATTTATACATGAAAATAAATATTACCAAAAACTTTAAGGCTAGTTGTTGAAAATCTTTTACAATGGTCTTATTTATTAGGGTTGTATATAAATTTTTGTAAACTGCCCAACCCGAACAATCGACTCAAATCAAACCGAGATAATCCGACAAAAAATACAAACTGAAAAACCCGACGAAAATATAGTCCGCCCAATTTTTATATTAGGCAGGTTAAAAATAATATCAACCCACCTAATCAACCCGAATTAACTCGACCAATCTGATTAAAAGGGTTTTTTTATATATATATGTGTATTTTTATTATATATTAATCTATATATTATATAAATTTATATACATATATATTAAAAAAAAAAAAGAAGCTCAAACTACTATATTTTTTATGGCAGATGATTTGAACTTTGTATTCAATCTGTATATTTGTCTCATTATCACAATTAATTGAAATATGTACAATTGAATGTAAAAAAAAATATTAGTGCTCGGTTTAGACGAATTAACCCGACCAAACCGATCAATTCATTGGGCGGGTTTAAAATTTATTTTTTCTTAATTGGACGGGTTACACTTAGATTTTTGTAATCCGATCTTTATATTGGGTTGAATAAAATATAACGTAAACCGACCAAACTAAAAAATTTCATGAAGCTTAGAATAAGCAAGATGAAAGACAGACGTTACGCAGTTCAAAAAACAAGCAGTATGGAATGTAAAATCACATGAAGCTACGACAAAGAAGAATCGCAGAGTTTCTGAACCTAGGGTTTCCTAAATATTTTCTACAGCAAAGTCGAAGGCGCATTCAAAATGTAAACATGCAAAAATAAGCATAAAGGGAATCAAAAACTTACTCAAGAGTCAGATATCCGGGTTCGAGCAATGTCAATCCAACAAGCAGTTTCGATGAAGGCACTTCAGCAAACTTGAAGCCAAGAACCTCTCTTTTCGCTCTGAACTCACTTAGCAAAGAAGGATGGTGAAAATGAGTTTATGTGCCAATGCTGGTTGATATTTATAGGCAAGTCACGAAAAGAGGTAATCATTTCAAAGGAACCTCAGACGCCTTCGTTTCCCTCCTTAAAAGCAAATATGGGAAATAAAAAATAATCAAGTGCAGCCGTTAGCCGTGGTGAGAGAAAATCGGATTTTGAAATATTGATTGTCAGAGCATTTATTAGCCGAAAACCGAAGGGACGCCCAGTCAGCCTCACATCGAGTCTCGGACAGTCGTGCTTGACACGTGTCCCCATCTTAAGGCAGAAGCAGCTCGGATGAAGTCTACACGCAACTTCGGAAGTCCCGTACAGACTTGGGGGCAAATGTTATCCCAATTTTTGCACTCTGACGTGGCATCGCATAATGGTGACACGTGGAATCCACTTGGAGTATCTGCTCGGAGGGAACAATACGAGCAGGATGCCTTGCTGGCATGCCCAGAGCAAAGCAATCAACAATCCGCGCAGGGCAACCAACACTTAGCGAATTCAGCTTTCGCATTATGAGTCATCAACGAAATCCCTATAACTTGGGGATCAGATTACAGGGATATGGCATACACACGATCCCGCGGTCAGTGTATTCTGCATCAATCTCACGATTTTTGTACTCAGCATTAATCCCACGATCTTTCTGTTTATATCCATTGTAACGAGAGGGGTAAGACTTCCTCTTTAAGTTCATAGCCCTATAAATAGTGATGCATGTTCACTGGGCAAAAGGTCGCAATCAGTTTGTCGAGACTATACCCTAAAGAAATTATCTAAGAATACATATTCAGAGATACTGTTGTAAGAGCTATAAGAAAAGGAACCTTTCTCTTTGTTCTTAAGTCAATACAAATAACGAGGATTAGGCTATTACCGAACTGCTCGGGGCTGAACCTCTATAAAATTCTTGTGTTTTTATATTGCTTTATTATATATCGATTGCTATAAATCACTTATCGCTTACTAAATCAGACTCGTTGTCGTTGGCTAAAAGCGAGGTCAACACAGTGTTAGTTGCAATAGGAGTTTTTATGTAGATTTCCATAAAAATGCAAAAAAAAAAAAAAAAAAAACTGTAAAAATAAAAAAGACCCTTCTAAGAATTATTATTTTTATTTATTTATTTATTATTATATATATTTTTTTATTTTTTTTGAGCAATTATATATATATATTTTTTATTTTAGTTTAAATTTATTTTAGAAAATAAAATAAATAAATTAGTCCATCCATCCTTAAACCAAACATAAAATTAATTTGGTTTCATTCTCCTCTAAAAAGCATAAAAAGGACTGACATCGAAGAGAGAGACTGACATACCAACAACAAACAAACTTTTCCTCTCTAAACTGTAAACTTTACATTTTCCTCTCTCAACTGAACACTCGTTAGCTGTAATCGATTTTGGCGGGAAAATAGCATCCAGCGTAAAAAATGGGGCCATGAATTAGGGTTTAAAGATTGTGATTGTGAAAGTGAAAATGGAGGTCGCTGGAATTATAAAACAGAAGACAAGGGGACAGGCGGAAGAAAACATTTTGGCAATTATCAATGGTTCTGGTGCTAAAGACACTCAGGAAGCTAATGAAGATAGTACGATTACATATACATATAAATTTATTTATATGATTTTTAGAGTTCGAAATGATGGTCTAGTTTGATTGCTTTTTACGTAGCGAGATTTTCTTAAAAACCAAACGGAGTTTCATTGAGTTGTTTGAGAAGGAATTTTATCGTTTGCTTTATGTTGATTCTTAAACAGGTCTCGCATTTCTTGAAGCCGTTCGTGCAATTTCGATTGTTTCGCTGAACGGAACTCCACCAACCAAGTAATCTTCTCTTTTCTTCTCTGTTTTGCTCTGTATGTTTACGTTAGTTTTAGCACGAATGGAAACGGTTTATAACCTTCTTTTATGGGAAAAATTGTGATCGTGTCATGGACTAACAATTCTTACAATTATCTCCGCTAAACATGTACTACATCTAGTGTTATGCAATGTTATCATGTGGATTTTCCCTTTACTTTTTGGTACATGTCTTGTGAAGCAAAATGTTCCAGGAGGTCTTCAGGATCCTAAGGTGTGGAGAGTCTTTGGAATTGATTATGGCAAGTTATAAACTTTTGACTGAGTTAGATAAGGTTTGAGCTTTCTCTTTATTAAACAATCATTCTATCTGTCTGCATACTCATTTTACACTAGTATTCTTGGTAATGAATTTCTGATAATTTCATATTCGCGGATATCCTTTTTTTTTTCTCCATCATAATTATTATTGCCCGTCTCTTTTGAAAATAGTCCTTTCCTCGTGTATATTTCGCCAATGTACAAAATTCACTGTCAGACATTAATGCTACATCCGAACTGGTTGTGGCTAATGAGGTATTGATTTGCCTTTTTTTAAAAATATTTTCAATATGTTGCTGTTGCAAGTCATATGCATTGTCTTATAATTGACACTCTCTCTGTGCTTCTTAGGGTTGGTCACCTTTTGATTTTAGTCCAGAGTTTTCTAGTTACCGGAGAGAAGGTGATAAAGACCAGGGGGGACCAGTAGACTCCTATGTAAGTTAGTTTCTTCCTTGTCAGTCTTAAATGCATTTCTGAAAGTATGTTTTTCTTCTGCTTGTTGCATTTTGTATCTACTTTGAATAAGATTTTGAATTGCTTTCTTCTTTCTACGTCATGTCAAGCTTCCAACATTTTGTTTCTTCTTCTTCTTCTTTATTTTTTTTTTCTTGTTTTTTTGAAGTTCGACCGAGAGACCTCCCATTGGTCCTAGCAGTCTGTCATTATGTCTCTCGATATGACTTTGCCCTCTCTTTTAATATCTGGAGCCTACATTACATAATGATTGTGGCTTGCTGTTACCTTTACCTATTCTTGTCCTTCTTAACTTTCCTATCAGGTGAAAGCTTGGTTGAAGAGATTGATAGGCCACCTCTTACTTATGTGTATTCTCGCAGGGATAGGAAAGGGAATGTGGTCAATACCACAGTGGATTAATTGGTGAGCTGGCAGAAGGTTGTTAAGAGAGCTATGTTAGAGTGTGGTTTTCTTTGGGTACACTCGGGTAGTAAGAATAAAGTGTTTTGGGTAAGTCTTTTTGGGTGTGAAGAGTTTTATTATCTTGCAACCACTGTGAGAGAACTAGGCTCTCGAATTCCTAGGTATCAATAGAAGGCAATTCTGCCATTTCTTCTTTAAATTCTCACTGGTCTTCTTTATTTCCTGCATTTGAGCTAATTTTGACAGGTGATTCCTATCAAATTGGAATCAGAGCAAGATTATGGGACTTCGGAAAGACACCGTCACAAAGCCAGTTGATGAGCGATTGGAAGCTCTCCGATCCGAAGTTCAAAGAGAGATGGCGAAGGTGAGATCTTATTTGGTTAGGAGGTTTTAGAGACCCGAGTAGAAATACAGCGATTGCCAAAGTTGATGATGGCTCAGCTGACCAAATTCCTTGTAGCAGGGAAGACAACGACCGAGATGGCCACCGCCAACAACGAGTTCCAGCCTCAATCGGTGAACAAGGACGGGTCATCTTCCTCAACTCCGATTGAACTAGAAATTCGATTTCCTCCATTGCCACCTCCGCAGGCGACATTTCCACTGCTTCCTCTGCCACATCCGAACCCCTATCACTAGGCTCAATTTCCAAGGCATGATTATCGCCCCCCTTGAATGGAGCTGCCTATGTTCTCTGGAAACAATCCCGAAGGATGGATCTATCTAGCGGAGCGTTACTTTCTCATCTCCTGCCTCACCGAACCACTGATGTTATAGACTACCTTTGTTGGGCTTGAAGGAGATGTCCTCACTTGGTTTTAATGGGAGAACCAAAGGAGGCCAATCACATCTTGGGCCATGCTAAAACAATTGATTGCTGCACAGGTTTCGAGCGGCTCTGGTCGTGTCACTGTCGGAAGAGTTCCTTTCCGTCATTTAGACGACTACCTTTCGGGACTACTGCCTGAGATGGGAGGTGTTGGCATCGAGAGTTACAAGGGTGTCGGAACACATTTTGGAAGGCAACTTCGTTGAGGGCCTTAAAGACAACATCAACGGGTCTCTCCACATACTTCAGCCCATGGGCTTAGCCTAGATTGTGAAAACGGCCCAACGGATCAAAGATGGGCATTAGTTGTTCCCTACGGGTCAACCTGTGAAGTCCAACAAACCCATAGTGAGCCCGATAACATCATATTGTGAGGGCACCAGCTTGTTTCAAAGTCGAGCGATCTCAGCCGCCCCAATATTGTCCACGCCTCAAGTTTTGCCGGGAACCACCACAGATAGAGCTTCGTTTGTAAGACAAATGTCGGAGGCTAAATACCAAGAAGAAAGAGCTAAGGGTGTGTGTTTCAAATGTGATGAAAAATATCATATGAGTCATGAGTGTGAGCAAAGGTTTTTATAAGTTTTGTTGTTCGCCGATGAGGATGAGCCACTACCGGCTGTGGAGTCGACACCACCATCTCCGACATTGGGAGAACAAGCTAAGGTAGAAGAGACTTTGGCCACTCTTTCTTTAAATTTTTTAGTTGGAATTTCTTCAGCTCATACTATGAAATTAGCGGGAAGGATTGGTTAGCAACTCGTAACGGTCCTTATCAACCGTGGAGCAACCCATAATTAGGGGTGAAAATTGGTCGGTTATGGTCGGTTTTTACAATTTTATAACCAACCAGTCGGTTACGGTTTTTATTTTACGAAAATCGTGTTTAGAAATTATAACCGTATAAAACCGACCGTACGGTTTTTGGCGGTTTTGGCGGTTTTTTGGTTTAACCATTTTTTTATTTCAAAAACTGAAACCGATCGCCATGTCAAAAAAACCGAAACCGACCGCCAAATTCGGTGATGACGTGGAACTGAAAAATCGGTTACGGTCTGGTCGGTTTGATGGTCAGTTTCAGTTTATTGGTTTTTATGAACACCCCTACCCATAATTTCATTGCCCTCAAAGTGGTCGAAGCCGCAGGCCTCCCCATCACTCAAACTACCGTTTACAAGATCCTTTTGGGTATTGGAGATAGGGTCAAGGTGGAAGAAGTGTGTGCTCTGGTGTCGTTGGAATTAGGCACGCTTTGGATGGTAACATATTTTCTTCCTCTTGAGTTGGGGGAGCTGATGTGATTTTGGGGGTCAAAGAGTTGGAAACTTTGGGTTATATGCAAGTGAATTGGCGGACTATGCTAGTGAAATTTGAGTGAGATGGTATTTGGGTGACTTTGCAGGGCGACCCTAGTCTTTGTATGTCTCCAATAATCTTGAAAGCTATGATTCATATAGTGGAGCAGAATGGTTAGGGTTTTGGGTTCATTTTGGGGCTATGCACACGCATAGCAACAAGCTAGAGCAGAGAGTGCCCAAACCAGTGCCTAAGTAGTTGGATCAATACAAGGAAGTGTTTAACATGCCTCCAGGGTTACCACCGGAACGAGCAAAGGAGCATCAAATCAATTTGAAGGAAGGAGTTGGTCCAATCTCGGTTCGCCCTTATTGCTATGACCAAATTAAGTAAGATGAGATCAATAGTATGGTGCGAGAAATGTTAAAAATAGGGATATGTGTGCCTAGCACAAGTCCTTTCTCAAGCCCGGTATTGTTGGTCAAAAAGAAGGATGAAAGTTGGCAATTTTGTGCTGACTACCGTGCACTAAATAGGGAGACATTGGCTGCAAATTCCCCATTCCCATGATTGATGAGCTCCGTGTTGGGCTACATAGGGCTAAGGTCTTTTTCGAAACTGGATCTTAAGTCGGGATACCACCAGATCAGAATGGCGGCACAAGATGTAGAGAAGATCGCTTTTTCGTATCCATGAAGGACACTATGAGTTCCTCGTAATGCCATTGATAAGCCTTTTATATTGATAGGCTACCTATTACCTTTGTGTACTCCCGAAGGTCTAGGAAATGGGCTGCGAGTCATGCTGGAGAGAATTAGTGCTGATGTGGCAAGTAAGTATTGGTGAGGTGTTTTTTGCTTTGTGCGTGTTTATTTGAATAAAAGTTAGGAAGTTAGCGTTTGGGGGAATTATGATATTTCTGAGTAATTGTAACCATTTGGGAGAGAATCAGGCTCTCGAAGTCGTGGAAATTTAATACAAAGGCACTGCCAATTTTCATCCAAAGTCCTCTCGGTTATATTTGTTCTTTCTTTTCTGTAATTAGCTTCAATTTGATAGGGAGATCCTATCATATAGATTGTGGATATAATAGAAGGACACATAAGCTAGGATAGAGGGCTTTTATTTGTTTTGTCTTATTCTTATCATGGTATCCAAGGACGTTAAAGAAAATGGGTTCGATAATGAAACGAAGGATGACAATGTTGATGCCATAGAGTTGGACACCACTGAAGTGCACAAATCAATGGAGGTATCTTTCCAATTTGTCACTGAATTGTCTAGCAATTTGTTAGGCCTTAGGATAATAAATAAAGAGGGTAATTGGGTAATTGTAATGGGAGGAATTGATGCTATATATATGAGTAAGGAGGGTATGGGGGTGTGAATGATTTTAGTTAAGTGAGCTCTCAGCTCTTGGGAGAGAGCTGGGTCTCTCGAATACCCAACAACCTTGTTATCTTTTATCTTCTAATATATATTTTATCTTCTAATATCAATATATCATCTCTATTATCTTTACTTGCTACTGTTTGTACCGAAATGATAGGAAATTCCTATCACAATTCCGCCATGAAACTCAAGGGTCAACTCAGCACATAGGAAGTGGTAATTCTTATTGACTCCGGGGCCACTCATATTTTCGTTTCCAAGTCCTTAGTCACTAAGTTTCACATCCCGATAGTTAAGACCAAGGCTTATGAGGTTACAATGGGAAATGGTGATTCTATGAAATGTGAAGGCATTTGTGAGAATTTGAATATCCACTTTCAAGGAGTGGATATTTGGGATGATTTCTTGCCCTTGCCATTACTTAGGGAGTGCCGACATTATCCTTGGTTTACAATGGTTGATTACACTAGGAATGACTTAGACGGATTGGAAGGAACAAATCATGGAATTTCAGCTGGGTAAGCGGAGGGTAACAATTAGAGGCGATTCTTCTCTTGACCGATCTCTGGTGTCTTTAAAAACTATGGCAAAGACTCTTCAAGCGGAGAAACAAGGCATTGTTCACAAAACCATTTCTTTCTTTTCACCTTGAGGAGAAGGTGAAGGTTTTTCGAGAGGTATTGATAAGCCTCCTATACATTTTGGATATAATAGAAGGACACATAAGCTAGGATAGAGGGCTTTTATTTTTATCTAGTTGGCTTTTATTTTAAAGGGTTGTTTTGTCTTATTATTAGTACTTCCTAGTTACACTATTTTATGTTATCCAGTGCCTATAATTAAGGGGGAAGGATTCATTTGTGTGGTAGCTTAGAATTAGATAAGAGTAGACTCTTTGTGGAGAGACCAATCCTCCCAAAAGATTGGGAATTTGGAGAGACGAGCCTCGCAAAAGCTCGATATTGTAACTTCGTGATTGTTTTTCAGAATAAAAATCATTTGAGAAATTCATTACTAATATTTATTTTGGGAAATAGCTGATATAATATTTCTAATCTAGGACTATTCTATCAACCGTTTTGTCTCACAAATGATCCATCAACGTTTCATGCTCTCGTGAATGCAATTTTTCAAGGACTTACTTCGCTATAATTTGCTGGTATTTTTTGATGACATCCTGGTATACAACTCCTCTTTAGAAGCCCATGTCGATCACTTGGAAGATGTTTTGAGACGGCCGCAACAACACCAGTTGTATGCCAACCAAAAAAAAAAATGCCGGTTTGGACAAGAGTGTTGAGTATTTAGGGTACATCATCTCAGCTTAGGGCATTTCAGCAGACTCGACTAAAGTGCAGCTATGACACATTGGCCTGTTCCAAAGACACTCAAGGATTTACGAGATTTTCAGGGATTAACAGGATATTACCGTAAGTTTGTCAAGGATTATGGTACAACAGCTAGACCACCAACAGACCAGCTTAAGAAGGATGCCTCCGGGTGGACTATGGAGGTCCAAAATGCTTTCCAAAAGAAGACACGTGTTCAGTGTTGGTTTTGGCCTTGTTTGATTTTTCCAGCTCGTTCATTGTGGAGACAGGCACGTCTGGGGTCGGGTTGGGGGTTGTTTTAATGCAAAGCCCATAGCTTATTTCAGCCAAGCTTTGTCTCCTCGATCTCAAGCCAAGTCAATGTATGAATGTGAGTTGATAGAAATTGTGCTTGCTATTCAAAAGTGGCGCCTGTACCTCCTTGGCTGCAAGATTGTGGTATGAACAGATCAGCGCAGCCTTAAATACCTACTAGAACAACGATTGGTGTGGGAGGAGCACCAACGGTGGCGTACTAAGATTATGGGATATGACTTTGAAATTCAATAACGGTCGGGGCTCGAAAACAAGGCAGCAGACGCGCTATCTAGGGTCCATAATGAACCATTACTGGTTGCCATTTCTGCTCCCAATGTGGTTTCAATTCTGCATTTGCAAGACCAAGTGAAGGCTGATCCTATGCTTTCTCTAGTGCTTTGAGACTTGGAAAAAAGATTAGATGGGGGCGGGTACACTCTAGTGCTAGGGGTGTTGCGTTTCTGTGGCCAACTTCTATGACCATCTACTTCTCCATACGTTCCCTTATTATTAGATGAGTATCATTGCAGCAAGATTGGTGGTCATTCGGGGGTGTTCAAAACATTTCAGCGCTTGGCAGGGGACTTGTATTGGTCAGGAATGAGAAGAGATGTCTAAAAGTTTGTGGCCGAGTGTGCAATTTGTCAGCAAAATACGTACAACCTCTTCCCATTCCTGAACAAGTTGGGGAGGATGTTTCTATGGATTTCATCGAAGGGTTGCCTATGTCACACGCTTTTGATTCTATTTTGGTGGTAGTCGATCGCTTGACAAAGTATGGGTACTTCATACCACTCCGACATCCTTATACAATAGCCACGGTAGCTGAAGTGTTTGTTCGGGAGCTGTCAAACTTCATGGTTTTCCACGTTCCATGGTTTTCCACGTTCCATTGTTCGCATGGCACAAGCTTGAAGCACAAGACAGCTTATCATCCTTAATCGGATGGCCAAATTGAGGTTGTCAACAGGTGTTTGGAGACTTATTTGTGTTGTTTTGCTGGGGAAAAGCCAACAAATGGGTGAAATGGCTAGCATGGTCAGAGTACTAGTACAACACATCCTACCATGTCTTGGTTGGCATGACTCCTTTCAAAGCTCTTTTCGATTGGGACCCCCCGCCTCTGCTTCGTTTTGAACTAGCAGTACAAAGGTCTCGGAAGTGGAGCAGTCCTTGCAAGCTAGAGATACCACTTTGGTGTTACTCAAAGCAAATCTTCTCCGCGCTCAACAGAAAATGAAGTCCCAAGCCGACAAGAAACGTCAAGAGGTGCATTTTGAGGTTGGGAATTTGGTTTATGTTAAACTCACACCATATCGTCAACGTACAGTGGCTAAACGCATCAATGAGAAGCTTGCACCATGTTACTTTGGGCCATTTCCAGTTCTGACTCGTATTGGTACAACTGCCTACCGTTTGCAATTGCCTTCAGATGCTTCAATACACCCCATGTTTCATGTGTCGCTGCTGCAAGCTGCACTTGGTCCACACCAGCAGTCATCTAAACTGCCCCCGAACGTCACTGCTGATTTCGAATGGTTGCTGGAACTAGAAGACGTGCTGTCCATCCGTCCAGGCACTCTTAAAACGCCACCTCAAGCTATCAAGTGGGAGAATATCCCTGCATCTGAAGCAACTTGAGAGGACTTAACTGCCATTCAAGATCAGTTCCCTCGGTCATCTAAACTGCCCCCGAACGTCACTGCTGATTTCGAATGGTTGCTGGAACTAGAAGACGTGCTGTCCATCCATCCAGGCACTCTTAAAACGTCACCTCAAGCTCTCAAGTGGGAGAATCTCCCTGCATCTGAAGCGACTTGAGAGAACCTAGCTGTCATTCAAGATCAGTTCCCTCAGTCATCTAAACTGCCCCCAAACCTCACCGCTGATTTCGAATGGTTGCTGGAACCAGAAGACGTGCTGTCCATCTGTCCAGGCACTCATAAAGCACCACCTCAAGCACTCATCAAGTGGGAGAATCTCCCTGCATCTGAAGCGACTAGAGAGTACTTTGCTGTCATTCAAGATCAGTTCCCTCAGTCATCTAAACTGCCGCCGAACCTCACTGCTGATTTCGAATGGTTGCTGGAACCAGAAGACGTACTGTCCATCCGTCCAGGCACTCATAAGACGCCACCTCAAGCACTCATCAAGTGGGAGAGCTGGCAAAAGGTTGTTAAGAGAGTTATGTTAGAGTGTGGTTTTCTTTTGAGTACACTCGGGTAGTAAGAATAAAGTGTTTTGGGGTGAGTCTTTTTGGGTGTGAAGAGTTTTATTATCTTGTAATCACTGTGGGATAGAACCAGGCTCTCGAATTCCTGGGTATCAATAGAAGGCAATTCTGCCATTTCTTCATTAAATTCTCACTGTTCTTCTTTATTTCTTGCATTTGAGCTAATTTTGACAAGTAATTCCTATCAGAGATTTGTAGTGTTTAAGGAAAAACTAATTGATTTTTTTTTTATTATTATTTTCTTTTGTTCTGTATCTGTCCATTTTTTTATAACCTACAAAATGATGAAAATGTTAGTAGTGTAAATGAAAGCTCATTCATTTCATGTCCTAGGTCGGAGTCCTATAGTGTTACATATATTTGTTTGGAGCAGTTGTCTGTTATTGATTGCTACGGTTGGTAGTTTCACATTCTCTAATGTATTATTTGCCGAAGCACAGGAGTTTCATTGCCTGATACAAGACCTTGCTCGTGTGACTAATGAAATGAACTTTCAAAAGTCTGATACAAAGGTTAGTTATCTAGTTTCATTTTCATTATTTATTATTATAGAAAACTTTTTTGTAATTAGTAATTATAATACTTGACGTTTGTTTTATCATCTATTGGATATACATGATCTCATATAAAAAGTGAAAAGAAACTTGGAGCTTAGAAATGTATGTGAGCAAGTCTAACTAGAGATATACATGGTACTGACAATTACAGTACCACGCACTAGTGCATGTGAAGGTAGTTCATATGAAATGATTGTAGATATGCTGTCTTTATTATTATTATTATTATTATTATTATTTCTGTACTCTTTTTTCTATTATCCACTGCTGCTCAATTAATTACAAGGTCTTCCTCATTAGTACTTAGTGATCGGTACTGTGCTTTGAACTTGTAAGTGAGATGCATAACTAAATTTGTTTGCTACAGTTACTGTTTTTTAAACTTTCTAATGTCATAATTAGTTTTCTGATATTTTTCCATAGTTTCTGATTGTTTGAACTTATCTAAATGTTAGTATGACTCTATGCGGCTTATTAAAAGTCCTTGTTTCTTCTTTTTGTGCAGTCCCTGAGAAATCTGTTATTATTTCAATATCTTGTCAACATTCTTGAAGGTGATTTTGTTCCACGCAATAGTGCATATAATGAAGGTATTTCATATAATTGTCATTGTATGGTTTTATGGATTTAGCTCCACGTGTATGCTGTAAGTCACTGTTGTTTGCAGGACTTGTGAGCTGGACGCCTGTGAAAGAGTCTTTGCTTAATATGCTTTTGGTATGTCTCAAGAAAAGAATAATGAAGGGATTTACTCTTGTTGATGTGCTATTTTCAAAGTGATTTAGTGTATCATGGCTCTTATGTTTGAAGCTAATCTTCTGTTGTAGGGATCACGAAAAATAAACTACAAAAACTTGGTTAAGGATTGTTTAACTATTATGTGTCAATTGTACCAGAGTTCTGAAGTTTCTGAAGAAAAATCAGCTAAAAATTGTGACACAGCTGTGATACTTGCTTTACCTGAAGTCGGAAAGAATGCCTGCATTTCTATGCAGAAATTTCTCACAATTGTAAGTCTCCCATGAGGTGTCAATTAGTATATTGTTTGAGCCATTTTCATCTGGGGGGCTGATTTTTAGTTTTGCTTGATTTTTAGATTATGGAGCTAGATTCATCTAAGAAGAATGCTGATAAGGAAGGTTCTACTACAAGAGCTGATGGTATCAGGTAAATAGTAGCTCAATTTACAAATTTATTTCTTCATCTCTTTTATATAATACTCCTATAATAATGAAAAAATGAATTCCCCACTGAAATATGATGCAGGACTCCGATGGTAGAGCTAATTGTAGATGAGCTTACTTATAATAGGGATATTTTCCACCCTTTTCTTCAGGTAATCACCTCCACTTCCTGCAACTTGTTTTCTTTTTGTCCAAACTGTTTGTGCATAGTATAAATCAGTAAGGTGTTGAGACAGCTCTTTTGTCCAAGTTCAATTTTATGTGTTGTTGTTTTAACTTTCTTATGGTTACAATTGTGTGTGATGATATTTGATGGCCTTTCAATATTTTTCTTACTGGTTTAGGAACAATTAAGATTTTATCTTACTCTAAATAATGAATTTGCCGTGATTTGTTCCCCCTGTTTTATGGTTATTTGTATAATGAGTTTGTAGTAGTTATTTTTGTCTAGAAGATATATAATTTGCGAAGAATGTGGTTACCAGCAGCCAAACTTGGGATGTTTTGCAGGTATACGATGACCCTAAATGGAAGCTTGAACTTGTTGTGCTGTATCTTTGGAAATATGTGGGAAAGGTAAGTGAGTTCTTGGAGTGTAAAAAGAACAAAGTAGTTAACCATTGGTAAGACTTTCACATACATTGGCCAAGGACATTTCTTCTATGGTGATTGGCTAATTGCTGTTGTTTGTTAATGTCGTCCTATAGTGCTACTGTATTTGTTTTAATGATAAAGTAATGTTTTTACTCATTTGTGATATACTAATTTACCTTGTATCATTACTCTTGTAACCAAGTGAGGGTTTTCCTCCGCCACCAGTGAGGGTTTTCAGTATATTTTGGGTAGGGGCCAGTCTAAGACAATGGCCTCTGTCTCTTTTTTTTTTAAAAAAATTTACCTTGTATCATTCAATGTTGCAGCCTTCTGTCCGAACTCGTAGGTCAAATGGTTCTATAGGTGATACAACATTTGGTGGAGCATTGAAGTGCTTTTCAGATGTCGCCGGCACAAAAAGTGCTATTAAAAAAATAGGGACTGAAGTAATTCAGTTACTCTTAGTACATGGATTTCAGGTGATTGCTCTTGCTCTTTATGTATCTATATGTACCATTTAATATGTATGCAAAGCGATCCCTATACTCTATAGCATGCAATTGCTTTAGACCCCACAACTACTCTTTGTTGTACTCGTTAAAATTTTGTAGGATGACTGGGAAGATAAAGTACTACCCGTGTTGCTAAACACATCTGTGTTAAAAAAAACCGGAGTTATTGAGAAGATTATGTTATTTTAATTATAATTATACAGATCACTTTTTTTTTCAATGGAAAATTGGT
Source organism: Cannabis sativa (assembly GCF_029168945.1). Lineage (NCBI taxonomy): Eukaryota > Viridiplantae > Streptophyta > Magnoliopsida > Rosales > Cannabaceae > Cannabis > Cannabis sativa. The sequence continues at coordinate 23,470,101 of NC_083607.1, forward strand.
TTCTGCCGACTTTCCCTCTCCTGTTAAGCCCAGATGGTTACTTTAACATGTAAAAGTTTTGAACCAGAACCCTAATCATCTGATAAGCCATTCTAAATTTTCTAGTATTGTGATACACCCAGTTTTAGGTCCTTACCCAGAGTTAGTAATAGCATGGGTTTGTTCTGATTCCAATTTGATAGGCACTAATACAGATATATTTAAAGAATCTGCTGTAGAGCTCTTATTGTCATCCACTGACAAAATACAAGTTCTCCAAGTGATTCCAGTGACTTGGAAACACTTTTAAAAAGGTTTTACTCTGTACACAAAATAATCAGATGCCCTCCCAAAGGTTAGACTCACTTATAGTACCAGGCTAACATGAAGAACAACTCAGCAACTAGCAGTACAGCTCAGCCACTGAAGAATTAACAACTCTTCAACAACCACTGTAACTAACTTTTCTTGTGCCTGGAATATGTTTGGCTTATTTTCGGCAAAATAGGGCTACCCTTACATTTTACATGCATATCCCTCTCAGTTGCACTACTTTTTTACGTTGACCTTTTAAGATATTCGTCTGGTTTTTAATCTGTCAATGCAAAAATATTACGTGTTTTTCTTTTAATTTGTCGAATCACTTGTCAATTACAGGCTTATTTGTCTCTACCATGCGAAAATTTATATGAAAGCATCTCTGCTGCAAATGGAGAAAGGACAAACTACTTTCATATTGAAATATGTAAAAGCATAATATCTGCATTTAGAAATCTGAGGGCAGCAGACAAGTAAGTTACAGTTAGCTTGTTTTAATTTTGAATTATAAATAGATAATAATGTGATATTCACAAATGCCATACTACTGTATGCCATTTCCTTATTGTTAAACTGTGTTGTGCTTCCTTTACCTGAAAAAAATCTTCATGATACCTTATTCTCTGTTAAGTGCATACAACTAACAGTGTACAATTTATGGTCGCTATACTGATACAATTCTAAAGCTACGATGTCTGACTGTTTAAAGTGCAGGAGATGTAGTTCAATGGTTGTATTTCACTGTTAATTTTGATTGATATGTTTAAACCTTAAAACAGAAATGATAACTTTCTAGGAGAGGTGAGATGATAAGATTGGGAAATTAAGATCCTTTTAATTTGGGATTGAGTTTGAATAGATAGCTAAGGGCACTAAAGTCAAAGAAGAGAAGGGATCTTGGAATACTGATATGTTACTTTCACGCATGTAATGAAATTAGCAATTTTGAACTTAAAACGGCCATGTTTGAGTAGTATTGTATAGTGTCGCATACAATAATATTGCCCCCTTTATTAATTGTTTAGACAAACGAAAGCTTAGGTTAGATTTTAGTTCTATGCCGTTTCTTTTTAATTGTTTAGCACATTTCATGGTGCAGACACATGGAGATTACATCGTTTGGAAAAGAAGCGCTATTCACAGCAGCTACCATTATTTCAATGAAGTCATAGGAGTCTGGAAGCTTGTACTGCTTGCTATATTACTAAATTTGAAGGATGCATTTTGTACTGCGAAGATTTTGTTTAAATGAAGATTTTAAGCTAAGTTGTAATTACCTAGTACATGTACTTAACTAACAGTCTCCCTTCAGAGACACTCTTCATTATGCATTTTGTACTGCGAAGATTTTGTTTAAATGAAGATTTTAAGCTAAGTTGTAATTACCTAGTACATGTACTTAACTAACAGTCTCCCTTCAGAGACACTCTTCATTATGCATTTGATTTCATTGTTGCATAATCCCATTAGAAAACATCTTTTAAAAAAAAAAATTACATAACTTATTTATCAAATCTTTGATGAGAGAGTTAGGTTTAAACTGGTAAAATACCCTTCAGAAAAAAAAATATTATTGTGAATATTTTATTGTCTTATAATATATTATTTGTCGCCGATTCCAGAGATTGATAATCTCATCAAGTAATATGTGAGGGCTCTACCTATTGGGGTACCTCCTATGGTTTCTGGTCACTTGCCAGGCCAAGCTCACTCTTCTGCTAGAGGTAATGCCCAAAGCACAAGATCAGGCTAGAAGAGGTTCCCTTCTAGTTCACGAAAGGGTCAACACCATTTTTAGAGGATGACCAGAACAAATACGTGCAAGCCCTAAACCACAAAGATGAGATGAGAACATTTGGTTGAATTTGGCACAAATGCCCCACCTCACAAGCCTTCACGGATGAGAATGCTCAGATGATACATTTCTCACACCATGATCTTTTGGTAATAGAAACTCAAATAGCTATCAAGGTTGCAAGGATTTTGGTAAACAATGATAGCTTTGCAAACATCTTGTTCAATAAAAGCCTTTGACAAGGTCGGGTCGGTGGTTAGCAAATTTCTTTCCTGCACTTTCACACTATTTGGCTTCTCTGGAGATATCTATATCCCACCGGGAAAGATTAAGCTTTTGGTAATGTTGGGAGATTCTTCGACAACCTTTAAATACTACTTTCATAGTAGTGGATTGTCTGATGACCTACAATGTCATATTTTAAAGGTTAGTTTTTGTGGAGTTTGGAGTGGTCACATCCATAAGACACTTGTGAATTGTAATGTGTAAGTATACACAATCGTTAAACAAGGAATAAAGTGAAAAATTAAGTATCTTATTGTCATATTTTAAAGCTAATTGTCAAACAAGTATCGTCTCTACAAGGATTGAAAATTAGAAATTAATTTATAAAAATAATTACTAATAAAGTGATTTCAATAAAAATAAGTTACAACTAAAATAAAGTGATGAGAATATATAAAATTTATAAAACAAAAACTAAGAGAGCAAAAGCAAAACAAGCTAAAATTATTAAATTGTCTTAAAATAGAAATTTAATACAATGGTGCAAAAAAATGTTGTAGCAAACCGATTTTGGTTTTGGTAAAAAAAATTGATAGAATGGTGCAAAACGTTGTCAACTAAGAATTCCAAACAAGTTCATAAGCTTTTTCCAAAGTCTTATGGTTTTGGTTCTTTAATTAATTTAAAATATTTGTGCGAAATTTAACTTTGATACATAGGAATTAACTTCTGTAATTTCAGGTATAAGATCACACTTCTAAGTTCAATGTCAACTTAGTCATACCCCAGTTTGAAAGCATTGCCACCAATCTTTATTGATAATGAGAATTAAAGATATCAATCTCAAGAGCTACAAGGAATAATCACAGTAAGTCATCTATGGTGTAATCTTTCAACACTCATTAACTCACCAACCCGAGCCAACATAATCGACAATGTTGCTCAATACAATTTCCCAATCCCAACTCTCTCTCCCTCTCAAATTTCTCTCTCAATTTCTCACTCTAACTTTTCTCTCTACTGTGTTGTGTCTCTCTGATATTCCCCTTATTCTTCTTTCTATTCCCTTTGTGAAATGAGATGAGTAGTCCTCCTTATATAGACAAAAGGACCCAATATGCAAGTTGTCCTTTTTGACAGTTAAGTTAGTTAAAGACTAACTAACTAACCGAATGAAAGTTGGGGGTTTAAGGAATAATACCACAAATTCCACCTTATTTCTTCAAGAAAGCTAAGCATATCTGTCCAATGGAGGTGGTAGTGCTTTCATGTGTAGCTACTAAGAAACTAAGGTTGAGTAAGTCCAAGCTATGCTTGAACTTACTAATGTTGAGTTTTGTGCCCTAAATAAAATCCCTTTTAATATAATCAGATTTACTAATTAATAAAAGATAAGAAATTATTCTATGTTGCATGGTTCACATGATTTATTTTATTATTATGTTTAATGTATAAATTCTATTAACTGCAGAACATATATAAATATATATTTGTTCATAATTATAGTGTCGTCTATCAGTGGAATATAATCATGATTATATGTTCAAAAGTTTAATTCCCATGATTTGTCAGTTCAGTGGATTTAGACTGACATGATACTCGGCATTAAGGTATACTTACACCCTGGATAAGTGTTATGTCCTTTCCAGTAGGGCTGAGCATAAAATCCAGAAAACCGAAAAATCGGTTCAAACCAACCTACCGAACACTCTTGGAACCGAAATCGACGGAACCGAAAATAAAAAAAGTTGTTAACGATTAAAACTGCCATTGAACGGTCGGTTTTTTTTTTTGTAATAAACCGACCGAAAAAACTAAAACTGACTGTGATACATATATACTAATTTATTAAGTTATGTTTTGCTTTATGTAGTATAAATACTAATAATATATTATTATTTTATTAATATTAAAGTTAAAAGAATAAGATAATTAATTTTTGAACAATTAATTTGTATGTTTGTAGTTGTAAAATGTAGAATAATAAATTTATAGAATAAATTGCATCATTTTTTTTTTTAAAAAAAAGTTCAGTTTGGGCAGTTTAAACTGACCAAACCGAGGTTCAAAACGGTCGGTTTAAAGATAGGTTCTGTATTGGTCGGTCGGTTTTTGGATTGTACCAAGCCAGATCGAAAACTAAATTCTGGATTTTTATATAGAAAAAACCCACCTAACCGACCGATGCTCAGCCCTACTATCCAAGACATTGGCAAAGTATACCAGTATCGGATGTATGAAGTATACATTGGAAGGGACCGATATTGATCTTGGATAAGATATCATAAACTTAATGTTATATCTTTCTAAGTCAATATCAGTGGTTGATCTTAGGTCTATAGATTTTAATCCTGATATGGTTAGATTCAGCTTAATTGTATTATTTATGCTTTTCAAGTTGTTCGTGGAAGCTAACTTATGGTTCTGGCGGATATTTACATCTTGGGAACATGGTAGTTCAATTGAGTGGGAGCGCTGATCATAGATATAGAATCTATATCTTCTATAAGTATTTAGAAGTCAAACGATAATTTCCTTCGAGCTTGGCTGAATAGAGATAAATGATTGATTACACTGGGCTCACATGCTCAATGGAACACATCTTTATGGCAAACGAACACCGGGTGCCGTTTAAGAAGACGCCTCCAATGAGAAAAGATAGGTCCAAGAGAGATCCCAATAAGTTCTACAAATTTCACAAGGATATAGGGCACACCACTGAAGAGTGTACCCACCTCAGAATGGATATTGAGGACCTAATCCATAGGGGGTACTTAGGGGGCTACCAGACAGATGAAAGACGCCCTGAGGAGAGAGGGAGGGAGGAGCAAAGACAAGAACACCCCGCCAAGGCCCTTGAGGTGAAAAGAGATGTCAGAACTATCTGCAAAGGACTTGGAATAGTAGGAGACACTTAGAAGGGAAGAGACAGGTATGCCAGAGAGGCCAAACAACAACCTATGGTGATGAACCTGGAACAAAGACTGCCCGAGAATTCGAAAAAGGAGAGGTACTCTATAACATTCACTGAAGAAGATGCACGAGGAGTTCACTTTCCCCACAACAACCCACTCGTGTTGGCTGTCCAACTACCTAACGCTAGGGTCCATTGAGTACTCGTAGTCAACGGAAGTTCGATTGACCTACTCTATCAGAGTGCCCTAGAACAAATGGGGTTGGGCATGAAGGATTTGAAGCCATGCACAACACCCATATATGGGTTCATATGGGACTCAGTCTATCCCCTAAGAATGATTGAGCTTCCCCTCACCACGGGAGAGCGACCTAAACAGGTGACTGTGATGGCCACGTTCATTGTGGTGGAAAGTCTGACAGCTTTCAATGCGGTGCTTGGGAGACCCTCGCTCTACCGCTTGAAGGCAAATGTGTCCATTTATCACCTAGCCATGAAGTTCCAAAATCCCAGGGGAGTCACGACTGCAAGGGGGAGTAGAAAGAGGCGAGAGAGTGCTACAACACTTCCCTTAGAATGGCCACGAAACCCCGCGAGTCAATGGCTATGGTTGTTTGTGACAAGGAGGCACACTAGCAAAGAACCTGGGTAGACTTGGAGCCACAGGTGAGGGAGGAGGAGGTTCATGCTGAACCCAACAAAGAAACTGAAGAAGTGTTGATATCCGAGCATCCGTTGAAAGTGCTTAAGATTGGGAAAGGACTTTACGAGGACCTCAAATGCGAGCTAAAGCAATACCTTGTGGGGATGGCAGATGTCTTCGCTTGGAAACATGAAAATATAGTGGGGATAAGTCCCACAATGATGTCTCACCACCTAAACATAGACCCGTTGGCCCGACTAGTAAGACAGAAGAGGCGGGCCCTTGACTCGGTGCGATATGTGGCGTTAAAAGAGGAAGTGGACAAACTCGACATGCACCGCTCCATACAAGAAGCCTTCTACCCAGTGTGGGTGTCAAACCTCGTCCTGGTCCCCAAGCCAAATGGGAAGTGGAGGGTTTGTGTCGACTTCACTAACTTGAATAAAGCATGCCCAAAAGATAGCTTCCCACTCGCCCGCATAGATCAGACGGTGGATGCAACGGCCGGAAACAAAGTGTTATGCTTCATGGATGCATACTCAAGCTATAATTAGATCCCCATGAACCCAGTAGATGAGGAACACACATTTTTCATAACGGATAAGGGACTCTATTGCTATCGAGTCATGCCTTTTGGTCTCAAGAATGTCAAGGCCACATATCACAGATTTGTCAACAAAATCTTTGCCAACCAGATTGGGCGCAATATGGAAGTATATGTGGACGACATGTTGGTGAAGTCAAAATAGACGGGTACTTGATTAAAGACCTGGATGAAACATTCACACCTTGAAGAAGTATCAAATGAAGCTCAATCTCGTCAAGTGTGTCTTTGGGGTCTCGTCGGGAAAGTCCTTAGGCTTCATGGTCAATGAAAGGGGAATAGAGGCCAACCTGCAAAAGATATAGGCCCTAATAGACATGGAATCACCAAAGAACCGTAAGGAAGTGCAATTTTTGACAGGGAGGGTAGCAGCACTCAATCAGTTTATCATAAGGTCAACTGACAAGTGTTTACCGTTCTTTGATACACTTAGAGGAAACAAGCAGTTCACCTGTGGAGAGGAATGTGAAGAAGCTTTATAAAAGCTCAAAGAACACCTGGGAAAGCCACTGCTGCTAGCAAAACCAGAGAAAGAGAATTGTTGTTCCTTTACTTGGGTGTCTCAAAACACGCCGTCAGCGTGGCCCTGGCAAGAGGGGAGGGGAAACAACATCAACCAGTGTACTACGTCAATAAAAGCTTGGTGGACGCTGAGACCCGCTACCTGGAGATGGAGAAGTTGGCTTACACACTAGTGATGGCTTCAAGGAAACTAAAGCCATACTTTCATGCCCACTCAATTGTCATGCTGACCAACTATCCCTTGTGCCAAGTTTTGCACAAGCCAGAGACCTCAAGATGCCTCCTAAAATTGACGATTGAACTAAGTCAATTTGACATTTCCGATGTACCGCGGACAACCATCAATGGGCAAGTGCTTGCTGACTTTATAGCTGAATTCACCTACCAGCCTGATGAGTTGGAACACGGGGAAGCGGTAGAGAAGGATGCCTAGGATGAAATTGTTGGGTTTTATGCCCTAAATAAAACTCATTTCATATAATCAGATTTACTTATTAATAAAGATCAGAAATAACATTTTATGTTGCATGGTTCACATGATTTATTTCATGATTATATGTATATAATGTATGAATTCTTTTTAAGTCCAGAACATATGAGTTTATTAAAGATTATAGTGTTGTCAACACAGTGGAATATAATCTTTATTATATGTTCAAAATTTTATTCCCTAATTTGTCAGAACACTGGATTTAGACTGACATGGTATAATCAGCGATAGGTATTCTTACACCTTGGAAAAGTGTTATGTTCTTTCCAGGACATTGGCAAAGTTTACCAGTATCGGATGTATGGAGTATACATCGGAAGGGACCGATATTGAACTTTGATTAGATATATTAAAACTTACCGTAATATCTATTCAATTCAATATCACTTGTTGATCCTAGATCAAATGATCTCAATCCTGATATGGTTAGGCTCAATCTCAAGAGTGTTATTCGTGTTCTTTGATTTGTTAAGTTAAGCCTACTTTTGGGTCAGGGTGATACTTACATTTTGGGAACACGGTAGTGCAATTGAGTGGGAGCGCTAACATAAATATGGAATCTATAGCTTCTATTTGGCAAATAGAAGTAAAGGATGATTTCCTTCGAGCTTAACCAAACGAAGATAAATGGTGGAGATCTCATTTCACTTAGCTGAAATATCATTTATACAGCGTTAAGTGTTTTAAGGATAAAATACATTGAAGGTGTAGCGGTAACAGTAGTGCCTTTTTAATGTAGATCATCTATATAGAGGATCATTGATCACATTAGGGTTATAACAATGGATAACTAATGACGTGTCTATATCGTGGAACATATAGAGCGTTCTATATGACTGAGAGTGCAATTCCAAGTTCTAAGTGTGGATTCAATGAGGAATTAATAAGTTAGGGAATTTACTTGGTAAATTCAGTTCGACTTATTGGAAGCTCGGTTATATAGACTCATGGTCCCCATACTAGTTGAGACCATACTGCTTGTAAGACTCAGTTAATTGATTTTAATTAATCAATTATAATTCTAAAAGTTAGACTATGTCTACTTTATGAATTCTCACAGTTTAAGGATGAAATCGTAAAGAAAAGGGTTTCTAGGTTTAATTATTAATTAAGAGACTTTGTATGTCTAATTAATAATTATTTTAAATGACAATATTATTTAATAATCTATTTTAGTTATTAAATAATTAGTTTTGGCATTTAAATGATTAGAATTGGAAAAATGACATTTTTGGAGAAATAGAAATAAAATTGAGGAAACTTCAAAATCCAAGTGAGGCCCATTTCACCCTATGGCCGGCCACATGGTTTTGATTTTCCCAATTATTATTTTCAATTTTAATTGCCATGTAATTGCTAATCAAAGCCTAGCAATAATAGGAAAGTGGTGGATCACACTAAATAAGGCAGTTAATCAATTACATAGTAAAAGAGGAAACTGTTTATTTGGAAAGTTGTGCTCTCCCTTGTCCCTATATAAAGCAACCTTGTTCTCTTCTCTTGTATGATGCATAAGACCACGAAATTCAAGAGATAAAAAGAGAGAAAATTTCAAAATCCTTGTGAGATGAGTAGTGCCCACACACATCAAGTGGTACCTCAATCATAGTATGTAAGACTATGGAATTTCTGCATCAAAGAAGGAGAAAAGAAGATCCAGGTTCAGATCTTGGTGATGCTCTGCTACAGAAAGGAATCAAGGGCTAGAGATCTGAACGGAAGGAGTCATATTATTCCGCTGCACCCACTGTAAGGTTTTCTAACTTTATATGTGTTTATTTTCATTGTTTTAGAATTCATATTAGGTTGTTAATCCAACATACTTGTTAGTAAATCTAGATCCTGGTAAAATAATTTCTAACAACTGGCACTAGAGCCATGGTAATGATTTACTTTCATGTAATATGAATTAAAACGATGATTTGCATGTTTCTGTGTTGATTTGGATGGTTTCATGTTGGTTTATGTGTTGTTTGATGAATGTTGATGTTGTACGAAATTTTTCCATGAAATATATTTTTTCAATTTTTGAAAATATTTTATTTGGATTCCATGTGAAAAATTAAGCAATTTTGTTTTTTACAAAACTCGATTCCGATAAAAATTGAGAAAGTTATGAATTTTGGAAGATTGGAAATCATGGTTGCTGCATGCAGCCTATCCTGACAGTTCCCGACAAATTGCGAATTTTTGAGGTTTTTTCCCCAAAAATCCAATTTTTTCATGGGATTGTTTCCCAAAATTTATTTTTCCAATTTTAAATATTTCTAAATTGAAATATTTCTAATTTTAAATATTTTCAATTTGAATTTGTTTCAATTTTAAATATTTCTATTTTGGAATGTTTCCAATTTTAAATAATTCCTATTATGATCAGATTTAAAAATTTGTTAACTTCTTTAATATTTATTTGTTATTTAATTATAAGATTGTATATTTTGATATTTAAGATATTTTAAATTAAAAGATAACTTTGTCTTTTTATTTAAAATGTTATATATTAAAATTATCTTATATGACAAATTAAATAATTAATAAATTTGAAATTAACATAGATATTTTTATAGATATACTTACCATAATGTTTTTCAAATTCAAAATTTTTTTATTTTGTTAAATATTTAATTATTTATAAATTATAAGTTTATAAATGATATTTTTTCTATATACAGTAGAACCTCTATCTAAGAATACACTTGGGACCAAGTAAATTATATTCTAATTGAGAGGTTATAACTAAATAGAGTTACACTAGAAAAAAAAAATTAAAAAACTAAAAAATATCAATGTTACAATAATAACAATAAACAATCATTAATACTATATCATAATAGAAATATTGTAAAGTAAATATAATTTCATATATGTATTATAATTTAAAATAAAATTATTAATTTTACATAAATAAATTTATAAAATACATGTATATATTTTATTAAGATGTAATTATTCTTATATAGAGGTATACTTTGTTAATACGGGACTTAAAAAATGTATAACTAATTACAATTTAGAGGTTATTCTTATTTATAACTGGCACAAATCGGGACTTGATTTTTTTATAACAAATTAGAGGTTATTCTTGAATAGAGTATTCTTAAATAGAGGTTCTACTATAGATATATATATATATATATATATATCATTTTTTTCCTTATTAGAAATTTATAAATCATATCTTAAATATTTAAATAACATAAATATTTTTATAGAGATTTGAATATTGCTTAATTTGAGATATTTTGACATATAATTATGGTAATTATTATTCATTTATTATTTTATTCCTAAAATAATAATTATCTAACCAAATCTATTTTAAAATTGGTTTATTTTATTAAATTATAAGATCTGAAAGTGATATTGAAGATTCTTTCCTTTCAAATCATTGATCTTATTAGATATTTAATTTAATTTGATTCAAATAAACCTAGATATTTTAAAATTAGTTTCTTTTATTTGGTTAGTTTAAGAATAATAATTTAATTATATTAATATCTTAATTCACATCTGTTACATGGACAATGTTTGTTTATTTATATTGTTTATTTAAAAACTTTTTAACAAACCTATTATTTATCTGATCTAAATTGCTATGATTAACTTGTTGACAGATCCTATGATCTGATTTTAATCATAGTCCAATTGACGATAGATCTTATATATAATTTGTAATACGTAAATTTTGTACTTCTTTCATCTGTGTAAACCTAGGAACATGATAGGGCTCATCCAAATCATTTGACCTGTGTGAGCCTATATGTTTGCTTTTGGGCTTAGATGCATATAGGAAGCCCATTTAAGTTTTTACTAAGTAAATGGACTAGGTTGCTAAAATAAATTTTGACATAAGGAAATTTATTTAGGTCCAATTAGATTTGGGCCTATTCAATGAATAACAATTGTTTATTTTAAGGTTAAATTCCTCTCTTTTGGGCCTTGTGTGAGAGTTGGGGGCCATAGAAGTGGGTACGACATACTGAACCCAGCTCCCCCTCACATGAACTACCCCAATTGTGAAGGCCCATTTGTCTTATTTAAATAATTGTATTAGGTTAATTATATTAGTCTAACCTAATTAAAATTGAATTAGCAACATAATTAACTTTTAAAATATATGAAATTTATTTTTCATGTAATATTTTAAAGTTAATTTTAGAAAAACACTTAGTTAATGATATATATTCTAGATAGTTATTTCTATACTAATTATTATTTCTAATATTAAATAGGAGAATATCATAGATTGTGAAATTAATTGTTTCCTAATTAATTTTGGTACAATCTATGTTTAGAATATTTTCCTAGTATTAAACTAGAATTAATAATTAAGTTTCCTTTATACTTAATTATTTATTTCTTGAATTTAATACATTTAATTAAATTGAAAATTTCAATATCTAAGTTGATTTTCATCATGATACTTTAATATTGTTATTTTCATGTTATTTAATTAAAGTTGAAAAATTATTTTAAGTTTGGAATCTTATTTCAGAATAACTTAAGTTTGAATCATTTTCAAAATATATTTTATTTTATTTTATTAATCATTTCCCAAAATTTCGAAATTGCATTTCTTTAATGTAGAAATTTCGAATTTTATTTGAAAAATAGATTAAAGTTGAAAATTATTTATTTAATTTTGGACCAACTTAAATCAGTGACTTTTTCATTTAATGATTAATTAAAATAAATGAACTAAAATATATTATAATTAGAAATTGGATTAATTAGTCTATGAAAGTCTAGATAGATATTATCTGTTTTGCTTGAAGTATTTTTCTAGTGTCTTTAATTAAATAGAAAATTAATATTTAAGTTGATTTTTAATCATGATACTTAAATATTTGAAATTTTTCTTAGATATTTAATTAAATAGGGAAATTATATTTTTTGTTAAAAATTAATTTTTATTAATTTTGGGCCAACATAAAATTAGAGTAATTTTTCAGGATTTATTTTATTTTATTTTAAAGCATTTTCGAAATGCAATATATATTTATAGAAAATTAAATTTGAAGTTATGAATTAATTTAAATTAATTTTGAAACAACTTAAATTGAAAAATTTTCTAAATATTTATGAAAATTATTACTAAGATGGAAATAATTCACGTTATTTATCCATCTAAGTATAATTTATAAATATTAAATTAAAATTTATATTTGGAATTTTTCATTCTAAATTGGAAATTTTAATTAAATAAATATATATTTAAAATAAATTGATTAAAATAAATATTAGGAGAAAATACAACCTTCATTAAAATAATGAGCTTTATTATTATAAGCATATTCGATCTCCATTGTTGGTTTTACATAGCTATTGTTTTAGTGAGTAATCCTCCCTAATGGAAGAACGTTCATTAGCAAGTTAGCACCGTTTAATCTCGAAAGATAAGTAATCTTGTTGTTAGCCCAAGATATGTTTCCAAGAGGGGGGTGAATTGGAAATTTAAACTAATTTCGGAAAATTAAAACTTTTAACACAAAATTATGCAATTAGTCAATTAATCAAGTAAAAGCAAGTAGTATGGCAAGCAATATATTAAGACAAATAATTAAACTTGTAAAGTAAAGAGTTTAAGGATTAGAAAATGCAAACTCTCGATTTTTACAAGGTTCGGTAGAACTATGCCACCTACGTCCTTGGTCTTCAAAGCTATGGACCTAGCTTTGAGTTCCAATATCGAGCCAAGTTAACGGGCTTGACTAACCCTTACAACCGGAAAATTTTCACCAAGGTATTTCCAAACCTCTTACAATAGTTTCGCACCCCCGAGGACTATTAACCTCTTTCTCGGATTGTTGAAGTGCCAATCTCACTATTACCGGGTTGTTTACAAAACCGGTGCCAACCTCACCTCAATCACAATATGGAAATGTGTTTGATATACAAGCTAAAATCACTCTAGAAATATGATGATACAATGGAAACCTAAAGTGAAAAGCAAGCACACTTAAGATGAATAAAATCAAATTTTGGCTCAAAGTGTGTGAAAAGTGTTGGTTTGGATTTCAAACTTAGAAGCTCCTTAATCTCACTTAGATAGGTTAGATATATGTAATAAATGCTCAACCAACTTGTTTTTTGAAAGAAAAATCGAGTTTATATAGTGTTTGAAAGAAAACTAGCCGTTTATAGCCGTTAGCACGTTTCCCGAGGTGAGGTCAGCCGTGAACCGGAAGTCCGGATGGGAACCGGAATTCCGGATTGATTACAACCGGAATTTCGATTGCCAACCGGAATTCCGGATGGCTGACCAGAGGCAAAAGTGCCATTTTTCGGGACTTAAACGCGCATAACTTCTTACTCGATTATCCGATTTCAGAAATTCCAACTTTGTTCTCTTAGTTAAACAAAATGTGATTTAGAAATTCAATCAAAAAAAATTTTGAACTATCGTGTGAGAAAACTTGTTGCACAAGTTAGTGAATGGGCCAAAATTCAAATTTATAAAAACTTAGTGTGCTATGCAAATCACTTTAACAAGACTAAAGTAAATTTATACCATTTGATTTTGAGTAGTCTTGATGTAGATGAGCCTCCTAGCTTGATTTGCATGTTTTTGATCCCATGTTGACTTTTCCCGAGAGTTGACCTTGACTTTGACTTTGACTTTGACTTTCGGGTTGACTTTTTGACTTTGGGCTTTTGAAGACCTCTTTTGAATAGGGTCTTGAGTTGTTGATCCCTTGATGAATCTTTTGCTCTTGATATGCTTGTTGAATCCATTTAGTGTTGCTTTCAAAAGTTTGGTAAAAATACCAAAATATTTATTTTCTCTTTTAAATTTGCTACAAAATCAATAAATCATTAGTAACAAATAATAATCAAATATTTGTTAATCATCAAAACAAGCAGATCGAAAAGTTTGAGTTAACAATCTCCCCCTTTTTGATGATATCAAATATTTGATTATTTTGAAAGGGAAAGAAAAATTTAAGCAAAGTAAATTGGAGTAGCTCCCCCTTAATGTGTGCAAGAAAAAAAATTTACCTTTTAATTTTACCTTGCATGAATTTGTAAACTCCCCCTCAATTTTTACTTATGATAAATGAATTAGATACCAAAAAAATATTTGAGGTGATGCCAAAAATTAATCAATAGTTGTTCTCCCCCTTTTGATTCATCAAAAAGGGTGGCAAGGAATTCACAAAATATAAAAGAAAAGAGAAAAGAAAAAAAATAATAAAAATAAAAACAAAGCAACAATCCAATGCATTAAAAAAAAAAACATAATATCTAAAATAACATTCAACACAACAAAAAAAATAAAACAAAGAAAGAGACCAACTAACACAAAGTCAAGAGGCATGAAGCCTTTGCACACAACCAAAAAAAAAATAAATAAAAATAAAAAGATACTAAATATGCCAAAAAAAAAATTATGCAAGAACTAGTTTGGTGGGGGGCCAAAGCGATCCATGTATGCCCTCCATTGTGCCATCTCCTCTTGCACATTTGCAAACCCATAAACCATGTCACTCCTCATGGTGTTGATGTCATTGTTGAGGTTGGTGAGTTGTGAGTTGAGATCATTCCTCAAGGTTTGAAATTGGTTGTCAACCGAAGTGTGAAGACGAGTAAAAGCTTCCTCAAGGTTGAATTGGGGAAAGTTAGGCATGGGAGGAGCTTGAGGAGGCATCTCTTCTTCTTCTTCTTCTTCTTCACTTTCACTTGCGGGAAAATTAATTTCTTCATCATCACT
Organism: Cannabis sativa; assembly: GCF_029168945.1. Classification (NCBI taxonomy): domain Eukaryota; kingdom Viridiplantae; phylum Streptophyta; class Magnoliopsida; order Rosales; family Cannabaceae; genus Cannabis; species Cannabis sativa. Next base: position 23,485,302 of record NC_083607.1, read on the forward strand.
CTCCAAATCAATTTGCATTCTTTGCCCTCTCTTTGGTGTGAACACCCATTCATTGTTAAGGAATTTGTAACCCATAGCCTTGAAAGTTTTGGATCCTAGAATGTCACTAGAGGTAGGATCATTTTTCTTTTCATGTAGGGTAGGAATTCCTAAGAGAGGAAAAAGGTAGCTAAGAAGAAAACCAAAAGGAAGTGCCTTAATCATATTAGGCTTGTCCACATCAATTATGAATTTTAAAATAAGATAGCCTAGGTTGATGGGTGTAGTTTTGGCTATGATGAGATGCATGAGTAATTGATCAATGGAATTGATCTCATCTTGGTGTCCACTTCTAGAAGCAAGATTTGCAACAATGAATTTGTGGAGAATTTTAGCCTCTAAAGTGAGTTGGTGTCTTTTTGGTCTCATAATAAAAGGGCCATCACCACAAATATTCCTAGAACACTCATCAAAGTTAAAAATGGCATCATTTTTGAGAGAAAGTTTGGGTTCAAGTAATATGCCACTATTTGGTGCTCCTAACATGTCATTGAGAGATGCTACATTGAGTTCAAAAGCTACTCCTCTAAGGGTTCCTATAACACCTAAAGGTTCTAAGGTAGGTTTAATGCAAGCATAAAAACCTTGGACTAGTCTAGGATACAATGGAGTATTAATCAAGGCTAGGGAGATCACAAATTTTACCTTTGAGAATCTTCCTAGAAGAGAAATCATTGACAAACTTGTTGTGATCCTCATCATTGAAGAATAGAGTGGGCTCTTGCCTTGCTTTTGCCCTTATTTCCCTTTGTTGAATTGCACTAGCCATTCTCTTGGGAGCTCTTGAGGAAGGATGAGATGAGGAAGCCATTGAAGAACACACCCCTCTTTTTTTTTTTTTTTTTTTTTTAATTATTGGAAGATGAAAGTGAGGTTTTGAAAGAGAGAATTTGAGAGAAAAGGGAGGAGTGGCTGCTGTATTAGGGTTGAAAATCTGAATGGGGAATGAAAAAATTCGGTGGTAGGGTTTTAAAAAGGAAAAATCGCATCAAAAAGACGAAATAACCCTTATTTTCTGGTCCTGCGCCATCCGGAATTCCGGATGGTACAACCAGAATTCCGGTTGGTGCAGCAGACCAGAAAATTCCCCCTAAAAACATCCTAAAAATTCCAATTTTGACCCAAATGACCCCAAACCAATTCTAATACCTTTAATAGGATAAAAAAAAATTGCTCAAACAAGAAAAACTAAAAAATAATGAAAAATGACGATTTACGGTAAGTTTTTCGAAAATTGCCAAGAAAACTAGAACCGTACCGAAAATGAGTTTTATGCAACGAAATTGAAAAATTCTTTTTCCAGCAGTTTTATGAAGTGAAATGTGAGGTGTACAAACTTACGGAATCGAAAAATGTTGAAAAATGAGAAAGTTTGGCGAAAAACACTCTTTTAGGCCTAAAAATCTATAAATTCAACAAGTGAGGTACCAAAAATTTGTTTCATGCAAATTTCAATCAAGATAAACCTGTAGGCATACTAAATACATTCAATTTCACATATTCAAGCATATAGACACATAAGAAAATCAAATATGAAAAAATTCACATGTTCACTTGTTTAAAAACAAGTCCAAAGTTCACCAAAAATCCACATTTTGACCTATAATTTTGAGTTTTTCAACAAGTATAGTTCATATAGGTCAAGTATCAATAAACTTTCTCATCTATGCATATAAATCTCATTAATGTCATATTTGGAATAATTATGCATAAATAAGTAAGTAAATTTTTTTTTTTTCATAGCTAACAAACCTTATATTTCATTTAAGTTGGTCATTCCTAGCTCTCTTCTAATGAAACTAAATCTCTCATCACTAAGAGGCTTGGTGAATATATCCGCTAATTGGAATTCGGTGCTTACAAAGTCTAGCATAATATCACCTCTTTGGATATGATCTCTAAGGAAGTGGTGCCTTATGTCAATATGCTTGGCTCTAGAATGCAATATTGGATTCTTAGAGAGGTTAATGGCACTAGTGTTATCACATTTTATGGGTGTACACTCAAAATCAATATCAAAATCCTTAAGAGTTTGTTTCATCCAAAGTATTTGTGCACAACAACTACCCGCGGCTATATATTCGGCTTCGGTTGTGGATAGAGCTACCGAGTTTTGTTTCTTGCTAAACCATGACACTAAGGAATTTCCTAGAAAGTGACAAGTTCCACTAGTACTTTTTCTATCCGTGTTACAACCGGCAAAGTCGGCATCCGAGTAGCTAACTATTTCAAAGTTTGAGTTCTTGGGGTACCAAAGTCCTAGATTCATTGTGCCTATCAAGTATCTAAATATTCTCTTAACGGCACTTAAGTGGGATTCTTTAGGACAAGATTGGTACCTAGCACAAAGACCAACACTAAACAAAATATCCGGTCTACTAGCGGTTAAATATAATAAAGAGCCAATCATACCTCGATACTTGGTGATTTCCACATTCTTACCGCTTTCATCTTTGTCCATCTTTATGGATGTGCTCATGGGTGTATTCATGGACTTTGCATTTGCCAAGTCAAACTTTTGAAGAAGATCCTTGATGTACTTAGTTTGACCTATGAATATGCCATCCTTTTGTTGCTTGATTTGAAGTCCAAGAAAAAAGTTGAGTTCTCCCATCATGCTCATCTCAAACTCACTATGCATACACTTAGAAAATTCTTCACAAAGAGCATCATTAGTAGCGCCAAAGATAATATCATCAACATAAATTTGTACTATAATAATGTCTTTAGATTTTCTTTTTATAAAAAGTGTATTATCCGCTTTACCCATTGAAAAACCATTTGAAATAAGAAAAGTGCTTAATCTTTCATACCAAGCTCTAGGAGCTTGCTTTAAACCATATAAAGCCTTTTTCAATTTGTAAACATGGTTAGGGTATTTATGATTTTGAAAACCGGGTGGTTGAGAGACATAAACCTCTTCCATAATGTACCCATTTAAGAATGCGCTTTTTACATCCATTTGGTACAAGATAAAATTCTTGCGGCATGCAAAAGCTAACAACATTCTAATGGACTCAAGTCTTGCTACCGGGGCATAGGTTTCCTCATAATCAATTCCTTCTTCTTGATTGTAACCTTGGGCCACTAATCTAGCCTTGTTACGCACAATGACCCCATGCTCATCTACCTTATTTCTATAGACCCATTTTGTTCCAATCACCGATTGATGTGACGGTCTTGGAGCTAACTCCCAAACATTATTTCTTATAAATTGATTTATTTCTTCTTGCATAGCTAGAAGCCAAAATTCATCAACTTCGGCCTCTTTAAAATTCTTTGGTTCAATTTGAGAAATAAAAGCAATGAAATTACACAAGTTTCTAAGGGAGTTTCTAGTAGTGACACCTTGAGAAGGATCACCTAGAATTTGGTCTATAGGATGAGCACTTTTGAATTTCCACTCATGTGGAAGGTTAGAGTTCATACCTTGGCTTTCATTTACCTTTTCCACGGGTGGTTCCTCTTTGGGAGTTTGTGAAGGAGCATTGGAAGTCTCTCCAATTTCGAGATTTTGAACCTCATCTCCCAAACCTACAACATCATCATCTAAACTTTTGCTTGTAGGCGGGTTAGTCTCATCAAAAGCAACATGAATAGATTCTTCAACAACATTAGTTCTTTTGTTATAAATTCTATAAGCTTTACTATGTGTTGAATACCCTATAAAAATTCCAACATCAGATTTCGCATCAAATTTTCCAAGGTTGTCCTTGGTGTTTAAAATGTAACATTTGCATCCAAAAACTTTAAAATAGCCAATGTTGGGTTTTCTTCCTTTCCAAAGCTCATAAGGGGTTTTATTCATGTTGGGCCTAATGAAAACACGATTCAAAATATAACAAGAAGTATTGACGGCCTCGGCCCAAAAATATTTTGGTAATGAAATTTCATTTAGCATTGACCTAGCCATTTCTTGAATTGTTCTATTCTTCCTTTCGACAACTCCATTTTGTTGTGGTGTTCTTGGTGCCGAAAAGTTATGGTTAAAACCATGTTCATCACAAAACAATTCTAAGGCATCATTGTCAAACTCACCACCATGGTCACTCCTAACGGAGGTAATAGAATATCCTTTTTCATTTTGCACATTTTTACAAAATTTGACAAAGTTTTCCAAAACATCACTTTTAAGAGTCAAGAAAATAACCCAAGTAAATCTTGAAAAATCATCAACAATTACAAATGCATAGTATTTACCACCAAGACTAGCAATTCTAGAAGGACCAAATAAATCAATATGAAGCAATTGCAAAGGTCTAGTAGTTGAAATCTCTTTCTTGGAATGAAAAGATGTTTTAATTTGTTTTCCAAATTGGCATGCATCACAAAGTTTATCTTTAACAAATGGAATAGATGGCAAACCAATAACAAGATCTTTTCTAACCAATTTTGAAATAGAATCCATACTAGCATGTCCTAATCTTCTATGCCACAACCAAGAATTATCATTCATAACGGTTAAACATTTATTTTTACTATCAAAAGAATCAACATCAATAACATACACATTATCCTTCCTTACTCCAAGGAAAATAACTTCATTGGTTGAAACATTTTCAATGGAGCATTTTGAGGATTCAAACACAACACGAAAACCTATATCACATAATTGACTAATACTAAGCAAGTTATGTTTAAGATTATCAACAAGAAGCACATTTTTAATACATGGAGAGTATATGTTACCGATATCACCAATGCCCAAGATTTTTCCTTTTGAATTGTCTCCAAAAGTGACAAAGCCACTTCCTTGCTTTTAAAGCTTGAAAATCTTGATGGATCACCGGTCATATGCTTTGAACATCCACTATCCAAGAACCATAAGCTTTGGCTGTTTCTTGTTGATTCCTACAAAAACAAGTTCATTTGTTGGCTTTTGGTACCCATATAACTTTGGGTCCATTCATGTTAGTTCTAGAACCTTTTGGTACCCATTTAGTCTTGCCTAGATATGCAAATTTCTTTACATGACAATAAGAAATAGTATGACCATCTCGGTTACAATATGTGCATGTAAAGTGAGGTAGACTAGATGATTTCACAAAAAAGTTTCTCAAAAATTTTTGTTTCTTACTAGGATCATAACCAATACCATTTTTTGAAAAACCACATGATTGGTTTCCCATCATGAGATCATAGCCTTCCTTACCTCTAGTGAAGGTATATATGTCATTTTTTAGGCTTCTCACATGGGCTTTCAATTCAACAATTTCTTTCTTATGTGAAGCACATGTAGCACATTGAGATTTAGCTATAAGTTCTTTTTCATTTATTTTCAAAATCTCAATTTCTTTTAAAAGCATGTTGGTCTTCTCTCTAAGGGTTTGGTTTTTAACAAGCAATTTACCAAAATCATCAAATAGTTCCTTAAATGAATTAGACAACTCATCATATGGCATATCTAAGTTATCATCATCATTTTCGCAATCACAATCATTTTGGTTAGAAATGCTTACCCCATCATCAAGTGCCATCATGCACATGTTTGCTACTTCATTCTTTCCTTCTTCTTCGGAGTCCTCTTCGTCACTATTGAGCCAATCCGCCAACATTGCCCTTCCTTTGTATTTGTTCTTCTTTCTCATTGGACAATCCATCTTCATATGTCTGGGCTTCTTGCATTCAAAGCAAATTGGTGGATCATCTTTGCTTTTTCTTTCTTTTGAGTCACTCCCTCTTTGTGGCTTCTTCCCAAAGTTCTTTTTGAATTTCATGAACTTTTTGTATTTCTTAGAGAAGAGTGCCAAGTCCTCCATGTCACTACATAAGCTTTCCTCATCTTCTTCACTAATGGCATGGGAGGAGGAAGACTTGAATGCAATAGTCTTCTTTTTCTTCTCAACTTCCTCTTCTTCTTGAGCACTCATGAAAATTTCATGGTTCATGAGTGAGCCAATTAGTTCTTCCAAGGGAATTGTTGAGAGATCCTTGGCTTCTTGAATGGCAACCACCTTTCCTTGATAAGCCTTGGTGAGACTTCTCAAAATCTTGGTCACCATATCCTTTTGAGTAAGTACCTTGCCAAGAGAGTTCAAACCATTAGTAATTGTAGTGAAGCGAGTATACATATTAGCAATGGTTTCATCCGATTTCATCTTAAAGTTCTCATATTGAGTGGAATAAATTTGAATTTTAGTTTCCTTCATAGCACTAGTTCCTTGATGAGTAACTTCAAGCATTTTCCACATATCATAAGCGGTAGAGGCTTGTTCAATATTTTTAAAAATGTCTCTATCCAAACCACATATAAGAGCATATTTAGCTTTAGCATTTTTAGAAAGTATTTTCTTATCATTTTCATCATATGCTTCATAAGTCTTAATTACTTCAACACCATTTATGACATGTTTAGCAACATAAGGACCACTAGACACAATATGCCACAAATCATAGTCAATAGATTGAAGGTAAGTTTCCATTCTAATTTTCCAATAAGGAAAATCTACTCCATTGAAGTATGGTGCTCTATTTGTGCTAAAACCTTCTAACATGTTATTTTGTGAATTACTTGGAAACGCCATGCTCTAGATTGTGAAATCTAATCAAATAATTTGAGCCCTTGCTCTGATACCAATTGTTAGCCCAAGATATGTTTCCAAGAGGGGGGGGGGGTAAATTGGAAATTTAAACTAATTTCGAAAAATTAAAACTTTTAACACAAAATTATGCAATTAGTCAATTAATCAAGTAAAAGCAAGTAGTATGGAAAGCAATATATTAAGACAAATAATTAAACTTGTAAAGTAAAGAGTTTAAGGATTAGAAAATGCAAACTCTCGATTTTTACAAGGTTCGGTAGAACTATGCCACCTACGTCCTTGGTCTTCAAAGCTATGGACCTAGCTTTGAGTTCCAATATCGAGCCAAGTTAACGGGCTTGACTAACCCTTACAACCGGAAAATTTTCACCAAGGTATTTCCAAACCTCTTACAATAGTTTCGCACCCCCGAGGACTATTAACCTCTTTCTCGGATTGTTGAAGTGCCAATCTCACTATTACCGGGTTGTTTACAAAACCGGTGCCAACCTCACCTCAATCACAATATGGAAATGTGTTTGATATACAAGCTAAAATCACTCTAGAAATATGATGATACAATGGAAACCTAAAGTGAAAAGCAAGCACACTTAAGATGAATAAAATCAAATTTTGGCTCAAAGTGTGTGAAAAGTGTTGGTTTGGATTTCAAACTTAGAAGCTCCTTAATCTCACTTAGATAGGTTAGATATATGTAATAAATGCTCAACCAACTTGTTTTTTGAAAGAAAAATCGAGTTTATATAGTGTTTGAAAGAAAACTAGCCGTTTATAGCCGTTAGCACGTTTCCCGAGGTGAGGTCAGCCGTGAACCGGAAGTCCGGATGGGAACCGGAATTCCGGATTGATTACAACCGGAATTTCGATTGCCAACCGGAATTCCGGATGGCTGACCAGAGGCAAAAGTGCCATTTTTCGGGACTTAAACGCGCATAACTTCTTACTCGATTATCCGATTTCAGAAATTCCAACTTTGTTCTCTTAGTTAAACAAAATGTGATTTAGAAATTCAATCAAAAAAAATTTTGAACTATCGTGTGAGAAAACTTGTTGCACAAGTTAGTGAATGGGCCAAAATTCAAATTTATAAAAACTTAGTGTGCTATGCAAATCACTTTAACAAGACTAAAGTAAATTTATACCATTTGATTTTGAGTAGTCTTGATGTAGATGAGCCTCCTAGCTTGATTTGCATGTTTTTGATCCCATGTTGACTTTTCCCGAGAGTTGACCTTGACTTTGACTTTGACTTTGACTTTCGGGTTGACTTTTTGACTTTGGGCTTTTGAAGACCTCTTTTGAATAGGGTCTTGAGTTGTTGATCCCTTGATGAATCTTTTGCTCTTGATATGCTTGTTGAATCCATTTAGTGTTGCTTTCAAAAGTTTGGTAAAAATACCAAAATATTTATTTTCTCTTTTAAATTTGCTACAAAATCAATAAATCATTAGTAACAAATAATAATCAAATATTTGTTAATCATCAAAACAAGGAGATCGAAAATTTTGAGTTAACAATCTTGTAAGTTTTTTTTTATATATTTTATGACCACCCTAATGGTGGCGACTGTATAAGACTTGTAAGAATATAAAATAATGGTGGAAGCTCATAAGATAGAATAGCCTTGACTCTCGCCTAAACGGGACAACGCAGATTCACATCTTGATCGAATAAAAGGTTGCTAGAATGTTTGACATTTTAGATGAGCTGACAACTCTATTCAATGAATGGTAGCTTTGACTCTCGCCTAAACGGGACACTGATATCATTTTGTTGAAAACCTTGGAAATTATTTAGGATTGTATGTTTTAGTATTTTCACTTGTCATTCCTACTTGCTATATGCTTAATAATTTCTGAATTATGTATGAATTTGTATTGAACCATGTTATTTTCTGTTATTAAATTGCAGTTTAATTTCGAATCTTCATTGTTGGTCTAACTTAGCTTGTTTTTCTAATGAGATAAATCCCTAATGGATTTTCACCATTAGACTAACATAGTAGTGTTAGATCTCGAAAGATAAATATTGTATATGCAACATCTAGCTGTTCATCAATTGATGACACCTTAGACTAGTATTTTACAATATGAAACAAGAAGATTGAATAAATAAGATTACTTTGACTCTCGCTAATCGGAGCATCGTTGGATTCTTATTTAAAACGAAATTATCCTAATTCCTCTTAGCTTGTTCATTTCGAATTAGCTTAATGACATATCATTGGATGAATGGTCTATAAATCATATAAAGTCTTATTTTTTCTTAAGAAATTAGATGACGCATATGATTATATTCCTGGAATTCTATCCCTAAATGATATAAATCCTCAATCTTAGATATCTCCTACTTTCATAGGCAAATCATAGAGTTAGATTAGTAGTGGTGGTCCAAGAAAGAGTTACTAATTATACAGTTACACTTTCACAAGTGTTTCATAACCATTTTCTTTCAATGGATTTAAACTGTATGAGTTTAGTACTCTGTGACCAGAATCCACTTGCACTATTCTAAGAACTCTTTGATGTAACTTAAGTCATCAAAAGATACAACCACATATTAAATCTATGGCATTTGTATCTTGTTCATAGTGGTTTTGACAAGATCATTCTCTGCAAAGAGTTAATATGCCTATATCCACTGAAATTAAGTTCATTCGCAGATGGATGTACATTCAGGGGTGGATATGAGTTTTCGTTGTATTCTTAAAACGATCACTCTAGATTTTACCTTACACAAAAGAAATTTGAAATATTTGAAAAATTTCATGAATTTCTAGAAATGGTAAGTGGTTAAAGATCTTGCGAACTGATAGGGGTGGAGAAAAAGTTAGTAGATATGCAGTTCAAAGATCATTAATTTGATTTTGAATTATATCCAAACTTACCTCCCCAGAAATTCGAGTTGCATATTGATGATTAGTTACTAGTCGTTGCCTAAATCCTTCTATGGTAATAAAATTTCAGAATGATACAATGGTTGTATACTTAATGTAAATCATTACTAGATTCATGGATGACCTAATCGAAATCTTAAGAAAAGCTAGAACTGCTAACCTTGGTTTGCATGTTTGTTAGCTATTCTAAGTGATTAGGGGTGGAGCATCCCATAGTCATTAGATAAGAAAGTGTTTGTTTAAACAAATACCACTTTTTCTGAGAAAATGAAAAAGTCTTAAAATAAAGTAGCAAATAAAGGAGATATTTTTTTTTCTTGATTCCATAAGTGTTCTATCATCTTATTTTACAAGATGATCCCACTGCCTCTGTTGTCTTAACACAACTGAAGAGGTCAATACCATTTAGTTTTCTTTGACATAGTTCACGGTACCTTGTTGTAGTGGGAGAGTTTCTAGGAACTCACCTTCTTATAACTTGGAAGACACTAGTGATTAAAATCCATTGTGAATTTAAACAAGTAATGGATTGTCAATATAAGAAACTAAGAAGAAAGCCAAGAGAACTATGGTTTGATCCATTCACATGGAGTAACCTTAAGTTTTCTATTATAAGGACATGAAAGGAAATTTTCGTTCATAAGTCTATTCAATGGACTTAACAAAACATCCTGTTCCTAGTATTATAGGTTTGAGTTTATCTAAACCTATGGTTTGTGGTATACCTGGTAATTACTTACTCTAATGCAAGCATGAGATGCTGGAGCATTTTCTTTCCAAATGGCAATCTATAGAAGCTTCACAACTTCTAAGCATAGATTTTATTTATCTAAGGAAAAGTTTCAACTATTTCAGAAAAGATAAAGCCATGAAAGAATTTCTTAAATCAACAGTGAGAGGTCTCAGATATGCTTTTGTATACCTTAGACCAGACACCTGCTGTTGAGTGGGAGTAATGAGTAAGTATCAGATTAATCCAGGAGAAGAACATTGGAAGACAATCAAGTAAATTTTAAGATTAAGAAGAGGAACTATATGTTAGTTAATAAGGGTGGTTTTGAAACTCTTAGACTACACCACATGAGATTTCAAGACTTGCCTGGGTGCTAGAAAGTCTGTTGATGAGATGGTGATTACTCTGGGGGTGGAGTAGCGATTTTGGAGAAGTTTAAAAACCTATCTGAAATCTCTTGGTCTACCAGAAAGAGACTGAATGTTAAAGTTGCAGGAAAGGTACTTATTCAGTCTAAGGAAAGTTCTATACATTTGTGGCACCGTTCCAACTTGCCTTAACTACTAGGGTTACTTCCTGAATAACCAAAGAGTAGTTGCCAAAAGTATAGAATCCAGTATCCCAAGAGAGTAGACATATAGAGAGGAATTTCACAATATCAAGGATTTTTTGATTAAGGGAAAGTAATAGTGGAGAAAAGGTTATTGTTAACTCAACCTGTCAGATCCTATTACGAGGAGTTTACTACTATTACACTTGATTTGTGTATCAAGGTGTTAATGATTATTTGAAATGCACTTTTTGTTTTATATTAGTGCAAGTGGGAGTTTGTTGGGTTTTATGCCCTAAATAAAACTCATTTCATATAATCAGATTTACTTATTAATAAAGATCAGAAATAACATTTTATGTTGCATGGTTCACATGATTTATTTCATGATTATATGTATATAATGTATGAATTCTTTTTAAGTCCAGAACATATGAGTTGGTTAAAGATTATAGTGTTGTCAGCACAGTGGAATATAATCTTAAATTATATGTTCAAAAGTTGATTCCCTGATTTGTCAGAACACTGGATTTAGACTGACATGGTATAATCAGCGATAGGTATTCTTACACCTTGGAAAAGTGTTATGTCCTTTCCAGGACATTGGCAAAGTTTACCAGTATCGGATGTATGGAGTATACATCGGAAGGGACCGATATTGAACTTTGATTAGATATGTTAAAATTTACCGTAATATCTATTCAATTCAATATCACCTGTTGATCCTAGATCAAATGATCGAAATCCTGATATGGTTAGGCTCAGTCTCAAGAGTGTTATTCGTGTTCTTTGATTTGTTAGTTAAGCCCTCTTCTGAGTCAGGGCAATACATACATTTTGGGAACACGGTAGTGCAATTGAGTGGGAGCGCTAACATAAATATGGAATCTATAGCTTCTATTTGGCAAATAGAAGTAAAGGATGATTTCCTTTGAGCTTAACCAAACGAAGATAAATGGTGGAGATCTCATTTCACTTAGGTGAAATATCATTTATACAGGGTTAAGTGTTTTAAGGATAAAATACATTGTAGGGTGTTACGGTAATTTAATCCCTGTACAGTGTAAATCATCTATATAGAGGATCATTGATCACATTAGGGTTATAACAATGGATAACTAATGACGAGTCTATATCGTGGAACATATAGAGCGTTTCTATATGACTGAGAGTGCAATTCCAAGTTCTAAGTGTGGATTCAATGAGGAATTAATAAGTTAGGGAATTTACTTGGTAAATTCGGTTCGACTTATTGGAAGCTCGGTTATATAGACCCATGGTCCTCATACTAGTTGAGACCATACTGCTTGTAAGACTCAGTTAATTGATTTTAATTAATCAATTATAATTCTAAAAGTTAGACTATGTCTACTTTATGAATTCTCACAGTTTAAGGATGAAATCGTAAAGAAAAGTGTTTCTAGGTTTAATTATTAATTAAGAGACTTTGTATGTCTAATTAATAATTATTTTAAATGACAATATTATTTAATAATCTATTTTAGTTATTAAATAATTAGTTTTGGCATTTAAATGATTAGAATTAGAAAAATAGCATTTTTGGAGAAATAGAAATAAAATTGAGGAAACTTCAAAATCCAAGTGAGGCCCATTTCACCCTATGGCCGGCCACATGGTTTTGATTTTCCCAATTATTATTTTCAATTTTAATTGCCATGTAATTGCTAATCAAAGCCTAGCAATAATAGGAAAGTGGTGGATCACACTAAATAAGGCAGTTAATCAATTACACAGTAAAAGAGGAAACTGTTTATTTGGAAAGTTGTGCTCTCCCTTTTCCCTATATAAAGCAACCTTGTTCTCTTCTCTTGTATGATGCATAAGACCACGAAATTCAAGAGAGAAAAAGAGAGAAAATTTCGAAATCCTTGTGAGATGAGTAGTGCCCACACACATCAAGTGGTACCTCAATCATAGTATGTAAGACTATGGAATTTCTGCATCAAAGAAGGAGAAAAGAAGATCCAGGTTCAGATCTTGGTGATGCTCTGCTACAGAAAGGAATCAAGGGCTAGAGATCTGAACGGAAGGAGTCATATTATTCCGCTGCACCCACTGTAAGGTTTTCTAACTTTATATGTGTTTATTTTCATTGTTTTAGAATTCATATTAGGTTGTTAATCCAACATACTTGTTAGTAAATCTAGATCCTGGTAAAATAATTTCCAACAGAAATGGGGAGGTGGAAGTTGCATGTGGATGGGGCATCAAACGATGGCAGCGCAAGCGCGAGAGTAGTTATGACCGCGCCTAGAGGGAAAAATATGTATTGCGCAGTAGGATTCGGGTTCATAGCTTCCAATAATCATGCTGAATACGAAGGCCTACTAGCCGGCCCGTGTTTGGCCAAGGAATTAAAAATCACTAAGCTAGATATCTATAGTGACTCGCAGCTAGTCGTGTGCAAATTTGAAGGAGAATATCAAGCGAAGAGGAATAGAATGGTGGCATACCTAGCCAAGGTGAAAAATTATTTAGGACAGCTGCAACACTACGCAATGGAGTAGATACCCCATGATGATAACGTCCATGTTGATGCATTGGCTAAGTTGGCATCAACACGAGATATTGACACCTTAGAGTCAATACCTGTGGAGTACCTAGAGAAGCCTGCAATTGAAGAGGAGCAGGCATATGTGGTGACCAGTAAGGACTCTTGGATGGCCCCTACCAAAACTACATCTAAAAAGGAGAGTTTCCCACCAACAAGAAAGAACCTAGGAGGGTAGTGTATAAGGCGATCTGTTATGTTGTGATGGATGGGGTGTTGCACAAAAGAGGATTTTCCACCCCCTCCTGCGGTGTGTCGGCGAGGATGAAGCACTACGAATCTTGTCTGCTATACATGAGGGGGAGTGTGGGAACCATGCCGGGGGATACTTATTGTCACGGAAGATTTTGAAAAAAGGGTACTATTGGCCCTCCTTAGAGAAGGACGCCACGAAATTCACCAAAAAGTGAGACAAATGTCAGAGGCATGCGAATTACAGTCGACGTCCGCCCGCTGAACTTTTGGGCATGGTCAACCCCTGGCCTTTCGTAGTGTGGGGGATAGATCTAATAGAAGCCTTACCCACGGGAAGGACCGGGGCAAAGTACGATATTGTGGCGATGGACTACTACACCAAGTGTGTAGAAGCCAAGCCTCTAGTGCACATAGCAGCCAAACAATTTGTTTCCTTTATCAATAGGTTCATCATTTGTCGGTTTGGGTCCCCCATAAGATCATCACCGATAATGGGACTCAATTTGGTGACTTGCTAGGAGAATACTGCAATGAGAGGGGAATACGTAGAGGATTTTTGGCTGTGGTACACCCTCAGGCCAATGGTTAGGTGGAGGCCACCAACAAGGTGATCAAGAAATACCTTAAGACCTGGCTGGAAAAGCTCAAGGGAGCATGGGTGGAGGAGCTCCCAAATGTATTGTGGGCTTACAGAACCACCCCCTGTACAACTACTGGAGAAACCCCATTTGCCTTAGCTTATGGGTGCGAAGCTGTACTACCCATCAAGATGCAGGTAAGCTCCCACCGAGTGAAAAACTTTGAAGAAGCACGGAACGAGGAGGTGATGGTAGGTAACTTAGACCTATTAGAAGAAAAGAGAGAAGAAGCGCAAATGAGGGTCGTAGTGTACCAGTAAAGGGCGGCCCGATACTACAACTCAAGGGTGCGACTTTGTGCCTTTCGAGTTGGGGACTTAGTATTGAGGAAAGAACTTCCAAACACCAGGGATCCCACAACAGGTGTACTGGGGAAAATTGGGAGGGGCCTTACCGCATCGCCCAAGTAGTTCCTCCTTAAACGTACAAGTTGGCTTGCATGGATGACACAGTAGTGCCTTGAGCGTGGAATGTTGAACACCTGAAGAGGTACTACCAGTAGAAGGCTCTAGTTTTCAGTCAAGAAGGAGAGTGACTACCCTCTAGAAGGAAGTAAGAAGTTTTTTTTTATTTATTTAGGTGGCTAGTGTACAATCAAAGAGGACATTTGAAATGTCCACCATTTCGATGTAACTTAAGCACGATGTAATTCAAAAGCTTTATTGCAATGTATGATATGATGAGTTTGGTTAAGATAATTGTGCAGACCATTTAAACAAATGAGTAACACAACTCAAGGATCTACTAACATCAATGCCAGCACACCCTTGGGGGAGATAAGAGTAAAACACTTCAAAAAAAAAAAACACAGAATATAGGCCAAAGGTTCTTCCTTAGGATTATGGGGATTAGCTACCCCTAACAATCCGAGAAAAGAAAGAGCCTAGTAAAGGCATGTCACGTACTCTCTAAAGTACAAACATACGTAAAAGGTCGAGTTGGTTCACAGAACCATCATCTCCCTTAAAAATAATAAAAACACGCAAGAGGTCGAGTCGGTTCATGGAACCATCATCTCCCTCATGAACAACAAAACAAAGAGAAGAAAAACCACACAGTAAAGTTAAAAAGCCAAAAGTAGTGAGATAATAACCAAGAACAACGAGTAAAGTAAGAGCCGCTAGCAGGAGGATACCCGCCGCCCCCCCCCCCCCTCCGCGACCTCACCCCCCGTAAGGCAGCGGTGAAAATAAATAAGTTACGTACAGTCATCCAAAATTATAACAAACACACATACTAATATAGCTAGAGGGTGTCAACAACAAAATATATGGTAGTGGGAAAGAGGAGATCAACTCAACAACCGCCCCCAAGGCCGGTTGAAGTAGGTTCTCCATTTAGCAACCCACTGAACTGCTTCAAGACCGAAAGAGTTGAAATCAGTGTTAGGATTGGTACACCAAACATTGTACAGAGTTGTCGGTCTACCACAGCACCATCGTGCTCAACTAACGTTTGGCTAGCCGCCTTCAGCTCTTCCCTCAATTCTCGAACGCGAGATTGAAGTTCGCCTACTTGGTGCTCGAGGTTCTTCTTGTTCTTGCGAGCGCTCTTAAGCCGACACATTGCTTTGTCCTTCTCGGTCCCAGCTGCAGCAAGCTGTGCGCAGTTGTCAACAAGTTGGGAACAGGTGTCGTCTTGCTCCCTCGTGACTTTGTCAAGGGACAGATTGAATGTCACCTTATAGTCACCATAGATAGCAAGGTCTGCGACTACTTGCTCTTGGGCCTCCTTTGCTGCTGTGAGTTTACCCTCTAATTCTTAGATGCAGACATCGTGGGAGGCCACTAGGGTGGATTGCCGGTCCCTTTCACCTTTGATAAATTCTAACTCACCCAGGGGTGTGTGATAGGTTGAGGAAATCCCCAAGGCCCAACCTTGTGAGAGCACCTCTTGAGACGCGGCGACCATCTGCATGAAGAATGATTAAACAAAAGAGAAAAAAGATAACAAAGGAAAAGATGGAAGAAAGAAAACTCACCCAAACAGAGGAGCGGAAGAGTTGCTTGCACAAGCCTAGTGGAGGAACCCCCTGAATGCCATCCCAATCCTCCCTTGAATATTGGGACAAGCATTGTTGGACAGCCCCCGTGTAATGAGAGGCACAAGTCTACTCCCACGAAGGGTTCCCTGGCACAAAAGAAGGCATCGTGCCTGAAACACCTGTTGGGTTTTATGCCCTAAATAAAACTCATTTCAATATAATCAGATTTACTTATTAATATAGATCAGAAATAACATTTAATGTTGCATGGTTCACATGATTTATTTCATGATTATATGTACATAATGTATAGATTCATCTGAAACCCTTTTCACATACTTGATCCTGTTTATTGTGCCGTCAACACATTGGAAAGTAAACATGACTATGTGAATAAAGTTTCCTAGATTTATCAGACATAGGGTTTTACTGATATGATAATCTACAACAAAGTTTACTTGCATTTGGAGAAGTGCTATGTTCTTTCCAGAGCATTGGTTAAAGTAAAGCTCAGGTTGGATGCATGGAGTATGCATCGGAAGGGACCGATATTGAACTTTGACTTAGATTAATTAAACTTACCGTAATATCGATTCAAGTCAATATCGCCTAGTTGATCCTACATCAAATGTTCTTAATCCTGTTATGATTAGGCTCAATCTTGAAAGGCTATTCGTGTTCTTTGATTTGTTAGTTAAGCCTACTTTTAGGTCAGGGTGATACGTACATTTTGGGAACACGGTAGTGCAATTGAGTGGGAGCGCTATCATAAACATGGAATCTATAGCTTCTATCTGGCGAATAGTAAGCAAAGGATGATCTCCTTCGAGCTTGACCAAACGAACATAAATGGTGGAGTACTCATTTCACATAAGCTGAAATATCATTTATACGGGGTCAAGTGTTTTAAGGAATAAATACATTGTAGGGTGTAACGGTAATTTAATCCCTTTACAGTGTAGATCATTCATATAGAGGATCATTGATCACATTAGGATTATAACAATGGATAACTAATGATGTGTCTATATGGTGGAACATATTGAGCATTCTATATACTGAGAGTGCAATTCTAAGTTCTATGCGTGGATTCAACGAAGAATTAATAAGTTAGTGAATTTTAGTGCTAAATTCTTGATCTACTTATTGGAAGCTCGGTTATATAGACCCATGGTCCCCCCACTAGTTGAGATAATATTGCTTGTAAGACTCATGTAATTGGTTTTGATTAATCAATTATAATTCACGAATTAGACTATGTCTATTTGTGAAATTTTCACTAAGTAAGGGTGAAATTGTAAAGAAAGAGTTTATAGGGGCATATTTGTTAATTATGATACTTTGTATGGTTCAATTAATAAATATGATAAATGACAATATTATTTAATAATTATTTATAGTTATTAAATAGTTAGAATTGGCATTTAAATGTTTGAATTAGGAAATTGGCATTTTTGAGAAAATCAGATACAAAAGGTGTTAAAATTGCAAAATTGCAAAGCCCAAGGCCCAATCCACTAATGCTTGGCCGGCCACCTATTGTAGCTTTTTTAAGTTGAATTTTTTCATTATTTTAATGCCATATAATTCAAATCTAACCCTAGTGGAATGCTATAAATAGATAGTGAAGGCTTCAGGAAAATTAGACTTTTCTTCAGACTTTCTGAATCAGAAAAAACTGAGCCTTCTCTCTCCCTATCTTTAGCTGACCACTCTCTCTCTTCTTCCTTAGAATTTCGAAATCCTTAGTGATTAGAGTAGTGCCCACACACATCAAGCAATACCTCAATCATAGTGAGGAAGATCGTGAAGAAAGATCATCAGCAAAGGAGTTTCAGCATCAAAGATTCAGAGAAAGAGATCCAGGTTCAGATATTGATAATGCTCTACTACAGAAAGGAATCAAGGGCTAGATATCTGAACGGAAGGAGTCATTATATTCCGCTGCACCCAATGTAAGGTTTCTTAAACTTTATATGTGTTTATTTTATCGTTTTAGAAAGTTCTTATTTAGGATGTTAATAAACATACTTGTGAGTAGATCTAAGATCCTGGTAAAATAATTTCCAACAACTGGTATCAGAACCATGGTAATTGATTTTACTTGCAAGAAATTTGGACTTTAAAAAGATTCTTTGTATGTTCTTTGGATGGTATCATGTTGTATTGAGTGTTATTTGATGATTGATTGATGTTTGTGAAATTTTCGTGAAAAATAATTGCGATTTCATCTCTGGAATTATTTTTATTGGATAGTATGGAAAAAATTAAGCAAGTTAGCCTTTTACAGAACTTAATTTGGATTTTATTTAAATTAGTTATGATTTTTTGAAGATTTGAAAAAATCGGGGCTGTGCTGATATTTTCCTGCGATCACAAATCTGTCCGTACAGTTTCGAATTTTTTCGTTTTTCTTCGATTTTTCATGCTTTTTCATGTAATTAACTTCCGATTTTTCGTATGGTTTTGTATATATACTATTACTATTCCTAATTCAATTCTAATTATCATTTTGAATTAATTTAATATTTTTTAAATTTAATTCAAGATATTAGTGTAATTTGAATTTGAATAGAATTAGTATCTATCTTCTTGCTTAAAAATCTATCTTATTTTTAAATTTGATTATATCTTATTTTTTTAAATTTAAGGTCAGATTTTATAAGATATTTATAAAATCTTTTAAGATATTTTTAAGATATCTTATCTTTTAAGATATTTTTAATTATATCTTATCTTTTAAGTTTTTTTTTCAAAAATTAAATCTTTTTAGATATTTTGACCTTATTTAAATTTAAAGTAAGATATTTATAATCATGTAATTTTAAATAGATATAAGATATTTTGCTAACTTTTAAATTTTGTTATTTTATTTATTTAAATTAAATTTAAAATCTGAAAAGATATTTCATTTATCTTTTCTAATTTTTATTTAATTTTTATTTTTAAAATAACATTTAATTTTTAAAAGTAGTTAGCAAATTTTGAAATGATATTTAGGTTGGTTGAAACCTAATTTTTCAAAATAGTAGGTTTAATTTTAAATATTTTTTTTTTAAATTTCGAAATTTAATTTTTTTTTTATTTTCGAAATTAAATTTTTTTTTAAACTTTATTTTCGAAATTAATTAAATATTTTTTTAATTATTTATTTTTCGAAATTATTTATTTAAAATTAAATAAATCCTACTTCCAACTATCCAGCTAACCTTGTTGCAGGAGTATGTGGTTTTAGCTTATGTGTAAGTTTTCAAAACCTATTATTACTTGATTGCAAATAGCCATGGTTACTTTTTGCCAGATCTAATGATCTGATGGCTCCCTTGGTCAAGATAATAATTTGTAACAGGTATATTTACAATCTTCTTTCATCTGTGTATGACCTAGCAACATGATAGGACCCATCCAAAGTGTGCCTGTGTGAGCCTATGTGTTTAATTTGATTATAGATACATATAGGTTGTTGTTGCTAAAATAAATTATCATAGTTCTTGATAGAATTTATTTAGGCCCATTTAGTTTTTGGGCCTATTCAATTAATAACAACTGTTCTTATTAAGGTTAAATTCCTCTCTTTTGGGCCTTGTGTGAGAGTTGGGAGCCATAGAAGTGGGTACGACATACTGAACCCAGCACCCCCTCACACAAACCACCCCAATTGTGAAGGCCCATTTGCCTGATTTGAATGACTGTACTAGGTTAATTACACTAGTTTAACCTAATTAAAATTGATTAGCAACATAATTAATTTCATTTATTTTGAAATTAATTTAGAAAATCATAGTTTAAAGAATTTTTTATTCTAAGCTAAACTATATGTATTTTCTTGTATTTAATTAAATATATAATTATAACCATCTAGATTCTTTCTGGAACTTAATTTAAATTTTTCATTAAATATTCCTATTTAAGTTGATATTTAGTTATCTACAACTAACCAACTTAAATCTGAATATCTTTTGAATTTCAAATTTCAAAATTAAGTTGAGGAATTTTAGGCATTGGTTATTAAGATTCTTTAGATATTTTTTAAGTTAATATCTTTTCGAATATTAACTTAAATTGGAATATTTTCAAATTAAGTGGTTACAACTTAATTTTTGATATTTAATTAAATTTAAATTTGAAAAATATTTAAGTTCTAGATTTTTTCTAATACAACTTAAATTAGATATTTTTTCAAATTTTGTGGAAAAGATACTTAGTCAAATAAGATATTTTCTAGATAGTTATTTCTAGACTACTTATTATTTCTAATATTAAATAGGAAAATATTATAAATTGTGAAATTAATTATTTAATTAATTTTGGTACAATTTATTTTAAGTATATTTTTCCTAGTATTAAACTAGAAATTAATAATTAAGCCTTCTCTACACTTAATTATTTATTTCTTGAATTTAATACATTTAATTAATTTGAAAATTAAATATCTAAGTTGATTTTCATCATGATACTTAAATATTTCTTTTTCATGACATTTAATTAAATAGAAAATTATTTTTAGTTGAAATTTATTTTTCAACTAAATTTAAATAATTTTCAAAATATATTTTTTCTTTATTTTATTAATCAATTTTCGAAATTGCATTTCTTAAATGCTAGAATTTCGAATTTTATCTTTAAAAATAGATTAAGTTGTAAATTAATTATTTTAATTAATTCTTGGATCAACTTAAATCAATGATTTTTTCATTTATTGATTAATTTAAAATAAATTGAATTAAAGTATATTATTAGAAATTGAATTAATTAGTCAAAGGAAAATCTAGATAGGTGATATTTTTGCTTGAAGTATTTTTCTAGTGTATTTAATTAAATAGAAAATTAATATTTAAGTTGATTTTCATCATCATACTTAAATATTTGAAATTTTTCTTATATATATTTAATTAAATAGGAAAATTATATTTTTTGTTGTAAATTAATTTTATTAATTAATTTTGGGCCAACATTAAATTAGAATAATTTTTCCAGGATTTATTTTTTATTTTAATATGCATTTTTCGAAAATTGTATTCTTAAATACTTTAATTTTTCGAAATGCAATATATATTTATAGAAAATAAAATTTGAGTTGTAAATTAATTTAAATTAATTTTGCAACAACTTAAATTGAATATTTTTCTAAATATTTATTGGAAATTATTACTAAGATGGAAATAATTCATATTATTTTCATATCCATCTAAGTAAAATTTGTAAATATTAAATTAAAATTTATATTTAGAATTTTTCATTCTAAATTGGAAATTTTAATTAAATAAATATATATATTTAAAATAAATAGAATAAATGAAGAGAATCAAAGAAAATACAACTCTTTTTAAATAATGAGCTTTATTATTAAGACATTCGATCTCCATTGTGGGTTTTACACCGCGTTTGTTTTAGTGAGTAATCCTCCCTAATGGAGGAACGTTCATTAGCAATTTCGCACCGTTTAACCTCGCATGATAAGTAGTTTGTAAGTGTTTTCTATGGTATGGATCACCCTAATGGTGGCGACCATACTTGACTTGCAAATTATGAAACAATGGTGGAAGCTCATAAGATAGAATTGCCTTGACTCTCGCCTAAACGGGACAACGCTGAATTCCAATCTTGATCGAATAAAAGGTTGCTAGAATGTTTATCATTTTAGATGAGCTGACAACTCTATTCAATGGATGATGCTTTGACTCTCGCCTAAACGGGACAATCGTATCGCTTGTTGAAAAACCTTGGAAATTATTTAGGATTGTAAGTTTTAGTATTTTCACTTGTCATTCCTACTTGCTATATGCTTATAATTTCTGAATTGTGTATGAATTTATATTGAACCATGTTATTTTCTGTTATTAAGTTGTAGTTTAATTTCGAATCTTCATTGTTGGTCCAACATGTTTGTTTATCTAATGAGATAAATCCCTAGTGGATTTTCACCATTAGACATACATAATAGTGTTAGATCTCGAAAGATAAATATTGTATATGCGACATCTAGCTGTTCATCAATTGATGACACCTTAGACTAGTATTTTTACGATATGAAACAAGAAGATTGTATAAATAAGATTACTTTGACTTTCGCTAATCAAATCATCATTGGATTCTTATTTATAACGAAATTATCCTAATTCCTCTTAGCTTATTCATTTCGAATTAGCTTTAAAAACATATCATTGGATGAATGGTCTATAAATCATTTCATGTCATTTTATATGACGCATATGATTATAATCCCGAAATTCTATTCCCAATTGATATAAATCCTCAATCTTAGAAATCTCCTACTTGTATGGGCAAATCTGACTTAGAGTTTGTATTAGTAGTGGTGGTCCAAGAAAGAATTACTCATTATATTTGGTTGAATTTAAGTCTTTGACTTTAATTTTAGAATCCAAACAGAAATTTTCTTATATTTCTAATTCCAGATACAATACAGTTACACTTTCTCAAGTGTTTAATATCCATCTTCTATTAATGGATTAAAACTGTATGGAATATGAGTTAGGTATTCTGTGACCAGGATCCACTTGTAGTATTCTAAGAACTCTTTGATGTAACTAAACCTATGTCATCAAAAGACACTACCATTTTTTTAATCTATGGCATTTGTATCTTGTTCATAGTGGATTTGACAAGATCAATCTTTGCAAAGAGTTAATATGCCTATATCCAGTGAAAGTAAGTTCATCTCATTCGCAGATGGATGTACATTCAGGGGTGGATATGAGTTTTTCGTTATATTCTTAAAACGATCACTCTAGATTATACCTTATGCAAAGAAATTTGAAATGTTTGAAAAATTTCATTAATTTCTAGCAATGGTTAAAACCATTAAGGTAAGTGGTTAAAGATCTTGCGAACTGATAGGGGTGGAGAAATAGTTAGTAGATATGCAGTTCAAAGATCATTAATTTGATTTTTGAATTATATCCAAACTTACCTCCCCAGAAATTTCGAGTTGCATGTTGATGATTAGTTACTAGTCGTTGCCTAATTCCTTCTATGGTAATACAATTTCAGAATGATGTAATGGTTGTATACTTAATGTAAATCATTACTAGATTCATGGATGACCTAATCAAAATCTTAAGAAAAGCTAGAACTGTTAACCATGGTTTGTTAACTATTCTAAGTGATTAAGGGTGGACCATCCCATTGTCAATAGATAAGAAAGTGTTTGTTCAAACAAATACTACTTTTCTAAGATAATGACTAAGTCTGAAAACAAGTAGCAAATAAAGGAGATATTTTTCTTGATTCCAAAAGTGTTCTATCATCTTATATAACATATGATGATCTCCCACTGCCTCTGTTGTCTTGTCACAACCAAAGAGGTTAATACCATTTAGTTTTCTTCGACATAATTCACGGTACCTTGTCGTAGTGGGAGAGTTTCTAGGAACTCACCTTCTTATGACTTGGGAGACACTAGTGATTAAAATCCATTGTGAGTTTAAACAAGTAATGGATTGTCAAGATAAGAAACTAAGAAGAAAGCCAATAGAACTATGGTTTAATCCATTCACATGGAGTAACCTAAAGTTTTCTATTACAAGGACATAAAAGGAAATTTCGTTTATAAGTCCATTATAGGTTTGAGTTTATCTAAACCTATGGCTTATGGTATACCTGGTAATTACTTACTCTAATGCAAGCAACTTACTTTAGTAAGATGCTGAAGCATTTTCTTTCTAATGGCAATCTATAGAAGCTTCACAACTTCTTAGGTATAGATTTTATTTATCTAAGGAAAAGTCTTAACTATTCCAGAAAAGATAAAGCCATGAAAGAATTTCTTACATCAACAGTGAGAGGTCTTAGATATGCTTTTGTATGCCTTAGACCAGACACCTGCTGTTGAGTGGGAGTGATGAGTAGGTATCAGATTAATCTAGGAGAAGAACATTGGAAGACAATCAAGTAAATCTTAAGATAAAGAAGAGGAACTATATGTTAGTCTATAAGTGTGTGTTTAAAACTCTTAGACTACACCATATCAGATTTCGAAATTTGCCTATGTGCTAGAAAATATTTCTGATAAGATGGTGGTTACTCTGGGGGTGGAATAGTGATTTTGGAGAAGTGTAAAAACCTATCTGAAGTCTCTAGGTCCACCAGAGAGGGACTGAATGTTAAAGCTGCAGGAAAGGTACTTATTCAGTCTAAGGAAAGTTCTATACATTTTTGGCATCATTCCAAATTGCCTTAAACTACTAGTGTTAATTTCCTGATTAACCAAAAGTAGTTGCCAAAGATATAGAATCCAGTATCCCAAGAGAGTAGACATATAGAGAGGAATTTCACATTATCAATGATTTTGTGATTAAAGGAAGAGTAATAGTGGAGAAAAGGTTGTGGTTAATTCAACCTTTCAGATCCTATTACGAGGAGTTTACTACTACTACACTTGATTTGTATATCAAGGTGTTGAGATTATTTGAAACACACTTTTGTTTTATATTAGTGCAAGTGGGAGTTTGTTGGGTTTTATGCCCTAAATAAAACTCATTTCAATATAATCAGATTTACTTATTAATATAGATCAGAAATAACATTTAATGTTGCATGGTTCACATGATTTATTTCATGATTATATGTACATAATGTATAGATTCATCTGAAACCCTTTTCACATACTTGATCCTGTTTATTGTGCCGTCAACACATTGGAAAGTAAACATGACTATGTGAATAAAGTTTCCTAGATTTATCAGACATAGGGTTTTACTGATATGATAATCTACAACAGAGTTTACTTGCATTTGGAGAAGTGCTATGTTCTTTCCAGAGCATTGGTTAAAGTAAAGCTCAGGTTGGATGCATGGAGTATGCATCGGAAGGGACCGATATTGAACTTTGACTTAGATTTATTAAACTTACCGTAATATCTATTCAAGTCAATATCGCCTAGTTGATCCTACATCAAATGTTCTTAATCCTATTATGATTAGGCTCAATCTTGAAAGGCTATTCGTGTTCTTTGATTTGTTAGTTAAGCCTACTTTTAGGTCAGGGTGATACGTACATTTTGGGAACACGGTAGTGCAATTGAGTGGGAGCGCTATCATAAACATGGAATCTATAGCTTCTATCTGGCGAATAGTAAGCAAAGGATGATCTCCTTCGAGCTTGACCAAACGAACATAAATGGTGGAGTACTCATTTCACATAAGCTGAAATATCATTTATACGGGGTCAAGTGTTTTAAGGAATAAATACATTGTAGGGTGTAACGGTAATTTAATCCCTTTACAGTGTAGATCATTCATATAGAGGATCATTGATCACATTAGGATTATAACAATGGATAACTAATGATGTGTCTATATGGTGGAACATATAGAGCATTCTATATACTGAGAGTGCAATTCTAAGTTCTATGCGTGGATTCAACGAAGAATTAATAAGTTAGTGAATTTTAGTGCTAAATTCTTGATCTACTTATTAGAAGCTCGGTTATATAGACCCATGGTCCCCCCACTAGTTGAGATAATATTGCTTGTAAGACTCATGTAATTGGTTTTGATTAATCAATTATAATTCACGAATTAGACTATGTCTATTTGTGAAATTTTCACTAAGTAAGGGCGAAATTGTAAAGAAAGAGTTTATAGGGGCATATTTGTTAATTATGATACTTTGTATGGTTCAATTAATAAATATGATAAATGACAATATTATTTAATAATTATTTATAGTTATTAAATAGTTAGAATTGGCATTTAAATGTTTGAATTAGGAAATTGGCATTTTTGAGAAAATCAGATACAAAAGGTGTTAAAATTGCAAAATTGCAAAGCCCAAGGCCCAATCCACTAATGCTTGGCCGGCCACCTATTGTAGCTTTTTTAAGTTGATTTTTTCATTATTTTAATGCCATATAATTCAAATCTAACCCTAGTGGAATGCTATAAATAGATAGTGAAGGCTTCAGGAAAATTAGACTTTTCTTCAGACTTTCTGAATCAGAAAAAACTGAGCCTTCTCTCTCCCTATCTTTAGCTGACCACTCTCTCTCTTCTTCCTTAGAATTTCGAAATCCTTAGTGATTAGAGTAGTGCCCACACACATCAAGCAATACCTCAATCATAGTGAGGAAGATCGTGAAGAAAGATCATCAGCAAAGGAGTTTTAGCATCAAAGATTCAGAGAAAGAGATCCAGGTTCAGATATTGATAATGCTCTGCTACAGAAAGGAATCAAGGGCTAGATATCTGAACGGAAGGAGTCATTATATTCCGCTGCACCCAATGTAAGGTTTCTTAAACTTTATATGTGTTTATTTTATCGTTTTAAAAAGTTCTTATTTAGGATGTTAATAAACATACTTGTGAGTAGATCTAAGATCCTGGTAAAATAATTTCCAACACCACTCTCACCAAAGGCACAGGCTTGGTTGGAGTAAGGGTCTTGGGTGTTAGCGTCGGAAGGCTGATAAGAGACTAATGGCGCATGGTGTCCCGCCAAGAATATGGGAGGGTCATAGTACCCCTGTTAGAGGTGTTCGTGGTGCGGGTGGTGCGGTTTTTAACTATTTTTTCAAACCAACCCGCGCATGCAGTTTTTTCAATTTTTCAAACCGCACCAAAACCATGATACTATAAAACCACAAAAACTGCACCGCGAAAAATGATGCAGTGCGGTGTGGTTTCTACAGTTTATACAGTTTGAACTATCACAATTTTTTTTGAAATCATCATAAAATAATTAAACTATCATTAATATAATTATTCCAAAACACGATACAACAAACTTGAGACTAATAAAAGTTATAACAACAACAATAAGTCAATAATCTTTTTAAAGTTTCAACAACACACCTAAATCAAAATAACAAACTTGAAATTAATTAAATTCCAACAACAATATAAATGTACAACTAACATACTTTCATCAATAGATTAAAAATAAAACAAACACAAACTTCCAACCCCAAATTTCAATATACATGTATGGGCTTGGGTTTGTTGCTTAGAAGAGAGGGTTTGTGAAGAGTTATGGATTTTTCCCTAAGATTTATAGGCTTGGGTTGGGCTCATATGTATGGGCTTAATTAAATAAATATAAAAATTGAAATTTTAAAACATGTGGTGCGGTGCGGTTTGAATCGCGGTTTAATAATTCAAAATCGCAAACCGCACCGCACTGCTGGGTTTGGGAAAAATTCAAATCGCAACTGCACCGCGAAGAATTTTAAACCGCATTTTTTTTGCGGTGCGGGCGGTTTGAGCGGTTTGATGTACACCCCTAACCCCTGATACTCTTGAATAAGGGGAAACCCTTGGAGATGGGGGAAGATCACCTGGGGGTCCTCCTCCATGAGGCGTTTGCCTCTTGTATTGGAAATGGTGGACGAAGGGATGCCTCTGCGGCAGTAGTTGGGCCAAGGTTAGCCTGGCCCCCTTGAGGGAAGGGAGCCCGATGCCTTAGCCGCCTAGAGCGCCCCTCTCCTATTGGGTTTTATGCCCTAAATAAAACTCCATTTCACTGTAATCCATTTTATTCAACATCAATAAAGAAACATAAGTATTTTTCATTCATTTGTGTATGTTTTTATTCATCTTATCAATTGCTTGTCTATTTGATTTATAAATTCATATGAAACCCTTTCACACACTTGATCCTGTTTATTGTGTTGTCAACACATTGGAAAGTAAACATGACTATGTGAATAAAGATTCCTAGATTTATTAGAACACGGGGTTTTACTGATATGACAATCTACAACAGAGTTTACTTGCATTTGGAGAAGTGTTATGCTCTTTCCAGAGCATTTGTTAAAGTAAAGCTCAGGTTGGGTGCATGGAGTATGCATCGGAAGGGACCGATATTGAACTTTGACATAGATTTAATTAAACTTGCCGTAATATCTATTCAAGCCAATATTGCCTAGTTGATCCTAGATCAAATGATCTTAATCCTGATATGATTAGGTTCAATTTCAAGAGTGTTATTCGTGTTCTTTGATTTGTTAGTTAAGCCTACTTTTGGTTCAGGGTAATACGTACATCTTGGGAACACGGTAGTGCAATTGAGTGGGAGCGCTAACATAAATATGGAATATATAGCTTTTATCTGGCGAATAGAAAGTAAAGGATGATTTCCTTCGAGCTTGACCAAACGAAAATAAATGGTGGAGTACTCATTTCACATAGCTGAAATATCATTTATACGGGGTTAAGTGTTTTAAGGATAAAATACATTGTAGGGTGTTACGGTAATGTAATCTCTTTACAGTTTAGATCATTCATATAGAGGATCATTGATCAAATTAGGATTATAATAACTATGGATAACTAATGACGTGTCTATATGGTGGAACATATAGAGCGTTCTATATACTGAGAGTGCAATTCTAAGTTCTATGCGTGGATTCAACGAAGAATTAATAAGTCAGTGAATTTAGGTTATAAATTCTTGATCTGCTTATTGGAAGCTCGGTTATATAGACCCATGGTCCCCCCACTAGTTGAGACAATATTACTTGTAAGACTCATTTAATTGATTTTGATTAATCAATTATAATTCTAAAGTTAGACTATGTCGACTTTGTGAATTTTCACTAAGCAAGGGAGAAATTGTAAAGAAAAGAGATTCTAGGTTTATTTATTAATTAAGAGACTTTAAATGTCTAATTAATAAATATATTAAATGACAATATTATTTAATAATTATTTATAGTTATTAAATAATTAGAATTGGCATTTAAATGGTTGAATTTGAAAATTGGCATTTTTGAGAAAGTAAGATGCAGAATTGATAAAATTGCAAAATTTGCAAAAGTGAGGCCCAAATCTATAAATCCATGGCCGGCCACTTTTATAGGAAATATCATCTGATATTTTCATTATTTTAATGCCAAATAATTCAAGCCTAACCTTATGTGGTATGTTATAAATAGATAGTGAAGGCTTCAGGAAATATAGACTTTCACATCTTGTTTCCTTCAGAGAAAAACCTGGGCCTTCTCTCTCTGAACCTAGCCGCCACCTTCACCCTCTTCTTCTTCCTTGAATAAGTTCAAACCTCTTAGTGATAGAGTAGTGCCCACACACAGCAAGTGATACCTCAATCATAGTGAGGAAGATCGTGAAGAAAGACATTCAACAAGAAGGAGATTCAACACTAAAGAAAGGAGAGAAAGAGATCGAGGTTCAGATCTTGATAATACTCTGCGACAGAAAGGATACAAGGGTTAGAGATCTGAATGGAAGGAGACATTTTATTCCGCTGCACCCAATGTAAGGTTTCTCATACTTTATATGTGTTTAATTTTATAATCGTTTTAGAAGTTCATATTTAGGGTGTTAATCAACATACTTGTGAGTAGATCTAAGATCCTGGTAAAATAATTTCCAACATCTCCTCCCTTTCAGGCGCTGTAGTCTGGGTGTCATCCACCTCCGGGGTGGGGATGGCGCCAAGGGATTTTCCCTCCCTGAGTTAGCTGGCTGCGCGGGCAACCCCGAGTGAGCTCGGGGTTGGGCCAAAACAATAGCAATGGGGTGAAACTGCTTTTGGCACCCACTTGAGACATGTCAGAGGGAGGGCCGAAGGGCATAGAACCTTTTGGGCGCTATAGTTTGGGTGTCATCCACCTCTGGGTGGGAGATGGCGCCAAGGGATCTGCCCTCCCTGAGTTAGCTGACTGCGCGGGTGACCCCGAGTGAGCTTGGGGTTGGGCCAAAACGGCAGAAATGGGGGTGAAACCACTTTTGGCACCCACTTGAGACATGTCAGAGGGAGGGCCGAAGGGCATAGAACTCCAAGGCCCTGAGCCGACTCTTTCTTCTACATCGGAATGACGCCATGAGGACAAATTGGCCAAAGGTTGCCCACCAATGTTCTTTTTAAGGAAGCTCTTCATCTTGGCAAGCAAACCCTTAGGCGAGGGTTTAGGGCGAATAGGCACCTGTTGATGTACCGTCAGTGCGACCATTTTCTCACTGGAGGGATGTCCCCCCAAATGATTTGCCTGCAGCGCACGACCACCGCCGGCCTTTGGGAACCTCCTTTGCTGCATCCACCACTACTTCCTCCACTGCCACATCTCCTTCCAACACCTGCGAGGGAGTGGCGTCAGACCCTGCGTCATTCTTGACCTCTTCCCCTACCTCGCTTGGAGGAAGGGGCAAAGAATACAGCTTTTCCCCTTCAACTTGTCATCTGACCGAATCAACCTGCTTTTCTTGAGGGGAATAAGGACAGAAGATAATGGCAGAGCTTTCTGTCGTAGTCCGCCCTGAATAGTTTCAGCAAGCTGGATTTGTACTCCTTTTGTGTAAGGGTGGGGGAAGGTCGTGCCGCTACAGAAAAAATAATAGTAAGCAATGCCAAGAGGGGGAGTTAGACAACCATTTTAAGGGATTCAAGGTTATGCCATTAATGAGGATATAAGCCGAGGAATCACTTACGAGGCATACACAAGAGCTCTAGTATTGCTTCTTGTTTCAGAACAAAGAAGAAGCTCTCCTTCCAATGCTTCCCCGTATTAGAGAGGACGCCCACCACTGACGCATTGGAAGGAACTTTCTTGTGATGATAATACGAGCCCCTGAACAAAGAGTTATGCTTAAAGCTGTACACAAATGTACCTCCCTAGCTGTGGGAGCCCTGCCTGCTGCCTTTTTAAAGGCTATGAAGAAGCATGTCAGTATGATTCACGCGTTAGGCATTAGCTAGAGAGGAGCTATGCCGAAATAGTCCAAGACTTCAACGAAGAAGGGGTAGAGTGGCCATGCCACCCTAGCCTTGAGAATGGATTTACTAAAAGCCACCATGTCCATAGGTGGCAGGTTGGCCCGGACCTCCGGTAAGGGCTCGAAACCTCGCTCCACTGTGTACTCGTTGACTATTCTCCAAATGTCGGCTTGAGTCACTATGCTCGTAACATTAGCCATCCCATATGGGAGTGTAGGGTCACGATCAGGGAGGGATGCACTTGACTTTCTTGGTGGACGTGGCTTATCCATATATGCAAAAGTGCAAAGGAGGTTAGAATGGGATGCAATGCATTTCATTCCTTTGATTCGACAGGCTAGAGCCTTGCGATTCGACTTAGGCTAGGAGGGGGCTTCGTCCTCCGCCTGATGAATGGGTGATTCCACAACTAACGGTATGGGAGAGCAGTCAAGGGAGGGTGGCTCAGGTGGAACATGCACTCTAAGTAAGCAAGATAACTCGCTGTGTCAGCGTAAAGTTGCTTAAGATGAGACAAATGGGCATGTGTGTGGGCATGTGTAACACTCTAAGATTGAGGAGTTGGATTAGCAAACCCTAACTAGTTAAATGTGTATTAATATGGAATTATATTATTATATAATTTAATATATATGAACTATACTGATAAATGACATGTTAAGACCTCGTTGGTGAGCTAAGGGCATTTTTCGTAATTTTAATATGAGAAGGGTAAAACCATAATTTTAATGTTATAGCATGCTTATAGACTATATTATTATATAGTATACTTGTTTTGTCCTTCTGTAGGTGTATTCTGACAAGTAAGCGTGGTCTAGTCACAACTGGGTATTTTGGGTTTAACTTGGTTTGGGACCCGAAATACATTTTTTAGGATTTTATTTTGGCATTTTTTAAATAATTGAATAATTTGAAATGAAAATTTTTCCCTTGTTGTATGCATATGTATTGGCCCTAGGGGCATTTTGGTCTTTTGACCATTTGACTCTATTTTCAACAAAAGGAATTTTTGTAAAATGAAAATCATATTTTCTGGATTTTTCCCACATCCCAGCCGACCCCTCTCTCTCAACCTTTCTCATCTCTTTAATCTTTTTATTCTCTGAGATTTAACCTTGAATCAAAACTTGGATTTTTGGAGTAGTGGTGCTAGGATTGTGAAGAGCTTAAGGTAGTTTTTCCCGCCTCTTTATTTTAAGTTTTGATGCTGAATAATAAGTTGATATTTAGGTATTTTTGATGTTGTTAGTTGTTGGTTTCATGGTTGTTTAAATTGAAGAGTTTGTTGATGATAAATTGTTGTTTGAGCTTGTAATGTTATGAGAGATGTATCTTGAGTTGGTTAGTGAGTTTTTGGAGTTATGATTTAGATTTGAATATCATTTTTTTTATCAAGAAGGAATGATCTTCATTAACCACAAGCAATTACAAACCTAAACACAACAAGCAGCAAGGCCAAACCAACTAATTATTGTATATATTCTCTATAAATTTCCTCTCATGAGTATTTAGACTCCCTTTTTTTCTACTTGTAATCTATAGAACACTATATCTTTAATATCCTATACAATTTTTAAAGCTGTACTCGAGTAATTGCTGAAGATGCAATTATTTTTGTTGCTCCATAAATTGTTAATCAATGTTGCCATAACTGAAGTGTAAATTCTATGCTTCTTATCCTTCCTGTTCTGCACCAGCCAGCTTTGCCATCCTTGAAAATCAGTAGGCCATCTACTCATTCCAAGCCACATACAGATTTGAGTCATAACCTGCTGAGAAAGGCAGCAAACAAAAAACAAGTGGTTGTTTGTCTCAGCTGCAGCACCACAAACCGGACAATGAACATTGTCAAGGGTAATTTTAAACTGAGCAAATTTGTCCCTGGTTAACAACTAGTTATTGGTCGCTTGCCAAAAAATAAATCTATGATTCAACATGTTGAAGCTGCACCACACATTGTCGCTAATTTCAAATTGAGTTTGCTGTTAGCTTAGTATTGAAGTGTCCCATAGCAGCCCCTGCACTTGCTATATCATTTTGAGTAAATTTGTCCCTCAAATGACAAAGTTTCCTCCAATACCAACTTGTATCATTTTTTAGAACATAGGTCCAAATGGAATTGTTCTTGAGATAAATATTATTGACCCATTTAACCCAAAGTAAGTCACTTTTGGATGAAATGGCCCAAATATATTTGGCAAGGACAGCTTGATTCCATTTGACCACATCTTTGAATCCTAAACCACCATAATTCTTTTGAAGATAAACTTTTTCCCACAAAGCCACATGAAGTTTACTTCTATTACCATTCCAACCCCAAAGAAATCCTCTACAAAGCTTCTCAATCTCCCTTGTGATACTATGAGGCAAAATGAATATACTCATCCAATAGTTGCGAAGCCCCAGCAACCCTGAATGAATGAGTTGGGCCCTACCAGCAAACGAAAGATGTTTAGTTGCCCAACTATGGAGTCTTTGTTTGATTTTCTTTATCATCACACCACAATCTTCCGCTTTCCATTTTGTTGGTCTTAGAGGAACCCCCAGGTATTTGAGAGGAAACAAACCTTCAATAAGGGTCGTTCCTTTTAACATAGCCTATTTTTCCTCTTCTCTCACCCCTCCAAAATAGAGTTAAGATTTACTAGTATTGATTGCTAGCCCTGAGGAAGCACTAAACTCATCTAAAATATTCTTCAACACCTGAACTGAGCTTAAGTTTCCCTTACAAAACAACATCTAATCATCCACAAAACAAAGATTTATTATCTTGAGATTCTTACACAAAGGGTGATACTTAAAATTCGATTGATTGGCTGCCAAATGCAGCCACCTAGTCAAATATTCCATAATCATTACAAATAAAAGAGGGGATAGGAGGTCACCTTGCCTTAAGCCTTTCTTGCCTTTGAAACTCCCTTGCACTCTTCCATTCATCAATATTGAGTAGGATGTTGCTCTTAGACAAGTCATTATCCAAGATATAAATCTGACTGGAAGTTTGAAAGCATTCAAAAGGGCTTCCAAAAACTCCCAATTCAACGTATCATAAGTTTTACTTATATCCACCTTAGGAGTACATCTTGGAGAAATATTATTTCTTTTGTAGTTCTTCAAAATGTCTTGAAGAATCATAACATTATGAGCAATAGATCTCCCTTGAACAAACGCTTCTTGATTCTGGTTGATAAGCATTGGAAGCACTTGAGAAAGCCTCATGCATAACAGCTTGGAAATACACTTATACACTGTTGTACAACAAGCAATAGGCATGTATTTCACTGCCTTTGTGGGGTTTTCAGTCTTAGGAATGAGAGTTAGCATTGTAGCATGAAGCTATTGAGGCATACTACCTGTGGTGAAGAAATTCTCCACTGCTTTTGTAAAATCAGCACCCAAATCAGGTCACATTTTCTTAAACAAACCAACCCCATAACCATCTGGTCCAGGAGATTTAGAGTCTGGGATACTAAAAAAAAGCTTTCTTTATTTCCTTATTAATAAAGATCAGAAATAACATTTTATGTTGCATGGTTCACATGATTTATTTCATGATTATATGTATATAATGTATGAATTCTTTTTAAGTCCAGAACATATGAGTTGGTTAAAGATTATAGTGTTGTCAGCACAGTGGAATATAATCTTAAATTATATGTTCAAAAGTTGATTCCCTGATTTGTCAGAACACTGGATTTAGACTGACATGGTATAATCAGCGATAGGTATTCTTACACCTTGGAAAAGTGTTATGTCCTTTCCAGGACATTGGCAAAGTTTACCAGTATCGGATGTATGGAGTATACATCGGAAGGGACCGATATTGAACTTTGATTAGATATGTTAAAATTTACCGTAATATCTATTCAATTCAATATCACCTGTTGATCCTAGATCAAATGATCGAAATCCTGATATGGTTAGGCTCAGTCTCAAGAGTTTTATTCGTGTTCTTTGATTTGTTAGTTAAGCCCTCTTCTGAGTCAGGGCAATACATACATTTTAGGAACACGGTAGTGCAATTGAGTGGGAGCGCTAACATAAATATGGAATCTATAGCTTCTATTTGGCAAATAGAAGTAAAGGATGATTTCCTTCGAGCTTAACCAAACGAAGATAAATGGTGGAGATCTCATTTCACTTAGGTGAAATATCATTTATACAGGGTTAAGTGTTTTAAGGATAAAATACATTGTAGGGTGTTACGGTAATTTAATCCACATGTGGTGTAAATCATCTATATAGAGGATCATTGATCACATTAGGGTTATAACAATGGATAACTAATGACGAGTCTATATCGTGGAACATATAGAGCGTTTCTATATGACTGAGAGTGCAATTCCAAGTTCTAAGTGTGGATTCAATGAGGAATTAATAAGTTAGGGAATTTACTTGGTAAATTCGGTTCGACTTATTGGAAGCTCGGTTATATAGACCCATGGTCCCCATACTAGTTGAGACCATACTGCTTGTAAGACTCAGTTAATTGATTTTAATTAATCAATTATAATTCTAAAAGTTAGACTATGTCTACTTTATGAATTCTCACAGTTTAAGGATGAAATCGTAAAGAAAAGGGTTTCTAGGTTTAATTATTAATTAAGAGACTTTGTATGTCTAATTAATAATTATTTTAAATGACAATATTATTTAATAATCTATTTTAGTTATTAAATAATTAGTTTTGGCATTTAAATGATTAGAATTGGAAAAATGGCATTTTTGGAGAAATTGAAATAAAATTGAGGAAACTGCAAAATCCAAGTGAGGCCCATATCACCCTATGGCCGGCACCTCTTTGTGTGTTTCCCAATTATTATTTTCAATTTTAATTGCCATGTAATTGCTAATCAAAGCCTAGCAAAAATAGGAAAGTGGTTGATCACACTAAATAAGGCAGTTAATTGATTACACAGTAATTAAGGAAACTGTTTTATTTGGAAAGTTGTGCTCTCCCTTCTCCCTATATAAAGCAACCTTTGTTCTCTTCTCTTGTAAGCCATAAGCCACGAAATTGAGAGAGAAAAATAGAGAGAAATTTTGAAATCCTTGTGAGATGAGTAGTGCCCACACACATCAAGTGGTATCTCAATCATAGTATGTAAGACTATGGAATTTCTACATCAAAGAAGGAGAAAAGAAGATCCAGGTTCAGATTTTGGTGATGCTCTGCTACAGAAAGGAATCAAGGGCTAGAGATTTGAACGGAAGGAGTCATATTATTCCGCTGCACCCACTGTAAGGTTTTCTAACTTTATATGTGTTTATTTTCATTGTTTTAGAATTCATATTAGGTTGTTAATCCAACATACTTGTTAGTAAATCTAGATCCTGGTAAAATAATTTCCAACACAAAATGTCTTGAAGAATCATAACATTATGAGCAATAGATCTCCCTTGAACAAACGCTTCTTGATTCTGGTTGATAAGCATTGGAAGCACTTGAGAAAGCCTCATGCATAACAGCTTGGAAATACACTTATACACTGTTGTACAACAAGCAATAGGCATGTATTTCACTGCCTTTGTGGGGTTTTCAGTCTTAGGAATGAGAGTTAGCATTGTAGCATGAAGCTATTGAGGCATACTACCTGTGGTGAAGAAATTCTCCACTGCTTTTGTAAAATCAGCACCCAAATCAGGTCACATTTTCTTAAACAAACCAACCCCATAACCATCTGGTCCAGGAGATTTAGAGTCTGGGATACTAAAAAAAAGCTTTCTTTATTTCCTTCTTTGTGAAAGGTCTTATCAAAATCAGTTGTTGCTCTAGGTTCAGACAACTCCCCATCTCCATACATCCAGTTTTGAGGCCCAGAGAAGGCCTAGAATTGGTTCCCATAAATCACTAAAAGTGACTCAAAAAATGTCGAACCACCTCAGTAAAGCTGTCTATTACCGCTCCTTGATCATTTGTAAAAGAAACTATACTATTCTCCATCCTTCTTTTTTTAAAAAAACATGAAAAAAAAGAATTATTCTCATCCCCTTTACAAAGCCAAGTCACCTTGCTATGTTGTCTCAAGAAACTATGATACATCTTTTCCTTAGAATTAAAAATAGTAGCAGCCTCTTTCTCAGCTTGATGATAATTTGGATCTTGAACATGTATCTGTTGGGAATTATTTTACCAGGATCTTAGATCTACTCACAAGTATGTTTATTAACATCCTAAATATGAACTTTCTAAAACGATAAATTAAACACATATAAAGTTAAGAAAACCTTACATTGATGCAGCGGAATTAATGTCTCCTTCCACTCAGATCTCTAACCCTTGATTCCTTTCTGTAGCAGAGTATAATCAAGATCTGAGCCCGAATGTCCTTCTTCTTCAAGTTTTGATCCTTCACAGTCTTCCAATCTATGATTGAGTTACTGCTTGCTGTGTGTGGGCACTTACTCTTTCACTAGAGTCACAAAAAGATGAAGGGAAAAGAGAGAGAGGTATTTCGGCCAAGGTAGAAAGTGAGGAAGGTTCAGTTTTTCTGAAGAGAGAAATTTCTGTCAGAAAGCTAATGAAAGCATGTTATGAGACTGAGCCATCACTTTCTATTTATAGGCAACTACTAGGTTTAGGTTAGGATTTATTTGGCATTAAAATAATGAAAATATTAATTTGAAAAATCTATTTAAGTGGCCGGCCATATGGTGTTATTGGGCCTCACTTAATTTTGCAATTTTATCAAATTTTATCTCTATTTTCTCAAAAACGCCAATTTTCCAAGTCTAACCTTTTAAATGCCAAAACTAATTATTTAATAACTAAAATACATTATTAAATAATATTGTCATTTAATTTAATTATTAATTAGACATATAAAGTCTATTAATAAATAAATAAACCTAGAAAACTCTTTTCCTTACAATTTCACCCCTAATTAGTGAAAATTCATAAAATTAGACATAGTCTAACTTTAGAATTATAATTGATCAATCACGAATCAATTAATGAGTCTTACAAGCAGAATGTTCTCAACTAGAATGGGGACCATGGATCTATATGCTGAGCTTCCAATAAGTGAACCAAATTTACCAAGTAAATTCCTACTTATTAATTCTTCGTTGAATCCACTCTTAGAACTTAGAATTGCACTCTCAGACTTATATAGAGCATATTGTATGTTTCACGATACCAATATACTATCTCATTTAACCATTGTTATAATCTTATTATGATTTAAAGATCCTCTATATAGATGATTTACATCGAAATGGGATTTCTTTACCGTTCTCACCCCTCAATGTATTTTGCCCCTTAAAACACTTAGCTACCTGTAAATGGTGTTTAGTGATCTAATAATTAGTCAGTTAAACAAGAGCTCATCCATTTACTTCTATTTGCTAAGCTCGAAGGGAATCATCACTTAACTTCTATACACCAGTAGAAGCTATAGATTCCATATTTATGTTCAGCACTCCCACTCAATCATACTATCATGTTCCC
The DNA here is from genome assembly GCF_029168945.1 of Cannabis sativa. NCBI lineage: Eukaryota > Viridiplantae > Streptophyta > Magnoliopsida > Rosales > Cannabaceae > Cannabis > Cannabis sativa. Next base: position 23,523,592 of record NC_083607.1, read on the forward strand.
AAAATATACGTATCACCCTGACCCAAAAGTAGGCTTAACTAATAAATCAAAGAACATGAATAGCACTCCTGAGTTGAGCCCAAGCATATCAGGATTTAGATTCTTTTTAATCTTAAGATCAACTACTGATATTGACTTGGAAAGATATGTATAACGGTAAGTTTGTAATATCTTAACTTAGTTGCAATATCGGTCCAGTCCAATGTATACTCCATACATTCGAAACTAGTATACTTTACTAATGTCCTGGAAAGAACATAACACTTACTCCAAGTGTAAGTACACATCATCGCTGATTATCACATTAGTGTAAATCCAATAACACTGATGAAACAGGGACCAAAACTTTTGATTCATATGATCACAATCACATTCCACTGTGTTGACGATACTGTAATTGTGAATAAACATATGATCTGGATTTAACTGATTTTGTGTGTATGAATGTAATAAACATATTAAACATATTAAACCATTAGCATGTAGTATTCATGCAAACATCAATCACTTCAAATTTCTTATGTTGATTACTAATCAGATTGTAAAGAGTTTTATTTAGGGCATAAAACCTAACAGTATCTAAGCTTACAGTCTAGCTATAAGATAATTATCTTTGGCCTCATGGTAACTCCTCCCAATATCCCCTATAACCTCTCTGTTAAACCTCTTGATAGCATGCTTTAACCTCATGAGCTTGAGGAACAAAGCATTCATTCCTTCAACCTTCAACGGTCTATTCCAATCTTTAAGAACAACTTTTTTGAAATTTGGATGATCAACCCAAAAGTTGTAGTACCTGAAAGGTTTGAACCCAATTTTCTCATTGGTAGCCATCGATATAACACACGCACAGTGATCTAAAATTGTCTCCCAGCTGTAGTAAGCTTTTGTCATTGGAAAGCAATCATTCCAATCTTCATTCACAAAAGTGTGATCTATTTTAGAATAGGTCCTCTTATCCCCATCTTGATTATTAGTCCAAGTATAACTCAAACCAGTCTTCAGGAGCCTTTCATTGTGACTTTGGGCAAGCCAGTTTGTAGCATCTCTTGTATCATTAATTGTAACCTTTTTCCACCCTTCCTATCATCCAAATCAAAAAGAGCATTAAAGGCCCCTGTTATAAGCCACATCCCTTTCTGTTCCTTGACAATATTGAAACCATACACAAATGTGATGCTCATAGCATTAGTTTGGCCAGCGACTTTAACATAGCAATGAACAAATTGCAGTTCTTCTCTAACAACAATCACTCGAGCAAAGCACTTCCTCCACAAAGATAAGAATTCGATACTCAATCGTAGGACTAGAATAATAATGCCAATTCGAGAATTTTCTATCAACCATTTCTCTAATTTTATTCCCCCTAAGTTTAGTTTCCAACAAACCACAAACACCTATTTTATTCACGCAGCAAAACTCATAAACTTCATTCTGATTTTCAACTTTATTTATTCTCCTCACATTCCAGCAAACAATATTGTTGTTATCCATGGCCAATAAAAAAGGTACCCGATTCAGTTTGTTCAGTGGCCTCTTGATCATCCACTCTTTCTTCCTGTTGCTCCTGCAAAACTGTAAAGATATTGCTGAACTGCTCTGTCTTATCCCCTGCTGCTTCAGTTTGTGGTTTAGGCTTCAGAACTGCTGTCTTTTTTGGTAGCACCCATTCCTTCTGTTGTTGGCTTCTACTTACAGCACTTTCTTTGGCCAATTTCTTCTCTTTCTGCCTATTTTTTTTCTTGTTGTTGCTGTTTTCCTTCCCTTTCTTTCTGAATTTCAGCATGTCGACATGTTACTTTTGTGTGGCCAAACTTAGAACAGCTAGTACACTTTGCAAGGAGCCATTCATACTCTATACTCTGATCTTGCAACTATCCATACTCGTTGATGTACGGGATGAATCGAGGTGGTGCATCTGTGACCTCCATTTCCACTAAGATTCTAGCAAATTGTAATCTCGTCCTATCCTTGGTGTGTTGGTCCACCGTTATAGGTTTCCCAATTGTGCTCACAAGAGCACTTAGACTTTTGGTACCCCAATATTGAAGCCCTAAGTCATGAAATTTAATCCACAATGGAACAGAATGAATAAGATTCATAGCATTTACATCCGCAGACCATGGTCGAATTATTACCGGATTTTTGTCGAATTGCACCACTCCTACCTCCAGAACTTGATCACGTGTTGCTTCATCACGAAACCACACCATGATTAACCCCATTGACATCTTAGAAACCTGTACAACTCCCAGATGTCCCCAAACCCTCTTGATAAATCCTTTGAATATAGTAATTGGTGGATTAGCACCCAAAACCTTGCAGATAATAGCAGATTTCCAGCAGTTTTCCTCTTCACATACCTCCTCCAAGTCAACTTGTGTTATCTTGATTCCATCTCTGATCAACGGTTTTGTGAATAGAAGTCTTTGATCCCGATTCAAGGTTTTCCCCCTTATGAAACTCTCCCAGTTCTTCTTTGCTGAGTTCGGAGATTGCTCAACATTCGATGTTCTCACCAGTTCTTCCTCAACCTCTACAGCCCAGCTTTTTGCTCGATAAATCGCAGATTGTTCATTCTCCTCTGTAACTATTAGATCTTGGGTTTTCATCAGATCTACAATCAAATTTAGCCCCTCAAACGAGCACTTATCATCGACATCTTCAGCTTCCTCTGTAACTCCAGAAATTGAATCGTCGATTGGGATTCGAGTAACTGGCTTTCGTCCCACTTTTTTCTTCCTCGCCATGGAAGGAGAAAGTAGATCAACGAAAGTTTTACTTAAAATTTTTTTATTGTTACTATTTGAATGCTATTTTGAACCTTAATTTTTTGGAAATTCTTGTGGGTTGCCTTGAAGTTGTGGTGTTCAAGCTTTTGTATAGGGGATTATGTTGGTTTTGGTGTAACTTATGTTGCTTGCTTTAATTCTTGTGGAGCTTGTAATAGTTGCATATATTGCTGTTGGTTAAAGCTTGAATTTTTATTTTTAATCCCCTGTTAGTGATGGCTATAATCTGTGAATAATGATTTTGAGTTTGAGCATGTTTTTGTTGATTTTTGGTATGTTTGGGCTTGAATTTCGGTTAGTGAAAAGTGGTATTTTCTGGGTTTGGAACCCAAGTGTCGCGGCTCGCCCACTTGAAATCCTGGGTTTTTCAACCCAGGTTCTGCAGCATGCTTGGGGAGTGTCGCGACCCGCCTAGGGATTTCTGGGCAGTTTTGAATGTTATTTTTGATTGTTCATAACTTTTCGCTCCAGACTCCGTTTGGGGTGTTCCATATATCGTTGGAAAGCTCGTTTCGAGCTCTATATGTTTATTTGTATTTGAATGCCAATTTTATGATTATATGGAAGTGAATTTAGGGATTAACCCTATTTGTGAATCCTAGGAATGGTGACTAGGACTATCGATAGTCGGCACTTGTTCAGGAACACCTAGTGATTTGGAATCTCCACGTATTTGGGACATCAGGTAAGACAGTAGTTAGCACGTAGAGTTAAGCGCGGTGACGCTCATGTTTAATATTATAGTGGTGATTTATTGAGAACTAGGATTAGGGTTATTACATTAAAGTGAGTTGTTATATGGCCTAGGGTTATTACCCTAGTGATTAATGATTTTAAATGCAATGCCATGTTGTATATGTTGAAGTAAAGAATTATGCGTTCAAGGCATAATTTGGTTAGACTCGGTAATTAGAACTGAGATAAACCATTATAAGGCCTTATTGTGATAAGACGTGTGAGCGTGACTGATTAATAGTGAAAAATATACATTTAATAAGCTTAAAGTTTAATATAAATTAAATATAAATTAATATTTTCATGAAATTAATAAGATATATTTTTATGTTGAAAATATTTAATTTGGATTTAATTTATTATCTTTTTTATTGTAGGAATTAAAATTATTGGGTGTTTTGAAGAGAATTGAAAAATTGAAGAAAAGAGAGCAATTTCCTTAAAAAGGAATCAGATTTTCGGCTGAAGATGAGGCCCACTCGCGCCAGCAGCCACTCCCCATCCCAGCCGTACGTTTGATGCATCAATGGCCCAGAGGGACGCGTGTCGTCCACCTCCAGACAGGGCGCGTGAGGGCCTGTCTCTCCTGCTGCCAGCCGCCTGGTGACATCACAAATGGGACCCGCCTGCTGCATCTTGTCCCCCAGCCAGCTCCATCAAGCCGCCACGTATCCAAGCCGCCAGCAGCCTTTTTCTCCACCAGGCAATGCATGGGCGACACTTGTCACTCTCTCCTTCAATCCGCCAATTTTCAAATTATTTTGAAATGCAATTTCAAAATAATTTATAATTTTATATTGCTTTGCATTTATTTAGCTCTCTTTACTATTTCTTTTAGCCAATAAATTACATTTTGTATATTTTATCATTTTACCCTCACTTACCTCATTGCCAAGAAATCTCTAAAAAAAAATATTAAAATAATTAATTTATTAATTATTTTAATTCATCCATTTTGGCTATAAATAGGGAAAAGATGAGACCTCTTGGGACAACTCCTACACATATCTCTTTAGTGTAATTTTTAGAATAGAGAAACTATAGCAAAATTTCTCTTCACTTTTCTTCTCATATTTCTTTATGGGAGTGATTAGCATAATGGTCTAATCTTCCTTGAAAGGTTAGGGATGATTTCATATGCAAAGTGAGGTTATTTTGTATCTTTGATTCACTTATAATATTTATTTGAGCAATGCAAGTTCTTGTTTCACTTTTATTTTCTTGTTCTTCATCCATCTATATTACCATATATGCTATTATATACTAAATATATACATAGACTTAGTCATGCTTTTTCTATATATTTTTATTTAGTGATTCTAGTAATAGTAGTATTTATCTTTTTCTATCTTTTATGTTCATTCTTATTTACTTTTGTTATTAACCATATAGGTTTAGTCATGCTCTTCCTATGTGCTTAAAGATTAAGAAAAGTAATATTAATGTTCATTTCCTTCACTATCACCACCATCTCTATTTCTATTCTCTTTGTCATAATTTTTACTAAAAATATATAGGATTAGTTATGCTCTTTCTATGTGTTTCTATTTAGTAAAAATAATATAGTTTTATGTTTAATCTTTTATTGCATTATTGCTTGATGTATAATGTCATTTCTAGGTTTTACATAAGATTAAATCATTTCTTTTATTTGCATGAACTTGTATACTCAAAAATATAATAAACTTTAATGTTAAATCATTTATCAACTTTGTGAATCAAGGGTACAAAATTGCTAAACAAGCATATGGATGAGTCTTGAAGCCTTTCTTCCTTTTACTATTGATTACACCTTTATTTACTTTCTTTTAATATTTATTATCAAAGCAAAAATCACAAAATCATTTGTTCCTATTATCACCTTTTATTAACCTTTTGTTCTTATTTTTCTACTAACGTTTTTGTCTATAATCACCTCCTTGTGGAATCGACCGCCCGATCTATACTACAACCACCGCTAGTGGAAGTCACAATTTGGGCGTAAAATCAGTGACACGTGGGTCTATGCCACATAGACATAAATAGACATGTGAGTGTAACATGCAGGTCTATGTAAAATAGACAATAAGTGTAATGACATTAATATATATGAGAAATATTTTATTGTGTATATTGATATTTATACTATTTAACTGGGCTTGGCTCACAGGTGCTCTACTGTGCAGGAAAGGATAAATCCGTTTGTAATCAGCCATGAGTTCGAGAGCTTGACGATGGATTGTACATGTTCGGGCCATCTAGACCAAGTGAATTGGGTCTACCAGCAAATGTATTTTGTAATCTCAAATTTTGCCGCTTAGGTCGGCATGTAAATTAACTTGTAATATTTTGCGAAAAGTTTTGTGGGATCCCGAAACATGTTGTCTTTTTGGTTTGTTGTGAAGTTTAAATTATTACAAGTTAAGTTTTTATTCCGTTGTAATCAAAGTTTAAAGTTTCCCGCTCATAATTTTCTAGTAATCCCGGTTTAGCAGGATTAGATTATATTACTGGTTGTCTTATTGTGTCTAATTGTTAGGGCGTTACAGTTTGGTATCAAAGCGCCAAGGATTTTAAACTTCCTGTAGACCAGCTGAACATGTACAATCATCGTCAAAGACAAGCTCAGCTCGTGGTGTAGTAAGTGTTGAGAGTAAATACTTAACTACTTATGTGATTATTTATTTACCGCTTTCCATTTTAGGCAGTATGTGAGCATCTAGTAATTGTGATATGAAAGCCATGATTAGTGTATTAATTGATAAATATTTATTTAATAAGAAATAAAATAGTCGAGTTAGGGTTTAAGGCAATAAGTGGGTAAGTGTGGTATTGGTGCCTGACTCGCTGGGGTTGTTGATTATAGGGTTATTTGTGAAAGTTGGACCTTCGCAATCATCTAGACCACGGGGCGAGCATGTAGAGCTTGGTGTTGACCAAACCAATCCACCAGCACCGCTTGCACCACCGCAGAATCTGGGGGATAATGCAGGGTTGATAATGCTAATTCGCCTGCTGATTGGCAGTAGATGTTTCTAGAAATGCAAAGTATCATACTTCGTCAAGAAGATGAATTGCGTTGGTTGAGACAACTGGCACCAGTAGCTCCTGCAGAACAAGTGTTACCACCAGCTTCTGTGCCAGTGGTGGGTAACCTTGGATTTATACTGCCGCATAGAGATTCGGTATTTGAACGCTTTGTGAAGCTGCAACCTCCAACATTTTTGGGAGGTACCGATATAATTAAGGTTGAACAGTGGATGAGCACTATTACATGCATCCTAGATAATATGGGGGTGACGGGAACAGAAAGAGTAAATTGTGCTGCATTTATGTTACAAGATCATGCCCACGTCCGATGGGACATTGTAGGGCAAACCCAAGACGTTAGTACTATGACTTGGGACGAGTTTAAGAGTTTGTTTGAGGAAAAATTTTATAACATCGCTGTAAGGGCTTCACATATGCAAGACTTTGTGAAGTTGACTCAAGGGAAAATGACTGTGGCCGAATATACACTACTACAAAATTGGGTTTTCCCAACGGTTAATAAGGGGATCAATTATGAAAACTATTGGAAAACGTAAGCGGGGATTTTTCCCAACGGTTTCTTTGCTTCAGTTTGAAACCGTTGGGAAAACTGAAGCAAAGAAACCGTTGGGAAAAAACGTAAGGGGGGATTTTTCCCAACGGTTTAAAACTGAAGCAAAGAAACCGTTGGGAAAAAACCAATCCCAATAGTGGAGAACTGTGGGCAATACTAAATGATTTTTTTTTTTAAAAAAAAAAGAAAACAGTGAATTCCAATAATTTATAATTTTTGGGAATACTTAGTATCCCAACGGTTTACATCCGTTGGGTATACTTAGCATTCCCAACAGTTATAAACTGTTGGGAAATGTTCTTTTTAGTATAAAAAAAATTCAGATTTAAAAAAAAAAAAGATTTTTTTTTGCTTAATAAAAAAATTATATTTAATAAAAGAAAATACTAAAAAAATATTAGATTTAAAAAAAATGAAAGAATTTGTATTTTTTTTATTTTTTGCTTAATTAAAAAAAATTTTTAAAAAAAGTTTCAGATTAAAAAAAAAAAAAGACGAGAGAATTTATACTTTTTTTTTTGCATAATAAAAGAAATTTGCATTTAATAATATAAGGGGACTTCTATTTGCACCCCATAAAATGATAAATACACTCTATTATTAAAAAAAAAAAACTTAAATAATTTTTAAAAATTACTCTTAATATTTTCCGTAAATTTTTTTCCACGCATTATTTTATGTTAATTTCAATACTTATTTTGATTTTATTTTCATAATTTTTTTTATTTTTTTTTTTGTAAATCATGTATATTTTTTTTATTTTTTTCTAAGAAAATTTCATATAATTTTTATTTTTATTTTTTATCATAATATTTAAAATATAATTTATTTTTAATTGATAGGTATATTTTTTAACAATATGAAGTGGAAGATAAAAGTTAAAAAACTTAGTACAATTAATGATATAAATTTTATATAAAATAAAAATTACTAAAATAGGATGTCTTTAAAAATTTTGGAGGTGTAAATAATTTTTTTTTTGCTTAATAAATTTATAAATTTGAGAAATTTAAAATTTATAGATTTTTAATTAGAGGATAATTTTAGAAATTAGTTATATTTAAAAATTTATTGTGAAAGTTATTCAAAAAAAATATCTAAAAGAGAAAAATTATTAGAGGACTAAAATACTATTAGACAATTATTTTTAATTAAAATGTCATTGAAGAATTCATTTGGGTCTTTAATTAAAAATTGTTGCATTTTATTTTTATATAAGATTTAGGATTTTTAATTTGGAGTCTTTAATTATATTAGATTTTTATTTATTAAAATAAAATAAATAAAATAAATTTTGTAAGGAAAATTTAAAAGGTATAAATAGAAAATGATAAAAAAAAAAAAAAAAACCTAAGTGAAAATCTAATCCCTTCTCTCTTTCATTCTCCCAATCCCCCTCTCTCTGCCTTCTCTTTGTGCGGCGTGACGGTACAACACCAAAGTCAGCCACTGCCGGCGCTAGTGGTTCAACTGAACCCGAAAACCCCAACCCCTCTCCCGCTTCCTTCTCTCTCTCTCTCTCTCTCTCTCTCTCTCTCTCTCTCTCTCTCTCTCTCTCTCTCTCTCTCGCTCCTGTTCTCTCTCTCTCTCTGCATTTTCTCTTGCGCGGTGGCACTGCCACGCCATGATGGCCATTTCCCCGAGCGATGGTCGTCAAATAAACCCGTTCTATTTTACTATGTTTTTATTTTTTTCGGCAGATTCGAACGAATGTGCTTGAGCTTTTGATTTTTAATTCATTTGGTAAATTTGTTTTCTCAAATTTGAAGGAGATTGCAATATTGCATCACAGACTGGTGTGTATGTGAGAGGTTTGGAGAATTGTGGGAGTTGTTTGCCTGACCATGGCATTGAGGCAAAAGTTGAAGGCTTCGGTGCTCGCTGTGTTCATCAATTTCGCTCTTACTCCAGGATCGGAGGTGCACAACTCGTTGAAAAAAGCCTATAATTAATGGATCTGATCTGGTTGGTGGCCACAATATCGATCTGGTCTACGATGACTATAGCCTATAATCCATGGATATGATCTAGTTTCTCCCTTGTTTTATCTTTATTTTTTTTTTTTTCAGAATTGTATCATATGTATTTTGTGTAATCTTTGATTTTGGTATAATTTTAATGAATTATGATATATATTTTTTTAGAATAAATTCTGTAATGAATTATGACATTTAAATTTAGAAATATATTAATTCCATTTATTTTAATTAATATAATATTTTTTTATAAAAATTAATACTATTATATATTTAATATTTCAAAAATATATATTAAAAAGAAATTAAATTAAATTTAAATAATATTTTTGCTAACAGTTATAAATAGTCATTTAATGTGATTTTTTCCAACAGTTGTAAACCGTCATTTAAATTGACTTTTCTCAATAGTTATAAACCATCTTTTAAAGTTTTGTATTTTTATGACACCCACATAGCCAACGATTTTAGGAACCGATGAGAAATAGTATAAAAGACAGTTATAAACCGTTGGAAAAAACCAATTTTGTAGTATTGATACCTTGGAATTCGATCGACTATCTAAGTTTGTTGGTGATCTGGTACCAACAGACTTCACCCGAAAATAAAAGTATGTGAGAGGACTGAATGCCACAATCAGTCGGGACTTGAAAATTATCACCGCTCACAACACTTTATACAAGAAAATGGTCGAATTAGCCTTGATAGTTGAAGAGAAAGAGCAACATGTGATGAAAGAGCAAACTACAAAGGATGTCGCCACGGCATCGAATCCTCTTGTGGGTGGTAATGTCAGTAAGGGGATCGACGGTGGTAACGCTGATCACAAACGAAAGGCTAAGCTTCCGGAACATCAGGGAGTAATGAAAAGTTTTAGAGGAACAAAGGTGGCCGTCAAGGCTGCGGGTCCTCATTCAGATCATATCCAGAGTGTCCGAAATGCAAGAAACACCATCAGGGTGAGTGTCGGTCCAAGACTTGCTTTCAGTGTGGCATGGTGGGCCACTTTATTAGAGATTGTCCACAGGCTAAAATAAAAGAGCCAAAGAAGAACACCAATCAAAACCCGGGGCATCTATTTACTATGACTCAGGTTGATCCTGATATTACTCCGTCAGTGGTGACCGGTCAGTTATCCATTAATGGTTGTTCTTATTTTATGTTATTTGATTCAGTAGCTACTCACTCTTATGTGTCGGAGTAGAGTAATTAAAAGTTTTCATAAACCATGTGATGTGTATGCTTCGGGGTTTGGTACCCTGTTACCCTCGGGAGACCTAATTGTATCCACTTGGCGGATTCGATTTATCTTTTTGGATTGGCGTTTATGAGTTAACCGTCAATCTAATTGAGTTACAACTGTTTGATTTTGACATAATCCTAAGAATGGATTTCCTTTCTAAGTATGGGGCAACGATCGACTGCAAGCGAAAGATGGTGGTGTTTGAGCCCGATAGTGCCAACCCAACAATGTTTGTGGGTAAAGTTTAGGGGACGCTCATGTTGGGTTTTATGCCCTAAATAAAACTCTATTTCAATGTAATCCAGATTATTCAATATCAATAAAGTAACAGAAGTATTTTTCATTCATTTGTGTATGTTTTGGTTCACTTAATCAATTGTTTGTCTATTTGATTTATAAATTCATCCAAACCCCTTTCACATACTTGATCATGTGTATTGTGTTGTCAACACAGTGGAAAGTAAACATGACTATGTGAATAAAGTATTCCTAGATTTATCAGAACACTGGGTTTTACTGATATGACAATCTACAACAGAGTTTACTTGCATTTGGAGAAATGTTATGTTCTTTCCAGAACATAGGTTAAAGTAAAGCTCAGGTTTGATGCATGGAGTATGCATTGGAATGGACCGATATTGAACTTTGAAATAGATTTATGAAACTTACCGTAAATATCTATTCAATTCAATATCATAAGTTGATCCTAGATCACATGATCGAAATCCTGATATGGTTAGGCTAAATCTCAAGAGTGTTATTCGTGTTCTTTGATTTGTTAGTTAAGCCTAATTTTTGGTCAGGGCAATACATACATTTTGGGAACACGGTAGTACGATTGAGTGAGAGCGCTAACATAAATATGGAATCTATAGCTTCTATCTGGCGAATAGTAAGCAAAGGGTGATTTCCTTCGAGCTTAACCAAACGAGATAAATGATTGAGTACTCATTTCACTTAGTTGAAATATTATTTATATAGGTTTAAGTATTTTAAGGATAAAATATATTGTAGGGTGTTACGGTAAATTAGTCCATTTACAATGTAAATCATCCATATAGAGGATCATTGATCACATTAGGATTATAACAATGGATAACTAATGATGTGTCTATATGGTGGAACATATAGAGCATTCTATATACTGAGAGTGCAATTCTGAGTTCTATGTGTGGATTCAACGGAGAATTAATAAGTAAGTGAATTTAAGTGGTAAATTCTAGATCTGCTTATTGGAAGCTCGGATATATAGACCCATGGTCCCCCCACTAGTTGAGATAATATTACTTGTAAGACTCATTTAATTGATTTTAATTAATCAATTATAATTCTCAAGATAGACTGTGTCTATTTGAGAATTTATCACTTATTAAGGGCAAAACAGTAAATAGAGATTTTGAAGGGCATATTTATTAATTAGGAAACTTTAATTAGTTTTATTATTAATAAAATAAATGACAATATATTATTTGATAATTAATTTTAATTATTAAATAATTAGATTTGACATTTATGTTGTTGAACAAAGGAATTGGCAGTTTTTGACAAAACAGGAAACTATCAATGTAGGAAAAGGAAAGTTGGAAAAGTGGCAAGCCTTGTTTCCACAATGCCTAGGTCGGCCACTTAAGCTTCCTTTTCTCTTTGATTTTTTCAATTTTAAAATGTCAATTAATTCAATCATAGCCCTAGGTGGTCCTCTATAAATAGAAGGCAAAGGCTTCAGTTTTCAACAACACATTCACAACATTATTCTAACAGAATTTTCTCTCTGAAAATTCTCTCTGAGCCGCCACCCTCTCTCTCTCTATTCCTTCACTGTTTCGAAATCTATAAGTGTTAGAGTAGTGGCCACACACATCAAGTAATACCTCAATCATAGTGAGGAAGGCTGTGTAGAATTCAGAAACAACAAAGAAGGACTATCGGGCTCAGATCTTGATTATACTCTGCTACAGAAAGGAATCAAGGTTTAGAGATCTGAGTGGGAGGAGACATATATTCCGCTGCACCCAATGTAAGATTTCTGATACTTTTATGTGTTTAATTTTCCATCGTTTTAGAAGTTCATATTTAGGTTGTTAAATCAACATACTTGTGAGTAGATCTAAGTTCCTGGTAAAATAACTTCAAACAGCTCATACCTAGAATAACATTTTTGAGAGCTAAAGATCTGATGTGTAGAGGTTGTCTGGGATTCCTAGTCACTGTAGTGGATACCAGCCAATTTGTGTCATATAGACCTGAAGATACGAGATTGGTGTGAGAATTCCTTGATGTATTTCCTGAAGACCTACCAAGATTACCACCTTCCTAAGAAATTGAATTTGTGATAGAGTTAGTTTTGAGAGCGGAACCAGTATCAAAGGCACCGTACCGAATGGCTCCAATGGAATTGAAAGAATTAAAGATCCAACTCCAGGAGTTACTTAACATAAGACCAAGTTATTCCCCTTGTGGTGCTCCAGTGTTGTTCGTGAAGAAGAAAGACGGGTCACTACGAATGTGTATCGATTATCGGGAATTGAACAAGCTTACTATTAAGAACAAGTATCCTCTACCCCGAATTGACGACCTATTTGATCAACTGAAGGGTAAGACAGTCTTTTCAAAGATCGACCTTTGCTCAGGTTACCATCAATTGAGAATTCGAGAAGAAGATATCCCAAAGACTGCGTTCTGTACTAAATATGAACATTATGAGTTTCTGGTGATGTCATTCAGACTCACCAATGCCCCAGCGACATTTATGGATCATATGAATTGGGTATTCAAAGATTATCTGGACAAATGTGTGATAGTATTTATTGATGATATTCTGATTTATTCTGAGTCAAAAGAGGAACATGATTTACTTCTCAGATCAGTATTACAACGGTTACGGGATCACATGTTGTACGCTAAGTTCAAGAAGTGCGAGTTCTGGTTACCACGTGTCTCTTTCCTAGGGCACATTGTGGACAAAGATGGGATCATGGTTGATCCGGCCAAATTCGAAGCTGTTCGAGATTGGATAACACCAAAAATTGGCTATTGAAGTTAGAAGCTTTTTGGGTTTAGCTGGTTATTATCGTTGGTTCTTTAAGGGTTTCTCGAAGACTACAACACCCCTAATAGAACTGACCTAAAAGAATTTGAAGTTTCTTAGGACTGATCGATGTGAGAAAAGTTTTCAGGAGTTAAAGCAGCGTTTGATTACCACTCCTGTATTAACTCTTCCTTCAGATAAGGAAAAATTGGTTGTTTATTGTGATGCCTTGAGACAAGGGTTTGGGTTGTGTTCTTATGCAAACTGGAAAGGTAATAACTTATGCTTCTCGGCAGTTAAAGGAGTACGAGCAAAGGCACCCTACTCACGACTTAGAATTCGCGGCAGTAGTATTTGCACTGAAGATTTGGCAGCATTACTTATATGGGGAGACATGTGAGATATACACTGATCATAATAGTCTAGAATACTTCTTCACCCAGAAAGACTTGAACATGAGACAAAGACGTTGGCTAGAATTAGCAAAGGATTATGACTGTGAGATTCTTTATCATGTTGGGAAGGCCAATGTTGTAGCTGACGCCCTAAGTAGGAAAGGACAGAGCTTGATGAATACAATAAAGTAGATCTTTGGGCAATTAGAAGATGAGATGACGCGAGCTAAGATTGAGTTCGTTGTGGGGCAGTTGGCTAACATTACCCTGCAATCTACTCTTCTGGAACGAATCAAAGAAGCACAATTGCAAGATCTGGATTTAATGAAGTCTTGAGATAGGGTTTTGGCTCGAAAGGTTAGTGACTTTATAGTGGATGATACGGGGATGCTACGGTTTATAAACCGTGTTTGTGGGCCTATGGATGATGACATTAAAAGAGAAATTCTGAATGAGTCTCATACGACTCCTTACTAAGTTCATCTAGGAACAACGAAGTGTTGGAAATATTTTACCAGGATCTAGATTTACTACCATGTATGTTTCATTAACATCCTAATATGAATTCTAAAACAATGAAATAAACACATATAAAGTTTAGGAAACCTTACATTGGGTACAGCAGAATATAATGACTCCTTCCGTTCAGATCTCTAGCCCTTGATTCCTTTCTGTAGCAGAGCATCACCAAGATCTGAACCTGGATCTCTTTCTCTCCTTCCTTTGATGCTAATTCTCCTTCTTGTTGATTGGATTCTTCACAATCTTCCACGCTATGATTGAGATACCACTTGATGTGTGTGGGCACTCACTCATTCACTCAAGGTTCGAAAATTTAGAGAAGAAAAGAGAAGAAGAGAGTGGCGGCTATGGTATAAAATAGGAGGCTCAACTTTCATCTGACAAAGTTAAGTGTGAATGTGAGCCATCACTATCTATTTATACGTAACCACCTAGGTTTATGTTAGAATTATTTGGCATTAAAATAATAGAAAAATAAATGGTAAAAGCCATTAAGTGTGGTCGGCCATGGGCTTTGGATATTGGGCCTCACTTATGCAATTTTTCTGTTTTATCATTTCTGCATCTCATTTTCTCAAAAACGCAAATTTTCAAATTCAACCATTTAAATGCCAATTATAATTATTTAATAACTAAAAATTAATTATTAAATAATATTTTCATTTAATATAGTTATTAATTAGACATATAAAGTCTCTTAATTAACAAATAGAACCTAGAATCTCTTTTCTTACAATTTTTCCCTTGCTTAGTGAAAATTCATAAACTAGACATAGTCTAACTTTAGAATTATAATTGATTAACTAAAATCAATTAACTGAGTCTTACAAGCAGTATGGTCTCAACTAGTATGGGGACCATGGGCCTATATAACCGAGCTTCTAATAAGTCAAATCGAATTTACCAAGTAAATTCCCTAACTTATTAATTCCTTATTGAATCCACACTTAGAACTTGGAATTGTACTCTCAGTCATATAGAACGCTCTATAGATACGCTATTAATTATCCATTGTTATAATCCTAATTTGATCAATGACCCTCTAATAGATGATCTACATTGAATAGGGACTAAATTACTGTTACACCTTCAATGTATTTTATCCTTAAAACACTTAGCTCCGTATAAATGATATTTCAGCGAAGTGAAAAGAGATCTCAACCATTTATCTCTGTTTAGCCAAGCTCGAAGGATATCATCGTTTCACTTCAAAATTCTTATAGAAGTTATAGATTCCATATTTATTTTAGCGCTCTCACTCAATTATACTATCATGTTCCCAAAATGTACGTATCATCCTGACCCAAAAGTAGGCTTAACTAACAAATCAAAGAACATGTATAATACTCTTGAGATCGAACCTAACCATATCAGGATTAAGATCATTTGATCTAGGATCAACATGTGATATTGAATTGAATACATATTACGGTAAATTTTAATATATCTAATCAAAGTTCAATATCGTTCCCTTCCGATGTATACTCCATACATCCGATACTGGTAAACTTTGCCAATGCCCTGGAAAGGACATACCACTTATCCAAGGTGTAAGAATACCTATCGCTGATTATCATGCCAGTCTAAATCTAGTGAACTGACAAATCAGGGAATAAACTTTCAAACATAAAATCAAGATTATATTCCACTGTGCTGACAACACTATAAGTATTAACAAAAATATATGTTCTGGACTTAAATAGAATTTATACATTATATATATAATCATGAAATAAATCATGTGAACCATGCAACATAAAATATTATTTCTGATCTTTATTAGTAAATCTGATTATATTGAAATGGGTTTTATTTAGGGCACAAAACCCAACAAACTCCCACTTGCACTAATATAAAACAAAAAGTGCATTTCAGATAATCTCAACACCTTGATATACAAATCAAGTGTAGTAGTAGTATACTCCTTGTAATAGGATTTGACAGGTTGAATTAAACACAACCTTTTCTCCACCATTACTCTTCCTTAATCACAAAATCCTTGACAATGTGAAATTCCTCTCTATATGTCTACTCTCTTGGGATACTGGATTCTATACTTTCGGCAACTACTTTTTGGTTAATCAGGAAATAACACTAGTAGTTAAGAATGTTGGAACGGTGCCAAAAATGTATAGAACTTTCCTTAGACTGAATAAGTACCTTTCCTGCAACTTTAACATTACATCTCTCTCTGGTAGACTTAGAGACTTCAAATAGGTTTTTACACTTCTCCAAAATCCCTACTCCACCCCCAGAGTAATCACCATCTTATCAGCAGACTTTCTAGCACAAAGGCAAGTCTAGAAATCTAATGTGGTGTAGTCTAAGAGTATTAAATACACCCTTCTCGACTAACATATAGTTCCTCTTCTTGATCTTAAGATTTACTTGATTGTCTTCCAATGTTCCTTTCCTGGATTAATCTGATACCTACTCATTACTCTCACTCAACAGCAGGTGTCTGGTCTAAGGCATACTAAAGCATATCTGATCAGAATCCAGCGTTGTCCCGTTTAGGCGAGAGTCAAGGCTATTCTATCTTTTGAGCTTCCACCATTGTTTCATACTTTCGTAAGTCTTATACAGTCGCCACCATTAGGGTGATCAATACTAATATAAAACACTTACAAAAATACTTATCTTTCGAGATTCTACGGCGCTAAATTGCTAATGAACATTCCTCCATTAGGGAGGATTACTCACTAAAACAAGAACTATGTAGAACCAACAATGGAGATCGAATGTCCTAATAATAAAGCTCATTATTTAAAGTGTATTTTCTTCTAATATTTATTTTAATCAATTTATTTTAAATATATATTTATTTAATTAAAATTTCCAATTTAGAATGAAAAATTCTAAATATAAATTTTAATTTAATATTTATAAAATTATACTTAGATGGATATGAAAATAAAATGAATTATTTCCATCTTAGTAATAATTTCCAATAAATATTTAGAAAATTATTCAATTTAAGTTGTTTCAAAATCAATTTAAATTAATTTACAACTCAAATTCAATTTTCTATAAATATATATTGCATTTCGAAAAATTAAAGTATTTAAGAATACAATTTTCGAAAAAAAAATGCTTTTGAAATAAAATAAAAATAAATCATGGAAAAATTATCCTAATTTTATGTTGGTCCAAAATTAATTAAAAAAATTAATTTTCAGCAAAAAAATATAATTTTCCTATTTAATTAAATATTAAAGAAAAATATCAAATATTTAAGTATCATGATGAAAATCAACTTAAATATTAATTTTCTATTTAATTAAATACACTAGAAAAATACTTTAAGCAAAAACAGATAATATCTATCTAGACTTTCATTGACTAATTAATTCATTTTCTAATTATAATATATTTTAGTTCATTTATTTTAATTAATCATTAAATGAAAAAATCATTGATTTAAGTTGGTCCAAAAAAAAATAATTTTCAACTTTAATCTATTTTTCAAATAAAATTCGAAATTTCTGTATTAAAGTGATGCAATTTTGAAATTGTGGGAAAAAGATTAATAAAATAAAATAAAATGTATTTGAAAAATTATTCAAATTTAAGTTATTCTGAAATAAGATTTCAAACTTAAAATAATTTTCAATTTTAATTAAATAACATGAAAATAATAATATTTAAGTATCATGATGAAAATCAACTTAGATATTTCATTTTCAATTTAATTAAATGTATTAAATTCAAGAAATAAATAATTAAGTATAGAGGAGACTTAATTATTAATGCTAGTTTAATACTAGAAAAAATATACTTAACTTAGATTGTACCAAAAATTAATTATTAAACAATTAATTTACAATCTAAAATACTTTCCCAATTTAAATATTAGAAAATTTAATTAGTACTAGAAATAACTATCTAGAATATTTTTCAATAACTAAGTGCTTTTCTAAAATTTGAAAAAAGTATCTAATTTAAGTTGTTATAGAAAAAAAAATTCTAAAATATCCAACTGTTAGGCTATTTTTAGCCTATGTTTTGGATCTAATTTATGTGCGTTTTTCGCTGTGTTGGGACGGAATTACGCTTGTTTTCTATGTTTTCAGGTTCTTTGGAATAAAAGAGGTCTCGGGTGCAGAAATTCGATAAAAGACGTGCTGAGCCGAAGAAAACACAATTTCTGAGTAATTGTGCATATCTGGCCGCGGCTAAACACAACTTGGCCGCGGCTAGATCTCGAAGTGTTTCAAAGGCACAGTCGCCGCGGCGATGAAGAGTCTCGCCGCGGCCATTTAAGAGATACAGAAAGACCCTTAATTTGCCATCATCTCGCCGCGGCGAGATCCCGTACGGACCAGGGGCATTTTCGTCCATCGAACCCTAAATTTTAGTTATAAATAGAAAACTGCGATTGGAAGTCGAGGTGAGCGATCAGAAACCCTAAAATACAGCTGAGAGCGGCAGGAAGAGCACAGAGATTGAAGCGAAGATCCAGAGTTCATCCACCAACAGTTCTTTTCTTTATTCCTCTTTAATTTCTTTATGTTGAATATTGCTATAGGAATGGTTATGGATTTGTTTCTGAACTAAATTTCCCATTTAGGGAGGATGATGATTGTTGTTTAATGTTTTGCCTAGTTAATGTTTAATTACCATTCCTCAATTCTTGTGTGTGAAATTATCTTAATTTGTTCTTAATTTCATGTTTAAGATTGATCACCTTGTGCATGCTCTATGATCTCAATTCGAAATCTGAAAAGTGAGAATTGAGAATGCTAAAATTGGGATAATCGATGTTCTATGTGAAACGAAAGTATTCACATGACTTATGTGACGAGTAGATTATTACTTAATGCTGATTTCATGTTAGTTTAATTAAGGAATTAATTAGATAACATGTGATTTAGAATCTAGAAGATCTGAAAGGAGCTAGGTTATTTCATAATCTGTCATTCACTTCAAGAATAGGATAGTAATTAAGCATTAACGATTTGGGTAAACAACAACAGGATTCTCCTCCCTTTTATCTCATCTTGCTCAACTCTCAATTGTGTTAATAAGTTTTCTGAATTTCTTTCATATTTTACTGTTTTTTAAATCATAATTGCTTTCGATTTACCGAATAGAATCATAAGTATAATTTAGTGGTATTTACTCCAATTCCCTGTGGGAGTGACCTCACCTGTGTGAGATTTACTACTTGATTGCGTATACTTGCGTAACGTTTATAATTTATGAAATGGTGCAGTCTTCAGTTCAGTTTGGTGGCCTCCCTTCTGAAGATCCTAATCTGCATCTCTCTAACTTCATGGAACTTTGTGAAACTTTTAAGGTTAATGGAGTTAGCGATGATGCTATTAGACTGAGATTGTTTCCATTCTCGCTCAGAGAACGAGCCAAGAGTTGGTTGAATTCCTTGCCACCTAATTCTATTGCCACCTGGAATGATCTGGCAACAAAATTCTTGTCAAAGTTCTTTCCTCCAGCCAAGTCTGCAAAGCTGAGAGGAGAAATCAATAATTTCTGCCAACAAGATAATGAATCTCTCCATGAGGCTTGGGAGAGGTTTAAAGATCTGATCAGGAGGTGTCCTCATCATGGTATAGAGAAGTGGATGCTGGTTCACAACTTCTACAACGGGCTGGTTGGTAATACTAGAACTCTAATAGATGCAGCAGCGGGCGGAGCTTTTATGAGAAAGAGTGCTAATGAGGCGTATGATCTATTGGAGGAGATGGCTCTAAACAATCAGCAGTGGCCAACTGAAAGGAGTCAATCTAAGAAAGTAGCTGGCGTGTTAGAAGTTGATGCCATCACAAAGTTAACAGCTCAGGTTGAGGCATTGACAAAAATAATTGCAGGGCAAGCTAAACAAGCCCAAATTGTTTGTGAGTTATGTGGAGGAAGTCATCACTTTTCGTAGTGTCAAGCAGATGTGGATGATTTGCCAATGGATGAAGCTAAAGCCATTGGGAATTTTTCACAGAACAACAACAGCAACAACTATGGGTTCAACCAGGGTAACAACCGAAGAAATAGTGGGTTCTATCAGCAAAGAAATCAGAACCAACAGTTTAATCAGCAACAAGCCTTTGGTGGAAGTTCTGGTTTGCAAACAGATTTACTGCTTCAATTTATGACTGAAACTAGATCTTCAATTAAAGACCTGCAGACTCAGATGGGCCACCTAGCAACTCAGGTAGCAACCCGCCCTCAAGGAAATTTGCCTAGCACAACTGAAGTTAATCCTAAAGAAAACTGCAAAGCAATTACCCTGAGGAGCGGTAAGAAGTATGATGGGCCTGAGTTACCACAACCAGTTGAGGTAGATGAAGAAATAAATGCTCAACCAGTGCAAACACCAACACCAACAGCAGAGAAGGCTACTGACAGCCCAGCACCACCACCACAGTCTCCACCTATTAGTATTGATCATCATGTGAAAATACCCTATCCTCAGAGGCTCAGAAAGTCAAGCTTAGACAAGCAGTTCACCAAGTTTCTAGAAGTCTTCAAAAGACTTCACATTAACATTCCTTTTGCTGAAGCTCTAGAGCAGATGCCAAGTTATGTGAAGTTTATGAAGGAAATTTTGTCAAAGAAAAGGAAGATGGAGGATTATGAGACAGTGGCTCTAACTGAAGAGTGTAGCGCTATTCTACAGAAGAAACTTCCTCCAAAACTCAGAGATCCAGGGAGCTTCACTATTCCTTGTACAATTGGAAAAATTGAAGGAATAAATGCACTATGTGATTTGGGAGCCAGCATAAACTTAATGCCTTTGTCAGTGTTTAAAAGACCGCAAATTTGGGTGAAGCAAAGCCAACCACGGTAACTCTTCAATTGGCGGATCGATCACTAGCTCATCCCAGAGGAGTCATTGAGGATGTGTTAGTAAAAGTTGACAAGTTCATCTTTCCAGCTGACTTCATTGTTCTGGATATGGAAGAAGATAGTAATGTTCCTATCATCCTGGGGAGACCTTTCTTGGCAACAGGGAAAGCACTAATTGATGTTCAGAAAGGAGAGTTAAAGCTGAGGGTACAAGGAGATGAAGTTGTATTTAATGTGCTCAAAGCAATGACCTACCCTACGGCTAGTGACAACTGTTTTGCAATTGATGTGGTGGACCAGTTGGTGGAGACAAAGACGCATGCTGAGGACCCTCTTAATCTGACTTTGGTACAAGAGGAGGTGGTGGAACAAGACGGTAAGGAAGCTTATGAGTATGCTTTGTGGCTCGACTCTTATGGACCGCTGAATAGAAAATACTATGAAGAGTTAGGAGTCATACCAACAAAGCCTACCCCATCTACTGAAAAGCCTCCTCAACTAGAGTTAAAAGTCCTACCAGAGTGTAAAGCCCGCTTAGTTAATTTGGAAATTAGCAGTTGTTTATGTTTAATTATGAAATTATTTATAGCTATTTAAATAATTTATTACTGTTATTTATGGAATTCAGAAATGCATGATTATGTCATCAGTAGTTTTTATATTTTGCATTTCCGGTGTTTGGTATTTTGGAACTTGGCGTTTGGCTCAGTAGAAATCACAACTTAGTATGTTAGTAATTTGGGGACGGGTTTTAGACATTGGGAATGTCGGGAATGGCCGGGAATTTAGAATTTCCCAAAAATACCCCTTTAGTATGATTTTCATGATTTTATGGTGGAGGGGCAAAATGGTCTTTTTGCCCATTAGTGTTTTGTGTTATGTGAGTTTATTATTTGAAAAATAAATAATTATTTAAGTGTATACTTGGCTGAAATGAATAGTGTATGTGTTATATTTCATTTACTCTTTTATCAAAAAAAATGCTAAGTTAGAAAAATAGATTTTTTCCAAAGAAAACTCTCTCTTTTCCTCTCTTGTTCGGCCAAGCTTGGGGAGCAGCTAGGGCTGGATTTCTTTGTTGAATTCAAGTTATTTTAGCAAGATCAAAGTGATTTTCATGAGGTATTTCTTGGCTTTAGTTTCTTGCTTTGTTTTTCTTGAAATTTATGATGAAAGTGGTTGTTGCATGCTTGAATCTTTGTGGTTGTTGCTGCTGAAATGTTGTTGTTGTTTCTGAGATTTAAGTATGTTGATTTGTGATTAATTAGGTTGTTAGTAATGAGTGTTAAATTGCTTTGCTCAAAATTGGAAGTTTTAGCTCAAAATATGGTTTTCAAAGAGAATTGATTGAATCTGTTGCTGGGTTATTGTTGATGTTTTTGTTTGATTTCAGAAGCTATTTCATGCATATTTGAGTAGAATTAACTAGGTTTGAATGCATGTTTGTGGGATTTGCTCAAGTTTGAGTTTAGAACTCAAAGCTTGAGCTTTAATGGTGGTTTTTGTTTCTGTGGTTCCTTGGTTAGTTTGTTGCCTTAGATTTGTTCTTTGGGGTGTTTAGAGCAGGTCTGGAAGGTTTGGAACCATTTGGGTTTGATTTGGTCGAGTTAGGAATTTTTGAAAAATTCTGAGGAACCGAATTCGGTTGTGCAACCGAATTCGGATGGGTGTCCAGCAATTCCCAGAACCGGAATTCCGGTTGGGCAACCGGTCTACCGGTTGGGGAATTTTTCGAAACCCTAGTTTTCCTCGTTTTTATGTTTTTAGGGGTATTGCCATGCTTTTTATTGATAGGGAAACTTTTAGTTCCAAGTTTTAGTCCCCGGGAAGTGATTTAGCGTGTCACTTATAGCGTTGTGATTTTTATGGTTTAGGAGCCAGTAATCCGCCACTCAGCTTCAGTTCCAGTCAGGTTGACCAAGACACCCGAAATCGGAATCCGGGTAAGATTAGTATAACAGTATGCATATGTAGATTACATGTTTAGCGTGCATGTAGGAAGCCCGTTAGATTACATTAGTTATGTATATAGGCTTCGAACCATCCAACCCCGTCACGTCGGTACGAGTGCCGGAGTATGACCAAGAATGAGTATGACCGGCTCGACCGATCAGCCGACATTTGGTTGGTGGTTCGATGCTATTGACCTATCCCGTCGGTACAGCCGGAGTATGACCAAGAATGAGTATGACCGGCTCGACCGATCAGAGGATACTTGTCAATAGTACCGTCCCTATGAACGTTCAAAACTCGGCACCATGTTGGACATGGCGGTAGTAGCTCGGTACCATGTTGGACATGGCGATGGCGGGACTCGCATCGTGTTGGACACGGCAGTTAGTATTATGTATGATATTATTATGCTTTTCTTACTGAGTCTGTCGACTCACAGTTTACGTTTATGTGTAGGTAAAGGCAAGGCTATAGCTGATGGACCGTGAGCGAGCTTATGAGATTGTACATGTTGGGGCGGTTAGGCCTGGAGCGTACGATCCTCGGGACAGCAAGGCTGAATTTTTGTAACTGGTCGTTAGACGACTTTTATTTTGATGTAATAGTTAAACAGTTAAACTTTTTGTAAATATTTTATAATCGGGATCCCGAGTCTTTTGTAATATGGTTTATAAGTTTAATTAAAAAGCAAAATTTTAATTAATCACATTTTTCCATAAACCTCGTTGATTAGCAACGAGCTGCACAGTACGTTTAAAAATCACGTAATACGCCTAAGATAGTTAGGGTGTTACAATTTGGTATCAGAGCCGCCAGGTTGTCTTCCGAAGATCGTCACGACATGTACAATCATCATCGCCAGCTAGCTCGGTTCACGGTTCGGTAAGCCTTTATTGCTTTAGTAGTTTATTTTATTCGGTTATAAAAAAAAAAAAAAAAAAAAGCCTGTTAGGAAGCATGTTAGTAGCCTGATAGTAGAATAGGCGCATGTTTCATTTCTAATTTCCAAATTAAGCGGCATTAGTAAGCTCGCCTTGAATATGACCTGATATGCCAACTCTTGGTTTCGCAGGCGGTTCTAACTAGATGGACGCCAGGCGGACTACCAGGAGTCAGGGCAACTCCGTAGGGTCGAATCAAGGACAGGGAGCCCAGTTTCCCCCACCTGCCAGGGGCCGAGGTAGAGGTCCCCGAGGCAGGGCTCGTGGCCGGGGTGATGAGAACCCGCCACAGGCTGCCCAGGCTCCCCTAGCCGATCAGGGAGCCCCGAACTGGGAGTTACGGTTTGCGGAGATGCAATCCCGGATCGAAGAACAAGACCTCGAGATTCAGAGGTTGAGACAGCAGGGTGCTCCTGCAATTCCAGTGCCTATAGTTCCAGTGGCACCTGCCCCTGCTGCCCAGGCCGAGATAGTGGTGGCGGCCCATAGATTGGAACCATTGTATGAGCGGTTCCGGAAGCAAGCACCTCCGGTATTCCTGGGAGGTCCAGATGTAATGAAAGCCGAGCAATGGCTGACGGTGATCACCAAGATACTGAATTTCATGGGTGTCCCCGGTAACGACAGAGTGGTGTGCGCCACGTTTCAGTTCCAGGAGGACGCCCTGGTATGGTGGGACATGGTGTCTCAGATCCATGACGTCACCACCATGACCTGGGAAAGGTTCCAGGAACTCTTTAATGCAAAATACTACAATGAGGCGGTCAGAAGCGCCAAGAGGAAAGAGTTCGTTCACCTGACCCAGCGGGAGAACATGAGCGTCACTGAGTATACTACTCAGTTTGATCGGTTGGCGAGGTTAGCCTCGGGAATTGTGCCGACCGACTTCAGCAAGAAGGAGAAGTATCTGGACGGGTTGAATCCCAAGATCAGGCATGACCTGATGATCACCACCGACGACAGCACCACCTATGCTCAGATGGTGGAGAAGGCACTGCGAGCTGAGGGCGCAGTGGGGTGTATGTCAGAATCAGCCAGTACTCCGGTTGGTGGCGAGGCTCCTACCCCTCCTGCATCAGGCTATAGCAGGGGGAGTAGCGGTTCGGCCATTGATTAGAGGAAGAGGGCACCCACTACTTTCGGTGGCTCGAGTCAGAACAAGAGGTTCCGGGGGAACCAGAACAGAGGGAGTCGTCCTGGTGGTACTGAGACCCGATTCTCCTATACCGAGTGCCCTAGCTGCAAGAGGCACCATCGGGGCGAGTGCAAAGGTCAGGGATGCTTCCATTGTGGCATGCCCGGACACTTCAAGAGGGAATGTCCCCGGCCCGACTCGGAGGCACCGAGAGCTCCGGCGATAACCACTCCACCGGGTGTTCGCTATCACGCAGGCTGATGCAGATGCCAGCCCATCAGTAGTCACAGGTCAGCTTTCTATTAACAACTCGCTATATTCAGTGCTGTTTGATTCTGGGGCTACACATTCCTATGTGGCGGCCAGAGTCTTTAGTAAATTGGGTAGACCCTTTGATAGATATGAATCAGGGTTTGGAACCCTGTTACCTGGCGGAGAATTGGTTATCTCCAATAGGTGGATTAGGTCTATGCCGATCAGGATAGATGGTAGAGAGTTAAGCGCTGATCTGATAGAGATGAGCTTAGTCGAATTTGATATTATTTTAGGAATGGATTTCCTATCTAAATATTCGGCGAGCATTGACTGTAAAAGGAAGATGGTGGACTTCCAACCGGAGAGTGAAGAACCGTTTGTATTTGTGGGTTCAGTTCAGGGATCTCGGATCCCGGTAATCTCGGCTATGTCAGCGAGAGAATTGTTGCACGGCGGGTGCTTAGGGTTTCTGGCCGTGGTGGTGGACACCACTCGGCCAGACACCATTCGGCCAGAGGACATCAGAGTGGTTCGGGAATTTTTGGACGTTTTTCCCGAAGAACTTCCTGGGTTACCACCTCAGCGGGAGATTGATTTCGTGATTGACTTGGCACCATGGGTGGATCCGGTTTCCAAAGCCCCGTATAGGATGGCTCCAGCTGAACTTAAGGAATTAAAGATTCAGCTCCAAGGGTTGCTTGACATAGGGTTCATTCGGCCCAGTGTGTCACCCTGGGGAGCCCCGGTTTTGTTCGTCAAGAAGAAGGACGGATCTATGAGGATGTGCATCGACTACAGAGAGTTGAACAAGCTGACGGTGAAGAATAAATATCCATTACCTAGGATCGATGACTTGTTCGATCAGCTTCAGGGGAAGACGGTCTTTTCTAAGATTGATCTCCGTTCGGGTTATCATCAGTTGAGAATCCGAGAGGAGGACATTCCGAAGACAGCTTTCCGCACTAGGTATGGACATTACGAGTTTCTGGTTATGTCATTCGGACTAACCAATGCTCCCGCAGATTCATGGACCACGATGAATAGAGTATTCAAGGATTTCCTCGATATCTGTGTGATTGTGTTTATCGACGACATCCTCGTGTACTCTCAATCAGAAGAGGAGCATGAGTTACATCTTCAGATGGTACTGCAACGACTTCGAGAACATAAGCTTTACGCCAAATTCAAGAAATGTGAGTTCTGGTTGTCTCAGGTGTCCTTCCTAGGGCACATTGTGAGTAAAGATGGGATCAAGGTGGATCCCGGGAAGATTGAATCCGTCAGGGATTGGCCGAGACCGAAGACAGTGACCGAGATCAGAAGCTTCTTGGGATTAGCTGGGTACTACCGTAGGTTCGTGGAGGGGTTCTCCAAAATCTCAATGCCCCTAACCGAGCTTACAAAGAAGAATCAGCGGTTTATCTGGTCAGATAAATGCGAAGCTAGTTTTCGTGAGCCGAAACAGAGGTTGATTACTGCTCCGGTACTAGCTTTGCCTTCGGACAAGGAGAAGTTCGTAGTCTACTGTGACGCATCCAAACAGGGTTTGGGGTGTGTATTGATGCAAGCTGATCGGGTTATCGCTTATGCCTCCCGTCAGTTAAAGGATTATGAACAGCGATACCCGACTCATGATTTAGAATTGGCCGCAGTGGTTTTTGCACTGAAGATTTGGCGGCATTACCTTTACGGGGAGAAGTGTGAGATCTATACCGACCATAAAAGTCTCAAGTATTTCTTTACTCAGAAAGATTTGAACATGAGACAAAGGCGTTGGTTGGAATTAGTGAAGGATTACGATTGTGAGATCCTCTATCATCCCGGAAAAGCCAATGTAGTGGCCGATGCCCCGAGCGAGAAGTGGTCCCGGCAAGTAGCTAGCATGGTTCGTATCTCACCTCGCCTAGCCGAGGATATGGTTAGATCCAAAGATTGAGTTTGTGGTAGGTCAGCTTCACAACTTGACGCTGCAATCTGATCTATTAGAAAGAATAAAAGTCGCTCAGATGACAGATCCGGAGTTAGTGAAAATCCGAGATGAGGTATTGGCTGGTCAAGCCAAGGACTTTTCAGTGTCAGATAGGGGGATGCTTTTGTACAAAGTCAGGGTTTGTGTTCCGAACAGTGTGGAACTGAGAAATGAGATCTTTGAGGAGGCTCATTCTACCCCGTATTCTCTGCATCCCGGCACCACCAAGATGTACCAAGATTTGAAACCGTACTTCTGGTGGAGCGGTATGAAGAAGAATTTAGTAGAATTCGTATCGAGATGCCTCACGTGTCGACAGTTAAGGCTGAACATCGGAGACCAACGGGGTTGTTGCGGCCTCTAACCCTACCGTAATGGAAATGGGAGGATATTACAATGGATTTTGTGGTCGGGTTACCTAGGACCACGGGTTTATTTGATTCCATCTCGGGTAGTGGTGGATCGATTTACGAAATCGCTCATTTTCTCACGGTTAGAACAACTTTTACAAAGGGATCGGTTGGCGTAGTTATATGTCGTAGAGATAGTGAGACTTCACGGGTACCGAAGTCTATAGTTTCGGACAGGATCCGAAGTTCACCTCCAAATTTTGGCAAAGTTTGCAACGAGCAATGGGTACAAAGCTAAAATTCAGTACAGCATTCCATCCTCAGACAGATGGTCAGTCCGAAAGGACAATTCAGATATTGGAGGATATGTTGAGAGCCTGTGTTATGGACTTTGAGGGTTCATGGAGTAAATATCTACCGTTGATAGAATTTTCGTACAACAACAGTTATCAGAGTACGATAGGGATGGCTCCCTATGAACTGTTGTACGGTAGGAAATGTAGATCCCCTATCCACTGGGATGAGACAGGGGAGAGAAAATACCTAGGTCCGGAGTCAGTTCAACGGACCAATGAGGCAATAGAAAAGATAAAAGCTAGAATGCTTGCCTCACAGAAAGGCATGTAAGAGTTACGCAGATCCGAAACGCGAGAGATGTTGAGTTCCAAGTAGGGGAACATGTATTTTTACGGGTATCTCCGATGAAGGGGATTAAACGTTTCGGGAAAAGAGGCAAGTTATGCCCTAGATTTACAGGACCTTTCGAGATTCTCGAGAAGATAGGTCAAGTGGCATATCGGTTAGCATTGCCTCCAGCCTTATCAGCAGTGCACAACGTATTCCATGTCTCAATGTTGAGAAAATACGTTTCAGACCCCTCTCATATACTCAGTTATGAGAGTCTTCAGCTTCACGTACATGACCTATGAGGAACAAAGGTGCGGATCCTGGATAGAAAGGATAAAGTCCTTCGGAATAAGACCATAGCATTGGTCAAGGTTCTCTGGAGAAACAGCAAGGTGGAGGAAGCCACCTGGGAGCTAGAGTCAGATATGAGAGCTCAATATCCAGAGTTATTCAGGTTAGATTTCGGGGACGAAATCCTTTTAAGGGGGGAATAGTTGTAAAGCCCGCTTAGTTAATTTGGAAATTAGCAGTTGTTTATGTTTAATTATGAAATTATTTATAGCTATTTAAATAATTTATTACTGTTATTTATGGAATTCAGAAATGCATGATTATGTCATCAGTAGTTTTTATATTTTGCGTTTCCGGTGTCCGGTATTTTGGAACTTGGCGTTTGGCTCAGTAGAAATCACAACTTAGTATGTTAGTAATTTGGGGACGGGTTTTAGACATTGGGAATGTCGGGAATGGCCGGGAATTTAGAATTTCCCAAAAATACCCCTTTAGTATGATTTTCATGATTTTATGGTGGAGGGGCAAAATGGTCTTTTTGCCCATTAGTGTTTTGTCTTATGTGAGTTTATTATTTGAAAAATAAATAATTATTTAAGTGTATACTTGGCTGAAATGAATAGTGTATGTGTTATATTTCATTTACTCTTTTATCAAAAAAAATGCTAAGTTAGAAAAATAGATTTTTTCCAAAGAAAACTCTCTCTTTTCCTCTCTTGTTCGGCCAAGCTTGGGGAGCAGCTAGGGCTGGATTTCTTTGTTGAATTCAAGTTATTTTAGCAAGATCAAAGTGATTTTCATTGAGGTATTTCTTGGCTTTAGTTTCTTGCTTTGTTTTTCTTGAAATTTATGATGAAAGTGGTTGTTGCATGCTTGAATCTTTGTGGTTGTTGCTGCTGAAATGTTGTTGTTGTTTCTGAGATTTAAGTATGTTGATTTGTGATTAATTAGGTTGTTAGTAATGAGTGTTAAATTGCTTTGCTCAAAATTGAAAGTTTTAGCTCAAAATATGGTTTTCAAAGAGAATTGATTGAATCTGTTGCTGGGTTATTGTTGATGTTTTTGTTTGATTTCAGAAGCTATTTCATGCATATTTGAGTAGAATTAACTAGGTTTGAATGCATGTTTGTGGGATTTGCTCAAGTTTGAGTTTAGAACTCAAAGCTTGAGCTTTAATGGTGGTTTTTGTTTCTGTGGTTCCTGGGTTAGTTTGTTGCCTTAGATTTGTTCTTTGGGGTGTTTAGAGCAGGTCTGGAAGGTTTGGAACCATTTGGGTTTGATTTGGTCGAGTTAGGAATTTTTGAAAAATTCCTGCGAGGAACCTAATTCCGTTGTGCAAGCGGAATTCGGATGGGTGTCCAAGAATTCCGAACCGGAATTCCGGTTGGGCAACCGGTCTACCGGTTGGGGAATTTTCCGAAACCCTAGTTTTCCTCGTTTTTATGTTTTTAGGGGTATTGCCATGCTTTTTATTGATAGGGAAACTTTTAGTTCCAAGTTTTAGTCCCCGGGAAGTGATTTAGCGTGTCACTTATAGCGTTGTGATTTTTATGGTTTAGGAGCCAGTAATCCGCCACTCAGCTTCGGCCGGTCGGGTTGACCTAAGACACCTGAAATCGGAATCCAGGTAAGATTAGTATAACAGTATGCATATGTAGATTACATGTTTAGCGTGCATGTAGGAAGCCTGTTAGATTACATTAGTTATGTATATAGGCTTCGAACCATCCAACCCTGTCACGTCGGTACAGGCTAAAGTATGACCAAGAATGAGTATGACCGGTTCGACCGATCAGCCGACATTTGGTTGGTGGTTCGTGCTATTGACCTATCCCGTCGGTACAGCCGGAGTATGACCAAGAATGAGTATGACCGGCTCGACCGATCAGGAGGATACTTGTCAATAGTACCGTCCCTATGAACGTTCAAAACTCAGTACCATGTTGGACATGGCAGTAGTAGCTCAGTACCATGTTGGACATGGCAGTAGCGGGACTCAGTATCGTGTTGGACACGGCAGTTAGTATTATGTATGATATTATTATGCTTTTCTTACTGAGTCTGTCGACTCACAGTTTACGTTTATGTGTAGGTAAAGGCAAGGCTATAGCTGATGGACCGTGAGTGAGCTTATGAGATTGTACATGTCGGGGCGGTTAGGCCTGGAGCGTACGATCCTCGGGACAGCAAGACTGAATTTTTGTAACTGGTCGTTAGACGACTTTTATTTTGATGTAATAGTTAAACAGTTAAACTTTTTGTAAATATTTTATAATGGGGATCCCGAGTCTTTTGTAATATGGTTTATAAGTTTAATTAAAAAGCAAAATTTTAATTAATCACGTTTTTCCATAAACCTCGTTGATTAGCAACGAGCTGCACAGTACGTTTAAAAATCACGTAATACGCCTAAGATAGTTAGGGTGTTACAACCAGAGCATCTCAGGTATGAATATTTGGGAGAAAATAAGACACTTCCTGTTATTGTGGCATCTTCCCTATCTTCTGTAGAGACAGACAAGCTATTACGGGTGCTAAGGAAGCATACAAAAGCCATTGGATGGACTTTAGCAGATATTAAAGGGATCAGCCCTTCAACTGTAATGCACAGAATTTTAATGGAGGAAGGAGTGAAGCCAACCATTGATGCACAACGAAGATTAAATCCACCAATGAAGGAGGTTGTCAGAAAAGAAGTTTTAAAGTGGTTAGATGCCAAGGTAGCGTATCCTATTTCAGATAGTAAATGGGTGAGTCCAGTCCAAGTTGTTCCAAAGAAAGGAGGGATGACGGTGGTGAAGAATGAAAAGAATGAACTCATCCCAACCAGAACTGTCACGGGATGGAGAATTTGCATTGACTACCGGAAACTCAACAAGGCCACAAGAAAAGATAACTTTCCACTCCCATTCATTGATCAGATGTTAGACAAGTTGGCAGGTCAAGAGTACTATTGTTTCCTTGATGGGTACTCAGGGTATCACCAAATAGCTATAGCACCGGAGGATCAAGAGAAAACAACATTCACATGTCCATATGGTACTTTTGCTTTTCGGCGAATGCCATTAGGGCTGTGTAATGCTCCAGCAACATTTCAGAGGTGTATGATGGCCATATTTTCAGATTTAATAGAAAAGTGCATCGAGGTGTTCATGGATGATTTTTCAGTGTTTGGTTCATCGTTTGACCAATGTTTAAGCAACTTGGAATTGGTTTTAACAAGGTGTGAAGACTCTAATTTGGTGTTGAACTGGGAGAAGTGCCATTTCATGGTTACAGAAGGAATAGTGCTGGGACACAAAATCTCGAAAGAAGGTATTGAGGTTGACAGAGCCAAAGTATCTACAATTGAGAACTTGCCTCCTCCAGTTTCAGTTAAGGGAGTTCGAAGCTTCTTGGGTCATGCCGGGTTCTATAGAAGATTTATCAAAGACTTCTCCAAAGTTGCCAAACCGCTATCCAATCTTCTCGCTAGTGGAGTACCTTTTGAATTTGGGAAAGATTGTCTTGAAGCATTCCAGATTCTCAAGGATAAGTTAATCTCAGCACCGATCGTGACTACACCAAACTGGGAATTACCTTTTGAAATCATGTGCGATGCAAGTGATTATGCCATTGGAGCAGTTTTGGGACAACGGGTTGACAAGGTATTCAGAACCATTTACTATGCAAGCAAAACCTTGAATGATGCTCAACTGAACTACGCTACTACAGAAAAAGAGATGCTGGCTATAGTGTTTGCATGTGACAAATATCGACCCTACTTGATTGGCAATAAAGTGATAGTGTATACAGATCATTCAGCAATCAAATACTTGATGACTAAGAAGGATGACAAACCACGACTGATTCGATGGGTTCTTCTTTTGCAAGAATTTGATCTAGACATAAAAGACAAGAAGGGTACTGAAAACTTGGTGGCAGATCACTTGTCAAGACTAGAGCTGGAAGAAAGTCAGAATACGAAAGAGGTACAAATAAATGAACAATTTCCCGATGAACAACTCTTTAGTGTGAGGGAAAGTCTTATGGTACCATGGTATGCTGATTATGTTAACTACTTAGCTGACAATATCACTCCTCCTGAGCTATCTCGCCAACAATTAAAGAAATTCTTTGCCGAGGTGAAACATTACTACTGGGAAGAGCCAATCCTCTACAAGCACTGTGCAGATCAGATAATAAGACGGTGTGTGCCTGAAGAGGAGATGTACTCTATTCTTAATCACTGTCATGCTCTACCATGTGGGGGACACTTCAGTGGAACTAGAACAGCTGCCAAGGTGTTGCAAAGCGGATTCTTTTGGCCAACACTTTTCAAAGATGCTAGTACTTTTGTGAAGGCATGTGATCGTTGTCAGCGTACAGGAAACATCTCAAGGAGAAACGAAATGCCTTTGACAGGAATCTTGGAAGTAGAGTTGTTTGATGTATGGGGGATAGACTTTATGGGTCCTTTTCCTTCATCATTTAGCAATCTATACATTTTACTAGCTGTGGATTACGTATCAAAATGGGTAGAAGCTACAGCAACACCAGCTAATGATGGAAAAACAGTTCTTCGGTTCCTTCAAAAGAATATATTCACACGGTTTGGTACTCCCCGAGCGATCATAAGCGATGAAGGGAGTCATTTCTGCAACAAACAGCTCGAAGCACTTCTTTCAAAGTATGGTGTTCGTCATAGAACTGCCCTCCCCTATCATCCACAAAGTAATGGCCAAGCTGAGATTTCTAACCGGGAAATAAAGATGATTCTGGAGAAAACGGTGCAAAGATCAAGGAAAGATTGGTCAAGAAAGTTGGATGACGCATTGTGGGCCTATAGAACAGCGTTCAAAACGCCAATCGGGATGTCACCATATCGGTTGGTGTTTGGAAAGGCGTGTCATTTACCGGTGGAGTTAGAACACAAAGCTTATTGGGCAATGAAAACTCTGAACATGGACTTAAAAGCTGCTGGGCAGAAAAGACTACTACAGTTGGATGAGTTGGAAGAATTTCGAAACGAAGCTTATGAGAACGCTAAGATTTACAAGGAAAGAACTAAGAGGTGGCATGACCGAAATCTAGTCAGAAAGGAGTTTCAACCTGGTCAACAAGTTCTACTCTTCAACTCAAGACTAAAGTTGTTTCCTGGTAAATTAAAGTCAAGGTGGTCAGGGCCATTTACGGTGATCAAAGTGTTTCCCTATGGAGCAGTGGAACTAAAAGGTGAAGGTCCTAATACTTTCAAAGTGAATGGGCAGCGATTAAAGCTCTACTTGGGAGGTCAATTTGATCAAACCAAGTCCGCCATGATTCTGGCGCCACTGTGAAGATCTCGATCAACGTCTAGCTAAGCGACGATAAAGTTAGCGCTAATTGGGAGGCAACCCAAGTGTTCTTTTGATTTAGTTGAACTCTTTTTAAGTTTACTGTTATTTTTCTTTTTGTTCATTTTTTTTGTTAGTGAAAAAAAAAAAAAAAACCTTCAGTGGCCGCGGCGATGGAATGCTGGCCGCGGCCAGATAAGCCTTACAGAGAGAGGCTTAATTTCACGATTTCTAGCCGCGGCGAGGGAACATACCGCCGCGGCCAGATAAGCCTTACAGAGAACCCCTATTTTTCACGAATTCTCGCCGCGGCGAGGCTACATGTCGCCGCGGCGAAAGTGGTCAGTTTTAGTTTAAATACCCCAAATCCCTAACATTTCAAAAATCATTCCCCATTCAAACCATCTCTTCTCCACGCCGAAAACACCTTATTTCACCATTTTTTCTTCATCTAATCCCATTCAAAACTCCTTTTCACCAAATCTAACCATAAACTTTCATCATCAATCATCCTAAACCCTTATTTCTCTCATCAAACACTAATTCCCACTCAAAATCAACCCCAAATCCCTAAAACCTCACCTAAAAATTTAAAAACCCTTATTCATCTTTTTCTTTCTCAAAAGCTTCAAGATTTCAACAATGGAGGATGATTAAAGGAGGAATTGTCATTGAGGTATCGATTCTAAGACTTCCAATCCAATTTTTATTGAAGAATTTGTGAATTTGTTGGGTAGTTTTGGATTATTTGTTGGATATTTAGGATTTTTGCTATATACATTGTGAAATTGTTTGTGTGAATAGAATTGGGTTAGATTGAAAGGGAATTAAGTCCCGGGAAGTCGATTTTTAAGGGGAAGTGCTGTCGAAATTTTGAAAAATCTTGAGAGTTAGGAAAGAATTTTGGTGAGATGGGTCCAAAGAGGTCAAGAGTCAATGAGGAAGGGGGAGCTTCATCATCCAACCCACCTAGGGGTCGCTCTAATCTTGATAGAGTTAGGTTTACTAACATGGATGCTCAAGAACGGTTTTTGAAATTGAAAGATAGGGCATTCATTGAAGATAGAGGGATAGACATTGTGAACCTAAGCCAAACTGCCAACATTCCCCCTGCATTTGCATCTATTAGGGATCAAATCCTACATAGGCAGTGGACTAAGTTCGTGGATGTCACTGAGCGTGGTAACCAAACTCTAGCTTTGGAATTTTTGGCCAACTGGCCTGAAAGAGAGGATGGCAAGGTGAGAGTTAGGGGGGTTAGAGTGCCTGCTACCACAGCCGATATTCATGCTCTTTACGACCTCCCCACTTTCACTGTAGAGGAGCAACCCTTGAAACGGCAATTTCGAGAAAGAAGTTTGAATTATGTGGATATTGCTGAGACTCTAGGGTATCCTGGCCTTAGGTTCCATGAGCTTGCTGGAGAACCATACCAATTGTACCGATGTGAACTTAACCCAGTGGCCAAAGCTTGGCTTTACTTTGTTAGTGCAAGGTTGCTCCCAAACAAGCATTTTTCTGATGCTCAAATAGACAGGATTAAATGGGTTTATGGCATTATGAAAGGGTATAATTTGAATGTGGGGGATATTGTTCGAGTGACCTTTGACATAATGGTTGAGGGATCTTCTGGTGGAGGACTTGGGCTGGCTGGAATTATCACTGATCTGTGTGAGAAACATGGGGTACCGCAGTACTCATATGACACCAAAGCACCGCCACAGCGCCTTATTAACTTGGCCACTGTTCTTCGCTTCAAACCTCCTCATCCTCATGGTCAACCGCCAGTTCAAAGAGGTCCTCCGGCAAGAGAAGAAGAGGAACGTGAGGACATCGAACCACCACGTCTTGTCGGGCCTCTTGACCCTGCCATGCAGTACACTCACGATCAGCTGAATTATCTGATTCAGCAGAACATGCATATGCAAAATTACATGGCCCAGCGGAGTATCTTTGATGAGCAGCAGGTGGCTCAATTGAACACACTTGTCACAAGGATGAATATCGGTGTGGATGATCCAAATTATTTTCCCATGCCACCCCGCTTCAACCCGTATGACCAGCCACCGCCGCCGAACCCCTTTTAAGGGGCTCAGGTAAGTTTCTCTCACCCTGGGTTATTTTCATACATTGGGGACAATGTGCATTTTAGTTTGGGGGGGGGGGGAGACTTAAATTTTTCAGTTTATTTGTTTTAGTTTAGTTTGTTTTAGTTTTTGTTAGTCCTGTGTGATAGCTAAATTGAAAGATTGATTGAATTGTTGTTATTCACTTGTGCAATGGATTAGAACATAACTGTGTGCTTGACTTGCAACTGTTTGAATTAAGATGGATGTGTGCTAGGAAGTGATTCATGTAGATTTAAAACATTTGTTATTCTCGCATATCACCTCTGTTCTATTTGGTTTGTGGAATGATTGATTGTACATGAAATAGAATTTGTTTGACATACTCTCTTGAAGCGAAATCCTTGATGATTTCTGTTTGGAAAGTGATTTAGGCAAGTTTTCTTTGGAACGATTGAGCCTTTCAAGCCTACCTAGAAATTTTTACCATAGTATACCAAAAGTTGAGCCTTAGCCTGTTTTAAAAAAAAAAATTTCACCACTTAACTGAGCTGAATTTGTTATATTTAACGCTTTTCACCCTGACCATACCTTATTATGCCATGAGCCTTGAAGCAAGTTTGGGGGGGGGGGGGGGGAAATAAGTGTTGTAAGTGGAAAAATAAAGTGTAGGGGTGAGAGATTGAGAAAAAAAGAATAACATTGTGTGTTGTGCCTCCGAAAAAGAAAAAAAAGAAGAAAAAAATGCAAAAAATGTCTTCTTGAAGAAAAAAAAAAGTTAAGAAAATTATGAGGTACACACATAAGAAAAATTGCAATCTCTTATTTCTGTTTTTGGGATATATGGAAAGAAAGCAAAATAAATGTCTAGGCTTGCTTGGTTAATAGTGCTTATGGTATAGTGTAGCCTAAATGACTTCTCACCTACCCATGTACCTAAGCCATGCGATGTTAACCGAAAAAGACCTATTGATTCCAAATAGAAATTTGTCAACATTAGTGGAGAGAGGTATGTCATTCAAACTTATTGATCATGTGTTAGTGGGATGTTGGAAAGTTTAGAACAGTTGTGATATTGATGGCAATTGCGATGTTTTATGGTTGTATGAATTACTTACTTGTAAATTGCACATTCAACTTAGTTCTTAGAGTTGGCAAGTTGAAATTCTGGTTATTGATGGATTGAAGTTGTGCATGTGGTGGTAACAGTTCAATTGTCGGAAAGTTTAGCTATCATTGTCAGTTTGTTTTTAGTTTAGTCTTAGTTTACTCGGGGACGAGTAAAGAGTTAGTTTGGGGGAGTTTGTTAGGCTATTTTTAGCCTATGTTTTGGATCTAATTTATGTGCGTTTTTCGCTGTGTTGGGACGGAATTACGCTTGTTTTCTATGTTTTCAGGTTCTTTGGAATAAAAGAGGTCTCGGGTGCAGAAATTCGATAAAAGACGTGCTGAGCCGAAGAAAACACAATTTCTGAGTAATTGTGCATATCTGGCCGCGGCTAAACACAACTTGGCCGCGGCTAGATCTCGAAGTGTTTCAAAGGCACAGTCGCCGCGGCGATGAAGAGTCTCGCCGCGGCCATTTAAGAGATACAGAAAGACCCTTAATTTGCCATCATCTCGCCGCGGCGAGAGGAAGCTTAGCCGCAGCGAGATCCCGTACGGACCAGGGGCATTTTCGTCCATCGAACCCTAAATTTTAGTTATAAATAGAAAACTGCGATTGGAAGTCGAGGTGAGCGATCAGAAACCCTAAAATACAGCTGAGAGCGGCAGGAAGAGCACAGAGATTGAAGCGAAGATCCAGAGTTCATCCACCAACAGTTCTTTTCTTTATTCCTCTTTAATTTCTTTATGTTGAATATTGCTATAGGAATGGTTATGGATTTGTTTCTGAACTAAATTTCCCATTTAGGGAGGATGATGATTGTTGTTTAATGTTTTGCCTAGTTAATGTTTAATTACCATTCCTCAATTCTTGTGTGTGAAATTATCTTAATTTGTTCTTAATTTCATGTTTAAGATTGATCACCTTGTGCATGCTCTATGATCTCAATTCGAAATCTGAAAAATGAGAATTGAGAATGCTAAAATTGGGATAATCGATGTTCTATGTGAAACGAAAGTATTCACATGACTTATGTGACGAGTAGATTATTACTTAATGCTGATTTCATGTTAGTTTAATTAAGGAATTAATTAGATAACATGTGATTTAGAATCTAGAAGATCTGAAAGGAGCTAGGTTATTTCATAATCTGTCATTCACTTCAAGAATAGGATAGTAATTAAGCATTAACGATTTGGGTAAACAACAACAGGATTCTCCTCCCTTTTATCTCATCTTGCTCAACTCTCAATTGTGTTAATAAGTTTTCTGAATTTCTTTCATATTTTACTGTTTTTTAAATCATAATTGCTTTCGATTTACCGAATAGAATCATAAGTATAATTTAGTGGTATTTACTCCAATTCCCTGTGGGAGCGACCTCACCTGTGTGAGATTTACTACTTGATTGCGTATACTTGCGTAACGTTTATAATTTATAGCAACACCAACTTAAATATTTTTTAAATAAAATTTAATTAAATATCAAAATTAAGTTGTAACCACTTAATTTAAAAAAATATTCCATTTTAAGTTGATCAACTTAAAAAAAATATCTTAAGAATTTTCAATAACCAATTCCTAGAATTCCTCAACTTAATTTTGAAATTCAAAAGATATTCAAATTTAAGTTGATATATAAAATTAGTTAGAAATAACTAATTTGCAACTTAAATAGGAATATTTAATGAAATAAGCTTCAGAAAGAATCTAGTTAGTTATAATTCTATATTTAATTAAATACAAGAAAAATACAATAGTTTATCTAGAAATAATTTCATTAAACTAAGAGTATTTTTCTAACAATTAACTTTAAAATATTAAAATGAAAAAATAAATTTCATATATTTTAAAAGTTAATTATGTTGCTAATCAATTTTATTAGGTTAAACTAATTTAATTAACCTAGCACAGTTATCCAAATCAGGCAAATGGGCCTTCACAGTTGGGGTAGTTCATGTGAGGGGGAGCTGGGTTCAGTATGTTGTACCCACTTCTATTGGCCCCCAACTCTCACACAAGGCCCAAAAGAGAGGAATTTAACCTTAAAATGAACAACTGTTATAAATTGAATAAGCCCAAAAACTAAATGGGCCTAAATAAAATCTATCATGGTGTGACATTTTATTTAGCAACAACCTATATGCATCTAAACATAAAGTAAACATATAGGCTCACACAAGCACAGAGATTTGGATGGATCCTATCATGTTACTAGGTCATACACAAATGAAAGAAGAATGTAAAATTTACCTGTTACAAATTATTTACTTGACCTATTAACAATTGAACCATGAGTTAAAATCAGATCATTGGATCTGTCAACAAGTTAACCATGACAATTTAGATCAAGCAATAATAGGTTTTAAAAAACTTACAAACAAGCTAAAACACATACTCCTGCAACAAGTTGACTTTGGATAGTTGGATGTAGGATTTATTTAATTTTAAATTAAATAATTTATGAAATAAAATTTCAAAAAATAAATAAATAAATAATTAAAAAATATATTTTTCGATTTTTAAAAATAAATTTAAATAATAAAAAAATTAAAATTAAACCTACAATTTTGAAAAATTAGGTTTCAACTAACCTAAATATCATTTCAAAAAATTTGCTAACCATCTTTTAAATTTTCATGTTATTTTATAAATTAAATATTCAATAAAATAGAATGATAATAAGTATATTTTCTGATTTTATAATTTAATTTAAATAAAAAAATAACAAAATTTAAAAGTTAGCAAAATATCATGATTATAGTAATCTTATGTTAAATTTAAATAAGGTCAAATAATTTAAAAAAAAATAGAATAATAAAAAAAATTTAATATCTGACCTGAAAATTTTAAAATAAGATAAAATAACCAAAATTTAAAAATAAGATAGATAATTAAGCAAAAAAGATAGATATTTACTTAATTTCAAGTTCAAATTACACTAATATCATAAATTAATTTTAAAAAATCTAATTAATTTTAAAAAATCCAATTAATTTTAAAAAATCTAATTAATTTAATTCTGATAATTAGAATTGAAATAGGAATAGTAAATATCTAAATACAAACTACACAAAAAAAATCGAAAGTTAATTCCATGAAATAGCATGAAAAATTGAAGAAAAACGAAAAAATTGTGAGTTGTACGGATGGCATGCAAAGTACACCATCCAGGTGCACATTCTTGGGCGCAAGGGGCTGCTTGGGCGCACAAAGGGTGCTGTCAGCAGCCAGCCGCGCGCACAAGGGTGTGTCACCACCCCCGATTTTTTCAAAACTTTAAAAAAATCATAAGTAATTCAAATAAAATCGAAATTAAGTTCTCTAAAAAAGTGAATTGCTTAATTTTTTCCAAACTATCCAATAAAAATAATTCAGAAGCAAAAATTCAATTATTTTTCCTAAAATTTCACAAGCATCAATCAATCATCATATAACACACAGATCAACATGAAACCATTCAAATCAACACATATCATCGTTTTAATTCATATTTCATGAAAGTAAATCATTACCATGACTTTGAGGCCAGTTGTTGGAAATATTCTACCAGGATCTAGATTTATTACTATGTATGTTTCATTAACATCCTAATATGAATTCTAAAATAATGAAATAAACACATATAAAGTTTAGGAAACCTTACATTGGGTGCAGCGGAATATAATGACTCCTTCCCTTCAGATCTATAGCCCTTGATTCCTTTCTGTAGCAGAGCATCACCAAGATCTGAACCTGGATCTCTTTCTCTCCTTCTTTTGATGCAAATTCTCCTTCTTGTTGATTGGATTCTTCACAATGTTCCACACTATGATTGAGATACCACTTGATGTGTGTGGGCACTCACTCATTCACTCAAGGTTCGAAAATTTAGAGAAGAAAAGAGAAGAAGAGGGTGGCGGCTATGGTATGGAATAGGAGGCTCAAATTTCATCTGACAAAGTTAAGTGTGAATGTGAGCCATCACTATCTATTTATAGGTAACCACCTAGGTTTAGGTTAGAATTATTTGGCATTAAAATAATAGAAAAATAAATGATAAAAGCCATTAAGTGTGGCCGGCCATGGGCTTTGGATATTGGGCCTCACTTATGCAATTTTGTTGTTTTATCATTTTTGCATCTCATTTTCTCAAAAACGCCAATTTTTAAATTCAACCATTTAAATACCAATTCTAATTATTTGATAACAAAAAATTAATTATTAAATAATATTGTCATTTAATATAGTTATTAATTAGACATATAAAGTCTCTTAATTAACAAATAGAACCTAGAATCTCTTTTCTTACAATTTTGCCATTGCTTAGTGAAAATTCATAAACTAGACATAGTCTAACTTTAGAATTATAATTGATTAACTAAAATCAATTAACTGAGTCTTACAAGCAGTATGGTCTCAACTAGTATGGGGACCATGGGCCTATATAACCGAGCTTCCAATAAGTCGAACCGAATTTACCAAGTAAATTCCCTAACTTATTAATTCCTTATTCAATCCACACTTAGAACTTGGAATTGTACTCTCAGTCATATAGAACGCTCTATATGTTCCACGATATAGATACACTATTAATTATCCATTGCTATAATCCTAATTTGATCAATGACCCTTTAATAGATGATCTACATTGAATAGGGACTAAATTACCGTTACACCTTCAATGTATTTTATCCTTAAAACACTTAGCTCCGTATAAATGATATTTCAGCGAAGTGAAATGAGATCTCAACCATTTATCTCTGTTTAGCCAAGCTCGAAGGATATCATCGTTTCACTTCGAAATTCTTATAGAAGTTATAGATTCCATATTTATTTTAGCGCTCCCACTCAATTATACTATCATGTTCCCAAAATGTACGTATCACCCTGACCCAAAAGTAGGCTTAACTAACAAATCAAAGAACATGTATAATACTCTTGAGATCGAACCTAACCATATCAGGATTAAGATCATTTGATCTACGATCAACAGGTGATATTGAATGAAATAGATATTACGGTAAATTTTAATATATCTAATCAAAGTTCAATATCGGTCCCTTCCGATGTATACTCCATACATCCGATACTGGTAAACTTTGCCAATACCCTGGAAAGGACATACCACTTATCCAAGGTGTAAGAATACCTATCGCTGATCATCATGCCAATCTAAATCCAGTGAATTGACAAATCAGGGAATAAACTTTCGAACATATAATCAAGATTATATTCCACTGTGCTGACAACACTATAATTATTGACAAAAATATATGTTCTGGACTTAAATAGAATTTATACATTATATATATAATCATGAAATAAATCATGTGAACCATGCAACATAAAATGTTATTTCTGATCTTTATTAGTAAATCTGATTATATTGAAATGGGTTTTATTTAGGGCACAAAACCCAACACGAAGATGTACCAAGATCTTAAGGCCATGTTGAAAAATGAAATGATATAGCTGAATATGTTGCAAAGTGTTTAACTTGTTAGCAAGTGAAGGCTGAACACCAAAGGCCTGCAGGTTTGCTGCAGCCACTGAATCTTTCAGAATGGAAATGGGAGGACATTGTAATGGACTTCGTGGTTGGATTGCCTAGGACTACGGGACAGTATGACTCTATGTGGGTCATGGTTGGCAGGTTTATAAAGTCAGTGCACTTTTTACCTGTTCGGACAAATTTCTCCTTTTATCAGTATGGAGAACTGTATGTTAGTAATAGTTCGTCTTCATGGTGTCCCAAAGTCCATTGTTTCTGATAGGGATCCAAAGTTAACATCGAGATTCTGGGAGAGCCTACATCGAGCTATGGGCACTCAATTAAAATTTAGCACAACATTCCATCCTCAGACGGATGGGCAGTCCAAAAGGACTATTCAGATTTATGAAGACATGATACGGGCATGTGTGTTAGACTTTAAAGGATCATGTGTAAAGTACCTTCCCCTGATTGAGTTCTCGTATAACAACAACTATCAGGCAATAACCGGGATGGCTCCTTATGAATTATTATATGGAAGAAAGTGTAGATCATCTATTCACTGGGATGAAGTAGGTGAGAGAAAGTTCCTAAGTCCCGAAGCTGTTTAGTGAACAAGTGAGGCAGTTGATAAAATCACAGCACGGATGCTCGCTGCTCAGAGTAGACAGAAGAGCTATGCAAATCCAAAGTGTTGAGATATTGATTTTTATGTCGGAGATATGGTATTTCTCTAAGTATTGCCTATGAAAGGCATTAAATGCTTTGGTAAGAAAGGAAAACTTAGCCAGAGGTTCATCAAACCTTTTGAGATCCTTGAGAGGATAATGCAAGTAGCATACAGGTTGGCTATGCCCTCAGCACTGGCAACTATACATGATGTGTTCCATGTTTCGATGCTTCAGAATTATGTCTCAGACCCGTTCCATATTCTGAGTTATGAAGCATTGGAACTTCAGCCAGATTTTTCATACAAGGAACAACCGGTGCACGTACTTGATAGGAGAGAAAAAGTCTTGAGAAACAAGACAATTGTACTGATCAAAGTGTTGTAAAAGAACATCAAAGTAGAAGAGGCAACCTAGGAACTCGAAATGGATATGCAGCAAAAATATCCGGAGTTGTTCAGGTAAATTTCGGGACGAAATTTCTATAAGGAAGGGATAATTGTAATACCCTAAGATTGAGGAGTCAGATTAGCAAACCCTAACTAGTTAAATGTGTATTAATGTAGAATTATATTATTATATAATTTAATATATATG
The DNA here is from genome assembly GCF_029168945.1 of Cannabis sativa. NCBI lineage: Eukaryota > Viridiplantae > Streptophyta > Magnoliopsida > Rosales > Cannabaceae > Cannabis > Cannabis sativa. The sequence continues at coordinate 23,567,415 of NC_083607.1, forward strand.
AACTATACTGATAAATGACATGTTAAGACCCCGTTGGTGAGCAGGGGCATTTTTTTTGTAATTTTGACCCGAGAAGGGTAAAATCGTAATTTTAATGTTATAGCGTGCTTATGGACTATATAATTATATAGTATACTTGTTCTGTCCTCTGCAAGTGTTTTCTGACAAGTCAGCGCGATATAGTCACAACCGGGTATTTTGGGTCGAACCGGGTTCGGGACCCAAAATATATTTTTGGGATTTTATTTTGGAATTTTATAAATAATTGAATAATCTAAAATTTATTTAAGTTTGGTGTGTGATAAAATGACAATTTTTCCCTTGTTGTATGCATATGTGGTGTATTGGCCCTAGAGGTATTTTGGTCATTTGACCATTTGACTCTATTTTCAACAAAATAAATTTTTGTAAAATGAAAATTTTATTTTTTTGGATTTTCCCGCAGCCCACCCGACCCCTCTCTCTCACCCTTTCTCATCTCTTTAATCTTTTTAATCTTTGAGATTTAACCTTGAATCAAAGTTTGGATTTTTGGAGTGGTGGTGCTAGGATTGTGAAGAGCTTGAGGTAGTTTTTCCCACTTCTTTATTTTGAGTTTTGATGTTGTATAATATGTTGATATTTAGGTATGTTTGATGTTGTTAGTTGTTGGTTGCATGGTTGTTTGAATTGAAGAGTTTGTTGATGATAAATTGTTGTTTGAGCTTGTAATGTTATGAGAGATGTATCTTGAGTTGTTTAGTGAGGTTTTGGAGTTGAGATTTAGATTTGAATGCTATTTTGAACCTTAATTTTCTAGAAATTCTTGTGGGTTGCCTTGAAGTTGTGGTGTTCAAGCTTTTGTATAGGGGATTATGTTGGTTTTGGTGTAACTTATGTTGCTTGCTTTAATTCTTGTGGAGCTTGTAATAGTTGCATATATTGCTGTTGGTTAAAGCTTGAATTTGTGTTTTTAATCCCCTGTTAGTGATGGCTATAATCTGTGAATAATGAGTTTGAGTTTGAGCATGTTTTTGTTGAGTTTTTACAAATAAATGATAGATTATCTAAGCTTTTTAATTTTTTAGTTGTGTATGTCAACAAAAGAATGGATAGGAAAGGAAAATACTTCCTTGTTTCCTCTTTTATTATGCCAATGCATATTAAGAAACGACCAAACGTGGCCAAGTTGATGACGAATTTAATAATTTATAAAATAAAAATATATAGACAAACTACTTTTCGATACAAATAAAGAAAAGAAAATTAAGCCTATGTAACTAATAATGTCCACTTAAATTATGAAAGAAATACCAAATGGCTTAGATCAAAAGTATTTGATAATTATTATGACATAAAACCATAACAAAGCTTGTAAATTGATAACAGTTAGGGGTGAGCATAAAATCCAGAGAATCGAAAAAACTGTTCAAACCGACCTACCGAACACCGTTAGAACCGAAACCGACAAAATCGAAAACCGAAAAACCTACTAACAGTTAAAACCGCCATTGAACGGTCGATTTTTTTATGGGTAATAAACCGACCGAAAAAACTGAAACCGACCGTTATACATATACATATTAATTTATTATTTTTTTTGCATGTATTATAGTTACTAATAATATATAAAAATAATATATTATTGTTTTTATTAATATTAAAATTAAAAGAATAAGATAATTAGTTTTTGAACAAATAATTTGTATGTTTGTAGTTGTAAAATGTAGAATAATTTATTTATAGAATAAATTGGATCATTTTTTTTAAAAAAAAAAAGTTTAGTTTGGGTAGTTTAAACCGACCAAACCGAGGTTCAAAACGGTCGATTTTAAGATAGGTTCTGAATTGGTCGGTCGGTTTTCAGAGTGCACCAATCCAGATCGAAAACCGAATTTTAGATTTTTATATAGAAAAAAACTGACAAAACCGACTGATGCTCAGCCATAATAATAGTCGTTAAACTGTTAAAAGAGTGGAAAGTCAGTAAAAATAAAATCATTCCTATTTTGAGACATGACATGCAACTCCTTCTAATAGTAGGTAATTAGTTCAAAAGTAAAATTATATATATACTAGTGATGCAGATTAAGACTATACATCCACCATGTTGCTTACAAGAATATATTGTTCAAGAATCCCCTGCAACAAAAAAGATAGAAAAGAGTTGGATCGACAACGCTAAACTAATTAGTCTAAGCATATATAATATTTAATATCACATCAGAACAAAATTCTTACCAAATTCCAGTCTCTTTCTTCTTTTGATCTTTGCATTTGTTAAATTTACAACAAGATAACATACTTCTCCTTCACAGAAGGTTCATCCACCCTCTTGTACAATTTATATCGATAAGGATAAGCCATCCTGAAATATAAGGTTTGAAATGAGAGTAGTTATGGTTTTGGTCAGAATTTTACAAATGTCAGATTCCATTTGATACCAAAAGAGGTTGATGGTTAAAAAATTTCAATAACCATCAAAAGTCTAATTCTAATAATTACCTAAGCAAATGCAAGAAACTACAATTTGGCATAAAGAAACTTAAAACTTAACAAAGAGAAGAAAATCCATTTCAATGGTAAAATACATTTCAATGAAAATCCAATAGATTAAAGTGAAGAAGAAAACTAAAACCTGTTTGATTTGTCAAGCAAATTTTTAATAAAGAGCTGGCAGAATTCGAATATAAAGACAGGTGTGTTTCGAAGCCCTGGTGTTCCCTAATCGACAATCCGCATTTCATCAAGACTCACCTCCAACACTCCATAGAAATCGATTCCAACCTCAGCCTCATTTGCGGCGATGAGAGCTCAGCCATACGACTCAATCCTGTGGACGGAAATGGTGTGTGGGAGTCGTCGGTGGTTGTGGTTGCAGTTGAGGTAAAAGTCTTTCGCATGATCAATTTATCCTTAAAGGTCAGCATTTACATTTAAATTAAAAAGAAATCCCCAAAATTATCAACAAAGAGAAAATGTTGAGACTTTTTACACTTTCGTGAAAATACAAGTGTACCAAATGAAATTTAAAAGAGAAAAATAGATCATATTGACCATGGAAAGAGGCAGTGAGGTTAATAATAGTTTTAGCAACCGGAATGATTTCTGGAGCGATACCATCTCCATGGAGCAAAGTGATGGGAGGAGACTGCGGAGTCAAAGCACATAATCCTACTTGACGGCTTGGGAGAGTAGTCGTCTTGCGTTAGAACGTCGTATTAGGTCGTATTGTATTGTAAAGTATTATATTGAATTGAATTATATATCATAGTTTTATATAATACTATGTTAAACTTTAATTTATACTAAAATATTATATATTTAGGTGTCCATAAAAATTAATACCATATATAGTTTTACATAAAAATATTGCATAAAATACAATACAATACAATACAATACAATACGACCTAATACGTCGTTCCAAACGAGCTCAGGGTTTAATTTATATTTTAGGAGTTTATTGTATATTATTTAAAACTAACGTTAGAGTTAAAAGGCTAGTTAAATTTAACAGAATAAAGAAAAATATACTGTTAAACTAAGAATTATCGTTAGATAGACACTTTTAGATAAAGATAAAAATAAAGATATAATATAAGAGATATATATGTAGTGAATTTAAATTTGAATTGTAATATTTTAAAAAAAGAACAGCACTTTTGTTATATAGCCACATTTAATATAACAAAGATATCAAAAATATATGAAACTTTTATGGCTAAACCCTCTCAATTACTACTTTACTTGTACTTAACCCTTTAAGTTCAAATTTTGATGGTAAAACTCTCCAAACTATTGAACTAATAGCAAATTTAAAGTATCATCTATTTTCTACAGTTAATTGCCAATGTAAATTGTTTATGTGTACACTTTTGTATATGTGTCACATTTATATTGGTACGACTAATATTATTATTTAAAAATATAAAAATTATTTCAAAATTTATAATATTTTTATTTTTCATTTTAATAATTTTAAAATAAATTTTGAAATAATAATTTAAATGTACGAATATAAACGTGATATGTGTACAAGAGTCTATACATAAATAGTTTATAGTGATCTTTAGTAGTTTAGAGGGTAGATTACAGGATTAAATTTAAGTGAATCAGATGGAGGTTTAGCCACCAAAATGGCAAAATATATAATGTGATCAAATATTCTCTAAAGTATCCATTGGAGCTACGGGTACAAATCTAACAAAAAAAAAAAGGAAATATATTAGATTTGATCAATAACTTTTAAGTTGTTTGGGGTCTCTATTTTTAGTAGTTGTTTGACTAAAATGTCAAAAAGAAAAAAAAATCCTAATTGAAAAACAATATATATTTTTTAATAAATAAAATTAAACTAACATCCCAATCTATTTTTTCGTAGAGATATAGAAAAAAGATAATAATAAAACTGATATGTATATTTTTTATTTTGTACAATTTATATTTTTAAGAAAATATCTTTTATTGAATATGTATATATCTAGGGGTGTTTATTGGATCACATCCAATATTTTTAGGCCTATCCTGATCCGATCTAATTATATATTGGATGTTAGATTTTACCATCCAATCCGATCCAATTTCGTCATCCAATCGATCCAACATCCATTGGATGTTGGATTGGATCGGTTCTATCCATTAGATGTATTTCATAAATATTTATTTGTTTAATTTAGGTTTATCCAATATTTCAGACCTAGTATTTTTTGGATTGGATCGGATCGGATCTATCCAATATTTTAAATCCAGTATGTATTGGATTGAACTGGATCCATCCAATCCAAGAAAAAAAGAGTAAAACTTTAATGTTAATTTTCATATAAACATATAGATTTGACGTATAACAATATAAAATCTAATTACTCATCCAAACTAAATGAAAATACTAATTAGTTCGACTGGATATTGGATGTATTGGATTTTTAAACACTCCATCTACCATCCGATCCGATCCAATTAGATATTTAAAAATAACATCCAATCCGATCTGATCACAATTGGATATCCAATGTTTGGCAGTCGGTTGTAATTGGATCGATCGATTCTCATTGGACTGGATTGATTTATGCACACCCTATCTCTCTCTATATATAAATGAATGTGTCCTTTTTTTGAACAACTTAAAGAAAAAAAAAATATACACAATACCCGAGGAAGAGTTGTCAAAGTAGAAGTGTATATTGTCAAGAAAAAATTTTGGGGTGTTAATTATTAATAATTATTATATAATTTAATTTTTTTACATATTTAATATATACAAAAATAGATAATTTTCTTTTGGAACCTTCTTGTTTATAAATGAATGTGTCCTTTTTTGAGCATCTTAGAAAAAATAAATAAGATATTCTTTTCTTGTCTTTGTCTTGTAGTTAAAAAGAATACTTACTTTGCGTAAGAAAAAAAAAAAAGAACACTTACTTTTTTTATAAAATTCTTATTTTATTACTGTTTAGAAAAGAAAAAAAACCCTTGTTTTGTAGCTATACCTATCAAATTTTAGTTCTATGGAGAAATTACTTCTTCTTTTGTTTTTAATTTTATCCTTGTTTTTTTTTTCTTTTTCAAACTTTTAAATTTTACTAAAATATAATTACAAGTCACCTCTAATTTCTCTAAAAATATAAACTCTTTTTTTTTCTCTCTTTTTTGTTTTATTTTCTTTAATTTAAATAAAACAAAAAAATCATTACAAGTTTTTGTAAATTGTTATGCTGAACAAAACTTTTTTTAAATAAACTCAAAACTTCTATTTTTTTTTTCCAGCAAAAATACCCCTAATGGCATGAGAAGAGGCATCAAGGAAATTTTGGGTATTGATACTCCTGATGGTGTTATAAATTATCTGGGTCTACCCCTTTTCAGATCTAGACAAAAGGATTCTGACTTTAACTTCATACTTGACAACCTCACTTCTAAACTGCAAGGCTGGAAGGCAAAGACTTTGTCAAAGGCGGGACGGGCTACCCTTATAAAATCAGTGGGGTTGTCTCTACCTATATATGCTATGCAAACTACAAAACTCTCTAATCGCCTCATTAATATAATCGATGGTTTGGTTCGAGATTTTTAGTGGGGCTTCGAGAAAGGAAACCATGGCCTTCATCTTAGAGCTTGGGATAAACTTTGTCTTCCTAAATCTCTTAATGGACTAGGATTTCGAAAAACAAAAGAAATGAACCTCACTTTTTTGGCCAAGTGGGGGTGGAAAATTCTGAATGGGTGTCAATCGTTATGATGCAAGATTTTGGAAGCAAAGTACTTAAATGGGAAGGATTTTCTCAGTTGCAGATATAAAGACTCTTATTCTTGATTTTGGAAAAATGTTGTGAAAGCCAATGCAATTTTGAGAAAAGGGGCTTGTAAATTGGTGGCAAATGGCAGAGATACTAGTATTTGGAGGGATCCTTGGATTCCTCATTGTAGAGGTTTCATCCCGAAACCAAATGGTAATGTGTTACCAGATAATCAGTGTGTGGATGATCTCCTGCTGACAAGTGGGGATTGGGATTGCCATAAGCTAAACCGTCTTTTCGTTTTGGGAGACTGTTTCTGCAATCATAAAAGGTGGTAGGTCCTCGGGACAGGGTAAAGATAAGTAGATTTGGACCTTGGAAAGTAATGGGCAGTTCTCGTGTAAATTGGCTTACCTGACCAGGCCTTGGAAAGGGCTCCTCATTGTACTGTTGCTCCAGCGCTTTGAAATAAACTTTGGAATAACAAAATCTTGGAGCGTCACAAAGTTCTATGATGGTGTATCCTTTCTAATGCGCTCCCTGTGAGATCAGTAATTGGAAGAAGGTTTTAGATTGAGAACTCAACTTGCCCTTTGTGTGGCTTAGGGGAGGAATCCATTGAGCATTTATTTCTTTCATGCGAGGTGGCGCAACACTTATGGCGAGCTTCACCTTGGGGTATCTACCCTGTGTGCGAGACTGGAATTCGTGTTTGGGACTGGGTTAAATTTATATGGAATCTTAGGCATAAGGGGATTTATGCTGAGGATGTATTTCTCTTTGCTTCGATTGTTGTTGACACTTTTTGAAGGATGCGCAATGAAATGGTACACAATAACACTCCTCCAGATGTGGTGAAATGTATTGACAATATTTGTACTTCTTTTGCAGAGTGACATGATTCTTTCTTGCCTGCTCTTACTCCGATCTTGAGGGAGATTTGGAATCCTCCTCCTCAGGATTGGATCAAACTGAATTGTGATGTTAGAGTAGGATTAGAGACTATGTGCATTGCAGTTGTAGCAAGGAATCATCTGGGCAAGGTGGTTCGGGTTAACACGTCTCGGTTGGACTTCTCGGATGCGTTATGTGGAGAAGCTGGGACCTGCTGCTTGGCTATTTTGCTGGCTGTGGATTTAGGTTATAAGTATGTCATTGTAGAGAGTGACTCGAGACAAGTTATCAATGCGCTTAATGGGAAGATGTCCCTTTGGGCTCTTGAGAACTATGTCTCATTTTGTATCAAGTCATCTCCCTCTTTTATTTGTTGTATCTTTTCTAATGTTAGTAGGTGTTGGGTTTTATGCCCTAAATAAAACTCTTTACAATCTGATTAGTAATCAACATAAGAAATTTGAAGTGATTGATGTTTGCATGAATTTTACAAGCTAATGGTTTAATATGTTTATTACATTCATACACACAAAATCAGTTAAATCCAGATCATATGTTTATTCACAATTACAGTATCGTCAACATAGTGGAATGTGATTGTGATCATATGAATCAAAAGTTTTGGTCCCTGTTTCATTAGTGTTATTGGATTTACACTAATGTGATAATCAGCGATGATGTGTACTTACACTTGGAGTAAGTGTTATGTTCTTTCCAGGACATTAGTAAAGTATACTAGTTTCGAATGTATGGAGTATACATTGGACTGGACCGATATTGCAACTAAGTTGAGATATTACAAACTTACCGTTATACATATCTTTCCAAGTCAATATCAGTAGTTGATCTTAAGATTGAAAAGAATCTAAATCCTGATATGCTTGGGCTCAACTCAGGAGTGCTATTCATGTTCTTTGATTTATTAGTTAAGCCTACTTTTGGGTCAGGGTAATACGTATATTTTGGGAACATGATAGTATGATTGAGTGGGAGTGCTGAACATAAATATGGAATCTATAGCTTCTACTGGTGTATAGAAGTTAAGTGATGATTCCCTTCGAGCTTAGCAAATAGAAGTAAATGGATGAGCTCTTGTTTAACTGACTAATTATTAGATCACTAAACACCATTTACAGGTAGCTAAGTGTTTTAAGGGGCAAAATACATTGAGGGGTGAGAACGGTAAAGAAATCCCATCTCGATGTAAATCATCTATATAGAGGATCTTTAAATCACAATAAGATTATAACAATGGTTAAATGAGATAGTATATTGGTATCGTGAAACATACAATATGCTCTATATAAGTCTGAGAGTGCAATTCTAAGTTCTAAGAGTGGATTCAACGAAGAATTAATAAGTAGGAATTTACTTGGTAAATTTGGTTCACTTATTGGAAGCTCGGCATATAGATCCATGGTCCCCATTCTAGTTGAGAACATTCTGCTTGTAAGACTCATTAATTGATTCGTGATTGATCAATTATAATTCTAAAGTTAGACTATGTCTGATTTTATGAATTTTCACTAAGGGGTGAAATTGTAAGGAAAAGAGTTTTCTAGGTTTATTTATTTATTAATAGACTTTATATGTCTAATTAATAATTAAATTAAATGACAATATTATTTAATAATGTATTTTAATTATTAAATAATTAGTTTTGGCATTTAAAAGGTTAGAATTGGAAAATTGGCATTTTTGAGAAAATAGAGATAAAATTTGATAAAATTGCAAAATTAAGTGGGGCCCATTACAACACCTATGGCCGGCCACTTATAAGGCTTTTTCAAATTATTATTTTTATTATTTTAATGCCAAATAATTCTAAACTTAAACCTAGTAAGTTGCCTATAAATAGAAAGTGATGGCTCAGTCAAAACACAAGTTTTCAATAAGCCTTTCTGACAGAAATTTCTCTCTTCAGAAAACTGAGCCTTCCTCACTCTCTACCTTGGCCGAAACCTCTCTCCCTCTTTTCCTTCATCTTTTTCGTGACCCTAGTGAAAGAGTAAGTGCCCACACACAGCAAGCAGTAACTCAATCATAGATTGGAAGACTGTGAAGGATCAAAGCTTGAAGAAGAAGGAGATTCGGGCTCAGATCTTGATTATACTCGCTACGTAAAGGAATCAAGGGTTAGAGATCTGAGTGGAAGGAGACATTTATTCCGCTGCATCAATGTAAGGTTTTCTTAACTTTATATGTGTTTATTTTATCGTTTTAGAAAGTTCATATTTAGGATGTTAATAAACATACTTGTGAGTAGATCTAAGATCCTGGTAAAATAATTCCCAACAACTAGCCTCAGAGCCATGGTAATTGATTTACTTGCATGTAATTTGGACTTTAAAACGATTGTTTGTATGTTCTTTGGATGGTATCATGTTGTATTGAGTGTTATTTGATGATTGATTGATGATTATGAAATTTTCGTGAAAAATAATTGTTATTTCGGTTCTGGAATTATTTTTATTGGATAGTATGGAAATCAATTTGGATTTTATTTGAATTAGTTATGATTTTTTGAAGATTTGACAAAATCGGCCGTGTCGATAGTTTCGCGATCGCGAATCGTCCGTACAGTTTCGAATTTTTTCAATTTTCTTCAATTTTTCATATTTTTTCATGGAATTAACTTCCAATTTTTTGTATGGTTTTATATATATACTATTACTATTCCTAATTCAATTCTAATTATCATTTTGAATTAATTTAATTTTTTTTTTAATTTAATTCAAGATATTAGTGTAATTTGAATTTGAATAGAACTAGTATTTATCTTTTTGCTTAAAAATCTATCTTATTTTTTAAATTTGATTATATTTTTTTTTAAATTTAAGGTCAGATTTTTTTTTAGATATTTAAAATATCTTTTAAGATATTTATAATATCTTTTAAGATATTTAAAAATATCTTATCTTTTAAGATATTTATAATATCTTTTAAAGATATTTATAATATCTTTTAAGATATTTAAAAATATCCTATCTTTTAAGATATTTTAAAAATATCTTATCTATTAAGATTTTTTAAATCTTTTTAGATATTTTGACCTTATTTAAATTTAAAATAAGATATTTATAATCATGTAATTTTAAATAGATATAAGATATTTTGCTAATTTTTTAAATTTTGTTATTTTATTTATTTAAATTAAATTTAAAATCTGAAAAGATATTTTATTTATCTTTTCTAATTTTTATTTAATTTTTATTTTTAAAATAACATTTAATTTTTAAAAGTAGTTAGCAAATTTTGAAATGATACTTAGGTTGGTTGAAACCTAATTTTTCAAATAGTAGGTTTAATTTTAAATATTTATTTTTTTAAAAAAAAAAATAATTTCGAAACTTTAAATTTATTTTATTTTCGAAATTAATTAAATTTTTTTTATTTTTCGAAATTAATTAAATTTTTTTTTTAATTATTTATTTTTTTTGAAATTATTTATTTAAAATTAAATAAATCCTACTTCCAACTATCCAGCTAACCTTGTTGCAAGAGTATGTGTTTTTAGCTTGTGTGTAAGTTTTAAAAACCTATTATTACTTGATTGCAAATAGCCATGGTTACTTTTTGCCAGATCTAATGATCTGATGGCTCCCTTGGTCAAGTAAATAATTTGTAACAGGTAAATTTTACAATCTTCTTTCATCTGTGTATGACCTAGCAACATGATAGGATCCATCCAAAGTGTGCCTGTGTGAGCCTATATGTTTATTTTGTTTTAATATAGATACATATAGGTTGTTGCTAAATAAAATGTCACACCATGATAGATTTTATTTAGGTCCATTTAGTTATTGGACCTATTCAATTAATAACAGTTATTCATTTTAAGGTTAAATTCCTCTCTTTTGGGCCTTGTGTGAGAGTTGGGTGCCATAGAAGTGGGTACGACATACTGAACCCAGCACCCCCTCACATGAACTACCCCAATTGTGAAGGCCCATTTGCCTGATTTGAATAACTGTACTAGGTTAATTATATTAGTTTGACCTAATAAAATTGAATTAGCAACATAATTAACTTTTAAAATATATGAAAAAAAAATTTCAATTTAATATTTTAAAGTTAATTTTAAGAAAAACACTTTTAGTTTTAGATATTATTTCTAGATAAACTATTTGTATTTTTCTTGTATTTAATTAAATAAAGAATTTTAACTAACTAGATTCTTTCTGGAGCTTATTTAATTAAATATTCCTATTTAAGTTATAAATTAGTTGTATCAACTGATTTTTCTTAACTAACTTAAATTTGAATATTTGATTTAAATTTTAAATCAAGTTGAGGAATCTTAGGCATTAGTTATTAAAGATTCTTAAGATATTTTTTAAGTTAATATCTTTTCAAATATTAACTTGAAATGGAATATCTTAGATATTTTTTGGTTAATATCTTTTCAAATATTAACTTTAAAAGATATCTTCAAATTAAGTGGTTACAACTTAATTTGTGATATTTAATTAAATCTAGATTTGAAATTATTTAAGTTTTAGATTTTTTCTATATAACTTAAATTAGATATTTTTCAAATTTTGAAAAGATACTTAGTCAAATAAGATATTTTCTAGATAGTAATTTCTAGACTACTTATTATTTCTAATACTTATAGGAAAATATTATACTTTTGTGAAATTAATTATTTAAATAATTAATTTTGGTACAATTTTATTAAGTATATTTTTCCTAGTATTAAATAGAAATTAATAATTAAGGCTTCTCTACACTTAATTATTTATTTCTTGAATTTAATACAATTAATTAAGTTGAAAAATCTAAATATCTAAGTTGATTTTCATAATGATACTTAAATATTTATTGATTTTTCATGACACTTAATTAAATAGAAAATTAATTTTAGGTTGAAATTTAATTTTTCAACTTAAATTTAAATAATTTTCAAAATATATATTTTTCTTTATTTTATTAATCAATTTCGAAAATTGCATTTTAATTATGCAATATTTTCGAATTTTTGAAAAATAGATTGAGTTGTAAATTAATTAATTATTTTAATTAATTCTTGGACCAACTCAAGTCAATGATTTTTTCATTTAATAGATTAATTTAAAATAAGTGAATTTAAAATATATATATTATTAGAAATTGAATTAACTAGTCAAAAGAATATCTAGATAGGTGATATTTTTGCTTGAAGTATTTCTTTTCTATTTTTATTATTTTTCGAAAATTGTATATTTTTTTTATACTTAATTTTCGAACCCAATAAATATATTCTCAAAGGAAATTTTTAAGTTGCTAATTATTTATTTAATTCATCTTAAATTAATTTCCTTAATATTTATATTTAAGATTATTACTAAGATGGAAATAATTAATTTTATTTCAATCACCATCTAGTATAATTTTATAAATATTATATTAAATTCTTATTTTTGAATTTTAATTCTTAAATAGAATTTAATGAGATTTATTTATTAGAATAATAAGAAAATATATTTTAAACAATGAGCTTTATTATTATTAAGATATTCGATCTCCATTGTGGGTTTTACACCGCGTTTGTTTTAGTGAGTAATCCTCCCTAATGGAGGAACGTTCATTAGCAATTTCGCACCGTTTAATCTCGCATGATAAGTGGTTTCTAAGTGTTTTATATGGTATAGATCACCCTAATGGTGGCGACCATATTTGACTTGCAAATTGCGAAACAATGGTAGAAGCTCATAAGATAGAATAGCCTTGACTCTCGCCTAAACGGGACAACGCTGGATTCTGATCTTGATCGAATAAAAGGTTGCTAGAATGTTTAACATTTTAGATGAGCTGACAACTCTATTCAATGGATGATAGCTTTGACTCTCGCCTAAACGGGACACTGATATCAGTTTGTTGAAAACCTTGGAAATTATTTAGGATTGATTTTTTTTTAAGTATTTTCTCATATCATTCCTACTTGCTATGTGCTTATAATTTCTGAATTGATTTTGTATGTTAAACCATTATTAATTTCTATTTGTTGATTTCTATTATTTTGTAGTATCCTGTTTGTCAAAATGAATCCCATGTTATCACTGTTGACTGAAAATAAGCTGAATGGATCTAACTTTAATAAATGGAATGAGAACATTAATATTGCTCTCATAGGAGAAAGTGCCTTGTTTGTTTTAACTGAGCCGTCACCGAAGTGCACAGGGATAATGCATCCAAAGCCGTGAAAGAAAAGTATGAGCGTTGGCGAAGGCAAATGACAAAGCTCTATACTTTATGCTTTCTAGCATGGTTGACACCCTCAAAACTCGGTTTTCTAAAAACCGAGAAGGCTGAAGTTATGACGAAGTTAAATGAGCTATTCGGTAAGGCATCACTTCAGTCACGCTTTGACGCGACTAAGAAGTACATTAACGCACGGATGGAACCTCATCAAAACGTGCGTGATCATGTTCTCCTCATGTCCAGTTATTTCCAAGAAGCCCAGGATCATGGTGCTGAAATGGACAGTGCTACTCAAGTAAGTCTTATCTTGAATAGCCTGACTCCAGCATTTCTACCATATACATCAAATTATGTCATGAATAAGAAGGAAATTGACTTTCATGAATTAGTCAATGACCTTCAAACTTATGAAAATTTGATTGGAGGACCCAAGAAGAAAGGGAGTAAACCTCATCCTGGTAATGGTAATGGGACGATAAAACCTGAAGCAAATGTTGCCTCTGCTTCAAAGCCCAAATCGAAGAAGAAGTGGCACAACACCAAGAAGCGAACAAAAGCCAATAAAAAGGCTGCTCCTTCCGGTGATGTTACACTTAAAGGAAAGTGTTTCTACTGCAATGAGAAAGGTCATTGGAAATCCCAGTGTCCTAAACTTCTTGCAAAGAAACAAGGTATTTCCTTTCATAAACTTTAAGAGTTTTAGTGAATTATTATCCAATTGGATTTATGATTCTGGACTAACTTTGTTTATTTGTTTTCTTCTTCTTATTGGCCAAGCTACTTGAACTCAATTGAGTTCGATCAGAAAGCTGGACCAAGGGTGAAATCGTCCAGATGAAGATGAAGCTCTTCAATTTATTTTTTGAATTAATTGTTTTAGTTTAAAGACAATTTGGATTTCAAATTTTAGTCAGGGATATTTATCCCTGTTTTTTCTCATATTGTTGCAATACATTTTTTTTTATTAATAAAGTTTTTTTTCGAAATTCCCTATTGCAAATTATGAGATTGAGCTTCATTTAATTTATCTTCATCAATTATTACCACATTATATTTTATGTTTGTATGTGTAAGTGTTTTTATTATTGATGCAAATTCTATAATATTTACAACTCTTCATAGAGTTATATTATATAAACACTAGAAATTATTTCTATGTTTATCAATAATTGTTAATTCTCATACAATTATTAAGAATTTGTTTAATAAAAGGATCTTATGATCTGATAGGGGTGGAGAAAAGTTAAGAAAACTATGCAGTTCAACGATCTTTTATATCTAATGAACTCTGGATAGTATTCAACTCCACATAAACTCTATCACACTAAGAGAATCATGATCTTTACAACCTTTAGGGGTGGATCATAATCTCTATATACTTAGGGGTGGAGGTTATCCATAGTACCCTATATGTATATTCTTAGGGGTGGAGTCTATTCCACAATTCCCTATGAAACACATATCTTGTTTAAACATAGAAGTAATATAATGAGTCAGCTATTGTCAATATAAATTCTTGATCTTGATTGTATGTTCCATTTCGATTTTACTGTTGTAAGTAAAAGCATGATACCTTTGAAAGTTCTTTGTTAAAGTTTCACACTACCTTAATTGAGTGGGAGAATTTTAAAGTTCTATACCCATCTTCATTAGGTTGATAATTGTGATAGGTACTTAAGAACACTACTGAAAAGCAAATCTATCCATTCACATGGATAGATATAGCTTATCAGAATTATGAGAATAAGATAAAGAACTCTAGTTCTGTAACGCCCTGTCCAACAGGGACGCCACGTGTGTGCACTTTATTTAAAATACCAATAATTATATAAGATGTAATTATACTAAAAGTGTGGGTAATTAAAATTTTGATAGTTAAAAACTCATCCTTTAAACTATTTAACAAAAGATAAGTAACATGATTTATGGGGTCCCCCTGTTTCCAAAATATTTACAAACTGGTTTCAAAGTATTTTACAACATAAACTTTATATTTTCCAAAATACAATCAAAATAGAGCATCCCCGTAAACCTGGCCGCCCGTGGCCGGTATGTACATTCTTCTTGTGACCATAACTCATGGTTGTTCAACTTTAGCTTTTCCTTTACCTGCACCATAAAGCACCAGTGAGTCACAAAGACTCAGCAAGAAAGTGACAAAAACAATAATTGAAAGAAAAAGATTAACAACTTATTCTCATGCCATTATGTTTACTCACTATTCGATAATAATAAGCATTTCCTTAAACATCATACATTCCTGGTACTTAATAAAGTACCACTTTTACCACTCGTTACATACGAGCTGGATATGTCACTATCGTTGCCCGATAACGCAAACGATAAGTAAGAGACCTAACCGCGGTCTCAAGAGTAATTACTCATAACGGTAATAACCGTTTCCAACCCTAGGTAATAACCTAGGCTTAATAAGCTTAATCAACATCATGTTAATAATCAAAATCACTTCCATTCATTCATTGATTTTTAACCACATACGGTGCTTACCACTTTTCTTACCTTAATTCAGAAGTCAAGAATATGGCCGACCTGGGTGGAAAAACAAGCTAAGCAATCCCGGTCCTATGTCACGACAATTGAAACACAATAAATACCTTAACATAATATTCCGGATTTAAAACCCTAATTTAGAAATCAAACGCAACCTAACTCCCAACAACCCCAATTTAGGTCAAGCATCCCATATTTAATTTAAAACAGATAGTACATAACTCCCCGGGTCAAAACTGAACATAAAACAAACCCGAAGAAATTCTCCCCTATGTAACCGGTCGACTGGATTCTGGTATACCGTAACCCATCCGTCGACCGGTTCGCGGCACTGTGAACAATAGTTCCTTTTCACCAAAATTCGATCCAAAACTCTTCCAAACCTATCCAAACTTTCCAGAACAGTTTATTAACATACATATGACATAACCTAAGCTGCAAAACACAATGGTTCAATCTCTAGCTTGAAATCACATACTCAAGTGAAGAAAACAAGTTTCTTTTAGCTTCCTCACTCTCCAATCAATCCCAACAGCCATGAATTCAATCCAAACATGCATTAACAAACCATATTTAACTTGGATAACAAACCTACACCCTCACTAAACCTACAGCTTTGAAAATTTTCAAAAAACTAACAAAACCTAGCTTGAAAACTTAAGAAAACACCAAGACTAGAAGGGTGAACTTACCTAGGGTGCAAGGTCAACTTGGAGATGGAGTTTAACTCTGAAAATTGGTATTGGCTGAAGCAAACCAATCCCTCTTGAGGTTGGTTCAGCTGCTCGAAGGAAAAAGGAGAAGAAAATGGAGAAAAAGAGATTGCTTCTCTTGGAAGGAAACTCCTTCTTTCTTTTAAAAAAAAAAAC
Organism: Cannabis sativa; assembly: GCF_029168945.1. Lineage (NCBI taxonomy): Eukaryota > Viridiplantae > Streptophyta > Magnoliopsida > Rosales > Cannabaceae > Cannabis > Cannabis sativa. The sequence goes on from NC_083607.1 coordinate 23,584,087, forward strand.
TTTTCTTTTCTTTCTTCTTTTTTTTTTTTTTAAAATTTCTTTCCTTTTAAATAAAAATGGGCAGCAGCAAAGAAAAGAGGGAAAGTCAAAAAAATATTTTCTTGAATTCCTAATTTACCCCTCTCACATTTTTTTTTTTTTTAAAAAGAAAACCCTAGGGGCATTTTGGTAATTTTACTAACTCCCCATTCCGACATTCTAATAAAATTCTAACTTAATCCGGGATATTCTCAAAATAATTCTTTCATTTAATGTCGTGACATTGCTAACCACATAGCTAAATTTCCACAATTACCGGGCCCAAAATAACATATTTACTTAAATAATTTCTCAAAAATTCATCTAAGTAAGATCATAATCCTACTTCATTTTCCAAGTAATTACATATTTAATAAAATATGTCCATTTAAATATTATTTATTTTCTGGGATATTACAACTATCCCCCACTTATAGGAATTTCGTCCTCGAAATTTACCTGAAAAGCTCGGGATACAACTCCCGCATCTGCGACTCTAATTCCCAAGTCGCTTCTTCAACTTTGCTGTTCCGCCACAACACTTTGACTAGTGAAATAGTCTTGTTTCGTAACACCTTTTCTTTCCTGTCTAAAATCTGTACTGGTTGTTCTTCATACGACAGGTCGGTTTGAAGCTCAATGTCTTCATAACTTAAGATATGAGTTGTATCAGATACATATTTTCGAAGCATCGAGACATGAAACACGTTATGAACCCCAGATAAGGCAGGAGGTAGAGCCAACCGATAAGCTACCTGACCTACTTTCTCAAGAATCTCAAATGGACCAATAAATCTGGGACTCAACTTTCCTTTCTTCCCGAACCTTTGAATTCCCTTCATTGGGGATACCCGAAGAAAAACAAAATCCCCAACTTGGAATTCAACATCTCTACGCTTTGGATCTGCGTAGCTTTTCTGTCTACTTTGGGAAGCAAGCATACGAGCTCGAATCTTCTCAATAGCCTCGCTCGTTCTTTGGACAGCTTCAGGTCCAAGATACCTACGTTCACCAGCCTCATCCCAGTGAATAGGTGATCGACATTTCCTTCCATAAAGCATCTCATACGGAGCCATGCCAACGGTACTCTGATAACTATTGTTATAAGAAAACTCAATCAGAGGTAAGTACTTGTTCCAAGAACCTTCAAAATCCATTATACATGCCCTCAACATATCCTCAAGTATCTGAATAGTTCTTTCAGATTGACCATCGGTTTGAGGATGAAAAGCTGTACTGAATTTCAACTTAGTACCCATTGCTTCTTTGTAAACTTCCCCGAACTTGGATGTAAATTTTGGATCTCGATCCGAAACTATCGACTTTGGGGCACCATGAAGTCGAACTATCTCCTTAATATACAAATCGGCATATTGATCCACCGTATACGTTGTCCTCACCGGAGAAAGTGAGCGTACTTCGTATATCGATCCACGATCACCCAAATAGAATCATAATACCCTACTGTTCTGGGTAATCCCACCACAAAATCCATGGTGATGTCTTCCCATTTCCATTCAGGAATCTTTAGAGGTCAAGCAAACCTGCCGCCTTTGGTGTTCGCTTTAATTTGTTGACGGAGTTAAGCATTTTGACACATATTCAACAATATCCCTCTTCATACCCGCCACCAATATAAAGCTTTCACATCATGATACATCTTGGTTGTTCCCGGGTGTAAGGAGTACGGTGTAGTATGAGATTCATCAAGAATCTCTTGTCTGATTTCTTTGTCAACCGGTACACAGATTCTGTTTTTGTATCGCAACAACCCATCAGATAAGCATGAAAAGTCTCTTGCCAATCCAACCTCTAACCTCTCCTTATGTCCCTGTAGCTCAAGGTCACCTTGTTGGGCTACTCTAATTCTTTCCAACAGATTAGATTGTATGGTGATATTAGCAAGTTTTCCAATTACAAATTCAATTCCCGCTCTCGTCATATCCTCAGCCAACTTGGCTGAGATTTCCTTTAGTTCACAAACTTGTCCTGGTCCTTTCCGACTTAGAGCATCCGCTACCACATTTGCTTTACCAGGGTGGTAGAGAATCTCGCAGTCATAATCTTTGACCAGTTCTAACCATCGTCGTTGCCTCATATTTAAATCCTTTTGAGTGAAAAAGTACTTGAGGCTTTTGTGATCTGTATAAATTTCACACTTCTCACCGTACAGATAGTGACGCCAAACTTTTAGTGCAAAGACAACCGCTGCTAATTCAATATCATGGGTAGGATATCGTTGCTCATACTCCTTCAATTGCCTGGATGCATAAGCAATCACTTTTCCCCGATCGCATAAGAACACAACCTAACCCTTGTTTGGACGCATCACAATAAATCACAAACTTTTCATCACCTTTTGGTAAGGTTAGCACAGGAGCGGTAATCAACCTTTGCTTCAATTCTTGAAAACTACCTTCACACTTGTCAGTCCAAACAAACTTACAATTCTTTCGGGTCAACTCAGTTAAAGGCGTAGAAATCTTTGCAAAGCCCTCAACAAATCTTCGGTAATACCCTGCTAACCCCTGTGAAACTTCTAACTTCGATTGACTTAGGTCGAGGCCGGTCACGCACTGCTTCAACCTTTACTGGATCCACTAAAATACCATCTTTACTCACCACATGCCCCAAGAAACTCACCTGAGGTAACCAGAATTCACATTTCTTAAATTTGGCATACAACTTATGCTCCCTGAGACGTTGTAATACCATTCGAAGATGTCTTTCGTGAGTCTCTTCCGAGTCTGAATAAATTAGGATATCATCGATAAAGACAATAACAAAATCATCCGTAAAATCTCTCGAACACTCGGTTCATCAAGTCCATAAATGTCGCCGGGCATTCGTCAATCCGAAGGACATTACCAAGAATTCATAATGACCATACCGGTCCGAAAAGCTGTCTTGGGAATATCCTCCTCTCGAATCCTCGGTTGGTGATAACCGGATCGAAGATCAATCTTAGAAAAGACAGCTTTTACCCTGCAACTGATCAAATAAATCATCTATTCTTGGCAGAGGGTACTTGTTCTTTACTGTTAATTTGTTTAACTCCCGATAATCTATACACATTCGTAATGTTCCATCTTTCTTTTTCACAAACAAAACTGGTGCACCCCAAGGTGAAGTACTAGGTCTAGTAAATTTCAAATCCATCATCCCCTGTAATTGAACTTTTAACTCTTTCGGCTCTGCAGTGCCATCCTGTAGGGAGCTTTCGATACGAGCTCGGCTCACGGTATTAAATCAATCTCAAAATCAATTTCACGTTTTGGTGGCAACCCCGGTAACTCTTCCGGGAACACATCCGAAATTCTCGAACCACTCGGGACATGCTCCGGTCCCGCTAGTGGTTCCCTGGAAATATCCACAACACTTGCTAAGAAACCAATGCACCCTCCACACAACAAATCCCTTGCCTTAAGGGCTGAAATTAAGGGAATCCGAGATCCTTGCATCTTACCCACAAATACAAAAGGGTCCTCGCCCTCAGCCGAAAAGTTACCATCTTTCTTTTACAATCAATGGTAGCGTTGTATTTAGCAAGCCAATCCATTCCCAAAATAACATCAAAATCCTCCAGCATTTAATTCTATCGATCAATCGATAACTCTCTTCCTTCCACAAACACCTTGGAAGGGATCGAACCCACCCGCCGGAGATAACCAACTCCCCAAGAGGCAACAAGGTTCCAAACCCTCTAGAAAGCACATCACTAGGTTTATTCAGCTGCTCAATTATTTTACTTGAAATATAAGAATGCGTCGCACCAGAATCAATTAATACAGTCAATAAAGTACCAGCAACAGAAAGCTGACCTGTCACAGTAGAAGGACCAGCATCAGCCTCAGCTTGAGTCATGGCAAATACTCGAGCAGGAGCGGGTGTATCATCCTTCTTTTGCTCTAACCGTAGCAATTGTGGACAATTTCTCTTCATATGACCCACCATTCCACGGTGGAAACGAGGCCCTAGCCCGACACTCGCCTGTGTGATGCCTTTTACACCTCGGACATTCGGGAAAAGTCCGCCGGTTTTCATTCCCACTACGACGAAAACCTTGGTTACCCCGGAATCTTTTGTTTGGGCCTGCTGATGTTTCACTAGGTCTTTTCTGCGGTCACCAAGATCGGTACCCTACCCGAACCGGCACTGGCCGATTGTTTCCACGAATCTCTTCTCGGCAATATTTTTCTTTCGTATCCGAGCCTCTCGCACCCTCGAAACTAAAGCCAACTCAACTATCCGAGCATAAGTTCGGGCAACCCCCGGTTGTTTAGAAGCAACAATCACATCCCGGCGATGTGTTCATCCACCCCCGAATAAACTTGGCTTTTCTAGCGGCTTCGGTAGCCACCTCATCCGAGGCAAACTTTGCCGCCGATCGAACTTAGTAGCATACTCGTCACGGTCATACTACCCTGAGTTAACCGTATAAACTCTTCTGCCTTTGCTGCCTTAATAGACTCATTATAATACTTTTCAAAAAATAAGGCCCAAAAAGTTTCCCAGGTCATATTATTCAGATCATGGCCCTGAGATACAATCTCCCACCAAATACGGGCATCATCTCGTAACATATAGGTAGCACACACGACCGGTCATTATCTTCAACTCGCATAAAATCAAAAATGGATGTTATCATACTCATCCATTGCTCGCTTTAAGTGGATCGGCACCACCCTCGAACACCGGCGGGTTACGCTCCCCGAACCGTTCATATAATGGTTCCAAACGATTTCCCGCATCCCGTGGCACTACTAGAGGTGCGGAGGATCGGGATTCGCATTTAGAGCGAGGCCGAGCTCGCCGCTCTCTCAATTCTACGATTTGTTCACCCCGCCGCCGAATAGTTTCTTGCATAGCCGCATATAATCGTTCCCCGATTAGGTGGTGGTAAAGGGTTCTCACCTTCACCAGCGGCCGAGCCCAGCTAGCTCGCGGGCACCCCTACCAGTCCGCCTAGGGTGCATAACTATACACCTGCGATCACATTCCAAGTAATAACAATACTGATAAGTATTTCCATATATTATAATCCTTCCCACAACATTCTGATATCGACATAATTCAAATAACCAGATAATCAGGAAATTAACAAGCTATCTTTTAACTTAAAACTTACTAAACCATGAGTCAATCAGGTCCTTGCAGCCAATGTACATATCAAACCAGTCTTCAGGATCTAAAAACCTTGGCGCTACGATACCATGTTGTAACGCCCTGTCCAACAGGGACGCCACGTGTGTGCACTTTATTTAAAATACCAATAATTATATAAGATGTAATTATACTAAAAGTGTGGGTAATTAAAATTTTGATAGTTAAAAACTCATCCTTTAAACTATTTAACAAAAGATAAGTAACATGATTTATGGGGTCCCCCTGTTTCCAAAATATTTACAAACTGGTTTCAAAGTATTTTACAACATAAACTTTATATTTTCCAAAATACAATCAAAATAGAGCATCCTGTAAACTGGGCTGCCTGTGGCTGGTATGTACATTCTTCTTTGTGACCATAACTCATGGTTGTTCAACTTTAGCTTTTCCTTTACCTGCACCATAAAGCACCAGTGAGTCACAAAGACTCAGCAAGAAAGTGACAAAAACAATAATTGAAAGAAAAAGATTAACAACTTATTCTCATGCCATTATGTTTACTCACTATTCGATAATAATAAGCATTTCCTTAAACATCATACATTCCTGGTACTTAATAAAGTACCACTTTTACCACTCGTTACATACGAAATTTGGATATGTCACTATCGTTGCCCGATAACGCAAACGATAAGTAAGAGACCTAACCGCGGTCTCAAGAGTAATTACTCATAACGGTAATAACCGTTTCCAACCCTAGGTAATAACCTAGGCTTAATAAGCTTAATCAACATCATGTTAATAATCAAAATCACTTCCATTCATTCATTGATTTTTAACCACATACGGTGCTTACCACTTTTCTTACCTTAATTCAGAAGTCAAGAATATGGCCGACCTGGGTGGAAAAACAAGCTAAGCAATCCCGGTCCTATGTCACGACAATTGAAACACAATAAATACCTTAACATAATATTCCGGATTTAAAACCCTAATTTAGAAATCAAACGCAACCTAACTCCCAACAACCCCAGTTTAGGTCAAGCATCCCATATTTAATTTAAAACAGATAGTACATAACTCCCCAGGTCAAAACTGAACATAAAACAAACCCGAAGAAATTCTCCCCTGCAGGCAACCGGTCGGCCAGGATTCGGTATACGGTAACCCATCCGGCCGACCTGCTTCGCGTGCACTGTGAACAATAGTTCCTTTTCACCAAAATTCGATCCAAAACTCTTCCAAACCTATCCAAACTTTCCAGAACAGTTTATTAACATACATATGACATAACCTAAGCTGCAAAACACAATGGTTCAATCTCTAGCTTGAAATCACATACTCAAGTGAAGAAAACAAGTTTCTTTTAGCTTCCTCACTCTCCAATCAATCCCAACAGCCATGAATTCAATCCAAACATGCATTAACAAACCATATTTAACTTGGATAACAAACCTACACCCTCACTAAACCTACAGCTTTGAAAATTTTCAAAAAACTAACAAAACCTAGCTTGAAAACTTAAGAAAACACCAAGACTAGAAGGGTGAACTTACCTAGGGTGCAAGGTCAACTTGGAGATGGAGTTTAACTCTGAAAATTGGTATTGGCTGAAGCAAACCAATCCCTCTTGAGGTTGGTTCAGCTGCTCGAAGGAAAAAGGAGAAGAAAATGGAGAAAAAGAGATTGCTTCTCTTGGAAGGAAACTCCTTCTTTCTTTTAAAAAAAAAAACTTTTCTTTTCTTTCTTCTTTTTTTTTTTTTTTAAAATTTCTTTCCTTTTAAATAAAAATGGGCAGCAGCAAAGAAAAGAGGGAAAGTCAAAAAAATATTTTCTTGAATTCCTAATTTACCCCTCTCACATTTTTTTTTTTAAAAGAAAACCCTAGGGGCATTTTGGTAATTTTACTAACTCCCCATTCCGACATTCTAATAAAATTCTAACTTAATCCGGGATATTCTCAAAATAATTCTTTCATTTAATGTCGTGACATTGCTAACCACATAGCTAAATTTCCACAATTACCGGGCCCAAAATAACATATTTACTTAAATAATTTCTCAAAAATTCATCTAAGTAAGATCATAATCCTACTTCATTTTCCAAGTAATTACATATTTAATAAAATATGTCCATTTAAATATTATTTATTTTCTGGGATATTACAAGTTCAGTCCATTCGAATGACTTGAACCAAGAATTCTTAATCCTCATAAAATTTTATGGTATCTTAATTTTGATTACTTTAATCTCTGGCATGTATTTTTCACTTCAAATACTAGTCTGCTAAGTTGATGACTTAGTCTTGACTTAAAGTTTCAGACTAATACAAAAGTCACAACTAGGTAACTCTCTAAACAATCAGAGGTTAAAAGTATTATTTAACCAGACATCTGCTATTGAGTGGGAGCTATCTGAGATGTAATCAAATAGGGAACATTAGAAGATATTCAAGAAGGATTTATGAAAGTGATCTATATGTTAGATATTAAGGAACTGTGTATCAGTTGTATTTGTATCACACCATCTAATTTCGAAATTCTTAAGATGGTGCTTACTTTGGGGGTGGAGGAATTATTGTATAATAATTCAAGCTCTACCAGAGAAGAACTATAACTTGGTATATTCGAAAATACCAGAAAGTTATATCACTGAAGAAAAGTCTACACTGTATTATCTCAATTACATATTTTAAAATATGAGAGATATGTCCTCTGTTAATTCAGATGTACTTTTAAAACAGTAAAGATTTCAGTATCCCTTGATGAGTAAAGCATATAGTAAAGGATGTTTCATAAGAGTATTTATGAACTAGTTTCCAGAAGTTTGGGTGGATTCAAATATACTACACTTGATCTGAAGATCAAGACATCAGATTGACCTATTTGCGCAGTTTGTTTTATATTAGTGCAAGTGGGAGTTTGTTGGGTTTTATGTCCTAAATAAAACTCTTTACAATCTGATTAGTAATCAACATAAGAAATTTGAAGTGATTGATGTTTGCATGAATTTTACATGCTAATGGTTTAATATGTTTAATATGTTTATTACATTCATACACACAAAATCAGTTAAATCCAGATCATATGTTTATTCACAATTACAGTATCGTCAACATAGTGGAATGTGATTGTGATCATATGAATCAAAAGTTTTGGTCCCTGTTTCATTAGTGTTATTGGATTTACACTAATGTGATAATCAGCGATGATGTGTACTTACACTTGGAGTAAGTGTTATGTTCTTTCCAGGACATTAGTAAAGTATACTAGTTTCGAATGTATGGAGTATACATTGGACTGGACCGATATTGCAACTAAGTTGAGATATTACAAACTTACCGTTATACATATCTTTCCAAGTCAATATCAGTAGTTGATCTTAAGATTGAAAAGAATCTAAATCCTGATATGCTTGGGCTCAACTCAGGAGTGCTATTCATGTTCTTTGATTTATTAGTTAAGCCTACTTTTGGGTCAGGGTAATACGTATATTTTGGGAACATGATAGTATGATTGAGTGGGAGTGCTGAACATAAATATGGAATCTATAGCTTCTACTGGTGTATAGAAGTTAAGTGATGATTCCCTTCGAGCTTAGCAAATAGAAGTAAATGGATGAGCTCTTGTTTAACTGACTAATTATTAGATCACTAAACACCATTTACAGGTAGCTAAGTGTTTTAAGGGGCAAAATACATTGAGGGGTGAGAACGGTAAAGAAATCCCATCTCGATGTAAATCATCTATATAGAGGATCTTTAAATCACAATAAGATTATAACAATGGTTAAATGAGATAGTATATTGGTATCGTGAAACATACAATATGCTCTATATAAGTCTGAGAGTGCAATTCTAAGTTCTAAGAGTGGATTCAACGAAGAATTAATAAGTAGGAATTTACTTGGTAAATTTGGTTCACTTATTGGAAGCTCGACATATAGATCCATGGTCCCCATTCTAGTTGAGAACATTCTGCTTGTAAGACTTATTAATTGATTCGTGATTGATCAATTATAATTCTAAAGTTAGACTATGTCTGATTTTATGAATTTTCACTAAGCAGGGGTGAAATTGTAAGGAAAAGAGTTTTCTAGGTTTATTTATTTATTAATAGACTTTATATGTATAATTAATAATTAAATTAAATGACAATATTATTTAATAATGTATTTTAATTATTAAATAATTAGTTTTGGCATTTAAAAGGTTAGAATTGGAAAATTGGCATTTTTGAGAAAATAGAGATAAAATTTGATAAAATTGCAAAATTAAGTGGGGCCCATTACAACACCTATGGCCGGCCACTTATAAGGCTTTTTCAAATTATTATTTTTATTATTTTAATGCCAAATAATTCTAAACTTAAACCTAGTAAGTTGCCTATAAATAGAAAGTGATGGCTCAGTCAAAACACAAGTTTTCAATAAGCCTTTCTGACAGAAATTTCTCTCTTCAGAAAACTGAGCCTTCCTCACTCTCTACCTTGGCCGAAACCTCTCTCCCTCTTTTCCTTCATCTTTTTCGTGACCCTAGTGAAAGAGTAAGTGCCCACACACAACAAGCAGTAACTCAATCATAGATTGGAAGACTGTGAAGGATCAAAGCTTGAAGAAGAAGGAGATTCGGGCTCAGATCTTGATTATACTCTGCTACAGAAAGGAATCAAGGGTTAGAGATCTGAGTGGAAGGAGACATTTATTCCGCTGCATCAATGTAAGGTTTTCTTAACTTTATATGTGTTTATTTTATCGTTTTAGAAAGTTCATATTTAGGATGTTAATAAACATACTTGTGAGTAGATCTATGATCCTGATAAAATAATTCCCAACAGTAGGTATTGTAACTATGTTGCCCATAATGTGGCTAAGTGAGCCTTCTCCCACCAACTGTTTGGCTCTATTCTGATCTCTCCTCTTTACCGAAGAATCTATTTTGTAATGACTGCGAGGTCTAACTGTTTTATTTGATTAATGAATGGTCACACTTATTAAAAAAAAACACTATTTTTAAATAAATACAATTTTAGTTAAATATAAAGTGTTATTTTTATAATAATTATTATTAGGTATTTATACACAATAATATTAATTTATTTCAATATTAAAATTTAATTACATTAAATGAGGTTCATTTAAAAATTTTGTTCTAATTTTTTTAATAATTAATAATTTAATATTTATTCATATTTAGTCAAGTTAATTATTATAGCTCCTTATAAGGGGTATAATGGAGACATCATTTATAAAAATGAATATATCTTAAAGAATGGAGAAATAATGTTGTGATCGCGTTTATGTGTTGAAACTAATTTAGTTTTTCCATCCATTAGTCTTGTCTTTTGACATGTTCTTTAGTCTTGTCTTTTGACATGATTTTTTAGTCTTTTCCTTTTAGTTTTTTCATGTTCGAGTCTTGTCTTTTGGCATGAGTTGTGTAGCTCAGAATCATCATGGTGCTATGGTAGAAGCATTCAAGAAGGGGAAGATTGGATGTGTTCAACCCGAAATTGCTGAGATAATAGGCATTAAAGAAGCATTGAGTTGGATTGCAACTCATTCGTGGGATAGAGTCATGTTGGAAACATATAGTTTGGTGTGTCCAAGTGATTCAAAGCAGTATTTTATGCATTCATAATTTGTATTTTGTAAAGGGTATTTTACATAAATGTATACATTTTTTTTAAAATAATTACAAAAAATATGCAAAAAAACACAATTTTAAAAATGTACACATTTGAAAACATAATTACAAAAATTCATACATATTTTTAATTAAATTATAATAGATATATTAATGATTCAACTTTCTATATTTAGATTTGTATAACTATTTTTTATGACTAATTGATATGGTATTAATGAATAAGCCTACTAATTAACAAAATTTGTATATTAATAATTAAAAAACATAATAAGATTCTAATTATAAACAATAATATTTGTTGTTATCATACAACTCACGTGAAAAACATAAATGTTATATTTTTAAAATTCAAAACATGTATAATCATAATTTTAAGGGAAATGAAAAATAATTATGATATTAATTTAATAATCTGATTATGTTATATGATTATTAAAAAGCTTAGCTATACGTATATTATCAGATTTTATTGGAAAAATATTGAAAATTGATATTAATTATACATATGATCATATCAAGCCAATTTAATATATTTTAATCTTAATTAACATATATTTTGAATTAGTCATATATATATGTTCCATATTTTAATTTTCATTCATTCATTCTTTTTTATTTTATAGATTGCATTCTTGTTACATAATTTTTCAATGGTGCAAACTCATTCCACTGATAATATGTCTATTGAGTCTGGTGATTTTGTTAGTGATGATGAGAAGATCTCATCCCTTCAGAGTGTGAAGAAAGTTGGGATCAAGAAAAAAATTAGTGGGAAGCAACCGGACCGTAAAGACCCGCTAAAAAAATCTGCACACACCCGCATGTAGATGAAGTATCCGATTTAGATTCTGGTGGAAGACTTATTCATGCTCCATTTATAAAGGTCATTCTTTTTGGTATTTTTATCTTTGTTAGTTGTTTTTTTTTTTGTGGTGTTTCTTATTATGTTTTGTTGTATATGGTATTGTAATATTTTTTTTTAATATTGTTTATATGTTTTTAGTGTTTTTTTTTTAAAAATTTATATATGTTTTTGTTAAACTTGATGGGTTGTTTTTTGTTTATTTTTTTAATGTATTTTTTTAGTGGAAGAATTATTCATGCTCCATCTATAAAGGTCTTTTTTTTTGGTATTTTTATCTTTGTTAGTTGTTTTTTTTTTGTGGTGTTTCTTATTATGTTTTGTTGTGTATCGCATTGTAATATTTTTTTAATATTGTTTATTTGTTTTTAGTGTTTTTTTTTTTAAAAAAAAAATTATATATGTTTTTGTTAATCTTGATGGGTTGTTTTTGTTTATTTTTTTAATGTATTTTTTTGGTGGAAGAATTATTCATGCTCCATCTATAAATGTTCTTTCTTTGGTATTTTTATCTTTGTTAGTTGTTATTTTTCTTTTGTTGTTTTGTGGTTTTTTTATTATGTTTTGTTGTGTATCGTGTTGTAATATTTTTTTAATATTGTTTATTTGTTTTTAGTATTTTTTTTTTTAATTTATATATGTTTTTGTTAAACTTGATGGGTTATTTTTATTTATTTTTTTAATGTATTTTTTTCGCTTTTTATTATTAATTTAAAATTGTTTATTATTTTTAATCGTTAATTATTTTTTTATGTCTTATATTTAAAATATTACATCTGTATATTTTTTAATAACTCATCTTCTCATCGATGTTATTGTTTTGTTTATTTTTTGGTTTTATTTTTTTTTCATGTGTGTATTTTTAGTACTTTTCATATAAATTTATTCATCGTGTTTATTTTCATGTGTTTATTTATATTAAGATTGGGATTTTTATTTCAAACCGGAGTCAAGGACAAAAGCAAGACTCTCTTATACATCGGATTATAGAGTTATTCTAATCATAAAAGATACTCTTACTAGTGGAAATATTGATTTTTAAAAATATGCTAATAATGATATTGGACATAGTTAATCAATAAAATTATGATTATATATGTTTTGAATTTTAAAAATATTTCATTTATGTTATAAATGATGTTGACGTGAGTTGTATGATAACAACAAATATTATTGTTTATAATTAGAATCTTATTATGTTTTTTAATTATTAATATACAAATTTTGTTAATTAGTAGGCATATTCATTAATACCATATCAATTAGTCATAAAAAATAGTTATACAAATCTAAATATAGAAAGTTGAATCATTAATATATCTATTATAATTTAATTAAAAATATGTATGAATTTTATAAGAAATTTTTACACCAAAAATTCAATTTACACAATTTATTACAAAAAAACCCCTACACGCTTACATCATCATTTTTACCTTTCCTCTTTCTTTTATTACAATTATACCACTTACACATCAATTCCATGCATAGACACTGTGCCTTCCCTATCAACCATCAATCAACTTCTAATCACTTCCCTTTCTTTTTTTCTTTTATTTTCATTTGATTTTTGATTTACTTTCAATTTTTTTTTTTGGAAGATCAATAACCTCCATTGTTGAAGCATAACTACCCACTATTCATCACAGTTTTTTTTCTCTCATTTTTTGTTCTTCCAAAATTTTTCAACTCCCACTAAAGCCACGATTCTTCACGGTTTTTTCCCTCTCAGTTTATTTTTGTTTTCAATTTCTTTTTAAAATGGCTATCACCCGTTCATCCTCATCTCCTTCCCCAGTTCAGAAAAAAACTTCCAAAATGGAATTGAAATCTCTAGCTAACAAAGCAAAGGGTAAACGTCCAATTATTGAAGAGGAGGATTCTGATTTTGCTCCTCCTTTAACCAAGCGTGGGAGGCCACATCCTAAGAAGAAATCAAAGCTCAGTGTGGAAGAGAAAATGGTTGATGAAGTTTTTGGGAAAAAATCTAGTGTTGCTGCCGAAATTCGAACCGAGGTTGGTTTTCAGTTTCATTTTTCGTTTCCCCCTTTTTTGAACATTTTATTGTATTTTCCCCAAACTTACTTCTATTTCTTTCCCTTTGTTCAAGTCTTGTATTTTCAGTCCTGATTCCTACTTTTGCCATTTTTATTTTATTTTTTTTACTGTTAATAAACTATTAGGAAACTAAAATAAAACTATTAAGAAACGTTAAAAATTATTTCAGAAACTAAACATTTCTCAAAGTGTTTTCTCCTTTTCTCTTTTCCAAAATAAATTCCTGCAAAAAATAGAATTAAACTATTATAAAATGATTATGCAACTGTAAATCAACTTAAAAATTACAACTATTTGCTTAAATTAACATAGTTGTTGTCATTGTGCCTTTTCATCATGTTTATTTGAATCAGATGAATTTCCAACTATTATAAAACTAATTTGCCACCATTTACATAAATTGTACCTTGTATATCTGCTAGTTTTTGGTACACGTCAAGTGACACTCCTTCATAATTTGTAAACCATTTTAAAACGATATTGCAACTGTAAGGCAACGCAAAAAATTAAAAACAGCCTTATCTGTAACATGTGGTTCCTTAATTAGAATCAGATCTTGTTTTTTGTTTTTAAGAATTTGAATTGCCTGTTGTAAACCAGTGAATCAACTAGAATGCAACTGTATATGACGTATACTCATTTTTGAATAAATTTTCATATCATACCTTTTTTTGGATTCGAGGGGGAGCTCCAGATCCGTTTAATATAGAATTGCATTGCTTGAATCTGGATTTTCGAGGCTGGATTGAGTGATTTTGAACGATAAAAACCGAAATCAAATGTTTAATTTCAGTTTCTTCACGGTTTTTCTGGTTTTTTTTTTCCTAATTTTCTGTTTAGATCATTGGATTTCTTCTTTTCCAAGCAAATTCGCCAGAATTTATGGTTGTTCTACACTCGTTCTGGTTTCATTCTGGTTGCGTAGCAGATTAGATCGATGGAGGTTTCTTCATCATCTCCGTTCGTGACGTGCGACTTAAGGTATAGACCAGGTGGTATTTTTGTAATTTTTTTAATGTGGCTGTATAAATGTTGATTGGGCCGGCCCATAGTAATATTGTAATATTTTACCCTTTTTGGAATTTTCCTGTTTTTTTCTCTTTTTATAAATATATTTTCAAATGTGTACATTTTTAAAATTGTATTTTTTTTTGCACATTTTTTGTAATATAACACTAATAAGAAAACCCCTTTTGTAAAACGATCTGCAAGGTTGACTCATTGCTTGGCAATAGACTCTTGTTTCTTTATTCAGTTGGAGGACTAATAGATCATTTTTATTTTAAAAAAAATAATTATTATAGCTCCTTATAAAAAATAAAATATAGTTTGTATTTTATTTTAATTATATAGCAAAAAAAAATTATACATTCACACAGTTGTAAACACTAGTATATATGTATATATCAGTTTCAATACGTTCAAAAAGTTATTCCAATTCTAATTCTACATTGCTTGTTGGGGGAGCAGGTGAAGAGACGATTTGAAAGCGGAAAGAACCTTCGACGTTGGCCGAACTACAAATTCAAAATCAACAAGTCTAAATCAAAATAATATTTATATATACTTTTTAAATCAATTGCAATCCCAATTTCATTCTTCTGAAAACCCTAATTCTCCATCTTCAACATCTGCATTAGGGTTTCCTTTCAGTCTCCCAAAACCAATCACAGCCATGGAAGATAACTGTGCCGTCTGCGCTGACACTCTCGAGTGGGTTGCCTATGGGCCCTGTGGACATCGGGAGGTTTGCTCCACCTGCGTTGTTCGCCTCCGCATCGTATGCGAGGATCGCCGCTGCTGCATCTGCAAGAACGAGTCCGATGTCGTTTTTGTCACTAAGGTCAGGCTTTACAAATATTTATTAATAGAGATCGATTTCCCATGCTTTGAAGATCAATTCGATTTCTTTACTTTTGTTCTAATCATTGCAGTTTCAAATCTTTTTTGTGGATCGAACTTTTTTATTATGCTACTAATGAATTCCTTTGTTGAAGCGTCTGACTAAAATTTTGTGCTTCTGCCGGTCTTTCAGGCTTTGGGAGACTATACTACGATGATTAACGACTTCTCGCTATTGCCATCGGAAGTAAGGGAGGGTCGTATGGGTCCATACTGGTACCATGAGGACACGCAAGCGTTTTTTGATGATGCTGATCACTACAAGATGATTAGAGCAATGTGCAAGCTTTCATGCAGCGTATGTGATAAGATGGAGGAACAGTTAAACGATGTTTCAAAGCGTCGCCGTGCAAGGTTTCGTAGTATTGAACAGCTGAAGGGTCATTTGTTCCATAAGCATAGGCTGTCTATGTGCAATTTATGCTTGGAAGGAAGGAAGGTATATATATTTTTTTTCTCTTAAACGGCTTCTTATGTCTTTATAAAAATGTCCGAGTAACGTTTTATTCCCTTCTGTGCATATTGATTATCAAGAATTTGTGTGTTGATGAGTTTTATATATTTACTTACAGGCGTTTATTTGCGAACAAAAACTATATACTAGGGAACAACTGAAACAACATACAAGCACTGGTGACTCTGAAGTGGATGGAACTGAGAGTGAAAGAGGTGGATTTTCTGGGCATCCTCCGTGTGATTTCTGCAAAACTCCATTTTATGGGAACAATGAGCTTTACTCCCATATGTCTACTGAGCACTTTCAATGCCATATATGTAAAAGGTAAAACATAATTTATTTTTAAGTATTTCTGCCGATCCGGGGGTATGACATGAACTTAAGTTTAACAGAGGTAATATTTAAACCTGTTTAATGCAGACAGCATCCTGAAAATGACGACTATTACAAGAATTATGATGACTTGGAGGCAAGTATTTGTTGTCACTGCATTGTTTATTCATTTTAAATATCTTTGTTAACTTAGTGGATCACTTTGTAACAGATGCACTTCCGTCATTCCCATTTTCTATGTGAAGATGAAGCTTGTCTTGCAAAAAAATTTATAGTCTTTCAGTCTGAAGCTGAAATGAAGGTGACTTTTCTAAGAGCATGGGAGTGATGTATCTTTTTATTTTAAGGTTTATGCAGTTCTTGCTTCTTGTTCCTTAATGCTTTTCTTCCCTGTTTTTTCACAGAGGCACAATACTGTTGAACATGGAGGGCGTATGTCTCGTTCTAAGCGTAACGCTGCTCTACAGGTATGTACAATATTTTTAATGTGTTTTCAATCATATTTGGTATTTTTTTTTTTGTGTTTGTAAATCACTTGTTACTACCGAGGCTCTTCCAGGTTTTTGTGCATTTGTTTTTTCTATATCAGCTCAGTTTTCATAGTCTAAATTTGGGTTTTATGTCCTATTTGGAAACTGTAACAGATACCAACGAGTTTTAGATATCGACAAAATAGCGAACAAGATCACCGCAGAGGAGGAGGAAGAGGAAGAGGAAGGGGATTTGGCAGAGGAAGGATGTTTCGTCGTGATTTTTCAGATGAACAACTTTCTTTGGCCATTGAGGCAAGTCTGGAGACATCTATAACAGAAAGCAGCACATTAGATGATCCAACATTGTCCAGTGGGCAAGCTGCCACTGGTATTGGAGATGCAAGTGATATAGACTCAATCATTCAGCCATTTGAATCATTAGAAGCTGCTGATTCTGAAAAATCATATCGATATCTTCAAGCATTGGGGCAGCACTCCTTAATAAAACCATTGGAAGAATCTGCATTTCCTCCTCTGTCAACAGCACCTGGAACCAGTCAATCTAAACCCAACTCAGATGGTTTACCAAATAAGACTATGGCATCTCATCTACGGCGTCAAAGCAACCACAAAGTGACTGTTCTCAATTCAGGCCAAGCTTGGCCAGCAGCTAATCGTGGACCTCAAGTACCGCCTAATAATTCATCTCAAGCATGGCCTATAATGAATACTACGGGAAACTCGGTTAGTTTTAGCCAGAACAAGATGTCCACCAGTAATGCACCTGGTCCATCAACTTATGCAAATTCCGCCCAAACTCGATCCACTGCAGGTCATGGACTGCATTCAACTAGTTCAACGAGGGATGCAGGTAACCTTGGTAGGATCAGTCACTCTTCTGCTCCTAATCTGGTTCAGAATGGGTCTACTGAGCCTTCTAGTTCCATTTCAGATTTTCCTCCAATTTCTGCAGCTGCACATACTCGTAAATTGCCAACAAGTACCCAGCCGATACAGATATCAGAGAAAGTTAACATTGCAAATAAGTCTTTAGTGGAAAAGATTCGGAGTGCTCTTGAGTATGATGAAGACAAGTATGCTATGTTTAAGGAAATATCTGGACAGTATCGGCAGGGTTTAATGGACTCAGATTTATACATTAGTTATGTAGCGCAATTTGGCCTGTTGGATCTTGTCCTTGATTTAGCTAGGTTGTGTCCCGATGCACATAAACAGAAAGAGCTTATTGAGGCCTACAATGCTAGTGTTCGAAGCAATATTAAGGGCGGGAATCATATGGCTTCTGGTGGAAATGGGCGCATGAAAGAGAGTAACAGTTCTAATAAAGGTAAAGGAAAGTGTTTAGACAATGAAGATAATTCAAAATCTACAATAGCGGATGACTTTATAAACACTGTGAGGAAACTTCAAAGTAACGACAAGCCTTTAGAGGAGCATGTAGAGGTGTTATCAAAAGATGGGTATCGTGCTGCCAAAGGCAAATCAAAACTGACAAACAATGACCAACAGGAGGAATTCTTAAATAATAATAAAAAATCAGAGGAATTGAAGGATCTGGTATCAACTGGTACTGGAAAATCAGAGGATGTAAGTGGGAGTAAGCAACGCAAGAAAACTTCGAAATTCCTCAGAGTTAGGCTCGGTGATGGTTCAGCGGCGGCACTTTTGGATCTGAATAAATCTGATCAAGGCCCAGCAGAAGAGGCGTTGGTTGGGAACAACAACTCTGGTCGTGGGTTGCCTGTTCGTGGTGTTTGGCGAAATGGAGGCCAAAAGCTGTTTCCTTAGCTTTTTTCAGATGAAAGAGAAATCTTAGAAAAGAAATAGTTTAGTTCTGCTGTTGATCTTTTGAAAGTGGCAGGGGTGGATCTTCACCTGATCTATGGGGTCAGTTGTATCTAGGTTGATTTCAGTCAGTTTGACCTCTTGCACGAGGCCTTTGTGTGGCGTAGTAAATTTGTTATTTTTTTGGGTTGGGGAACAGGTTTTTGCTTAAATACGGGTTACTGTTGTACTTGACCAGCCTTTTGTCATTAATAACTGTTTATATGATACTTTCTAATGAGAATACATTACTGTTAAATGTTTTGAATTAATCTCTACTTAAAGTTGTCGATTGGTATATGATTGGCTGATCAGAACCTGCGCATACATTACAGATAATTTTATATATTAATTAAATTCACCTTCAAATAAAATTTAATTTAAATATACTTCTTTTTACGAGTATTGTACTCAAATTGTAGGTTTGTGGGAAAGTAGGGACAATTTTAATTAGAGAATAAT
Organism: Cannabis sativa; assembly: GCF_029168945.1. Classification (NCBI taxonomy): domain Eukaryota; kingdom Viridiplantae; phylum Streptophyta; class Magnoliopsida; order Rosales; family Cannabaceae; genus Cannabis; species Cannabis sativa. Next base: position 23,603,250 of record NC_083607.1, read on the forward strand.
GAAAATTATTATCATGAAGTGATAGAAGTAAAATTGGTAGAATGATAAAAAAAAAGAGGTAAACATAATAGATTTTTAAAGAGAGTAAAAATTAAAGGCATCAAATCAAAAGAAGTATATAGTGTAATTTTCTCTTTATTATTTGTAAGTTTTATTATGGAATTAAGCATATATAATATTTGTGCAAATTTAAATTTTAAACTCATATTTTTATGAATTTTTCAATATAGATAAAAATTGGCTTTAGCTCTCTGAGCGATAGTCGACTGGACTAAGAATGATGACTAACTTGTAGTTATTATTGGGATTAATGGTTGTAGGTAATCAATCAAGAGAAGTGGATGGTAATGTAGAAGAGGAATAAGGAGGCGGTTGCATTATTTAGAGGAAGATCAGTAGTGGATAGAATCATTTCCAAGCAAGAAATGAAGAAATACCAGTTTATATTGATCTTCAATTGATTATGGAAAGGAATCTCAGATTAGGATGTTAAGGTTTTTGAAGAAGACGAAGACAGTTCATATGTTGGGATTGTTGGGTTTTATGCCCTAAATAAAACTCATTTCAATATAATCAGATTTACTTATTAATATAGATCAGAAATAACATTTAATGTTGCATGGTTCACATGATTTATTTCATGATTATATGTACATAATGTATAAATTCATCTGAAACCCTTTTCACATACTTGATCCTGTTTATTGTGCCGTCAACACATTGGAAAGTAAACATGACTATGTGAATAAAGTTTCCTAGATTTATCAGACACAGGGTTTTACTGATATGATAATCTACAACAGAGTTTACTTGCATTTGGAGAAGTGCTATGTTCTTTCCAGAGCATTGGTTAAAGTAAAGCTCAGGTTGGATGCATGGAGTATGCATCGGAAGGGACCGATATTGAACTTTGACTTAGATTTATTAAACTTACCGTAATATCTATTCAAGTCAATATCGCCTAGTTGATCCTAGATCAAATGATCTTAATCCTGTTATGATTAGGCTCAATCTTGAAAGGCTATTCGTGTTCTTTGATTTGTTAGTTAAGCCTACTTTTAGGTCAGGGTGATACGTACATTTTGGGAACACGGTAGTGCAATTGAGTGGGAGCGCTAGCATAAACATGGAATCTATAGCTTCTATCTGGCGAATAGTAAGCAAAGGATGATCTCCTTCGAGCTTGACCAAACGAAAATAAATGGTGGAGATCTCATTTCACATAAGCTGAAATATCATTTATACGGGGTCAAGTGTTTTAAGGATAAAATACATAGTAGGGTGTTACGGTAATTTAATCCCTTTACTGTGTAGATCATTCATATAGAGGATAATTGATCAAATTAGGATTATAACAATGGATAACTAATGATGTGTCTATATGGTGGAACATATAGAGCATTCTATATACTGAGAGTGCAATTCTAAGTTCTATGCGTGGATTCAACGAAGAATTAATAAGTTAGTGAATTTTAGTAATAAATTCTTGATCTACTTATTGGAAGCTCGGTTATATAGACCCATGGTCCCCCCACTAGTTGAGATAATATTGCTTGTAAGACTCATGTAATTGGTTTTGATTAATCAATTATAATTCTCAAATTAGACTATGTCTATTTGTGAATTTTTCACTAAGTAAGGGCGAAATTGTAAAGAAAGAGTTAATAGGGGCATATTTGTTAATTATGATACTTTGTATGGTTCAATTAATAAATATGATAAATGACAATATTATTTAATAATTATTTATAGTTATTAAATAGTTAGAATTGGCATTTAAATGGTTGAATTAGAAAATTGGCGTTTTTGAGAAAATCAGATGCAGAAAAGGTAAAACTGCAAAATTGCAAAAAGTGAGCCCCAAATCCACTAGTATAGGGCCAGCCACTTTTGTAGGAAATTTAAACTGATATTTTCATTATTTTAATGCCAAATAATTCAAACCTAACCCTAGTGGAATGCTATAAATAGATAGTGAAGGCTTCAGGAAAATTACACTAAAATTTTCTATTTTTCCTTCAGAGAAAAACCTGAGCCTTTCTCTCTCCCTATCTTTAGCTGCCACTTCTTCTTTCTCTTCCCTCTTGAATTTCGAAATTCTTAGTGTATGAGTAGTGCCCATACACAGCAAGTGATACCTCAATCATAGTGAGGAAGATCGTGAAGAAAGATCATCAGCGAAGGAGTTTCAGCATCAAAGATTCAGAGAAAGAGATCCAGGTTCAGATATTGATAATGCTCTGCTACAGAAAGGAATCAAGGGCTAGATATCTGAACGGAAGGAGTCATATTATTCCACTGCACCCAATGTAAGGTTTCCTAAACTTTATATGTGTTTATTTCATCGTTTTAGAAAGTTCATATTTAGGATGTTAATAAACATACTTGTGAGTATATCTAAGATCCTGGTAAAATAAATTCCAACAACTGGCCTCAGAGCCATGGTAATTGATTTACTTGCAAGAAATTTGGACTTTAAAACGATTGTTTGTATGTTCTTTGGATGGTATCATGTTGTATTGAGTGTTATTTGATGATTGATTGATGTTTGTGAATTTTTCGTGAAACATAATTGCGATTTTATCTCTGAAATTATTTTTATTGGATAGTATGGAAAAAATTAAGCAAGTTAGCCTTTTACAGAACTTAATTTGGATTTTATTTGAATTAGTTATGATTTTTTGAAGATTTGGAAAAATCGGGAAATTTTGTCTTGATTTTTTCCTGCGATCGCAAATCTGTCCGTACAGTTTCGAATTTTTTTGTTTTTCTTCGATTTTTCATGCTTTTTCATGGAATTAACTTCCAATTTTTTGTATAGTTTTGTATTTATACTATTACTATTCCTAATTCAATTCTAATTATCATTTTGAATTAATTTAATATTTTTTAAATTTAATTCAAGATATTAGTGTAATTTGAATTTGAATAGAATTAGTATCTATCTTCTTGCTTAAAAATCTATCTTATTTTTAAATTTGATTATATCTTATTTTTTTTTAAATTTAAGGTCAGATTTTATAAGATATTTATAAAACCTTTTAAGATATTTTTAAGATATCTTATCTTTTAAGATATTTTTAATTATATCTTATCTTTTAAGATTTTTTTTTAAAATTAAATCTTTTTAGATATTTTGACCTTATTTAAATTTAAAATAAGATATTTATAATCATGTAATTTTAAATAGATGTAAGATATTTTGCTAACTTTTAAATTTTGTTATTTTATTTATTTAAATTAAATTTAAAATCTGAAAAGATATTTATTTATCTTTTCTAATTTTTTATTTAAATTTTATTTATAAAATAACATTTAAAATTTAAAAGTAATTAGCAAATTTTTGAAATGATATTTAGGTTGGTTGAAACCTAATTTTTCAAAAATTGTAGGTTTAATTTTAAATTTAAATTTTTTTAAAAAATTTCGAATTTTTTCAAATTTTTTTTAAATTTTTCGAATTTTTTTTTTATTATTTAATCAAATATTTTCGAAATTAAATATTTAATTTAAAATTAAATAAAATCCTACATCCAACTATCTAGCTAACCTTGTTGCAGGAGTATGTGTTTTAGCTTATGTGTAAGTTTTCAAAACCTATTATTACTTGATTGCAAATAGCCATGGTTACCTTTTGCCAGATCTAATGATCTGATGGCTCCCTTGGTCAAGATAATAATTTGTAACAGGTATATTTACAATCTTCTTTCATCTGTGTATGACCTAGCAACATGATAGGACCCATCCAAAGTGTGCCTGTGTGAGCCTATGTGTTTAATTTGATTATAGATGCATATAGGTTGCTGTTGCTAAAATAAATTATCATAGTTTTTGATAGAATTTATTTAGGCCCATTTAGTTTTTGGGCCTATTCAATTAATAACAGTTGTTCTTATTAAGGTTAAATTCCTCTCTTTTGGGCCTTGTGTGAGAGTTGGGAGCCATAGAAGTGGGTACGACATACTGAACCCAGCACCCCCTCACATGAACCACCCCAATTGTGAAGGCCCATTTGCCTGATTTGAACAACTGTACTAGGTTAATTACACTAGTTTAACCTAATAAAATTGATTAGCAACATAATTAATTTCATTTATTTTGAAATTAATTTAAGAAAATTATAGTTTAAAGAATTCTTTATTCTAAGCTAAACTATATGTATTTTCTTGTATTTAATTAAATATAGAATTATAACCATCTAGATTCTTTCTGGAACTTAATTTAAATTTTTCATTAAATATTCTTATTTAAGTTGATATTTAGTTATCTACAACTAACCAACTTAAATCTGAATATCTTTTGAATTTCAAATTTCAAAATTAAGTTGAGGAATTTTAGGCATTGGTTATTAAGATTCTTTAGATATTTTTTTTAAGTTAATATCTTTTCGAATATTAACTTAAAATGGAATATTTTCAAATTAAGTGGTTACAACTTAATTTTTGATATTTAATTAAATTTAAATTTGAAAAATATTTAAGTTCTAGATTTTTTCTAATACAACTTAAATTAGATATTTTTTTTCAAATTTTGTGGAAAAGATACTTAGTCAAATAAGATATTTTCTAGATAGTTATTTCTAGACTACTTATTATTTCTAATATTAAATAGGAAAATATTATACATTGTGAAATTAATTATTTATATAATTAATTTTGGTACAATTTATTTTAAGTATATTTTTCCTAGTATTAAACTAGAGACTAATAATTAAGCCTTCTCTACACTTAATTATTTATTTCTTGAATTTAATACATTTAATTAATTTGAAAATTGAATAGCTAAGTTGATTTTTATCATCATACTTAAATATTTCTTTTTCATGACATTTAATTAAATAGAAAATTATTTTTAGTTGAAATTTATTTTTTCAACTAAATTTAAATAATTTTCAAAATATATTTTTTCTTTATTTTATTAATCAATTTTCGAAATTGCATTTCTTAAATGCTAGAATTTCGAATTTTATCTTGAAAAATAGATTAAGTTGTAAATTAATTATTTATTTTAATTAATTCTTGGATCAACTTAAATTAATGATTTTTTCATTTATTGATTAATTTAAAATAAATTGAATTAAAGTATATTATTAGAAATTGAATTAATTAGTCGAAGGAAAATCTAGATAGATGATATTTTTGCTTGAAGTATTTTTCTAGTGTATTTAATTAAATAGAAAATTAATATTTAAGTTGATTTTCATCATCATACTTAAATATTTGAAATTTTTCTTATGTATTTAATTCAATAGGAAAATTATATTTTTTTGTTGTAAATTAATTTTATTAATTAATTTTTGGCCAACATTAAATTAGAATAATTTTTTCAGGATTAATTTTTTATTTTAACATGCATTTTCGAAAATTGTATTCTTAAATACTTTAATTTTTCGAAATGCAATATATATTTATCGAAAATTAAATTTGAGTTGTAAATTAATTTATATTAATTTTGTAACAACTTAAATTGAATATTTTTCTAAATATTTATTGGAAATTATTACTAAGATGGAAATAATTCATGTTATTTTTATATCCATCTAAGTAAAATTTATAAATATTAAATTAAAATTTATATTTAGAATTTTTCATTCTAAATTGGAAATTTTAAATAAATATATATTTAAAATAAATAAATTAAATAAAGAGAATCAAAGAAAATACAACTCACTTTAAATAATGAGCTTGATTATTATTAAGATATTCGATCTCCATTGTTGGTCTTACAAAAGTTAAATGTTTTCAATATAACCTCGAGACGCTAGACTTCGTCCCCCTATGGATGGTTATTCGTTGAACGCATTTAACACCGTAAGATTTCATTTGATAAGTGTTTTGTGAGTTTTCGTCTCTATTTAGACTCTCCCCTACGGTGACTACTTAGAGATAAACTCATAAAACATGAAACAATGGTGGAAGCTCATAAAATGAGAATAACCTTGACTCTCGCCTACCGGGACAACGTTGGATTCTTATTTTGATCGAATAAAAGGTTGCTAGAATGGTTTCTATTTTAGATGAGCTGACAACTCTATTCAATAAATGATGCTTTGACTCTCGCCTACCGGACACTTTGTATCAGTTTGTTGAAAACCTTGGAAATTATTTAGGATTGTAAGTTTTAGTATTTTCACTAGTCATTCCTACTTGCTATATGTTTATAATTTCTGAATTGTGTATGAATTTATATTGAACCATGTTATTTTCTGTTATTAAGTTGTAGTTTAATTTCGAATCTTCATTGTTGGTCTAACATGTTTGTTTTTCTAATGAGATAAATCCCTAATGGATTTTCACCATTAGACATACATAATAGTGTAAGATCTCGAAAGATAAATATTGTATATGCAACATCTAGCTGTTCATCAATTGATGACACCTTAGACTAGTATTTTTACAATATGAAACAAGAAGATTACATAAATAAGATTACTTTGTCTTTCGCTAATCGAAGCATCGTTGGATTCTTATTTATAAACGAAATTATCCTAATTCCTCTTAGCTTATTCATTTCGAATTAGCTTCAAAACATATCATTGGATGAATGGTCTATAAATCATTTCATGTCATTATATTTTCTCTTAAGAAATTAAATGACGCATATGATTATAATCCCGAAATTCTATTCCCAATTGATATAAATCCTCAATCTTAGAAATCTCCTACTTGTATGGGCAAATCTGACTTAGAGTTTGTATTAGTAGTGGTGGTCCAAGAAAGAATTACTCATTATATTTGGTTGAATTTAAGTCTTTGACTTTAATTTTAGAATCCAAACGAAAATTTTCTTATATTTCTAATTCCGGATACAATACAGTTACACTTTCTCAAGTGTTTAATATCCATCTTTTATTAATGGATTCAAACTGTATGGAATATGAGTTAGGTATTCTGTGACCAGGATCCACTTGCACTATTCTAAGAACTCTTTGATGTAACTAAACCTATGTCATCAAAAGACACTACCACATTTTTTTTAATCTATGGCATTTGTATCTTGTTCATAGTGAATTTGACATGATCAATCTCTGCAAAGAGTTAATATGCCTATATCCACTGAAAGTAGTTCATCTCATTCGCAGATGGATGTACATTCAGGGGTGGATATGAGTTTTTCGTTGTATTCTTAAAACGATAACTCTAGATTATACCTTTTAGCAAAGAAATTTGAAATGTGTGAAAAATTTCATTAATTTCTAGCAATGGTTAAAACCATTAAGGTAAGTGGTTAAAGATCTTGCGAACTGATAGGGGTGGAGAAATAGTTAGTAGATATGCAGTTCAAAGATCATTAAATTGATTTTTGAATTATATCCAAACTTACCTCCCCAGAAATTTCGAGTTGCATATTGATGATTAGTTACTAGTCGTTGCCTAAATCCTTCTATGGTAATACAATTTCAGAATGATGTAATGGTTGGGTACTTAATGTAAATCATTACTAGATTCATGGATGACCTAATCAAAATCTTAAGAAAAGCTAGAACCATTAACCATGGTTTGTTAGCTATTCTAAGTGATTAGGGGTGGACCATCCCATTGTCAATAGATAAGAAAGTGTTTGTTCAAACAAATACTACTTTTCTAAGAAAATGACTAAGTCTGAAAAACAAGTAGCAAATAAAGGAGATATTTAATTCTTGATTCCAAAAGTGTTCTATCATCTTACATATGATGATCCCACTGCCTCTGTTGTCTTGTCACAACCGAAGAGATCAATACCATTTAGTTTTCTTAGACATAATTCACGGTGCCTTGTCGTAGTGGGAGAGTTTCTAGGAACTCACCTTCTTATGAGTTGGGAGACACTAGTGATTTAAATCCATTGTGAGTTTAAACAAGTAATGGATTGTCAAGATAAGAAACTAAGAAGAAAGCCAATAGAACTATGGTTTAATCCATTCACATGGAATAACCTAAAGTTTTCTATTACAAGGACATAAAAGGAAATTTTAGTTAATAAGTCTATTCTATAGACTTAACAAAACTTCCCGTTCCTAGTATTATAGGTTTGAGTTTATCTAAACCTATGGCTTGTGGTATACCTGGTAATTACTTACTCTAATGCAAGCAACTTACTTTAGTAAGATGCTGAAGCATTTTCTTTCTAATGGCGATCTATAGAAGCTTCACAACTTCTTAGGTATAGATTTTATTTATCTAAGGAAAAGTCTTAACTATTCCAGAAAAGATAAAGCCATGAAAGAATTTCTTATATCAACAGTGAGAGGTCTTAGATATGCTTTTGTATGCCTTAGACCAGACACCTGCTGTTGAGTGGGAGTAATGAGTAGGTATCAGATTAATCCAGGAGAAGAACATTGGAAGACAATCAAGTAAATCTCAAGATAAAGAAGAGGAACTATATGTTAGTCTATAAGGGTGTGTTTAAAACTCTTAGACTACACCATATCAGATTTCGAAATTTGCCTATGTGCTAGTAAATATTTCTGATAAGATGGTGATTACTCTAGGGGTGGAATAGTGATTTTGCAGAAGTGTAAAAACCTATCTGAAGTCTCTAGGTCTACCAGAGAGAGACTGAATGTTAAAGCTGCAGGAAAGGTACTTATTCAGTCTAAGGAAAGTTCTATACATTTTTGGCACCATTCCAAATTGCCTTAAACTACTAGTGTTAATTTCCTGATTAACCAAAAGTAGTTGCCAAAGGTATAGAATCCAGTATCCCAAGAGGATAGACATATAGAGAGGAATTTCACATTATCAATGATTTTGTGATTAAAGGAAGAGTAATGGTGGAGAAAAGGTTGTGTTTAATTCAACCTTTCAGATCCTATTACGAGGAGTTTACTACTACTACACTTGATTTGTATATCAAGGTGTTGAGATTATTTGAAACGCACTTTTTGTTTTATATTAGTGCAAGTGGGAGTTTGTTGGGTTTTATGCCCTAAATAAAACTCATTTCAATATAATCAGATTTACTTATTAATATAGATCAGAAATAACATTTAATGTTGCATGGTTCACATGATTTATTTCATGATTATATGTACATAATGTATAAATTCATCTGAAACCCTTTTCACATACTTGATCCTGTTTATTGTGCCGTCAACACATTGGAAAGTAAACATGACTATGTGAATAAAGTTTCCTAGATTTATCAGACACAGGGTTTTACTGATATGATAATCTACAACAGAGTTTACTTGCATTTGGAGAAGTGCTATGTTCTTTCCAGAGCATTGGTTAAAGTAAAGCTCAGGTTGGATGCATGGAGTATGCATCGGAAGGGACCGATATTGAACTTTGACTTAGATTTATTAAACTTACCGTAATATCTATTCAAGTCAATATCACCTAGTTGATCCTAGATCAAATGATCTTAATCCTGTTATGATTAGGCTCAATCTTGAAAGGCTATTCGTGTTCTTTGATTTGTTAGTTAAGCCTACTTTTAGGTCAGGGTGATACGTACATTTTGGGAACACGGTAGTGCAATTGAGTGGGAGCGCTAGCATAAACATGGAATCTATAGCTTCTATCTGGCGAATAGTAAGCAAAGGATGATCTCCTTCGAGCTTGACCAAACGAAAATAAATGGTGGAGATCTCATTTCACATAAGCTGAAATATCATTTATACGGGGTCAAGTGTTTTAAGGATAAAATACATAGTAGGGTGTTACGGTAATTTAATCCCTTTACTGTGTAGATCATTCATATAGAGGATAATTGATCAAATTAGGATTATAACAATGGATAACTAATGATGTGTCTATATGGTGGAACATATAGAGCATTCTATATACTGAGAGTGCAATTCTAAGTTCTATGCGTGGATTCAACGAAGAATTAATAAGTTAGTGAATTTTAGTAATAAATTCTTGATCTACTTATTGGAAGCTCGGTTATATAGACCCATGGTCCCCCCACTAGTTGAGATAATATTGCTTGTAAGACTCATGTAATTGGTTTTGATTAATCAATTATAATTCTCAAATTAGACTATGTCTATTTGTGAATTTTTCACTAAGTAAGGGCGAAATTGTAAAGAAAGAGTTAATAGGGGCATATTTGTTAATTATGATACTTTGTATGGTTCAATTAATAAATATGATAAATGACAATATTATTTAATAATTATTTATAGTTATTAAATAGTTAGAATTGGCATTTAAATGGTTGAATTAGAAAATTGGCGTTTTTGAGAAAATCAGATGCAGAAAAGGTAAAACTGCAAAATTGCAAAAAGTGAAGCCCAAATCCACTAGTATAGGGCCAGCCACTTTTGTAGGAAATTTAAACTGATATTTTCATTATTTTAATGCCAAATAATTCAAACCTAACCCTAGTGGAATGCTATAAATAGATAGTGAAGGCTTCAGGAAAATTACACTAAAATTTTCTATTTTTCCTTCAGAGAAAAACCTGAGCCTTTCTCTCTCCCTATCTTTAGCTGCCACTTCTTCTTTCTCTTCCCTCTTGAATTTCGAAATTCTTAGTGTATGAGTAGTGCCCACACACAGCAAGTGATACCTCAATCATAGTGAGGAAGATCGTGAAGAAAGATCATCAGCGAAGGAGTTTCAGCATCAAAGATTCAGAGAAAGAGATCCAGGTTCAGATATTGATAATGCTCTGCTACAGAAAGGAATCAAGGGCTAGATATCTGAACGGAAGGAGTCATATTATTCCGCTGCACCCAATGTAAGGTTTCCTAAACTTTATATGTGTTTATTTCATCGTTTTAGAAAGTTCATATTTAGGATGTTAATAAACATACTTGTGAGTATATCTAAGATCCTGGTAAAATAAATTCCAACAGGGATTACCTTAAAAACTCGAGAGGATGCTCGAGTAGTGGTTGAAAAACAACCATGGATCTTTAATGGTGGTTTCTATTGCTAGAGGATAGGCCGGACACGGGGCAATGGAGGGATGCAAAACTCGATAAGATGTTTTGTTGGGTGAGGATGAAAGGAATAATGTTGAAAGCAATTACTAAGAAGAATGTCACTCGATTAGCAGAGATTGCAGAAGTTTTAGATGACTTGATATGAAATAATGAACAAAGAATGTTCCTCAATTGTTACGTAAGGGCGCAAATCGATCTTCCATTGTACCAAAGCATTTATGTTGGCTGCCATGTACCAAGTGGAGGGAAATAACACTGGGTTCAATTCAAGCTTGAGAGACTTCCACTGCTTTACTTTAAGTGTGGCGTTTGGGACCATGAAAAACAAGAATGTAGTAGTGCTACTATTACGGTAAGAGATGAAGATGGCCAAATTATTCCAAAATATGTCGTGTGGTTAAAGGAAGAAGACGCCATGCCAAATTTCTTTATGAAAATCAAACATGATAAGATACAGAGACATGAGGAGGTAGAGCTTCAAGATGACGGTGCTAAAGTGGTGGTGAGGAATGGTTGTTAACCTCGAAAATCGACAGAGTGGATTTTCGAGATTAGTCAACAATTAGTCCCAGCGGTTGAGAGACATCTAGTAAGAAGAATCAGTTGAGGAATAAATGAATCAACGCATATGGCCTAAGGCTCGTTAATCTCGAGAATTCATGCTTGCAAGTCTCGGGGTAAATCTGTGCAACTCAGAGGACAACCTCGTAACTACTCATGAGTAGAGTTAGTAAGATCAACTTACTAAGTTACGATTGGAGGATTTTTATAGTGATGCGTTAAGAATTAGATCTTGTCATAAACATAAGATTCATAGGTCTCTTTCCAATCATTCTAACGCATCTTGAATTTTTCAATTCCGATATATATCGAGAGAGTTATGACTAAAATACTAAGACTGTTGAATTGTGACAACTTGACATGCGAGCCTATGGCTATTGTACGAGCCCATGGGCTGTTACGAGCCCACGAGATGTTGTGCGAGTCCATGAGTTGATGGGTGAGCCGGGAGGCATTTGGGTGAGTCACGGAGCATTTGTGTGAGCCGTGGAACTGATGTCACCCAATTAGTTACAATGCGATCACGGTAGTAAACAGGCTATATGTCGTATCCACAGGGAAGAAAAATATACTCAAAAGGACAGTTAGTAATTTTATGAGAATAAAATAAGAACTTCGAATGTGATGAGAATATTGAGAAAATAATTTTTGAAAATTAAACAAGTAATTAAAATGAGAAGTGATCAAAAAATGATTTTGGAAGACACAAGCTTCGTACATGCAATTATATTTTCCTAATAAAATTGATTCTTTAAACACAACTATAATTCTACACCATTAATTATAGTTGGAAAATGTGTATAATTAAGCTCACTAGAAAAATGTGTTCTCTAATTAAATTAATACTACTTCTAAAAATACTATCATATTATATAATTTAAATCGACAAAATATCACCGGCAGAATGCAATAAAAATCATATAATATTATAAACACTCTAATAATTAATAGCCTAACTTACATAAGAAAAGCATACTAAACTTATATAAAAGGTACTATTAAATTTAAAGTGCAATTTAGAAGAAGAAAAATTTAATATAACAAATATGAAAATGAAGAACAAAGAGAATCAATATATTAGAAAAATAAAAATTGCATGAACTTACACTTGAGTCTTGTCAAATAAATTAGCCTAAAAAAATATTGTCTTTACACCAAAATTAATAAAGTAAAATTAAGAAGGAAAGAAAAAGATAAAATTTTGGTATAATAACTCCAGCTAAAATCTGATGTCTTTTACATTGGATTTGGGTCTTCTTTAAAGTGCAAATTTGCTCCTCAAATATGGTATTTTCGTGTGCCCTTTAGTGGGATAAATGACACAAAAAGCTGAGAAAATGGGGGAGAAAATGTCCCGTTTGCATCAGGCGGAGTGGGGGGACAATGGGTTTGACGTGGTACTTGTTGTAGAAGAAGTACACTCGCCCATGTGTGGAGCTAATAATACTAGAGAAATTTACATGGTATACTAATTTTTGTCATTTTTTTTACGAAAATACTGCCAGGCGGTATTTTTTACTGTGTTTTTTATAAGTTTCATACTGCAGTATATTAGAATATTTCTAATTAAGGAAATAAAATAATATTATTGATTCTGATAAATGAATATTTTATATTCATTGAATCTGGACAGAATCAATTACGTAATATTCTATATATGGTCAGATTTCTATATTCATTACCTGATTTGATTTCCTGAATTAATTGTCAAAATATTCTGACAATTAATGTGGCACAGATACTGATGGAGTATCTCACCTATAAATATAGGGTCTCGGTCCCCGAGCTCCTCACTCATTCTGTTCATAACAGCAAAATTCCATCTAAAGAGAGTTGAGAGAGCGAGGAAGCCCGATTACCCACATCAACCAGTTTCCTTTGCAGATCAAAGCTTATGTGGGTTTGAAGCTCAAGAATCAATGGCTGGAGGTATTTCGATCCTTAAATTATAGTGCATATATGATTTATTAATTCCGCACTTTATTCATAATCATGTATGTTTTAGTCTATACAAATAAATGTCTAATAGTTGGTATCAGAGCGGATTATATATCTCTGCCTTGATTTATTTTGAGTTTCATATATATATAATTACGGGGTTCTTCATTTATAATATAAATTATATATATTTTTATATATATATATACTTTCATATTATATAATTCCCGATTATATATATATTCATACTCAATTTTTTATATATACATATATATATATTCATCTTCATATTTACGTTCATATATATATTATATACATTCATTTATACTGTATAATATATATATTTTTGTGTATACACTTTCATATTATATTCATTGATTTCTTTTCATATAATTGATTATCATATTCTTTTATATATCTTTATGATATTTTATATGGTTTAATGTGTATATGCAAGTATATATGTATATATATACATATCCAGTATTGATTTTTGTTTATATATATATTTTATATACATTTTCTTTTCATTTACGTATATATATTCATATTTATATATATACTTTTATATTAATATTTCATAATCTATATGTTCATATATATATGCACATTCATATTTATATTCATATACTGTGTGTATACATATAATTTTCATGTATATATGTTTATATATAATACTCAATGCTTTCATTTTTTTGTTACATAAAATTGTATGTAATACTCTCTTTCATACATTAATGATGATTTTATGCAGTATATATACATTGTATACGAGTATATATATACATGAAAGTTTTATTTTTCGGTCTATAATTTTTCCGTTTTCATTTTCGGTATTTATTTTAAATCCTCTATTTATTACTATATTCATATAATATTTTAGATCGATTTTATGAATGAAAAGGATTTAAAACCCATCTGAAAACTGAAAAAATTCTCTTAAGAACACGATCGGACCCGAATACGTGTTTTCGATGCTTGAAATCAATATGGATCTCTTAATTTATTCATTTAGATCATTTTAGAATTGATTTCATGAATTTTGGTCATCGGTGTTGTTTTTCATGGCAGTTTTTCAAAAAAAAAAAAAAAAAAAAAAAAGGAAAATTAAGAAAAATTTAAGAAAATTCCGAAATTTTGTTACTTTGATTTATTTTTGGAATTTTATTTTATTTCCTTATTTTTGTTGATTTAGTCAATTAAATTACATTTGTTTAACTTTCCTTTTTTATTTAACATATATCTTCATATATTATATGTTATTTAGTAATAAATTATTATGGAAAGTTTTTAATTTGGTAAATTAATTACATGCTTTATTTTTTTACATGTAATTACAATAATTGTGATATTTTAAGAATGTGAATATTTAATTATTCTACAATTAAGTGCGCAATTATTATATTTATTTACCGATTAAGTAATTTATTGATTAAATTAATTGATAATCTGCCATTAAGTATATTCTTTAATTTTGCATTTAATTGATTTTATATAATTAATTGTACTAATTTGTATATTTACCTTATTTATACAAATTAATTATTAGTACAAATAATTAAGATATTATATGGTTATAAATGCATAATTAATTACATATCATGGAATTAAGCATTTAATATATTATCATACAATAATTGTTTTAATTTGTATTTATTTGGAAAATTTATTTTTAATACAATTAATTTTGATTTGTATGATTTAAATGCTATACATAAATTCCTTTTATAGTGCTAGATATATTTAGAAATGTTCAAACATTAAGATAGGTTGAATATTTTGTCTAGCACATTAAGTTTCATAAAACTTCATAAAATTATTCATAAAATATTCATAAAACTTCCTAAAATGAATAAAATATGAATAAAATGTAAGTAATTTTGTGGTTTGACATAAGAAAACATGAACTTGGGACAAATGCTCATATCTAGAACGGTTTTTAATGATCTTCGGACGACCACACTAGGAGCACTAATCTCAGTGATTGTCTACTATGTTAATAACGAAATTACTTTTAGGTAGAGCCCAATACCTAATGTCAAAGTGAAAATATAATTTTATATAATTAGGGAGTAGCCACAGCATCCTTATTTGTATAAAATTATATATTCATTAAAATTCACCTTAATGGACATAACTTGTAATTTATTATATAAGTATAATAATTTTACCCCACAGGGATTTTATTATATTTGTATAATTAATTAGGATAATATGTTAAATTAAATTCTCTTAATTTACCCCACAGGGAGTTATGGGGATTTAATTTAATAGTGTTATCACAAATTTAATTAAAGATAGATAATAAACCTTCATTTTTCAAAACTAATTGTTTAATTAAATCTATCATAAAGTTCATCTAATTTTATTAAATTTAAAATTTAGCCCACAGGCAATTTTAGATTTAGTAAAATTTTAATCTTCAGTTTATACTTTGGTGTCTAGTGAACCACATAATTTTAAATAATTAGGGAGTAGCCACAGCATCCTTAATTATATATAAAATTATATACATTAAGTGGATCAAGATCACATAATGGACATGAATTATGTGAACATAATAATCTTACCCTACAGGGATTTTATTATATTTACATAATTAATATGTTAAATTAAATTCTCTTAATTTATCCCACAGGAAATTATGTAGATTTAATTTAATAATTTTATCATAAAGTATAAAATTTTGAAACATTTATAAATAATTAAGTGTTTCATACCTTTCATTGAGATAGAAATATTAAACTTTAAGTTTTTCATAAATTGTGTAAATCTATCATAATCTACATCTAAATCTAATCTTATTAAATTAAAAATTTAGCCCACAGGCAATTTTTGTTTAATAAGATTTCATATTTAAGCATGTTTATTCATTGGTAAAAACATGATTCATTTAAACCTCAAAACTATATATGTAATTTTATTACATCACTATTCATAAATTTCTTCCATACTAGTAGAAATTTTCAAAATTTATTCTGATAACTTCATCTAGCATATACAGTTTTTACTGTATAATTAAGAAAAATAAATCACACTTTATCACCAATAAATTTTAATTTATTGTGTATGAATTCATTCTAATATAGTTAATGTGATTATTAACACATAGTGGATTATTTTAGATTGTTATTCCACATTCATAATTTCTTGCAAGGTTTACAAATAAACCTAAGAAAGTCAATAACTGTGAGCAAATCTTATCCACAGACAAGATAAGTTCTCACATTTAGAAGTTTAAGGAACAAGCAATATAGTAGTGGCTTTGTTTTAAAATTGGCAAAGATCTTTATGTTCCAAGATTCTATTGAAACTTGATTTAGACACATTTAGAGGTCTTTACTACAAATGATGTCACTCATAAAGATATGCAAGTTCAATCTGACAATAAGAAATGTGTTATTAATAAGAATTCTTCTACATTATAGCACCAAAAATTATGGAACATATCTCCATAAATAGAATAAATGTTAGTAAATGGTGGGGATCTTCATTACACTTGATTTTACTAACTTTATTTAGAACTTGTGTGAATTTCATTAAGAATATGTATTCCAACAAGTCAAAATCGGTGCATACTAGAATTCTATCATATTAGAAATCATACAAGTCAATTAATTTTGAAGACATGGACTCAAATTTTGCATCTCCTTTTTAACGATTACTCACATAAATAATTTTTCTACAAAAGTATAGATTTATATGTTTCAAAGACATTTAAATCTTAAGTAGAGAAATGGTGCATTTTGCATATTAAGATAGTGAGATCAAATATAAAATGGAGAATACTACATTAAAATTCGTGAGTATGGATAAACTCCCAGTCTATTTGTAAAGTTTCTTTAAAAGCATGGGATCATTGCCCGATACATATGCTTGGTACACCCAAATTATAGTGTGTAACAGATTTAAGAAACTAAGCATTTTTTGGACATGGGGTGGAGCCTACATAGCAAACTCCAATCTTTCCTAAATCTTTGTCTATTGATACTCAACAATGGGGTGTACATATCGAATCGTGTTCTAACCAAAGTTGTCTCTCAAACATATTTTGAGTTGTGATAAGGTTGAAAACCGACTTGATGACATGTACACATTTTATAAATACCCATATATAGTTAGAGTACAATTGTCAAAGAAAAGATCTGGGCCCTAAACCATAAATGAGCATATTTCATTTGAAAAGCTATAAGGTTTAAGGGTTACATATTTTATTATCCATCTCACAACACTAGAATTGTGGAATTAAGAATTGACTTGATCAGTGGGAGTGATCAATCTAGGAACCTAGTTTCCGAGAAAGATCATTTGTAACACCCTAACTATCTTAGGCGTATTACGTGATTTTTAAACGTACTGTGCAGCTCGTTGCTAATCAACGAGGTTTATGGAAAACGTGATTAATTAAAATTTTGCTTTTTCATTAAACTTATAAACCATTTTACAAAAAGTCTCGGGATCCCGATTTATAAAATATTTACAAAAGTTTTAACTGATTAACTTTTACATCAAAATGAAAGTCGTCTAACGATAGTTACAAAAATCTCAGCCGTGCTGTCCCGAGGATCGTACGCTCCAGGCCTAACCGCACCGACATGTACAATCTCATATGCTCGCTCACGGTCCATCAGCAACAGCCTTGCCTTTACCTACACATGAACGTAAACTGTGAGTCGACAGACTCAGTAAGAAAAGCATAATAATATCATACATAAAACTGACTGCCGTGTCCAACACGATACTGAGTCCCGCTACTGCCATGTCCAACATGGTACTGAGCACTACTGCCATGTCCAACATGGTACTGAGTTTTGAACGTTCAGGGGACGGTACTATTGACAAGTATCCTCCTGATCGGTCGAACCGGTCATACTCCGGCTGCTGGTCATACTCCAGCCTGTACCGACGGGATAGGTCAATAGCACTGAACCACCAACCAAGTGTCACCCTGATCGGTCGAACCGGTCATACTCCGGCTGCTGGTCATACTCCAGCCTGTACCGACGTGACAGGGTTGGATGGTTCGAAGCCTAAATACACATCTAATGTAATCTAGCAGGCTTCCTACATGCACTCTAAACAAGTAATCTACATATGCATACTGTTATACTAATCTTACCTGGATTCCGATTTCAGGTGTGCCGGTCAACCTGACTGGAACTGAAGCTGAACGGCGGACATCGGCTCCTAAACCATAAAAATCACAACGCTATAAGTGACACGCTAAATCACTTCCCGGGGACTAAAACTTGAAACTAAAAGTTTCCCTATCGATAAAAAGCATGGCAATACCCCTAAAAACCCAAAAACGAGGAAAACTAGGGTTCTGAAAAATCCCCCAACCGTGAGGAGTTGCCCAACCGAATTCCGGTTACGGGAAATTTCGAACCCCCATCCGAATGGGATGCTCAACCGGAATTCCGGTTCCTCGCAGGCAGCCAACTAAAAATCACATAACTTGACCAATTCAATCCCAATTGGTCCCAAACTTTCCAGACCTGTTCTATATGCCCCAAATGACATTTCAAAGGCATCAAACCTACCCAGAAACCACACATGCAAAATTCACCATTGGAGCTCAAGCTTTGAGTTCCAAACTCAAGCTTGAGCAAAACCACCTAAACATGCAATCCATAAGCTTAATTCTACTTAACTAAGCCTAAAAACATCTCTGAAAACAAACAGAAACATCCAGCAATTCACAGAAACAAAACATGGCATTTTCTCTCAAAAATCACCTATTTTAACATATAAACTAAAAGCTCTAAACAATCAATACAACATGCTTTCTTTATCACATAAACAACCCTAAACTAACATGCTTAAACTCAAAATAACAATCATATTTCAGCAGCAACAACAACAACTATTCAAGCATGCATTTCATCCATTTTCACTTAAAATTCAAGAAGAACACAAAGGGAATTTATGAGGGATCACACCTTGACTTGAATTACACAAGAATGAGTTGAAAATCACAAGCTTTAGGCAGAAAATTCCCAGCCCTAGCAGCCCAAGTCTCAGCCGAAAAGAGGGAGAAAGAGAGAGCTTTGAGTGTTTGATTTTTTTGGAAATTTCTTTTAAAAATGACTAAGTGTAAAATGCTTGAGAAAAGAGGAATATAACTCATATTTTTCATTTATTTCAGCCATGCAATAATAAAATAATCCTTTATTTTTTCCATTTAATAAATCACATAAGACAAAACACTAATGGGGCAAAAAGACCATTTTGCCCCTCCACCATAAAATCATGAAAATCATACTAAAGGGGTATTTTTGGGACATTCTAAATTCCCGGCCATTCCCGACATTCCCAATGTCTAAAACCCGTCCCCAAATACTAACATACTAAGTTGTGATTTCTACTGAGCCAAACGCCGCGTTCCAAAATGCCGGACACCGGAAATGCGAAATATAAAAGCTACTGATTACATACCCATGCATATCTGAATTCCATAAATATCAATACTAAATTATTTAAATAGCTATAAATAATTTCATGATTAACATAAATAACTGCTAATTTCCAAATTAACTAAGCGGGCTTTACAACTATCCCCCCTTAAAAGGATTTCGTCCCCGAAATCTAACCTGAATAACTCTGGATATTGAGCTCGCATATCTAACTCAAGCTCCCAGGTGGCTTCTTCCACCTTACTGTTTCTCCAGAGAACCTTGACCAACGCTATGGTCTTATTCCGTAGGACTTTATCCTTTCTATCCAGGATCTGCACTGGCTGTTCCTCATATGACATGTCTGTCTGAAGCTGAAGGCTCTCATAACTGAGTATATGAGAGGGGTCTGAAACGTATTTTCTCAACATTGAGACATGAAATACGTTGTGCACTGCTGATAAAGCTGGAGGCAATGCTAACCGATATGCCACTTGACCTATCTTCTCGAGAATCTCGAAAGGTCCTGTAAACCTAGGGCATAACTTGCCTCTTTTCCCGAAACGTTTAATCCCCTTCATCGGAGATACTCGCAAAAACACATGGTCCCCTACTCGGAACTCAACATCCCTACGTTTCGGATCTGCGTAACTCTTCTGTCTGCTCTGGGAGGCAAGCATTCTAGCTTTAATCTTCTCTATTGCCTCACTGGTCCGCTGAACTGACTCTGGACCTAGGTATTTCCTCTCCCCTGTCTCATCCCAGTGGATAGGGGATCTACATTTCCTACCGTACAACAGTTCATAGGGTGCCATCCCTATCGTACTCTGATAGCTGTTGTTGTAAGAAAACTCTATCAACGGTAGGTATTTATTCCATGAACCCTCAAAGTCCATAACACAGGCTCTCAACATATCCTCCAATATCTGAATTGTCCTTTCGGACTGACCATCTGTCTGAGGATGGAATGCTATACTGAATTTTAGCTTCGTACCCATTGCCCGTTGCAAACTCTGCCAAAATTTGGAGGTGAATTTCGGATCCCTGTCCGAAACTATAGACTTCGGTACCCCGTGAAGTCTCACTATCTCCCTGACATATAACTCTGCCAACTGATCCACTGTAAACGTTGTTCTAACCGGCAGAAAATGAGCAGATTTCGTAAATCGGTCCACCACTACCCAGATGGAATCAAACATACCCGTGGTCCTAGGTAACCCGACCACAAAATCCATAGTAATATCCTCCCATTTCCATTTTGGTAGGGTTAGAGGCTGCAACAACCCTGCTGGTCTCTGATGTTCAGCCTTGATCTGCTGACACGTGAGGCATCTCGATACGAATTCTACCAAATTCTTCTTCATACCGTTCCACCAGAAGTACGGTTTCAAGTCTTGGTACATCTTGGTGGTGCCGGGATGCAGAGAATATGGAGTAGAATGAGCCTCCTCAAAGATCTCGTTTCTCAAGTCCACACTGTTCGGGACACAAACCCTGGCTTTATACAAAAGCATCCCACTATCTGACACTGAAAAGTCTTTGGCTTGACCAGCCAATACCTCATCTCGGATCTTCACTAACTCCGGATCTGTTGTCTGAGCAACCTTTATTCTTTCTAACAGATCAGATTGCAGCGTTAAGTTGTGAAGCTGACCTACCACAAACTCAATGCTGGATCTAACCATATCCTCAGCTAGCTGGGGTGAGATCTGAACCATGCTAGCTACCTGCCCGGGACCCTTTCTGCTCAGGGCGTCGGCCACTACATTGGCTTTTCCGGGATGATAGAGGATCTCGCAATCGTAGTCCTTCACTAATTCCAACCAACGCCTTTGTCTCATGTTCAAATCTTTCTGAGTGAAGAAATACTTGAGACTTTTATGGTCGGTATAGATCTCGCACTTCTCTCCATACAGGTAATGCCGCCAAATCTTCAGTGCAAAAACCACTGCGGCTAATTCTAAATCATGAGTCGGGTATCGCTGTTCATAATCCTTTAACTGACGGGAGGCATAAGCGATAACCCGATCGGCTTGCATCAATACGCACCCTAAACCCTGTTTGGATGCGTCACAGTAGACTACGAACTTCTCCTTGTCCGAAGGCAAAGCTAGTACCGGAGCAGTAATCAACCTCTGTTTCAGCTCCTGAAAACTAGCTTCGCATTTATCTGACCAGATAAATCGCTGATTCTTCTTTGTAAGCTCGGTTAGGGGCATTGAAATTTTGGAGAACCCCTCCACGAACCTACGGTAGTACCCAGCTAATCCCAAGAAGCTTCTGATCTCTGTCACTGTCTTCGGTCTCGGCCAATCCCTGACGGATTCGATCTTCCCGGGATCCACCTTGATCCCGTCTTTACTCACAATGTGCCCTAGGAAGGAAACCTGAGACAACCAGAACTCACATTTCTTGAACTTGGCGTAGAGCTTATGTTCTCGAAGTCGTTGCAGTACCATCTGCAGATGTAACTCATGCTCCTCTTCTGACTGAGAGTACACGAGGATGTCGTCGATAAACACAATCACACAGATATCGAGGAAATCCTTGAATACTCTATTCATCAGGTCCATGAATGCTGCAGGAGCATTGGTTAGTCCGAATGACATAACCAGAAACTCGTAGTGTCCATACCTAGTGCGGAAAGTCGTCTTTGGAATGTCCTCCTCTCGGATTCTCAACTGATGATAACCCGAACGGAGATCAATCTTAGAAAAGACCGTCTTCCCCTGAAGCTGATCGAACAAGTCATCGATCCTAGGTAATGGATATTTATTCTTCACCGTCAGCTTGTTCAACTCTCTGTAGTCGATGCACATCGTCATAGATCCATCCTTTTTCTTCACGAACAAAACCGGGGCTCCCCAAGGTGACACACTGGGCCGAATGAACCCTATGTCAAGCAACCCTTGGAGCTGAATCTTTAATTCCTTAAGTTCAGCTGGGGCCATCCTATACGGGGCTTTGGAAACCGGATCCACCCCTGGTGCCAAGTCAATCACGAAGTCAATCTCCCGCTGAGGTGGTAACCCTGGAAGTTCTTCGGGAAAAACGTCCAAAAATTCCCGAACCACTCTGATGTCCTGCGGCCGAATGGTGTACGGCCGAGTGGTGTCCACCACCACGGCCAGAAACCCTAAGCACCCACCGTGCAATAATTCTCTCGCTGACATAGCCGAGATCACCGGGATCCGAGATCCCTGAACCGAACCCACAAACACGAACGGTTCTTCACTTTCCGGTTGGAAGACTACCATCTTCCTCTTACAGTCAATGCTCGCCGAATATTTAGATAGGAAATCCATTCCTAAAATAATATCGAATTCGACTAAGCTCATCTCTATCAGATCAGCGCTTAACTCTCTACCATCTATCCTGATCGGCATAGACCTAATCCACCTATTGGAGATAACCAATTCTCCGCGTGTAACAGGGTTCCAAACCCTGATTCATATCTATCAAAGGGTCTACCCAACTTACTAAAGACTCTGGCCGCCACATAAGAACGTGTAGCCCCAGAATCAAACAGCACTGAATAAAGCGAGTTGTTAATAAAAAGCTGACCTGTAACAACTGATGGGCTGGCATCTGCATCAGCCTGCGTGATGGCGAACACCCTGGCTGGAGTGGGTATCGCTGGAGCTCTCGGTGCCTCTGATCGGAGCTGGGGACATTCCCTCTTGAAGTGCCCGGGCATGCCACAATGAAAGCATCCCTGCCCCTTGCACTCTCCCCGATGATGCCTCTTGCAGCTAGGGCACTCGGGATAGGAGAATCGGGTCTCATTACCACCAGGACGACTCCTGCCGTTCTGGTTCCCCCGGAACCTCTTGTTCTGACTCGAGCCGCCGGAAGCAGTGGGTGCCCTCTTCCTCTGGTCAATGGCCGAACCACTACTCCCCCTGCTAAAGCCTGATGCAGGAGGGGTAGGAGCCCCGCCACCAACCGGAGTACTAACTGAATCTGACATGCACCCCACTGCGCCCTCAGCTCGCAGTGCCTTCTCCACCATCTGAGCATAGGTGGTGCTGTCGTCGGTGGTAATCATCAGGTCATGCCTGATCTTGGGACTCAACCCGTCCAGATACTTCTCCTTCCTGCTAAAGTCGGTCGGCACAATTCCCGAGGCTAACCTCGCCAACCGGTCAAACTGAGTAGTATACTCAGTGACACTCATGTTCTCCCGCTGGGTCAGGTGAACGAACTCTTTCCTCTTGGCGCTTCTGACCGCCTCATTATAGTATTTCGCGTTGAAGAGTTCCTGGAACCTTTCCCAGGTCATGGTGGTGACGTCGTGAATCTGAGACACCATGTCCCACCATACCAGGGCATCCTCCTGGAACTGAAACGTGGCGCACACCACTCTGTCGTTACCGGTGACGCCCATGAAATTCAGGATTCGGGTAATCACCGTCAGCCACTGCTCGGCTTTCGATACATCCGGACCTCCCAGGAATACCGGAGGTGCTTGCTTCCGGAACCGCTCATATAAAGGTTCCAATCTGTGGGCCGCCACCACTATCTCGGCACAGGCGGCGGGGGGCGGGTGCCCTTTGGTACAATAGGCACTGGAACTGCAGGAGCACCCTGCTGTCTCAACCTCTGAATCTCGAGGTCTTGCTCTTCGATCCTGGCTTGCATCTCCGCAAACCGTAACTCCCAGTTCGGGGCTCCCTGATCGGCTGGGGGAGCCTGGGCAGCCTGTGGCGGGTTCTCAACACCCCGACCACGAGCCCTGCCTCGGGGACCTCTACCTCGGCCCCTAGCAGGTGGGGGAAACCGAGCTCCCTCTCCCTGATTCGACCCCACGGAGTTGCCCCGACTCCTGGTAGTCCGCCTGGCGTCCATCTAGTTAGAACCGCCTGCGAAACCAAGAGTTGGCATATCAGGTCGTATTCAAGGCGAGCTTACTAATGCCGCTTAATTTGGAAATTAGAAATGAAACATGCGCCTATTCTACTAACAGGCTACTAACATGCTTCCTAACAGGCTTTTCTTTTTCATAACTGAATAAAATAAACTACTAAAGCAATAAAGGCTTACTGAACCGTGAACCGAGCTAACTGCTGATGATGATTGTACATGTCGTGACGATCTTCGGAAGACAACCTGGCGGCTCTGATACCAAATTGTAACACCCTAACTATCTTAGGCGTATTACGTGATTTTTAAACGTACTGTGCAGCTCGTTGCTAATCAACGAGGTTTATGGAAAACGTGATTAATTAAAATTTTGCTTTTTCATCAAACTTATAAACCATTTTACAAAAAGTCTCGGGATCCCGATTTATAAAATATTTACAAAAGTTTTAACTGATTAACTTTTACATCAAAATGAAAGTCGTCTAACGACAGTTACAAAAATCTCAGCCGTGCTGTCCCGAGGATCGTACGCTCCAGGCCTAACCGCCCCGACATGTACAATCTCATATGCTCGCTCACGGTCCATCAGCAACAGCCTTGCCTTTACCTACACATGAACGTAAACTGTGAGTCGACAGACTCAGTAAGAAAAGCATAATAATATCATACATAAAACTGACTGCCGTGTCCAACACGATACTGAGTCCCGCTACTGCCATGTCCAACATGGTGCGAGCACTCTTGCCATGTCCAACATGGTGCGAGTTTTGAACGTTCGGGGGACGGTACTATTGACAAGTATCCTCCGATCGGTCGAACCGGTCATACTCATTCTTGGTCATACTCCGGCTGTACCGACGGGATAGGTCAATAGCACCGAACCACCAACCAAGTGTCACCACGATCGGTCGAACCGGTCATACTCATTCTTGGTCATACTCCAGCCTGTACCGACGTGACAGGGTTGGATGGTTCGAAGCCTAAATACACATCTAATGTAATCTAGCAGGCTTCCTACATGCACTCTAAACAAGTAATCTACATATGCATACTGTTATACTAATCTTACGGATTCCGATTTCGGTGTGCGGTCAACCCGACCGGAACCGAAGCCGAACGGCGGATCGGCTCCTAAACCATAAAAATCACAACGCTATAAGTGACACGCTAAATCACTTCCCGGGGACTAAAACTTGAAACTAAAAGTTTCCCTATCGATAAAAAGCATGGCAATACCCCTAAAAACCCAAAAACGAGGAAAACTAGGGTTCGAAAAATCCCCCAACCGTGACCGGTTGCCCAACCGAATTCCGGTTACGGGAAATTTGAACCCCCATCCGAATTCGGATGCTCAACCGAATTCCGGTTCCTCGCGAGCGACCAACTAAAAATCACATAACTTGACCAATTCAATCCCAATTGGTCCCAAACTTTCCGAACTGTTCTATATGCCCCAAATGACATTTCAAAGGCATCAAACCTACCCGTAAACCACACATGCAAAATTCACCATTGGAGCTCAAGCTTTGAGTTCCAAACTCAAGCTTGAGCAAAACCACCTAAACATGCAATCCATAAGCTTAATTCTACTTAACTAAGCCTAAAAACATCTCTGAAAACAAACAGAAACATCCAGCAATTCACAGAAACAAAACATGGCATTTTCTCTCAAAAATCACCTATTTTAACATATAAACTAAAAGCTCTAAACAATCAATACAACATGCTTTCTTTATCACATAAACAACCCTAAACTAACATGCTTAAACTCAAAATAACAATCATATTTCAGCAGCAACAACAACAACTATTCAAGCATGCATTTCATCCATTTTCACTTAAAATTCAAGAAGAACACAAAGGGAATTTATGAGGGATCACACCTTGACTTGAATTACACAAGAATGAGTTGAAAATCACAAGCTTTAGGCAGAAAATTCCCAGCCCTAGCAGCCCAAGTCTCAGCCGAAAAGAGGGAGAAAGAGAGAGCTTTGAGTGTTTGATTTTTTTGGAAATTTCTTTTAAAAATGACTAAGTGTAAAATGCTTGAGAAAAGAGGAATATAACTCATATTTTTCATTTATTTCAGCCATGCAATAATAAAATAATCCTTTATTTTTTCCATTTAATAAATCACATAAGACAAAACACTAATGGGGCAAAAAGACCATTTTGCCCCTCCACCATAAAATCATGAAAATCATACTAAAGGGGTATTTTTGGGACATTCTAAATTCCCGGCCATTCCCGACATTCCCAATGTCTAAAACCCGTCCCCAAATACTAACATACTAAGTTGTGATTTCTACTGAGCCAAACGCCGCGTTCCAAAATACCGGACACCGGAAATGCGAAATATAAAAGCTACTGATAACATACCCATGCATATCTGAATTCCATAAATATCAATACTAAATTATTTAAATAGCTATAAATAATTTCATGATTAACATAAATAACTGCTAATTTCCAAATTAACTAAGCGGGCTTTACATCATTCATATTTTCTCAAACTTCCACCTCAAGTGTTAGATTAATTATGATTCACAACAACCCTTAAGATTAATGGTTATTGAGAATTCATAACTAATCATTAATAATATACAAGTCATTGGTAAAATTCTAATAAGTTATGTTATTTAGTAATTGCTTACAATTTCTAAAATAACATGTTATTGAACCATTTGCTCTTTTAAGAGTTTGTTGGTCCATCCTTAAGATGACTTATTAGAACAGTAAGATCAATGTTTTCTAGTGATTACATTTTGTACAATAAGAGTTCAACTACAATATTAATTTGAGACACAAATTAAATTATAGAATGATAAAGAATTGAAGTTGTAGTACAACATGCCATGAATGAAGAAATGAATATCTTAAAGAGCAATAAAGTTTATCTTTAGTAAAGTTGCCTAATGGGGTGGAGAACATTAATTAAGCATAAGTTTTTTCACCAATAATATTCATTAGGCAACATTGAGAAACATAAAGATATAAAAGAATATTCATTGCTAAGAAGTTCATTTTGAACTAAGAATCAATAACAAAAGAGATTTACATTCTCACTTGTTTTTATAAATGATTCTATTATAGACCTTGACATTTGTTGCTCGTTTCAATTCATTAATCAGTTCCAAACAGTGAACTAGAGGAGAATATATAGATTGCCATAAAGATTTTCCTCTAATAGTGGTGAACATATGCAAGCTTAAGGTGTCTACCTATAGATTAAAACAAACATCTCACAAATTGGTATTATATCATCTTTTCATTTAGACTTGAAAAGAGAATTATGGAAATAATTATATACCAGAAGGTTAGTGGGAGTAATATTTGTTTTATACGTACACAATATGTTACTTGCAAATGATGATAAAAGTTTTCTATATGAGGTGAAATAATTCATATCTCAAATTATTATTTTGAGATAATGAATATAAATAACATGTATAATTTTAATTAATTAGAGAGTAGCCACAGCATCTCTGATTAAATAAAATTATGTATTATTCATTTGATATAACTTTTATCTTTAAGTGTGATAAATTCAACTCAAACCAACATCTGAAAAATGATTTGGAATGAGAATAAATTAAGAACATTCATTTGCTTCTATTTTAGAAGCCTAATGTATGCCTAAGAGTCTGAATAAGACTTTGCATTACATTTGTTTCAGGATCGTTAAGTAGTATCAGAATAACTAAAGTTAAGACCAATTTATTCTTCATACAAAGTGATGAGGTGTCTTTAAGATACTAAAAAAAAATTATATTCATACATATTTTGTTAAGATGAATTGGCCATCTGGAAATATAGTTAACCAATTAGATTCTAATGTACTTCACTGGTTGTATTGATTCACGTAAATCAATATTTTATTACGTCCTTAAGATTACCAGTAAGTTATATTGTAGAGAATCTTGATTGTTATTTCCACTATAGAAGTCAGATTCATTTATTGTTTTGAGGATACATCTCGTATGATGTATTATAGAGTTTCATAGTAGGCCTAGAGTTCAGAATTACAGTTTCATTAGGCCATTAAGAAAATTTTGCGATAAATTCAGCTACAATATTTATGGCTAATAACTCTAAGAGTACTGGTCGAAGCTAGCATATCGACATTAAGTATTTAGCCATAAAAAGGCGTGATAAGTGGTCATTAATCACGCAAACTGAATTGGGTGATCGCATAGATCCTTGACTAAAGGCATGCCGCAACACAAATTCAAGGATCATAAAGTAAATATGGGATTCAGTTAGCCCATATGCAGTTTTTTTATTTGTACAACCAAAAATTATTTAATGAAACTCTAATTTCGATATTTTCTCATATTTATGTGCACCTTAATTTCATCTGAGAAAATTATCGTAAGAGGACCTGAATAAACATAAGGGTTAGGGTTTATTCACTTAAGTACATTGCCACATAAAGTACATTGTTATATAATAAATATATCGTAATACATGGAAGATAATACTCGACTTATAATGAGGACATGTCGCTATGATTCGTATGTTTATTATATAATGAGGAACGTTTGGGTTTGAATGTTTTAGTTTAAATGCTGACCAAGTGGGAGAATATTAGAATATTTCTAATTAAGGAAATAAAATAATATTATTGATTCTGATAAATGAATATTTTATATTCATTGAATGCAGACAATCAATTACGTAATATTCTATATATGGTCAGATTTCTATATTCATTACCTGATTTGATTTCTTGAATTAATTGTCAAAATATTCTGACAATTAATGTGGCACAGATACTGATGGAGTATCTCACCTATAAATATAGGGTCTCGGTCCCCGAGCTCCTCACTCATTCTGTTCATAACAGCAAAATTCCATCTAAAGAGAGTTGAGAGAGCGAGGAAGCCCGATTACCCACATCAACCAGTTTCCTTTGCAGATCAAAGCTTATGTGGGTTTGAAGCTCAAGAATCAATGGCTGGAGGTATTTCGATCCTTAAATTATAGTGCATATATGATTTATTAATTCCGCACTTTATTCATAATCATGTATGTTTTAGTCTATACAAATAAATGTCTAACACAGTATACTGTGTTAAATTTTCACTGGTGTTCTACTGATGTTTTTTAGTTGTTCTACTGTTGTTTTGAGTTGTTCTGTTTTGTGTTTTACTACTGTTATATAAAAACACATTATTTTTGAAAACTTTTCTGTGTGATAATATTTTTATAAAAGTTTTCCAAAATTCAAATATTTTTGTAAATTTTCCTAGGTGTCGGATTCCAATCCGCTTTGTACGGTAGCAGATTGAGTTGCGCTCTATTAGTAAACATATATTTATTGGGGTTTATTGTTAAATATTCTGAAAAGTTATTCTATTATTTGTACTTTCTTCAACATGTGTCACATAATTTGGACCCACCTACAATTAAAAAATTAAATTTATACTTGTAGTATCCGGCTTGTATTTTTTTATTTAAAATATAATTTTTTGATAGGGTTATATTTGTCTACAGTCGTTATTAATATAATAATTTATTATTATTTATAGAAACTTTGTGTAAGACACATTAGAGTAGTAGTTAGACACATTAAAGTAGTAATAAAACACATTCATATTGCATAAACTAATATTCACACTATATTTTCAATCTAATCTTGTATGTTATTCATTACTTTTTTTACATAATACTTTTTCAACTTTTTTTTTTTATTTGATATACTTTTTTTCTAATTTAATTTTATAATTGAATAGAATATATTCAATTTTTTCCTTCATAATATATACGCTTTGAAAATTATTTTCATAAAATGTTTTGTTGTTTAGGAATGTTTGGACAGAAATGGCGTTATTTCCTCTTGATCAAACTGGTACAGTTAAAATATTGGGATTATTCAGAAATATACAAAAACAATAAAAAAAATTTACAAAAATACAATTTTACGGAATTTTAAATATTTTTACGATTTTTTTGATTTTATTTACAGAAAATACGATCTTTTTATATTGTACTCTTGTTAATTTATTATTTATTTTTTGTTATATGTATGTTATTTTTTTTATTGTTGTTTTGATGTTATTTAAATGTTATTTTGATGTTACTTTTATATAGTTTTCTTGTTGTTTCTATGGAAAACAGTAAAAATATATAAAAAAAAAATCTTTAAACGTAAAAATATAAATTTTTTACAAAAAATAGTGCCTTATGTAATTATTACTAAAATATTTTCCTTTTCGGGTCTTCCTCTCATGATTCATAATGAATCTTCCTTTCGTGGTGATAATTTTCGATCCCTTTACATGAGTCTTTGTTGTTTTTTTTTGTTAGGTTTTGTGCCCTAAATAAAACCCTTTACAATCTGATTAGTTATCAATATAAGAAATTTGAAGTGATTTATGTTTGCATGAATTTTACATGCTTATGGTTTAATATGTTTAATATATGCACAAAATCTGTTAAGTCGAAAACATATATTTATTCACAATTACAGTATTGTCAACACAGTGGAATGTGATTGTGATTATATTATTCAAAAGACTAATTCCTTGTTTCATCAGTGTTTTGGATTTACACTGATGTGATAATCAGCGATGATTTATACTTACACTTGGAGTAAGTGTTATGTTCTTTCCAGGACATTGGTAAAGTATACTAGTTTCGAATGTATGGAGTATACATTGGACTGGACAGATATTGAACTTAGTTAAGATATTATAAACTTTGTTGAAAATTTATTTTACCAGGATCTTAGATCTACTCACAAGTATGTTTATTAACACCCTAAATATGAACTTTCTAAAACGATGAAATAAACACATATAAAGTTTAGGAAACCTTACATTGGGTGTAGCGGAATAATATGACTCCTTCCGTTCAGATATCTAGCCCTTGATTCCTTTCTGTAGCAGAACATTATCAAAATATGAACCTGGATCTCTTTCTCTGAATCTTTAATGCTGAAACTCTTTCTTGCTGAAAGTCTTTCTTCACGATCTTCCTCACTATCATTGAGGTATCACTTGCTGTGTGTGGGCACTACTCATACACTAAGAATTTCGAAATTTAAGGAAGAAGAAAGAGAGAGTGGGTTCGGCCAAAGATAGGGAGAGAGAAGGCTCAGGTTTTTCTGATTCAGAAAGTGTCAAGAAAAAGTGTAATTTTCCTGAAGCCTTCACTATCTATTTATAGCATTCCACTAGGGTTAGGTTTGAATTATTTGACATTAAAATAATGAAAATATCAGAGGTAAATTCCTATAAAAGTGGCAGGCCCTATACTAGTGGATTTGGGCCTCACTTTTTGCAATTTTGCAGTTTTATCTTTTCTGCATCTGATTTTCTCAAAAATGCCAATTTTCTAATTCAACCATTTAAATGCCAATTCTAACTATTTAATAACTATAAATAATATTGTCATTTATCATATTTATTAATTGAACCATACAAAGGATCATAATTAACAAATATGCCCCTAAAACTCTTTCTTTACAATTTTGCCCTTACTTAGTGAAAAATTCACAAATAGACATAGTCTAATTTGAGAATTATAATTGATTAATCAAAACCAATTACATGAGTCTTACAAGCAATATTATCTCAACTAGTGCGGGGACCATGGGTCTATATAACCGAGCTTCCAATAAGTAGATCAAGAATTTAGCACTAAAATCCACTAACTTATTAATTCTTCGTTGAATCCACGCATAGAACTTAGAATTGCACTCTCAGTTATATATAATGCTCTATATGTTCCACCATATAGACACATCATTAGTTATCCATTGTTATAATCTTAATTTGATCAATGATCCTCTGTATGAATGATCTACACTGTAAAGGGATTAAATTACCGTTACACCCTACAATGTATTTTATCCTTAAAACACTTGACCCCGTATAAATGATATTTCAACTTATTTGAAATGAGTACTCCACCATTTATGTTCGTTTGGTCAAGCTCGAAGGAGATCATCCTTTGCTTACTATTCGCCAGATAGAAGCTATAGATTCCATGTTTATGCTAGTGTTCCCACTCAATTGCACTACCGTGTTCCCAAAATGTACGTATCACCCTGACCTAAAAGTAGGCTTAACTAACAAATCAAAGAACACGAATAGCCTCTCGAGATTGAGCCTAATCATATCAGGATTAAGATCATTTGATCTAGGATCAACTAAGCGATATTGACTTGAATAGATATTACGGTAAGTTTAATAAATCTAAGTCAAAGTTCAATATCGGTCCCTTCCGATGCATACTTCATGCATCCAACCTGAGCCTTACTTTAACCAATACTCTGGAAAGAACATAGCACTTCTCCAAATGCAAGTAAACTCTGTTGTAGATTATCATATCAGTAAAACCCTATGTCTGATAAATCTAGGAAACTTTATTCACATAGTCATGTTTACTTTCCAATGTGTTGACGACACAATAAACAGGATCAAGTATGTGAAAAGGGTTTCAGATGAATTTATACATTATGTACATATAATCATGAAATAAATCATGTGAACCATGCAACATTAAATGTTATTTCTGATCTATAATAATAAGTAAATCTGATTATATTGAAATGAGTTTTATTTAGAGCATAAAACCCAACAAACTCCCACTTGCACTAATATAAAACAAAAAGTGCGTTTCAAATAATCTCAACACCTTGATATACAAATCAAGTGTAGTAGTAGTAAACTCCTCGTAATAGGATCTGAAAGGTTGAATTAACCACAACCTTTTCTCCACCATTATTCTTCCTTTAATCACAAAATCATTGATAATGTGAAATTCCTCTCTATATGTCTACTCTCTTGGATTCTATACCTTTGGCAACTACTTTTGGTTAATCAGGAAATTAACACTAGTAGTTTAAGGCAATTTGGAATGGTGCCAAAGATGTATAGAACTTTCCTTAGACTGAATAAGTACCTTTCCTGCAACTTTAACATTCAGTCTCTCTCTGGTAGACCTAGAGACTTCAGATAGGTTTTTACACTTCTCCGAAATCACTATTCCACCCCCAGAGTAACCACCATCTTATTAGAAAGATTTACTAGCACAAAGGCAAATTTTGAAATCTGATATGGTGTAGTGTAAGAGTTTTAAACACACCCTTATAGACTAACATATAGTTCCTCTTCTTAATCTTAGGATTTACTTGATTGTCTTCCAATGTTCTTCTCCTGGATTAATCTGATACCTACTCATTACTCCCACTCAACAACAGGTGTCTAGTCTAAGGCATACAAAAGCATATCTAAGACCTCTCACTGTTGATATAAGAAATTCTTTCATGGCTTTATCTTTTCTAGAATAGTTGAGACTTTTCCTTAGATAAATAAAATCTACGTCTAAGAAGTTGTGAAGCTTCTATAGATTGCCATTAGAAAGAAAATGTTTCAGCATCTTACTAAAGTAAGTTGCTTGCGTTAGAGTAAGTAATTACCAGGTATACCACAAGCCATAGGTTTAGATAAACTCAAACCTATAATACTAGGAACAGGAAGTTCGTTAAGTCCATTGAATAGACTTATCAACTAAAATTTCCTTTTATGTCCTTGTAATAGAAAACTTTAGGTTATTCCATGTGAATGGATTAAACCATAGTTCTATTGGCTTTCTTCTTAGTTTCTTATCTTGACAATCCATTACTTGTTTAAACTCACAATGGATTTTAATCACTAGTGTCTCCCAAGTCATAAGAAGGTGAGTTCCTAGAAACTCTCCCACTACGACAAGGTACAGTGAATTATGTCGAAGAAAACTAAATGGTATAAACCTCTTTGGTTGTGACAAGACAACAGAGGCAGTGGGATCATCATATGTAAGATGATAGAACACTTTTGGAATCAAGAATTAAATATCTCCTTTATTTGCTACTTGTTTTTCAGACTTAGTCATTTTCTTAGAAAAGTAGTATTTGTTTGAACAAACACTTTCTCATCTATTGACAATGGGATGGTCCACCCCTAATCACTTAGAACAGCTAACAAACCATGGTTAACAGTTCTAGCTTTTCTTAAGATTTTGATTAGGTCATCCATGAATCTAGTAATGATTTACATTAAGTATACAATCATTACATCATTCTGAAATTGTATTACCATAGAAGGAATTAGGCAACGACTAGTAACTAATCATCAACATGCAACTCGAAATTTTTGGGGAGGTAAGTTTGGATATAATTCAAAAATCAATTTAATGATCTTTGAACTGCATATTTACTAACTATTTCTCCACCCCTATCAGTTCGCAAGATCTTTAACCACTTACCTTAATGGTTTTAACCATTGCTAGAAATTAATGAAATTTTTAAACATTTCAAATTTCTTTGCTTAAGGTATAATCTAGAGTTATCGTTTTAAGAATACAACGAAAGACTCATATCCACCCCTGAATGTACATCCATCTGCGAATGAGATGAACTTACTTTCACTGGATATAGGCATATTAACTCTTTGCAGAGATTGATCTTGTCAAATCCACTATGAACAAGATACAAATGCCATAGATTAAAAAAAATGGTAGTGTCTTTTGATGACATAGGTTTAGTTACATCAAAGAGTTCTTAGAATACTAAAAGTGGATCCTGGTCACAGAATACCTAACTCATATTCCATACAGTTTTAATCCATTAATAGAAGATGGATATTAAACACTTGAGAAAGTGTAACTGTATTGTATTCTGGAATTAGAAATATAAGAAAATTTCTATTTGGAATCTAAAATTAAAGTTTAAGACTTAAATTTATACCAAATATAATGAGTAACTCTATCTTGGACCAGCACTACTAATTTAACTCTAAGTCTGATTTGCCCATACAAGTAGGAGATTTCTAAGATTGAGGATTTATATCAATTGGGAATAGAATTTCGGGATTATAATCATATGCGTCATTTAATTTCTTAAGAGAAAATATAATGACATGAAATGATTTATAGACCATTCATCCAATGATATATTATTGAGCTAATTCGAAATGAATAAGCTAAGAGGAATTAGGATAATTTCGTTTATAAATAAGAATCCAACGATGCTTCGATTAGCGAAAGATAAAGTAATCTTATTTATGTAATCTTCTTGTTTCATATTGTAAAAAATACTAGTCTAAGGCGTCATCAATTGATGAACAGCTAGATGTTGCATATATAATATTTATCTTTCGAGATCTTACACTATTATGTATGTCTAATGGTGAAAATCCATTAGGGATTTATCTCATTAGAAAA
The DNA here is from genome assembly GCF_029168945.1 of Cannabis sativa. Taxonomy (NCBI): domain Eukaryota; kingdom Viridiplantae; phylum Streptophyta; class Magnoliopsida; order Rosales; family Cannabaceae; genus Cannabis; species Cannabis sativa. The sequence continues at coordinate 23,639,097 of NC_083607.1, forward strand.
ACAAACAAGTTAGACCAACAATGAATATTCGAAATTAAACTACAACTTAATAACAGAAAATAACATGGTTCAATATAAATTCATACACAATTCAAAAATTATAAGCATATAGCAAGTAGGAATGACAAGTGAAAATACTAAACATACAATCCTAAATAATTTCCAAGGTTTTTCAACAAACTGATACAGTGTCCCGTTTAGGCGAGAGTCAAAGCATCATCCATTGAATAGAGTTGTCAGCTCATCTAAAATGATAACCATTCTAGCAACCTTTTATTCGATAAGGATTGGAATTCAGCGTTGTCCCGTTTAGGCGAGAGTCAAGGCAATTCTATCTTATGAGCTTCCACCATTGTTTCATAACTTGCAAGTCAAGTATGGTCGCCACCATTAGGGTGATCCATACCATACAAAATACTTACAAACTACTTATCATGGGAGGTTAAACGGTGCGAAATTGCTAATGAACGTTCCTCCATTAGGGAGGATTACTCACTAAAATAAACGCGGTGTAAAACCCACAATGGAGATCGAATGTCTTTTGATTAAAAGCTCATTATTTAAAGTGAGTTGTATTTTCTTTGATTCTCTTTATTTAATTTATTTATTTTAAATATATATTTATTTAAAATTTCCAATTTAGAATGAAAAATTCTAAATATAAATTTTAATTTAATATTTATAAATTTTACTTAGATGGATATGAAAATAACATGAATTATTTCCATCTTAGTAATAATTTCCAATAAATATTTAGAAAAATATTCAATTTAAGTTGTTACAAAATTAATATAAATTAATTTACAACTCAAATTTAATTTTCTATAAATATATATTGCATTTCGAAAAATTAAAGTATTTAAGAATACATCTTTCGAAAATGCATGTTAAAATAAAAAATTAATCCTGGAAAAATTATTCTAATTTAATGTTGGCCCAAAATTAATTAATAAAATTAATTTACAACAAAAAATATAATTTTCCTATTTAATTAAATATATAAGAAAGATTTCAAATATTTAAGTATGATGATTAAAATCAACTTAAATATTAATTTTCTATTTAATTAAATACACTAGAAAAATACTTCAAGCAAAAATATCATCTATCTAGATTTTCCTTTGACTAGTTAATTCAATTTCTAATAATATACTTTAATTCAATTTATTTTAATTAATCATTAAATGAAAAAATTATTGATTTAAGTTGGTCCAAAATTAAAATAAATAATTTACAACTTTAATCTATTTTTCAAATAAAATTCGAAATTTCAGCATTTAAGAAATGCAATTTCGAAATTTGATTAATAAAATAAAGAAAAAATATATTTTGAAAATTATTTAAATTTAGTTGAAAAAAATAAATTTCAACTAAAAATAATTTTCTATTTAATTAAGTGTCATGAAAAAGAAATATTTAAGTATGATGATGAGAATCAACTTAGATATTTAATTTTCAAGTTAATTAAATTCAAGAAATAAATAATTAAGTGTAGAGAAGGCTTAATTATTAATCTCTAGTTTAATACTAGGAAAAATATACTTAAGATAAATTGTACCAAAATTAATTATTTAAATAATTAATTTCACAATTTATAATATTTTCCTATTTAATATTAGAAATAATAAGTAGTCTAGAAATAACTATCTAGAAAATATCTTATTTGACTAAGTATCTTTTCCACAAAATTTGAAAAAAAAATATCTAATTTAGGTTGCATTAGAAAAAAATCTAGAACCTAAATATTTTTCAAATTTAAATTTAATTAAATATCAAAAATTAAGTTGTAACCACTTAATTTGAAGATATTCCATTTTAAGTTAATATTCGAAAAGATATTAACTTAAAAAAAATATCTAAAATATTCCATTTTAAGTTAATATTCGAAAAGATATTAACATAAAAAATATGTAAAATATTCCATTTTAAGTTAATATTCAAAAAGATATTAACTTAAAAAATATCTAAAGAATCTTAATAACCAATGCCTAAAATTCCTCAACTTAATTTTGAAATTTTAAATCCAAAAGATATTCATATTTAAGTTGGTTAGTTGAAGATAACTAAATATCAACTTAAATAGGAATATTTAATGAAAATTTAAATTAAGCTCCAGAAAGAATCTAGATGGTTATAATTCTATATTTAATTAAATACAAGAAAATACATATAGTTTAGCTTAGAATAAAAAATTCTTTAAACTATAATTTTCTTAAATTAATTTCAAAATAAATGAAAATAATTATGTTGCTAATCAATTTTATTAGGTTAAACTAGTTTAATTAACCTAGTACAGTTATTCAAATCAAGCAAATGGGCCTTCACAATTGGGGTGGTTCATGTGAGGGGGTGCTGGGTTCAGTATGTCTTACCCACTACTATGGCTCCCAACTCTCACACAAGGCCCAAAAGAGAGGAATTTAACCTTAATAAGAACAACTGTTATTAATTGAATAGGCCCAAAAACTAAATGAGCCTAAATAAATTCTATCAAGAACTATGATAATTTATTTTAGCAACAGCAACCTATATCCATCTATAATAAAATTAAACACATAGGCTCACATAGGCACACTTTGGATAGGTCCTATCATGTTGCTAGGTCATACACAGATGAAAGAAGATTGTAAATATACCTGTTACAAATTATTAATTTGACCAAGGGAGCCATCAGATCATTAGATCTGGCAAAAAGTAACCATGGCTATTTGCAATCAAGTAATAATAGGTTTTGAAAACTTACACACAAGCTAAAACACATACTCCTGCAACAAGGTTAGCTGGATAGTTGGATGTAGGATTTATTTAATTTTAAATTAAATTATTAATTTCGAAATAATTAATAAAATAAATAAAATATTTATTTTCGAAAATTTAAAATAAAATTTGAAATATTCGAAATTTTAAAAATTTAAATTTAAAATTAAACCTACAATTTTGAAAAATTAAGTTTCAACCAACCTAAATATCATTTCAAAATCTGCTAACTACTTTTAAAAATTAAATGTTATTTTATAAATAAAAATTAAATAAAAAATTAAAAAAAGATAAATGAATATCTTTTTTCAGATTTTAAATGTAATTTAAATAAATAAAATAACAAAATTTAAAAGTTAGCAAAATATCTTACTTCTATTTAAAATTACATGATTATTGTTATCTTATTTTAAATTTAAATAAGGTCAAATTATTTAAAAAAAATTAATTTAAAATATTAAAATCTGACCTTAAATTTAAAAATAAGATAGATTATTAAGCAAAAAAGATAGGTACTAACTATTTTAAAATTCAAATTACACTAATATCTTGAATTAAATTTAAAAAATATTAAATTAATTCAAAATGATAATTAGAATTGAATTAGGAATAGTAATAGTATAAATACAGAACTACACAAAAAATCGGAAGTTAATTCCATGAAAAAGCATGAAAAAACGAAGAAAAACGAAAAAATTGTGAGCTGTACGGACAGTTTTCGCGATCGCAGGAAAATTTCAGCACAACTCTGATTTTTTTCGAATCTTCAAAAAATCATAACTAATTAAAATTAAATCGAAATTGAGTTCTGTAAAAAAGTAACTTGCTTAATTTTTTCCATTCTATCCAATAAAAATAATTCCAGAAACAGAATCGCAATTATTTTTCACGAAAATTTACAAACATCAATCAATCATCAAATAAAACTCAATACAACATGATACCATCCAAAAACAAACAAACAGTCGTTTTAAAGTCCAAATTTCTTGCAAGTAAATCAATTACCATGGCTCTGAGGCCAGTTGTTGGAAATTTATTTTACCAGGATCTTAGATCTACTCACAAGTATGTTTATTAACACCCTAAATATGAACTTTCTAAAACGATGAAATAAACACATATAAAGTTTAGGAAACCTTACATTGGGTGCAGCGGAATAATATGACTCCTTCCGTTCAGATATCTAGCCCTTGATTCCTTTCTGTAGCAGAGCATTATCAATATCTGAACCTGGATCTCTTTCTCTAAATCTTTGATGCTGAAACTCTTTCTTGCTGAAAGTCTTTCTTCACGATCTTCCTCACTATCATTGAGGTATCACTTGCTGTGTGTGGGCACTACTCATACACTAAGAATTTCGAAATTTAAGGAAGAAGAAAGAGAGAGTGGGTTCGGCCAAAGATAGGGAGAGAGAAGGCTCAGGTTTTTCTGATTCAGAAAGTGTCAAGAAAAAGTGTAATTTTCCTGAAGCCTTCACTATCTATTTATAGCATTCCACTAGGGTTAGGTTTGAATTATTTGACATTAAAATAATGAAAATATCAGAGGTAAATTCCTATAAAAGTGGCAGGCCCTATACTAGTGGATTTGGGCCTCACTTTTTGCAATTTTGCAGTTTTATCTTTTCTGCATCTGATTTTCTCAAAAATGCCAATTTTCTAATTCAACCATTTAAATGCCAATTCTAACTATTTAATAACTATAAATAATATTGTCATTTATCATATTTATTAATTGAACCATACAAAGGATCATAATTAACAAATATGCCCCTAAAACTCTTTCTTTACAATTTTGCCCTTACTTAGTGAAAAATTCACAAATAGACATAGTCTAATTTGAGAATTATAATTGATTAATCAAAACCAATTACATGAGTCTTACAAGCAATATTATCTCAACTAGTGCGGGGACCATGGGTCTATATAACCGAGCTTCCAATAAGTAGATCAAGAATTTAGCACTAAAATTCACTAACTTATTAATTCTTCGTTGAATCCACGCATAGAACTTAGAATTGCACTCTCAGTTATATAGAATGCTCTATATGTTCCACCATATAGACACATCATTAGTTATCCATTGTTATAATCCTAATGTGATCAATGATCCTCTATATGAATGATCTACACTGTAAAGGGATTAAATTACCGTTACACCCTACAATGTATTTTATCCTTAAAACACTTGACCCCGTATAAATGATATTTCCACTTATGTGAAATGAGTACTCCACCATTTATGTTCGTTTGGTCAAGCTCGAAGGAGATCATCCTTTGCTTACTATTCGCCAGATAGAAGCTATAGATTCCATGTTTATGCTAGCGCTCCCACTCAATTGCACTACCGTGTTCCCAAAATGTACGTATCACCCTGACCTAAAAGTAGGCTTAACTAACAAATCAAAGAACACGAATAGCCTCTCGAGATTGAGCCTAATCATATCAGGATTAAGATCATTTGATCTAGGATCAACTAGGCGATATTGACTTGAATAGATATTACGGTAAGTTTAATAAATCTAAGTCAAAGTTCAATATCGGTCCCTTCCGATGCATACTTCATGCATCCAACCTGAGCTTTACTTTAACCAATGCTCTGGAAAGAACATAGCACTTCTCCAAATGCAAGTAAACTCTGTTGTAGATTATCATATCAGTAAAACCCTATGTCTGATAAATCTAGGAAACTTTATTCACATAGTCATGTTCACTTTTCAATGTGTTGACGGCACAATAAACAGGATCAAGTATGTGAAAAGGGTTTCAGATGAATTTATACATTATGTACATATAATCATGAAATAAATCATGTGAACCATGCAACATTAAAAGTTATTTCTGATCTATATTAATAAGTAAATCTGATTATATTGAAATGAGTTTTATTTAGGGCATAAAACCCAACAAACTTACCGTTGTATCTTTCCAAGTCAATATCAGTAGTTGATCTTAGATTAAAAGTATCTAAATCCTGATATGCTTAGGCTCAACTCAGGAGTACTATTCATGTTCTTTGATTTATTAGTTAAGCCTACTTTTGGGTCAAGGTGATACGTATATTTGGGGAACATGATAGTATGATTGAGTGAGAGCGCTGAACATAAATATGGAATCTATAGCTTCTACTGATGTATAGAAGTCAAGTGATGATTCCCTTCGAGCTTAGTTAAATAGAAGTAAATGGATGGGCTCTTGTTTTAGTGACTAATTCATAGATCACTAAAACATCATTTACAGGTAGCTAAGTGTTTTAAGGGGCCAAATACATTGAGGGGTGAAAACGGTAAAATTATCCCATCTCGATGTAAATCATCTATATAGAGGATCTTTGATCACATTAAGATTATAACAATGGTTAAATGAGACAGCATATCTATATCGTGAAACATATAGAATGCTCTATATAAGTCTGAGAGTGCAATTCTAAGTTCTAAGAGTGGATTCAATGAGGAATTAATAAGTAGGGATTTACTTAGTAAATTCGGTTCACTTATTGGAAGCTCAGCATATAGATCTATAGTCCCCATTCTAGTTGAGACCATACTGCTTGTAAGACTCAATAATTGATTTGCAATTAATCAATTATAATTCTAAAGTTAGACTATGTCTAATTTGTGAATTTTCACAAAGCAGGGGGGAAATTATAAAGAAAAGAGATTCTAGGTTTATGTATTAATTAAGAGACTCTATATGTCTAATTAATAATTATATTAAATGACAATATTATTTAATAATCTATCTTAGTTATTAAATAATTAGTTTTGGCATTTAAATGGTTAATTGGAAAATTGGCGTTTTTGAGAAAATAGAAATAAAAATTGTGAAAATTGCAAAATCCAAGTAAGGCCCATTAACACCTATGGCCGACCACTTGGTTAGCTTTTTCCAATTAATATTTTTCATTATTTTAATGCCAAATAATTACTAACCTAAACCTAGTAGTTGCCTATAAATAGAAAGTGATGACTCAGTCAAATAACAAGTTTTCAATAAGTTTTTCAACAAGTTTTCTTTAGATTGCTTTTTCAGAAAAACTAGCCTTCCACTTTCTCTCTCTATAGCCGACCATACCTCTCTCTCTTTTCCTCTTCACAATTTCGAAACCTTAGTGATAGAGTAGTGCCCACTCACAACAAGTGGTACCTCAATCATAGATTGGAAGACTGTGAAGGATCACACACAAAGAGAAGGACATTCGGGCTCAGATCTTGATAATACTCTGCGACAGAAAGGATACAAGGGTTAGAGATCTGAGTGGAAGGAGACATTATTCCGCTGCTACCAATGTAAGGTTTTCTTAAATTTATATGTGTTTAATTATCGTTTTAGAAAGTTCATATTTAGGGTGTTAAACAACATACTTGTGAGTTGATCTAAAATCCTGGTAAAATAAATATCCAACATTTTTATAGCACGTTTTTCTATTGTCACTATTTAATAAGGGGTGTACATTTGTGCTACATTTTGTTCAAGCCAATATAAAAATCAGGTTATAAAAATCTAAGTGTAACCCGCCTCATTAAAAAAAAAATAATAGCCCGCCAATAAAATTAGTCAGTTTGGTTGGGTTAACCCGTCCAAACAAAGCACTAATATATATTTTTTTTAATTTTTACATTCAATTGTTATATTTTAGTTAATTTTAATAATATAAATATATATAAAAAAAATCCTCTTAATCAGATTGGTCGAGTTAGTTCGGGTTGATTGGGCATGTTGGTATTATTTTAACCCGTCCAATATATAGATTGAGCGGGTTATATTTTCGTCGGGGTTTTCAGTTTGCATTTTTTGTTAGGTTATCTCAATTTAGTTTGGGCGGGTTATTCAGGTTGGCCAGTTTACAAAAATTTATGTACAACTCTAATATGTTATGTGTAACACGTGTTGTTTCGAGTTGTAAGTTTCCCATGATTAGTTTTAATAAATAATTATTTTTTATTATGTATACTTGATTTAATTTGATTTATATGGCTGAATGATTCTAAGTTTTTAATTAATAAATATGTTTAAATTATATTTTTATTTGATAATTATTTATAATTATCAAATAAAAATTGATATTTAAATTATTAAATGAGATAAATAATAAAATTAGAAAAAAGACAATTTATTTCATTTAAACTAAATTGAAATAAAGTGGAAAAAATTAAATTCATGGGTCGTTCCTATAGGGTTCGTCCATGGCTTGGATTTTAGGTGTTGCATTTGATTTCTCCCAAAATACGTGAACGCGGAAAAGGACGACACGTGGATATGTAAGAACCATCACTTATGAAAATCAATTTAGTCTTAGATGAAGAAGGAACATCCCAGAGAAGGTGCCTCCCGGAGGAGGGCATAAGAAGTATCTTTACTCTTCGGGAAGCCAGAGGCATGCTAAGGCAGTTCCGGGAGGTATAGAGATCTCTTGAACAGTCACTTCGCATTTAATGCCGCATGGGGGAAGACGTATTGAAACCTCCATAAACGACATGACAGATGGCGTACCCCCCTTTTACGGCTATTACACTATAATCGATGAGTCTAGTGACAGCTACTTTATGAGGAATCACATCAGTCAAGAGGGGATAAAAGATTATATCCACCTAACTCCTAAGATACCTACGATATAGGTCATGTATTTCTTATTTTGTATCTGCTAGGAATATGTGCCCTTATGAAGCCAACACAGAAAGATAAGTGATCCATTCCTAGGGATCACCCCAGATAAAACACTATAAATACCCCACAAACAGATTCAAAATGGGTCGAACAATTTGGTTTTAAGGAATCAAAGAGAGAAAACAGGAGAAAAATCCACCAACAATATTCTCTGTAATAAATACTCGCATTAATACAAAAGACTCGTGGACTAAGGCTCATTAATGCTCCAACCACATAAAAATCTCATGCATTAAACTTTCTACAGCTCTTCTTATACATTATTTAAGTGGTTGCTGAAAACCTCGGTCAACATTAGGCAATAAGACAGACACGAGCATTGGAAAATTGCCAACAATAAAGCTCGACTCTTTATGTTGTCTAGCACGCTACGGTGTTTTTTAAATTACTGTGTTTTTTTTTTGCAGTCTTGTTAATAGTTGTGGAGAAATCAAAATTTTTAAAAAAATAAAAAAAAAATCACTTTCAATATTTTTTTAAACAGTTTTTTTTCTTAATTAATATTTTGGACTCCGATCAGATCTGGATCCAAATCCCCTCCCCACGGCCCTGGCGCTGAACCCAGCTTTTGACGCGAACTCGAATCCAACCCCGGACCTAGACCCGACTTAAATAAAAGCAAAAAATAAAAATGAAAATAAACTTTACAAAACACACTTTTGTTTTCTGTTTTTAAAATTGAAAAACAAAAGTAGTTACAGAACGCATTTTTGTTTTTTAAAAATAAAATTTTTAAAAACAAAAATTTTACTTTCATTTTGTGATTAAAAAATTAAAAAATAAAAGTGTTACCAAACAACACCTTAGCTTCTTACCGAAATTAAAAGTGAATTATTTTTTATGTAGATAAGTAGAAGATAAATAAAAGATAATGATCATAATTAAAAATAAGGCATATATATATATATATATATTTATTTTCTAATATTTAAATTTTGAACATTTAACCGGCTTGTGTAGTTACCTTATGCAATGGTACCCCTACCCACTTTCCAAAGCTATTACAAATTCTCTTAACCATTGGATCATACATAAATTATAAATTGATGAATTGATGGCCATGATTGACAGCGGAAGAAAACCCGCCTCCGTACTAGGCGGGATTGAATCGTTGCCCGTTTTCCTAATTCTAACATATATATATATACTAGGTGATTGTTACGTGCCAAGCCACGTAGTGTTAGTTTTATTTAATATTTTAGTTTTTTATTTTAATTGATAATTAAAATAGTATAATTATTTGAATAATTTGTTTTATAAAAATAAAATATGTGTCAGTATATTTCGTAAGTAAAACATAGTTATGTTATAATAATGTATGTTATTAATAGTAAAATGTACATTAATCTTCTAATTGAAAAAAGTTCTATTATCTCATTTCATATCTAATAATAGCTACACAACTATATATTTATAGACTTTCACATTCTTTGCAAATTACTAATAAGCACCAATAATATTTTCATATTCTAATATTTTTCAACCTTCTCCTCTTGGTGGTAAAATTAAAAATAAAACTAAAAATAAGCACAAACATATAAGGTAAATACTCATATACAGTCTCACATTTATATTATCTTTTCTAGATTTTTTATCTATATTTTTCTTTTTTAAAAGATAAATAAAAAAAATTATTAATATTCTCCCAAGATAGGTTTGTTAGAGAGAGATGGGGTAAGATGATTTTTTTAATTTAAAAAGAGATTATTAATATTTAAAAGATTGTTTAATTTTTTGGGTTTAATTATTGGGTTTATTTATTAACAGGAGATCAAACGTAATCGTTAAATTTAACAAAATATTCTTTTATTTTTTAAGTATATTCTGTTAAACCAAGAAATGCCGTTAGATAGAGACTTTTAATATATAAAGATATATATATATATATATAGAACATTTTTTAATGGGTATTACCCATAAATGGTTACTAAACAAATTTAACTATAAATATTAATTTTAAAAATGTCAAACCATCAAATTTTGATCTAATAACGAATAATGAAATTACAAATTTGAATTTCTATGCTTAATTTAACTACTTAATTAGAAAAAATATCTCTTTTTACACTATATCAAAAATATGTTCATACAAAAATATTTAACTCAAACTCAACATTTTCTTTTATTATTTTTCTTGCTAAAAAACTCATTTTATAATTTTTTTTATCGATGGAACAATCTCAGCCCATATAATATAAAAATGAGAGATTTTTTTAATTAGATAGAAAAATTAAGCATAAAAACTTAAAATTTTCTAATTTTACCCATTCATGGGAAATACCCATTAAGAGTGCACCCATATATTTATAAACATATATATATATATATACTAGAAAAAAGTTACGTGACGAGCCACGTAAATATTAGTTTCATTTAAGTTCTAGTGAATTTTGTTTAAGAATTCAGTAATAAATTGTAAATTATTTATTTAACGATATGTTTTATGAAAATAAACTTGTTAAGAATGTCATAATTGTGTATATAAACCTATAATATACACATTGTTATTCAAATGTTTTAATTCAATGATATTATCGTCTTAAAAATATTTCAGAAAAAGAAATCTTAAATTAAGCCTCAATCTTTTCACTAAACTAAACTAGATTTTTCACATAATATCGCGAACAAACACAAATATGCAATGAAGTAAGGCTCACTGTCACTGCACAAAAAAAGTACTATTCATAACTATTTGAAAATCACTATCTATCTAGCCATAAATCACAAACACAACATATATCACCCTGTTCAGGCCAACTCATCATTTAGTACTCTACTCTGTAAATAATATAATAAAGAAACTCATGACAGGAAAGCACAAGTTGAAATCAGTCCCAATAAATTCAGTTCCCTTTATAAAAATTGCTACACTCCCACCACAATAAAACTATCAGACAGAGTCATGGAAATCTACCATATGCGTGGATGAACTCATCATATGGACATACAAATATACCACAAAGAAAAAATGTAATATTAAAGAATGCTATCAACAACAACAAAACCTTACATTGACCAATAAACAAGCATTTTCCAGGGGGATGAATCTTTGGACATTAAATGTGCAGCAAGCAAGTAGAAACCGAAGGCTCTCTTCTTATCACCCAATGCATCATGGGCAAGTCCTAGTGTGTGATATGCATCGGGCGTAACTGGTGCTCGTAAAACAACCTGATGCAACACAGATATAGCCGGCAAAAGTGTATGTGAAATACCTTAGCAAGGAAAAAATAAACTACAATTCAGCTAAAAAAATTGCATTACACATACCTTTTTCAACAAAAAAAGAAAGTTCAACCTAAATGTGTCTATAGTTTTACAGAATTACCAGCAGATTCTACATTATTCGACTCCTTAAAAGCCTAAACCATATTTCCATGAAATATTTCAAGGAAAACTGAATCCTAAATTTTTCACATCTAATACTTTTCTTAAAACACAATGAATTCCAATTTTTCATGTATCAGAAAAGAAATCAATAATATTAAAATGAAAAAAGAAAAACATTTCTCCCTTAAGAAGTATGAAAATAAGAAGTATCAAACCAATCATTTAATTATATAATAGTTGTGAAGCAAACTCAAGTGAATTAAAATTCTATTATTAAAGTTCAAATACTACGCATGTCAAAATCCACGCTGATAATTATACAACTTACTCAATAATCCAAAATAATCTGCAGCTCCAAGAGGTCTCTCGCAAAGTTCCTCGAAAGTAAATAAAGCACATCCATCAGCAGTTAGTGGAACCTGTTGAAGTAAATCATTAATATATATTTATATTATACAGGACTAAATGATATGATGTTAAATGCCATTGAAAAATGAGTTAGCAAATACCTGTCATGTTCTTCCCATTACTACTTCCGCCTCTTGTGGACCAGCCTTGTGTTCACCAATTAATTCTTCAAATCTTTGCTTAAGGAAATCAGATAAATCTTTACCAACAAAGTAGAAACCTTTCTGAGACTGCAGTCAAGGGCAAATTAACATAATGAAGTTGTTAAGTAATATATCTCACTTATATAAAATTGAATTATATCGCAAACAAATATAGAAGCAGTTAGTATCACTACCGAAGTCAATTTTCGATAGTCTACAGAGGAACTAATTTGATGGACAATGCATCTTTCCTGCAACAAAATAGTTTTCCAAATTATTGAATGAATAATAAAAGCATGGAAAAAGATGCATACACAAGTACAGAAGTAGAAGAGTATCGCCAAAAATTACTGCTAACAATTTGACACGAATGTAAAACAACTAACACATTTCTCTTTTCTAACCTAAGTTGCACCAAAAGTTAAAGGCTGATTAAACATATACACAACTCACCAATCTACAGTCACTTACACACCTTCAGAGTGGAAATAAATGGTAGGAAAAGATCTCGTTGTAATCCATCTTTGTATAGGTTGTCTGGAGCACGATTTGATGTGGCAACAAGAATCTAAAATTCCACAAACATACAGAAAACTAAATAAATAAACATTTATGATGAAAAATAATTTTCATTAATAAAGAAAATTGGAATTCATTTTTCCTTACTTATCCAGATAAAAAATGTGCTCAAAACGGCTTAAAGATTCCTGCCATCTAATCAAATAAATGTTAATGGCTAATTTATATCATGAAACATCCAGCAAATATGTAGAAGAAATTCCATTAGAAAGGTTTTCAATAAAGTGAACCTGTAGTACCAAACATTTTCAAGTGATGTTTGAGAAATAGAGTAGGATTTGATAACTTTTTTACAAGAGTTTTGATAATTCTATTATCATTAGAGAGAATAGCAAGAAAAATTAATTCAAAAGCCACATTAATCCACCCAGCATAGGATATCTAGTCTCATTGAGAAAATTATGACAATTTTATTCTATCAAATCATCTGTCTTCATATATATGTTAGTTCGATAATCATCTATTGTGAATTTTCTAATATGTTTATACCTCTTTATGACGACGCACAGGGCACCTAAGAATTCTGCATTAGCAAAGGACCACCATGACAGACAACAGGGCAGCGTTTTCTATTCCTTGACACCATCTCTCAAACTCAAGGGTGAGATTCTCAGGCCAATTTTGTCAACAAGGAACCAAAATCTAGAAGCAAGATACAGAAAAATGGAAAATATATATATATATATATGTATAAAATAATGCACACCTCTTTCTGATTTGAGCAAGAAAAAGAGACAAAGAATGAAATTGAGAAGAAAAGCTGAGGAGAAAAAGGGTGGAAGATCGCACCTTTAAGGCTCCAATCTGACGGCGTTTTGGAGTTCCCAATCGTCAAGACCTGCCATCCCTTGATCTTCACGAGCTTTCTAAGCGAATCAGAGGCATAATCAGAGGCGGAGATGATGATCCACCTCTCCATCCAAAAATTCGCCTAAGGTGAACCCTTATCAGTGATTGGAGTAATCGAATTCCAATTCACTTTGGGGAACTCGATCTTCTCCAAAGCTTCAACCTGATTCTCGAAGCAGACAAGCGTCGTGGTATCAGCGACATTCCAGAGAAAGAAGACAGCGACAACAATCGATTGGGAGTGGAAGTGGGAGTGGGAGTGAGAGATCCGGTTAGGTTAGGGCTTTTGCAACTATTCATAAGGTTAGAGAAGCATTGTTAGAGAAGGATGGTCGTATAAGATTATAGAAGTGTTAACTTCAAGCGTTAATCTTCCGTTAAATTTAACAGAATATTCTTTTATTTTTAAAGTATATTCTGTTAAACCAAGAATTACCGTTAGATAGACACTTTTAATATATAAAGATATGTGTGTGTGTTTGGACTTTGGAGACTTGGGCCATGTGAAGCATGTTATGGGCCTTAGGCCATGTTGGTGATGTTGATGATTAAAAGATGATGAGATTGCATTGTTTTTATAGGCTTTTGAAATTGGATTTTTGTATTTTCTTTTATCACTTTTCTTGAAAAATAACATAAAATTAAAGTAAATTAAATATTTTTAATAAAAAATAAATTTACCATTAAAGTTATGAAATATTTAATTTTTATTAATTTTATATGCATAATTAAAGGCTTAAATGTATAAATTTGAGCCTTAATCACAACCCTCAACTAGCTTATTGCTAGTCTCTAGCAATTCAAGCAAAAAATAATAATAATGTCAACATGATATTTTCAGGTCAAGAAATTAAAAATGGAACAAATATTTAAGCAAAATATTAGTAATAAGCCAATAAGAATTACACAAAATTACCTTGAATACATCTAGAGTTGTGAGTGTGTGCACCAAACTTAAACCTTCTTACTGCAAACCATAGCATATAAATGCTTTCGAAAAAATATACCAAGTAGAAGTCTCAACTCCATTAGCCTCACAGGTTTTTGAAAATATTTATTCATGGCTAAGGATTTCACTCATGGAGTTGGAAATTAAAAAGTGAGCACTCGAAAAGGATAGATCAATTTAGGACAAACATTTGAATAAATATTGAAATAAAGATAGGTTATGAATTATTTGGACAAACCACCATAAGAGTACCACAAACTAGCTTTTTGAGATTTTTAAATGTAAACAGACAATCTTTTACATTTATTCTAGGAGCCAAAACAAATAAAAAAAATGAAATACTACAAATTTTTTTTCTTTTCTTTCTTTCTATTTTTTTTTTGAACAAGAGGCAACATATAATGATGGAAATGTTGCTCTTGTATTCTTTTTATTTTTTTTGCACATAAAGAAAATAATTACACAAAGGCTCCTTAATAAGATTTGTCTATAAAAAAAATTATCCCTTAAAGCAACATCCAATCAAACTCCAGTACTATGTCCAAAATAATTATAACCATTTCTAAGAATCAATAAAAATTCAAAAGTTATTTTCTCAAATCTCGCCACCCACAAAAACATGAACACTTAAACTTGGTAGCTTTTCTAAGCAAATATGTGCTAACAACCATCTTACCACGAAGTTTGGCATGTGAATTTTATAACTCTAGAAAAATTCTAAGTAACAAAGATAACAAAAATTTGCTTAAAAATAACATTTTACAAGAATAAATGAGTATTTTGAAAAATTTGACCATGAAAATATTAATATGACAAAAATTAAGAAACATGCTTGAATATGCTCACCACCCCCAACTAAAATCAGATAGTGTCATCAATGTCTAAAGATATAAAAATTAAAAGAATAGGGAAAGAGAACACCTGGAGAGCAAGCAACCATGGATAGCAGCGATATTGATCCTCTTAAAATATGAAAACTGAAAAACAAAAAAAAAATGATAACAAAGGAAATAAATAGCGAATAAAATATAAACATAAACTGAATTAGAAACAACCTGATCATCATGGGTAGGCCAGAGTCACAAAGGTGATCTCCTCAGGTAAGCCTACCCTCCTACCAAAATTTGTGAATATCGCACATCGACCCGAAGAAGCGTTTCATAGATCGGGTCTGGAATCGCAAATTCTCATATTGCGACATTGATGCTTCATCCTGGGACATCTCAAGAATAGAAGAAACATTGGCTTCCTCAGGTGGATAAAGCATATTTTTAGTATCAAAGTCATGGAGGAGATCATTTAAAGAATCAAAATCATCATGAATAAGAACTTCCTCCTCAACAATTGTGTCTATCACGTCAGTATGATAGCAATCTTCCTCCTCGTCTGGTGGTTGCTTCGCAACATGAAAAATGTTGACCCCCATAGTCATATTCCCAAAAGATAATTTCATAAGACCATTCCTACAGTTAATGAGAGCTTTAGCCGTTGCAAGGAAAGGTCTACCGAGAATGATGGGAATTTTTGACTCAGTATTAACCTCAGATTGAGTGTCCGAAATCAAAAAGTTAGCGGGGTAATAGAATTTTCCAACTTTAATCAAGACATCTTCAACTATTCCTCGTGGCTTTTTGATTGAGCTGTCAGCCAATTGCAGCACCACAGATGTGGGCTTGATTTCTCCTATACCTAGTTGCAAGTAAATTGAATAAGGCATAAGATTAACACTTGCGCCTAAGTCTAGGAGGGCTTGACCAAATCCTTGTGTCCCAACTTGGCAAGCGATTGTAGGTGTAATATCCCGAAAAATAAATAATATTTAAATAGACATATTTTATTAAATATGTAATTATTTTGGTAACGAAGTAAGATTATGATCTTGCTTAGGGTAATTATTGAGAATTTACTCAATGAAATAAATAGCGTAATTTAATAATTACGGAGATTACATTGGGATATGTGAGTACCGAGGATATCAATTTCAAAATAAAATATTTTTTTGGGCCCGACAATTGTGGAAATTTACCGATGTGGTCAGAAATGTCACGACGTTAATGGAAGAATTATTTTGAGAATATTCCGGACTAGGTTAGAAATTTTAGAATGTCAGTTTAATGGAATTAGCAAAATTACAAAAATGCCCTAGATTATTTTAAAGTTTATTTTTTTTCATTGGGGGTAAATTAGTCTTTTTGCTTTTAGGTTTTAGTGTCCCTTTTATTTTTGGGCTGGTAAGAAAAGAAAAAAAAAATTAAATGAAATGAAATGAAATGCATGAAACCTTATTTAAAGGGAATAACTTCCAAGGCAAGAAACTAAGTTTCTTCTTCTTCTCCCCTTCGTGTGAACCAAGACCAGCCAGCAAGAGGATTGAAAGTTCACCATTTCACTTGAATTGAAGCAGCTTGTAGAACCTAAGTCCAACCTAGAAGCAATCAAGGTAAGTTCTCAACAATTTTTGGATTGAAAATCCTAATTTTGAGTTAGTTTTGAAGTAGGGTTTTACTTCTTTGTTGCTGTAGGACTTAAACTAGGTTTGGGGTGTGTCTAGGGTAGGTTTTTGAGCATGTTGGGAATAGTTTAAAGTGGTCTCCATGGCTGCTTGAATTGGTTTTGGTTTGTTGAAACCAAAGTTGAGTTTTCTTCACTTTGAAGTGTGATTTTGAGCAAATTGATATATTACAATGAATTGGTTGTTGGGTTATGTCATGTTTACTATATTATACTGTTTTGGAAGGTTTAAGCAGGTTTGATTGGTTTTTGGGGTGAAAAACCAGAAAATTTCATGGCTGCCAGGAAAAAAAGGTAGGCCGTTTTTCTGACACCCAGAAATTTTTTTCTGACACCCAGAAAAACGGCCGACCGTTTTTCACAGTAAGGGGAAATTTTGGGTTTTTCTCCTCAAGTCCGATCTGATTCGGGGTGTCTTTCGGAGTGAAATTCAGGGTGTTTTAGAGATGGTTAAGCTAGTTTGATCCAGGGGAAAGTAGGGTGTGTTCGATTGTGAGAATTGGAGTCGATTATTAGAAATTTGATTAAGGTTTTTATTGAGTTTTGGTTTTTGTGACATAGGACCGGGATTGCCTAGCTTATTTTTCACTCAAATCGGCCCGTACGCTTGAGTTCTAAACTAAGGTAAGAAAAGTATTAAATACTGTACAAGGTTAATATTATGATTGTTACAATATCAATTAAGATTGAAATCTTGGTATATGTTGTTGTGATTTAATCTTAATCGAGGTTAACGTTATGTATTGGTTGTGACTCGATTATGATCGAGGGAAATAATAGGAAACGATTATCATCGTTGAGACTCGATTATAATCGAGGGTAATGATATGAACCGATTATTATCGTTGTCACTCGATTATGATCGAGTAAAAGATACGGTCATTACCGTTATGAGTAATTACTCCTGAAACCGCGAATAGGTTTCTTACTGATCGTTTGCTGTATCAGGCAACGATAGTGACATAAGTAGCTCGTGGTTAACGAGTGGTAATGGTACTTTATAAAGTACCAGTATTGTGTGATTACGAAGTCGTGAAACGACTTAAGCATGTTATTATGTGATGATTTGTAACTGGATATATCTTTGTTATAATGTGAATGAATGGATTTTTATATTGCTTAAGAAATTAGTTTCTTTTCTTGCAGAATCTTAGTGACTCACGAAATGTAAGAATTCGTGCTTATAGAGATGTAAGATTAGAGTGCTTTATGAAGCACTGAGATTATGGAATTATGGTAATGCGTGAATTAGAGTGCTTTATGAAGCACTGAGATGATGGAATTATCGTAATGCGTGAATTAGAGTGCTTTATGAAGCACTGAGATTATGGAGTTATGGTAATGTGTGAATTAGAGTATTTTATGAAGCACTGAAGGTGAGTATTTATAATGATAAATGTTTAGGAGGTTGTATGAAACACAGAGATTGTTGATTATAAATAACTATGAATATACTTGATTACGTAATAAGTGTGCTCTCATAGACATTAAGTTATTTATGTGCCTTGAGTATGTATGACCTATTGGTATATATATTACATTGTAATGAAATTTGCTGGCACTTTCTATGATTTTATATAGTTGCTTTTCTTGCTGAGTCATTGTGACTCACAGGTGCTTCGTGGTGCAGGTAAGGAAGTTAGAAGCTGTGTTCGGCCATGAGTTAGAGGTCTCCCAGCAATGTACATATCAGCCGTGGGGTCTTGGCTTCTGGGAAGCAGGATCAAATTCCTTTCTATGTTTGGAAATGTAATCTATTGTAAAAAAGATTTTTTTTTTATATATATATATATAAACAGGGGATCCCTAATAGTTTTTAAAATGGAAGTCTTTATTTTGAATTTAATTAAAGATTTAAATTAAACCACACTTTTCTAAAATTTATAGATTAGTGATAATAAGTTTATAAAAGCACACACGTGGCGTCCCTGAGGGTCAGGGCGTTACAGTAGGACAACCTGGATCTTTATATTTGATTGGTATCTTTTGTTTGATCACCGCACTTACTTATCCTGTCAAGAATGTAGTTTTCTTGACATGGTGCTTCCTTTTCATGGTGCATAAATCCATGATGACCTTGGCATATGCTGGTACTTGTTTGATCACGTGCAAGAGAGGCAAGTTGATCTTCACTTGTTTTAAATATTCTAAGATTTCACCTTGATTTTCTAGTACCTTTATAGTAGATTTCAAAGCCTGAGGGAAGGGCACCTTCACTGGAAGGTTCTGTGGTACATCAACATCTGGAGTGGGCATTGGTACACTAGTGGTCTTAGGTAATAGTGATATTGTACTTTTACCATTTCGAGTAGTAATGGCATTAACCCCCTTTAGATTAGACTCTGAAGAAGTAGAGGTTTGTGCCATATGTTGCCGTTTGGGAGTGATTAGAGGCTGAGCGGGAAGCTTACCACGCTCTTGAATGGCTAAAGAATCATTTAACTTTGTTAATTGAATCTTTATGCCATTCAATTCCTCTATCACCTGAGTAAAATAAGTCCTGAACTCTAGTTGAGAGTCTGCGAGAATTTTCATGGAGTTCTCAAGAGAATTATTTTGTTGATCATGCCTCCATTGGCTCCCAGATGCTTGATTTTGACTTGTATCCTTCCAATTGAAATTGGGATGGTTACGCCAACCAGGATTGTATGTGTTAGAGTAGGCATTATAAGGCTTCTTGTAATCCCCTAAGGCATTACATTGTTCCTCATCTCCTCCCCTCAACATACTAAGAGTATGGCACTCTTGTGGTTGATGATCTGTCCCTCCACAAATGAAGCATGGTTCTTTCTTTTCTGCTTTTGCAGCCATCTGGATTGCTTTACCTTCTTGAGTTTTGAAAGCCTCAAATTGTTTTTTCAAAGCTTCGAGTTGAGCTTTCACACTATCCTCCTCCTTCAATTGGTAGACTCCGGCTGTTCGTGGCTTGTCCGTAGGACTTGGCACACTCCATGTGTAGGATTTTTTAGAGATTTCTTCAAGATATTCCAAAGCTTCTTCGGGATCTTTCTGAAGGAAGTCACCATTGCACATCATTTGGACGAATTGTCTTTTGTCAACTGTGAGACCATCGTAGAAATAGCTGACAAGACGCCAACTTTCGTATCCATGATGTGGGCACTGGCCCATCAAATCTTTAAACCTCTCCTAGACCTGATGAAACGTTTCGTGGTCCTTTTGGATGAAGGTAGAGATTCGCCTCTTAAGGCTGCTGGTCTTATGGGGTAGAAAAAATTTAGAGATAAATACTTTTGTCATTTCATCCCATGTCCCAATAGACCTTGGCCTTAAGGAATACAACCAGCTTTTGGCTTTGTCCTTGAGTGAGAAAGGAAAGAACTTCAATCTCACCAAGTTAATGATGTCAGCTCGGTTGTTAAATGTGGCCACCACTTCTTCGAATGCCTGAATATGCACATATGGACTCTCGGTTTCCATACCATGAAAGGTTGGTAAAAGTTGAATCATGCTAGGTTTGAAATCAAAGTTTGGCATATTCATGGGATACATTATGCATGAAGGCGTGGCCGTACGCGTAGGATGTAGATAATCCTGTAGCGTTCTTGGTTGGACTTCCTGTTGTTGAGCCATCATTGGCAGTGCAGGAAGTATGGGTGATGGTGGTGAATGAGAACGAGTGGAAGAAGACAATTTAGGAGAGTTTTCTAAAGTTTCAACTTGTTGTTTTACAAATCTCCGTAATTTGTCTCTATATCGTGACATTCACTTTTTTTTTTTTTTTGTATTTTCACTTGTTAAATAATGTAAATTACAACTATGTAATAATGCAAGGGTATTCACACAAGATATTCCCAGGTCGATTGGGAAGGTTGCCAAGGTACCGCTTCGTCCCACACTTTTACTAGAGCTCCCCGGGGTTGCTAGAAAGTGTAGAGGGTACTCTACCACAAATCTTTCAAGCCAATCTTTCTTAAACAGAATAATCTTAGTTTGTACCATTTTTACCATTACACAATTGGGTTTACACTAAAAAGTTTATGAAAATATTTTATGCACAACTTTTTTTTTTTAGCCTAAAGGATAAAAGTCTACAACTAACCTAAAAAAAAGGCTAATACTAAAATAAAAAAAAAAGTATACAAAATAAAATAATGTAAAAAAAAAAAAGCTAACACCCTAATATAATAACAAAATAATAAATACAACTAACAAATAAACTAAAAAGAATAAATAGACTGCTTGCTTCTTGTTTTTTAGGCTAATTAGTAATTTTTCCCCCTGAACTTTGACATGTACTAAATCGTGCCCCCTGAACTTTTTTGGTCGTTAGAAATTCCCCCTGAACTATTGAGATTGTTAAATTTAAGGACTTTTGTCTAATTTCATTCAATTTTACTGTTCAGTGATTGTTTATGTAATAAACCATGCTCCCCAGACTTTGATATCTACCAAATCATGCCCTCAAACTTTGATATGTACTAAATCATGCCCCTTGAACTTTCATCCCTGTTAGAATTTTTTTTACTAAAATTAGACAAAAGTCCTTAAATTTAACAATTTCAATAGTTCGGGGGGAATTTTTAACGGCCAAAAAAGTTCAGGGGCACGATTTAGTACATGTCCAAGTTCGGGGGAAAAAATTACTAATTAGCCTTTTTTTTTAATAAAAGAGTAAAGAAGAGAAAATAATAATAATAATAATACTAATAATATATAGTAATTTTTTTTTAAATCTATATATATAACTAAAAACTAAATTATACTATATTAACTATTTTTTTTTGATATAAACAAATAAAAAGAGACAAAAAAATAAAAAAAAACCTACTATACTAACCTCTTGTAGCGCAGAAACTTCTCCGCCAACGGCGCTAAAAATTGATGTCGCCCAATTAGTTACAATGCGATTGCGGCAGTAAACAGGCTATATGTCGTATCCACATGGAGGAAAAATACACTCAAAAGGACAGTTAGTAATTTTACGAGAATAAAATAAGAACCTCGAATGTGATGAGAATATTGAGAAAATAATTTTCGAAAATTAAACAAGTAATTAAAATGAGAAGTGATCAAAAAATGATTTTGGAAGACACAAGCTTCATACATGCAATTATATTTTCCTAATAGAATTGATTCTTTAAACTCAACTATAATTCTACATCATTAATTATAGTTGGAAAATGTGTATAATTAAGCTCACAAGAAAAATATGTTCTCTAATTAAATTATACTACTTCTAAAAATACTATCATATTATATAATTTAAATCGACAAAATACCACCGACAGAATGTAGTAAAAATCATATAATATAATAAACACTCTAATAATTAATAGCTTAACTTACGTAAGAAAAGCATACTGAACTTATATAAAATGTACTATTAAATTTAAAGTGCAATTTAAAAGAAGAAAAATTTAATATAACAAATATGAAAATGAAGAACAAAGAGAATCAATATATTAGAAAAATAAAAATTGCATGAACTCACACTTGAGTCTTGTCAAAGAAATTAGCCTAAAAAAGACATTGTATTTACACCAAAATTAATAAAGTAAAATAAAGAAGAATGAAAGAAAAAGATAAAATTTTGGTATAATAACTCTAGCTAAAATCTGATGCTTTTTACATTGGATTTGGAACTTATTTATAGTGCAAATTCGTTCCTCAAATATGGTATTTTTGTGTGCTCTTTAGTGGGATAAATGGCACAAAAAGCTGAGAAAAATGGGGGACAAAATATCCCTTTTGCGTCAGGCGGAGTGGGGGGGACAATGGGTTTGACGTGGTACTTGCTGTAGAAGAAGTACACTCACCCATGTGTGGAGCCAGTAATACTAACATATATATATGTTTGGACTTTGGATAGTTGGGCCACGTGAAGCATGTTATGGGCCTTAGGCCATGTTGGTGATATTGATGATTAAAAGATGATGAGATTGCATTGTCTTTATGGGCCTTTTGAAATTGGGTTTTTGTATTTTCTTTTTATCACTTTTCCTGAAAAATAACATAAAATTAAAGTAAATTAAATATTTTCAATAAAAATAAATTTACCATTAAAATTATGAAATATTTTATTTATATTAATTTTATATGCATAATTAAAGGCTTAAATGTACAAATTTGAGCCTTAATTAGGAACCTTTACGCAAGTGGTAGAGCATTCGTTCGACTCGCGATGTAGCATCCGTGCGAGCCATGGTAACATCCGTGTGACGCAACGAAGCAACGGATGAGTGAGATAAGGGCTCGCATGAGAGCCCATGAGAGGCTTGCATGGATGCGAGTAAGTACACGCATGTGGGTGCACGGTTGTAGGGGTGCGAGACAAGGGCTTGTACGTGTGCCCATGGGGGCTCACACGTGAGCCATGATGGTGTAAGGAGTGCATTTGTGTGCGAGTGGGGGCTCGCATGCAAGCCGTGTGCGTGTGCGTGTTGTGTGCATGTGTTGGGTGTTAGGTGTTAGGGCTCTCATGCGAGACGTGTGTGTGCATTGTGTTGTGTGTGTTTGGGTGTTAGGTGTTGGGGCCTCGCATGCGAGCCCATGGGGGGCCTCACATGCGAGCCGTTGTGTGTGTTGCATGAATGTGCTTCAGGGGTTGTGAGTGTAAGGGTAGAGGTGAATGCATATCGACAAGAATGATATTGGGTGAGGAATCAAAGGACAAGGCGTGTAAGGGAAGAGCGTACAACCACACTTTCTGAAGACTGAGAGCAAGGAGGTACAAGTAGTGGCGACAACGGACTTGCAAGGCCTAAGGACCCAACCAAGGGTACGTTGCAACCACTCTCCTACAACATGTACTCAAGGACCATCCCGCATGCAATCAGGGAACACGCTTGTGTACCCAAGGACCAGACATTGCAACCACCCTCTTGTTACCTACAACTAGGGACCACCTGATACCAAACAAGTGTACGCGGTGCCAGTCTGCCTCTAACACCTGTAGCATGCAGCGGGAAAGGAATATTTTGTCTCCATGAGACCACTTTGTACACCAGGCCATTAGAGCCTATAAATTCCCTCCATCTCAGATGTGAGGGAGGTTGGAAGATCATACTTGTAAAATTATATTGAGAGCAATAGAAATTTCTCCATTATTCTCTCCATTTCAAAAGAGCGATTTGAGTTCATATTTCATCTTCCTCTTCATCTCATTTCTGAACCTAAAGCTCAAGTTGGTTTTTCGGTCACCATTTGGTAGACGAGTTCTCACCTTCAACAGTTTGGGGCCGTTTGTGGGAACGACAAGCTTAAGCCAAGTCGTTTCTTTACACACCATCGACACAAAATGCCTAGACGCTCTCACCGCCTATAGGACGTGGAGATTTGCCTTGACGACAACCAGTTGGTCGCTTCGAGGCAAGACCTCCCTCCGCCCATCATCAGAGAAGAAGGCACTAATGGTCACGACTCTCAAGTAAGAGAAGAAAATGAGAACGTTGTCCAGCCTCAAGTAGGAGGAGAGGGCGTGAGCAGGTGGGAACCTCAAGCAAGATAAGGAGACTGTCACCGCGAAAAGATTCTAGTGGATGAATAGCGCAACAGAGTTACTGCTTCCATCACGACCAAAGGTGAAGGTGTGAGGCGAAGGAAGGATCTCCCGTCATCACCTAGGCACCCTCCACCACCAACACCGTGAGATCCAAGTACCTCGCAACATTGCCCCAGAAAGGAGAAGCGAGCTAACTCTATGGGCCCAAAATCCCAAAATTACCACTATGAAGACGAAATAAAAATTCTTCTCGGAAAGAGCCAAAGGCTAGATACTATAGTGGCCGACATGTAAAAAGTACTGAGCACCATTCTCAAAGGAAAAACTCAAACCCTGCACTTTCTGTACAAAGACCACTGGCAAAAGTGGGCGATCTCAACCGCACACGGAGACATGAAGAGCTCCATGTCATCGACGGATGGCACCCAGAGGGTGAGAGCAAAAAAGGCCTATCGCGAAAGAAGAACCTAAGAGGTCGCTCAGAGAAACATGAATCTATCCGCTGGGGTAAGACCATAATAGGGGAAACATCATGTAGTTTTATGAAGGGACTTCAGCCAAAGAATCTTGTGCAAGGGAACACTGCACTTGCACCTCCCTCTCAAGAGAAAAGAAAGCAGAAGGTGTCTCCCCTCAACCATGATGGAGAGTCGCACAATGATGGGATGAGAGGAGTACTACTCAAAGCTCCAAGTGAACTACTGGGAAAATCCAAGTTTCATTCACCAACCCCCAAGAAAGGATGAATAAAAGAATGAAAGAGCTAGAAGAAGAGATGCAAGGTCTACGTCGAAGGATGGCTACAACATCAAAGGAAGATTCGTAGGATGATGAATTTGACAAGGAATCCCCTTTCTCAAGAGAAATTCAAATGGAACCACTTCCACCCAATTTCAAGGAGCCTCGCATGACGCCATATGATGGTACGATTGACCCAAAATACCATCTAGGAGCTTTTAATGAGCTAATGAAGATGAAAAAGGTATCCAGCAAGGCAAGGTGCCAGTGCTTTGTGGTTACACTTAAAGGTGTCGTATATAAGTGGTTCAAGAGGTTTGGACCTGGAGCATTACATCCTGGAAATAATTTTCAGAGGAATTCCTTCAACAACATCAAGCGACAAGTGATTACATTATGCCTATAACGAGTATCACCAATGTAAATCAAGGGGAGAATGAAGGCTTAAGGGGGTATATTCAACGCTTTAATGCCAAAGTCACCAAGGTAGGAAGAATATCCAACGATGAACATAAGTTCTCCATGTCTGCTGGAATACACCCTAGGAGTAGATTATGGAGGAATATGTTTAAAAGGAAATTGGTTGACATTAAAGACTTCTACGAGAGAGCGAAAAGATATATCATTATTGAGGAAGAAAATGGAGTCTTGGAAACAGACACAAGAAAATGTACTTCGGGAAGCTCGTCAGACCCCTGTAGGATCTACTAGACAATAACTCCAATGCTCGTACATCCAAGTAAAGCCTCTGCTATATAGCCCATAAAAATAAATATCCAAGATATCCCTCTAAGTAAAGTTCCCTTATGCAAGAAAAAGTTCATAACAATAGCAAGTTCACTTTTCGTGTGCTACAATAAATCAAAGAAGGCACTCAGGTGGGCCTCCGAGTTAAAGTGGATGACGTTGGACACTTAGGGGGCACACAAAAGAAAACAAAAGAGAAAGGGGGATATTTTTCAAATCGATAAGGACTAGCTACCCTTGGTAGACAAGAGAAATGTTCCTACTTATCCCAACAAAAGTTAGCCACAAGAGGTCTTGAAAGACACTCATGGCATAACGTTGAAATGAGAGGGACGCCTCTCAAGAGTAAGCAAACGTTTTTCAATCAAGAGGGTAGCGCAGTCAAGTACTATAAGCTCCCTCCCATCTGAGTAAAAGGATGAAGAAATAATAAGAGGTTGAGACTGCTCAAAGAGCCATACTCCCATCAAATGGATGCCCGCTTACCACAGTAGAAAAATGGCTTGGCCAAAGAGTGACTCCCATAGTCGCTCGGCCTACGCCAGTTACAAAAATTGCTTGGCCAAAGAGTGACCTCTAAAGTCATTTTGCTAATGCCGGTTACAAAAATGGCTTGGCTAGAGAGGGACCCCAGAGTCACTTGGCCAATGCCAGTTATGAAAATTGCTTGGCCAGAGAGGGATTCTAGAGTTGCTCGGCCAAAGCAAGTTACAAAAATAGCTTGGCCAAAGAGTGAACCTAGAGTCTCTTGGCCAACGCCAATTACAAAAATGGCTTGGCCAAAGAGTGACCCCAGATTCGCTTAGCCAACGCCAGTTACAAAAGTTGTTGGGCCAAAGAATGACCCTCAGAGTCATTCAGCCAATGTCAGTAAAATTGTTGCTCGACCGCATGAGGAATGAGATCGCTCGGTAAAAAAAGGGGGGGGGGGAAAGAGAGAAAAAAGGGCCAACCAAGGTAAGGAAAATCCATTACACTAACATATTGATGCAAAGTAAGGTTCAAGCAAGGGAAGCCCCAATACAAAGGGGGCACTGCCTCGAAGAAAACTAAGAGGGTCTCACACTACGTCAAGGTAGATTCTCCAACTCACTTAGCTGACAAGTACACTTAAAAGAATTCTTGTAGACTGGGGGCAAGTGTTAACCCCAAAAATTGACAAAGTTGATTTTCGAGATTAGTCAACAATTAGTCCCAACGGTTAAAAGACATTGGCTGTAAGAGTCAGTTAAGGAATGAATGAATCAATGTATATGGCCTAAGGCTCATTAATATCAGGATATATTTGTGCAACTCAGAGGAAAATCCCGTAACAACGCATGAGTAGAGTTAGTAAGACCAACTTACTAAGTTATAATTGTTTAAGGATTTTCATAGTGATTAGTTAAGAATTAGATCTTTTCATAAACATAAGATTCATAGGTCTCTTTCTCATCTTTCCAAACGCATCTTGAGTCATCCAATTCTGATATATATTGCGAGAGTTATGGCCAAAATACTAAGACTCCTAAATTGTGACAACTTGGCATGCGAGCCCATGGCTATTGTGCAAGCCCATGGGCTGTTGTGCAAGCCCATGTTGTGCGAGCTGTTGTGTGAGACCATGAGATGTTGGGTGAGCCGGGGGCATTTGTGTGAGTCGCGGAGCATTTATGTGAGTCGCGGAGCATTTGTGTAAGTCGTGGAGGATTTATGCAAGTGGTAGAGCATCCGTATGGCCCGTCATGGAGCATCCATGCGAGCCATGGTAACATTCATGCGATGCAATGAAGCAATGTGGCAGTGAGCCAAGGTATCGCATACACACATGAGGGTGCACAATTGTAGGGGTGTGAGATGGGGACTCGCATGCGAGCTGTGATGGTGTAAGGAGTGCATGTGTGTGCGAGTGGGGGGCTCACATGCAAGCCGTGTGTGTGTGCATTATGTTGTGTGCGTGTATTGGGTGTTAGGTGTTGGGGGCTCACAAGCGAGCTGTGTGTGTGTGTGTGTGTGCATTGTGTTGTGTGTGTGTTGGGTGTTAGGTGTTGGGGGCTCACATGCGAGCCCATGGGGAGCCTTGCATGCGAATCGTTGTGTGTGTTGCGTGAATGTGCTTCAGGGGTCGTGAGTGTAAGGTGAGAGGTGAATGCATATCAACAAGAATGACATTGGCGAAGTAAAAGAAATTTGAGATAAGAAAAATAGTTACCCTAAAGATATCAATAAAACATCTTTGGAAAATAACATGCATAGGTTTTGAGCTAACCAACTTCTGCAATGGGATGTTCTCAGCCTTGGAACCAATCAAGGCATCACCATTGGCAAGAAGCCAAGAGTCCTGCGGACGCAGTTGCTCCACTAGGTCTGAACTCAGATTTAGAACACCATTCTCAGTCTCATTTGGAGGAATATCAATGGGAGATCCCTCATCAGCTTCATCAACTTTGACTTTTCCTTGATAGTGTCTTGGGCAGGGAGATCAACTTCAACAAGTCTACTCCTCTTCCTGAGCTTCTTCTTCGTAGGAGCAGAAGAAGCAGCATGGATACCTTGAACAACCTCCCTGACTAGAGGTTCTGTCACTTTTGGCGTTGGTATCTTCCTCTTTGAACAGGATGCCATAGCAGCAAAGAAACTCATGTTGTTTGCAAAGAAGAAAGATAAGTGGTTAGTACAATAAAAGAAATGCAAGAGAACAAGGTACAACTACAAAGCATGGTGCATTAACAACCTACTGATTCCCTGTCATTTTTTAGAACAGTTTGAGTAGAAGTAACTTCTTCATCATCCCGCTTTATAAACACAGATATTCTCCCTGAATATTCTTAGTCCTTTCAAACTAAGCTCTCATCTTCTGACAATATCTTAGACATGATGGCAGTTGCACTCTGACCATCCTCTTCTTATTTGACGACATCGTCAAAGAATCAAAAGAGAAGCAAGTATCAACATAAACTTACTGACGAGACATTATCGTGTCAAATTTGCAGAGGTTCTCAGTAGTGAACAAAGTCCTCCTATCTCTTTCTCATGCATCAATTTTAATGGGCATGACATCTGCTCTCATTTTCATGTCAATCAACAGAGCAGGTCTTTTGAAAGGGCCAACCTTTTGGAATGTAATATGTCTTTATGGAAGGACTGGGGCATAGAAGTATTCCTGATGGTAAAGGTCGTAATTAATTTTGGTTATATTTTCTATACATGGACTGCATTGGTGGAAGTGATAGAATCCCTCCTCTTTTCTAGTTGGACTGCTTTTCAAGTCACAAAGGAAGTTAATTTCATGGGGAGTTGGGATAGGCCGATTTCTCAAGCGGTAGAAGATGAAGAAGGTAGACAGGATTCTATAACCATTTGGATTTATTTGGTAGGGAAAAACTCTAAAGAAATCTACTTTTGATATAAACCATGGGTGTAGAGGCAAGTAAGCACCTGCGTTCATATGAAACCTCGACCAAGCACTATAATAGGGATTTTAGGAGCCACTGGGACATCTGGATCGTGGCTTTCAGACAACAATTTCTGGAAGGAGATAGTCATTCTGATTAATTGTACTTGGTGTTTAGTGATGGTACTAAATACAAGAGGTCTCAACTTAAAAGCCTGATCTCTTGAGTCATCACTCTCAATGGTAGCTTCGAGAAGTTAAGTTGCCATTGCTTCCCACCACGCGCCTTGTCTAAGTTCTTAGACTTGGGCACAGTCATCTTAGCTCTTATAAACTAAGCCACATGGGGATCATATTCATTAGGAATCCTTCTGCTTCTCTTCATCCGAGGCATAGTGACTTCAAAATTCAGTTGCTTAAGACTCAAGAAAATTATTTTGGCTTTGGGAAGGGAAACTCAAGGTGATTTCAGAAGAAAAACATTCTCAACTCAAAATTTCTTACACGGATAGTATTTTGGACTTTTGAAGGTCTCAAATAAGAAATTCAAGAATTGTTTGGGAGTTCTAGAATCCTTGAAGCAAGCTCAACAAAGACGGAAGAAGGAGAGAATTTTCAAAAAAAAAAAAGCCAAAAAAAAAAAAATTCTACCTTGATAGATGAAAAGCACTTGAAGAACTGATGAAAATAAAATCCAAAAGCTCTCAGAAAGGCTTGGACGTGCGAAGTAATGTGGGAAATGAGAAAAATTCGATTGAAAGCTTTCTTATTTATAGGTGAGCTTAATATCTTAATCCTAATACAATTGGGAGTGTTTTAAATTTAAAGCTTAAAAGAAAACATAAATGATAAGAAAAAGATGAAAATCTTTTCTCTTCTCCTTTTGGCTTAGTAATTTCAAAATTCCTATGAGAATAGGAATATGGATTCTAAATTTAAAAGGTAACAACAATTCCTAATGCTATTAAGATTTAAGGTAAATCTAGGATGTCATGTTCAGCAAGGAATATAATTTCAATTCAATTAATCCTACTGCCATAAAAAATACATGAAAATTTTGAGTTTTCAAAGAAAAAGATAAAAGATAAGTGAAAAATAATAAGTTTTTCCTCTTTTTCTTTGCTTAACAATTTTTGAAAATTCCTAAACATAAGAGAAAGTGAATTAAAAGTCCTAATTTTGTTAGGAATGCTTGAAGAATAGAAACAATTATCTAAGATTGTCAAAAATGATGCCCATTTGGTAGTTTCAAGAGAAACAAGATCGGTTCACGTCATCAAGTCAACTCCACACAAGTGTAAAGTTAACTTAGGGGGGAAATGTTAACCTAGAAGTTTTCCCTGGTGACGTGGATATCAATGTTTGACATGTGGCAAGAAAGATGGTATCTCAAAGTTGAGTAGTCCCGAGCCACAACAGTTAACCCAAAAGGGGTCCCTAGCCTTGTGCCCAGGTTGACTATGGGAGCTCTGAAATAGAAGTTTGGATTCAGATAAGTCATTTTCAACTTACTATCTTTCAGTATTTTGTACCATAAACATATGGAGCAATCAAGTCCAGGCCTCGAGAGCTGAAAATACATGAACTAGCACCTCAGAAGTCAACTTGAGCACTTAGGGTTTCACCCAGCACCCAAGTTGACATCCTTAACTAGAGCTTCAATTTCCAGTATCGTCTTAGTGAAAATGGGTCAAACTTTTCATTGAAATATGAACTAGACATAACATGAACATATTTGAGGCATCAGAATCAGATTCAGAGAACTTTTATTTTTGAGCACCAAGACACCCGGTGCCCAACACCAGTGCCCAAGTTGACAATCTATCAATCTAGGCCACTTCCAAGCATCAAAAATTTGACTCGTGCATCTTCTTCATCTTCATCAAAAAGAGGGAAATAGGTACTTTCACGGAAGAAACAACACATCCTGGGTGCCAGTACAAGGGCCTAACACCCAAGTTGACATTCTGTCAACCTGGGCCAATTCTGAGGATTTTTTTCGAGAATTCTTCTTGAAATATTCTCTGTTTTTAACAAAGATTAAGATTCAACTATTTCCATGGACCAAACAGAACTTTTATGTGGCCTAAAACTGGACCGAGCACCCAAGTTGAAACTTGGAGCTGGGCCTAGTGCCCAGGTTGACATATTGTCAACCTAGGCCATTTCTAATCAGTTTATTGAAAAGTGTTTTGGGAATTTTTTTCGTCATAAAAAATAACGAAGATACAAGTAAACTCGAGGAGAAAACCACAATCACAAGGGCATGAAAAATGAGCCCAACACCCAAGTGACCTGGTGTTGGGCCCAACGCCCAGGTTGACAATTAGCTTAGTGCACTGGTTTTGATCATTCAAATGCCAATTCTACTTCAAGAATTCTCTCCGAAATAGTAAAAAATTGGGTAGGAGATTGTTGGAAATTATTTTACCAGGATCTTAGATCTACTCACAAGTATGTTGTTTAACACCCTATATATGAACTTTCTAAAACGATAAAATAAACACATATAAAGTTTAGTAAACCTTACATTGGGTGCAGCGGAATAATATGACTCCTTCCGTTCAGATATCTAGCCCTTGATTCCTTTCTGTAGCAGAGCATTATCAATATCTGAACCTGGATCTCTTTCTCTCCTTCTTTAGTGCTGAAACTCCTTCTTGTTGAATGTCTTTCTTCACGATCTTCCTCACTGTGATTGAGGTATCACTTGCTATGTGTGGGCACTACTCTAATCACTAAGTGTGTCGAAATCTTAAGGAAGCAGAGAGAGAGGTAGTGGCGGCTAGGTATAGAGAGAGAGAGAGGCTCTTTCTGAAATGAAAAGTGTGAAAATTAAGTGTAAATTTCCTGAAGGCTTCACTACCTATTTATAGCATTCCACTAGGGTTAGGTTTGAATTATTTGGCATTAAAATAATGACAATATCAGAAGATAATTCCTATAAAAGTGGCAGGCCATATCTGTATGGATTTGGGCTTCACTTTTTGCAATTTTGCAGTTTTATCACTTTTGCATCTGATTTTCTCAAAAACGCCAATTTTCAAATTCAACCATTTAAATGCCAATTCTAACTATTTAATAACAATAAATATTTATTAAATAATATTATCATTTATCATATTTATTAATTGAACCATACAAAGTATCATAATTAACAAATATGCCCCTAAAACTCTTTCTTTACAATTTTGCCCTTACTTAGTGAAAAATTCAGAAATAGACATAGTCTAAATTGAGAATTATAATTGATAATTAAAACCAATTACATGAGTCTTACAAGAAATATTATCTCAACTAGTGGGGGGACTATGGGTCTATATAACCGAGCTTCCAATAAGCAGATCAAGAGTTTATTACTTAAATTCACTAACTTATTAATTCTTCGTTGAATCCACGCATAGAACTTAGAATTGCACTCTTAGTATATAGAATGCTCTACATGTTCCACCATATAGACACATCATTAGTGATCGATTGTTATAATCCTAATTTGATCAATGATCCTCTATATGAATGATCTACACTGTAAAGGGATTAGATTACCGTTACACCCTACTATGTATTTAATCCTTAAAACACTTAATCCCGTATAAATGATATTTCAGCTTATGTGAAATAAGTACTCCACCATTTATTTTCGTTTGGTCAAGCTCGAAGGAGATCATCCTTTACTTACTAATCGCCAGATAGAAGCTATAGATTGCATGTTTATGTTAGCGCTCCCACTCAATTGCACTACCGTGTTCCCAAAATGCACGTATCACCCTGACCCGAAAGTAGGCTTAACTAACAAATCAAAGAACACGAATAGCCTCTTGAGATTGTGCCAAATCATAACAGGATTAAGATCATTTGATCTAGGATCAACTAGGCGATATTGACTTGAATAGATATTACGGTAAGTTTAATAAATCTAAGTCAAAGTTCTATATCGGTCCCTTCCGATGCATACCCCATGCATCCAACCTGAGCTTTACTTTAACCAATGCTCTGGAAAGAACATAGCATTTCTCCAAATGCAAGTAAACTCTGTTGTAGATTATCATATCAGTAAAACCCTGTGTCTAATAAATTTAGGAAACTTTATTCACATAGTCAAGTTTACTTTCCAATGTGTTAACAGCACAATAAACAGGATCAAGTATGTGAAAAGGGTTTCAGATGAATTCATACATTATGTACATATAATCATGAAATAAATCATGTGAACCATGCAACATTAAATGTTATTTCTGATCTATATTAATAAGTAAATCTGATTATATTGAAATGAGTTTTATTTATGGCATAAAACCCAACAAACTCCCACTTGCACTAATATAAAACAAAAAGTGCATTTCAAATAATATCAACACCTTGATATACAAATCAAGTGCAGTAGTAGTAAACTCCTCGTAATAGGATCTGAAAGGTTGAATTAAACACAACCTTCTCTCCACCATTACTCTTCCTTAATCACAAAATCATTGATAATGTGAAATTCCTCTCTATATGTCTACTCTCTTGGGATACTGGATTCTATACCTTTGGCAACTACTTTTGGTTAATCAGGAAATTAACACTAGTAGTTTAGGCAATTTGGAATGGTGACAAAGATATATAGAACTTTCCTTAGACTGAATAAGTACCTTTCCTGCAACTTTAACATTCAGTGCCTCTCTAGTAGACCTAGAGACTTCAGATAGGTTTTTACACTTCTCCAAAATCACAATTCCACCCCCAGAGTAATCACCATCTTATCAGAAAGATTTTCTTACACAAAGGTAGATTTCGAAATCTTATGTGGTGTAGTCTAAGAGTTTTAAATACACCCTTATTGACTAACATATAGTTCCTCTTCTTAATCTTAAGATTTACTTGACTGTCTTCCAATGTTCTTCTCCTGGATTAATCTGATACCTACTCATTACTCCCCCTCAACAGCAGGTGTCTGGTCTAAGGCATACAAAAGCATATCTAAGACCTCTCACTGTTGATTTTAGAAATTCTTTCATGGCTTTATCTTTTCTGGAATAGTTGAGACTTTTCCTTAGATAGATAAAATCTATGCCTAGAAGTCGAGAAGCTCCTATAGATTGCCATTAGAAAGAAAATGCTTCACCATCTTACTAAAGTAAGTGGCTTGCATTAGTGTAAGTAATTACCAGGTATACCACAAGCCATAGGGTTAGATAAACTCAAACCTATAATACTAGGAACAGGAAGTTTGGTTAAGTCCATTGAATAGACTTATTAGCCAAAATTTCCTTTTATGTCCTCGTAATAGAGAACTTTAGGTTACTCCATGTGAATGGATTAAACCATAGTTCTATTGGCTTTTCTTCTTAGTTTCTTATTTTGACAATCCATTACTTGTTTAAACTCACAATGGACTTTAATCACTAGTGTCTCCCAAGTCATAAGAAGGTGAGTTTCTAGAAACTCTCCCACTACGACAAGGTACCGTGAATTATGTCTAAGAAAACGAAATGGTATCGACCTCTTTGGTTGTGACAAGAGAACAGTGGCAGTGGGATCATCATATAGAATAAGATGACAGAACACTTTTGGAATCAAGAAAAAATATCTCCTTTAAATTCTACTTTATTTTCAGACTTAGTCATTATCTTAGAAAAGTAGTATTTGTTTAAACAAACACTTTCTTATCTACTGACTATGGGATGGTCCACCCCTAATCACTTAGAATAGCTAACAAACATGCAAACCATGGTTAACAGTTCTAGCTTTTCTTAAGATTTTGATTAGGTCATCCATGAATCTAGTAATGATTTACATTAAGTATATAACCATTACATCATTTTGAAATTGTATTACCATAGAAGGATTTAAGCAACGACTAGTAACTAATCATCAATATGGAAATCCAAATTTCTGGGGAGGTAAGTTTGGATATAAGTCAAAAATCAAATTAATGATCTTTGAACTGCATACTACTAACTATTTCTCCACCCCTATCAGTTCGCAAGATCTTTAACCACTACCTTAATGGTGTTCCACCATTGCTAGAAATCAGAAATTTTTCAAATATTTCAAATTTCTTTGCATAAGGTATAATCTAGAGTGATCGTTTTAAGAATACAACGAAAAACTCATATCCACCCCTGAATGTACATCCATCTGCGAATGAGATGAACTTACTTTCAGTGGATATAGGCATATTAACTCTTTGTAGAGATTGATCTTGCAAAAACCACTATGAACAAGATACAAAAAGCCATAGATTAAAAAAATGTGGTTGTGTCTTTTTGATGACTTAGATTTAGTTACATTAAAGAGTTCTTAGAATAGTGCAAGTGGATCCTGGTCACAGAATATTAAACTCATATTCCACACAGTTTGAATCCATTGATAGAAGATGGATATTAAAACACTTGTGAAAGTGTAACTGTATTGTATTCTAGAATTAGAAATATAAGAAAATTTCTGTTTGGATTCTAAAATTAAAGTCAAAGACTTAATTTATACCAAATAAAATGAGTAATTCTTTCTTAGACCACCACTACTAATTTAAACTCTAAGTCAGATTTGCCATACAAGTAGGAGATTTCTAAGATTGAGAATTTATATCATTGTGGAATAGAATTTCGGGTTATAATCATATGTCATTTAATTTCTTAAGAGAGAAATAGAATGACATTAAATGATATATAGACCATGTTGGAAATTATTTTACCAAGATCTTAGATCTACTCATAAGTATGTTGACTAACACCCTAAATATGAACTTTCTAAAACGATGAAATAAACACATATAAAGTTTAGTAAACCTTACATCGGGTGCAGCGGAATATAATGACTCCTTCCGTTCAGATATCTAGCCCTTGATTCCTTTCTGTAGCAGAGCATTATCAATATCTGAACCTGGATCTCTTTCTCTGATTCTTTAGTGCTGAAACTCCTTCTTGTTGAAAGTCTTTCTTCACGATCTTCCTCACTATGATTGAGGTATCACTTGCTGTGTGTGGGCACTACTCTAACACTAAGAATTTCGAAATCTTTAGGAAGAAGAGAGAGAGAGAGTGGTCGGCCAAAGATAGGGAGAGACAGAGGCCAAGTTTTCTCTGAATGAAAAAGTAGAAAGTTTTAAGTGTAAATTTCCTGAAGCCTTCACTATCTATTTATAGCATTCCACTAGGGTTAGGTTTGAATTATTTAGCATTAAAATAATGAAAATATAAGTTTTAAAAAAAATTCCAAGTGGCCAGCCATGTAGAGTAATGGGCCTTACTTGGATTTTGCAGTTTTCTCAATTCTGCATCTGATTTTCCCAAAAACGCCAATTTTCTAATTCAACCATTTAAATGCCAATTCTAACTATTTAATAACTATAAATAATTATTAAATAATATTTTCATTTATCATATTTATTAATTGAACCATACAAAGTATCATAATTAACAAATATGCCCCTAAAACTCTTTCTTTACAATTTTGCCCTTACTTAGTGAAAAATTCACAAATAGACATAGTCTAATTTGAGAATTATAATTGATTAATCAAAACCAATTATATGAGTCTTACAAGCAATATTATCTCAACTAGTGGGGGGAACATGGGTCTATATAACTGAGCTTCCAATAAGCAGATCAAGAATTTATTACCTAAATTCACTGACTTATTAATTCTTCGTTGAATCCACGCATAGAACTTAGAATTGCACTCTCAGTATATAGAATGCTCTATATGTTCCACCATACAGACACATCATTAGTTATCCATTGTTATATTCCTAATTTGATCAATGATCCTCTATATGAATTATCTACACTGTAAAGGAATTAGATTACCGTTACACCCTACAATGTATTTAATCCTTAAAACACTTAACCCCGTATAAATGATATTTCAGCTTATGTGAAATGAGATCTCCACCATTTATTTTCGTTTGGTCAAGCTCGAAGGAGATCATCCTTTACTTACTATTTGCCAGATAGAAGCTATAGATTCCATGTTTATGTTAGCGCTCCCACTCAATTGCACTACCGTGTTCCCAAAATGTACGTATCACCCTGACCCAAAAGTAGGCTTAACTAACAAATCAAAGAACACGAATAGCCTCTTGAGATTGTCCCAAATCATAACAGGATTAAGATCATTTGATCTAGGATCAACTAGGCGATATTGACTTGAATAGATATTACGGTAAGTTTAATAAATCTAAGTCAAAGTTCTATATCGGTCCCTTCCGATGCATACTCCATGCAACCAACGTGAGCTTTACTTTAACCAATGCTCTGGAAAGAACATAGCATTTCTCCAAATGCTAGTAAACTCTGTTGTAGATTATCATATCAGTAAAACCCTGTGTTTGATAAATTTAGGAAACTTTATTCACATAGTCAAGTTTACTTTCCAATGGGTTAACAGCACAATAAACAGGATCAAGTATGCGAAAAGGGTTTCAGATGAATTCATACATTATGTACATATAATCATGAAATAAATCATGTGAACCATGCAACATTAAATGTTATTTCTGATCTATATTAATAAGTAAATCTGATTATATTGAAATGAGTTTTATTTAGGGCATAAAACCCAACAAACTCCCACTTGCACTAATATAAAACAAAAAGTGCATTTCAAATAATATCAACACCTTGATATACAAATCAAGTGCAGTAGTAGTAAACTCCTCGTAATAGGATCTGAAAGGTTGAATCAAACACAACCTTCTCTCCACCATTACTCTTCCTTAATCACAAAATCATTGATAATGTGAAATTCCTCTCTATATGTCTACTCTTTTTGGGATACTCGATTCTATACCTTTGGCAACTACTTTTGGTTAATCAGGAAATTAACACTAGTACTTTAGGCAATTTGGAATGGTGCCAAAGATATATAGAACTTTCCTTAGACTGAATAAGTACCTTTCCTGCAACTTTAACATTCAGTGCCTTTCTAGTAGACCTAGAGACTTCAGATAGGTTTTTACACTTCTCCAAAATCACCATTCCACCCCCAAAGTAATCACCATCTTATCAGAAAGATTTTCTTACACAAAGGTAGATTTCGAAATCTGATGTGGTGTAGTCTAAGAGTTTTAAATACACCCTTATTGACTAACATATAGTTCCTCTTCTTAATCTTAAGATTTACTTGACTGTCTTCCAATGTTCTTCTCCTGGATTAATCTGATACCTACTCATTACTCCCGCTCAACAAGAGGTGTCTGGTCTAAGGCATACAAAAGCATATCTAAGACCTCTCACTGTTGATTTAAGAAATTCTTTCATGGCTTTATCTTTTCTCGAATAGTTGAGACTTTTCCTTAGATAAATAAAATCTATGCCTAGAAGTCGAGAAGCTTCTATAGATTGCCATTAGAAAGAAAATGCTTCAGCATCTTACTAAAGTAAGTTGCTTGCATTAGAGTAAGTAATTATCAGGTATACCACAAGCCATAGGTTTAGATAAACTCAAACCTATAATACTAGGAACGGGAAGTTTGGTTAAGTCCATTGAATAGACTTATTAACGAAAATTTCCTTTTATGTCCTCGTAACAGAGAACTTTAGGTTACTCCATGTGAATGGATTAAACCATAGTTCTATTGGCTTTTCTTCTTAGTTTCTTATTTTGACAATCCATTACTTGTTTAAACTCAGAATGGATTTTAATCACTAGTGTCTCCCAAGTCATAAGAAGGTGAGTTTCTAGAAACTCTCCCACTACGACAAGGTACCGTGAATTATGTCTAAGAAAACGAAATGGTATCGACCTCTTTGGTTGTGACAAGACAACAGAGGCAGTGGGATCATCAGATAGAATAAGATGACAGAACACTTTTGGAATCAAGAAAAAATATCTCCTTTAAATTCTACTTTATTTTCAGACTTAGTCATTATCTTAGAAAAGTAGTATTTATTTAAACAAACACTTTCTTATCTATTGAGTATGGGATGGTCCACCCGTAATCACTTAGAATAGCTAACAAACATGCAAACCATGGTTGACAGTTCTAGCTTTTCTTAAGATTTTGATTAGGTCATCCATGAATCTAGTAATGATTTACATTAAGTATATAACCATTACATCATTCTGAAATTGTATTACCATAGAAGGATTTAGGCAACGACTAGTAACTAATCATCAATATGGAAATCGAAATTTCTGGGGAGGTAAGTTTGGATATAAGTCAAAAATCAAATTAATGATCTTTGAACTGCATACTACTAACTATTTCTCCACCCCTATCATTTCGCAAGATCTTTAACCACTACCTTAATGGTGTTCCACCATTGCTAGAAATCAGAAATTTTTCAAATATTTCAAATTTCTCTGCATAAGGTATAATCTAGAGTGATTGTTTTAAGAATACAACGAAAAACTCATATCCACCCCTGAATGTACATCCATCTGCTAATGAGATGAACTTACTTTCAGCGGATATAGGCATATTAATTCTTTGTAGAGATTGATCTTGTCAAAACCACTATGAACAAGATACAAAAAGCCATAGATTAAAAAAAATGTGGTTGTGTCTTTTTGATGACTTAGATTTAGTTAGATTAAAGAGTTCTTAGAATAGTGCAAGTGGATCCTGGTCACAGAATATTAAACTCATATTCCACACAGTTTGAATCCATTGATAGAAGATGGATACTAAAACACTTGTGAAAGTGTAACTGTATTGTATTCTAGAATTAGAAATATAAGAAAATTTCTGTTTGGATTCTAAAATTAAAGTCAAAGACTTAATTTATACCAAATAAAATGAGTAATTCTTTCTTGGACCACCACTACTAATTTAAACTCTAAGTCAGATTTGCCATACAAGTAGGAGATTTCTAAGATTGAGAATTTATATCATTGTGGAATAGAATTTCGGGTTATAATCATATGTCATTTAATTTCTTAAGAGAGAAATAGAATGACATTAAATGATATATAGACCATGTTGGAAATTATTTTACCAAGATCTTAGATCTACTCACAAGTATGTTGATTAACACCCTAAATATGAACTTTCTAAAACGATGAAATAAACACATATAAAGTTTAGTAAACCTTACATTGGGTGCAGCGAAATATAATGACTCCTTCCATTAAGATATCTAGCCCTTGATTCCTTTCTGTAGCAGAGCATTATCAATATCTGAACCTGGATCTCTTTCTCTGATTCTTTAGTGCTGAAACTCCTTCTTGCTGAAAGTCTTTCTTCACGATCTTCCTCACTATGATTGAGGTATCACTTGCTGTGTGTGGGCACTACTCTAACACTAAGAATTTCAAAATCGTTAGGAAGAAGAGAGAGAGGGAGTGGTCGGCCAAAGATAGGGAGAGAGAGAGGCTAAGTTTTTTCTGAATGAAAAAGTAGAAAATTTTAAGTGTAAATTTCCTGAAGCCTTCACTATCTATTTATAGCATTCCACTAGGGTTAGGTTTGAATTATTTGGCATTAAAATAATGAAAATATCAGTTTAAAAAAAACTCCAAGTGGCCAGCCATGTAGAGTAATGGGCCTTACTTGGATTTTGAAGTTTTCTCAAATCTGCATCTGATTTTCCCAAAAACGCCAATTTTTTAATTCAACCATTTAAATGCCAATTCTAACTATTTAATAACTATAAATAATTATTAAATAATATTTTCATTTATCATATTTATTAATTGAACCATACAAAGTATCATAATTAACAAATATGCCCCTAAAACTCTTTCTTTACAATTTTGCCCTTACTTAGTGAAAAATTCACAAATAGACATAGTCTAATTTGAAAATTATAATTGATTAATCAAAACCAATTATATGAGTCTTACAAGCAATATTATCTCAACTAGTGGGGGGAACATGGGTCTATATGACCGAGCTTCCAATAAGCAGATCAAGAATTTATTACCTAAATTCACTGACTTATTAATTCTTCGTTGAATCCACGCATAGAACTTAGAATTGCACTCTCAGTATATAGAATGCTCTATATGTTCCACCATATAGACACATCATTAGTTATCCATTTTTATTATCCTAATTTGATCAATGATCCTCTATATGAATGATCTACACTGTAAAGGAATTAGATTACCGTTACACCCTACAATGTATTTAATCCTTAAAACACTTAACCTCGTATAAATGATATTTCAGCTGATGTGAAATGAGATCTCGACCATTAATTTTCGTTTGGTCAAGCTCGAAGGAGATCATCCTTTACTTACTATTTTCCAGATAGAAGCTATAGATTCCATGTTTATGTTAGCGCTCCCACTCAATTTCACTACCGTGTTCCCAAAATGTACGTATCACACTGACCTAAAAGTAGGCTTAACTAACAAATCAAAGAACACGAATAGCCTCTTGAGATTGTCCCAAATCATAACAGGATTAAGATCATTTGATCTAGGATCAACTAGGCGATATTGACTTGAATAGATATTACGGTAAGTTTAATAAATCTAAGTCAAAGTTCTATATCGGTCCCTTCCGATGCATACTCCATGCAACCAACGTGAGCTTTACTTTAACCAATGCTCTGGAAAGAACATAGCATTTCTCCAAATGCTAGTAAACTCTGTTGTAGATTATCATATCAGTAAAACCCTGTGTTTGATAAATTTAGGAAACTTTATTCACAT
Source organism: Cannabis sativa (assembly GCF_029168945.1). NCBI lineage: Eukaryota > Viridiplantae > Streptophyta > Magnoliopsida > Rosales > Cannabaceae > Cannabis > Cannabis sativa. Next base: position 23,681,194 of record NC_083607.1, read on the forward strand.
AGTCATGTTTACTGTCCAATGTGTTAACAGCACAATAAACAGGATCAAGTATGTGAAAAGGGTTTCAGATGAATTCGTACATTATGTACATATAATCATGAAATAAATCATGTGAACCATGCAACATTAAATGTTATTTCTGATCTATATTAATAAGTAAATCTGATTATATTGAAATGAGTTTTATTTACGGCATAAAACCCAACAAACTCCCACTTGCACTAATATAAAACAAAAATGTGCATTTCAAATAATCTTAACACCTTTGATATACAAATCAAGTGCAGTAGTAGTAAACTCCTCGTAATAGGATCTGAAAGGTTGAATTAAACACAACCTTTCCTCCACTATTACTCTTCCTTAATCACAAAATCATTGATAATGTGAAATTCCTCTCTCTATATGTCTACTCTCTTGGGATACTGGATTCTATACCTTTGGCAACTACTTCTTGGTTATTCAGGAAGTAACACTAGTAGTTAAGGCAATTTGGAATGGTGCCGAAAATGTATAAAACTTTCCTTAGATTGAATAAGTACCTTTCCTGCAATTTTAACATTCAGTCCCTTTCTGGTAGACCTAGAGACTTCATATAGGTTTTTACACTTCTCCAAAATCACTATTCCTACCCCAGAGTAATCACCATCTTATCAGAAAGATTTTCTAGCACAAAGGCCAATTTCGAAATCTGATGTGGTGTAGTCTAAGAGTTTTAAACACACCCTTATAGACTAACATATAGTTCCTCTTCTTAATCTTAAGATTTACTTGATTGTCTTCCAATGTTCTTCTCCTGGATTAATCTGATACCTACTCATTACTCCCACTCAACAGCAGGTGTCTGGTCTAAGGCATACAAAAGCATATCTAAGACCTCTCACTGTTGATTTAAGAAATTCTTTCATGGCTTTATCTTTTCTGGAATAGTTGAGACTTTTCCTTAGATAAATCAAATCTATGCCTAGAAGTCGAGAAGCTTCTATAGATTGCCATTAGAAAGAAAATGCTTCAGCATCTTACTAAAGTAAGTTGCTTGCATTAGAGTAAGTAATTACCAGGTATACCACAAGCCATAGGTTTAGATAAGCTCAAACCTATAATACTAGGAACAGGAAGTTTGTTAAGTCCATAGAATAGACTTATTAACTAAAATTTCCTTTTATGTCCTTGTTATAGAAAACTTTAGGTTATTCCATGTGAATGGATTAAATCATTGTTCTATTGGTTTTTCTTCTTAGTTTCTTATCTTGACAATCCATTACTTGTTTAAACTCACAATGGATTTTAATCACTAGTGTCTTCCAAGTCATAAGAAGGTCAGTTCCTAGAAACTCTCCCACTACGACAAGGTACCGTGAATTATGTCTAAGAAAACTAAATGGTATTGACCTCTTCGGTTGTGACAAGACAATAGAGCCAGTGGGATCATCATTTGTCATATAAGATGATAGAACACATTTGGAATCAAGAATTAAATATCTCCTTTATTTGCTACTTTATTTTCAGACTTAGTCATTTTCTTAGAAAAGTAGTATTTGTTTGAACAAACACTTTCTTATCTATTGACAATGGGATGGTCCACCCCTAATCACTTAGAACAGCTAACAAACCATGGTTAACAGTTCTAGCTTTTCTTAAGATTTTAATTAGGTCATCTATGAATCTAGTAATGATTTACATTAAGTATACAACCATTACATCATTATGAAATTGTATTACCATAGAAGGATTTAGGCAACGACTAGTAACTAATCATCAATATGCAAATCGAAATTTCTGGGGAGGTAAGTTTGGATATAATTCAAAATCAATTTAATGATCTTTGAAATGCATATCTACTAACTATTTCTCCACCCCTATCAGTTCGCAAGATCTTTAACCACTTACCTTAATGGTTTTAACCATTGCTAGAAATTTAATGAAATTTTTTAAACATTTCAAATTTCTTTGCATTATGTATAATCTAGAGTTATCGTTCTAAGAATACAACGAAAAACTTATATCCACCCTGAATGTACATCCATCTGCGAATGAGATGAACTACTTTCAGTGGATATAGGCATATTAACTCTTTGCAGAGATTGATCTTGTCAAAAATTCTATGAACAAGATACAAATGCCATAGATTAATAAAAATATGGTTGTGTCTTTTTGATGACTTAGGTTTAGTTACATCAAAGAGTTCTTAGAATAGTGCAAGTGGATCCTGGTCACAGAATACTAAACTCATATTCCATACAGTATGAAACCAATGATAGAAAAATGGTTATTAAACACTTGTAAAAGTGTAACTGTATTGTATCTGGAATTAGAAATATAAGAATATTTCTGTTTGGAATCTAAAATTAAAGTCAAAGACTTAAATTTATACCAAAAATAATTAGTAATTCTATCTTGGACCACCACTACTAATTTAACTCTAAGTCTGATTTGCCCATACAAGTAGCAGATTTCTAAGATTGAGGATTTATATCAATTGGGAATAGAATTTCAGGATTATAATCATATGCGTCATTTAATTTCTTAAGAGAAAATAATATGATGACATGAAATGATTTATAGACCATTCATCCAATGATATGTTATTGAGCTTATTCAGAATGAATAAGCTATGAGGAATTAGGATAATTTCGTTTATAAATAAGAATCCAACGTTGCTTCGATTAGCGAAAGACAAAGTAATCTTATTTATACCATCTTCTTGTTTCATATTGTAAAAATACTAGTGTAAGGTGTCATCAATTGATGAACAGCTAGATGTTGCATATACAATATTTATCTTTCGAGATCTAACACTATTATGTATGTTTAATGGTGAAAATCCATTAGGGATTTATCTCATTAGATAAACAAACCAAGTTAGACCAACAATGAAGATTCGAAATTAAACTACAACTTAATAACAGAAAATAACATGGTTCAATATAAATTCATACACAATTCAGAAATTATTAAACATATAGCAAGTAGGAATGACAAGTGAAAATACTAAAACATACAATCCTAAATAATTTCTAAGGTTTTCAACAAACTGATATCAGTGTCCCGTTTAGGCGAGAGTCAAAGCTACCATCCATTGAATAGAGTTGTCAGCTCATCTAAAATGTTAAACATTCTAGCAACCTTTTATTCGATCAAGATTGGAATTCAGCATTGTCCCGTTTAGGCGAGAGTCAAGGCAATTCTATCTTATGAGCTTCCACCATTGTTTCATAATTTGCAAGTCAATTATGGTCGCCACCATTAGGGTGATCCATACCATATAAAACACTTACAAACTACTTATCTTTCGAGATTAAACGGTGTGAAATTACTAATGAACGTTCCTCCATTAGGGAGGATTACTCACTAAAACAAACGTGATGTAAAACAAACAATGGAGATCAAATATCTTAATAATAATAAAGCTCATTATTTAAAGAGAGTTGTATTTTCTTTGATTCTCTTTATTTAATCTATTTATTTTAAATATATGTTTATTTAATTAAAATTTCCAATTTAGAATGAAAAATTCTAAATATAAATTCTAATTTAATATTTATAAATTTTACTTAGATGGATATGAAAATAACATGAATTATTTCCATCCTAGTAATAATTTCCAATAAATATTTAGAAAAATATTCAATTTAAGTTGTTACAAAATTAATTTAAATTAATTTACAACTCAAATTTAATTTTCTATAAATATATATATTGCATTTCGAAAAATTAAAGTATTTAAGGATACAATTTTCGAAAATGCATGTTAAAATAAAAAATAAATCCTGGAAAAATTATTCTAATTTAATGTTGGCCCAAAATTAATTAATAAAATTAATTTACAAAAAAAATATAATTTTCCTATTTAATTAAATATATATAAGAAAACTTTCAAATATTTAAGTATGATGATGAAAATCAACTTAAATATTAATTTTCTATTTAATTAAATACATTAGAAAAATACTTCAAGCAAAAATATCACCTATCTAGATTTTCCTTTGACTAATTAATTAAATTTCCAATAAAATATATTTTACTTCATTTATTTTAATTAATCATTAAATAAAAAATATTGATTTAAGTTGGTCTAAAATTAAAATAAATAATTTACAACTTTAATCTACTTTTCAAATAAAATTCGAAATTCCAGCATTGAAATTTGATTAATAAAATAAGAAAAAAATATATTTTGAAAATTATTTAAATTTAAGTTGAAAAAATAAATTTCAACTTAATAATTTTCTATTTAATTAAATGTCATTAAAAAAAATATTTAAGTATCATGATGAAAATCAACTTAGATATTTAATTTTTAATTTAATTAAATGTATTAAATTCAAGAAATAAATAATTAAGTGTAGAGAAGGCTTAATTATTAATCTCTAGTTTAATACTAGGAAAAAAAATATACTTAAGATAAATTGTACCATAATTAATTATATAAATAATTAATTTCACAATGTATCATATTTTCCTATTTAATATTAGAAATAATAACTAGTCTAGAAATAACTATCTAGAAAATATCTTATTTGACTAAGTATCTTTTCCACAAAATTTGAAAAAATATCTAATTTAAGTTGTATTAAAAAAAAAATAGAACTTAAATATTTTCAAATTTAAATTTAATTAAATATCAAAAATTAAGTTGTAACCACTTAATTTGAAAATATTCCATTTTAAGTTAATATTCGGAAAGATATCAACTTAAAAAAAATATCTAAAGAATCTTAATAACCAATACCTAAAATTCCTCAACTTAATTTTGAAATTTTAAATCCAAAAGATATTCGGATTTAAGTTGATTAGTTAGAGATAACTAAATATCAACTTAAATAGGAATATTTAATGAAAAATTTAAATTAAGCTTCAGAAAGAATCTAGATGGTTATAATTCTATATTTAATTAAATACAAGAAAATACGTATAGTTTAGCTTAGAATAAAAATACTTTAAACTATGATTTTCTTTAATTAATTTCAAAATAAATGAAATTAATTATGTTGCTAATCAATTTTATTAGGTTAAACTAGTTTAATTAATCAGGCAAATAGACCTTCACAATTGGGGTGGTTCATGTGAGGGGGTGCTGTGTTCAGTTTGTCGTACCCACTTCTATGGCTCCCAACTCTCACACAAGGCCCAAAAGAGAGGAATTTAACCTTAAAATGAAAAACTGTTATTAATTGAATAGGCCCAAAAACTAAATGGGCCTAAATAAAATCTATCAAGAACTATGATATTTTATTTAGCAACAATAACCTATATGCATCTATAATGAAATTAAACACATAAGCTCACACAGGCACAAAATTTGGATGGATCCTATCATGTTGCTAGGTCATACACAGATGAAAGAAGATTGTAAATATACCTGTTACAAATTATTTACTTGACCAAGGGAGCCATGAGTTAAAATCAGATCATTGGATCTGTCAACAAGTTAACCATGGCTATTTGCAATCAAGCAATAATAGGTTTTAAAAACTTACAAACAACCTAAAACACATACTCCTGCAACAAGGTTAGCTAGATAGTTGGATGTAGGATTTATTTAATTTTAAATAAATAATTTCGAAAAATTAATTAAATAAAAAATTTATTTTCGAAAAATAATAAAATAAAATAAAATTTAAATATTTTTGAAATCAATATAATAATATTTAAAATTAAACCTACAATTTTTGAAAAATTAGGTTTCAACCAACCTAAATATCATTTCAAAATTTGCTAACTACTTTTAAAAATTTAATGTTATTTTATAAATAAAAATTACATAAAAAATTAAAAAAGATAAATAAATATCTTTTTCAGATTTTAAATGTAATTTAAATAAATAAAATAACAAAATTTAAAAGTTAGCAAAATATCTTACATCTATTTAAAATTATATGATTATAGTTATCTTATTTTAAATTTAAATAAGGTCAAATTATTTAAAAAAAAATAATTTAAAAAATTTAATATCTGACCTCAAATTTAAAAATAAGATAAGATATAATCAAATTTAAAAATAATATAGATAATTAAGTAAAAAAAAGATAGATATTTACTATTTTTCAAATTCAAATTACACTAATATCATGAAATAAATTTAAAAAATATTAATTAATTTAATTATGATAATTAGAATTAAATTAGGAATAGTAAATGTATAAATACAGAACTACACAAAAAATTGGAAGTTAAATCCATGAAATAGCATGAAAAAATGAAAAAAAAAGCCGAAAAAAATGCGAGCTGTACGGACAGTATGCCAAGCATACTGTCCGCGCGCGCATTAGAGGGTGCATGGGCGAGGGATGCCGGCGCAGGAGGCTGCATGCAGCCTGTTCCGCGCGCGTGTCCCTGTTGCTTGATCCCGATATTTTTCGAAACTTCAAAAAATCATAACTAATTCAAATTAAATCGAAATTGAGTTCTGTAAAAAAGTAACTTGCTTAATTTTTTCCATACTATCCAATAAAAATAATTTCAGAAACAGATATTTAATTATTTTTCACGAAAATTCACAAACATCAATCAATCATCAAATAACACTCAATACAACATGATACCATCCAAAACATCAAACAATCGTTTTAAAGTCCAAATTTCTTGCAAGGGAATCAATTACCATGGCTCTGAGGCCAGTTGTTGGAAATTATTTTACCAGGATCTTAGATCTACTCACAAGTATGTTGATTAACACCCTAAATATGAACTTTCTAAAACGATGAAATAAACACATATAAAGTTTAGTAAACCTTACATTGGGTGCAGCGGAATATAATGACTCCTTCCGTTCAGATATCTAGCCCTCGATTCCTTTTTGTAGCAGAGCATTATCAATATCTGAACCTGGATCTCTTTCTCTGATTCTTTAGTGCTGAAACTCCTTCTTGCTGAAAGTCTTTCTTCACGATCTTCCTCACTATGATTGAGGTATCTCTTGCTGTGTGTGGGCACTACTATAACACTAAGAATTTTGAAATCTTTAGGAAGAAGAGAGAGAGGGAGTGGTCGGCCAAAGATAGGGAGAGAGAGAGGCTCAGTTTTTTCTGAATGAAAAAGTAGCAAATTTTAAGTGTAAATTTCCTGAAGCCTTCACTATCTATTTATAGCATTCCACTAGGGTTAGGTTTGAATTATTTGGCATTAAAATAATGAAAATATCAGTTAAAAAAAAATTCCAAGTGGCCGGCCATGTAGAGTAATCATCCTTACTTGGATTTTGCAGTTTTCTCAATTATGCATCTGATTTTCCCAAAAACGCCAATTTTCTAATTCAACCATTTAAATGCCAATTCTAACTATTTAATAACTATAAATCATTATTAAATAATATTGTCATTTATCATATTTATTAATTGAACCATACAAAGTATCATAATTAACAAATATGCCCCTAAAACTCTTTCTTTACAATTTCGCCCTTACTTAGTGAAAAATTCACAAATAGACATAGTCTAATTTGAGAATTATAATTGATTAATCAGAACCAATTATATGAGTCTTACAAGAAATATTATCTCAACTAGTGGGGGGACCATGGGTCTATATAACTGAGCTTCCAATAAGCAGATCAAGAATTTATTACCTAAATTCACTGACTTATTAATTCTTCGTTGAATCCATGCATAGAACTTAGAATTGCACTCTCAGTATATAGAATGCTCTATATGTTCCTGTTGGGTTTTATGCCCTAAATAAAACTTTGTTTCAATGTAATCCAGATTATTCTATATCAATAAAGTAACAGAAGTAATTTTTCATTCACTTGTGTAAGTTTTGGTTCACTTAATCAATTGCTTGTCTATTTGATTTATAAATTCATCCAAACCCTTTTCACATACTTGAACATGTTTATTGTGTTGTCAACACAGTGGAAAATAAACATGACTATGTGAATAAAGTATTCCTAGATTTATCAGAACACTGGGTTTCACTGATATGACAATCTACAACAGAGTTTACTTACATTTGGAGAAATGTTATGTTCTTTCCAGAACATAGGTTAAAGTAAAGCTCAGGTTGGATGCATGGAGTATGCATTGGAATGGACCGATATTGAACTTTGAATTAGATTTTGAAACTTACTGTAAACATCTATTCAATTCAATATCAGAAGTTGATCCTAGATCACATGATCTAAATCCTGATATGGTTAGGCTTAATTTCAAGAGTGTTATTCGTGTTCTTTGATTTGTTAGTTAAGCCTAAAACTGTAGTCTGGGCAATACATACATTTTGGGAACACGGTAGTGCAATTGAGTGGGAGCGCTAACATAAATATGGAATCTATAGCTTCTATCTGGCGAATAGTAAGCAAAGGGTGATTTCTTTCGAGCTTAACCAAACGAGATAAATGATTGAGTACTCATTTCACTTAGTTGAAATATCATTTATACAGGGTTAAGTGTTTTAAGGATAAAATACATTGTAGGGTGTTACGGTAATCTAAGTCCCTTTACAGTGTAGATCATCCATATAGAGGATCATTGATCACATTAGGATTATAACAATGGATAACTAATAATGTGTCTATATGGTGGAACATATAGAGCATTCTATATACTGAGAGTGCAATTCTGAGTTCTATGTGTGGATTCAACGAAGAATTAATAAGTCAGTGAATTTAAGTGGTAAATTCAAGATCTGCTTATTGGAAGCTCGGATATATAGACCCATGGTCCCCTCACTAGTTGAGATGATATTACTTGTTGGACTCATTTAATTAATTTTAATTAATCAATTAAGAATTCTCAAGATAAACTTATCAGTTTGAGAATTTAGCACTCATTAAGGGCAAAACAGTAAATAGAGATTTTGAAGGGCATATTTATTAATTAGGAAACTTTAATTAGTTTCATTATTAATAAAATAAATGATAATATATTATTTGATAATTATTTTTAATTATTAAGTAATTAGATTTATCATTAATATGGTTGAACAGTGGAATTGGCAACATTTCACAAAAAGGGAAACTATCAAGTGTAGGAAAAGGAAAGTTGGAAAAGAGGCAAGCCTTGTTTCCACATTGCCTAGGCCGGCCCCTTTACCTTCCTTTTCCCCTTGATTTTCTCAGTTCAAAATGTCAATCATAGCCCTTGGTGGTCTTCTATAAATAGAAGGCAAAGGCTTCAGATTTTCATACATCTCTGTATCTCTGAAAAAGCTTTTTACAGCATTATTCTGAAAGAATTTTCTCTCAGAAAATTCTCTCTGAGCCGCCACCCTCTCTCTCTCTCTATACCTTCACTGTTTCAAAATATATGAGTGCTAGAGTAGTGCCCACACACATCAAGTAATACCTCAATCATAGTGAGGAAGGCTGTGTAGAATTCAGAGACAACAAAGAAGGACTTTCGGGCTCAGATCTTGATTATACTCTGCTACAGAAAGGAATCAAGGGTTAGAGATCTGAGTGGGAGGAGACATATATATTCCGCTGCAATCACTGTAAGATTTCTGATACTCTTATGTGTTTAATTTCATATCGTTTTAGAAGTTCATATTTAGGTTGTTAAATCAACATACTTGTGAGTAGATCTAAGTTCCTGGTAAAATAACTTCCAACAACTGGCACCAGAGCCATGGTAATTGATTTGCTTGCAAGAAATTTGGACTTAAAACGATTTGCTTGTTTTTTGGATGGTATCATGTTGCTTTGAGTGTCATATTGATGTTTGAATGTTGTTTGTGAATTCTGGGAAAAATGGTTACTGTTTTTATTCTGTAATTATTTTTGTTGGATATTTTGGAAAATTCTAAGCAATTTACTTTTTTACAGAACTCGATTTTGATTTAATTTGAATTAGTTATGAATTTTTGAAAATTGGAAAAATCGGGGTGACGAGCAACCTCATCACGCGCGCGGAAGGGCTGCTTGCAGCCTCCCTGCGCCGTGATTTCTCGGCCAATCACCCCAGATCCGCGCGCGGATGGCCATGCACAGCATGCCATCCGTACAGTTCATCCAATTTTCCAATTTTTTCGATTTTTCATGCTATTTCATGGAATTAAATTCCGATTTTTTGTGTAGTTTTGTATGTTGATTTTTATTTTTCAAATTTCAAATCTAATTATCAGAAATAAATTAATTTTAATTTTTTAAAATTAATTTTAGATATTAGTGTAATTTGATTTTGAAAATAGGAAAAAATCAAGTTTTGCTTACCTTTTTCTTATTTCCTTTAAAATTTGATTATTTTATTTTTTTTAAGGTCAGATATTAATTTTTTTTGGTAACTTGACCTTAATTAAAATAAGATCACAATAATCATGATAATTTTAAAAGAGGAAATAAGGTATTTTTGTTAACTTTTAAATTTTGTTATTTTTTAATTAAATTAAATTGTAAAACAAGAAAAGGGTATGTATTTACCATTTTCTATTTTATTTTTTAATTTATTAAATAACATGAAATTTAAAAGGAAAGTTAGCAATTTATTTTGAAATGACATTTAGGTTACCCAAAACCTAATTTTTCAAAATGGTAGGTTTAATTTTATTTTATTTTTTTGAAATAAATGATTAAAATTAAATAAATCCTACATCCAACTATCCAAATCTAACCTTGTTGCAGGAGTATGTGTTTTAGATTGTTTGTAAGTTTTCTAAAACCTATTATTGCTTGATCTAAATTGCCTTGGTTAACTTGAAGATAGATCAGCTGATCTAGTTTTAACCAAATGTTCAATTGACGATAGTGTTAGACTTTTATTTGGGCTTACATTAAATTTTATTCGTTTTATTAAAACTTGGGTTGATTGGATAGTTCTTTGCTGTGTTAGCCCATGTTGTTGGTGATCAATTGTTAATGGGCTTAGCATCTGTGAGTAAAGTCTAGGTGAAGCAGAAGTGTGGGCTTTTCTAGTTGACTGAAGCCTTTGATGAGCGAGCCCGGCCAACTAGGGTTTTGTAGCTAAGTCCCCTCCCTAACTCTATAAATACATATTGTCTCATCACAATTATATACCTTTTGATAATCAGATAAAATAAACTGCTTCTGATTTAGAGATCTAGGGAGGAAGACTTAGTTGATAGTATTGCACTATCAAATTGGAGTAACTGTTGTGGATCAATCAGAGATAATTGCTATGGATCAATCAGGTACACATACCTAATTATTATATCTTATTATTGTGTTCTATGTTATATACAAATAGATCTTGGGTTAATTGTTAATTTATATAGCATGTGGTATCAGATTGCCTATTGTATATGATTTAGAACCTATAATTAGTATAATTAATTTGTATATATTAATTATCCATAATTTCATATTAATTTCGTTATTATTTTATGTGTAATTTTTTGTTTATAAATCTTAAAACTTCAGGGATTTTATTGATCGTTAAATTCTCTTTCAATTGATATATTATATGTTTGAATTCATAGTCTATATTAAGAGAATTTTAATTTTAAAGTTTTAAGGTTTATATGATTATAATGTGAAATTATAATTGTGTATTTTGATTTTATGGTTTTTAATCTAAAATTGATTATAGATATCTCATTATTAATTGTTTATGAATGTTCTTAAATGATTAATTTTGTATTGTAATTAAGATTGATATTCCAAATCAATTTTTTTTATGCTCTTTATTTTTTGGATCGCTTTTCTTTAGATCTATTGTTTTTTAGTCTTTAATACCCGAAATTAGTAGCATAGATCAATTAGAAATTCAATCCCGAGCAAAACCCATCCAAATTCCGGTGTTTTCGTCGAGTTTTTGGCCGGAAAACACGACCAGACCCGACTGGAGGCAAACGGGTCGCGTGACCCGACTGGAACCCGCCCAAGGAAGAAGAAGCAGCAGCCAGGCCGCGAAGCCCACTCGCGCAGGTGACGCGTGGGGGCGCGTGCGGCCACGTGGGGCATCGTTTTTCGGCGTTTTTTTTTCCAGCGTGCTTAGAATTTAATTTATGATTTTTCTATGATTTTTAATTAATTTTTTGACTCCGTTTGATAATTATTATTATTTTAATGATAATTATGTAGTTAAAAAATTATTAAAAATATTTTTTGATAATTTTTCGAAATTTGTCAATCATAGAAAATTTTTTGGGTTTCTTCTCGTTCCATTAGACATAGTCACTCTCTTATTTGATTTATCTTGACTATGTAGTCTCCACCAATTTTCTTATATTCAAATCTTTTGATTATTTGTTGTTCTAAAGTTATAAAACTTGGTTGTTTGATACAAAAATAATGTGTTATGGTGGACACTTTATTTTTTGCTTATCAATATAATAAAAGCAATTATATATCTCTTTTGGAAATTTGGTTGAAAATTATTAATTTTCAATGATTGTTTTATCACCAAATTTCACATGTTGAAGAAAATATTATATATTTTTGGTTGACTATATGTGTAATTACTTGCCCAAAGGTAGTATTTACATATATTAGTTCACATTCCATGAAGTGAGTTAATATTAAATGTATATATTTTAATTATTTGCCCAAAGGTAATAATTTAAATATATAAATTTATTATTATTTTTTTTTTGCTTGAATTAATACATATTTTTAAGAAATTTATTTGCCCAAAGGTAATAAAATTCTTAAATGATATGTATTTTTTCTTTGTTGTTAACTTCATGAAGGTAGATCATGTGTGTGTTATATTCTCACCCCAAAGGGGAGTTTATAATGACCAGTTGATTCTACAATATTTTCTAATACATTGCTCATATTGCTTATTCAAGTTTTAATTTTTTGAATTTTTCAGTCTCTTTTTCTGTGAACAACAATATTGCTTCAATCCATATTTTGAATGCTTCCAACTACAAGACATGGAAACGAGATGTGAAATTTACTTTAGGCATAATGGATTTGGACTTGTGCCTACGAGAAGAAAAACCTGCTGATCTTACTGACTCCAGTACGGTACGAGAGAACTCATCATGCACAATGGGAAAAGTCAAGTCGTCTTAGTCTTCTTACTATGAAAAGATCCATTCCTGAACATCTATTGAGTGGTTTGCCAGACACTACAAATGCCAAAGAGTTTTTCAATGCTGTAGAAAAATTATACGACACTGGAGAAAACGCTGAAGCTGGACATCTTATGGATGAAATGACAACCATTAAGTATGATGAATTAAAAGGAGTGCGAGATTTTATTCTGAAATTGGTGAATGTTCAGTCCAAGTTGAAAGATCATAATATTCCTCTTCCTGACTCTTTCATTATTCATCGAGCTCTTCATGCTCTTCCTGCCTCTTTCAGCCTTATCAAGACAGCCTACAACACTTACAATCAAACATGGACTATCAGTGACCTAATTTCTCAGTGTGTAGCTGAAGAAAGCAAGCTTAAAAGGGAAAAGAATGAATCTGCTAACTATGTTTCTCACCTCAAGCCCAACAAAGGAAAAGGAAAATTCAAGAATAAAAATGATGGTGCTACTAAACAGAATGGTAATGGTAAGGAGCATAAGAATAAACAGAAGAATAACAATGGAAAGTCGAAATACTCTAATGTGAAGTGTTACTTTTGTGAAAAATTGGGGCATCGGAGAACAGACTGTCACAAATTTAAGACTTGGTTAGAAAAGAAGCAAGCACAATCAGGTAATCCATTGGCATGTGTTTGTTTTGAATCTAATCTAGTTGATGTTCCTATTGATTCTTGGTGGTTAGACGGTGGTGCTACTGTTCATGTTTCTGCTTCCTTACAGGGGCTAAGGGATCTCAGGAAGCCAAGTGAGAGGGAGTCCAAGCTTAAAGTGGGCAATGATGTTGGAGTTGACGTTATCTATGTTGGAACATTTATTCTTGAATTACAGTCTCGTGATAAGATTATTATGAACAATACTTTTTATGTTCCTACTTTTAAAAGGAATTTAGTTTCGCTTCCGCTTTTGGTTAAACAAGGATATTCTTTTCATTTTGCAAATGATAATGTTGACATTATGCTTGACTCTCGAATTATTGGAAATTGCTTTTATTCTGATGGTCTTTACAAGTTGTCATTGGCTCCTTTAGATTCCTCTTTTAATGTTGTGAATTCTGTGGGTAAAAGACCTCATATTAAGGAAACATCCTTATTGTTATGGCACAAAAGATTGGGTCATATTTCCAGAGAAAGGGTTGATCATTTAATTAAATCTGAAATACTTCCTCCTCTTGATGCTTCTGATTGGGATACTTGTGTTGATTGTACTCGTGGAAAATTGACTAAAACAAGAAAGAAGACTGCAAACCGCAGTCAATCTTTATTGGAAATTATCCACACGGACATCAGTGGTCCTTATTCCACCACGTTGTGCAGAAATAAGTATTTTATCACTTTTATCGATGATTTTTCTCGTTATGGATTCACCTATTTAATTAAAGAAAAATCTGACGCCCTTGATAAACTCAAAATTTTTCGAAATGAGGTTGAGAAACAATTAGGAAGAGTCATCAAAGTTGTTCATTCTGATCGTGGAGGAGAATATTATGGTCGTTATACAGAATCTGGACAACACATGGGGCTTTTTGCAGAGTACTTACAAGAAAATGGCATAGTTGCTCAATACACTATGCCTGGTTCACCAGAGCAAAATGGCGTTGCTGAAAGGAGAAATCGCACTCTCATGGATATGGTTAGAAGTATGATGAGTAGAACAAATCTTCCAGAGTTTTTATGGGGTGAAGCACTTATGACTGCAACTTATATTTTAAATCGTGTTCCCAGTAAATATGTTCCCAAGACCCCTTTTGAGTTGTGGACTGGGCGGAAGCCTAGTCTAAATCATCTTCGTGTATGGGGTTGTCCAGCTGAAGTAAAGATTTATGATCCTAATTTGAAAAAGTTAGATCCGAGAACAAATCGCTGTTATTTCATTGGTTATCCAATGCGCTCAAAAGGCTATCGCTTTTACTGTCCCACTCGTGGTACGCGAATTGTTGAATCTCAGACTGCTAAATTTCTGGAATTTGATGTTGCTGAAAAAATTCCTTCAACATCTCTTGAAACGGGGGAGTCATCTAAAGGAATTTGTATTCCTATGTCATTTTCAAGAGATGATAATAGTAGTCTCAATCATACTCCAGTTGGTAATACTCCCATTGTTGATGAATACATTGCTCCCGATATCGAAGATGATGAAGGTCCTATTATTGATGAAGGGCCTATTAATGATGAAGCTCCTATTGTTAATGAGAATCCTGTTATTGAAGAAATTCCAGTTGTGGAAGATGTTATTCAAAACAATGATCAACAAAGAGAAGTTATTCCAGAAGTACCTACTCTAAGAAGATCTCAGAGACAAAAGAAGTCAACAAAGTGTCATGATAATTTTGTTTATCTTGGAGAAGGAGAATATGATATTGATCATTTTGTGGATCCTGTCACTTTTAGTGAAGCACTTAATAGTCCACAATCTTCAAAATGGTTAGCAGCTACGGATGATGAGATCGACTCCATGAAGAAAAATGGTGTATGGGAGCTAGTTTTATTACCTGATGGTTTTAAACCAATAGGTTGTAAGTGGATTTTAAAGGCTAAAAGGGATAAAAAGGGACAGATTGAAAGGTTTAAAGCACGTTTGGTGGCTAAAGGCTTTACTCAAAGAGAAGGTATTGATTACACTGAAACTTTCTCACCTGTTTCCACTAAAGATTCATTCAGAATTATTATGGCCTTAGTTGCGCATTTTGATTTAGAGTTGCATCAAATGGATGTTAAAGCGCTTTTACGAATGGAGAATTGAATGAGGAAGTCTATATGTCTCAACCTGAAGGCTACAAGGAGAATGGAAAAGAACACTTAGTTTGCAAGTTGAAACGATCCATTTATGGTCTCAAACAGGCATCTCGCCAGTGGTACTTGAAGTTTGACAAGGTTGTGACATCGTTTGGTTTCGTAGAGAACAAGTTTGATCAGTGTATTTATATGAAGATCAGTGGGAGTCGTTATATTTTTCTTGTTCTTTATGTAGATGACATTTTACTTGCCGGCGGTGATTTGTCACTACTAAATGAGACCAAAAATTTTCTGTCTTCCAATTTTGATATGAAAGATCTTGGAGAGGCATCCTATGTTTTGGGGATTGAGATCCATCGTGACAGGAATTGAAAAGTTCTTGGCTTATCTCAAGAAGCTTACATTAATCGTGTGCTCAAAAGGTTCAACATGGATTTGTGTAAAGCTGGTTTAGTTCCTATTCTGAAAGGGGACAAGTTCACTAAGCAGCAATGTCCTAAGAACGACTTGGAAAGAGGAGCAATGAAGAACATCCCTTATGCAAGTGTAGTAGGGAGTTTGATGTATGCTCAGGTTTGCACTCGACCTGACATAGCTTTCGTAGTCAATGTTCTTGGGAGATATTTATCCGATCCCGGCCTTGATCATTGGGTTGCGGACCAAGAAAGTTTTGAGATATTTGCAAAGAACGAAGAGTTTTATGCTTGTGTATAAGCATGTTGATAATCTTCGAGTTGTTGGTTATTCAGATTCAGATTTTGGTGGTTGTGTAGATGATTTAAAGTCAACTTCTGGCTATATTTTCACCTTGGCGAGTCTTGCTATTTCTTGGAAGAGTGTCAAACGAGACTTTGATCACGTCATCTACTATGTATGCTGAGTTTGTTGCATGTTATGGGGCATCTTTGCAAGCTTTGTGGCTGAAGAATTTTATTTCGGAGATACGAGTGGTTGATTCTATTTCCACACCTATGCTAATCTATTGTGATAATAATCTTTCTTTGTTTTCTTTTCAAAGAATAACAAGATTAGTAGTGCTTCTAAACATATGGAAATAAAGTATCTCACTGTCAGAGACTTGGTCAAGAAAGGAGACATTGTCATTGAAAATTGCAAGACCGAGTCGATGTTAGCTGATCCTCTAACCAAAGGGTTAAGTGCCGTGCTGTTTAATAAACATGTTGTTAATATGGGCATTTTAGAATCTTTTGATCTTTTGGGTTAGTGGGAGTTTTGTTTTCTGTTTGTTTTTAGAAATTATTATTTATAATTTTCTGAATAAAGTTATGAACTACATTTTATGTTTCAATATTTTTTATTATTGAATGGATATGTTTTCAATTATGTTTTGTTATATTCTCGAGAATGATTGAATTGAAAGCATGTGGTTCATATTGTTGTGATCATTGTCTTTTAAATTTATTTGCTTATTGACAATGATATGTTGTTGGCTTAATTCTTTAAGCAAGTTTAGTGACACTTACTTATTTTAAGTGGTGTATGTTTAATTTCACTGGCTTATTTATTAAGCATCACGGTATCAGTGAAATTGAGGACTGATAAGGATATTATGTTATTTTAAATTGATCACATGTTGAACATAATTCCTTACCACACTACTAGACTTATTGACCATGTCGATTTAATACTTTGGTATTTGTGATTATGAATGTCTTTTGTTGAGCTAAAAACAATATGACTGTCATAGTTCATTATCAAAGGTTAAATTGGACCGGTATGTTGAGATGCTATCAGAGAACTATCATTTTTTTTTAAAGTGGCCACAAATGTTTCCCTGTTGTTCAACCCATGAGTCGTTTTCAAACAAAATTATTTTGATATATAATATATATGTATTAAAATCAATGTAGCCCAAGTGGGAGAATGTTAGACTTTTATTTGGGCTTACATTAAATTTTATTGGTTTTATTAAAACTTGGGTTGATTGGATAGTTCTTTGCTGTGTTAGCCCATGTTGTTGGTGATCAATTGTTAATGGGCTTAGCATCTGTGAGTAAAGTCTAGGTGAAGCAGAAGTGTGGGCTTTTCTAGTTGACTGAAGCCTTTGATGAGCGAGCCCGGCCAACTAGGGTTTTGTAGCTAAGTCCCCTCCCTAACTCTATAAATACATATTGTCTCATCACAATTATATACCTTTTGATAATCAGATAAAATAAACTGCTTCTGATTTAGAGATCTAGGGAGGAAGACTTAGTTGATAGTATTGCACTATCAAATTAGAGTAACTGTTGTGGATCAATCATAGATAATTGCTATGGATCAATCAGGTACACATACCTAATTATTATATCTTATTATTGTGTTCTATGTTATATACAAATAGATCTTGGGTTAATTGTTAATTTATATAACAGATAGATCAAGTAAATAATTTGTAACAGGTAATTTTTACAAACTTCTTTCATCTGTGTATGACTTAGCAACATGATAGGATCCATCCAAATGTGTATGCCTGTGTGAGCCTATATGTTTAATTTCTATTATAGATACATATAGGTGGTTGTTGCTAAATAAAATATCATAAGTGATAGATTTTATTTAGGCTCATTTAGTTGTGAGCCTATTCAATTAATAACAGTTATTCATTGTAAGGTTAAATTCCTCTCTTTTGGGCCTTGTGTGAGAGTTGGGAGCCTTAGAAGTGGGTGCGACATACTGGACCCAGCTCCCCCTCACATGAACAACCCCAATTGTGAAGGCCCATTTGCCTGATTTGGATAACTGTAATAGGTTAATTATATTAGTTTGACCTAATAAAAGATTGATTAGCAACATAATTAATTTCATTGTTCCTTGAAATTAATTTAAGAAAAAACATAGTTTGAATAGTCATATTCTGGAAAACTATATGTATTTTTCTTGTTTTAATTAAATATGGAATTATAACCATATAAATTCTTTCTGAATCTTAATTTTATAATTTCATTAAATATTCCTTTTTAAGTTGAGATTTAGTTAAATCTATCAAATCAACTTAGATTTGAATATTTTTGAATTTCCTATTATAAATTAAGTTGAGAAATTTTGGAAATTGGTTATTAAGATTCTTTAGATATTTTTTAAGTTGATATTTTCTAAATATGGGAACTTAAAATGGAATATCTTCTAAATTAAGTGGTTACTACTTAATTGGTAATATTTAATTAAGTCATTGGTTGAGGAATATTTTTAAGTTGGGTATTTAGATTTTCTAAACAACTTAAATAAGATATTTTTCAAAATTATTCCATTTTTGAAATTTAATTAAAGTTTTTACTTTAATTTGTAATATTTCATTATTGAGATATGGAATATAAATGATTAGACAAAATACATGATTAAATAATGAGCTTTAATCAAAGAGAAATTCGATCTCCATTGTTGGTTTTACATAGCTATTGTTTTAGTGAGTAATCCTCCCTAATGGAGGAACGTTCATTAGCAAGTTAGCGCCGTTTAATCTCGAAAGATAAGTATTCTTATAGGTTTATTTATATGGTTAATGACCACCCTAATGGTGGCAACTATGTAAGACTTATAAGAATGCGAAACAATGGTAGAAGCTCATAAGATAGAATTGCCTTGACTCTCGCCTATACGGGACAACGCTGAATTCCAATCTTGATCGAATAAAAGGTTGCTAGAATGTTTGACATTTTAGATGAATTGACAACTCTATTCAATGGATGATGCTTTGACTCTCGCCTAAACGGGACACTGTATCAGTTCGTTGGAAACCTTGGAAAATAAACTATGTTAGATTTAGTATTTTTATAACATAAGTGATTGTTTGTTTTCTGAACCTGTGTATGAATTTATAGAACCAAAACCTTACTTCTGTTTATTGATATGTTGTAGTGCCAAAATGAATAACCCTCATCCCAATCCACTCCTAGTTAGTATCTTTGCAAAAGAACTCAATAGTGTGAAAATGCATCCTGGTAGTTGCATTAACTCGCACCTATTGTTGATGAATCTGAAATTCCAAAAGGCAAATCTACTAGGAATTGATTTATCAAAGGAACAATGGGTGAAACTCATACTTTATAGTCTTCCTCAGGAGTATAACAGTTTTGTTCTATATTACTTATTGAACAATCCTAACTCCTCCGACATGGACAAACTCGAGTCTGAGTTGAGGGCCCATGAGCGGGATCTGATTGCAATGAGACCTGCTAGCATTGCAAGTTTTAATCAGAGGAAGAAGATTAAGCATGGGGGCTCCAACAAAGCTGCTTCTTCAAGTACAAATGTCAGACATCATGTTCTATGTGCGAATTGTAATGGAAAGGGACATAAAGAAGAACAATGTCCCAGGCTTCTAGACAATTCAAACGAAGGTGATGCTTTTGTATTTGAATCATGTGTTTTAGAGAACGACAAATCCTCCTGGATTGTTGATTCTGGATCTACTAACCATGTATGTTCTTCATTACAGCTGCTTGAAACTTGGGAGAACCTTCACCCAGATGAGTTAAAGCTTAAAGTTGGAAATGGCGAGTTGGTATCAGTTAAAGCAAGAGGAATAGCCCGAATCAAGTTTAATTCTAAGAAGTTTTTACTTTTAGAGAATGTTTTATATATTCCTAATTTTAGTCGAAACTTGATTAGTGTTTCATGTTTACAGACACAATTTTATATATTGAATTTTTCGAGTTCAAATTGTTCAATTTCTCGTAATGGATTTCATATATGTGTTGCAAACATGGAACGAGGGCTTTATGTTTTAAGACCTGATACTCAAATCTCACTAAATACTGAACTTTTCAATATAGCTAGACCTAGAAGCCTTAAGAGAAAAGAGATTGATAATGATGATCAAACTTATCTATGGCATTTACGTTTAGGTCATATAGGCTTTGATAGACTCAATAGGCTAACCAAAGACGGTCCATTGAAAAATGTCGTCTTAGGAGAACTGCCAGTCTGCGAGTCTTTCCTAGAAGGTAAAATGACCAAACGTTCTTTCTCTGCAAAGGGAGAACGTGCCAAAGAACCCCTAGGGTTAGTACATTCAGATGTTTGCGGACCGCTGAATGTAAAAGCCAGAGGAGGTTATGAGTATTTCGTCACTTTCATTGACGATTTCTCTAGATATAGTTTTCTTTACCTAATGCAAAAGAAATCTGAAACGTTTGAAAAGTTTCAGGAATTTCATGCTTTGGCTCAAAACCAATTGGGTAAAACATTAAAGATCTTGCGAACTGATAGGGGTGGAGAATATATGGATATGCAGTTCAAAGATCATTTAATTGAACTTGGAATTGAATCCCAATATACTGCCCCTAGCACTCCACAGCAGAATGGAGTTGCAGAAAGAAGAAATCGCACTCTCTTAGAAATGGTTAGGTCTATGCTGAGTTACTCAACTCTGTCTACGTCCTTCTGGGGATATGCTATTCAAATGGCAAACGACATTTTGAATGTTGTTCCATCTAAAGCAGTCCCTAAGACACCCGTCGAACTATGGAATGGTCGCACACCTAGTTTGCACCATTATAGGATTTGGGGGTGCCCTGCTCACGTCTTAAGAAAGAAAGAAAGCAAACTGGAATCGCGAACTGAGGTTTGCATGTTTGTCGGAAATTCTAAAGAGACTAGGGGTGGACTATTCTATAGTCACAAGGATAACAAAGTGTTTGTCTCTACAAATGCTACTTTCCTTGAAGAGAACTATATGAAAGACAACAAACCGAAAAGTGAAATTGTATTAGAGGAAATGCTCACAGATACTGTTCCTTCAAATGTACCATCTTCTTCTACTCAAGAAGAGGAACATCCCACTCCCTCAGTTGTAGCAACTGAGAAAACTACTGCTAGAGCTCCTGTTCAGAAAGTCACCGCTCCTCGTCGTAGTGGGAGGGTTTCAACGAAACCATCTCGTTATGGCTTGGATGGTGAAATGAATATGGTCGTTGGTGACGGTATTGATGACGACCCATTGACCTATAAACAGGCAATGGCAAGTCCGAAACGGAAGCGATGGTCAGCCGGTATGGATTCAGAAATGGATTCCATGAAGAAGAACAAAGTCTGGGAATATGTAGAACCACCTGAAGATTTTCGTCCAATTGGATGTAAATGGGTCTACAAGAAGAAAAGGGGTGCTGGAGGCGAAGTCGAAACTTTCAAAGCTAGACTGGTCGCCAAGGGTTATACCCAAAGAGAAGGTGTGGACTATGAGGAAACTTTTAGTCCTGTTGCCATGCTCAAATCCATCCGAATTCTTCTCTCCATAGCTGCCGCTTTAGATTATGAAATCTGGCAAATGGATGTCAAGACAACCTTTCTTAATGGGCTTCTTGAAGAAACCATCTATATGGAGCAACCAGAAGGTTATGTTCTTCCTGGGCAGGAGAATAAAGTTTGCAAATTTAATAGGTCCATATATGGGCTTAAGCAAGCTTCTCGCTCATGGAACAAAAGGTTTGATGAGATCATCAAGACCTACGGCTTTCATCAGAATGAAGATGAACCTTGTGTTTACCAACTCAAGGAAAACCAAGTAGTAGTATTCCTGGTCCTTTATGTTGATGACATTTTGATCATTGGAAACAATGTCAAGAAAATGTCTCACATCAAGGAATGGCTTGACACTCAATTCGACATGAAAGACTTGGGTGAGGCAGCCTATGTTCCTGGTATTCAGATTGTCAGAAACCGAAAGAACAGATCCCTTGCTCTCTCTCAAACAGCTTACATTGACAAAGTTATTGAGAGATTTTCCATGACCAATACCAAAGGGGCAAACATGCCCTCTAGACATGGTATTCGTCTATCTAAGGAACAGTGTCCTACTGATCCTCAAGAGATAGAAGACATGACAAAAATTCCTTATGCTTCTGCAGTTGGGAGTCTGATGTATGCTATGCTATGCACTAGACCTGACATCTGCTATGCAGTTGGAATCGTGAGCAGGTATCAGTCAAATCCAGGAAGGGTACATTGGAACGCGGTTAAGTATATTTTGAAATACTTAAAGAGTACAAGAGATTATGTATTAGTCTACAAGGGTGGTGCTTTGAATCCCTTAGGCTATACAGACTCAGATTTTCAGGGATGTCTTGAAGACAGGAAATCTACATCTGGGATGTTGTTTACTCTTGGGGGTGGAGCAGTAGTTTGGAGAAGTGCTAAACAAACTGTGATTTCGGATTCTACCATGGAGGCAGAATACATAGCTGCGGCTGAAGCAGCTAAAGAGGTTGTCTGGCTTAGGAAGTTCTTCACCAGTCTTGGTGTAGTTCCTGGAATGGAAAGGCCTCTAGTCCTGCTTTGTGATAACACTGGAGCTATAGCCAACAGTAAGGAACCTCGGAGCCACAAGAGAAGTAAGCACATAGAAAGAAAGTATCATATTATCAGAGAATATGTGGCAAGAGGGGATGTACTGGTGGAGAAAGTGGATACGCAGGATAACTTGGCTGATCCATTCACCAAAGTCTTGGCAGTAACTTCATTCGAAAAGCACCGTCAGAATTTAGGATTAATTGAAATGTACTGATTTGTTTTATATTAGTGCAAGTGGGAGTTTGTTGGGTTTTATGCCCTAAATAAAACTCTATTTCAATGTAATCCAGATTATTCTATATCAATAAAGTAACAGAAGTAATTTTTCATTCACTTGTGTAAGTTTTGGTTCACTTAATCAATTGCTTGTCTATTTGATTTATAAATTCATCCAAACCCTTTTCACATACTTGAACATGTTTATTGTGTTGTCAACACAGTGGAAAATAAACATGACTATGTGAATAAAGTATTCCTAGATTTATCAGAACACTGGGTTTCACTGATATGACAATCTACAACAGAGTTTACTTACATTTGGAGAAATGTTATGTTCTTTCCAGAACATAGGTTAAAGTAAAGCTCAGGTTGGATGCATGTAGTATGCATTGGAATGGACCGATATTGAACTTTGAATTAGATTTTGAAACTTATCGTAAACATCTATTCAATTCAATATCAGAAGTTGATCCTAGATCACATGATCTAAATCCTGATATGGTTAGGCTTAACTTCAAGAGTGTTATTCGTGTTCTTTGATTTGTTAGTTAAGCCTAAAACTGTAGTCTGGGCAATACATACATTTTGGGAACACGGTAGTGCAATTGAGTGGGAGCGCTAACATAAATATGGAATCTATAGCTTCTATCTGGCGAATAGTAAGCAAAGGGTGATTTCCTTCGAGCTTAACCAAACGAGATAAATGATTGAGTACTCATTTCACTTAGTAGAAATATCATTTATACAGGGTTAAGTGTTTTAAGGATAAAATACATTGTAGGGTGTTACGGTAATCTAAGTCCCTTTACAGTGTAGATCATCCATATAGAGGATCATTGATCACATTAGGATTATAACAATGGATAACTAATAATGTGTCTATATGGTGGAACATATAGAGCATTCTATATACTGAGAGTGCAATTCTGAGTTCTATGTGTGGATTCAACGAAGAATTAATAAGTCAGTGAATTTAAGTGGTAAATTCAAGATCTGCTTATTGGAAGCTCGGATATATAGACCCATGGTCTCCTCACTAGTTGAGATGATATTACTTGTAGGACTCATTTAATTGATTTTAATTAATCAATTAAGAATTCTCAAGATAAACTTATCAGTTTGAGAATTTAGCACTCATTAAGGGCAAAACAGTAAATAGAGATTTTGAAGGGCATATTTATTAATTAGGAAACTTTAATTAGTTTCATTATTAATAAAATAAATGATAATATATTATTTGATAATTATTTTTAATTATTAAGTAATTAGATTTATCATTAATATGGTTGAACAGTGGAATTGGCAACATTTCACAAAAAGGGAAACTATCAAGTGTAGGAAAAGGAAAGTTGGAAAAGAGGCAAGCCTTGTTTCCACATTGCCTAGGCCGGCCCCTTTACCTTCCTTTTCCCCTTGATTTTCTCAGTTCAAAATGTCAATCATAGCCCTTGGTGGTCTTCTATAAATAGAAGGCAAAGGCTTCAGATTTTCATACATCTCTGTATCTCTGAAAAAGCTTTTTACAGCATTATTCTGAAAGAATTTTCTCTCAGAAAATTCTCTCTGAGCCGCCACCCTCTCTCTCTCTCTCTATACCTTCACTGTTTCGAAATATATGAGTGCTAGAGTAGTGCCCACACACATCAAGTAATACCTCAATCATAGTGAGGAAGGCTGTGTAGAATTCAGAGACAACAAAGAAGGACTTTCGGGCTCAGATCTTGATTATACTCTGCTACAGAAAGGAATCAAGGGTTAGAGATCTGAGTGGGAGGAGACATATATATTCCGCTGCAATCACTGTAAGATTTCTGATACTCTTATGTGTTTAATTTCATATCGTTTTAGAAGTTCATATTTAGGTTGTTAAATCAACATACTTGTGAGTAGATCTAAGTTCCTGGTAAAATAACTTCCAACAGTTCCACCATATAGACACATCATTAGTTATCCATTGTTATAATCCTAATTTGATCAATGATCCTCTATATGAATGATCTACACTGTAAAGGGATTAGATTACCGTTACACCCTACAATGTATTTAATCCTTAAAACACCTAACCCCGTATAAATGATATTTCAGCTTATGTGAAATGATGTAACACCCTAACTAACTTAGGCGTATTACGTGATTTTTTAAACGTACTGTGCAGCTCGTTGTTAATCAATGAGGTTTATGGAAAAACCCGATTAATTAAAATTTTGCTTTTTAATTAAACTTGTAAAACAGTATTACAAAAGACTCGGGATCCCGATTATAAAAATATTTACAAAAAGTTTAACTGTTTAACTGCTACATAAAATAAAGGTCGTCTAACGACCAGTTACAAAATCAGCCTTGCTGTCCCGAGGATCGTACGCTCCAGGCCTAACCGCCCCGACATGTACAATCTCATAAGCTCGCTCACGGTCCATCAGCTATAGCCTTGCCTTTACCTACACATAAACGTAAACTATGAGTCGACAGACTCAGTAAGAAAAGCATAATAATACTCATACATAATTCTACCTGCCGTGTCCAACACGATACTGAGTCCCGCTACTGCCATGTCCAACATGGTACTGAGCCACTACTGCCATGTCCAACATGGTACTGAGTTTTGAACGTTCACAGGGACGGTACTATTGACAAGTATCCTCCTGATCGGTCGAACCGGTCATACTCCGCCGCCGGTCATACTCCACTGTACCGACGGGATAGGTCAATAGCACGGAACCACCAACCAAATGTCGGCTGATCGGTCGAACCGGTCATACTCCGCCGTCGGTCATACTCCGGCTGTACCGACGTGACGGGGTTGGATGGTTCGAAGCCTATATACATAACTAATGTAATCTAACAGGCTTCCTACATGCACGCTAAACATGTAATCTCCATATGCATACCGTTATACTAATCTTACCCGGATTCGAATTCGGTGTGCTGAGTCAACCCGATCGGAACCGAAGCCGAGCTGACGGCGGATTACTGGCTCCTAAACCATAAAAATCACAACGCTATAAGTGACACGCTAAATCACTTCCCGGGGACTTAAACTAGGAACTAAAAGTTTCCCTATCGATAAAAAGCATGGCAATACCCCTTAAAACATAAAAACGAGGAAAACTAGGGTTTCTGAAAATTCCCCAACCGGTAGACCGGTTGCCCAACCGGAATTCCGGATCTGGGAAATTCAGGACCCCCATCCGGAATTCCGGATGCACAACCGGAATTCCGGTTCCTCGCAGGCAGCAACATCAAATTTTCATAACTTGCACAATTCAACCCCAAATCACCTCAAACTTTCCAGACCTGTTCTATACCTTCCCTAGAACATATCCAAGGCATCAAAACAACCCAGAAACCTCAAACACGAAAAATGCCATTGGAGCTCAAGCTTTGAGTTCTAAACTCAAACTTGAGCAAAACCACCTAATCATGCATTTCAGTAGCTTAATTCTACTTAATCAAGCTTATCTAAGCCTCTGAAAACAATTAAAAACAACAGCAACATCACAGAAACAGATTCACTATATTTTCTTCCAAAAATCACATTTTTGCATAGAAAACTCAAAGCTTTAAACAACTCAACTAACATGCTTCAAACAGTTCATTTAACTTCAATTAGGCATGCTTTATACCACAGAAATCAACAACAAAACCCAGCAAAAACAACAGCCACGAAAAGCATGCATTTACTCAATAATTCACCATTTTTTTCAAGAAAACAAAGGAGAACAATTAGGAAATACATACCACAATCAAGAGTACCCAAAGCTATGAAGAATCTAGCTAGAAATTTGATGAAAAAACCCAGCCTTTGAATCCCATGCACCAGCCGAAATAGAGAGAGAGAATGAGAGTTGTTTTGAAAATTTCTTTCTTTTCTAACTTATGATTTTTTTGATGTAAAATGAAAAATAATTAAATGACACCTAGCATATAACACTTTCAGCCAAATAACATTAAAATAAACATTATTTTCCATTTCATAAAATCACAAAAGATAAAATACTAATGGGGCAAAAAGACCATTTTGCCCCTCCACCATAAAATCACATAAATCATACTAAAGGGGTATTTTTGGGAAATTCTAAATTCCCGGCCAATCCCGACATTCCCAATGTCTAAAACCCGTCCCCAAACTGCTAACATACTAAGTTGTGATTTCTACTGAGCCAAACGCCGAGTTCCAAAATACCGGGCACCGGAAATGCAAAATACGAAAACTACTAAATAACATAAATATGCATTTCTGAATTCCATAAATAAAAGTAATAAATTATTTAAATAGCTATAAATAATTTCATAATTAATCATAAGCAACTGCTAATTTCCAAATTAACTAAGCGAGCTTTACAACTATCCCCCCCTTAAAAGGATTTCGTCCCCAAAATCTAACCTGAATAACTCTGGATATTGAGCTTTCATATCTGACTCTAGCTCCCAGGTGGCTTCTTCCACCTTACTGTTTCTCCAGAGAACCTTGACCAATGCTATGGTCTTATTCTGAAGGACTTTATCCTTTCTATCCAGGATCTGCACTGGCTGTTCCTCATAAGTCATGTATGGCTGTAGCTGAAGGCTCTCATAACTGAGTATATGAGAGGGGTCTGAAACGTATTTTCTCAACATCGAGACATGGAATACGTTGTGAACTGCTGATAAGGCTGGAGGCAATGCTAACCGATATGCCACTTGACCTATCTTCTCGAGAATCTCGAAAGGTCCTGTAAATCTAGGGCATAACTTGCCTCTTTTCCCGAAACGTTTAATCCCCTTCATCGGAGATACCCGTAAAAACACATGTTCCCCTACTTGGAACTCAACATCTCTGCGTTTCGGATCTGCGGAACTCTTCTGTCTGCTCTGTGAGGCAAGCATTCTAGCTTTTATCTTCTCTATTGCCTCATTGGTCCGCTGTACTGACTCAGGACCTAGGTATTTCCTTTCCCCTGTCTCATCCCAGTGGATAGGGGATCTACATTTCCTACCGTATAACAGTTCATAGGGAGCCATCCCTATCGTACTCTGATAACTGTTGTTGTACGAAAATTCTATTAACGGTAGATACTTATTCCATGAGCCTTCAAAGTCCATAACACAGGCTCTCAACATATCCTCAAATATCTGAATTGTCCTTTCGGACTGACCATCTGTCTGAGGATGGAATGCTGTACTGAATTTCAGCTTTGTACCCATTGCCCGTTGCAAACTTTGCAAAAATTTGGAGGTGAACTTCGGATCCCTGTCCGAAACTATAGACTTCGGTACCCCGTGAAGTCTCACTATCTCTCTGACATATAACTCTACCAACTGATCCACTGTAAATGTTGTTCTAACCGGCAGAAAATGAGCAGATTTCGTAAATCGATCCACCACTACCCAGATGGAATCAAATAAACCCGTTGTCCTAGGTAACCCGACCACAAAATCCATCGTAATATCCTCCCATTTCCACTCTGGTAGGGTTAGAGGCTGCAACAACCCTGCTGGTCTCTGATGTTCAGCCTTAATCTGCTGACAAGTGAGGCATCTCGATACGAATTCTACCAAATTCTTCTTCATACCGCTCCACCAGAAGTACGGTTTCAAATCTTGGTACATCTTAGTGGTGCCGTGTAACACCCTAACTATCTTAGGCGTATTACGTGATTTTCAAACGTACTGTGCAGCTCGTTGCTAATCAACGAGGTTTATGGAAAAACGTGATTAATTAAAATTTTGCTTTTTCATTAAACTTATAAACCATTTTACAAAAAGTCTCGGGATCCCGATTTATAAAAATATTTACAAACGTTTTTACTGTTCAACTTTTACATCAAAATAAAGTCGTCTAACGACAATTACAAAATCTCAGCCGTGCTGTCCCGAGGATCGTACGCTCCAGGCCTAACCGCCCCGACATGTACAATCCCATAAGCTCGCTCACGGTCCATCAGCAACTGCCTTGCCTTTACCTACACATGAACGTAAACTGTGAGTCGACAGACTCAGTAAGAAAAGCATACTAATATCATACATAAAACTGACTGCCGTGTCCAACACGATGCGAGTCCCGCCATCGCCATGTCCAACATGGTGCGAGCACTACCGCCATGTCCAACATGGTACCGAGTTTTGAACGTTCGGGGGACGGTACTATTGACAAGTATCCTCCCGATCGGTCGAACCGGTCATACTCCGCCGCTGGTCATACTCCACTGTACCGACGGGATAGGTCAATAGCACCGAACCACCAACCGGTGTCGGCTGATCGGTCGAGCCGGTCATACTCCATTCTTGGTCATACTCCAGCCTGTACCGACGTGACAGGGTTGGGTGGTTCGAAGCCTAAATACATAACTAATGTAAACTAACAGGCTTCCTACATGCACGCTAAACATGTAATCTACATATGCATACTGTTATACTAATCTTACCTGGATTCCGATTTCAGGTGTGCTTAGGTCAACCCGACCGGAACCGAAGCCGAACGGCGGATTACGGCTCCTAAACCATAAAAATCACAACGCTATAAGTGACACGCTAAATCACTTCCCGGACTAAAACTTGAAACTAAAAGTTTCCCTATCGATAAAAAGCATGGCAATACCCCTAAAAACCCAAAAACGAGAAAAACTAGGGTTCGAAAAATCCCCCATCCGAAGTCCAGGTTGCCCAACCGAATTCGGTTCGGGAAAATACTGAACCCCCATCCGAATTCCGGATGCTCAACCGAATTCCGGTTCCTCGCGAAGAACCAAAAATTCCCATATCTTGACCAATTCGAACCCAAATGGTCCCAAACTTTCCGTACCTCCTCTATAGGTCCCAAATGACCATTCCAAGGCCTCAAACCTACCCAGAAACCTCACAAGCAAATTTCACCATTGAAGACCAAGCTTTGAGTTCAAGAACTCAAACTTGGTTAAACCCACTAGCATGCACCCTAGCCTAGTTAATTCTACTTAACTAAGCATTAAAACACCTCTGCAAACTAACAATAACATCCAGCAATAACACAGAAACTAAGCAAAGCATTTTCCTCACAAAATCACCTATTTTTACATATAATTTAAAAGCTTGAACAATCTAACTAATATGCTTTCAACACAGCTCATTTAACATCAAAAATCATGCTTTAAACAACTTAAATCAACAACAAAACACAGCAGAAACATCTCACAAAAACTCATGCATGCATCATCATTTTTCACATAGTTTTTCAAGAAATTAAAGGAGGAGAGACATGAACCAACCTAGCTTGAGATGAACCCTAAGAGATGCTGAACAACTAGCCAAAATCCAAGGAGAAAAATCCCCTCCTTGCTGCTCAAGGTTTGGCCGAAAGAGAGAGAGAGTTGTGTGTGTGTGTGTGTTTTTTGGAAATTTCTTCAAAAAATGACTAAGTGTTTGAAAATGAGAGAAAAGGTAATATAAATCACATAAGTCATTTATTTCAGCCAACATTTAATAAAATAAACACTTATTTTTCCATTTAATAAATCACATAAAACAAAACATTAATGGGGCAAAAAGACCACTTTGCCCCTCCACCATAAAATCACTAAAATCATACTAAAGGGGTATTTTTTTTTGGGACATTCTAAATTCCCGGCCATTCCCGACATTCCCAATGTCTAAACCCGTCCCCAAAATACTAACATACTAAGTTGTGATCTCTACTGAGCCAAACGCCGTGTTCCAAAATACCGGACACCGGAAATGCGAAATATAAAAACTGCTGATAACATACTCATGCATATCTGAATTCCATAATAAATTATTTAAATGGCTATAAATAATTTCCTGATTAACATAAATAACTGTTAATTTCCAAATTAACTAAGCGGGCTTTACAACTATCCCCCCCTTAAAAGGATTTCGTCCCCGAAATCTAACCTGAATAACTCTGGATATTGAGCTCGCATATCTGACTCAAGCTCCCAGGTGGCTTCTTCCACCTTACTGTTTCTCCAGAGAACCTTGACCAACGCTATGGTCTTATTCCGAAGGACTTTATCCTTTCTATCCAGGATCTGCACTGGCTGTTCCTCATAGGACATATCTGACTGAAGCTGAAGGCTCTCATAACTGAGTATATGAGAGGGGTCTGAAACGTATTTTCTCAACATTGAGACATGAAATACGTTGTGCACTGCTGATAACGCTGGAGGCAATGCTAACCGATATGCCACTTGACCTATCTTCTCGAGAATCTCGAAAGGTCCTGTAAACCTAGGGCATAACTTGCCTCTTTTCCCGAAACGTTTAATCCCCTTCATCGGAGATACTCGCAAAAACACATGGTCCCCTACTCGGAACTCAACATCCCTACGTTTCGGATCTGCGTAACTCTTCTGTCTGCTCTGGGAGGCAAGCATTCTAGCTTTAATCTTCTCTATTGCCTCATTGGTCCGCTGAACTGACTCCGGACCTAGGTATTTCCTCTCCCCTGTCTCATCCCAGTGGATAGGGGATCTACACTTCCTACCGTACAACAGTTCATAGGGTGCCATCCCTATCGTACTCTGATAACTGTTGTTATACGAGAACTCTATTAACGGTAGGTATTTACTCCATGAACCCTCAAAGTCCATAACACAGGCTCTCAGCATATCCTCCAATATCTGAATTGTCCTTTCGGACTGACCGTCCGTCTGAGGATGAAATGCTGTACTGAATTTTAGCTTCGTACCCATTGCCCGTTGCAAACTCTGCCAAAATTTGGAGGTGAATTTCGGATCCCTGTCCGAAACTATAGACTTCGGTACCCCGTGAAGTCTTACTATCTCCCTGACGTATAACTCTGCCAACTGATCCACTGTAAACGTTGTTCTGACCGGCAGAAAATGAGCAGATTTCGTAAATCGGTCCACCACTACCCAGATGGAATCATACATACCCGTGGTCCTAGGTAACCCGACCACAAAATCCATAGTAATATCCTCCCATTTCCATTCTGGTAGGGTTAGAGGCTGCAACAACCCTGCTGGTCTCTGATGTTCAGCCTTGATCTGCTGACATGTGAGGCATCTCGAAACGAATTCTACCAAATTCTTCTTCATACCGCTCCACCAGAAGTACGGTTTCAAGTCTTGGTACATCTTGGTGGTGCCGGGATGCAGAGAATATGGAGTAGAATGAGCCTCCTCAAAGATCTCGTTCCTCAAGTCCACACTGTTCGGGACGCAAACCCTGGCTTTATACAAAAGCATCCCACTATCTGACACTGAAAAGTCCTTGGCTTGACCAGCCAATACCTCATCTCGGATCTTCACTAACTCCGGATCTGTCGTCTGAGCAACTTTTATTCTTTCTAACAGATCAGATTGCAGCGTTAAGTTGTGTAGCTGACCTACCACAAGCTCAATGCTGGATCTAACCATATCCACTGCTAGCTGAGGTGAGATCTGAACCATGCTAGCCACTTGCCGGGACCACTTCGCTCAGGGCATCGGCCACTACATTGGCTTTCCCGGGATGGTAAAGGATCTCACAATCATAATCCTTCACTAATTCCAACCAACGCCTTTGTCTCATGTTCAAATCTTTCTGAGTAAAGAAATACTTGAGACTTTTATGGTCGGTATAGATCTCACACTTCTCCCCATAAAGATAATGCCGCCAAATCTTCAGCGCAAAGACCACTGCGGCCAATTCTAAATCATGAGTCGGGTATCGCTGTTCATAATCCTTTAACTGACGGGAGGCATAAGCGATAACCCGATCAGCTTGCATCAATACGCACCCCAAACCCTGTTTGGATGCGTCACAATAGACCACGAACTTCTCCTCGTCCGAAGGCAAAGCTAGTACCGGAGCAGTATTCAACCTCTGTTTCAGCTCTTGAAAACTAGCTTCGCATTTATCTGACCAGATAAATCGCTGATTCTTCTTTGTAAGCTCGGTTAGGGGCATTGAAATTTTGGAGAACCCCTCCACGAACCTACGGTAGTACCCAGCTAATCCCAAAAAGCTTGTGATCTCTGTCACTGTCTTCGGTCTCGGCCAATCCCTGACGGATTCGATCTTCCCGGGATCCACCTTGATCCCATCTTTACTCACAATGTGCCCTAGGAAGGATACCTGAGACAACCAGAACTCACATTTCTTGAACTTGGCGTAGAGTCTATGTTCTCGAAGTCGTTGCAGTACCATCTGAAGATGTAACTCATGCTCCTCTTCTGACTGAGAGTACACGAGGATGTCGTCGATAAACACAATTACACAGATATCGAGGAAATCCTTGAATACTCTATTCATCAGGTCCATGAATGCTGCAGGAGCATTGGTTAGTCCGAATGACATAACCAGGAACTCGTAGTGTCCATACCTAGTGCGGAAAGCCGTCTTTGGAATGTCCTCCTCTCGGATCCTCAACTGATGATAACCCGAACGGAGATCAATCTTAGAAAAGACCGTCTTCCCCTGCAGCTGATCGAACAAGTCATCGATCCTAGGTAGTGGATATTTATTCTTCACCGTCAGCTTGTTCAACTCTCTGTAGTCGATGCACATCCTCATAGATCCATCCTTCTTCTTCACGAACAAAACCGGGGCTCCCCAAGGTGATACACTGGGCCGAATGAACCCTATGTCAAGCAACCCCTGGAGCTGAATCTTTAACTCCTTAAGTTCAGCTGGAGCCATCCTATACGGGGCTTTAGAAACCGGATCCACCCCTGGTGTCAAGTCAATCACGAAGTCTATCTCCCGATGAGGTGGTAACCCTGGAAGTTCTTCGGGAAAAACATCCAAAAATTCCCGAACCACACTGATATCCTCTGGCCGAATGGTGTCTGGCCGAGTGGTGTCCACCACCACGGCCAGAAACCCTAAGCACCCACCGTGCAATAATTCTCTCGCTGACATAGCCGAGATCACCGGGATCCGAGATCCCTGAACCGAACCCACAAATACGAACGGTTCTTCACTTTCTGGTTGGAAGACCACCATCTTCCTCTTGCAATCAATGCTCGCCGAATATTTCGATAGGAAATCCATTCCTAAAATAATATCAAATTCGACTAAGCTCATCTCTATCAGATCAGCGCTTAACTCTCTACCATCTATCCTGATCGGCATAGACCTAATCCACCTATTGGAGATAACCAATTCTCCGCCAGGTAACAGGGTTCCAAACCCTGACTCATATCTATCAAAGGGTCTACCCAACTTACTAAAGACTCTGGCCGCCACATAAGAACGTGTAGCCCCAGAATCAAACAGCACTGAATAAAACGAGTCGTTAATGAAAATCTGACCTGTAACAACTGATGGGCTGGCATCTGCATCAGCCTGCGTGATCGCGAATACCCTGGCTGGAGTGGGTATCGCTGGAGCTCTCGGTGCCTCTGGCCGGAGCTGGGGACATTCCCTCTTGAAGTGCCGGGCATGCCACAATGAAAGCATCCCCGCCCCTTGCACTCTCCCCGATGGTGCCTCTTGCGGATAGGGCACTCGGGGTAGGAGAATCGGGTCTCATTACCACCGGGACGACTCCCTCCGTTCCGGTTCCCCGAACCTCTTGTTTTGGCTCGAGCCGCCGAAGCGATGGGTGCCCTCTTCCTCTGATCAATGGCCGAACCACTACTCCCCCTGCTAAATCCTGATGCAGGAGGGGTAGGAGCTCCGCCACCAACCAAAGTACTGGCTGAATCTGACATACACCCCACTGCGCCCTCAGCTCGCAGTGCCTTCTCCACCATCTGAGCGTAGGTGGTGCTGTCATCAGTGGTAATCATCAGGTCATGCCTGATCTTGGGATTCAACCCGTCCAGATACTTCTCCTTCCTGCTGAAGTCGGTCGGCACAATTCCCGAGGCTAACCTCGCCAACCGGTCAAACTGAGTAGTATACTCAGTGACACTCATGTTCTCCCGCTGGGTCAGGTGAACGAACTCTTTCCTCTTGGCGCTTCTAACCGCCTCATTGTAGTACTTCGCGTTGAAGAGTTCCTGGAACCTTTCCCAGGTCATGGTGGTGACATCGTGAATGCGAGACACCATGTCCCACCATACCGGGGCATCCTCCCGGCCCGAAATGTGGCGCACACCACTGCAGTCGTTGCGGTGACACCCATAAAGTTCAAGATTCTCGGTGATCACCGTAAGCCACCGCTCGGCTTTCGACACATCCGGACCTCCCGGGAATACGGAGGTGCTTGCTTCGAACCGCTCATATAAAGGTTCCAATCAGGCCGCCACTACCATCTCGGCACAGGCGGCGGGGGCGGTGCCGCCGGAACTGCGGCCGAACCGCGGGAGCACCTGCCGTCTCAACCTCGAATCTCGAGGTCTTGTTCTTCGATCTGGCTTGCATCTCCGCAAACCGTAACTCCCGATTCGGGGGCTCCACGATCGGGCGGGGAGCACAGGCGGCTGTGGCGGGTTCTCCTCACCCCGACCACGAGCCCCGCCTCGGGGACCTCTACCTCGGCCCCTAGCGGTGGGGGAAACCGAGCTCCCTCTCCCCGATTCGACCCCACGGAGTTGCCTCGACTCTGGTAGTCCGCCCGGCGTCCATCTAGTTAGAACCGCTGCGAAACCAAGAGTTGGCATATCAGGTCGTATTCAAGGCGAGCTTACTAATGCCGCTTAATTTGGAAATTAGAAATGAAACATGCGCCTATTCTACTATCAGGCTACTAACATGCTTCCTAACAAGCTTTTCTTTTTCATAACTGAATAAAATAAACTACTAAAGCAATAAAGGCTTGCGAACCGTGAACCGAGCTAGCTGATGATGATTGTACATGTCGTGACGATCTTCGGAAGACAACACAGCGGCTACGATACCAAATTGTAACACCCTAACTATCTTAGGCGTATTACGTGATTTTCAAACGTCTTGTGCTCGTTGCTAATCAACGAGGTTTATGGAAAAACGTGATTAATTAAAATTTTGCTTTTTCATTAAACTTATAAACCATTTTACAAAAAGTCTCGGGATCCCGATTTATAAAAATATTTACAAACGTTTTTACTGTTCAACTTTTACATCAAAATAAAGTCGTCTAACGACAATTACAAAATCTCGCCCGTGTCGTCCCGAGGATCGTACGCTCCAGCCTAACCGCCCCGACATGTACAATCCCATAAGCTCGCTCACGGTCCATCAAGAATCGCCTTGCCTTTACCTACACATGAACGTAAACTGTGAGTCGACAGACTCAGTAAGAAAAGCATACTAATATCATACATAAAACCGATCGCCGTGTCCAACACGATACCGAGTCCCGCCTACCGCCATGTCCAACATGGTACCGAGCACTACCGCCATGTCCAACATGGTACCGAGTTTTGAACGTTCGGGGGACGGTACTATTGACAAGTATCCTCCCGATCGGTCGAACCGGTCATACTCCGCCGCCGGTCATACTCCACTGTACCGACGGATAGGTCAATAAGACCGAACCACCAACCGGTGTCGGCTGATCGGTCGAGCCGGTCATACTCCGCCGTCGGTCATACTCCACTCGTACCGACGTGACAGGGTTGGGTGGTTCGAAGCCTAAATACATAACTAATGTAAACTAACAGGCTTCCTACATGCACGCTAAACATGTAATCTACATATGCATACTGTTATACTAATCTTACCTGGATTCCGATTTCAGGTGTGCCGGTCAACCTGACTGGAACTGAAGCTGAACGGCGGATTATCGGCTCCTAAACCATAAAAATCACAACGCTATAAGTGACACGCTAAATCACTTCCCGGGGACTAAAACTTGAAACTAAAAGTTTCCCTATCGATAAAAAGCATGGCAATACCCCTAAAAACCCAAAAACGAGAAAAACTAGGGTTCTGAAAAATCCCCCATCCGGAAGTCCGGTTGCCCAACCGGAATTCCGGTTCTGGGAAAATCTGAACCCCCATCCGGAATTCCGGATGCTCAACCGGAATTCCGGTTCCTCGCAGGCAGCAACCAAAAATTCCCATATCTTGACCAATTCGAACCCAAATGGTCCCAAACTTTCCAGACCTCCTCTATAGGTCCCAAATGACCATTCCAAGGCCTCAAACCTACCCAGAAACCTCACAAGCAAATTTCACCATTGAAGACCAAGCTTTGAGTTCAAGAACTCAAACTTGGTTAAACCCACTAGCATGCACCCTAGCCTAGTTAATTCTACTTAACTAAGCATTAAAACACCTCTGCAAACTAACAATAACATCCAGCAATAACACAGAAACTAAGCAAAGCATTTTCCTCACAAAATCACCTATTTTCACATATAATTTAAAAGCTTGAACAATCTAACTAATATGCTTTCAACACAGCTCATTTAACATCAAAAATCATGCTTTAAACAACTTAAATCAACAACAAAACACAGCAGAAACATCTCACAAAAACTCATGCATGCATCATCATTTTTCACATAGTTTTTCAAGAAATTAAAGGAGGAGAGACATGAACCAACCTAGCTTGAGATGAACCCTAAGAGATGCTGAACAACTAGCCAAAATCCAAGGAGAAAAATCCCCTCCTTGCTGCTCAAGGTTTGGCCGAAAGAGAGAGAGAGTTGTGTGTGTGTGTGTGTTTTTTGGAAATTTCTTCAAAAAATGACTAAGTGTTTGAAAATGAGAGAAAAGGTAATATAAATCACATAAGTCATTTATTTCAGCCAACATTTAATAAAATAAACACTTATTTTTCCATTTAATAAATCACATAAAACAAAACATTAATGGGGCAAAAAGACCACTTTGCCCCTCCACCATAAAATCACTAAAATCATACTAAAGGGGTATTTTTTTTTGGGACATTCTAAATTCCCGGCCATTCCCGACATTCCCAATGTCTAAACCCGTCCCCAAAATACTAACATACTAAGTTGTGATCTCTACTGAGCCAAACGCCGCGTTCCAAAATACCGGACACCGGAAATGCGAAATATAAAAACTGCTGATAACATACTCATGCATATCTGAATTCCATAATAAATTATTTAAATGGCTATAAATAATTTCCTGATTAACATAAATAACTGTTAATTTCCAAATTAACTAAGCGGGCTTTACATGCCGGGATGCAGAGAATACGGGGTAGAATGAGCCTCCTCAAAGATCTCATTTCTAAGTTCCACACTGTTCGGAACACAAACCCTGGCTTTATACAGAAGCATCCCACTGTCTGACACTGAAAAGTCCTTGGCTTGACCAGCCAACACCTCATCTCGGATCTTCACTAACTCCGGATCTGTCATCTGAGCGACTTTTATTCTTTCCAACAGATCAGATTGCAGCGTTAAGTTGTGAAGCTGACCTACCACAAACTCAATGCTGGATCTAACCATATCCTCTGCTAGCTGAGGTGAGATCTGAACCATACTAGCTACTTGCCCGGGACCCTTTCTGCTTAGGGCATCGGCCACTACATTGGCTTTTTCGGGATGATAGAGGATCTCACAATCGTAGTCCTTCACTAGTTCCAACCAACGCCTTTGTCTCATGTTCAAATCTTTCTGAGTAAAGAAATACTTGAGACTTTTATGGTCGGTATAGATCTCACCCTTCTCCCCGTAAAGGTAATGCCGCCAAATCTTCAGTGCAAAAACCACTGCGGCCAATTCTAGATCATGAGTCGGGTATCGCTGTTCATAATCCTTTAACTGACGGGAGGCATAAGCGATAACCCGGTCGGCTTGCATCAACACACACCCCAAACCCTGTTTGGATGCGTCACAATAAACTACGAACTTCTCCTTGTCCGAAGGCAAAGCTAGCACTGGAGCGGTAATCAACCTCTGTTTCAGCTCCTAAAAACTAGCTTCACATTTATCTGACCAGATAAACCGCTGATTCTTCTTTGTAAGCTCGGTTAGGGGCATTGAAATTTTGGAGAACCCTTCCACGAACCTACGGTAGTACCCAGCTAAACCCAAGAAGCTTCTGATCTCTGTCACTGTCTTCGGTCTCGGCCAATCCCTGACGGATTCAATCTTCCCAGGATCCACCTTGATCCCATCTTTACTCACAATGTGCCCTAGGAGGACACCTGAGACAACCAGAATTCACATTTCTTTAACTTGGCGTAAAGCTTATGTTCTCGAAGTCGTTGCAGTACCATCTGAAGATGTAACTCATGCTCCTCTTCTGATTGAGAGTACACGAGGATGTCGTCGATAAAAACAATCACACAGATATCGAGGAAATCCTTGAATACTCTATTCATCAGGTCCATGAATGCTGCAGGAGCATTGGTTAGTCCAAATGACATAACCAGAAACTCGTAATGTCCATACCTAGTGCGGAAGGCCGTCTTTGGAATGTCCTCCTCTCGGATTTTCAACTGATGATAACCCGAACGGAGATCAATCTTAGAAAAGACTGTCTTCCCCTGAAGCTGATCGAACAAGTCATCGATCCTAGGTAATGGATATTTATTCTTCACCGTCAGCTTGTTCAGTTCCCTGTAGTCGATGCACATCCTCATAGATCCATCCTTCTTCTTGACGAACAAAACCGGGGCTCCCCAGGGTGACACACTGGGCCGAATGAACCCTATGTCAAGCAACCCTTGGAGCTGAATCTTTAATTCCTTAAGTTCAGCTGGAGCCATTCTATACGGGGCTTTGGAAACCGGTTCCACCCCTGGTGCCAAGTCAATCACAAAATCAATCTCCCGCTGAGGTGGTAACCCTGGAAGTTCTTCGGGAAAAACATCCAAAAATTCCCGAACCACTCTGATGTCCTCTGGCCGAATGGTATCTGGCCGAGTGGTGTCCACCACCACGGCCAGAAACCCTAAGCAACCACCGTGCAACAATTCTCTCTCTGACATAGCCGGGATCACCGGGATCCGAGATCCCTGAATTGAACCAACAAATACAAACGGTTCTTCACTTTCCGGTTGGAAGATCACCATCTTCCTTTTACAGTCAATGCTCGCCGAATATTTAGATAGGAAATCCATTCCTAAAATAATATCGAATTCGACTAAACTCATCTCTATCAGATCAGCGCTTAACTCTCTACCATCTATCCTGATCGGCATAGACCTAATCCACCTATTGGAGATAACCAATTCTCCGCCAGGTAACAGGGTTCCAAACCCTAATTCATATCTATCGTAGGGTCTACCCAATTTACTAAAGACTCTGGCCGCCACATAAGAATGTGTAGCCCCAGAATCAAACAGCACTGAATATAGCGAGTTGTTAATAGAAAGCTGACCTGTGACAACTGATGGGCTGGCATCTGCATCAGCCTGCGTGATAGCGAACACCCTGGCTGGAGTGGGTATCGCTGGAGCTCGCGGTGCCTCTGGTCGGAGCTGGGGACAGTCCGTCTTGAAGTGTCCGGGCATGCCACAATGAAAGCATCCCTGACCTTTGCACTCACCCCGATGGTGCCTCTTGCAGCTAGGGCACTCGGGATAGGAGAAGCGGGTCTCAGTACCACCTGGACGACTCCCTCTGTTCTGGTTCCCCCGGAACCTCTTGTTCTGACTCGAGCCACCGGAAGCAGTGGGTGCTCTCTTCCTCTGATCAATGGCCGAACCACTACTCCCCCTGCTATAGCCTGATGCAGAAGGGGTAGGAGCTCCGCCACTCACCGGAGTACTAGCTGATTCTTACATACACCCCACTGCGCCCTCAGCTCGCAGTGCCTTCTCCACCATCTGAGCATAGGTGGTGCTGTCGTCTGTGGTAATCATCAGATCATGCCTGATCTTGGGATTCAACCCGTCCAGGTACTTCTCCTTCTTGCTGAAGTCGGTCGGCACAATTCCCGAGGCTAACCTCGCCAACCGATCAAACTGAGTAGTATACTCAGTGACGCTCATGTTCTCACGCTGGGTCAGGTGAGCGAACTCTTTCCTCTTGGCGCTTCTGACCGCCTCGTTGTAATACTTTGCGTTGAAGAGTTCCTGGAACCTTTCCCAGGTCATGGTGGTGACGTCATGGATCTGAGACACCATGTCCCACCAGACCAACGCGTCCTCCTGGAACTGAAACGTGGCGCACACCACTCTGTCGTTACCGGTGACACCCATGAAATTCAGAATCTTGGTGATCACCGTCAGCCATTGCTCGGCTTTCATTACATCCGGACCTCCCAGGAAAACCGGAGGTGCTTGCTTCCAGAACCGTTCGTACAGAGGTTCCAATCTATGGGCCGCCACTACTATCTCGGCACAGGCGGCGGCGGTGCCACTGGAACTATGGGCACCGGAACTGCAGGAGCACCCTACTGTCTCAACCTCTGAATCTCGAGGTCTTGTTCTTCTATTCGGGCTTGCATCTCCGCAAACCGTAACTCCCGATCCCGAGCTCCCCGATCGGCCGGGGAGCACAGGCAGCCTGTGGTGGGTTCTCATCACCCTGACCACGAGCCCTGCCTCGGGGACCTCTACCTCGGCCCCTAGCAGGTGGGGGAAACTGAGCTCACTGTCCTTGATTCGACCCCACGGAATTGCCCTGACTCCTGGTAGTCCGCCTGGCGTCCATCTAGTTAGAACCGCCTGCGAAACCAAGAGTTGGCATATCATGTCGTATTCAAGGAGAGCTTACTAATGCCGCTTAATTTGGAAATTAAAAACGAAACATGCGCCTATTCTACTATCAGGCTACTAACATGCTTCCTAACAGGCTTTTCTTTTCTTTTTTTTTTATAACTGAATAAAATAAACTACTAAAGCAATAAAGGCTTACTGAACCGTGAACCGAGCTAACTTCTGATGACGATTGTACATGTCGTGACGATCTTCGGAAGACAACCTGGCGGCTCTGATACCAAATTGTAACACCCTAACTAACTTAGGCGTATTACGTGATTTTTTAAACGTACTGTGCAGCTCGTTGTTAATCAACGAGGTTTATGGAAAAACGTGATTAATTAAAATTTTGCTTTTTAATTAAACTTGTAAAACAGTATTACAAAAGACTCGGGATCCCGATTATAAAAATATTTACAAAAAGTTTAACTGTTTAACTGCTACATAAAATAAAGGTCGTCTAACGACCAGTTACAAAATCAGCCTTGCTGTCCCGAGGATCGTACGCTCCAGGCCTAACCGCCCCGACATGTACAATCTCATAAGCTCGCTCACGGTCCATCAGCTATAGCCTTGCCTTTACCTACACATAAACGTAAACTGTGAGTCGACAGACTCAGTAAGAAAAGCATAATAATACTCATACATAATTCTAACTGCCGTGTCCAACACGATATTGAGTCCCGCTACTGCCATGTCCAACATGGTACTGAGCCACTACTGCCATGTCCAACATGGTACTGAGTTTTGAACGTTCACAGGGACGGTACTATTGACAAGTATCCTCCTGATCGGTCGAACCGGTCATACTCCAGCCTGTACCGACGGGATAGGTCAATAGCACAGAACCACCAACCAAATGTCAGCCTGATCGGTCGAACCGGTCATACTCCGCCGTCGGTCATACTCCAAATTTCGTACCGACGTGACAGGGTTGGATGGTTCGAAGCCTATATACATAACTAATGTAATCTAACGAGGCTTCCTACATGCACGCTAAACATGTAATCTACATATGCATACCGTTATACTAATCTTACTCCGGATTCCGAATTCGGGTGTGCGTCAACCCGACCGGAACCGAAGCCGAGCTGAGCGGCGGATTACTGGCTCCTAAACCATAAAAATCACAACGCTATAAGTGACACGCTAAATCACTTCCCGGGGACTTAAACTAGGAACTAAAAGTTTCCCTATTGATAAAAAGCATGGCAATACCCCTTAAAACATAAAAACGAGGAAAACTAGGGTTTCTGAAAATTCCCCAACCGGTAGACCGGTTGCCCAACCGGAATTCCGGTTCTGGGAAATTCAGGACCCCCATCCGGAATTCCGGATGCACAACCGGAATTCCGGTTCCTCGCAGCAAGAACATCAAATTTTCATAACTTGCACAATTCAACCCCAAATCACCTCAAACTTTCCAGACCTGTTCTATACCTTCCCTAGAACATATCCAAGGCATCAAAACAACCCAGAAACCTCAAACACGAAAAATGCCATTGGAGCTCAAGCTTTGAGTTCTAAACTCAAACTTGAGCAAAACCACCTAATCATGCATTTCAGTAGCTTAATTCTACTTAATCAAGCTTATCTAAGCCTCTGAAAACAATTAAAAACAACAGCAACATCACAGAAACAGATTCACTATATTTTCTTCCAAAAATCACATTTTTGCATAGAAAACTCAAAGCTTTAAACAACTCAACTAACATGCTTCAAACAGTTCATTTAACTTCAATTAGACATGCTTTATACCACAGAAATCAACAACAAAACCCAGCAAAATTAACAGCCACGAAAAGCATGCATTTACTCAATAATTCACCATTTTTTTCAAGAAAACAAAGGAGAACAATTAGGAAATACATACCACAATCAAGAGTACCCAAAGCTATGAAGAATCTAGCTAGAAATTTGATGAAAAAAACCCAGCCTTTGAATCCCATGCACCAGCCGAAATAGAGAGAGAGAATGAGAGTTGTTTTGAAAATTTCTTTCTTTTCTAACTTATGATTTTTTTGATGTAAAATGAAAAATAATTAAATGACACCTAGCATATAACACTTTCAGCCAAATAACATTAAAATAAACATTATTTTCCATTTCATAAAATCACAAAAGATAAAATACTAATGGGGCAAAAAGACCATTTTGCCCCTCCACCATAAAATCACATAAATCATACTAAAGGGGTATTTTTGGGAAATTCTAAATTCCCGGCCAATCCCGACATTCCCAATGTCTAAAACCCGTCCCCAAACTGCTAACATACTAAGTTGTGATTTCTACTGAGCCAAACGCCGAGTTCCAAAATACCGGGCACCGGAAATGCAAAATACGAAAACTACTAAATAACATAAATATGCATTTCTGAATTCCATAAATAACAGTAATAAATTATTTAAATAGCTATAAATAATTTCATAATTAATC
Source organism: Cannabis sativa (assembly GCF_029168945.1). Taxonomy (NCBI): domain Eukaryota; kingdom Viridiplantae; phylum Streptophyta; class Magnoliopsida; order Rosales; family Cannabaceae; genus Cannabis; species Cannabis sativa. The sequence goes on from NC_083607.1 coordinate 23,725,284, forward strand.
ATAAGCAACTGCTAATTTCCAAATTAACTAAGCGGGCTTTACAAATGAGATCTCCACCATTTATTTTCGTTTGGTCAAGCTCAAAGGAGATCATCCTTTACTTACTATTCGCCAGATAGAAGCTATAGATTCCATGTTTATGTTAGCGCTCCCACTCAATTGCACTACCGTGTTCCCAAAATGTACGTATCACCCTGACCGAAAAGTAGGCTTAACTAACAAATCAAAGAACACGAATAGCCTCTCGAGATCGGGCCTAATCATAACAGGATTAAGATCATTTGATCTAGGATCAGCTAGGCGATATTGACTTGAATAGATATTACGGTAAGTTTAATAAATCTAAGTCAAAGTTCAATATCGGTCCCTTCCGATGCATACTCTATGCATCCAACCTGAGCTTTACTTTAACCAATGCTCTGGAAAGAACATAGCATTTCTCCAAATGCAAGTAAACTTTGTTGTAGATTATCATATCAGTAAAACCCTGTGTTTGATAAATCTAGGAAACTTTATTCACATAGTCATGTTTACTTTCCAATGTGTTGACAGCACAATAAACAGGATCAAGTATGTGAAAAGGGTTTCAGATGAATTCATAAATTATGTACATATAATCATGAAATAATTCATGTGAACCATGCAACATTAAATGTTATTTCTGATCTATATTAATAAGTAAATCTGATTATATTGAAATGAGTTTTATTTAGGGCATAAAACCCAACAGACCATTCATCCAATGATATGTTATTGAGCTAATTCGAAATGAATAAGCTAAGAGGAATTAGGATAATTTCGTTTATAACACCCTAACTAGCATAGGCGTATTACGTGATTTTTAAACATACTGTGCAGCTCGTTGCTAATCAACGAGGTTTATGGAAATCGTGATTAATTAAAATTTTTGCTTTTTAATTAAACTTATAAAATATTTATACATAAATACTCGGGATCCCGATTACAAAACATTTTAAAAAAGTTCACTATCTAAACAAAATACTTGTCACCTAGCGACTAATTACAAAAATAACCTTGCTGTCCTGAGGATCGTACGCTACAGGCCTAACCGCCCCGACATGTACAATCTTCACCGGCTCGCTCTCACGGTCCTTCAGCCTTAGCCTTGCCCTTACCTACACATAAACATAGCACTCTGAGTCGACAGACTCAGTAAGAAAAGCATAACCAAATATCATACATAAATCCCGAGTTATGATCAGACGCCCATACCCCTGACCATAACCCTAACTACCGTGTCCCACACGATACTGAGTCCTGAACGTTCATAAGACAATACTATTGACAAGTAACAGCCTATAATCGGTACACTGGTCATACTCCAGCTGCTAGTCATACTCTAGCCTGTACCGATGTGTTACAGTATCAGCCTATACTCAGTCACTGGTCATACTCCAGCTGCTAGTCATACTCTAGCCTGTACTGATGTGATACGTCAAATAGTACAGAACCACCAACCCTAGTATCAGCCTATACTCGGTACACTGGTCATACTCCAGCTGCTAGTCATACTCTAGCCTGTACCGATGTGATACAGTGTCAGCCTATACTCGGTACACTGGTCATACTCCAGCTGCTAGTCATACTCTAGCCTGTACCGATGTGACACAGTCGGATGGTTCGAAGCCAACATACATATCTAATGTAATCTAACAGGCTTCCTACATGCACGATAAACATGTAATATATATGCATACTGTTATACTAATCTTACCTCAATTCCGAATTCAGGTGTGCCGGTCAACCTGACTGGAACAAACTGCGCGGCGGTTTACAAGCTCCTAAACCATAACAATCACAACACTAAGTGATACGCTAAATCACTTCCTGGGTAGAAACTAAAAGTTTCCCTATCGATAAAAAGCATGGCAATACCCCAAATAACATAAAAACGAGAAAATCTAGGGTTCCTGAAAATTTCCCAACCGGCAGACCGGTTGCACAACCGCAATTTCGGTTCTGGAAATTCCTGAACCCCATCCGGAATTCCGGATGCACAACCGGAATTCCGATTCCTCGCAGGAAACCTTCAAAAATTCATAATTCATTCAATTCAAACCCAACTTAAACCAAACCTTCCAGATCTATTCTAAATACCCTAGAGAACAAATCCAAAGCACTAAAACAGCCCAGAATGCACAGATACTAAAAATGCCATGTGAGCTCCAAGCTTTGAGTTTTAAACTCAAACTTGGCTAAAGCTCACCTACAAGCATCAAACCTAGATTCAAACTACATAATCATGCATTTAGAAACTGCAGAAAACATACACAAACTCAACCAAACTTAACAGCAACTATTTTCAACTTTTCTCTTTGAAAAACCAAAGCTTTTGTACTAAATTTCACAAACTTAAACAAGGGTAACAAGCATGCAATTCAAGCATAAAAATCACAGAAAAAAACCTAGAACTACAGCAGCAACAACAACTTCAAAATTAAACATGCAACCAATTCTTTTTCCTTAAAAACCAAGAAAACTAAAGAGCAAGGGACTTACCAAGAATTGAGATCACAAGACTTTGATAAATTTAGCTTGAAACACACAAAGAATCCCCCCCAAACCCAGCTGCTCCAAACCGAAATAGAGAGAAAGAAAGAGAGAAAAAGAGGTTTTGTTTTTCTTTTAAATTTTCTAACTTTTTAACTTTTAATGAAAAAAGAGAGAACATGCAACATTAAATCTTTTATTTCAGCCAACAATAAATCAAATAGCATACATATTTCCACCATAAAAGTCCACAAAAGGACAAAACAATAATAGGGAAAAATGACCATTTTGCCCCCCACACTAAAATGACATAAATAACACTAAAGGGGTAATTTGGGAAATTCTAAATTCCCGGCCAATCACGACATTCCCAATGTCTAATAAACCGTCCCACAATACTAACATACTAAGTTGTGATTTTACTGAGCCAAACACCGAGTTCCATGTTACCGGGCACTGGAAATGCAAAATTATGAAAATTACTAAATGACAAATAATGCATTTCAGAATTCAATAATAACAGCATAATAATTATTTAAATAGCTATAAATAATTTTCTATAATTAAATATAATTAACTGCTAATTTCCTATTTAAACTAAGCGGTCTTTACAACTATTCCCCCCTTAAAAGGATTTCGTCCCCGAAATCTAACCTGAACAACTCTGGATATTGAGCTCTCATATCTGACTCTAGCTCCCAGGTGGCTTCCTCCACCTTGCTGTTCCCAGGTGGCTTCCTCCACCTGGCTGTTCTTCGTAAGACATATCTGGCTCCAGTTCAAGGCTCTCATAACTGAGTATATGAGAGGGATCTGAAATGTATTTTCTCAACATAGAGACATGGAATACGTTGTGAACTGCTGATAAAGCTGGAGGCAATGCTAACCGGTATGCCACTTGACCTATCTTCTCGAGAATCTCGAAAGGTCCTTTAAATCTAGGGCATAACTTGCCTCTTTTTCCGAAACGTTTGATCCCTTTCATTGGAGACACTCGTAAAAACACATGGTCCCCTACTCGGAACTCAACATCTCTTCGTTTCGGATCTGCGTAACTTTTCTGTCTACTTTGTGAGGCAAGCATTCTAGCTTTTATTTTCTCAATTGCCTCATTAGTCCGCTGCACTGACTCCGGACCTAAGTATTTTCTCTCCTCTGTCTCATCCCAGTGGATGGGAGATCTACACTTCCTACCGTATAACAGTTCATAGGGAGCCATCCCTATCGTACTCTGATAACTGTTGTTGTAAGAAAATTCTATCAACGATAGATATTTATTCCAAGAGCCTTCAAAATCCATAACGCAGGCTTGTAACATGTCCTCCAATATCTGAATTGTCCTTTCGGACTGACCATCTGTCTGAGGATGGAATGTTGTACTCAATTTTAGTTTTGTACCCATTGCTCGTTGCAAACTCTGCCAAAACTTGGAGGTGAACTTCGGATCTCTATCCGAAACTATAGACTTCGGTACCCCGTGAAGTCTTACAATCTCTCTAACATACAATTCTGCCAACTGATCCACTGAAAAGGTTGTTCTAACAGGCAGAAAATGAGCAGATTTCGTGAATCGATCCACCACAACCCAGATGGAATCGAACGAACCCGTGGTTCTAGGTAACCCAACCACGAAATCCATCGTGATATCTTCCTACTTCCATTCAGGTAGGGTTAAAGGCTCCAACAACCCTGCTGATCTCTGATGTTCAGCCTTATGCTGACAAGTGAGGCATCTCGATACGAATTCTACCAAATTCTTCTTTATACCGCTCCACCAGAAGTACGGTTAAGATCTTGGTACATCTTAGTGGTGTCGGGATGCATAGAATAAGGGGTAGAATGAGCCTCCTCAAAGATTTCGATCCTGAGTTCCACACTATTCGGAACACAAACCCTGGCTTTATACAGAAGCATCCCGTTGTCTGACATTGAAAAATCCTTTGCTTGACCAGCCAAAACCTCATCTCTGATTTTCACTAACTCTGGATCAGTCATCTGAGCTGCTTTAATTCTTTCCAAAAGATCAGATTGCAGCGTCAAGTTGTGAAGCTTACCTACCACAAACTCGATGCTGGATCTGCTGGTATTATATTTATCCAGGATCTTAGATCTACTTACAAGTATGTTGATTTAACAACCTAATATTGAACTTCTAAAACGATGAACTAAACACATAAAAGTTAAGAATAACTTAAAGTGATTGCAGCGGAATTAATGTCTTCTTCCACTCAGATCTCTAACCCTTGATTCCTGTCTGTAGCAGAGTATAATCAAGATCTGAGCCCGAAAGTTCTTCAGTTGGATGTGATCCTTCACAGTCTTCCAAACTATAATGAGGTACTGAATGATGTGTGTGGGCACTTCTCTCTCACTAGGAATTTCGAAATTTCTCTCTTGTTTTTCTCTCTTGATTTCGTGCTTTGCAAAGTTTTCTTAAGCAAGCACAAGCACACCAAGAGAAGAGAGGGGGCGGCTATAAATAGGAAAAGGGAAGACCACAACTTTCCAAATATACAGTTTCCTCTTTTACTGTGTAATTGAATAACTGCCTTATTTAGTGTGATTCACCACTTTCGTATTTAGGCTAGGCTTTGATTAGCAATTAAATGACAAATTAAATTGAAAATAATAATTGGGAAAAATGCAATGATGTGGCCGGCCATGGTGTGTATGGGCCTCACATGGATTTTGCAGTTTCCTCAATTTTATTTCTATTTCTCCAAAAATGCCATTTTTCCAATTCTAATCATTTAAATGCCAAAACTAATTATTTAATAACTAAAATAGATTATTAAATAATATTGCCATTTAAAAATTATTAATTCAGACATGCAAAGTCTCATAATTAATAATTAAACCTAGAAACCCTCTTATTTACAATTTCATCCCTAAACTGTGAGAATTCACAAATTAGACATAGTCTAACTTTTAGAATTATAATTGATTAATCATAAATCAATTATAGAGTCTTACAAACAGTATAGTCTCAACTAGAATGGGGACCATGGATCTATATTCTGAGCTTCCAATAAGTTGAACCGATTTACCAAGTAAATCCCTAACTTATTAATTCCTCGTTGAATCCACTCTTAGAACTTGGAATTGCACTCTCAGACTCATATAGAGCATATCATATGTTTCACGATATCAATATGCTATCTCATTTAACCATTGTTATAATCTTAATGTGATTTAGAGATCCTCTATATAGATGATTTACATCGAGACGGGACCAATTTACCGTTTACACCCCTCAATGTATTTTGCCCATTTGAACACTTAGTTACCTGTAAATGATGTTTTAGTGATCTAATATATAGTCATTGAAACAAGAGCTCCTCCATTTACTTCTATTTAACTAAGCTCAAAAGGAATCATCACTTTACTTCTATACACCAGTAGAAGCTATAGATTTCCATATTTATGTTTAGCACTCCCATTCAGTTATGCTATCATGTTCCCAAAATATATGTATTATCCTGACTCAAAAGTAGGCTTTAACTAATAAATCAAAGAACAAGAATAGCACTCCTGAGATTGAGCCTAAGCATATCAGGATTTAGATTCTCTTAATCTAACATCAACTTCTGACATTGACTTGGAAAGATACAACGGCAAGTTTACAATATCTTTAACCAAGTTCAATATCGGTCCAGTCCAATGCATACTCCATGCATTCGAAACCAGTATACTTTGCCAATGTTCTGGAAAGAACATAACACTTACTCCAAGTGTAAGTATACTTCATCGCTGATTATCACATCAGTGTAAATCCAAAACACTGATGAACAGGGAACAAATCTTTTGAATCATATAATCACAATCACATTCCATTGTATTGACGATACTGTAATTGTGAATAACTATATGTTCTGGATTTAACTGATTTTGTGCATATATCAAGTATATATATTAAACCATAAACATGTAACATACATGTAATCATAATTCACTTCTAAATTGATAACTAATCAGATTGTAATGAGTTTTATTTAGGGCATAAAACCCAACAAACTCCCACTTGCACTAACATAAAACAAGTTGTGCATTACAATCAATCTTTTGTCTTGATCCTCTGATCAAGTGTAGTATATTTGAATCCACCCATATGTCTGGAACCAGGTTCATAAAACTCATGAAACCTCCTTAACTTATGCTTTACTCATCAAGGGATACTGAAATCCTTACTGCCCATTAAGTACATCTGAACAACCAGAAGACATATCTCTCAAATTTTAAAATTTGGAATTGAGATAATGCAGTGTAGAATTTTCTTCAGTAAAATAACTTTCTGGTAATTTTGAATTTACAAAGTTATTTCTTCTCCGATGAAGCTTGAATTATTATAGATGGGTTTTAACACTCTTCTATAATGATTCCTCCACCCCCAGAGTAACCACCATCTCACAATGAGTCGGTGTGCATATCAGGATCACTAATGCATAGTTCCTTAATAACACATACGTCACTTTTGTAAATCTTTCTTGATTGTCCCCTAATGTTCCCCATTTGATTACATCTTAGATGGCTCCCACTCAATAGCAGATGTCTGGTTAGAAACTTTTAATCTTTTACTATTGTTTCTGGGAACATCTCATTGTGACTTATTATCTTAAGCTGAAACTGTAAGTTTCTTTAAGATTAGATCAACAACATAGCAGTCTAGTATTTGAAGTGAAAAATACTTGCTAGAGATTTAAGCAATCAAATCAAGATACCATAAAATGTTATGAGAAATAGACATCTTGAATCAGTCTTTCGAATAGACTACGCAAGAATTCTTCTATCTTATTCTCATAATTCTGATAAGTTATTTCTATCCATGTGAATGGTTAGACTTGCTTTTATCAGAGGTGTTCTTAAGTTCCTATCACAATTATCAACCAAACGAAGATGGGTAAAGAATTTTAATATTCTCCCACTCAACCAAGGTAATGTGAAACATTATCAAAGAACTTTAATGGTATCAATAACTATTACAACAGTAAATCTAAACTGGAACATATAATCAAGATCAAGGATTTATTCTGATAATAGCTAATTTATTATATTATTTCCATGTTTAAAATTATGTGTCACAAAGGGTACTGTAGAATAAAGTCCACCCCTAAGTTTATAGAGATTATGGTCCACCCCTAAAGGTTGTAAATCTCTAAGTGTGATAGAGAGTTTGTGGAGTTGAATATAATCCAGAGTTCATTAGATATAAAAAATCGTTTGAACTGCATATTATTCTTAACTTTTCTCCACCCCTATCAGATCAAAAGATCTTTTTATTAAACAAATTCTCAAATAATTGTTTTTGGAACTAACAATTATTCATAAACATAGAAATAATTTCTAGTGTTTATGCAGTAATTACTCTGTAAGGAGTTTAAATACCTTTTGAATTTCCATCAATAATAAAAACACATACACATTCAAACATAATAAATATAATAATCGGTAATAGATAAAATAAAGAACTGAAGCTCAACTCATAAATTGCAATATAATTGAAAAAGATATTTTATTATGAACCCAAAAAAAATGTTTGCAATATTTATGAGAACCAAACAGGGAATTAAGATCCCAAAACTTGAAATCCAAATTGTTTGAAAAACTAAACAATTAATTCAAATGAAAGAGCTTCTTCTTTATTGTAGATAATCTCCATCCATCATCCAGCTTTCTAATCCAACTCGCTAAGACAGCACCCGAGTTTAAGAAGCTTTAGCTATAAGAAGAATAATAAACAAGGTTAGTAGTCCAGAATTAATAATCCAAAAGGATAATAATTCACTAAAAACACATCAGTTTATTAAGAAAATACCTTGTTTCTTTGCGAGATACTTAGGACATTGGGATTTCCAATGGCCTTTCTCATTGCAGTAGAAACACTTTCCTTTTGGTGTATTGCCAGAAGCTCCAGCATTTTTGTTCCTAGCTGCATTCGCAGCTTGAGCTCGCTTCTTGGCATTTTTCCACTTCTTCTTATGATTGGATTTGGAAGTAGAAGCAACAAGTGCCTCAGGATTACTTGTCTTATTACCATTTCCAGAATACTGAGGTTTATTCCCTCTTTTCTTGGGACCTCCAATCAAATTTTCATATGTCTGAAGGTCATTGACTAAAGTATGAAAGTCTTGTTCCTTCTTATTCATGACATAATTTGATGTGTAGGGCAGAAAATCTGGAGTCAGACTATTCAAGATGAGACTCACTTGAGTAGTCTGATCCATTTCAGCACCATGATTCTGGGCTTCCTGGAAATAACTAGCCATCTGGAGAAGGTGATCACGCACATTCTGATGGGGTTCCATCCGTGCGTTGATGAATTTCTTAGTCGCGTCAAAACGAGACTGGATAGATGCCATACCGAATAGCTCAGTTAACTGCGTCATGATTTCTGCAGCCGTGACAGTGTTTGCAAACCTTGTTTTCAAGGTGTCAACCATGCTGGAAAGCATGAAGTAACGAGCTTTATTGTTAGCATTATGCCAACGCTCGAACTTCTCTTTTACAGCTTTGGTTGCATTGTCACTTGGCTGCTCAGGGGACGGCTCAGTCAACACAAACGAGGCACTTTCACCTATGAGAGCAATATGAATGTTCTCTCTCCACTTTGGGAAGTTAGACCCATTTAGCTTATTTTCAGTTAAGAGTGACAACATGGGATTTGACATTGCAATTCAGGATACTACAAGATAACATAAAGATATCAATTATGGTTTATCACAAAATCTTATTTAGAAATTATTAGCATACAGCAAGTAGGAATGACTAGAGAAAATACAAAAAAAAATTCAATCCTAAATAATTTCTAAGGTTTTCAACAAACTGATATCAGTGTCCCGTTTAGGCGAGAGTCAAAGCTATCATTCATTGAATAGAGTTGTCAGCTCATCTAGAATAGCAAACATTCTAGCAACCTTTTATTCGATCGAAAAAAGAATCCGACGTTGTCCCGTTTAGGCGAGAGTCAAGGTCATTCTTATTTCATGAGCTTCTACCATTGTTTCATATGTTTGTAAGTCTTATACAGTACCCACCATTAGGGTGATTAATACCAATATAAAACACTTACAAACATACTTATCTTTCGAGATTGAACGGCGCTAACTTGCTAATGAACGTTCCTCCATTAGGGAGGATTACGCACTAAAACAATAGCTATGTAAAACCAACAATGGAGATCGAATATCTCAAAATAATAAAGCTCATTATTTAAATTGTATTTTCTTCTATTATTTAATTATTTTAAATCTATATATATTTATTAAATTTTAAATTTAGAATAGAATCTAAATAAAATTTAATTTAATATTTGTAAAATTAAACTTAGATGGTTATGAAAATAAAATGAATTATTTCCATCTTAGTGTTAATTTTCCAACAAATATTAAGAAAATTACTTAATTTAAGTTGTATTAATTTAAATTAATTTGCAACTCAAATTAAAATTTTCTACAAATATATATATATTGTATTTCCAAAAATATACAATTTTCGAAATACATTTAAAATAAATCAAACTTTACTTAGAAAAAACACCTCAAGCAAAAAATATTATCTATCTAGATTTTCTTGACTAATTAATCCAATTTCTAACAATATATTTCAGTTCCTTTATTTTAAATTAATCATTAAATGAAAAGATCATTGATTTAAGTTGATTCAAAATTAATTAAAATAATTAATTTACAACTTCAATCTATCTTTCAAGATAAATTCAAAATCACACCTTGCATAATTAAATGCTATTTTGAAAAATGATTAATAAAATAAATAGAATATATTATGAAAATTATTCAAATTTAAGTTGTTATGGAAATACCCAACTTAAAATAATTTTCTTATTTAATTAAATATCATGAAAATAACAATATCTAAGTATCATTATGAAAATCAACTTAGATATTTAATTTTCAATTTAATTAAATGTATTAAATTCAGGAAATAAATAATTAAGTATAGAGAAGGCTTAATCATTAATTTCCAATTTAATACAAGGAAAAATATCCTTAATTGAATTGTACAAAAATTAATTATTAACCAATTAGTTTCACAATCAATGATATTTTCCTATATTAGAAATAATAATTAGTATGGAAATAACTATCTAGAAAATATCTCAATTCTACTAAGTATCTTTTCAAGATCTGGAAAATATCTGATTTAAGTTATTATAGAAAGAATCTATAATTTACAAACTTAAAATTTTCCAAACATCATTTAATTAAATATCAAAATTAGGTGGTAACTACATAATTTAAAGATATTCCCTTTTTAAGTTTAAAACCAACTTAAGATAATATCTTTTAAGAATCTTCAATAACTAATTCCTAGAATTCCTCAGCTTAATATTATTATCAAAATATATTCAAATTTAAGTTAATTTCTAAGAAATTAATTATGTTGCTATTCAATTTTATTAGGTCAAACTAATATAATTAACCTAGCACAGTTATCCAAATCAGGCAAATGTGCCTTCACAATTGGGGTTGTTCATGTGAGGGGGGCTGGGTCCAGTATGTCGCACCCACTTCTAAGGCTCCCAACTCTCACACAAGGCCCAAAAGAGAGGAATTTAACCTTAAAATGAACAACTGTTATTAATTGAATAGGCCCATTAACTAAATGAGCCTAAATAAAATCTATCAGGTTATGACATTTTATTTAGCAACAACAACCTATATGTATCTATAACAGAAATTAAACATATAGGCTCACACAGGCACACAGATTTGGATGGATCCTATCATGTTACTAGGTCATACACAGATGAAAGAAGTTTGTAAAAATTACCTGTTACAAATTATCTACTTGATCTATCATCAATTGAACCATGGGTTAAAATCAGATCATTTGATCTGTCAACAAGTTAACCCTGGCAATTTAGATCAAGTAATAATAGGTTTTAGAAAAACTTACAAACAATCTAAAACACATACTCCTGCAACAAGGTTAGATCTGGATAGTTGGATGTAGGATTTATTTAATTTTAAATCTATATTTCGAAAAATAAAATTAAAATTAAACCTACCATTTTGAAAAATTAGGTTTTGGGTAACCTAAATGCATTTCAAAATTAAATTGCTAACTTTCCTTTTAAATTTCATGCTATTTAATAAATCAAATAATAAAATAGAAAATGGTAAATACATACCCTTTTCTTATTTTACAATTTAATTTGATTGAAAAATAACAAAATTTAAAAGTTAACAAAAATACCTTATTTCCTCTTTTAAAATTATCATCATTATTTTGATCTTATTTTAATTAAGGTCAAGTTACCAAAAAAAATTAATATCTGACCTTAAAAAAAATAAAATAATCAAATTTTAAAGGAAATAAAAAAAATTAAGCAAAACTTGATTTTTCCCATTTTCAAAATCAAATTGCACTAATATCTAAAATTAATTTTAAAAATTAAAATTAATTTATTTCTGATAATTAGATTTGAAATTTAAAAAACAACAATCAACATACAAAACTACACAAAAAATCGGAATTTAATTCCATGAAATAGCATGAAAAATCGAAGAAAACGAAAAAAATAGCAGGTGGTACGGACAGCATGCAAAGCATGCTGTCCGCGCGCGTGGATGGGGAGACACAGCCCAGAAAACTGGGCGCAAGCACCCCTGCGCATGATTTCCGCGCGCGTAGGGAAGGTGCTCACCACCTAGGTTTTTCCGATTTTCAAAAATTCATAACTAATTCAAATTAAATCGAAATCGAGTTCTGTAAAAAAGTAAATTGCTTAGAATTTTCCAAAATATCCAATTAAAATAATTTCAGATACAGACAATCAATTATTTTTCCCAGAATTCACAAACATCAATCAAACATCAATATGACACATCATGAAACCATCCAAATCACAAACAAATCGTTTTAAGTCCAAATTTCTTGCAAGCAAATCAATTACCATGGCTCTGGTGCCAGTTGTTGGTATTATATTTATCCAGGATCTTAGATCTACTTACAAGTATGTAGATTTAACAACCTAATATTGAACTTCTAAAACGATGAACTAAACACATAAAAGTTAAGAATAACTTACAGTGATTGCAGCGGAATTAATGTCTCCTTCCACTCAGATCTCTAACCCTTGATTCCTGTCTGTAGCAGAGTATAATCAAGATCTGAGCCCGAAAGTTCTTCAGTTGGATGTGATCCTTCACAGTCTTCCAAACTATAATGAGGTACTGAATGATGTGTGTGGGCACTTCTCTCTCACTAGGAATTTCGAAATTTCTCTCTTGTTTTTCTCTCTTGATTTCGTGTGACACACTTTGCAAAGCAAAGTTTTCTCAAGCAAGCACAAGCACACCAAGAGAAGAGAGGGGGCGGCTATAAATAGGAAAAGGGAAGACCACAACTTTCAAATATACAGTTTCCTCTTTTACAGTGTAATTGAATAACTGCCTTATTTAGTGTGATTCACCACTTTCCTATTTAGGCTAGGCTTTGATTAGCAATTAAATGACAAATTAAATTGAAAATAATAATTGGGAAAAATGCAATGATGTGGCCGGCCATGGTGTGTATGGGCCTCACATGGATTTTGCAGTTTCACAATTTCATTTCTATTTCTCCAAAAATGCCATTTTTCTAATTCTAATCATTTAAATGCCAAAACTAATTATTTAATAACTAAAATAGATTATTAAATAATATTGCCATTTAAAAATTATTAATTCAGACATGCAAAGTCTCATAATTAATAATTAAACCTAGAAACCCTCTTATTTACAATTTCATCCCTAAACTGTGAGAATTCACAAATTAGACATAGTCTAACTTTTAGAATTATAATTGATTAATCATAAATCAATTATAGAGTCTTACAAACAGTATAGTCTCAACTAGAATGGGGACCATGGATCTATATTCTGAGCTTACAATAAGTTGAACCGATTTACCAAGTAAATCCCTAACTTATTAATTCCTCGTTGAATCCACTCTTAGAACTTGGAATTGCACTCTCAGACTTATATAGAGCATATCATATGTTTCACGATATCAATATGCTATCTCATTTAACCATTGTTATAATCTTAATGTGATTTAGAGATCCTCTATATAGATGATTTACATCGAGACGGGACCAATTTACCGTTTACACCCCTCAATGTATTTTGCCCATTTGAACACTTAGTTACCTGTAAATGATATTTTTGTGATCTAATATATAGTCACTGAAACAAGAGCTCATCCATTTACTTCTATTTAACTAAGCTCAAAAGGAATCATCACTTTACTTCTATACACCAATAGAAGCTATAGATTTCCATATTTATGTTTAGCACTCCCATTCAGTTATGCTATCATGTTCCCAAAATATATGTATTATCCTGACTCAAAAGTAGGCTTTAACTAATAAATCAAAGAACAAGAATAGCACTCCTGAGATTGAGCCTAAGCATATTAGGATTTAGAATCTCTTAATCTAAGATCAACTTCTGACATTGACTTGGAAAGATACAACGGTAAGTTTACAATATCTTTAACCAAGTTCAATATCGGTCCAGTCCAATGCATACTCCATGCATTCGAAACCAGTATACTTTGCCAATGTTCTGGAAAGAACATAACACTTACTCCAAGTGTAAGTATACTTCATCGCTGATTATCACATCAGTGTAAATCCAAAACACTGATGAACAGGGACCAAATCTTTTGAATCATATAATCACAATCACATTCCACTGTATTGACGATACTGTAATTGTGAATAACTATATTTTCTGGATTTAACTGATTTTGTGCATATATCAAGTATATATATTAAACCATAAACATGTAACATACATGTAATCATAATTCACTTCTAAATTGATAACTAATCAGATTGTAATGAGTTTTATTTAGGGCATAAAACCCAACAGGATCTAACCATGTCCTCTGCTAACTGAGGTGGGATCTGAACCATGCTAGCTACCTGCCCGGGACCCTTCCTGCTCAGGGCATCGGCCACTACATTGGCCTTCCCAGGGTGATAGAGAATCTCACAGTCGTAATCTTTCACTAATTCCAACCAACGCCTCTGTCTCATATTCAAATCCTTCTGAGTAAAGAAATATTTGAGACTTTTATGGTCGGTATAGATTTCACACCTTTCTCTGTAAAGGTAATGCCGCCAGATCTTCAAAGCAAAAACCACTGCAGCCAACTCTAGATCATGAGTCGGCTATCGCTGTTCATAATCCTTTAACTGACGGGAGGCATAAGCGATAACCCGATCGGCTTGCATCAGCACACACCCCAGACCTTGTCTTGATGCATCGCAATAAACTACAAATTTCTCGTTGTCTGAAGGCAAAGCTAATACTGGAGCGGTAATCAATCTCTTTTTTAGCTCCTGAAAACTAGCTTCGCACTTGTCTGACCAGACAAACCGCTGATTCTTCTTTGTAAGTTCGGTTAAGGGTGTTGAAATTTTAGAAAACCCTTCCACGAACCTACGATAATACCCGACTAAACCCAAGAAGCTTCTAACTTCTGTCACTGTCTTCGGTCTCGGCCAATCCCTAACGGATTCTATCTTCCCGGGATCCACCTTGATCCCATCTTTGCTAACAATGTGCCCTAAGAAGGACACCTGAGATAGCCAGAATTCACATTTCTTGAATTTGGCATAAAGCTTGTATTCCTGAAGCCGCTGCAAAACCATCTGAAGATGTAACTCATGCTCCTCTTCTGACTGAGAGTACACAAGGATGTCGTCGATAAACACAATCACACAGATATCGAGGAAATCCTTGAATACTCTATTCATCAAATCCATAAACGCTGCAGGAGGATTGGTTAGTCCAAACGACATAACCAGGAATTAATAATGTCCATACCTAGTACGGAAAGCCGTCTTCGGAATGTCCTCCTCTCGGATTTTCAACAGATGATAACCCGATCGGAGATCAATCTTGGAAAAGACCGTCTTCCCCTGAAGCTGATCGAACAGATCATCGATCCTAGGTAATGGATATTTATTCTTCACTGTTAGCTTGTTCAATTCTCTGTAATCGATACACATCCTCATAGTTCCATCTTTCTTCTTGACGAACAAAACCAGGGCTCCCTAGGGTGACACACTAGGCCGAATAAACCCTATGTCAAGCAACCCCTGAAGCTGAATCTTTAATTCCTTAAGCTCAGCTGGAGCCATCCTATACAGGGCCTTGGAAACCGGTTCCACCCCTGGTGCCAAATCTATAACGAAATCAATCTCCCGCTGAGGTGGTAACCCTGGAAGTTCTTCGGGAAAAACATCTAGAAATTCCCGAACCACTCTGATATCTTCCGGCCGAATGGTATGTGGCCGAGTGGTGTCCATCACCACGGCCAGAAACCCTAAACATCCGCCATGCAATAACTCCCTAGCTGACATGGCCGAAATCACCGGAATCCGAGATCCCCGAACTGAACCAACAAACACAAATGGTTCATCATTTTCCGGTTGGAAGATCACCATTTTCTTCTTGCAATCAATACTGGCTTAGTATTTCGATAGGAAATCCATTCCTAAAATAATATCGAACTCTACTAGGCTCATCTCTATCAAGTCAGCACTTAACTCTCTACCATCTATTCTGATCGGCATAGACCTAATCCACCTTTTGGAGATAACTAACTCTCCGCCAGGTAATAGGGTTTCAAACCCTAATTCATAACTATCATACGGTCTACCCAACTTACTAAAGATTCTGGCTGCCACATAAGAATGTGTGGCCCCAGAATCAAATAGCACTGAGTAATACGAGTTATTAACTAAAAGCTGACCTGTTACAACTGAGCAGCATTAGCCTGAGTGATGGCGAACACCCTAGCTGGAGTGGGTCTCGCTGGAGCCCTCGGTGCCTCTGATCGGAGCTGGGGACAATCCCTCTTGTATTTTCCGGGCATGCCACACTGAAAGCATCCCTGACCTTTGCACTCACCCTGATGGTGCCTTTTGCAACTGGGGCACTCAGGATAAGAAAACCGAGTCTCTACACCAACCTGACGGCTACCTCTACTCTGGTTCCCCCAGAACCTCTTGTTCTGACTCGAGCCACCGGATGCAGTGGATGTTCTCTTCTTCTGGTCCATGGCCGAACCACTACCTCCCCTGCTAAAGCCTGATGCAGGAGGGGTAGGAGTCCCGCCACTCGCTGAAGTACTAGCCGACTCCGACATACATCCAACTACGCCCTCAGCTCGCAGTACCTTCTCCACCATCTCAGCATAGGTGATCTTGTCTTCAGTGGTGATCATCAGGTCGTGTTTGATCTTCACATTTAACCCGTCCAGATACTTCTCCTTTTTGCTGAAATCGGTTGGCACTATTCCCGAGGCTAACCTCGCCGACCGGTCGAACTGGGTAGTATACTCAGTTACGCTCATATTTTCCCGCTGGGTCAGGTGGGTGAACTCTTTCCTCTTGGCACTTCTGACTGCCTCGTTACAATATTTTGCATTGAAGAGTTCCTGGAACCTTTCCCAGGTCATGGTGGTGACGTCGTGAATCTGAGACACCATGTCCCACCAGACTAGAGCGTCTTCTTGGAACTAGAAGGTGGCACACACCACTCTGTCATTCCCGGTGACACCCATAAAGTTCAGTATCCTAGTGATCACCGTTAGCCACTGTTCGGCCTTCATAACATCTGGACCTCCCAAAAAACAAGAAGTGCTTGCTTCCGGAACCTTTCATACAAGGGTTCCATTCTGTTTGCCGCTACTACTATTTTGGCCTGAGCAGCAGGGGCGGGTGCCACTGGAACTTCTGGCACAGGCACTGCAGGAGCCCCAGCTGCCTGAATCTCTGAATCTCTAGATCTTGCTCCTCTATTCTAGCTTGCATTTCAGCAAACCTAATTTCCCAATTCCGGGCTTCCTAATCGGCTTGGGCAGCCTGGGCAGCCTGTGGCGGGTTCTCATCACCCCGACCACGAGCCCTGCCCCTGGGACCTCTACCACGGCCCCTAGCTTGCAGGGGAAACTGGGCTCCCTCACCCTGATTTGACCCTACTGAGTTGCCCTGGCTCTTGGTGTTTCGCCTGGCGTCCATCTAGTGAGAACCGCCTGCGAAACCAAGAGTTGGCACATCAGGTCATGATCAAAGAGAGCTTACTAATAATTTGGAAATTAAAAACAAAACATGCGCCTATTCTACTATCAGGCTACTAACATGCTTCCTATCAGGCTTTTCTTATTCACAAAAATTAAAAAAACTACTAAATCAATAAAAGCTTACTGAACCGTAGAACGAGCTAACTGCTGATGATGATTGTACATGTCGTGACGATCTTCGGAAGACAACCTGGCGGCTCTGATACCAAATTGTAACACCCTAACTAGCATAGGCGTATTACGTGATTTTTAAACATAATGTGCAACTCAACGAGGTTTATGGAAATCGTGATTAATTAAAATTTTTGCTTTTTAATTAAACTTATAAAATATTTATACAAAAATACTCGGGATCCCGATTACAAAACATTTTACAAAAGTTCACTGTCTAAACAAAATACTTGTCGCCTAGCGACTAATTACAAAAATAGCCTTGCTGTCCCGAGGATCGTACGCTCCAGGCCTAACCGCCCCGACATGTACAATCTTCACCGGCTCGCTCTCACGGTCCTTCAGCGTTAGCCTTGCCCTTACCTACACATAAACATAGCACTGTGAGTCGACAGACTCAGTAAGAAAAGCATAACCAAATATCATACATAAATCCCGAGTTATGATCAGACGCCCATACCCCTAACCATAACCCTAACTGCCGTGTCCCACACGATACTGAGTCCTGAACGTTCATAAGAGGGTACTATTGACAAGTAACAGCCTATACTCGGTACACTGGTCATACTCCAGCTGCTAGTCATACTCTAGCTTGTACCGATGTGTTACAGTATCAGCCTATACTCAGTCCACTGGTCATACTCCAGCTGCTAGTCATACTCTAGACTGTACTGATGTGACACGTCAAATAGTACAGAACCACCAACCCTAGTATCAGCCTATACTCGGTACACTGGTCATACTCCAGCCGCTAATCATACTCTAGCCTGTACCGATGTGATACAGTGTCAGCCTATACTCGGTACACTGGTCATACTCCAGCTGCTAGTCATACTCTAGCCTGTACCGATGTGACACAGTCGGATGGTTCGAAGCCAACATACATATCTAATGTAATCTAACAGGCTTTCTACATGCACGCTAAACATGTAATATATATGCATACTGTTATACTAATCTTACCTCAATTCCGAATTCAGGTGTGCCGGTCAACCTGACTGGAAAAACTGCGCGGCGGTTTACAAGCTCCTAAACCATAGCAATCACAACACTATAAGTGATACGCTAAATCACTTCCCGGGGACTTAAACTAGAAACTAAAAGTTTTCCTATCGATAAAAAGCATGGCAATACCCCAAATAACATAAAAACGAGAAAATCTAGGGTTCCTGAAAATTTCCCAGCAGAGCGGACGGTTGCACAAGGGATTCCGATTCTGGAAATTCCTGAACCCCATCCGGAATTCCGGATGCACAACCGGAATTCCGGTTCCTCGCAGGAAACCTTCAAAAATTCATAATTCATTCAATTCAAACCCAACTTAAACCAAACCTTCCAAATCTGTTCTAAATACCCTAGAGAACCAATCCAAAGCACTAAAACAGCCCATAATGCACAGATACTAAAAATGCCATCTGAGCTCAAAGCTTTGAGTTTCAAACTCAAACTTGGCTAAAGCTCACCTACAAGCATCAAACCTAGATTCAAACTACATAATCATGCATTTAGAAACTGCAGAAAACATACACAAACTCAACCAAACTTAACAGCAACTATTTTCAACTTTTCTCTTTGAAAAACCAAAGCTTTTGTACTAAATTTCCCAAACTTAAACAAGGGTAACAAGCATGCAATTCAAGCATAAAAATCACAGAAAAAACCTAGAACTACAGCAGCAACAACAACTTCAAAATTAAACATGCAACCAATTCTTTTTCCTTAAAAACCAAGAAAACTAAAGAGCAAGGGACTGACCAAGAATTGAGATCACAAGACTTTGTAAATTTAGCTTGAAACACACAAAGAATCCCCCCCAAACCCAGCTGCTCCAAACCGAAATAGAGAGAAAGAAAGAGAGAAAAAGAGGTTTTGTTTTTCTTTTAAATTTTCTAACTTTTTAACTTTTAATGAAAAAAGAGAGAGCATGCAACATTAAATCTTTTATTTCAGCCAACAATAAATCAAATAACATACATATTTCCATCATAAAAGTCCACAAAAGGACAAAACAATAATGGGGCAAAATGACCATTTTGCCCCCCACACTAAAATGACATAAATAACACTAAAGGGTTAATTTGGGAAATTCTAAATTCCCGGCCAATCCCGACATTCCCAATGTCTAATATATCGTCCCACAATACTAACATACTAAGTTGTGATTTTACTGAGCCAAACACCGAGTTCCATGTTACCGGGCACCGAAAATGCAAAATTATGAAAATTACTAAATGACAAATAATGCATTTCAGAATTCAATAATAACAGCATAATAATTATTTAAATAGCTATAAATAATTTTCTATAATTAAACATAATTAATTGCTAATTTCCAAATTAAACTAAGCGGTCTTTACATGTACGGACAGTATGCGCGGGCGTGGGGCAGTGACACCATCCCGATATTTTTCGAAACTTCAAAAAATCATAACTAATTCAAATTAACTCGAAATTGAGTTCTGTAAAAAAGTAAATTGCTTAATTTTTTCCATACTATCCAATAAAAATAATTCCAGAAACAGATATTCAATTATTTTTCACGAAAATTCACAAACATCAATCAATCATCATATAACACTTAATACAACATGATACCATCCAAAACATCAAACAATCGTTTTAAGTCCAAATTTCTTTCAAGCAAATCAATTACCATGGCTCTGATACCAGTTGTTGGAAATTATTTTACCAGGATCTTAGATCTACTCACAAGTATATTGTTTAACACCCTAAATATGAACTTTCTAAAACGATGAAATAAACACATATAAAGTTTAGTAAACCTTACATTGGGTGCAGCGCAATAATATGACTCCTTCCGTTCAAATATCTAGCTCTTGATTCCTTTCTGTAGCAGAGCATTATCAATATCTGAACCTGGATCTCTTTCTCTCCTTCTTTAGTGCTGAAACTCCTTCTTGTTGAATGTCTTTCTTCACGATCTTCCTCACTATGATTGATGTATCACTTGCTGTGTGTGGGCACTACTCTAATCACTAAGTGTTTCGAAATCTTAAGGAAGAAGAGAGAGAGGGAGTGGTGGCTAGGTATAGAGAGAGAGAGAGGCTCAGGTTTTTTTCTGAAATGAAAAGTGTGAAAATTAAGTGTAAATTTCCTGAAGCCTTCACTATCTATTTATAGCATTCCACTAGGGTTAGGTTTGAATTATTTGGCATTAAAATAATGAAAATATCAGAAGATAATTCCTGTAAAAGTGGCCGGCCATATCTGTATGGATTTGGGCCTCACTTTTTGCAATTTTGCAGTTTTATCACTTTTGCATCTGATTTTCTCAAAAACGCCAATTTTCAAATTCAACCATTTAAATGCCAATTCTAACTATTTAATAACTATAAATAATTATTAAATAATATTGTCATTTATCATATTTATTAATTGAACCATACAAAGTATCATAATTAACAAACAAGCCCCTAAAACTCTTTCTTTACAATTTCGCCCTTACTTAGTGAAAAATTCACAAATAGACATAGTCTAAATTGAGAATTATAATTGATTAATCAAAACCAATTACATGAGTCTTACAAGCAATATTATCTCAACTAGTGGGGGGACCATAGGTCTATATAACCGAGCTTCCAATAAGTAGATCAAGAATTTATTACTTAAATTCACTAACTTATTAATTCTTCGTTGAATCCACGCATAGAACTTAGAATTACACTCTTAGTATATAGAATGCTCTATATGTTCCACCATATAGACACATCATTAGTTATCCATTGTTATAATGCTAATTTGATCAATGATCCTCTATATGAATGATCTACACTGTAAAGGGATTAGATTACCGTTACACCCTACTATGTATTTAATCCTTAAAACACTTAACCCCGTATAAATGATATTTCAGCTTATGTGAAATGAGTACTCCACCATTTATTTTTGTTTGGTCAAGCTCGAAGGAGATCATCCTTTACTTACTATTCGCCAGATAGAAGCTATAGATTCCATGTTTATGTTAGCACTCTCACTCAATTGCACTACCGTGTTCCCAAAATGTACGTATCACCCTGACCCAAAAGTAGGCTTAACTAACAAATCAAAGAACACGAATAGCCTCTTGAGATTGAGCCTAATCATAACAGGATTAAGATCATTTGATCTAGGATCAACTAGGCGATATTGACTTGAATAGATATTACAGTAAGTTTAATAAATCTAAGTCAAAGTTCAATATCGGTCCCTTCCGATGCATATTCCATGCATCCAACCTGAGCTTTACTTTAACCAATGCTCTGGAAAGAACATAGCCTTTCTCCAAATGCAAGTAAACTCTGTTGTAGATTATCATATCAGTAAAACCTTGTGTCTGATAAATCTAGGAAACTTTATTCACATAGTCAAGTTTACTTTCCAATATGTTGACAACACAATAAACATGATCAAGTATGTGAAAAGGGTTTCAGATGAATTCATACATTATGTACATATAATCATGAACTAAATCATGTGAACCATGCAACATTAAATGTTATTTCTGATCTATATTAATAAGTAAATCTGATTATATTAAAATGAGTTTTATTTAGGGCATAAAACCCAACAGAGACCCCATCCTCAAGTTTTAGAACCTCAAAAGTATCAAAATGGCATCTCAGAAGCTCCGAAATAAGCACTCAACCCTCAGGTTGACATATGGCCTAGTGTGCTGGGTTATGCTTATCCAATTCTGATTCCATCTCTATCGTTCATCTAATTTTTCATAATAACTGAGATTCATGAAGTCAGAATAGTCAAATTCACAACTACATATTTTCACTTTTCTAGCAAGGTAATGTACTTGGAAACTGGGTAGTTTCGAGTCTCCCATTTCTGCAGAACAACAATATCTCCAAGAACCGATGACCAGCTTCACTAAAATATAGAAATAGACTAAGTGCTGTCAAAATATCACTTAGGAATCAAGAAAATACATCCCCGGCATATTTTCCCACACAACCAGCGTCCAAGTTGACATTACATGTCAACATGGGCGCTGGTTCCTGAACAACCTTTAGTAAAATGGTCATAACTCACTCAATATTGATCCTAATGACGCAATTCAACTTGAATTTTGAAGCTATTTCAATGCTCTATCAAGTAATATATGACACTTCAATCGTAATTTGGAAGTTATCGACTCCAAATTTTATCCTCAAGTGAGTTACAAATTTAAGCTACAACTTACCCAGAGTGGGTCTCGCTGTCGCGACTCGATCTCCAAAAATTGATGATTAAATCCAAATGTTAATTTTCACAGTTAGAACATTATTTGCAAACAAAAATAGCCTCAATTTATTTTTCATATTTTTTGAATTATTTTATTCACATTTAATAGGACCTCCTTCACCTGTAAAATGAGAGCTTCTGTAGTTTATTTTTTACATTCAAAAAAGTAGCTATAAGATCAGAGTGTCTTCTCTCTAATTTCTCTTTCTAGAAATTAGAGCATCTAGACTTAGCCATTTTTCAATAATCCATCTCGTGAGAATAAAAACTAGAAGTAGACGTAGCTCCATTACTGTCACGATACAGGGAGTGAACTACTATAAATTATTGTGTCTCTCTTTTTATACTTAACATATATCTCATTCTCGTTAATCCAGTGAGTCTCTGCCCAAATTTTTGAGTTAATATACATAATAAACAAAGATTGACATGAATAAATTAAACATATATCTATTAAAAATACCATTAAAGTTACCCAAAACAACCAAATAACTACACTAACAAAAATGAGAACAATCAATAATAAAAACTAATTACATATGAATAAAAAATTACAAGTCAAAAAGTTACATATTAATCTGAAACCAGTTACTAACTATATAGAAACCAGTTACGAAACCACAATCCAAACTTAAAATAAATTTAAGTAAAATAATAATAATTATAATAATAATAATAATAATAATAATAATTAAAAACATAAAAAAATTTCGCAATACACTAATCTTAAAATATACCAAAATCATAGCACCTTTACAATAATCTAAACAAATAAAACAAAAATAAAAAACCAATTTCTAAAAAAACAATAAAAAAAAAAAAAGATATTATAACATATCTCAAATTTACTAAATTAGAAGAAATCTAAACCGCAACAAACAATTATGAACCACTTAGTAAAAATATAAAAATTATACATAATAAAGAAAAAATAGTTATCCACTGAAAGAGTTATCCACTTTAATAAAAAATAATTACTGAACAAAAAATACCTAAATAAATAAAATAAAAAACTAAAAATATAATAACTTAACACCCAAACAAATAAAAATATAAAAATAAAGATAGAGAAGAGAAATAATGGGAAAAATAATGAAGAATACGAAAAATAAAAAAAATAAAAAAATCTTAATCAATATAAAATAAAAAATAAAGAATAACAAATTTTTAACTGGTAGAAAATTAAAAAATACAAACAAAAAAAAAATAGTTTGGACCTTCAAACTGAAAAATAATTAAATTAATAAAATAAATAAAATAAAGTAAATTAAATGGACAAGATATCTAAATAAATATTTAAAAAATAATAAACTAAAAAATACACAAGCATAAAATATGAACTTTAAAATTTAAATTTGCACAAATATAGCATGTTAAATCCCATAAAAGGGCTTGCAAATAATAAATTACCATATAAAATACATAAACTAAAAAATATCATATTTATCAAATAAAGTTTTAAAATAGTGTAAATTCTACTAAAACATATACCTAAGAACACACTAAACTCATGAAAATCCTAAAAAAAAAAAAGAACAAATAAGATTTTTATCCCATGATCTATGACACTAGCATGGTTTTATCCCTGAATTATTAGTTTTTTTTTTTTTTTTTGGGTAAATTATGTTTTCTTGAACTATGAAAATAATTGCAAATTTCTCTCTTCAGCTGCAATTTGTTACTTTTGCAAACAATTTCTTTATGTGAGACTGATCTAAAATTAATATAACTAAAGAATCAAGACAAAAATTATTTCATCGAAAATACTCTAACAAAAAATAATAAAAAATAACTATTTTATAGAGCATTCAAATTATATCTACAAGTTGATTTTCCAAACACTCTAATTCTTTTTTTTTTTTTCCATTACGCTTCATTCGTAAACAACCAATCACATCTTTTTGGGTAACATGATTGATCCCTCCTGATTTTTTTTTCTGGTGTCAATCTAAAATCTCTTTAGCTATAGAAATCATTGCAAAAATACATATCTTCAATTGCATTTTGTTCATATTTTAGAATGGTTTACTAATACAGCACTCAGATGGTACTATTGTAAAACACAGATTATGGTCTAGCGACAAATTCTTGGAATATATACTTGTAAAAATAAAGCTAAGATCTATATATATATCGTCAATAAAGTTAATTTTGTTATAAATATTATTAATTACGTGGATGTCCAAATTTTTTATTTATTACATTTTATTTATTACCATTAATGTAATCAACATTTCCTTTTTCTTAATTTTCATTTTTCTTAGTTTCTTAATATTTGACTCTTGTATGTGTATAAATAGGAGATCACCTATAAGAGAGCATAAACTTATGAGAAAAATGTGTTCAACCTTGAAATTTAGTTATATTATTTAAATGGTATAAAGAAAAATATAAACAAATTAATGTATGTTGAAATATTTTGAATAGTTAAGTTGTTGGGAGTGCTCAATTCTATGAGTGGTAGGAAGATCCTGATCTTCGTGGCTACAGAGGCACCGACGCGCCTCTGTCTCCGGCGTCGTACTCGGCTCTTCACGTTGTTGGTGACCTCGTAGGGCTATTGGACCATCTAGGTATCGAGCAGGTGTTGTTGGTGGGCCATGATTGCGGAGCAGCCATGGCTTTGTACCTCTGCTTGTTCAGGCCTGACAGAGTCAAAACTTTGGTCAACCTCGATTACAAATGATAATACAGAGCGTTTTCAAAATTTCGACAAAATCCAAAGGGAAATACTGGTTTGAACAATCGGTGAAGCTTTTCATTTGTTTTTTATATAATATTTTCTTGATTGTTTCTTATCAAATATTGTTATGAAGCAATTTTGAATGGCTCTATAAAATAAGATTTTTTTTTAAAGTTTATTCCGAATATTAGTAATTATTATTATTAAGAGGATATAAATTTTTATTAGTGTATTCTATTTTTTTTTTGAAGGTCCAAGTCGATGAGATTGTAGTCGTCAAGAGCAGATTGAAATCCAGTAAGTAGTGAAGAAGGGTATGGCCGACCCCCTCTCTTGTCTTCTTGATTGGCTATGTTGTTAAAATCGCCAGTAATACACCACGGTAAAGTCGATTCTTGAGAAAGCACACGAATCAAATGCCGAGGTTGGTTGCGGAGTCTCCGATTTGGTTCACCGTAAAAACCGGTAAGGTGCCAGATTGGTTGACCTCTTGTGTGGATTTCTATATCAATATGATTATCAGAGTAGCCAAGAACACGAGCATCATCAGAATGTTTCCAGAACAGAGAAATCCCACCTTTCCTTCCATTTGCATCGACTGAAAAGCAAGCTTCAAAGTGAAGCTTATGTTTGATCCGATCCACCATCTCTTTTTTACAAAGAGTTTCTGTTGCCCCTGATTTCGTCCAATATACGTGGACCAACCGGACAGGGACACGTGGATCAGACAATTTATAAATATTTGCTAAGTCTTTGTATGCCACCAGGAAACATCCTGGACATAGGTCCCGGAGGAGGCACCCGGAATGCAAGGTGCTCCCGGAAGCTCGCATAGCATAAAGCCTCTCCGTGAGGTGTCAGGCTTCTCCTGAGCAATCAAGCCGCATTAAATGCTGTATGGGAGGAAGCGTGTTGGGACTGCAACACGTAATAAAGTCTGACGGCACAACCTCCAACCAGCAGCGCCACAGTAATGATCATTTAAGTCTAGCGACGGCTACACTGCGAAGAGTCACATCAATCACAAGGCAAAAAGGACATTCCTCATAAAAACCCTACAGCACCTAGGGATTTGACCATGCATTACTCATGGTATATTCATTGGGAATACCCAACTTTATGGATACTTACAGATACACTTGTAAGAACAATTCTAGGGATTACCCCACCAAAACACTATAAATACCCCCTCAAAGCTCATTAAATGGGATCGAGAATCTTGGGCTGCATATGAGCAAGAAGAGTAAATACTCACCAAGAACATTCTCTGTATTTATAAGGGTGACATTCTCCCAAGTATAAAATCTGTATTAAATACATCCATTAATAACAAAGACTCGTGGACTAAGGCTCATTAACGCCCCAACCACGTAAAAATCCTTCTCTCACTTTCTTACAGCTCAATAGTATAATCATATTTTATTAGTTGCCGAAAACCTCGGTCAACATTTTGGTGCTTTCATTGAGAGCTGAAGAAAGCTGCTACAAAACAAGCATTTGACTTCACAAAAATGGTGGAGACAAGAAGTACTCGTTAGCCTCGCCCTCTGGAAGACGCTCAAGATCCAAACGAGGAAGATGTAGCCTCAAGAGCAGCAGAGGAGTCCGAGGAAGAAGAAATAGTCTCCGATGATGACTACGAGGGAAACCTCGACGAGTACGCCTATGACGAAGGTAGTTACTCAGAACTGGTGCTTCTTAGACAAAAAGCTATCGATCACGAAGCCGAGATCGAAGCTCATAAAGCGCAAAACCAGAAAATGCAGGAAGTGATGCTGGCCATGCAAAAAGCCATGGAAGCAGCTGGCATTCACGTGCACCCCAAGGCAATGTCGCTGGACTCAACAAGGAGCCAGCGACATCTTCGCCTAATTCCCAGCAGCAGAAATCTAGGGAGCCTAGCCCTATAAGATATCCTGCTGAGGGGAATCAAACAAAAAACTCTACTTCTACCCCTGGGCGAAAGAAAAAGGTGCAGGATCCGCGAAAGGTCCGCTCAGATTTCCCTAAAGGGAAAGGTCCGCAGAGGGGCAAGCCCCAAAAAGGGAGTCTTGGCCCTCAGGATCGAGGGGACCGAAAAAGCGTTTCTGTACACCAGGAACCCGGGGGTAGAGGGAGAAGAGGACAGAGATGTCCTCCCGTTGATCTGAGAAATCAAATCAATGGGAACCAAGGTGACCTTCGGGATCACCTTGACCAAAAAAGATACGGGCCCATGGTTTCCTCGGGTACGTTGAATGAAGGGATTATGGCGGAACTCGCCATACTCCGAAAAGACATTGCCCGAGTCTCCCGGAGGCAGAAAGGAGACGACTCCGATTCGGACAGCGAGGATCGAGAGCCATGTGCCAAGCACATCCTGGAGGCGGAGCTCCCTAAAAATTTCAAGATGCCCAAAATGGCAGCATATACCGGGAACTCCGATCCCAGCGACCATCTGTCACGGTTCAACCGTGTCATGACGGTCATGAGGGTCAGCAATGACGCCAAGTGTCTGTGCTTCCCACTCACTCTAAGTGGGTCCGCAGAGGAATGGTTCAAAAAACTGGAACCAGGATCCGTGGGCTGTTGGAACAAGCTACAGACCAACTTCCGGAGACAGTTTGTCGCCGCAAGAAAGGTCAACCTGGAGGTCAGTGCCTTGACTAATATCAAGCAACTGCCCACCGAGACCTTGAAAAATTACATCAAGAGGTTCCGAGAGGAAGCCTCGAAAACCAAGAAGGTTGATGACGGACAACAGCTTGCACTTCTCCAAGCAGGAATCCGTACTGGGACTCCTTTCTGGAATGAGTTGCAGCAAGAAGGGGCTGCTAGCCTCCAGGACTTCCAGAAGAGAGTCCAAAAATATATCAACCTCGAAGAAGCCCAAATCGTGGCTTATGGAGGCTACTATCCCACCGGGATAGCAGGGTACATGCCCGGAGTATCGCCCTCGGGTACTGCCCCGACCGCAACTCCACAAGCAAGTGGCATACAATTCTCTGCTACCCCCAGATATAGTCAGTGCCAAGCCTTGGCACAAGCATCTTCTCATTTTGGCAACCCGTCCGGAGTAAATGGGCAAACTCCTTCACATTCCGCTCCCGCTGCTAGCTTAACAGGCCCTTCCCAGGGATCGAGGAGTAAAAGGTCCTCCAAAGGCAGCACCCGGACGGGAGAGAAGCGCCAAAAAAGGGGGTACACCCCCCAATATACTCAATACACGGAGCTATCGGACTCCCAAGAGCGTGTGTACTTCGCCACTAGGCAAAATACACAATATCGGAGACCACAGCCGTTGTACAAAGACAGCTCCCGGAGAGATCTGAGCAAAAGATGCGAGTACCACAACGACATTGGTCATAGCACCAATGAATGTAAGAATCTCAAGGACGAGATCGAAAATCTAATCCGATTGGGCCACCTCTATGAGTGGATCAAGAATAGGTTGCCCCACCTCAATCTGGGTCAGGTGGCCGGGGGTATGCCTCCGGGAACACCAGGGGGTACAGCAGGAGTATTGGCCCCAGCTGCTCCCGCAGGTGATGCCCAGCATATCCCCGGACTGCCACCCCGACCTAATGGACGGGTAGCCATGATCTCCGGAGGTCCCCATATCGGAGGGAATACTCGCAAGGAGCGAAAGTGATACGCCGGGGCCGCAAAACACAATGAGATATGGGAAGTTACTCAACTCTCAGCTCAAAGACCTCGGCTGATGGACCAACCCATCACATTCACGGAAGAAGACGCCAAGACGGTGCGCTTCCCTCATCACGACCCATTGGTCATAGAGACCCCCATCGCGAATAAAATGGTGGCCAGAGTCTTAATTGACAATGGGAGTTCCGTGAACTTGCTCTTCAAAGAAGCCTTCACCGCGATAGGCTTGACAGATCGTGACCTCTCGCCTAGTGGATCCCAGCTCACAGGGTTTAACGGGACGACACTTATCCCAATGGGAAAAGTGAGGCTCCCGGTCACGCTGTGCCCGGACACTCCCCAAAGCGCATTTAAATACTGCACCTTCGTGGTGGTGGACTGTCCGACAGCCTACAATGCGATCCTCGGCCGACCGGCCCTAGTGGACTTTGGCGCAGTCACTTTAATCCGACATCTGTGCCTAAAGTTCCCTACCCAGGAGGCCGGAGTCGGGACTGTGAGGGGAAATCAGGGGGAAGCAAGGCAATGTTATAATGTTGCAACCCACCTGCCCGTACTTATGGTCCGGGAGTCTGCTGAGCCAGAAATGGCTGAAGAGGATGAGTTGGACCCTCGTCTAGGGTCCGAAAGAATCGTGGAACCAATGGAGGACGTCGAAGAAATATCAGTGTGCGACGTCGACTCCACCAAAGTACTCCGGTTAGGGAAAAACCTTGACCAGGAGGAAAAAGACAAAATAATAAAAACACTGAAGGGCGCCATCGACATCTTTGCATGGCGCCAAGAAGACATGACTGGCATAAGCCCTCATGTCATCACACATGTACTCAATGTCAACCCGGACATGCCTCCTGTCCAGCAAAAGAGACGCCCGCTCGACTCGGTGAAAGCCGATGCTCTAGAGAAAGAGGTGGACAAACTTTTGACTAACGGCATGATCCGCGACGTGTACTATCCGAAGTGGCTGGCCAATCCGGTCCTGGTGCCCAAGCCGAACGGAACTTGGCGAGTTTGTATAGACTTCACCGATCTAAACAAATCTTGTCCAAAGGACTGTTTCCCGCTGCCCAGGATCGACCAAATGGTAGATGCCACTTCCGAATTCAAGCTGTTATCCTTCATGGATGCCTATGCTGGGTACAATCAAATAAAAATGCATACGGCAGACCAGGAGTACACTAGCTTCAGGACCGATAAGGGGGTATACTGCTACCTAGTCATGCCTTTCGGACTGAAAAACGCCGGAGCAACCTATCAAAGAATGGTTAACCGGATGTTTAAAGGCCTCCTGAGGCGAAACATGGAGGTGTACGTGGACGACATGCTCGTCAAATCAAAAGCATGCAACAGCCATGCAAGCGACTTAGAAGAATGCTTTGAAGTTGTCCGGAGATACGGCATGAAACTCAACCCAAAGAAATGCACCTTCGGGGTCAAATCAGGAAAGTTTCTGGGTTTCATAGTCAGCCAAAGGGGGATTGAAGCAAATCCGGAAAAAATCCAGGCTCTCCTGAATATGCCATCCCCCAAGAAGCATAAAGATGTGCAGAGCTTGACCGGAAAGGTAGCTGCATTGAGCCGTTTTATCTCACGGTCCACGGACAAGTGCATACCCTTCTTCAACGTGCTAAAAAAATGCCAAAAGTTCGAATGGTCGGACGAGTGCGAGGAGGCATTCAGAAAGCTAAAAGACCACATGGCCAAGCCTCCTATCTTATCAAAACCCGTCCTCGGAGAAGACTTGTTTCTTTATTTGGCCGTCTCCGAACACGCGGTCAGCGCTGCCCTGGTCCGGGAAGAAGAAAAAACTCAGCATCCCGTGTACTATGTCAGTAAGCGCATGATAGGGGCCGAAACGAGATACCCGCTCCGGCAAGTTCTCCAAAAGCCTGAAGCGTCCGGAAGGCTCCTCAAGTGGGCAATGAAACTAAGTCAATTTGACTTGCACTACGTCCCCCGGATTTCTATAAAAGGCCAAGCCTTGGCAGACTTCATTACTGAATGCAACGAAGCCGAGGCAACAGCAAATACGCTGGTACCGCCAATCCCCACGTGGAGGGTATTTGTAGACGGAGCTTCTAATGAGAACGGTTCTGGAGCCGGAGTGGCTATGATATCACCAACTGGACTGCGACTCCAGGCGGCCCTCCGATTCGACTTCACAGCTTCAAACAATGAGGCCGAATATGAAGCCACGATAGCGAGTGGAAATTGGCAAAAGCTGTAGGAGCCAAAAGAGTGGAAGTCTACAGTGACTCCCAACTGGTCGTAAACCAGGTATCCGGAGAATACCAAACCCGCGGCGAGCGGATGGCCGCGTACGTAACAATAGTCCGAGAACTGCTCCACGAGTTTGCGGACTACAAAATAGAAAGAATCCCCGGAGAAAAGAACGCTCACGCGGACTGTCTAGCTAAGTTAGCCTCGGATAGCGAAATCGAAAAGCTGGGGGTAGTACCAGTGGAACGCTTGGCAGAGCCAAGCATCAAAATATAAGAGACCACATTAACGGTTGGGCAAGAACCCAGCTGGATGGTCCCCTTCATAAAATACATAACAACAGGTGAGTTGCCCCAAGAAAGGGCACTGTCTCGGAAGATTCAGTATCAGGCTCATCGTTATGTGATGATGGATCAAATTCTCTACCGGAGAGGACTCAGCATGCCTTATTTAAGGTGTGTATCGGACCCTGAAGCTAGACAAATCATGCTAGAGGTCCACGAAGGGTTCTGTGGAGATCATACGGGAGGACCCAGCCTCTCAAAGAAAATATTGAGGCAAGGGTACTTCTGGCCAACAATGAAAAAAGATTGTATAGACTATGTCCAAAAGTGTGACTCGTGCCAAAGGTACGCGAACATACCGAGAGCCCCTCCAAATGAGATCACCCTGATGACCAGTCCCTGGCCCTTCGCGGTTTGGGGAATAGA
Organism: Cannabis sativa; assembly: GCF_029168945.1. Taxonomy (NCBI): domain Eukaryota; kingdom Viridiplantae; phylum Streptophyta; class Magnoliopsida; order Rosales; family Cannabaceae; genus Cannabis; species Cannabis sativa. Next base: position 23,757,555 of record NC_083607.1, read on the forward strand.
TCTTATCGGGTCCCTGCCAACAGGAAAATGAGGGGTAAAGTATGCAATAGTAGCAGTAGACTACTTCACCAAATGGACAGAGGCTGAGCCTATGAAGACAATAACTGCCAAGAGAGCATTGGACTTTGTTATCAAAAACATAGTATGTCGATATGGCTTGCCTCACAAAATAGTCTCTGACAATGGAAAGCAATTTGATTGCGAGGAATTTACTGACTTCTGTAACCAACACGGAGTAGTGAAAAGCTTCTCCGCGGTAGCCAGGCCTCAAACAAACGGCCAGGCGGAAGCAGTCAATAAAATCCTAAAGGTCACCTTGAAGAAGAAGCTGGCTGCGAAACAAGCTGGCACGAAGAATTGCCAAGGGTATTATGGGCCTACTGGACGACCCCCAGAACCACGACCGGTCACTCGCCTTTTTCAATGGCGTACGGTTGTGAAGCGATGGTCCTGGTAGAAACATTATTCCCATCCCACAGGAGGACGACTTACGATCCTGCCACGAATCAAGCTCTGCTTCAAGAGGCTTTGGATCAAGTCGAAGAACTCCGGGATGAGTCTCAAATACGGATGGCTGCTTATCAAAAGAAGGTGACCAAGTATTTTAACTCTAAGGTTAAAAACAGAAAATTTGCTATTGGGGATATGGTCCTAAGAAGGGTCTTCCCAGCCACCCAGGAACCCGGAGTGGGGGTACTTGGGCCAAATTGGGAAGGACCATATGAGATCGAGGACGAAATCGGCTCCGGCACTTACAAATTAAAAAGAATGGACGGAACCACCGTGCCAAGAGCCTGGAATGCCGATCACCTCAGAAGATATTACCAGTAGCGAAATAAAACTTAGACTTTGTTTAAAGAGTTTGTACCGTCCAAATGTATACCTCATCTACATGTTAAATAAAACTGAGTGCCTTAAAAACAAAGTTTCTATGCCACTCAGGGGGGTACTAGGGTATACCGCACGGACAGACAGAAAAACAAACTAAGTAAAATATCCTGACCCAAAGGGCAAGTCAAAAAGTATGCACAAAAATAAAAAGCATAAGTATAAAAATCCTGATCCAAAGGACAGGTTAAAAAGAGAAATATGTGGCAAAAGAAAGATCACATATAAATATCCTGACCCAAAGGGCAGGTCATATACACACAAACGGCCCGGGGATAGGCCTTAAAAAATTGTCTCCCCTTCGAATAAAAACTGCTACCTAAATATATTGTTCCAAGGCAGCAGCAAGTATGTACAAAGAAAAAAAAAAGAGATAATAATAAAAGAAGCGGGTGGAATCTTGGTTGTACTGGGTCAATCTCAAAGCAGCTCAGTCAATGCGCGGAGGAAGGCGAGGTCCAATACGCGCCTCTACCATGGCATCAAGCTTCTTCTTCTTCTCCCGAAATTTGGCAATCATTTCCTCAGGTTTGGGATAGAAGGTAAGCTTGATATTTTGGTCGTTGGTAGACCAAGCCATGTAGACTCCATCGTCGAAGCGCTTCGGGCACCGGCCGCAGGAAACAGGAGAAAGGAGCTCGGCTCTTTTTGCCTTCTTGATGGTTTGCTCCTTGAAGTCCCTGAGCTCCTTCAGCTCCGCGGCTAGAGCAGCCCTGGACTCTAAGTTCGCCTGGTGAGTTTCCTCTAAGGATTTCACCTTGGCAACCATTTCGTCCAAAGCTTCCCTGGCCTCCCGGAGCTCTCGCTTAGCCTTGGCAGCAGCCTCGCTTTCTGCCCTCAGCTCCTCCTGATGCTTGGCCTCCAGCCTGTCCCTCCGTTGGGCCTCGTCCCGGATCATGGCCTCCGCTTGGGCCTCCCTCCGTTTGGCCTCCTCCTCATTGGCCTTGGCAGCTGCCTCCCGGCGCTCAGCAGCCTCCTGGTAGAGCTGCCTCTCCGCAGTAAGGTCCTGAAGGACCTTCCTGACGTCGTTCATGTCCCCAAAGTCAGACAGAACGAAGCCGTGATTAACGATGTTCTTGGAGAGGCGGCCAGCCTCAGCAGCAAGCTGAACAATAACACAAGTGTAAGAAAGAACTCCCAAGAATGAAAGTAAAGGGAAAAGCAAAACTGTAAAGCACTTACCACGGTGAGGGAATGACTGAGGTCTTGGACCTGGAAGATAGAGTTCAGGGAGGCGCAAGTTGCGAACCGCTTAGGCGCGCACCGGGTAAGCTGAGAAGCGAACTCGCCAGTCATCTCCGCGGCGAAGGGAGCCAAGGTGGGCCTAAGGAAGCGACGGAACCAGTCCGACAGGGGGTCCAAGTTAAGGTCCCACGGATCCTGGTACTCCTGGTTGTTGATACTTTCTTGTACCTCAACCCGCAAAACCCTCCTAAGGGCTTCCACCTCGGCATACCCCCGGGAGTATTCGTCCATGGCATAGTTATGCTTGGCTATCCGGAGCTCTTGCCTCACCTCATCCCCAGGAACTGGAGTCAGCACAATGTTGGGAGGAGCAGGATGTTCTTCCATGGGGGAGACCCCACCGTCGAGACCATGGGCAGGAGTGTCAGCTCTCCGAGGCCGCTTGGGCTCGTCCTGGGCAACCATCTTGCCCTTGCGCTTGCGAATTAGAGCAATCTCAGGCTCTTCTTCACCTTCTTCAGCTTCCTCAGGAAGAGCCCGGAGCTCTCCCGCACCTTCTGCGACTTCCTCAGAAAAGCCCCATTGCTTTTCTTGACCTTCTCCCGGTAGCACCTCCTCGTCATCCACTAAGTCAATAGTGTTAGGGGGAGCGCTGGAAGAGGCCTTTAAGGCAGGGGCTATTGGGGAAGAAGTAAAGGCCGGAGGAGCCTTAGGAGTATGAACTCCGGCAAGCTGGTCCAAGATGGCGTCCATGGAGGTACCTGTTTAACAAAAATAGGCAAGTGTTAGACATCCGTGGGAAACCACTTACACAAGGTATGGCAAATAAGCTACTCCTACCCAGACTTCCTAATTCGGCCCTAGAAAAGTCCTGAACTTTAATGCTGGCAGCATCATCTCCGAGATAGTTGTCCGAAGGCCGGAACCAGCTGGATGAAATGTAAGCTGAAGGACCTAAGGGAACAGGTTCCGGAGGGCCAGAACCCATCCGGGACCGACCTAGAAAATCTCCTAAGTTTGAAAAGTAAAACTCCTTCAAACGATCCCCCCACCGGGTCGAGGGCATCCTAAACCTATATAGACGCTTGTCGAACCCTACGGGCCTACGACTGGCATATTCGCCAACGGAAGGAACATAATGAATTATCAAAGGAGACTTACCGTCGGCACCGGAAGTGCTGGCACCAAGAGCCCCTGAGTTTGGCTCTGGAACCGAAGGCTGTGGCCTGGGAGCCCTTCTCTCCGAAGAATCCTCAATGCGAAGGGGCCTCCCGGCGGGACGATCTCCAATCTCTTCTTGAAGAATCTTGTCAAAAAATTTAGGCTCGGGCTTCCCGGCAATCGCCTGGCTTCTTCTTACCACCGGACTCCCCACACGAAGTCCCCTCCCGGAGGCCGCCTGGGCATGAGAGTATGCCTTCTCCTGGGCCTTCCGGTAGAGATAGTCCTGGTATTTCTTCTCTGCCGTGGCGATAATCTCGTCCCGGAAGGTCTTCTCCGCGACCGGTGCCCTTACATTGGGACAGATGACCCGGGAGAGGTTAGAGTCCTCCACGGATTGATGCGGAAGGATAAGTTTGGCCTCCCTGCAGTTTTCCGTAGTGACCAAACCCCCGACGTCAAGATCGGCTCGGTCATAGGAGGCAAAGGCCTGGGCCCTCCGGAGGAAGGTCTGTGTAGGGGCCGTCCGCTGATAGGGAGGGATCCTCACCCACTCGGTAAGGAGCTCCGGGTGGTCCATTGCCCTGAACCCGGAGGAAAAGAAAAAGCGATGGCGATACTCCTTGACGTGAGTCTGCCTATTATACGGAACCACCCCTTCGTTAGCAGGATGGATCCAGAACCCATAAAAATCGTCCTTAAGTTTGTCCCCCTTCTTGGGGACGGATACAAGTTCATAAAAATACAAAATTTCCGCCGGGCGGGGAGATCCCCATCCGCGGGCGGCATAAAAAATAAATAAGCCTGAGAGCAGGCGATAAGCTTGGGGAATGAGTTGGTATGGCGCAAGGCCGACAAAAACAAGAAAATTAACAAAATAGTCCTGAAGAGGAAGCATGGCACCGGCCATCAGGTGCGTCTGGCTCCAGGCTCCGAAGCCGCCATAATTATGGTTGGGCGTCTCCGCGTCGCGAGGTGGCCGATGGTAGGTCCCTGATGTGGAAGGCTTGATCCCGGCAACTTCCACAATATTCTCCAGTTGATGGGGACAGGTTAAGGTGGAATGAAGCTCGGCCGCTTCCCATCCGGTCGCCCGGGACTTATACCCCTCCTGGGCAACGGGTCCCAAGGAGACCTCCTCTAGAGTAGCCATGCGTTTCCCGCTTTTCTTTGAGGACTTCGAACCAGAGGCAGACATTTTCTATTCTGTGAAAAAAAAAAAGAAGAGAAAATTCCAGCAGTTAGGCCCCGTACCAAACCCTAAGTCAAGAAAGAGGGAATGGGGGTCCCCTAACCGCTGGAAAGAGGCCCCCTCCGGACACGTGTCACACGGGAAACCCTAGAAAGATTCCTTGAACAAGTGTCGGGTGCAGTAAAATCGCAGAAGGTGGTTTTACACAATAAGGGGAACAGAAAGAAAAGACCCTATTTTATGCCCTAAGCAACTATTGAACGAAGAGCATATGGTCTTCTACAATAAAAATGCACAGTAACAACAGAGGCATGACAATGGCGATCCTACAACTAAAGCAGTAAATGCAAAACAGAATACATGAAGGACTTAAACACTTGCATGCCCAGAAATCTCGAATGCGAACCCAGAAAAGAACAAACAGAACGAGTGAAAGCATGTCACTACCAAAGGATGCAAGAAACTTACAATGAAGTGTTGAACTGGGGGTCTTGATGTGAGTCGAGTAAAGACGAGAAGGACTGATAACAGCAAGCAAGGAAGAACTGGGAAAATTGCAAAGTGTTCAAAGGTTTCGTGCTGGGTTTGAGAATTTTCTCTCTAGGAAATTCGAGCAAAGTTGGCAAGGAATGGGAAGTAACCGAAATGAAGGAAAGATGGTGGCTTTTATAGGCAAAAGTGCATGAGGAACAGGCGTCACCACCTACCAATCGAACGGGGGGGAAACGCACGATTCAAATACCCAAAGATTAACGGGCCAGATTGATTTGCAATAAAGGCGGTGGAAACGTTTAAGTATCCGTCTGACACCATTAATGCACCGCATCAATCAATGGGCATGAAACGAATCGACCTCGGCAAAAAGCGAATCGCTGCATTTAATGCCATCATTAAATACACCCTCACGCGCTCTAAGTTCGAGCCAAGAAACCGAGGAGTCAACCGGAGGCACCTGAGCAAGCCTTGGTTTATTTTTCAAGTAAACAAGGCTTGGGGGGTAAATGTTGCCCCTGATTTCGCCCAATATACGTGGACCAACCGGACAGGGACACGTGGATCAGACAATTTATAAATATTTGCTAAGTCTTTGTATGCCACCCGGAAACATCCTGGACATAGGTCCCGGAGGAGGCACCCGGAATGCAAGGTGCTCTCGGAAGCTCGCATAGCATAAAGCCTCTTCGTGAGGTGTCAGGCTTCTCCTGAGCAATCAAGTCGCATTAAATGCTGTATGGGAGGAAGCGTGTTGGGACTGCAACACGCAATAAAGTCTGACGGCACAACCTCCAACCAGCAGCGCCACAGTAATGATCATTTAAGTCTAGCGACGGCTACACTGCGAAGAGTCACATCAATCACAAGGCAAAAAGGACATTCCTCATAAAAACCCTACAGCACCTAGGGATTTGACCATGCATTACTCATGGTATATTCATTGGGAATACCCAACTTTATGGATACTTACAGATACACTTGTAAGAACAATTCTAGGGATTACCCCACCAAAACACTATAAATACCCCCTCAAAGCTCATTAAATGGGATCGAGAATCTTGGGCTGCATATGAGCAAGAAGAGTAAATACTCACCAAGAACATTCTCTGTATTTATAAGGGTGACATTCTCCCAAGTATAAAATCTGTATTAAATACATCCATTAATAACAAAGACTCGTGGACTAAGGCTCATTAACGTCCCAACCACGTAAAAATCCTTCTCTCACTTTCTTACAGCTCAATAGTATAATCATATTTTATTAGTTGCCGAAAACCTCGGTCAACAGTTTCTATCAGAGATGAAAAGATGAAGTGAGAGGCTCCATTACCTACAACCACTTTGGCATTGCCTTTGTAATCCGCACTTGTTGTGAGTTGTTGTGCATCAGCTGTCAAATGATTTATTGCACCAGTATCTAAGTACCATGTGCCAGGAGACTCTTCTGTAATAGCAGATTCAGAAATGTTGGCTTGGTAATTTTCTGAAGGAGAGTTCGAATTTGAGCCTGTGTTGGTCTGAGTTCCTGTGAATGTTATATCAAAGCGATGATAACATTTTTGGACTGTATGACCAGGACGACCACACAATTGACAGGTTGGTCTATTGCCACGGCCTCCTCGATTTGTTGATTGATCACGGCCTCCACGATAAGCTCCTCTGTATCCTCGGCCTCCACGATTGCCATTATTCAGTGAGAGATTGGCAAGATTAGCTTGTACATTCTGTAAAGTTGTTGCAGATAGTTGCTGCAGACGCACTTCATGGCTGTGAAGCATGAATTGGAGTTCTTGCAGAGTGAGAGGTTCGGATCGAGAAGTGAGATTGACCACAATTGATTCATATTCTGAACCGAGGCCTCCAAGAATGTAAAGAGCAAGATCTTCATCATTAATTGCTTGTCCTGCTGCAGCAAGATGATCTGTGTACCCTTTCATCTTTAGGATATAGTCATCGACAGTGGAGGAACCTTTCTTTGTTGATTGGAGAAGGCCACGAATTTGCAGAAGTCGCGCCCTGGATGTTATTGCAAAGAGTTGATCAAATACCGTCCAGATCTCCGACGAGGTGCGACAATTAATGACATATCCAAGCATTGGTTCAGTAATGGAATTCATCATCCAATGCATCAAGAATTGATCTAATTGAAGCCATTGATGATAGGCTGAGTTAGGAACATTACCTGCAGTGAGCTGAGGTGGAGGAGGATTTGTTCCTAGAAGAAAACCATCAAGATTGTATGCTCGAACAGCAGCTAACACTAGAGTGCGCCAGTATGTGTAGTTGGATCGATCGAGGCGTAGATTGAGGGGAAGAAGATTGTTATTGGGGAAATATGGTGGTACTTGTGCTTCAGCAGGGATGGGAGCTTTTGGTGTATCACTTCTGGCAGAGGTGTCTGTGTCTTTGGACGCCATGAAAACCTAAGCATCTGATACCATATCAGAGATGAAGAGATGGAGTGAGAGAGAGAGAAATGTGAAAATGAAGCTCTGCCCTCAAAGGGGAGCAAGTTGATCTTATATACCAGTAGTTAGTTACAATAGACAAGAGATACAGAGAGAGAAACAGAATAACAAACTAACTACCTAACCTCTTAAGACTAACTAACAAATAACAGAAAGTGGTTAATCTAGGCTATCTCTAACAATTTCACACAAAAACAGATAATTGGGCTTCTTTTGAAGACATATATCTTCTAAGAACTTAGTGGCCCATGGGTTCCCAAGCCCGCGGTAGTTCCAACTTAAGACACTCATGATGTATCGTGGGCCTGAACACCAGAGCCCACCTTTTCCACGTTTTTTGAAAGCCCATCCAATTCCACCAAAGTGACTTCATCGTTGATATTTGTCATAGTAACATTTGGAACAATAGAGGGTCCACCTTTAGCCAAAGTACTCACACGTCTCTTTATTGATTCTAAAATGGATAAATCCATATCAGAATTAAATAAAGCATTATTCTCCATAACTACCATCGTTGGCTCATTAAGGACCGAAGTCAACTCACCATCACGTCCATAATTTGTGGTGATCCCATGTATATTGCCTTGATGATTTTCCCCCACATTAATATCCTCTGAATGTGGCCGTGTATCATGTTGCTCATTAATGCCAGGATATTCTCTGTGATGCTCCTCCGATTGACTGTGTGCTGAAGGATTTGCTTGCCGTAGCCATGGTGAGGCAGTGAGAAAATTACTTCTCTTGGGGGGAGCCTTCATGAACAATACGTAAGGCTTAATAATGTTCTCAGGAGGTGTGTCATATATTGTTGGATAATAATTCTCTGAATGTCCCATTAAGCCATAAATAAAACAAAACATAGGAACTTTTTCGTATTTAAAATTTTCCCAGAAAAACTCACCATCGCGTTTGCGAAATTTCATCCCCCGTTTCAACGGATTAACAAGAGGAACAACCACTCTAACTCGAAGATAGTCACGCCAAATGCCATTAAAATTGTTTGGATCTGAACTGATGAAAGTTCCTATGTAGTTAGCAGCCTTGTAGATCACCTATTCCGTTTTGAAGCCAGTATGGAGATCGTGTATTTGCACCCACATGTCAAGAGTTTCAATCTCAATAGTTTTAGGATTGTCACCTACCTTCAGCTGTTTGAGAAGCAGTTGTTGTTGGAATTATTTACTAGGATCTTGGATTTACTAACAAGTATGTTATTTAACATCCTAAATATGAACTTCTAAAACGATATGAAATAAACACATATAAAGTATAAGAAACTTTACAATGGTTGCAGCGGAATATAATGTCGCCTTCCACTCAGATCTCTAACCCTTTTATCCTTTCTGTAACAAAGTATCACCAATATCTGAGTCTGAATCTCCTTCCCTTGAATCTGGATTCTTCACAGCCTTACACATTATGATTGAGTACCACTTGATGTGTGTGAGCACTCACTCATTCACTATAGGCTCAGTTTAGAAGAGAGGAAGAGAGAGAGAGAGAATGTGATTTCGGCTAGGGTTAGGAAGGAGGCTCAAATTTTATCTGAAGGAATGAGATGCATCATCTTTTCCCTAAAGCCATCACTACCTATTTATAGGAAACCACCTAGTGTTAGGTTAGATTTAATTAGCATTAAAATATTAGTAAAATAAATGGTAAAATCCATACATAGTGGCCGGCCATGGAATGGATAATGGGCCCCACTTTGAAATTTCGCCATTTTCTCATTTTCTCATCTTATTTTCTCAAAAATGCTAATTTTCCAATTTAACCATTTAAATGCCAATTCTAATTATTTAATAACTAAAAATTAATCATTAAATAATATTGTCATTTAATATATTTATTAATTAGACTAATCAAAGTCTCTTAATTAACAAATTAAACCCTAAAAACTCTTTCTTTACAATTAAGTCCTTCCTTAGTGAAAATTTATAAACTAGACATATTCTAATTTTAGAATTATAATTGGTTAATCAAAATCAATAAACTGAGTCTTACAAGTAGTATTGTCTCAACTAGTATGGGGACCATGGGCCTATATATCTGAGCTTCCAATAAGCAGACCTAGAATTTACCAAGTAAATTCACTGACTTATTAATTCCTTGTTGCATCCACCATAGAACTTGTAATTGCACTCTCAGTTATATAGAACGCTCTATATGTTCTACGATATAGATACGCTATCAGCTATCCATTGTTATAATCCCAATAATCAATGATCCTCTATAGATGATTTACATTGTATAGGGATTAAATTACCGTTACACCCTTCAATGCATTTTATCCTTAAAACACTTAGCCACCTATAAATTATATTTCAGTGAACTAAACATAATCTCTGAAATGAGTACTGAACCATTTAGCTCTGTTTAGCCAAGCTCGAAGGAAATCATCATTTCACTTCTATGTCTAGAAAGAAGCTATAGATTCCATATCTATGTTCAGCGCTCCCACTCAATTGAACTACCATGTTCCCAAAATGTATGTATCACCCTGACCAAAAAGTAGGCTTAACTAACAAATCAAAGAACATGTATAATACTCTTGAGATCGAACCTAACCATCTCAGGATTAAGATCATTTGATCTAGGATCAACTAGGTGATATTGAATTGAATAGATATTACAGTAAGTTTAACATATCTTATTCAAAGTTAAATATCGGTCCCTTCCGATGCATACTCCATGCATCCAACCCAAGCTTTACTTTAACCAATGCCCTGGAAAGAACATAGCACTTATCCAAGGTGCAAGTAAACTATGTTGTAGATTATCAATCAGTTAAACCCTGTGTACTGATAAATCTAGAAATATATATTTAATCACATACTCTTTATTACTTTTCACTGTGTTGACGACACAATAAACAAGAATATAAATGTGATAAGGATTTGGATGAATTTATAAATCAAATAAACATAAATTATAACATGAACCAAATGACACACAAATAAGTGATGAAAATACTTCTGTTTCTTTATTGATATTTAAATAATAAAGATTACATTGAAATGGAGTTTTATTTAGGGCATAAAACCCAATAAACTCCCACTTGCACTAATGTAAAACAATCAGTACATTTCAATTAATCCTAAATTCTGACGGTGCTTTTCAAATGCAGTTCTTGCCAACACTTTGGTGAATGGATCAGCTAGGTTGTCCTCTTGTCCACTTTCTCCACCAATACATCCCCTCTTGCCACATACTCTCTGATGATGTGATATTTCCTTTCTATATGATTGCTTCTCTTGTGGCTTTGAGGCTCTTTACTGTTGGTTATGGATCCAGTGTTATCACAAAGCAAAACCAGTGGTTTTTCCATTTCAGGGACGACACCGAGTCCTGTGAAGAACTTACTAAGTCAGACAAGTTCTTTTCCAGCCTCTGCAGCAGCTATGTATTCTGCCTCCATGGTAGAATCTGAAATTGCGGTTTGTTTAGCACTTCTCCAAACCACTTCTCCACCCCCAAGAGTAAACACCATCCCAGATGTAGATTTCCTGTCATCAAGACATGCCTAGAAATCTGAATCGGTATAGCCTACGGGATTTAAAGCACCACCCTTGTAGACTAACACGAATTGCCTTGTACTCTTCAAATACTTCAAGATCTGCTTAACAGCATTCCAATGTTCCTGTCCTGGATTTGTCTGATATCTGCTCACAATTCCCAGTGCATAACAGATGTCAGGTCTAGTGCATAACATAGCATACATTAGACTTCCAACTGCTGAAGCATAAGGAACCCTTCTCATGTCCTCTATCTCTTGAGGATCAGTAGGGCACTGTTCCTTAGATAGACGAATACCAAATCTAGAAGGCATAGTTGCCCCTTTGGTGTTGATAATTAAGAATCTCTTTAAAACCTTATCTATGTAAGTTGTTTGAGAGAGAGCAAGGGCTCTGCTCTTCCGGTTTCTGATAATCTGAATACCGAGAACATAAGCAGCTTCACCCAAATCCTTCATTTCGAACTGAGTGTCTAGTCATTCCTTGATGTCAGTCATTTTCTTGATTTTGTTGCCAATAATCAAAATGTCGTCAACATAAAGGACCAGGAATGCTACCACTTGGTTTTCCTTGAGTTGGTAAACACAAGGTTCATCTTCATTCTGAAGAAAGTCGTAGGTCTTGATGATTTCATCAAACCTTTTGTTCCAGGAGCGAGAAGCTTGCTTAAGTCCATAAATTGACCTATTGAGTTTGCAAACTTTCTTATCCTGCCCTGTAAGAACATAGCCTTCTGGTTGCTCCATATAGATAATTTCTTCAAGAATTCTGTTAAGGAAAGTTGTCTTGACATCCATTTGTCAGATTTCATAATCGAAAGCGGCTACTATGGAGAGAAGAATTTTGATGGATTTGAGCATGGCGACCAGACTAAAAGTTTCCTCATAGTCCACACCTTCTCTTTGGGTGTAACCCTTGGCGACCAGTCTAGCTTTAAAAGTTTTGACTTCGCCTCCAACGTCTCTTTTCTTCTTGCAGACCCACTTACATCTGATTGGACGATAGTCATCGGGTGCGTCTACATATTCCCAGACTTTGTTCTTTTTCATGGAATCCATTTCTGAATCCATGCCGGCTGACCATTGTTTCTGTTATGGACTTTCCATTCCCTGTTTATAGGTTAATGGGTCGTCATCAATACCGTCACCAACGACCACATTGATTTCACCATCCAAGCCATAACGAGATGGTTTAGTAGAAACCCTCCCACTACGACGAGGAGCGGTGACCTTCTGAACATGAACTTTACTGGTAGTTCTCTCGGTTGTTTCAACCGAGGGAGTAGGATTATCCTCTACTTGAGTAGAAGATGATGGAACATTAGAAGGAGTTATATCTGAAAGAATTTCCTCCAATACTACTTTGCTTTGTGGTTTGAAATTCTTAATGTAGTCATCTTCAAGGAAAGTGGCGTTTGTGGAAACAAACACGTTATCATCCTTGCGACTATAAAATAGTCCACCCCTAGTCTCTTTAGAATTTCCAACAAACATGCAAACCTCAGTTCGCTTTTCAAGTTTGCCATCTTTCTTTCTTAAGACATGAGCAGGGCACCCCCAGATTCTGTAATGGCATAAACTAGGTGTACGACCATTCCATAATTCTAAAGGTGTCTTAGGGACTGATTTAGATGGAAAAACATTTAAAATGTCGGTCGCCATCTGAATTGCATATCCCCAAAAGGACGTAGGTAGAGTTGAGTAGCTAAGCATGGACCTAACCATTTCCAAAAGCATGTGATTTCTTCTTTCTACAACTCCATTTTGCTGTGGAGTGCTAGGGGTAGTCAATTGGGATTCAATGCCAAGTTCGATCAAATGATCTTTAAACTGCATATCCATATATTCTTTACCCCTATCAATTCGCTAGATCTTTAAGATTTTACCCAATTGGTTTTGAGTCAACACTAGAAATTCCTGAAACTTTTCAAACATTTCAGATTTCTTATACATAAGGTAAATATGAGCATATCTAGAGTAATCCTCAATGAAGTGACAAAGTACTCATAACCACCTCTAGCTTTGACATTCAGTGGTCCGCAAAGATCGGAATGTACTATAACATAATGAATAAAATAAAAATAAAAAACACACAATATCTCAAACCGGTTATAATTAAAATATAACTGGTTTTTTTATATTATATTTTTAGTTATTGTGTGTTATTATTTCTGTTATTTATTTTGTTACGAAGCTGGTTCTTTTCATATTTATGCTTCAGTATTTTTTCAAATTGATCCTCACCTTTTAAAAAAGAGTAATTTGCGGCAAACCCCCCCCCCCCCCCAACTATCAATTTACTTGCAAAAAACCATCCAACCTCAAATTTTGGTGGGAAAACTCTACAAAGTACTGTTCCGTTTACATTTTTAAGGTGTCGTCTGTCCAGCCTCGTTAAGTCCTAATTTTGCCCACGTGGCAATGACAGGTCACTAAAAAATTATCCTATGTGGCCATATTTTACAAAATAAAAATAAAAAAATTTAAGAGTAATTTGCGGCAAAACTCCCCCAACTATCAATTTACTTGCAAAAAACCATCTAACCTTAAAGTTTTTTGGATGGTTTTTTGCAAGTAAATTGATAGTTGGGGGGTTTTGTCGCAAATTTCTCTTAAAGTTTTAATTTTTATTTTGTAAAATATGGCCACATAGGATAATTTTTTAGTGACCTGTCATTGCCACGTGGGCAAAATTAGGACTTAACGAGGCTGGACAGACGACACCTTAAAAATGTAAACGGAACAGTACTTTGTAGGGTTTTCCCACCAAAATTTGAGGTTGGATGGTTTTTTGCAAGTAAATTGATAGTTGGGGGGGTTTTGCCGCAAATTACTCTTTTTTAAAAGGTAAGGATCAATTTGAAAAAATACCGAAGCATAAATATGAAAAGAACCAGCTCTGTAACAAAATAAATAACACAAATAATAACACACAATAACTAAAAATATAATATAAAAAAACTGATTATATTTTAATTATAACCAGATTGAGTTATTGTGTGTTATTTATTTTTATTCATTATGTTATAGAACCGGTTCTATTTTTATTATATCCGAGACATTTGATCCCCACTTTTTTTTTAAAAAAATTATAACCTATTTTATGAGGTATTATGTGTTATGAAGTATTTTATTGTGAAACTAGTTTTATCTTTAATTTATATTTTAGTGTTTTAAGAACTGATTTCTTCTTTGTTTTTAATTGTAATCGGTTTCAGTTATTGCGTGTTACTTGTTTATATTATTATGTTATAACTAGTTTGAGTTCTTTCGTGTTATTTATTTTTATTCATTATAACACTGTTATAGAACCGGTTCTATTTTAATTATAACTGGTTTGAGTTATTTTATGTTATTTATATTTATTTATTATGTTACAGAACCGGTTATATTTCAATTATAATCGTTTTGAGTTATTAGTTTTTATTCATATAATCGGGTATATTTTTAGTTATATATGAGACATTTACTTTGGTGACTTTTCCAGTGACTTTTCCAGCAACGTTGATTTTTCTAGCGACATTGACTTTTCCGTTGACTTTCCGACGACTTTTCCGACGAATTTTCTGGCGACCGTGATTTTTCCGGCAACTTTTCCGTTGCCGTTGACATTTCCGGTGCCTGCGACTTTTCTGGCAAAACTTATTATTATTTTACAAATATGGAATTTCTATTTTTTTTTCTTTTTTATAAAAATATGGCATAAAAAAAACCCATATAAATGTAAAAAAATAAAAAAACCCATATAAATGTAAAAAAAATAAAAAAGAAAACTCATAACCCTGTAGTGTTATTTATTTATGCCATAAAAAAGTAAACTATACCCTCACTTCCCATATGTATGAAAAACCCATAACCCTATAGTGTTATTTATTTATTTATGCATATGTAAAGAAGCTACTGAAACTATCAAAAATTTTGATTGAAGAAATGATTCAGTGTATATACCAAGTGGAGATCAACACAACTTATGTACTTGCCTTTGGGCACCACCTTCTCATCAGAAAAAGAAAAAAAAAAAGCCATATGTACTCTTTAACAAAGATTTGAACAGTCAAATATAAATTGAAATTATACTAAAAAAATGAGAACTTTGTGCGGATCAATGATTCCGATCACTGTGCTCATTTAGGCAATTGCGAATCTAGCTGCATTGTGACTGGTCCATCATTAACCAAACTGACCTATAAAATAAGAAAAATAGAAAGTGAAAATCTAGTAAGTGATCTCTACAGAATAGGTCAAAAACGATAACTCCAACAACAAACATAACACAAGGAAAACTGGACAAGGTAAGCTCACCTTCATCTTTGTTCCAAAGATACCATCTACACACAGCCCAACAAAAGGAAAGGAAGTCAACACAAAAACTGATGCAGGGTATTTCTTGCAATTAGAGTTTGGGTGGTTTATTAGATTTAATATAATTTTATGTAATTGAACATTAAATTGTAGCTTCTAAATGCCGTTTGTCTTTTTTATTGTTGTTGACTAAACAGGTCGTTTGGCCTTTATCTATTTGCGATCAGATCCTTTAAGGCAATTGAGTTTCTACAGCACTCATTTTATTTGAGTGGTGTTGAGAGAGAGGTAGAAGAACTCACTTGATCGAATTCCCAGAAGAAAGCCTCAGATATAAAATAAAAAAAAAAAAAAAAGAAAAGAAAAGAAAAATTACCTGTTTCACCACTGCTACTCCACTGTCTATTATTAAGATTGTTTTGTAAGGAGTAGTGTTAGTTGAGTTAGTTACAAATTCAGTTAGAGGTTGGTGAGAGTTTGTTAGGTAGTTCTCCTTCCTTGAATCATGTGTATAAATACTTGTATTCCTCTGTTTTGAATTAATGAAAAATTAGTTCATGTTTTTCATTCTCTTTCAATCTCTCTCTCCAGAAGCTAAAATAGTATCGGAGCCAACCGATTGGTGAGCTCTTGCTTTTGCTTTTCTTCTTCTTTTTTGTTCTCTCTGCTCCTCCATGGCTCGAGGAGGAGGAACTCAAACTTGAAGTAACAACAATGGAGCAGCTGAACACTCTAATCTTTTTGCAGCTCTCGATGAAAGTAACAAATTTCCCACCATTAATCCACGTAGCCCTTACTTCCTCTCCAGTGGTGACAATGCTTCTTCATCTCTGGTTCCTAAGATACGTATTGGTGCGGATAATTACAGTTCATGGCGAAGGTGAATGATGGTGGCATTGGCGAAAAACAAGATCAAGTTTATTAATAGAAAGATTTTCCAGAACCTGATAAAGATGATGAGGACTATGACTCATGGATCATATGCAACAGTTTGGTAATATCATGAATTTTCCCTTACAATTGCTGATAGTATCACGTACATGAAAAATGCCTCACGAATCTGATTTAAATTGCAAGAAAGATTCCACCGAAAGAATGCTCCTAGAATTTTTAAAGTGAAAAGATCAATGCAGAAGTTGACTCAGGGATCTAATGATGTGACATCATACTACACTCGACTTAAAGGATTGTGGGATTTGCTGCAAAAATACAGGCCACAACCTGTTTGTACCTGTGAAGCAATGAAAATCATTCAAGAGTACCAATATGAAGACAAGGTTCTTGATTGGACTCAATGAATCTTATCTCAAGACTAGATCTCAGATCCTACTTCAAGATCTTTTTCCTAATGTCAATAAGGCTTTTGCTTCCATAATCCTGGAGAAAAAACAGAGAGGAATCATCATTCCTTAAGCTGAAAACAACCAACCTTCAAATGACAATTCCAATCAATTTGCTGGAAGTACACATGACAATCGTGGCAACAACAGATCTGATAGTCACGTTCACAATCGTTGTGATCGATCTGACAATCGACCTACTTGTTCTCATTGTGGTATTCCTAGCTACACCATTGCGAAATGCTGTAGAATTCATGAATATTCCTTGGTCATCATTTAAATGGCAGATTTCCAAGGGAAACTCTTAATCAACCTATCAATCAGCAAGGCTGATCCTCTTGACAATTTCACAACAGGGAGTGAAATGAAGGAAGGCACTAATGAAGAACATGACCTGGCTGCACAGTGTCAAAGGTTGATGGCAATGCTAGCACAGAAAATACAAGGAACATCTTCCCAAACTCAGCAATCTGATCAGCCTATTGTATCAAATGTATCTAGTAAGGCATCTCTTATTCTCAAATCTAGTAGGATCATCGACACTAGTGCCACATATCATGTGTGCTCCAATCTTTCCTTATTTTATTCCATATAGAATAACCACAAAATTACATCAGTAAGTTTGCCAAATGAAACTAACACTAAAGTTTCTTTTGTTGGAAATGTTAAGTTTCGTAATATCATACTTACTAATGTTCTGTGTGTACCTGACTTCCAACATAATTTAATTTCTGTGTGTGCCTTGTCTAATTCAGGTAACTACTCTTTTCTTTCTCTTCCTCACAAATACATTGTTCAGGATATCACCAAGAATCAAGTGATTGGGATGGGTGAAAGGATTGACAATCTTTACTATATGTCTGAGCAAGAATCTCTTATTGTTTGTTCTATGTATAATTCCAATATAAGTGATGAGAATTTGTAGCTTTATAGACTTGGTCATGCCTCTTGTGTAAAGAACCATTCCTTAAATAAAAGCTTACAATTTCAATATTCATATTGTTCTGGCTTTCATTGTTCCATATGCCATTTTGCAAAACAAAGAAAGTTACCTATTGTTAGCAATCATAACATTTTCAAAATCTGTTTTGACCTAAATACATGTTGACATTTAGGGGGCATAAAATACTCAAACTGTTGAAGGCTTTAAATATTTTATCACTATTGTTGATAATTGTTCTAGGTACACATGGGTTCATCTCATTAAAAGCAAATTTGATGCTCAATTAGCTATACCAACCTTCATACATTTAGTAAAAACTCAATACAATGCCCAAATCAAAAGATTTAGGTCTGATAATGCCAAAGAGTAATAATTTCCCACTCTATTCTCATCCTCAGGCATTGTTTGCCCAAATTCTGTTGTGGAAAGGAAGCATCAACACTTATTAAATGTTGCTAGAGCCATTCTATTTCAATCTCATATTCCTTTACCATATTGGGGGGGAATGCATAAGCACTACAACCTACCTCATAAATAGAATTCCCACACCAAACCTTAAACACAAATCACCGTTTGAAATTTTGCATTCCAAAGTTCCTAGTTAAGAATATTTAAGGGCTTTTGGTTGTTTAGCCTATGCCTCTACTTTAGGTGCTGGAAGGTCAAAATTTTCCCCAAGGACTGCTACTTGTGTTTTCCTGGGATACCCTATCGATATGAAGGCTTACAAATTGCTTGATCTTAATACCAAAAAAGTGTTTTGTTCTACGGATGTTATTTGTCATGAGCATATCTTTCCTTTTGTGATCAATGGTCCTACGTCTTCTGAATTCTCTGATTTTTTTCAAGCTGATGCTTCCCAGAATTTCACAGAAAGTTCTCCTCAATCTCAACCAGCACCTTCCTCTTATGTTTCTAGTCCTGATGTCCTTGACATACTTGAATCTATTGTCACTAATAGACCAATAAGGCACACTCAAAAACAGTCTTATCTTCAAGACTATCACTGTTTTCTTTCTACTAACAGTGTTCACTCTCAAGTTTCCAAGTCTTCAACTTCTCATCCTCTTTCTGAGATTCTTGATTACAACAGGCTGTCACCAAAATTTCGAGCAACTGTGCTAGCAATCTCAATCCACTATGAGCCAGAATTTTTCCATCAAGCTAGAGGCGTACTTGTTTGGGACAATGCCATGGACAATGAGCTTGAAGCTTTGAGTCTAATGGCACATGGATTCTTGTTAGCCTTCCTGTTGATCACCATGCCATAGGATGCAAATGGATTTACAAGATTAAATACAATGTTGATGGATCTATTGAAAGGTTCAAGGAAAGACTGGTTGCCAAGGGTTTCAATCAACAAGAGCATTGACTGCAACGAAACTTTTGCTCCTGTTACCAAACTTGTTTCTGTGAAGCTCATCCTCGCTCTTGCTGCAATTCAAGGCTTGTTTTTACATCAATTGGATGTTAATAATGCTTTTCTCCATAGAGATCTGCATGAGAAAGTGTTTATGACTCTAACTCAAGTAAGATTGTTCATCCGATCCAATTCGCACTTTTTTGGTCAACAACATCCAATCCGCACTAAGTGCGGATTTTATATTTTGGATCGATTCCTATCCGCATAGCAGTTTAAATCCAATCCAATCCTTAATAGTGCCGATAGGATCGGTTATTTTGGATCGGTTACTTTTCCTTAATGATAAATTATTTAATATTTCATTAAAATGGAAAAAAATTAAAAAAAAAATATTGTTTTTTAATGTCCAACAATCATCTCTTTTCATCACCATTTACATACAAATCAAAACAATATACATATATGTCAGTATATATATACTCATCTCAGATGAAAAATAAATAAAATAATCATTACAATATATATTTAAATTTACACTAGAATATATATGTATCCATTACTAAAATAAATAAGCTAGTATATATATATCTAAATTTATGTGTATGTGTCATGGTGAATAAGTATGATTTTTCTCGTGTCTTCCATTATAAAAACAAATAAAATGCACCAACTCAATATATTACTAGAAAAGATTTTAGCAGGTTAAGAAATTAAAAGTTTGTATTTTTGTTTAATATTATTAGAAAATTAATATATATTATATATTATAATTTTTTAAAAATATACATAATTAAGTGTTGATTGGAATGGTTACTTTTTGAGGTCAAACAACATCTAATCCGCACAAGTGCAGATTTTAGATTTTCCAATCCAATCCAATTCGTGCAAGTGCGGATATCCACATTTTGCGGATTGAATTGGATTAGATCGTGCGGATTAGATTGAATCGAATACTTTGTGAACAATCCTAATCTCAAGGGTATAGTCCTAAGGGGGATTTATCTCCTAATGTTGTTTGCAAGCTGCAGAAATCCATATATGGTTTAAAGCAAGCTTCTACGCAATGGTTTGAGAAGTTTTCTACACACTTGCAGAAAGATTCCAACACTCAGCTAGATATTAACTATTAATGATCAACGAATGTGATCTACATGGGACTATCAACTAGATGCCCAAGTTTTCCATAGGTTTCTCGCGATCACATTCGTTGAATCATGTAAATTGTAGTATTTTTGTTTTTATATGTAATTTTGATCTGTTTTTTCATTTGTATTCAATTTGTCTGTGGCTAATTATATCAACACAAATAGAAGGTTGGTTTGGTGCTTTTAAATATCATATCGTATCAAAATTACTTATACTGAGATTGTTTTACCTGTCAACTACTTCTAATCTATTACAAACAAGTAAGACTACTGTGACTAGAAGGAAGTCCAGAGCAAAAGCATACCTTTTATTACGTCAGGATTATAAGATTTCTTGAACCTATCAACCAAAGAAGCATAAAAAGGCTCTGCTTTCTGGGGTGCCATTGCAACATGAAAATCTGGTTTGTTACCCTTCAAGAATCCGTACAATGTAAATTGACTCACTGCCACAAAAAAAAAAAAAAAACATTACAATCACCTCATCTTCTAATAATTCTCTTTACCTAGTAGAATTTCATATTTCTCAGTAGAATTTTTTTAAGAACAGTTTACCTAGTAGAATTTCATATTTCCTCTGCATTACCTGCAAAGATAAATAAACTAGATGAAAATTTAAACTTGAAATAATCTAAAAATGTCAGAGACAGAAAGAGAGTTGAAAATTACGTTTAGGTCCCATCCTCTGCCAGTATCCTCATTTGGGAACAATCTCATGTTCAAGACCTTCCGGCATCTACCAAGGATTATTATTGACTTTCTGTATTTTTAATAATAAAATTCGAAAAAAAAAAAGAGAGAATAGATTAGATTAGTAAAAGAAGAGTACATGTATTCGGCATCGGACTCGGAATCGGAGTCATGGATGCCGACGAGGACGAGCAGGCCCGGCCCAATCTGCGAAACAGTGCACCCTTCCACCTGAAATGAAATTGGTGACATTGGTGAGGGTGGTTGTGCGATAAACACGAATGATGTGAAAGAGTAGTAGTGCAGTGAGTGAGTGAGTGAGTGGCTGTAGCTGACCTCGACGCTGGCAGAGGCCACTCGCTGGACCACGGCTCGCATTGCCCTGACTGGCGCCTGTGGGTGGCTTCGCTTGATTCGTGTTGTAGCCAAAGAAGGAAGTAGAACGGAAACAGCGTACATAATGGTCTGTATGTGTACAATGTATATGCTAAGTATGACCCTTACTTTTGGTTGGAGCTAATAAGAGGAATCAAATGAGTTTTTATTTCATTATATGTATTTTAAAGTATTGGAAAAGGGAAATTTTACTATTTGACTCTAATAAAATACCCCATATCAAAATTTATACCTTCCATTAATTTGTACAAAACAATTCCACTATTACTCATTTCTACCCAAAATACCCCTCAAATTGAATTTTCCTATTCTCTCTCTCTTTCCCTCTCTTTCCCTCTCTCTTTCTCTCTCTGTCGTTTGCTATTCGAACGCTGCCCCACGACGACGACCCAACGACCCAATAACGCAATCCACGACCACGACCCCACTCCGGCCACCCACCCACGACCCTGACCCAACCCTCTCTCTATCTACTGTTCTCTTTCTCTCTTTCTCTCTTTCTCTCTGTCTATTGCTCTCGACATTGGAACCCAACCCACCCACACCCACGGCCGACATTGGAACCCAACAAATTTTCAGAGAAACCACCACGAACTGTCGCCACCACCAAGGTCCGTGTTCGTCGAAACAGAACAGAGGTCGTAACCACCAAAACCACGAACAGTCAAAGGTAAGTTTTTTTCTTATTAAAAAATAGAATTTTCATAGATTTGGATGGGAATTTGTGTATGTTATTCTGATTAGATTGTTTTAGGTTGTGTATACGAACTTGTGCTTGTTTTTCTGCATGTTAATCAGTAGTGTTTTATTGTTCAAACAAGTTATCGATGACATATCGATAGGTTATCGATATAATGTCGACAAGATTGAAAGTTGTTTGACCATTAGAATTGTCTGTGTTGTTAGTGTATGTCGATAGGATATCGTTGGTGTATCGATAGGATGTCGACCTTTTTTGGAATAAAAGTGCAGGTCTATAACGTCGATAGCCTATCGACCTTATGTCGATATCTTGTCGACCAGTTGATTGAATTGTTATGTAGTTGATATATGTTTGATAATGTCGATCGCATGTCGACATGATGTCGACCTTATGTCGACGATTTTTGTTTACTGCAAATATAATGTCGACAAGATTGAAAGTTGTTTGACCATTAGAATTGTCTGTGTTGTTAGTGTATGTCGATAGGATATCGTTGGTGTATCGATAGGATGTCGACCTTTTTTGGAATAAAAGTGCAGGTCTATAATGTCGATAGCATATCGACCTTATGTCGATATCTTGTCGACCAGTTGATTGAATTGTTATGTAGTTGATATATGTTTGATAATGTCGATCGCATGTCGACATGATGTCGACCTTATGTCGACGATTTTTGTTTACTGCAAATATAGTCCAGGTTTCTTTGTATGTCGACAGGATGTCGACAGTTTGTCGATATGTTGTCGACAAAGTTATTTTGTTACTGCTTTTGTGATAATGTCGACAACATGTCGACAGTATATCGACAGTTTGTCGACCAAATTATTTGTTTACTAACTGTTTGATAATGTCGACTGAATATCGACATGATGTCGATGTTATGTCGACCATTTTTTAATTTTTTTGGCAGTTATATTGATTTGTTTTTTGTTTTTTCAGATGGCTCCCAGACTCATAATTCCAGCACCCGAGCATTTTACTGGCCGCGTGACATATAGAGGCACCGGAATTTTTGCAAAAATCAAAGCTCGGTTTGAGGAGTTCAATCTGAATAACACGGCGAAGGAAAGCCGTTTCGGCAGCTTTCGGAATGTCGTACCCTTGACATTCTCCTCGGTGTTATTTCACCAGCTGATGCTCCACAAAATGAAAGTGGATGCTCAGGAGGAGTTGAGGATGCGGTTTTACGTTGGTCGGAAGGAGGTCAGATTTGGAGTGCTGGAGTTTGCACTCATTACAGGCCTGGACTTCTCCTCGGAGCCAACAGAAGAGGAGAAGGCTGCGCAGGTCGCTCGCTCAGGGTCAGACTGATTGATCAACAAATATTTCAGCCGGTCTGATAGTGTGAAGACAGAAGCACTCCAAGATAGGTTCACAAACTGTCAGAACCCGGAAGACTTGTACAAGCTCGGCTTGTGCTTGTTTGTGGAGTCAGTGCTTCTGGGCCGCGAGGCAAACGCGCTGATTACGCCTCACATACTTAGATATGTGGAAGACCTCGAGTTCTTCTTCTGGATTCCTTGGGGGAAGCACTCATTCGCCAGACTCATGCACTCGCTTCAAAAAGACATGTTGAAACAGAAGGCCAACTACGAGAAGAAGCTGAGTTCGGATGTTCAGCACGAGTGCAAATACACAGCATATGGCTTCGCACCTGCAGTACAATATTGGGCGTACAAGGCCATTTTGGAGGTTGGGAAGAGGTATGGCACGAATCACGGGATTCGGTTCCCCAGGATGCTTAGCTGGACGAGCAAAGGCGATATTGGGAAGAAAGACGTCAGCGTATTATTTTCTAGGCGGGTATGATTTTCACTTATGTTCAGAATAATTATTTAACATAAATGCTTGTAATAAATGCTAAATAGTTTTATTTTGATATTTTTTGAACCATAAACAGAATCTTGAAGTGGTGAAGGGGCTACTTCCACGGACAGAGGAGGAGGCATTTGTGAGGACCATATCTTACGATGGTGTGGAGAACCTGGTTGATGATGGTGTGGATGACACAGAGGCTGAGCTAGGTAGTCAGGTACCAGAGACTCAGGTCCCAGACACTCAGGAAACAGACACTCAGGTACCAATTTTTGGAACTTTTTTTTTATGTCTTTATTTTTTATTATTTTTGTTTTGTGATATTTGTTACATTGTGGAATTATCGTATGCTTACCGTATTTTTTTGATATATTTTTTTTCAGGCCCCTAGTTCAGAACCTCAGCTCAGTGCACCATCTTCATCAGGCGTTCGGGGTGTCGAGTACACTGATTTAGTGGCGAGGTTGGATAGGATCGAGGCTGACACTCAGGGTCTGTATGCTGCTCATGTCGAGCTGAAGAAGGCATACGAGACCAGCCATGTAGAGCTGAAGGGTGGTCAGAACGTAATTATGGAGCAGCTCAGAGACATATTGGCCATGTTGAATCGTCCGCCAACGACAGCTTCAGCACCGGAGGCCCCAGCAGATCCATCTACCCCACCACCAGCTGCTTCACCCCCAGTAGAAGAGGAGGAGGTCTTCCCCGACGATTACGATCCTTATGAGGGAGCTCCAGCGACTCTGATTGAGGCACAACCTGTTATCCATGTACATGACACCGAGTCGCAGGGTGAGATTCTGTCGATAGAGGCACAACCTGCAGTGGTTAAGAGTCGGAAGAGGAAGAGAAAGCCTCCTGTATGGTTCGGTGACTATACGGAGATGAAGAGGAGACATAGGCCATCTTCGACTTTTGATCCCCTGGAGCCACCGGATGAGAAATTGTTAACCACTTTCCGAAAGTGGTGTGTTGGACTCATTCCAAACCACCGACTTCGTGATTTGAGAAGTGGTGATTGTTGGGTTTTATGCCCTAAATAAAACTCATTTCAATATAATCAGATTTACTTATTAATATAGATCAGAAATAACATTTAATGTTGCATGGTTCACATGATTTATTTCATGATTATATGTACATAATGTATAGATTCATCTGAAACCCTTTTCACATACTTGATCCTGTTTATTGTGCCGTCAACACATTGGAAAGTAAACATGACTATGTGAATAAAGTTTCCTAGATTTATCAGACACAGGGTTTTACTGATATGATAATCTACAACAGAGTTTACTTGCATTTGAAGAAGTGCTATGTTCGTTCCAGGACATTGGTTAAAGTAAAGCTCAGGTTGGATGCATGGAGTATGCATCGGAAGGGACCGATATTGAACTTTGACTTAGATTTAATTAAACTTACCGTAAAATCTATTCAAGTCAATATCGCCTAGTTGATCCTAGATCAAATGATCTTAATCCTGTTATAATTAGGCTCAATCTTGAAAGGCTATTCGTGTTCCTTGAATTGTTAGTTAAGCCTACTTTTAGGTCAGGGTAATACGTACTTTTTGGGAACACGGTAGTGCAATTGAGTGGGAGCGCTAGCATAAACATGGAATCTATAGCTTCTATCTGGCGAATAGTAAGCAAAGGATGATCACCTTCGAGCTTGACCAAACGAAAATAAATGGTGGAGATCTCATTTCACATAAGCTGAAATATCATTTATACGGGGTCAAGTGTTTTAAGGATAAAATACATAGTAGGGTGTTACGATAATTTAATCCCTTTACTGTGTAGATCATTCATATAGAGGATAATTGATCACATTAGGATTATAACAATGGATAACTAATGATGTGTCTATATGGTGGAACATATAGAGCATTCTATATACTGAGAGTGCAATTCTAAGTTCTATGCGTGGATTCAACGAAGAATTAATAAGTTAGTGACTTTTAGTGCTAAATTCTTGATCTACTTATTGGAAGCTCGGTTATATAGACCCATGGTCCCCCCACTAGTTGAGATAATATTGCTTGTAAGACTCATGTAATTGGTTTTGATTAATCAATTATAATTCACAAGTTAGACTATGTCTATTTGTGAAATTTTCACTAAGTAAGGGCGAAATTGTAAAGAAAGAGTTTATAGGGGCATATTTGTTAATTATGATACTTTGTATGGTTCAATTAATAAATATGATAAATGACAATATTATTTAATAATTATTTATAGTTATTAAATAGTTAGAATTGGCATTTAAATGGTTGAATTAGGAAATTGGCATTTTTGAGAAAATCAGATACAAAAGGTGTTAAAATTGCAAAATTGCAAAAAGCAAGGCCCAATCCATTAGTGTATGGCCGGCCACCTATTGTAGTATTTTAAGTTGATTTTTTCATTATTTTAATGCCATATAATTCAAATCTAACCCTAGTGGAATGCTATAAATAGATAGTGAAGGCTTCAGGAAAAACACTTCTTCTGATTCAGAAAACCTGAGCTTTCTCTCTCCCTATCTTTAGCTGCCACTTCTTCTTTCTCTTCCCTCTTGATAATTTCGAAATTACCTTAGTGTATGAGTAGTGCCCACACACATCAAGTGATACCTCAATCATAGTGAGGAAGATCGTGAAGAAAGATCATCAGCAAAGGAGTTTCAGCATCAAAGATTCAGAGAAAGAGATCCAGGTTCAGATATTGATAATGCTCTCCTACAGAAAGGAATCAAGGGCTAGATATCTGAACGGAATGAGTCATATTATTCCGCTGCACCCAATGTAAGGTTTCTTAAACTTTATATGTGTTTAATTTATCGTTTTAGAAAGTTCTTATTTAGGATGTTAATAAACATACTTGTGAGTAGATCTAAGATCCTGGTAAAATAATTTCCAACAATTAGCCTCAGAGCCATGGTAATTGATTTACTTGCAAGAAATTTGGACTTTAAAACGATTGTTTGTATGTTCTTTGGATGGTATCATGTTGTATTGAGTGTTATTTGATGATTGATTGATGTTTGTAAAGTTTCGTGAAAAATAATTGCGATTTTGTTTCTACAATTATTTTTATTGGATAGTATGGGAAAAATTAAGCAAGTTAGCCTTTTACAGAACTCAATTTCGATTTTATTTGAATTAGTTATGAATTTTTAAAGATTTGAAAAAATCGAGTTTTGTCTTTGAAATTTTCTTTGCGATCGCGAAACTGTCCGTACAGTTCACAATTTTTTTGTATTTCTTCGATTTTTCATGCTTTTTCATGGAATTAACTTCCGATTTTTGGTATAGTTTTGTATTTATACTATTACTATTCCTAATTCAATTCTAATTATCTTTTTGAATTAATTTAATATTTTTTAAATTTAATTCAAGATATTAGTGTAATTTGAATTTGAATAGAATTAGTATCTATCTTCTTGCTTAAAAATCTATCTTATTTTAAAATTTGATTATATCTTATCTTATTTTAAATTTAAAAATAAGATATTTATAATCACGTAATTTTTAAATGATATAAGATATTTTGCTAATTTTTTAAATTTTGTTATTTTATTTATTTAAATTACATTTAAAATTTGAAAAAGATATTTATTTATCTTTTCTAATTTTTTATTTAATTTTTATTTATAAAATAACATTTAAAATTTAAAAGTAGTTAGCAAATTTTTGAAATGATATTTAGGTTGGTTGAAACCTAATTTTTCAAAATTGTAGGTTTAATTTTAAATTTAAATTGTTTTTAATTTTCGAATTTTTCAAAAAAAAAAAAAATTCGAATTTTTTTATTATTTTCGAAATTAAATATTTAATTTAAAATTAAATAAATCCTACATCCAACTATCCAACTAACCTTGTTGCAGGAGTATGTGTTTTAGCTTATGTGTAAGTTTTCAAAACCTATTATTACTTGATTGCAAATAGCCATGGTTACTTTTTGCCAGATCTAATGATCTGATGGCTCCCTTGGTCAAGATAATAATTTGTAACAGGTATATTTACAATCTTCTTTCATCTGTGTATGACCTAGCAACATGATAGGACCCATCCAAAGTGTGCCTCTGTGAGCCTATGTGTTTAATTTGATTATAGATACATATAGGTTGTTGTTGCTAAAATAAATTATCATAGTTCTTGATAGAATTTATTTAGGCCCATTTAGTTATTGGGCTTATTCAATTAATAACAATTGTTCTTATTAAGGTTAAATTCCTCTCTTTTGGGCCTTGTGTGAGAGTTGGGAGCCATAGAAGTGGGTACGACATACTGAACCCAGCACCCCCTCACATGAACCACCCCAATTGTGAAGGCCCATTTGCCTGATTTGAACAACTGTACTAGGTTCATTACACTAGTTTAACCTAATAAAATTGATTAGCAACATAATTAATTTCATTTATTTTGAAATTAATTTAAGAAAAACATAGTTTAAAGAATTTTTTATTCTAAGCTAAACTATGTGTATTTTCTTGTATTTAATTAAATATAGAATTATAACCATCTAGATTCTTTCTGGAACTTAATTTAAATTTTTCATTAAATATTCTTATTTAAGTTGATATTTAGTTATCTACAACTAACCAACTTAAATCTGAATATCTTTTGAATTTCAAATTTCAAAATTAAGTTGAGGAATTTTAGGCATTGGTTATTAAGATTCTTTAGATATTTTTTAAGTTAATATCTTTTCGAATATTAACTTAAAATGGAATATTTTCAAATTAAGTGGTTACAACTTAATTTTTGATATTTAATTAAATTTAAATTTGAAAAATATTTAAGTTCTATTTTTTTTTCTAATACAACTTAAATTAGATATTTTTTCAAATTTTGTGGAAAAGATACTTAGTCAAATAAGATATTTTCTAGATAGTTATTTCTAGACTACTTATTATTTCTAATATTAAATAGGAAAATATTATAAATTGTGAAATTAATTATTTAAATAATTAATTTTGGTATAATTTATTTTAAGTATTTTTTTTCCTAGTATTAAACTAGAAATTAATAATTAAGCCTTCTCTACACTTAATTATTTATTTCTTGAATTTAATACATTTAATTAATTTGAAAATTAAAATATCTAAGTTGATTTTTATCATCATACTTAAATATTTCTTTTTCATGACATTTAATTAAATAGAAAATTATTTTTAGTTGAAATTTATTTTTTCAACTAAATTTAAATAATTTTCAAAATATATTTTTTCTTTATTTTATTAATCAATTTTCGAAATTGTATTTCTTAAATGCTAGAATTTCGAATTTTATTTGAAAAATAGATTAAGTTGTAAATTAATTATTTATTTTAATTAATTCTTAAATAAACTTAAATCAATGATTTTTTCATTTATTGATTAATTTAAAATAAATTGAATTAAAATATATTATTAGAAATTGAATTAATTAGTCAAAGGAAAATCTAGATAGGTGATATTTTTGCTTGAAGTATTTTTCTAGTGTATTTAATTAAATAGAAAATTAATATTTAAGTTGATTTTCATCATCATACTTAAATATTTGAAATTTTTCTTATATATATTTAATTAAATAGGAAAATTATATTTTTTTGTTGTAAATTAATTTTATTAATTAATTTTGGGCCAACATTAAATTAGAATAATTTTTCCAGGATTTATTTTTTTATTTTAATATGCATTTTTCGAAAATTGTATTCTTATATACTTTAATTTTTCGAAATGCAATATATATTTATAGAAAATTAAATTTGAGTTGTAAATTAATTTAAATTAATTTTGTAACAACTTAAATTGAATATTTTTCTAAATATTTATTGGAAATTATTACTAAGATGGAAATAATTCATGTTATTTTCATATCCATCTAAGTAAAATTTATAAATATTAAATTAAAATTTATATTTGGAATTTTTCATTCTAAATTGGAAATTTTAATTAAATAAATATATATTTAAAATAAATAAAATAAATAAAGAGAATCAAAGAAAATACAACTCACTTCAAATAATGAGCTTGATTATTATTAAGACATTCGATCCCCATTGTGGGTTTTACACCGCGTTTGTTTTAGTGAGTAATCCTCCCTAATGGAGGAACGTTCATTAGCAATTTCGCACCGTTTAACCTCGCATGATAAGTAGTTTGTAAGTGTTTTGTATGGTATAGATCACCCTAATGGTGGCGACCATACTTGACTTGCAAATTATGAAACAATGGTGGAAGCTCATAAGATAAAATTGCCTTGACTCTCGCCTAAACGGGACAACGCTGAATTCCAATCTTGATCGAATAAAAGATTGCTAGAATGGTTATCATTTTAGATGAGCTGACAACTCTATTCAATGGATGATGCTTTGACTCTCGCCTAAACGGGACACTGTATCAGTTTGTTGAAAAACCTTGGAAATTATTTAGGATTGTAAGTTTTAGTATTTTCACTTGTCATTCCTACTTGCTATATGTTTATAATTTCTGAATTGTGTATGAATTTATATTGAACCATGTTATTTTCTGTTATTAAGTTGTAGTTTAATTTCGAATCTTCATTGTTGGTCTAACATGTTTGTTTTTCTAATGAGATAAATCCCTAATGGATTTTCACCATTAGACATACATAATAGTGTAAGATCTCGAAAGATAAATATTGTATATGCAACATCTAGCTGTTCATCAATTGATGACACCTTAGACTAGTATTTTTACAATATGAAACAAGAAGATTACATAAATAAGATTACTTTGTCTTTCGCTAATCGAAGCATCGTTGGATTCTTATTTATAAACAAAATTATCCTAATTCCTCTTAGCTTATTCACTTCGAATTAGCTTCAAAACATATCATTGGATGAATGGTCTATAAATCATTTCATGTCATTCTATATTTTCTCTTAAGAAATTTAATGACGCATATGATTATAATCCCGAAATTCTATTCCCAATTGATATAAATCCTCAATCTTAGAAATCTCCTACTTGTATGGGCAAATCTGACTTAGAGTTTGTATTAGTAGTGCTGGTCCAAGATAGAATTACTCATAATATTTGGTATAAATTTAAGTCTTTGACTTTAATTTTAGATTCCAAATAGAAATTTTCTTATATTTCTAATTCCAGAATACAATACAGTTAGACTTTCTCAAGTGTTTAATATCCATCTTCTATTAATGGATTAAAACTGTATGGAATATGAGTTAGGTATTCTGTGACCAGGATCCACTTGCACTATTCTAAGAATTCTTTTATAAACCTATGTCATCAAAAGACACTACCACATTTTTTTTAATCTATGGCATTTGTATCTTGTTCATAGTGGATTTGACAAGATCAATCTCTGCAAAGAGTTAATATGCCTATATCCACTGAAAGTAGTTCATCTCATTCGCAGATGGATGTACATTCAGGGGTGGATATGAGTTTTTCGTTGTATTCTTCAAACGATAACTCTAGATTATACCTTTTAGCAAGAAATTTGAAATGTTTGAAAAATTTCATTAATTTCTAGCAATGGTTAAAACCATTAAGGTAAGTGGTTAAAGATCTTGCGAACTGATAGGGGTGGAGAAATAGTTAGTAGATATGCAGTTCAAAGATCATTAAATTGATTTTTGAATTATATCCAAACTTACCTCCCGTAAATTTCGAGTTGCATGTTGATGATTAGTTACTAGTCGTTGCCTAATTCCTTCTATGGTAATACAATTTCAGAATGATGTAATGGTTGTATACTTAATGTAAATCATTACTAGATTCATGGATGACCTAATCAAAATCTTAAGAAAAGCTAGAACTGTTAACCATGGTTTGTTAGCTATTCTAAGTGATTAGGGGTGGACCATCCCATTGTCAATAGATAAGAAAGTGTTTGTTCAAACAAATACTACTTTTCTAAGATAATGACTAAGTCTGAAAACAAGTAGCGAATAAAGGAGATATTTAATTCTTGATTCCAAAAGTGTTCTATCATCTTATATAACATATGATGATCCCACTGCCTCTGTTGTCTTGTCACAACCGAAGAGATCAATACCATTTAGTTTTCTTAGACATAATTCACGGTGCCTTGTCGTAGTGGGAGAGTTTCTAGAAACTCACCTTCTTATGACTTGGGAGACACTAGTGATTAAAATCCATTGTGAGTTTAAACAAGTAAAGGATTGTCAAGATAAGAAACTAAGAAGAAAGCCAAT
Organism: Cannabis sativa; assembly: GCF_029168945.1. Taxonomy (NCBI): domain Eukaryota; kingdom Viridiplantae; phylum Streptophyta; class Magnoliopsida; order Rosales; family Cannabaceae; genus Cannabis; species Cannabis sativa. The sequence continues at coordinate 23,789,326 of NC_083607.1, forward strand.
AGAACTATGGTTTAATCCATTCACATGGAGTAACCTAAAGTTTTCTATTACAAGGACATAAAAGGAAATTTTTCGTTTATAAGTCTATTCAATGGACTTAACAAACTTCCTGTTCCTAGTATTATAAGTTTGAGTTTATCTAAACCTATGGCTTGTGGTATACCTGCTAATTACTTACTCTAATGCAAGCAACTTACTTTAGTAAGATGCTGAAGCATTTTCTTTCTAATGGAAATCTATAGAAGCTTCACAACTTCTTAGACATAGATTTTATTTATCTAAGGAAAAGTCTTAACTATTCCAGAAAAGATAAAGCCATGAAAGAATTTCTTAAATCAACAGCGAGAGGTCTTAGACATGCTTTAGTATGCCTTAGACCATACACCTGCTGTTGAGTGGGAGTAATGAGTAGGTATCAGATTAATCCAGGAGAAGAAGATTGGAAGACAATCAAGTAAATCTTAAGATTAAGAAGAGGAACTATATGTTAGTCTATAAGAGTGTGTTTAAAACTCTTAGACTACACCATATCAGATTTCGAAATTTGCCTATGTGCTAGTAAATATTTCTGATAAGATGGTGGTTACTCTGGGGGTGGAATAGTGATTTTGGAGAAGTGTAAAAACCCATCTGAAGTCTCTAGGTCTACCAGAGAGGGACTGAATGTTAAGGTTGCAGGAAAGGTACTTATTCAGTCTAAGGAAAGTTCTATACATTTTTGGCATCATTCCAAATTGCCTTAAACTACTAGTGTTAATTTCCTAATTAACCAAATGTAGTTTCCAAAGATATAGAATCCAGTATCCCAAGAGAGTAGACATATAGAGAGGAATTTCACATTATCAATGATTTTGTGATTAAAGGAAGAGTAATAGTGGAGAAAAGGTTGTGGTTAATTCAACCTTTCAGATCCTATTACGAGGAGTTTACTACTACTACACTTGATTTGTATATCAAGGTGTTGAGATTATTTGAAACGCACTTTTTGTTTTATATTAGTGCAAGTGGGAGTTTGTTGGGTTTTATGCCCTAAATAAAACTCATTTCAATATAATCAGATTTACTTATTAATATAGATCAGAAATAACATTTAATGTTGCATGGTTCACATGATTTATTTCATGATTATATGTACATAATGTATAGATTCATCTAAAACCCTTTTGACATACTTGATCCTGTTTATTGTGCCGTCAACACATTGGAAAGTAAACATGACTATGTGAATAAAGTTTCCTAGATTTATCAGACACAGGGTTTTACTGATATGATAATCTACAACAGAGTTTACTTGCATTTGGAGAAGTGCTATGTTCTTTCCAGGACATTGGTAAAGTAAAGCTCAGGTTGGATGCATGGAGTATGCATCGGAAGGGACCGATATTGAACTTTGACTTAGATTTAATTAAACTTACCGTAAAATCTATTCAAGTCAATATCGCCTAATTGATCCTAGATCAAATGATCTTAATCCTGTTATGATTAGGCTCAATCTTGAAAGGCTATTCGTGTTCCTTGAATTGTTAGTTAAGCCTACTTTTAGGTCAGGGTAATACGTACTTTTTGGGAACACGGTAGTGCAATTGAGTGGGAGCGCTAGCATAAACATGGAATCTATAGCTTCTATCTGGCGAATAGTAAGCAAAGGATGATCACCTTCGAGCTTGACCAAACGAAAATAAATGGTGGAGATCTCATTTCACATAAGCTGAAATATCATTTATACGGGGTCAAGTGTTTTAAGGATAAAATACATAGTAGGGTGTTACGATAATTTAATCCCTTTACTGTGTAGATCATTCATATAGAGGATAATTGATCACATTAGGATTATAACAATGGATAACTAATGATGTGTCTATATGGTGGAACATATAGAGCATTTTATATACTGAGAGTGCAATTCTAAGTTCTATGCGTGGATTCAACGAAGAATTAATAAGTTAGTGAATTTTAGTGCTAAATTCTTGATCTACTTATTGGAAGCTCGGTTATATAGACCCATGGTCCCCCCACTAGTTGAGATAATATTGCTTGTAAGACTCATGTAATTGGTTTTGATTAATCAATTATAATTCACAAGTTAGACTATGTCTATTTGTGAAATTTTCACTAAGTAAGGGCGAAATTGTAAAGAAAGAGTTTATAGGGGCATATTTGTTAATTATGATACTTTGTATGGTTCAATTAATAAATATGATAAATGACAATATTATTTAATAATTATTTATAGTTATTAAATAGTTAGAATTGGCATTTAATTGGTTGAATTAGGAAATTGGCATTTTTGAGAAAATCAGATACGAAAGGTGTTAAAATTGCAAAATTGCAAAAAGCAAGGCCCAATCCATTAGTGTATGGCCGGCCACCTATTGTAGTATTTTAAGTTGATTTTTTCATTATTTTAATGCCATATAATTCAAATCTAACCCTGGTGGAATGCTATAAATAGATAGTGAAGGCTTCAGGAAAAACACTTCTTCTGATTCAGAAAACCTGAGCTTTCTCTCTCCCTATCTTTAGCTGCCACTTCTTCTTTCTCTTCCCTCTTGATAATTTCGAAATTACCTTAGTGTATGAGTAGTGCCCACACACATCAAGTGATACCTCAATCATAGTGAGGAAGATCGTGAAGAAAGATCATCAGCAAAGGAGTTTCAGCATCAAAGATTCAGAGAAAGAGATCCAGGTTCAGATATTGATAATGCTCTCCTACAGAAAGGAATCAAGGGCTAGATATCTGAACGGAAGGAGTCATATTATTCCGCTGCACCCAATGTAAGGTTTCTTAAACTTTATATGTGTTTAATTTATCGTTTTAGAAAGTTCTTATTTAGGATGTTAATAAACATACTTGTGAGTAGATCTAAGATCCTGGGAAAATAATTTCCAACAGTGATTACGGTCCAGGATTCTTTTGGATAATGCTCACACCAAAGGAATGGCTTACAGATGACGTAAGTAAAGTATTTTATAATATTACTTCACTTTACAACTTTATGTGCAATTAATATATTTTTTTGTCTAACTGACATTTCCCTTTATATGCAGCATATAGATGCAGCAATGCATATGCTGAGGAGGCGACGCACCGACTATCCACTGACATTTCCTCAGAAGGGTGTCATTCTCTCCACATTCGTGACCAGCATGATCAGCAGTGCATGGACGAGCCACAAGGGTCCGAGGAGAAACTTTGTGTGGGAGGATTATATCCTGGACTACTGCAGAGGGGTTCATAAGGTATTGTTTTAGTAAGATTTTAAATGTTAATTGTTTGGGAGGATTATTATGGTTTGTTAATTGTTTCGTTGTTCTCTGTAATTACAGTCTCAAGTCTTCGAGAGATGGAGGGGTAACGAGTTTATTTACTTCGTTCTGAACCTTCCCAAGGCAAGGCACTGGGTCACACTTGAAGTCGACATAGAGCTGTGGAAAATTAATGTCTACGACTGTGATTCCAGCGTCTGTCATTGGACCGCCATGGAACCCATCCTGAAGACTTGGGGAGAACTGCTGCCCTCGCTAATCCTTGCAACCGAGGAATTTCCACATAACAACCAGATTATGACGTTAACTAACAAGGACATCACGGTGCTTCCAAAAATGCACTCGACTCGAGCCACTCACGACTTAGTTCCGAAGTCAACAACCAGGTACATAGCGATAAAAAAGTACTATAGTATTAAAATATGTTTTACGTTAGACTGACTTTACATTTTATTTTGCATTTAGTGGTGATTGTGGCGTCTATTGCATTGAGTATATGGAGCATCTCATGATGCAACGTGGATTGACCGATGGGACGCCAGGCCGGATAGCTATGTTTCGTCAACGGTGGTGTGTTGATTTATTTTACCAAAATGTCGGCTGATCATATGTGTAATTATTGGGACATTGTATATTTTGTGTAATTAACATTACAGTTATGTATATATAGACTTTCTCTTCGTTCAAATTTTGATAATTATTCGTGGGTTCAAATATAAAATATCGATATTATTCAACAAAAATAACTATTAAACCTAAAAATAATTAAAATATTTGAAAAATATTCAACCTCAACAAAAATAACTATGACAAAATATGCATCATTACAATATATCAAATTTCCCAATAGAAAAAATGTTATTACAACGAATAAGTACAGGACGCCTCAAATGTGGGCTTTGCATGTTGCTCTGTTGTGGCACAGAACCGGCCACGGCGAGTGCCGGTTTCGTGGTACAGAACCTTTTTTATCACCAGACGAGAAACGGTTCTCCCGTCTTCTTCCAGCGTTGCTTTTTCTTGGACGACCTACAAGCTTCTTTTCCACAGGTACCCCAACTTTCATATTCTTGATGTGTTCTGGGAGAACCCAATCATCCTCGTCACCAGCAAGATTGATGGTATCATCGTAAATCTTCCTCCACGTTTCTTTTGAATAATAAGGTGAGCAAAGCGTGTACACACTTGTGTTCGTTTTCAATGCCGCGGCACATGCATGAAGGCAAGGGAGTTTCAATAACGTGAACACGCCGCAGGTGCATGTTCTTTCAACTAGATTCACATCACCACCTCTTTCACCGTTAGGTCCCCTACCAACGTTATACAAATTGGCTCCATTTCGTTGGACGCGCCTGTACCTTGCATTTTCATGAATTTTTGCCAAGTTTTTTTCAAAGAGCGTGGCCAAAGGGGTGGTACATTTGTCAACATTTTCGAGGCGATCAGCGAACCACGATTGGAGTGTGAACCTGATAAATTCAACCAAAGTAGTTATTGGATATTTCCTGAACTCTTCTGTGACACTATTGAAGCTTTCAGCAGCGTTGCTCATCATGATGTTGTATCTATCGCCCAAACAATAAGGGTGAGCCCACTTCTCAAACCCTATACTCTCCACATATGCAACAATGGCCGGATTCATCTTTCTAAGCTTCTCGAACTCTCTATCGCATTCAGTCTTCGACCATGCGTAAGCAACATTATATATTTGGTTGTGAAAATCATCAGTCTTGAATTTGGCGTTCACGTTCATAACAATGTGGTGATAGCATGCACAGTGGACTGCTTCGGGAAAAACGAGTTCAACAGCATGATCAATGCTTTGATGCCTATCTGACACAAACACTAAGTTCTCAACCACGCCAATTGCTACCCTCAACTTCTATAAGAAATACGTCCAGGAGTCGTTATTCTCACTGTCAACGATACCATAAGCAACCGGCAACAATTGGTTGTTCGCATCGTATGCCACAGCAACTAACATTATACCGCCGTACTTCGTCTTCAAGAAGGTGCCATCGATACTCAAAACAGGACGACAAAAAGAAAAGCCCCTTCTACATGCACCGAGTGATATAAAACAGTACTTGAACCGCTCATCCTCTAAGTACAAGTCAGTAATGGTACCTGGATTCTTCTGTTCCAGCATGTACAAGTACCCAGGAAGCTTCATGTATGAAAACTCAGGCGTACCCCTAGCATACGTAAGTCCCATCTCCCTGCACCTCCACGCCTTCACATAACTCATACTGATACCATAGTTGTCAAACATGTCCCTCTGTATGTCTTTAGCCTTGTACTTAGTTCCATCTTGGGTGTACTTCCCCTTAATAAGGTGGCCAACTACCCATGGTGCTGCTTGACGGTGATCTGAACGTCTCGCATTCAAGTTACATGTGTGTTCATTGTGAAATACAGTGACCTCAAAGTTGTCAGAATGTATCTTCTTCCTCCCCCTCAATCTCCATTTACAATCTGGAGCCTTGCATGTAACGTACAACACATCAGGGGATGACTTCTTCACCATCCACTCGAAATTGTTATTAAGTGCAAACCTACCCACTACTTGTCTCAGTTCTTCCTTGTTTTCATAAAAATTACCAAGCTCTATCACCCCTGCTTCCTTACTTTGTAAACAAGTAGTTAGCTCATGATTTTCCATTATATCTTCCTTTGTCCACATGGGAGCTTTGAACTTGGTACAAACTTCAAAAGAGGAGAACGTTGAGAAGGTTGCATGACGAGCATGTTCTTCAGTTCTGCCTTGTCGACTACTGCTAGTTCCAGGTGTAGTGCGATTTTCACTACGAGGTTGTCGTTCTCGCTGTGTACCTTGGTTACTCGGTACACACTCTAACCTCAACGATGGTCCCGCTACGGCTTCATCGACTGCCAAATCATGTTTATCGTCCATATTCAAATCTACAATAGGATCGTTATTGTAGAAGGGTGTATCGAACTCTTCAAACTGATGAAATCCTGTCGCTTCTTGTTCTTGCCCTACATTGATCGGAACCTCTAAATTGGTCAGAACCTCTAAATTGGTCGGAACCTCCTCATTCACACCAATCCCAACATCTGTTTCGGGAACGCAAGACCCTACCACACTTCGAGGGAGAGGATTAGTAGGCGGCGTAGGCTCTGAATTCCCAACTTTTCTCACCTTGGTCACGAATAATGGCATAAACTCTGTATTTGACATTGTTGCCCTCATCTCTAAGAACGTTCTCAGTTGGCGTTCTCTCTTAATAACCTCTGGCGCAACCATTTTTCCCTTCATGTACAAGGAACAAATCTCAAACTTTAAATCATACGCTACCGGATCAACTTCCAACTCTTCATATAAAATTTGTCGCAGTTCTTGTAGGGTTGTCTCAGTTGTAACTGTCAACGTCAAGCTGCTATTTGCTTTGTAGATCCCATTATAATTCTCACATAACCAAATGCCATCGTATGATACAACAAGGAACACTTTCTCTCCTGCAATTGCAAACCAAAAAAACAAGGTGAGTAAAGGAAAAAACACCCAAAAAAAAAATAAAAATCGACATCCCATCGATATCAATCGACATAATGTCGATAATCACAATAGCAGAAATTATGGCACTAATTGTCGACATTGTGTCGACATAATATCGACATAACGTCGACAACCATTCCAAATGCTCGCCATTGATATAACATCGACATACCATCGACATTCAATCGACAAACACACAGTGCATGCGTTTCGTGTTTTACGGTTACACATTTAATGTTAATAAATTTTACCTACGTTCCCAACAACCCTTCCCAACTGACACGTTGCATGTCAGACACGTGTCCTATCGACAAGCTATCGACATGACGTCGACATGGTATCGACAAATAAGTTAGCAGTGTCACTAAATTGGCATGTTGTCGACATCATATCGACATAGTATCGACATTCAGTCGACAAATACACCATTTCATGTGTTTTACCTGTACAGTTACACATTTAATGACCATTAAATTTTCCTACATTCCCAACATGTTTACTACTCTATAAAAGCAAATCCCTTTCTTATTCATAAGTGCTCTTGTCTTCTACTTCTCTCTTACTCTTAAAAATTTCTCTTATTCTTAAGTTCTAAATATGGCCCCAAGAAAGAACAAAGGCAAATTCCCCATCTTAACTCCTGAAGAGCTGAAGCAGGAGCCTGATGTTGGCATAATTACTCCTGAAATGCAGAAAGTTTTTGATGCCCAAAGAGCTTTTGAAAGAGAACGATGTGGGAACGAGTTCAGGTTCAGGCAACTTGAAGCACATTTTTGCAAAACTGGTGTATGGCCGGCTCCACCACCAGGGTTCCCCGAAGGATGCCGTCGTTGCAAACTAGGCATCTTTAACGATGGCAAGTGAAGCACGGAACATTATGCAAGTATTGCAAGGCTCACCCACAAGCCAAAGAATTTAAAAAAAAAAATAATTTGTTATGTTATGGCTTGTGGTGAGATTTATTTAATGTTTGTTTTTTTTTTTTTATGAACTTTATTTTCTGTTTTTTTAATGTTTTTTTATGTTATGTTTTTTTTCTTATTTTAATGAAATTTCCCTTTTATTTTATGTTATTTTAATGTTATGTTATGTTATTTACAGCTTTTTTTCATTTGCATCGATATTTTGTCGACATGGTGTCGACAAAATATCGACAACTTCTAAAAAAAGATAAATGCTTGTTGTCGACATGCTGTCGACAACTATCGACAAAATGTCGACAAATTGTAAATAATATGTTTGTTGCTTAATGTCGACATAACGTCGACATTATGTCGACATAACGTCGATAATGGTCGTCACTGACCTTTCCTTTTGTAATCATCGACAAACCATCGACAAATTATCGATATATCATCGATAACACTGGAAAACCCGCATTCGATCGAAAACCGGATCCGCTGCATCTCAACAATTTCAGACCAAAAAACAGCAGTTCCAACAGATAACACACATATAACAATTTTAAACTACATAAAGTCAAACAAAATGCTTAAAACACAACTTACCCATTATAATAGTGTAAGATTCTTGAGTGATATTGGGTTGTGCTTCGGTTTTCCACCAACACCCACCGAGAAAACAACCATTCAAGAGGGAAGAAAGAGAGGGACGGACAGAGGGAATTTTTTTGATAAATTTTTCAGTTTTTTCTAGAGAGAGAGAGTGGTGCACGAGAGAGAGGGAAGAGAGAGAGAGAAAGATCAATTTCAGATTTTAGCTATTTTATTTTTTTTTTTGAAAAAAAAGGGTAAAATGGGAAGTTCATGTAATTAATGGACTAAATTTGTACAAATTAAGGGAGGGTATAAATTTTGATATGGCTTGTATTATTAAGGCCAAAAAGTGAAATTTCCCTTGGAAAATTCTACGCACTCCTTCTTAAAAGGATATATTGATGCACTCTTATCTATTTTAGCACCTGAAATATTTTTTCAGTCAAATTTTTTCTGGTCATGTACATTATAGTTATTTAAGACATCCTGCAAAATTTTAAGAAATTTAGAAAAGTTTAACACGCTGAAAAATACGTTCAAACAGTGTGTTGCACTCGTGACTATTTTATTTTATAAGCGTATAAAATAGACTGTTTGAACATTATTTTCTATATTGTAAATTATTCTGAATTTCTCAAAATTTTGTAGGTTATATTAAAGAGCTATAACGTACATGAATATGAAAAAAAAAAACTTAAACTAAAAAATTCTTCTAGATGCCGAAACAAATCAAGGGTACATCAGTACATAATCACTCTAAAGTATTTATGGTACTTTTACTAAATTATAATTGGAATCAGAATAAATGAATGAGAGAAATAAAAAGGAATAAAAATTTAACAATTCGAATCATTATTTTATTATGTTGTTTATAAAATTGACTAGAAAGGGAATCAGAATCATTTAATTTTATTTACATAACTAGAAAAGGTAATCAGAATACTTTAAATTGACTAAATTACCCTTCATAGTAAATATTTATTTTTAATTTATTTATTATAAAATTAACTAAATAAATTCATAAATAAATATATACTATAATTAATATTTATTTTTTAATTAATAATACAATTGCGAACGTTAAATATAACTAAAAAATATTTATTAAAGATTTAATAAATTTCATAAACAAACATAATATTACTCAAAAAAGAAAAACTATAAACATTTTATTGGAATAAAAAATATAACTAAATATTAAAACAAGCTCCTTACAAAAAAAAAAAAAAATAAATAATGATGTTCTAATATGTTCAACCAAAATACAAATATCTAAGGAGTATATGATTATGCATCGTTTTGCAACAAATTCATAGTATATTGCATTTTTATCTCATATGATATTGCATAAAATACTCGCATCAATACAGGTTCTTTAACCAATATGTTGGTTGCTCAAATACACTGCATTATAGTAAGACCTTCGATCTTGCTTATTTCTGTGTATAAATTGTCTTGCATCTCAGTTACATTCTTATTTGATAATGCATCTGTCAATCCTTGAAGCTTCGGGACAATTTCAGATACAGATTCTGCCAATGCACCATTATTTGTGGAAATACTATCGATAACCTTAGATTTTTTATCCTTACCAGACTTTTGATTATTGATAGTACTCTCAGTAGATCTACGTCGACCCATATTAGTTGGTTGTTGAGTATTTGAGATACCATCAAACTCATCTATTTCTTCATCATCTCCACCATCATTTATGTTATCATCAACTCCAAATTCCACACTAGTTGCATCATCATGGCATATTTCTTCTTCATCGTCATCTGCATTACCAGCATTTTGCCCTAGTAGCACGATCTCGTCCATATATTTCTGCTAGCTTGTGGTAGTAAGGGAATGATTTTCCATATAAACCACTTGCATCTTTTCGTTTCTGTATATTCACAAATTAAAGCATATTAAGACTATGTTCTCATAAATAAGCAATATTCACATATTTACATATATATATTTATAATCATAGTATATATTTATCTTCAGATTCTCATCAATTACACTTTTCTCGCACACTTCATCCCAATTGAAACCACTTAATAATAATAATTCTGCCAGACAAGAATACTTTCCCTTCAAAGTCTTAATACGTGATTCAATATGAGGTGATGCCTTCAAGTTAGAACTTGGTAATTTTGCCTCTAGCATACTCTCCATTTGTTACAAATAACCATTTTTAAATCCACAATCAGCTCGCCATGTATGATTTCGACTCAACTCTAGAAGGCAGTCGATCAATGCATTATCTTGTCCTAGGGTCTAATAATGTTTATTTTTACATCGTTCTCTTTGATCAACATTAGAGTTCGAACTCATCTTGTACATTCATTTAAAATTTCTCATTATAAAAATAAAATCATAAATTTATCTATGCATAAACACATCAAAGCATAAATTTGAAGACTTAAAATACTCATAAATTAATATTAAAAAACAAAAAAAAAATTACTAAAGCAAACACATAATCATATGTCTTTCATACATCAAATCATTATTAGAATTGTTAAAATATAAATACTAGTATTCTAATCATCTATTTGCTAGCCACGTATTATGCATTTTTTCTGCCAAATTTTGTCTCCAAATAGTCCATAAATATGAAGACTCGATATTATTAATATAATTATTATCTGTTATGGGATGATTTCCCAATACACTGTTCATCTCATTCTCCACTGGATCAATGTTTATTTCTCTTCGAATAAAATTATGCAGCATACAACAAACAAAAATCATACGTCGTTGTGTTTTCGTGTCATAAAAGGATGGACTTCTGAGAATAGCACATCGCATTTTTAATAATACAAAACAACGCTCAATTACATTCCTAGCACTTGAGTGCTTCATATTAAAGAACTCTTCTGTTGTGTTTGGAAGGTATCCATCATTCCAATCATAAAGATGATATCGTGTCCCTCTAAAAGGTGCAAGAAAACCTTGACCATTGGTGTACCCAGCATCAACTAAATAATAATAGCCTATCAACGACATAAAAAGAATTATGTTATTTACTCAAAAACTGTATAATATTTTTAGTTTGATGAGATCAAACTTCTATAAATTTTCTATAATTAATTTTACCATTAGGGACTTTTAAACCATTTCTTCTAGAAAAAGCATCTCTCAATACACGTCCATCATGTGCTGAGCCTTCCCAACCCGGTAGGACATATATAAATTGCATGTCCTGTGAACAAACTCTTAAAACGTTGGTTGCAGTCTCTCCTTTTCTTGTTCTATACCTTGGCTTATCAGCTTCGGGTACCCGAACTCTTATATAGGTTCCGTCTAATGCTCCCAGGCAATTCTACATTACATTTATTGCACTAATTAGAAATTATTAAATTTAACAATCAACAACTATAATTTTGAATCTATAATTCTTACCTTAAACCATTTCCACCTTGGATCTATTGAGGTCTCTAATTTTGGCTCAGGTGTTTTCCAAAATTCTTTTTGGCAACGAATCATTGCATTTAAACATTCATGAAAATATTTGCTAACAGTTTTTCTTGATCTTTTGAAACTATAACCAACAACTCGATTCTTATGGTGGTGTGCTAGAATGTATAGGAATATTGCTACCATCTCCTCGACAGAGACATTTCTTGTTTTTCTTAAATTTCCCCTACTGCTAAGTATGTTACATAGCCTTTGAAATGTTTCTCTATTCATTCTCAATTGTGAAACACAATTGAGATCACTTGCAAATACTAAATCATGCAAGTTTTCTAACTGTTTGTAGACTCTCATTATGGATAATGGTTGATTGAGGCGTCTTCTAAAATTTATCCATACATAAGCACTCACAATAGTACATACAGTTAAAATAACATCTAAAATTACAGTTAAATTCTGCACCACAATAATTAACTTTTGCTTTCTTGCTAAACTTAAACAAGCCATTTTATCTACAAATAATAAATAATAAAAAAGATTACATGACAATATCTACATATATACATAAACCACACATAAATATATATGTACAACATATAAAGTAATATGTAAAATTTATTAGTAAAAAATAATATGTGTAAACAAGTAACTAACAAATATGTTAACAAAAAAAATTAAATAACAAACACAAAATATATAATATAAAAAAAAGTAATTGACAATATAGCAATACAATATAATTTTTTTCATGTACTCATAATGAATAAATATATATGTATATGCATATGTATATACATATAGGGATATGATTTTGTAGCGTTATTGTACTTTCACGGATTGTAATCCGTCAGATGAGAGAGTTATTTGATCTGACGGCTGAGATTGATCTAGGGATAATTAGGGTTAAAAAGTAGAAACGTACCCTAACACTCATTTAATGTACCCTGAGACCCATCTAATGTACCATGAAATACATTCCGTGAAAGTACATCACGGGACAAAATCATATCCCTATTTATATATTTTAACAATAAATTTTATCAATTTCTCTCAAAAAAATTATAAACTAAAAAGTTAGGGGGCTATGCAAAGATGGCACCACTCCAATCCCTTGCCCCAACCATTAACATTTGTATATATACTAGAATACAAGAGAAAAAGAAAAACAAGAGCACAAAATTAATTATTGTTTAACAATAATTTTTGGGAATAACATACGTAAAAATGACATATTCGTAATCATAAATTATATTATGATTCCAAGTACTATTTTTTATGGCAATAAGCTAGTTATCAGAGATTAGTATAAATTTAATATACATACATAATACATATGTATATATATTATAGTTTTTTGTACTAAAGAATTTTAGTGAAAGGAATTAATGAATGTTTTCATCATTTGAGCTACCTTTAGAATTGGGCGCAAATGGCATAGTACTACTGTATTCTTCTTTTGAGAAAAAGTTAAAAAAAATAAATTTGTATTTTAAATTTCAAAAGGCAAATATAGCTTCTTATAATGATCAATAATAGAATGTCCCCAAGTCGGGTCTGGTCTATTTTAGACATAGTTGCCTATACTAAACTCTAAGCACCTGGGGCTAGTGTTTTTACTGATTTTCAAGTCCTTTCGTTTCTTGTTTAGTTGTGCCTGATACTGGTTTTTCAAGTTTCAAAGTCTCTCAGTTTCAAGTCATGGAGAAAGAGCCAACGGGTATAGTGAATGTTCCAGTGGATGTGATTGACACTGAAAATGAGAAACTTCTTCAAAGAGACAGTGCTATGGAGATGGAAATGCTGGAGTTGTTCGAGGATATCACTTTGGAAGATGTTGTTCTTAACAAGGCCTGTGTTGGGAAAGTCATGGGATGCAAAGATATGCCAGCATCAGTTGTTAAGAAAATCCTTATGGGAATCTGGAGGAATGTTGGAGGCTGGCGGATGAAGAAATGTGGCGAAGGAGTTCTGGGATTCTTCTTTGATACAGAGGAAGACTGCAAGTTTATCATGGACAAACGGCCCTGGCTTGTTAATGGAATGCTTCTCAACCTCAAGCCTTGGCCTGTCGAGGGAGAAGTAAGAGTTGCAGATTTTGAAGTGGCCAGATTCTGGGTTCAGTTTCATGGCCTCCCAACTAGGTGTTTATCAAATGAAAATGCAATTATCATTGCAAAAAAAGCTGGCCAGTTCGTGAAATCTGATGATAAATCCAAAGTGGAACTGGTACGTAGAGGCTACCTGAGATGCTGGCTCGATGTTTGGATCGCCCATCCGTTTGTGGTGGGATTCTTTCTTAAAGCTGAAGGAAGGGAGGAGACATGGATACAGTTCAAATATGAAAAACTGCCATTTTTATGTTTTAACTATGGTAAACTAGCGCATTTGGACAGGGTTTGCCATGTTCCCACGGCTATGGTATTTCCTAAGAATGGTGAAGCGGTTCAGATGTATGGGCCATGGGTCAAGTCGGAATCGGGCAGAAGCAACTGTTTCTCAATGGCGGGAAAAGGGATCACACGCAGTCTGATAGAGCCATCGGAGAATGCTCTGATTGACCGGAAAACGGAAAAAAAAGGGACATGGAGAAGAAGACATAGCAGGAAATCGGTCGGAGAAGACGATAGTACACTGGCCTGCAAGAAGGACTCTGAAGCTGTCAGTGCAATGTCGAGGGGTGTTGAGGCCTCCTCCTCTGAGAAGGACAGAGATCGTGCCTTTGATAGTAGTACGAATTCGTAGAAGGTGGTGTTTGACAGAATGGTGGGAAACTTTGGTTATGTGAGAGACCCTATTCCTATTGGGCCCAACTACTTGGACCTACCCAATCCGGACTTTGCAAATGTAGGAGAAGGCAAAATACCTGATATCGGGCCTACCTTAGCCCAATCTCTTGAGATACCCCATTCTTGGGTTTGTGCTTCTCAAAGGCCCCATAACTATCCTGATGAAGTACCCATTAAGTGGCCCACTAACGACCTAGAGATGCAAAAGGCTTTCTTGGCTTTATATGGGAGGGAGGTAACAAACAAATTCCAAGCCCAACAGACTCTTATAGCTAACCCCCCTGATCTTTCAGAATTAATAAACCATTTGCTAGGAACACACAAAAGGAAAGCTCAAACTTGGTATATCCCGGTCCCGTCCCGTCCTCACTGTTCCATTGGCAAAAGTGATATCCTGATCGAGAATGAAACTCCTCCGTCGACTGAGATTGAGAAGCAACTCTCAGTGGATACTGAAGCAAGTTTCTCCATGGGAAGTTTTGAACAAGGGGAGTCATCGAAGAGTAAGGTGCGTCGAAAGTATAACTCTGCTAGCAGGAAAAAACAGAGCTCGGGAGTTAAAACTCGCAGCAAGAGGAAGGCGGCTTTGGAGATATACGAGATTAATCAAAGGAATTTGGGAGAAATTCTGGAAAACTGTGTTGAGATACCAGTCACTTATGTGCAGAATTTTGGGCAAGGCGAGGAGGCGGCCGAAAGCATGCCCCCACCTCCCCAATGAGGTGCTTATCTTGGAACTGCAGGGGGCTCCGTCGGCCGTCTGCAGAAAGGACTCTTAGGAGTCTAATCCGAGAAATGGATGCGGATTTCATCTTCCTCTCGGAAACTAAGGTGAGGGCGGACTCTATGATTAATATAATTAACAGACTTGGCTTTCTCAATATTTGTTGCATTCCTGCTGTGGGCTTGGCTGGGGGAATGTGCATCGCTTGGAGAAGAATTCAAATAAATGTTTTGGAGACTTTCGATTCGGGATTCAAAGTTAATGTGCTAGATATGCCGGGATGCGCATCTTGGGTTCTCTTCTGCATCTATGGTCCACCATATGGTGACTTAAAACAATCTTTCTGGGATCGGATGCTCTCTAAGGTGCAAGGTAGTCCACTACCTTGGGCTCTTATGGGGGACTTAAATCTCATTCTTGAAGCAAAAGAGAAGATGGGTGGTCGCCCTTTTCAAGTAAATGAGGGCAACATGCTGAAGGAGTTTCTGTTGGGTTCGGGTGGAATCGATTTGGGGTATGTTGGGCCCCCTTGTACTTGGCAGAATGCGAGAACTGCTACGTATCATATACGCAAACGGTTAGATCGAGTAATTGCAGATTCGCAATGGTGCTTACTCTTCCCGAATGCTTCTGTCTGCCACCTTCCCATCTACGGGTCAGACCATGCTCCGTTTTGTCTAAATGTGTGGGGAATCAATGAGAAACTGTGCTACCCGTTTCGATTTCTGGAGGTCTGGACTTCCAGCAAAGAATGTGGAGAAGTTATAGATCGGACGTGGGCACAACATATTCCTGTTTGGCATTCTAACAGATTTCAGAGGAAGCTTCAGATCACTAAGCAAGAGCTCAAATGTTGGAATCTAAATAAGTTTGGCTTTGTTGATCGTAGGCTAAAGGATTTGAAACACTCCCTTGGGTTGATTCAAGGGGCTCCGGTAACTCAAAGTTTGTTGGAGAATGAGGCTGGCATTCAATTGGAAATTTTAGAATTGGAAGCAAAGATGGAAAGAATATGGAAGCAAAAATCCAGAGAGAACTGGTTGAAGTATGGTGACAATAATACGAAGTTTTTTCATGCATCTACGGTAGTGCGCCGAAGGCAAAATCGGGTTAGCTGCATTGAAACCAGTCCCAACGTCTGGATTCGCAGCAGACACGACATCGGCCAATACTTCCAAGATAAATTCCAAGAATTGTACCAATCTACTAACCCTGTCATTAATGAAGATCTTGACACTCTCTTCACCGTCAAGGTATCGCCCGAGGAAAACTTACTCATATGCAGAACACCGGAAGACTCTGAAATCAGTGAAGTGATCTTTAAAATGCACCCTCTCAAGGCGCCTGGTCCCGACGGATTCTCTGGAATTTTCTACCGTAAGTACTGGAATACTGTAGGTCCGGAAGTCTGCAAATTGGTGAAAGAGTTCTTTGATCAAGGATCAATGTCAAGGCAGATCAACCGTACGTTCATTTGTCTCATCCCAAAGGAAAACAATGCAAGTTCGTTCGACAAGTTCCGCCCCATTAGTCTTTGTAACTTCTGCTATAAGATTGTGGCTCGAATACTTACGGATCGATTGAAGCACATAATGGACAAACTTGTGTCTCCTAATCAATCGGCATTCATTCCCGAGAGATGGATAGCTGAATGCTCAGTCCTTGCCCAGGAAGTAAACCACGCAATCAAGAACAAGAAGGGGAAGGAAGGAGTCATGGCTGTCAAGACGGACATGAGCAAAGCCTATGATAGGCTCGAATGGAATTTCATCAAAAGAGTTTTGAAAGCTAACGGTTTCTCGGACAAGGCTACTATGCTTTTGATGGCTTGTATCTCCTCCGTTAGTTTCTCAATTCTCCTCAATGGAGCACCACTTGCTCCCTTCAATCCTAATAGAGGGCTAAGACAGGGAGACCCGCTTTCCCCTTTTTTATTTATCCTCTGCAGTGAAGTTCTCTCAAAGCTAATTGGAAAAGCGGAGGTTGACAAGAAACTTAAGGGTATAAGAGTTAGCAGGAATGCCACTGCAATCTCCCATCTCCTTTATGCAGATGACGCCATCTTCTACTGCCAAGCCTCTGAAGCAAATGCTACTTGCCTAATGGAAGTTTTCGAGAAATATGAAGCCTGGTCTGGTCAAAGAATTAACAAGAGTAAAAGTGGAATCCTTTTCTCTCCAAACACCTGTGATCGAAAGAAAGGAGAAATCATTGCAATCATGTCAATGGAAAAACTTCGGGCGAAGGAAAAATACTTGGGCAACCCGTTCTTTTTCACTGGAAGAAGAACGAAAGACTTCCAATTCTTAAAACAGAAAGTTCTCAATCATATCGACGGATGGAAAGCTAAGTGTCTATCTCAAGCGGCGCGAACAACCTTGGTGAGTTCTGTTCTACAAAGTATTCCTACTTACTTTATGTCAACCTCTCTGGTTCCAAAATCAACGTGTGAAGAACTAGATAAGCTTGTGGCAAGATTTTGGTGGGTTGGTTTGCATCCGGACAAGGATCGCTTCTGTGCGTTGAAATCTTGGGGGGACTTATGCCAACCGAAGAATTGTGGGGGACTGGGTTTTAGGCGATTTCAAGATATGAATATAGCTTTACTCTCAAAGCTTTGCTGGATGGTCCTTCAACAGAAAGAAAAATTATGGGTGAATGTGCTTTTGGGAAAATATTGTTCTTCAGTCAATGCTTGGGTGGTGGAGAAAAAGGATCAAGATTCTCTGATCTGGAAACGCATTATTCAGACTAGAGATGTTTGCTTGAAAGGGGCTGGGGTAGTCATAGCTAATGGAGATACAGATCTTTGGACTACACCTTGGGTTCCGTGGAAGTCTATGCAAGAAATCAAAGACAGCTTTAGCTATAATAGAATTCATGCTTTTCACAAGGTTTCCAATCTTTTTGTGGATGGCACGCGTCAGTGGAACGAAGGTCTAATTCGTTCCTGCTTTGAAGAAGATGTTGCGAAGGCCATTCTCAACGTCAAGCCTCTTCGAGAAGGGAAAGACAAGCTGTTTTGGAAGGCTGCGAAATCGGGGAATTTTTCAGTTAAAAGCGCCTACTGGATCCATCAACATGAACGATTTAATGAGTCAAATTCTATATGGAACAAAATATGGAAAACAAAGTTACATCCTCGGTTGCAACTCCTTATGTGGAAAGTTTGAACGACTGTGTTCCAACATTTGGTAGGCTCCGCTTCCTCAATATCCAAGATAGAACCTGTGTGTTTTGTAAGGAAGAGACCGAAGACTTAATGCATATCATAACAAGGTGCAACATAACGCGTGGACTATGGTTTCAAAGCAGATGGGGACTTCAGATAGATCAGATAGGTTGGAATACTATCTTTGCCTTCATAAACTGGTGGGCAGACATTGAAGACCATGAGCTAAAGGTGTTTGCAGCGTGTCTTTTGGATGTCTTGTGGTTTTGGCGCAATAAGATTGCTCACAACTACACACCATGGGATATGAATCTGCTGGCTAAGGAGTGGCTCTCCAGAGCAACTGAGTTCTCGGTTCTGATGCAAGAGGTGGAGATCTCTCCTCCGACTTCTTCTCCATCTCACCCTTCACATGTCTGTCGAAACATTCCAGTTTTCCAAGTAGATGCTTCGGTGAGCGGCAATGATTCAGGCATTGCTGCAATTCTGAATACTGAAGGTGATTGGAATGATACTCTGATTGCTCTCGACTTTGGGATGGTGCACAGTGTGATTGAAGGGGAATTATCGGCAATTTCTCTTGCTCTGTCTACAGCGGCTTCTAAAGGATTTCATAAGGTAGCTATTGAATCGGATTGTGCCGTGGCAATACAGGGATTACAGTCCGGGTGTTTTCCAGTTGGTTGGGGTAGTTATCCAGTTTTTATGGATTGTATGTCTAAGAGCAGGGAGTTTGAATCAGTTGTCTTTTCTTGTATTAAGAGATCTTCTAACCACTATGCAGATTTCTTAGCCCGTAGGGCGCGCATAGGGAAAATCCATGTTGTTGGCTCTGTTAGGGAAGTAGCCCCCCTTTGTGGCTACTAAGTTTGTGTTTGTTTCAATAAATGGATTTAATTATGAAAAAAAAAAAAGTACATAGAATAGAAATATAAAAAACCACCACAATAAGCAAAAGAAAATGACTGGAATCTGAAATTTTGATATATATGCCGCTAATAAGCCCTTTGTCAATCACATTGCAGCTTAGCATGACTGTCTATTGATTATCCAAGCAACTTTTTTTTTATCTTTCAATAAACGAACAAAACTTTTCAAATATTCTTAATGGAAAGGACCTTTCTAACCTTTGAATTTCAACTTGTACTAACAGTTAGATATAAATCAAATGAAAAAAAAAAGAAAAAAAATCTGACATAATAAAATTATATAAATTCATATATAATTACAATTATAAATATAAAAATATATTTTGTTTGATAGAAAAATAGTTGTAATATATAAGAATTTATAGACTATTATAATAATAAGAACTTTCATAAGCTATAAAAGAAAACAATTAGTGATACAATTTTATATGGATTATGAAGCCAATAAATTTATATTGATTAATACAATTTTTACAGGTACAAATTAGCAGCTTGAATCATGAAAATCTAAAAATAATGAATAGAAAACTCAACCATTACTGCTTGTATTTTACACACATGTAAATCACCACATAAATAAATATTTTTCAAACTATTTTAGCCATAGCTTAATTAAAACAAAATTGTATCACCATAGTCAAAAAAGTTTAGGTTGAGTAATATTATAAATAAAAATAGTAGTGATATATATTAGAAAAAATGATAGAAAACTTACTTGATAAGTTCTTGAGAGATTGATTGAGGCTGTTTTGGAAAAAAAAAAAAAAGAGAAACTGAGAATAGCGAAGAGGGATGCGGCTGTGAAGGTTAAAACAAATGAATTATTAGGGTAAAGGATAGATGGTTTTATATGATGGCAATATTGTCTTTTAATTTTTAATAATAAAAAATAAAATAAATTTTTAAAATCCTCATTACCCGTAATGGTATACCTAAACAAAATAAGAGGAAAAGTATTCCTTTAATTTTCTCTTAAATTTATGTTAACCCATAAAGCATTCCTATCAATCAATATCAATATCAATCTATCTATATCTATATCTATATATTTATATAATTCTATTGTTAGGGTTAGTGATGTGGCATGATATATGGGCTTTCTTTTCAATTCTCTATTTTCTAACATTTTCATATTTTCTTCTTATTATTATTTATTATTTCATGTTATTCAAAAATTAATAGAAAGAATAAATAAATAAGTGATATAATATCATTAATGTACTAAAATGATTAATATTTATATATTGTGCGGTTACATTGAGTAAGTGATACATAACGGAAATAATATTATTTATATTTTTCTTTTAATGTGTTGTGTGCAGTTATAACTTATATAACTCACAACCTTTCAGTTTTGTAACATCTTAATATCTTTCAGCATATAAATATATATATTGTCATATTTGACTATTGATGTATTAACATATTTTGGATTTTGTTATCTTTTATATAAAAATATATTTATAGATAGAAAAAGAGATATAAAGAGAGATGAATTTATCGTTATTCTAGATTGATTTTTTTTTGGATTGAGGAAGTGTTAGATCATCTCTTTTGCAAAGAAAAAAGATTAAGTGTTAGATCATCTTCTTTGCAAGGTAAATATAAATTAGTATTTATTTTTTCTCAATTCATTATTTATAAATATATGAGTTTTAAATGCTGCAACTTTTCAAGACTTAGATTTTTCTTTTGATTATTATAGCTTTTGTTTTATTCCTCTGTTTTTCTTTATATAATAGTGGATATTTCTATGTTAGTATAGTTTTTTTTTTTTAATTTAATTTGCTTGATTAACCTATAAATATATTAAAATAGTTAATTTTTTTATAAGGATTATTATTATATGACTATTGTATCTTCTAATATTGTTTTACTCGAATGCAAGAGAAAATAATCTTAAGCTAAATTTTTTGGTGACGAAGAGCAATGACTTTGGAACTATTTAATAGTATTTTGATTTATTAACAAATTATTTAAACTATACAACAGTATTGTTCGGTTAGATTGCAGGTGTTAGTGAACAACTTCAAGAACATTAAGCGGCTCAACCATTGGGAGGTTGAGATTATTTCTCGAAAGTGTAACTTCATGGCCCCGGCAAAATGGGAAAACATTCTAACTGTGAAGGTAAAGGCTCTTCCAAGCTCCCTTCTTGTGGAGGTTCTTTACGAAAATTACAGGATTCTATTTCAAAACTCAATGAGTGGAGTAGCTCATAATTCTTTATATGACTCAATATTAATTAGTTCTAAAAGGTTGTTCTAAATTTTAAATCCACTCACGTGTATTAGTTTGAGAGTTTTATTCTTTATTTTTTTTTTTTGTAAAATTTGTTGTTTTCTCTCAGCTTTGTTTGTCTCTCTTTTTTTTTTTTTCACTTATTTTGTTTAGGTTGTTACTTTCTGTTATGTTTGACATTTCAATTAAACGAATATAACCTCTGTTCAAAGGCTTTTTTTTTATTATTATTATTATTATTATTATTATTATTATAAAATATACTAAATATTTTTTTCATTTTTTCCTTTTTATTCTTTTTAAAAAAATATTAACTTAGTAAAAAAAAAAAGATATATTAACTAATTTAATTATTATACATGATCTTAATGTACGATCAATATCACTATTCGTCTTCTACAAGTTAATTTTTTTACATTAATTTATTATACGAAAAACTATTTGTGTTCTTTTATTAAAAGAAAAAAAATATTTTGTATTTTTATATTAAAAAACAATATGTATATTTTTTGTATCTCTTATTTATTTGGTATTTAATACACATAGATAGGAAATAAAAGAGTAAAATGTACTATGTGCCACTAATTATATATAAAATTTAAACAAGATAACAGTAAATGTCCCCTTGGTGTTTATATGCATCTCCACTCTTATACATTCGCTTGACCACATCAATTTCTTCTCTTAAGTTTTAATAAGATATATTGCTTAATTAAATTTGAATTGTACATAAAACTATACAAATTAATAATAATAAGAAGAAAAAATAAGAAAATGTTAGAAAATAGAGAATTGAAAAGAAAGTCCATATGTCCTGCCACATCACCAACCCTAATAATATAATTATATAGATATATAAATAGGTATTTAATTATAGTTAGTTTTTAAAAGTTTTCATTTACCCATTGAAAAATAATCTATATATATTTTACTGAAAGTCTTTTAATGGATGCTTTCAATTTTTTTTATCAAGTTAGTTTGTAGCTATGTATGCAATAATTTCTCTCTAAAACTTTTGTCATTCATAATATTTTTTTGGTATATTTAAAGTAATTTGGTTTTAGAAAAAAATCTTTTACATATTTTAACAAATAATTATAGTTGTAATTAATATATAGACATTAATATAATAATAATTCAATAAAGGCTAATTAGGTTTTTTGCCTCTTAAACTTTGACATGTACCAAATCATGTCCCCTGAACTTTTAAGGTTGTTAAAAATGCCCTTGAACTATTGAGATTGTTGGATTTAAGAATTTTTGTCCAATTTTAGAAAAAGAGTCTAACATGAATGAAAGTTCAGAGGACATGATTTAGTACATGTTAAAGTTTGAGGGGCATGATTTGGTAGATATCAAAGTCTAAGGAGCATGGTTTAGTACATAAACAATCACTGAAATAGTAAAATTGAACGAAATTAGACAAAAGTCCTTAAATCCAATAATTTCAATAGTTTAGGATGCATTTTTAACGACCTTAAAAGTTTAGGGGGTATGATTTGGTACATGTCAAAGTTCACGGGACAAAAATCCTAATTAGCCTTCAATTAAATAATGTGACTTAATATTTAACCTATTAAAATTATTTTTTATAAATAAAAAGTTTCTAAACAACCGCGCAAAGCGCGGTATCGTTGCCTAGTATATATAAATAAAGGAAAGCACAAAAGATCTTAAGTGGCATCTTATCTTTTTTTCTAACTATTTTTACTATTTTCTAACACTTTCACATTTTGTTAAAGGAAAAATAAAATAAATTACATATTATTAATACCATTATTATTAAAACATGTATATAGTGACTTCTTATATTTTATAACTCTTAATCATTCATTATTATTATTACTATTGTGATTATTATTATTATTATAGAGAACTTTTTATATTCCTTTTAAGGCTAATATCATGTATATATAACTCTCTCTATAGAGAAAAATATCATCATCATTTGTCATTGCTTTCAAATATTTGAGGTATGTATCATATTCTTTTCCTAAGTAGTAGTTATAAAAAATGATAATTCTATTTCTATTCATAGTTTCATCTCTTTCTATTCTAATAAATCAATCAGATATCTCATTTTTGATTTATAATTTTTAACATTATAAAATTCTAAATAGTATTTATAGTGTGTCTATAAGAAAAATAAAATTATATATTGCATTATAAATAAGAATCAATATTATTATTTTATTTTAATTTTTATTGTTATGAATATTTTTCAATTTTATCATGAACTTTATGTAAAATATTTTTTTTTTAGAGAATTAAGATTGGAATAAAAAAGTAATAATTAAGCTTTTCTTGCTACAATTCTAAATTTCATATTAATGCGTTTATAAAGTTTTTTTTATTAATATTTTTCGTGAAAATTTTATGAAGTTTAGGGATTGTAGGACTTTTACAACACACAAAAAAATTTCAAAATATGTACACAAGTGATCAACATGCCTTTTAATACAAGTGAGAAATCTTTTAATCTTTTAATATAGTGTATATGCACTTGATTAATATTGTCCTCGCAATTCAATTGATCATAATGTATTAGAACCCTTTGACATATATATATATGTGTCTATGTGGGAGAACACATTATTTATCCTGTAAATTTTTTTAAAATTTATTATAATTAGATATCAATCATGTATGTTAAAAATATTAATTTATATAAGTTAATAGTGTATTTTTTTATTACTTTTTTTTAGATGACAATACAAATAATTATTATCTACTATATATAATAAATTATGTTGAAATTAGAATACATATATGAAAATAATAATAATTTATTACACAAATGTTTATTCTATTTTTTAATAATAATTAGTAATATATTTCTATATATTAATTATTGAAAATAATGATGATGCGTTTATGAAATTATGTATTTTATGTATGGGAAGTTATATAGTTTTTGTATATGATATATAGTCATGACCATTTAGTTCTCACCATTAAAACAACCATTTCAACTTAAAATTATTATTGATTATATATACTATATTTTTTCAATTATTAATAAAAAAATAAATTTTATAAAAGTGTCCGTATATAATTTATATCTATATTTATTTATCTATCTATATCTACATAATCTTCAAATTAAAAGAGGTGATTCTATTTTTATAGTATTGTAATGTTTTAATTTTGTGGGTTTTTTTTATATTTTTTTTATTTAATATAAACTAATAATAATTATTAATTTGTTAGTTGAAGAGATAAATCTAATATATAATTGAGACTCTTCATTATTTATAATGGGATTAATTTAATTTTATTATGTATTATTACTAAAATTTTAATCATATTAATAGTAATCTTAATAGCAGTTATATAATTAAAAATTTCTAATATAAATGAGAGAATTAGACTACTAACAATAATATATTTAGTTAAAGTGTTTTATCTACCACTTTTATTATTTTAGAGCAATATAAGAAACTAACAGTATCTATATCTATATTTATATATAAATCTGAAATTTTGAAAAAATAAATATTATAGGTAACATAAAACAAAAAGAAAAAAATAATTCACGTCCGAAATTTATTTTTTTGTCACTCTAGATTCATAGAATAATGTTATGTATTATAATTTTATATATTATAACAATTAAATTGAAATATTGTGGAAAACAAATCACATTATTATTAATAATTAATTTTAATGTGAACTTCTTAAAATATGGAAATATTTTTCTTGTATTTGACATAATATAAATACACGTATATGAGATTGTCCTATACATACAAATATTATTATACGTTTTAAAGAGAAGCATGCAATAATAATGCTTGACAGTTAGAGTCTTATTTAAAAAAATAGTGCTAAATCGTAAAGTAATCGAATTATAATCTCTTATGTATTTTTTTAATAATTTATATACAATTTAAGTGTTTGAAGAAATTTTTAAAAACGAAAAATATATTCCTATCAAATATATTGACCAATACAGAATTATTATAAGAAAAATCAATTGTAAAATATATATAGTCCAAAATAATAATTGGTCAAAACATATAAATTCTTTCATAAACATAAATTTAATCATTTATAATTTAGACGCTTTATAAAAATATTGTAAAAAATATGAGTGAATGAAAAATTACATAATGTATGAATTATTCATCGAGATTATATGTGTATTTAAAAGATTATCATTAACTAAATAAATATAAAACTAAATATGTATTCATAATACTTTTATTATTACAAAACGTCGAAAAAGTGAAATTATTTATATATAATAAAAAAAACCGAAGCAAAAACATGTGATATCTTTTTTTTTTTTACTCTGTATTTTTTCTTTCTTTTTTTTTTTAATAAAATTTTGAATTTTTTGTAATTTTTGGTGAGTTATGCTTTTAATCTCTATATCATAATTAATAGATAAAAAACTTCTCTTAAAAATTGATAACTTATAAACATCTTCATCTACAATACATAATATTAACACTAATAAAAAATAAAATCAATAATATAAATATAACTTATAAAAATATTAATCATCAACAAAATCTTTATTTAATATAGATAGGTTGATTTTTTAATCTTCACATATTCTATACTTTCTTTTAACTCATAATATACAATTCAATATATAATAACAAATTCATAATTTTTAACTATCTTAAACTTATGTATAATAGCTTTAAAATATAAAAATTATAATTAATTTATTTAGTAAGATATAATACATGTATACACATTTTTCTTAGCTCTAACTATATATACACTTAAAAATAATTGAGTTTTTATTGATCTGATTATTTAAATAATTTTAAAAGTTAATAAATTTAGAGAGTACAATTCTATTTTTTTTTTTTAAATAGAGACGGCAAAATACTTATTTATTTTATACATATTGCATTGATATTACTAAAACACGCTAGGATTTAATGTGCCAAATCAGTTTTATATTAACCATATAAGATGAAAAGTAAGAGAAAGATCACAACTCAGTATCGAGAATATTTAACATCAGTAATAGTTTAGAGAATTTTTTTTTTTTTAAATTAGGAGAAAAAAATACTTACTAATTTATTTTTATAATAATTTAAATTGTACAAGCTGTAAAATTAATCATGAATTTCAATCATAAAATATATAAACTTCACTATAAAATATAAAATTATTTTAATATATGTAATTTTCAATTATTATTAAAACCGCGCGAAGCGCGGTACCATTCCCTAGTTATTAAATAAAAGTAAACAAAAGAAAATGAATCATTACCCTACATCACATTCCCAATCCTGATAAGGAAACATGCCATTAAGGGTGTATTTAGAAGCAAGTGTGTAATTACTATGCAGTGTAATTACTATGCATAGTAATTATATTGTATTTTAAAATACAAGGTGTGTTTGGATGTCAAGTGGTAATTACACGTGAATTTCTAATATCATGTTTGGCATGATAGTTAGTGTTGACCGAGGTTTTCGGCAACCAATAAAATATTATAAGATTAGAGAGCTGTAAGAAAATTAGAGAAGGATTTTTACGTGGTTGGGGCGTTAATGAGCCTTAGTCCACGAGTCTGTGTTATTTATGGATGTATTTAATATAGAGAATGTCTTTGGTGAGTGTTTACTCTTATAAATACAGAGAATGTTCTTGGTGAGTATTTACTCTTCTTGCTCTTATGCAACCCAAGATTCTCGACCCCATTTAACGAGCTTTGAGGGGGTATTTATAGTGTTTTTGGTGGGGTGATCCCCAGAATTATTGTACATGTGTATCTGTAAGTATCCATAAAGTTGGGCATTCCCAATGAATATACCATGAGTAATGCATGGTCAAATCCCTAGGTGCTGTAGGGCTTTTATGTGGAATGTCCTTATTGTCTTATGACTGATGTGACTCTTCACAGTGTAGCCGTCAATAGACTTAAATGATCATTACTTGTAGCTGCAGATTGGGGGTTGTGCCGTCAGACTTTATTGCGTGTAGCAGTCCCAACACGTTTCCTCCCATGCGGCATTAAATACGACTTGATTGCTCAGGAGAAGCCTGACACCTCGCGGAGATGCCTTAGTATTACTTGGGCTTCCGGGAGCGTATGGGGCTCCCTATGTCTTCTCCGGAAGGCATGTCCTGGATGCTGCCTTATTACATAAAGACTTAGCAAATAATTCAAATGTTAAGCTGTTTGATCCACGTGTCCTTGTCTGGTTGGTCCACGTATATTGGGCAAAATCAGGGGCAACATTTACCCCCCAAGCCTTGTTTATTTGAAAAATAAAACAAGGCTTGTTCAAGTGCCTCCGGTCGACTCCTCGGTTTCCTGGCACGAGCTTTGAGCGCGTGAAGGTGTATTTAATGATAGCTTTTAATGCAGCGATTCACTTTCTGCAGAGGTCGATTCGTTTCATGCCCATTGATTGATACAGTGCATTAATGGTGTCAGACGGATACTCAAATGTTTCCACCGCCTTAATTATGAATCAATCCAACCGTTGATCTTTGGGAATTCGAATCGTGCGCCTCCCCAACCGTTCGATTGGTAGGTGATAGTGCCTGTTCCTCATGCATTTTTGCCTATAAAAGCCACCACCTTTCCTTCATTTCGGTTACTTCCCATTTCTTGCCAACTTTGCTCGAGTTTCCCAGGGAGAAAAAATCCTCAGGCCAAGAGAACACCTTCGAACACTTTACACATTTCCCTGTTAACCTTCACTCTCCACTGTCAATCTACCTTTCCTTTGTTTGATCGACAACATAACCCCCAGTTTCAACACTTCATTGTAAGTTTCTCGCATCCCTTGCTTTAATGTTTGTGTTCACGGCATGCTTTACTTATCTGTTTGTTGTTTCTGGGTTTGGTATTTGAAGTTTTTGGGAATATATTCTTTTGGGTTTTTCACGTAACAGGTCTAGATTCACCATCTCTGGTGTTAGGGTTACTCTTGTTACGTACTTGTTGTTATTTTTTGCAAAGGACCATACGCTCTTCGTGTACTGGCCTTCTAGGGCATAGAGAAGACTTTGTTTTTCTCGATTTTCTGCCCTTTCTTTTTCTTTTACGCGCAATGTCGCCTTTTGTGAGTTCTTTGCACCCGACTTTTGTCCAGAAAATCCTTTTAGGGTTTTCTGGTTGACAGATGTACGGAGGGGGCCTCTTTCCAGCGGTTAGGGTGTTGGAAATTATTTTACCAGGATCTTAGATCTACTCACAAGTATGTTTATTAACATCCTAAATAAGAACTTTCTAAAACGATAAATTAAACACATATAAAGTTTAGGAAACCTTACATTGGGTGCAGCGGAATAATATGACTCCTTCCGTTCAGATATCTAGCCCTTGATTCCTTTCTGTAGCAGAGCATTATCAATATCTGAACCTGGATCTCTTTCTCTGAATCTTTGATGCTGAAACTCCTTTGCTGAATGTCTTTCTTCACGATCTTCCCCACTATGATTGAGATATCACTTGATGTGTGTGTGCACTACTCATACACTAAGGTAGTTCGAAATTCAAAGGAAGAGAAAGAAGAAGTGGTAGCTAAAGATAGGGAGAGAGAGAGGCTCAGTTTTTCTGAATCAGAAGAAGTGTTTTTCCTGAAGCCTTCACTATCTATTTATAGCATTCCACTAGGGTTAGATTTGAATTATATGGCATTAAAATAATGAAAAAATCAACTTAAAATACCTACATAGGTCGCCGGCCATACACTTAGTGGATTGGGCCTTGCTTTTTGCAATTTTGCAATTTTAACACCTTTTGTATCTGATTTTCTCAAAAATGCCAATTTCCTAATTCAATCATTTAAATGCCAATTCTAACTATTTAATAACTATAAATAATTATTAAATAATATTGTCATTTATCATATTTATTAATTGAACCATACAAAGTATCATAATTAACAAATATGCCCCTATAAACTATTTCTTTACAATTTCGCCCTTACTTAGTGAAAATTTCACAAATAGACATAGTCTAATTTGAGAATTATAATTGATTAATCAAAACCAATTACATGAGTCTTACAAGCAATATTATCTCAACTAGTGGGGGGACCATGGGTCTATATAACCGAGCTTCCAATAAGTAGATCAAGAATTTTGCACTAAAATTCACTAACTTATTAATTCTTCGTTGAATCCACGCATAGAACTTAGAATTGCACTCTCAGTATATAGAATGCTCTATATGTTCCACCATATAGACATATCATTAGTTATCCATTGTTATAATCCTAATGTGATCAATTATCCTCTATATGAATGATCTACACAGTAAAGGGATTAATTACCGTAACACCCTACTATGTATTTTATCCTTAAAACACTTGACCCCGTATAAATGATATTTCAGCTTATGTGAAATGAGATCTCCACCATTTATTTTCGTTTGGTCAAGCTCGAAGGTGATCATCCTTTGCTTACTATTCGCCAGATAGAAGCTATAGATTCCATTTTTATGCTAGCGCTCCCACTCAATTGCACTACCTGTTAGACATTTATATGTATAAACTGAAATATATATGTTTAAGTATAAAGTGCGGAATTAATCAAACATATATACACTATAATTTAAGGATCGAAATACCTCCAGCCATTGATTCTTAAGCTTCAAACCCACATAAGCTTTGATCTGCAAGGGAAACTGGTTGATGTGGGTAATCGGGCTTCCTCGCTCTCTCAACTCTCTTTAGATGGATTTTGCTGTTATGAACAGAATGAGTGAGGAGCTCGGGGACCGAGACCCTATATTTATAGGTGAGATACTCCATCAGTATTTGTGCCACATTAATTGTCAGAATATTTTGACAATTAATTCAGGAAATCAAATCAGGTAATGAATATAGAAATCTGACCATATATAGAATATTACGTAATTGATTTCGTTCCGTATTCAATGAATATAAAATATTCATTTATCAGAATCAATAATATTATTTTATTTCCTTAATTAGAAATATTCTAATATTCTCCTACTTGGTCAGCATTTAAACTAAAACATTCAAACCCAAACGTTCCTCATTATATAATAAACATACGAATCATAGCGACATGTCCTCATTATAAGTCGAGTATTATCTTCCATGTATTACGATATATTTATTATATAACAATGTACTTTATGTGGCAATGTACTTAAGTGAATAAACCCTAACCCTTATGTTTATTCAGGTCCTCTTACGATAATTTTCTCAGATGAAATTAAGGTGCACATAAATATGAGAAAATATCGAAATTAGAGTTTCATTAAATAATTTTTGGTTGTACAAATAAAAAAAACTGCATATGGGTTAACTGAATCCCATATTTACTTTATGATCCTTGAATTTGTGTTGCGGCATGCCTTTAGTCAAGGATCTATGCGATCACCCAATTCAGTTTGCGTGATTAATGACCACTTATCACGCCTTTTTATGGCTAAATACTTAATGTCGATATGCTAGCTTCGACCAGTACTCTTAGAGTTATTAGCCATAAATATTGTAGCTGAATTTATCGCAAAATTTTCTTAATGGCCTAATGAAACTGTAATTCTGAACTCTAGGCCTACTATGAAACTCTATAATACATCATACGAGATGTATCCTCAAAACAATAAATGAATCTGACTTCTATAGTGGAAATAACAATCAAGATTCTCCATAATATAACTTACTGGTAATCTTAAGGACGTAATAAAATATTGATTTACGTGAATCAATACAACCAGTGAAGTATGTTAGAATCTAATTGGTTAACTATATTTCCAGATGGTCAATTCATCTTAAAATATGTATGAATATAATTTTTTAGTATCTTAAAGATACCTCATCACTTTATATGAAAAATAAAGTGGTCTTAACTTTAATTATTCTTATACTACTTAACGATCCTGAAACAAATGTAATGCAAAGTCTTATTCAGACTCTTAGGCATACATTAGGCTTCTAAAATAGAAGCAAATGAATGTTCTTAATTTATTCTCACTTCAGATCATTTTTCTGATGCTGGTTCGAGTTGAATTTATCACACTTAAAGATAAAAGTTATATCTGATGAATAATACATAATTTTATTTAATCAGAGATGCTGTGGCTACTCTCTAATTAATTAAAATTATATATATTATTTATATTCCTTATCTCAAAATAATAATTTAAGATATGAATGATTTCAACTTATATAGAAAACTTTTATCATCATTTGCAAGTAACATATTGTCGACGTATAAAACAAATATTACTCCCACTAACTTTCTGGTATATAATTATTTCCATAATTCTCTTTTCAAACCTAAAGAAAAGATGATATAATACCAATTTGTGAGATGTTTGTTTTAATCTATAGGTAGACACTTTAAGCTTGCATATGTTCACCACTATTAGAGGAAAATCTTTATGGCAGTCTATATACCTTCTCCTCTAGTTCACTATTTGGAATTGATTAATGAATTAAAACAAGCAACAAATGTCAAGGTCTATAATAGAATCTTTTATAAAAACAATTGAGAATGTAAATCTCTTTTGTTATTGATTCTTAGTTCAAAATGAACTTCTTAGCAATGAATATTCTTTTATATCTTTATGTTTCTCAATGTTGCCTAATGAATATTATTGGTGAAAAAACTTATGCTTAATTATTGTTCTCCACCCCATTAGGCAACTTTACTAAAGATAAACTTTATTGCTCTTTAAGATATTCATTTCTTCATTCATGGCATGTTGTACTACAACTTCAATTCCTTATCATTCTATAATTTAATTTGTGTCTCAAATTAATATTGTAGTTGAACTCTTATTGTACAAAATGTAATCACTAGAAAACATTGATCTTACTGTTCTAATAAGTCATCTTAAGGATGGACCAACAAACTCTTAAAAGAGCAAATGGTTCAATAACATGTTATTTTAGAAATTGTAAGCAATTACTAAATAACATAACTTATTAGAATTTTACCAATGACTTGTATATTATTAATGATTAGTTATGAATTCCCAATAACCATTAATCTTAAGGGTTGTTGTGAATCATAATTAATCTAACACTTGAGGTGGAAGTTTGAGAAAATATGAATGATCTTTCTCGGGAACTAGGTTCCTAGATTGATCACTCCCACTGATCAAGTCAATTCTTAATTCCACAATTCTAGTGTTGTGAGATGGATAATAAAATATGTAACCCTTAAACCTTATAGCTTTTCAAATGAAATATGCTCAATAATGGTTTAGGGCCCAGATCTTTTCTTTGATAATTGTACTCTAACTATATATGGGTATTTATAAAATGTGTACATGTCATCAAGTCGGTTTTCAACCTTATCACAACTCAAAATATGTTTAAGAAACAACTTTGGTTAGAACACGATTCGATATGTACACCCCATTGTTGAGTATCAATAGACAAAGATTTAGGAAAGATTGGAGTTTGCTATGTAGGCTCCACCCCATGTCCAAAAAATGCTTAGTTTCTTAAATCTGTTACACACTATAATTTGGGTGTACCAAGCATATGTATCGGGCAATGAACCCATGCTTTTAAAGAAACTTTACAAATAAACTGGGAGTTTATCCATACTCACGAATTTTAATGTAGTATTCTCCATTTTATATTTGATCTCACTATCTTAATATGCAAAATGCACCATTTCTCTACTTAAGATTTAAATGTCTTTGAAACATATAAATCTATACTTTTGTAGAAAAATTATTTATGTGAGTAATCGTTAAAAAGGAGATGCAAAATTTGAGTCCATGTCTTCAAAATTAATTGACTTGTATGATTTCTAATATGATAGAATTCTAGTATGCACCGATTTTGACTTGTTGGAATACATATTCTTAATGAAATTCACACAAGTTCTAAATAAAGTTAGTAAAATCAAGTGTAATGAAGATCCCCACCATTTACTAACATTTATTCTATTTATGGAGATATGTTCCATAATTTTTGGTGCTATAATGTAGAAGAATTCTTATTAATAACACATTTCTTATTGTCAGATTGAACTTGCATATCTTTATGAGTGACATCATTTGTAGTAAAGACCTCTAAATGTGTCTAAATCAAGTTTCAATAGAATCTTGGAACATAAAGATCTTTGCCAATTTTAAAACAAAGCCACTACTATATTGCTTGTTCCTTAAACTTCTAAATGTGAGAACTTATCTTGTCTGTGGATAAGATTTGCTCACAAGCTATCGACTTTCTTAGGTTTATTTGTAAACCTTGCAAGAAATTATGAATGTGGAATAACAATCTAAAATAATCCACTATGTGTTAATAATCACATTAACTATATTAGAATGAATTCATACACAATAAATTAAAATTTATTGGTGATAATAAAGTGTGATTTATTTTTCTTAATTATACGGTAAAACCGTATATGCTAGATGAAGTTATCGTAATAAATTTTGAAAATTTCTACTGTTATGGAAGAAATTTTCTACTAGTATGGAAGAAATTTATGAATAGTGATGTAATAAAATTACATATATAGTTTTGAGGTTTAAATGAATCATGTTTTTACCAATGAATAAACATGCTTAAATATGAAATCTTATTAAACAAAAATTGCCCGTGGGCTAAATTTTTAATTTAATAAGATTAGATTTAGATGTAGATTATGATAGATTTACACAATTTATGAAAAACTTAAAGTTTAATATTTCTATCTCAATGAAAGGTATGAAACACTTAATTATTTATAAATGTTTCAAAATTTTATACTTTATGATAAAATTATTAAATTAAATCTACATAATTTCCTGTGGGATAAATTAAGAGAATTTAATTTAACATATTAATCATGTGAATATAATAAAATCCCTGTAGAGTAAGATTATTATGTTCACATAATTCATGTCCATTATGTGATCTTAATCCACTTAATATATATAATTTTATATAATTAAGGATGCTGTGGCTACTCCCTAATTATTTAAAATTATGTGGTTCACTAGACACCAAAGTATAAACTGAAGATTAAAATTTTGCTAAATCCAAAATTGCCTGTGGGCTAAATTTTAAATTTAATAAAATTAGATGAACTTTATGATAGATTTAATTAAACAATTAGTTTTGGAAAATGAAGGTTTATTATCTATCTTTAATTAAATTTGTGATAACACTATTAAATTAAATCCCCATAACTCCCTGTGGGGTAAATTAAGAGAACTTAATTTAACATATTATCCTAATTAATTATACAAATATAATAAAATCCCTGTGGGGTAAAATTATTATACCTATATAATTAATTACAAGTTATGTCCATTAAGGTGAATTTTAATTAATATATAATTTTATACAAATAAGGATGCTGTGGCTACTCCCTAATTATATAAAATTATATTTTCACTTTGACATTAGGTATTGGGCTCTACCTAAAAGTAATTTCGTTATTAACATAGTAGACAATCACTGAGATTAGTGCTCCTAGTGTGGTCGTCCGAAGATCATTAAAAACCGTTCTAGATATGAGCAGTTGTAAGTTCATGTTTTCTTATGTCAAACCACAAAATTACTTACATTTTATTCATATTTTATTCATTTTAGGAAGTTTTATGAATATTTTATGAATAATTTTATGAAGTTTTATGAAACTTAATGTGCTAGATAAAATATTCAACCTATCTTAATGTTTGAACATTTCTAAATATATCTAGCACTATAAAAGGAATTTATGTATAGCATTTAAATCATACAAATCAAAATTAATTGTATTAAAAATAAATTTTCCAAATAAATACAAATTAAAACAATTATTGTATGATAATATATTAAATGCTTAATTCCATGATATGTAATTAATTATGCATTTATAACCATATAATATCTTAATTATTTGTACTAATAATTAATTTGTATAAATAAGGTAAATATACAAATTAGTACAATTAATTATATGAAATCAATTAAATGCAAAATTAAAGAATATACTTAATGGCAGATTATCAATTAATTTAATCAATAAATTACTTAATTGGTAAATAAATATAATAATTGCGCACTTAATTGTAGAATAATTAAATATTCACATTCTTAAAATATCACAATTATTGTAATTACATGTAAAAATAAAGCATGTAATTAATTTACCAAATTAAAAACTTTCCATAATAATTTATTACTAAATAACATATAATATATGAAAATATATGTTAAATAAGAATGGAAAGTTAAACAAATGTAATTTAATTGACTAAATCAACAAAAATAAGGAAATAAAATAAAATTCCAAAAATAAATCAAAGTAACAAAATTTCGGAATTTTCTTAAATTTTTCTTAATTTTCCTTTTTTTTTTTTTTTTGAAACACTGCCATGAAAAACAACACCGATGACCAAAATTCATGAAACCAATTCCAAAATAATCTAAATGAATAAATTAAGAGATCCATATTGATTTCAAGCATCAAAAACACGTAAAATGTAGACTTTAATTTCATAAAAAATTCTTTCGGGTCTGATCGTGTTCTTAAGAGAATTTTTTCAGTTTTCAAATGGGTTTTAAATCCTTTTCATTCATAAAATCGATCTAAAATATTATATGAATGTAGTAATGAATAGAGGATTTAAAATAAATACCGAAAATGAAAAGGAAAAATTATAGACCGAAAAATAAAACTTTCATGTATATATATACTCGTATACAATGTATATATACTGCATAAAATCATCATTAATGTATGAAAGAGAGTATTACATGCAATTTTATGCAACAAAAATATGAAAACATTGAGTATTATACATAAACATATATACATGAAAATTATATGTATACACACAGTATATGAATATAAATATGAATGTGCATATATATATGAACATATAAATTATGAAATATTAATATAAAAGTATATATATAAATATGAATATATATACGTA
Organism: Cannabis sativa; assembly: GCF_029168945.1. Classification (NCBI taxonomy): domain Eukaryota; kingdom Viridiplantae; phylum Streptophyta; class Magnoliopsida; order Rosales; family Cannabaceae; genus Cannabis; species Cannabis sativa. The sequence continues at coordinate 23,825,705 of NC_083607.1, forward strand.
AATGAAAAGAAAATGTATATAAAATATATATACAAACAAAAACTAATACTGGATATGTATATATATACATATATACTTACATATACACATTAAACTATATAAAATATCATAAAGATATATAAAAGAATATGATAATCAATTATATGGAAAGAAATCAATGAATATAATATGAAAGTGTATACTCAGAAATATATATATATATTATACGGTATAAATGAATGTATATAATATATATATATGAACATAAATATGAAGATGAATATATATATATGCATATATAAAAAATTGAGTATATGAATATATATAATCGGGAATTATATAATATGAAAGTATATATATAAAATATATATTATATTATAAATGAAGAACCCCGTAAATGTATGTATATATATATATAAAACTCAAAATAAATCAAGGCAGAGATATATAATCCGCTCTGATACCAACTGTTAGACATTTATATGTATAAACTGAAATATATATGTTTAAGTATAAAGTGCGGAATTAATCAAACATATATACACTATAATTTAAGGATCGAAATACCTCCAGCCATTGATTCTTAAGCTTCAAACCCACATAAGCTTTGATCTGCAAGGGAAACTGGTTGATGTGGGTAATCGGGCTTCCTCGCTCTCTCAACTCTCTTTAGATGGATTTTGCTGTTATGAACAGAATGAGTGAGGAGCTCGGGGACCGAGACCCTATATTTATAGGTGAGATACTCCATCAGTATTTGTGCCACATTAATTGTCAGAATATTTTGACAATTAATTCAGGAAATCAAATCAGGTAATGAATATAGAAATCTGACCATATATAGAATATTACGTAATTGATTCTGTCCAGATTCAATGAATATAAAATATTCATTTATCAGAATCAATAATATTATTTTATTTCCTTAATTAGAAATATTCTAATACTACCGTGTTCCCAAAAAGTACGTATCACCCTGACTTAAAAGTAGGCTTAACTAACAATTCAAGGAACACGAATAGCCTTTCAAGATTGAGCCTAATCATAACAGGATTAAGATCATTTGATCTAGGATCAACTAGGCGATATTGACTTGAATAGATTTTACGGTAAGTTTAATTAAATCTAAGTCAAAGTTCAATATCGGTCCGTTCCGATGCATACTCCATGCATCCAACCTGAGCTTTACTTTAACCAATGTTCTGGAAAGAACATAGTATTTCTCCAAATACAAGTAAACTCTTGTTGTAGATTATCATATCAGTAAAACCCTGTGTCTGATAAATCTAGGAAACTTTATTCACATAGTCATGTTTACTTTCCAATGTGTTGACGGCACAATAAACAGGATCAAGTATGTGAAAAGGGTTTCAGATGAATCTATACATTATGTACATATAATCATGAAACAAATCATGTGAACCATGCAACATTAAATGTTATTTCTGATCTATATTAATAAGTAAATCTGATTATATTGAAATGAGTTTTATTTAGGGCATAAAACCCAACAAACTCCCACTTGCACTAATATAAAACAAAAAGTGCGTTTCAAATAATCTCAACACCTTGATATACAAATCAAGTGTAGTAGTAGTAAACTCCTCGTAATAGGATCTTAAAGGTTGAATTAACCACAACCTTTTCTCCACTATTACTCTTCCTTAATCACAAAATCATTGATAATGTGAAATTCCTCTCTATATGTCTACTCTCTTGGGATACTAGATTCTATATCTTTGGCAACTACTTTTGGTTAATCAGGAAATTAACACTAGTAGTTTAAGGCAATTTGGAATGATGCCAAAAATGTATAGAACTTTCCTTAGACTGAATAAGTACCTTTCCTGCAACCTTAACATTCAGTCCCTTTCTGGTAGACCTAGAGACTTCAGATAGGTTTTTACACTTCTCCAAAATCACTATTCCACCCCCAGAGTAATCACCATCTTATCAGAAAGATTTACTAGCACAAAGGCAAATTTCGAAATCTGATGTGGTGTAGTCTAAGAGTTTTAAACACACTCTTATAGACTAACATATAGTTCCTCTTCTTAATCTTAGGATTTACTTGATTGTCTTCCAATGTTCTTCTCCTGGATTAATCTGATACCTACTCATTACTCCCACTCAACAAGCAGGTGTCTGGTCTAAGGCATACAAAAGCATATCTAAGACCTCTCACTGTTGATATAAGAAATTCTTTCATGGCTTTATCTTTTCTGGAATAGTTAAGACTTTTCCTTAGATAAATAAAATCTATACCTAAGAAGTTGTGAAGCTTCTACAGATTGCCATTAGAAAGAAAATGCTTCAGCATCTTACTAAAGTAAGTTGCTTGCATTAGAGTAAGTAATTACCAGGTATACCACAAGCCATAGGTTTAGATAAACTAAAACCTATAATACTAGGAACAGGAAGTTTTGTTAAGTCCATTGAATGGACTTATAAACGAAAATTTCCTTTTATGTCCTTGTAATAGAAATCTTTAGGTTACTCCATGTGAATGGATTAAACCATAGTTCTATTGGCTTTCTTCTTAGTTTCTTATCTTGACAATCCATTACTTGTTTAAACTCACAATGGATTTTAATCACTAGTGTCTCCCAAGTCATAAGAAGGTGAGTTCCTAGAAACTCTCCCACTACGACAAGGCATCGTGAATTATGTCTAAGAAAACTAAATGGTATTGATCTCTTCGGTTGTGACAAGACAACAGAGGCAGTGGGATCATCATATGTTATATAAGATGATAGAACACTTTTGGAATCAAGAATTAAATATCTCCTTTATTTGATACTTGTTTTTCAGACTTAGTCATTTTCTTAGAAAAGTAGTATTTGTTTGAACAAACACTTTCTTATCTATTGACAATGGGATGGTCCACCCCTAATCACTTAGAATAGCTAACAAACCATAGTTAACAGTTCTAGCTTTTCTTAAGATTTTGATTAGGTCATCCATGAATCTAGTAATGATTTACATTAAGTACCCAACCATTACATCATTCTGAAATTGTATTACCATAGAAGGATTTAGGCAATGACTAGTAACTAATCATCAACATGTAACTCGAAATTTTTGGGGAGGTAAGTTTGGATATAATTCAAAAATCAATTTAATGATCTTTGAACTGCATATCTACTAACTATTTCTCAGCCCCTATCAGTTCGCAAGATCTTTAACCACTTACCTTAATGGTTTTAACCATTGCTAGAAATTAATGAAATATTTAAACATTTCAAATTTCTTTGCATAAGGTATAATCTAGAGTTATCGTTTTAAGAATACAACGAAAAACTCATATCCACCCCTGAATGTACATCCATCTGCGAATGAGATGAACTACTTTCAGTGGATATAGGCATATTAACTCTTTGCAGAGATTGATCTTGTCAAATCCACTATGAACAAGATACAAATGCCATAGATTAAAAAAAATGGTAGTGTCTATTGATGACATAGGTTTAGTTACATCAAAGAGTTCTTAGAATACTGCAAGTGGATCCTGGTCACAGAATACCTAACTCATATTCCATACAGTTTTAATCCATTAATAGAAGATAGATATTAAACACTTGAGAAAGTGTAACTGTATTGTATTATGGAATTAGAAATATAAGAAAATTTCTGTTTCGATTCTAAAATTAAAGTCAAAGACTTAAATTCAACCAAATATAATGAGTAATTCTTTCTTGGACCACCACTACTAATACAAACTCTAAGTCAGATTTGCCTAACAAGTAGGAGATTTTTAAGATTGAGGATTTATATCAATTGGGAAAAGAATTTCGGGATTATAATCATATGCGTCATTTAATTTCTTAAGAGAAAATATAGAATGACATGAAATGATTTATAGACCATTCATCCAATGATATGTTTTTAAAGCTAATTCGAAATGAATAAGCTAAGAGGAATTAGGATAATTTCGTTTATAAATAAGAATCCAACGATGCTTCGTTTAGCGAAAGACAAAGTAATCTTATTTATGTAATCTTCTTGTTTCATATTGTAAAAATACTAGTCTAAGGTGTCATCAATTGATGAACAGCTAGATGTTGCATATACAATATTTATCTTTCGAGATCTTACACTATTATGTATGTCTAATGGTGAAAATCCATTAGAGATATATCTCATTAGAAAAACAAACATGTTAGACCAACAATGAAGATTCGAAATTAAACTACAACTTAATAACAGAAAATAACATGGTTCAATATAAATTCATACACAATTCAGAAATTATAAGCATATTGCAAGTAGGAATGACTAGTGAAAATACTAAAACATACAATCCTAAATAATTTCCAAGGTTTTCAACAAACTGATACAGTGTCCCGGTAGGCGAGAGTCAAAGAATCATTTATTGAATAGAGTTGTTAGCTCATCTAAAATAGAAACCATTCTAGCAACCTTTTATTCGATCAAAATAAGAATCCAACGTTGTCCCGGTAGGCGAGAGTCAAGGTTATTCTCATTTTATGAGCTTCCACCATTGTTTCATGTTTTATGAGTTTATCTCTAAGTAGTCACCGTAGGGGATAGTCTAAATAGAGACGAAAACTCACAAAACACTTATCAAATGAAATCTTACGGTGTTAAATGCGTTCAACGAATAACCATCCATAAGGGGACGAAGTCTAGCGTCTCGAGGTTATATTGGAAACATTTAACTTTTGTAAGACCAACAATGGAGATCGAATATTTGAATAATAATCAAGCTCATTATTTAAAGTGAGTTGTATTTTCTTTGATTCTCTTTATTTAATTTCTTTATTTTAAATATATATTTATTTAAAATTTCCAATTTAGAATGAAAAATTCTAAATATAAATTTTAATTTAATATTTATAAATTTTACTTAGATGAATATGAAAATAACATGAATTATTTCCATCTTAGTAATAATTTCCAATAAATATTTAGAAAAATATTCAATTTAAGTTGTTACAAAATTAATATAAATTAATTTACAACTCAAATTTAATTTTCTATAAATATATATTGCATTTCGAAAAATTAAATTATTTAAGAATACAATTTTCGAAAATGCATGTTAAAATAAAAAAATTAATCCTGGAAAAATTATTCTAATTTAATGTTGGCCCAAAATTAATTAATAAAATTTATTTACAACAAAAAATATAATTTTCCTATTTAATTAAATATATAAGAAAAATTTCAAATATTTAAGTATGATGATGAAAATCAACTTAAATATTAATTTTCTATATAATTAAATACACTAGAAAAATACTTCAAGCAAAAATATCATCTACCTAGATTTTCCTTTGACTAATTAATTCAATTCTAATAATATACTTTAATTCAATTTATTTTAAATTAATCAATAAATGAAAAAATCATTGATTTAAGTTGATCCAAGAATTAATTAAAATAAATAATTAATTTACAACTTAATCTATTTTTCAAGATAAAATTCGAAATTCTAGCATTTAAGAAATGCAATTTCGAAAATTGATTAATAAAATAAAGAAAAAATATATTTTGAAAATTATTTAAATTTAGTTGAAAAATTAAATTTCAACTAAAAATAATTTTCTATTTAATTAAATGTCATGAAAAAGAAATATTTAAGTATGATGATAAAAATCAACTTAGATATTCAATTTTCAAATTAATTAAATGTATTAAATTCAAGAAATAAATAATTAAGTGTAGAGAAGGCTTAATTATTAATCTCTAGTTTAATTTCACAATGTATAATATTTTCCTATTTAATATTAGAAATAATAAGTAGTCTAGAAATAACTATCTAGAAAATATCTTATTTGACTAAGTATATTTTCCACAAAATTTGAAAAAAAATATCTAATTTAAGTTGTATTAGAAAAAAATCTAGAACCTAAATATTTTTCAAATTTAAATTTAATTAAATATCAAAAATTAAGTTGTAACCACTTAATTTGAAAATATTCCATTTTAAGTTAATATTTGAAAAGATATTAACTTAAAAAATATCTAAAGAATCTTAATAACCAATGCCTAAAATTCCTCAACTTAATTTTGAAATTTGAAATTCAAAAGATATTCAGATTTAAGTTGGTTAGTTGTAGATAACTAAATATCAACTTAAATAGGAATATTTAATGAAAAATTTAAATTAAGTTCCAGAAAGAATCTAGATGGTTATACTTCTATATTTAATTAAATACAAGAAAATACATATAGTTTAGCTTAGAATAAAGAATTCTTTAAACTATAATTTTCTTAAATTAATTTCAAAATAAATGAAATTAATTATGTTGCTAATCAATTTTATTAGGTTAAACTAGTTGAATTAACCTAGTACAGTCATTCAAATCAGGCAAATGGGCCTTCACAATTGGGGTGGTTCATGTGAGGGGGTGCTGGGTTCAGTATGTCGTACCCACTTCTATGGCTCCCAACTATCACACAAGGCCCAAAAGAGAGGAATTTAACCTTAATAAGAACAACTGTTATTAATTGAATAAGCCCAATAACTAAATGGGCCTAAATAAATTCTATCAAGAACTATGATAATTTATTTTAGCAACAACAACCTATATGTATCTATAATCAAATTAAACCCATAGGCTCACACATGCACACTTTGGATGGGTCCTATCATGTTGCTAGGTCATACACAGATGAAAGAAGATTGTAAATATGCCTGTTACAAATTATTAACTTGACCAAGGGAGCCATCAGATCATTAGATCTGGCAAAAAGTAACCATGGCTATTTGCAATCAAGTAATAATAGGTTTTGAAAACTTACAAATAAGCTAAAACACATACTCCTGCAACAAGGTTAGTTGGATAGTTGGATGTAGGATTTATTTAATTTTAAATTAAATATTTAATTTCGAAAATAATTAATTAAATAAATTTTTTTTTTTCGAAAATTTAAAAAAAATTTGAAAAATTCGAAATTTTTAAAAAATTTAAATTTAAAATTAAACCTACAATTTTTGAAAAATTAGGTTTCAACCAACCTAAATATCATTTCAAAAAATTTGCTAACTACTTTTAAATTTTAAATGTTATTTTATAAATAAAAATTAAATAAAAAATTAGAAAAGATAAATAAATATCTTTTTCAAATTTTAAATGTAATTTAAATAAATAAAATAACAAAATTTAAAAAATTAGCAAAATATCTTATATCATTTAAAAATTACATGATTATAAATATCTTATTTTTAAATTTAAAATAAGATAAGATATAATCTAATTTTAAAATAAGATAGATTTTTAAGCAAGAAGATAGACACTAATTCTATTCAAATTCAAATTACACTAATATCTTGAATTAAAATTAAAAAATATTAAATTAATTCAAAATGATAATTAGAATTGAATTAGGAATAGTAATAGTATAAATACAAAACTATACCAAAAATCGGAAGTTAATTCCATGAAAAAGCATGAAAAATCGAAGAAAAACGAAAAAATTGTGAACTGTACGGACAGTTTTGCGATCGCAGGAAAATTTCAGCACAACCCCGATTTTTTCAAATCTTCAAAAATTCATAACTAATTCAAATAAAATCGAAATTAAGTTCTGTAAAAGGCTAACTTGCTTAATTTTTTCCATAATATCCAATAAAAATAATTCCAAAAACAAAATCGCAATTATTTTTTACGAAAATTTACAAACATCAATCAATCATTAAATAACACTCAATACAACATGATACCATCCAAAAATCATACAAACAATCGTTTTAAAGTCCAAATTTCTTGCAAGTAAATCAATTACCATGGCTCTGAGACCAGTTGTTAGAAATTATTTTACCAGGATCTTAGATCTACTCACAAGTATGTTTATTAACATCCTAAATAAGAACTTTCTAAAACGATAAATTAAACACATATAAAGTTTAGGAAACCTTACATTGGGGGCAGCGGAATAGTATGACTCCTTCCGTTCAGATATCTTGCCCTTGATTTCTTTCTGTAGCAGAGCATTATCAATATCTGAACCTGGATCTCTTTCTCTGAATCTTTGATGCTGAAACTCCTTTGCTGAATGTCTTTCTTCACGATCTTCCTCACTATGATTGAGGTATCACTTGATGTGTGTGGGCACTACTCATACACTAAGGTAGTTCGAAATTCAAAGGAAGAGAAAGAAGAAGTGGTAGCTAAAGATAGGGAGAGAGAGAGGCTCAGTTTTTCTGAATCAAAAGAAGTGTTTTTCCTGAAGCCTTCACTATCTATTTATAGCATTCCACTAGGGTTAGATTTAAATTATATGGCATTAAAATAATGAAAAAATTAACTTAAAATACCTACATAGGTGGTCGGCCATACACTTAGTGGATTGGGCCTTGCTTTTTGCAATTTTGCAATTTTAACACTTTTTGTATCTGATTTTCTCAAAAATGCCAATTTCCTAATTCAATCATTTAAATGCCAATTCTAACTATTTAATAACTATAAATAATTATTAAATAATATTGTCATTTATCATATTTATTAATTGAACCATACGAAGTATCATAATTAACAAATATGCCCCTATAAACTCTTTCTTTACAATTTCGCCCTTACTTAGTGAAAATTTCACAAATAGACATAGTCTAATTTGAGAATTATAATTGATTAATCAGAACCAATTACATGAGTCTTACAAGCAATATTATCTCAACTAGTGGGGGGACCATGGGTCTATATAACCGAGCTTCCAATAAGTAGATCAAGAATTTAGCACTAAAATTCACAAACTTATTAATTCTTCGTTGAATCCACGCATAGAACTTAGAATTGCACTCTCAGTATATAGAATGCTCTATATGTTCCACCATATAGACACATCATTAGTTATCCATTGTTATAATCCTAATGTGATCAATTATCCTCTATATGAATGATCTACACAGTAAAGGGATTAAATTACCGTAACAGCCTACTATGTATTTTATCCTTAAAACACTTGACCCCGTATAAATGATATTTCAGCTTATGTGAAATGAGATCTCCACCATTTATTTTCGTTTGGTCAAGCTCGAAGGTGATCATCCTTTGCTTACTATTCGCCAGATAGAAGCTATAGATTCCATGTTTATGCTAGCGCTCCCACTCAATTGCACTATCGTGTTCCCAAAAAGTACGTATCACCCTGACTTAAAAGTAGGCTTAACTAACAATTCAAGGAACACGAATAGCCTTTCAAGATTGAGCCTAATCATAACAGGATTAAGATCATTTGATCTAGGATCAACTAGGCGATATTGACTTGAATAGATTTTACGGTAAGTTTAATTAAATCTAAGTCAAAGTTCAATATCGGTCCCTTCCGATGCATACTCCATGCATCCAACCTGAGCTTTACTTTAACCAATGTTCTGGAAAGAACATAGTATTTCTCCAAATACAAGTAAACTCTTGTTGTAGATTATCATATCAGTAAAACCCTGTGTCTGATAAATCTAGGAAACTTTATTCACATAGTCATGTTTACTTTCCAATGTGTTGACGACACAATAAACAGGATCAAGTATGTGAAAAGGGTTTCAGATGAATCTATACATTATGTACATATAATCATGAAACAAATCATGTGAACCATGCAACATTAAATGTTATTTCTGATCTATATTAATAAGTAAATCTGATTATATTGAAATGAGTTTTATTTAGGGCATAAAACCCAACATAGGGGACCCCCATTCCCTTTTTCTGTTTTAGGGTTTGGTATGGGGCCTGACTGCTGGAATCTTAACTCTTTTTTCAGAATCAAAACATGTCTGCGTCTGGTTCAAAGTCGTCCAAGAAGAGCAGTAAGCGTCTGGCTACCCTCGAAGACGTCTCACTGGGTCCCGTTGCCCAGGAGGGGTATAAGTCTCGGGCCACACGATGGGAGGCGGCTGAGCTTCATTCCACCCTAACCTGCCCCCTCCAGCTGGAGAACATTGTGGAGGTGGCTGGAATCAAGCCCTCGACATCCGGGACATATCACCGACCGCGCCGAGATGCGGAGACGCCCAACCACAACTATGGCGGCTTCGAGGCCTGGAGCCAAACGCACCTGATGGCCGGGGCCATGCTTCCTCTTCAAGACTATTTTATTAATTTTTTAGTTTTTTTTGGCCTTGCGCCATACCAACTGATTCCCCAAGCATACCGCCTGCTTTCAGGCTTGTTCATTTTTTACTCTGCCCGGGGATGGGGCTCTCCCACTCCGGTGGAGATTTTATATTTTTATGAACTTGTTTCTGTCCCCAAGAAGGGGGACAAATTTAAAGATGGTTTTTACGGATTTCGGGCCCACCCTTCCAATGATGGGGTGGTCCCTTATAATAGGCAAACTCCTGTTAAGGAGTATCGCCGCCGCTTCTTCTTCTCCTCCGGGTTCCGAGCAGTGGAGCACCCGGAGCTTCTCACAGAGTGGGTCAGGATTCCCCCCTATGAGCGAACCGCACCTACTCAGGTCTTTCTCCGGAGGGCCCAGGTCTTTGCAACTTACGACCGGGCGAAACTTGATGTCGGGGGCCTAGTCACGATGGAGAATTGCCGGAAGGCCAAGCTTATCCTGCCGCATCAATCAATGGAGGACTCTAACCTTTCTAAGGTTACCTGTCTGAATGTGAGGGTGCCTGCTGCGGAGAAGACCTTTCGGGATGAACTCATCGCCACCGCAGAGAAGAAGTACGAAGAATATCTCTACCGGAAGGCCCAGGAGAAGGCTTATTCTAAGGCCCAGGCAGCTTCCCGGCTGAGAGGAGGGATCCTAGGCCATAGCCTTCAGTTCAGGTGCCGAACACTGGGGCTCCTGGCGCCAGCACTTCCGGCTCTGGTAAGTCTCCTTTAGCAGTACATTACGTTCCTTCCGTTGGCGAATATGCCAGTCTTAGGCCCGTAGGGTTCGATGAGCGTCTTCATAGGTTTAGGATGCCCTCAACCCGGTGGGGAGACCATATGAAAGATTATTATTTTTCCAACTTAGGAGATTTCCTAGGTCGGTCCCGGATGGGTTCTGGTCCTCCGCAGCCCGTTCCCTTAGACCCTTCGGCTTACATTTCTTCCAGCTGGTTCCGGCCTTCGGACAGCTATCTTGGAGACGATGCTGCCAGCGTTAAGATTCGGAACTTTGCTAGGGCCAAATTAGAGAGTCAGGGTAGGACTAGCTTGATTGCTTTATTCGAGCGTTTGCTGTTTCCATGGATATTCTAACACTTGCCTTTTTTCTTTTGTTGTAGCAGGTACTTCCATGGATGCCATTTTGGCCGAACTTGTCGGAGCTCACACTCCTGACGCTCCCCTTCCTTTAACTTCCTCCCAGGTGGCCACTCCCTTGAAAGCTTCTTCCAGTGCCCCTCCAGACACTATTGACTTAGTGGATGAGGAGGAGGCGCTTCCGAAGAAAGCTAAAGAAGGTCAAGAAAAACAATGGGGCCTTTCTGAGGAATTTGAAGAAGGTAAAGAAGAGCAAGAAGTTGCTTTAATTCGCAAGCGCAAGGGCAAGATGGTTGCCGAGGAAGTACCCAAACGGCAGTGGAGAGCTGATACTCCGGCCCCTGGCGTTGATTCCGGGATCTCTCCCGAGGTGGAGGAACACACAACGCCTCCCAACATAGTGCTGACTCCGGTTCTTGGAGATGAGGCGAGACAGGAACTCCGGATAGCTAAGCACAACTACGCCATGGACGAGTACTCCCGGGGGCATGCTGACGTGGAGGCTTTGAGGATGGTTTTGCGAGTTGAAATGCAAAATACCCTCAACGATTCAAACTACCAGAATCCATGGGATCTAAACTTGGATCCCCTGGCGGATTGGTTCAATCGTTTCCTTGGGCCCACGCTGGCTCCCTTTGCCGCGGAGATGACCAGCGAGTTTGCGTCTCAGCTTACCCGGTGTGCACCCAAGCGGTTCGCTGCTTGTGCATCCTTGAACTCCATCTTTCAAGTCCAGGATCTCAGCCATTCCCTTACTGTGGTAAGTATTTCGTAGTTTACTATTTTCCTCATCATTTTCTCTTAAGGACTTTTACTCATACTTGTATCCTTTTCCAGCTCGCTGCCGAGGCCGGCCGCCTTTCCAAGAACTTTATTAACCATGGCTTCGTCCCGTTCGACTTTGGGGGCATGGATGAAGTCATGAAGATCCTTCAGGATTTGACTGCTAAAAGGTAGATTTACCAGGAGGATGCCGAGCGCCGGGAGGCCCTTGCCAAGGCCAGTGAGGAAGAGGCCAGGCGGAGGGAGGCACAAGCGGAGGTGATGATCCGGGAGGAGGCCCTTCGGAGGGATAGGCTGGAGGCCAAGCACCAGGAGGAGCTGAGGGCAGAGGGCGAAGCTGCTGCCAAGGCCAAGCGTGAGCTTCGGGAGGCTAGGGAAGCCTTGGATGAAATGGCTGCCAAGGTGAAGTCCTTAGAGGAAGTTCACCAGGCAGACTTGGAGTCTAGGGCCAACCTGGCCGTGGAGCTGAAGGATCTCAAGGACTTCAAAGACCAAGCCTTGAAGAAGGCTAAGAAAGATGAGCTCCTTTCTCCTACCTCCTGCAGCCGGTGCGTCAAGCGTTTCGACGATGGCGTCTACATGGCCTGGTCTACAAATGACCAGAATATCAAGCTTAACTTCTATCCCAAACCCGCGGAGATGATTGCAAAATTCCGAGAGAAGAAGAAGAAGCTCGATGCCATGCTGGAGGCGCGCATTGGTCCTCGCCTTCTTCCTCGCATCGACTAGGCCGCTCCAAGTTCGACCAAGATTTTTCTTATCTCACTTTTCTCTTTTTTTTTTTTTTATTTACAGCCAATTATCTTGTATTTAAGAAAATTTTCATTTTCATAGCTGTTTTTATTTAAGGGGAAACATTGGTTAAGGCCTGTCCCCGAGCCCTTTGTATATATTTTTTGACCTGCCCTTAGGGCTAGGATTTTTATATATTTATATATGATCTTATTTGATGCACATATCTTTCTTTTGGACCTGCCCTTTGGGTCAAGATGTTTATACATATGCTTCTTTTTCTTTTTTGTGCATACTTTTTTTTTGACCTGCCCTTTGGGTCAGGATATTTTACTTAGCCTGTTTTTTTGTCTGTCCGTGTGGTATACCTTAGTACCCCCCTGAGTGGCATAGAAACTTTGTTTTTAAGGCACTCAGTTTTATTTAACATGCGGAGGCTGTATACACTTAGACGGTACAAACTCTTTAAACAAAGTCTAAGTTACATTTTTGGCTATTGGTAATATTTTCTGAGGTGATCGGCGTTCCAGGCCCTTGGCACAATGGTTCCATCCATCCTTTTTAGCTTATAAGTGCCTGAATGATTTCGTCGTCGATTTCATATGGTCCTTCCCAATTTGGCCCAAGTAGCCCCACTCCGGGTTCTTGGGTGGCTGGGAAGACTCTTCTTAAGACCATATCCCCAATAGCAAATTTTCTGTTTTTAACTTTGGAGTTAAAATATTTGGTCACCTTCTTTTGATAAGCTGCCATCCGTATTTGAGACTCGTCCCGGAGTTCTTCAACTTGATCCAAAGCTTCTTGAAGTAAAGCTTGACTCGTGGCTGGATCGTAAGTCGTTCTCCTGTGGGACGGGAATAACGTTTCTACCGGGACCATCGCTTCATAACCGTACGCCATTGAGAAAGGCGAGTGGCCGGTCGTGGTTCTAGGGGTCGTCCGGTAGGCCCATAACACTCTTGGCAACTCTTCAGGCCAGTTGTTTTTGCAGGCAGCTTTTTCTTTAGGGTAACCTTTAGAATTTTATTGACTGCTTCTGCTTGTCTGTTTGTTTGCGGCCTTGCCACCGTGGAGAAGCTTTTTACTACTCCGTGTTGGTTGCAAAAGTCAGTAAATTCTTCGCAATCGAATTGCTTTCCATTGTCAGAGACTATTTTGTGAGGCAGGCCATATCGACACTTTATGTTTTTGATAACAAAGTCTAGTGCTTTTTTAGCAGTTATAGTCTTCATGGGCTCAGCCTCCGTCCATTTGGTGAAGTAGTCTACTGCTACTATTGCATACTTTACTCCTCCTTTTCCTGTTGGCAGGGACCCAATAAGATCTATTCCCCAAACCGCGAAGGGCCAAGGACTAGTCATTAGGGTAATTTCATTGGGAGGAGCTCTCGGTATGTTCGATAACCTTTGGCACGAATCACACTTTTGGACGTAGTCTATACAATCTTTTTTCATTGTTGGCCAGAAGTATCCCTATCTCAATATTTTCTTTGAGAGATTGGGTCCTCCTGTATGATCTCCACAGAACCCTTCATGGACCTCTAGCATGATTTGTCTAGCTTCAGGGTCCGATACACACCTTAAATAAGGCATGCTGAGTCCTCTTCGGTAGAGAATTTGATCCATCATTACGTAACGATGAGCCTGATACTGAATCTTTCGAGACAGTGCCCTTTCTTGGGGCAACTCACCTTTTGTTATGTATTCTATGATGGGGACCATCCAGCTGGGTTCTTGCCCAACCGTTGTCATGGCCTCTTTTACTTTGATGCTTGGCTCTGCCAAGCGTTCCACTGGTACTACCCCAGCCCTTCGATTTCACTATCTGAAGCTAACTCAGCCAGACAGTCCGCGTGAGCGTTCTTTTCCCGGGGGATTCTTTTTACATTGTAGTCCGTGAACTCGTGGAGCAGTTCCCGGACTATTGTTACATATGCGGCCATTCGCTCGCCGCGTGTTTGGTACTCTCCTGATATCTGATTCACGAGCAGCTGTGAGTCACTGTAGACTTCCACTCTTTTGGCCCCTACGACTTTCGCTAGCCTCAGCCCTGCTATCAAGGCCTCGTATTCGGCCTCGTTGTTTGAAGCTGAGAAGTCAAACCATAGGGCTGCCTGGAGTCGTAGTCCGGTCGAGGATATCATCGCCACCCCTGCTTCGAATCCATTTTCATTAGAGGCTCCGTCCACAAATACTCTCCATGTGGGGACCGATGGTGTTGGCGAATTCGCAGTTGCCTCTGCTTCATTACATTCGGTAATGAAGTCTGCCAAGGCTTGGCCTTTTATGGAGATTCGGGGAATGTAGTGTAAGTCGAACTGACTTAACTCCATTGCCCACTTGAGGAGCCTTCCGGATGCTTCTGGTTTTTGGAGGACTTGCCGGAGTGGGTGGTTGGTTAGTACCTTGATCGGATGTGCTTGGAAATATGGCCTTAATTTCCTTGAGGCCATCAGGAGGCAGAAGACCAGTTTCTCGATGATGGGGTACCTTGTCTCGCTCCTATTATGCGCTTGCTAACATAGTACACGGGATGTTGAGTTTTCTCTTCTTCCCGGACTAGGGCAGCGCTGACCGCGTGCTCGGAGACGGCCAAATATAGGAATAGGTCCTCTCCGAGGACGGGTTTTTATAGGATAGGAGGCTTGGCCATATGTTCTTTCAATTTTTTGAATGCCTCCTCGCACTCGTCTGACCACTCAAACTTTTGACACTTCTTCAGTATGTTGAAGAAGGGGATGCACTTGTCTGTAGACCGGGAGATAAAACGGCTCAGGGCGGCAACCTTTCCGGTTAGGCTCTGCACGTCTTTATGCTTTTTGGGAGACGGCATACTCAGGAGAGCTTGGATTTTCTCCGGGTTTGCCTCAATCCCACTCTGGCTGACGATGAAGCCTAGGAACTTCCCTGATTTGACCCCAAAGGTGCATTTCTTTGGGTTGAGCTTCATGCCGTATCTCCGGACTACCTCAAAACACTCCTCTAAGTCGTCCGCATGGCTATTGCATGCTTTAGACATGACGAGCATGTCGTCCACGTATACCTCCATGTTTCGCCCCAAGAGGCCTTTGAACATTAAGTTGACCATTCTTTGGTAGGTTGCTCCAGCGTTCTTCAGTCCGAAAGGCATGACCAGGTAGCAGTATACCCCCTTATCGGTTCTGAAGCTAGTGCACTCTTGGTCCGCTGTGTGCATCTTTATTTGGTTATACTCGGCTTAGGCGTCCATGAAGGATAGTAATTTAAATTCGGAAGTGGCATCTACCATTTGGTCGATCCTGGGCAACGGGAAGCAGTCCTTCGGACAAGCTTTGTTTAGATCAGTGAAATCTATACAAACTCGCCAAGTTCCATTCGGCTTGGGCACCAGGACCGGATTGGCTAGCCATTCCGGATAGTATACGTCGCGGATCATGCTGTTCGTCAGAAGCTTGTCCACCTCTTTCTCTAGGGCCTCGGCCTTTACCGAGTCGAGAGGGCGTCGCTTTTGTTGGACTGGTGGCATGTCCGGGTTGACGTTGAGGACGTGGGTGATGTCGTGGGGGCTTATGCCGGTCATGTCCTCTTGGCGCCATGCAAAAATGTCGATGGCGCCCTTCAGTGTTTTTATTATTTTTTCTTTTTCCTCCGGATCTAGGCTCTTTCCCAGCTGTAGTACTTTGGTGGAGTCGAGGTCGCACACTAATATTTCCTCGACATCCTCCATTTGTTCCATAATTTTTTCTGACCCCACTCGGGGATCCAACTCATCTTCTTCAGCCCTTCTGGCTCAACGGTTTCCCGGACCATCAGTACGGGCAGGTGGGTTGCGACATTGTAACATTGCCTTGCCTCCCCCTGATTTCCTCTCACTGTCCCGATTCCAGCTTCCTGGGTAGGGAACTTTAAGCACAGGTGCCGATTGGATGTGACTGCGCCAAAGTCTACCAGGGCCGGTCGGCCGAGGATCGCATTGTAAGCGGTCGGGCAGTCCACCACCACAAAAGTGCAGTACTTGAATGTGCTTTGGGGGGTGTCCGGGCACAAGGTGACTGGAAGTCTCACTTTTCCCATCAGGATAAGCGTCGTTCCATTAAACCCCGTGAGTTGGGAACCACTGGGTGAGAGGTCTCGGTCCGTCAGGCCTATTGCAGTGAAGGCCTCCTTGAAGAGTAGATTCACGGAACTTCCGTTGTCAATCAAGACTCTGGCCACCACTTTATTAGCGATGGGGGTCTCGATGACCAACGGATCATGGTGAGGGAAGCGCACCGTCTTGGCGTCTTCTTCCGTGAACGTGATGGGTTGATCCATCAGTCGGGGCCTTTGAGCTGGGAGTTGAGTAACCTCCCAAACCTCATTGTGCTTTACGGCCCCCGCATACCACTTTAGTTCTTTGCGGGTGGTTCCTCCAATATGGGGTCCTTCGAAGATCATGGCTACGCTCCCGTTGGGTCTGGGCGGCAGACCGGGGATGTGCTGGGCATCGCCTGTGGGAGCAACTGGAGCCAATACTCCTGCTTCCCCCACCCCCCCCCCCCCCCCGGTGTTCCCTGTGGCACAACCCCTGTCGCCTGGCCCGGATTGAGGTGAGGCAGCCGATTCTTGATCCACTCATAGAGGTGGCCCAATCGGATCAGGTTTTCAATCTCGTCTTTGAGATTCTTGCATTTGTTAGTGCTATGCCCAGTGTCGTTGTGGTACTCGCATCTTTTGCTTGGGTCCCTCCGGGAGCTATCCTTGTACAAGGGAGGCGGTCTCCGGTAGTGCGTATTTTGCCTAGTAGCAAAGTACACACGCTCTTGGGAGTCCGTTAGCTCCGTGTACTGGGTGTATTGTGGAGTGTACCCCCTCTTTTGGCGTTTCTCCTCCGTCCGGGTGCTGCCTTTGGAGGATCTTTTACTCCTCGAGCCCTGGGAAGGGTTTGCTAGGCTAGCGGTTGGAGCGGAGTGCGAGGGAGCTTGTCCATTTATCCTTGAGAGATTTCCAAAATGAGATGATGCGGGTGCCAAGGCCTGGCCCTGACTATATCCGGGAGTAGCAGAGAATTGTATGCCGCTCATCGGTGGAGCCGCGGTCGGGACAGTACCTGAGGGCGGTGCTCCGGGCATGTACCCTGCTATCCCGGTGGGATAGTATCCTCCATAGGCCACTATTTGGGCCTCTTCAAGGTTGATATATTTTTGGACTCTCTTCTGGAAGTCCTGAAGGCTAGCAGCCCCCTCTTGTTGTAGTTCATTCGAGAAGGGAGTTCCTGTACGGATGCCTGCCTGGAGAAGGGCAAGTTGTTGTCCGTCATCAATTTTCTTGGTCTTCGAGGCTTCCTCTCGGAACCTCTTTATGTAGTTTTTCAAGGTCTCGGTGGGCAGTTGCTTGATGTTAGTCAAGGCACTGACCTGCATGTTGACCTTTCGTGCTGCGACAAATTGTCTCCGGAAGTTGGTCTGTAACTTGTTCCAACAGCCCACGGATCCTGGTTCTAGCTTTTTGAACCATTCCTCCGCGGACCCGCTTAGAGTAAGCGGGAAGCACAGACATTTCGCGTCATTGCTGACTCTCATGACTGTCATGACACGGTTAAACCGCGACAAGTGGTCGCTTGGATCGGAGTTCTTGGTGTAAGCTGCCATTTCAGGCATCTTAAAATTCTTGGGGAGCTCTGCTTCCAGGATGTGGTTAGCACATGGCTCCCGGTCCTCACAGTCTGAGTCGGAGTTGTCCCCTTTTTGTCTCTGGGAAACTCGGGTGATATCTTTTCGGAGTATGGCAAGCTCTGCCATGATTCCTTCATTTAACGTTCCCGTGGAGACCGCGGGCCCGTATCTTTTTTGGTCAAGGTGATCCCGGAGGTCACCTTGATTCCCATTGATTTGATTTCTCAAATCAACGGGAGGACATCTCTGTCCTCTTCCACCTCTACCTCTGGGCTCTTGGTGCACGGAAACGCTTTTTCGGTCCTCTCGATCCTGAGGGCCAAGGCTCCCTTTTCGGAGCTTGCCCCTCTGCGGACCTTTCCCTTTAGGGAAATCTGAGCGGACCTTTCGCGGATCCTACGCCTTTTCCTTTCGCCCAGGGGTAGAGGTAGGTTTTTCTTTTGGTTTCCGTCAGCGGGATATCTTATGGGGCTAGGCTCCCTAGACTTTGGCTGTTGGGTGCTAGGGGAGGATTCCTCTGGCTCTTTGCTGAGTCCAGCAGCCACTGCCTTGGGATGCACGTGGATACCAGCCGCCTCCATGGCTTTTTGCATGGCCAGCATCACTTCTTGCATTTTTTGATTTTGTGCTTTTTGGGCTTCGATCTCAGCTTCGTTATTGATGGCTTTTTGCCTTAGGAGCACCAACTCTGAGTAGCTACCTTCATCGTAGGCATATTCATCGAGGTTTCCCTCGTAGTCATCGTCAGGAATTCCTTCTTCTTCCTTAGAACCCTCAGCTGCTCTTGAGGCTATGTCTTCCTCATTTGGATCTTGAGCATCCTCTAGAGGGCGAGGTTGATGAGTACTTCTAGTCTCCACCATTTTTGTAACGTGAAGTGTATTTTCACGGAAGCTTTCCTCAGCTCTCAATGAAAGCACCAAAATGTTGACCGAGGTTTTCGGCAACCAATAAAACATTATAAGATTAGAGAGCTGTAAGAAAATTAGAAAAGGATTTTTACGTGGTTGGGGCGTTAATGAGCGTTAGTCCACGAGTCTGTGTTATTTATGGATGTATTTAATACAGAGAATGTCTTTGGTGAGTGTTTACTCTTATAAATACAGAGAATGTTCTTGGTGAGTATTTACTCTTCTTGCTCTTATGCAACCCAAGATTCTCGACCCCATTTAATGATATTGAGGGGGTATTTATAGTGTTTTTGGTGGGGTGATCCCCAGAATTATTGTACATGTGTATCTGTAAGTATCCATAAAGTTGGGCATTCCCAATGAATATACCATGAGTAATGCATGGTCAAATCTCTAGGTGCTGTAGGGCTTTTATGTGGAATGTCCTTATTGTCTTTTGACTGTTGTGACTCTTCACAGTGTAGCCGTCATTAGACTTAAATGATCATTACTTCGTAGCTGCAGATTGGGGGTTGTGCCGTCAGACTTTATTGCGTGTAGCAGTCCCAACACGTTTCCTCCCATGCGGCATTAAATGCGACTTGATTGCTCAGGGGATGCCTGACACCTCGCGGAGATGCCTTAGTATTACTTGGGCTTCCGGGAGCGTATGGGGCTCCCTATGTCTTCTCCGGGAGGCATGTCCCGGATGCTGCCTTATTAGATAAAGACTTAGCAAATAATTCAAATGTTAAGCTGTTTGATCCACGTGTCCTTGTCCGGTTGGCCCACGTATATTGGGCAAAATCAGGGGCAACAGTTAGTAATTACACAGTAAATTAATATTACAATGTTTAAAAATAAATTTCATCAATTAGTAATATATAAATAAATAATAATCTCTTCATAAAATAAACTCAAAACTATAACAATTTAGTAGCAAATATTTAAAATAAATTTTATTTTTTAAGACTATCTAATTGCTCTCGGGTTCCATATATTTTGAGCTATTCTATCTCTAAAATTAAACATATATTGCTTGTCATCATCTGTTGGCCCGTCACCAAGTTCTTCATCTGAGTCTGAATCAAAATCAATATTGTTCAAACTTTCACAATTTTCTATTTCATTTTCCATATCCTCTTCGAAAAATTCATCATCCCAATTCCACTTGCGAATAAAGTTGTGAAGTACACAACATTCTAATACAATCCAACCTTATTTTTTGATGGTGTATTGAGGAGCTATTGTTAGTATGGGAAACCTTTTTTTCAAAACAGCAAATGTCCTTTCAACCACATTTCGAAGCTTTAAATGCCTTAAATTGAACAATTCACGAGCTGTCTGTGGTGCTTGTGTTTGACTCCACTCTCTCAAATGATATCGTGTTCCATGATATGGTGCTAGAAAACCTTTTGTATTTGCATAGCCTGCATCAACCACATAATATTTTCCTACAATTTTAAATATTATATTCATTAGATTCATGAACATTATAAGAAACAAATTATCATGCCTACACTATAACAAATAAATACCATTTGGAACTTTTAGCTTATTTTGTTGTCTTTCCCAAATAGCATTTCTTAAGACTCTTGAATCAGAGGCAGATCCCTCCCAACCAGCTAACACATATTGAAAATTCATATCAAAAACAACCACAGCAAGAACATTTTGGGAAAGAAACCCTTTACGATTTCTATATCCTTGTTGATCTCCTACTGGAACCCATGCAGGGATATGAGTTCCATCTATTGCTCCAACACAATCCTAATAAAATATATATAATTCCAAATAACATATTAGTATTTTAAAAGAAAACTAACCTTAAACCAAGGATAAAATAATTGATTGGAGGATATCTCTTGTCGAACACCTCTACCTGCTAGAGTGAGATAAAGTTTTTCTAGTCTTACACATGCTTGCAAATATTTGTTAAAATGACGACTGATAGTTTCTCCAGGATGTTGAAAACGATTTTGTACTACTCTATTCCGCTCATTATGAGCTAATGTAAATATAAAAATTGCTAGTTGTTCCTCAACACTAACCATTCTGGAATCATTCAGTAGTCCTCTTATTTTCATCTCATTTGCAAGTCGCAAAAAGCATGAATTATTCATACGTAATAAGTCATAACATCCACGTGGATGTCCTTGAATCAATTCATTGAGAAAGTTAGTGTTGGGTTTTATGCCCTAATTAAAACTCCATTTCAATGTAATTTATTTTATTCAACATCAATAAAAAAACAGAAGTATTTTTCATTCATTTGTGTATGTTTTGGTTCACTTTATCAAATGCTTGACTATTTGATTTATAAATTCATCAGAAACCCTTTTCACATACTTGATCCTGTTTATTGTGTTGTCAACACTTTGGAAAGTAAACATGACTATGCGAATAAAGTTTCCTAGATTTATCAGACACAGGATTTTACTGATATGATAATCTACAACAAGAGTTTACTTGCATTTGTGGAAATGCTATGTTCTTTCCAGAACATTGGTTAAAGTAAAGCTCAGGTTGGATGCATGGAGTATGCATCGGAAGGGACCGACATTGAACTTTGACTTAGATTTATTAAACTTAACGTAAAATCTATTCAAGTCAATATCGCCTAGTTGATCCTAGATCAAAAGATCTTAATCCTGTTATGATTAGGCTCAATCTTGAAAGGCTATTCGTGTTCTTTGATTTTTTAGTTAAGCCTACTTTTAGGTCAGGGTGATACGTACATTTTGGGAACACGGTAGTGCAATTGAGTGGGAGCGCTACCATAAACATGGAATCTATAGCTTCTATCTGGCGAATAGTAAGCAAAGGATGATCTCCTTCGAGCTTGACCAAACGAAAATAAATGGTGGAGTACTCATTTCACATAAGTTGAAATATCATTTATACGAGGTCAAGTGTTTTAAGGATTAAATACATAGTAGGGTGTAACGGTAATCTAATCCCTTTACAGTGTAGATCGTTCATATAGAGGATCATTGATCAAATTAGGATTATAACAATGGATAACTAATGATGTGTCTATATGGTGGAACATATAGAGCATTCTATATATTGAGAGTGCAATTCTAAGTTCTATGCGTGGATTCAACGAAGAATTAATAAGTTAGTGAATTTCAGTAATAAATTCTTGATCTACTTATTGGAAGCTCGGTTATATAGACCCATGGTCCCCCCACTAGTTGAGATAATATTTCTTGTAAGACTCATGTAATTGGTTTTGATTAATCAATTATAATTCTCAAATTAGACTATGTCTATTTGTGAAATTTTCACTAAGTAAGGGCGAAATTGTAAAGAAAGAGTTTTAGGGGCATATTTGTTAATTATGATACTTTGTATGGTTCAATTAATAAATATGATAAATGACAATATTATTTAATAATTATTTATAGTTATTAAATAGTTAGAATTGACATTTAAATGGTTGAATTAGAAAATTGGCATTTTTGAGAAAATCAGATACAAAAGTAATAAAACTGCAAAATTGCAAAAAGTGAGGCCCAAATCCACACTGCCTTGGCCAGCCACTTTTATAGGATTTATCCTCTGATATTTTCATTATTTTAATGCCAAATAATTCAAACCTAACCCTAGTGGAATGCTATAAATAGATAGTGAAGGCTTCAGGAAAATTACACTTTTCATTCAGAAAAACCTGAGCCTCTCTCTCTACCTTTGCCTGCCCACTCTCTCTCTCTCTCTCTCTCTTCTTCCTTAATATTTCGAAACACTTAGTGATTAGAGTAGTTCCCACACACAGCAAGTGATACCTCAATCATAGTGAGGAAGATCGTGAAGAAAGACTTTCAGCAAAAGGAGTTTCAGCATCAAAGATTCAGAGAAAGAGATCCAGGTTCAGATCTTGATAATACTCTGCGACAGAAAGGATACAAGGGTTAAGTGTAAATTTTCTGGAGCCTTCACTATCTATTTATAGCATTCCACTAGGGTTAGGTTTGAATTATTTGGCATTAAAATAATGAAAATATCAGATGATAAAGCATATAAAAGTGGCCGGCCTAGGCAATATGGATTTGGGCCTCACTTTTTGTAATTTTCCAGTTTTATCATTTCCGCATCTCATTTTTGTAATTGTCATTTATCATATTTATTAATTGAACCATACAAAGTACCATAATTAACAAATATGCCCCTAAAACTCTTTCTTTACAATTTCACCCTTACTTAGTGAAAAATTCACAAATAGGCATAGTCTAATTTGAGAATTATAATTGATTAATCAAAACCAATTATATGAGTCTTACAAGCAATATTATCTCAACTAGTGCGGGGACCATGGGTCTATATAACCGAGCTTCCAATAAGTAGATCAAGAATTTAGCACTAAAATTCACTAACTTATTAATTCTTCGTTGAATCCACGCATAGAACTTAGAATTGCACTCTCAGTATATAGAATGCTCTATATGTTCCACCATATCGATGCATCATTAGTTATCCATTGTTATAATCCTAATGTGATCAATGATCCTCTATATGAATGATCTACATTGTGAAGGGATTAGATTACCGTTACACCGTACAATGTATTTAATCCTTAAAACACTTAACCCCGTATAAATGATATTTCAGCTTATGTGAAATGAGTACTCCACCATTTATGTTCGTTTGGTCAAGCTCCAAGGAGATCATCCTTTGCTTACTATTCGCCAGATAGAAGCTATAGATTCCATGTTTATGCTAGCGCTCCCACTCAATTGCACTACCGTGTTCCCAAAATGTACGTATCACCCTGACCTAAAAGTAGGCTTAACTAACAAATCAAAGAACACGAATAGCCTTTCAAGATTGAGCCTAATCATAACAGGATTAAGATCATTTGATCTAGGATCAACTAGGCGATATTGACTTGAATAGATATTACGGTAAGTTTAATAAATCTAAGTCAAAGTTCAATATCGGTCCCTTCCGATGCATACTCCATGCATCCAACCTGAGCTTTACTTTAACCAATGCTCTGGAAAGAACATAGCACTTCTCCAAATGCAAGTAAACTCTGTTGTAGATTATGATATCAGTAAAACCCTATGTTTGATAAATCTAGGAAACTTTATTCACATAGTCATGTTTACTTTCCAATGTGTTGATGGCACAATAAACAGGATCAAGTATGTGTAAAGGGTTTCAGATGAATTTATACATTATGTACATATAATCATGAAATAAATCATGTGAACCATGCAACATTAAATGTTGTTTCTGATCTATATTAATAAGTAAATCTGATTATATTGAAATGAGTTTTATTTAGGGCATAAAACCCAACAAACTCCAACTTGCACTAATATAAAACAAAAAGTGCGTTTCAAATAATCTCAACACCTCGATATACAAATTAAGTGTAGTAGTAGGAAACTCCTCGTAATAGGATCTGAAAGGTTGAATTAACCACAACCTTTTCTCCACCATTACTCTTTCTTAATCACAAAATTATTGATAATGTGAAATTACTCTCTATATGTCTACTCTCTTGGGATACTGGATTCTATACTTTTGGAACTACTTTTGGTTAATAAGGAAATAACACTAGTAGTTTAGGCAATTTGGAATGGTGCCAAAAATGTATAGAACTTTGCTTAGACTAAATAAGTACCTTTCCTGCAACTTTAACATTCAGTCCCTTCCTGGTAGACCTAGAGACTTCAGATAGGTTTTTACACTTCTCCAAAATCACTATTCCACCCCCAGAGTAACCACCATCTTATCAGAAAGATTTTCTAGCACAAAGGCAAATTTCGAAATCTGATGTGGTGTAGTCTAAGAGTTTTAAACACACTCTTATAGACTAACATATAGTTCCTCTTCTTAATCTTAGGATTTACTTGATTGTCTTCCAATGTTCTTCTCCTAGATTAATCTGATACCTACTAATTACTCCCACTCAACAGCAGGTGTCTGGTCTAAGGCATACTAAAGCATATCTGAGACCTCTCACTGTTGATATAAGAAATTCTTTCATGGCTTTATCTTTTCTGGAATAGTTGAGACTTTTCCTTAGATAAATAAAATCTATGCCTAAGAAGTTGTGAAGCTTCTATAGATTGCCATAAGAAAGAAAATGCTTCAGCATCTTACTAAAGTAAGTTGCTTGCATTAGAGTAAGTAATTACCAGGTATACCACAAGCCATAGGTTTAGATAAACTCAAACCTATAATACTAGGAACATGAAGTTTTGTTAAGTCCATTGAATAAACTTATAAACGAAAATTTCCTTTTATGTCCTTGTATTAGAAAACTTTAGCTTATTCCATGTGAATGGATTAAACCATAGTTCTATTGGCTTTCTTCTTAATTTCTTATCTTGACAATCCATTACTTGTTTAAACTCACAATGGATTTTAATCACTAGTGTCTCCCAAGTCATAAGAAGGTGAGTTCCTAGAAACTCTCCCACTACGACAAGGTACCGTGAATTATGTCTAAGAAAACTAAATGGTATTCACCTCTTTGGTTGTGACAAGACAACTGAGGCAGTGGGATCATCATATGTCATATAAGATGATAGAACACTTTTGGAATCAAGGAAAATATCTCCTTTATTTGCTACTTTATTTTCAGACTTAGTCATTTTCTTAGAAAAGTAGTATTTGTTTAAATAAACACTTTCTTATCTATTGACTATGGGATGGTCCACCCCTAATCACTTAGAATAGCTAACAAACCATGGTTAACAGTTCTAGCTTTTCTTAAAATTTTGATTAGGTCATCCATGAATCTAGTAATGATTTACATTAAGTATACAACCATTACATCATTCTGAAATTGTATTACCATAGAAGGATTTAGGCAACGACTAGTAACTAATCATCAATATGCAACTTGAAATTTCTGGGGAGGTAAGTTTGGATATAATTCAAAAATCAATTTAATGATCTTTGAACTGCATATCTACTAACTATTTCTCCACCCCTATCAGTTCGCAAGATCTTTAACCACTTACCTTAATGGTTTTAACCATTGCTAGAAATTAATGAAATTTTTCAAACATTTCAAATTTCTTTGCATAAGGTATAATCTAGAGTGATCGTTTTAAGAATACAACGAAAAACTCATATCCACAGCTGAATGTACATCCATCTGCGAATGAGATGAATTACTTTCAGTGGATATAGGCATATTAACTCCTTGCAGAGATTGATCTTGTCAAATCCACTATGAACAAGATACAAATGCCATAGATAAAAAACAATGTGGTAGTGTCTTTTGATGACTTAGGTTTAGTTATATCAAAGAATTCTTAGAATAGTGCAAGTGGATCCTGGTCACAGAATACCTAACTCATATTCCATACAGTTTGAATCCATTGATAGAAGATGGATATTAAACACTTGGAAAGTGTAACTGTATTGCTTCCTGGAAATAGAAATATAAGAAAATTTCTATTTGGATTCTAAAATTAAAGTCAAAGACTTAAATTCAACCAAATATAATGAGTAATTCTATCTTGGACCACCACTACTAATTTAACTCTAAGTCTGATTTGCCCTTACAAGAGGGAGATTTCTAAGATTGAGGATTTATATCAATTGGGAATAGAATCTCGGGACTATAATCATACGTGTCATTTAATTTCTTAAGAGAAAATATAATGACATGAAATGATTTATAGACCATTCATCCAATGATATCTTATTGAGCTAATTCGAAATGAATAAGCTAAGAGGAATTAGGATAATTTCGTTTATAAATAAGAATCCAACGATGCTTCGATTAGCGAAAGACAAAGTAATCTTATTTATGTAATCTTCTTGTTTCATATTGTAAAAATACTAGTCTAAGGTGTCAACAATTGATAAACAGCTAGATGTTGCATATACAATATTTATCTTTCGAGATCTTACACTATTATGTATGTCTAATGGTGAAAATCCATTAGGGATTTATCTCATTAGAAAAACAAACATGTTAGACCAACAATGAAGATTCGAAATTAAACTACAATTTAATAACAGAAAATAACATGGTTCAATATAAATTCATACACAATTCAGAAATTATTAAACATATAGCAAGTAGGAATGACAAGTGAAAATACTAAAACATACAATCCTAAATAATTTCCAAGGTTTCCAACAAACTGATACAGTGTCCCGGTAGGCGAGAGTCAAAGTATCATTTATTGAATAGAGTTGTCAGCTCATCTAAAATAGAAACCATTCTAGCAACCTTTTATTCGATCAAAATAAGAATCCAACGTTATCCCGGTAGGCGAGAGTCAAGGTTATTCTCATTTTATGAGCTTCCACCGTTGTTTCATGTTTTATAAGTTTATCTCTAAGTAGTCACCGTAGGGGAGAGTCTAATAGAGACGAAAACTTACAAAACACTTATCAAAGGAGATCTTACGGTGTTAAATGCGTTCAACGAATAACCATCCATAGGGGGACGAAGTCTAGCGTCTCGAGGTTATATTGAAAACATTTAACTATTGTAAGACCAACAATGGAGATCGAATATCTTAATAATAATAAAGCTCATTATTTAAAGTGAGTTGTATTTTCTTTAATTCTTTTTATTTAATCTATTTATTTTAAATATATATTTATTTAATTAAAATTTCCAATTTAGAATAAAAAATTCTAAATGTAAATTTTAATTTAATATTTATAAATTTTACTTAGATGGTTATGAAAATAATATGAATTATTTCCATCTTAGTAATAATTTCCAATAAATATTTAGAAAAATATTCAATTTAAGTTGTTACAAAATTAATTTACAACTCAAATTTAATTTTCTATAAATATACATTACATTTCGAAAAATTAAAGTATTTAAGAATGCAATTTTCGAAATTGCATATAAAATAAAAAGTAAATCCTGGAAAAATTATTCTAATTTAATGTTGGCCCAAAATTAATTAATAAAATTAATTTACAACAAAAAATATAATTTTCCTATTTAATTAAATATGTATAAGAAAAATTTCAAATATTTAAGTATGATGATGAAAATCAACTTAAATATTAATTTTCTATTTAATTAAATACACTAGAAAAATACTTCAAGCAAAAATATCACCTATCTAGATTTTCCTTTGACTAATTAATTAAATTTCTAATAAAATATATTTTACTTCATTTATTTTAATTTAATCAATAAATGAAAAAATTATTTATTTAAGTTGGTCCAAAATTAAAATAGATAATTTACAACTTTAATATATTTTTCAAATAAAATTCGAAATTCCAGCATTTAAGAAATGTAATTTCGAAATTTGATTAATAAAATAAAGAAAAAATATATTTTGAAAATTATTTAAATTTAGTTGAAAAAATAAATTTCAACTAAAAATAATTTTCTATTTAATTAAGTGTCATGAAAAAGAAATATTTAAGTATGATGATGAAAATCAACTTAGATATTTAATTTTCAAATTAATTAAATGTATTAAATTTAAGAAATAAATAATTAAGTGTAGAGAAGGCTTAATTATTAATCTCTAGTTTAATACTAGGAAAAATATACTTAAAATAAATTGTACGAAAATTAATTATATAAATAATTTCACAATGTATAATATTTTCCTATTTAACATTAGAAATAATAAGTAGTCTAGAAATAACTATCTAGAAAATATTTTATTGGACTAAGTATCTTTTCCACAAAATTTGAAAAAATATCTAATTTAAGTTGTATTAGAAAAAATCTAGAACTTAAATATTTTCAAATTTAAATTTAATTAAATATCAAAAAGTAAGTTGTAACCACTTAACTTGAAAATATTCCATTTTATGTTAATATTCGAAAAGATATTAACTTAAAAAATATCTAAAGAATCTTAATAACCAATGCCTAAAATTCCTCAACTTAATTTTGAAATTTTAAATCCAAAAGATATTCAGATTTAAGTTGATTAGTTAGAGATAACTAAATATCAACTTAAATAGGAATATTTAATGAAAAATTTAAATTAAGCTTCAGAAAGAATCTAGATGGTTATAATTCTATATTTAATTAAATACAATAAAATATATATAGTTTAGCTTAGAATAAAAAATTCTTTAAACTATAATTTTCTTAAATTAATTTAAAAAAAAAATGAAACTAATTATGTTGCTAATCAATTTTATTAGGTTAAACTAGTTTAATTAACCCAGTACAGTTATTCAAATCAGGCAAATGGGCCTTCACAATTGGGGTAGTTCATGTGAGGGTGTGCTGGGTTGAGTATGTCGTACCCAATTCTATGGCTCCCAACTCTCACACAAGGCCCAAAAGAGAGGAATTTAACCTTAAAATGAACAACTGTTATTAATTGAATAGGCCCAAAAACTAAATGGGCCTAAATAAAATCTATCAAGAACTATGATAATATATTTAGCAACAACAACCTATATGCATCTATAATGAAATTAAACACATAGGCTCACATAGGCACATTTTGGATGGGTCCTATCATGTTGCTAGGTCATACACAGATGAAAGAAGATTGTAAATATACCTGTTACAAATTATTTACTTGACCAAGGGAGCCATCAGATCATTAGATCTGGCAAAAAGTAACCATGGCTCTAAGGCCAATTGTTGGAAATTATTTTACCAGGATCTTAGATATACACACAAGTATGTTTATTAACACCCTAAATATGAACTTTCGAAAACGATGAAATAAACACGTATAAAGTTTAGGAAACCTTACATTGGGTGCAGCAGAATAATATGACTCCTTCCGTTCAGATATCTAGCCCTTGATTCCTTTCTGTACCAGAGCATTATCAATATCTGAACCTGGATCTCTTTCTCTGAATCTTTGATGCTGAAACTCCTTCTTGCTGAAAGTCTTTCTTCACGATCTTCCTCACTATGGTTGAGGTATCACTTGCTGTGTGTGGGCACTACTCATACACTAAGAATTTTGAAATTCAAGAGGGATGAAAGAGAGAGGGAGTGGCCGGCCAGATAGGGAGATAGAAGGCTGAGGTTTTTCTGAATCAGAAGTGTCAGAAGAAAAGTGTAATTTTCCTCAAGCTTTCACTATCTATTTATAGCATTCCACTAGGGTTAGGTTTGAATTATTTGGCATTTAAATAATGAAAATATCAGTTTAAATTGCCTACAAAAGTGGCCGGCCATGCTTAGTGGATTTGGGCCTCACTTTTTGCAATTTTACAGTTTTACCTTTTCTGCATCTGATTTTCTCAAAAACGCCAATTTTCTAATTCAACCATTTAAATGCCAATTCTAACTATTTAATAACTATAAATAATTATTAAATAATATTGTCAGTTATCATATTTATTAATTGAACCATACAAAGTATCATAATTAACAAATATGCCCCTAAAACTCTTTCTTTACAATTTCGCCCTTACTTAGTGAAAAAAATCACAAATAGACATAGTCTAATTTGAGAATTATAATTGATTAATCAAAACCAATTATATAAGTCTTACAAGCAATATTATCTCAACTAGTGCGGGGACCATGGGTCTATATAACCGAGCTTCCAATAAGTAGATAAAGAATTTAGCACTAAAATTCACTAACTTATTAATTCTTCGTTGAATCCACGCATAGAACTTAGAATTGCACTCTCAGTAGATAGAATGCTCTATATGTTCCACCATATAGATGCATCATTAGTTATCCATTGTTATAATCCTAATGTGATCAATGATCCTCTATAGGAATGATCTACACTGTAAAGGGATTAGATTACCGTTACACCCTACAATGTATTTAATCCTTAAAACACTTAACCCCGTATAAATGATATTTCAGCTTATGAGAAATGAGTACTCCACCATTTATGTTCGTTTGGTCAAGCTCCAAGGAGATCATCCTTTGCTTACTATTCGCCAGATAGAAGCTATAGATTCCATGTTTATGCTAGCGCTCCCACTCAATTGCACTACCGTGTTCCCAAAATGTACGTATCACCCTGACCTAAAAGTAGGCTTAACTAACAAATCAAAGAACACGAATAGCCTTTCAAGATTGAGCCTAATCATAAAAGGATTAAGATCATTTGATCTAGGATCAACTAGGCGATATTGACTTGAATAGATATTACGGTAAGTTTAATAAATCTAAGTCAAAGTTCAATATCGGTCCCTTCCGATGCATACTCCATGCATCCAACCTGAGCTTTACTTTAACCAATGCTCTGGAAAGAACATAACACTTCTCCAAATGCAAGTAAACTCTGTTGTATATTATCATATCAGTAAAACCTTATGTTTGATAAATCTAGGAAACTTTATTCACATAGTCATGTTTACTTTCCAATGTCTTGACGGCACAATAAACAGGATCAAGTATGTGAAAAGGGTTTCAGATGAATTTATACATTATGTACATATAATCATGAAATAAATCATGTGAACCATGCAACATTAAATGTTATTTCTGATCTATATTAATAAGTAAATCTGATTATATTGAAATGAGTTTTATTTAGGGCATAAAACCCAACAGAATAGCCTCTCGAGTTTGAGCCTAATCATAACAGGATTAAGATCATTTGATCTAGGATCAACTAGGCGATATTGACTTGAATAGATATTACGGTGAGTTTAATAAATCTAAGTCAAAGTTCAATATCGGTCCCTTCCGATGCATACTCCATGCACCCAACCTTAGCTTTACTTTAACCAATGCTCTGGAAAGAACATAGCATTTCTCCAAATGCAAGTAAACTCTGTTGTAGATTATAATATCAATAAAACCCTGTGTCTGATAAATCTAGGAAACTTTATTCACATAGTCATGTTTACTTTCCAAAGTGTTGACAACACAATAAACATGATCAAGTATGTGAAAAGGGTTTCAGATTAATTTATAAATCAAATAGACAAGCAATTGATAAGGTGAACCAAAACATACACAAATGAATGAAAAATACTTCTGTTTCTTTATTGATGTTGAATAAAATGGATTACATTCAAATGGAGTTTTATTTAGGGCATAAAACCCAACAAACTCCCACTTGCACTAATATAAAACTAATCAGTACATATCAATTAATCCTAAATTCTGACGGTGCTTTTCAAATGCAGTCACGACCAAGACTTTGGTGAATGGATCAGCTAAGTTGTCTTCTGTGTCCACATTCTCAACCAATACATCCCCTCTTGCCACATATTCTCTGATGATGTGATACTTCCTTTCTATGTGTTTGCTTCTCTTGTGGCTTCGAGGTTCCTTACTGTTGGCTATTGCTCCATTATTATCAGAAAGCAGGACCAAAGGCTTTTCCATTCCAGGCACGACACCAATACTGGTGAAGCATTTTCTTAGCTAGACAAGCTCTTTAGCAGCTTCTGCTGCAGCTATGTAGTCAGCTTCCATCGTCGAGTCCGATATCGCGGTTTGTTTTGCACCTCTCCAAACCACTGCTCCACCCCCAAGAGTAAACACCATCCCAGATGTAGATTTCCTGTCTTCAAGACATGCATGGAAATCTGAATCAGTATAGCCTATGGGATTTAAAGCACTACCCTTGTAGACTAACACAAGATTCCTTGTACTCTTTAAGTATTTCAGAATATACTTAACTGCATTCCAATGTTCCTGTCCTGGATTAGACTGATACCTGCTCACGATTTCCACTGCATAACAGATGTTAGGTCTAGTGCATAACATTGCATACATTAGACTTCCAACTCCAGAAGCATAGGGAACTTTCGCCATGTCCTCTATCTCTTGAGGATCAGTAGGAGACTGTTCCTTAGATAGACGAATACCATATCTAGAAGGCATGTTTGCCCCATTGGTGTTGTTCATGGAGAATCTCTCTAAAACTTTGTCAATGTAGGTTGTTTGAGAGAGAGCAAGAGATCTGTTCTTCCGGTTGCTGATAATCTGAATACCAAGAACATAGGCTGCTTCACCCAAATCTTTCATATCGAATTGAGTGTTAAGCCATTCCTTGATGTGAGTCATTTTCTTGATATTGTTTCCAATAATCAAAATGTCATCAACATAAAGGACCAGGAATACTACTACTTGGTCTTCCTTGAGTTGGTAAACACAAGGTTCATCTTCATTCTGAAGAAAGCCGTAGGTCTTGATGATTTCATCAAACCTTTTATTCCATGAGCGAGAAGCTTGCTTAAGTCCATAGATAGACCTGTTTAGTTTGCAAACTTTCTTTTCCTTCCCTGGAAGAACATAGCCTTCTGGTTGCTCCATATAGATGGTTTCTTCAAGTACCCCATTAAGGAAGGCAGTCTTGACATCCATTTGCCAGATTTCATAATCGAAAGCAGCAGCTATGGAGAGAAGAATTCGGATGGATTTGAGCATGGCAACAGGACAAAAAGTTTCCTCATAGTCCACGCCTTCTCTTTGGGTATAACCCTTGGCTACAAGTCTAGCTTTAAAAGTTTCGACTTCGCCTCTAGCTCCTCTTTTCTTCTTGTAAACCCACTTGCATCCTATCGGATGATAGTCATTAGGTGCGTCTACATATTCCCAGACTTTGTTCTTTTTCATGGAATCCATTTCTGAATCCATGCCGGCTGACCATCGTTTCTGTTGCGGACTAGCCATTGCCTGTTTATAGGTTAATGGATCGTCTTCAATATCTTCACAAACGACCATATTGATTTCACCATCCAAGCCATAACGAGCTGGTTTTGTTGAAACCCTCCCACTATGACGAGGAGCGGTGATCTTCTGAACAGAAACTTTGGTAGTAGTTTTCTCAGTTGGTTCGACTGAGGGAGTGGGATTTTCCTCTTCTTGAGTGGAAGAGGACGGAACATTGGAGGGAGTTATATCTGAAAGCATTTCCTCTAAAACAACTTTACTTTTCGGTTTGTTGTCTTTAATATAGTTCTCTTCAAGAAAAGTAGCATTTGTAGAAACAAACACATTGTTATCCTTATGACTATAAAATAGTCCACCCCTAGTCTCTTTAGAATTTCCGACAAACAAGCACACTTCAGTTTGTGATTCAAGTTTGCCTTCTTTCTTTCTCAAGACATGTGCCGGGCACCCCCAAATTTTGTAGTGGCGTAAACTAGGTGTACGACCATTCCAAAGTTCGACGGGTGTCTTAGGGACAGCTTTAGATGGAACAACATTTAAAATGTCATTAGCCATCTGTATAGCATATCCCCAGAAGGACGTAGACAGAGTTGAATAACTCAGCATAGACCTAACCATTTCTAAAAGAGTGCGATTTCTTCTTTCTGCAACTCCATTTTGTTGTGGAGTTCCTGGGGCAGTGTATTGGGATTCAATTCTAAATTCAATTAAATAATCTTTGAACTGCATATCCATATATTCTCCACCCCTATCAGTTCGCAAGTTCTTTAATGTTTTACCTAATTGGTTTTGAGCCAAAGCATGAAACTCTTGAAACTTTTCAAACGTTTCAGATTTGTTTTGCATTAGGTAAAGAAAACTATATCTAGAGTAATCGTCAATGAAAGTGACAAAATACTCATAACCACCTCGTGCTTTTACTTTAAAATTCCGCAGACATCGAAATGCACTAACCCTAGGGGTTGTTTGGCACGCTCTCCCTTTGCAGAGAAAGAACGTTTAGTCTTTTTTCCTTCCAGGAAGGACTCGCATACTGGCAATTCACCTAAGACGACATTTTTCAATGGACCACCTTTGGTTAGCCTATTGAGTCTATCAAAGCCTATATGACCTAAACGTAAAAGCCATAGATAAGTTTGATCATCATTATCAATCTCTTTTCTTTTGAGGTATCTAGGTTTAGCTACATTGAAAAGGTTATTTTTTTAGTGAGATTTGTGTATTTGGTCTTAAAACATAAAGCCCTTGTTCCACGGTAGCAACACATATTTGAAATCCATTACGAGAAATTGAACAATTAGAACTCAAAAAATTCAATATATAAGATTGTGTTTGCAAACATGAGACACTAATCAAGTTTCTACTAAAGTTTGGAATAAATAAAAAATTTTCGAAAATTAAAACTCTTTGTTGAAACTTGATGCAGGCTTTTCCTCTAGCTTTGACCGATACTAACTCGCCATTACCAACTTTAAGCTTTAACTTTTCTGGAAGCAGATTTTTCCAAGTTTCAAGCAGCTGTAGTGAAGAACATACATGGTTAGTAGACCCAGAATCAACAATCCAAGCGGATTTGTCGTTCTCTAAAACACATGATTCAAAGACAAAAGCATTACCTTCGTTTGAATTGTTTAGATGCCGGGGACATCGTTCTTCTTGATGTCCCTTTTCATTACAATTCGAACATAGAAGATTATGTCTGATAATTGTACTTGAGGAAGCAGCTTTGCTAAAGCCTTCATGCTTAATCCTTTTCCTCTGATTAAGATTTGCGAACCCAGGAGGACCCATTGCAATCAGATTCCGTTCATGGGCTCGTAATTCTGCTTTGAGCTTGTCCATGTCGGAGGAGTTGAAATTGTTGATCATGTAAGAAACAACAAATTCATTATACTCCGGAGGAAGACTATTAAGAATGAATTGG
The DNA here is from genome assembly GCF_029168945.1 of Cannabis sativa. NCBI lineage: Eukaryota > Viridiplantae > Streptophyta > Magnoliopsida > Rosales > Cannabaceae > Cannabis > Cannabis sativa. Next base: position 23,861,352 of record NC_083607.1, read on the forward strand.
ACCCATTGTTCTTTTGATAAATCAATCCCTAGTAGATTTGCCTTTTGGAACTTAGAATTCATCATCAATAGGTGCGAGTTACCAGGATGCATTTTCACACTATAGAGTTCTTTTGCTAAGATATTAACTAGGAGAGGATCGGGATGAGGGTTATTCATATTGGCACTACAACACATCAATAAAACAGAAGTAAGGTTTTGTTTCATAAATTCATACACATGTTCAGAAAATAACAAATAATCACATATGTTATAAAAATACTAAATCTAACATAGTTTATTTTCCAAGGTTTTCAACAAACTGATACAGTGTCCCGTTTAGGCGAGAGTCAAAGCATCATCCATTGAATAGAGTTGTCAACTCATCTAAAATGATAATCATTCTAGCAACCTTTTATTCAATCAAGATTGGAATTCAGCGTTGTCCCGTTTAGGCGAGAGTCAAGGCAATTCTATCTTATGAGCTTCCACCATTGTTTCATATTTTGTAAGTCAAATATGGTCGCCACCATTAGGGTGATCCATACCATATAAAACACTTACAAAGCTACTTATCTTTCGAGATTAAACGGTGCGAACTTGCTAATGAACGTTCTCCATTAGGGAGGATTACTCACTAAAACAAACGCTATGTAAAACCAACAATGGAGATCGAATGTCTCCTGATTAAAGCTCATTATTTTAAAATATGTATTTTATTTAATCATTTATTCCGTATTATAATAATGAAAAATTACAAGTTAAAGTTGATTTAAATGAAAAATCAACTTTAATTAAATTTCAATTATTATTAAAATTCGAAAAATAAATTCGAATAGAATGGAACAAATTTGAAAATATCTTGTTTAAGTTGTTTTAGAAGAATCTAAAAAATCAACTTAAATATCTTTCAAATTAGATTTAATTAAATTAAAATTAAGTTGTAACCACTTAATTTGAAAATATTCCATTTTAAGTTAATATTTGAAAAAATATCAACTTAAAAAATATATAAAGAATCTTAATAACCAATTCCTAAAATTCCTCAACTTAATTTTGAAATTTTAAATCCAAAAGATATTCAGATTTAAGCTGATTAGTTATAGATAACTAAATATCAACTTAAATAGGAATATTTAATGAAAAATTTAAAATTAAGCTTCAGAAAGAATCTAGATGGTTATAATTCTATATTTAATTAAATACAAGAAAATACATATAGTTAAGCTTAGAATAAAATTCTTTAAAGTATGGTTTTCTTAAATTAATTTCAAAATAAATGAAATTAATTATGTTTGTGAATTATCGTGAAAAATAATAGAATATCTGTTTCTAGAATTATTTTTATTGGATAGTATGGAAAAAATTAAGCAATTTAATTTTTTACAGAACTCAATTTCGATTTAATTTGAATTGGTTATGATTTTTTGAAGTTTCGAAAAATATCAGGAATCGTGCATCATCACATGCGTGCGCGGACGAAGGGCAACCTTCGGATAGCACGCGTTCAGACACGGTTTCTTGTCTGAAACCGAGCCTCGCACGTGCGGAGAGGCTGCATGCAGCCTCCTGCGCTGAGGATCCTCGGTCGTGCACCCTGTCTTGCGCGCGCGGACAGTATGCAATGCATACTGTCCGTACAGCTCGCAATTTTTTTGTTTTTCTTCGATTTTTCACGCTATTTCATGGATTTAACTTCTGATTTTTTGTGTAATTTTGTATTTAGACATTTACTATTCCTAATTCAATTCTAAATATCATAATTAAATTAATAATTTTTTTTAAATCAATTCATGATATTAGTGTAATTTGAATTTGAAAATAGTAAATATCTATTTTTTTTGCTTAATTATCTATCTTATTTTTAAATTTGATTATATCTTATCTTATTTTTAAATTTAAGGTCAGATTTGAAATTTTAAATTAAATATTTTTTAAATAATTTGACCTTATTGAAATTTAAAATAAGATAAGTATAATCATGTAATTTTAAATAGAAGTAAGATATTTTGCTAACTTTTAAATTTTATTATTTTATTTATTTAAATTAAATCATAAAATTTGAAAAAGATATTTATTTATCCTTTTTTATTTTTATTGAATATTTAATTTATAAAATAACATTAAATTTTTAAAAGTAATTAGCAAATTTTGAAATGATATTTAGGTTAGTTGAAACCTAATTTTTTAAAATTGTAGGTTTAATTTTAAATATTATTTTATTAATTTTGAAAATATATATTTTATTATATTATTATTTTTTTCAAAAATAATTTTTTTTATTTAATTATTTTTTCGAAATTTAATTGTTTAAAATTAAATAAATCCTACATCCAACTATCCAGCTAACCTTGTTGCAGGAGTATGTGTTTTAGCTTGTTTGTAAGTTTTTAAAACCTATTATTGCTTGATTGCAAATAGCCATGGTTAACTTGTTGACAGATCCAATAATCTGATTTTAACTCATGGCTCCATTGGTCAAGTAAATAATTTGTAACATGTAAATTTTACAATCTTCTTTCATCTGTGTATGACCTAGCAACATGATAGGATCCATCCAAATTGTGTGCCTGTGTGAGCCTATATGTTTAATTTTGATATAGATGCATATAGGTTGTTGTTGCCAAATAAAGTATCATAGTTTTTGATAGATTTTATTTAGGCCCATTTAGTTTTAGGCCTATTCAATTAATAAGAGTTGTTCATTTTAAGGTTAAATTCCTCTCTTTTGGGCCTTGTGTGAGAGTTGAGAGCCATAGAAGTGGGTACGACATACTGAACCCAGCACCCCCTCACATGAACTACCCCAATTGTGAAGGCCCATTTGCCTGATTTGAATAACTGTACTAGGTTAATTAAATTAGTTTAACCTAATAAAATTGATTAGCAACATAATTATCTAGGACGAGATTTTTCGTTCAGGTCAGCCAGCACACTTGAATCTGGAAAGAAGGTAAGAACTGAATATAATGTGTGATATGAATATCTGAGTGTATGTATATGTTATGTGTATATGCATGCTTAAAATGTTAGTTGCCCTACCAACACTTATACGGTTAAGGTATAGAGTGTATTGGTATAGTGAATGTTGTTTGAGAGTACCGTGATACCAGCATAAGTATGGTGAGGTACTGAGTATGTGTGGTACATCAGTCAGGGGTACTCAGGGTATGAAACAAACCCTACCAACACTCGTACAGGGAGGTACGTAGTATATGTGGTATAGTGGCTATACCCTGGTATGGAACGTTCTTACTCATCTGTTGAGCCTTGTAAATAGGTGTATGGGAGCTTAAATAAAATTCGGAAATTATATGATATGTTATATGCTTTTCTTACTGAGTCTATCGACTCAGAGTTCTGCTTCCATGTGTTGGTAAAGGAAAGGCAAAAGCTGAACATGAATGAACCTGAACTAGGATGAGATTGTACATGTCAAAGTAGTGCGACCTGGAGTGTTCGGTCTCGGGACATCTGGGATTTTATTTTGTAGTCGTTGTGCGACTTGATTAATATGTATTTTGGAATATTATGTTTTAGAAGTTTGAAAACGGGATCCCGACACTTGTAAATATTTTGATATAATATTAAGTTTAATATTTAATATAAAAGTTTCAATTTGACAATTTTTTTGAGAAAATTCTTTTATTAGCAAAGATTACACAGTAATTGAAAATGCACTGTAGCGTGCCTTAGCATTAGGGCGTTACAATTTTGGTATCAGAGCCGCCAGGTTTGTCTGCCGAAGCTTGCCAAGAGATGTACAATCTTCATCAGGGAAAGCTCAGTTCACAGTTCAGTAAGCCTGTACTTGTTTAGTATTTTCAATGACTATTAAAGCATGCTAGGAAGCATATTAGATTTTAATTATTTATTTATTTTAAGTGTCTTGCCTTTAAGTCCTAAAGAGCGGTATTAAGTTTAATGATCGCTATCTAACCTGCCTGGCTTATGGGTTCGCAGGCTAAGTCCTATAAAATGGATGCCCCGCGGAATACAAGAAGTCAGGGTAACATGGTTGAGACCAGAGGCGGTCGGGGAATCCAAATTCCCCAGAATCCCCATGGTCGCGGTCGTGGCCGTGGCAGAGCTCAAGGTGGTCACCCTGTAAATCCACCACAAGCTCCTCCAAATTGGGAGCAGAGATTGGCGGAAATTCAAGAACGAATCCGCCAGCACGAAGAAGAAATTCAGAGGTTGAGGCAGTAGGGTCCTCCTGCTGTGCCTCCTCAGTATGTTGCTCAGGCCATTGTAGTTCCAGCGGTGCGAGTAGAACAACCTGTTGTTGGCAACCGTATGGAGCCGTTGTACGAAAGGTTCCGTAAGCAAGCACCTCCAGTGTTTTTGGGAGGTCCCGATGTGATGAACGCAGAGCAGTGGCTCAATGTAATTGAGCGCACTCTTAATTTTACGGGAGTGGTTGGTAATGATCGGGTGACATGCGCCACTTTCTAGTTCCAGGAGGACGCCCTCGTGTGGTGGGAGTTGATAACCCTCACTCGGGACGTCACAGTTATGACTTGGGAAGAATTTCGAGAGTTGTTTAACTCCAAATATTACAATGAAGCCGTCCGCAGAGCTAAGCGGAAAGAGTTCACTGAGTTGGTGCAAACCGAGGGGATGTCGGTTACTGAGTGTACTACCAAGGTTGACCGTCTGGCCAAGCTCGCCATGGGAATCGTGCCAACTGACTTTAGCAAGAAAGAAAAGTACTTGGCCGGCTTGAATGTGAAAATTAGGCATGATCTAGTGATCACTACTAGCGAAGCAACATCTTATGCGGAGATGGTTGAGAAAGCCCTGAGGGCTGAGGGCGCGGTAAAGTTTCTTCAAGAGCCCCGAGTGACTCCGAATGTTGGTGGGACCCCCACCTTTCCTACTCCTGTTTATGGTAGGGATGGTGGTGATTCCACCACAGATTAGAAAAGGAAAGTTACTCCTGCATCTGGTGGCTCAGGGCAAAGTAAGCGGTTCCGTGGGAACCAAGGTATGGGTGGATGCCAGGGTTATTCTTACCCTGAGTCCCCACGCTGCAAGAAACATCACCCGGGAGAATGCAACCGGAAGACATGCTTTTTGTGTGGCATGGTGGGGCATTTCAAGAAAGATTGCCCTCAGGCAAAGAAAGAGGAGCCGGAAGCTGAGGTAAAGTCGGTTCTTGCTCGAGTGTTCACTATTACCCAAGCCGATGCTGCAGCCAGTCCTTCTGTTGTGACAGGTCAGCTTCTCGTCAACAACTCTTTATATACTATATTATTTGATTCGAGAGCTACACGTTCATATGTGGGTACGAGAGTAATTGATCTTTTGGGTAGGCCTTGTGATGTGTTAGAAAGTGGGTTTGGAACCCTAATGCCTAGCGGGGAGTTGGTAATCTCTAATAGGCGCATTAGGTCTATCCCGGTTAGGATCGAGGACAGGGAGTTGAGTGCTGACCCTATCGAACTGGAATTAACTGAGTTTGACATCATACTTGGGATGGATTTTCTGTCCAAGTATTCAGCCAGTATAGATTGTAAGCGGAAAATGGTGACTTTTCAGCCAGAAGGTGAAGATCCATTTGTCTATGTTGGATCAGTTCAGGGGTCTCAGATCCCGGTTATTTCTATATTAAGGGCTAGAGATCTACTACATAGTGGATGTGTAGGATTTTTAGCAGTGGTGATAGACTCCAGCAGACCCGAAACATTTGGGCCTGAGGTAGTCAGAGTGGTAAAAGACTTTCTTGACGTGTTTCCAGAGGAATTGCCGGGACTGCCGCCGCAATGAGAAATTGATTTCGTAATTGATCTGGCACCTGGAGCCGAATCTGTTTCTAAAGCTCCATATAGAATGGCTCCAGTAGAACTCAAGGAGCTTAAGTTACATCTTCAGGGGATGCTTGATATTGGGTTTATTCTACCCAATATATCGCCCTGAGGAGCTCTAGTTCTGTTTGTGAAAAAGAAAGATGGTTCCCTCAGAATGTGTATTGATTATCGGGAACTAAACAAGTTGATAATTAAGAATAAGTACCGTTACCCAGAATCGATGATTTATTCGATCAACTTCAGGGAAAGACAGTGTTTTCGAAGATCGATTTACGATCTGGTTATCATCAACTCAGAATACGGGAAGAAGACATACCAAAGACTGCTTTTCGAACAAGATATGGGAACAATGAGTTTCTGGTAATGTCATTCGGATTGACTAATGCTCCTTCGGCCTTTATGGATCTTATGAATAGGGTATTCAAGGATTTCCTCGATAGCTGCATCATAGTGTTTATCGATGACATCCTTGTATAATCTCAGTCAGAAGAGGAACACGACCATCATCTTCGAATGGTATTGCAGCGACTTAGGGATCACAAGTTGTATGCATAGTTCAAAAAGTGGGAATTCTGGTTGTCTGAGGTATCTTTTCTGGGACATATTGTTCGAAAGAATGGAATTATAGTTGATCCAAGTAAGATTGAGTCAGTGAAGAATTGGCTGAGGCCAAAATCTGTGACGAAGGTTCGGAGTTTTCTCGGTTTAGTAGGGTATTATCGACATTTTTGTTGGAATTTATTTTACCAGGATATTAGATCTGCTCACAAGTATGTTGTTTAAACACCCTAAATATGAACTTTCTCAAACGATAAATTAAACACGTATAAAGTTAAGAAAATCTTACATTGATGCAGCGAAATTAATGTCTCCTTCCGCTCAGATCTCTAACCCTTGTATCCTTTCTGTAGCAGAGTATAATCAAGATCTGAGCCCGAATGTCCTTCTTCTTCAAGTTTGATCCTTCACAGTCTTCCAATCTATGATTGACTTACTGCTTGGTATGTGTGGGCACTTACTCTTTCACTAGGGTCGAAATTGATGAAGGGAAAAGAAGAGAGAGGGTTTCGGCCAGGTATAGAAAGTGAGGAAGGCTCAGTTTTTCTGAAGAGAGAAACTTCTGTCAGAAAGTTAATGAAAGCATGTGTTGTGACTGAGCCATCACTTTCTATTTATAGGCAACTACTAGGTTTAGGTTAAGAATTATTTGGCATTAAAATAATGAAAATATTAATTTGAAAAAACTCATTAAGTGGTCGGCTATGGTGTTGTAGTGGGCCCCACTTGATTTTGCAGTTTTATCAAATTTTATCTCTATTTTCTCAAAAACGCAAATTTTCTAATTCTAACCTTTTAAATGCCAAAACTAATTATTTAATAACTAAAATACATTATTAAATAATATTGTCATTTAATTTAATTATTAATTAGACATATAAAGTCCATTAATAAATAAATAAACCTAGAAACTCTTTTCTTTACAATTTCACCCCTGCTTAGTGAAAATTCATAAAATTAGACATAGTCTAACCTTAGAATTATAATTGATCAATCACGAATCAATTAATGAGTCTTACAAGCAGAATGTTCTCAACTAGAATGGGGACCATTGATCTATATGTTGAGCTTCCAATAAGTGAACCAAATTTACCAAGTAAATTCCTACTTATTAATTCTTCGTTGAATCCACTCTTAGAACTTAGAATTGCACTCTCAGACTTATATAGAGCATATTGTATGTTCCACGATATCAATATGCTATCTCATTTAACCATTGTTATAATCTTATTGTGATTTAAAGATCCTCTATATAGATGATCTACATCGAGATGGGATTTCTTTACCGTTCTCACCCCTCAATGTATTTTGCCCCTTAAAACACTTAGCTACCTGTAAATGGTGTTTAGTTATCTAATGATTAGTCAGTTAAACAAGAGCTCATCCATTTACTTCTATTTGCTAAGCTCGAAGGGAATCATAACTTGACTTCTATACACCAGTAGAAGCTATAGATTCCATATTTATGTTCAGCACTCCCACTCAATCATACTATCATGTTCCCAAAATATACGTATCACCCTGACCTAAAAGTAGGCTTAACTAATAAATCAAAGAACATGAATAGCACTCCTGAGTTGAGCCCAAGCATATCAGGATTTAGATTCTTTTAATCTTAAGATCAACTACTGATATTGACTTGGAAAGATATGTATAACGGTAAGTTTGTAATATCTTAACTTAGTTGCAATATCGGTCCAGTCCAATGTATACTCCATACATTCAAAACTAGTACACTTTACTAATGTCCTGGAAAGAACATAACACTTACTCCAAGTGTAAGTACACATCATCGCTGATTATCACATTAGTGTAAATCCAATAACACTGATGAAACAGGGACCAATACTTTTGATTCATATGATCACAATCACATTCCACTGTGTTGACGATACTGTAATTGTGAATAAACATATGATCTGGATTTAACTGATTCTGTGTAAATGTAATAAACATATTTAAACCATTAGCATGTAGAATTCAAGCAAACATCAATCACTTCAAATTTCTTATACTGATAACTAATCAGATTGTAAAGAGTTTTATTTAGGGCATAAAACCCAACAAACTCTCACTTGCACTAATATAAAACAAACTGTGCAAATAGGTCAATCTGATGTCTTGATCTTCAGATCAAGTGTAGTATATTTGAATCCACCCAAACTTCTTGAAACTAGTTCATAAATACTCTTATGAAACATCCTTTACTATATGCTTTACTCATCAAGGGATACCGAACTCTTTACTGTTATAAAAGTACATCTGAATTAACAAAAGACATATCTCTCATATTTTAAAATATGTAATTGAGATAATACAGTGTAGACTTTTCTTCAGCAGTATAACTTTCTTGGATTTCGAATACACAAAGTTATAGTTCTTCTCTGGTAGAGCTTGAATTATTATACAATAATTCCTCCACCCCAAAGTAAGCACCATCTCAAGAATTTCGAAATTAGATGGTGAGATACAAGGACAACTGATACACAGTTCCTTAATATCTAACATATAGATCACTTTCATAAATCTTTCTTGAATATCTTCTAATGTTCCCTATTTGATTACATCTCAGATAGCTCCCACTCAATAGCAGATGTCTGGTTAAATAATACTTTTAACCTCTGATTGTTTAGAGAGTTACCTAGTTGTGACTTTTGTATTAGTCTGAAACTTTAAGTCAAGACTAAGTCATCAACATAGCAGACTAGTATTTGAAGTGAAAAATACATGCCAGAGATAAAGCAATCAAAATTAAGATACCATAAAATTTTATGAGGATTAAGAATTCTAGGTTCAAGTCATTCGAATGGACTGAACTAGAGTTCTTTATCTTATTCTCATAATTCTGATAAGCTATTCGTATCCATGTGAATGGTTAGATTTGCTTTTCAGTAGTGTTCTTAAGTACCTATCACAAGTATCAACCTAATGAAGATGGGTATAGAATTTTAAAATTCTCCCACTCAATTAAGGTAGTGTGAAACTTTAACAAAGAACTTTCAAAGGTATCAAATTTTTACTTACAACAGTAAAATCGAAACGGAACATACAATCAAGATCAAGAATTTATATTGCTAATAGCTGACTCATTATATTACTTCCATGTTTAAAGAAGATATGTGTTACATAGGGAGTTATAGAATAGACTCCACCCCTAAGAATATATATATAGGGTACTATGGATAACCTCCACCCCTAAGTATATAGAGATTATAATCCACCCCTAAAGGTTGTAAAGATCATGATTCTTTAAGTGTGATAGAGTTTATATGGAGTTGAATACTATCCAGAGTTCATTAGATATAAAATATTGTTGAACTGCATAGTTTTCTTAACTTTTCTCCACCCCTATCAGATCAAAAGATCTTTTTATTAAACAAATTCTTAATAATTGTATTAGAATTAACAATTATTAATAAACATAGAATTAATTTCTAGTGTTTATTTAATATAACTCTATGAAGAGTTGTAAATATTATAGAATTTGTATCAATAATAAAAACACTTACACATACAAACATACAAATATAATGTGGTAATAATTGATGAAGATAAAATAAATGAAGCTCGATCTCATAATTTGCAATATTGAATTTCGAAAATCAAAGAAACTTTATTAATGATAAAAAAAATGTATTGCAACAATATGAGAAAAACAGGAATAAATATCCCTAACTAAAATTTGAAATCCAAATTGTCTTTAAACTAAAACAATTAATTCAAAAATAAATTGAAGAGCTTCATCTTCATCTGGACGATTTCACCCTTTGGTCCAGCTTTCTGATCCAACTCAACTGAGTTCAAGTAGCTTGGCCTATAAGAAGAAGAAAAAAAATAAACAAAGTTAGTCCAGAATCATAAATCCAATTGGATAACAATTCACTAAAACTTTTAAAGTTTATAAATAGAAATACCTTGTTTCTTTGCAAGAAGTTTAGACATTGGGGTTTCCAATGACCTTTTTCATTGCAGTAGAAATACTTTCCTTTAAGTGTAGCATCACCAGAAGGAGCAGCCTTTTTATTTTTCATGGCTTTTGTTCACTTCTTGGTGTTCTTCCACTTCTTCTTCGATTTGGGCTTCAAAGCAGAGGCAACATTTGCTTCAGGTTTCATCGTCCCATTACCATTCCCAGGATTATGAGGTTTACTCCCTTTCTTCTTGGGTCCTCCAATCAAATTTTCATAAGTTTGAAGGTCATTAACTAATTCATGAAAGTCAATTTCCTTCTTATTCATGACATAATTTGAAGTGTATGGTAGAAATGCTGGAGTTAGGCTATTCAAGATAAGACTTACTTGAGTAGCACTGTCCATTTCAGCACCATGATCCTGGGCTTCTTGGAAATAACTTGACATTAGGATAACATGGTCACGCACGTTTTGATGAGGTTCCATCTGTGCATTAATGTACTTCTTAGTCGCGTCAAAGCGTGACTGAAGTGATGCCTTACCGAATAGCTCATTTAACTTCGTCATAACTTCAGCAGCCTTCTCGGTTTTAGAAAACCGAGTTTTGAGGGTGTCAACCATGCTAGAAAGCATAAATTATAGAGCTTTGTCATTTGCTTTCTGCCAACGCTCATACTTTTCTTTCACAGCTTTGGAAGCATTGTCCCCAGGCACTTCAGGTGACGGCTTAGTTAAAACAAACAAGGCACTTTCTCCTATGAGAGTAATGTTAATGTTCTCATTCTACTTATTAAAGTTAGATCCATTCAGCTTGTTTTCAGTCAACAGTGATAACATGGGATTCATTTTGATAATACAGGATACTACAAAATAATAGAAATCAACAAATAGAAATTAATAATGGTTTAACACAAAATCAATTTAGAAATTATAAGCACATAGCAAGTAGGAATGATATGAGAAAATACTTAAAAAATTCAATCCTAAATAATTTCCAAGGTTTTTCAACAAATTGGTATCAGTGTCCCGTTTAGGCGAGAGTCAAAGCTACCATCCATTGAATAGAGTTGTCAGCTCATCTAAAATGTTAAACATTCTAGCAACCTTTTATTCGATCAAGATTGGAATCCAGCGTTGTCCCGTTTAGGCGAGAGTCAAGGCTATTCTATCTTATGAGCTACTACCATTGTTTCGCAATTTACAAGTCAAATATGGTCGCCACCATTAGGGTGATCTATACCATATAAAACACTTACAAACTACTTATCTTTCGAGATTAAACAGTGCGAAATTGCTAATGAACGTTCCTCCATTAGGGAGGATTACTCACTAAAACAAACGCGATGTAAAACCCACAATGGAGATCGAATATCTTAATAATAATAAAGCTCATTCTTTAAAATGTATTTTCTTTATTATTCTAATAAATAAATTCTCATTAAATTCGTAATTAAGAATTAAAATTCAAAAATAAGAATTTAATATAATATTTATAAAATTATACTTAGATGGTGATTGAAATAAAATTAATTATTTCCATCTTATTAAGGAAATTAATTTAAGTTGAATTAAATTAAATTAATTAACAACTTAAAAATTTCCTTGAGAATATATTTATTGAGATCGAAAATTTAAAGTATAAAAACTATACAATTTTCAAAAATAATAAAAAATTAGAAAAGAAATACTTCAATTAAAAATATCACCTATCTAGATTTTCTTTTGACTAATTAATTCAATTTCTCATAATATATATATATTTTAAATTCATTTATTTTAAATTAATCAATTAAATGAAAAAATCATTGATTGAAGTTGGCCCAAGAATTAATTAAAATAATTAATTAATTTACAACTCAATCTATTTTTCAAGATAAATTCGAAAAATATTGCATAAATAAAATGCAATTTTCGAAATTGATTAAGAAAATAAAGGAAAAATATATATATTTTGAAAATTATCTGAATTTAAGTTGAAAAATTAAATTTCAACCTAAAAATAATTTTCTATTTAATTAAGTGTCATGAAAAATAAATAAATATTTAAGTATCATGATGAAAATCAACTTAGATATTTAAATTTTTCAAGTTAATTAAATGTATTAAGTTCAAGAAATAATAATTAAGTGTAGAGAAGGCTTAATTATTAATTTTTAGTTTAATACTAGGAAAAATATACTTAATAAAATTGTACCAAAATTAATTATTTAAATAATTAATTTCACAAAGTATAATATTTTCCTATTTAAATATTAGAAATAATAAGTAGTCTAGAAATTACTATCTAGAAAATATCTTATTTGACTAAGTATCTTTTCAACAAAAATTTGAAAAATATCTAATTTAAGTTATATAGAAAAAATCTAAAACTTAAATAATTTCAAATTTAGATTTAATTAAATATTTAAAATTAAGTTGTAACCACTTAATTTGAAGATATCTTTTTAAGTTAATATTCGAAAAGATATTAACCTAAAAAATATCTAAAATATTCCATTTTAAGTTAATATTCGAAAAGATATTAACTTAAAAAATATCTTAAGAATCTTTAATAATTAATGCCTAGGATTCCTCAACTTAGTTTAAAATTTAAATAAAATATTCAAATTTAAGTTAGATATGAAAAAGCAGTTGATATAATTGATTTATAACTTAAATAGGAATATTTAATTAAATAAGCTCCACAAAGAATCTAGTTAGTTAAAATTCTATATTTAATTAAATACAAGAAAAATACAAATGGTTTGTCTAGAAATAATATCTAAAACTAAAAGTGTATTTCTGAAAATTAACTTTAAAATATTAAAATGAAAATAAATTTTCATATATTTTAAAAGTTAATTATGTTGCTAATTCAATTTTATTAGGTCAAACTAATATAATTAACCTAGTACCGTTATTCAAATCAGGCAAATGGGCCTTCACAATTGGGGTAGTTCATGTGAGGGGGTGTTGGGTTCAGTATGTCGTACCCACTTCTATGGCTCCCAACTCTCACACAAGGCCCAAAAGAGAGGAATTCAACCTTAAAATAAATAACTGTTATTAATTGAATAGGTCCAAGAACTAAATGGACCTAAAAAAAATCTATCATGGTGTGACATTTTATTTGGCAACAACCTATATGCATCTATATAATAAAATAAACACATAGGCTCACACAGGTACACACTTGGATGGATCCTATCATGTTGCTAGGTCATACACAGATGAAAGAAGATTGTAAAATTTACCTGTTACAAATTATTAACTTGACCAAGGGAGCCAGCAAATCATTACATCTCACAAAAAGTAACCATGGCTATTTGCAATCAAGTAATAATAGGTTTTTAAAACTTACACACAAGCTAAAACCATATACTCCTGCAACAAGGTTAGCTGGATAGTTGGAAGTAGGATTTATTTAATTTTAAATAAATAAATTTTCTAAAATTAAAGTCATTAAATAAATAAATAAAATAAATATTTTATTTTGAAAAATAAAATAAATAATAATATTAATTTATTTTTCAAAAATAAAAAAAAAAATTGAAAATAAAAAATATTTATTTAAATTTCGAAATTATGAAAAAAAATTAAAATTAAACCTACAATTTTGAAAAATTAGGTTTCAACCAACCTAAATATCATTTCAAAAATTTGCTAACTACTTTTAAAAATTAAATGTTATTTTATAAATAAAAATTAAATAAAAATTAGAAAAGATAAATTAAATATCTTTTTCAGATTTTAAATTTAATTTAAATAAATAAAATAACAAAATTTAAAAGTTAGCAAAATATCTTACATCTATTTAAAATTACATGATTATAGTTATCTTATTTTAAATTTAAATAAGGTCAAAATATTTTTAAAAAAAATTAATTTAATGTCTCACCTTAAATTTAAAAAATAAGATAAGATATAATCAAATTTAAAAATAAGATAGATAATTAAGCAAAAAGATAGATATTTACTATTTTTAAATTCAAATTACACTAATATCTTGAATTAAATTTAAAAAATATTAAATTAATTCATAATGATAATTAGAATTGAATTAGGAATAGTAATAGTATAAATACAGAACTACACAAAAAATCGAAAGTTAATTCCATGAAAAAGCATGAAAGAACGAAAAAAAACGAAAAAATGGTGAGCTGTACGGACAGTTTTCGCGCGCGCATGAGAATTTCAGCACAACTCTAATTTTTTCGAATCTTCAAAAAATCATAACTAATTCAAATTAAATCGAAATTGAGTTCTGTAAAAAAGTAACTTGCTTAATTTTTTCCATACTATCCAATAAAAATAATTCCCGAAAAAAAATCTCAATTATTTTTCACGAAAATTCACAAACACCAATCAATCATCAAATAACACTCAATACAACATGATACCATCCAAAAACAAACAAACAATCGTTTTAAAGTCCAAATTTCTTGCAAGTAAATCAATTACCATGGCTCTGAGGCCAATTGTTGGAATTTATTTTACCAGGATCTTAGATCTACTCACAAGTATGTTGCTTAAACACCCTAAATATGAACTTTCTAAAACGATAAATTAAACACATATAAAGTTAAGAAAACCTTACATTGATGCAGCGGAATTAATGTCTCCTTCCGCTCAGATCTCTAACCCTTGTATCCTTTCTGTAGCAGAGTATAATCAAGATCTGAGCCCGAATGTCCTTCTTCTTCAAGTTTGATCCTTCACAGTCTTCCAATCTATGATTGAGTTACTGCTTGCTATGTGTGGGCACTTACTCTTTCACTAGGGTCGAAATTGATGAAGGGAAAAGAAGAGAGAGGGTTTCGGCCAGGTATAGAAAGTGAGGAAGGCTCAGTTTTTCTGAAGAGAGAAATTTCTGTCAGAAAGTTAATGAAAGCATGTGTTGTGACTGAGCCATCACTTTCTATTTATAGGCAACTACTAGGTTTAGGTTAAGAATTATTTGGCATTAAAATAAAGAAAATATTAATTTGAAAAAACTCATTAAGTGGCCGGCCATGGTGTTGTAGTGGGCCCCACTTGATTTTGCAGTTTTATCAAATTTTATCTCTATTTTCTCAAAAACGTCAATTTTCCAATTCTAACCTTTTAAATGCCAAAACTAATTATTTAATAACTAAAATACATTATTAAATAATATTGTCATTTAATTTAATCATTAATTAGACATATAAAGTCCATTAATAAATAAATAAACCTAGAAACTCTTTTCTTTACAATTTCACCCCTACTTAGTGAAAATTCATAAAATTAGACATAGTCTAACCTTAGAATTATAATTGATCAATCACGAATCAGTTAATGAGTCTTACAAGCAGAATGTTCTCAACTAGAATGGGGACCATGGATCTATATGCTGAGCTTCCAATAAGTGAACCAAATTTACCAAGTAAATTCCTACTTATTAATTCTTTGTTGAATCCACTCTTAGAACTTAGAATTGCACTCTCAGACTTATATAGAGCATATTGTATGTTCCACGATATCAATATGCTATCTCATTTAACCATTGTTATAATCTTATTGTGATTTAAAGATCCTCTATATAGATGACCGACATCGAGATGGGATTCCTTTATCGTTCTCACCCCTCAATGTATTTTGCCCCTTAAAACACTTAGCTACCTGTAAATGGTGTTTAGTGATCTAATGATTAGTCAGTTAAACAAGAGCTCATCCATTTACTTCTATTTGCTAAGCTCGAAGGGAATCATAACTTGACTTCTATACACCAGTAGAAGCTATAGATTCCATATTTATGTTCAGCACTCCCACTCAGTCATACTATCATGTTCCCAAAATATACGTATCACCCTGACCTAAAAAGTAGGCTTAACTAATAAATCAAAGAACATGAATAGCACTCCTGAGTTGAGCCCAAGCATATCAGGATTTAGATTCTTTTAATCTTAAGATCAACTACTGATATTGACTTGGAAAGATATGTATAACGGTAAGTTTGTAATATCTTAACTTAGTTGCAATATCGGTCCAGTCCAATGTATACTCCATACATTCGAAACTAGTATACTTTACTAATGTCCTGGAAAGAACATAACACTTAATCCAAGTGTAAGTACACATCATCGTTGATTATCACATTAGTGTAAATCCAATAACACTGATGAAACAGGGACCAATACTTTTGATTCATACGATCACAATCACATTCCACTGTGTTGACGATACTGTAATTGTGAATAAACATATGATCTAGATTTAACTGATTCTGTGTGTAAATGTAATAAACATATTTAAACCATTAGCATGTAGAATTCATGCAAACATCAATCACTTCAAATTTCTTATATTGATAACTAATCAGATTGTAAAGAGTTTTTTTTAGGGCATAAAACCCAACAGTTTTGTCGAGGGATTCTTTAAAATCTCTATACCCCTGACCGAATTGACTAAGAAAAATTAGAGATTTGTGTGGTCAGACAAATGTGAAGCAACTTTTCTGGAGTTGAAGCAACGTTTGATAACAGCTCCGGTGTTAGCGTTGCCATCAGATCAAGAGAAATTCGTTGTTTATTGTGATGCATACCAGACATGGTCTGGGATGTGTTCTGATGCAAGCTGACAGAGTCATAGCTTATGCCTCACGTCAACTGAAAGATTATGAGCAGCGCTATCCAACTCATGACCTTGAGCTAGCTGCTATGGTTTTTGTTCTTATGATATGGCGACATTATCTTTACGGTGAAAAGTTTGAAATTTATATTGATCATAAGAGTCTCAAGTACTTTTTCACCCAGAAAGATTTAAATATGAGGCAGAGGAGGTGGCTGGAATTGGTTAAAGACTATGACTGTGAAATTCTGTATCACCCCTGGAAGGCCAATGTTGTGGTTGATGCTTTGAGTAGAAAGGGTCCCGGGCATATTTGTACCACGGTTCTGATAGCCCTCAACTAGCCTCTAGATGGTTAGTGCAGGGATTGAGTTTATAGTTGGAAGGTTACACAACTTGACACTTCAATCTGATCTGTTAGAGAGAATCAAAAAGGCACAATTAGAAGATTTTGAGCTAGTTAAGGTTCAAGATGAGGTTATGGCTGTCAACCTAGAAACTTTTCAGTCTCAAATAGTGGAATGTTGTTGTACAAGGCTCGAGTTTGTGAACCTGGTGTTGACGAGCTTAAGAAAGAGATACTTGATGAAGCTCACACCACACCTTATTCACTGCATTCGGGAACCACCAAAATGTATCAGGATTTGAAACCCTACTTTTGGTGGTATGGGATGAAAAGAGATGTGGTGGACTACGTGTCCAAATGCTTAACCTGCCAACAAATCAAGGCTGAACATCAAAGGCCGACAGGGTTATATCAACCTTTGGTGCTTCCTGAGTGGAAGTGGGAGGACATTACAATGAACTTTGTAATTGGATTGCCTAAAACCACAGGAATGTATCATTCGGTATGGGTCATAGTGGAGAGATTCACAAAATCAGCTCACTTTCTGCCAGTGAAAGTTACATATTCAGTGGATCAGTACGCTGAACTGTATGTAAAGGAAATAGTTTGTCTCCATGGAGCCCCTAAATCTATTGTTTTAGACAGGGAACCAAAATCTACATCGAAGTTTTGGGTGAGTCTTCAGAAGGCTATGGGTACCAAGTTGAAGTTTAGTATAGCCTTTCACCTTCAGTCTGATGGTCAGTCAGAAAGAACGATTTAGATACTGGAAGATTTACTACGAGCCTGTGTCATGGACTTTGAGGGTTCATGGAGTAAGTACTTACCTCCCATTGAATTCTCCTATAACAATAGCTACCAGAATACCATAGGAATGGCTCCCTATGAGATGTTATACGGTAGGAAATGTCGCTCCCCTTATTCATTGGGACGAAACTAGAGAAAGGAAGTACTGCGGTCCAGAATTAGTTTAGAGGACCAATGAAGCTATTGACAAGATCAAGGCTTGGATGCTTGCTTCTCAAAGCAGGCAGAAAAGTTATGCTGATCTGAAGTGTAGAGATGTCACATTTCAGGCAGGGGAACATGTTTTCCTGCGGGTTTCACCAATGAAGGGTATTAGGCGCTTCAGAAAGAAGGGTAAGTTGAGCCCCAGGTTCATTGGGCCATTTCAGATACTTGAGAAGGTCGGGCAGGTAGCGTATCGGTAAGCCTTACCACCAGCCTTGTCGGCTGTTCATGACGTATTTCATATTTCTATGTTGAGGAAATACGTGTCAGACCCGATTCATATCTTGAGTTATGAAGCCCTTGAACTACAATCAGACCTATCCTATGAAGAGAAGCCTGTACAGATTCTTGATAGAAAAGAAAAAGTTCTTCGAAACAAGACTATTGCTTTAGTTAAAGTGCTCTGGAGGAACAGTAAGGTGGAAGAAGCCACCTGGGAGTTAGAGTCTGATATGAGGACTCAACATCCAGAGCTATTCAGGTTAGATTTTGAGGAAGAAATCCTTTTAACGGGGGGATAGTTGTAATGACCGCTTTAGTAATATGGATTAGTAAAGGTAATTACCTCTAATTTTTGTTATTTTTATAATTATTTATGAATTTAATTAGTTGTGGATCCCAATATTTAGAAATGAATATTAGAGTTACAGTTTCTCAATTCTAGAGATTTTATTAAACTCTAGGGGTATTATTTGATTTATATGTGAAATATGTTATTTTTGTAATTTTTGCTCGGCGACAACGGAGAACGCGATGGATGGCTAGCTTGATCACATTGGTAAGTTTAGAACCTTATTTCTTAGTGGGAAATATTTTGGAGAAAATTAAATACCGAGGTTAAGCAGGGTTGTGGAATTTGACCATTTTAGCCCTAATTTTTAAATGCTTAAGTTTAGGCTTAAAGGGTATCTTAGTCATTTGTAAAGGGGAGAGTTAGGTGGCTGCCCAATTATTTGACACCTAGCAAGTCAAATTCAGCAAAGATTAAGTTAGAAATAACTCTTTTCATTTTGAAGAATTAAAAGGAAAATAAAGCCAAAAATTAGAGAAACTCTTTCTTTTTCTCCCCTTCTCTTCGTGCAGCACCAAACCAAGGAAGAACCAACTCATTCCTAGCTGTTTTTCTAGAAATTCAGTAGTGATTCAAGGGTTCTTAAAGCCAAGGGCATCCATCTAGCACGAGATTTTCCGTTCAGGTCGGCCAGCACACTTGAATCTGGAAAGAAGTTAAGAACTGAATATAGTGTGTGATATGAATATCTGAGTGTATGTATATGTTATGTGTATATGCATGCTTAAAATGTTAATTGCATTACCAACACTTATATGGTTAAGGTATAGAGTGTATTGGTATAGTGAATGTTGTCTGAGCGTACCGTGATACCAGCATAAGTACGGTGAGGTACTGAGTATGTGTGGTACATCACTCAGAGGTACTCGGGGTATGAAACAAACCCTACCAACACTCGTACAGGGAGGTACGTAGTATATGTGGTATAGTGGCTATACCCTGGTATGGAACGTTCTTACTCATCTGTTGAGCCTTGTAAATAGGTGTATGGGCGCCTAGATACAAGTCAAATATTATATGATATGTTATATGCTTTTCTTACTGAGTTATTGAACTCACAGTTCTGCTTCCATGTGTATGTAAAGGAAAGGCGAAAGCTGAACAGGAATGAACTTGAGCTAGGATGAGATTGTACATGTCAAAGCAGTGCGACCTAGAGTGTTCGATCTCGGGACATCTGGGGATTTTATTTTGTAGTCGCTGTGCGACCTGATTAATATGTATTTTGGAATATTATGTTTTAGAAGTTTGAAAACGGGATGCAGGCACTTGTAAATATTTTGATATAATATTAAGTTTAATATTTAATATAAAAGTTTAAATTTGACACGTTTTTCGAGAAAATTCTTTGATTAGCAAAGATTACACAGTATTTGAAAATGCACTGTAGCGTGCCTTAACATTAGGGAGTTACATCAATTGTAAGATCCCAGAAAATAAATAATATTTAAATAGGCATATTTTTATTAAATATGTAATTATGTTGGTAATGAAGGAAGATTATGATCTTACTTAGGGTAACTATTGAGAATTTACTCAATGAAATAAAAAGCATAACTATTGAGGAAGGCGTGTGATGCTCTGCTTCTCTTCCCATGGTGAAGAAGAGGAAAGGTACATCGAAGCCTCGTGCAGCCAATATCACTGTAGCGGATGCGAGCCCGGAGCTGTCCTCAATCCAAGATGAAGCTACAGAGGTTTTTCTAGACCCGTGCGATGAACTGGAACCGGAGAAGGAAGTTGTTGCAGAAGTGGAAAAGTTGATTCCTAAATCGACGGCTTGGGCGGACGATACGGAGGCCATGGATTTTCAGGCATCTGCTCAGTTCACCTGGAGTAAATTCAATCTGAATCAGGTAAAAACCCCTTCCTCACAGCTCTCTTATACTGAACCATCCAAAGTTGGGGATCAGGTGTTTGCTAATTTGGATTTGGATGAAGTGGAAATAGAAGCATCATATTGGAGGTCATCGATAGTGTGTATTGTTTTAGGGGCTAATCCTCCATTTAGAGTGTTTGAAGGTTTTATCAAAAGAATTTGGGGGAATTTGGGAGTGGAAAGGATTGTTAGAATGCACTCAGGGTTCACTCTTGTTAGTTTCAAGGATGAGGTTACTCGGAATGTCATTCTTGAAACTGGAGCAATTCAATTTGATAGAAAGCCAGTGATTCTTAGGCCTTGGTCTGAGGATATGGACACATCACGGATGGTCAAATCGGTCCCGGTTTGGGTGAGGTTAAATGGTTTGGGGCTTCAATATTGGGGGAAGAAGAACTTGAGTGCTCTTGTTAGTACGATAGGAAAACCGATCATGGCCGACAAGGTTACTCTTGAGAGATCTATGATCAAGTATGCTCGGGTGTTAGTGGATGTTGAGATTAAGGAAGACCCCCCGAAAACTATCGCTTATGTTAATGAGAAGAAGCAATTAATGGAACAATCTGTTCAATATGAGTGGTTGCCTACCAAATGTACGGCTTGCGATATGCTTGGACACTCCATATCCAACTGTAATAAAGGGAAACCGATTATATGGAAGAAAAAACAGCAAGGGAATAAGAACAATGCTGCTGAACAGGAAGTTTGTAACAATGAGAAACCAATGGATAGTGTCAAGGACTCTGAAAAGAATGTCACTGATGCTAAAAATACTGGTATATCTGCCCACAATATTACTATACCTACTGGTGATAGTAAAGGGGATAGGGGAGACTTTCCTGAGGGTGTAGGGGCTTTGAAAAATATGGATATACAACCCAGTAATGAGCAGTGGGTGCCTCCTAAAAGAAAAGGTACTAAGTATGTCATTAGGCCGCAACAAGAAGCAACTACCAGCAATGACTATGAAGCACTAGAGGATGCAGAGGGGATGTTGGCTACTGATATTAGAAACTTGTCTAATGGATAGTCTCAATCTTTTAGGTTGGAATGTTAGGGGGCTGAATAATGTGGAGAAGCAGCGCGAGGTGTTTGATCATTGTAAGATAAATAAGAAGGGTTTTGGGGCTCTTTTTGAGACTAAGATCCATCATGATAGAGTTAGCAAACTTATGACAAATAATCCGAATCGGAAGATTCATTCCAGTCAAGAGATTTCTTTTAGAATTTTGTTTATTTGGATTGATAAACTTGTTAAAGTGGATATTTTGATGGAAGATAGGCAATTCATTCATTGTAAACTCAAAATGGTGGGTTACAAGGAGGAGTTTTTTCTCACTGCGGTTTATGGAAGCAACGCTCTAAATGAGAGGAAAGATCTTTGGAATAAGCTTACTAGCATTGGGCACCTAAAAGCTCCTTGGATTATCCTTGGAGACTTTAATGCTATGTTTGCCTACAAAGATAGAAGTGGAGGAAGGAAAATTAGAGGCATTGAAATCCAAGATAGTCAATCTTGGCTTGCTAATGGTCAAGTTGAAGAGATGAAGACTTCGGGTTCCTTTCTTACTTGGTCCAACAACCACGAGGAGGAAAGCCGAGTGTACTCAAAGCTGGATCGTGTTTTCACGAATGAAAGTTGGTTAGATCATTTCCCGA
Organism: Cannabis sativa; assembly: GCF_029168945.1. NCBI lineage: Eukaryota > Viridiplantae > Streptophyta > Magnoliopsida > Rosales > Cannabaceae > Cannabis > Cannabis sativa. The sequence goes on from NC_083607.1 coordinate 23,883,642, forward strand.
ATACAGAAGCAAGCTTCAGATGGGGGGCCCTCTCAGATCACAGTTACTGCCTAGTCAAACATATCAAGGTTGGTAATTGTGGAATTAAACCTTTTCGGTTTTGCAATCACTGGGTGTTTCGAGAGGATTTCAAAGATAATGTTCTCACTACGTGGAAGAATCACAAGGTCACAGATCTGAATTCGCTGCACCAACAACTTTTTAGGGTGAAACACACTTTGAAAACCTGCTATGTTCAGAAGAAAGAGGATATCACCGGCCTATACAATGAAGCTCGAGACAAGTTCATAGAAGCTCAAGAAGCCTTGGCAAACAATCTGAATAGTCCTTCAGCTGTTCTAACTGAAAAAATGAGCCGTGCTAACTACCATGGTGCCCGAAAACAGTACTTCAGCTACCTTCACCAAAATTCTAAAGCTTGTTGGCTAAAGCTTGGTGATGAAAATACAAGCTATTTTCATGCTATCATGAAAAAGAGGAGAGCTGCAAACAGAGTGTGTTCTTTCACTGACAATCGGATGGTTGTTGATGATTATGACAAAGTGATTGAGCACTTTGTAAATCATTTCCGCAATTTCATGGGGAGACAAAGCTCGGCTTCAAGACGTTTGGAAGAGGACTGCCTTGAGCATTGGAATAAGCTTACTGTTGACCACCAATTCAGACTCATTCGGCCGTTCAGCAAGAAGGATGTTAAAGAAGCTTTATTTAGCATTCACTCGTCCAAAAGTCCGGGCCCTGATGGTTTTGGAGCGTGTTTTTTCAAAGAGCTTTGGAATGATATTGGGGACGATTTCTCTTGTGCTGTGTTGGGTTTCTTTCAATCTGGAAAGCTTCCTCAGGAAGTGAGTGCTACGTCCATATCTCTAATTCCCAAAATTGATAATCCTCAAGAAGCTTCTGACTACAGACCAATAGCCTGCTGCACCACAACTTACAAATGCATTTCAAAGATGATTTGTACTAGACTCTCGGAAGTTCTGCCTGAGCTTATTCATGGAAACCAAGGTGCCTTTGTTAAGAAGAGACTTTTAGCTCATAATGTTTTGATTTTGTAGGATCTTCTCAAAGGTTATACTAGGAAGAACATTTCTTCTCGATGCATCATGAAAATTGACTTGAGCAAGGCCTATGATACAGTTGATTGGTGCTTTGTGGCTGATATCTTAAAAGCTCTCCGCTTCCCGTCAAAGTTTATTAGCTGGATTTTAAGCTGTCTTCAAGGAGCTTCCTATAGCCTGTTGCTTAATGGAAGAATCCAAGGCTCCTTTAAGGGTGAAAAAGGCCTTCGTCAAGGGGACCCAATGTCACCGCTATTGTTTGTGCTCATAATGGAATATTTATCTAGACTTCTGATTCAGAGTTCTAAGACGAAAGGTTTCGGGTTCCACCCTCTTTGCAAATCTTTAGGCCTGGTCAATCTTTGCTTTGTAGACGATCTTATTCTCTTTTGCAAGGGCAATGATAAATCAGTTCAGATAGTGAAAGAGGCCTTCCAACGGTTTAGTGAAGCAACTGGTCTTTCTGCCAACAAGGCCAAATCAACGGTGTTCTTTGGGGGTATTCCAACTTCTTGTAGACAGAGACTTGCCAACATCCTACAAATGGAAGAGGGTTCTTTCCCATTGAAGTACTTAGGTGTGAATCTTAGGCCTACCAAATGGCGATCTGCTGATTGTGGTATCATCCTTGACAAACTTCACAAGAATTTACACACTTGGGCTAGTAAGAACCTCTCTTTTGCCGGAAGAGCTCAATTAATCCATTCAATTCTTCTTGGTATAAGGAACTATTGGATGGTTTTATTCTTGCTTCCTCAAAAAATCACAGCGGCTATTGACAAATGTTGTAGAGACTTTCTTTGGGGATCAAAGGGGACCAGAAGCAACTTTCACATTCCCTCTTGGAGGAAAGTTTGCCTCCCCAAGAACTCAGGAGGGCTTGGCTTCAGAGAAGGGAAGGTTTGGAACATAGCTCTTATGGCAAAGCATATTTGGGCAATTTCAAGCAAACAAGACAATCTTTGGGTTCGGTGGATTGATGCGGTTTATCTGAGAGGGTTGAGCTTCTGGACAGTTGAATTCAAGCAAGATGCGAGCTGGTACTTCAAAAAAATCCTCCGTCTTCGCTCAACTGTCAATGAATCCAATGTCATGGCTGCTGTCAAAAGAGGTAAATTCAGCGCAAAACTTTTTTATCTCTCTTATATTCAAACTTGCAAGGTTGATTATGCAAGAAACATTTGGAATAGAATGGTCCTTCCCAAGCATCGTTTCATAGGTTGGCAAATCGTGAACAATCAACTGCTAACAAGGGATAACCTCAGCCGATTTTTGCCAATTTCTTCCCCTTTATGCCCGGTCTGCTGTCAGGATAATGAATCGCACCAGCATCTTTTTGTGCACTGCTGCTTTACCCGAAAGCTGACTGGTGAGATCAACAATTGGTGTGGCCAATTTGAGTGGCCAGTAGACTTGAACAGATGGTTCTCCAAGACAGCCAAAAGCTTGCAGGAAAAGATTATTAATACTGTTATTTTGGCAACTTTATACACGGTTTGGACAAACAGAAACAGGTGTGTGTTTGAGATGAGTTGTAAGTCTGTTTGTACTTTGAGTAAAGAGATCAAAGAAAGTATAAAGTCTAGATGTCTAATGGGTTGTAATGGGGGAAAAGGGAAGATTGATAACTATATTTTAAATGTAATTAACAGCTGGTTGTGAGGGGCTGTGTCTCGGTCTGCTGGGGTTGTTTTCTCTTGTTTTTTTTTGCCAGTTTTGAATAAAAAGTTTTCTTCTTGTTCAAAAAAAAAAAAAAAGATTATTTTGGGAAATGTGAGTACCGAGGATATCAATTTCGAAATAAAACATTTTTTTTATTGGGCCCGACAATTTTGGTTAGAAATGTCACGACATTTATGGAAGAATTATTTTGAGAATATTCCAGACTAGGTTAGAAATTTTAGAATGCCGGTTTAATAGAATTAGCAAAATTACAAAAATGTCCTAGGTTATTTTAAAGTTTATATTTTTTTTCATTAGGGGTAAATTAGTCTTTTGCCTTTTCACTTTTTAGGGCTGCCTATTATTTAAAAAAAAAAAAGAAGAAAGAAAAAAAAAAAAACCCTTATTATAAGAAGAAAACTTCCAAGGCAAGGAAACCACTTCCCTTCTCCCTTTCTCTCTCGTTCAACTTGGAGCCAGCCAAGCTTGGGAGGAACCTTGAGTTCAATTCATCCTTTCTCTTGTTGATTCACTCATTAGAACATCATAAGTGTTGAGGTAAGTCTTTGTTGCGTGTTTTGTCTAAATTCTCTTGGTTTTAAGTTTGTTTTGGTTGGGGTTTTGGTTTTTCAAGGGGGGCTGCAAGTTGTTTGGTGATGGAATATGATTCTAGGGTAGTTGTTGAGGATGTTTGAAACTTGTTTAAGTTTAATTTGATTGGAGTTAGGGGCTGGTTGAATTGATTAAGCTACATAGGGATAAAATTGTGTTTTTTCTTCACTTTGAAGTGTGATTTTAAGCAAATGGATATATTTCAATGAATTGTTTGTTGGGTTATGTCATGTTTACTATATTATATTGTTTTGGAAGGTTTGAGCAGGTTTGGTGGACGTTTGATTGGTTTTTGGGGTGAAAAAACAAGAAATCACCATGGCTGCCAGGAAAAAAAAGGCGGGTCATTTTTCTGGGTGTCTGAAAAAACGGCCGACCGTGTTTCCCAGGAAAGGGGGATTTTGGGTTTTTCTCCTCAAGTCCGATCTGATTCGGGGTGTCTTTCGGAGTGGAATTCAGGGTGTTTTAGAGATGGTTAAGCTAGTTTGATCTGGGGGAAAGTAGGGTGTGTTCGATTGTGAAAATTAGAGTTGATTATCAGAAATTTGATTAAGGTATTTATTGAGTTTTGGTTGTCGTGACATAGGACTGGGATCGCCTAGCTTGTTTTCAACTCGAGTCGGCCCGTACACTTGAGTTCAGAACTAAGGTAAGAAAAGTAGTAAGCACCGTATGTGGTTAAATATTAATGATTGAATGGTTATGGCCTTGATTATTATCAAGACTTTGATTAGTTATTTGTTGAGCCTAGGTTATAACCTAGGGTTGGAAACGATTAATACCGTTACGAGTAATTACTCTTGAAACTGCAGTTAGGTTTCTTACTTATCGTTTGCTTCATCGGGCAATAATAGTGACATACACAGCTCGTGTTTAACGAGTGGTAAAGGGGTACTTTATAAAGTACCAAGATTGTGTGTTTATGATATTATGTAATGTGTAAGCATGATGATATGAGATTGGATTGATGATCATTTTCAATTATTGTATATTTCACTTTTCTTGCTGAGTCTCTGTGACTCACAGGTGCGTTATGGTGCAGGTAAGGGGAAAGCAAAGGTTGAGCAGCCATGAGTTCGAGGCCGTAGCAGCAATGTACATATCAGCCGCAGTGTATCGCCCCAGTAGTCAGGATGCTCTATTTTGAAAGTATTTGGGAGTACAAAGTTTATGTTGTAAAAATACTATTAAACAAGTTTGTGAATATTTTGAAAACAGGGGGACCCCATGGTTAATACCACTTATCTTTTATCATATAGTCTATATGTCAAATTTTCAATTATCAAAATTTAATTAACCACACTTTTGGTATAATTATGTAGTATCTATATAAGAATTTTATTAAATTGCACACACGTGGCGTCCCTGTTGGACAGGGCGTTACATCAATCATCTCAATTTTCTCTGCACAGGTGATGTTGGGTTCTTCAAGAAATTGAATTGGGATTAGATTAACCTTATCAGTTATATTGCTGCTTGCAGGTCAGGCTAAGGCATCAGCAGTTGTATTTTCTTCTCTTGGAATTTGCTTGAGGACATAACTCTTGAATAGTGCAAACAAATCATGTATTTTTCTTAGATAGGCTATCATTTTCCCCTGGGCCTCGTGCTCCTTTGACACGTGATTTACTACAAACTACGAGTCAATACAGATCTTGATGTGTTAAGCATGTAGCTCCCGAGCAAGTTTTAGACCGGTAGTGAGGGCTTCATACTCTACTTCATTGTTGGAGGCTCCAGACCCAAATTTGACAGCCCCATGCAGGTGTTGCCCCCCCAAGCGTGACAAGGGCAATTCCTGCACTGAACAGTTGATTTGTAGCCGACCCATCTACGCTTCCAGGTAGGTTTATCTTCATTGGTGCTCGGCTGAGGTTCTTGTATTGGCCCTGGGCTACCTTTTGAAATGCTTTCTTCTTTGCCCGTACACTCAACTACAAAGTCTGCTAAAGCCTGTCCTTTGACTGCTGTTCGGGGTTAAAAAACTATTTCGTATTGACCCAATTCCACCGCCCATTTGAGTAACCATCCAAAAGCGTCAGGTTTTTGTAATATTTGGCAAAATGTTTGGTCAGTGTATACCCGAACAGGATGAGCTTGAAAGTAGGGCCTCCGCTTCCTTGTTGCTAAGATTAGGCAGTAAGTAAGCTTTTCTATCAGCGGACATTGTCCTTCAGCTTCAACGAGCCTTTTGGTGATGTAGTAGACCGGATGTTGGATATTGTTTTCTTCTCTAATCAGTACGACACTTACAGCGTGTTCTGTAACAGCTATGTATATTCCTAATTCTTCTCCGTCTAGAGGTTTTGAGAGTACACGAGGTTTTGCAAGTTGTCTTTTTAGCTCTTGAAAGGCATTTTTGCACTCTTCTGTCCATTCAAATTTCTTATTTCCTCACAGGATGTTAAAGAAAGGAGCACACTTATCTTTCGACTTTGAAACAAATCTACTGAGTGCGGCTATCCGACCAGTTAAGCTTTGGACTTCTTTGGTTTTTGTAGGCGATTTCATATCCAGGAGGGCTTGAATTTTTTCTGGATTGACTTCAATACCCCGGGCATTGACAATGAAACCAAGAAACTTACCCGAGCCAACTTTAAAGGAGCACTTTAAGGGATTGAGTTTCATGTTGTATTTTCTGAGGACTTTGAGCATTCGTCCAGGTCATCTATATGCCTCCTAGCCTTCCTGGATTTGACGAGCATGTCATCCACGTATACTTCAACATTTTCCAATCTGATCTTTGAACATTTTGTTTACCAATCTTTGGTAGGTAGCTCCAGCGTTCTTTAGACCAAATGGCATGACTTCATAATAGTATAGACCAATGCATGTTTGGAAACTTGTATGTTCTTGGTCCGGTGGATGCATTTTGATTTGATTATACCCCGAATAGGCGTCCATAAAGCTTAGGATCTCGTGCCCGGATGTTGCATCCATGAGTTGATCTATTTTTGGAAGTGGAAAACAGTCTTTGGGGCACGCCTTGTTGCGGTTGGTGAAGTCAATACACACTCGCCATTTCTTGTTAGGCTTGGGTACCAGTACGGGGTTAGCTACCCAAGCCGAATAGAAAGCTTCAATGATAAAGTTGTTATTGCACGGCTTTTCTACCTCTTCCTTTAATGCTTGTGCCCATTCTTTGTCCAACAATCTTCCATTTTGCTAAACAGGACAAAAATTTGGATCGATATTTAGGGCATGTGAAATTCTAGAAGGATCGATACTGACCATGTCTTCATGGGACCAGGCAAAAATGTCTAGGTTTGCTTTTAGAAATTTTATCAAAGCTGATTTTACTTCAAGCAGCGAACCCTTGCCAATTTTGAGTTTCCTAGTCGGGACATTTGGGTCGATTTCTATCTCTTCTAGTTCTTCCACTGGCCCAACATTTTCCCTAAGTTAGGGATCCACATATTCGTCCCTACCTTGGGCAGCTCCTTATTTGGCAATGCTTTTCCCCCTGTCCGAACTCTGGCCAGAGGATTCTTCCTTTTGGCCTTGGTTAGGGCAAGGTTATAACATTCCCTTGCAACTTGTTGATTTCCTTTTAGGCACCTTTCCCCATTCTTTGTGGGGAACTTGATGCACGAATGGAAAATTGATGTAACAACTTTTAGGTCATATAAGGCTGGTCCGCCTAATATAACATTAAAAACTGATTGAACATTAATTATTAGAAATTGTGCCATCACAGTTATGCTCTTTGGAGCTTGTCCAACAGTGAGGGGTAGACGAATTTTCCCTAAAGATGCAACACTCTGGCCGGAGAAACCATACACCGGTTGGGTACAGGGAATCGGATTTTTGAGTTGGAGTCCCATCTTTTCATATGGTGTTTTCAACAGAATGTTTTCCGAGGCTCCATTGTCTATCATAGTCCGGGCCACTGTTTGATTTGCTATCTGTACTTCCACGACTAATGGATCATTGTGCGAGAAGCAAACATGGATAGCGTCTTCTTCAGTGAAGGTTATACTAGGCTCCCCTACCCGTGGAATTTTTGGCTTCCTTTCCTCTACGGCCAAAACTACTTCCTTTTGTTCGTGTTATAAGGTTCGAGCATACCTCTCTCGAGCTTTACCCGAATCTCCAGCAATATGTGGGCCCCCGATGATGACTTGTAAATGCACGTCGACTGGTGGAGGCATTAATAGGTCTTGGTTGTTGTCTGCTTGGGCCACCCGTTGATTCTAGTCAGCCTTGACATACTTCTGCACGTGCGAGTTATTTTTCCTTATCAGGAATTCAATTTCCCACTTCAAGTTGTTGCACTCATTTGTGTCATGGCCATAGTCTCCATGAAAACGGGAAAATTTGGACATGTCCCGCTTGCTTATGTCCTTTTTCATGGGAGCAGGTTTTTTGTACGGGACAACAGACTGGGTGGCCATGTAGATTGTCTCTAGGTCGTCAGTTAGGACAGAGAAGGTAGTGAATTCGGAAGCATTTTCTTTAGGGGTTTGTTCGGCTTTGCCTGCAAACTTTCCCTTCTTTCCATTGCCTTATCTGCCATTGTTGTTGGATCTTTTACCGCTCGGAGTTGAGCTGCTAGGATACTGTGAGTTCTGAGCAAATGTTATCTCGGCCAAGGCTCGACGTTTGCCCGTTGAATGGCCTCTTCAAGCTTGATAAACCCATTTGCTCGGTGTAAAAATTGTACCATAGAGCCTACAAGGACACTTTTCTTAAACTCTTTGCATAGTTCTCCCACTACTCCAATGCCCTACAGTATGGCGGCCAGCCTCACTTCTTCAGTTAATCTTGCTACTTTCGTAGCTTCTGTCATGAATCTGCTTATATAGGCCCTGAGAGGCTCTCCTGGTCTTTTTTTTTTTTTACTTTGACAAGGTCTTCTAAATGCAATGGGAGTTGGCGAGAAGAAGAGAACTATGCATGGAACTTTGAGGAGAAAGCTTTCCATGAGTTAAACCTCCCTGGTGGTAATTTGAAATATCACTGTTGTGCGGCTTCTAAAAGTGTAGTAGGAAATACTCTACACCGCACATTGCCTCGTACCCCTTGTATACCATTTGCATTTCAAAATACTTTAGATGTGATAAGGGATCCTCTTTCCCTGTGTACATCTTTCAAGTTGGCATTTTGAACTTGAAGGGTAGTTCTAGGACATTAATCTCGAGAGTGAAGGGTGATCTGTGTGCTCGGTCCAACTCGAGATCAGTGATTTTTTGGTCGTCCAGACCTTGGAACATAATTTTTAATTCATGCAACTGTGCTTGCACAGATGGGTGAACTAGTTCAGCCTCTTGGCCAACTTGTGTCACGTCAGGATCTCTTAGAGTTGGGTCTTGGATGCGGATACTGGGCTGAGTGGCCGGTTGAACATATTGTTCATCCATACCCCTCCTTCTAGTCAAATCATCCCTGAGATCGTGGGCTGTACCCAGTCTATTGAATATTGAAACACCAGGTTGTCTCAATGATTTGTTGGTTTGGCCGGTCTGTTGGTCAGAACTGTTAGTTTGGATGGAGTTATTAGGTATAACTCCACCTAAAGAATTTTGAGATAAGGTCTGGCCACCTACCACTTGGCCCACAGGTGGAACCTGTGATCGGGGATAGGATGGCTGACCATTTTGAGTTTGGGCGGTATGCCCAACATGAATTTCTTCAGTGCCGTCCAGTGGGATACTGGATGTAGCAGCTGGTTGCTGGTTAGCAACTTGATTGGATTTCCATATCAGCATGGTGGCCTGTCTTGTTTGGTCATCGATGGCTGCCTGCTGAGCCTTCAATGTTTCCATCTCCCTATCTCTTCATTCAATGAATTGACGCCTCTACTCTTCGAACGCAAGGTTCATTGGAGCACAAAGCTCTTCCTGATCGTGATGCAAGGTATTAGTGTGACCTTGCATGAGTTCAAGAGCACTAAGGAGGTTTTGAATCTCAGTATCATCTCCTATTTTCGTCTGAGCATTAGTTGTGAATGGGATTTCAGTGCTGGGAGTGCTCTAATCGACTGCCGAACTGGTGTTTCCAGTCTCTTGCACACCGGGTGTGATCCCAACCAGAGGGGATGTCACACCTTGGCTCACAGTAGGTGGCTGTGTGTTTAGTTGTTCAAGATTGGTACCTGGTGGGACCCTTGCATTCCTAGGAGTCTGCAATGCAAGATCTATTCATAGTGGGTCACTCTGACCAACCACGCCTCTGCGAGTTTGAGCCACCATTTTGTGTGTCTAATAAAACTTAAGGCAAAGAGCAAACTTGAAGTTTTGCTCTCAATGAAAACACCAAAATGTTGACCTCGCTTTTAACCAACGATTATGACTTAATTAATAAGCGATAAGGAATGTAATTAAGATAGAGTAAGAATCAGTATACAATAAAGAACACAAGATTTAAAAGAGGTTTGACCCCTTTAGTTCAGTAATAGCCTACTCCCATTGGATTGTATTGACTTGAGAACAAAGAATACAGCGTTTCCTCTCTCAAAGCTCTCACAATGAAATCTCTAAGTGTTTTCTCTTAGATCTCTCTGCATCAATTCTTTTGACCCCTTTTATAGTGAGAATGGATCACTATTTATAGGGCTAAATGCATGAGGGAAGGTTTCTCTTTTTCTTACAATGTCTATAATTGGTAAGAACATATATTAAATATTTAGAATACATAAATTGAGGGATTCAGACAGCTTGCCATATCCCTGTTGGAAGTTATTTTACCGGAACTTAGATCTACTCACAAGTATGTTGATTTAACAACCTAAATATGAACTTCTAAAACGATAGGAAATTAAACACATAAGAGTATCAGAAATCTTACAGTGATTGCAACGGAATATATGTCTCCTCCCACTCTGATCTCTAACCCTTGATTCCTTTCTGTAGCAAAGTATAATCAAGATCTGAGCCCGATAGTTCTTCTTTGTTGTTTCTGGATTCTACACAGCCTTCCTCACTATGATTGAGGTATTACTTGATGTGTGTGGGCACTACTCTAACACTTATACATTTCAAAACAGTGAAGGAAGAGAGAGAGAGAGGGTGGTGGCTCAGAGAGAATTTTCAGAGAGAAAATTCTGTCAAAATAATGTTGTGAAAAGGTTGTACAGTTCTGTTCAACTCTGAAGCCTTTGCCTTCTATTTATAGAAGACCACCCACGGCTATGATTGACATTTGGAATTGAAAAAATCAAAGAGAAAAGGAAGCTAAGTGGCCGGCCTAGGCATTGTGGAAACAAGGCTTGCCACTTTTCCAACTTTCCTTTTTCCTACACTTATAGTTTCCTGTTTTGTCAAAAACTGCCAATTCCTTTGTTCAACCACATAAATGTCAAATCTAATTATTTAATAATTAAAATTAATTATCAAATAATATATTGTCATTTATTTTATTAATAATGAAACTAATTAAAGTTTCCTAATTAATAAATATGCCCTTCAAAATCTCTATTTACTGTTTTGCCCTTAATAAGTGATAAATTCTCAAATAGACAAGTCTATCTTGAGAATTTTTAATTGATTAATTAAAATCAATTAAATGAGTCTTACAAGTAATATCATCTCAACTAGTGAGGGGACCATGGGTCTATATATCCGAGCTTCCAATAAGCAGATCTAGAATTCACCACTTAAATTCACTAACTTATTAATTCTTCGTTGAATCCACACATAGAACTCAGAATTGCACTCTCAGTATATAGAATGCTCTATATGTTCCACCATATAGACACATTATTAGTTATCCATTGTTATAATCCTAATGTGATCAATGATCCTCTATATGGATGATTTACACTGTAAAGGGACTAAATTACTGTAACACCCTACAATGTATTTTATCCTTAAAACACTTAACCCTGTATAAATGATATTTCAACTAAGTGAAATGAGTACTCAATCATTTATCTCGTTTGGTTAAGCTCGAAGGAAATCACCCTTTGCTTACTATTCGCCAAATAGAAGCTATAGATTCCATATTTATGTTAGCGCTCCCACTCAATCGCACTACCGTGTTCCCAAAATGTATGTATTGCCCAGACTAAAGATTAGGCTTAACTAACAAATCAAAGAACACGAATAATACTCTTGAAATTAAGCCTAACCATATCAGGATTTCGATCATGTGATCTAGGATCAACTTATGATATTGAATTGAATAGATGTTTACGGTAAGTTTCAAAATCTAATTCAAAGTTCAATATCGGTCCATTCCAATGCATACTCCATGCATCCAACCTGAGCTTTACTTTAACCTATGTTCTGGAAAGAACATAACATTTCTCCAAATGTAAGTAAACTCTGTTGTAGATTGTCATATCAGTAAAACCTAGTGTTCTGATAAATCTAGGAATACTTTATTCACATAGTCATGTTTATTTAGGGCATAAAACCCAACAATCCCTTTTATATGATCCCATGATTGTAGGGATTGCTTGTGTGTGTGAGCGTCACGATATCAAAACTGAAGTAGCTTAGTCTTGATATACTACTCGGAGAAATAACTTCATTTGTTGTTCGGATCATCTGCCCTTTCCTTGCTCGGTCAGGCAGACTTTGTCTGTGCATATGCATGGCTGAGGTCTGTTCGGAGTATCTCTCCAGCCAAATGCAGAGAATAGCAGACATGTGTGACCAGTGTGTGTTGCCACGTCATATTGCAAAAAATGGGATAACACTATTGGGATATTACAATTTTACAAGCACTCTATCCCTACATTATAGATGAGGGATAGGGCGAATCACATCCTGTCTCTTCCTATGGAGAAGAGAAACATAATTAGATTGGCCAGTGTCACCAACATTTAGAAGTATTGCTTGTACCCTCCTTCTTCTAGAGTTGTGGGAGCCCAGGGCCCATCAGTTGGTGTGGATTGAGCCCCAGCTGCAGAGGGAGTTTTTCCTAGTGATGGACAAGTCCCTTACTTAAATGATTATGTACCTCTATCTCAAATAGCTTAGAATCTGGAGAGGAGTGAGAGGGCCCTCCACCAGTGCTTGGCTTGTAAGGGCTCAATTGGTGATGCTTCTCTTCGGATAAGGCCTGAAGGCCAGAGCTCTATGGGACCCACTCGCCCCTTATCCACATCTAGAGGCTAGGGCAAAACAGTTGCTAAGGATTGAGGTGATTCCTCTTCTGAGGATGATGGTATTTAATAGTTAATTGCACCATCTTTTATATTCTTGTCTTGCATTGAATATTTGTGACTTACATTCTGACTTTGCTTTTTTCTTTTTCAGATATGTCTTCCAAGTAGAGAGGTCATGTTAGTGGACCTTTTGATGAGCCTTTAGGTCATCCGAGGCCAAGTTGGCTCAGACCACCCATGGTAGAGATGCTACTAGATCATCTCTTCCTCTTCCTCCTCCAAGGGCTGCACCAGCTAGGCATTCCACGATTGATGATCCTTCAGCTAGGAGGGAACGGCCTTCGGGCAGGGGTGCCTCAAAGCCCGGTTAGGGAGTAGGCTTAGCCGCAGGGTAGAGAGCCATGGAAGCAGCTCATAGGCACTTAGAGAGAGCCTTTCCTTCAATGTATGATGAGCTTCAGGAGCTTAGTGATAGTGAGCCAAACAAGCTCTGATCTACTGGCATTCGAGATTTATCTGTGGTGAGTTGTACACTTAACTTTGCTCATTTTTTTTCCATTTTTGTGGGTTGACTGACCATACTAATGTTGCATGGGGTTGGCCGGCCAGTGATGTGTCTTTGAGCAGCTAGCCAGCCATAGCAGCTTCGGGGAAGGGTTAGCTGGCCCGTGTAGTGCTTTGATACTAAATTTGACCTTGTATTGCTTTCAGGTCTTGATGAAGCTGAGCGTTTCTCGTGATAACTCCCAGGGATCCTCAAGTGCTCTTTAAGAGCAGGTGAAGACCTTGGAGGTTGCCCTCCTAGCGAGAGACTAGACTATATCTGAGATAGAGGCTCTTAGCCTATAGAATCAGAGCATGATATCTAGTTTGGAGAGACTTGTCCATGACGTGTGTCCTGGTTTGTACGAAAACCCTCACTACAGCTGTACGCCACATGATAAAGAAGGTTCTCACCAGCCAATAGTCAGATCGTCCTTGAGCAGTATGGGCCTTAGCAGCGTGTGGGGTACGAAACCCTAGATAGGTAAAGGGTAGGCCCTTTACCCTATGTGTACTTATAAATACTCTTATTTTCTGAGCAAAGGGTGAACAGTTTTCACTTACAAACACTCTGCTAAAATTCCTAGAGAGCTTTTGCCCGAGAGAAACAAGAGGAATAGAGAAACTCTTATTGTAAACACTTGTAATACCTAAACACTTGCCCAAATAGGCTAATAGTATTGACTCATGGACTAAGGATCATTAATGCCTAAACCACGTAAAAAACTTGTTTGTTTATTGTTTATTATCTCTTATTTTCTTACTCTAAATATAATTGGTTTTCAAAAATCTCGATAAATATTTTGGTGTTTTCATTGAGAACTAAGGAAATTCTCGTAATCTTCATCGCGTTTCAACCATGGTGTATAATCGAAAAGGCTCTAGCAAGAAAGTCCTCTTGGATATGGTTATTGAGGAAGTCGACTATCATGGAGCCGACACTGAGGTGGAAAATGATAGAGAAGGTGCAACTCCTACTAAGAACCAAGGAGGGAATACCGAGAATGTTGCAAAAGACCTCGGTGATAGCCAAAATCCAGAAGATGAAGAAGAAGAGAAGACGATGATGATTACTAGTACAAGGATGGGTATTACAAAGATGGTTGCTAATATGAACATGAACCTAGTCTGGTACGGGTAACTAAAGAATTGGAAGCTAGATAGGTAGCGTTAGTAGAGCAACAAGAGCTTACCGCTCAGATGAAAGGAATGATGGAGCAACTTCAAAGAAAGTTCAATGACTTAGCTAGGACGGATGGGGAACCATCGGTGGAAGCCATGAGTGATGGGAAAACCCGTAAGCAAACTGAAGCTGAAACCTCAAACCCTCACAAAGACAAGGGTAAAGGCAAGGTTGATGAACCCCCACGAAAACCTACTCCTAAGCCTCCACATAAAGGTGCATCCCTAGGTTGACAACCCTCGATGACGCAGAAGGCCATCAGTGCTTTTGAGCATCGACACCCTTCTGACCCTCGAGGAAAAACCGTGTCGAAGGGACCAAATACAAAGGCCCCTAGGCTTAGGAGACGGGTAAATCCTCCTAGTGATTCCATTAACCAGGACGGGAGGACTCCTAACAGTCACTTTGGAGACAGTTGGCACACTACAGATTTGCGGCAACAATTGGACGCTAAGTACAGAGGTACAAACGTGAGAAGGCAAGGCCATGCGGGGGTGACCTCAGGAATCATTTGAGCGACAAGATGAGTGGACGTGATATTCCAGAAAGTGATACAAAAAGATTGGAAGAAAAAATTGCTACATTGACCAAGTTGGTCAAGAAATAAAGTGGACCACTATCACACTAAGAAGATGAGGAATCAGAACTCTGCATTCGAAGGATCACGGAAACTCCGCTCTTAGAAAATTTTAAGATACCCCACATCGAATTATATGAAGGGAGATCTGATCCATGAACACACTTGTCCAAATACAACAAGATGATACAAGTTTCCCGCGTCATCGATGATGCCAAGTGTTTGTGCTTTTCTCTGATCCTAACTAAGTCCGTTGAGGATTGGTGGAAGCGGTTGGCTTCAGGATTAATTGATAGTTGGAAGGATCTACAATAGGCTTTGTGTAAGCAATTCATCAACGCTCGAGAAAAAGACATGGAAGTTGGTTCACTTACCAATGTCAAGAAACAACCTAACAAAAGTCTGAAGCCTTTTCATTTAGAGAATGGTGGAGGCAGCTACTAAAACTAAATTTAGTGACGACTTGAAATTGATGGCCCTCCAATTCGGACTTGTTGTAGGCTCCCTACTCTAAGGAGAAATGCAAAGGAAAAGGGCCAAAATGTTAAGTGAGTTTATGGCTAAGCACAAGGTATAATTAACCTTGAGGATGCTTATATTCAGGCCTTCGGAGTCCCTCTTGCACCAACTCAAACCACAGTCGCTCCTAGTTTTGCATCCCAGACTCCTGCTTCATCTATGTCCCTTTCAAGACCATAGTATACCCCAACTGTCTATGGGCCTACTGCATCCAGTCTCATCCCTATGTAGACCCATTTCTTCGAGTACGTGGCGGTACAGACGAAGTGTAGTGTGGCTCTCGAACAATCTAAAGCCGAGGTCCCCAATTCTAGTGTGGGGCATTCACGGGGCAAGATATGGGTAAGAATCACAGCCGTAACAATTTAGTAACGTAGGCGAGAAAGAAGTACGATTCGAAGTACACCGAGTACACAAGTCTAATAGATACTCAGGAGAATATTTATAAGGCAACACGCAACATGGTACATTATTAAAAGCCCCCGCATATGTTGCATTGCGGGAGGAACATGCGAGACCAGAATAAGCAATGTGAATACCATGGACAGAAGGGTCATCCCACTAATGAATGTGAGTATTTAAATGATGAGAATGAAATGTTGGTCCGAGCAAGAAATCTAGGGCACTGGCTCTTCATCCCGATTATCTATCCAGTATGGGGAGTAGTCCAGGGACAGATGATACTTCCAAGACAGTAGGGCGCAAAAAATTCCTCGTAAGTGGTAGGATGCCCTCAAGCTCCTGGAATATCAGTACCTGCTCTTCTTACTTCGCCAGCTCCAGCTGGGGTGGCTTTGCTTGCTCTAGGACGAGGAACTCCATATCCTCATGGGCTCGCTCTACCACCTGTGTATGGATATGTTGCAACAATTTTAGGTGGATCGCATCTCACCAGAAGTACTCGTAATGCGGAAAAGAGATTCCTAAGGGAAGTGGAAGAAGGAGAAGTATACGCGTTGGTACAATCTCCCACGCAGCGTCCTAGAATGATGAATCTACCGATCATTTTCATAGAAGATGATGCCAAGAATGTGCGCTTCCCTCACAATGATCCCTTGCTGATTGATGCACAGATCGCTAATAAATGGGGTTATAGAGTTTTGGTGGACAATGGAAGTTCCATTAACATTTTGTCCAAACTCGCATTCCAGGCGATTGGACTCACTGAGGTGGATCTAACTCCATGTCCCATCCAACTGTAAGGTTTCAATGGTGATGCCCTAGTTCCCATGGGTAAAGTCCAACTGCCAATCACCCTTAACGGGGACAATGAAGCAAGTGTGTTTGAACACTCAACCTTCATAGTGGTGGGCTATCCAACTGCTTATAATGCCACATTAGGCTGGTCGACCCTAGTAGACTTTGTTGCGGTGACTTCCATTCAGCATTTGTGTATGAAGTTCTCATGTGACAATTGATGCATCGGGACAATCAAAGGTGATCAGGAAAGTGCGAGGAACTACTATAATGTGTCAACTCAGATTATGTTTATGGTTTGGAAAGAAATACCTGTAGCTTCTGGGGTAGAGGACCCGATGGACACAGAAGATGTTTTGGAAGAGTGTGTGGATGAGTTAGTTCCAAGACTTGGAATTGAAAGAAATTTTTAACCAATGGAGGAGGTAGAAGAAGTTAATATCAGTGATGAAGATCCCACCATGACTATCAGAGTGGGAAAGAATCTACCTCCTGTCATAAGAGAGGATGTTATTAATACGATCAAGAAAGATCATGATGTGCTGGCCTGGAGCTATTCTGACATGATCGGGATTGATCGAAATACCATTTTTCATGTTGTGAATATTTGCAAAGATGAGACCCCATTTTGACAAAAGAGAAGACCTCTGGACCCTGTTAGAGACAACGCAGTATCGGCAGAAGTTAATAAGTTGACCACTAATGATTTCCTCAGGGTATCATTGTATCCAATTTGGCTTGCAAATTTGGTATTGGTCCAAAAATCCAAGGGCACGTGGATGATGCTCGTAGAATTTATAGACCTAAACAAGGCCTGCCTAAAAGACCATTTCCCGCTCTCGCAAATCGATCAGATCAAAATGCATACTACAGATGAGGAACATACCAATTTCCAGACTGATAAGGGTATTTATTGCTACAAGGTGATTTCGTTTAGACTCAAGAATGTGGAGGCCACGTATCAACAAATGGTGAATCGATGTTTAAAGGACAGTTGGAGAGGAACATGGAGGTATATGTGGACGACATGTTATTAAAGTCCAAAACCTTTGAAGAGCATGGACGAGACCTGAAAGAGGCCTTTTTAGTGATAAGAAAGTACGATATGAAGCTAAATCCCAAAAAGTGCACTTTCAGGGTCTCCTCCAAAAAATTCCTAGGCTATATAGTCTCCTCCAAAAAGCATAAAGATGTCCAGAGCGTCACTGGGCATATTGCTGCTCTTAGTCAATTCATTTCAAAATCTACTGAGAAATGTATTCTATTTTTCAATGTGTTACGAGGCAACAAAAAGTTTGTGTGGACTGAAGAGTGTCAAGTTGCTTTTCAAAAGTTAAAGGGGCATTTAACTAAGGCTCTTATTTTATCAAAGCTTGTGGAGGGGGAAGATTTGTTCTTGTACTTGGCAGTGTCCGATCATGCTATTAGTGCCGCATTCGTGCGAGAGGAAGATAAAGTTCAGTATCCGGTGTATTATGTGAGAAAAAGACTGTTGGGTGCAGAGTCCAGATATCCTATGATTGAGAAGCTACCTTTTGCTTAATAACCGCATCGCGCAAGCTGAGACCGTACTTCCAAGCCCATGCCATAAGAGTTCTCACAAATCATCCCCTATGCCAGGTGCTTCTGAAGTTGGAGTCATCCGGTAGATTATTAAAGCAGGCTATAGAACTTAGTCAATTCGACATCCACTACCAGCCACGGGTGTCGATAAAAGGACAAGCCCTTGCCAACTTCCTAGTAGAGTAGGCTAGCTTCAACGACCTTCACTACTACAAATATAGCCTTTAGTGACACTCTTTAGTGACCCGCTTAAAGGTGAGAGTCACTAAATGTATAGAGATAATTTTTAGTGACACCCATTATTCAACACTAAATATTTAACTTTATGTCCCAAAGTACATGACTCTAAAACATATGACGTGTCACTAAAAGTTATTTAATTATATAATTATTTGTGAAAAATTAATTAGTTTGCACGACACTCTACGCGCGACTGTGATAACTTTTCCAGTCTTACATGGAGCGACGTTATACACAAAGAATATTGAAAGAAAAAATCAATTTATAATATTACTTCTCTCAGTTCAATCAAGAGTTAAAATAATATTTTTTTAATTTGCTAAAAAAAAATTAAAAGTATTAAAAGTAATATAAATAAAAGGATTTTTTTTTTTTGAGAAGTTAAAAGGCCGGTTATTGAAACCCTAAAATTGTGTTAAAGCCTATTAAACAACCCCTTCTCTCTCATGCCAACAGACGGCTCAAGAGGAATCGTCTTCTACACAGACAGCGCGCAAGAGGAATCGTCTTCTACACAGATGGTGAGCTTGGCCCCGATTTCCCAACCCAGATGGAAGAACGTCATCGACCAGTGGACGACTTATCTTTCCAGGTGGGTCTCGCCGATTTAGGAAAGATGGTCATGGGTGGCTGATTTTGGGTTGATCAGTCTCTCCGCCTCGCCTAGAACACCGAATGGCTACTGAAGATGTGAGAGTTCTAACCTAGAAACCAAAGGTTCACCTCTAGTTCTTGCTCATTTATCTATTTCTCTCTCTCTCTCTCTCTCTCTCTCTCTCTCTCTCTCTCTCTCTCTCTCTCTCTCTCTCTCTCTCTCTCTCTCTCTCTCTCTCTCTCTCTCTCTCTCTCTCTCTCTCTCTCTCTCTCTCTCTCTCTCTCTCTCTCTCTCTTTTCTTTACAGGGATCTCATTGTTTATTGTCCGAGTTCGTGGTCGACGAAGACAGAGTTTGATGCTCGTATTAAATCTCGATGTTCATGGTGTCAAGCTTCGTGTTTGGTGGCGTTTGAAGCTCGTTAGATATCGGCGCATTCATGAAGAATTTGATTTCGTTTTCATTTTTCTGTTAAGTTTTATTTTGTAATTTTCTGAGTTGATTTATGTTTTAAACTTTATGAATAAACCCACTGTATTCTTTTTTGTTAGATTTCTGGGTTTGTTACACTCATTGGTGTGTTTTTTTTTTTTTTTTGTTGTTTTGGGTTAAAATTTTGTAAATTTCTGGGTTTGTGGGTGTATGATTAATTTGTATATTGGATTCAAATTATTAAAATTTGTATTCAAGTTTTTTCATACCTTATACTCATTTTGATGTACTTTTTTTTAGGTACAATTAAATATAAGGAAACAAATACACATCAATTTTGTTCCTCATGTTTTAATTGTTAATATACACATTATTTTGTTTTGTTGTTTAAAATTTAATTTTGTTATTAAAAATGAAAATAGAACCAAAAGAAATTTGATATATTATGCAATTTTTTTTAAGAAAAATATGATATAGTGACACTCTGTTAGTGTGGTGTTATTGGGGAAATTAATTTTTTAAAAAAATAAAAATAGATATATTGACACGCTGAGAGTGTGGCTATTGTGTTTAGAGTCTCACAATTTGAGATTCTAAAATTCTACAGTGACGCGCTTTGAGAGAGTCTAAAAGGATTAAGTGACACATACTAAGAGTCACTATATATTCCTTTTCCTGACACCCACATTAGTGACACGCAGTGAAGTGTCACTAAAGTATTTTAGAGTCTCTCAATAAGTGTCATTGAAACTCATTTTTGTCGTAGTGCTTCCAGAAGAACTAGTCCCTGAGTTACCTGCTTGGAAGGTCTATGTAGATGGTGCGTCTAATGAAAAGGGGCCAGATCTAGGGTGATCTTAATCTCCCCACAAGGGCACCAGCTTCAAAGTGCTCTGGGCTTTGGGTTCTGTGCCTCAAACAATGAAGCAGAGCATGAGGCCAAGTTGGTAGGGCTGAAGTTAGCAAAGGAAGTAGGGGCCCAACAGGTGGATATTTACAGTGATTCTCAGCTGGTGGTGAATCAAATCTCTAGTGAATATCAGACGAAAGGTGAACGAATGGCTTCTTATTGCAAGGATTCAAGATTTACAATATATGTAAGATTCTGAGAGAACAAAAGTCATTCGCAGACATATTGGCTAAGTTGGCAACAAATCCTGAGATCATCGAACACAGAACAGTCCATGTTGACCATTATAAGAAGTCTAACATTTAAGTCCAGGGGGTAAATGCGATAGTGGATAACTCTCAATCCTAGATGGCACCTATTTACAAATTCATGATTACGAGGGAGCTTCCCGCAGATAGGGCCACTTCCAAGAAGATTCAATATCAAGCTCCCCGCTACGTGATCATGGATAGGAAGTTATATCGCAGGGGGTTGTCAATGCCATAACTGAGGTGTATTGTCGAGATAGAAATTAGCGCGGTAGTCCATGAGGTCCACAGAGGTTTCTGCGGTGATCACACTTCTAGGCCCAACCTTTCCAAGAAAATCCTTTGACAGAGGTATTTTTGGCCCACAATGAAGAAGGATTGCATGAAATATGTGAGGAAGTATGATATGCCAAAGTCCCAAGAGCACTGCCCACCGAGATCACGCTTATGAGGAACCTATGGCCATTCGCAATTTGGGGAATTAATTTAGTACGATCCCTCCCCATGGGTAAAGGAGGAGTTAAGTACGCGATTTTCGCGGTTGGCTACTTCACCAAATGGGTTGAGGCCGAACCCATGAACACTGTCACCTCCGAAAAAGGCTTTGGATTTTGTCATCAAAAACATCGTGTGTAGGTACGGACTCCCGTATAAAATTGTTTAGGACAATGGGAAACAGTTCGACAGTGAGCACTTCACCGACTTCTATGCCTAGCAAGGAATCTTGAAAAGATTTTCGGCTGTAGCCCAGCCATAGGCCAATGGGCAGGTGGAGGTCGTCAGCAAAATCCTAAAAAGGACGTTGAAAAAGAAACTCCAAGCTTGCAAGGATCACTGGCCAAATGAGCTTCCACGAGTTCTTTGGGCCTATCAGATGATAGAAAGAACTTCAATAGGACACACGCCGTATGCAATGGCCTATGGGTGCGAAGTAGTGATCCCATTAGAAACCACAATCTCCTTTCATCGACGAGATACTTATGACCCTTACCGCAACCATTCCTTACTCCAAGAGTCACTGGACTTAATCGAAGAGCTTTGGGAATAGTCACAAGTCCAACTCAAGATGTACCAAGGCCAAATTGCTCGACACTTTAATTCGAATGTGAAAAGTGGTACGGTTGATGTTGGTGATCTTGTCTTGAGAAGAGTATTCCCAGCTTCGCTGGAACCGGGGGTTGGAGTACTTAGCCCAAACTGGGAAAGCCCCTACAAAATACTCGAGAAGGTGGGCCAAGGTACTTTTCAACTGAAGAGGATTTATGGATCAAGAGTCCCTCATGCCTAGAATTTAGACCACTTACGTCGATACTACCAATAGGCGGAGGAAACCAGACTTTGATGAAATCCTAAAAGTTTTGTGTAAAGATTAATGTAATTAACTTTTGTATGAGTAGCCCTCGGGGGTAATGAAATGAGGACAAAAACAATTTACATTTGAGTTTACACTTTACATTTTTAGGTCACACGCTATGTTTTAAACAAGTGGATAGGAAGTTGGAGACGTCCACACTTCTCAGCTCAGTTGGGGGGGGGGGGTATCGTGCCTAGCCGTTAGGGGTGTTCGCGGTGCGGTTGGTGCGGTTTTTGACTATTTTTTCAAACCAACCCGCACATGCAGTTTTTCAAATTTCCCAAACCGCACCCGCACCGCGAAATTAAAAACCCGCAAAAACTGCACCGCAAAAAATAGTGCGGTGCAGTGCGGTTTTTGTGGTTTATGCGGTTTGGACTATCACTAAATAATTAAACTATCATAAATACAATAAATTTTGAGCAAAACTTGCCAAAATACCATAAGACTTGAAAATAAATATGAAAAAAAAAAATTAAGTGTCAACAATACAATAATTAGTAGACTTTAAGTTTTTTTATTGAAAGAATAGTAGACTTTAAGTTAAATATTCACATATTGGACCTAAATAAATACAAAAATTGGTATTTTTATAATATGTGGTGCGGTGCGGTTTGAACCGCATATTAACAATTCAAAACCGCACCGCACCGCATATTTCTTTATAGTTTCTACACCATCTACAACATGCATAGGAATGTAAGGACCATAACATACAATATGCCACAAATCATAATCAATGGATTGAAGATAAGTTTCCATTCTAATTTTCCAATAAGGAAAGTCTACCCCATCAAAGAATGGTGCTCTACTTGTGCTTAAACCTTCTAGCATGTTATTGTGTGAATTGCTTGGAAACGACATACTCTTAGATTGTGAAATCTACCCAAAAACAAGAGCCCTTTCTCTGATACCAATTGTTATCCCAAGATATGTTTCCAAGAGGGGGATGAATCTGAAATTTAAACTAATTTCGGTAAATTAAAACTTGTAACACAAAATTAAGCAATTAGCCACTTAATCAAATAAAAGCAAGTAATATGGCAAGCAATATATTATGACAAATAATCAAACTTGTAAAGTAAAGAGTTTAATGATTAGAAAATGCAAACTCTCGATTTTTACAAGGTTCGGTAGAACTATGCCACCTACGTCCTTGGTCTTCAAAGCTATGGACCTAGCTTTGAGTTCCAATATCGAGCCAAGTTAACGGGCTTGACTAACCCTTACAACCGGGGAATTTTTCACCAAGGTTTTTCCCAAACCTCTCACAATAGTTTTCTTCCAAGGACTATCAACCTCGTCGGATTGTTGAAGTGCCAATCTCACTTTTCTCGAGTTGTTTACAAAACCGGTGTCAACCTCACCTACAACCAAGTTGTTTTTATACCGGTGCCAACCTCACCTCTCAATACAATGAATATGTAATTTTGAAATACAAAGTAAACTCTCTCTAATAAGATGGAAAATAATGTAAAATCCTAGAGAGAATTGCAAGCACACTAGAGAAGATAAGAACAAGTTTGGCTCAAGTGTGTGTGGTTGGTGTGTTTATGAAAAGATGATAATTCTTTAGTTTAGAACACTTAGAATGATGTTATATGATGAATAGAAGCTCAACCAACCTACATTTTTGAGTGAAAAACGAGTTTATATAGTGTAGGAATGAAAACTAGCCGTTTATAGCCGTTAGCACATTTTTCGAGGTCACTTCAGCCGTGATCCGGAATTCCGGATTGGTTACAACCGGAATTCCGGTTGACAACCGGAATTCTGGATGGGAACCGGAATTCCAGATGCAAAAGGTTCATTTTTTCAAACTAAAACGTGCATAACTTTTTACTTGTTTATCCGATTTCAAAAATTCCAGTTGCGTTCTCTTAGTTAAATGATATGTGATCTTAAAAATCAATTTAGAAAATTTAGATATCATTTTTTGTGAAATAACTTGTCGCACAAGTTAGTGAGCCAAACTTTTGAACTTATAAATCCTAGTGTACTATGCAAATCACTTTAACAAGACTAAAACAAATTTATACCATTTTATTTTGAGTAGTCTTGATGTAGATGAGCCTCCTAGCTTGATTTGCATGTTTTTGATCCCATGTTGACTTTTCCCGAGAGTTGACTTTTGACTTTGACTTTGACTTTCGGGTTGACTTTTGACTTTGAGCTTTTTGAAGACCTCTTTTGAATAGGGTCTTGACTTGTTGATCCCTTGATGAAACTTTTGCTCTTATGAAGTATGAAGTAGTTTATATACTTGTTGAATCTACTTCTTTGATTATGTTTGACTTTACCGAGCAAATATAGATACTCTGTGAACTTGCTTGCAAAATGATCAAGAAAAGATTAGTAACAAATAATAATCAAATATTTGTTTATCATCAAAATAAATGAGTGGATGACTTTTGGTCAACAGGGTTGTGGGTCACGTGAAATCTAAGGATTGAATTAGTAGCCGTTGGAACCACATGCTTCTAAACAATATAAGAAAACAGCCCTTAAAATCATCTAACAGGCCGACGCATAAAACTTAAAACTAAGAAGTAAAAGTGAGCAAAACATGAAGGTCTATAACAGTGCCTCGCAAAAGGCAAATTAAGTTGTTCTTGCACAAAAGATGATTGTCATAAGCAGCCTCGCAGAGCAAGCAAAAATAAAAACAACTCTGCAAAAAGAGAAGCTAAAATTATCTTAAAAAAAGAGATAGATAATGAAGAGCGGAAGTGACCCCTACTGGTCTTGAGTGAGAGAATGGACTGTTGACTCGACTTGGATTGAGTCACTAACTGGCTTTTTTGGAAGATTCAAATTAGGCTCAACTGCATCTTAGATAGACCCCTTTTCAGTCTCCCCAGAGGGCGCCTGAGCTTCTACGAGGCCTTGAGGACTTAAGACTCCATCGTCTGACTCCTCGTCACTCTCAATAGTAAGGGGAAAGTCTTGAAGATATGTGTCACGCTTCAAGGAAAGCACTCTTCTTGTAGCCTCTTCCCTCTCTTTCTCACCAAGAAGTCAGGGTACAGTAGGATCAACCTTCAATAAATCAAAAAGGACCATGGCGTAAGCCATCTCCAAGGAACGAAGGCAGTATTTCTCTGCCTTAGTTGTCGCCTTGGCTTCTTTAGCAAGAGCACATTGAATGGTCTGAGGAACAGTCTCTCTCATTCTTTGTATAGCAGCCAGGGAAATGTATGCTTTCACACCATTCGCCGGTCGTCGTTCAGCTTCCTTCTTCAGTTTTTTGATAGAATCTTGATGAAGGTTACTGGTATTACAAACTGCTTGAAGGAGTAGGTCCAGATTGCCATGCTTGATCATCCAAGATTCCTTCTGTTTCTTCTCTTTGTTATAATCATCACGCAAGAGGAGGTAGATGTCGTATTTACCCTCGGTAGAGTACAGCTTGTGCAGAGGTGTATCCGCGACTTAAATCATCAACACGTGTCAATGATCAGTACTGGGAAAGATAACAACCTCCTGTGATTCAAAAAGTCTCGAAAGCTTGAAGGTAAATTATCCAAGTTTTCATGCATAAGACATGTGGCACGATTGGAGGGAAAAATATAGCAGTGAAAAGGATTAGTCAAAATTATTCATAAAGTAAGAGACGTCTACCAGACCCGGAAGGTAGTTGAAACGGATGACTCCCAGGAAGAACTTCCTTAAGTGATGAACCTGGAGCGCAATAGCAGCCTCGCAGAGCATGGCCACGTCAGCATCATACACGGATTGCTCTATAGACGGTGATATCTTCTTTTGACACAAGATCAGATTTTGTCCACCGTACCAGGCCATGATAGTGCGCATATGCACCTTCAGACATGCTTTTTTCCCAACGACCTGGTTAGAGAGTACTTTGCAAAGGAGAGACCTTTGCATGACGTGTGTCCTAGTTTGTACGAATACCCTCACTGCAACTGTGTGCCACACGATGAAGAAGGTTCTTACCAGCCAATGGTAAGATCACTCTTGAGTAGTACCAGCCTTAGCAGAGTGTGGGGTACGAAACCCTAGATCGGTAAAGGGTATGCCCTTTATCCCATGTGTGCCTATAAATACTTCTATTTTCTTTGAACAAAGGGTGAACAATTTTCACTTACAAACACTCTGCTAAAATTTCTAAAGAGTTTTCTCCCAAGAGAAACAAGAGGAATAGAGAAACCCTTACTGTAAACACTTGTAATACCTAAACACTTGCCCAAAGAGGCTAATACTATTGACTCGTAGACTAAGGATCATTAACGCCTGAATCACGTAAAAAACTCGTTTGTTTATTATTTATTATCTCTTATTTTCTTAAGCTCTAAATATAATTAGTTTTCGAAAATCTCAGTAAACAATATGGACACAATCTGGACAAAATCTCCGAAAACCTCAGTACGACACAAACGAATTTACAGTACTTACCAATATCAATTTCGAAAAAAAAAAGTGAAAAAAATCCAAAAAAAAATGTAAAACATTAAAAGAAGCCATATTTAAAATCCCATATCTAAACTTATTTAAAAAAAAAAAAATAGGCTGCATATTTAAAAATTACAAAAATAAAAAAAGTTTCTTTCAATTTTGATAGATGGACTGAAATAGAGTTGCCATACTCTTTACAATTGCTTCCGAATAAAAGAAAGCAAAACTTTGTAATCTAATACAAGAAATATGCAGAATGTCACAAATCTAAAACAAATCAAGTTGTTAAACTGATTGGAAAATGTTATTGAAACTCATGCTTTTCACTAGACGTGAGAAAAAAAAAAAGAAAAAAAAAGAGGCCTCATTTAAGAACAAAAACCAACTTGAAAACAGATGGCTACAAATCAATAATGAGGGAAACAGAGAGGACAAAGATAATAAATTGAGTTTAATTAGCTATGCAGACTACAATCTTTCCTTTTCTCTCCATGTTTTCTTCCTCTTTTTACACCAATTGAGCCCATTTTTTCCATTGCTAAACCGAAAGCCTGAAAAAATTTCTGTTTATCTGTGGCAAAATCCTTAACCAAAGGTCTAGTACGTGGGTCCAAAAATAGGGCTTGATCAGAGGCTAACAAACCCAAATTACTCTCCAAGTTCCCATAATAGGCATGATCAAATGAAAATGGTGTAGTAACATCAAATGGTGCAACTATATCTGAGTTTCCACCAAAGTGTGGGCAATACATTCTCAGGGCCTTGAGGAGTTTAGGGTCGATTGCTGGGTCGGGTTGCTTGGAGCCCCGGTAGTCATAGAGTCTGCTAACAAATTGCTGGCAATGGGCGAAGCCCATTGTATGTGCACCTGAAAGAACAACAAGGTCTTCAAGTGCAAGCCCTTTTGAGTTAAAGAGTTTTAGCATCTGATCAACTGTGTGGTTTGCTTGGGGAATGTTAGAGCTAACTCTTGATGCCATTGATATTTTTCCATCCCACCTTCCTTTTGTCACTTGGTAATATGGACCTCCTGCCTGAATTAAATCAAGTTGTTAAAACTACAATTATAGCATAACAATAAAAGATGACAAAATCCAACTAGTATTGTCACTCTACTCATTACTATGCCTGATATTCCTTAATTTCAGACAAAACCAAGATTGAATAATAGAGGCAGTGGTTACAACCACTGAAGGACAAATTGTAGCGTTTTCTCCTCTTTGAAATTATTTTAGACAACTCTTCTCCCAATCTTATTTTTAAGGAAGCATCCTTTTTATATATCATTACATATAGTTTGTACGTATAAACAAATTTGTCAAATAATAACATTTATTTTATTAAACATTATAGGGTTCCCTCTCTGTAATAGCAACTTGCTCTGAAAAGCAGAGCTGCAATTCAACTCTTGTAATTACTCTTACCCCAAATTTTGCAAAATATGTACTCATAAGCAGTTTTCTCCAATAACAGAAATTTGCCCACTAAAGACTTGAACTTCATTCCAAGACGAGCATGTGGGTCTTCACTCTTTAGTGCTCACATCATCATCAACTCAGACCACGCCTAAAAAAATGGCATTTTCCCTTTAACCAATACTTTCATGACACATGTTGTGGGTGGGTGGGTGGGTGGGGGGACCTTGTTTAAGTCATTCCCACACCAGAACAAAAATAAAAATAATATAAACCAAAGGCCAAATAGAAGTCGATACACTATTCCATTAGTTCTTATCTGATCTGGCTAAAGCTTCAATCACATAAAAAAAAATAAAAAATATCCAAATACAGAGTTTTACCGAGTGAACATAATCTCTGGCTGCAATTGCAAGAATATCGGCACAAGAAACAACACCAGGGCACTTGGTCTCCACCAAAGCCTTGGCCAGCCTAATACTCTCAAATCCTTCTTCCCTTAGGTCCTTGTTATCCACTGCATCCTTCTCTGCCAATATTTTGCTTCCTGGCCTCGATGTTATTAGTATCGATGCATCACAGCCCTTAATTATTCCAACCCATGCAAAAGATGAAAAATAAAACATATCAGTAAAGAGTTTGTTCATTAATTCATAATGTGTTTGAGGAACTAAAAGTTTTGTACGTAATATAATATTGCAAGTGCATGGTTTCAATTAGAATCATTTAATTACCTCGACAAAACAGTCATGGAAGAAGAGTCTAATGGTTGCTGGACCTGAAATTGGTGATTCTTTGAACTGTTGGGCTGTGACAGAAGAGACCAGCTGTTCGAGTTGAGGGCATGACTTGGCATAGTAATCAACCGAGAGATGGCGATGAGGACGAGGACGACTTTGTTTGGAGGGTTTGGCTAAAGCAAATGAAGTACTACTTAGTATAACAACCATGATAATAGACAAGGCAATGAAAGAAAAAGTAGAAGAAAAATAAGGGACAGACATGATTTGGATTGTTGGCAAGTTTAGGACAAAGGAGTTATAAATAAGATGGAAAAAGATTTAATATTTAAGGTGGGACTGTGGGTGTGAAAGTTCTTAGACAGTTTGCCACGTAAAGGACATATAAAAGGAAGCAAGGAAGATTATGAAGACCCCGTGAAGCATTGCAAAGAGGAAAACAGAAGGTTTATTACTCTGGTTTATTTCAGATTTACAATAAAAATAAGATCGAATTTGAAATAATTTTATATTTTTTAAGATTTTTATTTACAAAAATTTTTGTTTTGTGATGTTTTTATGTTATTTTTATATTTTATTTATGTTGTGTTGGTTTTTTATAATTTATATATTATTTTTATTTTGATTTGATATTGTTTGAATGTTACATTTTTGTATTTTTTTATTGTTTTTTATTATAAAAATAATATTTTGTGTAAATTTGTGATTGTTAATTTAGATAGGACCCAAAACAAACCAAAGAAAGATTCTCTTGATTGGATGTGCTCTAATTTTAATTTATCACTGTATTTTTTTCCTTCTTTCCCAATATTTTCACCTCACATGGCTTCTTGAAGTGTTGCGATTTGAGCCAGCCAAAACTTTTATGTTTTTTTTTTTTTTTTTTTTTTTTAATTTAGTAGAATTATTATTATACTTATTAAAAAATGAGGGTCTACTCTAGATGCTTAAACATCATGTTTACCCTCTAATCATTGTCTGTTTTTTCTTTTTTCTTTTTAAGGAGTACTCTAATCATTGTTGATTGAACACCAAATGAGACATAACAGCCATTCTTCTTTATTTATTTATTTTAAAAAATGTGAAGAAAAAAATATATGTAAATTTCATATATGAATTTCAATACTCATGCATTAATTTTAGTGTGGGAATCTATATATATTAGGGTTGATATATAGTATGACACTAGAGTACCATACTATCATGGCCATCAAATATAACAAAAGTAAAACATATTTTCCAATGGCATTTTCAAAATATTCAAAGAGAAAGATGTGTGACTAGGCAGAAAATGGGAAGAGGAGCCCCACTACTACTAGAGTACCCAATTATGGCCTAGTATGTGTAGTTAAATGCAGTGCATGTGCATTTAGGAACCCAAAACCAAAGAAAAATTAAATTCCCTTCTACTTTGAATTACTTTACAGACTCTTTTTGGCTGACTGGCCTGACCTGACCCATTTGCATTCATTTACTAGTGCTTAAAAGAGTAAGAAAGGGCAGAGCACAGCTTTTTCTCATTTCTTTTCAGGTCTGTTTCTTTGGTCTTGAGTGGAAAGTAAGCCTTTTCATTGTGAGTAGAGTAAAAACTGTGGACTATCCTTCTTACTATAATTACATTCTCTTCTCTATAGCTTTAGATGTTGGTTTGGACAAGATTTTATGGGACCTGAAAAAAAGAGAAAAGGGAAAACAGATTACAGATACGTGCTATAGGTTATTTTAGAGTTGGATTATAATTAATTATCTGATTGATTCAACATATAGCACTATCCATAATGATAAAATAGTTGCCATTAGCGACGTTCTTCAAAAGTCGCAGCTTGTGAGTTTTCCATTTCGAATGTCATTGCTAATGGTAACTCTTTTGTCATTGTAGAGTGTAATTTTGAAGTGGTAATAAGTCCTATTAAGAATACCATTTGTAGATGGGAAATATGTAATTATATTACTGCTTGTCTGAATTTTTTTAAGTTGTCGTTGGGTTGTAATTATTTTAAGATCTTTCCTTCGTTTAACAATGTTGCCCATAAAATTGTGAAATGGGCATTAAGATTGGCTATCACTGATAATATTGATGTTACATCTATTGCGGTAAACACTATTTGTAAGGACCAATTAGTCTAATTATTCTTTTAATATATAAGGTATCATTTTTTTTTTGAAATGCAAGTAAATGGTCTTATTTTTAACTTTATGATAGTTAATGTCCTTTTTTTAAAATAATAAAGCCAATATTTTTTTTACTTTTTAATACTTAAAATACCCTTCATTATATAAAATGTATTATATGTTTTATTCCTTTAATAGAAATTATGAAAAACAATAGATCAAAACCTCTCTACTGAATTTTTGTCAATTATTTTTTCATTATATAAAAGGTATTATATGTTTTGTTCTTTTAGATTTTGCTGTTGTTGTTGGTGTCTAATATGTTATTTGAGCATATAATTAGTTTTTTTATTAGTATATTGTATGATATACAAACAATATACTTTAAACCAATATATATATATATATATCACAAACTTAAACTAATATACTATTAAATGAATTGTTTTCCACAATATACACTAGCATACAAAAACTTATACCACAATCATAAGTAGATATACCATAATAAAAAATTAATATACCACTACATAGTGAAAAAAAATTATACAAAAAACTGAATTTAATATTCCACAAGTTTTTTTCTCTTATTCTTTCCTTCATGAAATATCAATTAACATAAAATTAATATACCTCAGTCAAATATAACTATACCTCATACTTAAATTAATATTTAATAGTTTTTTTTTCCTTTCTATCCTTCACGATATACATATCACATACAAACGATATACCTTAGACCAATATAAATATACCATAAACTTAAACTAATATACTATTAAATGATTTTTTTTTTTTCACGATATACAATAGCATATAAAAACTATATCCTGCAATCATAAGCATAAATATTATAGTGAAAAATTAATATACCGCCAGTATAGTGGAAAATATATATATACCAAAAACTTAATTTAATATTCCACATGTTTTTTTTTTCTTTTTCTTTCCTTCGTGATATACTAATGAACATAAAGACAATATTTCCTAGCGAAATATAACTATACCTCAAACTTAAATTAATATTTCATATTTTTTTAATTTCTGTTTTTCGTTCATTATGTACCATAGCACATTAAAATAATATACTACAATCTTAAACTAATATACTACCTTTCAGTTATTTCAAAATATATATATATACTACCTTTCAGTTTTTTTTTAATATATTATTGTACATAAAAATGATATACTATTGTGCAAAATAACTATACCAAACACTTAATTATTCAAGGTTATCATATGTTATTTAAGCATATAATTAGTTTTTTATTAATATATCGTATGATATACAAACAATATACCTTAAACTAATATACATATATCACAAACTTAAACTAATATACTATTAAATGAATTGTTTTCCACAATATAAAGTAGCATACAAAAACTTATATCACAATCATAAGCAGATATACCATAGTCAAAAATTTATATACCACCAGCATAGTGAAAAAAAATTATACAAAAAACTTAATTTAATATTCCACAATTTTTTTTTCTTGTTCTTTTCTTCATGAAATACCAATGAACATAAAATCAATATACCTCAGTCAAATATAACTATACCTCATACTTAAATTAATATTTAATAGTTTTTTTTTCTTTCTATCCTTCACGATATACATATCACATACAAATGATATACCTTAGACCAATATAAATATACCATAAACTTAAACTAATATACTATTAAATGATTTTTTTTTCACGATATACAATAGCATATAAAAACTATATTCTGCAATCATAAGCATAAATATTATAGTGAAAAATTAATATACCACCAGTATAGTGGAAAATATATATCTATATACCAAAAACTTAATTTAATATTCCACATGTTTTTTTTTTCTTTCCTTCATGATATACTAATGAACATAAAGACAATATTTCCTAGTGAAATGTAACTATACCTCAAACTTAAACTAATATTCCATATTTTTTAATTTTTGTTTTTCGTTCATTATATACCATAGCACATTAAAATAATATACTACAATCTTAAACTAATATACTACCTTTCAGTTATTTCAAAAAAATATATATATTACCTTTCAGTTTTTTTTTAATATATTATTGCACATAAAAACGATATACTATTGTGCAAAATAACTATACTAAATACTTAATTATTCAAGGTTATAATTGTAATTTCATTATCAAACTTTTAACAGAATGGACATTTTGTTAATTATTTTTAAAAAGGGACATTTATTAACTTTATTGTTAGATTTAGGGCCATTTTGCATCTTGACTCATCATTTTTTTACTAGCCCGGCCCAAGGCCTTTTGGAGAGTCTGGATTTTCTAATTTCAAACTGCCTTACCCCGGGTGAACATGCTCATTTGGTTTTAGTCCCAGGACATGAGAAAATTAGACAAAAGCTCTTCTCTATGGGTAGTGCAAAAGTCTCGAGTCCGGATGGAATGTCTGTCCTTTTTCAAGCATTATTAGAATATTTCAAGAGCAGTATTACTTGTTGAATATTAATATGAGATTGTTAGAGAGACGTTCTGTACATTAATAATGTGTGAGAATATAATATCATATATATATATATATAAAAAGAATGTATATGTTATTTTACCAATTAATATATTTTTATATATATTTATATATTTATAAATATAAGAAGAATGTATAAATTACTTTGCTAAGGATGTATATATACATGGTTGGCTCTATAGGTGTGCAAGCTGGGCTACTGTACAGAGTTCCAAAATACATAAAGGACCCAATATTTTTTTTAGTCTCTTTTAAAGTTGTTTTTTTTTTTAGTTTTAGTTTTTTATATGAACCCAACATTGCAAGGGCCTAACAATTTGTCGTTAGTTACTCCCATGCCAAAAAAAAAAAAATTAAATAAATAAAAAATAAAAAATAGTTCAAACCTTTCATATTTTTTTTCACTATCATTTTTTTTTTTTTGAAGTTGTATTGGAATCAATAATAATTTAATAAAATAGTTCAAATTTTTTAATATTTTGTAAAATATATTACAGTATAATAAAATATTTAAAAATATTATTTATAAATTGTACTTTTCTTTTTTGTTAAGGGCTTAATTTTTAAAATTAAAACAAGATTTTCAAAATATTTAAGAGGACCCTATATCTATAAAAGATGAAAGTTTATTATTCAATGGTTACAATAAAAATGTAACCATGATGGTTATATTTTTTTTTATAACATGTTATAGCAGGTCACTGATAGGTAAATTTCTATTTTTAGACTTAAATAAATTATTTTTTAATTAAAGTATTTAATAAAACCTTTTTAGAAATTAATATTTATAATTTTTTAATTTTAAAGAAATAAATCAAATAGGGTTAGTATCAAGTTGCAGGTAATTTATTAGTTATTTTTAGTAAATTTTTAAATTAATCATAACCGTCTAATAATGATCAAACGACTAAAAATAAATGTAACCATCATGGTTACATATTTAATGTAACCATTGGAACCTTTTCCATATATATATATGGAACACTTCTTAATGGGTAATACCCATTGATGGGACTAAAAAAAATTAATAAGGTAACAATCTAATAACCTTGTATGGTAAGTTTCCAACAATTTATTTTTTTTTTAAAAAAAAATTATATTTATTTTTTATAAAATTAGAAATAATAATTAAAACCAATAGTTTGAAAAAATTATAAACTATTTTTAAAAATTAATTGAAATTAGTACTTTATTATTTTATGAAATTGTGAGTTTATTAATAATTTATTATTGTAAAACTAAGAATCATTTACATGTATATTAATGTGTTTTTTTTATTAGGAGAATAAAAGCTTGATTGTGGAATCTAATTGTCTTAATATTATTCATGCTCTTAAAAATAAAACGCTACAATATTTCTTAGTTCTTACTTAGGGTATCATTGTTAGAGAAATATTATTATCTTCTAATGATTTTTTTGACATTACCATGCATCATTCTCCTAGAATAACTAATGAGGTGTTGTTCATTATTTATATTCTTAGGATTGGAAGATGATAATCTTGTTTAGGGGTCAAGTATAATTTTTTGTGCTGAATTCTTGTGTTGGCAACTGCCATTATTCAATAATGTTTATGACACTTTTTTTCTTCATTTATTCTTTTTGTTAAAATTTTCTTCATTGATTTTGTTCTTATAAGTTTTGGTAAGCTCAAGTATTTTAAAAAAATAAAAAGATATAAATGATTGTTAATTATTATGAAATTAAAGATTTTAGGTTTAGAAAAAATCTTATACATTTTATATGTATTAAAACTTAAAACTTAAAATTATTTTTTTTTTGTGTTCTCAGTAATGCAATTTAGAATTTGAAGAAATTTTATAAAAAGATAAATATACACTTTTTTTTCCTTTTTAATCTTTAAATTGATTTCTATTAAAAAAAATAGTTTGTTAGTTTTTTTAGTGTGTTTTATTTTTTAAATAAAAATTCTATGTATAAATTTTTTATTTCTATTAATAGTTTTATGTATTTTAGGAATGTAGAGAATAACAAAATAGGATATATTAATTTTTTAATATTTAATTAATGACTATAAATATCAACCATTAGATATTTGATCTAATGGTCAAGAATAAAATATCCATACATGTGTAATACCCATTAAGAGCATACCCATATATATATATATATATATCATGGGGGCTATTACAGTAGGAATTATGTATTTTATCTATCAATAGGGATAGTAATTTATAGCCTTTGATTTAATTTAATGGTTCAAATTAATTCTTGAAAACTACACTATAATTAATATTTTTTTATTTATAATTAATCTTGAATATTATTAGTTATAAGTTCAACTAACAAACTCCAAACCTAACTCCAAACGTAATTTTTATTTTATGTCTATTTAAATTTTAGTTCAATTATATATTTTTAATTTCAAATTCACATAATAGATATTTAAATTGATTTTTAAAACAATAATTATACTTATAGATTATAACATATTTAACTTATAATAATTTTATAATAATCACTCTTAAAATAATTAAGATAGCATTAGTTTAATAATTTAGAAGTAATATTTTCTTTTCTTTTCTTTACTTCTATTTAATTTAAGATTTTAATTAATTTAATAATTTCAAAATAAAATCATACAATATATTAATTAATTTTATTTTTCATATTTTTTGATTCAATCCAATCTTCATAATAACTTAAATCTAATCCAATCTATAAAAGTGCATATTAAATCGGTTATCTTGAATTGATTACTTTTTAATATTGAATGACTTAAAAAATTTAATTATTTTTCACATAACTAACAATAAAATAAAATAAATTATTATTATTTTATGTCTCTGTTATACTCATATTTCAAGCAACATTATGTTGTTGAAACGTATAAAGAATCCAGCTCGTGTTATAAAATAATTTCATTCAATAGACTTGCCTCAAAAAATACATATAGTAGAAATATTCAAACTCACCCTATTAAAGATAAGGGCAAGCTATGAATAATAACTACCGATTGATAAGATTGGTGAGATGAACGATCAACTTAGAAGGTTCATCTCGAAAAATACAGAATACACAATGGAATGACAATGCTTGGAAATGATAGATAATAAATTATTTACAGTGTTTATAGCTCATTGATTTACATACTCGTGAGTATGCTAAGAGACTACGGGTCACATTCCCAGCATAACTTGAATATTTTATGCTTTTCTATTGCAAAGAGACTAAGGTCTGCCAACATAACTGAATCATATTGTAAAAAAGTATACTTATCAAATTTGAATGAAATCAACGGTAAATATCTATATTCAAGTTATTCTTATTATTGTAAAAAATTTCATCTATTTATTATACATATTTTTCTTTGACAAAATGCCATAATTTTTTATTTGAATGTCATTTATTAATGCATGTGTTATTTCATTGTTCACTGTTATAATTCATGTAATATAACTGTCAATATATATATTAATAATACAAAATATAAGACTTTTTACCACAATAATTATAATCTTAAAATTTTTATAGTATAGTTGTTCTATATATTATTGCTTAAAACAAGAATATTAAATTATTAAATTAATTTAAAAGTTAAATTAATAATAAATAAAATACATTATGTCTTTACAGGGGTAGCAATTTAATCGTTTATAGTACATTTAAAGCACTTCATAATTATCCAAAGTTGTCATAGACTATTGAATTAAGATGAGATCGACGGTAAATCGAGATCGCTCAGATATTTTTTTGAGTGAAAATTTTTTCATCTATTTATTATATATATTTTTTATTTGATCAAAATTTATTATTCAATTTTTCAAATATTATTATTATTATTATTATTATTATTGCATGTGTTATTTTATTGTTCAATATTATACTTTATGTAATACAACCATGAATAGCACTCCTGAGTTGAGCCTAAGCATATCAGGATTTAGATTCTTTTAATCTTAAGATCAACTACTGATATTGACTTGGAAAGATATGACGGTAAGTTTATAATATCTTAACTAAGTTGCAATATCGGTCCAGTCCAATGTATACTCCATACATTCGAAACTAGTATACTTTACCAATGTCCTGGAAAGAACATAACACTTACTCCAAGTGTAAGTACACATCATCGCTGATTATCACATCAGTGTAAATCCAAAATACTAATGAAACAGGGACTTAGTCTTTTGATTCATATTATCACAATCACATTCCACTGTGTTGACGATACTGTAATTGTGAATAAACATATGATCTGGACTTAACTGATTTAGTGTGTAAATGTAATAAACACATTAAACCATTAGCATGTAAAATTCATGCAAACATAAATCACTTCAAATTTCTTATATTGATAACTAATCAGATTGTAAAGGATTTTATTTAGGGCACAAAACCCAACAAACTCCCACTTGTACTAACATAAAACAAACTGTGCAGATAAATCAATCTGATATCTTGATCTTCAGATCAAGTGTAGTATATTTGAATCCACCCAAACTTCTGGAAACTAGTTCATAAAAAGTATTTATGAAACATCCTTTACTATATGCTTTACTCATCAAGGGATACTGAAATCCTTACTATTTAAAGTACATCTGAATGAACAGAAGGCATATCTCTCATATTTTAAAATATGGAATTGAGATAATACAGCGTAGACTTTTCTTCAGTAATATAACTTTCTGGTAATTTCGAATTTACAAAGTTATAAATCTTCTCTGGTAGAGCTTGAATTATTATAGAATAACTCCTCCACCCCCAGAGTAACCACCATCTCAAGAATTCGAATGAGTTGGGGTAGATACAAGGATAACTGATATACAGTTCCTTAATATCTAACATATAGATCACTTTCATAAATCTTTCTTGAATATCTTCTAACGTTCCTTATTTGATTACATCTCAGATAGCTCCCACTCAATAGCAGATGTCTGGTTGAATAATACTTTTAACCTCTT
Organism: Cannabis sativa; assembly: GCF_029168945.1. Lineage (NCBI taxonomy): Eukaryota > Viridiplantae > Streptophyta > Magnoliopsida > Rosales > Cannabaceae > Cannabis > Cannabis sativa. The sequence continues at coordinate 23,921,504 of NC_083607.1, forward strand.
ATTGTTTGGAGAGTTATCTAGTTGTGACTTATTGTATTAGTCTGAAACTTTAAGTTTCTTTTAAGACTAAATCATCAACATAGCAGACTAGTATTTGAAGTGAAAAATACTTGCCAGCGATTAAGTAATCAAAATTAAGATACCATAAAATGTTATGAGGATTAAGAATTCTTGGCTCAAGTCATTCGAATAGACTGAACTAGAATTCTTTTATCTTATTCTCATAATTCTGATAAGTTATATCTATCCACATGAATGGTTAGATTTGCTTTTCAGTAGTGTTCTTAAGTTCCTATCACAATTGTCAACCTAATAAAGATGGGTAAAGATTTTTAAAATTCTCCCACTCAATTAAGGTAGTGTGATACATTATCAAATAACTTTTATAGGTATCATTATTTACTACAACAGTAAAACTAAATTGGAACATACAATCAAGATCAAGGATTTACATTGATAATAGCTAATTCATTATAGTACTTCCATGTTTAAAGAAAATATGTGCTACATAGGGTATTGTGGATAAATTTCACCCCTAAGTATATAGAGATTATGATCCACCCTTAAAGGTTATAAAGATCATGATTCTCTAAGTGTTATAGAGATTATGTGGAGTTGAATACAATCCAGAGTTCATTAGATATAAAAGATCGTTGAACTGCATAGTTTTCTTAACTTTTCTCCACCCCTATAAGATCAAAAGATCCTTTTATTAAATAAATTCTTAATAATTGTATTAGAATTAACAATTATTAATAAACACAGAAATAATTTCTAGTGTTTATTTAATATAACTCTATGAAGAGTTGTAAATATTAAAGAATTTGTATCAATAATAAAAACACTTACACATACAAACATATAAATATAATGTGGTAATTGTGGTTTAAGATAAAGTAAATGAAGCTCAATCTCATAAATTGCAATTTGTTTGAAATAAAATAAAATATTATTAATAGTAAAAAAAATATGTATTGCAACAATATGAGAAAAATAGGGATAAAATCCCTAACTAAAATTCGAAATCCAAATTGTCTTTAAACTAAAACAATTAATTCAAAAATAGATAAATGAGCTTCATCTTCATCTTGGACGATCTTCACCCTTTGTCCAGCTTTCCGATCCAACTCACTAAGATAGCATCTGAGTTCAAGTAGCTTGGCCTACAAGAAGAAGCAACAAATAAACAAAGTTAGTCTAGAATCAATAATCCAATTGGATAATAATTCACTAAAACTCTTAAAGTTTATAGAAAGAAATAACTTGTTTCTTTGCAAGAAGTTTAGGACATTGGGGTTTCCAATGACCTTTCTCATTGCAGTAGAAACAATTTCCTTTGAGTGCATCACTAGAAGCAACAACCTTTTTGTTTTTCATGGCTTTGGCATGCTTCTTGGTGTTTCTCCACTTCTTCTTAGGTTTGGGTTTTGAAGCAGAGGCAACATTTGCCTCAGGTTTGACCGTCCCATTACCATTGCCAGAATTTTGAGGCTTACTCCCTTTCTTCTTGGGTCCTCCAATCAAATTTTCATATGTCTGAAGGTCATTGACTAACTCATGAAAGTCTATGTCCTTTTTATTCATGACATAATTTGATGTATAGGGCAGAAATGATGGAGTCATACTATTCAAGATAAGGCTTACTTGAGTAGTGTGATCCATTTCAGCACCATGATCCTGGGCTTCTTGGAAATAACTTGCCATGAGGAGAACATGATCACGCACGTTTTGATGGGGTTCCATCCGTGAATTGATGTATTTCTTAGTCGCGTCAAAGCGAGACTGAAGAGATGCCCTATCGAATAGCTCAGTTAACTTCGTCATAACTTCAACAGCCTTTTCGGTTTTAGAAAACCGAGTTTTAAGGGTGTCAACCATGCTGGAAAGCATGAAGTATAGAGCTTTGTCGTTAGCTTTCTGCCAACGCTCATACTTTTCTTTAACAGCTTTGGTTGCATTGTCCCCCGCCACTTCTGGAGACGGCTCAGTTAACACAAACAAGGCACTTTCTCCTATGAGAGCAATATTAATGTTCTCATTCCATTTAGGAAAGTTAGATCCATTTAGCTTATTTTCGGTCAAGAGTGATAACATGGAATTCATCATGGTTATACAGGATACTACAAAATATAAATAGAAATCAATAATGGTTTAACACAAAATCCAATTCAGAAATTATAAGCACATAGCATGTAGGAATGATAAGAGAAAATACAAAAAAATACAATCATAAATAATTTCCAAGGTTTTCAACAAACTGATATCAGTGTTCCGTCTAGGCGAGAGTCAAAGCTACCATCTATTGAATAGAGTTGTCAGCTCATCTAAAATGTTAAACATTCTAGCAACCTTTTATTTGATCAAGATTAGAATCCAGCGTTGTCCCGTTTAGGCGAGAGTCAAGGCTATTCTATCTTATGAGCTTCTACCATTGTTTCATATTTTGCAAGTCGAATACAGTCGCCACCATTAGGGTGATCCATACCATATAAAACACTTACAAAGCTACTTACCTTTCGAGATTAAATGGTGCGAACTTGCTAATGAACGTTCCTCCATTAGGGAGGATTACTCACTAAAACAAACGCTATGTAAAACCAACAATGGAGATCGAATATCCTAATAATAATAAAGCTCATTCTTTAAAATGTATTTTCTTTATTATTTATAATAAAATATATTCATTAAATATCGAATTTAGAATTTAAATTCTAAATTAGAATTTAATTTAATATTTATAAAATTATACTTAGATGGTGATTGAAATAAATTGAATTATTTCCATCTTAGTAGTAATTTTGATATATAAATATTAAGAAAATTATTTAAGTTGTATTAATTTAAATTAATTTGTAACTTAAAATAAATTTTCATGAGAATATATTTATTGTATTTTGAAAAAGAAAGTATAAAAACTTATTTTCGAAATACTGAAATAATAAATACTTCGAAAAAATACTTCAAGCAAAATATCACCTATCTAGATTTTCCTTTGACTAATTAATTCAATTTCTAATAATATATTTTAGTTCATTTATTTTAAATTAATCAATAAATGAAAAAATCATTGATTTAAGTTGGTCCAAGAATTAATTAAAATAAATAATTAATTTACAACTTAATCTATTTTTCAAGATAAATTTAAAATCATCTAGCATAATTAATTGCAATTCGAAATTGATTATAAAATAAAGAAAAAATATATTTTGAAAATTATTTAAATTTAAGTTGAAAAAATAAATTTCAACTAAAAAAAAATAAATATTTAAGTATCATGATGAAAATCAACTTAGATATTTAATTTTCAATTTAATTAAATGTATTAAATTCAAGAAATAAATAATTAAGTGTAGAGAAGGCTTAATTATCAATCTCTAGTTTAATACTAGGAAAAAATATACTTAAAATAAATTGTACCAAAATTAATTATTTAAATAATTAATTTCTCAATGTATAATATTTTCCTATTTAATATTAGAAATAATAAGTTGTCTAGAAATAACTATCTAGAAAATATCTTATTTGACTAAGTATCTTTTTCACAAAATTTGAAAAAATATCTAATTTGAGTTGATATAGAAAAAAAAATCTAGAACTTAAATATTTTTAAATTTAAATTTAATTAAATATCAAAAATTAAGTTGTTACCACTTAATTTGAAAAATATTCCATTTTAAGTTTAAAACTAACTTAAAAAATATCTTAAGAATCATTAATAACTAATGCCTAGAATTCCTCAACTTAATTTTAAATTGAAATAAAATATTCAAATTTAAGTTAGATAAGAAAAATCAGTTAAAATAACTAATTTATAACTTAAATAAGAATATTTAATTAAATAAGCTTCAGAAAGAATCTAGTTACTTAAATTCTTTATTTAATTAAATACAAGAAAAATACAAATAGTTTGTCTAGAAATAATATCTAAAACTAAGAGTGTTTTTCTTAAAATTAACTTTAAAATATTAAAATGAAAATAAATTTCATATATTTTAAAAGTTAATTATGTTGCTAATCAATTTTATTAGGTTAAACTAATTTAATTAACCTAACACAATTATTCAAATCAGGCAATTGGGCCTTCATAATTGGGGTAGTTCATGTGAGGGGGAGCTGGGTTCAGTATGTCGTACCCACTTCTAATGGCCCCCAACTCTCACATAAGGTCCAAAAGAGAGGAATTTAACCTTAAAATAAATAATTGTTATTAATTGAATAGGTCCAATAACTAAATGGACTTAAATAAAATCTGTCATAGTGTGACATTTTATTTAGCAACAACCTATATGCATCTATATAATAAAATAAACATATAGGCTCACACAAGCACACATTTGGATGGATCCTATCATGTTGCTAGGTCATACACAAATGAAAGAAGATTGTAAAATTTACCTGTTACAAATTATTTACTTGACCAATTGAACCATGGGTTAAAATCAGATCATTGGATCTGTCAACAAGTTAACCATGGCTATTTGCAATCAAGCAATAATAGGTTTTATAAAACTTACAAACAAGCTAAAACACATACTCCTGCAACAAGGTAGCTGGATAGTTGGATGTAGGATTTATTTAATTTTAAATAATTAAATTTTGAAAATTAATTAAATAATAAAAAAAAATATTTATTTTCGAATTAAAAAAAATAAAATATATATATTTCGAAATTAATAAAATAATATTTAAAATTAAACCTACAATTTTGAAAAATTAGGTTTCAACTAACCTAAATATCATTTCAAAATTTGGTAACTACTTTTAAAAATTAATGTTATTTTATAAATAAAATATTCAATAAAAATTAAAAAAAAAAAGATAAATAAATATCTTTTTCAGATTTTATGATTTAATTTAAATAAATAAAATAACAAAATTTAAAAGTTAGCAAAATATCTTATTTCTATTCAAAATATCATGATTATAGTTATCTTATTTTAAATTTAAATAAGGTCAAATTATTTAAGAAAAATATTTAATTTAAAAATTTAATATCTGACCATAAATTTAAAAATAAGATAAGATATAATCAAATTTAAAAATAAGATAAAAAAACAAACAAAAAGATAGATATTTACTTGTTTTCAAATTCAAATTACACTAATATCATGAATTAATTTTTAAAAAATTAATTAATTTAATTATGATATTTAGAATTGAAATATGAATAGTAAATATCTAAATACAAAACTACACAAAAAACCGGAAGTTAAATCCATGAAATAGCATGAAAAATCGATGAAAATGAAAAAAATGCGAGCTGTACGGACAGAATGCTGTGCATACTGCCCGCGCGCGCAGGGAGGTGCACTGCCGAGAAACCTCGGCACAGGGGTGAAGCTGCAGCATTTTCGCGCGCGGAGAGGGGGTTTCAGACACCCCTGGGCGTGTTGCTCAGACAAAATCATGTCCAAACACGCGTATGACCGAGGATCACTCGGTTTCGCGCGCGTGTGGGTGAGTGCTTCATCTCGATATTTTTCGAAACTTCAAAAAATCATAACTAATTCAAATTAAATCGAAATTGAGTTTTGTAAAAAAGTAAATTGCTTAATTTTTTCCATACTATCCAACAAAAATAATTCTAGAAGCAGAATTTCAATTATTTTCCACGAAAATTCACAAACATCAATCAATCATCATATAACACAACACAACATGAAACCATCCAAATCACAAACAATCGTTTTAAAGTCCAAATTTCTTGCAAGCAAATTAATTACCATGGCTCTGGGGCCAGTTATTGGAATTTATTTTACCAGGATCTTAGATCTACTCACAAGTATGTTGTTTAACACCCTAAATATGAACTTTCTAAAACGATAAATAAACACATATAAAGTTAAGAAAACCTTACATTGGTTGCAGCGGAATAATGTCTCCTTCCACTCAGATCTCTAACCCTTGTATCCTTTCTGTCGTAGAGTATTATCAAGATCTGAGCCTGAATGTCCTTCACTTTGTGTGTGATCCTTCACAGTTTTCCAATCTATGATTGCGGTACCACTTGCTGTGTGTGGCCACTACTCTATCACCGAGGGTTTCGAAATTTAGAAGAGGAAAAGAGAGAGGGTTGGTTCGATTATAGAGAGAGAGGGAAGACTCAGTTTTCTGAAAAAGTTGATTTTCTGTGAAAAAGGTTATGAAAACTTGTTATTTGACTGAGCCATCACTTTCTATTTATAGGCAACTACTAGGTTTAGGTTAGCAATTATTTTGCATTAAAATAATTAAAATATTAATTGGAAAATCTTGCTTAAGTGGTCGGCCAAGGTGTGTAATGGGCCTCACTTGGTTTTTGCAGTTTTCACAATTTTTATTTCTATTTTCTCAAAAACGCCAATTTTCCAATTCTAACATTTTAAATGTCAAAACTAATTATTTAATAACTAAAATAGATTATTAAATAATATTGACATTTAATTTAATTATTAATTAGACATATAAAGTCTATTAATTAATAAATAAATCTAGAATCTCTTTTCTTTACAATTTCACCCCTGCTTAGTGAAAATTCACAAATTAGACATAGTCTAACTTTAGAATTATAATTGATTAATCACGATTCAATTATTGAGTCTTACGAGCAGTATAGTCTCAACTAGAATGGGGACCATGGATCTATATGCTGAGCTTCCAATAAGTGAACCGAATTTACTAGGTAAATCCCTACTTATTAATTCCTCGTTGAATCCACTCTTAGAACTTAGAATTGCACTCTCAGACTTATATAGAGCATATTATATGTTCCACGATATAGATATGCTATCTCATTTAACCATTGTTATAATCTTATTGTGATCAAAGATCCTCTATATAGATGATTTACATCGAGATGGGATAATTTTACCGTTCTCACCCCTCAACGTATTTTGCCCCTTAAAACACTTAGCTACCTGTAAATGATATTTAGTGATCTAAGAATTAGTCACTTAAACAAGAGCTCATCCATTTACTTCTATTTAGCTAAGCTCGAAGGGAATCGTCACTTGACTTCTATACACCAGTAGAAGCTATAGATTCCATATTTATGTTCAGCACTCCCACTCAATCATACTATCTTGTTTCCAAAATATACGTATCACCCTGACCCAAAAGTACGCTTAACTAATAAATCAAAGAACAAGAATAACACTCCTGAGTTGAGCCTAAGCATATCAGAATTTAGATTCTTTTAATCTTAAGATCAACTACTGATATTGACTTGGAAAGATATGACGGTAAGTTTATAATATCTTAACTAAGTTGCAATATCGGTCCAGTCCAATGTATACTCCATACATTCGAAACTAGTATACTTTACCAATGTCCTGGAAAGAACATAACACTTACTCCAAGTGTAAGTACACATCATCGCTGATTATCACATCAGTGTAAATCCAAAACACTGATGAAACAGGGACTTAGTCTTTTGATTCATATTATCATAATCACATTCCACTGTGTTGACGATACTGTAATTGTGAATAAACATATGATCTGGACTTAACTGATTTTGTGTGTAAATGTAATAAACACATTAAACCATTAACATGTAAAATTTATGCAAACATAAATCACTTCAAATTTCTTATATTGATAACTAATCAGATTGTAAAGGGTTTTACTTAGGGCACAAAACCCAACAGTTAGGTGTAGAGTTTTGTTAGTTAAAGCTAATTAGTAATATTTAGAACTAATTATAAATAAAAAATTATTAATTATGTTTAAGTTTTCAAGAATTAATTTGAGTCATTTAATTAAATTAATCACTATAAATTATTATACCTATCAGTAATAAAAATTACAATATTTATTGTATTAGCTTGATTGTTTATCACACTTTCAAATTCTAACTTGTACCTTTGAGTATTATTAATATCTTTTATTAAATTTTTGATAGTATTATTATCATTATCATTATCAAATTATAATAATAATAAATTAAAATAAAAATATTAAAATAATAATTTTTTATCAAAATATTAAAATTAAAAAGATAAAATTATTTGAATTTAACACAAAAAATTAAAGTATATAAAATAAATAAAAATATATATATATTTAAGAGTGGAGACTTAATATTGCTAAAAAAACAAGAGTTTGGGGACTAATTTATTAAGAAATAAAGTTCGAGATTAATAAAATTTATATAGTTTGAAAATTAATTTATCAAAAAATAAAATTTGGAAACTAAATTGCAAAAAAATAATATTTAGCAACTAAATTACTAAAATTTATATAATTTAAGGACTTATATTAAAAATAAACTAAAATAAAAATAAAAAACAGTAAATTGAGCAGCTTAAGACGTGGAACACAGTGAGCAGTGGCAGTATCTGAGACTAAGATTGCCCATCATGTTATTCTGTAAAAAGTTAAAAAAGTTAATTAGGCTATAAATATATTATATGGAATTTGTTTGTGTACTTATTGAACAAGACAATAATATAATTAGGTTTCTCAAACCCCAAAGCCAAACTTTATCTGACAATGTTTTGTTTTACCATAAAGGCTAAAGTAGAGCATGGGAGTTACAAAACAAGGTCAACATGAGCCACTTGAATGGAGTCTCTCAGTAATGTACCTTGTCATTTTATGATGTTGTAATAATATATAATATATTATAATAATTATGATTATCTTATTTTTAATTTACAACAACTTGTGCTGTGCGTAGACTGATCATCCAAATTTAATATTTAATTTATTGGTGAAGGTAAGAATTAACACTATTTTTACTAATATAGGGGTTTATTTTTTTTTTTTTTGTTGGGAAGAATACTAATATAGTTTACCATCTCCAGGCCGTGATAGAAAGGTAATATGCATAATTCAGGTAGTTAAAGGTGAATCTTAGTTAAAGGTCAATCTTTGACTCTGGTTGAAAAATAATTTTTACATACATATTTAAAAAAGTTAAATAACTTCTATAATAAATAATAATTGCAAAAAAAAAAAATAATACCCTTGTGAATATATATATATTGGGATACGATTTTGTCCCGTAATGTACTTTCACGGAATGTATTCCGTGGTACATTAGATGGGTCCCAGGGTACATTAAATGAGTGTTAGAGTACGTTTCTACTTTTTAACCCTAATTACCCCTAGATCAATCTCAGCCGTCAGATCAAATAACTCCCTCATCTGACGGCTGTTGTACATCACAGATTACAATCCGTGAAAGTACAATAACGAGACAAAATCATATCCCTATATATATTATCATTTTTATTTTTGTCCACGTGACGTGTACATGGACAAAATCAATACCACGTGAAGTACAATTTACAATAAGAAAGTCAAGTCATCTACACAACACTTCAATTGACAGGAAGTCTGAGTGCCTATGCGGGACAAAGAAATGACGAACCAGCCACCCTAAGGGGGTTGGCCGGCCACCCATCGCTAGCCCTATGGCCAGCATAGGCCGGCCAGCCTCCAACTATTATTGGGCTGCCCAGCCTGCACCGTCCACGTACATACTTAGCTAGCCAGCCTGCACCTACCAGGCATTTGGTGCGCAGCCTTCATTTGAGCAGAGTAAGCTAAGTTGCGATTGTGGCTTCAACAACCAACGAAAACAGAGAGAAATATCAGCCACTCCCTTATTCATGGGGTATAACTAACCCATTTAATATTTATTATTTAATTGTGTAAATAAGGCTTAATAGTTCCTATTTTTGAGGGATACAAGTTGTTAATCTTCATGTAAAGTCTACTATATAAAGAGCATGAGTCAAATCCTAATTCTCTCAATCTTAAGTCTCTAAGCTCACTAAAAGCTCTCAATCTCAAGTTTGAAACCCTAACTCACTCTTCCCTTCTCTCTCACACGCCCAAGGCTTTATTCTCACTTGGGATTTGCCACTTGATTCTCATATTGTAATCTTAAGAGAGCCACTTCAGATTCCACAATCCTTGTGATCTAAGTGGTATTATCTCTGGTATTAATACAACCAAAAGGGGAGTAGGTCATTATCCGCTAACTAAAGGGGCCGAACCTCTATAAAAATCTTATGTCTCTTTTATTTTCCTGTTCTAATTGTATACATGTGGTAAACATCAATAATAAATACGACTCCGCTGTCGGTTGGCCAAATTTGAGATCAACAGTTTGGTATTTTCATTGAGAGCGAGTTGTCAATTTATCTAATCAAACATCATGGTTAACATAAGGAGAACTCCGGCTACAACTTCTGCCTCATTTAGTCTTCCTCAAGACCCTATGGCGGCTAATCCTAATCTCCGTGTTCCAGCCACAATTTGAATCTCTACAAACCTGACGAATTTGGCCAACCCTGCCATCTCGGTAGGCACCGCAAACTTTGCCACAATGACTGGTCAGGTGGACACTAACAACCCAGTTGGTCTTAATGACCAACCTATGCCTCCACTGGCGCCTTGTACTGAAGGAATGGCCAATGTGGAGCAACCCCTGGGCACCACGATTGGGTCTGGTCCTGGTATTAGGCTAGAGAGATAGAGCAACAATTTGGCGAGCCAACCATTGGTGAGCCCCATGTAGACTTGGGAGATGATCTCAAGTTAGCTGGACTTAGAGAGGTTGTCTGTTAAGTCAGCCAAACTGAAGAACCACGAGCTATTGGCTATGATGTATTTGTAAAACAGAGATGAAAGTTTCTAAGATTGTTGGATGATAACGAGTACATCCTCCGATCTCATCAGGCAAAGCTAGATCGCCATAATAGAGAAGCTAGTGACCTGATAAGGCAGTTTAATGAAAGAATTGCTGAAAGAGGTCGGGATCTCATCAGAGATCAACTCTAAGGGAGACTGGTTAATAGATTAGGGAGTGTCTACAAATAAACTTTCTAACCAATTTCATTTGGAACTAGGATAGACCTTCCCCTGTCTTAAGGAGGACAAGTCTTGCCACAAAGATCTTGTGGCAAGAATAGGCAGACCTCAACAATTAGTAGTCTGGGGGGCAGCCAGAGATCTCTGGCTCAACAACACCCCTAATTTGTCGACCTTTGGCAAGCCAGCCCCTTAGTGGTGCACCTCTAGCCAGCCAACAAGGTGGACTCCTATCCCGAAACATCTAGGACCAAGTAACCCAAAGGCAAATCTTTAATCGGCTAAGTCTGGGAATGGGTGGAAACACCCAAGATAACAAAAAATTGAGAAGTGAGTCCAACCACTTCAGATATTTAGATCCACCTAACTCCAGAAGTTGGTGTGATCTACCCCTTGTCAACACATAGGCTGAACTAGCCAATCAGGGAAGAACGGGAAGCTAGGCCCTACCCAACATAAAGCTGGCCGACCATGAGCAACAGTCTAAAGTAGGGCTGGCTGGCCAAGGCCAGTTCCCCTACATTGGAGTGGCTGGCCAAAGCCAGCTACTATGCTTAGGGCTGGCCAACCTCGAGCATACCTTTTCCTAGGGTATAGCCAACCAGATTTTGGCCCATTCAGAGCTGCAGCCCATCCAAGAAGGGCCAATCAGCCAGGCCCCTGCAACATTGGATCCTTATATGCAAGAACAGATCAAATAAGAGACCTGATCAAGGGCCTAGCTGGCCCAAAAACTTTAGATCTTGAACTTGATAGGTTAAGGGATTCACCATTTTCGACATACATCAATGCCTTTCCCTTGCCCAAGTTCAAGATGTCGGTATGGAAGACGTATACCAGACGAGAGGACCCACATGCACACATCAAGTACTTCGAGAGGACCCACATGATCTCTAGAAGATTACTAGTGATGTGTGATGTTTGATCTTCCCAAAAACCCTATTAGAAACAACTCAGCAATGGTACTTCAAGTTGGCTCTAGGAAGATTTAATTCTTGAAAAGAATTTTCCCAAGAATTTTATACTCAATTCTCATCCTTAAGACTGATACCTTCACAACAGGAAGACCTTGTCGAGCTCAAACAACGACAAGGAAAACCTACGAAGGATTACATCCAAAGGTTCATGGTCGAGGCCATCAAGGTCAAAGGCCTAATAGAAGAAGACTGATATACGACCATACTGGGGGGCATCCTTCCATTAAGTGACTTCTGTAAAGATATTTAGAGGATCTCAACCAACAATATGAAGGAGTTCTTTGATAGGGCTGACAACTTTATCAAGCTGAAAGAAGCTGTTCGACAAGCCCAATCATAGTAAGTCAGCAATAGGAAGTCTCAGGGTGCCCTACAGTCCTAGGACTTGCCAGGCGCACAGGCGGGCACAAGAAATGCCGCCCAGAACTTTAGTGGCAAGAACACTGGGGGCAAGCGTAGCAACAACATATCTGGAAGAAACCAAGGGTAGAAGGGGAAGTACAACACTTCTCTCGCACCACAAAACTAAAAAGATAAGGAAGAGAAGTACACCTGTTTCACTCTCCTAATAGAGAAACCTAAAATCATCAACATGACCACTCAGGGCATGGTCTTATACAAGAAGCCCCCTCTCATCAAAAGGGAGATGAGCAAGAGGCACATGTCAAAATTCTGCCAATTTCACAAGGACTTCGTCCATGACACCAAATAGTGTTAGAACTTGAAGAGGGAGATTGAATTACTCATAAGGAAGAACAATCCCCACTTGTGTTGTTATGTGTAGAACGACTACCCTCAAGCACAAGCTACCAAAACGAAGAACCTATGTCACCTCTAGTGGCGGGTCACTTAGGGGTAATTATTGGCAGACCCCACATGGCAGGCGAGACCAGTAAAGCTAGGGAGCACTATGCTCGGACACTCCGTCACGAGCCTAAAGTGATATCTTGGCCATCAAAGAAAGGGGCTCCAAACAAGCCAAGCTTGGAGAGTCCACTATCTTTTTCACAAAGGGAGACGCTGCCCAAGTCCATTTCCCACACAATGACTGTTGGGTTTTGTGCCCTAAATAAAACTCATTTCAATATAACATTTTATGTTGCATGGTTCACATGATTTATTTCATTATATATATAATGTATGAATTCTCTTTAAGTCCAGAACATATGAATTTGTTAATGATTATAGTGTTGTCAGCACAGTGGAATATAATCTTAATTATATGTTCGAAAGTTTATTCCCTGATTTGTCAGTTCACTGGATTTAGACTGACATGATAATTAGCAATAGGTATTCTTACACCTTGGATAAGTGTTATGTCCTTTCCAGGGCATTGGCAAAGTTTACCAGTATCGGATGTATGAAGTATACATCGAAAGGGACCGATATTGAACTTTCATTAGATATGTTAAAACTTACCGTATTATCTATTCAATTCAATATCACCCGTTGATCCTAGATCAAATGATCTTAATCCTGATATGGTTAGGTTCGATCTCAAGAGTATTATACATGTTCTTTGATTTGTTAGTTAAGCCTACTTTTGGGTCAGGGTGATACGTACATTTTGGGAACATGATAGTATAATTGAGTGGGAGCGCTAACATAAATATGGAGTCTATAACTTCTATAGGAATTTAGAAGTGAAACGATGATATCCTTCGAGCTTGGCTAAACAGAGATAAATGGTGGAGATCTCATTTCACTTTGCTGAAATATCATTTATACGGAGCTAAGTGTTTTAAGGATAAAATATATTGAAGGTGTAACGGTAATTTAGTTCCTATTCAATGTAGATCATCTATTAGAGGGTCGTTGATCAAATTAGGATTATAACAATGGATAACTAATAGCGTATCTATATCGTGGAGCATATAGATCGTTCTATATAACTGAGAGAGCAATTCCAAGTTCTAAGTGTGGATTCAATAAGGAATTAATAAGTTAGGGAATTTACTTGGTAAATTCGGTTCGACTTATTGGAAGCTCGGTTTATATAGGTCCATGGTCCCCATACTAGTTGAGACCATACTGCTTGTAAGACTCAGTTAATTGATTTTGATTAATCAATTATAATTCTAAAGTTAGACTATGTCTAGTTTGTGAATTTTCACTAAGCAAGGGCGAAATTGTAAAGAAAAGAGATTCCAGGTTTATTTATTAATTAAGAGACTTTATATGTCTAAATTAATAAATATATTAAATGACAACATTATTTAATAATTAATTTTTAGTTATTAAATAATTAGAATTGACATTTAAGTGGTTAAATTGGAAAATTGGCGTTTTTGAGAAATTGGGATGGAAAAATGACAAAATGGCAAAATTGCAAAGTGGGCCCAATCCAACATCCTATGGCCGGCCACACTAAGCAGTTACCATTTATTTTTCTATTATTTGAATGCCAAATAAATCTAACCTAAACCTAAGTGGTTACCTATAAATAGGTAGTGATGGCTTCAGAAAAAGATGATGCATCTCATTCCTTCAGAGAAAATCTTCTAGCCGCCACCTTCTCTCTTCTTTTCTTCTTCAATTTCAAAATTCTTGAGTGATAGAGTAGTGCCCACACACAGCAAGTGGTATCTCAATCATAGTGTGTAAGACTGTAGGAGATTCCAAATAACAAGAAGGAGAATCAGCATCAAAGGAAGGAGAGAAAGAAATCCAGGTTGAGATCTTGATTATGTTCTGCTACAGAAAGGAATCAAGGGCTAGAGATCTGAACGGAAGGAGTCATTATATTCCGCTGCACCCAATGTAAGATTTTCTAAACTTTATATGTGTTTATTTCATTGTTTTAGAATTCATATTAGGATGTTAATGAAACATACATGGTAGTAAATCTAGATCCTGGTAAAATATTTCCAACAATGACCTCCTGGTCATTACTGCACAAATCAGGAACATGACAGTTGTAGGGTGCATGGTGGACAACGAAGCATCCTCCAACATTCTTTTTAGATCAACATATGAAAATATGGGGCTCCTGCTGGCTGACTTGGCACCCTGCACACAAGTAATGTACGACTTTTTTGGACAAGGCATTGCACCCATGGGGTAGATCCATCTACAATCTTTGCCTGAAGTTCCCAACAACGCATGGGGTAGGATGTTTACGGGGAGACCAATAGTTTTCCTGTCACAATTACAACTTGGCCTTGTCCAAAGCCAAGAAAGAGAAGATGCCCACCAAGAGCAGCTGATAAAGAGCCCAGCAAAAGGCAATGAAGTCCAGCCCAAAGCGGGGAGGCAGGCATAGATCCTCACTTTGAGGAACCTGTAGAAAACTTTAGACCTATAGAAGAACTGGAAGAAGTGGAGATTGATCCCACTTTTCTAGCGAGAAGATTGAAGATTGGGAAGGGTTTAGCACTGGAAATAAAATAAGTGCTGATAAAATTTGTAAGAGAAAACTTGGACCTCTTCTCATGGTCACATGGAGACATGGTCGGAATAGACCTCTCTTTGATGACCCATGCTCTCAACATTGATCCAAACTTCTGACATGTACAACAGAAAAGGAGGTTGCTAGACAAAGAACGCGCCCAAGCTCTAAGAGATGAAGTCAAAAGGATGAGGGCCCATGACTTTATCACTGAAGCATTCTATCCACTTTAGGTATCTAACCCTGTGTTGGTGCCCATGTTGAGATTTTATGCCCTAAATAAAATTCATTTCAATATAATCAAATCTACTAATTAATAAGAGATTCAAAATCATTTAAAGTTGTATGGTTCACATGATTACTTTCATGATTATATGTTTAATGTATAAGCTCTATTAAATCCAGAACCTATAGTTATTTATGATTATAGTGTTGTCTACACAATGGAAAATAATCATGATTATATGTTTCAAAGTAAAGTCCCATAATTTGTCAGTACACTAGATTTACACTAATATGATAATCAACAATAAAGTGTACTTACACCTTGGATAAGTGGTGTGTCCTTTCCAAGACATTGGCAAAGTATGCTAGTATCATATGTATGGAGTATACATCGGGTTGGACCGATATTGACATTAGATAAGATATCGTAAACTTATCGTTATATCTTTTTAAGTCAATATAACTTAGTTGATGTTAGGTCAATAGATCTTAAATGTATATTTTATGTTCTTTCACTTGTTTGTTAAAGTTGATCAAGTGGATCTTCCTAATACTTACATCTTGGGAACTTGGTAGTATAATTGAGTGCAAGTGCTAATCATAGATATGGAATCTATAGCTTCTATAACTATTTAGAAGTGAAATGATGATTTCTTTTGAGCTTGGCTTAACGCGATAAATGATTGAACACTCATTTTAGTAATTATATTAGTTTACTGAAATATCATTTATAAGTAGCTAAAGTGTTTTAAGGATTAAATATATTTTAGGGTAGAACGGTAAATTTGTCCCTAGTTGATATAGATCATCAATAGAGAATCTTTGACTATTTGGATTGATACAATGGGTAATTTAAATTGCATCTATCTTTGGTATTAAAGCATTCTATGTAATTAAGAGTACAATTCTGAATCTATAGTGGAATCAGGAGGAATCAATAAGTTAGGAAATTTACTGAGTAAATTTTAGATCTACTTATTGGGAGCTTGTTTACATAGAACCATAGTCCCCACACTAATTGCAATAATATTGTTTTATAATATCAATTAATTAATTTTAATTAATCAATAAGAATTCTAAATAAGCCTGTCTTGTTTGTGAATTTTTCACTAAACAAGGGCTTATTTGAGAAGAAAAGAGGATCTAGTGTTTGTTTATTAATTAAGGGACTTTGTAAGTTCTAATTAATAAATAAGTTAAATGACAGTTTTATTTAATAATTAATTATGGGCTCGTTTGGAACGTCGTATTAGGTCGTATTGTATTGTATTATATTAAATTGGATTATATATCATATTTTTATATAATACTATATTAAACTTTAATTTATACTAAAATATTATATATTTAGGTGTCTATGAAAATTCTTATCACATATAGTTTTACATAAAAATATTGCATAAAATACAATACAATACAATACGGTGTAATACGACGTTCCAAACGAATCCTATAATTATTAAATAGATAGAATTGACATTTATAGAGTTAATATTAAAATATGGTATTTATGAAAAAAAGATGAGTTAAATAAAATGTCAAAATTAAAATCCATAAGGCTCATTAAGGGTTTGGCCTAGGTGGATTAATAAAGCCATCTTTTTTTTTTTAAAAAAAATCTATTTAAATTCTATACCTAACCCTAGTATCTCCCTATAAATAGAAAAGTATAGCTCTTATTTTCAGAAGACTCAGTCTCCTTCATCAGATAATTAGAAAATAAAGAGAGCTTCTATTTTTGAAATTCCTTCTTCTTCCTCAAAATTTCGAAGTTCATGGTGAATTGAGAGTATGCCCACTCATGTTAAAGCAATACCTATCATAGTGAGGAAGACTATGTATAACAAAATTGAAGGAGAGAAGATCTAGGTTCAGATCTTGATAATGCTCTGCTACAAACAAGAATCAAGGGCTAGAGATCTGAATGGAAGGAGTCATTATTATTCCGCTACCATCAATGTAAAGATTTCTTAATCTCTTATGTGTTTAATTCATTGTTTTAGGAAATTCATATTTTGGATGTTAGATTATAGATTATAATCAAACATACATGTTAGTAAATCTAAATCTTGATAAAACAAGTTCCAACAACTGACCTCAAAGCTATGGTAATGATTTATTTTCATGAAATATGGATTTAAAATAGTTATTTGTTAATTTGGATGTGTTCATGTTGGTTTATTTGTTTCATTGATGATTGAATGTGAATTACAATTTTTTTTTTTGAAAAATAAATTTAATTTTGTGCTAGAAATAATTTATTCCTTAGTCTAAAACTCAAGTGTGCGGGCCGAACTGAGTGGAAAACAGGCTGAGCAATTCCGGTCCTATGTCACGACAACCAATGTGACAGTCAGTAGTCCTGTGATCCGTAAGGGGAAATACCGGGTAAGCTGTGCAATCCCACACCGCCTGGGGAAGGTCAAGTGGGATGATTCTGAGACTGTGTAGGTATGGGACTACACAGTTGAAGAGGGCTTAAATGGATTGATTGGTACTACCTATGTCAACAAGGTGCATCTTGTTTTTCGGTAGCCCATCACGAAAGAACTCCACAGTTAAGCGTGCTTGACCTGGAGTAATTTAAGGATGGGTGACCTCCTGGGAAGTTTTCCCAGGAAGCGTGCGAGTGAGGACAAAGCACGCTAGAAACACTCGTGTTGGTCTGTAGGGCCAGTCGTCAGTCCATGAAGCAGCCAAAGTGACGTACTCGTGTATAAGAGCCATTCAGTCCGTGGGTGTAAGGACCCAATGGAGGCTTGAAGCGGGGACGTTACAAATGGTATCAGAGCCTTAACCCAGTTGGAAGTGTGGTCGTCGAGGACGTCTGACCCCGTAAGGGGGGTGATTGTGACATTCAGTAGTCCCATGATTCGTAAGGGGAAACACCGGGTAAGCTATGGAGTCCCACACCGCCTGGGGAAGGTCAAGTGGGATGATTCTGAGACTGTGTAGGTATGGGACTACACAGTTGAAGAGGGCTTAAATGGATTGATTGGTACTACCTATGTCAACAAGGTGCATCTTGTTTTTCGGTAGCCCATCACGAAAGAACTCCACAGTTAAGCGTGCTTGACCTGGAGTAATTTAAGGATGGGTGACCTCCTGGGAAGTTTTCCCAGGAAGCGTGCGAGTGAGGACAAAGCACGCTAGAAACACTCGTGTTGGTCTGTAGAGCCAGTCGTCAGTCCATGAAGCAGCCAAAGTGACGTACTCGTGTATAAGAGCCATTCAGTCCGTGGGTGTAAGGACCCAATGGAGGCTTGAAGCGGGGACGTTACAACCAAAACTTATTAAAAATCTTTATCAAAATTCTTGGGGATAAACCCTAATTCTCATAACCGAACAACCCCATTTCCTCTTAGATTAAACTAACTTAAATATCTCTAAAATACCCTGAATTTCACTCCGAAAGATACCCTGAATCAAATTGGACTTGAGGGGAAAAACTCAAATTTCCCCCCTGCTGGCCAAACCGGTCGACCAGTTTAACAGTTGCCTGGAAAATTGGTCGACCGATTTTCTGGGCAGCCATGGGAATTTATGGTTTTTCACCCCAAAAACTAATCAAACCTCCACCAAACATTCTCAAACCTTCCATAATAGTTTCATATAGCAAATATAACATAGCCAAACAAATAATTCATCACAACTCATCAATTTGCTTAAAATCATGCTCTCAAATGAAAATTAAGCTCAAATCACTTAATTAAACACATTCAAACTAAACAGCTACTAAAATCACTAAAAATATGCTCAAACAATGAAACCTATAAACATAATCCAAACTCAATTTGGTACCACATTCTCGAAATTGGTACAAACCCTATCCAAACCTCTAACTTAACCATAAGAAAATCATGAGAAAAGAGGGAGAACTCACCTTACCACTTAAGCAATACTTGTTGGAATATGTTTTACCAGGATGTAGATTTACTACCATGTATGTTGTTTAACATCCTAAATATGAATTTCTAAAACAATATAATTTAAACACATATAAAGTTTGAGAAACCTTACATTGGGTGTAGCGAAATTAAATGGCTCCTTTCGCTCAGATCTCTATCCCTTGTATCCTCTCTGTAGCAGAGTATCACCAAGATCTGAGCCCGATTCTCCTTCTCTTGACTTGGATTCTTCACAGTCTTACACACTATGATTGAGTACCACTTGATGTGTGTGGGCACTTACTCTATCACTATAGGATTCGAAATATTGAAGAGAAAAAGAGAGAGGAAGGGTTCCAATAGCATATAGAAGATGGCTCAAAATTTTGACTGAAGGCAAGTGTGTTCATCATCTCTTAGTTTGAGGCCATCACTATCTATTTATAGGAATCCAACTAGGTTTAGGTTTGAATTATTTAGCATTAAAAAATGATAAAATAAATGGTAAAACAGGGGTTAAGTGGCAAACCATGGATGTGGGACCCCACTTTGCAATTTTGCCATTTTTTCAACTATTTATCTTATTTTTTCAAAAATACCATATTTTCAATTCAACCACTTAAATACCAAAACTATTTATTTAATAATTAAAATTAATTATCAAGTGAAATTTCCATTTAACATATTTATTAATTAGACTTAATAAAGTCTCTTAATTAACAAATAAACCCTAGAATCTCTTTTCTTCACAATTAAGCCCTAGCTTAGTGAAAATTCATAAAGTAGACATAGTCTAATTTTAGAATTATAATTGATTAATTAAAATCAATTAACTGAGTCTTACAAGAAGTATTATCTCAACTAGTATGGGGACCATGGGCCTATACAACCGAGCTTCCAATAAGCAGAACTAGAATTTACCTAGTAAATTCCCTAACTTATTAATTCCTTATTGCATCCACCATAGAACTTGGAATTGCACTCTCAGTTATATAGAACACTCTATATGTTCCACGATATAGATACGCTATAAATATTTAACCGTCGTTCTAATCCCAATAATCAAAGATCCTCTATAGATGATTTACACCGAGTGGAGACAAATTTAGCGTTTCACTCCTCAATGTATTTTATCCTTAAAACACTTAGCTTCTTATAAATGATATTTCAACAAACTAATATAATCACTGAAATAAGAGCTCGTTCATTTATCTCTATTAAGCCAAGCTCAAAGGAAATTATCATTTCACTTCTATGTCCAGATAGAAGCTATAGATTCTATATCTATGTTTAGCGCTCCCACTCAATTGTACTATCATGTTCCCAAAATGTACGTATCACCCGGTCCAAAAGGTAGGCTTAACTAACAAATCAAAGAACACAAATAACACTCTTGAGATAGAATCTAAGCATGTCAGGATTAAGATCTTTTGATCTAAGATCAACCAGTGATATTGACTTAGAAAGATACAACAGTAAGATTATAATATCTTTGCCAAGATCAATATCGGTTCCAGTCCAATGTATACTCTATACATCCGAAACTAGCATACTTTGCCAATGTCCTCGAAAGAACATAACATTTATCCAAGGTGTATGTCTACTTTATCACTGATCATCACATCAGTGTAAATCTAGTGCATTGATGAATCAAGGGACATTATCTTTCGAAGCATATAATCACAATTACATTCCACTGTGTTGACATCACTGTAATTGTGAATAACTATAGGTTCTGGACTTAACAGATTTTGTACACATTAAACCATAACACATGAAAACTACATGTAAACATACATAATTTCTAATCTTCTATTGATAACAAATCAGATTGTATTGAAATGGGTTTTATTTCAGGCATAAAATTCCAACAATACCAAGGGTAGATAAATTAAGCAAACAATTGGTGAACTTGATGAAAAATTCCCTTGGTTGCTGTAGGTTGTAGGGCACGAAGGAGATGAAGGAAATAAAGAGAGAGAAAGGCTATTTTCTTAATTTCGCCTAAGTTATCATCTAACATGTATATACTCTCTTTTTTTATTATTATTATTTAATTATACTTACTATTACTACAAAAATAGTCAGCCAAGACAAAATAAAAAAAAGTCAAACCCTAAGCCTAAAGATGACAAATTTATCCTTCCTTAAGTAACCCTAAACCTAAATCACATCTAGGGTAATTTAGTAATTCCAACTAATTCGCCAAACCGACAACCTGAAATTCTAAACTAGTCCGAAACATTTCTAAAATAATCCATTCCTTTATTGTCGTGACATTTCTAACCACTCCGCCGAACTTCCACCATGACTTGGCCCGAAAATATTTTATTTCAAAAATAGTTTTCATGACACCCACACATTATAAAATAATCTCCGTAATTAATAAATTACGTTTATTTAATCAATAATTAAATTCACTCTAATTACACCAAGTAAGATCATAATCTTACTCCATTACTAAAATAATTACATATTTTATAAAATATGCCTATTTATATACTATATTAATTTCCAGGATATTACAACTTTCCACTGTGTTGACAACACAATAAGCAAGAATATCAATGTGATAAGAATTTGGATGAATTTATAAATCAAATAAACAAATAAATGATCACATGAACCAAATAACACATTAAACAAACAATGAAAATAAATCTGTTTCTTTATTGATAACTGAATAGAAAAAACTACATTGAAATAGAATTTTATTTAGGGCACACAACCCAACACTTCCTATATGCATCTAAGCCCAACACTTCCTATAAATTTCTGATAAGTAAAATGATATAAAATATCATTTTCTAACTTTTGATTTATAAATTAAATATTTCATAAAATAAATTATTTTTGAATTAGAAAATATTATGCTTAGAATATCTCAAAAAAATATATAAGTTAATTTTAAATTTTTAATTATTTAGTTTATCCTATAAGATTATTTTAATATAATATTTCTGTTGCTCCTCAATCCGCCCAAAATACGTGGACCAGTCGAGAGGGGACACGTGGATCAGATAACTTGGAAAGATTTGCTAAGTCTTTTTATGCCACCTGGAAGCGCTATTAGCATGGGTCCCGGAGGAGACCCCCGGAGCACAAGGTACTCCAGGAAGCTAGTATAGCATGAAGGCTCTCCGGGATGTGTCAGGTCTCTCCCGAGAAATCAAGTCGCATTTAATGCTGCATGGGAGGAAGCGTGTTGGGACTGTAACACGCAATAAAGTCTGACGGCACAACCCCCGAACAGCAGCGCTACAGTAATGATCATTTAAGTCTAGCGACGGCTACTCTGCGAAGAGTCACGTCAATCACAAGACAAAAAGGACATTCTCCATAAAAACCCTACATCACCTAGGGATTTGACCATGCATCACCCATGGTATATTCATCGGAAATGCCCAACTTTATGGATACTTACAGACACATGTGTAAGAACAATTCTAGGGATTACCCCACCAAAACACTATAAATACCCCCTCAAAGCTCATTTAATGGGGTGGAGAATCTTGGTTGCAAAAGAGCAAGAAGAGAAAAAACTCACCAAGAACATTCTCTGTATTTAAGAGAAAAACATTCTCTCAAGTGTAGAATCTGTATTAAATACATCCATTAATAGCAGTGGCTCGTGGACTAAGGCTCATTAACGCCCCAACCACGTAAAAAGTCTTCATCTCACTTTCTTACAGCTCCTTATTATAATTATATTTTAATAGTTGTCGAAAACCTCGGTCAACATTTTGGTGCTTTCATTGAGAGCTGAGGAAAGCTGCTTCATAACAAGCATTTAACTTCACGACAATGGTGGAGACAAGAGCTACACGTCATCCTCGCCCTCTAGAAGACGCTCAAGACCCTAATGAGGAAGATGTAGCCTCAAGGGCAGCAGAGGAGTCCGAGGAAGAAGAAGAAGAAATAGTTCCCGATGAAAACTACGAGGAACACCTCGACGAGTATGCCTACGACGGAGGAAGCTACTCGGAGTTGGTGCTCCTTAGACAAAAAGCTATCGATCATGAAGCTGAGATCGAAGCTCAGAAAGCGCAAAATCAAAAAATGCAGGAGGTGATGCTAGCCATGCAGAAAGCCATGGAGGCAGCTGGTATTCACGTGCATCCCAAGGCGATGGTCGCTGGGCTCGACGGGGAGCCAGCGACGTCTTCGCCTAATTCCCAGCAGCAAAGGCCTAGGGAACCTAGCCCTATAAGGCACCCTGCTGAGGAAAACCAAACAAAAAACCCTACTTCTGCCCCTGGTCGAAAGAAAAAGGTGCAGGATCCGCGAAAGGTCCGCTCGGATTTCCCTAAAGGGAAAGGTCCGCAGAGGGGCAAGCCCCAAAGAGGGAGTCTTGGCCCTCAGGATCGAGGGGACCGGAAAAGCGTTTCCGTGCACCAGGAACCAGGGGGTAGAGGAAGAAGAGGACAGAGATGTCCACCCATTGATCTGAGAAATCAAATCAATGGGAATCAAGGTGACCTCCGGGATCACCTTGACCAAAAAAGATACAGGCCCGTAGTCTCCTCGCATGCAGTAAACGAAGGGATTATGGCAGAACTTGCCATACTTCGAAAAGATATTGCTCGAGTCTCCCGGAGGCAGAAGGGAGATGACTCCGACTCAGACAGTGAGGATCGGGAGCCTTGTGCCAAACATATCTTGGAGGCGGAGCTCCCTAAAAACTTCAAAATGCCCGAAATGGCAGCATATGCTGGGAACTCCGACCCCAGTGATCACTTGTCACGATTCAACCGAGTCATGACAGTCATGTGGGTCAGCAATGACGCCAAATGCTTATGCTTCCCCCTCACCCTGAGCGGGTCGGCAGAGGAATGGTTCAAGAAATTGGAACCAGGATCGGTGGGTTGTTGGAACAAACTCCAAACCAACTTCCGGAGACAATTTGTCGCTGCCAGGAAGGTCAACTTGGAGGTTAGTGCCTTGACCAACATCAAGCAACTGCCCACCGAGACCTTGAAGAATTACATCAAGAGGTTCCGAGAGGAAGCCTCGAAGACCAAGAAGGTCGACGACGGACAACAGCTTGCGCTTCTCCAAGCAGGAATCCGCACTGGGACTCCCTTCTGGAACGAATTACAGTAAGAAGGCGCTGCCAGCCTTCAGGACTTCCAGAAGCGAGTCCAGAAATATATTAACCTCGAAGAAGCCCAAATCGTGGCTTACGGAGGCTATTATCCCACCGGGATAGCGGGATACATGCCAGGAGTATCACCCTCGGGTACTGTCCCGACCGCGACCCCTCCGGTAAGTGGCATACAGTTCTCTGCTACCCCCGGATACAGCCAGGGCCAAGCTTTGCCCCCGGCATCTTCCCATTACGGCAACCCGTCCGGGGTGAATGGACGTACTCCTTCACAAGCTGCCCCGACCGCTAGCTTAACAGGCCCTACCCAGGGGTCGACGAGCAAAAGGTCTTCCAAAGGCAGCACCCGAACGGGAGAGAAGCGCCAAAAGAAGGGGTACACACCCCAATACACCCAGTACACAGAGCTCACGGACTCTCAGGAACGTGTATATTTTGCCACAAGGCAGAATACGCACTACCGGAGACCACAACCATTGTACAAAGATAGCTCCCACAGAGATCCGAGTAAAAGGTGCGAGTACCACAACGACATTGGTCACAGCACCAATGAGTGTAAAAATCTCAAAGACGAGATTGAGAATTTGATCCGTTTGGGCCACCTCTACGAGTGGATCAAAAATAGGTTGCCCCACCTTAATCCAGGGCAGGTGGCAGGGGGTATGCCTTCGGGAACACCAGGGGGTACAGCAGGAGTATTGCCTCCAGCTGCTCCCGCAGGTGATGCCCAGCATATACCCGGACTACCGCCCCGGCCTAATGGACGGGTAGCCATGATCTCCGGAGGTCCCCATATCGGAGGAAACACTCGCAAAGAGCGAAAGAGATATGCCGAGGCCGCAAGACACAGTGAGGTGTGGGAGGTCACTCAACTCCCGGCTCAAAGGCCTCGGCTAATGGACCAACCCATAACGTTCACGGAAGAAGACGCCAAGACGGTGCGTTTTCCTCACCACGACCCGCTGGTCATAGAGACCCCCATCGCAAATAAAGTGGTGGCTAGGGTCCTGATTGACAATGGAAGTTCCGTGAACTTACTCTTCAAAGAAGCCTTCACTGCCATAGGGTTGACCGACCGGGACCTCTCTCCTAGTGGATCGCAGCTCACAGGGTTTAACGGGACAACGCTAATCCCGATGGGAAAAGTCAGGCTCCCAGTTACCCTGTGCCCGGATACTCCCCAAAGCACATTCAAGTATTGCACCTTCGTGGTGGTAGAATGTCCAACAGCCTACAACGCAATCTTAGGCCGACCGGCCCTCGTCGACTTTGGTGCAATTACTTCAATCTGACACCTATGCCTAAAATTCCCTACCCAGGAAGCCGGAGTCGGAACGGTGAGGGGAAATCAAGGAGAGGCCAGGCAATGTTACAATGTTGCCACCCACTTGCCAGTACTTATGGTCCGGGGGCCCCCTGAGATAGAGAAGGCTGAAGAGGACGAGTTGGATCCTCGCATAGGGTCCGAAAGGGTCGTAGAACCAATGGAGGACGTCGAAGAAATACCAGTGTGCGACGACGACTCCACTAAAGTACTCCGGATAGGTAAAAGCCTGGATCCGGAGGAAAAAGATAAAATAATAAAAACACTGAAGGGCGCCATCGACATTTTCGCATGGCGCCAAGAGGACATGACCGGCATCAGCCCTCATGTCATCACCCATGTACTCAACGTCAACCCGGACATGCCCCCTGTACAGCAAAAGAGACGCCCGCTCGACTCGGTGAAAGCCGAGGCCTTAGAGAAAGAGGTGGACAAATTTTTGTCCAATGGCATGATCCGCGACGTATACTATCCGGAATGGCTGGCCAATCCGGTCCTGGTGCCCAAAACCGAACGGGACTTGGCGGGTTTGTATAGATTTCACAGATCTAAACAAAGCCTGCCCAAAGGACTGCTTTCCGCTGCCCAGGATCGACCAGATGGTAGACGCCACGTCCGGATTTAAGCTGCTGTCTTTCATGGATGCCTATGCTGGGTACAACCAAATAAAAATGCATACGGCGGACCAGAGTGCACTAGCTTCAGGACCGATAAGGGGGTATACTGTTACCTAGTCATGCCTTTCGGACTGAAAAACGCCGGAGCAACCTATCAAAGAATGGTTAACCGGATGTTTAAAAGCCTCCTGGGACGAAACATGGAGGTATATGTAGACGACATGCTCGTCAAATCCAAAGCATGCAACAGCCATGCAAACGACTTAGAGGAATGTTTCGAAGTCGTCCGGAGATACGGCATGAAGCTCAATCCGAAAAAATGCACCTTCGGGGTCAAGTCGGGAAAATTCCTGGGCTTCATAGTCAGCCAAAGGGGGATCGAGGCGAACCCGGAGAAAATCCAAGCTCTCCTGGACATGCCATCCCCCAAGAAACATAAGGACGTGCAGAGTTTGACCGGAAAGGTAGCCGCACTGAGCCGCTTTATCTCACGGTCCACGGACAAGTGCATACCCTTCTTCAACATACTGAAGAAATGCCAAAAGTTCGAATGGACAGATGAATGCGAGGAGGCATTCAAAAGGTTAAAAGACCACATGGCCAAACCTCCTATCCTATCAAAACCCGTCCTTGGAGAAGACTTGTTCCTCTACTTGGCCGTCTCCGAGCATGCGGTCGCGTCGCACCGGTCCGGAGGAAGAAAAAATTCAGCACCCCGTGTACTATGTTAGTAAGCGCATGGTAGGGGCCGAGACAAGGTACCCGGTTATTGAAAAATTAGTATTCTGCCTCCTGATGGCATCAAGGAAGTTGAGACCATACTTCCAGGCCCATCCGATCAGAATCTTGACCAATCATCCACTCCGGCAAGTTCTCCAGAAGCCTGAAGCATCCGGAAGGCTCCTCAAGTGGGCGATGGAGCTGAGTCAGTTTGACTTACATTACGTGCCCCGGATTTCCATAAAAGGCCAAGCCTTGGCGGACTTCATCACCGAATGTAATGAAGCCGAGGCGACAGCCAATACACCGGAGCCACCCATCCCCACTTGGAGAGTATTTGTGGATGGAGCTTCTAATGAGAACGGTTCAGGAGCCGGAGTGGCTATGATATCACCTACCGGATTGCGGCTCCAGCAAGACTCCGATTCAACTTCACGGCTTCGAATAATGAAGCCGAATATGAGGCCCCGATAGCGGGGCTAAAATTGGCTAAAGCCGTAGGAGCCAAGAGGGTGGAAGTCTACGGCCGATTCTCAGCTGGTCGTAAACCAAGTTTCCGGAGAATACCAAACTCGCGGCGAAAGGATGGCCGCGTACGTAACAATAGTCCGAGAACTACTCCACGAATTCACGGACTATAAAATAGAGAGAATCCCCCGAGAAAAGAACGCTCATGCGGACTGTCTGGCTAAGTTAGCCTCGGACAGCGAAATCAAAGAGCTGGGGGTAGTACCAGTGGAACGCTTGGCAGAGCCAAGCATCAAAATAAAAGAGACCACACAAACGGTTGGGCAAGAACCCAGCTGGATGGTCCCCATCATAAAATACATAACCACAGGTGAGTTGCCCCAAGAGAGGGAGCCTTTGTCTCGAAAGATTCGCATCGGGCTCATCGTTATGTAATGATGGATCAAATTCTCTACCGGAGAGGACTCAACATGCCTTATTTAAGGTGTGTATCGGACCCTGAAGCTAGACAAATCATGCTGGAGGTCCATGAAGGGTTCTGTGGAGATCATACGGGAGGACCCAGCCTCTCAAAGAAAATATTGAGGCAGGGGTACTTCTGGCCAACAATGAAAAAAGATTGTATAGACTATGTCCAAAAGTGTGACTCGTGCCAAAGGTACGCGAACATACCGAGAGCCCCTCCAAATGAGATCACTTTGATGACCAGCCCCTGGCCCTTCGCGGTCTGGGGAATAGATCTCATCGGGTCTCTACCTACGGGAAAAGGAGGGGTAAAGTATGCAATAGTAGCAGTGGACTACTTCACCAAGTGGACAGAGGCTGAGCCTATGAAGACAATAACTGCTAAGAAGGCGTTGGACTTTGTTATCAAAAACATAATGTGTCGATACGGCTTGCCTCACAAGATAGTCTCAGACAATGGAAAGCAATTTGATTGCGAGGAATTTACTGACTTTTGCAACCAACACGGAGTGGTAAAAAGCTTCTCCGCGGTAGCCCGGCCTCAAACAAACGGCCAGGCGGAAGCAGTCAATAAAATCCTAAAGGTCACCTTTAAAAAGAAGCTGCTGGCCTGTAAAAATAACTGGCCTGAAGAATTGCCAAGGGTGTTGTGGGCCTACCGGACGACCCCCAGAACAACAACCGGTCACTCGCCGTTCTCAATGGCGTACGGTTGTGAAGCAATGGTCCCGTGGAAACATTATTCCCATCCCACAGAGGACGACTTATGATCCGGCCACCAATCGTGCCCCGCTCCAAGAGGCTCTGGATCAAGTCGAAGAACTCCGGGATGAGTCCCAAATACGGATGGCTGCTTATCAAAAGAAGGTGACCAAGTATTTTAACTCCAAGGTTAAAAATAGAAAATTCGCTATTGGGGATATGGTCCTAAGAAGGGTTTTCCCAGCCACCCAAGAACCCGGAGTGGGGGTACTTGGACCAAATTGGGAAGGACCATATGAAATCGAGGACAAAATCGGTTCTGGCACTTACAAACTAAAAAGAATGGACGGAACTACTGTCCCAAGAGCCTGGAATGCCGATCACCTCAGAAAATATTACCAGTAGCGAATTAAACTTAGATTTTGTTCAAAGGGTTTGTACCGTCCAAATGTATGCCTCCTCTATATTGAATAAAACTGAGTGCCTTAAAAACAAAGTTTCTATGCCACTCAGGGGGGGTACTAGGGTATACCGCACGGACAAACAAAAACAAACTAAGTAAAATATCCTGACCCAAAGGGCAGGTCAATCTAAGTAAAATATCCTGACCCAAAGGGCAGGTCAAAAAATATGCGCAAAAATAAAGAGCGTAAGTATAAAAACCCTGAGCCAAAGGACAGGTTAAAATACTTAAGTGTGACAAATAAAGATCGCATATATATAAAAAAAAATATCCTAGCCCGAAGGGTAGGTCATACACATGTAAATGGCCCGGGGACAGGCCTTAAGATATAATTGTCTCCCCTTCAAATAAAAGCTGCTGCCTATATGTAAATTGTTCTAAGGCAGCAGCAAATATGTACAAACAAAAAAAAAAGTTATAAGAAGAACGGGTAGAATCTGGGTCAATAACACGGCAGCTCAGTCAGCCCGCGGTGGAAGACGAGGTCCAATCCGTGCCTCAAGCTCAGCATCAAGCCTCTTCTTCTTTTCCCGAAATTTGGCAATCATGTCCTCGGGTTTGGGATAAAAAGTAAGCTTGATGCTCTGATCATTGGTGGCCCAAGCCATGTAGACACCATCATCAAAGCGCTTCGGGCACCGGGCGCAGGAGACAGGAGAAAGGAGCTCGGCCCTCTTGGCCTTCCTGGTAGACTGATCTTTGTAATCCCTAAGCTCCTTCAACTCCGCAGCTAGAGCGGCCTTGGATTCGATATCCGACTGGTGAGTCTCCTCTAGAGACCTCACCTTGGCGGCCATTTCATCCAAGGCCTCCCTGGCCTCCCGGAGATCTCGCCTGGCCTTCTCGACAGCCTCGGTTTGAGCCCTTAGCTCCTCCTGATGATGGGCCTCCATCCTGTCTCTTCGCTGGGCCTCGTCCCGGATCATGGCCTCCGCCTGAGCCTCCCTCCGGTGGGCCTCCTCTTCCTTGGCCTTGGCCGCTGCCTCCTGGCGCTCGGCAGCCTCCTGATAGATCTGCCTCTCCGCTGTGAGGTCTTGGAGGACCTTCCTGACGTCGTTCATATCCCCAAAGTCGGATAGAGCGAAGCCATGGTTTATGATGTTCCTGGAGAGGCGACAAGCCTCAGCTGCAAGCTGAACCATAACGAGGTATAAGGAAAAATTTCCCAAAGGAAGAAAACAAAATACAAACAACAAAAAGGAAACGCAAAAAATTGCAAAGTACTTACCACTGTGAGAGAATGGCTGAGGTCCTGGACCTGGAAGATAGAGTTCAGGGAAGCACAAGTGGCAAACCGCTTGGGCGCACAACGTGTAAGCTGAGAAGCGAACTCACCGGTCATCTCCGCGGCAAAGGGAGCCAAGGTAGGCCCTAGGAGGGGACGGAACCAGTCCGTTAAGGGGTCCAGATTGAGGTTCCACGGATCGTGATAGTCCGGGTGATTGATGCTCGCCTCAACCTCAGCTCGCAGAATCCCCCTAAGGGCCTCCACTTCGGCATACCCCCGGGAGTACTCGTCCATAGCATAGTTGTGTTTGGCTATGCGAAGCTCCTGCCTCACCTCATCCCCTGGAATCGGGGTAAGATCAATGTGAGGAGGAGCAGGATTTTCCTCCATCGGGGAAACCCCGCCGTCTAGGCCATGAGCAGGAGTGTCGGCCCTCCGAGGCCTCTTCGGCTCGCCCTGAGCGATCATCTTGCCCTTACGCTTGCGAATCAGAGCCACTTCAGGCTCCTCCTCGTCCTCCTCTGCTACCACTGGAGGGGCTTGAGGCTCTCCAGTACCCTCAACGGCTTCCTTCGAGAAGTCCCACCCTTTCCCTTGGCCTTCTCCCGGAAGCACCTCCTCGTCATCCACTAAGTCAATGGTTTCGGGGGGAGCGCCGGAAGGAACCTTCAAGGAAGGAGCCGGGGGAGAGGGGGTGAAAGCCGGAGGAGCCACGGGAGTATGAACCCCGGCAAGCTGTTCCAGGATGGCATCCATGGAGGTACCTGTTCCAAAAAAATAAGCAAGTGTTAGAAGTTCGTGAGGAACCGCTTATAAAAGATGCAGCAAATAAGCTACTCCTACCCGAACTTCCTAATTCGGCCCTAGCAAAGTCCCGAACTTTAATGCTGGCAGCATCATCTCCAAGATAACTGTCCAAGGGCCGAAACCAGCTGGACGCTATGTAAGCCGACGGACCTAAGGGAATAGGTTCCGGAGGGCCGGAGCCCATCCGGGACCGACCTAGGTAATCTCCTAAGTTTGTAAAATAAAATTCCTTCAAATGATCCCCCCACCGGGTCGACGGCATCTTAAACCTACGGAGACGCTCGTCGAACCCTATGGGCCTATGACTGGTATATTCATCAACGGAAGGAACATAGCGAATTATCAAGGGAGACTTACCACCGGCACCGGAAGTGCTAGCACCGGGAGCACCCGAGTTTGGTTCGGGGGCTGAAGGCTGAGGCTGGGAAGTCTGATTCTCAGAGGAACCTTCAAGACGAAGGGGCCTCCCGGCGGAAGGACCCCCAATCTCTTCTTGAAGTATCTTGTTAAAAAATTTAGCCTCGGACTTCCCGCCAATGGCTTGGCTCCTTCGCACCACCGGACTCCCCACGCGAAGCCCTCTCCCAGAGGCAGCCTGGGCCTTAGAATACGCCTTCTCCTGGGCCCTCCGGTAGAGATAATCTTGGTACTTCTTCTCTGCCGTAGCAATGAGCTCATCCCGGAAGGCCTTCTCCGCAACCGGCGCCCTCACATTGGGGCAGATGACCTTGGAGAGGTTGGAGTCATCCACGGATTGACGAGAAAGGATAAGTTTAGCCTTCCTACAATTCTCCGTGGTGACCAGGCCCCCGACATCAAGATCGGCATGGTCGTAGGAGGCGAAGGCTTGGGCCCTTCGAAGGAAAGCCTGAGTGGGGAGCGTCCGCTGGTAAGGTGGGATCCGCACCCACTCCGTGAGAAGCTCCGGGTGGTCCACGGCCCTGAACCCGGACGAGAAGAAAAAGCGGTGGCGGTACTCCTTAACATGAGTCTGCCTATTATATGGAACCATCCCCTCGTTAGCAGGGTGGATCCGGAACCCATAAAAACCATCCTTAAGTTTGTCCCCTTTCTTGGGGACGGATACAAGTTCATAAAAATATAAAATTTCTGCCGGGCTGGGAGACCCCCAGCCACGGGCGGTGTAAAAAATGAATAAGCCTGAGAGCAGGCGGTAAGCTTGAGGAATAAGTTGGTATGGCGCAAGGCCGACAAATACAAGGAAATTCACAAAGTAATCTTGGAGCGGGAGCATGGCACCGGCCATCAAATGGGTCTGACTCCAAGCCCCGAAGCCGTCATAGTTGTGATTAGGCGTCTCCGAATCACGAGGAGGCCGGTGGAAGGTCCCTGAGGTAGAGGGTTTGATCCCGGCCACATTAATAATGTTCTCCAGCTGGTGAGGACAAGTCAGGGTCGACCGAAGCTCGGCCGCTTCCCAGCCAGTTGCACGGGACTTGTACCCCTCCTGAGCGACGGGTCCCAAAGAAACCTCCTCCAGCGTGGCCATACTTTTCCCTCAAAGTCTATGACACAGGCTCGCAACAAATCCTCTAGTATTTGAATTATTCTTTCTGATTGACCATCAGTCTGAGGGTGAAAGGCTGTGCTAAACTTCAGCTTGGTACCCATAACCTTCTGAAGACTCACCCAAAACTTTAATGTAAATTTTGGATCCCTGTCTGAAACAATGGATCTAGGAGCTCCATGGAGACGAACTATCTCCTTTACATACAGTTCGCGTACTGATCAACTGAATATGTAGCTTTCACTGGCAGAAAGTGAGCTGATTTTGTAAATCAATCCACTATGACCCATACCGAATCATACACTCCCGTGGTTCTAGGAAAACTGGTTACAAAATCCATCGCAATATCTTCCCACTTCCACTCAGGAAGGACTAAAGGTTGCAATAACCCTGCTGGCCTTTGATGTTCAGCCTTGATTTGCTGGCAGGTTAAGCACTTGGACACATAGTCAACCACATCTCTTTTCATTTCATACCACCAGAAGTAGGGTTTTAAATCCTAATACATTTTGGTGGTTCTCGAATGCAGTGAATAAGGTGTGCTGTGAGCTTCATCAAGGATCTCTTTCTTAAGCTCATCAAGACTAGGAACACAAACTCGAGCTTTATACAACAACATTCTATTATTCGAGACTGAAAAGTCTTTAGCCTGACCAGCCATCACCTCATCTCCAACCTTGACTAGCTCGGGATCTTCTAGTTGTGACTTTTTTATTTTCTCTAACAGATCAGATTGAAGTGTCAAGTTATGCAACTTTCCAACCAAAAACTCAATCCCTGCACAAACCATCTCAGAAGCTAGTTGAGGGGCTATCAAAACTGTGGTGCAAACCTGCCCGGGACCTCTTCTACTTCGTGCATCAGCCACAACATTGGCTTTCTCGGGATGATACAGAATCTCACAGTCGTAGTCTTTAACCAGTTCTAGCCACCTCCTCTGCCTCATGTTTAAGTCTTTCAGGGTGAAAAAGTACTTGAGACTTTTATGATCAATATAAATTTTGCATTTTTCACCATAAATATAACGTCGCCATATCTTTAGAGCAAAAACCACAGCTGTAAGCTCTAGGTCATGAGTTGGGTAGCGCTGCTCATAATCCTTCAGTGACGAGAGGCATAGGCTATGACCTTGTCAGCTTGCATCAGAACACATCCCAGACCCTGTCTGGATGCATCATAGTAAACAACAAACTTTTCTTGGTTTGATGGCAAAGCTAACACCGGAGCTGTTATCAAACGTTGCTTCAACTCTTGAAAACTTGCTTCACATTTGTCTGACCACACGAATCGTTGATTTTTCTTAGTTAACTCTGTCAGTGGCATAGATATTTTAGAGAATCCCTTGATAAAACATCGATAATATCCTTCTAAACCGAGGAAACTTCGAACTTTAGTCACATATTTTGGCCTCAGCCAATTCTTCACTGACTCGATCTTGGTTGGATCAACCATAATTCCATTCTTTCCAACAATGTGCCCTAGGAAAGTCACCTCAGACAACCAAAATTCACACTTTTTAAATTTTGCATACAACTTGTGATCCCTAAGCTGCTGTAACACCATTCGAAGCTGATGCTCATGATCCTCTTCTGACTGAGGGTACACAAGGATGTCATCGATAAAAACTATGATGCAGTTATCGAGGAAATCCTTCAATACCCTATTCATGTGATCCATAAAAGCCGCAAGAGCATTAGTCAATCCGAATGACATTACCAGAAACTCGTAGTGCCCATATCTGGTTCAGAACGCGGTCTTTGGTATATCTTCTTCCCGAATTCTGAGTTGATGATAACCGGATCGTAGGTCGATCTTTGAAAATACCGTCTTTCCCTGAAGTCGATTCTAGGTAACGGGTACTTGTTCTTAATTGTCCATTTGTTTAGTTCTTGATAGTCAATACACATTATGAGGGAACCATCTTTGTTTTTCACAAACAGAATTGGAGCTCCCTAAGGCGATACACTGGGTCGAGTAAACCCAATATCAAGCATCCCCTAAAGCTGTAGTTTAAGCTCCTTGGGTCGTTTGGAGCCATTCTATATGGAGCTTTAGAAACAGGTTCAGCTCCAGGTGCCAAATCAATCACAAAATCAATTTCTCGTTGAGGCGGTAAACCTGAAAACTCCTTGGGAAACACATCGAGAAAGTCTTTAACTACTATGACCACCTCAGGCCCAAATGTTTTGGGTCTGCTGGAGTCAATTACAACCGCTAAAAATCCTACACATCCACTGTGTAGTAGATGCCTAGCCCTTAGCACAGAAATAACCGGGATCCGAGACCCTTGAACTGATCCAACATAAACAAATGGATCTTCACCTTCTGGCTAGAAAATCACCATTTTCCGCTTACAATCTATACTGGCCGAATACTTGGACAGAAAATCCATCCCATGTATGATGTCAAACTCTGTTAATCCCAGTTCTATAAGGTCAGCACTCAACTCCCTACCATCGATCCTAACTGGCATAAAACTAATGCGCCTATTGGAGATAACCAACTCCCCGCTAAGCATTAGGGTTCTAAACCCTCTTTCAAGTATATCACAAGGCCTACCCAAGAGATCAATTACCCGTGTAGTTACATATGAGCGTGTAGCTCCCGAATCGAGTAATACATTATACAAGGAGTTATTAACAAGAAGCTTACCTGTCACCACAGAAGGGCTGACTATAGCATCTGCTTGGGTAATAGCTAACACCCGAGCAGGTACAGGTCTTGACTCTAACTTCGGCTCTTCTTTCTTTGCCTGAGGGCAATCTTTCTTGAAATGCCCCACCATGCCACAGAGTAAGCATATCTTCCGATTGCACTCTCCCGGATGATGTTTCTTACAACGTGGGCACTCAGGGTAAGAGTAACCATGGCGTCCACCTCTGCTTTGGTTCCTACGGAACCGCTTACTCTACCCCGAGCCACCAGACGCAGGAGTAACTTTCATCTTCTGTTAAGTGGTGGAATCACCACCATCCCTACCATAGGCAAGAGTAGGAAAAGTAGGGGTTCCACCAACATTCGGAGTCACTTGGGGCTCCTGAAGAAATTTAACCGCACCCTCGAGTCTCAGAGCTTTTTCAAGCATTTCCGCATAAGTGGTTGCTTCATTGGTAGAGATCACCAGATCATGTCTAATTTTCACATTCAAACCGGCCAGGTACTTCTCTTTCTTTCTAAAATCCGTTGGCACAATACCCACGGTGAGTTTGGCCAAATGATCAAATTTTGTGGTATATTTAGTAACTGACATCCCCTCGGTTTGCATTAACTCTGTGAACTCCTTCCGCTAAGCACTGCGAACAACTTCATTGTAATACTTGGCATTGAATAACTCCCAAAATTCTTCCCATGTCATAATAGTGACATACCAGGTGAGGGACACCAGTTCCCAACACACTAGGATGTCCTCCTGGAACTGAAAAGCGGCGCAGGTCACCAGATCATTTCCAACCACCCCCATAAAATTCAGAATTCGCTCAATCACTGTGAGCCACTGCTCAACCTTCATCACATCTGGACCTCCCAGAAACACTGGAGGTGCTTGCTTACGGAACCTTTCGTATAACGGCTCCATACAGTTGCCAGCAATAGTTTGTTCTGCTGGCACCGCTGGAGCTACAATGGCCTGAGCTTGCATGGAGGCACGACAGGAAGACCCTGCTGCCTTAATCTCAAAATTTCCTCATCTTGTTGGCGGATTTGATCTTGCATCTCCACAAACCTCTGCTCCCAATCTGGAGGAGCTTGTGGTGGATTTACAGGACGACCACCCTGAACTCTGCCACACCCACGGCCGCGACCACTGGGATTCTGGGGAATTTGGTTTCCTTGACCGCCTCCGGTATCAACCATATTACCCTGACTTCTTGTATTTCTGTGGGCGTCCATTTCATAGGACTTAGCCTGCGAACCCATAAGCCAGGCTGGTTAGACAGCGATCATAAAACTTAATACCACTCTTCTGGATTTAAAGGCAACACACTTAAAATCAATAACCATAATCTAATATGCTTCCTAACATACTTTCATGACCACATATAATTCTAAACAAGTACGGGCTTACTAAACCATGAGTCGAGCTTTTTATGATGAAGATTGTACATGTCTTGGCAAGCTTCTGTAGACAAACCTGGCGGCTCTGATACCAAAATTGTAACGCCCTAATGCTAAGGCACGGTGCTATCTTTGCTATCAAAGATTTTTCTCGAAAAACGTGTCAAATTAAAACTTTTATAAGAAATATTAAACTTTATAATTTACGTAATGATTTACAAACAGCGGCATCCCATTTCTAAACTTTTATACAAAACATGCCAAATACAATATCCAGGTCGCACAACGACTACAAAATATAACCCTAGATGTCCTGAGACCGAACACTCCAGGTCACGCTACGACGACATGTACAATCTCATCCTAGCTCCGGCTCACTCCTGTTCAGCTTTCGCCTTTCCTCTACCTACACATGGAAGCCGAATGGTGAGTCGACGGACTCAGTAAGAAAAGCATATAACATATCATATAATACCGACTTGTTACTAGGCACCCATACACCTATTTACAAGGCTTAACAAATGAGTAAGAACGTTCTACTAAGGATACGACCATGTACCATGTACCACATGCACTCAGTATACCATCGTACTAGTGTAGGTAGGCTATGAATCACACCTTGAGTACTGTTAGGTATTGTACCACAGACACCTTGTACCTTCTCGTACAAGTGCTGGTAACACCACGATGTACTTTCTGATGTTGTGATATTTTGCACACGCAAGTGCACGTATCGTGACAAGTGGTAAACTCAGCAAGAGTGAGGTTAATCCAACGAGGATTGTAGTTAAGTACGTTAAAATTAAACTTTTACTTCTATTTGGTTGAATATAACTTAAAAAAAGATTAAAACTAGAAAATAAAAACAATGCAAGAAAAAGCAATTAAACTAATAAGGAAATTAACTAGTTAATAAAAATTAGGGCTTCGACTTCAATTATTTTCATTGATTATGGCCTAATATGATTATCTCCCTATTATCAATTCCTATGCAATAGCAGGTTTACTAAGGTAATTTATTGTCTTATCATATATATAAACCTCAATTACATGAAAACTTTCTACTCTCGTGATAAATTTAACATGCCAGAGGCATTAAATACAGAAACCCTATTAGCTATCTAAACCATATAGGTACTCTCGTCCTATATCGAAATTCAATTCTATTTTACTATAGCATAATTGACACTCACTTCTCAGATCTCGCATCAAAATCATAGACAGTTAATTTGTGATCAGTAAATTAAAAGTAGTTAAGCATGAATGAAATAGAATAAATAGAAATTGGGCGGGGGGAAATAAATCATATTTATACCATAAAGCAATATCAAACAATATCCATCTAACCCTAATCAAGTGTTTAGCTACACATGTTCATGGAAGCAAAATCACACATATTAACTTTAATAAAGAGAAGAAGATGGAGAATAAAATAATGTTAAAAACCCTCTATAAAATGCCTCCAGTATTGACTTTTGTCTCTTAAATTCGTACTCCTTTTTCCCTCTAAAATTCCCTAACTGAAATAAACTCCAATTCACCCTTTATATAGGCTTTCAGGGACTAAAAAGATAGAACAACACACATATTAAATGCCTATTCGAACTAGGAAACCCCCAACACCCACATGAGAGAAAAATATGATTTTTGTGCTGTTTAGGGGGGCGGGCCGCGGCCCCTGTTGGAGTTCAACAGTGATTTTTCTGCTGCATCGATTGATAGTATTTTGGCAATAACTTTCTTGTTATTGCTCGGAATTGGACGATTCAAGATGTTCTGGACAGATAAAATGGAGATATAGAACTTTTATGTTTTAAATTTTTCCAAAATCTAATCAGAAGGTAGTCTAATTCAGGATTGAAGTTTTAGCTTTATTTTCTTGCAAAATTTTCTCTATTTTAAATATCATCTTTTTGTTAGATATTTTTATCTTTTTTTTCATCTTTTTCCTTTGGTATTTTCTAATCTTGTTCTACTTTAAACCTGCAAAAATAAAAGATAAAAAGCGTGAAAATGCTCCAAACATGATTAAAACTAAATTAAAATAACCTAACATCTGACATTATACACTTTACCAATGCACTCTGTACCGCAACCGTACAAGTGTTGGTAGTGTATGAATCACAACATATAAGCATGCATATACACTAAACATATACATACATTCGCATATCCATGTCACACATTATATACAGTTCTTACCTTCTTCTCAGATTCAAGTGTGCTGGCCGACCTAAACGGAAAGTCTTGCGCTAAATGGATGCCCTAATCACATAATCCAATTGGGTAAATCACATGATCGAAACCCTAATCTGAGAAACCTGAACCCACCACTCTAGGTTCTGTTATACTCTCAAGGGATCACACTAGCTCAGGAAATAGGGAAACACCCAATTATGGCACTAGAATGGACGAGAATTGAGAAAATGGCTTGTTCGGGGATCATGCCAAAACCGGGTAGGCGGTTTTACAGGCTTGGCAAACTGGGCAGCCGATTTGCACCAGGTTTTCCCAAACAAGCTCCAACTTGCTCAAAACTCATCCAAATGCATCCATACTTTCCAGAGCACCTGAACAATGCATAAACAACATAATCCAACCAGTATTTCGCAGAAAAACTCAATAAAATCAAACATGCCATTAAAGACCTAAATTTGAGTTTCAAAGCTCAAGCTTGATCAAATTTATTTCCATAGCTCAAAATTAATAACCAGAACTCAATACTAACATAAAATGAACCTAAAAACTGAACTTGAAATACTATTAACCCTAACAGCCCTCATTCAATTCACAAACATGAAACCAATTAAATCCTTGGGAAAACTTAGCTAAAGAGTGTCTAGGGTTACCTATGCTTCGAGAGTGCTTGATTCCTTAGTTGAATATCAGAAAAACACCAAGGTAAAGGATGGTTCCTTCTGGTTTGCTTCAGCTGAAAGAGAGAAAGAGAAAGAGAATTCTCTATTTTTTTATTTTTTTTCCAATTTCCTTATTTTTCTAAAATGAGACTTAAGGATAAACTAATTAGGAAAATTTACATCTGCACCCTTAAAATACATCTAATTTACATATATACCGTAACTTTTAAAATTATCAAAACTACAATTATATTTATACCGTTTTAATTTTAATCATGTTTTTTTGGTTCAGCTAACACTTTGTCTTGCTTTTTTTTTTCTTACTTTATATATGTGAAATATTATTTAATTTTAAAGGATTTTCTCTTTCCTCCACGTTTTTCACTAATTTTTTTTTTTTTTGGTTAACTTTACAATTGTAAAAAATATTAGATATTCTTTTTCCTCCTCTTTTTATATTTTTTTTAAAAAAATGGCTACTCCACTAATTATTTGGCATGAAGAATTGTGTCATTGCAATCTACATTCGAAGATGATTATTTGTATAAGTGAAAAGTATATTAGAGGTACACATTTTAGTTTATTTCAAAAAAAAAAATATATTTTTCAAAAATCTCTTTTAAAATCATTTTATAAAAAATAATTCATCGTTATCATAACCAATTGATCCAAAAACTAAGCATTATTTATAATGATTTTCAAAATAATTTGTAACTTTCTTCTTTATTTAATTAATCAAAAATTTTATATAATTCACATTTAAAAATTGTGGGTGACTTAAACGTTTATGAAATATATACTTTTAAAATATAGTTTACTAAAAGAAAAAATTACATTGTATACCCACTTTACTTTATTTATTTTAATTTTTACCTCCATTTTTATATTCTTTAAAATGTACCTATTTTTATAGATGATGTCCCTATTAGATCCCTTATGTTAATAAAAATTATGTGCTAGACTTAAGTAGAGAGTGAGAGTATATTAGGCAACCCACTCAAAAAAGTGGGTATATTTCAATAAAATATAATATAAGAGTATTTTTTATTAATGGATATAAAAAAAAAAAGGTATTTTCAACTTATCCCTTACTAAAATAATAGCATGTTATACTACATTACAACTAATTAGTTTTGAAAATAAACTTGATGGTACTCAAACCTATTAATATAACCTAAAAAATAATTAATTGATTATTAAAGTGTTACACAAATAAGTTTTGGAGGTAACGAAAATGTATTTTAAATTATATAACATAAAAATAATATTTTTATTATATAAAAAAGTAACTAATTGGTTTCTTATCATTATAAGGGGATATTTGCGGCATAAATATCATATGTTTTCGGTTTTATACACTTAAATATCACATGTTTATTTTAATATGCCAAAATAAACTAATAGATTTATTAGCATATATGATAGTATAGCCTATACGAAAAGACTATTATGTAAATAAAGAATGAAAATTTGTTTCAATATACCAAAATAAGCTAATGTATGAGTATAGGCATAATATAGCCATCTATGGCAAATAAACTTATGAGCAAGACATTTGATGTGAACAAGGTATTTTATCATATTTAAATCTTTGACAAGTGCATATATTGTCTAAGTTTACTATGTAAGACATGTTACAGTCATGTACTTTGTATACAGCCAGATTTGATTTCTAGACTTGAAAAAAAATAGACTAATTAGTCTGTTATTTTATAGCACACATTGTGTTTGAAATAAAAACTGAATTGTAGTTCCAATATACGAAAAAATATACTAATAGGTTTATTGGCGCATACATTATGTTTGACTATAGTTTACTTTGTATTGAAAAATTAAAAATGTTGTTCCAACAAACAGAAACTAGTAAGTTTATTGACATATATAATAGTAGGCTATATGAAATAAAATAAATTGTTGTTCCAATATACGAAAAAAAAATCAAAATTTGTTTCAGTATGCCAAAATAAACCAATAGATTTATTAGCATATACGATGGTAGGCTATACGAAAAATGTAAACAAAGAATGAAAATTTGTTTCAATATGCCAAAATAAACTAATCCGTTTATTTTGCTTATATGAGTATATGCATAATTGATTATAGGATTTTTGGTCTGATCATCATCTTTTTATTTTGAAATTGATGATTTTATCAAAAGTAACTAATTGATATCTTATCAAAATCATAATTAATTGGTCCGAAAAATGTGTCTTATTAGTAATGATTCAAAAGTTATTGTAATTTCATTCTTTATTTAACTAATCAAAATTCATGTATTAATTTATATTTAAGAAAATATGGGTGACTTAAATATTTATAATATATATTTTTTTAAAATACAGTTTGCTAAAATGATAGGTTACTGGACGATAACTTATTATTTTTGAAAATAAACTTGAAAGTTACTCAAATATATTAATATAACCTAAATAATTAATTGATTATTAAAGTATATGCATGTAAATTATAGTAACACATTAGTATATCTTATTGTAACACAATAATTTTTTAAATAGTATGAAAGGTAACATAAATATTGTTACACCAAAAAAAAAACATAACATAAAAGTATATCTTAATCAACATAATATAAACTAAAAATGAACATATAGTTTAAAATAACTAATCTAAAAATTAAAGATTATCTATAAGAGATATTTTTATTTAAAGTGGATCATTTTATAAAAAGTAACCAATTCGTATATTATTGAAATCATAATTAATTTAAATATTACTATAAACTATATTAAATAAAATTATTTCATATTTATGCTCATTTATTATACTATATGAAAATTAATTAGTTTCTATTGTAAACTTAAAAGGTAACTAAAATTATAACTTTAAAATAACTAATTAGCAATTTACATGCTTACTAATTTTACCAATAAGTTTTGTGAGGTTTTTTTTTT
Organism: Cannabis sativa; assembly: GCF_029168945.1. Taxonomy (NCBI): domain Eukaryota; kingdom Viridiplantae; phylum Streptophyta; class Magnoliopsida; order Rosales; family Cannabaceae; genus Cannabis; species Cannabis sativa. The sequence goes on from NC_083607.1 coordinate 23,964,033, forward strand.
TTAAAAAAAAAAAAAAATTATTGTAATTTATTAGTTTTAAATATACTTGAAAGTAACATAAATATTTTTACATTTACAAAATAAAAAATAAGTAACGTAAAAGTATTTAAAATAACAAATTAATTTCATATAATTTGAAAATAAACACATAAGTTTCAAGGTAATAGAAAAGGTATAAAAAATAATTGGTAAATAAAAATACTAGCTTATTATATTATATGACAACTCATTAGTTTTGAAAATAAACTTTAAGGTTACCCAAATATATTTTAAATAATAAAATAGCACAATATAGCTAATTGATTATTAAGATGTTTACAAATAAAGTTTTAGAGGTAACCAAATTGTATCTCAAATTATATAATTTTAAAATGATATTTTTTACGTAAAAGTAATTAATTAATTTTTTATCAGCATCATAAGTAACCAAAATGTTACTTTTGAAAACTCAGGAAAATAATAAAAAAATGAAATTTGGGATTAATTTCGTTTCAGACATATTATTTTAAAATTAAGGTATTTTTTAATGACGTGGCAAGGTATTATTATAATTGAGATATATAAAGGTATTTTTGTAAATAATTTATATTTAAAGTATATTATTGAAAAAATCCCAATATAATCCTTGCTGAGTAAATATTAGGCCATGTGTCACTTCGTAGGGCAGCCACCAAGCATTTCCCTTAAATGACTAAAATACCCTTTAAACCTATAACTTAAGCATTTCAAAACTAGCGGTAAAATGGTCGAATTCCACAACCCCGCTTAACCTCGGTATTTTGTTTTCTATAAAATATTTCTCACTAAGAAATATGGTTCTCAACTTACCCATGTGATCAAACTAGCCATCCATCGCATTTGCTGCTGTCGCCGAGCAAAACTTAGAAAAATAGCATATTTCACATATAAGTCAAATAATACCCTTAGAGTTTAATAAAATCTCCGAAATTGAGAAATTATAACTCTAATGCCCATTTCTAACAATGGTGCGCACAAATAATTAAATCCATAAATAATTATAAAAATATCTAAAATTAGTGTTAATTGCTTTTACTAATCCAAATTACTAAAGCGTTGATTGCAATGAAGCACCTGCTGCCCAGGAAGGCTACGTGTATCCTATGTGCGCACGCGGAGGAGGAGTTTGCAAAGTGTCACGCCGAGTTTTCTCAGCGCTTGTACGTGGGACGCGCGCAGGTGTGTGTCTGAACCGAGTGCCCGCTGAGCCTTCAGACAAGATTTGTCTGAGCTCCTCACCCAAAAAGGGCTCCTTGTCCGAGTTCCTGGTACGCGTGTGGACCATCTCGACACACCTTGGACCCAATTTTTCAAATGCCATAACTTTCTCGTTTTTTGTTTGAATTGAGTTTCGTAATAAACAAAATTGCTTAATTTTTCACAAGGAATCCAAATAAATTATTTTCATATTGAAAATAAAATTTCATAAATCACATACATTCATCAAATAACACATAAACCAACTTGAACACATCCCAATCAACGAATAAAGAATATTCATCATTTTAAATTCATATTTCATCAAAGTAAATGATTACCATGGCTTTGAGGCCAGTTGTTGGGAATATTTTCTTGGATCTAGATTTACCAACAAGTATGTTGATTTACATCCTAAATTTGAATATCTCTAAAATAATGAAATTAAACACATAAGAGTTTATAAAACCTTACATTGGTTGCAGTCGAATATAATGACTCCTTCTACTCAGATCTTTAACGCTTATTTCTGTCGTAGAGTATTATCAAGATTTGAGCTTGAATCTTTTTCTCTCCTTCAGGTTTGGTTACCACCGTCTTACTCACTATGATTGAGTACTTGACTTGCCATGTGTGGGTATGGAACTCTTTCACTAAGGGTTCGAATATGGTGAAGAACAATGAAGGAGGTGAAATCACTATAGAAGGAACTCTCTCATCTACTAGTTGTCTGATAGAAAAAATAGATTTTTGGCAGGTTAAAAATCAGTGTTAAAGTGGATGAGATGAGAGCATCATGTTCCTTTTATAGTGTTTCAACTAGGGCTTAGGGCTGAATAGTATTGATTAAAAAAGAATAAAATATTAGGCAAAAATACACTTAAGGCTGGCAACTTAAAAGGACCACTTTCTAGTTACAATTTTTCTACTTTATTTCAACCACTTATTCTTCTTTCAATAATACCATATTTTCCAATTCAATCCTATAAATGTCAAAACTATTTTTTTAATAATTATAATTAATTATCAACTAAAATTTCCATCTATATTATTTCTTAATTAGACCATACAAAGTCTCTTAATTAATAAGTTGACCCCAAAAACCTCTTCTCTTCACAATTAAGCCCTTGCTTAGTGAAAATTCTAAAATAAGACATATATAATTTTAGAATTATAATTGATAAATTAAAACCAATTGACTGAGTCTGCAAGTAATATTATCTCAACTATTGAGGGGACCATGGGCCTACATAACCGGGCTTTCAATAAGTAGATTTAGAAGTCACCAAGTGAATTCTCAACTTATTAATTCTGCCTTGCGCCACTATAGATTTGGAATTGAATAACACTCTCAATTATATAGAATGCTCTATATGTACCACAATATAGATACGTTATGATTATCCATTGTTACAATCCTAATAGTCAAAGATCTTCTATAGATGATCTGCACTAAATAGTGACAAATTTACTATTCTGCCGATCAATGCATTTTATCCTTAAAATACTTAGCTACTTATAATTAATATTTCAGTAAACTAATATAATTACTTAAATTAGATCTCAATCATTTATTTCTATTCAGCCAAACTCGAAGGAAATCATCGTTTCACTTCTAAATACTTATAGAAGATATAGATTCCATATCTATGTTTAGCGCTCCCACTCAATTGAACTACCATGTTCCCAAGATGTAAATATCTGCCAAAACTATTTGTTAGCTTCCACGAACACCTTTAAGAACATAAATAATACAACTAAGCTGAACCTAACCATATCAGGATTAAGATCCATAGACCCAAGATTAACCATTAATATTGACTTAGAAAGATATAATGGTAAGTTTATGATATCTTATCCAAGATCAATATCTGTCCTTTCCAATGTATACTCCATACATCCGATACTGGTAAACTTTGACAATGTCTTGGAAATGACATAACACTATATCCAAGGTGTAAGTATACCTTATCGTCGATTATCATGTTAGTCTGAATGTAATAAACTTATAAATTATGGGAATTAAACTTTTGAACATATAATCATGATTATATAACAGTGTGCTAATGACACTATAATCATGAACAAATATATATATGTTCTGGACTTAATAGAATTTATACATCAAACATAATCATGAAATAAATCATGTGAACCATGCAACATAGAATGATTCTGATCTTTATTAATTAGTAAATCTAATTATATTGAAATGGATTTTATTTAGGGCACAAAACCCAACATCTAGGAAGGGTCGTAGGTATCTTATCAGTCAGAGGGAACTGTGGCCTCCACAGGAATTACTGCTTCACACCCATAAGCCATTTTGTATGGCGTGTCTCTTGTTAAAGTTCTCTTTGTTGGTCAATAGGCCCAAAGAACCTGTGGAATTTCTTCTAGTCAGTGGGCTTTACAAGCTTAGAGCTTTTTCTTCAATTTGGTGTTTAGAATCTCGTTAATGGCCTCCACCTGCCCATTGGCCTGCGATCGGGCTACAGAAGTTGGTGAAGTGCTCCCTGTCGAGGTGTTTCCCATTGTCAGAGACGATCTTATATGGGAGCCCGTACCGACACATGATATTCATAATGACAAAGCTTAAGACCTTCTTGGAGGTGCTTTGTTCATTTGCTCAGCCTCGACCCACTTGGAGAAGTAATCAACTGCGACTATTGCGTATTTGACTCATCCTTTGCCCGTGGGGAGGATCCTACTAGGTCTATCCCCCAAATTGCAAAGGGCAATGGACTACTCATGAGTGTGATCTCAGTAGGAGGTCCATGTAGAACCTTGGCATATCTCTAGCATTGCTCACACTTCCTTACGTATTCTATGCAGTCTTTCTTCATTGTGGGCCAAAAGTACCCCTAAGAAGGACCTTCTTAGAAAGGTTAGGTTTGAAAGTGTGGTCTACACAAAACCCACCATCAATCTCATGGATTATAGCACTTATTTTTGCTCCAGAAGGCATTGGCTATCCTCGGTGGTAAAACTTCTCATCCATGAATACTTAATGATGAACCTAATACTAAACCTTTCTAGAAGCATCATTATCTGCGGGAAGCTCTGCCAAATATAGGAAGTGGTAAATGGGTGCCATCCAAGAGTGAGAGTTGTCAGCTATGGCATTTAGCTCTAGACTTCAATGTTTGGTCTTTCCAAAAGGCACTTAAGGACGTCTCTGTGTTCGATGATCTCAGGATCCATTGCTAGTTTTGCTAACATGTTTGTGAATGAATTTTGTTCTCTTAGAACTTGATGAACGTTGTAACTTTTAAAACCTTACAGCAGTTCCTAGGACAATAAGACGTATGGAGCAATTCTTTAACCTAGAAATTTGATTCACCACCTGTTGGGAATCACTGTAAACATCAACCTGTTAGACCCATACTTTCATAGCCAATTTCATTCCTGCTAATATAGCTTCGTTGTTAGAGGTGTGAACCTTAAAGTGCAAAGCACTTCGGAGCTAATGCGCTTACAGGGAGATTAAGATCACCCCAGCTCAGGCCCCCTTCTCGTTGGAGGTTCCATCCACATAGACCCTCCAAGTAGCCAACTTAGGGACTGGATCTTTTGGGAGGTCATTTAAGCTTTAACACTTTACTACAAAGTCAACAAGGGCTTGTCCTTTAATAGATACTCGCAACTGGTACTAGATATCGATTTGGCTAAGTTCCATGGTCCATTTTAGCAATTTGCCAGAAGACTCTCACTTTTGAAGCACTTGCCACAGGGTATGATTTGTGTACTCTTATGGCGTGGGCTTTGAAGTATGATCTCAGCTTTTACAAAGCGCTAGCAAGAAAAATGTCAATTTTTCGATCTTGGGATACCTGGATTCTGCACCCAATAATCTCTTGCTTATGTAATAAACCTGGCACTGGACCAGGTCTTCCTCTCGCATAAGTGCGGCACTAATGGCGTGATTAGACACTACCATGTACAGAAACAAACCCTCCGCTTACATGGGCTTTGATAAAATAGGAGCTCGAGTCAAATGCTCCTTCAACTTCTAAAAAGTAGCCTCCCACTCCTCGGTCTACACAAACTTCTTGTTACCTTACAACTCATTGAAAAATGGAATACACTTATCTGTAGATTTTGAGATGAATCGACTGAGTGCGGCTATCCGTCCAGTAACACTTTGGACGTCTTTATATTTTTTGGGAGAAGGCATGTCAATAAAGGCTTTGATCTTTTTAGAGTTTGTTTTGATTACTTGTGAACTAACAATATACCCTAGAAACTTCCCGGAGGAGACTCCAAAGGTACATTTTTTAGGATTTAACTTCATCCTATACTTTCTTATTATTGAAAAGGCCTCTTCAAGATCTTGACCATGCTCTTCGGAGCTCTAAGATTTTACTACCATATCATCTACATACACCACCATGTCTTTTTGCCTAATTAATTCTTGAACATCCAATTTACCATCTCCTTGTATGTAGCCCCTGCATTCTTAAGTCCAAACAACATCACCTTATAGCAGTAAACACACTTATTAGTATGGAAACTAGTATGTTCCTCATCAGTGATGTGCATCATGATTTGGTTGTGTGAGCAACTTGTACTTAGATGTGACATCTACCCTTTGATCGATTTGGGCAAGCAAAAAGCAATCTTTTGGGCAGGCCTTGTTCAGGTCACTAAAGTCTATGCACATCCTCCATTAGTCGTTGGGTTTCAGTTCTGATACGAGATTCAGAAGCCATATCGAGTATAATGATTCCTAGAGGAAATCATTGGCGGTTAACTTGTCCACTTCCATATTTACTACTTCAGCCCTACCGGGTCTAAGGGCCTCCTTTTTTGGTGAACAAGGATCACATCTTCCTAGATATTCAAAGCATTGAAAATGGTATTACGATCAATCCCTTTCATGTCAGAATGGCTTAAAGCTAGCACATCCTGATTCCTCCTGACCGTATTTATGACGACTTCCCATATGGACTGTAGATTTCTTCCCACTCTGATGGTTCTCATTGGGTCTTCCTCATATATACTTACTTCTTCTGCCTCCTCCATCGGTTCTAGATTTCTTTCAATCCCAACTCTTGGGTCCAGCTCATATAGAAACTCCTACCGAACAGTCTCAATATCCATCAAGTCTTTTATTCTAGGAGCATCAAATGTCTCTTCTCGGACCATAAACACAGCATCGTCGAAATATTATAACAATTTCTTGCACTTTGCTGATCGCCCTTTATCGTGCCAATGCATCCATTATCACATGGGAATTTCATGCACAAACGCCCGATAGAGGTCACCGCCCAAAAATCCACTAGGGTTGGTCATCCTATTATGGTATTATATGCAGTTGGACAGTCTACCACAACAAAATTTGACTGCTTAAAAGCACTTGCCTCATTTTTCCCTTTAAGAGTGACAAGTAGCTGGATCTTACCCATTGGCATTAAGGCATCACCATTAAAACCTTGCAGCTGAATGGGGAAAGGGGCTAAATCTACCTTGGTGAGTTTGATTGCCTGAAATGCAAATTTGAACAGATTGTTGGCAGAACTTTTGTTGTCCACAAGAACCTTAAAGTAGGGCTGAGCATGAAATTCAAAAAAACTAAAAGAACCGCTCAAACTGACCTACTGAACACCGTTAAAACAGACACCACCAAAATCGAAAATTAAAAAAATTCCCAATGGTTAAAACTGCCACTAGGCAGTCGGTTTTTTTTTGGTACCAAGCTGACCAAGAAAAATGAAACCGACCAAAATACTATTTAGTATATATGTATATACTATTATTACTTTATATGTATATATTATTTATGTAACCTTTTTAATATATATTATTTTTTTAATAATATAAATGTAAAATAAAGTAATAATTAATAAACTATTATCTCTCTTATCTCTTTTTGATAAAAATTTTACTTGACTACCCAACCTCTCTTTTAATCTATCGCGAGTCTTCTCTTCTCTCCAATAAAAAAAAAAAAATAAAAGCCTCAAATCTACTAGGGCCACCATCACCACGCCTCCTGCTACATGCAAGGGCTTTTTCTTTCTCTCTTTATCTTAATCTCACAAATTACAATCACTACTCATAAAAATAAATCAAAATAATATTCCTTTCAAAAATTTCAAGTGTTCTCCCCAGATATTTACTCTCTTCCATGACTCAATCTTGGTAATGGTAATCATTTTTTTCTCAATATTTATTCTCTTTCTTTATACATTTTTTCACTCATTTTTCTCTTAATGTCAATCTCATCTTTCACAAATTTCATCTATTTTTTACAGAACTTAAATTAGAGGATATTCAACAAAAAAAATTGACAAAATGAAGAAAAGTTCCTACTTTTGTATCTGGACACTTCAATTGTGGGTATCTTATACTCTATGGCCAAGACACTTTTCATTTTGCTTTTATTACTTACAATGATTAGATTATTACTGTTAGTGTACTTTTCAATATGAATGAAGCCAATTTGAAATATTATCAAATTTCAATATTTGAGTTTTCTATCATCCGATTGCTACAATTTTTGTTAGTTTTTGGATTTAACTATATATTTTAATTTGTATGGTTGTACTGATAATATGCTAATATGATAAATTAGATTTTATTTTACCCAAAAAAAAAACAGAGTTTGGTTTTGGGCGGTTTGAACCGATCAAACCGCAGTCTGGATTGGTCAGTTTTAAATAAGTTTCTAAATTGGTCATTCGGTTTTTGGATCGCACCAATCCAGAACAAAAATCAAAATCTGGATTTTTATATGAAAAAAAACTAATCAAACCCACTGATGCTTAGCCCTACCTTAGAGACCCGCTTGTTTGTGATATGTGCGTCAATCACCAAAGGATCATTGTGGGGGAAGCACACATTAGCATCATTCTTTGTAAATGTGACGGGAAGGTTCAACATTTTGGGGCGTTGAGCGGGAGGTTGCACCAAAGCACACACTTCCCCATCTATAATTTCCCTTAAATATCTCTTTTGCGCGTTACGAGTGCTCCCGACAAGATGGGGTCCACCAGAGATGGTTGCAACATGGCCTTTCATAGGCGGTGGAGCGAGTCTGGGAGGATAAGGGGTTCTCAGTCTCGTGGAAAGAAATGCCAACGTAGCCAGAGTTAGCGGAGCAAGAAGGGCTAGCACCGAGGTTCCTGGAGCTTGAGGGTATCCTACCCCCTACAGGGGATTTACAATGCCCTGTTATCTTGGAACCATGATGTGCCCATGCGCGACCCCCTGTCTGAGATAGATGATCGAGATACGGACCCACTATCTTAGATGTCTGACTTAGACTAGAATTTCAATCTCTTCCTTTAGACAATCACACTCGTTTGTGGTGTGACCCTTCTCTCCATGGTACTCGAATTCTTTACTCTAGTCATGTCTATTTCTTCCTCCATGCAACATGCATGGAGATTTTCTATAGTGGACCATATTACACGTTGCTTTATAGATATTCTCCCATGTGTCTATTAAGCTCGTGTATTCTGTATATTTCAGATCATACTCCTTTCACGGTTTCTTCGAGGAGTCATTGCAGTTATGGCTCTTTCCCCCTATCTTAGTCTAGGAATGGCTTGCGTTGGACTTTGGAATCTCAGTTTTTGTTTGTTTTGGACCTACGCTGCATCTGATATGTGTCAGCCTATACTCGAAAAACTAAGTCTGTGTAGGGGCGAGACTGGAAGTGGTAGGTCCGTAAATAATCTGGGTAAACTATGTTCAGAGTATTGGCAAGGCTTGAGCCAAAACTTAAGGTGTGTAGCCTGGAGCAGTTATAGAAGGAGTTAGAGCCGCGGGGACTCCAACAGCTTGTACATAGGCGTCTTCAAGGTTAATGGTACCTTGCACCTTTGCCATGAACACGCTTAGAGTTTCAGCTCTTTTCCACTTCATTTCTCCCCACAGCAGAGAGCCTACGCTATTCCGCATTGGAGGGCAATCAATTTCATGTCATCCCTGACTTTTGTTTTAGCAGCTGACTCCATCATTCTTTGAATAAAAACCTTCAGGCTTTCGTTATGCTGCTACTTAACATTTGTATGCGAACCAACTTCTAGATATGTCCCGTGCGGTAATGAATTGTTTGCGAATGGCTAATTGTAGGTCTTTCCAGCTGTCAATTGATTTGGGAGCTAATCCTTTCCACCAATCCTCCATGGAATTAGTCAAGCTTAGGGAGAAACACAAACATTTGGCATCATCACTGACGTGAGCGACTTGCATCATCTTATTGTCTTTAGCCAAATGCGCTCGCGAATCTGTTTTCCCTTCGTACAGCCTGATGTGGGGCATCTTAAAATTCTCCAAAAGTAGAGCTTTTGCGATCTTTCTTACGCAGGGTTCCAAATCCTCATCTTCTGAATTTGATAATGCTCCACTTTGTTTCTTGACCAAGTTGGTCAAAGCAGTGATTTTTTCTTCCAACCTTTTTGTATCGCCTTTAGGGAGATCGCGTCCCCTCATCTTAACACTCAGGTGGTGCCTAAGGTTACCCCCACGTGGCCTTGCATTCTCACTTTTGGAGCTTTCGTACTTGCATCCAACTACCGCCAGAGGTTCGCAGTGGACTTACTATGCTTGGAATGCCCCACGACTGTCCTACCATCTTGGCTAACTGAGTCGCTAAGGTGGTTCCTTTGTCCTTTAGGCGTAGGTGCCTTGACACCTGCTCCTCATGGCGCGGGATTGCGTCTAGGGTCTGAAGCGCATCTGAGTTTGAAAGCACCGACGGCCTTCTGCGTCCTTGAGGGCTGGCCGGTCATGTTTACATTTCTTTGAGAAGGTCTAGGTGTGGGTTTTGTGAGGGCTCGCCGACCTTGCCTTTGACCTTATCCTTGCGTGGATTCATGGCCTTAGCTATAAGGTTTTATGCCCTAAATAAAATTCTATTTCAATGTAATCTTTTCTATTCAATTATAAATAAAGAAACATATATATTTTCATTACTTATTTAGTATGAATTTTTGTTCATGTGATAATTGATATGTTTATTTGATTTACAAATTCATTCAAATCCTTATCACATTGATATTCTTGTCTACTGTGTCGTCAGCACAGTTGAAAGTAATCAAGATTATATAATTAAATGTATAACTATGATTTATCAGTACACAAGGTTTAACTGATATGATAATCTACAATGTAGTTTACTTGCACCTTGGATAAGTGTTATGTCCTCTCCAGGGTATTGGTTAAAGTATGCTTGGGTTGGATGCATGGAGTATGCATCGAAAGGGACCGATATTTAACTTGAACTAGATATGATAAACTTACCGTAATATCTATTCAATTCAATATCACCTAGTTGATCCTACATCAAATGATCTCAATCTTAAGATGGTTATGTTCTAGTTTAGTTGCATTATTTGTGTTCTTTAATCTATTAGTTAAAGTCGACCAAATGGTTCTTCCAGTGACGTATAGGTTAAGAACATGGTAGTTTAATTGAGTGGGAGCGCTAATCATAGATACGGAATCTATAGCTTCTATCCGGACATAGAAGTGAAAAAATGATTTCCTTTGAGCTTGGCTTAATAGAGATAAATGGTTGAGTACTCATTTCAGTGATTATATTAGTTCACTGAAATATCATTAATATATAGCTAAGTGTTTTAAGGATAAAATACATTGAAGGGTGTAACGGTAAATTAATCCCTATGCAATGTAAATCATCTATAGAGGATCATTGATTATTGGGATAATAGCAAATGGATAATCTTATAGCATATCTATATCGTGGAGCATATAGAACGTTCTAAACAACTGAGAGTACAATTTCAAGTTCTATAGTGGTGCAATGAAGAATTAATAAGTTAGAGAATTTACTTGGTAAATTCTAGATCTCCTTATTTGGAGCTTGGTTATATAGGCTCATGGTCCCCATACTAGTTGAGACAAACTGCTTGTAAGACTCAGTTAATTTATTTTAGTTAATCAATTATAATTCTAAAATTAGACTATGTGTAGTTTATGAATTTTCACTAAGATATGACTTGATTGTGAAGAAATAGGATTTTAGAATTAATTTATCAATTAAGAGACTTTGTGGAGTCTAATTAATAAATATTATAAATGACAATTTTATTTGATAATTATTTAATTATTAAATAAATAGTTGTGGCATTTATAGGGTAGAAAGTGCAAAAAATGGTATTTGTGAAAAATAGATAAAGTGGCAAAACTTTAACTAGTGTAGGGTCCACTTCATGGCCGGCCACTTAAGGGAATTTTTGCTCTATTTTTATCATTTTTTTATTCCAAATAAATCAACCCTAACCCTAGGTGAAATTAGCATAAAAGGAAAGCTATGGTCTCATTATCCACCTAATGCTTCTAAAGCTAAAAACCTAGTTTCCTTCTCTTTGACAACTAGGTTTATGAGACTTCATCTTCTTACTTTCTTCTTCTAATTTCGAATTCTTATAGCCTCCTTCACAAACCAAATTCGAGCCTTAGTTGTTGAGTGAATGCGCACACATAGCAAGTGAGTACTCAATCATAGTGTGTAAGATTGTGAAGAATCCAAACAATAGAAGGAGTGTCGGGCTCAAATCTTGGTGATACTCTGCTACAGAAAGGATACAAGGGTTAGAGATCTGAGCGGAAGGAGTCATTTAATTCCGTTGCAACCAATGTAAGGTTTCTCAAACCTGTTATGAGTTTATTCTATATCATTTTAGAAGTCATGTTTAGGATGTTAGAAACATACTTGTTAGTAAATCTAGATCTTGGTAAAATAAATATTCCAACATTAACCTCCGTTTACTTTTGGGCATGCTCCTCGGCCACCACTTCGACCGAGGGTTCATCATCAAACTCTGCCAAATTAAACTTACTGTGTGTTGACTTCTCTTTTAGCCAACGACAATGAGTCTGTTTTACAAGCGATAAATGATTTATAATAACAAATATACGATAAAGCAATAAAAAGATACAAGAATTTTTTAGAGGTTCAGCCCCGAGCAATTCGGTAATATCCTAATCCTCGTTATTTTTATTGACTTAAGATCAAGGAGAAAGATTCCTTTTCTTATAGCTCTTACAACAGTATCTCTGAATATATAATTCTTAGATAATATATTTAAGGTATAGTCTTATCTCAACTGCTTTTCGACAGATCCCCTGCCCAGTGAATATACATCACTCTTTATAGGGCTAGGAGGATTGGGGAGGATGAGTTTCCCCTCTCGTTACAATGCGTATAAATAGAAAGATCGTGGGATCAATTCTGAATGCAAGGATAATGGGATTGAGGCTGAATACACTGATAGCGGGATCATTGTGTATGCCATATCCACGTAAATTGATCCCTGAGTTATAGGGATTGTGCTGATGACTCACGATGCGAAAGCTGAATTCACTAAGTGTTGGTTGCTCTACGCGGATTGCTGAATATCTTGCTCGGACTATACTTCCCGAGCAGATGTTCCAAGTGGACTCCACGTGTCACCATTCACGTGATGCCTCGTCAGAATGCAAAAACTGGGATAACATTTGCCCCCAAGTCTGTACGGGACTTCCGAAGTTGCGTGTAGACTTTATCCGAGCTGATTCTGCTTTTGGATGGGGACACGTGTCGAGCGCGACTGTTCGAGACTCGATGTGAGGCTGATTGGGCGTCCCTTCGGTTTTCGGCTAATAAATTCTCTGACACTTAATATTTTGAAATCCGATTTTCTCTCTCCACGGCTGACGGCTGCACTTGATTATTTTTATTTCCCATATTCGTTTTTAAGGAGGGAAGCTAAGGCGTCTGAGGTTCTTTTGAGACGGTTACCTCTTTTCGTGACTTGCTTATAAATACCAAGCAGCATTGGCACATACACTCATTTTCGTCACCTTTCTTTGCTAAGTAGACTTCAGAGCGAAAAGAGAGATTCTTGACTTCAAAGTTGCCGAAGTGCTCTTATACAGACTTCTTGTTGGATTGAAGTTGCTCGCACACATGCATCTGATCTTCGAGTATGTCTCTGGTTTCCTTTATGCTTATCTTTGCATGTTTATATGTCAATTGCATCCTCTACTTTGCTGTAAAAAAATGTTTAGGAGACCCTAGGCCCAGACACCTTTGCGATTCTCCTTTATCATGTCTTCGTGCGGTTTTACAGTCATAACATTTGTTTCTGAACTGCGTAATGTCTGTCTTCCATCTTGCTTACTCTAAGTTTCATGAACTTTTTTGCCCTAACTCGAGAAAATTTGGACTTCTTGAGTTCTGACTTTTCTTTAAACATAATTGTTCTTTAATCTGTTGAGTACTCCTGGTCGACATATTTTCTTGTTTATCGTTCGATATTCTGACCAAACACTCATCTTGTGTGTTGTCTTTTGTAGATGAACTCAGGTGAGTCTTGGGACAACGGACATCGGATCGACCAGGACCTGCTTCAACTTCTGCACGAGGATCATCCTCGTCTGTGTTCTAGTCTTCCGTCCTCTAGCAAAGGACATTCTTCAAACCCTGTACCTAGCCATAGAATGATGGCTCGTACAAAGAAAACTACGCGTCTGGCTGACGCGTCAGACCCCCAAGTGGCTCGGTACGCCACTCTGCCCAGCGCCGAACAAGATCCAGCTGTCCAGATGGAGGAGGATCATGAAGGGGATTTTTAGGTCTAGGAGATTGAGGGGCAGGACGATGTATGTCCTGACAGTTCCTCCAAGGAGGAGGAAAAGGCAGAGGTTGCACCCCCAAAATATGGGGAGTACAACGAGGCTGGGGAGCTAGTCGATGCTGACGGAGATGTCCTGGTTGAGGGCGTCAGCTACGTCAGTGAGGAGCTTGCTGCGGTGGTTCCTCATAGAAGGCAGGGTGCCTTGGGCGCAAGGTGGGTAAGCCCTCCGTCCAAGATTATGGAGGCGGGCCTTCGAACCCTTGACCAAGGCGAATACTTGGGTGAGCTGGACTGCTACATTCCCGCCCACAACAATCGTGCTACAAACCCTGAAAGGGGGATGTGCGCCTGGCCGGGTGCCCATGGTCAGCAAGGAGTATTGATGCCCTTGCATCAATACTTCAAGGATGTGGCGGACTTCTTCGACCTCTTCCCGGTCAAGTTAACTCCTAAGGGCATCAAGTATTTGTTTGCCCTCTTTTTCCTCTATGCCTCCCAGAAATGGGGTATGCCCTCTCCCCATGAGGTTGCTTGGTACTTCGATTTCAAGTCTACACCTAAGCAAGGCAGGTCGGGGTACTTCTACTTCTCTCAACCAGGCTTCAAGAGGTTGACGGGCACAGACGATAAGGCCATCAGCAAGATTGGGCACTTTGCTGATGAGTACTTCATGGTGGATGGCACGGGCATCACTTGCACTTGGTTCCAGCAGATTCCGACCTATCACTGCCCTCCCCTCACTCTTGCTCTTAGGGATAAAGCTCAAAAACTTGCCCGGCTTTCGGGGAAAGACCGGAATATTATCTAGTTGACCTCCGATGATAACTTTGTGAGGTACAGGCTCTATCCCGAGGACTTTACTTCTAAGTCCGTGACGGGGAAGAAGAGGAAATCTGGTGCTGGCCGGACCGAATGAGCTCATCAGGAGAATGAACTCATTCAACTTAAGCGCGAAGCTAAGTTGAAGGGAGGTGCACGGGCTGAGCAGTATGCTTAGGAGCCCTTGAATCCCGAAGATGATGTTGAGGAAGAGCAGGTGACTCCACTAAAGAGGAACAAGAAACTTCCAGCCTCGCCTAGGCCTGCTGAACATGCGATTCACATAAGGGAGCCCATTTCACCTGTTCGGCCATCCCCTCCCGTGTTCAGAAAAGGGAAGCTGTTATGTCTAAAATAAGATCGATGTCAGGTGATGATTAACTTTCGAATCTTATTTGGGCAGTCACCTTGCATATTGCTTTGTCTTGTTTTTGAGCTTCTTGACTTTCATGCCTCACGTTTCTGATGTCTGTTTTCTAACCATGTTATTTTTTGTTCTGTACAGACATGTCTCGGCAAATTTTTGAGGCTCTGAAGAAGAGAATGGGCGGAAGCTCTAGCGCCTCTAAGGGCGGTGAGGGGTCCTCTACTAAGGAAAAAAGGCCTTCCGGGGAGGTCAGTGATCACCGACGGTTGGGTCTGAACTGGTCAGGAATGATCCTGAATGGGTGCAGGCACCTACTCCACTTTTTCCAGTGCTTCTAGAGGCCAAAAAGGGCAAGGAGATGCTGGCCCATTACATGAACCGGCTGGTTCCTGAGGTCAGTGAGCAACTGGCTAGTGCTGACAATGACTCTTCTTTGGAATTGCTGGTGGGCGGAGTCTTGAAGGAGTTCACCAGGGTAAGTTTTTCTTAATGCTTCCCTTTAATCTTCCATACTTCAAATTCTTAAGTTTTTTCCTTGTGCAAGTCGGTCTGAAGTTGGCATACACTTACTCCCGAGCTAAAACTACTGCTTCCAAGAACATGGCTCTGTCCGACACCTTGAAGGCAGAGGCGGACTTGGCCAGGAAGGATGCTAAAGAAGCAAGGGCGGAAGTTGAAACTGTTCAGTTAGAATTGGGTGAAGCCTGCAAGAAGCTGTTTGCTGCTCAGAAGAAAATCACTGTGCTGACTAAGGATCTCAAGGCTGCTGACCGTTTTAAGGAGACCATCGAGACCTTATCTGCTAAGGTGAACAGTCTTCAAGACGAGAGGACTTCTCTTCGAGCAGTTCTTCATGAGATGAAGGAGGAAAAGGAAGCTAAGGAGGGGGAGCTTTAGGCCGAGGTGGACAGGTTGAAGGAGAAGGTCAATGCCTTGGAGACAGCCAGTCTCGAGCTCTTCTTTGATTTTTGGAAGGCTAATCCTCGAGCAAATTTCGACTACTTGGGCGATGCTAAGGACATGTACCTTGAGTACTGCGCATCCCAAGTGGCTTATGGCGAAACTGAGGCGGCTACTTCAACCTCCAGTCAGGCCGCTGATGCACCTCCTGTTCAAACAACAGATCCTCCTGCTCTGGTTGGCGCAGAAGAACCGAAGCAAGAACCTAGGACTCCAACTGCTTAAACACTTCTCTTTTTATCTTTTTATTTGATATAACTTATTCGGCCTAAGGGCCTTTTCTAAGACATCATGACCGGCCAAGCGGTCTTTAAACTTAGAATTATTTTTTATTTTTTGGACAACATGCTGACCGGGCAGCTTTTAATCCCAGTATTACGTGCTTTTGTTATCCTTAATGAATTTCATTCTCTGTTTATAATTGACGTGCAATCGTGATTCTTTATTTTTGCCAAATGCTTTGTACAGGTATAGGTGCCCCGCAAATGACGAGTAGACGTATGACTCTTGGTCACTTATCTTTTACAAATATATTGCTTATTTGTTCGGTGTTTTGGGTTTGACCAAACCTTTTGTACGCATTGTATGGTAAATTATAAACATGCTAATAATTTTGACTCAATTGTATTTTGAAATACTATCTTTATTCATTTATTGATCGAAAAGTGTATTTGTTAGCGTAGTAACATACATCAGAGCTATTTGATCTAATATGATCTTTTAGCTTAACATGAAATAAAACAAATTGCAGACATAAGAAACTGTACTTTAAAGTGGTCACCCGACCTGAGTACTTTGTTTCTTTTATCAAAACCTTTGGGCGTAGTCCGCCCAGAAGGCCATTAACTTAAAACCAAATGTTCATTTAGTACTTAAAGTGGTCACCCGACCTGGTACTTCATTGGCAGAATTTTCTTAAATATTCTCCATTCCAGTACCGTGGTACTAGAACGAGTTGCATTTTTTCCTCATACTTACCTAACTTGTATGCTCCGGAGTCGAGAACTTTGACCACTTGATATGGTCCTTCGCAGTTAGGTCCAAGTACAGCTGTCGTACTGTCTTTGGTGTTCAAGAATACCCTTCTTAGGACCATATCTCCCACGAAGAATTTTCGAGCTTTCAATTGTTTGTTGAAATACCGAGCTACTTTTTGTTGATGGGCCATCAACTTTAAGTATGCAGTTGCTCCTTTTTCGTCGATTTCATCAAGTGAATCTGCAAGGAGTATGTGATTTGTACCTTGACGTACGTCAACCTTCTGTGGGAAGGTGGCTCCAATTCGACGGGCAACATAGCTTCATAACTGTATGCCATTACAAATGGTGTCTGTCCGGTCGCCGTTTTTTCCGTTGTACGATATGACCATAGAACTTCAGGAAGCTCTCCTGGACAGTTTCCTTTGGCATCTTCAAGTTTTTTTTTAGTGTATCGTTCAAAGTTTTGTTGACTGCTTCAACTTGACCATTAGCCTGAGGACGCACCACTGCGGAAAATTTTTTGATGATACTATAGTTCGCACAGAAATTAGTGAAGGATTGGCTGTCGAACTGCTTGCCATTGTCTGGGACTATTTTGTACAGTAGTCCGAACCGACATATGATGTTCTTCAAAATAAAGTCTTGAACTTTCTTTGATGTAGTGGTTGCAAGTGGTTTGACTTGAGTCCATTTAGTAAAGTAATAAACCTCTACGACTGCATACTGCACCCCACCTTTACCTTTAGGTAATTTTCCGATCAGGTCAATTCGCCAAATGGCGAAGGGCCACGGACTTTGCATCTGTGTTAACTCGTTGGGAAGAACTCCTGGTATATTTGAAAATCTCTCGCATTTGTCGGACTTTTTAGCATAGGCTCTCGAATCTTCAATCATCGTTGGCCAGAATTAACCTTGGCTTAGAATTTTCTTGGATAAGCTTTGTCCAGCGGCATGATTTCCACAGAATCCGTCATGAACTTTAGATAGGAGTCGTGCAGCTTCGTCTTGAGTGACACATCTGAGCAATGGCATCGAGAATCCTCTTTTGTACATGACTCCCTCTACTATGATATACCGTGCAGCTTTCCTTCTCATATTTTGAGCCTCATTTTGGTTATCTGGGAGTTCCCCAGAGTTGAGGTAGGCTGTTATTGGTGTCATCCAGTTTGGGGATGTACCAATCATTTCGATTTCTTTCGTGTTAGTGATGCTAGGCTCTTCGTGGAACTGGATAGGAACCAGGTTTCCCTTGTCACTTACATTGCTGCTTGCCAATCGAGCTAGCGCGTCTGCAGTTGTATTTTCTTCTCTTGGAATTTTTCTGAGACCGTAGCTTTTGAATTGCGCGAGCAGATCGTGTATTTTGCTCAGATATGCTATCATATTTTGTCCACGAGCTTCATATTCTCCGGATACATGATTTACCACCAGTTGTGAATCACTGCAGATTTTGATGTGTTCGACCTTCATCTCCCTGGCTAGTCTTAGCCCAGCGATTAGAGCTTCGTACTCGGCTTCGTTGTTAGATGCTTTGAATTCGAACTTAACTGCAGCGTGCAGGTGTTGCCCCCAGGCGTGATGAGGGCAATTCCTGCACCAGATAGTTGATGTGTAGCCGACCCATCCACATGTAGTTTCCAAGTCGGTTTGTCCTCATTGTGACTTGGCTGAGGTATTGGTGCCAGCTCGGGGTTACTTTCTGTGCATTCTACCACAAATTCTTCCAAGGCTTGGCCTTTGATTGCTGTTCGGGGTTGGAAATTGATTTCGTACTGGCCCAACCCTATCGCCCACTTGAGTAACTGTCCAGAAGCATTTAGCTTTTGCAGTATTTGTCGTAGTGGCTGGTCGGTATATACCCGAACAGGATGATCTTGGAAATAAGGCCTGAACTTCGTTGTTGCTAAAATGAGGCAGTAGGCGAGTTTTTCTATCAACGGATATCGGCCCTCGGCCTCAATGAGTCTTTTACTGATGTAATAGACTGGGTGTTGTACATTATTTTCTTCTCTGATAAGCACGACACTCACGGGATGTTCCATGACAGCTAAGTATATTCCAGTTCCTCACTGTCTAGAGGTTTTGAAAGTACAGGAGGTTTAGCAAGTTGTACCTTTAGCTCTTGGAAAGCTTTTTCACACTCTTCTGTCCACTTGAACTGCTTGTTTCCTCCCAGGATGTTGAAGAATGGGACAGATTTGTCTGTTGATTTTGAAATGAATCTGCTGAGCGCGGCGATCCGACCAGTTAAGCTTTGCACTTCTTTTGTTTTTGTTGGCGAGTTCATATCTAGGAGGGCTTGAATCTTTTCTTGATTAGCTTCAATTCCTCGGGCATTGACGATGAACCCTAGAAAATTTCCGAGCTGACTCTGAAGGAACACTTTAAGGGATTTAGCTTCATGTTGTATTTTCTGAGGACTTTGAAGCATTCGTCCAGGTCGTCTATGTGCCCCCCAGCCTGTTGGGTTTTATGCCCTAAATAAAACTATGTTTCAATGTAATCCAGATTATTCTATATCAATAAAGTAACAGAAGTAATTTTTCATTCACTTGTGTATGTTTTGGTTCACTTAATCAATTGTTTGTCTATTTGATTTATAAATTCATCCAAACCCCTTTCACATACTTGAACATGTTTATTGTGTTGTCAACACAGTGGAAAATAAACATGACTATGTGAATAAAGTATTCCTAGATTTATCAGAACACTGGGTTTCACTGATATGACAATCTACAACAGAGTTTACTTACATTTGGAGAAATGTTATGTTCTTTCCAGAACATAGGTTAAAGTAAAGCTCAGGTTGGATGCATGGAGTATGCATTGGAATGGACCGATATTGAACTTCGAATTAGATTTTGAAACTTACCATAAACA
The DNA here is from genome assembly GCF_029168945.1 of Cannabis sativa. Lineage (NCBI taxonomy): Eukaryota > Viridiplantae > Streptophyta > Magnoliopsida > Rosales > Cannabaceae > Cannabis > Cannabis sativa. The sequence goes on from NC_083607.1 coordinate 23,983,847, forward strand.
TCTATTCAATTCAATATCATAAGTTGATCCTAGATCACATGATCTAAATCCTGATATGGTTAGGCTTAATTTCAAGAGCATTATTCGTGTTCTTTGATTTGTTAGTTAAGCCTAAATTTTTAGTCTGGGCAATACATACATTTTGGGAACACGGTAGTGCGATTGAGTGGGAGCGCTAACATAAATATGGAATCTATAGCTTCTATCTGGCGAATAGTAAGCAAAGGGTGATTTCCTTCGAGCTTAACCAAACGAGATAAATGATTGAGTACTCATTTCACTTAGTTGAAATATCATTTATACATGGTTAAGTGTTTTAAGGATAAAATACATTGTAGGGTGTTACGGTAATTTAAGTCCCTTTACAGTGTAGATCATCCATATAGAGGATCATTGATCACATTAGGATTATAACAATGGATATCTAATAATGTGTCTATATGGTGAAACATATAGAGCATTCTATATACTGAGAGTGCAATTCTGAGTTCTAGGTGTGGATTCAACGAAGAATTAATAAGTCAGTGAATTTAAGTGGTAAATTCTAGATCTGCTTATTGGAAGCTCGGATATATAGACCCATGGTCCCCTCACTAGTTGAGATGATACTACTTGTAGGACTCATTTAATTGATTTTAATTAATCAATTAAAAATTCTCAAGATGGACTTGTCAGTGTGAGAATTTAGCACTTATTAAGGGCAAAACAGTAAATAGAGATTTTGAAAGGTATATTTATTAATTAGGAAACTTTAATTAGTTTCATTATTAATAAAATAAATGATAATATATTATTTCATAATTATTTTTAATTATTAAATAGTTAGATTTATCATTAATATGGTTGAACAATGGAATTGGCAATTTTTCACAAAAAGGAAACTATCAAGTGTAGGAAAAGGAAAGTTGGAAAAGTGGCAAGCCTTGTTTCCACATTGCCTAGGCCGGCCCACTTAGCTTCCTTTTCCCTTTGATTTTTTCAATTCAAAATGTCAATCATAGCCCTTGGTGGTCTTCTATAAATAGAAGGCAAAGGCTTCAGAGTTACACACATCTGTACAACTGAAAAAAGCTTTTCACAGAATTATTCTGAAAGAATTTTCTCTCAGAAAATTCTCTCTGAGCCGCCACCCTCTCTCTCTCTATTCCTTCACTGTTTCGAAATGTATGAGTGCTAGAGTAGTGCCCACACACATCAAGTAATACCTCAATCATAGTGATGAAGGCTGTGTAGATTTCAGAGATAACAAAGAAGGACTTTCGGGCTCAGATCTTGATTATACTCTGCTACAGAAAGGAATCAAGGGTTAGAGATCTGAGTGGGAGGAGACATATATATTCCGCTGCAATCATTGTAAGATTTCTGATACTCTTATGTGTTTAATTTCATATCGTTTTAGAAGTTCATATTTAGGTTGTTAAATCAACATACTTGTGAGTAGATCTAAGTTCCTGGTAAAATAACTTCCAACAACTGGTATCAGAGCCAGGTTAATTGATTTGCTTGCAAGAAATTTGGACTTAAAACGATTTGCTTGTTTTTTGGATGGTATCATGTTGCTTTAAGTGTCATATTGATGTTTGAATGTTGTTTGTGAATTCTGGGAAAAATGGTTACTGTTTTTATTCTGTAATTATTTTTGTTGGATAGTTTGGAAAATTCTAAGCAATTTACTTTTTTTACAGAAATTGATTTCGATTTAATTTGAATTAGTTATGATTTTTTGAAAATTGGAAAAATCGGGGTGACGAGCAACTCATCACGCGCGCGGAATGGCTGCTTGCAGCCTGCCTGCGCCGTGATCTCTCTGTCAAGCACCTTGGATCCGCGCGCGGATGGCCATGCACAGCATGCCATCCGTAAAGTTCATCCAATTTTCCAATTTTTTTGATTTTTCATGCTATTTCATGGAATTAAATTCCGATTTTTTGTGTAGTTTTGTATGTTGATTTTTGTTTTTCAAATTTCAAATCTAATTATCAGAAATAAATTAATTTTAATTTTTAAAATTAATTTTAGATATTAGTGTAATTTGATTTTGAAAATAGGAAAAAATCAAGTTTTGCTTACCTTTTTCTTATTTCCTTTAAAATTTGATTATTTTAATTTTTTTTTAAGGTCAGATATTAATATTTTTTGGTAACTTGACCTTAATTAAAATAAGATCATAATAATCATGATAATTTTAAAAGAGGAAATAAGGTATTTTTGTTAACTTTTAAATTTTGTTATTTTTTAATTAAATTAAATTGTAAAACAAGAAAATGGTATGTATTTACCATTTTCTATTTTATTATTTAATTTATAAAATAACATGAAATTTAAAAGGAAAGTTAGCAATTTATTTTGAAATGACATTTAGGTTACCCAAAACCTAATTTTTTCAAAATGGTAGGTTTAATTTTATTTTTATTTTTCGAAATAAATGATTAAAATTAAATAAATCCTACATCCAACTATCCAAATCTAACCTTGTTGCAGGAGTATGTGTTTTAGATTGTTTGTAAGTTTTCTAAAACCTATTATTTCTTGATCTAAATTGCCTTGGTTAACTTGATGATAGATCAGATGATCTAATTTTAACCAAAGGTTCAATTGACGATAGATCAAGTAAATAATTTGTAACAGGTAATTTTTACAAACTTCTTTCATCTGTGTATGACCTAGCAACATGATAGGATCCATCCAAATGTGTATGCCTGTGTGAGCCTATATGTTTAATTTCTATTATAGATACATATAGGTGGTTGTTGCTAAATAAAATATCATAACTGATAGATTTTATTTAGGCTCATTTAGTTGTGAGCCTATTCAATTAATAACAGTTATTCATTTTAAGGTTAAATTCCTCTCTTTTGGGCCTTGTGTGAGAGTTGGGAGCCTTAGAAGTGGGTACGACATACTGGACCCGGCCCCCCTCACATGAACAACCCCAATTGTGAAGGCCCATTTGCCTGATTTGGATAACTGTGCTAGGTTAATTATATTAGTTTGACCTAATAAAAGATTGATTAGCAACATAATTAATTTCATTCTTCCTTGAAATTAATTTAAGAAAAATATAGTTTGAATAGTTATATTCTGGAAAGCTATATGTATTTTTCTTGTTTTTAATTAAATATTGAATTATAACCATATAAATTCTTTCTGAATCTTAATTTTATAATTTCATTAAATATTCCTATTTAAGTTGAGATTTAGTTAAATCTATCAAATCAACTTAGATTTGAATATTTTTGAATTTCCTATTATAAATTAAGTTGAGGAATTTTGGAAATTGGTTATTGAGATTCTTTAGATATTTTTTAAGTTGATATTTTCTAAATATGAGAACTTAAAATGGAATATCTTCTAAATTAAGTGGTTACTACTTAATTGGTAATATTTACTTAAGTCATTGTTTGAAGAATATTTTAAGTTGGGTATTTAGATTTTCTAAACAACTTAAATAAGATATTTTTCAAAATTATTCCATTTTTGAAATTTAATTAAAGTTTTTACTTTAATTTGTAATATTTCATTATTGAGATATGGAATATAAATGATTAAACAAAATACATGTTTAAATAATGAGCTTTAATCAAAGAGAAATTCGATCTCCATTGTTGGTTTTACATAGCTATTGTTTTAGTGAGTAATCCTCCCTAATGGAGGAACGTTCATTAGCAAGTTAGCGCCGTTTAATCTCGAAAGATAAGTATTCTTATAGGTTTATTTATATGGTTCATGACCACCCTAATGGTGGCGACTATGTAAGACTTATAAGAATGCGAAACAATGGTAGAAGCTCATAAGATAGAATTGCCTTGACTCTCGCCTAAACGGGACAACGCTGAATTCCAATCTTGATCGAATAAAGGGTTGCTAGAATGTTTGACATTTTAGATGAATTGACAACTCTATTCAATGGATGATGCTTTGACTCTCGCCTAAACGGGACACTGTATCAGTTCGTTGGAAACCTTGGAAAATAAACTATGTTAGATTTAGTATTTTTATAACATAAGTGATTGTTTATTTTCTGAACCTGTGTATGAATTTATAGAACCAAAACCTTACTTCTGTTTATTGATATGTTGTAGTGCCAATATGAATAACCCTCATCCCGATCCACTCCTAGTTAGTATCTTTGGAAAAGAACTCAATAGTGTGAAAATGCATCCTGGTAGTTGCAATAACTCGCACCTATTGTTGATGAATCTGAAATTCCAAAAGGCAAATCTACTAGGAATTGATTTATCAAAGGAACAATGGGTAAAACTCATACTTTATAGTCTTCCTCAGGAGTATAACAGTTTTGTTCTATATTATTTATTGAACAATCCTAACTCCTCCGACATGGACAAACTCGAGTCTGAGTTGAGGGCCCATGAGCGGGATCTGATTGCAATGAGACCTCCTAGCATTGCAAGCTTTAATCAGAGGAAGAAGATTAAGCATGAGGGCTCTAACAAAGCTGCTTCTTCAAGTACAATTATCAGACATCATGTTCTATGTGCGAATTGTAATGGAAAGGGACATAAAGAAGAACAATGTCCCAGGCTTCTAGACAATTCAAACGAAGGTGATGCTTTTGTATTTGAATCATGTGTTTTAGAGAACGAAAAATCCTCCTGGATTGTTGATTCTGGATCTACTAACCATGTATGTTCTTCATTGCAGCTGCTTGAAACTTGGGAGAATCTTCACCCAGATGAGTTAAAGCTTAAAGTTGGAAATGGCGAGTTGGTATCAGTTAAAGCAAGAGGAACAGCCCGAATCAAGTTTAATTCTAAGAAGTTTTTACTTATAGAGAATGTTTTATATATTCCTAATTTTAGTAGAAACTTGATTAGTGTTTCATGTTTACAGACACAATTTTATATATTGAATTTTTCGAGTTAAAATTGTTCAATTTCTCGTAATGGATTTCATATATGTGTTGCAAACATGGAACGAGGGCTTTATGTTTTAAGACCTGATACTCAAATCTCACTAAATACTGAACTTTTTAATGTAGCTAAACCTAGAAGCCTTAAGAGAAAAGAGATTGATAATGATGATCAAACTTATCTATGGCATTTACATTTAGGTCATATAGGCTTTGATAGACTCAATAGGCTAACCAAAGACGTGTTGGGTTTTATGCCCTAAATAAAACTCTTTACAATCTGATTAGTTATCAATATAAGAAATTTGAAGTGATTGATGTTTGCATGAATTTTACATGCTAATGGTTTAATATGGTTTAATATGTTTATTACATTCATACACACAAAATCAGTTAAATCCAGATCATATGTTTATTCACAATTACAGTATCGTCAACACAGTGGAATGTGATGGTGATCATATGTATCAAAAGTTTTGGTCCCTGTTTCATCAGTGTTATTGGATTTACACTAATGTGATAATCAGCGATGATGTGTACTTACACTTGGAGTAAGTGTTATGTTCTTTCCAGGACATTAGAAAAGTATACTAGTTTCGAATGTATGGAGTATACATTGGACTGGACCGATATTGCAACTAAGTTAAGATATTACAAACTTACCGTTATACATATCTTTCCAAGTCAATATCAGTAGTTGATCTTAAGATTAAAAGAATCTAAATCCTGATATGCTTAGGCTCAACTTAGGAGTACTATTCATGTTCTTTGATTTATTAGTTAAGCCTACTTTTGGGTCAGGGTGATACGTATATTTTGGGAACATGATAGTATGATTGAGTGGGAGTGCTGAACATACATATGGAATCTATAGCTTCTACTGGTGTATAGAAGTTAAGTGATGATTCCCTTCGAGCTGAGCAAATAGAAGTAAATGGATGAGCTCTTGTTTAACTGACTAATTATTAGATCACTAAACACCATTTACAGGTAGCTAAGTGTTTTAAGGGGCAAAATACATTGAGGGGTGAGAACGGTAAAGAAATCCCATCTCAATGTAAATCATCTATATAGAGGATCTTTAAATCACAATAAGATTGTAACAATGTTTAAATGAGATAGTATATTGGTATCGTGAAACATACAATATGCTCTATATAAGTCTGAGAGTGCAATTCTAAGTTCTAAGAGTGGATTCAACAAAGAATTAATAAGTAGGAATTTACTTGGTAAATTTGGTTCACTTATTGGAAGCTCAGCATATAGATCCATGGTCCCCATTCTAGTTGAGAACATTCTGCTTGTAAGACTCATTAATTGATTCGTGATTGATCAATTATAATTCTAAAGTTAGACTATGTCTAATTTTATGAATTTTCACTAAGCAGGGGTGAAATTGTAAGGAAAAGAGTTTTCTAGGTTTATTTATTTATTAATAGACTTTATATGTCTAATTAATAATTAAATTAAATGACAATATTATTTAATAATCTATTTTAGTTATTAAATAATTAGTTTTGGCATTTAAAAGGTTAGAATTGGAAAATTGGCATTTTTGAGAAAATAGAGATAAAATTTGATAAAATTGCAAAATTAAGTGAGGCCCAATAACACCATATGGCCGGCCACTTAAATAGATTTTTCAAATTAATATTTTCATTATTTTAATGCCAAATAAATCCTAACCTAAACCTAGTAGTTGTCTATAAATAGAAAGTGATGGCTCAGTCAAAACACAAGTTTTCAGATTAGCTTTCTGACAGAAATTTCTCTCTTCAGAAAACTGAGCCTTCCTCACTCTCTACCTTGGCCGAAATCTCTCTCTCTCTTTTCCCTTCATCTTTTTCGTGACCCTAGTGAAAGAGTAAGTGCCCACACACAGCAAGCAGTAACTCAATCATAGATTGGAAGACTGTGAAGGATCAAAGCTTGAAGAAGAAGGAGATTCGGGCTCAGATCTTGATTATACTCTGCTACAGAAAGGAATCAAGGGTTAGAGATCTGAGTGGAAGGAGACATTTATTCCGCTGCATCAATGTAAGGTTTTCTTAACTTTATATGTGTTTATTTTATCGTTTTAGAAAGTTCATATTTAGGATGTTAATAAACATACTTGTGAGTAGATCTAAGATCCTGGTAAAATAATTCCCAACAAGACGGTCAATTGAAACATGTCGTCTTAGGAGAATTGCCAGTCTGCGAGTCTTGCCTAGAAGGAAAAATGACCAAACGTTCTTTCTCTGCAAAGGGAGAGCGTGCCAAAGAACCCCTAGGGTTAGTGCATTAAGATGTTTGCGGACCGCTGAATGTAAAAGCCAGAGGAGGTTATGAGTATTTCGTCACTTTCATTGACGATTTCTCTAGATATAGTTTTCTTTACCTAATGCAAAAGAAATCTGAAACGTTTGAAAAGTTTCAGGAATTTCATGCTTTGTCTCAAAACCAATTAGGTAAATCATTAAAGATCTTGCGAACTGATAGAGGTGGAGAATATATGGATATGCAGTTCAAAGATCATTTAATTGAACTTGGAATTGAATCCCAATATACTGCCCCTAGCACTCCACAGCAGAATGGAGTTGCAGAAAGAAGAAATCGCACTCTCTTAGAAATGGTTAGGTCTATGCTGAGTTACTCAACTCTGTCTACGTCCTTCTGGGGATATGCTATTCAAATGGCAAACGACATTTTAAATGTTGTTCCATCTAAAGCAGTCCCTAAGACACCCGTCGAACTATGGAATGGTCGCACACCTAGTTTGCGCCATTATAGGATTTGGGGGTGCCCTGCTCACGTCTTAAGAAAGAAAGAAGGCAAACTGGAATCGCGAACTGAGGTTTGCATGTTTGTCGGAAATTCTAAAGAGACTAGGGGTGGACTATTCTATAGTTACAAGGATAACAAAGTGTTTGTTTCTACAAATGCTACTTTCCTTGAAGACAACTATATGAAAGACAACAAACCAAAAAGTGAAATTGTATTAGAGGAAATGCTCACAGATACTGTTCCTTCAAATGTACCATCTTCTTCTACTCAAGAAGAGGAACATCCCACTCCCTCAGTTGAAGCAACTGAGAAAACTACTACTAAAGCTTCTGTTCAGAAGGTCACCGCTCCTCGTCGTAGTGGGAGGGTTTCTACAAAACCATCTCGTTATGGCTTGGATGGTGAAATCAATATGGTCGTTGGTGACGGTATTGATGACGACCCATTGACCTATAAACAGGCAATGGCAAGTCCGCAACGAAATTGATGGTCAGCCGGTATGGATTCAGAGATGGATTCCATGAAAAAGAACAAAGTCTGGGAATATGTAGAACCACCTGAAGATTTTCGTCCAATTGGATGTAAATGGGTCTACAAGAAGAAAAGAGGTGCTGGAGGCGAAGTCGAAACTTTCAAAGCTAGACTGGTCGCCAAGGGTTATACCCAAAGAGAAGGTGTGGACTATGAGGAAACTTTTAGTCCTGTTGCCATGCTCAAATCCATCCGAATTCTTCTCTCCATAGCTGCCGCTTTAGATTATGAAATTTGGCAAATGGATGTCAAGATAGCCTTTCTTAATGGGCTTCTTGAAGAAACCATCTATATGGAGCAACCAGAAGGTTATGTTCTTCCTGGGTAGGAGAATAAAGTTTGCAAATTAAATAGGTCCATATATGGGCTTAAGCAAGCTTCTCGCTCATGGAACAAAAGGTTTGATGAGATCATCAAGACCTACGGCTTTCATCAGAATGAAGATGAACCTTGTGTTTACCAACTCAAGGAAAACCAAGTAGTAGTATTCCTGGTCCTTTATGTTGATGACATTTTGATCATTGGAAACAATGTCAAGAAAATGAGTCACATCAAGGAATGGCTTGACACTCAATTCGACATGAAAGACTTGGGTGAGGCAGCCTATGTTCTTGGTATTCAGATTGTCAGAAACCGGAAGAACAGATCCCTTGCTCTCTCTCAAACAACTTACATTGACAAAGTTCTTGAGAGATTTTCCATGACCAATACCAAAGGGGCAAACATGCCCTCTAGACATGGTATCTGTCTATCTAAGAAACAGTGTCCTACTGATCCTCAAGAGATAGAAGACATGGCAAAAATTCCTTATGCTTCTGCAGTTGGAAGTCTAATGTATGCTATGCTATGCACTAGACCTGACATCTGCTATGCAGTTGGAATCGTGAGCAGGTATCAGTCAAATCCAGGAAGGGTACATTGGAATGTTGTTAAGTATATTTTGAAATACTTAAAGAGTACAAGAGATTATGTATTAGTCTACAAGGGTGGTGCTTTAAATCCCTTAGGCTATACAGACTCAGATTTCCAGGGATGTCTTGAAGACAGGAAATCTACATCTGGGATGGTGTTTACTCTTGGGGGTGGAGCAGTAGTTTGGAGAAGTGCTAAACAAACTGCGATTTCGGATTCTACCATGGAGGCAGAATACATAACTGCGGCTGAAGCAGCTAAAGAGGTTGTCTGGCTAAGGAAGTTCTTCACCAGTCTTGGTGTAATTCCTGGAATGGAAAGGCCTCTAGTCCTGCTTTGTGATAACACTGGAGCTATAGCCAACAATAAGGAACCTCAGAGCCATAAGAGAAGTAAGCACATAGAAAGAAAGTATCATATTATCAGAGAATATATGGCAAGAGGGGATGTACTGGTGGAGAAAGTGGATACGCAGGATAACTTGGCTGATCCATTCACCAAAGTCTTGGCAGTAACTTCATTCGAAAAGCACCGTCAGAATTTAGGATTAATTGAAATGTACTGATTTGTTTTATATTAGTGCAAGTGGGAGTTTGTTGGGTTTTATGCCCTAAATAAAAATCTGTTTCAATGTAATCCAGATTATTCTATATCCATAAAGTAACAGAAGTAATTTTTCATTCACTTGTGTATGTTTTGGTTCACTTAATCAATTGTGTGTCTATTTGATTTATAAATTCATCCAAACCCCTTTCATATACTTGAACATGTTTATTGTGTTGTCAACAAAGTGGAAAATAAACATGACTATGTGAATAAAGTATTCCTAGATTTATCAGAACACTGGGTTTCACTGATATGACAATCTACAACAGAGTTTACTTACATTTGGAGAAATGTTATGTTCTTTCCAGAACATAGGTTAAAGTAAAGCTCAGGTTAGATGCATGGAGTATGCATTGGAATGGACCGATATTGAACTTTGAATTAGATTTTGAAACTTACCGTAAACATCTATTCAATTCAATATCATAAGTTGATCCTAGATCACATGATCTAAATCCTGATATGGTTAGGCTTAATTTCAAGAGTATTATTCATGTTCTTTGATTTGTTAGTTAAGCCTAAATTTTTAGTCTGGGCAATACATACATTTTGGGAACACGGTAGTGTGATTGAGTGGGAGTGCTAACATAAATATGGAATCTATAGCTTCTATCTGGCGAATAGTAAGCAAAGGGTGATTTCCTTCGAGCTTAACCAAACGAGATAAATGATTGAGTACTCATTTCACTTAGTTGAAATATCATTTATACAGGGTTAAGTGTTTTAAGGATAAAATACATTGTAGGGTGTTACGGTAATTTAAGTCCCTTTACAGTGTAGATCATCCATATAGAGGATCATTGATCACATTAGGATTATGACAATGGATAACTAATAATGTGTCTATATGGTGAAACATATAGAGCATTCTATATACTGAGAGTGCAATTCTGAGTTCTATGTGTGGATTCAACGAAGAATTAATAAGTCTGTGAATTTAAGTGGTAAATTCTAGATCTGCTTATTGGAAGCTCGGATATATAGACCCATGGTCCCCTCACTAGTTGAGATGATATTACTTGTAGGACTCATTTAATTGATTTTAATTAATCAATTAACAATTCTCAAGATGGACTTGTCAGTTTGAGAATTTAGCACTTATTAAGGGCAAAACAGTAAATAGAGATTTTGAAGGGCATATTTATTAATTAGGAAACTTTAATTAGTTTCATTATTAATAAAATAAATGATAATATATTATTTGATAATTATTTTTAATTATTAAATAGTTATATTTATCATTAATATGGTTGAACAATGGAATTGGCAATTTTTCACAAAAAGGAAACTATCAAGTGTAGGAAAAGGAAAGTTGGAAAAGTGGCAAGCCTTGTTTCCACATTGCCTAGGCCGGCCCACTTAGCTTCCTTTTCCCTTTGATTTTTTCAATTCAAAATGTCAATCATAGCCCTTGGTGGTCTTCTATAAATAGAAGGCAAAGGCTTCAGAGTTACACACATCTGTACAACTGAAAAAAGCTTTTCACAGCATTATTCTGAAAGAATTTTCTCTCAGAACATTCTCTCTGAGCCGCCACCCTCTCTCTCTCTCTATTCCTTCACTGTTTCGAAATGTATGAGTGCTAGAGTAGTGACCACACACATCAAGTAATACCTCAATTATAGTGAGGAAGGCTGTGTAGATTTCAGAGATAACAAAGAAGGAGTTTCGGGCTCAGATCTTGATTATACTCTGCTACAGAAAGGAATCAAGGGTTAGAGATCTGAGTGGGAGGAGACATATATATTCCGCTGCAATCACTGTAAGATTTCTGATACTCTTATGTGTTTAATTTCATATCGTTTTAGAAGTTCATATTTAGGTTGTTAAATCAACATACTTGTGAGTAGATCTAAGTTCCTGGTAAAATAACTTCCAACACAGCCTTCCTAGATTTTACGAGCATATCATCCACATATACTTCCATATTTCGCCCGATCTGATCTTTAAACATTTTGTTTACCAATTTTTGGTAGGTAGCCCCACCATTTTTAGACCAAACGTCATGACTTTGTAGCAATAGAGACCCATATCTGTTTGAAAACTTGTAAGTTCTTGGTCTTGTGGATGCATTTTGATTTGATTGTAGCCCGAGTAAGCGTCCATGAAGCTTAATATTTCATGCCCTGCTGTTGCATCTACAAGGTGATCGATTCTTGGAAGTGGAAAATAGTCTTTAGGGCACGCCTTGTTGAGGTCTGTGAAATTAATACAGACTCGCCATTTCTTGTTCGGCTTGGGCACTAGTACGGGGTTCGTGACCCAAGCCGGGTAAAAAGCTTCAATAATGAAGTTGTTGTTGCCTAGCTTTTCAACATCATCCTTCAAGGCTACTGCTCATTCTTTGTCCAACACTCTTTGTTTTTGTTGAACTGGCCGAAAGTTGGGATCGATATTCAGAACATGTGAAATGATAGAAGGATCGATTCCGACCATATCCGAATGTGACCAGGAAAAAACGTCTAGGTTTGCTCTCAAAATTTTTATCAATTTTGATTTTACTTTGAGCAACAGACCTTTTCCGATCTTTAGTTTTCTCGTCGGGATATCTGGATCGATTTCGATCTCTTCGAATTTTTGTACTGATCCAACATTACAGCTTGGGTCCCCAAGTCGAGGATCCACATTTTCATCTACGCCTTGGGAAATTCCCTACTTGGGAAATTTTTTTCCCTTGTCTGTGCTCTGGCTGAAGGATACTTCCTTCTTAGCCTTGGCCACTGCAAGGTTATAACGTTCCCGAGTAGATTGCTGGTTTCCTCTCAGACACCCTACCCCATTCTTTGTTGGGAACTTCAGAAACGAGTGAAATATTGATGTGACAACCTTTAAGTCATACAAGGCTGGCCGGCCAAGCATTACATTAAAAGCTGAAGGAACATCAAATATTAGGAACTGTGCCATGATAGTTATGCTCGTCGGAGCTTGTCCAATAGTGAGGGGTAGACGGATTTTTCCTAGGGGTTAGATCTTTGACTTGGAGTCCCATCTTTTCGTAAGCAGTCTTGAACAAAATGTTGGAAGAAGCTCCATTATCGATCATGGTTCTGGCCACCATTTTACTGGCTATCTGGACTTCCACGACCAGTTGGTCGTTGTGCAAAAATTTAATTTCGACGGCATTTTCATCGTTGAAGTGGTCGACTCTCCTGCTCGTAGAACTTTGGGCTTCCTTTCTTCTACGGCCAAGATAACTTCTTCTTATTCGTGTTGCACTGTTTGGGCATACCTCTCCCGAGCTTTGCCTGAATCTTCAGCAATGTGAGGTCCTCCAATAATGACTTGCAAGTGTCCATCTACCATTGGAGGTAGCAAATCTTGGTTGTTCTGACCCTGGTCGGTCTTGACATACTTCTGCAGGTGTGGATTGTTTTTCCTTATCAGAAATTCAATTTCCCGCTTCAAGTTGTAGCATTCGTTAGTGTCGTGGCCGTAGCCTCCGTGGAACCGACAAAACTTTGTCATGTCCCTTTTGTTGGTGTCTTTCTTCATGGGCCTGGGTTTCTTGTACGGGGCCAGCGACTAAGTTGCCATGTATACACTTTCTATATCTTCAGTCAGAATAGTGAATGCAGTGTACTTGGCATGATTCTCTAGGGGAGTCTGTTCGAACTTTTCGGTGAACTTTCCTTTCTTCCCGTTCGCTTGCTTGTGGTTGTTGTTGGAACGCTTGCCACATGAGCTTGAATTATTTGGGTAGTTGGGAAGTTGGGCGGATGATCCAGTGGAAAGAGCCTTTGACTTGCCTAGCTTTTGTTCACCTTCCGCTCGTTGAATGGCTTCTTCAAAGTTGATGAAGCCTTCGGCTCGGTCAAGGAAATCACTTATTAAATCTACCGGTCCGTTCTTCCTTATATCCCTCCAAAGTTCACCGAGGACTTCGATGCCCCCCAGTATCGTGGATAACTTTCCATCCTCGGTTACCCGTGAAACTTTGGTTGCCTCCGTCATGAATCTGTTGATGTATGCCCGGATTGGCTCGCCTGGTCGTTGCTTAACTTCGACCAAGTCTCCCAAATGCAATGGAAGTTGGCGTGAGGAGGAGAATTATGCATGGAATTCCGGAGAGAAGGTTTTCCATGAACTAAACTTTCCAGGAGCCAACTTGAAATACCATTGCTGAGCGGCTTCTGACAGAGTGGCAGGGAAGATTCTGCAGCATACATCTCCCCGTACCCCTTGCAAATCCATTTGCATTTCAAAATACTTGAGATGGGAAAGAGGATCTTCTCTCCCAGTATACATCTTCCATGTCGGCATTTTGAACTTGTGGGGTAGTGGTAGGAGATTGATCTCTCGTGAGAAAGGAGTTTCGCGTGCTCGGTCCATCTGAAGATCATTGTTTCTTTGTCCAGCCATGCTGTGGAACATATTTTTCAGTTCGTCAGGCTAAGCCAGTACGGCTGGGCTAACTTGCTCGGCATTTTGGTCAATTTGAATTACGTCAGCATCTTTCTAAGCAGGAATTTGAGTACGTGCTCCAGGCTGCATGATCGTCGTATTATTATGTTCGTCTACTCCCCTCCTTCTATTCAGATCATTCCTTAGGTCATGGGTTGCTCCCAACCTTTCGAACATAGAAGTGCCTGGTTGCCTTAGCGATTGATTCGCTTGGTTGACGGGTGGAATGGAACCATCAGGTATGACTTCTCCTGATGAATTACCAAACAGGGTCTGCTCGCCTACCGCTGGGCTCACGAGCGGAACTCGTGACCGGGGATTGGGCGGCTGACCATTTGTAGTCTGAGAAGTATTCATCGTTGGATCTTCGTCTGTTCCACCCAGGGGAATGATGTTCAGCAGCTGCTGACCTACAGTTTGATAGGCTTTTCGTATCAGCACGGTAGCGTGCCGACTACAGTTTTTGATCTCTTCATGGTGAGCCCTTAATGCCTCCATCTCTCTATCCCTCCATTCGGCGAACATGTGCCTTTGTTCGTCGAATGCAAGATTTACTGCAGCACGCAGCTCGTCCTGATCATGATGCAGGGTGTTGTTATGATTCTGCATGAGTCTCAAAGCATCACAGAGATTTTGTAATTCAGTGGCATCTCTGATAGTTGTCTGGGCGTTGGTTCCAGGCGAAACAGTCGTATTATGAATGCCCTGGTTGGGTGCGGAACTGTTATTCCCAATCTCTTGCACACCAGACGCAATTCCATCTATAGGAACTGTTTCACCATTCCCCACGCTTGCCGGCTATCCAGGATTAACAGCAGGCGAAACGCTTGTGCTCCTTAGGTTCTGCAATGTAGGATCCAGCGTCTGTGAATTTGCCGGATCAGTCAGGCCTCTACAAGTTTGCACCATCGTATTGGCAGTTGGATGTTGAATAAAGAGCGATTCTTGAGTTCAGCTCTGAATGAATGCACCGAAATGTTGACTTCGATTTTAGCCAACGACAACGAGTCTATTTTACAAGCGATAAATGATTTATAATAACAAATATATGATAAAGCAATAAAAAGACACAATAATTTTATAGAGGTTCAGCCCCGAGCAGTTCGGTAATAGCCTAATCCTCGTTATTTGTATTGACTTAAGATCAAGGAGAAATATTATTTTTCTTATAGGTCTTACAACTATATCTCTGAATATATAATTCTTAGATAATATATTTAAGGTATAGTCTTAGCTCAACTGCTTTTCGACTGATCCCCTGCCCAGTCAACATACATCATTATTTATAGGGCTAGGAGCACTACTACAAATAACCTCTTCTATGTCTCTTTTTCTAGTCCAACAAATATAGTGTTGGACATTAAATTTTTTTAAATAGATTTTAAGTCCAATAATGATGGACTAGAAATTTTTTTGCATTATGTCTGTGAATATTTGACTACAAAGAGAAGAAAGACGTTGTATATTTAAAAATCTCATTAAATATTTTTTTTTTATTAATTTTGGATTACATTTTCGTCCAATGCAATGGTGGACGTGAAGCATGTGATTTTATTACTTTTAACTTACCATATTAATTAAAAAATAAAAAATAAAAAATAATAAAGTAAATATTAAATAATGCATATGATAAAATATCAATTCTCTCTATCCTTATAACAGATACATACTTTTCTCATTGTTTTTTTTAAAAGATAATAAAATAAATAATACTTTTCTCATCTGCTCTCTTTAAACAATGAAAAACCCTAGCCTCCTTATCTTTCAGCCTTATTTTCTCTTCTCATTTGGACGACGGCTAGGTTCAGTGGCTTGTGGATGGCGGCTGGGCTTCGACGGCTCGTGAACGACACGCAGTGTCTTCGACGGCTCGTGAAAGGTGATTTCTTTCTTTCTTCGGGATGACGCTGACGTTGGTGGGGCTTTAGAGTTTGCATTCTTGGAGTTGGGGGTTTTGTAGGAGGCAGAGATGGGTTTTGTTAGAGGTGGATATTTCTCAGATTTAAGGGTTTCGTAGAGGCGAGAGGTCGTGGTTTGACAGAGCTGGGGTTAATCGGATTTGGGCGTTTCTTAGAGGCAGAAGTTGTGGTTTCACAGAGCTAAGGGTTTTCGATTTTGGGGTTTTGTAGGAGGCAGAGCTGGATCTCGTAGTTGGAGACTGCCGTGCAAGAAGATTGATTGGCCTCAGATTATTTTTTCTTTCCAGATCTGATTCAAGGGCTTGGGGGCTTTTTTTATTTATTTAATTTGTTTATTTTATTTCTTTTAAATAAATTATGATGTATATTTACTTGTTGATATTTATTTTTTAGTGGTATTCAGTATATTTGATATTAATTTATTGTGTAATAATTATATTATTAACAATTAATTTATATTTAAATTTATTAATTTATATATAATTTTTATAGTAAATTTATATTTAAATTTTTAATATAAATAATATATAAATTATTTAATATTATTTAAAAAAAAATAAATTAATAGTATTTCAAGTCTAATAAAATTGCACTAGATATATAAGTTTGAGTTGTGTGCGACTTTCACTTTCAACTTAGTGGGACTAGAAATATTTTTCTAGTCTAATATTATTGGACTAGAAAAATACCTTTTTTATGTCCCTTGATACTATGTCCAACATAAAATAGACTAGTAATACTTTTTTTTTTTTTGAAAGAGAACTTTTATTAGTAAGCAGCACTAGGCACATCTGCTATTAAACAAGCAGCAGCACAATAAGGTAAACAATTAGTCCAAACTTCAGACTTTTGAGTCACACGACTTCTCTTAGCTAAACTATTAGCAACTTTATTACAATTTCTAGTATAAAATAAAAAATGCAGCAACTGAAAATGAGCCTGCATTTGAATAATATTCTGCACCAGCTGCCCCCAATCGGTTGGAGAAGAAAAACCATTCTCAATTGCTGAGATGATAACTTGATTGTCTGAAGCCACCCAAGCCTTCGAAATAGACCAGCTCATGGCTAACTGAAGCCCCAATTGAATGGCAGCAACCTCTGCCAGTTTAACAGACAAACAACCAGGTATAAAAACTGTTTCTGCAACTATTAAACTACCTGCATTGTTTCAGATTACTGCACTTAATCCACAGCCCTCCTGACCGTGAACAAGAGAAGCATATGTGTTAATGAGAAACATGTCCTTGGGAGGAGGCTGCCAGGAGGTTAAGGCCTTGGTTGCAGGAGCGGCTGTAGGTTGTTGTTGCAGCCCCAAATAATTTATAACCACTAGCAACCGAGTAATTCCCGTTATTCCCATTGTTAGTTAAATCCCATGTAATCCAATCCGGTTGATGAATAGAAGGGATGATGTCGAGAACCCATGGAATGTCATCTTTTTGAAACCAACTACTCACTTCATTGATTTTCCACTCTCCATCAGCAGTCAGCAACGAACTAAGAGTGACATCTTGTGGTATTGGAATCTTGGTTCTTAACTGAAAAGGAGGTTGTCGAGGAAGCCATGGATCTTCATTAATTCGAATATTACGCCCATCTCCAACACACCATCTATACCCCTTTGCTAATAGCTCACGGTCCCAAAGAATCCCTTTCCAAACCGAAGACCCAAAATTACCCAATTTGGCCTACAAGAAGGTTTCGTTGGGAAAATAAAGGGCTTTCAACACACGAGTAAGAAGACAATCTGGATTAGTTAGAATCTTCCACCCTTGTTTAGCCAAAAGAGATTGATTGAAATCTTCTAAGTCACGGAACCCCATACCTCCTTGCTCCTTCAGTTTGCACAACTTCCGCCAATTACCCCAATGTGTCTTATGTTTATTGGAAGTTGATCCCCACCAAAAACGGGCAATCAAAGTTTCAATATCATGAAGGATACCCTTAGTGATGCGAAAACAACTCATTACATAATAAGGAAGAGCTTGGACAACCGCTTTGATTAAAATTTCTTTCCCCGCTTGAGAAAATAGACCCATCTTCCACCCTTGGAGCTTTGCTTCCACTTTCTCCCTAATTTTGCTAAAAATTTATTTTTTGTTTTTACCAACAAAGGTCGGCATACCAAGGTACTTGGTATGATTCTTGACAAGAGTTACCCCCAAGTTTGTAGCTATGTGATTTGCCAAGGAGTCATCAATCTTACATCCCACACACATTTCAGTCTTCTCAAGGTTTATGCATTGCCCAGATAATGATGAATAATCCTCACGATTTCCCTTTAGTGCAATGCTATCCTCCATATTTGCGTCAAGGAAGATGAGGCTATCATCCGCAAATAAGAGATGAGAAAGTTTTTGCTCCATAGACCCAAACTGTAAGCCATGTATTCTACAAGCCCGTTCAGCTTCAAAAATTAAGCAAGAAAGACCTTCAAAACACAATAAGAAAAGGAAGGGAGAAAGGGGATCACCTTGTCGTAAGCCTCTTCCAGGAACAAAGTAACCTTTGGTAGAGCCATTGATAAGAATGGAGAAGGAGACCACACGAATGCAATTCATGATCTTAGTTGTCCACATCTTATCGTAACCCAAGCAAGTCATCATAGTTTCCAAGAAGTCCCACTCAACTCTATCATACGCCTTTGACATATCTAGTTTTACTGCCATTTTCTTTCCATTTCCAAAACGCCCTTTTCGCATACAATGGAGACTTTCAAATCCAATAATGGCATTATCTTGAATAATCCGGCCTCCTATGAATGCACTTTGGTTGGCTGAAATTACTGAATTCATGCTTTGCTTCGTCCTATTCGCTAAACACTTTGAAATAGCTTTGTAGATAACATTGGTTGGTTTTATGCCCTAAATAAAACTCATTTCAATATAATCAGATTTACTTATTAATATAGATCAGAAATAACATTTAATGTTGCATGGTTCACATGATTTATTTCATGATTATATGTAAATAATGTATGAATTCATCTGAAACCCTTTTCACATACTTGATCCTGTTTATTGTGCTGTCAACAGATTGGAAAGTAAACATGACTATGTGAATAAAGTTTCCTAGATTTATCAGACACAGGGTTTTACTGATATGATAATCTACAACAGAGTTTACTTGCATTTGGAGAAATGCTATGTTCTTTCCAGAGCATTGGTTAAAGTAAAGCTCAGGTTGGATGCATGGAGTATGCATCGGAAGG
The DNA here is from genome assembly GCF_029168945.1 of Cannabis sativa. NCBI lineage: Eukaryota > Viridiplantae > Streptophyta > Magnoliopsida > Rosales > Cannabaceae > Cannabis > Cannabis sativa. The sequence goes on from NC_083607.1 coordinate 24,003,065, forward strand.
GACCGATATTGAACTTTGACTTAGATTTATTAAACTTACTGTAATATCTATTCAAGTCAATATCGCCTAGTTGATCCTAGATCAAATGATCTCAATCCTGTTATGATTAGGCTCGATCTCGAGAGGCTATTCGTGTTCTTTGATTTGTTAGTTAAGCGTACTTTTGGGTCAGGGTGATACGTACATTTTGGGAATACGGTAGTGCAATTGAGTGGGAGCGCTAACATAAACATGGAATCTATAGCTTCTATCTGGTGAATAGTAAGTAAAGGATGATCTCCTTCGAGCTTGACCAAACGAAAATAAATGGTGGAGATCTCATTTCACATAAGCTGAAATATCATTTATACGTGGTTAAGTTTTTTAAGGATTAAATACATTGTAGGGTGTAACGGTAATCTAATCCCTTTACAGTGTAGACCATTCATATAGAGAATCATTGATCAAATTAGGATTATAAAAATGGATAGCTAATGATGTGTCTATATGGTGGAACATATAGAGCATTCTATATACTGAGAGTGCAATTCTAAGTTCTATGCGTGGATTCAATGAAGAATTAATAAGGTAGTGAATTTTAGTAATAAATTCTTGATCTACTTATTGGAAGCTCAGTTATATAGACCCATGGTCCCCGCACTAGTTGAGATAATATTGCTTGTAAGAATCATATAATTGGTTTTAATTAATCAATTATAATTCTCAATTTAGACTATGTCTATTTGTGAATTTTTCACTAAGTAAGGGCGAAATCGTAAGGAAAGAGTTTTAGGGGCATATTTGTTAATTATGATACTTTGTATGGTTCAATTAATAAATATGATAAATGACAATATTATTTAATAATTATTTATAGTTATTAAATAGTTAGAATTTGCATTTCAATTGTTGAATTTGAAAATTGGCGTTTTTGAGAAAATCAGATGCAAAAAAGATAAAACTGCAAGATTGCAAAAAGTGAGGCCCAAATCCACTATGCATGGCCGGCCACTTTTGTAGGGTTTTCCCTCTGATATTTTCATTATATAAATGCCAAATAATTCAAACCTAACCCTAGTGGAATGCTATAAATAGATAGTGAAGGCTTCAGGAAATTTACACTTAAATTTTCTACTTTTTCCTTCAGAAAAAAAACCTGAGCCTTTCTCTCTCCCTATCTTTAGCAGCCACTTCTTCTCTCTCTTCCCTTTTCAATTTTGAAATACTTAGTGTTAGAGTAGTGCCTACACACAGCAAGTGATACCTCAATCAGAGTGAGGAAGATCGTGAAGAAAGACTTTCACCAAGAAGGAGTTTCAACACTAAAGAATCAGAGAAAGAAATCCAGGTTCAAATATTGATAATGCTCTGCTACAGAAAGGAATCAAGGGCTAGATATCTGAACGGAAGGAGTCATATTATTCTGCTGCACCCAATGTAAGGTTTACTAAACTTTCTATGTGTTTATTTCATCGTTTTAGAAAGTTCATATTTAGGGTGTTAATCAACATACTTGTGAGTAGATCTAAGATCCTGGTAAAATAATTTCCAACAAAAATTACATAGACTAATAGGACGGAATTCAGACATCACAGTGGGCTTTTGAACCTTCAAAATTAGGCAAATCAGAATTTTATTAAGCCTTCTACAGTCGGCGTTATTGTTTAGAACATCCAGGCAGGCTGAGGTGACTTCTTTGCCCAGTATATTCCAGTTTTTTTTGGAAAAAAAGCCCCGGGAGACCATCTTTTCCTGGTGCTTTAAGGGGATTTATTTGGAATATAGCTGACTTCACTTCCTCACTAGTAAAAGGTTCCAGCAAAAAATCATTTTTCAGCATTACTTAGGCGACGAGGAACACATCTTTGGAGGGTACTCAACAGATGTGAACCTCTATTCGCTTTGGTAAAGAGTTGCTGAAAATATTTAATGGCAATGGATTCAACCTCTTTCTCATTAGTTCTCCATTGGTGAGTATTATCAAACAGCCCCATAATGGTGTTTTTCTTTCGTCTATGAGAAGCCTTAAAATGAAAATACTTTGTGTTTCGGTCTCCATGTTTTAGCCAAAGAGCACGACTCCGTTGCTTCCAATAGATCTGTCTTTTTTCCTCCACACAATTAAGATCCATCTCAAGCTTATGTTTAGTGATCCAATCTTCCCTACTAGTTGAGTTTGCGAGGCTCTCAATCTTTCCTTTTGAGCTCTTTTGTTTTAGCAAACATTTCCTTTTTCTGCTGAATGTTCCAAGTATTTAAGTGTTTCCCACATGACTCTAAAAGCCGAGAGATATTGAGAATTGGATTATCCTTAGCCTTTCTTTCCCACACCTTTGTAATAATCTTTTGAAATTCTTCATTGTTCGCCCAAGCTTGTTCGAAATGAAATCTAGTACCCCACCTTTTATTGAAAGTTTCCACATTTTTCCCCGGACTAGCTTGAAGCAAAATAGGCCTATGATCCGAATTCCACCAATTTAAGAGCGATACGGTATTCTTTCGAAATCTCTCTTTCCAACCAGGATTGCACACTATTCTGTCAAGTTTCTCAAAAATCAAATTTGCGGTCCTCCCATTGCACCAAGTAAAACCATCGTCTTCCGGCTTGATTTCTCGCAACCAACAATCCGAAAGTGCATTTCGAAAATTCCTCATGAGATAATCGGGTTTAGGTCCCCCTCCCTTTTTTTCTTTGCTATTAACAATCTCATTGAAGTCTCCGCCACACACCCAAGCTCCATTGAACATTGACTTAAGCCGTTTCAAAAGCTTCCAACTTTCTAATCTTCCTCCCGGGTCGGGGCTGCCATAAAAGCCTGTAAATCGCCAAGTAAAACCCAAGTAATTTTCAACAAGAGCATCAATATGAGATCCGACCAAAGAAGCGCCAAACCTCCACTTTTACCCTTAGCATCAACCGAGAAACAACCAACATAACCCAATTGGATTCTAATATACTCCATCCGAACACTATTCAGCCGTGTTTCCGATAAGAAAATCATCCCGGGATGATAGTCTTTGACATGGGATTTGAGGGTGTTTAAAGTCCAAGGGTTCCCAAGCCCTTGGACATTCCAAAATAAGGCTATCATTGCTCTCGGCGACTCAGTTCCACTGAGTTCGCCGCTTTTAATTCCGTGCCAAAGGTCAAATCAGAATACCCCGAAATGCCCTTTATATCACAACCCCGACCTGCTACATTCACATCCTCCACTATCACCTCCTTAGTGCCATTGCCCCCTTTGTTTTTCGACCTTTTAGGAATCACCTTTCTCCTTTTAGATGGTCCCTCCATCTTTTTCAAAGAAGCAAAGCTAGTATCATAACTTATGGGAATGTCCATTAGAATCGACATTGCAGCCAAGTTGTTGTCCATCAGATTCTGTTGAGATCTAGAAGCATAATTACTTTGGTGTTGTATCAATTCCCCAACAAAATTAATGAAGCTCTCTTCCCTCCAAGAACCATCTCTCTTCGAACTTCCTTGTCCAGCATTCATCATTCCCCTATCCAATCTGAAACAATTGTTCTTTAAGTGATTAGGGGCTTCCATTTCAGTAAGAATCAAATTCGAATTATGGCCTTTCTCAACTTCCTTACCCTTCCCCAATTTTTCAGGAACTTTATTTAGGGAAAGAGAGGAACTAACCCGTGGCACCATAGTTAGATGCGAATTGAATTCGAGTGAAGAATCACCACTAGCATTCGGAACATGACCCGTAGGTAGCATCATCAATGAAGTAGGCGTTTTTTCAGGATATCCAGGAGGCCTTAATCTGTGTTGTATTACCACACGGATCTTGACTGAATGAGGTAGAGAACTCTTGTCGTTCATTAACTTTTAGCCAAGAACCGTATCCTGACTGCTGCTTCCCCGATCCATCTTCAAAGAGTTTAATTAGTTCTGCACAAGCCCGAGTATCATGTCCCACAAAACCACAATTAAAACACATAAAGGGTAATCGATCGTACCTATATGGGAGCCAAATCTTTCGACCTTCACATGGAAATAGAAAGCCTAGGCAGAGCGGATTTGCAATGTCATGCCACGCTTTGAAGGTAAAGTAACCCTTGGATGCGATCTTGGGGATATCTACATTTTGAACATGGATAATGTGTCCCTCAAAGCCCGCCAATCGTTCCCTATTTCCCTGAGTAATTGATCGGATGGGGAGGTTCAGAATGCGTCCACTGAGTGGAAATTTGGTGAGCACTTTGTCCCAATCTTGTGGGATTCCTTCGAATTTCTCCAGAATTAAGGTGCCATTGTTAAGAAACCATGGATTCTTGGCCAAAATTCGATTCAAATCTTGAGACGATTTGAATGAAAATACCAGGAAACTTGGAGATTTTTTTGTATATTTGATTTCAACTCTCCAATTTCTTTCGGAGATCCCCCAGACTCGTCCCAATATAGTCTATAAGAGTGAGCGACTGATCGGGCGATTTGAGCACCATCGTCCCATCGCACAAAGCGATGCCACTTCCGAACCTCCAGATCCATTGACTTCCCAGCCTTGGTCTTCCAGCACCGACAGGTTCGTTGTTCGTGCACGGAGGTCTTCCATGGTAGTGTCCGGTTGTTCCATGTTCTTAGGCTTTTCCAGCATTCCAGGGAGGCTCTTCTCAAGAGAGAGCATAGAGAGCTCTTCGGATTTGTTTTGCTTAGGCAAATAATCAGAAAGCTTGACTAATAATACTTATATAGTCCAATTTTGATGGACTTAGAAAGGGATTTTTGTAGTAGTGGAGGCTTGGGGAGGATGAGTTTCCCCTCTCATTACAATGCATATAAACAGAAAGATCGTGGGATCAATGCTGAATGCAAGGGTCATGGGATTGAAGCTGAATACACTGATAGCAGGATCGTGTGTATGCCATATCCACGTAAATTGATCCCTGAGTTATAGGGATTGTGCTGATGACTCACGATGCGAAAGCTGAATTCGCTAAGTGTTGGTTGCTCTGTGTGGATTGCTGAATATCTTGCTGTGAGCATGCTAGCAAGGCATCCTGCTCGGACTATACTTCCCGAGTAGATGTTCCAAGTGGACTCCACGTGTCACCATTCACGTGATGCCACGTCAGAGTACAAAAATTAGGATAATATTGTGCAAACGCTACATTTTTGGGTCTTGAGTTGCCTCCAACTCCTTAGTTACTTGCAGCAAGTTTGGGTCATGGTCATAATAATAACCATTCTTATAATACACATCTTATACGTAGTAGTTTCTATCATCTTCTTCAATCTCAACTTCAAGATTCTTGTTATCATCGAGGTCATCAAGCACATTCTCTGTATCTTCCTCTCAGTTCTCGACATTGTTTGTGCCTTCTTCCTTGACGCCCCAAGTCTGGAGGTCAGAGGCATGGCAATCAGCTTCCTCCATGACTGTGTCTAGCGGAGTTCTCTTACTGGTGTTCTTTCGCGTATTCACTATAGTCAAAGTGAGGTAACAACTAACAAGGTTTCCTCATGCTCTCAATATAAGCACCAAAATATTTATCGAGATTTTCGAAAACTGATTAGAAAGAGCTTAAGGAAATGAAAAATATAAAATAATAAAGAAATAAATTTTTTACGTGGTTCAAGTGTTAATGATCCTTAGTCCACGAGTCAGTAGTATTAGCCGTTTTTGGAAAATGTTTGAGTATTACAAGTGTTTACAATGGTAATCTACGTATTCATTTGTTTCTCTCTAAGAAGAAAGCTCTCTAGAAATTTTAGAGGAGGTTCTGTATGTAAAATTTGTTCACTACGCCTTTTTACATAAAAAATAGAGGTATTTATAGGCACATAAGTGGGTAAGGGCATACCCTTTACCCTACTAGAATTTCTTACTCAGCACGTAAGAAAGACTGTAAAGTACTACAAGATCATCCAACTACTAGTTTTGTAGGTAACTCTCCTATCGTGTGGTGCTTAATTGATGTAGGCTATCATGCATTGATATGAGTGTTGGGTTTTATGCCCTAAATAAAACTCTTTACAATCTGATTAGTTATTAATATAAGAAATTTGAAGTGATTGATGTTTGCATGAATTTTACATGCTAATGGTTTAATATGTTTAATATGTTTATTACATTCATACACACAAAATCAGTTAAATCCAGATCATATGTTTATTCACAATTACAGTATCGTCAACACAGTGGAATGTGATGGTGATCATATGTATCAAAAGTTTTGGTCCCTGTTTCATCAGTGTTATTGGATTTACACTAATGTGATAATCAGCGATGATGTGTACTTACACTTGTAGTAAGTGTTATGTTCTTTCCAGGACATTAGAAAAGTATACTAGTTTCGAATGTATGGAGTATACATTGGACTGGACCGATATTGCAACTAAGTTAAGATATTACAAACTTACAGTTATACATATCTTTCCAAGTCAATATCAGTAGTTGATCTTAAGATTAAAAGAATCTAAATCCTGATATGCTTAGGCTCAACTCAGGAGTGCTATTCATGTTCTTTGATTTATTAGTTAAGCCTACTTTTGGGTCAGGGTGATACGTATATTTTGGGAACATGATAGTATGATTGAGTGGGAGTGCTGAACATAAATATGGAATCTATAGCTTCTACTAGTGTATAGAAGTCAAGTGATGATTCCCTTCGAGCTTAGCAAATAGAAGTAAATGGATGAGCTCTTGTTTAACTGACTAATTATTAGATCACTAAACACCATTTACAGGTAGCTAAGTGTTTTAAGGGGCAAAATACATTGAGGGGTGAGAACGGTAAAGAAATCCCATCTCGATGTAGATTATCTATATAGAGGATCTTTAAATCACAATAAGATTATAACAATGGTTAAATGAGATAGTATATTGATATCGTGGAACATACAATATGCTCTATATAAGTCTGAGAGTGCAATTCTAAGTTCTAAGAGTGGATTCAACGAAGAATTAATAAGTAGGAATTTACTTGGTAAATTTGGTTCACTTATTGGAAGCTCAGCATATAGATCCATGGTCCCCATTCTAGTTGAGAACATTCTGCTTGTAAGACTCATTAATTGATTCGTGATTGATCAATTATAATTCTAAAGTTAGACTATGTCTAATTTTATGAATTTTCACTAAGCAGGAGTGAAATTGTAAAGAAAAGAGTTTCTAGGTTTATTTATTTATTAATGGACTTTATATGTCTAATTAATAATTAAATTAAATGACATTATTATTTAATAATCTATTTTAGTTATTAAATAATTAGTTTTGGCATTTAAAAGGTTAGAATTGGAAAATTGGCGTTTTTGAAAAAATAGAGATAAAATTTGATAAAACTGCAAAATTAAGTGAGGCCCAATACTACACCATGGTCGGCCACTTAAATAGGTTTTTCAAATTAATATTTTCATTATTTTAATGCCAAATAATTCCTAACCTAAACCTAGTAGTTGCCTATAAATAGAAAGTGATGACTCAGTCACAATACATGCTTTAACATGCTTTCATTAGTAATCTGACAGGAATTTCTCTCTTCAGAAAAACTGAGCCTTCCCCACTTTCTATACCTGGCCGAAACCCTCTCTCCTCTTTTCTCCTTGATCAATTTCGACCCTAGTGAAATAGTGAGTGCCCACACACTGCAAGCAGTAACTCAATCATAGATTGGAAGACTGTGAAGGATCAAACTTGAAGAAGAAGGACATTCGGGCTCAGATCTTGATTATACTCTGCTACAGAAAGGATTCAAGGGTTAGAGATCTGAGTGGAAGGAGACATTAATTCCGCTGCATCAATGTGAGGTTTTCTTAACTTTATATGTGTTTACTTTATCGTTTTAGAAAGTTCATATTTAGGGTGTTTAAACAACATACTTGTGAGTAGATCTAAGATCCTGGTAAAATATATTTCAAGAATGAGCACGTGCCGTTCAAAGGTTTCTCCTTTAAAAGTAATATCCTAGACAAGTCGTTGGACAATAAGCACTATAGAGGCACGTACGCGTACAACCACAGTCTGATGCAGGGGATAGGATCTGACGTAGTGTTAGACGAGGTGCAACCGTCGGGTGTAGTTATGGATTAGGTCATAGAGAGCATCCAGGAAGTACAGCCCAAGGCTCCTGGGGGTAGCCCATTCTTGATCATCTCGGAATGCTTGTGCTTCCAGTTTGCCTCCAAATAGTGGAAGCATCAATTTAAAACCTCAATAATCACTCCATCCTTCGCAAGGTAAGCATTCTTCCGAATACTTTAATACCTTCCGTGAACTTATCCTAAAGAGGGATCCGTGACATCAGCATAAGATTTGATGTGGCACCCTTCTACAGTTTCCACGTTGAACCCATTCGGGAATAGGGATAACACTGGTATTGAAAGTAAGTTGTCAAGGTAAAGAAGAAAATTAAGGCTTGTTTCACCAATAATGAGTTTGAGAAGCAGGCATTTTCCATTGCCAAAATCTACGCTTTTTTAGCTGAGTATAACACAGGACTGGGTTTGATTTCCCTTATATTTGGTGCAGATTGATTACCCCAAAACATAGAATTTTCATGTGGCTTACTCTCCTCTCGAGGTTGAAGACAAAGGACCAATTGATCCAATTTGGTTTGGACATTGATCTGAGCAGCAATATTTATGATATGGCAGATGAGACTTACTATCACTGCTTTTTTGACTGCGGATTGTATGAATTCTTAGCTGTCCTGGATTGGAATTCATACAAGGGTCTGTACTGTTTTAGTTGTCTATAAATGGATTAAAAGAAGTAGACTTAACTGGTTCGAAAAGATAATGTCTTCTTGACTATTCTTTCAGCTGTCGTTTATTTATGGATCGACTGTGGATTTTATAGTTCCAAGAATTAAACAAGATGTTTATAATATAGAAGTTTTTATACAAGTCTTAGTAGAATTAATGTAAATGATTTGAGATGGTTAGTTGTTTGAGATGTAATTGGTTTTTTCTGTGTTCTGGGCGTTCATTTGTGCTCAATAAATTGTAATATTTCCAATGTAAAATACAATTCATTGATTTTTTAGAAAAAAAAAAGGCTAGTATATATTGCAAATGGTGAGAGCACAATGTTCTCTTACAAACTTAATAACAAACCAAGCCTTTATAAAAGCAAAATGACAGTAAAAACTTTATTTTGTCAAAAGAAAGTCTACAATACTTTTATAAGCTCATAATAATAAGTCTTACATATAGGAGTATAGGACAGTACTGAACGTACATATAAAACACTTACACACTAATACGCGATTCACAAATGATAACTTATTTCTAATTTTGTATCCAGACAATATGATCTTGAGGAAGGAAATGGCAGACTGGAATAACTCCTGGTTTAACTTTAAGGACTTGAAAGGCCAAGTGCTTTGGGTTCCATGCAGACGTGTCTTTATGGCAGGCAGCTACTGCCTTAGCTTTGGTCCCGTTAGCAGATTCTAAGGTCACCATATAAGCCTCGGTGGCTTGTGAAGCGTGGCAATAGAACACTGCAAATGGATAGTTTTGTTTGTGGCACACTACAGTTTTGTCACCACCTCCTGCTGAGCTTTTCTTCTTTTCTACTTTTGTTATTGTGTACTTCTCCATCCCAACATCAGATTCCTTCTCCACTTCTGTTGAGATTGATTGTAGTTTTTTTCCTAACTTGGAAGTGGTGAAGTCGATCATTGATTCTAGTGAAGTGGCACAATACTTGTCTTCACCTTTAATGCTCGACTGATCTTCGCACTCTTTGATTGTTTCCTTTACCATCTCAGCCTCGGTTGACTGTGGTTTCACTGAAAGTTTGTTCAAAATTTCTGGAATTTTTCGAGACGAGAATGGGATTGATTGAGCTACTTGGCGGGGCAAGAAAGTTGCTTGCTTTGAAGTAATAGTCTTGAAGAAGTTCAAGTTCATTTCAGTGCCAGGTCGAATGTCCTTCTCCAAGAAGAAGAGGGCTACATTTGGATTGTCATGAAGTTGAGTTTCACTAGCTGCATAATTATAAATGAATGGATTTTTCCCTTTCCCTACTCCAACATAAACAGGTTTGCCCTTATGTCCTGTACTTACAGAAACTCCTCCTTTACCAACGCCAACCTTGGTTCCTTTGCCATGCTTCCCTGTGTTTACAGAAACTCCTCCTTTACCAACGCCAACATTAGTTCCTTTGCCAGGCTTTCCTGTGTTTACAGAAACTCCTCCTTTGCCAACGCCAACGTTGGTTCCTTTGCCATGGTTTCCTGTGCTCACCCCAACACCTGTTCCTTTCCCAACACTGACAGAGGTACTCTTATCTTCGGTTATATCTACAAAATCATCAGAAAATTATAATTTATCTATGACACCTTTTGTTGATACATGTTGATATGTTAACATATTTCAGATAGAAAGTGTATACAAACAATTTACTCTCCGCCACCAATTTACTATCTAAATTTCTATTATATTGTTAATTTTGGTGAGAAAAAATAATCACTAAATTGTGAAAAATTGATTTTGACAATTCATTGGCTATTAATATATTTCCAAAAAAGAATATTCTTTACAAATATTAATTTCATTTTACTATCTAATAAACTAGCATGTTCTAACACTTTGACCAACCCTGCATGATTATTTCATTTTAAATAATTATATACATATTTATATTATAAGTTTGAACAAATCTTAGAGATGAATGCAATAATTAATCATAATGAATAAGCACGCAGCCCGAACTCAAGGGTGGAGAAACAGGGATTTAGGTTTCCCACCATGGCAAAAAAATTTTAGATCTTAAAAAAAAATTGTTCTCTTCCAAAAAAGCAAATGTTGAAATTTTTGGCCCGGCTACATGTTTGGGTCACGCCTCTAGACATGATAATAATCTTATGAACTTATCTAAGAAATATTGTCAGTAAATTTTTAAAGAGGAGTTGTCGGTTTTCTAGCACCAACCCAGTTGTAGAATATCAGTGACAGCTTTGGGCATTTGTGTGTTTGGCAGGACAGACTTCCAATAAAGCTCAGGAGACTGCACCGCATGGCTTACTGCAAACGTCAACTATATATATATATATATATATATATATATATATATATAGATATGTGATTCACATAATTAGTTCGTATATCAACTAATCAACATGTGCTACATATATTTAAGTTAAAAAAAAACGGAAAGAGAAGAGCATATAATGAGTAGCTGATGACAAAACAAGATTATTAGTTTTGGAATAACAGCTTACTGTGACAAAAGCTAGGATGTATGGAAAATAATGGAACTCCATGATTGTAATCCAGCAGTATATTGAGAGAGGTATGTGTGTGTGTGTGTTGAGAGATGTAGAATGGAACTAAATTTTAATGTATATCGTAAGAAAATTGTATACGAGCTCATAGTAATTTATAGTGTGTCGTTTGGGGTGGTAGATGAATGTTATTTTGTACCCATAAATTCAACCATTAACTCCATTTCTAACTGTCCCTGGCTCTCTCACTGCAAATTAATGCATGGGACAGGTGCATAGACGTCATACCTGACAAGTGTAGGGATGATATTACAAATTAAGTTATCATCTAGTGGATATCGGTCATTAGAGCTATCAAATATTTATATGACCATAATTCTCTCTCTCCCCATTATTGGTTGGAATTATGTATATTTCATGCCAAAATTGATTTGGACTCCTCCAAGTAATAGTATATAAGGTCAATCTTAATAATTCATTATATCTCTATGTAATGAATGAATATATAACGTGATACAATGTACATTTATGGGGTTTAGTAGATGGCTAGGAGTTGAGTGTCCTATTCTTTCATGATTATAATTTTAGTACACTTTTCTTTGGGTTGGTTGTTAGTTAGTAGTCGTGTCCAAGATCAGCTACGGTAGAATGTATATTTATTTATGACTAATTAGTAATTTTTTTCTCCGAATTTAGACATATACTAAATTAAACTCATGAATTTTTTTTGCCGTTAAAAATTCCTCATGAACTATTGAGATTGTTAGATTTAAAGACTTTTATCTAATTTCATTCAATTTTACTCTTTCAGTGATTGTTTATGCTCCTCACACTTTCATATCTACTAAATTATGCCCCTCAAACTTTGATATGTATTAAATCATGCCCCCTGAACTTTCATCCATGTTAGAATTTTTTTACTAAAATTAAACAAAAATCTTTAAATTTAACAATCTTAATAGTTCGGGGAGAATTTTTAACGGCCAATAAAGTTCAGAAAGCATAATTTAGTACATATCAAAATTCGGGAGTAAAAATTGCTAATTAGCTTTTATTTATTTATGTTGCAAGAAACTATTAGAAGATTGAAGACTTTATTATTTATGCTAACCACGGTACGTACGTTTGGCGCATCGATCAAAACAATTTTATATCATGTATAAATCAAATACATTATATAAAAAGAAAATCTTATTTTCAGGAAAAGAAAAAGGTGACTAAAAGTAAAAGAGAAATTTGTTAAAACATACTTAAAAATTTAGACTATTTTTTTAATATACCACCTTTAAATAAATACTCTAAACATTCTCCAAACACCTTAAAACTCAAAATTACCCTTACAGTTCAAAAACTCTTTTCTCCCACTCTCTCTGTCTAACTTCCCCCCCCCCCCCCCTCTCTCTGTTATTCCCAGCTTCAAACCTTTCAAGCCCTGACTGTTAACGAGCTCCGACTGATCGACCAAGTGTTATATTATTATTATTATTATTATTATTATTATTATTATTATTATTATTATTATGTGAATAATATATATTAAGTATATGGTAAATAAATATGTAACCTATCACTACTACAAACAAAGGCCTTTAATCCCGGTTTTTAAGGCCTTTTATCTCGATTTTCGCTAAAATAAAAACCGGGATATATGGCAGTGGGATAAAAAGTCTTTGAAAAAACTGGGATAAAAAAATACCTTTTATCCCGGTTTTTATCATAAAACCGGGATAAAAAGTACCCTTTTATCCCGGTTTTCTCATAAAAACCGGGATAAAAGAGTACTTTTTATCCCACTTTTTATAAAAAAACTGGGATGAAAAGTACTCTTTTGTCCCACTTGTTTTTTTAAAAACTGGGATAAAAGCCCACTTTTAATCCCATTTTTTCTTTAGAAACCGGGATTGAAAGTCCTCATATTTAATACCAAAAAAAAATTAATTGTATTAGTGTTGTTTTCCTCTAGAGATGAGTTATTCAAATTACACTTACTTTACTATCTATTTAGCTATTCAAATTATAAATTATGAAAGACACGTTTAGAAACACTTCTTAATATGCATTTTATGATAAAACCCTTGAATTATAACAATATTTCTGTGTACAATACATGAATTTATTAGTAACTAATAGGATAAAGGGATAAGCTACAAATGATGGAATTACATATAATAAAACATGCATCTTGATATTTATCTTTCACGGTAAAGAGCTCCAAATGTATAAGGAAAACATGCCAATGATGTTAGGAATGGATATATCTACATGAAGCATTTCCAAGTATCCAAGACCAACATTGTTGTAACAAGCTGTCTTGAAAGTACATGCTTTGAATCTGCAATAACCCAATCATCTCCATGTTACTTAGATTATAGAAATAAAAATATTAAAACTGCAAACATAAATATTATCCACATATATATAAACTAAGACACAATGACATTAGTATTTAGAGAATGACTTGAAGACAACAAGACAATATCCTGAGCGAGTTTTAAAACACAGGGTCTACTTGGAATTAAATTTTAAGATTACATAAGTTGTGGCATTCATAGGAGTATTATGTGAAAGCAAAAAGTTGTCAAAATTTGTATCCAAAAAGAAATATCATAATAATTAAAAGTATATATTCCAAACCATGAATCATTCTCTTAGTCTGCCCAACATTGAGATAGTGAACATTTTCCTTATGTAGCTTTAATAAATAACTAGTTAAGTAGATAAAAATGTTAATTTAGATAATAGATTTATCTATACTTTTCTGTGAAATGAACTTTTCTAGTCTTAGTATTTAGAAAACCAACTCCATTTCTTGATGCAAAAGCCCCAAGCTTTCCATTATCGAGTTGGAATTGAACGTTTCAATATCAAAAAAAAAAAAATTAAGATTTAATATAACTGAATGAAATAGTGACTATAACAAGATAGATAGGTTCATAAGTGCAGCTAGATTGAGTCATGACATCCCATAGTCTAATTTCACTAGTATTGTTAGAGGAGAAAAAGGTAAGTTGTTGGATTAAAAATCTAGTTAATTAAGTGCCCTAGAGTGCCCAACAAGTAGGTTGGATGGACATTTTTCTTTGGCTGTAATAATTTACAAGAAAAAAAAAATATTATATACAATCATCACTCATTCTATTTATACAAGTATACTACAAAATGTTTTTTGATTAACTAAGTCTAGTAAAAAATTATCCCACTAAAGAATTTAAAAGCATACATGTGATCTTTTAATTATCTATTTTTTTGATAAAACTAGTAGGATGTGCATGTTTTAGGTGATGCAGTCTTTCTTAAAATGTTGAAAATCAATGAAAACAGAACAAATCAATCTTCCTATAATTCAATGACAAAAAAGAAAAATATCATAAAAAGACTACATAAAAACAAGAGTGGCAGCAAAAAAAAAAATCACTCCTTTTAACAAAGTACAATTGAGAAAATAATTGTTGTTAAGTATCATTGAGTAAATTTTACTAAAACAAATTCCAGTGTTTGATGTGACTAACCCCCAACAAGTAATATAGCAAATGTGAAAATACAAATGCAAAGAAATGTGTAGTTGAAAGTGTTCGTAAAGGTTCCTATGAAATTTGCAACAGACTTGTTATGTTTTCTCAAAATAGACTACGATAAGAAACATTAAGCATATGCATTCAATTAAATCAATAACATTTCATTGATGGTAAAATTAAGCGTGATATTCAATCTAATTTAAACCTAACTTGTTTTATAATTTTTTTTATCATGTATAAGAAAATTAGCTTATACCTCAAAATGCAGAGTGAAGAGAGAGAGAGAGAGAGAGAGAGAGAGAGAGAGAGAGAGAGAGAGAGAGAGAGAGAGAGAGAGAGAGAGAGAGAGAGAGAGAGAGAGAGAGAGAGCTGTAGAAAAAATCATTTAAAAAAATAAAAGATAAAAAATCAAATAATATATATGTGTGTGTGAGAGAGAACAAAGAAAATCAATGAGTGAGGCTAAAATGTCAACTATTGTTGTGTTATTACCCTCTAGATTTGGAGAGTGATTTGTTTGATACACAGTTGAAATAAGCATAATAAGAAAGTTAAAATAAATTCATGAACAATTGTATTGTACCCTCCAAATGGTAAATTTGGTGGAGAAGGACCATTAACGTAAATTTATCAAGTCAAAGAATAAAATTGTATTTATCTATTTTTTCTTGTGTTTAATCATTTGATGAAAAAATATATGACAGTCCGTTACAGTCCATGCCATCCCAAATACACAAAGATTTTCAATGAAAAAGATGAAACCAAAGCTAAAAAAAATATATACATCGCATTCAATATCACAAAAACATGTGATATTTACAAAACAAAACAAGAATCATACACCCATTTTAATATATAAAATATAGAGAAGAACATATATTAAAATGAAATATATGTATATATATATATCATATTCATCATACCTAAGATCAAAGCTTCAAGATTTGGATAAAAATGGAGGTTGAGAAGAGAGAAGGGGGTTTGGGAAGCTTTAGGTCTCAGAGTGAGGCAAATGATAGAGAGGGTTTCAGAGAGAGAGAGAGGGGGGCGGCACGAAACAAAAAATGCTAGGGTTTGGTTGGGCTGTTCCATCTTTTAAGCCCATTTTTTTTAGAACTTTTTATCCCGGTTGTTACATACAAAATGGGATAAAAAGTTTCTCTTAAAATGTTAAGGCTATGTTTGGAAAATACATAAAAATGACCCTCCCAACCCAATTTTTTTGTTTATTTGCCAAACGAGACCCTTGTTAGAACTTCTAAATTTCATTTCTTTCAAGCTCCAAACATAAAAGTGGGATTAAAAGTTACACCATATCTTTTTATCCCATTTTTTATTTTTCCAAGTGTAAAAAGTGGGATAAAAAGTCCCTTTTCTTGTAGTGTATTATTTTATAACCTACACTTTTGTAACCTACATGTTGTAACTTGGAGAGGAGTTACAATTTGGTGTCACTTGTAACTCATGTGTTGATCACACATTATTAGTGTAATAAAAGGGTTGTTACACAATTTGATGATAGGATTCAAAAGGTATGAAATATAGTTGTTACAAATTATATTAATACTCATTTATATGAGAGAAATAATGTTTGTATTTTGAATTCTAAGTGTGATCACCTAAACATTATAAAAGGAGATTTTTGGTACTCATTTGAGATCAGAGAAGAGAAGTTTTCTATCAAGAAAGTTCTTTGTTAGAAAACCCTAAGGCTTGATAATTCCCAAAGCTATTTCCGTGAGAGTTCTCTTAGTGCTTAAAGATAAGGGGAAATAAGCTTTTGGACAAAGGTGTAATACCTTGTTCAAGTTATGGTGATCCCCACTAATCTACACTCAAGGTTGTGAGTGAGTGTATATATATATTGTTCTCTTGCTATATATATATATTACATTATATGTATTCTTATTTTCTTCTACCTTTCTTATATATAATATATATAGTGTATATATATTGTATATTATGTATTGTAACATTTATTTAATCTCTTTGTTGATCCTTGTATTATTTTACAATTTAGTTGTACATATCTTGATTTATCTTCCATTGTAATAAAATCTCTAACAATCAAAAGCTTATTCTTTTTCAATGGAAGAGGAGATAAATCAAGATTTGTCAGAATACAAGGATAAAATATTTTATGTGAAAGCCATTTATGGGTGAGCATAATGGTGAATATTATGATTTACTATTTTATATGATAGTTATATATATGATATATATATGTATATGTATCATATATATGTTATCATGAGTTTATATCATATTATTATATAGTGATATAGAATATGATATTTATATTTATAATATGTTTATATGTGTATATATATGAGATATATAATATATAACATATAAATATGAGTTATGTGTAATATTAATTGTATATATGATTAGATATAATATAATATACATATAAATTGTAAAATTAAATATGTAGAAATAATTATTTTCTATGTATTTATATGAGACATGCATATATGTAGTATATATTATATATCATGCATGTATATAAAAGTGTATATAAATATTATATGTGTGGGTATGTAACATATATAATTGTATAATTAATATATATATTATGTATATATGACATATGATATATATGTATATATGTTACATGTATATGAGATATGTAACATATGAATTTAATATTGATATTATGTGTATGGTTACATATGAGATGTTGATTAGTAACATACATATTATATTAGTTAGCATATATAGAATTATTACTTGAGAGTTATAATTCATGCATGGGAGTTATATATTTATTTTGTACATTAATATACAAATTATATAATGTATATGATAATATATTAATAATGTTTATTACTATTGATGTGTAGATTATTATCATATATATTATGAATAAAGGGAATTTGAAATTCTTTTTCAATAGTAATTTTGAGAAAAAAAAATTGTAACTTGTGAGAAGTTACATTCTTTGAGAATACAAAAGTAATAATTATCTCATTTTATGAGATAAGAAAAGTGAATATTCTAAAAATGGTTTCACTTTTTGTCCATTAACTTTGAATACATTACCATTATTAGGATTTTCAACTTCAATGGCTCCATGTGGAAAAACAGTGCGAATAATGTATGGACCTACCCACCTAGAGCGTAACTTTCCCGGAAAGAGATGCAAACGAGAACTGTATAAAAGGACTTTTTGACCGGGAGAAAAATCTTTTCTCAAAATATTTTTGTCATGGTAAAATTTCATTCGGTCCTTATACTTTTTCGAATAGTCATATGCATCATGCCTAAGCTCTTCTAACTCATTCAATTGAAGCTTTCTTTTCTCACCCGCTTTGTCTAAGGAAAAATTTAGTTGCTTAATAGCCCAATAGGCTCTATGTTCTAACTCAACGGGTAAGTGGCATGCCTTCCCATAAACAAGTCTATAGGGTGACATTCCAATGGGCGTTTTGTATGCAGTACGATATGCCCATAATGCATCAATGAGTCTTAGGGACCAATCTTTCCTAGTGGGGTTGACAGTTTTCTCTAAGATGTGCTTAATCTCCCTATTTGATATTTCAACTTGACCACTAGTTTGTGGGTGATAAGGTGTAGTGACTTTATGTGTAATGCCATATTGTTTCATTAAATGTTCAAAAGGCCTATTACAAAAGTGTGTACCATTATCACTAATGATGGCACGTGGTGAACCAAATCGTGAGAAAATATTTTCTTTCAAAAACTTAAGCACAACTTTGTGGTCATTAGTGTGACATGCAATAGCTTCTACCCATTTAGACACATAATCAACACCAACAAGAATGTATAAATTACCAAAAGAATTAGGAAATTGACCCATAAAATCAATGCCCCAAACATCAAATATTTCAACAATAAGAATAGGATTTAAAGGCATCATGTTTCTTCTAGTTACACTTCCTAATTTTTGACAACGTTCACAAGATTTGCAATACATATAAGTGTCATGAAAAATAGTAGGCCAATAAAATCCACATTGTAAAATTTTCAAAGCAGTTTTCTTACCACTAAAATGTCCACCACATGCATGATCATGACAAAAAGATATGATTTTAGGTTGATCACAGCTTGGAATGCATCTTCTTATTATTTGATCAAGACAATATTTAAACAAATAAGGATCATCCCACATGAAATTTTTCACTTCAACATAAAATTTAGATTTATCTTGTTTAGACCAATGAGAAGGAATTTCACCAGTGACCAAATAATTGACAATATCAGCATACCAAGGAAAAGAAGATACATGCATGAGTTGTTCATCGGGAAAAGTTTCAATGATAGTGGTGGAATCATGATTAGTTTCAACAACAATTCTAGACAAATGATCAGCTACAACATTTTCAGAACCTTTTTTATCACGTATCTCTAAATCAAATTCTTGTAAAAGCAAGATCCAACGAATTAAACGAGATTTAGCATCTTTTTTCGACAAGAGATATTTCAATGCAGCATGATCAGAATAGACAATTATTTTAGATCCTAACAAATAAGACCTAAACTTGTCTAATGCAAACACAACAACAAGCAATTCTTTTTCAGTTGTAGAGTAATTCAATTGAGCATCATTTAAAGTTTTGCTAGCATAGTATATTACATGAGGTAACTTGTTAATTCTTTGTCCTAAAACAGCACCAATTGCATAATCAGAAGCATCACACATTATTTCAAAAGGAACGTTCCAATCGGGAGGGCGAATAATAGGTGCACTAGTCAAAAGGGATTTGAATTTTTTAAAGGCAGCATGGCATTCATTATCAAAGACAAAAGCATTTTCTTTCCAAGTAAATGGCATAAAGGGCGTGAAATTTTGCTAAAGTCTTTTATGAATCTTCTATAAAAACCGGCATGGCCTAAGAATGATCTAATTTCTTTTACTATCTTAGGTGGAGGAAGTTTTGAAATAAGATCTACTTTTGCTTTATCAACTTCTATTCCTTGAGATGAAATCGCATGACCTAAGACAATTCCCTTTTTAACCATAAAATGACATTTTTCCCAATTAAGAACTAAATTCATTTCTTTGCAACGAATTAAAACAAGAGAAAGATGGTGCAAACAATCATCAAAAGAATTTCCAAACACAAAAAAATCATCCATAAACACTTCAAGATTTCTTTCAACCATATCAGAAAAATATTGCAATCATACATCTTTGAAATGTTGCAGGAGCATTACAAAGACCAAAAGGCATGCGACGATATGCAAAGGTTCCAAAAGAGCAAGTAAAGGTAGTCTTTTCTTGATCTTCGGGGGCAATGGGGATTTGGTTATATCCCGAATACCCATCAAGAAAGCAATAATAAGCATGGCCAGCTAATCGTTCAAGCATTTGGTCAATGAAGGGTAATGGGAAGTGGTCTTTCCTAGTGACACTATTCAACTTTCTATAGTCTATACACACTCTCCACCCAGTTTGGACTCTAGTAGGGATTAACTCATTTTGTTCATTTTTAACAACAGTGATCCCAGACTTTTTTGGAACAACTTGAACAGAACTAACCCATGGACTGTCTGAAATAGGGTAAATGATCCCTACATCTAACATCTTAATTACATCATCTCTTACTACCTCTTTCATATCGTTTTAGAAAGTTCATATTTAGGGTGTTAATTATTTAATTATTTTTTGAAATTTAATTATTTAAAATTAAATAAATCCTACATCCAACTATCCAGCTAACCTTGTTGCAGGAGTATGTGTTTTAGCTTGTTTGTAAGTTTTATAAAACCTATTATTGCTTGATTGCAAATAGCCATGGTTAACTTGTTCACAGATCCAATGATCTTATTTTAACCCATGGTTCAATTGGTCAAGTAAATAATTTGTAACAGGTAAATTTTACAATCTTCTTTCATCTGTGTATGACCTAGCAACATGATAGGATCCATCCAAATGTGTGCCTGTGTGAGCCTATATGTTTATTTTATTATATAGATGCATATAGGTTGTTGCTAAATAAAATGTCACACCATGATAGATTTTATTTAGGTCCATTTAGTTTTTGGACCTATTCAATTAATAACAGTTATTTATTTTAAAGTTCAATACCTCTCTTTTGGGCCTTCTGTGAGAGTTGGGGGCCATTAGAAGTGGGTACGACATACTGAACCCAGCTCCCCCTCACATGAACTACCCCAATTGTGAAGCCCCATTTGCCTGATTTGAATAACTGTGCTAGGTTAATTAAATTAGTTTAACCTAATAAAATTGATTAGCAACATAATTAACTTTTAAAATATATGAAATTTATTTTCATTTTAATATTTTAAAGTTAATTTTAAGAAAAACACTTTTAGTTTTAGATATTATTTCTTGAGAAACTATTTGTATTTTTCTTGTATTATTTAATTAAATAAAGAATTTTAACTAACTAGATTCTTTATGGAACTTATTTAATTAAATATTCCTATTTAAGTTATAAATTAGTTATTTTAACTGATTTTTCATATCTAACTTAAATTTGAATATTTTATTTAAATTTAAAATTAAGTTGAGGAATTTTAGGCATTAGTTATTATAGATTTTTAAGATATTTTTTAAGTTAGTTTTAAACTTAAAATGGAATATTTTTTTTTTTCAAATTAAGTGGTTACAACTTAATTTTGATATTTAATTAAATTTAAATTTGAATATATTTAAGTTGTAGATTTTTTCTATCACAACTTAAATTGATATTTTTTCAAATTTTGTGGAAAAGGTACTTAGTCAAATAAGATATTTTCTAGATAGTTATTTCTAGACTACTTATTATTTCTAATGTTAAATAGGAAAATATTATACATTGTGAAATTAATTATTTAAATAATTAATTTTGGTACAATTTATTTAAGTATATTTTTCCTAGTATTAAACTAGAAATTAATAATTAAGCCTTCTCTACACTTAATTATTTATTTCTTGAATTTCATACATTTGATTAAGTTGAAAAATTAAATATCTAAGTTGATTTTCATCATGATACTTAAATATTTATGTTTCATGACACTTAATTAAATAGAAAATTATTTTTTAGTTGAAATTTATTTTTCAACTTAAAATTAAATAATTTTCAAAATATTTTTTTTGTTTATTTTATTGATCAATTTCAAAATTGCATTTCATAATGCAAGATGATTTTGAATTTATCTTGAAAAATAGATTAAGTTGTAAATTAATTATTTATTTTAATTAATTCTTGGACCAACTTAAATCAATGATTTTTTCATTTATTGATCAATTTAAAATAAATGAATTAAAGTATATTATTAGAAATTGGATTAATTAGTCAAAGGAAAATCTAGATAGGTGATATTTGCTTGAAGTATTTTTTTTCTAAGTATTTATTATTTAAGTATTTTGAAAATACAATAAATATATTCTCATGAAAATTTATTTTGAGTTGTAAATTAATTTAAATTAATATAACTTAAATAATTTTATTAATATTTATATATCAAAATTACTACTAAGATGGAAATAATTCAATATATTTCAATCACCATCTAAGTATAATTTCATAAATATTAAATTAAATTCTAATTTAGAATTTTAATTCTAAATTCGTATTTAATGAATATATATTATTAAAATAATAAAAAAAATACATTTTAAAGAATGAGCTTTATTATTATTAAGATATTCGATCTCCATTATTGGTTTTACATAGCGTTTGTTTTAGTGGGTAGTCCTCCCTAATGGAGAAACGTTCATTAGCAAGTTCGCATCGTTTAATCTCGAAAGATAAGTAGTTTTGTAAGTGTTTTATATGGTATGGATCACCCTAATGGTGGCGACTATATTTGACTTGCAAAATATGAAACAATGGTAGAAGCTCATAAGATAGAATAGCCTTGACTCTCGCCTAAACAGGACAACGCTGGATTCCAATCTTGATCGAATAAAAGGTTGCTAGAATGTTTAACATTTTAGATGAGCTGACAACTCTATTCAATAGATGGTAGCTTTGACTCTCGCCTAAACGGGACACTAATATCAGTTTGTTGAAAACCTTGGAAATTATTTAGGATGGTATTTTTTTTTTATTATTTTCTCTTATCATTCCTACATACTATGTGCTTATAATTTCTGAATTGGATTTTGTGTTAAACCATTATTGATTTCTATTTATTATTTTGTAGTATCCTGTATAACCATGATGAATTCCATGTTATCACTCTTGACCGAAAATAAGCTAAATGGATCTAACTTTCCAAAATGGATTGAGAACATTAATATTGCTCTCATAGGAGAAAGTGCCTTGTTTGTGTTAACTGAGCCGTCTCTAGAAGTGCCTGGGGGCAATGCATCCAAAGTTATAAAAGAAAAGTATGAGCGTTGGCAGAAAGAAAATGACAAAGCTCTATACTTAATGCTTTCCAGCATTGTTGACACTTTTAAAACTCGGTTTTCTAAAACCGAAAAGGCTGCTGAAGTTATGACGAAGTTAACTAAGCTATTCGGTAGGGCATCTCTTCAGTCTCGCTTTGACGGGACTAAGAAATACATCAATGCACGGATGGAACCCCATCAAAACGTGTGTGATGATGTTCTCCTCATGGCAAGTTATTTCCAGAAGCCTAGGATAATGGTGCCGAAATGGATCACACTACTCAAGTAAGCCTTATCTTGAATAGTCCGACTCCAGCATTTCTGCCCTATACATAAAATTATGTCATGAATAAAAAGGACATAGACTTTCATGAGTTAGTCAATGACCTTCAGACATATGAAAATTTGATTGGAGGACCCAAGAAGAAAGGGAGTAAACCTCAAAATTCTGGGAATGGTAATGGGATGGTCAAACCTAAGGCAAATGTTGCCTCTGCTTCTAAACCCAAATCGAAGAAGAAGTGAAAAAAACACCAAGAAGCGTGCCAAAGCCATGAAAAACAAAAAGGCTGCTACTTCTAGTGATGCACTCAAAGGAAAGTGTTTCTACTGCAATGAGAAATGTCATTGGAAACCCCAATGTCCTAAACTTCTTGCAAAGAAACAAGGTATATCTTTCTATAAACTTTAAGAGTTTTAGTCAATTATTATGCAATTGGATTATTGATTCTGGACTAACTTTGTTTATTTGTTTCTTCTTCTTGTAGGCCAAGCTACTTGAACTCGGATGCTATCTTAGTGAGTTGGATCGGAAAGCTGGACAAAGGGTGAAGATCGTCCAAGATGAAGATGAAGCTCATTTATCTAATTTTGAATTAATTGTTTTAGTTTAAAGACAATTTTGATTTCAAATTTAAGTTAGGGATTTTATCCCTGTTTTTCTCATATTGTTGCAATACATTTTTTTTTATTATTAATAATATTTTATTTTCTAATCAAACAAATTGTAATTTATGAGATTGAGCTTCATTTACTTTATCTTAAACCACATTTACCACATTATATTTATATGTTTGTATATGTAAGTGTTTTTATCATTGATACAAATTCTATAATATTTACAACTCTTCATAGAGTTATATTAAATAAACACTAGACATTATTTCTATGTTTATTAATAATTGTTAATTCTAATACAATTATTAAGAATTTGTTTTATAAAAGGATCTTTTGATCTGATAGGGGTGGAGAAAAGTTAAGAAAACTATGCAGTTCAACGATCTTTTATATCTAATGAACTCTGGATTGTATTCAACTCCACATAATCTCTATAACACTTAGAGAATCGTGATCTTTACAACCTTTAGGGGCGGATCATAATCTCTATATACTTAGGGGTTGAATTTTTCCACAATACCCTATGTAACACATATTTTCTTTAAACATGGAAGTAATATAATGAATTAGCTATTATCAATATAAATCCTTGATCTTTTTTGTATGTTCCAGTTTAGTTTTACTGTTGTAGTAAATAATGATACCTATAAAAGTTCTTTGATAATGTATGACACTACCTTAATTGAGTGGGAGAATTTTAAAATTCTTTACCCATCTTCATTAGGTTGACACTTGTGATAGGAACTTAAGAACATTACTGAAAAGCAAATCTAACCATTCATGTGGATATATATAACTTATCAGAATTATGAGAATAAGATAAAAGAATTCTAGTTCAGTCTATTCAAATGACTTGAACCAAGATTTCTTAATCCTCATAACTTTTTACGGTATCTTAATTTTGATTACTTAATCTCTAGCAAGTATTTTTCATTTCAAATACTAGTTTGCTATGTTGATGATTTAGTCTTAAAAGAAACTTAAAGTTTCAGACTAATACAATAAGTCACAACTAGATGACTCTCCAAACAATAAAGAGGTTAAAAGTATTATTTAACCAGACATCTACTATTGAGTGGGAGCTATCTGAGATGTAATCAAATAAGGAACATTAGAAGATATTCAAGAAAGATTTATAAAAGTGATCTATATGTTAGATATTAAGGACCTCTATATGAGTTATCCTAGTATCTACCCCAACTGATTCAAATTATGAGATGGTGATTACTCTGGCGATGGAGGAATTATTCTATAATAATTCAAGCTCTACCAGAGAAGAATTATAACTTTGTAAATTAGAAATTACCAGAAAGTTATATCACTGAAGAAAAGTCTACGCTGTATTATCTCAATTCCATATTTTAAAATATGAGAGATATGTCTTCTGTTTATTCAGATGTACTTTAAAACAGTATGGATTTCAATATCCCTTGATGAGTAATGCATATAGTAAAGGATGTTTCATAAACATATTTATGAACTAGTTTCCAGAAGTTTGGGTGGATTCAAATATACTATAATTGATCTGAAGATCAAGACATCAGATTGATTTATTTGCACAGTTTGTTTTATGTTAGTGCAAGTGGGAGTTTGTTGGGTTTTGTGCCCTACAATCTGATTAGTTATCAATATAAGCAATTTGAAGTGATTTATGTTTGCATGAGTTTTACATGCTAATGGTTTAATATGTTTATTACATTTACACACAAAATCTGTTAAGTCCAAGTCATATGTTTATTCACAATTACAGTATTGTCAACAAAGTGGAATGTGATTGTGATCATATGAATCAAAAGACAACGTCCCTGTTTCATCAGTGTTTTGGATTTACACTAATGTGATAATCAGCGATGATGTGTACTTACACTTGGAGTAAGTGTTATGTTCTTTCCAGGACATTAGTAAAGTATACTAGTTTCGAATGTATGGAGTATACATTGGACTGGACCGATATTGAAACTTAGTTAAGATATTATAAACTTACCGTCATATCTTTCCAAGTCAATATCAGTAGTTGATCTTAAGATTAAAAGAATCTAAATCCTGATATATGCTTGGGCTCAACTCAGGAGTGCTATTCATGTTCTTGTTGGGGTTTGTGCCCTAAATAAAACCCTTTACAATCTGATTAGTTATCAATATAAGAAATTTGAAGTGATTTATGTTTGCCTGAATTTTACATGCTAATGGTATAATATGTTTATTACATTTACACACAAAATCAGTTAAATCCAGATCATATGTTTATTCACAATTACAGTATCGTCAACACAGTGGAATGTGATTGTGATCATATGAATCAAAAAACTAAGTCCCTATTTCATCAGTGTTTTGGATTTACACTAATGTGATAATCAGCGATGATGTGTACTTACACTTGGAGTAAGTGTTATGTTCTTTCCAGGACATTAGTAAAGTATACTAGTTACGAATGTATGGAGTATACATTGGACGGGACCGATATTGCAACTTAGTTAAGATATTATAAACCTACCGTCATATCCTTCCAAGTCAATATCAGTAGTTGATCATAAGATTAAAAGAATCTAAATCCTGATATGCTTAGGCTCAACTCAGGAGTGCTATTCATGTTCTTTGATTTATTAGTTAAGCCTACTTTTGGATCAGGGTGATACGTATATTTTGGGAACATGATAGTATGATTGAGTGGGAGTGCTGAACATAAATATAGAATCTATAGCTTCTACTGGTGTATAGAAGTCAAGTGATGATTCCCTTCGAGCTTAGCAAATAGAAGTAAATGGATGAGCTCTTGCTTAAGTGACTAATTCTTAGATCACTAAACATCATTTACACGTAGCTAAGTATTTTAAGGGGCAAAATACATTGAGGGGTGAGAACGGTAAAATTATCCCATCTCGACGTAAATCATCTATATAGGGGATCTTTGATCAAAATAAGATTATAACAATGGTTAAATGAGATAGCATATCTATATCGTGGACCATATAATATGCTCTATATAAGTCTGAGAGTGCAATTCTATGTTCTAAGAGTGGATTCAACGAAGAATTAATAAGTAGGAATTTACTTAGTAAATTCGGTTCACTTATTGGAAGCTCAGCATATAGATCCACGGTCCCCATTCTAGTTTAGAATATACAGCTTGTAAGACTCAATAATTGATTTGTGATTAATCAATTATAATTATAAAGTTAGACTATGTCTGATTTGTGAATTTTCACTAAGGAGGGGCGAAATTGTAAAGAAAAGAGATTCTAGGTTTATTTATTTATTAATACACTTTATATGTCTAATTAATAATTAAATTAAATGACAATATTATTTAATAATCTATTTTAGTTATTTAATGATTAGTTTTGGCATTTAAATGGTTAGAATTGGAAAATTTGCGTTTTTGAGAAAATAGAAATAAAATTTGTGAAAACTGCAAAAACCAAGTGGGGCCCATTACACACCATGGCCGGCCACTTAAAGTGGTTTTTCAAATTGATATTTTCATTATTTTAATGCCAAATAATTCCTAACCTAAACCTAGTAGTTGCCTATAAATAGAAAGTGATGGCTCAGTCAAATTACATAAGTTTTCATAAGCTTTTCTGTCAGAATATTGTCTCTTCAGAAAAACTGAGCCTTCCCTTTTCTCTTATATAGCCGAAATCATCCCTCTCTCTTTTCTTCTTCTAAATTTCGAACCTTAGTGATAGAGTAAGTGCCCACACACAGCAAGTGGTAACTCAATCATAGATTGGAAGACTGTGAAGGATCACACACAAAGAGAAGGACATTCAGGCTTAGATCTTGATAATACTCTGCGACAGAAAGGATACAAGGGTTAGAGATCTGAGTGGAAGGAGACATTAATTCCGCTGCATCAATGTAAGGTTTTCTTAACTTTATATGTGTTTATTTATCGTTTTAGAAAGTTCATATTTAGGGTGTTAAACAACATACTTGTGAGTAGATCTAAGATCCTGGTAAAATAAATTCCAACAACTGTCCTCAAAGCCATGGTAATTGATTTGCTTGCAAGAAATTTGGACTTTAAAATGATTGTTTGTTATTTGGATGGTTTCATGTTGTGTTGAGTGTTATATGATGATTGATTGATGTTTGTGAATTTTCGTGAAAAATAATTGAAATTTTGTTTCTGGCATTATTTTTATTGGATAGTACGGAAAAAATTAAGCAATTTACTTTTGTACAGAACTCAATTTCGATTTAATTTGAATTAGTTATGATTTTTTGAAGTTTTGGAAAAATCAGGGTCATGCTTCAGGGCCACGCGCGCGGACAGCACGCGTTCAGACAAGCTGCTCGACCGAGCGCCTGTCTGAACCGCACATCCGCGCGTGGAAATCATGCAAACCCTCCCCAGCGCCGAGCTTGCTCGGCCATGCACTCGTTTTAGCACGCGCGGACAGTATGCTGAGCATACTGTCTGTACAACTCACATTTTTTTTTTTCGTTTTTCTTCGATTTTTCATGCTATTTCATGGATTTAACTTCCGATTTTTTGTGTAGTGTTGTATTTAGACATTTACTATTCCTATTTCAATTCTAAATATCATAATTAAATTAATTAATATTTTTTTAATTTAATTCATGATATTAGTGTAATTTGAATTTGAAAATAGTAAATATCTATCTTTTTGCTTAATTATCTATCTTATTTTTAAATTTGATTATATCTTATCTTATTTTTAAATTTAAGGTCAGATATTAAATTTTTAAATTAAATATTTTTTAAAATAATTTGACCTTATTTAAATTTAAAATAAGATAACTATAATCATGATATTTTAAATAGATGTAAGATATTTTGCTGACTTTTAAATTTTGTTATTTTATTTATTTAAATTAAATCATAAAATCTGAAAAAGATATTTATTTATCTTTTTTAATTTTTATTTATAAAATAACATTTAATTTTTAAAGGTAGTTAGCAAATTTTGAAATGATATTTAGGTTAGTTGAAACCTAATTTTTTAAAATTGTAGGTTTAATTTTAAATATTATTTTATTAATTTCGAAATTATATATATTTTTATTTAAATTTTTTTTCGAAAATTAAATATTTTTTTTAATTAATTTTTTTTTTTGTAATTTAATTATTTAAAATTAAATAAATCCTACATCCAACTATCCAGCTAACCTTGTTGGAGGAGTATGTGTTTTAGCTTGTTTGTCAGTTTTTTTTTAAAACCTATTATTGCTTGATTGCAAATAGCCACGGTTAACTTGTTGACAGATCCAATGATCTGATTTTAACTCATGGTTCCCTTGGTCAAGTAAATAATTTGTAACAGGTAAATTTTACAATCTTCTTTCATCTGTGTATGACCTAGCAACATGATACGATCCATCCAAATGTGTGCCTGTGTGAGCCTATATGTTTATTTTATTATATAGATGCATATAGGTTGTTCGTGAATAAAATGCCACACCATGATAGATTTTATTTAGGTCCATTTAGTTTTTGGACCTATTCAATTAATAACAGTTATTTATTTTAAGGTTAAATTCCTCTCTTTTGGGCCTTGTGCGAGAGTTGGGGGCCAATAGAAGTGGGTACGACATACTGAACCCAGCTCCCCCTCACATGAACTACCCCAATTGCGAAGGCCCATTTGCCTGATTTGAATAACTGTGCTAGGTTAATTAAATTAGTTTAACCTAATAAAATTGAATTAGCAACATAATTAACTTTTAAAATATATGAAATTTATTTTCATTTTAATATTTTAAAGTTAATTTTAAGAAAAACACTCTTAGTTTTAGATATTATTTCTAGACAAACTATTTGTATTTTTCTTGTATTTAATTAAATAAAGAATTTTAACTAACTAGATTATTTCTGGAGCTTATTTAATTAAATATTCATATTTAAGTTATAAATTAGTTATTTTAACTGATTTTTCATATCTAACTTAAATGTAAATATTTTATTTAAATTTAAAATTAAGTTGAGGAATTCTAGGCATTAGTTATTAAAGATTCTTAAGACATTTTTTAAGTTAGTTTTAAACTTAAAATGAAATATTTTTTAAATTAAGTGGTTACAACTTAATTTCTGATATTTAATTAAATTTAAATTTTAAAATATTGAAGTTCTAGATTTTTTCTACGCAACTTAAATTAGATATTTTATCAAATTTTTGTTGAAAAGATACTTAGTCAAATAAGATATTTTCTATAGTTATTTCTAGACTACTTATTATTTCTAATATTAAATAGGAAAATATTATACATTGTGAAATTAATTATTTAAATAATTAATTTTTGTACAATTTAATTTAAGTATATTTTTTCCTAGTATTAAACTAGAAATTAATAATTAAGCTTTCTCTACACTTAATTATTTATTTCTTGAATTTAATACATTTAATTAAATTGAAAAATTAAATATCTAAGTTGATTTTCATCATGATACTTAAATATTTTTTTTTCATGACACTTAATTAAATAGAAAATTATTTTTAGGTTGAAATTTATTTTTTCAACTTAAATTTAAATAATTTTCAAAATATATTTTTTCTTTATTTTATTAATCAATTTCGAAATTGCATTTTATTTATGCAAGATGATTTTGAATTTATCTTGAAAGATAGATTAAGTTGTAAATTAATTATTTATTTTAATTAATTCTTGGACCAACTTAAATCAATAATTTTTTCATTTATTGATTAATTTAAAATAAATGACTTAAAATATATTATTTGAAATTGAATTAATTAGTCAAAAGAAAATCTAGATAGGTGATATTTTTGTTTGAAGTATTCTTTTTCTAAGTATTTATTATTTAAGTATTTCGAAAATAAAGTTTTAATACTTTCTTTTGTAAAATACAATAAATATATTCTCATGAAAATCTAATTTGAGTTGCTAATTAATTTCAATTAATACAATTTAATTAATTTTCTAAATATTTATATATCAATATTATTACTATGATGGAAATAATTCATTTTATTTCAATCACCATCTAAGTATAATTTTATTAATATTAAATTAAGTTATTATTTAGAATTTTAATTCTAAATTCGATATTTAATGATTATATTTTATTATAAAATAATAAAGAAAATACATTTTAAAGAATGAGCTTTATTATTATTAAGATATTCGATCTCCATTGTTGGTTTTATATCGCGTTTATTTTAGTGAGTAATCCTCCCTAATGGAGGAACGTTCATTAGCAATTTCGCACCGTTTAATCTCGAAAGATAAGTAGCTTTGTAAGTGTTTTATATGGTATGGATCACCCTAATGGTGACGACCATATTTGACTTGCAAAATATGAAACAATGGTAGAAGCTCATAAGATAGAATAGCCTTCACTCTCGCCTAAACGGGACAACGCTGGATTCCAATCTTGATCGAATAAAAGGTTGCTAGAATGTCTAACATTTTAGATGAGCTGACAACTCTATTCAATGGATGGTAGCTTTGACTCTCGCCTAAACGGGACACTGATATCAGTTTGTTGAAAAACCTTAGAAATTATTTAGGATTGTATTTTTTTTAGTATTTTCTCATATCATTCCTACATGCTATGTGCTTATAATTTCTGAATTGAATATTGTGTTAAATCATTATTGATTTCTATTTATTATTTTGTAGTATCCTGTATAACCATGATGAATTCCATGTTATCACTGTTGACTGAAAATAAGCTAAATGGATCTAACTTTCCAAAATGGAATGAGAACATTAATATTGCTCTCATAGGAGAAAGTGCCTTGTTTGTGTTAACTGAGCCGTCTCCTGAAGTGTCGGGGGATAATGCATCCAAAGCTGTGAAAGAAAAGTATGAGCGTTGGCAGAAAGAAAATGACAAAGCTCTATACTTTATGCTTTCCAGCATGGTTGACACCCTTAAAACTCGGTTTTCTAAAACCGAAAAGGCTGCTGAAGTAATGACGAAGTTAACTGAGCTATTCGGTAGGGCATCTCTTCAATCACACTTTGACGCGACTAAGAAGTACATCAATGCACAGATGGAACCTCATCAAAACGTGCGTGATTATGTTCTCCTCATGGCAAGTTATGTCCAAGAAGCCCAGGATCATGGTGTCGAAATGGATCACACTACTCAAGTAAGCCTTATCTTGAATAGTCTGACTCCATCATTTCTGCCCAATACATCAAATTATGTCATGAATAAAAAGGACATAGACTTTCATGAGTTAGTCAATGACCTTCAGACATATGAAAATTTGGTTGGAGGACCCAAGAAGAAAGGGAGTAAGCCTCAAAATTCTGGGAATGGTAATGGGACGGTCAAACCTGAAGCAAATGTTTCCTCTGCTTCTAAACCCAAATCGAAGAAGAAGTGGAAAAACACCAAGAAGCGTGAAAAATCCATGAAAAATAAAAAGGCTGCTGCTTCTGATGATACACTCAAAGGAAAGTGTTTCTACTGCAGTGAAAAAGGTCATTGGAAACCCCAGTGTCCTAAACTTCTTGCAAAGAAAAAAGGTATTTCTTTTTATAAACTTTAAGAGTTTTAGTGAATTATTATCCATTTTGATTATTGATTCTGGACTAACTTTGTTTATTTGTTTCTTCTTCTTATAGGTCAAGCTACTTAAACTCAGATGTTATCTTCATGAGTTGGATCGGAAAGCTGGACAAAGGGTGAAGATCGTCAAACTTGGAGATGAAGCTCATTTATCTATTTTTGAATTAATTGTTTTAGTTTAAAGACAATTTGGATTTCAATTTTAGTTAGGGATTTTTATCCCTATTTTTCTCATATTGTTGCAATACTTTTTTTTATTAATATTAAAAAAGTTTATTTTATTTTCTATTCAAACCAATTGCAATTTATGAGATTGAGCTTCATTTACTTTATCTTCAACAACAATTACCACATTATATTTATAGATTTGTATGTGTAAGTGTTTTTATTATTGATGCAAATTCTATAATATTTACAACTCTTCATAGAGTTATATTAAATAAACACTAGAAATTATTTCTATGTTTATTAGTAATTGTTAATTCTAATACAATTATTAAGAATTTATTTAATAAAAGGATCTTTTGATCTGATAGGGGTGGAGAAAAGTTAAGAAAACTATGCAGTTCAACGATCTGTTATATCTAATGAACTCTGGATTGTATTCAACTCCACATAAACTCTATAACACTTAGAGAATCATGATCTTTACAATCTTTAGGGGTGGATCATAATCTCTATATACTTAAGGGTGGAGTTTATCCACAATACCTATGTAACACATATTTTCTTTAAACATGGAAGTAATATAATGACTTAGCTATTATCAATATGAATCATTGATCTTGATTGTATGTTCCAATTTCCTTTTACTATTTTAGTAAATATTGATACCTATAAAAGTTCTTTGATAATGTTTCACACTACCTTAATTGAGTGCGAGAATTGAAAATTCTTTACCCATCTTCATTAGGTTGATACTTGTGATAGGAACTTAAGAACACTACTGAAAAGCAAATCTAATCATTCACATGGATAGATATAACTTATCAGAATTATGAGAATAAGATAATAGAATTCTAGTTCAGTCTATTCGAATGACTTGAACCTAGATTTCTTAATTCTCATAAAATTTTATGGTATCTTAATTTTGATTACCTAATCTCGAGCATGTATTTTTCACTTCAAATACTAGTTTTCTATGTTGATGATTTAGTCTGAAAAGAAATTCAAAGTTTCAGACTAATACAATAAGTCACAACTAGGTAACTCTCCAAACAATAAAGAGATTAAAAGTATTTAACCAGACATCTGCTATTGAGTGGGAGCTATCTGAGATGTAATCAAATAAGGAACATTAGAAGATATTCAAGAAAGATTTATGAAAGTGATCTTTATGTTAGATATTAAGGAGCTGTATATCAGTTATCCTTGTATCTTCACCAACTCATTCGAAATTATGAGATGGTGGTTACTTTGGGGGTGGAGGAATTATTCTATATTAATTAAAGCTCTACCAGAAAGTTATATTACTGAAGAAAAGTCTATGCTGTATTATCTCAATTCCATATTTTAAAATATGAGAGATGTGTCTTCTGTTTATTCAGATGTACTTTAAAACAGTAAGGATTTCAGTATCCCTTGATGAGTACAGCATATAGTAAAGGATGTTTCATAATTATTTTTATGAACTAGTTTCCAGAAGTTTGGGTGGATTCAAATATACTACACTTGATCTGATGATCAAGACGTCAGATTGACTTATTTGCACACTTTGTTTTATGTTAGTGCAAGTGGGAGTTTGTTTGGTTTTGTGCCCTAAATAAAACCCTTTACAATTTGATTAGTTATCAATATAAGAAATTTGAAGTGATTTATGTTTGCATGAATTTTACATGCTAATGGTTTAATATGTTTATTACATTTACACACAAAATGAGTTAAATCCAGATCATATGTTTATTCACAATTAAAGTATCGTCAACACAGTGGAATGTGATTGTGATCATATGAAATAAAAGACTAAGTCCCTGTTTCATCAGTGTTCTGGATTTACACTAATGTGATAATCAGCGATGATGTGTACTTATACTTGGAGTAAGTGTTATGTTCTTTCCAGGACATTAGTAAAGTATACTAGTTTCGAATGTATGGAGTATACATTGGACTGGACCGATAATGCAATTTAGTTAAGATATTATAAACTTACCGTCATATCTTTCCAAGTCAATATCAGTAGTTGATCTTAAGATTAAAAGAATCTAAATCTTGATATGCTTGGGCTCAACTCAGGAGTGCTATTCATGTTCTTTAATTTATTAGTTAAGCCTACTTTTGGGTCAGGGTGATACGTATATTTTGGGAACATGATAGTATGATTGAGTGGGAGTGTTGAACATAAATATGGAATCTATAGCTTCTACTGGTGTATAGAAGTCAAGTGATGATTCCCTTCGAGCTTAGCAAATAGAGGTAAATGGATGAGCTCTTATTTAAGTGACTAATTCTTAGATCACTAAACATCATTTACAGGTAGCTAAGTGTTTTAAGGGGCAAAATAAATTGAGGGGTGAGAACGGTAAAATTATCCCATCTCGATATAAATCATCTATATAGAGGATCTTTGATCACAATAAGATTATAACAATGGTTAAATGAGATAGCATATCTAGATCGTGGAACATATAATATGCTCTATATAAGTCTGAGAGTGCAATTCTAAGTTCTAAGAGTTGATTCAACGAAGAATTAATAAGTAGGAATTTACTTAGTAAATTCGATTCACTTATTGGAAGCTCAACATATAGATCAATGGTCCCCATTCTAGTTTAGAATATACTGCTTGTAAGACTCAATAATTGATTTGTGATTACTCAATTATAATTCTAAAGTTAGACTATGTCTGATTTGTGAATTTTCACTAAGTAGGGGCAAAATTGTAAAAAAAAGAGATTCTAGGTTTATTTATTTATTAGTAGACTTTATATGTCTAATTAATAATTAAATTAAATGACAATATTACTTAATAATCTATTTTTGTTATTAAATAATTAGTTTTGGCATTTAAATGGTTAGAATTGGAAAATTGGTGTCTTTTAGAAAATAGAAATAAAATTTGTGAAAACTGCAAAAACCAAGTGGGGCCCATTACACACCATGGCCGGCCACTTAAAGTGGTTTTTCAAATTGATATTTTTATTATTTTAATGCCATATAATTCCTAACCTAAATCGAGTAGTTGTCTATAAATAGAAAGTGATGGCTCAGTCAAATTACATAAGTTTTCATAAGCTTTTCTGTCAGAAAATTCTCTCTGCAGAAAAACTGAGCCTTCCCTTTTCTCTTCTATAGCTGAAATCATCCCTCTCTCTTTTCTTCTTCTAAATTTCGAACCTTAGTGATAGAGTAAGTGCCACAACACAGCAAATGGTAACTCAATCATAGATTGGAAGACTGTGAAGGATCACACACAAAGAGAAGGACATTCGGGCTCAGATCTTGATAATACTCTGCGACAGAAAGGATATAAGGGTTAGAGATCTGAGTGGAAGGAGACATTAATTCCGCTGCATCAATGTATGGTTTTTCTAACTTTATATGTGTTTATTTATCGTTTTAGAAAGTTCATATTTAGGGTGTTAAACAACATACTTGTGAGTAGATCTAAGATCATGGTAACATAAATTCCAACAGTTCTTTGATTTATTAGTTAAGCCTACTTTTGGGTCAGGGTGATACGTATATTTTGGGAACATGATAGTATGATTGTGTGGGAGTGCTGAACATAAATATAGGATCTATAGCTTCTACTGGTGTATTGAAGTTAAGTGATGATTCCCTTCGAGCTTAGCTAAATAGAAGTAAATGGATGAGCTCTTGTTTAAGTGACTAATTCTTAGATAACTAAACATCATTTACAGGTAGCTAAGTGTTTTAAGGGGAAAAATACATTGAGGGGTGAGAACGGTAAAATTATCCCATCTCAATGTAAATCATCTATATAGAGGATCTTTGATCACATTAAGACTATAACAATGGTTAAATGAGATAGCATATCTATATCGTGGAACATATAATATGCTCTATATAAGTCTGAGAGTGCAATTCTAAGTTCTAAGAGTGGATTCAACGAAGAATTAATAAGTAGGAATTTACTTTGTAAATTCGGTTCAGTTATTGGAAGCTCAGCATATAGATCCATGGTCCCCATTCTAGTTGAGAATATACTGCTTGTAAGACTGAATAATTGATTTGTGATTAATCAATTATAATTCGAAAGTTAGACTATGTCTGATTTGTGAATTTTCACTAAGAAGGGGCGAAATTGTAAAGAAAAGAGATTCTAGGTTTATTTATTTATTAATAGACTTTATATGTGTAATTAATAATTAAATTAAATGACAATATTATTTAATAATCTATTTTAGTTATTAAATAATTAGTTTTGGCATTTAAAAGGTTAGAATTGGAAAATATGCGTTTTTGAGAAAATAGAAATAAAATTTGTGAAAACTGCAAAAACAAAGTGGGGCCCATTACACACCATGGCC
Organism: Cannabis sativa; assembly: GCF_029168945.1. Taxonomy (NCBI): domain Eukaryota; kingdom Viridiplantae; phylum Streptophyta; class Magnoliopsida; order Rosales; family Cannabaceae; genus Cannabis; species Cannabis sativa. The sequence goes on from NC_083607.1 coordinate 24,039,953, forward strand.
GGCTACTTAAAGTGGTTTTTCAAATTGATATTTTCATTATTTTAATGCCATATAATTCCTAACCTAAACCTAGTAGTTGCCTATAAATAGAAAATGATGGCTCAGTCAAATTACATAAGTTTTCATAAGCTTTTCTGTTAGAAAATTCTCTCTGGAGAAAAACTGAGCCTTCCCTTTTCTCTTCTATAGCCGAAATCATCCCTCTCTCTTTTCTTCTTCTAAATTTCGAACCTTAGTGATAGAGTAAGTGCCCACACACAGCAAGTGGTAACTTAATCATAGATTGGAAAACTGTGAAAGATCACACACAAAGAGAAGGACATTCGGGCTTAGATCTTGATAATACTCTGTGACAGAAAGGATACAAGGGTTAGAGATCTGAGTGGAAGGAGACATTAATTCTGCTACATCAATGTAAGGTTATGTTAACTTTATATGTGTTTATTTATCGTTTTAGAAAGTTCATATTTAGGGAGTCAAACAACATACTTGTGAGTAGATCTAAGACCCTGGTAAAATAAATTCCAACAATTCTTTGATTTATTAGTTAAGCCTACTTTTGGGTCAGGGTGATACGTATATTTTGGGAACATCATAGTATGATTGAGTGGGAGTGCTGAACATAAATATGGAATCTATAGCTTCTACTGGTGTATAGAAGTTAATTGATGATTCCCTTCGAGCTTAGCTAAATAGAAGTAAATGGATGAGCTCTTGTTTAAGTGACTAATTCTTAGATCACTAAACATCATTTACAGGTAGTTAAGTGTTTTAAGGGGCAAAATACATTGATGGGTGAGAACGGTAAAATTATCCCATCTCGATGTAAATAATCTATATAGAGGATCTTTGATCACAATAAGATTATAACAATGGTTAAATGAGATAGCATATCTAGATCGTGGAACATATAATATGCTCTATATAAGTCTCAGAGTGCAATTCTAAGTTGCAAATTTTCACTAAGCAGGGGTGAAATTGTAAAGAAAAGAGATTCTAAGCTTATTTATTAATTAATAGACTTTATATGTCTAATTAAAAATTAAATTAAATGAAAATATTATTTAATAATCTATTTTAGTTATTAAATAATTAGTTTTGGCATTTAAAAGGTTAGAATTGGAAAATTGACGTCTTTGAGAAAATAGAAATAAAAATTGTGAAAACTTCAAAATCTAAGTAAGGCCCATTTACACCTATGGCCGGCCACTTGGATAGGTTTTTCCAATTGATATTTTTATTATTTTAATGTCAAATAATTACTAACCTAAACCTAGTAGTTGCCTATAAATAGAAAGTGATGGCTCAGTCAAATAACAAGTTTTCAATAAGTTTTCAACAAGCTTTCTGTCAGAAAGTTACTTTTTCAAAAAACTGAACCTTCCCTCTCTCTCTATAGCCAAAATTAACCCTCTCTCTTTTCTTCTTCATAATTTCGAAACCCTTAGTGATAGAGTAGTGCCCACACACAGCAAGTGGTACCTCAATCATAGATTGGAAGACTGTGAAGGATCACACAGAAAGAGAAAGACATTCGGACTCAGATCTTGATAATACTCTGCGACAGAAAGGATACAAGGGTTAGAGATTTGAGTGGAAGGAGACATTATTCCGCTGCTACCAATGTAAGGTTTTCTTAACTTTATATGTGTTTATTTATCGTTTTAGAAAGTTCATATTTAGGGTGTTAAACAACATACTTGTGAGTAGATCTAAGATCCTGGTAAAATAAATTCCAACATGGTCCCCATACTAGTTGAGACCATACTGCTTGTAAGACTCAGTTAATTGATTTTAATTAATCAATTATCATTCTAAAAGTTAGACTATGTCTACTTTACGAATTTTCACTAAGCAAGGGCGAAATTGTAAAGAAAAGAGATTCTAGGTTTATTTATTGATTAAGAGACTTTATATGTCTAAATTAATAAATATATTAAATGGCAATATTATTTAATAATTATTTTAAGTTATTATATAATTAGAATTAGCATTTAAAAGGTTAAATTGGAAAATTGGCATTTTTGAGAAAATGGGAAAGAGAAATAACAAAATGGGAAAGTTGCAAAGTGAGGCTCAATTCCCTTTGTATGGTCGGCCACATGCACAAGAAATTACCATTTATCGTTTCCATTATTTTAATGCCATACAATTCTAACCTAAACCTAGAGGGTATTCTATAAATAGAATGTGTTGGCTTCAGGAAACTCACAACTTTGAACATTGGTTTCTTTTAGAAAAGCCACACGCCCCTCTCTCTCTTTTCTTCTCTCTAAATTTCGAAACACTTGAGTGAATGAGTAGTGCCCACACACATCAAGTGGTACCTCAATCATAGTATGTAAGACTATGGAAAATCTGCATCAAAGAAGGAGAAAAGAAGATCCAGATTCAGATCTTGATTATGCTCTGGAATCAAGGGCTAGAGATCTGAATGGAAGGAGTCATAATATTCCGCTGCACCCAATGTAAGGTTTCTTAAACTCTTATGTGTTTATTTTCATTGTTTTAGAATTCATATTAGGATGTTAATGAAAAATACTTGGTAGTAAATCTAGATCCTGGTAAAATAATGTCCAACAAGGAACTGGTTCGAATCCGGCAGGTCGGAATTCTTTTTTTATTTATTTCATATTGCTGTGTTTTCTTTGTTGGGTCGGAGCCAGTCTTATTGCTCAACACCTCGGTTTCTCACTCGCATGGAAGGTAAGCCCCCATAAATGATATGTTAGATGACTTTTCAAAAATTTATATATGTACATATTTTCTAATTAGAGTCGTGTATAACATATCTGATTAGCGTAAAAAATTTTAGATTAAAAGAAGAAATGACCAATTATTTAAAGGGGCTTATTTTGTGAAATGGATAATTTTGATATGGGTTTTACTCTGTTCTCTTAATTTTGTTTAGTGGACTATTATTAATTGATATTGTTGTTCTTGTTTTTTTGTGCCCTATAAATCAGTCTTCCGTAATTGCGTTTTTTCAAAAAAAGAAAAAGAAAAATTACCCTACATTTCCAATTGTTCATTTTATGTAATGGCCTTTTAATTTTTGTTTATTCATTATGTTGTGTTGCTGCTTGTTTCTATGTTTGTTGTTCTAGTATGAATATTATAATTTGCTGTTGGTTTGTATATGAAGTGCAAAGAAATCCAAATTTTGTTTAATAGTTTGGTGATTGAGTTTTGGGGATTTGTATTGATATTTGATTTAATTGGGATTTTATATCGATATGGAATTTGGTTTGTTACAGATAATGAATGAATACTAAATAGAATTTGGTTTGTTGCATGGCAGTGTAGTGTGCTTTACTAAAATTGCTTCTCCGTATCACTTCATTTACTAAGTTTAATTAGATTTTGTTCATATGCTATCAACAATTCTAGAAGATGAAAGCTATAGTCACTTATTGGTACTACATCATTTGGCTGCTATTTTGGTCCGTTTAAAATTTTAAGCTATAGATTGGAAGAGGATTGTAACGCCGTAACGCTAAGGCACGCTACAGTACTTTTTCAATTACAGTGCAATCTTTGCTAGTCAAAGAATTTTTCTCGAAAATCGTGTCAAATTAAAACTTTTATATTAATTAATAAACTTTATAATATAATAAAATATTTGCAAGTATCGGGATCCCGTTTTCAAACTTTTGAAAAGTTAATATTCCAAAATACACAAATTACAGGTCGCACAGCGACTATCAAAATACAATCCCCAGATGTCCCGAGACCGAACACTCTAGGTCGCGCTGCTTTGACATGTACAATCTGTTGGAAATTATTTTACCAGGATCTTAGATCTACTCACAAGTATGTTGTTTAACACCCTAAATATGAACTTTCTAAAACGATAAAATAAACACATATAAAGTTAAGAAAACCTTACATTGATGCAGCGGAATTAATGTCTCCTTCCACTCAGATCTCTAACCCTTGTATCCTTTCTGTCGCAGAGTATTATCAAGATCTGAGCCCGAATGTCCTTCTCTTTGAGTTTGATCCTTCAAAGTCTTCCAATTTATGATTGAGTTACCACTTGCTGTGTGTGGGCACTTACTCTATCACTAAGGTTCGAAATTTAGAAGAAGAAAAGAGAGAGAGAGAGAGGTTCGGCGAAGGTATAGAAAAGGGAAGGCTCAATTTTTCTGAAGAGAGAATTTTCTGTCAGAAGAATAATGAAAAACTTGTATTTTGACTGAGCAATCACTTTCTATTTATAGGCAAATACTAGGATTAGGTTAGGAATTATTTGGCATTAAAATAATGAAATATCAATTTGAAATTTCACATAAAGTGGCCGGCCAAGGTGTAAGTAAAGGGCCCCACTTAGTTTTGCAGTTTTCACAAATTTTATTTCTATTTTCTCAAAAACGCCAATTTTCCAATTCTAACCTTTTAAATGCCAAAACTAATTATTTAATAACTAAAATAGATTATTAAATAATATTGTCATTTAATTTAATTATTAATTAGACATATAGAGTCCATTAATAAATAAATAAACCTAGAATCTCTTTTCTTTACAATTTCGCCCATGCTTAGTGAAAATTCACAAATTAGACGTAGTCTAACTTTAGAATTATAATTGACTAATCACAAATCAATTATTTAGTCTTACAAGCAGTGTGTTCTCAACTAGAATGGGGACCATGGATCTATATTGTAAAGCCCGCTTAGTTAATTTGGAAATTAGCAGTTAATCGTGATTATTTATGAAATTATTTATAGCTATTTAAATAATTTAGTATGCTGTTATTTATGGAATTCAGAAATGCATGGTTATGTTACTCAGTAGTTTTTCATGTTTTGCATTTCCGGTGCCCGGTATTTTGGAACTCGGCGTTTGGCTCAGTAGAAATCACAACTTAGTATGTTAGTAGTTTGGGACAGTTTATTAGACATTGGGAATGTCGGGAATGGCCGGGAATTTAGAATTTCCCAAAATACCCCCTTTAGTGTTTTTTATGTGATTTTAGTGTGGAGGGGCAAAATGGTCTTTTTGCCCCATTGACTTTTGTCCTTTAGTGACTTAATTAAATTGAAAAATAAATGTTATGATTTTATTATTTGGCTGAAATAGATTTTTAGTTAAAGTCTTCTCTTTATTTATTTCCATTTCACTCAAAATCATAAGTTTAGAAAATAGAAAAAATTGCAAAAACTCTCTCTCTTTTCCTCTCTTTCTCTTTCGGCTGGAGGGTGTTCCAAGGGCTGGAAAATTCTGATTTCAAACTATTTCTCTTGCATTCTAAGTGTTCTTCATCCTTGGTAAAGTTTCTAAACTTCTCTTTTTATAATTTTAGAAAAAAATGTGTGAAAAGGTGATGATGCATGCTTGATTTTAATGTGTTCTTGCTGCTGTGAATTGAGGTTAAATTCAGAGGTTTAAACTTGTTAGATTAGGGTTATTTAAAGTTGTTTTGATGCTTGATTATTAGGTTGATCAAGCTATAGTTTTTATATGCAAAAATGTGATTTTTGAAGATATGTTGTGAATCTGTGACTGTGATGTTGCCATTGTTTTGATTAGTTTTCAGAGGTGATTTTATGTATGTTTTAGTAGATTTGAGTGGGTTTGAATGCATGCTAGGTGGTTTTGCTCAAGCTTGAGTTTAGAACTCAAAGCTTGAGCTTTAATGGCAAATTTTGATTCTGTGCTTGAAGCTTTGTTTTATCACTTGGAAAATGTTTATTAGGGTCTAACTAGCAGGTCTGGAAAGTTTGGTTGAGTTTGGAAACGTTTTGGTTGGTGAAATGTTTTTTTGGGGTTTTTCTGGGTAAAACCGGCTAACCGGTTTTACACTGCATGGAAAACCGGTTACCCGGATTTTGCAGTAGGGTGAGAAACCGGTTTTTTTCTCAACTTTCCGTTTTGTGCTAGTTTCGGGTTTTCAGACAGTTTGTTCTCTGCTAGTTTGGGGGTATTTTAGTATTAAGTTACAGTGAGTTAGGTTTGGTTTTAAAACCTTTGTCCCCGTTGTGATTTAGCGTGTCACTTATCGGTGTTGTGATTTTTACGGTTTAGGAGCACATGTCCGTAAACTCGGCTAAGTTCCAGTCAGGTTGACCGGCACACCTGAATTCGGAATCCAGGTAAGATTAGTATAACAGTATGCATATGTAGATTACATGTTTAGCGTGCATGTAGGAAGCCTGCTAGATTACATTAGTTATGTATATAGGCTTCGAACCATCCAACCCCTGTCACGTCGAGTACAGCCGGAGTATGACCAGCGGCCGAGTATGACCGGTTCGACCGATCAGGCTGACACTTGGTTGGTGGTTCCGTACTATTGACGTATCCCGTCGGTACAGGCTGGAGTATGACCAGCAGCCGGAGTATGACCGGTTCGACTGATCAGGAGGATATAGTAACACGTCGGTACAGGCTGGAGTATGACCAGCAGCCGGAGTATGACCGGTTCGACCGATCAGGTTGTTACGTGTCAATAGTACCATCCCTATGAACGTTCAGAACTCAGTACCATGTTGGACATGGCAGTAGTGGCTCAGTACCATGTTGGACATGGCAGTAGCGGGACTCAGTATCGTGTTGGACACGGCAGTTAGAATTATGTATGATATTATTATGCTTTTCTTACTGAGTCTGTCGACTCACAGTTTATGTTCATGTGTAGGTAAAGGCAAGGCTATAGCTGATGGACCGTGAGCGAGCTTATGAGATTGTACATGTCGGGGCGGTTAGGCCTGGAGCGTACGATCCTCGGGACAGCAAGGCTGAGTTTTTTGTAACTGGTCGTTAGACGACTTTTATTTTATGTAACAGTTAAACAGTTAAACTTTTTGTAAATATTTTATAATCGGGATCCCGAGTCTTTTGTAATATGGTTTTATAAGTTTAATTAAAAAGCAAAATTTTAATTAATCACGTTTTTCCATAAACCTCGTTGATTAGCAACGAGCTGCACAGTACGTTTAAAAATCACGTAATACGCCTAAGGTAGTTAGGGTGTTACATATATGCTGAGCTTCTATTAAGTGAACCGAATTTACTAAGTAAATTCCTACTTATTAATTCTTCGTTGAATCCACTCTTAGAACTTAGAATTGCACTCTCAGACTTATATAGAGCATATTATATGTTCCACGATATAGATATTCTATCTCATTTAACCATTGTTATAATCTTATTGTGATCAAAGATCCTCTATATAGACGATATACATCGAGATGGGATAATTTTACCGTTCTCACCCCTCAATGTATTTTGCCCCTTAAAACACTTAGCTACGTGTAAATGGTGTTTACTGATCTAAGAATTAGTCACTTAAACAAGAGCTCATCTATTTACTTCTATTTGCTAAGCTCGAAGGGAATCATCATTTAACTTCTATACACCAGTAGAAGCTATAGATTCCACATTTATGTTCAGCACTCCCACTCAATTATAGTATCATGTTCCCAAAATATACGTATCACCCTGACCCAAAAGAAGGCTGAACTAATAAATCAAAGAACATGAATAGTACTCATGAGTTGAGCCTAAGCATATCAGAATTTAGATTCTTTTAATCTTAAGATCAACTACTGATATTGACTTGGAAAGATATAACGGTAAGTTTATAATATCTTAACTAAGTTGCAATATCGGTCCAGTCCAATGTATATTCCATACATTCGAAACTAGTATACTTTACTAATGTCCTGGAAAGAACATAACACTTACTCCAAGTGTAAGTACACATCATCGCTGATTATCACATTAGTGTAAATCCAAAACACTGATGAAACAGGGACTAAGTCTTTTGATTCATATGATCACAATCACATTCCAGTGTGTTGACAATACTGTAATTGTGAATAAACATATGATTTGGATTTAACTGATTTTGTGTGTAAATGTAATAAACATATTAAACTATTAGCATGTAAAATTTATGCAAACATAAATCACTTCAAATTTCTTATATTGATAACTAATCAGATTGTAAAGAGTTTTATTTAGGGCATAAAATCCAACAAACTCCCACTTGCACTAATATAAAACAAACTGTGCAAATAAGTCAATCTGATGTGTTGATCTTCAGATCAAGTGTAGTATATTTGAATCCACCCAAACTTCTGGAAACTAGTTCATAAATACATTTATGAAACATCCTTTACTATATGCTTTACTCATCAAGGGATACTGAAATCCTTTACTGTTTTAAAGTACATCTGAATAAACAGAAGACATATCTCTCATATTTTAAAATATGGAATTGAGATAATACAGTGTAGACTTTTCTTCAGTAATATAACTTTCTGGTAATTTCGAATTTACAAAGTTATAATTCTTCTCTAGTAGAGCTTGAATTATTATGGAATAATTCCTCCACCTTCAAAGTAGCCACCATCTCATAATTTTCGAATGAGTTGGGGAGATACAAGGATAACTGATATACAATTCCTTAATATCTAACATATAGATCACTTTCATAAATCTTTCTTGAATATCTTCTAATGTTCCTTATTTGATTACATCTCAGATAGCTCCTACTCAATAGCTGATGTCTGGTTAAATAATGCATTTAACCTCCTTATTGTTTGGAGAGTTATCTAGTTGTGACTTTTGTATTAGTTTGAAACATTAAGTTAAGACTAAGTCATCAACATAGCAGACGAGTATTTGAAGTGGAAAATACATGCCAGAGATTAAGTAATCAAAATTAAGATACCATAAAATTTTATGAGGATTAAGAATTTATAGTTCAAGTCATTCGAATAGACTGAACTAGAGTTCTTGTATCTTATTCTCATAATTCTGATAAGTTATATCTATCCATGTGAATGGTTAGATTTTCTTTTAAGTAGTGTTCTTAAGTACCTATCACAAGTATCAACCTAATGAAGATGGGTATAGAATTTTAAAATTCTCCCACTCAATTAAGGTAGTGTGAAACATTATCAAAGAACTTTTATAGGTATCATTATTTACTACAACAGTAAAACGAATTGGAACATACAATCAAGATCAAGGATTTATATTGATAATAGCTAAGTCATTATATTACTTCTATGTTTAAAGAAAATATCTGTTACATAGGGTATTATGGAGTAAGCTCCACCCCTAAGTATATACATTTAGAGTATTGTGGATAAACTCCACCCCTAAGTATATAGAGATTATGATCCACCCCTAAAGGTTGTAAAGATCATGATTCTCTAAGTGTGATAGACTTTATTTGGAGTTGAATACTATCCAAAGTTCATTAGATATAAAAGATCGTTGAACTGCATAGTTTTCTTAACTTTTCTCCACCCCTATCAGATCAAAAGATCCATTTATTAAACAAATTCTTAATAATTGTATTAGAAATAACAATTATTAATAAACATAGAAATAATTTCTAGTGTTTATTTAATATAACTCTATGAAGAGTTGTAAATATCATAGAATTTGCATCAATAATAAAAACACTTACACATACAAACATATAAATATAATGTGGTAATTGTGTTTGAAAGATAAAGTAAATGAAGCTCAATCTCATAAATTGCAATTGGTTTGAATTTGAAAATAAACTTTATTAATAATAAATAAAAAAAAATATTGCAACAATATGAGAAAAACAGGGATAAAAATCCCTAACTAAAATTCGAAATCCAAATTATTTTTAAACTAAAACAATTAATTCAAAAATAGATAGAAGAGCTTCATCTTCATCTTGACGATTTCACCCTTGGTCTAGCTTTCCGATCCAACTCATCTGAGTTCAAGTAGCTTGGCCTATAAGAAGAAGAAACAAATAAACAAAGTTAGTCCAGAATCATAAATCCAATTGGATAATAATTAACTAAAACTCTTTAAGTTGATAGAAAGAAATACCTTGTTTCTTTGCAAGAAGTTTAGGACATTGGGGTTTCCAATGACCTTTTTCATTGCAGTAGAAACACTTTCCTTTGAGTGTAGCATCACCAGAAGCAGCAACCTTTTTGTTTTTCATGGCTTTTGCATGCTTCTTAGTGTTCTTCCACTTCTTCTTCGATTTGGGTTTCGAAGCAGAGGCAACATTGACTTCAGGTTTTACCGTCCCATTACCATTCCCAGAATTTTGAGGCTTACTCCCTTTCTTCTTGGGTCCTCCAATAAAATTTTCGTAAGTCTGAAGGTGATTGAGTAACTCATGAAAGTCTATGTCCTTTTTATTCATGACATATTTTGATGTGTAGGGCAGAAATGCTGGAGTCAGACTATTCAAGATAAGGCTTACTTGAGTAGTGTGATCCATTTCAGCACCATGATCCTGGGCTTCTTGGAAGTAACTTGCCATGGGGAGAACATGATCACGCACATTTTGATGGGGTTCCATTCGTGCATTGATGTACTTCTTAGTCGCGTCAAAGCGAGACTGAAGTGATGCCCTACCGAATAGCTCATTTAACTTCGTCATTACTTCAGCAGCCTTTTTGGTTTTAGAAAACCGAGTTTTGAGGGTGTCAACCATGCTGGAAAGCATAAAGTATAGAGCTTTGTCATTTGCTCTCTGCCAACGCTCATACTTTTCTTTCACAGCTTTGGATGCATTATCCCCCGGCACTTCAGGTGACGGCTCAGTTAAAACAAACAAGGCACTTTCTCCTATGACAGCAATATTAATGTTCTCATTCTATTTAGGAAAGTTAGATCCATTTAGCTTATTTTCAGTCAACAGTGATAACATGGAATTCATCATGATTATACAGGATACTACAAAATAATAGAAATCAATAATGGTTTAACACAAAATCAATTCAGAAATTATAAGCACATAGCATGTAGGAATGATAAGAGAAAATACAAAAAAAATCAATCCTAAATAATTTCCATGGTTTTTCAACAAACTGATATCAGTGTCCCGTTTAGGCGAGAGTCAAAGCTACCATCTATTGAATAGAGTTGTCAGCTCATCTAAAATGTTAAACATTCTAGCAACCTTTTATTCGATCAAGATTGGAATCCAGCGTTGTCCCGTTTAGGCGAGAGTCCAGACTATTCTATCTTATGAGCTTCTACCATTGTTTCATAATTTGCAAGTCAAATATGGTCGCCACCATTAGGGTGATCCATACCATATAAAACACTTACAAACTACTTATCTTTCGAGATTAAACGGTGCGAAATTGCTAATGAACGTTCCTCCATTAAGGAGGATTACTCACTAAAACAAACGCGATGTAAAACCAACAATGGAGATCGAATATCTTAATAGTAATAAAGCTCATTCTTTAAAATGTATTTTCTTTATTATTCTAATAAATATATTCATTAAATATCGAATGTAGAATTAAAATTCTAAGTAAGAATTTAATTTAATATTTATAAAATTATACTTAGATGGTGATTGAAATAACGTGAATTATTTCCATCGTAGTAGTAATTTTGAATATAAATATTAAGAAAATTAATTTAAGTTGTATTGATTTAAATTAATTAGCAACTTAAAATAATTTTCATTAGAATATATTTATTGTATTCGAAAAATAAAGTAGAAAACTATACCAATTTTCGAAAATACTAAATAATAAATACTTAAAAAAAATACTCAAGCAAAAATATCACCTATCTAGATTTTCTTTTGACTAATTAATTCAATTTCTAATAATATATTTTAATTTATTTATTTTAAATTAATCAATAAATGAAAAAATCATTGAATTAAGTTGATCCAAGAATTAATTAAAATAAATAATTAATTTATAACTTAATCTATTTTTCAAGATAAATTCAAAAATTACTTGCATAATTAAAATGCAATTTTTCGAAATTGATCAACAAAATAAAGAAAAATATATTTTGAAAATTATTTAAATTTAAGTTGAAAACTTAAATTTCAACCTAAAAATAATTTTCTATATAATTAAGTGTCGTGAAAAATAAATATTTAAGTATCATGATGAAAATCAACTTAGATATTTAATTTTTCAATTTAATAAAATGTATTAAATTCAAGAAATAAATAATTAAGAGTAGAGAAGGCTTAATTATTAATTCTAGTTTAATACTAGGAAAAATATACTTAAATAAAATTGTACCAAGATTAATTATTTAAATAATTAATTTCACAACGTATAATATTTTCCTATTTAATATTAGAAATAATAAGTAGTCTAGAAATAACTATCTAGAAAATATCTTATTTGACTAAGTATCTTTTCAACAAAAATTTGAAAAAGAATCTTATTTAAGTTGTTCTAGAAAAAATCTAGAACTTAAATATTTTCAAATTTAAATTTAATTAAATATAAAAAATTAAGTTGTAACCACTTAATTTGAAAAATATTCCATTTTAAGTTTAAAACTAACTTCAAAAATATCTTAAGAATCTTTAATAACTAATGCCTAGAATTCCTCAACTTATTTTTAAATTTAAATAAAATATTCAAATTTAAGTTAGATATGAAAAATCAGTTGATATAACTAATTTGTAACTTAAATAGGAATATTCAATTAAATAAGCTCCAGAAAGAATCTAGTTAGTTAAAATTCTTTATTTAATTAAATACAAGAAAAATACAAATAGTTTGTCTAGAAATAATATCTAAAAATAAAAGTGTTTTTCTTAAAATTAACTTTAAAATATTAAAATGAAAATAAATTTTCATATATTTTAAAAGTTAATTATGTTGCTAATTCAATTTTATTAGGTCAAACTAATATAATTAACCTAGTACAGTTATTCAAATCAACCAAATGGGCCTTCACAATTGGGGTAGTTCATGTGAGGGGGTGCTGGGTTCAGTATGTCGTACCCACTTCTTTGGCTCCCAACTCTAACACAACGCCCAAAAGAGAGGAATTTAACCTTAAAATAAATAATTGTTATTCATAGAATAGGTCCAAAAACTAAATAGACCTAAATAAAATCTATCATGGTGTGACATTTTATTTAGCAACAACCTATATGCATCGATATAATAAAATAAACATATAAGCTCACATAGGCACACATTTGGATGGATCCTATCATATTGCTAGGTCATACACAAATGAAAAAAGATTGTAAAATTTACCTGTTACAAATTATTAACTTGACCAAGGGAGCCATGAGTTAAAATCAGATCATTGGGTCTGTCAACAAGTTAACCATGGCTATTTGCAATCAAGCAATAATAGGTTTTAAAAACTTACAAACAAACTAAAACCACATACTCCTGCAACAAGGTTAGCTGGATAGTTGGATGTAGGATTTATTTAATTTTAAATAATTAAATTTCGAAAATAAAATAATTAAATAAATAAATAAATAAATAATATTTAATTTTTCAGAAAAATTAAAAAGAAAAAAAATATTTATTTATTTTCGAAAATAATAATAAAATAATATTTAAAATTAAACTTATAATTTTGAAAAATTAGGTTTCAACTAAACTAAATATCATTTCAAAATTTGCTAACTACTTTTAAAAATTAAATGTTATTTTATAAATAAAAATTAAATAAAAAATTAAAAAAAAAGATAAATAAATATCTTTTTTAGATTTTAGATTTAATTTAAATAATTAAAATAACAAAATTTAAAAGTTAGCAAAATATCTTATATCTATTTAAAATATCATGATTATAGTTATCTTATTTTAAATTTAAATAAGGTCAAAATATTTAAGAAAAATATTTAATTTAAAAATTTAATATCTGACCTTAAATTTAAAAATAATAAGATATAATCAAATTTAAAAATAAGATAGATAATTAAGCAAAAAAGATAGATATTTACTATTTTCAAATTCAAATTACACTAATATCATGAATTAAATTAAAAAATATTTAATAATTTAATTATGATAATTAGAATTGAAATAGGAATAGTAAATGTCTAAATACAAAACTACACAAAAAATCGGAAGTTAAATCCATGAAAAAGCATGAAAAATCGAAGAAAAACGAAAAAAAATGTGAGTTGTACGGACAGTATGCGGTGCATACACGTCCGCGCGCGCTCACAGGGGTGCTAGCCGAGGAACCTCGGCGCAGGGAGGGGACGTGCAAGATTTCCGCGTGCGTAAGGGGCTTTAGACAGGCGCTGGGCGAGCTGCTTCTCTGAATGCTCTCTGTCCGCAAGCGTGGGTGATGCAGCATCCTTATCTTTTTTTCGAATCTTCAAAAAATCATAACTAATTCAAATTAAATCGAAATTGAGTTCTTTAAAAAAGTAACTTGCTTAATTTTTTCCATACTATCCAATAAAAATAATTCAAGAAACAAAATTTCAATTATGTTTTACGAAAATTCACAAACATTAATCAATCATCATATAACACTCAATACAACATGAAACCATCCAAATAAAAAACAATCGTTTTAAAGTCCAAATTTCTTCCAAGAAAATCAATTGCCATGGCTCTGAGGCGAGTTGTTGGAAATTATTTTACCAGGATTTTAGATCTACTCACAAATATGTTGTTTAACACCCTAAATATGAACTTTATAAAACGACAAAATAAACACATATAAAGTTAAGAAAACCTTACATTGATGCAGCAGAATTAATGTCTCCTTCCACTCAGATCTCTAACCCTTGTATCCTTTCTGTCGCAGAGTATTATCAAGATCTGAGCCCGAATGTCTTTCTCTTTGAGTTTGATCCTTCACAATCTTCCAATCTATGATTGAGTTACCACTAGCTGTGTGTGGGCACTTACTCTATCACTAAGGTTCGAAATTTAGAAGAAGAAAAGAGAGAGAGAGGTTCGGCCAAGGTATAGAAAAGGGAAGGCTCAGTTTTTCTGAAGAGAGAATTTTCTGTCACAAGAATAATGAAAAACTTGTATTTTGACTGAGCCATCACTTTTTATTTATAGGCAACTACTAGGTTTAGGTTAGGAATTATTTGGCATTAAAATAATGAAAATATCGATTTGAAATTCCACATAAAGTGGCCGGCCAAGGTGTAAGTAATGGGCTCCACTTAGTTTTGCAGTTTTCACAAATTTTATTTCTATTTTCTCAAAAACGCCAAGTTTCCAATTCTAACCTTTTAAATGCCAAAACTAATTATTTAATAACTAAAATAGATTATTAAATAATATTTTCATTTAATTTAATTATTAATTAGACATATAAAGTCCATTAATAAATAAATATACCTAGAATCTCTTTTCTTTACAATTTTGCCCCTGCTTAGTGAAAATTCACAAATTTGACATAGTCTAACTTTAGAATTATAATTGACTAATCACGAATCAATTATTGAGTCTTAGAAGCAGTATGTTCTCAACTAGAATGGGGACCATGGATCTATATGCTGAGCTTCCAATAAGTGAACCGAATTTACTAAGTAAATTCCTACTTATTAATTCTTCGTTGAATCCACTCTTAGAACTTAGAATTGCACTCTCAAACTTATATAGAGCATATTATATGTTCCACGATATAGATATGCTATCTCATTTAACCATTGTTATAATCTTATTGTGATCAAAGATCCTCTATGTAGATGATTTACATCGAGATGGAATAATTTTACCGTTCTCACCCCCTCAATGTATTTTGCCCCTTAAAACACTTAGCTACCTGTAAATGGTGTTTAGTGATCTAAGAATTAGTCACTTAAAAAAGAGCTCATCCATTTACTTCTATTTGCTAAGCTCGAAGGGAATCATCACTTAAATTCTATACACCAGTAGAAGCTATAGATTCCATATTTATGTTTAGCACTCCCACTCAATCATACTATCATGTTCCCAAAATATACGTATCACCCTGACCCAAAAGTAGGCTTAACTAATAAATCAAAGAACATGAATAGTACTCCTGAGTTGAGCCTAAGCATATCAGGATTTAGATTCTTTTAATCTTAAGATCAACTACTGATATTGACTTGGAAAGATATAACGGTAAGTTTATAATATCTTAACTAAGTTGCAATATCGGTCCAGTCCAATGTATACTCCATACATTCGAAATTAGTATACTTTACTAATGTCCTGGAAAGAACCTAATACTTACTCCAAGTGTAAGTACACATCATCGCTGATTATCACATTAGTGTAAATCAAAAACACTAATGAAACAGGGACTAAGTCTTTTGATTCATATGATCACAATCACATTCCACTGTGTTGACGATACTGTAATTGTGAATAAACATATGATCAGGATTTAACTGATTTTGTGTGTAAATCTAATAAACATATTAAACCATTAGCATGTAAAATTCATGCAAACATAAATCACTTCAAATTTCTTATATTGATAACTAATCAGATTGTAAAGAGTTTTATCTAGGGCATAAAGCCCAACACAATCCCACCCGAGCTCGGGTTCACTGTTCAGCCTTCGCCTTTCCTTTACCTACACATGAAAGCAGAACTATGAGTCGATAGACTCAGTAAGAAATGCATATAACATATCATATAATTGCCGACCTGTAATTAGGCGCCCATACACCTATTTACATGGCTTAACAGATGAGCATGAACGTTCAATACTAGGGTACAACCACTATACCACATACACAACGTACCTCACTGTACGAGTGTTGGTAGGGTTTGTTTCGTACCCTGAGTACCACTGGGTGATATACCGCACACTTCAGCACTTTCCCGTACTCGTGTTGGTATCACTGTATTATACTCACAAACAACACTCACTATACCAATGCACTCTGTATCATAACCATACAAGTGTTGGTAGTGCAAATAACAATCTAAGCATGCACATACACACACATATACATACATTCAGATAATCATATCACACATTATATTCAGTTCTTACCTAATTTCCGAATTCAAGTGTGTTGGCCGACCTGAACGGAAATCTCGTGCTAGATGGATGCCCTAATCACATTTAGAAAGAGAGTAAGTTACATGATTAAAACCCTAATCTCAGGAAACCCAAAACCAAAACCCTAGGTTCTGTTATACTCTCAACGGGTTATTCTAACTCTGGAAATGGGGAAACACCCAACCGAGGCACTGCAAAGACGAAAATTGAGAAAATGAAAGGCCCGGGAACCCTGCCAAAACCGGCTAGCCGGTTTTTGTGGCACTGCAAACTCGCTAGCCGGTTTCACCAGAGTTCCCAAAACCCTTCATTTGTTGCTCAATTCCCCACCAAATGCAATGAAACCTTCCAGAGTACCTAATAATGGTATACACAACATTTTCCAATCAATAAATCACAGAACAAACCATCAACACCCAAGATGCCATTAAAGCTCAAAGCTTTGAACTCAAAGCTTAATATTGCATAAAACCAACAACAAACCTCAAAACCAGCTGCTATGAACTTCAATTAACTCAAATGAACCCTAAAATTCGAACCCTAAACAAGTCTAACCCTGACAACCCCTGATTTACAATTTCACATACACAAACTAAAGAAAAAGCTTTAAAAATACAAAACCAATGATCTAGGGTTACCTTTTGTTGATTCCTCCTTGAATTTCTAGCTAAATCTCAGAGAAAATAAGGTGAAAGGGTTGGTCCTTGCCCTGGTTTGCCTCAGCTGAAGGAAAGAAAGAGAGAGAGTTCAAGAGAAAATGCTATTTCCTTCAAATTTTCTTTTTGATTTTCCTCTAATTGGAAAAAAGAATTTAATTAATCCTTTGCTGCCCAAATAATGGCTAGGTGTCATCCTCAAAATCAGCCACCTAATCTCCCCTTTAAAAAGACTAAAATGCCCTTTAAGTCAAACTTAGGTATTTTCCAAGACTAGGGGTAAAATGGTCAAATCCCATAGCCCCGCTCAAACACGATAATTTATTTTCTCTCAAATATTTCCCACTAAGAAATAAGGTTCTAAACTTACCCATGTGATCAAACTAGCCATCCATCTCATTTTCCGTTGTTGCCGAGCAAAAATTACAAAAATTGCATATTTCACATATAAGCTAAATAATACTCCTAGAGTTTAATAAAATCTCCAGAATTGAGAAATTATAAATTTAATATTTACTTCGAAATATTGGGGTCCACAATTAATCAAATTCATAAATAATAATAAAATAATTAAAATTAGTGCTAATTGCCTTTACTAATCCAAATTACTAAAGCGGTCATTACAATTATCCCCCCGTTAAAAGGATTTCGTCCTCGAAATCTAACTTGAATAGCTCTGGATGTTGAGTCCTCATATCAGACTCCAACTCCCATGTTGCTTCTTCCACCTTACTGTTTCTCCAGAGCACCTTAACCAGAGCAATAGTCTTGTTCCGAAGAACTTTTTCTTTTCTATCCAGAATCTGTAAAGGTTGCTCTTTATAGGATAAGTCTTATTGTAGTTCAAGGGCTTCATAACTCAAGATATGAGTCGGGTCTGACACGTATTTCCTCAAGATAGAAATGTGAAATACGTCATGAACAGCCGATGAGGCTGGTGGTAAGGCTAGCCGATATGCTACCTGCCCGACCTTCTCAAGTATCCGAAATGGCCCAATGAGCCTAGGGCTTAACTTACCCTTCTTCCCAAAGCGCCTAATACCCTTCATTGGTGAAACCCGCAGTAAAACATGTTCCCGTGCCTGAAATGTGACATCTATGCACTTCGGATCAGCATAACTTTTCTGCCTGCTTTGAGAAGCAAGCCTCCAAGCCTTCATTTTATCAATAGCCTCATTAGTCCTCTGCACTAACTCTGGACCCAAGTACTTCCTTTCTACTGTTTGTCCCAATGGATAGGAGAACGACATTCTCTACCATATAACACCTCATAGGGAGCCATCCCTATTGTACTTTGGTAGCTATTGTTCTAGGAGAAATCAATTAAAGGCAAGTACTTATTCCATGAACCCTCAAAGTCCATGACATAGGCTCGCAGTAAGTCTTCCAATATCTGAATTGTTCTTTCTGACTGACCATCAGTCTGAGGGTGAAAAGCTATACTAAATTTTAACTTTGTACCCATAGCCTTCTGAAGACTCACCAAAAATTTCGATGTGAACTTTGGATCCCTATCTGACACAATAGATTTAGGGGCTCCATGGAGACGAACTATCTCCTTTACATACAATTCAGCGTACTGATCCACTGAATATGTAACTTTCACTGGTAGAAAGTGAGCTGATTTTGTGAATCTGTCCACTACGACCCATACTGAATCATACATTCCCGTATTTCTAGGCAATCCAGTTACAAAATCCATTGCAATGTCCTCCCACTTCAACTCAGGAAGGACAAAAGGTTGCAGTAACCTTGCCGGCCTCTGATGTTCAGCCTTAATTTGCTGGCAGGTTAAACACTTGGACACGTAGTCCACCACATCTCTTTTCATCCCATGCCACCAGAACCAGGGTTTCAAATCCTGATACATTTTGGTTGTCCCTGGATGCAGTGAATAAGGTGTGGTGTGAGCTTCATCAAGTATCTCTTTCTTAAGCTCATCAACATTCGGAACACAAACTCGAGCTTTGTATAACAACATTCCACTGTTTGAGACTGAAAAGTCTTTAGGCCAACCAGCCATAACTTCGTCCCGAACTTTGACTAGCTCGAGATCTTCTAGTTGCACCTTTCTGATTCTTTCTAATAGATCAAATTGAAGTGTCAAATTGCACAATTTCCCAACTACGAACTCAATCCATGCACTAACCATTTCAGAGGCTAGTTGAGGGGCTATCATCATCGTGGTGCAAACCTGCCCGGGACCTTTTCTGCTTAAATCATCGGCCACAACATTGGCCTTCCCGGGGTGATGCAGAACTTCACAATCGTAGTCCTTAACCAATTCCAACCACCTTCTTTGCCTCATATTCAAATCCTTCTTGGTGAAAAAGTATTTGAGACTCTTATGATCAGTATAAATCTCGCACTTCTCACCGTAAAGATAATGTCGCCATATCTTTAGAGCAATAACCACAGCAGCAAGCTCTAAGTCATGAGTTGGATAGCGCTGCTCATAATCTTTCAGTTGACGAGAGGCATAGGCAATGACTCTGTCAGCTTGCATCAGAACACATCCCAGACCCTGCCTGGATGCATCACAATAAACCACGAATTTCTCTTGATCTGATGGCAAAGCTAACACCGGAGCTGTTATCAAACGCTGCTTCAACTCCTGAAAGCTTGTTTCACACTTATCTGACCACACAAATCTCTGATTTTTCTTGGTCAATTCGATTATGGGCATAGAGATTTTAGAAAATCCTTCGACGGAACGTCGATAATACCCCTACTAAACCGAGAAAACTTCGAATCTCTGTCACAGACTTGGGTCTCGGCCAATTCTTCACTGATTCTACCTTGTTTGGATCAACCATAATCCCATTCTTCCCAGCAATATGACCCAGAAAAGACACCTCAGACAACCAGAATTCTCACTTTTTAAACTTTGCATACAACTTGTGGTCCCTAAGTCGCTGCAATACCATTCGAAGATGATGCTCGTGTTGGATATATTTTACCAGGATCTAGATTTACTAACAAGTATGTTTCATAAACATCCTAATATGAATTCTAAAACAATGAAATAAATACATATAAAGTTCAGGAAACCTTACATTGGGTGCAGCGGAATATAATGACTCCTTCCGTTCAAATATCTAGCCCTTGATTCCTTTCTGTAGCAGAGCATTATCAATATCTGAACCTGGATCTCTTTCTCTCCTTCCTTTGATGCTGATTCTCCTTCTTGTTGGATGGTTTACCACAGTCTTACACACTATGATTGGGATACCACTTGATGTGTGTGGGCACTCACTCATTCACTCAAGGAATTCAAAATTTAGAGAAGAAAAGAAGAGACAAGGTGGCGGCTAGAAATTTTTCTCTGAAGGAATGAGATGTATCATCTTTTTCCTGAAGCCATCACTACCTATTTATAGGTAACCACCTAGGTTTAAGTTAGAATTATTTGGCATTAAAATAATGAAAAAATGAATGACAAATCCCTATAAGTGTGGCCGGCCATGGGCCTTGGATAATGGGCCTCACTTATGCAATTTTGCTGTTTTATCATTTCTGCATCTCATTTTCTCAAAAACGCCAATTTTGAAATTCAACCATTTAAATGCCAATTCTAATTATTTAATAACTAAAAATTAATTATTAAATAATATTTTCATTTAATATATTTATTAATTAGACATATAAAGTCTTTTAATTAATAAATAAACCTAGAATCTCTTTTCTTTACAATTTCGCCCTTGCATAGTGAAAATTCATAAACTAGACATAGTCTAACTTTAGAATTATAATTGATTACTCAAAATCAATTAACTGAGTGTTACAAGAAGTATGGTCTCAACTAGTATGGAGACCATGGGTCTATATATCCTAGCTTCCAATAAGCAGATCAAGAATTTATATCTTAAATTCAATGACATATTAATTTTTCGTTGAATCCACCCATAGAACTTAGAATTGCACTCTCAGTATATCGAACACTCTATATGTTCCACGATATAGACACGTCATTAGTTATCCATTGTTATAACCCTAATGTGATCAATGATCCTCTACATAGATGATTTACACTGTAAAGGGATTAAATTGCCGTAACACCCTACAATGCATTTTATCCTTAAAACACTTAACCCTGTATAAATGATATTTTAGCTAAGTGAAATGATATCTCCACCATTTATTTTCGTTTGGTGAAGCTCGAAGGAAATCATCCTTTACTTTCTATTCGCCAGATAGAAGCTATAGATTTCATATTTATGTCAGCGCTCCCACTCAATTGCACTACCGTGTTCCCAAAATGTACGTATCACCCTGACCCAAAAGTAGGCTTAACTAAAAAATCAAAGAACACGAATAAAACTCTTGAGATTGAACCTAATCATATCAGGATTAGGATCATTTGATCTAGGATCAACAGGTGATATTGAATTGAATAGATATTACGGTAAATTCTAATATATCTAATCAAAGTTCACTATCGGTCCCTTCCGATGTATACTCCATACATCCGATGCTGGTAAACTTTGCCAATGTCCTGGAAAGGACATAAACTTATCCAAGGTGTAAGAATACCTATCGCTGATTATACCATGTCAGTCTAAATCCAGTGTTCTGACAAAAATCAGGGAATAAACTTTTGAACATATAATTAAGATTATATTCCACTGTGTTGACAACACTATAATCATTAACAAATTGATATGTTCTGGACTTAAATAGAATTCATACATTATGTAAATAATCATGAAATAAATCATGTGAACCATGCAACATTAAATGTTATTTCTGATCTTTATTAATAAGTAAATCTTATTATGTTGAAATGAGTTTTATTTAGGGCATAAAACCCAACAGCTCGTGCTCCTCTTCTGACTGAGAGTATAGAAGAATGTCATCGATAAACACTATGACGCAGTTATCGAGGAAATCCTTTAATACCCTATTCATGACATCCATAAAGGCTGTAGGAGCATTAGTTAATTCGAATGACATTACCAGGAACTCATAGTGCCCATATCTGGTTCTAAAAGCAGTCTTCGGTATGTCCTCCTCTCGAATTCTGAGTTGATGATAACCAGATTGCAGATCAATCTTCAAAAATACTGCCTTTCCTTGAAGCTGATCAAACAAACCATCAATTCTAGGCAACAGGTACTTGTTCTTAATCGTCAGTTTGTTTAGTTCCCGATAATTGATACACATTCTGAGGGAGCAATCCTTCTTTTTCACAAACAGAACTGGAGCTCCCCAGGGCGATACACTCGGTCGGATAAACCCAATGTCAAGCATCCCCTGAAGTTGTAACTTAAGCTCCTTGAGTTCTGCTGGAGCCATTTTTTATGGAGCTTTAGAAACAGGTTCGACTCCAGGTGCCAAATCAATTACGAAATCAATTTCTCGTTGTGGCGACAATCCTAGCAACTCCTCGGGAAACACGTCGAGAAAATCTTTCACCACCCTGAATGCCTCAGGCCCAAATGTTTAAGGTCTGCTGGAGTCAATTACCACTGCTAGAAATCCTACACAGCCACTGTATAGTAAATCTCTAGCCCTCAGTACAGAAATAACCGGAATCCGAGACCCCTGGACTGATCCAACATAAACAAATGGATCTTCACCTTCTGGCTGAAAAGTCACCATTTTCCGCTTACAATCTATACTGGCCGAATACTTGGACAGAAAATCCATTCCCAGTATAATGTCAAACTCAGATAATTTCAATTCTATAAGGTCAGCACTCAACTCCCTATCTTGGATCCTAACCGGCGTAGACCTAATGCGCCTATTAGAGATAACCAACTCCCCACTAGGCATTAGGGTTCTGAACTCTCTTTCTAAAATATCACAAGGCCTACCCAAAAGATTAATTACTCTCGTAGCTACATATGAGCGTGTAGCTCCCGAATCAAATAATACTGTACACAGGGAGTTGTTGACGGGAAGCTGACCTGTCACAACAGAAGGACTGGCTGCAGCATCAGCTTGGGTGATAGCGAACACTCGAGCAGGAACCGGTTTCACCTCTGCTTTCGCCTCCTCTTTCTTTGCCTGAGGGAAATCTTTCCTGAAATGTCCCACCATGCCACACAGGAAGCATGTCTTCCGGTTACACTCTCCCGGATGATGTTTCTTGCACCGTGGACACTCAAGCTAAGAATAACCCTGGCGTCCACCTCTACCTTGGTTCCCACGGAACAACTTACTTTGCCCTGAGCCACCAGAAGCTGGGATAACTTTCCTTTTCTGCTCAGTGGTGGAGTCACCACCATCCCTACCATAGACAGGAGTAGGAACTGTGGGGGTTCCAGCAACACTCGGAGTCACCCGAGGCTCCTGAAGAAATTTCACTGCACCCTCGGCTCTTAAAGCCTTTTCGACCATTTCAGCATATGTATTTGCCTCGGTAGTAGTAATCACCAAATCGTGCATAATCTTTGCACTTAAACCGGCCAAATACTTTTCTTTCTTGCTAAAATCGGCTGGCACGATTCCTGAAGCGAGTTTGGCCAGACGGTCAAACTTTGTTGTATACTCAGTAACATACATTTCCTCAGTTTGAACCAGTTCAGTGAACTCTTTTTGCTTTGCACTGCGGATAGCTTCATTGTAATATTTAGAGTTAAACAACTCATTCAACTCTTCCCAGGTCATAACTGTGACGTCCCGGGTGATGGTTATCAATTCCCACCACACGAGGGCGTCTTCCTGAAACTGGAAAGTGGCGCATGTCACCCGATCATTACCAACCACTCCGATAAAGTTGAGGATACGCTCAATCACTGTGAGCCACTGCTCAGCCTTCATTACATCAGGACCTCCCAGAAACACTGGAGGTGCCTGCTTCCGAAAACCTTTCATACAACGGCTCCATACGGTTGCCAACAACAGGTTGTTCTGCTGGCACCACTGGAACTGCAATGGCCTGAGCAACTTGAGGAGGCACGGCAGGAGGACCCTGCTGCCTCAATCTCTGAATCTCTGCATCTTGTTGACGGATCTGATCTTGCATTTCCGCAAATCTTTGCTCCCAGTCCGGAGGAGCTTGTGGTGGATTTACAAGGCGACCACCCTGAGCTCTACCACGACCACGGCTGCGACCACGAGGATTTTGGGGATTTCTCTGACTGCGTCCGGTCTCAACCATGTCACTCTGACTTCTTGTATTTCGCGGGGTGTCCATTTTATGGGACTTAGCCTACTAATCCATATGCCAGACAGGTTAGACAGCGATCAAAACTTAACACTGCTCTTAAGGGCTTAAAGGCAATATACTTTGAAAATAATTAATTAAAATCTAATATGCTTCCTAACATGCTTTCACATTCACAATTATTTAAAATACTAAACAAGTACGGGCTCACTGAACCGTGAACCGAGCTTTCTCTGATGAAGATTGTACATGTCTTAGCAAGCTTCGGTAGACAAACCTGGATGCTCTGATACCAAAATTGTAACGCCCTAATGCTAAGGCACGCTACAATGCTTTTTCAATTACAGTGCAATCTTTGCTAATCAAAGAATTTTTCTCAAAAATCGTGTCAAATTAAAACTGTTATATTAACTAATAAACTTTATATTATAATAAAATATTTACAAGTATCGGGATCCCGTTTTCAAACTTTTTAAAAGTTAATATTCCAACATACATAAATTACAAGTCGCACAGCGATTATCAAAATACAATCCCCAAATGTCCCAAGACCGAACACTCCAGGTCGCGCTGCTTTGACATGTACAATCCCACCCGAGCTCGGGTTCACTGTTCAGCCTTCGCCTTTCCTTTACCAACACATGGAGGCAAAACTTTGAGTTGATAGACTCAGTAAGAAATGCATATAACATATCATATAATTACCGACCTATAATTAGGCGCCCATACACCTACTTATAGGGCTTAACAGACGAGCATGAACGTTCAATACTAGGGTATAGCTACTATACCACATACACAACGTACCTCACTGTATAAGTGTTGCTAGGGTTTGTTTCGTACCTTGAGTACCATTGAGTGATATACCACACACTTCAGCACTTTCCCGTACTTGTGTTGGTATCACTGTATTATACTCACAAACAACACTCACTATACCAATGCACTCTGTATCATAACCATACAAGTGTTGGTAGTGCAAATAACAATCTAAGCATGCATATACACACACATATACATACATTCAGATAATCATATCACACATTATATTCATTTCTTACCTGATTTCCGAATTCAAGTGTGCTGGCCGACCTGAACGGAAATCTCGTGCTAGATGGATGCCCTAATCACATTTTGAAACAGGGTAAGTTACATGATTAAAACCCTAATCCCGGGAAACCCAAAACCAAAACCCTAGGTTCTGTTATACTCTCAACGGGTTATTCTAACTTTGGAAATGGGGAAACACCCAACCGAGGCACTACAAAGACGAAAATTGAGAAATGAAAGGCCCGGGAACCCTGCCAAAACTGGCTAGCCGATTTTCGTGGCACTGCAAACGGGCTAGCCGGTTTGCACCAGAGTTCCCAAAACCCTTCATTTGTTGCTTAATTCCCCACCAAATGCAATGAAACCTTCCAGAGTACCTAATAAGGGTATACACAACATTTTCCAATTAATAAATCACAGAACAAACCTTCAACACCCAAGTTGCTATTAAAGCTCAAAGCTTTGAACTCAAAGCTCAATATTGCATAAAACCAACAACAAACCTCAAAACCAGCTGCTATGAACTTAAATTAACTCAAATGAACCCTAAAATTCGAACCCTAAACAACTCTAACCCTGACAGCCCCTGATTTACAATGTCACATACACAAACTTAAAAAAAGCTTTAAAAATACAAAACCAATGATCTAGGGTTACCTTTTGTTGATTCCTCCTTTAATTTCTAGCTAAATCTCAGAGAAAATAAGATGAAAAGGTTGGTCCTTGCCCTGGTTTGCCTCAGCCGAAGGAAAGAAAGAGAGAGAGTTCAAGAGAAAATTCTATTTCCTTGAAATTTTCTTTTTGATTTTCCCCTAATTGGAAAAAAGGATTTAATTAATCCTTTGCAGCCCAAATAATGGCTAGGTGTCATCCTCAAAAGCAGCCACCTAATCTCCCCTTTAAAAAGACTAAAATGCCCTTTAAGTCAAACTTAAGTATTTTCCAAGACTAGGGGTAAAATGGTCAAATCCCATAACCCCGCTCAAACCCGATAATTCATTTCTCTTAAATATTTCCCACTAAGAAATAAGGTTCTAAACTTACCCATGTGATCAAACTAGCCATCCATCGCATTTTCCGTTGTCGCCAAGCAAAAATTACAAAAATTACATATTTCACATATAAGCTAAATAATACCCCTAGAGTTTAATAAAATCTCTAGAATTGAGAAATTATAACTCTAATATTTACTTCCAAATATTGGAGTCCGCAACTAAATAAATTCATGAATAATAATAAAATAATAAAAATTAATGCTAATTGCCTTTATTAATCCAAATTACTAAAGCGGTCATTACAAGGATTGTGTTCTGTATGTCCGTATTCATCAAAATCAAGGTTTTCTTCTTCTTCATTGCTCGTATATAGACTTAATTGTCGAGAAGTAATTATTATTATTTTGTTTTTCATATCGATTACTGTTTTCGAGTTTTGATTTTGGGGAGATTTAATTCTTTAGGGTTATGAGATTGATTTGGGGCTATACCTTCTTTAATGAATTCATTATTCTTCAAAAGATTTATTTTTTTTCTCATCATGACACTCCTTTGACGACATTGGTAACAATAAGAAAGGACTGCAGAATCATAAATTAAAAGTAGGAATGTCATGTTTTTGTTTTGTGTCTCTCTCTAATTTTCTTAGTAATTTATTAGCATGAATAAAACTTTCTTAGACATCTAGAATAAGCCCTCCTTGTTTAGCTATTTTCCCATTATTCTTATGTGATCTTCTGTGAAGTACATTTGGATAGTATTGTTCAAGTAAAATTAAATACCATCTTATAAAAAAACACAATGATAGTAATAAAAATCTTTGCATTTTGAACTTTTCCATATTTGTAAGGATGTGTGTGCATTCTTCCAACAAGAAAGGCCTTTGGCTATGCTAAGCTATGCTCTCAAAATGCTTATAGTAGTTTTTGGTGAAATAAATTTAACAAAAGTTACAACCTCTGATTTGATAATTTCTGAATTTGGTTTTTTTTAGAATTAATTGGATTTAGTAATGTTTTTACATCATGTCTTTTATAGTAGTCCTTTTGAAACCAAAAGCAGTTGGCTGCTTCAGTTGCTTTGACAAAATGTATGCTTTGCATTACAACCATGTGAGCGAACATAAATATTGACATGTAACTGTTTGCTTGTGTATTTGTGGTATGTATGATTTTGGGCTTCTATTTTTGCCTTTCTGGCATTACATTGTTGTGTTGTTATTTATCTTCTTCTGTTCCTTGTAATGTTGTAATTTTATTTCCTTTTCTCATTAATTATGTGCTTTGTTTGTTTTGGGTTGCCTTGTTGTACCCTTTATCCTGGTTTTCTCCTATCTTTTTTCTATAACTGTATATTTCATTGAATGAGCGACTAGGGAAACAAGTACATTTTTTGCAGATGACTTAATGATATGTCCATTGTTTGAGTGTTAGACGCAATTTTGGGAAATACATTTTTTCTTCTGCAATTATATCATAGTTTCTCTGCAATTATATGTCACATGGAATGGAATAATATTAATATGTTTATATATATCTCTTCATTATTGTAGATGTAATCTCTTTTTTATAATCAGAATCAGTCATGGGCATGTACTGATACAAACTAGTTTTTTTTTTTTTATTCTTTTCTTTTTCATTAAGAATAAAATCCAAAGACTATTTTGTTTTGATGGGCTTGAAATCAATGTTGATATTTAGTTTTATTGATATAAATGTTTGTTGTAGATGTCATCGGGAAAGCGTAATGTCGAGGAAGATGACAAGTCACTTGCTAAGCGCACAAAGGCCTCCGACAAGGGGAAAAATGTAGTTACAAATGAGGTAAATTTAACATGTATACGTAAATGTGTGTTGTCACATAATTATTATTATTGTATTGTATTGCTAGATATACTTGATCTATGTGTAAAAGGTATAAATAATTTGATCTCTTACATTATCGCAGGAACAATGTATAAACAACTCACTTGAACATGCACTACAACGTCTACTACAAAAAAAAAGCATCAATAATTGCGGGGAAGATCACTGCAAAAGAAAAGATTAAGGAGCCAACAGTAGAGAGTGACAATGATGAAGATCGTTGTATGGTCCAATGTAGATGCAGTCCAAAAAGATTAAGAGAAATTGTGATTGGTTTGAGCGAAGCACAAAAGAGAGTCATTTCAGATATAGGCTTCGAGTCCCTCCTTAATCAAGAAATTTTGTCAGTGCGTTTTTTTTCTCATATGGTACTTGTACAACCATATGGATCTTGAAAAATTTGAACTAGTCCAAGATGGGGTAACTTATCCTTTCACTATTCAATCGTTTAAGGAAATTATGAAAATCGAAGATGGTGGCGAGGACATCAACTTTGAAGATTATGTTGACATTGACAACAAAGTCTGAAATGAAGTATGCAACCTCGAAAAATCCATTACGTGCACTGACTTGGTCGAGCTTATTACCAACTCTGAAGAAGCTGATGTTGTGTTCGTTGCACGTTTTGTGTTGGCAGCATTGGGATCCTTCTTGGTTCCCACATCTGGAACGTACGTAAGAAAGGAGTACATCAATGCACTCTTAGATGTTGGCCGGATAAAGAAGTTGAACTAGGCTTTGTTCATCTTTAAGTTTTTACACTAGATTCTGAAAGCACATCAAAAACGACTCAATAATTCGAAAGTTAAGGGCAAGGTTCATTATCTCCTGGGTTGCACTATTTACCTTCAAGTAAGTTTTAAACCATCTTTTAATTAATTATGCATCCCTTTCACTGTAGTTTTAATTGCAAATAATATTTTTTTGCAGATATATTATTGGAGCCATATAAAAAGGAAGTTGTACACTTCTCCTCGCCTCGCCCTTCCCATGGCTTACTGGAATGAGGACCGAGTGAAAGGAATATCCCCGTTCATCTCCAAGAAAGGGGGATTTATGAATGGGAAGGTACATTTTTAGTTTACAACTCTTCAAAGTTACTTGTTATTAGGAATAGGCCAATACAATTTTGTTAATTGCTACTTTTTTTTTTGTAAAGTGATCTTGAAATTTTTCTCATTTTGGGGCAGATTATTCTACACCCGCCTATGTTCAGGAAGACATATGACCATACAGAAGACACTTCCATTCAATCATCCAACCAGGGAGGAACCTCATCGTCTACATGCTGCAACTGCATCTTAAGAGATGAAATGAAGGATTGGGATAAAAAGTTAGACACTACTTGGAAAGAACTACTAAGATTATTTGACTCTTTCAAAGTCGACATCTCTAAGGACATCGGAAAGTGCTTCGTCACTATGAAGCAATCTTTCATTGATGAGGTTAAGGAATCTTAAATTCCAAAGCTTCGTGAATCTATATTACCTGAGGTGAGAAAATCTGTGACAGCCGAGTTGCATCAGACAGTGATGAAAGAGTTGAGGCACTCCGTGTTAATGGAGTTGCGGCAATCTCTACTGAAAGAACTGATGGAAGTTATTGATAAGGACGGGGAGAGAAATGATGAGGAGGCCGACAAAGAAATGATGGAAGTTATTGATAAGGATGGGGAGAGAGATGATGAGGAGGCCGACAAAGAAACTAACTCGATGAGCACTTCAAATGAGGATCAGTTTGAAAATGAAAACACGAGAAATTTGGAGTTTGACAACCCGCCTACCAACAATCAATATGAGATTGACCCTATGAATTTGACAAAGGTAGAAGACATTGGTCATGAAGATCAATGCACCTCAGCCATCAAAGTTCTCCTTTCTTCAAACGCGTATCAAAAGACCAAAAAACGATTCCACTCAAGCAAGGAAATGTATGTGGACACTTTCCAGTTGAAGGAGCAAGCAAGCGAGATTGAATTTAAGCTGGCAATGTTCGTTTTCAGAACAATTTTTGATAAAGGGTATGTCTTTAATTAGTAGATTGGTAGTTGAGTAAGACTGTGTATTAGTATTACCATATATTCTACCTAATTCTATTGTCTCATTGGCAGGTACCCTTTTGTGAAATTTCAAAAACTTGAACTTTTTTGGCATCCACTACTGTGCTTGAAGCCTGGAATGGAAATAACTGATTCAGTATATGTCTTCATTAGTATTTATCTGTTCTAAGCATTATTAGAAGAAAAAAAATACTACCAACATATTATGCTTAGTGGCATGTTGGTTTGTGCAGGTTATTAGTTGCTACGTACACTTACTGACGCTGAAAGAACGTGAAACAGCTCCAGATGGAGTACCGAAATATTGGTTTATGCCTTGTCGGGTCTCCGTAAGTCTCATTAGTATTAATATCAGCACGTGGATTTATATTTTCTATTCAAACTGTGTGATTTGTTTTATACACTTATTTAATTTATTTGTCTCATATTGATTGTTTATTTGTATATGAAATTATACAATCAAAGTATTGACGAATGTTTATTTAATTTTTTATTTGTGTTGTTGGAACAATATTATTCATGAAGGACATTATTCATATGTACTTCATGAATAATGTATGAACTTGTGATTAAATATGATACTATATACATTTGAGGAGGAGGTTCGCTTTTCTTCATATCGAGTTCCCATTTATTATTCAATTTACGAAAAAAGTTCTGATCTTTAACATTAATTGATTAGGTTTCTTGTCAATTTGTATTTGGAATAATTGCTTTCATTAATTTGTGATATCTTTATAAACCTGATGTCTCAGTTAATTAGGATCATGAGCATTGTTTTCTATGTTGATGGTTGTAGTTTTATTCCCAAATATTGGATTGGTTTCAGCTATTGAAACATGGAAAGAAGTTCAAACTTTGTAGAAATTAAATCCCATAATTTTGTTCTTTAAAACTTGAGTTGGATACTATTTCTCATAAGTTATTTGTTTCATTGTTGTGCTGTTTTTCTTCATTCCGTGAGTAAACCTATATTCAATAAAAGCATTTTAATTGATTTAGCTTCCTGGCCTCGTTCAAGTGGAAGATTTTTACCCTGGTTCCAAGTTTTAATCGAACTCTAGTATGAAACTAAGCTAAGGGGGTTTTGTGTTGCTGATCATTTATGTTTATAGAATTCTACATTAGTTTTTATCTATACCCTTTACTTATTTATGTCTAAAACACTTAAGGAATGCTTTTTTCCTGTCATTTGTTTTATATACCAAAATATGTTATCTTTTGATATAGAATAAAACAAAAGAGATTTGTTTCTTCTTGGAGTTTGTCACTACTCTGCATTCTAAGCTCTTGAATATTCCATTACTTGATATCTGCATAACAATAATAATGGTTATGATTTTTCTTTAAAAAGCATGAAAATCTTGGGTTGTTATGCTCTGTTAGTACTTGGGCAAGACAACAAAATTGGAGGGATCTATTTTACGACAAGTTGGCAAAAACTGAACATGTAATGACCGTTCAGTTTTTTTTAATCATTTAGTTAATTGTAATGATGTTATGGTAATAACTAATTTCTGTCCCTTTCATATGCAGATGTGTGTCTTGGTCATATTCAAAACTAAAACTCCCCACTGGTTCATGTGTGACATAGACATGTTGGCGAGTAAGGCATTCATTTGGGCCAGCCTAAAAACACCACACGGGAAGGATGTGAAACATTTTCGTGTACGAGCTACTTTTGAAATGGTATTTACTTTCGATTGTTTCATTTCACATTCTAGAATCCAAGTTTTTTTTAGATGAAAACCAGAATACCAGTTGAATAACGAAATTAATAAGTAATTTGAAGATCATCATCTCTTATACCTTGCAGCTAAGAACACTTGATGATCTTCTCTAAGTGGATATGGCTCTGGAATTAGGAGAGAAATTTAACTTTGCATCACTTCCCCTAGATTATGCAAAACGAGTGCCGCAACAAGATAATGGGGTAGATTGTGGAGTATATGTAATGAAATTCATGGAACATTTCTTCAATAGAGGCAATGTTGCTGAAATAGATGTTGAGGTATTTTTTCAAGTACAAGTGATTGAAATTAGACTTAAATTGAAAATTTCATATAGTGGATAAAAAATAATTAACTAATATTTATTTTGTCCTCCAACTTTCAACATGTAACCAGTCAAGACAAGTTTAATATCATGATGAATCTAATTCAACATCCAAAAAATGAGTGTAGGGCTACTGTTTTGGCAGATGTTGCTGAGATGTGTTCAGTTAACAATGTCTTAAATGTTCCCCCATCTACTCCTGTACATACTGACAAGGAATTGGTTATCAAGTCTCCTGAGAAATCCCCTATTGATCCAAGGATTAAAAATAAGAAGTCGCGAGCGAAAAACATGATGCCTTCATCCTCAACTAAGTCCACAGGAAGAGAATGTCCAGCGGCAGTGATCTGACTATGAGAGACTTGGTCGGAGACAATGAGTAGCATTTGAATACTTTTTAATTGGAAGAATACTTGGTTATTTTGTCTGTAGATGTTTATTATGGTACTATTTGAATTAGATGTTTATGCCTTGATATGCCTTTTAGAATATGCACTGTTAAGCAATTATATAATATGTATATGTAACTACTTTGTGGGTCTTGTATATGTAAGACTTTAATCAATTGTAACCAAATATTGTGTTACAATATATCATATGCATGTTTACTTACGATCTTAGATATTATCTATATAAGTTAGAAATAATTTTTCTTATTGAAATAAATATTTATTGTGCGATTCTTACCTCAACTTAAAATTTTTTACACTATATGTTGCCCCTGATTTGGCCCAATATACGTGGACAAACCAGACAAGGACACGTGGATCAAGCAACTTATGATTCAAAATATTTGCTAAGTCTTTATGCCATAAGGCAGCGTCCGGGACATGTCTCCCAGAGAAGGCATATGGAACCCCATATGCTCCCGGAAGCTCGAGTAACGCTAAGACATCTCCACGGGGTGTCAGGTTTCTCCTGAGCAATCAAATCGCATTTAATGCCGCATGGGAGGAAGCGTGTTGGGACTGCTACACGCAATAAAGTCTGACGGCACAACCTCCAACCAGCAGCTACAAAGTAATGATCATTTAAGTCTAGCGACGGCTACATTGTGAAGAGTCACATTAGTCAAAAGACAATAAGGACATTCCACATAAAAGCCCTACAGCACCTAGGGATTTGACCATGCATTACTCATGGAATATTCATTGGGAATGCCCAACTTTATGGATACTTACAGATACACTTGTAAAGATAATTCGGGGGATCACCCCACCAAAAACACTACAAATACCCCCTCAAAGTTCATTAAATGAGGTCGAGAATCTTGGGCTGCATAAGAGCAAGAAGAGTAAATACTCACCAAGGACATTTTCTGTATTTATAAGAGTGAAACACTCACCAAATACATTCTCTGTATTAAATACATCCATAAATAACAAAGACTCGTGGACTAAGGCTCATTAACACCCCAACCACGTAAAAATCCTTCTCTAATTTTCTTATAGCTCTATAAACTTATAATATTTTATTAGTTGCCGAAAACCTCGGTCAACATTTCGGTGCTTTCATTGAGAGCTGAAGAAAGCTACTTGACATCACAAAAATGGTTGAGACTAGAAGTACTCGTCAGCCTCGCCCACTAGAGGATGCTCAAGACCCAAATGAGGAAGATGTAGCCTCAAGAGCAGCTGAGGGTTCTGAGGAAGAAGAAGGAATTCCAGATGATGACTACGAGGGAAACCTCGATGAGTATGCCTACGACGAAGGTAGCTACTCAAAGTTGGTGCTTCTCAGACAAAAAGCTATCGATCACGAAGCCGAGATCGAAGCTCAGAAAGCACAGAACCAAAAAATGCAAGAAGTGATGCTGGCCATGCAAAAAGCCATGGAGGCGGCTGGCATTCACGTGCATCCCAAGGCAATGACTGCAGGACTTGGCAAGGAACCAGAGGAATCCTCGCCTAGTTCCCAACAGCAGAAGTCTAGGGAGCCTAGCCCTATAAGGTACCCTGCTGAAGGGAACCAAACAAAAAACCCTACCTCTACCCCAGGGCGAAAGAAAAAGGCGCAGGATCCGCGAAAGGTCCGCTCAGATTTCCCTAAAGGGAAAGGTCCGCAGAGGGGCAAGCTCCAAAAAGGGAGTTTTGGCCCTCAGGATCGAGAGGACCGAAAAAGCGTTTCCGTGCACCAAGAGCCCGGAGGTAGAGGAAGAAGAGGATAGAGATGTCCTCCCCTTGATCTGAGAAATCAAATCAATGGGAACCAAGGTGACCTCCGGGATCACCTTGACCAAAAAAGATACGCACCCGCGGTCTCCACAGGTACGTTAAATGAAGGAATTATGGCAAAACTCACCATACTTCGAAAAGACATTGCCCGAGTCTCCCGAAGGCAGAAAGGGGATGACTCCGACTCAGATTGCGAGGACCGGGAGCCCTGTGCTAAGCACATCCTGGAGGCGGAGCTCCCCAAGAACTTTAAGATGCCCGAAATTGCAGCTTATACCGGGAACTCTGATCCAAGCGACCACTTGTCACGGTTCAACCGTGTCATGACGGTCATGAGAGTCAGCAATGACGCCAAATGTCTGTGCTTCCCACTTGTTCAAAGTGGGTCCGCGGAGGAATGGTTCAAGAAGCTGGAACCAGGATCCGTGGGCTGTTGGAACAAGCTACAGACCAATTTCCGGAGACAGTTTGTCGCCGCAAGAAAGGTCAACCTGGAGGTCAGTGCCTTGACTAACATCAAGCAACTGCCCACCGAGACCTTGAACAACTATATAAAGAGATTCCGAGAGGAAGCCTCAAAAACTAAGAAAGTTGATGACGGACAACAGCTTGCGCTTCTCCAAGCAGGCATCCGTACAGGGACTCCCTTCTGGAATGAACTACAACAAGAGGGGGCTGCTAGCCTTCAGGACTTCCAGAAGAGAGTCCAAAAATATATCAACCTCGAAGAAGCCCAAATAGTTGTTTATGGAGGATACTACCCCACCGGGATAGCAGGGTACATGCCCGGAGTACCGCCCTCGGGTACTGCCCCGACCGCGGCTCCACCGATAAGAGGCATACAGTTCTCTGCCACCCCCGGATATAGTCAGGGCCAGGCCTTTGCGCCAGCATCTTCCCATTTTGGAAACCCCTCCGGGATGCATGGACAAGCTCCTTCGCACTCCGCTCCCACCGCTAGCCTGGCAGGCCCTTCCCAGGGTTCGAGGAGTAAAAGATCCTCCAAGGGCAGCACCCGGACGGGGGAGAAGCGCCAAAAAAGGGGGTATACTCCCCAGTACACGGAGCTGACAGACTCCCAAGAACGTGTGTACTTTGCTACTAGGCAAAATACGCACTACCGGAGACCACAACCGTTGTACAAAGATAGCTCCCGGAGAGATCCAAGCAAAAGATGCGAGTACCACAACAACATTGGTCATAGCACCAATGAATGCAAGAATCTCAAGGACGAGATTGAAAACCTTATCCGATTGGGCCACCTCTATAAGTGGATCAAGAATAGGCTGCCTCACCTCAATCCGGGCCAGGCAACAGGGGGTGTGCCCCAGGGAACACTGGGGGGTACAGCAGGAGCGTTGGCTCCAGCTGCTCCCGCGGGCGACGCCCAGCACATCCCCGGTCTGCCACCCAGACCTAACGGGAGGGTAGCCATGATCTCCGGAGGTCCCCATATCGGAGGAACTACTCGCAAGGAGCTCAAACGGTACGCAGGGGCCATGAAACACAATGAGGTTTGGGAGGTTACTCAACTCCCAGCTCAAAGGCCCCGACTGATGGACCAACCCATCACGTTCACAGAAGAAGACTCCAAGACGGTGCGCTTCCCTCATCATGACCCATTGGTCATAGAGACCCCCATCGCTAATCAAGTGGTGGCCAGAGTCTTAATTGACAATGGAAGTTCCGTGAACCTACTCTTCAAGGAGGCCTTCAGCGCAATAGGCTTGACGGACCGAGACCTCTCACCCAGTGGGTCCCAACTCACAGGGTTTAACGGAACGACACTTATCCCGATGGGAAAAGTAAGTCTTCCAGTCACCTTGTGTCCGGACACCCCCCAGAGCACATTCAACTACTGCACTTTTGTGGTGGTGGACTGTCCGACTGCTTACAACGCGATCCTCGGCCGACCGACCTTGGTAGATTTTTGCGCAGTCACGTCCATTCGGCACCTGTGCCTAAAGTTCCCTACCCAAGAAGCTGGGATCGGGACGGTGAGAGGAAACCAGGGGGAAGCAAGGCAATGTTACAATGTTGCGACCCACCTGCCAGTACTGACGGTCTGGGAATCCATTGAGCCAGAAATGGCCGAGGAAGATGAGTTGGACCCCCATGTGGGGTTCGAAAAAATTGTGGAACCAATGGAGGATGTCGAGGAATTATCAGTGTGCGACCTCGACTCCACCAAAGTACTCCAACTGGGAAAGAGCCTAGATCCGGAGAAAAAAGAGAAAATAATAAAAACACTGAAGGGCGCCATCGACATCTTTGCATGGCGCCAAGAGGACATGACTGGCATAAGTCCCCACGTCATCACCCACGTCCTCAACTTCAATCCGGACATGCCGCCAGTCCAACAAAAGCGACGCCCACTCGACTCGGTGAAAGCCGAGGCTCTGGAGAAAGAGGTGGATAAGCTTTTGACCAACGGCATGATCCACGACGTATACTATCCGGAATGGCTAGCCAATCCGGTCCTGGTGCCCAAGCCGAATGGGACTTGGCGAGTTTGTATAGATTTCACTGATCTAAACAAAGCTTGTCTGAAGGACTGCTTCCCGCTGCCCAGGATCGACCAGATGGTAGACACCACTTCTGGATTCAAATTACTATCCTTCATGGACGCCTATGCCGGGTATAATCAAATAAAGATGCATACGGCAGACCAAGAGTGCACTAGCTTCAGGACCGATAAGGGGGTATACTGTTACCTAGTCATGTCCTTCGGACTGAAGAACGCCGGAGCGACCTACCAAAGAGTGGTCAACCGGATGTTCAAAGGCCTCCTGGGACGAAATATGGAGGTTCATGTAGATGACATGCTCGTCAAGTCCAAAGCATGCAATAGCCATGCGGACGACTTAGAGGAATGTTTCGAGGTAGTCCAGAGATATGGCATGAAGCTCAACCCAAAGAAATGCACCTTTGGGGTCAAGTCAAGGAAGTTCCTGGGCTTCATCGTCAACTAGAGGGGGATTGAGGCAAACTCGCAAAAAATACAGGCTCTCCTGAGCATGCCATCCCCCAAAAAGCATAAAGATGTGTAGAGCCTGACCGGAAAGGTGGCTGCCCTGAGCCGTTTCATCTCACGGGCTACAGACAAGTGCATCCCCTTCTTCAACATACTGAAGAAGTGTCAAAAGTTTGAGTGGTCGGACGAGTGCGAGGAGGCATTCAAAAAGCTAAAAGAACACATGGCCAAGCCTCCTATCCTGTCAAAACCCGTTCTCGGAGAAGACCTATTTCTATACTTGGTTGTCTCCGAGCACGCGGTCAGCACTGCCCTAGTCCGGGAAGAAGAGAAAACTCAGCATCCCGTGTACTATGTTAGTAAGCGCATGATAGGAGCTGAAACGAGGTACCCCATCATCGAAAAGTTGGTCTTTTCCCTCGTAATGGCCTCGAGAAAATTGAGGCCATACTTCCAAGCACATCCAATCAAGGTGCTAACCAACCACCCGCTCCGGCAAGTCCTCAAAAAACCTGAAGCATCCGGAAGACTCCTCAAGTGGGCAATGGAGTTGAGCCAATTCGACTTGCACTACATTCCTCGAATCTCCATAAAAGGCCAAGCCTTGGCAGACTTCATTACCGAATGCAATGAAGCCGAGGCAACCGCAAATATGCCGGTGCCATCGATCCCCACATGGAGAGTGTTTGTGGACGGAGCCTCCAATGAAAATGGGTCCGGAGCAGGAGTGGCAATGATATCCCTGATCGGACTACGACTCCAGGCGGCCCTACGGTTTGACTTCCCAGCTTCGAACAATGAGGCCGAATATGAAGCCCTAATAGCAGGGCTGAAATTGGCAAAAGTCGTAGGAGCCAAAAGAGTGGAAGTCTACAGTTATTCCCAGCTGGTCGTAAACCAGATATCGGGAGAGTACCAAACACGCGGTGAGCGAATGGCCGCGTATGTAATAATAGTCCGGGAGCTTCTCCACGAGTTCACGGATTACAAAATAGAAAGAATCCCCCGGGAAAAGAACGCTCACGCGGACTGTCTGGCTAAGTTAGCTTCAGATAGTGAAATAGAAGGGCTGGGGGTAGTACCAGTGGAACGCTTGGCAGAGCCAAGCATCAAAATAAAAGAGGCCACAATAACGGTTGGGCAAGAGCCCAGCTGGATGGTCCCCATCATAGAATACATAACAAAAGGTGAGTTGCCCTAAGAAAGGGCACTGTCTCGAAAGATTCAGTATCAGGCTCATCGTTATGTAATGATGGATCAAATTCTCTACCAAAGAGGAGTCATCATGCCTTATTTAAGGTGTGTATTGGACTCTAAAGCTAGACAAATCATGCTAGAGGTTCACGAAGGGTTCTGTGGAGATCATACGGGAGGACCCAGTCTCTCAAAGAAAATATTGAGACAGGGATACTTCTGGCCAACAATGAAAAAAGATTGTATAGATTACGTCCAAAAGTGTGATTCGCGCCAAAGGTTCGCGAACATACCGAGAGCCCCTCCAAATGAAATCACCCTGATGACTAGTCCCTGGCCCTTCGCGGTTTGGGGAATAGATCTTATTGGGTCCCTGCCAATAGGAAAAGGAGGAGTAAAGTATGCAATAGTAGCAGTAGACTACTTCACCAAATGGACGGAGGCTGAGCCCATGAAGACTATAAATGCTAAAAAAGCACTAGACTTTGTTATCAAAAACATAGTGTGTCGATATGGCCTGCCTCACAAAATAGTCTCTGACAATGGAAAGCAATTTGATTGCGAAGAATTTACTGACTTCTGCAACCAACACGGAGTAGTGAAAAGCTTATCCGCGGTGGCCAGACCGCAAACAAACGGTCAAGCGGAAGCAGTCAATAAAATCCTAAAGGTCACCCTGAAGAAAAAGCTGCTGGCCTGCAAAAACAATTGGCCCGAAGAGTTGCCAAGAGTGTTATGGGCCTACCGGAAGACCCCCAGAACCACGACCGGCAACTCGCCTTTTTCAATGGCGTACAGTTGTGAAGCGATGGTCCCGGTAGAAATGTTATTCCCGTCCCACAGAAGAACGACTTACGATCCAGTCACGAATCAGGCTTTGCTTAAAGAAGCCCTGGATCAAGTTGAAGAACTCCGGGACGAGTCTCAAATACGGATGGCGGCTTATCAAAAGAAGGTGACCAAGTTTTTTAACTCCAAAGTTAAAAACAGAAAGTTTGTTATTGGGGATATGGTCTTAAGAAGAGTCTTCCCAACCACCCAAGAACCCGGAGTTGGGGTACTTGGGCCAAATTGGGAAGGACCATATGAAATCGAGGACGAAATCGGCTCAGGCACTTACAAGGTAAAAAGGATGGACGGAACCATTGTGCCAAGAGCCTTGAACGCCGATCACCTCAGAAAATATTACCAATAGCCAAAAATGTAACTTAGATTTTGTTTAAAGAGTTTGTACCGTCTAAATGTATACAGCCTCCGCAAGTTAAATAAAACTAAGTGCCTTAAAAACAAAGTTTCTATGCCACTCAGGGGGGTACTAGGGTATACCGCACGGACAGACCAAAAACAAACTAAGTAAAATATCCTGACCCAAAGGGCAGGTCAAAAAAGAGTATGCACAAGAATGAAAAGCATAAGTATAAACATCCTGATCGAAAGGACAGGTCCAAAAGAAAGATATGTGCATCAAAAGAAATCATATATAAATATAAAAAACCTAGCCCTATGGGCAGGTCAAAATATATACAAATGGCTCGGGGACAGGCCTTAAATATTGTCTCCCCTTTAAATAAAAATGAAACAAGCTTTTTCTGGTTGTACTGGATCAAACTCGGAGCGGCCTAATCAATGCGAGGAGGAAGGCAAGGTCCGATGCGTGCCTCCACCATGGCATCAAGCTTTTTCTTCTTCTCCCAGAACTTCACAATCATCTCTTCAGGTTTGGGGTAGAAGGTAAGCTTGATCTTCTGGTCATTTGTAGACCAGGCCATGAAGACGCCGTCATCAAAACGCTTGGCGCACCGGCTGCAGGAGACAGGAGAAAGAAGCTCATCTCTTTTTGCCTTCTTTGAGGCTTGGTCCTTGAAGTCTCTGAGCTCCTTCAGCTCCCCGGCCAGGGTGGCCCTGGATTCCAAGTTTGCCTGGTGAGTTTCCGCTAAGGACCTCACCTTGGCAGCCATTTCCTCCAAGGCTTCCCTGGCCTCCCGAAGCTCCCGCCTGGCCTTCGCAGTGGCTTCGCCCTCCGTCCTCAGCTCCTCCTGCTGCCTGGCCTCCAGCCTATCTCTTTGCAGGGCCTCCTCCCGGATCATTCCCTCCGCCTGCGCTTCCTCATTGGCCTTGGCAATGGCCTCCCGGCGCTCAGCAGCCTCCTGATAAAGCCGCCTCTCAGCAGTAAGATCCTGAAGAATCTTCCTAACTTCATCCATGTCCCCAAATCGGACAGGATGAAGCCATGGTTGATTATGTTCTTGGAAAGGCGGCCGGCCTCAGCAGCAAGCTGGGAAAAGATACAAGTATAAGTAAGAATCTCCAAAAAGAAAATAATAATGAGGAGAAAAGTAAACTACAAAATACTTACCACAGTGAGGGAGTGGCTGAGATCCTGGACTTGGAAGATTGAGTTCAAGGATGCACAAGCAGCGAACCGCCTAGGTGCACACCGGGTAAGCTGGGACGCAAACTCGCTAGTCATATTCGCGGCAAAGGGAGCTAATGTGGGCCCGAGGAAACGGCCGAACCAGTCCAACAGGGGATCCAAATTAAGATCCCACGGATTCTGGTATTCCGGGTTGTTAAGAGTATTTTGCATCTCAACCCGTAAGATCCTCTTGAGGGCCTCCACCTCAGCAGGCCCCCGGGAGTATTCGTCCATGGCGTAGTTATGTTTAGCTATCCGGAGCTCCTGTCTCGCCTCATCTCCAGGAACCGGAGTCAGCACAATATTGGGAGGGGCAGTGTGTTCCTCCATGGGGGAGACCCCGCCATCAAGACCGTGGGCCGGAGTGTCAGCTTTCCGTTGCCGTTTGGGCTCCTCCTTGGCAACCATTTTGCCCTTGCGTTTGCGAATCAGAGTAACTTCTTGCTCTTCTTCACTTTATTCAACTTCCTTAGGAAGAGCACGTTGCCCTCCTTCACCTTCTTCAACTTCTTCAGAAAAGCCCCATTGCTTTTCTTGACCTTCTCCCGGGAGCACCTCCTCATCCACTAAGTCAATAGTGTCTGGAGGAGCACTGGAAGAAGCCTTTAGAGGGGGGAGCATCTTGGAAGAAGTAAAGGGAGGGGGAGCTTCAGGAGTATGAACCCCGGCAAGTTCGGCCAAAATGGCATCCATGGAAACGCCTGCTACAACAAAAGAAAGAAGGCAAGTATTAGAACATCCGTGGGAAACAAACACTCAGATAAAGGAGACTTACCACAGGAGCCGGAAGTGCAAACACTCATATTCGCCAACAGAAGGGCCGTAATGAACTGCTAAAGGAGACTTACCACAGGAGCCGGAAGTGCTGGCGCCAGGAGGCCCAGTGTTCGGCTCCTGAGCCGAAGGCTTTGGCCTGGGACCCTTCTCTCCGCCGAGTCCCCGATATGAAGGGGCTTCCCAGCGATCGCTTGGCTTCTCCTCTCGACCGGGCTCCCCACGCAAAGAGGCCTCCCGGAAGCCGCTTGAGCCTTAGAGTAGGCTTTCTCCTGAGCCTTCCGGTAGAGATAGTCCTGGTACTTCTTCTCGGCAGTGGCGATAATCTCGTCCCGGAAGGTCTTCTCCGCGGCAGGCACCCTCACATTGGGACAGATAACCCGGGAAAGGTTAGAGTCCTCCACGGATTGGTGCGGCAGGATGAGTTTTGCCTTCCGGCAATTCTCCGTTGTAACCAGGCCCCCGACGTCGAGGTCCGCCCGGTCATAAGAGGCGAAGGCCTGGGCTCTCCGAAGAAAGACCTGAGTAGGCGCGGTCCGCTCGTGAGGAGGAATCCTAACCCACTCCGTGAGGAGTTCCGGATGTTCCACTGCCCGGAACCCAGAAGAGAAGAAAAAACGATGGCGATACTCCTTAACATGAGTTTTCCTATTATACGGGACCACCCCATCATTGGCAGGGTGGGCCCAGAACCCATAAACACCGTCCTTAAGTTTGTCCCCCTTCTTGGGGACGGAAACAAGTTCATAAAAATACAATATCTCCGCCGGGCTGAGAGAGCCCCATCCCCGGGCGAAGTAAAAAATAAATAAGCCTGAGAGCAGGCGGTATGCTTGAGGAATAAGTTGGTATGGCGCAAGGCCAACAAAAACTAAAAAATTAACAAAGTAGTCTTGGAGAGGAAGCATGGCCCCGGCCATCAAGTGCGTCTCGCTCCAGGCCCCGAAGCCACCGTAGTTGTGATTGGCCCCGAAGACTTGATTCCAGCTACCTCCACGATGTTCTCCAACTGATGGGGACAAGTGAGAGTAGAGTGAAGCTCTGCCGCCTCCCATCCGGTGGCCCGAGACTTATACCCCTCCTGGGCAACGGGACCCAGCGAGACTTCTTCGAGGGTATCCAGACGTTTACCACTCTTCTTGAATGACTTTGAGCCAGAAGCAGACATGTTTCGATTCTGTAAGAAGCATTAAGATTCCAGCAGTTAGGCCCCATACCAAACCCTAAACCAAGAAAAAGGGAATGGGGGTCCCCTAACCGCTGGAAAGAGGCCCCCTCTGGACACCTGTCAAACAGGAAACCCTAGAAGGATTCCCTGGACAAGAGTCGGGTGCGATAAATTCACAGAAGACAACATTGCGCACCAGAGAAAAAGAAAGGGCAAAAAATCGAAAGTAACCTCTCCTATGCCCTAAACGACCAGCATACGAAGAACGTAGGGTCTCTTGTAAAAAAAAAACAGTAACAAATGCGTGACAAGAGTAATCCTATCACCAGAAATGGTGAACCTAGACCTGCTACGTGAAGAATATAAAAGTTTGCATTCCCAGAAGCTTCAAATACAAAACCCAGAAAAAACAAGCAGATAAGTAAAAGCATGCCATGCACATTAACAATAAAGCAAGGGGTGCAAGAAACTTACAGTGAAGTGTTAAGACTGGGGGTCTTGCTGTAAATCGAACGAAGATAAGGAGGACTGACAGTAGTGAACGAAGATGAACTGGGGAAAATTGCAAAGTGTTCAACAATTTTTTTCTTGGTCTGGGAATTTTTTCTCTCTGGGAAAGTTGAGCAAAGTTGGCAAGAAATGGGAAGTAACCGAAATGAAGGAAAGGTGGTGGCTTTTATAGGCAAAATTGCATGGAGAACAGGCACTATCACCTACCAATCAAACGGTGGAGGAAACGCACGATTCGAATTCTCAAAGATCAACGGACCAGATTGATCTGTAATTAAGGCGGTGGAAACGTTTGAGTGTCTGTCTGACACCATTAATGCGCCGTATCAATCAATGGGCGTGAAACGAATCGACCCCTGCAAAAAGTGAATCGCTGCATTAAAAGCCATCATTAAATGCACCCTCACGCGCTCAAAGCTCGTGCCAGGAAACCGAGGAGTCAACCGGAAGCACTTGAGCAGGCCTTGTTTTATTTTTCAAATAAACAAGGCTTGGGGGGTAAATGTTGCCCCTGATTTGGCCCAATATACGTGGACCAACCAGACAAGGACACGTGGATCAAGCAACTTATGATTCAAAATATTTGCTAAGTCTTTATGCCATAAGGCAGCGTCCGAGACATGTCTCCCGGAGAAGGCATATGGAACCCCATATGCTCCCGGAAGCTCGAGTAACGCTAAGGCATCTCCGCGGGGTGTCAGGTTTCTCCTGAGCAATCAAATCGCATTTAATGCCGCATGGGAGGAAGCGTGTTGGGACTGCTACACGCAATAAAGTCTG
Organism: Cannabis sativa; assembly: GCF_029168945.1. Classification (NCBI taxonomy): domain Eukaryota; kingdom Viridiplantae; phylum Streptophyta; class Magnoliopsida; order Rosales; family Cannabaceae; genus Cannabis; species Cannabis sativa. Next base: position 24,084,445 of record NC_083607.1, read on the forward strand.
ACGACACAACCTCCAACCAGCAGCTACAAAGTAATGATCATTTAAGTCTAGCGACGGCTACACTGTGAAGAGTCACATCAATCAAAAGACAATAAGGACATTCCACATAAAAGCCCTACAGCACCTAGGGATTTGACCATGCATTACTCATGGTATATTCATTGGGAATGCCAAACTTTATCGATACTTACAGATACACTTGTAAAGATAATTCTGGGGATCACCCCACCAAAAACACTATAAATACCCCCTCAAAGCTCATTAAATGGGGTCGAGAATCTTGGGCTGCATAAGAGCAAGAAGAGTAAATATTCACCAAGAACATTCTCTGTATTTATAAGAGTGAAACACTCACTAAATACATTCTCTGTATTAAATACATCCATAAATAACAAAGACTCGTGGACTAAGGCTCATTAACGCCCCAACCACGTAAAAATCCTTCTCTAATTTTCTTACAGCTCTATAAACTTATAATATTTTATTAGTTGCCGAAAACCTCGGTCAACACTATACAACCTGCTATTCTGTAACTATACAAAAATTATTTGTTTGTAATAATTTTTTTTTATTCATATTTTCAAAAACTATATTATAAATATGCATAGTAAAAAATTTTATATTAAATAAAAAGAAAAAGTTTAACTCATTGTCCTTTCAGCTCTTCAAGATAAATATTACAAAGAAAGATAAAATAAACTTTATTTTACAAGAAAACTAAAAGCAACATTGTTTAATATTTGAAATGACAGCCATTAAGAAAAAAAGGCAACTAGATAAAAAGAAATCACAACTAAATAACTATCAAATTTAAGTTCTTTTTTTCTTCCCCTTCGAACATACTTCATCAAGTCGCATCTCCAAACCCTTTGTGTATTGGCTCACAGCTTCACGTTTGAGGGTGATAAACTTAACATCCAGTGCAGTAAGTTCCATGTCCCAAGCCTTCTCTATTAGCAACCATTCTTCATTAATTTTGCAACATTTGGCTTCGGTATCCATAGCTCTTCTCTCCAACTCAATGATTTTTTTCCTCGAAGTATCCATCTCTTCTTTAACTTCTTGGAGCTCACTTGATTTTCTCAACAGTTCTTAATCATTGTCAAAATACTTAACCTCAAGACCATTGAGATACTTTATGGCATCTTTAGGAAGTCGGGAATGAACTTTGGGTGTATATGCCTCTCTAAGAATAATATCATCAATACTATTATTTTGTTTAAGCATGGGATTGAAAGTAACATCAGAGGATGAAGCTTCACTCACCATTTTTTTTGTGTGTTGAAGGAGTTCTATTCAAGCTACTGGATCAAGAAAAATGTGGCTTTCTTAAAGTAAAACACACCTATTTATATTAATCTCTTTCAAACTTTTTTACCATTAGATAAGACTATTACACATTAGTCATTGTGTTGGTACCAAAACCCAAAGTAAAGCAATCAACTCTTACATGCACGTCACTTTTCCTTTGTTGTGTTTAAAGTAAAGCAAAATGATATATAGTACATAAAGTTGTAGGTGATATTTGCTAAAATTAGGATATAGTACCATTGATAAGAATACACACTTCTTATTGTGTTGCTCAATGATAAACTTAACCAGGGTACACCAAATAGTAATAACTCAAGGCCCCCTACCTCATAACTCATATATTATATCAGATAAAGTTGTAGGTTATTTTAGTTTTTTTTTAGTAATATTATATCAGATAATGTAATATTTGCTAAAGTAAAGACTATATTTATCTAATAATATCTATATCACTTATTCATAGTATATATTCACTCACTGACGTGAGTATATTAATTATGTATAAAAAGTATCTCATGCATGACCCAATGATTGCTATGCATGAAAAATTTATTAGAGGAAAGAGGGATGCCCATGTTAAGAATTTAACTCTTTGTCCAAGACCTAAGGTTTTAAAAAAATAATAAATTATATAAAGTGATTTTGTTTCTGTAAAGAATATGACCGTTTTTATATTATTTTTTATTTATATTTTAATGTCATTCAAAGGCTATTCGATTCTTGCATGCATCACTTTGTTCTTATTGTGTTTAAACTAAAGCAAAAAGTTATATGGTACATAAAGTTGTAGGTTATATTAACTAAAATGAGAATATATAGTACTCTTGATAAGATCACACACTAGTGATCCATTAGGTGAAACGTACTGACCTAATATAATAATAATTATAATAAATATAATAGTAATAATAATAATAATTTATGACATTGTTTTTGTAACCAACAACATAACACATTAATATTATAATAAGAATCCATGATATCAATTATACGTTACAAAATATTAACTCAAACTACTGATTACATAAGTTTAATAAGAAAAACACTCATATCATGGATTAGTTATACATTTTCAATACAACAATAATTTTATTAGTTCAACACAAATTAGGAATAACACAAATTTCTTAAGTAACTTGATCTCTTTACTTTGGTCCTAAATTTTTCTTTCCAACCTCTGCAATACTACATTAGCTCCAACCAGAACATCTGGATCCACCCACTCGAAAAAATTACATACCTTAGAAGAATCTCGATCCTAAAATAAAAAATTTAGAAAAACAAAAACATGATGATAACCCATAGCTTAAACTTGTCAAGAAAATCTATTATATATATATATATATTTTTAAAAAAATAAGTGTAAGGAAAACTTACATAGTTTCCACAACCCCAAAATGTTCTACCAGGGTTCTCTTCACTCCTTGAAGTTCGGCACACCGAATCTATGCCACAATGGCACTTTGGACGAGTATTGATAAAAGTCACAAGAGAGGAAGACATAGTTAACTTAAAGAGTTTTTATATGCAAGTGCAATATGATAGTAAGTGGTATTCTAAGCATTCTCTATTTAGGGGTATTTATATAAGACATATCACTATACCAAATGTGTTTTAAAAATATATTATTATATAAGTGTCCTTTTTACATTTTGTTGTATAGTATTTTATACAGTTAACTAGATGCTTTTTCATTTTTTTATTATTATTTGTAAGGTTTTTGAAAAGGCAAAAAAATATTAAGAAATAGTTGTTAATGTATATTAAAATAGATGATAACTCAAAATACATTAGACATAGAAATACAAAAATAATACATTCAAAACATGAATATGGTAGTAACTACTTAAATCAAACATTGTTCACACTACATAATTCAACATCACTAACACTTCAAGCATAGTAAATTAGAGTTGACTACAGACCTGCTGTTTTTTCAGATCCACTGTCACCACCAATCATCATTTCAAGGTTTCTTTTGTATTGAGCACATGCTTCTTGTTTCATATGTGCGAAGGACCTTTTTAGTCTATCAACGTCATTCGCATCTCTAGAAGATATTTCTCGACGGATTATTACATCATGCTCTAGATCTGAGATCTTCGTTTTGTAATAAGAAACTTGTGATACCAAAAGTTTTTTCTGTTCATCGGCTAGCAATATTTTTTGCTCAGCATCCCATAGCCTCTTCTCAATATGATTAAGATAGCGTAAAGGAGATGGAGGTAGTGACAAATGGTGCACGAATCCCGAATCGCTATTTTCATGAGAATAATTATTAAGTGAACCTGTAGAGGGTATTGCTTCATGATTTTCTATTCGCAATAAGTATACAAGTTATAGTGAACTAGTAGAGGGTATTGAAAAAATAAGGATTGAGTTAGAGTTAGGAGGTGAGATAAGTTTGGTAAATGGTAATCTTAGTTTATTGAGTAATCAGATATTTATATATATATATATATAGATGGAGGTGGATGATTATTATATACCTAACTCTTTTGTGTTTTTTTGTTTTGTCTTTTTTTTTTTTTTTGCTTATTTGATTATTAATAAGGATGTAGTAACATTGATAAGACTACACACTTGTCATTGTCCTGCTCAATGACAAATGTTAGACCAAATATTAATAACTACTAGTGTACATCGATCAGTTTGGTCGGGATATAGTATATTTTTACCAACCCAATATAAATATCGCGTTGCAAATATCTAATTGTAACTCGTCCAACGGAAAAAAATAAAAAAGTGTAACCCGCCCAATGATTTTCGTCGGTTTGGTCGGGTTAACTTGTTTGAACCAATCTTTATTTTTTATTTTTTTATTGTTGTTAGTTTTGGGTGTTCAATTAAATAATTTTAAAAAATAAATGTATTGTATATGCCTTTCAAGATTAAAGTACTTATAGTTTAAACTAATGTTAAAAAATAAATATAAATTGAATAAACATTAAAGTATTAAACAACATGTTATAAAAAATACAATAACATTAAACATCTGTTATGCATCCCCGATCATCCCGGCGTGACTACTAGTGGATTCACTATAGTTGACTAGAACCGATCTTGGTCAAAATTACTGGTTGCTTGCAAATCATCACTATCGGGTATCAATCGTCATTGAAAGTCCATTTCCATAATGACTGGGGCGTTTTAGGAAGACATGTACGATCCGTTATTCAACCCCGATCATCCCAGCAACTCTACTAGTGGATTCACTATAGTTCACTAGAACCAATCTTGGTCAAAGTTACTCGTTGCTTGCAAATCATCACTATCGGGTATCAATCGTCATTAAAAGTCAGTTTCCATAATTACTGGGGGCGTTTTAGGAAGGCATACGATCCGTTATTCAACCCCGATCATCCTAGCAAGAATGCTAGTGGATTCACTATAGTTAACTAGAACCGATCTTGGTCAAAGTTACTCGTTGTTTGCAAATCATCACTAGTAGGGAATCAATCGCCATTGAAATTCTGTTTCCATAATGACCCGGGCGTTTTAGGAAGGCATGTACGATCCATTATACATTCCTCGATCATCCCAGCATGACTACTAGTGGATTCAGTATAGTTGACTAGAACCGATCTTGGTCAAAATTACTCGTTGCTTGCAAATCATTGTTCGGTTTTATGCCCTAAGTAAAATGCCATTTCAATGTAAACCATTTTATTTAACATCAATAAAGAAACTGAAGTATTTTTCATTCATTTGTGTATGTTTTGGTTCATCTTGTCAATTGCTTGTCTATTTGATTTATAAATTCATCTGAAACCCTTTTCACATACTTGATCCTGTTTATTGTGTTGTCAACACATTGGAAAGTAAACATGAATATGTGAATAAAGATTCCTAGATTTATCAGACACAGGGTTTTACTGATATGATAATCTACAATAGAGTTTACTTGCATTTGGAGAAATGCTATGATCTTTCCTGAGCATTAATTAAAGTAAAGCTCAGGTTGGGTGCATGGAGTATGCATCGGAAGGGACCGATATTGAACTTTGACATAGATTTATTAAACTTACCGTAATATCTATTCAAGTCAATATCGCCTAGTTGATCCTAGATCAAATGATCTCCATCCTGATATGATTAGGTTCAATCTAAAGAGTGTTAGTCGTGTTCTTTGATTTGTTAGTTAAGCCTACTTTTGGGTCAGGGTGATACGTACATTTTGGGAACACGGTAGTGCAATTGAGTGGGAGCGCTAACATAAATATGGAATCCATAGCTTCTATCTAGCGATTAGAAAGTAAAGGATGATTTCCTTCGAGCTTGACCAAACGAAAATAAATGGTGGAGTACTCATTTCACATAGCTGAAATATCATTTATACGGGGTTAAGTGTTTTAAGGATAAAATACATTGTAGGGTGTTACGGTAATCTAATCCCTTTACAGTGTAGATCATTCATATAGAGGATCATTGATCAAATTAGGATTATAAGAATGGATAACTAATGACGTGTCTATATGGTGGAACATATAGAGCGTTCTATATACTGAGAGTGCAATTCTAAGTTCTATGCGTGGATTCAACGAAGAATTAATAAGTCAGTGAATTCAGGTTATAAATTCTTGATCTGCTTATTGGAAGCTCGGTTATATAGACCCATGGTCCCCCCACTAGTTGAGATAATATTACTTGTAAGACTCATTTAACTTGTTTTAATTAATCAATTATAATTCTCAAATTAGACTATGTCTATTTGTGAATTTTTTTCACTATGTAAGGGCGAAATTGTAAAGAAAGAGTTTTTAGGGCATATTTGTTAATTAAGATACTTTGTATGGTTCAATTAATAAATATGATAAATGACAATATTATTTAATAATTATTTATAGTTATTAAATAGTTAGAATTGGCATTTAAATAGTTGAATTTGAAAATTGGCATTTTTGAGAAAATGGTAGTAACTACTTAAATCAAACATTGTTCACACTACATAATTCAACATCACTAACACTTCAAGCATAGTAAATTAGAGTTGACTACGGACCTGCTGTTTTTTCAGATCCACTGTCACCACCAATCATCATTTCAAGGTTTCTTTTGTATTGAGCACATGCTTCCTGTTTCATATGTGCGAAGGACCTTTTAGTCTATCAACGTCATTCGCATCCCTAGAAGATATTTGTCGACGGATTATTACATCATGCTCTAGATCTAAGATCTTCGTTTTGTAATAAGAAACTTGTGATACCAAAAGTTTTTTCTGTTCATCGGCTAGCAATATTTTTTGCTCAGCATCCCATAGGCTCTTCTCAATATGATTAAGATAGCGTAAAGGAGATGGAGGTAGTGACAAATGGTGCATGAATCCCGAATCGCTATTTTCATGAGAATAATTATTAAGTGAACCTGTAGAGGGTATTGCTTCATGATTTTCTATTCGCAATAAGTATACAAGTTATAGTGAACTAGTAGAGGGTATTGAAAAAATAAGGATTGAGTTAGAGTTAGGAGGTGAGATAAGTTTGGTAAATGGTAATCTTAGTTTATTGAGTAATGAGATATATATATATATATATAGATGGAGGTGGATGATTATTATATACCTAACTCTTTTGTGTTTTTTTGTTTTGTCTTTTTTTTTTTTTTTTTGCTTATTTGATTATTAATAAGGATGTAGTAACATTGATAAGACTACACACTCGTCATTGTCCTGCTCAATGACAAATGTTAGACCAAATATTAATAACTACCAGTGTACATCGATCGGTTTGGTCGGGATATAGTATATTTTTACCAACCCAATATAAATATCAGGCTGCAAATATCTAATTGTAACCCGTCCAACGAAAAAAAATAAAAAAGTGTAACCCGCCCAATGATTTTCGTCGGTTTGGTCAGGTTAACTTGTTCGAACCAATCTTTATTTTTTATTTTTTTATTGTTGTTAGTTTTGGGTGTTCAATTAAATAATTTTAAAAAATAAACGTATTGTATATGCCTTTCAAGATTAAAATACTTATAGTTTAAACTAATGTTAAAAAATAAATATAAATTGAATAAACATTAAAGTATTAAACAACATGTTATAAAAAATACAATAACATTAAACATCCGTTATGCATCCCCGATCATCACGGCGTGACTACTAGTGGATTCACTATAGTTGACTAGAACCGATCTTGGTCAAAATTACTCGTCGCTTGCAAATCATCACTATCGGGTATCAATCGTGATTGAAAGTCCATTTCCATAATGACTGGGGGCGTTTTAGGAAGACATGTACGATCCGTTATTCAACCCCGATCATCCCAGCAACACTACTAGTGGATTCACTATAGTTCACTAGAACCAATCTTGGTCAAAGTTACTCGTTGCTTGCAAATCATCACTATCGGGTATCAATCGTCATTAAAAGTCAGTTTCCATAATTACTGGGGGCGTTTTAGGAAGGCATACGATCCGTTATTCAACCCCGATCATCCTAGCAAGAATGCTAGTGGATTCACTATAGTTAACTAGAACCGATCTTGGTCAAAGTTACTCGTTGTTTGCAAATCATCACTAGTAGGGAATCAATCGCCATTGAAATTCTGTTTCCATAATGACCCGGGCGTTTTAGGAAGGCATGTACGATCCATTATACATTCCTCAATCATCCCAGCATGACTACTAGTGGATTCAGTATAGTTGACTAGAACCGATCTTGGTCAAAATTACTCGTTGCTTGCAAATCATTGTTCGGTTTTATGCCCTAAGTAAAATGCCATTTCAATGTAAACCATTTTATTTAACATCAATAAAGAAACTGAAGTATTTTTCATTCATTTGTGTATGTTTTGGTTCATCTTGTCAATTGCTTGTCTATTTGATTTATAAATTCATCTGAAACCCTTTTCACATACTTGATCCTGTTTATTGTGTTGTCAACACATTGGAAAGTAAACATGAATATGTGAATAAAGATTCCTAGATTTATCAGACACAGGGTTTTACTGATATGATAATCTACAATAGAGTTTACTTGCATTTGGAGAAATGCTATGATCTTTCCTGAGCATTAATTAAAGTAAAGCTCAGGTTGGGTGCATGGAGTATGCATCGGAAGGGACCGATATTGAACTTTGACATAGATTTATTAAACTTACCGTAATATCTATTCAAGTCAATATCGCCTAGTTGATCCTAGATCAAATGATCTCCATCCTGATATGATTAGGTTCAATCTCAAGAGTGTTAGTCGTGTTCTTTGATTTGTTAGTTAAGCCTACTTTTGGGTCAGGGTGATACGTACATTTTGGGAACACGGTAGTGCAATTGAGTGGGAGCGCTAACATAAATATGGAATCCATAGCTTCTATCTAGCGATTAGAGAGTAAAGGATGATTTCCTTCGAGCTTGACCAAACGAAAATAAATGGTGGAGTACTCATTTCACATAGCTGAAATATCATTTATACGGGGTTAAGTGTTTTAAGGATAAAATACATTGTAGGGTGTTACGGTAATCTAATCCCTTTACAGTGTAGATCATTCATATAGAGGATCATTGATCAAATTAGGATTATAAGAATGGATAACTAATGACGTGTCTATATGGTGGAACATATAGAGCGTTCTATATACCGAGAGTGCAATTCTAAGTTCTATGCGTGGATTCAACGAAGAATTAATAAGTCAGTGAATTCAGGTTATAAATTCTTGATCTGCTTATTGGAAGCTCGGTTATATAGACCCATGGTCCCCCCCTAGTTGAGATAATATTACTTGTAAGACTCATTTAACTGGTTTTAATTAATCAATTATAATTCTCAAATTAGATTATGTCTATTTGTGAATTTTTTTCACTATGTAAGGGCGAAATTGTAAAGAAAGAGTTTTTAGGGCGTATTTGTTAATTAAGATACTTTGTATGGTTCAATTAATAAATATGATAAATGACAATATTATTTAATAATTATTTATAGTTATTAAATAGTTAGAATTGGCATTTAAATGGTTGAATTTGAAAATTGGCATTTTTGAGAAAATGAGATGCAGAAATGATAAAACTGCAAAATTGCAAAAGTGAGGCCCAAATCCATAATGCCATGGTCGGCCACTTTTATAGGGATTATCAACTGATATTTTCATTATTTTAATACCAAATAATTCAAACCTAACCCTATGTGGTATGCTATAAATAGATAATGAAGGCTTCAGGAAATATACACTTTCACATCTTGTTTCTTTCAGAGAAAAACCTGAGCCTTCTCTCTCTATACCTAGCCTCCACCTTCACCTCCTTCTTCTCTCTTGTAAATTTTGAACCTCTTAGTGATAGAGTAGTGCCCACACACAGCAAGCGATACCTCAATCATAGTGAGGAAGATCGTGAAGAAAGACATTCAACAAGAAGGAGATTCAACACTAAAGAAAGGAGAGAAAGAGATCCAGGTTCAGATCTTGATAATACTCTGCGACAGAAAGGATACAAGGGTTGGAGATCTGAACGGAAGGAGACATATTATTATGCTGCACCCAATGTAAGGTTTCTCATACTTTATATGTGTTTAATTTTATAATCGTTTTAGAAGTTCATATTTAGGGTTTTAATCAACATACTTGTGAGTAGATCTAAGATCCTGGTAAAATAATTTCCAACAAATGGCCTCAGAGCCAGGTTAATTGATTTTCTTGCAAGAAATTTGGACTTAAAACGATTTGTTTGTGTTTTGGATGGTATCATGTTGTTTTGTGTGTTGTATGATGATTGATTGATGTTTGTGAATTTTTGTGAAAAATAATTGAAAATCTGTTTCTCGAATTATTTTTATTGGATAGTTTGGAAAAAATTAAGCAATTTACTTTTTTTACAGAACTCAATTTCGATTTAATTTGAATTAGTTATGATTTTTTGAAGTTTCGAAAAATATTAGGGTGACATCTCTCACACACGCGCGCGCGGATGGCCTATTTCCTCGGCCAGACGCGTGTTAGGACAATTTTTGTCCGAAGAACCACGCGCATGGGGTGCCTGAAACCCCAATCCGCGCGGAAATTATGCTGGACACTTCTAGTGCCGAGTTTTCTCGGCCGTGCACCCTTCCCAGCGCGCGCGGACCTATTGCTATGCAACTTGTCCGTACAGCTCGCATTTTTTTCGTTTTTCTTCGATTTTTTATGCTATTTCATGGAATGAACTTCCAATTTTTTGTGTAGTTTTGTATTTTGAGTTTTACTTTTCAATTTTCAAATCTAATATCAGAAATAAATTAATTTGAATATTTTAAATTTAATTTTAGATATTAGTGTAATTTGAATTTGAAAACAAGTAAATTTTTTTTTTTCGCTTGATTTTATATCTTATTTTTAAATTTGATTATTTTATCTTATTTTTAAATTTTAAGGTCAAATATTAAATATTTTTTTTAAATTAATTTTTTTTTAAATTATTTGACCTTATTTAAATATAAAATAAGATTATTATAATCATGTAATTTTAAATAGAAGTAAGATATTTTGCTAACTTTTAAATTTTGTTATTTTTGGTTTAAATTAAATTATAAAATTAGAAAAATATTTTTTTTTATTTAATTTATAAAATAACTTTAAAAAATTTAAAAGGTGGTTAGTAATTATTTTTTAAATGATATTTAGGTTAGTTGAAACCTATTTTTTCAAAAATTGTAGGTTTAATTTTTAATTTTTTTTTAATAATAACTGAATTTTTTTTTAATTATTTAAATATTTTTCGAAAATTATTATTTAAAATTAAATAATTCCTACATCCAACTATCCAATTCATCTTGTTGCAGGAGTATGTGTTTTAGCTTGTATGTAAGTTTTATAAAACCTATTATTGCTTGATCTAAATTGCCATGGTTAACTTGTTGACAGATCCGATTTCTGATTTTAACCCATTGTTCAATTGTCAATAGGTCAAGTAAATAATTTGTAACAGTAAATTTTACAATCTTCTTTCATCTGTGTATGACCTAGCAACATGATAGGATCTATCTAAATGTGTGCCTGTGTGAGCCTATATGTTTAATTTTGTTATAGATGCATATAGGTTGTTGTTGCTAAATAAAATATCATAGTTTTTGATAGATTTTATTTAGGCCCATTTAGTTTTTGGGCCTATTCAATTAATAACAGTTCTTCATTTTAAGGTTAAATTCCTCTCTTTTGGGCCTTGTGTGAGAGTTGGGGGCCATAGAAGTGGGTACGACATACTGAACCCAGCTCCCCCTCACATGAACTACCCCAATTGTGAAGGCCCATTTGCGTGATTTGGATAACTATACTAGGTTAATTAAATTAGTTTATCCTAATAAAATTGATTAGCAACATAATTAATTTCATTTATTTTGAAATTAATTTAAGAAAACCATAATTTAATGAATTATATTCTAAGCTAAACTATATGTATTTTCTTGTATTTAATTAAATATAGAATTATAACCAACTAGATTCTTTCTGAAGCTTAATTTAAATTTTTCATTAAATATTCCTATTTAAGTTCAAAATTAGTTATATCTAACTAATCAACTTAAATTGGAATATCTTTTGAATTTCAAATTTCAAAATTAAGTTGAGGAATTTTAGAAATTGGTTATTAAGATTCTTTAGATATTTTTTAAGTTGATATTGTTTCAAATATTAACTTAAAATGGAATATTTTCAAATTAAGTGGTTACAACTTAATTTTATATTTAATTAAATCTAATTTGAAAGATATTTAAGTTGATTTTTTAGATTCTTCTAAACAACTTGAACAAGATATTTTCAAATTTGTTCCATTATTTTCGAATTTATTTTTCGAATTTAAATAATAATTGAAATTTAATTGAAGTTGATTTTTTATTTAAACCAACTTTAATTTGTAATGTTTCTTTATTATAATACGGAATAAATGATTAAATAAAATACATATTGTAAAATAATGAGCTTTAATCAAGAGACATTCGATCTTCATTGTTGGTTGTACATAGCTTTTGTTTTAGTGAGTAATCCTCCCTAATGGAGGAACGTTCATTAGCAAGTTAGCACCGTTTAATCTCGAAAGATAAGTAGCTTTGTAAGTGTTTTACATGGTATAGATCACCCTAATGGTGTCGACTGTATTTGACTTACAAAATATGTAACAATGGTGGAAGCTCATAAGATAGAATTGCCTTGACTCTCGCTAAACGGGACAACACTGAATTCTAATCTTGATTGAATAAAAGGTTGCTAGAATGATTATCATTTTAGATGAATTGACAACTCTATTCAATAGATGATGCTTTGACTCTCGCCTAAACGGGACACTGTATCAGTTTGTTGAAAACCTTGGAAAATAAACTATGTTAGATTTAGTATTTTTATAACATATGTGATTATTTGTTATTTTCTGAATTTTGTATGAATTTATTTGAACCAAAACCTTACTTCTATTTTATTGATGTATTGTAGTGCCAATATGAATAACCCTCACCCAGATCCACTCCTAGTTAATATCTTAGCAAAAGAACTCTATAGTGTGAAAATGCATCCTGGTAGTTGCATAAACTCACACATGTTGATGAGGAATCTGAAGTTCCAAAAGGCAAATCTACTAGGAATTGATTTATCAAGAGAACAATGGGTACAATTCATTCTTAATAGTCTTCCTCCGGAGTATAATGGATTTGTTGTTTCTTACATGTTCAGCAATTTCAACTCCTCCGACATGAACAAGCTCGAAACAGAATTACGAGCTCATGAACGGAATCTGATTGCAATGGGACCTCCTGGGTTTGCAAATCTTAATCGGAGGAAAAGGATTAAGCATGAAAGCTCTAGCAAAGCTGCTTCTTCAAGTACAATGATCAGACATAATCTTCTATGTTCGAATGTAATGAAAAGGGACATCAAGAAGAATGATGTCCCCGGCTTCTAAAGAATTCAAACGAAGGTAATGCTTTTGTCTTTGAATCATGTGTTTTAGAGAACGACAAATCCACTTGAATTGTTGATTCTGGGTCTACTAACCATGTATGTTCTTCATTGCATCTGCTTGAAACTTGGGAAAATCTGCTTCCAGAAGAGTTAAAGCTTAAAGTTGGGAATGGCGAGTTAGGGTCGGTCAAAGCTAGAGGAAAAGCCCGCATCAAGTTTCAACAAAGATTTTTAATTTTAGAAAATGTTTTATTTATTCCAAACTTTAGTAGAAACTTGATTAGTGTCTCATGTTTGCAAATACAATCTTATACATTGAATTTTTTGAGTTCTTATTGTTCAATTTCTCGTAATGGATTTCATATATGTGTTGCTCCCATGGAACAAGGGCTTTATGTTTTGAGACCAAATACACAAATCTCACTAAGTAGTGAACTTTTCAATGTAGCTAAACCTAGAAACCTTAAAAGAAAAGAGATTGATAATGATGATCAAACTTATCTACGGCATTTACGTTTAGGTCATATAGGCTTTGATAGACTCAAAAAGCTAACCAAAGACGGTCCATTGAAAAATGTCGTCTTAGGTGAATTGCCAGTATGCGAGTCCTGCCTAGAAGGAAAAATGACCAAACGTTCTTTCTCTGCAAAGGGAGAGCGTGCCAAACAACCCCTAGGGTTAGTGCATTCAGATGTTTGCGGACCTTTGAAGGTAAAAGCCCGAGGTGGTTATGAGTATTTTGTCACTTTCATTTACGATTACTCTAGATATAGTTTTCTTTACCTAATGCAAAAGAAATCTGAAACGTTTGAAAAGTTTCAGGAGTTTCATGCTTTGGCTCAAAACCAATTAGGTAAAACATTAAAGATCTTGCGAACTGATAGAGGTGGAGAATATATGGATATGCAGTTCAAAGATCATTTAATTGAACTTGGAATTGAATCCCAATACACTGCCCCAGGCACTCCACAACAAAATGGAGTTGCAGAAAGAAGAAATCGCACTCTTTTGGAAATGGTTAGGTCTATGCTGAGTTATTCAACTCTGTCTACGTCCTTCTGGGGATATGCTATACAGATGGCAAACGACATTTTAAATATTGTTCCATCTAAATCAGTCCCTAAGACACCCGTCCAACTATGGAATGGTCGTACACCTAGTTAATGCCACTATAGAATTTGGGGGTGCCCTGCTCATGTCTTGAGAAAGAAAGAAGGCAAACTTGAATCACGAACTGAAGTTTGCATGTTTGTCGGAAATTCTAAAGAGACTAGGGGTGGACTGTTTTATAGTCACAAGGATAACAAAGTGTTTGTTTCTACAAATGCTACTTTTCTTGAAGAAAACTATATTAAAGACAACAAACTAAAAAGTAAAGTTGTTTTAGAGGAAATGCTTTCAGATATAACTCCTTCCAATGTTCCTTCCTCTTCCACTCAAGAAGAGGATAATCCCACTCCCTCAGTCGAACCAATTGAGAAAACTACTACCAAAGTTCTTGTTCAGAAGATCACCGCTCCCCGTCGTAGTGGGAGGGTTTCAACAAAACCAGCTCGTTATGGCTTGGATGGTGAAATCAATATGGTCGTTGGTGACGGTATTGATGACAACCCATTAACCTATAAACAGGCAATGGCTAGTCCGCAACGGAAACAGTGGTCAGCCGGCACTGATTGAGAAATGGATTCCATGAAAAAGAACAAAGTCTGGGAATATGTAGACGCACCTGATGACTATCATCCAATCGAAATTCCATGAAAAAGAACAAAGCTAGACTTGTAGCCAAGGGTTATACCTAAAGAGAAGGTGTGGACTATGAGGAAACTTTTAGTCCTGTTGCCATGCTCAAATCAATCCGAATTCTTCTCTCCATAGCTGCTGCTGTCGATTATGAAATCTGGCAAATGGATGTCAAGACTGCCTTCCTTATGGGGTACTTGAAGAAACCATCTATATGGAGCAACCAGAAGGCTATGTTCTTCTAGAGCAGGAAAATAAAGTTTGAAAATTAAATAAGTCTATCTATGGACTTAAGCAAGCTTCTCGCTCATGGAACAAAAGGTTTGATGAAATCATCAAGACCTACGGCTTTCTTCAGAATGAAGATGAACCTTGTGTTTACCAACTCAAGGAAGACCAAGTAGTAGTATTCCTGGTCCTTTATGTTGATGACATTTTGATTATTGGAAACAATATCAAGAAAATGACTAACATCAAGGAATGGCTTAACACTCAATTCGATATGAATTGGTATTCAGATTATCATAAACCCGAAGAACAGATCTCTTGCTCTCTCTCAAACAACCTATATTGACAAAGTATTAGAGAGATTCTCCATGAACAACACCAATGGGGTGAACATGCCTTCTAGATATGGTATTCGTCTATCTAAGGAACAGTCTCCTACTGATCCTCAAGAGATAGAGGACATGGCAAACATTCCTTATGCTTCTGTAGTTGGAAGTTTAATGTATGCAATGTTATCCACTAGACCTGACATCTGCTATCCAGTTGGAATCGTGAGCAGGTATCAATCAAATCCAGGATAGGAACATTGGAATGCAGTTAAGTATATTCTGAAATACTTAAAGAGTACAAGAAATCTTGTATTAGTGTATAAGGGTGGTGCTTTAAATCTCATGGGCTATACCGATTCAGATTTCCAGGCATGTCTTGAAGACAGGAAATCTACATCTGGGATGGTGTTTACTCTTGGGGGTGGAGCAGTGCTTTGGAGAAGTGCTAAGAAAACCGCGATATCAGACTCGACGATGGAAGCAGAATACATAGCTACAGCAAAAGCTGCTAAAGAGCTTGTCTGGCTAAGAAAGTTCTTCACCAGTATCGGTGTCGTGCCTGGAATGGAAAAGCCTCTAGTCCTACTTTGTGATAATAATGGAGCAATAGCCAATAGTAAGGAACCTCGAAGTCACAAGAGAAGCAAACACATAGAAAGGAAGTATCACATCATCAGAGAATATGTGGCAAGAGGGGATGTACTGGTTGAGAAAGTGGACACAGAAGACAACTTAGCTGATCCATTCACCAAAGTCTTGGCAGTAACTACATTTGAAAAGAACCGTCAGAATTTAGGATTAATTGATATGTACTGATTAGTTTTATATTAGTGCAACTGGGAGTTTGTTGGGTTTTATGCCCTAAATAAAACTCCATTTCAATGTAATCCATTTTATTTAACAACAATAAAGAAACAGAAGTATTTTTCATTCATTTGTGTATGTTTTGGTTCATCTTGTCAATTGCTTGTCTATTTGATTTATAAATTCATCTAAAACCCTTTTCACATACTTGATCCTGTTTATTGTGTTGTCAACACATTGGAAAGTAAACATGACTATATGAATAAAGATTCCTAGATTTATCAGACACAGGATTTTACTGATATGATAATCTACAACAGAGCTTACTTGCATTTGGAGAAATGCTGTGTTCTTTCCAGAGCATTGGTTAAAGTAAAGCTCAGGTTGGGTGCATGGAGTATGCATCGGAAGGGACATATATTGAACTTTGACATAGATTTATTAAACTTACCGTAATATCTATTCAAGTCAATATTGCCCAGTTAATCCTAGATCAAATGATCTCAATCCTGATATGATGAGGTTCAATCTCAAGAGTGTTAGTCGTGTTCATTGATTTGTTAGTTAAGCCTACTTTTGGGTCAGGGTGATACGTACATTTTGGGAACACGGTAGTGCAATTGAGTGGGAGCGCTAACATAAATATGGAATCTATAGCTTCTATCTGGCGAATAGAAAGTAAAGGATGATTTCCTTCGAGCTTGACCAGACGAAAATAAATTGTGGAGTACTCATTTCACATAGCTGAAATATCATTTATATGCGATTAAGTGTTTTAAGGATAAAATACATTGTAGGGTGTTACGGTAATCTAATCCCTTTACAGTGTAGATCATTCATATAGAGGATCATTGATCAAATTAGGATTATAAGAATGGATAACTAATGACGTGTCTATATGGTGGAACATATAGAGCGTTCTATATACTGAGAGTGCAATCCTAAGTTCTATGCGTGGATTCAACGAAGAATTTATAAGTCAGTGAATTCAGGTTATAAATTCTTGATCTGCTTATTGGATGCTCGGTTATATAGACCCACGGTCTCCCCACTAATTGAGATAATATTACCTGTAAGACTCATTTAATTGGTTTTGATTAATCAATTATAATTCTCAAATTAGACTATGTCTATTTTTGAATTTTTTTCACTAAGTAAGGGCGAAATTGTAAAGAAAGAGTTTTTAGGGCATATTTGTTAATTAAGATACTTTGTATGATTCAATTAATAAATATGATAAATGACAATATGATAAATGACAATATTAGTTAGAATTGGCATTTAAATGGTTGAATTCGAAAATTGGCATTTTTGAGAAAATGAGATGCAGAAATGATAAAACAACAAAATTGCGAAAGTGAGGCCCAAATCCATAATGCCATGGGCGGCCACTTTTATAGGGATTATCATCTGATATTTTTATTATTTTAATGCCAAATAATTCAAACCTAACCCTATGTGGTATGCTATAAATAGATAATGAAGGCTTCAGGAAATATACACTTTCACATCTTGTTTCCTTCAGAGAAAAACCTGAGCCTTCTCTCTCTATACCTAGCCGCCACCTTCACCTCCTTCTTCTCTCTTGTAAATTTCGAACCTCTTAGTGATAGAGTAGTGCCCACATACAGCAAGTGATACCTCAATCATAGTGAGGATGATCGTGAAGAAAGACATTCAACAAGAAGGAGATTCAACACTAAAGAAAGGAGAGAAAGAGATCCAAGTTCAGATCTTGATAATACTCTGCGACAGAAATGATACAAGGGTTAGAGATCTGAACGGAAGGAGACATATTATTCCGCTGCACCCAATGTAAGGTTTCTCATACTTTACATGTGTTTAATTTTATAATCGTTTTAGAAGTTCATATTTAGGGTTTTAATCAACATACTTGTGAGTAGATCTAAGATCCTGGTAAAATAATTTCCAACAACTGGCGTCAAAGCCACGTTAATTGATTTGCTTACAAGAAATTTGGACTTAAAACGATTTGTTTGTGTTTTGGATGGTATCATTTTGTTTTGTGTGTTGTGTGATGATTGATTGATGTTTGTGAATTTTCGTGAAAAATAATTGAAAATCTATTTCCAGAATTATTTTTATTGGATAGTTTGGAAAAAATTAAGCATTCGCCAATCATCCCGGCTTGATTACTAGTGGATTCACTACAGTTGACTTGAACCGATCTTGGTCAAAGTTACTCCTTGCTTGCAAATCATCACTATCCGGTATTAATCGTCATTGAAAGTCTGTTTCCATAATGACAAGGGTCGTTTTAGGAAGAAACGTACGATCGGTTATTAAACCCCGATCATCCCAGCAAGACTGTAAGTTGATTCACTATAGTTAACTAGAACCGATCGTGGTCAAAGTTACTCGTTGCTTGCAAATCATCGCTAGTAGTGAATCAATCACCATTGAAAGTCCGTTTCCATAATGACTGGGGGAGTTCTAGGAAGGCATGTACGATCCACTATGCATTCCTCGATCATCCCAGCGTGACTACTAGTGGATTCATTGTAGTTTACGAGAACCGATCTTGGTCAAAGTTACTCGCTGCATGAAAATCATCACTATCGGTTATCAATCGTCATTGAAAGTTTGTTTCCATAATGACTGGGGGCATTTTAGGAAGGCACGTATGATCCGTTATTAATCCGCGATCATCCCAGCAAGACTATTAGTGGATTCACTATAGTTGACTAGAACCGATCTTGGTCAAAGTTACTCGTGGCTTGCAAATCATCACTACCGGGTATCAATCGTCATTGAAAATCTGTTTCCATAATGACAAGGGGAATTTTGGGAAGGCATGTACGATCCGTTATCCATTCCCCGATCATCCCAGCGTGACTCCTAGTGGATTCACTATAGTTGACTAGAACCGATCTTTGTCAAAGTTACTCTATGCTTGCAAATCATCACTATCGGTTATCAATCATCATTGAAAGTTTGTTGCGATAATTACTCGAAGCGTTTTAGGAAGGCATGTACGATCCGTTATGCATTCCTCGATCATCCTGGCGTGACTACTAGTGGATTCACTATAGTTGAGTAGAACCGATCATGGTCAAAGTTACTCGTTGCTTGCAAATTATCACTATCGGGTATCAATCATCATTAATAGTCGTTTCCATAATGATTGGGGCCGTTTTAGGAAGGCATGTACAATCCGTTATGCATTCCTCGATCATCGAAGCGTGACTACTAGTGGATTCATTATAGTTTATTAGAACCGATCTTGGTCAAAGTTACTGGTGTCTTGCAAATCATCACTATCGGGTATCAATCATCATTGAAAGTCTATTTCCATAATAAATGGGGGCGTTTTAGAAGGGCATGTACGATCCATTATGCATTCCCCGATCTTCCCAACGTCACTGCTAGTGGATTCACTATAGTTTACTAGAACCGATCTTTGTCAAAGTTACTCGTTGCTTGCAAATTATCACTATCAGGTTTTAATTGTCATTGAAAGTCTATTTCCATAATGACTGGGGCCGTTGTAGGAAGGCATGTACGATCCGTTATGCATTCCCCTATCATCCCGGCATGACTACTAGTTGATTCACTATAGTTGACTAGAACCGATCTTGCACAAAGTTACTCATTGTTTGAAAATCATCACTATCGAGTATCAATCACCATTGAAAGTCTGTTTGCATAATGACTGGGGGCGTTTTAGGAAGGCATGTACGATCCGTTATCCATTCCCCGATCATCCCGGCTAGACTACTACTGGATTCACTATAGTTGACTAGAACCGATCTTGGTCAAAGTTACTCGTTGCTTATAAATCATCACTATCGTGTATCAATCATCATTGAAAGACCTTTTCCATAATGACTCGGGGCATTTTAGGAAGGCATGTACGATCCGTTATGCAGTCCTCGATCATCCCAGCGTGACTACTATTGGATTCACTATAGTTGACTAGAACCAATCTTGGTCAAAGTTACTCGTTGCTTGCAAATCATCACTATCGGGTATCAATCATAATTGAAAGTTCGTTTCCAGAATGATTGGGGGCTTTGTAGGAAGGCATGTACGATCCGTTATGCATTCCCCGATCATCCCGGCGTGACTACTAATGGATTAGAACCGATCTTGGTCAAAGTTGCTCGTTGTTTGCAAATCATCACTATCGGGTATCAATCATCATTGAAATTCTATTTCCATAATGACTGGGGGCGTTTTAGGAAGGCATGTACGATCTGTTTTCCATTCCCCAATCATCCCAGCAAGACTACTAGTGGATTCACTATAGTTGACTAGAACCGATCTTGGTGAAAGTTACTCGTTGCTTATAAATCATCACTATCGGGTATCAATCGTCACTGAAAGACAGTTTCCATAATGACTTGGGGAATTTTAGGAAGGCATGTAGGATCCGTTATGCAATCCCCGATGCTCCCGGCGTGACTACTATTGGATTCACTAGAGTAGACTAGAACCGATCTCGGTCAAAGTTACTCGTTGCTTGCAAATCATCACTATCGAGTGTGAATTATCATTGAAAGTTCGTTTCCATAATGATTGGGGGCATTTTAGGAAGGCATGTACGATCCGTTATGCATTCCTCGATCATCTCAGCGTGACTACTAGTGGATTCACTATAGTTTACTAGAACCGATCTTTGTCAAAGTTACTCGTTGCTTGCAAATCATCACTATCAGGTATCAATCGTCATTGAAAGTCTATTTCCATAATGACTGGGGCCGTTTTAGGAAGGCATGTACGATCCGTTATGCGTTCTCTGATCATCCCGGAGTGACTACTAGTGGATTAACTATAGTTGACTAGAACCGATCTTTGTCAAAGTTACTTGTTGCTTGCAAATCATCACCATCGGTTATCAATCATCATTGAAAGTTTGTTTCCATAATGACTGGGGGCTTTGTACGAACCGTTATGCATTCCTGGATCATCCCAGCGTGACTACTAGTGGATTCACTATAGTTTACTAGAACCGATCTTTGTCAAAGTTACTCGTTGCCTGCAAATCATCACTATCGGGTATCAATCTTCATTGAAAGTTTATTTCCATAATTACTTGGGGCGTTGTAGGAAGGCATGTATGATCCGTTATGCATTCCCTGATCATCCGGGCGTGACTACTAGTCGATTCACTATAGTTGACTAGAATCGATCTTGGTCAAAGTTACTCGTTGTTTGCAAATCATCACTACCGGGTATCAATCATCATTGAAAGTCTGTTTCCATAATGACTGGGGGCGTTTTAGGAAGGCATGTACGATCCGTTATGCGTTCTCTGATCATCCCGGCGTGACTACTAGTGGATTAACTATAGTTGACTAGAACCGATCTTTCTCAAAGTTACTTGTTGCTTGCAAATCATCACCATCGGTTATCAATCATCATTGAAAGTTTGTTTCCATAATGACTGGGGGCTTTGTACGAACCGTTATGCATTCCTGGATCATCCCAGCGTGACTACTAGTGGATTCACTATAGTTTACTAGAACCGATCTTTGTAAAAGTTACTCGTTGCCTGCAAATCATCACTATCGGGTATCAATCTTCATTGAAAGTTTATTTCCATAATTACTTGGGGCGTTGTAGGAAGGCATGTATGATCTGTTATGCATTCCCTGATCATCCGGGCGTGACTACTAGTCGATTCACTATAGTTGACTAGAATCGATCTTGGTCAAAGTTACTCGTTGTTTGCAAATCATCACTACCGGGTATCAATCATCATTGAAAGTCTGTTTCCATAATGACTGGGGGCGTTTTAGGAAGGCATGTACGATCTGTTATGCATTCCCCGATCATCCCGGCAAGACTACTAATGGATTCACTATAGTTGACTAGAACTGATCTTGGTCAAAGTTACTCGTTGCTTGCAAATCATCACTATCGGGTATCAATCATCATTGAAAGACCGTTTTCATAATGACTCGGGGCATTTTAGGATGGCATGTAGGATCCGTTACGCAATCCCTGATCCTCCCAGCGGAACTACTATTGGATTCACTATAGTTGACTAGAACCGATCTTGGTCAAAGTTACTCGTTGCTTGCAAATCATACTATCGGGTATCAATCCTCATTGAAAGTATATTTCTATAATGACTGGGGGCGTTTTAGAAAGGCATGTACGATCCGTTATGCATTCCTCGATCATCCCGGCGTGACTACTAGTGGATTCACTATAGTTGACTAGAACCGATCATTTTCAAAGTTACTCGTTGCTTGAAAATCATCACTATCAGGTATCAATCTTCATTGAAAATTCATTTCCATAATGATTGGGGGCGTTTTAGGAAGGCATGTACGATCCGCTATGCATTCCTCGATCATCCCAACGTTACTACTTGTGGATTCATTATAGTTTACTAGAACCGATCTTTGTCAAAGTCACTCGTTGCTTGCAAATCATCACTATGGGTATAATTCGTCATTGAAAGTCTATTTCCATAATGACTGGGGCGTTTTAGGAAGGCATGTACGATCCGTTATGCATTCCTCGATCATCCCGGTGTGACTACTAGTGGATTCACTATAGTTGAGTCGAACCGATCATGGTCAAAGTTACTCGTTGCTTGAAAATCATCACTATCGGGTATCAATCTGTTGGAAAATTATTTACCAGGATCTAGATTTACTACCATGTATGTTTCATTAACATCCTAATATGAATTCTAAGAGAATGAAATAAACACATATAAAGTTTAGGAAACCTTACATTGGGTGTAGCGGAGTATAATGACTCCTTCCGTTCAGATCTGTAGCTCTTGATTCCTTTCTGTAGCAGAGGATAATCAAGATCTAAATTTAGATCTCTTTCTCTCCTTCCTTTGATACTAATTCTCCTTCTTGTTGTTTGGATTCTTCACAGTCTTATACACTATGATTGAGATACCACTTGATGTGTGTGGGCACTACTCTATCACTCAAGGCATTTCGAAATTCAAGAGAAGAAGAAGAAGAGAGTGGCGGTTATGGCTTTTCTCTGAAAGGAACACTATGCAAGTCATAGTTTCCTGAAGCCAACACTTTCTATTTATAGAATGCCATCTAGGGTTAGGTTAGAATTGTATGGCATTAAAATAATGGAAAAATAAAATGGTAAACCCTTTGCATAGTGGCTGGCCATATAAGGGAAATGGGCCTCACTTTGCAACTTTCCCATTTTGTCATTTTTCTATCCCATTTTCTCAAAAATACCAATTATCCAATTTAACCATTTAAATGCCAATTCTAATTATTTAATAACTAAAACTTAATTATTAAATAATATTGTCATTTAATATATTTATTAATTTAGACATATAAATCTCAATTAATAAATAAACATAGAATCTCTTTTCTTTACAATTTCGCCCTTGCTTAGTGAAAATTCATAAACTAGACATAGTCTAACTATAGAATTATAATTGATTAATTAAAATCAATTAACTAAATCTTACAAGCAGTATGGTCTCAACTAGTATGGGGACCATGTGCCTATATTAACCGAGCTCTCAATTATATAGAACGCTCTATATGTTCCACGATATAGATACGCTATTAGTTATACATTGTTATAATCCTAATTTGATTTATGACCCTCTAATAGATGATCTACATTGAATAGGCACTAAATTACCGTTACACCTTCAATGTATTTTATCCTTAAAACACTTAGCTCTGTATAAATAATATTTCAGCGAAGTGAAATGAGATCTCCACAATTTATCTCTATTTAGCCAAGCTCGAAGGATATCATCGTTTGACTTCTAAATTCCTATAGAAGTTATAGACTCCATATTTATGTTAGCGCTCCCACTCAATTATACTATCATGTTCCCAAAATGTACGTATCACCCTGACCTAACAGTAGGCTTAACTAACAAATCAAAGAACATGTATAATACTCTTGAGATCGAACCTAACCATATCAGGATTAAGCTCATTTGATTTAGGATCAACAGGTGATATTGAATTGAATAGATATTACTATAAATTTTAACAAATCTAATCAAAGTTCAATATCGGTCCTTTCCGATGTATACTCCATACATCTGATACTAGTAAACTTTGCCAATACCCTGGAAAAGGACATAACACTTATCCAAGGTGCAAGAATACCTATAGCCGATTATCATGTCAGTCCAAATCCAGTGAACTGACAAATCAGGGAATAAACTTTCGAACATATAATTAAGATTATATTCCACTGTGCTGACAACACTATAATCATTAACAAATTCATATATTCTGGACTTAAATAGAATTCATACATTATATAAATAATCATGAAATAAATTATGTGAACCCTGCAACATAAAATGTTATTTCTGATCTTTATTAATAAGTAAATCTGATTATATTGAAATAGGTTTTATTTAGGGCACAAAACACAACACAACAATCATTGAAAGTTCGTTTCCATAACGATTGAGGGCATTTTAGGAAGGCATGTACGGTCCGCTATGCATTCCTCGATCATCCCAGCATGACTAGTAGTGGATTCATTATAGTTGACTAGAACCGATCTTGGTCAATGTTACTCATTGCTTGCAAATCATCACTATCGGGTATCAATCGTCATTGAAAGTTCATTTCCATAATGACTGGGGGCGTTTTAGGAAAGCACATACGATCCGTTATTAATCCCCTATCATCGCAGCAAGACTATTAGTGGATTCACTATAGTTTACTAGAACGATCTTGGTCAAAGTTACTCATGGCTTGCAAATCATCACTATCGTGTATCAATCGTCATTGAAAGTCCGTTTCCATAATTACAAGAGGAATTTAGGAAGGCATGTACGATCCGTTATGCATTCCCCGATCATCCCGGCGCGACTACTAATGGATTCACTATAGTTGACTAGAACCGATCTTGGTCAAAGTTGCTCGTTGTTTGCAAATCATCACTATCAGGTATCAATCATCATTGAAATTCTGTTTCCATAATGACTGGGGGCATTTTAGGAAGGCATGTACGATCTGTTTTCCATCCCCTGATCATCATAGCAAGACTACTAGTGGATTCACTATAGTTGACTAGAACCGATCTTGGTGAAAGTTACTCGTTGCTTATAAATCATCACTATCGGGTATCAATCGTCATTGAAAGACCGTTTCCATAATGACTCGGGGAATTTTAGGAAGGCATGTACGATCCGTTATGCAATCCCCGATCCTCCCGGCGTGACTACTATTGGATTCACTAGAGTTGACTAGAACTGATCTCGGTCAAAGTTACTCGTCGCTTGCAAATCATCACTATCGGGTATGAATCATCATTGAAAGTTCGTTTCGATAATGATTGGGGGCGTTTTAGGAAGGCAAGTACGATCCGTTATGCATTCCTCGATCATCTCAGCGTGACTACTAGTGGATTCACTATAGTTTACTAGAACCGATCTTTGTCAAAGTTACTCGTTGCTTGCAAATCATCACTATCAGGTATCAATCGTCATTGAAAGTCTATTTCCATAATGACTGGGGGCGTTTTAGGAAGGCATGTACGATCCGTTATGCGTTCTCTGATCATCCCGGCGTGACTACTAGTGGATTAAATATAGTTGACTAGAACCGATCTTTGTCAAAGTTACTTGTTGCTTGCAAATAATCACCATATGTTATCAATCATCATTGAAAGTTTGTTTCCATAATGACTGGGGGCTTTGTACGATCCGTTATGCAGTCCTGGATCATCCCAGCGTGACTACTAGTGGATTCACTATAGTTTACTAGAACTGATCTTTGTAAAAGTTACTCGTTGCCTGCAAATCATCACTATCGGTTATCAATCTTCATTGAAAGTTTATTTCCATAATTACTTGGGGCGTTGTAGGAAGTCATGTACGATCCGTTATGCATTCCCTGATCATCCGGGCGTGACTACTAGTCGATTCACTATAGTTGACTAGAATCGATCTTGGTCAAAGTTACTCGTTGTTTGCAAATCATCACTACCGGGTATCAATCATCATTGAAAGTCTGTTTCCATAATGAGTTGGGGCGTTTTAGGAAGGCATGTACGATCTGTTATGCATTCCCCGATCATCCCGGCAAGACTACTAATGGATTCACTATAGTTGACTAGAACTGATCGTGGTCAAAGTTACTCGTTGCTTGCAAATCATCACTATCGGGTATCAATCATCATTGAAAGACAGTTTTCATAATGACTCGGGGCATTTTAGGATGGGATGTAGGATCCGTTACGCAATCCCTGATCCTCCCGGCGGGACTACTATTGGATTCACTATAGTTGACTAGAACCGATCTTGGTCAAAGTTACTCGTTGCTTGCAAATCATACTATCGGGTATCAATCATCATTGAAAGTATATTTCTATAATGACTAAGGACGTTTTAGAAAGGCATGTACGATCCGTTATGCATTCCTCGATCATCCCGGCGTGACTACTAGTGGATTCACTATAGTTGACTAGAACCCATCATTTTCAAAGTTACTCGTTGCTTGAAAATCATCACTATCGGGTATCAATCTTCATTGAAAGTTCATTTCCATAATGATTGGGGGCGTTTTAGGAAGGCATTGAGATCCGCTATGCATTCCTCGATCATCCCAGCGTTACTACTTGTGGATTCATTATAGTTGACTAGAACCGATCTTGGTCAAAGTCACTCGTTGCTTGCAAATCATCACTATCGGGTATCAATCGTCATTGAAAGTCTATTTCCATAATGACTGGGGCGTTTTAGGAAGGCATGTACGATCCGTTATGCATTCCTCGATCATCCCGGTGTGACTACTAGTGGATTCACTATAGTTGACTCGAACCGATCATGGTCAAAGTTACTCGTTGTTTGAAAATCATCACTATCGGGTATCAATCTTTTGGAAAGTTATTTACCAGGATCTAGATTTACTAACATGTATGTTTCATTAACATCCTAATATGAATTCTAAAAGAATGAAATAAACACATATAAAGTTTAGGAAACCTTACATTGGGTGTAGCAGAATATAATGACTCCTTCCGTTCAGATCTGTAGCTCTTGATTCCTTTCTGTCGCAGAGGATAATCAAGATCTAAATTTAGATCTCTTTCTCTCCTTCCTTTGATACTGATTCTCCTTCTTGTTGTTTGGATTCTTCACAGTCTTATACACTATGATTGAGATACCACTTGATGTGTGTGGGCACTACTCTATCACTCAAGGCATTTCGAAATTCAAGAGAAGAAGAAGAAGAGAGGGGCGGCTATGGCTTTTCTCTGAAAGGAACACTATGCAAGTCATAGTTTCCTGAAGCCAACACTTTCTATTTATAGAATGCCATCTAGGTTTAGGTTAGAATTGTATGGCATTAAAATAATGGAAAAATAAAATGGTAAACCCTTTGCATAGTGGCTGGCCATATAAGGGAAATGGGCCTCACTTTGCAACTTTCCCATTTTGTCATTTTTCAATCCCATTTTCTCAAAAATGCCAATTATCCAATTTAACCATTTAAATGCCAATTCTAATTATTTAATAACTAAAACTTAATTATTAAATAATATTGTCATTTAATATATTTATTAATTTAGACATATAAATCTCAATTAATAAATAAACATAGAATCTCTTTTCTTTACAATTTCGCCCTTGCTTGGTGAAAATTCATAAACTAGACATAGTCTAACTATAGAGTTATAATTGATTAATTAAAATCAATTAACTAAGTCTTACAAGCAGTATGGTCTCAACTAGTATGGGGACCATATGCCTATATTAACCGAGCTCTCAATTATATAGAACGCTGTATATGTTCCACTATATAGATACGCTAGTAGTTATACATTGTTATAATCCTAATTTGATCAATGACCCTCTAATATATGATCTACATTGAATAGGCACTAAATTACTGTTACACCTTCAATGTATTTTATCCTTAAAACACTTAGCTCTGTATAAATAATATTTCAGCGAAGTGAAATGAGATCTCCACCATTTATCTCTATTTAGCCAAGCTCGAAGGATATCATCGTTTCACTTCTAAATTCCTATAGAAGTTATAGACTCCATATTTATGTTAGCGCTCCCACTCAATTATACTATCATGTTCCCAAAATGTACGTATCACCCTGACCCAACAGTAGGCTTAACTAACAAATCAAAGAACATGTACAATACTCTTGAGATCAAACCTAACCATATCAGGATTAAGCTCATTTGATCTAGGATCAACAGGTGATATTGAATTGAATAGATATTACTATAAATTTTAACAAATCTAATCAAAGTTCAATATCGGTCCCTTCCGATGTAAACTCCATACATCTGATACTTGTAAACTTTGCCAATACCCTGGAAAAGGACATAACACTTATCCAAGGTGCAAGAATACCTATCGCCGATTATCATGTCAGTCCAAATCCAGTGAACTGACAAATCAGGGAATAAACTTTCGAACATATAATTAAGATTATATTTCACTGTGCTGACAACACTATAATCATTAACAAATTCATATATTCTGGACTTAAATAGAATTCATACATTATATATATAATCATGAAATAAATTATGTGAACCCTGCAACATAAAATGTTATTTCTGATCTTTATTAATAAGTAAATCTGATTACATTGAAATAGGTTTTATTTAGGGCACAAAACACAACACAACAATCATTGAAAGTTCGTTTCCATAACGATTGAGGGCGTTTTAGGAAGGCATGTACGGTCCGCTATGCATTCCTCGATCATCCCAGCATGACTACTAGTGGATTCATTATAGTTGACTAGAACCGATCTTGGTCAATGTTACTCGTTGCTTGCAAATCATCACTATCGGGTATCAATCGTCATTGAAAGTTCATTTCCATAATGACTGGGGGCGTTTTAGGAAGGCACATAGGATCCGTTATTAATCCTGTATCATCGCAGCAAGACAATTAGTGGATTCACTATAGTTTACTAGAACGATCTTGGTCAAAGTTACTCATGGCTTGCAAATCATCACTATCGGGTATCAATCGTCATTGAAAGTCCGTTTCCATAATGAAAACGGGCATTTAGGAAGGCATGTACGATCCGTTATGCATTCCCCGATCATCCCGGCGCGACTACTAGTGGATTTTCTATAGTTCACTAGAACCGATCTTGGTCAAAGTTACTCGTTGCTTGCAAATCATCACTATCGGTTATCAATCATCATTGAAAGTTTGTTTCCATAATGACTTGGGGCATTTTAGGAAGGCATGTACGATCCGTTATGCATTCCTCGATCATCCCGGCGTGACTACTAGTGGATTCACTATAGTTGACTAGAAACGATCATGGTTAAAGTTACTCGTTGCTTGCAAATCATCACTATCGGGTATCAGTCATCATTGAAAGTTCATTTCCATAATGATTGGGGGCATTTTACGAAGGCATGTACCATCCGTTATGCATTCTTCGATCATCTCAGGGTGACTACTAGTGGATTCACTATAGTTTACTAGAACCGATCTTGGTCAAAGTTACTCGTTGCTTGCAAATCATCACTATCAGGTATCAATCGTCATTGAAACTCTATTTCCATAATGACTGGGGGCATTTTAGAAAGGCATGTACAATCCGTTATGCATTCCCAGATCATCCCGGCGTGACTACTAGTGGATTCACTATAGTTGACTAGAACCGATCTTGGTCAAAGTTACTCGTTGCTTGCAAATCATCACTATCTGGTATCAATCATCAATGAAAGTCCGTTTCCATAATGACTGGCGGCATTTTAGGAATGCATATACGATCCGTTATGCATTCCCCGATCATCCCGGTGTGACGACTAGTGGATTCACTATAGTTTACTAGAACCGATCTCTGTCAAAGTTACTCGTTGCTTGCAAATCATCACTATCGGGTATCAATCATAATTGAAAGTTCGTTTCCAGAATGATTGGGGGCGTTGTAGGAAGGCATGTACGATCCGTTATGCATTCCCTGATCATCCCGGCGTGACTACTAATTAATTCACTATAGTTGACTAGAACCGATCTTGGTCAAAGTTGCTTGTTGTTTGCAAATCATCACTATCGGGTATCAATCATCATTGAAATTCTGTTTCCATAATGACTGGGGGCGTTTTAGGAAGGCATGTACGATCTGTTTTCCATTCCCCGATCATCCCAGCAAGACTACTAGTGGATTCACTATAGTTGACTAGCACCTATCTTGGTGAATGTTACTCGTTGCTTATAAATCATCACTATCGGGTATCAATCGTCATTGAAAGACCGTTTCCATAATGACTCGGGGAATTTTAGAAAGGCATGTATGATCCGTTATGCAATCCCCAATCCTCCCGGGGTGACTACTATTGGATTCACTAGAGTTGACTAGAACCGATCTCGGTCAAAGTTACTCGTTGCTTGCAAATCATCACTATCGGGTGTGAATCATCATTGAAAGTTCGTTTCCATAATGATTGGGGGCGTTTTAGGAAGGCATGTACGATCCGTTATGCATTCCTCGATCTTCTCAGTGTGACTACTAGTGGATTCACTATAGTTTACTAGAACCGATCTTTGTCAAAGTTACTCGTTGCTTGCAAATCATCACTATCAGGTATCAATCGTCATTGAAAGTCTATTTCCATAATGACTGGGGGCATTTTAGGAAGGATGTACGATCCGTTATGCGTTCTCTGATCATCCCGGCGTGACTACTAGTGGATTAACTGTAGTGGACTAGAACCGATCTTTGTCAAAGTTACTTGTTTCTTGAAAATCATCACCATCGGTTATCAATCATCATAGAAATTTTGTTTCCATAATGACTGGGGGCTTTGTACGATCCGTTATGCATTCCTGGATCATCCCAGCGTGACTACTAGTGGATTCACTATAGTTTACTAGAACCGATCTTTGTCAAAGTTACTCGTTGCCTGCAAATCATCACTATCGGGTATCAATCTTCATTGAAAGTTTATTTCCATAATTACTTGGGGCGTTTTAGGAAGGCATGTACGATCCGTTATGCATTCCCTGATCATCCGGGCGTGACTACTAGTCGATTAACTATAGTTGACTAGAATCGATCTTGGTCAAAGTTACTCGTTGTTTGCAAATCATCACTACCGGGTATCAATCATCATTGAAAGTCTGTTTCCATAATGACTGGGGGTGTTTTAGGAAGGCATGTACGATCTGTTATGCATTCCCCGATCATCCCGGCAAGACTACTAATGGATTCACTATAGTTGACTAGAACTGATCTTGGTCAAAGTTACTCATTGCTTGCAAATCATCACTATCGGGTATTAATCATCATTGAAAGACCGTTTTCATAATGACTCGGGGCATTTTAGGATGGCATGTAGGATCCGTTACGCAATCCCTGATCCTCCCAACGGGACTACTATTGGATTCACTATAGTTGACTAGAACCGATCTTGGTCAAAGTTACTCGTTGCTTGCAAATCATACTATCGGGTATCAATCGTCATTGAAAGTATATTTCTATAATGACTGGGGGCATTTTAGAAAGGCATGTACGATCCGTTATGCATTCCTCGATCATCCCGGCGTGACTACTAGTGGATTCACTATAGTTGACTAGAACCGATCATTTTCAAAGTTACTCGTTGCTTGAAAATCATTACTATCGGGTATCAATCTTCATTGAAAGTTCATTTCCATAATGATTGGGGGCGTTTTAGGAAGGCATGTACGATCCGCTATGCATTCCTCGATCATCCCAGCGTTACTACTTGTGGATTCATTATAGTTGACTAGAACCGATCTTGGTCAAAGTCACTCGTTGCTTGCAAATCATCACTATCGGGTATCAATCGTCATTGAAAGTCTATTTCCATAATGACTGGGGCGTTTTAGGAAGGCATGTACGATCCGTTATGCATTCCTCGATCATCCCGGTGTGACTACTAGTGGATTCACTATAGTTGACTCGAACCGATCATGGTCAAAGTTACTCGTTGCTTGAAAATCATCACTATCGGGTATCAATCTGTTGGAAAATTATTTACCAGGATCTAGATTTACTACCATGTATGTTTCATTAACATCCTAATATGAATTCTAAAAGAATGAAATAAACACATATAAAGTTTAGGAAACCTTACGTTGGGTGTAGCGGAATATAATGACTCCTTCCGTTCAGATCTGTAGCTCTTGATTCCTTTCTCTAGCAGAGGATAATCAAGATCTAAATTTAGATCTCTTTCTCTCCTTCCTTTGATACTAATTCTCTTTCTTGTTGTTTGGATTCTTCACAGTCTTATACACTATGATTGAGATACCACTTGATGTGTGTGGGCACTACTCTATCACTCAAGGCATTTCGAAATTCAAGAGAAGAAGAAGAAGAGAGGGGCGGCTATGGCTTTTCTCTGAAAGGAACACTATGCAAGTCATAGTATCCTGAAGCCAACACTTTCTATTTATAGAATGCCATCTAGGTTTAGGTTAGAATTGTATGTCATTAAAATAATGGAAAAATAAAATGGTAATTCCTTTGCATAGTGGCTGGCCATATAAGGGAAATGGGCCTCACTTTGCAACTTTCCTATTTTGTCATTTTTCAATCCCATTTTCTCAAAAATACCAATTATCCAATTTAACCATTGAAATGCCAATTCTAATTATTTAATAACTAAAACTTAATTATTAAATAATATTGTCATTTAATATATTTATTAATTTAGACATATAAATCTCAATTAATAAATAAACATAGAATCTCCTTTCTTTACAATTTCGCCCTTGCTTAGTGAAAATTCATAAACTAGACATAGTCTAACTATAGAATTATAATTGATTAATTAAAATCAATTAACTAAGTCTTACAAGCAGTATGGTCTTAACTAGTATGGGGACCATATGCCTATATTAACCGAGCTCTCAATTATATAGAACGCTGTATATGTTCCACGATATAGATACGCTAGTAGTTATACATTGTTATAATCCTAATTTGATCAATGACCCTCTAATATATGATCTACATTGAATAGGCACTAAATTACCGTTACACCTTCAATGTATTTTATCCTTAAAACACTTAGCTCTGTATAAATAATATTTCAGCGAAGTGAAATGAGATCTCCACCATTTATCTCTATTTAGCCAAGCTCGAAGGATATCATCGTTTCACTTCTAAATTCCTATAGAAGTTATAGACTCCATATTTATGTTAGCGCTCCCACTCAATTATACTATCATGTTCCCAAAATGTACGTATCACCCTGACCCAACAGTAGGCTTAACTAACAAATCAAAGAACATGTACAATACTCTTGAGATCAAACCTAACCATATCAGGATTAAGCTCATTTGATCTAGGATCAACAGGTGATATTGAATTGAATAGATATTACTATAAATTTTAACAAATCTAATCAAAGTTCAATATCGGTCCCTTCCGATGTAAACTCCATACATCTGATACTTGTAAACTTTGCCAATACCCTGGAAAAGGACATAACACTTATCCAAGGTGCAAGAATACCTATCGCCGATTATCATGTCAGTCCAAATCCAGTGAACTGACAAATCAGGGAATAAACTTTCGAACATATAATTAAGATTATATTCCACTGTGCTGACAACACTATAATCATTAACAAATTCATATATTCTGGACTTAAATAGAATTCATACATTATATATATAATCATGAAATAAATTATGTGAACCCTGCAACATAAAATGTTATTTCTGTTCTTTATTAATAAGTAAATCTGATTATATTGAAATAGGTTTATTTAGGGCACAAAACACAACACAACAATCATTGAAAGTTCGTTTCCATAATGATTGAGGGCGTTTTAGGAAGGCATGTACGGTCCGCTATGCATTCCTCGATCATCCCAGCATGACTACTAGTGGATTCATTATAGTTGACTAGAATCGATCTTGGTCAATGTTACTCGTTGCTTGCAAATCATCACTATCGGGTATCAATCGTCATTGAAAGTTCGTTTCCATAATGACTGGGGGCGTTTTAGGAAGGCACATACGATCCGTTATTAATCCCCTATCATCGCAGCAAGACTATTAGTGGATTCACTATAGTTTACTAGAACGATCTTGGTCAAAGTTACTCATGGCTTGCAAATCATCACTATCGGGTATCAATCGTCATTGAAAGTCCGTTTCCATAATGACAAGGGGCAATTAGGAAGGCATGTACGATCCGTTATGCATTCCCCGATCATCCCGGCGCGACTACTAGTGGATTCACTATAGTTCACTAGAACCGATCTTGGTCAAAGTTACTCGTTGCTTGCAAATCATCACTATCGGTTATCAATCATCATTGAAAGTTTATTTCCATAATGACTTGGGGCATTTTAGGAAGGCATGTACGATCCGTTATGCATTCCTGGATCATCCCAGCGTGACTACTAGTGGATTCACTATAGTTGACTAGAAACGATCATGGTTAAAGTTACTCGTTGCTTGCAAATCATCACTATCGGGTATCAATCATCATTGAAAGTTCATTTCCATAATTATTGGGGGCATTTTACGAAGGCATGTACCATCCGTTATGCATTCTTCGATCATCTCAGGGTGACTACTAGTGGATTTACTATAGTTTACTAGAACCGATCTTGGTCAAAGTTACTCGTTGCTTGCAAATCATCACTATCAGCTATCAATCGTCATTGAAACTCTATTTCCATAATGACTGGGGGCGTTTTAGAAAGGCATGTACAATCCGTTATGCATTCCCCGATCATCCCGGCGTGACTACTAGTGGATTCACTATAGTTGACTAGAACCGATCTTGGTCAAAGTTACTCGTTGCTTGCAAATCATCACTATCGGGTATCAATCATCAATGAAAGTCCGTTTCCATAATGACTGGCGGCATTTTAGGAATGCATATACGATCCGTTATGCATTCCTCGATCATCCCGGTGTGACTACTAGTGGATTCACTATAGTTTACTAGAACCGATCTCTGTCAAAGTTACTCGTTGCTTGCAAATCATCACTATCGGGTATCAATCGTCATTGAAAGTCTATTTCCATAATGACTAGGGGTGTTGTAGGAAGGCATGTACGATCCGTTATGCATTCCCCGATCATCCCAGCGTGACTACTAGTCGATTCACTATAGTGGACTAGAACCGATCTTTGTCAAAGTTACTCGTTGCTTGCAAATCATCACTATTGGTTATCAATCATCATTGAAAGTTTGTTTCCATAATGACTAGGGGCGTTTTAGGAAGGCATGTACGATCCGTTATGCATTCCTCGATCATCTCGGCGTGACTACTAGTGGATTCAATATAGTTGACTAGAAACTATCATGGTTAAAGTTACTCGTTGCTTGCAAATCATCACTATCGGGTATCAATCATCATTGAAAGTTCATTTCCATAATGATTGGGGACATTTTAGGAAGGCATGTACCATCCGTTATGCATTCTTCGATCATCTCAGGGTGACTACTGGTGGATTCACTATAGTTTACTAGAACCGATCTTGGTCAAAGTTACTTGTTGCTTGCAAATCATCACTGTCGGGCATCAATCGTCATTGAAACTCTATTTCCATAATGACTGGGGGCGTTTTAGAAAGGCATGTATAATCCGTTATGCATTCCCCGATCATCCCGGCGTGACTACTAGTGGATTCACTATAGTGTTGGAAATTATTTTACCAGGATTTTGATTTACTAACAAGTATGTTGGATTAACAACCTAATATGAATTCTAAAACAATGAAAATAAACACATATAAAGTTAGAAAACCTTACAGTGGTTGTAGCGGAATAATATGACTCCTTCCGTTCAGATCTGTAGCCCTTGATTCCTTTCTGTAGCAGAGCATCAACAAGATCTGAACCAGGATCTTCTTTTCTCTTTCTTTGATGCAGAAATTCCATAGTCTTCCATACTATGATTGAGATACCACTTGATGTGTGTGGGCACTACTCATCTCACAAGGATTTCGAAAATTCTCTCTCTTTTCTCTCTTAATTTCGTGGTCTTATGCATTCATTGATGTGCAAGAGAAGAAAACAAGGGCTGCTATATATAGGGAGAAGGGAGAGCACAACTTTCCAAATAAAACAATTTCCTCTTTTACTGTGTAATTGATTAACTGCCTTATTTAGTGTGATTCACCACTTTCCTATTATAGCTAGGCTTTGATTAGCAATTACATGACAATAAAAAAATAAAAATAATCATTGGGAAACACAAAGGGAGTGCTCAGCCATAGAGGGAATATGGGCCTCACTTGGATTTTGCAGTTTCCTAAATTTTATTTCAATTTCTCCAAAAATGCCATTTTTCCAATTCTAATCATTTAAATGCCAAAAGTAATTATTTAATAACTAAAATAGATTATTAAATAATATTGTCATTTAAAATAATTATTAATTAGACATACAAAGTCTCTTAATTAATAATTAAACCTAGAAACCCTTTTATTTACGATTTCATCCTTAAACTGTGAGAATTCATAAAGTAGACATAGTCTAACTTTTAGAATTATAATTGATTAATTAAAATCAATTAACTGAGTCTTACAAGCAGTATGGCCTCAACTACTATGGGGACCATGGGTCTATATAACCGAGCTTCCAATAAGTCGAACTGAATTTACCAAGTAAATTCCCTAACTTATTAATTCCTCATTGAATCCACACTTAGAACTTGGAATTGCACTCTCAGTCATATAGAAACGCTCTATATGTTCCACGATATAGACACGTCATTAGTTATCCATTGTTATAACCCTAATGTGATCAATGATCCCCTATATAGATGATTTACACTGTACAGGAATTAAATTACCGTAACACCCTACAATGTATTTTATCCTTAAAGCACTTAACCCTGTATAAATGATATTTCACCTAAGTGAAATGAGATCTCCACCATTTATCTTTGTTTGGTTAAGCTCGAAGGAAATCATCCTTTACTTCTATTTGCCAAATAGAAGCTATAGATTCCATATTTATGTTAGCGCTCCCCCACTCAATTGTATTACCGTGTTCCCAAAATGTACGTATCACCCTGATACAAAACTAGGCTTAACTAACAAATCAAAGAACACGAATAATACTCTTGAAATTGAGCCTAACCATATCAGGATTTCGATCATGTGATCTAGGATCAACTTATGATATTGAATTGAATAGATGTTTACGGTAAGTTTCAAAATCTAATTCAAAGTTCAATATCGGTCCATTCCAATGCATACTCCATGCATCCGATACTGGTAAACTTTGCCAATGTCTTGGAAAGGACATAACACTTTTCCAAGGTGTAAGAATACCTATCGCTGATTATACCATGTCAGTCTAAATCCAGTGTTCTGACAAATCAGGGAATCTACTTTTGAACATATAATAAAGATTATATTCCACTGTGCTGACAACACTATAATCTTTAACCAACCCATATGTTCTGGACTTAAAAAGAATTCATACATTATATACACATATAATCATGAAATAAATCATGTGAACCATGCAACATAAAATGTTATTTCTGATCTTTATTAATAAGTAAATCTGATTATATGAAATGAGTTTTATTTAGGGCCTAAAACCCAACATATAGTTGATTAGAACTGACGTTGGTCAAAGTTACTCGTTGCTTGCAAATCATCAATATCGGGTATCAATCATCGTTGAAAGTCCGTTTTCATAATGACTGGGCTCGTTTTAGGAAGGCATGTAAGATCCGTTATGCATTCCCCGATCATCCCAGCGTGACTACTAGTGGATTCACTATAGTTGACTAGAACCGATCTTGGTCAAAGTTACTCGTTGCTTGCAAATCATCACTATCGGGTATCAATCATTATTGAAAGTTAATTTCCATAATGACTGGTGGCATTTTAGGAAGGCATGTACGATCCGTTATGCATTCCTCGATCATCCCGGCGTGACTACTAGTGGATTCACTATAGTGGACTAGAACCGATCTTGGTCAAAGTTACTCGTTGCTTGAAAATAATCTCTATCAGGTGTCAATCGTCATTGAAAGTCCGTTTCCATAATGACTGGTGGCGTTTTAGGAAGGCATGTACGATCTGTTATGCATTCCCGATCATCCCAGCAAGACTACTAGTGGATTCACTATAGTTGACTAGAATCTATCTTGGTCAAAGTTACTCATTGGTTGCAAATCATCACTATCGGGTATCAATCATCGTTGCAAGTCAGTTTCCATAATGACTAGGATCGTTTTAGGATGCCACGTGCGATCCGTTATGCATTCCCGTTCATACATATTGGGTACCCTAGATTTAAATTTTTTTAAAAAAATTTGTCAATACAATTAAATTGTCTTAAAATTTATAAATTTTAAATTTAAATGTAATTATTTGATTACATATAACTAAGATTTTTTCGTTAAATTGATAAAATTTTATTAATTAAATTTTACTTTAAGATATTAAATATGTACAATTTAAAAATTTGAGGTACGAATTAAGTATTATTAACAATACAGAGTACCAAATATATTTTTCATGAAAATACAAGGTGCTAAATAAGGATATTCCCTATAATATCAAAATAAAATAAGTGGGATTTAATATTAAATTAAACTAATAAGGATACTTCATAAGAGTAGTAGGCAACAGAAGCAATGTCAAGAAGGACTTTTGGAATCATTTACGTGCCTCTCAATTTTCTATAAATTAAACTTTTATACATAAAATTTATACTTGTTTATTTATATCCTTACCTATTTTTATTTCTATTCCTATAAATTTTATATTTTTCATATTATACCACGTAATAATTTGATTTATTTCTCTATAATTTTTCCTTTATTTTTCATCATATTTTCAAATAATTTTATTTTATCACTATAAAAATATATATATTTCAGTATTATTCTTTCAATAAAAAAAATTCCCCCACTAAAAAATGTGGCTTGCTCACTTCTAAAACAGTAATCACCTTTGTCATTTCCATAAATTTAAGACAAATCAAAACACTAAATTTACTTATCGGTTACAAATTAGTCATTGAATATATATACTTTGAAATTTCTTGCTGTGATAATATATAATTTCTAGAAAAATGATTGTAAAAGTAATTTTTTTTATCAAGTCTTATTGT
Source organism: Cannabis sativa (assembly GCF_029168945.1). Lineage (NCBI taxonomy): Eukaryota > Viridiplantae > Streptophyta > Magnoliopsida > Rosales > Cannabaceae > Cannabis > Cannabis sativa. The sequence continues at coordinate 24,123,737 of NC_083607.1, forward strand.
GTTTGAGGCGTTGAGGGTTTTGTCTTGTATTGTTTTGCATTTATTTGTTTTCTTTTTCTTTTGTTTTTTTTGAAATCTGTTTTGCATGCATTTACATTATTCATATTAATGATTATTATTTCTTATAAATTGTTTGAAGTACATGCATGGTATTTGGTGTAGCTTGGTAAACTTTCCAATTTTATGATAGTGACCGTTTTTATTTTATTTTTTAATATATTTTAATTTCCTACAAACCAAGAAATCAATTTTTGCATGCATATTCTTGTTTATTTGTGTATAAAGTAAAAAAAAAAAAAAGAGATATATAGTACATAAAGTTGTAGGATATATTTGCTAAAATGAGAATGTGGTACCATTGGATAAGACTAAACACTTCTCATTGTGTTGCTCAATGACAAGTCTTTTTCCATTGGTCAAGGTTTGACCAGTACATTGATATATTTATAATAACATTGTCTCCAACAAGAGCCAACGTCCTTTTTTATTTTAGTTTTTATTTATATTTTAATTTTCTTATTGTATTTAAAGTAATATTATATCAGATAATTTAATATTTGTTAAGGTATAGACTATATTTATCTATTAATATCTATATTACTTATTCATATTATATATTCACTCCCTAACGTGAGTATATTACTTATGGATTAAAAGTATGTAATGCATGACCTAATGTTTGTTATGCATGACAAATTTATTAAGGGAGAGAGGGATGTTAAGAATTTAATTCTTTGTCCAAGACCCAAGGTTTTACCAAAACAATAAATTATATAAATTGATTTTGTTTCCCAAAAAAAAAAAAAAAAACCCTATAATACTCCAAGAAAATTGACAACCTCACAAGATTAAAAAATTACAGTATTTATCTAATTACCATCACAATATTTATTTTTCTAAAATCTTTATGACTAATAAGATATGATACTATGTTTGAGTTCACTAAATACTATTACAAAACTATGTTTGATTTATGGTAAACATAGATGTTGCTTTAAAAGAAAACAATAAATCTGGATATTGGACCTTGATCCATAGTTAGACTACGGCCCAAAATAGGCCAAGCAATTGACTAGCCTATATACATTTATATTTAACTACAAACTATATATTAAATTAAATTCTTGTGTTAGTTTCATAAATAACTACATCAACCACACCACCTACAAGTGTACAAATATGAGGACCTCACAATTGCAAAATTAAAAAACTAAAAGTAAGTACTTATAAAAAGTTATTGATCTCACTCTCATTCAACTTCCTTCTATAGTGTCATTTGGTAGAGTTTTGGTGGATGAATCAATCTCACTCTCATTATACTTGGATAGTCTCATAAGTCTCCTATTACAATTATAAAGGTATGTCTTATTAAAACAATATCTTATTTTGACAGCATGTGCTTTTTTTTTTTTTTTATACTTACCATATAAATAGAGTCTAACTATATTGAATCATGGATTCAAAGCATGTTCATTCTATGGTTATTACATATGATACAATAACATAGATAAGTATATATTATTCAAGAGACAAATCTTCATAATAAAAGAAGTGTTAAACTAAAAGAAATGATTGTGTTGTTCCCAAAAAAAAAAAAACTATAATACTAAAAAAAAACGATAACATCACAAGATTAAAAGATTGCATTATTTATCTAATTCATGAAAATAAATGGAAGGTTTACTGATGAATATTTAATTACCATCACAATATTTGGCCGTGTTAACTAATATAAAATTTATTTTTCATAAAATCTTTATGACCAATAAGATGTGATACTATGTTTGAGTTCACTAGAGACTATTATAAAACCATGTTTCATTTATGTAAACATAGATGTTTCTGTAAAAGAAAACAATAAATCTTGGTATTGGGCCTTGATGTAATGACCGCTTAAGTAATTTGGATTAGTAAAGGCAATTAGCACTAATTTTTGTTAATTTTATAATTATTTATGAATTAATTTATTTGTAGACCCCAATATTTAGAAATGAATATTAGAGTTATAATTTCCCAATTCGAGAGATTTTATTAAACTCTAGGGGTATTATTTGGCCTATATGTGAAATTTGTTATTTTTGTAATTTTTGCTCGGCGACAACGGAAAATGCGATGGATGGTTAGTTTGATCACATGGGTAAGTTTAGAACCTTATTTCTTAGTGGGAAATATTTTAGAAAAAATAAATTATCAGGATTGAGCAGGGTTATGGGAGTTGACCATTTTACTCCTAGTCTTGAAAATACCCTAGTTTTGTGAGTAAGGGCATTTTTGTAATTGCCAAGAGAGGAGATAGGTGGCTGCCTAGTTATTTGACACCTAGCAAGCCAATTCTTTCAGCAAGGGAAATTGATTTTCCATAACATTTATCTCATTTAGTGAAATTAAAAGAAAATACCAAAATTGGAAAGAACCCTCTTCTTTCCTTCTCTCTCTCTTCGAAACCAGCAAGAACAAGGGGGATAGCTACTATTTTGTGGTGATTTCAGCAAGAAAACCTTGTGAGATTCAAGCTAAGGTAAGCCCTAGAAACACCCTTCTTTAGTTTTTAAGCTTTTACTTGGTTTGAGTTTATGGTTTTGTATTATAGGGGCTGTTAGGTTTGGGAATGCTTAGGGTTCGAATTTTATGTTTAGTTTGAGTTGATTAAGGGTCCTAGCAGCTGGTATTGTTGGTTGGTTTAGGTTTTGTGCAAGTTTATGCTTTGAGTTCAAAGCATTGATCATTAATGGCAAGTTGAGTTTCTTTGGTTTTTTCTGTGAACTACTGGCTGGAATATATTGTCTATGGATTGTTTAGGTACTCTGGAAAGTTTGGTGGCATTGGGTGGAAAATTGAGCAAGAAATGGAAGGTTTGGAGTGAACTGGTGCAAACCGGCTAACCAGTTTTGCCAGACCTCAAAAACCGGCTAGCCGGTTTTGGCAGGATTCCCAAACCCTTCGTTTTCTCAATTTTCTTCCATTTTAGTGCCATGGCTGGGTGTTTCCCTATTTCCAGAGTTTGGGTAACCTCTATGGAGTGTAACAGAACCTAGGGTTATGGTTTTGGGTTTCCCGAGATTAGGGTTTTGATCATGTAACTTACCCGGTTTCATAATGTGATTAGGGCATCCATCTAGCACGAGACTTTCCATTCAGGTCGGCCAGCACAGTTGAATTCGGAAAAGAGGTAAGAACTGAATATAATGTGTGATATCAATATCTGAGTGTATGTATATGTTATGTGTATATGCATGCTTAAAAGGTTAGTTTCACTACAAACACTTAAACAGTTAAGGTATGGAGTGTATTGGTATAGTGATTGTTGTTTGAGAGTACCGTGATTCCAGCATAAGTATGGAGAGGTACTGAGTATGTGTGGTACATCACTCAGAGGTACTCAGGGTATGAAATAAACCCTACCAACACTTGTACAGAGAGGTACGTAGTGTATGTGGTATAGTGGTTATACCCTAGTATAGAACGTTCTTACTCATCTGTTGAGCCTTGTATATAGGTGTATGGGCGCCTAAATACAAGTCGGAAATTATATGATATGTTATATGCTTTTCTTACTGAGTCTGTCGACTCACAGTTTTGCTTCCATGTGTTGGTAAGGGAAAGGCGAAAGCTGAATAGGAGTGAACCTAAGCTCGGATGAGGTTGTACATGTCAAAGCAGCGTGACCTGGAGTGTTCGGTCTTGGGACATCTGAGAATTGTATTTTGTAGTCGCTGTGCGACCTGATTAATATGTATTTTGGAATATTATGTTTTAAAAGTTTGAAAACTGGATCCCGACATTTGTAAATATTTTAATATAATATAAGTTTAATATTTAATATAAAAGTTTTAATTTGACACATTTTTCGAGAAAGTTCTTTGTCAAGAAAGATTGCACAGTAATTGAAAATGCACTGTAGCGTGCCTTAGCATTAGCACGTTACAATTTTGGTATCATAGCCGCCAGGTTTGTCTACCGAAGCTTGCCAAGACCTGTACATTCTTCATCGGAGAAAGCTCAGTTTAGGGTTCAGTAAGCCCATACTTGTTTAGTATTTTAAATGATTATTAAGGCATGCTAGGACACATATTAGATTATAATTATTTACTTTAAGTATGTTGCCTTTAAGTTCATAAGAGCGGTATTAAGTTTTATGATCGCTGTCTAACCTGCCTGGCTTATGGGTTCGCAGGCTAAGTCCTATAAAATGGACGCCCAACAAAATACAAGAAGTCAGGGTAATATGGTGAGACTGGAGGCGGTCAGGGAAATCAAAATCCCTAGAATTCCCGTGGTCGCGGCCATGGACGTGGCAGAGCTCAGGGTGGTCGCCCTGTAAATCCACTACAAGCTCCTCCGGATTGGGAGCACAGGTTTGCGGAAATGCAAGATCAAATCCGCCAGCAGAATGAAGAAATTCAGAGGTTAAGGCAGCAGGGTCCTCCTGCCATGCCTCCTCAACAAGTTGCTCAGGCCGTTGTAGTTCCAGCGGTGCCAGCAGAACAACCTGTTTTTGGCAACCGTATGGAGCCGTTGTACGAAAGGTTCCAAAAGCAAGCACCTCCAGTGTTTCTGGGAGGTCCTGATGTAATGAAGGCTCAGCAGGGGCTCACAGTAATTGAGCGTATCCTAAACTTTATGGGAGTGGTTGGTAATGATCGGGTGACCTGCGCCACTTTCCAGTTCCAGGAGGACGCTCTCGTGTGGTGGGAATTGATAACCATCACTCAGGACGTCACAGTCATGACCTAGAAAGAATTCAAGGAGTTGTTTAACTCTAAATATTACAATGAAGCTGTCCGCAATGCTAAGCGAAAAGAGTTCACTGAGTTGGTGCAAACTGAGGGGATTTCGGTTACTGAGTATGCTACCAAGTTTGACCGGCTGGCGAAGCGTGCCGTGGGAATCGTGCCAACTAACTTTAGCAAGAAAGAAAATTATTTGGCCAGTTTAAGTGCGAAGATTAGGCATGATCTTGTGATCACTACCACTGAAGCAACCACATATGCTGAAATGGTTGAAAAAGCTTTGAAAGCTGAGGGTGCTGTGAAATTCCTTCAGGAGCCCTGGGTGACTCCGAATGTTGGTGGAATCCCCACTTTTCCTACTCCTATTTATGGTAGGGATGGTGGTGACTCCACCACTGAGCAAAAGAGGAAAGTTACCTCAGCATCTGGTGGTTCATGGCAAAGCAAGCGTTTCTGTGAGAACCAAGGCAGAGGTGGACGCCAGGGTTACTCTTACCCTGAGTGCCCTCGTTGCAAGAAACATCATTCGGGAGAGTGCAACCGGAAGACATGCTTTCTGTGTTGCATGGTGGGGCATTTCAAGAAAGATTGCCCTCAGGCAAAGAAAGAGGAGCCGAAAGCTGAGGTAAAACCGGTTCCTGCTCCAGTGTTTGCTATCACCTAAGTTAATGCTGCTACCAGTCCGTCTGTTGTGATAGGTCAGCTTGCCGTCAATAACTCCTTGTTTACAGTATTATTTGATTCGGAAGCTACATGCTCATATGTGGCTACGAGAATAATTGATCTTTTCGGTAGGCCTTGTGATGTTTAGAAAGACGGTTTGGAACCCTAATGCCTAGCAGGGAATTGATTATCTCTAATAGGCACATTAGGTCTATGCCGGTTACGATCGAGGAAAGGGAGTTGAGTCCTGACCTTATAGAACTGGAATTAATTGAGTTTGACATCATACTTGGGATGGATTTTCTGTCCAAGTATTCTGCCAGTATATATTGCAAACGAAAAATGGTGACTTTTTAGCCTGAAGGTGAAGATCCATTTGTCTATGTTGGATTAGTTCAGGGGTCTCGGATCCCGGTTATCTCGGTATTGAGGGCTTGAGATTTACTACATAATGGATGTGTAGGATATTTAGTAGTGGTGATTGACTCCAGCAGACCCAAAACATTTGGGCCTGAGGTAGTCAGAGTGGTAAAAGACTTTCTCGACGTGTTTCCCGAGGAATTGCCGGGATTGTCGCCGCAACGAGAAATTGAATTAGTAATTGATCTAGCAATTGGAGCCGAACTTTTTTCTGAAGCTCCATATAGAATGGCTCCAGTAGAACTCAAGGAGCTTAAGTTACAGCTTCAGGGGATGCTTGATATTGGGTTTACTCGACCAAGTGTATCGCCCTGGGGAGCTCCGGTTCTATTTGTGAAAAGAAAGATGGTTCCCTCAGAATGTGTATTGATTATCGGGAGCTAAATAAGTTGACAATTAAGAACAAGTACCCATTACCTAGAATCGATGATTTGTTCGATCAGCTTCAGGGAAAGACAGTGTTTTCGAAGAGTGATCTGCGATCTGGTTATCACTAACTCAGAATCCGGGAAGAAGACATACCAAAGACTGCTTTTCGTACCAGATATGGGAACTATGTGTTTCTGGTAATGTCATTCGGATTGACTAATGCTCTTGCGGCCTTTATGGATCTCATGAATAGGGTGTTCAAGGATTTCCTCGATAACTACGTTATAGTGTTTATCGATGACATCCTTGTATATTCTCTGTCAGAAGAGGAGCACGAGCATCATCTTCGAATGGTATTGCAGCGACTTAGAGATCACAAGTAGTATGCAAAGTTTAAAAAGTGTGAATTCTGGTTGTCTGAGGTATCTTTTCTGGGACATATTGTTGGAAAGAATGGAATTATGGTTGAGTCAGTGAAGAATTGGCCGAGACCAAAATCTATGACAGAAGTTTGAAGTTTTCTCGGTTTAGCAGGGTATTATCGATGTTTTGTCGAGGGATTTTCTAAAATCTCTATGCCACTAACCGAGTTGAACAAGAAAAATCAGAGATTTGTGTGGTCAGATAAATGCGAAACAAGTTTTCAGGAGTTGAAGCAATGTTTGATAACAACTCTGGTGTTAGCTTTTCCATCAGATCAAGAGAAATTCATTATTTATTGTGATGCATCCAGACAGGGTCTGGGATATTTTCTGATGCAAGCTGACAGAGTTATAGCTTATGCCTCTCGTCAACTGAAAGATTATGAGCAGTGCTACCCAACTCATGACTTAGAGCTTGCTGCTGTGGTTTTTGCCCTAAAGATATGGCGGCATTATCTTTACGGTGAAAAATGTGAGATTTATACTGATCATAAGAGTGTCAAGTACTTTTTCACCCAGAAGGATTTGAACATGAGGCAGAGGAGATGGCTGGAATTGGTTAAAGACTACGACTGTGAAATTCTGTATCACCTCGGGAAAGCCAATGTTGTGGCTGATGCTTTGAGTAGAGAAGGTGCCGGGCAGGTTTGTACCTCGGTTTTGATAGCCCCTCAACTAGGCTCTGAAATGATTAGTGCAGGGATTGAGTTTGTAGTTGGGGAATTGCACAACTTGACACTTCAATCTGATCTGTTAGAGAGAATCGGAAAAGCTCAACAAGAAGATCCTGATTTAGTTAAAGTTCAAGATGAAGTCATAGTTGGTCGGCCTAGAGACTTTTCAGTCTCAAATAGTGGAATGTTGTTGTATAAAGCTCGAGTTTGTGTTCCTGGTATTGAGGAGCTTAAGAAAGAGATACTTGATGAAGCTCACACCACACCTTATTCACTGCATCCGAGAACCACAAAAATGTATCAGGATTTGAAACCCTACTTCTGGTGGTATGGGATGAAAAGAGATGTGGTGGACTACGTGTCCAAATGCTTAACCTGTCAGCAAATCAAGGCTGTCCATCAAAGGTCGGTAGGGTTATTGCAACCTTCGGTCCTTCCTGAGTGAAAGTGGGAGGAATTGCAATGGACTTTGTAACTGGATTGCATAAAACCACAGGAATGTACGATTCGGTACGGGTCATAGTGGACAGATTCACAAAATCAGCTCACTTTCTGCCAGTGAAAGTTACATATTCAATGGATCAGTACACTAAACTGTATGTAAAGGAGATAATTCGTCTCCATGGAGCCCCTAGATCTATTGTTTCAGACAGGGATCCAAAGTTTACATCAAAGTTTTGGGTGAGTCTACAGAAGGCTATGGGTACCAAGTTGAAGTTTAGCACAACCTTTCACCCTCAGACTGATGGCCAGTTAGAAAGAACGATTGAGATATTGGAAGATTTACTGCGAGCCTGTGTCATGGACTTTGAAGGTTCATGGAGTAAGTACTTGCCGTTGATTGAGTTCTCCTACAATAATAGCTATCAGAGTACAATAGGGATGGCTCCCTATGAGATGTTATATGGTAGGAAATGTCGCTCTCCTATTCATTGGGACGAAACTGGAGAAAGGAACTACTTGGGTCCAGAATTAGTTCAGAGGACCAATGTAGCTATTGACAAGATCAAGGCTCGGATGCTTGCTTCTCAAAGTAGGCAGAAAATTTATGCTGGTTCGAAGCGCAGAGATGTTACATTTCAGGCAGGGGAACATGTTTTCCTGCGGGTTTCACCAATGAAGGGTATTAGGCGCTTCGGAAAGAAGGGTAAGTTAAGCCCTAGGTTCATTGGGCCATTTTAGATACTTGAGAAGGTCGGGCAGGTAGCATATTGACTAGCCTTACCACTAGCGTTGTCGGCTGTTCATGACGTATTTCATATTTCTATGTTGAGGAAATACGTGTCAGACCCGACTCATATCTTGAGTTATGAAGCCCTTGAACTACAGTCAGACTTATCCTATGAAGAGCAACCTGTGCAGATTCTTGATAGAAAAGAAAAAGTTCTTCGGACCTAGACTATTGCTCTAGTTAAGGTGCTCTGGAGGAACAGTAAGGTGGAATAAGCCACCTGGGAGTTGGAGTCTGATATGAGAACTCAACATCCAGAGATATTTAGGTTAGATTTCGAGGATGAAATCCTTTTAACGGGGGGATAATTGTAATGACCGCTTAAGTAATTTGGATTAGTAAAGGCAATTAGCACTAATTTCTGTTAATTTTATAATTATTTATGAGTTTATTTATTTGTGGACCCCAATATCTAGAAATGAATATTAGAGTTATAATTTCTCAATTCCGGAGATTTTATTAAACTCTAGGGGTATTATTTGACTTATATGTGAAGTATATTACTTTTGTAATTTTTGCTCAGCGACAACGGAAAATGCGATGGATGGTTAGTTTGATCACATGGGTAAGTTTAGAACCTTATTTCTTAGTGGGAAATATTTTAGAGAAAATAAATTATCGGGATTGAGCGGGGTTATGGGAGTTGACCAGTTTACCCCTAGTCTTGAAAATACCCTAGTTTTGTGAGTAAGGGCATTTTTGTAATTGCCAAGAGAGGAGATAGGTGGCTGCGTAGTTATTTAACACCTAGCAAGCCAATTTTTTTAGCAAGGGAAATTGATTTTCCCTAACATTTATCTCATTTAGTGAAATTAAAAGAAAATACCAAAATTGGAAAGATCCCTCTTCTTTCCTTCTCTCTCTCTTCGAAACCAGCAAGAACAAGGGGGATAGCTACTATTTTGTGGTGATTTCAGCAAGAAAACCTTGAGAGATTCAAGCTAAGGTAAGCCCTAGAAACACCCTTCTTTAGTTTTTAAGCTTTTACTTGGTTTGAGTTTATGGTTTAGTATTATGGGGGCAGTTAGGTTTGGGAATGCTTAGGGTTCGAATTTTATGTTTAATTTGAGTTGATTAAGGGTCCTAGCAGCTGGTATTGTTCGTTGGTTTAGGTTTTGTGCAAGTTTAAGCTTTGAACTCAAAGCTTTGATCATTAATGGCAAGTTGAGTTTCATAGGTTTTTTCTGTGAAATACTGGATGGAATATATTGTCTATGCATTGTTTAGGTACTCTGGAAAGTTTGGTGGAATTTGGTGGAAGATTGAGCAAGAAATGAAAGGTTTGGGGTGAACTGGTGCAAATCGGCTAGCCGGTCTTGGCAGGATCCCCAAACGCTTTGTTTTCTCAATTTTCGTCCATTTCAGTGCCATGGCTGGGTGTTTCCCTATTTCCAGAGTTTGGGTAACCTCTAGGGAGTATAACAGAACCTAGGGTTATGGTTTTGGGTTTCTCGGGATTAGGGTTTTGATCATGTAACTTACCCGGTTTCATAATGTGATTAGGGCATCCATCTAGCACGAGACTTTTCGTTCAGGTCGGCCAGCACACTTGAATTTGAAAAAGAGGTAAGAACTGAATATAATGTGTGATATCAATATCTGAGTGTATGTATATGTTTTGTGTATATGCATGCTTAAAACGTTAGTTGCACAACCAACACTTATACGGTTAAGGTATGGAGTGTATTGGTATAGTGATTGTTGTCTGAGAGTACCGTGATACCAGCATAATTACGGAGAGGTACTGAGTATGTGTGGTACATCATTCAGAGGTACTCAGGGTATGAAATAAACCTTACCAACACTCATATAGAGAGGTACGTAGTGTATGTGGTATAGTGGTTATACCCTAGTGTAGAACGTTCTTACTCATCTGTTGAGCCTTGTATATAGGTGTATGGGCGCCTAAATACAAGTCGGAAATTATATGATATGTTATATACTTTTCTTACTGAGTCTTTCGACTCACATTTTTGCTTCCATGTGTAGGTAAAGGAAAGGCGAAAGCTGAATAGGAGTGAACTTGAGCTCGGATGAGGTTGTACATGTCAAAGCAGCGCGACTTGGAGTGTTCGGTCTCGGGAGATCTGGGAATTGTATTTTGTAGTCGTTGTGCGACCTGATTAATATGTATTTTGGAATATTATATTTTAAAAGTTTGAAAACAGTATCCTGGCATTTGTAAATATTTTAATATAATATAAGTTTAATATTCACTACAAGAAAAGGGATTTTTTATCCCACTTTTTACACTTGGAAAAATAAAAAATGGGATAAAAGATATGGTGTCACTTTTAATCCCACTTTTATATTTGGAGCTTGAAAGAAATGAAATTTAGAAGTTCTAACAAGGGTCTCGTTTGGCAAATAAACAAAAAACTGGGTTGGAAGGGTCATTTTTATGTATTTTCCAAACACAGCGTTAACATTTAAGAGAAACTTTTTATCCCAATTTATATGTAAGAACCGGGATAAAAAGTTCTCAAAAAATGGGCTTAAAAAAGATGGAAGAGCCCAGCCAAACCCTACCTGTTTCGTGCCGCCCCCTCTCTCTTTCTGAAACCCTCTCTCTCTGAAACCCTCTCTATCGTGCCGATCATTTGCCTCTCTCTGAAACCGAAAGCTTCCCAAACCTCCTTCTCTCTTCTCAACCTCCATTTTTATCCAAATCTTGAAGCTTTGATCTTAGGTATGATGAATATGATATATATATATATATATTTGATTTTAATATATGTTCTACTCTATATTTTATTTATATATTGAAATGGGTGTATGATTCTTGCTTTGTTTTGTAAATATCACATGATTTTGTGATATTAAATTCGATGTATATATATTTTCTTTAGCTTTGGTTTCATCCTTTTCATCAAAATTTTTTGTGTATTTGGGATGGCATGGACTGTAACGGACTGTCATAGATTTTTTCATCAAATGATTAAGCACAAAAAAGATAAAATAGATAAATACATTTTTATTCTTTGACTTGATAAATTTACATTAATGGTCACTCTCAACCAATTTTACCATTTGGAGGGTACAATACAATTGTGCACGAATTTATTTTCACTTTCTTATCATGCTTATTTCAACTGTGTATCAAACAAATCAGTCTCCAAATCTAAAGGGTGATGAGTAATAACACACCAATAGTTGACATTTTAGCCTCACTCAGTGATTTCCCTCTGTTCTCTCTCTCTCACACATATATATTATTTTGTTTTTTATGTGCTGCTTTTTAAAATGATTTTTTCTACAGCTTTCGCTCTCTCTCTCTCTCTCTTCACTCTGCATTTTGAGGTATAAGCTGATTTTCTTATATATGATAAAAAAATTATAAAAGAAGTTAGGTTTAGATTAGATTAAATACCATGCATAATTTTATCATCAATGAAATGTTAGTGATTTAATTGAATGCATATGCTTAATGTTCTTATCGTAGTCCATTTAGACATTATTTGCGCATAATTCTACTCGGTCTTATGCTTTCGTTTATTCTCTAAATTATTGAAATATTGAAAAATTATATGAAATTCGTAATAAAATTCATGCTTGAATTATATTTGTGCAGTTGATCTGAAATAGATAGAAACAAGGCAAAGTTTTGAGAAAACATGACAAGTCTGTAGCAAATTTCATAGGAACCTTTTTGAACACTTTCAACTACACATTGCTTTGCATTTGCATTTTCACATTTGCTATATTACCTGCGTTGGGGGTTAGTCATATCAAACACTGGAATTTTTTTTAGTAAAATTTACTCAATGATACTTAACAACAATTATTTTCTCAATTGAACTTTGTAGAAAAGAGTGATTATTTTTTTGTTATGGCTCTTGTTTTTATGTAGTCCTTTTGTGATATTTATCTTTTTTGTCATGAATTATAAGAAAATTGATTTGTTCGGTTTTCATTAATTTTCAACATTTTAAGAAAGATTGCATCACCTAAAACATGCACATCCTACTAGTTTTATCAAAAAAGTAGATAAAAGATCACATGTATGCTTTTAAATTCTTTAGTGGGATAATGTTGTAATAGACTTGGTTAATCAAAAAGCATTTTGTAGTATACTTGTATAAATAGAATGAGTGATGATTGTATATAATGATTCTATTTCAGACTATGTTGGGAAAATTTAACTGATTTTGTTGATATTTCAGCATTTGGAAATATTTTAGTCACCTTAAATGCTTACTAAGAGACTAATAATAAGATTGGTTGGCGGTGACATAGCTAGGATGGTACATAAGTTTTCTGGTTTCATCTTCTTACTCTCATTCTAAATATAAAATATCTTTTTGATCAAATTTTGAAATCCTAATAATATTTCTTTTTCTTGTAAATTATTACAGCTAAAAAAATGGTTGTCCAACCTTCTTGTTGGGGACTTTAGTGCACTTAATTAACTAGATTTTCAATCCAACAACTTACCTTTTTCTCCTCTGCCAAATACTAGTGAAATTAGACAGTGGGATGTCATGACTCAATTAATCTAGCTGCACTTATGAACCTATCTATCTTGTTATAGTCACTATTTTATTCAGTTATATAAAAACTTAATTTTCCTTTGATATTGAAATGTTTGATTCCAACCCAATAATGGAAAGCTTGGGGCTTTTGCATCAAGAAATGGAGTTGGTTTTCTAAACATTGAGACTAGAAAAGTTCATTTCACGGAAAGGTATAGATAAATCCATTATTTAAATTAACATTTTTATCTACTTAACTAGTTATTTATTAAAATTTATATTTTTAATCAGGTACATAAGGAAAATGTTCACTATCTCAGTGTTGGGCAGACTAAGAGAATGATTCATGGTTTGAAATATATACTTAATTATTATGATATTTCTTTTTGGATACAATTTTTGACAGTTTTTTGCTTTCACATGACACTCCTATGAATGCCACAACTTATGTAATCTTAAAATTTGATTCCAAGTAGACCCTGTGTTTTAAAACTCACTCTGGATATTGTCTTGAAGTCTTCAAGTCATTCTCTAAATGCTAATGTCATTGTGTCTCAGTTTATATATATGTGATAAATATTTATGTTTGCTATATTTTATTTTTCCATAATATAGGTATAACATGGTGTGATGATTGTGGTATTGCAGATTCAAAGCCTGTACTTTCAAGACAGTTTGTTACAACAATGTTGGTCTTGGATACTTGGAAATGCTTCATGTAGATATATTCATTCATAACATCATTGGCGTGTTTTCCTTATACATTTGGAGCTCTTTGCTGTGAAGGATAAATATCAAGATGCATGTTTTATTATATGTAATCCCATTATTTGTAGCTTATCCCTTTATCCTATTAGTTACTAATAAATTCATGTATTGTACACAAAAATACTGTTTTAATTCAAGGATTTTATCATAAAATGCAAATTAAGAAGTGTTTCTACTTTCATAATTTACAATTTGAATAGCTAAATGGATAGTAAAGTAAGTGTAATTTGAATAACTCATCTCTAGAGGAAAGCAACAGCAAGAAAATAACACTAATACAATTATTTTTTTTTGGTATTAAATATGGAGACTTTCAATCCCGGTTTGTAAAGAAAAATGGGATTAAAAGTGGCTTTTTATCCCAGTTTTTTTAGAGAAAGTGGGACAAAAGGTTACTTTTTATCCCAGTTTTTTTTATAAAAAGTGGGATAAAAAGTACTCTTTTATTCCAGTTTTTTCATAGACTTTTTATCCCACTGCCATATATCCCGGTTTTTATTTTAGCGAAAACCGGGATAAAAGGCCTTAAAAACCGGGATTAAAGACCTTTGTTTGTAGTAGTGATTGAATATAAAAGTTTAATTTGACACATTTTTCGAGAAAATTCTTTGTGAAGAAAGATTGCATAGTAATTGAACATGTACTGTAGCGTGCCTTAGCGTTAGGGCGTTACATTTGAAAACAATAAATCTTTTACTTACCATATAAATGGAGTCCAACTATATTGAGTCATGGATTCAAAGCATGTTCATTCTATGGTTATTACATAATATATATATTTTTATAAATGTAGAATTTTTTTTAGGTAAGAGCTATATTTTTTGTTTTTTTTTTTTTACATATGAGAGCATTTTTTTTAATATTTTAATTGGTTAATTAATGAAAGTGCATGAAATTACAATAGAACGTACATGAAAAATAGTACGTTTTTCTAAGTAAATTTGTTCTTCACTATTTCCAATACTATCGACTATGAGAGTTAGTACAACAATAAAGATTACTGTTAGTAGTCAAAACAGAAAAGCTTAAATTATGTGTCAAATATTTATGGAAAGTCATCAACTTCATTAACTTTAATATGTAAGTTAATGTGTTTTCATCATACACTTGAATGACTAATATTCATTTTATTCAATTATTAGGAAAAGTATGATGGACGTAGATATTGCCTCCAACTCTTACTGGCAAGAACTTTTGGACACACTTCAACTATCCAAATCAGTTGCAGAAATAGATACTCGTGATATTTAAGGGAAAGCGATGGTAAGTCTAAAAATGTGGGAGGCATTCTATTATACTTATGCAAGATGGAAAGGTTTCAGTCCTAGAATTGACGATACAAAATCCAGGAAAAGTGATGGAGAAATATACATTCGACGATGGGTTTGTAACAAAGAAGGTTTTCGGAAGGAGGAATTTTTGAACATGCCAGACAGGAAGAAGCGACCAAAGAAATAACACGTTGTGGGTTTCAAGCTGCATTACGAATCCTTCGGTTACAAAAAACAAATCTTTGGCGGTGTCAAGAATTTGTACAATTTCATAATCATGATTTGGTAATACCATCACAAATGCAATTTACTCGGGCAAACTGCGAGGTTCCTGAAGCAGTAGCTACACAACTAATTAGCATGAATAGATGTGGTATCAAAACTTCTTCCGTTGTAGTACATATTGCTCTACAATCTAGAGGGTATGACAATCTTCCTTTCCAACTAAGAGATGTGTACAACAAAGTGGCTAGTTTAAGAAAGCAAGAGAACATATCAAGTGATGCAGAAGGTACCTTGGGTTTCTTGGTCAGTTTATCATCAATGGATCCTGAATTTTACGTCGTGTACAAGATTGATGACGAAAATCGATTAGCATTCCTTTTTTGGGCTGATGGTATGAGTAGAAGAGACTACATGTTATTCGGGGAAGCTATTGCTTTTGATACAACCTACCGCACCCATAATTATAATAAGCCATTGACTGTAGTTGTCACGACCCGAGCCCTAGGCCGTGGCAGATATGTAATATCCATAACTTGAGTGGTCAAAGATCACAGTTTGACCCTTGTAAGAAAATAAAGCTTATAAATGATCCTTTTATTTATATCACAAAATACTAATTTAAAAGAAATGGATTAACTCCTATATTAGTAAGAAAATATTGGTAACAAAATCAAGACCACTCATTAATATAAAATAACGATAATATCCCCACAGTTATGTAATCACCAAATAGATAGATTTAATAAGTAAATAAAATACCAAAATAATACCTAGCATCCATCATTCCTCATTTTTAACTAGTACATAGCTATTTTAAGTCATCCAGACCATCCATTTCATAGTAGATACAAAATCAGTTTCATTAGAAGATTTAAGAGTAGAATAAGACTAAACTAATAATGACTTCCTTTCCCAACGGTACCATCCTCATCCACTAGCATCAAACTGAGTTCCTGAAATGGGAGAAAATAGGGGTGAGCTTATAAATCCCAGTAGGAAAACAACTAATATCAAAGGACCCTTGGTTTAATAAAATTCCTGCATAATTAGCTTTGTAAAAATAAAATATCTCATCACTAGTATCAAAATGTATAAACAAAGTAGAGAGACCAAAAATAATCACAAATCAAACGTCAAATGCATATCACACCGTCCACTAGACCCCTAGCTCTCAGTACCAATCATAGAAAACAACATCCAAAACCGGGTACTCGCATCTGATATCCACCATAATACCAGGGGTCAGATTTAATTCACTCCTTGTACAGATTCTAGGTCTTTCACCTATAGGTGAGTGCACACCTGATCTACCTATGATGACACAGAGACTAGGTCGTGGAACAACAATATGCACCAAACATGATCAACATGGCTCTCATCAGTATAACCAAAGCAGGCAAATAACAAGCATAACAAAAGAACATATTCCTTTTTATTTTCTAGAAAATTCGGCAGCATAACAGCTGTATTTTGAATAAACCCAAAAATCATAACCTGCATAAATATTTGCACACAAAAATATATTTGGCACTCAGTGCCCCAGAACAGTCCAGAAAAATATGCAGATTAAGTTTTCAATTTTTCAAACAACTTTGTAAATCATAAAAATTGGAATATGTCTAATGTTATACAACACATAAAAATCAGGTCTAATAATCAGGTTGACTCCCTACCTCTCCTGTGTCGTTAAACTTTTTCCAAAAGACGATCTTAAGCTCTTAAGTCCCGAGCTCCAATTATTTTAGTCCAATCTTACATATTACTCTCACCTATACCATCAAATAGTTAAATAATTATCATCATCACATTCTAGATTCAAAACCGAGTCCAGCGACATATAATATGACTATATTTAAAATTTGGGATTCCGAAGCCCCACCTAAGCGGTGCACATTGACAATCGGTGGTGGTAAAAATTGGTGTACTAGAAAAGTCAACGAAAATAGGGGTAGTGTATATCAAAACGACCACCTCAACGAGTAGATCACACCCATGCCAATCGTTTGTCAAATCGGTACACGATGTCAACAGAAAATCGCCGGAAAGGGGCGGAGCTACAAAAATGTCAGCGAAAAAAGTAGTGAACCGGGAAAAATGGTTTAGTGTAGGTTGTTCTCCTCAAAGAGCTCGTCAAATGGATTTCGAAGGTGACCGAAAAATCCGTTCAAAGTTTGAATCACCAAATTTTGACTTGCGATCCCAAGCTAACGGCGGGAAGAGAAGCGGCGCTGCTTGGGGGTGAGGTCGCCAGCACTGGGGCTTCCGATTTGTCCGGCGCGTGGGGCTAGTCGGTGGCCGGAGGTGGGTCGCTGGAGTGTGGTGTTTATGGTGGTTTGTGGGTTATCTTTTTTTGTATTTTGAAGAGAGAGAAAAAGAGAAAGATAGATAGATAGATAGATAGAGAGACGATTAGGGGGGGTCTGCTACTGTTTCTTTTTGTTTTGATTCTTTTTATATATATATACATATATATATTATTATTTAATTATTTATTATATATATACACTCGGTTTGACTTGGTCAAAACGAGTCTTCATAGTAGTTATTGGCGTCAATCACCATTTTGAAACTTGTGTGTTCAGTTGCGCAATTTTACTTAATGAGACGGAAGACGCTTATATTTGGTTCTTGAGGGTGTTCCTTGATTGCATGGGCAACAAAAAACCAAAAGTAGTCCACACTGATAATGATGAAAGGATGGGATTCCCAATCAGACATTTGTTACGAGACTCTACCCATAGACTTTGTGCATGGCATCTAGGGAACAATGCCACAAAGAATATTAAGATTCCAGATTTCAACAAAGGCTTCTTTGACTTAATATAGAACTAGTACACAGTGGAAGAGTTTTAAGAAAAATGGGCCGCTTTGTTGGCACAGTTCGGCCTTGAAGAGAATTCTTGGTGTTGTACTAAATACAACACACGTGGTCAATGGGCAGAGACGTTCTTAAGAGGGGTTTTCTATGGAGGCATGCGAACAACCCAAAGATGTGAGTCTATGAACAATGTACACAAGAGATTCTTACTTGCTAATTACAGTTTACGAGAGTTTGTTTTACAAATTACCCATGCTATCGGCACAATGCGCCATAATGAAGACGCTAAAGATTTCAAAAGCATGCAGACCGTCCCTCATATTCCCGCTGTTAAGATAGATTTCTTGCAAACATATTACAAATAGGCCGCCGCAATTTTCACCAGAAACATATAATATAAAGTAAAAGAACAGATTGAGGCAGAGTAACCATATTCAATTTCTCATTGGGAAGATCAAGGGGATTCATACCTCTTCTCTTTAGTTAGATTGCAATACGGTGAGATAACACATCGAGTCTTATATAACAAAGAGAAGAATGAGTTAAATTGTTCGTGTTTGTTGTTTGAGTCTGATGGTATTCCATGCAAGCATATATGGTGTGCAATGAAAAGTCTTGACATTCGAATTATACCAGAATCCTTAATATTAAATCGTTGGCGAAAGGATATCAAGACTTCTTCCTCTACACAAGTTGGTGAACAATCATCCGAGCATCAAAAGATGACCCAATTGTCAAGGTAAATTAAAATTAAATTATCAAATAAAATTCTTTTATTCTTATTCTATTAGTGTTTTAATTATGATTCTTCTGATTGTTCAGGTTTGGAGCGCTCAATGCTTATTCAAACTCAATGAATTTCTTTGCATCACACTCAGAAGCAACATTCCAAATGTCAAAGATGGAGTTGGAAAAACTTAATACCATCTTTAGGGCGTCTTACGAAGAGGGACAGAATAGCCAAAACTCACAACTAACCACAACATATCGTGATAATCCAAACATAATCCAAAATCCTGTAAGAATGAGGACGAAGGGCATGGCCTCAACGAATTCTAGAAAAGGAACAAACGATGGAGTACAAGGACGTAGGCAATGCACACTTTGTGGAGGTCGAGATCATAATAAACAAACTTGTATGAGAAGGTCAGGGGTCAAATAAACCCATTTTAATATAATCAGATTTACTAATTAATAAAAGATCAGCAATCATTTTGCGTTGCATGGTTCACGTGATTTATTTCATGATTATATGTTTAATGTATAAATTCTATTAAGTCCAGAACATATATATTTATTCATGATTATAGTTTTGTCAACACAATGGAATATAATCATGATTATATGTTCAAAAGCTTAAGTCTCGTGATTTTTCAGTATACTGGATTTAGATTTACATGATAATCGGCGATAAGGTATACTTACACCTTGGATAAGTGTTATGTTTCCAGGGCATTTACAAAGTATACTAGTATCGAATCTATGGAGTATACATTGGATTGGACCGATATTGAAGTTGGATAAGATATCATAAACTTACCGTTATATCTTTCTAAGTCAAATATCACTGGTTGATCTTAGATCTATTGATCTTAATCCTGATATGGTTAGGTTCAATCTTAATTGTACTATTTATGCTCTTCAATTTGTTTGTTAAAGTCGACTAATTGGATCTTCTCGTGACATACAAATTAAGGACATGGTAGTTCAATTGAGTGGGAGTGCTAATTATAGATTTGGAATCTATAGCTTCCATAAGTATTTAGAAGTGAAATGATGATTTCCTTTGAGCTTGGCTTGATTGAGATAAATGATTGAGATCTCATTTCAGTAATTATATAAGTTTACTAAAATATCATTTATAAGTAGCTAAGTGTTTTAAGAATAAAATACATTGAACGGTAGAACGGTAAATTTGTCCTACTCGATGTAGATCATCTATAGAGGATCTTTGACTATTAGGATTGTAATAATGGATAATCATAACGTATCTATATCTTGGTACATATAGAGTGTTCTATATAATTAAGAGTGAGGAATTAATAAGTTAGAGAATTTACTTTGTAAATTCTAGATCTACTTATTGGAAGCTTGATTATATAGGCCCATGGTCCCCACACTAGTTGAGATAATACTGCTTGTAGACTTCATTAATTGGTTTTAATTAATCAATTATAATTCTAAAATTAGACTATGTCTTATTTACGAATTTTCACTGAGTAAGGGCTTAATTATGAAGAAAAGATGTTTTGGAGTTTATTTGTTAATTAAGAGACTTTGTTAAGTCTAATTAATAAATAATATAAATAGCAATTTTATTTGATAATTAATTATAATTATTAAATAAATAGTTTTAGCATTTATAGGATTGAAATTGAAAAATATGGTATTATTGAAAGAAGAATAAGTGATTGAAATAAAGTGGTAAAATTGTAACTAGTGAGGCCCATTAAGTGGCCAACCACTAGTGATGGATTTTTGCCCATTATTTTATTCTTTTTAATCATATAATTTAAACCTAAACCCTAGTTGAAATACTATAAAAGGAACATGATGCTTTCATCTCATCTAACAAATGACTATTCCACCAACCTAAAACCTAGTTTTCATTCTCTGACAACTAGTAGATGAGAGACAGCTTCTATAGTGATTTTTAGACCTCCTTTATTGTTCTTCACCAATTTTCCCATAGTGATAGAGTGCCATGCCCACACATAGCAAGTCAAGTACTCAATCATAGTGCGAAAGACGGTGGTAACCAACCTGAATGAGAGAAAGAGATTCAGGCTCAGATCTACTGTGTTACAGAAAGGAACAAGGGTTAGAGATCTGAGCAGAATGAGTCATTACTATTGCGCTGCAATCAATGTAAGATTTTCTAAACTCTTATCTGTTTAATTTCATCGTATTAAAGAATTCATATTTAGAGTGTTAATGAAACGTGCTTGTTAGTACATCTCGATTCTAGTAAAATAAATCCCAACACTCTGTTATATACAATACCTTCACTTAGATGTCATACTACATCAGTAATTTGAATCGATATCGCTTACTTCGAATAATAGACATTAGTTAACTGCGCTATTAACTATTGCATAAAGATTCCAAAACTTACATATGTTAGCGACTATTTCATTCATGGCTTAGTGATCTTAATACTCCGTATAATACAAGTCATAGTCTCATGTATGAATAATAAATTTTTCAATATTTATATATAAGTTATTAAATATTAAATATTAATAATTTAACATTTAACCCTATAAAAAATGTTTAAATTATATTTATAAACTGAAATGTATTTACAGGATTTTAAAGGCATAAATCCTATTAGAAACGACCTAGAATCAGGAACGTGGACCTACAGGCTCACCACCTGTCACTAATAGGACAAACCACAATCATTCTTGGAACAATCTAAACAATGCAAGAAAATAATCTCCTCTGCAAGATTCTCATCATAGGACTAATGACTCTAAGCCCTGTTACCCTGTAAAGGGGAATGGACCTTCAACAACCTTGGGGAGGAACCAGGAGGATCTACCATGAAACTGAGGGGTGTGACATTTGGAGGGTGAGGAATAATGAATCATTCTACACTAGGAAGTACTTCTGTTATGAAAGGGGTGTTTAGTGAAGGTACTTTGCTCATAGTCCTGATTGCTAGCTATATGAGTACTTCCCTCCTATGCATGAGGAAGAGCTAAACATGAGAAATTAGTTCAACTCCCCTAGCACCTGACCCTGCGGAAGACTATATTGAAGGGATAAGTCGTTATGGTGTTTCGGATGATCACCCTCACAGTGATCATTATGAGTAGGACTCTGTCCTCATACAGGTTAAATCCCTAACATTTCTTTCACGACCTCGTGGTCAAGAGGCCATATCCAGACCCAAGTTGAAATTTTTTTTATTAGCTTGGAAAGCAAAAAGACATGTGAGATACCTTAACAAGAGATGGCTAGTGGAAGCGGAAGCTTTTAGCGGTGACCCCATTAATCGATTAGCTGAAGGTCAAACAGGGACATAGACCACCACCCGTGGTATCAACAAGGACAAATTTGATACCCTAGCCACTTTGGTAAAGGGAATCACAACTGCGAAGCTATCAAAGTTTGAGTTGGACCAAGAACGACACTCACTGCTCTTGGACTGAATCAAAGGTTTAGAAATTCCTTTGAAGTTTAAGAGTCCCACCTGGCATCAATACATTGGGAAAGATGACTCATTGTTGCATATCCACTACTTTGAATTGCAAATCGATCTACAAAAGGTAAGGGATGATGTTTGTTGTAGAATCTTCCTTGCCACACTGACAGACATAGCTTAATGATGGTATATCAAGCTTGTCCCTGGGTCAATTTATTCATGAAAAGAGCTTGTGGATGCCTTTGGATATCTATTTACTACATCTCGGTAATGCCAAATGGAACCCAAGGGTCTAGTAGACGTGAAGCAACAAGATGAAAAATCCCTCGTTGACCTAATTCAATGATTCTTAGAGGTAGCTGATAAGACTAAGATACTTAGCCAAGATGCTCAGGTTATGGCACTCGCAGTTGGGCTCAAAAAGATGAATCCCCTAATTTTAGATATTTTCCTAAAGGTAGTGTACACCATGAATGACTTCCTTGAACAAGTAGATGGCTTTATCAAATAGGAAGAAGTTGTTTCTTGAGCTAGAAACTCAAAAAACAAGAACAAGAAATCACCAGACTCCCCTACCATAACACTAAGGCGCATGGGGTCAATGGGAAAGGAGGAAAGAACACCCATGAACTCCACACATTTAGGGCCACATACTCCGGCTAAAACCAAATAAGCATGTATGCACCTGATGAAGATCACACTAATTTATAAACATACATCGAGTTATACAGCTACAAAGGGATGCCCTTCCGACTCAAAAATGCTAGAGCTATGTATTAAAGGCATGTTAACTGTATGTTCCATGATTTAATATGGAATAATATTAAAGTCTATGTCAATGACATGTCGGCTAATTAAAGGACTTCCAAAACCACATTAATCATTTGATGGGATGCTTCAGCCTCATGCGCGCTTATAAGATTAAGCTGAACCCCCTAAAATATGATTTAGATGTCCAATTAGGAAAGTTTCTTGGATTCATTGTCAAATCTTGAGGAAATGTAGTAAATCAAGAAAAAATAAAGGCACTAAAAGACATGAAGTCACAGTCGGGGATAAAAGACGTGCAAAGCCTCACCAAACTAATCGCCCCACTTTGTCGATTTGTCTCCAAATCAATCGATATGTGTGTTCCTTTCTTCAACCTTGTAAGAGAAACCAGTAAAGGGTTCAAATGGACAAATAAGTGCGAGCAAGCCTTCAAAGTTCTCAAAAATCATTTGACCCAATCTCTAATCCTTTCAAAATCAATAGACAACAAAGAATTATTGATCAATTTTCTATCATGGAGCATGCATCCAGTGCTGCTCTAATGCATGAGCATTTGGTGTATTACATGAGCAAGCATCTCAATAGGGTTGAGTCTAGGTAACCCATATTGAAAACTTAGCTTATTTCTTAGTATTGACCTCTAGAAATCTTAGGCCACACTTTTAAGCTCTACAATTAAATTTTTTACTGACCAAAGAATCAAGCAATTTCTTATGAAGCCAAAAGCATCAAGGCATCTACTTAAATGGGCAGTAGAGCTTGGTTAGTTTGAAATTCCCTATCAGCCTCAAAGAATAATCAAATGCCAAGAATTAGCTGATTTCATCACTGAATGCACTGGCATCAAAGAAGATAACCTCATGGTCCGTGTAGACTAGAGTCCCAAATCAGAGATGGTAGCTTAGAAGGACTCTATACCCTCTTTGAATCTTTACATAGATGGATCTTCCAATAAACATGAATCTGGCGTAGGACTTATCCTCATAACTCCCAAAGGATTTTGCACCCACTATGAATTGTAGATCAAATTCACCATAACAAACAATGAGGCAGGGTATGAGGCATTCCTAGTAAGACATCAATTGGAACCGTCCATCAAAGCTGAATCACTAGAGATGTACATTAATCTCAGTTAGTTGTCATCAAATCGTAAGTGAATATCAAGCACGAGGACTCAAAAATATAGCATACTTGAGCAGAGCTAAAGACCTCTTAGACAAGCTGAAACACTACTCCATTCAATAAGTACCACATGAACAGAATGGAAATGTGGTTTCCCTAACAAAACTAGATAGAATAATGGATTTAACTCCCTAACCATAGTTCCCATCAAATACCTTTCTCAGCCTAGCATCAGCAAAGACTCGATCGAGCCTATTCTCATGATCGACAACTGTCCATCAAGGATGACTTTGATAGCTAAATACTTGGAGCAAGGTATTCTCCTAGTAGACAGGATCAGAGCTAAGAAGATGATACGTAAAGTCGCTTGCTTTATAATCATGGATGGAGAAAGACGTAGAATAAGCTACTCACTGCTCTGTTAAGGTCTATCACGCACGAAGAAGCCAAGTTTCTCACGATCGAGGTACATGAAGGCTTCCATGGAAACCACACTGGGTGAAAAAACATCTCAAAGAAGATATTTAGGCAAGGAAACTTTTGGCCAACAATGATAAAAAATTTAATTGATTATGTGAAAGATGTGACAAGTGCCAGAGATTCTCCAAAATACCCAGAGCAGCCTTGAATGAGCTCAAGGGCATGCAAACTCCATGGCCATTTTTGATCTAAGGTATCGATCTCATAGGCTCACTTCCTAAGGAAAAAGGTGGAGTCCAACATGCAGTAGTGGCAGTAGATTACTTCACTAAGTGGGTCGAAGTAGAGCCCCTAACCACAATTACATCAAACAATATTCAAACTGTTGGGCTTTGTGCCCTAAATAAAACTCTATTTCAATGTAATCTTTTCTATTCAGTTATCAATAAAGAAACAAATTTATTTTCATTACTTATTTGGTGTGTTATTTGGTTCATATGATCATTTATTTGTTTATTTGATTTATAAATTCATCCAAATCCTTATCACATTGATATTCTTGTTTATTGTGTCATCAACACAGTGGAAAGTAATCAAGATTGTGTGATTAAATGTATTCCTATGATTTATCAGAACATAGGTTTTAACTGATAGGATAATCTACAATGTAGTTTACTTGCACCTTGGATAAGTGCTATGTCCTTTCCAGGGCATTGGTTAAAGTAAGCTTGGGTTGGATGCATGGAGTATGCATTGGAAGGGGCCGATATTGAACTTGAACTAGATATGATAAACTTACCGTAATATCTATTCAATTCAATATCACCTAGTTGATCCTAGATCAAGTGATCTCAATCTTGAGATGGTTAGGTTCTAGTTCAGTTGCATTATTTGTGTTCTTAAATTTGTTCGTTAAAGTCGACCAAATTGTTCTTGTTGTGACATATAGGTTAAGAACATGGTAGATCAATTGAGTGGGACCACTAATCATAGATACAAAATTTATAGCTTCTATTCGGATATAGAAGTCAAATGATGATTTCCTTTGAGCTTGGCTTAACAGAGATAAATGGTTGAGTACTAATTTCAGTGATTATATTAGTTCACTGAAATATCATTTATAGGTAGCTAAGTGTTTTAAGGATAAAATACATTGAAGGGTGTAACGGTAAATTAATCCCTATTCAATGTAAATCATCTATAGAGGATCATTGATTATTGGGATAATAACAAATGGATAATCTCATAGCGTATCTATATCGTGGAACATATAGAGTGTTCTATATAACTGAGAGTGCAATTCCAAATCGATAGTGGTGCAAGGAGGAATTATTAAGTTAGAGAATTTACTTGGTAAATTCTAGATCTGCTTTTTGGAAGCTCGATTATATAGGCCCGTGGTCCCCATATTAGTTGAGACAAAATGCTTGTAAGACTCGGTTAATTGATTTTAATTAATCAATTATAATTCTAAAGTTAGACAAACTGCTTGTCTAGTTTATGAATTTTCACTAAGTTATGGCCTGATTGTGAAGAAATAGAATTTTAGGGTTTATTTGTTAATTAAGAGACTTTATGGAGTCTAATTAATAAATAATATAAATGACAATTTTATTTAATAATTAATTTAATTATTAAAAAAATAGTTTTGGTATTTATAGGATTGAAAGTGCGAAAAGTGGTATATGTGAAAAATAGATAAATGATTGAGAAAAATAGCAAAACTCTAACCAGTGATGGACCCACATAAGGGGCCAGCCACTTAACCCTATTTTTGCACTATTTTTATTATTTTTTATTCCAAATAATTCAATCCTAACCCTTGTAGAACTAGTATAAGAAGAAGAGAAAGGTCTCACTATCAAGACTAATGCTTCTACAGCTTTAAACATAGTCTTCATTCTATCTGACAACTAGTGTTTTCTGACTTCTTCTTCTTCTTTTCTCTCTTCTAATTCCAAATTCTTAGTCTTTGTCACTATAAAAATTCTAGCCTTAGTGATTGAGTGCATTTCCACCCATAGCAAGTTAATCAATCATAGTGTGTAAGATTATGAAGAATCCAAACAACTGAAGGAGTGTCGGGCTCAAATCTGAGTGGAAGGAGTCATTTAATTCCGCTGCAACCAATGTAAGGTTTTGTTGGGAATATTTTAAGAGGATCTAGATTTACTAACATGTATGTTGAATTAACATCCTAAATATTAATTTTCTAAAACAATAAAATTAAACATTTAAGGGTTTAAGAAAATCTTACATTGATTGCAGCGGAATATAGTGATTCATTCCGTTCAAGATCTCTAGCCCTTGATTCCTTTTTGTAGCAGAGCATTATCAAGATCTGAACTTGGATCTCTTTCTCTCCTTCGGGTTTGGTTACCACCGTCTTACTCACTATGATTGAGTACTTGACTTGATATGTCTAGGCATGGCACTCTTTCGCTCAAGGTTTCGAATGTGAAGAACAATGAAGGAAGCTGAAATCACTAAGGAAGGAACTCTCTCATCTAATAGTTGTCTGACACAAAAAACTAGGTTTGATTTGGTTGAAGTCATCAAGTGGACGAGTGAGAGCATCATGTTCCTTTTATAGTGTTTCAACTAGGGCTTAGGGCTGAATTATATGTATTAAAAAAGAATTAAATATTGGGCAAAAATAACTTTTAGGCCTTACTCAATGGACTAGTTTCTAGTTAGAATGTTGCCACTTTTTCCAACCACTTATTCTTCTTTCAATAATACCATACTTTCCAATTCAATCCTATAAATGCCAAAACTATTTATTTAATAATTATAATTAATTATCAAATAAAATTGTCATTTATATAATTTATTAATTAAACCAGGCAAAGTCTCTTAATTAACAAATTGACCCCAAAACCTCTTTTCTTCATAATAAAGCCCTCGCTTAGTGAAATTCTTAAATAAGACATAGTTTTATTTTAAAATTATAATTGATTAATTAAGATCAATTGACTGAGTCTGCCAGTAGTATTATCTCGACTAGTGAAGGGACCATGGGCCTATATAACTGAGCTTTCAATAAGTAGATCTAGAATTCACCAAATAAATTCTCAACTTATTAATTACGCCTTACACCAATGTAGATTTGGAATTGAATAGCACTCTCAATTATATAGAACGCTCTATATGTACCACGATATAAATACGTTGTGATTATCCATTGTTACAATCCTAATAGTCAAAGATCCTCTACAGATGATCTACACTGAATAGGGATAAATTTACCGTTCTACTCTTCAATGTATTTTATCCTTAAAACACTTAGCTACCTATAAATGATATTTCAGTAAACTAATATAATTACTGAAATGAGATCTCAATCATTTATCTCTATCAAGCTAAGCTCAAAGGAAATCATCGTTTCACTTCTAAATACTTATAAAAGCTATACATTCCATATCTATGATATGCGCTCCCACTCAATTGAACTACCATGTTCCCAAGATGTAAATATCCGCCAGAACCATAAGTTAGCTTCCACGAACAACTTGAAGAACATAAATAATACAACTAAGTTGAACCTAACCATATAAGAATTAAGATCCATAAACCTAAGATTAACCATTGATATTGACTTACAAAGATATAATGGTAAGTTTATGATATCTTATCCCAGATCAATATTGCTCCCTTCCAATGTATACTCAATACATCTGATACTAGTAAACTATGCCAATACCCTGGAAAGGACATAACACTTATCCAAGGTGTAAGTATACCTTATCGCTGATTATCATGCCAGTCTAAATACAAAGAGCTGAAAAATCATGGGAATTAAACTTTTGAACATATAATCATGATTATATTCTGCTGTGCTGACGGCACTATAATCACGAACAAATATACATACATATATTTACATATGTTCCAGACTTAATAGAATTTATACATTAAACATAGTCATAAAATAAATTATGCGAATCATGCAACATAAAAACGATTTCTGATCTTTTATTAATTAGTAAATCTGATTATATTGAAATAGGTTTTATTTAAGGCACAAAACCCAACAAACTCCCACTTGCACTAATATAAAACAAAAAGTGCATTTCAATTAATCATAACATCTTGATATCCGGATCAAGTGTACTATGTAGTATTCTCTCTGTAATAGGATGTGACAATGTTGGGTTTTGTGCCCTAAATAAAATCTATTTTAATATAATCAGATTTAATAATTAATAAAAATTAGAAATCACATTTTATGTTGCATGGTTCACATGATTTATTTCAGGATTTTATGTATAAATTCTATTAAGTCCAGAACATATATTTTTGTTCATGATTATATTATTGTCAGCACAGTGGAATATAGTCATGTTTATATGTTCAAAAGTTTAATTCCCTGATTTGTTAGTTTTACTGGATTTAGACTGGCATGATAATCAGTAATAGGTATACTTACACCTTGGATAAGTGTTATGTCCTTTCCAGGGAATCGGCAAAGTTTACCAGTATCGGATGTATGTAGTATACATTGGAAGGGACAGATATTGAACTTTGATTAGATATGATAAATTTACCGTAATATCTATTCAAAATATCACCTAGTTGATCCTAGATCAAATGATCTTAATCCTGACATGATTAGGTTTGATCTCAAGAGTATTATACATGTTCTTTGATTTGTTAGTTAAGCCTACTTTTTGGTTAGGGTGATACGTACATTTTGGGAACATGGTAGTACAATTGAGTGGGAGCGCTATGCTGGGTTTTGTGCCCTAAATAAAACCCTTTACAATCTGATTAGTTATCAATGTAAGAATTTTTAAGTGATTTATGTTTGGATGGATTTTTCATGATTATGGTTTAATATGTTTAATATATATATATACACAAAATCTGTTAAGTCCAGAACATATATTTATTCACAATTACAGTATTGTCAACATAGTGGAATGTGATTGTGATTATATGATTCAAATGACTAAGTCCCCGTTTCATCAGTGTTTTGGATTTACACTGATGTGATAATCAGCGATGATGTGTACTTACACTTGGAGTAAGTGTTATGTTTTTTCCAGGACATTGGTAAAGTATACTGGTTTCGAATATATGGAGTATACATTGGACTGGACCGATATTGAACTTAGTTAAGATATTATAATCTTACCGTTGTATCATTCCAAGTCAATATCAGTAGTTGATCTTAGATTAAAAGAATCTAAATCGTAATATGCTTAGGCTCAACTCAAGAGTGCTATTCATGTTCTTTAATTTATTAGTTAAGCCTACTTTTGGGTCAGGGTGATACGTATATTTTGGGAACATGATAGTATGACTGAGTGGGAGCGCTGAACATAAATATGGAATCTATAGCTTCTACTGGTGTATAGAAGTCAAGTGATGATTCCCTTCGAGCTTAGCTAAATTGAAGTAAGTGGATGAGCTCTTTTTTCAGTGACTAATTCTTAGATCACTAAAACATCATTTACAGGTAGCTAAGTGTTTTAAGGGGCCAAATACATTGAGGGGTCAAAACGGTAAATTTATTCCATCTCGATGTAAATCATCTATATAGAGGATCTTTGATCACATTAAGATTATAACGATGGTTAAATGAGATAGCATATCTATATCGTGAAACATATAGAATGCTCTATATAAGTCTGAGAGTGCAATTCCAAGTTCTAAGAGTGGATTCAACAAGGAATTAATAAGTAGGGATTTACTTAGTAAATTCGGTTCACTTATTGGAAGCTCAGCATATAGATCCATAGTCCCCATTCTAGTTGAGACCATACTTCTTGTAGGACTCGATAATTTATTTATTATTAATCAATTATAATTCTAAAGTTAGACTATGTCTAATTTGTGAATTTTCACTAAGGAGGGGTGAAATTGTAAAGAAAAGAGATTCTAGGTTTATTTATTAATTAAGAGACTCTATATGTCTAATTTATAATTATATTAAATGACAATATTATTTAATAAACTATTTTAGTTATTAAATAATTAGTTTTGGCATTTAAATGGTTAGAATTGGAAAATTGGCGTTTTTGAGAAAATAAAAATAAAAATTGTGAAAACTGCAAAATCCAAGTGAGGCCCATTAACACCTATGGCCGGCCACTTGAGTAAGTTTTTCCAATTAATATTTTTATTATTTTAATGCCAAATAATTACTAACCTAAACCTAGTAGTTGCCTATAAATAGAAAGTGATGGCTCAGTCAAAATAACAAGTTTTCTTAAGATTGCCTTTTCAACAAAACTGAGCCTTCCAATTTCTCTCTCTATAGCCGACCCTACCTCTCTCTCTCTCTTCCTCTTCACAATTTCGAACCCTCTAGTGATAGAGTAGTGCCCACACACCGCAAGTGGTACCTCAATCATCGATTGGAAGACTGTGAAGGATCACACACAAAGAGAAGGACATTCGGGCTTAGATCTTGATAATACTCTGCGACAGAAAGGATACAAGGGTTAGAGATCTGAGTGGAAGGAGACATTATTCCACTGCTACCAATGTAAGGTTTTCTTAACTTTATATGTGTTTAATTATCATTTTACAAAGTTCATATTTAGGGTGTTAAACAACATACTTGTGAGTAGATCTGAGATCCTGGTAAAATAAATTCCAACAACAAGCCTCAAAGCCATGGTAATTGATTTTCTTGCAAGAAATTTGGACTTAAAACGATTTGTATGTGATTTGGATGGTTTCATGTTTATCTATGTGTTGTATGATGATTGATTGATGTTTGTGAATTTTCGTGAAAAATAATTAATAATCTGTTTTTGGAATTATTTTCATTGGATAGTTTGGGAAAAATTAAGCAATTTACTTTTTTACAGAACTCAATTTCGATTTTATTTGAATTAGTTATGAATTTTTGAAAATCGAAAAAATCACGATGATGATCACCCTTCCTCACGCGCGCGGAATGGCTGCTTGCAGCCTCCAGCGCCGAGGAATCTCGGTCCCCCTTCTCCTTGTGCGCGCGCGGGTGGTATGCTGTGCATACCATCCGTGCAGCTCGTAATTTTTTTCGTTTTCTTTGATTTTTCATGCTATTTCATGGAATTAACTTCCGATTTTTTGTGTAGTTTTGTATTTTGATTTTGATTTTTCAATTTTCAAATCTAATTATCAGAATTAAATTAATTTGAATTTTTTAAAATTAATTTTAGATATTAGTATAATTTGAATTTGAAAATAGGCAAAAATCTATCTTTTTGTTTGATTTTTTATCTTATTTTTTTAAATTTGATTATTTTATCTTATTTTTAAATTTAAGGTCACATATTATTTTTTTTTTACAACTTAAATTTTTTTTAAATAATTTGACCTTATTCAAATTTAAAATAAGATTACTATAATCATGATATTTTAAATAGAAATAAGATATTTTGCTAACTTTTAAATTTTGTTATTTTTATTTAAATTAAATTATAAAATCTGAAAAATATTTATTTTTTTTATTATTTTGTATTTAATTTATAAAATAACTTTAAAAATTTAAAAGGTGGTTAGCAATTATTTTTGAAATGATATTTAGGTTAGTTGAAATCTAATTTTTCAAAAATTGTTGGATTAATTTAATTTTTTTATTATTTAATTTCATTTAAAATACCAAAATTTTTTATTATTATTTATTATTTTCGAAATTTAATTATTTAAAATTAAATAAATCCTACATCCAACTATCCAGTTCATCTAGTTGCAGGAGTATGTGTTTTAGCTTATGTGTAAGTTTTATAAAACCTATTATTGCTTGATCTAAATTGCCATGGTTAACTTGTTGACAGATCCAATGATCTGATTTTAATCCATGGTTCAATTGTCAATAGGTCAAGTAAATAATTTGTAACAGGTAAATTTTACATTCTTCTTTCATCTGTGTATGACCTAGTAACATGATAGGGTCCATCCAAATCTGTGTGCCTGTGTGAGCCTATATGTTTATTTTATTATAGATGCATATAGGTTGTTGGTAAATAAAATGTCACACCATGATAGATTTTATTTAGGTCCATTTAGTTTTTGGACCTATTCAATTAATAACAGTTGTTCATTTTAAGGTTAAATTCCTCTCTTTTGGGCCTTGTGTGAGAGTTTGGGGCCAATAGAAGTGGGTACGAGATACTGAACCCAGCTCCCCCTCACATGAACTACCCCAATTGTGAAGGCCCATTTGCCTGATTTGAATAACTGTGCTAGGCTAATTAAATTAGTTTAACCTAATAAAATTTATTAGCAACATAATTAACTTTTAAAATATATGAAATTTATTTTTTATTTTAATATTTTAAAGTTAATTTTAAGAAAAACACTCTTAGTTTTTAGATATTATTTCTAGATAAACTATTTGTACTTTTCTTGTATTTAATTAAATAAAGAATTTTAACTAACTAGATTCTTTCTGAAGCTTATTTATTAAATATTCCTATTTAAGTTATAAATTAGTTATTTTAACTGATTTTTCTTATCTAACTTAAATTTGAATATTTTTTGAATTTAAAATTAAGTTGAGGAATTCTAGGAATTAGTTATTGAAGATTCTTGAGATATTTTTTAAGTTAGTTTTAAACTTAAAATGGAATATTTTTCAAATTAAGGGCTTATAACTTAATTTTTTTTTTTTTGATATTTAATTGAATTCAAATTTGAAAATATTTAAGTTTTAGATTCTTTCTATAACAACTTAAATTAGATATTTTTCAATTTTTTTTTTTTTTTGAAAAGATACTTAGTTGAAATGAGATATTTTCTAGATAGTTATTTCTAGTTTACTTATTATTTCTAATATTAAGTAGAAAAATATTATACATTGTGAAATTAATTATTTTATAATTAATTTTGGTACAATTCAAGTTAAGAATATTTTTCTTAGTATTAAACTAGAAATTAATAATTAAGCCTTCTCTACACTTAATTATTTACTTCTTGAATTTAATACATTTAATTAAATTGAAAAATTAAATATCTAAGTTGATTTTCATCATGATACTTAAATTTTTTTTTTACACTTAATTAAATAGAAAATTATTTTAAGTTGAAATTTATTTTTACAACTTAAATTTAATAATTTTCAAAATATATTTTATTTATTTTATTAATCAATTTCGAAATTGCATCTAATTGTGCAAGATGATTTTGAATTTATCATGAAAAATAGATTAAAGTTGTAAATTAATTATTTATTTTAATTATTTTTTGAATCAACTTAAATCAATGTTTTTTTATTTAATGATTAATTTAAAATAAATGAACTAAAATATATTATTTGAAATTGAATTAATTAGTCTAAAAGAAAATCTAGATAGATGATATTTTTGCTTAAAGTATTTTTCTAATAATTATTATTTAAGTATTTCGAAAATAGTATAGTATTATACTTTCTTTTTCAAAATACAATAAATATATTCTTATGAAAATTTAAATTTGAGTTGCAAATTAATTTAAATTAGTATAACTTAAATTAAATAATTTTCTTAATATTTATTGGAAAATTAATACTAAGATGGAAATAATTCAATTTATTTTCATAACCATCTAAGTATAATTTTATAAATATTAAATTAAATTTTATTTAGAGTTTTATTCTAAATTTGATATTTAATGAATATATATATTATAAATAATAAAAGAAAATACATTTTAAATAATGGGCTTTATTATTATTAAGATATTCGATCTCTATTGTTGGTTTTACATAAATTTTGTTTTAGTGAGTAATCCTCCCTAATGGAGGAACGTTCATTAGCAAGTTAGCACCGTTTAATCTCGAAAGATAAGTATATTTGTAAGTGTTTTATATGGTATTGATCACCCTAATGGTGGCAACTGTATTTGACTTACAAAATATGAAACAATGGTAGAAGCTCATAAGATAGAATAGCCTTGACTCTCACCTAAACGGGACAACGCTGGATTCCAATCTTGATCGAATAAAAGGTTGCTAGAATATTCATTATTTTAGATGAGCTGACAACTCTATTCAATGGATGGTAGCTTTGACTCTCGCCTAAACGGGACACTGATATCAGTTTGTTGAAAACCTTGGAAATTATTTAGGATTGTATTTTTTAGTATTTTCTCTTATCATTCCTACTTGCTATGTGCTTATAATTTCTGGATTGGATTTTGTGTTAAACCAAAATTGATTTCTATTTATTATTTTGTAGTATCCTGTATAGCCATGTCAAATCCCATGTTATCACTCTTCACTGAAAATAAGCTAAATGGATCTAACTTCCCAAAATGGAATGAGAACATTAATATTTCTCTCATAGAAGAAAGTGCCTTGTTTGTCTTAACTGAGCCGTCTCCTGAACAGTCGGGTTACAATGCAACCAAAGTTGTTAAAGAGAAGTTCGAGCGTTCGCAGAATGCTAACAATAAAGCTCGATACTTCATGCTTTCCAGCATGGTTGACACCCTTAAAACAAAGTTTGCAAAAACCGACACGGCTGCAGAAATTCTGACGCAGTTAACTGAGCTATTCGGTATGGCATCTATTCAGTCTCGCTTTGAGGCGACTAAGAAGTTCATCAATGCACGGATGGAACCCCATCAGAATGTGCGTGATCATGTTCTCCTAATGGCAAGTTATTTCCAGGAAGCCCAAAATCATGGTGCTGAAATGGATCACACTTCTCAAGTAAGACGTATCTTGAATAGTCTGACTCCAGCTTTTCTGCCCTATACATCAAATTATGTCATGAATAAAAAGGAGATAGACTTTCATGCGTTAGTCAATGACCTTCAGACATATGAAAATTTGATTGGAGGACCAAAGAAGAAAGGGAGTAAACCTCACAATTCTGGGAATGGTAATGGGACGGTTAAACCTGAGGCACATGTAGCCTCTACTTCAAGACCCAAGACAAAGAAGAAGTGGAAAAATACCAAGAAGCGAGCCAAAGCTGTGAAAACAGTTCAAAATAAAAAGGTTGCTGCTACTCGTGATGCACTAAAAGGAAAGTGTTTCTACTGCAATGAGAAAGGCCATTGGAAACCCCAGTGTGCTAAACTTCTTGCAAAGAAACAAGGTATTTCTTTCTATAAACTGATGAGTTTTAGTGAATTATTATCCAATTGGATTATTGATTCTGGACTAACTTTGTTTATTTGTTTTTCTTCTTTTAGCCCAAGTTGCTTGAACTTAGATGCTATCTTAGTGACTTGAATCAAAAGCTGGAAAAGGGGTGGAATTCGTCCAAGATAATGATGAAGCTCATTTATTAATTTATTTTTGAATTAATTGTTTTAGTTTAAAAAACAATTTGGATTTTGAATTTTAGTTTGGGATTTTTATTCCCTGTTTTTCTCATAATGTTGCAATATTTTTTTATTAATAATATGTTTTTCTTTTACAAATAAATTGCAATTTATGAGATTGAGCTTCATCTACTTTATCTTAAACAACAATTACCAATTATATTTATATGTTTGTATGTGCAAGTGTTTTTATTATTGGTACAAATTCTATAATATTTAAAACTCTTCATAGAGTTATTATTACATAAACACTAGAAATTATTTCTATGTTTATAAATAATTGTTAATTCTAATACAATTATTAAGAATTTGTTTAATAAAAGGATCTTTTGATCTGATAGGGGTGGAGAAAAGTTAAGAATAATATGCAGTTCAACGATCTTTTATATTTAATGAACTCTGGAATATATTCAACTCCACATAATCTCTATAACACTTAGAGAATCATTACCTTTATAACCTTTAGGGGTGGATCATAATCTGTATATACTTAGGGGTGGATTTTAATCCACAGTACTCTCTGTGACACATATTTTCTTTAAACATGGAAGTAATATAATAAATTAGCTATTATCAGTATAAATTCTTGATCTTAATTATATGTTCCAGTTTAGTTTTACTGTTGCAGTAAATAATGATACCAATAAAGTTCTTTGATAGTGTATCACACTACCTTAATTGAGTGGGAGAATTTTAAAATTCTTTACCCATCTTCATTTGGTTGACACTTGTGATAGGAACTTAAGAACACTACTGAAAAGTAAATCTAACCATTCATGTGGATAGAAATAACTTATCAGAACTATGAGAATAAGATAGAAGAAATCTTGCATAGTCTATTCGAATAACTTGAGCCAAGATTTCTAATCCTCATAACATTTTATGGTATCTTAATTTGATTACTTAA
Organism: Cannabis sativa; assembly: GCF_029168945.1. Lineage (NCBI taxonomy): Eukaryota > Viridiplantae > Streptophyta > Magnoliopsida > Rosales > Cannabaceae > Cannabis > Cannabis sativa. The sequence continues at coordinate 24,160,420 of NC_083607.1, forward strand.
TCTCTAGCAAGTATTTTTCACTTCAAATACAAGACTGTATTGGGTTTTATGCCCTAAATAAAACTCCATTTCAATGTAACCCATTTTATTCAACATCAATAATGAAACAGAAATATTTTTCATTCATTTGTGTATGTTTTGGTTCATCTTATCAATTGCTTGTCTATTTGATTTATAAATTCATCTGAAACCCTTTTCACATACTTGATCCTGTTTATTGTGTTGTCAACACATTGGAAAGTAAACATGACTATGTGAATAAAGATTCCTAGATTTATCAGACACAGGGTTTTATTGATATGATAATCTACAACAGAGTTTACTTGCATTTGGAGAAATGCTATGTTCTTTCCAGAGCATTGGTTAAAGTAAAGCTCAGGTTGGGTGCATGTAGTATGCATCGGAAGGGACCGATATTGAACTTTCACTTAGATTTATTAAACTTACCGTAATATCTATTCAAGTCAATATCGCCTAGTTGATCCTAGATCAAATGATCTTAATCCTGTTATCATTAGGCTCAATCTCAAGAGTGTTATTCGTGTTCTTTAGTTTGTTAGTTAAGCCTACTTTTGGGTCAGGGTGATACGTACATTTTTGGCAACACGGTAGTGCAATTGAGCGGGAGCGCTAACATAAACATGGAATCTATAGCTTCTATCTGGCGAATACTAAGTAAAGGATGATCTCCTTCGAGCTTGACAAACAAAAAATAAATGGTGGAGTACTCATTTCACATAAGCTGAAATATCATTTATACGGGGTTAAGTGTTTTAAGGATAAAATACATTGTAGGGTGTAACGGTAATCTAATCCCTTTACAGTCTAGATCATTCATATAGAGGATCATTGATCAAATTAGGATTATAACAATGGATAACTAATGATGTGTCTATATGGTGGAACATATAGAGCATTCTATATACTGAGAGTGCAATTCTAAGTTCTATACGTGCATTCAACGAAGAATTAATAAGTCAGTGAATTTAGGTTATAAATTCTTGATCTGCTTATTGGAAGCTCGGTTATGTAGACCCATGGTCCCCCCACTAGTTGAGACAATATTACTTGTAAGACTCATATAATTGGTTTTGATTAATCAATTATAATTCTCAAATTAGACTATGTCTATTTGTGAATTTTTTCACTAAGTAAGGGCGAAATGGTAAAGAAAGAGTTTTTAGGGCATATTTGTTAATTATGATACTTTGTATGGTTCAATTAATAAATATGATAAATGACAATATTATTTAATAATTATTTATAGTTATTAAATAGTTATAATTGGCATTTAAATGGTTGAATTTGAAAATTGGCGTTTTTGAGAAAATGAGGTGCAGAAATGATAAAACTGCAAAATTGCAAAAAGTGAGGCCCAAATCCGCATAGCCATGGCCGGTCACTTTTATAGGGTTTATCATCTGATATTTTCATTATTTTAATGCCAAATAATTCAAACCTAACCCTAGTAGAATGTTATAAATAGATAGTGAAGGCTTCAGGAAATTTACACTTTCACATCTGATTTCCTTCAGAGAAAAACCTGAGCCTTCTCTCTCTAACCTAGCCGCCACCTATACTCTCTTCTTCTCTCTTGAACTTCGAACCACTTAGTGTTAGAGTAGTGCCCACACACAGCAAGTAATACCTCAATCATAGTGAGGAAGATCGTGAAGAAAGATATTCAACAAGAAGGAGTTTCAGCACTAAAGAAGGAGAGAAAGAGATCCAGGTTCAGATCTTGATAATACTCTGCGACAGAAAGGATACCAGGGTTAGAGAGCTGAACGGAAGGAGACATAATATTTCGCTGCACCCAATGTAAGGTTTCTCATACTTTATACGTGTTTATTTCATAACTGTTTTAGAAGTTCATATTTAGGGTGTTAATCAACATACTTGTGAGTAGATCTAAGATCCTGGTAAAATAATTTCCAACAGACTGTTATGTTAATGATTTAGTCCTAAAAGAAACTTACAGTTTCAGACTAATACAATAAGTCACAACCAGATATCCCTCCAAGCAATAAGAGGTTAAAAGTATTATTTAACAGGCATCTACTATTGAGTGGGAGCTATCTGAGATGTAATAAAATAAGGAACGTTAGGAGATACTCAAGAAAGATTTATGAAAGTGATCAATATGTTAGATATTAAGGAGTTGTATATCAGTTTTCCTTATATCTACCCCAACTCATTTAGGATTTTGAGATGGTGGTTACTCTGGGGGTGGAGGAGTTATTCTATAATAATTCAAGCTCTACCAGAGAAGATTTATAACTTTGTAAATTCGAAATTACCAGAAAGTTATTTTACTAAAGAAAATTCTACAATGTATTATCTCAGTTCCAAATTTTAAAATATGAGAGGTATGTCTTCTGTTTATTCAGATGTACTTAATAAGTAGTAAGGATTTCAGTAACCCTTGATGAGTAAAGCATATAGTATAGGATGTTTCATAATGTTTTTATGAACTTGTTTCCAGAAGTTTGGGTGGATTCAAATATAATACACTTGATCTGAAGATCAAGACAACAGATTGATTGAAATGCACAGTTTGTTTTATGTTAGTGCAAGTGGGAGTTTGTTGGGTTTTGTGCCCTAAATAAAACCCTTTACAATCTAATTAGTTATCAATGTAAGAATTTTGAAGTGATTTATGTTTGCATGGATTTTTCATGCTTATGGTTTAATATGTTTAATATATATATACACAAAATTTGTTAAGTCCAGAACATATATTTATTCACAATTACAGTATTGTCAACACAGTGGAATGTGATTGTGATTATATGATTCAAATGACTAAGTCCCTGTTTCATCAGTGTTTTGGATTTACACTGATGTGATAATCAGCGATGATGTGTACTTATACTTGGAGTAAGTGTTATGTTCTTTCCAGAACATTGGTAAAGTATACTAGTTTTGAATGTATGGAGTAAACTTGGTCAAGATATTATAAACTTACCGTTGTATCTTTCCAAGTCAATATCAGTAGTTGATCTTAGATTAAAAGAATCTAAATCCTAATATGCTTAGGCTCAACTCAGGAGTGTTATTCATGTTCTTTGATTTATTAGTTAAGCCTACTTTTGGGTCAGGGTGATACGTATATTTTGGGAACATGATAGTATGACTGAGTGGGAGCGTTGAACATAAATATGGAATTTATAGCTTCTACTGGTGTATAGAAGTCAAGTGATGATTCCCTTCGAGCTTAGCTAAATAGAAGTAAGTGGATGAGCTCTTGTTTCAGTGACTAATTCTTAGATCACTAAAACATCATTTACAGGTAGCTAAGTGTTTTAAGGGGCCAAATACATTGAGCGATGAAAACGATAAATTTATCCCATCTCGATGTAAATCATCTATATAGAGGATCTTTAATCACATTAAGATTATAACAATGGTTAAATGAGATAGCATATCTATATCGTGAAACATATAGAATGCTCTATATAAGTCTGAGAGTGCAATTCCAAGTTCTAAGAGTGGATTCAACAAGGAATTAATAAGTAGGGATTTACTTAGTAAATTCGGTTCACTTATTGGAAGTTCAGCATATAGATCGATGGTCCCTATTCTAGTTGAGACCATACTACTTGTAAGACTCAATAATTGATTTATTATTAATCAATTATAATTCTAAAGTTAGACTATGTCTAATTTGTGAATTTTCACTAAGCAGGGGTGAAATTGTAAAGAAAAGAGATTCTAGGTTTATTTATTAATTAAGAGACTCTATATTTCTAATTAATAATTATATTAAATGACAATATTATTTAATAAACTATTTTAGTTATTAAATAATTAGTTTTGGCATTTAAATGGTTAGAATTGGAAAATTGGCGTTTATGAGAAAATAAAAATAAAAATTGTGAAAACTACAAAATCCAGGTGAGGCCCATTGACACCTATGGCCGGCCACTTGAGTAAGTTTTTCCAATTAATATTTTCATTATTTTAAAGTCAAATAATTACTAACCTAAACCTAGTAGTTTCCTATAAATAGAAAGTGATGGCTCAGTCAAAATAACAAGTTTTCTTAAGATTGCCTTTTCAGAAAAACTGAGCCTTCCACTTTCTCACTCTATAGCCGACCCTACCTCTCTCTCTTTTCCTCTTCACAATTTCGAACCCTCTAGTGATAGAGTAGTGCCCACACACAGCAAGTGGTACCTCAATCATAGATTGGAAGACTGTGAAGGATCACACACAAAGAGAAGGACATTCGGGCTCAGATCTTGATAATACTCTGCGACAGAAAGGACACAAGGGTTAGAGATCTGAGTGGAAGGAGACATTATTCCACTACTATCAATGTAAGGTTTTCTTAACTTTATATGTGTTTAATTATCGTTTTAGAAAGTTCGTATTTAGGGTGTTAAACAACATACTTGTGAGTAGATCTAAGATCATGGTAAAATAAATTCCAACACGCTAATCATAGATATGGAATCTACAGCTTCTATAGGTATTTAGAAGTGAAATGATGATCTCCTTCGAGCTTGCTAAATAGAGATAAATGATAGAGTGCTCATTTTAGTGACTATATTAGTTCACTATAATATTATTTATAGGTGGCCAAGTGTTTTAAGGATAAAATACATTGAAATGGTGTAACAGTAATTTTATCCCTATTCAATGTAGATCATCTATAGAGGATCATTGATTATTGGGATTATAACAATGGATAATTAATAGCGTGTCTATATCGTGGAACATATAGAGCGTTCTATATGACTGAGAGTGCAATTCCAAGTTCTATGAGTGGATGCAACAAGGAATTAATAAGTTAGTGGATTTACTTGGTAAATTGTAGATCAACTTATTGGAAGCTCGGTTATATAGGCCCATGGTCCCCATACTAGTTGAGACCATAATTCTTGTAAGACTCAGTTAATTGATTTTAGTTAATCAATTATAATTCTAAAATTAGACTATGTCTAGTTTATGATTTTTTCCCTAAGCAAGGGCTTAAATGTGAAGAAAAGAGTTTCTAGAGTTTATTTGTCAATTAAGAGACTTTGAGAAGTCTAATTAATAAATATATTAAATGACAATATTATTTAATAATTAATTTTTAGTTATTAAATAATTGGAATTGGCATTTAAGTGGTTCAATTGGAAAATTGGCGTTTTTGAGAAAATGAGATGGGAAAATGACAAAAATGGAAAAATTACAAAGTGGGCCCATTATTCAACCCATGGCCGGCCACTATGCATGGATTTTACAATTTAGTTTTCTAATGTTTTAGTGCTAATTAAATCTGACTTGAACCTAGGTGGTTACCTATAAATAGATAGTGATGGCTCACACTTAAGAGATTGATGAAATTTCACTTTCAGAAAACTTTCCTGAGCTCTCTTTCTATTAGGCCGAAACAACTTTCTCTTCTTTTCTTCTTCAAATTTTCATACCTTGAGTGATAGAGTGAGTGCCCACACACATCAAGTGGTATCTCAATCATAGTATTTAAGACTGTGAAGAATCCAATCAATAAGAAGGAGAATCGGGCTCAAGAAGGAGAGAAAGAGATCCAGGTTCAGATCTTGATAATGCTCTGCTACAGAAAGGAATCAAGGGCTAAAGATCTGAACGGAAGGAGTCATTATATTTCGCTGCAATCAATGTAAGGTTTTCTTAAACCCTTATGTGTTTGTTTAATTATTTTAGAAATTCATATTAGGATGTTAATGAAACATACTTGTTAGTAAATCTAGATCCTGGTAAAATAATTCCAACAACTGGCCTCAGAGCCATGGTAATGATTTACTTTCATGAAATATGAATTAAAACGATGATTTCTGTTGATTTCGATGGCTTCATGTGGTTTATGTGCTTATGTGATGAATGTATTGTGGGATATTATTTTACCAGGATCTTAGATCTACTCACAAGTATGTTTATTAACACCCTAAATATGAACTTTCTAAAACGATGAAATAAACACATATAAAGTTTAGTAGACCTTACATTGGGTGCAGCGGAATAATATGACTCCTTCCGTTTAGATATCTAGCCCTTGATTCCTTTCTGTAGCAGAGCATTATCAATATCTGAACCTGGATCTCTTTCTCTGAATCTTTGATGCTGAAACCTCCTTCTTATTGAAAGTCTTTCTTCACGATCTTCCTCACTATGATTGAGGTATCACTTGCTGTGTGTGGGCACTACTCACACTAAGAATTTCGAAATTTAAGAGGAAGAGAGAGAGAGAGAGTGGGTTCGGCCAAAGATAGGGAGAGAGAAGGCTCAGGTTTTTCTGATTCAGAAAGTGTCAGAAAAAAGTGTAAATTTCCTGAAGCCTTCACTATCTATTTATAGCATTCCACTAGGGTTAGGTTTGAATTATTTGGCATTAAAATAATGAAAATATCAGTTTAAATTGCCTACAAAAGTGGCCGGCCCTATACTAGTGGATTTGGGCCTCACTTTTTACAATTTTGCCGTTTTACCTTTTCTACATCTGATTTTCTCAAAAACGCCAATTTTCTAATTCAACCATTTAAATGTCAATTCTAACTATTTAATAACTATAAATAATTATTAAATAATATTGTCATTTATCATATTTATTAATTGAACCATACAAAGTATCATAATTAACAAATATACCCCTAAAACTCTTTCTTTACAATTTCGCCCTTACTTAGTGAAAAAATTCACAAATAGACATAGTCTAATTCGAGAATTATAATTGATTAATCAAAACCAATTACATGAGTCTTACAAGAAATTTTATCTCAACTAGTGCGGGGACCATGGGTCTATATAACCGAGCTTCCAATAAGTAGATCAAGAATTTAGCACTAAAATTCACTAACTTATTAATTCTTCGTTGAATCCACGCATAGAACTTAGAATTGCACTCTCAGTTATATAGAATGCTCTATATGTTCCACCATATAGACACATCATTAGTTATCCATTGTTATAATCCTAATGTGATCACTGATCCTCTATATGAATGATCTACACTGTAAAGGGATTAAATTACCGTTACACCCTACAATGTATTTATTCCTTAAAACACTTGACCCCGTATAAATGATATTTCAGCTTATGTGAAATGAGTACTCCACCATTTATGTTCGTTTGGTCAAGCTCGAAGGAGATCATCCTTTGCTTACTATTCGCTAGATAGAAGCTATAGATTACATGTTTATGCTAGCGCTCCCACTCAATTGCACTACCGTGTTCCCAAAATGAACGTATCACCCTGACCTAAAAGTAGGCTTAACTAACAAATCAAAGAACACGAATAGCCTTTCAAGATTGAGCCTAATCATAATAGGATTAAGATTCTTTGATCTAGGATCAACTTGGCGATATTGACTTGAATAGATATTACGGTAAGTTTAATAAATCTAAGTCAAAGTTCAATATCGGTCCCTTCTGATGCATACTCAATGCATCCAACCTGAGCTTTACTTTAACCAATCCTCTGGAAAGAACATAGCACTTCTCCAAATGCAAGTAAACTCTGTTGTAGATTATCATATCAGTAAAACCCTATGTCTGTTAAATCTAGGAAACTTTATTCACATAGTCATGTTTACTTTCCAATGTGTTGACGGCACAATAAACAGGATCAAGTATGTGAAAAGGGTTTCAGATGAATTTATACATTATGTACATATAATCATGAAATAAATCATGTGAACCATGCAACATTAAATGTTATTTCTGATCTATATTAATAAGTAAATCTGATTATATTGAAATGAGTTTTATTTAGGGCATAAAACCCAACAAACTACCACTTGCACTAATATAAAACAAAAAGTGCGTTTCAAATAATCTCAACACCTCGATATACAAATCAAGTGTAGTAGTAGTAAACTCCTCGTAATAGGATCTAAAAGGTTGAATTAAACACAACCTTTTCTCCACCATTACTCTTCCTTTAATCACAAAATTATTGATAATGTGAAATTCCTCTCTATATGTCTACTCTCTTCGGATACTGGATTCTATACCTTTGGCAACTACTTTTGGTTAATCAGGAAATTAACACTAGTAGTTTAGGCAATTTGGAATGGTGCCAAAAATGTATAGAACTTTCCTTAGACTGAATAAGTACCTTTCCTGTAACTTTAACATTCAGTCCCTTCCTGGTAGACCTAGAGACTTCAAACAGGTTTTTACACTTTTCCAAAATAACTATTCCAGCCCCAGAGTAACCACCATCTTATCAGAAAGATTTTCTAGCACAAAGGCAAATTTCAAAATCTGATGTGGTGTAGTCTAAGAGTTTTAAACACACTCTTATAGACTAATATATAGTTCCTCTTCTTAATCTTAAGATTTACTTGATTGTCTTCCAATGTTCTTCTCCTAGATTAATCTGATACCTACTCATTACTCCCACTCAACAGCAGGTGTCTGGTCTAAGGCATACAAACGCATATCTAAGACCTCTCACTGTTGATTTAAGAAATTCTTTCATGGCTTTATCTTTTCTGGAATAGTTAAGACTTTTTCTTAGATAAATAAAATCTATACCTAAGAAGTTGTGAAGCTTCTATAGATTGCCATTAGAAAGAAAATGCTTCAGCATCTTACTAAAGTAAGTTGCTTGCATTAGAGTAAGTAATTACCAGGTATACCACAAGCCATAGGTTTACATAAACTCAAACCTACAATACTAGGAACATGAAGTTTTGTTAAGTCCATTGAATAGACTTATAAACGTAAATTTCCTTTTATGTCCTTGTAATAGAAAACTTAAGGTTACTCCATGTGAATGGATTAAACCATAGTTCTATTGGCTTTCTTCTTAGTTTCTTATCTTGACAATCCATTACTTGTTTAAACTCACAATGGATTTTAATCACTAGTGTCTCCCAAGTCATAAGAAGGTGAGTTCCTAGAAACTCTCCCACTACGACAAGGTACCGTGAATTATGTCTAAGAAAACTAAATGGTATTAACCTCTTTGGTTGTGACAAGACAACAGAGGAAGTGGGATCATCATATGTCATATAAGATGATAGAACAATTTTGGAATCAAGAAAAAATATCTCCTTTATTTGCTACTTGTTTTCAGACTTAGTCATTATCTTAGAAAAGTAGTATTTGTTTGAACAAACACTTTCTTATCTATTGACTATGGGATGGTCCACCCCTAATCACTTAGAATAGCTAACAAACCATAGCTAATAGTTCTAGCTTTTCTCAAGATTTTGATTAGGTCATCCATGAATGTAGTAATGATTTACATTAAGCAGCTAACCATTACATCATTCTGAAATTGTATTACCATAGAAGGAATTAGGCAACGACTAGTAACTAATCATCAACGTGCAACTCAAAATTTCTGGGAAGGTAAGTTTGGATATAATTCAAAAATCAATTTAATGATCTTTGAACTGCATATCTACTAACTATTTCTCCACCCCTATCAGTTCGCAAGATCTTTAACCACTTACCTTAATGGTTTTAACCATTGCTAGAAATTAATGAAATATTTAAACATTTCAAATTTCTTGCTAAAAGGTATAATCTAGAGTTATCGTTTTAAGAATACAACGAAAAACTCATATCCACCCCTGAATGTACATCCATCTGCGAATGAGATGAACTACTTTCAGTGGATATAGGCATATTAACTCTTTGCAGAGATTGATCTTGTCAAATCCACTATGAACAAGATACAAATGCCATAGATTAAAAAAAATGTGGTAGTGTCTTTTGATGACTTAGGTTTACTTACATCAAAGAATTCTTAGAATAGTGCAAGTGGATCCTGATCACAGAATACCTAACTCATATTCCATACAGTTTGAATCCATTAATAGAAGATGGATATTAAACCCTTGTGAAGGTGTAACTGTATTGCATCCTGGAATTAAAAATATAAGAAAATTTCTGTTTGGAATCTAAAATTAAAGTCAAAGACTTAAACTGATGCCAAATATAATGAGTAATTCTATCTTGGACCACCACTACTAATTTAATTCTAAGTCTGATTTGCCCATACAAGTAGGAGATTTTTAAGATTGAGGATTTATATCAATTGGGAATAGAATTTCGGGATTATAATCATATGCGTCATTCAATTTCTTAAGAGAAAATATAGAATGACATGAAATGATTTATAGACCGTTCATCCAATGATATGTCATTAATGCTAATTCGAAATGAATAAGCTAAGAGGAATTAGGATAATTTCGTTTATAAATAAGAATCCAACGATGCTTCGATTAGCGAAAGTCAAAGTAATCTTATTTGTACAATCTTCTTGTTTCATATCGTAAAAATACTAGTCTAAGGTGTCATCAATTGATGAACAGCTAGATGTCGCATATACAATATTTATCTTTCGAGATCTAACACTATTATGTATGTCTAATGGTAAAAATCCACTAGGGATTTATCTCATTAGATAAACAAGCCAAGTTAGAGCAACAATGAAGATTCGAAATTAAACTACAACTTAATAACAGAAAATAACATGGTTCAATATAAATTCATACACAATTCAGAAATTATAAACATATAGCAAGTAGGAATGACAAGTGAAAATACTAAAACTTATAATCCTAAATAATTTCCAAGGTTTTCAACAAACTGATATCAGTGTCCCATTTAGGCGAGAGTCAAAGCTACCATTCATTGAATAGAGTTGTCAGCTCATCTAAAATGTTAAGCATTCTAGCAACCTTTTATTCGATCAAGATTGGAATTCAGCATTGTCCCGTTTAGGCGAGAGTCAAGGCAATTCTATCTTATGAGCTTCAACCATTGTTTCACAATTTGCAAGTCAAGTATGGTCGCCACCATTAGGGTGATCCATACCATACAAAACACTTACAAACTACTTATCATTCGAGATTAAACGGTGCGAAATTGCTAATGAACGTTCCTCCATTAGGGAGGATTACTCACTAAAACAAACGCGGTGTAAAACCCACAATGGAGATCGAATGTCTTTTAATTAAAAGCTCATTATTTAAAAAGAGTTGTATTTTCTTTGATTCTCTTTATTTATTCTATTTATTTTAAATATATATTTATTTAATTAAAATTTCCAGTTTAGAATGAAAAATTCTAAATATAAATTTTAATTTAATAGTTATAAATTTTACTTAGAGATATGAAATAACATGAATTATTTCCATCTTAGTAATAATTTCCAATAAATATTTAGAAAAATATTCAATTTAAGGTGTTACAAAATTAATTTAAATTAATTTACAACTCAAATTTAATTTTCTATAAATATGTATTGCATTTCAAAAAATTAAAGTATTCAAGGATACAATTTTAAAAAAATGCATGTTAAAATAAAAAATTAATCTTGGAAAAATTATTCTAATTTAATGTTGGCCCAAAATTAATTAATAAAATTAATTTACAACAAAAAATATAATTTTCCTATTTAATTAAATATATAAGAAAAATTTCAAATATTTAATTATGATGATGAAAATCAACTTAAATATTAATTTTCTATTTAATTAAATACATTAGAAAAATACTTCAAGCAAAAATATCACCTATCTAGATTTTCCTTTGACTAATTAATTCAATTTCTAATAATATATTTTAATTCATTTATTTTAAATTAATCAATTAATGAAAAAATTATTGATTTAAGTTGGTCCAAAATTAAAATAAATAATTTACAACTTTAATCTATTTTTCAAATAAAATTCGAAATTCCAGCATTTAAGAAATGCAATTTCGATATTTGATTAATAAAATAAAGAAAGAAAAAAATATTTTGAAAATTATTTAAATTTAGTTGAAAAAATAAATTTCAACTAAAAATAATTTTCTATTTAATTAAGTGTCATAACAAAGAAATATTTAAGTATCATGTTGAAAATCAACTTAGATATTTAATTTTCAAATTAATTAAATGTATTAAATTCAAGAAATAAATAATTAAGTGTAGAGAAGGCTTAATTATTAATCTCTAGTTTAATACTAGGAAAAAATAAATTGTACCAAAATTAATTATTTAAAATAATTAATTTCACAATGTATAATATTTTCCTATTTAATATTAGAAATAATAAGTAGTCTAGAAATAACTATGTAGAAAATATCTTATTTAACTAAGTATCTTTTTCCACAAAATTTGAAAAAATAATATCTAATTTAAGTTGTATTAGAAAAAATCTAGAACTTAAATATTTTTCAAATTTAAATTTAATTAAATATCAAAAATTAAGTTATAACCACTTAATTTGAAATATTCCATTTTGAGTTAATATTCGAAAAGATATTAACTCAAAAAAAAATATCTAAAATATTCCATTTTAAGTTAATATTCGAAAAGATATTAACTTAAAAAATATCTAAAAAATCTTAATAACCAATGCCTAAAATTCCTCAACTTAATTTTGAAATTTAAAATTCAAAAGATATTCAGATTTAAGTTGGTTAGTTGTAGATAACTAAATATCAACTTAAATAGGAATATTTAATGAAAAATTTAAATTAAGCTCCAGAAAGAATCTAGATGGTTATAATTCTATATTTAATTAAATACAAGAAAATACATATAGTTTAGCTTAGAATAAAGAATTCTTTAAACTATAATTTTCTTAAATTAATTTCAAAATAAATAAAATTAATTATGTTGCTAATCAATTTCATTAGGTTAAACTAGTTTAATTAACCTAGTACAGTTTTTCAAATCAGGCAAATGGGCCTTCACAATTGTGGTAGTTCATGTGAGGGGGTGCTGGGTTCAGTATGTCGTACCCACTACTATGGCTCCCAACTCTCACACAAGGCCCAAAAGAGAGGAATTTAACCTTAAAATGAACAACTGTTATTAATTGACTAAGCCTAAAAACTAAATGGGCCTAAATAAAATCTATCAAGAACTATGACATTTTATTTAGCAACAACAACTTATATGCATCTATAATAAAATTAAACACATAGGCTCACACAGGCACACTTTGGATGGGTCCTATCATGTTGCTAGGTCATACATAGATGAAAGAAGTTTGTAAATATACCTGTTACAAATTATTATCTTGACCAAGGGAGTCATCAGATCATTAGATCTGGCAAAAAGTAACCATGGCTATTTGCAATCAAGTAATAATAGGTTTTGAAAACTTACAAACAAGCTAAAACACATACTCCTGCAACAAGGTTAGCTGGATAGTTGGATGTAGGATTTGTTTAATTTTAAATAAATAATTTCGAAAATAATTAATTAAATAAAAAAATAATTTTCGAAAATTTTTAAAACTAATAAAAAAAAAATTTCGAAAATTTAAAATTAAACATACAATTTTAAAAAATTAGGTTTCAACCAACATAAATATCATTTCAAAATTTGCTAACTACTTTTAAAATTTAAATGTTATTTTATAAATAAAAATTAAATAAAAAATTAAAAAAGATAAATGAATATCTTTTTCAGATTTTAAATGTAATTTAAATAAATAAAATAACAAAATTTAGAAGTTAGCAAAATATCTTACACCTTTTTAAAATTACATGATTATAGTTATCTTATTTTAAATTTAAATAAGGTCAAATTATTTAAAAAAAAGATTTAATTTAAAATATTTAAAATCTGACCTTGAATTTAAAAATAAGATAAGATATAATCAAATTTAAAAATAAGATAGATTATTAAGCAAAAAAGATAGACACTAACTATTTTCAAATTCAAATTACAGTAATATCTTGAATTAAATTTAAAAAATATTAAATTAATTCATAATGATAATTAGAATTGAATTAGGAATAGTAATAGTATATATACAGAACTACACAAAAAATCGGAAGTTAATTCCATTAAAAACCATGAAAAAACGAAGAAAAACGAAAAAATTGTTAGCTGTACGGACAGTTTTCGCGATCGCAGGAAAATTTCAGCACAACTCCGTTTTTTTCGAATCTTCAAAAAATCATAACTAATTCAAATTAAATCGAAATTGAGTTCTGTAAAAAAAGTAACTTGCTTAATTTTTCCCATACTATCCAATAAAAATAATTCCAGAAACAGAATCGCAATTATTTTTCACGAAAATTCACAAACATCAATCAATCATCAAATAACACTCAATACAACATGATACCATCCAAAAACAAACAAACAATCCTTTTAAAGTCCAAATTTCTTGCAAGTAAATCAATTACCATGGCTCTGAGGCCAGTTGTTGGATATTATTTTACTAGGATCTTAGATCTACTCACAAGTATGTTTATTAACACCCTAAATACGAACTTTCTAAAACGATGAAATAAACACATATAAAGTTTAGTAAACCTTACATTGGGTGCAGCGGAATAATATGACTCCTTCCGTTCAGATATCTAGCCCTTGATTCCTTTCTGTAGCAGAGCATTATCAATATCTGAACCTGGATCTCTTTCTCTGAATCTTTGACGCTGAAACCTCCTTCTTGTTGAAAGTCTTTCTTCACGATCTTCCTCACTATGATTGAGGTATCACTTGCTGTGTGTGGGCACTACTCACACTAAGAATTTCGAAATTTAAGAGGAAGAGAGAGAGAGAGTGGGTTCGGCCAAAGATAGGGAGAGAGAAGGCTCAAGTTTTTCTGATTCAGAAAGTTTTAGAAAAAAGTGTAAATTTCCTGAAGCCTTCACTATCTATTTATAGCATTCCACTAGGGTTAGGTTTGAATTATTTGGCATTAAAATAATGAAAATATCAGTTTAAATTGCCTACAAAAGTGGCCGGCCCTATACTAGTGGATTTGGGCCTCACTTTTTGCAATTTTGCAGTTTTACCTTTTCTGCATCTGATTTTCTCAAAAACGCCAATTTTCTAATTCAACCATTTAAATGCCAATTCTAACTATTTAATAACCATAAATAATTATTAAATAATATTGTCATTTATCATATTTATTAATTGAACCATACAAAGTATCGTAATTAACAAATATGCCCCTAAAACTCTTTCTTTACAATTTCGCCCTTACTTAGTGAAAAAATTCACAAATAGACATAGTCTAATTTGAGAATTATAATTGATTAATCAAAACCAATTACATGAGTCTTACAAGCAATATTATCTCAACTAGTACGGGACCATGGGTCTATATAACCGAGCTTCCAATAAGTAGATCAAGAATTTAGCACTAAAATTCACTAACTTATTAATTCTTCGTTGAATCCACGCATAGAACTTAGAATTGCACTCTCAGTTATATTGAATGCTCTATATGTTCCACCATATAGACACATCATTAGTTATCCATTGTTATAATCCTAATGTGATCACTGATCCTCTATATGAATGATCTACACTGTAAAGGGATTAAATTACCGTTACACCCTACAATGTATTTATTCCCTAAAACACTTGACCCCGTATAAATGATATTTCAGCTTATGTGAAATGAGTACTCCACCATTTATGTTCGTTTGGTCAAGCTCGAAGGAGATCATCCTTTGCTTACTATTCACCAGATAGAAGCTATAGATTCCATGTTTATGCTAGCGCTCCCACTCAATTGCACTACCGTGTTCCCAAAATGTACGTATCACCCTGACCTAAAAGTAGGCTTAACTAACAAATCAAAGAACACGAATAGCCTTTCAAGATTGATCCTAATCATAACAGGATTAAGATCCTTTGATCTAGGATCAACTTGGCGATATTGACTTGAATAGATATTACGGTAAGTTTAATAAATCTAAGTCAAAGTTCAATATCGGTCCCTTCCGATGCATACTCCATTCATCCAACCTGAGCTTTACTTTAACCAATGCTCTGGAAAGAACATAGAACTTCTCCAAATGCAAGTAAACTCTGTTGTAGATTATCATATCAGTAAAACCCTATGTCTGATAAATCTAGGAAACTTTATTCACATAGTCATGTTTACTTTCCAATGTGTTGACGGCACAATAAACAAGATCAAGTATGTGAAAAGGGTTTCAGATGAATTTATACATTATGTACATATAATCATGAAATAAATCATGTGAACCATGCAACATTAAATGTTATTTCTGATCTATATTAATAAGTAAATCTGATTATATTGAAATGAGGTTTATTTAGGGCATAAAACCCAACATGTATGTGATTTACAAAATTTTTTTCATGAAAATAATTTTATTTTGTTTCTGAAAATATTTTATTTGAATTTCTTTTGAAAAATTAAGTAATTTTTGTTTTTACGGAACTCAATTCCGATAAAAAATAAAAAAGTTATGAAAGTTTGAAAAATCGGGTCCATTAGTGTCGAGGGTGGTGCACCATCGCACTCGACCCTCGGACAAGACATTTTCTCTGCGTGTAATCAGACAGGGTTTTGTCTGAATTCCTCAGTCAAGCATTCCTTCAGACACGTGTCTCGACCCTACTGTCTGCCCACACGAATCCTGCAAATGCCAAGGTTTCTCGGCTGGGAACCCTATCCTCGCGCGTCTGGCCCATTTGCAGCCTCTTTTGGCTGCACGTGCAGCCTCCTCGGCAGCACAACCCTAAAACCCAAATTTTGTGGGATTTTTTCTTAATTTCAGATTTTTTCAATTTTCAAACCCTAATATTTAATTAAAATATTATTTTTATCATTTAAACTTAAATATCAATTTTTTTAAATTAATAATATTTATTTTTTAAAAGATTATTATTATTTTAAGGTTTAATTTTAAAAATTGATTATTTTAATTTTTAAATTATAGTCAGATTCAAAAATTTGTTAATTTCTTTAATATTTATATATTATTTATTTTTAAGGTTAGATATTTTAATATTATATATATTTTAAATAAAAGATAACTTTATTTTTTTAATTTTAAATTTTATATTAAAATCACCTTATATGATAAATTAAATAATATTTATAGATATTCTAACCATAATATTTTCAAATTCAAATTTTTGTTATTTTTTTTGTTAAATATTTAATTGTTTATAAATTATAAGTTTAAAAATGATATTTTACTATTTTATATCATTTTACTTATTAGAAATTTATAAATTATATATTAAATATTAAAATAACTTAGATATTTTTGTAGAAATTTGAATAATGCTTAATTTGAGATATTTTGACATATAATTAGGATAATTATTATTCATTTATTACTTTATTTTTAAAATAATAATTATCTAACCACATCTATTTTAAAATTGGTTTATTTTTTTATTTTAATTTTATTAAATTATAAGATTAGAAAATGATATTGAAGATATTTTTTTTTTCAAATCATTTATCTTATTTGATATTTAATTTAATTTGATAAAATAATTCAAATAAACCTAAATATTATAAATTAGTTTTTATTTTTTGAATTTTAAATTTTGATGAGAAATTTAAGGTTAGTTTAAACAACCCTAAATTTTCAAAATTTAGTTGGTTAGTTTATAATAATAATTTAATTATATTAATATCTTATTTTACAATCTGTTACATGGACATTGTTTGTTTATTTATATTGTTTATTCAAAACTTTTTTTAACAAACCTATTATTTATTTGATCTAACTTGCTATGATTAACTTGTTGACAGATCCAATGATCTTATTTTAATCATAGTCCAATTGTCAATAGATCTTATAAATAATTTGTAACAGGTAAATTTTGTACTTCTTTCATCTGTGTAAACCTAGTAACATGATAGGGCCCATCCAAATCATTTGACATGTGTGAGCTTATAGGAAGCCCATTTAACTTTTAACTAATTAAATGGACTAGGTTGCTAAAATAAAATTTCACATAAGTAATTTTATTTAGGCCCAATTAGAATTGGACTTATTCAATGAATAACAATTATTTATTTAATGGTTAAATTCCTCTCCTTTGGGCCTTGTGTGAGAGTTAGGGAGCCAATAGCCCTCCCTCACATGAACTACCCCAATTGTGAAGGCCTATTTACGTTATTAAAATAATTGTATTAGGTTAATTATATTAGTCTAACCTAATTAAAATTGAATTAGCAACATAACTAACTTTTAAAATATATGAAATTTATTTTTTCATTGAATATTTTAAAGTTAATTTTAGAAAAATACTTAGTTAATTGAAATATATTCTAGATAGTAATTTCTAGTGACTAGTTATATTTTCTAATATTTAATTAGGAAAATATTTTAAGTTGAAAATTAATTATTTATTTTAATTAATTTTTGACCAACTTAAATTAAGAATATTTTTCCTAGTATTAAATTAGAATTAATAATTAAGTTTCTTTTATACTTGATTATTTAATTCTTGTATTTTATACATTTAATTAAATTGGAAATTAAATATTTAAGTTGATTTCATTCTTGATACTTAAATTATTATTTTCACAATATTTAATAAAATAGAAAATTATTTTAAGTTGGAAATTTTAATTTCAGAACAACTTAAATTTGAATAATTTTCACAATATATTTATTTTTATTTTATTAATCATTTTTTTTATATAAAAATTCAAAATTACATTTTTTATTTAAATGCAAAAAAATTTTGATTTTTTCTTGAAAAATAGATTAAAGTTGAAAATTATTTATTTTAATTTTGGACCAAATTTTTCATTTAAATGATTAATTAAAAATAAATGAACTAAAATATATTATAATTAGAAAGTAAATTAATTAGTCAATGAAAGTCTAGATAGTTATTATCTGTTTTCTTGAAGTATTTTTCTAGTGATTTTTAATTAAATAGAAAATTAATATTTAAGTTGATTTTCATCATGATACTTAAATATTTAAAATTTTCTTAAATATTTAATTAAATAGGAAAATTATATTTATGTTGAAAATTAATTTTTTATTTTGGACCAACATAAAATTAGAATAATTTATCAGGATTTATTTTATTTTATTTTCTTTTATAGCATTTTCGAAAATTGTATTTTTAAATACATTACTTTTCGAAATGCAATATATATATTTATAGAAAATAAAATTTGAGCTGTAAATTAATTTAAATTAATTTTGATACAACTTAAATTGAAAAATTCTATAAATATTTATTGAAAAATTATTACTAAGATGGAAATAATTCATTTTATTTTTCATATCCATCTAAGTATAATTTTATAAATATTAAATTAAAATTTATATTTAGAATTTTATTCTAAATCAGAAATTTTAATTAAATAAATATATATTTAAAATAAACATCAAAGAAAATACAACTCTTTAAAATAATGAGCTTTAGTTATTAGGATATTCAATCTCCATTGTTGTAACTACATGGTTAATATGTTTTCAATATAACCTCGAGACGCTAGACTTCGTCCCCCTTATGGATGGTTATTCGTTGAAGCATTTAATGTTGGGTTTTATGCCCTAAATAAAACTCATTTCAATATAATCAGATTTACTTATATAGATCAGAAATAACATTTAATGTTGCATGGTTCACATGATTTATTTCATGATTATATGTACATAATGTATGAATTCGTCTGAAACCTTTTTCACATACTTGTTCCTGTTTATTGTGCTGTCAACACATTGGAAAGTAAACATGACTATGTGAATAAAGTTTCCTAGATTTATCACACACAGGGTTTTGCTAATATGATAATCTACAACAGAGTTTACTTGCATTTGGAGAAGTGCTATGTTCTTTCCAGAGCATTGGTTAAAGTAAAGCTCAGGTTGGATGCATGGAGTATGCATCGGAAGGGACCGATATTGAACTTTGACTTAGATTTATTAAACTTACCGTAATATATATTCAAGTCAATATCGCCTAGTTGATCCTAGATCAAATGATCTTAATCCTGTTATGATTAGGCTCAATCTCGAGAGGGTATTTGTGTTCTTTGATTTGTTAGTTAAGCCTACTTTTAGGTCAGGGTGATACGTACATTTTGGGAACACTGTAGTGCAATTGAGTGGGAGCGCTAACATAAACATGGAATCTATAGCTTCTATCTGGCGAATAGTAAGCAAAGGATGATCTCCTTTGAGCTTGACCAAACGAACATAAATGGTGGAGTACTCATTTCACATAAGCTGAAATATCATTTATACGGGGTCAAGTGTTTTAAGGAATAAATACATTGTAGGGTGTAACGGTAATTTAATCCCTTTACAGTGTAGATCATTCATATAGAGGATCAGTGATCACATTAGGATTATAACAATGGATAACTAATGATGTGTCTATATGGTGGAACATATAGAGCATTCTATATAACTGAGAGTGCAATTCTAAGTTCTATGCGTGGATTCAACGAAGAATTAATAAGCTAGTGAATTTTAGTGCTAAATTCTTGATCTACTTATTGGAAGCTCGGTTATATAGACCCATGGTCCCCGCACTAGTTGAGATAATATTGCTTGTAAGACTCATGTAATTGGTTTTGATTAATCAATTATAATTCTCAAATTAGACTATGTCTATTTGTGAATTTTTTCACTAAGTAAGGGCGAAATTGTAAAGAAAGAGTTTTAGGGGCATATTTGTTAATTACGATACTTTGTATGGTTCAATTAATAAATATGATAAATGACAATATTATTTAATAATTATTTATAGTTATTAAATAGTTAGAATGGGCATTTAAATGGTTGAATTAGAAAATTGGCGTTTTTGAGAAAATCAGATGCAGAAAAGGTAAAACTGCAAAATTGCAAAAGGTGAGGCCCAAATCAACTAGTATAGGGTCGGCCACTTTTGTAGGCAATTTAAACTGATATTTTCATTATTTTAATGCAAAATAATTCAAACCTAACCCTAGTGGAATGCTATAAAT
This sequence comes from Cannabis sativa, assembly GCF_029168945.1. NCBI lineage: Eukaryota > Viridiplantae > Streptophyta > Magnoliopsida > Rosales > Cannabaceae > Cannabis > Cannabis sativa. Next base: position 24,181,084 of record NC_083607.1, read on the forward strand.
AGATAGTGAAGGCTTCAGGAAAATTACACTAAAATTTTCTATTTTTTCTTCAGAGAAAAACCTAAGCCTTCTCTTTCCCTATCTGGCCGACCACTCCCTCCCTCTTTCTTCCCTCTTGAATTTCAAAATTCTTAGTGTGAGAGTAGTGCCCACACACAGCAAGTGATACCTCAATCATAGTGAGGAAGATCGTGAAGAAAGACATTCAGCAAAAGGAGTTTCAGCATCAAAGATTCAGAGAAAGAGATCCAGGTTCAGATATTGATAATGCTCTGCTACAGAAAGGAATCAAGGGCTAGATATCTGAACAGAAGGAGTCATTATGTTCCGCTGCACCCAATGTAAGTGTTGCCCCTAATCTTGCCCAATATACGTGGACCAATCTGACAGGGACACGTGGGTCAAGCAATTCACCATATTTGCTAAGTCTTTATGCCATAAGGTAACGTCCCGGACGTAAGTCCCGGAGAAGGCACGTGGAACTCAAGATGCTCCCGGAAGCTCATATAACGCTAAGGCGTCTCCGCGAGGTGTCAGGTTTCTCCTGAGCAATCAAGTCGCATTAAATGCCGCATGGGAGGAAGCGTGTTGGGACTGCTACACGCAATAAAGTCTGACGGCACAACCTCCAACCAGCAGCGCCACAGTAATGATCATTTAAGTCTAGCGACGGCTACACTGTGAAGAGTCACGTCAATCAAAAGGCAATAAGGACATTCCACATAAAAACCCTACAGCACCTAGGGATTTGACCATGCATTACCCATGGTATATTCATTGGGAATACCCAACTTTATGGATACTTACAGATACACTTGTAAGGACAATTCTAGGGATTACCCCACCAAAAACACTATAAATACCCCCTCAAAGCTCATTAAATGGGATCGAGAATCTTGGGCTGCATATGAGCAAGTAGAGTAAATACTCACCAAGAACATTCTCTGTATTTATAAGGGTGAAATTCTCCCAAGTATAATCTCTGTATTAAATACATCCATAAATAACAAAGACTCGTGGACTAAGGCTCATTAACGCCCCAACCACGTAAAAATCCTTCTCTCACTTTCTTACAGCTCAATAATTTTATAATATTTTATTAGTTGCCGAAAATCTCGGTCAACATTTTTGTGCTTTCATTGAGAGCTGAAGAAAGCTACTGTAAACAAACACTTGACTTCACAAACATGGTGGAGACTAGAAGTACTCGTCAGCCTCACCCTCTTGAAGACGCTCAAGACCCGAATGAGGAAGATGTAGCCTCAAGAGCAGCAGAGGAGTCCGAGGAAGAAGAAATAATCCCCGATGATTACTACGAGGGAAACCTCGACGAGTATGCCTATGACGAAGGTAGTTACTCAGAAATGGTGCTTCTTAGACAAAAAGGTATCGATCACGAAGCCGAGATCGAAGCTCAGAAAGCGCAAAACCAGAAAAATGCAGGAAGTGATGCTGGCCATGCAAAAAGCCATGGAGGCAGCTGGCATTCACGTGCACCCCAAGGCAATGACCGCTGGACTTGACAAGGAGCCAGCGACGTCTTCGCCTAGTTCCCAACAGCAGAAATCTAGGGAGCCTAGCCCTATAAGATACCCTGCTGAAGGGAATCAAACAAAAAACCCTACTTCTACCCCAGAGCGAAAGAAAAAGGCGCAGGATCCGCGAAAGGTCCGCTCAGATTTCCCTAAAGGGAAAGGTCCGCAGAGGGGCAAGCCCCAAAAAGGGAGCTTTGGCCCTCAGGATCGAGGGGACCAAAAAAGCGTTTCCGTGCACCAAGAACCCGGGGGTAGAGGGAGAAGAGGACAGAGGTGTCGTCCTGTTGATCTGATAAATCAAATCAATGGGAACCAAGGTGATCTCCGAGATCACCTTGACCAAAAAAGATACGGACCCGCGGTCTCCACGGGTACGTTAAATGAAGGAATTATGGCGGAACTCGCCATACTTCGAAAAGACATTGCCCGAGTCTCCCGGAGACAGAAAGGAGATCACTCTGACTCGGACAACGAGGATCGAGAGCCCTGTGCTAAGCACATCTTAGAGGCGGAGCTCCCTAAGAACTTCAAGATGCTCGAAATGGTAGCTTATACCGGGAACTCCGACCCTAGCGACCACTTGTCGCGGTTCAACCGTGTCATGACGGTCATGAGGGTCAGCAATGACGCCAAATGTCTGTGCTTCCCACTTACCATGAGTGGGTCCGCGGAGGAATGGTTCAAAAAACTGGAACTAGGATCCGTGGGCTGTTGGAACAAACTACAGACCAACTTCCGGAGACAGTTTGTCGCCGCAAGAAAGGTCAATCTGGAGGTTAGTGCCTTGACTAATATCAAGCAACTGCCCACCGAGACCTTGAAGAATTATATAAAGAGGTTCCGAGAGGAAGCCTCGAAAACCAAGAAAGTTGACGACGGACAACAGCTTGCACTTCTCCAAGCAGGCATCCGTACTGGGACTCCTTTACGGAACGGCTGACGAAGGAGCTGCTAGCCTTCAGGACTTCCAAAACAGAGTCCAAAAATATATCAACCTCGAAGAAGCCCAAATCGTGGCTTACGGAGGATACTATCCCACCGCAATAGCAGGGTACATGCCCGGAGTATCGCCCTCGGGTACTACCCCGACCGCAACTCCACAAGCAAGTGGCATACAATTCTCTGCTACCCTCGGATATAGCTAGGGCCAAGCCTTGGCACCAGCATCATCCCATTTTGGCAACCCGTCCGGAGTGAATGGACAAGCTCCTTCACACTCTGCTCCGGCTGCTAGCCTGACAGGCCCTTCCCAGGGTTCGAGGAGTAAAAGATCCTCCAAGGGCAGCACCCGGACGGGAGAGAACCGCCAGAAAAGGGGGTACACCCCCAGTATACTCAATACACGGAGTTGTCGGACTCCCAAGAGCGTGTGTACTTTGCTACTAGGCAAAATACACACTACCGGAGACCACAACCGTTGTACAAAGATAGCTCCCGGAGAGATCCGAGCAAGAGATGCGAGTACCATAACGACATCAGTCATAGCACCAATGAATGTAAGAATCTCAAGGACGAGATCGAAAATCTAATCCGATTAGGCCACCTCTACGAGTGGATAAAGAATAGGTTGCCCCACCTCAATCCGGGTCAAGCGACTGTGGGTATGCCTCAGGGAACACCGGGGGTACAGCAGGGGCATTGGCTCTAGCTGCTCCCACGGGCGACGCCCAACATATCCCCAGTCTGCCACCCCGGCCTAATGGGAGGGTAGCCATGATCTCCGGAGGTCCCCATATCGGAGGAACTACTCGCAAGGAGCTTAAGCGATACGCAGGGGCCGCGAAACACAATGAGGTGTGGGAAGTTACTCAACTCCCAGCTCAAAGGCCCCGGTTGATGGACCAACCCATCACGTTCACGGAAGAAGACGCCAAGACCGTGCGCTTCCCTCATCATGACCCATTGGTCATAGAGACCCCCATCGCGAATAAAGTGGTGGTCAGAGTCTTAATTGACAACGGGAGTTCCGTGAACCTACTCTTCAAAGAAGCCTTCACCGCGATAGGCTTGACGGATCGGGACCTCTCACCCAGTGGGTCCCAGCTCACAGGGTTTAGCGGGACGACACTTATCCCAATGGGAAAAGTAAGGCTCCCAGTCACCTTGTGCCCGGACACCCCCCACAGCACATTTAAATACTGCACTTTCGTAGTGGTGGACTGCCCGACAGCCTACAACGCGATCCTCGGCCGACTGGCCTTGGTAGACTTTGGCGCAGTCACATCGATTCGGCACCTGTGCCTGAAGTTCCCTACCCGGGAGGCCGGAATCGGAACTGTGAGGGGAAACCAGGGGAAGCAAGACAATGTTACAATGTCGCAACCCACCTGCCCGTGCTAATGGTCCGGGAGTTAGCTGAGCCAGAAATGGCCGAAGAGGATGAGTTGGACCCCCGTGTGGGGTCCGAAAGAATTGTGGAACCAATGGAGGACGTCGAGGAAGTATCAGTGTGCGACCTCGACTCCACCAAAGTACTCCGGCTAGGGAAAAACCTGTTGGAAATTATTTTACCAGGATCTAGATTTACTAACAAGTATGTTGGATTAACAACCTAATATGAATTCTAAAACAATGAAAATAAACACATATAAAGTTAGAAAACCTTACAGTGGATGCAGCGGAATAATATGACTCCTTCCGTTCAGATCTCTAGCCCTTGATTCCTTTCTGTAGCAGAGCATCACCAAGATCTGAACCTGGATCTTCTTTTCTCCTTCTTTGATGCAGAAACTCCATAGTCTTCCATACTATGATTGAGATACCACTTGATGTGTGTGGGCACTACTCATCACTCAAGGGAATTCGAAAAACAGAGAAGGAAGAAAGAAAGAGAGAGAGTGGCGGTTTCATAGTGTTTGAGAGAATAAACTGTAAAGTGTCTGTCTCAAAACTGAAGCCTTTTCCTTCTATTTATAGAATACCACATAGGGTTAAAGTTGAATTATTTGGCATTTAAAAATTGAAAAATAAAATGAGAAATAGGAGCATTAAGTGGCCGGCCATTCATTGAGGGAAACAAATCCTTCCACTTTTCAAACTTTCCTATTTCATCATTTCTAGTTTCCCATTTTCTCAAAATTGCCAATTCTCTCTTTCAACTTCATAAATGTCAAATCTAATTATTTAATAACTATAATTAATTATTAAATAATATATTGTCATTTATTTTATTTATTAATAAAAACTAATAAAAGTTTCCCAATTAATAAATATACCCTTTAAACTCTCTATTTACTGTTTTACCCTTGCTTAGTGAAAATTCATAAAGTAGACATAGTCTAACTTTTAGAATTATAATTGATTAATTAAAATCAATTAACTGAGTATGGGGACCATGGGTCTATATAACCGAGCTTCCAATAAGTCGAACCGAATTTACCAAGTAAATTCCCTAACTTATTAATTCCTCATTGAATCCACACTTAGAACTTGGAATTGCACTCTCAGTCATATAGAAACGCTCTATATGTTCCACGATATAGACACGTCATTAGTTATCCATTGTTATAACCCTAATGTGATCAATGATCCTCTATATAGATGATTTACACTGTACAGGATTAAATTACCGTAACACCCTACAATGTATTTTATCCTTAAAACACTTAACCCTGTATAAATGATATTTCACCTAAGTGAAATGAGATCTCCACCATTTATCTTCGTTTGGTTAAGCTCGAAGGAAATCATCCTTTACTTCTATTTGCCAAATAGAAGCTACAGATTCCATATTTATGTTAGCGCTCCCCCACTCAATTGTATTACCGTGTTCCCAAAATGTACGTATTACCCTGATACAAAACTGGGCTTAACTAACAAATCAAAGAACACGAGTAACACTCTTGAAATTGAGCCTAACCATATCAGGATTTCGATCATGTGATCTAGGATCAACAGTTGATATTGAATTGAATAGATATTTACGGTAAGTTTCAAAATCTAATTCAAAGTTCAATATCGGTCCATTCCAATGCATACTCCATGCATCCGATACTGGTAAACTTTGCCAATGTCCTGGAAAGGACATAACACTTTTCCAAGGTGTAAGAATACGTATCGCTGATTATACCATGTCAGTCTAAATCCAGTGTTCTGACAAATCAGGGAATCAACTTTTGAACATATAATAAAGATTATATTCCACTGTGTTGACAACACTATAATCTTTAAACAACTCATATGTTCTGGACTTAAAAGGAATTCATATATTATATACATATAATCATGAAATAAATCATGTGAACCATGCAACATAAAATGTTATTTCTGATCTTTATTAATAAGTAAATCTGATTATATGAAATGAGTTTTATTTAGGGCATAAAACCCAACAAAACCTAGATCCGGAGGAAAAAGAAAAAATAATAAAAACACTGAAGGGCGCCATCGACATCTTTGCATGGCGCCAAGAAGACATGACTAGCATAAGCCCTCATGTCATCACCCACGTACTCAACGTCAATCCGGTCATGCCCCCCGTCCAGCAAAAGCGACGCCCGCTCGACTCGGTGAAAGCCGAAGCTTTAGAGAAAGAGGTGGACAAACTTTTGACTAACGGCATGATCCGCGACGTATACTATCCGGAGTGGCTGGCCAATCCGGTCCTGGTGCCCAAGCCGAACGGAACTTGGCGAGTTTGTATAGATTTCATCGATCTAAACAAAGCTTGTCCAAAGGACTACTTCCCGCTGCCCTGGATCGACCAGATGGTAGATGCCACTTCTGGATTCAAACTGTTATCCTTCATGGACGCCTATGCCGGTACAATCAAATAAAAATGCATACGGCAGACCAGGAGTGCACTAGCTTCAGGACCGATAAGGGGGTATACTGTTACTTAGTCATGCCCTTCGGACTGAAAAACGCCGGAGCAACCTATCAAAGAATGGTTAACCGAATGTTTAAAGGCCTCCAGGGGCGAAACATGGAGGTTTACGTAGACGACATGCTCGTCAAATCCAAAGCATGCAACAACCATGCAAGCGACTTAGAAGAATGCTTCGAAGTGGTCCGGAGGTACGACATGAAGCTCAACCCAAAGAAAGGCACCTTTGGGGTCAAATCAGGAAAGTTCTTGGGCTTCATCGTCAGTCAAAGGGGGATTGAGACAAATCCGGAAAAAATCCAGGCTCTCCTGAGCATGCCATCCCCCAAAAAACATAAAGATCTGCAGAGCCTGACCGAAAAGGTAGCTACTTTAAGCCGCTTCATCTCACGGTCCACGGACAAGTGCATACCCTTCTTCAACGTGCTAAAGAAGTGCCAAAAGTTCGAATGGTCGGACGAGTGCGAGGAGGCATTCAAAAAGCTAAAAGAGCACATGGCCAAGCCTCCTATCTTATCAAAACCCGTCCTCGGAGAAGACCTATTTCTTTATTTGGCCGTCTCCGAACACGTGGTCAGCGCTGCCCTAGTCCGGGAAGAAGAGAAAACTCAGCATCACGTGTACTATGTCAGCAAGCGCATGATAGGGGCTGAAATAAGATACCCGGTCATTGAAAAACTGGTGTTTTGCCTCCTGATGGCGTCAAGGAAGTTGAGGCCATACTTCCAAGCACATCCGATCAAAATTCTGACCAATCACCCGCTCCGACAAGTCCTCCAAAAACCCGAAGCATCCGGAAGGCTCCTCAAGTGGGCAATGGAGCTAAGTCAATTCGACTTGCACTAGATGCCCCGAATTTCTATAAAAGGCCAAGCCTTGGCGGACTTCATTACTGAATGCAACGAAGCCGAGGCAACCGCGAATACGCCGGTACCGCCAATCCCCACATGGAGAGTATTTGTAGACGGAGCCTCCAATGAAAACGGTTCCGGAGCCGGAGTGGCTATGATATCACCAACCGGACTACGACTCCAGGCGGCCCTACGGTTTGACTTTGCAGCTTCAAACAATGAGGCCGAATATGAAGCCCTAATAGCAGGGGTGAAATTAGCAAAAGCTGTAGGAGCCAAAAGAGTGGAAGTCTATAGTGATTCCCAATTGGTAGTAAACCAGGTATCCGGAGAATACCAAACACGCGGCGAGCGAATGGCCGCGTACGTAACAATAGTCCGAGAGCTGCTCCACGAGTTCACGGACTACAAAATAGAAAGAATCCCCCGGGAAAAGAACGCTCACGCGGACTGTCTGGCTAAGTTAGCCTCGTATAGCGAAATTGAAGAGCTGGGGGTAGTACCAGTGGAACGCTTGGCAGAGCCAAGCATCAAAATAAAAGAGACCATGCTAACGGTTGGGCAAGAACCCAGATGGATGGTCCCCATCATAAAATACATAACAAAAGGTGAGTTTCCCCAAGAAAGAGCACTGTCTCGGAAGATTCAGTATCAGGCTCATCGTTATGTAATGATGGATCAAATTCTCTACCGAAGAGGACTCAGCATGCCTTATTTAAGGTGTGTATCGGACCCTGAAGCTAGACAAATCATGCTAGAGGTCCACGAAGGGTTCTGTGGAGATCATACGGGAGGACCCAGTCTCTCAAAGAAAATATTGAGACAAGGGCACTTCTGGCCAACAATGAAAAAAGATTGCATAGACTATGTCCAAAAGTGTGATTCGTGCCAAAGGTACGCGAACATACCGAGAGCTCCTCCAAATGAAATCACCCTGATGACTAGTCCCTGGCCCTTCGCAGTATGGGGAATAGATCTTATTGGGTCCCTGCCAACAGGAAAAGGAGGAGTAAAGTATGCAATAGTAGCAGTAGACTACTTCACCAAATGGACGGACGCTGAGCCTATGAAGACAATAACTGCTAAAAAAGCACTGGACTTTGTTGTTAAAAACATAGTGTGTTGATATGGCTTGCCTCACAAAATAGTCTCTGACAATGGAAAGCAATTCCATTGTGAGGAATTTACTGACTTCTGCAACCAACACAGAGTAATGAAAAGCTTCTCCGCGGTGGCCAGACCTCAAACAAACGGTCAAGCGGAAGCAGTCAATAAAATCCTAAAGGTCACCTTGAAGAAATAGCTGCTGGCCTGCAAAAACAACTGGCCTGAAGAGTTGCCAAGAGTGTTATGGGCCTACCGGACGACCCCCAGAACCACGACCGGCCACTCGCCTTTTTCAATGGCGTACGGTTGTGAAGCGATGGTCCCGGTAGAAACGTTATTCCCATCCCACAGGAGGACGACTTACGATCCAGCCACGAACCAAGCCTTGTTTCAAGAGGCTTTGGATCAAGTCGAAGAAGTCCGGGATGAGTCTCAAATACGGATGGCAGCTTATCAAAGGAAGGTGACCAAGTATTTTAACTCTAAGGTTAAAAACAGAAAATTTGCTATTGGGGATATGGTCCAAAGAAGAGTCTTCCCAGCCACCCAGGAACCCGGAGTGGGGGTACTTGGGCCAAATTGGGAAGGACCATATGAAATCGAGGACGAAATCGGCTCCGACACTTACAAGCTAAAAAGAATCGATGGAACCATTGTGCCAAGAGCCTGGAATGCCGATCACCTCAGAAAATATTACCAATAGCCAAAATATAACTTAGACTTTGTTTAAAGAGTTTGTACCGTCCAAATGTATACCTCCTCCACATGTTGAATAAAACTGAGTGCCTTAAAAACAAAGTTTCTATGCCATTCAGGGGGGTACTAGGGTATACCGCACGGACAGACAGAAAACAAACTAAGTAAAATATCCTGACCCAAAGGGCAGGTAAAAAAAAATACCCTGACCCAAAGGGCAGGTCAAAAAAAAAAGGAAAAGTATGCACAAAAATAAAAAGCATAAGTATAAAAATCCTGATCCAAAGGACACGTCAAAAAGAAGAGAAATATGTGCGTCAAAAGAGATCACATATAAATATCCTAGCCCAAAGGGCAGGTCAAATATATACAAATGGCCCGGGGACAGGCCTTAAAAATTGTCTCCCCTTTAAATAAAAAACAGCTACATAAATATATTGTCTCAAGGTAGCTGTATGTAAACAAATATATATAAAAAGAAAAAATAAATAAAAGAAGTGGGTGGAATCCTGGTTGTACTGGGTTAATCTCGAGCGGCTCAGTCAATGCGCGGAGGAAGGCGAGGTCCGATACGCGCCTCTACCATGGCATCAAGCTTCTTCTTCTTCTTCCGAAATTTGGCAATCATTTCCTCAGGTTTGGGGTAGAAGGTAAGCTTGATATTTTGGTCATTGGTAGACCAAGCCATGAAGACCCCATCATCGAAGCGCTTAGGGCACCGGCCGCAGGAAACGGGAGAAAGAAGCTCGGCTCTTTTTGCCTTCTTGGAGGCTTGTTCCTTGAAGTCCCTGAGCTCCTTCAGCTCCGCGGCTAGAGCGGCCCTGGACTCTAAGTTTGCTTGGTGAGTTTCCTCTAAGAATCTCACCTTGGCAACCATCTCGTCCAAGGCTTCCCTGGCCTCCCGGAGCTCCCGTTTGGCCTTTGCAGTGGCCTCACCCTCCGCCCTCAGCTCCTCCTGATGCTTGGCCTCCAGCCTGTCTCTCCGCAGGGCCTCATCCCGGATCATGGCCTCCGCCTGGGCTTCCCTCCGCTTGGCCTCCTCCTCATTGGCCTTGGCAGCAGCCTCCCGGCGCTCAGCCGCCTCCTGGTAAAGCTGCCTCTCCGTAGTGAGGTCCTGAAGAACCTTCCTGACTTCTTTCATGTCCCCAAAATCAGACAGAACGAAGCCATGGTTAATTATGTTTTTGGAGAGGCGGCCAGCCTCAGCAGCAAGCTAAACAACAATGCAAGTGTAAGAAAGAATCTCCAAAAAAGAAAAATAAGGGGAAAAGCAAAGTTACAAAGCACTTACCACAGTGAGGGAGTGGCTGAGGTCCTGGACCTGGAAGATGGAGTTCAGGGAGGCACAAGTAGGGAACCGCTTAGGCGCGCACCGGGTAAGCTGAGACGCAAACTCGCCAGTCATCTCCGCAGCGAAGGGAGACAAGGTGGGCCCAAGGAAGCGACGGAACCAGTCCGATAGGGGGTCCAAGTTTAGGTCCCACGGATCCTGGTACTCCGGGTTGTTGATGGTTTCTTGCACTCCAACCCGCAGAACCCTCCTAAGGGCTTCCACCTCGGCAAACCCCCGGGAGTATTCATCCATGGCATAGTTATGCTTGGCTATTCGGAGCTCCTGCCTCGCCTCGTCTCCAGGAACCGGAGTCAGCACAATGTTGGGAGGGGCAGTATGCTCTTCCATGGGAGAGACCCCACCATCAAGACCGTGGGCCGGAGTGTCAGCTCTCCGAGGCTGCTTGGGCTCTTCCTGGGCAATCATTTTGCCCTTACGCTTGCGAATCAGAGCAATTTCTTGCTCTTCTTCACCTTCTTCAACTTCCATAGGAAGAGCCCGGAGCCCTCCTGCACCTTCTTTAACTTCCTCAGAAAAGCCCCATTGCTTTTCTTGACTTTCTCCCGGCAGCACCTCCTCGTCATCCACTAAATCAATAGTGTCGGGGGGAGCGCCGGAAGAAATCTTTAGAGCCGGGGCCATTGGGGAAGAAGTAAAGGCAGGAGGAGCCTCAGGAGTGTGAACCCCAGCAAGCTGATCCAAGATGGCGTCCATGGAGATACCTGCTACAACAAAAGTAAGCAAGTGTTAGAACATCCTGTTGGAAATTATTTTACCAGGATCTAGATTTACTAACAAGTATGTTGGATTAACAACCTAATATGAATTCTAAAACAATGAAAATAAACACATATAAAGTTAGAAAACCTTACAGTGGGTGCAGCGGAATAATATGACTCCTTCCGTTCAGATCTCTAGCCCTTGATTCCTTTCTGTAGCAGAGCATCACCAAGATCTGAACCTGGATCTTCTTTTCTCCTTCTTTGATGCAGAAATTCCATAGTCTTCCATACTATGATTGAGATACCACTTGATGTGTGTGGGCACTACTCATCTCACAAGGATTTCGAAATTTTCTCTCATTTTCTCTCTTGAATTTCGTGGCTCATCATGCATACAAGAGAAGAGAGCAAGGTTCCTTTATATAGGGAAAAGGGAGAGCACAACTTTCCAAATAAAACAGTTTCCTTATTTACTGTGTAATCAATTAACTGCCTTATTTAGTGTGATCCACCACTTTCCTATTATAGCTAGGCTTTGATTAGCAATTACATGACAATTAAAAAATAAAAATAATAATTGGGAAATACAAAGGGAGTGCTCGGCCCATAGAGGGAATATGGGCCTCACTTGGATTTTGCAGTTTCCTCAATTTTATTTCAATTTCTCCAAAAATGCAATTTTTCCAATTCTAATCATTTAAATGCCAAAACTAATTATTTAATAACTAAAATAGATTATTAAATAATATTGTCATTTAAAACAATTATTAATTAGACATACAAAGTCTCTTAATTAATAATTAAACCTAGAAACCCTTTTCCTTACGATTTCATCCTTAAACTGTGAGAATTCATAAAGTAGACATAGTCTAACTTTTAGAATTATAATTGATTAATTAAAATCAATTAACTGAGTCTTACAAGGAGTATGGTCTCAACTAGTATGGGGACCATGGGTCTATATAACCGAGCTTCCAATAAGTCGAACCGAATTTACCAAGTAAATTCCCTAACTTATTAATTCCTCATTGAATCCACACTTAGAACTTGGAATTGCACTCTCAGTCATATAGAAACGCTCTATATGTTCCACGATATAGACACGTCATTAGTTATCCATTGTTATAACCCTAATGTGATCAATGATCCTCTATATAGATGATTTACACTGTACAAGATTAAATTACAGTAACACCCTACAATGTATTTTATCCTTAAAACAGTTAACCCTGTATAAATGATATTTCACCTAAGTGAAATGAGATCTCCACCATTTATCTTCGTTTGGTTAAGCTCGAAGGAAATCATCCTTTACTTCTATTTGCCAAATAGAAGCTATAGATTCCATATTTATGTTAGCGCTCCCCCACTCAATTGTATTACCGTGTTCCCAAAATGTACGTATTGCCCAGACTAAAGATTAGGCTTAACTAACAAATCAAAGAACACGAATAATACTCTTGAAATTGAGCCTAACCATATCAGGATTTCGATCATGTGATCTAGGATCAACTTATGATATTGAATTGAATAGATGTTTACGGTAAGTTTCAAAATCTAATTCAAAGTTCAATATCGGTCCATTCCAATGCATACTCCATGCATCCGATACTGGTAAACTTTGCCAATGTCCTGGAAAGGACATAACACTTTTCCAAGGTGTAAGAATACCTATCGCTGATTATACCATGTCGATTAAATCCAGTGTTCTGACAAATCAGGGAATCAACTTTTGAACATATAATAAAGATTATATTCCACTGTGCTGACAACACTATAATCTTTAACCAACTCATATGTTCTGGACTTAAAAAGAATTCATACATTATATACACATATAATCATGAAATAAATCATGTGAACCATGCAACATAAAATGTTATTTCTAATCTTTATTAATAAGTAAATCTGATTATATTGAAATGAGTTTTATTTAGGGCATAAAACCCAACAAACTCCCACTTGCACTAATATAAAACAAAAAGTGCATTTCAAATAATCATTAACACCTTGATATACCAATCAAGTGTAATAGTAGTAAACTCCTCGTAATGGGATCTGACAGGTTGAATTGAACACAACCTCTTCTCCACCATTACTCTTCCTTAATCACAAAATCCTTGATAATGTGAGATTCCTCTCTATATGTCTACTCTTTTGGGATACTGGATTCTATCCTTTTGGGCAACTACTCTTTTGTTATACAGGAAGTAACCCTAGTAGTTAAGGCAAGTTGGAACACTGCCACAAATGTATAGAACTTTCCTTAGACTGAAAAAGTATCTTTCCTGCAACTTTTAACATTCAGTCTCTTTCTGGTAGACCAAGAGATTTCAGATAGGTTTTTACACTTCTCCAAAATCACTACTCCACCCCCAAAGTAATCACCATCTCATCAGCAGACTTTCTAGCACAAAGGCAAGTCCTGAAATCTGATGTGGTGTAGTCTAAGAGTTTCAAAAGCACCCTTATTGACTAACATATAGTTCCTCTTCTTAATCTTAAAAATTTACTTGATTGTCTTCCAATGTTCCTCTCCTGGATTAATCTGATACTTACTCATTACTCCCACTCAACAGCAGGTGTCTGGTTTAAGGCATACAAAAGTATATCTGAGACCTCTCACTATTGATTTAAGAAATTCTTTCATGGCTTTATCTTCTCTGGAATAGTTGAGACTTTTCCTTAGATAAATAAAATCTATGTCTAAGAAGTTGTGAAGCTTCTATAGATTTCTATTGGAAAGAAAAATGCTCCAGCATCTTACTAAAGTAAGTTGCTTGCATTAGAGTAAGTAATTACTAGGTATACCACAAGCCATAGGTTTAGATAAACTCAAACCTATTATACTAGGGACAGGAAGTTTTGTTAAGTCCATTGAATAGACTTATGAACGAAAATTTCCTTTCATGTCCTTGTAATAGAAAACTTTAGGTTACTCCATGTGAATGGATCAAACTATAGTTCTATTGGCTTTCTTCTTAGTTTCTTATCTTGACAATCCATTACTTGTTTAAACTCACAATGGATTTTAATCACTAGTGTCTTCCAAGTTATAAGAAGGTGAGTTCCTAGAAACTCTCCCACTACAACAAGGTACCGTGAACTATGTCAAAGAAAACTAAATTGTATAGACCTCTTCAGTTGTGTTAAGACAACAGAGGCAGTGGGATCATCTTGTATCGAAAAAGATGATAGAACACTTATGGAATCAAGAAAAAAATATCTCCTTTATTTGCTACTTTATTTTCAGACTTAGTCATTTTCATAGAAAAGTAGTATTTGTTTAAACAAACACTTTCTTATCTAATGACTACGGGATGCTCCACCCCTAATCACTTAGAATAGCTAACAAACATGCAAACCAAGGTTAGCAGTTCTAGCTTTTCTTAAGTTTTCGATTAGGTCATCCATGAATCTAGTAATGATTTACATTAAGTATACAACCATTGCATCATTCTGAAATTTTATTTCCATAGAAGGATTTAGGCAATGACTAGTAACTAATCATCAATATGCAACTCGAATTTCTGGGGAGGTAAGTTTGGATATTATTCAAAATCAAATTAATGATCTTTGAACTGCATATCTACTAACTTTTTCTCCACCCCTATCAGTTCTCAAGATCTTTAACCACTTACCTTCACCATTGCTAGAAATTCATGAAATTTTTCAAACATTTCAAATTTCTTTTGCATAAGGTAAAATCTAGAGTGATCGTTTTAAGAATACAACGAAAACTCATATCCACCCCTGAATGTACATCCATCTGCGAATGAGATGAAATTACTTTCAGTGGATATAGGCATATTAACTCTTTGCAGAGAATGATCTTGTCAAAACCACTATGAACAAGATACAAATGCCATAGATTTATAAAAAATGTGGTTGTATCTTTTGATGACTTACTTTAGTTACATCAAAGAGTTCTTAGAATATTGCAAGTGGATTCTGGTCACAGAATACTAAACTCATACAGTTTAAATCCATTGAAAGAAAATGGTTATGAAACACTTGTGAAAGTGTAACTGTATAATTAGTAACTCTTTCTTGGACCACCACTACTAATCTAACTCTATGATTTGCCTATACAAGTAGGAGATATCTAAGATTGAGGATTTATATCATTTAGGGATAGAATTCTGGGAATATAATCATATATGTCATCTAATTTCTTAAGAGAAAATATGACTATATGATTTATAGACCATTCATCCAATGATATGTCATTAAGCTAATTCGAAATGAATAAGCTAAGAGGAATTAGGATAATTTCGTTTTAAATAAGAATCCAACGATGCTCCGATTAGCGAGAGTCAAAGTAATCTTATTTATACAATCTTCTTGTTTCATATTGTAAAATACTAGTCTAGGTTGTCATCAATTGATGAACAGCTAGATGTTGCATACAATATTTATCTTTCGAGATCTAACACTATTATGTTAGTCTAATGGTGAAAATCCATTAGGAATTTATGTCATTAGAAAAACAAATCAAGTTAGACCAACAATGAAGATTCGAAATTAAACTACAATTTAATAACAGAAAATAATATGGTTCAATACAAATTCATACACAATTCAGAAATTATGAAGCACATAGCAAGTAGGAATGACAAGTGAAAATACTAAAACATACAATCCTAAATAATTTCCAAGGTTTTCAACAAACAGATATCAGTGTCCCGTTTAGGCGAGAGTCAAAGCTATCATTCATTGAATAGAGTTGTCAGCTCATCTAAAATGTCAAACATTCTAGCAACCTTTTATTCGATCAAGATGTGAATCCGCGTTGTCCCGTTTAGGCGAGAGTCAAGGCTATTCTATCTTATGAGCTTCCACCATTGTTTCATATTCTTGCAAGTCTTATATAGTCGCCACCATTAGGGTGATCATAAACTATATAAAAAACTTACAAGATTACTTATCTTTCGAGATTAAACGGTGCTAACTTGCTAATGAACGTTCCTCCATTAGGGAGGATTACTCACTAAAACAATAGCTATGTAAAACCAACAATGGAGATCGAATATCCTTATGAAGCTCATTATTTAATGAAGGTTTGTATTTTCTACTAATATTTATTTTAATCCATTTATTTTAAATATATATTTATTTAATTAAAATTTCCAATTTAGAATGAAAAAATTCCAAATATAAATTTTAATTTAATATTTATAAATTATACTTAGATGGATAAATAACGAGAATTATTTCCATCTTAGTAATAATTTCCATAAATATTTAGAAAATTATTCAATTTAAGTTGTTTCAAAATTAATTTAAATTAATTTACAACTCAAATTTAATTTTCTATAAATATATATTGCATTTTTGAAAATGCTTTAAAATAAAATAAAATAAATCCTGGAAAATTACTCTAATTTTATGTTGGCCCAAAATTAATAAAAATTAATTTTCAACAAAAAATTATAATTCTCCTATTTAATTAAATATCTAAGAAAAATTTCAAATATTTAAGTATCATGATTAAAAAATCAACTTAAATATTAATTTTCTATTTAATTAAATACACTAGAAAAATACTTCAAGCAAAACAGATAATATCTATCTAGACTTTCATAGACTAATTAATCCAATTTCTAATTATAATATATTTTAGTTCATTTATTTCAATTAATCATTAAATGAAAAAGTCACTGATTTAAGTTCGTCCAAAATTAAATAAATAATTTTCAACTTTAATCTATTTTTCAAATAAAATTCGAAATTTCTACATTAAAGAAATGTAATTTCGAAATTTTGGGAAATGATTAATAAAATAAAATAAAATATATTCTGAAAATTATTCAAACTTAAGTTATTCTGAAATAAGATTCCAAACTTAAAATAATTTTTAACTTTAATTAAATAACATGAAAATAACAATATTAAAGTATCATGATGAAAATCAACTTAGATATTGAAATTTTCAATTTAATTAAATGTATTAAATTCAAGAATCAAATAATTAAGTAAAGAGGAAACTTAATTATTAATTCTAGTTTAATACCAGGAAAATATTCTAAACTTAGATTGTACCAAAATTAATTAGGAAACAATTAATTTCACAATCTATGATATTTTCCTATTTAATATTAGAAATAATAACTAGTACTAGAAATAACTATCTAGATATATCATTGACTAAGTGTTTTTCTAAAATTAACTTTAAAATATTACAATGAAAAATAAATTTCATATATTTTAAAAGTTAATTATGTTGCTAATTCAATTTTAATTAGGTTATACTAATATAATTAACCTAATACAATTATTTAAATAAGGCAAATGGGCCTTCACAATTGGGGTAGTTCATGTGAGGGGGAGCTGGGTTCAGTATGTCGTACCCACTTCTATGGCCCCCAACTCTCACACAAGGCCCAAAAGAGAGGAATTTAACCTTAAATAAACAATTGTTATTCATTGAATAAGCCCAAATCTAATTGGACCTAAATAAATTTTCTTATGTCAAAATTTATTTTAGCAACCTAGTCCATTTACTTAGTAAAAACTTAAATGGGCTCCCTATATGCATCTAAGCCCAAAAGCAAACATATAGGCTCACACAGGTCAAATGATTTGGATGGACCCTATCATGTTACTAGGTTTACACAGATGAAAGAAGTACAAAATTTACCTGTTACAAATTATTTATAAGATCTATCGTCAATTGGACTATGATTAAAATCAGATCATTGGATCATGATCTGTCAACAAGTTAATCATAGCAATTTAGATCAGATAAATAATAGGTTTGTTAAAAAGTTTTGAATAAACAATATAACTAAACAAACATTGTCCATGTAACAGATGTGAATCAAGATATTAATATAATTAAATTATTATTCTTAAACTAACCAAATAAAAGAAACTAATTTTAAAATATCTAGGTTTATTTGAATCAAATTAAATTAAATATCTAATAAGATCAATGATTTAAAAGGAAAGAATCTCCAATATCACTTTCAGATCTTATAATTTAATAAAATTAACCAATTTTAAAAAAGATTTGGTTAAATAATAATAACCATAATTATATGTCAAAATATCTCAAATTAAGCAATATTCAAATCTCTACAAAAATATCTATGTTATTTAAATATTTAAGATATGATTTATAAATTTCTAATAAGGAAAAAATGATATATATAGAAAAAATATCATTTTTAAACTTATAATTTATAAATAATTAAATATTTAACAAAATAACAAATTTTTGAATTTGAAAAATATTATGGTAAGTATATCTATAAAAATATCTATGTTAATTTCAAATTTATTAATTATTTAATTTGTCATATAAGATAATTTTAATATAATATTTTAAATAAAAAGACAAAATTATCTTTAAATTTAAAATATCTTAAATATCAAAATATCTAATCTTATAATTAAATAATAAATAAATATTAAAGAAGTTAACAAATTTTTAAATCTAACCATAATAGGAAATATTTAAAAATTGGAAACAATCCAAAATAGAAATATTTAAAATTGAAAAAATTCCAAATTGAAAATATTTAAAATTGGAAACATTTCAATTTAGAAATATTTAAAATAGGAAAAATGAATTTTGGGAAACAATCCCATGAAAAAATTGGATTTTTGGGGAAAAAACCTCTAAAATTCGCAATTTGTGCGGAACTGCCAGGATAGGCTGCATGCAGCAACCATGATTTCCAATCTTCCAAAATTCATATCTTTCTCAATTTATATCGGAATCGAGTTCCGTAAAAAGCAAAATTGCTTAATTTTTCACAAGGAATCCAAATAAAACATTTTCAAAAATTGAAAAAATATATTTCATGGAAAAATTTCGTACAACATTAACATTCATCACATAAGCACATAAACCAACATGAAACCATCCAAATCAACACAGAAACATGCAATCATCGTTTTAATTCATATTACATGAAAGTAAATCATTACCATGACTCTGGTGCCAGTTGTTGGAAATTATTTTACCAGGATCTAGATTTACTAACAAGTATGTTGGATTAACAACCTAATATGAATTCTAAAACAATGAAAATAAACACATATAAAGTTAGAAAACCTTACAGTGGGTGCAGCGGAATAATATGACTCATTCCGTTCAGATCTCTAGCCCTTGATTCCTTTCTGTAGCAGAGCATCACCAAGATCTGAACCTGGATCTTCTTTTCTCCTTCTTTGATGCAGAAATTCCATAGTCTTCCATACTATGATTGAGATACCACTTGATGTGTGTGGGCACTACTCATCTCACAAGGATTTCGAAATTTTCTCTCATTTTCTCTCTTGAATTTCGTGGCTCATCATGCATACAAGAGAAGAGAGCAAGGTTCCTTTATATAGGGAAAAGGGAGAGCACAACTTTCCAAATAAAACAGTTTCCTTAATTACTGTGTAATCAATTAACTGCCTTATTTAGTGTGATCCACCACTTTCCTATTATATCTAGGCTTTGATTAGCAATTACATGACAATTAAAAAATAAAAATAATAATTGGGAAATACAAAGGGAGTGCTCGGCCCATAGAGGGAATATGGGCCTCACTTGGATTTTGCAGTTTCCTCAATTTTATTTCAATTTCTCCAAAAATGCCCTTTTTCCAATTCTAATCATTTAAATGCCAAAACTAATTATTTAATAACTAAAATAGATTATTAAATAATATTGTCATTTAAAATAATTATTAATTAGACATACAAAGTCTCTTAATTAATAATTAAACCTAGAAACCCTTTTCTTTACGATTTCATCCTTAAACTGTGAGAATTCATAAAGTAGACATAGTCTAACTTTTAGAATTATAATTGATTAATTAAAATCAATTAACTGAGTCTTACAAGCAGTATGGTCTCAAGTAGTATGGGGACCATGGGTCTATATAACCCAGCTTCCAATAAGTCGAACCGAATTTACCAAGTAAATTCCCTAACTTATTAATTCCTCATTGAATCCACAATTAGAACTTGGAATTGCACTTTAGTCATATAGAAACGCTCTATATGTTCCACGATATAGACACGTCATTAGTTATCCATTGTTATAACCCTAATGTGATCAATGATCCTCTATATAGATGATTTACACTGTATAGGATTTAATTACCGTAACACCCTACAATGTATTTTATCCTTAAAACACTTAACCCTGTATAAATGATATTTCACCTAAGTGAAATGAGATCTCCACCATTTATCTTCGTTTGGTTAAGCTCGAAGGAAATCATCCTTTACTTCTATTTGCCAAATAGAAGCTATAGATTCCATATTTATGTTAGCGCTCCCCCACTCAATTGTATTACCGTGTTCCCAAAATGTACGTATTGCCCAGACTAAAGATTAGGCTTAACTAACAAATCAAAGAACATGAATAATACTCTTGAAATTGAGCCTAACCATATCAGGATTTCGATCATGTGATCTAGGATCAACTTATGATATTGAATTGAATAGATGTTTACGGTAAGTTTCAAAATCTAATTCAAAGTTCAATATCGGTCCATTCCAATGCATACTCCATGCATCCAATACTGGTAAACTTTGCCAATGTCTTGGAAAGGACATAACACTTTTCCAAGGTGTAAGAATACCTATCGCTGATTATACAATGTCAGTCTAAATCCAGTGTTCTGACAAATCAGGGAATCAACTTTTGAACATATAATAAAGATTATATTCCACTGTGCTGACAACATTATAATCTTTAACCAACTCATATGTTCTGGACTTAAAAAGAATTCATACATTATATACACATATAATCATGAAATAAATCATGTGAACCATGCAACATAAAATGTTATTTCTGATCTTTATTAATAAGTAAATCTGATTATATTGAAATGAGTTTTATTTAGGGCATAAAACCCAACACATTCGTGGGAAACCACCAACACAAGATATGGCAAATAAGCTAGTCCTACCTGGACTCCCTAATTCGGCCCTAGCAAAGTTCCAAATTTTTATGCTGGCAGCATCATCTCCGAGATAACTGTCCGAAGGCCGGAACCAGCTGGATGTAATGTAAGCTAAAGGACCTAAGGGAATGGGCTCCGGAGGGCCAGAACCCATCCGGGACCGACCCAGGAAATCTCCAAAGTTTGAAAAATAAAATTCCTTCAAGTGATCCCCCCACCGGGTCGAGGGCATCCTAAACCTATACAGACGCTCGTCGAACCCTACGGGCCTAAGACTGGCATACTCGCCAACAGAAGGAACATAATGAACTACCAGAGGAGACTTACCGCCGGCGTCGGAAGTGCTGGCACCAGGAGCCCCAGTGTTCGGCTCTGGAACCAAAGGTTGTGGCCTGGGAGCCCTTCTCTCCGTTGAATCCCCAATGTGAAGGGGCTTCCCGGCAATTGCCTGACTCCTTCTCTCCACCGGGCTCCCCACACGGAGCGTCCTCCCGGAAGCCGCCTGGGCCTTAGAGTACGCCTTCTCCTGGGCCTTTCGGTAGAGATACTCCTGGTATTTCTTCTCTGTCGTGGCGATGATCTCGTCCCGGAAGGTCTTCTCCGCGACCGGTGCCCTCACATTGGGACAGATGACCCGGGAAAGGTTTGAGTCCTCCACGGATTGATGCGAAAGGATAAGTTTGGCCTTCCTGCAGTTCTCCGTAGTGACCAGACCCCCGACATCAAGATCGGCCTGGTCGTAAGAGGCAAAGGCGTGGGCTCTCCGAAGAAAGGCCTGGGTAGGTGCAGTCCGTTCATATGGAGGGATCCTCACCAACTCAGTAAGGAGCTCCGGATGGTCCACTGCCCTAAATCTGGAGGAGAAGAAAAAGTGATGGCGATACTCCTTAACGTGAGTCTGCCTGTTATACGGGACCACCCCTTCGTTAGCAGGGTGGGCCCGAAACCCATAAAAACCGTCCTTAAGTTTGTCCCCCTTCTTGGGGACGGAAACAAGTTCATAAAAATACAAAATTTCTGTCGGGCGGGGAGATCCCCATCCTCGGGCGGCATAAAAAATAAATAAGCCTGAAAGCAAGCGGTATGCTTGGCGAATAAGTTGGTATGGCGCAAGGCCGACAAAAACTAGAAAATTAACAAAATAATCCTGAAGAGGAGGCATTGCCCCGACCATCAGATGCGTTTGGCTCCAGGCCCCGAAGCCGCCGTAGTTGTGGTTGGGCGTCTCCGCGTCGCGAGGTGGCCGGTGGTAAGTCCTGGAGGTGGAAGGCTGTTGGAAATTATTTTACCAGGATCTAGATTTAGTAACAAGTATGTTGGATTAACAACCTAATATGAATTCTAAAACAATGAAAATAAACACATATAAAGTTAGAAAACCTTACAGTGGGTGCAGCGGAATAATATGACTCCTTCCGTTCAGATCTCTAGCCCTTGATTCCTTTACGTAGCGAGCATCACCAAGATCTGAACCTGGATCTTCTTTTCTCCTTCTTTGATGCAGAAATTCCATAGTCTTCCATACTATGATTGAGATACCACTTGATGTGTGTGGGCACTACTCATCTCACAAGGATTTCGAAATTTTTCTCTCTTTTTCTCTCTTAATTTCGTGGCTCTTCATCTATTGATATGCAAGAGAAGAGAACAAGGGCTGCTATATATAGGGAGAAGGGAGAGCACAACTTTCCAAATAAAACAGTTTCCTCTTTTACTGTGTAATTGATTAACTGCCTTATTTAGTGTGATCCACCACTTTCCTATTATAGCTAGGCTTTGATTAGCAATTACATGACAATTAAAAAATAAAAATAATAATTGGGAAACACAAAGGGAGTGCTCGGCCCATAGAGGGAAATGGGCCTCACTCGGATTTTGCAGTTTCCTCAATTTTATTTCTATTTCTCCAAAAATGCCATTTTTCCAATTCTAATCATTTAAATGCCAAAACTAATTATTTAATAACTAAAATAGATTATTAAATAATATTGTCATTTAAAATAATTATTAATTAGACATACAAAGTCTCTTAATTAATAATTAAACCTAGAAACCCTTTTATTAACGATTTCATCCTTAAACTGTGAGATTTCATAAAGTAGACATAGTCTAACTTTTAGAATTTTAATTGATTAATTAAAATCAATTAACTGAGTCTTACAAGCAGTATGGCCTCAACTAGTATGGGGATCATGGGTCTATATAACCGAGCTTCCAATAAGTCGAACCGAATTTACCAAGTAAATTCCCTAACTTATTAATTCCTCATTGAATCCACACTTAGAACTTGGAATTGCACTCTCAGTCATATAGAAACGCTCTATATGTTCCACGATATAGACACGTCATTAGTTATCCATTGTTATAACCCTAATGTGATCAATGATCCTCTATATAGATGATTTACACTGTACAAGATTAATTACCGTAACACCCTACAATGTATTTTATCCTTAAAACACTTAACCCTGTATAAATGATATTTCACCTAAGTGAAATGAGATCTCCACCATTTATCTTCGTTTGGTTAAGCTCGAAGGAAATCATCCTTTACTTCTATTTGCCAAATAGAAGCTATAGATTCCATATTTATGTTAGCGCTCCCCCACTCAATTGTATTACCGTGTTCCCAGAATGTACGTATTACCCTGATACAAAACTGGGCTTAACTAACAAATCAAAGAACAGGAGTAACACTCTTGAAATTGAGCCTAACCATATCAGGATTTCGATCATGTGATCTAGGATCAACAGTTGATATTGAATTGAATAGATATTTACGGTAAGTTTCAAAATCTAATTCAAAGTTCAATTTCGGTCCATTCCAATGCATACTCCATGCATCCAATACTGGTAAACTTTGCCAATGTCCTGGAAAGGACATAACACTTTTCCAAGGTGTAAGAATACCTATCGCTGATTATACCATGTCAGTCTAAATCCAGTGTTCTGACAAATCAGGGAATCAACTTTTGAACATATAATAAAGATTATATTCCACTGTGCTGACAACACTATAATCTTTAACCAACTCATATGTTCTGGACTTAAAAGAATTCATACATTAAATTGGAGAACATTGTGGAGGTTGCTGGGATCAAGCCTTTGTTGGGTTTTATGCCCTAAATAAAACTCATTTCATATAATCAGATTTACTTATTAATAAAGAAGGAGAATCAGCATCAAAGGAAGGAGAGAAAGTGATCTAGGTTCAGATCTTGATTATGTTCTGCTACAGAAAGGAATCAAGGGCTAGAGATCTGAACGGAAGGAGTCATTATATTCCGCTGCAACCAATGTAAGGTTTCCTTAAACTCTTATGTGTTTATTTCTTTATTTTAGAATTCATATTATGATGTTAATGAAACATACATGGTAGTAAATCTAGATCCTGGTAAAATATTTCCAACACTGACAACTCTATTCAATGGATGGTATCTTTGACTCTCGCCTAAACGGGACACTGATATCAGTTTGTTGAAGACCTTGGAAGTTATTTAGGTTTGTATGTTTTAGTATTTTCGCTTGTCATTCCTATTTGCTAAATGCTTAATGATTTCTGAATTGTGTGTGAATTTATATTGAACCATGTTATTTTCTGTTATTAGTTGTAGTTTAAATTTCGAATCTTCATTGTTGGTCTAACTTGGCTTATTATTTTTAATGGGACAAATCCCTAATGGATTGTCATTCATTAGACAAACATAATACTATTGGATCTTGATAGATAAATATTTGTAAATGCAACATCTAGCTGTTCATCAATAGATGACACCTTAGACTAGTATTTACAACATGTTACAATGAAGAAGTTTATAAAAATAAGAATAACTTTGACTCTCGCTAATCGGTACAACGTTGGATTCTTATTTTTAATCGAAATTATCCTTTATTTTCCTCTTAGCTTATTCATTTCGAATTAGCTTAAATAATATATCATTGGATGAATGGTTTATAAATCATTTGCATATAATGTCATTCTATTTTCTCTTAAGAAATTGAATGGCGCATATGATTATATTCCTGACATTCTATCCCGAAATGATATGCTTACTTTAGGCAAATCATACTTAGAGTTAGATTAGTAGTGGTGGTCCAAGCTAGAATAATTACTCATTGTACATTTGGTATAAATTTAAGTCTTTGACTTTAAATTTTAGACTCCAAATAGAAACTTTATATTTCTGTTTCCAAAATACAATACAGTTCAACTTTCACAAGTGATTAATATCCATTTTCTGTCAATGGATTCAAAATGTATGTTAGTATGGAATATGAGTTTAGTATTTTGTGACCAAACCCTCTTACACTATTCTAAGAACTCTTTATTGTAACTAGACCTAAGTCATCAAAAGACCACAACCAAATTCTTATATACATCTATGGCATTTGTATCTTGTTCATAGTGGTTTTGACAAGATCCTTCTCTGCAAAGAGTCAATATGCCTATATCCACTGAAAGTATAATCATTTCATTCGAAGATGGAGGTACATTAAGGAGTGGATATGAGTTTTCGTTATGTTCTTAAGACAATCACTCTAGATTTTGCCTTATGCAAAGAAATATGAAATGTTTGAAAAATTTCATGAATTTCTAGCAATGGTGGAAAACCATTAAGGTAAGTGGTTAAAGATCTTGCGAACTGATAGGGGTGGAGAAATAATTGGGATATGCAGTTCAAAGATCATTAAGTTGATTTTTGAATTATATTTAAACTTACCTCCCCAGAAATTCGAATTGCATACTGATGATAGTATAAGGTCTATGATTAGTTACTAATCGTTGCCTAAGTCCTTCTAAGGAAATACCCTAGTGATAGGATAATTTCAGAATGATGGAATAGTTGTGTACTTAGTATAAACCATTACTAGATTCATGGATGACCTAATCGTGATCTTAAGAAAAGCTACAACTGTTAACCAAGGTTTGCATGTTTGTTAGCTATTCTAAAAGATTAGGGGTGGATCATCCCATAGTCATTAGATAAGAAAGTGTTTGTTTTAACAAATACTACTTTTCTAAGAAAATGACTAAGTCTGAAAACAAAGTAGCAAATAGAGGAGATATTTTTTTCTTGATTCCAAAAGTGTTCAATCATCTTATTCTATATGAGATGGTCCCACTGCCTCTATTGTCTTGACACAACCAAAGAGGTTAATACCATTTAGTATTCTTTGACAAAATTTACAATACCTTGTCGTAGTGGGAGGGTTACAAGGCACTCACCCTGTTATGACTTGGAAGACACTTGTGATGAAATCCATTGTTAGTTTAAATGAGTAATGGATTGTCGGAATAAGAAACTAAGAAGAAAAGCCAAGAGAACTATGGTTAAAACCATTCATATGGAACAACCAAAAGTTTTCTATTACAAGGACAAGAAAGGAAATTTTCGTTAGTAAGTCTATGTTGGAAATATTTTACCAGGATAGATTTACTACCAAGTATGTTTCATTAACAACCTAATATGAATTCTAAAACAATGAAATAAACACATATAAAGTTTAAGAAACCTTACATAGGGTGCAGCGGAATATAATGACTCCTTCCATTCAGATCTCTAGGCTTTGATTCCTTTCTGTAGCAGAGCATAATCAAGATCTGAATCTGGATCTCTTTCTCTCCTTCCTTTGATGCTGATTCTCCTTCTTGTTGTTTGGATTCTCCTACAATCTTACACACTGTGATTGAGATACCACTTGATGTGTGTGGGCACTACTCTATCACTCAAGGATTTCAAAATTCAAAGAGAAGAAAAGAGAGAGAGGGTGGCACGTGGCTTTTTCTGAAAGGAACAATATGCAAAGTCATTAGTTTCCTGAAGCCAACACTTTCTATTTATAGAATGCCAACTAGGTTTAGGTTAGAATTGTATATCATTAATATAATTAAAAAAGAAATGGTAAAGGCTTTCCATAGTGGGCGGCCATATAAGGAAATTGGCCCTCACTTTTCAACTTTCCCATTTTGTTATTTTTCATTCCCATTTTCTCAAAAATGTCAATTTTCCAATTTAATCATTTAAATGCCAATTCTAATTATTTAATAACTAAAAATTAATTATTAAATAATATTGTCATTTAATATATTTATTAATTTAGACATATAAAGTATCTTAATTAATAAATAAACCTAGAATCTCTTTTCTTTACAATTTCTCCCTTACTTAGTGAAAATTCATAAAGTAGACATAGTCTAACTTTATAATTATAATTGATTAATTAAAATCAATTAACTGAGTCTTACAAGCAGTATGGTCTCAACTAGTATGGGGACCATGGGCCTATATTTCCAAGCTTCCAATAAGTTGAACCGAATTTACCAAGTAAATTCCTAACTTATTAATTCCTTATTGAATCCACACTTAGAACTTGGAATTGCACTCTCAGTCATATAGAATGCTCTATATGTTCCACGATATAGATACGTCATTAGTTATCCATTGTTATAATCCTAATTTGATCAATGACCCTCTAATAGATGATCTACATTGAATAGGCACTAAGTTAGCGTTACACCTTCAATGTATTTTATCCTTAAAACACTTAGCAACGTACAAATGATATTTCAGCAAAGTGAAATGAGATCTCCACCATTTATCTCTATTTAGCAAACCTCGAAGGATATCATCGTTTCACTTCTAAATTCCTATAGAAGTTATAGATTCCATATTTATGTTAGCACTCTCACTCAATCATACTATCATGTTTCCAAAATGTACGTATCACCCTCACCCAAAAGTAGGCTTAACTAACAAATCAAAGAACATGTATAGTACTCTTGATATCGAACCTAATCATATCAGGATTAAGATCATTTGATCTAGGATCAACGGGTGATATTGAATTGAATAGATATTACGGTAAATTTTAATATATCTAATCGAAGTTCAATTTCGGTGGCTTCCGATGTATACTCCATATATCCGATACTGGTAAACTTTCCCAAGTCCTGGAAAGCACATAACACTTTTCCAAGGTGTAAGAATACCTATCGCTGATTATACCATGTCAGTCTAAATCCAGTGTTCTGACAAATCAGGGAATAAACTTTCGAACATATAATTAAGATTATATTCCACTGTGCTGACAACACTATAATCATTAACAAATTCATATGTTCTGGACTTAAATAGAATTCATACATTATATATATAATCATGAAATAAATCATGTGAACCATGCAACATAAAATGTTATTTCTGATCTTTATTAATAAGTAAATCTGATTATATTGAAATGGGTTTTATTTAGGGCACAAAACCCAACAAACTCCCACTTGGACTAATATAAAACAAAATGTGCATTTCAAATAATCTTAACACCTTGATGTACAAATCAAGTGTAGTAGTAGTAAACTTCTCGTAACAGGATCTGACAGGTTGAATTAAACCAACCTCTTCTCCACCATTACTCTTCCTTAATCACAAAATCCTTGATAATGTGCAATTCCTCTCTATATGTCTACTCTCTTGGGATACTGGATTCTATACTTTTGGCAACTACTTTTTGGTTAATCAGGAAATAACACTAGTAGTTAAGACAAGTTGGAACGGTGCCACAAATGTATAGAACTTTCCTTAGACTGAATAAGTACATTTCCTGCTTCTTTAACATTCAGTCTCTCTCTGGTAGACTTAGAGACTTCACATAGGTTTTTACACTTCTCCAAAATCACTAATCCACCCGCAGAGTAATCACCATCTTATCAGCAGACTTTCTAGCACAAAGGCAAGTCTCAAAATCTGATGTGGTGTAGTCTAAGAGTTTTAAACACACCCTTATTGACTAATATATCGTTCCTCTTCTTAATCTTAAGATTTACTTGATTATCTTCCAATGTTCTTCTCCTGGATTAATCTGATACCTACTCATTACTCCCACTCAACATCAAGTGTCTGGTCTAAGGCATACTAAAGCATATCTGAGACCTCTAACTGTTGATTTAAGAAATTCTTTCATGGCTTTATCTTTTCTGGAATAGTTGAGACTTTTCCTTAGATAAATAAAATCTATGCCTAGAAGTTGTGAAGCTTCTATAGATTGCCATTAAAAAGAAAATGCTTCAGCATCTTACTAAAGTAAGCTGCTTGCACTAGAGTAAGTAATTAACCAGATATACCATAAGCCATAGGTTTAGATAAACTCAAACCTATAATACTAGGAACAGGAAGTTTTGTTAAGTCCATTGAATAGACTTATTAACGAAAATTTCCTTTTATGTCCTTGTAATAGAAAACTTTAGGTTTCTCCATGTGAATGGATCAAACCATAGTTCTCTTGGCTTTTCTTCGTAGTTTCTTATCTTGACAATCCATTACTTGTTTAAACTCACAATGGATTTTAATCACTAGTGTCTTCCAAGTCATAAGAAGGTGAGTTCCTAGAAACCCTCCCACTACGACAAGGTACCGTGAATTATGTCTAAGAAAACTAAATGGTATTGACCTCTTCGGTTATGTTAAGACAACAGAGGCAGTGGGATCATCTTGTAACGAATAAGATGATAGAACACTTATGGAATCAAGAAAAAATATCTCCTTTATTTGTTACTTTATTTTTCAGACTTAGTCATTTTCTTAGAAAAGTAGTATTTGTTTAAACAAACACTTTCTTATCTAATGACTATGGGATGGTCCACCCCTAATAACTTAGAATAGCTAACAAACATGCAAACCATGGTTAACAGTTCTAGCTTTTCTAAAGATTTCGATTAGGTCACCCATGAATCTAGTAATGATTTACATTAAGTATACAACCATTGCATCATTCTGAAATTGTATTACCATAGAAGGATTTAGGCAGCGACTAGTAACTAATCATCAATATGCAAATCGAATTTCTGGGGAGGTAAGTTTGGATATAATTCAAAATCAAATTAATGATCTTTGAACTGCATATCTACTAACTATTTCTCCACCCCTATCAGTTCGCGAGATCTTTAACCACTTACCTTAATGGTTTTTCACCATTGCTAGAAATTCATGAAATTTCTCAAACATTTCAAATTTCTTTTTCTTAAGGTAAAATCTAGAGTGATCGTTTTAAGAATACAACGAAAACTCATATCCACCCCTGAATGTACATCCATCTGTGAATGAGATAAACTACTTTCAGTGGATATAGGCATATTAACTTTTTGCAAAGAATGATCTTGTCAAAACCACTATGAACAAGATACAAATGCCATATATTTAAAATATGATTGTGTCTTTTGATGACTTAGGTTTAGTTATATCAAAGAGTTCTTAGAATAGTGCAAGTGGATTCTGGTCACAAAATACTAAACTCATATCCCATACAGTTTGAATCCATTCATAGAAAATGGTTATTAATCACTTGTGAAAGTGTAACTTTATAATGAGTAATTCTTTCTTGGACCACCACTACTAATCTAAGATTTGCCTATACAAGTAGGAGATTTCTAAGATTGAGGATTTATATCATTTTGGGATATAATTTCGGGAATATAATCATATGCGTCATTTAATTTCTTAAGAGAAAATATAGAATGACATGAAATGATTTATAGACCATTTATCCAATGATATGTTACTAATCTAATTCGAAATGAATAAGCTAAGAGGAATTAGGATAATTTCGTTTTTAAATAAGAATCTAACGATGCTTCGATTAGCGAGAGTCAAAGTAATCTTATTTATACAATCTTCTTGTTTCATATTGTAAATACTAGTCTAAGGTGTCATCAATTGATGATCAGCTAGATGTTGCATTTACAATATTTATCTTTCGAGATCTAACACTATTATGTTGGTCTAATGGTGAAAATCCATTAGGGATTTATCTCATTAGAACAACAAACCAAGTTAGACCAACAATGAAGATTCGAAATTAAACTACAATTTAATAACAGAAAATAACATGGTTCAACATAAATTCATACACAATTCAGAAATTATTAAACATATAGCAAGTAGGAATGACAAGTGAAAATACTAAAACATACAATCCTAAATAATCATGAAATAAATCATGTGAACCATGCAACATAAAATGTTATTTCTGATCTTTATTAATAAGTAAATCTGATTATATGAAATGAGTTTTATTTAGGGCATAAAACCCAACAAAGGCTTGATCCCAGCAACCTCCACAATGTTCTCCAATTGATGGGGACAGGTCAAGGTGGAGTAAAGCTCAGCCGCTTCCCATCCGGTCGCCCGGGACTTATACCCCTCCTGGGCAACGGGTCCCAGGGAGACCTCCTCAAGGGTAGCCATGCGGTTACCACTTTTCTTTGATGACTTTGAACCAGAAGCAAACATTTCTCTATTCTATAAAAAGAGTAAGATTCCAGCAGTTAGGCCCCATACCAAACCCTAAAGTAAGAAAAAGGGAATGGGGGTCCCCTAACAGCTGGAAAGAGGCCCCCTCCGGACACGTGTCACACAGGAAACCCTAGAAGGATTCCCTGGACAAGTGTCGGGTGCAGTAAATTCATAGAAGATGACTTTACGCGATAAAGAAAACAGAAAGAAAAGAGTCTGTCCTATGCCCTAAGCAACCATTATACGAATAACGTATGGCCTTCTACAAAGAAAATACACAATAACAACAGAGGCGTGACAATGACAATCCTATCACTAGAGCAGTAAATTCAAACAGACTAGATGAAGGATTTAAACACTTGCATGCCCAAAAATTTCGAATGCAAACCCAGAAAAGAACAAACAGATAAGTAATAGCATGTCATTCAATAATAAAGCAAAGGATGAAAAAAACTTACGATGAAGTGTTGAACTGGGGGTCCTGCTGCAAGTCGAGTAAAGACAAGAAGGACTGGTAGCAACAAGCGAAGAAGAACTGGGAAAATCGCAAAGTGTTTGAAGGCCTTGTTCTAGGTCTGGGAATTTTCTCTCTAGGAAATTCGAGCAAAGTTGGCAAGAAATGGGAAGTAACCGAAAATGAAGAAAAGGTGGTGGCTTTTATAGGCAAAAATGCATGAGGAACAGGCGTCGTCACCTACCAATCGAACGGTGAGGGAAGCGCACGATTCAAATACTCAAAGATAAACGGACCAGATTGATTTACAATAAAGGTGGTGGAAACGCTTGAGTATCCGTCTGACACCATTAATGCGCCGTATCAATCAATGGGCGTGAAACGAATCGACCCCTGCAAAAAGTGAATCGCTGGATTAATAGCCATCATTAAATACACCCTCACGCGCTCAGAGCTTGTGCCAGGAAACCGAGGAGCCAACTGGAGGCAAAGTGAACAAGCCTTGTTTCATTTTTCAAACAAACAAGGCTTGGGGGGTAAATGTTGCCCCTAATCTTGCCCAATATACGTGGACCAATCAGACAGGGACACGTGGGTCAAGCAATTCACAATATTTGCTAAGTCTTTATGCCATAAGGTAACGTCCCGAACGTAGGTCCCGGAGAAGGCACGTGGAACTCAAGATGCTCCCGGAAGCTCATATAACGCTAAGGCGTCTCCGCGAGGTGTCAGGTTTCTCCTGAGCAATCAAGTCGCATTAAATGCCGCATGGGAGGAAGCGTGTTGGGACTGCTACACGCAATAAAGTCTGACGGCACAACCTCCAACCAGCAGCGCCACAGTAATGATCATTTAAGTCTAGCGACGGCTACACTGTGAAGAGTCACGTCAATCAAAAGGCAATAAGAACATTCCACATAAAAACCCTACATCAC
The DNA here is from genome assembly GCF_029168945.1 of Cannabis sativa. Lineage (NCBI taxonomy): Eukaryota > Viridiplantae > Streptophyta > Magnoliopsida > Rosales > Cannabaceae > Cannabis > Cannabis sativa. The sequence continues at coordinate 24,213,745 of NC_083607.1, forward strand.
CTAGGGATTTGACCGTGCATTACCCATGGTATATTCATTGGGAATACCCAACTTTATGGATACTTACCAATACACTTGTAAGGACAATTCTAGGGATTACCCCACCAAAAACACTATAAATACCCCTCAAATCTCATTAAATGGGATCGAGAATCTTGGGCTGCATATGAGCAAGTAGAGTAAATACTCACCAAGAACATTCTCTGTATTTATAAGGGTGAAATTCTCCCAAGTATAATCTCTGTATTAAATACATCCATAAATAACAAAGACTCGTGGACTAAGGCTCATTAACGCCCCCAACCACGTAAAAATCCTTCTCTCACTTTCTTACAGCTCAATAATTTTATAATATTTTATTAGTTGCCAAAAATCTCGGTCAACAGTAAGGTTTCCTAAACTTTATATGTGTTTATTTCATCGTTTTAGAAAGTTCATATTTAGGGTGTTAATCAACATACTTTTGAGTAGATCTAAGATCCTGGTAAAATAAATTTCTAACAACTGACCTCAGAGCCATGGTAATTGATTTTCTTGCAAGAAATTTGGACTTTAAAACGATTATTTGATGTTTTGGATGGTATCATGTTGTATTGAGTGTTATTTGATGATTGATTGGTGTTTGTGAATTTTCGTTAAAAATAATTGAATATCTGTTCCTGGAATTATTTTTATTGGATAGTATGGAAAAAATTAAGCAAGTTACTTTTTTACATAACTTAATTTCGATTTAATTTGAATTAGTTATGATTTTTTGAAGTTTTGAAAAAATCGGGTTGTGTCGCTGCACCACCTGCGTGCGCAGAAATCATGCTGATTTCCTCTGCGCCGAGTTTCCACGCCCAAACAGCCCCAGCACGCGCGCGCACGGGTATGCACAGCATCCCGTCCGTACAGCTTGCAATTTTTTCGTTTTTCTTCGTTTTTTCATGCTTTTTCATGGAATTAACTTTCGATTTTTTGTGTAGTTCTGTATTTATACTATTACTATTCCTAATTCAACTCTAATTATCATAATGAATTAATTTAATATTTTTTAAATCTAATTCATGATATTAGTGTAATTTGAATTTAAAAATAGTTAGTATCTATCTTTTTTGCTTAATAATCTATCTTATTTTTAAATTTGATTATATCTTAACTTATTTTTAAATTTAAGGTCAGATTTTAATATTTTAAATTAAATCTTTTTTTTAAATGATTTGACCTTATTTAAATTTAAAATAAGATAACTATAATCATGTAATTTTAAATAGATGTAAGATATTTTGCTAACTTTTAAATTTTGTTATTTTATTTATTTAAATTACATTTAAAATCTGAAAAAGATATTCATTTATCTTTTTTAATTTTTTACTTAATTTTTATTTATAAAATAACATTTAAATTTTAAAAGTAGTTAGCAACTTTTGAAATGATATTTAGGTTGGTTGAAACCTAATTTTTCAAAATTATAGGTTTAATTTTAAATTTAAATTTTTTTTATTTCGAAATTTTTTTAAATTTTTTTTAAAATTTTTGACAATAAATATTTTATTTATTTAATTAATTATTTCGAAATTATTTATTTATTTAAAATTAAATAAATCCTACATCCAACTATCCAGCTAACCTTGTTGCAGGAGTATATGTTTTAGCTTCTGTGTAAGTTTTCAAAACCTATTATTACTTGATTGCAAATAGCCATGGTTACTTTTTGCCAGATCTAATGATCTGATGGCTCCCTTGGTCAAGTAAATAATTTGTAACAGGTATATTTACAATCTTCTTTCATCTGTGTATGACCTAGCAACATGATAGGACCCATCCAAAGTGTGCCTGTGTGAGCCTATGTGTTTAATTTCATTATAGATGCATATAGGTTGTTGTTGCTAAATAAAATGTCATAGTTCTTGATAGATTTTATTTAGGCCCATTTAGTTTTTGGGCTTAGTCAATTAATAACAGTTGTTCATTTTAAGGTTAAATTCCTCTCTTTTGGGCCTTGTGTGAGAGTTGGGAGCCATAGTAGTGGGTACGACATACTGAACCCAGCACCCCCTCACATGAACTACCCCAATTGTGAAGGCCCATTTGCCTGATTTGAATAACTGTACTAGGTTAATTAAACTAGTTTAACCTAATAAAATTGATTAGCAACATAATTAATTTCATTTATTTTGAAATTAATTTAAGAAAATTATAGTTTAAAGATTTTTTTTTTATTCTAAGCTAAACTATAGAAGTTAATGTAGAATTATAACCATCTAGATTCTTTCTGAAGCTTAATTTAAATTTTTCATTAAATATTCCTATTTAAGTTGACATTTAGTTATCTATAACTAAGCAGCTTAAATCTGAATATCTTTTGGATTTAAAATTTCAAAATTAAGTTGAGAAATTTTAGGCATTGGTTATTAAGATTCTTTAGATATTTTTTAAGTTAATATCTTTTCGAATATTAACTTAAAATGGAATATTTTAGATATTTTTTAAGTTAATATCTTTTCGAATATTAACTTAAAATGGAATATTTTTTAAATTAAGTGGTTACAACTTAATTTTTGATATTTAATTAAATTTAAATTTGAAAATATTTAAGTTCTATATTTTTTCTAATACAACTTAAATTAGATATTTTTTCAAATTTTGTGGAAAAGATACTTAGTCAAATAAGATATTTCCTAGATAGTTAATTCTAAACTACTTATTATTTCTAAATTAAATAGGAAAATATTATACATTGTGAAATTAATTATTTAAATAATTAATTTTGGTACAATTTATTTTAAGTATATTTTTCCTAGTATTAAACTAGAGATTAATAATTAAGCCTTCTCTACACTTAATTATTTATTTCTTGAATTTAATACATTTAATTAATTTGAAAATTAAATATCTAAGTTTATTTTCATCATGATACTTAAATATTTCTTTTTCATGACACTTAATTAAATAGAAAATTATTTTTTGGTTGAAACTCATTTCAATATAATCAGATTTACTTATTAATATAGATCAGAAATAACATTTAATGTTGCATGGTTCACATGATTTATTTCATGATTATATGTACATAATGTATATATTCGTCTGAAACCCTTTTCACATACTTGTTCCTGTTTATTGTGCTGTCAACACATTGGAAAGTAAACATGACTATGTGAATAAAGTTTCCTAGATTTATCAGACACAGGGTTTTGCTGATATGATAATCTACAACAGAGTTTACTTGCATTTGGAGAAGTGCTATGTTCTTTCCAGAGCATTGGTTAAAGTAAAGCTCAGGTTGGATGCATGGAGTATGCATCGGAAGGGACCGATATTGAACTTTGACTTAGATTTATTAAACTTACCGTAATATCTATTCAAGTCAATATCGCCTAGTTGATCCTAGATCAGATGATCTTAATCCTGTTATGATTAGGCTCAATCTCGAGAGGCTATTCGTGTTTTTTGATTTGTTAGTTAAGCCTACTTTTAGGTCAGGGTGATACGTACATTTTGGGAACACGGTAGTGCAATTGAGTGGGAGCGCTAACATAAACATGGAATCTATAGCTTCTATCTGGCGAATAGTAAGCAAAGGATGATCTCCTTCGAGCTTGACCAAACGAACATAAATGGTGGAGTACTCATTTCACATAAGCTGAAATATCATTTATACGGGGTCAAGTGTTTTAAGGAATAAATACATAGTAGGGTGTAACGGTAATCTAATCCCTTTACAGTGTAGATCATTCATATAGAGGATCATTGATCAAATTAGGATTATAACAATGGATAACTAATGATGTGTCTATATGGTGGAACATATAGAGCATTCTATATAACTGAGAGTGCAATTCTAAGTTCTATGCGTGGATTCAACGAAGAATTAATAAGTTAGTGAATTTTAGTAATAAATTCTTGATCTACTTATTGGAAGCTCGGTTATATAGACCCATGGTCCCCGCACTAGTTGAGATAATATTGCTTGTAAGACTCATATAATTGGTTTTGATTAATAAATTATAATTTTCAAATTAGACTATGTCTATTTGTGAATTTTTCACTAAGTAAGGGCGAAATTGTGAAGAAAGAGTTTTAGGGGCATATTTGTTAATTATGATACTTTGTATGGTTCAATTAATAAATATGATAAATGACAATATTTTTTAATAATTATTTATAGTTATTAAATAATTAGAATTGACATTTAAATGGTTGAATTAGAAAATTGGTGTTTTTGAGAAAATCAGATGCAGAAAAGATAAAACTGCAAAATTGCAAAAAGTGAGCCCAAATCCACTATGCATGGCTGTAACACCCTAACTAGCATAGGCGTATTACGTGATTTTTAAACATGCTGTGCAGCTCGTTGCTAATCAATGAGGTTTATGGAAATCGTGATTAATTAAAATTTTTGATTTTTAATTAAACTTATAAAATATTTATACAAAATACTCGGGATCCCGATTACAAAAACTTTTACAAAAGTTCACTGACTAAACAAAATACTTGTCGCCTAGCGACTAATTACAAAAAAATAGCCTTGCTGTCCCGAGGATCGTATGCTCCAGGCCTAACCGCCCCGACATGTACAATCTTCACCGGCTCGCTCTCACGGTCCTTCAACCTTAGCCTTGCCCTTACCTACACATAAACATAGCACTGTGAGTCGACAGACTCAGTAAGAAAAGCATAATAATAATCATACATAAATGTCGAGTTATGATCAGACGCCCATACCCCTGATCATAACCCTAACTGCCGTGTCCCACACGATACTGAGTCCTGAACGTTCATAAGACGGTACTATTGACAAGTAACAGCCTATACTCGGTACACTGGTCATACTCCAGCTGCTAGTCATACTCTAGCCTGTACCGATGTGTTATAGTATCAGCCTATACTCAATACACTGGTCATACTCCAGCAGCTAGTCATACTCTAGCCTGTACTGATGTGATACGTCAAATAGTACAGAACCACCATGTAACACCCTAACTAACATAGGCGTATTACGTGATTTTTAAACATGTTGTGCACCTCGTTGCTAATCAACGAGGTTTATGGAAAACGTGATTAATTAAAATTTTTGCTTTTTAATTAAACTTATAAAATATTTATACAAAAGACTCGGGATCCCGATTACAAAATCATTTACAAAAGTTTACTGTTCAAACAAAATAATTGTCGCCTAGCGACTAGTTACAAAAATCAGCCTTGCTGTCCCGAGGATCGTACGCTCCAGGCCTAACCGCCCCGACATGTACAATCTTCATAAGCTCGTTCACGGTCCATCAGCTTTAGCCTTGCCTTTACCTACACATAAACGTAGCACTGTGAGTCGACAGACTCAGTAAGAAAAGCATAATAATATTCATACATAAAACCCGATCATGATCAGACGCCCATACCCCTGATCATAACCCTAACTGTCGTGTCCAACACGGTACTGAGTTCTGAACGTTCATAGGGACGGTACTATTGACAAGTAACAGCCTGATCGGTCGAACTGGTCATACTCCGGCTGCTGGTCATACTCTAGCCTGTACCGACGTGTTACAGTATTCGCCTGATCGTCGAACCTGTCATACTCCGGCTGCTGGTCATACTCCAGCCTGTACCGACGAGATACGTCAATAGTACAAAAGCACCAACCTAAGTGTCAGCCTGATCGGTCGAACCGGTCATACTCATTCTTGGTCATACTCCGGCACATACCGACGTGACAGGGTTGGATGGTTCGAAGCCAACATACATAACTAATGTAATCTAACAGGCTTCCTACATGCACGCCAAACATGTAATCTACATATGCATACTGTTATACTAATCTTACCTGGATTCCGAATTCAGGTGTGCCGGTCAACCTGACTGGAACTTATCTGCGTGGTGGAATACAGGCTCCTAAACCATAAAAATCACAACACTATAAGTGATACGGTAAATCACTTCCCGGGGACTTAAACTAGGAACTAAAAGTTTCCCTATCGATAAAAAGCATGGCAATACCCCCAAAAACACAAAATCGAGGAAAACTAGGGTTTCAGAATTTTCCCCAACCGGTAGACCGGTTGCCCAACCGGAATTCCGGTTCTGGGAAAATTCAGAACCCCATCCGGAATTCCGGATGCACAACCGGAATTCCGGTTCCTCGCAGGCAGCGAACTCAAAATTTCATATCTTGCTCAAATCAACTCCAAATCATACCAAAACTTCCAGACCTGTTCTATATAACCCATAGAACATTTCTAAAGCAACAAAACCACCCAGAACTCATAGAATCAAAAATCACCATTAAAGCTCAAGCTTTGAGTTCTAAACTCAAACTTGAGTAAACCTAGCTAACATGCAATCAAACCAACATAAATCTACTTAATCATGCATAATTAAGCCTCTGAAAACAACTACAAACATCAACAACATCACAGCAACAGAACATAGACATATCTTTCAAAAATCATATATTTTGCATAGAAAAATCATAGCTTACTCAACCTAAGAATCATGCTTCAAAAACAACTCAAATAACCTTGATTTAACATGCTCAAATCCCAGAGAATAACAACAAACTCACAGCAGCAACAATATCAAATAATCATGCATGCATAACACTTTTTTCATCAAAATTCCACAATTTTTTAAAAGAAAAGAAGAAGGGCTAACCTAGCTTGAATTGAACCTTAAGGAGAGATGAAATCACAAGCAAAAACTCAAGGAAAAGGCCAGCTCCTTGCTGCTCCAAGATGGCCGAAAATGAAGAGGAAAAAGAGAGAGCTTTTCCAAATTTTTTTCTATTTTTTTTTTCTAAGTGTTGAAAATGAAAGAAGCTTTGAAGAGTAACTTGAAATAAAAGGAATTCTTTTCAGCCAATAAACAATTAAAATAAACATTTATTTTTCAATTAATAAATTCACTAAAAGACAAAATATCATTGGGGCAAAAAGACCATTTTGCCCCTCCACACTAAAATAACATAAATAACACTAAAGGGGTATTTTTTTTGGGAAATTCTAAATTCTCGGCCATTCCCGACATTCCCAATGTCTAATAAACCGTCCCAAACTACTAACATACTAAGTTGTGATTTTTACTGAGCCAAACACCGAGTTCCAAAAATACCGGGCACCGGAATGCAAAATTATACAAAGTACTACATGACATAAAAATGCATCTCTGAATTCAATAATAACAGTATAATAAATTATTTAAATAGCTATAAATAATTTCATAATTAAACGTGATTAACTGCTAATTTCCAAATTAAACTAAGCGGTCTTTACAACTATTCCCCCCTTAAAAGGATTTCGTCCCCGAAATCTAACCTGAATAACTCTGGATATTGAGCTCTCCTATCTGACTCTAGCTCCCAGGTGGCTTCCTCCACCTTGCTGTTTCTCCAGAGAACTTTGACTAATGCTATGGTTTTATTCCGAAGGACTTTATCCTTTCTATCCAGGATCTGCACTGGCTGTTCTTCATAAGTCATATCTGGCTGCAGTTCTAGGCTCTCATAACTGAGTATATGAGAGGGATCTGAAACGTATTTTCTCAACATCGAGACATGGAATACGTTGTGAACTGCTGATAAAGCTGGAGGCAACGCTAACCGGTATGCCACTTGACCTATCTTCTCGAGAATCTCGAAAGGTCCTGTAAATCTAGGGCATAACTTGCCTCTTTTCCCGAAACGTTTGATCCCCTTCATCGGAGATACCCGTAAAAACACATGGTCCCCTACTTGGAACTCAACATCTCTGCGTAACTCTTCTGTTTGCTCTATGAGGCAAGCATTCTAGCTTTTATCTTCTCTATTGCCTCATTGGTCCGCTGCACTGATTCCGGACCTAAGTATTTTCTCTCCCCTGTCTCATCCCAGTGAATGGGAGATCTACACTTCCTACCGTATAACAGTTCATAGGGAGCCATCCCTATCGTACTCTGGTAACTGTTGTTGTAAGAAAATTCTATCAACGGTAGATACTTATTCCATGAGCCTTCAAAATCCATAACACAGGCTCGCAACATGTCCTCCAATATCTGAATTGTCCTTTCGGACTGACCATCTGTCTAAGGATGGAATGTTGTACTGAATTTCAGCTTTGTACCCATTTCTCGTTGCAAACTTTGCCAAAATTTGGAGGTGAACTTCGGATCCCTATCCGAAACTATAGACTTCGGTACCCCGTGAAGTCTTACTATCTCTCTGACAGACAACTCTGCCAACTGATCCACTGTAAATGTTGTTCTAACCGTCAGAAAATGAGCAGATTTCGTAAATCGATCCACCACTACCCAGATGGAATCAAACAAACCCGTGGTCCTAGGTAACCCGACCACAAAATCCATCGTAATATCCTCCCACTTCCATTCTGGTAGGGTTAGAGGCTGCAACAACCCTGCTGGTCTCTGATGTTCAGCCTTAATCTGTTGACAAGTGAGGCATCTCGATACGAATTCTACCAAATTCTTCTTCATACCGCTCCACCAGAAGTACGGTTTCAGATCTTGGTACATCTTAGTGGTGCCGGGATGCAGAGAATACGGGGTAGAATGAGCCTCCTCAAAGATCTCATTCCTGAGTTCCACACTATTCGGAACACAAACCCTAGCTTTATACAGAAGCATCCCGTTATCTGACATTGAAAAGTCCTTGGCTTGACCAGCCAACACCTCATCTCTGATCTTCACTAACTCTGGATCCGTCATCTGAGCGACTTTTATTCTTTCCAACAGATCAGATTGCAGCGTTAAGTTGTGAAGCTGACCTACCACAAACTCAATGCTAGATCTAACCATATCCTCTGCTAGCTGAGGTGATATCTGAACCATACTAGCTACTTGCCCGGGACTCTTTCTGCTCAGGGCATCGGCCACTACATTGGCCTTCCCAGGGTGATAGAGGAGCTCACAGTCGTAATCTTTCACTAATTCCAACCAACGTCTCTGTATCATGTTCAAATCTTTCTGAGTAAAGAAATACTTGAGACTTTTATGGTCGGTATAGATTTCACACCTTTCTCCGTAAAGGTAATGCCGCCAAATCTTCAATGTGAAAACCACTGCGGCCAACTCTAGATCATGAGTCGGGTATCGCTGTTCATAATCCTTCAACAAACGGGAGGCATAAGCGATGACCCGATCGGCTTGCATCAACACAAACCCCAAACCCTGTTTGGATGCGTCACAGTAAACCACAAACTTCTCGCTGTCTGAAGGCAAAGCTAGCACTGGAGCGGTAATCAACCTTTGTTTCAGCTCCTGAAAACTAGCTTCGCACTTCTCTGACCAGACAAACCGTTGATTCTTCTTTGTAAGTTTGGTTAGGGGCATTGAAATTTTAGAAAACCCTTCCACGAACCTACGGTAGTACCCAGCTAAACCCAAGAAGCTTCTGATCTCTGTCACTGTCTTCGGTCTCGGCCAATCCCTGACAGATTCGATCTTCCCGGGATCTACCTTGATCCCATCTTTGCTCACAATGTGCCCTAGGAAGGACACCTGAGATAGCCAGAATTCACATTTCTTTAAATTGGCATAAAGCTTGTGTTCCCGAAGCCGTTGCAGTACCATATGAAGATGTAATTCATGCTCCTCTTCTGATTGAGAGTACACGAGGATGTCGTCGATAAACACAATCACACAGATATCGAGGAAATCCTTGAATACTCTATTCATCAAGTCCATGAATGCTGCAGGAGCATTGGTTAGTCCGAACGACATAACCAGGAATTCGTAATGTCCATACCTAGTGCGGAAAGCCGTCTTCGGAATGTCCTCCTCTCGGATTCTCAACAGATGATAACCCGAACGGAGATCAATCTTAGAAAAGACTGTCTTCCCCTGAAGCTGATCGAACAAATCATCGATCCTAGGTAATGGATATTTATTCTTCACCGTCAGTTTGTTCAATTCTCTGTAGTCGATGCACATCCTCATAGATCCATCTTTCTTCTTGACGAATAAAACCGGGGCTCCCCAGGGTGACACAGTGGGCCGAATAAACCCTATGTCAAGCAACCCTTGGAGCTGAATCTTTAATTCCTTAAGTTCAGCTGGAGCCATTCTATACGAGGCTTTGGAAACCGGTTCCACCCCTGGTGCCAAGTCTATCACAAAGTCAATCTCCCGCTGAGGTGGTAACCCTGGAAGTTCTTCGGGAAAAACATCCAAAAATTCCCGAACCACCTTGATGTCCTCTGGCCGAATGGTATCTGGCCGAGTGGTGTCCACCACCACGGCCAGAAACCCTAAGCATCCGCCATGTAACAATTCTCTAGCTGACATGGCCGAGATCACCGGGATCCGAGATCCCTGAACTGAACCAACAAACACAAATGGTTCTTCACTTTCCGGTTGGAAGATCACCATCTTCCTTTTGCAATCAATGCTCGCCGAATATTTAGATAGGAAATCCATTCCTAAAATAATATCAAACTCTACTAAACTCATCTCTATCAAGTCAGCACTTAACTCTCTACCATCTATCCTGATTGGCATAGACCTAATCCACCTGTTGGAGATAACCAACTCTCCGCCAGGTAATAGGGTTCCAAACCCTGACTCATATCTATCGTATGGTCTATCCAATTTACTAAAGACTCTTGCTGCCACATAAGAATGTGTAGCCCCAGAATTAAACAGCACTGAGTAAAGCGAGTTATTAACAGAAAGCTGACTCGTCACAACTGATGGGCTGGCATCTGCATCAGCCTGAGTGATGGCGAACACCCTGGCTGGAGTGGGTATCGCTGGAGCTCTCGGTGCCTCTGATCGGAGCTGGGGACAGTCCCTCTTGAAGTGTTCGGGCATGCCACAGTGAAAGCATCCCTGACCCTTGCACTCACCCCGATGGTGCCTTTTGCAGCTAGGGCACTCGGGATAGGAGAATCGGGTCTCAGTACCACCAGGACGACTACCTCTATTCTGGTTCCCCCAGAACCTCTTGTTCTGACTCGGGCCACCGGATGCAGTGGGTGCTCTCTTCCTCTGATCAATGGCCGAACCACTACTCCCCCTGCTAAAGCCTGATGCAGGAGGGGTAGGAGCCCCGCCACTCGCCAAAGTACTAGCTGACTCTGACATACACCCAACTGCGCCCTCAGCTCGCAGTGCCTTCTCCACCATCTCAGCATAGGTGGTCTTGTCGTCCGTGGTGATCATCAAATCATGTTTGATCCTTGCATTTAACCCATCCAGATACTTCTCTTTCTTGCTGAAGTCGGTTGGCACAATTCTCGAGGCTAACCTCGCTAACCGGTTAAACTGAGTAGTATACTCGGTCACGCTCATGTTCTTGCGCTGGGTCAGGTGAGCGAACTCTTTCCTCTTGGCACTTCTGACCGCCTCATTATAGTATTTGGCGTTGAAGAGTTCCTGGAACCTTTCCCAGGTCATGGTGGTGACGTCATGAATCTGAGACACCATGTCCCACCAAACCAGAGCGTCCTCCTAGAACTGGAAAGTGGCACACACCACTCTGTCATTACCGGTGACACCCATGAAGTTCAGGATTTTGGTGATCACCGTCAGCCATTGCTCGGCCTTCATTACGTCAGGACCTCCTAAGAAAACCGGAGGTGCTTGCTTCCGGAACCGTTCATACAAAGGTTCCAATCTATTGGCCGCCACCACTATCTCGGCCTGGGCAGCAGGGGCAGGTGCCACTGGAACTACTTGCACCGGAACTGCAGGAGCACCCTGCTGTCTCAACCTCTGAATCTCGAGGTCTTGCTCTTCTATCCGGGCTTGCATCTCAGCAAACCGAACCTCCCAATTCTGGGCTCCCTGATCGGCTGGGAGCACAGCCGGCTGTGGCGGGTTCTCATCACCCCGACCACGAGCCCTGCCTCGGGGACCTCTACCTCGGCCCCTAACTGGCGGGGGAAACTGAGCTCCCTGACCTTGATTCGACCCCACTGAGTTACCCTAACTCCTGGTAGTCCGCCTGGCGTCCATCTAGTTAGAACCGCCTGCGAAACCAAGAGTTGGCATATCAGGTCGTATTCAAGGAGAGCTTTCTAATGCCGCTTAATTTGGAAATTAAAAACGAAACATGCGCCTATTCTACTATCAGGCTATCAACATGCTTCCTAACAGGCTTTTCTTATTCATAAATAAATATATAAACTACTAAAGCAATAAAGGCTTACTGAACCGTGAAACGAGCTAACTACTGATGATGATTGTACATGTCGTGACGATCTTCGGAAGACAACTGGCGGCTCTGATACCAAATTGTAACACCCTAACTAACATAGGCGTATTACATGATTTTTAAACATGCTGTCGAGCTCGTTGCTAATCAACGAGGTTTATGGAAAACGTGATTAATTAAAATTTTTGCTTTTTAATTAAACTTATAAAATATTTATACAAAAGACTCGGGATCCCGATTACAAAATCATTTACAAAAGTTTACTGTTCAAACAAAATAATTGTCGCCTAGCGACTAGTTACAAAAATCAGCCTTGCTGTCCCGAGGATCGTACGCTCCAGGCCTAACCGCTCCGACATGTACAATCTTCATAAGCTCGTTCACGGTCCATCAGCTTTAGCCTTGCCTTTACCTACACATAAACGTAGCACTGTGAGTCGACAGACTCAGTAAGAAAAGCATAATAATATTCATACATAAAACCCGGTCATGATTAGATGCCCATACCCCTGATCATAACCCTAACTGCCGTGTCCAACACGATACTGAGTCCCCCTAACTGTCGTGTCCAACACGGTACTGAGTTCTGAACGTTCATAGGGATGGTACTATTGACAAGTAACAGCCTGATCGGTCGAATCGGTCATACTCATTTCTTGGTCATACTCCAGCCTGTACCGACGTGTTACAGTATCCGCCTGATCGGTCGAACCGGTCATACTCCGGCTGCTGGTCATACTCCAGCCTGTACCGACGAGATACGTCAATAGTACGGAACCACCAACCTAAGTGTCAGCCTGATCGGTCGAACCGGTCATACTCCTGCTGCTAGTCATACTCCAGCCTGTACCGACGTGACAGGGTTGGATGGTTCGAAGCCAACATACATAACTAATGTAATCTAACAGGCTTCCTACATGCACGCTAAACATGTAATCTACATATGCATACTGTTATACTAATCTTACCTTGATTCTGAATTCAGGTGTGCCGGCCAACCTGACTGGAACTTATCTGCGCGGCGGATTACAGGCTCCTAAACCATAAAAATCACAACACTATAAGTGATACGGTAAATCACTTCCCGAGGACTTAAACTAGGAACTAAAAGTTTCCCTATCGATAAAAAGCATGGCAATACCCCCAAAAACACAAAATCGAGGAAAACTAGGGTTTCAGAATTTTCCCCAACCGGTAGACCGGTTGCCCAACCGGAATTCCGGTTCTGGGAAAATTCAGAACCCCATCCGGAATTCCGGATGCACAACCGGAATTCCGGTTCCTCGCAGGCAGCAAACTCAAAATTTCATATCTTGCTCAAATCAACTCCAAATCATACCAAAACTTCCAGACCTGTTCTATATAACCCCTAGAACATTTCTAAAGCAACAAAACCACCCAGAACTCACAAAATCAAAAATCACCATTAAAGCTCAAGCTTTGAGTTCTAAACTCAAACTTGAGTAAACCTAGCTAACATGCAATCAAACCAACATAAATCTACTTAATCATGCATAATTAAGCCTCTGAAAACAACTACAAACATCAACAACATCACAGCAACAGAACATAGACATTTCTTTCAAAAATCATATATTTTGCATAGAAAAACCATAGCTTACTCAACCTAAGAATCATGCTTCAAAAACAACTCAAATAACCTTAATTTAACATGCTCAAATCCCAGAGAATAACAACAAACTCACAGCAGCAACAATATCAAATAATCATGCATGCATAACACTTTTTTCATCAAAATTCCACAATTTTTTAAAAGAAAAGAAGAAGGGCTAACCTAGCTTGAATTGAACCTTAAGGAGAGATGAAATCACAAGCAAAAACTCAAGGAAAAGGCCAGCTCCTTGCTGCTCCAAGATGGCCGAAAATGAAGAGGAAAAAGAGAGAGCTTTTCCAAATTTTTTTCTATTTTTTTTTTCTAAGTGTTGAAAATGAAAGAAGCTTTGAAGAGTAACTTGAAATAAAAGGAATTCTTTTCAGCCAATAAACAATTAAAATAAACATTTATTTTTCAATTAATAAATTCACTAAAAGACAAAATATCATTGGGGCAAAAAGACCATTTTGCCCCTCCACACTAAAATAACATAAATAACACTAAAGGGGTATTCTTTTTGGGAAATTCTAAATTCCCGGCCATTCCCGACATTCCCAATGTCTAATAAACCGTCCCAAACTACTAACATACTAAGTTGTGATTTTTACTGAGCCAAACACCGAGTTCCAAAAATACCGGGCACCGGAATGCAAAATTATGCAAACTACTACATGACATAAAAATGCATCGCTGAATTCAATAATAATAGTATAATAAATTATTTAAATAGCTATAAATAATTTCATAATTAAACGTAATTAACTGCTAATTTCCAAATTAAACTAAGCGGTCTTTACACACCAACGCTAGTATCAGCCTATACTCGGCACACTGGTCATACTCGAGCTGCTAGTCATACTCTAGTCTGTGCCGATGTGATACAGTGTCAGCCTATACTCAGTACACTGGTCATACTCCAGTTGCTAGTCATACTCTAGCCTGTACCGATGTGACACAGTCGGATGGTTCGAAACCAACATACATATCTAATGTAATCTAACAGGCTTCCTACATGTACGCTAAACATGTAATATATATGCATACTGTTATACTAATCTTACCTCAATTCTGAATTCAGGTGTGCCGGTCAACCTGACTGGAACGAACTGCGCGGCGGTTTACAGGCTCCTAAACCATAACAATCACAACACTATAAGTGATACGCTAAATCACTTCGCGGGGACTTAAACTAGGAACTAAAAGTTTCCATATCGATAAAAAGCATGGCAATACCCCAAATAACATAAAAACGAGGAAATCTAGGGTTCCTGAAAATTTCCCAACCGGCAGACCGGTTGCACAACCGGAATTCCGGTTCAGGAAATTCCTGAACCCCCATCCGGAATTCCGGATGCACAACCGAAATTCCGGTTCCTCGCAGACCACATTCAAAAATTCATAACTCATTCAATTCAAACCCAATTTAATCCAAACCTTCCAGACCTGTTCTAAATACCCTATAGAATAAATCTAAATTCCCAGCGAAAACAACCCAGAATGCACAGATACTAAAAATGGCATGTGAGCTCCAAGCTTTGAGTTTCAAACTCAAACATGGCCAAAGCTGACCTACAAGCATCAAACCTTGATTAAAACTACCTAAGCATGCATTTAGAAACTGCTGAAAACATACATACACTCATGCAACAATCACAGCAACCAATTTCAAAATTTCTCTTTGAAAACTTAAGCTTTTGAATAGAAAATCCATAACTTTAAGCAATACCACTAATCATGCATTACTAGCAGCTCAATTCAACTCAAATAATCATGCTTAAACCTCAGCAAACAACAACAAAATGACAGCAACAACAACAACCTAAACTAAGCATGCAAACATCATCTTTTTCATCAAAATTAAAGAAACTTTAAGAGTAAGATACAAGGGTCTTACCAAGCACTTGAAGAACACTTAGATTGAAAGAAAAAGAGCTTGAAATCAAAGAAATCCCAGCCCTAGAACACCATACCAGCCGAGAGAGAGAGAGAGGAAAAGAGCTTTGATTTTTTTCTAGTTTTTTCTAACTTTGAAATTTTTGAATAAAAAGAGAAAACATGCAAACCCAACCATTATTTCAGCCAATAATTAACATTAATAAACACATATTTTCCAATTATTAAGTCCACTAAAGGAAAAAATAACAATGGGGAAAAATGACCAATTTGCCCCTCCATGCTAAAATAACATAAATAACACTAAAGGGGTATTTTGGGAAACTCTAAATTCCCAGCCATTCCCGACATTCCCAATGTCTTATAAACCATCCCAATCTACTAATATACTAAGTTGTGATTTTACTGAGCCAAACACCGAGTTCCATGTTACCGGGCACCGGAAATGCAAACTTATGAAAATCACTAAATGACATAAAATGCATTTCAGAATTCAACAATAACAGTATAAATAATTATTTAAATATCTATCAATAATTTTCATAATTAAACATGATTAACTGCTAATTTCCAAATTAAACTAAGCGGTCTTTACAATGGCCGGCCACTTTTGTAGGGAATTTAAACTGATCTTTTCATTATTTTAATGCCAAATAATTCAAACCTAACCCTAGTGGAATGCTATAAATAGATAGTGAAGGCTTCAGGGAAAGTACACAAAAATTTTCTATTTTTTCTTCAGAGAAAAACCTGAGCCTTCTCTCTCCCTATCTGGCCGACCACTCCCTCTCTCTTTCTTCCCTCTTGAATTTTGAAATTCTTAGTGTGAGAGTAGTGCCCACACACAGCAAGTGATACCTCAATCATAGTGAGGAAGATCGTGAAGAAAGACATTCAGCAAAAGGAGTTTCAGCATCAAAGATTCAGAGAAAGAGATCCAAGTTCAGATATTGATAATGCTCTGCTACAGAAAGGAATCAAGGGCTAGATATCTGAACGGAAGGAGTCATTATGTTCTGCTGCACCCAATGTAAGGTTTCCTAAACTTTATATGTGTTTATTTCATCGTTTTAGAAAGTTCATATTTAGGGTGTTAATCAACATACTTGTGAGTAGATCTCAGATCCTGGTAAAATAAATTTCCAACATTTAACACCGTAACGATCTCTTATGATAAGTATTTTGTAAGTTTTTGTCTCTATTAGACTCTCCCCTACGGTGACTACTTAGAGATAAATTTACAAAGTATGAAACAATGGTAGAAGCTCATAAAATAAGAATAACCTTGACTCTCGCCTAACGGGACAACGTTGGATCCTTATTTTGATCGAATAAAAGGTTGCTAGAATGATTTCCATTTTAGATGAGCTGACAACTCTATCAATGAATGATTCTTTGACTCTCGCCTACCACGACACTGTATCAGTTTGTTGGAAACCTTGGAAATTATTTATGATATGATAGTTTTGTATTTTCACATGTCTTTGTTATTTGCTAAATGCTTAATAATTTCTGAATTGTGTGTGAATTTGTATTGAATCATGTTGTTTTCTGTTATTAATTGTAGTTTAATTTCAAATCTTCATTGTTCGTCTAACTTGGCTTGTTGTTTTAATGAGACAAATCATAATGAATTGTCATCCATTAGACAAACATAATAGTTTTAGATCTCGATAGATAAATATTTGTAAATGCAACATCTAGCTGTTCATCAATAGATGACACCTTAGACAAGTATTTACAATATGAAACAATAAGTTTATATAAATAAGAATAACTTTGACTCTCGCCTACCGGGAAGTTGTTGGATTCTTATTTTAAACGAAATTATTCTTTAACTATTCCTCTTAGCTTATTCAATTTGAATTTGCTTACATAATATATCATTGGATGAATGGTTTATAAATCATGTGCTTATAATGTCATTCTACTTTCTCTTAAGAAATTGAAGGGCGCAAATGACTATATTCCCGACATTCTATCCCGAAATGATATAAATCCTCGATCTTAGAATCTCCTACTTATATATGCTTACTTTAGGTAAATTAGACTAAGAGTTAGATTAGCAGTGGTGGTCCAAGAAAGAATCATTACTCATGTATATTTGGTATAAATTTAAGTCTTTGACTTTAAAAGACTTAAATTTATAGACTCCAAATAGAAATTTTTTATTTCTATTTCCAGAAAACAATA
Source organism: Cannabis sativa (assembly GCF_029168945.1). Taxonomy (NCBI): domain Eukaryota; kingdom Viridiplantae; phylum Streptophyta; class Magnoliopsida; order Rosales; family Cannabaceae; genus Cannabis; species Cannabis sativa. Next base: position 24,231,570 of record NC_083607.1, read on the forward strand.
CAGTTCAACTTTCACAAGTTATTAATATCCATTTTCTATCAATGGATTGAAACTGTATGTTAAAGTATGGAATATAAGTTTAGTATTCTATGACCAAAATTCACTTGGACTATTCTCAGAACTCTTTAATATAACTAGACCTAAGTCATCAAAAGACCACAACCACTGTAACACCCTAACTATCTTAGGCGTATTACGTGATTTTTAAACGTACTGTGCAGCTCGTTGCTAATCAACGAGGTTTATGGAAAAACGTGATTAATTAAAATTTTGCTTTTTGATTAAACTTGTAAAACATATTATAAAAGACTCGGGATCCCGATTATAAAAGTAGTTACAAAAAGTTTCACTGTTTAACTATTACATCAAAATAAAAGTCGTCTAACGACAGTTACAAAAATCTCAGCCTTGCTGTCCCGAGGATCGTACGCTCCAGGCCTAACCGCCCCGACATGTACAATCCCATAAGCTCGCTCACGGTCCATCAGCTACAGCCTTGCCTTTACCTACACATGAACATAAACTGTGAGTCGACAGACTCAGTAAGAAAAGCATAATAATATCATACATAACTAACTGTCGTGTCCAACACGATACTGAGTCCCGCTACTGCCATGTCCAACATGGTACTGAGCTACTACCGCCATGTCCAACATGGTGCGAGTTTTGAACGTTCGGGGGACGGTACTATTGACAAGTATCCTCTGATCGGTCGAACCGGTCATACTCCGCTGGTCATACTCCGGCTGTCGTACCGACGGGATAGGTCAATAGCACTGAACCACCAACCAAGTGTCAGCCTGATCGGTCGAACCGGTCATACTTCGGCTGCTGGTCATACTCCAGCCTGTACCGACGTGACAGGGTTGGATGGTTCGAAGCCTAAATACATAACTAATGTAATCTAGCAGGCTTCCTACATGCACGCTAAACATGTAATCTACATATGCATACTGTTATACTAATCTTACCTGGATTCCGATTTCAGGTGTGCCGGTCAACCTGACTGGAACTGAAGCTGAGCGGCCGATTAAGGGCTCCAAAACCATAAAAATCACAACGCTATAAGTGACATGCTAAATCACTTCCCGGGGACTAAAACTAGGAACTAAAAGTTTCCCTATCGATAAAAAGCATGGCAATACCCTTAAAAACATAAAAACGAGGAAAACTAGGGTTCTGAAAAATCCCCCAACCGGTAGACCGGTTGCCCAACCGGAATTCCGGTTCGGGAAGTCGGGACCCTATCCGGAATTCCGGATGCACAACCGGAATTCCGGTTCCTCGCAGGCAGCAACTTCAAAAATTCATAACTCGACCAATTCAACCCCAATTGGTCCCAAACTTTCCAGACCTGTTCTAAACTATCCCTAGAACAAATCCAAGGCATCAAAACCACCCAGAAACCCCAAACATGAAAAATGCCATTGGAGCTCAAGCTTGAGTTCTAAACTCGAACTTGAGCAAAAACACCTAAACATGCAATCAAACCCACTTAATTCTACATAATCAAGCTCAAAATAACCTCTGAAAACTAACAGAAATTACAGCAACAACACAGAAACATATTCACACTATTTTCCTCCAAAAACCACATTTTTGCAAAGAAATCTCAAACTTTAAACAATCTATCCAACATGCTTTCAACACAGCTCAATCAACATCAATAATCATGCTTTAAATCACATAAATTAACAACAAAATCACAGCAACAAAATCAACTAAAAAAAATCATGCAAGAATCAACATATTTCATCAAAATTCAAGAGAAAACTAAAGGAGCTAACCTAGCTTGAAGATTGCTTGGCTTTGGATGAGAATCCACTAAGAAATCAAAGCAAAATCCCCCCCCTTTGCACCCACATGCACAGCCGAGAGAGAGAGAGAGAGGAAAAGAGAGAGAGTTTGAAAGTTGTAAATTTTTTCTAAGTGTTTTGTTTTGTAAAGTCAAATGGTGAATAAAGCCACTTAATATCAATTCATTTCAGCCAACATTTAATCAAAATAAACATTTAATTTCCAAATAAAAACTCACATAAGACAAAATACTAATGGGGCAAAAAGACCATTTTGCCCCTCCACCATAAAACCACATAAATCATACTAAAGGGGTATTTTTTGGGAAATTCTAAATTCCCGGCCATTCCCGACATTCCCAATGTCTAAACCCGTCCCCAAATAACCAACATACTAAGTTGTGATTTCTACTGAGCCAAACGCCGAGTTCCAAAATACCGGACACCGGAAATGCGAAATCTAAAAACTACTGATGACATAATCATGCATTTCTGAATTCCATAAATAACCGTAATAAATTATTTAAATAGCTATAAATAATTTCATAATTAAACATAAACAACTGCTAATTTCCAAATTAACTAAGCGGGCTTTACAACTATTCCCCCCTAAAAAGGATTTCGTCCCCGAAATCTAACCTGAATAACTCTGGATATTGAGCTCTCATATCTGACTCTAGCTCCCAGGTGGCTTCCTCCACCTTGCTGTTTCTCCAGAGAACCTTGACCAATGCTATGGTCTTATTCCGAAGGACTTTATCCTTTCTATCCAGGATCCGCACCGGGCCGTTCCTCATATGACATGTCCGTGAAAGCTGAAGACTCTCATAACTGAGTATATGAGAGGGGTCTGAAACGTATTTTCTCAACATTGAGACATGGAATACGTTGTGCACTGCTGATAAGGCGTGAGGCAATGCTAACCGATATGCCACTTGACCTATCTTCTCGAGAATCTCGAAAGGTCCTGTAAACCTAGGGCATAACTTGCCTCTTTTCCCGAAACGTTTAATCCCCTTCATCGGAGATACCCGTAAAAACACATGGTCCCCTACTCGGAACTCAACATCTCTACGTTTCGGATCTGCGTAACTCTTCTGTCTGCTCTGTGAGGCAAGCATTCTAGCTTTTATCTTTTCTATTGCCTCATTGGTCCGCTGAACTGACTCTGGACCTAGGTATTTCCTCTCCCCTATCTCATCCCAGTGGATAGGGGATCTACATTTCCTACCGTACAACAGTTCATAGGGTGCCATCCCTATCGTACTCTGATAACTGTTGTTGTATGAAAATTCTATTAACGGTAGATATTTACTCCATGAACCCTCAAAGTCCATAACACAGGCTCTCAACATATCCTCCAATATCTGAATTGTCCTTTCGGACTGTCCATCTGTCTGAGGATGAAATGTTGTACTGAATTTCAGCTTCGTACCCATTGCCCGTTACAAACTTTGCCAAAATTTGGAGGTGAACTTCGGATCCCTGTCCGAAACTATAGACTTCGGCACCCCGTGAAGTCTCACTATCTCTCTGACGTACAGTTCTGCCAACTGATCCACTGAAAATGTTGTTCTAACCGGCAGAAAATGAGCAGATTTCGTAAATCGATCCACCACTACCCAGATGGAATCATACATACCCGTGGTCCTAGGTAACCCGACCACAAAATCCATCGTAATATCTTCCCATTTCCATTCTGGTAGGGTTAGAGGCTGCAACAACCCTGTCGGTCTCGATGTTCAGCCTTGATCTGCTGACAAGTGAGGCATCTCGATACGAATTCTACCAAATTCTTCTTCATACCGCTCCACCAGAAGTACGGTTTCAAATCTTGGTACATTTTGGTGGTGCCGGGATGCAGAGAATACGGGGTAGAATGAGCCTCCTCAAAGATCTCATTTCTAATTTCCACACTGTTCGGAACGCAAACCCTGGCTTTATACAATAGCATCCCACTGTCTGACACTGAAAAGTCTTTGGCTTGACCAGCCAATACCTCATCTCGGATCTTCACTAACTCCGGATCTGTCATCTGAGCGACTTTTATTCTTTCTAACAGATCAGATTGCAGCGTCAAGTTGTGAAGCTGACCTACCACAAACTCAATGCTGGATCTAACCATATCCTCAGCTAGATGGGGTGAGATCTGAACCATGCTAGCTACTTGCCCGGGACCCTTTCTGCTCAGGGCATCGGCCACTACATTGGCCTTTCCGGGATGATAGAGGATCTCACAATCATAATCCTTCACTAATTCCAACCAACGCCTTTGTCTCATGTTCAAATCTTTCTGAGTAAAGAAATACTTGAGACTTTTATGGTCGGTATAGATCTCACACTTCTCCCCATAAAGGTAATGCCGCCAAATCTTCAGTGCAAAAACCACTGCGGCCAATTCTAAATCATGAGTCGGGTATCGCTGTTCATAATCCTTTAACTGACGGGAGGCATAAGCGATAACCCGATCGGCTTGCATCAATACGCACCCCAAACCCTGTTTGGATGCGTCACGATGAACTACGAACTTCTCCTTGTCCGAAGGCAAAGCTAGTACGGTGCGGTAATCAATCTCTCGCTTCGGCTCACGAAAACTAGCTTCGCATTTATCTGACCAGATAAATCGCTGATTCTTCTTTGTAAGCTCGGTTAGGGGCATTGAAATTTTGGAGAACCCCTCCACGAACCTACGGTAGTACCCAGCTAATCCCAAGAAGCTTCTGATCTCTGTGACTGTCTTCGGTCTCGGCCAATCCCTGACGGATTCAATCTTCCCGGGATCCACCTTGATCCCATCTTTACTCACAATGTGCCCTAGGAAGGACACCTGAGACAACCAGAACTCACATTTCTTGAACTTGGCGTAGAGCTTATGTTCTCGAAGTCGTTGCAGTACCATCTGAAGATGTAAATCATGCTCCTCTTCTGATTGAGAGTACACGAGGATGTCGTCGATAAACACAATCACACAAATATCGAGGAAATCCTTGAATACTCTATTCATCAGGTCCATGAATGCTGCAGGAGCATTGGTTAGTCCGAATGACATAACCAGAAACTCGTAGTGTCCATACCTAGTGCGGAAAGCCGTCTTTGGGATGTCCTCCTCTCGGATTCTCAACTGATGATAACCCGAACGGAGATCAATCTTAGAAAAGACCGTCTTCCCCTGAAGCTGATCGAACAAGTCATCGATCCTAGGTAATGGATATTTATTCTTCACCGTCAACTTGTTCAACTCTCTGTAGTCGATGCACATCCTCATAGATCCATCCTTCTTCTTGACGAACAAAACCGGGGCTCCCCAGGGTGACACACTGGGCCGAATGAACCCTATGTCAAGCAACCCTTGGAGCTGAATCTTTAATTCCTTAAGTTCAGCTGGAGCCATCCTATACGGGGTTTTGGAAACCGGATCCACCCCTGGTGCCAAGTCAATCACGAAGTCAATCTCCCGTTGAGGTGGTAACCCTGGAAGTTCTTCGGGAAAAACGTCCAAAAATTCCCGAACCACTCTGATGTCCTCTGGCCGAATGGTGTCTGGCCGAGTGGTGTCCACCACCACGGCCAGAAACCCTAAGCACCCACCGTGCAATAATTCTCTCGCTGACATAGCCGAGATCACCGGGATCCGAGATCCCTGAACCGAACCCACAAATACAAACGGTTCTTCACTTTCCGGTTGGAAGACTACCATCTTCCTCTTACAGTCAATGCTCGCCGAATATTTAGATAGGAAATCCATTCCTAAAATAATATCAAATTCGACTAAGCTCATCTCTATCAGATCAGCGCTTAACTCTCTACCATCTATCCTGATCGGCATAGACCTAATCCACCTATTGGAGATAACCAATTCTCCGCCGAGTAACAGGGTTCCAAACCCTGATTCATATCTATCAAAGGGTCTACCCAACTTACTAAAGACTCTGGCCGCCACATAAGAATGTGTAGCCCCAGAATCAAACAGCACTGAATAAAGCGAGTTGTTAATGAAAAGCTGACCTGTGACTACTGATGGGTTGGCATCTGCATCAGCCTGCGTGATAGCGAATACCCTGGCTGGAGTGGGTATCGCTGGAGCTCTCGGTGCCTCCGGTCGGAGCTGGGGACATTCCCTCTTGAAGTGTCCGAGCATGCCACAATGAAAGCATCCCTGACCTTTGCACTCACCCCGATGGTGCCTCTTGCAGCTAGGGCACTCGGGATAGGAGAATCGGGTCTCATTACCACCAGGACGACTCCCTCTGTTCTGGTTCCCCCGGAACCTCTTGTTCTGACTCGAGCCGCCGGAAGCAGTGGGTGCCCTCTTCCTCTGATCAATGGCCGAACCACTACTCCCCCTGCTAAAGCCTGATGCAGGAGGGGTAGGAGCTCCGCCACTAACCGGAGTACTCGCTGATTCTGACATGCACCCTACTGCGCCCTCAGCTCGCAGTGCCTTCTCCACCATCTGAGCGTAGGTGGTGCTGTCGTCGGTGGTGATCATCAGGTCATGCCTGATCTTGGGATTCAACCCGTCCAGATACTTCTCCTTCTTGCTGAAGTCGGTCGGCACAATTCCCGAGGCTAACCTCGCCAACCGGTCAAACTGGGTAGTATACTCAGTGACGCTCATGTTCTCCCGCTGGGTCAGGTGAACGAACTCTTTCCTCTTGGCGCTTCTGACCGCCTCATTGTAATACTTTGCGTTGAAGAGTTCTTGGAACCTTTCCCAGGTCATGGTGGTGACATCGTGAATCTGAGACACCATGTCCCACCATACCAGGGCGTCCTCCTGGAACTGAAACGTGGCGCACACCACTCTGTCGTTACCGGTGACACCCATGAAATTCAGGATTCTGGTAATCACCGTCAGCCCTTTGCTCGGCTTTCATCACGTCCGACCTCCCGGGAATACGGAGGTGCTTGCTTCGGAACCGCTCATACGGAGGCTCCAATCTATGGGCCGCCACCACTATCTCGGCACAGGCGGCGGGGGCGAGGTGCCACCGGAACTACGGGCACAGAGGCTGCGGGAGCACCCTGCCGTCTCAACCTCTGAATCTCGAGGTCTTGTTCTTCGATCCGGGCTTGCATCTCCACAAACCGCAACTCCCAATTCGGGGCTCCCTGATCGGCTGGGGGAGCCTGGGCAGCCTGTGGCGGGTTCTCATCACCCCGGCCACGAGCCCTGCCTCGGGGACCTCTACCTCGGCCCCTGGCAGGTGGGGGAAACTGAGCTCCCTCTCCCTGATTCGACCCTACGGAGTTGCCCCGACTCCTGGTAGTCCGCCTGGCGTCCATCTGATTAGAACCGCCTGCGAAACCAAGAGTTGGCATATCAGGTCGTATTCAAGGCGAGGTTACTAATGCCGCTTAATTTGGAAATTAGAAATGAAACATGCGCCTATTCTACTATCAGGCTACTAACATGCTTCCTAACAGGCTTTTCTTTTTCATAACTGAATAAAATAAACTACTAAAGCAATAAAGGCTTACTGAACCGTGAACCGAGCTAACTGCTGATGATGATTGTACATGTCGTGACGATCTTCGGAAGACAACACAGCGGCTACGATACCAAATTGTAACACCCTAACTATCTTAGGCGTATTACGTGATTTTTAAACGTACTGTGCAGCTCGTTGCTAATCAACGAGGTTTATGGAAAAACGTGATTAATTAAAATTTTGCTTTTTGATTAAACTTGTAAAACATATTATAAAAGACTCGGGATCCCGATTATAAAAGTAGTTACAAAAAGTTTCACTGTTTAACTATTACATCAAAATAAAAGTCGTCTAACGACAGTTACAAAAATCTCAGCCTTGCTGTCCCGAGGATCGTACGCTCCAGGCCTAACCGCCCCGACATGTACAATCCCATAAGCTCGCTCACGGTCCATCAGCTACAGCCTTGCCTTTACCTACACATGAACATAAACTGTGAGTCGACAGACTCAGTAAGAAAAGCATAATAATATCATACATAACTAACTGCCGTGTCCAACACGATACTGAGTCCCGCTACTGCCATGTCCAACATGGTACTGAGCTACTACTGCCATGTCCAACATGGTACTGAGTTTTGAACGTTCGGGGGACGGTACTATTGACAAGTATCCTCCTGATCGGTCGAGCCGGTCATACTCATTCTTCGGTCATACTCCGGCCTGTACCGACGGGATAGGTCAATAGCACCGAACCACCAACCAAGTGTCGGCTGATCGGTCGAACCGGTCATACTGCGTGCCGGTCATACTCCGGCTGTACCGACGTGACGGGGTTGGATGGTTCGAAGCCTAAATACATAACTAATGTAATCTAGCGGGCTTCCTACATGCACGCTAAACATGTAATCTACATATGCATACCGTTATACTAATCTTACCCGGATTCCGATTTCGTGTGTGCCAACAACCCGACCGGAACCGAAGCCGAGCTACGGACATCGGCTCCTAAACCATAAAAATCACAACGCTATAAGTGACATGCTAAATCACTTCCCGGGGACTAAAACTAGGAACTAAAAGTTTCCCTATCAATAAAAAGCATGGCAATACCCCTAAAAACATAAAAACGAGGAAAACTAGGGTTCTGAAAAATCCCCCAACCGGTAGACCGGTTGCCCAACCGGAATTCCGGTTCTGGGAAATTCAGGACCCCCATCCGGAATTCCGGATGCACAACCGGAATTCCGGTTCCTCGCAGGCAGCAACTTCAAAAATTCATAACTCGACCAATTCAACCCCAATTGGTCCCAAACTTTCCAGACCTGTTCTAAACTATCCCTAGAACAAATCCAAGGCATCAAAACCACCCAGAAACCCCAAACATGAAAAATGCCATTGGAGCTCAAGCTTGAGTTCTAAACTCAAACTTGAGCAAAAACACCTAAACATGCAATCAAACCCACTTAATTCTACATAATCAAGCTCAAAATAACCTCTGAAAACTAACAGAAATTACAGCAACAACACAGAAACATATTCACACTATTTTCCTCCAAAAACCACATTTTTGCAAAGAAATCTCAAACTTTAAACAATCTATCCAACATGCTTTCAACACAGCTCAATCAACATCAATAATCATGCTTTAAATCACATAAATTAACAACAAAATCACAGCAACAAAATCAACTAAAAAAAATCATGCAAGAATCAACATATTTCATCAAAATTCAAGAGAAAACTAAAGGAGCTAACCTAGCTTGAAGATTGCTTGGCTTTGGATGAGAATCCACTAAGAAATCAAAGCAAAATCCCCCCCCTTTGCACCCACATGCACAGCCGAGAGAGAGAGAGAGAGAGGAAAAGAGAGAGAGTTTGAAAGTTGTAAATTTTTTCTAAGTGTTTTGTTTTGTAAAGTCAAATGGTGAATAAAGCCACTTAATCTCAATTCATTTCAGCCAACATTTAATCAAAATAAACATTTAATTTCCAAATAAAAACTCACATAAGACAAAATACTAATGGGGCAAAAAGACCATTTTGCCCCTCCACCATAAAACCACATAAATCATACTAAAGGGGTATTTTTTGGGAAATTCTAAATTCCCGGCCATTCCCGACATTCCCAATGTCTAAACCCGTCCCCAAATAACCAACATACTAAGTTGTGATTTCTACTGAGCCAAACGCCGAGTTCCAAAATACCGGACACCGGAAATGCGAAATCTAAAAAGTACTGATGACATAATCATGCATTTCTGAATTCCATAAATAACCGTAATAAATTATTTAAATAGCTATAAATAATTTCATAATTAAACATAAACAACTGCTAATTTCCAAATTAACTAAGCGGGCTTTACAACCACATTCTTATATAAATCTATGGCATTTGTATCTTGTTCATAGTGGTTTTGATAAGATCCTTCTCTGCAAAGAGTCAATATGCCTATATCCACTGAAAGTATAATCATCTCATTCGAAGATGAATGTACATTCAGGGGTGGATATGAGTTTTTGTTATATTCTTAAAACGATCACTTTAGATTTTACCTTATGCAATGAAATTTGAAATGTTTGAAAAATTTCATGAATTTCTAGCAATGGTAAAAAACCATTAAGCTAAGTGGTTAAAGATCTTGCGAACTGATAGGGGTGGAGAAATATTTGGTCGATATGCAGTTCAAAGATCATTAAGTTGATTTTTTGAATTATATCCAAACTTACCTCCCCAAAAATTTGATTTGCATATTGATGATAGTATAAGGTCTATGATTAATTATCGTTGCCTAAATCCTTCTAGGGATATACCCTAGTGATAGGAAAATTTCAGAATGATGAAGTTGTTTTGTACTTAGTATAAACCATTACTAGATTCATGGATGAGCTAATCGTGATCTGAAGAAAAGCTAGAACTGTTAACCATGGTTTGCATGTTTGTTAGCTATTGTAAGTGATTAGGGGTGGACCATCCCATAGTCATTAGATAAGAAAGTGTTTGTTTTAACAAATACTACTTTTCTAAGAAAATGATTAAGTCTGAAAACAAAGTACCAAATAAAGGAGATATTTTTCTTGATTCCAAAAGTGTTCTATCATCTTATTCTTATAAGATTGTCCCACGGCCTCTTTTGTCTTTGACACAACCGAAGAGGTCAATATCATTTAGTATTCTTAGACAAAATTCACAGTACCTTGTCGTAGTGGGAGGGTTTCAAGGAACTCACCCTATTATGACTTGGAACACACTTGTGATGAAAATCCATTGTTAGTTTAAACAAATAATGGATTGTCAGAATAAGAAACTAAGAAGAAAAGCCAAGAGAACTATGGCTAAAACCATTCATATGGAACAACCAAAAGTTTTCTATTACAAGGACAAGAAAGGAAATTTTTGTTAGTAGGTCTATTCAATGGACTTAACAAAACTTCCTGGTCCTAGTATTATAGGTTGGAGCTTATCTAAACCTATGGCTTGTGGTATGCCTGGTAATTTACTTACTCTAGTGCAAGCAACTTACTTTAGTAAGTTGCTGGAGAATTTTTTCTAATGGAAATCTATAGAAGCTTCTCGACTTCTAGACATAGATTTAATTTATCTAAGGAAAAGTTTCAACTATTCCAGAAAAGATAAAGCCATGAAAGAATTTCTTGAATCAACAATGAGAGGTCTCAGATATGCTTTAGTATGCCTTAGACCAGACACCTATTGTTGAGTGGAAGTAATGAGTAGGTATCAGATTAATCTTGGAAAAGAACATTGGAAGATAATTAAGTGAATCTTAAGATCAAGAAGTGGAACTATATGTTAGTCGATAGGGGTGTATTTAATACTCTTCGACTACACCAAATCAAATTTCTAGACTTGCCTTAATGCTAGAAAGTCTGGTGATGAGATGGTGATTACTCTGTGGTGGAGTAGTGATTTTGGAGAAGTGTAAAAACCTATCTGAAATCTCTAAGTCTACCAGAGAGACTGAATGTTAAAGTTGCAGGAAAGACACTTAATCAGTCTAAGGAAAGTTCTATATATTTTTGGCATTGTTCCAACATTTATTAACTACTAGTGTTACTTCCTGACTACCACAAAAGTAGTTGCGAAAAAGTAAAGAATCTAGTATCCCTAAAGGAGTAAACATATAGAGAGGAATTTCACAATATCAAGGATTTTGTGATTAAGGAAATGTAATGGTGGAGGAAAGGTTGTATTGAATACAACCTGTCAGATCCTATTACAGAGAGTATACTACATACTACACTTGATCTAGATATCAAGGTGTTGAGATTATTTGAAATGCACTTTTTGTTTTATATTAGTGCAAGTGAGAGTTTGTTGGGTTTTGTGCCCCAAATAAAATCCATTTCAATGTAATCAAATTTACTAATTAATAAAAATCATAAATCACATTTTATGTTGCATGGTTCACATGATTTATTTCATGATTTTATGTATAAATTCTATTAAGTCCAGAACATATGTTGTTGTTCATGATTATAGTATTGTCAGCACAGTGGAATATAATCATGTTTATATGTTCAAAAGTTTAATTTCTTGATTTGTCAGTTCACTGGATTTAGACTGACATGATAATCAGCGATAGGTATACTTTCCAGGGCATTGGCAAAGTTTACCAGTATCGGATGTATGGAGTATACATTGGAAGGGACCGATATTTAACTTTGATTAGATATGATAAATTTACCATAATATCTATTCAATTCAATATCACCTAGTTGATCCTAGATCAAATGATCTTAATCCTGACATGATTAGGTTCGATCTCAAGGGTATTATACATGTTCTTTGACTTGTTAGTTAAGCCTACTTTTTGATCAGGGTGATACGTACATTTTGCGAACATGGTAGTACAATTGAGTGGGAGCGCTAATCATAGATATGGAATCTATAGCTTCTATAGGTATTTAGAAGTGAAACGATGATCTCCTTCGAGCTTGCTAAATAGACATAAATGATAGAGCGCTCATTTTAGTGACTATATTAGTTCACTATAATATCATTTATAGGTGGCCAAGTGTTTTAAGGATAAAATACATTGAAAGCGTGTAACGATAATTTTCTCCTTATGCAGTGTAGATCATATATAGAGGATAATTGATTATTGGGATTATAACAATGGATAATGAATAGGGTATCTATATCATGGAACACATAGAGCGTTCTATATGACTGAGAGTGCAATTCCAAGTTCTATGAGTGGATGCAACAAGGAATTAATAAGTTAGTGGATTTACTTGGTAAATTCTAGATCAACTTATTGGAAGCTCGGTTATATAGGCCCATGGTCCCCATACTAGTTGAGACCGTATTTCTTGTAAGACTCAGTTAATTGATTTTAGTTAATCAATTATAATTCTAAAATTAGACTATGTCTAGTTTATGAATTCTTCACTAAGCAAGGGCTTAAATGTGAAGAAAAGAGCTTCTAGGGTTTATTTGTTAATTAAGAGACTTTGAGAAGTCTAATTAATACATATATTAAATGACAATTTTTAGTTATTAAATAATTGGCACTGGCATTTAAGTTGTTAAATTAGAAAATTGGCATTTTTGAGAAAATAAGATGGGAAAATGACAAAATGGCAAAATTGCAAAGTGGGCCCATTATCCAACCCATGGCCGGCCACTATGCATGGATTTTACCATTTATTTTTCAAATATTTTAATGCTAATTAAATCTAACATAAACCTAGGTGGTTACCTATAAATAGACAGTGATGGCTCACACTTAACAGATTGATGAAATGTCACTTTCAGAAAACTTTCCTGAGCTTTCTTTCTATTAGGCTGAAACCAGTTTCTCTTCTTTTCTTCTTCAAATTTACATACATTGAGTGATAGAGTGAGTGCCCACAAACATCAAGTGGTATCTCAATCACAGTGTGTAAGACTATGAAGAATCCAATCAATAAGAAGGAGAATCGGGCTCAAGAAGGAGAGAAAGAGATCCCGGTTCAGATCTTGATAATGCTTTGCTACAGAAAGGAATCAAGGGCTAAAGATCTTAACGGAAGGAGTCATTATATTCCGCTGGAATCAATGTAAGGTTTTCTTAAACCCTTATGTGTTTATTTCATTGTTTTAGAAATTCATATTAGGATATTAATGAAACATACTTGTTAGTAAATCTAGATCCTGGTAAAATAATTCCAATAGACAAGTTGTATACAATACAAACTTTCTCCACCATTACATCTCCTTAATCACAAAATCCTTGATATTGTGAAATTCCTCTCTATATGTATACTCCTCTCTATATGTCTACCCCTCTAGGGATACTGGATTCTTTACTTTTTAGCAACTACTTCTGTGTTAGTCTTGAAGTGACACTAGTAGTTAATAAATTGTATAAAACATTCCATAGACTAAATAAGTATCTTTCCTATAAATTTAACATTTAGTCTCACTGGTAGAGTTAGAGATTCCAGATCAGTTTTTACACTTCTCCAAAATTACTGCTCCACCCCAGAGTAATTACCATCTCATTAGTAGACTTTCTAGCACTAATGCAAGTCTAGAAACCTGATTTGGTGTAGTCTCAGAATATTAAATACCACCCTTATCGACTAACATATAGTTCCTCTTCTTTATCTTAAAATTTACTTGATTGTCTAATACCTACTCATTACTCCCACTCAATTGCAGGTGTCCGGTCTAATGCATAGCAAAGCATATCTGAGACCTCTCACTATTGATCCTAAGGAAATCTTTCATTGGCCTTTATATTTTCTTGAATAGTAAGGACTTTTCCTTATATAAATTAAATCTATGTCTAGAAGTTAAAAAGTTTCGATAGATTTCCATTAGAAAAATGCTCCAGCATCTTACTAAAGTAAGTCGCTTGCATTAGAGTAAGTAAATTACCAGGCATACCATAAGCCATAAGTTTAGATAAACTCAAACCTATAATACTAGGAATAGGAAGTTTTGTTGAGTCCATTGAATAAGCTTAATTATCAAAATTTCCTTTCTTGTCCTTGTAATAGAAAACCTTTTTGTTAGTCCATATGAATGGTTTCAACCATAGTTCTCTTGGCTTTACTTCTTAGTTCCTTATTCTGACTATCCATTACATGCTTAAACAAACAATGGATTTGGTCACAAGTGTCTTCCAAGTCATAAGAGGGTGAGTTCCATGAAACCCTCCCACTATGACAAGGTACCATAACTTTCTGTCTAAGAACCTAAATGGTATTGACCTCTTCGGTTGTATCAAGACAACAGAGAAAGTGGGACCATCTTATAGAGAATAAGATGATAGTACAATTTGGAATCCAGATAAAATTATCTCCTCTACTTTGCTACTTTATCTTCAGATTTAGTCATATTCTTAGAAAAGTAGTATTTGTTGAAACAAACACGTTCTTATCTTAATGACCATGGGATATAGCTATCAAACATGGAAACCTTAGTTAACAGTTCTAGCTTTCTTAAGGTCGCGATTAGGACACCATGAATCTAGTAATGGTTTACACTAAGTACACTACCATTCCATCATTCTAAAATTTTCCTATCACTAGGGTATTTCCCTGGAAGGACTTCAACAACAACTAGTAACTAATCATAGACTTTTTACTTTCATCAATATGCAATTCGAATTTCTGGGGAGGTAAGTTTGGATAAAATTCTAAATTCAACTTAATGATCTTTAAACTGCATATCCACCAAATATTTCTCCACCCCTATTAGTTCGCAAGATCCTTAACCACTTACCTTAATGGTTTTCACCATTGCTAGAAAATAGAAATTTCTAAAACATTTAATTTTTTTTTTTTTGCATAAGGTAGAATCTAGAGTGATCGTCTAAGAATTTAACAATAACTCATATCCACCCCTGAATGTACATCCATATTTCAAATACAGATGATCCTACTTTCAAGTGGATTTAGGCATATTTTCTCTTTGCAAAGAATGATCTTGTCAAAACCACTATGAACAAGATACAAATGCCATAGATATATATTAATTATGTGGTTGTGATCTTTTGATGAAAAAGATTTAGTTATAACAAAGAGTTCTTAGAATAGTCCAAGTGGATCCTAGTCAAAGAATACAAAACTCATAATCCATACGTAAACATACAGTTTGAATCCTTTGACAAAGAATGGATATAAATAACTTGTGAAAGTCATACTGTATTGTCCAATGTGTTTTAGGAAACTAAAATTAAAATTTCTATTTGGAATCTAAAATTTAAAGTCAAAGACGTAAATTTATACCAAATATACATGAGTAATTATTCTTTCTTGGACCACCACTACTAATCTAACTCTAAGTTTAGGTTGCCTTAAAGTAAGCATATACAAGTAGGAGATTTCTAAGATCGATGATATATATCATTTCAGGATAGAATGTCAGGAATATAGTCATCTGCGCCATTCAATTTCATAAGAGAAATTAGAATGACATCATAAGCAAATGATTTATAAACCATTCATCCAATGATAAATAATTTAAGCAAATTCAAAAATGAATAAGCTAAGAGGAAAAATAAAAGGATAATTTCGATTAAAATAAGAATCCAACGATGTCCCTCCCAAGATAACCAGAATATCCTCTCCTTCAAGAGGAGGAGATTGTAATCCTTGGTTGCCCGGGTTATTGGGTGAATTTGGCTAGTTTTGTCCATGGCCTTGTCTTTTCACATATTGCGGGAGGTGACCTCACGCGATGAGACTCTCTATCTCGTCTTTCAGCTGACGAAATTCCTCTATCGTATGCCCAATGTCCTTGTGATACTTACAAAATTTGGTTACATCTCTCTTATGTCTCGCATGCCTCATGGGCTTAAATTTACGGAATGCGACCCTATGCTCATGTGCGTGATAGATGTTTTCCCGAGTTTCATTAAGCTCGATGTAAATTGTGTATATTGGCACGTATTTGTCATGCTTCTTTTGCTTTTTCTTGTCCTTGGCTGACTCCTTAGAGTTATATTTCCTCTTTGAATTAGAGGCCTCTAGATTGTCAACCTTGGTCGAGACGATGCTTGTCGAGACAGTGCTGGGTTTACTTCTCGAGCCAGTCTTTAACAACTTCATCTCTTTTCTTGCTTCCTCTTTTTGAACAAACACTTGAGCTCTTTCATTGAACTCGCTGATGTTTTTCACTGGGCGACCCTGCAGGTCATCCCATAGCTCGCCCCAAATAGTGGCAAGATCAGTCATGATCCCTGCCTGAAGTGGAGTAAGCTGGGTACTATCGTCCAAGTTTCTAACACTCGCAACAGCTGGGCTAAAATGACTTAAGTAGGCTTTAAGTGTCTCGCCCGGCTGCTGCTTGCAACTATTTCTTGAAGTCCTTAGACAACTGTTCCTAAGAGGTAATTGAATGATGGGTAAATTTGTTGAACCAGCTACTCGCTGCCCCAACTAGCGAGGTAGGGAATAAAATATAGCGTAGATTATTCGTCACTTTTTTGGCTCTCATGTTGGTATTAAAATTATTCAAGTGCGAGACCAGATTTGTAGTCCCATCGTATGACGAGAAGTGAGGGTTTTTAAATCATTGGGGGAATTAAGTATTCATAATGTCTAGATGGAAAGGCTCGAGTTCCTTGTCCGAGCCGTATCCAAACTGTTTTCTATATTCCCCATCTTGATACCTACTGAATTTGTCCTCCAACTCATTAATTCAAAATTGGATAGGATCATCTTGCTTTTGATTGAGTTCTTGTCGAAGGTCAGGTTTTTTCTAGTTCAAGTGATTACGAAGATCGGGTTATTACTGGACATAGTTACTCACGGACCTCGTCCTACTCATGGACCTCATCCTACTCATGGACCTCGTCCTACTCACAGACCTCATCCTTGAGTAACTTTCTCTTCTGCTTGTGCATGTACTCTCTCGATTAGTATTGCGACGAGTTCCATCCCCTCCTCGCATTGATCAACTACGGTAACCCTAAACCCTAAACTCACCTCGTCACGTGTCGGCCCTCTCCTTTCAGTACGGGTTGTTGCATGCCCCCTATTGGGGTTTGTATATGCCCCTTCGCTGTTGGTTCGAGAAGAACGTTGACGATGCCTTGGTGGCAACCCACCTGTCCTAGGTTGGGTCCTAGGATTTTGCTCATTCTCACGAGGGATTTCCTTTTCCCTAGTCTCGGGTCGCCTTCTATTCTTATTTTTTTCAGCACGCTCCAGTTGGTCATTTGGTTGTTCATTTTTAGGGGGATCCTCGGTTTCCCCAGGTTGTTCTTCCTGAGCGTTCTGAGGCTCCTCCTAAGCCGTCTCATGCCTCCTGGTTTGTGAGCCGCGAGGTCTGCCTCATCGTCTCCTCACTCCAGGACCAGGTTGGTTTCTTGCATTGTTTTCCTATGCCGCCCTGGCTGCGGCTGCCTCCCATTCAAACTAATCGTTTTGTCGATTTGCCTCCTCTAGGCAGCACCTGAGATGACAATTTTCCAACTTAACAATCGGTACGTATCTCGTGGGATCATAGGCACCATCATCCAAGGGTTGAACACCACCAACACCTGTGTTGGGTACTTCATTCCCTATTTGTGGGTTTTGGCCTCCTTCACGTTGTTGGAATTATTTTACCAGGATCTAGATTTACTAACAAGTATGTTTCATTAACATCCTAATATGAATTTTTAAACCAATAAAATAAACACATAAGGTTTTAAGAAAACCTTACATTGGGTGCAGCGGAATATAATGACTCCTTCCGTTACGATCTCTAGCCCTTGATTCCTTTCTGTAGCAGAGCATTATCAAGATCTCAACCTGGATCTCTTTCTCTCCTTCTTGATGATTGGATTCTTCACAGTCTTACATACTATGATTGAGGACCCACTTGATGTGTGTGGGCACTCACTCTATCACTAATGGGTGAATAATATTTGTGAAGAAAGGCTAAGTGTTTCCAAATTGAAGAGGAAGAAGAAGAAGAAGGAAGAGGTCTCATCAGAAGTTAGGTTATTAGCTTTCGAGGCATTAGTTTGGATGAAGAGACCATAGCCTTCCTTTTATACTATTCTTCAATAGGGTTAGGGTTGAATTAAATAGATTAAAAAAAAGAATAAAATATTGGGCAAAAATCACATATGGCCGTACACTTTAATGAGACCAATTACTAGTTACAATTTTGTCGCTTTTCAAACCACTTATTCTTCTTTTCAATAATACCATATTTTCCAATTCAAACCTATAAAGGCCAAAACTATTTATTTAATAATTAAAATAATTATCAAATAAAATTGTCATTTATAATATTTATTAACTAGACTCCATAAAGTCTCTTAATTAACAAATAAACCCTAAAACACTATTTCTTTACAATCAAGCCATATCTTAGTGAAAGATTCATAAACTAGGCATAGTCTAATTTTAGAATTATAATTGATTAATTAAAATCAATTAACTGAGTCTTACAAGCAGTTTGTCTCAAATAGTATGGGGACCATGGGCCTATATAACCAAGCTTCCAATAAGCAGACCTAGAATTCACCAAGTATAGATACGCTATTAATTATCCATTGTTATAATCCCAATAATCAATGATCCTCTATAGATGATCTACATTGCATAGGGATAAAATTACCGTTACACCCTTTCAATGTATTTTATGCTTAAAACACTTGACCACCTATAAATGATATTTTAGTGAAATAAAATAATCACTAAAATGAGATCTCAATCATTTATCTCTATTTAGTCAAGCTCGAAGGAAATCATCGTTTCACTTCTAAATACCTATAGAAGTTGTAGATTCCATATCTATGTTTAGCGCTCCCACTTAATTGTACTACCGTGGTCCCAAAATGTACGTATCACCCTGACCAAAAAGTAGGCTTAACTAACAAATTAAAGAACACAAATAACACTCTTGAGATCGAACCTAATCATGTCAGGATTAACATCATTTGATATAGGATCAACTAGGTGATATTGAATTGAATAGATATTACGGTAAAATTATCATATCTAATCAAAGTTCAATATCTGTCCCTTCCAATGTGTACTCCATACATTCGATACTGGTAAACTTTGCCAATGCCCTAGAAAGGACATAACACTTATCCAAGGTGTAAGCATACCTATCGCTGAGTATCATGCAAGTCTAAATCCAGTGAACTGGCTAATCAGGGAATTAAACTTTCGAACGTATAATCAAGATTATATTCCACTGTGCTGACAACACTATAATCATTAAGAAATATATATGTTCTAGACCTAAAAGAATTTATAATCATGAAATAAATCATGTGAACCATGCAATATAAAATGTGATTACTGATCTTTATTAATTAGTAAATCTGATTATTTTGAAATGGGTTTTATTTAAGGCACAAAACCCAACAAACTCCCACTTGCACTAATATAAAACAAAAAGTGCATTTCAAATAATCTCGACACCTGGATATCCAAATCAAGTGTAGTATGTAGTATACTCTCTGTAATAGGATCTGACAGGTTGTATTCAATACAACCTTTCCTCCACCATTACATTTAATCACAAAATCCTTGATATTGTGAAATTCCTCTCTATATGTTTACTCCTTTAGGGATACTAGATTCTTTACTTTATGGCAACTACTTTTGTGGTAGTCAGGAAGTAACACTAGTAGTTAATAAATGTTGGAACAAATGCCAAAAAAACGTATAGAACTTTCCTTAGACTGAATAAGTATCTTTCCTGGAACTTTAACATTCAGTCTCTCTGGTAGACCTAGAGACTTCAGATAGGTTTTTACACTTCTCCAAAATCACTACTCCACCCCAGAGTAATCACCATCTCATCAGAAGACTTTCTATCACTAAGGCAAGTCTAAAAATTTGATTTAGTGTAGTTTAAGAGTATTAAATACACCCTCATCGACTAACATATAGTTCATTTTCTTGATCTTAAGATTTACTTGATTGTCTTCCAATGTTCCTTTCCTGGATTTATCTGATACCTACTCATTACTCCCACTCAACACTAGGTGTCTAGTCTAAGGCATACTAAGGCATATCTGAGACCTCTCACTGTTGATTCAAGAAATTCCTTCATGGCTTTATCTATTCTCGAATAGTTGAAACTTTTCCTTAGATAAATGAAATCTATATCTAGAAGTCGAAAAGCTTCTATAGATTTAGCCACTAGAAAAATGCTTCAGCATCTTACTAAAGTAAGTTGCTTGCACTAGAGTAAGTAAATTACCAGGCATACCACAAGCCATAGGTTTAGATAATCTCAAACCTATAATACTAATAACAGGAAGTTTTGTTAAGTCCATTGAATAGACTTAGTAAGAAAATTTCCTTTCGTGTCCTTGTAATAGAAAACTTTTGGTTACTCCATGTGAATGGATTAAACCATAGTTCTCTTGGCTTTTCTTCTTAGTTTCTTATTCTGACAATCCATTACTCGTTTAAACTAACAATGGATTTCAATCACAAGTGTCTCCCAAGTCATAACAGGGTGAGTTCCTTGAAACTCTCCCACTACGACAAGGTACCGTGAATTTTGTCTAAGAATACTTAATGGTATTGTCCTCTTTGGTTGTGTCAAGACAACGGAGGCAGTGAGATCATCTTATTTCGAATAAGATGATAGAACACTTTTGGAATCAAGAAAAAAATATCTCCTTTATTTGCTACTTTATTTTGAGACTTAGTCATTTTCTTAGAAAAGTAGTATTTGTTGAAACAAACACTTTTTATCTAATGACTATGGGATTGTCCACCCCTAATCACTTAGAATAGCTAACAAACATGCAAACCTTGGTTAACAGTTCTAGCTTTTCTTAAGATTACGATTAGGTCATCCATGAATCTAGTAATGGTTTATACTGAGTACACAACCATTCCATCATTTTGAAATTTTCTTTTGATTAGGGTATTTCCTTAGAAGGACTTAGGCAACGACTAGTAACTAATCATAGACCTTATATTATCATCAATATGCAAATCGAATTTCTAGGGAGGTGAGTTTGGATATAATTCCAAAAATCAACTTAATGATCTTTGAACTGCATATCGACCAAATATTTCTCCACCCCTATCAGTTCGCAAGAGCTTTAACCACTTACCTTAATGGTTTTTCACCATTGCTAGAAATTCATGAAATTTTTCAAATATTTCAAATTTCTTTTGCATAAGGTAAAATCTAAAGTGATCGTCTTAAGAATATAACAAAAACTCATATCCAATTCTGAATGTACATCCATCTGCTAATATAGATGATTTTAATTTCAGTGGATATAGGCATATGACTCTTTGCAGAGAATGATCTTTTTAAAACCACTATGAACAAGATACAAATGCCATAGATACTAAAATGTGGTTGTGTCTTTTGATGACTTAGGTTTAGTTACAATAAAGAGTTCTTAGAATAGTCCAAGTGGATCCTGGTCACAGAATACTAAACTCATATTCCATACTTTAACATACAGTTTGAATCCATTGACAGAAAATGGATATATAAATACTTGTGAAAGTTGAACTGTATTCTATTCTGGATATAGAAATAAAAAATTTATATTTGGAATCTAAAATTTAAAGTCAAAGACTTAAATTTATACCAAATATACAATGAGTAATGATTCTAGCTTGGACCACCACTACTAATCTAACTCTAAGTCTAATTTGCCTAAAGTAAGCATATATAAGTAGTAGATTCTAAGATCGAGGATTATTTCATTTCGGGATAGAATGTCGGGATTATAGTCATCTGTGCCATTCAAATTCATAAAAGAAAATAGAATGACATTATAAGCAGATTATTTATAAACCATTCATCCAATGATATACTATGTAAGCAAATTCAAAATGAATAAGCTAAGAGGAGTAAGTCAAGGATAATTTTGATTTAAAATAAGAATCCAACGATGTCCCGGTAGGCGAGAGTCAAAGTTATTCTTATTATATAATCTTCTTGTTTCATATTGTAAATACTTGTCCAAGGTGTCATCAATGGATGAACAGCTAGATGTTGTATTTACAAATATTTATTTATCGAGATCTAACACTGTTATGTTTGTCTAATGGATGACAATTCATTAGGATTTGTCCCATTAAAAATAACAAGCTTAGTTAGACCAACAATGAAGACTCGAAATTAAACTACAATTAATAACAGAAATCAACATGGTTCAATATAAATTCACACACAATTCAGAAATTATCAAGCATTTATCAAATAACAAAGACATGTGAAAATACAAAACATGCACATCTTAAATAATTTCTAAGGTTTCCAACAAACTGATATAGTGTCCCGGTAGGCGAGAGTCAAAGTACCATTCATTGAATTGAGTTGTCAGCTCATCTAAAATAGAAACCATTCTAGCAACCTTTTATTCGATCAAAATAAGAACCCAATGTTGTCCCGGTAGGCAAGAGTCAAGGTTATCTTATTTTATGAGCTTCCACCATTCTTTCATATTTCGTAAATTTATCTCTAAGTAGTCACCGTAGGGGAGAGTCTAATAGAGACGAAAACTTACAAAATACTTATCATATGAGATCTTACGGTGTTAAATGCTTTCAACGAATAACCATCCATAAGGGGGACGAAGTCTAGCATCTCGAGGTTATATTGAAAACATTTAACTATTGTAAGACCAACAATGGAGATCGAATATCCTTATAACTAAAAGCTCATTATTTTAAAGAGTTGTATTTTCTTTGATGTTCATTTTAATCAATTTATTTTAAAATATATTTATTAAAATTACCAATTTAGAATAAAATTCTAAATATAAATTTTAATTTAATATTTATAAAATTATACTTAAGAAAGATCTCGACAAATAAAAAAAAAAATTATTTTCCATCCTTAGTATTAATTTTCCAATAAATATTACAAAAATTATTCAATTTAAGTTGATCTAAAATTAATTAAAAAATTTCAACTCAAATTTAATTTTCCATAAATATATAATGCAAAATTCGAAAAAAAAAAATAATGTATTTAAAATAAATACAATTTTCGAAAATGCTATAAAATAAAATAAATCTTGAAAAATTATTCTAATTTATGTTGATCCAAAGTTAATTAAAAATTAATTTTCAACACAAATATAATTTTTCTATTTAATTAAATATTTAAGAAAATTTCAAATATTTAAGTATCATTATTAAAATCAATTTAAATATTAATTTTCTATTTAATTAAATATCACTAGAAAAATACTTCAAGCAAAGAGACAATAACTATCTAGACTTTCATTGACTAATTAATTCATTTTCTAATTATAATATATTTGAGTTTATTTATTTCAATTAATCATTAAATAAAAAAAAAATTATTGATTTAAGTTGGTCTAAAATTAATTAAAAAAATTTATTAATTTTCAACTTTAATCTATTTTTCAAGAAAAATTCAATATTTTCTGCATTTAAATAAAAAATGCAATTTGAATTAAAATGATTAATAAAATATGTTTTGAAAATTATTCAAATTTAAGTTGTTCTAATATAAAGATTTCCAACTTAAAATAATTTTCTATTTAATTAAATATTCTGAAAAATAATAATCTTTAAGTATCAAGAATGAAATCAACTTAAATATTTAATTTTCAATTTAATTAAATGTATTAAATACAAGAGTTAAATAATCAGGTATATAAGAAAACTTAATTATTAATTCTAATTTAATACTAGGAAAAATATTTTTAATTTAAGTTGGTCTAAAATTAATTAAAATAAATGATTAATTTTCAACTTAAAATATTTTCCTCATTAAATATTAGAAAATATAATTAGTCACTAGAAATTACTATCTAGAATATATTTCAATTAACTAAGGTGTTGATCGGTAATCATTAAAAAATCAATTTTTTGATTAATTAATCAAAAACTATGAAGAAACTACAAGATTTTGTTAAGTAAAATTTAAAAAAACAAAAAGCAAAATGATTGACGAACATGCCCTAAGTGTTTTTCTAAAATTAACTTTAAAATATTCAATGAAAAAAAAAATCAAATATTTAAAAAGTTAATTATGTTGCTAATTAAATTTTAATTAGGTTAGACTAATATAATTAACCTAATACAGTTATTTAAATAAGGTAAATGGGCCTTTACAATTGGGGTGGTTCATTTGAGGGAGGGCTGAGTTCAGTAGGTCGTACCCACTGCTATTGGCCCCCTAACTCTCACACAACGCCCAAAGGAGAGGAATTTAACCATTAAATAAATAATTTTTATTCATTGAATAAGCCCAATTCTAATTGGGCTTAAATAAAATTATTTATGTCAAATTTTATTTTACCAACCTAGTCCATTTACTTAGTAAAACTTAAATGGGCTTTCTATATGCATCTAAGCCCAATAGGAAACATATACGCTCACACAGGTCAAATGATTTGGATGGGTCCTATCATGTTACTAGGTTTACACAGATGAAAGAAGTACAAAATTTACCTGTTACAAATTATTTATAAGATCTATTGACAATTGGACTATGATTAAAATCAGATTATTGGATTTGTCAACAAGTTAATCATAGCAATTTAAATTAAATAAATAATAGGTTTGTTAAAAAAAAGTTTTGAATAAACAATATAAGTAAACAAACATTATCCATGTAACAAATGTAAAATAAGATATTAATATAATTAAATTATTATTTTAAACTAAGCAACTAAATATTGAAAATTTAGGGTTGTTAAAAACAACCTTAAAAATCTCATCAAAATTTAAAATTCAAATATAAAAAACTAATTTAAAATATCTAGGTTTATTAGAATTATTTTATCAAATTAAATTAAATATCAAATAAGATAAATGATTTGAAAAATAATATTTTTAATATTATTTTATAATCTTATAATTTAATAAAATTAAAATAATAAAATAAACCAATTTTAAAATAGTTGTGGTTAGATAATTATTATTTTAAGAATAAAATAATCAATAAATAATAATTATCATAACTATAGGTCAAAATATCTCAAATTAAGGATTATTCAAATTTCTACAAAAATATCTAAGTTATTTAAATATTTAAAATATAATTTATAAATCTCTAATAAGTAAAATGATATAAAATAGTAAAATATCATTTTTCAAAGTTATAATTTATAAAAAAATTAAATATTTAACAAAATAACAAATTTTGAATTTGAAAATATTATGGTTAGAATATCTATAAAAATAATTATGTTAATTTCAAATTTATATTAATTATTTAATTTATCATATAAGATAATTTTAATATAATATTTCAAATAAAAAAGATAAAGTTATCTTTTCATTTAAAATAAGTCAAATATCAAAATATTTAATCTTATAATTAAATAATATATAATTATTAAAGAAATTAACAAATTTTTAAATCTGACCATAATTTAAAAAATAAAATAATCAATTTTTAAATTTAAACCTCAAAATATCAAAATTAATAATATTCTATTAAAAAATAAATATTATTAATTTAAAAAATAATATTTAAGTTCAAATATAGTAAAAATAATATTTTATTTTGATTTTGGGGTTTGAAAATTGGGAAAAATTGAATTTTGGGGAAAAATCCCACAAAAATCGCAAAATAGGTGTTGGCTGCCAGTAGGCTGCATGTGTAGCCTCGAGAGGATGCAAAAATAGCCTTACGCGCGCGGAAGGGAGAAAACGCATGGTGCTTGACCGAGGTTTTTCGGTGACATACAGCATCCTTGGCGAGCATGTCCCATGTCCAAAGTAGGCGAGCTGACAGAGCATTCAGACAAAAACTGTCTGAAATCCGCGCGCGCACACTTTCTTGTCCGAGGGTCTTGTGCGCATGAGCACCACCCTCTACACCCAATGGACCTGATTTTTCAAACCACCATAACTCTCTCATTTTTAATCGGAATTAAGTTTCGTAAAAAAACGAAAAATGCTTAATTTTTCACAAGGAATACAAATAAAATATTTTCATAAACAAGAAAAAAAATATTTTTCATGGAAAAATTTCGTACAACACATACATTCATCAAATAATCACATAAACCAACATGAAACCATCCAAATCAACACAAAACATCGTTTTAATTCATATTTCATGAAAGTAAATCATTACCATGGCTCTGAGGCCAGTTGTTGGAATTATTTTACCAGGATCTAGTTTACTAACAAGTATGTTTCATTAACATCCTAATATGAATTTCTAAAACAATGAAATAAAAACATAAGGGTTTAAGAAAACCTTACATTGGGTGCAGCGGAATATAATGACTCCTTCCATTCAGATCTCTAGCCCTTGATTCCTTTCTGTAGCAGAGCATTATCAAGATCTCAACCTGGATCTCTTTCTCTCCTTCTTGATGATTGGATTCTTCATAGTCTTACATACTATGATTGAGGACCAACTTGATGTGTGTGGGCACTCACTCTATCACTAATGGGTGAATAATATTTGTGTAGAAAGGCTAAGTAGTTCGAAATTGAAGAGGAAGAAGAAGAAGGAAGAGGTCTCATCAGAAGTTAGGTTATTAGCTTTGGAGGTATTAGTTTGGATGAAGAGACCATAGCCTTCCTTTTATACTATTCTTCAATAGGGTTAGGGTTGAATTAAATGGATTAAAAAAGTAATAAAAGATTGGGCAAAAATAACATATGGTCGTACACTTTAATGAGACCAATTACTAGTTACAATTTTGCCACTTTTCAAACCACTTATTCTCCTTTTCAATTATACCATATTTTCCAATTCAAACCTATAAATGCCAAAACTATTTATTTAATAATTAAAATAATTATCAAATAAAATTGACATTTATAATATTTATTAACTAGACTCTATAAAGTCTCTTAATTAACAAATAAACCCTAAAACAATATTTCTTCACAATCAAGCCATATCTTAGTGAAAGATTCATAAACTACATAGTCTAATTTTAGAATTATAATTGATTAATTAAAATCAATTAACTGAGTCTTACAAGCAGATTTTCTCAACTAGTATGGGGACCATGGGCCTATAAAACCGAGCTTCCAATAAGCAAACCTAGAATTCACCTAGTAAATTCACTAACTTATTAATTCCTTATTGCATCCACCATAGAACTTGGAATTGCACTCTCAGTTACATTGAACGCTCTATATGTTCCACGATATAGATACGCTATTAATTATCCATTGTTATAATCCCAATAATCAATGATCCTCTATAGATGATCTACATTGCATAGGGATAAAATTACCGTTACACCCTTTCAATGTATTTTATCCTTAAAACACTTGACCACCTATAAATGATATTTTAGTGAAATAAAATAATCACTAAAATGAGATCTCAATCATTTATCTCTATTCAGTCAAGCTCGAAGGAAATCATCGTTTCACTTCTAAATACCTATAGAAGTTATAGGTTCCATATCTATGTTTAGCGCCCCCACTCCATCGTACTACCGTGTTCCCAAAATGTACGTATCACCCTGACCAAAAAGTAGGCTTAATTAACAAATCAAAGAACACGAATAACACTCTTGAGATCGAACCTAATCATGTCAGGATTAAGATCATTTGATCTAGGACCAACTAGGTGATATTGAATTGAATAGATGTAAAGCCCGCTTAGTTAATTTGGAAATTAGCAGTTATTTATGTTAATCATGAAATTATTTATAGCTATTTAAATAATTTATCGCTGTTATTTATGGAATTCAGAAATGCATGATTATGTTATCAGTAGTTTTTTTTTAGATTTCGCATTTCCGGTGTCCGGTATTTTGGAACCCGGCGTTTGGCTCAGTAGAAATCACAACTTAGTATGTTAGTAATTTGGGGACGGGTTTTAGACATTGGGAATGTCGGGAATGGCCGGGAATTTAGAATGTCCCAAAAATACCCCTTTAGTATGATTTATGTGATTTTATGGTGGAGGGGCAAAATGGTCTTTTTGCCCCATTAGTGTTTTGTCTTATGTGAGTTTTTATTTGGAAATTAAATGTTTATTTTTATTAAATGTTGGCTGAAATAATGTGATATATGCCTTAAAACTCTTCTTTCCCTCACATTTTACACTTAGTCAAAATTAGAAGTTCATTTCCAAAAAATCACACACACCAACTCTCTCTCTCTCTCTCTTTCGGCCAAGCTTTGAGCAGCAAGGAGGGGGTGTTTTTCCCTTGATTTTGGCTGGTTATTCATCATCCTTTAAGGTCTATTGCAAGCTAGGTTGGTTCATGTCTCTCCTTCTTTAATTTCTTGAAAAATATGATGAAAAATGATGATGCATGCATGAGTTTTTAGTTGATTTTGCTGCTGTGTTTTTGTGGTTAATTTGTGTGATTCAAAGCATGATTATTGATGTTGATTGAGCTGTGTTGAAAGCATATTAGTTAGGTTGTTCAAGCTTGTAGTTTTTATGTGAAAAAGTTATGAATTTTGGAAAGAAATGTTATATTTTGTTTCTGTGAATTGCTGGATGTTCTTGTATGTTTTCAGAGGTGTTATTATGCTTAGTTAAGTAGAATTAACTAGGCTAGGATGCATGTTAGTGGATTTAACCAAGTTTGAGTTTTTGAACTCAAAGCTTGGTCTTTAATGGTGAATTTTGTATATGTGCTTTCTGGGTGATTTTGAGGCTTTGGATTTGTTCTAGGGATAGTTTAGAACAGGTCTGGAAAGTTTGGGACCAATTGGGGTTGAATTGGTCGAGTTATGGGATTTATAGTTGGCTGCCTGCGAGGAACCGGAATTCCGGTTGTGCATCCGGAATTCCGGATGGGGGTCCTGAATTTCCCAGAACCGGAATTCCGGTTGGGCAACCGGTCTACCGGTTGGGGGATTTTTCAGAACCCTAGCTTTCCTCGTTTTTGGGTTTTTAGGGGTATTGCCATGCTTTTTATCGATAGGAAAACTTTTAGTTTCGAGTTTTAGTCCCCGGGAAGTGATTTAGCGTGTCACTTATAGCGTTGTGATTTTTATGGTTTAGGAGCCAGTAATTCGCCGCTCAGCTTCCGGTCGGGTTGCCAAGCACACCTGAAATCGGAATCCAGGTAAGATTAGTGTAACAGTATGCATATGTAGATTACATGTTTAGCGTGCATGTAGGAAGCCTGCTAGATTACATTAGTTATGTATTTAGGCTTCGAACCATCCAACCCTGTCACGTCGGTACAGCCGGAGTATGACCAAGGCGGAGTATGACCGGCTCGACCGATCAGCCGACACTTGGTTGGTGGTTCGGTCTATTGACCTATCCCGTCGGTACGAGCCGGAGTATGACCAAGGCCGGAGTATGACCGGTTCGACCGATCATGAGGATACTTGTCAATAGTACCGTCCCCTGAACGTTCAAAACTCGGCACCATGTTGGACATGGCAAGAGTGCTCGGCACCATGTTGGACATGGCGCATGGCGGGACTCGGCATCGTGTTGGACACGGCGATCGGTTTCATGTATGATATTATTATGCTTTTCTTACTGAGTCTGTCGACTCACAGTTTATGTTCATGTGTAGGTAAAGGCAAGGCTATAGCTGATGGACCGTGAGCGAGCTTATGAGATTGTACATGTCGGGGCGGTTAGGCCTGGAGCGTACGATCCTCGGGACAGCACGGCTGAGATTTTTGTAACTGTCGTTAGACGACTTTATTTTGATGTAAAAGTTAAACAGTTAAAACGTTTGTAAATGATTTTATAAATCGGGATCCCGAGACTTTTATAATATGGTTTATAAGTTTAATGAAAAAGCAAAATTTTAATTAATCACGTTTTTCCATAAACCTCGTTGATTAGCAACGAGCCGCACAAGACGTTTAAAAATCACGTAATACGCCTAAGATAGTTAGGGTGTTACAATTTGGTATCGTAGCCGCTGTGTTGTCTTCCGAAGATCGTCACGACATGTACAATCATCATCGGCGGCTAGCTCGGTTCACGGTTCGGTAAGCCTTTATTGCTTTAGTAGTTTATTTTATTCGGTTATGAAAAAGAAAAGCCCGTGTTAGGAAGCATGTTAGTAGCCTGATAGTAGAATAGGCGCATGTTTCATTTCTAATTTCCAAATTAAGCGGCATTAGTAAGCTCGCCTTGAATACGACCTGATATGCCAACTCTTGGTTTCGCAGGCGGTTCTAATCAGATGGACGCCAGGCGGACTACCAGGAGTCAGGGCAACTCCGTAGGGTCGAATCAGGGACAGGGAGCCCAGTTTCCCCCCCCCACTGCTGGGGCGAGGTAGAGGTCCCCGAGGCGGGGCTCGTGGCCGGGTGATGAGAACCCGCCACGAGCTGCCTGTGCTCCCCCGGCCGATCGGGGAGTCCCGGTGGGAGTTGCGGTTTGCGGAGATGCAAGCCCGGATCGAAGAACAAGACCTCGAGATTCGGAGGTTGAGACGAGCGGGGTGCTCCTGCCGGTTCCGGTGCCGTAGTTCCGGTGGCACCGCCCTCGCCGCCTGTGCCGAGATAGTGGTGGCGGCCCACATTGGAACCTTTATATGAGCGGTTCGGAAGCAAGCACCTCCGTATTCCCGGGAGGTCCGGATGTAACGAAAGCCGAGCAGATGGGCGACGGTGATTACCGAATCCTGAATTTCATGGGTGTCACCGGTAATGACAGAGTGGTGTGCGCCACATTTCAGTTCCAGGAGGACGCCCTGGTATGGTGGGACATGGTGTCTCAGATCCATGACGTCACCACCATGACTTGGGAGAGGTTCCAAGAACTCTTCAACGCGAAATACTATAATGAGGCGGTCAGAAGCGCCAAGAGGGAAGAGTTCGTTCACCTGACCCAGCGGGAGAACATGAGCGTCACTGAGTATACTACTCGGTTGTGGGTTGGCGAGGTTAGCCTCGGGAATTGTGCCGACCGACTTCGGCGGGGAAGGAGAAGTATCTGGACGGGTTGAATCCCAAGATCAGGCATGACCTGATGATTACCACCGACGACAGCACCACCTATGCTCAGATGGTGGAGAAGGCACTGCGAGCTGAGGGCGCAGTGGGGTGCATGTCAGATTCAGCCAGTACTCCGGTTGGTGGCGGGGCTCCTACCCCTCCTGCATCAGGCTATAGCAGGGGGAGTAGTGGTTCGGCCATTGATCAGAGGAAGAGGGCACCCACCGGCCCGGCGGCTCGAGTCGAACAAGAGGTTCGGGGAACCGCAACGAGAGGGAGTCGTCCTGGTGGTACTGAGACCCGATTCTCCTATCCCGAGTGCCCTAGCTGCAAGAGGCATCATCGGGGTGAGTGCAAGGGGCAGGGATGCTTCCATTGTGGCATGCCCGGACACTTCAAGAGGGAATGTCCCCAGCTCCGGCCAGAGGCACCGAGAGCTCCAGCGATACCCACTCCAGCCAGGGTGTTCGCTATCACGCAGGCTGATGCAGATGCCAGCCCATCAGTAGTCACAGGTCAGCTTTTCATTAACAACTCGCTTTATTCAGTGCTGTTTGATTCTGGGGCTACACATTCTTATGTGGCGGCCAGAGTCTTTAGTAAGTTGGGTAGACCCTTTGATAGATATGAATCAGGGTTTGGAACCCTGTTACCTGGCGGAGAATTGGTTATCTCCAATAGGTGGATTAGGTCTATGCCGATCAGGATAGATGGTAGAGAGTTAAGCGCTGATCTGATAGAGATGAGCTTAGTCGAATTTGATATTATTTTAGGAATGGATTTCCTATCTAAATATTCGGCGAGCATTGACTGTAAGAGGAAGATGGTGGTCTTCCAACCAGAAAGTGAAGAACCGTTCGTGTTTGTGGGTTCGGTTCAGGGATCTCGGATCCCGGTGATCTCGGCTATGTCAGCGAGAGAATTATTGCACGGCGGGTGCTTAGGGTTTCTGGCCGTGGTGGTGGACACCACTCGGCCAGACACCATTCGGCCAGAGGACATCAGAGTGGTTCGGGAATTTTTGGACGTTTTTCCCGAAGAACTTCCAGGGTTACCACCTCAGCGGGAGATTGACTTCGTGATTGATTTGGCACCAGGGGTGGATCCGGTTTCCAAAGCCCCGTATAGGATGGCTCCAGCTGAACTTAAGGAACTGAAGATTCAGCTCCAAGGGTTGCTTGACATAGGGTTCATTCGGCCCAGTGTGTCACCCTGGGGAGCCCCGGTTTTGTTCGTCAAGAAGAAGGATGGATCTATGAGGATGTGCATCGACTACAGAGAGTTGAACAAGCTGACGGTGAAGAATAAATATCCATTACCTAGGATCGATGACTTGTTCGATCAGCTTCAGGGAAAGACGGTCTTTTCTAAGATTGATCTCCGTTCGGGTTATCATCAGTTGAGAATCCGAGAGGAGGACATTCCGAAGACGGCTTTCCGCACTAGGTATGGACACTACGAGTTTCTGGTTATGTCATTCGGACTAACCAATGCTCCCGCAAAGATTCATGGACCTGATGAATAGAGTGTTCAAGGATTTCCTCGATATCTGTGTGATTGTGTTTATCGACGACATCCTCGTGTACTCTCAATCAGAAGAGGAGCATGAGTTACATCTTCAGATGGTACTGCAACGACTTCGAGAACATAGACTTTACGCCAAGTTCAAGAAATGTGAGTTCTGGTTGTCTCAGGTGTCCTTTCTAGGGCACATTGTGAGTAAAGAAGGGATCAAGGTGGATCCCGGGAAGATCGAATCCGTCAGGGATTGGCCGAGACCGAAGACAGTGACAGAGATCAGAAGCTTCTTGGGATTAGCTGGGTACTACCGTAGGTTCGTGGAGGGGTTCTCCAAAATTTCAATGCCCCTAACCGAGCTTACAAAGAAGAATCAGCGATTCATCTAGTCAGATAAATGCGAAGCTAGTTTTCAGGAGCTGAAACAGAGGTTGATTACTGCTCCGGTACTAGCTTTGCCTTCGGACAAGGAGAAGTTCGTAGTCTACTGTGACGCATCCAAACAGGGTTTGGGGTGCGTATTGATGCAAGCCGATCGGGTTATCGCTTATGCCTCCCGTCAGTTAAAGGATTATGAACAGCGATACCCGACTCATGATTTAGAATTGGCCGCAGTGGTTTTTGCACTGAAGATTTGGCGGCATTACCTTTATGGGGAGAAGTGTGAGATCTATACCGACCATAAGAGTCTCAAGTATTTCTTTACTCAGAAAGATTTGAACATGAGACAAAGGCGTTGGTTAGAATTAGTGAAGGACTACGATTGCGAGATCCTCTATCATCCCGGAAAAGCCAATGTAGTGGCCGATGCCCTGAGCAGAAAGGGTCCCGGGCAAGTAGCTAGCATGGTTCAGATCTCACCTCAGCTAGCAGAGGATATGGTTAGATCCAGCATTGAGTTTGTGGTAGGTCAGCTTCACAACTTAACGCTGCAATCTGATCTGTTGGAAAGAATAAAGGTTGCTCAGATGACAGATCCGGAGTTAGTGAAGATCCGAGATGAGGTATTGGCTAGTCAAGCCAAAGATTTTTCAGTGTCAGATAGTGGGATGCTTTTGTATAAAGCCAGGGTTTGTGTTCCGAGCAGTGTGGAATTGAGAAACGAGATCTTTGAGGAGGCTCATTCTACTCCATATTCTCTGCATCCCGGCACCACCAAGATGTACAAAGATTTGAAACCGTATTTCTGGTGGAGCGGAATGAAGAAGAATTTGGTAGAATTTGTATCGAGATGCCTCACTTGTCAGCAGATCAAGGCTGAACATCAGAGACCAGCAGGGTTGTTGCAGCCTCTAACCCTACCAGAATGGAAATGGGAGGATATTACTATGGATTTTGTGGTCGGGTTACCTAGGACCACGGGTATGTATGATTCCATCTGGGTAGTGGTGGACCGATTTACGAAATCTGCTCATTTTCTGCCGGTCAGAACAACATTTACAGTGGATCAGTTGGCAGAACTGTACGTCAGGGAAATAGTGAGACTTCACGGGGTACCGAAGTCTATAGTTTCGGACAGGGATCCGAAATTCACCTCCAAATTTTGGCAAAGTTTGCAACGGGCAATGGGTACGAAGCTAAAATTCAGTACAGCATTCCATCCTCAGACAGATGGTCAGTCCGAAAGGACAATTCAGATATTGGAGGATATGTTGAGAGCCTGTGTTATGGACTTTGAGGGTTCATGGAGTAAATACCTACCGTTAATAGAGTTTTCATACAACAACAGTTATCAGAGTACGATAGGGATGGCACCCTATGAACTGTTGTACGGTAGGAAGTGTAGATCCCCTATCCACTGGGATGAGACAGGGGAGAGGAAATACCTA
This sequence comes from Cannabis sativa, assembly GCF_029168945.1. Taxonomy (NCBI): domain Eukaryota; kingdom Viridiplantae; phylum Streptophyta; class Magnoliopsida; order Rosales; family Cannabaceae; genus Cannabis; species Cannabis sativa. The sequence continues at coordinate 24,265,928 of NC_083607.1, forward strand.
GGTCCAGAGTCAGTTCAGCGGACCAATGAGGCAATAGAAAAGATAAAAGCTAGAATGCTTGCCTCACGGAAGCGGACGAGAAGAGTTACGCAGATCCGAAACGCAGAGATGTTGAGTTCCAAGTAGGGGAACACGTATTTTTACGGGTATCTCCGATGAAGGGGATTAAACGTTTCGGGAAAAGAGGCAAGTTATGCCCTAGATTTACGGGACCTTTCGAGATTCTCGAGAAGATAGGTCAAGTGGCATATCGGTTAGCATTGCCTCCAGCCTTATCAGCAGTGCACAACGTATTCCATGTCTCTATGTTGAGAAAATACGTTTCAGACCCCTCTCATATACTCAGTTATGAGAGTCTTCAGCTCCAGCCAGACATGTCATATGAGGAACAACCAGTGCAGATCCTGGATAGAAAGGATAAAGTCCTTCGGAATAAGACCATAGCATTGGTCAAGGTTCTCTGGAGAAACAGCAAGGTGGAGGAAGCCACCTGGGAGCTTGAGTCAGATATGAGAGCTCATTATCCAGAGTTATTCAGGTTAGATTTCGGGGACGAAATCCTTTTAAGGGGGGAATAGTTGTAAAGCCCGCTTAGTTAATTTGGAAATTAGCAGCTGTTTATGTTTAATCATGAAATTATTTATAGCTATTTAAATAATTTATCGCTGTTATTTATGGAATTCAGAAATGCATGATTATGTTATCAGTAGTTTTTTTAGATTTCGCATTTCCGGTGTCCGGTATTTTGGAACCCGGCGTTTGGCTCAGTAGAAATCACAACTTAGTATGTTAGTAATTTGGGGACGGGTTTTAGACATTGGGAATGTCGGGAATGGCCGGGAATTTAGAATGTCCCAAAAATACCCCTTTAGTATGATTTATGTGATTTTATGGTGGAGGGGCAAAATGGTCTTTTTGCCCCATTAGTGTTTTGTCTTATGTGAGTTTTTATTTGGAAATTAAATGTTTATTTTTATTAAATGTTGGCTGAAATAATGTGATATATGCCTTAAAACTCTTCTTTCCCTCACATTTTACACTTAGTCAAAATTAGAAGTTCATTTCCAAAAATCACACACACCAACTCTCTCTCTCTCTCTCTTTCGGCCAAGCTTTGAGCAGCAAGGAGGGGGTGTTTTTCCCTTGATTTTGGCTGGTTATTCATCATCCTTTAAGGTCTATTGCAAGCTAGGTTGGTTCATGTCTCTCCTTCTTTAATTTCTTGAAAAATATGATGAAAAATGATGATGCATGCATGAGTTTTTAGTTGATTTTGCTGCTGTGTTTTTGTGGTTAATTTGTGTGATTCAAAGCATGATTATTGATGTTGATTGAGTTGTGTTGAAAGCATATTAGTTAGGTTGTTCAAGCTTGTAGTTTTTATGTGAAAAAGTTATGAATTTTGGAAAGAAATGTTATATTTTGTTTCTGTGAATTGCTGGATGTTCTTGTATGTTTTCAGAGGTGTTATTATGCTTAGTTAAGTAGAATTAACTAGGCTAGGATGCATGTTAGTGGATTTAACCAAGTTTGAGTTTTTGAACTCAAAGCTTGGTCTTTAATGGTGAATTTTGTATATGTGCTTTCTGGGTGATTTTGAGGCTTTGGATTTGTTCTAGGGATAGTTTAGAACAGGTCTGGAAAGTTTGGGACCAATTGGGGTTGAATTGGTCGAGTTATGGGATTTATAGTTGGCTGCCTGCGAGGAACCGGAATTCCGGTTGTGCATCCGAATTCGGATGGGGGTCTGAATTTCCCGAACCGAATTCGGTTGGGCAACCGGTCTACCGGTTGGGGGATTTTTCAGAACCCTAGTTTTCCTCGTTTTTGGGTTTTTAGGGGTATTGCCATGCTTTTTATCGATAGGGAAACTTTTAGTTTCGAGTTTTAGTCCCCGGGAAGTGATTTAGCGTGTCACTTATAGCGTTGTGATTTTTATGGTTTAGGAGCCACTAATTCGCCGCTCAGCTTCAGTTCCAGTCAGGTTGACCGGCACACCTGAAATCGGAATCCAGGTAAGATTAGTATAACAGTATGCATATGTAGATTACATGTTTAGCGTGCATGTAGGAAGCCTGCTAGATTACATTAGTTATGTATTTAGGCTTCGAACCATCCAACCCTGTCACGTCGGTACGAGTGGAGTATGACCAAGCGGCGGAGTATGGACCGGTTCGGCCGATCAGTGACACTTGGTTGGTGGTTCGGTGCTATTGACCTATCCCGTCGGTACAGTGGAGTATGACCGACGGCGGAGTATGACCGGTTCGACCGATCAGGAGGATACTTGTCAATAGTACCGTCCCCTGAACGTTCAAAACTCAGTACCATGTTGGACATGGCAGTAGTGCTCAGTACCATGGTGGACATGGCAGTAGCGGGACTCAGTATCGTGTTGGACACGGCAGTCAGTTTCATGTATGATATTATTATCCTTTTCTTACTGAGTCTGTCGACTCACAGTTTATGTTCATGTGTAGGTAAAGGCAAGGCTATAGCTGATGGACCGTGAGCGAGCTTATGAGATTGTACATGTCGGGGCGGTTAGGCCTGGAGCGTACGATCCTCGGGACAGCACGGCTGAGATTTTTGTAACTGTCGTTAGACGACTTTATTTTGATGTAAAAGTTAAACAGTTAAAACGTTTGTAAATGATTTTATAAATCGGGATCCCGAGACTTTTATAATATGGTTTATAAGTTTAATGAAAAAGCAAAATTTTAATTAATCACGTTTTTCCATAAACCTCGTTGATTAGCAACGAGCTGCACAGTACGTTTAAAAATCACGTAATACGCCTAAGATAGTTAGGGTGTTACAATAGATATTACGGTAAAATTATCATATCTAATCAAAGTTCAATATCGTTCCCTTCCAATGTATACTCCATACATCCGATACTGGTAAAATTTGCCAATGCCCTAGAAAGGACATAACACTTATCCAAGGTGTAAGCATACCTATTGTTGATTATCATGCCAGTCTAAATCCAGTGAACTGACAAATCAGGGAATTAAACTTTCGAGCATATAATCAAGATTATATTGCACTGAGTTGACAACACTATAATCATTAACAAATACATATGTTTTGGACCTAATAGAATTTATAATCATGAAATAAATCATGTGAACCATGCAATATAAAATTGTTATTTTTGATCTTTATTAATTAGTAAATCGTATTATTTTTAAATGGGTGTTATTTAGGGCACAAAACCCAACACGTGTTGGGTCCTTCTTGAACGTGTGGATCGTGTAGATCGTGTTGCTCGTGAATTAGGAGGCCTCCGTGAGCATATTAGCTCTTTTCCAGGACGGTGAGTAGTCTCTTCAAGATGAGTATCATCATTTTCCATGTTATTAGCCATGGAGAAAGATTTTTCTTTTTGTTATGAGGGTTTTTTTCTGAGCTTTTTTCACGTGGGCTCTCAATGAAAGCACCAAATTGTTAATGTAGATTTTTGCTAACGATAATAAGCTTATTTTTGTGATAAGTTTTGCACAGAAATAAAGTGAAAAAAAAAAGAAAATATAACACAAAGCTTTTTACGTGGTTTTGCAGTTAAAATTTTGCATAGTCCACAGGTCAATCTTATTCAGATTATTCTAATACAAACTAGGGTTCTTTTCTCTCAAGAAGTTTTTGTCCCTTTTTCAGTACATTCTACCCCTATTTATCATGACATAGGGTGGCAATTAATTACAATCAGATTCAAATCCCACAATAAGATTTCCCTGAAATTGCGAGCTTTAATTACGCACCACGTAAATAAATGCGGTTATTATTTAAAAATCATACAGCTGTAATTTATCCGCTTTTATTGGGTCAATGCTAACGTTGATTTAGATACGCTGCTAAGTGTATGTCGCTGGGAACTTGAATAGCAACAATAATCCTGGCAGTGAGCTGGAGCATTTCCCATGTCTTTCTAAGGTTGATAATGTAAATCCCGTTGTTTCTACGATTGAAGACATAACGCTCCATCTGACAATCCCAGTTCTTGGTGACAAGGTGAACTTCATTAGTCAACATCATTTGAATGTCAGCTTTTATCTGAGAGAGTAGACTCGACGGAGCACTGGATCTCATTGAAAGATGTCTAGAGCTGATTAGTGAAGGTACCATGAGTATGCCTTCCTATAGCGAGACGGATGCCTCGCTATGCCTTTTTGATATCATCCTTATGATTGTGTCTTCTGACGCAAAATGGTTTCTCGTCAATACGTGAATCAATAGTTCGTATATCCTTGCCTCGCTTAAGACTATACAGTCAGCGAGTTATAGATACTCTATTAACTCTACATTTATTGAGTTATTCCATTTAGTATCTTTTAATATAATTGTCATTATATTCGTTGATTTGTATTCTCCAAGGTTAACGCGTGTCATCCTCTGAAGTGCCAGCCAAATTTTGGGTATAACAAATATTATATACCATTATCCAAGTTTTTGTGAATGAGACATGTGGTTCGATCAGAGGAAAGAATACAGCAACGATAAGAATTAGTCAAAGTTACCAAGAAAAGGAATGTCCCAAGACCTAAGAGGTAATGGGAGCAGATGGCACCTGGGAGTAACTTCCTTTAGTAAAGGACTCAGAGCGCGATAGAGGTCTCGTAGATGTTGGCCATATTAGCATCATGCAAAGGTCGCTTCATAGACGGTTACACCTATTCTAGACACAGGGTCAAACTTTATTCCCCGTACAAAGCCATGGTAGTGTGTGCACGCACCTTCAAATATGCTTTTTGCCAAACGGCCTGGTTAAAGAGTATTTTGCAAAAGAGAGACCTTTGCACGACGTGTGTCTTGGTTCGTAAAAAATCCTCACAGGAGCTGTATGCCACATGATGAAGAAGGTTCTTACCAACCAATGGTTAGATCGTTCTTTAGCAGTACTAGCCTTAGTAGCGTGTGGACTACAAAACCCTAGGTAAATAATGTTGGGTTTTATGCCCTAAATAAAACTCATTTCATATAATCAGATTTACTTATTAATAAAGATCAGAAATAACATTTTATGTTGCATGGTTCACATGATTTATTTCATGATTATATGTTTATAATGTATGAATTCTTTTTAAGTCCAGAACATATGAGTTGGTTAAAGATTATAGTGTTGTCAGCACAGTGGAATATAATCTTAATTATATGTTCAAAAGTTTATTCCCTGATTTGTCAGAACACTGAATTTAGACTGACATTGTATAATCAGCGATAGGTATTCTTACACCTTGGAAAAGTGTTATGTCCTTTCCAGGACATTGGCAAAGTTTACCAGTATCAGATGTATGGAGTATACATGGGAAGGGACCGATATTGAACTTTGATTAGATATATTAAAACTTACCGTAATATCTATTCAATTCAATATCACCTGTTGATCCTAGATCAAATGATCCTAATCCTGATATGGTTAGGTTCAATCTCAAGAGTGTTATCCGTGTTCTTTGATTTGTTAGTTAAGCCTACTTTGGGTCAGGGTGATACGTACATTTTGGGAACACGGTACTGCAATTGAGTGGGAGCGCTAACATAAATATGGAATCTATAGCTTCTACCTGGCAAATAGAAAGTAAAGGATGATTTCCTTCGAGCTTAACCAAACGAAAATAAATGGTGGAGATCTCATTTCACTTAGTTGAAATATCATTTATACAGGGTTAAGTGTTTTAAGGATAAAATACATTGTAGGGTGTTACGGTAATTTAATCCCTTTACAATGTAAATCATCTATATAGAGGATCATTGATCACATTAGGGTTATAACAATGGATCACTAATGACGTCTCTATATCATGGAACATATAGAGCGTTCTATATGACTGAGACTGCAATTCCAAGTTCTAAGTGTGGATTCAATGAGGAATTAATAAGTTAGAGAATTTACTTGGTAAATTCGGTTCGACTTATTGGAAGCTCGGTTATATAGAGCCATGGTCCCCATACTAGTTGAGACCATACTGCTTGTAAGACTCTATAATTGATTTGTGATTAGTCAATTATAATTCTAAAAGTTAGACTATGTCTAATTTGTGAATTCTCACAGTTTAAGGATGAAATTGTAAATAAAAGGGTTTCTAGGTTTAATTATTAATTAAGAGACTTTACATGTCTAATTAATAATTATTTGAAATGACAATATTATTTAATAATCTATTTTAGTTATTAAATAATTAGTTTTGGCATTTAAATGATTAGAATTTGAAAAATGGCCTTTTTGGAGAAATAGAAATAAAATTGAGGAAACTGCAAATCCAAGTGAGGCCCATAACACACCATGGTCGGCCACCTCTTTGCTTGTTTCCCAATTATTATTTTCAATTTTAATTGCCATGTAATTGCTTATCAAAGCCTAGCAAAAATAGGAAAGTGGTGGATCACACTAAATAAGGCAGTTAATCAATTACACAGTAAAAGAGGAAACTGCTTATTTGGAAAGTTGAGCTCTTCCCTTTTCCTATATAAAGCCGCCCATCTCTCTTCTCTTGGCATGTCTTTGAATGCTTCATATCACACGAAATTATGAGAGAAAAAGAGAGAAAATTTTCGAAATCCTTGTGAGAGAGTAGTGCCCACACACATCAAGTGGTACCTCAATCATAGTATGTAAGACTATGGAAATTCTGCATCAAAGGAGGAGAAAAGAAGATCCAGGTTCAGATCTTGGTGATGCTCTGCGACAGAAAAGAATCAAGGGCTAGAGATCTGAACGGAAGGAGTCATAATATTCCGCTGCACCCACTGTAAGGTTTTATAACTTTATATGTGTTTATTTTCATTGTTTTAGAATTCATATTAGGTTGTTAATCCAACATACATGATAGTAAATAGATCCTGGTAAAATAATTTCCAACAGGTAAAGGGTATGCCATTTACCCCTGTACGCCTATAAATACTCCCATTGTTCTTCAAGCAAGGAGAGAACATTTTTTTATCTACAGAAACTCTGATGAAATTCCTGGAAAACTTTCTCTCAAGAGGAACAGAGAAACCCTTATTATAAACACTTGTATTGCATAAATACTTGCCCAAAGAGGCCAATATCATTAACTCATGGACTAAGGATTATTAACGCCTCAACCACGTAAAAAATTTATTTGTTTATTTGATATTGGTATTTCTTATTTCATTGAGCTCTAAATATATTGTTTCCAAAAAACTTGGTAAACATTTTGGTGCTTTCATTGAGAGCTGAAGGAAGTTTGGTAATATTCGTCGTCCTTCGGTGAAAATGCAAAAGACTACTGATAATGGAACTCCATTGGATACGATTATGGAGGAAGCCAAATCTCATGCAACCGACGTATAGGTGGAAAATGATGAAGAAGGTGCAACTGCTAGTGAGAACAAACAAAGGAACACCAAGAAAGTTACTAAAAGACCTCGGTGATGGCCAAAATGTAGAGGATGATGATTACTGATATAGAGAGAGATATTACAAAGATGGTTGCTACTATGAACATGACCCTAGTCTAGTACAGGTAACTGAAGAATTGGAAGCTACACATACAGCCTTAGTAGAGCAATAAAAACTTACCACTCGGATGAAAAAAATGATGGAGCAACTTTAAAGCAAGTTTGTGTAGGGTTTTATGCCCTAAATAAAACTGTATTTCCATGTAATTTTTATCTTTTAAATATCAATAAAGAAACAGAAGTATTTTCATCACTTTGTGTGTCATTTGGTTCATGTTATCATTTATTTGTTTATTTAATTTATAAATTCATCCAAACCCTTATCACATTTATATTCTTAGTTCTTTTGTCGTCAGCACAGTGGAAAGTAATCAAGATTATGTGATTAAATATATATGCTTAGATTTATCAGTACATAGAGGGTTTAACTGATATGACAATCTACAACATAGTTTACTTGCACCTTGGATAAGTGCTATGTTCTTTCCAGGGCATTGGTTAAAGTAAAGCTTGGGTTGGATGCATGGAGCATGCATCGGAAGGGACCGATATTCAGATATATTAAACTTACCGTAATATCTATTCTATTCAATATCACCTAGTTGATCCTAGATCAAATGATCTTAATCCTGACATGGTTAGGTTCGATCTCAAGAGTATTATACATGTTCTTTTATTTGTTAGTTAAGCCTACTTTTTGGTCAGGGTGATACGTACATTTTAGGAACATGGTAGTGCAATTGAGTGGGAGCGCTAAACATAGATATGGAATCTATAGCTTCTTTCTAGACATAGAAGTGAAATGATGATTTCCTTCGAGCTTGGCTAAATAGAGATAAATGGTTGAGTACTCATTTCAGTGATTATGTTCACTGAAATATCGTTTATAGGTGGCTAAGTGTTTTAAGGATAAAATACATTGAAAGGTGTAACGGTAATTTAATTCCTATACAATGTAAATCATCTATAGAGGATCATTGATTATTGGGATTATAACAAGGGATAATTGATAGCGTATTTATATCGTGGAACATATAGAGCGTTCTATATAACTGAGAGTGCAATTCCAAGTTCTATGAGTGGATGCAACAAGGAATTAATAAGTCAGTGAATTTACTTTGTAAGTTCTGGGTCTGCTTATTGGAAGCTCAGATATATAGGCCCATGGTCCTTATACTAGTTGAGACAATACTACTTGTAAGACTTAGTTAATTGATTTTGATTAATCAATTATAATTCTAAAATTAGACTATGTCTAGTTTGTGAATTTTTCACTAAGCAAGGGCTTAATTGTGAAGAAAGAGTTTCTAGGGTTCATTTGCTAATTAAGAGACTTTGATTAGTCTAATTAATAAATATAGTAAAAGAAAATATTATTTATTAATTAATTTTTAGTTATTAAATAATTAAAATTGACATTTAAATGGTTAAATTAGAAAATTGGCGTTTTGAGAAAAAGAGATGGAGAAATGACAAAATGGCAAAATTGCAAAGTGAGGCCCAATCCATATCATGGCTGGCCACTTATATGCATATTTACCATTTATTTTTTCATTATTTTAATGCCAAATAATTCTAACCTAACCCTAGGTGGTTTCCTATAAATAGGTAGTGATGGCTTCAGGAAAAAGATGATTCATCCCATTCCTTCAGAGAAAAATTCAAAGCCTTCTTCCTCTACCCTAGCCGCCACCTTCTCTCTCTCTTCCTCTCTTCTAAAACCGAAGCTCTATTGTGAGTGAGTGAGTGCCCACACACATCAAGTGGTATCTCAATCATAGTGTGTAAGGCTGTGAAGAATCCAAATTCATGAGAAGGACATTCGGGATCGGATCTTGGTGATACTCTGCTACAGAAAGGATACAAGGGTTAGAGATCTGAGTGGAAGGAGGCATTATATTCCGCTGCAACCACTGTAAGGTTTCTTATACTTTATATGTGTTTATTTCATATCGTTTTAGAAGTTCATATTTAGGATGTTAAACAACATACTTGTTAGTAAATCTAAGATCCTGGTAAAATAATTCCAACAACTGGCCTCAGAGCCATGGTAATTGATTTACTTTCAAGAAATTATGACTTAAAACGATTTGTGTGTGATTTGGATGGTTTCATGTTGATTTGTGTGTTATTTGATGATTGATTGATGTTTGTAAAATTTTATGAAAAATAATTAAATTTTCGTTTCTGGAATTATTTTTGTTGGATAGTTTGGAAAAAATTAAGCAATTCACTTTTTTACAGAACTTGATTTTGATTTAATTTGAATTAGTTATGAATTTTTGAAAATCGGAAAATATTAGGGTGACATCACCTACATAGCGCGCAGATGCTTGAGAATCCTCGGGTGCACGCGCCTCAGACACGAGAATTCTCGGTCTGAACGTGCTGATCGTGTTTGAAGGCTGGGTTGCCCGTGCAAAAATGCTGCTGGCAGAATCCGTGGGCGTGAAACAGCCCCAATCCGCCCAATTGCATGCCCATGGATGGTATGCATTGCATACCATACCATCCGTACCAAATGCAATTTTTTTTTCCAATTTTTTCATTTTTTTCATTTTTTCATGGTTTTTCATGGAATTAATTTCGGATTTTTTGTGTAGTTTTTTATTTTGATTTTTACTTTTCAAATTTTAATCTTTATCAGAACTAAATTATTATTTTTTCAAAAAAAAAATTAATTTAAGATATTAGTGAAATTTGAATTTGAAATAGAAAAAAATCTATTTTTTTTTTTGCTTAATTAATTATCTTATTTTTAAATTTAAGGTCAGATATTAATATCTTTTTTAAAATTATTTTATTTTTTAAATAAATTGGCCTTATTTAAATTTAAAATAAGATTAGTTTAATCATGATATTCTGAATAGAAATAGGATATTATGCTAATTTTTAATTTTTTTTATTTTTTTTAATTAAATTATAAAATCAGAAAAATGATATTAAATTATCATTTTATTTTATAGAATATTTAATTTTTTAAAAATAACATGAAATTTAAAAGATAGCTAGCATGTTCTTTGAAAGATATTTAGGTTAGTTAAAATCTAATTTTTCAAAATTATAGGTTGAATTTTAAATTTTTTTTTATTTATTTAATTATTTATTTAACCGAAAAAAATATGTATTTTTTTATTATTAATTTATTTTCGAAAATTATTAAATAAATCATATATCCAACTATTCAACTTGTTGCAGCAATATGTGTTTTAGCTTGTTTGTAAGTTTTATAAAACCTATTATTGCTTAATCTAAATTGTCATGGTTAACTTGTTGACAGATCCAATGATCTGATTTTAACCCATGGTTCAATTGTCAATAGGTCAAGACAATAATTTGTAACAGGTAAATTTTACATTCTTCTTTCATCTGTGATGACCTAGTAACATGATAGGATCCATCCAAATCTGTGTGCTTGTGTGAGCCTATATGTTTACTTTATGTTTAGATGCATATAGGTAGTTCATTTAATTTTTTTAATTAAGATGGACTAGGTTGCTAAATAAAATGTCATACCATGATAGATTTTATTTAGGCCCATTTCGTTTTTGAGCCAATTCAATTAATAATAGTTGTTCATTTTAAGGTTAAATTCCTCTCTTTTGGGCCTTGTGTGAGAGTTAGGGGGCCAATAGCAGTGGGTACGACATACTGAACCTAGCCCTCCCTCACATGAACAACCTCAACTGTGAAGACCCATTTTCCTGATTTGAATAACTGTACTAGGTTAATTAAATTAGTTTAACCTAATAAAATTGAGTAGCAACATAATTAATTTCAAAATAAATGGAATTATTTTTCATTCGAATATTTTGAAATTAATTTAAGAAAAACACACTTAGTTTAATGAAATTAATTCAAGATAAACTACATGTATTTTTCTTGTATTTAATTAAATAGAGAATTACAACTAACTAGATTCCTTCTGAAGCTTATTTTTTTATTTTTCCATTAAATATTCCTATTTAAGTTGTAAATTAGTTATTTCTAACTAAATTTTTTTTTATCAACTTAAATTTGAATATCTTTTGAATTTTAAAAATTAAGTTGAGGAATTCTAGGAATTAGTTATTGAAGATTCTTAGGATATTTTTTTTAAGTTAAAAATTTGTTAAAATTTTAGATCAACTTAAAATGGAATATTTTTCAAATTAGGTGGTTACAACTTTATTTGATATTTAATTAAATTTTGTTTGAAAATAATTTAAGTTGGAAATCTAGTTATTTTAGAACAACTTAAATTAGATATTTTTTAAAATATTTATTTTATTATATTTTATAATTTTCAAAATTTTATATATTTTATTATATAATGATTTTTGATAATTAAATATTAAAAATTAAATTAAAGTTGAAAATTAATTTTTAATTAATTTTGGACCAACTTTAAATTAATTAATTTTCATTATTAAAATATATGGATTAAAATAAATGATTAATTAAAAATACATTGTTTTATATAATGAGCTTTAATAAATATATATTCGATCTCCATTGTTGGTCTTACAATAGTAATATGTTCTCAATATAACCTTGAGATGCTAGACTTCGTCCCCCTTATGGATGGTTATTCGTTGAAAGCATTTAACACCGTAAGATCTCATATGATAAGTGTTTTGTAAGTTTTCGTCTCTATTAGACTCTCCCCTACAGTGACTACTTAGAGATAAACTTATGTAACATGAAACTATGGTGGAAGCTCATAAAATGAGAATAACCTTGACAACGTTGGATTCTCATTTTGATCGAATAAAAGGTTGCTAAAATGGTATCCATTTTAGATGAGCTGACTACTCTATTCAACTAATGTTATCTTTGACTCTTGCCTACCGGGACACTGTATTTCATTATGTTGGAAACCTTGGAAAATAATAAATATGTCTAGTTTTTGGTATTTTTGCAAACATATTTGATTACTTGTTATTTTTTTTGAACTTGTGTATGAATTTATTGAACCAAAAGCTTACTTCTGTTTATTGATATTTGTAGTGCCAAAATGTAGAACCCACATCCCAACACTCATCTGGAAATTGACTTTACGAATGAACTTGAAAGTGTGAATAAGACTCCTGGTCAGAGTAATACTTCACACTTGCTCATGATGAACATGAAATTCCACAAAGCAGCTAAGCTAGGAATTGTTCAATCTGAAGAGCAAAGAGTTCTTAACTCTAACAATCCTACTGCTTCAAGCTCAGTCGAGAAGATTAGAGAAAGTGATTCCACTTCCTCAGATTATACTTCACAACAGATTGAACCAGCAATAACAACAATTTGAAAACAATTAAGCAGTGATGCTTTAGTTTTTGAATCATGTGTTTTAGAGAATGATAAATCCATCTGGATTCTTGATTCTCAATCTACAAACCATGTAAGTTATTCATTGCAATTGCTTGAAAAGTGGAATTATTTGAAATCCGGAGAGTTGAAACTTAAAGTTGGTAATGGCGAAATGGTATCGGTTAGAGCTAGAGGAAAAGTCAAACTCAAGTTTAAAAACAGAATTTTGGAATTAGATAATGTCTTATTCATTCCAAATTTCAGTAGAAACTTGATTTCTGTTTCATGCTTATAATTGCAACAATACAAATTAGATTTTTTGAGTTCTGGTTCTACCATTTCTCGAAATGACATTCAAATTTGTGTTGCATCCATGGAACAGGGGCTTTATGTTCTACGACCAGACGAACCATTTGCGCTTCGTAACGATCTGTTTAAAGTAGCTAAACCTAGAAACCACAAAAAGCAAAAGATCGATAATGATGATGAAACATATCTATAGCATTTACGTTTAGGTCACATAGGCTATGACAGACTCAATAGGTTAACCAAGGACGGTCCATTGAAAAATGTCGTCTTAGGTGAATTACCTGTATGAGAGTCTTGCCTAGAAGGAAAGATGACCGAACGTTCTTTCTGTGCAAAAGGGGAGCGTGCCAAAGAACCACTAAGCATAGTACATTCAGATCTTTGGGGACCACTGAAGGTCAAAGCTAGAGATGGTTATGAGTACTTTGTCACTTTCATTGACGATTACTCTAGATATGGTCACATTTACCTTATGCTAAGAAATCTGAAACGTTTGAAAAGTTTCAGGAATTTCTTGCATTGGCACAAAACCAATTGGGTAAAACTTTAAAGATCTTGCGAACTGATAGGGGTCGAGAATATATGGATATGAAATTCAAAGATCTTTTTATCTAACTTGGCATTGAATCCCAATTAACTGCCCCTAGCACTCCATAGCAAAATGGAGTTGCAGAAAGAAGAAATCGCACGCTTTTGGAAATAGTTAGGTCCAAGCTTAGCTACTCAACTCTTCCTACGTCCTTCTGTGGATATGCAATTCAGATGGCGAACGACATTTTAAATGTTGTTCCATCTAAATCAGTCCGTAAGATACCTTTAGAACTATGGAATGGTCGTACACCTAGTTTACGCCATTATAGAATCTGGGGGTGCCCTACTCATGTCTTAAGAAAGAAAGATGGCAAACTTGAAAAGCGAACTGAAGTTTGCATGTTTGTTGGAAATTCTAACGAGACTAGGGGTGGACTATTTTATAGTCGCAAGGATGATAAAGTGTTTGTTTCCACAAATGCCACTTTCCTTAAAGATGACTATATTAAGAATTTCAAACCACAAAGTAAAGTAGTATTGGAGGAAATGCTTTCAGATATAAGTCCTTCTTGTCGGGTTTTGTGCCCTAAATAAAATCCTTTACAATCTGATTAGTTATCAATATAAGAAATTTGAACTGATTTATGTTTGCATGAATTTTACATGCTAATGGTTTAATATGTTTATTACATTTACACACAAAATCAGTTAAGTCCATATCATATGTTTATTCACAATTACAGTATCGTCAACATAGTGGAGTGTGATTGTGATCATATGAATCAAAAGACTAAGTCCCTATTTCATCAGTGTTTTGGATTTACACTAATGTGATAATCAGCGATAATGTGTACTTACACTTGGAGTAAGTGTTATGTTCTTTCCAGGACATTGGTAAAGAATACTAGTTTTGAATGTATGGAGTATACATTGCACTGGACCGATATTGCAACTTAGTTAAGATATTATAAACTTACCGTCATATCTTTCCAAGTCAATATCAGTAGTTGATCTTAAGATTAAAAGAATCTAAATCCTGATATGCTTAGGCTCAACTCAGGAGTACTATTCATGTTCTTTGATTTATTAGTTAAGCCTACTTTTGGGTCAGGGTGATACGTATATTTTGGGAACATGATAGTATGATTGAGTGGGAGTGCTGAACATAAATATGGAATCTATAGCTTCTACTGGTGTATAGAAGTCAAGTGATGATTCCCTTCGAGCTTAGCTAAATAGAAGTAAATGGATGAGCTCTTGTTTAAGTGACTAATTCTTAGATCACTAAACATCATTTACAGGTAGCTAAGTGTTTTAAGGGGCAAAATACATTGAGGGGTGAGAACGGTAAAATTATCCCATCTCGATGTAAATCATCTATATAGAGGATCTTTGATCACAATAAGATTATAACAATGGTTAAATGAGATAGCATATCTATATCGTGGAACATATAATATGCTCTATATAAGTCTGAGAGTGCAATTCTAAGTTCTAAGAGTGGATTCAACGAAGAATTAACAAGTAGGAATTTACTTAGTAAATTCGGTTCACTTATTGGAAGCTCAGCATATAGATCCATGGTCACCATTCTAGTTGAAACTATACTGCTTGTAAGACTCAATAATTGATTTGTGATTAATAAATTATAATTCTAAAGTTAGTTTATGTCTGATTTGTGAATTTTCCCTAAGCAGGGGTGAAATTGTAAAGAAAAGAGATTCTAGGTTTATTTATTTATTAATAGACTTCATATGTCTAATTAATAATTAAATTAAATGAAAATATTATTTAATAATCTATTTTAGTTATTAAATAATTAGTTTTGGCATTTAAATGGTTAGAATTGGAAAATTGGCGTTTTTGAAAAAATAGAAATAAAAATTGTGAAAACTGCAAAATCCAAGTAAGGCCCATTAACACCTATGGCCGGCCACTTGGGATGGTTTTTCAAATTGATATTTTCATTATTTTAATGTCAAATAATTACTAACCTAAACCTAGTAGTTGCATATAATAAGAAAGTGATGGCTCAGTCAAATAGTAAGTTTTTCAATAAGTTTTCAACAAGCTTTCTGTCAGAAAATTATTTTTCAGAAAACTGAGCCTTCCCTCTCTCTCTATAGCCGAACCAACTTCTCTCTCTTTTCTTCTTCATAAATTTCGAACCTTAGTGATAGAGTAAGTGCCCACACACAGTTAGTGGTACCTCAATCATAGATTGGAAGACTGTGAAGGATCACACACAAAGAGAAGGACATTCGGGCTCAGATCTTGATAATACTCTGCGACAGAAAGGATACAAGGTTTAGAGATCTGAGTGGAAGGAGACATTATTCCGCTGCCATCAATGTAAGGTTTTCTTAACTTTATATGTGTTTATTTATCGTTTTAGAAAGTTCATATTTAGGGTGTTAAATAACATACTTGTGAGTAGATCTAAGATCCTGGTAAAATAAATTCCAACAACTGGTATCAGAGCCATGGTAATTGATTTGCTTGCAAGAAATTTGGACTTTAAAACGATTGTTTGTGTTTTGGATGGTTTCATGTTGTGTTGTGTGTTATACGATGATTGATTGATGTTTGTGAATTTTTGTAAAAAAATAATTGAATTTTTTTTTTCTGGAATTATTTTTATTGGATAGTATGGAAAAAATTAAGCAATTTACTTTTTTACAAAACTCAATTTCGATTTAATTTGAATTAGTTATGATTTTTTGAAGTTTCGGAAAAAATCAGGGTTATGCAACAGGGCCACGCGCGCGGACGAGGGTGACACCCTCGGAAAGCACGTGTTCAGACAGCTGCTTGACCGAGCGCTTGTCTGAATCTCCTCCATGCGCGCGCAGAACAGGCTGCGTGCAGCCTCCTGCGCCGAGGGACCTCGACTGTGCACTCCCCATGCGCGCGCGGGCAGTATGCTCAGCATACTGTCCGTACAGCTCACATTTTTTTTTTTTCGTTTTTCTTCGATTTTTCATGCTATTTCATGGATTTAACTTCCGATTTTTTGTGTAGTTTTGTATTTAGACATTTACTATTCCTATTTCAATTCTAAATATCATAATTAAATTAATTAATTTTTTTAAATTAATTCATGATATCAGTGTAATTTGAATTTGAAAATAGTAAATATGTATCTTTTTGCTTAATTATCTATCTTATTTTTAAATTTGATTATATCATATCTTATTTTTAAATTTAAGGTCATGATATTAAATTTTTTAAATTAAATATTTTTTTAAATAATTTGACCTTATTTAAATTTAAAATAAGATAACTATAATCATGATATTTTAAATAGAACTAAGATATTTTGCTAACTTTTAAATTTTGTTATTTTATTTATTTAAATTAAATCATAAAATCTGAAACACATATTTATTTATCTTTTTTATTTTTATTGAATATTTAATTTATAAAATAACATTAAATTTTTAAAAGTAGTTAGCAAATTTTGAAATGATATTTAGGTTAGTTGAAACCTAATTTTTCAAAATTGTAGGCTTAATTTTAAATATTATTTTATTAATTTCGAAAATATATATATTTTTTTTAATTCGAAAAATAAATATTTTTTTATTATTTAATTATTTTTCGAAATTTAATTATTTAAAATTAAATAAATCCTACATCCAACTATCTAGCTAACCTTGTTGCAGGAGTATGTGTTTTAGCTTGTTTGTAAGTTTTATAAAACCTATTATTGCTTGATTGCAAATAGCCATGGTTAACTTGTTGGCAGATCCAATGATCTGATTTTAACACATGGTTCAATTGGTCAAGTAAATAATTTGTAACAGGTAAATTTTACAATCTTCTTTCATATGTGTATGACCTAGCAACCTGATAGGATCCATCCAAATGTGTGCCTGTGTGAGCCTATATATTTTTTTTATTATATAGATGCATATAGGTTGTTGCTAAATAAAATGTCACACCATGATAGATTTTATTTAGGTCCATTTAGTTTTTGGACCTATTCAATTAATAACAGTTATTTATTTTAAGGTTAAATTCCTCTCTTTTGGGCCTTGTGTGAGAGTTGGGGGCCAATAGAAGTGGGTACGACATATTGAACCCAGCTCCCCCTCACATGAACTACCCCAATTGTGAAGGCCCATTTGCCTCATTTGAATAACTGTGCTAGGTTAATTAAATTAGTTTAACCTAATAAAATTGATTAGCAACATAAATAACTTTTAAAATATATGAAATTTATTTTCATTTTAATATTTTAAAGTTAATTTTAAGAAAAACACTTTAAGTTTTAGATATTATTTCTAGAGAAACTATTTGTAATTTTCTTGTATTATTTAATTAAATAAAGAATTTTAATTAACTAGATTATTTCTGGAACTTATTTAATTAAATATTCTTATTTAAGTTATAAATTAGTTATTTTAACTGATTTTTCATATCTAACTTAAATTTGAATAATTTTATTTAAATTTAAAATTAAGTTGAGGAATTCTAGGCATTAGTTATTAAAGATTCTTAAGATATTTTTTAGGTTAGTTTTAAACTTAAAATGGAATATTTTTCAAATTAAGTGGTTACAACTTAATTTTTGATATTTAATTAAATTTAAATTTGAAAATATTTAAGTTCTAGATTTTTTCTATAGCAACTTAAATTGATATTTTTTCAAATTTTGTGGAAAAGATACTTAGTCAAATAAGATATTTTCTAGATAGTTAATTCTAGACTACTTATTATTTCTAATATTAAATAGGAAAATATTATACATTGTGAAATTAATTATTTAAATAATTAATTTTGGTACAATTTATTTTAAGTATATGTTTTCCTAGTATTAAACTAGAAATTAATAATTAAGCCTTCTCTACACTTAATTATTTATTTCTTGAAAAATTATATATCTAAGTTGATTTTCATCATGATACTTAAATATTTATTTTTCATGACACTTAATTAAATAGAAAATTATTTTTTAGTTGAAATTTATTTTTTCAACTTAAAATTAAATAATTTTCAAAATATTTTTTTTTGTTTATTTTATTGATCAATTTCGAAATTGTATTTCATAATGCAAGATGATTTTGAATTTATCTTGAAAAATAGATTAAGTTGTAAATTAATTATTTATTTTAATTAATTCTTGGACCAACTTAAATCAATGATTTTTTCATTTATTGATTAATTTAAAATAAATGAATTAAAGTATATTATTAGAAATTAAATTAGTTAGTCAAAGGAAAATCTAGATAGGTGATATTTTTTGCTTGAAGTATTTTTTCTAAGTATTTATTATTTAGTATTTCGAAATAGTAAAGTTTTTATACTTTCTTTTTCCAAAATACAATAAATATATTCTCATGAAAACTTATTTTAAGTTGCAAATTAATTTAAATTAATACAACTTAAATAATTTTCTTAATATTTATATATCAAAATTACTACTAAGATGGAAATAATTCAATCACCATCTAAGTATAATTTTATAAATATTAAATTAAATTCTAATTTAGAATTTTAATTCTAAATTCGTATTTAATGAATATATTTTATTAAAATAATAAAGAAAATACATTTTTAAAGAATGAGCTTTATTATTATTAAGATATTCGATCTCCATTGTTGGTTTTACATAGCGTTTGTTTTAGTGAGTAATCCTCCCTAATGCAGGAACGTTCATTAGCAAGTTCGCACCGTTTAATCTCGAAAGATAAGTAGCTTTGTAAGTGTTTTATATGGTATGGATCACCCTAATGGTGGCGACTATATTTGACTTGCAAAATATGAAACAATAGTAGAAGCTCATAAGATAGAATAGCCTTGACTCTCGCCTAAACGGGACAACGCTGGATTCCAATCTTGATCGAATAAAAGGTTGCTAGAATGTTTAAAATTTTAGATGAGCTGACAACTCTATTCAATGGATTGTAGCTTTGACTCTCGCCTAAACGGGACACTGATATCAGTTTGTTGAAAACCTTGGAAATTATTTAGGATTGTATTTTTCAGTATTTTCTCTTATCATTCCTACATGCTATATGCTTATAATTTCTGAATTGGATTTTGTGTTAAACCATTATTGATTTCTATTTATTATTTTGTAGTATCTTGTATAACCATGATGAATTCCATGTTATCACTCTTGACCGAAAATAAGCTAAATGGATCTAACTTTCCAAAATGGAATGAAAACATTAATATTGCTCTCATAGGAGAAAGTGCCTTGTTTGTGTTAACTGAGCCGTCTCCAGAAGTGTCGGGGGACAATGCATCCAAAACTGTGAAAGAAAAGTATGAGCGTTGGCATAAAGCAAATGAAAAAGCTCTATACTTCATGCGTTCCAGCATGGTTGACACCCTTAAAACTCAGTTTTCTAAAACCGAAAAGGCTGCTGAAGTTATGACGAAGTTAACTAAGCTATTCGGTAGGGCATCTCTTCAGTCTCGCTTTGACGCGACTAAGAAATACATCAATGCACGGATGGAACCCCATCAAAACGTGCGTGATCATGTTCTCCTCATGGCAAGTTATTTCCAGGAAGCCCAGGATCATGGTGCTGAAATGGATCACACTACTCAAGTTAGCCTTATCTTGAATAGTCTGACTCCAGCATTTCTGCCCTATACATCAAATTATGTCATGAATAAAAAGGACATAGACTTTCATGAGTTAGTCAATGACCTTCAGACATATGAAAATTTGATTGGACGACCCAAGAAGAAAGGGAGTAAACCTCAAAATTCTGGCAATGGTAATGGGACGGTCAAACCTGAGGCAAATGTTGCCTCTGCTTCTAAACCCAAATCGAAGAAGAGCTGGAGAAACACCAAGAAGCGTGCCAAAGCCATGAAAAACAAAAAGGCTGCTGCTTCTGGTGATACACTCAAAGGAAAGTGTTTCTACTGCAATGAGAAAGGTCATTGGAAACCCCAATGTCCTAAACTCAGATGCTATCTTCATGAGTTGCATCGGAAAGCTGGACAAAGGGTGAAGATCGTCCAAGATGAAGATGAAGCTCATTTATCTATTTTTGAATTAATTGTTTTAGTTTAAAGATAATTTGGATTTCAAATTTTAGTTAGGGATTTTTATCACTGTTTTTCTCATATTGTTGCAATTTTTTTTATTAATAATATTATATTTTATTTTCTTTTATATTCAAACAAATTGCAAATTATGAGATTGAGCTTCATTTACTTTATCTTAAACCAAAATTACCACATTATATTTATATGTTTGTATCTGTAAGTGTTTTTTTTATTATTGATGCAAATTCTATATGTTGGGTTTTGTGCCCTAAATAAAACCCATTACAATCTAGTTAGTTATCAATTTAGAATTTTGAAGTGATTTATGATTACATGTATGTTAAATGTTTATGGTTTAATATATATATATTTGATATATGCACAAAATCAGTTAAATCCAGAACATATAGTTATTCACAATTACGGTATTGTCAGTACAGTGGAATGTGATTGTGATTATATGATTCAAAAGATTTGGTCCCTGTTCATCAGTATTTTGGATTTACACTGATGTGCTAATCAGCGATGAAGTATACTTACACTTGGAGTAAGTGTTATGTTCTTTCCAGGACATTGGTAAAGTATACTAGTTTCGAATGTATGGAGTATACATTGGACTGGACCGATATTGAACTTAGATAAGATATTATAAACTTACCGTTGTATCTTTCCAAGTCAATATCAAAAGTTGATCTTAGATTAAGAAAATCTAAATCCTGATATGCTCAGGCTCAATCTCAGGAGTGCTATTCATGTTCTTTGATTTATTAGTTAAGCCTACTTTTGGGTCAGGGTGATACGTATATTTTGGGAACATGATAGCATAACTGAGTGGGAGTGCTGAACATAAATATGGAATCTATAGCTTCTACTGGTGTATAGAAGTAAAGTGATGATTCCCTTCGAGCTTAGTTAAATAGAAGTAAATGGATGAGCTCTTGTTTCAGTGGCTACATATTAGATCACTAAAACATCATTTACAAGTAACTAAGTGTTCAAAGGGGCAAAATACATTAAGGGGTGTAAACGGTAAATTGGCCCCATCTCGATGTAAATCATCTATATAGAGGATCTCTGAATCACATTAAGATTATAACAATGGTTAAATGACATAGCATATTGATATCGTGAAACATATAATATGCTCTATATAAGTCTGAGAGTGCAATTCCAAGTTCTAAGAGTGGATTCAACAAGGAATTAATAAGTTAGGGATTTACTTGGTAAATCGGTTCAACTTATTGGAAGCTCAGCATATAGATCCATGGTCCCCATTCTAGTTGAGACTATACTGTTTGTAAGACTCTATAATTGATATATGATTAATCAATTATAATTCTAAAAGTTAGACTATGTCTAATTTGTGAATTCTCACAGTTTAAGGATGAAATTGTAAATAAAAGGGTTTCTAGGTTTAATTATTAATTAAGAGACTTTGTATGTCTAATTAATAATTATATATTAAATGAAAATATTATTTAATAATCTATTTTAATTATTAAATAATTAGTTTTGGCATTTAAATGATTAGAATTGGAAAAATGGCATTTTTGGAGAAATAGAAATAAAATTGAGGAAACTGCAAAATCCAAGTGAGGCCCATAACACACCATGGCCGGCCACTCCTTTTGATGTTTCCAAATTATTATTTTCAATTTTAATTGCCATGTAATTGCTAATCAAAGCCTAGCAAAAATAGGAAAGTGGTGGATCACACTAAATAAGGCAATTAATCAATTAGACAGTAAAAGAGGAAACTACTTATTTGGAATGTTGTGCTCTCCCTTCTCCCTATATATAGCAGCCCTTGTTCTCTTCTCTTGCATGCATCATAACCTGCGAAAATAAGAGAGAAAAGAAGAGAGAAATTTCGAATTCCCTTGTGAGAGAGAAATGCCCACACACATCACTCAGTACCTCAATCATAGTTTGGAAGACTATGAAGGATCACATCCAACTGAAGGAGAATCGGGCTCAGATCTTGATTATACTCTGCTACAGACAAGAATCAAGGGTTAGAGATCTGAGTGGAAGGAGACACTTAATTCCGCTGCCATCACTGTAAGTTATTCTTAACTTTTATGTGTTTTATTCATCGTTTTAGAAGTTTAATTTTAGGTTGTTAAATCAACATACTTGTGTGTAGATCTAAGATCCTGGTAAAATTAATTCCAACACTATAATATTTACAACTCTTCATAGAGTTATATTAAATAAACACTAGAAATTATTTCTATGTTTATTAATAATTGTTAATTCTAATGATCTAAATTGCCATGGTTAACTTGTTGACAGATCCAATGATCTGATTTTAACCCATGGTTCAATTGATGATAGATCAAGTGAATAATTTGTAACAGGTATATTTTTACATTCTTCTTTCATCTGTGTATGACCTAGTAACATGATAGGATCCATCCAAATCTGTGTGCCTGTGTGAGCCTATATGTTTAATTTCTGTTATAGACACATATCGGTTGTTGTTGCTAAATAAAATGTCATAACCTGATAGATTTTATTTAGGCTCATTTAGTTAATGGGCCTATTCAATTAATAACAGTTGTTCATTTTAAGGTTAAATTCCTCTCTTTTGCGCCTTGTGTGAGAGTTGGGAGTATTAGAAGTGGGTACGACATACTGGACCCAGCCCCCCTCACATGAACAACCCCAATTGTGAAGGCCCATTCGCCTGATTTGGATAACTGTGCTAGGTTAATGAAACTAGTTTGACCTAATAAAAATTGAATAGCAACATAATTAATTTCTTCGAAATTAATTTAAGAAAAACATAGTTTGTAGAATATTATTTCTAGATAAACTATTTGTATTTTTCTTGTATTTAATTAAATAAAGAATTTTAACTAACTAGATTCTTTCTGAAACTTACTTTTATTATTTCATTAAATATTCCTATTTAAGTTATGAATTAGTTATTACTAATTTTCCCTTTTAACTTAAATTTGAATATCTTTTGAATATAATATTAAGTTGAGGAATTCTAGGAATTAGTTATTGAAGATTCTTGAAAGATATTTTTTTTTAAGTTGGTTATAAACTTAAAATGGAATATCTTTAAATTAGGTAGTTACCACCTAATGTTGATATTTAATTAAATTTTGTTTGGAAGATTTTAAGTTGTAAATTATAGATTCTTTCTATAATAACTTAAATCAGATATTTTCCAAATCTTGAAAAGATACTTAGTTAAATTGAGATATTTACTAGATAGTTATTTTTATACTAATTATTATTTCTAGTATAGGAAAATATCATTGATTGTGAAATTAATTGTTTAATAATTAATTTTGGTACAATTCAACTAAGGATATATTTCCTTGTATTAAATTGAAAATTAATAATTAAGCCTTCTCTACACTTAATTATTTATTTCCTGAATTTAATATATTTAATTAAATTAAAAATTAAATATCTAAGTTGATTTTCATAATGATACTTAAATATTGTTATTTTCATGATATTTAATTAAATAGAAAATTATTTTAAGTTGGGTATTTTCATAACATCTTAAATTTGAATAATTTTCAAAATATATTTTATTTATTTGATTAATCATTTTTCGAAATTGCATTTGATTATGTAAAATGATTTTGAATTTATCTTGAAAGATAGATTAAAGTTGTAAATTAATTATTTTAATTAATTTGGAATCAACTTAAATCAATGATCTTTTCATTTAATGATTAATTTAAAATAAAGGAACTAAAATATATTATTAGAAATTGAATTAATTAGTCAAGAAAATCTAGATGGATAGTATTTTTGCTTGAAGTATTTTTTCTAGTAAAGTTTAATTTATTTTAATGTATTTCGAAAATTATATTTTTGGAAATACAGTATATATATTTGAAGAAAATTTTAATTTGAGTTGCAAATTAATTTAAATTAATACAACTCAAATTAAGTAATTTTCTTAATATTTATTGGAAAATTAATACAAAGATGGAAATAATTCATTTTATTTTCTTAACCATCTGAGTTTAATTTTATAAATATTAAATTAAATTTTATTTGGAGTTTTACTCTAAATTTAAAATTTAATAAATATATATAGATTTAAAATAAATAAATAATAGAAGAAAATACATTTTAAATAATGAGCTTTATTATTAAGATATTCGATCTCCATTGTTGTAATTACATAGCTATTGTTTTAGTGAGTAATCCTCCCGAATGGAGGAACGTTCATTAGCAAGTTAGCGCCGTTTAATCTCGAAAGATAAGTATATTTGTAAGTTTTTTATATTAGTATTGATCACCCTAATGGTAGCGACTGTATAAGACTTACAAACGTATGAAACAATGGTGGAAGCTCATGAAATAGGAATGACCTTGACTCTCGCCTAAACGGGACAACGTCAGATTCTCTTTTTGATCGAATAAAAGGTTGCTAGAATGTTTGTCATTTTAGATGAGCTGACAACTCTATTCAATGAATGATAGCTTTGACTCTCGCCTAAACGGGGCCATGATATCAGTTTGTTGAAAACCTTGGAAATTATTTAGGATTGCATTTTTAAGTATTTTCTGTAGTCATTCCTACTTGCTATGTGCTAATAATTTCTGAATAAGATTTTGTGTTAAAGCATAATTGATATCTATTTATAATCTTGTAGTATCCTGAATTGCAATGTCGAATCCCATGTTATCACTGTTGACTGAAAATAAGCTAAATGGAGCTAACTTCCCAAAATGGAGAGAGAACATTAATATTGCTCTCATAGGTGAAAGTGCCCTGTTTGTGTTGACTGAGTCGTCCCCTGAGCAGCCAGGTGACAATGCAACCAAAGTTGTTAAAGAGAAGTTCGAGCGTTGGCAGAATGCTAACAATAAAGCTCGTTACTTCATGCTTTCCAGCAGGGTTGAAACCTTGAAAACAAGGTTTGCAAACACTGTCACGGCTGCAGAAATCATGACGCAGTTAACTGAGCTATTCGGTATGGTATCTATCCAGTCTCGCTTTGACGCGACTAAGAAATTCATCAACGCACGGATGGAACCCCATCAGAATGTGCGTGATCACCTTCTCCAGATGGCTAGTTATTTCCAGGAAGCCCAGAATCATGGTGCTGAAATGGATCAGACTACTCAAGTGAGTCTCATCTTGAATAGTCTGACTCCAGATTTTCTGCCCTACACATCAAATTATGTCATGAATAAGAAGCAACAAGACTTTCATACTTTAGTCAATGACCTTCAGACATATGAAAATTTGATTGGAGGTCCCAAGAAAAGAGGGAATAAACCTCAGAATTCTGGAAATGGTAATAAGACGAGTAATCCTGAGGCACATGTTGCTTCTACTTCCAAATCCAATCATAAGAAGTGGAAAAATGCCAAGAAGCGAGCTCAAGCTGCGAAAGCAGCTAAGAACAAAAAGGCTGGAGCTTCTGGTGATACACCAAAAGGAAAATGTTTCTACTGCAATGAGAAAGGCCATTGGAAATCCCAATGTCCTAAGCTTCTTGCAAAGAAACAAGCTCAAGCTTCTTAAACTCGGATGTTGTCTTAACGAGTTGGATCTGAAAGCTGGATGGTGGATGGAGGTCGTCTATGATAAAGAAGAAGCTCATTAATTTTTTTTTTGAATTAATTGTTTAGTTTTTCAAACAATTTGGATTTCAAGTTTGGGATTTTTATTCCCTGTTTGGTTCTCATAACATTGCAAACAATTTTTTGGGTTTATAATAAAGTTTCTTTTACAAATAAATTGCAATCTATGAGTTGAGCTTCAGTACTTTATCTTATAAATCTATTACCAATTGTTATATTTATTATGTTTGTATGTGTATGTGTTTTTATTATTGATACAAATTCTATAGTTATTTAAACTCCGTACAGAGTTATTACTACATAAACACTAGAAATTATTTCTATGTTTATGAATAATTGTTAATTCTAAAACAATTATTGAGAATTTGTTTAATAAAAAGATCTTTTGATCTGATAGGGGTGGAGAAAAGTTAAGAATAATATGCAGTTTCAACGATCTTTTATATCTAATTAACTCTGGATTATATTCAACTCCACATAACCTCTATCATACTTAGGGAATCATGATCTTTACAACCTTTAGGAGTGGATCATAATCTCTATAAACTTAGGGGTGGACTTTATTCCACAGTGCTCTTTGTGACACATAATTTTAAACATGGAAATAATATAAATAAGCTATTATCAGAATAAATCCTTGATCTTTATTATATGTTCCAGTTTAGATTTACTGTTGTAATAGTTAATGATAGCATTAAAGTTCTTTGATAATGTATCACATTACATTAGTTGAGTGGGAGAATATTAAAATTCTTTACCCATCTTCGTTTGGTTGATATTTGTGATAGGAACTTAAGAACACCTCTGATAAAACAAATCTAATCATTCACATGGATAGAATTAACTTATCAGAATTATGAGAATAAGATAGAAGAATTCTTGCATAGTCTTTTCGAATGACTTGAGTCAAGATTTCTAATCCTCATAACATTTTATGGTATCTTGATTTGATTGCTTAATCTCTAGCAAGTATTTTACACTTCAAATACTAGACTGCTATGTTGTTGACCTAGTCTTAGAGAAACTTACAGTTTCAGACTAAGATAATAAGTCACAACGAGATATCCCTCAAAACAATAGTAAAAGGTTAAAAGTTTCTAACCAGACATCTGCTATTGAGTGGGAGCCATCTGAGATGTAATCAAATGGGGAACATTAGGAGATACTCAAGAAAGATTTATGAAAGTGACATATATGTTAGATATTAAGGAACTATGCATTAATGATCCTAATATCCACACCAACTCATTAAGAATTTGAGATGGTGGTTACTCTGGGGGTGGAGGAATTATTGTAGAAGAGTGTAAGAACCCATCCATAATAATTCAAGCTCCATCAGAGAAGATATAACTTTGTAAATTCGAAATTACCAGAAAGTTATTTTGCTGAAGAAAATTCTACACTGCATTATCTCAATTCCAAATTTTAAAATTTGAGAGATATGTCTTCAGTTTGTTCAGATGTACTTAATGGGCAGTAAGGATTTCAGTATCCCTTGAAAAGTAAAGCATATAGTTAAGGATGTTTCATAAGTTTTATGAACCTGGTTCCGGATATATGGGTGGATTCAAATATACTACACTTGATCAGTGGATCGAGACGAAAGATTGATTGTAATGTACAACTTGTTTTATGTTAGTGCAAGTGGGAGTTTGTTGGGTTTTGTGCCCTAAATAAAACCCATTACAATCTGGTTAGTTATCAATTTAGAATTTTGAAGTGATTTATGATTACATGTATGTTACATGTTTATGGTTTAATATATATATTTGATATATGCACAAAATCAGTTAAATCCAGAACATATAGTTATTCACAATTACGGTATTGTCAGTACAGTGGAATGTGATTGTGATTATATGATTCAAAAGATTTGGTCCCTGTTCATCAGTGTTTTGGATTTACACTGATGTGATAATCAGCGATGAAGTATACTTACACTTGGAGTAAGTGTTATGTTCTTTCCAGGACATTGGTAAAGAATACTAGTTTCGATTGTATGGAGTATACATTGGACTGGACCGATATTGAACTTAGATAAGACATTATAAACTTACCGTTGTATCTTTCCAAGTCAATATCAGAAGTTGATCTTAGATTAAGAGAATCTAAATCCTGATATGCTCAGGCTCAATCTCAGGAGTGTTATTCATGTTCTTTGATTTATTAGTTAAGCCTACTTTTGGGTCAGGGTGATACGTATATTTGGGGAACATGATAGCATAACTGAATGGGAGTGCTGAACATAAATATGGAATCTATAGCTTCTACTGGTGTATAGAAGTAAAGTGATGATTCCCTTCGAGCTTAGTTAAATAGAAGTAAATGGATGAGTTCTTGTTTCAATGACTACATATTAGATCACTAAAACATCATTTACAGGTAACTAAGTGTTCAAAGGGGCAAAATACATTGAGGGGTGTAAACGATAAATTGGTCCCATCTCGATGTAAATCATCTATATAGAGAATCTGTTAATCACATTAAGATTATAACAATGGTTAAATGAGATAGCATATTGATATCGCGAAACATATAATATGCTCTATATAAGTCTGAGAGTGCAATTTCAAGTTCTAAGAGTGGATTCAACAAGGAATTAATAAGTTAGGGATTTACTTGGTAAATCGGTTCAACTTATTAAAAGCTCAGCATATAGATCCATGGTCCCCATTCTAGTTGAGACTATACTGTTTGTAAGACTCTATAATTGATTTATGATTAATCAATTATAATTCTAAAAGTTAGACTATGTCTAATTTGTGAATTCTCACAGTTTAAGGATGAAATTGTAAATAAAAGGGTTTCTAGGTTTAATTATTAATTAAGAGACTTTGTATGTCTAATTAATAATTATATATTAAATGACAATATTATTTAATAATCTATTTTAGTTATTAAATAATTAGTTTTGGCATTTAAATGATTAGAATTGGAAAAATGGCATTTTTGGAGAAATAGAAATAAAATTGAGGAAACTGCAAAATCCAAGTGAGGCCCATAACACACCATGGCCGTCCACTCCTTTTGATGTTTCCCAATTATTATTTTCAATTTTAATTGCCATGTAATTGCTAATCAAAGCCTAGCAAAAATAGGAAAGTGGTGGATCACACTAAATAAGGCAGTTAATCAATTACAGAGTGAAAGAGGAAACTGCTTATTTGGAAAGTTGTGCTCTCCCTTCTCCCTATATATAGCAGCCCTTGTTCTCTTCTCTTGCATGCATCATAACCTGCGAAAATAAGAGAGAAAAGAAGAGAGAAATTTCGAATTCCCTTGTGAGAGAGAAGTGCCCACACACATCACTCAGTACCTCAATCATAGTTTGGAAGACTGTGAAGGATCACATCCAACTGAAGGAGAATCGGGCTCAGATCTTGATTATACTCTGCTACAGACAGGAATCAAGGGTTAGAGATCTGAGTGGAAGGAGACACTTAATTCCGCGGCCATCACTGTAAGTTATTCTTAACTTGTATGTGTTTTATTCATCGTTTTAGAAGTTCAATTTTAGTTTGTTAAATCAACATATTTGTGAGTAGATCTAAGATCCTGGTAAAATTAATTCCAAAACTATAATATTTACAACTCTGTATAGAGTTATATTAAATAAACACTAGAAATTATTTCTATGTTTATTAATAATTGTTAATTCTAATACAATTATTAAGATTTTTTTTTTA
The DNA here is from genome assembly GCF_029168945.1 of Cannabis sativa. Lineage (NCBI taxonomy): Eukaryota > Viridiplantae > Streptophyta > Magnoliopsida > Rosales > Cannabaceae > Cannabis > Cannabis sativa. The sequence goes on from NC_083607.1 coordinate 24,295,738, forward strand.
TATAAGGATCTTTTGATCTGATAGGGGTGGAGAAAAGTTAAGAAAACTATGCAGTTCAACGATCTTTTATATCTAATGAACTCTGGATTCTATTCAACTCCACATAATCTCTATAACACTTAGAAAATTGTGATCGTTACAACCTTTAGGGGTGGATCATAATCTCTATATACATAGGGGTGGAGTTTATCCACAATACCCTATGTAACACATATTTTCTTTAAACTTGGAAGTAGTATAATGACTTAGCTTTTATCAGTATAAATCCTTGATCTTGATTGTATGTTCCAATTTAGTTTTACTATTGTAGTAAAAATTGATACCTATAAAAGTTCTTTGATAATGTATCACACTACCTTAATTGAGTGGGAGAATTTTAAATTTCTTTACCCATCTTTATTAGGTTGACACTTGTGATAGGAACTTAAGAACAATACTGAAAAGCAAATCTAACCATTCATGTAGATAGATATAACTTATCAGAATTATGAGAATAAGATAAAAGAACTCTAGATCAGTCTATTCGAATGACTTGAACCAAGAATTCTTAATCCTCATAACATTTTATGGTATCTTAATTTTGATTACTTAATCTCTGGCAAGTATTTTTCACTTCAAATACTAGTCTGCTATGTTGATGATTTAGTATTAAAAGAAACTTAAAGTTTCGGACTAATACAATAAATCACAACTAGATAACTCTCCAAACAATAAAGAGGTTAAAAGTATTTTTAACCAGACATCTACTATTGAGTGGGAGCTATCTGAGATGTAATCAAATAAGGAACATTAGAAGATATTCAAGAAAGATTTATGAAAGTGATCTATATGTTAGATATTAAGGAACTGTATATCAATTATCCTAGTATCTACCCCAACTCATTCGAATTATGAGATGGTGGTTACTCTGGGGGTGGAGGAATTATTCTATAATAATTCAAGCTCTACCAAAGAAGAATTATAACTTTGTAAATTCGAAATTACTAGAAAGTTATATTACTGAAGAAAAGTCTACGCTGTATTATCTCAATTTCATATTTTAAAATATGAGAGATATGTCTTATGTTTATTCAGATGTACTTTAAAACAATAAGGATTTCAGTATCCCTTTATGAGTTAAGCATATAGTAAAGGATGTTTCATAAATATTTTATGAACTAGTTTCCAGAACTTTGGGTGGATTCAAATATACTACACTTGATGTGAAGATCAAGACATCAGATTGACTTATTTGCACACTTTGTTTTATGTTAGTGCAAGTGCGAGTTTGTTGGGTTTTGTGCCCTAAATAAAACCCTTTACAATCTGATTAGTTATCAATATAAGAAATTTGAAGTGATTTATGTTTGCATGAATTTTACATGCTAATGGTTTAATATGTTTATTACATTTACACACAAAATCAGTTAAGTCCAGATCATATGTTTATTCACAATTACAATATCGTCAACAGAGTGGAATGTGATTGTGACCATATGAATCAAAAGACTAAGTCCCTGTTTCATCAGTGTTTTGGATTTACACTAATGTGATAATCAGCGATAATGTGTACTTATACTTGGAGTAAGTGTTATGTTCTTTCCAGGACATTGGTAAAGTATACTAGTTTCGAATGTATGGAGTATACATTGGACTTGTCCGATATTGCAACTTAGTTAAGATATTATAAACTTACCGTCATATCTTTCCAAGTCAATATCAGTAGTTGATCTTAAGATTAAAAGAATCTAAATCCTGATATGCTTAGGCTCAACTCAGGAGTACTATTCATGTTCTTTGATTTATTAGGTAAGCCTACTTTTGGGTCAGGGTGATGCTTATATTTTGGGAACATGATAGTATGATTGAGTGGGAGTGCTGAACATAAATATGGAATCTATAGCTTCTACTGGTGTATAGAAGTCAAGTGATGATTCCCCTTTAGCTTAGCTAAATAGAAGTAAATGGATGAGCTCATGTTTAAGTGACTAATTCTTAGATCACTAAACATCATTTACAGGTAGCTAAGTGTTTTAAGGGGCAAAATACATTGAGGGGTGAGAACGGTAAAATTATCCCATCTCGATGTAAATCATCTATATAGAGGATCTTTGATCACAATAAGATTATAACAATGGTTAAATGAGATAGCATATCTATATCGTGGAACATATAATATGCTCTATATAAGTCTGAGAGTGCAATTCTAAGTTCTAAGAGTGGATTCAACGAAGAATTAATAAGTAGGAATTTACTTAGTAAATTCGGTTCACTTATTGGAAGCTCAGCATATAGATCCATGGTCCCCATTCTAGTTGAAACTATACTGCTTGTAAGACTCAATAATTGATTTGTGATTAATCAATGATAATTCTAAAGTTAGACTATGTCTGATTTGTGAATTTTCACTAAGTAGGGGTGAAATTGTAAAGAAAAGAGATTCTAGGTTTATTTATTTATTAATAGACTTTATATGTCTAATTAATAATTAAATTAAATGACAATATTATTTAATAATCTATTTTAGTTATTAAATAATTAGTTTTGGCATTTAAATGGTTAGAATTGGAAAATTGGCGTTTTTGAGAAAATAGAAATAAAAATTGTGAAAACTGCAAAATCCAAGTAAGGCCCATTAACACCTATGGCCGGCCACTTGGGATGGTTTTTCAAATTGATATTTTCATTATTTTAATGACAAATAATTACTAACCTAAACCTAGTAGTTGGCTATAAATAGAAAGTGATGGCTCAGTCAAATAGTAAGTTTTTCAATAAGTTTTCAACAAGCTTTCTGTCAAAAAAATATTTTTCAAAAAACTGAGCCTTCCCTCTCTCTCTATAGCCGAACCAACTTCTCTCTCTTTTTTTCTTCATAAATTTCAAACCTTAGTGATAGAGTAAGTGCCCACACACAGCAAGTGGTACCTCAATCATAGATTGGAAGACTGTGAAGGATCACACACAAAGAGAAGGACATTCGGGCTCAGATCTTGATAATACTCTGCGACAGAAAGGATACAAGGGTTAGAGATCTGAGTGGAAGGAGACATTATTCTACTGCCATCAATGTAAGGTTTTCTTAAGTTTATATGTGTTTATTTCTCGTTTTAGAAAGTTCATATTTAGGGTGTTAAATAACATACTTGTGAGTAGATCTAAGATCCTGGTAAAATAAATTCCAACACTTCTAACGTTCCATCCTCTTCTACTCAAGTAGAGGATAATCCCACTTACTCAATTGAACTTTTACAAGTTGATACAACCGAGAGAACTATCACTCAAGTTCAAGTTCAGAAGATCACCGCTCCTCGTCGTAGTGGGAGGGTTTCTACTAAACCATCTTGTTATGGCTTTGATGGTGAAATCAATATGGTCGTTGGTGACGGTATTGATGACAACCCATTAACCTATAAACAGATAATGGCAAGTCCAGAACAGAAACGATGGTCACCCAATATGGATTCAGAAATGGATTCCATGAAAAAGAACAAAATCTGGGAATATGTAGACGCACCCGATGACTATCATCCAATCGAATGTAAGTGGGTCTACAAGAAAAAAAAGAGGCACTGGAGGCGAAGTCGAAACTTTTAAAGCTAGACTAGTGGCCAAGGGTTACACCCAAAGAGAAGGCGTGGACTATGAGGAAACTTTTAGTCCGGTCGCCATGCTCAAATCCATCAGAATTCTTCTCTCCATTGCAGCCGCTTTCGATTATGAGATCTGGCAAATGGATGTCAAGACAGCTTTCCTTAATGGAATTCTTGAAGAAACCATCTATATGGAGCAACCAAAAGGCTATGTTCTTCCAGGGCAGGAAAAGAAAGTTTGCAAACTCAATAGGTCCATTTATGGACTTAAGCAAGCTTCTCGCTCCTGGAACAAAAGGTTTGATGAAATCATCAAGACCTACGGCTTTCTTCAGAATGAAGATGAACCTTGTGTTTATCAACTCAAGCAAAACCAAGTGGTAGTATTCCTGGTCATTTACGTTGACGACATTTTGATCATTGGCAACAATGTCAGAAAATGACTGACATCAAGGAATGGCTAGACACTCAATTCGAAATGAAAGATTTGGGTGAAGCTGCCTATGTTCTCGGTATTCAAATTATAAAAAACCGGAAGAATAGATCCCTTGCTCTCTCTCAAACAACTTACATAGATAAGGTGTTAGAGAGATTCTCAATGACCAACACCGAAGGGGCAACTTTGCCTTTTAGATTTGGTATCCGTCTATCTAACACACAGTACTCGGTGTCGTCCCTGGAATGGAAAAACCACTGGTTTTGATTTGTGATAACACTGGAGCCATAGCCAACGGTAAAGAGGCTCGAAGCCACAAGAGAAGCAAGCATATAGAAAAGAAATATCACATCATAAGAGAATATGTGGCAAGAGGGGATGTACTGGTGGAAAAAGTGCACGCAGAGGACAACCTAGTTGATATATTCACTGAGGTCTTGGCAGGAGCTGCATTTGAAAAGCACTGATAGAATTTAGGATTAATTGAAATGTACTGATTGTTTTATATTAGTACAAGTGGAAGTTTGTTGGGTTTTATGCCCTAAATAAAACTCTATTTCAATGTAATCTTTATCTTTTATATATCAATAAAGAAACAGAAGTATTTTCATCACTTTGCGTGTCATTTGGTTCATGTTATCATTTATTTGTTTATTTGATTTATAAATTCATTCAAACCCTTATCACATTTATATTCTTGTTTATTGTGACGTCAACACAGTGGAAAGTAATCAAGATTATGTGATTAATTATATATTCCTAGATTTATCAGTACACAAAGGGTTTAACTAATATGACAATCTACAACTTAGTTTACTTGCAACTTGGATAAGTGCTATGTTCTTTCCATGGCATTGGTTAAACTAAAGCTTGGGTTGGATGCATGGAGTATGCATCAGAAGGGACCGATATTGAACTTTGATTCAGATATATTAAACTTACCGTAATATTTATTCAATTCAATATCACCTAGTTGATCCTAGATCAAATGATCTTAATCCTGACATGGTTAGGTTCGATCTCAATAGTATTATACATGTTCTTTGATTTGTCAGTTAAGCCTACTTTTTGGTCAGGGTGATACGTATATTTTGGGAACATGGTAGTGCAATTGAGTTGGAGCGCTAAACATAGATATGGAATCTATAGTGTAATATCCCAGAAAATAAATAATATTTAAATGGACATATTTTATTAAATATGTAATTTCTTGAGAAATGAAGTAGGATTATGATCTTACTTAGGTAATTGTTGAGAAATTAATTAATGAAATACGTTATTTTGGGCTCGGTAATTGTGGAAATTTAGCTATGTGGTTAGCAATGTCACGACATTAAATGAAAGAATTATTTTAAGAATATCCCGGATTAAGTTAGAATTTTATTAGAATGTCGGATTGGGGAATTAGTAAAATTACCAAAATGCCCCTAGGTTATAATTTTAGTTTAAGTTTTTTTTTTAAGCGTAAGTTAGTCATTTTTTTTATGCTTGACTTTTCACCTTTGACTCCTAGTGGGCTGAATGTTAGTAGAAAAAAAAAAGAAAACCTTTATTTAAATAGCTTCCTTCCAAGACAAGAAACTATTTTTTTTTCAAAGAAAAATCACACAACTTCAAGCTTTCTTCTCTTCTTCCTCTTGCCGATCTTTGAAGCAGCTGGAACCAGGGGAAAACTCATTTCTTTTTCTTCAATTTCTTGAGCTAATCCTAACCCTAGAAGCTAGCTAAGTGGAGGTAAGATTTTCTACTCTTCTCTTGATTGGTTTTTATGAGTTTAGTTTAGGTTTTGGTGAAGGTTTTCATTTAATCCAGAGCTGGGGTATAAACTGAGGTTAGGGTAGGTTCTTAGGGTTGATTTGAAACTTGTTTGAATGAAGATTAAGTGAGATTAATGGCTGTCTAGTTTGAATGCATTTGATTAAGCAATTTGAGCTTGATTTTCATGTGAGATGGTGATTTTGAGTTAAGTGGTGAATTGAGATTGAATGATGTGTTGAATATGTTGTATTTGGTATATTGAACTGTTCTGGAAATTCAATTTAGGTCTGAAATGGTTTTGGTTCGAGCTGAGGGAGAAAAACCAGAATTTTTCTTGTACGACGACAGCCGGTCGGCCAGGTTGGTTCCTGTTGTATCGAAGCAGGTCGGCCAGGTTACAGCAGGGGAAAAATTCTCGGGTTTTTCTCTGAACCGTGTTTAGCTCGGGGTTGAACCTAGTACCTGCCTTTGAATAATTTTGAGTTATTTGAATTATTATATAGATGGTGAAGGCTAAGTCTAGTCGGTTTTAAATTAGGGTTTTAATCCGGAATATTATGTTAAGGTATTTATTGTGTTTCAATTGTCGTGACATAGGACCGGGATTGCCTAGCTTGTTTTTCCACCCAGGTCGGCCATATTCTTGACTCCTGAATTAAGGTAAGAAAAGTGGTAAGCACCGTATGTGGTTAAAAATTGATGAATGAATGGAGGTGACCTTAATTATTATTATGATGTTGATTAAAGCTTATTAAGCCTAGGTTATTACCTAGGGTTGGAAATGGTTATTACCGTTATGAGTAATTACTCTTGAAACCGCGGTTAGGTTTCTTACTTATCGTTTGCTTTATCGGGCAACGATAGTGACATATTCAGCTCGTATGTAACGAGTGGTAAAAAGTGGTACTTTATTAAGTACCAGGAATGTGAGATGTTTAAGGGAATGCTTATTGTTATCAAATAGTGAGTAAGCATAATGGCATGAGATTAAGTTGATAATCATTTTTCTTTCAATTATTGTTTTGATCACTTTCTTGCTGAGTCTCTGTGACTCACTGGTGCTTTATGGTGCAGGTAAAGGAAAGGCTAAAGTCGAGCAACCATGAGTTTATGGTCGCAGCAGCAATGTACATACCAGCCGCAGGCAGCCCAGTTTACAGGATGCTCTATTTTGATTGTATTTTGGAAAATATAAAGCTTATGTTGTAAAATACTTTGAAACTAGTTTGTAAATATTTTGAAAACAGGGGGACCCCATAAATCATGTTACTTATCTTTTGTTAAACAATTTAAAGGTTGAGTTTTTAACTATCAAAAATTTAATTACCCACACTTTTAGTATAATTACATCTTATATAATTATTGGTATTTTAAATAAAGTGCACACACGTGGCGTCCCTGTTGGACAGGGCGTTACATATAGCTTCTTTCTAGACATAAAAGTGAAATGATGATTTCCTTCGAGCTTGGCTAAATAGAGATAAATGGTTGAGTACTCATTTCAGTGATTATGTTCACTGAAATATCGTTTATAGGTGGCTAAGTGTTTTAAGGATAAAATACATTGAAGGGTGTAACAGTAAATTAATCCTTATACAATGTAAATCATCTATAGAGGATCATTGATTATTGGGATTACAACAATGGATAATTGATAGCATATCTATATTGTGGAACATATAGAGCGTTCTATATAACTGAGAGTGCAATTCCAAGTTCTATGCGTGGATGCAACAATGAATTAATAAGTCAGTGAATTTACTTGGTAAGTTCTGGATCTGCTTATTGGAAGCTCAGATATATAGGCCCATGATCCCCATACTAGTTGAGACAATACTACTTGTAAGACTCAGATAATTGATTTTGATTGTAAGACTCAGTTAATTGATTTTGATTAATCAATTATAATTCTAAAATTAAACTATGTCTAGTTTGTGAATTTTTCACTAAGCAAGGGCTTAATTGTGAAGAAAGAGTTTTTAGGGTTCATTTGATAATTAAGAGACTTTGATTAGTCTAATTAATAAATATAGTAAATGAAAATATTATTTAATAATTAATTTTTAGTTATTAAATAATTAGAATTGGCCTTTAAATGGTTAAATTAGAAAATTGGCATTTTTGAGAAAATGAGATGGAGAAATGAGAAAATGGAAAAATTGCAAAGTGGGGCCCAATCCATATCATGGCCGGCCACTTATATGCATATTTACCATTTATTTTTTTATTATTTTAATGCCAAATAATTCTAACCTAACCCTAGGTGGTTTCCTATAAATAGGTAGTGATGGCTTCAGGAAAAAGATGATGCATCTCATTCCTTCAAAGAAAAATTCAAAGCCTTCTTCCTTTACCCTAGTCGCCACCTTCTCTCTCTCTTCCTTTCCTCTAAAACCGAAGCTCTATAGTGAGTGAGTGAGTGCCCACACACATCAATGTTGGAATTATTTTACTAGGATCTTAGATCTACTCACAAGTATGTTGTTTAACATCCTAAATATGAACTTCTAAAACGATTATAAATAAACACATATAAAGTATGAGAAACCTTACATTGCATGCAGCGGAATAATATGTCTCCTTCCACTCAGATCTCTAACCCTTGTATCCTTTCTGTCGTAGAGTATTATCAAGATCTGAGCCCGAATGTCCTTCTTGTTGAATCTAGATTCTTCACGATCTTCCTCACTATGATTGAGGTACCACTTGCTGTGTGTGGGCACTACTCTATCACTAAGGGGTTCAAAACAAACAAAGAAGAAGAAGGAAAGAGAGGTGGCGGCTAGGTTAGATAAGAGGCTCAGGTTTTTCTCTGAAAGGAATAAGATGCATCATCTTTTTCTGAAGCCATCACTACCTATTTATAGTATGCCACCTAGGGTTAGGCTTGAATTATTTGGCATTAAAATAATAAAAATATTAAATGATAAACCCTAAATAAGTGGCCGGCCATGGCTTGTGGATATGGGCCCCACTTTTGCAATTTGCTATTTCATCATTTTTGCATCTCATTTTCTCAAAAACGCCAATTTTCAAATTCAACCATTTAAATGCCAATTTCAACTGTTTAATAACTATAATTATTTATTAAATAATATTGTCATTTATTATATTTATTAATTAGACTAACCAAAGTCTCTTAATTAACAAATATACCCTAGAAACTCTTTCTTTACAGTTTCGCCCTTGCTTAGTGATAAATTCACAAACTAGACATAGTCTAATTTGAGAATTATAATTGATTAATCAAAACCAATTAAATGAGTCTTACAAGTAGTATTGTCTCAACTAGTGTGGGGACCATGGGCCTATATATCCGAGCTTCCAATAAGCAGATCAAGAATTTACCAAGTAAATTCACTAACTTATTAATTCTTCGTTGAATCCACGCATAGAACTTAGAATTGCACTCTCAGCTATATAGAACGCTCTATATGTTCGACCATATAGACACGCAATTAATTATCTATTGTTATAATCCTAATTTTATCAATGATCCTCTATATAGATGATCTACACTTTAAAGGGATCAATTTACCGTAACACCCTACAATGTATTTTATCCTTAAAACACTTAGCCCCGTATAAATTATATTTCAGCGAAGTGAAATGAGTACTCAACAATTTATCTTCGTTTAGCCAAGCTCGAACGAAATCATCTTTTACTTTCTATTTTCCAGATAGAAGCTATAGATTCCATATTTATGTTAGCACTCCCACTCAATTGCACTACCGTGTTCCCAAAATGTACGTATCATCCTGACCCAAAAGTAGGCTTAACTAACAAATCAAGGAACACGAATAACACTCTTGAGATTGAACCTAATCATATCAGGATTAAGATCATTTGATTTAGGATCAAGTAGGTGATATTGAATTGAATATATATTACGGTAAGTTTAATAAATCTATGTCAAAGTTCAATATCGGTCCCTTCTGATGCATACTACATGCATGCAACCCAAGCTTTACTTTAACCAATGCTTTGGAAAGAACATAAAATTTCTCCAAATGCAAGTAAACTCTGTTGTAGATTATCATATCAGTAAAACCCAGTGTTCTGATAAATCTAGGAATCTTTAATCACATAGTCTTGTTTACTTTCCACTGTGCTGACGACACAATAAACAAGAACAAGAATAAGAAAGGGGTTTGGATGAATTTATAAATCAAATAGACAAATAATTGATAATATGAACCAAAACATACACAAATGAATGAAAAATACTTCTGTTTCTTTATTGATATTGAATAATACAAATTACACTGAAATGGAGTTTTATTTAGGGCATAAAACCCAACAAACTCCCACTTGCACTAATATAAAACTAATTAGTACATCTCAATTAATCTGAAATTCTGACGGTGCTTTTCGAATGGAGTTACTGCCAAGACTTTGGTGAATGGATCAGCCAAGTTGTCTTCTGTGTCCACTTTTTCCACTAGTACATCCCCTCTTGCCACATATTCTCTGATGATGTGATATTTCCTTTCTATATGTTTGCTTCTCTTGTGGCTTCGAGGCTCCTTACTGTTGGCTATAGCTCCAGTGTTATCATAAAGCAAAACTAGAGGTTTTTCCATTCCAGGCACGACTCCGAGACCTGTGAAGAACTTCCTTAGCCAGACTAGTTCTTTGGCAGCCTCTACAGCAGCTATGTACTTTGCCTCCATGGTAGAATCTGAAATCGCGGTTTGTTTAGCACTTCTCCAAACCACTGCGCCACCGCCAAGGGTAAACACCATCCCAGATGTAGATTTCCTGTCATGACGACGTGCCTGGAAATCTGAGTCGGTATAGCCTATGGGATTTAAAGCACCACCCTTGTAGACTAACACATAATGTCTTGTACTCTTCAAGTATTTCAGAATATACTTAACAGCATTCCAATGTTCCTGACCTGGATTTGTCTGATACCTGCTCACGATTCCTACTGCATAGCAGATGTCAGGTCTAGTGCAGAACATTGCATACATTAGACTTCCAACTGCAGAAGCATAAAGAACTTTTCCCATGTCCTCTATCTCTTGAGGATCAATAGGACACTGTTCCTTAGATAGACGGATACCATATCTAGAAGGCATAGTCGCCCCTTTGGTGTTGGTCATGGAGAATCTCTCTAAAACTTTATCAATGTAAGTTGTTTGAGAGAGAGCAAGGGATCTGTTCTTCCGATTTCTGATAATTTGAATACCGAGAACATAGGCAGCCTCACCCAAATCTTTCATTTCGAATTTAGTGTCTAGCCATTCCTTAATGTCAGCCATTTTCTTGATATTGTTGCCAATGATCAAAATGTCGTCAACATACTTTTCCTCTAATACAACTTTACTTTTCGGTTTATTGTCTTTAATATAGTTTTCTTCAAGGAAAGTAGCATTTGTAGAAACAAACACTTTATTATCTTTGTAACTATAAAATAGTTCACCCCTAGTCTCTTTAGAATTTTCGACAAACATGCAAACTTCAGTTCGCGATTCCAGTTTGCCTTCTTTCTTTCTCAAGACATGAGCAGGGCACCCCCAAATTCTATAATGGCGTAAACTAGGTGTACGACCATTCCATAGTTTGACGGGTGTCTTAGAGACTGCTTTAGATGGAACAACATTTAAAATGTCGTTTGCCATTTGTATAGCATATCCCCATAAGGACGTAAACAGAGTTGAATAACTCCGCATAGACCTAACCATTTCCAAAAGAGTGCGAAAGATCTTTGAATTGCAAGTTCAACTAAATGATCTTTGAATTGCATATCCATATATTCTCCACGCCCATCAGTTCGCAAGATCTTTAATGTTTTACCTAATTGGTTTTGAGCCAAAGCATGAAATTCCTGAAACTTTTCAAACGTTTCAGATTTCTTTTGCATTAGGTAAAGAAAACAGTATCTAGAAAAATCGTCAATGAAAGTGATGAAATACTCATAACCACCTCGGGCTTTTACATTCAGGGGTCCGCAAACACCTAAATGCACTAATCCGGGGGGTTGTTTGGCACGCTCTCCCTTTGCAGAGAAAGAACGTTTGGTCATTTTTCCTTCTAGGCAAGACTCGCATACTGGTAATTCACCTAAGACGAAATTTTTCAATGGACCATCTATGGTTAGCCTATTGAGTCTATCAAAGCCTATGTGACCTAAACGTAAATGCCATAGATAAGTTTGTTTAGCATTATCAATCTCTTTTCTTTTAAGGCTTCTAGGTCTAGCTACATTCAAAAATTCAGTATTTAGTGCGATTTGTGTATTTGGTCTTAAAACATAAAACCCTTGTTCCATGTTAGCAACAGATATATGAAATCCATTACGAGAGATTGAATAATTAGAACTCAAAAAATTCAGTATATAAAGTTGTGTTTGTAAACATGAAACACTAATCAAGTTTCTACTAAAGTTTGGGATAAATAAAACATTTTGTAAAAGTAAAAATCTTTTTGTTTGAAACTTGATACGGGTCGTTCCTTTTGCTTTGACCGATACTAACTCTCCATTTCCAACTTTAAGCTTTAACTCTTCTAGGTCCAGATTTTCCCAAGTTTCAAGCAGCTGTAATGAAGAACAAACATGGTTAGTAGACCCAGAATCAACAATCCAGGTGGATTTGTCATTCTCTAAAACACATGATTCAAAGACAAAAGCATTACCTTCGTTTGAATTATTTAGAAGCCGGGGACATCGTTCTTCTTGATGTCCCTTTTCATTACAATTCGAACATAGAAGATTATGTCTAATAATTGTACTTGAATAAGCAGCTTTGTTAGAGCCTTCATGCTTAATTCTCTTCCTTTGATTAAAGTTTGCAAAACTAGGAGGTGGAATTGCAATCAAATTCTGTTCATGAGCTCGTAATTCTGCTTCGAGCTTATCCATGTCGGAGGAGTTAAAATTGTTGATCATGTAAGATACAACAAATGGATTATACTCCGGAGGAAGACTATTAAGAATGAATTGTACCCATTGTTCCTTTGATAATTCAATTCCAAGTAGATTTGCCTTTTGGAACTTCAGATTCATCATCAATAGGTGCGAGTTAATGCAACTACCAGGATGCATTTTCACACTATAGAGTTCATTTGCTAAGACGTTGACTAGGAGTGGATCGGGGTGAGGGTTATTCATATTGCCACTAAAAATATCAATAAAACAGAAGTAAGGTTTTGGTTCAATAAATTCATACACAAGTTTAGAAAATAACAAATAATCACATATGTTATAAAAATACTAAATTTAACATATTTTATTTTCCAAGGTTTCCAACAAACTAATACAGTGTCCCGTTTAGGCGAGAGTCAAAGCATCATCCATTGAATAGAGTTGTCAATTCATCTAAAATGATAAACATTCTAGCAACCTTTTATTCGATCGAAAAGAGAATCCGACGTTATCCCGTTTAGGCGAGAGTCAAGGTCATTCCTATTTAACGAGCTTCCCCCATTGTTTCATAATTTTGTAAGCCTTGTACAGTCACTACCATTAGGGTGATCAATACTAATATAAAAAACTTACAAAAATACTTATCTTTCGAGATTTTACGGCGCTAACTTGCTAATGAACGTTCCTCTATTACGGAAAATTACTCACTAAAACAATAGCTATGTAAAACCAACAATGGAGATCGAATGTCTCTTGATTAAAGCTCATTATTTAAAAAAATATGTATTTTATTTAATCATTTATTTTATTCCATATTTTAATAATGAAAAATTACAAATTAAAGTTGGTTTTGTTAAAAAAAAACTTAAATTAAAAAAAATCCAACTTTAATTAAATTTCAATTGTTTAAATTCGAAAATAAATTCGAAATTAAATAAATAATTAAAATGTAATAAAAAAATTTGAAAAAAAAATATCTTATTTAAGTTGTTTAGAAGAATCTAAAATATCCAACTTAAATATTTTTCAAATTATAATTTAATTAAATATTAAAATTAAGTTGTAACCACTTAATTTGAAAATATTCCATTTTAAGTTTATCCATTTTTGAAAAAAAAAATACCAACTTAAAAAAATATCTAAAGAATCTTAATAACTAATTCCTAAAATTCCTCAACATAATTTTTGAAATTCAAAAGATATTCAAATTTAAGTTGATTAAAAAAAATTAGTTAGAAATAACTAATTTACAACTTAAATAGGAATATTTAATGAAATAATTAAAATTAAGCTTCAGAAAGAATCTTCCTGGTTATAATTCTATATTTAATTAAAATACAAGAAAATACATATAGTTTATCTAGAATATAATTCATTAAACTATGTTTTTCTTAAATTAATTTAAAAAAATGAAATTAATTATGTTGCTAATCAATTTTGTAGGTTAAACTAATTTAATTAACCTAACACAGTTGTCCAAATCAAGCAAATGGGCCTTCACAGTTGGGGTGGTTCATGTGAGGGGGAGCTGGGTTCGGTATGTCGTACCCACTTCTATTGGCCCCCAACTCTCACATAAGGCCCAAAAGAGAGGAATTTAACCTTAAAATGAACAACTGTTATTAATTGAATAGGCCCAAAAACCAAATGGGCCTACATAAATTCTATCATGGTGTGACATATTATTTAGCAACAACAACTTATATGCATCTATAACAAAAAGTAAACATATAGGCTCACACAGGCACACAGATTTGGATGGATCCTATCATGTTACTAGGTCATACACAGATGAAAGAAGAATGTAAAATTTACCTGTTACAAATTATTTACTTGACCTATTGACAATTGAACCATGGGTTAAAATCAGATCATTGGATCTATCAACAAGTTAACAATGGAAATTTAGATCAAACAATAATAGGTTTTATAAAACTTACACACAAGCTAAAACACATACTCCTGCAACAAGTTGAATTGGATAGTTGGATGTAGGGTTTATTTAATTTTAAATTAATTAATTAAAAAAAATCCAAAAGAAAATAAATAAATAGAAAAAAAAATTGATTATTTTTTTTAGTTTTAAATAAATAAAAAAATATTTAAAATTAAACCTACAATATTTTTGAAAAAATTAGGTTTAAACTAACTTAAATATCATTTCAAAAAAAAAAAAATTGCTAATTACCTTTTAAATTTTATATTATTTTATAAATTAAATATTCAAAAAAAATATATTTTTCTGATTAATAATCTAATTTAAATAAAAATAACAAAATTTAAAAAAGTTAGCAAAATATCTTATATCTATTCAAAATATCATGGTTATAATAATCTTATTTTAAATTTAAATAAGGTCAAATAATTTTTTTAAAAAAAAGTAATTAAAAAAAAATTAATATCTGACCTTAAATTTAAAATTAAGATAAAATAATCAAATTTAAAAATAAGATAGTTAATTAAGCAAAAAAGGTAGATATTTACCTATTTTCATGTTCAAATTACACTAATATCATAAATTAATTTTAAAAAATTAAATTAATTTAATTCTGATAATTAAAATTGAAATAGGAATAGTAAATATCTAAATACAAAACTACACAAAAAATCGGAAGTTAATTCCATGAAAAAGTATGAAAAAACGAAAAAAAAAACGAAAAAAAAATTGTGGGCTGTACGGATGGTATGCTGTTGCATACTCATCCGCGCGCGCCCAAAAGTGATCTGGCTGAGAAAATTCGGCGCTGGGGTATCCCAGAAGAATTTCCGCGCGCGGAATGGGGTTTCAGACACCTCGTGTGCGTGTTGCTCGGACAAAACTTGTCTGAACAAGCATCTGGCCGAGGGAATGGCTCATCCGCGCGCGCGCGTGGGATAGGTGATCACCCTATCTTTTTTCAAATCTTCAAAAAAAATCATAACTAATTCAAATAAAATCGAAATTGAGTTTTGTAAAAAAAGTAAATTGCTTAATTTTTTCCAAACTATCCAATAAAAATAATTCCAGAATCAAAAATTCAATTATTTTTCACAAAATTTCACAAACATCAATCAATCAACATACAACACACAAAACAACATGAAACCATCCAAATCACATACAAATCGTTTTAAGTCCAAATTTTTTACAAACAAATCAATTACCATGGCTCTGAGGCCAGTTGTTGAAATTATTTTACCAGGATCTTAGATCTACTCACAAGTATGTTGTTTAACATCCTAAATATGAACTTCTAAAACGATTATAAATAAACACATATAAAGTATGAGAAACCTTACATTGGGTGTAGCGGAATAATATGTCTCTTTCCACTAAGATCTCTAACCCTTGTATCCTTTCTGTCGCACAGTATTATCAAGATCTGAGCCCGAATGTCCTTCTTGTTGAATCTGGATTCTTCACGATCTTCCTCACTATGATTGAGGTACCACTTGCTGTGTGTGGGCACTACTCTATCACTAAGGGGTTCGAAATAAACAAAGAAGAAGAAGGAAAGAGAGGTGGCGACTAGGTTAGATAGAAGGCTCAGGTTTTTCTCTGAAAGGAATAAGATGCATCATCTTTTTCTGAAGCCATCACTACCTATTTATAGTATGCCACCTAGGGTTAGGCTTGAATTATTTGGCATTAAAATAGTAAAAATATTAAATGATAAACCCTAAATAAGTGGCCGGCCATGGCTTGTGGATATGGGCCCCACTTTTGCAATTTGGTGTTTTATCATTTCTGCATCTCATTTTCTCAAAAACGCCAATTTTCAAATTCAACCATTTAAATGCCAATTTCAACTATTTAATAACTATAATTAATTATTAAATAGTATTTTCTTTTATTATATTTATTAATTAGACTAACCAAAGTCTCTTAATTAACAAATATACCATAGAAACTCTTTCTTTGCAGTTTCGCCCTTGCTTAGTGATAAATTCACAAACTAGGCATAGTCTAATTTGAGAATTATAATTGATTAATCAAAACCAATTAAATGAGTCTTACAAGTAGTATTGTCTTAACTAGTGTGGGGACCATGGGCCTGTATATCCGAGCTTCCAATAAGCAGATCAAGAATTTACCAAGTAAATTCACTGACTTATTAATTCTTTGTTGAATCCATGCATAGAACTTAGAATTGCACTCTCAACTATATAGAACGCTCTATATGTTCCACCATATAGACACGCTATTGATTATCCATTGTTATAATCCTAATTTGATCAATGATCCTCTATATAGATGATCTACACTGTAAAGGGATTAAATTACCGTAACACCCTACAATGTATTTTATCGTTAAAACACTTAGCCCCGTATAAATGATATTTCAGCGAAGTGAAATGAGTACTCAACCATTTATCTTCGTTTAGCCAAGCTCGAAGGAAATCATCTTTTACTTTCTATTCGCCAGATAGAAGCTATAGATTCCATATTTATGATAGCGCTCCCACTCAATTGCACTACCGTGTTCCCAAAATGTACGTATCACCCTGACCCAAAAGTAGGCTTAACTTACAAATCGAAGAACACGAATAACACTCTTGAGATTGAACCTAATCATATCAGGATTAAGATCATTTGATCTAGGATCAACTAGGTGATATTGAATTGAATAGATATTACGGTAAGTTTAATGAATCTATGTCAAAGTTCAATATCGGTCCCTTCTGATGCATACTCCATGCATCCAACCCAAGCTTTACTTTAACCAATGCTCTGGAAAGAACATAGCATTTCTCCAAATGCAAGTAAACTCTGTTGTAGATTATCATATCAGTAAAACCCAGTATTCTGGTAAATATAGGAATCTTTAATCACATAGTCTTGTTTACTTTCAACTGTGCTGACGACACAATAAACAAGAACAAGAATGTGAAAGGGGTTTGGATGAATTTATAAATCAAATAGAAAAATAATTGATAATGTGAACCAAAACATACACAAATGAATGAAAAGTACTTCTGTTTCTTTATTGATATTGAATAATACCGATTACATTGAAATGGAGTTTTATTTAGGACATAAAACCCAACAATCAAGTGGTATCTCAATCATAGTGTGTAAGGCTGTGAAGAATCCAGATTCAAGAGAAGGACATTTGGGCTCAGATCTTGGGGATACTCTGCTACAGAAAGGATACAAGGGTTAGAGGTCTGAGTGGAAGGAGACATTATATTCCGCTGCAAACACTGTAAGGTTTCTTATACTTTATATGTGTTTATTTTATATCGTTTTAGAAGTTGATATTTAGGATGTTAAACAACATACTTGTTAGTAAATCTAAGATCTTGGTAAAATAATTCCAACAGTTTGATGACTTGGCTGGGACCAATGGAGAACCATCAGTAGAAGTTTTGACTGAAGGGTGAGCACGTAAGAAAAATGAGGCTAAAACCTTAAACCCTCATAGAGACAAGGGTAAAGGTGGGCAAAGTGGATGATGTTGGGTTTTATGACCTAAATAAAACTCTATTTCAATGTAATCTCTATCTTTTAAATATCAATAAGGAAACAGAAGTATTTTCATCACTTATTGTGTCATTTGGTTGATGTTATCATTTATTTGTTTATTTGATTTATAAATTCATCCAAATCCTTATAACATTTATATCTTGTTTATTGTGTCGTCAGCACAGTGAAAAGTAATCAAGATTATGTGATTAAATACATATTCCTAGATTTATCAGTACACAGGGTTTAACTGATATGTTCATCTACATTATAGTTTACTTGCACCTTGGATAAGTGCTATGTCCTTTCCAGGGCATTGGTTAAAGTAAAGCTTGGGTTGGGTGCATGGAGTATGCATCGGAAGGGACCGATATTGAACCTTGAATCAGATATGTTAAACTTACCGTAATATCTTTTCAATTCAATATCACCTAGTTGATCCTAGATCAAATGATCTTAATCCTGACATGTTTAAGTTCGATCTCAAGAGTATTATACATGTTGTTTGATTTGTTAGTTAAGCCTACTTTTTGGTTAGGGTGATACATACATTTTGGGAACATGGTAGTGCAATTGAGTGGGAGCGCTAAATATAGATATGGAATCTATAGCTTCTATCAGGGCATAGAAGTGAAATGATGATTTCTTTCGAGCTTGGCTAAACAGAGGTAAATGGTTGAGTACTCATTTCCTTGATTATGTTTACTTCACTGAAATATCATTTATAGGTGGCTAAGTGTTTTAAGGATAAAATGCATTGAAGGGTGTAACGGTAAATTAATCCCTATACAATGTAAATCATCTATAGAGGATCATTGATTATTGGGATTATAACAATGGATAACTGATAGCGTATCTGTATCGTGGAACATATAGAGCGTTCTATATAACTGAGAGTGCAATTCCAAGTTCTATGGTGGATGCAACAAGGAATTAGTAAGTTAGTAAATTTACTTGGTAAATTTTGGGTCTGCTTATTGGAAGCTCAAATATATAGGCCCCTGGTCCCATACTAGCTGAGACAATACTACTTGTAAGACTTAGTTAATTGATTTTGATTAATCAATTATAATTCTAATATTAGACTATGTCTAGTTTATGAATTTTCACTAAGCAAGGGCTTAATTGTGAAGAAAGAGTTTCTAGGGTTTATTTGTTAATTAAGAGACTTTGATTAGTCTAATTAATAAATATATTAAATAAAAATATTATTTAATAATTAATTTCTAGTTATTAAATAATTAGAATTGGCATTTAAATGGTTAAATTTGAAAATTGGCATTTTTGAGAAAATAAGATGGAAAAATGAGAAAATGGCAAAATTGCAAAGTGGGGCCCAATATCCATTCCATGGTCGGCCACTTTGTATGGGTTTTACCATTTATTATTTTTTTTCATTAGTTTAATGCCAAATAAATCTAACCTAACCCTAGGTGGTTTCCTATAAATAGGTAGTGATGGCTTAAGGTAAAAGAGTGCATCTCATTCCTTCAGATAAAATTTGACCCTCCACTCCTATACCCTAGCCGAAACCATCTTTCTCTCTTTCCCTCTTCAAAAACCGAAGCCACATAGTGAAAAGAGTGAGTGCCCACACACATCAAGTAGTACTCAATCATAGTGTGTAAGGATGTGAAGAATCCAGTTTCAAGAGAAGGAGATTCGGACTCAGATCTTGGTGATACTCTGCTATAGAAAGGATACAAGGGTTAGAGATCTGAGTGGAAGGAGACATTATATTCTGTTGCAACCACTGTAAGGTTTCTTATACTTTATATGTGTTTATTTCATATCGTTTTAGAAGTTCATATTTAGGATGTTAAATAACATACTTGTTAGTAAATCTAAGATCCTGGTAAAATTATTCCAACAGATGAACCTTCACGAAAAACTACTCCTATACCTACTTGGAAGGTTTATGTAGATGGCGCGACGAATGAAAAAGGGTCCAGAGCTATAGTGATTTTAATCTCCCCACAAAGGCACCAGCTTCAAAGTGCTCTACACTTTGAATTCTGTGCCTCAAACAATGAGGCAGAGCATGAGGCCATGTTGGCAGGGCTAAAGTTAGCAAAGGAATTAGGGGCCCAACAAGTGGATATTTACAGTGGTTCCCAGCTGGTGGTGAATCAGATCTCTGGCGACTATCAGACAAAAGGTGAGCGAATGGCTGCTTATGTCCTAATGTCACGCGAGTTATTGAAAGGATTCAAGCACTACTAGAAAAATGGGTTTTAGTGATACACATTGAGTGACTCTAAAATTATTTAGTGACACTTCACCACGCGTTACTAATGAGGGTGACTGGAAAGACAATTTTTAGTGACACTTCACGCATGTCACTTAACCTTTTTACAGTCACTCACTGCGGTTCACTATAGGCGTTTAAAGTCAAGTTTTGTCAAACTAAAGAGTAACAGCTACACACAAAAAGTGTCACTATATCTTTTTTTTATTCTTTATTATTATTTTTAGAGGTATAGTGACACGCAAAAAGTGTCACTATATTAAATATTTTTTTTAAAGAAATAATATAATTTTCTCAAAATAATTTTTATAATTTAATTTTAGAAAATTAATAATTTTTTAATTAGGAAAGCAATATCATATGTTATATTTTTTTTATTTAATTTTTAAAAATTTAATAATATTTAATTTTTTTTAGTTCACATTATATATTATAAATATATAATAATAATTTAATTATAGATAATAAAATAATTAATGATATAATTTAATTACTATATACCAAATTTAATATGTTTTAATTTAGCTATATATAAAAACCTATAAAAATAAAAATAGAACAAAATATATACAAAACTAAAAAAATACTTAAATCATTTCTCAAAAAAAAAAGTACACTTAAATCAAAAATTTATAAACAAATGGGCATAAACATCTAAAATCCCTTAAAGGAAAAAAATACAAAAATTAATAGAACAAAAATACACTGTAAATGGCTCTGGAACGATCCAGGCCCAACCGAACTACTGGTTGCTCCTCCCTCTGTCAATCCATGGTGGTGACAATGCAGGATTCCAGATTCCGGTCCACGCATTTGGGTTTGGTGCAGACCACGATGCCTCGTCCATGCACTCGATTTCAGAGATCTCTAGTGGGACTTTCTCGTTCATAAAGACTGAGGACGTGATCTAGGACGTTTTTGCACAGGGCATTGGCGGGCTTTTGAGTGTTGTGGTGCAAGAACTGTAGGTAGTAATGCAGTGTTTGAATCCAATGGTTCAGGTCGAGTCGGTTAAAACGGGAGTTACCCGAGCCGGGGTTGGGGTCGATGGATGGACTAGGTTCGTTGATGTAGGCGACTTATACGCCGACGGGGAGAGGGACTTTCTGGGGCAGAGGAGGGTTGTTGATGGCTTACCATCCTTGCAACAAAAAAAAGGGAGGCAGAGAGATAAGGACGAGATAGAGATAGAAAATTTTTTGTTTGTAAGAAAAAGTTAGTGGGAATGAAATTAGGGTTTCAACACATTGTTTTTATACCATATTTATTTATTTATTTTATTTTTCCTTATTTCCTTTAATAAATAAATAAAAGAAAAAAAGGAGCCTAGAATACCGTGTCCGGTCATTTCACTCTTTGGTACATGTTTTTTTATTTTTTTTATATATATTTTTTTAATTTTATATTGAGTCTTTAGTGACATGCAATGTGTCATTCTAAACACTTTTAGAGTTGTACAGTGCGCGTCACTATATATTTATATTTTAAAAAATAAATAGATAAATAAATAAGCTTTTAGTGACACTCTAAAGTTTTAGTGACCCGCATTATGAAACATAATGTAAATTTTTTACTGACACGCAATGCATGTCACTAAATATCGGTTAAAACATTTAGTGACCCGCAGTTTTTGTGCGTGTCACTAAATTGTGTCACTAAATGTATAAATTGTAGTAGTGAAGAGTTACAGTATATGTTAGATTCTAAGAGAGAGAAAAACTCATTCGCAAACATGTCAGCTAAGTTGGCCACAAATCATAAAATCATCGAACACGGAGTATTCCCTGTTGGCCATTTGAAGAAATCCAGCATCAAAGTCCAGGGGGTAAATGCCATAGCAAATAACTCTCATTCACAGATGGCACCTATTTACAACTTCTTAAGTACGGGGGAACTTCCCGCATATAGGTCCGTATCTAAGAAGATTCAATATCAGGCCCCACACTATGTGATTATGGATGGGAAGTTGTACCGCAGAGGGTTATCGATGCCATACCTAAGGTGTATTCCTGGAACAAAAATTAATGCAGTGGTCCACGGAGGTTTCTACAGAGATCAAACTTCTGGGCCCAGCCTTTCCAAGAAAATCCTACGACAAGGATACTTTTGGCCCACTATGAAGAAGGATTGCATGGAATACATGAGGAAGTGTGAACAGTGTTAGAGATATGCCAAAGTCCCATGCGCACTGCCCATGGAGATCACATTGATGAGTAGCCCATGGCCTTTCACAATTTGGGGGATTGATTTAGTTGGATCCCTCCCCACGGGTCAAGGAGGGGTCAAGTATGTGATCGTCGCGGTTGACTATTTCACCAAATGGGTCGAGGCCGAACCAATGAACACCATCACCTCCAAAAAGGCTTTGGATTTTGTTACCAAAAATATCGTGTGTAGGTATGGACTCCCGTATAAGATTGTTTTGAACAACAAGATACAGTTCAACAACGAGCACTTCACCGACTTCTTTGCTCAGCATGGAATCGTGAAAAGCTTCTCAACTGTAGCCCGGCCACAGGTTAATGGGCAAGTGAAGGTTGTCAACAAAATTCTAAAAACCACGGTTAAGAGAAAACTTTAAGCTTGCAAGGCTCATTGGCCAAAAGAACTTCTCTGAGTTCTCTGGGCCTATCGAACAACAGAAAGAACTTCAACGGAGCACACGTCATATGCAATGGCTTATGGGTGTGAAGCAGTGATCCCAGTAGAAACCATGGTCCCCTCTTATCGATGAGATAATTACGACCCTTCCCACAATCATGCCCTTCTCCAAGAGTCACTAGACCTAATCGAAGAGCTCCAAGAACAATCACAAGTCCAGCTCAAAATGTACCAAGGCAAAATTGCTCGACACTTTAATTCAAAGGTGAAGAGTCATACATTTGATGTTGGTGATCTTGTTTTGAGAAGAGTATTCCCAGCTTCACAGGAACCAGGAGTGGAGGTACTTGGTCCGAACTGGGAAGGCCCTGATGAGATACTCGAGAAGGTGGGTCAAGGTCTTATTCAGTTAAAGAGAATGGATGGATCAAGAGTCTCTCATGCCTAGAATGCAGACCACCCACGTCGGTACTACCAATAGGCAGAGGACATGAGACCCTAATGAAACCCCAAAAGTTTTGTGTGAAGGTTAATGTAATTCACTTTTGTATGAATGGCCCTCGAGCATCATGAAATGAAGACAAAAACAGTTTACATTTGAATTTACACTTAATATTTTTAGGCCACAACCTATGTTTAAAACAAGTGACTAGGAAGTTGGAGACGTCCACACTTCTCAGCACACTTGGCGGGTATCATATGCCTAGTCGTGTGGGCCCCCCGAAAAACATATACAGTTTGTCATGATTAGTTGCTTTGTTATTAACATTCATAATTTTCGTAATTTATATTTAAGCTTAGAACAAGATGCATTTTCAACCAAATTCCTTAAAAGGAAGGTCGCTTGAATTCCTTCTTAAAGCTAGAATAAGCACACGTTTTGAAAATAGAAGCATTTTCAGCCAAAATTCCTAGAAAAGGGAAGCATTCGCCTGAATCCCTTCTTGAAAACTTTCAAAAAAGAGTTGTTTAGAGTTTAAAATGGAAAGGCCTCGCTTGAACTCCTATAGACTTCAGCTTTATCTTGACCAAAAAATGTCATCTAAAGTTTGTAACATAAGAAAGCGACCTCCCAAAATGATAAAAAGGCTTAAACAGCCGAAGAATGTCAAGGCTTTTTGATCGTATAGTAATTCGAGAATAGTCCAAGAGACTATTTATGTTATCAAAAGCTTTTAGTAAGTTTAAGCCTGCAAATTTTATGAAGGATTAAGACCAAAACCACCCTACCTAAAAATAGGGAGCAAGTACCTTTTAAATATCTCCTAAGTCAATAGTGTTGGAAATTATTTTACCAGGATCTTAGATCTACTCACAAGTATATTGATTAACACCCTAAATATGAACTTCTAAAACGATTATAAAATAAACACATATAAAGTATGAGAAACTTTACATTGGGTGCAGCGGAATAAAATGTCTCCTTCCATTCAGATCTCTAACCCTTGTATCCTTTCTGTCGCAGAGGATTATCAAGATCTGAACCTGGATCTCTTTCTCTCCTTTCTTTAATGCTGAAACTCCTTCTTGTTGAATATCTTTCTTCACGATCTTCCTCACTATGATTGAGGTATCACTTGCTGTGTGTGGGCACTACTCTAACACTAAGTGGTTCAAAATTATTCAAGGAAGAAGAAGAGTATAAGTGGCGGCTAGGTTTTAGAAGAGAAGGCTCAGGTTTTTCTCTGAAGGAAATCAGAAGTAAAAGTGTAAATTTCCTAAAGCCTTCACTATCTATTTATAGCATTCCACTATGGTTAGGTTTGAATTTTTTGGCATTAAAATAATGTAAATATCAGATGATAAAGCCTATAAAAGTTGTCGGCCATGGCTATGTGGATTTGGGCCTCACTTTTTGCAATTTTGCAGTTTTATCATTTCTGCATCTCATTTTCCCAAAAACGCCAATTTTCAAATTCAACCATTTAAATGCCAATTCTAACTATTTAATAACTATAAATAATTATTAAATAATATTTTCATTTATCATATTTATTAATTGAACCATACAAAGTATCATAATTAACAAATATGCCCTAAAAACTCTTTCTTTACAATTTCGCCCTTACTTAGTGAAAAATTCACAAATAGACATAGTCTAATTTGAGAATTATAATTGATTAATCAAAACCAATTAAATGAGTCTTACAAGAAATATTGTCTCAACTAGTGGGGGGACCATGGGTCTATATAACCGAGCTTTCAATAAGCAGATCAAGAATGTATAACCTAAATTCACTGACTTATTAATTCTTCATTGAATCCATGCATAGAACTTAGAATTGCACTCTCAGTATATAGAACGCTCTATATGTTCCACCATATAGACACGTCATTAGTTATCCATTGTTATAATCCTAAATTGATCAATGATCCTCTGTATGCATGATCTACACTGTAAAGGGATTAAATTAGCGTTACACCCTACAATGTATTTTATCCTTAAAACACTTAACCCCGTATAAATGATATTTCAGCTTATGTGAAATGAGTACTCCACCATATATTTTCATTTGGTCAAGCTCGAAGGAGATCATCCTTTACTTACTATTCGCCAGATTGAAGCTATAGATTCCAGGTTTATGTTAGTGCTCCCACTCAATTGCACTACCGTGTTCCCAAAATGTACGTATCACCCTGACCCAAAAGTAGGCTTAACTAACAAATCAAAGAACACGAATAACACTCTTGAGATTGAGCCTAATCATAACAGGATTAAGATCATTTGATCTAGGATCAACTAGGCGATATTGACTTGAATAGATATTACGGTAAGTTTAATAAATCTAAGTCAAAGTTCAATATCGGTCCTTTCCGATGCATACCCCATGCACCCAACCTGAGCTTTACTTTAACCAATGCTCTGGAAAGAACATAGCATTTCTCCAAATGCAAGTAAACTCTGTTGTAGATTATCATATCAGTAAAACCCTTTGTCTGATAAATCTAGGAATATTTATTCACATAGTCATGTTTACTTTCCAATGTGTTGACAACACAATAAACAGGATCAAGTATGTGAAAAGGGTTTCAGATGAATTTATAAATAAAATAGACAAGCAATTGGTAAGATGAACCAAAACATACACAAATGAATGAAAAATACTTCTGTTTCTTTATTGATGTAGAATAAAATGGATTACATTGAAACGGAGTTTTATTTAGGGCATAAAACCCAAAAAACTCCCACTTGCACTAATATAAGACTAATCAGTACATAACAATTAATCCTAAATTCTGACGGTGCTTTTCAAATGCAGTCACGGCCAAGACTTTTGTGAATGGATCAGCTAAGTTGTCTTCTGTGTCCACTTTCTCAACTAGTACATCCCCTCTTGCCACATATTCTCTGATGATGTGATACTTCCTTTCTATGTGTTTGCTTCTCTTGTGGCTTCGAGGTTCCTTACTATTGGCTATTGCTCCATTATTATCACAAAGTAGGACCAGAGGCTTTTCCATTCAAGGCACGACACCGATACTGGTGAAGAACTTTCTTAGCCAGACAAGCTCTTTAGCAGCTTCTGCTGCAGCTATGTATTCTGCTTCCATCGTAGAGTCCGATATCGCGGTTTGTTTTGCACTTCTCCAAACCACTGCTCCACCCCCAAGAGTAAACACCATCCCAGATGTAGATTTCCTGTCTTCAAGACATGCCTGGAAATCTGAATCAGTATAGCCTAAACGATTTAAAGCACCACCCTTGTAGACTAATACTAGATCTCTTGTACTCTTTAAGTATTTTAGAATATACTTGACTGCATTCCAATGTTGTTGTCCTGGATTTGACTGATACCTGCTCACGATTCCAACTGCATAGCAGATGTCAGGTCTAGTGCATAACATCGCATACATTAGACTTCCAACTGCAGAAGCATAAGGAATTTTCGCCATGTCCTCTATCTCTTGAGGATCAGTAGGAGACTATTCCTTAGATAGACGAATACCATATCTAGAAGGCATGTTCGCCCCATTGGTGTTGTTCATGGAGAATCTCTCTAAAACTTTGTCAATATAGGTTGTTTGAGAGAGAGAAGGGATCTGTTCTTCCGGTTTCTGATAATATGAATACCAAGAACATAGGCTGCCTCACCCAAATATTTCATATCGAATTGAGTGTTAAGACATTCCTTGATGTTAGTCATTTTCTTTATATTGTTTCCAATAATCAAAATGTCGTCAACATAAAGGACCAGGAATACTACTACTTGGTCTTCCTTGAGTTGGTAAACACAAGGTTCATCTTCATTCTGAAGAAAGCCGTAGGTCTTGATGATTTCATCAAACCTTTTGTTCCAAGAGCGAGAAGCTTGCTTAAGTCCATAGATAGACTTATTTAATTTGCAAACTTTCTTTTCCTGCCCTGGAAGAACATAGCCTTCTGGTTGCTTCATATAGATAGTTTCTTCAAGTACCCCATTAAGAAGGCAGTCTTGACATCCATTTGCCAGATTTCATAATCAAAAGTAGCAGCTATGGAGAGAAGAATTCGGATGGATTTGGGCATGGCAACAGGACTAAAAGTTTCCTCATAGTCCACACCTTCTCTTTGGGTATAACCCTTGGCTACAAGTCTAGCTTTAAAGGTTTCGACTTCGCCTCCAGCTCCTCTTTTCTTCTTGTAAACCCACTTACATCCGATTGGATGATAGTCATCAGGTGCGTCTACATATTCCCAGACTTTGTTCTTTTTCATGGAATCCATTTCTGAATCCATGTCGGCTGACCATCATTTCCGTTGCGGACTAGCCATTGCCTATTTATAGGTTAATGGGTCGTCTTCAATACCGTCACCAACAACCATATTGATTTCACCATGCAAGCCATAACGAGCTGGTTTGTTGAAACCCTCCCACTACGACGAGGAGCGGTGATCTTCTGAACAGGAACTTTGGTAGTAGTTTTCTCAGTAGGTTCGACTGAGGGAGTGGGATTGTCCTCTTCTCGAGTGGAAGATGATGGAACATTGGAAGGACTTATATCTGAAAGCATTTCCTCCAACACTACTTTACTTTGTGGTTTGAAATTCTTAATATAGTCATCTTCAAGGAAAGTGGCGTTTGTGGAAACAAACACTTTATCATCTTTGCGACTATAAAATAGTCCACCCCTAGTCTCTTTAGAATTTTCGACAAACATGCAAACTTCAGTTCGTGACTCAAGTTTGCCGTCTTTCTTTCTTAAGACATGAGCAGGGCACCCCCAGATTCTGTAATGGCGTAAACTAGGTGTACGACCATTCCATAGTTCTACAGGTGTCTTAGGGATTGATTTAGATGGAACAACATTTAAAATGTCGGTTGCCATCTGAATTGCATATCCCCAAAAGGACGTAGGTAGAGTTGAATAACTAAGCATGGACCTAACCATTTCCAAAAGCGTGCGATCCGTCTTTCTGCAACTCCATTTTGCTGTGGAGTGCTAGGGGCGGTTAATTGGGATTCAATTCCAAGTTCAATTAAATGATCTTTGAACTGCATATCCATATATTCTCCACCCCTATCAGTTCGCAAGATCTTTAATGTTTTACCTAATTGGTTTTGAGCCAATGCGTGAAATTCCTGAAATGTTTTAGATTTCTTATGCATAAGGTAAATATGTCCATATCTAGAGTAATCGTCAATGAAAGTGACAAAGTACTCATAACCACCTCGGGCTTTTACATTCAAAGGTCCGCAAACATTTGAATGCACTAACCCTAGGGGTTGTTTGGCACGCTCTCCCTTTGCAGAGAAAGAACGTTTGGCCATCTTTCCTTCTAGGCAAGACTCGCAAACAGGTAATTCACCTAAGACGACATTTTTCAATGGACCGTCTTTGGTTAGCCTATTTAGTCTGTCATAGCCTATGTGACCCAAACGTAAATTCCATGGATATGTTTCATTATCATCATCGATCTTTTGCTTTTTGTGGTTTCTAGGTTTAGCTACTTTAAAAAGTTTGTTATGTAGGGCAAATGGTTTTTCTGGTCTAAGAACATAAAGCCCATGTTCCATGGATGCAACACAAATATGAATATCATTTCGAGAAATGGTAGAACCAGAACTCGAAAAATCTAATTTGTATTGTTGCAATTGTAAGCATGAAACAGAAACCAAGTTTCTACTGAAATTTGGAATGTATAAGACATTGTCTAATTCCAAAATTCTGTTTTGAAACTTGAGTTTGGCTTTTCCTCTAGCTCTAACCGAAACCATTTTGCCATTACCAACCTTAAGTTTCAAATCTCCGGATTTCAAATAATTCCAATTCTCAAGCAATTACAATGAACAACTTACATGGTTTGTAGACCCAGAATCAAGAATCCAAATGGATTTATCATTCTCTAAAACACATGATTCGAAGACTAAAGCATCACTGCTTATTTGTTTGTGATTTGTTGTTCTTGCTGGTTCATTTTGTTGTGAAGTATAACTTGAGGAAGTGGAATCACTTTCTCTTATCTTCTCAACTAAGCTTGAAATAGTAGGATTTATGGAGTTATGAACTATTTGCTCTTCAGAGTGAACAATTCCCAGCTCACCTGCTTTTTGGAATTTTATGTTCATCATGAGCATATGTGAAGTATTACTCTGACAAGGAGTTTATAATTTCAAGTTCGTTTGCTAAGATATTAACTAGGAGTGGTATGGGATGAGGGTTATTGGCACTACAACACATCAATAAAACAGAAGTAAGGTTTTGGTTGAAATTCATACACAAGTTCAGAAAATAACAAATAATCACATATGTTATAAAAATACTAAATCTAACATAGTTTATTTTCCAAGTTTTCGAACATAATGAAATACAGTGTCCCGGTAGGCGAGAGTCAAAGATAACATTAGTTGAATAGAGTAGTCAGCTCATCTAAAATAAAACCATTTTAGCAACCTTCTATTTGATCAAAATGAGAATCCAACGTTGTCCCGGTAGACGAGAGTCAAGGTTATTCTCATTTTATGAGCTACCACCATTGTTTCATGTTTTATGAGTTTATCTCTAAGTAGTCACCGTAGGGGAGAGTCTAATAGAGATGAAAACTCACAAAACACTTATCAAATGAGATCTTACGGTGTTAAAAGTTTTCAACGAATAACCATCCATAAGGGGGACGATGTTGGAAATTATTTTACCAAGATGTTAGATCTACTCACAAGTATGTTGATTAATACCCTAAATATGAACTTTCTAAAACGATGAAATAAGCACATATAAAGTTTAGGAAACCTTACATTGGGTGCAGCGAAATTAAATGACTTCTTCCGTTCAGATATCTAGCCCTTGATTCCTTTCTGTAGCAGAGCATTATCAATATCTGAACCTGGATCTTTGATTCTTTAGTGCTGAAACTCCTTCTTGCTGAAAGTCTTTCTTCACGATCTTCCTCACTATGATTAAGGTATCACTTGCTAACACTAAGAATTTCGAAATTGAAGAGGGAAGGAAGAGAGCAAGGTGGCGGCTAAAGATAGGGAGAGAGAGAGGCTCAGTTTTTTCTGAATGAAAAGTCAGAAGAAAAGTGTTTAGTTTCCTGAAGCCTTCACTTTCTATTTATAGCATTCCACTAGGGTTAGGTTTGAATTATTTGGCATTAAAATAATGAAAATATCATAGGGAAAATCCTACAAAAGTGGCCACCCATACAAAGTGGATTTGGGCCTCACTTTTTGCAATTTTGCAGTTTTATCTTTTTTGCATCTGATTTTCTCAAAAACGCCAATTTTCAAATTCAACCATTTAAATGCCAATTCTAACTATTTAATAACTATTAATAATTATTAAATAATATTGTCATTTATCATATTTATTAATTGAACCATACAGAGTATCATAATTAACAAATATGCCCCTAAAACTCTTTCTTTACAATTTCGCCCTTACCTATTGAAAAATTCACCAATAGACATAGTCTAATTTGAGAATTATAATTGATTAATCAAAACCAATTACATGAGTCTTACAAGCAATATTATCTCAACTAGTGCGGGAACCATGGGTCTATATAACCGAGCTTCCAATACGTAGATCAAGAATTTATTACTAAAATTCACTAACTTATTAATTCTTCGTTGAATCCACGCATAGAACTTAGAATTGCACTCTCACTATATAGAATGCTCTATATGTTCCACCATATAGACACATCATTAGTTATCCATTGTTATAATCCTAATTTGATTAATGATCCTCTATATGAATGATCTACACTGTAAAGGAATTAGATTACCGTTACACTTTACAATGTATTTAATCCTTAAAACACTTAACCCCGTATAAATGATATTTCAACTTATGTGAAATGAGATCTCCACCATTTATTTTCGTTTGGTCAAGCTCGAAGGAGATCATCCTTTACTTACTATTCGCCAGATAGACGCTATAGATTCCATGTTTATGTTAGCGCTCCCACTCAATTGCATTACCGTGTTCCCAAAATGTACGTATCATCCTGACCTAAAAGTAGGCTTAACTAACAAATCAAAGAACACGAATAGCCTCTTGAGATTGAGCCTAATCATAACAGGATTAAGATCATTTGATCTAGGATCAACTAGGCGATATTGACTTGAATAGATATTACGGTAAGTTTAATAAATCTAAGTCAAAGTTCAATATCGGTCCCTTCCGATGCATACTCCATGCATCCAACCTGAGCTTTACTTTAACCAATACTCTGGAAAGAACATAGCATTTCTCCAAATGCAAGTAAACTCTTGTTGTAGATTATCATATCAGTAAAACCCTGTGTCTGATAAATCTAGGAAACTTTATTCACATAGTCATGTTTACTTTCCAATGTGTTGACAGCACAATAAACAGGATCAAGTATGTGAAAAAGGTTTCAGATGAATTCATACATTATGTACATATAATCATGAAATAAATCATGTGAACCATGCAACATTAAATGTTATTTCTGATCTATATTAATAAATAAATCTGATTATATTGAAATGAGTTTTATTTAGGGTATAAAACCCAACAAACTCCCAGTTGCACTAATATAAAACAAAATGTGCATTTCAAATAATCTCAACACCTTGATATACAAATCAAGTGTAGTAGTAGTAAACTCCTCGTAATAGGATTTGAAAGGTTGAATTAAACACAACCTTTTCTCCACCATTACTCTTCCTTAATCACAAAATTATTGATAATGTGAAATTCCTCTCTATATGTCTACTCTCTTGGGATACTGGATTCTATACCTTTGGCAACTACTTTTGGTTAATCAGGAAATTAACACTAGTAGTTTAGGCAATTTGGAATGATGCCAAAAATGTATAGAACTTTCCTTAGACTGAATAAGTACCTTTCCTGCAACTTTAACATTCAGTCCCTTTCTGGTAGACCTAGAGACTTCAGATAGGTTTTTACACTTCTCCAAAATCACTATTCCACCCCCAGAGTAATCACCATCTTATCAGAAAGATTTTCTAGCACAAAGGCAAACTTCAAAATCTGATGTGGCGTAGTCTAAGAGTTTTAAACACACCCTTATAGACTAACATATAGTTCCTCTTCTTAATCTTAATATTTACTTGATTGTTTTCCAATGTTCTTCTCCTGGATTAATCTGATACCTACTCATTACTCCCACTCAACAGCAGATGTCTGGTCTAAGACATACTAAAGCATATCTGAGACCTCTCACTGTTGATATAAGAAATTCTTTCATGGCTTTATCTTTTCTGGAATAGTTTAGACTTTTCCTTAGATAAATAAAATCTATACCTAAGAAGTTGTGAAGCTTCTATAGATTGCCATTAGAAAGAAAATGCTTCAGCATCTTACTAAAATAAGTTGCTTGCATTAGAGTAAGTAATTACCAAGTATACCACAAGCCATAGGTTTAGATAAACTCAAACCTATAATACTAGGAACAGGAAATTTGATAAGTCCATAGAATAGACTTATTAACTAAAATTTCCTTTTATGTCCTTGTAATAGAGAACCTTAGGTTATTCCATGTGAATGGATTAAACCATAGTTCTATTGGCTTTTCTTCTTAGTTTCTTATCTTGAAAATCCATTACTTGTTTAAACTCACAATGGATTTTAAATCACTAGTGTCTCCCAAGTCATAAGAAGGTGAGTTCCTAGAAACTCTCCCACTACGACAAGGTACCGTGAATTATGTCTAAGAAAACTAAATGGTATTAACCTCTTTGGTTGTGACAAGACAACAGAGGCAGTGGGATCATCGTATGTCATATAAGATGATAGAACACTTTTGGAATCAAGAAAAAAATATCTCCTTTATTTGCTACTTTATTTTCAGACTTAGTCATTTTCTTAAAAAAGTAGTATTTGTTTGAACAAACACTTTCTTATCTATTGACAATGGGATGGTCCACCCCTAATCACTTAGAATAGCTAACAAACCATGGTTAACAGTCCTAGTTTTTCTTAAGATTTTGATTAGGTCATCCATGAATCTAGTAATGATTTACATTAAGTACAGAACCATTACATCATTCTGAAATTGTATTACCATAGAAGGATTTAGGCAACGACTAGTAACTAATCATCAATATGCAAATTAAAATTTCTAGGGAGGTAAGTTTGGATATAAGTCAAAAATTAATTTAATGATCTTTGAACTGCATATCTACTAACTATTTCTCCACCCCTATCAGTTCGCAAGATCTTTAACCACTTACCTTAATGGTATTAACCATTGCTAGAAATTTATGAAATTTTTCAAACATTTCAAATTTCTTTGCATAAGGTATAATCTAGAGTGATCGTTTTAAGAATACAACGAATAACTCATATCCACCCCTGAATGTACATCCATCTGCGAATGAGATGAACTATTTTCAGTGGATATAGGCATATTAACTCTTTGCAGAGATTGATCTTGTCAAAAACACTATGAACAAGATACAAATGCCATAGATTAATAAAAATGTGGTTGTGTCTCTTTGATGACTTAGGTATAGTTACATCAAAGAGTTCTTAGAATAGTGCAAGTGGATCCTTGTCACAGAATATTAAACTCATATTCCATACAGTTTGAAACCATTAACAGAAGATGGATGTTAAAC
The DNA here is from genome assembly GCF_029168945.1 of Cannabis sativa. Classification (NCBI taxonomy): domain Eukaryota; kingdom Viridiplantae; phylum Streptophyta; class Magnoliopsida; order Rosales; family Cannabaceae; genus Cannabis; species Cannabis sativa. The sequence continues at coordinate 24,329,704 of NC_083607.1, forward strand.
ACTTGTAAGTGTAACTGTATTGTATTCTGGAATTAGAAATATAAGAAAATTTCTATTTGGATTCTAAAATTAAAGTCAAAGACTTAATTTATACCAAATAAAATGAGTAATTCTATCTTGGACCACCACTACTAATTTATCTCTAAGTCTGATTTGCCCATACAAGTAGGAGATTTCTAAGATTGAGGATTTATATCATTGTGGAATAGAAATTCGAGGTATAATCATATGTCATTTAATTTCTTAAGAGAAAATATAGAATGACATGAAATGATTTATAGACCATTCATCCAATGATATGTTATTGAGCTAATTCGAAATGAATAAGCTAAGAGGAATTAGGATAATTTCGTTTGTAAATAAGAATCCAACGATGCTTCGATTAGCGAAAGTCAAAGTAATCTTATTTATACAATCTTCTTGTTTCATATTGTAAAAATACTAGTCTAAGTTGTCATCAATTGATGAACAGCTAGATGTTGCATATACAATATTTATCTTGCGAGATCAACACTATTATGTATGTCTAATGGTGAAAATCCACTAGGGATTTATATCATTAGATAAACAAACAAAGTTAGACCAACAATGAAGATTCGAAATTAAACTACAACTTAATAACAGAAAATAACATGGTTCAATATAAAGTCATACACAATTCATAAATTATTAAACATGTAGCAAGTAGAAATGACAAGTGAAAATACTAAAACATACAATCCTAAATAATTTCCAAGGTTTTCAACAAACTGATATCAGTGTCCCGTTTAGGCGAGAGTCAAAGCTATCATTCATTGAATAGAGTTGTCAGCTCATCTAAAATGTTAAACATTCTAGCAACCTTTTATTCGATCAAGATTGGAATTCAGCGTTGTCCCGTTTAGGCGAGAGTCAAGGCAATTCTATCTTATGAGCTTCCACCATTGTTTCATAATTTGCAAGTCAAATATGGTCGCCACCATTAGGGTGATACATACCATATAAAACACTTACAAACTACTTATCTTTCGAGATTAAACGGTGCGAAATTGCTAATGAACGTTCCTCCATTAGGGAGGATTACTCACTAAAACAAACGCAATGTAAAACGAACAATGGAGATCGAATATCTTAATAATAAAGCTCATTATTTAAAGAGAGTTGTATTCTCTTTGATTCTCATTATTTAATCTATTTATTTTAAATATATATATTTATTTAATTAAAATTTCCAAATTAGAATAAAAAATTCTAAATATAAATTTTAATTTAATATTTATAAATTTTACTTAGATGGATATGAAAATAACATGAATTATTTCCATCTTAGTAATAATTTACAATAAATATTTAGAAAAATATGCAATTTAAGTTGTTACAAAATTAATTTAAATTAATTTACAACTTAAATTTAATTTTCTATAAATATATATTGCATTTCGAAAAATTAAAGTATTTAAGGATACAATTTTCGAAAATGCATGTTAAAATAAAATATAAATCCTGGAAAAATTATTCTAATTTAATGTTGGCCCAAAATTAATTAGTAAAAATTAATTTACAACAAAAAAAAATATAATTTTCCTATTTAATTAAATATATAAGAAAAATTTCAAATATTTAAGTATGATGATGAAAATCAACTTAAATATTAATTTTCTATTTAATTAAATACACTAGAAAAATACTTCAAGCAAAAATATCACCTATCTAGATTTTCCTTTGACTAATTAATTAAATTTCTAATAAAATATATTTTAATTAATCATTAAATTAAAAAATCATTGATTTAAGTTGGTCCAAAATTAAAATAAATAATTTACAACTTTAATCTATTTTTCAAATAAAATTCGAAATTCTAGCATTTAAGAAATGCAATTTCGAAATTTGATTAATAAAATAAAAAAATAATTCAACTAAAAATAATTTTCTATTTAATTAAGTGATAGAAAAAGAAATATTTAAGTATCATGATGAAAATCAACTTAGATATTTAATTTTCAAATTAATTAAATGTATTAAATTCAAGAAATAAATAATTAAGTGTAGAGAAGGCTTAATTATTAATCTCTAGTTTAATACTAGGAAAAAATGTACTTAAAATAAATTGTACCAAAATTAATTATTTAAATAATTAATTTTACAATGTATAATATTTTCCTATTTAATATTAGAAATAATAAGTAGTCTAGAAATAACTATCTAGAAAATATCTTATTTGACTAAGTATCTTTTCCTCAAAATTTGAAAAAATATCTAATTTAAGTTGTATTAGAAAAAATCTAGAACTTAAATATATTCAAATTTAAATTTAATTAAATATCAAAAATTAAGTTGTAACCACTTAATTTGAAAATATTTCATTTTAAGTTAATATTCGAAAAGCTATCAACTTAAAAAAAAATATCTAAAGAATCTTAATAACCAATGCCTAAAATTCCTCAACTTAATTTTGAAATTTTAAATCCAAAAGATATTCAGATTTAAGTTGATTAGTTAGAGATAACTAAATATCAACTTAAATAGGAATATTTAATGAAAAATTTAAATTAAGCTTCAGAAAGAATCTAGATGGTTTTAATTCTATATTTAATTTAATACAAGAAAATACATATAGTTTAGCTTAGAATAAAATTCTTTAAACTATGATTTTCTTAAATTAATTTCAAAATAAATGAAATTAATTATGTTGCTAATCAATTTTATTAGGTTAAACTAGTTTAATTAACCTAGTACAGTTATTCAAATCAGGCAAATGGGCCTTCACAATTGGGGTGGTTCATGTGAGGGGGTGCTGGGTTCAGTATGTCGTACCCACTACTATGGCTCCCAACTCTCACACAAGGCCCAAAAGAGAGGAATTTAACCTTAAATGAACAACTGTTATTAATTGAATAGGCCCAAAAACTAAATGGGCCTAATTAAAATCTATCAAGAACTATGATATTTTATTTAACAACAACAACCTATATGCATCTATAATAAAATTAAACACATAGGCTCAAACAGGCACACAATTTGGATGGATCCTATCATGTTGCTAAGTCATACACAGATGAAACAAGATTGTAAATATATCTGTTACAAATTATTTACTTGACCAAGGGAGCCATGAGTTAAAATCAGATCATTGGATCTGTCAACAAGTTAACCATGGCTATTTGCAATCAAGCAATAATAGGTTTTAAAAACTTACAAACAAGCTAAAACACATACTCCTGGAACAAGGTTAGCTGGATAGTTGGATGTAGGATTTATTTAATTTTAAATAAATAATTTCGAAAAAATAATTAATTAAATAAAAAAATTATTTTCGAAAATTTTTAAAAAAAAAATTCAAAATTTAAAAAAAAAATATTTAAAATTAAACCTACAATTTTGAAAAATTAGGTTTCAACCAACCTAAATATCATTTCAAAATTTGCTAACTACTTTTAAAAATTTAATGTTATTTTATAAATAAAAATTAAATGAAAAATTAAAAAAAGATATATAAATATCTTTTTCAGATTTTAAATGTAATTTAAATAAATAAAATAACAAAATTTAAAAGTTAGCAAAATATCTTACATCTATTTAAAATTACATGATTATAGTTATCTTATTTTAAATTTAAATAAGGTCAAATTATTTTAAAAAATATTTAATTTAAAAAATTTAATATCTCACCTTAAATTTAAAATAAGATAAGATATAATCAAATTTAAAAATAAGATAGATAATTAAGCAAAAAAATAGATACTTACTATTTTCAAATTCAAATTACACTAATATCATGAATTAAATTTAAAAAATATTAATTAAATTAATTATGATAATTAGAATTGAATTAGGAATAGTAAATGTATAAATACAGAACTATACAAAAAATCAGAAGTTAATTCCATAAAAAAGCATGAAAAAACGAAGAAAAACGAAAAAATTGCAAGCTGAACGGACGGAATGCTGTGCATACCCGTCCGCGCGCGTGCTGGGGTAATTTGGGCGTGCAACCTCGGCGGCAGCAGGATTTGCATGAAATCCGCGCGGGCAGGAGGTGTGCTGCTCAACCCCGATTTTTTTGAAACTTCAAAAAATCATAACTAATTCAAATTAAATCGAAATTGAGTTCTATAAAAAAAAAGTAACTTGCTTAATTTTTTCCATACTATCCAATAAAAATAATTCCAGAAACAAATATTCAATTATTTTTTACGAAAATTCACAAACATCAATCAATCATCAAATAACACTCAATACAACATGATACCATCCAAAACATCAAACAATCGTTTTAAAGTCCAAATTTCTTGCAAGCAAATCAATTACCATGGCTCTGATACCAGTTGTTGGAAATTATTTTACCAGGATCTTAGATCTACTCACAAGTATGTTGATTAACACCCTAAATATGAACTTTCTAAAACGATGAAATAAACACATATAAAGTTTAGGAAACCTTACATTGGGTGCAGCGAAATTAAATGACTCCTTCCGTTCAGATATCTAGCCCTTGATTCCTTTTCGTAGCAGAGCATTATCAATATCTGAACTTGGATCTTTTTCTCTGATTCTTTAGTGCTGAAACTCCTTCTTGTTGAAAGTCTTTCTTCACGATCTTCCTCACTATGATTGAGGTATCACTTGCTGTGTGTGGGCACTACTCTAACACTAAGAATTTCGAAATTGAAGAGGGAAGGAAGAGAGCAAGGTGGCGGCTAAAGATAGGGAGAGAGAGAGGCTCAGTTTTTTCTGAATGAAAAGTCAGAAGAAAAGTGTTTAGTTTCCTGAAGCCTTCACTTTCTATTTATAGCATTCCACTAGGGTTAGGTTTGAATTATTTGGCATTAAAATAATGAAAATATCATAGGGAAAATCCTACAAAAGTGGCCAGCCATACAAAGTGGATTTGGGCCTCACTTTTTGCAATTTTGCAGTTTTATCTTTTTTGCATCTGATTTTCTCAAAAACGCCAATTTTCAAATTCAACCATTTAAATGCCAATTCTAACTATTTAATAACTATTAATAATTATTAAATAATATTCTCATTTATCATATTTATTAATTGAACCATACAGAGTATCATAATTAACAAATATGCCCCTAAAACTCTTTCTTTACAATTTCGCCCTTACCTATTGAAAAATTCACCAATAGACATAGTCTAATTTGAGAATTATAATTGATTAATCAAAACCAATTACATGAGTCTTACAAGCAATATTATCTCAACTAGTGCGGGGACCATGGGTCTATATAACCGAGCTTCCAATACGTAGATCAAGAATTTATAACCTAAATTCACTGACTTATTAATTCTTCGTTGAATCCACGCATAGAACTTAGAATTGCACTCTCAGTATATAGAATGCTCTATATGTTCCACCATATAGACACATCATTAGTTATCCATTATTATAATCCTAATTTGATCAATGATCCTCTATATGAATGATCTACACTATAAAGGGATTAGATTACCGTTACACCCTACAATGTATTTAATCCTTAAAACACTTAACCCCGTATAAATGATATTTCAACTTATGTGAAATGAGATCTCCACCATTTATTTTCGTTTGGTCAAGCTCGAAGGAGATCATCCTTTACACCTATTCGCCAGATAGAAGCTATAGATTCCATGTTTATGTTAGCGCTCCCACTCAATTGCACTACCGTGTTCCCAAAATGTACGTATCACCCTGACCTAAAAGTAGGCTTAACTAACAAATCAAAGAACACGAATAACCTCTTGAGATTCAGCCTAATCATAACAGGATTAAGATCATTTGATCTAGGATCAACTAGTCGATATTGACTTGAATAGATATTACGGTAAGTTTAATAAATCTAAGTCAAAGTTCAATATCGGTGCCTTCCGATGCATACTCCATGCATCCAACCTGAGCTTTACTTTAACCAATGCTCTGGAAAGAACATATCATTTCTCCAAATGCAAGTAAACTCTTGTTGTAGATTATCATATCAGTAAAACCCTGTGTCTGATAAATCTAGGAAACTTTATTCACATAGTCATGTTTACTTTCCAATGTGTTGACAACACAATAAACAGGATCAAGTATGTGAAAAGGGTTTCAGATGAATTCATACATTATGTACATATAATCATGAAATAAATCATGTGAACCATGCAACATTAAATGTTATTTCTGGTCTATATTAATAAGTAAATCTGATTATATTGAAATGAGTTTTATTTAAGAATCTTAATAACCAATTCCTAAAATTCCTCAACTTAATTTCTAAATTTGAAATTCAAAAGATATTCAGATTTAAGTTGATTAGTTTGAGATAACTAAATTTCAACTTAAATAGGAATATTTAATGAAAAATTTAAATTAAGCTTCAGAAAGAATCTAGTTGGTTATAATTCTATATTTAATTAAATACAAGAAAATACATATAGTTTAGCTTAGAATATAATTCATTAAACTATGTTTTTCTTAAATTAATTTCAAAATAAATGAAATTAATTATGTTGCTAATCAATTTTATTAGGTTAAACTAATTTAATTAACCTATTACAGTTATCCAAATCAGGCAAATGGACCTTCACAATTGGGGTAGTTCATGTGAGGGGGGCTGGGTTCAGTATGTCGTACCCACTACTATGGCTCCCAACTCTCACACAAGGCCCAAAAGAGAGGAATTTAACCTTAAAATGGATAACTGTTATTAATTGAATAGGCCCAAAAACTAAATGGGCCTAAATAAAATCTATCAAAAACTATGATATTTTATTTAGCAACAACAACCTATATGCATCTATAACAAAATTAAACATATAGGCTCACACAGGCACACATTTGGATGGATCCTATCATGTTACAAATTTACCTGAAAGAAGATGAAAGAAGATTGTAAAATTTACCTGTTACAAATTATTTACTTGACCTATCGTCAATTGAACCATGGGTTAAAATCAGATCATTGGATCTGTCAACAAATTAACCATGGCAATTTAGATCAAGCAATAATAGGTTTTATAAAACTTACAAACAAGCTAAAACACATACTCCTACTGAAGACGAATTGGATAGTTGGATGTAGGATTTATTTAATTTTAAATAATTATTTTTAGAAAATATTTAAATAAAAAAAAAATATTTCGGTTTGTAAAAATAAAATAATAATAATAAAAATTTAAAATTAAACCTACAATTTTTGAAAAATTAGGTTTCAACTAACCTAAATATCATTTCAAAAATAATTGCTAACTACTTTTTAAATTTTTAAAGTTATTTTATAAATTAAATATAAAATAAAAAAAATAAATATTTTTCAGATTTTATAATTTAATTTAAATAAAAATAACAAAATTTAAAAGTTAGCAAAATATCTTACTTCTATTTAAAATTACATGATTATAGTAATCTTATTTTAAATAAGGTCAAATAATTTAAAAAAAATTATTTAAAAAATATTTAATATCTGACCTTTAAATTTAAAAAAATAAGATAAAATATTCAAATTTAAAAATAAGATATAAAATCAAGCAAAAAGATAGATTTTTACTTGTTTTCAAATTCAAATTACACTAATATCTAAAATTAAATTTAAAAAATTCAAATTAATTTATTTCTGATATTAGATTTGAAAATTGAAAAGTAAAAATGAAAATACAAAACTACACAAAAAATCGAAAGTTAATTCCATGAAATAGCATGAAAAATCAAAGAAAAACGAAAAAATTACGAGCTGAACGAACTGTCCATACTGCCCGCGCGCGAAAGCCAGGGTGCATGACCGAGAATCCCCAGTGCAGGAGGCTGCATGCAGCCTCTCCGCGCGCGCAAGGCTCGGTTTCAGACAAAATCTTGTCTGTGCACGTGTTGTCCGAGGGTTGCCCCTCATCCGCGCGTGTGGGTAGTTGCACCACCCTTGATATTTTTTGAAACTTCAAAAAATCATAACTAATTCAAATTAAATCGAAATTGGGTTCTGTAAAAAAAAAATTGCTTAATTTTTTCCATACTATCCAATAAAAATAATTCCAGAAATAGATATTCAATTATTTTTCACGAAAATTCACAAACATCAATCAATCATCATACAACACACAAAACAACATGATACCATCCAAAACACAAACAAATCGTTTTAAGTCCAAATTTCTTGCAAGCACATCAATTACCATTGCTCTGATACCAGTTGTTGGAAATTATTTTACCAGGATCTTAGATCTACTCACAAGTATGTTGATTAACACCCTAAATATGAACTTCTAAAACGAGTATAAAATAAACACATATAAAGTATGAGAAACCTTACATTGGGTGCAGCGGAATAAAATGTCTCCTTTCGTTCAGATCTCTAACCCTTGTATCCTTTCTATTGCAGAGTATTATCAAGATCTGAACCTGGATCTCTTTCTCTCCTTTCTTTAATGTTGAAACTCCTTCTTGTTGAATATCTTTCTTCACGATCTTCCTCATTATGATTGAGGTATCACTTGCTGTGTGTGGGCACTACTCTAACACTAAGTGGTTCGAAATTATTCAAGGAAGAAGAAGAGTATAAGTGGCGGCTAGGTTTTAGAAGAGAAGGCTCAAGTTTTTCTCTGAAGGAAATCAGAAGTAAAAGTGTAAATTTCCTAAAGCCTTCACTATCTATTTATAGCATTCCACTAGGGTTAGGTTTGAATTATTTGGCATTAAAATAATGAAAATATTAGATGATAAAGCCTATAAAAGTGGTCGGCCATGGCTATGTGGATTTGGGCCTCACTTTTTGCAATTTTGCAGTTTTATCATTTTTGCATCTCATTTTCCCAAAAACGCCAATTTTCAAATTCAACCATTTAAATGCCAATTCTAACTATTTAATAACTATAAATAATTATTAAATAATATTGTCATTTATCATATTTATTAATTGAACCATACAAAGTATCATAATTAACAAATATGCCCTAAAAACTCTTTCTTTACAATTTCGCCCTTACTTAGTGAAAATTCACAAATAGACATGGTCTAATTTGAGAATTATAATTAATTAATCAAAACCAATTAAATGATCTTACAAGTAATATTGTCTCAACTAGTGGGGGGACCATGGGTCTATATAACCGAGCTTTCAATAAGCAGATCAAGAATTTATAACCTAAATTCACTGACTTATTAATTCTTCGTTGAATCCACGCATAGGACTTAGAATTGCACTCTCAGTATAACGAACGCTCTATATGTTCCACCATATAGACACGTCATTAGTTATCCATTGTTATAATCCTAATTTGATCAATGATCCTCTGTATGCATGATCAACACTGTAAAGGGATTAGATTACCGTTACACCCTACAATGTATTTTATCCTTAAAACACTTAACCCCGTATAAATGATATTTTAGCTTATGTGAAATGATTACTCAACTATTTATTTTCGTTTGGTCAAGCTCGAAGGAGATCATCCTTTACTTACTAATCGCCAGATAGAAGCTATAGATTCCATGTTTATGTTAGCGCTCCCACTCAATTGTACTACCGTGTTCCCAAAATGTACGTATCACCCTAACCCAAAAGTAGGCTTAACTAACAAATCAAAGAACACGAATAACACTCTTGAGATTGAGCCTAATCATAACAGGATTAAGATCATTTTATCTAGGATCAACTAGGCGATATTGACTTGAATAGATATTACGGTAAGTTTAATAAATCTAAGTCAAAGTTCAATATCGGTCCCTTCCGATGCATACTCCATGCACCCAACCTGAGCTTTACTTTAACCAATGCTCTGGAAAGAACATAACATTTCTCAAAATGCAAGTAAACTCTGTTGTAGATTATCATATCAGTAAAACCCTGTGTCTGATAAGTCTAGGAATCTTTATTCACATAGTCATGTTTACTTTCCAATGTGTTGACAACACAATAAACAGGATCAAGTATGTGAAAAGGGTTTCAGATGAATTTATAAATCAAATAGACAAGCAATTGATAAGATGAACCAAAACATACACAAATGAATGAAAAATACTTCTGTTTCTTTATTGATGTAGAATAAAATGGATTACATTGAAATGGAGTTTTATTTAGGGCATAAAACCCAACAAATAGAGTGGTGAGGGGTCAACTGACATCAAAGGTTTGAAGTAGTGGTCGTTGGAACCACATGCTTCTAAATAGCCTAAGAAGATAACCCTTAAAATACTTATACAGGCCGACGCATAAAGCTAAAGGTTGAAAACAGAATGAAATATAGAATTCTAAGTGTGGTGCCTCGTAGAGAAGTAAATCAAGTTATTCCTGTACAAAAGGCGATTGTTATATACAGCCCCGCGGACAGGGCAAAATTTAACACAACTCTGTGACAAAGGTGTTGGGTTTTGTGCCCGAAATAAAACCCATTTCAATATAATCAGATTTACTTATTAATAAAGATCAGAAATAACAATTTTATGTTGCATGGTTCACATGATTTATTTCATGATTATATGCATATAATGTATGAATTCTATTTAAGTTCAAAACATATGAATTTGTTAATGATTATAGTTTTGTCAGCACAGTGGAATATAATCTTAATTATATGTTCGAAAGTTTATTCCCTGATTTGTCAGTTCACTGGATTTAGACTGGCATGATATAATCAGCTATAGGTATTCTTACACTTTGGATAAGTGTTATGTCCTTTCCAGGGCATTGGCAAAGTTTACCAGTATCGGATGTATGGAGTATACATCGGAAGGGACCGATATTGAACTTTGATTAGATTTGTTAAAATTTCCCGTAATATCTATTCAATTCAATATCACATGTTGATCCTAGACCAAATGATCTTAATCCTGATATGGTAAGGTTCGATCTCAAGAGTATTATACATGTTCTTTGATTTGTTAGTTAAGCCTACTTTTGACAGTCAGGGTGATACGTACATTTTGGGAACATGATAGTATAATTGAGTGGGAGCGCTAACATAAATATGGAGTCTATAACTTCTATAGGAATTTAGAAGTGAAACGATGATATCCTTCGAGCTTGGCTAAACAGAGATAAATGGTTGAGATCTCATTTCACTTCGCTGAAATATCATTTATACGGAGCTAAGTGTTTTAAGGATAAAATACATTGAAGGTGTAACAATAATTTAGCTCCTATTCAATGTAGATCATCTATTAGAGGGTCACTGATCAAATTAGGATTATAACAATGGATAATTAATAGCGTATCTATATCGTGGAACATATAGAGCGTTCTATATGACTGAGAGTGCAATTCCAAGTTCTAAGTGTGGATTCAATAAGGAATTAATAAGTTAGGGAATTTACTTGGTAAATTCGGTTCGACTTATTGGAAGCTCGGTTATATAGGCCCATGGTCGCCATACTAGTTGAGACCATAATGCTTGTAAGACTTAGTTAATTGATTTTGATTAATCAATTATAATTCTAAAGTTAGACTATGTCTAGTTTATGAATTTTCACTAAGCAAGGGCGAAATTGTAAAGAAAAGAGATTCTAGGTTTATTTATTAATTAAGAGACTTTATATGTCTAATTAATAAATATTTTAAATGAAAATAATATTTAATAATTGATTTTTAGTTATTAAATAATTAGAATTGGCATTTAAATGGTTGAATTGTAAAATTGGCATTTTTGAGAAAATGGGATTGAAAAATAAAAAAATGGCAAAATTACAAAGTGAGGCCCATTATCCATATCATGGCTGGCCACTATGCAAGTATGTTACCATTTATATTTTCATTATTTTAATGCCATACAATTCTAACCTAAACCTAGATGGCTTTCTATAAATAGAAAGTGATGACTTCAGGAAACTATGGACAAGCATCTTATTCCTTTCAGAGAAAAACCTAAGCCTTCTATTCTTTCTCTATAGCCGCCACTCTTCTTCTCTTTTCTACTCTTCAATTTCGAAATACCCTAGAGATAGAGTAGTGCCCACACACATCAAGTGGTATCTCAATCATAGTGTGGAAGATTGTATAGAATCCAATCAACAAGAAGGAGAATCAGCATCAAAGGAAGGAGAGAAAGAGATCCAGGTTCAGATCTTGATTATGTTCTGCTATAGAAAGGAATCAAGGGCTAGAGATCTGAACGGAAGGAGTCATTATATTCCGCTGCACCCAATATAAGATTTCTTAAACTTTATATGTGCTTATTTCATTGTTTTAGAATTCATATTAGGATGTTAATGAAACATACATGGTAGTAAATCTAGATCCTAGTAAATTATTTCCAACAACTGGAATCAAAGCCATGGTAATGATTTACTTTCATGAAATATGAATTAAAACGATCTTATGTGTTGATTTGGATGGTTTCATGTGGTTTATGTGTTAATTGATGAATGTATGTGTTGTACAGAACCTTTTTCCATGAAAAATATTTTTTCTATTTTTTAAAATATTTTATTTGGATTCCTTGTGAAAAATTAAGCAATTTTTGTTTTTACGGAACTTAAATCCGATAAAAATTGAGAAAGTTATGAATTTTGGAAAGAAGCGATGACTGTCAAAGCTAGGTGCACGCATGCACCAGGTGCTTCGGACAAGCAGGAGACGCGCGCGTATGCTCAGACACCTTCGCTGTTTGAAGCCCACGAGGACCCTGCACGTCCGCCCGTGTCACCCCTGCCAGTGCTGAGATATGCTGCACAGCCACCCTGCAGATCTCCTTTTGCTCCCGCGTAAGGCCTCTCGTGCAGCCTCTCAAGGCTGCACTTGCAGCCTAGTTGGCAGCCTCCACAAAATGTGCGATTTTTGTGGGATTTTTTCCCAAAATTCGTTTTTTTCTAATTTTAAAACCCTGAATTTTAAATAAAATATTATTTTTAAATATATTTGAACTTAAATGCATTTTTTAAATTAATAATATTTATTTTTCAATAGATTATTATTAATTTTGATATTTTGAGGTTTAAATTTAAAAATTGATTATTTTAATTTTTTAAAATATGGTCAGATTCAAAAATTTGTTAATTTCTTTAATATTTATATATTATTTAATTATCAGATTAGATATTTTGATATTTAACATATTTTAAATTAAAAGATAACTTTATCTTTTTATTTGAAATATGATATTCAAATTATCTTATATTACAAATTAAATAATTAATAAATTAGAAATTAACCTAGATATTTTTATAGATATTTTAACCATAATATTTTCAAATTCAAAAATTTGTTATTTTGTTAAATATTTAATTATTTATAAATTATAAGTTTTAAAAATGATATCTTACTATTTTATATCATTTTTTTACTTATTAGATATTTATAAATTGTCTTTAAATATTTAAATAACTTAGATATTTTTGTAAAAATTTGAATATTGCTTAATTTGAGATATTTTGACATATAATTATGGTAATTATTATTTATTTATTATTTTTATTCTTAAAATAATAACTATCTAACCATATCTATTTTAAAATTGGTTTACTTTATTATTTTAATTTTATTAAATTATAAGATTTGAAAGTGATATTGAAGATTTTTTTTAAAATCATTGATCTTATTAGGTATTTAATTTAATTTGATAAAAATAATTCAAATAAACCTAGATATTTTAAAATTAGTTTTCATTTTTTTTTTTTTGAATTAAAATTTTGAGATTTTTAAGGTTTGTTTTAACAACCCTAAATTTTCAAAATTTGGTTGGTTAGTTTAAAAAATAATAATTTAATTATATTAATATCTTATTTCACATTTATTACATGGACAATGTTTGTTTAATTTTATATTGTTTATTCAAATTTTTTTTAACAAACCTATTATTTATTTGATCTAAATTGCTATGATTAACTTGTTGACAGATCCAATGATCTGATTTTAATCATAGTCCAATTGTCAATAGATCTTATAAATAATTTGTAACAGGTAAATTTTGTACTATGTGAGCCTGTTAGGTTTTATGCCCTAAATAAAACTCCATTTCAATGTAATCTATTTTATTCAACATCAATAAAGAAACAGAATTATTTTTCATTCATTTGTGTATGTTTTGGTTCACTTTATCAATTGCTTGTCTATTTGATTTATAAATTCATCTTAAACCCTTTTCACATACTTGATCATGTTTATTGTGCTGTCATCACATTGGAAAGTAAACATGACTATGTGAATAAAGTTTCCTAGATTTATCAGACACAGGGTTTTACTGATATGATAATCTACAACAAGAGTTTACTTGCATTTGGAGAAATGCTATGTTCTTTCCAGAACATTGGTTAAAGTAAAGCTCAGGTTGGATGCATGGAGTATGCATCGGAAGGGACCGATATTGAACTTTGACTTAGATTTAATTAAACTTACCGTAAAATCTATTCAAGTCAATATCGCCAAGTTGATTCTAGATCAAATGTTCTTAATCCTGTTATGATTAGGCTCAATCTTGAAAGGCTATTCGTGTTCTTTGATTTGTTATTTAAGCCTACTTTTAGGTCAGGTTGATACGTACATTTTGGGAACACGGTAGTGCAATTGAGTGGGAGCGCTAGCATAAACATGGAATCTATAGCTTCTATCTGGTGGATAGTAAGCAAAGGTTGATCTCCTTCGAGCTTGACCAAACGAACATAAATGGTGGAGTACTCATTTCACATAAGCTGAAATATCATTTATACGGGGTCAAGTGTTTTAAGGATAAAATACATAGTAGGGTGTTACGGTAATCTAATCCCTTTACAGTGTAGATCATTCATATAGAGGATCATTGATCATATTAGGATTATAACAATAGATAACTAATGATGCGTCTATATATATGGTGGAACATATAGAGCATTCTATATACTGAGAGTGCAATTCTAAGTTCTATGCGTGGATTCAACGAAGAATTAATAAGTTAGTGAATTTTAGTGCTAAATTCTTGATCTACTTATTGGAAGCTCGGTTATATAGACCCATGGTCCCCGCACTAGTTGAGATAATATTGTTTGTAAGACTCATGTAATTGGTTTTGATTAATCAATTATAATTCAAAAATTAGACTATGTCTATTTGTAAAATTTTCACTAAGTAAGGGCGAAATTGTAAAGAGTTAATAGGGGCATATTTGTTAATTATGATACTTTGTATGTTTCAATTAATAAATATGACAAATGATAATATTATTTAATAATTATTTATAGTTATTAAATAGTTAGAATTGGCATTTAAATGGTTGAATTAGAAAATTGGCATTTTTGAGAAAATCAGATACAAAAGTGTTAAAATTGCAAAATTGCAAAAAGCAAGGCCCAAATCCATCAAGCCATGGCCGGCCACTTTTGTAGGCATTTTAAACTGATATTTCCATTATTTTAATGCCAAATAATTCAAACCTAACCCTAGTGGAATGCTATAAATAGATAGTGAAGGCTTCAGGAAAATTACACTTCTGAATCAAAAAAACCTGAGCCCTCTCTCTCTTCCTTGGCCTCCACTCTCTCTGTCTCTTCTTCCTTCATATTTCAAAATTATCTTAGTGATTAGAGTAGTGCCCACACACAGCAAGCAATACCTCAATCATAGTGAGGAAGACCGTGAGGAAAGATCATCAGCAAAGGAGTTTCAGCATCAAGGATTCAGAGAAAGAAATCCAGGTTCAGATCTTGATAATACTCTGCTACAGAAAGGATACAAGGGTTAGAGATCTGAACGGAAGGAGTCATTTAATTCCGCTGCACCCAATGTAAGGTTTCTTAAACTTTATACGTGTTTATTTTATCATTTTAGAAAGTTCATATTTAGGATGTTAATAAACATACTTGTGACTAGATCTAAGATCCTGGTAAAATAAATTCCAACAACTGGCCTCAGAGCCAGGTTATTGATTTACTTGCAAGAAATTTGGACTTTAAAACGATTGTTTGTTTGTTTTTGGATGGTATCATGTTGTATTGAGTGTTATTTGATGATTGATTGGTGTTTGTAAATTTTCGTAAAAAATAATTGAATATCTGTTTCTAAAATTATTTTTATTGGATAGTATGGAAAAAATTAAGCAAGTTACTTTTTTACAGAACTCAATTTCGATTTAATTTGAATTAGTTATGATTTTTCGAAGATTCGAAAAAAAATCGGAGTTGTGCTGAAACTTGCATGCGCGCGCGGAAATCATGCACGACATGATTCCGCCACACAAACTCGCCCATGACACCCTCCTGCGCGCGCGGACGGGTATGCACAGCATCCTGTCCGTACAGCTCGCAATTTTTCCGTTTTTCTTCGTTTTTTCATGCTTTTTCATGGAATTAACTTCCGATTTTTTGTGTAGTTCTGTATTTATACTATTACTATTCCTAATTCAATTCTAATTATCATTATGAATTAATTTAATATTTTTTTAAATTTAATTCAAGATATTAGTGTAATTTGAATTTAAAAAATAGTTAGTATCTATCTTTTTTTGCTTAATAATCTATCTTATTTTTAAATTTGATTATATCTTATCTTATTTTAAAATTTAAGGTCAGATTTAAAATATTTTAAATTAAATCTTTTTTAAATAATTTGACCTTATTTAAATTTAAAATAAGATAACTATAATCATGTAATTTTTAAAAAGGTGTGTAAGATATTTTGCTAACTTTTAAATTTTGTTATTTTATTTATTTAAATTATATTTAAAATCTGAAAAAGATATTCATTTATCTTTTTTAATTTTTTATTTAATTTTTATTTATAAAATAACATCTAATTTTTAAAAGTAGTTAGCAAATTTTGAAATGATATTTAGGTTGGTTGAAACCTAATTTTTTAAAATTGTAGGTTTAATTTTAAATTTAAATTTTTAATTTAATTTCGAAAATTTTTATTTCAAATTTTTTTCTTAAATTTTCAAAAATTAACTTTTTTTATTTAATTAATTATTTATTTCGAAATTCATTATTTAATTTAAAATTAAATAAATCCTACATCCAACTATCCAGCTAACCTTGTTGCAGGAGTATGTGTTTTAGCTTATGTGTAAGTTTTCAAAACCTATTATTACTTGATTGCAAATAGCCATGGTTACTTTTTGCCAGATCTAATGATCTGATGGCTCCCTTGGTCAAGTTAATAATTTGTAATAGGTATATTTACAATCTTCTTTCATCTGTGTATGACCTAGCAACATGATAGGACCCATCCAAAGTGTGCCTGTGTGAGTCTATGTGTTTAATTTTATTATAGATGCATATAGGTTAATGTTGCTAAATAAAATGTCATAGTTCTTGATAGATTTTATTTAGGCCCATTTAGTTTTTGGGCCTATTCAATTAATAACAGTTGTTCATTTTAAGGTTAAATTCCTCTCTTTTGGGCCTTGTGTGAGAGTTGGGAGCCATAGAAGTGGGTACGACATACTGAACCCAGCACCCCCTCACATGAACCACCCCAATTGTGAAGGCCCATTTGCCTGATTTTAATAACTGTACTAGGTTAATTACACTAGTT
This sequence comes from Cannabis sativa, assembly GCF_029168945.1. Taxonomy (NCBI): domain Eukaryota; kingdom Viridiplantae; phylum Streptophyta; class Magnoliopsida; order Rosales; family Cannabaceae; genus Cannabis; species Cannabis sativa. The sequence goes on from NC_083607.1 coordinate 24,347,079, forward strand.
TAACCTAATAAAATTGATTAGCAACATAATTAATTTCATTTATTTTGAAATTAATTTAAGAAAACCATAGTTTAAAGAATTTTATATTCTAAGCTAAACTATATGTATTTTCTTGTATTTAATTAAATATAGAATTATAACCATATAGATTCTTTCTTAAGCTTAATTTAAATTTTTCATTAAATATTCCTATTTAAGTTGATAATTAGTTATCTACAACTAACCAACTTAAATCTGAATATCCTTTGGATTTAAAATTTCAAAATTAAGTTGAGGAATTTTAGGCATTGGTTATTAAGATTCTTTAGATATTTTTTTTAAGTTAATATCTTTTCGAATATTAACTTAAAATGGAATATTTTAGATATTTTTTAGGTTAATATATTTTCGAATATTAACTTAAAATGGAATATCTTCAAAATTAAGTGGTTACAACTTAATTTTAATTTAATTAAATATGATTTGAAAGATATTTAAGTTGATTTTTTAGATTCTTCTAAAACAACTTAAACAAGATATTTTCAAATTTGTTCCATTTATTATTCGAATTTATTTTTCGAATTTAATTAATAATTGAAAATTAATTAAAGTTAATTTTTTATTTAAACCAACTTTGATTTGTAATTTTTTATTATTATATTATGGAACTTGTTCGATATTTATTTGAATTTATTTTTCAAATTTAAATAATAATTGAAAATTAATTAAAGTTGATTTTTTATTTAAACCAACTTTAGTTTGTAATTTTTCATTATTATAATATCGAATTAAAATGATTATACAAAATACATATAATATTTTCAAATAATGAGCTTTTAATCAAGAGACATTCGATCTCCATTGTGGGTTTTACACCGCGTTTGTTTTAGTGAGTAATCATCCCTAATGGAGGAACGTTCATTAGCAATTTCGCACCGTTTAATCTCGAAAGATAAGTAGTTTGTAAGTGTTTTATATGGTATGGATCACCCTAATGGTGGCGACCATATTTGACTTGCAAATTATGAAACAATGGTGGAAGCTCATAAGATAGAATTGCCTTGACTCTCGCCTAAACGGGACAACGCTGAATTCCAATCTTGATCGAATAAAAGGTTGCTAGAATGATTAACATTTTAGATGAGCTGACAACTCTATTCAATGGATGATGCTTTGACTCTCGCCTAAACGGGACACTGTATCAGTTTGCTGAAATACCTTGGAAAATAAACTATGTTAGATTTAGTATTTCTATAACATATGTCATTAGTTGTTATTTTCTAAACTGTGTATGAATTTATGAGCCAAAACCTTACTTCTGTTTTATTGATGTGTTGTAGTGTCATTATGAATAACCCTCACCCCGATCCTCTCTTAGTTACTATCTTAGCAAAAGAACTCTATAGTGTGAAAATGCATCCTGGTAGTTGCATTAACTCGCACCTGTTTATGATGATTCTGAAGTTCCAAAAGGCAAATCTACTAGGAATTGATTTATCAAGAGAACAATGGGTCCAACTCATCCTTAATAGTCTTCCTCCGGAGTATAATGAATTTGTTATCTCTTACATGATCAACAATTCTAACTCCTCCGACATGGACAAGCTCGAAGCAGAATTACGAGCCCATGAACGGAATTTGATTGCAATGGGTCCCCCTGGGTTTGCAATCCATAATCGAAGGAAAAGGACTAGGTATGAAGGATCTAGCAAAGCTGCTTCTTCAAGTACAATTATCAGACATGATCTTCTATGTTCGAATTGTAATGAAAAGGGACATCATGAAGAACGATGTCCCAGGCTTCTAAACAATTCAAACGAAGGTAATGCTTTTGTCTTTGAATCATGTGTTTTAGAGAACGACAAATCCATCTGGATTGTTGATTCTGGGTCTACTAACCATGTATGTTCTTCACTGCAGTTGCTTGAAACTTGGGAAAATCTGCTTCCAGGAGAGTTAAAGCTTAAAGTTGGCAATGGCGAATTAGTGTCGATCAAAGCTAGAGGAAAAGCCCGCATCAAGTTTCAACAAAGATTTTTAATTTTAGAAAATATTTTATTTATTCCAAACTTTAGTAGAAACTTGATTAGTGTCTCATGTTTGCAAACACAATCTTATATATTGAATTTTTCGAGTACAAATTGTACAATTTCTCATAATGGATTTCAAATATGTGTTGTTATAATGGAACAAGGGCTTTATGTTTTAAGACCGAGTACTCAAATCTCACTAAATAGTGAACTTTTCTGTGTAGCTAGACCTAGAAACCTCAAAAGAAAAGAGATTGATAATGATGATCAAACTTATCTATGGCATTTACGTTTAGGTCATATAGGCTCTGATAGACTCAATAGCCTCACCAAAGACGGTCCATTGAAAAATATCGTCTTAGGTGAACTGCCAGTATGCGAGTCCTACCTAGAAGGAAAAATGACTAAACGTTCTTTCTCTGCAAAGGGAGAGCGTGCCAAAATCCCTCTAGGGTTAGTGCATTCCGATGTCTGCGGACCTTTGAATGTCAAAGCCCGAGGTGGTTATGAGTATTTTGTCACTTTCATTGACGATTTCTCTAGATATAGTTTTCTTTACCTAATGCAAAAGAAATCTGAAACATTTGAAAAGTTTCAGGAGTTTCATGCTTTGGCCCAAAACCAATTAGGTAAATCATTAAAGATCTTGCGAACTGATAGGGGTGGAGAATATATGGATATGCAGTTCAAAGATCATTTAATTGAACTTGGAATTGAATCCCAATACACTGCCCCAAGCACTCCACAACAAAATGGAGTTGCAGAAAGAAGAAATCGCACTCTTTTGGAAATGGTTAGGTTTATGCTGAGTTATTCAACTCTGTCTACGTCCTTTTGGGGAAATGCTATACAGATGGCTAATGACATTTTAAATGTTGTTCCATCTAAAGCAGTCCCTAAGACACCCGTCGAACTTTGGAATGGTCGTACACCTAGTTTACGCCATTACAGAATATGGGGGTGCCCTGCTCATGTCTTAAGAAAGAAAGAAGGCAAACTTGAATCACGTACCGAAGTATGCATGCTTGTCGAAAATTCTAAAGAGACTAGGGGTGGACTGTTTTATAGTCACAAGGATAACAAAGTGTTTGTTTCTACAATGCTACTTTCCTTGAAGAGAACTATATTAAAGACTACAAACCGAAAAGTAAAGTTGTTCTAGAGGAATTTCTATCAGATATAAGTCCTTCCAATGTTCCGTCCTCTTCCACTCGTGAAGAAGACAATCCCACTCCCTCAGTTGAACAAACTGAGAAATCTACTACTAAAGTTTCTGTTCAGAAGATCACCGCACCTCGTCGTAGTGGGAGGGTTTCAACAAAACCTGCTCGTTATGGCTTGGATGGTGAAATCAATATGGTCGTAGGTGACGGTATTGAAGACGATCCATTAACCTATAAACAGGCAATGGCTAGTCCGCAACGGAAACGATGGTCGGCCGGCATGGATTCAGAAATGGATTCCATGAAAAAGAACAAAGTCTGGGAATATGTAGACGCACCTGACGACTATCATCCGATAGGATGCAAGTGGGTTTACAAGAAGAAAAGAGGAGCTGGAGGTGAAGTCGAAACTTTTAAAGCTAGACTTGTAGCCAAGGGTTATACCCAAAGAGAAGGCGTGGACTATGAGGAAACTTTTAGTCCTGTTGCCATGCTCAAATCCATCTGAATTCTTCTCTCCATAGCTGCTGCTTTCGATTATGAAATCTGGCAAATGGATGTCAAGACTGCCTTCCTTAATGGGGTACTTGAAGAAACCATCTATATGGAGCAACCAGAAGGTTATGTTCTTCCTGGGAAGGAAAAGAAAGTTTGCAAATTAAACAAGTCTATCTATGGACTTAAGCAAGCTTCTCTCTCATGGAACAAAAGTTTTGATGAAATCATCAAGACCTACGGCTTTCTTCAGAATGAAGATGAACCTTGTGTTTACCAACTCAAGGAAGACCAAATAGTAGTATTCCTGGTCCTTTATGTTGATGACATTTTGATTATTGGAAACAATGTCAAGAAAATGACTCACATCAAAAAATGGCTTAACACTCAATTCGATATGAAAGATTTGGGTGAAGCAGCCTATGTTCTTCGTATTCAGATTATTAGAAACCGGAAGAACAGATCTCTTGCTCTCTCTCAAACAACCTACATAGACAAAGTCTTAGAGAGATTCTCCATGAACAACACCAATGGGGCAAACATGCCTTCTACATATGGTATTCGTCTATCTAAGGAACAGTCTCCGACTGATCCTCAAGAGATAAAGGACATGGCAAAAATTCCCTATGCCTCTGCAGTTGGAAGTCTAATGTATGCAATGCTATGCACTAGACCTGACATCTGCTATGCAGTTGGAATCGTGAGCAGGTATCAGTCTAATCCAGGACATGAACATTGGAATGCAGTTAAGTATATTCTGAAATACTTGAAGAGTACAAGGAATCTTGTGTTAGTCTACAAGGGTGGTGCTTTAAATCCCATAGGCTACAGTGATTCAGATTTCCAGGCAAGTCTTGAAGACAGGAAATCTACATCTGGGATGGTGTTTACTCTTGGGGTGGAGAAGTGGTTTGGAGAAGTGCTAAATAAACCGCAATATCGGACTCAACTATGGAAGCTGAATACATAGCAGCAGCCAAAGCTGCTAAAGAAATTGTCTGGCTAATAAAGTTCTTCACCAGTATAGGTGTCATTCCTGGAATGGAAAAGCCTCTGGTCTTACTTTGTGATAACAATGGAGCAAGAGCAAACAGTAAAGAACCTCGAAGCCACAAGAGAAGCAAACACATTGAAAGGAAGTATCACATTATCAGAGAATACGTGGCAAGAGGGGATGTACTAGTTGAGAAAGTTGACACAGAGGACAACCTAGCTGATCCATTTACCAAAGTCCTGGCCGTCACAGCCTTTGAAAAGCACCGTCAGAATTTAGGATTAATTGATATGTACTAATTAGTTTTATATTAGTGCAAGTGGGAGTTTGTTAGGTTTTATGCCCTAAATAAAACTCCATTTCAATGTAATCTATTTTATTTAACATCAATAAAGAAACAGAAGTATTTATCATTCATTTGTGTATGTTTTGGTTCACTTTATCAATTGCTTGTCTATTTGATTTATAAATTCATCTTAAACCCTTTTCACATACTTGATCATGTTTATTGTGCTATCATCACATTGGAAAGTAAACATGACTATGTGAATAAAGTTTCCTACATTTATTAGACACAGGAATTTACTGATATGATAATCTACAATAAGAGTTTACTTGCATTTGGAGAAATGCTATATTCTTTCCAGAATATTGGTCAAAGTAAAGCTCAGGTTGGATGCATGGAGTATGCATCGGAAGGGACCGATATTGAACTTTGACTTAGATTTAATTAAACTCACCATAAAATCTATTCAAGTCAATATCGCCAAGTTGATCCTAGATCAAATGTTCTTAATCCTGTTATGATTAGGCTCAATCTTGAAAGGCTATTCGTGTTATTTGATTTGTTAGTTAAGCCTACTTTTAGGTCAGGGTGATACGTACATTTTGGGAACACGGTAGTGCAATTGAGTGGGAGCGCTAGCATAAACATGGAATCTACAGCTTCTATCTGGCGAATAGTAAGCAAAGGATGATCTCCTTCGAGCTTGACCAAACAAACATAAATGGTGGAGTACTCATTTCACATAAGCTGAAATATCATTTATACGGGGTCAAGTGTTTTAAGGATAAAATACATAGTAGGGTGTTACGGTAATCTAATCCCTTTACAGTGTAGATCATTCATATAGAGGATCATTGATCACATTAGGATTATAACAATGGATAACTAATGATGCGTCTATATGGTGGAACATATAGAGCATTCTATATACTGAGAATGCAATTCTAAGTTCTATGCGTGGATTCAACGAAGAATTAATAAGTTAGTGAATTTTAGTGCTAAATTCCTTATCTACTTATTGGAAGCTCGGTTATATAGACCCATGGTCCCCGCACTAGTTGAGATAATATTGTTTGTAAGACTCATGTAATTGGTTTTGATTAATCAATTATAATTCACTAATTAGACTATGTCTATTTGTGAAATTTTCACTAAGTAAGGGCGAAATTGTAAAGAAAGAGTTAATAGGGGCATATTTGTTAATTATGATACTTTGTATGGTTCAATTAATAAATATGATAAATGACAATATTATTTAATAATTATTTATAGTTATTAAATAGTTAGAATTGGCATTTAAATGGTTGAATTAGAAAGTTGGCATTTTTGAGAAAATCAGATACAAAAGTGTTAAAATTGCAAAATTGCAAAAAGCAAGGCCCAAATCCATCAAACCATGGCCGGCCACTTTTGTAGGCATTTTAAAGTGATATTTTCATTATTTTAATGCCAAATAATTCAAACCTAACCGTAGTGGAATGCTATAAATAGATAGTGAAGGCTTCAGGAAAATTACACTTCTGAATCAGAAAAACCTGAGCCTTCTCTCTCTTCCTTGGCCGCCACTCTCTCTCTCTCTCTTCTTCCTTCATATTTCGAAATTAACTTAGTGATTAGAGTAGTGCCCACACACAGCAAGCAATACCTCAATCATAGTGAGGAAGATCGTGAATAAAGATCATCAGTAGAGGAGTTTCAGCATCAAGGATTCAGAGAAACAAATCCAGGTTCAGATCTTGATAATACTCTGCTATAGAAAGGATACAAGGGTTAGAGATCTGAACGGAAGGAGTCATTTAATTTCGCTGCACCCAATGTAAGGTTTCTTAAACTTTATACGTGTTTATTTCATCGTTTTAGAAAGTTCATATTTAGGATGTTAATAAACATACTTGTGAGTAGATCTAAGATCCTTGTAAAATAAATTCCAACAGAGCTTATATGTTTACTATTGGGCTTAGATGCATATAGGAAGCCCATTTAAGTTTTACTAAGTAAATGGACAAGGTTGCTAAAATAAAATTTGACATAAGTAAAATTAGATTTGGGCTTATTCAATGAATAACAATTGTTTATTTAAAGGTTAAATTCCTCTCTTTTGGGCCTTGTGTGAGAGTTGGGGGCCAATAGAAGTGGGTACGACATACTGAACCCAACTCCCCCTCACATGAACTACCCCAATTGTGAAGGCCCATTTGCCTTATTTAAATAATTGTATTAGGTTAATTATATTAGTCTAACCTAATTAAAATTGAATTAGCAACATAATTAACTTTTAAAATATATGAAATTTATTTTTCATTTAATATTTTAAAGTTAATTTTAGAAAAACACTTAGTTAATGATATATATTCTAGATAGTTATTTCTAGTACTAATTATATTTTCTAATATTTAATTAGGAAAATATCATAGATTGTGAAATTAATTGTTTAATAATTAATTTCTGTACAATCTAAGTTAAGTATATTTTTCCTAGTATTAAATTAGAATTAATAATTAAGTCTCATCTATACTTAATTACTTATTTCTTGAGTTTAATACATTTAATTAAATTAAAAATTAAATATCTAAGTTGATTTTCATCATGATACTTAAATATTATTTTTTTCATGTTATTTAATCAAAATTGAAAATTATTTTAAGTTTGAAATCTTATTTCAGAATAACTTAAATTTGAATAATTTTCAAAATATATTTTATTTTATTTTATTAATCTTTTCCCACAATTTCGAAATTGCATCACTTTGATGCAGAAATTCTGATTTTTATTTGAAAAATAGATTAAAGTTGAAAATTATTTATTTTAATTTTGGACCAACCGAAATCAATGATTTTTTTCATTTAATGATTAATTAAAATAAATGAACTAAAATATATTATTATTAGAAAATGAATTAATTAGTCAATGAAAGTCTAGATAGTTATTATCTGTTTTGCTTGAAGTATTTTATTAGTGATATTTAATTAAATAGAAAATTAATATTTAAGTTGATTTTCATCATGATACTTAAATATTTGAAATTTTTCTTTAATAATTAATTAAATAGGAAAATTATTTTTTTTTGTTGTAAATTAATTTTATTAATTAATTTTGGGCCAACATAAATTTACAATAATTTTTTTCCAGGATTTATTTTTATTTTATTTTAACAAGCATTTTTCGAAAATTGTATTCTTAAATACTTCAATTTTCGAAATGCAATATATATTTATAGAAAATTAAATTTGAGTTGTAAGTTAATTTAAATTAATTTTGAAACAACTTAAATTGAATATTTTTCTAAATATTTAATGGAAATTATTACTAAGATGGAAATAATTCATTTTATTTTCATATCCATCTAAGTATAATTTATAAATATTAAATTAAAATTTATATTTAGAATTTTTCATTCTAAATTAGAAATTTTAATTAAATAAATATATATTTAAAATAAATTGATTAAAACAAATATTAGAAGAAAATACAGTTTAAATAATGAGCTTTATTATTAGGACATTCGATCTCCATTGTTGGTTCTACATAGTTCTTGTTTTAGTGAGTAATCCTCCTTAATGGAGGAACGTTCATTAGCAATTTAACACCGTAGAATCTCGAAAGATAAGTATTATTTGTAAGTGTTTTATATTAGTATTGATCACCCTAATGGTGGCGACTGTATTTGACTTACAAAAGTATGAAACAATGGTGCAAGCTCATAAGATAGAATAGCCTTGACTCTCGCCTAAACGGGACAACGCTGGATTCTGATCTTTATCAAATAAAAGGTTGCTAGAATGTTTATCATTTTAGATGAGCTGACAACTCTATTCAATGGATGGTATCACTGACTCTCTCCTAAACGGGACACTGATATCAGTTTGTTGAAGACCTTGGAAATTATTTAGGATTGTATGTTTTAGTATTTTCACTTGTCATTCCTACTTGCTATATGTTTAATAATTTCCGAATTGTATATGAATTTATATTGAACCATGTTATTTTCTGTTATTAAATTGTAGTTTAATTTCGAATCTTCATTGTTGTTCTAACTTTGTTTGTTGTTCTAATGAGATAAATCCCTAATGGATTGTCAACATTAGACAAACATAATAGTGTTAGATCTCGAAAGATAAATATTGTAAATGCAACATCTAGCTGTTCATCAATTGATGACACCTTAGACTAGTATTTACCATATGAAACAAGAAGATTGTATAAATAAGATTACTTTGACTCTCGCTAATCGGAGCATCGTTGGATTCTTATTTAAATACGAAATTATCCAAATTCCTCTTAGCTTATTCATTTCGAATTAGCTCAATAACATATCATTGGATGAATGGTCTATAAATCATTTCATGTCATTCTATATTTTCTCTTAAGAAATTAAATGACGCATTTGATTATATTCCCGAAATTCTATTCCAAAATAATATAAATCCTCGATCTTAGAAATCTCCTACTTGTATGGGCAAATCAGACTTAGAGTTAAATTAGTAGTGATGGTCCAAGAAAGAATTACTCATTATACAGTTACACTTTCACAAGTGTTTAGTAACCATTTTCTATCAATGGATTCAAACTGTATGTTAGTAAGGAATATGAGTTTAGTATTCTGTGACCAGAATCCACTTGCACTATTCTAAGAACTCTTTGATGTAACTAAAACTGAATCGTCAAAAGACACAACCATATTTTATAAATCTATGGCATCTGTATCTTGTTCATAGTGGTTTTGACAAGATCATTCTCTGCAAAGAGTTAATATGCCTATATCCACTGAAAGTAAGTTCATCTCATTCGCAGATGGATGTACATTCGGGGGTGGATATGAGTTTATCGTTATATTCTTAAAATGATCACTCTAGATTTTACCTTATGCAAAAGAAATTTGAAATGTTTGAAAAATTTCATGAATTTCTAGCAATGGTGAAAAACCATTAAGGTAAGTGGTTAAAGATCTTGCGAACTGATAGGGGTGGAGAAATAGTTAGTAGATATGCAGTTCAAAGATCATTAAGTTGATTTTGAATTATATCCAAACTTACCTCCCCAGAAATTCGAGTTGCATATGGTAATACAATTTCAGAATGATGAAATGGTTGTATACTTAATGTAAATCATTAATAGATTCATGGACGACCTAATCGAAATCTTAAGAAAAGCTAGAACTATTAACCATGGTTTGCATGTTTGTTAGCTATTCTAAGTGATTAGGGGTGGAACATCGCATAGTCAATAGATAAGAAAGTATTTGTTTAAACAAATACTACTTTTCTAAGAAAATGACTAAGTCTGAAAATAAAGTAGCAAATAAAGGAGATATTTTTTTTTCTTGATTCCAAAAGTGTTCTATCATCTTATTCTACATATGATGATCCCACTGCCTCTGTTGTCTTGACACAACCGAAGAGGTCAATACCATTTAGTTTTGTTGGACATAATTCACGGTACCTTGTTGTAGTGGGAGGTTTTCTAGGAACTCACCTTCTTATGACTTGGAAGACACTAGTGATTAAAATTCATTGTGAGTTTAAACAAGTAATGGATTGTCAAAATAAGAAACTAAGAAGAAAGCCAAGAGAACTATGGTTAAAACCGTTCATGTGGAATAACCTAAAGTTTTCTGTTACAAGGACATGAAAGGAAATTTTTGTTTATAAGTCTATTCAATGGACTTAACAAAACTTCCTGTTCCTAGTATTATAGGTTTGAGTTTATCTAAACCTATGGCTCATGGTATACCTGGTTAATTACTTACTCTAGTGCAAGCAGCTTACTTCGGTAAGATGATGAAGCATTTTCTTTTTTAATGGCAATCTATAGAAGCTTCAGAACTTCTAGACATAGATTTTATTTATCTAAGGAAAAGTCTCAACTATTCCAGAAAAGATAAAGCCATGAAAGAATTTCTTAAATCAACAGTGAGAGGTCTCAGATATGCTTTAGTATGCCTTAGACCAGACACCTGCTGTTGAGTGGGAGTAATGAGTAGGTATCAGATTAATCCAGGAGATGAACATTGGAAGAAAATCAAGTAAATCTTAAGATTAAGAAGAGGAACTATATGTTAGTCGATAAGGGTGTGTTTAAAACTCTTAGACTACACCACATCAGATTTCGAGACTTGCCTTTGTGCTAGAAAGTCTGCTGATAAGATGGTGATTACTCTGTGGGTGGAGTAGTGATTTTGGAGAAGTGTAAAAAACTTATCTGAAGTCTCTAGGTCTACCAGAGAGAGACTGAATGTTAAAGATGCAGGAAAGGTACTTATTAAGTCTAAGGAAAGTTCTATACATTTGTGGCACCGTTCCAACTTGTCTTAACTACTAGTGTTATTTCCTGATAAACCAAAAAAGTAGTTGCCAAAAGTATAGAATCCAGTATCCGAAGAGAGTAGACATATAGAGAGGAATTTCACAATATCAAGGACTTTGTGATTAAGGAAGAGTAATGGTGGAGAAAAGGTTGTGGTTAATTCAACCTGTCAGATCCTATTACGAGGAGTATACTACTACTACACTTGATTTGTATATCAAGGTGTTGAGATTATTTGAAATGCACATTTTGTTTTATATTAGTGCAAGTGGGAGTTTGTTGAGTTTTGTGCCCTAAATAAAACCCATTTCAATATAATCAGATTTACTTATTAATAAAGATCAGAAATAACAATTTTATGTTGCATGGTTCACATGATTTATTTCATGATTATATGCATATAATGTATGAATTCTATTTAAGTCCAGAACATATGAATTTGTTAATGATTATAGTGTTGTCAGTACAGTGGAATATAACCTTAATTATATGTTCGAAAGTTTATTCCCTAATTTGTCAGTTCACTGGATTTAGACTGGCATGATATAATCAGCGATAGGTATTCTTACACCTTGGATAAGTGTTATGTCCTTTCCAGGGCATTGGCAAAGTTTACCAGTATCGGATGTATGGAGTATACATCGGAAGGGACCGATATTGAACTTTGATTAGATTTGTTAAAATTTACCGTAATATCTATTCAATTCAATATCACCTGTTGATCCTAGATCAAATGATCTTAATCCTGATATGGTTAGGTTCGATCTCAAGAGTATTATACATGTTCTTTGGTTTGTTAGTTAAGCCTACTTTTGACAGTTAGGGTGATACGTACATTTTGGGAACATGATAGTATAATTGAGTGGGAGCGCTAACATAAATATGGAGTCTATGGCTTCTATAGGAATTTAGAATTGAAACGATGATATCCTTTGAGCTTGGCTAAACAGAGATAAATGGTTGAGATCTCATTTCACTTTGCTAAAATATCATTTATACGGAGCTAAGTGTTTTAAGGATAAAATGCATTGAAGGTGTAACAATAATTTACTTCCTATTCAATGTAGTGTTGGAAGTTATTTTACCAGGAACTTAGATCTACTCACAAGTATGTTGATTTAACAACCTAAATATGAACTTCTAAAACGATATGAAATTAAACACATAAGAGTATCAGAAATCTTACAGTGATTGCAGCGGAATATATGTCTCCTCCCACTCAGATCTCTAACCCTTGATTCCTTTCTGTAGCAGAGTATAATCAAGATCTGAGCCCGAAAGTCCTTCTTTGTTGTCTCTGAAATCTACACAGCCTTCCTCACTATGATTGAGGTATTACTTGATGTGTGTGGGCACTACTCTAGCACTCATACATTTCAAAACAGTGAAGGAAGAGAGAGAGAGAGAGGGTGGCGGCTCAGAGAGAATTTTCTGAGAGAAAATTCTTTCAGAATAATGCTGTGAAAAGCTTTTTCAGTTGTTCAGATGTGTGTAACTCTGAAGCCTTTGCCTTCTATTTATAGAAGACCAACAAGGGCTATGATTGACATTTTGAATAGAAAAAAATCAAAGGGAAAAGGAAGCTAAGTGGGCCGGCCTAGGCAATGTGGAAACAAGGCTTGCCACATTTCCAACTTTCCTTTTCCTACACTGATAGTTTCCTGTTTTGTGAAAAACTGCCAATTCCATTGTTCAACCATATTAATGACAAAACTAATTATTTAATAATTAAAAAATAATTATCAAATAATATATTATCATTTATTTTATTAATAATGAAACTAATTAAAGTTTCCTAATTAATAAATATGCCCTTCAAAATCTCTATTTACTGTTTTGCCCTTAATAAGTGCTAAATTCTCAAACTGACAAGTCCATCTTGAGAATTTTTAATTGATTAATTAAAATCAATTAAATGAGTCTTACAAGTAATATCATCTCAACTAGTGAGGGGACCATGGGTCTATATATCCGAGCTTCCAATAAGCAGATCTAGAATTTACCACTTAAATTCACTGACTTATTAATTCTTCGTTGAATCCACACATAGAACTCAGAATTGCACTCTCAGTATATAGAATGCTCTATATGTTCCACCATATAGACACATTATTAGTTATCCATTGTTATAATCTTAATGTGATCAATGATCCTCTATATGGATGATCTACACTGTAAAGGGACTTAAATTACCGTAACACCCTACAATGTATTTTATCCTTAAAACACTTAACCCTGTATAAATGATATTTCAACTAAGTGAAATGAGTACTCAATCATTTATCTCGTTTGGTTAAGCTCGAAGGAAATCACCCTTTGCTTACTATTCGCCAGATAGAAGCTATAGATTCCATATTTATGTTAGCGCTCCCACTCAATCGCACTACCGTGTTCCAAAAATGTATGTATTGCCCAGACTAAAGATTTAGGCTTAACTAACAAATCAAAGAACACGCTCTTGAAATTAAGCCTAACCATATCAGGATTTAGATCATGTGATCTAGGATCAACTTATGATATTGACTTGAATAGATGTTTACGGTAAGTTTCAAAATCTAATTCAAAGTACAATATCGGTCCATTCCAATGCATACTCCATCATCCAACCTGAGCTTTACTTTAACCTATGTTCTGGAAAGAACATAACATTTCTCCAAATGTAAGTAAACTCTGTTGTAGATTGTCATATCACTGAAACCCAGTGTTCTGATAAATCTAGGAATACTTTATTCACATAGTCATGTTTATTTTCCACTGTGTTGACAACACAATAAACATGTTCAAGTATGTGAAAGGGGTTTGGATGAATTTATAAATCAAATAGACAAGCAATTGATTAAGTGAACCAAAACATACACAAGTGAATGAAAAATTACTTCTGTTACTTTATTGATATAGAATAATCTGGATTATATTGAAACAGAGTTTTATTTAGGGCATAAAACCCAACATGTAGATCATCTATTAGAGGGTCACTGATCAAATTAGGATTATAACAATAGATAATTAATAGCGTATCTATATCGTGGAACATATAGAGCGTTCTATATGACTGAGAGTGCAATTTCAAGTTCTAAGTGTGGATTCAATAAGGAATTAATAAGTTAGGGAATTTACTTGGTAAATTCGGTTCGACTTATTGGAAGCTCGGTTATATAGGCCCATGGTCGCCATACTAGTTGAGACCATACTGCTTGTAAGACTCAGTTAATTGATTTTGATTAATCAATTATAATTCTAAAGTTAGACTATGTCTAGTTTATGAATTTTCACTAAGTAAGGGCGAAATTGTAAAGAAAAGAGATTCTAAGTTTATTTATTAATTAAGAGACTTTATATGTCTAATTAATAAATATATTAAATGATAATATTATTTAATAATTAATTTTTAGTTATTAAATAATTAGAATTGGCATTTAAATGGTTGAATTGGAAAATTGGCATTTTTGAGAAAATGGGATTGAAAAATGATAAAATGGCAAAATTGCAAAGTGAGGCCCATTATCCATATCATGGCCGGCCACTACGCAAGTATGTTACCATTTATATTTTCATTATTTTAATGCCATACAATTCTAACCTAAACCTAGATGGCTTTCTATAAATAGAAAGAGATGGCTTCAGGAAACTATGGACAAGCATCTTATTCCTTTCAGAGAAAAACCTAAGCCTCCAATTCTTTCTCTATAGCCGCCATTCTTCTTCTCTTTTCTACTCTTCAATTTCAAAATACCCTAGTGATAGAGTAGTGCCCACACACATCAAGTGGTATTTCAATCATAGTGTGGAAGATTGTGTAGAATCCAATCAACAAGAAGGAGAATCAGCATCAAAGGAAGGAGAGAAAGAGATCCAGGTTCACTCAATGCTACAGAAAGGAATCAAGGGCTAGAGATCTGAACGAAAGGAGTCATTATATTCCGCTGCACCCAATGTAAGGTTTCCTAAACTTTATACGTGTTTATTTCATTGTTTTAGAATTCATATTAGGATGTTAATGAAATATACATGGTAGTAAATCTAGATCCTGGTAAAATATTTCCAACAAAAGGAAACTAAAATTGTGTTAAGAAAAGACAAAGGAAACTAAACTTGTCTTAAAAAAGAGATAGACAACGAGAAAAAAAAAGTGGCTCCTAATGGGGGAATGTACTGTTGAGTCTGTTAGAATTTATTTTACCAAGATCTTAGATCTACACACAAGTATGTTGTTTAACACCCTAAATATGAACTTTCTAAAACGATAATTAAACACATATAAAGTTAAGAAAAACCTTACATTGATGCAGCGGAATAATGTCTCCTTCCACTCAGATCTCTAACCCTTGTATCCTTTCTGTCGCAGAGTATTATAAAGGTCTGAGCCCGAATGTCCTTCTCTTTGTGTGTGATCCTTCACAGTCTTCCAATCTATGATTGAGGTACCACTTGCTGTGTGTGGGCACTACTCTATCACTAAGGTTTCGAAATTGAGAAGAGGAAAAGAGAGAGGGATAGGGTCGGCTATAGAGAGAGAAGTGGAAGGCTCAGTTTTTCTGAAAAAAAAAAATCTTTGATTTTCTGAAAAAAAAAAACAGAAAAAAAAAAAAAAGGTTATGTTGAAAAACTTATTATTTGACTGAGCCGTCACTTTCTATTTATAGGCAACTACTAGGTTTAGGTTAGTAATTATTTGGCATTAAAATAATGAAAATATTAATTGGAAAAAGCTCACCAAGTGGCCGGCCATAGGTGTTAATGGGCCTTACTTGGATTTTGCAGTTTCACAATTTTTATTTCTATTTTCTCAAAAACGCCAATTTTCCAATTCTAACCATTTAAATACCAAAACTAATTATTTAATAACTAAAATAGATTATTAAATAATACTTTCATTTAATTTAATTATTAATTAGACATATAGAGTCTCTTAATTAATAAATAAACCTAGAATCTCTTTTCTTTACAATTTCACCCCTGCTTAGTTAAAATTCACAAATTAGACATAGTGTAACTTTAGAATTATAATTGATTAATCACAAATCAATTATTGAGTCATACAAGTAGTATAGTCTCAACTAGAATGGGGACCATGGATCTATATGCGGAGCTTCCAATAAGTGAACCAAATTTACTAAGTAAATCCCTACTTATTAATTCCTCGTTGAATCCACTCTTAGAACTTAGAATTGCACTCTCAGACTTATATAGAACATATTATATGTTCCACGATATAGATATGCTATCTCATTTAACCATTGTTATAATCTTATTGTGATCAAAGATCCTCTATATAGATGATTTACATCGAGATGGGATAATTTTACTGTTTACACCCCTCAACATATTTTGCCCCTTAAAACACTTAGCTACCTGTAAATGATGTTTAGTGATCTAAGAATTAGTCACTTAAACAAGAGCTCATCCATTTACTTCTATTTAGCTAAGCTCGAAGGGAATCATCACTTGACTTCTATACACTAGTAGAAGCTATAGATTCCATATTTATGTTCAGCACTCCCACTCAATCATACTATCATGTTCCCAAAATATACGTATCACCCTGACCCAAAAGTAGGCTTAACTAATAAATCAAAGAACATAAATAGCACTCCTGAGTTGAGCCTAAGCATATCAGGATTTAGATTCTTTTAATCTTAAGATCAACTACTGATATTGACTTGGAAAGATACAACGGTAAGTTTATAATATCTTAACTAAGTTCAATATCGGTCCAGTCCAATGTATACTCCATACATTAAAAACTAGTATACTTTACCAATGTCCTGGAAAGAACATAACACTTACTCCAAGTGTAAGTACACATCATCGCTGATTATCACATCAGTGTAAATCCAAAACACTGATGAAACAGGGACTTAGTCTTTTGATTCATATAATCACAATCACATTCTACTGTGTTGACAATACTGTAATTGTGAATAAACATATGATCTGGACTTAACAGATTTTGTGCATAAACATAATAAACATATTAAACCATAAGCATGTAAAATTCATGCAAACATAAATCACTTTAAATTTCTTATATTGATAACTAATCAGATTGTAAAGGGTTTTATTTAGGGCACAAAACCCAACAGAGTCGCCTCAGGCTGAGTCATCAACCGACCCCTGTGGAGCATCTGGTTTAGGCTCAACCACATCTTGGACAAGCCCTCTTTGGTCCTGCCAAAGGACGCCTCAGCTTCCACAATCTCCTGGGAACTTACGATCTCAGCATCAGTTTCCTCATCGCTCTTGATAGAATGAAGAAACTCCTTAAGGTACGTGTCGCGCTGTATGGCGAGCACTCTCCTGGTAACATCTTCCTCTCTTTCTCATCAATAAGTCAGAGTATAGTGGAATTCGCCTACCACAAGTTAAAAAGGACCATGGCATAAGACATCTCCAAGGAGCGAAGGTCTTCTCAGCCTTAGCTGCATCTCGAAAAGTCTAGGGGTTGTTTCTCTCATTCTTTGCATAGCAGCCAAAGCAATATATGCCTTCGTACCATTCGCTGGGCTTTGGTTGACTTGCCTTTGCAACTTGTTAATGGTCTCCTGACGAAGGTCGCTATTATGGTAGGCTGCGTGAAGAAGTATGTTCAGATTATTGTGTTTCGTCATCTAGGACTTTTTTTGATTTTTCTCTATGTCACAATCATTACGAAGGCTTTGTATGAGTGAGTCCTTTCGTTGGATGTCCCCTTGGAGAGGGCTAACTTCCTAAATTTGGGTAGATATCGTTTCAAACTAGAGAACAACCTTGGCCTTAGCTTTGTCTTTCTCCTCCCAAGAAAGACAGAGTTCCTCCTCAGCTTTGTCTTTCTCCTCCCGAGAAAGACGGAGCTCCTCCTTGACCTCATCTAAGTTCTCTTGAAGGGAACACACAGTCTCCTTGACTTCTTTCTCAGCTTGGGCCTTGTGTTTTAAATATAGCTTCCATATTTGGTGTCTATCTTCTTCTCCTCAACTGCTAGCTT
The DNA here is from genome assembly GCF_029168945.1 of Cannabis sativa. Classification (NCBI taxonomy): domain Eukaryota; kingdom Viridiplantae; phylum Streptophyta; class Magnoliopsida; order Rosales; family Cannabaceae; genus Cannabis; species Cannabis sativa. Next base: position 24,365,293 of record NC_083607.1, read on the forward strand.
GGCATTGCAGTCCTTCTAGACCTTTTAGATGTTGGAGACAGCATGGGTCTTAACTTGCTCAACTTCTACGCATAAGGCGCCATTTTCGATTATCAAGGATTAGACCTTAGTGCGAAGTTGGCTCAGTTCAATGGTCATGTTGCCCACTTCTTTGGTGGTCCTCTTTGTAAACAATGCCATCTAGAGAAAGAAAAATAATGGCAAATAATTATACACATTTTGGTAATTAAAAATTTCACCAAAAGGAAGAACTGGTCAGAAAATGAGACTTACCCCCACTGCCTGTTGTTTAGCGGCCACCGATAGTGTGTATGGATCAACATTACTGCTCACAGCCCACTTCTTAGACGTAAGTTTGCTCACACTGAGGCTCATGCTATCCAACATCGCTGCAGTGTGAGGGACAACGACTCTGCCCACCTTAGGTACCAAGTTTTGGCTCGTTGCAACAAGATCCAACACTGGGTCGGGGGAGGAAGGCTGGCGAACTCCCTCTACAATTTCAGCCGTCTTGATGGAAGATAGCCGAGTAGCCTATTTTTGAAGATTTACTTGCTCTCGCTCATGATGCTTTTTCAAGATAGCAGCAGACTCACCTGCCTTGGTGAGGTAATCATGGCCGAGAATAGGAGGCCTCATGGGGAAAGAAAAACCCAACGAGGGAATCTTACCCACAATGGTGTGCCGAGATGGGTCAGCAGGGGTAGACTTAGGAGTCATGCGCCCAGGAAGATGTTGGAGTGTAAGAGATTGAGATGGGTGTGGGGTAGATTGAGACGGTACAATAGTGGCAATCGTTTTGACTGTTGTTATAGTTATTGTTGTTGTTGTTGTGGCTGTTGTTGTTGTTGTTGTTACTGTGGCTGTTGTTCTTGTAGTTGTTGTTGTGGTTGTTGTTACTGTTGTTGTAATGGTGGATTGGTTAACGGTAGGTTAGATGCCCCCAGGTCCAGGGTGGAAGACTTGACCCTCTTTGTGTAGGAACTCGGAGAAGTCTTTCATCCCTTGCGCTTAGACTTTACGGGAGTCCCTTTAGGGGTAAACACAAGCATGTCCAGGCTGTCATCAGAATCCCCTGCATTTGATGTGGTATTAAGGATTATTCCTTCCGAAAGGGGGATGTCCTTACTGGGTTTTATGCCCTAAATAAAACTCATTTCAATATAATCAGATTTACTTATTAATATAGATCAGAAATAACATTTAATGTTGCATGGTTCACGTGATTTGTTTCATGATTATATGTACATAATGTATAAATTTATCTGAAACCCTTTTCACATACTTGATCCTATTTATTGTGCTGTCAACACATTGGAAAGTAAACATGACTATGTGAATAAAGATTCCTAGATTTATCAGACATAGGGTTTTACTGATATGATAATCTACAACAGAGTTTACTTGCATTTGGAGAAATGCTATGTTCTTTCCAGAGCATTGGTTAGAGTAAAGCTCAGGTTGGATGCATGGAGTATGCATCGAAAGGGACCGATATTGAACTTTGACTTAGATTTATTAAACTTACCGTAATATCTATTCAAGTCAATATCGCCTAGTTGATCCTAGATCAAATGATCTTAATCCTGTTATGATTAGGCTCAATCTCAAGAGGCTATTCGTGTTCTTTGATTTGTTAGTTAAGCCTACTTTTGGGTTAGGGTGATACGTACATTTTGGGAACACGGTAGTGCAATTGAGTGGGAGCACTATCATAAACATGGAATCTATAGCTTCTATCTGGCGAATAGTAAGTAAAGGATGATCTCCTTCGAGCTTCACCAAACGAAAATAAATATTTCACATAAGCTGAAATATCATTTATACGGGGTTAAGTGTTTTAAGGATTAAATACATTGTAGGGTGTAACGGTAATCTAATCCCTTTACAGTGTAGGTCATTCATATAGAGGATCATTGATCAAATTAGGATTATAACAATGGATAACTAATGATGTGTCTATGTGGTGGAACATATAGAGCATTCTATATACTGAGAGTGCAATTCTAAGTTCTACGCGTGGATTCAACGAAGAATTAATAAGTTAGTGAATTTTAGTAATAAATTCTTGATCTACTTATTGGAAGCTCGGTTATATAGACCCGTGGTCCCCCCACTAGTTGAGATAATATTGCTTGTAAGACTTATATAATTGGTTTTGATTAATCAATTATAATTCTCAAATTAGACTATGTCTATTTGTGAATTTTTCATTTAGTAAGGGCGAAATTGTAAAGAAAGAGTTTTAGGGGCATATTTGTTAATTATGATACTTTGTATGGTTCAATTAATAAATATGATAAATGAAAATATTATTTAATAATTATTTATAGTTATTAAATAGTTAGAATTGGCATTTAAATGGTTGAATTAGAAAATTGGCGTTTTTGAGAAAATCAAATGCAGAAAAGATAAAACTGCAAAATTGCAAAAAGTGAGGCCCAAATCCACATGGCATGGCCGGCCACTTTTGTAGGGTTTTCCCTCTGATATTTTCATTATTTTAATGCCAAATAATTCAAACCTAAGCCTAGTGGAATGCTATAAATAGATAGTGAAGGCTTCAGGAAAATTACACACTTAATTTCCTACTTTTTCATTCAGAAAAAACTGAGCCTCTCTCTCTCCCTATCTTTGGCCGACCACTCCCTCTCTCTCTTCCTCCTTTAGATTTCGAAATACTTAGTGTTAGGGTAGTGCCACACACAGCAAGTGATACCTCAATCATAATGAGGAAGATCGTGAAGAAAGACTTTCAGCAAGAAGGAGTTTCAGCACTAAAGAATCAGAGAAAGAGATCCAGGTTCAGATATTGATAATGCTCTGCTACAGAAAGGAATCAAGGGCTAGATATCTGAACGGAAGGAGTCATATTATTCTGCTGCACCCAATGTAAGGTTTACTAAACTTTATATGTGTTTATTTCATCATTTTAGAAAGTTCATATTTAGGGTGTTAATCAACATACTTGTGAGTAGATCTAAGATCCTGGTAAAATAATTTCCAACAGTCCTGTAAGGTCTACTCTCTTAGAGTGATAAGATCTTCAGAGGCCGCTTAGGAGGTGACAGAATCCTTTCTCCACTAGCGGAAGCAGAAGGGCCTGGAATTGCGGGTCTAGTCTTAGTAAGAGGAGTGATCTCCCAAACATGCGATGATGAGGAAGTTAAGGGAGGACGAGTTTGTGGGTCCTGGAAGCCCTTGTGTTGATTTTCCCCTTGCCTCTTTCTTGGGAGTTCCTATCCTTGTCCATAGCAGCTGAGATCTGGTTGCTCTAAGACTTCAACATCACAAACTCTGGCGTATCTGCACATGAAGCAACAATATAAGTAAGTAAAAGAGACAATTACAGGTACAAATATAAGAAAAATATCAATAACAGGAAGAGAAATCTAGTAAAGAAACTTGTGCGTGAATGCTACCATTCAGTGAAATGCTATAGGGTTGCCCATGAGCAAAGGCCAAAATGCCCCTATGACCAATGAAGCTGCCATACTCCTTAAAATTGAGCAGAGACATAGCCATAAAAGGGTCCACTTTAATAGTGTCCGAAAGAGTTCCTGGATTTCTAGGGCTCCTAATAATTTGGTCTACTCTATCTAAGTAATCCTTCATGGGGTATCTATGGCGATTTATGCCTAAGAAATATTTGTCAAATCCTCCCTGATCCCTCCAGGGCATGCAACTCAGACTGGGGGTACGGAGGATGCAGAATTGTCTATTACCTCTTCCCAAAGTACTGGCACCCAGAGTCCCCACATCGAGATAGGCAGCGGTAAACCTCTCTGAAATCTCTTCTTCCTCGGATAGAGGATCGGGATGGCGTAACACCCAATCAAAGTTAAGGGTTTTATCATTTTTGGCCGCATTGGTGATTATAACTGCCAAGTTAGTGGAAATTGCCTCCTTCACTTCCCTGGGGGGTTGGCGCTGTCCTTGGCGGCTGACTGTGTCAATATTCTAGAATTTTGTAATCAAACCAGACCTACGGAGGAGTTCAGTTGTCACCAGGTCCCCAACCTTCAATTGTTCTTCAGAAAAGGCCCTATATTGAGCTTCTTTCTCGACTATCTCCTCAGTCCTAACGCTGTGAGGGGGAAGCTCTACCACAAATCAAGTATGTTAGTCAGATTATAGAAATTAGTGAAATTTAAAAAGTAGACAAAACTCAAGGTAAATCATTAGAATACCTAGAAGATGAAAGCTTAACCGAAGAGACAACACCCTGCTGGTAGGAAATCAAGAGGAAAAGAACCAGTATTCTCAGAGGTCAGGAGTGCGATCTGTGTGGCAAACAGGGCAGTAAGAATCTGGAAACTTATCCAGTCGGAAAAGCCTTTACGCTATAGAAGTAAAGGATCTCCTTCGGGGAAGGGACCTCTAGCTTGTTAATCAATAGAACACGTACCACCCATCCAAAAGCCTATATGATGAATGGATCAGCTGGAAAGCGCAATCCCAATTTTTGCAATCAGATTCGCAAAATAAGTTCTCACAGGGAGGTGAGCGCCACTGGAAATGTGGGACCAACTACATGCACTGAATCCCTCAACACTAATGGAAGCAGATTCTCCCATGATAGAAAGTTTGTGCCACATTAGTCCAGGGACATTGCGAAGACCAACAACTTTAGAATAAGCTTGTAACATCCCATAAGATCGAAAGCAGTTGGCTTTCTGATCCATTTTCCAGATGGACTCATTACGGGCCTTTGTTGGTAGAGGAGTTTTGACCCCTTTTTTCTCTTTTCCACAGAGAGGTCTTTCTCAACAGTGGGTTCATTTTTTTTGGAATAGTTTCCAAGGCCCCCCCCCCCCAGGTTGAAATGTTATCGCGGGAGCCTCGGTTTGATACTGTCCCACCAAAATCCTTTCGACAGGTGGAATAAGCACACCCTCGATAGGTGTAGCCGTGTTTGCGAGAAGGTCTTGATTCAAGTTCATTGCTACCAACACAAAAAATGAAGGAAAAAAGAAAACCTTTTGAAATGACCGATGGATGGAAGGAAAACAACTACCAGACTAAGGCTCTGGGCAACCTAGTTTCTCGGGACACAAATGTAAGGACAGAGTTTCTTTCGTACACACTACCCTGCTATTCGACACATGAACAGTCCTAGCCCTAACCTAAATAAAAACCTTTTGCTCTAGACACGAAATACCAAAAGTTCAGACATGGGGTTAATACACTTACTTGTCGAATCAAGAGGTATGAGTGTCGTGTCAAGAAAGCTTGCTTGAAAGCTCCAAAGCTAGTCAATGTAGCAGTCGCAGTTAACCTGAAAATCAAACACTTCCCCTAATGAAGTGTTGGGAATTATTTTACCAGGATCTTAGATCTACTCACAAGTATGTTTATTAGCAACCTAAATATGAACTTTCTAAAACGATAAATTAAACACATATAAAGTTAAGAAAACCTTACATTGATGCAGCGGAATTAATGTCTCCTTCCACTCAGATCTCTAACCCTTGATTCCTTTCTGTAGCAGAGTATAATCAAGATCTGAGCCCGAATGTCCTTCTTCTTCAAGTTTGATCCTTCACAGTCTTCCAATCTATGATTGAGTTACTGCTTGCTGTGTGTGGGCACTTACTCTTTCACTAGGGTCACGAAAAAGATGAAGGGAAAAGAGAGAGAGGTATTTCGGCCAAGGATAGAAAGTGGGAAGGCTCAGTTTTCTCAAGAGAGAAATTTCTGTCAGAAAGGCTTGTTGAAAACTTGTGTTGAGACTGAGCCATCACTTTCTATTTATAGGCAACTACTAAGTTTAGGTTAGGATTTATTTGGCATTAAAATAATGAAAATATTAATTTGAAAAATCTATTTAAGTGGCCGGCCATATGGTGTTATTGGGCCTCACTTAATTTTGCAATTTTATCAAATTTTATCTCTATTTTCTCAAAAATGCCAATTTTTCCAATTCTAACCTTTTAAATGCCAAAACTAATTATTTAATAACTAAAATACATTATTAAATAATTGTCATTTAATTTAATTATTAATTAGACATATAAAGTCTATTAATAAATAAATAAACCTAGAATCTCTTTTCCTTACAATTTCACCCCTGCTTAGTGAAAATTCATAAAATTAGACATAGTCTAACTTTAGAATTATAATTGATCAATCACGAATCAATTAATGAGTCTTACAAGTAGAATGTTCTCAACTAGAATGGGGACCATGGATCTATATGCTGAGCTTTCAATAAGTGAACCAAATTTACCAAGTAAATTCCTACTTATTAATTCTTCGTTGAATCCACTCTTAGAACTTAGAATTGCACTCTCAGACTTATATAGAGCATATTGTATGTTTCACGATACCAATATACTATCTCATTTAACCATTGTTATAATCTTATTGTGATTTAAAGATCCTCTATATAGATGATTTACATCGAGATGGGATTTCTTTACCGTTCTCACCCCTCAATGTATTTTGCCCCTTAAAACACTTAGCTACCTGTAAATGGTGTTTAGTGATCTAATAATTAGTCAGTTAAACAAGAGCTCATCCATTTACTTCTATTTGCTAAGCTCGAAGGGAATCATCTCTTGACTTCTATACACCAGTAGAAGCTATAGATTCCATATTTATGTTCAGCACTCCCACTCAATCATACTATCATGTTCTCGAAATATACGTATCACCCTGACCCGAAAGTAGGCTTAACTAATAAATCTAAGAACATGAATAGCACTCCTGAGTTGAGCCTAAGCATATCAGGATTTAGATTCTTTTAATCTTAAGATCAACTACTGATATTGACTTGGAAAGATATGTATAACGGTAAGTTTGTAATATCTTAACTTAGTTGCAATATCGGTCCAGTCCAATGTATACTCCATACATTCGAAACTAGTATACTTTACTAATGTCCTGGAAAGAACATAACACTTACTCCAAGTGTAAGTACACATCATCGCTGATTATCACATTAGTGTAAATCCAATAACACTGATGAAACAGTGACCAAAACTTTTGATTCATATGATCACAATCACATTCCACTGTGTTGACGATACTGTAATTGTGAATAAACATATGATCTGGATTTAACTGATTTTGTGTGTAAATGTAATAAACATATTTAAACCATTAGCATGTAGAATTCATGCAAACATCAATCACTTCAAATTTCTTATATTGATAACTAATCAGATTGTAAAGAGTTTTATTTAGGGCATAAAACCCAACAAACTCCCACTTGCACTAATATAAAACAAACTGTGCAAATAGGTCAATACGATGTCTTGATCTTCGCATCAAGTGTAGTATATTTGAATCCATCCAAACTTCTGGAAACTAGTTCATAAATACACTTATGAAACATCCTTTACTATATGCTTTACTCATCAAGGGATACTGAAATCTTTACTGTTTTAAAAGTACATCTGGATAAACAGAAGACATATCTCTCATATTTTAAAATATGTAATTGAGATAATACAGTGTAGACTTTTCTTCAGTGATATAACTTTCTGGTATTTTCGAATAGACCAAGTTATAGTTCTTCTCTGGTAGAGCTTGAATTATTATACAATAATTCCTCCACCCCCAAAGTAAGCACCATCTCATATAAATCGAAATTAGATGGTGAGATACAAAGACAACTGATACACAGTTCCTTAATATCTGACATATAGATCACTTTCATAAATCTTTCTTGAATATCTTCTAATGTTCCCTATTTGATTACATCTCAGATAGCTCCCACTCAATAGCAGATGTCTGGTTAAATAATACTTTTAACCTCTGATTGTTTAGAGAGTTACCTAGTTGTGACTTTTGTATTAGTCTGAAACTTTAAGTCAAGACTAAGTCATCAACATAGCAGACTAGTAATTGAAGTGAAAAATACATGCCAGAGATTAAAGTAATCAAAATTAAGATACCATCAAATTTTATGAGGATTAAGAATTCTTGGTTCAAGTCATTCGAATGGACTGAACTAGAGTTCTTTATCTTATTCTCATAATTCTGATAAGCTATACCTACCCATGTGAATGGTTAGATTTGCTTTTCAGTATTGTTCTTAAGTACCTATCACAATTATCAACCTAATGAAGATGGGTATAGAACTTTAAAATTCTCCCACTCAATTAAGGTAGTGTGAAACTTTAACAAAGAACTTTCAAAGGTATCATAACTTTTACTTACAACAGTAAAATCGAAATGGAACATACAATTAAGATCAAGAATTTATATTGACAATAGCTGACTCATTATATTACTTCCATGTTTAAACAAGATATGTGTTTCATAGGGAATTGTGGAATAGACTCCACCCCTAATAATATATATATAGGGTACTATGGATAACCTCCACCCCTAAGTATATAGAGATTATGATCCACCCCTAAAGGTAGTAAAGATCATGATTCTCTTAGTGTGATAGAGTTTATGTGGAGTTGAATACTATCCAGAGTTCATTAGATATAAAAGATCGTTGAACTGCATAGTTTTCTTAACTTTTCTCCACCCCTATCAGATCATAAGATCCTTTTATTAAACAAATTCTTAATAATTGTATTAGAATTAACAATTATTGATAAACATAGAAATAATTTCTAGTGTTTATATAATATAACTCGATGAAGAGTTGTAAATATTGTAGAATTTGCATCAATAATAAAAACACTTAGACATACAAACATACAAATATAATGTGGTAGTAATTGATGAAGATAAAATTAAATGAAGCTCAATCTCATAAATTGCAATAGTGAATTTCGAAAATTAGAAACTTTATTAATAAAAAAAAATATTGCAACAATATAAGAAAAACAGGGATAAATATCCCTAACTAAAATTTGAAATCCAAATTGTCTTTAAACTAAAACAATTAATTCAAAAATTGAAGAGCTTCATCTTCATCTGGACGATTTCACCCTTGGTCCAGCTTTCTGATCCAACTCATATGAGTTCAAGTAGCTTGGCCTATCAGAAGAAGAAAACAAATAAACAAAGTTAGTCCAGAATCATCAATCCAATTGGATAACAATTCACTAAACTCTTAAAGTTTATTGATGGAAATACCTTGTTTCTTTGCAAGAAGTTTAGGACACTGAGGTTTCCAATGACCTTTCTCATTGCAGTAGAAACACTTTCCTTTAAGTGTAGCATCACCAGAAGGAACAGCCTTTTTATTGGCTTTTGTTCGCTTCTTGGTGTTGTGCCACTTCCTCTTCGATTTGGGCTTTGAAGCAGAGGCAACATTTGCTTCAGGTTTTATCGTCCCATTACCATTACCAGGATTATGAGGTTTACTCCCTTTCTTCTTGGGTCCTCCAATCAAATTTTCATAAGTTTGAAGGTCATTGACTAATTCATGAAAGTCAATTTCCTTCTTATTCATGACATAATTTGATGTATATGGTAGAAATGCTGGAGTCAGGCTATTCAAGATAAGACTTACTTGAGTAGCACTGTCCATTTCAGCACCATGATCCTGGGCTTCTTGGAAATAACTGGACATGAGGAGAACATGGTCACGCACGTTTCGATGAGGTTCCATCCGTGCGTTAATGTACTTCTTAGTCGCGTCAAAGCGTGACTGAAGCGATGCCTTACCGAATAGCTCATTTAACTTCGTCATAACTTCAAGAAACCTTCTCAGTTTTAGAAAATCGAGTTTTGAGGGTGTCAACCATGCTAGAAAGCATAAAGTATAGAGCTTTGTCATTTGCTTTCTACCAACGCTCATACTTTTCTTTCACAGCTTTGGATGCATTATCCCCAGGCACTTCAGGTGACGGCTCAGTTAAAACAAACAAGGCACTTTCTCCTATGAGAGCAATATTAATGTTCTCATTCCATTTATTAAAGTTAGATCCATTCAGCTTGTTTTCAGTCAACAGTGATAACATGGGATTCATTTTGACAAAACAAGATACTACAAAATAATAGAAATCAACAAATAGAAATTAAATAATGGTTTAACACAAAATCTATTCAGAAATTATAAGCACATAGCAAGTAGGAATGATATGAGAAAATACTTAAAAATTCAATCCTAAATAATTTCCAAGGTTTTCAACAAACTGATATCAGTGTCCCGTTTAGGCGAGAGTCAAAGCTACCATCCATTGAATAGAGTTGTCAGCTCATCTAAAATGTTAAACATTCTAGCAACCTTTTATTCGATCAAGATCAGAATCCAGCGTTGTCCCGTTTAGGCGAGAGTCAAGGCTATTCTATCTCATGAGCTTCTACCATTGTTTCGCAATTTGCAAGTCAAATATGGTCGCCACCATTAGGGTGATCTATACCATATAAAACACTTACAAACCACTTATCATGCGAGATTAAACGGTGCGAAATTGCTAATGAACGTTCCTCCATTAGGGAGGATTACTCACTAAAACAAACGCGGTGTAAAACCCACAATGGAGATCGAATATCTTAATAATAATAAAGCTCATTATTTAAAATGTATTTTCTTTATTATTCTAATAAATAAATCTCATTAAATTCTAAATTAAGAATTAAAATTCAAAAATAAGAATTTAATATAATATTTATAAAATTATACTTAGATGGTGATTGAAATAAAATTAATTATTTCCATCTTAGTAATAATCTTAAATATAAATATTAAGGAAATTAATTTAAGTTGAATTAAATAAATAATTAGCAACTTAAAAATTTCCTTTTGAGAATATATTTATTGGGTTCGAAAATTTAAAGTATATAAAAATACAATTTTCGAAAATAATAAAAATAGAAAAGAAATACTTCAAGCAAAAATATCACCTATCTAGATATTCTTTTGACTAGTTAATTCAATTTCTAATAATATATATATTTTAAATTCATTTATTTTAAATTAATCAATTAAATGAAAAAATCATTGACTTGAGTTGGTCCAAGAATTAATTAAAATAAATAAATTAATTTACAACTCAATCTATTTTTCAAGATAAAAAAAATTCGAAAATATTGCATAATTAAAATGCAAATTTCGAAATTGATTAATAAAATAAAGAAAAATATATATTTTGAAAATTATTTAAATTTAAGTTGAAAAATTAAATTTCAACCTAAAAATAATTTTCTATTTAATTAAGTGTCATGAAAAATCAATAAATATTTAAGTATCATGATGAAAATCAACTTAGATATTTAGATTTTTCAAGTTAATTAAATGTATTAAATTCAAGAAATAAATAATTAAGTGTAGAGAAGGCTTAATTATTAATTTCTATTTAATACTAGGAAAAATATACTTAATAAAATTGTACCAAAATTAATTATTTAAATAATTAATTTCACAAAAGTATAATATTTTCCTATTTAAATATTAGAAATAATAAGTAGTCTAGAAATTACTATCTAGAAAATATCTTATTTGACTAAGTATCTTTTCAAAATTTGAAAAATATCTAATTTAAGTTATATAGAAAAAATCTAAAACTTAAATAATTTCAAATCTAGATTTAATTAAATATCACAAATTAAGTTGTAACCACTTAATTTGAAGATATCTTTTTAAAGTTAATATTTGAAAAAATATTAACCAAAAAAAAATATCTAAGATATTCCATTTCAAGTTAATATTTGAAAAGATATTAACTTAAAAAATATCTTAAGAATCTTTAATAACTAATGCCTAGGATTCCTCAACTTGATTTAAAATTTAAATCAAATATTCAAATTTAAGTTAGATAAGAACAATCAGTTGATACAACTAATTTATAACTTAAATAGGAATATTTAATTAAATAAGCTCCAGAAAGAATCTTAGTTAGTTAAAATTCTATATTTAATTAAATACAAGAAAAATACAAATAGTTTGTCTAGAAATAATATCTAAACTAAAAGTGTTTTTCTTAAAATTAACTTTAAAATATTAAAATGAAAAATAAATTTTCATATATTTTAAAAGTTAATTATGTTGCTAATTCAATTTTATTAGGTCAAACTAATATAATTAACCTAGTACAGTTATTCAAATCAGGCAAATGGGCCTTCACAATTGGGGTAGTTCATATGAGGGGGTGTTGGGTTCAGTATGTCGTACCCACTTCTATGGCTCCCAACTCTCACACAAGGCCCAAAAGAGAGGAATTTAACCTTAAAATGAATAACTGTTATTAATTGAATAGGTCCAATAACTAAATGGACCTAAATAAAATCTATCATGGTGTGACATTTTATTTAGCAACAACCTATATGTATCTATATTGAAACAAAATAAACATATAGGCTCACACAGGCACACTTTGGATGGATCCTATCATGTTGCTAGGTCATACACAGATGAAAGAAGATTGTAAAATTTACCTGTTACAAATTATTAACTTGATCAAGGGAGCCATCAGATCATTAGATCTGGCAAAAAGTAACCATGGCTATTTGCAATCAAGTAATAATAGGTTTTTAAAACTTACACACAAGCTAAAAACAAATACTCCTGCAACAAGGTTAGCTGGATAGTTGGAAGTAGGATTTATTTAATTTTAAATAAATAATTTTCGAAATTAATAATTAAAAAAAATTAATTAAAAAAAATAATTTAGATTTCGAAAATAAAAAAATTATTTATTTTCAAAAATAAATAAAAAAAATATTTTAAATTTCGAAACTATTTTTAAAAAAAAATATTCAAAAATTAAACCTACAATTTTGAAAAATTAGGTTTCAACCAACCTAAATATCATTTCAAAAATTTACTAACTACTTTTAAATATTAAATGTTATTTTAAAAATAAAAATTAAATAAAAATTAGAAAAGATAAAAGAAATATCTTTTCAGATTTTAAATTTAATTTGAATAAATAAAATAACAAAATTTAAAAGTTAGTAAAATATCTTATATCTATTTAAAATTACATGATTATAAATATCTTATTTAAATTTAAATAAGGTCAAAATATCTAAAAAGATTTGATTTTAAAAAAAATCTTAAAAGATAAGATATTATTAAAAAAATATCTTAAAAGATAAGATATCTTAAAATATCTTAAAAGATTTTATAAATATCTTATAAAATCTGACCTTAAATTTAAAAAAAATAAGATATAATCAAATTTAAAAATAAGATAGATTTTTAAGCAAGAAGATAGATACTAATTCTATTCAAATTCAAATTACACTAATATCTTGAATTAAATTAAAAAAATATTAAATTAATTCAAAATGATAATTAGAATTGAATTAGGAATAGTAATAGCATATATACAAAACCATACAAAAAATCGGAAGTTAATTACATGAAAAAGCATGAAAAATCGAAGAACAACGAAAAAATTCAAAACTGTACGGACAGATTTGCGATCGCAGGAAAAAGTCAGCACAGCCCCGATTTTTTCAAATCTTCAAAAAATCATAACTAATTCAAATAAAATCCAAATTAAGTTCTGTAAAAGGCTAACTTGCTTAATTTTTTCCATACTATCCAATAAAAATAATTTCAGAAACGAAATCACAATTATTTTTCACGAAAATTTCACAAACATCAATCAATCATCAAATAACACTCAATACAACATGGTACCATCCAAAGAACATACAAACAATCGTTTTAAAGTCCAAATTTCATGTAAGTAAATCCATTACCATGGCTCTGAGGCCAGTTATTGGAAATTATTTTACCAGGATCTTAGATCTACTCACAAGTATGTTTATTAACAACATAAATATGAACTTTCTAAAACGATAAATTAAACACATATAAAGTTAAGAAAACCTTACATTGATGCAGCGGAATTAATGTCTCCTTCCACTCAGATCTTTAACCCTTGATTCCTTTCTATAGCAGAGTATAATCAAGATCTGAGCCCGAATGTCCTTCTTCTTCAAATTTGATCCTTCACAGTCTTCCAATCTATGATTGAGTTACTGCTTGCTGTGTGTGGGCACTTACTCTTTCACTAGGGTCACGAAAAAGATGAAGGGAAAAGAGAGAGAGGTATTTCGGCCAAGGATAGAAAGTGGGAAGGCTCAGTTTTCTGAAGAGAGAAATTTCTGTCAGAAAGGCTTGTTGAAAACTTGTGTTGAGACTGAGCCATCACTTTCTATTTATAGGCAACTACTAGGTTTAGGTTAGGATTTATTTGGCATTAAAATAATGAAAATATTAATTTGAAAAATCTATTTAAGTGGCCGGCCATATGGTGTTATTGGGCCTCACTTAATTTTGCAATTTTATCAAATTTTATCTCTATTTTCTCAAAAATGCCAATCTTTCCAATTCTAACCTTTTAAATGCCAAAACTAATTATTTAATAACTAAAATACATTATTAAATAATATTGTCATTTAATTTAATTATTAATTAGACATATAAAGTCTATTAATAAATAAATAAACCTAGAATCTCTTTTCCTTACATGAAGAACTTTACTGGTCCAGTCGAAGGGGTGCGATGTTTGGAAAAAGTTCCGTGTGTATGACGAGTAATCGCTAAATCAAACCCTCTAACGCTTCTTGCATCCAGAGGTTGGTTGGAAAAGAAAAAAGGTTGTAGAGAAAAATATGGAGCTTTAAATGAAGAAGGTAAAAAGAACACCGCCAAAGGCGATTTATATTTCAAAAAGAAAATAGGCCTATGAAAGATCAACGGTTTAGATTCTTGCAATAAATCCAACGGCTAGGGAGATGAGAAGTCCTGTACGATCGACCTAGGGCCCACAGAAACGTCAAGGTGATTCTCTACACGTCATTCAGTCGCCAGTTGCATTCCACTTTTTTTGTTAAACGCACCTTGCCACGAGCGGAAAGGGGCAAGCAAGACTTTTAGAAATGTCGCGTGATTACTACGCAAGAGAAAGTGAATGTCGTATGTACCCTCGGTAGAATATAGTTCATGTGGGGGTGTGTCCGCAACTTAAATCATTAGCGCGTGTTAATGGTCAGCACCGGGAAAGATAGCAAGCTCCTTTGATTCAAAGAATCTCAAAAGCTTGGGGGGTAAATGTTATCCAAGTTTTCGCAAATGAGACACATGGCGCAATCGGAGGGAAGAATACAACAGCGACAAGAATTAGTCAAAGTTACCAAGAAAATGAAAGTCCCCCGGACCTGGGAGGTAATGGGAGCATATGACCTCTAGGAGTAACTTCCTTTAGTAAAGGACCCGGAGCGCGATAGAGGTCTCGTAGACGTTGGCCACGTCAGCGTCATGCAAAGGTCGCTCCATAGATAGTTACACCTTTTTTCTGACACATGGTCAGATTTTGTCCTCCGTGCCAGGCCATGGTAGTGCGCGCACGCACCTTTAAATATACTTTTTGCCCAACAACCTGGTTAAAGAGAATTTCGTAAAGGAGAGACCTTTGCGCGACGCGTGTCTTAGTTCGTACAAAAATCCTCACAGCACTGTACGCCACACGATGAAGAATGTTCTTACTAACTAATGGTCAAATCGTCCTTTAGCAGTACTAGCCTTAGTAGCGTGTGAAGTACGAAATCCTAGATAGGTAAAGGGTATGCCCTTTACCCCCTGTGCGCCTATAAATACTTCCATTCTTCTTTAAGCAAGGAGAGAACATTTTTTTCATCTATAGACACTCTGCTAAAATTTCTAGAAAACTTTCTCTCAAGAGGAATAGAGAAACCCTTATTATAAATACTTGTATTACATAAAATATTTACCCAAAGAGGCCAATATAATGGACTCATGAACTAAAAATTATTAACGTCAGAACTACGTAAAAAATCTGTTTGTTTATTTCTTATTTTCTTGAGCTCTAATTATATTCGGTTTCTGTAAAATTCGATCAATAAATCCTATAAAAAAGTTTAAATTTGAAAAAATGCGATAAAAAACGACAAACTTATAAGTGCTGTATTTTTATAATTTTCTTTTAAAATCTCATATTTTATGGAATTTTTACAAAAAGTAAACTGCAACGGAAAGCCAATTTAGGAGGTTTTGTGGTCAAAAATGAGAATTGAGGGTTAATTGTTTGTGAGATGACATTTGAGTTTTGGTTTTCGATCAAGGCAAATACGTCGTCGTTACATCTTGTTGGAAAGAGAGAAAAAAAGAGTTGAAGATAATATTGGTCTGTATCTCCCTCGCTACTTCTGGCCTGTTTCCCCAAAACCCTCAACGCACTAAACACATAACAACATAGTGTGCCTTTCTCTCTCTAAAAGCTCAACACTCTTCTCTCTCTCTCATAGACTGTAAGTAAAACAAACCTTTGTACTGATCTTCCCCCTTTGCCTGAGTATTCAATATGTGTAGTATTTATCTAAGTATGACTGACTCTATTCAATTTTCGCTCAGCGCTAGAAGAAGACAACAATCCCAACTTCTCCAATGTCCGATCCCTCCGACGACGCTTCCCACATCGAGAAGCTCTACGAATTTGGCGAGCGTCTCAACGAATCCAAGGACAAGTCCCAGGTCCGCATTAATATATATTTATTATATCTTGTGGTTCCATTGTTTTGTGTAATCTGGTTTCAATGAGCCCTGAGCGTCTTTGCTCTTGTTTGGGTTTTTCTAGAATGTCAAGGACTACCAGGGGATTATTGATGCGGCCAAGACGAGTATCAAGGCTAAGCAATTGGCTGCCCAGCTCATTCCTAGGTTTTTCAAGTTTTTCCCGGACCTGTCCGGTCCCGCCATCGATACCCACCTTGATTTGATCGAGGAGGAGGAACTTGGGGTCAGTATATCATTTTCTATTAAGGGTCGGGAAAAAAATACTAGAAATTAAAAATTCCCCCTTTTACATGTTGTGGCAGTATAGAGAGTTGTTTGAATCCCTATTACCTGAGACGATTTGTGTGATATCAAATATTTAGAATCAGAGAGCATTAAATTTGTTGGAACGATGCATTCTCTGCTGTTTCATATGGGCCTTGCTTGTTATTTCAAAGGTGGTATTTCGTTATTATAGGTTCGGGTACAAGCGATTCGGGGACTACCCCTTTTCTGCAAGGATACGCCTGAACATATTGCCAAAATAGTGGACATTCTTGTGCAACTTCTTGCAGCTGGTAAATTCTAGTGTTTTGAATTGTGTTATTATCTATGAGGATATTGTGCTAATTTTGTATAATTCTGAGCTTGTCTGTCTTGAATGCTGTAGAAGAATTTGTGGAGCGTGATGCTGTCCATAAAGCTCTTATGGCCCTTTTGAGGCAGGATGTGAAAGGTAATTTTTTGCTGTGCTTATGTTATGGAAATAATCTGTTCTTGTATATTGCAAGCATGTTGACATCTTGATCTTTTGAGATTAAAAGCAATGCTTGCATAAAAATTCCATAAAAGATTTGGATTTTCTCATGCCGATGTTGATGTTGTATACATTTTTTGTCTTCAGTTTCTATTTTAAGTGGTTGGATGTTGTTGGATATTGACTTCTTAGAAATAAGTGACTTTTTTAATTTTATGGTTGGATGTTATTGCATAAGCCGCAGTCAACAATGATTTACATTCCTTTATAGTTCTTTCTGGGGTTAGTACACCACTGATTGATTTTCATAGTCTTCCCTGTAGCACTAATTAGGACTTTTCTACAAAATTCTATTATTTTACTATCCATTGGATTGAATGCATATTATTTAGAATGCCTTCTTTTCATTGTGTTTTCATTTTGTTTGTGTAGCTTCTTTGACAGCCTTATTTAAGCATATTGGTAGTGTTGATGAACCAAGCACGGATGAATTTATTCGGGAGAAGGTGTTAAGCTTTATAAGAGATAAGGTATCTTGTCAGAACCACTTCCTGTGATTTTTATTGCCCTTAGTGTGGTGGATCACGATCTACTAAATAATTGGACGATTGAGACTAAGTAATTGTACTTGCAGGTATTTCCTATTAAAGGAGAACTGTTGAAGCCACAGGAAGAAATGGAGAGGCATATTACTGACTTAATAAAAAAGGCACGTTCTCAGATCTGTACACTAATTTATTTTATATGCATCGAATTTGTGAAATCTTTTATACTTTTGAAACCTGGTATTACTATTAAAGTTGCAGGACTGATCTGAGTTTAATTGCAGAGTTTAGAAGATGTAACTGGAGCAGAATTTAGAATGTTCATGGACTTCTTAAAAAGTTTGAGCATATTTGGAGAGAAAGCTCCTCCAGAACGCATGAAAGAACTAATTGGAATTATTGAAGGCCAAGCTGATTTAGATGCACAGTTCAATGTGAGTTCATTTTTCACTGGTTTGAGCTAAGATCCGGCTTATTTAATGACACAAGTAAACATCCCATCTGTAATATGTATCTGAAAACTTAGGATTTATTTTGATGGCTGCACGTTACATTGTTAGAATCGTTACACATTGAATATTCTCGGGGTAGGATTTACAGGACATGGATTTCGTAGGACTTTCAATTGTAATCACAACAGAGCCTGGTTTCTAGTATGGTTTGTCTAGTTTTAGTTGTGGGTGAAACTGAAGCAGGTCAAATTTGGATTGTATCATTCTCAGCTGATCATAACTAGTTCTAATAGCGGTAGTAGTTTCAATATGTATTGGATGGATCATGCCATTTCATCTGGAAAACAGTCTGCTAGGGACGCCTAAAATTGGTTCCCGTACACTCAATAGTGTGTCATCATTAACAACTGTAATTTTTGTTGGCCCATTGTATGAAGCACCATATTCAAACATAGAACCATTATTATTTAGCTCAGTCATGGATCTAAATATAACCTGTGACTTTTACATGCTGTGGCTGCTTTTGTGAAGTCCGTCGGTATAAATATTGGATTTAAACATTTTGATGATTTATGGCTCAACTTTTTGCCTATGAACAAAATATCCACACTGAACTAAGGAAACGGTAACAAAATATCCACACTGGTCTAATGAAAGGGTACTGTTGGCAAAACGTTGCATAGGACAATGTGCTAAAAAATCTGAGGCGTAAATTGTGTGGTAATTAAAGTGTAACTGGTGAAAGCGTTGTTGAAACATTACAAAATTTTACAATAAAAATGGGGCTTCAAAAAGTATAATATGTTTACAACTGTGTTACATTCTCTTTCTTTTCTGAAGAAACTTCTTGAAAGTTAACATAATTTTTCTCTGGTTAATCAAGTGCATGATTGTGTGTTTTTACTATGTTTGAAAATCTGTAGTGCTCACTGCTCATCTTTGTAGAGGTTCATAGCACTATTATTTTTTTGGTGTTGTGGTTACCTTTTCTTTTACAACTTTTTGAGAATTTGAAATGCAGGTTTCAGATGCTGACCATATAGACAGACTGATTTCTTGCCTTTACATGGCTCTTCCATTTGTCGTGGTATGGACTGTGTTGAAATAATCTTACCCTATTTTCTCTCTGTGTTTGTGTGTGTTTCCCTTTTATAAAATTTACCCCATGTACTTTGTACTTGACACAGAGAGGTGCATCAAGTAGCAAGTTCCTCAACTATCTCAATAAGCACATAATACCCGTCTTTGAGAAGGTAATCATTTTTTTTTAATGTTATTGAATACTTTTTAGTGTAGCTACACTAAAATCCATTTTAGAATTGTCACAAAATTGAGTCATTTGGTTGGAACCTTATATCATGCTTGTGAACTTTTGATAACTACTTTCATCAGTTAGGAAGTTGTATTTACTACGTACCAGTAAAGTTAGTCAATGTATATAAGTTATTAACTATATGTCTCATGCCAGCTACCTGAGGAACGCAAGTTGGATTTGCTCAAAGCACTAGCAGAAATTTCACCTTACACAACTCCTCAAGATTCACGCCAGATCCTTCCTTCTATTGTTCAACTTCTGAAGGTATTTTATATATTGTTTCAATGACATAATGCAAAACCTGTTGCCATTTATGTAGCTCTGAGACAACTACCTTGCCTGTTAAAGTTGTTTGAATGTGAAAGGTCAACTTAAATATATAGTTTGTTGAGTGATTTTCGTTTAATTTTTTTTATTGTTTTTAATTTTTCATTTGATTTCAGAAGTACATGCCTCGAAGGAAAACTGGAGAAGAGATGAACTTCACTTATGTTGAGTGTTTGTTGTATACATTTCATCATCTTGCTCAAAAGGTTCCTACTTTACATTTGATTGTCTTGTTAATGTACTTATTTGATGTGAATTACTCATGTGCTAAGTATTTTACTATTCTTACTGGATTAGGTTCCCAATGCCACAAACAGTTTATGTGGTTACAAAATAGTAACAGGCCAACCCTCAGATAGGCTTGGAGAGGACTTCTCAGAGCAGTACAAAGATTTAACTGAAAGGTAATTGTATCTATCTGTATACTCTTTTGTTTAAAATATATATGTTTGTAAATTGAAGGTGGTAGCTAGCTCACTAAGTAGGCAATAATTTTAGATACTTGGTTATGCCATGAGAGTTACCTCTAATTTTCTATCATAATCAAAAATAATATATTAATGAGCCTGGCTCAACAGTTTGGTTATTATTTAATTACAACGACAAGGAATATTGGTCTTTGTTGGCTCGATGCTTTCTTCTTTTCTGTCTATTTATTTTATTTAGCGAACATTAAACCTCCTGCTGAGTCCAGAGTTTTACTTGAATATAAGTAACCTTGGCCTAGGGTTGTTTGTGAAAGAAACTTGGGACTGTATTGCTTTATGTTAGGTAGATGCAATCTGATTTTCAGTATATTATTGTTGTTCCGGGTGGAATATCTGTTTAAGTCAGAGTCAGAGTCTATTTTGTGTTGGAATGTGGTCATTCATAGCTCCTACTGTTATACCCATGAATGGTAGCTTGAATGATCAGACCTTTGTTTACTCCCACAATGTCAGAGGTGCAAGTCCCTCCTGCCTACTTCCATAGAAATTTCTAAGAGTCTGGTTCCCACTATTATTGGGAATTAAATAAGGGGTTATCATGGAATTTAGAATTCTACGATAGTAACGAATAACTGCTGTAGTTTAACTATCTAGCGTAAAGGGGGTTATTAATTTTGCAATAAAAAAATATCATGTCATTCAATACTTGTCTGTAGTAAGTTGCTACACATGCAATCATTTTATTATGTCACTCTTTCAGCTATGTGAAACTGTCTTGATAATCTATTAAACATTAAAATTCTTGTATTTCATTGGAATCCTTGTGTATTTAAAAAGAAAGTAGATGATGAATTTTTAATCATTTATCTTAGACATTAGATGAAGTTAATGTTGCTACCCCATTACACTGTTTTCATTGCTATCATTTGTTGAGCTTCTCTCTATATTTTCTTTTCCTTTTGTCAAATAACTGTTAACTTATGGTTTAGGTTGACGAGTGTGGAGGAGCTGACTAGAGCGACCATGAAGAAGTTAACTCAGGGAATGGCTGAGCACAACAAAGCAATGGCTGCAGCCAAATCTGATGAGGCAAAGGGTAGCATTGTGAGTATTCGTGGAAGACTTCATCATATCGTTTGTTGCTTCCTTCTTACAAACTTTGAAGCAATTTTCTTTTTATGTTCAGAAAACTCAAAAGCAGAACACAACAACTGGACTGCGAACCTGCAATAACATTTTGGCAATGACAAAGGTTGTAAAATTGGACTTTTGATGTTTACATTCATGTTCTTTTATGCATAAACTGTCAAAACTAACCCCTTTATTATTCCTTTAACTTCTGATGATTCAGCCATTACATGTGAAAACACCGACATTTATTGGAGACAAGAGCATAAATTTGTCTTGGAAAGAGGCAACCAAACCTGCTGTGTCGTCCTCTAATACTGTTGGGTATGAGAGATCTGCCTGACTTTTCTCCCTTTATTTGTTCAGAATGTATTATTTTCTGGTTCTTAATCCTTTTTCTTTCCGTATTGAATTATTCTATAATGTTAGTTGTAGCCGTGTTCTGAATCATTATATCTTTGCTTAGTCATAAGCAGAGCTGTAGGAATCTATTTTAGCATAGTTAAGAATTTACAGTCCGTGGGCACTTAATTTTTATAAATATTGCTTGTTTTTAGTAAAATGGTTGGGCTGGAAGTGCACTATTAAAGTAGTGTTTACTGGAAATAAAGCTATACTTACGCATTATATGTTAAATCTATTTTCAGAGGTAAACGTCCATCTACAGCTGCTAATGGATCAGGCAATGCTACTTCAAAAAAAGGCCGTGGAGGTGGTGGTTTGCCGAGCCAGCTTGTTAATAGGGCGTTTGAAGGGTTATCTCAAGGTGGCAGAGGCGGTGGGAGAGGCATAGGCAGAGGCAGAGGATGGGGTGGTCGTGGAAGAGGAAGGGGTTTCCGGTAGCTGCACTCAGTGATGCAGTTAGGTAAAAGCTACAAAATTCCAGGATGTGTATGAGAATGCGCATTGGGCACTTGATGTATGGAATTCTTCTCTTAGGGATATGCTTTGTTTCTCAGAGGAAGTGAGTTTTGGACTCGATTTGGACTAACCCCAATTATCATATTACTCTGGAGATTATAGAGTGGCAGGAGAGTAGAGCTTGGGGATTCTGAACCCTTTCAAATTTAGCTGCAACCGATTAAAAAAAAACAGAGACCATTTAGGAGAAAAGTGCAGGTTGCCGTAGTGCACTGATTATGCTTGTTTTACTGATTTTTTTTTTTTTTATTATTATTATTATTATAGAATACTGAATTTGATTTTAAGGTATTTTGTAGTTCAAATAATTAGTGACTATTGTTGAATGCGTGACTAGTACATTAGTGTATAACTCGAGAGAGTTTATTTTAGTGTATAATTCACTTGTAATACTCGAACTTGTTAAAACCAGTCATTGTCTTGCATCCTCCCAACTGATGAAATTTCAACCAAATGACCTTTATTTGGTATGACAGTCAAAATCTAAAGCTGATATAGAAAAGCTTTCGGATTGTAGATTATCCAGCCAAAGCTTTGGTCAGACCCCTTAAATTTTGTCTCAAAATATTGAGAGTAATTAAAAAATAACGGCCAATCATAGCAAGTTTTTTTAAGGAAGATGAATTCTGTACAATATATATGAATAACATCAATAGAAGAATTGATGTTAACTGCATTTGTTTTTTCTCTTTTTTTTTTTAGAAAAATGATATTTGTAATTTTTTTAATAAATAATTTTTTGTATTATTATTGCTATGTAGTAATTAAGGTGTTGAATATTATACTAATGTGGTACCTATTTTCAAATCATTTATTAAATTAAAATTTATAGGAGTTGATATTGAAATGCACCATTAATAATTTTTATAGTGCTTAAGACCTTAATGTGACCCTTAATATTTTTATTATTTATATGTATATATTTTTATTAACTTCAAATCGATTTTTTTTTTCCTTAAGGTGCTCAATAATATATCGATATGGTACCCAATAAATAGTTGACAATTTTTCAAATCATTTATTAAATTAAAATTTGTAGGAGCTTATATGAAAATACAAAAATAACGGTATACTACCTTTTGTGGTGCTTGACATCTTAATGTGCCCCTTAATATTTTAGTTATTAATATATACATTTCTTTATTAATTTCAATTAAAATTTTAAATTTTTTCCTTAAGGTACTCAATACCATATCGATGTGGTACCCAATAATTGATTAGCAATTTTCTAAATCATTTATTAAATTAAAATTTGTGGGAGCTGATATTGAAATACACTAATAGTGGTATGTTACTTTTTATGGTACTTGAGACCTTAATGTGACTCTTAATATTTTCGTTATTAATATGTACATACTTTTATTAATTTCTATTAGAATTTTTTTTTCCTTTAAGATGCTCAATAGTATACCGATATGGTACTCAATAATTAATTAGCAATTTTTTAAATCATTTATTAAATTAAAATTTGTGGAAACTGATATAAAAATACACAAATAACGGTATGCTACCTTTTGTGGTACTTGACATCTTAATGTGCTCCTTAACATTTTCGTTATTAATATATACATTTCTTTATTAACTTCGATTAAAATTTTAAATTTTTTCCTTGAGGTGCTCAATACCATATCGGTGTGATACCCAATAATTGATTAACAATTTTCTAAATCATTTATTAAATTAAAATTTATGAGAGCTGATATGAAATGCACTAATAATGGTATGCTACTTTTTGTCGTGCTTGATATTTTAATGTGCCCCTTAATATTTGCAAGAACATCTCCAATGGAATATGTTAAAATTGTAGTATATTTGGCAAAAAAAAAAAAATTTGTTATATATTTGCATCAATTTTGTAGTAATACATTTGTGTTGTTTCATGGTTGCATTGGAGTTCTTTCATCATTATTCTCACTAGTTCATCAAAAGTGCATTTGCTGGAAATTAATGATCTCCACTTGATTCATATTCAACATAAGTTTTGTTGTCATCCCAATGCCCACTGCTCTGTACCAAAATTTGTAATGGTTTCATGTCCTAAAATAATGTAAATTAAATATTTGTTTCAATTTCAGAAGTTGCAAACAACTATTTCAATCTAACAAAAAAAACTAATAAACAACTCTTTTCAGTGACAACATTTGCAAATAACATTTCAATCTGAACGACTATTTTTATCTGTCAAATCAACTATTAAACAACTATTTTGAAGCATACAGTAGCTAATAAGAATAAGTTCAACATTTCTTGTTTGCAGATCCCAAACAACAATTATTTTACTGGAAAACAACTTATAAACAACTGTTTACAGATTAAAACCCTGTAGCATCTAATTATATGCATTAATATTTTTTTGATGCAATCTGTTGTTGATTTTTTGTTCAAATTTACCAAATTTCCTTATCATTTTAATTATTTCCTGTTTTCCTCAATTTTTAACACATTCCCAATTATGTAGAATAAAAGATAGGAAGAGGTTCATGAAGAAATTGTATTACCTTCAATTCTTTCTCTGATTCAATTATGGGTGAGTTTCAATGATTTACCGATGTCTTTCTCTTCGATTCCTCTCCTCTGAACGCGGTGAGTTTTTTTATTGTAGGCTTTTTTTGCATTTTTTGTACAGCAATGGAGGTTGATTACCTTTTTTTCCCCCTTTTTGTATTTGGATTTTTCGAGTTTTGATTGGTTTTTTGTTGAGATCTACATCTTGTTCAGAGCTGATTTCCCTGGTTTTTGAAAGAAAATTGTAGAGATTTGGTTGTTTGGGGTTTCTCGGCTGGGTCACGAAGAAGGAGGTCTCTCCTCCGTTTTTTAAGGGTTGGGCAGTATTTTTGTAAATAGAAACTTTTGTTTTCTATTTATGTTTATTTTCCCTTTTTAGGTTATAAATGTAAATTGCTTCTCTTTTTAGTTTATTATAGAAAAAATCCCTTTTCTTTTCTCATAACTAAAATATCACATTTTTTTATATTTTATCTTTTTTTTTAACAAATCTCTCTAATTAGCATTATTTGTTCTCTTCTTAATTCTCCCATTTTTTTTTAATTTACTATTCGTTTTATAAATATTAATTAATATAAAATATATATTTTTATTTATTTTCTCCATAATTCTCTTATTTTTTTATTTTATTTTTTCAAAAAATAATAACTCGTTTTTTTAGGACTTTTGCCTTTTCTCTTCATCACATTTTATTTTTATATTTTGAAATTAAGATTGATGTATTTTGGTTTTTTTTTTGTGCTTTTGGCTTTTTTTTAAACAAAATTGAAAAAAAAAAAATGAGATATTTAAAAATGACATCTTTTTTTTAAAAAAAAAATTGATAACTCTAAAATTTTTAGCTATAATATTTTTGTCTTTTTCGCCTTTTTTTTTTTTAAAAAAAAAAATTAAGATGTTTAAAAATGATATGTTTTAATAAATTGATAACTCCAAAATCTATCATTATGTTTTGACTTTTTATTTTTGTTTATTTTTTTTTAGGATATTTAAAAAATTATTATACTACAAGTGAAATACAAGACAACTGTTTTAAAATTATTTGTAATTTCTTTTAGATCTGAATTTTATGTGAGGATTTGTTGGGATTTTTTGCCCTAAATAAAACCCACTTCAATCTAATCTGATTTGTTATCAATAAAAGATTAGAAGTCATTTATGTTTACATGTAGTTTTCATGTTTATGGTTTAATATATACAAAATCTGTTAAGTTCAGAACATATAGTCATTTACAGTTACAGTGATGTCAACACAGTGGAATGTGATTGTGATTATATGCTTCGAAAGAAAAAGTCCCTGTTTCATCAGTGCATTGGATTTACACTGATGTGATATTCAACGATGAAGTGTACTTACACTCTGCATAAGTGTTATGTTCTTTCTAGAACATTGGTAAAGTATACTAGTTTCGAATGTATGGAGTATACATTGGACTGGACCGATATTGATCTTGGTAAAGACATTATAATCTTACCGTTGTATCTTTCTAAGTCAATATCACTAGTTGATCTTAGATCAAAAGATCTTAATCCTGATATGCTTAGGTTCAATCTCAGGAGTGCTATTCATGTTCTTTGATTTGTTAGTTAAACCTACTTTCTGGTCAGGGTGATACGTACGTTTTGGAAACATGGTAGTATGATTGAGTGGGAGCGCTAAACATATATATGGAATCTATAGCTTCTATCAAGACATAGAAGTGAAACGATGATTTCCTTCGAGCTTGGCTTAATAGAGGTAAATGGAAGAGCTCTTGTTTCAGTGATTATATTCACTGAAATATCATTTACAGGAAGCTAAGTGTTTTAAGGATAAAATACATTGATGAGTGAAACGGTAAATTTATTCCTACTCGGTATAAATCATCTATAGATGATCTTTGATTATTGAGATTATAACGATGGTTAAATGTTGATAGTGTATCTATATGGTGGAACATATAGAGCGTTCTATATGACTGAGAGTGCAATTCCAAGTTCTATGAGTGGATGCAACAAGGAATTAATTGTTGGGTTTTATGCCCTAAATAAAACTCATTTCAATATAATCAGATTTACTTATTAATATAGATCAGAAATAACATTTAATGTTGCATGGTTCACATGATTTATTTCATGATTATATGTACATAATGTATGAATTCTATTTAAGTCCAGAACATATCAATTTGTTAATAATTATAGTGTTGTCAACATAGTGGAATATAATCTTAATTATATGTTCGAAAGTTTATTCCCTGATTTTTCAGAACACTGGATTTAGACTGACATGGTATAATCAGCGATAGGTATTCTTACACCTTGGATAAGTGTTATGTCCTTTCCAGGACATTGGCAAAGTTTACAAGCATCAAATGTATGGAGTATACATCGGAAGGGACCGATATTGAACTTTGATTATATATATTAGAATTTACCGTAATATCTATTCAATTCAATATCACCTGTTTATCCTAGATCAAATGATCTTAATCCTGATATGATTAGGTTCAATCTCAAGAGTATTATTCGTGTTCTTTGATTTGTTAGTTAAGCCTACTTTTGGGTCAGGGTGATACGTACATTTTGGGAACACGGTAGTGCAATTGAGTGGGAGCGCTAACATAAAGATGGAATCTATAGCTTCTATCTGGCGAATAGAAAGTAAAGGATGATTTCCTTCCAGCTTCACCAAACGAAAATAAATGGTGGAGATCTCATTTCACTTAGTTGAAATATCATTTATACAGGGTTAAGTGTTTTAAGGATAAAATACATTGTAGGGTGTTACGGTAATTCAATCCTTTTACAGTGTAAATCATCTATATAGAGGATCATTGATCATATTAGGGTTATAACAATGGATAACTAATGACGTGTCTATATCGTGGAACATATAGAGCGTTCTATATACTGAGAGTGTAATTCTAAGTTTTATGCGTGGATTCAACGAAGAATTAATAAGTCAGTGAATTTAAGATATAAATTCTTGATCTACTTATTGGAAGCTCGGATATATAGACCCCTGGTCCCCATACAAGTTGAGACCATACTGCTTGTAAGACTCAGTTAATTGATTTTAATTAATCAATTATAATTCTAAAGTTAGACTATGTCTACTTTGTGAATTTTCACTAAGCAAGGGCGAAATAGTAAAGAAAAGAGATTCTAGGTTTATTTATTAATTAAGAGACTTTATATGTCTAATCAATAAGTATATTAAATGACAATATTATTTAATAATTAATTTTTTAGTTATTAAATAATTAGAATTGGCATTTAAATGGTTGAATTTGAAAATTGGCGTTTTTGAGAAAATCAGATGCAGGAATGATAAAACAGCAAAATTGCATAAGTGAGGCCCATTATCCAAGGCCCATGGCCGGCCACACTTATAGGGTTTTATCATTTATTTTTTCATTATTTTAATGCCAAATAATTCTAACCTAAACCTAGGTTGTTACCTATAAATAGATAGTGATGGCTCTCATTCACACTTAACTTTGTGAACTTCTGTCAGATGAAAGCTGAGCCTCTATCTTTTCTCTATAGGCCGAACCTTTTCCTTTCTCTTTTCTTCTCTAAATTTTTGAAATCCTTGAGTGAATGAGTGAGTGCCCACACACATCAAGTGGTATCTCAATCATAGTGTGTAAGACTGTGGAAAACCATCCAACAAGAAGGAGATTCAGCATCAAAGGAAGGAGGGAAAGAGATCAAGGTTTAGATATTGATAATGCTCTGCTACAGAAAGGAATCAAGGGCTAGATATCTGAACGGAAGGAGTCATTATATTCCGCTGCACCCAATGTAAGGTTTCCTAAACTTTATATGTGTTTATTTCATTGTTTCAGAATTCATATTAGGATGTTAATGAAACATACTTGTTAGTAAATCTAGATCCTAGTAAAATATATCCAACAACTGGCCTCAGAGCCATGGTAATGATTTACTTTCATGAAATATGAATTAAAACGATGATATACATTGATTTGGATGGTTTCATGTGGTTTATGTGCTTATTTGATGATAGTTTAGAAATCGCAATATATGTTACTGAAATATTTTTTATGGAAAGTAGACGAAAAATTAATAAATTTAGGCTTTTAGAGAACCTAATTTGGATTTTTTATGAATTAGTTATTATTTTTTGAAGTTGAACAAAAATATCAGGATTTGAATGCACACACGTGCGCGCGGACGCTCGGACAGCATCCTGTCTGAAGGGCAACTCGTGCCCAAGTCCCACGGTCAAATGAGGCTTCTTGCAGCCTCTTTCCTAGGCCAATCCCTTGCATCCGCGCGGGCAGGGGTATGCAATGTGTCACGGGCTCACCTTTTCAGGCAGCGGAATACCCGTGCGGCACCTTGACTTCTCTAAGCCAAGGTCAGCCTTCCAACCATCCGAGTAACAATGGGCTCATTTTTCGCGCGGCCGTGTGCCTCGTGCACACTTCTGTCTCTCGAACAACTCCCGCCGAGTCATGCTCGCAAGCATCCATGAGTGCATCCATGCATCGAGACTCTCTAGCCAAGATACTCACACTGTCCATAGGTTCCCACCATGGTAAGACAAATCCCAACACTGACGCTCACCTTGTCACTCGAGACCAAGGTAGCATGTGTGGCAAGATGCCAACACCAAGCTAACGTGCCAACGCCTCTATCATGCCCCATTCGATACTGTCCGAATAGTCTCCCTCGTCGCCCAAGGACTCCCATACGTCCATGGACCAATCCTCAAGGCGCCATGCCTCCACGCATGTTGGCAGGCCCTCAAGACAAGCCACCAAACCAGTTGCATACTTTAGACCTTTGCCCCTTTCCAACATGGTGCATCCGTCCCATGCGCGTATGCAAACTAGTCCACGAATGACTACCCGTGTCATCTCGTGTTGAGACTCGTGGCCTAGGCGCACCACGACGTCTCTTGGAGGATCTAGGCCACGTCTCGTGCAAGCGGCATACCGGCAAGCCAAGGGAAACGTACCATTGAACCTCTGGCGGCATTCTTCGACGCACTACCGGGTCGGCCCGATAATGTCCATGAGTACTCCAACTCATGGAGACATATGAGTCCCCTCGTGGTCCTCATATGCCCGCCCTACTAGTCCCCACTGGCTAGTAGTAGCTCACTTAGCACCAAGGTGCAAGGGGTGGTGGAGAGCTGACACCAGGGTACCCCCTTAAAGAGCATTCTGAGCTTTTAGCCTTCTACCAGGAACATAGATGATTTTTGCTCTGTAGACATATGGGAAGCACCATATACCAAATCACCTAGTTTCGCCAAACCGATTGCACCATTCTATTTGTAGACCCAAATAAATGGTGAATACCAAGTCCCGTCCCGATCCGGACAATATTGAAGATATTTACGAAAATGCCACTGCATACAAACTAAGCATCAGCATGCCACCTGCATGCACCACAACATGCGCCACCACTTGGCCAACTTGTGGGCATCACTTAGCTTGTAACGTGCCATCATAGACTGCACGTAACATTCTCCCCCACTTCAACATGTCGATGCCCTCATCGACGGACCGCAGGCAAATCCTCCTGATCTCGACTCCTAAGCTTACCCCAAGCTTCTCCCGAATCCTAAGTCTGCACTTGTCCCCCTACCTCCGTAGAACCACCCTCTTGGTGATGATCTCGCACGCCCACTCTTGGACTTGATCAAAGACCCTGTGCCACTGTCGCTATTCGGATCCACCCATGGAGTAGTGCCTCTGCACTAGAATACTTCCCCCTACACGAACTCCTCCGAGTCCATCACAGCGTCCCTCCAGTCAACCAAGTAGCCCTTGCAACACTGACCCTGAAGCTACCACATCCTCTGATTGCAGCTCACTCGCCAATCGTCCAATGCATACTCCTTTTGACAAAGACAAAGTATGGTGCACCCCTCGGGGTGAGGTTCGCAAACCAACCGTTCCCAACGGCACCTACAAAACACGCTTCCACTGAAGCCAAGTCCCTCAGGACAAGTCCCTTCGGAAACTACACACGCCAACTCTATGGCGCACCATCCTCCTGATGGCAATCGAGCAAGACACTCTCATCGCAGGATAAAGTTTGGTGCGTCCCACCTGGACGAGGCTCGCAAGCCAACTGCACCAAGTGCACTCTTGCACCCAATTTCTTCGTGAAGTTCACAACATTGGCCCTCCGGCCCAACCGCATACCCACGGCTTCATGCAAAGGTCCCACTGACCCATTGCACACTCGCTCCTCTGAGCTCCTGCTTGTGTCAGCTCCCAAAATACTGTCACAAGTTTATCTCCCAAAATCAACCCTGCATCCTCTGATGACTCGTTAACTTTCGATAAACTTGATGGCACCCAGTCTTACTCTTAAGACTTGAAGTCATCCCAATCCGCCATCTCCCATCGGCATATGTTCTCTGAATCATTCGGCTTACAGTGTCCCATACAACACCAGTGTTCCCATAAACACAAAACATGCCCATAACATGCCGCAAACTAGCTCAGTCTTGATCTCAGTCTACACCCTTGCATATTGTCTATCTGCAGCTTGCAGCAATCATGCAAGTCTTCACCCTGAACAACCAATCTGTTGTAGTGTTTCCCTCTGGATTCACACACCAAAACTGAACAAGTACCCTGATTCTTCAAACACATGAATTAGTGGGCTCCCCCACTTCAACTTGGGAAACAACTTCTCTCTTAGAGGAATATCCCTCAAGATATAGCTCGCAAGCTAGCCGCATACTCGCATACGGTTCCTCCACTCCACATTTCACTTTGATGAAGATGTTGAACTAATGCCTCGATCATTCTGACTCTTCGCCCCTCGACATTTCACTGTTGCCTTAGTACCCTAGTCCTGCTGACTTTTGCCTTCGGCCAACATTGCCATGGTGTTATCTTAGTACCTGAGTCCTGCGGACTTTCACCCTAGATAACTGGCTCTGCCTGTGTCCTGAGTCTTCTTGACTTTACAACCTGAACAACAATCAATCTCCATGATACTCATCTCGATGCTTTTAATGAATAAGTAGTCTTGTTGAGTGAACCGTGAAGGTCTCTCCCCCACTTCATCTGTTGGCGTCCTCGACAACATGCCCACACGCAAATGCCTGACTGCCCCAACTCTTCATGCACACCATGTCATCTAAAAGTGCATCCCGCAGGATGTGACTCTCGAGTCAACTATTTCATTAGCACCCCTGTCGATTTCCACATGCATGCACTAACTTCCCACTCAACCATCCAACTGATTCACACTTGCATCACGCCCTTCTGGCTCTCACGGTGTACTAAGTTCCAATGACGCAGCCCTCTGGTCTTCATGCAAACTGTAGCACCCTTCTCGACCTTCGCAGGCCAACATGACTACTAAGTCTCACTGGCACGGCCCTCTGGCCTCCACACAAACTCTAGCGCCATCTCAATGCTTGCGCTCGGTCTTCTCAGCCCTGCTGGCTTCCTTGATGCCTTTATTCCACAACTCCGCGTCTCTATCGATGTCTTTGTGTGACTTATGCCCTCTGGTGATTTAACAAGCCAACACATTCCACTCAACTGCCTCGGCGCTTCCATATGGATCAAATAAAACTCGCATGCGAACACCTCCAAGTACAACCATCCTCTGACGATTGCGGCCTCTGCCTGCCTTGGTCTCCATGTGCGTTCCTCTCGACACACAATGTAGCAACTGAAGCATTCCATATCTGTCCCCATCTGAACCATCTCGGTTATCAACTCTCGACCTCTGTCGTGACTAACAAGAATCTGACGGTCCTTGCACTACTTCCACACTCCTGCCAGCAAGCTTTCTTTTCAACAAAAGCGCCTCCTGCGGCTTACAATGTCACTCAGGCAAACTTGGCCTAGTGTACCAAGCATACAACACGGACTATCCCCTCAACCTTGTCCTATGCCAACGAGTTTCAAACATTCTGTTGCGCCTTTCTACAGTTTCACGTGGTAGTTGTCTTTCTAGCATCCCTGAACTTGACTCGAAGCAACCATCCATGTCTCCTCTTTAGGATGTCCAGTATTCCCATGAAGAGAAGCAACCAAGTCTTAACTCCATCTCAGCCTACTGATCCTCTTTAAAAGGCTAACTGGCTCAACGACGTCTTGTTCCAACATTCGGACCATCTCGATCCGTCCACACGCCTACATCCTCTCTAGGATAGGCCAACCAGGTTCACCTCCCACTGAGATGAACCTGGCTCTGATACCAACTGTCACGGGCTCACCTTTTCAGGCAGCGGAATACCCGTGCGGCACCTTGACTTCTCTAAGCCAAGGTCAGCCTTCCAACCATCCGAGTAACAATGGGCTCATTTTTCGCGCGGCCGTGTGCCTCGTGCACACTTCTGTCTCTCGAACAACTCCCGCCGAGTCATGCTCGCAAGCATCCATGAGTGCATCCATGCATCGAGACTCTCTAGCCAAGATACTCACACTGTCCATAGGTTCCCACCATGGTAAGACAAATCCCAACACTGACGCTCACCTTGTCACTCGAGACCAAGGTAGCATGTGTGGCAAGATGCCAACACCAAGCTAACGTGCCAACGCCTCTATCATGCCCCATTCGATACTGTCCGAATAGTCTCCCTCGTCGCCCAAGGACTCCCATACGTCCATGGACCAATCCTCAAGGCGCCATGCCTCCACGCATGTTGGCAGGCCCTCAAGACAAGCCACCAAACCAGTTGCATACTTTAGACCTTTGCCCCTTTCCAACATGGTGCATCCGTCCCATGCGCGTATGCAAACTAGTCCACGAATGACTACCCGTGTCATCTCGTGTTGAGACTCGTGGCCTAGGCGCACCACGACGTCTCTTGGAGGATCTAGGCCACGTCTCGTGCAAGCGGCATACCGGCAAGCCAAGGGAAACGTACCATTGAACCTCTGACGGCATTCTTCGACGCACTACCGGGTCGGCCCGATAATGTCCATGAGTACTCCAACTCATGGAGACATATGAGTCCCCTCGTGGTCCTCATATGCCCGCCCTACTAGTCCCCACTGGCTAGTAGTAGCTCACTTAGCACCAAGGTGCAAGGGGTGGTGGAGAGCTGA
The DNA here is from genome assembly GCF_029168945.1 of Cannabis sativa. Classification (NCBI taxonomy): domain Eukaryota; kingdom Viridiplantae; phylum Streptophyta; class Magnoliopsida; order Rosales; family Cannabaceae; genus Cannabis; species Cannabis sativa. Next base: position 24,399,099 of record NC_083607.1, read on the forward strand.
CACCAGGGTACCCCCTTAAAGAGCATTCTGAGCTTTTAGCCTTCTACCAGGAACATAGATGATTTTTGCTCTGTAGACATATGGGAAGCACCATATACCAAATCACCTAGTTTCGCCAAACCGATTGCACCATTCTATTTGTAGACCCAAATAAATGGTGAATACCAAGTCCCGTCCCGATCCGGACAATATTGAAGATATTTACGAAAATGCCACTGCATACAAACTAAGCATCAGCATGCCACCTGCATGCACCACAACATGCGCCACCACTTGGCCAACTTGTGGGCATCACTTAGCTTGTAACGTGCCATCATAGACTGCACGTAACACAATGCATACCCCTGTGCCTCAAACTTGTTTTCGTCATAACTTTTGATTCAAAAATCTTTTTTCATTGAAACAAAAGCCAAATTTTGGTAGAATTTTGTGTAGAATCTAAATTTTCAATTAAAAATCTAATTTTCAGAATAAAATTATTTTTTATTAATTTTTTAATTAATTAAAATTTGTTTCTGATATTAGAAGGCTTTGAATTTGGAAATTTTGATTTCTCATAAAAGGAGCCTTATGGTTAATTTTTTAAATTTTAGATTATTCTATTTATTTTAATTATAAGATCTGATATTATTTTTTAATTAAATTTTAAATGATCTTACTTTGATATTAAAATATTATCTTTTAAAAATAATCTTGTACTAATTTCAAAATTTGCTAACCATATCATATCTTTTTCAAATTTGTTATTTTCAAAATATATTTTATTAATTAAAATTATAAGATTAGGAATATGTTAGGTTTAACATTTTATCTTATTAGACATTTTTTAATTAAAATTATATTTTGGCAAAAATAACATGAAGATTTGAAAAATTGGTTAGTTTAGTTTGAATAGATATTTTAGGGTTTCAAACCATAAATTTTTCAAACTTATTATTATTTTTTTTTTAAAATATTCTAACCATATAAAATATCTTATTTTTGAATTAGTTTATTTATGTAATATTTAAATTTATTAAATTATAAGACTCAGAATATAATAAAATATCTAAATTTAAAATTCAAGATATTATATTATATTATCTTATTAGAAATTTTAAATAAATTTAAATTTTGAATAAACTTGATATTTGAAAAATTGGTTAGATATTTTTGATTTTTTGTTAGAATTTAAGAAATTTAGGAGTTTGTTGAATTTAGAACTTTTTCAAATATTCTCTAACAACCTAAATTTGAATTCTAGTTAAGATATTTATTTTAAAATTTAATTTTATTTTAAATTTTAAAATTGAGATATTTTAGCTTACTTTCCAGATATTCCAGATTAGTTATTTGTTTGTATTGTTTGATTATATTATTATGTATTCAAATTTTTTTTACAAACTTATTATTTATTTGATCTAAATTGCTATGATTAACTTGTTGACAGATCCAATGATTTGATTTTAATCATAGTTCAATTAATAGATCTTATAAATAATTTGTAACAGGTAAATTTTGTAATTTCTTTCATCTGTGTAAACCTAGTAACATGATAGGACCCATCCAAATCTTTTGACCTGTGTGAGCCTATATGTTTGCTATTGGGCTTAGATGCATATAGGAAACCCATTTAAGTTTTACTAAGTAAATGGACTAGGTTGCTAAAATAAATTTTGACATAAGTAAATTTATTTAGGCCCAATTAGATTTGGGCTTATTCAATGAATAACAATTGTTTACTTAAAGGTTAAATTCCTCTCTTTTGGGCCTTGTGTGAGAGTTGGGGGCCAATAGAAGTGGGTACGACATACTGAACCCAGCTCCCCCTCACATGAAGTACCCCAATTGTGAAGGCCCAATTGTCTTATTTAAATAATTGTATTAGGTTAATTATATTAGTCTAACCTAATTAAAATTGAATTAGCAACATAATTAACTTTTAAAATATATGAAATTTATTTTTTCATTTAATATTTTAAAGTTAATTTTAGAAAAACACTTAGTAAATGAAATTATTCTAGATAGTTATTTCTAGAACTAGTTATTTTTTCTAATATTTAATTAGGAAAATATCATAGATTGTGAAATTAATTGTTTAATAATTAATTTTGGTACAATCTAAGTTAAGTATATATTTCCTAGTATTAAATTAGAATTAATAATTAAGTCTTCTCTATACTTAATTATTTATTTCTTGAATTTAATACATTTAACTAAATTGAAAATTTAAATATTTAAGTTGATTTTCACCATGATACTTAAATATTATTGTTTTCATGTTATTTAATTAAAATTAAAAATTATTTTAAGTTTGAAATCTTATTTCATATAACTTAAATTTGAATAATTTTCAAAATATATTTTATTTTATTTTATTAATCTTTTTCCACAATTTCGAAATTGCATTTCTTAAATGCATTAATTTCGAATTTGATTTGAAAAATAGATTAAAGTTGTAAATTATTTATTTTAATTTTGGACCAACTTAAATCAATGATTTTTTCATTTAATGATTAATTAAAATAAATGAAGTAAAATATATTTAATTAGAAAATAAATTAATTAGTCCATGAAAATCTAGATAGATATTATCTGTTTTTGCTTGAAGTATTTTTCTAGTGTATTTAATTAAATAAAAAATTAATATTTAAGTTGATTTTCATCATCATACTTAAATATTTGAAATTTTTCTTATATATTTAATTAAATAGGAAAATTATATTTTTTGTTGTAAATTAATTTTATTAATTAATTTTGGCCCAACATTAAATTAGAATAATTTTTCCAGGATTTATTTTTATTTTATTTTAACAAGCAATTTCGAAAATTGTATTCTTAAATACTTTAATTTTTTCAAAATGCAACATATATTTATAGAAAATTAAATTTGAGTTGTAAATTAATTTAAATTAATTTTGTCACAACTTAAATTGAATATTTTTCTAAATATTTATTGGAAATTATTACTAAGATGGAAATAATTCATGTTATTTTCATATCCATCTAAGTAAAATTTATAAATATTAAATTAAAATTTATATTTAGAATTTTTCATTCTAAATTTGAAATTTTAATTAAATAAATATATATTTAAAATAAATATTAGAAGAAAATACACTTTAAATAATGAGCTTTATTATTAGGATATTCGATCTCCATTGTTGGTCTTACAATAGTTAAATGTTTTCAATATAACCTCGAGACGCTAGAATTCGTCCCCCTTATGGATGGTTATTCGTTGAACGCATTTAACACCGTAAGATCTCATTTGATAAGTGTTTTGTAAGTTTTCATCTCTATTAGACTCTCCCCTACGGTGACTACTTAGAGATAAACTTATAAAACATGAAACAATGGTGGAAGCTCATAAAATGAGAATAACCTTGACTCTCGCCTACCGGGACAACGTTGGATTCTTATTTGGATCGAATTAAAGGTTGCTAGAATGGTTTGCATTTTAGATGAGCTGACAACTCTATTCAATGAATGATACTTTGACTCTCACCTATCGGGACACTGTATCAGTTTGTTGGAAACCTTGGAGCTTATTTAGGATTGTATGTTTTAGTACTTTCACTTGTCATTCCTACTTGCTATATGTTTAATAATTTCTGAATTGTGTATGAATTTATATTGAACCATGTTATTTTCTGTTATTAAATTGTAGTTTAATTTCGAATCTTCATTGTTTGTCTAACTTTGTTTGTTTATCTAATGAGATAAATCCCTAATGGATTTTCACCATTAGACATACATAATATTGTTAGATCTCGAAAGATAAATATTGTATATGCAACATCTAGCTGGTCATCAATTGATGACACCTTAGACTAGTATTTTTACGATATGAAACAAGAAGATTGTATAAATAAGATTACTTTGACTTTCGCTAATCGAAGCATCGTTGGATTCTTATTTATAAACAAAATTATCCTATTCCTCTTAGCTTATTAATTTCGAATTAGCTCAATAACATATCATTGAATGAATGGTCTATATATCATTTCATGTCATTTTTTCTTTTCAGAAATTAAATGACGCATATGATTATAATCCCAAAATTCTATTCCCAATTGATATAAATCCTCAATCTTAGAAATCTCCTACTTGTATGGGCAAATTTGACTTAGAGTTTAAATTAGTAGTGGTGGTCCAAGAAAGAATTACTCATTATATTTGGTATAAATTTAAGTCTTTGACTTTAATTTTAGAATCCAAACAGAAATTTTCTTATATTTCTAATTCCAGAATACAATAAAGTTACACTTTCACAAGTGTTTAATAACCATTTTCTATCAATGGATTCAAACTGTATGGAATATGAGTTTAGTATTCTGTGACCAGGATCCACTTGCACTATTCTAAGAACTCTTTAATGTAACTAAACCTAAGTCATCAAAAAGACACAACCACACATTTTTAGTCTATGGCATTTGTATCTTGATCATAGTGGTTTTGACAAGATCAATCTCTACAAAGAGTTAATATGCCTGTATCCACTGAAAGTAGTTCATCTCATTTGCAGATGGATGTACATTCAGGGGTGGATATGAGTTTTTCGTTGTATTCTTAAAACGATAACTCTAGATTATACCTTATGCAAAGAAATTTGAAATATTTGAAAAATTTCATGAATTTCTAGCAATGGTGGAACACCATTAAGGTAAGTGGTTAAAGATCTTGCGAACTGATATGGGTGGAGAAATAGTTAGTAGATATGCAGTTCAAAGATCATTAATTTGATTTTTGAATTATATCCAAACTTACCTCACCAGAAATTTCGATTTGCATATTGATGATTAGTTACTAGTCGTTGCCTAAGTCCTTCTATGGTAATACAATTTCAGAATGATGTAATGGTTGTATACTTAATGTAAATCATTACTAGATTCATGGATGACCTAATCAAAATCTTAAGAAAAGCTAGAACTGTTAACCATGGTTTATTAGCTATCCTAAGTGATTAGGGGTGGACCATCCCATAGTCAATAGATAAGAAAGTGTTTGTTTAAACAAATACTACTTTTTTAAGATAATGACTAAGTCTGAAAATAAAGTAGAAAATAAAGGAGATATTTTTTTCTTGATTCCAAAAGTGTTCTATCATCTTATTTGACATATGATGATCCCATTGCCTCTGTTGTCTTGTCACAACCGAAGAGATCAATACTTTTTAGTTTTCTTAGACATAATTCATTGTATCTTGACGTAGTGGGAGAGTTTCTAGGAACTCACCTTCTTATGACTTGGAAGACACTAGTGATTAAAGTCCATTGTGAGTTTAAACAAGTAATGGATTGTCAAGATAAGAAAGTAAGAAGAAAAGCCAATAGAACTATGGTTTAATCCATTCACATGGAGTAACCTAAATTTTTCTTTTACAAGGACATAGAAGGAAATTTTGTTAATAAGTCTATTCAATGGACTTAACAAAACTTCCTATTCCTAGTATTATAGATTTGAGTTTATCTAAACCTATGACTTGTGGTATACCTGGTAATTACTTACTCTAATGCAAGCAACTTACTTTAGTAAGATGCTGAAGCATTTTCTTTCTAATGGCAATCTATAGAAGCTTCATAACTTCTTAGACATAGATTTTATTTATCTAAGGAAAACTCTCAACTATTCCAGAAAAGATAAAGTCATGAAAGAATTTCTTATATCAACAGTGAGATGTCTCAGATATGCTTTAGTATGCCTTAGACCAGACACCTGCTGTTGAATGGGAGTAATGAGTAGGTATCAGATTAAACTAGGAGAAGAACATTGGAAGACAATCAAGTAAATCTTAAGATTAAGAAGAGGAACTATATGTTAGTCAATAAGGGTGTATTTAAAACTCTTAGACTACACCACATCAGATTTCAAGACTTGCCTTTGTGTTAGAAAGTCTGCTGATAAGATGGTGATTACTCTGGGGGTGGAATAGTGATTTTGGAGAAGTGTAAAAACCTATCTGAAGTCTCTAGGTCTACCAGAAAGGGACTGAATGTTAAAGTTGTAGGAAAGGTACTTATTCAGTCTAAGGAAAGTCGTATACAACTGTGGCACCATTCCAAATTGCCTTAACTACTAGTGTTAATTTCCTAATTAACCAAAAGTAGTTGCCCAAAGGTATAGAATCCAGTATAACAAAAGAGTAGACATATAGAGAGGAATTTCACATTATTAATGATTTTGTGATTAAGGAAGAGTAATGGTGGAGAAAAGGTTGTGTTTAATTCAACCTTTTAGATCCTATTACGAGGAGTTTACTACTACTACACTTGATTTGTATATCAAGGTGTTGAGATTATTTGAAATGCACATTTTGTTTTATATTAGTGCAAGTGGGAGTTTGTTGGGTTTTATGCCCTAAATAAAACTCATTTCAATATAATCAGATTTACTTATTAATATAGATCAGAAATAACATTTAATGTTGCATGGTTCACATGATTTATTTCATGATTATATGTACATAATGTATGAATTCTATTTAAGTCCAGAACATATCAATTTGTTAATGATTATAGTGTTGTCAACACAGTGGAATATAATCTTAATTATATGTTCGAAAGTTTATTCCCTGATTTGTCAGAACATTGGATTTAGACTGACATGGTATAATCAGCGATAGGTATTCTTACACCTTGGATAAGTGTTGTCCTTTCCAGGACATTGGCAAAGTTTACCAGCATCGGATGTATGGAGTATACATCGGAAGGGACCGATATTGAACTTTGATTAGATATATTAGAATTTACCGTAATATCTATTCAATTTAATATCACCTGTTTATCCTAGATCAATTGATCTTAATCCTGATATGATTAGGTTCAATCTCAAGAGTATTATTCGTGTTCTTTGATTTGTTAGTTAAGCCTACTTTTGGGTCAGGGTGATACGTACATTTTGGGAACACGGTAGTGCAATTGAGTGGGAGCGCTAACATAAATATGGAATCTATAGCTTCTATCTGGCGAATAGAAAGTGAAGGATGATTTCCTTCGAGCTTAACCAAACGAAAATAAATGGTGGAGATCTCATTTCACTTAGCTGAAATATCATTTATACAGGGTTAAGTGTTTTAAGGATAAAATACATTGTAGGGTGTTACAGTAATTTAATCCCTTTACAGTGTAAATCATCTATATAGAGGATCATTGATCACATTAGGGTTATAACAATGGATAACTAATGACGTGTCTATATCGTGGAACATATAGAGCGTTTTGTTGGAAATTATTTTACCAAGATCTATTTACTATCATGTATGTTGGATTAACAACCTAATATGAATTCTAAAACAATGAAAATAAACACATATAAAGTTTAGAAAACCTTACAGTGGGTGCAGCGGAATAATATGACTCCTTCCGTTCAGATCTCTAGCCCTTGATTCCTTTTTGTAGCAGAGCATCACCAAGATCTGAACCTGGATCTTCTTTTCTCCTTCTTTGATGCAGAATTTCCATAGTCTTACATACTATGATTGAGGTACCACTTGATGTGTGTGGGCACTACTCATCTCACAAGGATTTCAAAATTTTCTCTCTTTTTCTCTCTTAATTTCGTGGCTTTAAGCATACAAAGATATGCGAGAGAAGAGAACAAGGGCTGCTATATATAGGGAGAAGGGAGAGCACAACTTTCTAAATAAAACAGTTTCCTCTTTTACTGTGTAATCAATAAACTGCCTTATTTAGTGTGATCCACCACTTTCCTATTTTTGCTAGGCTTTGATTAGCAATTACATGGAAATTTAAAATTGAAAATAATAATTGGAAAAATCAAACCATGTGGCCGGCCATAGGGTGAAATGGGCCTCACTTGGATTTTGCAGTTTCCTCAATTTTATTTCTATTTCTCCAAAAATGCCACTTTTCCAATTCTAATCATTTAAATGCCAAAACTAATTATTTAATAACTAAAATAGATTATTAAATAATATTTTCATTTAAAATAATTATTAACTAGACATACAAAGTCTCTTAATTAATAATTAAACCTAGAAACCCTTTTCTTTACGATTTCATCCTTAAACTGTGAGAATTCATAAAGTAGACATAGTCTAACTTTTAGAATTACAATTGATTAATTAAAATCAATTAACTGAGTCTTACAAGCAGTATGGTCTCAACTACTATGGGGACCATGGGTCTATATAACCGAGCTTCCAATAAGTCGAACCGAATTTACCAAGTAAATTCCCTAACTTATTAATTCCTCATTGAATCCACACTTAGAACTTGGAATTGCACTCTCAGTCATATAGAACGCTCTATATGTTCCACGATATAGACACGTCATTAGTTATCCATTGTTATAACCCTAATGTGATCAATGATCCTCTATATAGATGATCTACATTGAAAAGGCACTACTGTTACCGCTACACCTTCAATGTATTTTATCCTTAAAACAGTTAACCCTGTATAAATGATATTTCACCTAAGTGAAATGAGATCTCCACCATTTATCTTCGTTTGGTTAAGCTCGAAGGAAATCATCCTTTACTTCTATTTGCCAGATAGAAGCTATAGATTCCATATTTATGTTAGCGGTCCCACTCAATTGCATTACCGTGTTCCCAAAATGTACGTATCACCCTGACTGTCAAAAGTAGGCTTAACTAACAAATCAAAGAACACGAGTAACACTCTTGAGATTGAACCTAACCATATCAGGATTAAGATCATTTGATCTAGGATCAACAGGTGATATTGAATTGAATAGATATTACTGTAAATTTTAATATATCTAATCAAAGTTCAATATCGGTCCCTTTCGATGTATACTCCATACATCCGATACTGGTAAACTTTGCCAATGTCCTGGAAAGGACATAATACTTTTCCAAGGTGTAAGAATACCTATCGCTGATTATACCATGTCAGTCAAAATCCAATGTTCTGACAAATTAGGGAATCAACTTTTGAACATATAATTAAGATTATATTCCACTGTGCTGACAACACTATAATCTTTAACATACTCATATGTTCTGGACTTAAAAAGAATTCATAAATTATATACATATAATCATGAAATAAATCATGTGAACCATGCAACATAAAATGTTATTTCTGATCTTTATTAATAAGTAAATCTGATTATATTGAAATGAGTTTTATTTAGGGCATAAAACCCAACAAACTCCCACTTGCACTAATATAAAACAAAAAGTACATTTCAAATAATCATTAACACCTTGATATACAAATCAAGTGTAACAGTAGTAAACTCCTCATAATAGGATCTGACAGGTTGAATTAAACACAACCTCTTCTCCACCATTACTCTTCCTTAATCACAAAATCCTTGATATTGTGAAATTCTTCTCTATATGTCTACTCTCTTGGGATACTGGATTCTATACTTTTGGGCAACTACTTCTTGGTTATTCAGGAAGTAACCCTAGTAGTTAAGGCAAGTTGGAACAGTAACACAAATGTATAGAACTTTCCTTAGACTGAATAAGTGTCTTTCCTGCAACTTTTAACATTCAGTCTCTCTCTGTAGACTAAGAGATTTTAGATAGGTTTTTACACTTCTCCAAAATCACTACTCCACCCCCAAAGTAGTCACCATCTCATCAGCTAACTTTTTAGCACACAGGCAAGTCTTGAAATCTGATGTGGTGTAGTCTAAGAGTTTCAAAACCACCCTTATTGACTAACATATAGTTCCTCTTCTTAATCTTAAAATTGTTGGATTTTATGCCCAAAATAAAACTCATTTCAATATAATCAGATTTACTTATTAATATAGATCAGAGATAACATTTAATGTTGCATGGGTCACATGATTTATTTCATGATTATATGTACATAATGTATAAATTCATCTGAAACCCTTTTCACATACTTGATCCTGTTTATTGTGCCGTCAACACATTGGAAAGTAAACATGACTATGTGAATAAAGTTTCCTAGATTTATCAGACACGGGGTTTTAATGATATGATAATCTACAACAGAGTTTACTTGCATTTGGAAAAGTGCTATGTTCTTTCCAGAGCATTGGTTAAAGTAAAGCTCAGGTTGGATGCATGGATTATGCATCGGAAGGGACCGATATTGAACTTTGACTTAGATTTAAGTAAACTTACCTTAATATCTATTCAAGTCAATATCGCCTAGTTGATCCTAGATCAAATGTTCTTAATCCTGTTATGATTAGGATCAATCTTGAAAGGCTATTCGTGTTCTTTGATTTGTTAGTTAAGCCTACTTTTAGGTCAGGGTGATACGTACATTTTGGGAACACGGTAGTGCAATTGAGTGGGAGCGCTAGCATAAACATGGAATCTATAGCTTCTATCTGGCGAATAGTAAGCAAAGGATGATCTCCTTCGAGCTTGACCAAACGAACATAAATGGTGGAGTACTCATTTCACATAAGCTGAAATATCATTTATACGGGGTCAAGTGTTTTAAGGAATAAATACATTGTAGGGTGTAACGGTAATTTTATCCCTTTACAGTGTAGATCATTCATATAGAGGATCATTGATCACATTAGGATTATAACAATGGATAACTAATGATGTGTCTATATGGTGGAACATATAGAGCATTCTATATACTGAGAGTGCAATTCTAAGTTCTATGCGTGGATTCAACGAAGAATTAATAAGTTAGTGAATTTTAGTGCTAAATTCTTGATCTACTTATTGGAAGCTCGGTTATATAGACCCATGGTCCCCCCACTAGTTGAGATAATATTGCTTGTAAGACTCATGTAATTGGTTTTGATTAATCAATTATAATTCTCAAATTAGACTATGTCTATTTGTGAATTTTTCACTAAGTAAGGGCGAAATTGTAAAGAAAGAGTTTATAAGGGCATATTTGTTAATTATGAAACTTTGTATGGTTCAATTAATAAATATGATAAATGACAATATTATTTATAGTTATTAAATAGTTAGAATTGGCATTTAAATGGTTGAATTAGGAAATTGGCATTTTTGAGAAAATCAGATACAAAAGGTGTTAAAATTGCAAAATTGCAAAACCCAAGGCCCAATCCACTAATGCTTGGCCGGCCACCTATTGTAGGTTTTTAAATTGATTTTTTCATTATTTTAATGCCATATAATTCAAATCTAACCCTAGTGGAATGCTATAAATAGATAGTGAAGGCTTCAGGAAAAACACTTCTTCTGATTCCGAAAAACTGAGCCTCTCTCTCTCCCTATCTTTAGCTACCACTTCTTCTTTCTTCTTCCTTTGAATTTCGAAATCCTTAGTGATTAGAGTAGTGCCCACACACATCAAGCAATACCTCAATCATAGTGAGGAAGATTGTGAAGAAAGATCATCAGCAAAGGAGATTCAGCATCAAAGATTCAGAGAAAGAGATCCAGGTTCAGATATTGATAATGCTCTGCTACAGAAAGGAATCAAGGGCTAGATATCTGAACGGAAGGAGTCACTATATTCCGCTGCACCCAATGTAAGGTTTCTTAAACTTTATATGTGTTTATTTTATCGTTTTAGAAAGTTCATATTTAGGATGTTAATAAACATACTTGTGAGTAGATCTAAGATCCTGGTAAAATTATTTCCAACAACTAGCCTCAGATCCATGGTAATTGATTTACTTGCAAGAAATTTGGACTTTAAAACGATTGTTTGTATGTTCTTTGGATGGTATCATGTTGTATTGAGTGTTATTTGATGATTGATTGATGTTTGTGAAATTTTCGTGAAAAATAATTGCGATTTTATCTCTGGAATTATTTTTATTGGATAGTATGGAAAATTAATCAAGTTAGCCTTTTACAGAACTTAATTTGGATTTTATTTGAATTAGTTATGATTTTTTGAAGATTTGAAAAAATCGAGAAATTTTGTCTTGATATTTTCCTGCGATCGCAAATCTGTCCGTACAGTTTCGAATTTTTTCGTTTTTCTTCGATTTTTCATGCTTTTTCATGGAATTAACTTCCAATTTTTTGTATAGTTTTGTATTTATACTATCACTATTCCTAATTCAATTCTAATTATCATTTTGAATTAATTTAATATTATTTTTTTAAATTTAATTCAAGATATTAGTGTAATTTGAATTTGAATAGAATTAGTATCTATCTTCTTGCTTAAAAATCTATCTTATTTTTAAATTTGATTATATTTTTTTTTTTTTTAAAATTTAAGGTCAGATTTTATAAGATATTTATAAAATCTTTTAAGATATTTTTAAGATATCTTATCTTTTAAGATATTTTTAATTATATCTTATCTTTTAAGATTTTTTTTAAATTAAATATTTTTAGATATTTTGACCTTATTTAAATTTAAAATAAGATATTTATAATCATGTAATTTTAAATAGATGTAAGATATTTTGCTAATTTTTTAAATTTTGTTATTTTATTTATTTAAATTACATTTAAAATTTGAAAAAGATATTTATTTATCTTTTCTAATTTTTTATTTAATTTTTATTTATAAAATAACATTTAAAATTTAAAAGTAGTTAGCAAATTTTTGAAATGATATTTAGGTTGGTTGAAACCTAATTTTTCAAAAATTGTAGGTTTAATTTTAAATTTAAATTTTTTAAAAATTTCGAATTTTTTCAATTTTTTTTTTAAATTTTTCGAATCTTTTTTTATTATTTAATTAATTATTTTTTCGAAATTAAATATTTAATTTAAAATTAAATAAATCCTACATCCAACTAACCTTGTTGCAGGAGTATGTGTTTTAGCTTATGTGTAAGTTTTCAAAACCTATTATTACTTTATTGCAAATAGCCATGGTTACTTTTTGCCAGATCTAATGATCTGATGGCTCCCTTGGTCAAGATAATAATTTGTAACAGGTATAATTTACAATCTTCTTTCATCTGTGTATGACCTAGCAACATGATAGGACCCATCCAAAGTGTGCCTGTGTGAGCCTATGTGTTTAATTTTATTATAGATGCATATAGGTTAATGTTGCTAAAATAAATTATCATAGTTATTGATAGAATTTATTTAGGCCCATTTAGTTTTTGGGCCTATTCAATTAATAACAGTTGTTCTTATTAAGGTTAAATTCCTCTCTTTTGGGCCTTGTGTGAGAGTTGGGAGTCATAGAAGTGGGTACGACATACTGAACCCAGCACCCCCTCACACAAACCACCCCAATTGTGAAGGCTCATTTGCCTGATTTGAATGACTGTACTAGGTTAATTACACTAGTTTAACCTAATTAAAATTGATTAGCAACATAAATAATTTCATTTATTTTTGAAATTAATTTAGAAAATCATAGTTTAAAGAATTTTATATTCTAAGCTAAACTATATGTATTTTCTTGTATTTAATTAAATATAGAATTATAACCATCTAGATTCTTTCTGGAACTTAATTTAAATTTTTCATTAAATATTCCTATTTAAGTTGATATTTAGTTATCTTCAACTAACCAACTTAAATCTGAATATCTTTTGAATTCAAAATTTCAAAATTAAGTTGAGGAATTTTAGGCATTGGTTATTAAGATTCTTTAGATATTTTTTAAGTTAATATCTTTTCGAATATTAACTTAAAATGGAATATTTTCAAATTAAGTGGTTACAACTTAATTTTTGATATTTAATTAAATTTAAATTTGAAAAATATTTAAGTTCTAGATTTTTTCTAATACAACTTAAATTAGATATTTTTTCAAATTTTGTGGAAAAGATACTTAGTCAAATAAGATATTTTCTAGATAGTTATTTCTAGACTACTTATTATTTCTAATATTAAATAGGAAAAATATTATAAATTGTGAAATTAATTATTTAATCAATTTTTGTACAATTTATTTTAAGTATATTTTTCCTAGTATTAAACTAGAAATTAATAATTAAGCCTTCTCTACACTTAATTATTTATTTCTTGAATTTAATACATTTAATTAATTTGAAAATTAAATATCTAAGTTGATTTTTATCATCATACTTAAATATTTCTTTTTCATGACATTTAATTAAATAGAAAATTATTTTTAGTTGAAATTTATTTTTTCAACTAAATTTAAATAATTTTCAAAATATATTTTTTTTTATTTTATTAATCAATTTTCGAAATTGCATTTCTTAAATGCTAGAATTTCGAATTTTATCTTGAAAAATAGATGAAGTTGTAAATTAATTATTTATTTTAATTAATTCTTGGATCAACTTAAATCAATGATTTTTTTCATTTATTGATTAATTTAAAATAAATTAAATTAAAATATATTATTAGAAATTGAATTAATTAGTCAAAGGAAAATCTAGATAGATGATATTTTTGCTTGAAGTATTTTTCTAGTGTATTTAATTAAATAGAAAATTAATATTTAAGTTGATTTTCATCATCATACTTAAATATTTGAAATTTTTCTTATATATTTAATTAAATAGGAAAATTATATTTTTTGTTGTAAATTAATTTTATTAATTAATTTTGGGCCAACATTAAATTAGAATAATTTTTCCAGGATTTATTTTTTATATGCATTTTTCAAAAATTGTATTCTTATATACTTTAATTTTTCGAAATGCAATATATATTTATAGAAAATAAAATTTGAGTTGTAAATTAATTTATATTAATTTTGTAACAACTTAAATTGAATATTTTTCTAAATATTTATTGGAAATTATTACTAAGATGGAAGAAATACATGTTATTTTCATATCCATCTAAGTAAAATTTATAAATATTAAATTAAAATTTATATTTAGAATTTTTCATTCTAAATTGGAAATTTTAAATAAATATATATTTAAAATAAATAGATTAAATAAAGAGAATCAAAGAAAATACAACTCACTTTAAATAATGAGGTTGATTATTATTAAGATATTCGAACTCCATTGTTGGTCTTACAAAAGTTAAATGTTTTCAATATAACCTCGAGACTCTAGACTTCGTCCCCCTATGGATGGTTATTCGTTGAACGCATTTAACACCGTAAAATTTCATTTGATAAGTGTTTTGTAAGTTTTCGTCTCTATTAGACTCTCCCCTACGGTGACTACTTAGAGATAAACTTATGAAACATGAAACAATGGTGGAAGCTCATAAAATGAGAATAACCTTGACTCTCGCCTACCGGGACAATGTTGGATTCTTATTTTGATCGAATAAAAGGTTGCTAGAATGGTTTCTATTTTAGATGAGCTGACAACTCTATTCAATAAATGATGCTTTGACTCTCGCCTACGGGACCTTTGTATCAGTTTGTTGAAAACCTTGGAAATTATTTAGGATTGTATGTTTTAGTATTTTCACTAGTCATTCCTACTTGCTATATGTTTATAATTTCTGAATTGTGTATGAATTTATATTGAACCATGTTATTTTCTGTTATTAAGTTGTAGTTTAATTTCGAATCTTCATTGTTGGTCTAACATGTTTGTTTTTCTAATGAGATAAATCCCTAGTGGATTTTTACCATTAGACATACATAATAGTGTTAGATCTCGAAAGATAAATATTGTATATGCGACATCTAGCTGTTCATCAATTGATGACACCTTAGACTAGTATTTTTACGATATGAAACAAGAAGATTATATAAATAAGATTACTTTGACTTTCGCTGATCGAAGCATCGTTGGATTCTTATTTTAAACGAAATTATCCTAATTCCTCTTAGCTTATTCATTTCGAATTAGCTTTCAAAAGATATCATTGGATGAATGGTCTATAAATCATTTCATGTCATTTTATATGACGCATATGATTATAATCCCGAAATTCTATTCCCAATTGATATAAATCCTCAATCTTAGAAATCTCCTACTTGTATGGGCAAATCAAACTTAGAGTTTATATTAGTAGTGGTGGTCCAAGAAAGAATTACTCATTATATTTGGTTGAATTTAAGTCTTTGACTTTAATTTTAGAATCCAAACAGAAATTTTTCTTATATTTCTAATTCCAGAATACAATACAGTTACACTTTGTCAAGTGTTTAATATCCATCTTCTATTAATGGATTAAAACTGTATGGAATATGAGTTAGGTATTCTGTGACTAGGATCCACTTGAACTATTCTAAGAACTCTTTGATGTAACTAAACCTATGTCATCAAAAGACTCTACCACATTTTTTTAATCTATGGCATTTGTAACTTGTTCATAGTGGATTTGACAAGATCAATCTCTGCAAAGACTTAATATGCCTATATCCACTGAAAGTAGTTCATCTCATTCGCAGATGGATGTACATTCAGGGGTGGATATGAGTTTTTCGTTGTATTCTTAAAACGATAACTCTAGATTATACCTTTTAGTAAAAAAATTTGAAATGTTTGAAAAATTTCATTAATTTCTAGCAATGGTTAAAACCATTAAGGTAAGTGGTTAAAGATCTTGCGAACTGATAGGGGTGGAGAAATAGTTAGTAGATATGCAGTTCAAAGATCATTAAATTGATTTTTGAATTATATCCAAACTTACCTCCCAAGAAATTTCGAGTTGCATGTTAATGATTAGTTACTAGTCGTTGCCTAGTTCCTTCTATGGTAATACAATTTCAGAATGATGTAATGGTTGTATACTTAATGTAAAACATTACTAGATTCATGGATGACCTAATCAAAAATCTTAAGAAAAGCTAGAACTGTTAACCATGGTTTGTTAGCTTTTCTAAGTGATTAGGGGTGGACCATCCCATAGTCAATAGATAAGAAAGTGTTTGTTCAAACAAATACTACTTTTCTAAGATAATGACTAAGTCTGAAAACAAGTAGCAAATAAAGGAGATATTATTCTTGATTCCAAAAGTGTTCTATCATCTTATATAACATATGATGATCCCACTGCCTCTGTTGTCTTGTCACAACCAAAGAAGTTAATACCATTTTCTTAGACATAATTCACGGTACCTTGTCGTAGTGGGAGAGTTTCTAGGAACTCACCTTCTTATGACTTGGGAGACACTAGTGATTAAAATCCATTGTGAGTTTAAACAAGTAATGGATTGTCAAGATAAGAAACTAAGAAGAAAAGCCAATAGAACTATGGTTTAATCCATTCACATGGAATAACATAAAGTTTTCAATTACAAGGACATAAAAGGAAATTTTCGTTTATAAGTCCATTCAATGGACTTAACAAAACTTCCTGTTCCTAGTATTATAGGTTTGAGTTTACCTAAACCTATGGCTTGTGGTATACCTGGTAATTACTTACTCTAATGCAAGCAACTTATTTTAGCAAGATGCTGAAGCATTTTCTTTCTAATGGCAATCTATAGAAGCTTCACAACTTCTTAGGTATAGATTTTATTTATCTAAGGAAAAGTCTCAACTATTCCATAAAAGATAAAGCCATGAAAGAATTTCTTAAATCAACAGTGAGAGGTCTTAGATATGCTTTTGTATGCCTTAGACCAGACACCTGCTGTTGAGTGGGAGTAATGAGTAGGTATCAGATTAATCCAGGAGAAGAACATTGGAAGACAATCAAGTAAATCTTAAGATTAAGAAGAGGAACTATATGTTAGTCTATAAGGGTGTATTTAAAACTCTTAGACTACACCATATCAGATTTCGAAATTTGCCTTTGTGCTAGTAAATCTTTCTGATAAGATGGTGGTTACTCTGGGGGTGGAATAGTGATTTTGGAGAAGTGTAAAAACCTATCTGAAGTTTCTAGGTCTACCAGAGAGGGACTGAATGTTAAAGCTGCAGGAAAGGTACTTATTCAGTCTAAGGAAAGTTCTATACATCTTTGGCACTATTCCAAATTGCCTTAAACTACTAGTGTTAATTTCCTGATTAACCAAAAGTAGTTGCCAAAGGTATAGAATCCAGTATCCCAAGAGAGTAGACATATAGAGAGGAATTTCACATTATCAATGATTTTGTGATTAAAGGAAGAGTAATAGTGGAGAAAAGGTTGTGGTTAATTCAACCTTTCAGATCCTATTACGAGGAGTTTACTACTACTACACTTGATTTGTATATCAAGGTGTTGAGATTATTTGAAACGCACTTTTTGTTTTAATATTAGTGCAAGTGGGAGTTTGTTGGGTTTTATGCCCTAAATCAAACTCATTTCAATATAATCAGATTTACTTATTAATATAGATCAGAAATAACATTTAATGTTGCATGGTTCACATGATTTATTTCATGATTATATGTACATAATGTATAAATTCATCTGAAACCCTTTTCACATACTTGATCCTGTTTATTGTGCCGTCAACACATTGGAAAGTAAACATGACTATGTGAATAAAGTTTCCTAGATTTATCAGACACAAGGTTTTACTGATATGATAATCTACAACAGAGTTTACTTGCATTTGGAGAAGTGCTATGTTCTTTCCAGAGCATTGGTTAAAGTAAAGCTCAGGTTGGATGCATGGAGTATGCATCGGAAGGGACCGATATTGAACTTTGACTTAGATTTAATTAAACTTACCGTAATATCTATTCAAGTCAATATCGCCTAGTTGATCCTAGATCAAATGTTCTTAATCCTGTTATGATTAGGCTCAATCTTGAAAGGCTATTCGTGTTCTTTGATTTGTTAGTTAAGCCTACTTTTAGGTCAGGGTGATACGTATATTTTGGGAACACGGTAGTGCAATTGAGTGGGAGCGCTAGCATAAACATGGAATCTATAGCTTCTATCTGGCGAATAGTAAGCAAAGGATGATCTCCTTCGAGCTTGACCAAACGAACATAAATGGTGGAGTACTCATTTCACATAAGCTGAAATATCATTTATACGGGGTCAAGTGTTTTAAGGAATAAATACATTGTAGGGTGTAACGGTAATTTTATCCCTTTACAGTGTAGATCATTCATATAGAGGATCATTGATCACATTAGGATTATAACAATGGATAACTAATGATGTGTCTATATGGTGGAACATATAGAGCATTCTATATACTGAGAGTGCAATTCTAAGTTCTATGCGTGGATTCAACGAAGAATTAATAAGTTAGTGAATTTTAGTGCTAAATTCTTGATCTACTTATTGGAAGCTCGGTTATATAGACCCATGGTCCCCCCACTAGTTGAGATAATATTGCTTGTAAGACTCATGTAATTGGTTTTGATTAATCAATTATAATTCTCAAATTAGACTATGTCTATTTGTGAATTTTTGACTAAGTAAGGGCGAAATTGTAAAGAAAGAGTTTATAAGGGCATATTTGTTAATTATGATACTTTGTATGGTTCAATTAATAAATATGATAAATGACAATATTATTTAATAATTATTTATAGTTATTAAATAGTTAGAATTGGCATTTAAATGGTTGAATTAGGAAATTGGCATTTTTGAGAAAATCAGATACAAAAGGTGTTAAAATTGCAAAATTGCAAAACCCAAGGCCCAATCCACTAATGCTTGGCCGACCACCTATTGTAGGTTTTTAAATTGATTTTTTCATTATTTTAATGCCATATAATTCAAGTCTAACCCTAGTGGAATGCTATAAATAGATAGTGAAGGCTTCAAGAAAAACACTTCTTCTGATTCAGAAAAACTGAGCCTCTCTCTCTCCCTATCTTTAGCTACCACTTCTTCTTTCTTCTTCCTTTGAATTTCGAAATCCTTAGTGACTAGAGTAGTGCCCACACACATCAAGCAATACCTCAATCATAGTGAGGAAGATCGTGAAGAAAGATCATCAGCAAAGGAGATTCAGCATCAAAGATTCAGAGAAAGAGATCCAGGTTCAGATATTGATAATGCTCTGCTACAGAAAGGAATCAAGGGCTAGATATCTGAACGGAAGGAGTCATTATATTCCGCTGCACCCAATGTAAGGTTTCTTAAACTTTATATGTGTTTATTTTATCGTTTTAGAAAGTTCATATTTAGGATGTTAATAAACATACTTGTGAGTAGATCTAAGATCCTGGTAAAATAATTTCCAACAAAAATTTACTTGATTGTCTTCCAATGTTCTTCTCGTGGATTAATCTGATACCTACTCATTACTCCCACTCAACAGCAAGTGTCTGGTCTAAGGGATACTAAAGCATATCTGAGACCTCTCACTATTGATTTAAGAATTCTTTCATGGCTTTATCTTTTCTGGAATAGTTGAGACTTTTGCTTAGATAAATAAAATCTATGCTTAGAAGTTGTGAAGCTTCTATAGATTGCCATTGGAAAGAAAATGCTCCAGCATCTTACTAAAGTAAGTTGCTTGCATTAGAGTAAGTAATTACCAGGTATACCACAAGCCATAGGTTTAGATAAACTCAAACCTACAATACTAGGAACAGGAAGTTTTGTTAAGTCCATTGAATTGACTTATGAACGAAATTTCCTTTCATGTCCTTGTAATAGAAAACTTTAGCTTACTCCATGTGAATGGATCAAGCTATAGTTCTCTTGGCTTTCTTCTTAGTTTCTTATCATGACAATTCATTACTTGTTTAAACTCACAATGGATTTTAATAACTAGTGTCTTCCAAGTCATAAGAAGGTAAAGTTCCTTGAAATTCTCCCACTACGACAAGGTACCGTGAACTATGTCTAAGAAAACTAAATGGTATAGACCTCTTCAGTTGTGTTAAGACAACAGAGGCAGTGGGATCATCTTGTAAAATAAGATGATAGAACACTTTTGGAATCAAGAAAAAAATATCTCCTTTATTTGCTACTTTATTTTCAGACTTAGTCATTTTCTTAGAAAAGTAGTATTTGTTTAAACAAACACTTTCTTATCTAATGACTATGGGATGCTCCACCCCTAATCACTTAGAATAGCTAACAAACATGCAAACCAGGGTTAGCAGTTCTAGCTTTTTTTAAGATTTCGATTAGGTCATCCATGAATCTAGTAATGATTTACATTAAGTATACAACCATTGCATCATTCTGAAATTTTATTTCCATAGAAGTATTTAGGCAACGACTAGTAACTAATCATCAATATGCAACTCGAATTTCTGGGGAGGTAAGTTTGGATATAATTCAAAATCAAATTAATGATCTTTGAGCTGCATATCAACTAACTTTTTCTCCACCCCTATCAGTTCGCAAGATCTTTAACCACTTACCTTCACCATTGCTAGAAATTCATGAAACATTTCAAATTTCTTTTGCATAAGGTAAAATCTAGAGCGATCGTTTTAAGAATACAACGAAAACTCATATCCACCCCTGAATGTACATCCATCTGCCAATGAGATGATTATACTTTCAGTAGATATAGGCATATTAACTCTTTGCAGAGAATGATCTTGTCAAAACCACTATGAACAAGATACAAATGCCATAGATTTATAAAATATGTGGTTGTATCTTTTAGTTACAACAAAGAGTTCTTAGAATAGTGCAAGTGGATTCTGGTCACAGAATACTAAACTCATACAGTTTGAATCCATTGAAAGAAAATGGTTATGAAACACTTGTGAAAGTGTAACTGTATAATTAGTAACTCTTTCTTGGACCACCACTACTAATCTAACTCTATGATTTGCCTATACAAGTAGGAGATATCTAAGATTGAGGATTTATATCATTTAGGGATAGAATTCCGGGAATATAATCATATGCATCATCTAATTTCTTAAGAGAAAATATGACTTTATATGATTTATAGACCATTCATCTAATGATATGTCATTAAGCTAATTCGAAATGAATAAGCTAAGAGGAATTAGGATAATTTCGTTTTAAATAAGAATCCAACGATGCTCCGATTAGCGAGAGTCAAAGTAATCTTATTTATACAATATTCTTGTTTCATATTGTAAAATACTAGTCTAAGGTGTCATCAATTGATGAACAGCTAGATGTTGCATATACAATATTTATCTTTCGAGATCTAATACTATTATGTTAGTCTAATGGTGAAAATCCATTAGGGATTTATCTCATTAGAAAAACAAACCAAGTTAGACCAACAATGAAGATTCGAAATTAAACTACGATTTAATAACAGAAAATAACATGGTTCAATACAAATTCATACACAATTCAGAAATTATGAAGCACATAGCAAGTAGGATTGACAAGTGAAAATACTAAAACATACAATCCTAAATAATTTCCAAGGTTTTCAACAAACTGATATCAGTGTCCTGTTTAGGCGAGAGTCAAAGCTACCATTCATTGAATAGAGTTGTCAGCTCCTCTAAAAAGATCAACATTCTAGCAACCTTTTATTCGATCAAGATGTGAATCCGCGTGATTCGGATGGGTCCTATCATGTTACTAGGTTTACAAAGATGAAAGAAGTACAAAATTTACCTGTTACAAATTATTTATAAGATCTATTGACAATTGGACTATGATTAAAATCAGATCATTGGATCTGTCAACAAGTTAATCATACCAATTTAGATCAGATAAATAATAGGTTTGTTAAAAAAGAGTTTTTGAATAAACAATATAAATAAACAAACATTGTCCATGTAACAGATGTGAAATAAGATATTAATATAATTAAATTATTATTCTTAAACTAACCAAATAAAGGAAACTAATTTTAAAATATCTAGGTTTATTTGAATCAAATTAAATTAAATATCTAATAAGATCAATTATTTGAAAGGAAAGAATCTTCAATATCATTTTCAAATCTTATAATTTAATAAAATAAACCAATTTTAAAATAGATTTGGTTAGATAATTATTATTTTAGGAATAAAATAATAAATAAATAATAATTGCCATAATTATATGTCAAAATATCTCAAATTAAGCAACATTCAAATCTCTACAAAATATCTATGTTATTTAAATATTTAAGATATGATTTATAAATTTCCAATAAGAAAAAAAATGATATATATAGAAAAATATCATTTTAAACTTATAATTTATAAATAATTAAATATTTAACAAAATAACAAATTTTGAATTTGAAAATATTATGGTAAGTATATCTATAAAAATATCTATGTTAATTTCAAATTTATTAATTATTTAATTTGTCATATAAGATAATTTTAATATAATATTTTAAATAAAAAGACAAAGTTATCTTTTAATTTGAAATATCTTAAATATCAAAATATCTAATCTTATAATTAAATAATAGATAAATATTAAAGAAGTTAACAAATTTTTAAATCTGACCATAATAGGAAATATTTAAAATTGGAAACATTCCAAAATAGAAATATTTAAAAATTGGAAAAATTCCAAATTGAAAATATTTAAAATTGGAAAAATTTCAATTTAGAAATATTTAAAATTGGAAAAATAAATTTTGGGAAACAATCCCATGAAAAAATTGGATTTTTGGGGAAAAAACCTCAAAAATTCGCAATTTGTGGGGAACTGCCAAGATAGGCTGCATGCAGCAACCATGATTTCCAATCTTCCAAAATTCATATCTTTCTCAATTTTTATCGGAATCGAGTTCCGTAAAAAACAATATTGCTTCATTTTTCACAAGGAATCCAAATAAAATATTTTCAAAAATTGAGAAAATATATTTCATGGAAAAATTTCGTACAACATTAACATTCATCACATAAGCACATAAACCAACATGAAACCATCCAAATCAACACAAAACATATAACACATTGTTTTAATTCATATTACATGAAAGGAAATCATTACCATGGCTCTGGTGCCAGTTGTTGGAAATTATTTTACCAGGATCTATTTACTATCATGTATGTTGGATTAACAACCTAATATGAATTCTAAAACAATGAAAATAAACACATATAAAGTTTAGAAAACCTTACAGTGGGTGCAGCGGAATAATATGACTCCTTCCGTTCAGATCTCTAGCATTTGATTCCTTTCTGTAGCAGAGCATCACCAAGATCTGAACCTGGATCTTCTTTTCTCCTTCTTTGATGCAGAATTTCCATAGTCTTACATACTATGATTGAGGTGCCACTTGATGTGTGTGGGCACTACTCATCTCACAAGGATTTCAAAATTTTCTCTCTTTTTCTCTCTTAATTTCGTGGCTTTAAGCATACAAAGATATGCAAGAGAAGAGAACAAGGGCTGCTATATATAGGGAGAAGGGAGAGCACAACTTTCTAAATAAAACAGTTTCCTCTTTTACTGTGTAATCAATAAACTGCCTTATTTAGTGTGATCCACCATTTTCCTATTTTTTCTAGGCTTTGATTAGCAATTACATGGCAATTTAAAATTGAAAATAATAATTGGGAAAATCAAACCATGTGGTCGGCCATAGGGTGAAATGGGCCTCACTTGGATTTTGCAGTTTCCTCAATTTTATTTCTATTTCTCCAAAAATGCCACTTTTCCAATTCTAATCATTTAAATGCCAAAACTAATTATTTAATAACTAAAATAGATTATTAAATAATATTGTCATTTAAAATAATTATTAATTAGACATACAAAATCTCTTAATTAATAATTAAACCTAGAAACCCTTTTCTTTACGATTTCATCCTTAAACTGTGAGAATTCATAAAGTAGACATAGTCTAACTTTTAGAATTATAATTGATTAATTAAAATCAATTAACTGAGTCTTACAAGCAGTATGGTCTCAACTAGTATGGGGACCATGGGTCTATATAACCAAGCTTCCAATAAGTCGAACCGAATTTACCAAGTAAATTCCCTAACTTATTAATTCCTCATTGAATCCACACTTAGAACTTGGAATTGCACTCTCAGTCATATAGAACGCTCTATATGTTCCACGATATAGACTCGTCATTAGTTATCCATTGTTATAACCCTAATGTGATCAATGATCCTCTATATAGATGATCTACATTGAAAAGGCACTACTGTTACCGCTACACCTTCAATGTATTTTATCCTTAAAACACTTAACCCTGTATAAATGATATTTCACCTAAGTGAAATGAGATCTCCACCATTTATCTTCGTTTGGTTAAGCTCGAAGGAAATCATCCTTTACTTCTATTTGCCAGATAGAAGCTATAGATTCCATATTTATGTTAGCGGTCCCACTCAATTGCATTACCGTGTTCCCAAAATGTACGTATCACCCTGACTGTCAAAAGTAGGCTTAACTAACAAATCAAAGAACACGAGTAACACTCTTGAGATTGAACCTAACCATATCAGGATTAAGATCATTTGATCTAGGATCAACAGGTGATATTTAATCGAATAAATATTACGGTAAATTTTAATATATCTAATCAAAGTTCAATATCGGTCCCTTTCGATGTATACTCCATACATCCGATACTGGTAAACTTTGCCAATGTCCTGGAAAGGACATAACACTTTTCCAAGGTGTAAGAATACCTATCGCTGATTATACCATGTCAGTCTAAATCCAATGTTCTGACAAATCAGGGAATCAACTTTTGAACATATAATTAAGATTATATTTCACTGTGCTGACAACACTATAATCTTTAACATACTCATATGTTCTGGACTTAAAAAGAATTCATAAATTATATACATATAATCATGAAATAAATCATGTGAACCATGCAACATAAAATGTTATTTCTGATCTTTATTAATAAGTAAATCTGATTATATTGAAATGAGTTTTATTTAGGGCATAAAACCCAACACGTTCTATATACTGAGAGTGTAATTCTAAGTTCTATGCGTGGATTCAACGAAGAATTAATAAGTCAGTGAATTTAAGATATAAATTCTTGATCTACTTATTGGAAGCTCGGATATATAGACCCATGGTCCCCATACTAGTTCAGACCATACTGCTTGTAAGATTCAGTTAATTGATTTTAATTAATCAATTATAATTCTAAAGTTAGACTGTGTCTACTTTGTGAATTTTCACTAAGCAAGGGCGAAATAGTAAAGAAAAGAGATTCTAGGTTTATTTATTAATTAAGAGACTTTATATGTCTAATTAATAAATATATTAAATGACAATCTGATTTAATAATTAATTTTTTAGTTATTAAATAATTAGAATTGGCATTTAAATGGTAGAATTTGAAAATTGGCGTTTTTGAGAAAATCAAATGCAGGAATGATAAAACAGCAAAATTGCATAAGTGAGTCCCATTATCCAAGGCCCATGGCCGGCCACACTTATAGGGTTTTATCATTTATTTTTTCATTATTTTAATGCCAAATAATTCTAACCTAAACTTAGGTTGTTACCTATAAATAGATAGTGATGACTCTCATTCACACTTAACTTTGTGAACTTATGTCAGATGAAAGCTGAGCCTCTATCTTTTCTCTATAGGCCGAACCTCTTCCTTTCTCTTTTCTTCTCTAAATTTTTGAAATCCTTGAGTGAATGAGTGAGTGCCCACACACATCAAGTGGTATCTCAATCATAGTGTGTAAGACTGTGGAAAACCATCCAACAAGAAGGAGATTCAGCATCAAAGGAAGGAGAGAAAGAGATCCAGGTTCAGATATTGATAATGCTCTGCTACAGAAAGGAATCAAGGGCTAAATATTTGAACGGAAAGAGTCATTATATTCCGCTGCACCCAATGTAAGGTTTCCTAAACTTTATATGTGTTTATTTCATTGTTTTAGAATTCATATTAGGATGTTAATGAAACATACTTGTTAGTAAATCTAGATCCTGGTAAAATATATCGAACATTAATAAGTTAGGGAATTTACTTGGTAAATTCTAGTTTTGATTATTGGAAGCTCAGTTGTATAGGCCCATGGTCCCCATACTAGTTGAGACCATACTGCTTGTAAGACTCAGATAATTGATTTTAATTAATCAATTATAATTCTAAAATTAGACTATGTCTAGTTTATGAATTTTCACTAAGCAAGTGCTAAATTGTGAAGAAAAAAGATTTTAGGTTTTATTTATTAATTGAAAGACTTTATTAAGTCTTATTAATAAATATATTAAATGGAAATTTAATTTGATAATTATTTTTAGTTATTAAATAATTAGTTTCGGCATTTAAATGGTTAGAATTGTAAAGTGGCATTTTTGAAAATATAAGGGAAAATTGACAAAAATTGGAAAAATACCCAAGTGGGGCCCATTAACCTATGGCCGGCCACTTATGACGTTTTTCCACTTAATATTTTTATTATTTTAATGCCTAATAATTCCAAGCTAAACCTAGTGGTTACCTATAAATAGATAGTGATGACTCACACTTAAGTTAGATGAAAATTTCTTGTCTTCAGAAAAAATTGAGCCTCCTATTCTATAGTCATAGCCGAACCCTCTACCCTCTCTTTTCTTTTTCAAATTTTCATACCCTTGAGTGATAGAGTGAGTGCCCACACACATCAAGTGGTATCTCAATCATAGTGTGGAGGATTGTGAAGAATCTAGATTGAAGAGAAAGACATTCGGGCTCAGATCTTGGTGATACTCTGCAACAGACAGGATACAAGGGTTAGAGATCTGAGTGGAAGGAGACATATTATTCCGCTGCACCCAATGTAAGTATTGACCGAGATTTTCGGCAACTAATAAAATATTATAAAATTATTGAGCTCTAAGAAAGTGAGAGAAGGATTTTTACGTGGTTGGGGCGTTAATGAGCCTTAGTCCACGAGTCTTTGTTATTTATGGATGTATTTAACACAGAGATTCAACTTGGGAGAATTTCACCCTTATAAATACAGAGAATGTTCTTGGTGAGTATTTACTCTACTTGCTCATATGCAGCCCAAGATTCTCGATCCCATTTAATGAGCTTTGAGGGGGTATTTATAGTGTTTTTGGTGGGGTAATCCCTAGAATTGTCCTTACAAGTATATCTGCAAGTATCCATAAAGTTGGGTATTCCCAATGAATATACCATGGGTAATGCATGGTCAAATCCCTAGGTGCTGTAGGGTTTTTATGTGGAATGTCCTTATTGCCTTTTGATTGACGTGACCCTTAACAGTGTAGCCGTCGCTAGACTTAAATGATCATTACTGTGGCGCTGCTGGTTGGAGGTTGTGCCGTCAGACTTTATTGCGTGTAGCAGTCCCAACACGCTTCCTCCCATGCGACATTTAATGCGACTTGATTGCTCAGGAGAAGCCTGACACCTCGCGGAGATGCCTTAGCGTTATGTGAGCTTCCGGGAGCACCTTGAGCTCCATGTGCCTTCTCCGGGACCTACGTCCGGGACGTTACCTTATGGCATAAAAAGACTTAGCAAATATTGTAAAATTGCTTGATCCACGTGTCCCTGTCCGGTCGGTCCACGTATATTGGGCAAAATTAGGGGCAACATTTACCCCCCCAAGCCTTGTTTATTTGAAAAATGAAACGAGGCTTGCTCAGGTGCCTCCGGTTGACTCCTCGGTTTCCTGGCACGAGCTTAGAGCGCGTGAGGGTGTATTTAATGATGGCATTTAATGCAGCGATTCACTTTTTGCAGAGGTCGATTTGTTTCACGCCCATCGATTGATACGGCGCATTAATGGTGTCAGACGGATACTCAAACGTTTCCACTGCCTTTATTGTAAATCAATCTGGTCCGTTGATCTTTGGGCATTTGAATCGTGCGCTTCCCTCACCGTTTGATTGGTAGGTGATGACGCCTGTTCCTCACGCATTTTTGCCTATAAAAGCCACCATCTTTCCTTCATTTCGGTTACTTCCCATTTCTTGCCAACTTTGCTCGAATTCCCTAGAGAGAAAATTCTCAGGCCTAGAACGAAGCCTCCAAACACTTTGCAATTTTCCCAGTTCTTCTTTGCTCGTTGCTACCAGTCCTTCTCGTCTTTACTCGACTTGCATCAGGACCCCCAGTTCAACACCTCATTGTAAGTTTTTTTGCATCCTTTGCTATTATTGAATGGCATGCTATTACTTATTCTGTTTGTTCTTTTCTGGGTTTGCATTCGAGATTTCTGGGCATGCAGGTGTTTAAGTTCTTCATGTAGTCTGTTTGAATTTACTGCTCTTGTGGTAGGATCGCCATTGTCATGCCTCTGTTGTTATTGTGTATTTTCTTTGTAGAAGACCATACGTTCTTCATATAATGGTTGCTTAGGGCATAGAACAGAATCTTTTCTTTCTGTTTTCTTTATCGCGTAAAGCCTTCTTCTGGGAATTTACTGCACCCGACACTTGTCCAGGGAATCCTTCTAGGGTTTCCTGTGTGACACGTGTCCGGAGGGGGCCTCTTTCCAGCGGTTAGGGGACCCCCATTCCCTTTTTCTTGATTTAGGGCTTGGTACGGGGCCTAACTGCTGGACTTTTACTCTCTTTTTTTTTCACAGAATAGAAAAATGTCTGCTTCTGGCTCCAAGTCTTCAAAGAAAAGTGGAAAGCGCATGGCTACTCTTGAGGAGGTCTCCTTGGGACCCGTTGCCCAGGAAGGGTATAAGTCCCGGGCGACCGGATGGGAAGCGGCTGAGCTTCATTCCACCTTGACTTGTCCCCACCAACTGGAGAACATTGTGGAGGTTGCTGGAATCAAGCCTTCCACCTCAGGAACCTACCATCGGCCACCTCGCGATGCGGAGACGCCCAACCACAATTACGGCGGCTTCGGAGCCTGGAGCCAAACGCACCTGATGGCCGGTGCCATGCTTCCTCTTCAGGATTATTTTGTGAATTTTCTAGTTTTTGTCGGCCTTGCGCCATACCAACTCATCCCCCAAGCTTACCGCCTGCTCTCAGGCTTATTCATTTTTTATGCCGCCCGAGGATGAGGATCTCCCCGCCCGGCGGAAATTTTGTACTTTTATGAACTTGTTTCCGTCCCCAAGAAGGGGGACAAACTTAAGGACGGTTTTCATGGGTTCCGGGTCCACCCTGCTAATGAAGGGGTGGTCCCGTATAATAGGCAGACTCACGTCAAGGAGTATCGCCATCGCTTTTTCTTTTCCTCCGGATTTAGGGCAGTGGACCACCCGGAGCTCCTCACTGAGTGGGTGAGGATCCCTCCATATCAGCGGACCGCCCCTACCCAGGCCTTTCTCTGGAGAGCCCAGGCCTTTGCTTCTTACGACCGAGCCGATCTTGACGTTGGGGGTTTGGTCACTACGGAGAACTGCAGGAAGGCCAAACTTATCCTTCCGCATCAATCCGTGGAGGACTCTAACCTCTCCCGGGTCATCTGTCCCAATGTGAGGGCGCCGGTCGCGGAGAAGACCTTCCGGGACGAGATCATCGCCACGGCAGAGAAGAAATACCAGGACTATCTCTACCGGAAGGCCCAGGAGAAGGCGTACTCTAAGGCCCAGGCGGCCTCCGGGAGGGTGCTCCGTGTGGGGAGCCCGGTGGAGAGAAGAAGTCAAGCGATTGCCGGGAAGTCCGAGGCTAAATTTTTTGACAAGATTCTTCAAGAAGAGATTGGAGATCGTCGTGCCGGGAAGCCCCTTCACGTTGGGGATTCATCAGAGAGAAGGGCTCCCAGGCCACAGCCTTCGGTTCCAGAGCCAAACACTGGGGCTCCTGGCGCCAGCACTTCCGGCGCCGGCGGTAAGTCTCCTTTGATAATTCATTATGTTCCTTCTGTTGGCGAATATGCCAGTCGTAGGCCCGTAGGGTTCGACGAGCGTCTGTATAGGTTTAGGATGCCCTCGACCCGGTGGGGGGATCGTTTGAAGGAATTTTATTTTTCAAACTTAGGAGATTTCCTAGGTCGGTCCCGGATGGGTTCTAGTCCTCCGGAACCTGTTCCCTTAGGTCCTTCAGCTTACATTACATCCAGCTGGTTCCGGCCTTCGGACAGCTATCTCGGAGATGATGCTGCCAGCATAAAAGTTCAGAACTTTGCTAGGGCCGAATTAGGGAGTCCGGGTAGGACTAGCTTACTTGCCATATCTTGTGTTAGTGGTTTCCCACGAATGTTCTAACACTTGCTTATTTTGTTGTAGCAGGTATCTCCATGGACGCCATCCTGGATCAGCTTGGTGGGGTTCACACTCCTGAGGCTCCTCCTGCCTTTACTTCTTCCCCCATGGCCCCTGCTCTAAAGATTTCTTCCAGCGCTCCCCCCGACACTATTGATTTAGTGGATGACGAGGAGGTGCTGCCGGGAGAAGGTCAAGAAAAGCAATGGGGCTTTTCTGAGGAAGTTGCAGAAGGTGCAGGAGGGCTCCGGGCTCTTCCTGAGGAAGCTGAAGAAGGTGAAGAAGAGCAAGAAATTGCTCTGATTCGCAAGCGCAAGGGCAAAATGATTGCCCAGGACGAGCCCAAGCGGCCTCGGAGAGCTGACACTCCGGCCCATGGTCTTGATGGTGGGGTCTCTCCCATGGAAGAGCATCCTGCTCCTCCCAACATCGTGCTGACTCCGGTTCCTGGAGACAAGGTGAGGCAAGAGCTCCGGATAGCCAAGCATAACTATGCCATGGACGAATACTCCCGGGGGTATGCCCAGCATCAGGAGGAGCTGAGGGCGGAAAGTGAGGCTGCTGCAAAGGCCAAGCGGGAGCTCCGGGAGGCCAGGGAAGCCTTGGACGAGATGGTTGCCAA
Source organism: Cannabis sativa (assembly GCF_029168945.1). NCBI lineage: Eukaryota > Viridiplantae > Streptophyta > Magnoliopsida > Rosales > Cannabaceae > Cannabis > Cannabis sativa. The sequence continues at coordinate 24,430,366 of NC_083607.1, forward strand.
GGTGAGATCCTTAGAGGAAACTCACCAAGCAAACTTAGAGTCCAGGGCCACTCTAGCCGCGGAGCTGAAGGAGCTCAGGGACTTCAAGGAACAAGCCACCAAGAAGGCAAAAAGAGCCGAGCTCCTTTCCCCTGTTTCCTGCGGCCGGTGCCCAAAGCGCTTCGACGATGGAGTCTTCATGGCTTGGTCTACCAACGACCAAAATATCAGGCTTACCTTCTACCCCAAACCTGAGGAAATGATTGCCAAATTTCGGGAGAAGAAGAAGAAGCTTGATGCCATGGTAGAGGCGCGTATCGGACCTCGCCTTCCTCCGCGTATTGACTGAGCTGCTTCGAGATTAACCCAGTACAACCAAGATTCCACCCACTTCTTTTATTATTATTATTTTTTCTTTTTTGTATATATTTGCTGCTACCTTGGGACAATATATTTAGGTAGCAGTTTTTTATTTGAAGGGGAGACAATTTTTTAAGGCCTGTCCCCGGGCCACTTTTGTATATTTGACCTGCCCTGTGGGCTAGGATATTTGTATGTGATCTTTTTTGCCACATATTTTTCTTTTTTGACCTGTCCTTTGGATCAGGATTTTTATACTTATGCTTTTTATTTTTGTGCATACTTTTTGACCTGCCCTTTGGGTCAGGATATTTTACTTAGTTTGTTTTCTGTCTGTCCGTGCGGTATACCCTAGTACCCCCCTGAGTGGCATAGAAACTTTGTTTTTAAGGCACTCAGTTTTATTCAACATGTAGAGGAGGTATACATTTGGACGGTACAAACTCTTTGAACAAAGTCTAAGTTAAATTTTTGCTATTGGTAATATTTTCTGAGGTGATCGGCATTCCAGGCTCTTGGCACAATGGTTCCATCCATTCTTTTTAGCTTGTAAGTGCCGGAGCCGATTTCGTCCTCGATTTCATATGGTCCCTCCCAATTTGGTCCAAGTACCCCCACTCCGGGTTCCTGGGTGGCTGGGAAGACTCTTCTTAGGACCATATCCCCAATAGCAAATTTTCTGTTTTTAACCTTAGAGTTAAAATACTTGGTCACCTTCTTCTGATAAGCTGCCATCCGTATTTGAGACTCATCCCGGAGTTCTTCGACTTGATCCAAAGCCTCTTGAAGCAAAGCTTGGTTCGTGGCTGGATCGTAAGTCGTCCTCCTGTGGGATGGGAATAACGTTTCTACCGGGACCATCGCTTCACAACCGTATGCCATTGAAAAAGGCGAGTGACCGGTCGTGGTTCTGGGGGTCGTCCGATAGGCCCATAACACCCTTGGCAACTCTTCAGGCCAGTTGTTTTTTGCAGGCCAGCAGCTTTTTCTTCAAGGTGACCTTTAGGATTTTATTGACTGCTTCCGCCTGACCGTTTGTTTGAGGTCTGGCCACCTCGGAGAAGCTTTTCACTACTCGATGTTGGTTGCAGAAGTCAGTAAATTCCTCGCAATCGAATTGCTTTCCATTGTCAGAGACTATTTTGTGAGGCAAGCCATATCGACACACTATGTTTTTAATAACAAAGTCCAGTGCTTTCTTAGCAGTTTTTGTCTTCATAGGCTCAGCCTCCGTCCATTTGGTGAAGTAGTCTACTGCTACTATTGCATACTTTACTCCTCCTTTTCCTGTTGGCAGGGACCCAATAAGATCTATTCCCCAAACCGCGAAGGGCCAGGGACTAGTCATCAGGGTGATTTCATTTGGAGGAGCTCTCGGTATGTTCGCGTACCTTTGGCACGAGTCACACTTTTGGACATAGTCTATACAATCTTTTTTCATTGTTGGCCAGAAGTACCCTTGCCTCAATATTTTCTTTGAGAGACTGGGTCCTCCCGTATGATCTCCACAGAACCCTTCGTGGACTTCTAGCATGATTTGTCTAGCTTCAGGGTCCGATACACACCTTAAATAAGGCATGCTGAGTCCTCTTCGGTAGAGAATTTGGTCCATCATTACATAACGATGAGCCTGATACTGAATCTTCCGAGACAGTGCCCTTTCTTGGGGCAACTCACCTTTTGTTATGTATTTTATGATGGGGACCATCCAGCTGGGTTCTTGCCCAACCATTAGTGTGGTCTCTTTTATTTTGATGCTTGGCTCTGCCAAGCGTTCCACTGGTACTACCCCCAGCTCTTCGATTTTGCTATCCGAGGCTAACTTAGCCAGACAGTCCGCGTGAGCGTTCTTTTCTCGGGGGATTCTTTCTATTTTGTAGTCCGTGAACTCGTGGAGCAGCTCTCGGACTATTGTTACGTACGCGGCCATTCGCTCGCCGCGGGTTTGGTATTCTCCGGATACCTGGTTTACGACCAGTTGGGAATCACTATAGACTTCCACTCTTTTGGCTCCTACAGTTTTTGCTAATTTCAGCCCTGCTATCAGGGCTTCATATTCGGCCTCATTGTTTGAAGCTGCGAAGTCAAACTGTAGGGCCGCCTGGAGTCGCAGTCCAGTTGGTGATATCATAGCCACTCCGGCTCCGGAACCGTTCTCATTGGAGGCTCTGTCCACAAATACCCTCCATGTGGGGGTTGGCGGTACCGTCGTATTCGCGATTGCCTCGGCTTCGTTGCATTCAGTAATGAAGTCCACCAAGGCTTGGCCTTTTATAGAAATTCGGGGTATGTAGTGCAAGTCGAATTGACTTAGCTCCATTGCCCACTTGAGAAGCCTTCCGGATGCTTCAGGTTTTTGGAGGACCTGCCGGAGCGGGTGATTGGTCAGAACTTTGATCGGATGGGCTTGGAAATATGGCCTCAACTTCCTTGATGCCATCAGGAGGCAAAACACCAGTTTTTCAATGATTGGGTATCTTGTTTCGGCCCCTATCATGCGCTTGCTGACATAGTACATGGGATGCTGAGTTTTCTCTTCTTCCCGGACCAGGGCAGCACTGACCGCGTGTTCGGAGACGGCCAAGTAAAGAAATAGGTCTTCTCCGAGGACGGGTTTTGATAGGATAGGAGGCTTGGCCATGTGCTCTTTTAGCTTTTTGAATGCCTCCTCGCATTCGTCCGACCATTCGAACTTTTGGCACTTCTTTAGCACGTTTAAGAAGGGTATGCACTTGTCCGTGGACCGCGAGAAGAAACGGCTTAATGCAGCTACCTTCTCGGTCAGGCTCTGCACATCTTTATGTTTTTTGGGGGATGGCATGCTCAGGAGAGCCTGGATTTTTTCCGGATTTGCCTCGATCCCCCTTTGACTGACAATGAAGCCCAGGAATTTTCCTGATTTGACCCTAAAGGTGCATTTCTTTGGATTGAGCTTCATGCCGTATCTCTGGACAACTTCGAAGCATTCTTCTAAGTCGCTTGCATGGCTGTTGCATGCTTTGGATTTGACGAGCACGTCGTCCACGTAAACCTCCATGTTTCGCCCCAGGAGGCCTTTAAACATCCGGTTAACCATTCTTTGATAGGTTGCTCCAGCATTTTTCAGTCCGAAGGGCATGACCAGGTAACAGTATACCCCCTTATCGGTCCTGAGGCTAGTGCACTCCTGGTCTGCCGTATGCATTTTTATTTGATTGTACCCAGCATAGGCGTCCATGAAGGATAGCAGTTTGAATCCAGAAGTGGCATCTACCATCTGGTCGATCCTGGGCAGCGGGAAGCAGTCCTTCGGACAAGCTTTGTTTAGATCGGTGAAATCTATATAAACTCGCCAAGTTCCGTTCGTCTTGGGCACCAGGACCGGATTGGCCAGCCACTCCGGATAGTATACATCGCGGATCATGCCGTTAGTCAAACGTTTGTCCACCTCTTTCTCTAGAGCTTCGGCTTTCCCCGAATCGAGCGGGCGTCGCTTTTGCTGGACGGGAAGCATGTCCGGATTGACGTTGAGTACGTGGGTGATGACATGAGGGTTTATGCCAGCCATGTCTTCTTGGCGCCATGCAAAGATGTCGATGGCGCCCTTCAGTGTTTTTATTATTTTTTCTTTTTCCTCCGGGTCTAGGTTCTTCCCTAGCCGGAGTACCTTGGTGGAGTCTGTAGGGTTTTATGCCCTAAATAAAACTCATTTCAATATAATCAGATTTACTTATTAATATAGATCAGAAATAACATCTAATGTTGCATGGTTCACATGATTTATTTCATGATTATATGTACATAATGTATAAATTCATCTGAAACCCTTTTCACATACTTGATCCTGTTTATTGTGCCGTCAACACATTGGAAAGTAAATATGACTATGTGAATAAAGTTTCCTAGATTTATCAGACACAGGGTTTTACTGATATGATAATCTACAACAAGAGTTTACTTGTATTTGGAGAAATACTATGTTCTTTCCAGAACATTGGTTAAAGTAAAGCTCAGGTTGGATGCATGGAGTATGCATCGGAAGGGACCGATATTGAACTTTGATTTAGATTTATTAAACTTACCGTAATATCTATTCAAGTCAATATCGCCTAGTTGATCCTAGATCAAATGTTTTTAATCCTGTTATGATTAGGCTCAATCTTGAAAGGCTATTCGTGTTCTTTGATTTGTTAGTTAAGCCTACTTTTAGGTCAGGGTGATACGTACATTTTGGGAACACGGTAGTGCAATTGAGTGGGAGCGCTAGCATTAACATGGAATCTATAGCTTCTATCTGGCGAATAGTAAGCAAAGGATGATCTCCTTCGAGCTTGACCAAACGAAAATAAATGGTGGAGATCTCATTTCACATAAGTTGAAATATCATTTATACGGGGTCAAGTGTTTTAAGGATAAAATACATAGTAGGGTGTTACAGTAATCTAATCCCTTTACTGTGTAGATCATTCATATAGAGGATCATTGATCACATTAGGATTATAACAATGGATAACTAATGATGTGTCTATATGGTGGAACATATAGAGCATTCTATATACTGAGAGTGCAATTCTAAGTTCTATGCGTGGATTCAACGAAGAATTAATAAGTCAGTGAATTTTAGTCCTAAATTCTTGATCTACTTATTGGAAGCTCGGTTATATAGACCCATGGTCCCCCCACTAGTTGAGATAATATTGCTTGTAAGACTCTTATAATTGGCTTTGATTAATCAATTATAATTCTCAAATTAGACTATGTCTATTTGTGAAATTTTCACTAAGTAAGGGCGAAATTGTAAAGAAAGAGTTTATAGGGGCATATTTGTTAATTATGATACTTTGTATGGTTCAATTAATAAATATGATAAATGACAATATTATTTAATAATTATTTATAGTTATTAAATAGTTAGAGTTGGCATTTAAATGGTTGAATTTGAAAATTGGCGTTTTTGAGAAAATCAGATGCAGAAAAGATAAAACTGCAAAATTGCAAAAAGTAAGGCCCAAATCCACTTGTATAGGGCTGGCCACTTTTGTAGGAACTTTAAACTGATATTTTCATTATTTTAATGCCAAATAATTCAAACCTTACCCTAGTGGAATGCTATAAATAGATAGTGAAGGCTTCAGGAAATTTACACTTAAATTTCTACACTTTCTGAATCAGAAAAACCTGAGCCTCCTCTCTCTTCTCTAGCCGCCACTCTCTCTCTCTCTATTCTTCCTTGATAATTTCGAACTACCTTAGTGTATGAGTAGTGCCCACACACAGCAAGTGATACCTCAATCATAGTGAGGAAGATCGTGAAGAAAGATCATCAGCAAAGGAGATTCAGCATCAAGGATTCAGAGAAAGAGATCCAGGTTCAGATATTGATAATGCTCAGCTACAGAAAGGAATCAAGGGCTAGATATCTGAACGGAAGGAGTCATATTATTCCGCTGCACCCAATGTAAGGTTTCCTAAACTTTATATGTGTTTATTTCATCGTTTTAGAAAGTTCATATTTAGGATGTTAATAAACATACTTGTGAGTAGATCTAAGATCCTGGTAAAATAATTTCCAACAACTGGCCTCAGAGCCATGGTAATTGATTTACTTGCAAGAAATTTGGACTTTAAAACGATTGTTTGTTTGTTTTAGGATGGTATCATGTTGTATTGAGTGTTATTTTTATTGGATAGTATGGAAAAAATTAAGCAAGTTAGCCTTTTACAGAACTCAATTTCGATTTTATTTGAATTAGTTATGATTTTTTGAAGATTCGAAAAAATCGGAGCTGTGCTGAAATTTTCCTGCGATCGCGAAAACTGTCCGTACAGTTCACAATTTTTTCGTTTTTCTTCGATTTTTCATGCTTTTTCATGGAATTAACTTTCGATTTTTGGTATAGTTTTGTATTTATACTATTACTATTCCTAATTCAATTCTAATTATCATTTTGAATTAATTTAATATTTTTTAAATTTAATTCAAGATATTAGTGTAATTTGAATTTGAATAGAATTAGTATCTATCTTCTTGCTTAAAAATCTATCTTATTTTTAAATTTGATTATATCTTATCTTAATTTTAAATTTAAGGTCAGATTTTATATATTTTTTAAATTAAATCTTTTTTAGATATTTTGATCTTATTTAAATTTAAAATAAGATAATTATAATCATGTAATTTTAAATAGATGTAAGATATTTTGCTAACTTTTAAATTTTGTTATTTTATTTGTTTAAATTAAATTTAAAATCTGAAAAAGATATTTAACTTATCTTTTCTAATTTTTATTTAATTTTTATTTATAAAATAACATTTAAATTTTAAAAGTACTTAGCAAATTTTGAAATGATATTTAGGTTGGTTGAAACCTAATTTTTCAAAATTGTAGATTTAATTTTTAAATTTAATTTTCTTTTTAAATTTTGAATGATTCAATTTTTTTTTTTAAATTTTCGAAAAATTATTTTTTAATTAATTAATTATTTCGAAATTAATTATTTAATTTAAAATTAAATAAATCCTACATCCAACTATCCAGCTAACCTTGTTGCAGGAGTATGTGTTTTAGCTTGTTTGTAAGTTTTCAAAACCTATTATTACTTGATTACAAATAGCCATGGTTACTTTTTGCCAGATCTAATGATCTCATGGCTCCCTTGGTCAAGTTAATAATTTGTAACAGGTATATTTACAATCTTCTTTCATCTGTGTATGACCTAGCAACATGATAAGACCCATCCAAAGTGTGCCTGTGTGAGCCTATGTGTTTAATTTGATTATAGATACATATAGATTGTTGTTGCTAAAATAAATTATCATAGTTCTTGATAGAATTTATTTAGGCCCATTTAGTTATTGGGCTTATTCAATTAATAACAATTGTTCTTATTAAGGTTAAATTCCTCTCTTTTGGGCCTTGTGTGAGAGTTGGGAGCCATAGAAGTGGGTACGACATACTGAACCCAGCACCCCCTCACATGAACCACCCCAATTGTGAAGGCCCATTTGCCTGATTTGAACAACTGTACTAGGTTAATTACACTAGTTTAACCTAATAAAATTGATTAGCAACATAATTAATTTCATTTATTTTGAAATTAATTTAAGAAAATTATAGTTTGAAGAATTTTTTATTCTAAGCTAAACTATATGTATTTTCTTGTATTTAATTAAATATAGAATTATAACCATCTAGATTCTTTCTAGAACTTAATTTAAATTTTTCATTAAATATTCTTATTTAAGTTGATATTTAGTTATCTACAACTAACCAACTTAAATCTGAATATCTTTTGAATTTCAAATTTCAAAATTAAGTTGAGGAATTTTAGGCATTGGTTATTAAGATTCTTTAGATATTTTTTAAGTTAATATCTTTTCGAATATTAACTTAAAATGAAATATTTTCAAATTAAGTGGTTACAACTTAATTTTTGATATTTAATTAAATTTAAATTTGAAAAATATTTAAGTTCTAGATTTTTTCTAATACAACTTAAATTAGATATTTTTTTTCAAATTTTGTGGAAAAGATACTTAGTCAAATAAGATATTTTCTAGATAGTTATTTTTAGACTACTTATTATTTCTAATATTAAATAGGAAAATATTATACATTGTGAAATTAATTATTTATATAATTAATTTTGGTACAATTTATTTTAAGTATATTTTTCCTAGTATTAAACTAAAGACTAATAATTAAGCCTTCTCTACACTTAATTATTTATTTCTTGAATTTAATACATTTAATTAATTTGAAAATTGAATATCTAAGTTGATTTTTATCATCATACTTAAATATTTCTTTTTCATGACATTTAATTAAATAGAAAATTATTTTTAGTTGAAATTTATTTTTTCAACTAAATTTAAATAATTTTCAAAATATATTTTTTTCTTTATTTTATTAATCAATTTTTGAAATTACATTTCTTAAATGCTAGAATTTCGAATTTTATCTTGGATCAACTTAAATCAATATTTTTTCATTTATTGATTAATTTTAAATAAATTGAATTAAAGTATATTATTAGAAATTGAATTAATTAGTCAAAGGAAAATCTAGATAGATGATATTTTTGCTTGAAGTATTTTTCTAGTGTATTTAATTAAATAGAAAATTAATATTTAAGTTGATTTTCATCATCATACTTAAATATTTGAAATTTTTCTTATATATTTAATTAAATAGGAAAATTATATTTTTTGTTGTAAATTAATTTTATTAATTAATTTTGGGCCAACATTAAATTAGAATAATTTTTCCAGGATTAATTTTTTATTTTAACATGCATTTTCGAAAATTGTATTCTTAAATACTTTAATTTTTCGAAATGCAATATATATTTATAGAAAATTAAATTTGAGTAGTAAATTAATTTATATTAATTTTGTAACAACTTAAATTGAATATTTTTCTAAATATTTATTGGAAATTATTACTAAGATGGAAATAATTCATGTTATTTTTATTTCCATATAAGTAAAATTTATAAATATTAAATTAAAATTTATATTTAAAATTTTTCATTCTAAATTGGAAATTTTAAATAAATATATATTTAAAAAAAAATAAATTAAATAAAGAGAATCAAAGAAAATACAACTCACTTTAAATAATGAGATTGATTATTATTAAGATATTCGATCTCCATTGTTGGTCTTCCAAAAGTTAAATGTTTTCAATATAACCTCGAGACGCTAGACTTCGTCCCCCTATGGATGGTTATTCGTTGAACGCATTTAACACCGTAAGATTTCATTTGATAAGTGTTTTGTGAGTTTCTGTCTCTATTTAGACTCTCCCCTACGGTGACTACTTAGAGATAAACTCATAAAACGTGAAACAATGGTGGAAGCTCATAAAATGAGAATAACCTTGACTCTCGCCTACCGGGACAACGTTGGATTCTTATTTTGATCGAATAAAAGGTTGTAGAATGGTTTCTATTTTAGATGAGCTGACAACTCTATTCAATAAATGATGCTTTGACTCTCGCCTACCGGGACACTGTATCAGTTTGTTGAAAACCTTGGAAATTATTTAGGATTGTATGTTTTAGTATTTTCACTAGTCATTCCTACTTGCTATATGTTTATAATTTCTGAATTGTGTATGAATTTATATTGAACCATGTTATTTTCTGTTATTAAGTTGTAGTTTAATTTCGAATCTTCATTGTTGGTCTAACATGTTTGTTTTTCTAATGAGATAAATCCCTAATTGATTTTCACCATTAGACATACATAATAGTGTAAGATCTCGAAAGATAAATATTGTATATGCGGCATCTAGCTGTTCATCAATTGATGACACCTTAGACTAGTATTTTTACAATATGAAACAAGAAGATTGTATAAATAAGATTACTTTGACTCGCGTTAATCGAAGCATCGTTGCATTCTTATTTATAAACGAAATTATCCTAATTCCTCTTAGCTTATTCATTTCGAATTAGCTTCAAAACATATCATTGGATGAATGGTCTATAAATCATTTCATGTCATTCTATATTTTCTCTTAAGAAAATTAAATGACGCTTATGATTATAATCCTGAAATTTTATTCCCAATTGATATAAATCCTCAATCTTAGAAATCTCCTACTTGTATGGGCAAATCTGACTTAGAGTTAAATTAGTAGTGGTGGTCCAAGATAGAATTACTCATAATATTTGGTATAAATTTAAGTCTTTGACTTTAATTTTAGAATCCAAACAGAAATTTTCTTATATTTCTATTTCCAGAATACAATACAGTTACACTTTCTCAAGTGTTTAATATCCATCTTCTATTAATGGATTAAAACTGTATGGAATATGAGTTATGTATTCTGTGACCAGGATCCACTTGCAGTATTCTAAGAACTCTTTGATGTAACTAAACATATGTCATCATAGACACTACCACATTTTTTTTAATCTATGGCATTTGTATCTTGTTCATAGTGGATTTGACAAGATCAATCTCTGCAAAGAGTTAATATGCCTATATCCACTGAAAGTAGTTCATCTCATTCGCAGATGGATGTACATTCAGGGGTGGATATGAGTTTTTCGTTGTATTCTTAAAACGATCACTCTAGATTATACCTTTTAGCAAAGAAATTTGAAATGTTTGAAAAATTTCATTAATTTCTAGCAATGGTTAATACCATTAAGGTAAGTGGTTAAAGATCTTGCGAACTGATAGGGGTGGAGAAATAGTTAGTAGATATGCAGTTCAAAGATCATTAAATTGATTTTTGAATTATATCCAAACTTACCTCCCTAGAAATTTCGAGTTGCATGTTGATGATTAGTTACTAGTCATTGCCTAAATCCTTCTATGGTAATACAATTTCAGAATGATGTAATTGTTGTATACTTAATGTAAATCATTACTAGATTCATGGATGACCTAATCAAAATCTTAAGAAAAGCTAGAACTATTAACCATGGTTTGTTAGCTATTCTAAGTGATTAGGGGTGGACCATCCCATTGTCAATAGATAAGAAAGTGTTTGTTCAAACAAATACTACTTTTCTAAGAAAATGACTAAGTCTGAAAACAAGTAGCAAATAAAGGAGATATTTTTCTTGATTCCAAAAGTGTTCTATCATCTTATTTGACATATGATGATCCCACTGCCTCTGTTGTCTTGTCACAACCGAAGAGGTTAATACCATTTTCTTAGACATAATTCACGGTACCTTGTCGTAGTGGGAGAGTTTCTAGGAACTGACCTTCTTATGACTTGGGAGACACTAGTGATTAAAATCCATTGTGAGTTTAAACAAGTAATGGATTGTCAAGATAAGAAACTAAGAAGAAAGCCAATAGAACTATGGTTTAATCCATTCACATGGAATAACCTAAAGTTTTCTATTACAAGGACATAAAAGGAAATTTACGTTTATAAGCCTATTCAATGGACTTAACAAAACTTCTTGTTCCTAGTATTATAGGTTTGAGTTTATCTAAACCTATGGCTTGTGGTATACCTGGTAATTACTTACTCTAATGCAAGCAACTTACTTTAGTAAGATGCTGAAGCATTTTCTTTCTAATGGAAATCTATAGAAGCTTCACAACTTCTTAGACATAGATTTTATTTATCTAAGGAAAAGTCTCAACTATTCCAGAAAAGATAAAGCCATGAAAGAATTTCTTATATCAACAGTGAGAGGTCTTAGATATGCTTTTGTATGCCTTAGACCAGACACCTGCTGTTGAGTGGGAGTAATGAGTAGGTATCAGATTAATCCAGGAGGAGAACATTGGAAGACAATCAAGTAAATCCTAAGATTAAGAAGAAGAACTATATGTTAGTCTATAAGAGTGTGTTTAAAACTCTTAGACTACACCACATCAGATTTCGAAATTTGTCTATGTGCTAGTAAATATTTCTGATAAGATGGTGGTTACTCTGGGGGTGGAATAGTGATTTTGGAGAAGTGTAAAAACCTATCTGAAGTCTCTAGGTCTACCAGAGAGGGACTGAATGTTAAGGTTGCAGGAAAGGTACTTATTCAGTCTAAGGAAAGTTCTATACATCTTTAGCACCATTCCAAATTGCCTTAAACTACTAGTGTTAATTTCCTGATTAACCAAAAGTAGTTGCCAAAGATATAGAATCCAGTATCCCAAGAGAGTAGACATATAGAGAGGAATTTCACATTATCAATGATTTTGTGATTAAAGGAAGAGTAATAGTGGAGAAAAGGTTGTGGTTAATTCAACCTTTCAGATCCTATTACGAGGAGTTTACTACTACTACACTTGATTTGTATATCAAGGTGTTGAGATTATTTGAAACGCACTTTTTGTTTTATATTAGTGCAAGTGGGAGTTTGTTGGGTTTTATGCCCTAAATAAAACTCATTTCAATATAATCAGATTTACTTATTAATATAGATCAGAAATAACATCTAATGTTGCATGGTTCACATGATTTATTTCATGATTATATGTACATAATGTATAAATTCATCCGAAACCCTTTTCACATACTTGATCCTGTTTATTGTGCCGTCAACACATTGGAAAGTAAACATGACTATGTGAATAAAGTTTCCTAGATTTATCAGACACAGGGTTTTACTGATATGATAATCTACAACAAGAGTTTACTTGTATTTGGAGAAATACTATGTTCTTTCCAGAACATTGGTTAAAGTAAAGCTCAGGTTGGATGCATGGAGTATGCATCGGAAGGGACCGATATTGAACTTTGATTTAGATTTATTAAACTTACCGTAATATCTATTCAAGTCAATATCGCCTAGTTGATCCTAGATCAAATGTTCTTAATCCTGTTATGATTAGGCTCAATCTTGAAAGGCTATTCGTGTTCTTTGATTTGTTAGTTAAGCCTACTTTTAGGTCAGGGTGATACGTACATTTTGGGAACACGGTAGTGCAATTGAGTGGGAGCGCTAGCATAAACATGGAATCTATAGCTTCTATCTGGCGAATAGTAAGCAAAGGATGATCTCCTTCGAGCTTGACCAAACGAACATAAATGGTGGAGTACTCATTTCACATAAGCTGAAATATCATTTATACGGGGTCAAGTGTTTTAAGGAATAAATACATTGTAGGGTGTAACGGTAATTTTATCCCTTTACAGTGTAGATCATTCATATAGAGGATCATTGATCACATTAGGATTATAACAATGGATAACTAATGATGTGTCTATATGGTGGAACATATAGAGCATTCTATATACTGAGAGTGCAATTCTAAGTTCTATGCGTGGATTCAACGAAGAATTAATAAGTCAGTGAATTTTAGTCCTAAATTCTTGATCTACTTATTGGAAGCTCGGTTATATAGACCCATGGTCCCCCCACTAGTTGAGATAATATTGCTTGTAAGACTCTTATAATTGGTTTTGATTAATCAATTATAATTCTCAAATTAGACTATGTCTATTTGTGAAATTTTCACTAAGTAAGGGCGAAATTGTAAAGAAAGAGTTTATAGGGGCATATTTGTTAATTATGATACTTTGTATGGTTCAATTAATAAATATGATAAAGGACAATATTATTTATAGTTATTAAATAGTTAGAGTTGGCATTTAAATGGTTGAATTTGAAAATTGGCGTTTTTGAGAAAATCAGATGCAGAAAAGATAAAACTGCAAAATTGCAAAAAGTAAGGCCCAAATCCACTTGTATAGGGCTGGCCACTTTTGTAGGAAATTTAAACTGATATTTTGATTATTTTAATGCCAAATAATTCAAACCTTACCCTAGTGGAATGCTATAAATAGATAGTGAAGGCTTCAGGAAATTTACACTTAAATTTCTACACTTTCTGAATCAGAAAAACCTGAGCCTCCTCTTTCTTCTCTAGCCGCCACTCTCTCTCTCTATTCTTCCTTGATAATTTCGAACTACCTTAGTGTATGAGTAGTGCCCACACACAGCAAGTGATACCTCAATCATAGTGAGGAAGATCGTGAAGAAAGATCATCAGCAAAGGAGATTCAGCATCAAGGATTCAGAGAAAGAGATCCAGGTTCAGATATTGATAATGCTCAGCTACAGAAAGGAATCAAGGGCTAGATATCTGAACGGAAGGAGTCATATTATTCCGCTGCACCCAATGTAAGGTTTCCTAAACTTTATATGTGTTTATTTCATCGTTTTAGAAAGTTCATATTTAGGGTGTTAATAAACATACTTGTGAGTAGATCTAAGATCCTGGTAAAATAATTTCCAACAGAGTCGACGTCGCACACTGATACTTCTTCGACGTCCTCCATTGGTTCCACAATTCTTTCGGACCCCACACGGGGGTCCAACTCATCGTCTTCAGCCACTTCTGGCTCAGCTGACTCCCGGACCATTAGCACGGGCAGGTGGGTTGCGACTTTGTAACATTGTCTTGCTTCCCCCTGGTTTCCCCTCACAGTTCCGATTTCGGCCTCCCGGGTAAGGAACTTTAGGCACAGATGCCGGATCGAATTGACTGCGCCAAAGTCCACCAAGGCCGGTCGGCCGAGGATCGCGTTGTAGGCTGTAGGACAGTCCACCACTACGAAGGTGCAGTATTTGAATGTGCTCTGGGGGGTGTCCGAGCACAAGGTGACTGGGAGCCTTACTTTTCCCATTGGGATAAGTGTCGTCCCGTTAAACCCTGTGAGCTGGGACCCACTGGGTGAGAGGTCCCGGTCTGTCAAGTCTATCGCGGTGAAGGCATCTTTAAAGAGTAAGTTCACGGAACTCCCATTGTCAATTAAGACTCTGGCCACCACTTTATTCGCGATGGGGGTCTCTATGACCAACGGGTCATGATGAGGGAAACGCACCGTCTTGGCGTCTTCCTCCGTGAACGTGATGGGTTGGTCCATCAACCGGGGCCTTTGAGCTGGGAGTTGAGTAACTTCCCACACCTCATTGTGTTTCGCGGCCCCGGCGTATCGCTTAAGCTCCTTGCGAGTAGTCCCTCCGATATGGGGACCTCCGGAGATCATGGCTACCCTTCCATTAGGCCGGGGCGGCAGACCGGGGATATGCTGGGCGTCGCCCGTGGGGGCAGCTGGAGCCAATACTCCTGTTGTACCCCCCAGTGTTCCCTGAGGCATACCTACGGTCGCCTGACCCGGATTGAGGTGGGGCAACCTATTCTTGATCCACTCGTAGAGGTGGCCCAATCGGATTAGATTTTCGATCTCGTCCTTGAGATTCTTACATTCATTGGTGCTATGACCAATGTCGTTGTGGTACTCGCATCTTTTGCTCGGATCTCTCCGGGAGCTATCTTTGTACAACGGTTGTGGTCTCCGGTAGTGTGTATTTTGTCTAGTAGCAAAGTACACACGCTCTTGGGAGTCCGACAACTCCGTGTATTGAGTATACTTGGGGGTGTACCCCTTTTTCTGGCGCTTCTCTCCCGTCCGGGTGCTGCCTTTGGAGGATCTTTTACTCCTTGAACCCTGGGAAGGGCCTGTCAGGCTAGCAGCCGGAGCAGAGTGTGAAGGAGCTTGCCCATTCACTCCGGACGGGTTGCCAAAGTGGGATGATGCTGGTGCCAAGGTTTGGCCCTGGCTATATCCGGGGGTAGCAGAGAATTGTATGCCACTTGCTTGTGGAGTTGCGGTCGGGGCAGTACCCGAGGGCGATACTCCGGGCATGTACCCTGCTATTCCGGTGGGATAGTAGCCTCCATAAGCCACGATTTGGGCTTCTTCGAGGTTGATGTATTTTTGGACTCTCTTTTGGAAGTCCTGGAGGCTAGCAGCTCCTTCCTGCTGCAGCTCATTCCAGAACGGAGTCCCAGTACGGATGCTTGCTTGGAGAAGTGCAAGCTGTTGTCCGTCATCAACCTTCTTGATTTTCGAGGCTTCCTCTCGGAACCTCTTTATATAATTCTTCAAGGTCTCAGTGGGCAGTTGCTTGATGTTAGTCAAGGCACTGACCTCCAGATTGACCTTTCTTGCGGCGACAAACTGTCTCCGGAAGTTGGTCTGTAGTTTGTTCCAACAGCCCACGGATCCTGGTTCCAGTTTTTGGAACCATTCCTCCGCGGACCCACTTAGAGTAAGTGGGAAGCACAGACATTTGGCGTCATTGCTGACCCTCATGACCGTCATGACACGGTTGAACCGTGACAAGTGGTCGCTAGGATCGGAGTTCCCGGTATAAGCTGCCATTTCGGGCATCTTGAAGTTCTTAGGGAGCTCCGCCTCTAAGATGTGCTTAGCACATGGCTCCCGATCCTCGCTGTCCGAATCGGAGTCGTCTCCCTTCTGCCTCCGGGAGACTCGGGCAATGTCTTTTGGAAGTATGGCGAGTTCCGCCATAATTCCTTCATTCAACGTACCCGAGGAGACCATGGGTCCGTATCTTTTTTGGTCAAGGTGATCCCGGAGATCACCTTGGTTCCCATTGATTTGATTTCTCAGATCAACGGGGGGACACCTCTGTCCTCTTCTCCCTCTACCCCCGGGTTCTTGGTGTACGGAAACGCTTTTTCGGTCCCCTCGATCCTGAGGGCCAAGGCTCCCTTTTTGGGGCTTGCCCCTCTGCGGACCTTTCCCTTTAGGGAAATCTGAGCGAACCTTTCGCGGATCCTGCACCTTTTTCTTTCGCCCTGGGGTAGAAGTAGGGTTTTTTGTTTGATTCCCTTCAGCAGGGTATCTTATAGGGCTAGGCTCCCTAGATTTCTGCTGTCGGGAATTAGGCGAAGACGTAGCTGGCTCCTTGTCGAGTCCAGCGGTCATTGCCTTAGGGTGCACGTGAATGCCAGCTGCTTCCATGGCTTTTTGCATGGCCAGCATCACTTCCTGCATTTTCTGGTTTTGCGCTTTCTGAGCTTCGATCTCGGCTTCGTGATCGATAACTTTTTGTCTGAGAAGCACCAGTTCTGAGTAACTACCTTTGTCATAAGCATACTTGTCGAGGTTTCCCTCATAGTCATCATCGGGGACTATCTCTTCTTCCTCGGACTCCTCTGCTGCTCTTGAGGCTACATCTTCCTCATTCGGGTCTTGAGCATCTTTCAGAGGACGAGGCTGACGAGTACTTCTTGTCTCCACCATGTTTGTGAAGTCAGATGTTTGTTTATAGTAGCTTTCTTCAGCTCTCAATGAAAGCATCAAAATGTTGACCAAGATTTTCGGCAACTAATAAAATATTATAAAATTATTGAGCTGTAAGAAAGTGAGAGAAGGATTTTTACGTGGTTGGGGCGTTAATGAGCCTTAGTCCACGAGTCTTTGTTATTTATGGATGTATTTAACACAAAGATTCAACTTGGGAGAATTTCACCCTTATAAATACAGAGAATGTTCTTGGTGAGTATTTACTCTAGTTGCTCATATGCAGCCCAAGATTCTCGATCCCATTTAATGAGCTTTGAGGGGGTATTTATAGTGTTTTTGGTGGGGTAATCCCTAGAATTGTCCTTACAAGTATATCTGTAAGTATCCATAAAGTTGGGTATTCCCAATGAATATACCATGGGTAATGCATGGTCAAATCCCTAGGTGCTGTAGGGTTTTTATGTGGAATGTCCTTATTGCCTTTTGATTGACGTGACCCTTCACAGTGTAGCCGTCGCTAGACAAATGATCATTACTGTGGCGCTGCTGGTTGGAGGTTGTGCCGTCAGACTTTATTGCGTGTAGCAGTCCCAACACGCTTCCTCCCATGCGGCATTTAATGCGACTTGATTGCTCAGGAGAAGCCTGACACCTCGCGGAGATGCCTTAGCGTTATGTGAGCTTCCGGGAGCACCTTGAGCTCCATGTGCCTTCTCCGGGACCTATGTCCGGGACGTTACCTTATGGCATAAAAAGACTTAGCAAATATTATAAAATTGCTTGATCCACGTGTCCCTGTCCGGTTGGTCCACGTATATTGGGCAAAATTAGGGGCAACAGTAAGGTTTCCTAAACTTTATATGTGTTTAATTTCATTGTTTTAGAAATTCATATTAGGATGTTAATGAAACATACTTGTTAGTAAATCTAGATCCTGGTAAAACATATTCCAACAGGATTTTTCGTTCGTTGTCTTTTTTTTATATAAAGAGCAAGCCTGAGAGAGCAAGCCTAGGGGTGTTTATAAAATAGTCGATCCAATCCAATCCATACGATCTAATCCAATCCAATCCGCAAAGTGCGGATATCCGCACTTGTGCAGATTGGATTGGAAAATTCAAAATCCGCACTTGTGCGGATTGGATGTTGATTGACAGGTAAAAGTAACCGATCCAATCCAATCCACACTTATTTATAACAAAATTAAAAAATTATATATACAAATAATATTTTAATATAAAGAAAATACTAATTTAAAAGTGTAATACATATAATACAATTATATTGCAAAACTTAATAGATAAAATGTATATTCTATTCTTATATATTTTTTTCTACATACAATTTACAATAAAATTAAATATTTTTTATATTTATACAATTTTTTTTTCTTGCTTTGAATTTGTTATTTGTTATTTGTTATTTTATTTATTTAATGTGTTGTTGGAGACATAAAATAACTATAATTTGTTTTATTTTGTTGCTAGGTATGTAAAAAAAAATATTGTTTTCATAAATATTAAATAATTTAATATTAAAAAGTAACCAATCCAAAGTAACCGATCCAATCCGCACTTTTGCGGATTGAATTTGAGCTATTGTGCGAATTGGATTGGATCCAAAAAATGAAATCCGCACTTAGTGCGGATTGGATGTTGTTTGACCAAAAAAGTACGGATTGGATCGGATGAACAGCCCTAAGCAAGCCTATTAAAAAGCAAAGTAAGGACTATGAAATACACTCATTACGATGATGACAATAATTTTAAAAATATTTTCTATAAATTTATCAATTATTATAGGTATATATTTTTAATTTTAATTTAATTTAGGAATTATTACATAGAAAATATAAATTGACACTTTATTTACAAAGATACCTCTATAAAGTGTGGACAATATTTATACCTTTTATATGATTTTAATTACTAAAATACCACTTACACTATCACTTACACAATCAGATAATGATTACAGGGTGGTTGCTGCGTGGTTGCATTAGATGAAGATTTCATTCAGACGATAGTTGCAGGGTGGTTGCTAGGTGGTTGGCCGAAAGTTGCATAACACGAAGGTTTTAATCAGACGAAAGTTTCTAGGTGGTTGGCCGAAGGTTGCATCAGACGGAGGTTTTAATAAGATAAAATAACTATTAGCAAAATATTTATGCAACTGTAATGCCACTGTTGTGAAACATTAAAAATTAGAACAGTGTTTCTACGTACGTAACTCTATCTACTTGTCTCTATATGATTTAATATGAACAAATTTACTATTAGAAATTCAGAAAACAACGAAGATACACCAAGATAAATATTTTATTATAGTATTGATGTAATTTTTTTGGATTATATTTGAGTTGGATTGTTTGGGAACTCCAGATCAACTTTTTGAGATCTGCTTTTCATGGATTTAAAAATTGAAGTCAGGGCATTAGTTTTATGCAAATTAATCTCGATTTCAGGTTGAATTTTAGTTTCGCAGTAGTTTTTCTACATTTTTTTTATGAATTCAAAACAGCCCATGTTTTGATTGATTCTGGTTGTTTTCTCAAGTGAAGTTGTCGAAATTAATGGTGGTTCTCTTTCTGGTTGAATTTTTGTTTCGGTTGCGTTGGGTTGCTGCGTGGTTGCGCGATAATTGCCTAGAAAGCATGGATCATGGGTTGAAGGTGTGCGTAAGTGGTATTTGTGTAATTTTATTTATTTGAGTTGTATATTTATTTATTTGGTCAGCTGAAAGTATTTTTGTAATATTTTTACTTTTTTTTTGGTTAAAATTGAAAAAACATCCTTTAATTTATGTGTATATTTTGAAAACTAATAATATATGTATGTATAATAAATAATATAATGAAAAATATTTACTAAGTTCAAAACAATTAATAAAATTACGTTTTACAATATCAAAATTATTTTTATTAAATGCGAAGAAAAATTAGTTAATAGTTACTCATATTATCATCAAAAATACATAAAATATATAAAAATTTTAAAATTCAAATAATTTTAAGATTTAATTACCACTAAATAAATTACAACCGTACGCAAAGCGCGGTTTGTTTTAGGTTATAGATTTCAAAGTTTAATTTAAACCATTTAATTAGATTAATAATTACAAATTGTTATACTTACCTATAAGTAAAATATCTCAATCATAAAACTAAATAAGTAAATAAAATAAAAATTAGATTCAGATGTAGAGTTAGGCTTAAAATTTTTGTTACTTGAATATAACAATTAAATAGGATTTAAAATTAGTTATAAATAAAGTTTAATTTAAAGTGGTTACTGGGCGTTTGGTATGAGGTGTTCAAAATAATTTGATTATAGGGAATATTATGAAGGAGAATATGATTATAGAGAAATGTGTAAACTGTGTTTGGTTGTGTAGGGTAATATGTAATCATATTACTGTTAATTAAATTACACTGTTTGGTTGAGTACAGGAATCTTATATATATTATTTTGAAAAATTAAAATAAAAATACTTTTTTATTATATCTATTTAATGTTAATTACATATAAAAATAAAATAATTATTTATTAAAGAAATATATTTATTAATTAGTAAACATTAAATTTTATTGTATTTTTTATTAATTAAAATGAACATGTTTATATATTTTATCACTATGTTATTTATTTTTGTTCGATATGTTATTTATGTACATCACCTGCATAAATTTTTTGTATAATAAATATATATATGTTATTGCTAATAGTATAAAATAACTCAGTTAAAAAAAACTGATCTCACAGACTAAATATATATATATCGTAACATTTTATTTATAATAAATGATAATATTATTGGTATTTAAATTTATTTATTAATTCAAAGATATTATTCAAATTAATATGATGGAAGGTAATAATTCAATCCTACTCTTTTTTAAGGTATGAACATTACCCTCCTCAAGGGTAGTTATATTACTAGGGGAATAACATTCCAAAGCTAAACCCTCCAAACAAACAAGGTAATGTTTCACATTACCATTCCCTTACTAAGATTAACCTATTCCAAACAGCCCCTAAA
This sequence comes from Cannabis sativa, assembly GCF_029168945.1. Classification (NCBI taxonomy): domain Eukaryota; kingdom Viridiplantae; phylum Streptophyta; class Magnoliopsida; order Rosales; family Cannabaceae; genus Cannabis; species Cannabis sativa. The sequence continues at coordinate 24,451,263 of NC_083607.1, forward strand.
ATATCTCATTCCCTCCTACGATACAAGTCCCATATTTTTATAATTATAAGTTGCAAATAAAATAGGCTTTGGTAGTTAATTGGTTAATTTTTTGAACCAAATTTACAACAAATTTTACACTGGAAAGAAGGAGATGAATCCCCAACAAATAATAAATTATGAAAGCATGGCAGCTTCTTTTCTCTTCGAGAAGAAAGCCAAAGGAAAATAACCAGCTCTACTCTCTCTGATTCCCCAAAACAAAATATTTAAATTTAAAAGAAAATAAGATTTAGAAAGAACCAAACCAACAAATGGAACGCGAGACCCCGGCACCCAGTTACGCCACCGACGCCACCTCACCACTCCTCTCAAACAGCCCCTCGAGGAGCCGCCGCTACCTGCGCCGGCCTCCGACTCCTCTTCGTGGCGCGGCTCGGTTCCTCCGGCGCGCCAGCGGGCGCGGTATGATGCTGCGTGAGCCGTCCGTACGTGTGCGGGAGGCTGCTGCCCAGCAGCTGGAGGAGCGCCAGAGCGATTGGGCCTACTCGAAGCCGGTGATCGCACTGGACGTGCTGTGGAACGCTACGTTCGTGGGGATTGGGATCGCGGTGCTCTGGCTTAGCGTTAACGAGAACCCTTCGGTGCCACTTAGGCTTTGGATTATTGGGTATGCGCTTCAGTGCGTGTTCCACATGGGTTGCGTTGCGGCTGAGTACAGGAGGCGCCAGCGCGAGAGGGGTGGGGAGGAATTGGAAGGGAGTCAAGGTTGGGAGAGCGGTGGGGATTTGAATTCTGGGTCTGGAAGTGATGTGGAGGAATATGCCGTTGAGGAGGGTCTTGTTGAAGCTGGAAGTGGAAGTAGGTAATTTGAATACTGGAAATATATTAATTGAATTTATTTTCCAGGAAAATTATTTCTTGGTGTTAAAAAGAATCGTTTTTGTTTGATGTGGTTTATATTTATACGAATAATTGTGTGAAAATCATGGTAATTTGGAGCTGTTTTGCATTGTATTGCTTTGTATATGTATGTATGCCTTATATATGTTGGAACTTTTGTTAATTTGAAGACTCTAAAGGTGTTGAAGTGGTTTTCTTTGAAAAGAATTCTGAGATCAGAAGAGCCATTTTATTTTATATAAGAATTCATAATTAATTTACTTCTTATTTGAATGTGTGTTAGATATGTGAAGTATATAAACATATTTGTTCATTGACTAAAGTTTGTATTGTATTGTTATGACAGTCTTGCAAAGCATTTGGAGTCTGCAAATACAATGTTCTCATTTATCTGGTGGATCGTTGGGTTCTACTGGGTAACTGCTGGTGGTGATAGTTTGATTATTGACTCACCACAGCTATACTGGTGAGTTTGATCTTGTTTATTTATTTATTTTTTTCTTTTTTCTTTCAGTTATGTAAGCAAATGTCTATTTGTTTTTATTTTTCATTCTCTCCTTTTGTTCATAAAGTTGCTGTTTTTGCAGGCTCTCTGTGATTTTTCTAGCCTTTGACGTGGTATTTGTTGTTATCTGCGTTGCAGTTGCTTGCCTTATCGGCATAGCCGTTTGCTGTTGTCTCCCATGCATAATTGCAATCCTATATGTTGTCACAGATCAGGTAATTTACAAGACTTTTAATTACTTTAGTTTCGGATATGCTCATAGTATTCTATTCACTAATGTTCGCCTGCAGTTTACTAAGCATTCCAATTTAGCACTCTTCTTGTTGTCATAATCCATGATTGATTTTGGTATTTGAGATAAGAATTTCTGTGTTAGCATTTCACGATTATTGCCACTGTGTTGTTCACTAAGCTTTTTGCTTCTGGGAACTGCTGACAAACATTACGATTCGTGTAGAAAAACACTTATAAGTGGGGCATATTTCTATTCTCATTAGGCCACAAGCAGTGGATTTATGTTTTTGTCTCTTCTGCTTCTGGCAGTTAGATTATATGTTACATGTCACATATATTGGCAAGGTATTTGCTGGTTACTTGTTATAAATAAACTAGAAAGATAGTAATGCATAGAGCATATTATATACATTACCAACATCTACAAGGATTAGTAGAATTTAAGGCTTTTTTTTTATTGGAAGACTACAAATTCAGATGATACTATTCAGACTTTAGTAGTTCTAATAGGGCACCGTGAACCAATGTATTTTGTAATTCATAATCCATGCTTGACTATTTTGATTTACCATATCTAACTTCACATCATCTTTTAGGAAGGAGCAACAAAAGAAGACCTTGATCGATTACCAAAATTCATGTTTCGCAAGGTATCTGATGTTCAGAAAGTTAATGGAGAGATCCAAGAATCTTTTGGAGGAGTAATGATTGAATGTGAAGATAATTCACCCATTGAACGTGTTCTTTCACAAGAGGATGCTGTAAGTTTTCATGAAAGGATAACTTGAATGTTTGAAATATTTGCTTGTGTGTTTGAAGACAACAATTTATATGCCATTTTTTACAAGTATTGCTAATGGGTATTGCATACCACTATCACCAATATCGGGTCTCAATTAAAATTTAGTATTCGATTTTGAATTACACCAATAACAGTATGCCATATCAGATGGTATTGGATATTATCTTAAGATGCCCTGAAAGTTATGCACTTTTTCATCATAGAACCTATGATGGATTGTTATCACCATCTGTCTAGGTCTTTTAAGGCCGAAACATTGACGTTTTATGCACCATAACATGCAATGAAGCAATTTTGTTATCATAACTTCGGATCCAGACCTGTAATCTTCAAATAATACATTGGAATTGTGGGACTGTGTTCGATTTGTTCATTCTAGATTTCTTATAAAACTTAGAAACATAACATGAATAAGAAACAAAGTTACTGATATATTAATTCTTTTTGGTGAATTTTAGGAATGTTGCATTTGTCTCACCGCATATGATGACGGAACCAAACTCCGTGAACTTCCTTGCCGCCACCATTTCCACTGTGCTTGTGTAGACAAGTGGTTACATATCAACGCAGTATGCCCTCTCTGCAAGTTCAACATTTTGAAACCCGCCAACGAAAGTTGCGCTGATGATGTATGAAAACTAGAGTTTTTGTTTTGGACACTGGTTGTGTCCTTCATACCTATTTGTACATACTGTTAACTCAGTGAGACTTTTTGTTGATTTCTCTGCACTAGGAACTCGCTGTATCAGCATCCTTTAGTTTTTTTTTTTTTTTTTTTATATATATATATATTTATATATATATATATATATATAAATATATATATATATAACCATAAGTAATATTATAAGAATTCCGCATATAGAGATATATATATACATCCATATTTTATTTTAATTTTATGTTTATGTAAGATTATTTTAAATGACAAGTAAAATGTACCCCACTTAATAAAACATTGTAAAAGTTTTGTAGATTTCGTGTTTAATTTCTTGACACCTCTCTTAGTAAAAGAAAGAAAAAATTATTGATACTGTTAAGTAAGAACCAAATAATCCAAGCTCAAGAAAATAATAAAATAGTAACCAAAACACACACAACAGCAGCAAGATTGATATAGAAAAGCTAATTACATACGCATGGGAGTCCTTAGGCCCCTTGGATGTAATTGGAGATTGCCTCAATTCATTGTATATCCGCTCTATTCTCTTACTCACTCATATATAATAACTAGGAAATAAAATTGATATTTTTTTAATAATATGAGTAACTATTCTACTTAATTTTTTCATAATTTTTATACAGAAAAATAAATTAACATGGTAGAAAAACTCATCATACAATTTCTTATCTAAAAAATAGCAACAAAAAGATATTTTCAAATGTTATAGTAAAATAAAAAAAATAGAGGTTGGAAAATCCTCACACAAAATAGAGATATAAAAAAAAAACAATTGATAAATTATCTATAGAAAACTCATCATATGATTTCAAAATTGTTGTCATTCAAAACAGATATTATCACCGTAACTCATTTGTAGTCACCACTACATTCGCTATCATTATCGTATCTCATTTATCACTATTGATCAAAATAAATTTGCTCTTGACATAAAATAAATCATATACTTGAGTTAATTAAGTACTAACTTTTTTATACATAAGTGAATAATTTTGTTATAAATTCTTTACTAAAAAGAAAGAGAAAGAGTATTATTAAAAATATAGGGTAATAGAAGACTAAATCAATACTAAAATAGAGATAAAAAACATTAAAAATTAAAAAATATCATCAAGAATAAAGATTTGGAGAAAAAAAAATGACAGATCTGTGAAAAAAGAAAAAACTCATAATATAATTTGTGGTCTAAAAAAAAGAATAATAAGAGATATTGTCAAACGATATAGGGTAATAAAAGACTATTAACAAATATTAGAAATTGAAAAAAATCTCACCAAGAATAGAGATCTCGAAAAAAAATTATCAAATCTATAAAAAAAAACACATCATATAATTCGTGATCTAAAACAAAAGAGATTTTTACACCTGATGCCACATTTCATCATTTTTTTACTTTTTTGTCATTACACGGTTTATTAAACTTTTATACCTTTTACATTTTTCAATTTTAGTTTTCAAAAAGTTTCATAATTACAAAACTACCTTTACCATGCATATGTCATCTTCTCTTCACACGTTCACGCACGCCACCTCATAACTCCATTTTTCCTTTTTTTTTTGATTTTTTTTTTCCTCTGCTTCTTTTCGTCTTCAACAGTTGCTTCCCACGATCACCATTTTCAAGCCCTAACCCATTTCTTCTTCCCACGATCACCTTCTCCAAGCCCTCACCCACGTTTTCCTCAACCTACATTGTCATCCTCCCCTGTTTTTTTTCTATATAAATGGCAACCACTAGAAGTGGTTCGAAATCCCCATCTCCGGCCAAGAAACACCCTAAAAAATCTAAGAAACCTCCAACTATTTCTTCCAAAGTCGAAGCTAAGATGGGGCTAAAAAAAATTGCTAAGAAATTAGTGGGTGATGTTCCAGAGACATCGGGCACTAAGAAAAGAGCCCTTCCAGTTAAGGTCGACGCTCCTAAGCCTAAGAGAGCTAAAATTTCCAACTCTGCACGCGATGTAAGTTTCTTTTTGTTGTTTTTCAATTTTTCTTTAGTTTTTTTCTGGTTGTTCTATTTGTTGTATTACATTTGATGATTTAATGTTTTCCCCATTTTTGTTCTAGGTTTCCTCAGATTCTGATTTTGAGGATGAAGTGCATGCTGAGGACCAAAAGCCTAAACTTAAATCGAAGGTAATTTTAAATTGCTTGGTATCATTTTATTGAGTTAATTTTTACATCAGCTTTTCAGGTCACTGATTTAGTTGTTTATCATCATTTTTTTATGTTTTGTGTTGTTCTTTATGTATTTCTGTCATGTATTGTGGTTGATGTTGTTTTCTTGTTTTTATTCAGTTGTTGTTTGGTTGTTTTTAAATTACACAGTTCAATTCGTATTGTGTTACAGTTATTTACTGCAATTTTCCCATTGGTTGTTTATATGTTTATTGTGAGTTTTTTTCGGTTGTTTACCACAATATTACTATTGAGCAGCATTTTAGTAATTTTATTTTCAACAAGATGTTACAGTGTTGTTAATACTTTAGTTATTTATATGTTTATTGTGAGTTTTTTTTCGGTTGTTTATCACAATATTATTATCGAGAAGCATTTTAAAAATTTCATTTTTAACTAGCTTTTACAGTGTTGTTAATACTTTTAGTTGTTAATCTGTTTATTGTTAGTTTTGTTTTGGTTGTTTATCATTATAAAATTTTTACTTTTTACAAACAACTACAGTGTTTTAAATATTTTTCGTTTGTTTATCTGTTTATTGTGAGTTTTGTTTGGATTTTTTATGATAATTTCAGTATTCACAACCATTTTATAACTTTTATTTTTTACAAGTTGTTACAGTGTTGTTTATGTATTTTTTGAAAGCTGTTTATCTTTTACGTTTATCATACTGTAACGGTTTCATAAATGTTGTTTTTAGGTTTTGTATTGGTTGTATTTTGGTTACTACATTTTATATTTGCATTGTTCTTGTTGCTCAGATTTGTTGCTTATGTTTTATTTTGTATTTCTAATTTTTGCAGGTCAATGTTAGGACCTCTGAGAAGGTTGAAGGATTTGACTTACCAAAAAAAAATCCCCATAAGGTGTCTTTTTTTTTAAAAAAAAAAAAATTGTTTTTATTATTTATTTTCTGTTTCTGTTTTAGTTTTTTTGTTTTGTCCTCATTTTTTTTTAGTTTCAATTGATACAGCAATGGGATTATATTTATAATCAGAAGAATCTCTTCATTGCGAAAGCCTTTTCGACTGCTACTTTCCAAGTGATAGAAAACATTAAGTCTTGCCTTTCACCTGAACAGCTTGAAATGTTTTCCAAAACCTGTTTTGGACATTTCCTTAAGCTTCCTGATTTTAAAGTTCAACCGCAAGTGTTTCATGGGTTGTTGTTGTGGGAGGTTCAGCAACCTAATGATGCTGAGTTGTGGGTAATGATACGCGGTGTTAGGCTTAGGTTTAGCATTGAGGAGTTTGCTTTGATTACTGGTTTAGACTGTGAAGGTGACTGTAGTGTTTTAGATTTTAAGCAAGACGTTAATAGTCTTTCTGAAAAATATTGGCCAACTTCATCCTCTATCACTAAGGAATCTGTTAGGGAATGTTTTACCACCAAGAGGTGGGGTGATTCTGATGAGGATGCTGTGAAGTTGGCAGTTGTGTATTTTGTGGAATGGTTTTTGCTTAGTGGCACTAAGCATAAAAATGTACCTAGGTCTATTTTAGATGTTGTAGACAGTGGGAGGTACAATGAATTTGCTTGGGGACGGAGTTCTTTTGAACTGACTATTTCTTCATTGAAGGGTAAGCTTTGTTGGGTTTTATGCCCTAAATAAAACTCATTTCAATATAATCAGATTTACTTATTAATATAGATCAGAAATAACATTTAATGTTGCATGGTTCACATGATTTATTTCATGATTATATGTAAATAATGTATAAATTCATCTGAAACCCTTTTCACATACTTGATCCTGTTTATTGTGCCGTCAACACATTGGAAAGTAAACATGACTATGTGAATAAAGTTTCCTAGATTTATCAGACATAGGGTTTTACTGATATGATAATCTACAACAGAGTTTACTTGCATTTGGAGAAGTGCTATGTTCTTTCCAGAGCATTAGTTAAAGTAGAGCTCAGGTTGGATGCATGGAGTATGCATTGGAAGGGACCGATAGTGAACTTTGACTTAGATTTATTAAACTTACCGTAATATCTATTCAAGTCAATATCGCCTAGTTGATCCTAGATCAAATGTTCTTAATCCTGTTATGATTAGGCTCAATCTGGAAAGGCTATTCGTGTTCTTTGATTTGTTAGTTAAGCCTACTTTTAGATCAGGGTGATACGTACATTTTGGGAACACGGTAGTGCAATTGAGTGGGAGCGCTAGCATAAACATGGAATCTATAGCTTCTATCTGGCGAAGAGTAAGCAAAGGATGATCTCCTTCGAGCTTGACCAAACGAACATAAATGGTGGAGTACTCATTTCACATAAGCTGAAATATCATTTATACGAGGTCAAGTGTTTTAAGGATAAAATACATTGTAGGGTGTAACGGTAATCTAATCCCTTTACAGTGTAGATCATTCATATAGAGGATCATTGATCAAATTAGGATTATAACAATGGATAACTAATGATGTGTCTATATGGTGGAACATATAGAGCATTCTATATAACTGAGAGTGCAATTCTAAGTTCTATGCGTGGATTCAACAAAGAATTAATAAGTTAGTGAATTTTAGTGCTAAATTCTTGATCTACTTATTGGAAGCTCGGTTATATAGACCCATGGTCCCCGCACTAGTTGAGATAATATTGCTTGTAATTAGTGCTAAATTCTTGATCTACTTATTGGAAGCTCGGTTATATAGACCCATGGTCCCCGCACTAGTTGAGATAATATTGCTTGTAAGACTCATGTAATTGGTTTTGATTAATCAATTATAATTCTCAAATTAGACTATGTCTATTTGTGAAACTTTCACTAAGTAAGGGCGAAATTGTAAAGAAAGAGTTTTAGGGGCATATTTGTTAATTATGATACTTTGTATGGTTCAATTAATAAATATGATAAATGACAATATTATTTAATAATTATTTATAGTTATTAAATAGTTAGAATTGGCATTAAAATGGTTGAATTAGAAAATTGGCGTTTTTGAGAAAATCAGATGCAGAAAAGGTAAAACTGCAAAATTGTAAAAAGTGAGGCCCAAATCCACTAGTATAGGGCCGGCCACTTTTATAGGAATTTACCTCTGATATTTTCATTATTTTAATGCCAAATAATTCAAACCTAACCCTAGTAGAATGCTATAAATAGATAGTGAAGGCTTCAGGAAAATTAGACTTTTCTTCTGACACTTCTGAATCAGAAAAAAACTGAGCCTTCTCTCTCCCTATCTTTGGCCGAACCCACTCTCTCTCTCTTCCTCATTAAGATTTCGAAATTCTTAGTGTATGAGTAGTGCCCACACACAGCAAGTGATACCTCAATCATAGTGAGGAAGATCGTGAAGAAAGACTTTCAGCAAGAAGGAGGTTTCAGCATCAAAGATTCAGAGAAAGAGATCCAGGTTCAGATATTGATTATGCTCTGCTACAGAAAGGAATCAAGGGCTAGATATCTGAACGGAAGGAGTCATATTATTCCGCTGCACCCAATGTAAGGTTTCCTAAACTTTATATGTGTTTATTTCATCGTTTTAGAAAGTTCATATTTAGGGTGTTAATAAACATACTTGTGAGTAGATCTAAGATCCTGGTTAAATAAATTCCATCAACTGGCCTCAGAGCCATGGTAATTGATTTACTTGCAAGAAATTTGGACTTTAAAACGATTGTTTGTTTGTTTTTGGATAGTATCATGTTGTATTGAGTGTTATTTGATGATTGATTGATGCTTGTAAATTTTTGTGAAAAATAATTGCGATTCTGTTTCTGGAATTATTTTTATTGGATAGTATGGAAAAAATTAAGCAAGTTACTTTTTTACAGAACTCAATTTCGATTTAATTTGAATTAGTTATGATTTTTTGAAGATTCGAAAAAATCGGAGTTGTGCTGAAATTTTCCTACGATCGCGAAAACTGTACGTACAGCTCACAATTTTTTCGTTTTTCTTCGTTTTTTCATGCTTTTTTATGGAATTAACTTCCGATTTTTTGTGTAGTTCTGTATTTATACTATTACTATTCCTAATTCAATTCTAATTATCATTTTGAATTAATTTAATATTTTTTAAATTTAATTCAAGATATTAGTGTAATTTGAATTTGAAAATAGTTACTATCTATCTTTTTGCTTAATAATCTATCTTATTTTAAAATTTGATTATATCTTATCTTATTTTTAAATTTAAGGTCAGATTTAAAATATTTTAAATTAATTTTTTTTTTAAATAAATTGACCTTATTTAAATTTAAAATAAGATAACTATAATCATGTAATTTTTAAAGGATGTAAGATACTTTGCTAACTTTTAAATTTTGTTATTTTATTTATTTAAATTACATTTAAAATCTGAAAACGATATTCATTTATCTTTTCTAATTTTTTATTTAATTTTTATTTATAAAATAACATTTAAATTTTAAAAAGTAGTTAGCAAATTTTGAAATGATATTTAGGTTGGTTGAAACCTAATTTTTCAAAATTGTAGGTTTAATTTTAAATTCAAATTTTTTAATTTAATTTCGATTTTTTTTCGAAATTAATTATTTAATTTAAAATTAAATAAATCCTACATCCAACTATCCAGCTAACCTTGTTGCAGGAGTATGTGTTTTAGCTTGTGTGTAAGTTTTCAAAACCTATTATTACTTGATTGCAAATAGCCATAGTTACCTTTTGCCAGATCTAATGATCTGATTTTAACTCATGGCTCCCTTGGTCAAGTTAATAATTTGTAACAGGTATATTTACAATCTTCTTTCATCTGTGTATGACCTAGCAACATGATAGGACCCATCCAAAGTGTGCCTGTGTGAGCCTATGTGCTTAATTTTATTATAGATGCATATAGGTTGTTGTTGCTAAAATAAATTATCATAGTTCTTGATAGAATTTATTTAGGCCCATTTAGTTTTTGGGCCTATTCAATTAATAACAGTTGTTCATTTTAAGGTTAAATTTTTCTCTTTTGGGCCTTGTGTGAGAGTTGGGAGCCATAGAAGTGGGTACGACATACTGAACCCAGCACCCCCTCACATGAACCACCCCAATTGTGAAGGCCCATTTGCCTGATTTGAACAACTGTACTAGGTTAATTAAACTAGTTTAACCTAATAAAATTGATTAGCAACATAATTAATTTCATTTATTTTGAAATTAATTTAAGAAAATTATAGTTTAAAGAATTCTTTATTCTAAGCTAAACTATTTAATTAAATATAGAATTATAACCATCTAGATTCTTTCTGGAGCTTAATTTAAATATTTCATTAAATATTCCTATTTAAGCTGATATTTAGTTATCTACAACTAACCAACTTAAATCTGAATATCTTTTGGATTTAAAATTTCAAAATTAAGTTGAGGAATTTAGGCATTGGTTATTAAGATTCTTTAGATATTTTTTTTAAGTTAATATCTTTTCGAATATTAACTTAAAATAGAATATTTTAGATATTTTTTAAGTTAATATCTTTTCGAATATTAACTTAAAATGGAATATTTTTAAATTAAGTGGTTACAACTTAATTTTTGATATTTAATTAAATTTAAATTTGAAAATATTTAAGTTCTAGATTTTTTTTCTAATACAACTTAAATTAGATATTTTTTTTTTTCAAATTTTGTGGAAAAGATACTTAGTCAAATAAGATATTTTCTAGATAGTAATTTCTAGACTACTTATTATTTCTAATATTAAATAGGAAAATATTATACATTGTGAAATTAATTATTTAAATAATTAATTTTGGTACAATTTATTTTAAGTATATTTTTTCCTAGTATTAAACTAGAGATTAATAATTAAGTCTTCTCTACACTTAATTATTTATTTCTTGAATTTAATACATTTAATTAACTTGAAAATTAGATATCTAAGTTGATTTTCATCATCATACTTAAATATTTCTTTTTCATGACACTTAATTAAATAGAAAATTATTTTTAGTTGAAATTTATTTTTTCAACTAAATTTAAATAATTTTTAAAATATATTTTTTCTTTATTTTATTAATCAAATTTCGAAATTGAATTTCTTAAATGCTGGAATTTCGAATTTTATTTGAAAAATAGATTAAAGTTGTAAATTATTTATTTTAATTTTGGACCAACTTAAATCAATGATTTTTTCATTTATTGATTAATTTAAAATAAATGAAGTAAAATATATTTTATTAGAAATTTAATTAATTAGTCAAAGGATAATCTAGATAGGTGATATTTTTGCTTGAAGTATTTTTCTAGTGTATTTAATTAAATAGAAAATTAATATTTAAGTTAATATTCATCATCATACTTAAATATTTGAAATTTTTCTTATATATATTTAATTAAATAGGAAAATTATTTTTTTTTTGTTGTAAATTAATTTTATTAATTAATTTTGGGTCAACATTAAATTAGAATAATTTTTCCAGGATTTATTTTTTATTTTAATATGCAATTTCGAAAATTGTATTCTTAAATACTTTAATTTTTTCGAAATGCAATATATATTTATAGAAAATTAAATTTGAGTTGTAAATTAATTTTGTAACAACTTAAATTGAATATTTTTCTAAATATTTATTAGAAATTATTACTAAGATGGAAATAATTCATATTTGTTAATTATGATACTTTGTATGGTTCAATTAATAAATATGATAAATGACAATATTATTTAATAATTATTTATAGTTATTAAATAGTTAGAATTGGCATTTAAATGGTTGAATTAGAAAATTGGCGTTTTTGAGAAAATCAGATGCAGAAAAGGTAAAACTGCAAAATTGCAAAAAGTGAGGCCCAAATCCACTAGTATAGGGCCGGCCACTTTTATAGGAATTTATCTCTGATATTTTCATTATTTTAATGCCAAATAATTCAAACCTAACCCTAGTAGAATGCTATAAATAGATAGTGAAGGCTTCAGGAAAATTAGACTTTTCTTCTGACACTTCTGAATCATAAAAAAACTGAGCCTTCTGTCTCCCTATCTTTGGCCGAACCCACTCTCTCTCTCTTCCTCATTGAGATTTCAAAATTCTTAGTGTATGAGTAGTGCCCACACACAGCAAGTGATACCTCAATCATAGTGAGGAAGATCGTGAAGAAAGACTTTCAGCAAGAAGGAGGTTTCAGCATCAAAGATTCAGAGAAAGAGATCCAGGTTCAGATATTGATAATGCTCGCTACGTAAAAGGAATCAAGGGCTAGATATCTGAACGGAAGGAGTCATATTATTCCGCTGCACCCAATGTAAGGTTTCCTAAACTTTATATGTGTTTATTTCATCGTTTTAGAAAGTTCATATTTAGGGTGTTAATAAACATACTTGTGAGTAGATCTAAGATCCTGGTAAAATAAATTCCAACAAGCTTGACAGTTGGGTTGAAGGTGTTAGGAAGGCAAGGAGTTCGGGAAAGAGGCCGAGTGTTTTTTACACTTTGATTGGTTGTCCTCATGTTTTTCAAATTTGGTTCTATGAGTGTTGTAAATACATGAAAGGTAAGTATTGCCAAAAGGAAAACTCTCGTATTCCAAGGATTATTTAGTGGACATGCAATAGTCAGCCGACTTTCAAAGTTTTGAAGACTACTATTTTTGATGTTTCCAAAGATAAGGTACATCTGCTTGTTTTAATTTAGTTTTTTAGTAGTTGTTTTTAAGTTGTTTTTTATTATTAATAATCTTTATAATTGAAATTTTCATTTTGTTGTTTTTTAATCAGCTGGAACTATCAAATATGAGGCCCACTGCTGCTGAGTTCAAAGCTTTGAAATTGAGCAGTTTCAAGTTTGACACTGACTACAATTCTTACAAGAGTGTTCCTGTTCTCGAAGAGCCTTCTGTTGCTCAGAGTGACATTTCTGTCAAGCTTGATGCTTTTTCTGAGAAATTTGATGGGTTGGAGGTGAAGATCGATTTGCTGCATACTTCCCAACAGAAGATTTCTTCCGATTTGGTTGAGTTGAAAGAGTTTGTGTGTGCACAGTTTGTTTCTTTTGGTGCTCAGATGGCTTCAATGCAGACACAGTTTTCTACTGTTTTGCCGATTCTTATGCTAAGGTATGTTAGTTTTTCAATGGTTGTTTTTCAGTTTTTTTTAAGTTGTTTTATACTAATTTAAATGATATTTTCAATATTGGACAAAGGCAGTGACTCTTCCAATGATGATGGTGGAAGTGGTAATGAAGAAGATTTTGATTTAGATGAATATGAAAAAACTGATGACAATGAAGAAGAGAATGTTATGGGTGATGAAGAAGGTGAGGGTAGTGAAGGTGAAGAGAAGGATGGTCAAGCTGATGAAGATTCTGAGTCAAAAGAAAAAAATGATAAGGGCAGTGATGATGAATGCACTGATAGTGAGGAGAAGGTAGATAAGTAGACAATGTAACTAGGTTTTAGTTACTTTGTGTGGTTTATTTCGTTGTAAGTCCGTTTAGGTAGTGGTCTTGTAATTCTATGTTCTTATTATGTCTCTTCTTATGTTTTAGTTTTCTTTCCTTTTTTTTTTTTTTTTTTTTTTTTTTAAATTTGCAACTATTTTTCAGACTATTTATTTGTATTTATTATGTTATTTAGATGGCTGTGTTTATAGATTATGTTGTTCGCAATTATTGTTGGTCTTCTTATTTTACTTTTTGTTTTTTAGTTGTTATGTAGTTTTTTCTTAGTTGTTGAAGCCTTTTACAAAAAAATAACTTCATTTTTTTTTTTCTATCTTCTCTTTCCTTTTTTTTTCTGTATCAAGAATTTCGTTGATTTCAATGACGGATCTACTCAAATAGATGTTGAGGCTACTGTTCAGTCTGGTGTGAAAGCAGTTGAGATTATGGTAATGTTGCTTTTGTGTTATTTTTTGGTTGTGTAAAGGTTGTTATTTTTTAACCTTGTTCTAATTACTTTTTAATACCATATATAAACAGATGTCTTCAGATGGAATTGGTGGTGACTCTAGTAAACAGATTTCAGTTTCTGAAAATGTTGAGGTTACGGATCGTCGTCTTGTTTGTTTTGAGGTATATTTTTTTTATGGTTGTTTTTTAGTTTCTTCATACTTTTTGTGTTTAACACTGACTTTTTTTTTTCATTTTTTTTGGAAAAAATATATTAGATGGGTGCAACAGGTCTCAATGTTGATTCTAACATTGAACTTGTTGAAGATGACCCAATTCCCGTTGAAGAAACTCCTCTTGTTGACAAGAGGAAATCTAAGAAACCCATAGCGTTGACGTCTCCGTTTATGGAGTATGACTCTTCCATTTCTAGTTCTAAAGATGGTTCTAGTTATGGAGTTGTTAAGTATGTGGCTGGTTTGTGTCCTCTTGATGATAAGATTGGTGAAGATGTAGAACATAAATACGAGAATGATTTTGACTTGTGGCTTGGTGAAGGACGACGATCAAAGAAAGATCCGTAAGTGTTTAATTTCAGCACTTTTGTTGTGTTTTTTGTATATTTTGTTTTTTACTTTACTATTTATGTTTCAATTCTATTTTTTTTTATGTTAGCCATGACAACGACAAGGTTTACTTGAAGGGTAAGGATAAGATTGTTCCCCCTTTTCGTTTTGGCGTGGAAGATGTTGCAACCAAGATGTGGTTCCACAAGCTTGCATATCCTGCCAATGTTTAACTAATTCTGTAAGTTAATTTTTTTTTTGATTTTTTAAAAAAATGTCAGTCTATAGTTTTCTTCATGTTGTTTGTTGGTTGTTTTTCAGTTGTTGATATATAATTCATTTTCTTAATTTTGAACATTTCTCATTTTTTATTGTTTAGCATTTGGATATCATTTTTTACTATCTACGTAAAAAAGGAAAGTATGCAAAGGAGCCAAAGGTTAAGTTCACAACCACCGATTGCTTATTCTTCAAAACCATTCATGCTTTGTATGAAAAATTTGTTGCACAGAAAAAAGATCATTCTTTGATAACTGCCCAGCATGCCATTGCTGATTATATCAGAGGTAGAAAAATGTTATGTGGTTCCCCTTGGCATTTGTGCGATCATGTTTTGTTTATCATCCATATGGAGACTGAATCACATTGGATTCTTGGTCGCTTGAATATTGAGGAAAGGCGTATGTACATGTACGACTCCTTGTCGACTGCTATGAAAGATAGTGCCGCTATCAAAGCTTGTCAGCAATTTGCGGTGTTGTTGCCCCACTTTTTTGCTTTGTTCGATGAGTTCAAAAAGGAAAACAAACCTGTTTGTTTAGACCCTTTCGAAGTTGTTAAGGTTGATGGTTTGCCTCAACAAACCTCGAAGTAAGTTGTTTTTAGTTTTTATTTTCAAGTGTTGTTTTATTTTTATTTTTTATGTTATTTTCCTTTTTTTAAGTTTTTCTGATGTTGTTTTTTGGTTGTTTTCCAGTGACTGTGGTTGTTTCGTGGTATCGTTTGCCGAATACTTCATTGATATGAAACCGATTCCTCCCATATTTGATGTTGAGAAACACCGTGATAGGCTTGCTGTATTGTTCTATAAGTATGCTCGCATGAAAGAAGTGGATTTTATTGATACTGAAGATGAGGCTCCTCCAAAGAGTTCAAAGAAGAATTTGTTTTAGTTATCTATTTGTTGTTGTTGGAAATAGTACTTTTTTATTGAGCTTTTGTTTTTTCTATTACCAGATTATGTTCATAATTATAGACAAGTTGTTGTTTCTATCATGTTTTTTTTTTTTATTGAAATTGGTTTTTTATTTGTTCCTAGTTTTGGGTTTTTAATTTTTATATTCAGTTTAATCCATGAAAGCATATCATTAACAACCTTATTACAACCATCTTACAAACGACTAATTTGCATTTTAATCACTTTATGTAGTTTTGTTTCGTTCTTATTAATTTCAACTTTATTGCACTCATTTAATTATTTAACTATAATATTTGATGTTCTTTGTATATTAATGATAATAATACCAATTCTCTATTATCAATATCTCTCCACATAAAAATTCACAGTAAAAAAAATGTAACAACCAATAGTAATATGCAGTATGTTTTTTAAATGTTTTAGTATAGTTGTTTTTTGGTTGATGTGTAGTTGTTTGTACTTCTATGTTGTAATTCTTCTGCATGTCTTTTTGTTATGTCCCTTTTGTCCACACTTGCCACACTTGTTTTGTTTCTTTGTTTCCCAAGCTGCTGCCATTCTTCTTTTCCTCGGCCTTCCAGACTTGATTCTTTCTTTTGGAGGCAACACTATGATGTCTTCAAAAAATTCTGGTAGTTCCCATTCTCTAACGTTTCCAACTGGGTATACTGTTTCTTCATATGTTTGCAGCCATGCTTTTGATGTGTAGTATTGTGCACAGTAGTTGTATGTGTTTATGTTCAAGTCCTTCATGACAGCGACTGCATGGTTACATGGCATTTCATCTTTTTGAAATCTATTGCATGTGCACGTCTTCTCCTTCAAGTTTACTATTCTTGTTCTGTCTTCATCTATCACCTCAAATAGGTTTTGGTTTGCTGGTTTCACCTGCATGTTTTAAACCAACTTTAAAACAACCAAAAAACTATGCAAAAACAACTGTTTTCATTTTACTTTATGCGAACAATAATCTCAACTTACTGTTAGTCGCAATGACTGTACATAGTTCCCTATGAGTTTTTTCTCAGATGATGGTGTTAGCCTTGTTGTGCATTTTTGTGCCTCCTTTCTATCATTGTATGTCCACTCTTGCATTTGTGCCCTCAAGCACTCCATTAATGTTGTGACTGGTGTTTCCCTTGCTGCTAAATTTGCTGAGTTCAGTGCGTCAACTATGTTTGATGTCATGGTAGAGTACCTATAATTTGGACAGTTTCTATCATAGTTCTTTTTTTTAAAAAAAACTCAAACGCAACGCAAAAACAATGCAAATACAACGCTTAAAATATCTGAATATGTAATTGATGTTATCCTTTTTATTTGTTTTCACCTGTTGTTTTCTGAATGATACCTTGACCATTTTTCATGGCCAATTTTTTCCAGGTACGGTCTTATGCGCTTATCCAAGTTGTCTAGCTCCCTCATATGGAATTCAAACTCCATTTCTGTGTAAGCTTTTGCAGCTGCGAAGAATGGAGCTCTGAAATGCTTTGCATTTTTTTTGAATTTTGTTTTGAGGTTCGACAAGAGGTGGAAGATGCAGTAGCCATGTGTTATTTTAGGGAACACTCTCCTAGTTGCTTTGATGATGCTTTCATGTCTGTCTGATATTAGGCATTGATATTCTCGAACCCCGAATGCTTCTTTTATTTTTTTTAAGAACCACTCCCATGATTTATCGTTCTCAGAATCAACTATGCAGTATGCAAGTGGAAAAATTTTCGATTCTGCATCTTGTGTGTTGGCAGTGAGCAACGTGCCTCCATACGCGGCCTTTAGGAATGTACCATCCACAACGATGATTGGTTTGCAGTTTGGCCAACCTTTTATAGCAGCATTCAATGCAACAAATGCATATTTGAAACTGTCATCATCTTCTTTCTCTATGTCAATTAATGTTCCTGAATTTTAATCAAACAGTGTTTTTCAAACAACTGTTACGCAACTAAATAACAATGCAAAAACAACGTTTTTATTTTTACAACTATTTTCGAACTAAAATATTTTATTTTTTTTTACCTGGATTTGTTTTCTGTAGCATGTACAGGTATCTTGGCAAGAGATTGTACGACTCTTTAGCATTTCCATGTAGCTGGGTTTGTGCTCGCTCTTTACTACGCCATGCTTTCATGCAATTCATCTTTATTCCGTATTTGTCTTTCATTTCTGTCTTTATGTCTGCTGGGCTGCACTTTGTTTTCAGGTTCAAGAATTTTGGTTTTACAAAATCTGCTATCAACTTTGATGTAGCTTGTCGTTGATCTCCACATCTTATTGTAACTGCACATGTGTGTTCTTCTTGGTAGCTCATTATTATGAATGTTTCTGTGTTTCTATTTTTTGTAGCCTTTAAACTCCATTTGCAGTTTGTGTCCAAACACACTATGCTGTATTCTTTTGTGCAAGATTTCACTACTTTGTATTGAAATGTCTTCTTGATTGCAAAGTAGCATAGTGTACTTATCAATGTTTCTTTGTCCTTGTAAATTTGCCCCTTTTCTATTGTTTCATGTCGTTTGTCATTGATGATAATCATTTCTGTGTTGTCCACTTCCTCTTCTTCTTCCTGGTTGTTTTCAAGTTGCTGTACCATTTCTGCAGCCACAAGCTTTGCATAGTCGGTGAAGTCGAAATCTTCATCTACTGCTGTAGTTTTTTCTCTGTTGTTTTCTGGTTGTTGTATGGTTGATTCTGATGACACTGTCCCTGTTTCTAGGAAAAATGTATCATCTTCAGCAGATCTAATCGTCTGCGCAGATAGTTGTTGCTTGGAAGTTGTTGCCGTGTTGTTTCCAGGTTGCTGCAAATCTTCCTGTGCTGCGTTGTTGTCATACGATTCCATGATCATATTGTTCCACACCATTGTTTGGTTAGGTGGTGCCGTGTTGCTGGTTTTGTTCACACACAATGGGTACCTTGTGAAATCAACCTCCTTTGTTAATAGCTTTATGTAGAACAACAGACTTTTGTCATCCTTGATTTGTAGTGGTTGGCCTCCTTCCTTCAGTTGATATTTCAGTTGTAGCTGTGTTGATTCAGGGTTGCATTGGAGTTCTTCCATCATTATTCTCATTAGTTCCTCAAAAGTGCACTTGGTGGAAATTAATTCTCCACTTGATTCATACTCAACATAGTTTTTGTGGTCATCCCAATGCCCATTGCTCTGCACCAATATTTGTAATGGTTCCGTATCCTGAAATAATGTAAATTATTTACTTCGTTCAGTTTTTGTAGTTGCAAACAACTATTTTAATCTGTCAAAACAACTAATAAACAACTCTTTCCAACAATAACTTCTGCAACTAACACTTTCATCTGGATGACTATTTAAATCTGTTAAATCAACTATCAAACAACTATTTTAAAAGCAATCAGTAATTAATAACAATAGATTCATCTTTTCTAGTTTGCAGATCCCAAACAACTATTATTCCACTTGAAAACAACTTGTAAACAACTATTTTCAGAATAAAACACTGTAGCAACTATTTATATCCGTTAATGTTTATTTTCATGCAAACCGTTGTTGTTTTTTTTTTTTTTTCAGCTTCACCAATATTTTATTATTATTTCAATTTAATCCAGTTTTCATCAATTAATAACAAATTTCTATTAATCTACACTAAAGGATTTGAGTACGTTCATGAAAAAATTGGTTTACCTTCAATTCTCTTTCTGATTCAATCATGGGTGAGTTTCTTTGATTTCCAGATCTCCTTCTATTCGGTTCTTCACCTCTGATCGCGATTTCTTTTTTCAATGATTGTTGTTTTTGAGTTTTTTTTGTACATCAATGGAGGTTGGCTATTTTTTTTTTCCTTTCCGTTTTTGTATTTGGATTTTCGGGATTCAACTTGTCTTCCTATAAGATCTATATTTTTTTAGATTTTGATTTTGCTGGTTTTGGAAGAAAAATGGTTGAGAATGGGTTGTTGGGGTTGGACGGCTAGGTCACGAAGAAGGATCGGCTGGTGGGTTGAGAATGGAGGTTTCCGTTTTCTCTGCCGGTATTTTTGTAATTACCAACTTTTTAGTTTTCACTTTTGTTTATTTCCTTTTTTGGGGTCATAAATGTAAATTTCATCTATTTTTGGTTTATTATAGAAAAAATCTCAAAACAAAAAAAGAAAGAAGAGTTGTGAAATAACATAGAGTAATAAAAGACTAAATCAAAATAGAAATCTACAAAAATAATTGATAAAATTAAATAAAGCTCACCATATAATTATAGACGGAAAGAGTTGTGAGAATATAGTACCCCAAAATAGAAATCTATTAAAAAAAATTAAATAAAACTCACCATATAATTATAAACAGAAAAAATAATACCAAAACTTTTAAAATAGTAGGCAACAAATTTATAAAAAACCATATATATTAATATTTTCTTAAAATATTGATAATGAATAGAAATCAATTTAAACCTCCTCATGTGACTAAACACATTCTCATAATAATCTATAAGTATTGCTCTAGTTGAATCTAAAAGAATTGGACATGAATTAATCTTCTCGTGGTGGCTCTTGCATATTGTGATATATCAAAACTTGCAAAACATAAAAATAACATAAAAAAGCATCCAAAATAAAGTAAATGGGAATGAGTTCACTTAAAATATAATCAATAATAGCAACAATGAAAAAGTTGTATTGGTGAGTAAAGAT
Source organism: Cannabis sativa (assembly GCF_029168945.1). Taxonomy (NCBI): domain Eukaryota; kingdom Viridiplantae; phylum Streptophyta; class Magnoliopsida; order Rosales; family Cannabaceae; genus Cannabis; species Cannabis sativa. Next base: position 24,471,762 of record NC_083607.1, read on the forward strand.
GTGAATTGCTAAATGGAAGAGTTGGCCCCAATTCCTTGATCCTCGCATATGGTGAATAGATCACTCAAGTTGAAGAAAAAAAACCCTTATTTAAAAAAAATCAAAAAAATTCTAATTTGTACGGTATATATATAATATTATATGTTTAATAAATTCTTTTTTTTTATTATTAATATAATGATATAAATAATTAAATATCTTCTAATTAATTATTAATATTTTATAAACATAATAAAAATAGGAGAGAATACATAGAATTAATTAGAATTAATTAATAAATTTTATAATAAAAAAATAAAAAATGAGAAAATTAAGGAGAGAATTGATAAAAGTATTTGGAATAATTTTAGAGTGACATATCACCGCCTCATACTTCTCATTTATATAGATATATAGATATATATATATATAAATTTTGCACTCAAAACTACCTTCCCAAACAAAGACTCAAATACCTTTTTCTATTTACTATATGTTAGTGTTATCCCTGTTTATGGATGAATTGTATGTGGTAATTATAGAAGAGTGCCACGTCGAATTGAATATTGTTATCTTATATCTTCCACTTATCAGGGTTACAGAAGGTGCTGTAATACCCAGAAGCTCTCCCTGCCAGCAAAGGCGAAAAGGACTCCGAAATTCTCATCAAACCTATTGCTACTGGAAGTGAACGAAAGTCGCACATGCTCCGAGATGGTAGCAAATTAGTTGGTCCAGGAAGACCTTAGCCAGATCTTTTTAGAACTCCATAATGCCTAATCTGGAGCTAAACCCAACAGTTGCATATCTTCTAATACCAAATCAGATCTTGTCCCCCGCATCAGACCTTGGTAGTGCACGTACATGCTCTTTAGCTCATTTTTGCCAACAGTTTGTTTATACACCAATTTTGCAAGGTGAAACCTTTGGAACATGTGTCGTTAGTCCTACAAATTGGGATGCCACAGTTGTGTATCTCACGATTAGGAGGTTTCCTAGCCACCAACAGCCAGATCACCAAGTTATAATCACTAGCTAGAGAAACATGCTAAGTACGAAACCCTAAGTGGGTAAAGGAAATGCCCTTACCCGCATGTATGCCTATAAATACTCCATAAACTTGTGGACTAGGGATTATTAACGCCCAAACAACGTAAAAATTATTTTGTCTATTATTTATTGTTTTGCATTTTCCTTAAGCTCTAAATAATCAGTTTTCCAAAATCTCGATAATATTTTGGTGCTTTCATTGAGAGTTGAGGAAATTTTACTGGTTGTTGCATCACTTCGATCATGGTGAATACCCAAAAGAATACAAGCAACAAAACTCTATTGGACACTGTTTTGAAGGAAGCAGATTCCCTTGCCTCCGGCCCCAGACGGGCGGTGTTAGAGAAGAAGGCATGACCCACGTCAAGAACTGAGGGGAAGATGCCGAGAACCTGTTCAACGGCCTCAACGATGACCAGAACCTTGAAGGTGGGGATAAAGAAGGTGATGGTGATGACTACGTAAAAGACACGTACTACAAGGATGGTCATTACTGTGACCACAACCCATACTTGTTGCGAGTGACCAAAGATTTAGAAGCTACTCAGACGGAGTTAGCAGAACAGAGGAAGCTCACCACAAAAATGAAAAGAATGATAGAACGCCTTCAAAACAAGTTTGACAACTTGGAGGAGTCTGACAATGAGCCTTCAGTGGAAGTAATGGGCGAGGAATGTTCCCACAAATAAACAGAAGTTGAAACCTCGGATCCTCGCTAGGATAAAGGTAAAAGCAAGGTGGGTGAGCCCCCACAAAAATCCACTCCTAAACCTTCTCGAAAAGATATGAATCTAGTTGGCCAACCCTAAAGGATGCAAAAGGCCACCTATGCTTTCGAGCCCAGAGGCCCTTTTGATCCTAGAGGCAAAACTGTGCAACGAGGACAAAGTGTAAAGATACCTAAGCTTAAAAGGCAAAGGAACCACCTTAGTGATTCAGTCAATTAGGACAGAAGGACAACTGTGGGACATTTTGAGGAACTGGTCCACTACCGACCTTCGATGGCGATTAGATGCCAAGTACGAGAAGTACAAAAGTAAGCAAGGCTATGTGGGGGTGACCTCAGAAACCACTTGAGTAATAAGATGATGGGTTGTGATCTCCCAAGAGTGACACAAAGCGATTGGAGGAGTAGATAGCTGCTCTGACCAAGTTGGTCAAGAAACAGAGTAGAGCTCTCTCGAATTCGAAAGATGAAGATCTGAAACCTTGTGTGAGGAGGATCGCAGTGATCCCACTTTCGAAAAACTTCAAAATGCACCACATTGAGTTGTATGAGGGAAGAATTGATCTGCGAGCGCATTTAGCGAAGTATTACAAGATGATGCAAGTTGCCCGGGTTAGTGACGATGCCAAATGCTTATGTTTTTCCTTGACCTTGATTAAGTCCGCAAAAGATTGATGGAAACGATTAGCTTCAGGATCAATGGATGTTGGAAAGATTTATAGTCGACTTTCTACAAATAGTTCATTGCTACACGTGACAAGGATATGGAAGTTGGCTCTCTTACCAACGTCAAATAGCAACATAATGAAAGTTAGAAGGCTTTTATTCAAAGGATGATGGAGGTGGCCACTGTTGGATTTTGTGCCTTAAATAAAATCCATTTCAATATAATCAGATTTACTAATTAATAAAGATCATAAATCATTCTCTGTTGCATGGTTCACATGATTTATTTCATGATTATGTTTAATGTATAAATTCTATTAAGTACAGAATATATATAAATATATATATTTGTTCATGATTATATTGTCGTCAGCACAGTAAAATATAATCATGATTATATGTTCAAAAGTTTAATTCCCATGATTTGTCAGTTCACTAGATTTAGACTGACATGATAATCGACGATAAGGTATACTTACACCTTGGATAAGTGTTATGTCTTTTACAGGGCTTTGGCAAAGTTTACCAGTATCGGATGTATGGAGTATACATTAAAAGGGACAGATATTTATCTTGGATAAGATATCAGAAACTTACCATTATATCTTTCTAAGTCAATATCAATGGTTGATCTTAGGTCAATGGATCTTAATTCTGAAATGGTTAGGTTCAACTTAGTTGTATTATTTATGTTCTTAGAGGTGTTCGTGGAAGCTAACTAATAGTTCTGGCAGATATTTACATCTTGGGAACATGGTAGTTCAATTTAGTGGTTGCGCTAAACATAGATATGGAATCTATAGCTTCTACAAGTATTTAGAAGTGAAACGATGATTTCCTTTGAGCTTGGTTGAATAGAGATAAATGATTGAGGCCTCATTTTAGTAATTATATTAGTTTACTGAAGTATCATTTATAGGTAGATAAGTGTTTTAAGAATAAAATACATTGAAGGGCAGAACGGTAAATTTGTCCCTTTTCAGTGTAGATCATCTATAGAGGATCTTTGACTATTAGGATTGTAACAATGGATAATCATAACGTATCTATATCGTGATACATATAAAGCGTTCTATATAATGGAGAGTGCTATTCAGTTCCAAATCTATAGTGGCGCAAGGTGGAATTAATAAATTAAAGAATTTACTTAGTAAATTCTAGATCTACTTATTGAAATCTCAGTTATATAGGCCCATGGTCTTTTCACTAATTTAGATAATACTGCTTGCAGACTCAGGTAATTGATTTTAATTAATCAATTATAATTCTAATATTAGACTATATCTTATTTATGAATTTTCACTAAGCAATGGCTTAATTGTGAAGAAAAGAGATTTTATATTAATTAAAAGACTTTGCATGGTCTAATTAATAAATAATATAAATGGAACTTTTATTTGATAATTAATTATAATTATTAAATAAATAATTTTTGCATTTATAGGATTGAATTAAAAAATATTGTGTTATTGAAAGAAGAATACGTGGTTGAAATAAAGTGGCAAAATTGTAACTAGAGAATGGTCCACTTCATAGCCGGCCATTAAGTGAATTTTTGCCTAATATTTTATTCTTTTTTAATCCATATAATTCAACCCTAAGCCCTAGTTGAAACACCATAAAAGGAACATGCTGCACTCATCTCATCCAACACTTTCAACTTGCCAAAATCTAGTTCCTAACTCTGTCAGACAACTAGTAGATGAAAGACACCTTCTATAGTGATTTCAAGTCTCCTTCATTGTTCTTCATATTCGAACCCTATAGTTATAGAGTGTCATGCCCACACATAGCAAGTCAAGTACTCAATCATAGTGAGTAAGACGGTGGTAAGCAAACCCGACGGAGAAAAAGAGATCTAGGCTCAGATCTTGATAATACTCTACGACAGAAAGGAACAAGGGTTAGAGATCTTGATAATACTCAGTCATAGTGTCATACTTCAGCTTGACAAAGTAAATCTGGACCCTTACCTGTCAAGGCCATAAGAAGACAGCCAAGACAATCATATGTCCGTTATAGATGGCTTTAAAGCTAAATAATAGTAGTGTTCAAAAATAGAGGGCCTATAGGCCAAAGCAAGAACATGAAAACTTTGAGGTCGGATATGAAATCGGTTCGCATGCATGAGGTCAAGGCCCTGCTAGAACCACATAGCCTGAAAAGAACTTGACAGATCTCTTATAGGGGCCACATACTTGGCTACGGCTAAGGCACAGTTCCTTACAGTATTAAGTTGAACATTCGACTATAATAGACTCACCATTAAGCTTCATACAAAGTTTCTAAGGAAACCACATATGAGGCTAAGGTTGTATATGCCTACAAAGCCAAATTCTTACCAAAGTCACAAGAGGATAGAAAATTGGCTACCCAATTGGAACTAAGGCCCATGCCGACCAAGGTACTCAAGGTCCCATGACTCAGCCAAGAACTGGCCAGGGCCACCAAACCCAGGCATTAACAAGCTAGCTTTATAGGGTAAAACCCTAAAGCTGGCCAACTCCCATAATTAAGCCTTAGGGCCGGCCAGGTCTCAAGCAAGACCTCCTAGGCCAACCAAGGTATGTTTTGAATCCTTATGTGTGTTTTTCTTTCAAAACTCGAATATGAGCCTCGTATTCTTTATGACTCAAAGAGTCAAGAAGCATAGCCAAAGCCAAAATCGAATATTTTTAATCAAAAAGTCACACATTATACATTCTAAATCTGTCATGAGGATCAATATACCAAAGAGATTGCAAACTAACACGAGAATTAAAAGTTTCCAAAAGCTTTAAAAGATTAAAATTTGTTAATGGCAGGTACAAAGAAGAGATATCCAAGAAGAGAAGATGAGATAGATATATATATATATATATATATATAGAGAGAGAGAGAGAGAGAGAGAGAGAAGATAAAAGATCCAAAAGCATGCCATGCAAAAAGCCAACACTTGGCTAGACAAGGCTGCTCAACAGAGACTACTACAAACAAGACGAGAGCTAGAAAGTCCCTATCTGACCAGATGTTCGAACAGGGACTTGGGGGCTAAATGTTATCCCAAAATTTGTCCACCTGATGTGGCATGTCCACGTAAGCCAAAGAAAGAGTACACGTGGAGTACAGCCCTGCCAGTAGCAGAATAGGGCCTATATGCAAGATATAGCAAAACTGCCAAGCAGCAACTGAATGGAGTGAAACAAGTCCTCAAGAAGTTGTACCAACATCCCTGGCTTGTGAAGAGAAGCCTATCGGTCAACCAGAGTGATCCTATAAGCTGGCCAAGATCTGGCTGGCCGGCCAAGAAGTGACTTCTAGACCAAGGGAGCTTCCGTTCGACCAAGGGAACCTGACCTCTACCAGGAAATAGTGTACAAAGTTGTCCTCAACTTGCAAAAAGCTGGCCTCCACAACCAAAGGTTGGCCTCCTCTTGGTAGAGCTATAGTGACTTGCCAGGTGCTACATGCCTTGACTTGCCAAATCTTGCAGGCCTTGACCTGTCAGATCCCGCAGGCCTTGGGCGGCCAGGATTAACTTGGCAGGACTCTATATACAACCCAAAATGTGGACAGCAAGTCATGGGCTGCAAATTCGGCCCTAAAAGCCCAACACAATGGCTGAATAATATTTAGATTCAAGGGCACTTTAGTCTTTTGTAATTATCTAACAACCTATGCAAATATCTAGGGATTTAAACTATAATATAGGGTTTATGCCTCCTATATAAAGGCCTTAACACTAGCCTAGAAACCTAAGTCATTTAGCCTCCAAATTGCTCTAAGTCCGAAAGCCCTACTCTCTCTCTCTCTCTCTCTCTCTCTCTCTCTCTCTCTCTCTCTGTGTGTGTGTGTGTGTGTGTGTGTGTGTGTCTTGCTCACGCCCAATAGGACTCTGTTTCCTCTCTTCATCTCTCTCACACGCCTCTAAGGCAATCTCACTCTCTCATTAGAGATCTGCCTACTGATTCATATTTTGTATCCTTATAGATAGCTATATCAGATCCCACCTATAGCGATCTGAATAGTATTATCTCTAGGTATCAATACAACCAAAAGGGGAATACGTTATTACCCGCTATCACAAGGGGGCCGAACCTCTATAATAAATCTCTGTGTTTATTATTTTTTATTCTTATTTGTGTAACACGTGGCAATCATCAGATCTATACAACTCTGCTGTCAGTTGATCACTTTTTAAGGTCAATAGTCTTTATGTATTGTGTTCTTTTCTGTTGTAAGTTGTAATGAGTTGAGGGTAAATATGTCATCTAGTACATACCGAAGGATTTTGCTTCCGAAGTTTAGGTTACATAAGGGATCTGATATTAACAACCACAAAATTTTTTAGAATTTCAGATGCTGAAATGTTGACAGTTTCAATTAAAGGAATATAACAACTTGTTGAATCCGATAATTAGCTTCGAAGCAAAAATCTCAAGTTGTAAAAAAAAATTATTCAACAGCAACTTCATATTTTTGGGATAAATTAATGTTATGATGACATTACTTGTACTTAGGTTTAAAGGATCGATCTCATCTTAAAATTTAGTCAATGAGCTTGCAAGTTTGTTTGTCATGAAGAATGACTGAATTATTTACTATTCTATTTACATGTAATTTTCAGCAAAATTTGAGGTAATAAAAATAGGTATCTTCAACCGTGTATATATTTATACATCTACATTTCCCTTAAAATTATGCTCCTACATCTTTAATGAGATTTATACACACCTAAAATTCTAAAATAATGAATCTAAACAGTTGTGATTTCAACTGTAGCAGGGGAAGATGTGTCAGGATGGTCTAAACCCTCATTAGATGTGTTCACAAAATCCCAGCTTGAAGAATTATCTACCATCAGATTAGGCATGTCATGATTAGAAACATTAGTAGTAGTAGTAGTAGTAGTAGTAGTAGTAGTAGGGGAAACTCTTCCTGGACTATATATGTGCTGCCCGTTATAGAAATATTTTGCCAATCCAAAAGCGTTTGTTTTTATACTTTGACAACCACCATTTGCTTGCTGATGGAGCCGGTAGTTCCGCTGGAGGCGAACCAAGGATATGAGTAAGCAAATGGTGGAAGTGACTCCAGATGTTAGGTAGATACCCCAAAAGCTTTTAAGGCTTAATCGTTCAGTTTCTATAGATGTTGATGAGCACTCATCTGGTGTAAGACATTCTTTCTCTAGTGCTGTTATTTTTCCATCTTCTGATAGTTTTAGAATGGCATTTGAAAAATCTTTGGTTAGTGGAGACCCCTTCTGGAATACCTGAAATGTGTCCCAACACATGTTAATAATTTGAAAATAGCACAGCACAACCACTACTTGCATTCACGTATACATTTCTAATAATGTTATACTATGTTATCTTAGTACTTACAAAGCCTAATCCTCCAAATCTGTACGTGATAGAGGAGGTGGTGTATTTTTTGCAGTTCTTGTTGATAAAAACTTTCTGGTACGGGAGTTCAAGAAAGGCAGCAGCTATTAATTTTTTATCAAACCACTCTGAGTAATCATCTTCCTCTGGAACATTTTTTATGTTATCTGGAGTGAATTGAAGCACATTTTCCAGGTAATTTCTTACAAATGAATCACCATAACAACCAACCTTCTGGTTGGTTTTTTTTAGCCACTCAATATTTATATCTTGTTCAAGATTTTTCACAGTCAGAATTGATGAAAGACTTGCCGTATAACTTGCAGTTAGGATGAAAACCACAAAAAACCACGTCATGACAGCAACTCTGGTAATGTTGCTATGAACTCTTTCCCCTGAAACAATGTGAGAAACATCTCTATTTAGAAGCAATTAAAACAAGAAATTTCTAGAATGCTTTTCTTTACTTTTGAACATTGCTATGAGGCACCAAGGTGCTTTCAAATTAATTATTTATATATATATATATATATATATATTTAACACTACATTTCTACATGTGATGATGAAAGGGTGAGATATGAGCTGAGTTAGAGTGAATAACTTACTTTGAGCAAAGAATAGAGAGGAGAAAGTGAACCAAAAGGCAATGCCAATCTGATCTTTTACCGAGCCAGTAAACTCAGGGTTTGTTGGATGCTCCAGGAACCATACTATAAGCATGGTGTAAACCAAGATGACAATGGTCATCACCCACATTTCCCAAGTGAAAGGCTTCATGAACATCCATGTCGATTGTTTGGACTTAATTGGAATTATCATCGAAAGACCTGATTCGACAAATGGTTGAGTAAATTCTACCTTTTGTGTTCGCTCATATAGAATGGTCATGTCACCCACCACAGCATCAAAGGTCTTTCATTAAAATTGATCCCACATGAACAATCAAACAATCTCCATAAGAACAGGTGAATGTAACAGTAGAAAAAATAAGATAAAACTTGACATGTTCTGCTATCCTTTGTAAATTGACATTTCTATTTTCTAGCTAAAAGCTAACACCCCAAAAACAATGCCAAAGGTTAGCCTTAAAAGTGTTTTCAATGTGCAGGCTATAGAAGAGAAGCTTTAAGGTAATGAAATTCAATTGTCAAAGTTCAAACATTCTTTTTTAAGGAAAATTTGAACAAAGTTACTTGTTATCTACACAAAGTTCTTTAACAGTATAAAATAAATAGAAAATTATTTAACCTAAAATAAAGAAGTGAGCACATGATTTTCTTTTATATATTGTGTGTGAAGATAATCTTAGAAGGACTTTTAATATGTGAGCTTACCTTGTTATATACAGCCTCAATGAGTTCGTCGTATGAACCTGTGAAGGCTATAAATTTATATTGCAGGTCATAATTCAAATGTTGCAATGCCATTCTGAAAATTCGTATACAGAAACCATCATAACCTTCATTTGTGTTCTTCTTGGATTGATTAATTGTCACAAACTTTTTAAATTGGGTATCACCAGGAACTCCAATCTTCAATCGTTTTTTAATAGTAGGTATTGACCAGCCTTTTGGAATTCTTTCTGTTAAGTTACCAGGCCAAACTACAGAACCATATATGCCTTGGGAGCCTTGACGAACATCAGTTGTTCTGTTTTCCATTTTATCTTTTTCTGTGAAAAAGCAGTTTGAGAACCAATAGTTTGGCCTCCAACAGTCAAGTTCTTGATATATTCCATTTGGCTGAGATATTTCTTGGCCTTCATTATCAACCACATTTACAATCCTTAATGTTCGATCAGACAATAGCTTGTTTTCATCAAAACTTACAGTCCCACTTAAACCTTCAAAACTAGAAGATAATATGTTTTCCTTTAACAATTTTGGACTAGTATCAGTAGCTACTCTCTCTAAGGCTTGTGTAATAGCTCTAATGCTGTCATATGCTCTTAAAGCATAAATTCCCGGGTTCAAATTGTTACTTTCATTTGGGTTTTCTTGATGGAATGTCCTCTGGAATTGCTTCTGAAAAGCTTTATAAGAAGAAGTATCTTTGGAGTAGTATGTCTTGATCCCTAGAGTTCCTTTCATGGAGGAAATGACAGATTTGTCAGCATAGTCCAACAGACTAGTAACACTCTCAGTCATCAACCAAGCCGACTCTTTCTCTAAAAGTCCTATCTTCTTAGCTTCTCTAAACAAATGAGTAACCATAGGCAAAGAAGATCGAAGAATGATAAAAGTTCGAGATTGTACACTCAAAAGCTTCAACAGCTCATCTAAGACAACCTCTTTAGGATTAGAGAGAGTTGAATAAGGTGGAAGAACTAAACGGTATTCGATCTCAGAACCAACATTCTGAAGAGCCTCACTTAGAAGAGCCAAGGATCCCAAATCACTGCCATATTCATTATCTTCATAAATCACAACTACCTTTCCCCAATGACAAGAACAGACAATATCTGCAATGCACTTAATCTCAGCAGAAGCATCATTAGCCATTGATATCAAATAAGGCCATGGAAGCTGCATCAATGAAGGTGTTATGCTTGGTGCCACTAATGAAATAACTGAAACTTGAGTTTGGTTTCCTACTTCCCCTATTATAACAGCTTCTTCCCATCTTTCCATTCCAACAATCACTTCTAATTTCTTTTCTTCAATCATATTCTTAGCTGAAACGAAATTGGAGAAAGCTATTAGCCATGACTTAAACAGATTATCAATGTTTAAAGGTAAAAAAAAGTTTCTTGAAGAACTTACCAGAAGAAGCTGCTTTGAGGGGTTCTTTTATTGAGTCCTGAAAATAAAGTAACAGCTTGTGGTTCTTGTTCTTTGAATTATGGTTGAAGTTTAGAGCTGCAATTTCCATGGCAGCTTTTTGCTCTTTCCCAATTCGAGAATTAAGATCAATAATAACTCCAACGTTAGTGATATTTTCTTCATTAGTACCTTCAGCTTGAGCTCCATAATAAGTTGTAATAAGAAGAAAGACAAGTAGTACGTGAAACATGGAACGAAGAGTTGGAACTTTGGTAAGGGAAACAAAGGAATAAGTCATCTTTTAGCTTTAATAATATTCTAAAACTAGAATTTCATTCACTACTTTATGGTTCATGGGAAAAAATTTATGCCTTCGTATAATAAATATTTATATATATGTGTATGTATACTTGAGCCTTATTGCTTGTTAGAAAAGGTTGTAAATTGATTCCCTCAAAATAAAAAAAATAGAAAAAAAAAAAACAAAAGACGTGAATTTGATACCTTTGACTTGACTTGGTCTCAATGTTGTACAAAGGGAGTAGAGGAAGATAGATAACTGGACAACTATGAAATTAAAAAACAAAAACAGTTTTTTCTTAGAATGCTTAAACGTTATTTTCTTGAAACTTTGGGGGAAAATATCTATAGCTTTAGCGGCTCCAAATTTCTTTGGGGATTTTGAAGTCAAATATTGCTGCTATATAACAATGAAATCTTGCAAGTGGATTTAGTCTTGATGCGTGCTTTCTCATTAATTTATTCATTCAAATCATATAAAAAAAATACTAATTATGATTTTTCAAACTTTTGATATGTAGCAAATCATTTTCACATTCAAAATTCCTCAAAATTATTCAATTTAAGAATATTTATTTAATTCTATTTTTATTAATTTTGTGATTATCCATATACTAAGAACTCGTTCGGTAACCATTTTAAAAATAATTTTTTGTTTTTTTAATCAAAAATTTAAAAATACAAATAAAAATCATGTTCGGTAATTCCATTTCGATTTTTGTTTTTAAAATTAAAAAACAAAATGAAGTAAATTTTAAAAACAGATTTTTGATACTTTTAAAAAATTTTAAAAACACTTTTTTCATTTTGCTTCTCTCTCTCGGTCAATTCCTCAGCTCAGAGCCTTCCATGACTAGCTTCACCAGGTAAATCTTACTTCACCATTAACATACTACTCTTCTTTCTCTCACTTACAAACTCACACACACACACTCTCTCTCTCTCTCTCCTCTCTTAGTCTTGGTTTGAGTTTTGGTCCTCTTCTTCAGGTTGATGTTGATGTTATGTGCCCTAGATCTTGAGACTTGACTAAGTCAATAAGGGGCGGGTTCTGGTTTCAGCACTATTTTCCTCAAGATTCGAAGATCGCTCCAAGGTCTGACCACGCTCAATCAGGTATCTCTCTCTTGCGTTTCCTATTTTGGTTGTTTTGTGTATTGTTTTTGTTCATTATTATAATTGGATTTGGTTTCTCGGATTAGATTGGAACTACGGAAGACCAGTTTGACCACTATATCAAGCATTGGTTTTTATAATTATATATGTAGAAAAATGAGAAAAATGAGAGAAATGATTTTTATTTTCTGATGATCTCTTTTTTTTTTTTTTTTGAATGAAATATCAACTTCATTGAAATAAATTAGCATTCTGAATACATAAGGTTCTGAAGATCAGATGAAATGGGAAAATCAGAAATGCTACCACCAGCATGAAATCGAGACTGCCTAGCAACATAATGTGCAGCACGATTTGCTGATCGTTTGACAAAACATAAATTAACATTGGGCAAAGATAATAAAGCAGAACGACAGTCCTGAATAATTAAACCAAAAGTCGACCCCATGATTTGAGAACTTCGGATTGCTTGGACAGTGACAAGACTATCCGTTTCAACCACAACATGGACCCAATTTTTGGTTTTGATCCAACTAAGCGCCTCTTTGATTCCCAAGGCCTCAACTACCGCAGCAGAATAAATTCCACCAAAGCAGCCTGCCCGAGCCTCCAAGCAGTTGCCACCGTGGTCACGGGCCACAATACCAAAGCCATATTGTTCTTCTCTTTCAAAAATCGATGCATCAACGTTTAACTTGATTGTGTTAGTTTCGGGTTTAGTCCAATGCTCAACTCCATCAACTTTGTTATTTATGCATAACGATGATAGAGAGTTTTTGTCTTGAGCTTTCTTCCATTGATCAAGTGCAATTGTAGCTGATCCAACAATATTCGAAACAGAAGTATTTTTTGCTTTCCAAACGGTGTTGTTCCTGGCTTTCCAAAGTGACCAACAAACCATAGCAATTGTTGCTATTTGTTCTGCAGTGGCCGAGGTAAACATCAGCTGTAACCAGCTGCGGAAATGGCCTCCTGGATCAAAAACAAAGGTGACTCCAACCTTTCTCCAGCAGGCGAGAGCAATATTGCAGAAAATCAATGCATGGGATGTAGTTTCGGGTTGAGATTTGCACACAGGACACACGGTCGGCACTTCCACATGACGAAAAACCAGATTTACACAGGTGGGGAGATTGTTTGTTGCAGCTCGCCACAAGAAATTCTTGACTTTGGGAGGTATACACAACCCCCAAAGCTTATCCCAGAAACTAGTATCAGTGTTAATACGCTGGGATTGTTTCTGTTTTTGGAGAAGACCGTAGGCGCTTTTCACAGAGAAATCTTCATTATTCTCATACATCCAAGACCAGGAGTCACGTGTAGCATTTAAGCTAAGTGGAATTCCTAGTATTGCAGCAGCATCCGAAGCGCAGAACATGTCCATAACAACATCAATGTCCCATGTTCTAGAATCTGTTATGAAGAGCGAGTCAACGAATTGATTTACTAACCCAGGATGATGCACAGAGACATACGGATTCGCCAAATTTGGGAGCCAAGGATGTTGGAGAATGTTAACATTTGTACCCGTGCCAATGGTTCTTCGAATGCCAGAGCGTAAAAGGTCTTGAGAACTCCAAATGCTTCGCCAAACGAAGCTAGGATTATTACCCAATTCAGCAGTAAGGAAATCCGAATGAGGGTAATATCTAGCTTTGTAAATTTTCCCCGCAAGGGAATCGGGTTTGCACAAAAGCCGCCAACCTTGCTTAGCAAGCATTGCAAGATTGAAGTCATGCAAGTTACGAAAACCCAAGCCACCTTCAGACTTTGAAGCACACATACGATCCCAGGACATCCAGGTTATGCCTCGTCCTTTACTTGAGGATGTCTTCCACCAGAATCGAGCCATTTCCTTCTCGATTTCAAGACATGTACTTTTGGTGAGGAGGAAGACACTCATGGCGTAAGTTGGGAGTGATTGAACCACCGTTTTGAGAAGTATTTCTTTACCAGCTCGAGAAAGGAGTTTACCATCCCAACTATTGACCCTTGCAATTACTTTATTCTTCAGAAAACCCAGGACTGCATTTTTGTTTCGACCAACAATATTCGGGAGGCCCAGATACAAGCTTCCTTCAGATGCTTCGGGCATGACAAGTCTATTGCAAATTTGAGTTCGAGTTTCAGCACTAGTGTTTGGACTGAAAAAGATGGTTGACTTGTGGAAATTTATTTTCTGACCTGACGCATTCTCAAAGACTTGGAGGAGATTAGAAATCCCCACAGCTGCACCAGTTGTTGCTTGACAAAACAGATAACTGTCATCAGCGAAGAGCATATGTGTAATGGATGGTGCCCCATGAGCCACACGACAACCTTGAAGAAGCTGCTGGGATTCGAATTTCTTGATGAGAGCAGAGAAGCCTTCAGCACAAATAATAAAGAGGTAAGTAGATAATGGATCTCCCTGACGAATGCCACGAGAAGGAAGGATAGGGCCCATTCGATGACCATTATGCAAAACAGAATAGCTGACAGATGATACACAAAACATAATCAAGTTGACCCATCTTTCAGCAAAACCCATTTGAAGCATCACAGCCTGAAGATAACTCCATTCAACCCGGTCATAGGCCTTACTCATGTCCAGTTTAAGAGCCATATAGCCTTTCTTGCCTTTTGTTTTACGTTTGAGATAGTGCATGACTTCAAAAGCCACCATGATATTATCTGAGATAAGGCGTCCAGGGATGAACGCACTTTGAGTGTCTGAGATTATAAGATCAATGATATCTCTCATCCGATTTGCAAGAACTTTAGAGATCACTTTATAGGCAACATTACAAAGAGCAATAGGCCTTAAATCTCCCATTGTAGCAACATTCTTCTTTTTGGGAATTAAAACAAGATTAGTTTCATTCAACTCTTTTGGGAAGGAGCCTGAATGAAAGAAATCCTGAACAAGATTTACCACATCTATCCCAACAGTATTCCAGTGATGTTGAAAGAATCCCGGACCCATTCCATCTGGCCCTGGAGCTTTATCAGGGTGCATCTGAAACAAGGCAAGTCTCACCTCCTCGCAAGAAACTGGTTTCAAGAGTTCTTCATTTTGGATAGAACTAACAGTGCAGTTAACCTCTCTAATAACTCCATCATTTGACGAATAACCAGCTGTATACAGATCATTAAAATATTGAACAATTACCTGATCAAGGCCAGTTGTCCAATCTGTCCACTCCCCAGCATTGTTTTGCAGTTGACGAATCTGATTGTTTCTCTTCCTGGCACTTGCAGAGGCATGGAAGTACTTGGTATTCTTGTCACCATTATGGAGCCAAAACTGTTTCGATCTCTGCTTCCAATAAATCTCCTGTTGAGCCAATAGTTCAAAATAATTATTTTGTTCACTTTCGAATTCGGTATGCAGAAACGAACTCGACTGGCTCTTCATTCTGGTCATACGCCTCTTGCTTTGGGCGATACGGTTCTTGAAATTCCCTGAGTTTTCCTTTCCCCATTCCTCCAACCGAATTGAACATTGAGCTATTTTACTAGACAGAGGTAACCCGTGCAAATTAGACCAACAATCTTCAACCAGCTGGGAACACAATGGTTCACGGGACCATACATTTTCATACCGAAAGCAGTGGAATGTGGCAGCAGTAGACAGCATTTCAGGTTGTAAAAATATAGGTGTATGATCAGAGCAAGTGTAGTCAATATTGGTGAGTGTAGAGTGATTAAAAATGACTAACCATTCATGAGTAACAGCGGCTTTATCTAGACGAATTTCAATGCATTGGTCCGTTCCTTTTCCACGTTGCCAAGTAAAAGGATAGCCACGAAGCTCCAAGTCGATAAGATGACAATCGTCAAGGGCCGATTGAAAGCCAGAGATTAAAGCAGTGGGATACGGACGTCCTCCTTTCTTCTCTTCATTGCTGGCTATGTTATTAAAATCACCAATTACACACCATGGAAGTGTTGACTCGAGAGAGAGGCTTCGAAGAAGTTGCCAAGTTTGATGTCGTAATTGTCTGTTTGGTTCGCCATATAGTCCAGTTAACCTCCAAACTCCCATACCTTGAACACTAACCTCCAAATCGATATGATGTTGAGAAAAACCCAAGAACTTGGCTTCATCATTCGATTTCCAGAACAGAGCAAGGCCTCCCTTTCTTCCAACAGCATCGACTGAAAAGGCTCCTTCAAAACCGAGTCTAACTCGCACCCGATTCACCAATTCTTTGTTACAAAGGGTCTCACATAAGAAAAGAAATTTGGGCTTCTTTTGGAAACAAATATCCTCCAGGAACTGAATGGCCCGTGGGTTCCCAAGCCCACGGCAGTTCCAACTCAAGGTGCTCATAATGTTTGGTGGGCCTGGACACCAGAACCCACCTTGACTCCGTTTTTTGAAAGTACCACTGTTGCCTCCTCATTGTCATTTTTATCATGTTCCATATCATCTAATACGGGCCCAGTTGAGACATTAGTTTTGGTAAGCCCAACACGTCTCCTTTTAAGCTCAGATATCGTCAATTCCATATCAGAAGAGAATAAAGCTTGATTCTCTTTGACCAAGACAATTGGCTCATTTAAAGCCATATTCGGCTGTACATGAGCAGCTCCCAAATCATAGGCAATTTCCTTTCCATATCCATGCAAGTTTCCATAATTATTCCTTGGAAGATTATCCTCCCTATCATCAGGCCGAGTATCATGGGGAGCATTAAATTCGGTATCTTCATCAGGACTCTTGACGCCGGTATCCATCGGGGGTGCTTCATGTTGCCGGAGCCATGGAGAAGCAGTGAGAAAGTTGTTTCTTCGTGGTGGAGCTTTCATAAAGAGGCCGTATGGCTTTGTGAGATTAGCTACAGGGGTATCGTATAGCTTGGGACAAAATGTCTCAGGGTGTCCCATGATACCACATATAAAGCAGAATGTGGGGACTTTCTCATATTTAAAATTGGCCCAAAAAGTTTCACCATCACGTTTCCGGAACTTCATCCTCCTCTTCAGAGGTTTATGTAACGAAATAGAGACCCGTACCCGAAGGTAATCACGCCAAATACCATGAAAATTATTAGGATCCGAACTGAGAAATGTGCCAATGTAATTCCCGGCTTTTTGAACTGCTTGCTCTGTTTTGAATCCAGATTGTAAGTCATGGATCTGAACCCACATGTCAATCGTATCCAATTCCACCATTTTTGGGTTGTCCCCTGCCTTCAGTCTCTTCAAGATCAAATGCTTTCGATCAAATGTCCATGGACTACCATTGATAACACGTTGAATGTCAATCTCATGATAGAACTGAAACAAGAATCGGTTCTGCTCTAAAATCTTTACAGTCATACCTTTGCCTGGCTTCCATAGGTCTGCGATCATATTTTGAAATACCTTATAATCGGATATTCTGCCTGTTAACAATTTCCCTACAAGGCTCCATCTTCCATCAAACACAGGGTTGCCATCTTCCTCATCTTCCAGTATCTCTTCGCTCTCTTCCTCTTCTTCTAAACAGATTGTATCCCATCTATTCTCTAACTCTTCCATTACTCGACTGCTTGAGGCCATCTCAGGAAACAAAAACCAAAATAACAAGACTTGTACTAATCAAAACAACACTCTATAGTAGAGAGAAAAATAACATGTCAAAGGACATGACTTCTCTAAGCTCTCGGTCAGTAGTTAACTTGTTCCACTGAAATAATGTTCTGTGACAAACAGATTCCCTCTGATGATCTCTTTTAGTGTATACAAAAGGTATATATAATACAATGTGAACACCTAGTAATACTAGAGTAAATGGAAAATACATTAAATGTAAATTTACAACTAATTGCTAGCTTGATTTCCTACACTCCCCCTCAAGCTAGATATATACTAAACATTCCTAATTTTGAACTTAGTTCCCTAAAATTAGGACGATGGAGAGCTTTGGTTAAGATATCAGCAGCTTGTTGTCTCGAGGGAATATGCTTCAAGGTGATGATCTTGCTTTCAATCTTTTCATTGATGAAGTGACGATCAATTTCAACATGTTTAGTCCTATCATGATGAACTGGATTCTTTGCTATTGCTATGGCTGATTGATTGTCACAGAGAACATCTATTGGGCCTTCAAGTTTGATTCTGAGTTCATCAAGAAGACGTTTCAGCCACATTCCTTCACAAATTCCATGTGCTAAGGCAAGAAATTCTGCTTCTGCACTGCTGCGAGCTACCACTTGTTGCTTCTTGCTTCGCCAAGATACGAGATTTCCCCAAACGTAGGAGCAGTACCCAGAAGTGGATCTTCGATCAGTGAGAGAACCAGCCCAATCTGCATCTGTGTATATTTGACGATCTTTGTTGAGAGTTTTCCTGAACATTAACCCTTTTCCTAGTGTTCCCTTGAGGTACCTAAGAATCCGGTAGACAGCATCCATGTGTTCCTCAAAGGGATTATTGAGAAATTGGCTAACAACACTCACAGCAAAGCTTATGTCAGGCCGAGTGTGAGTTAGGTATATTATGTTGGAATTTATTTTATCAGGATCTTAGATCTACTCACAAGTATGTTGATTAACACCCTAAATATGAACTTTCTAAAACGATGAAATAAACACATATAAAGTTTAGTAAACCTTACATTGGGTGCAGCGGAACATAATGACTCCTTCCGTTCAGATATCTAGCCCTTGATTCCTTTCTGTAGTAGAGCATTATCAATATCTGAACCTGGATCTCTTTCTTTGAATCTTTGGTGCTGAAACTCCTTCTTGCTGAAAGTCTTTCTTCACGATCTTCCTCACTATGATTGAGGTATCACTTGCTGTGTGTGGGCACTACTCATACACTAAGAATTTCGAAATCTCAATGAGGAAGAGAAAGAGAGTGGATTCGGCCAAAGATAGGGAGAGAGAAGGCTCAGGTTTTTCTCTGAAGGAAAAATAGAAAATTTTAAGTGTGATTTTCCTGAAGCCTTCACTATCTATTTATAGCATTCCACTAGGGTTAGGTTTGAATTATTTGGCATTAAAATAATGAAAATATCAGTTTAAATTGCCTACAAAAGTGGCCGGCCCTATACTAGTGGATTTGGGCCTCACTTTTTGCAATTTTGCAATTTTACCTTTTCTGCATATGATTTTCTCAAAAACGCCAATTTTTTAATTCAACCATTTAAAATGACAATTCTAACTATTTAATAACTATAAATAATTATTAAATAATATTGTCATTTATCATATTTATTAATTGAACCATACAAAGTATCATAATTAACAAATATGTCCCTATAAACTCTTTCTTTACAATTTCGCCCTTACTTAGTGAAAAATTCACAAATAGACATAGTCTAAATTGAGAATTATAATTGATTAATAAAAACCAATTACATGAGTCTTACAAGCAATATTATCTCAACTAGTGCGGGGACCATGGGTCTATATAACCGAGCTTCCAATAAGTAGATCAAGAATTTAGCACTAAAATTCACTAACTTATTAATTCTTCGTTGAATCCACGCATAGAACTCAGAATTGCACTCTCGGTATATAGAATACTCTATATGTTCCACCATATAGACGCATCATTAGTTATCCATTGTTATAATCCTAATTTGATCAATGATCCTCTATATGAATGATCTACACTGTAAAGGGATTAGATTACCGTTACACCCTACAATGTATTTTATCCTTAAAACACTTGACCCCGTATAAATGATATTTCAGCTTATGTGAAATGAGTACTCCACCATTTATGTTCGTTTGGTCAAGCTCGAAGGAGATCATCCTTTGCTTACAATTCGCCAGATAGAAGCTATAGATTCCATGTTTATGCTAGCGCTCCCACTCAATTGCACTACCGTGTTCTCAAAATGTACGTATCACCCTGACCTAAAAGTAGGCTTAACTAACAAATCAAAGAACACGAATAGCCTCTCGAGATTGAGCCTAATCATATCAGGATTAAGATCATTTGATCTAGGATCAACTAGGCGATATTGACTTGAATAGATATTACGGTAAGTTTAATAAATCTAAGTCAAAGTTCAATATCGGTCCCTTCCGATGCATACTCCATGCATCCAACCTGAGCTTTACTTTAACCAATGCTCTGGAAAGAACATAGCACTTCTCCAAATGCAAGTAAACTCTGTTGTAGATTATCATATCAGTAAAACCCTATGTTTGATAAATCTAGGAAACTTTATTCACATAGTCATGTTTACTTTCCAATGTGTTGACGGCACAATAAACAGGATCAAGTATGTGAAAAGGGTTTCAGATGAATTTATACATTATGTACATATAATCATGAAATAAATCATGTGAACCATGCAACATTAAATGTTATTTCTGATCTATATTAATAAGTAAATCTGATTATATTGAAATGAGTTTTATTTAGGGCATAAAACCCAACAAACTCCCACTTGCACTAATATAAAACAAAAAAGTGCGTTTCAAATAATCTCAACACCTTGATATACAAATCAAGTGTAGTAGTAGTAAACTCCTCGTAATAGGATCTGAAAGGTTGAATTAAACACAACCTTTTCTCCACCATTACTCTTCCTTTAATCACAAAATCATTGATAATGTGAAATTCCTCTCTATATGTATACTCTCTTGGGTTACTGGATTCTATATCTTTGGCAACTACTTTTGGTTAATCAGGAAATAACACTAGTAGTTTAGGCAATTTGGAATGGTGCCAAAAATGTATAGAACTTTCCTTAGACTGAATAAGTACCTTTCCTGCAACTTTAACATTCAGTCCCTATCTGGTAGAGCTAGAGACTTCAGATAGGTTTTTACACTTCTCCAAAATCACTATTCCACCCCCAGAGTAATCACCATCTTATCAGAAAGATTTACTAGCACAAAGGCAAATTTCGAAATCTGATATGGTGTAGTCTAAGAGTTTTAAACATACCCTTATAGACTAACATATAGTTCCTCTTCTTAATCTTAGGATTTACTTGATTGTCTTCCAATGTTCTTCTCCTGGATTAATCTGATGCCTACTCATTACTCCCACTCAACAGCAGGTGTCTGGTCTAAGGCATACAAAAGCATATCTAAGACCTCTCACTGTTGATTTAAGAAATTCTTTCATGGCTTTATCTTTTCTAGAATAGTTGAGACTTTTCCTTAGATAAATAAAATCTATGTCTAAGAAGGTGTGAAGCTTCTATAGATTGCCATTAGAAAGAAAATACTTCAGCATCTTACTAAAGTAAGTTGCTTGCATTAGAGTAAGTAATTACCAGGTATACCACAAGCCATAGGTTTAGATAAACTCAAACCTATAATACTAGGAACATGAAGTTTTGTTAAGTTTATTGAATAGACTTATAAACGAAAATTTCCTTTTATGTCCTTGTAATAGAAAAAATTTAGGTTACTCCATGTGACTGGATTAAACCATAGTTCTATTGGCTTTCTTCTTAGTTTCTTATCTTGACAATCCATTACTTGTTTAAACACACAATGGATTTTAATCACTAGTGTCTCCCAAGTCATAAGAAGGTGAGTTCTTAGAAACTCTCCCACTACGACAAGGTATCGTGAATTATGTCGAAGAAAACTAAATGGTATTAATCTCTTTGGTTGTGACAAGACAACAGAGACAGTGGGATCATCATATGTCAAATAAGATGATAGAACACTTTTGGAATCAAGAATTGAATATCTCCTTCATTTGCTACTTTATTTTCAGACTTAGTCATTATCTTAGAAAAGTAGTATTTGTTTGAACAAACACTTTCTTATCTATTCACTATGGGATGGTCCACCCCTAATCACTTAGAATAGCTAACAAACCATGGTTAATAGTTCAAGCTTTTCTTAAGATTTTGATTAGGTCATCCATGAATCTAGTAATGATTTACATTAAGTATACAACCATTACATCATTCTGAAATTATATTACCATAGAAGGAATTAGGCAACAACTAGTAACTAATCATCAACATGCAACTCGAAATTTCTGGGGAGGTAAGTTTGGATATAATTCGAAAATCAAGTTAATGATCTTTGAACTGCATATCTACTAACTATTTCTCCACCCCTATCAGTTCGCAAGATCTTTAACCACTTACCTTAATGGTTTTAACCATTGCAAGAAATTAATGAAAATTTTCAAATATTTCAAATTTCTTGCTAAAAGGGATATCTAGAGTTATCGTTTTAAGAATACAACGAAAAACTCATATCCACCCCTGAATGTACATCCATCTGCGAATGAGATGAACTACTTTCAGTGGATATAGGCATATTAACTCTTTGTAGAGATTGATCTTGTCAAATCCACTATGAACAAGATACAAATGCCATAGATTAAAAAAAAAGTGGTAGTGTCTTTTGATGACTTAGGTTTAGTTATATCAAAGAATTCTTAGAATAGTGCAAGTGGATCCTGGTCACAGAATACCTAACTCATATTCCATACAGTTTGAATCCATTAATAGATGGATATTAAACACTTGGAAAGTGCAACTGTATTGCTTCCTGGAAATAGAAATATAAGAAAATTTCTGTTTGGATTCTAAAATTAAAGTCAAAGACTTAATTTATACCAAATAAAATGAGTAATTCTATCTTGGACCACCACTACTAATACAAACTCTAAGTCAGATTTGCCCATACAAGTAGGAGATTTCTAAGATTGAGGATTTATATCAATTGGGAATAGAATTTCGGGATTATAATCATATGCGTCATTTAATTTCTTAAGAGAAAATATAATGACATGAAATGATTTATAGACCATTCATCCAATGATATATTATTGAGCTAATTCGAAATGAATAAGTTAAGAGGAATTAGGATAATTTCGTTTATAAATAAGAATCCAACGATGCTTCGATTAGCGAAAGACAAAGTAATCTTATTTATGTAATCTTCTTGTTTCATATTGTAAAAATACTAGTCTGAGGTGTCATCAATTGATGAACAACTAGATTTGCATATACAATATTTATCTTTCGAGATCTTACACTATTATGTATGTCTAATGGTGAAAATCCATTAGGGATTTATCTCATTAGAAAAACAAACATGTTAGACCAACAATGAAGATTCGAAATTAAACTACAATTTAATAACAGAAAATAACATGGTTCAATATAAATTCATACAAAATTCAGAAATTATTAAACATATAGCAAGTAGGAATGACAAGTGAAAATACTAAAATATACAATCCTAAATAATTTCCAAGGTTTCCAACAAACTGATACAGTGTCCCGGTAGGCGAGAGTCAAAGTATCATTTATTGAATAGAGTTGTCAGCTCATCTAAAATAGAAACCATTCTAGCAACCTTTTATTCGATCAAAATAAGAATCCAACGTTGTCCCGGTAGGCGAGAGTCAAGGTTATTCTCATTTCATGAGCTTCCACCATTGTTTCATGTTTTATAAGTTTATCTCTAAGTAGTCACCGTAGGGGAGAGTCTAATAGAGACGAAAACTTACAAAACACTTATTAAAGGAGATCTTACGGTGTTAAATGTGTTCAACGAATAACCATCCATAGGGGGACGAAGTCTAGCGTCTCGAGGTTATATTGAAAACATTTAACTTTTGTAAGACCAACAATGGAGATCGAATATCTTAATAATAATCAAGCTCATTATTTAAAGTGAGTTGTATTTTCTTTGATTCTCTTTATTAAATCTATTTATTTTAAATATATATTTATTTAATTAAAATTTCCAATTTAGAATGAAAAATTCTAAATATAAATTTTACTTAGATGGATATGATAATAATATGAATTATTTCCATCTTAGTAATAATTTCCAATAAATATTTAGAAAAATATTCAATTTAAGTTGTTACAAAACTAATTTAAATTAATTTACAACTAAAATTTAATTTTCTATAAATATATATTGCATTTCGAAAAATTAAAGTATTCAAGGATACAATTTTCGAAAAATGCATGTTAAAATAAAAAATAAAAATAAATCCTGGAAAGATTATTCTAATTTAATGTTGGCCCAAAATTAATTAATAAAATTAATTTACAACAAAAAATATATTTTTCCAATTTAATTAAATATATATATAAGAAAAATTTCAAATATTTAAGTATGATGATGAAAATCAACTTAAATATTAATTTTCTATTCAATTAAATACACTAGAAAAATACTTCAAGCAAAAATATCACATATCTAGATTTTCCTTTGACTAATTAATTAAATTTCTAATAAAATATATTTTTATTCAATTTATTTTAAATTAATCAATAAATGAAAAAATCATTGATTTAAGTTGGTCCAATAATTTACAACTTTAATCTATTTTTCAAATAAAATTCGAAATTCCAGCATTTAAGAAATGCAATTTCAAAATTTGATTAATAAAATAAAAAAATATATATTTCAAAAATTATTTAAATTTAGTTGAAAAATAAATTTCAACTAAAAATAATTTTCTATTTAATTAAGTGTCATGAAAAAGAAATATTTAAGTATCATGATGAAAATCAACTTAGATATTTAATTTTCAAATTAATTAAATGTATTAAATTCAAGAAATAAATAATTAAGTGTAGAGAAGGCTTAATTATTAATCTCTAGTTTAATACTAGGAAAAATATACTTAAAATAAATTTTACCAAAATTAATTATTTAAATAATTAATTTCACAATGTATAATATTTTCCTATTTAATATTAGAAATAATAAGTAGTCTAGAAATAACTATCTAGAAAATATCTTATTTGACTAAGTATCATTTCCACAAAATTTGAAAAAATATTTAATTTAAGTTGTATTAGAAAAAATCTAGAACTTAAATATTTTCAAATTTAAATTTAATTAAATATCAAAAATTAAGTTGTAACCACTTAATTTGAAAATATTTCATTTTAAGTTAATATTCGAAAAAATATTAACTTAAAAAATATCTAAAATATTCTATTTTAAGTTAATATTCGAAAAGATATTAACTTAAAAAAAATATCTTAAAGAATCTTAATAACCAATGCCTAAAATTCCTCAACTTAATTTTGAAATTTTAAATCTAAAAGATATTCAAATTTAAGTTGGTTAGTTATAGATAACTAAATATCAACTTAAATAAGAATATTTAATGAAAAATTTAAATTAAGCTTCAGAAAGAATCTAGATGGTTATAATTCTATATTTAATTAAATACAAGAAAATACACATAGTTTAGCTTAGAATAAAATTCTTTAAACTATGATTTTCTTAAATTAATTTCAAAATAAATGAAATTAATTATGTTGCTAATCAATTTTATTAGGTTAAACTAGTTTAATTAACCTAGTACAGTTATTCAAATCAAGCAAATGGGCCTTCACAATTGGGGTGGTTCATGTGAGGGGGTGCTGGGTTCAGTATGTCGTACCCACTGCTATGGCTCCCAACTCTCACACAAGGCCCAAAAGAGAGGAATTTAACCTTAAAATGAACAACTGTTATTAATTGAATAGGCCCAAAAACTAAATGGGCCTAAATAAAATCTATCAAGAACTATGATAATTTATTTAGCAACATCAACCTATATGCATCTATAATGAAATTAAACACATAGGCTCACACATGCACACTTTGGATTGGTCCTATCATGTTGCTAGGTCATACACAGATGAAAGAAGATTGTAAATATACCTGTTACAAATTATTAACTTGACCAAGGGAGCCATCAGATCATTAGATCTGGCAAAAAGTAACCATGGCTATTTGCAATCAAGTAATAATAGGTTTTGAAAACTTACACACAAGCTAAAACACATACTCCTGTAACAAGGTTAGCTGGATAGTTGGATGTATGATTTATTTAACTTTAAATTAAATGATTAATTTCGAAAAATAAATAATTAAATAAAAAAAAATCGAAAATTTAAAAAAAAATTGAAAAAAAAAAATCGAAATTAAATTAAAATTTAAATTTAAAATTAAACCTACAATTTTGAAAAATTAGGTTTCAACCAACCTAAACATCATTTCAAAATTTGCTAACTACTTTTAAAATTTAAATGTTATTTTATAAATAAAAATTAAATAAAAAAATTAAAAAAGATAAATGAATATCTTTTTCAGATTTTAAATGTAATTTAAATAAATAAAATAACAAAATTTAAAAGTTAGCAAAATATCTTACATCCTTTTAAAATTACATGATTATAGTTATCTTATTTTAAATTTAAATAAGGTTAAATTATTTAAAAAAAAATTAATTTAAAATATTTTAAATCTAACCTTAAATTTAAAAAAAAGATAAGATATGATCAAATTTAAAAAATAAGATAGATTATTAAGCAAAAAAGATAGATACTAATTATTTTCAAATTCAAATTACACTAATATCTTGAATTAAATTTAAAAAATATTAAATTAATTCAAAATGATAATTAGAATTGAATTAGGAATAGTAATAGTATAAATACAGAACTACACAAAAATCAAAAGTTAATTCCATGAAAAAGCATGAAAAAACGAAGAAAAACGAAAAAAAATTTTGAGCTGTACGGACAGTTTTCGCGATCGCAGGAAAATTTCAGCACAACTCCGTTTTTTTTTTTTAATCTTCAAAAAATCATAACTAATTCAAATTAAATCGAAAATGAGTTCTGTAAAAAAGTAACTTGCTTAATTTTTTCCATACTATCCAATAAAAATTATTCCAGAAACAGATATTTAATTATTTTTAACAATAATTCACAAACACCAATCAATCATCAAATAACACTCAATACAACATGATACCATCCAAAAACAAATAAACAATCGTTTTAAAGTCCAAATTTCTTGCAAGTAAATTAATTATCATGGCTTTGAGACCAGTTGTTGGAATTTATTTTACCAGGATTTTAGATCTACTCACAAGTATGTTGATTAACACCCTAAATATGAACTTTCTAAAACGATGAAATAAACACATATAAAGTTTAGTAAACCTTACATTGGGTGCAACGGAACATAATGACTCCTTCCGTTCAGATATCTAGCCCTTGATTCCTTTCTGTAGCAGAGCATTATCAATATCTGAACCTGGATCTCATTCTTTGAATCTTTATTGCTGAAACTCCTTCTTGCTGAAAGTCTTTCTTCACGATCTTCCTCACTATGATTGAGGTATCACTTGCTGTGTGTGGGCACTACTCATACACTAAGAATTTCGAAATCTCAATGAGGAAGAGAAAGAGAGTGGATTCGGCCAAAGATAGGGAGAGAGAAGGCTCAGGTTTTTCTCTGAAGGAAAAATAGAAAATTTTAAGTGTGATTTTCCTGAAGCCTTCACTATCTATTTATAGCATTCCACTAGGGTTAGGTTTGAATTATTTGGCATTAAAATAATGAAAATATCAGTTTAAATTGCCTACAAAAGTGGCCGGCCCTATACTAGTGGATTTGGGCCTCACTTTTTGCAATTTTACAATTTTACCTTTTCTGCATATGATTTTCTCAAAAACGCCAATTTTTTAATTCAACCATTTAAAATGACAATTCTAACTATTTAATAACTATAAATAATTATTAAATAATATTGTCATTTATCATATTTATTAATTGAACCATACAAAGTATCATAATTAACAAATATGTCCCTATAAACTCTTTCTTTACAATTTCGCCCTTACTTAGTGAAAAATTCACAAATAGACATAGTCTAAATTGAGAATTATAATTGATTAATAAAAACCAATTACATGAGTCTTACAAGCAATATTATCTCAACTAGTGCGGGGACCATGGGTCTATATAACCGAGCTTCCAATAAGTAGATCAAGAATTTAGCACTAAAATTCACTAACTTATTAATTCTTCGTTGAATCCATGCATAGAACTCAGAATTGCACTCTCGGTATATAGAATGCTCTATATGTTCCACCATATAGACGCATCATTAGTTATCCATTGTTATAATCTTAATTTGATCAATGATCCTCTATATGAATGATCTACACTGTAAAGGGATTAGATTACCGTTACACCCTACAATGTATTTTATCCTTAAAACACTTGACCCCGTATAAATGATATTTCAGCTTATGTGAAATGAGTACTCCACCATTTATGTTCGTTTGGTCAAGCTCGAAGGAGATCATCCTTTGCTTACTATTCGCCAGATAGAAGCTATAGATTCCATGTTTATGCTAGCGCTCCCACTCAATTGCACTACCGTGTTCCCAAAATGTACGTATCACCCTGACCTAAAAGTAGGCTTAACTAACAAATCAAAGAACACGAATAGCCTCTCGAGATTGAGCCTAATCATATCAGGATTAAGATCATTTGATCTAGGATCAACTAGGCGATATTGACTTGAATAGATATTACGGTAAGTTTAATAAATCTAAGTCAAAGTTCAATATCGGTCCCTTCCAATGCATACTACATGCATCCAACCTGAGCTTTACTTTAACCAATGCTCTGGAAAGAACATAGCACTTCTCCAAATGCAAGTAAACTCTGTTGTAGATAATCATATCAGTAAAACCCTATGTCTGATAAATCTAGGAAACTTTATTCACATAGTCATGTTTACTTTCCAATGTGTTGACGGCACAATAAACATGATCAAGTATGTGAAAAGGGTTTCAGATGAATTTATACATTATGTACATATAATCATGAAATAAATCATGTGAACCATGCAACATTAAATGTTATTTCTGATCTATATTAATAAGTAAATCTGATTATATTGAAATAAGTTTTATTTAGGGCATAAAACCCAACATATTAGCCTTCCAACAAGACGTTGATACCTTCCTCGGTCAACTTTTGTTCTGTCTGTGTGTGCTTCAAGTTTGGTATTAGGGTCCATCAGAGTTTCACTTGGCTTGCATCCGATCATCCATGTTTCCTGTAAGAGATCAATGACATATTTCTGCTGAGTTACTGAGATACCTTGGCTGGATCTTGCAACTTCCATCCCCAGAAAGTATCTTAGTTGGCCTAGATCTTTAATTTCAAATTCGCTGGAGAGAAGCTGCTTGAGATGAGAAATTTCTTCCACGAAATTACCTGTAACCACAATATCGTCGACATAAATAATCAATGTTGTTAATTTTCCACCAACTGAGTGTTTTATAAACAAAGTATGATCTGATTGGCATTGGGTGTAACCATCTCCTTTCAACACTTTTGTAAACCTGTCAAACTAGGCTCGAGGGGATTGCTTGAGGCCGTAGAGAGATTTTTTCAGTTTGCACACTTTTCCTTTTGAGAATCAGTCCTCAAATCCTGGAGGAATGTCCATGTATACTTCTTCCACAAGGTCGCCGTTAAGAAACACATTTTTTACGTCAAGTTGGAATAAAGGCCATTCATTGTTGACAACAATAGATAAGAGAACTCGGATGGTGTTCAACTTAGCAACAGGAGCAAATGTCTCTTGGTAATTGATGCCGTACGATTGGGTGAATCCTTTAGCCACTAATCGGGCTTTAAATCTTTCAATGCTCCCATCAGCCTTATACTTGACCAAGAATATCCATTTACAACCAACTGTGCGTTTGCCATTTGGCAAATCTGTGATAATCCATGTTTTATTCTTTTCAAGTGCTTTTATTTCCTCCATTGTGGCAGCATTCCAATTGGGATCCTGTAGAGCTTCCTGAACTGAATTTGGAATCTGAACTTGATCCAGGGTGGTGATAAAAGCTCTATAGGTAGGAGATAAGCTTGAGTAACTCAAATAGTTGCGAATAGGATGTTGAGTGCAAGAACGAACACCTTTCCTGAGAGCAATGGGAATGCTTAGATCGTCAGACACATCTTCTTCCAGAACAGGTTCAACTCGAACATCTTCCTGTGTTTGTTCAAGAATAAATGGAATCGGATTATATTCATGACTTTGCTGAGTTTGAGTGGTAGCTTGTTCAATGCTGGCAAGATTTTTCTTTTTCCTTGAGTAAACTCAGATTTCTTTGTTTGGGATGTGGATTGGAGTTTTTGGCTCATGTGAATTGGCTGAATGGTTGAGTCGGTCCTCGTTGATAGGAACAAGGCTTAAGGAAGGAATTGGATGAGGATTTCTTGGCTCATGTGATTTGACTGAATAGTTTGGAGTATGAGTAACAGACGGATGACGAGTGTTTGAAGCAATGGTGTTGTCAGAAGAAGAATGAGGATCAGTGAGTGAAACAGGAGGATGAGTAGTTTTTGGAGCAATGGTGTTGTCAGAAGAAGAATGAGGATCAATGAGTGAAACAAAGTCCCAATTTTCCCAATTTTGTAGTTCTTGATTATGATTCTCCCCCTGAACTGCAAATTTGGGATAATAAGACTGTTCCTCAAAGAAAGTAACATCCATGGAGTTGAACACTTTTTGTGAAACAGGACAGTAGCATTTGTATCCTTTTTTATTAGATGAATAGCCAAGAATGATACATTTCGTGGCTCGAGTATCAAGTTTGCTACGATGTGAGGAGTGAACATGGACAAATGCAACACAACCAAAGACACGTAAGGGAATTTGAGACACAAGATGTGAGTGGGGATATGTTTCTAGGAAGATTTGCAGCGGAGTTTTGAATTTTAATACACGTGATGGCATTCTATTTATGAGATAGGTAGCTGTGAGAACTGCTTCACCCCAAAATCTTTTTGGAACATGGGATGAAAAAAGTAAAGATCGGGCTACCTCTAGTAAATGACAATTTTTGCGTTCAGCCACACCATTTTGTTGTGGTGTGTCTACGCACGAACTTTAATGAACTATCCCATTGGATTGCAAATATGATCCAAGTACAGAATTGAAGAAGTCACGAGCATTGTCGGTTTTTAACACTTGGATGTTTGTTTAGAATTGAGTTTGGATCATTTTGTGGAAATTTTGAAAAATATGACTTGTTTCAGATTTTTCTTTCATGAGGAATGTCCAACTTAGGCGGTTGTGATCATCAACTAGTAATAAAAACCAACGTGCTCCACTGATATTTTGAATTTTGGATGGTCCCCATATATCACCATGAATGAGTGAGAATGGGTGAGAGGGTTGATAAGGTCTTGGAATGAAAGAGTGGCGAGAGTGCTTAGAAAATTGACAAATATCACACTTGAGAGACTGAGGATTTATATTGACAAATAGGGATGGGAATAAGTGTTTAAGATATACAAAATTTGGATGACCTAGACGGTAATGCCATGATAGTACTGATTTTATTAGATTGATTTACTGAGGAAAGAGATTGACCTTGGGAGAAACAACAACGAATTCCATGGTTAAACATGGGGTTGTCGATTTTTAGCAAATACAAGCCCTTACTGAACTCAGCATAGCCAATCATCTTCCCCGATTCCACATCCTGAAAAACACAAAATTTAGCAGCAAACTTAACTTCACAATTAAGATCACTACTCAATTTGCTTACAGAAAGTAAATTGCAATCAAGCTTTGGAACGTAAAGGACAGAATTTAAGACAAGACTTGGTGAGATTGTTATAGTTCCAATTCCATCAATTCTAGAAGACGAACCATCAGCTATGCGAACAGTCTTTTCATGAGAGCACTTACTTAGAAAAGAAAATAGTGATCTATCACCTGTCATATGGTCAGAAGCACCAGAATCCACAATCCAAGGGTCATGAGGGATTTGCATAACCTGAAGTGCATGAGTATTGCACTGTCTTGCAACTAAAGAGATATTTGTTCTGCCATGGAGAAAGACAACAAGACAAAACAAACAAGTATAGAAACAAAGAGAGACAGCGCTGGAAAAACGTCGTTGGAGTTGGAGAAGAGCCAGAGATGGAGAAACCTGAGAGAGGCGATGCTGGAAAAACTCCGTTGGAGGCTGCCACGCGCGCCCACGCGCTGGCGCGTGGAGATAGTCACCGCGGATGGAGGTGGCACGTGGGGCCCACCCGCAGCTCGGATGATCGCCAGATTTTTGGGTTTTGCCGATCGGAGGTGGGAGAAGCTTCTTGGGTCGGAGGTGAGAATAGAAAACTCCTTTTAATTAGTTTTCTAAGATAGAGCCTCCAAACCCTAATTTTAAGAACCCTAATTTTAAGATGGGAAGGAATGAAAAAAAATTCTCTTGAGGAGCTTTTACATGCTCTGATACCATGTAGAAAAATGAAAAAAATGAGAGAAATGATTTTTATATTCTGATGATCTCTTTTAGTGTATACAAAGGGTATATCTAATACAATGTGAACACCTAGTAATACTAGAGTAAATGGAAAATACATTAAATGTAAATTTACAACTAATTGCTAGCTTGATTTCCTACAATATATATTATTGGAAATATATGTGGAATTCTAGGTTTTTGGTTCATTTGATTGCCTTTAGTTGATTTTGGTTAATTCTGGGTTTCTCGGGTTAGAAATGACTATTAGCTAATACATAGTTGGGTAGATCATGTTACGAATTAAGTAGGGTAAAAACAAATTGTTATATCATTATTTGAATTAATTCAGCTTAATTATTTGATCTATGTATTTATTTTGAGCAACTTGACTTACTAATATATAAATATATACTTGCAAGGCAATTCTTATATATATATATATACTTGCTGACTTACTAATATATAAATATATACTTGCAAGGCAATTCTTATATATATATATACGTGCAAGACAATCGGTTGAGATATATATGTTATAATTATATGGTCCCCTAGCTTGAAGCGATTGGACCAAACATGCATATATGCTCATGATGAAATTAATTAATTAGCTAGACACGCTCACAAATTCACAATCGTGTGTCTACAGTCTACTCTATCTAATGTGTTTTTACAAGAATAAAATATGAAGACTGATTGTGTGTTGACTTTTGTATCTACAGCCATAATGGTGTATATAATTATGAGCTATATAGATATGTTCGCCACTATATGATATTATAATAAAACATGCACATATATCCGTAATTTATTAATTACTACAATAGCAATATCATATACTTATGCATTGAAAGACTATCAAATGGTTTACTCATTTTTGTTTCCAAGGAAAGTTCAGGAAAGTGGAATGTAAAGAGAATGAAGGACTTTTCTCTAGAAATCTCAGCCAAGCATTTCTTGTGCCTTTCTCTTTGTGTGTGTGATCATAATTTCTACACTTGTAATGGAACATAATATATTTGAAAATTGTTTTGTTTAATAGAGTTTTTATAGTGCAGAATTTTTACTCAACAATCTCACTATTTGCATATCTACTGGAATAAATAAAATATGTCTCCTAAACTACCATGTTTGTAGAGTTTTGTCTCCTGAATTTTTTCTCAACAAAACTAATAGTTACAAAAATCATATTTATTCTATCCATTGTTAGTTTCTGACTCTAACTCAATTATATGAATCAATTCTTTACTGTTGCCTTGACAGTTAGTTAGTTGGGTAACTATTAGCCAACTGCCATGATGTTAATTTAAAATTAGTATAAATAGGTGTTTAAGTATTGGTTGTTCCAAGAGAATTGAAGAGAGAAAATGAATTGGCTTGGTGAGGTTATGTTTGTCTATTGGGAAAGAATAAGTATCTGGATTTCGGGCAGATCCTGGCTTCCACGCTTGAGTTGTTTATCTTTTATTTATCTTAATGTGGGTGGTTATATAAGTTTCTAAGCTGTTTTGAATGTTTTTAAGGACATACATCCTCGTTTTTTAATCTGCTTTTTTGAGTATTGAAACCTGAATTTGAGATGAAAATTAGGATGTTTTGGATGCTATATTATTGCCAGTACATTGTGATTGCTTGTTGTGGAATTCATAATTTTATAAGGACAAATGTAGAAAAAGACGTATATTTTGATAGAGATGAAGACATTCCTGAAGTACAAGATGCTACTATACAAAGGACCCACGAAACTTTGAATGATAGTGTTGAGTTTAGCATTTCAAGAGATCAACTTCGTGAAATGGCTAATGTCCGTGATGAAATTGCTGATTATATATGGAGAGAAAATCGACGATGAAGATAATGAGTGAAGATTATTAACAATTAGAATTTTTTTAATAGTTTTCTTCAAGATTAAACAATTATTAGTTCATATTTTATTATGACTTTGTCGGTTTTGTGTTATAGATAATGAGTTTCGTGATTTTAAATTACTTGATTTTTTTTTAAGATGTTAATGAGTATTTTTTATTTGATTTTTTATAATTTTCATATATTTGTTTAAAAATAAAAATAAATGATATTCATAATTTTTTATTCAAAAAAAGAAAAAAAATCAAAATTTATGTTTCTGTTTTTAAAATTGAAAAATAAAAATGGTTACAGAACACGCTTTTGTTTTCTGTTTTTAAAATTATAAAACAAAAGTGGTTACAGAACATACTTTTGTTTTCTATTTTTAAAATTTAAAAACAAAAGTAGTTATAGAACTCATTTTTATTTTTTAAAAACAAGAAATCTAATTTCATTTTTCTGTTTTTAAAATTAAAAAAACAAAAGTGTTACCAAACGCCACCTAAATTATGCTCTCTAGAATTTAATATCAACCAAATTATGCCTCTCGAACTTCAACATGTATCAAATTAATTCTCCTGAATTTTCATCTATATTAGACTTTTCTTACTAAAATTAGAAAAAAAAAACCTTAAATTCAACAATCTTGATAGTTCAAAAAAAAAAATTTTTAACAACTTAAAAAGTTCATGGGATATGATTTTGTACATATTAAGGTTTACGAGACAAAAATCCTAATTAACTTATAATAAATCTCTGCATTAGTTTTTGGTCGTAATTGATGTAACAACTACAAATTTTTGTTACTATGAGATCATACTCTTGTTATTTATAGAACAACTAACACAAAAGAAGTTAGAGCCGATGTTGGAAACAGTTATGCTCCAATAAAAATAGAGCAATTAGCATTTTTGCCCCATTTACTTATAATACTACCAGATTTTGTTCTTTATAATATATGACTTGGTAAAAATACCTCCTAATATATAACAAGTAAACATGCCCTTCTGTTAGATTTTTCAATATTTTACCGTTTATTTATTGACGTGGCATTACAATTTGATAGTAGTTAAAAAATCTATCATACAATTGAATACTCCTACTAAAACATTAATCCTACCCAATAGAAAGGAATTCAATTATTTTAACTTATATTTTTTTTATATATATATATATATAAACTAGAAGAAAATTACATGTGAGGCACGTATATTTAGTTTTATGCTAATTAGTTTCTATTTTATTTAATAATGATACAATAAAAAATTGAGAAAAATAGTATTAGTTATATTTTTAGATTGTTTTAATGTATATTCAATTAATTTAAATAATGTTGTTGTAAATTAAAATAAATTTTGAATGCAATATGTTAGTGTTTAAAAAATCTTTATAATCTAATTGTTCTTAAATTAATTTAAAAATAAACCAAAAACTAATGTTCAAATGCAGGTATGCTTCTACACTATTTGACGACTTTACATCCTCTCAAATTGTACATTTAAATGAAAAAATTCAAGAACAAAATTAAAGTAAAAGCAAAAAAAAAAAAAAAACTCTACATTTAAATGTAAATATACAATGAAAAATATTATAAATTTAATGTAACATTTTTTTTTATAAATATTAGTCCTTAATAAATATAATAAATAACAATTTTTACTAATCCAAAATTTTTTACGTTGCCAATAACAACATTCAACATTCAAATGCATACACAAAAGTATAAATGTTTACTTTGAAACTCTTAACCAACTTTATAGAATATCAACAACTCTCTCATTTGATGTAAGTGTTGTGTAAAACTCCATATAATAAACTGCAATTATAAACAATTAATAGATCGAGAATAGTGTAATAAAAATAGCTACATCATACTCTAACAGCTTAACCACATCAATATTTTAGGCTCTCATATAAGTGATTTGGTATATACTTTCCTCTTCTCTTTGATAAAATTAATCTAATTATATCTCATATCATGCTAAAATATCTACACATCAACTCTTTCTGCATATGACCAAAAGGATCTTATTGAAATTGGCAAATAAGATATGCGAATGTCATTCAATATTTAGCCATGTGTCTAACCTTTAAAAGAAAAATCTAAAATTAACACTTTAAAGAACAGATGATGTGTTGGCATTTTAATTGTTCCAACAATAAAATGACACTCCCACATATAATTGTTCGAAAAACAAAAAAGAATATAACAAGTACCTGACAGATGATTAATCAGAATTGTCATTTTAGCTCATCAAAAAAAATCAACATGCCATCAATTGTTTATGTAAGGAAGGTAAATTTGTAACAATTTTGACCTATGACACTAAAAGTTCATACTTCTATCCAGATAAACATTATTATTCAACTTTTTGTCTCCCAATAAAATGACAAGTGCCAAGATATCATTCTAACTTTTTTTTTTTTTTGATTTAAGGCGTTTATATATTACAACCATATTTTATCTGGGACTCGAACCCAGAACCTGCAAGACACACACACCCACCTATGGCCACTTGAGTTAACCTCAAGTGGTTAAGATATCATTCTAACTAATACATTACATTCAAAAAAGCAAACCATGCTCAATTTATTAGGATTCTTTACATAATGGGCTAAACCCAACCTTGTAAATGTATTTTATTTTGTCTATTTTCTAGTTTTAGTGCTCTTAGATTTGAGAGTCTTTACATTGATTGATATCAAGCAGTATTAGGAGTAAAACAGAGTGAAAATGAATTGTGTTATTAGATGATTAGAATGAAACAGTATTACAAGTATTTATAGGCACAAAGCCAAGCTACAGTACATAACAGAATAAACCGAAAAATAACTAACAAAACTAACTAATTCCTAACTGATCTAAGAGGCCCCTTCAAGGTGGAGTGTAGAGATCTCGAACACCCATCTTGGACAAAATTTCGTTGAAGGAAGCAGGAAAGAGTGGTTTTGTTAGGATGTCTGCAAGATTGGCTTTGGATGAAACATGATTCATTTTGAGAGTGCCATTGGTGATCTTTTCTCGGACGATATGGCAATCGATTTCGACGTGTTTAGTTCTCTCATGGTATACTGGATTTTCTGAAATGTGGATTGCTACGCTATTGTCACAAAAAAGAGTTGAAGGCAGCTGAATGTTGGTGTGAAAATCCTTCAGTATGGAGATGACCCAGGTTAGTTCACACGTAGCATTGGCCATTACCCGGTACTCTGCTTCGGCTGAGGAGCGGGAAACCGTGGGCTGTTTCTTTGACTTCCAGGAGATTAAGGATTTGCCAAGAAATACACAGTAGCCAGAGATGGAGCGTCTGGTGTCGAGGCATGCTCCCCAATCAGCATCAGCAAAAGCTTTGAGCTGGAGTGGTGATGATGATGATGCGTGGAAAAATAGGCCCTGCCCTGGAGAATTCTTTAGGTAGTGTAAAATTCTTGTGGCTGCAGTCAAGTGAGGTTGTCGAGGGGATTGTAAAAATTGACTCAATTTATTTACGGCAAAACTTATATCAGGCCGTGTTATTGTGAGGTATAGAAGCTTGCCAATGAGGCTGTGATATTGAGTTGGGTTTGGTAGTAAGTCCCCTGATTCAGTGCTAAGTTTAATGTTTGGTTCCATGGGAGTGGACACTGGTTTTGAACCAAGGCAGCCAGAATCTTTGAGCAATTGAATAGTGAATGGTCGTTGAGATACAGAGATGCCTTGAGGGCATCGTGCAATTTCTAGACCGAGAAAGAAATGGAGAGGGCCAAGGTCTTTTAACTTGAATTGTGCATCAAGGGTAGTGATGAATTTGGTTAAGGCAGATGTGTTAATTGTGGCGACGATAATGTCGTCCACATAAACGAGAAGAGCCAAAAAAACACCTGACTGATGTCTAATAAACAGAGAATGATCGTTTGGGGATTGAGTGAATTGTTCGTGTAGAAGATGAGAACTCAATTTGGCATACCATTGCCTTGAAGATTGTTTAAGGCCATATAGACTCTTTTGTAGTTTGCACACTGCATTAGGTGGGACTGGTTCTTTAGGTTTTTATCCTTGTGGGAGTTTCATGTAGACATCTTCATGCAATTCCCCATGGAGGAATGCATAGTTGATGTCCATATGATGAAGGTGCCAGTTATTGATGGCTGCAAGGGAAAACATGATTTTGAGTGTGTTAAATTTGGCTACGGGTGCATAGGTTTCGAAGTAGTCTATGCCAGGTTGTTGGGTGTAGCCTTTGGCTACCAAACGTGCTTTGCAATGTTCTACAGAACCATCTGGTTTATATTTCTTCTTGTAGACCCATTTATTGTCAATGACGTGTTGATTTGGTGGTAATGGGACTACAATCCATGTATGATTCTTTTCGAGTGCATCGGTTTCGACATCGATAGCATTGTTCCAAATTTTATGTTTGGAAGCTTGCTTGTAAGTTGTTGGTTCTGGAATGCAATTAAGTGAGAGTATAGCAGCTCGAAAAAGAGGAGAGAATCTGTGATAAGATAAGAAATTTGTGAGAGGATAGTCTGTGCTGGTGGTGGGACATTGGTAATCATTGAGGGATGTTGGAGTTTTTGATATGCGGCCAGATCGTGTTTTTATTGTTGTAGCAGGTATTGATTGAGGTTGAGTGGAGTTCTCAGGAGCTAAGTGCGAATGTGCACTGTCTGTGGAGTTGTGATCTCGAGAGGGATTAATATCAGGAGACTGAGGGTGAGTGTTATACTACTTGTATTGTGGGAGGTGAGACGGATTGATCTCAATTGTGATATGGGAATTATTAGTGTCAGTATTGGAAAAAAACTGATCAATGTTGTGTGGTGGGGTGGATTGTTTCAAAGGGTATATATTTTCATAAAAAATCACATCTCTTGAATGAAAAATGTGATTTGTTTGAATATCAAGAAGGGTGTAAGCCTTCATATTATGTGGATAGCCAATGAAAACACACGGTTTGGCTCGAGGTGAGAATTTTGTTGCTGAATTGACAACAGATGCATATGCTAAACAACCGAAATTGCGAACGTGATGATATTGTGGTTGTTTTTGGTGAAGGAGTTCATGTGTAGTTTTGTCATTTAATAAGATGGATGGGGTTCTGTTTAATAGATAAACAGCCGTGGTGACCATATAACTCCAGTACTGCAGAGGTAAGTGGGATTGGAAGGCAAGGGCTCGAGCCACATTTAGTATATGTTGATGTTTTCGTTCGACAACAACGTTTTGTTGTGGACGGCCAACACATGAGTTATAATTGATGACACCTTTGGTGGCATAGAAAGTAGTAAGAGTTAGCTCCTTGGCATTGTCAGTTTGAATTGATTTAATGTTTGTTTTGTATTGAATCAGTACGTGCTGAAAAAAAGTTTGTATGGCCAAGGGAGCATCTGATTTTGCTTTTAAGAGATATAACCAAGTGTGTCGTGAATGGTCATCCACTATGGTTAGAAAATATCTGTAACCTTCAATGGATGAGACAGAATAGGGTCCCCATATATCCATATGAACAAGGTCAAAAATATGAGGAGATATGTTGTTGTTTGATTGAAATGGCAGCTTTTTTTGTTTTGCAATATGACATGTTGGACAATTAAAAGGTGTAGAAATTTCAGAAACTTGTAAATGTTTATTGATCTTATTAGTAATCTTTACAGAGGGATGTCCAAGGCGAGTATGCCATTGGATTTGATTAAGGTGTACATTACAAGCTTGTATAGTAGAATTGTCTTCATTGGTCTGTTGCTGTAAGTAGTACAAGTTGCCAAAACGCTTAGCAGTCCCAATCTTCGATATCGGAGAAAGGTCCTGAGAAGTTGTTGATGGCAACATTGTCATTGGAGGTTGAGGCATCTGTAGTAGGCTGCAGCTGTTGAGTCAACATAGAGATGATTTGTTGACATTGGGCAGGTGTAAGTTGAGGAGTAGATGCATCAGCAGTGCTTGAAACATGTGAAGCTTGGGGATTTCTGGTGTGATTACCAGTGTCAGGTTTCTTTGTGTTGACAGGGGGGTTGTCACTTGGTTTGCGATTGCCATAGTCAGGTGGGAAGCCAACTAGAAAGTAACATTTGTCCCTGTAGTGACCAGGTTTTTGGCAGTGGGTGCAATGAGGGCGAGGGCGTTTGTTTTTGGAAGCTGCATTTGTTGCAGGGGCATTGTCTTGGGAGTTACTGGATGTTGCAGCAGCCAAGGGAGGAAAAGATCTATGACCCAAAGTTCTTTGTCTTTCTTGGTTGACTACCATAGAAAAGACTTTGTTTAAAGGGGGGCATGGATCAAGCAGTAGTATTTGGTCACGAACTGCATGATATGAGTCATTGAGACCCTTAAGGAATTGAAGAACATGGTCATGGTTTTGATGATCTAATCTTTGGGCAGCAGCAGAACATGTGCAAGGAATGCAGGGTCTTAATTGATTAATTTCGTCCCTGATGGCAGTGAGTTTAGTGAAGTATGCACTAACGGAGTCATCCCCTTGATTGAGGTATGTTAGTGTTTCGTTTAATTCAAAGATCCGTGGACCATTGCCTTGGTTAAACCGATTGTTTAACACGGTCCACATCTCAGATGCAGTATCTAAGTACATGATGCTGCTTTTTATTTTGGGTGAAACCGAATGCAAGATCCAAGACATGACAAGTTGATTGCATCTATTCCAAGAATCAAAGAGAGAATCATGGGAAGGGGGTTGAGGAAGAGTACCTTCAAGAAAAGGAGTTTTGTTTCTTGCTCAAATGGAGAGTTTGAAGTCCCTTTTCCATGGTTGGAAGTTCTTGTATGTGAGGACAGATGTAACCAAGACCAGACCAGGATGGTCTGCTGTACTGAGATAATAGGGTGATCGAACGTCTTCGTATGCTGGTCTTTCGACTGGAAGAGGACGATGAACAGCAGGAGAAGGAAGAGTGTTCGTTCGAGATGGGTTGTCAGCGGAAGTATTCGATGGTGGAGGAGCCGTGGGGACTTCAACTCTGGAAGGATCATCAGAATTGGTTGCAGAACTTGTAGCTCGAGTACGCACCATTGCTGTGATGGAGGAAGCTTGAATCTTGAAGCTGCAATTTGATTTCTTGGAGCTTCAGGATATTGCGACTGATACCATATTAGGAGTAAAACAGAGTGAAAATGAATTGTGTTATTAGATGATTAGAATGAAACAGTATTACAAGTATTTATAGGCACAAAGCCAAGCTACAGTACATAACAGAATAAACCGAAAAATAACTAACAAAACTAACTAATTCCTAACTGATCTAAGACTAGAAACCAAATAAAATATAAAGTTCATGGCCAAGATTGAAAAGATATATAATCTTTTCTAGAACTGATGTACCCTGAATTTTTCAGATTACCAATAACAATGGAGAAAAAAGAAAAAGACCTTCATACCTGGCACGATTCCTGCGGATAACATTGACAGTCAACAGATAGGTTGTTCTTGAGAGAAAGCATGGCACGATTCCTGCGGAAGATAGGTTGGTTGGACTCCATTAGTGCATTCAAAGTTGCATCGAACTCTGAAGCATATTGCCTGCCTACAACTTCAAGCATCAATACTAATCATGTGGTGGACATCAAATTGGTTATTTTACTTTGCTAAATTCATTGTTATGGAATTATTCATTAAATGAAACGATTTTCTATTTCCCAATTTTTACGTGTCTGCTTCTTAGATCAGTTAGGAATTAGTTAGTTTTGTTAGTTATTTTTCGGTTTATTCTGTTATGTACTGTAGCTTGGCTTTTTGCCTATAAATACTTGTAATACTGTTTCATTCTAATCATCTAATAACACAATTCATTTTCACTATGTTTTACTCCTAATATCTAGCCCAATGCATTTACTGAAATTTTCTATATTTATTGGCATCAGGAATGAAAATGGTGGTTTGGGATGGAAATCACTACTTGCTGAAGCTTGCCAATTTGTGGGCAAATCTAATTAGTTTTGATCCTCCAGCTTTGCCTCTCAACTAATTGGCAAGCCACAACAGAAGTTGGAAAAACTTTTAGACTGGGTGTTGGTCTGAATCGCAACTATGTCCCCCAATTTCCTCTTAGGAGGGCATCTGAAACATAGCATAGTGGCCCGACCATAGAAATCCAGTGAGTTAGAAAAATTTGAAAGACTTCAATTTATACCGACCAGGCTACAATTCAACTTTTAAACGTTCCGACACTTGAGTGATACTGCAAGGATTGGCTCTCATCCAAAAGCCAAAAAGAGAATAGAAGAAGAAGAGTAATTAATTCTCTTCCTGTTGGATTGGTATTCTTTTAAAGGATTTGTAGCTATAGCCCTGTAAATTTTTTATTTGTAATGCTAGTATCATTCTATGTTTAGAAATGTGTATTATGTTAAGAGAAAACTGGGTGGAATAAAGAAGGCACCATATACTTAGGAACAATTTTTCTAATATGGTATATTGCCAATTTATTATAGTATAAAGAGATGATTCATTGTAACTTTTTTGATTTGTTGTGCAGTTTTTCATTCTGTATTATGTTGAAACAAATTCTTATAATAGTTTATCCATTCTGTATAGGACTTTGGTTTGTGATTTTTCCAAATCTAACCATTTAATTAAATAAAAAAATTAATTTAAAAAAATTGTGTTATCATCAGAATGATGACAACCAAATTTTAAATACAAAATTCATAGTTTAATAGTCAATCAAATACCTTGTCTCAAGCTTAAGTTTAACGAGCTACTGAAGTAGAGGACTAAGAGAGGAATTAGTGCTCTGACGTCATAAGCAAATAGAGAGAGATGGGTGAGATGTCCATTATTGTCTTCACCGTTGCAAACCAGATGCGGCGACACATAAACTAAAACGATAGATACACATTACTGTCTTCCCCCATTGCAAACAGAAACAACGACTCGTAGGTGCCCAAAAACTCAGCGTAAGGCTTATCTACGTCAATTGAAGGTAATCAGAAGCCACTTTAATTATTATTATTTTTTTTTGCATAATTTGAATAAAGGTCAAATCAAAATATGAATTTGGATTTAGGAATAATTAAGTATAGCTTAATCGCAATTAATGTACGCATTCAATTCGAATACAGATCAAGCAATATGGGTTTGGGAAAAGATCAAATTTCAAAC
Source organism: Cannabis sativa (assembly GCF_029168945.1). NCBI lineage: Eukaryota > Viridiplantae > Streptophyta > Magnoliopsida > Rosales > Cannabaceae > Cannabis > Cannabis sativa. Next base: position 24,514,685 of record NC_083607.1, read on the forward strand.
CAAAAGGATAAAACTAAAATGGGAAGGGAAATTTCACTATTTGCCCTTAATAATATACCCCATATCAAAATTTATACCCTAAACTAATTTGTACAAATTGATGCCTATAATTTTAAAAGTTACCCAAATTACCATTTAATTAAAATTTCCCTCTAACAGTTTCCCTTTCCTCTCTCTCTTCCCACTTCGGCTTCCCCAACCCCCCACCTACCTCCGAGAAACCCAACCAGCGTTCCCGACCTCCATTCCCTCTCTCTCTTTCCACTTCGTCTTCCCCAACCTCCATTCCCTCTCCCTCGCCATAACGAAAGTCCGAGAACCCAAACCCACTTCCCCAACCTCCATTCCCTCTCCCTCCATTCCCTCTTCGTGTGCATCCAATCGACGAACCCACAACCCAGTCGAGGACGACAAAACCCACGAAACAACGACCACAAAATCCAGTCAACACCCACCACCGTCCTCAATCGACACCCACTTCAGTCAAAAAGGTACCATTTTTTTTTAAAAAAAATTGATTTTAAATGTTCAATTTTGCTAGATTTTTGTGGATTACTTGATTACTTGTGATTTATCTTTGTTCATATACATTCTGTGGATTCCTTTGATTCTGTGTATTATTTTTGGCGAAATTATATGTATGTACAGTGTTTGTCGATGACATATCGATAGGATGTCAATAGGATGTCGATATTTTGGGTGTCTGTTTGAATTTAGCTGTTATTTGTATGTCGATAGGATATCGTTGTATGTCGACAGGATGTCGATTAGTGGGTGAAATGTATTTTCTGCCCTATATTGTCGACGACTTGTCGATGGTTTGTCGATTAGATCAACTTGTTTATTGTTAGGTTGTATTGTCGACTTAATATCGACAGTATGTCGATATGTTGTCGACTTGTTGTGAAATTATGGTCTGATTGAATTTGTCGACAGCATATCGACATGTTGTCGATATATTGTCGATTATATTTACATGTTGAATTTAATTTGTATTGTCGACTGAATGTCGACAGGATGTCGACAAATGTCGACATGCTGTGGAATTGTTGTTCGTTTAAAATTGTCGACTGAATGTCGACAGGATGTCGATATTTTGTCGATATTGTTGAATTGTGTCTGCTTTTGATAATGTCAACATAATGTCGACAGAATGTCGACATAATGTCGACATATTTTTAAATTTTTTTGGCAGCTTTATTTATTTGTTTTTTGTTTTTTCAGATGGCTCCCAGACTCATTATTCCAGCACCCGAGCATTTTACTGGCCGCGTCACATATAGAGGCACTGGAGTGTTTGCAAAAATCAAAGCTCGGTTTGAGGAGTTCAACCTTAATAACACGGCGAAGGATAGCCGTTTCGGGAGCTTCTGGAATGTCGTACCCTTGACATTCTCCTCGGTGTTATTTCACCAGCTGATGCTCCACAAAATGAAAGTGGATGCTCAGAAGGAGTTGAGGATGCGGTTTTATATTGGTCAGAAGGAGGTCAGATTCGGGGTGCTGGAGTTTGCACTCATTACAGGCCTGGACTTCTCCTCGGGGCCAACAGAAGAGGAGAAGGCTGCGCAGGTCGCGCGCTCGGGGTCAGACAGATTGATCAACAAATATTTCAACCGGTCTGATAGTGTGAAGATAGAAGCACTCCAAGATAGGTTCACAAACTGTCAGAACCCGGAAGACTTGTACAAGCTCGGCTTGTGCTTGTTTGTGGAGTCAGTGGTTCTGGGCCGCGAGGCAAACGCGCTGATTACGCCTCACATACTTAGATATGTGGAAGACCTCGAGTTCTTCTTCCGGATTCCTTGGGGGAAGCACTCATTCGCCAGACTCATGCACTCGCTTCAAAAAGACATGTTGAAACAGAAGGCCAACTACGAGAAGAAGCTGAGTTCAGATGTTCAGCACGAGTGCAAATACACAGCATATGGCTTCGCACCTGCAGTACAATATTGGGCGTACGAGGCCATTTTGGAGGTTGGGAAGAGGTATGGCACGAATCACGGGATTCGGTTCCCCAGGATGCTTAGCTGGACGAGCAAGGGCGATATTGGGAAGAAAGACGTCAGCGCATTATTTTCTAGACGGGTATGATTTTCACTTATGTTCAGAATAATTATTTAACATAAATGCTTGTAATAAATGCTAAATGGTTTTATTTTGATATTTTTTGAACCATAAACAGAATCTTGAAGTGGTGAAGGGGCTACTTCCACGGACAGAGGAGGAGGCATTTGTGAGGACCATATCTTACGATGGTGTGGAGAACCTGGTTGATGATGGTGTGGATGACACAGAGGCTGAGGCAGGTAGTCAGGTACCAGAGACTCAGGTCCCAGACACTCAGGAAACAAACACTCAGGTACCAATTTTTGGAACTTTTTTTATGTCTTTATTTTTTATTGTTTTTGTTTTGTGATATTTGTTACATTGTGGAATTATCGTATGCTTACCGTATTTTTTTGATATATATTTTTTCAGGCCACTGATTTAGAACCTCAGCCCAGTGCACCATCTTCATCAGGCGTTCGGGGTGCCGAGTACACTGATTTAGTGGCGAGGTTGGATAGGATCGAGGCTGACACTCAGGGTCTGTATGCTGCTCATGTCGAGCTGAAGAAGGCATACGAGACCAGCCATGTAGAGCTGAAGGGTGGTCAGAACGTAATTATGGAGCAGCTCAGAGACATATTGGCCATGTTGAATCGTCCGCCAACGACAGCTTCAGCACCGGAGGCCCCAGCAGATCCATCTACCCCACCACCAGCTGCTTCACCCCCAGTAGAAGAGGAGGAGGTCTTCCCCGACGATTACGATCCTTATGAGGGAGCTCCAGCGACTCCGATCGAGGCACAACCTGTTATCCATGTACATGACACCGAGTCGCAGGGTGAGATTCTGTCGATAGAGGCACAACCTGCAGTGGTTAAGAGTCGGAAGAGGAAGAGAAAGCCTCCTGTATGGTTCGGTGACTATACGGAGATGAAGAGGAGACATAGGCCATCTTCGACTTTTGATCCCCTGGAGCCACCGGATGAGAAATTGTTAACCACTTTCCGAAAGTGGTGTGTTGGACTCATTCCGAACCACCGACTTCGGGATTTGAGAAGTGGTGATTACGGTCCAGGATTCTTTTGGATAATGCTCACACCAAAGGAATGGCTTACAGATGACGTAAGTAAAGTATTTTATAATATTACTTCACTTTACAACTTTATGTGCAATTAATATATTTTTTTGTCTAACTGACATTTCCCTTTATATGCAGCATATAGATGCAGCAATGCATATGCTGAGGAGGCGACGCACCGACTATCCACTGACATTTCCTTAGAAGGGTGTCATTCTCTCCACATTCGTGACCACCATGATCAGTAGTGCATGGACGAGCCACAGGGGTCCGAGGAAAAACTTTGTGTGGGAGGATTATATCCTGGACTACTGCAGAGGGGTTCATAAGGTATTGTTTTAGTAAGATTTTAAATGTTAATTGTTTGGGAAGATTATTATGGTTTGTTAATTGTTTCGTTGTTCTCTGTAATTACAGTCCCAAGTCTTTGAGAGATGGAGGGGTAACGAGTTTATTTACTTCGTTCTGAACCTTCCCGAGGCAAGGCACTGGGTCACACTTGAAGTCGACATAGAGCTGTGGAAAATTAATGTCTACGACTGTGATTCCAGCGTCTGTCATTGGACCGCCATGGAACCCATCCTGAAGACTTGGGGAGAACTGCTGCCCTCGCTAATCCTTGCAACCGGGGAATTTCCACATAACAACCAGAGCATGGCGTTAACTAACAGGGACATCACGGTGCTTCCAAAAATGCACTCGACTCGAGCCACTCATGACTTAGTTCCGAAGTCAACAACCAGGTACATAGCGATAAAAAAGTACTATAGTATTAAAATATGTTTACGTTAGACTGACTTTACATTTTATTTTGCATTTAGTGGTGATTGTGGCATCTATTGCATTGAGTATGTGGAGCATCTCATGATGCAGCGTGGATTGACCGATGTGACGCCAGACCGGATAGCTATGTTTCGTCAACGGTGGTGTGTTGATTTATTTTACCAAAATGTCGGCTGATTATATGTGTAATTATTGGGACATTGTATATTTTGTGTAATTAACATTACAGTTATGTATATATAGATTTTCTTTTCGTTCAAATTTTGATAATTATTCGTGGTTTCAAATATAAAATATCAATATTATTCAACAAAAATAACTTTAAACCTAAAAATAATTAAAATATTTGAAAAATATTCAACCTCAACAAAAATAACTATGACAAAATATGCATCATTACAATAGATCAAATTTCCCAACGAATACGTACAAGACGCCTCAAATGCGGGCTTTGCATGTTGCTCTGTTGTGGCCTGAACTACCACAGCGGCTGCAGTTTCGTGGTACAGAACCTTTTTTATCACCAGACGGGAAACGATTCTCCCGTCTTCTTCCAGCGTTGCTTTTTCTTGGACGACCTACAGGCTTCTTTTCCACAGGTACCCCAACTTTCATATTCTTGATGTGTTCTGGGAGAACCCAATCATCCTCGTCACCAGCAAGATTGATGGTATCATCGTAAATCTTCCTCCACGTTTCTTTTGAATAATAAGGTGAGCAAAGCGTGTACACACTTGTGTTCGCTTTCAATGCCGCGGCACATGCATGAAGGCAAGGGAGTTTCAATAACGTGAACACGCCGCAGGTGCATGTTCTTTCAACTAGATTCACATCACCACCTCTTTCACCGTTAGGTCCCCTACCAACGTTATACAAATTGGCTCCATTTCGTTGGACGCGCCTGTACCTTGCATTTTCATGAATTTTTGCCAAGTTTTTTTCAAAGAGCGTGGCCAAAGGGGTGGCACATTTGTCAGCATTTTCGAGGCGATCAGCGAACCACGATTGGAGTCTGAACCTGATAAATTCAACCAAAGTAGTTATTGGATATTTCCTGAACTCTTCTGTGACACTATTGAAGCTTTCAGCAGCGTTGCTCGTCATGATGTTGTATCTATCGCCCAAACAATAAGGGTGAGCCCACTTCTCAAACCCTATACTCTCCACATATGCAGCAATGGCCGGATTCATCTTTCTAAGCTTCTCGAACTCTCTATCGCATTCAGTCTTCGACCATGCGTAAGCAACATTATATATTTGGTTGTGAAAAGCATCAGTCTTGAATTTGGCGTTCACGTTCATAACAATGTGGTGATAGCATGCACAGTGGACTGCTTCGGGAAAAACGAGTTCAACAGCATGATCAATGCTTTGATGCCTATCTGACACAAACACTAAGTTCTCAACCACGCCAATTGCTACCCTCAACTTCTGTAAGAAATACGTCCAGGAGTCGTTATTCTCACTGTCAACGATACCATAAGCAACCGGCAACAATTGGTTGTTCGCATCGTATGCCACAGCAACTAATGTTATACCGCCGTACTTCGTCTTCAAGAAGGTGCCATCGATACTCAAAACAGGACGACAAAAAGAAAAGCCCCTTCTACATGCACCGAGTGATATAAAACAGTACTTGAACCGCTCATCCTCTAAGTACAAGTCAGTAATGGTACCTGGATTCTTCTGTTCCAGCATGTACAAGTACCCAGGAAGCTTCATGTATGAAAACTCAGGCGTACCCCTAGCATACGTAAGTCCCATCTCCCTGCACCTCCACGCCTTCACATAACTCATACTGATACCGTAGTTGTCAAACATGTCCCTCTGTATGTCTTTAGCCTTGTACTTAGTTCCATCTTGGGTGTACTTCCCCTTAATAAGGTGGCCAACTACCCATGGTGCTGCTTGACGGTGATCTGAACGTCTCGCATTCATGTTACATGTGTGTTCATTGTGAAATACAGTGACCTCAAAGTTGTCAGAATGCATCTTCTTCCTCCCCCTCAATCTCCATTTACAATCTGGAGCCTTGCATGTAACGTACAACACATCAGAGGATGACTTCTTCACCATCCACTCGAAATTGTTATTAAGTGCAAACCTACCCACTACTTGTCTCAGTTCTTCCTTGTTTTCATAAAAATTACCAAGCTCTATCACCCCTGCTTCCTTACTTTGTAAATAAGTAGTTAGCTCATGATTTTCCATTATATCTTCCTTTGTCCACATGGGAGCTTTGAACTTGGTACAAACTTCAAAAGAGGAGAACGTTGAGAACGTTGCATGACGAGCATGTTCTTCAGTTCTGCCTTGTCGACTACTGCTAGTTCCAGGTGTAGTGCGATTTTCACTACGAGGTTGTTGTTCTCGCTGTGTACCTTGGTTACTCGGTACACACTCTAACCTCAACGATGGTCCCGCTACGGCTTCATCGACTGCCAAATCATGTTCATCGTCCATATTCAAATCTACAATAGGATCGTTATTGTAGAAGGGTGTATCGAACTCTTCAAATTGATGAAATCCTGTCGCTTCTTGTTCTTGCCCTACATTGGTTGGAACCTCTAAATTGGTCGGAACCTCCTCATTCACACCAATCCCAACATCTGTTTTGGGAACGCAAGACCCTACCACACTTTGAGGGAGAGGATTAGTAGGCGGCGTAGGCTCCGAATTCCCAACTTTTCTCACCTTGGTCACGAATAATGGCATAAACTCTGTATTTGACATTGTTGCCCTCATCTCTAAAAACGTTCTTAGTTGGCGTTCTCTCTTAATAACCTCTGGCGCAACCATTTTTCCCTTCATGTACAAGGAACAAATCTCCAACTTTAAATCATATGCTACCGGATCAACTTCCAACTCTTCATATAAAATTTGTCGCAGTTCTTGTAGGGTTGTCTCAGTTGTAACTGTCAACGTCAAGCTGCTATTTGCTTTGTAGATCCAATTATAATTCTCACATAACCAAACACCATCGTACGATACTACAAGGAACACTTTCTCTCCTGCAATTGCAAACCAAAAAAACAAGGTGAGTAAAGGGAAAAACACCCAAAAAAAAATAAAAATCGACATCCCATCGATATCAATCGACATAATGTCGATAATCACAACATCAGAAATTAGGGCACTAATTGTCGACATTTAGTCGACATACTATCGACATACCATCGACAACCACACCAAGCATGCTCGCCATCGACATAACATCGACATACCATCGACATTCAATCAACAAACACACAGTGCATGCGTTTCGTGTTTTACGGTTACACATTTAATGTTAATAAATTTTATCTACGTTCCCAACAACCCTTCCCAACTGACACGTTGCATGTCAGACACGTGTCCTATCGACAAGCTGTCGACATGACGTCGACATGGTATCGACAAATGAGTTAGCAGTGTCACTAAATTGGCATGTTGTCGACATCATGTCGACATAGTATCGACATTCAGTCGACAAATACACCATTTCATGCGTTTTACCTGTACAGTTACACGCATTTAATGACCATTAAATTTTCATACATTCCTAACATGTTTACTGCTCTATAAAAGCAAATCCCTTTCTTATTCATAAGTGCTCTTGTCTTCTACTTCTCTCTTACTCTTAAAAATTTCTCTTATTCTTAAGTTCTAATTATGGCCCCAAGAAAGAACAAAGGCAAATTCCCCATCTTAACTCCTGAAGAGCTGAAGCAGGAGCCTGATGTTGGCATAGTTACTCCTGAAATGCAGAAAGTTTTTGACGCCCAAAGAGCTTTCGAAAGAGAACGATGTGGGAACGAGTTCGAGTTCGAGCAACTTGAAGCACATTTTTGCAAAACTGGTGTATGGCCGGCTCCACCACCAGGGTTCCCCGAAGGATGCCGTCGTTGCAAACTAGGCATCTTTAACGGTAAACCGGTGAAGCCTGGAACATTATGCAAGTATTGCAAGGCTCACCCACAAGCCAAAGAATTTAAAAAAAATAATTTGTTATGTTATGTCTTGTGGTGAGTTTTATTTAATGTTTGTTTTTTTTTTATGAACTTTATTTTCTGTTTTTTTTTTTATGTTTTTTTATGTTATGTTTTTTTTCTAATTTTAATGAAATTTCCCTTTTATTTTAGGTTATTTTAATGTTATGTTATGTTATTTACGGCTTTTTTTCATTTACATCGATATTTTGTCGACATGGTGTCGACAAAATATCGACAACATCTAAAAAAGAGATAAACGCTTGTTGTCGACATGCTGTCGACAACTATTGACAAAATGTCGACAAATTGTATTTAGTGGGTTTGTTGCTTAATGTCGACATAACGTCGACATTATGTCGACATAACGTCGATAATGGTCGTCACTAACCTTTCCTTTTGTAATCATCGATAAACCATCGACATATTATCGATATATCATCGATAACACTGGAAAACACAGAATTCGACTGAAAACCAGATCTGCCATATCTCAACAATTTCAGACCAAAAAACAGCAGTCCCAACAAATAACACACATATAACAATTTTAAACTACATAAAGTCAAACAAAATGCTTAAAACACAACTTACCCATTATAATGGTGTAAGATTCTTGAGTGATATTGGGTTGTGCTTCGGTTTTCCACCAACACCCACCGAGAAAACAACCATTCAAGAGGGAAGAAAGAGAGGGACGAGAGAGTGGGACGGACAGAGGGAATTTTTTTGATAAATTTTTCAGTTTTTTTTAGAGAGAGAGAGTGGTGCACGAGAGAGAGGGAAGAGGGAAGAGAGAGAGAAAGATCAATTTCAGATTTTACCTAATTTATTTTTTTTTTTTTTGAAAAAAAAGGGTAAAATGGGAAGTTCATGTAATTAATGGACTAAATTTGTACAAATTAAGGGAGGGTATAAATTTTGATATGGCTTGTATTATTAAGGCCAAAAAGTGAAATTTCCCAATGGGAAAAGGATTTGTACTAATGTACCCATGATTGCAGAGGCATGTTCTCCAGGGTTATTTAATTTTACCCATTGATAAACAAACAGCCTTAAAATCAAATAAGAACCCAACACCATTTTTTTTAAGAAAATAATAATAATAATAATAAAATTATTCATTTCCATTGGTAGCTCAAACAAAGGGAAGAGTTGTCATCAAAACCTGACAAGTTGCTTCACCAATCTCCTCACTTAACATGTCTCCCAATATCAGTTTCCTATATTACAACAATTAAAGAACATTACATGAGAAAAGTAAGAGAAACAAACAAAACAGCAATGGCCACCACAAAAGAATTACCTTGAGAGCTTGGAAAGTTATATCCATGTCTGCGAGACCTTGAAGCAGTCCAACCAAGCTATCTTTCGACTGTACAAGACAAACCAACCAACTCAGACCCAAATAAGCTACAGTAGGAGCTGAAGAAGTCGCAGTTGCCGTGTAGAGACGCTCAACGATACCGTCTCGGTGTTTCTTCAGATCGCTGCCGTAATCTTTGGAAGCTACAGCAATTGCTGTGTCGATAAGGGTCCACACATCCACGCCGGAGCTATCCATTATGGTACGCAAATCATCGTATCCATTCTCGAGATTCTGATTGACCGATCAACAATATGGCGAAAAAAATAAGGGGTCTTTTTAATATTATACCAAAAACTGATTTTATTTATAAAAATACCTTCAACAAATTTTTTTGCGCAAATACCAATGTGCCACGTCAACATAAATACCGAAATTCAAAATTATTACCGAAAATAGGAAAAACTTGAAAATTCTCGCTTCCAGAATTTTCAGTGTTTTGCAAGTTTTAAAAAAAGTAACATTTTGGTTGCTTTTGATGTAAATAATATATCAATTAGTTACTTTTTATTATAAAAAAATTATTTCATGAATAATTTTTTTCTCATACACATTTAGTTGTTTATTTTAATCGGATAACCTTAAAATTATGATTTTATTTTTTTTAATTTTTAGACTATATTATATGTTATTTTATTATTTAAGATACCTTAAGATTATTTTTTTTAGCAATTTTAAACCATATTTTGAGTTGTGGGAAACATATATATTTTTTTTTATATATATATATATAAAAAAAAAAAGATGAACAAGATAAAGTAACCTTTCTCTTTCTTTTATAAATTATTAACAAAGAAGTAACTAAATATTATATTTGAACAAAATAAGTATACCATCTAATTTTATGGGTTACTACAATAAATATTATAATATTTCATATTTAAAAGTTTTTTAGTATCTAAATATATTTACTTTAAATGAGTAACACTACACATCCCATATAGTAGAGAAGAGGTCGTGTTTAAAAAAAATTAAATTATTATAAGTTATTTTAGAAATAGTTCGTATTTGAAATTTAATTTTCTAGTAAAGAAACTAAAAGGTTTTTTCTCAAAAAAAGAAAAAACTAATAAAAAGTTACTTTTAATTTTAATTATTTTTTCCAACAACGATAAAAAAATATATGTTTCCCATATGTTAAAACGATCCTCTTGAAAAGTAGATTGCGGTGATATAATTTTTGAGCTCAAATAATTATCGGTGTTACCAAAAAAACTTTTTAAACTTTTTTTAAAAAAACAAAAAGGAGATTCATTGGTGAATAATTCAAATAGAACATACATAAAAAAAAAAAAAACAACAAATTAGTTACTTATGGTAATTAAAATGTAATGTTGTTATTTATGTAGTAGTTGTATGAAACCCACAGATCCCAACGGCGACACCGACGGCAGCGAACAGTAGGTAAACCTAAATACAAAACCCAAACCCATAAATAATTAGGAAAATAAAAGAAAAGTACAGACTTTATCGGAAAGATAAAAAAAAAAACAAAGGAGAAATAAGCCTAAATTGAAAGCCTACCTCAGGCCTGAGTCATCGACTCGAAGCCATTGATTGTTGTAGCAGAGATGATTGAAGAGAGAGAGCTTTAGAATTTTACAGAAGAAAAAGGGCAAGAGTATTGATATTGATCGAGGCCTTTTATCTTTCTTTACCCCAACAAATGCCCTCTATTTTTTTTTTTTAATATTTTAATATTGCACAAACCTGCAAACGTAATATACATGCAAAACATATCAAATATGAAAAGCATTTGGAACGGTATACGTATTACTCCAAATTTTAAAATACAAATAGTATAAAACCGTATTAATTAAACTAAGGCTAAATTCATAATTAAAATGCAAACAACGTTCACTGGCGTAAATAACTCAAAAAAATAAAGGGAGAAAATAAAAAACCCAAAAAATTAAGGTGGCGTTTGCTAACATTTTTTTAATCAGTTTTTTGTTTTTAAAATTGGAAAAGTAAAAATATTTTTCAAAAACATGTTCTATAAAACTGTTTTTACGTTTCAATTTTATAATTAGAAATCAAAAATTTAAAAACAAAAAAAAAATCACTTTCAATATTTTTTTAAAATGTTTTTTTTTTTCGAAATCAATCTTTTGGATTACGACCAGACCCGGACCAAATCTCCTCCCCACGGCCTTGGCGCTGAATGCGGCTTCTGATCCGAACCCGAATCCAACATCGGACCTAGACACGACTTAAATAAAATCAAAAAATAAAAATGGAAATGAACTTTACAGAACACACTTTTGTTTTCTGTTTTTAAAATTGAAAAATAAAAGTTGTTACAAAACGCATTTTTGTTTTTCAAAAATAAATTTTTTAAAAACAAAAATTTTACTTTCATTTTGTGATTAAAAAATTAAAAAACAAAAGTGTTACCAAACGGCACCTAAAAGAAATTATCATATGTAATACCCTTCTAAAAGAAACTACTATTACACTAAGCATGAAACGTGGTGTGAAACATATAAATGTGGTAGATTCTCGATCTCTACAACATGAAACTGTTGGGATTTTATGCCTTAAATAAAACCCATTACAATCTAATCTGATTTGTTATCAATAAGAGAATTAGAAGTGATTTATGTTAACATCTAGTTTTCATGTTTATGGTTTAATATATGTACAAAATCTGTTGAGTCCAGAACATATAGTCATTCACAATTACAGTGATATCAACACAGTAGAATGTGATTGTGATTATATGATTCGAAAGACTAAGTCCCTGTTTCATCAGTGCTTTGGATTTACACTGATGTGATAATCAGCGATGGAGTATACTTACACTTTGCACAAGTGTTATGTTCTTTCCAGAACATTGGCAGCAAAGTATACTAGTTTCAAATGTATGGAGTATACATTGGACTGGACCGATATTGATCTTAGTTAAGATATTATAATACTTACCGCTGTATCTTTCCAAGTCAATATCACTAGTTGATCTTAGATCAAAAGATCTAAATCCTGATATGCTTAGGCTCAATCTTAGGAGTGCTATTCATGTTCTTTTATTTGTTAGTTAAGCCTACTTTTGGGTCAGTGTGATACGTACATTTTAGGAACATGATAGTATGATTGAGTGGGAGCGCTAAACATAAATATAGAATCTATAGCTTTTATAGGTGTTTGGAAGTCAAGTGATGATTTCCTTCGAGCTTAGCTAAATAGATGTAAATGGAAGAGCTCTTGTTTCAGTGATTATATTTTAGTTCACTAAAGTATCATTTACAGGTAGCTGAGTGTTTTAAGGAGCAAAATACATTGAGGGGTGAAACGGTAAATTTATCCCTACTCGGTGTAAATCATCTATATAGAGGATCTTTGATCAATTGAGATTATAACGATGGTTAAATGTGATAGTGTATCTATATGGTGGAACATATAGAGCGTTCTATATAGCTAAGAGTACAATTCCAAGTTCTAAGAGTGGATTCAACAAGGAATTAATAAGTTAGGGAATTTACTTGGTAAATTCGGTTCAGCTTATTGGAAGCTCAGTAATAGAGGTCCATGGTCCCCATTCTAGTTGAGACCATACTGCTTGTAAGACTCAGATAATTGATTTTAATTAATCAGTTATAATTCTAGAATTAGACTATGTCTAGTTTATGACTTTTCACTAAGCAAGGGCAAAATTGTGAAGAAAAGAGATTCTAGGTTTTATTTATTAATTAAGAGACTCTATATGTCTAATTAATAATTATATTAAATGACAATATTATTTAATAATTTATTTAATTTATTAAATAATTAGTTTTGGCATTTAAATGGTTAGAATTAGAAAATTGGCGTTTTTGAGATAATAGAAATGAAAAATATCAAAATTGCAAAATTCCAAGTGGGGCCCATTAACACCATGGCCGGCCATTTGGAGAGCCTTTTTCCAATTATTATTTTCATTATTTTAATTCCAAATAATTACTAACCTAAACCTAGTGGTTACCTATAAATAGATAGTGATGGCTCACACCAAATAAGAGATTCAAGTGATTTAAGAGATTGCCTTCAGAAAAATTGAGCCACTCACTATCCTTCTATAGCCGACCCCCCCTCTCTCTCTTTTCTTCTTCTAATTTCGAAAACCTTGAGTGATAGAGTAGTGCCCACACACATCAAGTGGTATCTCAATCATAGTCTGGAAGATCATGAAGAATCCAAATTGAAGAGAAGGACATTCAGACTCAGATCTTGGTGATACTCTGCGACAGAAAGGATACAAAGGTTAGAGATCTGAGTGGAAGGAGACATATTATTCCGCTGCAACCAATGTAAGGTTTCCTAAACTTTATATGTATCTATTATCGTTTTAGAAGTTCATATTTAGGATGTTAAACAACATACTTGTTAGTAAATCTAAGATCCTGGTAAAATAAACTCCAACAACTGGTATCAGAGCCATGGTAACTGATTTACTTTCAAGAAATTTGGACTTTAAACGATTTGTGTGTGATTTGGATGGTTTCATGTTGATCTGTGTGTTATTTGATGATTGATTGATGTTTGTGAAATTTTATGAAAAATAATTGAATTTTGTTTTTGGAATTATTTTTATTGGATATTTTGGAAAAAATTAAGCAATTCACTTTTTTATAGAACTTAATTTCGATTTTATTTGAATTAGTTATGAATTTTTGAAAATCGGAAAAATCAGGTGTCATCACCCCATGCACGCGCGCAGATGAGGCTATTTCCTCGGACGCGTGGGTTTCAGACAGCCTGCTGTCTGAGTTTACTGGTCAGGACGCGGGCGCATGTTTGAAATCGACCTTGGGCGCGCGCGAAGAGGCTGCATACAGCCTCCTGCGCCGTGCTCCCTCGGTCAGAATGCCCTCCATGTGCGTGCGGATGGTATGCACTGCATACTGTCCGTACCACATGCAATTTTTTTCCAATTTTTCAATTTTTTTCATGCTTTTTCATGGAATTAACTTCTCATTTTTTGTGTAGTTTTGTATTTTGATTTTTACTTTTCATATTTCAAATCTAATTATCAGAAATAAATTAATTTGAATTTTTTAAAATTAATTTAAGATATTAGTGTAATTTGAACTTGAAAATAGGTAAAAATCTATCTTTTTGCTTAATTTTTTTATCTTATTTTTAAATTTAAGGTCAGATATTAATATTTTTAAAAAAATTATTCTATTTTTTCAAATAATTTGACCTTATTTAAATTTAAAATAAGATTACTATAATCATGATATTTTGAATAGAAATAAGATATTTTGCTAACTTTTAAATTTTGTTATTTAAATTAAATTATAAAATCAGAAAAGGATATTTAATTATCATTTTATTTTATTGAATATTTAATTTATAAAATAACATGAAAATTTAAAAGATGGTTAGCAAATTTTTGAAATGGTATTTAGGTTAATTGAAACCTAATTTTTCAAAATTGTAGGTTTAATTTTAAATATTAATTTATTTTATTTAAATTTATTTAAAACCGAAAAAAATATTTTTATTTAGTTATTATTTTTTTCGAATTTTTTTTAATTAATTTAAAATTAAATACATCCTACATCCAACTACCCAATTCAACTTGTTGCAGGAGTATGTGTTTTAGCTTGTGTGTAAGTTTTATAAAACCTATTATTGCTTGATCTAAATTGCCATGGTTAACTTGTTGACAGATCCAATGATCTGATTTTAACCAATGGTTCAATTGTCAATAGGTCAAGTAAATAATTTGTAACAGGTAAATTTTACATTCTTCTTTTATCTGTGTATGACCTAGTAACATGATAGGATCCATCCAAATCTGTGTGCCTGTATGAGCCTATATGTTTACTTTATGTTATAGATGCATATAGGTTGTTCATTTTTTTAATGAACTAGGTTGCTAAATAAAATGTCACACCATGATAGATTTTATTTAGGCCCATTTAGTTTTTGGGCCTATTCAATTAATAACAATTGTTCATTTCAAGGTTAAATTCCTTTCTTTTGGGCCTTGTGTGAGAGTTAGGGGGCCAATAGTAGTGGGTACGACATACTAGACCCAGCCCTCCCTCACATGAACTACCCCAACTGTGAAGGCTCATTTGCCTGATTTGGATAACTGTACTATGTTAATTAAATTAGTTTAACCTAATAAAATTGATTAGCAACATAATTAACTTTTAAAATATATGATTTTTTTTTAATATTTTAAAGTTAATTTTAAGAAAAACACTCTTAGTTTAATGAAATTATTTCTAGATAAACTATCTCTATTTTTCTTATATTTAATTAAATAAAGAATTATAACTAGATTCTTTCTTAAGCTTATTTTTATTATTTCATTAAATATTCCTATTTAAGTTGTAAATTAGTTATTTCTAACTAATTTTTTTTATCAACTTAAATTTGAATATCTTTTGAATTTTAAAATCAAGTTGAGAAATTCTAGGAATTGGTTATTGAAGATTCTTAAGATATTTTTTTTAAGCTGATATTTTTTTAAAAATTTTAAATCAACTTAAAATGGAATATTTGTAATTAGGTGGTTACAACTTAATTTTGTTATTTAATTAAATTTTATTTGAAAAATATTTAAGTTGAATTTTTTAGATTTTTTCTATAACAACTTAAATTAGTTTTTTTTTTTTTTTTCAAATTTTAGAAAAACACTTAGTTAATTGAAATATATTCTAGATAGTTATTTCTAGTACTTGTTATTTTTTTTTTCTAATATTAAAATAGGAAAATAATTTATATTGAAAATTAATTGTTTAATAATTAATTTTTTGTACAATCTAAGTTAAGTATATTTTCCTAGTATTAAACTAGAATTAATAATTAAGTCTAATCTATACTTAATTATTTATTTCTTGAATTTAATACATTTAATTAAATTGAAAAATTAAATATCTAAGTTGATTTTCATGATATTTAATTAAATAGAGAATTATTTAAAGTTGGATTTTTTTAAGAAAAAAATTCATAACAACTTAAATTTGAATAATTTTCAAAATATATTTTTTTTATTTTATTAATCCATTTTTTCGAAATTGCATTTAATTATGCAAGATATTTTTAAATTTATCTTGAAAAATAGATTAAAGTTGTAAATTAATTATTTATTTTAATTAATTTTGAACCAACTTAAATCAATTATTTTTTCATTTAATGATTAATTTAAAATAATTGAACTAAAATATATTATAATTAGAAATTGAATTAATTAGTCAAAGAAAATCTAGATAGATATTATTTTTTTGCTTCAAGTATTTTTTCTAGTAATGTTTAATTTATTTTTATTTTATTTTAAAACATTTCGAAAATTGTATAATTATATACTTTAATTTTTTGAAATGCAATATATATTTATAGAAAATTAAATTTGAGTTGCAAATTAATTAAAATTAATACAACTTAAATTAAATAATTTTCTTAATATTTATTGAAAAATTATTACTAAGATGGAAATAATTCATTTTATTTTCATATCCATCTAAGTATAATTTTATAAATATTAAATTAAATTTTATTTAGAATTTTATTCTAAATTGGAAATTTTAATTAAATAAATATATATTTAAATTAAATAGATTAAAATAAATATTAGAAGAAAATACATTTTAAATAATGAGCTTTATTATTATTAGGATATTCGATCTCCATTGTTGGTTTTACATAGTTATTGTTAAAGTGAGTAATCCTCCCTTATGGAGGAACGTTCATTAGCAAGTTAGCGCCGTAAAATCTAGAAAGATAAGTACTCTTTGTAAGCGTTTTATTTTAGTATGGATCACCCTAATGGTGGCGACTTTAATAAGGCTTACAAAAGTATGAAATAATGGTGGAAGCTCATAAGATAGAATAGCCTTGACTCTCGCCTGAACGGGACAACGCTGGATTCATATCTTGATCGAATAAAAGGTTGGTAGAATGTTTATCATTTTAGATGAGCTGACAACTCTATTCAATGGATGGTAGCTTTGACTCTCGCCTAAAGGGGACACTAATATCAGTTTGTTGAAAACCTTGGAAATTATTTAGGATCGTATGTTTTTAGTATTTTTACTTGTCATTCCTACTTGCTATGTGCTAATAATTTCTGAATGAGATTTTGTGTTAAACCTTAATTGATTTCGGTTTATTGTTATTTGTAGTATCTAATATGACAATGACCAATCCCATGTTGTCACTGTTGAGTGATAATATGTTGAATGGATAACTTTCCCAAATAGAGAACATTAACATTGCTCTCATTGGTGAAAATGCCCTGTTTATTCTTAGACAAAATCACGGTACCTTGTCATAGTGGGAGGGTTTCAAGGAACTCACCCTCTTATGACTTGGGAGACGCTTGTGATGAAAATCCATTATTAGTTTAAACAAATAATGGATTGTCAGATTAAGAAACTAGGATGAAAAGCCAAGAAAACTATGGTTAAAACCATTCACATGGAACAACCAAAAGTTTTCTATCACAAGGACAAGAAAGGAAATTTTGAAAATAAGTCTATTCAATGGACTTAACAAAACTTCCTGTTCCTAGTATTATAGGTTTGAGATTATCTAAACCTATGGCTTGCGGTATGCCTAGTATTTACTTACTCTAATGCAAGCAACTTACTTTAGTAAGACGTTGGAACATTTCTTTTCTAATGGCAACCTATAGAAGCTTCTCGACTTCTAGACATAGATTTTATTTATCTAAGGAAAAGTTTTAACTATTCCAGAAACGATAAAGCCAATAAAACAATTCCTTAGGATCATCAGTAAGAGGTCTCAGATATGCTTTTGTATGCCTTAGACTAGACACCTGCTGATGAGTGTGAGTAATGAGTAAGGTCCAGCTGCTTGAACTCGAATGCTATTTAGCGAGTTGAATCGGATGGTTGGACAAAAGGGTGGAGTTAGTCCAAGATGAAGATGAAGCTCGAATTTTTTTTTTTAATTTTGAATTAATTTTTTTAGTTTTGTTGACCGAGGTTTTCGGCAACCAATAAAATAATAATAGTTTAGAGAGCTATAAGAAATTAAGAGAGAGATTTATACGTGGTTGAGGCGTTAATGAGCCTTAGTCTACGAGCCTGTGTATTTATGATAGTATTTAATACAGAGAATGTTCTTGGTGAGTATTTACTCTTCTAGCAATTATGCAACCCAGAATTCTCGACCCCTCTTTAATGAGCTTTGGGGGTATTTATAGTGTTTTCGTGGGGTGATCCCTAGAATTAAAGTACATGCATTTCTGTAACTATCAGTAAAGTTGTACATTCCCAAGGAATATATCATGGGTAATGCATGGTCTAATCCCTAGGTGCTGTAGGGATTTTAAGGGGGCAGTCCTTAATCTCTTTTGAATGATGTGATTCTTCACAGAGTAGCCGTCACTAGACTTTATTGGTCATAGCCTAGTAGGTACAGATTGGGGGTTGTGCCGTCAGACTTTATTGCGTGTGGCAGTTCCAATACGCTTCCTTCCATGCAGCATTAAATGCGAGATGACTGCTCAGAGGAAGCTTGTGTTGGAAATTATTTTACCAAGATCTTAGATCTACTCACAAGTATGTTGATTAACACCCTAAATATGAACTTCTAAAACGATTATGAAATAAACACATATAAAGTATGAGAAACCTTACATTGGGTGCAGCGGAATAATATGACTCCTTCCGTTCAGATCTCTAACCCTTGTATCCTTTATGTCGCAGAGTATTATCAAGATCTGAACCTGGATCTCTTTCTCTCCTTCTTTAGTGTTGAAACTCCTTCTTGTTGAATGTCTTTCTTTACGATCTTCCTCACTATGATTGAGGTATCACTTGCTGTGTGCGGGCACTACTCTAATCACTAAGTGGTTCGAAATTTCAAGGAAGAAGAAAGAGAAGAAGGTGGCAGCTAGGTTTAGAGAGAGAAGGCTCAGGTTTTTCTCTGAAGGAAAAGTGTAAAAGTTAAGTGTAAATTTCCTAAAGCCTTCACTATCTATTTATAGCATTCCACTAGGGTTAGGTTTGAATTATTTGGCATTAAAATAATGAAAATATCAGATGAAAAACCCTATAAAAGTGGCCGGCCCTAAGCAATATGGATTTGGGCCTCACTTTTTGCAATTTTGCAGTTTTATCATTTCTGCATCTCATTTTCTCAAAAACGCCAATTTTCAAATTCAACCATTTAAATGCCAATTCTAACTATTTAATAACTATAAATAATTATTAAATAATATTGTCATTTATCATATTTATTAATTGAACCATACAAAGTATCATAATTAACAAATATGCCCCTAAAACTCTTTCTTTACAATTTTGCCCTTACTTAGTGAAAAATTCACAAATAGACATAGTCTAATTTGAGAATTATAATTGATTAATCAAAACCAATTATATGAGTCTTACAAGCAATATTATCTCAACTAGTGGGGGGACCATGGGTCTATATAACCGAGCTTCCAATAAGCAGATCAAGAATTTATAACCTAAATTCACTGACTTATTAATTCTTCGTTGAATCCACGCATAGAACTTAGAATTGCACTCTCAATATATAGAATGCTCTATATGTTCCACCATATAGACACATCATTAGTTATCCATTGTTATAATCCTAATTTGATCAATGATCCTCTATATGAATGATCTACACTGTAAAGGGATTAGATTACCGTTACACCGTACAATGTATTTTATCCTTAAAATAATTAACCCCGTATAAATGATATTTCAGCTTATGTGAAATGAGTACTACACAATTTATTTTCGTTTGGTCAGGCTCGAAGGAGATCATCCTTTAATTACTATTCGCCAGATAGAAGCTATAGATTCCTTGTTTATGTTAGCGCTCCCACTCAATTGCACTACCGTGTTCCCAAAATGTACGTATCACCCTGACCCAAAAGTAGGCTTAACTAACAAATCAAAGAACACGAATAGCCTCTTGAGATTGAGCCTAATCATAACAGGATTAAGATCATTTGATCTAGGATCAACTAGGCGATATTGACTTGAATAGATATTACGGTAAGTTTAATAAATCTAAGTCAAAGTTCAATATCGGTCCCTTTCGATGCATATTCCATGCATCCAACCTGAGCTTTACTTTAACCAATGCTTTGGAAAGAACATAGCATTTCTCCAAATGCAAGTAAACTCTTTTGTAGATTATCATATCAGTAAAACCCTGTGGCTGATAAATCTAGGAAATTTTATTCACATAGTCATGTTTACTTTCCAATATGTTGACAACACAATAAACAGGATCAAGTATGTGAAAAGGGTTTCAGATGAATTCATACATTATGTACATATAATCATGAAATAAATCATGTGAACCATGCAACATTAAATGTTATTTCTGATCTATATTAATAAGTAAATCTGATTATATTGAAATGAGTTTTATTTAGGGCATAAAACCCAACAAACTCCCACTTGCACTAATATAAAACAAAAAGTGCATTTCAAATAATCTCAACACCTTGATATACAAATCAAGTGTAGTAGTAGTAAACTTCGCGTAATAGGATCTGAAAGGTTGAATTAAACACAACCTCCACCATTACTCTTCCTTAATCACAAAATCATTGATAATGTGAAATTCCTCTCTATATGTCTACTCTTTTTGGGATACTAGATTCTATACCTTTGGCAACTACTTTTGGTTAATCAGGAAATAACACTAGCAGTTTAGGCAATTTGGAATGATGCCAAAAATGTATAGAACTTTCCTTAGACTGAATAAGTACCTTTCCTGCAACTTTAACATTCAGTCCCTTTCTAGTAGACCTAGAGACCTCAGATAGGTTTTTACACTTCTCCAAAATCACTATTCCACCCCCAGAGTAATCACCATCTTATCAGAAAGATTTCTTAGCACAAAGGCAAATCTCGAAATCTGATGTGGTGTAGTCTAAGAGTTTTAAATACACCCTTATTGACTAACATATAGTTCATCTTCTTAATCTTAAGATTTACTTGATTGTCTTCCAATGTTCTTCTCCTGGATTAATCTGATACCTACTCATTACTCCCACTCAACAGCAGGTGTCTAGTCTAAGGCATACAAAAGCATATCTAAGACCTCTCACTGTTGATATAAAAAATTCTTTCATGACTTTATCTTTTCTGGAATAGTTGAGACTTTTCCTTAGATAAATAAAATCTATGTCTAAGAAGTTGTGAAGCTTCTATAGATTTCCATTAGAAAGAAAATGCTTTAGCATCTTACTAAAGTAAGTTGCTTGCATTAGAGTAAGTAATTACCAGGTATACCATAAGCCATAGGTTTAGATAAACTCAAACCTATAATACTAGGAACAGGAAGTTTTGTTAAGTCCATTGAATAGACTTATAAACAAAAATTTCCTTTTATGTCCTTGTAATAGAAAACTTTAGGTTACTCCATGTGAATGGGTTAAACCATAGTTCTATTGGCTTTTTTTCTTAGTTTCTTATCTTGACAATCCATTACTTGTTTAAACTCACAATGGATTTTAATCACTAGTGTCTTCCAAGTCATAAGAAGGTGAGTTCCTAGAAACTCTCCCACTATGACAAGGTACCGTGAATTATGTCTAAGAAAACTAAATGGTATTGACCTCTTCAGTTGTGTCAAAACAACAGAGGCAGTGGGATCATCATATGTCAAATAAGATGATAAAGCACTTTTGGAATCAAGAAAAATATCTCCTTTATTTTCAGATTTAGTCATTATCTTAGAAAAGTATTATTTGTTTAAACAAACACTTTCTTATCTATTGACTATGGGATGGTCCACCCCTAATCACTTAGAATAGCTAACAAACATGCAAACTATGGTTAACAGTTCTAGCTTTTCTTAAGATTTTGATTAGGTCATCCATGAATTTAGTAATGATTTACATTAAGTATACAACCATTACATCATTATGAAATTGTATTATCATAGAAAGACTTAGGCAACGACTAGTAACTAATCATCAATACGCAAATCGAAATTTCTGGGGAGGTAAGTTTGGATATAATTCAAAAATCAATTTAATGATCTTTGAACTGCATATCTATTAACTATTTCTCCACCCCTATCAGTTCGCAAGATCTTTAACCACTTACCTTAATGGTTTTCCACCATTGCTAGAAATTAATGAAATTTTTCAAACATTTCAAATTTCTTTGCATAAGGTATAATCTAGAGTGATCGTTTTTAAGAATACAACGAAAAACTCATATCCACCCCTGAATGTACATCCATCCACGAATGAGATGAACAACTTTCAGTGGATATAGGCATATTAACTCTTTGCAGAGATTGATCTTGTCAAAACCACTATGAACAAGATACAAATGCCATAGATTAATAAAAATGTGGTTGTGTCTTTTTGATGACTTAGGTTTAGTTACATTAAAAAGTTCTTAGAATAGTGCAAGTGGATCCTGGTCACAGAATACTAAACTCATATTTCATACAGTTTGAATCCATTGATAGAAAATGGTTATTAAACACTTGTGAAAGTGTAAATGTATTGTATCCTGGAATTAGAAATATAAGAAAATTTCTGTTTGGAATCTAAAATTAAAGTCAAAGACTTAAATTTATACCAAATATAATGTGTAATTCTTTCTTGCACCACCACTACTAATTTAAACTCTAAGTCAGATTTGCCCATACAAGTAGGAGATTTCTAAGATTGAGGATGTATATCATTTTGGAATAGAATTTCAGGATTATAATCATATGCGTCATTTAATTTCTGAAGAGAAAATAGAATGACATTAAATGATTTATAGACCATTCATCCAATGATATGTTATGGAGCTAATTCGAAATGAATAAGCTAAGAGGAATTAGGATAATTTCGTTGTTTAAATAAGAATCCAACGATGCTCCGATTAGCGAGAGTCAAAGTAATCTTATGTATACAATCTTCTTGTTTTATATTGTAAAAATACTAGTCTAAGGTGTCATCAATTGATGAACAACTAGATGTTGCATATACAATATTTATCTTTCGAGATCTAACACTATTATGTATGTCTAATGGTGAAAATCCATTAGGGATTTATCTCATTAGATAAACAAACCAAGTTAGACCAACAATGAAGATTCAAAATTAAACTACAACTTAATAACAGAAAATAACATGGTTCAATATTAATTCATACACAATTCAGAAATTATTAAACATATAGCAAGTAGGAATGACAAGTGAAAATACTAAAACATACAATCCTAAATAATTTCCAAGGTTTTCAACAAACTGATATCATTGTCCCGTTTAGGCGAGAGTCAAAGCTACCATCCATTGAATAGAGTTGTCAACTCATCTAAAATGATAATCATTCTAGCAACCTTTTATTCGATCAAGATTGGAATTCAGCGTTGTCCCGTTTAGGCTAGAGTCAAGGCAATTCTATCTTATGAGCTTCTACCATTGTTTCATATTTTGCAAGTCAAATACAGTCGCCACCATTAGGGTGATCCATACCATATAAAACACTTACAAAGCTACTTATCTTTCGATATTAAACGGTGCGAACTTGCTAATGAACGTTCCTCCATTACAGAGGATTACTCACTAAAACAAACGCTATGTAAAACAAACAATGGAGATCGAATATCTTAATAATAAAGCTCATTCTTTTAAATGTATTTTCATTATTATTTATAATAAAATATATTCATTAAATATCGAATTTAGAATTAAAATTCTAAATTAGAATTTAATTTAATATTTATAAAATTATACTTAAATGGTGATTGAAATAAGTTGAATTATTTCCATCTCATTAGTAATTTTGATATATAAATATTAAGAAAATTATTTAAGTTGTATTAATTTAAATTAATTTGCAACTCAAAATAAATTTTCATGAGAATATATTTATTGTATGCCTTCCCAACCGTTCGATTGGTAGCTGGTCACGCCTGTTTCACATGCTTTTTGGCCTATAAAAGCCACCATTCTCACTTCATTTGGTTACTTTCAGAATTTCACCAAATTTTCTCAAGTTTTCCAGAGAGAAAAAGAAACCTTCGAACAGAAAACCCTCAAACACCATAGATTTCTTACTGATCGTCCTTCGCTGCTGTCAATCAACTCTTTACCGTCGATCAACAACAACGCCCAGTTCTCAAGCTTTATGTAAGTTCTTCGCATCTCGTACTTTAGTTTATTGTTTGTGTACATCGCATGCTTTACTGTTCATCTGCTTTTTCTGGGTTTGATGTTTAAAATTTCTGGGAATTTCTGTCTCGAGTTTCTGTGTAACACGATAGATTCCTCCTTTCTCGTGTTCGAGATACTTCTATTCTACGTATTTTTTGTCAAGGACCCATCTTTTCTTCCCGTAATGACTTTCAAGGGTTCAGAAAGGACTTTGTCTGCTCGATTTTTACCCTTTTTTCCTTTTCTTTGCTTATTCGTAATTTCACCATCTGTGGGATTTTTGCACCCGACTTTTGTCAAGGAAAACGTTCTAAGTCTCTCCTGTTGACAAATGTCCGGAGGGGGCCTCTTTCCAGCGGTTAGGGGACCCACATTCCCTTTTTTTGACTTAGGGTGGTTTGGGGCCTGACAGCTGGAATTTTCAATCTTTTTCAGAACTAAGATGTCTGCATCCGGTTCCAAATCTTCACAGAAAGGAGGGAAACGTTTGGCCACCCTGGAAGAAGTTATGAAGGATCCAGTGGCCCAGGAAGGGTATAAGTCCCGTGCTAAGGGGTGGGAAGCGGCCGAGCTTCACTCTACCTTTACTTGCCCCCACCAACTGGAAGACATTGTGGTGGTGGCAGGTATCAAGCCTGCGACTTCCAGGACTTACCACCGGCCGCCCCGGGATGCGAAGACGCCCAATCACAACTACAGGGGCTTTGGAGCTTGGAGCCAAACGCACTTGATGGTCGGGGCCATGCTTCCCCTTCAGGATTACTTTATTAATTTTCTTGTTTTTGTCGGCCTTGCGCCATACAAACTCATTCCTCAAGCATACCGCCTGCTTTCAGGCTTATTTATTTTTTACTCTGCCCGGGGCTGGGGCTCTCCCAGTCCAGCGGAGATTTTGTATTTTTATGAACTCGTTTCCGTCCCCAAAAAGGGAGATAAGTTTAAGGACAGTTTTTACGGTTTCCGGGCCCATCCCTTGAATGAGGGCCCGATCCCTTTCAACCAACAGAAACATGTGAAGGAATATCGTCACCGCTTCTTCTTCTCCTTCGGGTTCCAGGCTGTGGAACATCCGGAGCTTCTCACGGAGTGGGTTAGTATCCCTCCTTATGCGCGGACTGAACCTACTCAGCTTTTCCTCCAACGGGCTAAGACCTTCGCCACATATGACAAGAAGGCCCTCGACGTCGGGGAGTTGGTCATGATGGAGCACTGTCGAAAGGCCAAAATGATCCAGGGGCATCAGTTGGTGGATGAATCCAACCTTTCTAAAGTCTTCTGCCCAAATGTGAGGGTTCCGACCGCGGAGAAGGTACTCCGGGAGGATATCATCGCCACGGTGGAAGATAAGTACCAGAAATACCTCTTACAGAAGGCACAGGAGCAGGCTTATAACAAGGCCCAGGTGGCTGCCGGGAGGCCCCTTCGTATCGGGAGCCCGATGGAGAGAAGAACCCCCAGACCAAGGCCTGCTGTCCAAGTGCCGAATACGGGGGCTCCCGATGCCAGCACTTCTGGAATCGGTAAGTCCCCTTTAACGATACATTACGTCCCTCCTGTCCGTGAGTATGCTAGCCTTAGGCCTATAGGGTTCGATGAACATCTCCATAGGTTTAAGATGCTCTCCACTCGGTGGGGGGATCATGCCAAAGAGTATTATTTCTCTCACTTAGGCGATTATTTAGGCGGGTCCCGGATGGGTTCTGGACGTCCAGTGCCTGTTCCCTTGGACTCTTCAGCCTATCTATCTTCTAGCTGGTTCCGTCCCTCAGACAGCTATCTCGGGGATGATGCAGCCAGTGTTAAGATTCGGGACTTTGCTAGGGCCGAATTAGAGAGTCGAGGTAGGGCTAGCTTGATTGCTTTTTGTTAAGTGTACACCATTTTTACAAATTCTAACACTTAACCTTTTTCTTTTGTTGCAGCAGTCGCTCTCATGGATGAGATCTTGGCCACTCTTGCTGGAGCCCACAGTCCTGATGTTTCCCCTCCTCCTAGTTCTTCCCAGTTGGTCACCCCCGGGAAGGCTTCTTCCAGCGCCCCTCCGGGCCCTATTGTCTTAGTGGACGAGGAGGAGGTACTTCTTGAGGAAGCTGAAGAAGGTGAAGAAGAGCAAGGGGTACTTCTTGAGGAAGCTGAAGAAGGTGAAGAAGAGCAAGAGGTTGCTCTTGTGCGCAAGTGCAAGGGCAAGATGGTAGAAGAGGAGCCTTCTAAACGCCCCCGGAGGGTGGACACTACGGCCCCGAGTCATGACTCCGGGATCCCCTCTGAGGCGGAGGAATATACGGTACCTCATGGCATTGTGTTGACTCCGATCCCCGGAGATGAGGAGAGGCAGAATCTTCGGATAGCCAAACACAACTACGCCTTTGATGAGTACACCCGGGGGCATGCTGAGGTGGAGGCCTTGAAGAGGGTCTTACGAGAGGAGCTGCAAAACACTCTCAACGAGGAGAACTTTCGGAATCCGTGGGACCTGAACATGGACCCCTGACGGACTGGTTCAACCGTTTCCTCGGGCCCACCTTGGCCCCTTTTTCCCTCGGAGATGACTAGCGAGTATGTCTCCCATCTGACTCAATTCCTGCCCAAACGGTACGTTGCTTGTGCATCCTTGAACTCCGTCTACCAGGTTCAGGACATCAGCAACGCCATGGCTGAGGTAAGTACTTGTGATTTATTTCTTTCCTCGATATTTTGCCTAAGGCTTTTATTCTCACTCTTATTTCCTTTTCCAGATTACTGCAGAGACCAGCCGCCTTTCCAAGACCATAGTTAATCATGGCTTCATCCTGTCCGAATTCGGGGGCATAGACGAGGTCGTGAGGATCCTGCGGGACTTGTCTGCTGAAAGGCGGGCGATCCAGGAGGAGGCTGAGCGAAAGGAGGCCCTTGCTAAGGCAAAGCTCGAGGAGGAGGCTAAACAGAGGGAAGCCCAGGCAGAGGCGATGCTCCGAGAGGAGGTCCTGCGGAGGGACAGGCTGGAGGCGAGGCACCGGGAGGCCCTGAGGGCGGAGGGCGAGGCCACTGCCAAGGCCAAGCGTGAGCTTCGGGAGGAGTTGGCCGCCAAGGTGAGGTCCTTAGAAGAGTTGCACCAGGCGTACTTGCAGTCCAGGGTTAACTTGGCCGTGGAGATGAAGGAGCTCAAGGACTTCAGAGATCAAGCCTTAAAGAAGGCTAAAAGAGATGAGCTCCTCTCCCCTGTTTCCTGCAAGCGTTGTGTCAAGCGCTTCGACGATGGCGTCTACATGGCCTGGCAGACAAACGGCCAAAACATCAAGCTTGACTTCTATCCCAAGCCTGAGGAGGCTATTGCTAAATTTCGGGAGAAGAAGAAGAAACTGTTGGGTTTTATGCCCTAAATAAAACTCATTTCAATATAATCAGATTTACTTATTAATGTAGATCAGAAATAACATTTAATGTTGCATGGTTCACATGATTTATTTCATGATTATATGTACATAATGTATAAATTCATCTGAAACCCTTTTCACATACTTGATCCTGTTTATTGTGCTGTCAACACATTGGAAAGTAAACATGACTATGTGAATAGAGTTTCCTAGATTTATCAGACATAGGGTTTTACTGATATGATAATCTACAACAGAGTTTACTTGCATTTGGAGAAGTGCTATGTTCTTTCCAGAGCATTGGTTAAAGTAAAGCTCAGATTGGATGCATGGAGTATGCATCGGAAGGGACCGATATTGAACTTTGACTTAGATTTATTAAACTTACCGTAATATCTATTCAAGTCAATATCGCCTAGTTGATCCTAGATCAAATGTTCTTAATCCTGTTATGATTAGGCTCGATCTCAAGAGGCTATTCGTGTTCTTTGATTTGTTAGTTAAGCCTACTTTTAGGTCAGGGTGATACGTACATTTTGGGAACACGGTAGTGCAATTTAGTGGGAGCGCTAGCATAAACATGGAATCTATAGCTTCTATCTGGCGAATAGTAAGCAAAGGATGATCTCCTTCGAGCTTGACGAAATGAACATAAATGGTGGAGTACTCATTTCACATAAGCTGAAATATCATTTATACGGGGTCAAGTGTTTTAAGGAATAAATACATTGTAGGGTGTAACGGTAATCTAATCCCTTTACAGTGTAGATCATTCATATAGAGGATCATTGATCAAATTAGGATTATAACAATGGATAACTAATGATGTGTCTATATGGTGGAACATATAGAGCATTCTATATACTGAGAGTGCAATTCTAAGTTCTATGCGTGGATTTAATGAAGAATTAATAAGTTAGTGAATTTTAGTGCTAAATTCTTGATCTACTTATTGGAAGCTCGGTTATATAGACCCATGGTCCTCGCACTAGTTGAGATAATATTGCTTGTAAGACTCATGTAATTGGTTTTGATTAATCAATTATAATTCTCAAATTAGACTGTGTCTATTTGTGAATTTTTCACTAAGTAAGGGAAAAATTGTAAAGAAAGAGTTTTAGGGGCATATTTGTTAATTATGATACTTTGTATGGTTCAATTAATAAATATGATAAATGACAATATTATTTAATAATTATTTATAGTTATTAAATGGTTAGAATTGGCATTTAAATGGTTGAATTAAAAAATTGGCATTTTTGAGAAAATCAGATGCATAAAAGATAAAACTGCAAAATTGCAAAAAGTGAGGCCCAAATCCACATGTATAGGGCCGGCCACTTTTATAGGAATTTACCTCTGATATTTTCATTATTTTAATGCCAAATAATTCAAACCTAACCCTAGTGGAATGCTATAAATAGATAGTGAAGGCTTCAGGAAAATTACACTTTTTTCAGACACTTTCTGAATCAGAAAAACCTGAGCCTTCTCTCTCCCTATCTTTGCCCGAACCCACTCTCTCTCTATTCCTCTTGAATTTCGAAATCCTTAGTGTATGAGTAGTGCACACACACAGCAAGTGATACCTCAATCATAGTGAGGAAGATCGTGAAGAAAGACTTTCAGCAAGAAGGAGGTTTCAGCATCAAATATTCAGAGAAAGAGATCCAGGTTCAGATATTGATAATGCTCTGCTACAGAAAGGAATCAAGGGCTAGATATCTGAACGGAAGGAGTCATTTAATTCCGCTTCACCCAATGTAAGGTTTCCTAAACTTTATATGTGTTTATTTCATCGTTTTAGAAAGTTCATATCTAGGGTGTTAATAAACATACTTGTGAGTAGATCTAAGATCCTGGTAAAATAATTTCCAACAACTGGCTTCAGAGCCATGGTAATTGATTTACTTGCAAGAAATTTGGACTTTAAAACGATTATTTGTTTGTTTTTGGATGGTATCATGTTGTATTGAGTGTTATTTGATGATTAATTAGTGTTTGTGAATTTTCGTTAAAAATAATTGAATATCTGTTTCTGGAATTATTTTTATTGGATAGTATGGAAAATTTAAGCAAGTTATTTTTTTACAGAACTCAATTTCGATTTAATTTGAATTAGTTATGATTTTTTGAAGATTCGAAAAAATCGGAGTTGTGCTGAAATTTTCCTGCGATCGCGAAAACTGTCCGTACAGCTCACAATTTTTTCGTTTTTCTTCGATTTTTCATGCTTTTTCATGGAATTAACTTCCGATTTTTTGTGTAGTTCTATATTTATACTATTACTATTCCTAATTCAATTCTAATTATCATTATGAATTAATTTAATATTTTTTAAATTCAATTCAAGATATTAATGTAATTTGAATTTAAAATAGTTAGTATCTGTCTTATTTGCTTAATAATCTATCTTATTTTTAAATTTGATTATATCTTATCTTATTTTTAAATTTCAGGTCAGATTTTAAATATTTTAAATTTAATTTTTTTTAAATAATTTGACCTTATTTAAATTTAAAATAAGATAACTATAATCATGTAATTTTTAAAAGATGTAAGATATTTTGCTAACTTTTAAAGTTTGTAATTTTATTTATTTAAATTACATTTAAAATCTGAAAAAGATATTCATTTATCTTTTTTAATTTTTTATTTAATTTTTATTTATAAAATAACATTTAAATTTTAAAAGTAGTTAGCAAATTTTTAAAATGATATTTAGGTTGGTTGAAACCTAAGTTTTCAAAATTGTAGGTTTAATTTTAAATTTAATTTTTTTTTTTAAAATTTCGAATTATTCAAATTATTTTAAATTTTCGAAAATTATTTTTTATTTAATTAATTATTTCGAAATTAATAATTTAATTTAAAATTAAATAAATCCTACATCCAACTATCCAGCTAACCTTGTTGCAGGAGTATGTGTTTTAGCTTGTGTGTCAGTTTTCAAAACCTATTATTACTTGATTGCAAATAGCCATGGTTACCTTTTGCCAGATCTATTGATCTGATGGCTCCCTTGGTCAAGATAATAATTTGTAACAGGTATATTTACAAACTTCTTTCATCTGTGTATGACCTAGCAACATGATAGGACCCATCCAAAGTGTTCCTGTGTGAGCCTATGTGTTTAATTTCATCATAGATGCATATAGGTTGTTGTTGCTAAATAAAATGTCATAGTTATTGATAGATTTTATTTAGGCCCATTTAGTTTTGGGGCTTATTCAATTAATAACAGTTGTTCATTTTAAGGTTAAATTCCTCTCTTTTGGGCCTTGTGTGAGAGTTGGGAGCCATAGTAGTGGGTACGACATACTGAACCCAGCACCCCCTCACATTAACCACCCCAATTGTGAAGGCCCATTTGCCTGATTTGAACACTTGTACTAGGTTAATTAAACTAGTTTAACCTAATAAAATTGATTAGCAACATAATTAATTTCATTTATTTTGAAATTAATTTAAGAAAAATATAGCTTAAAGAATTTTTTATTCTAAGCTAAACTATATGTATTTTCTTGTATTTAATTAAATATAGAATTATAACCATCTAGATTCTTTCTGAAGCTTAATTTAAATTTTTCATTAAATATTCCTATTTAAGTTGATATTTAGTTATCTAAAACTAACCAACTTAAATCTGAATATCTTTTGGATTTAAAATTTCAAAATTAAGTTGAGGAATTTTAGGCATTGGTTATTAAGATTCTTTAGATATTTTTTAAGTTATTATCTTTTCGAATATTAACTTAAAATAGAATATTTTGGATATTTTTTAAGTTAATATCTTTTCGAATATTAACTTAAAATGGAATATTTTTTTGAATTAAGTGGTTACAACTTAATTTTTGATATTTAATTAAATTTAAATTTGAAAATATTTAAGTTCTAGATTTTTTCTAATACAACTTAAATTAGATATTTTTTCAAATTTTGTGGAAAAGATACTTAGTCAAATAAGATATTTTCTAGATAGTTATTTCTAGACTACTTATTATTTCTAATATTAAATAGGAAAATATTATACATTGTGAAATTAATTATTTAAATAATTAATTTTGGTACAATTTATTTTAAGTATATTTTTTCTTAGTATTAAACTAGAAATTAATAATTAAGCCCTCTCTACACTAAATTATTTATTTCTTGAATTTAATACATTTAATTAATTTGAAAATTAAATATCTAAGTTGATTTTCATCATGATACTTAAATATTTCTTTTTCATGACACTTAATTAAATAGAAAATTATTTTTAGTTGAAATTTATTTTTCAACTAAATTTAAATAATTTTCAAAATATATTTTCTTTATTTTATTAATCAAATTTCGAAATTGCATTTCTTAAATGCTGGAATTTCAAATTTTATTTGAAAAATAGATTAAAGTTGTAAATTATTTATTTTAATTTTGGACCAACTTAAATCAATGATTTTTTCATTTAATGATTAATTAAAATAAATGAAGTAAAATATATTTTTTCTTTATTTTATTAATCAATTTTCGAAATTGCATTTCATAATGCAAGATGATTTTGAATCTATCTTGAAAAATAGATTAAGTTGTAAATTAATTATTATTCTTGGATCAACTTAAATCAATGATTTTTTCATTTATTGATTAATTTAAAATAAATTGAATTAAAGTATATTATTAGAAATTGAATTAATTAGTCAAAG
The DNA here is from genome assembly GCF_029168945.1 of Cannabis sativa. Lineage (NCBI taxonomy): Eukaryota > Viridiplantae > Streptophyta > Magnoliopsida > Rosales > Cannabaceae > Cannabis > Cannabis sativa. The sequence goes on from NC_083607.1 coordinate 24,547,070, forward strand.
GAAAATCTAGATAGGTGATATTTTTGCTTGAAGTATTTTTCTAGTGTATTTAATTAAATAGAAAATTAATATTTAAGTTGATTTTCATTATCATACTTAAATATTTGAAATTTTCTTATATATATTTAATTAAATAGGAAAATTATATTTTTTGTTGTAAATTAATTTTATTAATTAATTTTGGGCCAACATTAAATTAGAATAATTTTTCCAGGATTTATTTTTTATTTTAATATGCATTTTCGAAAATTGTATCCTTGAATACTTTAATTTTTCGAAATGCAATATATATTTATAGAAAATTAAATTTGAGCTGTAAATTAATTTAAATTAATTTTGTAACAACTTAAATTGAATATTTTTCTAAATATTTATTGGAAATTATTACTAAGATGGAAATAATTATTTTCATATCCATGTAAGTAAAATTTATAAATATTAAATTAAAATTTATATTTAGAATTTTTCATTCTAAATTGAAAATTTTAAATAAATATATATTTAAAATAAATAGATTAAATAAAGAGAATCAAAGAAAATACAACTCACTTTAAATAATGAGCTTGATTATTATTAAGATATTCGATCTCCATTGTTGGTCTTACAAAAGTTAAATGTTTTCAATATAACCTCGAGACGCTAGACTTCGTCCCCCTATGGATGGTTATTCGTTGAACGCATTTAACACCGTAAGATTTCATTTGATAAGTGTTTTGTGAGTTTTCGTCTCTATTTAGACTCTCCCCTACGGTGACTACTTAGAGATAAACTCATAAAACATGAAACAATGGTGGAAGCTCATAAAATAAGAATAACATTGACTCTCGCCTACCGGGACAACGTTGGATTCTTATTTTGATCGAATAAAAGGTTGCTAGAATGGTTTCTATTTTAGATGAGCTGACAACTCTATTCAATAAATGATACTTTGACTCTCGCTTTCTTAGGGACCTTTGTATTAGTTTGTTGAAAACCTTGGAAATTATTTAGGATTGTATGTTTTAGTATTTTCTCTAGTCATTCCTACTTGCTATATGTTTATAATTTCTGAATTGTGTATGAATTTATATTGAACCATGTTATTTTCTGTTATTAAGTTGTAGTTTAATTTCGAATCTTCATTGTTGGTCTAACATGTTTGTTTTTCTAATGAGATAAATCCCTAATGGATTTTCACCATTAGACATACATAATAGTGTAAGATCTCGAAAGATAAATATTGTATATGCAACATCTAGCTGTTCATCAATTGATGACACCTTAGACTAGTATTTTTACAATATGAAACAAGAAGATTACATAAATAAGATTACTTTGTCTTTCGCTAATCGAAGCATCGTTGGATTCTTATTTATAAACGAAATTATCCTAATTCCTCTTAGCTTATTCATTTCGAATTAGCTCAATAACATATCATTGGATGAATGGTCTATAAATCATTTCATGTCATTCTATATTTTCTCTTAAGAAATTAAATGATGCATATGATTATAATCCCAAAATTCTATTCCCAATTGATATAAATCCTCAATCTTAGAAATCTCCTACTTGTATGGGCACTTAGAGTTTGTATTAGTAGTGGTGGTCCAAGATAGAATTACTCATTTTATTTGGTATAAATTAAGTCTTTGACTTTAATTTTAGAATCCAAACAGAAATTTTCTTATATTTCTAATTCCAGAATACAATAAAGTTACACCTTCACAAGGGTTTAATATCCATCTTCTATTAATGGATTCAAACTGTATGGAATATGAGTTAGGTATTCTGTGACCAGGATCCACTTGCACTATTCTAAGAGCTCTTTGATGTAACTATACCTAAATCATCAAAATACACAACCACATTTTTATTAATCTATGGCATTTGTATCTTGTTCATAGTGGATTTGACAAGATCAATCTCTGCAAAGAGTTAATATGCCTATATCCACTGAAAGTAGTTCATCTCATTCGCAGATGGATGTACATTCAGGGGTGGATATGAGTTTTTCATTGTATTCTTAAAACGATAACTCTAGATATACCTTTTAGCAAAGAAATTTGAAATGTTTGAAAATTTTCATAAATTTCTAGCAATGGTTAAAACCATTAAGGTAAGTGGTTAAAGATCTTGCGAACTGATAGGGGTGGAGAAATAGTTAGTAAATATGCAGTTCAAAGATCATTAAATTGATTTTTGAATTATATCCAAACTTACCTCCCCAGAAATTTCGAGTTGCATATTGATGATTAGTTACTAGTCGTTGCCTAATTCCTTCTATGGTAATACAATTTCAGAATGATGTAATGGTTGTATACTTAATGTAAATCATTACTAGATTCATGGATGACCTAATCAAAATCTTAAGAAAAGCTAGAACTGTTAACCATGGTTTGTTAGCTGTTCTAAGTGATTAGGGGTGGACCATCCCATTGTCAATAGATAAGAAAGTGTTTGTTCAAACAAATACTACTTTTCTAAGATAATGACTAAGTCTGAAAACAAGTAGCAAATAAAGGAGATATTTTTCTTGATCCCAAAAGTGTTCTATCATCTTATATAATATATGATGATCCCACTGCCTCTGTTGTCTTGTGACAACCGAAGAGATTAATACCATTTAGTTTTCTTCGACATAATTCACGGTACCTTGTCGTAGTGGGAGAGTTTCTAGGAACTCACCTTCTTATGACTTGGGAGACACTAGTGATTAAAATCCATTGTGAGTTTAAACAAGTAATGGATTGTCAAGATAAGAAACTAAGAAGAAAGCCAAAAGAACTATGGTTTAATCCATTCACATGGAATAACCTAAAGTTTTCTATTACAAGGACATAAAAGGAAATTTTAGTTAATAAGTCTATTCTATGGACTTAACAAAACTTCCTGTTCCTAGTATTATAGGTTTGAGTTTATCTAAACCTATGGCTTGTGGTATACCTGGTAATTACTTACTCTAATGCAAGCAACTTACTTTAGTAAGATGCTGAATCATTTTCTTTCTAATGGCAATCTATAGAAGCTTCACAACTTCTTAGGCATAGATTTTATTTATCTAAGGAAAAGTCTCAACTATTCCAGAAAAGATAAAGCCATGAAAGAATTTCTTACATCAACAGTGAGAGGTCTTAGATATGCTTTTGTATGCCTTAGACCAGACACCTGCTGTTGAGTGAGAGTAATGAGTAGGTATCAGATTAATCCAGGAGAAGAACATTGGAAGACAATCAAGTAAATCTTAAGATTAATAAGAGGAACTATATGTTAGTCTATAAGGGTGTGTTTAAAACTCTTAGACTACACCATATCAAATTTTGAAATTTGCCTTTGTGCTAGTAAATCTTTCTGATAAGATGGTGGTTACTCTAGGGGTGGAATAGTGATTTTGGAGAAGTGTAAAAACCTATCTGAAGTCTCTAGGTCTACCAGAGAAAGACTGAATGTTAAAGCTGCAGGAAAGGTACTTATTCAGTCTAAGGAAAGCTCTATACATCTTTGGCACCATTTCAAATTGCCTTAAACTACTAGTGTTATTTCCTGATTAACCAAAAGTAGTTGCCAAAGGTATAGAATCCAGTATCCCAAGAGAGTAGACATATAGAGAGGAATTTCACATTATCAATGATTTTGTGATTAAGGAAGAGTAATAGTGGGGAAAAGGTTGTGTTTAATTCAACCTTTTAGATCCTATTACGAGGAGTTTACTACTACTACACTTGATTTGTATATCAAGGTGTTGAGATTATTTGAATCGCACTTTTTGTTTTATATTAGTGCAAGTGTGAGTTTGTTGGGTTTTATGCCCTAAATAAAACTCATTTCAATATAATCAGATTTACTTATTAATGTAGATCAGAAATAACATTTAATGTTGCATGGTTCACATGATTTATTTCATGATTATATGTACATAATGTATAAATTCATCTGAAACCCTTTTCACATACTTGATCCTGTTTATTGTGCTGTCAACACATTGGAAAGTAAACATGACTATGTGAATAAAGTTTCCTAGATTTATCAGACATAGGGTTTTACTGATATGATAATCTACAACAGAGTTTACTTGCATTTGGAGAAGTGCTATGTTCTTTCCAGAGCATTGGTTAAAGTAAAGCTCAGGTTGGATGCATGGAGTATGCATCGGAAGGGACCAATATTGAACTTTGACTTAGATTTATTAAACTTACCGTAATATCTATTCAAGCCAATATCGCCTAGTTGATCCTAGATCAAATGCTCTTAATCCTTTTATGATTAGGCTCGATCTCAAGAGGCTATTCGTGTTCTTTGATTTGTTAGTTAAGCCTACTTTTAGGTCAGGGTGATACGTACATTTTGGGAACACGGTAGTGCAATTGAGTGGGAGCGCTAGCATAAACATGGAATCTATAGCTTCTATCTGGCGAATAGTAAGCAAAGGATGATCTCCTTCAAGCTTGATGAAACGAACATAAATGGTGGAGTACTCATTTCACATAAGCTGAAATATCATTTATACGGGGTCAAGTGTTTTAAGGAATAAATACATTGTAGGGTGTAACGGTAATCTAATCCCTTTTCAGTGTAGATCATTCATATAGAGGATCATTGATCAAATTAGGATTATAACAATGGATAACTAATTATGTGTCTATATGGTGGAACATATAGAGCATTTTATATACTGAGAGTGCAATTTTAAGTTCTATGCGTGGATTCAACAAAGAATTAATAAGTTAGTGAATTTTAGTGCTAAATTCTTGATCTACTTATTGGAAGCTCGGTTATATAGACCCATGGTCCCCACACTAGTTGAGATAATATTGCTTGTAAGACTCATGTAATTGGTTTTGATTAATCAATTATAATTCTCAAATTAGAGTATGTCTATTTGTGAATTTTTCACTAAGTAAGGGAAAAATTGTAAAGAAAAAGTTTTAGGGGCATATTTGTTAATTATGATACGTTGTATGGTTCAATTAATAAATATGATAAATGACAATATTATTTAATAATTATTTATAGTTATTAAATAGTTAGAATTGGCATTTAAATGGTTGAATTAAAAAATTGGCGTTTTTGAGAAAATCAGATGCAGAAAAGATAAAACTGCAAAATTGCAAAAAGTGAGGCCCAAATCCACATGTATAGGGCCGGCCACTTTTATAGGAATTTACCTCTGATATTTTCATTATTTTAATGCCAAATAATTCAAACCTAACCCTAGTGGAATGCTATAAATAGATAGTGAAGGCTTCAGGAAAATTATACTTTTTTCTGACACTTTCTGAATCAGAAAAACCTGAGCCTTCTCTCTCCCTATCTTTGCCCGAACCCACTCTCTCTCTCTTCCTCTTGAATTTCGAAATCCTTAGTGTATGATTAGTGCCCATACACAGCAAGTGATACCTCAATCATAGTGAGGAAGATCGTGAAGAAAGACTTTCAGCAAGAAGGAGGTTTCAGCATCAAACATTCAGAGAAAGAGATCCAGGTTCAGATATTGATAATGCTCTGCTACAGAAAGGAATCAAGGGCTAGATATCTGAACGGAAGGAGTCATTTAATTCCGCTGCACCCAATGTAAGGTTTCCTAAACTTTATATGTGTTTATTTCATCGTTTTAGAAAGTTCATATTTAGGGTGTTAATAAACATACTTGTGAGTAGATCTAAGATCCTGGTAGAATAATTTCCAACAACTGGCCTCAGAGCCATGGTAATTGATTTACTTGCAAGAAATTTGGACTTTAAAACGATTGTTTGTTTGTTTTTGGATGGTATCATGTTGTATTGAGTGTTATTTGATGATTAATTAGTGTTTGTGAATTTTCGTTAAAAATAATTGAATATCTGTTTCTGGAATTATTTTTATTGGATAGTATGGAAAAAATTAAGCAAGTTACTTTTTTACAGAACTCAATTTCGATTTAATTTGAATTAGTTATGATTTTTTGACGATTCGAAAAAATCAGAGTTGTGCTGAAATTTTCCTGCGATCGCGAAAACTGTCCGTACAGCTCACAATTTTTTCGTTTTTCTTTGATTTTTCATGCTTTTTCATGGAATTAACTTCCGATTTTTTGTGTAGTTCTATATTTATACTATTGCTATTCCTAATTCAATTCTAATTATCATTATGAATTAATTTAATATTTTTTAAATTCAATTCAAGATATTAATGTAATTTGAATTTAAAATAGTTAGTATCTGTCTTATTTGCTTAATAATCTATCTTATTTTTAAATTTGATTATATCTTATCTTATTTTTAAATTTAAGGTCAGATTTTAAATATTTTAAATTTAATTTTTTTTTAAATAATTCGACCTTATTTAAATTTAAAATAAGATAACTATAATCATGTAATTTTAAAAAGATGTAATATATTTTGCTAACTTTTAAAGTTTGTTATTTTATTTGTTTAAATTACATTTAAAATCTGAAAAAGATATTTATTTATCTTTTTTAATTTTTTATTTAATTTTTATTTATAAAATAACATTTAAATTTTAAAAGTAGTTAGCAAATTTTTGAAATGATATTTAGGTTGGTTGAAACCTAATTTTTCAAAATTGTAGGTTTAATTTTAAATTTAATTTTTTTTTTAAATTTCGAATTATTCAAATTTTTTAAATTTTCGAAAATTATTTTTTATTTAATTAATTATTTCGAAATTAATAATTTAATTTAAAATTAAATAAATCCTACATCCAACTATCCAGCTAACCTTGTTGCAGGAGTATGTGTTTTAGCTTGTGTGTAAGTTTTCAAAACCTACTATTACTTGATTGCAAATAGCCATGGTTACCTTTTGCCAGATCTATTGATCTGATGGCTCCCTTGGTCAAGACAATAATTTGTAACAGGTATATTTACAAACTTCTTTCATCTGTGTATGACCTAGCAACATGATAGGACCCATCCAAAGTGTGCCTGTGTGAGCCTATGTGTTTAATTTCATTATAGATGCATATAGGTTGTTGTTGCTAAATAAAATGTCATAGTTATTGATAGATTTTATTTAGGCCCATTTAGTTTTGGGGCTTATTCAATTAATAACAGTTGTTCATTTTAAGGTTAAATTCCTCTCTTTTGGGCCTTGTGTGAGAGTTGGGAGCCATAGTAGTAGGTACGACATACTGAACCCAGCACCCCCTCACATTAACCACCCCAATTGTGAAGGCCCATTTGCCTGATTTGAACACTTGTACTAGGTTAATTAAACTAGTTTAACCTAATAAAATTGATTAGCAACATAATTAATTTCATTTATTTTGAAATTAATTTAAGAAAAATATAGCTTAAAGAATTTTTTATTCTAAGCTAAACTATATGTATTTTCTTGTATTTAATTAAATATAGAATTATAACCATCTAGATTCTTTCTGAAGCTTAATTTAAATTTTTCATTAAATATTCCTATTTAAGTTGATATTTAGTTATCTAAAACTAACCAACTTAAATCTGAATATCTTTTGGATTTAAAATTTCAAAATTAAGTTGAGGAATTTTAGGCATTGGTTATTAAGATTCTTTAGATATTTTTTAAGTTATTATCTTTTCGAATATTAACTTAAAATAGAATATTTTGGATATTTTTTAAGTTAATATCTTTTCGAATATTAACTTAAAATGGAATATTTTTTTGAATTAAGTGGTTACAACTTAATTTTTGATATTTAATTAAATTTAAATTTGAAAATATTTAAGTTCTAGGTTTTTTCTAATACAACTTAAATTAGATATTTTTTCAAATTTTGTGGAAAAGATATTTAGTCAAATAAGATATTTTCTAGATAGTTATTTCTAGACTACTTATTATTTCTAATATTAAATAGGAAAATATTATACATTGTGAAATTAATTATTTAAATAATTAATTTTGGTACAATTTATTTTAAGTATATTTTTTCTTAGTATTAAACTACAAATTAATAATTAAGCCTTCTCTACACTTAATTATTTATTTCTTGAATTTAATACATTTAATTAATTTGAAAATTAAATATCTAAGTTGATTTTCATCATGATACTTAAATATTTCTTTTTCATGACACTTAATTAAATAGAAAATTATTTTTAGTTGAAATTTATTTTTCAACTAAATTTAAATAATTTTCAAAATATATTTTCTTTATTTTATTAATCAAATTTCGAAATTGCATTTCTTAAATGTTGGAATTTTGAATTTTATTTGAAAAATAGATTAAAGTTGTAAATTATTTATTTTAATTTTGGACCAACTTAAATCAATGATTTTTTCATTAATGATTAATTAAAATAAATGAAGTAAAATATATTTTTTCTTTATTTTATTAATCAATTTTCGAAATTGCATTTCATAATGCAAGATGATTTTGAATCTATCTTGAAAAATAGATTAAGTTGTAAATTAATTATTTATTTTAATTAATTCTTGGATCAACTTAAATCAATGATTTTTTTCATTTATTGATTAATTTAAAATAAATTGAATTAAAGTATATTATTAGTGTTGCTCCAGAATTCGCCCAAAATACGTGGACCAGTCGAGAGGGGACACGTGGATCAGATAACTTGTAAACATTTACTAAGTCTTTGTGCGCCACAAGGAAGCGCTGTTAGCATGGGTCCCGGAGGAGGCACCCGGAGTACAAGGTACTCCAGGAAGCTAGTATAGCGTGAAGGCTCTCCGGGATATGTCAGGTCTCTCCCGAGCCATCAAGTCGCATTTAATGCTGCATGGGAGGAAGCGTGTTGAGACTGTAACACGCAATAAAGTCTGACGGCACAACCCCCGAACAGCAGCGCTACAGTAATGATCATTTAAGTCTAGCGACGGCTACTCTGCGAAGAGTCACGTCAATCACAAGGCAAAAAGGACATTCTTCATAAAAGCCCTATAGCATCTAGGGATTTGACCATGCATCACCCATGGTATATTCATTGGAAATGCCCAACTTTATGGATACTTACAGATACACGTGTAAGAACAATCCTAGGGATTACCCCACCAAAACACTATAAATACCCCCTCAAAGCTCATTTAATGGGGTCGAGAATCTTGGTTTGCAAAAGAGCAAGGAGAGAAAATACTCACCAAGAACATTCTCTGTATTTAAGAGAAAGACATTCTCTCAAGTGTAGAATCTGTATTAAATACATCCATTAATAACAGAGACTCGTGGACTAAGGCTCATTAACGCCCCAACCACGTAAAAAATCTTCATCTCACTTTCTTACAGCTCTTCATTATAATCATATTTTAATAGTTGCCGAAAATCTCGGTCAACATTTTGGTGCTTTCATTAAGAGCTGAGGAAAGCTGCTACATAACAAGCATTTGACTTCACAACAATGGTGGAGACAAGAGCTACACGTCATCCTCGCCCTCTAGAAGACGCTCAAGATCCCAATGAGGAAGATGTAGCCTCAAGGGCAGCAGAGGAGTCCGAGGAAGAAGAAGAAGAGATAGTTCCCGACGAGAACTACGAGGAACACCTCGACGAGTATGCCTATGACGGAGGAAGCTACTCGGAGTTGGTGCTCCTTAGACAAAAAGCTATCGATCATGAAACTGAGATCGAAGCTCAGAAAGTGCAAAATCAAAAAATGCAGGAAGTGATGCTAGCCATGCAGAAAGCCATGGAGGCAGCTGGTATTCACGTACATCCCAAGGCGATGGCAGCTGGGCTCGACGGGGAGCCAGCGACGTCTTCGCCTAACTCCCAGCAGCAAAGACCTAGGGAACCTAGCCCTATAAGGCACCCTGCTGAGGAAAACCAAACAAAAAACCCTACTTCTACCCCTGGGCGAAAGAAAAAGGTGCAGGATCCGCGAAGGGTCCGCTCAGATTTCCCTAAAGGGAAAGGTCCGCAGAGGGGCAAGCCTTAAAGAGGGAGTCTTGGCCCTCAGGATCGAGGGGACCGGAAAAGCGTTTCCGTGCACCAGGAACCAGGGGGTAGAGGAAGAAGAGGACAGAGATGTCCTCCCATTGATCTGAGGAATCAAATCAATGGGAATCAAGGTGACCTCCGGGATCACCTTGACTAAAAAAGATACAGGCCCGTGGTCTCCTCGGGTATTGTAAACGAAGGGATTATGGCGGAACTTGCCATACTTCGAAAAGATATTGCTCGAGTCTCCCGGAGGCAGAAGGGAGACGACTCCGACTCGGACAGTGAGGATCGGGAGCCTTGTGCCAAACATATCCTGGAGGCGGAGCACCCTAAAAACTTCAAGATGCCCGAAATGGCGGCATATACTGGGAACTCCGACCCCAGTGATCACTTGTCACGGTTCAACCGTGTCATGACAGATCATGCGGGTCGGCAATGACGCCAAATGCTTGTGCTTCCCCCTCACTGCCGAGCGGATCGGCGGAGGAATGGTTCAAAAAGCTGGAACCGGGATCGGTGGAGTTGCTTTGGAACAAACTCCAAACCAACTTCCGGAGACAATTTGTCGCTGCCAGGAAGGTCAACTTGGAGGTTAGTGCCTTGACCAACATCAAGCAACTGCCCACCGAGACCTTGAAGAATTACATCAAGAGGTTCCGAGAGGAAGCCTCGAAGACCAAGAAGGTCGACGACGGACAACAGCTTGCGCTTCTCCAAGCAGGAATCCGCACGGACTCCCTTCGGAACGAGTTGCGGCAAGAAGGCGGCCGCTAGCCTTCGGGACTTCCGAAGCGAGTCCAAAAATATATTAACCTCGAAGAAGCCCGGATCGTGGCTTACGGAGGCTACTATCCCACGGGATAGCGGGATACATGCCGGGAGTGTCGCCCTCGGGTGCTTGTCCGACGGCAACTCCACCGGTAAGTGGCATACGGTTCTCCGCTACTCCCGGATACGGCCTGTGGTCAAGCTTTGGCACCGGCATCTTCCCATTACGGCAACCCGTCCGGGTGAATGGATGAACTCCTTCACGAGTGCCGCCCCGACGCTAGCTTAACAGGCCCTACCCAGGGGTCGAGGAGTAAAAGGTCCTCCAAGGGCAGCACCCGAACGGGAGAGAAGCGCCAAAAGAAGGGATACACACCCCAATATACTCAGTACACGGAGCTCACGGACTCCCAGGAACGTGTATATTTTGCCACTAGGCAAAATACACACTACCGGAGGCCCCAGCTGTTGTACAAAGATAGCTCCCGGAGAGATCCGAGTAAAAGATGCGAGTACCACAACGACATTGGTCATAGCACCAATGAGTGTAAAAATCTCAAAGACGAGATTGAAAATTTGATCCGTTTGGGCCACCTCTATGAGTGGATCAAAAATAGGTTGCCCCACCTTAATTCGGGGCAGGTGGCCGGGGGTATGCCTCCGGGAACGCCGAGGGTACGAGCGGGAGTATTGCCTCCGGTGCTCCCGCAGGTGACACCCAGCATATCCCCGGGCTACCGCCCCGGCCTAATGGACGGGTAGCCATGATCTCCGGAGGTCCCCATATCGGAGGAAACACTCGCAAGGAGCGAAAAAGATATGCCGAGGCCGCAAGACACAGTGAGGTGTGGGAGGTTACTCAACTCCCGGCTCAAAGGCCTCGGCTAATGGACCAGCCCATAACGTTCACGGAAGAAGACGCCAAGACGGTGCGTTTTCCTCACCACGACCCGCTGGTCATAGAGACCCCCATCGCAAATAAGGTGGTGGCTAGGGTCCTGATTGACAATGGGAGTTCCGTGAACTTGCTCTTCAAAGAAGCCTTCACTGCGATAGGGTTGACCGACCGGGACCTCTCGCCTAGTGGATCACAGCTCACAGGGTTTAACGGGACGACGCTAATCCCGATGGGAAAAGTCAGGCTCCCAGTTACCCTATGCCCGGATACCCCCCAGAGCACATTTAAGTATTGCACCTTCGTGGTGGTAGACTGTCCAACAGCCTACAACGCAATCCTAGGCCGACCGGCCCTCGTCGACTTTGGTGCGATTACTTCAATCCGACATCTATGCCTGAAATTCCCTACCCAGGAAGCCGGAGTCGGAACGGTGAAGGGAAATCAGGGAGAGGCCAGGCAATGTTACAATGTTGCCACCCACTTACCAGTACTCATGGTCCGGGGGCCCCCTGAGATAGAGAAGGCTGAAGAGGATGAGTTGGATCCTCGCATAGGGTCCGAAAGGGTCGTGGAACCAATGGAGGACGTCGAAGAAATACCAGTGTGCGACGACGACTCCACCAAAGTACTCCGGATAGGGAAGAGCCTGGATCCGGAGGAAAAAGATAAAATAATAAAAACACTGAAGGGCGCCATCGACATCTTTGCATGGCGCCAAGAAGACATGACCGGCATCAGCCCTCATGTCATCACCCATGTACTCAATGTCAACCCGGACATGCCCCCTATACAGCAAAAGAGACGCCCGCTCGACTCGGTGAAAGCCGAGGCCTTAGAGAAAGAGGTGGACAAACTCTTGTCCAATGGCATGATCCGCGACGTATATTATCCGGAATGGCTGGCCAATCCGGTCCTGGTGCCCAAGCCGAACGGGACTTGGCGGGTTTGTATAGATTTCACAGATCTAAACAAAGCCTGCCCAAAGGACTGCTTTCCGCTGCCCAGGATCGACCAGATGGTAGACGCCACGTCCGGATTTAAGCTGCTGTCTTTCATGGATGCCTATGCCTTGGGTACAACCAAATAAAAATGCATACGGCGGACCGAGTGCACTAGCTTCGGGGCCGATAAGTGGGGTATACGTTACCTAGTCATGCCTTTCGGACTGAAAAACGCCGGAGCAACCTATCAAAGAATGGTTAACCGGATGTTTAAAAGCCTCCTGGGACGAAACATGGAGGTATATGTAGACGACATGCTCGTCAAATCCAAAGCATGCAACAGCCATGCAAGCGACTTAGAAGAATGTTTCGAAGTCGTCCGGAGATACGGCATGAAGCTCAATCCGAAAAAATGCACCTTCGGGGTCAAGTCGGGAAAATTCCTGGGCTTCATAGTCAGCCAAAGGGGGATCGAAGCGAACCCGGAGAAAATCCAAGCTCTCCTGGACATGCCATCCCCCAAGAAACATAAGGACGTGCAGAGCTTGACCGGAAAGGTAGCCGCACTGAGCCGCTTTATCTCACGATCCACGGACAAGTGCATACTCTTCTTCAACATACTGAAGAAATGCCAAAAGTTCGAATGGTCGGATGAATGCGAGGAGGCATTCAAAAGGTTAAAAGACCACATGGCCAAACCTCCTATCCTATCAAAACCCGTCCTTGGAGAAGACTTGTTCCTTTACTTGGCCGTCTCCGAGCATGCGGTCAGCGCTGCACTGGTCCGGGAGGAAGAAAAAATTCAGCACCCCGTGTACTATGTTAGTAAGCGCATGGTAGGGGCTGAGACAAGGTACCCGGTCATTGAAAAATTAGTATTCTGCCTCCTGATGGCATCAAGGAAGTTGAGACCATACTTCCAAGCCCATCCGATCAGAATCTTGACCAATCATCCGCTCCGGCAAGTTCTCCGAAGCACGAAGCATCCGGAAGACTCCTCAAGTGGGCGATGGAGCTGAGTCAGTTCGACTTACATTACGTGCCCTGGATTTCCATAAAAGGCCAAGCCTTGGCAGACTTCATCACCGAATGCAATGAAGCCGAGGCAACAACCAATACACCGGAACCACCAATTCCCAGTTGGAGAGTATTTGTGGACGGAGCTTCTAATGAGAACGGTTCAGGAGCCGGAGTGGCTATGATATCACCTACTGGATTACGGCTCCAGGCGGCACTCCGATTCAACTTCACAGCTTCGAATAATGAAGCCGAATATGAGGCCCTGATAGCAGGGCTAAAATTGGCTAAAGCTGTAGGAGCTAAGAGAGTGGAAGTCTACAGTGATTCTCAGCTGGTCGTAAACCAAGTTTCCGGAGAATACCAAACTCACGGCGAACGGATGGCCGCGTACGTAGCAATAGTCCGAGAACTGCTCCACGAGTTCACGGACTACAAAGTAGAAAGAATCCCCCGAGAGAAGAATGCTCATGCGGACTGTCTGGCTAAGTTAGCCTCGGACAGTGAAATCGAAGAACTGGGGGTAGTACCAGTGGAACGCTTGGCAGAGCCAAGCATCAAAATAAAAGAGACCACACAAACGGTTGGGCAAGAACCCAGCTGGATGGTCCCCATCATAAAGTACATAACCACAGGTGAGTTGCCCCAAGAGAGGGCACTGTCTCGAAAGATTCAGTATCAAGCTCATCGTTATGTAATGATGGACCACATTCTCTACCGGAGAGGACTCAGCATGCCTTATTTAAGGTGTGTATCGGACCCTGAAGCTAGACAAATCATGCTAGAGGTCCATGAAGGGTTCTGTGGAGATCATACGGGAGGACCCAGCCTCTCAAAGAAAATATTGAGGCAAGGGTACTTCTGGCCAACAATGAAAAGAGATTGTATAGACTATGTCCAAAAGTGTGACTCGTGCCAAAGGTACGCGAACATACCGAGAGCTCCTCCAAATGAGATCACTTTGATGACCAGCCCACAGCCCTTCGCGGTACGGGGAATAGATCTCATCGGGTCTCTACCTACGGGAAAAGGAGGGGTAAAGTATGCAATAGTGGCAGTGGACTACTTCACCAAGTGGACAGAGGCTGTACCTATGAAGACAATAACTGCTAAGAAGGCATTGGACTTTGTTATCAAAAACATAGTGTGTCGATACGGCTTGCCTCACAAAATAGTCTCAGACAATGGAAAGCAATTTGATTGCGAGGAATTTACTGACTTTTGCAACCGACACGGAGTGGTAAAAAGCTTCTCCGCGGTAGCCCGGCCTCAAACAAACGGCCAGGCGGAAGCAGTCAATAAAATCCTAAAGGTCACTTTGAAAAAGAAGCTACTGGCCTGTAAAAATAACTGGCCTGAAGAATTGCCAAGGGTATTGTGGGCCTACCGGACGACCCCCAGAACCACAACCGGTCACTCGCCGTTCTCAATGGCGTACGGTTGTGAAGCAATGGTCCGGTGGAAACATTATTCCCATCCCACGGGAGGACGACTTATGATCCGCCACCAATCGAGCCTTTGCTCCAAGAGGCTTTGGATCAAGTCGAAGAACTCCGGGATGAGTCTCAAATACGGATGGCTGCTTATCAAAAGAAGGTGACCAAGTATTTTAACTCCAAGGTTAAAAACAGAAAATTCGCTATTGGGGATATGGTCCTAAGAAGGGTTTTTCCAGCCACCCAAGAACCCGGAGTGGGGGTACTTGGACCAAATTGGGAAGGACCATATGAGATCGAGGACGAAATCGGTTCTGGCACTTACAAACTAAAAAGAATGGACGGAACCACCGTCCCAAGAACCTGGAACGCCGATCACCTCAGAAAATATTACCAGTAGCGAACTAAACTTAGATTTTGTTCAAAGGGTTTGTACCGTCCAAATGTATACCTCCTCTATATTAAATAAAATTGAGTGCCTTAAAAACAAAGTTTCTATGCCACTCAGGGGGGTACTAGGGTATACCGCACGGACAAACAAAAACAAACTAAGTAAAATATCCTGACCCAAAGGGCAGGTCAAAAAGTATGCACAAAAATAAAAAGCATAAGTATAAAAACCCTGAGCCAAAGGACAGGTTAAAATATATATAAGTGTGACGAATAAAGATCGCATAAAAAATATCCTGGCCCAAAGGGCAGGTCATATACATATAAATGGCCCGGGGACAGGCCTTAAAATATAATTGTCTCCCCTTCAAATGAAAGCTGCCGCCTATATGTAAATCGTTCTAAGGTAGCAGCAAATATGTACAAACAAAAAAAAGAAAAAGAGTTATAAAAGAAATGGGTAGAATCTGGGTCAATAATACGGCAGCTCAGTCAGCCCGCAGAGGAAGACGAGGTCCAATCCGTGCCTCAAGCGCAGCATCAAGCTTCTTCTTCTTTTCCCGAAATCTGGCAATCATCTCCTCGGGTTTGGGATAAAAAGTAAGCTTGATACTCTGATCATTGGTGGCCCAAGCCATGTAGACACCATCATCAAAGCGCTTCGGGCACCGGGCGCAGGAAACAGGAGAAAGGAGCTCGGCCCTCTTGGCCTTCCTAGTGGACTGTTCTCTGAAATCCCTAAGCTCCTTCAACTCCGCAGCTAGAGCGGCCTTGGATTCAATGTCCGACTGGTGAGTCTCCTCTAGAGATCTCACCTTGGCGACCATTTCATCCAAAGCCTCCCTGGCCTCCCGGAGATCTCGCCTGGCCTTCTCAGTAGCCTC
The DNA here is from genome assembly GCF_029168945.1 of Cannabis sativa. Classification (NCBI taxonomy): domain Eukaryota; kingdom Viridiplantae; phylum Streptophyta; class Magnoliopsida; order Rosales; family Cannabaceae; genus Cannabis; species Cannabis sativa. The sequence continues at coordinate 24,563,247 of NC_083607.1, forward strand.
GGTTTGAGCCCTTAGTTCCTCCTGGTGCTGGGCCTCCATCCTGTCTCTCCGCTGAGCCTCGTCCCGGATCATGGCCTCCGCCTGAGCCTCCCTCCATGTGGCCTCCTCTTCCTTGGCCTTGGCCGCTGCCTCCTGGCGCTCGGCAGCCTCCTAGTAGATCTGCCTCTCCGCTGTGAGGTCCTGGAGGACCTTCCTGACGTCATTCATGTCCCCAAAATCGGACAGAGTGAAGCCATGGTTTATGATGTTCTTGGAGAGGCGGCCAGCCTCAGCAGCAAGCTGAACCATAACGAAGTATAAGGAAAAATTTCTCAAAGGAAGAAAACAAAATACAAACAACAAAAGGAAACGCAAAAATTGCAAAGTACTTACCACCGTGAGAGAATGGCTGAGGTCCTGGACCTGGAAGATGGAGTTCAGGGAAGCACAAGTGGCAAACCGCTTGGGCGCGCAGCGTGTGAGCTGAGAAGCGAACTCGCCGGTCATCTCCGCGGCAAAAGGAGCCAAGGTAGGCCCTAGGAAGCGACGGAACCAGTCCGATAAGGGGTCCAGGTTAAGGTCCCACGGATCCTGGTATTCCGGGTGGTTGATGCTCGCCTCAACCTCAGCTCGCAGAATCCTCCTAAGGGCCTCCACTTCGGCATGCCCCCGGGAGTACTCATCCATAGCATAGTTGTGTTTGGCTATGCGAAGCTCCTGCCTCACCTCATCCCCCGGAATCGGGGTAAGCTCGATGTGGGGAGGAGCAGGATTTTCCTCCATCGGGGAGACCCCGCCGTCTAGGCCATGGGCAGGAGTGTCGGCTCTCCGAGGCCTCTTCGGCTCATCCTGGGCAACCATCTTGCCCTTACGCTTGCGAATCAGAGCCACTTCAGGCTCCTCCTCGTCCTCCTCTGCTACCTCCGGAAGGGCTTGAGGCTCTCCTGCACCCTCAACGGCTTCCTCCGAGAAGTCCCACCCTTTCCCTTGGCCTTCTCCCGGAAGCACCTCCTCGTCATCCACTAAGTCAATAGTGTCGGGGGGAGCGCTGGAAGAAACCTTCAAGGAAGGGGCTGGGGGAGAAGAGGTGAAGGCCGGAGGAGCCACGGGAGTATGAACCCCGGCAAGCTGTTCCAGGATGGCATCCATGGAGATATCTGTTTCAAAAAAATAAGCAAGTGTTAGAAGTCCGCAAGGAACCGCTTATACAAGATACAGCAAATAAGCTACTCCTACCCGAACTTCCTAATTCGGCCCTAGCAAAGTCCTGTACTTTAATGCTGGCGGCGTCATCTCCGAGATAACTGTCCGAGGGCCGAAACCAGCTGGACGTTATGTAAGCTGATGGACCTAAGGGAATAGGTTCCGGAGGGCCGGAGCCCATCCGGGACCGACCTAGGTAATCTCCTAAGTTCGAAAAGTAAAACTCCTTCAAATGATCCCCCCACCGGGTCAACGGCATCTTAAATCTACGAAGACGCTCGTCGAACCCTACGGGCCTATGACTGGTGTATTCATCAACGGAAGGAACATAGCGAATTATCAAGGGAGACTTACCGCCGGCACCGGAGGTGCTAGCACCGGGAGCACCCGAGTTTGGTTCGGGGGCCGAAGGCTGTGGCCGGGAAGTTTGCTTCTTGGAAGAATCTTCAATACGAAGGGGCCGCACAGCGTAACGATCCCCAATCTCTTCTTGAAGTATCTTGTCAAAAAATTTAGCTTCGGACTTCTCAGCAATGGCTTGGCTCCTTCGCTCCACCGGACTCCCCACGCGAAGTCCTCTCCCCGAGGCAGCCTGGGCCTTAGAGTACGCTTTCTCCTGGGCCTTCCGGTAGAGATAATCTTGGTACTTCTTCTCTGCCGTGGCAATGAGCTCGTCCTGGAAGGCCTTCTCCGCAAGGCGCCCTCACATTGGGGCAAATGACCCGTGAGAGGTTGGAGTCATCCACGGATTGATGAGAAAGGATAAGTTTGGCCTTTCTGCAATTCTCCGTGGTAACCAGGCCCCCGACATCAAGATCGGCGTGGTCATAGGAGGCGAAGGCTTGGGCCCTTCGAAGGAAAGCCTGAGTGGGAAGCGTCCGCTGGTAAGGTGGGATCCGCACCCACTCCGTGAGAAGCTCCGGGTGGTCCACGGCCCTGAACCGGAAGAAAAGAAAAGCGGTGGCGGTACTCCTTAACGTGAGTACTGCCTATTATACGGAACCACCCCCTCGTTAGCGGGGTGGATCCGAACCCATAAAAACCATCCTTAAGTTTGTCCCCTTTCTTGGGGACGGATACAAGTTCATAAAAATATAAAATTTCCGCCGGGCTGGGAGACCCCCAGCCACGGGCGGTGTAAAAAATAAATAAGCCTGAGAGCAGGCGGTAAGCTTGAGGAATAAGTTGGTATGGCGCAAGGCCGACAAATACAAGAAAATTAACAAAGTAATCTTGGAGCGGGAGCATGGCACCGGTCATCAAATGGGTCTGACTCCAAGCCCCGAAGCCGTCATAGTTATGATTAGGCGTCTCCGAGTCACGAGGAGGCCGATGGAAGGTCCCTGAGGTGGAGGGTTTGATCCCAGCCACATTAATAATGTTCTCCAGCTGGTGAGGACAAGTCAGGGTGGATCGAAGCTCGGCCGCTTCCCAACCAGTTGCACGGGATTTATACCCCTCCTGGGCAACGGGTCCCAGAGAAACCTCTTCCAGCGTGGCCATACCTTTCCCTTTCTTCTTCGAAGATTTTGAGCCAGAAGCAGACATTTTGTGTTCTGAGAAAAACAAAAAGGGAAAAAGAAAAGTCCAGCAGTTAGGTCCCATACCAAACCCTAAATCAAGAAAAAGGGAGTGGGGGTCCCCTAACCGCTGGAAAGAGGCCCCCTCCGGACACGTGTCACATGAGAAACTCTGGAGAGAATCCCTGAACAAGTGTCGGGTGCAGTGAAATCGCAGAAAGTGGTTTTGCAAAAAGAAAAAGAAAAGAGAAAAGCCTTCCTATGCCCTAAGCAACTGTTAAACGAAGAACACATGGCCCTCTTCAAACAAAGCTGTATGACTACAACAGGGGCATGATAATGGCGATTCTACAACTAACGCAGTAAACATAAAGCAGAACTCGAAGAACTTAAACACTCACACACCCAGAAGCCTCTAAGTACGAACCCAGAAAACGAACGAAGTAAGTATAAGCATGTTATTATCTAAGGATGCAAGAAACTTACAGTAGATCGTTGAACTGGGGGTACTGAATGTGGTTGAGTGAAAGTTGAGGAGAACTGGCGAAGTCAAACACTGGAAAACTGAATGAAGTGTCTAAGTATTAAGACAGTTCGTGCTACTTTGAGGAATTTTCTCTCTGGGAAATTCGAGCAGAAATGGCAAGGAATGGAAAGTAACCGAAATGAAGGAAAGGTGGTGGCTTTTATAGGCAAAAACGCATGAGGAAAAGGCGTCATCACCTACCAATCGCACGGTGGGGGAGACATTCCTGCAAAAAGCAAATCGCTGCATTAAATGACATCATTTAATTTGCCCCCACGCGCTCGAGGCTTGAGCTAGGGAAACGAGGAGTCGACCGGAGACACTTGAACAAGCCTTGGTTTATTTTTACTAAGTAAACAAGGCTTGGGGGGTAAATGTTGCTCCAGAATTCGCCCAAAATACGTGGACCAGTCGAGAGGGGACACGTGGATCAGATAACTTGTAAACATTTACTAAGTCTTTGTGCGCCACAAGGAAGCGCTGTTAGCATGGGTCCCGGAGGAGGCACCCGGAGTACAAGGTACTCCAGGAAGCTAGTATAGCGTGAAGGCTCTCCGGGATATGTCAGGTCTCTCCCGAGCCATCAAGTCGCATTTAATGTTGCATGGGAGGAAGCGTGTTGAGACTATAACACGCAATAAAGTCTGACGGCACAACCCCCGAACAGCAGCGCTACAGTAATGATCATTTAAGTCTAGCGACGGCTACTCTGCGAAGAGTCACGTCAATCACAAGGCAAAAAGGACATTCTTCATAAAAGCCCTATAGCATCTAGGGATTTGACCATGCATCACCCATGGTATATTCATTGGAAATGCCCAACTTTATGGATACTTACAGATACACGTGTAAGAACAATCCTAGGGATTACCCCACCAAAACACTATAAATACCCCCTAAAAGCTCATTTAATGGGGTCGAGAATCTTGGTTTGCAAAAGAGCAAGGAGAGAAAATACTCACCAAGAACATTCTCTGTATTTAAGAGAAAGACATTCTCTCAAGTGTAGAATCTGTATTAAATACATCCATTAATAACAGAGACTCTTGGACTAAGGCTCATTAACGCCCCAACCACGTAAAAAATCTTCATCTCACTTTCTTACAGCTCTTCATTATAATCATATTTTAATAGTTGCCGAAAATCTCGGTCAACAATTAGAAATTGAATTAATTAGTCAAAGGAAAATCTAGATAGGTGATATTTTTGCTTGAAGTATTTTTCTAGTGTATTTAATTAAATAGAAAATTAATATTTAAGTTGATTTTCATCATCATACTTAAATATTTGAAATTTTTCTTATATATATTTAATTAAATAGGAAAATTATATTTTGTGTTGTAAATTAATTTTATTAATTAATTTTGGGCCAACATTAAATTAGAATAATTTTTCAAGGATTTATTTTTTATTTTAATATGCATTTTCGAAAATTGTGTCCTTGAATACTTTAATTTTTTGAAATGCAATATATATTTATAGAAAATTAAATTTGAGCTGTAAATTAATTTAAATTAATTTTGTAACAACTTAAATTGAATATTTTTCTAAATATTTATTGGAAATTATTACTAAGATGGAAATAATTATTTTCATATCCATGTAAGTAAAATTTATAAATATTAAATTAAAATTTATATTTAGAATTTTTCATTCTAAATTGGAAATTTTAAATAAATATATATTTAAAATAAATAGATTAAATAAAGAGAATCAAAGAAAATACAACTCACTTTAAATAATGAGCTTGATTATTATTAAGATATTCGATCTCCATTGTTGGTCTTACAAAAGTTAAATGTTTTCAATATAACCTCGAGACGCTAGACTTCGTCCCCCTATGGATGGTTATTCGTTGAACGCATTTAACACCGTAAGATTTCATTTGATAAGTGTTTTGTGAGTTTTCGTCTCTATTTAGACTCTCCCCTACGGTGACTACTTAGAGATAAACTCATAAAACATGAAACAATGGTGGAAGCTCATAAAATAAGAATAACCTTGACTCTCGCCTACCGGGACAACGTTGGATTCTTATTTTGATCGAATAAAATGTTGCTAGAATGGTTTCTATTTTGGATGAGCTGACAACTCTATTCAATAAATGATACTTTGACTCTCGCCTGCCGGGACACTGTATCAGTTTGTTGAAAACCTTGGAAATTATTTAGGATTGTATGTTTTAGTATTTTCTCTAGTCATTCCTACTTGCTATATGTTTATAATTTCTGAATTGTGTATGAATTTATATTGAACCATGTTATTTTCTGTTATTAAGTTGTAGTTTAATTTTGAATCTTCATTGTTGGTCTAACATGTTTGTTTTTCTAATGAGATAAATCCCTAATGGATTTTCACCATTAGACATACATAATAGTGTAAGATCTCGAAAGATAAATATTGTATATGCAACATCTAGCTGTTCATCAATTGATGACACCTTAGACTAGTATTTTTACAATATGAAACAAGAAGATTACATAAATAAGATTACTTTGTCTTTCGCTAATCGAAGCATCGTTGGATTCTTATTTATAAACGAAATTATCCTAATTCCTCTTAGCTTATTCATTTCGAATTAGCTCAATAACATATCATTGGATGAATGGTCTATAAATCATTTCATGTCATTCTATATTTTCTCTTAAGAAATTAAATGATGCATATGATTATAATCCCGAAATTCTATTCCCAATTGATATAAATCCTCAATCTTAGAAATCTCCTACTTGTATGGGCAAATCTGACTTAGAGTTTGTATTAGTAGTGGCGGTCCAAGATAGAATTACTCATTTTATTTGGTATAAATTAAGTCTTTGACTTTAATTTTAGAATCCAAACAGAAATTTTCTTATATTTCTAATTCCAGAATACAATAAAGTTACACCTTCACAAGGGTTTAATATCCATCTTCTATTAATGGATTCAAACTGTATGGAATATGAGTTAGGTATTCGGTGACCAGGATCCACTTGCACTATTCTATGAGCTCTTTGATGTAACTATACCTAAATCATCAAAATACACAACCACATTTTTATTAATCTATGGCATTTGTATCTTGTTCATAGTGGATTTGACAAGATATATCTCTGCAAAGAGTTAATATGCCTATATCCACTGAAAGTAGTTCATCTCATTCGCAGATGGATGTACATTCAGGGGTGGATATGAGTTTTTCATTGTATTCTTAAAACGATAACTCTAGATATACCTTTTAGCAAAGAAATTTGAAATGTTTGAAAATTTTCATAAATTTCTAACAATGGTTAAAACCATTAAGGTAAGTGGTTAAAGATCTTGCGAACTGATAGGGGTGGAGAAATAGTTAGTAAATATGCAGTTCAAAGATCATTAAATTGATTTTTGAATTATATCCAAACTTACCTCCCCAGAAATTTCGAGTTGCATATTGATGATTAGTTACTAGCCGTTGCCTAATTCCTTCTATGGTAATACAATTTCAGAATGATGTAATGGTTGTATACTTAATGTAAATCATTACTAGATTCATGGATGACCTAATCAAAATCTTAAGAAAAGCTAGAACTGTTAACCATGGTTTGTTAGCTGTTCTAAGTGATTAGGGGTGGACCATCCCATTGTCAATAGATAAGAAAGTGTTTGTTCAAACAAATACTACTTTTCTAAGATAATGACTAAGTCTGAAAACAAGTAGCAAATAAAGGAGATATTTTTCTTGATCCCAAAAGTTTTCTATCATCTTATATAACATATGATGATCCCACTGCCTCTGTTGTCTTGTCACAACCGAAGAGATTAATACCATTTAGTTTTCTTCGACATAATTCACGGTACCTTGTCGTAGTGGGAGAGTTTCTAGGAACTCACCTTCTTATGACTTGGGAGACACTAGTGATTAAAATCCATTGTGAGTTTAAACAAGTAATGGATTGTCAAGATAAGAAACTAAGAAGAAAGCCAAAAGAACTATGGTTTAATCCATTCACATGGAATAACCTAAAGTTTTCTATTACAAGGACATAAAAGGAAATTTTAGTTAATAAGTCTATTCTATGGACTTAACAAAACTTCCTGTTCCTAGTATTATAGGTTTGAGTTTATCTAAACCTATGGCTTGTGGTATACCTGGTAATTACTTACTCTAATGCAAGCAACTTACTTTAGTAAGATGCTGAATCATTTTCTTTCTAATGGCAATCTATAGAAGCTTCACAACTTCTTAGGCATAGATTTTATTTATCTAAGGAAAAGTCTCAACTATTCCAGAAAAGATAAAGCCATGAAAGAATTTCTTACATCAACAGTGAGAGGTCTTAGATATGCTTTTGTATGCCTTAGACCAGACACCTACTGTTGAGTGGGAGTAATGAGTAGGTATCAGATTAATCCAGGAGAAGAACATTGGAAGACAATCAAGTAAATCTTAAGATTAATAAGAGGAACTATATGTTAGTCTATAAGGGTGTGTTTAAAACTCTTAGACTACACCATATCAGATTTTGAAATTTTCCTTTGTGCTAGTAAATCTTTCTGATAAGATGGTGGTTACTCTGGGGGTGGAATAGTGATTTTGGAGAAGTGTAAAAACCTATCTGAAGTCTCTAGGTCTACCAGAGAAAGACTGAATGTTAAAGCTGCAGGAAAGGTACTTATTCAGTCTAAGGAAAGCTCTATACATCTTTGGCACCATTTCAAATTGCCTTAAACTACTAGTGTTATTTCCTGATTAACCAAAAGTAGTTGCCAAAGGTATAGAATCCAGTATCCCAAGAGAGTAGACATATAGAGAGGAATTTCACATTATCAATGATTTTGTGATTAAGGAAGAGTAATAGTGGGGAAAAGGTTGTGTTTAATTCAACCTTTTAGATCCTATTACGAGGAGTTTACAACTACTACACTTGATTTGTATATCAAGGTGTTGAGATTATTTGAAACACACTTTTTGTTTTATATGAGTGCAAGTGGGAGTTTGTTGGGTTTTATGCCCTAAATAAAACTCATTTCAATATAATCAGATTTACTTATTAATGTAGATCAGAAATAACATTTAATGTTGCATGGTTCACATGATTTATTTCATGATTATATGTACATAATGTATAAATTCATCCGAAACCCTTTTCACATACTTGATCCTGTTTATTGTGCTGTCAACACATTGGAAAGTAAACATGACTATGTGAATAAAGTTTCCTAGATTTATCAGACATAGGGTTTTACTGATATGATAATCTACAACAGAGTTTACTTGCATTTGGAGAAGTGCTATGTTCTTTCCAGAGCATTGGTTAAAGTAAAGCTCAGGTTGGATGCATGGAGTATGCATCGGAAGGGACCGATATTGAACTTTGTCTTAGATTTATTAAACTTACCGTAATATCTATTCAAGTCAATATCGCCTAGTTGATCCTAGATCAAATGTTCTTAATCCAGTTATGATTAGGCTCGATCTCAAGAGGCTATTCGTGTTCTTTGATTTGTTAGTTAAGCCTACTTTTAGGTCAGGGTGATATGTACATTTTGGGAACACGGTAGTGCAATTGAGTGGGAGCGCTAGCATAAACATGGAATCTATAGCTTCTATCTGGCGAATAGTAAGCAAAGGATGATCTCCTTCAAGCTTGACGAAACGAACATAAATGGTGGAGTACTCATTTCACATAAGCTGAAATATCATTTATACGGGGTCAAGTGTTTTAAGGAATAAATACATTGTAGGGTGTAACGGTAATCTAATCCCTTTACAGTGTAGATCATTCATATAGAGGATCTTTGATCAAATTAGGATTATAACAATGGATAACTAATTATGTGTCTATATGGTGGAACATATAGAGCATTCTATATACTGAGAGTGCAATTCTAAGTTCTATGTGTGGATTCAACAAAGAATTAATAAGTTAGTGAATTTTAGTGCTAAATTCTTGATCTACTTATTGGAAGCTCGGTTATATAGACCCATGGTCCCCGCACTAGTTGAGATAATATTGCTTGTAAGACTCATGTAATTGGTTTTGATTAATCAATTATAATTCTCAAATTAGACTATGTCTATTTGTGAATTTTTCACTAAGTAAGGGAAAAATTGTAAAGAAAGAGTTTTAGGGGCATATTTGTTAATTATGATACTTTGTATGGTTCAATTAATAAATATGATAAATGACAATATTATTTAATAATTATTTATAGTTATTAAATAGTTAGAATTGGCATTTAAATGGTTGAATTAAAAAATTGGCGTTTTTGAGAAAATCAGATGCAGAAAAGATAAAACTGCGAAATTGCAAAAAGTGAGGCCCAAATCCACATGTATAGGGCCGGCCACTTTTATAGGAATTTACCTTTGATATTTTCATTATTTTAATGCCAAATAATTCAAACCTAACCCTAGTGGAATGCTATAAATAGATAGTGAAGGCTTCAGGAAAATTATACTTTTTTCTGACACTTTCTGAATCAGAAAAACCTGAGCCTTCTCTCTCCCTATCTTTGGCCGAACCCACTCTCTCTCTCTTCCTCTTGAATTTCGAAATCCTTAGTGTATGAGTAGTGCCCACACACAGCAAGTGATACCTCAATCATAGTGAGGAAGATCGTGAAGAAAGACTTTCAGCAAGAAGGAGGTTTCAGCATCAAAGATTCAGAGAAAGAGATCCAGGTTCAGATATTGATAATGCTCTGCTACAAAAAGGAATCAAGGGCTAGATATCTGAACGGAAGGAGTCATTTAATTCCGCTGCACCCAATGTAAGGTTTCCTAAACTTTATATGTGTTTATTTCATCGTTTTAGAAAGTTCATATTTAGGGTGTTAATAAACATACTTGTGAGTAGATCTAAGATCCTGGTAAAATAATTTCCAACAGAAACTTGACGCCATGCTTGAGGCGCGTGTAGGTCCTCGTCTTCCCCCTCGCATAGATTAGGCCGTTTGAGTCCAGCCCACTTCATCAAGCTTTTTCTTATTACTTTTTATTTACAGCTATTTTTTTTATTTAAGATAATCTTTATCTTAATAGCTGCTTTATTTTCTAAGGGGAGACAATGATTAAGGCCTGTCCCCGGGCCCTTTGTATATATTCTCTTTTTTGACCTGTCCTTAGGGCCAGGATTTTTATATACATGATCTTTTTTCGATGCATATTTTTTCTTTTGGACCTGCCCTTTGGGTCAGGATATTTATATATATGATCTTTTTTTATGCATATATTTTTTTGAACCTGCCCTTTGGGTCAGGATATTTTACTTTCGGCTTGTTTTACATCTGTCCATGTGGTATGCCTTAGTACCCCCCCTGAGTGGCATGAAAACTTTGTTTTTAAGGCACTCAGTTTTATTTAAAATTCAGAGGTTGCATACATTTAGACAGTACAAATCCTTTAAACAAAGCCTAAGTTAACATATTTGGACTATTGGTAATATTTTCGGAGGTGATCGGCGTTCCAGGCCCTTGGCACAATGGTTCCATCCATCCTTTTTAGCTTATAGGTTCCGGAGCTGATTTCGTCCTCGATTTCATATGGCCCTTCCCAATTTGGCCCAAGTACCCCCACCCCGGGTTATTGGGTGGCTGGGAAGACTCTTCTTAAGACCATATCCCCAATAGTGAATTTTCTGTTTTTAACCTTGGAGTTAAAATATTTGGTCACCTTCTTTTGATAAGCTGCCATTCGTATTTGCAACTCATCCCCGAGCTCTTCAACCTGATCCAGCGCTTCCTGTAATAAAGCTTGGTTTGTAGCTAGATCATAAGTCGTTCTCCTGTGGGACGGGAATAACGTTTCTACCGGGACAATTGCTTCACAACCGTACGCCATTGAAAAAGGCGAGTGGCCGGTCGTGGTTCTCGGGGTCATCCGGTAGGCCCATAACACTCTTGGCAACTCTTCAGGCCAGTTGTTTTTGCAGGCCAGCAGCTTTTTTCTTCAGGGTGACCTTTAGAATTTTGTTGACTGCTTCTGCTTGTCCGTTTGTTTGCGGCCTTGCCACCACGGAGAATCTTTTTACGACTCTGTGTTGGTTGCAGAAGTCAGTGAATTCTTCGCAATCAAATTGCTTTCCATTGTCAGAGACTATTTTGTGAGGCAAGCCATATCGACACACTATGTTTTTAATAACAAAGTCTAGTGCTTGTTTAGCAGATATAGTCTTCATTGGCTCAGCCTCCGTCCATTTGGTGAAGTAGTCTACTGCTACTATTGCATACATTACTCCTCTGTTTCCTGTTAGCAGGGACCCAATAAGATCTATCCCCCAGACCACGAAGGGCCAGGGGCTAGTCATCAGGGTAATCTCATTAGGAGGAGCTCTTGGTATGTTTGCGAACCTTTGGCACGAATCACATCTTTGGACGTAGTCTATGCAATCTTTATTCATTGTCGGCCAGAAGTACCCTTGTCTCAATATTTTCTTTGAGAGACTTGGTCCTCCTGTATGATCTCCACAGAACCCTTCATGGACCTCTAGCATAATTTGCCTAGCTTCAGGGTCCGATACACACCTTAAATAAGGCATGCTGAGTCCTCTTCGGTAGAGAATTTTATCCATCATTACATAACAGTGAGCCTGATACTGAATCTTTCTGGACAGTGCCCTTTCTTGGGGCAACTCACCTTTCGTTATGTATTCTATGATGGGGACCATCCAGTTGGGTTCTTGCCCAACCGTTGCTATGGCCTCTTTTATTTTGATGCTTGGCTCTGCCAAGCGTTCCACGTGTACTACCCCCAGTCCTTCAATCTCACTGTCTGAAGCTAACTTAGCCAGATAGTCCGTGTGAGCGTTCTCTTCCCCAGGGATTCTTTCTACTTTATAATCCGTGAACTCGTGGAGCAATTCCCGGACTATCGTCACATACGCGGCCCTTCTTTCGCCGCGCGTCTGATACTCTCTTGATATCTGGTTCACGACCAGTTGGGAGTCGCTGTAGACCTCTACACTTTTGGCCCCCACATCCTTTGCTAATCTCAGCCCTGCTATCAAGGCTTCTGTTGGGTTTTATGCCCTAAATAAAACTCTTTACAATCTGATTAGTTATCAATATAAGAAATTTGAAGTGATTGATGTTTTCATGAATTTAACATGCTAATGGTTTAATATGTTTATTACTATTATACACAAAATCAGTTAAATCCAGATCATATGTTTATTTACAATTACAGTATCGTCAACAAAGTGGAATGTGATTGTGATCATATGAATCAAAAGACTTGGTCCCTGTTTCATCAGTGTTATTGGATTTACACTAATGTGATAATCAGCGATGATGTATACTTACACTTGGAGTAAATGTTATGTTCTTTCCAGGACATGATTAGTAAAGTATACTAGTTTCGAATGTATGAAGTATACATTGGACTGGACCGATATTGCAACTAAGTTAAGATATTACAAACTTACCGTTATATATATCTTTCCAAGTCAATATCAGTAGTTGATCTTAAGATTAAAAGAATCTAAATCCTGATATGCTTAGGCTCAACTCAGGAGTGCTATTCATGTTCTTTGATTTATTAGTTAAGCCTACTTTTAGGTCAGGGTGATACGTATATTTTGGGAACATGATAGTATGATTGAGTGGGAGTGCTGAACATAAATATGGAATCTATAGCTTCTACTGGTGTATAGAAGTTAAGTGATGATTCCCTTCGAGCTTACCAAATAGAAGTAAATGGATGAGCTCTTGTTTAACTGACTAATTATTAGATCACTAAACACCATTTACAGGTAGCTAAGTGTTTTAAGGGGCAAAATACATTGAGGGGTGAGAACGGTAAAGAAATCCCATCTCGATGTAGATCATCTATATAGAGGATCTTTAAATCACAATAAGATTATAACAATGGTTAAATGAGATAGCATATTGATATCGAGGAATATACAATATGCTTTATATAAGTCTGAGAGTGCAATTCTAAGTTCTAAGAGTGGATTCAACGAAAAATTAATAAGTAGGAATTTACTTGGTAAATTTGGTTCACTTATATGAAGCTCAGCATATAGATCCATGGTCCCCATTCTAGTTGAGAACATTTTGCTTGTAAGACTCATTAATTGATTCGTGATTGATCAATTATAATTCTAAAGTTAGACTATGTCTAATTTTATGAATTTTCACTAAGCAGGGGTGAAATTGTAAAGAAAAGAGATTCTAGATTTATTTATTTATTAATGGACTTTATATGTCTAGTTAATAATTAAATTAAATGACAATATTATTTAATAATCTATTTTAGTTATTAAATAATTAGTTTTGGCATTTAAATGGTTAAAATTGAAAAATTGGCGTTTTTGAGAAAATAGAAATAAAATTTGTTAAAACTGCAAAAACAAGTGGGGCCCACTAACACACCATGGCCGACCACTAATTGTGGAGTTTTAAATTGATTTTTTCATTATTTTATTACCAAATAATTCCTAACCTAAACCTAGTAGTTTCCTATAAATAGAAAGTGATGGCTCAGTCAAATCACAAGTTTTCATAAGCCTTTCTGACAGAAATTTCTCTCTTCAGAAAAACTGAGCTTTCCCTACTTTCTATACCTGGCCGAAATCATCCTTCTCTTTTCCTTTCATAAATTTCGTGACCCTAGTTAAAGAGTAAGTGCCCACACACAGCAAGCAGTAACTCAATCATAGATTGGAAGACTGTGAAGGATCAAACTTGAAGAAGAAGGACATTCGGGCTCAGATCTTTATTATACTCTGCTACAGAAAGGATACAAGGGTTAGAGATCTGAGTGGAAGGAGACATTAATTCCGCTGCATCAATGTAAGGTTTTCTTAACTTTATATGTGTTTAATTTATCGTTTTAGAAAGTTCATATTTAGGGTGTTTAAACAACATACTTGTGAGTAGATCTAAGATCCTGGTAAAATAAATTCCAACAACTGGCCTCAGAGCCATGGTAATTGATTTACTTGCATGAAATTTGGACTTTAAAACGATTGTTTGTTATTTGGATGGTTTCATGTTGTATTGAGTGTTATATGATGATTGATTGATGTTTGTGAATTTTCGTGAAAATTAATTGAAATTTTGTTTCTGGAATTATTTTTGTTGCATAGTATGGAAAAAATTAAACAGGTTACTTTTTTACAGAACTCAATTTCGATTTAATTTGAATTAGTTATAATTTTTTGAAGATTCGAAAAAAGATAAGGGGGCTGTGAACACTCACGCGCGCGCGGATTCAGACAATCAACACCGAGCTTGCTGTCTGAATCCTTCATGCGCGCGCGGATCTCGTGTCTGAAGCCTCACCTACGCGCGCGGGAATGCTGCAGGACTCCCTGTCCGCCGAGGTTTCTCGGCCCAAGCACCTATCTTGCGCGCGCGGACAGTATGCCAACTGTCCGTACAGCTCCCAAATTTTTCGTTTTTCTTCGTTTTTTCATGCTTTTTCATGGAATTAAATTCCGATTTTTTGTGTAGTTTTGTATTTATAGATTTACTATTCCTAATTGAACTCTAATTATCATAATGAATTAATTTAATATTTTTTAAATTTAATTCATGATATTAGTGTAATTTGAATTTGAAATTAGTAAATATCTATCTTTTTGCTTAATTATCTATCTTATTTTTAAATTTGATTATATCTTATCTTTTTTTAAATTTAAGGTCAGATATTAAACCTTTTAAATTAAATTTTTTTAATTAATTTGACCTTATTTAAATTTAAAATAAGATAACTATAATCATGTAATTTTAAATAGATGTAAGATATTTTGCTAACTTTTAAATTTTGTTATTTTATTTATTTAAATTAAATTTAAAATCTGAAAAATATATTTTATTTATCTTTTTAAATTTTTATTTAATTTTTATTTATAAAATAACATTTAATTTTTAAAAGTAGTTAGCAAATTTTGAAATGATATTTAGGTTAGTTGAAACCTAATTTTTCAAAATTGTAGGTTTAATTTTAATTTTTTTTTATAATTTCGAAATTTAAAATTAATTTTTATTTCTTTTATTTTCGAAAATAAATTAATATTATTATTTATTTTATTTTTCAAAATTAAATATTTTTTTATTTAATTTAATTAATTTCGAAATTTATTTATTTAAAATTAATAAATCTTACTTCCAACTATCCAGCTAACCTTGTTGCAGGAGTATGTGGTTTTAGCTTGTGTGTAAGTTTTCAAAACCTATTATTCCTTGATTGCAAATAGCCATGGTTAACTTGTTGACAGATCCAATGATCTGATTTTAACTCATGGCTCCCTTGGTCAAGTTAATAATTTGTAACAGGTAAATTTTACATTCTTCTTTCATCTGTGTATGACCTAGCAACATGATAGGATCCATCCAAGTGTGTACCTATGTGAGCCTATGTGTTTATTTTATTATATACATGCATATAGGTTGTTGCTTAATAAAATGTCACACCATGATAGATTTTATTTAGGTCCATTTAGTTATTGGACCTATTCAATTAATAACAGTTATTTATTTTAAGGTTAAATTCCTCTCTTTTGGGCCTTGTGTGAGAGTTGGGAGCCATAGAAGTGGGTACGACATACTGAACCCAGCACCCCCTCACATGAACTACCCCAATTGTGAAGGCCCATTTGCCTGATTTGAATAACTGTACTAGGTTAATTATATTAGTTTGACCTAATAAAATTGAATTAGCAACATAATTAACTTTTAAAATATGTGAAATTTTTTTTTCATTTTAATATTTTAAAGTTAATTTTTAAGAAAAACACTTTTAGTTTTAGATATTATTTCTAGACAAACTATTTGTATTTTTCTTGTATTTAATTAAATATAGAATTTTAACTAACTAGATTCTTTCTGGAACTTATTTAATTAAATATTCCTATTTAAGTTATAAATTAGTTGTATCAACTGATTTTTCTTATCTAACTTAAATTTGAATATTTTATTTAAATTTTAAATCAAGTTGAGGAATCCTAGGCATTAGTTATTAAAGATTCTTAAGATATTTTTTTAAGTTAATATCTTTTCGAATATTAACTTAAAAATGGAATATTTTAGATATTTTTTAAGTTAATATCTTTTCGAATATTAACTTAAAATGGAATATTTTCAAATTAAGTGGTTATAACTTAATTTTTGATATTTAATTAAATCTAAATTTGAAATTATTTAAGTTTTAGATTTTTTCTATACAACTTAAATTAGATATTTTTCAAATTTTTGTTGAAAAAATACTTAGTCAAATAAGATATTTTCTAGATAGTTATTTCTAGACTACTTATTATTTCTAATATTTAAATAGGAAAATTTTATACATTGTGAAATTAATTATTTAAATAATTAATTTTGGTACAATTTTATTAAAGTATATTTTTTCCTAGTATTAAACTAGAAATTAATAATTAAGCCTTCTCTACACTTAATTATTTATTTCTTGAATTTAATACATTTAATTAAATTGAAAAATTTAAATATCTAAGTTGATTTTAATCATGATACTTAAATATTTATTTTTCATGACACTTAATTAAATAGAAAATTATTTTTTGGTTGAAATTTAATTTTTCAACCTAAATTTAAATAATTTTCAAAATATATTTTTTTCTTTATTTTATAAATCAATTTCAAAAATTGCATTTTAATTATGCAATATTTTTGAATTTTTTTATCTTGAAAAATAGATTGAGTTGTAAATTAATTATTTATTTTAATTAATTCTTGGGCCAACTTAAATCACTGATTTTTTCATTTAATTGATTAATTTAAAATAAATAAGTTAAAATATGTATTATTAGAAATTGAATTAACTAGTCAAAAGAAAATCTAGATAGGTGATATTTTTTGCTTAAAGTATTTCTTTTCTAATTTTTATTATTTTCGAAATTTGTATAATTTTTATACTTTAATTTTTCGAATACAATAAATATATTCTCAAGGAAATTTTTAAGTTGCTAATTAATTTAATTTAATTCAACTTAAATTAATTTCCTTAATATTTATATTTAAAATTATTACTAAGATAGAAATAATTAATTTTATTTCAATCACCATCTAAGTATAATTTTATAAATATTATATTAAATTCTTATTTTTGAATTTCAATTCTAAATTTTCGAATTTAATGAGAATTTATTTATTAGAATAATAAAGAAAATACATTTTAAAGAATGAGCTTTATTATTATTAAGATATTCGATCTCCATTGTTGGTTTTACATCGCGTTTGTTTTAGTGAGTAATCCTCCCTAATAGAGGAACGTTCATTAGCAATTTCGCACCGTTTAATCTCGAAAGATAAGTAGTTTGTAAGTGTTTTATATGGTATAGATCACCCTAATGGTGGCGACCATATTTGACTTGTAAATTGCGAAACAATGGTAGAAGCTCATAAGATAGAATAGCCTTGACTCTCACCTAAACGGGACAACGCTGGATTCCAATCTTGATCGAATAAAAGATTGCTAGAATGTTTAACATTTTAGATGAGCTGCCAACTCTATTCAATAGATGGTAGCTTTAACTCTCGCCTAAACGGGACACTGATATCAGTTTATTGAAAAACCTTGGAAATATTGAGGATTGAATTTTTTAAGTATTTTCTCATATCATTCCTACTTGCTATGTGCTTATAATTTCTGAATTGATTTTGTGTTAAACCATTATTAATTTCTATTTGTTGATTTCTATTATTTTGTAGTATCCTGTATTATCAAAATGAATCCCATGTTATCACTGTTAACTGAAAATAAGCTGAATGGATCTAACTTTACAAAGTGGAATGAGAACATTAATATTGCTCTCATAGGAGAAAGTGCCTTGTTTGTTTTAACTGAGCCGTCACCTGAAGTGCCTGGGGACAATGCATCCAAAGCTATGAAAGAAAAGTATGAGCGTTGGCAGAAAGCAAATGACAAAGCTCTATACTTTATGCTTTCTAGCATGGTTGACACCCTCAAAACTCGGTTTTCTAAAACCGAGAAGGTTGCTGAAGTTATGACGAAGTTAAATGAGCTATTCGGTAAGGCATCACTTCAGTCACGCTTTGACGCGACTAAGAAGTACATCAATGCACGGATGGAACCTCATCAAAACGTGCGTGACCATGTTCTCCTCATGTCGAGTTATTTCCAAGAAGCCCAGGATCATGGTGCTGAAATGGACAGTGCTACTTAAGTAAGCCTTATCTTGAATAGCCTGACTCCAGCATTTCTACCATACACATCAAATTATGTCATGAATAAGAAAGAAATTGACTTTCATGAATTAGTCAATGACCTTCAAACTTGTGAAAATTTGATTTGAGGACCCAAGAAGAAAGGGAGTAAACCTCATAATCCTGGGAATGGTAATGGGACGAACAAACTTGAAGCAAATGTTGCCTCTGCTTCGAAACCCAAATCGAAGAAGAAGTGGAAGAACACCAAGAAGCGAACCAAAGCCATGAAGAATAAAAAAGACTGCTCCTTCTGGTGATGCTACACTTAAAGGAAAGTGTTTCTACTGCAATGAAAAAGGTCATTGGAAACCCCAATGTCCCAAACTTCTTGCAAAGAAACAAGGTATTTCTATTAATACACTTTAAGAGTTTTAGTGAATTATTATCCAATTGGATTTATGATTCTGGACTAACTTTGTTTATTTGTTTTCTTCTTCTTATAGGCCAAGCTACTTGAACTCAGATGAGTTGGATCAGAAAGCTGGACCAAGGGTGAATTCGTCCAGATGAAGATGAAGCTCTTCAATTTATTTTTGAATTAATTGTTTTAGTTTAAAGACAATTTGGATTTCAAATTTTACTTAGGGATATTTATCCCTGTTTTTCTCATATTGTTGCAATACATTTTTTTATTAATAAAGTTTTCTTTAATTTTCGAAATTCAACAATTGCAATTTATGAGATTGAGCTCCATTTATTTTATCTTCATCAACAATTACCACATTATATTTATATGTTTGTATGTGTAAGTGTTTTTATTATTGATGCAAATTCTATAATATTTACAACTCTTAATAGAGTTATATTAAATAAACACTAGAAACTATTTCTATGTTTATTAATAATTGTTAATACTAATACAATTATTTAGAATTTGTTTAATAAAAAGATCTTTTGATCTGATAGGGGTGGAGAAAAGTTAAGAAAACTATGCAGTTCAACGATCTTTTATATCTTATGAACTCTGGATAGTATTCAACTGCACATAAACTCTATCACACTTAGAGAATAATGATCTTTACAACCTTTAGGGGTGTATCATAATCTATATATACTTAGGGGTAAAGTTTATCCACAGTACCCTATATGTATATAATTAGGGGTGGCGTATATTCCACAATTCCCTATGTAACACATATTTTCTTTAAACATGGAAGTAATATAATGAGTTAGCTATTATCAATATAAATTCTTGATCTTGATTGTATGTTCCATTTCGATTTTACTGTTATATGTAAAGACCGCTTAGTTTAATTTGGAAATTAGTAGTTAATTATGTTTAATTATGGAAAATTATTTATAGCTATTTAAATAATTATTATGCTGTTATTGTTTAATTGATCTTGTTGAGTTCCGAGTAGGGGACCATGTGTTTTTACGGGTACCTCCAATGAAGGGGATCAAACGTTTCGAGAAAAGACGCAAGTTGTGCCCTAGATTTACTGGACCTTTCGAGATTCTCGAGAAAATAGGTCAAGTGGCATACCGGTTAGCATTGCCTCCAGCTTTATCAGCAGTTCACAACGTGTTCCATGTCTCTATGTTGAGAAAATACGTTTCAGATCCTTCTCATGTACCCAGTTATGAGAGCCTTGAACTGCAGCCAGATATGACTTACGAAGGACAGCCAGTGCAGATCCTGGATAGAAAGGATAAAGCCCTTCGGAATAAGACCATAGCTTTGGTCAAAGTACTCTAAAGAAACAGCAAGGTGGAGAAAGCAACCTCGAAGCTAGAGTCAGATATGAGAGCTCAATACCCAGAGTTATTCAGGTTAGATTTCGGGGATGAAATCCTTTTAATGGGGGAATAGTTGTAAAGACTGCTTAGTTTAATTTAGAAATTAGCAGTTAATTATGTTTAATTATGGAAAATTATTTATAGCTATTTAAATAATTATTATGCTGTTATTGTTGAATTCTGAAATGCATTATATGTCATTTAGCAATTTTCATCATTTTGCATTTCCGGTGCCCGGTAACATGGAACTCGGTGTTTGGCTCAATAAAATCACAACTTAGTATGTTAGTTTATTGGGACGGTTTATTAGACATTGGGAATGTCGGGAATGGCCGGGAATTTAGAATTTCCCAAAATACCCCTTTAGTGCCCTTTTTGTTATTTTAGTATGGAGGGGCAAAATGGTCATTTTGCCCCATTGTTGTTTTGTCCTTTAGTGGACTTAGTAAGTGGAAAATAAATGTTAATTGATGTTATGTTGGCTGAATATAGGTGATTTATGTCCATTTTCTTTTATTTCAAAAGTTAGAAAATATTTGGAAAAGAAAAACAAAACCTCTCTTTCTCTCTTTCTTTCTCTCTCTTTCGGTTTTGAGCAGCTGGG
Source organism: Cannabis sativa (assembly GCF_029168945.1). Classification (NCBI taxonomy): domain Eukaryota; kingdom Viridiplantae; phylum Streptophyta; class Magnoliopsida; order Rosales; family Cannabaceae; genus Cannabis; species Cannabis sativa. Next base: position 24,583,975 of record NC_083607.1, read on the forward strand.
TTTGGGGGGAATTCTTTGTGTGTTTCAAGCTAAATTCTTCAAGGTTTTAGTGATCTCTAAGTATTGGTAAGGTTCCTTTATCTTTCCCTCTTGAATTTGTTGAAAATTATGAAAAAATGAGTAATGCATGTATGGTTTTTGATGTTGTTGCTGTTGTTAGTTGTTGTTGTTGTTTCTATGTTTAAAATGCTTGAATTGAATGGATTAGATAGGTTGTAATGCATGCTTGTTACCCTTGTTTAAGTTTGTGAATTTTTAGTACAAAAGCTATGGTTTTCAAAGCAAATTCTTGATTTTCGTTGTTGTGGTTGCTGCTATGGTTGAGTAGTGTTTTCTGGTGTTAAATGATGTTGAAATATGTTGAGTTATGCATGATTTAGTGGCTGTTTGGAGGATTAGTCAAGTTTTGAGTTTTTGAACTCAATCTTGAACCTCCAATGGTGAATTGAGTTTCTGTGGTTGAAGCTCGGTTTTAATGCTTTGGATTTGTTCTTAGGGGTATCTGGAACTGGTCTGGAAGATTTGATATGCTTTGGGTTCGATTTGATTGAGTTATGAATTTTTTATTTTAGTCTGCGAGGAACCGGAATTCTGGTTGTGCATCCGGAATTCCGGATGGGGTTCTGAAATTCCCAGAACCGGAATTCCGGTTGGGCAACCGGTCTGCCGGTTGGGAGATTTTCAGGAACCCTAGATTTTCTCGTTGTTATGTTATTTGGGGTATTGCCATGCTTTTTATCGATAGGGAAACTTTTAGTTCCTAGTTTAAGTCCCCGGGATAAAAAGCATGGCAATACCCCAAAAAACATAAAAACGAGGAAAACTAGGGTTTCTGAAATTTTCCCAACCGGTAGACCGGTTGCCCAACCGGAATTCCGGTTCTGGGAATTTTCAAAACCCATTCGGAATTCTGGATGCACAACCGAAATTCCAGTTCCTCGCAGACAGAAATTCAAAATTTCATAACTCAACCAAATCACACCCAAACAACCTCAAACCTTCCAGACCTGTTCTATAGGACCCAAATAACATATTTAAAGCAACAAAACCGAGCTTCACACACAGAAACTCATTTCACAATTAAAGGTCAAAGATTGAGTTCTAAAACTCAAACTTGACTAAACCTCCAAAACAGCCACTAAATCAAACCTAACTCAACATATTTCAACATCATACAACTCCAGAAAACACATTTAAACAACAGCAACAACTACAGGAACCAACTACATCATCTTTCTTTAAAAACTCTAGCTTTGAACTAAAAACTACCAACTTGAATCAAAGCAAACCACATGCATCAAACTAGCTTCTAAACCATTCAAAATAACAAGATTAAACCTCTATAAACAACAACAAAATCACAGCAGCAATAAACACAACAATTCAACATGCAACAATCATCTCTTTAAGCATTTTCAATAAATTACAAAAGGGAAAGGTAAGGAAACCTTACCAACACTTGGAGAACACTAGATTGGATGAAATTAACTAGAATCACTAAGAAGAAGCCACAAATCCTTGCTGCACAAGGAGGCCGAAAGAGAGAGAGACTAGAGAGAAAAGCCATTTTTCTAATTTTTTCTAATTTCTTCCTTTGAAATCAAATGAGGGTAAAAGCAAAGTAACTCTTTTATTTCAGCCCACATAGTAGTCAAATAACATTTAATTCCATTTACTAAATCCACAAAAAGACAAACTAACAATGGGGAAAAATGACCATTTTGCCCCTTCACACTAAAATCTCATAAATAACACTAAAGGGGTATTTTTTTGGGGAAATTCTAAATTCCCGGCCATTCCCGAAATTCCCAATGTCTAATAAACCGTCCCAAACTACTAACATACTAAGTTGTGATTTTACTGAGCCAAACACTGAGTTCCATGATACCGGGCACCGAAAATTATGAAAACTACTAAATGACATAAAAATGCATCTCTGAATTCAATAATAACAGTATAAATAATTATTTAAATAGCTATAAATAATTTCATAATTAAACGTGATTAACTGCTAATTTCCAAATTAAACTAAGCGGTCTTTACACAGTTCGTTCCAGTCAGGTTGACCGGCACACCTGAATTTGGAAGCCAGGTAAGATTAGTATAACAGTATGCATATGTATTACATGTTTAGCGTGCATGTAGGAAGCCTGTTAGATTACATTAGATATGTATGTTGGCTTCGTACCATCCGACTGTGTCACATCTCATGTGCGTAGTATGACTAGCAGCTGGAGTATGACCAGTGTACCGAGTATAGGCTGCAACTGTATCACATCGGTTAGGCTAGAGTATGACTAGCAACTGGAGTATGACCAGTAAACCGAGTATAGGCTGATACTAGGGTTGGTGGTACTGTACTATTTGACCGTATCACATCGGTTAGGCTAGAGTATGACTAGCAGCTGGAGTATGACCAGTGTACCGAGTATAGGCTGTTACTTGTCAATAGTACCGTCTTATGAACGTTCAGGACTCAGTATCGTGTGGGACACGGCAGTTAGGGTTATGGTCAGGGGTATGGGCGTCTAATCATAACTCGGGATTTATGTATGATATTTGATTATGCTTTTCTTACTGAGTCTGTCGACTCACAGTGCTATGTTCATGTGTAGGTAAGGGCAAGGCCAAAGCTGTGGAACTGTGCGGACGAGCCTATGAAGATTGTACATGTCGGAGCGGTTAGGCCTGGAGCTTACGATCCTCGGGACAGCAGCGCATTTGTAATTAGTCGCTAGGCGACAAGTATTTTATATTAGACAGTAAACTTTTGCAAAGTGTTTTGTAATCGGGATCCCGAGTATTTTTGTATAAAATATTTTATAAGTTTAATTAAAAAGCAAAAATTTTAATTAATCACAATTTCCATAAACCTCGTTGATTAGCAACGAGCTGCACAATATGTTTAAAAATCACGTAATACGCCTATGCAAGTTAGGGTGTTACATTATAAGTAACAGTTTGATACCTATGAAAGTTCTTTAGAAAAGTTTCACACTACCTTAATTGAGTGGGAGAATTTTAAAGTTCTATACCCATCTTCATCAGGTTGATATTTGTGATAGATACTTAAGAACATTACTGAAAAGCAAATCTAACCATTCACATGGATAGGAATAGCTTATCATAATTATGAGAATAAGATAAAGAACTCTAGTTCAGTCCATTCGAATGACTTGAACCCAGAATTCTTAATCCTCATAAAATTTTATGGTATCTTAATTTTGATTACTTTATCTCTGGCATGTATTTTTCACTTCAAATACTAGTCTGCTATGTTGATGACTTAGTCTTAACTTAAAGTTTCAGACCAATACAAAAGTCACAACTAGATAACTCTCTAAACAATCAGAGGTTAAAAGTATTATTTAACCACACATCTGCTATTGAGTGGGAGCTATCTAAGATGTAATCAAATAGGGAACATTAGAAGATATTCAAGAAAGATTTATGAAAGTGATCTATATGTTAGATATTAAGGAACTATGTATCAGTTGTCCTTGTATCTCACCAACTCATTTTGAGATTTCTATGAGATGGTGCTTACTTTGGGGGTGGAGGAATTATTATATAATAATTCAAGCTCTACCAGAGAAGAACTATAACTTTGTGTATTCAAAAATCCAAGAAAGTTATATCACAGAAGAAAAGTCTACACTGTATTATCTCAATTACATATTTTAAAATATGAGAGATATGTCTTCTGTTTATTCAGATGTATTTTTAAAACAGTAAAGATTTCAGTATCCCTTGATGAGTAAAGTATATAGTAAAGGATGTTTCATAAGTGAATTTATGAACTAGTTTCCAGAAGTTTAGGTGGATTCAAATATACTAAACTTGATCTGAAGATCAAGACATCAGATTGACTTATTTGCACAGTTTGTTTTATGTTAGTGCAAGTGGGAGTTTGTTGGGTTTTATGCCCTAAATAAAACTCTTTACAATCTGATTAGTTATCAATATAAGAAATTTGAAGTGATTGATGTTTTCATGAATTTAACATGCTAATGGTTTAATATGTTTATTACTATTATACACAAAATCAGTTAAATCCAGATCATATGTTTATTTACAATTACAGTATCGTCAACACAGTTGAATGTGATTGTGATCATATGAATCAAAAGACTTGGTCCCTGTTTCATCAGTGTTATTGGATTTACACTAATGAGATAATCAGCGATGATGTATACTTACACTTGGAGTAAGTGTTATGTTCTTTCCAGGACATTAGTAAAGTATACTAGTTTCGAATGTATGGAGTATACATTGGACTGGACCGATATTGCAACTAAGTTAAGATATTACAAACTTACCGTTATATATATCTTTCCAAGTCAATATCAGTAGTTGATCTTAAGATTAAAAGAATCTAAATCCTGATATGCTTAGGCTCAACTCAGGAGTGTTATTCATGTTCTTTGATTTATTAGTTAAGCCTACTTTTAGGTCAGGGTGATACGTATATTTTGGGAACATGATAGTATGATTGAGTGGGAGTGCTGAACATAAATATGGAATCTATAGCTTCTACTGGTGTATAGAAGTTAAGTGATGATTCCCTTCGAGCTTACCAAATAGAAGTAAATGGATGAGCTCTTGTTTAACTGACTAATTATTAGATCACTAAACACCATTTACAGGTAGCTAAGTGTTTTAAGGGGCAAAATACATTGAGGGGTGAGAACGGTAAAGAAATCCCATCTCGATGTAGATCATCTATATAGAGGATCTTTAAATCACAATAAGATTATAACAATGGTTAAATGAGATAGCATATTGATATCGTGGAACATACAATATGCTCTATATAAGTCTGAGAGTGCAATTCTAAGTTCTAAGAGTGGATTCAACGAAGAATTAATAAGTAGGAATTTACTTGGTGAATTTGGTTCACTTATTGGTAGCTCAACATATAGATCCATGGTCCCCATTCTAGTTGAGAACATTCTGCTTGTAAGACTCATTAATTGATTCGTGATTGATCAATTATAATTCTAAAGTTAGACTATGTCTAATTTTATGAATTTTCACTTAGCAGGGGTGAAATTGTAAAGAAAAGAGATTCTAGGTTTATTTATTTATTAATGGACTTTATATGTCTAGTTAATAATTAAATTAAATGACAATATTATTTAATAATCTATTTAAGTTATTAAATAATTAGTTTTGGCATTTAAATGGTTAGAATTGAAAAATTGGCGTTTTTGAGAAAATATAAATAAAATTTGTTAAAACTGCAAAAACAAGTGGGGCCCACTAACACACCATGGCCGGCCACTAATTGTGGAGTTTCAAATTGATTTTTTCGTTATTTTATTGCCAAATAATTCCTAACCTAAACCTAGTAATTTCCTATAAATAGAAAGTGATGGCTCAGTCAAATCACAAGTTTTCATAAGCCTTTCTGACAGAAATTTCTCTCTTCAGAAAAACTGAGCCTTCCCTACTTTCTATACCTGGCCAAAATCATCCTTCTCTTTTCCTTTCATAAATTTTGTGACCTTAGTGAAAGAGTAAGTTCCCACACACAGCAAGCACTAACTCAATCATAGATTGGAAGACTGTGAAGGATCAAACTTGAAGAAGAAGGACATTCGGGCTCAGATCTTGATTATACTCTGCTACAGAAAGGATACAAGGGTTAGAGATCTGAGTGGAAGGAGACATTAATTCCGCTGCATCAATGTAAGGTTTTCTTAACTTTATATGTGTTTAATTTATCGTTTTAGAAAGTTCATATTTAGGGTGTTTAAACAACATACTTGTGAGTAGATCTAAGATCCTGGTAAAATAAATTCCAACAGCTTCATACTCGGCCTCGTTGTTTGAAGCCGAAAAGTCGAACCGTAGGGCTGCTTGAAGTCGAAGTCCACTTGGAGATATCATTGCAACCCCCGCTCCAGATCCATTTTCGTTGGAGGCTCCGTCCACAAATACTTTCCATGCTGGGACCGACGGTGCCGGTGTGTTCGCGGTTGCCTCGGCTTCATTACATTCGGTGATGAAGTCTGCCAACGCTTGCCCCTTTATGGAAATACGGGCTACATAGTGTAAGTCGAATTGACTTAACTCCATTGCCCATTTGAGGAGCCTTCCGGACGCCTCTGTCTTTTGCAGGACTTGCCAGAGTGGGTGATTGGTCAACACCTTGATTGGGTGAGCTTGGAAATAAGGCCTCAACTTTCTCGAGGCCATAAGGAGGCAAAAAACTAGTTTTTCAATGACAGGGTATCGCGTCTCCGCCCCTATCATGCGCTTACTGACGTAGTACACGGGATGCTGAGTTTTCTCTTCTTCCCGGACTAAGGCCGCGCTGACCGCGTGCTCGGAGACGGCCAAGTATAGAAACAAGTCCTCTCCAAGAACGGGTTTGGACAGGATTGGAGGCTTGGCCATGTGCTCTTTCAGTTTTTTGAATGCCTCATCGCACTCGTCAGACCATTCAAACTTCTGGCACTTCTTCAAAATGTTGAAGAAGGGAATGCACTTGTCTGTGGACCAGGAGATGAAACGAATCAGGGCAACAACCTTTCCGGTTAGGCTTTGCACGTCTTTGTGTTTCTTGGGGGATGGCATGCTCAGAAGAGCTTGAAGTTTTTCTGGGTTTGCCTCAATCCCTCTTTGACTGACAATGAAGCCCAAGAACTTTCCTGATTTGACCCCAAAGGTGCATTTCTTTGGGTTGAGCTTCATTCCGTATCTTCGGACTACCTCGAAACATTCTTCTAAGTCGTCCGCGTGGCTATTGCACGCTTTAGACTTGACTAACATATCGTCTACGCACACCTCTATGTTTCGCCCCAAGAGGCCTTTGAACAATCGGTTGACCATTCTTTGATAGGTTGCACCGGCGTTTTTCAATCCGAAAGGCATGACTAGGTAGCAGTATACCCCCTTATCGGTCCTGAAGCTAGTGCACTCTTGATCTGTCGTGTGCATCTTTATTTGGTTATAACCGGCGTACGCGTCCATGAAGGACAGTAGCTTGAATCCAGAGGTGGCGTCTACCATCTTGTCGATCCTGGGCAGAGGGAAATAGGCCTTTGGACAAGCTTTGTTTAGATCAGTGAAGTCTATACAAACTCGTCAGGTTCCGTTAGGCTTCGGCACCAGGACCGGATTGGCTAGCCATTCCGGGTAGTAAACATCGCGGATCATGCCGCTTGTTAAGAGCTTGTCCACCTCTTTCTCTAAGGCTTCGGCCTTCACTGAGTCAAGGGGACGTCGTTTTTGCTAGACCGGCGGCATGTCCGAGTTGACGTTGAGGACATGGGTGATGACGTGGGGACTTATGCCAGTCATGTCCTCCTGGCACCACGCAAAAACGTCAATGGCACCCTTTAGTGTCCTTATTATTTTTTCTTTCTCCTCCTGGTCTAGGCTCTTTTCTAGCCGGAGTACTTTGGTGGAGTCGAGGTCGCACACGCATATCTCATCGACGTCCTCCATTGGTTCTACAATTTTTTCGGATCCCACGCGGGGATCCAACTCGTCTTCTTCAGCCATCTCTGGCTCAATAGTTTCTCGGACCATTAGCACGGGTAGGCGGGTAGCAACGTTATAGCATTGCCTCGCCTCCCCTTGATTTCCCCTCACCGTCCCTATCCCAGCCTCCTGGGTTGGGAATTTCAGGCACAAGTGCAGTATTGAAGTCCACCAAGGCCGGTCGGCCGAAGATTGCGTTGTAGGCTGTCGGGCAGTCCACCACTACGAACGTACAGTACTTGAAAGTGCTCTGGGGCGTGTCCGGGCACAAGCTGACTGGAAGCCTCACTTTCCCCATTGGGATAAGTGTTGTTCCATTAAACCCTGTGAGTTGAGAGCCACTTGGTGAGAGGTGTCGGTGCGTCAGGCCTATTGCAGTAAAGGCCTCTTTGAATAGCAAATTCACGGAACTCCCGTTGTCGATCAGGACTCTGGCCACCACCTTGTTGCCAATGGGGGTCTCTATGACCAACGGGTCATGGTGAGGAAAACGCACTGTCTTGACGTCTTCTTCCGTGAATGTGATGGGTTGATCCATCAGCTGGGGCCTTTGAGCCGGGAGTTGAGTAACTTCCCAAACCTCATCGTGTTTCACGGCCCCCGCGTACCGCTTCAATTCCTTGCGGGTGGTCCCTCCTATGTGGGGTCCTCCCGAGATCATAGCCACTCTCCCGTTAGGCCTAGGTGGCAGGCCGGGAACATGTTGAGCATCTCCGGGGGCAGCAACTGGAGCCAATACTCCTGCTGCACCCCCTGGTGTTGCTTGTGGCAAAGCTCCGGCCGCCTGACCTGGGTTGAGGTGAGGTAACCGATTCTTGATCCACTTATAGAGGTGTCCCAATCAGATTAGGTTTTCGATCTCGTCTTTGAGATTTTTGCATTCATTGGTGTTGTGCCCAATGTCGTTATGGTACTCGCATCTCTTGTTGGGATCCCTCCGGGAGCTATCTTTGTACAAAGGAGGTGGTCTCCGATAGTGCATATTATGCCTAGTAGCAAAGTACCCACGTTCTTGGGAGTCCGTTAACTCCGTGTACTGGGTATATTGGGGAGTATACCCCCTTTTCTGTCATTTTTCCTCCGTCCGAGTGCTGCCTTTGGAGGACCTTTTACTCCTTGAGCCCTGGGAAGGACCGGCTAGGCTGGCTGTCAGAGTGGAATGCGAGGGGGCTTGCCCATTTATCCCTGAGGGATTACCAAAGTGGCACGATGCGGGGGCTAGGGCCTGGCCCTGGCTATATCCGGGACTAGCAGAGAACTGTATGTCGCTCATCGGTGGGGCTGCTGCTGGCACAGTGCCCAAGGGCTGGGCTCCAGGCACATATCCCGCTATTCTGGTGGGATAATATCCTCCATAGGCCACTATTTGGGCTTCTTCGAGGTTAATGTATTTTTGGACTCTCTTCTGGAAATCCTGAAGGTTTGCAGCTCCTTCCTGTTGTAGTTCGTTCCAGAATGGAGTCCCTGTACGGATGTCTGCCTGGAGGAGGGCAAGCTGTTGTCCGTCATCAACCTTCTTAGTTTTTGAGGCTTCCTCTCGGAACCTCTTTATGTAATTTTTTAGTGTCTCCGTAGGCAGCTGCTTGATGTTAGTCAAGGCACTGACCTCTAGATTGACTTTTCTTGCGGCGAGAAACTGTCTCCGGAAGTTGGTCTGTAACTTATTCCAGTAGCCCACGGATCCTGGCTCCAATTTCTTGAACCACTCCTCCGTGGATCCGCTTAGAGTAAGCGGAAAGCACAGACACTTAGCGTCATTGCTGACCCTCATGACCCAGTTGAACTGTGACAGGTGATCACTTGGATCAGAGTTCCCGGTATAAGCTGCCATTTCGGGCATCTTAAAGTTCTTGGGGGGCTCTGCTTCCAGGATGTGCTTGGCACATGGCTCTCGGTCCTCACAATCTGAGTCGAAGTCGTCGTCTTTCTGTCTTCGGGAGACTCGGGCGATGTCTTTTCGAAGTATGGCGAGTTCTGCCATGATTCCTTCGTTTAACATTCCCGTGGAGACCGCGAGTCCGTATTTCTTTTGGTCAAGGTGATCCCGGAGGTCACCTTGGTTCCCATTGATCTGATTCCTCAAATCAATAGGAGGACATTTCTGTCCTCTTCTTCCTCTCCCTCCGGGCTCTTGGTGCACGGAAACGCTTTTTCGGTCCTCTCGATCCTGAGGACCAAGACTCCCTTTTTGGAGTTTGCCCCTCTGCAAACCTTTCCCTTTCGGAAATCTGAGCGGACCTTTCGCGGATCCTGTATCTTTTTCTTTCTCCCGGGGGTAGAGGTAGGGTTTTTCTTTTGGTTCCCTTCAGCGGGATACCTTATAAGGCTTGGTTCCCTAGATTTCTGCCTTTAGGTACTTGGCAAGGATTCCTCTGGTTCCTTTCCAAGTCCAGCCGAGATGGCTTTAGGATGCACGTGGATTCCAGCTGCCTCCATGGCTTTTTGCATGGCCAGCATCATCTTTTGATTTTGTGCTTTTTGGGCTGCGATTTCAGCTTCATGATCGACACCCTTTTGTCTTAAGAGTACCAACTCTGAGTAGCTACCTTCATCGTAGGCGTACTCATCGAGGTTCCCCTTGTAATCGTCATCAGGAATTTCTTCTTCTTCCTCGGAACCCTTAGTTGCCCTTGAGGCTACGTCTTCCTCATTTGGGTCTTGAGCATCTTGAAGATGGCGAGGTTGACGTGTGCTTCGAGTCTCCACCATTGTTGTAATGTATTGTGTGTTTACAGAAGCTTTCTTCAGCTCTCAATGAAAGCACCAAAATGTTGACCGAGGTTTTCGGCAACCAATACATAAGAAATTAAGAGAGAGATTTTTACGTGGTTGGGGCGTTAATGAGCCTTAGTCCATGAGTCTGTGTATTTATGATAGTATTTAATACAGAGAATGTTCTTGGTGAGTATTTACTCTTCTAGCAATTATGCAACCCAGAATTCTCGACCCCTCTTTAATGAGCTTTTGGGGGTATTTATAGTGTTTTCGTGAGGTGATCCCCAGAATTAAGGTACATGCATTTCTGTAACTATCAGTAAAGTTGTACATTCCCAAGGAATATATCATGGGTAATGCATGGTCTAATCCCTAGGTGCTGTAGGGATTTTATGAGGGCAGTCCTTAATCTCTTTTGACTGATGTGATTCTTCACAGAGTAGCCGTTACTAGACTTTATTGGTCATAGCCTAGTAGGTACAGATCGGGGATTGTGCCATCAGACTTTATTGCGTGTGGCAGTTCCAATACGCTTCCTCCCATGCGACATTAAATGCGAGATGACTGCTCAGAGGAAGCCTGACACCAGCCGGAGATGCCTTGATATCATCTTGCTCTCCGGGAGCGTATGAGACCTTGCATGCCTTCTCCGAGAGTCATATCCAAAATAATGCTTTTCTTTATAAATACTTAGCTATTTAATTTAAGGGCTAAACCCTTTGCGTCCACGTGTCCTTGTCTGGTTGGTCCACGTATATTGGGCAAAATCAGGGGCAACAAGTTTCAAAATAGTTTGGATTTCAATTATTAGTTTGGGATTTTATTCCCTATTTTTCATATTATTGCAAACAATTCCTTTAATTTTGGAAGATTTTATAATAAAGTTTTCTATTTTAGAAATAAATTGCAATTTATGAATTGAGCTTCATTTACTTTATCTTGTGTAACCAATACCAATTATATTTATATGTTTGTATGTGTATGTGTTCTTATTATTGATACAAATTCTATAGTATCTTAAACTCTTCAAAGAGTTAATACTACATAAACACTAAGAATTTATTTTCTATGCTTATGAATAATTGTTAATTCTAAAACAGTTATTAAGAATTTGTTTAATAGAAAGATCTTTTGATCTGATAGGGGTGGGGAAAAAGTTAAGAATAATATGCAGTTCAACGATCTTTTATATCTATTGAACTCTGGATTATATTCGAAACTCCACGTGATCTCTATAACACTTAGAGAACCGTGATCTCTATATCCCTTAGGGGTGGATCATAATCTCTATATACTTAGGGGTGGACTATATACCACAATACTCTTTGTCACACATAATTTTAAACATGGAAGTAATATAATGAATTAGCAATTATCAGAATAAATTCTTGATCTTGATTATATGTTCCAGTTTATATTTACTGTTGTAATGAAAATTGATATCAATAAATTTCTTTGACAATGTATCACACTACCTTAATTGAGTGGGAGAATTTTAAAATTCTTTACCCATCTTCATTTGGTTGACACTTGTGATAGGAACTTAAGAACACTACTGAGAAAGTAAATCTAACCATTCATGTGGAAGAAATAACTTATCAAAATTATGAGAATAAGATATAAGAATTCTTGCATAGTCTATTCGAATGACTTGAGCAAAGATTTCTAATCCTCATAAAATTTTATGGTATCTCAATTTGATTACTTAATCTCTAGCAAGTATTTTTCACTTCATACTAGGTTGCTATGTTGATAACTTAGTCTTAAAGGAACTTACAGTTTCAGACTAAGATAATATGTCACAACTAGATATCCCTCAAAACTATAGTAAAAGGTTAAATGTATAATTTAACCAGACAGCTACTGTTGAGTGGGAGCAATCTGAGATGTAATCAAATAAGGAACATTAGGGGACAGTCAAGAAAGATTTATGAAAGTGACCTATATGTTAGATATTAAGGAACTATATATTAGTAATCCTTATATCTACACCAACTCATTAAGAATTCGAGATGGTGGTTACTCTTGGGGTGGATGAGTTATTCTAGACGAGTGTAAAAACCCATCTATAATAATTCAAGCTCCATCAGTGAAGATATATAACTTTGTAAATTCGAAATTACCAGAAAGTTATTCAACTGAAGAAAATTCTACACTGTATTATCTCTGTTTCAATCTTTAAAGAATGAGAGATATGTCTTCTGTTTATTCAGATGTACTCAATAAGCAGTAAGGATTTCAGTATCCTTTGATGAGTAATGCATATAGTAAAGGATGTTACATAATGTTTTATGAACTTGGTTCCAGAAATTTGGGTTGAGTCAAATATACTACACTTGATCTGAAGATCAAGACAACAGATTGATTGGAATGCACAACTTGTTTTATGTTAGTGCACGTGGGGGTTTGTTGGGATTTTATGCCCTAAATAAAACCCATTACAATCTAATTTGATTTGTTATCAATAAGAGAATTAGAAGTGATTTATGTTAACATGTAGTTTTCATGTTTATGGTTTAATATATGTACAAAATCTGTTGAGTCCAGAACATATAGTCATTCACAATTGCAATGATGTCAACACAGTGGAATGTGATTGTGATTATATGATTCGTAAGACTAAGTCCCTGTTTCATCAGTGCTTTGGATTTACACTGATGTGATAATCAGCGATGAAGTATACTTACACTTTGCACAAGTGTTACGCTCTTTCCAGAACATTGGAAAAGTATACTGGTTTCGAATGTATGGAGTATACATTGGACTGGACCGATATTGATCTTAGTTAAGATATTATAATACTTACCGTTGTATCTTTCCAAGTCAATATCACTAGTTGATCTTAGATCAAAAGATCTAAATCCTAATATGCTTAGGCTCAATCTCAGGAGTGCTATTCATGTTCTTTGATTTGTTAGTTAAGCCTACTTTTGGGTCAGGGTGATACGTACATTTTGGGAACATGATAGTATGATTGAGTGGGAGCGCTAAACATAAATATGGAATCTATAGCTTCTATAGGTGTTTAGAAGTCAAGTGATGATTTTCTTTGAGCTTAGCTAAATAGATGTAAATGGAAGAGCTCTTGTTTCAGTGATTATATTTTAGTTCACTTAAGCATCATTTACAGGTAGCTGAGTGTTTTAAGGAGCAAAATACATTGAAGGGTGAAACGGTAAATTTATCCCTACTCGGTGTAAATTATCTATATAGAGGATCTTTGATCAATTGAGATTATAACAATGGTTAAATGTGATAGCGTATCTATATGGTGGAACATATAGAGCGTTCTATATAACTAAGAGTGAAATTCCAAGTTCTAAAAGTGGATTCAACAAGGAATTAATAAGTTAGGGAATTTACTTGGTAAATTCGGTTCAGCTTATTGGAAGCTCAGTAATATAGGTCCATGGTCCCCATTCTAGTTGAGACCATACTGCTTGTAAGACTCAGATAATTGATTTTAATTAATCAGTTATAATTCTAGAATTAGACTATGTCTAGTTTATGAATTTTCACTAAGCAAGGGTAAAATTATAAAGAAAAGAGATTCTAGGTTTTATTTATTAATTAAGAGACTCTATATGTCTAATTAATAATTATATTAAATGACAATATTATTTAATAATTTATTTAAGTTATTAAATAATTAGTTTTGTCATTTAAATGGTTAGAATTAGAAAATTGGCATTTTTGAGATAATAGAAATGAAAAATTGTCAAAATTGCAAAATTCTAAGTGGGGCCCATTAACACATGGCCGGCCACTTGGAGAGCCTTTTTCCAATTATTATTTTCATTATTTTAATGCCAAATAATTACTAACCTAAACCTAGTGGTTACCTATAAATAGATAGTGATGGCTCACACCAAATAAGAGATTCAAGTGATTCAAGAGATTGCCTTCAAAAAAATTGAGCCACTCACTATCCTTCTATAGCGGACCCCCTCTCTCTCTCTCTTTTCTTCTTCTAATTTCGAAAACCTTGAGTGATAGAGTAGTGCCCACACACATCAAGTGGTATCTCAATCATAGTCTGGAAGATCGTGAAGAATCCAAATTGAAGAGAAGGACATTCGGACTCAGATCTTGGTGATACTCTGCGACAGAAAGGATACAAGGGTTGAGACATATTATTCTGCTGCAACCAATGTAAGGTTTCCTAAACTTTATATGTGTTTATTATCGTTTTAGAAGTTCATATTTAGGATGTTAAATAACATACTTGTTAGTAAATCTAAGATCCTGGTAAAATAAACTCCAACAGAAACGTGGTGCGAAATCAATGAATAAGAGTCGAGCTTGCTCCGTTTCTAACATAACCAATCACAACAAACTAAGAAAACCCAATAATGCTAACCAGAAATAAGAGAAACTCAGATCTAAAAATCGGAGAAGAATGTTCAATCGCATGGGAGAGAAGAATCATTAGGGCTTTCAGAATTGGAAACATAAGCCAGAGAAGAGTGAGTGACGAGGGAGATGTTTACAAAGGACTATGAATAGAATGAGGATTGAGGAATACGGATTCTCAAAGTTTAAGTCTCGATCGTAATTCTCAATCGTAATATATATAATAATATTATAAAATTAATAAAAAATATTGATATTTTAGTCGAACTGCTTCCACTCAATCTACGCCATTGAAATATTCTGAATAATTTTTGGGATATTTTAACGATTGAAATATTTTGAATAATTTTTGGGATATTTTAAAATATTAACACCCAATAATTTCTCATAAACCAAGAATTCTGTTATATAGGCACATTTTATATAGAATAGATATATATAAAGATTAGAAATTAAAACCCTATTTTTATCTCTTTACTTCACTTTTCATATTTTCTCCAGAAGGTTTTTATATTAATTTTCCATTCAAATTTTTATCTTATTCTTCAAGGTTTTTTTTTTCTTTTGTGTGTTTAGAAGTAACTGTGTAATTACTAGTGTTGACCGAGATTTTCGGCAACTATTAAAATATGATTATAATATCGAGCTGTAAGAAAGTGAGATGAGGATTTTTACGTGGTTGGGGCGTTAATGAGCCTTAGTCCACGAGTCTTTGTTATTAATGGATGTATTTAATACAGATTCCACACTAGAGGGAATGTTACCTCAATAAATACAGAGAATGTTCTTGGTGAGTATTTGCTCTTCTTGCTTATATGCAACCCAAGATTCTCGACCCCATTAAATGAGTTTTGAGGGGGTATTTATAGTGTTTTGGTGGGGTAATCCCTAGAATTGTTCTTACAAATGTATCTGTAAGTATCCATAAAGTTGGGTATTCCCAATGAATATACCATGGGTGATGCATGGTCAAATCCCTAGGTGTTGTAGGGTTTTTATGAGGAATGTCCTTTTTTCCTTGTGATTGACGTGACTCTTCGCAGAGTAGCCGTCGCTAGACTTAAATGATCATTACTGTGGCGCTGCTGTTTGGGGGTTGTGCCGTCAGACTTTATTGCGTGTTACAGTCCCAACACGCTTCCTCCCATGCGGCATTAAATGCGACTTGATTGCTCAGGAGAGGCCTGACACATCCCGGAGAGGCTTCATGCTATGCGAGCTTCCGGGAGTACCTTGTACTCCGGGTGCCTCCTCCGGGACCTATGCCCAGGGTGCTTCCTTGTGGCATACAAAGACTTATCACATATTTACAAGTTATCTGATCCACGTGTCCCTACTTGACTGGTCCACGTATTTTGGGCGAATTTAGGGGCAACATTTACCCCCAAGCCTTGTTTACTTCGAAAATAAACCAAGGCTTGTTTAGGTGCCTCCGGTTGACTCCTCGGTTCCCTGGCTCAAGCCCAGAGCGCGTGGGGGCACATTTAATGATGACATTTATTGCAGCGATTCGCTTTTCTGCAGAGGTCAATTCGTTTCACGCCCTTTGATTGATGCGGCGCATTAATGGTGTCAGACGGATACTCAAACGTTTCCACCGCCTTTATGGCAGCTCGATCTGATCCGTTGATCTTTGGGTATTTGAATCGTGCATCTCCCCCACCGTACGATTGGTAGGTGGTGACGCCTGTTCCTCATGCACTTTTGCCTATAAAAGCCACCATCTTTCCTTCATTTCGGTTACTTTCCATTCCTTGCCATTTTTGCTCGAATTTCTCAGAGAGAAAATTCTCCCAAAACAGCACGAACCTTCTGAACACTTTGCCATTTTTTCCAGTTTTTCCTTGTTTGCTATCATCATTTCTTCTCAACTTTACTTGGCCACACTCAGGACCCCCAGTTCAACACTTTACTGTAAGTTTCTAGCATCCTTTGGTAATGACATGCTTTTACTTGCTTTGTTTGTTTTTCTGGGTTCGTACTTTGAGATTTCTGGGCATGCAAGTGTTTAGGTTCTTCGGGTGTTCTGTTTTGTGTTTATTGCTTTAGTTGTAAGATCGCCATTATCATGCCTCTGTTATAATCGTGCATTTTTGTTGAGGAAAACCATAGGTTCTTCGTTCAACGGTTGCTTAGGGCATAGAATGGGGTCTTTTTCCTTCTGTTTCTCTTACTGTGTAAAACCACTTTCTGCGATTTTACTGCACCCGACACTTGTTCAGGGAATCTTTCTAGGGTTTCCCATGTGACACGTGTCCGGAGGGGGCCTCTTTCCAGCGGTTAGGGGACCCCCACTCCCTTTTTCTTGACTTAGGGTTTGGTATGGGACCTAACTGCTGGAATTTTCTCTTTCTTTTTTTTTTGTTTTTCACAGAGTACAAAATGTCGGCCTCTGGTTCGAAATCTTCGAAGAAGAGCGGGAAAGGCACGGCCACTCTGGAGGAGGTTTCCCTGGGACCAATTGCCCAGGAGGGGTACAAATCCCGAGCGACCGGGTGGGAAGCGGCTGAGCTTCATTCCACCCTAACCTGTCCTCACCAGCTGGAGAATATTATAGACGTTGCTGGGATCAAACCTTCCACTTCGGGGACCTATCACCGGCCACCTCGCGACTCGGAGACGCCCAATCACAAATATGACGGCTTCGGGGCCTGGAGCCAGACACACCTGATGGCCGGTGCCATGCTCCCGCTTCAAGATTATTTTGTTAATTTCCTTGTATTTGTCGGCCTTGCGCCATATCAACTCATTCCTCAAGCTTATCGCCTGCTTTCAGGCTTATTTATTTTTTATACCGCCCGCGGATGGGGATCTCCCACCCCGGCGGAAATTTTATATTTTTATGAACTTGTATCCGTCCCCAAGAAAGGGGACAAACTTAAGGACAGTTTCTATGGGTTCCGGATCCATCCCGCTAACGAGGGGGTGGTTCCGTATAATAGGCAGACTCACGTTAAGGAGTATCGCCATCGCTTTTTCTTTTCCTCCGGGTTCAGGGCAGTGGATCACCCGGAGCTCCTTACTGAGTGGGTGAGGATCCCACCCTATCAGCGAACGGCCCCTACTCAGACCTTCCTCCGGAGGGCCCAAGCTTTTGCCTCCTACGACCGCGCTGATCTCGATGTCGGGGGTTTGGTCACCACGGAGAACTGCAGGAAGGCCAAACTTATCCTTCCGCACCAATCCGTGGAGGACTCTAACCTCTCACGGGTCATCTGTCCCAACGTAAGGGCGCCGATCGCGGAGAAGGCCTTCCGGGATGAGCTTATTGCCACGGCAGAGAAAAAGTACCAGGATTATCTCTACCGGAAGGCCCAGGAGAAGGCATACTCTCAAGCCCAGGCTGCCTCTGGGAGGGGACTTCGCGTGGGGAGCCCGGTGGTGCGAAGGAGCCAGGCGATTGCCCGGAAGTCCGAAGTTAAATTTTTTGACAAGATTCTTCAAGAAGAGATTGGGGATCGTCCTGCCAGGAGGCCCTTTCGTATTGAGGATTCTTCGGAGAGGCAGACCCCCCGGCCACAGCCTTCGGTCCCAGAGCCAAACTCGGGGCTCCCGGTGCTAGCACCTCCGGTGCCGGCGGTAAGTCTCCTTTGATAATTCGTTATGTTCCTTCCGTTGGTGAATACGCCAGTCATAGGCCTGTAGGGTTCGACGAGCGTCTTCATAGGTTTAGGATGTCATCGACCCGGTGGGGGGATCGTTTGAAGGAATTTTATTTTTCAAACTTAGGAGATTTCCTAGGTCGGTCCCGGATGGGCTCCGGCCCTCCGGAACCTATTCCCTTAGGTCCTTCAGCTTACATAACGTCCAGCTGGTTCCGGCCCTCGGACAGTTATCTCGGAGATGATGCTGCCAGCATTAAAGTTCAGGACTTTGCTAGGGCCGAATTAGGAAGTTCGGGTAGGAGTAGCTTATTTGTTGTATCTTGTATAAGTGGTTCCTCACGGACATCTAACACTTGCTTATTTTGTGAAACAGGTGTCTCCATGGATGCCATTTTGGAACAGCTTGCCGGAGTTCATACTCCCGTGGCTCCTCCGGCCTTTACCTCTTCCCCCCTGGCCCCTTCCCTAAAGGTTTCTTCCAGCGCTCCTCCCGACACTATTGACTTAGTGGATGACGAGGAGGTGCTTCCGGGAGAAGGCCAAGGGAAGCAGTGGGACTTCTCGGAGGAAGTTGCTGAGGGTACGGGAGAGCCCCGAGCCCTTCCGGAGGAAGCTGAGGAAGGCCAAGAGGAGCCTGAGGTGGCTCTGATTCGTAAGCGCAAGGGCAAAATGATTGCCCAGGACGAGCCCAAGAAGCCTCGGAGAGCCGATACTCCTGCTCATGGTCTTGACGGCGGGGTCTCCCCCATGGAAGAAAATCCTGCTCCTCCCAACATCGTGCTTACTCCGGTTCCGGGGGATGAGGTGAGGCAAGAGCTTCGGATAGCCAAGCATAACTATGCTATGGACGAGTACTCCCGGGGGTACGCCGAGGTGGAAGCCCTTAGGAGGATTCTGCGGGCTGAGGTTGAGGCGAGCATCAACCACCCGGAGTACCAGGATCCGTGGGACCTTAATCTGGACCCCTTATCGGACTGGTTCCGTCACTTCCTAGGGCCCACCTTGGCTCCTTTTGCCGCGGAGATGACCGGCGAGTTCGCTTCTCAGCTCACTCGATGCGCGCCCAAGCGGTTCGCCACTTGTGCTTCCCTGAACTCCATCTTCCAGGTCCAGGACCTCAGCCATTCTCTTACTGTGGTAAGTACTTCGCAATTTTGCTTTTCCTTTTATTTTTTTCTTCTTGAGAAACTTCTCTTTCTTACCCTTGTATTATGGTTCAGCTTGCTGCTGAGGCTGGCCGCCTCTCCAAGAACATCATAAATCATGGCTTCGTTCTGTCCGACTTTGCGGACATGAACGATGTCAGGAAGGTCCTTCAAGACCTCACAGCGGAGAGGCAGATCTACCAGGAGGCTGCCGAGCGCCAGGAGGCGGCTGCCAAGGCCAAGGAAGAGGAGGCCAAACGGAGGGAGGCTCAGGCGGAAGCCATGATCCGGGACGAGGCCCAGCGGACGGACAGGATGGAGGCCCAACACCAGGAGGAACTGAGGGCTCAAAGCGAGGCTGCTGATAAGGCCAGGCGAGACCTCCGGGAGGCCAGGGAGGCTTTGGATGAAATGGTCGCCAAGGTGAGATCTTTAGAGGAAACTCACCAGGCGAACATAGAGTCCAAGGCCGCTCTAGCTGCGGAGCTGAAGGAGCTCAGGGACTTTAAAGAACAATCCATCAAGAAGGCCAAAAGAGTCGAGCTCCTCTCTCCTGTTTCCTGCGCTCGGTGTCCGAAGCGCTTTGACGATGGAGTCTACATGGCTTGGTCCACCAACGACCAAAATATCAAGCTTACTTTTTATCCCAAACCTGAGGAAATGATTGCCAAATTTCGAGAAAAGAAGAAGAAGCTTGATGCCGTGTTAGAGGCACGTATCGGACCTCGCCTTCCTCCGCACGCTGACTGAGCTGCTGTTCAACCGACCCAGTATAACCAAGATTCCACCCGGTTCTTTTATATTTCTTTTTTTTTTTTGTACATATTTTCTGCTGCCTTAGAACCATATAGGTAGCAGTTTTTATTCGAAGGGGAGACAATTATATTTTAAGGCCTGTCCCCGGGCCACTTATATGTATATGACCTGCCCTTTGGGCCAGGATATTTTCTTATGTGATCTTTCTTTTGCCACATACTTATGTTTTTTAACCTGTCCTTTGGATCAGGATTTTTGAGCTTATGCCTTTTATTTTTGTGCATACTTTTTGACCTGCCCTTTGGGTCAGGATATTTTACTTAGTTTGTTTTTCTGTTTGTCCGTGCGGTATACCCTAGTACCCCCCTGAGTGGCATAGAAATTTTGCTTCTAAGGCACTCAGTTTTATTTAATATATAGAGGAGGTATACATTTGGACGGTACAAACCCTTTGAACAAAGTCTAAGTTTTATTTCGCTACTGGTAATATTTTCTGAGGTGATCGGCATTCCAGGCTCTTGGGACGGTGGTTCCGCCCATTCTTTTTAGTTTGTAAGTGCCGGAACCGATCTCGTCCTCGATCTCATATGGTCCTTCCCAATTTGGTCCAAGTACCCCCACTCTGGGTTCTTGGGTGGCTAGGAAAACCCTTCTTAGGACCATATCCCCAATAGCGAATTTTCTGTTTTTAACCTTAGAGTTAAAATACTTGGTCACCTTCTTTTGATAAGCAGCCATCCGTATTTGAGACTCATCCCGGAGTTCTTCGACTTAATCCAAAGCTTCTTGGAGCAGTGCCTGATTAGTGGCAGGATCGTAAGTCGTCCTCCTGTGGGATGGGAATAATGTTTCTACCGGGACCATTGCTTCACAACCGTACGCCATTGAGAAAGGCGAGTGGCCGGTTGTGGTTCTGGGGGTCGTCCGGTAGGCCCATAATACCCTTGGCAATTCTTTAGGCCAGTTATTTTTGCAGGCCAAAGCCTTCTTTTCAAGGTGACCTTTAGGATTTTATTGACCGCTTCCGCCCGGCCGTTTGTTTCGAGGCTCGGCTACCGCGGAGAAGCTTTTCACTACTCCGTGTTGGTTGCGTGTCGGCAAATTCCTCGCAATCAAATTGCTTTCCATTGTCTGAGACTATTTTGTGAGGCAAGCCGTATCGACACACTATGTTTTTGATAACAAAGTCCAATGCCTTCTTGGCAGTTATTGTCTTCATAGGCTCAGCCTCTGTCCATTTGGTGAAGTAGTCTACTGCTACTATTGCATACTTTACCCCTCCTTTCCCTGTAGGCAGAGACCCGATGAGATCTATTCCCCAGACCGCGAAGGGCCAAGGACTGGTCATCAGGGTGATCTCGTTTGGAGGAGCTCTCGGTATGTTCGCGTACCTTTGGCACGAGTCACACTTTTGGACATAGTCTATACAATCTTTTTTCATTGTTGGCCAGAAGTACCCTTGCCTCAATATTTTCTTTGAGAGGCTGGGTCCTCCCGTATGATCTCCACAGAACCCTTCATGGACCTCTAGCATGATTTGTCTAGCTTCAGGGTCCGATACACACCTTAAATAAGGCATGCTGAGTCCTCTCCGGTAGAGAATTTGGTCCATCATTATATAACGATGAGCTTGATACTGAATCTTTCGAGACAGTGCCCTCTCTTGGGGCAACTCACCTGTGGTTATGTATTTTATGATGGGGACCATCCAGCTGGGTTCTTGCCCAACCGTTAGTGTGGTCTCTTTTATTTTGATGCTTGGCTCTGCCAAGCGTTCCACTAGTACTACCCCCAGCTCTTCGATTTCGCTATCAGAGGCTAACTTAGCCAGACAGTCCGCGTGAGCGTTCTTTTCTCGGGGGATTCTTTCTACTTTATAGTCCGCGAACTCGTGGAGCAGTTCTCGGACTATTGTTACGTACGCGGCCATCCGCTCGCCGGGAGTTTGGTATTCTCCGGAAACCTGGTTTACGACCAGTTGAGAGTCACTGTAGACTTCTACTCTTTTGGCTCCTACAGCTTTTGCCAATTTCAGCCCTGCTATCAAGGCTTCATATTCGGCCTCATTGTTTCAAGCTGTAAAGTCAAATCGGAGTGTTGCCTGGAGCCGCAGTCCAGTTGGTGATATCATAGCCACTCCGGCTCCTGAACCGTTCTCATTAGAAGCTCCATCTACAAATACCCTCCAGGTGGGGATTGGTGGTACCGGCGTATTTGTTGTTGCCTCGGCTTCATTGCATTCGGTAATGAAGTCTGCCAAGGCTTGGCCTTTTATGGAAATCTGGGGGACGTAGTGTAAGTCGAATTGACTTAGCTCCATCGCCCACTTGAGGAGTCTTCTAGATGCTTCAGGCTTTTGGAGAACTTGCCGGAGCGGATGATTGGTTAGGATTTTGATTGTATGGGCTTGGAAGTATGGCCTCAGCTTCCTTGACGCCATCAGGAGGCAGAATACTAATTTTTCAATGACCGGGTACCTTGTCTCGGCCCCTATCATGCGCTTGCTGACATAGTACACGGGATGCTGAGTTTTCTCTTCCTCCCGGACCAGGGCAGCGTTGACCGCGTGCTCGGAGACGGCCAAGTAAAGAAACAAGTCTTCTCCAAGGACGGGTTTCGATAGGATAGGGGGTTTGTCCATGTGGTCTTTTAACCTCTTGAATGCCTCCTCGCATTCGTCCGACCATTCGAACTTTTGGCATTTTTTTAGCACGTTGAAGAAGGGTATGCACTTGTCCGTGGATCGTGAGATAAAGCGACTCAGTGCGGCTACCTTTCCGGTCAAGCTCTGCACGTCTTTATGCTTTTTGGGGGATGGCATGTCCAGGAGAGCTTGGATTTTCTCCGGGTTTGCTTCAATCCCCCTTTGGCTGACTATGAAGCCCAGGAATTTTCCTGACTTGACCCCAAAGGTGCACTTTTTTGGGTTGAGTTTCATACCGTATCTCCGGACGACTTCGAAACATTCTTCTAAGTCGCTTGCATGGCTGTTGCACGCTTTGGATTTGACGAGCATGTCGTCCACGTATACCTCCATGTTTCGTCCCAGGAGGCTTTTAAACATCCGGTTAACCATTCTTTGATAGGTTGCTCCGGCGTTTTTCAGTCCGAAAGGCATGACTAGGTAGCAGTATACCCCCTTATCGGTCCTGAAGCTAGTGCATTCTTGGTCTGTCGTATGCATTTTTATTTGGTTATACCCAGCATAGGCATCCATGAAAGACAACAGTTTAAATCCGGACGTGGCGTCTACCATTTGGTCGATCCTGGGTAGCGGGAAGCAGTCCTTTGGACAAGCTTTGTTTAGATCAGTGAAGTACAAACTCGCCAGGTCCCGTTCGGCTTGGGCACCAGGACCGGATTGGCCAGCCATTCCGGATAGTATACGTCGCGGATCATGCCGCTGGACAAAAGTTTGTCCACCTCTTTCTCTAAGGCCTCGGCTTTCACCGAGTCGAGCGGGCGTCTCTTTTACTGTACAGGAGGCATGTTCGGGTTGACATTGAGTACATGTGTGATGACATGAGGGCTTATGCCGGTCATGTCTTCTTGGCGCCATGCGAAGATGTCGATGGCGCCCTTCAGTGTTTTTATTATTTTGTCCTTTTCCTCCGGGTCCAAGTTCTTCCCTATCCGGAGTACTTTGGTGGAGTCGTCGTCGCACATTGGTATTTCTTCGACGTCCTCCATTGGTTCCACGACCCTTTCGGATCCTATGCGAGGATCCAACTCGTCCTCTTCAGCCTTCTCTATCTCAGGGGACTCCCGGACCATAAGTACGGGTAGGTGGATGGCAACATTGTAACATTGCCTGGCTTCCCCTTGGTTTCCCCTCACAGTTCCGACTCCGGCTTCCTGGGTAGGGAATTTTAGGCACAAGTGCCGGATTGAAGTGATTGCACCAAAGTCCATTAGGGCCGGCCGGCCGAGGATCGCGTTGTAGGCTGTCGGACAGTCTACCACCACGAAGGTGAAATATTTAAATGTGCTCTGGGGGGTATCCGGGCACAGAGTAACCGGGAGCCTTACTTTTCCCATCGGGATAAGTGTCGTCCCGTTAAACCCCGTGAGCTGCGACCCACTAGGCGAGAGGTCCCGGTCGGTCAACCCTATCGCAGTGAAGGCTTCTTTGAAGAGCAGGTTCACGGAACTCCCATTGTCAATTAAGACCCTGGCCACCACTTTATTTGCGATGGGGGTCTCTATGACCAGCGGGTCGTGATGAGGAAAACGCACCGTCTTAGCGTCTTCTTCTGTGAACGTGATGGGTTGGTCCATCAGCCGAGGCCTTTGAGCTGGGAGTTGAGTAACTTCCCATACCTCATTGTGCTTCGCGGCCTCGGCGTATCGTTTTTCGCTCCTTACGAGTGTTCCCTCTGATATGGGGACCTCCGGAGATCATGGCTACCCGCCCATTAGGCCGGGGCGGTAGCCCGGGAATATGCTGGGCGTCACCTGCGGGAGCAGCTGGAGCCAACACTCCTGCTGTACCCCCTGGTGTTCCCTGGGGCATACCCCCAGCCACCTGCCCCGGATTAAGGTGGGGCAACCTATTTTTGATCCACTCATAGAGGTGGCCCAAACGGATTAGATTTTCAATCTCGTCTTTGAGATTCTTACACTCATTGATGCTATGACCGATGTCGTTGTGGTACTCGCATCTTTTGCTCGGATCTCTCTGGGAGCTGTCTTTGTACAATGGTTGTGGTCTCCGGTAGTGCGTATTCTGCCTAGTGGCGAAGTACACACGTTCCTGAGAGTCCGATAGCTCCGTGTACCGAGTATATTGGGGTGTGTACCCCTTCTTCTGGCGCTTTTCTCCCGTTCGGGTGCTGCCTTTGGAGGACCTTTTGCTCCTTGACCCCTGGGTAGGGCCTGTTAAGCTAGCAGTCGGGGCAGCCTGTGAAGGAGCTCGTCCATTCACCCCGGACGGGTTGCCATAATTAGAAGATGCTGGCGCCAAAGTTTGGCCCTGGCTATACCCGGGAGTAGCAGAGAACTGTATGCCACTCACTTGTGGAGTCGCAGTCGGGGCAGTACCCGAGGGCGATACTCCGGGCATGTATCCTGCTATCCCGGTGGGATAATAGCCTCCATAAGCCACGATCTGGGCTTCTTCGAGGTTAATATACTTTTGGACTCTTTTCTGGAAGTCCTGGAGGCTAGCAGCACCTTCTTATTGCAACTCATTCCAGAAGGGAGTCCCAGTGCGGATTCCTGCTTGGAGAAGCGCAAGCTGTTGTCCGTCATCAACCTTCTTGGTCTTCGAGGCTTCCTCTCGGAACCTCTTGATGTAATTCTTCAAGGTCTCGGTGGGCAGCTGCTTGATATTGGTCAAGGCACTAACCTCCAAGTTAACCTTTCTGGCGGCGACAAACTATCTCCGGAAGTTGGTCTGGAGTTTGTTCCAACAGCCCACGGATCCTGGTTCCAGCTTTTTGAACCATTCCTCCGCGGACCCACTCAGAGTGAGTGGGAAGCACAGGCATTTGGCATCATTGCTGGCCCGCATGACTGTCATGACACGGTTGAACTGTGACAGGTGGTCACTGGGATCGGAGTTCCCGGTATATGCCGCCATTCGGGCATCTTGAAGTTTTTAGGGAGCTCCGCCTCCAGGATGTGCTTGGCACATGGCTCCCGATCCTCGCTGTCCGAGTCGGAGTCGTCTCCCTTTTGCCTCCGGGAGACTCGAGCAATGTCTTTTCGAAGTATGGCGAGTTCCGCCATAATCCCTTCGTTTAACGTACCCGTGGAAACCACGGGCCCGTATCTTTTTTGGTCAAGGTGGTCCCGGAGGTCACCTTGATTCCCATTGATTTGATTTCTCAGATCAATGGGAGGACATCTCTGTCCTCTTCTCCCTCTACCCCCTGGTTCCTGGTGCACAGAAACGCTTTTCCGGTCCCCTCGATCCTGAGGGCCAAGACTCCCTTTTTGGGGCTTGCCCCTCTGCGGACCTTTCCCTTTAGGGAAATCCGAGCGGACCCTTCGCGGATCCTGCACCTTTTTCTTTCGCCCAGGGGTAGAAGTAAGGTTTTTTGTCTGATTTTCCTCAGCAGGGTACCTGATAGGGCTAGGTTCCCTAGATTTCTGTTGCTGGGAATTAGGCGAAGACGTCGCTGGCTCCCTGTTGAGCCCAGCGGTCATTGCCTTGGGGTGCACGTGAATGCCAGCTGCCTCCATGGCTTTCTGCATGGCTAGCATCACTTCCTGCATTTTTTGGTTTTGCGCTTTCTGAGCTTCGATCTCGGCTTCATGATCGATAGCTTTTTGTCTGAGAAGCACCAGCTCTGAGTAACTTCCTTCGTCATAGGCATACTCGTCGAGGTTCCCCTCGTAGTCCTCGTCGGGGACTATTTCTTCTTCTTCCTCGGACTCCTCTGCCGCTCTCGAGGCTACATCTTCCTCATTTGGATCTTGAGCATCTTCCAGAGGGCGAGGCTGACGTGTACTTCTTGTCTCCACCATTTTTTTGAAGTCAAATGCTTGTTGTGTAGCAGCTTTCCTCAGCTCTCAATGAAAGCACCAAAATGTTGACCGAGATTTTCGGCAACTATTAAAATATGATTATAATATCGAGCTGTAAGAAAGTGAGATGAGGATTTTTACGTGGTTGGGGCGTTAATGAGCCTTAGTCCACGAGTCTTTGTTATTAATGGATGTATTTAATACAGATTCCACACTAGATGGAATGTTACCTCAATAAATACAGAGAATGTTCTTGGTGAGTATTTGCTCTTCTTGCTTATATGCAACCCAAGATTCTCGACCCCATTAAATGAGTTTTGAGGGGGTATTTATAGTGTTTTGGTGGGGTAATCTCTAGAATTGTTCTTACAAATGTATCTGTAAGTATCCATAAAGTTGGGTATTCCCAATGAATATACCATGGGTGATGCATGGTCAAATCCCTAGGTGTTGTAGGGTTTTTATGAGGAATGTCCTTTTTGCCTTGTGATTGACGTGACTCTTCGCAGAGTAGCCGTCGCTAGACTTAAATGATCATTACTGTGGCGCTGCTGTTTGGGGGTTGTGCCGTCAGACTTTATTGCGTGTTACAGTCCCAACACTCTTCCTCCCATGCGGCATTAAATGCGACTTGATTGCTCAGGAGAGGCCTGACACATCCCGGAGAGGCTTCATGCTATGCGAGCTTCCTGGAGTACCTTGTACTCCGGGTGCCTCCTCCGGGACCTATGCCCAGGGTGCTTCCTTGTGGCATACAAAGACTTATCACATATTTACAAGTTATCTGATCCACGTGTCCCTACTTGACTGGTCCACGTATTTTGGGCGAATTTAGGGGCAACAACTAGGTAGGGTAATTACTAGGGTGGTAATTACACAGTAATTATTTACACTATATTTTAAAATGCAAAGTGTGTTTGGATATGAGGTGGTAATTACATATGAATTCCTAATATCTTGTTTGGCAAAATAGTTAGTAATTACATGGGAAAATAATATTTTTTAGTAGCTAACGTTTAATATGAAACGTTTTTAGTAATTATACAGTGTAGTTACATTCAATTCTCATGGGGGGCCATTAGAATTGGAGAGTGTAATTGGAACCCCTCAATTACTTCCAATTACACAGTTACAGTGTAATTACATGGTCAGACAAACATGCCAAATTGTGTAATTACCTCCAATTACACACAAATCCAATTACAATGTGGCTTTCCAAATGCACCCCTAATGTTCATCTCAATATTTTACCATATTCTTCACATAATAAATATCTTCTTCTAGTATTTTATACAAAAGTGGGAGGAAATCTATTAAAAAGGTTGAATAGAAGCCAATCGAATGTAAGAATGGGTGTGAGTGTGTTGAAAGAACGACATTGACTGAAAGAAATCATGGTAGAAGATTTTTTGAGTGTTCTAGATGCAATTATATTTATTTTAATTTGTACAAAACAATGTTGAGGTTGTTTATCATTTTATAAAAGGGATAGAACCTCCTCCTCCAAAGACTGAGTAAGATTTGGTTCAAAGGTTTGAGGAGGTTGAAGAGAGAAAGTAAAGATACTCTCTAAAACTTACAGAGAATAGATATAGAAGTTGAGATATTGATCAAGTTCAGAAAAGAAAAGTGTTCAAGTTTAGCCTTTGTATTTTTGTTTCACTTATTGCAATATTGTTATTTTTTGTTGTTACAATCTAGCTTGTATTTGTAACTTCATCTAATATTTTGGGTTTTAATTTTTTGTATTTTCAACACTGATAATGAATTAAAATTGACAATTTTTTTTTTTTGTTTATTGTTTAAGGATACAAAATATAACATATGTGTTTCTATAAAATAGCTTTGTGTTTAAATAGCATTTATTTAAAATAAAATGACCTAAATATAAATGCTAATTTTCATATATTTAAAAATGTACGATATTATTTGGGTTGATCTTTGAAAAGTCTCAAAGTCTTTACACTTTTAAATTCATATTTAACAATTATTCCCAACTAATTAATGGCATGAAAATAAATTGAACCACATCCAAGTGCCATCTATTGAAATCAAACTGTTTTAAACTCAAAATATATTGATTTAATCTGAATGCCATATCAGTTTCCAAGAAACTTGGATGATTTCAAATTCAAACATAAAACTAAGTTGAATAAAATATCAATGAGTGTTCCAGTTGTTGTGGAAGAAAAATAGTTTAAAGAGAAAATGCTATGAAGCTTCCCAAAATACAATAAAATTAGTAGCATCAAAACAAGCAGAAGAAGAGTGTAAAACATCAAACATAAAGTTGTCCCAGATCATAAATTATCAAAAAAAAAGTGTGAAAACATTATCTATGATATCCAAAAGCAAGTTTTTATATGTCTGGCGTCAAAAAAAGCTACTGATGTCATCCATTAATGAGTGGCTGGTATATTTTGAGAAGTGGCGGGCATATTTTGGGAAGGTGCACTAAATGGTCTTTGCTGTAAAATTTTAAATGTAATAAGAGTTAGTACACATGTAGTTGATTTTCAAACAATGTAATTAACAAGTTCCAATAGCTCAAGCTGTACCGTGAGTGATCTAGTTGTTGGCTGGTATTGATGACGACCCATTAACCTATAAACAGGCAATGGTAAGTCCAGAACGGAAACGATGGTCAGCCGGCATGGATTCAGAAATGAATTCCATGAAAAAGAACAAAGTCTGGGAATATGTAGACGCACTCGATGACTATCGTCCAATCGGATGTAAGTGGGTCTACAAGAAGAAAAGAGGCGTTGGAGGCGAAGTCGAAACTTTTAAAGCTAGACTGGTCGCCAAGGGTTACACCCAAAGAAAAGGCGTGGACTATGAGGAAACTTTTAGTCCGGTCGCCATGCTCAAATCCATCCGAATTCTTCTCTCTATCGCAGCCGCTTTCGATTTTGAAATCTGGCAAATGGATGTCAAGACAGCCTTCCTTAATGGAATTCTTGAAGAAACCATCTATATGGAGCAACCTGAAGGCTATGTTCTTCCAGGGCAGGAAAAGAAAGTTTTCAAATTAGGTCCATTATGGACTTAAGCAAGCTTCTCCCTCCTGGAACAAAAGGTTTGATGAAATCATCAAGACCTACGGCTTTCTTCAGAATGAAGATGAACCTTGTGTTTACCAACTCAAGGAAAACCAAGTGGTAGTATTCCTGGTCCTTTATGTTGATGACATTTTGATCATTGGCAACAATGTCAAGAAGATGACTGACATCAAGGAATGACTAGACACTCAATTCGAAATGAAAGATTTGGGTGAAGCTACCTATGTTCTTGGTAATCAGATTATCAAAAACCAGAAGAACAGATCCCTTGCTCTCTCTCTCAAACAACTTACATAGATAAGATTTTAGAGAGATTCTCAATGACCAACACCAAAAGGGCAATTATGCCTTCTAGATTTGGTATCCGTCTATCTAAGGAACAGTGTCCCACTGATCCTCAAGAGATAGAGGACATGAGAAGGGTTCCTTATGCTTCTGCAGTTGGGAGTCTAATGTATGCAATGTTATACACTAGACCTGACATTTGTTATGTTGGAAATTATTTTTCCAGGATCTTAGATCTACTCACAAGTATGTTGATTAACACCCTAAATATGAACTTTCTAAAACGATGAAATAAACACATATAAAGTTTAGGAAACCTTACATTGGGTGCAGCGGAATATAATGACTCCTTCCGTTCAGATATCTAGCCCTTGATTCCTTTCTATAACAGAGCATTATTAATATCTGAACCTGGATCTCTTTCTCTAATGCTTTAGTGCTGAAACTCCTTCTTGCTGAAAGTCTTTCTTCACGATCTTCCTCACTATGATTGAGGTATCACTTGATGTGTGTGGGCACTCACTCATTCACTCAAGGAATTCGAAATATTGAAGAAGAAAAGAAGAGGGAAGTGGCGGCTAAAGATAAGGAGAGAGAGAGAGGCTCGGTTTTTTCTGAATCAGAAGTGTAATTTTCCTGAAGCCTTCACTATCTATTTATAGCATTCCACTAGGGTTAGGTTTGAATTATTTGGCATTAAAATAATGAAAATATCAGTTTAAATTCCCTACAAAAGTGGTCGGCCCTATACAAGTGGATTTGGGCCTCACTTTTTGCAATTTTGCAGTTTTATCTTTTTTGCATCTAATTTTCTCAAAAAACGCCAATTTTCTAATTCAACTATTTAAATGCCAATTCTAACTATTTAATAACTATAAATAATTATTAAATAATATTGTCATTTATCATATTTATTAATTGAACCATACAAAGTATCATAATTAACAAATATGTCCCTAAAACTCTTTCTTTACAATTTCGCCCTTACTTAGTGAAAAATTCACAAATAGACATAGTCTAATTTGAGAATTATAATTGATTAATCAAAACCAATTACATGAGTCTTACAAGCTATATTATCTCAACTAGTGCGGGGACCATGGGTCTATATAACCGAGCTTCCAATAAGTAGATCAAGAATTTATTACTAAAATTCACTGACTTATTAATTCTTCGTTGAATCCACGCATCGAACTCAGAATTGCACTCTCAGTATATAGAATGCTCTATATGTTCCACCATATAGACACATCATTAGTTATCCATTGTTATAATCCTAATTTGATCAATGAGCCTCTATATGAATGATCTACACTGTAAATGGATTAGATTACCGTTACACCCTACAATGTATTTAATCCTTAAAACACTTAACCCCGTATAAATGATATTTCAACTTATGTGAAATGAGATCTCCACCATTTATTTTTGTTTGGTCAAGCTCGAAGGAGATCATCCTTTACTTACTATTCGCCAGATAGAAGCTATAGATTCCATATTTATGTTAGCGCTCCCACTCAATTGCACTACCGTGTTCCCAAAATGTACCTATCACCCTGACCTAAAAGTAGGCTTAACTAACAAATCAAAGAACACGAGTAGCCTCTTGAGATTGAGCCTAATCATAACAGGATTAAGATCATTTGATCTAGGATCAACTAGGCGATATTGACTTGAATAGATATTACGGTAAGTTTAATAAATCTAAGTCAAAGTTCAATATCGGTCCCTTCCGATACATACTCCATGCATCCAACCTGAGCTTTACTTTAACCAATGCTCTGGAAAAAACATAGCACTTCTCCAAATGCAAGTAAACTCTGTTGTAGATTATCATATCAGTAAAACCCTGTGTCTGATAAATCTAGGAAACTTTATTCACATAGTCATGTTTACTTTCCAATGTGTTGACAGCACAATAAACAGGATCAAGTATGTGAAAAGGGTTTCAGACGAATTCATACATTATGTTTGTTGGAAATTATTTTACCAGGATCTTAGATCTACTCACAAGTATGTTTATTAACATCCTAAATAAGAACTTTCTAAAACGATAAAATAAACACATATAAAGTTTAGGAAACCTATGACTCCTTCCGTTCAGATATCTAGCCCTTGATTCCTTTCTGTAGCAGAGCATTATCAATATTTGAACCTGGATCTCTTTCTCTGAATCTTTGATGCTGAAACTCCTTTGCTGAATGTCTTTCTTCACGATCTTCCTCACTATGATTGAGGTATCACTTGATGTGTGTGGGCACTACTCTCACACTAAGATTTTCGAAATTTAAGAGGGAAAGAGAAAGAGAAAGGTCAACCAAAGATAGGGAGAGAGAAGGCTCAGGTTTTTCTGATTCAGAAAATGTCAGGAAAAAGTCTTATTTTCCTGAAGCCTTCACTATCTATTTATAGCATTCCACTAGGGTTAGATTTGAATTATATGGAATTAAAATAATGAAAAAATCAACTTAAAATACCTACAATAGGTGGCCGGCCATACACTTAGTGGATTGGGCCTTGCTTTTTGCAATTTGGCAATTTTAACACCTTTTGTATCTGATTTTCTCAAAAATGCCAATTTCCTAATTCAACCATTTAAATGCCAATTCTAACTATTTAATAACTATAAATAATTATTAAATAATATTGTCATTTACCATATTTATTAATTGAACCATACAAAGTATCATAATTAACAAATATGCCCCTATAAACTCTTTCTTTACAATTTTGCCCTTACTTAGTGAAAAATTCACAAATAGACATAGTCTAATTTGAGAATTATAATTGATTAATCAAAACAAATTACATGAGTCTTACAAGCAATATTATCTCAACTAGTGGGGGGACCATGGGTCTATATAACCGAGCTTCCAATAAGTAGATCAAGAATTTAGCACTAAAATTCACTAACTTATTAATTCTTCGTTGAATCCACGCATAGAACTTAGAATTGCACTCTCAGTATATAGAATGCTCTATATGTTCCACCATATAGACACATCATTAGTTATCCATTGTTATAATCCTAATGTGATCAATGATCCTCTATATGAATGATCTACACAATAAAGGGATTAAATTACCGTAACACCCTACTATGTATTTTATCCTTAAAACACTTGACCCCGTATAAATGATATTTCAGCTTATGTGAAATGAGATCTCCACCATTTATTTTCGTTTGGTCAAGCTCGAAGGTGATCATCCTTTGCTTACTATTCGCCAGATAGAAGCTATAGATTCCATGTTTATGCTAGCGCTCCCACTCAATTGCACTACCGTGTTCCCAAAAAGTATGTATCACCCTGACCTAAAAGTGGGCTTAACTAACAATTCAAGGAACACGAATAGCCTTTCAAGATTGAGCCTAATCATAACAGGATTAAGATCATTTGATCTAGGATCAACTAGGCGATATTGACTTGAATAGATTTTACGGTAAGTTTAATTAAATCTAAGTCAAAGTTCAATATCGGTCCCTTCCGATGCATACTCCATGCATCCAACCTGAGCTTTACTTTAACCAATGTTCTGGAAAGAACATAGTATTTCTCTAAATACAAGTAAACTCTGTTGTAGATTATCATATCTGTAAAACCCTATGTCTGATAAATCTAGGAAAACTTTATTCACATAGTCATGTTTACTTTCCAATGTGTTGACGGCACAATAAACAGGATCAAGTATGTGAAAAGGGTTTCAGATGAATTTATACATTATGTACATATAATCATGAAATAAATCATGTGAACCATGCAACATTAAATGTTATTTCTGATCTATATTAATAAGTAAATCTGATTATATTGAAATGAGTTTTATTTAGGGCATAAAACCCAACATACATATAATCATGAAATAAATCATGTGAACCATGCAACATTAAATGTTATTTCTGATCTATATTAATAAGTAAATCTGATTATATTGAAATGAGTTTTATTTAGGGCATAAAACCCAACAAACTCCCACTTGCACTAATATAAAACAAAAAGTGCGTTTCAAATAATCTCAACACCTTGATATACAAATCAAGTGTAGTAGTAGTAAAATCCTCGTAATAGGATCTGAAAGGTTGAATTAACCACAACCTTTTCTCCACCATTACTCTTCCTTAATCACAAAATCATTGATAATGTGAAATTCCTCTCTATATGTCTACTCTCTTGGGATACTGGATTCTATACCTTTGGCAACTACTTCTTGGTTATTCAGGAAGTAACACTAGTAGTTAAGGCAATTTGGAATGGTGCCAAAAATGTATAGAACTTTCCTTAGACTGAATAAGTACCTTTCCTGCAACTTTAACATTCAGTCCCTTCCTGGTAGACCTAGAGACTTCAGATAGGTTTTTACACTTTTCCATAATCACTATTCCACCCCTAGAGTAATCACCATCTTATCAGAAAGATTTTCTAGCACAAAGGTAAATTTCGAAATCTAATGTGGTGTAGTCTAAGAGTTTTAAACACACCCTTATAGACTAACATATAGTTCCTCTTCTTTATCTTAAGATTTACTTGATTGTCTTCCAATGTTCTTCTCTTGGATTAATCTGATACCTACTCATTACTCCCACTCAATAGCAGGTGTCTGGTCTAAGGCATACTAAAGCATATCTGAGACCTCTCACTGTTGATTTAAAAAATTCTTTCATGGCTTTATCTTTTCTGGAATAGTTGAGACTTTTCCTTAGATAAATAAAATCTATGCCTAGAAGTCGAGAAGCTTCTATATATTGCCATTAGAAAGAAAATACTTCAGCATCTTACTAAAGTAAGTTGCTTGCATTAGAGTAAGTAATTACCAGGTATACCATAAGCCATAAGTTTAGATAAACTCAAACCTATAATACTAGGAACAGGAAGTTTGTTAAGTCCATAGAATAGACTTATTAACTAAAATTTCCTTTTATGTCCTCGTAATAGAAAATTTAGGTTATTCCATGTGAATGGATGAAACCATAGTTCTATTGGCTTTTCTTCTTAGTTTCTTATCTTGACAATCCATTACTTGTTTAAACTCACAATGGATTTTAATCACTTGTGTCTCCCAAGTCATAAGAAGGTGAGTTCCTAGAAACTCTCCCACTACGACAAGGTACCGTGAATTATGTCTAAGAAAACTAAATGGTATTGATCTCTTCGGTTGTGACAGGACAACAAAGGCAATGGGATCATCATATGTCAAATAAGATGATAGAACACTTTTGGAATCAAGAAATAAATATCTCCTTTATTTGCTACTTTATTTTCAGACTTAGTCATTTTCTTAGAAAAGTAGTATTTGTTTGAACAAACACTTTCTTATCTATTGACAATGGGATGGTCCACCCCTAATCACTTAGAATAGCTAACAAACCATGGTTAACAGTTCTAGCTTTTCTTAAGATTTTGATTAGGTCATCCATGAATCTAGTAATGATTTACATTAAGTATACAACTATTACATCATTCTGAAATTGTATTACCATAGAAGGATTTAGGCAACGACTTGTAACTAATCATCAATATGCAACTCGAAATTTCTAGGGAGGTAAGTTTGGATATAATTCAAAAATCAATTTAATGATCTTTGAACTGCATATCTACTAACTATTTCTCCACCCCTATCAGTTCGCAAGATCTTTAACCACTTACCTTAATGGTTTTAACCATTGCTAGAAATTTAGAAATTTTTCAAACATTTCAAATTTCTTTACATAAGGTATAATCTAGAGTGATCGTTTTGAGAATACAACGAAAAACTCATATCCACCCCTGAATGTACATTCATCTGCGAATGAGATAAACTACTTTCTGTGAATATAGGCATATTAACTCTTTGCAGAGATTGATCTTGTCAAATCCACTATGAACAAGATACAAATGTCATAGATTAATGAAAAATGTGGTTGAGTCGTTTGATGACTTAGGTATAGTTACATCAAAGAGTTCTTAGAATAGTGCAAGTGGATCCTGGTCACAGAATACCAAACTCATATTCCAAACAGTTTGAATCCATTAATAGAAGATGGATATTAAACATTTGAGAAAGTGTAACTGTATTGTATCCTGGAATTAGAAATATAAGAAAATTTCTGTTTGGAATCTAAAATTAAAGTCAAAGACTTAAATTTATACCAAATATAATGAGTAATTCTATCTTGGACCACCACTACTAATTTAACTCTAAGTCTGATTTGCCCATATAAGTAGGAGATTTCTAAGATTGAGGATTTATATCAATTGGGAATAGAATTTCGGAATTATAATCATATGCGTCATTTAATTTCTTAAGAGAAAATATAGAATGACATGAAATGATTTATAGACCATTCAACCAATGATATGTTATTGAGCTAATTCGAAATGAATAAGCTAAGAGGAATTAGGATAATTTCGTTGTTTAAATAAGAATCCAACGATGCTTCGATTAGCGAAAGTCAAAGTAATCTTATTTATATAATCTTCTTGTTTCATATCATAAAAATACTAGTCTAAGGTGTCATCAATTGATGAACAACAATATGTCGCATATACAATATTTATCTTTCGAGATCTAACACTATTATGTATGTCTAATGGTGAAAATCCACTTGGGATTTATCTCAATAGATAAACAAATCAAGTTAGATCAACAATGAAGATTCGAAATTAAACTACAATATAATAACAGAAAATAACATGGTTCAATATAAATTCATACACAATTCAGAAATTATTAAACATATAGCAAGTAGGAATGACAAGTGAAAATACTAAAACATACAATCCTAAATAATTTCCAAGGTTTCCAACAAACTGATACAGTGTCCTGGTAGGCGAGAGTCAAAGTATCATTCATTGAATAGAGTTGTCAACTCATCTAAAATGAAAACCATTCTAGCAACCTTTTATTCGATCAAAATAAGAATCCAACGTTGTCCCGTAGGCGAGAGTCAAGGTTATTCTCATTTTATGAGCTTCCACCATTGTTTCATGTTTTATAAGTTTATCTCTAAGTAGTCACCGTAGGGGAGAGTCTAATAGAGACGAAAACTTACAAAACACTTATCAAATGAGATCTTACGGTGTTAAATGCGTTCAACGAATAACCATCCATAGGGGGACGAAGTCTAGCGTCTCGAGGTTATATTGAAAATATTTAACTATTGTAAGACCAACAATGGAGATCGAATGTCTTAATAATAAAGCTCATTATTTAAAGAGAGTTGTATTTTCTTTGATTCTCTTTATTTAATCTATTTATTTTAAATATATATTTATTTAATTAAAATTTCCAATTTCGAATGAAAAATTCTAAATATAAATTTTAATTTAATATTTATAAATTTTACTTAGATGGATATGAAAATAATATGAATTATTTCCATCTTAGTAATAATTTCCAATAAATATTTAGAAAAATATTCAATTTAAGTTGTTACAAAATTAATTTAAATTAATTTACAACTCAAATTTAATTTTCTATAAATATATATTGCATTTCGAAAAATTAAAGTATTTAAGAATACAATTTTCGAAAATGCATGTTAAAATAAAAATAAATCCTGAAAAGATTATTCTAATTTAATGTTGACCCAAAATTAATTAATAAAATTAATTTACAACAAAAAATTTAATTTTCCTATTTAATTAAATATATAAGAAAAATTTCAAATATTTAAGTATGATGATGAAAATCAACTTAAATATTAATTTTCTATTTAATTAAATACACTAGAAAAATACTTCAAGCAAAGATATCACCTATCTAGATTTTCCTTTGAATAATTAATTCATTTTCTAATTAAATATATTTTACTTCATTTATTTTAATTAATCATTAAATGAAAAAATCATTGATTTATGTTAGTCTAAAATTAAAATAAATAATTTACAACTTTAATCTATTTTTCAAATAAAATTCGAAATTCCAGAATTTAAGAAATGTAATTTCGAAATTTGATTAATAAAATAAAGAAAAAATATATTTTGAAAATTATTTAAATTTAGTTGAAAAAATAAATTTCAACTTAAAATAATTTTCTATTTAATTAAATGTCATAAAAAAGAAATATTTAAATATCATGATGAAAATCAACTTAGATATTTAATTTTCAAATTAATTAAATGTATTAAATTCAAGAAATAAATAATTAAGTGTAGAGAAGGCTTAATTATTAATCTCTAGTTTAATACTAGGAAAAATATATTTAAAATATATTGTACCAAAATTAATTATTTAAATAATTAATTTCACAATGTATAATATTTTCCTATTTAATATTAGAAATAATAAGTAGTCTAGAAATAACTATCTAGAAAATATCTTATTTGACTAAGTATCTTTTCCACAAAATTTGAAAAAATATCTAATTTAAGTTGTATTAGAAAAAATCTAGAACTTAAATATTTTCAAATTTAAATTTAATTAAATATCAAAAATTAAGTTATAACCACTTAATTTGAAAACATTCCATTTTAAGTTAATATTCGAAAAGATATTAACTTAAAAAATATCTAAAATATTCCATTTTAAGTTAATATTCGAAAAGATATTAACTTAAAAAATATCTAAAGAATCTTAATAACTAATGCCTAAAATTCCTCAACTTAATTTTGAAATTTTAAATCCAAAAGATATTCAGATTTAAGTTGATTAGTTAGAGATAACTAAATATCAACTTAAATAGGAATATTTAATGAAAAATTTAAATTAAGCTTCAGAAAGAATCTAGATGGTTATAATTCTACATTTAATTAAATACAAGAAAATACACATAGTTTAGCTGAGAATAAAATTCTTTAAACTATGATTTTCTTAAATTAATTTCAAAATAAATGAAATTAATTATGTTGCTAATCAATTTTATTAGGTTAAACTAGTTTAATTAACCTAGTACATTTATTCAAATCAGGCAAATGGGCCTTCACAATTGGGGTGGTTCATGTGAGTGGGTGCTGGGTTCAGTATGTCGTACCCACTACTATGGCTCCCAACTCTCACACAAGGCCCAAAAGAGAGGAATTTAACCTTAAAATGAACAACTGTTATTAATTGAATAGGCCGAAAAACTAATTGGGCCTAAATAAAATCTATCAAAAACTATGATATTTAATTTAGCAACAACAACCTATATGCATCTATAATAAAATTAAACACATAGGCTCACACAGGCACACAATTTGGATGGATCCTATCATGTTGCTAGGTCATACACAGTTGAAAGAAGATTGTAAATTTTACCTGTTACAAATTATTTACTTGACCAAGGGAGCCATGAGTTAAAATCAGATCATTGGATCTGTCAACAAGTTAACCATGGCTATTTGCAATCAAGCAATAATAGGTTTTAAAAACTTACAAACAAGCTAAAACACATACTCCTGCAACAAGGTTAGCTGGATAGTTTGATGTAGGATTTATTTAATTTTAAATAAATAATTTCGAAAAATTAATTAAATAAATAAATAAAATTATTTTTGAAAATTTAAAAAATTTCGAAATTTTAAAAAAATATTTAAAATTTAACCTACAATTTTGAAAAATTAGGTTTCAACCAACCTAAATATTATTTCAAAATTTGCTAACTACTTTTAAAAATTTAATGTTATTTTATAAATAAAAATTAAATAAAAAATTAAAAAAGATAAATGAATGTCTTTTTCAGATTTTAAATGTAATTTAAATAAATAAAATAACAAAATTTAAAAGTTAGCAAAATATCTTACATCTATTTAAAATTACATGATTATAGTTATCTTATTTTAAATTTAAATAAGGTCAAATTATTTTTTAAAAAAATTTAATTTAAAAATTTAATATCTGACCTTAAATTTAAAAATAAGATAAGATATAATCAAATTTAAAAATAAGATAGATAATTAAGCAAAAAGATAGATATTTACTATTTTTCAAATTTAAATTACACTAATATCATGAATTAAATTTAAAAAATATTAAATAAATTAATTATGATAATTAGAATTGAATTAGGAATAGTAAATGTATAAATACAGAACTACACAAAAACTCGGAAGTTAAATCCATGAAAAAGCATGAAAAATCGAAGAAAAACGAAAAAAAATGCGAGCTGATGCATACTGTCCATGGGCGCGCAAGGGAAGTGCATGGGCCTGAAACCTAGGCGCAGGGGGCTGCTAGCACCCTCTCCGCGCGCGCACGTGGTGCAGTGACACCACCTCGATATTTTCGAAACCTCAAAAAATCATAACTAATTCAAATTAAATCGAAATTGAGTTCTGTAAAAAAGTAACTTGCTTAATTTTTTCCATACTATCCAATAAAAATAATTCCAGAAACATATATTCAATTATTTTCCACGAAAATTCACAAACATCAATCAATCATCATATAACACTCAATACAACATGAAACCATCCAAATTGAACAGTTGTTGGAAATTATTTTACCAGGATCTTAGATCTACTCACAAGTATGTTGATTAACACCCTAAATATGAACTTCTAAAACGATTACAAAATAAACACATATAAAGTTTAGTAAACCTTACATTGGGTGCAGGGGAATATAATGACTCATTCTGTAACGCCCTAATGCTAAGGCACGCTACAGTGCTTTTTCAATTATTGTGCAATCTTTGCTAATCAAAGAAATTTCTCGAAAAACGTGTCAAATTAAAACTTTTGCATTAAATACTA
This sequence comes from Cannabis sativa, assembly GCF_029168945.1. Taxonomy (NCBI): domain Eukaryota; kingdom Viridiplantae; phylum Streptophyta; class Magnoliopsida; order Rosales; family Cannabaceae; genus Cannabis; species Cannabis sativa. The sequence goes on from NC_083607.1 coordinate 24,624,507, forward strand.
AACTTTGTAATTTAATAAAATATTTACAAGTGCCGGGATCCCGATTTTTAAAACTTTACAAACTTTACTTTTCAAACATACATTCCAAAATATACAGATTTACAGGTCGCACAGCGACTTTCAAAATACAACTCCCAGATGTCCCGAGACCGAACACTCCAGGTCGCGCTGCTTGACATGTACAATCCCACCCGAGCTCAGGTTCACTCCTGTTCAGCCTTCGCCTTTCCTTTACCTACACATGGAAGCAGAAACTGTGAGTCAACAGACTCAGTAAGAAATGCATATAACATATCATATAATTTCCGACCTGTAAATAGGCGCCCATACACCTATTTACAGAGCTTCACAGATGAGTATGAACGTTCAATACCAGGGTTCAACCACTATACCACATACACATCGTACCTCACTGTACGAGTGTTGGTAGGGTTTATCCCGATCACCGAGTAACCTGAGTGATGTACCACACACCTTAGCATTTTCCCAGGCTTGTGTTGGTATCACTGTATCGTACTCATAATCACAACAATCACTGTACCAATACACTCTATAACTTATTCATACAAGTTTTGGCAGTGTTTAACATAATTCAAGCATGCATATATAAATACATATACATACATTCAGATAATCAGATCATACATTATACACAGTTCTTACCTGTTTTCCGAATTCAAGTGTGTTGGCCGACCTGAACGGAATTCTCGTGCTAGATGGATGCCCTAATCACATATTGAAATCGGGTAAGCCACATGATTAAAACCCTAATCCCGGTGAAACCAAACCAAAACCCTAGGTTCTGCTATACTCTAAAGGGGTTATTCTAACTCTGGAAATGGGGAAACACCCAACCGAGGCACCGAAATGGCAAAAATTGAGAAAATGAAAGGCCCGGGGAACCCTGCCAAAACCGGCTAGCCGGTTTTGTAACCGCAAACCGGCTAGCCGGTTTGCACCAGTATTCCCCAAGCTTTTCATTTGTTGCTCAATTCTTCACCAATTGCCATGAAACCTTCCAGAGCTCCTATTCAATGTACAAACAATATAATCCAGCCAGTAATTCACAGAACAAAACAATAAATGTCAACTTGCCATTAAAGCTTAAAGCTTGAACTCAAAGCTTAGAATTTGCACAAAACTTACAACCAACCTCAAAACCAGCTGCTAGGATTTTAAAACAACTCAAACTAAACATAAAATTCGAACTCCAAATAACCCTAACCCTAACAGCTCCTAAAACTCAAAATCAACTCTTGAAACTAAATAAAACTTGAGAAAAACCATAACTAAAGAGCAACTAGGGTTTACCTTGATTAATTCCTCCTTCAATCTCTGCTGAAAACACAAAATCCAGCAATGAATTCACCCTTGGTTGGCTGGTACGAAAAGAGAGAAGAGAAGGAAAGGGTTTTCTCTTTTTTTTTTTTAACTTTTTTCTTATTTTCTCTAAATAGCATAAAGACTAGGAAAACTCCTTTTTCCTTTGCTGAATATTACTTGGCTAGGTGTCAATTAATTAGAAAGCCACCTATCTATGACTTAACAAAAAGTCCAATTTGCCCTTTAACTCAAACTTAGGGTATTCACCAAAACTAGGGGTAAAATGGTCAAATTCCATAACCCCGCTCAATCCCGATAAAATATTTTCTCTAAAATATTTCCCACTATGAAATAAGGTTCTAAACTTACCCATGTGATCAATCTAGCCATCCATAGCATTTTCCGTTGTCGCCGAACAAAAATTACAAAAATAACATATTACACATATAAGCTAGATAATACCCCTAGAGTTTAATAAAATCTCCGGAATTGAGAAATTATAACTCTAATATTTATTTCTAAATATTGGGGTCCACATTTAAATTTAATTCACAAATAATAATAAAATAATAAAAATTAGTGCTAATTGCCTTTCTAATCCATATACTAGAGCGGTCATTACACATTGCGTTCAGATATCTACCCCTTGATTCCTTTCTGTAGCAGAGCATTATCAATATCTGAACCTGGATCTCTTTCTCTGATTCTTTAGTGTTGAAACTCCTTCTTGCTGAAAGTCTTTCTTCACGATCTTCCTCACTATGATTGAGGTATCACTTGCTGTGTGTGGGCACTCACTCTTTCACTCAAGGAATTCGAAATATTGAAGAAGAAAAGAAGAGGGAAGTGGCGGCTAAAGATACGGAGAGAGAGAGGCTCAGTTTTTTCTGAATCAGAAGTGTAATTTTCCTGAAGCCTTCACTATCTATTTATAGCATTCCACTAGGGTTAGGTTTGAATTATTTGGCATTAAAATAATGAAAATATCAGTTTAAATTCCCTACAAAAGTGGCCGGCCCTATACAAGTGGATTTGGGCCTCACTTTTTGTAATTTTACAGTTTTATATTTTCTGCATCTTATTTTCTCAAAAACGCCAATTTTCTAATTCAACCATTTAAATGCCAATTCTAACTATTTAATAACTATAAATAATTATTAAATAATATTGTTATTTATCATATTTATTAATTGAACCATACAAAGTATCATAATTAACAAATATGCCCCTAAAACTCTTTCTTTACAATTTCGCCCTTACTTAGTGAAAAATTCACAAATAGACATAGTCTAATTTGAGAATTATAATTGATTAATCAAAACCAATTACATGAGTCTTACAAGCAATATTATCTCAACTAGTGCGGGGACCATGGGTCTATATAACCGAGCTTCCAATAAGTAGATCAAGAATTTATTACTAAAATTCACTAACTTATTAATTCTTCGTTGAATCCACGCATAGAACTTAGAATTGCACTCTCAGTATATAGAATGCTCTATATGTTCCACCATATAGACACATCATGAGTTATCCATTGTTATAATCCTAATTTGATCAATGATCCCATATATGAATGATCTACACTCTAAAGGGATTAGATTACCGTTACACCCTACAATGTATTTAATCCTTAAAACACTTAACCCCGTATAAATGATATTTCAGCTTATGTGAAATGAGATCTCCACCATTTATTTTCGTTTGGTCAAGCTCAAAGGAGATCATCCTTTACTTACTATTCGCCAGATAGAAGCTATAGATTCCATGTTTATGTTAGCGCTCCCACTCAATTGCAATACCGTGTTCCCAAAATGTACGTATCACCCTGACCTAAAAGTAGGCTTAACTAACAAATCAAAGAACACGAATAGCCTCTTGAGATTGAGCCTAATCATAACAGGATTAAGATCATTTGATCTAGGATCAACTAGGCGATATTGACTTGAATAGATATTACGGTAAGTTTAATAAATCTAAGTCAAAGTTCAATATCGGTCCCTTCCGATGCATACTCCATGCATCCAACCTGAGCTTTACTTTAACCAATGCTCTGGAAAGAACATATCACTTCTCCAAATGCAAGTAAACTCTTTTGTAGATTATCATATCAGTAAAACCATGTGTCAGATAAATCTAGGAAACCTTATTCACATAGTCATGTTTACTTTCCAATGTGTTGACGGCACAATAAACATGATCAAGTATGTGAAAAGGGTTTCAGACGAATTCATACATTATGTACATATAATCATGAAATAAATCATGTGAACCATGCAACATTAAATGTTATTTCTGATCTATATTAATAAGTAAATCTGATTATATTGAAATGAGTTTTATTTAGGGCATAAAACCCAACAAACTCCCACTTGCACTAATATAAAACAAAAAGTGTGTTTCAAATAATCTCAACACCTTGATATACAAATCAAGTGTAGTAGTAGTAAAATCCTCGTAATAGGATCTGAAAGGTTGAATTAACCACAACCTTTTCTCCACCATTACTCTTCCTTAATCACAAAATCATTGATAATGTGAAATTCCTCTCTATATGTCTACTCTCTTGGGATACTGGATTCTATACCTTGGGCAACTACTTCTTGGTTATTCAGGAAGTAACACTAGTAGTTAAGGCAATTTGGAATGGTGCCAAAAATGTATAGAACTTTCCTTAGACTGAATAAGTACCTTTCCTGCAACTTTAACATTCAGTCCCTTCCTGGTAGACCTAGAGACTTAAGATAGGTTTTTACACTTTAACATAAGTATTTTTCATTCATTTGTGTATGTTTTGGTTCACCTTATCAATTATTTGTCTATTTGATTTATAAATTCATCAAATGATCTTAATCCTGATATGATTAGGCTCAATCTCAAGAGTGTTATTCGTGTTCTTTGATTTGTTAGTTAAGCCTACTTTTGGGTCAGGGTGATACGTACATTTTGGGAACACGGTAGTGCAATTGAGTGGGAGCGCTAACATAAATATGGAATCTATAGCTTCTATCTGGCGAATAAAAAGTAAAGGTTGATTTCCTTTGAGCTTAACCAAACAAAAATAAATGGTGGAGTACTCATTTCACTTAGCTGAAATATCATTTATACGGGGTTAAGCGTTTTAAGGATAAAATACATTGTAGGGTGTTACGGTAATTTAATCCCTTTCCAGTGTAGATCATCTATATAGAGGAGCATTGATCAAATTAGGATTATAACAATGGATAATTAATAGCGTGTCTATATGGTGGAACATATAGAGCGTTCTATATAGCTGAGAGTACAATTCTAAGTTCTATGCGTGGATTCAACGAAGAATTAATAAGTCAGTGAATTTAAGAGGTAAATTCTTGATCTGCTTATTGGAAGCTCGGATATATAGGCCCAGGGTCCCCACACTAGTTGAGACAATACTACTTGTAAGACTCATTTAATTGGTTTTGATTAATCAATTATAATTCTCAAGTTAGACTATGTCTATTTGTGAATTTATCACTAAGTAAGGGCCAAACTGTAAAGAAAGAGTTTTATAGGGTATGTTTGTTAATTAAGAGACTTTGGTTAGTCTAATTAATAAATATTATAAATGACAATATTATTTAATAATTAATTATAGTTATTAAATAGTTGAAATTGACATTTAAATGGTTGAATTTGAAAATTAGCGTTTTTGAGAAAATGGGATGCAGAAATGATAAAACAGCAAAATTGCAAAAGTGAGGCCCATATCCACAAGCCATGGGCGGCCACTTGCATAGGGTTTATCATTTAATATTTTCATTATTTTAATGCCAAGTAATTCAAACCTAACCCTATGTGGTATTCTATAAATAGAAAGTGATGGCTTCAGGAAAGTAACAATGCATCTCATTCCTTTCAGAGAAAAACCTCAGCCATCTTTCTAAACCTAGCTGCCACCTGTCTTTCTTCTTCTTCTTTGATTGTTTCGAAATCCCTTTGTGATAGAGTAGTGTCCACACACAGCAACTAGTACCTCAATCATAGTGTGGAAGATCGTGAAGAATCCAGATTCAACAAAGAAGGATATTCGGGCTCAGATCTTGATAATACTCTGCGACAGAAAGGATACAAGGGTTAGAGATCTGAGTGGAAGGAGACATATTATTCCGCTGCACCCAATGTAAGGTTCCTCATGTTGGGTTTTATGCCCTAAATAAAACTCATTCCATATAATCAGATTTACTTATTAATAAAGATCAGAAATAACATTTTATGTTGCATGGTTCACATGATTTATTTCATGATTATATGTATATAATGTATGAATTCTTTTTAAGTCCAGAACATATGAGTATGTTAAAGATTATAGTGTTGTCAGCACAGTGGAATATAATCTTAATTATATGTTCAAAAGTTGATTCCCTGATTTGTCAGAACACTGGATTTAGACTGACATGGTATAATCAGCGATAGGTATTCTCACACCTTGGAAAAGTGTTATGTCCTTTCCAGGACATTGGCAAAGTTTACCAGTATCGGATGTATGGAGTATACATCGGAAGGGACCGATATTGAACTTTGATTAGATATATTAAAACTTACCGTAATATCTATTCAATTCAATATCACCTGTTGATCTTAGATCAAATGATCTTAATCCTGATATGGTTAGGTTCAATCTCAAGAGTGTTATCCGTATTCTTTGATTTGTTAGTTAAGCCTACTTTTGACAGTCAGGGTGATACGTACATTTTGGGAACACGGTAATGCAATTGAGTGGGAGCGCTAACATAAATATGGAATCTATAGCTTCTATCTGGCAAATAGAAGTAAAGGATGATTTCCTTCGAGCTTAACCAAACGAAGATAAATGGTGGAGATCTCATTTCACTTAGGTGAAATATCATTTATACAGGGTTAAGTGTTTTAAGGATAAAATACATTGAAGGTGTAGCGGTAACAGTAGTGCCTTTTCAATGTAGATCATCTATATAGAGGATCATTGATATTTCATTTATAAATTCATCCAAATCCATATCACATTTATATTCTTGTTTATTGTGTCCTCAACACAATGGAAAGTAATCAAGATTATGTGATTAAATATATATTCCTAGATTTATCAGTACACATGGTATAACTAATATGACAATCTACAACATAGTTTACTTGCACCTTGGATAAGTGCTATGTTCTTTCCAGGGCATTGGTAAAGTAAAGCGTGGGTTGGATGCATGGAGTATGCATCGGAAGGGACCGATATTGAACTTTGATTCAGATATATTAAACTTACCGTAATATCTATTCAATACAATATCACCTAGTTGATCCTAGATCAAATAATCTTAATCCTGACATGATTAGGTTCGATCTCAAGAGTATTATACATGTTCTTTGATTTGTTAGTTAAGCCTATTTTTTGGTCAGGGTGATACGTTCATTTTGGGAACATGGTAGTGCAATTGAGTGGGAGCGCTAAACATAGATTTGAAATCTATAGCTTCTTTCTAGACATAGAAGTGAAATGACGATTTCCTTTTAGCTTGGCTAAATGGAGATAAATGGTTGAGTACTCATTTCAGTAATTATGTCTCACTGAAATATCGTTTATAGGTGGCTAAGTGTTTTAAGGATTGTTAATTCCATTTTTGGCATATTTAATTGACAAAAATATTTTATTATTTAATGTATATTTCGGCTGGCATATATTGATATGGTTTCCATATTTGTGTAAATCAAACTTGAAAGGAAAGTTGTCTAGCTTTCCTATTTTTGGAAAAAAGGTAAAAATGGTAAGTTTGGTTACCCATTTCGTTTTTATCTAACCAGCTGTGTAATCTGATCTTGTGTTGAGTTTCCCATTTTCTTAGATCAGGTTTCTTGAAGAGAAAACCGGAGCTAGACTTTCCTTTTCTATAAAAGGAAAGTTGTAATTACTGCCCACGATTCTGTAGGTACAGAAACGGAAATTCCTGGACTGATTGAAGAATTATTTTAGGGAAGTTTCTAGTGGGTTGAGGTCTTGTTCAGACCGAATGTAAGCTGTCTATGAGATGTATATTCATTATAAATACATCTTATAGCTGCTAGGTTTGATATCTCTTTCACACACTTAGAATTATATTCATATCTTAAGGAAAGAGTGTCTTTGTTATGTTAACTCTTTTATTCACTTTCATATCATAAGAAAAGAGTGTCTTTGATTTGTAGAGAAGAGTTGTTCTACTCTTACTCTGTTTATTTGTTGTTTGTATTGTCTTGAGTCTGTATTCAAGTCTACAACGAAGAAGAACATCAGTGCACCTTCGGGAGAAGGGTATTTACAAGCTTTCGGGAGATTGCTTTTGAAGTCTTGCATCGGGAGGATACAAGCACACAACCTTCGGAAGATGGTTGTATAGGCTTTCGGGAGATAGCCTTTAAGCCTTGAATCGGGAGGATTCAAGCACTCTTCAAGGTGATCGAAGGGAGTTCGAGCACTTGGAGTTTTATCAAGATTCGGTTAGTACGTGGAATACATCAAGCTTGCGGCATACAATAAGAGGGAGTCTATTTATGCATAAGTCAATTACTTTGTATTTTTGATACCGATCTAATGAATCTTATCTCTGGGCGTGGCCCCGTGGACTAGTAACAATCTGAAAGGATTGTTGAAACCACGTACAAAAATCTTGTGTGTTTTTACTTTTATGCACTGTTTGTTTTTCTGGGTTTCTCTGGAGTTACAGAGCTGCATTCTGTAACTACAGAAAACTGTTTTCAGTACCAGTTTTATTATTCCGCATTTAATTAATCATTTAATTAAATAATCAAACTGGGAATATTAAAATACGGAATTTCAATTGGTATCAGAGCAAGTCACTAAATTCTTAGTGAGATCTTGAGGTTATTCCGTTTAACTTGTTTTGTGTGAGATGTCTTTGTTTGTAGAAGGAAGTTCCATCTCTAGACCTCCTCTATTGAATGAGTCGAATTATCCTTATTGGAAGGTCAGGATGAGAGCTTTTATCAAATCGCAAGATGAGAAAGCATGGAGAGCTATTCTTACAGGTTGGTCTCAACCTACTGAAAATGATGAAAAAGGTAATACTCAGATAAAATCTGAACTCAGTTGGACCACTGAAGATGAAAAACTGTCTGGGTATAATAATAAGGCTTTACATGCTATTTTTAATGGTGTTGGTGAAGGTTTTATTAAATTAATCTCATCTTGTGAATCTGCAAAAGAAGCATGGGAAATCCTTCAAATTCAATTTGAAGGTACTGCTGATGTAAAGAGATCACGATTTACCATGCTTCAAACTAGATTTGATGAATTGAGAATGTCAGATACTGAAACTTTAAATGATTTCTATGAAAGATTATCTGATATTTCTAATGAGTTTTTTGCCTTGGGAGAAAAACTAGATGAATCTGTCTTGGTTCGAAAAATTGTTCGAGTTCTTCCTGACATGTTTGATACAAAATTGCTTGCAATGGAAGAGGCAAAAGATTTTGGCAAAATGAAGGTTGAGGAACTCATGAGATCTTTAAGAACCTTTGAGTTGAATCAACAAATCAAGAAAAAGAGTAAGCAAAATCTCTCGAATGAGAAAAGCAAAGGTATTGCCTTTAATGCTTCTGAAAATATTGTTTCTGATGATGAAAATAATGATGAAATGGTTCTATTGGCAAAAAATTTCCAAAAATTCATGAAATCTGGTGGAAATAAAAAGTTCTTTTCAAAGAACCCAAAAGGTAACATTTCTGGTAACATTCCCTCTAAACCTTTTCCATCTAACAATAAAAAGGGTATTAAATGCAGAGAATGTGAAGGTTTTGGTCACACTCAATCCGAATGTGCTAATACCTTAAAGAAAAATAAAAAGGGATTGAATGTTACTTGGAGTGATGATTCTGAGAGTAGTGAGGATGAAAAAGAAAAAGTTGTCCTAACAAGTGTTTTGTCAAGAAATTTGCAGGAAAAAGGAAAAAGCATTTGCCTGAACAATATCCTGATCAATGACAACAAGGAAGAATCCAGATCCGAATCAGATGAGTCAGAAATTGATGAGGATTCCATGATTGAATCCTACAAGGTAATGTTTGGTAAATGGATGGAAACTAGTGCTGAAAATCGCTCCCTGGTTAAAGATAATAAAATTTTGTGTAACAACATTAATGAGTTGGAAGATAAACTCAAATGGTGTGAATCTGAATTGTCTTTAAAAGAGTCAAAAATTATTTCTTTAACCAAGGAAATTGATAACATTAAAAAGAATGTTAAAATGTTAAATCCAGGTTCCACCATCTTTGAAAAAATTCAAAAATCTGGGCAAACCAATCATGCTGGGCTGGGTTATGTTCCAAATCAACCTGTGTCTAATACCACTAATAGTTTTGTTTCTGGAAGAACTGTTTCTACCTCGCAGGTTTCTGTCTCGACAGCAAAGCACTCTGTTGTTACAGAAAAGAAGCAGCACGGTAAGTTTGACAATTTAAAAGGGAAAGGAAGACGTTTCATTCCTATTTGCCATTTTTGTGGAGTAAAAGGTCACATTCGACCTAAATGCATAACCATGCATAACATGTTTAAATCTAATTACATTGGAAATAAACATGTTTTACAAAAACAAAAATGGGTTGTCAAAAACAAATGCTTGGTAGGTTCTACTTGTTTTAAAACTGTTGCTTCTAACATGTGGTATTTTGATAGTGGTTGTTCCAAACACATGACAGGTGAAAAAGAATTTCTTGTGAACATAAGACCAATGCACTATGGAGAAGTTACATTTGGTAACGGTCTTACTGGTAAAGTCATAGGAATGGGAACTCTCAAGTTCGAAGGGCTTCCTAAACTAAAGAATGTCATGTTGGTTGAAGGACTAAAAGCTAATCTACTTAGCATTAGTCAGATTTGTGATCAGGGTTATACTGTGAGCTTTGATAGCAATCATTGCTATGTATATAATATTCTTGATGAAATTGTGTTACAAGGGCTGCGATCTAGTGATAATTGTTATACTCTCACTACGCATGCCACTTGTCATTCTGTCATTGAAAATGTTACTGACCTATGGCATGAAAAACTTGGGCACATTCACTTTAAAAATCTGAAAAAATTATCTGTTTCAGGGATCGTTCGAGGATTACCTAAACTAGGTAAAGAGTCATTGGGAAAATGTGGTCCATGCCAGTTAGGTAAGCAACTGAAAATTTCTCACAAGAGTGTCCCAGATGTGAATAAAAGAGTTAACATAACAAAGACACTCTTTCCTTAAGATATGAATATAATTCTAAGTGTGTGAAAGAGATATCAAACCTAGCAGCTATAAGATGTATTTATAATGAATATACATCTCATAGACAGCTTACATTCGGTCTGAACAAGACCTCAACCCACTAGAAACTTCCCTAAAATAATTCTTCAATCAGTCCAGGAATTTCCGTTTCTGTACCTACAGAATCGTGGGCAGTAATTACAACTTTCCTTTTATAGAAAAGGAAAGTCTAGCTCCGGTTTTCTCTTCAAGAAACCTGATCTAAGAAAATGGGAAACTCAACACAAGATCAGATTACACAGCTGGTTAGATAAAAACGAAATGGGTAACCAAACTTACCATTTTTGGTTAATTTTTTATTTATTTTTAATTTTTTTATTTATTAAATTAAGCATATATAAATATAACAATTTGTTTATATACTATTGAAGAAAAGATGCATTAATCAATCCAATCAACAAACAAACAACCTGTTCATCAAATCAAATCAAAGTTCATATTCATGTTCATGAATCATGATAAAAGTGAAAACTAAAATATTTCAAAATACATCCATATCCAATATCCATATCTAAAGTCCATAAAGTCCATAAAATGAAAATCTAAAGTCCATAAAGTCCATAGTAATGTCTCAATACTAAAAAATGCTTATAAATCCAAAGTCCATATAATGACTTGAAAGTTGTTGGGTGACTTCGCTTCGACTCCTCTCTTTTTCCGTCAGGACATCATCTGTATTTCAAAATGGAAACACACGATAAGATTTAGCTAGCTTGAACAATGAAATCAACTTAAATATGTAGAAGATATGGGCAAATGATCAATCAATACTTATTAGTTATTATTTACTACTACTTACTAAGATCTAAGTGAAGTTAGTTGACTGCATTGATGAAGTGGCAGTCGCTGAAGAAGTAGTGGCGGCGGTGTTAGTGGGAGTACTATCTGTAATTTTAATAACAAAACTATTAGTATAAAATTTAATGACTTAATTTAATTTAATAATTATAATCTATATAAAATATAAAGTTAAAAATACTAGATAGTAGATACGATAGAGTATAATCATACCAATGGCAAGGTCTTCCATTGTCGGTAGACTTTCTTCTTCCTCCTCATATTCACGAACAACTATAGGTTGATGTGATTGGCTCCACCAATTTTTCAGACATATCAAAGCTTCCACAGTTGTTGGATTCAATGAGCTCCTAAAAGGATCTAAAATACGCCCTCCAGTGGAGAAAGCCGCCTCAGAAGCAACAGTGGTAACTGGAACAACTAAGACATCACGAGCAATTTTTGCCAAGGTTGGATATTTGGATGAATTTAGACACCACCATTTCAGTATATCAAAGCGGTCAGGTTGACCCACTTTTATAGGTTCAACGTCATCAGAGATGAAATACTTATCTAATTAATCTTTTGACACTTCACCATATTGCTCGATCCTCTCTTGCAGAAACTCAACATGCATGTCATCCGAAAGAAATGAATAAGAATCTGATGAGAATGTATTAGTATTATCAACACTAGTAATGTCTTCACTTTGACTCGCTGCAACTGATGATGGTTGTTGTAATTGCTCATACCCACCATACGCCTCAAACAAAGTTCTCAAACTTGTTTCAATCTTGTTCACCATCAAATTTGACGTGATTGGGTCATGCAATTTACGGAAGAAATGGTGGAGATACTTCAACTTGTATCTTGGGTCAAGTACTAAGGCAATCAAGAGTGCCTCGTTACATTTATCAATGCTTCCCCAATACTTATCATACTTCTCCTTCATGCTCTTAGCCATGCTCACTAATAATAGGTCTTCATTTTCTGCAAGTGACAACTTATACAATTGTTGTTGTATTCCACTAATCGTAATGAAGTACTTATTTGAAGTGACATATGTTGAGCCACTAAACTTCATAGTGATTTCGTGGAAAGCTCCCAAGAATCGCACAAATACCTTTGCATTCTCCCAATCTGATTCAATAGGCGGCCCGTCCCTCTTGTTTCCATCTTTGTCAAACTCCTCAAAATAGGCCTTGTAGTTCAAATCTTTCAACCAACTATTGAAGGCATCCTTGAATTTCAAAGCAGTATTAAGCATGAGAAAAGTAGAATTCCACCTTGTTGGGACATCTAATTTCAAGAGACCTTTGCATTCAATTTTAGCCTTCTCAACATGCTCTTTAAATATTTTCAACACAGCGGGGAGAAGACCTCACATATCTCACGGCATTTCTTATAGCTGAAATTGAATGACTCTTTTCCTTTAGACCTTCTACAACAATCAAGTTGATGATGTGAGCACAACATCTCATGTGTAAAAATTTCCCATTTAATATGAGACCATCTGTCATTTGACCATACTTCTGTCGCAAGCTCCGAATAGCAACATCATTCGAAGAAGCATTGTCAACTGTGATTGCAAATAATTTAGTAATGCCCCATGCATCTAAAGACTCATGAATTTGTGCCGCGATTATGTCTCCTCTGTGATCTTCAACTATACAAAATGTGATAATTCTTTTCTGATAGTTGAAATCATCATCAATCCAATGTGCCGTTATCACCATATAATTGAGATTTTGAATTGATGTCCATGTGTCAGTAGTGATGGACACCCTTTGACTCTTCAAAATATCCTTCAATTTCTCTTTTTCTTCACAAAAACACTTGAGAACATCCCTTGCAATGGTGATTCTAGAAGGGATTTCAAATCTTGGTTGCAAGGTCCGAACAAATTCTTTGAAACCTTCCCCCTCGACATGTCGGTAGGGCAACTCATCAGTCACAATATACTTTGCCAAGGCAACTCTACATGCTTCTTTGTTGAAAGCAACCGCAACTAAACTTTTTTCTCCTTCTTTAAGCGGCTCGAAACTTAGCACCTTCTGCTTATCCTCATCATTTCTAAAAGGGCTTTGCTTACAAGTTTTTCGAAAGTGGTTGTTTAAGTGACTCGTCCCGTTGCTAGTAGCACAATTGAACTCATTACCACAATAAATGCACATACAATTATGAGCTTCATTGGGATCCTTAGGATTAACTTTTGGCAACTTTTCAAAGTGCTTCCAAACATGTGACGATTTTCTATTACTTTTTCCACTTCCACTACCACTAGGTTTAGCCTTAGGAGGCAAAGGAGGCTTTTTTCTATTTGTTGTTGCTTTCTTTGTTGTTTTCCTTTTCCTTGATTGATTCTCCTCCTCATTGGCAGATGGTGATGATCCAGATTCATTAACATTATCTTCTACTATATCAACCATTTTTTCAAACCTGTTAAAATCAAACAAATAACAAAACGGTATATATTTAAAATATATAAATGGTAGTCTAATTATCCAACCCATCAACGCAGTTAATCACAGAACCTACTTCTCTATGGATGAATATTTAAAATATTCAAACTCTTCTAACATGCATATTCTACAATCACCGCAGTATAATTAATCACAGAACCTACTTCTCTATGAATGAATATTTAAGATATTCAAACTCCTCTAACAATTTATGAACAATTTTAATTTTTTAATACACTAACCTTGAAATGCAAAGTTTGGCAGCAAAAGAAACTTAGTGAAAGTGAGCGTGAGCATCGAGCCTTCGAGCAAACCGGACTAATTCACTGTCATGTCACACATATTATACATTATACATATTAAAAAAATTAAAATTAATAAAAAAAACAATAAATTAAAATAAAAGGACATTTTTTAGGCATTTTTTTACCCTCTAATTTTATAATTTATATCATTCACTTAAAATGTGAGTTAATTATAATAAATTATAAGTCACATATAAAAATGAGTGTGAAATTTTTTTTTTTTTTTGATATTATATAGTATAGTGGAAATTCATTGAAACGATATGAAGAAGAAACGATAGATTCTATTTATACTAATTTTGAACATATTGTATCGACAAGTGTATCGCTTTCTATGGCAGAACTCTTACAGTTACATACATCAAAAGCCATGTGTAATCATTCAAACCACAATTAAGTCCAATTCAACAAGAGATCTTACTAATTACCAGTCAGGAGGAACATCACTTACTGTACTACAATGCAATGCTACGAAATACCATTTCACATCTTTTTCATTTGCACCAAAAAGTCTTGAAGGTCTTCCAATTTCGAACCAGTAAAGCCACTTCATTTCACCAAATGAGTGTGAAATTTAGGTACATAATAAAATTAACTAAAGATTTAGAGATAAACTAAAGAATATATATTTAATTATTTATAACTCAAGTAATATATATATATAATAATATAACTAAACTGAAATGAATTTGAATTTAAAAAAAAAATAAACTGAAATGATAATGAATTATATATTTATATATAACCTCCTGAGATGAGACTCTGTGAGAGAGAGATTACCAAAGTTACAGTACAGCCGCTGTGCCAGGCGACGACGGAGTGGTGCGGCGGTGGGCGACTCGAACGGACGGACTCGTGGAGGAGCCGAGGAGGAGTCACCGATCTTGGAGCCAAGAGGAGGAGGAGCCGAGGTCTTCGTCGTCGATCCCTCCCCTGCGTCTTCGACTCGTCGTCGGTGGGTGGCGTGGGTGGTGAAGATCGTGGCTGGCTGGTGGTGGAGTGGAGTGGCCGTGGGTGATGGCTGGTGGTGGTACTGCTGGTGAGTCGTGTGGGAAAAAATGGTGGCTGTGTCTGTGTGTGATATTTTGTAGGGTTTGTTAGTAAATGATAATAATATATTAATATTTACTTTTTTGGATTTTTTTATTTATTTAATTATTAATTTAATATATATATATATAAAAAGTTAAAAACAGTAATAAAAAAAATAAAAAAAATATATAATATATTTATAAAGTGGGTTCACGGGTGGGTTCACGGGTTCAACCCGAAACCCGGTACCCTTAAAATCTCAACCCGCCAACCCACCCGAAGGGTACCGGGTTCAACCCAACCCACCCGAAATTTAAAAAAAAATTTTGCGGGTTCACCGGTTCGGGTTCGGGCGGGTTGCTCGGGTTCGGGTCAAACCCGCTCAAAATGTTCAGCCCTACTTTCATATCATAAGAAAAGAGTGTCTTTGATTTGTAGAGAAGAGTTGTTCTACTCTTACTCTGTTTATTTGTTGTTTGTATTGTCTTGAGTCTGTATTCAAGTCTACAACGAAGAAGAACATCAGTGCACCTTCGGGAGAAGGGTATTTACAAGCTTTCGGGAGATTGCTTTTGAAGTCTTGCATCGGGAGGATACAAGCACACAACCTTCAGGAGATGGTTGTATAGGCTTTCGGGAGATAGCCTTTAAGCCTTGAATCGGGAGGATTCAAGCACTCTTCAAGGTGATCGAAGGGAGTTCGAGCACTTGGAGTTTTATCAAGATTCGGTTAGTAGGTGGAATACATCAAGCTTGCGGCATACAATAAGAGGGAGTCTATTTATGCATAAGTCAATTACTTTGTATTTTTGATACCGATCTAATGAATCTTATCTCTGGGCGTGGCCCCGTGGACTAGTAACAATCTGAAAGGATTGTTGAAACCACGTACAAAAATCTTGTGTGTTTTTACTTTTATGCACTGTTTGTTTTTCTGGGTTTCTCTGGAGTTACAGAGCTGCATTCTGTAACTACAGAAAACTGTTTTCAGTACCAGTTCTATTATTCCGCATTTAATTGATCATTTAATTAAATAATCAAACTGGGAATATTAAAATACGAAATTTCAAGGATAAAGTACATTGAAGGGTGTAACGATAATTTAATCCCTATACAATGTAGATCATCTATAGAGGATCATTGATTATTGGTATTATAACAATGGATAACTAATAGCGTATC
This sequence comes from Cannabis sativa, assembly GCF_029168945.1. Classification (NCBI taxonomy): domain Eukaryota; kingdom Viridiplantae; phylum Streptophyta; class Magnoliopsida; order Rosales; family Cannabaceae; genus Cannabis; species Cannabis sativa. Next base: position 24,640,869 of record NC_083607.1, read on the forward strand.
TATATCGTGGAACATATAGAGCGTTCTATATAACTAAGAGTGCAATTCCAAGTTCTATGAGTGGATGCAACAAGAATTTAATAAGTCAGTGAATTTACTTCGTAAGTTCTGGGTCTGCTTATTGGAAGCTCAAATATATAGGCCCATGGTCCTCATACTAGTTGAGATAATACTACTTGTAAGACTCAGTCAATTGATTTTGATTAATCAATTATAATTCTAAAATTAGACTATGTCTAGTTTGTGAATTTTCACTAAGCAATGGCTAAAATGAGAAGAAAGAGTTTCTAGGGTTCATTTGTTAATTAAGAGACTTTGATTAGTCTAATTAATAAATATATTAAATGACAATATTATTTAATAATTATTTATTAGTTATTAATTAATTAGAATTGGCATTTAAATGGTTAAATTAGAAAATTGGCGTTTTTGAGAAAATGAGATGGAAAAATGATAAAATGGTAAAATTACAAAGTGAGGCCCATTATCCATATCATGGCCGGCCGCTATGTTCAGAATTTACCATTTATTTTTTCATTATTTTAATGCCAAATAAATCTAACCTAACCCTAGATGGTTTGCTGTAAATAAGTAGTGATGGCTTCAGGAAAAAGAGGATGCATCTCATTCCTTCAGAGAAAAATTCAAAGCCTTCTTCCTATACCCTAACCGCCACCTTCTCTCTCTTCCTCTCTTCTAAAAATCGTAGCCTATTGTGAGTGAGTGAGTGCCCACACACATCAAGTAGTATCTCAATCATAGTGTGTAAGGCTTTGAAGAATCCAGATTCAAGAGAAGGACATTCGGGCTCAGATCTTGGTGATACTCTGCTACAGAAAGGATACAAGGGTTAGAGATCTGAGTGGAAGGAGACATTATATTCCGTTGCAACCACTGTAAGGTTTCTTATACTTTATATGTGTTTATTTCATATCGTTTTAGAAGTTCATATTTAGGATGTTAAATAACATACTTGTTAGTAAATCTAAGATCCTGGTAAAATAATTCCAACACGCATTACGCGGATTTTTTGATTTGAGTCTAAAGTGCCGACGATAGAAGAGAAGGGAATAGTGGCCAGGAGGATGGCAAGATGGACCCCGCCACAGGGAGGCTACTTGAAGATGAATGTTGATGGCAGGGTACAGGTTGGAGGAGGCTGTGCTGGGATCAGTTGTGTGGCCCGAGATGAAGTTGAATCGTGTGTGTTCGCTTTGACAACAACTTTAAATAGAGAATACTCTCCGTTCTAAGTGGAGTTGCTAGCCATCCAAGCAGGGTTACAAACTGGAATTCAGCAATATTTACTGTAATTTAGTATCGAGTTTGATTGCTTATAAGCTATCCGATTAATCTATTGCAAGGAGGACAATTGTAGGGATGTTGATGGTATATTAAAGGACATTTGAAGGTTGTTATTAATTAATAATATTGATAGGGTTTCCTTTTTATTTATCGAGAAGCAAATAGGTCGCTCATAGGGGTGTTTGCGATGCGAGTGGTGTGATTTTGACCATTTTTTCAAATCAACCTGCACATGCGGTTTTTCCAATTTCTCAAACTGCACCCCCACCGCGAAACTAAAAAATTACAGAAACTGCATCGCAAAAAATGGTGCGGTACTGTGTAGTTTTTACAGTTTCGGCGGTTTGGACTATCACCAAATAATTAAACTATCACAAATACTACAAAGCTTGAGCAACACTTGTCAAAAATACCATAAGGCTTCACTACTACAAAAATGGTTTTTCTCAACATTTTTAAAACACTCATTTAAACTATTCTCGTCAGTTTCTATAACCGTCGCCTATACGACCGTCACAAAACAGGTAAAATAGAATGTGGACTTAAAACCGTCCCCTATAGTATAGGCCACGATTTAAAACCATCAATGGCAGAAAATTTGTATTTTCTCCTTTTTTTTCTGCATTAGTTTTATAGTTTTACCTAAATTAAAATAAAACAACTAATTAATTTTGTTACAATAACAACTAACTTTAAAACACATTAAATTTATACAATAACAAAATAAATATATATAATAAATAATATATATATATAAATAAATGTATATATACTGAGCTCGGAGAGAGAAAAATAGAGAGAGGGAGACGGACGGGAGGTGGTGGTGGTCCGACGTATGAGACAGAGGTGAGAAGGACACCGACGGGAGGTGGTGGTGGTCCGATGTTTGCAATGGAGAGTAGAGGGAGACTGACGAGAGGAGGGGTGGGTGGAGATCAATGGACGAGAGAGACGAGAAGAAAGGGAGATCGAGAAAGGGTGGAAGACGACAAGAGAGGAGGGCGATGGTGCGGAGGCGTGGGTGGGGTTTTGGAGAGTTAAGATTTTCATTTTAGGGTGTGGGAAATGGAGAAGAAATAGGTGAGAGGAAATAGGTGGACATGTGGGAAATAGAAAAAAAGTAGGTGGCACGTGGGAAATGTGGCGAGAAGTAGGTGACGATTTTTTAATGGACCCTTATAGGCGATGGTTTAAAACCGTCGTCTATACTATACCCAACGGTTTTAAATCATCGGGTATAAGGGTTCATTAAAAAAATCTCATTTTATTAAAAAATTTCGCCTATTTGTTTACGACGATTTTAAACCGTCGGGAATACTAAATTTTTCCCGACGGTTTTAAATAGTTACTTAATTTTTTTAGCGACGGTTCCTGAAAAAAATCGTTTTTAGGACCGTCGCGAATTCTCATATTTGTAGTAGTGCTTGAAAATAAATATGAAAAAAAATTAAGTTTCAATATTATAATAATGCTAATTAGGATTTTTCTCCCCGAACTTTGACATGTACCAAATCATGCCCCTGAACTTTTTTGGCCGTTAAAAATTCCCTCTGAACTATTGAGATTGTTAGATTTAAGGACTTTTGTCTAATTGTATTCAATTTCACTGTTTCAGTAATTGTTTATGTACTAAACCATGCTCCCCAAACTTTGATGTCTACCAAATCATGCCTTCAAACTTTAATATGTACTAAATCATGCCCTTTGACCTTTTATCCGTGTTAGAATTATTTTACTAAAATTAGACAAAAGTCTTTAAAAATCTAACAATCTCAATAGTTCAGAGGGAATTTTTAACGACCTTAAAAGTTCAGGGGGCATAATTTAGTACATGTCAAAGTTCGGGTGGAAAAATTCCTAATTAGTCTTATAATAATTAGTGTTCTTTGGGTTGGACCTTGACATATTAGACCTAAATAAATATAAAAATTTGTATTTTTATAATGTACCGTGCGGTACGATTTGAACTGCATATTAACAATTCAAAACTGCAAACTGCACCGCACAGTGCGATTTAAGAAAAATTCAAATCGCGACCGTACCGTAAAGAATTTTAAACTGCACTTTTTTTGCGGTACGGTGCAGTGTAGATAGTTTGAGCGATTTGATGGACAACCCTAGTCGCTCATGTATTAGCCAATCACCTTTGTTAGACAAAGTGAGTGTTTTGTGGAATGCAACACAACAAGACTCACCCTATGCATTTTTTTTCTTAAAATGAAGGACTTTGATTTCAAAAAAAGAATAAATAAATAAATTAAAACCAGTGTAGCACCCTGAAACCTGAAGTTGTACCCAAACCACTCGGTGAACAGTTCAACGTGAACATCAATGTCGCAGTTCTGGAAACCAGGGACGGAGAGGCCTAGCCTTCTAGACGACGAAGAGGGTGGAGTCCTTTTCTTTGGTGCTTCTTCTTCTTCTTCTTCTTCAGGGTATCTTTCTTTTTCTTCTTCTACCCCGTCCATTTTTATTTTTGTTTGTGTATTTTTGATAAATTAAATTTGTGCTCATAGATTTGGGTATTCGAATATCGAGAGGCAGAAGCAGAGGCTTCCGGTTTACAAGTACCGTACTGCTATCCTTTATCTGGTGGAGACACATGCTACTACCATTATTGTCGGGGAAACGGGTAGCGGCAAAACCACCCAGATACCTCAGGTTTGTACTCTCTTATTCTTCTCTTGCCCCCTTTTTTTTTTATTCAAAAAATAATATTATAAATATAGATATTCAAATGTGTTTCTTATTGTATTGTGAAATTACAGTTCCTTAAAGAAGCGGGTTGGGCTGATGGTGGGCGTGTAATAGCATGTACACAACCAAGACGGCTGGCGGTTCAGGTCATATCTTTGCCTCCTTGAATTGTTTTGTACAATACATAATATTATTACTGTTCAATAGTTACTTCTGGAGCTTTGTATAATAATTGGAATAATTCAGTTGGCATATATCAGTTATTCTTACTATGGTCTGATGAATGACATACAATGTGGTGTCCTATTATTGATTGTTTTGTTAAATTTGTTTTAGCTGCATTCACTGCTGTTGATTATTTTAATATTAACGTTGAAAAATATTTTTGTTTTTTAATAAAAGTGAAGATTGTTCGTTTCAAATGATATATATGTATATGTATTTTGCAAATATTAAGAGTGGATCCTTTGCAGGCTGTTTCTTCGAGGGTAGCAGAAGAAATGGGGGTGAAGCTTGGAGAGGAAGTTGGCTACACAATAAGATTTGAAGATTTTACCAAAAATGTAAGACACTTTTATGTTTCTTTAAGCTCTCAGCAATTCTGTAGTTGGATTATCTATTTTCTTAAAGAGAAGAAAAAAGTTTTTGATGCTTGTGTTGGCATATCTTACACTCGCATGGAAAACTTAAATCATTTGACAGTAGAATGACATGACTTACTAATCAGTAAATGAGTGTAATTACTAATGGCGTTTTCCTGTTTTGGCAGAACAGGGTGTAACTATGATCAAGTTTCTCACAGATGGGGTGTTACTTAGGGAAATGATGGATGATCCTCTCCTTACAAAGTATAGGTAACTATAAAAATGTAGTGAAATTTTGCTTCCGTTCTGAAGCATTTTATGTATGTTTTATATCCCTTTATCTTTGTTCATTCTGGAATTATTTCCTTTGGGAAAGGGGTGATTTAGTGGGTGGGAAGTGCAACCATTCGGTGTGGTGGGAGTTGGTTTGTAGGCTAAAGGAAGAAGGTGGTCTGGAAATTGAAACTTTACAGCTAGAAATAAAAGCTCTAATAATTGAAATGGCATTGTGGTGATTTCCTTTGGTACTAAATTCACTCTAGTACACAGTGAGAGCAAGTCATTTTTTTTTTTGAAACTGGGATCCCCAATAAATACATGGCATTGTGGTCATTTCCCCAGTAGTTCACTCTGGTACACAGTAAGAGGAAGTCATTATGGTCATCTAAGATACTCTATGAAATGTTGATTTGCGATATAGAATGATTCAAGGTGTCCTTCAAAATGAATGCCTTCTCTTTATGATGAATTTTGCTACCTATTAAAGTTCAAGGTGGGAAATCGGAAGCGAAGATGTCCTTCAAAATGAATGCCTTCTCTTTATGATGAATTTTGCTACCTATTAAAGTTCAAGGTGGGAAATAGGAAGCGAAGTTTAGGTTGGAAAAGAATCCTTGGGAGCTACATTCTTTCTAGTGGCGAGGATTTCTTATTGGTAGTAAGCATGGGATTTTCTTTGAATAAAGTGTGCAGCTGTAGCACTATTTATGATTGAAGAATTTGGCCGAGTTATCCATTCATAGTTCTCTTCTTTGTCAGCATTTTCTAGCTTAATAGCCGCTGAATTAATTCAAGATTTTCCTCTGCAAAGATTCTTTGCAAAACCTTAGCTCTCCTGAAAATTAAAGTGTTTGTTTTGTTGTTATTGTTGGGATGTCGTGTTTATGCTTCTTTTAAAGTAAGAAATCCATTGTTAGACTACCTATAAGAAGGAAAAAAGGCCAATGGTCTTAGTTTAACTGTTTTAAGAAAGAGGCCAATAATCTTAGTTTATCTGCTTTAGTTTAACTATGCTAGCCGATATGTCAAACTTTATATTTATAATATTTTTAATGTCTAAGATTAGTCAAGGCTTTGTTAGTAGAGCCGAACTTCTATAAGTAGCTAGCTGCATTTCCTTTGTAAGCGAGGACTCAATAAATTTGGGAAGACAATGATCTCTCCTCTTTTTTCAAAAAATTAAAAAAATAGAAAAGAACTAAGGTGGCGATTGGTTGTGAAGAATGAAAACATAAGAATAGAAATGAGTATGAGAATATGAATAGGAATGAAATGGAATAAAATTTAAAATGCATAAAAAAATGAATAATTAGCAATTTTGCTCCCTGAATTTTCGACAATACTGATTTTGCCTCTTAAAATATACGAATTGTTAAGAATCCCCTTGAACTTTTACATTTGCAGAAATTTAGTCCTTCTGTTAGGTTCCGTCCGTTATTCCATTTAAATGCTGACACGTCTTTGTAAATTAACAACTTTGCTCCCTAAACTTTGACAACTATCAAATCGTACCCTTCTAAATAAAAATGAGAAATATTCAACATCATTTTTAGTAAATCTTAAAAAATTAATTTAGATCTTAAATAAAAATCATTTTGAATGATTAAGAAAATTAAAAAAGAAATTAAAATTTTAAAACTAATAAAGCGATTTATTTTTTTTTTTAGTTTTTATTAAAAAATTCATTTAGATATTAAAAAAAATATATTAAAAATTAATTTTTTGTAAAAACTAAATGTTACGGGAACAAACTTGAGTCTATTTTGTTTTTCTCAAAAAATGTAGATTTGTTTAAGTAAATATAACATTTTTTAGTTTAATTTCTAACTTTTGTCAAAATAAAATTATGTTTTTATTGAATTTTTAATTGTTTTTCTTTATTTGTTAAGATATGAGTTTATAACTATAAATAAGTTTGGTTTTTTTTTTTTTTTGAAAAATCATATTTATTTTAATTATTTATTAGATTCTCAATAATTTTGGTTTGATTTTTTGAGATACGTGTTTATAAATAAAATAAAATTTGAAAATATTTTTAAGGATTAATTTAAGTTTTTTTTTTTAAGTAAAATTACTATTTTTATTAGGTTTTTTAATAATTTTTATTATTTTTTCAGAATTAATAGAGTATTATAATTTTTTTTAATAAAAGGGAGTAAAATTTTGTATTGATAATAGTTTAGGAGTAAAAATGCTTTTTTTTAACGGAGGAATTTTTAACAAGCTGTATATTTTAAGAGGCAAAATCAGGTAGTGTCGAAAGTTCAGGAGGTAAAAATGCTAATTATTTTGAAAAAAATTGATAAAAAAATCATTAATTTTTTTCTCATGTTACATTAGAATGGTTTATCCTTCCATTTCAATAGTCATTCCACCAAAATGGTGGAAAGGACATTCAATTAGAATGACATTCCAATACTTTAAAATGCAACCAATCAAAGGAATAGAATGAAAATTGTTTCTTTTCCACTCCACTCCATTTTATTATCTCCAACCAAACACCACCTAAGAAGTATAAAAGATGAAGAATGTTAGATATTAGATATATATTAGCTGTAAAAGAATTAGATATTTAGTAGATATTTAGTCTCCTAGCTTTGTATATAAATATGTATTATTCTATGAAATCGAGACACATAATTCGAATCACTATTTTCTACATGGTATCAGAGCCATTGTGATTCAAAATTCGAAATTCGAAATTAGGGTTCTGGAAAAAAAAAAATTAGGGTTTTGAGTTTAGGGTTGTTTTTCGAAAACCCTATTTGGAGTGGAAATCTTTTCTCACCGCCCACATAGGAGGACTGCCCAGCCGCCGGACTGCAAAACCCAAAAGTCCGGCGTCCAGATTCACCGCGCGTGGGCCCATGCGCCGTCGTTCGTCGCTGCCGGCCATCCCACGCGCCGACGCGTGAGGGCGCGTCCGGCGTCTTCTCCGGTGGCGGTCGACGCCCGTCCCACTCCTGCTCCGTTCTCGTCCTCCTTGCTTCGGTTTTCGGCGGTTCTTCGCATTTTGTGGTTTGATACTTTTGTCTTCTTTGTGTTTGGGTATCTATTCCTTTGAGTTTGCTCTCTTCCTTTTTTTGTCAATTTTTTGGTTTCGAGATTATGGCAGAGATAAAATCAGATTCGAAATCAATCGTTGTTTCTGATGTGGTTCCCGTGATGTCTAAAATCACGGACCATAAGTTGATTGGTTCGAATTATTTGGAATGGAGTAAGACGATTCAACTGTATTTGAGGAGTATTGACAAAGATGATCACTTGACTGACGATCCTCCTGAAGAAACAAACGATTCAAGGAAAATATGGCTCCGTGAGGATGCTCGCTTGTTCCTTCAAATTCGAAATTCTATCGATAATGAGGTAATTAGTTTGATTAATCATTGTGAATTGGTTAAAGAACTAATGGGTTACTTGGAGTTTTTGTATTCTGGCAAAGACAACATATCTCGCATATATGATGTTTGCAAAGCTTTTTATCGCGCGGAGAAACAAGATAAGTCTCTTATGAATTATTTTATGGCTTTCAAGAAAACGTATGAAGAACTTAATGTGCTATTACCCTTTAGTCCTGATGTAAAAGTTCAACAGCGCCAACGAGAACAGATGGCTATTATGAGTTTTCTTGCAGGACTCTCATCTGAATTTGACTCTGCAAAGTCTCAAGTTCTCTCTGGTTCTGATGTCTCCTCTTTACAAGATGTGTTTACTCGTGTTCTTCGCACAGAGACTACCTCTTCAACTCCTCTTAATAGCGCCTTGGTAAGTCGTAATAATTCTGCACCGGAAAGAAACTCTACTCCAAGTGGATTTAAAGGAGGTAATTCACAAGGACCTGATAACCGCACACCAAGTTCTGGGAGCATCATGTGCAATTATTGTAAGAAACCAGGCCACACCAAGTTTGAGTGTAGGAAGTTACAGTTTAAGAATCGACAACAACACTCTGCCAATATTGCCAGCACTAGTGATGCATCTGACAAATCGGTCCTTATTTTTGCTGATGAATTTGCCAAGTTCTCAAGGTATCAGGAAACACTTAAGTCTTCATCTTCTTCTGTCACTGCGATTGCTGATTCAGGTAACTCTAATGCATGCCTTCTTTCCCAATCCTCAAAATGGGTCATTGATTCTGGTGCCACAGATCATATGACAGGTAATTCCCGTCTCTTTTCCACTTTTAAGTCTCACAGTCCCACTTCTGTTGTCACCTTAGCTGATGGGTCATCAGCTTCTGTTCTTGGATCTGGCACTATTGTTCCTACACCTATGCTATCTTTGTCATCAGTCGTACATTTACCTGATTTGTCCTTTAATTTGCTTTCCGTTAGTCAACTCACTCGTAATTTACATTGTTGCATCTCATTCTTTCCCGATCATTGTTTGTTTCAGGATCTTATGACGAAGAAGATTATTGGTAAAGGACATGAATCTGGTGGCTTGTATGTTCTTGACCCACTTCCGCCAACCTCTATTGCTTGTTCGAGTGTTGCTTCCGCTTTTGAGGCTCATTGTCGTCTAGGTCTTCCATCCCTTCCTTTGCTCAAAAAACTGTGTCCTCAATATAGTAGTTTATCTTCGTTAGATTGTGAGTCATGTCAGTTTGCCAAACATCATCGTGTTAGTTTGAGTCCTCGTGTCCATAAATGTGCTAGTGTTCCTTTTGAGTTAGTTCATTCTGATGTTTGGGGTCCCTCTCCTATTTTGTCTCAACCTGGATTCAGGTATTTTGTTACTTTTGTGGATGATTATTCTCGTGTAACTTGGTTATATTTAATGAAAAATCGTTCTGAGTTGTTTTCTATATTTTGTGCTTTTTGTGCTGAGATTAAAACTCAATTTAATGTATCTATTCGTACTTTGAGAAGTGATAATGCCAAAGAGTACACGTCTGCTCAATTTCAATCTTATATGACCTCTAATGGCATGCTTCATGAAACTTCTTGTGTTGATACGGCATTTCAGAATGGTGTTGCAGAACGTAAAAACACATCTTCTTGAAACTGCACGTGCTCTCTTGTTTCAAATGAAAGTTCCTAAACCTTTTTGGGCCAATGCAGTTTCCACGGCATGCTTTCTTATTAATCGCATGCCATCCTCTGTTCTTAATGGTGCAATTCCATTTAAAATTCTTTTTCCTAATAAGTCATTGTTTCCAGTTGCTCCGCGAGTATTTGGCAGTGTTTGTTTTGCTCGCGATGTCCGTCCATCTGTCACCAAATTAGACCTTAAGGCACTAAAGTGTGTCTTTCTTGGTTATTCTCGTCTTCAGAAAGGGTATAGGTGTTATTGTCCTGATCTCAACAAATATCTTGTTTCTATTGATGTTACCTTTGTAGATAATACACCTTATTTTTCATCTTCCACTACTTCTACTAGTCAGGGGGAGGATGATGATTTGTTGGTTTATTCTGTCACATCCTATGCGCCTGATACATGTTCTGGCGGGTCTCTTGTTCCTTCACCTGCCTCGGTCGTCACCCCCACAATGTCTACACCTCCACCACCTCCACCACCTCTACCACCTCCACCACCTCTACCACCTCCACCACTCCCTCGGCCTCCTATAGTGTACACCAGGCGCCCCCCTCCTCCACCTCCTGTTTCATGTCCTGCACCTGCATCTTCGTCATCAGATCCGGAACTCTCAGATGATCTTCCCATTGCACTACGTAAAGGTAAACGTCAATGTACTTTTCCTATTACTTCTTTTGTGTCTTATAATCATCTTTCCTCTTCTTCTTGTTCTTTTATTGCTTCTCTTGATTCTATCACTATTCCTAAAACTGTTCGAGAAGCGATGTCTCATCCTGGTTGGCTTGCTGCAATGATAGAAGAGATGAATGCTTTGGTTGCGAATGGTACTTGGGTCTTGGTCGATTTACCTTCCGGAAAACAGGCCATCGGGTGTAAATGGGTGTTCACAGTTAAATTCAATCCAGACGGCACAGTTGCTCGCTTAAAGGCCCGTCTTGTTGCCAAGGGTTATGCTCAAACCTATGGAGTGGACTATTGTGATACTTTTTCTCCTGTTGCTAAACTCACATCTGTTCGACTGTTCATTTTCATGGCAGCTACTCATCATTGGCCTTTGCATCAGCTTGATATTAAAAATGCTTTTCTTCATGGAGATCTTGAGGAAGAAGTATATATGGAGCAACCTCCTGGGTTTGTTGCTCAGGGGGAGTTAGGGCGAGTTTGTCATCTTCGCAAATCTTTGTATGGATTGAAACAAAGCCCTCGTGCTGGGTTTGGTAAATTTAGTCAGGCTGTTGAGAAGTTTGGTTTGTTGATAAGTAAGTCAGAGCATTCTGTGTTTTATAAAAGATCAACTGTTGGTATCATTTTGTTAGTGGTGTATGTTGATGACATCGTTATTACTGGAAATGATACTGAAGGCATCTCATCCCTTAAGTCTTTCATTCACACCCAGTTTAACACGAAAGATTTAGGGGAGCTCAAGTATTTCTTGGGGATTGAAGTTACTCGGAGTAAACAAGGTATTTTTCTGTCTCAAAGAAAGTATGTACTTGATTTGCTAACTGAGACAGGAAAATTGGGAGCAAAACCTTGTAATGCTCCAATGAATCCAGCTGTGCATCTTACACGTGATGGGAAACCATTTGAAGATATTGAGAAATATCGCAGGTTAGTTGGAAAGTTGAATTATTTAACTGTGACTCGTCCAGATATTGCATTCCCGGTTAGTGTTATCAGTCAGTTCATGTCTTCTCCAACAATTCATCATTGGGCAGCATTAGAGCAAATTTTATGGTACTTGAAAGGAGCACCAGGACGAGGTATAGTTTACAAGGATCATGGACATACCCAGATTGAGTGTTTTTCTGATGCAGATTGGGCAGGCTCCAAGGTAGATAGACGATCCACTTCAGGATATTGTGTATTTGTTGGGGGCAATCTAGTCTCTTGGAAGAGTAAGAAACAAAATGTTGTATCTAGATCCAGTGCTGAATCAGAATATAGAGCTATGGCCCAGTCTGTGTGTGAGGTAATATGGATTTATCAGCTTTTGACTGAATTCGGGTTTGAGACTTCTATTCCAGCCAAATTATGGTGTGATAATCAAGCTGCTCTTCATATTGCCTCAAATCCCGTATTCCACGAGCGAACTAAGCACATTGAGATTGATTGTCATTTTGTTCGTGAGAAAATTCAACAAGGTCTGATTTCCACAGGATTTGTGAAGACCGGAGAACAACTAGGAGATATTTTTACAAAGACTTTGAATGGATTGCGGGTTGATTATCTTTGTAACAAGCTGGGCATGATTAACATCTATGCTCCAGCTTGAGGGGGAGTGTTAGATATTAGATATATATTAGCTGTAAAAGAATTAGATATTTAGTAGATATTTAGTAGATATTTAGTCTCCTAGCTTTGTATATAAATATGTATTATTCTATGAAATCGAAACACATAATTCGAATCACTATTTTCTACAAAGAACAAGAGCGAGACAGAGAACAACTAAAGAGAAGAAATCTTAATGATCTTACACTTTTATAAATAATCTTGACCAATAATGAATGCCTAAGCCTTTTTGTAGAATAGGCAAATAACAATTTGTTTTGTTGATAATATTAGTAGGCTGCATAATGTTAGGCTACGGATTAGGTTGACTTAGTAAGATGAAGCCAAAAAACTAATTAATAGGATTATGAGCTTGTTAGCTTTACTTCTACTTATTGAAGTTTATAGTTGCTTTTTGGATACTCTACTTTAAAGGAGCTTATCAAATAATAATATATATATATATATATCTATTCTATATAAAGTGTGCCTATATAACTGAAATTCTTGGTTTATGAGAAATTTATGGATGACTTTTTATTTTTATTTAATAAAATAATAAAATATTATTTATATATAATAAAATAATAATAAAACAAATCCTGTTAATATTTGAATTGATATTTAGCATATTTCAACTCTATATATAATCACAACTATAACTCTAGAAATTAAAAATATATATATATAAAATAATCGTTCATTTTATTTATATTATTTAGAATAATTCATTGTGGTTCAAGATCACAATGAACAGAAAAAGTGGCAAAAACACAAGTGTAGTTCAAAATCATAGTAAACTAAGAAAGAATGAGAAGAGATTATTAAGCATTAAATATTCTCAGTAAACACACTCAAAGAATCGCATTGAGAGAGAAAAAAAAAAGAATACCAATTGTGATATATATAAATAAATAAAAGCGAAGAATATTATATAATTATTTATATTCTATATAAAGTGTGCCTATATAACAGGAGAAATTTATGGGTGACTTTTAATTTATATTAAAAATAAAATGATTTATTAATAAAAATAAAATAGTTTATTAATTTTGAAAATACAATTTTAAAAATTAAAAAGTAAAAACCAAACTAAACAGATTTTTTAAAACTACCAACTAATCAAAAATTTTCGTGTGGACTCATCTTTTAAATTTTCAAAAACATAAAACTTTTTTGAATTTTAAACTAATCAAGCCTTTGTATATATATTTACAGTTTGATAATAGATATATATGGGGTGGATTTTTAAATAAATTTAATTTTGTAGGTGAAAAAAATGACAAAATTGGTTGTAAATCACAAAGAGATAATTGAGGTTGAAAAGATGAGTAGGGAACCGAATATAGTTTATGATCGTAGATGTATATTTATATTAAAAATAAAATAATTTATTAATAAAAATAAAATGGTTTATGAGAAATTCATGGTTTAAAATATTTAATTTGATATCTTAATTATTAATAAACAATACCATAAATATACATCTACGATCATATAAGAATTTTATTCTATAACTATACGATCATAGATTAAGTGGTCAAGGTCCAAAGAAAAATAATAATTTTTTAAAATCTGAAATCAAGACACGAAAAACAGAAACTAATTGAATAGGACTCTATTCAATTGAGGTGTTGACCATGCATGGTAAGTAAAAAGCTATATATTAAATTTTATGCCATGATACAATTAAAAATTAAATAAGAATTTACTACTATTTATATATTATATATCTTTATATATTAAAAGTGCCTATCTAACGGCAATTCTTGGTTTAACAGAATATTCTTAAAAATAAAAAGAATATTCTGTTAAATTTAACGATTAGGTTTGATCTCCCGTTAACAAATAAACCCAATAATTAAACCCAAAAAATTAAACAATTTTTTAAATATTAATAATCTTTTTTTAAATGAAAAAAATCATTTTACCCACATATTTCTCTAACAAACCTATTTTGGGAGAATATTAATATTTTTTTTTTTATTTATTTTTTAAAAAAGAAAAATCTTTATATATTAAAGTTAACATTACGTTATCTAATATTTTCTCTGGATAAGCATAGGAAGCAGAAATACCACTTCTATCTTTGTGTGATTGCAGATATACCACTTCTGTCATTGACCCACTTTTTAGCTTTATAAATGGAGATGTTCATATAATATTAACACTTTACAGAATATTTATAAATATAAACTTACATTACAATGCTATGTTAAAAAAAGAACTAAATAGAATAATCTACTACTCCAATAATAAATTTATTTACAATTTTATAATTACACTAATATTATTTTTAATACATTATTAAATAATATTTCAAATATAAATATTTAATTTTTTCAAACAAAAAATTTGTAATCTTTAAAAATAAAATACATTCAAAATCTTAAAAATACCAAAATCTTAAATAAAACTAGCAATACGTGGCTCGGCACGTACATTCACCTAGTATACATATATTGCTGAAGATGCAAAAGTATTGCATTTATATATCCTACGATGTTTCAAAAATACTTTGAAAAGTTCATCTTGAATTAATTATTAATATATAATAAAAAATATTAGTTATTATATTATTACTTCAAACAAAGAAAAGTTCTAGCGGTGTTTCTACTTTCTAATCATAAACCTCAATTTTGGCTTCTTTAACCAGCTGCCACACACAACTTACTTACTCTGAATTTATAACCATTTACAATTTTTTAACACTCGAAAAGTTACTGAGTTTGTTTTCTATAGCTCTACTTATTAAGGTAGAAAAATATTTTTAGATTGACTCCATTCTGTTTATTAAATGAATTATTTTCAAGTTGACACATTAACTTAAAAATGACACAATAATGACCTACTACAAAGTATACACTTATATTCATTCTATTTATTGAGAATCAAAACTTCAATCTTCTTCACTAGATTAGCCAGAGACACATAATATTTGAACATAAACACAGGACACAATATTATAACTCAAACTCAGAAACACTTAGTCGAAACTTGAATGAATAATGCCACTCTTTTAAGTTTTAAGACTGTATATGACTAGGCAATTATGGTTATTGTATTATTATTCCTGCTACATAGTTGATCATTTTTAGATTTTTGATGTGAAATTTCGTATTGTGAGCTTTTTAGAGTCTTATAGACTTCAATGAGTAATAGATTTATATAATTATACCTGGAATAAATTTTCATAATGTTGTTTGGTGGATTCCTATTTTGTTATTAAGTAACATAATATTATTATTCGTTAGGTCTGTCACAATTATTATTAAGTGAGAATGTCAATTTAAAAACCTTTTACTATATTGAAAGGTGAGATTGATTTTAATATGAGCTTAGTTATATTTAATTTTATTTTGTATATCTATTGTTTTATTTGAAAACAGGTGAATAAATGACTACACTATATACAACAATTAAGGACATCACTCCAACTACAGAAAGTTGGAAGAATAAAATGAGAGTGTTAAAAAAATTTGAAAAGCGGACAAATAAGAGTTCACCACTCAAATATCAAAAGTTTAATGTTAGCAGACAAAAAAGTATACAATCAGTTAATTTACTGTTGAAATTGTCAATACTCTACTAATAAATGCTATATTTTCTGAATTTTGCCTGTACTCGCGTTGCAACAAATTATTATTTCATAAATATTTTTTTTTCCTTAAAAATGAACACAGGGTAATGATGTTGAACCTAATAACTAATAATATTTTTTAAAATTTTTAATTGTATCACTTTTTAATAACATAGAAAAAAACTAGCATAAAATTTAGTATACGTGTCTCGCACGTAACTTTTTACTAGTATATATATATGTATAATTCTTAATGGATATTACTCATGAATGGGTAAAATTAGAAAATTTTGAGTTTTTATGCTTAATTTTTTTATCTAATTAAAAAAATCTCTCATTTTTATATCATATGGGCTGAGATTGTTGCATCGGTAAAAAAATATTTAAAAAAAAATTTTTTTAGCAAGAAAAATAAGAAAAGAAAAAGTTGAGTTTGAGTTAAATATTTTTATATGAACATATTTTTAATATAGTGTAAAAAGAGATATTTTTTAATATTTTTTTTAGTTAAGTAGTTAAATTAAGTATAGAAATTCAAATTTGTGATTTCATTATTCGTTATTAGATCAAAATTCGATGGTTTGATATTTTTAAAATTAATATTTATAGTTAAATTTGTTTAGTAACCATTTATGGGTAATACCATTAAGAAGTGTTCCTTATATATATATATATATATATATTTTTATCTTTGATTAGAATAAAGTTATAAAAGGAAATCTATTTTTAGAAATGTACAAAATATTTTCATTAAAACTTGAAATAACTTTTTTTTGTTATTTTTTTTTCTTTCAAACGAGCTTTCTAGGGAAAATGATTTTGACTTTGATAAGCTTTTTCTTCTCATAACTTACAAGTCACACACCAATGGTTGAAATCCTTCTTAGAAATCTTTATTCACAATGAATTAGAACATTACAATCACAAGCTTTGGAGAGGCTTGTTCTTTCCTATTCCCAATTCGAGAGGCTTAGGGCTCTCCACAAAAATGAGTCTACACTCTAGTTTTTTCCTCACCTCTCAAAATGATCTCTCACCCTTATATATCCCTACTGTACATAACAGCCACATCAGTCTAAATGACAAATATACACTTTGCCGTCCTTTGATACCTGAATTTGACTTGGGGCTTATCTGACTTACTTCCTTATAATCACAAAAAATACTTTCTAAAATTTATCTAAACACTCTCCAAAGTAGCTTTTAAGCTCTGGAAGCACTTTTGAAGCGATGCTAAACAGGCCCTATGCCTAGCTGTCCTAATTATAATATCTAATTGATTGTTAGAGGCTGTGTTGTATAAGATTTAGTTGGGTAGTTAGAGTCGTGTATTTTGGGGTTGGGGCTGCTAAGTTTATCCAATCTAGTGTGTATCACATAACAGAAAGGAACAAATAATTCTCCAGAAAAAATGATGCACTGTTCCTTTCTCAACACTTTTACTTGTATTATTTCACTCGTTAATGCAAGTTATATTTCTTATAAAAATTTGTCGATTTAATTCCTTAGTATGTGACATTAAGACAAAATCTTGTACTTCAGTTTTCTTATATGAAAGTTTAGTAAGTATGCCTTCATTTTGATGACATGCTTCATAATGCAAACAAGCATCTTTTTATTTTTATTTACTCACAAACAATGTAATTATCTCAGTGTCATAATGGTAGATGAGGCTCATGAAAGGTCTATTTCGACTGATATTCTGTTGGGTCTCTTGAAAAAGGTACTTTATATTTATGTGTATAATTTCTTGCCATGTATATTTCTTGTATCATTGATAGTTTAAGTAACAAAAACAGACAATATAATCATTTTCAATGCTTGTGTGATTGTCATAGGCCTTGGTTATGTAGTGTATATGTTAGTTTTGTTTATATGGTGCTTTAGTTTGCTGTATTTTATGCTTGCATTTTTTGATGTAACTCAAACAATTTTGATAGTTTTTTATTTTATCAACGCATCTATTTTTCTTAAAAGAACACACATGCACACACAATATACAACGATATCTTTGTCTTAGGGCTCTTTATATTATGACACTTGCTAAATCCTAAAATTCTAGATTCAACGAAGACGACCTGAGTTGCGTTTGGTTATCTCTTCTGCCACAATTGAAGCAAAGTCCATGTCTTCATTCTTTACCAGGTTTGTAAGAATTATCTGATCACTGTTAAATATTATTTCTTCCTTTTGATTTTTGTTGGAATATTACCAGTTACTACACTTTTTTTCCCCATCAAGTGTAGAATTTTCAAGCTATTTTGTTTTCATGATCCACGTGAATACAGTGTATCTTAAATCCTAGTCCTTTTTACGTTTGTTCAGTGTACTGTGGATTTCTTTTCATGGCTCATAATCAATTTAATTTGGTAGCATCCACAAAGGTCTATTTAACCTGTTTATGGGGGATGATTTGAGGTCTAGAATTGAATGCTAACGTTTGTGTACATAGAAGTATGTCTTAAATCTTTTTTGGGCAATGCTTAGTATAGATTTACAAGCATTTGTTAAAGTAAGATATAATTATTTATTTTTCTTGTAAAGCAAAAGGCGTCGGCAAATGGAAGATGAGACTGTCGGACTAAAGATGGAGCCTGCAATCCTATCGGTGGAGGTATTGTTTAAGAGAACATGACATCTCTTGTCTCACGCAAAAGTTAAACAACCTTATTTTATGGAGAAGGTTATTAAGTGATATGATATCAGATTGTTATACAGAGACTGAGATGCCACCACGTCTGCCTTGCTTTTAGGGTAGGGGCTTTACAGTACAAATCCAATATGTTGAGGAGCCTGTTTCTAATTACATCCAAGCTGCTGTTTCAACAATATTGTTGATTAATGATCAGGTACCTTAAATTCAGGTTCTTGAGACACTATAGTGGGTCTACATTTTATTAGGAGACCACAATCATTTTCGTGGCAATTTTTCTTCTTGTGATAGGAATTATTCACAAAATTCACTGTTTTTGTTGCTTAGGAGCCAATGGGAGATATTCTGGTGTTTCTTACTGGTCAAGATGATATTGATTCTGCTGTGCACTTGCTTCATGAAGATATTCAAAACCGTAGTAAAAACTCTTCAGGTAACTAGTCATGCTGTAGTCAGTGGATTATAGTGGATAGTGGGATGAGTATTCTTTTGAAGCATCAATTTCAAAGGTTGCTTTCAATGTTATAGATTTGTACATTGTATATTTAATTTCAGGGTTGCTCATTTTGCCTCTATACTCTGGTCTTCCACGAGCTGAACAGGTTAGTTATACATTGTGTTTTTATCTAACTGGATTAAACTGGATTTCTTTTTGGAAGGATAATTATGGACTTTGCTTTTCTTGCTTTTAGGAGCTTGTGTTTGCTCCTGCTCCTAGAGGGAAGAGGAAAGTAGTGATATCAACTAATATTGCTGAGACATCTTTAACCTTGGAGGTAAGATATTTCCTTAAGGAATGTTCATTGAACATAATGAATTCTTGGTTGGAGTGAAACTACTTGTTATCATCTGCCATAAGTGAGGACTCTCAACATATTTGGGATAAGGTCACTCGTGCATGTGACCTTTGTCTCTTTGTCTTTTCTTATTTTCCTTTATAAGAAAATTATTTTACCGTTTCTGTGCAGGGAATTGTCTATGTTATTGATAGTGGGTTCTCAAAGCAGCGGTTCTACAATCCTGTATGTCCCTTCCCTTTTATGTTTAAAGTTGTAACTTGTAACATATTAGAGTATATTAGTTATCAGGTATGTTGGTTATCGATATTCCTGCCCTTATAAATCTCTTATTATACATGTAGTTTTGCTTGAAAGTACTCTTTCCCTCTTAATGGATGTTCATTGTGTTAGTAATGAGTATTCAAGTAAATTATGATTTGAAGCAATTGGAAAATGAATTTTCTGATATATTTACTTTGTAAGTACAACGGATTTATATATATATATATTTATAAAATACAATGTAAACACCTAGTATCCTAGAGAAAATAAAAGATCATTAAATGTATATTTACATCTTGCTTGATTTCTGATAAGAATTTCTTATCAAATATTAATTAGAACAAGAGAATTAGAAGAAAAGAAGATGAGAAAATGGTGGCTGATAGCCTTTCATTAATTTCCAGGACTTCGAGAGCCTGGTTCTCTCCCCTTAAAGGTTACAATACTCAATTTACTTTTTCATACATACCAATATTAATTCCCCAAACAGTTATTTAATACCCACCGAGTGTAACAAAGTCCCCACACTCTAACACAACTCCACTAACTACTGCCAGCTCACCTTAGTTCTCTGTAGTGCACCCTACAATACCCTTCTTGGTTCTTCTAGAGTAGACAAATGTGATTGGAGGTCTATCAATATCCCCCTACGAGTCTCACCTTGTCCTCAAGGTGAAAATGAGGGAATTGGTCCTGGATGACTGAGAAATCCTCCCAAGTAGCTTCAAAAGGTGGCAGATTTTTCCACTTGATAAGGGCCTGTGGAGCTGTCTTATGCATACCAGGGCGGATGGCTAACACTTCTTCAGGAGTGAGGAGCCATTCTAGATCAGCAGAGAGACAAGGAGGAAGGGCTGAAGCCTGCTGGTGTGTTCCCAAGGCCGCTCGTAAGAGTGAGACGTGGAAAACGGGGTGAATGGAAGACTCAGGAGGGAGTTGAAGACGATAGGCAGCCGAACCAATGCGCTCTAGAACAGGAAAAGGGCCAAAGAAGCGGGGACCAAGCTTCTCGTTGAGACGTCGGGCCACAGTGCGTTGGCGGTAAGGTCTTATTTTGACATAGACCAAATCGCCAATGGCAAAGCTAACATCTCTTCGCTTCTTATCAGCCTGGGATTTCATCTTTTGTTGAGCTCGCTGGAGGTTTTCTTTCAGTAGTGATAAGGTGACATCCCGAGCTTGAAGTTGCTGCTCGACTACTGAAACTTTGGTGCTACCATGTTCAAAACGGAGAAGCGGCGGAGGGTCACGGTTGTACAAGGCCTTGAAAGGAGTCATCCCTGCCGACACATGATAGGAAGTATTGTACCAATACTCTGCCCAAGCCAACCACTTAACCCACTTGTTGGGTCTGACACCCACAAAGCACCTCAAGTATGTTTCAAGGCAGCGGTTCACTACTTCGGTTTGACCATCCGTTGGGGGATGATACGCCGTGCTATGCTTCAAGCTGGTCTCTTGGAGCTTGAACAATTCCTTCCAAAAGAGGCTTAGGAAGATCTTGTCCCGGTCTGACACAATTGAGCGAGGAATCCCATGGAGTTTGATCACTTCCCTTACAAATACTTCAGCGACAGTAGCGGCTGTATAGGGATGGCGCAAAGGAATAAAGTGCCCATATTTACTCAAACGGTCTACCACGACCATGATAGAGTCAAAGCCATGTGACATGGGTAAGCGCTCAATGAAATCCATGGATATATCGTCCCACACCTGCTCCGGGATAGGCAAAGGTTGCAACAACCCGGCTGGCGTTTGAGCGAGATACTTGTTTTGCTGGCAGACAACACACTCAACCACAAAACGTTGCACATCCTTTCTCATTCCAGGCCAATACAAGTCAGCTGCCACCCGCTGAAATGTCTTGAACACCCCAGAGTGGCCCCCGAGAGCACTACCGTGATACTCCTGAAGAAGGAGACGAATGACGGGTGAAGATGATGGTAGCACTAACCGGCCTCTAAAATGAAGGACTCTGTGTATGAGCGTACAACCACCACTGTTCTGTCCTAGCTTAAGATCAGCTAGTACCTTGGACAAAATGGGATCCGCCTGCACTTGCTCTTGAAGATTTGGAATGGCTAGTAAGTTTGGGACCAATAAGGCAGCACAAGTGGGATCCGGTTGGACACGAGAGAGGGCGTCAGCAACCTTGTTTTCCATTCCGGGCCTGTATTGTATTTCGAAGTCATAGCCAAGAATCTTTGTCAGCCATTTTTGGTGCTCAGCAGCCACCAATCCCTGCTCTAGCAAGTACTTCAAGCTCTTTTGGTCCGTTCGAACCAGGAATTTGCGTCCCAATAAATAAGGACCCACTTTTGGATAGCAAGCAAGATGGCCATTAACTCACGCTCATAAACGGATTTGGAATGGGATCTGTGCGACAAAACCTGACTATAGTATGCTATTGGTCGCTGCTCTTGCATTAGGACAGCACCCAATCCGACCCCCGAAGCATCTGCCTCCACCACAAAAGGCTTGGAAAAATCCGGAAGAGCGAGGACGGGGACAGTACACATAGCTGATTTTAGGTGTTCAAAAGCTTGTTGAGCCTCTTGTGTCCAACCAAAAGCGTCCTTGAGTTGATCTGTTAAAGGGCGAGCAATCGTACCATAGTTTTTGACAAACTTGCGGTAGTACCCTGTGAGGCCAAGGAAGCCCCGTAGCTCCTTAAGAGTCTTTGGAACCGGCCATTGAACCATTGCAGCAACCTTGTGAGGATCAGCCGAAACCCCTTCACCCGAAATGATGTGCCCCAAATACTCCAACCTGGACTGTCCAAATAAGCACTTCTTGCGGTTGGCGTACAACTGGTGTTGTTGTAGGCGTTTCAACACTTCTTCCAAATGGCCAACATGTTCCTCTACCGTTGCGCTGAAAACCAAGATATCATCAAAGAATACAAGCACAGTTCGCCGAAGGAGATCTCGAAAGATTTCATTCATAAGGGCCTGAAAAGTGGCGGGAGCATTTGTTAACTTGAACGGCATCAACAAGAACTCATAGTGTCCTTCATGTGTTCGAAAGGCCGTTTTAGCTTGGTCTTTGGCTGCCATTCGAATTTGATGGTACCCGGATTTAAGGTCCAGTTTAGAGAACACCTTTGCTCCGTAGAGCTCATCCAAAAGTTCGTCGATCACAGGAATTGGGAACTTGTCCGCCACAGTCTCTCTATTCAGCGCACGATAGTCCACACAAAATCGCCAACTACCGTCCTTCTTCTTGACTAATAATACAGGACTAGAAAAAGGGCTGGTGCTTGGAATTACAATGCCGACTTGGAGCATATCTCGTACCATTCTCTCAATCTCATTCTTTTGAATCTGAGCATAGCGATAGGGGCGCACCGATATTGGACCTACTCCTTTTAGCACAATACAATGTTCACGAGATCTTTCTGGTGGGAGACCTGGAGGCATGTGGAAAACCGAGTCATATTTGTGGATGACTTCCTCCACAACACTAGGGATTTGTTGTTCCTCCTCTCGGCTGTCCCCTTGTATGGCCCCAAAGTGAACCCAGTATCCCAGTATCCGTACCCTTCTTGTTCAACTGTATGAATCATAGCCTTCAATGTAATGGGTGACTTACAAAGGCTAGGGTCACCTTGCAAGGTCACCCAAGAGCCCCCTCGTTCGAATTTCATTACCATGGTCCTCCAATTAACCTGCATATTTCCCAAAGTCTCTAGCCATTTGACTCCCAATATCACATCTGCCCCGCTCAACTCCAATGGCAAAAAATCAGTCACCACACATATCTCTCCCAATTCCAAAGCGACTTGAGAGCAAACACCTTCAGCTTTGACTCGATCACCGATACCCAACAAGATCCCATACCTCGTTGTTTGTGTGATAGGTAGTCCCGACACTTCCACTACCTCTTTAGAAATGAAATTATGAGTGGCACCGCTGTCTATGAGGACCGTAACCGGTAGCTGCCCAATCTTCCCTGCGAGTTTCATGGTATGAGCCGACGATATCCCAACAAGGGAGTTCAAGGATAACGTAGCCAATGTTTCCTCAGTAGTCGCTGGTTCTTTCGAGGCTGGTGATGGTGGCGGTGATTCAATATCAGGTGGGGGTTCATCTTCATCAACAAACAACATCACTTGGAGGAATTTCTGATCACATACGTGACCCCGATGATATTTTTTCTCGCATCGAAAACAAATTCCCTTGGCACGTTTATCTTGATACTCCGATTCCGACATCCGCCTCATAGTTGGGGGTTTTCCCGTGGAAGTGGCCAGGGCTGGTGCGAATGTAGTGGAATTGGTCTTAGGTGCAGCTGTAATAGATCGGGTAAAAGTGTGTGGGGAGTTTCTAGTATGGGTGAGAGGCTGTATCTGAGGTCTATTGGGTTTGGTGGGTTGAATCTGTTGCCCAGCAGGAGGAAATAAGTGTTGGCCCTCCTCCACCCGTTGGGCTGTTTCCATGATTTGTGCCAATCCAATGGGTTGCAAAATGTGCAAAGCTCCCTTGATTTCATCCTTAAGTCCCTTAACGAAACTACTTTCCAAGATGTGCTCCAGAACACCTGGAACTCTCGACGCCGATGCCTCCCATCGCAATCGATAATCGCGCACGGTGGTTGTTTGGTTCAGAGACAGAAATTCTTCCGCCAGTGACCCAATTGGTACAGCCCGAAACCGATGCAACAATAATTGTTTCAAAGTAGCCCACGAGGTAATGGGTCTCCTTTGATTCTCCCACTGGAACCATGTAAGGGCATATCCGTCTAAGCCAACTATGGCTGTTTCGAGCATGAGTGGTTCCGTCAACCGAGAAATGAGAAAATACCTTTCCGCCCTATAAATCCATCCTTCGGGGTTGTCCCCCGAAAAAATGGGAATCTCCATTCTTGGTGGTCTGAAATCCATCGAGGATTGTTGGTGCGGGTAGAACGAGTGGATCGGTTGTTGAGGATCGGTCGGAAAAGAGCCTCGCGGAGTCGGCGATGGAGGAAATCGTACCTGGGGACCCATCGGGGCTGAGGAAGATGACCTGTCGCCGCCTGCGACAGTGGGTGGTTGCTGGTGGTTCTCGCTGAGAATCGGCCCTTCCATCGGTGCCTTCCCCGACGTCAAAAATCGGGCCCACTGTGCCATCATCATCTCCGGCAGCTTCTGCATTTCGGATCGCAGAGTTTGCACCTCTGTCCGTTCCTTGTCTTGCTGTACTCGAGTATCAGCAATCTCCTTCCCCAACTGAATTCGAAACTCCGTGATGGCTTTATGTAGTTCAAAGTTCACCGACTCCAATTTCTCCTTCAACAGATCCATACTAAAATCCTTCTTAGGTCCCATATCTTTGTGCTCTGATACCAATTTGATGGATTGCTATGGTTGATTGATTATCATAGAAAACATCTATTAGGCTTTCAAGTCTGATTATGAGTTCATCAAGTAGGCGTTTCAGCCACATTCCTTCACAAATTCCATGTGCTATGGCACGAAATTACGCTTCTGCACTGCTGTGAGTTACCACTTGTTGCTTGTTGCACCAAGAGATTTCCCCAAATGTAGAAGCAGTACCGGAAGTGGATCTTTGGTCAGTAAGAGAACCAACCCAATCTCATTTATGTAGATTTTAAGATCTTTGTTGAGAGTTTTATTGAACATTAACCCTTTTCTCGGTGTTCCCTTGAGGTACCTAAGAATCTTATAGACAACATCCATGTGTTACTCAAAGGGATTATTGAGAAATTGGCCAACAACACTCACAACGAAGCTTATGTCAGGCTTAGTGTGAGTTAGATAGATTAACTTTCCCACAAGACCTTGATACCTTCATCGATCAACTTTTGTTTTGTCTGTTTGCACATCAAGTTTTGTATTAGGGTCCATCGGAGTTTCAATCGCCTTGCATTTGATCATTCCATTTCCTGTTAGAGGTCAAGGACATATTTCCGCTGAGTGACTAAGATGCCTTGGATGAGGATTTCTGCTCATGTGATTTGACTGAATAGTTTGGAGCATGAGCAACAAAAGGGTTTGTTGGTGTTTCTGAAACAATGGTGTTGTCAGGAGAATTAGTTATATGAATGAGTGAACTAAACTCCCAATTCTGCAGTTCTTGACTATGATTCTCCACCTGAACTACAAATTTGGGATAGTATGACTGTTCTTAAATGAAAGTGACATCCATGGAGTTGAACACCTTTTGTGTAACATGACAGTAGCATTTGTAACCTTTTTTGCAACACAGCCTTTTTTATTGGATGAGTAGCCAAGGATACATATTGTGGCTGATGCATTAAGTTTGCTACGATGTGAGGAGTCAACATGGACAAATGCATCACAACTAAAGACATGAAGGGGATCTTGATACACGAGATGTGAGTGAGGATATGCTTCTAGGAAGATTTGCAGCGGAATTTTGAATTTTGATATCTGAGATGGCATTTTATTTATGAGATAGGTAGCTGTGAGAACTGCTTCATCTAAAAATCTTTTTGGAACATGAGATGAAAAAAGTAAAGATTGGGCTATTTCTAGTAAATGACAATTTTTGCGTTCGGCCACATCATTTTGCTGTGGTGTGGCTACACAAGAACTTTGATGAATAATCCCATTGGATTGTAGATATGGTCTAAGGACAGAATTGAAAAAGTCACGAGCATTGTCAGTTTTTAATACTTGGATGTTTGTTTGGAATTGAGTTGGGATCATTTTGTGGAAATTTTGGAAAATATGACTTGTTTCAAATTTTTCTTTTATGAGGAATGTTCAACTTAGGTGGCTGTGATCATAAATTAGTCATAAAAACCAATGTACCTCACTGATATTTTGGATTTTGGACGGTCCCCAAATATCCCCGTGAATGAGTGAGAACGGGTGAGACGGTTGATGAGGTCTTGGAATGAATGAGTGGCGAGAAGCTTAGAGAATTGACAAATATCACTCCTGAAAGACTGAGGATTTATATTGACAAATAGGAATGGGAATAAATGTTTAAGGCACATGAAATTAGAATGACCTAAATGATTATGC
Organism: Cannabis sativa; assembly: GCF_029168945.1. Lineage (NCBI taxonomy): Eukaryota > Viridiplantae > Streptophyta > Magnoliopsida > Rosales > Cannabaceae > Cannabis > Cannabis sativa. The sequence continues at coordinate 24,667,336 of NC_083607.1, forward strand.
CATAACATGATTGTACTAATTTTATTAGACTGGGTTACAGAGGAAAGAGACTGACACTGAGAGAGAGAGAACAATGATTTCAATGGTGAGAAAAAAATTTTGTTGTACCCAAAAATTGGATTTTGGTTTGAATCATTAGCAGAAATAATCAAATGATTCTGTTGATACATTCGAATATGCAAAAAGGAAGAGACTCATAGAATGGCCTGTGGTATTGTTGGAACATTTGCTAAAAATTGAAAATAGTGACCTGTCCCTTGCCATGTGGTCAGAAGCACCTGTATCCACAATCCAAAGAGAGAGGCTTGAATAACCTGAGTGTTGCTTTGATGTGCAACTGAAGAGATACAATTGAAAGTGATATAGTCTTCCATGGAGAGAAACATAGTGGCAGATGGAGGCTCGGCTAGTTGGGGGCCGCCGGAGATCGAGACGGCGCGAAGGTGCGACGACGAGGATGCAACAGTGAAGGTGCAATGGCGGATTTAGGGTTTGAACGCTGGAGGAGGAGAATTTGAGCCGAGATGGACAGATGTAGTGTCTTTGTTTGAACAAGATGGACTGATCTAGGGTTTGAAAGTTGGAGATCTGAGCTGGACCGGTGCACCTAAGAAGATGATGATAGGACCTGGTCGCCTGAGAAGATGGTGGTTAGAGGCGTGCGATTGGTTGGAGTTGGTGACTTTACCTGAGGTGCGACTGATGTGCGCCTGGTTGGAGACGTGCGAGTGGTCTTCATGTGACTAGGACGTCGCCTGAGGTTTCTAGAATGGTCGCAAAGAAGAATGGTGCTCGAGTGGTGCGCCTGAGAAAATGAAGAGATGTGGCTGTGGGTGTGCGTTAAAACCCTATTAAGAATTTTTTTTTTGAAGTTTGATTTCATGAAGCAATGGGAAAATGAATTTTTTATATTTATTTGTGTTAGATTTTCAATATAATACAATGTAAACACCTTGTGTCCTAGAAATAATGAAAGAGGATTAAATGTTTATTTACAACTAGCTTGATTTCCTACATGATTCATGCAATATGAATATTGAGTGTTCCCTTTGTTCCTTTCTTTGTTGTTTTTCCTTTTCAAATAAATTTTATTATTTATGATTGTGGACCATCATTGTATCATTGACTAGAATCCTTGATTAATAGTCTCTAGATTACTTGGTTCGGATTAACAAAAAATCTCTCTTTTCCTCAATTATTTGTTTGAACTAGATTTTACTTTTCCTGTTCTCCTGAAGATAAGGGCTATTTTCTGCTTTTCAACAGATAACCATCCAATATTTATTTTAACATGTATTCCATATCTTTTGTTCATTCTTTTTGTTTCAGATATCAGATATTGAAAATCTGGTTGTGGCACCGATATCTAAGGCTTCTGCTAGGCAAAGGGCTGGTAGGGCTGGTAGAGTTCGTCCTGGAAAATGTTACAGGTGTGTAACGAATGTTCGCTACTGTTTCACTGAATGATTTTCCTATGGCAAACTAATATCATATAATGAAAAGGGATATGTGAGAATATGCTTAATAAGTTAATATGGCTACCTAATTAAAAAATATTCCACTATATGAAACTACTTCTACTATCTGCTTAATAAGCTAATGAGTATACTATGAGAAAAAATGCCCATGTTATACCCCTGCCTAATTCTTTCTTCTCTCGGTCTCTCTTATCATTCTCCATAATGGACCCAGCGAAACCAACACCCACCTTATTTCTGTCAAGGAGCACAATATCCTTGGATCATTGTACCAAACAAAGAACTGATTAACCGTTATTAAACTGCACCAAAATTTATAAACTATGATTCAATGGGGTATACAATAATACAAGGTTTTTAGAACAAAATTAACTGCAAGTATCATGGGTTCAAATGGGACGGAAAACAATGCATGACTAGATTCAAATGTTTTCTGATTGATAATTGACGTGTACTGCAATTGGAGCAAAATCCAACATGTGTATAGCTATTTTAAAAATCACATGCACACCCACATATATTTTAAAAAAAAAAGGGGATAATAAACAATAATATTAAATTATCCTATTCATAAAATAAAAAAGATTAGTCCCTTGGGGGACATTCTATAAAAGAAAACAGATTATATGCCCCAGTGTTGTTCTTTGAGTAAAAAATGCATGGACCTTGTGGTCAGAGGGGACGCTGCGAGAGAAGAGGGCTTGTTGATTGTGGTGCACAACAAGACATGAGACGATGCAAGACAGTGTGTGCAGTTGAGGGAGCTACAGACTGGTGTCGTCGCGGGGACTGTCAAAGATAGGCAAGTAGCAGATTGGAGGGCATCGATCGGGCTCAGTCGCCGGAGATGGACAACCATCTGAGTATGAGGCTGTTAGTTGGAGGATAGAGGAAATAAATCCGGCTATAGGGCTGAGAGAAAGAAATTAGGAGAGTGGTAGGGGGAGTTATGAGAGGGGTAATTTGGGTAAACTTTGAATTACTGGAATACCATCCAACTTTAATTATATGATAGGAAGAAAAGCGATGTAGGCCAAATGTGGTTAAGCATTTTAGTATGAGGTGTTGTTTGGTTATTGGGTTTTAATTGTAATTAGTTGCTGAGGTGGCAAGTTTATTCTCTCTATATAAAAAGAATAAACATAGTTTCTTGTGAGAATTAAGACAAGAGTGTTTTCTTGGATTGATTTACTCCACTTGAAAGATTAGAGCAGGGCATTCAAGCCTCTCGAAATGCTTGGTTAAGGTTCAATAATGCTTTTCCTTGTGGGATTTCTCTACTCATTGTGTGTACTAGCTTGGTAAACTCTTTCTAGTTTAAGAAAAGTATATCAAATTGGTGCAGTGAACTGTGGATACAAAAGAAACTTGGAGACAATGATTCAGCCCTCGACGATGAAGTTACGATGTTGAAGATGGAGGTGCTAGTATTACGAACTCCATCAAAGACGTGGTCAATGAGCCTATTCTCGAGGTGGGGCGCCAGATGCAAATGATGCAACAAAATCTCAAACGTCTTTTGAGGGCTCAAGAACAAGCAAGAATGGTCCAAGAACGGTCGAAGGCCATTCAAGGATCGTCCAAGAATCGACTGCAACTAAGTTTCCAACGTCCAGCGACTAGGAGCCATCTGCAACTAGGATTCCAAGGACTTTAATGGGTGCAAGAAGCAACGGACAACGACTAGAGCAAGGTACTGAAGCTCCTGAAGTGCCACAAGCAAGAGAATTATGAGGAAATTGTCTTTGAGGATCGTTCATTGGATAAAGGACATTTAAGGTCTCATTTCAGACTTGAGTTGTGATTGAAGAAATTGAAAATGCCCACTTTTCACAGGGTCAATCCAAATGGGTGGATTAATGCAAGTTAAAACTTCACTTGTCATAATTATGATGAAGAAGAGAAGATTCAAGCAGCGTTTATTTCATTACCTCTATGGTACCAATATTATTATGAGATTAAAAGAGGACAATTCTCAGTTGGGAAGAGATGAAAAGTTTGGTGCTTTGCCACTTTCGCAACACACATGCAGGTTCTTTGCACGATCACTTTCTGGTAATGAAACAAGAAGGGACATTTTTGGATTACACCAAATTTCATTATTGGCCCCTTTGGATGACATTATTGTGAAGTTGCAACTCAGCACCTTCCTCAATGGATTATTGTCATCTTTAAGGGCAGAATTGCTAATTCAACAACCTTGGACCGTTGGTAAGGCTTATAGAGATTCCATAGGGTATCGAGGTAAAATATTGGGCTATAGGACCATGTTTTGTATCCCATACTTGCCCGTCATTTCAGGAATTAGTGGTAAAGGAGGATAAAACACCAGCAAAGACCTTTTTCTTTACATCTGGAACAAATGTGCGAAGGCTTACTGATTTGGAAATCAAACATAAGAGGCAAAAGGGGTTGTGTGTTAAATGTGATGATAAATGGTCACATGGTGTGCCTCAATCTATTATTGCAGATCGTAACTGCATCTTTCTAAGCAACTTTTGGTCTCATTTATCAAGCTTCAAGGCATTATACTTGAGTGAAGCACGACATATCATCCACAAACCGTCCTCAATCTTTGTCTCGAGGCATACCTCTGCTGGTTTAATTTCCACCAGCCCAAGCAATGGTCTAAATGGTTAACTTGGGGCGAGTATGGTTATTACACTTCCTATCACACTTCCCTCAAGAGTACACCCTTCCAGACTTCGTATGGCCACTCACCTCTGACCATTATTCCTTGCAAGATGGGACTGCCATAGTTTCAGCTGTGAAGGGCATGTTGACGGCTCGAGATGCAATGTTAGATGATCTCCAAATGGCACTTACTCCGAGCCTAACACAAAATAAAAGCCCATGTCAATTCTAGTGGCAAAGATGTGGACTGTGCCATTGGTGACAAGGTCTTTATCAAGCTCCGTCCTTATAGGCAGCGCTCACTTGCCAAATGAGCCAATGAGAAATTATTAGCTCCGTAGTTGGTACTATGGGCCATACCAGTTTGTCCACTACATTGGCAAGGTTGCTTACAAGCTTCAGCTATCACCAACTACTGCAATATACAACCATTTTTTCACGTCTCCCAACTTGACGACCTCTTGGCGATGTCCAATGCTCATCTATGATTCCCCAACAACTCACAACCGATTTAGAGCTCCCAGAGCTCAAAGAAGTGTTTCAGTAGCATTTTCTTTCCCCTCCAAACACATTCAACTTTGAGGTGTTAATCAAGTGGAAGTCCTTGCCAGTTTTTGAAGCGACATGGGAGGAGGACTATACCACCATTTAACAACAATTTCCTACTATTCACCTTGAGGACAAGGTGAAGGTCTTGGGGGTTAATGATTAGCCACCTATTTGGTTGGTATATATCACAAGAAGAAAGGCCATGTGGGTCAAATGTGATTAAGTGTCTTAGTATGAGGTGTGATATGAACCAGATAGATATACAGAGAATATAGGAACAAACCAGCAAAAATGATAAAGAAAGAGATGAAACTATTCAGATTCTTTATTAATGAAAGATCGAGAACAATACGATAAGAAAATGGCTGGTATTGGACCGCCAACTCTCCACAATGGCTGATATTCAAGAGATAGCTAACTCTCCCAAGAGCAAATACTCATCTCAATACCCGTTTTCCCCCTAATGATGCTCACACTTCCTATATTTATACCCATACAACTCTTTCCCCTTCCCTTTAATTCCAATAGTCTCTGACCGCCTAGAACAATATGTCAAATTTCCCTCAATGCTTATGTCGCATATTGCTTTGTGTTCTATCAAGGTGTCATTTGATTATTGGGTTTTAAATGTAATTAGTTGATGAGGTGGCAAGTTTATTCTCTTTAAATAAAGAGAATAAACTTAGTTTCTTGTGGGCGAATTAAGATAGAAGGGTTATGCCAGGGTCTGTTTCACAATTGATAGTGTCCAAGCTAACCGGAGGCAAACGCAGATTAAAGCTTTGGAAAACAGTGATCTTAGCAACAATCTGGGCCGTATGGTTAGAAAGAAATGCCAGAATCTTTGAAGGGACTACTAAATCAGAAGCGGATGTGTGGGAGCAAGTTAAATTTTGGACAGCTACTTAGGTCTTTAGAACCAAACATTTTGAGGATTTATCATTTTTAGATTTATGTAGAGAATGGAAGACAATTATTTAGGGGCTGTAGGTGGTTTTGTTTAGCTTTTCCCTTTTTTGAGGCAAAGCAGGGGAGTACTATTGCCTTAGAATTTCTGTTTTGTTATTAATTGTAACCATGGTTTTCCTCCACCACAAGTGAGGCTTTTAATATATATCGGGGAGGATCCTGTCTAAGACAAGAGGATCTCTTCTCTTTTTCAAAAAAAAGATAGAAGTGTTTTCTTGGAGTGATCTATTCCACTTGACAGGCCAAAATAGGATATTTAACCCTCTCGAAGTGCTTGGTTTGTAACTCGTTAAAGTTCAATAAAGTTTCTGCTGTGATTTCTCTACTCATTGTGTATACTATTTTTGTAAGCTCCTTCTAATCTAAGAAAAGTTTTATCATAATATATTGCCTTTTTTTTTACTTAGGAAGCTACATTAGGGATAGTTTCTCAATTTCCCTTTTGAAAATCTGGTAGTGGCATATCCAACATTACTAAAATGTTGTACATTCTGTGTTAGTTCGATCAGAAGTTTTCGCCCCACCCTTTAACCGTAATGAGGTACTTAGTAATCTGAATATTAGATGAGTTTGCAGTGGCTTTCTCTTCCTTGTATGGATGTATTATATAAAGTTGATCAAGATAAACATGTGCTTTACAATAACTCTTACTGCTGTTAAATCCTATTCTTAAACATATTGCTTGACCTATATATGTTGGAGTTTGGCTACAATTAGGTTGTATACAGAAGAGTATTTTGTCAAAGAAATGCCTAACGAGGGGATACCAGAGATTCAGAGATCTAATCTTGTTTCCTGTGTCATTCAGGTTTGCCATTTATTTTGTAATAGTACTTGATGATATTCTTTTTCTGGTTATTAATTTTATGGTCCCAGAACTCATATGTTCCCCCTTACAATACATGAAGTTGGAGATTAGATAGAGTAAATTATCCCATGTTTTTTCAATGAGATTGGGTAGGTTGTTGGATTAGTTTTCTTAAATATCCTCTCAAGCTTTATAACAAAATCACATATGTTATCTAATCTGATCCACTCCAATCCGACTTTCTAAACACATCTACATGTCAATTGTTTCTCACCAGAAATCTTCACTTAGAAACCAGATTTTCAAAGATTTTAGTTAGGTCCTAGGATTAGTTTGGTGTGCTAGCATATATTAAATAAATAGGGTATATGAGTCTATGGGAGGGTAATTTGAATGAGAAATTACTATATATAGGTGAGTAAGAGAATAGTGAAGGTATGCTATGTATTGAGTAAAACACTTTGCATCAAAGGGGGCCTAAGGCCTCTCATAGTTTGTAATTGTTTTTCTCATTTATTCAATACAATACTCTACTGTTTGTCTATAGTTTTGCCCCTGGTCTATTGATTTTCTGTTACTGTTCTTGGCGCTGTGTTGTTGTATTGGCTACTGGTTTATGAATCTACAACTGGTTCTCACCAATTAACTATGCCTTGAATTTTATATTTATTTAACATTGTCCTACAACTGCGTCAAACCATTTTTGTGATAATTTTATGCTTATGAATATTTGTTTTTTCACCATTGGAAAGTGATACACTATGGGGTGCATAAATGCTTTATTGTTATGCTTTTAATTTGCAGTTAAAATCTTTGGGAATAGATAACATACTGGGCTTTGAGTGGCCAGCATCTCCATCACCTGAAGCTATGGTTCGTGCACTTGAAGTACTTTATTCACTTGGAGTCCTGGATGATGATGCCAAACTTACTTCACCAGATGGATTTCAAGTAGCAGAGATTCCATTAGTATGTTAGCATGTGTAAACTGTTATTGCTGCTCTATAGTTTTTGCCATTTTTTCTGTGTTCTCTGAGAATTAATCTTCTTTGTCAAGGATTTTGCATTATGTTCTCTAATTTCTATGGTATTTTGTTATGTTATTATTTTTATTTTTCGCTGAAATGATATTTTGCTATGCTGTAGGATCCAATGATTGCAAAAATGATTTTATCTTCAAGTCAACTTGGGTGTTCAGAGGAGATAATAACTATTGCTGCAGTACTTTCCATTCAAGTAAGTTACGTTTTATTGGTTCTTTGTTCATATCTATGTATACCTATGAAAATTCCATTCATAGATTGGGAAAAAGGAAGAAGGAAAAGTTTATAACATGTACAGTAGGTCGTTACAATGATGTGATTAATTTTAACCACCCTTATTGTCAAATAGAACCACACCGTGAGGGATCTGGTTTTTATGTGCGTCCTAGGGGGTTGATTGTTTTAATCAAATTTATGAGGCAGTGGTTTGCTTTTAGGATGCCTAGAGTTGTTACAAGTTTGGAGTTTAGTTTTACTTTGTAACCACAGTTTTCCTCCGCCACAAGCGAGGGTTTTTATTCATCTCGGGGTTGGGGACCAAAGACTCTGGCCCTCTCCTTTGTTTAGCTTGTAACCACGGTTTCCCTCCGTCACAAGTGAGGTTCCTGAATAAAGTTTTGGGAGGAGGTCAGTCTAATATTACCCTTGTTAGAATATGGTTGACAAGAATTGAATCACTATGCAGTCTATCTGGGTTTCTAGTAGAGGAGCACAAAAGGAGATGGATGAGGTGAAGTTGAGATTTGCAACTGCTGAGGTACTGGAATCTTTTGTTTTTTTTTATTTTTCTAATGAGATTATTATATTTTTAAGGTGGATAAATTTTGCTGTTATTCTACAGCCCTGAGAATTTGCATCTATCTCTGGGGTTGTGTACCTCTATAACTATATAATGTTGTACTTTCACTCTTGCGTTTGAGTAACAATGTCTGTTAACTTTGTTTGATGGATATAGGGTGACCATGTGACCTTCTTGAATGTGTACAAAGGATTTTTGCAGTCTGGTAAATCTTCTCAGTGGTGCTATAGGAACTTTGTTAACTATCATGCGATGGTACACCTCTTTTTTGAAATACCCAACTATTGTTCAGATTGCTTTCATTCCATTCCACATTTTCTTAAGTTGTTTCTCTGATTAATGCGCAGAAGAAAGTGCTTGAAGTCAGAGAACAGCTCAGAAGAACAGCTCAGAGAATAGGTCTCGTTTTAAAATCCTGTGAAGGAGATATACTAGTGAGTTTTGCCATCAGTGCTTACATTGTTTTTTATTCTTTAGTTTGTGTAATTGAATTGTTAGTTAATTTGGTCTGACAATCGTTCCTTTGTTTAATCTTCTTTCAGATAGTCAGAAAAGCAATTACAGCTGGGTTTTTCGCAAACGCGTGTAATTTAGAGGTAAGTAAATTTGTTATCAGCTGCATAATCACAAGTATTTTCCATCTATTTTCCTTTCCGGTGATTTAGCTATATTTTACTGTCTTGATAAAAATTCTGTGACATTGTGACTTTGCATCTGACAAATCTTCTTTTAACTTTACTAAAGGCATACAGTCACAATGGGAAATATAAGACTATCAGAGGTTCTCAGGAAGTTTACATTCACCCCTCATCTGTGCTGTTCAGGTTAGTAGAGACACACTTTAAAGGTCCGATTAGTACATCATATTGTATTGTGTAGTATCATATGTCATATTTTTATATAGTACTGATAAACAATACAATTTACAATTTAGTATAATACTATATAATATAATACGATAGGATTCATTTGTAACGTTCTATTTGTCAAAACAATGATGTTTTATGTTGATCACATGCAACATCAATTTATATATATAATTTTTTTTGTTCTTTCTTGGCTGTCTAGAAGACAGACTTTCAGCCCTCTTTGATGCTTTAGTTGTTAGATTTGTATGAATAATGCTTAATTTTTGTAATTTTTACTGTTACAGAGTTAATCCCAAATGGGTAATATATCATTCACTCGTCTCGACCGACAAGCAATACATGCGAAACGTAATCTCCATAGACCCTTCTTGGCTAAGAGAAGTTGCCCCACATTTTTACCAGCACCAGCGTCCATCTTCAATACCTCACTAATCTATACATTTGTTGGGATTTGCATCCTATCCGAAGGCTTCTTCTGCAGGTTAGGAGTACATTTTCAGTGCTAGTGACTAGTGTGGGTTCTCGACGTGATTAGTACCTCATGATATAGACGTACGAGATTTGCTTAGGAAAAAAGACAAAAACCAGTTTTTGATTATACAATGGATTATGCTTAATGTTGATATAGATAGAGAGATAATACTCTTTACAAACCAAATTTGTTTGTACCTTTCCAGCCTGTTATTTTATTTGCGCAAGTGGCTATTGGGTTAGTTTAACTAAACTAAAAATAAAACTCTGGTATACACTACTTTAAACAGTGCGGTTTGGTGGAAGAAAATTGGCTTGATGTGATTGACTTTTAGTACCCTATTTATGGTTTAAATTAAAAGAAAAATAGTTAAAAAAATTGTAAATTAGATATAATGATATTAAAACAAATTCGTTGAATAATTGTAATTTTGTATTTTTTTTAAGGAAAAAAATCTGTTATTATAAATTAAACCAAAGAGTCATTTACAACAATAGAATTTATAGGTGGAGGAATACAATCCGATCAAAAATAATCTCCATCCACCCCTAGTGCAAACTTGACCAAACTATGGGCAACTATATTAGTTGTACGTTTGACATGAGATACATTTACATTAGGAAAAAAGGATAAAAGATTAGAAATATCCATAATAATATCCTGAAAAGTAGAAAAAGCTGCAAATAGTTTGCACAAAGCAATCTTGACCCGTAGAGCATCAGTCTCTATTTGAAGTTGAGGAAGCTGAAGCTGTAGAGCATAATGTACACCATGAAACATAGCTAAAGCCTCCATTTCATGAGGATCAAAGCTTCCAATTAATTGCTTGGAGAAGGCAGCTAAAACCATACTAGTTGAGTCACATATTACAGCCCCTAAACCAGTAAGATTTTTCGATTGATCCACTGTCGCGTCTATGTTTAGCTTGAAAGTCTTTGCTGGTGGTGGTTTCTATTTAACCGGTTCACATAATGGGGGAGGAGGTTGAGTTTTATCCCCTAGTAATACATCTGACACACCAGGAGCATGAATAGGCTGGTATTTCAATTAAGCAGATTGGAAATTCAGCAGATAGTTAGCTATAAAAAATGACAGCTCCTTAGCAGGTTTGGCCTTTTGTCCATGGATTACTCGATTTTGTTCCCTCCAAATTGTCCAAAGAGTACAAATTATTCGTTCCATTTCAAACTAAGAGTGGATAGTTGACAGATGAACCAAATAATCACCTTTATGCATTGAAGATGCTTTGAGCCAATCGAAACTAAAATTTGAAAATCTCCATACAGCTTTTGCATATTTGTAACCAAAAAGGGCATGACCCACAATTTCCCATGCTTGATGGCAGATTGAGCAGGTCGAATCAGTGATAACCTTCCTCTTCACCAGGGCAGTGGCAACAGGGAGGGCGCCATTGAAGAAACACCAAGTAAAAATCTTAATTTTTTGGGGCAGCTGAAGTGACCAAAAAAATTTCCACCAAGGACTTTTTGAAGAGGAGTTTGAACAATCATCAACATCATCAAGAGATGGAGCTAAGTGATAACTAGTTTGGACTGTATAGATACCTGATGTATGATGATGCCAAATTAGTGTGTCATTATTCTTGAAGAAACTCAGTGGTATTGTAAGTATGCGTTCGACATCAGGCTGTGAAAACCATTGCTGTAACAAACATAAATCTCCTTCTCTACTGTCTTTGATGAGGTTTGAGACTACTCCTTCAGCCGATCTATTATAGTTGAAAGGTAGGAAAGTAGAGTGACTTGGGATCGAAGGGTCGAAACCACATCTTACACGACATCCTTCACCAATTTTCCATCTCAGGCCCGAAGAGAGAAGCTTCTTACCCCAATGGGGAGTGTCCAAGGTTGGATTCGAGGAAAGAGTTGTTAGGATAGTAACGACATGTGGGAAGCTTTGCTAGTAGTGTATCCGGTTGAGTGAAAAGTCTCCAAGCTTGTTTTGCAAGTAGAGTGTGTTTGAAATGTACAAAAGAACGAAAGCCCATACCTTCACTATCCTTCATCTTGCATAAAAGTTTCCAAAAGCGCCAATGAATTTTAGATCCATTCTCATTCAATTCCCACAAAAAATTAGCCATCATTGATTAAACTTGGTTGCAAAAATAGATAGGCAAACGAAAAACAATTCACAACATACGTAGGTATTGATTGGACTACAGCTTTGAGGAGCACTTCTCACCCTCCTGCAGAAAAGATTTTCTCATTCCAATTATGCATGAGTCTCCATATTTTTTCCTTGATGCTGTTGAACATTTGCTTTTTATCCTTACCAGAGTATGAAGGTAGTCCTAGGTACTTCTCATGGCATTCACAAATAGGCATTGACAATTGCCTATGGAAGAACACTTGGGCTACTAAAGTAGTGTTAGGTGAGAAAGATATTATTGATTTCTTCGGGTTGAGAACTTGGCCAAAAGCACGATGGTAGACATCCAGGACTCGTTTGATTGGAAGACAAGAGTTCTCGTTTACTTGACAAAATAGGAGGCTATCGTCTGTGAAGAGCAGGTGAGAGATTGGTGGAGCATGCCTGGTGAGTTTAAAACCATTTAGGTGACCCACCGATTGTTCATAATGAAGCAAGCGTGATAATCCCTCCAAACAGATTAGAAACAAATATGGTGAAAGTGGATAGCTTTGTCGTACTCCTCCAGTTGGGGTGAGTGAACCTGTAATTTCACCATTCAGCATAAAAGTAAAGGTGTTTGTGGTTAAGCATCCAATGATCAGATCAATCCATTTGGTAGAGAAACCAATTTTTGTCATGACCTCCCTAATGAAACGCCATTCAACCTGATCGAACGCTTTACTCATGTCAAGCTTCAAAGTAGCAATACCACAACGACCAACTATTTTATTTTTGATGGCATTAACAAGCTCAAAAGCAACAAGTATGTTGTAAGTGATCAAGCGATTTGGCAAGAAGGCACTTTGTGTTTTGGCGGATACATGTTGGAGGACATTTTTAAAGCAGCCAATGAGAACCTTGGTGACAAGCTTAGAGATGACATTACAAAGGCTGATGGGTCGATAGTCATGCACCCGTTGAGGTTTTTTGATCTTGGGAATGAGGGTGATAATCATCTTGTTCAAACTAGTTGGATCAACGCCATCATTTAAGACACGTACTTAACACTGCTTTGGTTACCACCTCACCCACAGTAGACCAATTTTGTTGGTAAAACATTGAGGACATGCCATCAATACTAGGGCTCTTGTTAGGCACCATGGATTGTTATGCATTTTTGACTTCAGTAGCAAGGAAAGGTCTTGTAAGGTCATCATTCATCACATCAGTAATCATTTGAGAAAATTGCATTTAAGGTTTGAGAGAGAGCCTCCTCATCAATAGTACTGGCAGTGAAAACTGAAGCAAAGTAATCTTGAATTGTTACTGCCATTTTAGATCTTGAATGAGCTCGAGCCCCAACCTCATTAATAAGAGATTTAATCTTATTATTGGACTTTCTTGCAAAAGCTTTAGCATGAAAAAATTTTGTGTTGCGATCACCCGAACTTAGCCAGTCAACCCTTGAGCGTTGTTGCCAGTAAATTTCTTCTTGCTGCAATAAATCATCAAGAATAGCCTCGGTGCGTTTTAGTTCATTCATATTGTCATTGTTTCGGTGGGACAGGTTGTTGAGACCTTACATCTTAGCTTGAGATTCAGCAATATTTTTCTTCATTCTTCCATACTTTTGGAAATGCCATTTTTGCAAAGAAGTTTCACACACATCCAAATTAGATAGCACCGTTTGTATAGGATCAATATTTGAAGAATTGTTCCAGCAATTAGAAATGATATCTTTTCTTTCAGGATCTGAAAGCCCCAATTTTTGAAAACGAAAACAACTTCTCCATTTTTCCTGTAGAACCGTGGATGTTGCTGGTGCAAAAGTGGCTGAAATGGCTCTATGGTCAAAGCTGAAATAATAAAGATGATGCACCGTAGGAATGCTGAAATAATTCTCCCAAAGGTGGTTAACAAAACACCAATCTAACCTCTCTTTGATTGTATCGGGAGCCAAATGATTCTTAATCCAAGTGAAAGGTTCTCTCTCAAAAGGAGTTTCTTAGAGAGAGTAGTGCTCTAACACCTTACGAAAATTTTCCATTTGTGACTCATTGCGAAGGCAACCACCAGATTTGTTATCATTGGAGATGATTTCATTGAAGTCTCCAATTGCTAACCAAGGAAGGTTCAGAGCAACATCAGCAAACCATTGGAAGAGAGTCCAAGATGCCCCTTTGTTTTGAGCATCAGGTGCTCCATAAAAAGATGTAAAATGAAAACTAGGCTCACTCCCAGCTTTTAAATAGTAGTAAATAAGGTGTGACCATAATTAAGTAGTGTAACATCAATATCATCATACCAGAGAAGCATTAGACCACCACTCAAACCGACTCAAGGAAATTCAAGGCTGTTATTGAAACGTAGAGATTGTCGTAAACGAAAAATGGAATTATTGGGAAGTTTAGTTTCCATAAGAAAAATAACATGGGGCGATTGTTGATTGACTAGCAATCAGAGATGTTTGAATGCATTCGGGTTTCCCAATCCCCGAGCATTCTAGCCTAAGATTTCATAATGATTGGCAAGGTTGTGAAGCAACCATCGCCGGCCAGTCAAAAGAATCAGTAGAATCCTCATTCGTAGAAACTACAGGTTCGCGAACAAGTTCAGAGGTGAAGTGGGAGGTTGGTTGTCCTCCAACCCCATGACATCGCTTGAGGATTTTTCTCATAGAAACAACATCACATCGTCTCATAGAGGTGGCATATGGTAGTGTGTTTTCTTTGTCAGTGGTTACAGGTGTTCTTTATGGGGTATGTTGGGGTCTGTAGCAGCAGTAGTAGTTGATGTTGAAGGGGTCTAAATGATTGTATTAGGTGATAGTATCAGTGGTTTAAGAGAAGGGATTGGAAGAGTGGATGGGATAGAAGGTGGATAGGTGGCGAAAATATTATGAGACAAACCAGAAGAACTCAAATCAGGTACATAAACATGGGAAAAATCAGCAACATAACTAATTGAAATAGGGAGACTGAGGTTTGGTTTGGCATGGTTTGGAGAAGTGGGTGGTACAACTTTTGGATGGAAGGGTGCCCCAAGAATATTTTTGCCTTTATGAGTTGGTAAGCTTGAGATGGGGGTGGAGTGTAAGACAATATTTTGGTGTGAAAAAGAGTTGGCTGGGGTTGATAAGGAGGAGGACGATGGGTCTGTTGCGTGTTTAATGAGTGGCTGTGATGAGATGGATGCGTAGCCAAAAATGCAGAACTTGTCATAGAGTTGGTAGTGGGTTTGTCATGAGAAAGGGGGTCCTCATTTCCAAATAAGACCCTTGGTTGAGGCATGCTACGTGTGCTTAAACGTGGAACAGCGAAGGACAATGATTGCCGAGCCAACCTTGTTAGAAGTGGCCATGCATTGCCTTTAGAGAAATCGGTACGATAACGATCATAACCATTTGTGGGGAGTTTGGCACCTTTAAGCCAAGACCTATATGGGAGGTCATCATCATTTCCATTGTCGATTCTTTCCATAAACATAGTACAATGTTCAAAAGGGTGTCCAAGAATGCCACACTCGAAGCAAAATTCAGGTAAATGCTCATACCGGTAATCAATCCAAAACTCATCCTTAATTGATGGTAAGCATATCATTTGGCCTCCGAGAAGTGGTTTTGTCACACAATGTTTGACCCGAACACGAAGGAAGGGGCCTCAACCCTCATTAGTGGAGTCCTCAAACACTTCAATAATTGTCCAATAGTATTGCCAAGAGCTTCAGCCAGAGAAGAAGTCTTACTAAGGAAAGGGAATTTGTAAATCTGAACCCAAAATAGTGTGAAGATCAAATCTTCCTTAGAGATATTTTGTAGAGCATTTGGCGTGAGTAAAATAATTAGATGATTCTGAAAGTGCTAAGGTCCTTTATTGAGATATGGAACATGTCTGCTTTGAATTTAGTTATTACCACTGGGAATCGGCCTCCCCAATGTCTTGACATTTGTTCAAAGAAACCTGGTTTGTAGATAGGCTTAGATGAAAGAACACGGGCAATAAGAGAGAAAGGCAATTTGTGTAGGGGGTTAGGGGTGGTAGCATCAGGCAAAGAAATGACGTTCCTCTCATCATCAGTAAGAGAGAGGTGGAGTGTAGGGTGTCTAAAAACGGGTCCATGGGTTGATGCAGGCAATAGAAACCAGAAAAAATAGGGGAGAGAAAAGCAGAGGAAAACCAAAAAGGTAGTGAACTGGGGAGGAGAAGGGCGGAATGGAGGATGGAAAAGAGGTGGGAATAGTTACATGAGGCTGGTGAATTCAAAAAAAGTGAAGAAAAGGAGAAGAAAATCGTTAAAACAAAAAAAAAGACAGTTAAAAATCAAAATTTGACACAGACCCAAACAGGACACCTACAACAAACATATCTATTGGTAAAACTTAATATGTAATTTCATTGAATTATAACTTGCCATTTTTTTTTTTTGAAAATATAATTTGCCATACTGCTTCCTCTTCTTTTTTTTTTAAGAGAATAAATTTTGCATTAAGTATGTTCTACATCTTATTATATAATATGGTAGGTGGGTTATTTTAGAAATACATAAAAATATGATTGTATAGAATTTTACATTTTTTAATATGTTATTTACAGAAAATACAGTTTTTTAATGTTATTTTTATATTATACTTTTGTTAATTTTTTTATTTTTTGTTTATTATTTTTATGTTGTCTGGATATCATTTAGGTGTTGTTTTCTTGTTATTTTTATATTATTCAGTAAACAACGTAAAATATAAAAAAATAGTTCAACATAAACGTAAATTTATTTTTTATCAATGTTTTGTGTAATTTTTTTTTCCTTATCTATACCCCAAAATGGGTCGATCAATCTCACAACATCCCAAAAGACTTGTTTTGCGGTATTGTTTTATTGAATTGGATTACAATTCTTCCAGTAATTTTTGTTTGTCTGAGATGAATGTTTTGCGGATCTTTTCATACAAGAATACTACAAATCTCACTTTTTTTTTCCTTTTACCTTGTTTGGTTATTTTTTGTTGACAAGTTCTTTGGTCAACACTACCCATAACCACATAAGGCATTCTTAAATGACTCTGAGATTTAAACTGAACTTTTCATTCATTATAGAAACTCCCTAATTATGTTAGTTTGTGCCCATATTATGTTTGAAGACATGTGATTCTTTACCACGTACAGAAGTGACAATACTTTGACTGAGAATATCAATGGTCAACACTGAAATTATACCTTCAATTCATCTTAGGAACCCCCTAATTATGTTAGTGGGTGCCACTCTTTTGTTTTGATACATGATTCTCAACTATGTACAAAAGTGATAGTACTTTGACTGAGAACATAAGTGGTCAACATTACCCATAAACCCACAAGGCATTCTCGAATGACTTTGGGACCTAATTCGAACCTTCCATTCATCTTAAAAACTCCTTGATTTTGTTAGTGGGTGCCCATATTACGTCTGGATACATGATTCTCAACCACATAAAAGTGACACTACTTTCACCTAGAACATCAGTGATCAACACTACTCATAACCACACCAGGCAGCCTAAATGACACTGGGACAGATACTGAAGCTTTCACCTTAGGAACCCCCTAATTATTTTAATGGGTTCCCCCTTCCGTCAAAATACATGATTCTAAACCACGTACATAAGTGACAGGTGTTCATCAAACCGCTCAAACTGCCCGCACTACACCGCACCGCAAAAAAAAAAAATGCAGTTTGCATTTCTTTGCAGTGCGGTCGCGGTTTGAATTTTTCCTAAACCGCGGAGTGCGGTGCAGTTTTAAATTGTTAATATGCAGTTCAAGCTGCAGCGCACCGCACATTATAAAAATACCAATTTTTATATTTATTTAGGTCCAATATATGAATGTCCGACCGAAAGTTTACTAAATATTGTATTGTTGAAAAAATAGTCAAAAACCGCACCACCTGCACCGTGAACACCCTTAAGTGACACTACTTTGGATGAGAACATCACTGGTCAACACTACCCATAATCCACAAGGTATTCTCGAATGACCCTAGGACCACAACTGAATCTTCCATTCATCTTAAAAACCCCCTAATTATGTTAATGGGTGTCCACCTTCCCTCTCGATACATGATTCTCAATGATGTACAGAAGTTACACTGGTTTGACCGAGAACATCAATGGTCAACACTACCCATAATTGCACAAGTCATTCCCGAATGACTTTGGGACCTAAACTGGACCTTCCATTCATCTTGAAACCCCCTAATTATGTTATTTTTATTTTTCACAAATCGTTTTACAAAGTATACAGAAACATTATGTAAACAAGAAAGTAAGTTTTGACATTCAATAATATAAAAGCCAAAAATAGAATTGAAACTAACAAAACTTCTAATAGCTTGAATAGTAACTAAGCTATCAGATTCAACCAACAAATTGTGAACATCATTATCTTTAATTCAACTCAACACATCTTTTATGCCCATGACCTCTATTGATATAGAAAGTTAGTACTCTTAATCACTAAGAGATGGGCCACATTAATATGGCTAAGACCCTAATTTAGTCAAATTAAATATACGTAGACATACAAGGAGGTACCTTTACTCATGAGAAGTGGGTACAAGGGGGTATGATAGATCAAAACTATAGGTATGTTGCATGGGATGCAAGGTCACCCCCACCTGGATGAATCCCCATGTGCGAGGTCCCCTCTCGTACCCTCTTAGGTCTGGAGGTACCCTTTAATCATGAGAAGCGAGTAAAAGGGGGTATGCAAGATCAAAACTATAGGTATGTTGCATGGGATACAAGGTCACGACCACCTGGATGAAGCCCCATGTGCGAGGTCCCCTCTCGTACGCTCTTAGGTCTCCACCTCGCTACCACCTCATGAGAGAGGTCCCCCTTGCTACCCTCTCTATGTGCGAGGTATCCACCTCACTACCACCTCATGAGCAAGGTCCCCCCTCACTACCACCTCGTAAGCAAGGTCCCCCGCCCCCTCTCTATCACCTCACCACCTCACTCACGAAAAGCCCCACGCAAGGCCTCCCCCACCTCGCCTAGGTCCATACAAGGTCCTTACCATACGTAGCGCCGCTTACCTCATGTATGGGAGGCAATGTGCAAACTACGTACTCTCTCTCTCTCTCTCTCTCTCTCTCTCTCTCTCTCTCTCTCTCTCTCTCTCTCTCTCTCTCTCCCCTTTATGTCAAATGACATATGAGATGTACTTTCTAGCTAACTCAACACACAACGTACTACATAGCTCTTATACCTCACTTTTAAATCACCAATATTTATAGGTGTATGTCCTCTACTCCTCCTATTTATTGGAAACACTTTAACTAAGATCTTATTTACTATTAAAATATGCTAAATTAATTTTAATCTAACATCCTAATATAGAAAAGCCTAAAACAATTACATAAACACATAAAGGGATTAGTATATCCTTACAGTGGTTGCAGTAGAATTAATTGGCTCCTTCAATTCTGTTCTCTCACCCTTGATCTTTTCTGTCACAGAGTGTGATCAAGAGCTGAACTTGGATTCCCCTTCGGGTTGTAAAAGACTACAAAATCTTCCACACTATCCTAAGTATTGTATTGATATGTGTGGAAAATCACTCAATACTAAGGAGGATGAAATTTTATTAAGAAATCTACGAGAATTTTGAAATTCATTGTGAATATAGTATAATAGCTCTTAATTTTCTATTTGTCTTACACAGAGAGAGTCAAAACTTGTCATTGGGTTAAGAGTTGTAATGTTATATATAGTGTAGGTATATGGTTAGGTTTAGAATTAAATTCTTCAAAAATACTATTTTTCTATTCTAATTGTTTAAATGCTAACTTTATCTATTTAATAATTATAATTAATTATCAAAAAAATTACCATTTATTTTAATTATTAATTAGACCCTACAATGTGTCTTAATTAACAAATAAACTTTAAATTCTTTACTTAGAATCCTAATTGATTAATGAAAATTAATTAATTAAGACTACAAAGTAATATTATCTCAGCTAGTTTGGGGACCATGGGCCTATATAATCAAGCTCCCAATAAGTAGTTCTAGCATTTACCGAGTAATATTTTTCAATCTTATTAATTCCTCTTTATTCCATTATAGATTCAGAATCGCACTCTTGATTATATAGAGCGCTCTATTCACCAAGAATAGATATGCTATAAGTTATCCTTTGTTTTAATCTAAATAATCAATGATCCTCTATAGATAATCTACATTAAATAGGGACTATAATTACTTTTTTACCTCTTAATGTATTTTATCCTTAAAATACTTAGCTTCTTATAAATGATATTTCAGTAAACTAATATAATTACTGAAATAGAAGGTCTTCCATTTATGTTTGTTAGCCAAGCTCTAAGGAAACTATCATTTCACTTATAAATAGTTATAAAAGCTATAGATTCCATTTATATGATTAACGCTCTCACTCTATTGCACTACCGTGTTCCCAAGATGTAAGTATTATGTCTACGGGTAAGCTGTAACGAACAAGTCAAAGAACATGTGCAATACAGTTAAATACCCAAATTACCCCAAACTCTTTGGATAAACCCTTCAAAAACCCTGAACGGAGGGTTAGCTCCTAGAACAATGCACACGATCGAGTTTTTTCCAAAAATAAGCCTCGCTTTCAACCTCATCCAGATCCAATTCAGCCACTTTTTGATTCCCTATTTTCATAGGTTCAGTAAATTCAAGACGTGTAGAAGGAGTACAAACCTGATTGTATTTAAATTTGCTCTAGACATCCTTCGCTTTGGCATGGTAATCAGCTTTCTCTACTTCCTTAGCCCAGCTCACGAATTTGGGAGTAGCAATCGTCTCACTAGGAACTTCATCTATTGGATCTCCTTCCAAGTTTTCACAAGTATCTAAGAAAATCTCAGAAGCTGGTTGTTCTTCATCTTCAGTTTGGATTGAAGGGAGGTCAGTTTCTTCATTCTCGACTACGGCTGTGATTTAAGCAGGCTTCGAAACCGCCCGTTTCTTCTTCACCATGAGAGGAAACAGAGAGCTTCACACGCCCCCAAAAAATCCATTAGAAATTATTTTTAATGTATAAATTCTATTAAGTCCAGAACATATGTATTTGTTCATGATTATAGTGTTGTCAGCACAGTGGAATATAATCATGATTATATGTTCAAAAGTTTAATTCCCTGATTTTTCAGTTCACTGAATTTAGACTGGCATGATAATCAGCGATAGGTATACTTACAGCTTAGATAAGTGTTATATCCTTTTCAAGGCATTGGCAAAGTTTACCGGTATCGGATGTATGGAGTATACATTGGAAGGGACTGATATTGATTTTGGATAAGATATCATCAACTTACCGTTATATCTTTCTAAGTCAATATCAATGGTTGATCTTAGGTCTATGGATCTTAATCCTGACATGGCTAGGTTCGATCTGAAGAGTGTTATTTGTGTTCTTTGATTTGTTAGTTAAGCCCACCTTTTGGTCTGGGTGATACGTACATTTTGAAAATATGATAGTACAATTGACTGGGAGCGCTAATCATAGATATGGAATCTATAGCTTCTATATATCTGGACATAAAAGTGAAACGATGATTTCCTTCGAGCTTGGCTAAATAGACATAAATGATTGAGATCTCATTTCAGTAATTATATTAGTTTACTAAAATACCATTTACCTGACGGTCAGTATTGCCGTTGATCCTTCGATGCTTAAGTCAGTATTGGGATCTTATTGTAAAATCCAATTGATTGAAACTTTTTTACCTGACGGTCAATTGCCAAGGTCTCGTGACTTTTGTAGTTAGATCCTCAAATGTCAGGGGGCGCGGTCAACGACTTCACCGTCGACCCTCCGATGCTTAAGTCAGTATTGGGATCTTATTGTAAAATTCAATTGATTGAAACTTTTTTACCTGACGGTCAATTACCAAGGTCTCGTGGCTTTTGTAGTTGGATCCTGAAATGTCAGGGGGCACAGTCGACGATGCTTAAGTCAGTAAGGTGAAAAGAATATGATAGAAATTGAAGCTTAAATTTAAAATAAATTTGAAAGTTTAGAAATGATACAGTCTTAGGTGAACAGCGTTCCAACTATTTCTTATATCACGTCCATCTAATGCTTAAAGTTTGTAGGCTCCTTGTCCGACTATCCTTGAGATCTTGTAAGGTCCTTCCCATGTCGGACCTAATTTTCCAGCTCCTGCTTCTCTCGTATTTTGGTAAACTTTCCTTAGAACCCAACCTTCAACGTTGTACTAACAAACATTGATGTCCTTGTTAAAATGTTGCGTTACTTTATGTTGATACGCTGCGACCCTTATCAATGCTTGTTCTCTTTGTTCATCTAATGTATCAAGCGTGTGAGCCATATTCTGCCAGTTTTCAGCCTCTGTTTTGTGTTCAAATCTTGTGGTTGGGAGCCCTGCCTCCGCGAGAATGACTGCTTCTGTCGCATAAGTTATGGAGAAAGGTGTTTCCCTAGTAGAAGTCTTTGCCGTTGTCCTGTATGCCCATAACACCCCTGGGAGTTTGTCTGCCCATCTTCCTTTGGCCTTGTCTAGTCTTTTCTTTAAAGATGCCACCACTGTCTTGTTTGTTAATTCTGCTTGTCCATTCGATTACGGATATCTAGGTGTTGAGAATGAGAGTTGTATTCCCCATTTATTACAAAAGTTTTGAAAGTCTAGGCTTATGAATTGTGAGCCGTTGTCAGTCACTATTTCTTTTGGCACACCGAATCTGCATATGACGTTCTTCCAAATAAAGCTTTTGACTTCTCGATCCCTGACTTGTGCGTAGGCTTCTGCTTTTACCCATTTGGTGAAGTAGTCGGTTACCGCCAACATGAAAACTCTTTGTCCTGGAGCTGTAGGCATCTTCCCGACGATGTCCATTCCCCATTTCATGAAAGGCCAAGGCGTTAATGTTTAATGGAGCTTTTCAGGTGGCATGTGTGACACTTGAGCGAACCTCTGGAATTTGTCGCATCTTTTGACAAAATCATGCGAATCTATCGTCTTTGTTGGCTAATAGTACCCGATTGTAAGAGCCTTGTTGCATAGGCTTCTTGGTTGTTTTCAAATCATTTATCTTATAAGATATTTAATTTAATTTGATAAAATAATATTTGCCGTCGACCCTCCGATGCTTAAGTGAGTATTGGGATCTTATTTTATTAAATTATAAGATTAGAAAATAATTTGAAAATATCTATTTGGTTATTTTCAAATCATTTATCTTATTAGATATTTAATTTAATTTGATAAAATAATTCAAATAAGCCTAGATATTTTAAAATTAGTTTGAATATTTTAAATTTTGAAAAGATATTTTAGGTTGTTTTTAACAACCCTAAATTTTCAAAATATTTGGTTAGATAAAATAATAATTTAATTATATTAATAACTTATTTCACACTTGTTACATGGACATTCTTTGTTATGTCTTTAATTGTTTATTCAAAACTTTTTTTTAACAAACCTATAATTTATTTGATCTAAATTGCTATGATTAACTTGTTGAAAGACCCAATGATCTGATTTTAATAATAGTCCAATTGTCAATAGATCCTATAAATAATTAGTAACAGGTAAATTTTGTAATTTCTTTCATCTGTGTAAATCTAGTAACATGATAGGGCCCATCCAAATCAATTTGACCGGTATGAGCCTATATGCTCGCTTTTGTGCTTAGATGCATATAGGAAGCCCATTTATTTCTAGATATTAAAGTGGACTAGGTTGCTAAAATAAAGGGAAATTTACATGCTATACTAACTTTTGCCATTTTTTTACAAAAATACTGCCAGGCGGTATTTTTTACTTTTTTACTGTGTTTTTTTATAAGTTTCATACTGCAGTATACGGTGTTAAGTTTTCACTGGTGTTCTACTAGTGTTTTACTGGTGTTCTACTGTTGTTTTGAGTTGTTCTGCTTTGTGTTTTACTGGTGTTTTATAAAAACACAGTATTTTTGAAAAGATTTCCGTGTGACAGTATTTTTGTAAAAGTTAACCCAAATTCCAGTATTTTTGTAAATTTCCCAAAATAAAATGTCACCTATGATAGTTTTATTTAGGCCCAATTAGTAATGGGCTTATTCAATGAATAACAATTATTTAATGAAAGGTTAAATTCTTCTCTTTTAGGCCTTGTGTGAGAGTTAGAGGGCCATTAGTTGTGGGTATGACATACTGAATCCAGCCCTCCCTCACATGAACAACCCCAATTGTGAAGGCCATTTGCCTTATTTAAATAATTGTATTAGGCTAATTATACTAGTTTAACCTAATTAAAATTGAGTTAGCAACATAATTAATTTTAAAATAAATGAAATTAATTTTACATTGGATTATTTTAAAATTAATTTAGATAAATACACTTAGTTTAATGAAATATTCTAGATAGTGATTTCTAGTAACTAATTTATATTTTCTAATATTTAATTAAGTTGAAAAATATATTTAAGTTGAAAATCAATTAATTAATTAATTTTAGACCAACTTAAATTAGAATATTTTTCTTAGAATTTAGAATTTAAATAGAATTAATAATTAAGTTGATTTTATTCGAGATACTTAATTATTTGTTTCTATTTCGTGAAATTTAATTAAATTAGAAAATATATTTAAGTAGAAAATTATTTATTTAATTAATTTTGGACCAACTTGAATTAGAATATTTTCTTAGTATTTAAATTAGAATTAATAATTAAGTTGATTTTATTCAAGATACTTAATTATTTTTATTTCAATGAATTTAATTAAATAGAAAATTATATTTTAGTTGGAAATTTTTTCAATTTCAGATCAACTAAAATTAGAATAATTTTTAGAGTATATTTTATTTTATTTTAATAATCATCTTACATAATTTTATTGAATTTAATTATTTTAAATGCAGATATTTCGATTTTTTTATTTTTGAAAATTAGATTATAGTTGAAAATTAATTTATTAATAAATTTTAGATCAACTCCAATCAAGTAATTTTTATTAATGATTTAATTAAAATAAATAGATTAAAATATATTATATTAGAAAATTAGTAATTAGTTTATGAATTATCTAGATAGATATTTTCTATGTAGACTTTTTGGTATTTTTCTACATATATTTAATTAAATAAGAAAATTAATATTTAAGTTGATTATGTTCTAGACACTTAAATATTTGATATTTTTCTTAAGAGATTTAATTAAATAAAAAAATTATATTTATGTTGAAAATTAATTTATTTAATTTTAGATCAACAGGAATTAGAATAATTTTTTTTAGTTTTATTTTATTTTATTTTAAGGTGATTTCGAAAATCTATCTTTATACATTGGATTTCGAAAATCAGTTATATATATTTATTGAAAATTAAATTTTACTTGAAAATTAATTATTTAATTTTGGACCAACTTAAATTAAATAATTTTCATAATATTTTGGACCAACTAAGGATGGAAAATAATTTATTTTTATTTTTGAGATCTTCCTAAAGTATAATTTTATTAATATTAAATTAATTTTTTTATTTAGAGTTCTCTAAATTAGTAATTTTAATTAAATAAATATATGTGAAAATAAATACATTAAAATATGTATCAAATGAAAGTACAACTCTTTAAAATAATGAGCTTTAGTTATAAGGATATTCGATATCCATTGTTGGTTCTACACTGTTCTTATTTTAGTGTGTAATCATCCCTAATGGATTAACATTCATTTGAAATTTAACGCCGTAGAATTTCGAAAGATAAGTATTATTTGTTAGTGTTTTATTCTTAGTAACGTCCACCCCAATAGTGGCTGCTAGGAGTCTTAAGTATGAAACAATGGTGGAAGCTCATAAGATAGAATGGCCTTGATTCTCGCCTAAACAAGACAACGCTGAATTCTCATCTTGATCGAATAAAAGGTTGCTAGAAATGTTTGTTATTTTAGATGAACTGACTACTCTATTCAATGGATGATATCTTCGACTCGCCTAAACGGGACACTGATATCAGTTTGTTGTAAGTTTTAGTATTTTCACTAGTTATTCCTACTTGCTAAATGCTTAATAATTTTTGAATTGTGTATGAATTTATATTGAACTATGTTATTTTCTGTTATTAATTGTAGTTTAATTTCAAATCTTCATTGTTGGTCTATCTTAGCTTGTTGTTTTTAATGGGACAAATCCCAAAGGATTGTCATCCATTAGACAAACATAATAGTGTTAGATCTCGATAGATAAATATTTGTAAATGCAACATCTAGTTGTTCATCAATAGATGACAACTTAGACAAGTATTTACAATATGAAACAATGAAGAATTTTATAAAAATAAGAATAGCTTTGACTCTCGTCTTATCGGGACATCATTAGATTCTTATTTTAAATTCAAAATTATACTTTAATTTTTCCTCTTAGGTTAATCATTTCGAATTAGCTTAAATAATATATCACTGGATGAATGGTTTATAAATCATCTGCTTGTGATGTCACTCTAATTTCTCTTATGAAATTGAATGGCTCAAATGACTATATTCCTGACATTCTATCCCGAAAGGATATAATCCTTAATATTAGAAATCTCCTACTTGTATATGTTTACTTTAGGCAAATTAGATTTAGAGTTAGATTAGTAGTGGTGGTCCAAGCTAGAATCATTACTCATTGTATATTTGGTATAAATTTAAGTCTTTGACTTTAAATTTTAGATTCAAAATAGAAATTTTATATTTTTGTTTCCAGAATACAATACAGTTCGACTTTCACAAGTTATTAATATCCATTTTCTGTCAATGGATTCAAACTGTATGTTAATGTATGGAATATGAGTTTAGTATTTTGTGACCAGAATCCACTTGGACTATTTTAAGAGCTCTTTGATGTAACTATACCTAAGTACTCGAAAGACCACAACCACATATTTTATAAATCTATGGCATTTGATTCTTGTTCGTAGTGGTTTTGAAAGATCATTCTTTGCAAAGAGAAAATATGCCTATATCCACTGAGAATAGGATCATCTATATTCGAATATGGATGTACATTCAGGGGTATATATGAGTTATCGTTAAATTCTTAAGACGATCACTCTAGATTTTACCTTATGCCAAGAAATTTGAAATGTTTAAGAAATTTCATGAATTTCTAGCAATGTTGATAACATTAAGGTAAGTGGTTAACGATCTTGCGAACTGATAGGGGTGGAGAAATATTTGGTGGATATCCAGTTCAAAGATCATTAAGTTGAATTTTAAATTTTATTCAAACTTACCTCCCTAGAAATTCGATTTGCATATTGATTATAGTATAAGGTTTGTGATTAGTTACTAGTTGTTGCATAAGTGCTTCTAGGGATATACCCTAGTGATAGGATAATTTCAGAATGATGGAATAGTTGTGTACTTAGTGTAAACCATTACTAGATTCATGGATGACCTAGTCGTGATCTTAAGAAAGCTAAAACTGTTAACCAAGGTTTGCATGTTTGATAGCTATTCTAAGTGATTAGGGGTGGACCATCCCATAGTCATTAGATAAGAAAGTATTTGTTTCAACAAATACTACTTCTCTAAGAAAATGACTAAGTCTGAAAACAAAGTAGCAAAGTAGAGGAGATATTTTTTTCTTGATTCCAAAAGTGTTCTATCATCTTATTCGATAAGATGGCCCCAGTTCCTCGTCTTGACACAACCGAAGAGGACAATACTATTTAGATTCTTAGACAGATAGTCACGGTACCTCGTCGTAGTGGGAGAGTTTCAAGGAACTCACCCTGTTATGACTTGGAAGACACTTGTGATAAAAATCCATTGTTAGTTCAAACAAGTAATGGATTGTCAGAATAAGAAACTAAGAAGAAAAGCCAAGAGAACTATGGTTAAAACCATTCATATGGAACAACCAAAAGTTTTCCATTACAAGGACAAGAAAAGAAATTTCATTAGTAATTCTATTCAATGGATTTAACAAAACTTCATGTTCCTAGTATTATAGGTTTGAGTTTATCTAAACCTATGGCTTATGGTATACATGGTTAATTAATTACTCTAGTGCTAGCAACTTACTTTAGTAAGATGCTGGAGCATTTTTCTAATGGCAATCTATAGTGAACTTCTAGACATAGATTTTATTTATCTAAGGAGAAGTTTCATCTATTCCAGAAAAGATAAAGGCCAAAGAAAGAATCCCTTAGAATCAACAGTGAGCGGTCTCAGATATGCTTTGTTGTGCATTAGACCAAACACCTGCTGTTGAGTGGGAGTAATGAGTAAGTATCAGATTAATCCAGGAAAAGAACATTGGAAGACAATCAAGTAAATCTTAAAATCAAGAAGAGGAACTATATGTTAGTCTATGAGGGTGATATTTAATACTCTTAGAGTACACCAAATCAGGTTTCTAGACTTGCCTTAGTGCTAGAAAGTCTGCTGATGAGATGGTGATTACTCTGGGGGTGGAGTAGTGATTTTGGAAAAGTGTAAAAACTTATCTGAAGTCTCTAAGTCTACCAGAGAGACTGAATGTTAAAGTTGCAGGAAATATACTTATTCAGTCTAAGGAAAGTTCTATACATTTTTGGCATTGTTCTAACATTTATTAACTACTAGTGTTACTTCCTGATTAACGCAAAAGTAGTTGCCAAAAGTAAAGAATCCAGTATCCCTAGAGGAGTAGACATATAAAGAGGAATTTCACAATATAAAGGATTTTATGATTAAGGAAATGTAATGGTGGAGGAAAGGTTGTATTGAATACAACCAATCAGATCCTATTATAGAGAGAATACCACATACTACACTTGATGTGGATATTAAGGTGTTGAGATTAATTGAAATGCACTTTTTGTTTTATATTAGTGCAAGTGGGAGTTTGTTGGGTTTTGTGCCCTAAATAAACCCATTTCAATATAATCAGATTTACTAGTAATAAAGATCAGAAATCGTTTTATGTTGCATGGTTCACATGATTTATTTCATGATTGTTTAAAGTATAAATTCTATGAAGACCAGAACATATGTATTTGTTCATGACTATAGTGTTGTCAGCACAGTGGAATATAATCATGATTATATGTTCAAAAGTTTAATTCCCTGATTTTTCAGTTCACTGAATTTAGACTGGCATGATAATCAGAGATAGGTATACTTACAGCTTAGATAAGTGTTATGTCCTTTCCAGGGCATTGGAAAATTTTACCAGTATCGGATGTATGGAGTATACATTGGAAGGGACCGATATTGATCTTGGATAAGATATCATAAACTTACCGTTATATCTTTCTACGTCAATATCAATGGTTGATCTTAGGTCTATGGATCTTAATTCTGACATGGTTAGGTTCGATCTCAAGAGTGTTATTTGTGTTCATTGATTTGTTAGTTAAGCCTACCTTTTGGTTTGGGTGATACGTACATTTTGGGAACATGATAGTACAATTGAGTGGGAGCGCTAATCATAGATATGGAATCTATAGCTTCTATCTGGACATAGAAGTGAAACGATGATTTCCTTCTTGCTTGGCTAAATAGAAAATGATTGAGATCTCATTTCAGTAATTATATTAGTTTACTGAAATATCATTTATAGGTAGCTAAGTGTTTTAAGGATAAATTTGTCCCTATTCAGTGTAGATCATCTGTAGAGGATCCTTGACTATTATGATTGTAACAATGGATAATAATAACGTATCTATATCGTGGTACATATAGAGAGTTCTATATAACTGAGAGTGTATTCAATTCCTAATCTTGTGGAGCATGGCAGAATTAATAAGTTGAGAATTTACTTGGTGAATTCTAGATCTACTTATTGAAAGCTCGGTTATATAGGCCCATGGTCCCCTCACTAGCTAAGATAATACTGCTTGCAGACTCAGTTAATTGATTTTAATTAATCAATTATAATTCTAAAATTAGACTACGTCTTATTTAAGGATTTTCACTAAGCAATGGCTTAATTGTGAAGAAAAGAGGTATTGTGATCAATTTGTTAACTAAGAGACTTTGTATAGTCTAATTAATAAATTACATAAATGACAATTTTATTTACTAATTAATTATAATTATTAAATAAATAGTTTTCGCATTTATAGGATTGAATTGGAAAATATGGTATTATTGAAAAGAAGAATAAGTGGTTGAAATAAAGTTGAAAAAATCTAACTAGAGTTTGGCCGTATGAAGTGTACGGCCAACAAGTGATTTATTGCCCAATATTTTATTCTTTTTTAATCCATATAATTTAACCCTAAGCCGTAGTTGAAACCCTATAAAAGGAACATGATGCTCTCATCTCATCCACTTGACACTTTGTCAAATTAATGTCATCTTAACTTGATGCCTTCAACCAAATCAAACCTAGATGAGAGAGTTTCTTCCTTAGTGATTTCAAACCTCCTTCATTGTTCTTTACCATTCGAACCTTGAGCGAATGAGTGCCGTGCCCACACATAGCAAGTCAAGTTTTCAATCATAGTGAGTAAGATGGTGGTAAACAAACCTGAAGGAGAGAAAGATATCTAGGTTCAGCTCTTGATAATGCTCTGCGACAAAAAGGAATCAAGGGCTAGAGATCTTGAACGGAAGGATTCATTATATTCCGTTGCAATCAATGTAAAATTTTCTAAAATCCTTATGTGTTTATTTCATTGTTTTAGAGATATTCATATTTAGGATGTTAATCAACATACATGTTAGTAAATCTAGGTCCTGGTAAAATATTCCGAACAAAAACTTGTTCTAAAAATTATATGTACAAGTGTACACAATCTTCAAACAAGTAATAAAGTGATAAATCGAGTATCGTCTCTCTAGGGATCAAAAATTAGAAATTAATTCATAAAACTAACTACTCACAAATGGATTTCAACAAAAATAAAATAAAATGCTGAGAATATGTAAAAATTAACGAACACAAACTATGATAAGAAAATAAGCTAGAATTATTAAATTGGCCTAAAAATACAAAATTGATATAATGGTACAAATGAATATTATTGTAAATTGATAATTGTCAACTAGAATTTTTCTAAAGTATTTATGTTTTAATTCTTTAATTAATTAGCATATTCTTATGCCCAATTAAGTTCAAGAATACCAATTTAAGTATAATTCCTTTAAGTTATACAAGGTAAATAACATATTCCTATGTCATTTACAAATCAAACTTTTTCAAGATAATATTCATGCATCATTTAAGCGATTCCACTAATCCTATTTTTTCTAAAATTAAGATTAGATTGTAAATTACTAATGGTGATAAAATAAAAGTAAAAATTATACAATAAACACTCTTTATTGAGCAAGGCCAAGTTGTAACAATGACGAGTAGACTGTTGGTCTCCCTTCAAATATCCTACCCCGTGCCTTGTTGGGAACTTCAGGCAAAGGTGGTAGATAGATGTCACCACCTTTAGGCTGTACATGGCTAGTTGACCTATCATGGCATTGAAAGCTAAGGGTATGTTGATTAAGATGAACTGGGCCATCAGAGTTCTGGTTGTTGGATTCTCTCTAATAATCAGCGGCAATCAGATGTACCCCATGAGTACAATACCTTTGTCAAAGAAGCCATACATTACTTATGTTTTGGGTTCCAAATTGGTTAGTTGGAGTCTCATGTTTTCATATGTTGATCTGAAAAGGATGTTGGAGGAGGCTCCATTGTCCACCATGCATCTTGCCACTATCATATTCCCGATTTATGCAGTAATGACCAAGGGGTCATCGTGTGGGAAATTAACTTGAGCAACATCTCCTTCTGTGAAAGAGATAGTGGGTTCTTCAAGCTTTGGTTGCTTGGAGCCCCTTTCTTTTACGACTGGGATGTCGCTTTCAGGCTTATGATGCAGTGTCTGAACATAGCATTCCCTAGCCTTGTTGGTCTCGCCTGCGATGTGGGGTTTGCTGATAATGACCCCTAAGTGACCCACCACTGGAGGTGGCATAGGGTCTCAAATTTGGGCATCTTGTGCCTGAGATTGGTCGTTCTACACATAACGATGGAAGTGGGGATTGTTCTTCCTTATAAGGAATTTGATCTCCATCGACAAATTCTGACTCTCATTGGTGTCATGGCTAATGTCATTGTGAAACTGGCAGAACTTTGACATGTCCCTCTTGCTCATCTCCCTTTTTCTAGGAGGGGGATTCTTGTATGGGATACGTGAGTGGCCATGTAGATGGTCTCAAGCTTCTCCGTTAGAAGGGTGAAGCATGTGAACGTCTCCTCCTTATCTTTCTAGTTTCGTGGCGTGAGAGAAGTGTTGTGCTTCCCCTTTTTGCAATTATTTCTTCTAAAGCTATTGTTGTTGCGCTTGCCCCCAATGTTCTTACCACTAGAGGTCTGTGCTGAAGTGCTAGTGCTTGCCTGCGCACCTGGAAAGTCATGGGGCTGCAAGGCACCTTGAGACTGCCTATTGCCGACTTTTACTGTCTGGGCTTGTCGAAGAACTTCCTCCAGCTTAATAAAGCCATCAGCTCTGTCAAGGAACTCCTTCATGTTGTTGGTTGAGATCCTCCTGATTTCTTTCCAAAAGTCACTTAATGGGAGGATGCCCCCGAGTATGGTCGTATACCGCCATTATTCTGTTAGGCCTTTGACCTTAGTGGCCTTAGCCATGAACCTCTGGATGTAATCCTTTAAAGGTTTTCTTGTCGTTGTTTGACCTCGACAAGGTCTTGCAGCTGCAATGGTATCAACCTCAAGGATGAGAACTATGTGTAGAATTCTCAGGAAAACTCGTTCCAATAATTGAATCTTCTTAAAGCCAGCTTAAAGTACCATTGCTAAGCTAATTCTGACAGGGTTTCCAGGAAGATCTTACACCGCACATCACCAGTAATCTTCTAGAGATCAAGTTGCATCCCGGAGTATTTGATGTGAGCCAGTGGGTTTCCTCGTCCAGTATACATCTTTCATACTGGCATCTTGAATTTGGGAAAGGGGAAGGCATTGATATATGTCGAGAATTGTCATCCTCTTCACCTATCAAGTTCAAGGTTTGAAGGTTTTGGGCCAACTAGGCCCTTAATCATGTCTCTTATTTGATACAATTGTTGTTGCACAGAAGGATCTGTTGTTGGAGGGACTTGGCTGATTGGCCCTTCTTGAATGAGTTGTAGCCCTGAAGGTTCCAAGGTTTGGCCGACCACTCCTAGAAAGGTGGATTGGCTTTGCTGGAAAACCCCATTATGGGTAGCTGTTCGTGTCCAGCCAGCCCTATGCCGGGTAGGCCTGGTCGCCCGTTCTCCCCTAATTGGCTGGTACAACCTGTGTGTTGACTGGGGATAGATCACACCAATTGCTGGAGTTAGGTGGATCTAGATATTTGAAGTGACTATACTCACTACTCAAGTTGTTTTCTTGGGTGTTTCCACCCATTCTTGGGCCTAGCCAGTTAAATATTGGCCTTTAGGTTACTTGATCTCGAAGGCCCTAGGACGGGAGTTCACCCTGCTGGCTGGCCAGAGGTGTACCACCAATGGGCTAGCCAGCCAGAGGCTGACCAATTGGGGGTGTTGTTAAGCCTAAGATCCCTAGCTGGCCCCCCAGGGCCGTTGGTTGACTTTTTTTTAAGTGAGTCCCTTTCTTTCTTTTCTCTCTCTATTTCTCTTTTTCTTTTATGTTTTTTTCCAACTCTCTCTCTCTCTCTCTCCCTCTCTCTCATTTTTATTGTCAAACTAAACTTTTTTTTTTTTTATCTCTGTATATATAAAAATATATATAATAAGTATATACATGTTTATATCTTATTTTTTCACATTCTTTATCTATATAATAAAAAATTAAGAGCACTTCTATAATTTTTTTTATCTTTTACATGCTTAATAAAAGTAATATATATTTTTTGTGGGTATTTTGTAGTTTATTCCGAGTTGATTTATGAATGATTTGTATATTTTATAAAAAGATTGATGTCTTGTTATTTTTTTTATGATTTATAGTTGTCTTTTTTGTTATTTTAAAGTTATTTTAGATTTGTTTTATGTTGTTTATGTGTTTTATAGTTGTTTTATAGTTATTTTTTTGTTATATTTATGTATTTTTTGTACAGTTGTTGTTTAATTTATGTGTATTTTTATCGTGTACATTTTCAGTTTATTCTAGACATTGTTTTTATTCTATATATGTGCTTTTGTTATGTTTTTTATGTTACTTTTTAGTTATTTTTTAGTTGATAGTTATCTTTTTTAACTATCACAAACTCATAAAAGAAAAGAGGAAAAAAATTGAAAGAATAAAGTTGTAACAACAAATTTTATGAAAAAATAATAATATAATAGTACAAAAAGATAAATCAAGTTGTAAGAACTAAGTAAAAATAAATTCGTAATACAAAAATATATTAGGAAGTTGATATTAGTTTAGTTATTGCAATTAGGTCAATATTTTCTTATTATTCTGTTGCTTTGTAGTTATATTTTCGTTTTAATTCGATGTCACAGTTATTTTTATTAACTTTCCCTCATTTTATAATATTTTTGTAAGTTCTAATTTATCGCATGTACCATGTCGCTTCATGCGACCATTAATACTATAATAGGTGATTAAAATTTAATATATATATATATATATATGGGTGTACTCTTAATGGGTATTACGCATGAATGGGTAAAATTAGAAAATTTTGAGTTTTTATGCTTAATTTTTTTATCTAATTAAAAAAATCTCTCATTTTTATATGATATGGACTGAGATTGTTCTATCGGTAAAAAAAATTTTTTAAAAAAAGTTTTGTAGCAAGAAAAATAAGAAAAGAAAAAGTTGAGTTTGAGTTAAATATTTTTGTATGAACATATTTTTGATATAGTATAAAAAGAGATATTTTTTGATATTTTTTTTAATTAAGTTGTTAAATTAAGCATAAAAATTCAAATTTGAGATTTCATTATTCGTCATTAGATCAAAATTCAATGATTTGATATTTTTAAAATTAATATTGATAATTAAATTTGTTTAGTAACTATTCATGGGTAATACCCATTAAGAAGTGTTCCATATATATATATATAGAAAAATTGTTTAATAGTGACTTTTTGTAATCATTACTTATAAGTAAAAGTATATTTAAGGAAAGAATGATTATTTTATTAAAAAATAAAAATTAAAATTAAAATGACCTATCATTGTAGCTAATTGTTTTTTTTTTTTAAAAAAAAAGAATAAAGAATAAAGAATGAGAATCAAAATTAATTTATTAGAATAATTGTTTAATTATTTTATTATTTTTTTAAATTTTCATAATGGCCCAATTTTTTTTTGGGAAATTTATATCTCAACACGTTTTTGTTAAATTAATGTCAATATTAACTTCAATTTTTAAATTATTAATATTAATGTATTGTATTACCGTTTTTTATATAATTAATATATTGGCACACGCTTAATATAATCAATTTTCAGATGCCTAACATGTTTTGCGATGCGTGCACACATTTTTCAATTTTTTTGTCTTTTTGGTTTGAATTTTAAATAGAATAAGGAGAGTTTAATAGTAAACTTTCTATTTTTTTTTTTTTTTTATGTAAAAACCAATTAGAATAGGCAGTATCCATTTTTTTTCTATTTTCTTCACTATGTGAATTGGTTATTTATGGTGAACATATATTTTTTTTCACATTTCAAAAATAAAATAAACTATTGAGGTACGTATGATACCAATTATATACTCATTAGTTACCATTAAATTATATTAATATTTTAAAGAAAACTTAATTTGTAATTAGTTTCTACCTTTTCTACAATAAAATAAATTTAGAGGTTACTCAAATGTATTTTAAATAATAAGATATTATAATATAACATAAAAATAACTAATTTATTATTAAGAAGTACACAATTAAATTTTGAAAGAAACCAAAAATGTATCTCAAATTATATACTGATTAATTACCATTCTTCAACTTTTATTTAGTTAACAAATCAAATTTATTTTCAAAAATAAAATGCTTATACTAAATAAAACTATTATATATATATGCTTACTTATTATATTATATGAAATCTAATTAGTTTCTACGATAAACTTAAAAGGTAATTAAAAATGTAATTTCAAACGATTTAGCAATTTAAATATTTAAATATTTTACTAGTAATTTTTTTTTTTTAAAAAAAAGATTTACTAGTAAGTTATGTGAGTTTTTTTTTTTTTTTTTTTTCTACTTTATTGTGACTTATTAGTTTATTAAATAGATTTGAATGTAACATAAATATTGTTATCAAAGAAAAATAAAAAAAAGTAATGTAAAAGTCTTTA
The DNA here is from genome assembly GCF_029168945.1 of Cannabis sativa. NCBI lineage: Eukaryota > Viridiplantae > Streptophyta > Magnoliopsida > Rosales > Cannabaceae > Cannabis > Cannabis sativa. The sequence continues at coordinate 24,703,278 of NC_083607.1, forward strand.
AACAACAAATCAATGTAATATAATCTAAAAATAAACACATAGATTTCAAAGTAACAAAAATGTATATAAAGTAAATGGTAGCTTATTTTATTACATGATAACTCATTAGTTTCAAAAATAAATTTTAAGGTTACTCAAATGTATTTTACATCATAATATACCATAATACAACTTAAAATAAATATTTGACTATTAAGATGTTTACAAATAAGTTTTAGAGGTAACTAAATTGTATCTCAAATTATATGATATAAAAATAAAGTTTTTTTTTTCTTATAAATGTAAAAGTAACTAATTAGTTTTGTTGCCCCTGATTTTGCCCAATATACGTGGACCAACCGGACAAGGACACGTGGATCAAACAGCTTAACGTTTAAATTATTTGCTAAGTCTTTATGTAAATAAGGCAGCATCCGGGACATGCCTCCCGGAAAAGACATAGGGAGCCCCATACGCTCCCGGAAGCCCAAGTAATATTAAGGTGTCTCCGCGAAGTGTCAGGCTTCCCCTGAGAAATCAAGTCGCATTTAATGCCGCATGGGAGGAAACGTGTTGGAACTGCTACACGCAATAAAGTCTGACGACACAACCCCCAACCTGCAGCTACAAAGTAATGATCATTTAAGCCTATCAACGACTACACTGTGAAGAGTCACATCAGTCAAAAGACAATAAGGACATTCCACATAAAAGCCCTACAGCACCTACGGATTTGACCATGCATTACTCATGGTATATTCATTGGGAATGCCCAACTTTATAAAAAACTTACAGATATATTTGTACAATAATTCTGGGAATCACCCCACCAAAAACACTATAAATACCCCCTCAAAGCTCATTAATGGGGGTCGAGAATCTTGGGTTGCATAAGAGCAAGAAGAGTAAATACTGACCAAGAACATTCTCTGTATTTATAAGAGTGAAACACTCACCAAATACATTCTCTGTATTAAATACATCCATAAATAATATTAACTCGTGAACTAAGGCTCATTAACGCCCCAACCACGTAAAAATCCTTCTCTAATTTCCTTACAGCTCTCTAATCGTATAACATTTTATTGGTTGCCGAAAACATCGGTTAACATTTTGGTGCTTTCATTGAGAGCTGAAGAAAGCTTCTGCAAAAATACACTTCACTTTACAAAAATGGTGGAGACTAGAAGTACTCGTCAACCTCGCCCACTAGAAGATGCTCAAGATCCAAATGAGGAAGACGTAGCCTCAAGAGCAGCTGAGGGTTCTGAGGAAGAAGAAGGAATTCCTGATGATGACTACGAGGGAAACCTTGATGAGTATGCCTACGATGAAGGTAGCTACTCGGAGTTGGTGCTTCTAAGGCAAAAAGCTATCGATCACGAAGCTGAGATCGAGGCCTAAAAAGCACAAAACAAAAAAATGCAAGAAGTGATGCTGGCCATGCAAAAAGCCATGGAGGCGGCTGGTATTCACGTGCATCCCAAGGCAATGACTGCTGGACTCGACAAGGAACCAGAGGAATCCTCGCCTAGTACCCAACAGCAAAATTCCAGGGAACCTAGCCCCATAAGGTATCCCGCTGAAGGGAACCAAAAGAAAAACCCTACCTCTACCCCTGGGCGAAAGAAAAAGGCGCAGGATCCGCGAAAGGTCCGCTCAGATTTCCCTAAAGGGAAAGGTCCGCAGAGCGGCAAGCTCCAAAAAGGGAGTCTTGGCCCTCAGGATTGAGAGGACCGAAAAAGCGTTTCCGTGCACCAGGAGCCCGGAGGTAGAGGAAGAAGAGGACAGAGATGTCCTCCTGTTGATTTGAGAAATCAAATCAATGGGAATCAAGGTGACCTCCGGGATCACCTTGACCAAAAAAGATACGGGTCCGCGGTCTCCACGGGTACGTTAAATGAAGGAATCATGGCGGAACTCGCCATACTCCGAAAAGATATCGCCCGCGTCTCCCGGAGACAAAAAGGGGACGACTCTGACTCAGACTGTGAGGACCGGGAGCCATGTGCTAAGCACATCCTGGATGCTGAGGCTCCCCAAGAACTTTAAGATGCCCGAAATGGCAGCTTATACTGGGAACTCCGATCCAAGCGACCACTTGTCGCGGTTTAACCGTGTCATGACGGTCATGAGAGTCAGCAATGACGCAAAATGTCTGTGCTTCCCGCTTACTCTAAGCGGGTCCGCGGAGGAATGGTTCAAGAAGCTGGAACCAGGATCCGTGGGCTGTTGGAACAAGTTACAGACCAACTTCCAGAGACAGTTTGTCGCCACAAGAAAGGTCAACCTGGAGGTCAGTGCCTTGACTAACATCAAGCAACTGCCCACCGAGACCTTGAAAAACTATATAAAGAGGTTCCGAGAGGAAGCCTCAAAGACCAAGAAAGTTGATGACGGACAACAACTTGCTCTTCTCCAGGCAGGCATCCGTACAGGGACTCCCTTCTGGAACGAACTACAAGAAGAGGGGGCTACTAGTCTTCACGACTTCCAAAAGCGAGTCCAAAAATATATCAACCTTGAAGAGGCCCAAATAGTGGCCTATGGAGGATACTATCCCACCGGGATAGCAGGGTACATGCCCGGAGCACCGCCCTCGGGTACTGTCCCGACCGCGGCTCCTCCGATGAGCGGTATACAGTTCTCTGCCACTCCCGGATATAGTCAGGGCGAGGCCTTGGCGCCCGCATCATCCCATTTTGGAAATCCCTTAGGGATAAATGGACAAGCTCCCTCACACTCCGCTCCAACCGCTAGCCTGGCAGGCCCTTCCCAGGGCTCAAGGAGTAAACGATCCTCCAAAGGCAGCACCCGGACGGAGGAGAAGCGTCAAAAAAGGGGGTATACTCCCCAATACACCCAGTACACAGAGCTGACGGACTCCCAAGAGCGCGTGTACTTTGCTACTAGGCAAAATACGCACTACCGGAGACCACCTCCTTTGTACAAAGATAGCTCCCGGAGGGATCCAAGCAAAAGATGCGAGTACCACAACGACATTGGTCATAGCACCAATGAATGCAAGAATCTCAAAGACGAGATTGAAAACCTGATCCGATTGCGCCATCTCTATGAGTGGATCAAGAATCGGCTGCCTCACCTCAATCCGGGCCAGGCGACAGGGGTTGTGCCCCAGGGAACACCGCGGGGTGCAGCAGGAGTATTGGCTCCAGTTGCTCCCGCGGGCGACGCCCAGCACGTCCCCGGTCTGTCGCCCAGACCAAATGGGAGGGTAGCCATGATCTCTGGAGGACCCCATATTGGAGGAACCACCCGCAAAGAACTAAAGCGGTACGCGGGGGCCGTAAAGCACAGTGAGGTTTGGGAGGTTACTCAACTCCCAGCTCAGAGGCCCCGGCTGATGGATCAACCCATCACATTCACGGAAGAAGACGCCAAGACGGTGCGCTTCCCTCATCACGATCCGTTGGTCATCGAGACCCCCATCGCTAATAAAGTGGTGGCCAGAGTCTTGATTGACAATGGAAGTTCCGTGAATCTACTCTTCAAGGAGGCCTTCACTACAATAGGCCTAACGGACCGAGACCTCTCATCCAGTGGTTCCCAACTCACGGGGTTTAATGGAATGACGCTTATCCCAATGGGAAAAGTGAGACTTCCAGTCACCTTGTGCCCAGACACCCCAGAGCACATTCAAGTACTGCACCTTTGTGGTGGTAGACTGCCCGACCGCTTACAATGCGATCCTCGGCCGACCGGCCCTGGTAGACTTTGGCGCAGTCACATCCATTCGGCACTTGTGCTTAAAGTTCCCTACCCAGGAAGCTGGAATAGGGACGGTGAGAGGAAATCAGGGAGAGGCAAGGCAATGTTACAATGTTGCAACTCACCTGCCCGTACTGATGGTCCGGGAAACCATTGAGCCAGAAATGGCTGAAGAAGATGAGTTGGATCCCAGAGTGGGGTCCAAAAAAATTGTGGAACCAATGGAGGATGTCAAGGAAATATCAGTGTGCGACCTCGACTCCACCAAAGTACTCCAGCTGGGAAAGAGCCTAGATCCGGAGGAAAAAGAAAAAATAAAAAAAACACTAAAGGATGCCATAGACATTTTTGCATGGCGCCAAGAGGACATGACTGGCATAAGTCCCCACGTCATCACCCACGTCCTCAACGTCAACCCGGACATGCCACCAGTCCAACAAAAGCGACGCCCTCTCGACTCGGTGAAAGCCGAGGCCCTAGAGAAAGAGGTGGATAAGCTTCTGACTAACAGCATGATCCGCGACGTATACTATCCGGAATGGCTAGCCAATCCTGTCCTGGTGCCCAAGCCGAATGGAACTTGGCGAGTTTGTATAGATTTCACTGATCTAAACAAAGCTTGTCCGAAGGACTGCTTTCCGCTACCCAGGATCGACCAGATGGTAGACGCCACTTTCGGATTAAACTTACTATCTTTCATGGACGCCTACGCCGGGCATAACCAAATAAAGATGCACACGGCGGACCAAGAGTGCACTAGCTTCAGGACCGATAAGGGGGTATACTACTACCTAGTCATGCCTTTCGGACTGAAGAACGCTGGAGCGACCTACCAAAGAATGGTCAACCGGATGTTCAAGGGCCTCTTGGGGCGAAACATGGAGGTATACGTGGACGACATGCTCGTCAAGTCTAAAGCATGCAGTAGCCATGCAGACGACTTAGAGGAGTGTTTTGAGATAGTCTGGAGATACGGCATGAAGCTCAACCCAAAGAAATGCACCTTTGGGGTCAAGTCAGGGAAGTTCCTAGGCTTCATCGTCAGCCAGAGAGGGATTGAGGCAAACCCAGAGAAAATCCAAGCTCTCCTGAGTATGCCATCCCCCAAAAAGCATAAAGATGTGCACAGCCTAACCGGAAAGGTTGTTGCCCTGAGCCGTTTCATCTCCCGGTCTACAGACAAGTGCATCCCCTTCTTCAACATACTGAAGAAGTGTCAAAAGTTTGAGTGGTCGGACGAGTGCGAGGAGGCATTCAAAAATCTAAAAGAGCATATGGCCAAGCCTGCTATCCTATCAAAACCTGTTCTCAGAGAGAACCTATTCCTATATATGGCCGTCTCCGAGCACGCGGTCAGTGCCGCCCTAGTCCGGGAAAAAGAGAAAACTCAACATCCCGTGTACTATGTTAGCAAGCGCATGATAGGAGCGGAAACAAGGTACCCCATCATCGAGAAACTGGTTTTCTACCTCCTGATGGCCTCAAGAAAATTAAGGCCATATTTCCAAGCACATCCGATCAAGGTACTGACCAACCACCCGCTCCGGCAAGTCCTCCAAAAACCAGAAGCATTCGGAAGGCTCCTCAAATGGGAAATGGAGTTAAGTCAGTTCGACTTACACTACGTTCCTCGAATCTCCATAAAAGGCCAAGCCTTGGCAGACTTCATTACCGAATGCAATGAAGCCGAGGACACCGCAAATGCGCCAACACCATCGTTCCCCATATGGAGAGTATTTGTGGACGGAGCCTCCAATGAAAATGGATCCGGAGCGGGAGTGGCAATGATATCGCCGACCGGACTACGACTCCAGGCAGCCCTACAGTTCGACTTCTCAGCTTCAAACAATGAGGCCGAATACGAGGCCTTGATAGCAGGGCTGAGGCTAGCGAAAGCCGCAGGGGCCAAAAGAGTGGAAGTCTACAGTGACTCTTAGCTGTTCGTAAATCAGATATTGGGAGAGTACCAAACACGCGGTGAGCGAATGGCCGCGTATGTAACAATAGTCCGGGAGCTGCTCCACGAGTTCACGGACTACAAAGTAGAAAGAATCCCCCGGGAAAAGAACGCTCACGTGGACTGTCTGGCTAAGTTAGCTTCAGATAGTGAAATCGAAGGGCTGGGGGTCGTACCAGTGGAACGCTTGGCAGAACCAAGCATCAAAGTAAAAGATGCCATCACAACGGTTGGGCAAGAACCCAGCTGGATGGTCCCCATCATAAAATACATAACAAAAGGTGAGTTGCCCCAAGAAAGGGCACTGTCTCGAAAGATTCAGTATCAGGCTCATCGTTACGTAATGATGGATCAAATTCTCTATCGAAGAGGACTCAACATGCCTTATTTAAGGTGTGTATCGGACCCTGAAGCTAGACAAATCATGCTAGAGGTCCACGAAGGGTTCTGTGGAGATCATACAGGAGGACCCAGTCTCTCAAAGAAAATATTGAGATAGGGATACTTCTGGCCAACAATGAAAAAAGATTGTATAGACTACGTCCAAAAGTGTGATTCGTGCCAAAGGTTCGCGAACATCCCGAGAGCTCCTCCCAATGAAATTACCCTGATGACTAGTCCTTGGCCCTTCGCGGTTTGGGGAATAGATCTTATTGGGTCCCTGCCAACAGGAATGGGAGGAGTAAAGTATGCAATAGTAGTAGTAGACTACTTCACCAAATGGACGGAGGTTGAGCCCATGAAGACTATAACTGCTAAAAAAGCACTAGACTTTGTTATCAAAAACATAGTGTGTCGATATGGCCTGCCTCACAAAATAGTCTCTGACAATGGAAAGCAATTTTATTGCGAAGAATTTACTGACTTCTGCAACCAACACGGAGTAGTGAAAAGCTTCTCCGCGGTGGCAAGGCCGCAAACAAACGGACAAGCGGAAGCAGTCAACAAAATCCTAAAGGTCACCCTAAAGAAAAAGCTGCTGGCCTGCAAAAACAACTGGCCCGAAGAGTTGCCAAGAGTGTTATGGGCCTACTGGACGACCCCTAGAACCACGACCGGCCACTCGCCGTTTTCAATGGCGTACGGTTGCGAAGCGATGGTCCCGGTAGAAACGTTATTCCCGTCCCACAGGAGAACGACTTACGATCCAGCCACGAATCAAGCTTTACTTCAAGAAGCTCTGGATCAAGTTGAAGAACTCCGGGACGAGTCTCAAATACGGATGGCAGCTTATCAAAAGAAGGTGACCAAATATTTTAACTCCAAAGTTAAAAACAGAAAATTTGCTATTGGGGATATGGTCTTAAGAAGAGTCTTCCCAGCCACCCAAGAACCCGGAGTGGGGGTACTTGGGCCAAATTGGGAAGGACCATATGAAATCGAGGACGAAATCGGTTCAGGCACTTACAAGCTAAAAAGGATGGACTGTAACGCCCTAATGCTAAGGCACGCTACAGTGCTTTTTCAATTATTGTGCAGTCTTTGCTAATCAAAGAAATTTCTCGAAAAACGTGTCCAATTAAAACTTTTGCTTTAAATATTAAACTTTGTAATATAATATAATATTTACAAATCCCGGGATCCCGATTTCAAACTTTGTAAAATATACTGTTTAAACTTTACATTTCAAAATACATAATTTTCAGGTCGCGCAGCGACTTTCAAAATATAACTCCCAGATGTCCCGAGACCGAACACTCCAGGTCGCGCCGCTTAACATGTACAATCTCACCCGAGTTCAGGTTCATTCTTGTTCAGCCTTCGCCTTTCCTTTACCTACACATGGAAGCAGAAACTGTGAGTCAACAGACTCAGTAAGAAATGCATATAACATACCATATAATTTCCGACCTGTAAATAGGCGCCCATACACCTATTTACAGAGCTTAACAGATGAGTATGAACGTTCAATACCAGGGTACAACCACTATACCACATACACATCGTACCTCACTGTACGAGTGTTGGTAGGGTTTATCCCGATCACTGAGTAACACTGAGTGATGTACCACACACCTTAGCATTTTCCCATGCTTGTGTTGGTATCACTGTATCGTACTCACAATCACAACAATCACTATACCAATACACTCTATAACTTATTCATACAAGTGTTGGTAGTGCTTAACATAATTCAAGCATGCATATATAAACACATATACATACATTCAGATAATCACATCATACATTATACACAGTTCTTACCTGTTTTCCGAATTCAAGTGTGCTGGCCGACCTGAACGGAATTAACGTGCTAGATGGATGCCCTAATCACAATAATTGCAACACAGATGAGTGACTCGCTAAATCACTTTCCGGGACTTAAACTTGAAACTAAAAGTTTTCCTATCGATAAACCTCATGGCAATACCCTAAATATCTCAAAATTGGCCAAAACTAGGGTTCTGAAAATTCCCCCAACAGGCAGACCGGTTCCCAACCGGCAATCCGGTTCTGGGTCACCAACCGGTCGACCGGTTGGTACTGGTCTCCCAGAACCGGAATTCCGGTTCTGCTGCTGGGAACCAAAAATCATCCCCCTTAATTCAAATCAAGCCCAAACCTTACCAAACTCTCCAGTATACCTATACAATGCATACACAATGATTTCCAGGCAGTAATTCACAGAACAAAGCAATAAATCCAATTATGCCAAACCAGCATCTAGGAACTAAAATCAACTCAAAAGGACCCTAAAAATCGAACCCTAAGCATATGAAAACCTAACAGCCACTAAACCTAAAAATCTCATACTCCATCATCCATGAATTTCAAGAAACAAAGAGGGATATGACTAAAGCTTACCTTGGTTTGATTTCCTTTGAATTCCTTGATGAAAACACAGAATTCCAGCCACAAAATCCCTTTGCTTCTGCTGGTTCGAAGAGAGAGAGGGAAGGAAAAGAGAGCTTTCTTGATTTTTTGGTATTTTTCTAATTTCCTTTCTTTCTTTTTCTTAATTAAGTAAATTGATTTACTTAGCTTATCATGGCTGAGAAAAGGGGTGCTAGGTGTCAACTACCTAAGGCAGCCACCTATCTCCTATTATTTTTTTTTTATGACAAAAATGCCCTTAAGGATATAACTTAGGTATTTCTAAAGCTAGGGGTAAAATTGTCAATTTCCATAACCCCGCTCAATACCGATAATTTATTTTCTCTAAAATATTTCCCACTATGAAATAGGGTTCTAAACTTACCCATGTGACCAATCTAGCCATCCATCGCATTTTCCGTTGTCGCCGAGCAAAAATTACAAAATTAACATATTTCACATATAAGCTAAATAATACCCCTAGAGTTTAATAAAATCTCCGGAATTGAGAAATTATAACTCTAATATTTATTTCTAAATATTGGGGTCCACATTAAAAATTAATTCACAAATAATAATAAAATAATAAAAATTAGTGCTAATTGCCTTTACTAATCCACATTACTAGAGCGGTCATTACATGGACGGAACCATTGTGCCAAGGGCTTGGAACGCCGATCACCTCAGAAAATATTACCAATAGCCAAAAGTGTAACTTAGACTTTGTTTAAAGAGTTTGTACCGTCTAAATGTATACCGCCTCCGTATGTTAAATAAAACTGAGTGCCTTAAAAACAAAGTTTCTATGCCACTCAGGGGGGTACTAAGGTATACCACACGGACATACAAAGAACAGGCTAAGTAAAATATCCTGACCCAAAGGGCAGGTCAAAAAGCTAAGTAAAATATCCTGAGCCAAAGGGCAGGTCAAAAAGCTAAATAAAATATCCTGACCCAACGGGCAGGTCAAAAAAAGTATGCACAAAAAAGACAAAAAAGCATATGTATAAACATCCGTACCCAAAGGACAGGTCCAAAAGAAAGATATGTGCATCCAAAAAGATCATATATAAATATATAAATAAAAATCCTAGCCCTAAGGGCGGGTCAAAAATATATACAAAGGGCCCGGGGACAGGCCTCAACTATTGTCTCCCCTTGAATAAAAGCAGCTATGTAAATTGAAATTGTCTTAAATACAAGATAATTAGCTGTAAATAAAAAAAAAAAAAAAGAGTGAAATCTTGGTTGTAATGGGTTGAACTCAGAACGGCCTAGTCAATGCGAGGAGGAAGGTGAGGACCAATGCGCGCCCCCAGCATGGCATCACGCTTCTTCTTCTTCTCCCAGAATTTTGCAATCATCTCCGCGGGTTTGGGATAGAAGTTAAGCTTGATATTCTGGTCATTTCTAGACCAGGCCATGTAGACGCCGTCATCAAAACGCCTGACGCACTGGTGTAGGAAGTGGGAGAAAGGAGCTCACCTTTCTTAGCCTTCTTCAAGGCTTGGTCTTTAAAGTCCTTGAGCTCCTTCAGCTCCACGGCCAGGTTGGCCCTAGACTCCAAGTCTGCCTGGTGAACTTCCTCTAAGGACTTCACCTTGGCAGCCATTTCATCCAAGGCTTCCCTAGCCTCCCGAAGCTCACGCTTGGCCTTAGCAGCAGCCTCGCTCTCCGCCCTCAGCTCCTCCTGGTGCCTGGCCTCCAGCCTATCCCTCCGAAGGGTTTCCTCTCGAATTATCGCCTCCGCTTGTGCCTCCCTCTGCCTGGCCTCTTCCTCACTGGCCTTGACAAGGGCCTCCTAGAGCTCGACATCCTCCTGGTAAAGCCGCCTTTCAGCAGTCAAATCCTGAAGGATCTTCATGACTTTGTCCATGCCCCCAAAGTCGGACAGGACGAAGCCATGGTTGATTAAGTTCTTGGAAAGGCGGCCGGCCTCGGCAGCAAGCTGGAAAAGGATACAAGTATGAGTAAAAAGTCCTTAAGAGAAAATGATGAGGAAAAAAGTAAACTACAAAATACTTACCACGGTGAGGGAATGGCTGAGATCCTAGACTTGGAAGATGGAGTTCAAGGATGCACAAGCAGCGAACCGCTTGGGTGCGCACCGGGTAAGTTGAGACACAAACTCGCCAGTCATCTCCGTGGCAAAGGGAGCTAGGGTGGGCCCGAGGAAACGATCGAACCTATCCGACAGGGGGTCCAAGTTTAGATCCCATGGATTCTGGTAGTTCGGATCGTTAAGGGTATTTTGCATTTCAACTCGCAAAACCCTCCTCAGAGCCTCCACGTTAGCATGACCCCGGGAGTACTCATCCATGGCGTAGTTGTGTTTAGCTATCCGGAGTTCCTGTCTCACCTCATCTCCAAGAACCGGAGTCAGCACAATGTTGGGAAGGGCTGTGTGTTCCTCCACCTCGGGAGAGATCCCGCCATCAAGACCAGGGGCCGGAGTATCACCTCTCCGCTGCCGTTTGGGCTCTTCCTGGGCAACCATCTTGCCCTTGCGCTTGCGAATCAGAGCAACTTCTTGCTCTTCTTCACTTTCTTCAACTTCCTCAGGAAGAGCCCGCTGCTCTTCTTTACCTTCTTCAACTTCCTCAGAAAAGCCCCATTGCTTTTCTTGACCTTCTCCCGGAAGCACCTCCTCCTCATCCATGGGAAATATTAAACACTCGAATAAAGTAATCAAGCTAGTCCTACCCTGACTCTCTAATTCGGCCCTAGCAAAGTTCCGAATTTTAACGCTGGCAGCATCGTCTTCGAGATAGCTGTCCGAAGGTCGAAACCAGCTGGAAGAAATGTAAGCCGAAGAGTCTATGGGAACGGGCTCCGGAGGGCCAGAACCCATCCGGGACCGACCTAGGAAATCTCCTAAGTTGGAAAAATAATATTCCTTCATATGGTCTCCCCACCGGGTCGAGGGCATCCTAAACCTATGGAGACGCTCATCGAACCCTACAGGCCTAAGACTGGCATATTCGCCAACGGAAGGAACGTAATGTACTGCTAAATGAGACTTACCAGAGCCGGAAGTGCTGGCGCGAGGAGCCCTAGTGTTCAGCACCTGAATCGAAGGCTCCGGCCTGGGAGCCCTCCTCTCAGCTGAGTCCCCAATGCGAAGGGGCTTCCCAGCTGTTACACCCTAACTAACTTAGGCGTATTACGTGATTTTTAAACGTACTGTGCAGCTCGTTGCTAATCAACGAGGTTTATGGAAAAACGTGATTAATTAAAATTTTGCTTTTTCATTAAACTTATAAACCATTTTACAAAAAGTCTCGGGATCCCGATTTATAAAAATATTTACAAACGTTTTAACTGATTAACTTTTACATCAAAATGAAAGTCGTCTAACGACAGTTACAAAATCTCAGCCCTGCTGTCCCGAGGATCGTACGCTCCAGGCCTAACCGCCCCGACATGTACAATCTCATATGCTCGGTCACGGTCCATCAGCAACTGCCTTGCCTTTACCTACACATGAACGTAAACTGTGAGTCGACAAACTCAGTAAGAAAAGCATAATAATATCATACATAAAACTGACTGCCGTGTCCAACACGATACTGAGTCCCGCTACTGCCATGTCCAACATGGTACTGAGCACTACTGCCATGTCCAACATGGTACTGAGTTTTGAATGTTCAGGGGACGGTACTATTGACAAGTATCCTCCTGATCGGTCGAACCGGTCATACTCCGCCGTCGGTCATACTCCAGCCTGTACCGACGGGATAGGTCAATAGCACTGAACCACCAACCAGTGTCAGCCTGATCGGTCGAACCGGTCATACTCCGGCTGCTGGTCATACTCCAGCCTGTACCGACGTGACAGGGTTGGGTGATTCGAAGCCTAAATACATATCTAATGTAATCTAACAGGCTTCCTACATGCACGCTAGTAATCTACATATGCATACTGTTATACTAATCTTACCTGGATTCCGATTTCAGGTGTGCCGGTCAACCTGACTGGAACTGAAGCTGAACGGCGGATTACTGGCTCCTAAACCATAAAAATCACAACGCTATAAGTGACACGCTAAATCACTTCCCGGGGACTAAAACTTGAAACTAAAAGTTTCCCTATCGATAAAAAGCATGGCAATACCCCTAAAAACCCAAAAACGAGGAAAACTAGGGTTCTGAAAAATCCCCAACCGTGACCGGTTTCCCAACCGGAATTCGGTTCGGGAAATTTCGAACCCCATCCGAATTGGGATGCTCAACCGAATTCGGTTCCTCGCGAGCAACAAACTAAAAATCTCCTAACTTGACCAATTCGAACCCAATTGATCCCAAACTTTCCAGACCTGTTCTATATGCCCCAAATAACAATTCCAAGGCATCAAATTCACCCAGAAAACACATATGCAAAATTCACCATTAAAGACCAAGCTTTGAGTTCAAGAACTCAAACTTGGTTGAATCCACTAAAATGCACCCTAGCCTAGTTAATTCTACTTAACTAAGCATAAAAATACCTCTGCAAACTAACAAGAACATCCAGCAATAACACAGAAACATATCATAGCATTTTCTCTCAAAAAATCACATTTTTGCATATAAAGCTCAAACTTTAAACAATCAATCTAACATGCTTTCAACACAGCTCATTCAACAACAATAATCATGCTTTAAAACAACCTAAATCAACAACAAAACACAGCAGTAACATCTCTCAAAAATCACATGCATTTTCATCCAAAAATCACATATTTTTCAAGAAATTAAAGAAGGAAAGAGACATGAACCAACCTAGCTTGCAATAGACCTTAAAGGATGATGAAAACCAGCCAAAATCAAAGGAAACACACCCCCTCCTAGCTGCTCAAAGCTGGCCGAAAATGGAAGGGAAAGAAAGAGAGAGTTTGAAGTTTTTTGGAATTTTTTTCTAAGTGTGAAATGCTTGAAAAGAAAAAGAATTTAAATCATATTTTATTTCATTTATCACACCTCATTTCAGCCAAGAATATAAACAATTAACATTTATTTTTCAAATAAACAAACCACTAAAAGACAAAAAGTCATTGGGGCAAAAAGACCATTTTGCCCCTCCTTTCTAAAATCACATAAAAATCACTAAAGGGGTATTTTTGGGACATTCTAAATTCCCGGCCATTCCCGACATTCCCAATGTCTAAAACCCGTCCCCAAAATACTAACATACTAAATTGTGATTTCTACTGAGCCAAACGCCGCGTTCCAAAATACCGGACACCGGAAATGCGAAATATAAAAGCTACTGATAACATACTCATGCATATCTGAATTCCATAAATAACAATGATAAATTATTTAAATAGCTATAAATAATTTCCTGATTAACATAAATAACTGCTAATTTCCAAATTAACTAAGCGGGCTTTACAACTATCCCCCCCTTAAAAGGATTTCGTCCCCGAAATCTAACCTGAATAACTCTGGATATTGAGCTCGCATATCTGATTCTAGCTCCCAGGTGGCTTCTTCCACCTTACTGTTTCTCCAGAGAACCTTGACCAACGCTATGGTCTTATTCCGAAGGACTTTATCCTTTCTATCCAGGATCTGCACTCGCTGTTCCTCATAAGACATATCTGATTGAAGCTGAAGGCTCTCATAACTGAGTATATGAGAGGGGTCTGAAACGTATTTTCTCAACATTGAGACATGAAATACGTTGTGCACTGCTGATAAAGCTGGAGGCAATGCTAACCGATATGCCACTTGACCTATCTTCTCGAGAATCTCGAAAGGTCCTGTAAACCTAGGGCATAACTTGCCTCTTTTCCCGAAACGTTTAATCCCCTTCATCGGAGATACTCGCAAAAACACATGGTCCCCTACTCGGAACTCAACATCCCTACGTTTCGGATCTGCGTAACTCTTCTGTCTGCTCTGTGAGGCAAGCATTCTAGCTTTTATCTTTTCTATCGCCTCATTGGTCCGCTGAACTGACTCTGGACCTAGGTATTTCCTCTCCCCTGTCTCATCCAAGTGGATAGGGGATCTACACTTTCTACCGTACAACAGTTCGTAGGGTGCCATCCCTATCGTACTCTGGTAACTGTTGTTGTACGAGAACTCTATTAACGGTAGGTATTTATTCCATGAACCCTCAAAGTCCATAACACAGGCTCTCAGCATATCCTCTAATATCTGAATTGTCCTTTCGGACTGACCATCTGTCTGAGGATGGAATGCTGTACTGAATTTTAGCTTCGTACCCATTGCCCGTTGCAAACTTTGCCAAAATTTGGAGGTGAATTTCGGATCCCTGTCCGAAACTATAGACTTTGGTACCCCGTGAAGTCTCACTATCTCCCTGACATATAACTCTGCCAACTGATCCACTGTAAACGTTGTTCTAACCGGCAGAAAATGAGCAGATTTCGTAAATCGATCCACCACTACCCAGATGGAGTCATACATACCCGTGGTCCTAGGTAACCCGACCACAAAATCCATCGTAATATCCTCCCATTTCCATTCTGGTAGGGTTAGAGGCTGTAACAACCCTGCTGGTCTCTGATGTTCAGCCTTGATCTGCTGACACGTGAGGCATCTCGATACGAATTCTACCAAATTCTTCTTCATACCGTTCCACCAGAAGTACGGTTTCAAGTCTTGGTACATCTTGGTGGTGCCGGGATGCAGAGAATATGGAGTAGAATGAGCCTCCTCAAAGATCTCGTTTCTCAAGTCCACACTGTTCGGGACACAAACCCTGGCTTTATACAAAAGCATCCCACTATCTGACACTGAAAAGTCTTTGGCTTGACCAGCCAATACCTCATCTCGGATCTTCACTAACTCCGGATCTGTTGTCTGAGCAACCTTTATTCTTTCTAACGTATCGGATTGCGGCGTTAAGTTGTGAAGCCGACCTACCACAAACTCAATGCCGGATCTAACCATATCCTCTCGCTAGCCGGGGTGAGATGCGAACCATGCTAGCCACTTGCCGGGACCCTTTCTGCTCAGGGCATCGGCCACTACATTGGCTTTCCCGGGATGGTAAAGGATCTCACAATCATAATCCTTTACTAGTTCCAACCAACGCCTTTGTCTCATGTTCAAATCTTTCTGAGTAAAGAAATACTTGAGACTTTTATGGTCGGTATAGATCTCGCACTTCTCCCCATAAAGGTAATGCCGCCAAATCTTCAGTGCAAAAACCACTGCGGCCAATTCTAAATCATGGGTCGGGTATCGCTGTTCATAATCCTTTAGCTGACGGGAGGCGTAAGCGATAACCCGATCGGCTTGCATCAATACGCACCCCAAACCCTGTTTGGATGCGTCACAATAGACCACGAACTTCTCCTCGTCCGAAGGCAAAGCTAGTACCGGAGCAGTAATCAACCTCTCGTTTCGGCTCACGAAAACTAGCTTCGCATTTATCTGACCAGATAAATCGCTGATTCTTCTTTGTAAGCTCGGTTAGGGGCATTGAAATTTTGGAGAACCCCTCCACGAACCTACGGTAGTACCCAGCTAATCCCAAGAAGCTTCTGATCTCTGTCACTGTCTTCGGTCTCGGCCAATCCCTGACGGATTCGATCTTCCCGGGATCCACCTTGATCCCGTCTTCACCCACAATGTGCCCTAGGAAGGACACCTGAGACAACCAGAACTCACATTTCTTGAACTTGGCGTAGAGTCTATGTTCTCGAAGTCGTTGCAGTACCATCTGAAGATGTAACTCATGCTCCTCTTCTGACTGAGAGTACACGAGGATGTCGTCGATAAACACAATCACACGGTATATCGAGGAAATCCTTGAATACTCTATTCATCAGGTCCATGAATGCTGCAGGAGCGTTGGTTAGTCCGAATGACATAACCAGGAACTCGTAGTGTCCATACCTAGTGCGGAAAGCCGTCTTTGGAATGTCCTCCTCTCGGATCCTCAACTGATGATAACCCGAACGGAGATCAATCTTAGAAAAGACCGTCTTCCCCTGGAGCTGATCGAACAAGTCATCGATCCTAGGTAATGGATATTTATTCTTCACCGTCAGCTTGTTCAACTCTCTGTAGTCGATGCACATTCTCATAGATCCATCCTTCTTCTTGACGAACAAAACCGGGGCTCCCTGTGGTGACACACCGGGCGGATGAACCCTATGTCAAGCAACCCCCGGAGCCGAATCTTCAATTCCTTAAGTTCGACTCGGAGCCATCCTATACGGGGCTTTAGAAACCGGATCCACCCACAGTGCCAAGTCAATCACGAAGTCAATCTCCCGATGAGGTGGTAACCTGGAAGTTCTTCGGGAAAAACGTCCAAAAATTCCCGAACCACTCGATGTCCTTCCGGCCGAATGGTGTCTGGCCGAGTGGTGTCCACCACCACGGCCAGAAACCCTAAGCACCCACCGTGCAATAATTCTCTCGCTGACATAGCCGAGATCACCGGGATCCGAGATCCCTGAACCGAACCCACAAACACGAACGGTTCTTCACTTTCCGGTTGGAAGATTACCATCTTCCTCTTACAGTCAATGCTCGCCGAATATTTAGATAGGAAATCCATTCCTAAAATAATATCGAATTCGACTAAGCTCATCTCTATCAGATCAGCGCTTAACTCTCTACCATCTATCCTGATCGGCATAGACCTAATCCACCTATTGGAGATAACCAATTCTCCGCCAGGTAACAGGGTTCCAAACCCTGACTCATATCTATCAAAGGGTCTACCCAACTTACTAAAGATTCTGGCCGCCACATAAGAACGTGTAGCCCCAGAATCAAACAGCACTGAATAAAACGAGTTGTTAATAAAGAGCTGACCTGTAACAACTGATGGGCTGGCATCTGCATCAGCCTGCGTGATGGCGAATACCCTGGCTGGAGTGGGTATCGCTGGAGCTCTCGGTGCCTCTGGCCGGAGCTGGGGACATTCCCTCTTGAAGTGCCCGGGCATGCCACAATGAAAGCATCCCTGCCCCTTGCACTCACCCCGATGATGCCTCTTACAGATAGGGCACTCGGGATAGGAGAATCGGGTCTCATTACCACCAGGACGACTCCCTCTGTTCTGGTTCCCCCGGAACCTCTTGTTCTGACTCGAGCCGCCGGAAACAGTGGGTGCCCTCTTCCTCTGATCATTGGCCGAACCACTACTCCCCCTGCTAAAGCCTGATGCAGGAGGGGTAGGAGCCCCGCCACCAACCGGAGTACTGGCTGAATCTGACATACACCCCACTGCGCCCTCAGCTCGCAGTGCCTTCTCCACCATCTGAGCGTAGGTGGTGCTGTCGTCTGTGGTAATCATCAGGTCATGCCTGATCTTGGGACTCAACCCGTCCAGATACTTCTCCTTCCTGCTGAAGTCGGTCGGCACAATTCCCGAGGCTAACCTCGCCAACCGGTCAAACTGAGTAGTATACTCAGTGACGCTCATGTTCTCCCGCTGGGTCAGGTGAACGAACTCTTTCCTCTTGGCGCTTCTAACCGCCTCATTATAGTATTTCGCGTTGAAGAGTTCCTGAAACCTTTCCCAGGTCATGGTGGTGACATCGTGAATCTGAGACACCATGGCCCACCATACCAGGGCATCCTCCTGGAACTGGAATGTGGCGCACACCACTCTGTCGTTACCGGTGACACCCATAAAGTTCAGAATTCTGGTGATCACCGTAAGCAACTGCTCGGCTTTCGACACATCTGGACCTCCCAGGAATACCGGAGGTGCTTGCTTCCGGAACCGCTCATACAGCGGTTCCAATCTATGGGCCGCCACCACTATCTCGGCACAGGCGGCGAGGGCGTGTGCCACCGGAACTGCGGCACCGGAACCGGCAGAGCACCCCGCCGTCTCAACCTACGAATCTCGAGGTCTTGTTCTTCGATCCGGGCTTGCATCTCCGCAAACCGCAACTCCCGGTCGGGGGCCCCACGATCGGGCCGGGGAGCTGGGCGGCTGTGGCGGGTCCTCAACACCCCGACCACGAGCCCTGCCTCGGGGACCTCTACCTCGGCCCCTAGCAGGTGGGGGAAACTGAGCTCCCTGTCCCTGATTCGACCCCACGGAGTTGCCCTGACTCCTGGTAGTCCGCCTGGCGTCCATCTAGTTAGAACCGCCTGCGAAACCAAGAGTTGGCATATCAGGTCGTATTCAAGGCGAGCTTACTAATGCCGCTTAATTTGGAAATTAGAAATGAAACATGCGCCTATTCTACTATCAGGCTACTAACATGCTTCCTAACAGGCTTTTCTTTTTCATAACTGAATAAAATAAACTACTAAAGCAATAAAGGCTTACTGAACCGTGAACCGAGCTAACTGCTGATGATGATTGTACATGTCGTGACGATCTTCGGAAGACAACTCAGCGGCTCGATACCAAATTGTTACACCCTAACTAACTTAGGCGTATTACGTGATTTTTAAACGTACTGTGCAGCTCGTTGCTAATCAACGAGGTTTATGGAAAAACGTGATTAATTAAAATTTTGCTTTTTCATTAAACTTATAAACCATTTTACAAAAAGTCTCGGGATCCCGATTTATAAAAATATTTACAAACGTTTTAACTGATTAACTTTTACATCAAAATGAAAGTCGTCTAACGACAGTTACAAAATCTCAGCCCTGCTGTCCCGAGGATCGTACGCTCCAGGCCTAACCGCCCCGACATGTACAATCTCATATGCTCGGTCACGGTCCATCAGCAACTGCCTTGCCTTTACCTACACATGAACGTAAACTGTGAGTCGACAGACTCAGTAAGAAAAGCATAATAAGATCATACATAAAACCGATCGCCGTGTCCACCACGATACTGAGTCCCGCTACTGCCATGTCCAACATGGGACTGAGCACTACTGCCATGTCCAACATGGTGCGAGTTTTGAACGTTCGGGGACGGTACTATTGACAAGTATCCTCCCGATCGGTCGAACCGGTCATACTCCGCCGCTGGTCATACTCCAGCTGTACCGACGGATAGGTCAATAGCCCGAACCACCAACCGGTGTCACTGATCGGTCGAACCGGTCATACTCCGCCGTCGGTCATACTCCACTCGTACCGACGTGACGGGGTTGGGTGATTCGAAGCCTAAATACATATCTAATGTAATCTAACCGGCTTCCTACATGCACGCTAAACATGTAATCTACATAGGCATACTGTTATACTAATCTTACCGGATTCCGATTTCGGGTGTGCTTGGCCAACCCGACCGGAACCGAAGCCGAACGGCGGACATCGGCTCCTAAACCATAAAAATCACAACGCTATAAGTGACACGCTAAATCACTTCCCGGGGACTAAAACTTGAAACTAAAAGTTTCCCTATCGATAAAAAGCATGGCAATACCCCTAAAAACCCAAAAACGAGGAAAACTAGGGTTCTGAAAAATCCCCAACCGCAGACGGTTTCCCAACCGAATTCCGGTCGGGGAAATTTCGAACCCCCATCCGAATTCGGATGCTCAACCGAATTCCGGTTCCTCGCGAGCAACAAACTAAAAATCTCCTAACTTGACCAATTCGAACCCAATTGATCCCAAACTTTCCAGACCTGTTCTATATGCCCCAAATAACAATTCCAAGGCATCAAATTCACCCAGAAAACACATATGCAAAATTCACCATTAAAGACCAAGCTTTGAGTTCAAGAACTCAAACTTGGTTGAATCCACTAACATGCACCCTAGCCTAGTTAATTCTACTTAACTAAGCATAAAAATACCTCTGCAAACTAACAAGAACATCCAGCAATAACACAGAAACATATCATAGCATTTTCTCTCAAAAAATCACATTTTTGCATATAAAGCTCAAACTTTAAACAATCAATCTAACATGCTTTCAACACAGCTCATTCAACAACAATAATCATGCTTTAAAACAACCTAAATCAACAACAAAACACAGCAGTAACATCTCTCAAAAATCACATGCATTTTCATCCAAAAATCACATATTTTTCAAGAAATTAAAGAAGGAAAGAGACATGAACCAACCTAGCTTGCAATAGACCTTAAAGGATGATGAAAACCAGCCAAAATCAAAGGAAACACACCCCCTCCTAGCTGCTCAAAGCTGGCCGAAAATGGAAGGGAAAGAAAGAGAGAGTTTGAAGTTTTTTGGAATTTTTTTCTAAGTGTGAAATGCTTGAAAAGAAAAAGAATTTAAATCATATTTTATTTCATTTATCACACCTCATTTCAGCCAAGAATATAAACAATTAACATTTATTTTTCAAATAAACAAACCACTAAAAGACAAAAAGTCATTGGGGCAAAAAGACCATTTTGCCCCTCCTTTCTAAAATCACATAAAAATCACTAAAGGGGTATTTTTGGGACATTCTAAATTCCCGGCCATTCCCGACATTCCCAATGTCTAAAACCCGTCCCCAAAATACTAACATACTAAATTGTGATTTCTACTGAGCCAAACGCCGCGTTCCAAAATACCGGACACCGGAAATGCGAAATATAAAAGCTACTGATAACATACTCATGCATATCTGAATTCCATAAATAACAATGATAAATTATTTAAATAGCTATAAATAATTTCCTGATTAACATAAATAACTGCTAATTTCCAAATTAACTAAGCGGGCTTTACACCAGCGATCGCCTGGCTTCTCCTATCGACCGGGCCCCCACGCGAAGTGGTCTCCCGGAAGCTGCCTGGGCCTTGGAATAAGCTTTCTCCTGGGCTTTCCGGTAGAGATATTCCTGGTACTTCTTTTCGGTGGTGGCAATGAGTTCAACCCGGAAGGTCTTCTCCGCGGTGGGCACCTTCACATTCGGACAGATAACCTTAGAAAGGTTAGAGTCCTCCACTGATTGGTGCGGCAGGATGAGCTTGGCCTTCCGGCAATTCTCCGTCGTGACTAGGCCCCCGACGTCAAGGTCCGCCCAGTCGTAAGTTGCAAAGACCTGGGCCCTCCGGAGAAAGACCTGAGTAGGTGCGGTCCACTTATAGGGGGGAATCCTTACCCACTCTGTGAGAAGCTCCGCGTGCTCCAATGCTCAGAACCCGGAGGAGAAGAAGAAACGGTGGCGATACTCCTTAACATGAGTTTGCCTATTATAAGGGACCACCCCATCATTGGAAGGGTGGGCCCGAAATCCGTAAAAACCGTCTTTAAATTTGTCCCCCTTCTTGGGGACAGAAACAAGTTCGTAAAAATACAAAATCTCCGCCGGACTAGGAGAGCCCCATCTCCGGGCGGAGTAAAAAATAAATAAGCCTGAGAGCAGGCAGTATGCTTGTGGAATTAGTTGGTATGGCGCAAGGCCGACAAAAACTAAAAAATTAATAAAGTAGTCTTGGAGAGGAAGCATGGCCCCGGCCATCAGGTGCGTCTGGCTCCAAGCCCCGAAGCCGCCATAATTATGGTTGGGCGTCTCTGCATCTCGGGGCGGCCGGTGATACGTCCCGGATGTTGAGGGTTTGATGCCAGCCACCTCAACGATGTTCTCCAGCTGATGGGGGTAGGTAAGGGTGGAATGAAGCTCAGCCGCCTCCCATCCTGTGGCCCGAGACTTATACCCCTCCTGGGCAACGGGACCCAGTGAGAGGTCTTCAAGGGTAGCCAGACGCTTACCGCTCTTCTTCGACGACTTTGAACCGGACGCAGACATGTTTTGATTCTGAAAAAAGAGTTAGGCCCCATACCAAACCCTAAACCAAGAAAAAGGGAATGGGGGTCCCCTAACCGCTGGAAAGAGGCCCCCTCCGGACGTCTGTCAACCAGAAAACCCTAGAAGGATTTCTTGGACAAATGTCGGGTGCAAAGAACTCACAGAAGACAATATTGAGCTTAAAAGAAAAAGAAAGGGCAGAGAATCGAGAAAAACAAAGTCTTCTCGATGCCCTAGAAGGCCTGTACACAAAGAGTGTATGGTCCTTTGTAAAAATAACAACAAATACGTGACAAGAGTAACCCTAACACCAGAAATGGTGAATCTAGACCTGTTACGTGAAAAACCCAAAAGAATACATTCCCAGAAACTTCAAATACCAAACCCAGAAAAACAACAAACAGATAAGTAAAGCATGCCATGTACACAAACAGTAAAGCAAGAGATGCGAGAAACTTACAGTGAAGTGTTGAAGTTGGGGGTTATGTTGTCGATCAAACAAAGGAAAGGTAGATTGACAGTGGTGAATGAAGGTTAACTGGGAAATTTGTAAAGTGTTCGAGGGTGTTCTCTTGGTCTGAGGATTTTTTCTCTGGGAAACTCGAGAAAAGTTGGCAAGAAATGGGAAGTAACCGAAATGAAGGAAAGGTGGTGGCTTTTATAGGCAAAAATGCATGAGGAACAGGTACTATCACCTACCAATCGAACGGTTGGGGAGACGCACGATTCGAATTCTCAAAGATCAACAGTTGGATTGATTCGTAATTAAGGCGGTGGAAACGTTTGAGTATCCGTCTAACACCATTAATTCGCCGTATCAATCAATGGACGTGAAACGAATCGACCTCTGCAAAAAGTGAATCGCTGCATATCATTAAATACACCCTCACGCGCTCAAAGCTCATGCCAGGAAACCGAGTAGTCCACCGGAGGCACTTGAGCAAGCCTTGTTTTATTTTTCAAATAAACAAGGCTTGGGGGGTAAATGTTGCCCCTGATTTTGCCCAATATACGTGGACCAACCGGACAAGGACACGTGGATCAAACAACTTAACGTTTAAATTATTTGCTAAGTCTTTATGTAAATAAGGCAGCATCCGGGACATGCCTCCCGGAGAAGACATAGGGAGCCCCATACGCTCCCGGAAGCCCAAGTAATATTAAGGCGTCTCTGCGAGGTGTCAGGCTTCCCCTGAGCAATCAAGTCGCATTTAATGCCGCATGGGAGGAAACGTGTTGGAACTTCTACACGCAATAAAGTCTGACGGCACAACCCCCAACCTGCAGCTACAAAGTAATGATCATTTAAGCCTATCGACGGCTACACTGTGAAGAGTCACATCAATCAAAAGACAATAAGGACATTCCACATAAAAGCCCTACAGCACCTAGGGATTTGACCATGCATTACTCATGGTATATTCATTGGGAATGCCCAACTTTATGGATACTTACAGATGTATTTGTACAATAATTCTGGGAATCACCCCACCAAAAACACTATAAATACCCCCTCAAAGCTCATTAATGGGGGTCGAGAATCTTGAGTTGCATAAGAGCAAGAAGAGTAAATACTCACCAAGAACATTCTCTGTATTTATAAGAGTGAAACACTCACCAAATACATTCTCTTAATTAAATACATCCATAAATAATATTGACTCGTGGACTAAGGCTCATTAACACCCCAACCACGTAAAAATCCTTCTCTAATTTTCTTACAGCTCTCTAATCGTATAACATTTTATTGGTTGCCGAAAACCTCGCTCAACAAGTTTTTATCGGCATTATAGGTAACCAAAAGGTTACTTTTGAAAACACAGGAAATTTTTTTTTAAAAAAAAAAATTAAATTTGGAATTATTTTCGTTTTAGACATATTAGTTTGGAATTGAGGTATTTTTTGATGATGTGTCAAGGTATTATTGTAATTGAAATTTATTAAGAGATTTTCGTGATTAATTTGTATTTTAAGTATATAATTCAAAAAATCCCATTTTTTTTTGAAGTGTTAATAATAGACAATACAATACGCTGTGATGTGTTATTTCACATGTCAAAAAGTTTTAATCTATGTATTCACATAAACTCATCCCTAATTACTCTATTATCCATATTGACTATTAAAAAAATTATAAATTTCTTGTGGCAAACCCCATTAAAATATTACTATAGTGGACACATTTAATCTATATGATTTTTGTTTTGTATTCATTCTCTTAAAATATTTTAAACTACCATTTGATTTATATATTGGAAACAATTTCTAAAATTCCAGTTTCAAGCTTTCTTCTTGGAGCTAGGAACCACATATTCAAACGCTTTAAAAATATATGATGACTATTAAATCTTTCCTCCCAATGAAATATATATAAACTCAAATTTAATTGTGGTAATCACAATAATAGCAAATAAAAATAAAAATAAACAAAGAGAATAAAGCTTACACAAGATTTTTTGGCGAAGATAAATTCCAAAAAACTTTTTTCGCAGCTCTTCAAAGATTTAGTGAATTTAAATTTTCAAAACTATATTAATTAATTTGGTGTGCATAATTTGACTTCTTAATATTCAATTGATTTTCTTGAAATTTCTTAGCTTCAACATCATCCGCATCTGCATTTAGTTTTTTCATTTCTGTTCGTTTTAATAATAATTTTAATAATTGCTCATTATGAGTACTTTGTGTTTGGAGGCTTTCTAGATTTTTTGTAAATGAGTCTAATCTCTCAACTATATAATTAAATTTGGCCTCTATTAAAATAAAAAATATTATCAAATAAACTTACACACATCTAAGACTCATATATGCATCTCTATATATAATTTTTTTTTTTAAAAAAAAACACAAAATACTTAATTTTGATTCTATTATATTAAATATATTAATTATTGCTGATTTTATCTTTCTAAGAGTAGGATTGACATCAATTAGATTATTTATGATCTTTATTCTTTGAATATAAATTATTTTAAATTTTTTTATATTATTTGTGGATTGTTAGAATTTGGAGAATAAGATGAATGAGGTTTTATCTCAATATTAATTGGCAGTGGAAGGAATAGCCTTTTCATCTTATATATCACAATTTATTTCCACACATTAGCAATGTGAGACTAACTCTATATGAATTTGATATCAAAAGTGTATTGATATTTTAATTTTTTTTTTTAATATAATGCAAATAGGATGTAATTGATGATGAATATTATTATTACTATTATATATGCATATAATACGATGTGATAATCAATTTGTGTAGAATAAATAAATTTCATAGCAATTTTCTAAAAATGATAAAAAAGACACTACAATATTCAATAATTAATTTTAGAATTATTTATGGATTAGAAAGAAAATAAAGAATTATTATTGGAATCAAATATATAATTCAATAAAAATCATTATTTATATAAGTTACATATTTATTTGTATTTTTTAAAAGAATAAATTATTTATTGTATTTAATATTTTTATTCATAATATTAACTATTAGATCAACATCCAAAGATTCTAAACAAATCAATACAAATAATAATTAATTTTAATCACTACTATACAACAACCCTATATACCCATATATAAAATATATACTTTAGGACTCATTTTCATTCTACTTGATATGTTATATGGTTGCGTTTGGCATCAAACTAATATGCATATATTTATCTCGAGCTTGCAGCCTAATTCAACCGTCTCAACTAATCCATTATTTTATTTGTAATAATAATTAAATATATAGTAATATGATGAAATCCCAGCTTTGAATAAACAAAAGTAAAAAATGTTGGTTTATATGATCTCTTGCTAGCTAGATAGATAGAGTTGGTAATTTCTTTTATATCTCACTAGATCATCATATGCCCCGGCCAGAAAGAGTGGCAAGAAACACAAGCTTGCTGTTTCTGATTCTCCTGATCATTATTATCCCTTGTGTGAGCGAAACGACAATGGCGGCGATGGGCATGATGATCAGGAATCCGAAAACGACAGCGTTGGGCGTGAGTACTGGTTTTGAGTGTGAGCACTGTGAGCCAATGTATGGGTTCTTGCCTTGTACGAGTAGTTTGTGGGAGATGCTTTTCATGATAATCGTGTATGAGGTTTTGCTGTCGTTAGGAGAGCAGTATATTACGGCTGGTTCCAACCTTTTCTTTGAGACCTTCGGAACTGGTTTTTTTGGAGCAACTATATTCCACTTGCTCGGCACTGTCCCACAAGTTGCCTTGATTCTTAGTAAGCTTTCTCTCCTTCTTCTACTTCTTTTTTTTTCAATCTTCTCAATTAATCACATACATATTAATATAATGCATATAATTGTGATCATAGACGAGTTCATTAGTTTACTTAATTATCAATTTATTAATTATATATATATATTTGTTCTTGTTGTATATGGATAAAAAAAACCAATAATTTTTGCTATATATATTGAATAATTAACACTAGTTTCATATGCATGCTAGATAGTTTGAATATTAGATAAATTCCATTCCTTTCGACTAGCAAATAGCAACGTTAAAATTTATTAATTTCTGAATTATTACACATTCTTTTTATATTATTGGGACCTTTAGTACTTTTCGAAATAATCATCAACGCTAGCTACAACTTAACTACTTGACATTTGAAAATGTATTTAATTAGTACGCATAATATAGTTCATAATTGATTAATTTGGTCATAAAATGAAATTATTAGAGTATTGTATTTTCTTATTGTCACTAGTGGACATGATTCCGTAAATATATTACCTGTCAATGTTAGTTGGCACCGTTATTTTTAATAGGAAAAAAATTTGGAATAATATATATATTTAAACTAAGAATAAAATTAATTTTTTCAAAGCATGAATAATATTAAATTTAAATGAAGAAGAAAAGAAGAAAACTACACAAGTACACAATCACAAACTACAGCGCTCAAAGGAGTTACAAATTTACAGTCGTCAACTGTACGACCAATAATTTATCACCGACGTTACTAGTGAACTTGTGTCACTATGTGACTTGAACATAATCTTTTCAGTACTTACCAACCATCAATCATTTAGGGGGTGTTTGACACGACATTTGAGGTGTTCAAAATAATTTGATTATAATGAATATTATGAAAGAAAATATGATTGTAGGAAAATATATAAATTGTGTTTGGCGGTAATATGTAATCATATTCCTGTTAATTAAATTACACTGTTTGATTATGTATAGGAATCTTATATATTATTTTAAAAAATTAAAATAAAAATATTTTTTATTATATCTATCTTATGTTAATTATACATAAAATTAAAATAATTATTCATTAAAGAAATATATTTATTAATTAGTAAATATTAAATTTTACTGTATTTTTATTAATTAAAATAAACATTTCTATATATTTTATCACTATGTTAGTTATCTTTGTTCGTTATGTCATTTATATACACCATCCGCATAAAATTTATGTATAATGAATATATATTTGTTATTGCTAATAATGTAAAAATAACTCGATTAAAAAAAACCGATCCCACAGACTAAATATATATATCATAATATTTTGTTTATAATAAATGATAATATTATTGGTATTTAAATTTATTTATTAATTAAAAAATGCTATTCAAATTATGAAATTAATATAATGAAAGGTAATAATTCAATATCCTACCATTTTTAAGGTATCAATATTACACTCCTCAAAGTAGTTATATGACTAAGGGAATAACATTCCAAGGCTAACCCCTCAATACAAACAAGGGAATGTTTCACATTATCATTCCCTTGTTAGTATTAACCCATTCTAAACAGTCCCTTAAAGAAATATTGTTTTGTTTAGAGAAAATATAAATTTCATATCTAAATATTCCCAACAATATACACCACAAAATCTTCAAAATAATTGTTTTTAGCCTTATCATCATGACAAACCCTAACACATGAATCAAATGATTGTATGACATATATAGAAGTTCATAGTAACGTCATAATATACTACTAGAAAATTGGTTCTATTAGACAATTTGGATAAAATAGGTGACAATGAAAAATGTCGCGAATTTTTTTTGTAATTGTGCAAAACCATTGCCAATACTGAGCAGTATAAGAAACTGTTTGAAATAGTTGCCTATACTCTTTAGAAAAGTGCAGATCTTAAATCATATCTCACCGTCGGAACTAAATCTACACCACCAAAATAAATTCTCACCATATTTCAATTCAATATAGTAAATATATATTTTCATTACAAATATATTAACTTTTGCACCCATCCAATGACATTGAAGGCAAATCTCGATAATTATTCTCCGAAGTACTGAACTATGTCGTGTTGGGTTTTGTGCCCTAAATGAAACCCCTTACAATCTGATTAGTTATCAATTTAGAATTTTGAAGTGGTTTATGTTAACATGTATTTTTCATGTTTATGGTTTAATATATATATTTAATATATGCACAAAATTAGTTAAGTCCAGAACATATATTTATTCACAATTACAGTATTGTCAACACAGTGGAATGTGATTGTGATTATATGATTCAAAAGACTAAGTCCATGTTCATTAGTGTTTTGAATTTACACTGATGTGATAATCGGCGATGAAGTATACTTACACTTGGAGTAAGTGTTATGTTCTTTCCAGGACATTGGTAAAGTATACTAGTTTTGAATGTATGAAGTATACATTAGACTGGATCGATATTGAACTTAGACAAGATATTATAAACTTACCGTTATATCTTTCCAAGTCAATATAAGTAGTTGATCTTAGATTAAAAGAATCTAAATCCTGATATGTTTAGGCTCAATCTCAGGAGTGCTCTTCATGTTCTTTGATTTATTAGTTAAGCCTTTTGGGTCAGGGTGATACGTATATTTTGGGAACATGATACTATGACTAAGTGGGAGCGCTGAACATAAATATGGAATCTATAACTTCTACTGGTGTATAGAAGTCAAGTGATGATTCCCTTCGAGCTTAGCTAAATAAAAGTAAATGGATGAGCTCTTGTTTTAGTGACTATATCTTAGATCACTAAAACATCATTTACAGGTAGCTAAGTGTTTTAAGGGGCAAAATACATTGAGGGGTGAAAACGGTAAATTTATCCCATCTCGATGTAAATCATCAATATAGATGATCTTTGATCACATTAAGATTATAACAATGGTTAAATGAGATAGCATATCTATATCGTGGAACATATAGAGTGCTCTATATAAGTCTGAGAGTGCAATTCCAAGTTCTAAGAGTGGATTCAACAAGGAATTAATAAGTTAGGGATTTACTTGGTAAATTCGGTTCAACTTATTGGAAGCTTAGCAATATATATCCATGGTTCCCATTCTAGTTGAGACCATACTGTTTGTAAGACTCAATAATTGATTTATGAGTTATCAATTATAATTCTAAAAGTTAGACTATCTCTAATTTGTGAATTCTCACTAAGTAGGGATAAAATTGTAAAGAAAAGGGATTCTAGGTTTATTTATTAATTAAGAGACTCTATATGTCTAATTAATAATTATATTAAATGACAATATTATTTAATAATCTATTTTAGTTATTAAATAATTAGTTTTGACATTTAAATGGTTAGAATTGGAAAAATGGCATTTTTGAAAAAATAGAAATAAAATTGTGGAAAACTACAAAATCTAAGTGAGGCCCAGTCACACCATGGCCGGCCACTTGATTATTATTTCCCAATTATTATTTTCATTTTAATGCCAAAATAATTACTAACCTAAACCTAGCAGTTATCTATAAGTGGAAAGTGGTGGATCACACCAAATAAGACAGTTAATCAATTACACAGTAATTAAGAAAACTGTTTAATTTGGAAAGTTCAACTCTCCTTTTCTCTATATATAGCAGCCCTCCTCTCTTCCTCTTGCATGCTTCACCATACACGAAATACACAGTGTAAGAGAGAGAGAATTTTGAAATCCCTAGTGAGAGAGAAGTGCCCACACACAGCAAACAGTACCTCAATCATAGATTGGAAGACTGTGAAGGATCAGATCCAACTGAAGGACATTCCGGCTCAGATCTTGATTATACTCTGCAACAGAAAGGAATCAAGGGGTAGAGATCTGAGTGGAAGGAGACATATTATTCCGCTGCACCCACTGTAAGGTTTCTTAACTTTATATGTGTTTTATTTATTATCGTTTTAGAAGTTCATATTTAGGTCGTTAAATCAACATACTTGTGAGTAGATCTAAGATCCTGGTAAAATAAATTCCAACATGTCGTTCCTCTGTGATGGATTTTCAAGAGATTAGCGGGATTCTCATAACAAAAAAACTAATACAAAATGAAATATTTCAACACTATTACAAATCTGGGCAAAACCATTGCCAATACTGAGCAGTGTAGGCATCTGTTTGAAATAGTCGCCTATACCCTTTAAAAAAGTACAGATCTTGAATCATATCTCACCACCAAAACTAGATCCACACCACCAAATTAAATCTCACCACATTTCAGTTCAATATAGTAGATATATATTCATTACAAATATATTAACTTTTGCACTAATCCAATGACATTGAAGGCCTCTCTCTCTGCGCTCTCTGCAACTCACCTCTGAGTTGGTGCCATGTCAAAAACGAGGGCAAGGAATGTGGGGAAATCGAAAAATTTCAGCTAAGAAAATCAAAATGAAGGGACCATCGTCGACTGCGGATGCTAAGAAAATGAAAGCCATGGAGGAGATTCTTAGAGTTGAGCTCATGGAACTCACAGACAAAGATGAAGGGGAAGGAAATCAGGATCCATTACGTGATCTTTTCCAGCTTCCTTTAACACCTAAGTCTTCCTTGAGATCGATCCTATAGCAAGAGGAGATAGTTGCTGATTTTGGACACTTTCTTACTGCAAAAAAATTCTATCTCGATTGGGAAGAAGACTACACCTCCAATACTTAGATCAGGGAACGTCATTAGAAATCTGGAAGGCTCGTTTTCTACCCAGAAGACAGAAAAGAAAGTGCGAATCAGATAAGAGGATATAGAAGAGGAGATTGCTTACTGGAAGTCATCTATTGTCTGTGTTGGAATATGGTTTACCAGGATCTAGATTTCCTACCACGTATGTTATTTAACATCCTAAATATGAATCTCTAAAATAATGTAAATAAACACATATAAAGTTACAGAAACCTTACAGTGGGTGCAACGTAATAATAATGTCTCCTTCACTTAGATCTCTAACCTTTGTATCCTGTCTGTAGCAAAGTATCACCAAGATCTGAGTCCGAATCTCCTTCTCTTGAAACTGGATTCTTCACAGCCTTACACGCTCCGATTCAGTAGCACTTGATGTGTGTGGGCACTTACTCTATCACTATAGGGTATGAAAATATGAAGAGAGAAAGAGAGAGAGGTGGTTCGAAAATAGAGAGGTGATGGCTCAGGAAAATTTGACTGACGGCTTAAATTTCATCATCTTTTAATGTGAGGCATCACTATCTATTTATGGGTAACCACCTAGGTTTAGGTTAGAATTATTAGGCATTAAAATATTGAAAAAATTAAATGGTAAATTTCTTATAAGTGGCCGACCATAGGATGTGGGCCCCACTTTGGAATTTTTCCATTTTTTAACAATTTTTCCTTATTTTCTCAAAAATCTCATTTTTTCCAATTTAACAACTTAAATGCCAAAACTATTTATTTAATAATTAAAAATAATTATCAAATAAAATTGCCATTTAATATATTTATTAATTAGACTTAATAAAGTCTCTTAATTACTAAATAAGCCCTAGAATCTCTTTTATTCACAATTAAGCCCTTGCTTAGTGAAAATTCATAAACTAGACATAGTCTAATTTTAGAATTATAATTGATTAATTAAAATCAATTAACTGAGTCTTACAAGCAGTATAGTCTCAACTAGTATGGGGACCATGGGCCTATACAACTGAGCTTCCAATAAGTAGATTTAGAATTTACCAAGTAAATTCCCTAACTTAAGATATTCAAACTCAACTAAACCTTGATAATTAATTAATAACAAAAGTTACCTTAGGTGTTAAAATTAGGTATTTAGGCCAAGAAAGGAACATGTTTGCTACTTCCTTAACATATCTGCACCCCCCAATTAAGATTGAGATTTCAACATCCTCTTGCAGCATTTTTGAAATGAGAATCTGGGCATGTGAATCATCGTAAGGCAAAATGTGAACTGTGATCTGACCCTCATGCTCTTATAGATATGATAGGGCCACTATGTTGTCGATATTGTTTGAGCAGAGAAATATTATTCGATTAGCTGCCCACTGTTCAGCGAAATTGTACATGACATGTGGCTCATATAGGGGAACAAACTCCTGAGCATAACTTTGTGGACCCTCATCCTCCTAAGCATGTTATTGTGGAACATACGCCTGATTAGCATCTATCGTTCTTCTTCATCCTCATCCTACTCTTGTTCGGTAACATTTTTTTTTTTTTTTTTTCGAGGGATTTGATTTTTGCTTTTAGTTTCTTAATCTCTTTCTATTTCTGAGCCACAATATCAGAAAACTTCGCTTTTCTTCTTGCCAAATAGTTTAGACGCCTTGGCAAGGAACCTGCAAATTAATAAATAAAGTTAGCTATAATTTATTTTGTTTAACTAATGAAATAACATTTTTCAAGTACTAGCATACCAGCTGCCCTGACACATCCAAGATGCTCTGGTGTCTAGAGCGCCTATGTCAGAATGTCATTTTGGCCATGAACCTAAACTTCTACCTGACTAACTTGCTCCTCTAGTTGAGTGTAGTGCACGTATTCAAGCAATTAGTATATGATTTATATATATATATATATTAATTCATTATTACTTAATCAACAATTAATATATACTCACTATCTTATTGGCAATTTTCTGATCGTAATCAGTGACAAGTTTTGGTTTTTGGTCTGAGATTTGATCCAAACACGGTGGCTGGGTGGGAGATCTTGAATCTCAAGGTCCTTTTTCTATATTGTTTTACAAAAATTAAATGAGTACTACTATATTTTGATACAAATTGCTAGAAATTCATTATATTAATTACTTACCAAATCTTTTCTTATGTTCACCGTTTTGAGGTTGCACAATATTTTGACTACATGTTCATGTAGTGCATCTAATTTATCTATTGCTAATTCCTCCCTGCAAAACTTATTAAAGAAAATGTAAACATGTGTCAAACACTCTTAAATATTTTTTGGCAAGACTGATCTAATGGCGATCAGAAGCAGATGTTGCATTAAGGCATGGCAATCATGCGATTTCATACCCATTGGTTTCAATTCATCCTTATTTACTAAGTTTTTAATGTTAGACGAGTATCCGTCAGGTACTTTCATACTTCAAAATGATTTGCAAACTATTTGTTTTTCCCTTTTGGACGAAGTGGAACAAGCAGGAGGCAAATATAATCGTTCACCTTATCCGATTTTGATTCTGTTTCAATTATTCATCTAGTTTCGACTATTAATCTATTTTCTCACAATAACTAAGAGCCATGAAGTCAAAAAATTTAAATTCACAACTTCACATTTCCCATTTCCAACATGGGAAACTCACTCAGAAATGAAGAGTTTTGAGTGTCTCATTTCTGCATAACAACAACATCTCTCAGAACTGGTGACCACCTTCTCCAGAATACAAAAATAGACTAAGTGATGTTAAAATATCACTTAAGCTTTAAAAAGTACATCCCTGGGACATTTCCCAACATCTAGGATGACGTTAAATGTCAACCAGGGTGCTGGGATGTCAACCTGTGTGGTGGATATTAACCTGGGTCCTAGGTCATGAATTGCCTTCAATAAAATGACTATAACTCACTCAATATTAATCCAATTGACACGATTCAACTTGTCTTTCAAAGATATTTCAATGGTTTATCAAGTCATGTCTCACACTTCAATTGCAATTCTTAAGTTATAAACTCCAAATTTAATCCCCAAGAGAGTTACAAAAAAATAAGCTCCAGCTTACCTGGAGCGGGCCCTACCGTCGCAACTCGGGCTCTGAAAATTGACGATCAACCTCAGAATTTAATTTACATCTGAGATCATCATCTATGGTCAAAAATAGACAACTTGCATTTTTTTTTTCCTATTTTCAAGGGCCTCTATCTATAAAAGGAGAGCTCCCTTAGTTCATTTTTCATATTAAGAAAACTACCCACTAGGTCAGAGCATCTCACTCTAGTTTCTCTCTCTTGAAACTAGAGCTTAAGCACTTAGCCTCATTCTGTTATTACTGTCCCCTAAGAAATAAAAACTCAAAGTAGACGCAGCTCCATTACAATCAACACGTGGGGAGTGAACTACTATAAATTGTGTGTGTCTCTCTAAAATTTACTTAAACTCATTATTCATCTCCCCAATCTAGCGAGCTGGTGTTGGTCAGTTTTCAGCGTCAATACATAGTTGTTGTAATTTTCATAAAATAGGATGTGTTCATTAATATTTTCAAAAGAAGAAAAAAATCTTCAATACCCAAGTCCTTGACCTGGGACCTAAACCCAAACCTAAAATTTAGACCCAAACCTGGATCGCAAACATTGACCTGACACTAGATCCCAAATATCGGGCAGGACCAAGACTCTGACTCTGAATTAAGACCTGACCATCAACATGGACTTTGGACAAACCTGTAGCCCTAACCTAAGACCCAAAGCAGGACCCAAACCCAGACTCAAACATGGACTTGAACCCCAACCTGAACTCAAACCTCGAACCACTACTACGAAACCCCATTTCCATGTCCATTGAATTTTGACATGATGAGTCTTTGCTATCCACTTTGTATTAGACATGATATCCAACGACATGAAAGGGGTAATTTTCATGTCCAACAACAGTTGAACAAGAAAAATATACCATGTATAACAATGTTAGACGTGAAAATGGGATCCACAACGGGGACCCCTTTCATGTCTAGCATTGTTGGACATTGTCGACGGTGTAATCTTGTCAACCAAATTATGGCTGAAAAACCAAAACTCAAACACAAGATTTAGAATGAAGATGAAATATCAAAATATGAAAACTTAAAGAAATGTTCAGAGCAACAGCAGAGAAAGAAAAATGTTTGTATTTCAAGGGATGAAGTATTACAATGATTTTCTAACCTTTCTCACATAAAATAATATGATATTTATAGGCTCTAATGGCCTAAGATACACTTACGGTCCCCAAGAGAGAAGCAGGTGCTAGAGGTTGTCTTATGCGTGGTACTATTGTTTGTGTTGGTTTTATGGTACTAAATCGTGTACGCAGTAGAAGCTTTATATATCTGATCATCATTGTACCATAGCCCCAAGTATCTCCACATGTATAAACATGAAATCAAAACATAAATTGCATGAGAGAAATATATGTATACCTGTTGATGACTCTCAAGGTAACCTCATAACTTCATGTAAGTTGGATCTAATAATCCTCACACCCTAGTCTTCCAAATCGATCCACCACGCTAGTGAGAGGCACATGGCAGATAACTCCAATTTGCAATGCTAGTGAGGTACATGAATGACCATTAACACTAGGAAATGTCAGTGGTCTCCTACCATAGTGTTTCCGTAAGGATGAGACTTTATTCAACGTGTCTCTTGAAGATGCATCACTACAAAAAATCTTACTTTTAGTCACAATAAAACTTGTGACTAAAAGTAAAAAAATTGTGACTAATTATAAAAGGTCCGTGGCTAAAGGTATTAGTCACAAAAATTATAATTTGTTGTGATTAAATATATTTTTAGTCACAATACTTGTTGTGACTAAAAATAAATTAGTGACAACTTGTAACTAAATACTATGTTTTAGTCACAAGTAATTTTTGTTGTGACTAAAAGTCACATTTAGTCACAAAAATTATGTTGTGACTAAAAAGTTGTCACTAAAAGTAGCAGTTTTTGGTAGTGATGGAAGCTTCTTGAAGGTTTTCAAAGGCTTAACCACCTCCGCAAGTGAAAATATATATTTATTTTTTACAATTTATTTATTACTATGCAATTGTAAATATAGAACCAAAAGGAATATTTATAACCATTCTCGCAGAATGTCGTTGAGTGACTAGTCTAACCTTAGGCCTATATAAATTATAATTTAGATCTAGGGAATGGACTGAATTCACTTTTCTGAGCAGCCACATACTTGAGATACAAACCACCTTATTGTCTTCTGTGAAGCTTTAGTAAATATTGGCATAGAACAAGTTGATTAGTTTTATAGTCAACTATCATTGGAGATAACATTAAGAGAAAACTTATAAAGATCGATCTATATGAAGAAATCTCATTGTTGTAATCATCACTCAAACACATTTCTTGAGAATATAATTTTAGTGTCTTGAAGTATTGATATAATAATTAAACAACAAGTAGATTAGCATGTTACTATAAAACTCAGGTGTGATAATCTTTTACTTTATTAAATCAATTTCCAATTTGACGACCCATATAGTTTGACTCTAGTCCACTTATTTAAAAACTTTTTTAATTAATTGATGAAAAATTATGTCAATATATATATAAATATATATATTTATTGTTCTTTGTTCATGGTTCATTTTCACGTACATATTAACATAGCTTGAGAAAGAAAAATAAATCTACAAACATATTTTTTTGGATGGAAAGCACATGTTTTGTTAGCACACAAGTAATTATATTTATTATTTTTATTGATTTTTCGGGTAGCGAGTGGTATTGCTGCAAGTCAAGATTCGATGGGAGAGGAGCTAGAAATGAGTATTGGACTACTAGCAGGAACAACAATCATTTCCCTCACATTGATTTGGGGTTTTGTTGTTGCTTTTGGCAGCCGCGACCTTTCACACTCCCTAATTAGTTCATCAACACTTCCACTTCAACACCACTACCACTCAAAACCTTCCACATTAACGGGTAATAATAATGTATATAATATTGTAATATGCACGTACTTTTTGCAAGTTATATATTATGGTCTTGATTCATTTAAATTAATGCATGTATATATATATTTATACAGGTTATGGTATAACTACTGATATTGAGACGAATGTGACTGCAAGGCTCATTCTAGTTTCACTCATTCCATATATCATTCTCCAGCTGTCAAAAGTTCACAATTCATATTTTTGGACACGAATCATCATTTTTCTTTCTCTCACTATTTCTGTTATATTCCTCGCACTTTACTGCATCTATCAGGTAATCTAATATTCTACACACTACACGCAACACGCTACACGCATATATACATATATTTATATATATATATCATATTTGTATATATATTATTTTAGTTAATACTACTTTTATCTCATATTTTATAAAAATAAAATTGTCACTAGACAAGAATACAATGAATTATGTGGTTCTTCAACCTTGTTGTTCTACCACATCAGTTAAACTAGCGGAATAGTCTTCTTCCGCAACACTTTTTCCGTCCCATCAAGAATCTTTACTGGGTTTTCCCATATGACAGGTCAGTTTGAAGCTCGATATCTTCATAACTTAATACATGAGTTGTATCAGATACATATTTCCAAAGCATCGAGACGTGAAATACGTTATGAACCCCAGATAGAGCAGAAGGTAAAGCCAACCGATATGCTACCTGACCTACTTTTTCAAGAATCTCAAACGGGCCAATAAACTTGGGACTCAAGTTTCCCCTCTTCCTGAACCTTCAAATCCCCTTCATTGGGGATACCCCGAAGGAAAACAAAATCCCCAATCTAGAATTCAACATCTCTATGCTTTGGATCTGCATAGCTTTTTTGTCTACTCTGCAAAGCAAGCATACGAGCTCGAATCTTTTTAATAGCCTCACTCGTTCATTGGATAGCTTTAGGTCCAAGATACCTGCGTTCACCAGCTTCATCCCAGTGAATGGGTGAACGACACTTCTTCCCATAAAGCATCTCATATGGAGCCATGCCAATAGTACTCTGATAACTATTGTTATAAGAAAACTCAATCAGAGGTAGATACTTGTTCAAAGAACCTTCAAAATTCATTACACACGCTCTTAGCATATCCTCAAGTATCTGAATAGGCCTCTCAGATTGACCATCAGTTTGAGGATGAAAAGTTATACTAAACTTTAACTTGGTACCCCTTGCTCAGTGCAAACTTTCCTAGAATTTGGATGTAAACTTTGGATCTCGATCTGAAACTATCGACTTTGGGGCACCATGAAGCCGAACTATCTCCTTAATTGATGTATAAATCAGCATACTAATCCACTGTATATGTTGTTCGCACTGGTAAAAAGTGTACAAATTTTGTAGATCGATCCACAATCACCCAAATAGAGTCATAGTACCCCCACTGTTCTTGGCAATCCCACCACAAAATCCATGGTGATGTCTTCCCATTTCTACTTGTGAATCTTTAGAGGCTGAAGCAAACTCGCCGACCTCTGATGTTCTGCCTTGATTTGTTGACAAGTTAAGCATCTTGACACATACTCAACAATATCACTCTTCATACCCGGCCACCAATAAAGAGCTTTCACGTCATGATACATTTTGGTTGTTCCCGAGTGTAAGGAGTACGGTGTAGTATGAGACTCATCAAGAATCTCCTGTATAATAATTTTATCTGCCGGGACACAAACCCTATTCTTTTATCATAATAACCCATTAGATGAAAGTGAAAAGTCTTTTGCTGATCCGACCTCTAGCTTCTCCTTGTGCCCCTGTAACTGAGAATCACTTTGTTGGGCCATTTTAATTCTTTCCAGCAAATCAGACTGCAGGGTAATATTAGCAAGTTTTCCGATTACAAACTCAATTCCTGCTCTAGCCATATCTTTTACCAGCTCTGCTCAAATCTTCTTTAATTCATAAACTTACCCTGGCCCTTTTGGACTTTGAGCATTTGCTACCACATTATCTTTTCTAGGGTGGTAGAGAATCTTGCAGTCATAATCTTTGACTAGTTCCAACCATCGCCGTTGCCTCATATTTAAATCCTTTTGAGTGAAAAAGTACTTGAGGCTCTTATGATCGGTATAGATCTCACACTTTTCACCATAAAGATAATGACGCCAAACTTTCAGTGCAAAAATAACTGCTGCCAGTTTAATATCATGGGTAGGATACCGCTGCTCATACTCTTTCAGTTGTATGGACACATAAGGAATCACTTTTCCAGTCTGCATAAGAACACAGTCTAACCCCTGTTTGGATGCATCACAATAAGTCATAAAATTTCCATCACTGACTGGTAAAGTT
This sequence comes from Cannabis sativa, assembly GCF_029168945.1. Taxonomy (NCBI): domain Eukaryota; kingdom Viridiplantae; phylum Streptophyta; class Magnoliopsida; order Rosales; family Cannabaceae; genus Cannabis; species Cannabis sativa. The sequence goes on from NC_083607.1 coordinate 24,742,570, forward strand.
AGCACAGGAGTGGTAATTAATCTTTCCTATAGCTCCTGGGAACTAGTTTCACACTTATCAGTCCAAAAAAACTTACAGTTCTTTCGAGTCAACTCGGCTAAGGGCATACAAAATCCTAGCAAAGCCCTCAGCAAATTTTCTATATTACCCTGCCAAACCCAGGAAACTTCTAACTTCGGTTGCTTACTTAGGTCGAGGCCAGTCTTGTACCGCTTTAGTCTTTATCGAATCCACTAGAATACCATCTATATTTACCACATGCCCCAAGAAACTTACCTGAGGCAACCAGAATTCACATTTCTTGCACTTGACATACAACTTATGCTCCCTGTGGCATTGTAACACCATTCGAAGATGTCTTTCATGTGTCTCTTCTATATTTGAGTAAATTAGAATATCATCAATAAAGACGATGACAAAATCATCTAGGAAGTCTTTGAACACTCGGTTCATCAAGTCCATAAATGTCGTTGTGGCGTTTGTTAATCCGAAGGATATTACTAGAAATTAATAGTGTCCATACTGAGTTTGAAAAGCTGTCTTAGGAATATCCTCTTCCCAAATCCTCAATTGGTGATAACCAGATCGAAGATCGATCTTGGAGAAGACGATTTTTCCCTGTAGCTGATCAAATAGGTCATCTATCCTTGGCAGAGGATACTTGTTCTCCACTGTCAACTCGTTTAACTCCGATAGTCAATGCACATTCGTAAAGTTCCATCCTTATTTTTCACGAAAAAAATCGGTGCACCCCAAGGTGAGGTACTTGGTCTAGTAAATTTTAAATCAAACATCTCCTATAACTAAACTTTCAGTTCTTTCAGTTCCGCAGGGGCCATTCTGTAGGGATCTCTTGATACAGGCTCTTCCCCCTTGTATTAGATCAATTTCTAAATCAATTTCATGCTTCGGTGGTAACCCTAGTAACTCCTCTTTAAAAAAATGCAGAAATTCTCAAACCACTGGGACATGCTCCAGTCCCACTGGTGGTTCCCTAGTAGTATCCACTACATTTGCTAGGAAGTCGATTGATCCCTCACACAACAAATCTCTTGCCTTAAGTGCTAAAATTAGGGGAATTCGGGATCCTTGCATCTTTCCCACAAACATAAAGGGGTCCTCAACCTCAAGCTCAAAGTTACCATTTTTCTTTTGCAATCAATAGTGGCGTTATATTTTGCAAGCCAATCGTTACCCAAAATAACATCAAATTCATAAAAATTTAGTTGTATTAGATCGATCAATAACTCCCTTCCTTCCATAAATACTAGAAGGGACCGAACCCACCTGCTAGAGATAACCAACTCCCCAGTAGGGAGTAAAGTTCTGAAGCCTCTAGAAAGTACATCACTAGGCCTATTCAACTTTTCAATTATTCTACTTGAAATATAAGAATGTGTCGCACCAGAATCAATAAGAACAGTCAATAAAGTACCAACGACAGAAAGCTGACCTGTCACAGTGGAAGGACCAGTGGCCTGTGCCAAAGCAAACACTCAAGTAGGGGCAGGTGTATCATCCTTCTTTTGTTCTAGTCGCAGTAGCTGTGGGCAATTCCTCTTCAAGTGACCCACTATCCCACATTGAAAACAAGCCCCAGGTTGACACTCACCCTGGTGGCGCTTGTTGCACCTCGAACATTCAGGAAAAGTCTGCCAGTTTTCGTTCCCACCACGTCGGAAACCTTGGTTACCTTGAAATCTCATATTTGGACCTACAACTGATGGTTCATTAGGCCTTTTCTTGCGATCACCAATGTCATTATCCCTACCAGAACCAGCACTAGATGTGTGCTTCAAAGAATCTCTTCTCGCAATATTTTTCTTTCGTATCTGGTCTTTTGGACTCTCACCAGTTAGGGCCAATTCAACTATCTGAGCATAACTTCGAACAAGCCCAGGTTGTTTGGGAGCCACTATCACATCCCGTGGAGTATGTTCATCCAATCCTCGAATAAACTTTTCTTTTCTAGCAGCTTCAATAGCCACTTCATCTGAAGCGAATTTTTCCAATCGATGAAACTTAGTGGGATACTCTGTCACTGTCATGCTACCCTGTGTCAATCATATAAACTCTTCTGGTTTTGTTGCTCGGATAGACTCATTGTAGTATTTCTCATAAAATAGTGCTCGAAAAGCATCCCAGGTCATGTTATTCAGCTCATGACCCTGAGACATGATGTCCCACCAGATACGATCATCTTCTCACAACATATAAATAGCACATTTGACCCGATCATTGTCCTCGACTCGCATAAAAATAAAAATGGATGTTATCATACTCATCCACTGCTCCGCTTTGAGTGGATCAACACCACCCTCGAACACTAGCGGGTTCTGCTTTTTGAACTGCTCATACCATGGCTCCAGGCGATTCTCTGCATCCAGTGGCACTACCAGAGGTGCCAAAGGATCAAGATTAAGGTTTGGAAAAGGCTGAGCTCGCTGCTCCTTTGCTCTCAAATTTTGTTCACCCTACTAACGGATAGTCTCTTACATTGCAACATATAACTCTTCCCAGTTTAGTGGTGGTGGAGGGTTGCCATCATTGCCAACCCTGAGCCCAGCAAGCTCGCGGTTACCTCTACCAATCCACCTCGGGTGCATAATCTATTCACCGACGGTCATATTCCAAGTAATGACAATACTGATAAGTATTTCCTAACATCTCAAACATTCCTAACAACCAGCATATTAAGACAAACGTACATGCAGGTAATCAACTAATAATCTAATAATTAAAACTTATTGAACCATGAGTCGAACGAATCTTCGCAGCCAATGTACATATCAAACCAGCCTTCAGGATCTAAAAACTTTGGCGTTCTGATACCATGTTGTAACGCCCTGTCCAATAGGGACCCCACATGTGTGTGATTTTATAAAATTCTTATTTTATAAATTATATAATTATACCAAAACTGTACGTAATTAAAATTTTGCAATTTAAAACAAACACTTTAATATACTATTTTTTTTTATATAAAAGTTAGGTACTATTCTTTATTGGGACCCCTCATAACAAAATATATACATTTGGTTTCAAAATACTTTTACAACATAATCTTTACGTTTCAAAATACAATCAAAAGAAACATCCCGTCCACTGGGCCGTGGCACCTCGACTGATATGTTCATTGCTGCTCCGACCTCAGCTTCATGGCTGTTCAATCTTAGCTTTCCCTTTACCTGCACCATATAGTACCCTAAGTCACAGAGACTCAGCAAGAAAAACGAATAAAATAATAATCGATATAAGATTAATCTATTTAATTCTCACAATAACAGGCTCATACATTCGAATAATACAGTAATCACATAGTCCATCTACTTCACAAAATACCCTTACCACTCGTTTACCACGAGTTGAATATGTCACTATCGTTACCCGATAAAGCAAACGATAAGTAAGAAACCTAACCGCAGTTTCAGGAGTAATTACTCGTAACAGTAATGATCGTTTCCAACACTCAGTTATAATTGAGGCTTAGTACACAATTAATATGGATCTCGATCATAATCGAGACTATACAATACAATTGTCAATCACTTAACCCTAAGTGATGCATAACATTTTTCTTACCTCAGTCCAAAACACAAGTGTGTGGGCCGACCTGAGTGGAAAACAAGCTAGGCGATCCCGGTCCTATGTCACGACAACCAAAACTCAATAAAAACCTTTAATCAAATTTCTAGGGATAAACCCTAATCCTATTTTCCCCTGGATCAAACTAACTTAAATATCTCTAAAATACTCTGAATTACACTCCGAAAGATACCCCGAACAAAAATTAGACACGAAGAGAAAACCCGAGATTTTCCCATACTGGCAAAACTGGTTGACCGGTTTGCAGTGGCTTGCATAACCGCTCGACCTGTTTTTTGGGTAGCCATGGGGAAATCTGGTTTTTCACCCCAAAATCCAATCAAAGCTCCACCAAACCTGCTACACTTTTCTAGAACAATCCAATATAATAAATATAACGTATCCAAATCACCAATTCACCATAACTCATCAACTTGCTCAAAAACACATTCTCAAATGAAAATTTAGCTCACTTTACCACTTCTAACTTATGCAATCCAAAAAGCCCTTACATCTAACCATTACAAGCTTAAAAAACCTCAATAATTAACCTAAAATCATACTCCAACATCAATTGAAATCACAGCCCCTGAACTAAACAAAACCCTAATTTAATCAACTCAAAACCATGAGAAAAACAAGAAAAAATATAACAAGAACTTACCTTAAAGATTTTGAAAGCAATTAGGGTTGGTTCCTAGCTGGATTGGATTGAAAGAGATGAAGAAATCAAATTTTCCTTTCAGCTTCTACTAGGGTCAAAAGAGAGGAGAGAGAGAGAGCTATCTTAGGTTGTTCATTATTTTTGTTGGTCATTATCTTTTAATTCCTACATAAATTCTTTTCTTTTCCTTCTTCTTTTAATTAATTAAGCTTAATAATAATCAGCCCAAAAATGCACATAGGACAAAATACCTAGCTTTGTAAAATTACTAATCTACACCTCACAAAATTCTTAAGCCTAAAAAAAACCTAAGGGTACTTTGGTAATTTTAACTAATCCGTCAAACCGACACTCTAAAATTCTAGACTAGCCCATAATATTTCCATAATATTCTGTCCCTTATTGTCGTGACATCTCAGACCACTCCATCCAATTTCCAAGCCCGAATATATTTTATTCCAGAAATGGTATCCACGATACCCACATATTCGAATAAAATCTTCGTAATTAATAAATTACGCTTTAATTAATCATTTACTAAAGTCACACTAATCAACCCTAGTAAGATCATAATCTTATCTCATTACTAAAATAATTTATATATTTAATAAAATATTCCTAATTTTAATATCATAATATTTTTCGGGATACTACATGCAATCTAGCCCTGGTCACTGGCCCCAACGTCCAAGATGATGTGAAAAAGGAGAACTTTAGGGCTTTAGCTATTTGGGTGGTGGAGAAAAGTTACAACACTTATCACAGATAGAAGAAGGAGGAAGACCTGATCACTCAGACATGAAGTGCCACATAGCGTATGGAAGGGGAAGAGGATGTAGGAAAGAGCCTCGAGGCTTCACACCCACAATTTTCTTTCCCTATACCTAACAAAGGGACTTTGGGTTCCATCTCTTCTGGTGTCAGTATGTCTCCATTATATTTTTTTTACATTCCATCTATCAAAGAGTATTCTCATGCATGGCCTATAGGCTTTGACAAAAGGCTCAATAGGTTGATGATGCCCCGTTCTCCTTGGGGTGCTAGACAAAAAATTAGATATTTATCATTCATAGTGGACTTCCTGGGTTTGTCTCAGATGGGATCTATTCTCCCTATCCCTTTTTTATTGGATCACTTTGCATACTTAGTTTAAAGTTAGTTTTTCCCGTCCCATAGCTACCTAAGGGATGGCGACCCCAATAATTTGGTTTATCAATTTGGTAGGATTTCCTCATTCAAAATTTTCTTAGCATTAGTCGAGTCATTCTATGTGAAATTGATATGATTTCTAAGGTCCCCTCGTTCAGCATTGATTTTTTCTCTCTAGTCTACCGACGGATCTATCTTAGTTTGACCACCTTTTATCCTTTGTCCTTAGTACACAAACATGATGTGATGCTCCTTACTATCCTAGGGTTATGCTTCCTTCGAGGAAACATATTTCCCCAAAAACATTTCCCTTGTAGGAAATCGGAATGAACCTTGTGTGGGTCCTGATGGGTTTTATTTATCCCTAGTATTAGCGAAGGGACAACCTTTGAAGTAGGAGGGTCTTTAGAAGGGTATGGGATAGGACTAGGCATTTTTTCCTTTCATTTTTCTTAAGTTCGTGAGGGACCTTATTAATTGTCATGAGGCGTTAGGGGAAAAGCAGCGTGATCAACTTTGAGGCCCACCTGGGCCGTTGCCTGTTGCATAGCAACCAACGCCTCTTGCATTCTCCTATTCATTTCTTTTTGTCATGCAACATCTTCATAATTCTTTGTGCCTTGTTTTCTTAACGACACAAGCTCTACATACACATCTTCTTTGCCAACTTCATAGGTTTCTTTTTCCCTTAAATAATCAGGATTGTTGGTATCGCCTCCTTTCCCATCCAATCAAGAAACTACTCCTTCTTCTTGACGTGCCATGTTATCGAACTATTATGGATGTCATTGGTTGTTCCTTGTTACCACCATGTAGACATGGGTTTGTATATATTTCTTTCTAAAAGACTTTTACAACTCTCAATGAAAGCACTAAAATATTGACAGAGCTTTTTGGAAACCACTATAGAAATGTTGAGAAGGATGATTAAGAAAAATTAGTATATGATTTTTAGTGATTCTACTATTAATGAATTTTAGTCCACGAGTCACTTTTATTTATGATTGGAATGTTCTCTTGATCAGAGCATATTCAAGTTACAATACCAGAGCTCACTTTTTGTGTGTTAGTCTAAAAGTCTCCTTTCCTATTGTGTTTCCAGGTACTTATAGGAAAATGAAAGGGCAATAGGAGGTAAAAAGGTGTGTGAACTATCAGTCTCTAGTTGCTACTTAGGCTCCATGGTAGGAGTTTAGTAAGATAAGATTTGTCCTATACGCATCTAATTTGATAGTGCATAGCTATGACTTTGTCTCTACCTAGTTGAATGGGTCATGAGAATCAGTATGATTTTGTAATGATACTAATCTTGCGCCATTGTGGTCATAATCTTCTTTTGAATTTGTGTTAGGCTGATGATGATCTCCTAGAAGACTTGTTATCCGGAGGCTAGACACCTCCTGGGCAACTAATAATTTGCTTTATTATTTTCCTTGGCAACAAGAGATCCACATTCAGATGTCTCTTCGCTCGTATAGTTTGGGAGTCTTTCCTATTGTGTTTCCAGGTACTTATAGGAAAAAGAAAGGACAATAAGAGGTAAAAAGGTGTGCGAACTATTAGTCTGTATGTGCTACTTAGGCTCCATGGTAGGAGTTTAGTAAGATAAGATTTGTCCTATACGCAACTAATGTGATAGTGCATAGTTGTCACTTTGTCTCTTCCTACGTGAATGGGTCGTTAGAATCAATATGACTTTGTAATGATACTAATCTTGTGCCATTGTGGTCATGTACAGTAATCTTCTTTGGAATTTGAGTTAGGCTCATGATGATCTCGTAGAAGACTTGTTATCCAGGGGCTAGAGATCTCCTGGGCAACTAATAATTTGCTTTATTATTTTCCTTGGCAAGAGGAGATCAACTTTCAGGTGTCTCTTTGCTCGTATAGTCTGGGAGTGGAGTAAATCGATAAGGGACGTTGATCTATCTATGAATGGGTCCCTCTCTGCCACATGGGGCTTCATATGTGTGCCACATATTTTGATAAAAAAATATGTCTAACACCTTTGCGATATCATCTGCATCATAAATAAGTAAAAATTAATGATTTAATTAATTTTAAAGATAAGTGAAATGTAATTATTCATTTTACTACTTAAATTAATTAATTAATAAATTATTTTAAATAAAATTATCACATAGTTAATTAAATTAAAAATAATAAAATTTAATCTATTTTTTAAAAAAATATTTTTTAATTTACTAACTTATGACTTACATTAATTACCTAAATCCAAATTTAATTTTCCATTTCTACTCATAATTCTACCAAAGATTCGGAAGCATAGCGACTATATTTTAACTTATTCAAAATTTTTAAAATCTACTATAAACATTGAATAGTTACATATGCATCACAAATATAGAAAATATTATATTAACGTTGCCAATAAATATAAATGCATACCTATATATTTCATTAAAAAATGAACAAGAAAATAAATAATGATTGTCTATCTACATACAAAGAACAAAAATAAAATATACATAACATTAAAAAAATAACAAACACATAATTATTAACATAAAAAAATATCACATTTAACTTAAATATTTATTCAAAATTAATTTTTTTAGGAAGTTTAAAACTGATATGCATATCTTCATGGCAAAATGTACATGCATATCTTCTGAAATCTCTAAAGATTTAGGAGAAAACCAAGAGACAAAGAATAAGCAAGAGTAAGAGAAGAAGCGAGAGCAAGAGAAGAAGCGAGAGCAAGAGCAAGAAAATTTAACCTGGAAGCTGCGTGTTGATGGAAGCTGTATGGACTACTTGTCCATTGCAGGCATTGCTCATTACACATAGGGGCAACAACTACATGGAGCAGTAAAGTTTGGTTTTGAAGCCTCCAATAATGAGGCTGAATACGAAACTCTAATTGCTGGACTAAAACTAGCACATGAGGTGCGAGTTGACTAATTAGACCTATATAGTGACTCTCAGCTGGTCGTTAATCATGTCCTAGGTGAATACCCAAGCATCACTAATTTAGAAGAAATAGACATGAGGATGAAAGCTACCCAATATCTCATCTTAGACAGGGTTATGTACAAAAGTGGATTCTCAATGCCATTGCCAAGATGTGTTACCAAAGAAAAAGATGAACGACTGTTTGTTGTAGTGCATGAAGGTTTTTGTCGCAATCACGTTGGCAAAGCCTTTCAAAATAGATACTCACGCAAGGGTATTTTTGCCACACTATGATTGAGGATTCAATGGACTATGTCAAGAAATGTGACAATTGCGAAAGACTCTAAAGATCTCGAGAGCTCCACCAAACGAGCTCACACAAATGCAATCTCCATGGCTCTTTGTTATATGGGGGATAGACTTAATCGAGCAACTTCTTACAAGAAAAGGAGGAGTATAATATGTTGTAGTTGCAATTAACTATATTACTAAGTGGAGAGAAGCTGAAACATTGGCAACCATAACTTCAAAGAAAATCCTCAACTTTGTGGTCAATAACATCATATGTCGATTCAGACTCCCTCATAAAATCATATCAGACAATGGGAAACAGTTTGATAGTGGTATGTTCACTGACTTCTATAATAGGCATGACATTATTCAAAGCTTCTCCACAATTGCACATCATCAAGAAAATCAGCAAGTTGAAGCTGTAAACAAGACCCTCAAAGATACAATGAAAAAGCATTTAGAAGAGGCAAAGGGCAATTGGCCCAACCTATTCCCAGAGGACTTTGGTCACACAAGACCACCGAGAAGACAACCACTGGGTAGACACCATTTACGTTAGTATATGGCTATGAAGCGATGCTACTAATCGAATTAGAACCACCATACCATAGGAGGATATCCTATGACTAAGAAATAAACCACACCTTGCTGGAAAAATCCCTTGATTAAATAGAAGAAAGAAGAAACCAGGCTAACTTAAAGTTCCATGCGTACCAACAAATGGTTGCCCCTTACTTCAATAAATAAGTCAGGGAAAGGAAGTTCTTTGTAGGAGACTTAGTGCTTCGAAGAGTATTCCTCTATACCAAAGATCCTGTAGTAGGAGTGTTTGCACCTAATTGTGAAGGACCGTACCAAGTGACAAAAATTACAAGTACAGGTAATTACAAACTTAGCTAATACAATGAGAAGATTCAATTAGTTCTCCTACCAAGATACTAGAATGGAGAACATCTCAGAAAGTACTACAAATAACCAACTTTTAAAAATAATACTCTTAAGAGCTATATTACCATCACTCTTTAGTGGTGGCCTTTGCACGGCATGTCATGCTGGGGTAGCAAAATTTATGATCTAAAAGCAGAATTTAGATATGTAAGATTTTATGACCAAATATATGCACGTTGCACAGAAACAACACATTTGTAAGACCAATGAATGAATAAAATAAGTTTTCCTTTTCAAATTGTTTTAAATAACTTGCTAACAAGTTAACTTTATAATGTTAACTTTCTTTATAGATCAACATGCGTGTGAAAATACCCAGGCAAAGGTCTATAGTACTTAGTTAATTGTAAGTGACCAAGAGACCATAAGTTTTCTCGATCACTTGGGGGGCACCCACAACGCACAACATCAAACAAGCACAAAAATACTTAAGAATTTTTTTAAAAGATTTTTAAGCAAGAAATGGAAGGCTAAGTAAGTGGAAATAGCAAGATTCAAGATGAACATAAAATGTACAGGTCTGGGATTAAAAGTTGCCCAGTAAGCTATGTGTTCAAAGCCAAAAGAAGATAAGCCAGGATTGAAGAGTGCCTTGTTGGTCACTAGCTCAAATCTAAAAGACCTTAGGGCTATACAAGAACAAAATAAAAAGTACATTACCTTGTGTCTTAAGCTTGATGCCCTACTCTCTAATTTGGGTATCTTTCTTGGCAAGCTCAGTGTCTTTTTCCTCAATCTTGCTCCTAAAGGCTACTTTAGAGTCCTTAGCCCTTGCATGGTATTGACAAGCTTCGAGAAAGCCTAAAATAGTGAAGAAAAAAATTAATAAGGTTTCATAGTGGATGAAGTAAAGAACTAGGAAAGTATTAAAAGAACTTACATATGCCTCATCTTTCATGTTGTTGGCCGTCATATTGTCCAAGGAGTCAACATCTAGCTCCTGGAGCTGCTCATCAACACCTAAAACACACTTTCCCATGTATTTTTGGGCAACATCTTTGGCCTTGTCGGCCTTGCTAGAAGAGACTACCCGGCTATGCCTTTTGGCTTCTCCTTCCCAGTGCCTAGGGAGGAGGAGAAGGTGTTGCCTCAGATGAAGGATCTCGAATCAATGGATGGTTGACTTGAGGTGGACCTGAAGGTGGTGGAGGTAAAGTGGCCTGAGTCACATCTGAGGCAGCCCTGGTTTTGACAACCTTGGGGTATGACTTGCCAACTGAGGGGCTGCCGGATTTCCTCTTCAAAAGGTCTTGCATCCTAGAGGCCATGTCTACAAAGGAAAAGCGACAAGGTCAGTATACAATTTATAAACACAAAGAGCAAGTAAAGGTAAGAGAATTACTACCACCAGTTTCCTCAGGAGAATATACGCAAGAAGACTCATTAGAGTTGTCCTTGGTTACAATAACCTTACCTTTGCCTTTGTTTGCTGGCACAAGCGAGGCAGGTCTCACTGAATCTTATCCCTTAGGCCTAATAAAAAATTAGGCATCGCCAACTATACCACCCTGTTCAAGTTAACTCCGAAGGGCTCGATCCCTCCTCATCTCTCTACGGGAAATCTCAGCCAGAGGAACCTCATCATCGAACTTACTTTTCTCCTTTTCAGTCGCATGCCTCTCTTTCTTGTCCTTCTCCTCATCAAGAGCATCGCTTGGATCCTTAGGAGGATTGCCTAAAGCCTTAACATCCTTGCAGGAAAGGTACATACCGTACTTTCTAAAGTTCTCTTCATAAGCCAACCTATAAATGTTGCACCGCTCAATAAAAAAAGACATAATTTGGTTGGCCCTATCCCTTATCTTCATTGTGGGGATTGGCCAGCTATAAGTGGGGACTCTTTGGAAGAATTGGTTAACACCTTTTATCTCATAAGCCACGAAATAACCCTTAACATGACCCTTGATTTTTGATATGGCTGCGTCATTGGTGCCACCCAACCCCTAGTAGTCTTGATGGCAAAAATAAAAGTATCAAGTACTATTCTGGTGTGGACTAGATTTTAGTTCCACGTAATAGCTTACTTCAAAAGGTGAAGGCTGTAGCCAACCTGATTCAGCGTACAAGAAGAAGAGTGTTGAAAGGTATTTTATACCCTTCAGTGTAATTTGGGTTGGATATAGCCTGAAGAAGTTTGTTATATTGTTAAAGTATGGGTGCAAATGGGGACCAAACCTTGTTATCTAGCTTGGCTAAGGACAATTAGCAGGGTGGCTTAGTGTTGGCCTAATACAGGGGACTTCACCAACAAGTCCACTTTCGATAATGCTGAAAAGTGTGGCAGTAGATACCGTGGATGAAGGGGATACCCATATCTCTCTCCATCCTGATGTTTTAGAATCCAAGGCACGACGTCCTCATCCTCAATGTGGTAAACTCCAACCTCAAAAGGTTGACCCGTGCTATTTAGAGGTTGTCTAGCCTAACCTTACGAACCCAATTAGTTACCCTAGATCACATTACAGTCCCTAGGATGCGTCTGGGCAGCCCTGGGCCTTATTTCAGGCTTAGCCTATTCGGCTTCTGGATCCTCTTCTGGACCAGCCATAAGCTCTTTAGCCTGGCTCACCTCAGGTCGTTCAGCCTACTCAGCATGGTGGGTTTTTCCTCTTGCCATGAGTTCGACAATATGAGGATTGGTTGGAGGTGCCTGGCAGTATGTCTGCCTAGTACTAGGTAGGATCGGATATTTCTTAGAGTACTAAGCAACTGTCACAACAACCTCTACTACAGAAAGATGTCTAAGTACAAAAGATGCATGTCCAACAGGCAAGGTTTCAGGCACACCTTTTTGGAAAATGTAGGTCCAAGACATTACGAGGAATCTCCTCCACCCCTAGTTCAGTTCCGAAATGAACCTTCCATAGATTTCACCATCGACTCGCTCAGAATAGTTGTGATGCTTCATTTTAGGTTTTGAAGAACCACTACTCTTCAAAGTCACTCAAAGAGATACCCGCTGAGCTCCCAGAGGAGGAACCAACTGTCCGGACTGAGCGCTGATCTTCGTCCAGAAGGCTAAAAAAGTCTTAGTCGATCTTGTTATCACCTCCCCAATAGTCGCGTGGGTTCATCTTTGGAGAAAGACATAAGGAGGTGAAAATTAGAGAGCATAAAAAGACTTGGACAAAAAATGGGTTAATCGGCCAACCTAAACCTAAGGTTACAACCAAATAACCTAGTCATGAAAAGCCGTTAATCGGCCAGCCTAAAACTAGGAATTGTTAACCGAACATCCTAGAGACGGAAGGTGATGAACTAGCCAAGACAAAATAAGACTAAGGTGTTGGGCAAGGTCCCTAAATAGATAAAACAGTCCTATTTCTAAGTTCAAAGCTATGGGACAATGTGTTCTTCGTGTTCTTGAACCTTGAAGTTTAGAGTACTAAAATACAACCCAATGTTTGATTTTTTTTATCAAAAAGTCACGAATTGTACATCCTAAAGCTATTTAACAGATTACAACAGGTAAACCTTCTCTATAACATGAGAATTAAAAAGTTCAAAAGTTTAGAAACTCATCAATGGTAGAAACTTAAGAAAAAAAAAAAGGGGGTTCGAAACTTATTCACTAAAGAATGGCGCAAAGGTAGCTCAAACTTGATCGGTGAGATAGATTCTCCAACAAATGATGATTGAAGTTTTAAGAAAATCAAACCTCCAGGGAGGGTCCAAGACTGGCATCAAAGCTCGAGGGAGGGTCTAAGAGTGGCAGCCTTTGAAGAGTAACGAGTTCCAGAAAAGTTTGGAAGAGTTTTTAAGTTTAAAGAGGCTTTAAAGTAAAAGAAAATGATAAAAAAGAGGGAAGTGGCCTCATATAGGTTTTGGAAAATTAAATTCCCCCCCAAAAATTTTAATTGGGAGTTAATTCCACCAATAAAGGCACACATGGAAGAGGGAAGACTAGGTCGCTCTCTTTAAGACGTTCGCGGCACTGCCGAGGAGTGTGCAAGCAGTCAAAATTTACCAGTCGTCCCCAAGATAAAACAACCCAATCGTACTGTATCAGAACTCCACTACACTGTAGAGCACCGTCCAATACACCCAATGATTTTTGATATCGTAGATGGAATTTTAATTTTTATGAAAACTGTATTTTTTCTGATATGAAAAAGATGTATTCTTCCCATCAGTTCAATCGCATTATATAGACGAATGGATTGAGAAATCATAACGGGAAGAAGAAAGTTTTTTCTGAATCGTGTGGTGAGTTAGTTGAACATGTTGCATTAATTGATATGACTAAGTAATCAGTTCCAATTAAACACATTTCTTAATTAAATTAAAAAATAAAAAATAATTATTTTATTAAATAATTTTTCTATAAAAATAATAGAGTGTCACACCACACCAACCAACCAAACCCAGCTCGGACAGACGGCGCGCGTGTGTGGTGGGTCAAGTGTGTGAGTCCTCACCCATTCGCACAAAATGGGGTATCCTTTGGGGCCCAAACCCAAATGCCAAAGTTGTAGTCTCTATACCCTTGTAAATAAGGGTTTATATCCCATGTGAGATTCTTTCCACTTCACACAGAACACTTCTATATTTTGTTAAAAGATTCATGAATGTTCCAACATATTCCATTCATGTCTATGCAATACAATCACGTTAGTATCACTTCTATATATTGTTAAGGTAAACACTTTCTAACAAATAAAATTTTTATGTGTCCATTTTTCCAAAAAAGAAAAATAAAAATCGTTACGCTGACCTAAGTCAAAATGCCACTAGAAGTTCGTTATTTTGTGCTTTATTTTGATACTTTTGTTATTTCATTATCAAATATGATATTTCTATCTACACATAAAAAAGTTTTGGGTGATTCTACAATGCACCCCCTTAAATGAGATGTATTGATGTATTCTTAATTTATTTCGGTATCAAGAAGAATTTTTTAGTGTAATTTTTTTTTTATATTCATATACGTTATAGCTATTTAAGATATCTTGCAAAATTTTGAGAAATTCTGAATAATTTACAACATAGAAAACAATGTTCAAACAGTCTATTTTACACGCGTATAAAATAAAATAGTCACGCATGTAATACACTGTTTGAACGTAGTTTTGGGTGCGTTAAACTTTTCCAAATTTCTTAAAATTTTGTAAGATGTCTTAAATAACTATAACTTACATAACTATGAGATAAAATTTGACTAAAAAATTATTTCGGATGCTAAAATAGATAGGAGTGTATCAATATATCTATTTTAAGGGGATGTATTATAGAATTTTTTAAAAGTTTTTATACGATGATCTACATCATAATAAAATTATTAGGTTAGTTTGGTAGGCTGTATAAAAGTCTATTGTATTAATTAATAAATACTACTACTTTGGATAAAACAATATTAATTTAGTTAGTTAAAGTTAATGTTAAATGTAATTACTGAGGCTTAACAGCCACTTGTATAATAGATTAACACATTATAAACTTCTACTCTTTGACTAATGAAACCATTCACATTCATTCTTGAAATTCTTTGCTCTATGAACTGATAGATCAATAAGTTGATTATTACAAGGAGATTCGATATAAATGTATTACACACATATATATTTTTGTATAGATGTTTGAGCCATGGATGCAAAAAAGAAGGCTTGAATTCGTGTTAAGGAAATACATAAGAAAGAAGTTAGTGCAGAGTCTTCTCACTGCAGGGGGTAGGCCTAATATACCTGCGATAAAGGAGTAAGTATTTGGTCTCAAAATCCCAAATATAAGAGATAATAATGATCTTCATGAAAAACTGTGTAGCAATGTCAGATATACAATATTCTTGTGTGGCTTCCAAAATTAACATGCGATACAATTCATTAAGTGACACTCCGTACGTTTAACCATAATAAATAATTTTTTCATTTAAAATGATCTGCAATAAGTGGTACATATCTGATTTATGTGTAACTAATAATTTTATGAACATTTCCTTATTTGTTTGCAGAATATTTCATAGGATCGATGAGAATAGAAATTCTTACATATCTACTGCTGAACTAAAAACATTAATATTAGGAATACAAATCGAAAACTCTGGATTGGACGAGCAGGATTTTGTGGCAAAGGTTTTAAAAGAGTTTGATAGTTCTAATGATTCTCAAATAAATGAGGCAGAGTTTATCAATGGGCTCTCAAACTGGCTAATTTCAGCTAATAAGGACGCTTTCAAGTTCGTTTCTCAGGCTAAACAAAAGTTCTTCAACCTCACTTCTGAGGTATATATTGATTTATATTTATATAAATTTTCTTCAGTTGTTTCCTTGTATTTTACTGGCTTATTAGTACTATATATTTATATATATAATACAACTTAACCATTGCAAACTGTAGAAATCTTTACCCAAAGAAGAGGAAAGATTGCTGATGGTGGCTCCAAATATGACAAGTATTTCCACCAAGGCCACTAAAGAAGTTTGGTTCAACTACATTAAAGCTTCTCTTTTTATAATTTTGGGGGCAAGCATTACTCTTTTTCTTGCTGCACCACTTATGGAAACTGTTCAAAAATTCTCGACTGCTGCAAATATTCCTTCATTCTTGGGTTCATATGTTATGCTGCCTTTGGCTTTGACTTACAGTCAGGCATTCAATGTCATTACCTCAGCCAAACATAAAACAGAGAACGCTATTTCTTTAACATTATCTGAGGTTAGTCTCCTACAATAATTACTTAATAATTTCTGTTGTCTCATTCGTTTTATCAAACCTGTTTGATCTCTTAAGAACATGATATGTCTTATCAGTAATTTTGTATGCAAATGGGACTTCTCTTCAAAATTCTTTATATTTGATGCTCTTTTGAATTATCTATACTAACCTATGTATATGTTATCATTATGTGCAGATTTATAATGGAGTATTCTTAAACAACATGATGGGTTTGATCATACTGTTGGGGCTTGTTTATTGTCGAAACTTGTGGTGGGATGTCTCAGCTCATGTTTTAGTTGTTCTAATCATTTGTGCAATCATGGGTTTTTATACGAGCTTTTGCTCCAAGTTCCCAGTTTGGACAAGTATTATAACCTTCGCTCTCTACCCCTTCTCGCTACTTACTATTTATTATGTTACTTCTGTTCTAGACCTGTCTTAAGTGTTTCAGTTTACCACTTTTTATATAGGAAACATTTTCGTCAGGAGTATAATATTTTTTAGCATTTCCAGGAATTAAATTTTTATTTCTTTTATTTATTTTATGTATGACATTATATTATGTAATGGTTGACTATTCAATTCAATTGTCACATTTTTTTTTTAACCTATAATAGCATGTTATCAATAAGTAAATAAATAGTTAAAATAAATAATTAACTATTTTTTAAGTAATTAAATAAATATTTAACAAAACTTTTTTCAGCAATTAAAATTTATAAATAATTTTTTTTATTTATATATAAATCTCTTGGATTAATTATTTTAACAATTAAGTTATTTAATTATAATATTTACAATTTTTTTTACAAAAATTAAAATTATTTTTGTACAAATTAAAATTTTGTCCTTATAATGAATTTTTTTACAAGAACACACCCTGCTTTTTTTTTTGCAGGATGTGTTCTTGTGATGATTGTCTGGGGGAATCGGTGTAGTAAATCCGAACTTGGCACAAATGTTCAACTGTTTTTGTTCCTAAAATGCTCAAATTTTCTGTTTTCGTCCTATAGCTAACCTCTCATTCACTTTCTTCTTTTGCACTTCTCAATGGCCTTCACCCGAGTTCTCGCCTTACTCTTCCTCCTCCTCGCACTCTATAGTGCCACTGACCCATTTAAACATAGCGCCATCTCCGATTTCCCTCACTTTCAAGCTCACATGATCGAATTGTGCTCTGCTAGGGTTTTGGAGAATTTTGAGATTACTTTTGTTGCTATGGCAGGAATGTTAGATAAATTAACAATTAACCCAAGATCTACTTTTATATAACATAGAGCACAATAATAAGATATAATGATTAGGTATGCGTACCTGATTGATCCATAGCAATTATCTCAATTCGATCCACAACAACTACTTCAATTCGATAGTGCAATACTATCAACTAAGTCTTTCTTCCTAAATCTCTAAATCAGAAGCAGTTTATTTATCTGATTATCAAAAGGTATACAATTGTGATGAGACAATATGTATTTATAGAGTTAGGGAGGGGACTTAGCTACAAAACCCTAGTTGGACTGGGCCTGCTCATCAAAGGCTTCAGTCAACTAGAAAAGCCCACACTTCTGCTTTACCTAGACTTTACACACAGATGCTAAGCCCATTAACAATTGATCACCAACAACATGGGCTAACACAGCAAAGAACTATCCAATCAACCCAAGTTTTAATAGAACCAACAAAAATAATGTAAGCCCAAATAAAAAGTCTAGCATTCTCCCACTTGGGCTACATTAATTTTAATACATATATATTATATTAAAATAATTTTGTTTAAAAACGACTCATGGGTTGAACAATAGGAAAACATTTGTGGCCACTTTAAAAAAATGATAGTTCTCTGATAGCATCTCAACATACCGGTCCAATTTAACCATTGATAATGAACTATGACAGTCATATTGTTTTTAACTCAACAAAAGACATTCATAATCACAAATACCAAAGTATTAAATCGACATGGTCAATAAGTCTAGTAGTGTGGTAAGGAATTATGTTCAACATGTGATCAATTTACAATAACATAATATCCTTATCAGTCCTCAATTTCACTGATACCGTGATGCTTAATAAATAAGCCAGTAAAATTAAACATACACTACTCAATAAATAAGTAAGTGTCACTAAACTTGCTTAAAACATTAAGCCAACAAAATATAATTGTCATTTAGTAAATATACTTAAAATACAATGATCACAACAAGATATGAACTACATACTTTCAATTCAATTATTCTCTAGAATATAACAAAGCCTAACTGAAAGCATAAACATCCAATAATAAAAATTATTGGCCCACAAAGTAGTTCATAACATCAACAAGTAAATTACATATAAATGTAATCTCAAAAGATAAAATAAGAAACTCCCACTAACCCAAAGGAACAAAAGATTATAAAATGCTCATATCAACAACATGTTATCAAACAATATGGCACTTAATCCTTTTGTTAGAGGATCTGCAAACACCAACTCGGTCTTTCAATATTCTATCACAATGTCTCCTTTCTTGACCAAGTCTCTGATGGTGAGATACTTTATTTCCATATATTTGGAAGCACTACTAATCTTGTTATTCTTTGAAAAAGAAAACAGCAGCATTATTATCACAATAGATTAGCATAGGAGAGGAAATAAGATCAACTAGTCGTATCTCTAAAATTAAATTCTTTAACCATAAAGCTTGCAAAGATGCCCCATAACATGCAACAAACTCAGCATACATAGTAGATGATGTGATCAAAGTCTGTTTAACACTTTTTCTAAGAAATAGCAGCACCAACAAATGTGAAAATATAGCCAGAAGTTGACTTTAAATCATCTACATAACCACCAAAATCTTAATCTGAATAACCAACAACTCGAAGATTATCAACATGCTTATACACAAGCATAAAACTCTTCATTCTTTGCAAATATCTCAAAATTTTCTTGGCTGCAACCCAATGATCATGGCCAGGATCATATAAATATTTCCCAAGAACATTGACTACGAAAGCTATGTCAGGTCGAGTGCAAACTTGAGCATACATCAAGCTCCCTACTACACTTGCATAAGGGATGTTCTTCATTGCTCCTCTTTCCAAGTCGTTCTTAGGACATTTTTGCTTAGTGAACTTGTCCCCTTTCAGAATAGGAACAGAACCAGCTTTACACAAATCCATGTTGAACCTTTTAAGCACACGATTAATGTAAGCTTCTTGAGGTAAGCCAAGAACTTTTCAATTTCTATCACGATGGATCTCAATCACCAAAACATAGGATGCCTCTCCAAGATCTTTCGTATCAAAATTGGAAGACAAAAATTTTTTGGCCTCATTTAGTAATGACAAATCACTGCTGGCAAGTAAAATGTCGTCTACATAAAGAACAAGAAAAATATAACGACTCCCATTGATCTTCATATAAATACACTGATCAAACTTGTTGTCTATGAAACCAAACGATGTCACAACCTTGTCAAATTTCAAGTACCACTGGTGAGATGCTTGTTTGAGACCATAAATGGATCGTTTTAACTTGCAAACCAAGTGTTCTTTTCCATTCTCCTTGTAGCCTTCAGGTTGAGACATATAGACTTCCTCATTCAATTCTCCATTCAGAAAAGCAGTTTTAACATCCATTTGAAGCAACTCTAAATCAAAATGCGCAACTAAGGCCATAATAATTCTGAATGAATCTTTAGTGGAAACAGGTGAGAAAGTTTCAATGTAATCAATACATTTTCTTTGAGTAAAGCCTTTAGCCACTAAACGCCGTTTAAACCTTTCGATCTGTCCCTTTTTATCCCTTTTAGCCTTTAAAATCCACTTACAACCTATTGGTTTAAAACCATCAGGTAATAAAACTAGCTCCCATACACCATTTTTCTTCATGGAGTCGATCTCATCATCCGTAGCTGCTAACCATTTTGAAGATTGTGGACTATTAAGTGCTTCACTAAAAGTGACAGGATCCACAAAATGATCAATATCATATTCTCCTTCTCCAAGATAAATAAAATTATCATGACACTTTGTTGACTTCTTTTGTCTCTGAGGTCTTCTTAGAGGAGGTACTTCTGGAATAACTTCTCTTTGTTGATCATTGTTTTGAATAACATCTTCCACAACTGGAATTTCTTCAATAACAGGATTCTCATTAACAATAGGAGCTTCATCATTAATATGCCCTTCATCAATAATAGGACCTTTATCATCTTCGATATCAGGAGCAATGTATTCATCAACAATGGGAGCATTACCAACTGGAGTAGGATTGAGACTACTATTATCATCTCTTGAAAATGACGTAGGAATAAAAATTCCTTTAGATGACTCCCCCATTTCAAGAGATGTTGAAGGAATATTGTCAGCAACATCAAGTTCCAGAAATTTAGCACTCTGAGATTCAACAATTCGCGTACCACGAGTAGGACAGTAAAAGCGATAGCCTTTTGAGCGCATTGGATAACCAATGAAATAACAACGATTTGTTCTCGGATCTAACTTTTTCAAATTAGGATCATAAATCTTTACTTCAGTTGGACAACCCCATACACGAAGATGAATCAAACTAGGCTTCCGCCCAGTCCACAACTCAAAAGGGGTCTTGGGAACAGATTTACTTGGAACACGATTTAAAATATTGCTTGTAAGACTCATATAATTGGTTTTGATTAATCAATTATAATTCTCAAATTAGACTATGTCTATTTGTGAATTTTTTCACTAAGTAAGGGCGAAATTGTAAACAAAGAGTTTTTAGGGCATATTTGTTAATTATGATACTTTGTATGGTTCAATTAATAAATATGATAAATGAAAATATTATTTAATAATTATTTATAGTTATTAAATAGTTAGAATTGGCATTTAAATGGTTGAATTTGGAAAATTGGCGTTTTTGAGAAAATGAGATGCAGAAATGATAAAACTGCAAAATTGCAAAAAGTGAGGCCCAAATCCACATTGCCTAGGCCGGCCACTTTTATAGGTTTTTTCATCTGATATTTTCATATTTTAAAGCCAACTAATTCAAAACTAACCCTAGTGGAATGCTATAAAAAGATAGTGAAGGCTTCAGGAAATTTACACTTAACTTTCACACTTTTACTTCTGAATTCCTTCAGAGAAAAACCTGAGCCTTCTCTCTC
Source organism: Cannabis sativa (assembly GCF_029168945.1). Taxonomy (NCBI): domain Eukaryota; kingdom Viridiplantae; phylum Streptophyta; class Magnoliopsida; order Rosales; family Cannabaceae; genus Cannabis; species Cannabis sativa. Next base: position 24,763,914 of record NC_083607.1, read on the forward strand.
TAACCTAGCCGCCACCCATACTCTCTTCTTCTTCCTTGAAATTTCGAAACCACTTAGTGATTAGAGTAGTGTCCACACACACTAAGTGATACCTCAATCATAGTGAGGAAGATCGTGAAGAAAGACATTCAACAAGAAGAGTTTCAGCACTAAAGAAGGAGAGAAAGTGTTACGATAGTGACAAAGTGGAAAGAAAGGAGAAAGAGAGAAATTGAAATTCATTGATTGAGGAAAAAGGAAAAATACAAGAGGTATTTATACAGAATTGGGACAAGGAAAAACAGAGCAAACTAATTAACTAACAGCCTAAATAAACGGGAAGTAATAACTGAATTAACAGACAAACAGTAACAGAAATAATAGGTAAATCTAATATCCCCCCCTCAAGATGGACTGTAGATATCAAATACAGCCATCTTGCGAATATGAGATGATAAAGTAGTAGAGGGAAGAGGCTTTGTAAAAGCATCGGCTAATTGCAATGTTGTGTTGACTGGTATGAGGCGAATAGTCGAAGCTTTAATCTTTTCCCGAATGAAGTGGCAATCTAGATCAATATGCTTGGTACGTTCATGGAAGGTTGGGTTATTTGCTATATGTATGGCTGATTGGTTATCACAATATATGAAGGCAGGTGTAGGTTGATTGATTTGGAAATCAGCTAGAAGGTATTGGATCCAAGTTATTTCACTACTGGTGCTGGCAAGAGCGCAATATTCAGCCTCTGCTGAGCTCTTAGAAACGGTGGTTTGTTTCTTTGTTTTCCATGATATTAGGCAATCACCGATGAATATACAAAAACCAGTAACAGACCGTCTCGTGGTGGGGCAAGCAGCCCAGTCCGAATCGGAGAAGCGTCTTAGGTGTAGTGAAGATTTTGAGCTGTAAAGAAGTCCCTGACCTGGACTTCCCTGGAGATATCGGAGCAAATGATGGATAGCTTGCATGTGTGTGGTGCGAGGAGATGACATGAATTGACTCAGCGTGTTGACGGCAAAAGTTATATCAGGTCTTGAAAGCGTGAGGTAGAGAAGTCTGCCTATAAGTTGTCTGTATGAAGAAGGATCATCAAGAAGGTGTCCCTGTTCATTGTCGAGTTTCGTTCTGGGATCCATTGGAGTCTTGGCAGGTTTACTGCTGGTGTATCCAGTATCTTCGAGCAATTGTAGAGTATATTTTCGTTGAGATAAGAACACACCGTCATCTGATCTGGCGATTTCAAAACCCAGAAAGTATTTAAGTGGACCTAAGGCCTTTAGTTGGAATTGATCATTGAGAGAGTCTTGTAGTTGGTGGAGAAGAGCAATGTTCGGGCCTGTGATGATAATATCATCGACATAAACGAGTAGAGCGATGAAGTCGACATTAGAACCGCGTGTGAAGAGAGTGTAATCGGCTGCAGATTGAGAGAAACCGGCTGTTAAAAGAGCGTCAGAGAGCTTTTTATACCATTGTCTCGAAGATTGTTTGAGACCATATATCGATTTGTGAAGTTTGCAAACAAGATTAGAATTGTCCTCTGTGTGAGAAGGAGAGAAACCAGGTGGCAACGCCATATAAACTTCTTCTTGGAGATCTCCGTTAAGAAAAGCGTTGTTGATGTCAAGTTGCAAAATGGGCCATTGCTTGATGGAGGAAATGGCTAGAAGTAACTTGAAGGTTACCATCTTTGCTACAGGTGAAAAAGTATCGAAAAAATCCAATCCTTCTTGTTGGCTATAACCTTGGGCAACCAATCGTGCCTTGCACCTTTCAACTGATCCATCACTGTTGAATTTAATTTTGTATACCCAACGACAGCCAATGACTCTTCTATTGGGAGGAAGTTTCACCACAGTCCATGTCTTGTTTCGAAGGAGAGCATATATTTCATTGTTCATAGCATCATTCCACACTTTGTGTTGTCTAGCTTGGTTGTAATTTCTTGGTTCAAAGAGGGCAGTAACTGCAAGAATGAAAGCCTTGTGAGATTTTGACAATTTATCATAAGAAAGAAATTTTGTTAGGGAGTGAGGAGTGGATGATTGATCCTGTATTAAAGAATGACACTCATAATCCCTGAGATATGCAGGGGGTCGTGTTGTTCTTGTTGTTCTCCTTGGTAGATCATTGGATGAGTTGTTGTTGGATATTGTTCTGTTGGGTGAATTTGAATCAATATCTGGTGTAGAAGGAGGGTCCTGGAAATAGTTGGTATTCGGAGATGAAATAATCTCCATGTTTGAAGGCACGGCAGTAGCAGTATCCTGGTGCAAACCAGTATCCTTGGCCAAACCAGCAACATTAGTACTGTCAGTATGATTTTCTGTAGGAAAATCACTTACATTTGTGTTAGATATAGTAGAAGATGGAAAAACTAAATGGGAAAAGGGATCAACATCAATATCAGATTTATTTAGAGTCTGAAATGGAAAAATACTTTCATGGAAAATCACATTTCGTGATATGAATATTTGTTTGCTATTCAAGTCATAGAGTTTGTAACCTTTGATGCCTTGTGGATACCCTATAAAAACACATGGTTTTGCTCTTGGTGCAAACTTTGTACGATGAGCCGTAAGAGTACAAGCAAAGGCAAGACAACCGAAGTTCTTGAGGTTAGAATAATCAGGTGCTTTGCCAAAAATCAACTCAAAAGGAGTCTTATTTTTAAGAAGAGGTGTGGGAGTTCGATTTATTAAGAAAGCTGCTGTCATAACACATTCAGACCAGAATATTATTGGCAATTTAGCTTGAAAGAAAAGAGCACGAGCCACATTTAATAGGTGTTGATGTTTTCTTTCAGCAATCTCGTTTTGTTCAGGGGTTTCAACACAAGAGAAGTCATGCATGATGCCAAGTTGGGCAAAGAGATTCTTAAACACAAGTTCAGGAGCATTATCAGAACGAAATTTCTTGATTGTGCATTGAAATTGAGTCTGAACATAAGACAAAAATTGAGGTATTATTTCAGTAACATCAGATTTATGTCTTAGAAGGTAGATCCAAGTGAATCGTGTGTGATCATCAACCAAAGTTAGAAAATACTTGTAGTTTGAATGAGAACTAATATGATAAGGACCCCAAGTATCACAATGGACAATATCAAATTTATTGGCAGCAAAAGCATTTTTATTAGGAAATGGAAGCTTTCTTTGTTTGGCCAAAGGGCAGATATAGCAAGGTTCATTTTTATGTAAAGAGCTAACATTACAATCTAATTTGTCACTTAGAAGGGCAAGTCTTCTTTGAGAAGGATGTCCCAATCTTGAGTGCCAAAGTTCTGCAGTCACAACAGAGAAGGCATACGAATCTTGGGTTAAGGTATCCATTACATAAAGGCCATTGATGACCTTACCTCTGCCAATCTCCCTCTGGTTGTGCTTGTCCTGGATATAAAAACTGTTAGATTGAAACTTTACAGAAATAGAACCATTATCAGTAAGACTACTGACTGACAGTATGTTATATTTAAAACTAGGGACATATAATACATTGGTCAAAGTGAGGTATTTATTTACTGCTATGGAACCACTTTGATGGACAAAAAAGGAGTCATTGTTAGGGAGAATCAACCTGGTTTTACATATATTAGACACATATTGAAACATTTTTATGTTGTTGCATATATGTTGAGTAGCACCTGAATCCACTATCCAGGAACCATTATTAGGAGTGATATAATGATGAGATAAAATGATACCTGTTGGCCCTGAAGGAGGAATAGGATCTGAGTTTGGCATACCCGTTTGTTGACTGGCAAGAAGATTCAATAATTGCTGGTATTGTGAGGCATTCAGCTGAGGTAGAATGGTGTGACTTTCATCATTCGAACTCTTGGAATCTGAGTTGGTTTGGACCTGATTAGCCGAGGCATCCTTTGATTTGTTGTTCTTGAATCCTGGAGGATATCCATGGATTTTATAGCATTTTTCAATGGTGTGGCCAAGCATATCACAATGGGTGCAGAAGGGTCTATTCTTCTTTGAAGAATGATTCTTGGAAGCTTGAATATCAGCCTTTGAATTGTTGTTCTTATCTGATTGGAAAGCAAAAGCCATGTTAGTGTTAGAATCACTTCCAGAGTTGAGATTACCTTTCTGGTTTTCTTCTTGGGTAACAAGATGGAAAACTCGATTAGCTTCTGGCATAGGATCCATTAAAAGAATGCTGCTGCGAATCTGAGAAAAATGGTCTGAAAGTCCCATTAAAAATGACATGATGTACTCCATGTGGTGGTGTTCTTGGAGCCTTTTTACACCACCACAAGTGCATCCATTGCAGGTACAATTGGGTCTATAATTGGACAATTCTTCCCATATCGTCTTCAATCGAGTATAGTACATGCTTATGGTTTGATTTTCTTGACGAAGATTCATCAAATTCTTCCTGAGATTGAATATGTGTGGACCATTTTGTTGATGAAACCTGATCTTCAAATCTGTCCATATAGCAGCTGCAGATTCATCGTAAAGCAAACTAGAAGAAATTTCTTTAGAAACTGAATTGAGAATCCAAGAAATAACGATGTTATTGTTTCTTATCCAAGCATTGTAAAGATTATATTCAGAGATATGAGGTTTAGGGATAGAACCATCCAAGAATCCTATTTTGTTTTTGACAGAAATTGCCAACTGCATTGCACGACTCCATGAGGTGTAATTATCTTGCCCTGTTAGAGGCTGAGAGACCAGAATGTTGCCGGGGTTATCGCCGTGGTGAAGGTAATAGGGATCGGAGGGATCCTCAAGAGGATTTCTGGAATTCAGAACTCGATTGCTTTGAGTTGCAGAAATGGCAGAGCCTTGAACTCCAGTTTCAGCTCCAATTTCTTGATTGTCATTAGACATTCTTGATTAGAGAAGAGCGCTGGAAAGAATTTCCAGGAAGATGAACGAAAGTCTTCACAGAAAGAGTGAAGGAGAGAACAAATCAGTACACCACCATCGCCGGAGAAGAAGACACGGTCTGGTGGGAAAAGGCGGAAGCGTAGAAGATCAGTGGAGAAGTCAGTTTCTCCGCTCTGATACCATGTTACGATAGTGACAAAGTGGAAAGAAAGGAGAAAGAGAGAAATTGAAATTCATTGATTGAGGAAAAAGGAAAAATACAAGAGGTATTTATACAGAATTGAGACAAGGAAAAACAGAGCAAACTAATTAACTAACAGCCTAAATAAACGGGAAGTAATAACTGAATTAACAGACAAACAGTAACAGAAATAATAGGTAAATCTAATAGAAAGAGATCCAGGTTCAGATCTTGATAATACTCTGCGACAGAAAGGCTACAAAGGTTAGAGATCTGAACGGAAGGAGACATAATATTCCGCTGCACCCAATGTAAGGTTTTTCATACTTTATATGTGTTTATTTCATAATTGTTTTAGAAGTTCATATTTAGGGTGTTAATCAACATACTTGTGAGTAGATCCAAGATCCTGGTAAAATAATTTACAACATTAAATGTCGTAAGCTAGCCCATTTTATCAAAGTTTGTCATTCTCCAATGGCTATGGTATATGCTAAGAATTAAGAAGTTGTCAGAATGTATGGGTCGTTGATCAAAAGTGACACGTGACAGAGCACTTTTTTTCCATGGAAGGAAAGGGCAAAATGCGGCTGCAACTGAAATTGGAGTATGCCCCCTGGGGAAAAGCGAGAAAGAAGGGTATGTGACATCCTGGTTATGATGACCGTCACAAGAATGATGAAGGCGGTGTTCTTGCTGCTGGCGATAATCCAATGAGCAAAAATACAGGAGGTGTACATGGAAATATGGGAATGGAAGCCAAAAATTTGAGTACAGAGGAGGATCGTGGGTGGACACATGGCACAATGAGTACGGATGAAGAGAGTGTTAGGGATAGTACATGTGCTCGCAATGCTGAAGCGGGAAATTTAAAAGGCAAGGCACTATTGTGTGGTGGGCCAAATTGCCTAGACTTACCAAAACAAGATTTTGCACGTTGTGAAATTCTTGATTTTGGGCCTTCAATTACTGAGTCTTTGGAAAGGGCTATTTACAAAAATATGGGAAAATAAAGATAAGTTTTGATATATATGGCATAAAAACTTAATTACACTAAATATGGCATTTTTTTAAAAAAACTTACAAATATGGGAAAAAGTCTTGAGTAATGCCATAAAAAACTTAAAATTTGTGTTTCTTTTTATTTATTTTTTCTTTTTTAAAAAAATAAAATACTAAAATAAATAAAAAATGATCTCAACTATAGATATTATTTTTTTTTTTTACAGAAATTAAACTTGTTTTTTTTTTTTATTTAAACTACTATTTTTTTTCTTTGTTTTTTTGTTAAGAACTAATTATTTCATTAAAAGCAACAGAAAAAAAAAAAAAAAACCAGTTTCATCAACATCATCCTGAAGAAAAAATAATATAAAAAATTATAATCTGAAGATAATATAAACTTTAAAAATCAATTTCATCAACATTGAAAGAAACTATTAATTTCATTAAAAGAATAAAAAAAATAATTTCATTATGTTATTAGAATTTTTTTTCAAGTTACTTTTTTATTATTTTGTTTCTAGGTTGGAAACTTACACTTATATTTTGTTATTAAATTATTGGTAGGCATTATGTGTTGTTTTGATTATATTTGTGATTAGTATTTTTTTTTTTTGTATATTTGTGTGTGTGTATGTTTTTATTTGATTGTCTGATGAAACTGGTTTCAATTAACTTTATTATTAACATTTGTATTTTGTTATGATTTTTTATAACGTCAAAACTGGTTTCACATGTCGAAACTGGTTTCACATGTTTTAACTATTCTGTAATGGGGTTGCTCAATTTTTATGATATTATTATATATTTTTTCGTTTGTATAAAACTAGTTTTATTATTGTATGATATTTGAACAACAATTTTTATTTTATTTTAATTAATCAGTTTCTGACATACATATTATTTTATTATTTTCATAACTGGTTTTTTTAAGTAATTAATTTTTTTTATTGTTGTTCATAATTGAGTTTTATTCAATTTTTTATTAATTTATCTCAAGAAACTGGTTTTTATTTGTTTGTTTTTATTTTGGTTGTTTTACTAACTGGTTTCTCACATTCCACTATTTTTTTTTTGTTATTCTTTTATGATTTTTATTGCACTTTTGTCTCTTTAATTTTCTTTGTTTCTTTTTTTTCTCTTTGATTTTAATTTGTGATTCTCTTTGTTATATTTGCTGCATATTGTATGTTTAAATTAACTCTAATTTTTGAGCAAGCAAATAAAAAATTAAATGCCAAAATAAAGAATGAAGTTAGAAGTTTGATTATTAGGTATTGATATAAATTTTATATGTTCGAAACTGGTTTTTAAATTTAGTATCGTTAATTTGTAAAAGTTTAGTTATTAGGCATTGTGTATTTTTTATTATGTTATTGTTGAAACTATTTTTTTTTTGCCTCTTTTAATGAAATAATTCGTTTATTTTAATATTGATGAAACTGGTTTTTAAAGTTAGTATCGTCTTTAGATTGTAATTTTTTTATTATCTTGTTGATGAAACTATTTTTTGTATTCTTTAAATGAAATTATTAGTTTCTTTCAATGTTGATGAAACTAGTTTTTAAAGTTTGGATTCTTTTTAGATTATGATTTTTTATATTTTTTTTCAGGAGGATACTGATGAAACTTGTTTTTTTTTTCTGCTGTTTTTAATGGAATAATTAGTTTTTAACAAAAAAAAAAACGAATAGTAGTTTAAATAAAAAAAAAAGTTTAATTTTTGTAAAAAAAAAAATGAAATATAAAAATGTACACTTATTATATATATTAAGAGAAAAAAATTAGGTTGAGAAAAAAATTGAAAAAAAAAAAGAGAGACACAAAGAGAAATTAGAAAAAAAAAATAGAGAGAGATAAGCGAAAGAAAGGAAAAAAAGTAGCAACTGACTTAAAAGTTGAAAAGAAAAAAGAGAGCCAAAATTGACTAAAAAATATATAAAAAAGACAAAAAAAAAAAAACTTTTTGAAGTTTCAATAAGTAAAAAAGAAAAAAAAAATTAATGAAAGTATAAAAGTAAAATGTTCTTGTCAAATTAAAAATGTAATGTTTGAAAAAAATGTAGTATTTGGTGTAAATTTTTCAAATAAAAAGAAACCCTAAAATGTAAGTGTAAAATAAATTAAAAAAATAAATAAAACTAATTAAGCTAAAAACAAAAACATATGGGATTAGATAATAAGTTTATAAAAATATGGCATATCAAATACCATAAAAAACTTAAATGTGAAAAAATGCCATAGAAAAGTGGCAAACCTAAAAATGCCATATTTTTCTAACTTTGTTATGAAATCCCATATTTAATGTAATTTTCACCTTTGGAAATTCCACATTCGTGGACCTGTGCTTCACGAAGGCCCCATCATTTCCCTAAACAAACTACTTTAAAATACCAATATATAATACTAAACAGTGCCTTCATTGTTAAAAAAATACTAAACCTATAAAATCAATCGACCATAGAAACCATTAGAAACAAAGTGAACTCTGGTACATAACACATCAACCTTTCAACTTTTATCATTCATAAAACTTAATATGAAAGCGAACAATTTCTATGGATACAACAAACACTAATTGAAACAAAACCAACCCAATCATATTGTACAATGAGTTTCAATCCAAAGATTATAAAAAGCACTTAAAAAAAAAGGCAACATATGATCAATCCCTATCCTACTTATTCAGCTTCAAGAAAACAGATGTTATCCCATTTGTAGTGCAGAGAAATTGTCAAGATCGAACAGAACACAGTGAATTCCAAAAAGTACATATCACCTAGTGAATTCCATGAGCAGAGAGATAATTGGTTGAAATCTTTTTTCATAACTTGCCAAAGCTAATTACGAGTAGGTAGAGAGCTTTAGATTAAGATCAATATCATCTTCAACAGCTTTATCATTATCCTTTTCAATTTTGTTCAACATAACCAGCTTTTCCATTTTAGCCATCTGATCTTTGGCTGGTAAAAAGCTGTAGAAGCGCTTGTTATTTTGATCTGATTTAGCTGATGGTAATGTCACTTGGTTTGATTCCCTTATGCCTCCCTTCATTTCATTAATAATTACAAAGTATAAGTTGACAATGTGTACACTATTCAATAACTTTCAATTATATATAAAATTATAATTTTACATTATTCTTATTACCTGTAATGGAAGCATATACTCATCAATCTTACACAACTGTTGTTGTACACAATGAAATTGGGGCAAGACAGTAGATGTAGTAGTAGCACTAGTTGTGGTTTCTGTAGTGCAATTTTTCAACTGATTAAACTCAACTGGAACATCCGATTTTGCAATATCTCTGAGAAAAAGAAATAGTCATAATGCTTACATGACTGAAAAAAAAAAATATTGACAAATTTTTAAAAGAACAGGGCAAAATTTTAGAATGTCGAAGTAATTAAGCTAAAAAGCCAATTGAAACCTGGGCAACGGCAAAGTGAAGTTGAGATTGTGTCCCATGCCACAATTAAATAAGGTTGCCTGTTCTGGTATTCGCCTGTGATGAGATTGAACCGAAGGGACTTGGTATTGGCAAACTGAACCTGCCGCCACACTACGATTTTCCTCCTTATGAATCGATGGTGGTCGCCGCTTCAAGCCGATTACCTATAAAATAATATTTGTATTAATTGATCCATTTACATTATCATCATATATATAATTGCATTTATATTAATATAGTGGAAAAAATTTTGTATACATGTACCTTTTCTTGTGGCTTGATTATCTGATAGTTTTGGTAGAATATATTTTGGTTTGAAGGGGGTTCTATTTGGTGACATAATCCACCATAAGATGATGAGGCAGAGCCGGAAAGTTGATTATTCATCTGACACTGAAATTATAATAAGATTCAGCATAAAATGAAATAAATATATAAATTGTATTATATATATAAAGGATCTTACTATTGAAGCTGATTGTTTCTTTTGCCTTATTAATGGATGATATTGAGAAGATAAGTAAGGTGATGAGTGTGAATATTGATCATTGGGAATAACTGCCCAGGAAATATTCCCATAGTCCGATTTCCCTTCATCAATACTATTTGATTTAATGGGGTTTGTCCAAGGAGCTTGAAAATATGTACTTTCCGGTAAAACAACTTGTGAACCTCCAACACCAACATTATGATCAATAATGCAACTCTCTAAAAGGGCATTATTGTCAACATATTTAGTAGTGAAAGTCTTGCTAATAGTAGTAGTACCACTATTATTGGTGGTGCCATTACTATAAATAGAAGCAGGAGATGTCAGTAGTGACACTTGATCAAGATGGCGATGATGATGAGTGGAGGTGGTGATTGGAATCAACGGCTGAGAATCATCCTTGGTATGAAAACCAGGGTTGAGTAGCTGTTGGTCATTATTATTATTATTCTCAGTATTCTCTTGTTCTCTCAAGATCTTCTCAAGTTCGGCAACTCCAGGACCTCTCTTGGGAACTCTTTGTCGTTTATTGGTGTGCGACTGTGACTGCCTTGTAATAGGGGTCGGATTCCAACCAACCCCATCGCCACGGCCTACGCCGAAGCTGAAGTCTCCGTCGCCTCCTCTTGTGCTTTCAGTGTTGCTACACATTTCAAATACCTTAAGAATAGATCTTCTACTAACTTACAATAATAATGCCCTGCGATAGTTTTTAAAACAGTAGAACACTCAGCCATTTCAAACACTTGGATATCATATACGTATATATAATATAATGTATATACCAAATTTAGGGGTACAAAGCTTGGAAGAAAGATAACTAGAATCCGAATTTTCGCGGTCACAGCAAATCTAAGAAGTAATCAAAATTATTCAAAAATAAAAACCGCAATATTTGGGTAGACGCAAATTTCGGTGAACGATATAGATGGGGAATCTGGGCTATATTTACATGTATATATATATAATAATGATAAAGTCCACGTTCACATTCACGTCCACTAAGCGACCTTGGTTTCAGCTCATGAAAGATTTTTAGTAAATGTAGGCCAAGCTAGAGAATAAGAAAGGCAACCAAATAAGCATAAGAGAATTTATTTCTTACCTTTAAAATCAGCATAAGAGAAAAAATAAATCACATCCTTAGATTAGTACTTGAATGATCGTATATATGTTTTTTAGTTTTCTCGATTATCACGCCAAACTCTTCTCTCCCTTCTCCAAGTACGACGAGTGCGTAGAGTTTATATATATTTATACTTTTATAATGATTTTTATTGACTAATTATCTATTTAAACAGTTGGCATAGAGTCATTAACAGGTGCATTAAATCCCTACTATGAGTTTGGTTTAGTTGGCTCATGCATGATCTGTTGAATCCTTATTATTAGAAATGTAAAAGATATTATGGTACAAAATCCAAATTTGTATAAAGCAATATTAAATCCAACCAAGCAACCATATATTAAATGACTCACCATATCATGTAAGGTACCGTAGATATATACTTATAAATATATTTATATTTGTCTTGTCTACAAAGCAACTAATCTACATGCTTTATTAACATTGTAAAATCTAAATATGAGAGGGAAATTTTCAAAAAATATTCATGTCGCAAATTTACAGCCGAATATTTCTTTTAAGTGATATTATATTTATGTAAATTATAGTGACGCGTCGCTAGCACACACACTAAGAATACATTATATGGGATTTATCTAGATAGAAATAGTAATACAGTTCATGACGTAATTACGCGAAAACAACCAAAAAAAATTAAAAATTAAAAGTACATAGTGTAAAATATGAAATACGGTTTCTCAAAAAAAAAAAATGAAATACGAAATAAGTTAATTAACTTATATGATATGTTTATTACATTCATTTCATTTAATACAGTGATTTATATTTATATAATAATATTTGATTGCTTTTTTTTTTTTTATGTATATATAATTAGCTTATATCTTGAATATTACATAGCTTAATTTTGTAACTCATTTATGTGAATAGGTATGGTATAGGTGTGATATGAAGGTTAAAAATGATTTATTTTAATTAGGAGTGGTCCTCAAATCCAATTTGTACTATTTTCTTCATAATTTTGTTTTAATCTGTACTAATTGTTGATTTCAAATTTTTGATTCAATTCAATGTGCACAAGAGTTCAAATATATAATTTAATTTAATATCTAATAGTATAGGCTGGATGAATTATTTTAAATAAGTTACTTTTTAGTTTTAAATTATTTAATATTTCTTAAAATATAAAATTTTCACATAACTAACAACAAAATAAAACAAGTTATTATTATGTTCCCAACAAAAAAATAAAATAGACAAACAAAAAAATCTAAAAAAGAGGGAAAAATTGGATGTAGAAAAAAAAAATAAGTTCACTTTGTATCATTGTTTCCCTATGTATATAAATAAGGGTAACTATTCAATGGTTACATTTTTATTATAACCATCATGGTTACATTTTTCTTTGACCTGTAATAGCAAGTTACTAATAGGTAAACATTCTTTTGTTAGAATAAATTAATTATAATTAATTATTTTCTTAAAATAATTAATTAAATATTTTACAAGACCTCTTTTAGCAATTAATATTTATAAATATTTTTTTATTTATATTTAAATCCTTATTCTAATTATTTTAACAATTAAGCCGTTTAATTATAATATTTACAATAAAATTTATTTTTTTTACAAAAATTAAACTTCTTCTTACACAAATTAATAAATTCTTTTTTATAATAAATTTTTAAATGATATTTAATTATTTTGTTACAATTACATGAACTAAGTATGAGGCCTCAAGCTAGTCAATCGATAACAAGTGTAGCCATTCTTTTTCTAAAAATTCTTCAACTTATTTCACTTTTTTACTTTTTAAATATTTAAATAAAAAATTAAATAATTAAGTGTAATAATTTAAAATTAAGATTACAAGTATAATAAAATTTAAATTATGAAATTATATGTGTATAATTTTAAATTATAAAAAGTTTTGCTATAAAATTTTAAATAATTTAAGTGCAAAAAAATAAATTGCTAAAAGATCCTTCTATAGTACGTAATAAATTGTAAAAAATTAATTAATAATTATAATTAATTTAATTTTAAAATATAATTAATCTTAATTAAAGTTTTAGAAGGAAATAAATTATTAGGTTACTTTCAGGTTACAAGTAATTTATTATTTATTTTTATTTAATTTCCAAATTAATCACAACCATTTAATAGTAATCCAATGGTTTAAAAAAAATGTAACCATAATGGTTACAATAAAATTGTAACCATTGAAACCTCTTCCATATAAATAAATATATATGTTTAGTATATTAAATTTTGAAACATTTTTATGACATAAGTGATTAACTTTATAAATTGGATATATGGTTTAATATTTTAAAAATTAATAATTATGATTAACATATTTTAGTAATCATCAATAGATAATAACATAAATGTTCCATATATGTATTAGTTTTAAAAGTTACTATTTTTTTTTTTTTGTTTAAAGTATTATTTATATATTTATAACTTTTTTAAATATATATATATAAATAGGTGCAGATCAGATTCGATCAGTTACTTTTACACAATCAACATCTGATCCGCACAAGTATAGATTTTAGATTTCTCAATCTAATTGAAGCCACACAAGTGTAAATATTCACACTTTGCGAATTAGATTGGATTATATATTTTATGAAAACCTTGATTTAAACCTATTTTTTTTTTATTGATATAATTAGTTTCATAGAGTAATTTATTTTTATTGATATTGTTATCCGTGTTTCTGGATAAATAACACGTGGCAAAAAATAGAAGCCAACGATCCAGATGATTACCCATTAAGTCTCCTTAATCGTGGAAGGTCATGGAAAGATTATGATGGCCCGAGAATTGTCTAATCTGGGGAGGCGTAGAGATCTGCCCCAAAGCAAATAACCATCCGGGATTCAGAAGCCTTGTCATTTCTCTGAGACCCTGAGGAGACCAACTTACCTAAACGTACATGCATACGCAAGAAAGCCATGCAAAGAGTGTAAGACAGATGTCAATTGCACATGGAGAATTCGAGGTCAATCGCGAACCAAGAGCCAGATAGCCAGTTGACTTTTATGATGATTATTCTTTTTTGACACAAAATTAGATCTTGTACCCCACATTAGACCATGGTAGTGATCACACCCCTCTGAATACTCTTCTTTATCCGATGAATCCTCAGGGCATTTTTTCCACCAACTGCACACCCTTGCCTGACACGTATCCTACATTAACAATAGTCCCCACTGTACGGACCATTCACCCCACGAGAGAGATGTTGTGATTTTATGCCTTAAATAAAATATATTTCAATATAATCTTATTTGCTATCAGTGGAAGATTAGAACTTATTTAAATTTACATGTTATTTTAATGTTTATGGTTTAATATACAAGTTCTATTATATCTAGAACATATAGTTATTCACAATTACAGTGATGACATCACAGTGGAAAGTAATTGAGATTATATGCTTCAAAGTTTTAGTCCCATGATTTATTAGTGCACTGGGTTTAAACTGACGTGATAATCAATAATAACATTTACTTACACATGAATAAGTGGTATCTCCTTTTTACGGCATTAGTAAAGTGTTATTCCAAATTTTGTCCACCTCACGTGGCATGTCCACGTAATCCAAGACAGAGTACATGTGGAATTAATACAGCCTTGCCAATAGCAGAACAAAGCCTCCTTATAAGGTATGGCGAAATCGTCAAACATCAAGCGGAAGGAGTTAAGCGAGCACTCAAGTAGTTGTACTAACATGTCTAGCTAGCCAAGGGGAGTCTATAGGCTAGCCAAGTTAGCTTGTATGGCCGACCAGGGTTTGAGCAAGAGAAATTCTGTTAAACCAAGGGAGCCTTCAAAAAGGTGTACAAAGGCTGGTCTCCATCTCCAACGGCTTGCCACCACCTCTAAAGGCTGTCTTCCACCTCTAAAGGCTGACCTCCACCTCCAAGGACTGACCTCCATCTACGGCGGCTAACCATCACTAAGGCTGGCCATCACTAAGGTTGCCCAATACATGCAAAGATCTAGTCAACTCTTAACAAAGCTAGGAGGAACATGACCTGCCAAACCCTAGTAGGAACATGACCTGCCAGATCCTTGCAAGAACAGGACCTGCCACATCCTGGGGACAATAGGACCTGCCAAATCCTCAACCTGAGCATGACCGACCAGACCTCAACCTGCAAACCTTGTATGGTCAACTAGCCTGCATCCTGTAGGTGTATGGCCGGCCAACTTTTCCCTTGTAGGACATTCATGCGTATTCTTCATCTGTGGGCAGCAAGCCAAGCTACAAGTTGGGCCTTGACAGCCCATTAAGATGCTACGAAAATATCTACATTCAAAGGAAGATTTGGTCATTTATATTTATTAATTTAATTTGTAAATATCTCTTATTTTATTTGCTAAATAGGGTTTAAGATCTCCAATATAAAGAGCCTTAACTCAATCCTAACACCCCTAAGTCTCATTTTAAGCAATAAAGCTCTAAGTCTGAAACCCTAATCCACTTCTTTCGCTCTCATAGACGCCAAAAGGGCTTTTTCTCCCTTTCTCTCACAGACCTCCAAGGCTTCATCTCTCTCATTAGAGACCTACCTACTGATTCATGCATTTCAACCTGAAGAGAGCTATATCAGATCGCACCTATAGTAATTTTAATAGTATTATCTCTTGATATCAATACAACTAAAAGGGGAGTAGGTCATTACTCGCTAACTCGGGGGGTGGAACCTCTATGAAAATCCTTGTGTTTATTTATTATCTAGTTCTAATTCTATAACGCGTGGCAAGCATTAGTTTAATATGAATCCATTGTCGCTTGGCCAATTTCTAAGGTCAACAGTTTTGTGCTTTCATTGAGAGCGAGTTAAAATCATATCTAATCAAACGCCATGGTTAAAACAAGGACAACTCCAGTTGCACCATCAGCATCACTGGGTCTTCCTCAAGACCCTATGACTTCAGATTTTGATGTCCATGTTCTAGTCATGACTAAAATTTCCATGAACACTACAAATGTGGTCAATCCTGCAATTTCAGCAAGCACCATGAATCTGGCATGGTAGACACATGTTGGAAATTATTTTACCAGGATCTTAGATATACTCACAAGTATGTTTATTAACATCCTAAATAAGAACTTTCTAAAACGATGAAATAAACACATATAAAGTTTAAGAAACCTTACATTGGGTGCAGCGGAATATAATGACTCCTTCCGTTCAGATATCTAGCCCTTGATTCCTTTCTGTAGCAGAGCATTATCAATATCTGAACCTGGATCACTTTCTCTGAATCCTTGATGCTGAAACTCCTTTGCTGATGATCTTTCTTCACGATCTTCCTCACTATGATTGAGGTATCACTTGCTGTGTGTGGGCACTACTCATACACTAAGGATTTCGAAATTTGAAGAAGAAGAAAGAGAGTGGGTTCGGCCAAAGATAGGGATAGAGAAGGCTCAGGTTTTTCTGATTCAGAAAGTGTCAGAAGAAAAGTCATATTTTTCTGAAGCCTTCACTATCTATTTATAGCATTCCACTAGGGTTAGATTTGAATTATATGGCATTAAAATAATGAAAAAAAATAAACTTAAAATGCTACAATAGGTGGCCTGCCATGCCTTTAATGGATTGGGCCTTGGGCTTTGCAATTTTGCAATTTTAACACCTTTTGTATCTGATTTTCTCAAAAATGCCAATTTCCTAATTCAACCATTTAAATGCCAATTCTAACTATTTAATAACTATAAATAATTATTAAATAATATTGTCATTTATCATATTTATTAATTGAACCATACAAAGTATCATAATTAACAAATATGCCCCTAAAACTCTTTCTTTACAATTTCGCCCTTACTTAGTGAAAATTTCACAAATAGACATAGTCTAATTCGTGAATTACAATTGATTAATCAAAACCAATTACATGAGTCTTACAAGCAATATTATCTCAACTAGTGGGGGGACCATGGGTCTATATAACCGAGCTTCCAATAAGTAGATCAAGAATTTAGGACTAAAATTCACTAACTTATTAATTCTTCGTTGAATCCACGCATAGAACTTAGAATTGCACTCTCAGTATATAGAATGCTCTATATGTTCCACCATATAGACACATCATTAGTTATCCATTGTTATAATCCTAATGTGATCAATGATCCTTTATATGAATGATCTACACTGTAAAGGGATTAAATTACCGTTACACCCTACAATGTATTTATTCCTTAAAACACTTGACCCCGTATAAATGATATTTCAGCTTATGTGAAATGAGTACTCCATCATTTATGTTCGTTTGGTCAAGCTCGAAGGAGATCATCCTTTGCTTACTATTCGCCAGATAGAAGCTATAGATTCCATGTTTATGCTAGCGCTCCCACTCAATTGCACTACCGTGTTCCCAAAATGTACGTATCACCCTGACCTAAAAGTAGGCTTAACTAACAAATCAAAGAACACGAATAGCCTTTCAAGATTGAGCCTAATCATAACAGGATTAAGAACATTTGATCTAGGATCAACTTGGCGATATTGACTTGAATAGATTTTACGGTAAGTTTAATTAAATCTAAGTCAAAGTTCAATATCGGTCCCTTCCGATGCATACTCCATGCATCCAACCTGAGCTTTACTTTAACCAATGCTCTGGAAAGAACATAGCACTTCTCCAAATGCAAGTAAACTCTGTTGTAGATTATCATATCAGTAAAACCCTGTGTCTGATAAATCTAGGAAACTTTATTCACATAGTCATGTTTACTTTCCAATGTGTTGACGGCACAATAAACAGGATCAAGTACGTGAAAAGGGTTTCAGATGAATTTATACATTATGTACATATAATCATGAAATAAATCATGTGAACCATGCAACATTAAATGTTATTTCTGATCTATATTAATAAGTAAATCTGATTATATTGAAATGAGTTTTATTTAGGGCATAAAACCCAACAAACTCCCACTTGCACTAATATAAAACAAAAAGTGCGTTTCAAATAATCTCAACGCTTTGATATACAAATCAAGTGTAGTAGTAGTAAACTCCTCGTAATAGGATCTGAAAGGTTGAATTAACCACAACATTTTCTCCACCATTACTCTTCCTTTAATCACAAAATCATTGATAATGTTAAATTTCTCTCTATATGTCTACTTTCTTGGGATACTGGATTCTATACCTTTGGCAACTACTTTTGGTTAATCAGGAAATTAACACTAGTAGTTTAAGGCAATTTGGAATGATGCCAAAAATGTATAGAACTTTCCTTAGACTGAATAAGTACCTTTCCTGCAGCTTTAACATTCAGTCTCTCTCTGGAAGACCTAGAGACTTCAGATAGGTTTTTACACTTCTCCAAAATCACTATTCCACCCCCAGAGTAACCACCATCTTATCAGAAAGATTTTCTAGCACAAAGGCAAATTTCGAAATCTGATATGGTGTAGTCTAAGAGTTTTAAACACACCCTTATAGACTAACATATAGTTCCTCTTCTTAATCTTAAAATTTACTTGATTGTCTTCCAATGTTCTTCTCCTGGATTAATCTGATACCTACTCAATACTCCCACTCAACAGTAGGTGTCTGGTCTAAGGCATACAAAAGCATAGCTAAGACCTCTCACTGTTGATATAAGAAATTCTTTCATGGTTTTTATCTTTTCTGGAATAGTTGAGACTTTTCCTTAGATAAATAAAATCTATGTCTAAGAAGTTGTGAAGCTTCTATAGATTGCCATTAGAAAGAAAAATGCTTCAGCAACTTGCTAAAATAAGTTACTTGCATAAGAGTAAGTAATTACCAGGTATACCACAAGCCATAGGTTTAGATAAACTCAAACCTATAATACTAGGAACAGGAAGTTTTGTTAAGTCTATTGAATGGACTTATAAACGAAAATTTCCTTTTATGTCCTTGTAATAGAAAACTTTAGGTTATTCCATGTAAATGGATTAAACCATAGTTCTATTGGCTTTCTTCTTAGTTTCTTATCTTGACAATCCATTACTTGTTTAAACTCACAATGGATTTTAATCACTAGTGTCTCCCAAGTCATAAGAAGGTGAGTTCCTAGAAACTCTCCCACTACGACAAGGTACCGTGAATTATGTCGAAGAAAACTAAATGGTATTAACCTCTTTGGTTGTGACAAGACAACAGAGGCAGTGGGATCATCATATGTAAGATGATAGAACACTGTTGGAATCAAGAATTAAATATCTCCTTTATTTGCTACTTGTTTTTCAGACTTAGTCATTTTCTTAGAAAAGTAGTATTTGTTTGAACAAACACTTTCTTATCTATTGACTATGGGATGGTCCACCCCTAATCATTTAGAATAGCTAACAAACCATGGTTAACAATTCTAGCTTTTCTTAAGATTTTGATTAGGTCATCCATGAATCTAGTAATGATTTACATTAAGTATACAACCATTACATCATTCTGAAATTGTATTACCATAGAAGGAATTAGGCAATGACTAGTAACTAATCATCAACATGCAATTCGAAATTTCTGGGGAGGTAAGTTTGGATATAATTCAAAAATCAATTTAATGATCTTTGAACTGCATATCTACTAACTATTTCTCCACCCCTATCAGTTCGCAAGATCTTTAACCACTTACCTTAATGGTTTTCACCATTGCTAGAAATTAATGAAATTTTTCACACATTTCAAATTTCTTGCTAAAAGGTATAATCTAGAGTTATCGTTTTAAGAATACAACGAAAAACTCATATCCACCCCTGAATGTACATCCATCTGCGAATGAGATGAACTACTTTCAGTGGATATAGGCATATTAACTCTTTACAGAGATTGATCTTGTCAAATCCACTATGAACAAGATACAAATGCCATAGATTAAAAAAATGTGGTAGTGTCTTTTGATGACATAGGTTTAGTTACATGAAAGAGTTCTTAGAATACTTCAAGTGGATCCTGGTCACAGAATACCTAACTCATATTCCATACAGTTTTAATCCATTAATAGAAGATGGATATTAAACACTTGAGAAAGTGTAACTGTATTGTATTCTGGAATTAGAAATATAAGAAAAATTTCTGTTTGGATTCTAAAATTAAAGTCAAAGACTTAAATTCAACCAAATATAATGAGTAATTCTTTCTTGGACCACCACTACTAATACAAACTCTAAGTCAGATTTGCCCATACAAGTAGGAGATTTCTAAGATTGAGGATTTATATCAATTGGGAATAGAATTTCGGGATTATAATCATATGCGTGATTTAATTTCTTAAGAGAAAATATAGAATGACATGAAATGATTTATAGACCATTCATCCAATGATATGTTTTTAAAGCTAATTCGAAATGAATAAGCTAAGAGGAATTAGGATAATTTCGTTTAAAATAAGAATCCAACGATGCTTCGATTAGCGAAAGTCAAAGTAATCTTATTTATACAATCTTCTTGTTTCATATCGTAAAAATACTAGTCTAAGGTGTCATCAATTGATGAACAGCTAGATGTCGCATATACAATATTTATCTTTCGAGATCTAACACTATTATGGATGTCTAATGGTGAAAATCCACTAGGGATTTATCTCATTAGATAAACAAACATGTTGGACCAACAATGAAGATTCGAAATTAAACTACAACTTAATAACAGAAAATAACATGGTTCAATATAAATTCATACACAATTTAGAAATTATAAACATATAGCAAGTAGGAATGACTAGTGAAAATACTAAAACATACAATCCTAAATAATTTCCAAGGTTTTCAATAAACTGATACAGTGTCCCGGTAGGCGAGAGTCAAAGCATCATTTATTGAATAGAGTTGTCAGCTCATCTAAAATAGAAACCATTCTAGCAACCTTTTATTCGATCAAAATAAGAATCCAACGTTGTCCTGGTAGGCGAGAGTCAAGGTTATTCTCATTTTATGAGCTTCTACCATTGTTTCATGTTTCATAAGTTTATCTCTAAGTAGTCACCGTAGGGGAGAGTCTAATAGAGACGAAAACTTACAAAACACTTATCAAATGAAATCTTACGGTGTTAAATGCGTTCAACGAATAACCATCCATAGGGGGACGAAGTCTAGCGTCTCGAGGTTATATTGAAAACATTTAACTTTTGTAAGACCAACAATGGAGATCGAATATCTTAATAATAATCAAGCTCATTATTTCAAGTGAGTTCTATTTTCTTTGATTCTCTTTATTTAATTTATTTATTTTAAATATATATTTATTTAAAATTTCCAATTTAGAATGAAAAATTCTAAATATAAATTTTAATTTGATATTTATAAATTTTACTTAGATGGATATGAAAATAACATGAATTATTTCCATCTTAGTAATAATTTCCAATAAATATTTAGAAAATATTCAATTTAAGTTGTTACAAAATTAATATAAATTAATTTACAACTCAAATTTAATTTTCTATAAATATATATTGCATTTTGAAAAATTAAAGTATTTAAGAATACAATTTTCGAAAAATGCATGTTAAAATAAAAAGTTAATCCTGGAAAAATTATTCTAATTTAATGTTGGCCCAAAATTAATTAATAAAATTAATTTACAACAAAAAATATAATTTTCCTATTTAATTAAATATATAAGAAAAATTTCAAATATTTAAGTATGATGATGAAAATCAACTTAAACATTAATTTTCTATTTAATTAAATACACTAGAAAAATACTTCAAGCAAAAATATCATCTATCTAGATTTTCCTTTGACTAATTAATTCAATTTCTAATAATATACTTTAATTCAATTTATTTTAAATTAATCAATAAATGAAAAAATTATTGATTTAAGTTGATCCAAGAATTAATTAAAATAAATAATTAATTTACAACTTAATCTATTTTTCAAGATAAAATTCGAAATTCTAGCATTTAAGAAATGCAATTTCGAAAATTGATTAATAAAATAAAGAAAAAATATATTTTGAAAATTATTTAAATTTAGTTGAAAAAATAAATTTCAGCTAAAAATAATTTTCTATTTAATTAAATGTCATGAAAAAGAAATATTTAAGTATGATGATAAAAATGAACTTAGATATTTAATTTTCAAATTAATTAAATGTATTAAATTCAAGAAATAAATAATTAAGTGTAGAGAAGGCTTAATGATTAATCTCTAGTTTAATACTAGGAAAAAATATACTTAAAATAAATTGTACCAAAATTAATTATTTAAATAATTAATTTCACAATTTATATAATTTTCCTATTTAATATTAGAAATAATAAGTAGTCTAGAAATAACTATCTAGAAAATATCTTATTTAACTAAGTATCTTTTCCACAAAATTTGAAAAAAAATATCTAATTTAAGTTGTATTAGAAAAAATCTAGAACTTAAATATTTTTCAAATTTAAATTTAATTAAATATCAACAATTAAGTTGTAACCACTTAATTTGAAAATATTCCATTTTAAGTTAATATTTGAAAAGATATTAACTTAAAAAATATCTAAAGAATCTTAATAACCAATGCCTAAAATTCCTCAACTTAATTTTAAAATTTGAAATTCAAAAGATATTCAGATTTAAGTTGGTTAGTTATAGATAACTAAATATCAACTTAAATAAGAATATTTAATGAAAAATTTAAATTAAGTTCCAGAAAGAATCTAGATGGTTATAATTCTATATTTAATTAAATACAAGAAAATACATATAGTTTAGCTTAGAATAAAAAATTCTTTAAACTATAATTTTCTTAAATTAATTTCAAAAAAAAATGAAATTAATTATGTTGCTAATCAATTTTATTAGGTTAAACTAGTGTAATTAACCTAGTACAGTTGTTCAAATCAGGCAAATGGGCCTTCACAATTGGGGTGGTTCGTGTGAGGGGGTGCTGGGTTCAGTATGTTGTACCCACTTCTATGGCTCCCAACTCTCACACAAGGCCCAAAAGAGAGGAATTTAACCTTAATAAGAACAACTGTTATTAATTGAATAAACCCAAAAACTAAATGGGCCTAAATAAATTCTATCAAGAACTATGATAATTTATTTTAGCAACAGCAACCTATATGCATCTATAATCAAATTAAACACATAGGCTCACACAGGCACACTTTGGATGGGTCCTATCATGTTGCTAGGTCATACACAGATGAAAGAAGATTGTAAAAATACCTGTTACAAATTATTATCTTGACCAAGGGAGCCATCAGATCATTAGATCTGGCAAAAGGTAACCATGGCTATTTGCAATCAAGTAATAATAGGTTTTTAAAACTTACAAACAAGTTAAAACACATACTCCTGCAACAAGGTTAGCTGGATAGTTGGATGTAGGATTTATTTAATTTTAAATTAAATATTTAATTTCGAAAATAATTAATTAAATAAAAAAAAATTCGAAAATTTTAAAAGAATTTGAAAAAAAAAATCGAAAATTAAAAAAAATTAAATTTAAAATTAAACCTACAATTTTGAAAAATTAGGTTTCAACCAACCTAAATATCATTTCAAAAATTTGCTAACTACTTTTAAAAATTAAATGTTATTTTAAAAATAAAAATTAAATAAAAATTAGATAAGATAAATGAAATATCTTTTCAGATTTTAAATTTAATTTAAATAAATAAAATAACAAAATTTAAAAGTTAGCAAAATATCTTACATCTATTTAAAATTACATGATTATAAATATCTTATTTTAAATTTAAATAAGGTCAAAATATCTAAAAAGATTTAAAAAAAAATCTTAAAAGATAAGATATAATTAAAAATATCTTAAAAGATAAGATATTTTAAAAAATATCTTATAAAATCTGACCTTAAATTTAAAAAAAAATAAGATATAATCAAATTTAAAAATAAGATAGATTTTTAAGCAAGAAGATAGATACTAATTCTATTCAAATTCAAATTACACTAATATCTTGAATTAAATTTCAAAAATATTAAATTAATTCAAAATGATAATTAGAATTGAATTAGGAATAGTAATAGTATAAATACAAAACT
The DNA here is from genome assembly GCF_029168945.1 of Cannabis sativa. NCBI lineage: Eukaryota > Viridiplantae > Streptophyta > Magnoliopsida > Rosales > Cannabaceae > Cannabis > Cannabis sativa. The sequence continues at coordinate 24,787,957 of NC_083607.1, forward strand.
ATACAAAAAATTGGAAGTTAATTCCATGAAAAAGCATGAAAAATCGAAGAAAAACAAAAAAAATTCGAAACTGTACGGACAGATTTGCGATGGCAGGAAAAAATCAGCACAGCCACGATTTTTTCAAATCTTCAAAAAATCATAACTAATTCAAATAAAATCCAAATTAAGTTCTGTAAAAGGCTAACTTGCTTAATTTTTTCCATACTATCCAATAAAAATAATTCCAGAGATAAAATCGCAATTATATTTCACGAAAATTTCACAAACATCAATCAATCATCAAATAACACTCAATACAACATGATACCATCCAAAGAACATACAAACAATCGTTTTAAAGTCCAAATTTCTTGCAAGTAAATCAATTACCATGGCTCTGAGGCCAGTTGTTGGAAATTATTTTACCAGGATCTTAGATCTACTCACAAGTATGTTTATTAACATCCTAAATAAGAACTTTCTAAAATGATGAAATAAACACATATAAAGTTTAAGAAACCTTACATTGGGTGCAGCAGAATATAATGACTCCTTCCGTTCAGATATCTAGCCCTTGATTCCTTTCTGTAGCAGAGCATTATCAATATCTGAACCTGGATCTCTTTCTCTGAATCCTTGATGCTGAAACTCCTTTGCTGATGATCTTTCTTCACGATCTTCCTCACTATGATTGAGGTATCACTTGCTGTGTGTGGGCACTACTCATACACTAAGGATTTAGAAATTTGAAGAAGAAGAAAGAGAGTGGGTTCGGCCAAAGATAGGGAGAGAGAAGGCTTAGGCTTTTCTGATTCAGAAAGTGTCAGAAGAAAAGTCATATTTTTCTGAAGCCTTCACTATCTATATATAGCATTCCACTAGGGTTAGATTTGAATTATATGGCATTAAAATAATGAAAAAAAAATCAACTTAAAATGCTACAATAGGTGGCCGGCCATGCCTTTAATGGATTGGGCCTTGGGCTTTGCAATTTTGCAATTTTAACACCTTTTGTATCTGATTTTCTCAAAAATGCCAATTTCCTAATTCAACCATTTAAATGCCAATTCTAACTATTTAATAACTATAAATAATTATTAAATAATATTGTCATTTATCATATTTATTAATTGAACCATACAAAGTATCATAATTAACAAATATGCCCCTAAAACTCTTTCTTTACAATTTCGCCCTTACTTAGTGAAAATTTCACAAATAGACATAGTCTAATTCGTGAATTACAATTGATTAATCAAAACCAATTACATGAGTCTTACAAGCAATATTATCTCAACTAGTGGGGGGACCATGGGTCTATATAATCGAGCTTCCAATAAGTAGATCAAGAATTTAGGACTAAAATTCACTAACTTATTAATTCTTCGTTGAATCCACGCATAGAACTTAGAATTGCACTCTCAGTATATAGAATGCTCTATATGTTCCACCATATAGACACATCATTAGTTATCCATTGTTATAATCCTAATGTGATCAATGATCCTCTATATGAATGATCTACACTGTAAAGGGATTAAATTACCGTTACACCCTACAATGTATTTATTCCTTAAAACACTTGACCCCGTATAAATGATATTTCAGCTTATGTGAAATGAGTACTCCACCATTTATGTTCGTTTGGTCAAGCTCGAAGGAGATCATCCTTTGCTTACTATTCGCCAGATAGAAGCTATAGATTCCATGTTTATGCTAGCGCTCCCACTCAATTGCACTACCGTGTTCCCAAAATGTACGTATCACCCTGACCTAAAAGTAGGCTTAACTAACAAATCAAAGAACACGAATAGCCTTTCAAGATTGAGCCTAATCATAACAGGATTAAGAAAATTTGATCTAGGATCAACTTGGCGATATTGACTTGAATAGATTTTACGGTAAGTTTAATTAAATCTAAGTCAGAGTTCAATATCAGTCCCTTCCGATGCATACTCCATGCATCCAACCTGAGCTTTACTTTAACCAATGCTCTGGAAAGAACATAGCACTTCTCCAAATGCAAGTAAACTCTGATGTAGATTATCATATCAGTAAAACCCTGTGTCTGATAAATCGAGGAAACTTTATTCACATAGTCATGTTTACTTTCCAATGTGTTGACGGCACAATAAACAGGATCAAGTATGTGAAAAGGGTTTCAGATGAATTTATACATTATGTACATATAATCATGAAATAAATCATGTGAACCATGCAACATTAAATGTTATTTCTGATCTATATTAATAAGTAAATCTGATTATATTGAAATGAGTTTTATTTAGGGCATAAAACCCAACAACACAACCATCCCAGTGGATTTGAACAATCGGCCCATAACTCTTAGGGAGGACCCTTCATTGGCGCCTTTCACTAAAGGAAGGATCCACGTGGAGATGACCCCATGAATCGCAACAAAACTCGGCCCCCAGTATTATGTTGTAGAGATGAGGCAAGGAGTTAGCGAGCCAACCATTGGTGAGCTCCATGTAGACTTGAGAGAAGATCTGAAGTTAGCCAGACTTAGAGAGGTCGTGTGCCAAGCCAGCCTAATAATAGAACCACGCGCTTCTGATTACAATGTATTCACTCTATAGAGTGCGAATTCCTAAGATGGATGGATGACAAAGAGTACATCCTTTGATCTCACCAAGTGGAGCTGGATCACCGTAATAGAGAAGCCATGGACTTAATAAGGCGGTTCAATTAGAGAACTAATAGAAGAGGCCAGGATCTCATCAGAGATCCACTCCAAGGAAGACTAGTTTATAGATCAGGGAGGGTCTATCAGCGACTGACCAACCAGATTCTTTAAGAACCATTACAGACCTTCTTTTACCAAAATGAGGATAGGCCTTACCACGAAGGTCCAGTGGCGAGAATAGTTAGATCCCGGTAACTAGTGGTCTGGGGAGCTTGTTTGGATTTTATGCCCTAAATAAAACCTAATTCAATATAATCAGATTTATAAATTAATAAAAGATTAGAAATCATTCTTTGTTGCATGGTTCACAAGAATATTTTCATGATTATATATTTAATGGATAAATTCTATTAAATCCAGAACATATAGTTATTCATGATAATAGTGTTGTCCAGAGAGTGAAGAATAATTATGATTTTATGTTTCAAAGTTAAGTCCATGATTTTTCAGTACACTGAATTTACACTAACATGATAATTAGCGATAAAATTTACTTACACCTTAGATAAGTGGTATGTCTTTTCTAATATATTGGTAAACTACGCAAGTATGAGATGTATGGAGTATACATCGGCCTAGACCGATATTGACATTGGATAAGACATCATAAACTTATTGTTATATCTTTCTAAGTCATTAACACTTAGTTGATCTTAGGTCAATGGATCTGAATCTAGAAATAGTTAAGTTCTGGCTTTAATGTATTACTCATTCTCATTGAATTGTTTGTTAAAGTTGACAAAGTGGATCTTCCATATACATACATCTTAGGAACATGATAGTACAATTAAGTGGGAGCACTAATCATAGATACGGAATCTATAGCTTCTATAACTTCTAGAAATGAAACAATAATTTCCTTCGAGCTTGGCTTAACGTGATAAATGATTGAGCGCTCATTTCAGTAATTATATTAACTTACAGAAATATTATTTACAAGTAGCTAACGTGCTTTAAGGATAAAATACATTAAAGGGTGAACGATAAATTTGTCCCTACTCGATGTAGATCATCTATTGAGGGTCTTTGACTATTTGGATTGAAAAAATGGATAATTAAAATTGCATCTATTTTTGGTAATAGAGTATTCTATGTAATTAAGAGTGTAATTCTGAATCTATAGTTGAGTCATGAGGAATTAATAAGTTAGAAAATTTACTCGGTAAATTTCTGATCTACTTATTGTAAGCTTGATTACATAGTGCCATGGTCACCACACTAACTAGGATAATGTTATTTTGTAGTCTTAATTAATTGGTTTTATATTAATTAACCAATTAGAATTCTAAACAAGACTATGTATTGTTTGTGAATTTTTCACCAAACAATGGCTTAATTGAGAAGAAAAGAGGATTGAGAGTTTATTTGTTAATTCAGAGACTTTGTACGGTATTATTAACGAATAAGTTAAATGGAAATTTTATTTTATAATTAATTATAATTATTAAATTGATAGAATTGTCATTTATAGTGTTAGAATTAAAAGATGGCATTTGTGAAAAGAAAGATGAGTTAAATAAAATGGCAAAATTGAAATCCATAAGCCCATATAGGGTTTGGCCATGATGGATTAATAAAGTAATTATTTTTATCTTTTTTTTAATTCTATTTACATTATAAACCTAACCTTAGTATCTCCTTATAAATAGAATAAGATGGATCTTGTTTTCTCAATTCATTATTAACTCTAGTCTCCTTTGTTAGACAGAAAATAGAAAATAGAAGAAAGCCATTATCTATTTTGAATTCCTCTTCTTCTGCCTCTTAATATTTCAAGGCCATAGTTAATTGACAGTATGCTCACTCATGTTAAAGTAATTGTTGGAAATTATTTTACCAGGATCTAGATTTACTAACATGTATGTTGGATTAACAACCTAATATGAATTCTAAAATAATGAAAATAAACACATATAAAGTTAGAAAACCCTACGGTGGGTGCAGCGGAATAATATGACTCCTTCCGTTCAGATCTCTAGCCCTTGATTCCTTTCTGTAGCAGAGCATCACCAAGATCTGAACCTGGATCTTCTTTTCTCCTTCTTTGATGCAGAAATTCCATAGTCTTACATACTATGATTGAGATACCACTTGATGTGTGTGGGCACTACTCATCTCACAAGGATTTCGAATTTTTCTCTCTTTTTCTCTCTTGAATTTCGTGGCTTATGGCTTCATACAAAGACATGCAAGAGAAGAGAACAAGGGTTGCTTTATATAGGGAAAAGGGAGAGCACAACTTTCCAAATAAAGAGTTTCCTCTTTTACTGTGTAATTGATTAAGTGCCTTATTTAGTGTGATCCACCACTTTCCTATTATAGCTAGGCTTTGATTAGCAATTACATGGCAATTAAAATTGAAAATAATAATTGGGAAACAAGCAAAGAGGTGCCGGCCATAGGGTGATATGGGCCTCACTTGAATTTTGCAGTTTCCTCAATTTTATTTCAATTTCCCCAAAAATGCCATTTTTCCAATTCTAATCATTTAAATGCCAAAACTAATTATTTAATAACTAAAATAGATTATTAAATAATATTATCATTTAAAATAATTATTAATTAGACATACAAAGTCTCTCAATTAATAATTAAACCTAGAAACCCTTTTCTTTACGATTTCATCCTTAAACTGTGAGAATTCATAAAGTAGACATAGTCTAACTTTTAGAATTATAATTGATTAATTAAAATCAATTAACTGAGTCTTACAAGCAGTATGGTCTCAACTAGTATGGGGACTATGGGTCTATATAATCGAGCTTCCAATAAGTCGAACCGAATTTACCAAGTAAATTCCCTAACTTATTAATTCCTCATTGAATCCACACTTAGAACTTGGAATTGCACTCTCAGTCATATAGAAACGCTCTATATGTTCCACGATATAGACACGTCATTAGTTATCCATTGTTATAACCCTAATGTGATCAATGATCCTCTATATAGATGATTTACACTGTACAGGGATTAAATTACCGTCACACCCTACAATGTATTTTATCCTTAAAACACTTAACCCTGTATAAATGATATTTCACCTAAGTGAAATGAGATCTCCACCATTTATCTTCGTTTGGTTAAGCTCGAAGGAAATCATCCTTTACTTCTATTTGCCAAATAGAAGCTATAGATTCCATATTTATGTTAGCGCTCCCACTCAATTGCACTACCGTGTTCCCAAAATGTAAGTATCACCCTAACCCAAAAGTAGGCTTAACTTAACAAATCAAAGAACACGAATAACACTCTTGAGATTGAGCCTAACCATATCACGATTTCGATCATTTGATCTAGGATCAACATGTGATATTGAATTGAATAGATATTACGGTAAGTTTTAATATATCTAATCAAAGTTCAATATCGGTCCCTTCCGATGTATACTCCATACATCCGATACTGGTAAACTTTGCCAATGTCCTGGAAAGGACATAACACTTTTCCAAGGTGTAAGAATACCTATCGCTGATTATACCATGTCAGTCTAAATCCAGTGTTCTGACAAATCAGGGAATAAACTTTTGAACATATAATTAAGATTATATTCCACTGTGCTGACAACACTATAATCTTTAACCAACTCATATGTTCTGGACTTAAAAAAAATTCATACATTATATACATATAATCATGAAATAAATCATGTGAACCATGCAACATAAAATTGTTATTTCTGATCTTTATTAATAAGTAAATCTGATTATATGAAATGAGTTTTATTTAGGGCATAAAACCCAACAAACTCCCACTTGCACTAATATAAAACAAAAAGTGCATTTCAAATAATCATTTACACCCTTATATACAAATCAAGTGTAATAGTAGTAAACTCCTCGTAATAGGATCTGACAGGTTGAATTAAACACAACCTCTTCTCCACCATTACTCTTCCTTAATCACAAAATCCTTGATAATGTGAAATTCCTCTCTATATGTCTACTCTCTTGGGATACTGGATTCTATACTTTTGGCAACTACTCTTTGGTTATTCAGGAAGTAACCCTAGTAGTTAAGGCAAGTTGGAACGGTGCCACAAAAGTATAGAACTTTCCTTAGACTGAATAAGTATCTTTCCTGCAACTTCTAACATTCAGTCTCTTTCTGGTAGACCAAGTGATTTCAGATAGGTTTTTACACTTCTCCAAAATCACTACTCCACCCCCAAAGTAATCACCATCTCATCAGCAGACTTTCTAGCACACAGGCAAGTCTCGAAATCTGATGTGGTGTAGTCTAAGAGTTTCAAACACACCCTTATCGACTAACATATAGTTCCTCTTCTTGATCTTAAAAATTTACTTGATTGTCTTCCAATGTTCCTCTCCTGGATTAATCTGATACTTACTCATTACTCCCACTCAACAGCAGGTGTCTGGTCTAAGGCATACAAAAGCATATCTGAGACCTCTCACTGTTGATTTAAGAAATTCTTCCATGGCTTTATCTTCTCTAGAATAGTTGAGACTTTTCCTTAGATAAACAAAATCTATATCTAAGAAGTTGTGAAGCTTCTACAGATTGCCATTGGAAAGAAAATGCATCAGCATCTTACTAAAGTAAGTTGCTTGCATTAGAGTAAGTAATTACCAGGTATACCACAAGCCATAGGTTCAAATAAACTCAAACCTATAATACTAGGAACAAGAAGTTTTGTTAAGTCCATTGAATAGACTTATTAACGAAAATTTCCTTTTATGTCCTTGTAATAGAAAACTTAAGGTTACTCCATGTGAATGAATCAAGCCATAGTTCTCTTGGCTTTCTTCTTAGTTTCTTATCTTGACAATCCATTACTTGTTTAAACTCACAATGGATTTTAATAACTAGTGTCTTCCAAGTTATAAGAAGGTGAGTTCCTAGAAACTCTCCCACTACAACAAGGTACCGCGAACTATGTCTAAGAAAACTAAATGGTATAGACCTCTTCAGTTGTGTTAAGACAACAGAGGCAGTGGAATCATCTTGTAAAATAAGATGATAGAACACTTTTGGAATCAAGAAAAAAAATATCTCCTTTATTTGCTACTTTATTTTCAGACTTAGTCATTTTCTTAGAAAAGCAGTATTTGTTTAAACAAACACTTTCTTATCTAATGAGTATGGGATGCTCCACCCCTAATCACTTAGAATAGCTAACAAACATGCAAACCAAGGTTAGCAGTTCTAGCTTTTCTTAAGATTTCGATTAGGTCATCCATGAATCTAGTAATGATTTACATTAAGTATACAACCATTGCATCATTTTGAAATTTTATTTCCATAGAAGGATTTAGGCAACGACTAGTAACTAATCATCAATATGCAACTCGAATTTCTGGGGAGGTAAGTTTGGATATTATTCAAAATCAAATTAATGATCTTTGAACTGCATATCTACTAACTTTTTCTCCACCCCTATCAGTTCGCAAGATCTTTAACCACTTACCTTTGCTATTGCTAGATATTCATGAAATTTTTCAAACATTTCAAATTTCTTTTGCATAAGGTAAAATCTAGAGTGATCGTTTTAAGAATACAACGAAAACTCATATCCACCCCTGAATGTACATCCATCTGGGGATGAGATGAAATTACTTTCAGTGGATATAGGCATATTAACTCTTTGCAGAGAATGATCTTGTCAAAACCACTATGAACAAGATACAAATGCCTTAGATTTATAAAATATGTGGTTGTATCTTTTGATGACTTAAGTTTAGTTACATCAAAGAGTTTTTAGAATAGTGCAAGTGGATTCTGGTCACAGAATACTAAACTCATACAGTTTAAATCCATTGATAGAAAATGGTTATGAAACACTTGTGAAAGTGTAACTGTATAATTAGTAATTCTTTCTTGGACCACCACTACTAATCTAACTCTATGATTTGCCTATACAAGTAGGAGATATCTAAGATTGAGGATTTATATCATTTAGGGATAGAATTCCGGGAATATAATCATATGCGTCATCTAATTTGTTAAGAGAAAATTAGACTTTATATGATTTATAGACCATTCATCCAATGATATGTCATTAAGCTAATTCGAAATGAATAAGCTAAGAGGAATTAGGATAATTTCGTTTTAAATAAGAATCCAACGATGCTCCGATTAGCGAGAGTCAAAGTAATCTTATTTATACAATCTTCTTGTTTCATATTGTAAGACACTAGTCTAAGGTGTCATCAATTGATGAACAGCTAGATGTTGCATATACAATATTTATCTTTCGAGATCTAACACTATTATGTTAGTCTAATGGTGAAAATCCATTAGGGATTTATCTCATTAGAAAAACAAATCAAGTTAGACCAACAATGAAGATTCGAAATTAAACTACAATTTAATAACAGAAAATAACATGGTTCAATACAAATTCATACACAATTCAGAAATTATGAAGCACATATCAAGTAGGAATGACAAGTGAAAATACTAAAACATACAATCCTAAATAATTTCCAAGGTTTTCAACAAACTGATATCACTGTCCCGTTTAGGCGAGAGTCAAAGCTATCATCCATTGAATAGAGTTGTCAGCTCATCTAAAATGTCAAACATTCTAGCAACCTTTTATTCGATCAAGATTTGAATCCGCGTTGTCCCGTTTAGGCGAGAGTCAAGGCTATTCTATCTTATGAGCTTCCACCATTGTTTCATATTCTTGCAAGTCTTATACAGTCGCCACCATTATGGTGATCATAAACTATATAAAAAACTTACAAGATTACTTATCTTTCGAGATTAAACGGTGCTAACTTGCTAATGAACGTTCCTCCATTAGGGAGGATTACTCACTAAAACAATAGCTATGTAAAACCAACAATGGAGATCGAATATCCTAATAATAAAGCTCATTATTTAATGAAGGTTGTATTTTCTTCTAATATTTATTTTAATCAATTTATTTTAAATATATATTCATTCAATTAAAATTTCCAATTTAGAATGAAAAATTCCAAATATAAATTTTAATTTAATATTTATAAATTATACTTAGATGGATACGAAAATAACGTGAATTATTTCCATCTTAGTGATAATTTCCATAAATATTTAGAAAATTATTCAATTCAAGTTGTTTCAAAATTAATTTAAATTAATTTACAACTCAAATTTAATTTTCTATCAATATATATTGCATTTTCGAAAATGCTTTAAAATAAAATAAAATAAATCATGGAAAATTACTCTAATTTTATGTTGGCCCAAAATTAATAAAAATTAATTTTCAACAAAAAATATAATTTCCCTCTTTAATTAAATATCTAAGAAAAATTTCAAATATTTAAGTATCATGATTAAAAAATCAACTTAAATATTAATTTTCTATTTAATTAAATATCACTAGAATAATACTTCAAGCAAAACAGATAATATCTATCTAGACTTTCATAGACTAATTAATCCAATTTCTAATTATAATATATTTTAGTTCATTTATTTTAATTAATCATTAAATGAAAAAATCAATGATTTAAGTTGGTCCAAAATTAAATGAATAATTTTCAACTTTAATCTATTTTTCAAATAAAATTCGAAATTTCTGCATCATGGTGATGCAATTTCGAAATTTGGGAAATGATTAATAAAATAAAATAAAATATATTTTGAAAATTATTCAGCTTTAAGTTATTCTGAAATAAGATCCCAAACTTAAAATAATGTTCAACTTTAATTAAATAACATGAAAATAACAACATTTAAGTATCATGATTAAAATCAACTTAGATATTGAAAATTTCAATTTAATTAAATGTATTAAATTCAAGAAATAAATAATTAAGTAAAGAGGAAACTTAATTATTAATTCTAGTTTAATACTAGGAAAATATTCTAAACTTAGATTGTACCAAAATTAATTATGAGACAATTAATTTCACAATCAATGATATTTTCCCATTTAATATTAGAAATAATAACTAGTACTAGAAATAACTATCTAGAATATATCATTGACTAAGTGTTTTTCTGAAATTAACTTTAAAATATTACATGAAAAATAAATTTCATATATTTTAAAAGTTAATTATGTTGCTAATTCAATTTTAATTAGGTTAGACTAATATAATTAACCTAATACAATTATTTAAATAAGGCAAATGGGCATTCACAATTGGGGTAGTTCATGTGAGGGGAGAGTTTGGGTTCAGTATGTCGTACCCACTTCTATGGCCCCCAACTCTCACACAAGGCCCAAAAGAGAGGAATTTAACCTTAAAATAAACAATTGTTATTCATTGAATAAGCCCAAATCTAATTGGACCTAAATAAATTTCCTTATGTCAAAATTTATTTTAGCAACCTAGTCCATTTACTTAGTAAAAACTTAAATGGGCTTCCTATATGCATCTAAGCCCAAAAGCAAACATATAGGCTCACACAGGTCAAATGATTTGGATGGGCCCTATCATGTTACTAGGTTTACACAGATGAAAGAAGTACAAAATTTACCTGTTACAAATTATTTATAAGATCTATCGTCAATTGGACTATGATTAAAATCAGATCATAGGATCTGTCAACAAGTTAATCATAGCAATTTAGATCAGATAAATAATAGGTTTGTTAAAAAGTTTTGAATAAACAATATTAAATAAACAAACATTGTCCATGTAACAGATGTTAAATAAGATATTAATATAATTAAATTATTATTCTTAAACTAACCAAATAAAGGAAACTAATTTTAAAATATCTAGGTTTATTTGAATCAAATTAAATATCTAATAAGATCAATGATTTGAAAGGAAAGAATCTTCAATATCACTTTCAGATCTTATAATTTAATAAAATAAACCAATTTTAAAATAGATTTGGTTAGATAATTATTATTTTAGGAATAAAATAATAAATGAATAATAATTACCATAATTATATGTCAAAATATCCCAAATTAAGCAATATTCAAATCTCTACAAAAATATCTATGTTATTTAAATATTTAAGATATGATTTATAAATTTCTAATAAGGAAAAAATGATATATATAGAAAAAATATCATTTTATACTTATAATTTATAAATAATTAAATATTTAACCAAATAACAAATTTTTGAATTTGAAAAATATTACGGTAAGTATATCTATAAAAATATCTATGTTAATTTCAAATTTATTAATTATTTAATTTGTCATATAAGATAATTTTAATATAATATTTTAAATAAAAAGACAAAGTTATCTTTTAATTTAAAATATCTTAAATATCAAAATATCCAATCTTATAATTAAATAACAAATAAATATTAAAGAAGTTAACAAATTTTTAAATCTGACCATAATAGGAAATATTTAAAATTGGAAACATTCCAAAATAGAAATATTTAATAATTGGAAAAATTCCAAATGGAAAATATTTAAAATTGGAATTATTTCAATTTAGAAATATTTAAAAAAGGAAAAATAAATTTTGGGAAACAATTCCATGAAAAAATTGGATTTTTGGGGAAAAAACCTCAAAAATTCGCAATTTGTGGGTAACTGCAAGGATAGGCTGCATGCAGCAACCATGATTTCCAATCTTCCAAAATTCATATCTTTCTCAATTTTTATCGGAATCGAGTTCCGTAAAAACGAAAATTGCTCAATTTTTCACAAGGAATCCAAATAAAATATTTTCAAAAATTGAAAAAATATATTTCATGGAAAAATTTCGTACAACACATACATTCATCACATAAGCACATAAACCAACATGAAACCATCCAAATCAACACAGAAACATATCAATCATCGTTTTAATTCATATTACATGAAAGTAAATCATTACCATGGCTCTAGTGCCAATTGTTGGAAATTATTTTACCAGGATCTAGATTTACTAACATGTATGTTGGATTAACAACCTAATATGAATTCTAAAATAATGAAAATAAACACATATAAAGTTAGAAAACCTTACAGTTGGTGCAGCGGAATAATATGACTCCTTCCGTTCAGATCTCTAGCCCTTGATTCCTTTCTGTAGCAGAGCATCACCAAGATCTGAACCTGGATCTTCTTTTCTCCTTCTTTGATGCAGAAATTCTATAGTCTTACATACTATGCTTGAGATACCACTTGATGTGTGTGGGCCCTACTCATCTCACAAGGATTTCGAATTTTTCTCTCTTTTTCTCTCTTGAATTTCGTGGCTTATGGCTTCATACAAAGACATGCAAGAGAAGAGAACAAGGGTTGCTTTATATAGGGAAAAGGGAGAGCACAACTTTCCAAATAAAGAGTTTCCTCTTTTACTGTGTAATTGATTAAGTGCCTTATTTAGTGTGATCCACCACTTTCCTATTATAGCTAGGCTTTGATTAGCAATTACATGGCAATTAAAATTGAAAATAATAATTGGGAAACAAGCAAAGAGGTGCCGGCCATAGGGTGATATGGGCGTCACTTGAATTTTGCAGTTTCCTCAATTTTATTTCAATTTCTCCAAAAATGCCATTTTTCCAATTCTAATCATTTAAATGCCAAAACTAATTATTTAATAACTAAAATAGATTATTAAATAATATTGTCATTTAAAATAATTATTAATTAGACATACAAAGTCTCTCAATTAATAATTAAACCTAGAAACCCTTTTCTTTACGATTTCATCCTTAAACTGTGAGAATTCATAAAGTAGACATAGTCTAACTTTTAGAATTATAATTGATTAATTAAAATCAATTAACTGAGTCTTACAAGCATTATGGTCTCAACTAGTATGGGGACCATGGGTCTATATAACCGAGCTTCCAATAAGTCGAACCGAATTTACCAAGTAAATTCTCTAACTTATTAATTCCTCATTGAATCCACACTTAGAACTTGGAATTGCACTCTCAGTCATATAGAAACGCTCTATATGTTCCACGATATAGACACGTCATTAGTTATCCATTGTTATAACCCTAATGTGATCAATGATCCTCTATATAGATGATTTACCCTGTACAGGGATTAAATTACCGTCACACCCTACAATGTATTTTATCCTTAAAACACTTAACCCTGTATAAATGATATTTCACCTAAGTGAAATGAGATCTCCACCATTTATCTTCGTTTGGTTAAGCTCGAAGGAAATCATCCTTTACTTCAATTTGCCAAATAGAAGCTATAGATTCCATATTTATGTTAGCGCTCCCACTCAATTGCACTACCGTGTTTTCAAAATGTAAGTATCACCCTAACCCAAAAGTAGGCTTAACTTAACAAATCAAAGAACACGAATAACACTCTTGAGATTGAGCCTAACCATATCACGATTTCGATCATTTGATCTAGGATCAACAGGTGATATTGAATTGAATAGATATTACGGTAAGTTTTAATATATCTAATCAAAGTTCAATATCGGTCCCTTCCGATGTATACTCCATACATCCGATACTGGTAAACTTTGCCAATGTCCTGGAAAGGACATAACACTTTTCCAAGGTGTAAGAATACCTATCGCTGATTATACCATGTCAGTCTAAATCCAGTGTTCTGACAAATCAGGGAATAAACTTTTGAACATATAATTAAGATTATATTCCACTGTGCTGACAACACTATAATCTTTAACCAACTCATATGTTCTGGACTTAAAAAAAATTCATACATTATATACATATAATCATGAAATAAAACATGTGAACCATGCAACATAAAAATATTATTTCTGATCTTTATTAATAAGTAAATCTGATTATATGAAATGAGTTTTATTTAGGGCATAAAACCCAACAGTAATACCTAGCATAGCATGGAAGACGGTGTCTAAACATAGTGAAGGAGAGACGATCCAATAATGCTCTCCTTTAAACAAGAATCAAGGAATAGAGATCTAAATGGAAGGAGTCATTATTATTATGCTGCCATCAATCTAAGGATTCATAATCTCTTATGTGTTGGTTTATTATTTTAGGTGATATACCCGAAATTTGGCTGGCACTTCAGAGGAAGACACATGTCAATCTTGAACCATTCAAATCAACAAATATATTGGCAAATATATTAATGGATATTAAAATAGAATAACTCATTAAATGCAGAGTTAGTAGAGCATAGCTATAACTCGCTGACTATATAGTCTTAAGCGAGATAGGGATGTACGAACTATTGATTCACGCATTGAAAAGAAACCATTTCGCGTCAGAAGACACAATCATAAGGATGTCATCAGTAATATAAAGTGAGGCACCAACCTCGCTGCGTATAAAATGCTAGAAGAACCTAAGTGACGGATAGCGAGGCATCCATCTTGCTATAGGAAGGCATACTTATGGTACCTTCACTAATCAGCTCCAGACATCTTTCAATGAGATGCACTGCTTTGTCGAGTCAGCTCTGTCAGATAGAAGTTGATATTCAAATGATGTTGACTGTTGAAGTTCACCTTGTCACCAAGAACTGCGATTGTCAGATGGAATTTTATGTCTTCAATCACAAAAATGGCGGTATTTACATTGTCAACTTCAGAAAGACATGGAAAAAGCTCCAGCTCGCTGTACGGGTTATTGTTCCTATCCCAGCGAGATGCGCTAGCGAGATGCACTTTGTAGCATATCTGAATCCACGTTAGCATTGACCCAGTAAAAGCGGGTAAATCATAATTGTATGATTTTCAATTAATAACCGTATTTGTGTGGTGCGTATGCAAAGCCCACAATTTTGGGGAAATATTATTGTGGGATTTCTATCAGATTGTAATTAACTGCCACCCTATGTTACTATAAATAGGGGCAGAATGTATTGAAAAATGGACGAAAAATCCTTGAGAGAAAAGAACCCTAGTTTGTATCAGAATAATCTGAATAAGATTGACTTGTGGACTATGAAAAATTTTAACTGCAAAACCACGTAAAAAGCTTTATGTTTTATTTTCTTCTTTATTTTCTATAATTTCTGTGCGAATTAATCTTGAAATAGGCTTTACTATCGTTCACAAAAATCTGCGTTAATAGTTTGGTGCTTTCATTGAGCCTATGTGAAAAAAGCTTAGAAAAAACCCTTCTAACCAAAAGAAAAAATCTTTCTCCATGGCTGATGACGGAGAAAATGTTGATACTCATCTTGAAAAGACTACTCACTGTCCTGGAAAAGAGCTAATGGGCTCACGGAGGCCTCCCAACTCACAGACTACACGGTCAACACGCTCAAGAAGGACCCAACATGAAGGTGGTCGAAACCCAGAAAATACACGGTCCACACGTTCAAGAAAGACCCAACGTGAAGGAGGCCAAAACCAAGAAACAAGGAATAAAGAACCCAACATAAGTGTTGTTGGTGCTCAACCCATGTATGATGGTGCCTATGATCGCACGAGATATGTACCAATTGTCGAGATGGAAAATCGTCATCTCAGGCACCTTCTAGAAGAGACAAACACGCGAAACGCTGAGTTGGAATGAAAGGCAGCCGAGGCCAGGGCAACATAGGAAAACAACACACAAAACCAACATGATCCTAGAGTGAGGAGATTGCGAGGTAGACCTCAGAGCTCACGAACCAAGAGGCAGGAGACAGCTCAAGAGAATCCTTAGAATGCTTAGGAAGAATAACCTGAGGAAACTGAGGGTCCCCCTGAGAATGAACAACCAAATGACCAACCAGATCCTTCTAACAGAAATGAGAACAAGAGGCAACCTGAGACCAGGGAACTGGAAATCCCCGTGAGAACGAGAGAAATCTTAAGACTCAACCTGGGACAGGTGGGTTGCCACTGAGACATCGCCAACGTCCTTCTCGAACGAACAGGGAAGGGGCACGCACAAACTCCAGTAGGGGCATGCAATGACCCATACCCAAGGGAGAAGGTCGGGACGTGACGAGGCGAGTGCCAGCTCAGGACGCACAAGAACCCGTAGTCGATCAACGCAAAGAAGGGATGAAACTCGTCGCAATAATGATCAAGAGAGTACAGGAACAAGTAGAACTGAAAGTTACTCTAGGACGAGGTCCATGAGTAGGATGAGGTCCATGAGTAGGACGAGGTCCATGAGATCACAGTTAATCTACATGACGAGGGGATAGACCTCGGCGTAGTGATGATCGAGAAAGTATGAGTAATACAAGGAGCAGGAAATTTAAGAGTTACTCAGATACGAGGTCCATAAGCAACCATGAATGAAGACAACCAGATCTTCGTGAACATTTAAATCGGAGACAACATAATTTGCACTAGCGCTTAAATCAGAATGCACCTAATTTACGCCAACAACTAAATGCTAATGGAAAGCAAGAGGATCCAATCCAATTGCGAATCAGTGAGTTGGATAATAAATTTAAGAGATACCAAGATGGGGAATATTGGAAACTGCTTGGTTATGACTCGGATGAAGAGCTCGAGTCTTTCCATCCAGTCATTATGAATTATGAATTTCCCCAAGGATTCAAAAACCCTCATGTCTCGCCGTACGATGGGACTATGAACGTAGTCGATCACCTCAACAACTTAAATACCATCATGCGAGCCAGCAATGTCACGAATAAATTCACCCATCATTCAATTACTTCTTGGAAACAGTTGTCTAAGGATTTCAAGAAACAATTTCAGGCAGCAAGGGATAGGCGACCTAAAACGTCTTCCCTTACTAATGTAAAGCAGCAACCGTGTGAGTCACTTAAGGACTACTTAAGTCAATTCAGTACAGCCGCTGCCAAATTAAGAAACTTGAACGACAATATTCAGCTTACTGCTCTTCAAGCAAGGATTACGACTAACCTCTCGACAGCTGGAGGCGAGCTGGGGGATGACTTACAGGGTCGCCCAGTTAAAAAATTTAAAATGATAAATAAAGATTTTATAATAAATAGTTAAAAATTGATATTAACAAGTTTATAACTTAATTAAAAATTGAATTAAAAATAATTGTCAAACTTTAACAAATTTGTAACTTTAAAATTGAAAATAAGTGTTAATTTTAATAAATTAAAAATTGACAAATTGACAAATTAAATTATTAATTCAAACTAATTGTAAAATTTAAAATTAATAATAAAAGTTTATAGGTGGTACATAAAATAGCATAAGACATTGTAACATAACGTAAAATAAAATTCTTATCTATATTTGATATCTTTTGTTATAGGATAGAACAATTATATTTGTATTATCACCTAGTAATAATTTTCTTTCACGCGCACTATTTTCCTTAGATCCATTTGGAGAGGTTAAGTCAGTAAGGACTCTTAAATACGCTTCTCCAAATTATTCAAGACTTTTTATGTCTCCATAGATAGTGTGGGCTTGTTGTATACATATAGTGTGATCTATTGCTCATTTGATTGTTTTTTTGTTAAAGATTTTGGTACGTCGTCTCCTTGCGCGTTCATGTAAGTTGGCAGACTTGTTAATAATTTGCTTACTTATGAGAACTGAAGGAAAGTGCTGCCAAAATTTTGACAAAAAGAAGCAATCTTAAGAGAATAGATTGCATTATATGTATATTACATACTTGAATGGGATAGGATCTTTACCCTTTTAGTAATGGAGTGAGAAGGTGGACTAGGACACTTGCACATTTTCAACTTTATTTTGACTTCCTCTTTTTATATTATGTAGAAATATGGTGAGCGCCAGAAGTTGGATGACTTTAATAGACATTTTGTAGATTTTCATAGGGATGTGGATGAGTTTGTTGGAGTTGCTTGAGTGCAAATAAATTCTGCCGAAGTCACACGATGCCCTTACATTAGATGTCTAAATGTGAACTTCGAGACTCCCGATAATATTAGAGTACATTTGTTTATGAATGGTAAGCAATGATCGTACATGATCTGGTATTTTTATGGGGAGTCGTTCATGCAATCGACTGTAGAAATAGTAGACAACGATGAAGAAGAAATGGCGAATGTGATGGTTGATAGTTTAAGAAAAGACCCTAATTTGACGATACAAGTTCTACCATTGCTTCCTTCACCGAGCCCCTTCTAAATGGTAGTGGTAAGTACGACGATTTGTTCAAGAATATGGAAACTAAATTGTACTCGGATTGCAAAAAATCAACAATCAATGCATTGGTGAAGCTGATGCACGACAAAGTTCTCAATAAGTGGAGTAATCATTCTTTTGATATGTTACTCTCCATATTGATTGAGTTATTTCTAGAGGGTACAAAATTACCCAAATCCCATTACGAGTCGAAGATGAAGTTGCATAACATTTGTTTAGGTTATGAATCCATTGATGTATGCAAGTATCACTGTGCCTTGTTTTGGGAAGACAATGACATAAAAGATTTTTGTCCTATTTGTATCAAGAGTCATTGGAAAAAGAAAAAGGGAGACCAAAAGAAAGTTGCTCAAAAAGTTTTGCGATACATTCCCTTAATTCTGAGACTGAAGAGGTTATACAGTTCAAGACACTTGGCTGAGGACATGTAATGATACTACTCTAAGAGACCCAAAGAGGATGGCGTGCTTAGGCACCTTAGTGATGCTGAAGAGTGGAAGCAATTTGATAGACGCCATCCATCCATCACACTTGAACCCAGAAATGTGAGGTTGGGTTTGGCCACTGACGGGTTCAATTTGTTTGGTAACATGAGTAACTCTTAAAGTATGTGGCTTGTTATCTTAGTCTCGGACAACTTACTCCCCTGGAAGTGCATGAAAGCTGACTCGTTGATGTTGTCTCTGTTGATTCCAGGGTGCACTGCCCCTGGAAAAGACATGTATGTTTTTTAAGAGACCATTGATTGATGAATTGATAGAGTTGTACGAGTTAGGTGTCCAAGCTCGAGATCCTTACAACATGAATATGTTTTTCATTGCCTGATACTCTTTTATGGACCATTAATGACTTCCCGACATATGCAATTATGTTTGGTCGGAACACCAAAGGGTAAAAGGCGTTTCCCACGTGTAACAAACACACCCCTTCCATTGGATTACGCAACAAGATTTGTTATGTTCGGCACAGACGATTTCTTAAAATGGACGATCCAAGGCGGAGAAGTAAAAAATACATTAGAAAAATTGAGAAAAGACCACCTCCTCTAGAATTGTCAGGGGACGATGTTTTAGCTCAGTTGGAGCAGATACAATATCGTTTTCCTAGAAAACACAAGAAATTTGTTGGAGTCAAACGTAAATGTTGTGTAGATGAGTTAAATTGGTCAAAGAAGAGTATATTTTTGAACTAGAGTATTGGACGGACCTGTCTCTCAGACATAATCTCAACGTTATGCATATCAAGAAAAATATGTGCGACAGTGTACTTGGAACTCTTTTAAGTATCGTGGGCAAGTCAAAGGATATCGACAAAACAATATTAGATTTGGAGGACCTTAAAATACGTCGTGAGTTATGGTTGTTTGAAGACCGCAACGGGAATTGGAGGAAACTGCCTCCTAGTTACACGCTTAGTCTTCCTGAGCAGTGTGAATTTTTCGAATTTATTAAGTCTGTGTAGTTCCCAGACAGATTCTCTTCAAATTTAGAGAAGAATGTGAATGAGACTGAAGATAAGATTTCTAGCGTGAAGTCTCATGATTCCCATGTATTGTTACAACGCTTGATGCCAGGGGGCATTAGAAAGTTTTTCAAATAAGAAGTCTAGGATACAATAATTGAACTGTGTGTATTTTTTCCAAAAATTTTGCTCTAAAACATTGAATGTTCAAGACTTACAAATCATGCAAAAAAGTATTTTGGACATTCGTTGCAAATCAAAAACCATTTTTCCACCAGCATCTTCTGACATAATGCTTCACTTGGTCATGCATTTACCTAAAAAAGCGATACTTGGGGGACTAGCGCACATCAGGTGGATATATCCAACTGAACGAGCCATGTCTGTGTATAAAAAATATGTGAAAATTGATCTCGACTAGAAGGATCTATTTGTAAAGCTTATGCAGATAATGAAGCCTTAAGCTTTTCTTCAATGTACTTCCGAGAAGTTGAAACTCAATTTAACCGACAAAATTGAAAGAGTGATGTCCTCTGAAATAAGCCTGAAAGGGAATTCTCTATATTAAAGCATGTTGGTTGACCAATTTGTAAGAGGACCATCGTTTCTTTACCAATGCAAGATAAACTTAAGGCAGAGTGGTACATTCTGAACAATTATAATGAAGTTGAGAAGTATATCACGTAAGATACTTTTTGCATTCTTAATTTAGTTGTTTCCAGTAATTATATTATCTAATAAGATAATATTTATGTGTAGTGAGCATAGGAACGAGCTACAACTTAGGGGTGATCAAAATCTTGACACAATTCAAGAGAATGAGTTTCATAGTTGGTTCAAGTCTTGAGTAAGTATTGCTTTCGACTATTTTTTTCATTCAAATACAGTTTATTGTTCTAGTATTGATTACATTTTTTACTCAGTGATAGATCAATCAACTTTGAGTAGATAATCAGGCTGAAGTATCAAAAGAGTTGTACACCATCGCAGATCTCTCTAATCCTACATGTTATTCTTATCCTAGATGTATTGTTAACGGTATTAAATTCTTAATTGAGGACCGGGATGAAAATTGTAACACCCAAAACAGTGGTATTTTGGTGCCTGGAGTGGATGGTAACAATTTTTCTGGCGTACTCAAACAAGTGGACAAGTTGACTTACTTCAAGGATTGTATTATTATTATTTTTAAGTGGAAGTGGTGGGACAAAAAAGGTAATAGGAAAGAAAGTGATCGTTTTTTCACTAGTGTCTGCGTTGCTCGTGAATTGTACCAAAATGAACCATTCATACTTGCATCCCAAGAAAATTTAATATATTATATTCCTGACCCAAAAGAATGGAGCTGATTGGAAGCTTGTCAATGCTTAAACACCTCGCAATGTTTGAGATTTCTCAGATGAGGATGATGATGAGACTGTTGAGTTTTGTGCCCTAAATAACACCCATGGGTTTAAACACAATTACTAGAATCATGGATGTCCTGATCGTGGCCTTAAGAAAAGCTGGAACTGTTAACCAAGGTTTGCATGTTTGATAGCTATTCAAAGTGATTAGGGGTGGACCCTCCCATAGTCATTTGATAAGAAAGTGTTTGCTTCAACAAATACTACTTTTCTAAGGAAATGACTAAGTCTGAAAACAAAGTTGTAAAATAGAGGAGATATTTTTTTTCTTGATTCCAAAAGTGTTCTATCATCTTATTTTGTATAAGATGGTCCCAATGCCTCTGTTGTTTTTAACACAACCAAAGAGATCAATACCATTTACTGTTCTTAGACAAAAAGTCACGGTACCTTGTCGTAGTGGGAAGGTTTCAAGGAACTCACCCTGTTATGACTTGGAAGACACTTGTGACAGAAATCCATTGTTAGTTTAAACAAGTAATGGATTGTCAGAATAAGAAACTAAGAAGCAAAGCCAAGAGAACTATGGTTAAAACCATTCATGTGGAACAACAAAAAGTTTTCTATTACAAGGACAAGAAAGGAAATTTTTTTAGTAAGTCTATTCAATGGACTTAACAAAACTTCCTATTCCAAGTATTATAGATTTTAGATTATCTAAACCTGTGGCTTGTGGTATGCCTGGTAATTTACTTACTCTAGTGCAAGAAACTTACTTTAGTAAGATGCTAGAGCATTTTTCTAATGGCAATCTATAGAAGCTTCTCGACTTCTAGATATAGATTTTATTTATCTAAGGAAAAGTTATAACTATTCCAGAAAAGATAAAGGTGACAGAAAGAATTCCTTAGGATCAACAGTGAGAGGTCTCAGATATGGTTTGTTATGCATTAGACTAGACACTTGCTGTTGAGTGGGAGTAATGAGTTGGTATCAGATTAATCCAGGGAATGAACATTGGAAGACAATCAAGTAAATCTTAAGATCAAGAAGAGGAACTATATGTTAGTCCATAAAGGTGGTATTTAATACTCTTAGACTACACCAAATTAGGTTTCTAGACTTGCCTTAGTGCTAGAAAGTCTACTGATAAGATGGTAATTACTTTGGGGGTGGAGTAGTGATTTTGGAGAAGTGTAAAAACCTATCTGAAGTCTCTAATTCTACTAGAGAGACTGAATGTTAAAGTTGCAGGAAAGATACCTATTCAGTCTAAGGAAAGTTCTATACATTTTTGGCATTGTACCAACATTTATTAGCTACTAGTGTTACTTCCTTACTAACACATAAGTAGTTGCCTAAAAGTAAAGAATCCAATATCCCTAGAGGAGTAGACACATAGAGAGGAATTTCACAATATCAAGGATTTTGTGATTAAGGAAATGTAATGGTGGAGGAAAGGTTGTATTGTCAGATCCTATTACGGAGAGAATACTACATACTACACTTGATCTAGATATCAAGGTGTTGAGATTAATTGAAATGCACTATTTGTTTTATATTAGTGCAAGTGGGAGTTTGTTGGGTTTTGTGCCCTAAATAAAACCATTTCAATATAATCAGATTTACTAACTAATAAAGATCAAAAATTGCCTTTTATGTTGCAAGGTGCACATGATTTATTTCATGATTATGTTTAATGTATAAATTCTATTAAGTCCAGAACATATGTATTTGTTCATGATTATAGTGTCGTGAGCACTGTGGAATATAATCATGATTCTATGTTCAAAAGTTTAATTCCCTGATTTGTCAGTTCACTTGATTTACACTGGCATGATAATCAGCGATAGGTATACTTACACCTTGGATAAGTGTTATGTCCTTTCCAGGGTATTGGCAAAGTTTACCAGTATCGGATGTATGGAGTATACATTGGAAGGGACCGATATTGATCTTAGATAAGATATCATAAACTTACCGTTATATCTTTGTAAGTCAATAGCAATGGTTGATCTTAGGTCTATGGATCTTAATCCTGACATGGTTAGCTTTGATCTCAAGAGGGTTATTTATGTTGTTTGATTTGTTAGTTAAGCCTACCTTTTGATCTAGGTGATACGTACATTTTGGGAACATGATAGCACAATTGAGTGGGAGCGCTAATCATAGATACGAAATCTATAGCTTATAACTAGACATAGAAGTGATACAATGATTTCCTTCGAGCTTGGCTGAATAGAGATAAATGATTGAGATCTCATTTCAGTAATTATATTAGTTTACTGAAATATTATTTATAGGTAGCTAAGTATTTTAAGGATAAGATACATTGAAGGGTAGAACGGTAAATTTATCCATATTCAGTGTAGATCATCTACAGAGGATCCTTGACTATTAGGATCGTAACAATGGATAATCATAATGTATCTATATCGTGGTACATATAGAGCGTTCTATATAACTGAGAGTGAAATTTCAAGTTCTATAGTGGTTCAATGAGGAATTAATAAGTTAGGGAATTTACTTGGTAAATTCTAGATCTCCTTATTGGAAGCTCCGTTACATAGGCCCATGGTCCCCTCACTATTTGAGATAATACTCCTTGAAAACTCAAGTAATTGATTTTAATTAATCAATTATAATTCTAAAATTAGACTATGTCTTATTTATAAATTTTCACTAAGCAAGGGCTTAATTGTGAAGAAAAGAGGTTTCGGGGTCAATTTGTGAATTAAGAGACTTTGTATGGTCTAATTAATAAATTACATAAAAGAAAATTTTATTTAGTAATTAATTATAAATATTAAATAAATAATTTTGGCATTTATAAGGATTGAATTAGAAAATATGGTATTATTAAAAAAAGTATAAGTTGTTGAAAAAAATGGAAAAATTGTAACTAGAGATTGGCTCATTTAATGTGTACGGACAAGTGTGATTTTTGCCTAATTTTTTATTCTTTTTTAATCCATATAATTCAACCTTAAGCCCTAGTTGAAACACTATAAAAGGAACATGATGCTCTCATCTCATCCACTTTTGACACTTTGTCAAATTAATGCCTTCAACCAAACTAGATGAGAGAGTTCCTTCCTTAGTGATTCAAACCTCCTTCATTGTTCTTCACCTATTCGAACCCATATTGAGTGAGTGACATGCCCACACATAGCAAGTCAAGTACTCAATCATAGTGAGTAAGACGGTGGTAACCAAACTCAAAGGAGAGAAAGAGATCCAGGTTCAGATCTTGATAATGCTCTGCTACAGAAAGGAATCAAGGGCTGGAGATCTTGAACGCAAGGAGTCATATTATTCTGCTGCAATCAATGTAAGGTTTTCTTAAACCTTTAAGTGTTTATTTCATTGTTTTAGAGAATTCATATTTAGAATGTTACTGAAACATAATTGTTAGTAAATCTAGATCCTAGTAAAATATTCCCAACAACTGGCCTCAGAGCCATGGTCATGATTTACATTCATGAATTATGGATTTAAAACGATGAATATTGTTTGTGTGTAGATTTGGATGTGTTCATGTTGGTTTATGTGATTATTTGATTATTGAATGTTATTTACGAAATTTTTCCATAAAAATAATTTTATTTTCATTTTGAAAATATTTTATTTGGATTCCGTGTGAAAATTAAGCGACTTTTGTTTTTACGGAACACAGTTCTGATAAAAAATGAGAGAGTTATGGTGGTTTGAAAAATCGGGTCCATTGGGTGTCGAAGGGGGTGCACCATCGCACCAGACCCTTGGACAAGGTAGCATTCCACGTGCGTACTTCAAAAAAATCTTATCTGAAGCTCGGTCTTCCTCATACGCACACTGCCTTCAGACAGGATGCTGGCCCATGGAGACCCTACAGGCGTCGAGATTTCTCCACAGGACACCCTGCATCATCCTCCTTCCGCGCGCGTCTGAGGCATTTTGCAGCCTCTCCAGCCAACAACCCAAAAAATCGATTTTTGTGGCATTTTTTACCCAATTTTTATTTTTGCCAATTTCAAACCTTAAAATTTAAAATAAAATATTATTTTTAAAATATTTAAGCTTAAATATCAATTTTAAATTAATAATATTTAATTTTTAATAGATTATTATTAATTTTAGATATTTTGAGGTTTAAATTTAAAAATTGATTATTTTATTATTAAATTATGTTTAGATTTTAAAAATTTGTTAATTTCTTTAATATTTATATATTATTTAATTATAAGATCAAATATTTTAATATTGGACATATTTTAAATTGAAGGATAACTTTATCCTTTTGATTTAAAATATTATATTAAAATTATCTTATAAGATAAATTAAATAATTAATAAATTTGAAATTAATCTAGATATTTTTTATAGATATTGTAACCACAATATTTTCAAATTTAAAATTATTTATTTAGTTAAATATTTAATTGTTTATAAATTATAAGTTAGAAAAATAATATTTATGCTATTTTATATCATTTTACTTATTAGAAAATTATAAATTGTATTTTAAATATTTAAATAACCTTGATATTTTTGTAGAAATTTGAAAAATGCTTAATTTGAGATATTTTGACATATAATTAGGATAATTATTATTTATTTATTATTTTATTCTTAAAATAATAATTGCCTAACCATATCTATTTTGAAATTAGTTTATTTTATTATTTTAATTTTATTAAATTATAAGATTAGAAAATGATATTAAAAATAGCTATTTTGTTATTTTTAAATCATTTATCTTATTAGATATTTAGTTTAATTTGATAAAAATAATTCAAAAATAAACTTATATTTTTTAAAATTAGTTTCATTTTTTTTTAATTTTAAAATTTGATGAGATATTTAAGGTTGTTTTTAACAACCCTAAATTTTTAAAATTTAGTTGGTTAGTTAAATAATAATTAAATTATATTAATATCTTATTTCACATTTGTTACATAGATATTGTGTTTGTTTTATTTTCTTGTTTATTTAAAAACTTATTTTTAACAAACTTATTATTTATTTGATCTAAATTGCTATGATTAACTTGTTGACAGATCCAATGATTTGATTTTAATCATAGTCCCATTGTCAATAGATCTTATAAATAATTTGTAACAGGTAAATTTTGTACTTCTTTCATTTGTGTAAACTTAGAAACATGATAGGGCTTATCTAAATCAATTTGACCTGTGTGAGCCTATATGTTTGCTTTTGGGCTTAGATGCATATAGGAAGCCCATTTATTTCTACATATACAAATGGACTAGGTTCCTATAAAGTGTCACATATGATAGTTTTATTTAGGCCCAATTAGTATTGGGCTTATTCCATGAATAACAATTATTTAATGAAAGGCTAAATTCCTCACCTTTGGGCCTTGTGTGAGAGTTAGGGGGTCATTAGTAGTGGGTACGACATATTGAATCCAGCCCTCCCTCACATGAATAACCCCAATTGTGAAGGCCCATTTGCCTTATTAAAATAATTGTATTACGCTAGTTATACTAGTTTAACCTAATTAAAATTGAATTAGCAACATAATTAATTTTAAAATAAATGAAATTAATTTTTCATTGCATTATTTTAAAATTAATTTAGATAAATACACTTAGTTTAATGAAATATTCTAGATAGTTATTTCTAGTAGCTAATTTATATTTTCTAATATTTAATTAAGTAGAAAAATATATTTAAGTTGAAAATTAATTTTAGACCAATAATATTTTTCTTAGAGCTTAGAATTTAAATAGAATTAATAATTAAGTTGATTTTATTCAAGATACTTAATTATTAGTTTCTATTTCATGAAATTTAATTAAATTAGAAAATATATTTAAGTTAAAAATTAATTATTTAATTAATATTGGACAACCTTAAATTTGAATATGTTCATAGTATTTAAATTAGAATTAATAATTAAGTTTATTTTATTAAAGATACTTAATTATTTCTACTTTAATGAATTTAATTAAATAGAAAATTATATTTAAGTTGGAATTTATTTTTTCAATTTCAGATCAACTTAAATTAGAATAATTTTCAGAATATATTTTAATTTATTTTTATAATCATTTTCCCGCATAATTTCGAATTGAATTTATCTATTTTAAATGTAGATATTTTAAAATATTTCAATTTTGAAAATTAGGCTAAGTTGGAAATTAATTTTAATTAATTTTAGATCAACTTAAATCAAGTAATTTTCATTAATGATTTAATTAAAATAAATAGACTAAAATATACTGTTTTTAATTTTGTAATTAGTTTATGAATTATCTAGATAGATATTTTTTCGATAGACTTTTTGGTATTTCTCTAGACATACTTAATTAAATAAGAAAATTAATATTTAAGTTGATTTGTTCAAGACACTTAAATATTTGATATTTTTCTTAAGAGATTTAATTAAATAGGAAAATTATATTTATGATTAAAATTAATTTATTTAATTTCAGATCAACATAAATTAGAATAATTTTTCCAGTTTTATTTTATTTTATTTTAATGACTTTTCGAAAATGTATTATCCTTAATACATTAGATTTCCAATTCTGTCATATATATTTATAGAAAATTAAATTTGAGTTCAAAATTAATTTTAATTAATTTTGGACCAACTTAAATTAAGTAATTTTCATAATATTTATTTGAAAATTAATACTAAGGATGGAAAATAATTTATTTTTATTTTCCAGATCATCCTAAAGTATAATTTTTTAAATATTAAATTAAAATTTATATTCAGAGTCTAAATTAGTAATTTTAATTAAATAAATAAATAAATTAAAATAAGTATCAAAAGAAAATACAACTCTTTAAAATAATGAGCTTTAATTATAAGGACATTCGATCTCCATTGTTGGTCCTACATGGTTAAATGTTTTCAATATAACCTCGAGATGCTAGACTTCGTCCCCTAAGGGATGGTTATTCGATGAAGCATTTAACACCGTAACGATCTCTTATGATAAGTATTTTGTAAGTTTTCATCTCTATTAGACTCTCCCCTACGATGACTACTTACATATAAATTTACGAAGTATGAAACAATGGTTGAAGCTCATAAAATAAGAATAAACTTGACTCTCGCCTACCGGGACAATGTTGGATTCTGATTTTGATAGAATAAAAGGTTGCAAGAATGGTGTCCATTTTGGATGAGCTGACAACTCTATTCAATGAATGATTACTTTGACTATCGCCTACCGAGACACTGTATCAGTTTATTGTAAACCTTGGAAATTATTTAAGATGTGCTTATTTTGTATTTTCACATGTCTTTGTTACTTGTATAATAATTTCTGAATTGTGTGTGAATTTATATTGAACCATGTTATTTTCTGTTGTTAATTGTAGTTGTAAATTTTGTGTAAAATAAGAATAACTTTGACTCTCACCTATCGTGACATTGTTGGATTCTTATTTTAATCGAAATTATCCTAATTTTTCCTCTTAGCTTATTCATTTTGAATTTGCTTACAAAGTATATCATTGGATGAATGGTTTATAAATCATTTGCTTATGATGTCATTTTATTTTCTCTTATGAAATTGAATGGCCCAGATGACTATATTCTCGACATTTTATCCCGAAATGATATAAATCCTCAATCTTAAAAATCTCCTACTTGTACATGTTTACTTTAGGCAAATTAGACTTAGAGTTATATTAGTAGTTGTGGTCGAAGCTAGAATAATTACTCATGTATATTTGGTATAAATTTAAGTTGACTTTAAATTTTAGATTCTAAATAGAAATTTTATATTTTTGTTTCCAGAATACAATACTGTTCAACTTTCACAAGTTATTAATATCCATTTTCTGTCAATGGATCCAAACTGTATGTTAATGTATGGAACATGAGTTTTGCATTTTGTTACCAGGATCCACTTGGACTATTCTAAGAACTCTTTATTGTAACTAGACCTAAGTCATCAAAATACCACAACCACATTCTTATATATCTATGGCATTTGTATCTTGTTCATAGTTGTTTTTACAAGATCATTCTCTGTAAAAAGTAATATTTCTGTATCCACTTGAAAGTAAGATCATTTATATTCAAATACGGATGTACATTCAGGGGTGGATTTGAGTTTTCGTTATGTTCTTAAGACGATCACTCTAGATTTTACCTTATGCAAAGAAATTTGAAATGTTTGAGAAATTTCATGAATTTCTAGCAATGTTGAAAACATTAAGGTAAGTGGTTAAAGATCTTGCGAACTGATAGGGGTGGAGAAATATTTGGTGGGTATGCAGTTCAAAGATCATAAATTTGAATTTTGAATTATATCCAAACTTACCTTCCCAAAAAAATTGATTTGCATATAGATAATAGTATAAGGTCTATGATTAGTTACTAGTCGTTGCCTAAGTCCTTCTAGGGAAATACCCTAGTAATAGGAAAATTTCAGAGTGATGGAATGGTTGTGTACTTAGTGTAAACCTTACACCATTACTAGAATCACTGCAATTGTGAATGACTATATGTTCTGGACTCAATAGATTTTGTACATATATTAAACCATAAACATGAAAACTACATGTTAACATAAATCACTTCTAATTCTCTTATTGATAACAAATCAGATTAGATTGTAATGGGTTTTATTTAGGGCATAAAATCCCAACAAACTCCCACTTGCACTAACATAAAACAAGTTGTGCAATCCAATCAATCTATTGTCTTGATCTTCAGATCAAGTGTAGTATATTTGACTCAATCCAAATTTCTGGAACCATGTTCATAAAACATTATGCAACATCCTTTACTATATGCATTACTCATCAAGGGATACTGAAATCCTTACTGCTTATTAAGTACATCTGAATAAACAGAAGCATATCTCTCATTCTTTTAAAGAATGAAATAGAGATAATACAGTGTAGAATTTTCTTCAGTTGAATAACTTTCTGGTAATTTCGAATTTACAAAGTTATATATCTTCACTAATGGAGCTTGAATTATTATAGATGGGTTTTCACACTCTTCTAGAATAACTCCTCCACCCCTAGAGTAACCACAATCTCGGATTCTTTATGAGTTGGTGTAGATATAAGGACTACTAATATATACATCCTTATTATCTAACACATAGGTCACATTCATAAATCTTTCTTGACTATCCCTTAATGTTCCTTGTTTGATTACATCTTAGATAGCTCCCACTCAACAGTAGGAGTCTGGTTAAATTCATACATAAAAGTACATTTAACCGCTTACTATTGTTTTGAGGGATATCTTGTTGTGACATATTATCTTAGTCTGAAACTGTAAGTTCCTTTAAGACTAAGTCATCAACATAGCAATCTTAGTATTTTAAATGAAGTGTAAAATACTTACTAGAGATTAAGTAATCAATAGAGATACCATTAAAAAATTTGTGAGGATTAGGAATTTTTGCTCAAGTCATTCGAATAGACTATGCAAGAACTCTACTATCTTATTCTCATAATTCTGATAAATTATTTCTATCCATATGAATGGTTAGATTTACTTTCTCAGTAGTGTTCTTAAGTTCCTATCACAAGTGTCAACCAAATGAAGATGGGTAAAGAATTTTAAAATTCTTCCACTCAATTAAGGTAGTGTGATACATTGTCAAAGAACTTTATTGGTATCAATTTCTATTACAACAGTAAAATATTAATTTGAACATAAACCAAGATCAAGAATATATTCTGATAATTTGCTAATTCATTATATTACATCCATGTTTAAAAATATGTGTGACAAAGAGTACTGTGGTGTATTGAGTATAGTCCAGAGTTCAAAATGAACTACATATTTCAATAGTATAGTTTACCCCTAAGTGTATAGAGATTATGATCTACCTCTAAGGGATATAGAGATCATGGTCCATTTCTTAGTGTTATAGAGATCATGTGGAGTTATGAATATAATCCAGAGTTCAATAGATATAAAAGATCGTTGAACTGCATATTATTCTTAACTTTTCCACCCCTATCAGATCAAAAGATCTTTCTATTAAAAAAATTCTTAATAATTGTTTTCGAATCAACAATTATTCATAAACATAGAAATGAAATTCTAAGTGTTTATGTAGCATTAACTCTTTGAAGAGTTGAAGATACTATGGAATTTGTGTCAATAATAAAAACACATACACAAGCATTAAAACATATAAATATAGTTGGTATTGGCATACACAAGATGAAGCTCAATTCATAAATGCAATTCATTTTTCAAAACTAGGAGACTTTATTATAAAATTCTCCAAAATAAAGGAATTGTCTGCAACAATATGAAAAATAGAGAATAAAATCTCAAACTAATAATTGAAATCTAAATTGTTCTGAAACTAAAATAATTAATTCAAAAAATAAAAAAAAAATTCGAGCTTCATTTTCATCTTGGACTATCTCCACCCTTCTGTCTAACCATCTAATTCAACTCGCTAAGATAGCATCCGAGTTCAAGCAACTGGAGCTGTAATAAGAAGAAAATAAAATAAACTTGGTTAGTAGGTCCAGAATTAATAATCCAAGTGGATAATAATTCACTAAAACACATCAGTTTATAGGAAAAGAAATACCTTGTTTCTTTGCTAGAAATTTAGGGCATTGGGGTTTCCAATGTCCCTTTTAATTGCAATAGAAGCATTTTCCTTTTGGTGTATCACCAGTGGTAGCAACCTTTTTCTTTTTAACTGTTTTCACAGCTTGAACAGGCTTTTTGCTATTCTTCCACTTCTTCTTGTTCTTGGGTTTGGAAGTAGAGGCAAAGTTTACCTCAGCCTTAGTCGCCCCATTACCATTTCCAGAATTATGAGCTTTAGGCCCTTTCTTCTGCGGTCCTCCAATCAAATTTTCATAAGTCTGAAGGTCATTGACTAACGTGTGAAAGTCTTGTTCCTTCTTATTCATGACATAATTTGAAGTGTAGGGCAGAAAGGCTGGAGTCAGACTATTCAAGATAAGACTCACTTGAGTTGTCTGATCCATTTCAGCTCCATGATTCTGAGCTTCCTTGAAATAACTTGCCATCTGGAGAAGGTGATCACGCATGTTCTGATGAGGACCCATCCGTGCATTGATAAATTTCCTTGTCGCTTCAAAGCGAGACTGGATTGATGCCATTCCGAATAGTTCAATTAATTGTGTCATGATTTCTGCAGCCGTGACAGTGTTTGCAAACCTTGTTTTCAAGGTGTCAACCATGCTAGAAAGCATGAAGTATCGAGCTTTGTTGTTGGCATTCTGCCAACACTTGTACTTCTCTTTTACAGCTTTGGTTGCA
Source organism: Cannabis sativa (assembly GCF_029168945.1). NCBI lineage: Eukaryota > Viridiplantae > Streptophyta > Magnoliopsida > Rosales > Cannabaceae > Cannabis > Cannabis sativa. The sequence continues at coordinate 24,820,609 of NC_083607.1, forward strand.
TTGTCACCCGACTGTTCAGGAGAGGGTTCAGTTAACACAAACAGGGCACTTTCACCTATGAGAGCAATGTTAATGTTATCTTTCCATTTAGGGAAGTTAGATCCACTCAACTTATTATCAGTCAACAGTGACAACATGGGATTGGTCATTGTCATATTGGATACTACAAATAACAATAAATAGAAATCAAGTAAGGTTTAACACAATCTCATTCAGAAATTATTAGCACATAGCAAGTAGGAATGACAAGCGAAAATACTAAAACATACAATCCTAAATAATTTCCAAGATTTTTAACAAATTTATATCAATGTCTCGTTTAGGTGAGAGTCAAAGCTACCATCCACTGAATAGAGTTGTCAGCTCATCTAAAATGATAAGCATTCTAGCAACCTTTTATTCGATAAAGATGAGAATTCACCGTTGTCCTGTTTAGGCGAGAGTCAAGGCTATTCTATCTTATGAGCTTCCACCATTGTTTCATACTTTTGTAAGCCCTATTAAAGTCGCCACTATTAGGGTGATCCATACTAAAATAAAAACTTACAAAAAGTACTTATCTTTCGAGATTCGACGGCGTTAAATTGCTAATGAACGTTCTTCCATTAGGGAGGATTACTCACTAAAACAATAACTATGTAAAACCAACAATGGAGATCGAATATTCAATAATAATAAAGCTCATTATTTAAAATGTATTTTCTTCAAATATTTATTTTAATCTATTTATTTTAAATATATATTTATTTAATTAAAATTTCAAATTTAGAATAAAATTCTAAATAAATTTTAATTTAATATTGATAAAATTATACTTAGATGGATATGAAAATAAAATGAATTATTTCCATCTTAGTAATAATTTTTCAATAAATATTTAGAAGATTATTCAATTTAGGTTGTATTAATTTAAATTAATTTGCAACTCAAATTTAATTTTCTATAAATATATATTTCATTTCGAAAAATTAAAGTATTTAATACAACAATTTTCGAAATGCTCTAAAATAAAATAAAAATAAATCATGAAAAATTATTCTAATTTTATGTTGGTCCAAAATTAATTAATAAAAATTAATTTTCAACTAAAATATAATTTTCCTATTTAATTAAATATAAAGAAAAAATCAAATATTTAAGTATCACGATAAAAATCAACTTAAATATTAATTTTTTATTTAACTAAACACTACTAATACTTCAATCAAAAAAAGATAATATCTATCTAGACTTTCATTGACTAATTAATTCATTTTCTAATTATAATATATTTTATTTCATTTATTTTAAATTAATCATTAAATGAAAAAAATCATTGATTTAAGTTGGTCCAAAATTAATTAAAATAAATAATTAATTTTCGACTTTAATCTATTTTTCAAAAAAAAAATTCAAAATATATCTTGCATAATAAATGCAATTTCGAAAAATGATTAAAAAAAAAATAAAAATAAAATATATTTTGAAAATTATTCAAATTTAAGTTGTTATGAAATCAAAAAAAAAAAAATTCAACTTAAAATAATTTTCAATTTAATTAAATATCATGAAAATAATAATATTTAAGTATCATGATGAAAATCAACTTAGATGTTTAATTTTCAATTACATTGAATGTATTAAATTCAAGAAATAAATAATTAAGTATAGATGAAACTTAATTATTAATTCTAATTTAATACTAGGAAAATATCCTTTATTTAAAATTGATCCAAAATTAATTATTAAACAATTAATTTTCAATCTAAAATATTTTCTTATTTAATATTAGAAAAATAACTAGTACTAGAAATAACTATCTAGAATATATTTCAATTAACTAAGTATTTTTCTAAAATTAACTTTAAAATATTAAAATAAAAATAAATTTCATATATTTTAAAAGTTAATTATGTTGCTAATTCAATTTTAATTAGGTTATACTAATATAATTAACCCAATACAATTATTTAAATAAGACAAATAGGTCTTCACAATTTGGGTAGTTCATGTGAGGGAGGGTTGGGTCCAGTATGTCCTACCCACTACTATTGGCCCCCTAACTCTCACACAAGGCCCAAAGGAGATGAATTTAACCTTTAAATAAACAATTGTTATTAATTGAATAAGCCCAATTTTAATTGGGCCTAAATAAAATTTTCTAAGTGAAATTTCTTTTAGCAACCTAGTCTATTTACTTAGTAAAACTTAAATAGGCTTCCTATATGCATCTAAGCCCAATAGCAAACATATAGGCTCACAAAGGTCAAATGATTTGGATGAGTCCTATCATGGTACTAGGTTTACACAGATAAAAGAAATGCAAAATTTACCTGTTGCAAATTATTTATAAGATCTATTGACAATTGGACTATGATTAAAATTAGATTATTGGATCTGTCAACAAGTTAATCACAGCAATTTAGATCAGATAAATAATAGGTTTGTAAAAAAAATTTGAATATATATTATAATAATCAAACAATACAAATAAACTGATAACTGATCTGGAATATCTGGAAAGTAAGCTGAAATATCTCAATTTTAAAATTTAAAAAAAATTAAAATTTAAAATAAATATCTTAACTTGAATTCCAATTTAGGTTGTTAGAGAATATTTGAAAAAAAAAAATTCAAAAAATTCAACAAACTCCTAAATTTTCTAAATTCTAACAAAAAATCAAAAAACAAAAAATATCTAACCGATTTTCAAATTTCAAATTTCAAGTTTATTCAAAATTTACAATAAGATAATATAATAAAATATCTTGAATTTTAAAAATTAGATATTTCAATATTATATTCTAAGAATTATAATTTAATAAATTTAAATGTTACATGAATAAATTAATTGAAAATTAAGATATTTTATATGGTTAGAATATTTTATTAAAATAATATAATAAAACAAGTTTGTAAAAATTTATGGTTTGAAACCCTAAAAATTCTATTCAAACCTAAATTAACCAATTTTTCAAATTTCATGTTATTTCTGCCAAAATATAATTTTTAATAAAAAATGTCTAATAAGATAAAATGTTAAACTAACATATTCCTAATCTTATAATTTTAATTTAAAAAAAATTGAAAATAACAAATTTGAAAAAGATATGATATGGTTAGCGAATTTTGAAATTTGTACAAGATTATTTCAAAAGATAATATTTGAATATCAAAGTAAGATCATTTAAAAAAAATTAATAATTACAAAAACAGATCTGATAATTAAAATAAATAAAATAATCTAAAATTTCAAAATTAACCATAAGGCTATTTTTGTGAGAAATCAAATTTTCAAAGATCAAAGCCTACTAATATCTAAAACTAATTTTAATTAGTTTAAAAATAATAAAAATTACTTTTATTATGACAATTAGATTTTTAATTGAAAAATAAGATTCTGCACAAAATTCTAACAAAAATTGGCTTTTGTTTCAATGAAAAACGATTTTTGAATCAAAAGTTATGAAAAAGAAAATTTGAGGCACATGGGTATGCATTGCGAACCCCTGCGCGCGCGGAAAGCAGGAAATAGCCGAGGGACAAGGCTGCGTGCAGCCTCTGTGGCCGAGAAACCTCGGCGCATGCAGCCTCTTCAGACAGAGGTGGGTCCGAGTGATCTCGTCCATTTCTGTCTGAATGGGCATGCGTGTTCGCGGCTCCAAGGCTCGTGCGCGCGCGCGTGTGCATTCAAAAATATTTTCGTTCAACTTCAAAAAAAAATAATATCTAATTCATAAAAAATCCAAATTAGGTTGTGTAACAGCCTAAATTTATTAATTTTTCATCCACTTTCCAGAAAAAATAATTTCAAATCGAAATTGTAATGACCGCTCTAGTAATTTTTGATTAGTAAAGGCAATTAGCACTAATTTTTTATTATTTTATTATTGTTTGTGAAATAATTTAATTGTGGACCCCAATATTTAGAAATAAATATTAGAGTTATAATTTCTCAATTCCGGATATTTTATTAAACTCTAGGGGTATTATTTAGCTTATATGTGAAATATGTTATTTTTGTAATTTTTGCTCGGCGACAACGAAAAATGCGATGGATGGCTAGTTTGATCACATGGGTAAGTTTAGAACCTTATTTCTTAGTCTGAAATATTTTTGAGGAAATAAATTAACGGGATTGAGCGGGGTTATGGAAATTGACCATTTTACCCCTAGTTTTAGAAATACCCTAAGTTTGAGTCAAAGGGCAATTTGGACATTTTATTTAAGTCATGGATAGGTGGCTTTTTGGTTAGTTGACACCTAGCAAGCTATATTCAGCAAGGAAAAAGGATTTTCCTAACCTTTAATTCATTTTGAGAAAATAGAAAAAATCATAGAAAATCATCTCAACCATTTCCTCTCTCTCTCTCTCTCTCTTGCTTTCGGCTGGGGTGAATCAAAGGCAAAACCAGATTTTTGCTTTCATTTCTTTGGATTTTCAGCAAGGTTTCAAGGGGGAAACTCAACCTAAGGTCAGCCCTAATGGCTCCTTCTCTATTTTTTTCAAGTTTTGAAGTTATTAAAGTAGTGAAATTGTGTTATAGGAGCTGTTTGAGTTTGATGTTGGTTTGGTTCGAATTCTAGGGTTAGGTTGAGTTGAATTTAGCCCATAGCAGCTGGTTTTGAGGTTATTGGTTAGTTTTATGCAACTTTGAACATTGAGTTCAAAGCTTTGAGCTTTAATGGCAAATTAATTTTGGATGGTTTGTTCTGTGAAATACCACCTGGATTTTGTTGCTTATGCATTGTATAGGAGCTCTGGAAGGTTTCATGGAAATTGGTGGAGAGTTGAGCAACAAATGAAAAACTTTGGGGAAACTGGTGCAAACCGGCTAGCCGGTTTGCAGAGCCACAAAAACCGGCTAGCCGGTTTTGGCAGGGTTCCCCGGGCCTTTCATTTTCTCAATTTTTGCCATTTCGATGCCTCGGTTGGGTGTTTCCCCATTTCCAGAGTTAGAATAACCCATTAAGAGTATAACAGAACCTAGGGTTTTTGTTTTGGGTTTCCCGGGATTAGGGTTTTAATCATGTAACTTACCCGGTTTCAAAATGTGATTAGGGCATCCATCTAGCACGAGAATTCCGTTCAGGTCGGCCAGCACACTTGAATTCGGAAAACAGGTAAGAACTGTGTATAATGTATGATGTGATTATCAGAATGTATGTATGTGTGAATATGTATACATGCTTATTTGTTGTGATTCATACACTACCAACACCTGTACGGTTGCGGTACGAAGTGCATTGGTAAGGTGTATGATGTTTGGAAGTACGTCATAGTGTTACCAGCACTTGCACGGGAAGGTACAAGGTGTCTGTGATACAACACTAGATAGTACTCAAGGTGCGGTCATACCTTACCTACACTAATACGAAGGTATACTGAGTGCATGTGGTACATGGTACATGGTCGTATCCTAGTTAGAACATTCATACTCAATATTTTATTATATTACAAAGTTTAGTATTTAATGCAAAAGTTTTAATTTGACACGTTTTTCGAGAAATTTCTTTGAATAGCAAAAATTGCACAATAATTGAAAAAGCACTGTAGCGTGCCTTAGCATTAGGGCGTTACAATTTTGGTATCAAAGCTGCCAGGTTTGTCTACCGAAGCCTGCTATGACATGTACAATCTTCATCAGAGAAAGCTTGGTTCACGGTTCAGTAAGCCTGTACTTGTTTAGTACCTTAAATAAATGTGAATGTGAAAGCATGTTAGGAAGCATATTAGATTTTAATTAATTATATATATAAAAAAAAGTGTGTTGCCTTTAAGTCTTTAAGAGCGGTGTTAAATTTTGATCGCTGTCTAACCTGCCTGGCTCTTGGATTCGCAGGCTAAGTCCTATTAATTGGATGCCCCGCGAAATACAAGAAGTCAAGGTGATATGGTTGAGACCGGAGGCGGTCAGAGGAATCCCCAAAATCCTCGTGGTCACGGCCGTGGCCGTGGCAGAACTCAGGGTGGTTGCCCTGTAAATCCACCTCAAGCTCCTCCTGATTGGGAGCAAAGATTTGCGGAGATGCAAGATAGAATCCGCCAACAAGATGAAGAGATCCAAAGATTGAGGCAGCAGGGTCCTCCTGCCGTGCCTCCTCAAGTGGTTCTGGCCGTTGCAGTTCCTGCGGTGCCAGCAGAACAACCTGTTGTTGGCAACCGTATGGAGCCGTTGTATGAAAGATTCCGGAAACAGGCACCTCCAGTGTTTCTGGGAGGTCCTGATGTGATGAAGGGCGAGCAGTGGCTTTCAGTGATTGAACGCATCCTCAATTTTATGGGAGTGGTTGGATATGACCGGGTGACCTGCGCCACATTTCAGTTTCAGGAAGACGCTCTCGTGTGGTTTGAGTTGATAACCCTCACTCGAGACGTCACGCTGATGACCTGGGAAGAAATTTAAGGAGTTGTTTAACTCCAAGTATTATAACGAAGCAGTCCGCAGTGCAAAGCGGAAAGAGTTCACCGAGTTGGTTCAAACTGAGGGAATGTCGGTTACTGAATATACGACAAAGTTTGACCGGTTGGCCAAGTTGGCAGCGGGAATTGTGCCAACTGATTTTAGCAAGAAAGAAAAATATTTGGCTGGTTTGAGTGCAAAGATTCGGCATGATCTAGTGATTACTACTACTGAGGCAACCACATATGCAGAGATGGTTGAGAAGGCTTTGAGAGCCGAGGGTGCAGTGAAATTTCTTCAGGAGCCCCGGGTGACTCCGAGTGTTCGTGGAACCCCCACTGTTCCTACCCCTGTTTATGGTAGGGATGGTGGTGACTCCACCACCGAGCAGAAAAGAAAAGTTGTTCCAGCTTCTGGTGGCTCGGGGCAAAGTAAGTTGTTCTATGGGAACCAAGGTAGAGGAGGACGCTAGGGTTACTCTTACCCTGAGTGTCCACGGTGCAAGAAACATCATCCGGGAGAGTGTAACCGGAAGACATCCTTTCTGTGTGGCATGGTGGGGCATTTCAAGAAAGATTGCCCCCAAGCAAAGAAAGAGGAGCCGAAAGCTGAGGTGAAACCGGTTCCTGCTCGAGTGTTTTCCATCACCCAAGCTGATGCTGCAGCAAGTCCTTCTGTTGTGACAGGTCAGCTTCCCGTCAACAATTTATTGTTTACAGTATTATTTGACTCGGGAGCTACACGCTCATATGTGGCTACAAGAGTAATTGATCTTTTGGGTAGGCCTTGTGATATTTTAGAAAAAGGGTTTGGAACCCTAATGCCTAGCGGGGAATTTGTTATCTCTAATAGGCGCATTAGGTCTATGCCGATTAGGATCGAAGATAGGGAATTGAGTACTGACCTCATAGAATTGAAATTAACTGAGTTTGATATTATACTGGGAATGGATTTTCTATCCAAGTATTCGGCCAGTATAGATTGTAAGCGGAAAATGGTAATTTTTCAGCCAGAAGGTGAAGATCCATTTGTTTATGTTTGATCAGTTCAGGGGTCTTGGATTCCGGTTATTTCTGTATTAAGGGCTAGGGATTTACTATGCAGTGGTTGTGTAGGATTTCTAGCGGTGGTTTTTGACTCCAGCAGACCTGAAACATTTGGGCCTGGGGAAGTCAGGGTGGTAAAAGATTTTCTTGATGTGTTTCCCGAGGAGTTGTCGGGATTGCCGCCACAGCGAGAGATCGACTTTGTAATTGATCTGGCACCTGGAGTCGAACCTGTTTCTAAAGCTCTATATAGGATGGCTCCAGCAGAACTCAAGGAGCTTAAGATGCAGCTTCAGGGGATGCTTGATATTGGGTTTATTCGACCCAGTGTATCGCCCTGGGGAGCTCCGGTTCTCTTTGTGAAAAAAAAAGATGGTTCCCTCAGAATGTGTATTGATTATCGGGAACTTAACAAGCTGACGATTAAGAACAAGTACCCGTTGCGCAGAATCGACGATTTGTTCGATCAGCTTCAGGGAAAGACAATGTTTTCGAAGATTGATCTACGGTCAGGTTATCACCAACTCAGAATTCGGGAGGAGGACATACAAAAGACTGCTTTTAGAACCAGATATGGGCATTATGAGTTTCTGGTAATGTCATTCGGATTGACTAATGCTCCTGCGGCCTTTATGGATCTTATGAATAGGGTATTCAAGGATTTCCTCGATAACTGCGTTATAGTGTTTATCGATGACATCCTTGTATACTCTCAATCAGAAGAGGAGCACGAGCATCATCTTTGAATGGTATTACAGCGACTTAGGGATCACAAGTTGTATGCCAAGTTCAAAAAGTGCGAATTTTGGTTGTCTGAGGTGTCTTTTCTAGGTCACATTGTTGGAAAGAATGGAATTATGGTTGATCCAAACAAGGTAGAATCAGTGAAGAATTGGCCGAGGCCCAAGTCTGTGACAGAAGTTCGAAAATTTCTCGGGTTAGCAGGCTATTATCGACGTTTCGTCGAAGGATTTTCTAAACTTTCTATGCCCCTAACCGAATTGACCAAGAAAAATCAGAGATTTGTGTGGTCAGATAAGTGTGAAATAAGTTTTCAGGAGTTGAAGCAACGTTTGATAACAGCTCCGGTGTTAGCTTTGCCATCAGATCAAGAAAAATTTGTGGTTTATTGTGATGCCTCCAGACAGGGTCTGGGATGTGTTCTGATGCAAGCTGACAGAGTTATAGCCTATGCCTCTCGTCAATTGAAAGATTATGAGCAGCGTTATCCAACTCATGATTTAGAGCTCGCTGCAGTAGTTTTTGCTTTAAAGATATGGCGACATTATCTTTACGGTGAAAAGTGTGAGATTTATACTGATCATAAAAGTCTCAAATACTTTTTCACCCAGAAAGATTTGAATATGAGGCAGAGAAGGTGGTTGGAGTTGGTTAAGGACTACGATTGTGAAATACTGTATCACCCCGGAAAAGCCAACGTTGTGGCCGATGCTTTAAGCAGAAAAGGTCCCGGGCAAGTTTGTACTACAGTTATGATAGCTCCTCAACTAGCCTCGAAAATAGTTAGTGCAAGAATTGAGTTCGTGGTCAGGAAATTACATAATTTAACACTCCAATCTGATCTGTTGGAGAGAATCAGAAAGGCACAGCTAGAAGATCCCGAGCTAGTTAAGGTTCGAGACGAAGTAGTGGCTGGTCGGCCTAGAGGCTTTTCAGTCTCGAACAGTGGAATGTTGTTATATAAAGCTCGAGTGTGTGTTCCTAGTGTTGATGAGCTTAAGAAAGAAATACTGGATGAAGCTCACTCCACGCCTTATTCGTTGCATCCGGGAACCACCAAAATGTATCAGGATTTGAAACCCTACTTCTGGTGGTATGGGATGAAAAGAGATGTGGTGGACTACGTGTCCAAGTGTTTAACCTGCCAGCAGATTAAAGCTGAACATCAGAGGCTGGCAGGGTTACTACAACCTTTAGTCCTTCCAGAATGGAAGTGGGAGGACATTGCAATGGACTTCGTAACTAGTTTGCCTAGAACTACGGGGATGCATGATTCGGTATGGGTCATTGTGGACAGATTCACAAAGTCAGCTCACTTTCTACCAGTGAAAGTTACATATTCAGTGGATCAGTACGCTGAATTGTATGTGAAAGAGATAGTTCGTCTCCATGGAGCTCCTAAATCTATTGTGTCGGATAGGGATCCAAAGTTCACATCGAAGTTTTGGGTGAGTCTTTAGAAGGCTATGGGTACCAAGTTAAAGTTTAGTACAGCCTTTCACCCTCAGACCGATGGTCAGTCCGAAAGAATTATTCAGATTTTAGAAGACTTACTGCGAGCCTGTGTCATGGACTTTGAGGGTTCATGGAGTAAGTACTTGCCTTTAATTGAATTCTCCTGCAACAATAGCTACCAGAGTACAATAGGGATGGCTCCCTATGAAATGTTATATGGTAGAAAATGTCGTTCTCCTATTCATTGGGACGAGACAGGAGAAAGGAAGTACTTGGGTCCAGAGTTGGTGCAAAAGACCAATGAAGCTATTGATAAGATCAAGGCTCGGATGCTTGCTGCTCAAAGCAGGCAGAAAAGTTATGTTGATCCGAAGCGCAGAGATGTTACATTTCAGGCAGGGGAACATATTTTCCTGCGGGTTTCACCGATGAACGGTATTAGGCGCTTCGGGAAGAAGGGTAAGTTAAGCCCTAGGTTCATTGGGCCATTTATGATACTCGAGAAGGTCGGGCAGGTAGCGTATCGGCTAGCCTTACCACCAGCATTATCGGCTGTTCATGACGTATTTCACATTTCCATGTTAAGGAAATACGTGTCAGACCCGACTCATGTCTTGAGTTATGAAGCCCTTGAACTTCAACATGACTTAACCTATGAAGAACAACCTGTACAAATTTTGGATAGCAAGGAAAAAGTTCTTCGGAACAAGACTATTGCACTGGTTAAGGTGCTATGGAGGAACAGTAAGGTGGAAGAAGCCACCTGGGAATTGGAGTCAGATATGAGGACTCAACAACCAGAGCTATTCAGGTTAGATTTCGAGGACGAAATCCTATTAACGGGGGGATAATTGTAATGACCGCTCTAGTAATTTTTGATTAGTAAAGGCAATTACCACTAATTTTTTTATTATTTTATTATTATTTGTGAATTAATTTAATTGTGGAACCAATATTTAGAAATAAATATTAGAGTTATAATTTCTCAATTCCGGAGATTTTATTAAACTCTAAGGGTATTATTTAGCTTATATGTGAAATATGTTATTTTTGTAATTTTTGCCCGGCGACAACGGAAAATGCGATGGATGGCTAGTTTGATCACATGGGTAAGTTTAGAACCTTATTTCTTAGTGAGAAATATTTTTGAGGAAATAAATTAACAGGATTGAGCGGGGTTATGGAAATTGACCATTTTACCCCTAGTTTTAGAAATACCCTAAGTTTGAGTCAAAGGGCAATTTGGACATTTTATTTAAGTCATGGATAGGTGGCTTTTTGGTTAGTTGACACCTAGCAAGCTATATTCAGCAAGGAAAAAGGATTTTCCTAACCTTTAATTCATTTTGAGAAAATAGAAAAAATCATAGAAAATCATCTCAACCATTTCCTCTCTCTCTCTCTCTTGCTTTCGGCTGGGGTGAATCAAAGGCAAAACCAGATTTTTGCTTTCATTTCTTTGGATTTTCAGCAAGGTTTCAAGGGGGAAACTCAACCTAAGGTAAGCCCTAATGGTTGCTTCTCTATTTTTTTCAAGTTTTGAAGTAGTTAAAGTAGTGAAATTGTGTTATAGGAGCTGTTTGAGTTTGATGTTGGTTTGGTTCGAATTCTAGGGTTAGGTTGAGTTGAATTTAGCCCATAGCAGCTGGTTTTGAGGTTATTGGTTGGTTTTATGCAACTTTGAACATTGAGTTCAAAGCTTTGAGCTTTAATGGCAAATTGATTTTGGATGGTTTGTTCTGTGAAATACCGCCTGGATTTTGTTGCTTATGCATTGTATAGGAGCTCTGGAAGGTTTCATGGCAACTGGTGGAGAGTTGAGCAACAAATGAAAAACTTTGGGGAAACTGGTGCAAACCGGCTAGCCGGTTTGCAGAGCCACAAAAACCGGCTAACCGGTTTTGGTAGGGTTCCCCAGGCCTTTCATTTTCTCAATTTTTGCCATTTCGATGCCTCGGTTGGGTGTTTCCCCATTTCCAGAGTTAGAATAACCCATTAAGAGTATAACAGAACCTAGGGTTTTTGTTTTGGGTTTCCCGGGATTAGGGTTTTAATCATGTAACTTACCCGGTTTCAAAATGTGATTAGGGCATCCATCTAGCACGAGAATTCCGTTCAGGTCGGCCAGCACACTTGAATTCGGAAAATAGGTAAGAACTGTGTATAATGTATGATGTGATTATCAGAATGTATGTATGTGTGAATATGTATACATGCTTATTTGTTGTGGTTCATACACTACCAACACCTGTACGGTTGCGGTACGAAGTGCATTGGTAAGGTGTATGATGTTTGGAAGTACGTCATAGTGTTACCAGCACTTGCACGGGAAGGTACAAGGTGTCTGTGATACAACACTAGATAGTACTCAAGGTGCGGTCATACCTTACCTACACTAATACGAAGGTATACTGAGTGCATGTGGTGCATGGTACATGGTCGTGTCCTAGTTAGAACGTTCGTACTCTACCTGTTAAGCTCTGTAAATAGGTGTATGGGCGCCTATTTACAGGTCGGAAATTATATGATATGTTGTATGCATTTCTTACTGAGTCTGTTGACTCACAGTTTCTGCTTCCTTGTGTAGGTAAAGGAAAGGCGAAGGCTGAACAGGAATGAACCTGAGCTCGGGTGAGATTGTACATGTCAAGCGGCGCGACCTGGAGTGTTCGGTCTCGGGACATCTGGGTGTTGTATTTTGAAAGTCGTTGTGCGACCTGTAAATGTTTGTATTTTGGAATGTATAGTTTGAAAAGTAAATTTTACAAAGTTTAAAACGGGATCCCGGCACTTGTAAATATTTTATTATATTACAAAGTTTAGTATTTAATGCAAAAGTTTTAATTTGACACGTTTTTCGAGAAATTTCTTTGATTAGCAAAAATTGCACAATAATTGAAAAAGTACTGTAGCGTGCCTTTGCATTAGGGCGTTACATAAATAAAAAATATGTCAGTAACATACATTGTGATTTCTAAACTATCATCAAATAAGCACATAAACCACATGAATCCATCCAAATCAATGCAAATCATTGTTTTAATCCATATTTCATGAAAGTAAATCATGTTGGAAATATTTTACCGGGATCTAGATTTACTACCAAGTATGTTTCATTAACATCCTAATATGAATTCTAAAACAATGAAATAAACACATATAAAGTTTAAGAAACCTTACATTGGGTGCAGCAGAATATAATTACTCCTTCCGTTCAGATCTCTAGCCCTTGATTCCTTTCTGTAGCAGAGCATCACCAAGATCTGAACCTGGATGTCTTTCTCTCCTTCTTTGATGCCGATTCTCCACAGTCTTACACACTATGATTGAGATATCACTTGATGTGTGTGGGCACTACTCTATCACTCAAGGCTATTTTGAAATTGAAGAGAGGAAAAGAGAGGGAAAGGGTGGCACATAGCTTTTTCTAAAAGGAACAATATGCAAAGACATAGTTTCCTGAAGCCAACACTTTCTATTTATAGAATGCCATCTAGGTTTAGGTTAGAATTGTATGGCATTAAAAAATGAAAAATATAAATGGTAAAATGCTTGCATAGTGGCCAGCCATGATATCGATAATGCGTATAACTTTGCAATTTTGCCATTTTGTCATTTTTCAATCCCATTTTGTCAAAAAATGCCAATTTTCCAATTCAACCATTTAAATGCCAATTCTAATTATTTAAGAACTAAAAATTAATTATTAAATAATATTGTCATTTAATATATTTATTAATTTAGACATATAAAGTCTCTTAATTAATAAATAAACCTAGAATCTCTTTTCTTTACGATTTCGCCTTTGCTTAGTGAAAATTCATAAAGTAGACATAGTCTAACTTTAGAATTATAATTGATTAATTAAAATCAATTAACTGAGTCTTACAAGCAGTATGGTCTCAACTAGTATGGGGACCATGGGCCAATATAACCGAGCTTCCAATAAGTAGAACCGAATTTACCAAGTAAATTCCCTAACTTATTAATTCCTTATTGAATCCACACTTAGAACTTGGAATTGCACTCTCAGTCATACAGAACGCTCTATATGTTCCACGATATAGATACGTTATTAGTTATCCATTGTTATTATCCTAATTTGATCAATGACCCTCTAATAGATGATCTACATTGAATAGAAACTTAATTACCGTTACACCTTCAATGTATTTTATCCTTAAAACACTTAGCTCCGTATAAATGATATTTCAGCGAAGTGAATTGAGATCTCAACCATTTATCTCTGTTTAGCCAAGCTCGAAGGATATCATCGTTTCACTTCTAAATTCCTATAGAAGTTATAGACTCCATATTTACGTTAGCGCTCCCACACAATTATACTATCATGTTCCGAAAATGTACGTATCACCCTGACCCAAAAGTAGGCTTAACTAACAAATCAAAGAACACGAATAACACTCTTGAGATTGAACCTAATCATATCAGGATTCAGATCATTTGATCTAGGATTAACAGGTGATATTGAATTGAATAGGTATTACGGTAAATTCTAATATATCTAATCAAAGTTCAATATCGGTCCCTTCCGATGTATACTCCATACATCCGATACTGGTAAACTTTGCCAATATCCTGGAAAGCACATAACACTTTTCCAAGGTGTAAGAATACCTATTGTTGATTATACCATGTCAGTCTAAATCCAGTGTTCTGACAAATCAGGGAATAAACTTTCGAACATATAATTAAGATTATATTCCACTGTGCTGACAACACTATAATCTTTAACAAATTCATATTTTCCGGACTTAAATAGAATTCATACATTATATATATATATATAATCATGAAAGAAATCATGTGAACCATGCAACATAAAATATTATTTCAGATCTTTATTAATAAGTAAATCTAATTATATTGAAAGGGGTTTTATTTAGGGCATAAAACCCAACAAACTCCCACTTGCACTAATATAAAACAAAATGTGCATTCAAAATAATCTCAACACCTTGATATACAAATCAAGTGGAATAGTAGTAAACTCCTCGTAATAGGATCTGACAAGTTGAATTAAACACAACCTCTTCTCCACCATTACTCTTCCTTAATCACAAAATCCTTGATAATGTGAAATTCCTCTCTATATGTCTACTCTCTTGTGATACTGGATTCTATACTTTTTGCAACTACTCTTTGGTTATTGAGGATGTAACACTAGTAGTTAAGGCAAGTTGGAACGGTGCCACAAAAGTATAGAACTTTCCTTAGACTGAATAAGTACCTTTCCTGCAACTTTAACATTCAGTGTCTTTCCGGTAGACTAAGAGACTTCATATAGGTTTTTACACTTCTCCAAAATCACTACTCCACCCCCAGAATAATCACCATTTTATCAGCAGACTTTCTAGCACAAAGGCAAGTCTTGAAATCTGATGTGGTGTAGTCTAAGAGTTTTAAACACACCCTTATTGACTAACATATAGTTCCTCTTCTTAATCTTAAGATTTACTTGATTGTCTTCCAATGTTCCTTTCCTAGATTAATCTGATACCTACTCATTACTCCCACTCAACAGCAGGTGTGTGGTCTAAGGTATACTAAAGCATATCTGAGACCTCTCACTGTTGATTCAAGGAATTCTTTCAGGGCTTTATCTTTTCTGGAATAGTTGAGACTTTTCCTTAGATAAGTAAAATCTATATCAAGAAGTCGAAAAGCTTCTATAGATTGCCATTAGAAAAGAAAAAGCTTCATTAGAAAAGAAAAGGCTTCAGCATCTTACAAAAGTAAGTTGCTTGCATTAGAGTAAGTAATTACCAGGTATACCTCAAGCCATAGGTTTAGATAAACTCAAACCTATAATACTAGGAATAGTAAATTTGGTTAAGTCGATTGAATAGGCTTACAAATGAAAATTTCCTTTCATGTCCTTGTAATAGAAAACTTTAGGTTACTCCATGTGAATGGATTAAACCATAGTTCTCTTGGCTTTCTTCTTAGTTTCTTATTTTTACAATCCATTACTTGTTTAAACTCACAATGGATTTTAATCACTAGTGTCTTCCAAGTCATAAGAAGGTGAGTTCCTAGAAACCCTCCCACTACGACAAGGTACTGTGAATAATGTCTAAGAAAATTAAATGGTATTGACCTCTTCGGTTGTGTCAACACAACAGAGGCAGTGGGATCATCATGTAAAGACGATAGAACACTTTTGGAATCAAGAAAAAAAATATCTCCTTTATTTTCTACTTTATTTTCAGACTTAGTCATTCTCTTAGAAAAGTAGTATTTGTTTAAACAAACACTTTCTTATCTAATGACTATGGTATGGTCCACCCCTAATCACTTAGAATAGCTAACAAACATGCAAACCATGGTTAACAGTTCTAGCTTTTCTTAAGATTTCGATTAGGTCATCCATGAATCTAGTAATGATTTACATTAAATATACAACCATTGCATCATTCTGAAATTGTATTACCATAGAAGGATTTAGGCATCGACTAGTAACTGATCATCAATATGCAAATCGAATTTCGGGGGCGGTAAGTTCGGATATAATTCAAAAATCAATTTAATGATCTTTGAACTGCATATCTTCTAACTATTTCTTGTTGGAATTTATTTTACCAGGATCTTAGATCTACTCACAAGTATGTTGGTTAACACCTTAAATATGAACTTTCTAAAACGATAAATAAACACATATAAAGTTAAGAAAACCTTACATTGGTTGCAGCGGAATAATGTCTCCTTCCACTCAGATCCCTAACCCTTGTATCCTTTCTGTCGCAGAGTATTATCAAGATCTGAGCCCGAATGTCCTTCTCTTTGTGTGTGATCCTTCACAGTCTTCCAATCTATGATTGAGGTACCACTTGCTGTGTGTGGGCACTTACTCTATCACTAAGGTTCGAAATTTATGAAGAAGAAAAGAGAGAGGGTAGGTTTCGGCTATAGAGAGAAAGGGAAGGCTCAGTTTTCTGAAGAGAGAATTTTCGGGCAGAATACTTGTTTAAAACTTATGAAAACTTGTTATTTGACTGAGCCATCACTTTCTATTTATAGTCAACTACTAGGTTTAGGTTAGGAATTATTTGGCATTAAAATAATGAAAATATCAATTTGAAAAACCACCCCAAGTGGCCGGCCATGGTGTGTAATGGGCCTCACTTGGTTTTTGTGATTTTTACAAATTTTATTTCTATTTTCTCAAAAACGCCAATTTTCTAATTCTAACCTTTTAAATGCCAAAACTAATTATTTAATAACTAAAATAGATTATTAAATAATATTGTCATTTAATTTATTTATTAATTAGACATATAAAGTCTATTAATAAATAAATTAACCTAGAATCTCTTTTCTTTACAATTTCGCCCATGCTTAGTGAAAATTCACAAATTAGACATAGTCTAACTTTAGAATTATAATTGATTAATCACAAATCAAGAGTCGTACAAGCAGTATAGTCTCAACTAGAATGGAGACCATGGATCTATATGCTGAGCTTCCAATAAGTGAACCGAATTTACTAAGTAAATTCTTACTTATTAAATCTTCGTTGAATCCACTCTTAGAACTTAGAATTGCACTCTCAGACTTATATAGAGCATATTATATGTTCGACGATATAGATATGCTATCTGATTTAACCATTATTATAATCTTATTGTGATCAAAGATCCTCTATATAGATGATTTACATCGAGATGGGATAATTTTACCGTTCTCACCCCTCAACGTATTTTGCCCCTTAAAACACTTAGCTACCTGTAAATGATGTTTAGTGATCTAAGAATTAGTCACTTAAACAAGAGCTCATCCATTTACTTCTATTTAGCTAAGCTCGAAGGGAATCACTTGACTTCTATACACCATTAGAAGTTATAGATTCCATATTTATGTTTAGCACTCCCACTCAATCATACTATCATGTTCTCAAAATATACGTATCACCCTGACCCAAAAGTAGGCTTAACTAATAAATCAAAGAACATGAATAATACTCCTGAGTTGAGCCTAAGCATATCAGGATTTAGATTCTTTTAATCTTCAGGTCAACTACTGATATTGACTTGGAAAGATATAATGGTAAGTTTATAATATCTTAAATAAGTTACAATATCGGTCCAGTCCAATGTATACTCCATACATTCGAAACTACTATACTTTACCAATGTCCTAGAAAGAACATAACACTTACTCCAAGTGTAAGTACACATCATCGCTGATTATCACATTAGTGTAAATCCAAAACACTGATGAAACAAGGACTTAGTCTTTTAATTCATATGATCACAATCACATTCCACTGTGTTGACGATACTGTAATTGTGAATAAACATATGATTTGGACTTAATTGATTTTGTGTGTAAATGCAATAAACATATTAAACCATTAGCATGTAAAATTCATGCAAACATAAATCACTTCAAATTTCTTATATTGATAACTAATCAGATTGTAAAGGGTTTTATTTAGGGCACAAAACCCAACATTTCTCCACCCCTATCAGTTCGTAAGATCTTTAACCACTTACCTTAATGGTTTTTCACCATTGCTAGAAATTCATAAAATTTTTCAAACATTTCAAATTTCTTTGCATAAGGTAAAATCTAGAGTGGTCGTTTTGAGAATATAACGAAAAACGCATATCCACCCCTGAATGTACATCCATCTGCGAATGAGATGAACTTATTTTCAGCGGATATAGGCATATTAACTCTTTGCAGAGATTGATCTTGTAAAAACCACTATGAACAAGATACAAATGCCATAGATTTAAAAATGTGGTTGTAGTCTTTTGATGACTTAGGTTTACTTACATCAAAGAGTTCTTAGAATAGTGCAAGTGGATCCTGGTCACAGAATACTAAACTCATATTCCATAATTGTTGGAAATATTTTACCAGGATCTAGATTTACTACCAAGTATGTTTGATGAACATCCTAATATGAATTCTAAAACAATGAAATAAACACATATAAAGTTTAAGAAACCTTACATTGGGTGCAGCGGAATATTATGACTCCTTCCATTCAGATCTCTAGCCCTTGATTCCTTTCTGTAGCAGAGCATTATCAAGATCTGAATCTGGATCTCCTTCTCTCCTTCTTTGATGCTGATTTTCCATAGTCTTACATAGTATGATTGAGGTACCACTTGATGTGTGTGGGCACTACTCATTCAGTCAAGGGTTTCGAAATTGTAGAGAGGAAAAGAGAGAGAAAGTAGCGCTCATGAATTTTCTCTGAAAAGAATGAGATGCAATTGTGTGTTGTTTCCTGAAGTCATTACTTTCTATTTATAGAATCTCTCTAGGTTTAGGTTAGAATTGTGTGGCATTAAAATAATGGAAAAATAAAATGGTAAACCTCTTGCATAGTGGGCGGCCCATATAAGGAAATTGGGCCTCACTTTGCAACTTTCCCATTTTGTTATTTTTCATTTCCATTTTCTAAAAAAAGCCAATTTTCCAATTTAACCTTTTAAATGCCAATTCTAATTATTTAATAACTTAAAAATAATTATTAAATAATATTATCATTTCATATATTTATTAATTTAGACATATAAAGTATCTTAATTAATAAATAAACCTAGAATCTCTTTTCTTTACAATTTTGCCATTGCTTAGTGAAAATTCATAAAGTAGACATAGTCTAACTTTAGAATTATAATTGATTAATTAAAATCAATTAACTGAGTCTTACAAGCAGTATAGTCTCAACTAATATGGGGACCATGGGTCTATATAACCGAGCTTCTAATAAGTTGAACCGAATTTACCAAGTAAATTCCCTAACTTATTAATTCCTTATTGAATCCACTCTTAGAACTTGGAATTGCACTCTCAGTCATATAGAACGCTCTATATGTTTCACGATATAGATACGTCATTAATTATCCATTGTTATAATCCTAATTTGATCAATGATCCTCTATATAGATGATTTACACTGTAAAGGGATTAAATTACCGTAACACCCTACAATGTATTTTATCCTTAAAACACTTAACCCTGTATAAATGATATTTCAGCTAAGTGAAATGAGTACTCCACCATTTATTTTCGTTTGGTTAAGCTCGAAGGAAATCATCCTTTACTTTCTATTAGCCAGATAGAAGCTATAGATTCCATATTTATGTGAGCGCTCCCACTCAATTTCACTATCGTCCTGACCCAAAAGTAGGCTTAACTAACAAATCAAAGAACATGAATAACACTCTTGAGATTGAACCTACTCATATCAGAGGATTAAGATCATTTGATCTAGGATCAAAAGGTGGTATTGAATTGAATAGATATTACGGTAAATTCTAATATATCTAATCAAAGTTCAATATCGGTCCCTTCCGATGTATACTCCATACATCCGATACTGGTAAACTTTGCCAATATCTTGGAAAGGACATAACACTTTTTCAAGGTGTAAGAATACCTATTGCTGATTATACCATGTCAGTCTAAATCCAGTGTTCTAACAAATCAGGGAATAAACTTTTGAACATATAATTAAGATTATATTGCACTGTGCTGACAACACTATAATCTTTAACAAATTCATATGTTCTGGACTTAAATAGAATTCATACATTATATATATAATCATGAAATAAATCATGTGAACCATGCAACATAAAATGTTATTTCTGATCTTTATTTGTTGGAATTTATTTTACCAGGATCTTAGATCTACTCACAAGTATGTTTATTAACATCCTAAATAAGAACTTTCTAAAACGATGAAATAAACACATATAAAGTTTAGGAAACCTTACATTGAGTGTAGGGGAATATAATGACTCCTTCCGTTCAGATATCTAGCCCTTGATTCCTTTCTGTAGCAGAGCATTATCAATATCTGAACCTGGATCTCTTTCTCTGAATCTTTGATGCTGAAACTCCTTTTGCTGAATGTCTTTCTTCACGATCTTCCTCACTATGATTGAGGTATCACTTGTTGTGTGTGGGCACTACTCATACACTAAGGATTTCGAAATATTGAAGAAGAAGAGAGAGAGTGGTCAGCTAAAGATAGGGAGAGAGAAGGCTCAGTTTTTCTGATTCAGAAGAAGTGTCAGAAGAAAAGTCTTATTTTTCTGAAGCCTTCACTATCTATTTATAGCATTCCACTAGGGTTAGGTTTGAATTATATGGCATTAAAATAATGAAAAAATCAACTTAAAATAGCTACATAGGTGGCCGGCCATAGCATTAGTGGATTGGGCCTTGGGCTTTGCAATTTTGCAATTTTAACACCTTTTGTATTTGATTTTCTCAAAAATGCCAATTTCCTAATTCAATCTTTTAAATGCCAATTCTAACTATTTAATAACTATAAATAATTATTAAATAATATTGTCATTTATCATATTTATTAATTGAACCATACAAAGTATCATAATTAACAAATATGCCCCTATAAACTCTTTCTTTACAATTTCGCCCTTACTTAGTGAAAAATTCACAAATAGACATAGTCTAATTTGAGAATTATAATTGATTAATCAAAACCAATTACATGAGTCTTACAAGCAATATTATCTCAACTAGTGGGGGGACCATGGGTCTATATAACCGAGCTTCCAATAAGTAGATCAAGAATTTATTACTAAAATTCACTAACTTATTAATTCTTCGTTGAATCCACGCATAGAACTTAGAATTGCACTCTCAGTATATAGAATGCTCTATATGTTCCACCATATAGACACATCATTAGTTATCCATTGTTATAATCCTAATTTGATCAATGATCCTCTATATGAATGATCTACACTGTAAAGGGATTAGATTACCGTTACACCCTACAATGTATTTATTCCTTAAAACACTTGACCCCGTATAAATGATATTTCAGCTTATGTGAAATGAGTACTCCACCATTTATGTTCGTTTGGTCAAGCTCGAAGGAGATCATCCTTTGCTTACTATTCGCCAGATAGAAGCTATAGATTCCATGTTTATGCTAGCGCTCCCACTCAATTGCACTACCGTGTTCCCAAAATGTACGTATCACCCTGACCTAAAAGTAGGCTTAACTAACAAATCAAAGAACACGAATAGCCTTTCAAGATTGAGCCTAATCATAACCGGATTAAGAACATTTGATCTAGGATCAACTAGGCGATATTGACTTGAATAGATATTACGGTAAGTTTAATAAATCTAAGTCAAAGTTCAATATCGGTCCCTTCCGATGCATACTCCATGCATCCAACCTGAGCTTTACTTTAACCAATGCTCTGGAAAGAACATAGCACTTCTCCAAATGCAAGTAAACTCTGTTGTAGATTATCATATCAGTAAAACCCTATGTCTGATAAATCTAGGAAAACTTTATTCACATAGTCATGTTTACTTTCCAATGTGTTGACGGCACAATAAACAGGATCAAGTATGTGAAAAGGGTTTCAGATAAATTTATACATTATGCACATATAATCATGAAATAAATCATGTGAACCATGCAACATTAAATGTTATTTCTGATCTATATTAATAAGTAAATCTGATTATATTGAAATGAGTTTTATTTAGGGCATAAAACCCAACATTATTAATAAGTAAATCTAATTATATTGAAATGGGTTTTATCTAGGGTACAAAACCCAACAATAATAACATACAGTTTGAATGCATTGATAGAAAATTGTTATTAAACACTTGTGAAAGTGTAACTGTATAATGAGTAATTCTTTCTTGGACCACCACTACTAATTTAACTCTATGTCTGATTTCCCCATACAAGTAGGAGATTTTTAAGATTGAGGATTTATATCATTTTGGGATAGAATTTCGGGAATATAATCATATGCGTCATTTAATTTCTTAAGAGAAAATATAGAATGACATGAAATGATTTATAGACCATTCATCCAATGATATGTTATTGAGCTAATTTGAGATGAATAAGCTAAGAGGAATTAGGATAATTTCGTATTTAAATAAGAATCCAATGATCCTCCGATTAGCGAGAGTCAATGTAATATTATTTATACAATCTTCTTGTTTCATATTATAAATACTAGTCTAAGGTGTCATCAATTGATGAACAGCAAGATGTTGCATTTACAATATTTATCTTTCGAGATCTAACACTATTATGTTTGTCTAATGTTGACAATCCATTAGGGATTTATCTCATTAGAACAACAAACCAAGTTAGACCAACAATAAAGGTTCGAAATTAAAGTACAAATAATAATAGAAAAAAACATGGTTCAATATAAGTTCATACACAATTCAAAAATTATCAAGCATTTAGCAAATAACAAAGACATGTGAAAATACAAAATAGGCACATCTTAAATAATTTCTAAGGTTTTCAACAAACTGATACAGTGTCCCGGTAGGCGAGAGTCAAAGTATCATTCATTGAATAGAGTTGTCAGCTCATCTAAAATGCAAACCATTCTAGCAACCTTTTATTCGATCAAAATAAGAATCCAACGTTGTCCCGGTAGGCGAGAGTCAAGGTTATTCTCATTTTATGAGCTTCCACCATTGTTTCATGTTTTATAAGTTTATCTCTAAGTAGTCAACGTAGGGGAGAGTTTAATAGAGACGAAAACTTACAAAACACTTATCAAATGAGATCTTACGGTGTTAAATGCGTTCAACGAATAACCATCCATAAGGGGGACGAAGTCTAGCGTCTCGAGGTTATATTGAAAACATTTAACTATTGTAAGACAAACAATGGAGATCGAATATCCTTATAACTAAAAGCTCATTATTTAGAGAGTTGCATTTTCTTTGATACTTATTTTAATCTATTTATTTTAAATATATATTTATTTAATTAATATTTCCAATTTAGAATGAAAAATTCTAAATAGAAATTTTAATTTTATATTTATAAAATTATACTTAGATGGATATGAAAATAACATGAATTATTTCCATTTTAGTAATAATTTCCAATAAATATTAAGAAAATTATTTAATTTAAGTTGTTTCAAAATTAATTTAAATTAACTTACAAGTCAAATTTAATTTTCTATAAATATATATTGCATTTCGAAAAATTAGAGTATATAAGAATACAATTTTCGAAATTTCTTGTTAAAATAAAATAAAAATAAATCCTAGAAAAAATTATTCTAATTTAATGTTGGCCCAAAATTAATTAATAAAATTAATTTACAACAAAAAATATAATTTTCCTATTTAATTAAATATTAAATAAAAATTTCAAATATTTAAGTATCATGATGAAAATAACCTTAAATATTAATTTTCTATTTAATTAAATACATTAGAAAAATACTTCAAGCAAAACAGATAATATCTATCTAGACTTTCATTGACTAATTAATTCATTTTCTCATTATAATATGTTTTAGTTCATTTATTTTAATTAATCATTAAATGAAAAAAATCATTGATTTAAGTTGGTCCAAAATTAAAATAAATAATTTTCAACTTTAATCTATTTTTCAAATAAAATTCAAAATTTCTGCATTTAAAAAATAGAATTTCGAAATTGTGGGAAAAAGATTAATAAAATAAAATATATTTTGAAAATTATTCAAATTTAAGCTGTTATGAAATTTTAGAGAAAATTTCCAACTTAAAATAATTTTCTATTTAATTAAATATCATGAAAATAACAACATTTAAGCATCATGATGAAAATCAACTTAGATATTGAATTTTCAATTTAATTAAATGTATTAAATTCAAGAAATAAATTATTAAGTATAGAGGAGACTTAATTATTAATTCTAGTTTAATACTAGGAAAAATATACTTAACTTAGATTGTACAAAAATTAATTATTAAATAATTAATTTCACAATCTATGACATTCTCCTAATTAAATATTAGAAAATATAATTAATACTAGAAATAACTATCTAGAATATGTATCATTGACTAAGTATCTTTTCAAAATTTAGAAAATATCTAATTTAAGTTGCTATAGAAAGAATCTAAAATAACCAAGTTAAAAATTTCCAAATAAAAATTAATTAAATATAAAAATTAAGTTGTAACTACCTAGTTTAAGAATATTCCATTTTAAGTTTAACAACTTAAAAAAAAAAGTATCTCTAGAATCTTCAATAACCAACTCCTAGAATTCCTCAACTTAATTTTAAATTCAAAAGATATTCAAATTTAAGTTGATAAGAAAAATTAGTTAGTAATAACTAATTTATAACTTAAATAGGAATGTTTAATGAAATAATTAAAATAAGCTTGAGAAAGAATCTAGTTAGTTAAAATTCTTTATTTAATTAAATACAAGAAAAATACAAATAATTTATCTAGAAATAATATCTTAAACTAAGAGTGTTTTTCTTA
This sequence comes from Cannabis sativa, assembly GCF_029168945.1. Classification (NCBI taxonomy): domain Eukaryota; kingdom Viridiplantae; phylum Streptophyta; class Magnoliopsida; order Rosales; family Cannabaceae; genus Cannabis; species Cannabis sativa. The sequence continues at coordinate 24,845,522 of NC_083607.1, forward strand.
AAATTAACTTTAAAATATTAAAATGAAAATAAATTTCATATATTTTAAAACTTAATTATGTTGCTAATAAATTTTATTAGGTTAAACTAATTTAATTAACCTAATACAGTTATTCAAATCAGGCAAATGGGCCTTCACAATTAGGATAGTTCATGTGAGGGGGAGCTGGGTTCAGTATGTCATACCCACTTATATTGGCACCCATCTCTCACACAAGGCCCAAAAGAGAGGAATTTAACCTTAAAATAAATAATTGTTATTAATTGAATAGGCCCAAAAACTAAATGGGCCTAAATAAAATCTATAGGCTCACACAGGCACACAGATTTGGATGGATCCTATCATGTTACTAGGTCATACACAGATGAAAGAAGAATGTAAAATTTACCTGTTACAAATTATTTACTTGACCTATTGATAATTGAACCATGGGTTAAAATCAGATCATTGGATCTGTCAACAAGTTAACCATGGCAATTTAGATCAAGCAATAATAGGTTTTAGAAAACTTACAAACAAGCTAAAACACATACTCCTGCAACAAGTTGAATTTGGATAGTTGGATGTAGGATTTATTTAATTTTAAATTAATTAATAAAAAAAAATCAAAAAATAATATTTAAAGAAAAAAATATTTCCGGTTTTAAAAAAAAAAAAATTAAAATTAAACCTACACTTTTAAAAAATTGGGGTTTCAACTAACCTACATATCATTTCAAAAATTTGCTAACCATCTTTTAAATTTTCATGTTATTTTATAAATTGAATATTCAATAAAATAAAATGATAAATACCATGATTATAGTAATCTTATTTTAAATCTAAATAAGTTCAAATTACTTAAAATAGAATATTTTATAAAAGGAATTTAATATCTGACCTTAGATTTAAAATTAAGATAAAATAATCAAATTTAAAAAAATAAGAAAAGAGGTAAGCAAAAAAGGATTTTTTACCTATTTTCAAATTCAAATTACACTAATATCTAAAATTAATTTTAAAAATTCAAATTGATTTATTTCTGATAATGAGATTTGAAATATGAAAAGTAAAAATCAAAATACAAAACTACACAAAAAATCGGAAGTTAATTCCATGAAATAGCATGAAAAATCGAAGACAAACGAAAAAATTGTGAGCTGTACGAATGGTCTGCAAAGCACACCATCCAGGAGCACATTCTTGGGCGCACAAAGGGTGCTGCCAGCAGCCAGCCGCGCGCAAAAGGGTGTGTCACCACCCCCAATTTTTTTAAAACTTCAAAAAATCATAACTAATTCAAATAAAATCAAAATTGAGTTCTGTAAAAAAGTGAATTGCTTAATTTTTTCCAAACTATCCAATAAAAATAATTCCAGAAACGAAAATTCAATTATTTATCATAAAATTTTACAAGCATCAATCAATCATCATATAACACATAGATCAACATGAAACCATCCAAATCAACACAAAACATTGTTTTAATTCATATTTCATGAAAGTAAATCATTACCATGGCTCTGGTGCCAGTTGTTGGAAATATTTTACCAGGATCTAGATTTACTACCAAGTATGTTTCATTTACATCCTAATATGAATTCTAAAACAATGAAATAAACACATATAAAGTTTAAGAAACCTTACATTGGGTGCAGCGGAATATAATGACTCCTTCCGTTAAGATCTCTAGCTCATGATTCCTTTCTGTAGCAGAGCATCACCAAGATATGAACATGGATCTCTTTCTCTCCTTCTTTGATGCTGATTCTCCACAGTCTTACACACTATGATTGAGATACCACTTGATGTATGTGGGCACTACTCTATCACTCAAGGCTATTTCGAAATTGAAGAGAGGAAAAGAGAGAGAAAGGGTGGCGCATAGCTTTTTCTGAAAGGAACAATATGCAAAGACATAATTTCTATTTATAGAATGCCATCTAGGTTTAGGTTAGAATTGTATGGCATTAAAATAATGAAAAATATAAATGGTAAAATGCTTGCATAGTGGCCAGCCATGATATGGATAATGGGCCTCACTTTGCAATTTTGTCATTTTGTCATTTTTCAATCCCATTTTCTCAAAAAATGCCAATTTTCTAATTCAACCATTTAAATGCCAATTCTAATTATTTAATAACTAAAAATTAATTATTAAATAATATTTTCATTTAATATATTTATTAATTTAGACATATAAAGTCTCTTAATTAATAAATAAACCTAGAATCTCTTTTCTTCACAATTTCGCCTTTGCTTAATGAAAATTCTTAAAGTAGACATAGTCTAACTTTATAATTATAATTGATTAATTAAAATCAATTAACTGAGTCTTACAAGTGGTATGGTCTCAACTAGTATGGAGACCATGGGCCAATATAACCGAGCTTCCAATAAGTCGAACCGAATTTACCAAGTAAATTCCCTAACTTATTAATTCCTTATTTAATCCACACTTAAAACTTGGAATTGCAATCTAAGTCATATAGAACGCTCTATATGTTCCACAATATAGATACGATATTAGTTATCCATTGTTATAATCCTAATTTGATCAATGACCCTCTAATAGATGATCTACATTGAATAGGAACTAAATTACCTTACACCTTCAATGTATTTTATCCTTAAAACACTTAGCTCCGTATAAATGATATTTCAGCGAACTGAAATGAGATCTCAACCATTTATCTCTGTTTAGCCAAGCTCGAAGAATATCATCGTTTCACTTCTAAATTCCTATAGAAGTTATAGACTCCATATTTATGTTAGCGCTCCCACTCAATTATACTATCATGTTCCCAAAATGTACGTATCACCCTGACCCAAAAGTAGGTTTAACTAACAAATCAAAGAACATGTATAATACTCTTGAGATTGAACCTAACCATATCAGGATTAAGATCATTTGATCTAGGATCAACAGGTGATATTGAATTGAATAGATATTACGGTAAATTTTAATATATCTAATCAAAGTTCAATATCGGTCCCTTCTGATGTATACTCCATACATCCGATACTGGTAAACTTTGCCAATGCCCTGGAAAGGACATAACACTTATCCAAGGTGTAAGAATACCTATCGCTGATTATATCATGCCAGTCGAAATCCAGTGTTCTGACAAATCAGGGAATAAACTTTCGAACATATAATTAAGATTATATTCCATTATGCTGACAACACTATAATCATTAACAAATTCATATGTTCTGGACTTAAATAGAATTCATACATTATATATATAATCATGAAATAAATCATGTGAACCATGCAACATAAAATGTTATTTCTGATCTTTATTAATAAGTAAATCTGATTATGTTGAAATGGGTTTTATTTAGGGCACAAACCCAACAAATCATTACCATGGCTTTGATACCAGCTGTTGGAATATGTTTTACCAGGATCTAGATTTGCTAACAAGTATGATTCATTATCATCCTAATATGAATTTCTAAAACAATGAAATTAAACACATATAATGTTTAGAAAACCTTACATTGGGTGTAGCGGAATAATATGTCTTCACAATCTTTCAGACTATGATTGAGATACCACTTGATGTGTGTGGGGACTCACTCTATCACTTAAGGTTTCGAAAAATTGAAGAAGAAAAGAGGGAGAAGAGGTTCGACTATAGAAGGATAGTGAATGGCTCAATTTTTCCTGAAGGCAAAAATTTCTGATTTTCAATCTCTGTTAAGTGTGAGCCATCACTATCTATTTATAGGTAACCACTAGGTTTAGGTTAGGAATTACTTGGCATTAAAATAATGAAAATATTAATTGGAAAAAACACCATTAAGTGGCCGGCCATAGGGTTAATGGGCCCCACTTGGTATTTTGCAATTTTGACAATTTTTATTTCTATTTTCTCAAAAACGTCAATTTTCCAATTCTAAACATTTAAATGCCAAAACTAATTATTTAATAACTAAAATAATAAATAATATTGTCATTTAATATAATTATGAATTAGACATAATATAGTCTTCCAATTAATAAATAAAACCTAGAATCTCTTTTCTTCACAATTTAGCCCTCGCTTAATGAAAATTCATAAACTAGACATAGTCTAATTCTAGAATCATAATTGATTAATTAAAATCAATTATCTGAGTCTTACAAGCAGTATGGTCTCAACTAGAATGGGGACCATGGGCCTATATTACTGAGCTTCCAATAAGTTGAACTAGAATTTACCAAGTAAATTCCCCTAACTTATTAATTCCTTGTTGCATCCACTCTTAGAACTTAAAATTGCACTCTCAGTAACAGAGAATGCTCGATATGTTCCACCATATAGATACGCTATCACATTTAACCATCGTTATAATCTCAATAATTAAAGATCATCTATATAGATGATTTACACCGAGTAGGGATAAATTTACCATTTCACCCCTCAATGTATTTTGATCCTTAAAACACTTAGCTACCTGTAAATAATGTTTTAGTGAACTAAAATATAATCACTGAAACAAGAGCTCTTCCATTTACATCTATTTAGCCAAGCTCGAAGGGAATCATCATTTAACTTCTAAATACCTATAGAAGCTATAGATTCCATATTTATGTTTAGCGATCCCACTCAATCATACTACCATGTTCCCAAAATGTACGTATCACCCTGACCAGAAAGTAGGTTTAACTAACAAATCAAAGAACATGAATAACACTCCTGAGATTGAACCTAAGCATATCAGGATTAAGATCTTTTAATCTAAGATCAACTAGTGATATTGACTTGGAAAGATACAACGGTAAGTATTATAATTGTTGGAAATTATTTTACCAGGATCTAGATTTACTAACAAGTATGTTGGATTAACAACCTAATATGAATTCTAAAACAATGAAAATAAACACATATAAAGTTAGAAAACCTTACAGTGGGTGCAGCGGAATAATATGACTCCTTCCGTTCAGATCTCTAGCCCTTGATTCCTTTCTGTAGCAGAGCATCACCAAGATCTGAACCTGGATCTTCTTTTCTCCTTCTTTGATGCAGAAATTCCATAGTCTTCCATACTATGATTGAGATACCACTTGATGTGTGTGGGCACTACTCATCTCACAAGGATTTCGAAATTTTCTCTCTTTTCTCTCTTAATTTCGTGGTTGATAGCATGCAAGAGAAGAGACACAAAGGTTGCTTTATATAGGGAGAAGGGAGATCACAACTTTCCAAATAAAACAGTTTCCTCTTTTACTGTGTAATTGATTAACTGCCTTATTTAGTGTGATCCACCACTTTCCTATTATAACTAGGCTTTGATTAGCAATTACATGACAATTAAAAAATAAAAATAATAATTGGGAAACACAAAGGGAGTGCTCGGCCATAGAGGGAATATGGGCCTCACTTGGATTTTGCAGTTTCCTCAATTTTATTTCAATTTCTCCAAAAATGTCATTTTTCCAATTCTAATCATTTAAATTCCAAAACTAATTATTTAAAAACTAAAATAGATTATTAAATAATATTGTCATTTAAAATAATTATTAATTAGACATACAAAGTCTCTTAATTAATAATTGAACCTAGAAACCCTTTTATTTACGATTTCATCCTTAAACTGTGAGAATTCATAAAGTAGACATAGTCTAACTTTTAGAATTATAATTGATTAATTAAAATCAATTAACTGAGTCTTACAAGCAGTATGGTCTCAACTAGTATGGGGACCATGGGTCTATATAACCGAGCTTCCAATAAGTCGAACCGAATTTACCAAGTAAATTCCCTAACTTATTAATTTCTCATTGAATCCACACTTAGAACTTGGAATTGCACTCTCAGTCATATAGAAACGCTCTATATGTTCCACGATATAGACACGTCATTAGTTATCCATTGTTATAACCCTAATGTGATCAATGATCCTCTATATAGATGATTTACACTGTACAGGATTAAATTACCGTAACACCGTACAATGTATTTTATCCTTAAAACACTTAACCCTGTATAAATGATATTTCACCTAAGTGAAATGAGATCTCCACCATTTATCTTCGTTTGGTTAAGCTCGAAGGAAATCATCCTTTACTTCTATTTGCCAAATAGAAGCTATAGATTCCATATTTATGTTAGCGCTCCCACTCAATTGCACTACCGTGTTCCCAAAATGTACGTATTGCCCAGACTAAAGATTAGGCTTAACTAACAAATCAAAGAACACGAATAATACTCTTGAAATTGAGCCTAACCATATCAGAATTTCGATCATGTGATCTAGGATCAACTTATGATATTGAATTGAATAGATGTTTACGGTAAGTTTCAAAATCTAATTCAAAGTTCAATATCGGTCCATTCCAATGCATACTCCATGCATCCAACCTGAGCTTTACTTTAACCTATGTTCTGGAAAGAACATAACATTTCTCCAAATGTAAGTAAACTCTGTTGTAGATTGTCATATCAGTAAAACCCAGTATTCTGATAAATCTAGGAATACTTTATTCACATAGTCATGTTTATTTTCCACTGTGTTGACAACACAATAAACATGATCAAGTACGTGAAAAGGGGTTTGGATGAATTTATAAATCAAATAGACAAGCAATTGATTAAGTGAACCATGCAACATAAAAATGTTATTTCTGATCTTTATTAATAAGTAAATCTGATTATATGAAATGAGTTTTATTTAGGGCATAAAACCCAACAAACTCCCACTTGCACTAATATAAAACAAAAAGTGCATTTCAAATAATCATTAACACCTTGATATACCAATCAAGTGTAATAGTAGTAAACTCCTCGTAATGGGATCTGACAGGTTGAATTAAACACAACCTCTTCTCCACCATTACTCTTCCTTAATCACAAAATCCTTGATAATGTGAAATTCCTCTCTATATGTCTACTCTTTTGGGATACTGGATTCTATACTTTTGGGCAACTACTCTTTCGTTATTCAGGAAGTAACCCTAGTAGTTAAGGCAAGTTGGAACACTGCCGCAAATGTATAGAACTTTCCTTAGACTGAATAAGTATCTTTCCTGCAACTTTTAACATTTAGTCTCTCTCTGGTAGACCAAGAGATTTCAGATAGGTTTTTACACTTCTCCAAAATCGCTACTCCACCCCCAAATTAATCACCATCTCATCAGTAGACTTTCTAGCACAAAGGCAAGTCTTGAAATCTGATGTGGTGTAGTCTAAGAGTTTTAAACAAACACTCTTATTGACTAAAATATAGTTCCTCTTCTTAATCTTAAAATTTACTTGATTTTCTTCCAATGTTCCCCTCCTGGATGATATTTACTCATTACTCCCACTCAACAGCAGGTGTCTGGTCTAAGGCATACTAAAGCATATCTGAGACCTCTCACTATTGATTCAAGAAATTCTCTGGAATAGTTGAGACTTTTCCTTAGATAAATAAAATCTATGTCTAAGAAGTTGTGAAGCTTCTATAGATTGCCATTGGAAAGAAAATGCTTCAGCATCTTACTAAAGTAAGTTGCTTGCATTAAAGTAAGTAATTACCAGGTATACCACAAGCCATAGGTTTAGATAAACTCAAACCTATAATACTAGGAACAGGAAGTTTTGTTAAGTCCATTGAATAGACTTATGAACGAAAATTTCCTTTTATGTCCTTGTAATAGAAAACTTTAGGTTACTCCATGTGAATGGATCAAACTATAGTTCTCTTGGCTTTCTTATTAGTTTCTTATCTTGACAATCCATTACTTGCTTAAACTCACAATGGATTTTAATCACTAGTGTCTTCCAAGTTATAAGAAGGTGTGTTCCTAGAAACTCTCCCACTACAACAAGGTACCGTGAACTATGTCAAAGAAAACTAAATGGTATAGACCTCTTCAGTTGTGTTAAGACAACAGAGGCAGTGGGATCATCTTGTAACGAATAAGATGATAGAACACTTATGGAATCAAGAAAAAATATCTCCTTTATTTGCTACTTTATTTTCAGACTTAGTCATTTTCTTAGAAAATCAGTATTTGTTTAAACAAACACTTTCTAATCTAATGACTATGGGATGCTCCCCCCCTAATCACTTAGAATAGCTAACAAACATACAAACCAGGGTTAGCAGTTCTAGCTTTTCTTAAGATTTCGATTAGGTCATCCTTGAATCTAGTAATGATTTACATTAAGTATACAACCATTACATCATTCTGAAATTTTATTACCATAGAAAGATTTAGGCAACGACTAGTATTATTCAAAATCAAATTAATGATCTTTGAACTGCATATCTACTAACTTTTTCTCCACCCCTATCAGTTCGCAAGATCTTTAACCACTTACCTTTGCCCCATTGCTAGAAATTCATGAAATTTTTCAAACATTTCAAATTTCTTTTGCGTAAGGTAAAATCTAGAGTGATCGTTTTAAGAATACAAAAACTCATATCCACCCCTGAATGTACATCCATCTGCGAATGAGATGAAATTACTTTCAGTGGATATAGGCATATTAACTCTTTGCAGAGAATGATCTTGTCAAAACCACTATGAACAAGATACAAATACCTTAGATTTATAAAATATGTGGTTGTATCTTTTGATGACTTAAGTTTAGTTACATCAAAGAGTTCTTAGAATAGTGCAAGTGGATTCTGGTCACAGAATACTAAACTCATACAGTTTAAATCCATTGAAAGAAAATGGTTATCAAACACTTGTGAAAGTGTAACTGTATAATTAGTAACTATTTCTTGGACCACCACTACTAATCTAACTCTATGATTTGCCTATACAAGTAGGAGATATCTAAGATTGAGGATTTATATCATTTAGGGATAGAATTCCGGGAATATAATCATATGCTTCATCTAATTTCTTAAGAGAAAATATGTAAAGCCTGCTTAGTTAATTTGGAAATTAGCAGTTGTTTATGATTAATTATGAAATTATTTATAGCTATTTAAATAATTTATTATACTGTTGTTTATGGAATTCAGAAATGCATGGTTATGTTATTCAGTAGTTTTCATATTTTTGCATTTCCGGTGCCCGGTATTTTGGAACTCGGCGTTTGGCTCAGTAGAAATCACAACTTAGCATGTTATTAGTTTGGGACGGTTTATTAGGCATTGGGAATGTCGGGAATGGCCGGGAATTTAGAATTTCCCAAAAATACCCCTTTAGTATGATTTATGTGGTTTTATGGTGGAGGGGAAAATTGGTCTTTTTGCCCCATTAGTATTTTGTCTTATGTGAGTTTGTTAAATGAAAATTAAATATTTATTTTAATGTTTACTTGGCTGAAATGAAATATGATAAGTGGCTTTATGTTTATTTCCTTCATTTTTACAAAAACACTTAAAAAAGAAAAATAGAATTTTCAAACACTCTCTCTCTTTTTCTCTCTATTTTGGCTGGTTACTTGGGGTGCAAAGGCTGGGTTTTTCTTCAATTTTCAAAGCTAGATTCAACCTATAATTGTGATCTCTTGTTTGTGGTATGTGATCTCTAACTTTCTCTCTTTAATTTGTTGGAAAAAAATGATGAAAATGGTGATGCATGCATGATAAATTGAGGTTGTTGCTGCTGTGTTTTGTTGTTGATTTCTCAGGTTTAAAGCATGTTTAATTGAAGTTAAATGAGCTGTTTTGAAGCATGTTAGTTAGGTTGTGTGAAGCTTTGAGTTTTCTATGCAAAATATGTGATTTTTGAAAGAAAAGGTTATATTTTGTTGCTGTGATGTTGTGGAAGTTTGCTTGTGTTTCCAGAGGTTATTCTAAGCTTGTTTATGTAAGTTTAGATGGTTTTGATTGCATGTTAACTAAGTTTGCTCAAGTTTGAGTTTAGAACTCAAAGCTTGAGCTCTAATGGTGAATTTCAAATTTGTGCAATCTGGGTGGTTTTGATGCCTTAGAAATGTTCTAAGGGTTATATGGAATAGGTCTGGAAAGTTTGAGGTGATTTGGAGTTGATTTGAGCAAGATATGAAAAATTGATTGTTGCTGCCTGCGAGGAACCGGAATTCCGGTTGTGCATCCGGAATTCCGGATGAGGGTCCTGAATTTCGCAGAACCGGAATTCCGGTTGGACAACCGGTCTACCGGTTGGGGAATTTTCAGAACCCGTGTTTTTCCTCGTTTTTATGTTTTAGGGGGTATTGCCATGCCTTTTATCGATAGGGAAACTTTTAGTTCTTAGTTTTAGTCCCCGGGAAGTGATTTAGTGTGTCACTTATAGTGTTGTGACTTTTATGGTTTAGGAGCCTGTAATCCGCCGCTCAGCTAAGGTTCCAGTCAGGTTGACCGGCACACTGAATTCGGAATCCAGGTAAGATTAGTATAACAGTATGCATATGTAGATTACATGTTTAGCGTGCATGTAGGAAGCCTGTTAGATTACATTAGTTGTATGTTGGCTTCGAACCATCCAACCCTGTCACGTCGGTACAGGCTGGAGTATGACCAGCAGCCGGAGTATGACCGGTTCGACCGATCAGCCGACACTTGGTTGGTGGTTCCGTGCTATTGACGTATCCCGTCGGTACAGGCTGGAGTATGACCAGCAGCCGGAGTATGACCGGTTCGACCGATCAGGAGGATATAGTAACACGTCGGTACAGGCTGGAGTATGACCAGCAGCCGGAGTATGACCGGTTCGACCGATCAAGTTGTTACGTGTCAATAGTACCGTCCCTATGAACGTTCAGAACTCAGTACCATGTTGGACATGGCAGTAGTGGCTCAGTATCGTGTTGGACACGGCAGTAGCAGGACTCAGTATCGTGTTGGACACGGCAGTTAGAATTATGTATGAGTATTATTATGCTTTTCTTACTGAGTCTGTCGACTCACAGTTCTACATTTATGTGTAGGTAAAGGCAAGGCTAAAGCTGATGGACCGTGAGCGAGCTTGTGAAGATTGTACATGTCGGGGCGGTTAGGCCTGGAGCGTACGATCATCGGGACAGCGAGGCTGATTTTTGTAACTGGTCGTTAAACGACCTTTATTTTATGTATCAGTTAATGAGTTAAATCTTTTTTGTAAATGATTTTATAATCGGGATCCTGAGTCTTTTGTAATATTGTTTTATAAGTTTAATTAAATAGCAAAATTTTAATTAATCACGTTTTTCCATAAACCTCGTTGATTAGCAACGAGCTGCACAGTATGTTTAAAAATCACGTAATACGCCTATGTTAGTTAGGGTGTTATAATTTGGTATCAGAGCCGCCAGGTTGTCTTCCGAAGATCGTCACGACATGTACAATCATCATCAGCAGTTAGCTCGTTTCACGGTTCAGTAAGCCTTTATTGCTTTAGTAGTTATTTTATTCAGTTATGAAAAAGAAAAGCCTGTTAGGAAGTATGTTAGTAGCCTGATAGTAGAATAGGCGCATGTTTCGTTTTTAATTTCCAAATTAAGCGGCATTAGTAAGCTCTCCTTGAACACGACCTGATATGCCAACTCTTGGCTTCGCATGCGGTTCTAACTAGATGGACGCCAGGCGGACCACCAGGAGTCAGGGCAATTCAGTGGGGTCGAACCAAGGACAGGGAGCTCAGTTTCCCCCACCTGTTAGGGGCCGAGGTAGAGGTCCCCGAGGCAGGGCTTGTGGTCGGGGTGATGAGAACCCACCACAGGCTGCCCAGGCTCCCCTAGCCGATCAGGGAGCGCAGAATTGGGAGTTACGGTTTGCGGAAATGCAAGCCCGGATCGAAGAGCAAGACCTTCAGATTCAGAGGTTGAGACAGCAGGGTGCTCCTGCAGTTCCAGTGCCCGTAGTTCCAGTGGCACACCGCCCTCGCCGCCTGTGCCGAGATAGTGCTGGCGGCCCACAGATTGGAACCTCTGTATGAGCGGTTCCGGAAGCAAGCACCTCCGGTTTTCCTGGGAGGTCCGGACGTGATGAAAGTTGAGCAGTGGCTGACGGTGATCACCAAGATCCTGAATTTCATGGGTGTCACCGGTAACGACAGAGTGGTGTGCGCCACATTCCAGTTCCAGGAGGACGCTCTGGTCTGGTGGGACATGGTGTCTCAGATCCATGACGTCACCACCATGACCTGGGAAAGGTTTCAGGAACTCTTTAACGCAAAGTACTACAACGAGGCGGTCAGAAGCGGCAAGAGGAAAGAGTTCGCTCACCTGACCCAGCGTGAGAATATGAGCGTCACCGAGTATACGACTCAGTTTGATCGGTTGGCGAGGTTAGCCTCGGGAATTGTGCCGACCGACTTCAGCAAGAAGGAGAAGTATCTTGACGGGTTGAATGCTAAGATCAAGCATGATCTGATGATTACCACAGACGACAGCACCACCTATGCTCAGATGGTGGAGAAGGCACTGCGTGCTGAGGGCGCAGTTGGGTGCATGTCAGAGTCAGCCAGTACTCCGGTGAGTGGCGGGGCTCCTACCCCTCCTGCATCGGGCTTTAGCAGGGGGAGTAGTGGTTCGGCCATTGACCAGAGGAAGAGAGCACCCCCTACTTCCGGTGGCTCGAGTCAAAACAAGAGGTTCCGGGGGAACCAGAACAGAGGGAGTCGTCCTTGTGGTACTGAGACCCAATTCTCCTATCCCGAGTGCCCTAGCTGCAAGAGGCACCATCGGGGTGAGTGCATAGGTCAGGGATGCTTTCACTGTGGCATGCCCGGACACTTCAAGAGGGACTGTCGCCAGCTCCGATCAGAGACACCGAGAGCTCCAGTGATACCCACTCCAGCCAGGGTATTCGCCATCACTCAGGCTGATGCAGATGCCAGCCCATCAGTTGTCACAGGTCAGCTTTCTATTAACAACTCGCTATATTCAGTGCTGTTTGATTCTGGGGCTACACATTCTTATGTGGCGGCCAGAGTCTTTAGTAAATTGGGTAGACCGTATGATAGATATGAATCAGGGTTTGGAACCCTGTTACGTGGCGGAGAATTGGTTATCTCCAACAGGTGGATTAGGTCTATGCCGATCAGATAGATCGTAGAGAGTTAAGTGCTGATCTGATAGAGATGAGTTTAGTCGAATTCGATATTATTTGAGGAATGGATTTCCTATCTAAATATTCGGCGAGCATTGATTGTAAAAGGAAGATGGTGATCTTCCAACCGGAAAGTGAGGAACCATTTGTGTTTGTTGGTTCAGTTCAGGGATCTCGGATCCCGGTGATCTCGGCTATGTCAGCTAGAGAATTGTTGCACGGCGGTTGTTTAGGGTTTCTGGCCGTGGTGGTGGACACCACTCGGCTAGATACCATTCGGCCAGAGGACATTAGGGTGGTTCGGGAATTTTTGGATGTTTTTCCCGAAGAACTTCCAGGGTTACCACCTCAGCGGGAGATTGATTTCGTGATTGACTTGGCACTAGGGGTAGAACCGGTTTCCAAAGCCCCGTATAGAATGGCTCCAGCTGAACTTAAGGAATTAAAGATTCAGCTCCAAGGGTTGCTTGACATAGGGTTCATTCGGCCTAGTGTGTCACCCTGGGGAGCCCCGGTTTTGTTCGTCAAGAAGAAGGATGGATCTATGAGGAAGTGCATCGACTACAGGGAATTGAACAAGCTGACGGTGAAGAATAAATATCCATTACCTAGGATCGATGATTTGTTCGATCAGCTTCAGGGGAAGACGGTCTTTTCTAAGATTGATCTCTGTTCGGGTTACCATCAGTTGAGAATCCGAGAGGAGGACATTCCGAAGATGGCTTTCCGCACTAGGTATGGACATTACGAATTTCTGGTTATGTCATTCGGACTAACCAATGCTCCTACAGCATTCATGGACGTGATGAATAGGGTATTCAAGGATTTCCTCGATATCTGTGTGATTGTGTTTATCGACGACATCCTCGTGTACTCTCAATCAGAAGAGGAGCATGAGTTACATCTTCAGATGGTACTGCAACGGCTTCGGGAACATAAGCTTTATGCCAAGTTCAAGAAATGTGAGTTCTGGCTATCTCAGGTGTCCTTCCTAGGGCACATTGTGAGCAAAGATGGGATCAAGGTAGATCCCGGGAAGATCGAATCCGTCAGGGATTGGCCGAGACCGAAGACAGTGACAGAGATTAGAAGCTTCTTAGGTTTAGCTGGGTACTACCGTAGATTTGTCGAAGGGTTCTCCAAAATTTCAATGCCCCTAACCGAACTTACAAAGAAGAATCAGCGATTTATTTGGTCAGACAAGTGTGAAGCCAGTTTTCAGGAGCTGAAACAGAGGTTGATTACCGCTCCAGTACTAGCTTTACCTTCGGAGAAGGAGAAATTCGTAGTATACTGCGACGCATCCAAACAGGGTTTGGGGTGTGTATTTATGCAAGCCGATCGGGTCATCGCTTATGCTTCCCGTCAGTTAAAGGATTATGAACAGCGATACCCGACTCATGATCTAGAGTTGGCCGCGGTGGTTTTCGCATTGAAGATTTGGCGGCATTACCTTTACGGGGAAAAAGTGTGAGATCTATACCGACCATAAAAGTCTCAAGTATTTCTTTACTCAGAAGGATTTGAATATGAGACAAAGGCGTTGGTTGGAATTAGTGAAAGATTACGATTGTGAGATCCTCTATCACCCCGGAAAAGCCAATGTAGTGGCCGATGCCCTGAGCAGAAAGGGTCTCGGGCAAGTAGCTAGTATGGTTCAGATCTCACCTCAGCTAGCAGAGGATATGGTTAGATCCAGCATTGAGTTTGTGGTAGGTCAGCTTCACAACTTAACGCTGCAATCTGATCTGTTGGAAGAATAAAAGTCGCTCAGATGACAGATCCAGAGTTAGTAAAGGTCCGAGATGACGTATTGGCTGGTCAAGCCAAGGACTTTTCAGTGTCAGACAGTGGGATGCTTTTGTATAAAGCCAGGGTTTGTGTTCCGAATAGTGTGGAACTTAGGAATGAGATCTTTGAGGAGGCTCATTCTACCCTGTATTCTCTGCATCCCGGCACCACTAAGATGTACCAAGATTTGAAATCGTACTTCTGGTGGAGCGGTATGAAGAAGAATTTGGTAGAATTCGTATCGAGATGCCTCACTCGTCAGCAGATTAAGGCTGAACATCAGAGACCAACAGGGTTGTTGCAGCCTCTAACCCTACCAGAATGGAAATGGGAAGATATTACGATCGATTTTGTGGTCGGGTTACCTAGGACCACGGGTTTATTTGATTCCATCTGGGTAGTGGTGGATCGATTTACGAAATCTGCTCATTTTCTGCCGGTTAGAACAACATTTACAGTGGATAAGTTGGCAGAGTTGTATGTCAGAGAGATAGTGAGACTTCACGGGGTACCAAAGTCTATAGTTTCGGACAGCGATCCGAAGTTCACCTCCAAATTTTGGCAAAGTTTGCAGCGGGCAATGGGTACAAAGCTGAAATTTAGTACAGCATTCCATCCTCAGACAGATGGTCAGTCCGAAAGGACAATTCAGATATTGGAGGACATGTTGAGAGCCTATGTTATGGACTTTGAAGGCTCATGGAATAAGTATCTACCGTTGATAGAATTTTCTTACAACAACGGTTATCAGAGTACGATAGGGATGGCTCCCTATGAACTGTTATACGGTAGGAAATGTAGATCCCCTATCCACTGGGATGAGACAGGGGAGAGGAAATACCTAGGTCCAGAGTCAGTACAGCGGACCAATGAGGCAATAGAGAAGATAAAAGCTAGAATGCTTGCCTCACGGAAGCGGACGTAAGAGTTACGCAGATCCGAAACGCAGAGATGTTGAGTTCCAAGTAGGGGACCATGTGTTTTTACGGGTATCTCCGATGAAGGGGATTAAACGTTTCGGGAAAAGAGGCAAGTTATGCCCTAGATTTACAGGACCTTTCGAGATTCTCGAGAAGATAGGTCAAGTGGCATATCGGTTAGCATTGCCTCCAGCCTTATCAGCAGTTCACAACGTATTCCATGTCTCGATGTTGAGAAAATACGTTTCAGATCCCTCTCATATACTCAGTTCTGAGAGTCTTGAGCTACAGCCAGACATGACTTATGAGGAACAGCCAGTGCAGATCCTGGATAGAAAAGATAAAGTCCTTCGGAATAAGACCATAGCATTGGTCAAAGTTCTCTGGAGAAACAGCACGGTGGAGGAAGCCACCTGGGAGCTAGAGTCAGATATGAAAGCTCAATATCCAGAGTTATTCAGGTTAGATTTCGGGGACGAAATCCTTTTAAGGGGGGGGATAGTTGTAAAGCGCGCTTAGTTAATTTGGAAATTAGCAGTTGTTTATGATTAATTATGAAATTATTTATAGCTATTTAAATAATTTATTATACTGTTGTTTATGGAATTCAGAAATGCATGGTTATGTTATTCAGTAGTTTTCATATTTTTGCATTTCCGGTGCCCGGTATTTTGGAACTCGGCGTTTGGCTCAGTAGAAATCACAACTTAGCATGTTATTAGTTTGGGACGGTTTATTAGGCATTGGGAATGTCGGGAATGGCCGGGAATTTAGAATTTCCCAAAAATACCCCTTTAGTATGATTTATGTGGTTTTATGGTGGAGGGGCAAATTGGTCTTTTTTCCCCATTAGTGTTTTGTCTTATGTGAGTTTATTAAATGAAAATTAAATATTTATTTTAATGTTTACTTGGCTGAAATGAAATATGATAAGTGGCTTTATGTTTATTTCCTTCATTTTTACAAAAACACTTAGAAAAGAAAAATAGAATTTTCAAATACTCTCTCTCTTTTTCTCTCTATTTCGGCTGGTTACTTGGGGTGCAAAGGCTGGGTTTTTCTTCAATTTTCAAAGCTAGATTCAACCTATAATTGTGATCTCTTGTTTGTGGTATGTGATCTCTAACTTTCTCTCTTTAATTTGTTGGAAAAAAATGATGAAAATGGTGATGCATGCATGATAAATTGAGGTTGTTGCTGCTGTGTTTTGTTGTTGATTTCTGAGGTTTAAAGCAAGTTTAATTGAATTTAAATGAGCTGTTTTGAAGCATGTTAGTTAGGTTGTGTGAAGCTTTGAGTTTTCTATGCAAAATATGTGATTTTTGAAAGAAAAGGTTATATTTTGTTGCTGTGATGTTGTGGAAGTTTGCTTGTGTTTCCAGAGGTTATTCTAAGCTTGTTTATGTAAGTTTAGATGGTTTTGATTGCATGTTAGCTAAGTTTGCTCAAGTTTGAGTTTAGAACTCAAAGCTTGAGCTCTAATGGTGAATTTCGAATTTGTGCAATCTGGGTGGTTTTGATGCCTTAGTAATGTTCTAGGGCTTATATGGAATAGGTCTGGAAAGTTTGAGGTGATTTGGAGTTGATTTGAGCAAGATATGAAAAATTGATTGTTGCTGCCTGCGAGGAATCGGAATTCCGGTTGTGCATCCGGAATTTCGGATGAGGGTCCTGAATTTCCCAGAACCGGAATTCCGGTTGGACAACCGGTCTACCGGTTGGACAACCGGTCTACCGGTTGGGGAATTTTCAGAACCCGTGTTTTTCCTAGTTTTTATGTTTTAGGGGGTATTGCCATGCTTTTTATCGATAGGGAAACTTTTAGTTCCTAGTTTTAATCCCCGGGAAGTGATTTAGCGTGTCACTTATAGTGTTGTGATTTTTATGGTTTAGGAGCCTGTAATCCGCCGCTCAGCTAAGGTTCCAAATCGGGTTGACCAAGACACCTGAATTCGGAATCCAGGTAAGATTAGTATAACAGTATGCATATGTAGATTACATGTTTAGCGTGCATGTAGGAAGCCTGTTAGATTACATTAGTTGTATGTTGGCTTCGAACCATCCAACCCTGTCACGTCGGTACAGGCTGGAGTATGACCAGCAGCCGGAGTATGACTGGTTCGACCGATCAGGCTGACACTTTGTTGGTGGTTCCGTGCTATTGACATATCCCGTCGGTACAGGCTGGAGTATGACCAGCAGCCGGAGTATGACCGGTTCGACCGATCAGGAGGATATAGTAACACGTCGGTACAGGCTGGAGTATGACCAGCAGCCGGAGTATGACCGGTTCGACCGATCAGGTTGTTACGTGTCAATAGTACCGTCCCTATGAACGTTTAGAACTCAATACCATGTTGGACATGGCAGTAGTGGCTCAGTATCGTGTTGGACACGGCAGTAGCGGGACTCAGTATCGTGTTGGACACGGCAGTTAGAATTATGTATGAGTATTATTATGCTTTTCTTACTGAGTCTGTCGACTCACAGTTCTACGTTTATGTGTAGGTAAAGGCAAGGCTAAAGCTGATGGACCGTGAGCGAGCTTGTGAAGATTATACATGTCGGGGCGGTTAGGCCTGGACCGTACGATCATCGGGACAGCGAGGCTGATTTTTGTAACTGGTCGTTAGACGACCTTTATTTTATGTATCAGTTAATGAGTTAAATCTTTTTTGTAAATGATTTTATAATCGGGATCCCGAGTCTTTTGTAATATTGTTTTATAAGTTTAATTAAAAAGCAAAATTTTAATTAATCACGTTTTTCCATAAACCTCGTTGATTAGCAACGAGCTGCACAGTATGTTTAAAAATCACGTAATACGCCTATGTTAGTTAGGGTGTTATAAAATAAGACTTTATATGATTTATAGACCATTCATCCAATGATATGTCATTAAGCTAATTCGAAATGAATAAGCTAAGAGGAATTAGGATAATTTCGTTTTAAATAAGAATCCAACGATGCTCCGATTAGCGAGAGTCAAAGTAATCTTATTTATACAATCTTCTTGTTTCATATTGTAAAACACTAGTCTAAGGTGTCATCAATTGATGAACAGCTAGATGTTGCATTTACAATATTCATCTTTCGAGATCTAACACTATTATGTTAGTCTAATGGTGAAAATCCATTAGGAATTTATCTCATTAGAAAAACAAATCAAGTTAGACCAACAATGAAGATTCGAAATTAAACTACAATTTAATAACAGAAAATAACATGGTTCAATACAAATTCATACACAATTCAGAAATTATGAAGCACATAGCAAGTAGGAATGACAAGTGAAAATACTAAAACATACAATCCTAAATAATTTCTAAGGTTTTCAACAAAGTGATATCAGTGTCCCGTTTAGGCGAGAGTCAAAGCTACCATCCATTGAATAGAGTTGTCAGCTCATCTAAAATGTCAAACATTCTAGCAACCTTTTATTCGATCAAGATGTGAATCCGCGTTGTCCCGTTTAGGCGAGAGTCAAGGCTATTATATCTTATGAGCTTCCACCATTGTTTCATATTCTTGCAAGTCTTATACAGTTGCCACCATTAGGGTGATCATAAACTATATAAAAAAAACTTACAAGATTACTTATCTTTCGAGATTAAACGGTGTTAACTTGCTAATGAACGTTCCTCCATTAGGGAGGATTACTCACTAAAACAATAGCTATGTAAAACCAACAATGGAGATCGAATATCCTTATAATAATAAAGCTCATTATTTAATGAAGGGTTGTATTTTCTTCTAATATTTATTTTAATCAATTTATTTTAAATATATATATATTTATTTAATTAAAATTTCCAATTTAGAATGAAAAATTCCAAATATAAATTTTAATTTAATATTTATAAATTATACTTAGATAGATAAATAGCGTGAATTATTTCCATCTTAGTAATAATTTCCATAAATATTTAGAAAATTATTCAATTTAAGTTGTTTCAAAATTAATTTGAATTAATTTACAACTCAAATTTAATTTTCTATAAATATATATTGCATTTTCGAAAATGCTTTAAAATAAAATAAAATAAATCCTGGAAAATTACTCTAATTTTATGTTGGCCCAAAATTAATTAATAAAAATTAATTTTCAACAAAAAGTATAATTTTCCTATTTAATTAAATATCTGAGAAAAATTTCAAATATTTAAGTATCATGATTAAAAAATCAACTTAAATATTAATTTTCTATTTAATTAAATACACTAGAAAAATACTTCAAGCAAAACAGATAATATCTATCTAGACTTTCATAGACTAATTAATCCAATTTCTAATTATAATATATTTTAGTTCATTTATTTTAATTAATCATTAAATGAAAAAATCAATGATTTAAGTTGGTCCAAAATTAAATAAATAATTTTCAACTTTAATCTATTTTTCAAATAAAACTCGAAATTTCTGCATTAAAGAAATGCAATTTCAAAATTTTGGGAAATGATTAATAAAATAAAATAAAATATATTTTGAAAATTATTCAAACTTAAGTTATTCTGAAATAAGATTCCAAACTTAAAATAATTTTCAACTTTAATTAAATAACATGAAAATAACAATATTAAAGTATCATGATGAAAATCAACTTAGATATTGAAATTTTCAATTTAATTAAATGTATTAAATTCAATAAATAAATAATTAAGTAAAGAGGAAACTTAATTATCAATTCTAGTTTAATACTAGGAAAATATTCTAAACTTAGATTGTACCGAAATTAATTATGAGACAATTAATTTCACAATCAATGATATTTTCCTATTTAATATTAGAAATAATAACTAGTACTAGAAATAACTATCTAGAATATATCATTGACTAAGTGTTTTTCTAAAATTAACTTTAAAATATTACAATGAAAAATAAATTTCATATATTTTAAAAGTTAATTATGTTGCTAATTCAATTTTAATTAGGTTAGACTAATATAATTAACCTAATACAATTATTTAAATAAGGCAAATGGGCCTTCACAATTGGGGTAGTTCAACTGAGGGGGAGCTGGGTTCAGTATGTCGTACCCACTTCTATGGCCCCCAACTCTCACACAAGGCCCAAAAGAGAGGAATTTAACCTTAAAATAAACAATTGTTATTCATTGAATAAGCCCAAATCTAATTGGGCCTAAATAAATTTCTTTATGTCAAAATTTATTTTAGCAACCTAGTCCATTTACTTAGTAAAAACTTAAATGGGCTTCCTATATGCATCTAAGCCCAAAAGCAAACATATAGGCTCACACAGGTCAAATGATTTGGATGGACCCTATCATGTTACTAGGTTTACACAGATGAAAGAAGTACAAAATTTACCTGTTACAAATTATTTATAAGATCTATCGTCAATTGGACTATGATTAAAATCAGATCATTGGATCATGATCTGTCAACAAGTTAATCATAGCAATTTAGATCAGATAAATAATAGGTTTGTTAAAAAGTTTTGAATAAACAATATAAACAAACAAACATTGTCCATGTAACAGATGTGAATCAAGATATTAATATAATTAAATTATTATTCTTAAACTAACCAAATAAAGGAAACTAATTTTAAAATATCTAGGTTTATTTGAATCAAATTAAATATCTAATAAGATCAATGATTTGAAAGGAAAGAATCTTCAATATCACTTTCAGATCTTATAATTTAATAAAATAAACCAATTTTATAATAGATTTGGTTAGATAATTATTATTTTAGAAATAAAATAATAAATGAATAATAATTACCATAATTATATGTCAAAATATCTCAAATTAAGCAATATTCAAATCTCTACAAAAATATCTATGTTATTTAAATATTTAAGATATGATTTATAAATTTCTAATAAGGAAAAAATGATATATATAGAAAAAATATTATTTTTAAACTTATAATTTATAAATAATTAAATATTTAACAAAATAACAAATTTTTGAATTTGAAAAACATTATGGTAAGTATATCTATAAAAATATCTATGTTAATTTCAAATTTATTAATTATTTAATTTGTCATATAAAATAATTTTAATATAATATTTTAAATAAAAAGACAAAGTTATCTTTTAATTTAAAATATCTTAAATATCAAAATATCTAATCTTATAATTAAATAATAAATAAATATTAAAGAAGTTAACAAATTTTTAAATCTAACCATAATAGGAAATATTTAAAAATTGGAAACAATCCAAAATAGAAATATTTAAAATTGGAAAAATTCCAAATTAAAAATATTTAAAATTGGAAACATTTCAATTTAGAAATATTTAAAATAGGAAAAATGAATTTTGGGAAACAATCCCACGAAAAAATTGGATTTTTGGGGAAAAAACCTCAAAAATTCGCAATTTGTGGGGAACTGCCAGGCTAGGCTGCATGCAGCAACCATGATTTCCAATCTTCCAAAATTCATATCTTTCTCAATTTTTATCGGAATCGAGTTCCGTAAAAAGCAAAATTGCTTAATTTTTCACAAGGAATCCAAATAAAATATTTTCAAAAATTGAAAAAATATATTTTATGGAAAAATTTCGTACAACATTAACATTCATCACATAAGCACATAAACCAACATGAAACCATCCAAATCAACACAGAACATATCAATCATCGTTTTAATTCATATTGCATGAAAGTAAATCATTACCATGGCTCTGATACCAGTTGTTAGAAATTATTTTACCAGGATCTAGATTTACTAACAAGTATGTTTGATTAACAACCTAATATGAATTCTAAAACAATGAAAATAAACACATATAAAGTTAGAAAACCTTACAGTGGGTGCAGCGGAATAATATGACTCCTTCCGTTCAGATCTCTAGCCCTTGATTCCTTTCTGTAGCAGAGCATCACCAAGATCTGAACCTGGATCTTCTTTTCTCCTTCTTTGATGCAGAAATTCCATAGTCTTCCATACTATGATTGAGATACCACTTGATGTGTGTGGGCACTACTCATCTCACAAGGATTTCGAAATTTTCTCTCTTTTCTCTCTTAATTTCGTGGCTGATAGCATGCAAGACACAAAGGTTGCTTTATATAGGGAGAAGGGAGATCACAACTTTCCAAATAAAACAGTTTCCTCTTTTACTGTGTAATTGATTAACTGCCTTATTTAGTGTGATCCACCACTTTCCTATTATAACTAGGCTTTGATTAGCAATTACATGACAATTAAAAAATAAAAATAATAATTGGGAAACACAAAGGGAGTGCTCGGCCATAGAGGGAATATGGGCCTCACTTGGATTTTGCAGTTTCCTCAATTTTATTTCAATTTCTCCAAAAATGCCATTTTTCCAATTCTAATCATTTAAATGCCAAAACTAATTATTTAATAACTAAAATAGATTATTAAATAATATTGTCATTTAAAATAATTATTAATTAGACATACAAAGTCTCTTAATTAATAATTGAACCTAGAAACCCTTTTATTTACGATTTCATCCTTAAACTGTGAGAATTCATAAAGTAGACATAGTCTAACTTTTAGAATTATAATTGATTAATTAAAATCAATTAACTGAGTCTTACAAGCAGTATGGTCTCAACTAGTATGGGGACCATGGGTCTATATAACCGAGCTTCCAATAAGTCGAACCGAATTTACCAAGTAAATTCCCTAACTTATTAATTCCTCATTGAATCCACACTTAGACCTTGGAATTGCACTCTCAGTCATATAGAAACGCTCTATATGTTCCACGATATAGACACGTCATTAGTTATCCATTGTTATAACCCTAATGTGATCAATGATCCTCTATATAGATGATTTACACTATACAGGATTAAATTACCGTAACACCCTACAATGTATTTTATCCTTAAAACACTTAACCCTGTATAAATGATATTTCACCTAAGTGAAATGAGATATCCACCATTTATCTTCGTTTGGTTAAGCTCGAAGGAAATCATCCTTTACTTCTATTTGCCAAATAGAAGCTATATATTCCATATTTATGTTAGCGCTCCCACTCAATTGCACTACCGTGTTCCCAAAATGTACGTATTGCCCAGACTAAAGATTAGGCTTAACTAACAAATCAAAGAACACGAATAATACTCTTGAAATTGATCCTAACCATATCAGGATTTCGATCATGTGATCTAGGATCAACTTATGATATTGAATTGAATAGATGTTTACGGTAAGTTTCAAAATCTAATTCAAAGTTCAATATCGGTCCATTCCAATGCATACTCCATGCATCCAACCTGAGCTTTACTTTAACCTATGTTCTGGAAAGAACATAACATTTCTCCAAATGTAAGTAAACTCTGTCGTAGATTGTCATATCGCAAAAACCCGGCATTCGATAAATCTAGGAATACTTTATTCACATAGTCATGTTTATTTTCCACTGTGTTGACAACACAATAAACATGATCAAGTATGTGAAAAGGGGTTTGGATGAATTTATAAATCAAATAGACAAGCAATTGATTAAGTGAACCATGCAACATAAAAATGTTATTTCTGATCTTTATTAATAAGTAAATCTGATTATATGAAATGAGTTTTATTTAGGGCATAAAACCCAACAATAATATCTTAACCAAGATCAATATCGGTCCAGTCCAATGTATACGCCATACATTCGAAGCTAGTATACTTTGCCAATGTTCTGGAAAGAACATAACACTTATACAAAGTGTAAGTACACTTCATCGCTGATTATCACATCAGTGTAAATCCAATGCACTGATGAAACAGGGACTTTGTCTTTCGAATCATACAATCACAATCACATTCCACTGTGTTGACATCACTGTAATTGTAAATGACTATATGTTCAGGACTTAACAAATTTTGTATATATATTAAACCACAAACATGAAAACAGCATGTAAACATAAATGACTTCTAATCTTTTATCGATAATAAATCATATTAGATTGTAATGGATTTTATTTAGGGCATAAAATCCCAACAGAAATCACGTCCAAATATGGTGACACTAGAGGTGTGGGTAGAGGTTATCGGATACTGGAAAGATCCAAAACAACAGGTATTAATTGAATGTTGTAATTTTTAATATCCATTAACTTATGACTTTTTTTCTCAATTTGCTAATAATAAATTTACTTTAAATTACAGGCAAGAACTGAACAAAATACAAAAACTGAGGACATATGAAGGTTCAAGGTGGATGGAGATCTACGACCATAGTTGGTCACATTGTGAGTGTGGTATGATATTTTAAACATAGTAATATTTTTTTAATATTATTTTTCTATTTTTTTTTATTGTACCAAAATAGGTTGATTCCCACACGGGGGAACTTTCCAGTGCTGTGGATACTTTTGCAAAGTTCCACTATGCAAGGATAACAAATGGCGTGATGAACACAAACAACAACTGCATGTAAGTAATTTCATAATTTTAATAAACTCGTTGTATATTTTAATTTCTATTTAACTCTAACAGTTTCATGAAATTTTTTGAAGGCCAAAATGGTTGAGATTCGTGAAACTCAACAAGTGCCAACTAATGTTTCGTGCAAGTATAATGTCGATCCCACCTAATTTCCTAGAGATATGCATATTATGAAATAGGTGTTGGGTGAGCGGTCACGTCACTTGAGAGGACTGGGCCAGTTGCCGAGAGGTAAGACAGGGGCAACAAGAGCAACTCCCAGGGCAGGTCCCTCCGGGCAGCCCACAGTCACTGAAGAGGAATATCAGGCGCTAAAGCGAAGGGTGGAAGAGTAGGAAGCACAGAACGAGTGGTAACAACAAATGATGCAGACTCAAAATCAAATCATGAGTGCGTTTCAACAATAAATAATCCAATTGGCCAATGCCATTCTAGGATTTGACATGCCCGCGATTCTTCCAATACCACCGATTCTACCATTTCAGCCTCCTACCTATGCTGCTGGGTCCTCCTCACAGACTGTCCATCCCGGTGATGAAAATGATGCTGCAGTGGATTTGTAGTTCTTTTTTAGTGTGCAGTGTACATTAAATTATTGTTATGAACTAAAACTACTTTTATTTAGTTTACGACATTTTATGTAATTTTGTAATTATAATATAAACTTTAAGTTTATAATATATTTGATATTATATTTTTTTTATTATTATTGCTAGTTGAATTTTAATTTTAATTTTAATTATATATTATAAATATTTACATTTTTTTTTTAAAAAAATACTTTTGTCGCAGTTTAAATGCGCCGACAAAAATATTTAATTTTTTAATATTAAATGTTTTTCGAGCGCATTAACTCGTTGGCAAAATTGTTTAATTTTTTAATATTAAACAGTTTTGCCGGCGAGTTAATGCACCGACAAAACTTAGCCAGCAAATTAGAGAATATGTACCAAAAGTTTTGACGGCGCATTAACTCGCTGGTAAAACATCGACCAGGCCACCTCAACTGGCACTAAACTGCCAACGATAAACATATGCCGACAATTTAATTGACTGGTGTAAATAATTTTGCCCACGCATCTATTGCATTTGCTGACAAAAGATGATATGCCGACGAACCATTGCCAGCACAAAATGTCATCAGCGAAACAATGCCGGCGAGTTCCATTTACTTTATCTGGGTGATTAAGCATCCTTTTCTTGTAGTGGTAAAGTGTGAGAACATTGCTCAATTGCTGTCACTACAAAAAAAAGGCTTATCTCGGCAGCCCTATCTCGGTGGGCTCGCGTGTGCGTGTCGAGATAGGCCTGATTTTTTTTAAAAAAAATTTGAGCATAGCAATAACGGCGGGCCTATATAGGCCCGCCGTTATTGCTATTTTTTAAAACTTTAAATTTGAGCAATCTCGACGGGCTCGCGTGTGCGTGTCGAGATAGACCTGATTTTTTTTAAAAAAAATAATTATAAAACATAAAATATGACCAATCTCGACGGGCCAATATAGGCCCCCCGTTATTGGTAACCACTGATGTACCAATAACGGCGGGCTTATATTGGCCCGTCGAGATTGGTCAAAAAAAAAAGCCCAGCCCGCCAAATGCCCTTTAACATCTCTTTTCTTCTTCTTCATTACATCTTCAAAAAAAAAACCCTATTTTCTTTCCCACCATTCTCCCCTGATCAAAAATTTCAAGCAAACATCAATGTTCTCTTCTTCTATTTCATCACAACCATTTCAAAAAAAAGGTAAGCTTAAATATATACTATTGATTTATTTGATTTTTTTTATATATTTATATCCTAATAGTTGTTAATTTATTTTGGTCTAAAAAGTTAGTAAAATATTGAAATGTTAGTTTGTATTTGAATGTTTTAGATTGAAATATGTTTGGGTAAGCTTCATAGAACATAAAGAAAGCTTGAGAATTGATTGAAGCTTCATTTTGGTGAGTTTTGATTTTTTTTTTTACTTTTTTTTGGCCGAAAATGGTTTTTTTTTTGGCCAAAAATTGTGTTTTTTCTTTCTATAATGAAAATTAAAAATTGAAAAGCTTCTAAGTTTTCTTCTTTTTTGGAGTACTGCTCGGTTCATATATATTTGGTTAATTACTACTTTTATTTTACACATTTATAAACTCATCCTATACTGAAGACATGGCCTAAGCTTCGTTTTTAGCTCAACAGAGTTTGGGCTTCTTAAACATTTTCAGTTTAGCACCATTTTGTCAAATTTGTGAAATGACACAAATTATCTAAAATCTAAATATTTTCAACTCAGAATAATTACTCACTGTAGATTCATAAAAAATATTTAATAAAAATCTAACCAATAAAACAAAAACAAAAAAAATGTAGAACTTCGAGTAAGAGATCATCAAAATTTGTGGAAAAGAATAATTATTCATATATATGTATATATGTAAACTATATATAGTTTTTTTTTTTCATGTACACAGGAACTAGTTCACTTCAAGAGGAAGTTATTCTATTTGTTCCCCACTTTATAAAAGGGAATAATTATAACTAGGAATTTTTATTTTTATTTTCGGTCATGGCTTTAGATAGTATATACACATATATATGTAAGTATAAGTATATAAAAGAGAAAGTGGTCTCTTGTAATAGCAACAGTTGTATGAACTAATTAGAGTTATCAAGAAAGTTTACTCAAGCAAGATAAGTAATAGAGCCAAATTACATGTCATTTATATTATGTATGTGGTATTATTATTATTTTGGACATATTGGATAATATAGTAAAATTTTAATATTGTAGGTTATGGATTTAATTAGTAAGGATTCATTTTATAAATTGAAGTGAAGTGAAGTTTGGTGATTCATTAAAAGAGGTCTGTACAATCACTCATTTCTTTGCTTAATGCCATAATATTTTTCATCTTAGAAGAGTTTGAATATCTAAAATATCCATCCATAGTGAAGTACGTTTTGAGATTAATGTTGGAATTTATTTTACCAGGATCTTAGATCTACTCACAAGTATGCTTATTAACACCCTAAATATGAACTTTCTAAAACGATAAATAAACACATATAAAGTTAAAGAAACCTTACATTGGGTGCAGCGGAATAATATGACTCCTTCCGTTCAGATATCTAGCCCTTGATTCCTTTCTGTAGCAGAGCATTATCAATATCTGAACCTGGATCTCTTTCTCTGAATCCTTGATGCTGAATCTCCTTTGCTGATGATCTTTCTTCACGATCTTCCTCACTATGATTGAGGTATTGCTTGATGTGTGTGGGCACTACTCTAATCACTAAGGATTTCGAAATATTGAAGAAGAAGAGAGAGAGTGGTCAGCTAAAGATAGGGAGGGAGAAGGCTCAGTTTTTTCTGATTCAGAAAGTCTGAAGAAAAGTGTTATTTTCCTGAAGCCTTCACTATCTATTTATAGCATTCCACTAGAGTTAGGTTTGAATTATTTGGCATTAAAATAATGAAAAAATCAACTTAAAATAGCTACATAGGTGGCCGGCCATAGCATTAGTGGATTGGGCCTTGGGCTTTGCAATTTTGTAATTTTAACACCTTTTGTATCTGATTTTCTCAAAAATGCCAATTTCCTAATTCAATCATTTAAATGCCAATTCTAACTATTTAATAACTATAAATAATTATTAAATAATATTGTCATTTATCATATTTATTAATTGAACCATACAAAGTATCATAATTAACAAATATGCCCCTATAAACTCTTTCTTTACAATTTCGCCCTTATTTAGTGAAAAATTCACAAATAGACATAGTCTAATTTGAGAATTATAATTGATTAATCAAAACCAATTACATGAGTCTTACAAGCAATATTATCTCAACTAGTGGGGGGACCATGGGTCTATATAACCGAGCTTCCAATAAGTAGATCAAGAATTTAGCACTAAAATTCACTAACTTATTAATTCTTCGTTGAATCCACGCATAGAACTTAGAATTGCACTCTCAGTATATAGAATGCTCTATATGTTCCACCATATAGACACATCATTAGTTATCCATTGTTATAATCCTAATGTGATCAATGATCCTCTATATGAACGATCTACACTGTAAAGGGATTAAATTACCGTTACACCCTACAATGTATTTATTCCTTAAAATACTTGACCCCGTATAAATGATATTTCAACTTATGTGAAATGAGTACTCCACCATTTATGTTCGTTTGGTCAAGCTCGAAGGAGATCATCCTTTGCTTACTATTCGCCAGATAGAAGCTATAGATTCCATGTTTATGCTAGCGCTCCCACTCAATTGCACTACCGTGTTCCCAAAATGTACGTATCACCCTGACCTAAAAGTAGGCTTAACTAACAAATCAAAGAACACGAATAGCCTTTCAAGATTGAGCCTAATCATAACAGGATTAAGATCATTTGATCTAGGATCAACTTGGCGATATTGACTTGAATAGATATTACGGTAAGTTTAATAAATCTAAGTCAAAGTTCAATATCGGTCCCTTCCGATGCATACTCCATGCATTCAACCTGAGCTTTACTTTAACCAATGCTCTGGAAAGAACATAGCACTTCTCCAAATGCAAGTAAACTCTGTTGTAGATTATCATATCAGTAAAACCCTATGTCTGATAAATCTAGGAAACTTTATTCACATAGTCATGTTTACTTTCCAATGTGTTGACGGCACAGTAAAGAGGATCAAGTATGTGAAAAGGGTTTCAGATGAATTTATACATTATGTACATATAATCATGAAATAAATCATGTGAACCATACAACATTAAATGTTATTTCTGATCTATATTAATAAGTAAATCTGATTATACTGAAATGAGTTTTATTTAGGGCATAAAACCCAACAAACTCCCACTTACACTAATATAAAACAAAAAGTGCGTTTCAAATAATCTCAACACCTTGATATACAAATCAAGTGTAGTAGTAGTAAACTCCTCGTAATAGGATCTGAAAGGTTGAATTATACACAACCTTTTCTCCACCATTACTCTTCCTTTAATCACAAAATCATTGATAATGTGAAATTCCTCTCTATATGTCTACTCTCTTGGGATACTGGATTCTATACCTTTGGCAACTACTTTTGGTTAATCAGGAAATTAACACTAGTAGTTTAAGGCAATTTGGAATGGTGCCAAAGATGTATAGAACTTTCCTTAGACTGAATAAGTACCTTTCCTGCAGCTTTAACATTCAGTCCCTCTCTGGTAGACCTAGAGACTTCAGATAGGTTTTTACACTTCTCCAAAATCACTATTCCACCCCCAGAGTAATCACCATCTTATCAGAAATATTTACTAGCACATAGGCAAATTTCGAAATCTGATATGGTGTAGTCTAAGAGTTTTAATCACACCCTTATAGACTAACATATAGTTCCTCTTCTTAATCTTAAAATTTACTTGATTGTCTTCCAATGTTCTTCTCCTAGATAAATCTGATACCTACTCATTACTCCCACTCAACAGCAGGTGTCTGGTCTAAGGCATACAAAAGCATATCTAAGACCTCTCACTGTTGATATAAGAAATTCTTTCACGGCTTTATCTTTTCTGGAATAGTTAAGACTTTTCCTTAGATAAATAAAATCTATACCTAAGAAGTTGTGAAGCTTCTATAGATTGCCATTAGAAAGAAAATGCTTCAGCATCTTACTAAAGTAAGTTGCTTGCATTAGAGTAAGTAATTACCAGGTATACCACAAGCCATAGGTTTAGATAACTCAAACCTATAATACTAGGAACAGGAAGTTTGTTAAGTCCATTGAATAGACTTATAAACGAAAATTTCTTTTTATGTCCTTGTAATAGAAAAATTTAGGTTACTCCATGTTAATGGATTAAACCATAGTTCTATTGGCTTTCTTCTTAGTTTCTTATCTTGACAATCCATTACTTGTTTAAACTCACAATGGATTTTAATCACTAGTGTCTCCCAAGTCATAAGAAGGTGAGTTCCTAGAAACTCTCCCACTACGGCGAGGTACCGTGAATTATGTCGAACTAAATGGTATTAACCTCTTTGGTTGTGACAAGACAACAGAGGCAGTGGGATCATCATATGTTATATGATGATAGAACACTTTTGGAATCAAGAATTAAATATCTCCTTTATTTGCTACTTGTTTTCAGACTTAGTCATTTTCTTAGAAAAATAGTATTTGTTTGAACAAACACTTTCTTATCTATTGACAATGGGATGGTCCACCCCTAATCACTTAGAATAGCTAACAAACCATGGTTAACAGTTCTAGCTTTTCTTAAGATTTTGATTAGGTCATCCATGAATCTAGTAATGATTTACATTAAGTACCCAACCATTACATCATTCTGAAATTGTATTACCATAGAAGGATTTAGGCAACGACTAGTAACTAATCATCAATATGCAACTCGAAATTTCTGGGGAGGTAAGTTTGGATATAATTCAAAAATCAATTTAATGATCTTTGAACTGCATATCTACTAACTATTTCTCCACCCCTATCAGTTCGCAAGATCTTTAACCACTTACCTTAATGGTTTTAACCATTGCTAGAAATTTAAGAAATTTTTCAAACATTTCAAATTTCTTTGCATAAGGTATAATCTAGAGTGATCGTTTTAAGAATACAACGAAAAACTCATATCCACCCCTGAATGTACATCCATCTGCGAATGAGATGAACTACTTTCAGTGGATATAGGCATATTAACTCTTTGCAGAGATTGATCTTGTCAAATCCACTATGAACAAGATACAAATGCCATAGATTAAGAAAAATGTGGTAGTGTCTATGATGACATAGGTTTAGTTACATCAAAGAGTTCTTAGAATACTGCAAGTGGATCCTGGTCACAGAATACCTAACTCATATTCCATACAGTTTTAATCCAATAATAGAAGATGGATATTAAACACTTGAGAAAGTGCAACTGTATTGTATTCTGGAATTAGAAATATAAGAAAATTTCTGTTTGGATTCTAAAATTAAAGTCAAAGACTTAAATTCAACCAAATATAATGAGTAATTCTTTCTTGGACCACCACTACTAATACAAACTCTAAGTCAGATTTGCCCATACAAGTAGGAGATTTCTAAGATTGAGGATTTATATCAATTGGGAATAGAATTTCGGGATTATAATCATAAGCGTCATTTAATTTCTTAAGAGAAAATATAATGACATGAAATGATTTATAGACCATTCATCCAATGATATATTGTGGAGCTAATTCGAAATGAATAAGCTAAGAAGAATTAGGATAATTTCGTTTATAAATAAGAATCCAACGATGCTTCGATTAGCGAAAGACAAAGTAATCTTATTTATGTAATCTTCTTGTTTCATATTGTAAAAATACTAGTCTAAGGTGTCATCAATTGATGAACAGCTAGATGTCGCATATACAATATTTATCTTTCGAGATCTAACACTATTATGTATGTCTAATGGTGAAAATCCACTAGGGATTTATCTCATTAGATAAACAAACATGTTGGACCAACAATGAAGATTCGAAATTAAACTACAACTTAATAACAGAAAATAACATGGTTCAATATAAATTCATACACTAATTCAGAAATTATAAGCATATAGCAAGTAGGAATGACAAGTGAAAATACTAAAACTTACAATCCTAAATAATTTCCAAGGTTTTCAACAAACTGATATCAGTGTCCCGTTTAGGCGAGAGTCAAAGCATCATCCATTGAATAGAGTTGTCAGCTCATCTAAAATGATAACCATTCTAGCAACATTTTATTCGATCAAGATTGGAATTCAGCGTTGTCCCGTTTAGGCGAGAGTCAAGGCAATTCTATCTTATGAGCTTCCACCATTGTTTCATAATTTGCAAGTCAAGTATGGTCGCCACCATTAGGGCGATCCATACCATACAAAACACTTACAAACTACTTATCATGCGAGGTTAAACGGTGTGAAATTGCTAATGAACGTTCCTCGATTAGGGAGGATTACTCACTAAAACAAACGCGGTGTAAAACCCACAATGGAGATCGAATATCTTAATAATAATCAAGCTCATTATTTAAAGTGAGTTGTATTTTCTTTTATTCTCTTTATTTATTCTATTTATTTTAAATATATATCTATTTAATTAAAATTTCCAATTTAGAATGAAAAATTCTAAATATAAATATTAATTTAATATTTATAAATTTTACTTAGATGGATATGAGAATAACATGAATTATTTCCATCTTAGTAATAATTTCTAATAAATATTTAGAAAAATATTCAATTTAAGTTGTTACAAAATTAATTTAAATTAATTTACAACTCAAATTTAATTTTCTATAAATATATATTGCATTTCGAAAAATTAAAGTATATAAGAATACAATTTTCGAAAAATGCATATTAAAATAAAAAATAAATCCTGGAAAAATTATTCTAATTTAATGTTGGCCCAAAATTAATTAATAAAATTAATTTACAACAAAAAAAAAATATAATTTTCCTATTTAATTACATATATAAGAAAAATTTCAAATATTTAAGTATGATGATGAAAATCAACTTAAATATTAATTTTCTATTTAATTAAATACACTAGAAAAATACTTCAAGCAAAAAGATCATCTATCTAGATTTTCCTTTGACTAATTAATTCAATTTCTAATAATATATTTTAATTCAATTTATTTTAAATTAATCAATAAATGAAAAAATCATTGATTTAAGTTGATCCAAGAATTAATTAAAATAAATAATTAATTTACAACTTAATCTATTTTTCAAATAAAATTTGAAATTTCAGCATTTAAGAAATGCAATTTCGAAATTTGATTAATAAAATAAAGAAAAAAAAATATTTTGAAAATTATTTAAATTTAGTTGAAAAATAAATTTCAACTAAAAATAATTTTCTATTTAATTAAGTGTCATGAAAAAGAAATATTTAAGTATCATGATGAAAATCAACTTAGATATTTAATTTTCAAATTAATTAAATGTATTAAATTCAAGAAATAAATAATTAAGTGTAGAGAAGGCTTAATTATTAATCTCTAGTTTAATACTAGGAAAAAATATACTTAAAATAAATTGTACCAAAATTAATTATTTCAATAATTAATTTCACAATTTATAGTATTTTCCCATTTAATATTAGAAATAATAAGTAGTCTAGAAATAACTATCTAGAAAATATCTTATTTGACTAAGTATCTTTTCCACAAAATTTAAAAAAATATCTAATTTAAGTTGTATTAGAAAAAAATCTAGAACTTAAATATTTTTCAAATTTAAATTTAATTAAATATCAAAAATTAAGTTGTAACCACTTAATTTGAAAATATTCCATTTTAAGTGAATATTCGAAAAGATATTAACTTAAAAAATATCTAAAGAATCTTAATAACCAATGCCTAAAATTCCTCAACTTAATTTTGAAATTTTGAATTCAAAAGATATTCAGATTTAAGTTGGTAATGAAATTAATTATGTTGCTAATCAATTTTATTAGGTTAAACTAGTGTAATTAACCTAGTACAGTCATTCAAATCAGGCAAATGGGCCTTCACAATTGGGGTAGTTTGTGTGAGGGGGTGCTGGGTTCAGTATGTTGTACCCACTTCTATGACTCCCAACTCTCACACAAGGCCCAAAAGAGAGGAATTTAACCTTAATAAGAACAACTGTTATTAATTGAATAGGCCCAAAAACTAAATGGGCCTAAATAAATTCTATCAATAACTATGATAATTTATTTTAGCAACATTAACCTATATGCATCTATAATAAAATTAAACACATAGGCTCACACAGGCACACTTTGGATGGGTCCTATCATGTTGCTAGGTCATACACAGATGAAAGAAGATTGTAAATTATACCTGTTACAAATTATTATCTTGACCAAGGGAGCCATCAGATCATTAGATCTGGCAAAAGGTAACCATGGCTATTTGCAATCAAGTAATAATAGGTTTTTAAAACTTACAAACAAGTTAAAACACATACTCCTGCAACAAGGTTAGCTGGATAGTTGGATGTAGGATTTATTTAATTTTAAATTAAATATTTAATTTCGAAAATAATTAATTAAATAATAAAAAAAATTTCGAAAATTTTAAAAGAATTTGAAAAAATTCGAAAATTAAAAAAAAATAAATTTAAAATTAAACCTTCAATTTTGAAAAATTAGGTTTCAATTACCAACCTAAATATCATTTCAAAAATTTGCTAATTACTTTTAAAAATTAAATGTTATTTTAAAAATAAAAATTAAATAAAAATTAGAAAAGATAAATGAAATATTTTTTCAGATTTTAAATTTAATTTAAATAAATAAAATAACAAAATTTAAAAGTTAGCAAAATATCTTACATCTATTTAAAATTACATGATTATAAATATCTTATTTTAAATTTAAATAAGGTCAAAATATCTAAAAAGATTTAATTTAAAAAAAATCTTAAAAGATAAGATATAATTAAAAATATCTTAAAAGATTTTATAAATATCTTATAAAATCTGACCTTAAATTTAAAAAAAATAAGATATAATCAAATTTAAAAATAAGATAGATACTAATTCTATTCAAATTCAAATTACACTAATATCTTGAATTAAATTTAAAAAATATTAAATTTATTCAAAATGATAATTAGAATTGAATTAGGAATAGTAATAGTATAAATACAAAACTATACAAAAAATTGGAAGTTAATTCCATGAAAAAGCATGAAAAATCGAAGAAAAACAAAAAAATTCGAAACTGTACGGACAGATTTGCGATCGCAGGAAAATATCAGCACAACCCCGATTTTTTCAAATCTTCAAAAAATCATCACTAATTCAAATAAAATCCAAATTAAGTTCTGTAAAAGGCTAACTTGCTTAATTTTTTCCATACTATCCAATAGAAATAATTCCAGAGATAAAATCGCAATTATTTTTCACGAAAATTTCACAAACATAATCAATCATCAAATAACACTCAATACAACATGATACCATCCAAAGAACATACAAACAATCGTTTTAAAGTCCAAATTTCTTGCAAGTAAATCAATTACCATGGCTCTGAGGCCAGTTGTTGGAATTTATTTTACCAGGATCTTAGATCTACTCACAAGTATGCATATTAACACCCTAAATATGAACTTTCTAAAACGATAAATAAACACATATAAAGTTAAAGAAACCTTACATTGGGTGCAGCGGAATAATATGACTCCTTCCGTTCAGATATCTAGCCCTTGATTCCTTTCTGTAGCAGAGCATTATCAATATCTGAACCTGGATCTCTTTCTCTGAATCCTTGATGCTGAATCTCCTTTGCTGATGATCTTTCTTCACAATCTTCCTCACTATGATTGAGGTATTGCTTGATGTGTGTGGGCACTACTCTAATCACTAAGGATTTCGAAATATTGAAGAAGAAGAGAGAGAGTGGTCAGCTAAAGATAGGGAGAGAGAAGGCTCAGTTTTTTCTGATTCAGAAAGTCTGAAGAAAAGTGTTATTTTCTTGTAGCCTTCACTATCTATTTATAGCATTCCACTAGGGTTAGGTTTGAATTATTTGGCATTAAAATAATGAAAAAATCAACTTAAAATAGCTACATAGGTGGCCGGCCATAGCATTAGTGGATTGGGCCTTGGGCTTTGCAATTTTGCAATTTTAACACCTTTTGTATCTGATTTTCTCAAAAATGCCAATTTCCTAATTCAATCATTTAAATGCCAATTCTAAATATTTAATAACTATAAATAATTATTAAATAATATTGTCATTTATCATATTTATTAATTGAACCATACAAAGTATCATAATTAACAAATATGCCCCTATAAACTCTTTCTTTACAATTTCGCCCTTATTTAGTGAAAAATTCACAAATAGACATAGTCTAATTTGAGAATTATAATTGATTAATCAAAACAAATTACATGAGTCTTACAAGCAATATTATCTCAACTAGTGGGGGGACCATGGGTCTATATAACCGAGCTTCCAATAAGTAGATCAAGAATTTAGCACTAAAATTCACTAACTTATTAATTCTTCGTTGAATCCACGCATAAAACTTAGAATTGCACTCTCAGTATATAGAATGCTCTATATGTTCCACCATATAGAAACATCATTAGTTATCCATTGTTATAGTCCTAATGTGATCAATGATCCTCTATATGAACGATCTACACTGTAAAGGGATTAAATTACCGTTACACCCTACAATGTATTTATTCCTTAAAATACTTGACCCCGTATAAATGATATTTCAACTTATGTGAAATGAGTACTCCACCATTTATGTTCGTTTGGTCAAGCTCGAAGGAGATCATCCTTTGCTTACTATTCGCCAGATAGAAGCTATAGATTCCATGTTTATGCTAGCGCTCCCACTCAATTGCACTACCGTGTTCCCAAAATGTACGTATCACCCTGACCTAAAAGTAGGCTTAACTAACAAATCAAAGAACACGAATAGCCTTTCAAGATTGAGCCTAATCATAACAGGATTAAGATCATTTGATCTAGGATCAACTTGGCGATATTGACTTGAATAGATATTACGGTAAGTTTAATAAATCTAAGTCAAAGTTCAATATCGGTCCCTTCCGATGCATACTCCATGCATTCAACCTGAGCTTTACTTTAACCAATGCTCTGGAAAGAACATAGCACTTCTCCAAATGCAAGTAAACTCTGTTGTAGATTATCATATCAGTAAAACCCTATGTCTGATAAATCTAGGAAACTTTATTCACATAGTCATGTTTACTTTCCAATGTGTTGATGGCACAATAAACAGGATCAAGTATGTGAAAAGGGTTTCAGATGAATTTATACATTATGTACATATAATCATGAAATAAATCATGTGAACCATACAACATTAAATGTTATTTCTGATCTATATTAATAAGTAAATCTGATTATACTGAAATGAGTTTTATTTAGGGCATAAAACCCAACAATTAAGTGTGTTGCGATGATAATGGAAGGTTGAAACTTTTGTGTTGTAGTGAAGTAGGTTCTGGGAAATTTGTGTGCTGCGGAAATATAAGGAAGAAACTTATTGTGTGATATTTGTTATTTGTAGATATAATAGGTACTTATGAAAGTAGAAAATGTATAGAAACGGAGGAAACTCTGTCCAATTTTTAATTATGTTTATTGTGTGTTGTTTATCGTGTTTGTTATTTATTGATGTAGATACTTATAAAATTGGAAAATGTTATAGAAATAGAGAAAACTCTGCCCAATTTTTAATAACATTGAAATTTATACGTATCAAAATAATTAAACTTGCTTAAAAATTGCTTTGATATAATTTTTAACTTGTAATAGCATTAAATTATTTTAGGTAATTATAGATTAATATGGATAGAGATTGGATGAAAAAGAATAGATTGTCAAAAGAGTATGAAGATGGAATTAACTATTTCATGAATTTCGCCATGCAAAATGAAGAGGATCCTACTATGATATCTTGCCCATGTATGAAGTGTGGAAATTTAAAAAAATTGAAGGTTGTAGATGTAAGAGGACACTTATACATAAATGGTATTGACCAAACTTACCAAAAATGGATATGGCATGGTGAGAGTGTGTCTCAACCATCATTTCCAAAAAGAGCTCGCAAAGAGGATGTATCAGATAGGAATTTCACATTGATATGGTTAACGATCTAGAAGAAGAGTTTGCAGATCGCCTGGATGAATTCGTAAGAATAATTGAAGAATCAGAAAAATCCATTTATACTGGGTCCAAGGTTAGCAAAATGTCATTTTTGGTTAAGATGTATAATATAAAGGCTAGGAATGGATTGAGTGATAATGGATTTTCACAATTACTTTCTTACTTAAGCGATATTTTTCCTGAAGGAAATAATATCCCAAGTAGTACTTATGAGGCAAAGAAGATTTTGCGGTCATTAGGCATGGAGTATGAAAAGATACATGCATGTTCTAATGATTGCATATTATTTAGGAATGAGTTTGTGTTGGCTAAGCATTGCCCTATTTGTAAGTGCTCTAGATGGAAGTTGAATGATAATGGCAAGGAGAAGGAGGGGATTCCTGCCAAATTATTGTGGTATATACCACCAATTCCTAGGTTTAAGCGTTTATTTCGCAATCCTGAACATGCAAAAAGTTTGGTATGGCATGACGAGAAGAGAATTATGGATGGAAAAATGAGTCATCCGGCTGATTCTCCGTCTTGGAAAAATATTGATGACATGTATCCCAAAATAGCTTCAGACCCTAGAAATCTTCGACTAGGCCTTTCTGCAGATGGTATCAATCCTCATCGTTCCATGAGTAGCAACTACAGTTGTTGGCCAGTCAATCTTGTTATTTATAATCTTCCTCCTTGGTTATGCATGAAACGTAAATTTGTCATGTTGTCATTATTAATTTCTGGGCCTAAGCAACCTGGAAATGATATTGACGTGTATTTGGCACCACTGGTGGATGATTTAAAATAATTATGGGAAGGAATTGAATGCTATGATGTAAGAAAAGATGAAACTTTTACTTTGCGAGGAGTTTTATTGTGGACAATCAATGATTTTCCAGCATATAATAAAAGATGACTTAATAATATTGATTACAGACGACATTGGATGATGATAATCGTATATGCTCATAGCCAAGATGCATATTTTTTCGATCCAGTTGGTAATCATCCAAAAGAAGATGCTTTGAGTGTAGTCAAAAGGTTAGATTAATTCAAAAAAATTTCATATAAATCTTATGAAATTTATAATAAATTATGAATTATATTACCTAATTGAAAATATATTTTATTTTTATGAAGTGCATTTGACTTATATAATACCCGAAATAATAATTTAAGAAGAAAAGTCCAAGGCGTAACTTGGTATACAGTTCAGGTATGAGTACTTAAATTGAATTTTAAAACTTTTAATATTTGAATTATTTTTCTATTCAAGAATTATGACATACATATATATAAATATTTTCAGGGTCCTAAACAACCTGACGATAAAGTCTGTGGTTTTTACATCATGCGACTAATGAGAGACCTAACTATGTCGAACGATCCAAGAGATTATCTAGAGAAGCATGTAAGTGTTTGAGCTATCGTATCTTTATAATATAATTTAAATTTTGAATCATAAAGAAACTAGTATATATATAAAATTTGACGCACTTTTATATTGTAGTGTTATGGTCAGAAAACATACTTAATGGATGAGATCAACGAAGTGCGTGAAGAATGGGTCTTCTACTTAACTGAGTATATGCCATGATTTAGATTAAACCTTATTAAGTATATATGACTAATTATACTCATTGTCAAACTTTTAAACTAATTACAATATATATTATTATGTAATACTTTATAACTTTTAAACTAATTACAATATATATTATTATGTAATACTTTATTATATTAAAAGATGAATTACATACATCTATTTAAAGTATTGAAAGATTATTTTGCATATTATTTTTGAATTGTAAATTTTTGTATGCAATTAATGTAATGCAATTAAATTTTTGTAGTGTGTGTAGGATACCCAAAGCCAAAAAACTGAGCAAAATCTAAAAAAGCATGTTGCTGTCCATATTAGTAGCAAATGTCCTTAGCAGGTTTAGAATTAGGTAGTATGGAATCAAAAATTGTACGGGCGGTGAAGCACACAATTTGGAAAATTTATTTTGTTTAAATAAGTTAATAGGTGTATTAGGTAGTAAAATTTCTATGGGAGATAAGAATTGGTTTTGGGAAATTTGTACAAAAGGTTGTAATTGATATGAGGGGTATAGTTGTATAGCTTTGTGTTTATTGAATTGTTATTTGTGTTTGTAAATATTTGTTGAGCAATACCTTTAAAGAAAAAAAGGAAGTTGTAAATAGGTTGGTCCGTATAAATATAATTAATTAGTGGTATTTGGATATTTAAGAAAAAATCCCTAAGAAAATGTATATTATTTCTAGTGGGGTTTTGCCAAATACTCATCAACCAAATAATGCTATATTATTTATACTTAGCAAAAAAATAATCCTATATTTATCAAATATTGATTGAAAAAAACCATATTTGATGTAATTTTCACTTAAATCTATATTTATAATCAAACAAATCAAATATGTCTCACAATTTACATATATAACATCGGTATAATTTACAGAAAATATTTCCCACACACATCACCAAAGCATCGATAAAAAATTTATTGCTCACATCTGGAAAAACAATGTGCTATGCTACTGTAAAACTCCAAACTCATTACCAACATGCCAAAAATTAAAAAAAGAAAAAGAAAAAGAAACTGTATAATATAACATACATATGAGTATTACTGCCTCTCAAAATCATGATGATCAATCACTCCAACTAATTCCGAACAACTACCAAGCGATGATCTTCTAGACGACTTCTCCCTAAGCATCTTTCTAAAAGAGCTTAATGGCCTTGACGATGATCCCGATCCACTCGCTTTGTTCACATCTTCTTCTCCATGAAGCAAACTCAGCTCATCCACCGGCGGAGCCGACGGTTGAACCACAACCCTCTCCACCGAGCTATTATTTACTTCGGGCTCGGCTGGGACTTTAGGCTCCACCGCAGCACGACAAAGTGGGCAAGTTGTGTTGGAGCCGAGCCACATATCAACGCACTCCACGTGAAACATATGCTTACAATTCGGCAACAGCCTAACCTTGGAGTCGTCAGTTATTGAGCTCAAGCAAACGGAGCACTCCACTACGTCGATGCTGCTGCCGCAGCTGCCGCCACGACGCCCTTTTCGACTGTTCTTTGCCGAGGAGGATTTGTAGACGAATTCGGGCAGGGAGTCTATGATCTGAGGATCAAGACCGCGGGCAGTAGCTTTTGGGATATGATTGGTGTGTATAACAGAGTCAGAAGGTGTGATTTGAGCGGTGACAAGGCGAGAAATGAAGTCTGTACGGCGTCTATCACGGCGGCGATTTTGACGGTATTTCATGTATAGAAAGAAGAGGATGACGAGGAGTGTGAAGGCGAATAAGGACGAGACGGAGATGAGGGTGGCCTTGTGGCTGACGTTAAGTCCGCGTCTGTGGTGATCATCGTTTTTCTTATCGTCATCAGAACCCATGGTTACTACTACTACACCACTTTAGATTGATATGTTTTGAAGGAAATTAATATAATATGTTTGATCAAATGTTGAACAGTTGATTCATATTATTATTATTAATATATTTATTAATTATTTATTTCATTTCATTAAATTTAATTGAATGGATTTTAATTTGGCTTGTGGAAGACAAGTCTTCGTCTTAATTTGATGTGAGCTGGGGAAATTTATGTCAATAATTGCGACCTATGAGAGAGAGAAAGAAAGAGAGATGTGATTAATGAATTTCATATTCAAGTTAGTTTGAGAAAATTGGGCATTTCACAT
Source organism: Cannabis sativa (assembly GCF_029168945.1). NCBI lineage: Eukaryota > Viridiplantae > Streptophyta > Magnoliopsida > Rosales > Cannabaceae > Cannabis > Cannabis sativa. Next base: position 24,887,923 of record NC_083607.1, read on the forward strand.
ATTGCGTTATTTGCATAGTTGAATAGAAGTTATAATATAATCCACGTTCACCAAGAAAAAGAAAAAAAAAAAGAATGGTAGTACTTTAATAAACTTTAATGACTTTTTCCGTTTGTTATTATTTTTTAAATTTTTATTATTACTTTTTCTTTTACTGGGTTCATGGCTGTGATAAACATTTTGGAAACCTTGTTCAAATATTAAATTTCAGGCTCCTAATAAAAAAAACTATTTTATTATAGTAATTGTTATTTATTTCATTACAACTTTAAGTAAGTATCAACCTTGTATTTAAAAAAGGTCATTCTTCGCAGAATTTTGAAGCGAATTTATCAACCATCTCTTCATATTTTACAGTCTCTAGAACATCATTTTCAATCGCGATCAATGCTAATCCATTAAGTCTTTCTTGTAACATGGTGGACCGCAGGTAGGACTTCAACAACTTCAATTTTGAAAAACTTCTTTCTGCAGAAGCAACTGTCACAAAAATAGTCAACAAAATTCTGTACGCAATAATTGTATATATTAGGAAAACAATTTACGCCTTTCAAAAATTTCAATATATCAATAGCTCTTATTTTTTCCGCAAGATTTCTCTTAATAACTTTAACTCTACATATAATTCATTTCCATCAATATCATATTGTTTATTATGTTTCAATGCCTTTTCAAAATGACTACAACAAGATTTCAAACCTGCATTGTCTAATGATTGGAGCTTATAAGAAGTAAACAAGAAACCAAAAATATTTTCATATTCTTCATATTGTTCAAATCGCTTAGTAAGAGAAACAATAGGTTGATCAACAAGGTAAAAAAATAATTAACTCTAAAAGATTTTTCTCTAGATAACTCAATATAGATGGGGTATTCCAATTCTCATCAAATTGTCTTTTTTCTTCGAATTGTGCATCTCTGAGGAAAAATTGGATTAGTAGCAATTTCTTAGCACTATTCAAGGCATTTTAAAAATCTTGTTTCACTATATTTTTCATCAAAAAAAGAAATAAATCCTTTTATTTTTTCCATAGCAACATCAATAAGCATATCTTTTGATTGTAAAAGCTTGCTAACTAAATTAATAGCAGATAATATTCCAAACCAAATAATAATTGTTATTAAAAACTCAAAATCTCCAAACTCATTTGTTGTCAAGGATTTTGCTTCACTTCTAATTTTAGAATCAAGTTCATCTTTTTCTGACACTTCAAGTAAAGCTTCTCTAAATTCTGATATTTGAAATCTTATAGCTTTAACACTATCTCCATGACTTTCCCAACCAGTGGATGACAATGATATTGGAGTCAATCCTTTCACATTATCTTTAAAAATTTGCCATCTCTTAGTAGAATTGGTGAAAATCGTATATATACGCTGGATAACTCCAAAAAAATCTCTAACTTTACTACATGATTTAGCCATGTCACAAAATATCAAATTAAGACTATGACATTCACAATGAGTATAAAAGGCTCTTGGATTTATGTCTAAATTTTTTTTTGTACACCTTGATGTTATCCTTTCATATTTGACCCATTATCATAACTTTGTTCTCGCACATCAAATATGTCAAGATTAAGTTTTTTCAACTCATTTTGTAAAACATCAAAAAGTCATTGACCAGTTGTATCATTCGCATTTAAAAATCTTAAAAAAAATTCTTCAATGTTAACCAAATGTGAAGAAACATCCACTTATCTCACTATTAAGGACATCTGCTCTTAATGACTAACATGAGGAGTACAATCAATTATATATCACAGAAAAATACTTTGCTTGTTTAACTCTTTTAATGATTTCAATTTTGATTGCAGAAGCAAGCAAAAATATTAACTCAATTTGGATGTTATGTCCAAGATAATTATTGTGAATATCATTATTTGTAATGCGTTTAACATGTTCTTGGACAACAAGATCAAACTCTGCCAACATTTCAATTAAGCCCAAAAAATTTCCATTACTATTTTGATACAATTTCTCATTATAACCACAAAAGGTCAAGTTATATTTAGCAAGAAATTTCACAATTAAAATAATTCTTAGTAAAACTTTTTTCCAATGGTCTTTTTCTATTGGAAAATTTACATCTAAATACTATTTATTATAATTAATTACTAGTATATCATGCATAGTTTAATGTACCCACATTTTCATATTAAATGTCTTATATAACCGGTATTTAAAATTTAATTACTATTTTATTGTACCCAATATATATATAAAACCATATATATATATGGAAGAGGTTTCAATGGTTACATTTTTATTGTAACCATCATGGTTACATTTTTTTAAGCCATTGGATTACTATTTAATGGTTGTGATTAATTTGGAAATTAAATAAAAATAAATAAAAAATAACTTGTAACCTGAAAGTAACCTAATCATTTATTTCCTTAGAAAACTTTAATTAAGATTAATTATATTTTAAAATTAAATTAATTATAATTATTAATTAATTTTTTGCAATTTATTACTATATAGGGATCTTTTAGCAATTTATTTTTTTATACTTAAATTATTTAAAATTTTATAGCAAAGTTTTTTATAATTTAAAATTATACACATATAATTTCATAATTTAAATTTTATTATACTTGTAATCTTAATTTTTAAATTATTACCCATAATTATTTAATTTTTTTTATTTAGATATTTAAAAAGTAAAAAATGAAATAAGTTGAAGGATTTTTTTTAAAAAAAATGGCTGCACTTGTTATCGATTGATTAGCTTGAGGCCTCATACTTAGTTCATATAATTGTAACAAAATAATTAAATATAATTTAAAAATAATTAATTATTTGAAAATTTATTATAAGAAGAGAATTTTAATTTGTGTCAAAAGAAGTTTAATTTTTGTAAAAAAAATAATTTTTTTTGTTAATATTATAATTAAATGGCTTAATTATTAAAATAATTCAAGTAAGGATTTAAATATAAATATTAATTACTAAAAGAGGTCTTGTTAAATATTTAATTAATTTTAAGAAAATAGTTAATTATAATTAAATAATTCTAAAAAAAGAATGTCTATTTAATTAATTATTTTAAGAAAATAGTTAATTATAATTAATTAAATCTAAAAAAGGAAAGTCTACCTATTAGTAACCTGCTATTACAGGTTAAAGAAAAATGTACCCATATGATTACAATAAAAATGTAACCATTGAATAGTCACCCATATATATATATATATATTTGAAACAGCATTTTATACATTAAATTTACTTCCTTATTTACTTTTTTTTTTCCCTTCAACTAACCTAATTTAGCATCTAAAGCAATGATTTTATTATTACATAAAATTATACCTATTGGTATCCTACTTACAAATATAGCATAAATTATCCAATTTAAAGTAAAATTACTACTTTAGGTATCCAACTAAAATAAAAATGATACCTATTATTAATATCTAAACGTTTCCATTAAGTATCCAAATAAAACAAAGAAAAAAAAAAAAGCTATAAATTAATTGGTATCCAAATATTTGGGGTTAACTAAGGTATCCATTTAGTATTCAAACAGTAATTATAATTATATATTTGGTGATACATTAGATAATCCTTGCTTTCAAAATTACATTAATATTGTTAATAAAACTAACCCTTTATTAAAGTTAATAATATACGTAACAATAATAAGAAAAAATTACTTTATACTACACAACATTATATATTTATAGGACAAGACTATAGTAGGACCTAGCAAAAATTTCCTACTCGTAAATAATTTTTTTTAACCATTGATTATAGATCATGTGGTTATTATAATGTAATAGTGGATACTCTTACGATAGGACCGCTTGTATACAATTAAAACTTTACACGTATTATAATAATATATGATATTTATTTTTTTTTTAAAAAAATAATATTAATAATTAAAAATTTAATTAATTTTTTTTGAACTATTATTTTTTTTTTTAAGTTACTTTGAATTATTTTTATATTGGTATTTATTTTTAGAAAAGAATTATTTTTTCTAAACTCATTTTTTTTGGCTTCTCATTTTTTGGCTTTTCATAATTTACTAATGGTTTTTATTATGTTTACACCTAGTTTTTTATTTGTTTTGCATTTAGGCTCTGCGTAGTTTAGTGTTATTAACTGTTTTTTCAATAGTTTTTATCTTGTTATTTGACTGCTCTTTTGAGACGCCATTTATAAAAAAAAAAAAATTAATTTGGTTAGATATTATTTTTTCTACAAAAAAAATTGAGTTTAGGGGAAGCAAGTTGGTGCGGCTCCAATTAAAGAGCATCTAAAATCATTCAAGTGAACCTACATTAGAGAAACTTTTGAAAATAAATATCTATATAAAAATAATTTAAATTAATTTTAGAAAATAATAATAATAATTAAAAAATTAAATTTAATAAAATTTTTAATTATTAATATTATTTTATTTTTTAAAATAAATATATTATTAAATATTATTATAATATGAATAAAGTTTTAATTATATAGAAGCAGTCCTATAATAAGAGTATATACCTTACAATAATAACCACAAGATGTAAAATCAACCGTAAAAAAAAAGTTCCCTACCGGTAGGGAACTTTTGCTCGGTCCTACCATAGTATTACCCTATATTTATATATATATGGAACACTTCTTAATGGGTAATACCCGATGATGAGAACTAAAAAAAATTAATAAGGTAACAATCTAATAACCTTTTATGGCAAGTTTCTAACAATTATTTTTTTTTAAAAAAAATTATATTTATTTTTTATAAAATTGGAAATAATAATTACAACTAATATATAGTTTGAAAAAAATTATAAATTATTTTTAAAAATTAATTAAAATTACTACGTTATTATTTTATGAAATTGTGAGTTTATTAATAATTTATTATTGTAAAATTAAAAATCATTTACATGTATATTAATGTGTTTTTTTTATTAGGAGAATAAGAGCTTGATTGTGAAATCCAATTGTCTTAATATTATTCATACTCTTAAAAATAAAACGCCACAATACTTCTTAGTTCTTACTTAGGATATCATTGTTAGAGAAATATTATTATCATCCAATGATTTTTTGACATTACCATGCATCATTCTTCTAGAATAACTAATGAGGTGTTCTTCATTATTTATATTTTTAGGATTGGAAGATGATAATCTTGTCTAAGGGTCAAGTATAATTTTTTGTGCTGAAATTCTTGTGTTGACAATTGTCATTATTCAATAATGTTTATGACACTTTCTTCTTCGTTCATTTTTTTTTTTGTTAAAATTTTCTTCATTGGTTTTGTTCTTATAAATTTTGGTAAGCTCTAGTATATAAAAAAAAATTAAAAACATATAAATAATTGTTAATTATTATGAAACTAAAGATTTTAGGTTTAGAAAAAATCTTATACATTTTATATATATTACAGCTTAAAGCTTAAAATTATTATTTTTTTGTTCTCAGTAATGCAATTTAAAATTCTAATTTGAAGAAATTTTATAAAAAGATAAATATACGTTTTTTTTTTCTTTTTAATCTTTAAAATGATTTTTATTAAAAAAAATAGTTTGTTATTTTTTTAGTGTGTTTTATTTTTTAAATAACAATTCCATTTATAAAATTTTTATTTCTATTAATAGTTTTATCTATTTTAGGAATATAGAGAATAACAAAATCAAAGAAGAAGTGGCAAAATAGGAAATATTAATTTTTTAATATTTAAATAGTGATTATAAATATCAACCATTAGATATTTGATCCAATGATCAAGAATAAAATACCCATACATGGGTAATACCCATTAAGAGCATACCCATATATATATAATTATAGGGCAAGACTATAGTAGGACTTAGCATAAGTTCCTTACCGGTAGGGAAGCTTTTTTGACCATTGATTTTAGATCATGTGTTCATTAAGATATAAGGTGTATATTTTTACGATAGAACTGCTTATATACAATTAAAACTTTATAAATATTATAATAATATTTAATTATATATGTATTTTTTTTTTAAAAAAATAATATTAATAATTAAAAAAAATTAATTTTTAATTTAAATTATTATTATTATTTTTTCAAAGTTAATTTAAATTGTTTTTATATATGTATTTATATAGGTATTTATTTTTAAAAAATAATTCTATTTACGAAGTTTGCTATTAATTTTTTTTATAACTTTATTTTTGGCGTGTTAAATTTTTCTGAAATTTTTAAAATTTTACAAGATGTCTTAAATAACTGTAATGTACACGACCATAAAAAAATAAAATAAAAAAGTCCCTCGAATATCGGAACAGATAAGGGTGCATCAGTGCTCCAATTTTAGAGGGGTGCATTTTAGAATTTTCCTAATTAAAATTGCTAAGAACTACCAATAAATTGGCTTGGTCGGCCACATGGCCAGTCCTGAGTTAAAATGGGCTATAGGCAAAAAAATTTTTTTAGGCCCCTACTATAAAGATAAATGGTATTTTTAAAAATTATTTAAAAAATATTTATATTTTTTAAAAGGTATTTTTTATTTGGGCCTCTAATATAAGTGGGGCCTAAGCACGGGTCTAGCCCGCCTATACCTAAGACCGGCCATGATTGGCCACTACAAAAATGAATAAAATAAAAAAAAATAATTCATCAACATTTTTTTTTAAAAAAAAATCATCATTAAACAAAAAGAATATGAACTTATCAAAAAATAAAAAAAAATAAAAAAACAAAAAGAATATAAAATAATCCTACGTAGATGCTGAAATAAAATTTGTGTACAATCAGTTGTTTTTAATCTTTGATTGGGCCAATTTCCCTCCATATAGCATGAGGTAAAAAGTATATCCCCTACTAGAGAATTTTCCTATAATTATATAACAATTATCATATTCACATGAGTACTTTATTATTAGTACATAATAAACCTCACATTCCAACGTATATTTTGCAAATGAAATTTGATATACTTAATAATAAACTTCATGATTTGGTTATATTATCTTTTTACTGATATATATCTGTAATTATTTCTTTATGTATGTATAAATGTGTAAAGTTCCCTTTTCTTTTTTCATTAGCCTTTGAGTAGTTTTACCAATCGTTTGATTCTTTTTAAGCTTAGACGCAATCCATACCATGGTCATATATTTAACATGTTCCATGTTAATCTCATACTCTTTAAGTCTTTCACCAATATGTGCCCAATCACTAAAGCCTTCATTTGTTAACATGCCTCTACCAATTCAACTTTTAAAAACTTTGCAACAAAAACAAAATACTCTATCTAACTCTTTTGAATAAACAAGCCAATCTCTATCACACTTCTCTCCATTTGATAAAACTCTAGTATACAAATTAGCAGTGAATCGTAGTCTAGAAAATTTAGTTTTAGAGCCACTCATAACAGAATAATCTCTTTTTGGACCCTTCATCACTAATAATTCAATCATTTTTGAATCAAGAGCATCCCAATTTCTTGGATGAAATATATCAAACAAATGTTCAAATAGGTTTGATTGCTCTGCATTGTTATCATCATTATCCTCTAAACATCTTCATTTTTAAGTGAATTATTCAAATGATCATCATCACTATTTGTAGTATTATGATTTTGATTTTTCATGTTATCATTTTTAAATGACACATCATTATTATTTTTCACATTAACATTTTAAATAGGCACATCACCTCTATTTTTCAAATCAACACTTTCATTTTAATTTTCAATACTAATATTTTCATTAGGAACCATATTTTCAGCAATTTCAACATCAACAATGTCGTAATAATGATTTTCTAAAGAAACTAATGGATCTTTTATAATAAATTTATCAAGCTCCTTTTTGAGATTGAGTTAACTCCTCAATTTTTTTCTTTTTATTACATTTTTCATAACCAGACTATGTTTTCTAATACTAAGAGGCATAGTAAAAAAAAAAGAACCAATATAATATTTCAAAGAACAGTCAAGAGAGTAATAATTAAATTAGAAGTGAATAAAGGAACAAAAGAACTTGGTATTTGTTGCTATCACAAATTTAATGTCGCCAATTTCCCAATACCACAATTACTAAGTGAAAAATAAATAATAAACCAACCACCAAGTGAAAACTCTAATCTGAAAAACAAATATATATATATATTATATCTGGCCTTATTTATGAGAATTGATGCAGTCGGAAACTAAAATTGATTTAAAAAAAAAATAAGAAAGGGAGAGAATGGTACTGATTTTTTAAAAAAAGAATGAGAGAAAGTGGAAAAATGAGATAAAAATGGACATGTCAATTGTGTATTTTTATAATAATTGAACATAACATTAACATTATGGGCAACTACCAAAAGAAAACCTTTCCCATTCTCAATATTAATTAACATCCTTTTATATTCTAAAAAAAAAAAATAGGCCCCTATTATTTTGGGGCCTTGTGTAACAGCCCATGTTGCATAGGCTATTAGTCGGGGCTGGTTCTAGGTTGAAAAAGGTGACGGTCAATAGAAATTTCCTATAAAGTTGACCTCGCATGATATGAACTTGCGAGAAGGTGCGACCAAGATAGGATCTGATCGCACACTATGCGCACTATCACGGGCTCACCTTTTCAGGCAGCGGAACACCCGTGCGGTACTTTGACTTCTCTAAGCCAAGGTCAGCCTTCCAACCATCCGAGTAACAATAGGCTCATTTTTTGCACGATCGTGTGCCTCGTGCACACTTCCGTCTCATGAACAACTTTGCGGAGTCATGCTCGCAAGCATCCATGTATGCATACATGCATCGAGGCTCTCTAGCCAAGATACTCACACTGTCCATAGGTTCTCACGATGATTAGACAAATCCCAACACTGACGCTCACCAACTCACTCGTGGCCAAGGTAGCATGTGAGGCAAGATGCCAACAATAAGCTGACGTGCCAACGCTTCTATCATGCCGCATTCGATACTTTCCAAACAGTCTCCCTCATCGCCCAAGGACTCCCATACGTCCATGAACCAATCCTCAAAGTGCCATGCCTCCACGCATGTTGGCAGGCCCTCAAGACAAGCCACCAAACTAGTAGCATACGTTAGACCTCTGTCTCATTCTAGCATGGTGCATCCGACCCATGCACGCATGTAAACTAGCCCACGAATGACTACCCGTGTCATCTCGTGTTCAGACTCCTGGCCAAGGCACACCACATCTCTTAGAGGTTTAGGCCACGTCCCATACAAGCAGCACACCGGCAAGCTAGTTGAAATGTACCTGTTAACCTCTAACAACATTCTTAGACGCACTACAAGTTCTGCCCGATAATGTCCATGAGTATTCTAAATCGTGGAGACATATGAGTCCTGTTATAGTGAGAATTTCTCACCTAGAAACTCGAGACTACGCTCCCATAAAAATGACACATGGACTCACTCTCCTCAAGGAGGGCTGAGATGTCAGTAGGAGACCTCTTGAGTATAAACCTCGCATGAACCAGACTCAGTGGGATGATGTGACCTTGATAGAGTCTAGTCACATTCGAATAGCTCGCTCAAAGCAGGACCGAAGATCGGGTTTAAGACTAGCATATACTTGATTAGTCTTGTACTCACCTTGAGCCTGCGAGCTTATGCGAGAATATGAATAGATAAATCGTACCATGGAAGTCGCATACATTGCTGTATTTAGTTAATGAGGCGGAAATTGTTCTTCATTTATTATATTTACATTTTTGTTGATTTAAATGTTATATTTAATGTACAAACAGATTGATAATAAAATCAATCTCTGTGTAAATCAAAGGACACTTGCTTTGTATATAAAAGAGTGATCCGAAATGAAATGGACAGGACAGAAAACCCTTGCAACACTGGACTAAGCAGATCGTGATCTGATTGAACAGCTATCATCTCTTTCTGTTCTCTATATTTCCAGCACGTCCATATATCAATAGTTTGAATACTCGTCATTCTAGGTTGAGTACTCGCACAATTCTGTTTATATTTTAATATATTATTTTATTTGGAGTTGTCTAAATTTCTCCAACAACATTTGGCGCCGTTTGTGGGAAGGAAATTTTCTGTTGATTTTGGCGGAAAATCATCATGGCAGGAAACTAGACGAATGGAGATAACAACAACAACACTGGATCATTCAATGTCGGAACAATGAATGTTCCACTCCCTGGTAATGGAACAACACCTGTCAACACCATCAACGGAGGAGTGGGATGTACTACCATTACTCCCCTCAACCTATTCCCTAAAATTGCCGCTCATGCTGGAAAAACATCGACATCGGCGGCCACCGTAGGACAGTTCGTGCCTATCACACCTGCTGTGGTATCTGAAGGTATCATACAATTGACCAAGGCCCAGTATACGGCCTTACAAAAGAAAATGTAGGCTTTGCATGCTGAAGTCAATGGAAGGGTCAAGACCCGATGTCCTCCATGAGTACCACACACACGTTCGAATAACCCTAGGTAACAAACACGAAGCGATGAACTAATAATGGCTCTCGCAGAGAACACATGACTGGACAAGAGGGAATCGACTCAAACCAGCCTACGCAGAGGGAACAAGTCGTACAAAACTCTAACCGTGACGTTCAATAAGAGGAGGATCCGAGCGTTGCAACCCTCAAAGAAGGGCCCAACTGCGTAATGAGGTAAATGATGCTGAATCTTATTCTTCATCCTCACAAAGTTGTACTCCTAGTGTCTATACCAAGTCTAGCTCTATAGAGACACCGTGAGGAGGCAGATACCAAGTTCATAGAGGTGATCTTGGTGATCACCTCAACGTAGTTTTCAGGGTAGGGTCTCAAATGCCCCATGTTGGGTTTTATGCCATAAATAAAACTCATTTCAATATAATCAGATTTGCTTATTAATATAGATCAGAAATAACATTTAATGTTGCATGGTTCACGTGATTTATTTCATGATTATATGTACATAATGTATGAATTCATCTGAAACCCTTTTCACATACTTGATCCTGTTTATTGTGCTGTCAACACATTGGAAAGTAAACATGACTATGTGAATAAAGTTTCCTAGATTTATCAGACACATGGTTTTGCTGATATGATAATCTACAACAGAGTTTACTTGCATTTGGAGAAATGCTATGTTCTTTCAAGAGCATTGGTTAAAGTAAAGCTCAGGTTGGATGCATGGAGTATGCATCGGAAGGGACCGATATTGAACTTTGACTTAGATTTATTAAACTTACCATAATATCTATTCAAGTCAATATCGCCTAGTTGATCCTAGATCAAATGATCTTAATCTTGTTATGATTAGGCTCAATCTCGAGAGGCTATTCGTGTTCTTTGATTTGTTAGTTAAGCCTACTTTTAGGTCAGGGTGATACGTACATTTTGGGAACACGGTAGTGCAATTGAGTGGGAGCGCTAACATAAACATGGAATCTATAGCTTCTATCTGGCGAATAGTAAGTAAAGGATGATCTCCTTCGAGCTTGACCAAACGAAAATAAATGGTGGAGATCTCATTTCATATAAGCTGAAATATCATTTATACGGGGTTAAGTGTTTTAAGGATTAAATACATTGTAGGGTGTAACGGTAATCTAATCTCTTTACAGTGTAGATCATTCATATAGAGGATCATTGATCAAATTAGGATTATAACAATGGATAACTAATGACGTGTCTATATGGTGGAACATATAGAGCATTCTATATACTGAGAGTGCAATTCTAAGTTCTATGCGTGGATTCAACGAAGAATTAATAAGTTAGTGAATTTTAGTAATAAATTCTTGATCTACTTATTAGAAGCTCGGTTATATAGACCCATGGTCCCCGCACTAGTTGAGATAATGTTGCTTGTAAGACTCATGTAATTGGTTTTGATTAATCAATTATAATTCTCAAGTTAGACTATGTCTATTTGTGAATTTTTCACTAAGTAAGGGCGAAATTGTAAAGAAAGAGTTTTAGGGGCATATTTGTTAATTATGATACTTTGTATGGTTCAATTAATAAACATGATAAATGAAAATATTATTTAATAATTATTTATAGTTATTAAATAGTTAGAATTGGCATTTAAATTGTTGAATTAGAAAATTGGCGTTTTTGAGAAAATCAGATGCAGAAAAGATAAAACTGCAAAATTGCAAAACGTGAGGCCCAAATCCACTTGTATAGGGCTGGCCACTTTTGTAGGGAATTTAAACAGCTATTTTCATTATTTTAATGCCAAATAATTCAAACCTAACCCTAGTGGAATGCTATAAATAGATAGTGAAGGCTTCAGGAAAATTACACTTCTGATTCAGAAAAAACTGAGCCTTCTCTCTCCCTATCTGGCCGCCCACTCCCTCTCTCTCTTCTTCCTCTTGAATTTCGAAATACTTAGTGTTAGAGTAGTGCCCACACACAGCAAGTGATACCTCAACCATAGTGAGGAAGATCGTGAAGAAAGACTTTCAGCAAAAAGGAGTTTCAACATCAAAGAATCAGAGAAAGAGATCCAGGTTCAGATATTGATAATGCTCTGCTACAGAAAGGAATCAATGGCTAGATGAACGGAAGGAGTCATTTAATTCCGCTGCAACTTTGGTAATGCCCTTTGGTTTGATAAACGCAGGAGCAACTTATCAGAGGCTAGTTAACATGATGTTCGCGGATCTTGTTGGCAAGATGATGGAAGTATATGTTGATATGCTTGTAAAATCTCAATATGCGAAGGACCATGTCACTCACCTTGAGGCCATGTTTAGAATCCCGCGACAGTTTAAAATGCGTCTTAACCCCCTCAAATGTATCTTTGGAGTGGGTTCATGAAAATTCCTCAATTTTATGGTAAATCAGCGAGGAATCGAAGCCAATCCCGCAAAAATAAAAGCTTTGGTGGAGATGCGATCTCCTACCAAACCAAAAGAAGTCCAGAGTCTTACAGGTAAATCTGCTACATTAAATCGCTTTATATTACTTTCCTCTGATAACTGTAAAGAATTTTTTTAGATTCTTAATGGAAATAAAAAGTTTGAATGAACTAAAAAGTGTGAAGAGGCTTTTCAGGCCCTAAAAATGCACTTAGGGCAACCCCCGATACTATCTAAGCCAATGCCTGAAGAAGTTTTGTCAATCTACCTTCCAGTGTCTGAATAAGTGATTAGTTTGGTACTAATCCACGAAGACATGGGTAGACAACATCCGGTATACTATGTGAGCAAGCATCCCTTAGATGCTAAAACCAGCTATCCATAAATGGAACGACTAGCATTTTCACTGGTGATCGCTTTAAGAAAGTTGCGACCTTATTTTCAAGCACACAACCTTGAGGTTTTAACAAACTATCCCTTACGACAAGTTTTGGCCAAACCGGAAGCATCAGGGAGATTAATCAAATGGTCCGTAGAACTGAGCGAGTTCGACATTAGATACGAACCAAGGTTGGCAATCAAGGAACAACCCCTTATTGATTTCATACTCGAGTTCCCAAACGACGAAGTAGCCATAATCACATAAGAGGGAGTTGACCCTGAAGTACCAACAGGCGAAGGATGGACTTTGTATGTTGATGGGGCATCCAACCATGAAAGATCAGGGGGTGGAATAATCCTCATAAGTCCCAAAAAATTCAAGGTAGACCCTGCCCTTAGATTTGAGTTTTCTGCATCTAACAATGAAGCCGAATATGAGGCTTTAATTGTAGGATTAAAGCTCACTCTCGAGATAAAAGTCGAGTACCTTCAAGCATTTAGCTATTCAGAAATCGTAGTTTGCCAAGTCAATGGAGAGTACCTAGCCAAAGGAGGACGTTTGGCCAAATATCTTTCTTACACTTGTGAGTTTTACAAAATTTAGACAACATAATTGTTAGTAGAATACCTCATGCTTACAATTCTCATGCAGATGCTTTGGCCCAACTGGCCTTAACAAGAGAAGAAGAATTACTCGACGTAATTACTATAGATGTTTTGACTCATCCAACTATCATTCGAGAATGGATGATGGAGGTTAATACAGTCAAAAAGGTCACCTAGATGACCCCGATAATTGACTACTTGAAAACATGAGCGCTTCCTGGCAATAAAATTGAAGCCAAAAAACTAAGATATCGAGCCGCTCGGTATGTCATTTATGCTGACAAACTCTATCTTAGATGTTTTAGCCAGCCATTACTTAAGTGCATCGATGGGAGTGAGTGCGATTACATACTCTGAGAAGTACATGGTGGAATCTGCGATAACCATGCTGGTGGCAATTTCCTTACTCTAAAAATCATGACGCAAGGATATTACTGGCCAACATTGCAGGCAGATGCAACTAGCTTTGCCAAGAGATGCGACAAGTGTCAGCGAATAGCAACTTATGTAACTAGACCACTAGGCCAATTGAATTCAATGACTAGTCCTTGGCCATTTGTGGTTTGCGGCATTGATTTAATTGGTGAACTGCCAAAAGGAAAAGGAGGAGTAAAGTATGATGTAGTCGCCGTCAATTACTTCATGAAATGGGTTGAAGCCAAACCTCTTGTGACCATAACAACCTCCAAATTGCACGAGTTTGTCTATAGCGCCATCATCTACAGGTTTGGCATCCCTTATAAATTAATTTCTGGCAATGGTAAATAATTAGATTGTAAGGAGATGCGCCAACTATGCGATGAATTGGGGATTCAAAAAGCTTTTTCAGCAGTCGCATATCCTCAAAGTAATGGGCAAACAGAAGCAGTTAACAAGATTATAAAGCATACCATCAAAGGTAACCTTGAAGGAAGAAAGGGTACATGGCCAGAAGAACTTCCACGAGTTCTATGGTCATATAATACAACTCTTCGCTCAACGACTGGTGAAATCCCCTTCTCACTTTCTTATGGGTGTGAAGCCATGGCACTAGTCATAGTTGGAGTAGGATCTTTGGAAAGAGATGTCTTCAATGTGAGCAATAATACTAAAAATAAGCTGTCACAACTTGATCTTCTGGAAGAGAAACACGATCAGGCTCATATGAAAAATGCAGCCTATCAACAGTCAATAGCTCGCGATTTTAAGTTGAAGGTCAAAGAGCAAAACCTGCGAGTAAGAGATTGGTGCTTTGTAAGGTTATGCCTAACACATGTAACTCAGCACATGGAGTATCTGGCTATAACTGGGAAGGACCGTACCTAATCGCTGAAAAATCAGTAATGCGACTTACCAATTATTAGACCTCGACGGTATAGCGATCAAGAGAGCATGGAATGGAAAAAGCTTAAAATATTATTATCAATAGTACTTGCATGTATTTATATTTACTCAATTTATTTTAATACATGTACTAAGTATTGGGGGTATAACCTAATATAGTACTATTGATTATTATAATGAAATTTTCCAAGTAATCAGAAATTTTTTATATTCTTCACATGTTTTTATATTCTAAGTTATTACACAAAGTTGTAATAATATTGGTTAAAATATTTGCGAATAGAAACAACAAAGACAACTATCAAAAGAGTAGCTTAAATTTTGGGAGTACCCATGTACCGCTTCATAGGTGTGCATAAGTGAAATATCCTCGAAAGGATATCGTGTTTGATAAAAAAATAAATAAAAGTTGTTTGAAGTACAAAGCACGAGTACCCGTGTACCGGTAACAAAAGAAATTAAAGTTCGAACATAGTAAAAAGAAACTTGGAAAAAATTAAGAAGCAAAGTGATGGGATCGTATGCGACCTTGCTTGTAGCACCATCACTGACTTCCTCCGCATCTGTGTTCTCAGCATCCTCGAGAAAAAGGTTTCCCCCACATCCTTGGGTTGAGTAGGCGACATAGCACGAAACGCCTCGGCTGTTTCAGCTGCTTTTGTTCCAAGAATGGTAAAGTCGAAGACGGGCAGCTTGGACAAAGTCGTGTAGATATAATTAGAAACTACCTGATCATACTGCTTCTTCCCATTCTCCTTTTCACTCTCAAGGTCATGAGTAAGCTCCTCAACTCGCGATTCAAAGAGTTTGGCTTTTTTCTTTGCCCACTCCTTAGCCTTCCCGATGTCCTCGTTGTCTTTGTCCTTTGAGGTCACGTCCAACTTCAATTTATTCACGCCATCCTGAAGAAGTGAGTTTTGCTTGCTCAGAAGATCGACCTCCTTCGTGCCTGCGACGAAAGCTCTCGAGAACATAGTATGAACTGCGAGGCCAATTCTGTAGAGCGCGCCAGCAAATCCTCAGCAGGAACCCCCTCGACCTTGGATACAAAGTCATCACTCACAAACTTATCCTGAATAGTTATGATGTTGCGAGCCCTAACAGCAGGGTCGATCATAACCTTCTTCCCCTTGTCTTGGATAATTTTGAGCTGCTTCTTCGAGGACTCAGCCGCTAGAGTTGGGACGACCTCGCTCTTCCTCTTCTGGGGGATGACAGGAGAAGTTGTTGCACTTCCAACCTTAGGCTTTCGGTTGAGAATGGGAGCATGCTTCAGGAACTTCATTTCTACAAGAAAGCCATAAGATAAGTATATTTCTAATTGTTTGAAATATCATGTATATAGTTATTGTATTACCTGATGTTGGTCTCGATGTTTGTTTTGATAGGCGCTTCTCTATTCTTTCCTTTTGATTCTTAGAAGGCTCCTTGTACACTGGTTCTCGCTGAAGGTTGGCGTTCTTAGGTATAAGCTTGTGTTCTCGCAATTTTGCAGTAGTACACAACAGTCGCCAATCGCGATCTTGAATAGGAAAGCTACCTAAAACTTCGACAATTTCCCTATGAGTAGAATCCAATACAGGTCGAGTCGGCCTATCTACAATCAACAAAAAATAGACATTAGGGACTATACAGAGTAATAAAAATATATACTAAGTGTTAAGAGACGTGACATACTAGGTCAACGATTGAAGTCAGTACTAACTCCTGGTACTTTAAATGCGTAGAACCAGTTATATTTTCATAATTGACCCATTTGCTAAAACAGTAAAAGTCATTGTCATGGTCAACATTCTTTATTTAATAGAAATAGCTAAAATCTTCCATCATTGGTTCCCCTTGAACATACTCCATATACAATGCATTAAACCCCAGAATTATGCAGTAATTATTCAAAGTTAGTTCGAAGGGAGAGACATCGTAATTTCTAAGGATAACTTTGACAAATGGATGAAAAGGTAAAGTTACCCCTCATCGAAGAATAGGAATCGAGACCACCACGTCTTGTGTGGGGATAATCTCGGAGTTGGTAAAAGGAAGATGAGGCTGCGGAGATGCTGAAGGACGTAAATTCCTTATTCAAACAAAATTCAACCGTGCAAATGTATGCAAGTCTGATTTTGTGACTCGCGAGACCAGATCCTTGCATGAAAATAGTTCATTCAATTGAGTGTTGTCAACTTGATCCGTCTCACTTCCCTCAGCGTCTCCCTCTTCCTCCAACCCACGACCAGGTACCTCGAAGTCTTCTCCCATTTCTTTGACTTCGATGTCAGGGGCATGCCTCGAGTGAGTGAGATTCTCCTGAGTTGACACTATAGATTTGCTATCGCAAATTTCAATCGTCACTGGTTTAGCGAGTTCCTGAACCATCCTATCTATCTCATCAGTAGATAGCGAGCCCTAACAAGCTCTAGTAGCAGGGGCGTCCTCCTTAGAGATCCAGGTGGGTATGAAGTTGTCCCTCTTCTCAAGCTCATCAGCAAAAGCCCCACCTCCAGAGTCGAGCATTTGGCTATCCGACAAGTCGCTCATCTAAAAGATAGAAGTTATTTTCAGTGTGGTGAAAGTGCGAGAATAACAAAGTGCCCTCAGCCGCATAAAAGAAATTTAGAGAATATAAAGGATTAACTAGACATTTCAAGAAATGTCTGGGTGTATCTCAATAACATAATGATCATGTCGCTACATGAGAATTAAGGTAATGAGTCACCCCCACCATTTTGCGAACTCAGCCAATCCTCGTAAAGTATAAGTCCCACACATACAACTAACGGTGTACCTCAAGTAATGCTAGGGGTTTCCCAGTATCCCAAGGGGCATGCATTCCTCGTATAACAACTGAGTTAATGAAACACCCCCACCATTTCGAGAAACTTGGTTAGTCCTAACATGTGACTATAATACAGGAATAGTTAAAGCTAGCTGCATGTCTCAAATGGCTTGGCGTATGTTTTCACGAACATTAAGTTACTGTTACACACCCACCATTTAAAAGACTCAGATAGTTTTCATAACAAAAGCACATATAACCTAAAGGCTAAAAAATAAACCCTAAGTTCTAACAGGGATTAAAATAGCTAAGGTACAAATTTACTACGTCATTTCTGATATTTAGAAGTGTATGCGAGTATTCGAGATGTTCATCACAAAACTCGCGAGTATTCGTAATACTCCACGAGAAATATGGGAACACTCGAGGTGTTCTTCCTGAAACCCGTGATTATTCAAGTTTCAGGCCTATATTTCTTTGAGAAATGCAAATTTTGTCAAAAAGTAAATAAAGTCTCATACATATATCCTATTGTCTCATGCATTTTCTATCTCTTGAAGCACAGAATACAGATTGATTTTCGAAATAAAAGGAAGAAGTTGCAAAAAAATTTCCACTAACCTTGAAAATGCCAATCTTCTTCAAATGATTCTAAAAGAATCAAACACTTATAATTTCTTTTCTAAAAAAAGAAAAGTTGAGAAGAATGCACAGGAAGTTTTTGAGGGTTCAAAAATCAGAGAAGAAGGAGGAGAAAAGTGAATATGAGAGGGAAAAGATATTAAGGATCATTTTGTATTAGGGAGTTTATATACCATTATGCCTCATTAATTGGGATGGAGACACGTAGCAAGTGAATGCCTAAGGGCTCACAATCCAACTATTATTCCTAAATAAAACCCATTTCAATATAATCAGATTTACTAATTAATAAAGATCAGAAATTGCATTTTATGTTGCATGGTTCACAAGATTTATTTCATGATTGTTTAATGTATAAATTCTATTAAGTCCAGAACATATGTATTTATTCATGATTATAGTGTTGTCAGCACAGTGCAATATAATCTTGATTATATGTTCAAAAGTTTAATTCCTTGATTTGTCAGTTCACTAGATTTAGGCTGGCATGATAATCAGCGACATGTATACTTACACCTTGGATAAGTGTTATGTCCTTTCCAGGGCATTGACAAAGTTTACCAGTATCGGATGTATGGAGTATACATTGGAAGGGAACGATATTGATCTTTGATAAGATATCCTAAACTTACCGTTATATCTTTCTAAGTCAATATCAATGGTTGATCTTAGGTCTATGGATCTTAATCTTGACATGGTTAGGTACAATCTCAAGAGTGCTATTTGTGTTCTTTGATTTGTTAGTTAAGCCTACCTTTTTGTCATGGTGATACGCACATTTTGGGAACATGATAGTACAATTGTGTGGGAGCGATAAACATAGATATGGAATCTATAGCTTCTATCTGGACATAGAAGTGAAACGATGATTTCCTTCGAGCTTGGCTCAATAAAGATAAATGATTGAGATCTCATTTCAAGTAATTATACAAGTTTACTGAAATATCATTTATATGTAGCTAAGTGTTTTAAGGATAAAATACATTGAAGGGTAGAACAGTAAAGTTGTCCCTATTCAGTGTAGATCATCTATAGAGGATCCTTGACTATTAGGATTGTAACAATGGATAATCATAACATATCTATATCGTGGTACATATAGAGAGTTCTATATAATTTAGAGTGTATTCAATTCCAAGTGCTATAGTGGTTCAATGAGGAATTAATAAGTTGAAAATGTACTTGGTTAATTCTAGATCTGCTTATTGGAAGCTCGGTTATATAGGCCCATGGTCCCCTCACTAGTTGAGATAATACTGCTTGCAGACTTAGTTAATTGATTTTAATTAATCAATTATAATTCTAAAATTAGGCTATCTCATATTTATGAATTCTCACTAAGCAAGGGCTTAATTGTTAAGAAAAGAGATTTTGGGGTCAATTTGTTAATTAAGAGACTTTTTATGGTCTAATTATTAAATTACATAAATGGAAATTTTATTTAGTAATTAATTATAATTATTTAAATAAATAGTTTTGGCATTTATAGGTTTGAATTTTAAAATATGGTATTATTAAAAAGAAGAATAAGTGATTGAAATAAAGTGGCAAAAATCTAACTAGAGTTTGGCCCTTTGAAGTGTACGGCCGACAAGTTATTTTCGCCTAATATTTTATTCTTTTTTAATTCATATAATTCAACTCTAAGGCCTAGTTGAAACACTATAAAAGGAACATGATACTCTCACTCATCCAATTAATGTCAACTTAACTATTCAACCAAACTCGATTAGAGAGTTCCTTCCTAAGTGTTTTCTCACCTCCTTCATTGCTCTTCACCATTCGAACCTACTAGTCCCAATAACTAGTAGTAGCTCACTTAGCACCAAGGTGCCAAGGGGTGGTGGAGAGCCGACACCAGTTACTCCCCCCTTAAAGAGCATTTTAAGCTTTCATCCTTTTACCAAGAACATATATGATTTTTGCTCTGTAGACATATGGTCAAACCATATACCAAATAACAGACTTTCATAAATCCGATTGCACCATTATATTCATAGACGCAAATAAATGGTGAACACCACGTCTCGTCCCGTTCCAGACAATATTGAAGATATTTATGAAAATGCCATAGTCGTACAAACTGAGCATGAACATGCAACCAGCATGCACACAAACATGCGCCACAACTTGACCACCACTTGGCCAACTTGTGGGAATCACCTTGCTTGTAACGTGCCATCTTGGCACGTACTTTACATTCTCCCCCACTTCAACATGTCGATGCCCTCATCGACCGACCATAAGCAAATCTTCCTAATCTCGACTCCTAAGATTATACAAGCTTCATCTGAATCCTAGGTCTACACTTGTCCCTCTATCTCCGTTGAACCACTCTCTTGGTGACGATCTCTCTCCCCCACTCTTGAACTTGATCAAAGAACCTATGTAACTATCGCTATTCAGAACCACCCATGGAGTAGTTCCTCCGCACTAGAATACATCCCCCAACATGAACTCCTTCGAGTCCATCACAATGGCCTTTTAGTCAACCCTAGTCTCCTTAGAATTTCCAACAAACATGCAAACATCAGTTCACGCTTCTAGTTTGCCTTCTTTCTTTCTTAAGACAAGAGCAAGGCACCTTCAGATTCTATAATAGTGTAAACTAGGTATATGACCATTCCATAGTTGTACAGGTGTCTTAGGGATTGATTTAGATGGAACGACATTTGGAATGTCATTGGCCATCTGAATAGCATATCCCTAGAAGGACGTTGATAGAGTTTAATAGCTCCGCATAGACCTACCCATTTCTAAAAGTGTGCAATTTCTTCTCTCTACAACTCCATTTTGTTGTGGAGTGCCAGGGGAAGTATATTGCGATTCAATTCCAAGTTTTATTAAATGATCTTTGAACTGCATATCTATATACTCTCCACCTTTATCATCTCGCAAGATCTTTAATGTTTTACCTAAATGGTTTTGAGCCAAAGCATGAAATTTCTGAGACTTCTCAAGTGTTTCAGATTTCTTTTGCATTAGGTAATGGAAACTATATCTAAAGAAATCGTCAATGAAAGTGACAAAGTACTCATAACCTCCTCTAGCTTTTACATTTAGAGGTCCACAGACATCTGAATGCACTAACCCTATGTTAGGATATTTTTAGCTTATTATTTTTGTTATTTTTAGAGTTAATTTTCTTATTTATTATCATTTTCTTGAATAGAATTATGCTTGTTTTCCTTAATTTCAAGTTTCAACACTTGAATGTATAATTTGTCAAATCTTACAAAAAGATAATCTATAAAATAGAGAAAATTGTGCAAGAAAATATAGCTGAAAATTCAAGCCTAAATTAGACAATGATCTTATCCGATTTTGGAAAAAGTCAAAACATAAAAGTTCTGGATCTCTCTTTTATATTTTGGAAACATCTTCAAATAGTCTAATTTCGAGCAATATCAAGAGAGTTATGGCAAAAATACTTTCAGTCAACACAGTAAAAAACTCACTGCCCAAACAAAGCGATGTCATGCCTAGGCATGGAAATCCCATGCCGTGGTCCGCGCCTCCTAATCCTGAAAAAATAGGTTTTTAGCGTCTTTTATAAATTTTTTGGCTATAAAAGAAGTGGACTTTAATAGTTTTCAACAAGAAATCAAGGAATATGAATTTGAGAGAGCAAAATCTATTGCTAAGGCTTTTCCAACAGAGTTTTCAACATTCTTTTCCTCTCTATTTTCTTCTTCTATTCTATATTAATATGTGTGAAATTGCTACGATGAACATAAGTAGATAAACAGTTCATTAGGGTTTAGATGGAGATTGTTTGACATTGATTCATTAATATCATTTAATATTCCCTCAATTTTTATGTATTCTATTTCATTCGTACTTAGTACTTTTGATTGCCTGATTACCAATTAAGTGTTTATGATTTTGATGCAAGATTCGAGAAGTGAGTGTCAATTATGCAATAGTGAAATAGAACCGAATTTCAATGTAGGACGATAGTACCTATATTGTTTGGATAGCTTATAGGGTTTCTGTGTTTAATGCCTGTTACATGTTTAATTTATCACGAGAGTAGAAAATTTACATGTAATTGAGGTTTATATATCTAAGAAGACTATAAATTACCTGAGTAAACCTTTTATTGCATAGAAATTTGTAATAGGAAGATAATCATCTTAAACCATAATCAATAGATGCAATTGAAATTGAATGCCCTAACTTTTATTTGTTGTTAATTCCTTTATTAATTTACCTACTTCTCACTTTCACAGTTTTTCTTGTTTTTTGATTTAAAGTTTCTCTTAAAATTTGATTTAGCCAAATAGATGTAAGAATTTAATTTTAACGTACTTAACTACAATCCTCATGGGATCAACCTCACTCTCTGTGAGTATTACTTGCTAAAACGATACGTATACTTGCATGTTGAAAATTACTACACAACAAGTTTTGGCGCTATTGTCGGGGATTTTTAGTTATTAGTATTAAAAATTAAATTTTGTTCTAATTTAGTTTTTCTTTTCAACTTTAGTACTAATTCTGTTGGTTCCAAATTATTATCTTTTTTCTCAGGTTCAACTAGTTTATGAGATGTCAAGGTGCAATTGCCAGATTGCATGTTGATCCTGAAATTGAGAAGACTTGCAGACAATACAGAAGAAGGAAAAGATTGGAAAAGGTCGCAATAGATATTGAACATGAAGTAGATATGGCTGACAACAACAATAATGGCAAAAATGGTAACAATGGAGGTGCTATAGAAGACCAGGCTAGTGGCTGCAATAACAATGACCGTAGCCTGAGGGACTATTTGCTACCGAATTGACAGGGGCCAGATCCTGTATAAGGCCACCTACCATTCATGCTAAGAACTTTGAGATTAAGTCAGCCATACTACAGATGGTCCAATCTTCAGTCGAGTTTGGGGGGCTACCAATAGAAGACTCAAACATGCATATTGCTAACTTCGAAGAACTCTGTCAGACATTTAAGGTGAATGGAGTTAGTGACAACGCCATTAGACTGAGTCTATTCCCATTCTCATTAAGGGAGGGAGCCAAGAGTTGGTTGGTGTCTTCGCTACCCAATTCTATCCAAACTTATGAGGAATTGGCCCTCAAATTCCTTTTCCAGTTCTTTCCTCCTGTGAACATTGTAAGTTGAGAGCTGAAATCAACAATTTCACCCAACATGACAACAAATCTCTTTCTGAAGCCTAGGAGAGATTCAAGGACTAATTGAGGAAGTGCGCTAGCCATGGGATTGAAAAGTTGTTGCAAGTGTACAACTTTTAAAAGGGATTAGTTAGCAACACCTAAACACTTATTGACGCCGCAGCTGGTGGAACTTTTATGAAGAAAAGTGCGAATGAGGCCTTCGAACTACTTGAAGAGATGGAAATGACTAACCAACAATGGTCAATAGAAAGAGGCCAATCTATAAAGGTTGCGGGTATGCATGAAGTTGATAGCCGAAGTGGAGGCCTTGAGTAAGTTGATGATTGCTCATGCAAAGCAAGCTCAAGTTACTTGTGAGCTATGTGGGGGACCTCACACTTATGATACTTGTCCGGTGGCTGTGAAGAATTTTCCAATGGAGCAAGCCCAAGCCATTGGAAACTATCAGAACAACAATAATAGTTTCAACCAAGGGCGTCATCGATAAAATTTCCAATAGTAGTTTCCAAACGAGCAACAACAAGGGTTCTACCCACAAAGAAATCAGTCTCAGCAGAGCCAACAGAATCAACAACAACAAGGATCTAGTGGAGGGTCTAATTCTCAGATAGACACGCTACTACAATTAATGGCAGAGATTAAATCTTCCATTAAAGTCTTGGAAACTCAGATGGGGCAGTTGGCTACTCAAAATACTAACAAAACTCAAGGTAACTTGCCTAGGATTACTGAAGTTAATCCAAAAGAGAACTGTAAGGCAATTACCTTGAGAAGTTGTAAGAACTATGATGGGCCAAGCCAAGACAAGTCAGAGGATGAAGACAATGATCAATAAGAACTAGTACCAACACAAGAGAAGAAGACTATTGACGGTCTTCAACAAAAAGAAACTTCACCTCCTATCAGCATTAATGATCATATCAAAATTCCTTATCCCCAAATACTTCACAAGAATAAGCTGGATAAGCAATTTTCAAAATTCCTTGAAATATTCAAGAAACTACATATCAACATTCTATTCGTAGAGGCCTTGGAACAAATGCCAACTTATCTAAAGTTGATGAAAAACGTTCTATCTAAGAAAAGGAAGTTCGAAGAGTATGAGATGGTGGTACTTACTGAGGAGTGCAGTGCAATCCTGTAAAAGAAACTACCACCCAAGCTTAAAGGTCTGGGTAGTTTCAAAATTCTATGCTCAATAGGGGTTTCATAGAAACAAAAGCTCTTTGTGATCTGGGAGTGAGTATTAACTTAATGCCCATGTCTGTGTTTAAAAGACTAAGATTAGGAGAAGCCAAGCCCACAATAGTGACTCTACAAATGGCACATCGTTCTTTAACTCATCCCTGGGGTATAATTGAGGATATTTTGGTGAAGATTGGTAAGTTTATCTTCCCTGCTGATATTTTAAAACTTGACATGGAGGAAGATGAGAATATTCCCATCATTTTCGGACAACCATTCTTAGTCACAGCGAGAGCGTTAATTGATGTGCATAACCAGGAGTTAAAGTTGTGTGCTCAAAAGGAAGAAGAGACTTTCAATGTCTTTACCGCAATTGAAATTCCTTCCTCTTGTTGAGTGGAAGTTGTAAATGATAGTCGAGAAGTAACTGCCAACAAGAAGAAACGGAGGTCCAAAGAATGCTTTTGAACTTTTTGACGATGTATGAGAAGAATAATGTGTGGGAATTCTCAAGGTGAATCTCATCTTATGGATAGCTTTGAAATTAGCAACGTTGGAGGACAATCCTCTTCATTTGGTGCAAGGGCCCTTATGGATGCAAGAGGTGGATTGTATCCCAGTTGAATTTTGCAACCACCACCACCACCGCCATACTGATGTGGCGCTCAAGTAAGTTCTCTTTTCTCTTTCTTTAATGTCACATTGTGGACAATGTGTCAATTAAGTTTGGGGGTGAACTTAAATTTTTATTTTTAGTCCTTTGTTTTTAAAATTTTAAGTCATTAAGTTTTGACTTCTTATTGTTTTGAGTCAATTTGAAAGTAGGTCAATAGCATGGTTTGGAAATTTCATTTATTTATTTTTTTTTTTTGAAAAATTTGTGTGCTTGGTGATATTACATTCTTGACTAATTTTAATTTTGTGCTTTAAAAGAGCATGGAATCATTTTAGGTGATTTTTTAGCAATTGAATGGGTTTATGTATGCAAATTTTGAAATGTAGAAAGTTGTTTGAAAAATTCCACAACTTGCTTGCTTGCTATTTGAAGCGAAATAATAAATTACGCATGACTAGGAAAGTGATTTAGGCATTCTTTGGATCAATTGTGCCTTTCAACCCTGTAATTTTATCATTGTTACCATTTTTGAGCTTTAACCTATTCTTTGTTTCTACACATTTTGAGTCTAAACAAGATAAACCATGAATATCCCAAAAAAAAAAAATTAACCCTAATTATACCATAAGTGGATCTTTCGTTTGGGAGAATTTGGATGGAAAGTTTGTTATATGTGTGGGAAAAAGTATGAAAATTGAGAGAATGTGAAAAAATTGATTGGCAGCCACTTAAAAAAAAAGAGAAAAAAATCTGACAATAAGTGTCAAATTCGAAAAAAAAAGAAAAGAAAAAATAAGTTGTAACAATATTGTTGAGAAAAAAAATCTCTCATATAATTAGAAAAAAATTGGGGTATTGGGATTGTGTAGAAAAATTTATTTTGAGTGACATGATTGGAAAAGCTTATAGTATTGGCAAGCCTAAATGACCATTTTAACTACCTGTACCTAAGCCTAACATTACCAGCCTAGAAAAACCTTTTGATTCTTGGTTGTGCATTTATTTATATTAGTGGATAATAGTAAGTATAGCAAGCATATGGAATATTTTTAGGATAGTGGATTGATGGTTGTAATTGGCATGCATAAATTGTATCAACTGTTAGTTAAGTGCTAATTATGGTTTCATGAACTGAATAGATTGCAGTGAATCAAGGGTGTGATTGAACTGAAATTGTAAATTATTATTGGTGAAATTTTTGTTCATGACCATGTTATTTATCTTACTTGAAAATTTCTTGCGTTTCAGTCGATTGACTTATTTTATTTAGGTTGTGTTGTTTTTAGTTGTTAGTCTTACTCAAGGCCGAGTAAGGATTTAGTTTGGAGAAATTTGTTAGCATATTTTTAGCCTATTATTTATGTTATTTTTAGAGTTAATTTTCTTATTTATTAATATTTTTTGGAATACAATTATGATTTTTTGACATTGATTCATTAATATCATTTAATTTTCCCTCAATTTTTATGTATTCTATTTCATTCATACTTAATTACTTTTAATTGCCTAATAACCAATTAAATGTCTATAATTTTGATGCGAGATCTGAGAAGTGAGTGTCGATTATGCTATAGTAAAATAGAACTGAATTTTTATATAGGACGAGAGTACCTATTTAGTTTGGATAGCTTATAGGGTTTCTGTGTTTAATACCTGCTACATGTTTAATTTATCACTAGAGTAGAAAATTTGCATGTAATTGAGTTTTATATATCTAAGAAGACTATAAATTACCTTAGTAAACCTACTATTGCATAGAGATTGGTATTAAGAAGATAATCATATTAAACCGTAAATCAATATATGCAATTGAAATTGAATGCCCTAACTTTTATTTATTGTTAATTCCTTTATTAATTTACCTGCTTCTTACTTTCACTGTTTTTCTTATTATTCTAATTTAAATTTTCTCTTAAAATTTTATTAGCCAAATAGAAGTAAGAATTTAATTTCAACGTACTTAACTACAATCCTCGTGGGATCAACCTCACTCTTTGTGATTATTACTTGTTAAAATGATATGTATACTTGCAAGTTAAAAATTACCACAATACCCTAAAGGCTCTTTAGCATGCTCTCCCTTTGCAGAGAAAGAATGCTTAGTCATTTTACCCTCTAGGCAAGATTCATAAACTCGTAATTCACCCAAGGTGACATTTTTCAATGGATCACCTTTGGTTAACCTATGAAGTCTATCATAGCCTATATGATCAAGTAGTAAATACCATAGATATGTTTCATCAATATTATCAATCTCCTTCCTTTTATGGTTTCTAGGTTTAGCAATATTAAAAAGTTTGTTATTTAGTGCAATTGGTATATCCGGTCTTAAAACGTAAAGCTCTTGTTTCATGTGAGCAATATATAATTGAACGTCATTACAAGAAATAGTGGAAATAGAACCCAAAAAATGCAATTGATAAAATTGTGTTTGTCAACATGAAACACTAATGTAATTCTTGAGGGGAGCTTTTCTCCTAGCTTGGATCGATGCTAATTCTCCATTCCTAACTTTGAGCTTCAACTTCCATGGATTTAAGTGTTGGGTTTTGTGCCCTAAATAAAACCCATTTCAATATAATCAGATTTACTTATTAATAAAGATCAGAAATAACATTTTATGTTACATGGTTCACATGATTTATTTCATGATTATATATATAATGTATGAATTCTATTTAAGTCCAAAACATATGAATTTATTAATGATTATAGTGTTGTCAACACAGTGGAATATAATCTTAATTATATGTTCGAAAGTTTATTCTCTGATTTGTCAGAACACTGGATTTAGAATGACTTGGTATAATATGTATTCTTACACCTTGGAAAAGTGTTATGTCCTTTCCAGGACATTGGCAAAGTTTACCAGTATCAGATGTATGGAATATACATCGGAAGGGATCGATATTGAACTTTGATTAGATATATTAAAATTTACCGTAATATCTATTCAATTCAATATCACCCGTTAATCATAGATCAAATGATCTTAATCCTGATATGATTAGGTTCGATCTCAAGAGTACTATACATGTTCTTTGATTTGTTAGTTAAGCCTACTTCTGGGTCAAGGTGATGCGTACATTTTGGGAACATGATAGTATAATTGAGTGGGAGCGCTAACATAAATATGGAGTCTATAACTTCTATAGGAATTTAGAAGTGAAACGATGATATCCTTCGAGCTTTGCTAAACAGAGATAAATCGTGGAGATCTCATTTCACTTCGCTGAAATATCATTTATACGGAACTTAGTGTTTTAAGGATAAAATACATTGAAGGTGTAACGATAACTTAGTGCCTATTCAATGTAGATCATATATTAGAGGGTCATTGATCAAATAAGGATTATAACAATGGATAACTAATGACGTATCTATATCGTGGAACATATTGAGCGTTCTATATGACTGAGAGTGCAATTCCAATTTCTAAGTGTGGATTCAATAAGGAATTAATAAGTTAGGGAATTTACTTGGTAAATTCGGTTCGACTTATTGGAACCTCGGAAATATAGGCCCATGGTCCCCATACTAGTTGAGACCATACTACTTGTAAGACTCAGTTAATTGATTTTAATTAATCAATTATAATTCTAAGGTTAGACTATGCCTACTTTATGAATTTTCACTAAGCAAGGGCGAAATTGTAAAGAAAAGAGATTCTAGGTTTATTTATTAATTGAGATACTTTATATGTCTAAATTAATAAATATATTAAATGACAATATTATTTATGTAACACCCTAACTAGCATAGGCGTATTATGTGATTTTTAAACGTACTATGCAGCTCGCTGCTAATCAACAAGGTTTATGGAAATCGTGATTAATTAAAATTTTTGCTTTTTAATTAAACTTATAAAATATTCTATACAAAAATACTCGGGATCCCGATTACAAAATACTTTACAAAAGTTTTACTCTCGATTACAAAAGACTTGTCGCCTAGCGACTAATTACAAAAGCACTAATGTCCCGAGGATCGTACGCTCCAGGCCTAACCGCCCCGACATGTACAATCTTCATCGGCTCATCCTCACGATTCCTCAGCCTTGGCCTTGCCCTTACCTACACATAAACATAGCAGTGTGAGTCGATAGACTCAGTAAGAAAAGCATAATTAATAAAACATACATAGATCCCGGGTTATGATCAGACGCCCATACCCCTGACCATAACCCTAACTGCCGTGTCCCACACGATACTGAGTCCCGAACGTTCGTACGACGGTACTATTGACAAGTAACAGCCTATACTCGGTACACTGGTCATACTCCAGCTGCTAGTCATACTCTAGCCTGTACCGATGTGTTACAGTATCAGCCTATGCTCGGTTCACTGGTCATACTCCAGCTGCTAGTCATACTCTAGCCTAACCGATGTGATACGGTCAAATAGCACAGTATTATCAACCCTAGAATCAGCCTATACTCAGTACACTGGTCATACTCCAGTTGCTAGTCATACTCTAGCCTAACCGATGTGATATGGTCGGATGGTACAAAGCCAACATACATATCTAATGTAATCTAACAGACTTCCTAACATGCACGCTAAACATGTAATACATATGCATACTATTATACTAATCCTACCTCAATTCCAAATTCACGTGTGCCGGTCAACCTTAGTGGAACGATCTGCTCGGCGAATTACAGGCTCCTAAACCGTAACAATCACAACACCGATAAGTGACACGCTAAATCACAATCGGGACAAAGGTTTTAAAACCACTCTTAACCTACTGCAACTTAATACAAAAATACCCCAAACTAGCAGAGAACAAATTGCCTGAAAACCCGAAACTAGCACGAAACGACAAGTTGAGAAAAACCGGTTTCACACCCTACTGCAAAATCCAGGTAACCGGTTTTACAGGCAGTGTTTTACCCAGAAAACCAACAAACAAAAAATCCCCAACCAAAACGTTTCCAAACTAAACCAAACTTTCCAGACCTGCTAATTAGACCCTAATAAACATTCTTAAAGCAACAAAACAAAGCTTCATGCATAAAATTAAAATCCACCATTAAAGCTCCAAGCTTTGAGTTCAAAACTCAAACTTGATTAAACAACACTCCCATGCATTCAAACCAGCTCAAATCTTCCTAGATATGCATAAAATAATCTCAGAAAACAACAGCAAGCCACAAAAATAAGTGCATCAACAGATTCTTCATTTTCTTTGAAAAACATAGTTTTGAGTAAAAATTTCATATCTTGATAAAACCAACGAATCACCAACACAATCATGCTTGAATCAACATTTCAAATCATGTTCTAACTCCAGAAATCAACAACAACATACAGCAGCAAGAACCACTACAAAACTAAGCATGCAACCAAATCTTACTTCATTTTTCAAGAAACTAAAGAGGACAAGAGTAAGAACAATACCTAAAGCTTGAATTGCACGCAAAAATTAGCTTGAAAAACCAAAGAAAACCTCAAATTCTTGCTGCTTCAAAGGGCCGAATAGAGAGAGAGAGAGAGAGAGAGAGAGAGTTGAGAGAAAAAAGTTTTGCTTTTCTTTCTAATTTTCTAACTTTTTCCAATTTTGAAATAAAGGATAAAAAATGAATAATTCCACTCCTTATTCAGCCAACAAATGACATTTAAAATTATATATTTTCATCACATAATGTCCATTAAAGGACAAAATAACATTGGGGCAAAATGACCATTTTGCCCCTCCACACTAAAATAACATAAAGGGCACTAAAGGGGTATTTTGGGAAATTCTAAATTCCCGACAACTCTGACATTCCCAATGTCTAATAAACCGTCCCAATATACTAACATACTAAGTTGTGATTTTACTGAGCCAAACACCGAGTTCCATGTTGCTGGGCACCAAAAATGCAAAATTATTAAATTTACTATATGACATAAAATGCATTTCAGAATTAAATAATAACAGCATAAATAATTATTTAAATATCTATAAATAATTTTCATAATTAAACATAATTAACTGCTAATTTTCAAATTAAACTAAGCGGTCTTTACAATTTAAAAATTATTTTTTAGTTATTAAATAATTAGAATTTGTATTTAAATGGTTAAATTGGAAAATTGGCATTTTTGAGGAAATGGGAATGAAAAATAACAAAATGCGAAAGTTGCAAAGTGAGGCCCAATTTCCTTAAATGGCCGCCCACTTTGCAAAGCCTTTACAATTTTATTTTTCCATTCTTTTAATGCCATACAATTCTAACCTAAACCTAGATGGCATTCTATAAATAGAAAGTATTAGCTTCAGGAAACTCATGACTTGCACATTGTTTCTTTCAGAGAAAGCCATAGCCACTTTCGTCTTTCTTTTCTTCTCTTCAAATTTCGAAAATTCCTTGAGTGATAGGGTAGTGCCCACACACATCAAGTGGTATCTCAATCATAGTGCGAAGACTGTAGGAGAATCCAAACAACAAGAAGGAGAATCAACATCAAAGGAAGCAGAGAAAGAGATCCAGATTCAGATCTTGATTATGCTCTGCTACAGAAAGGAATCAAGGGCTAGAGATCTGAATGGAAGGAGTCATTATATTCCGCTGCACCCAATGTAAGGTTTCCTAAACTTTATATGTGTATATTTCATTGTTTTAGAATTCATATTATGATGTTAATAAAACATACTTGGTAGTAAATCTAGATCCTGGTAAAATATTTCCAACAACTGTAATCAGAGCCATAATAATGATTTACTTTCATGAAATATGAATTAAAACGATGATATGTGTTGATTTGGATGGTTTCATGTTGAGCTATGTGTTGTTTTGATGATTGATTGATGTTTGTGAAATTCTGGGAAAAATAATTGAATCTCCGTTTTTGGAATTATTTTTATTGGATAGTATGGAAAAAATTAAGCAATTCACTTTTTTCCAGAACTCAATTTCGATTTTATTTGAATTAGTTATGATTTTTTGAAGTTTTGTAAAAATCGGGGGTGGTGACACACCCTTGTGCGCGTGGCTGGCTGCTGGCAGCACCCTTTGTGTGCCCAAGCAGCCCCTTGCGCCTAAGGATGTGCACCTGGATGCATAGCATACCGTCCGTACAGCTCAAATTTTTTTTGTTTTTCTTCGATTTTTCATGCCATTTCATGGAATTAACTTCCGATTTTTTGTGTAGTTTTGTATTTTGATTTTTAATTTTTCATATTTCAAATCTAATTATCAGAAATAAATTAATTTGATTTTTTAAAATTAATTTTAGATATTAGTGTAATTTGATTTTGAAAATAGGTCAAATTCATTTTTTGCTTACCTCTTTTCTTATTTTTTTAAAATTTGATTATTTTATCTTAATTTTAAATCTAAGGTCAGATATAAAATTCCTTTTACAAAAAATATTCTATTTTAAGTAATTTGACCTTATTTAGATTGAAAATAAGATTACTATAATCATGGTATTTTAAAAGGAAATAAGATATTTTTGCTAACTTTTAAATTTTGTTATTTTTACTTAAATTAAATTATAAAATCAGAAAATAGTATGTATTTATCATTTTATTTTATTGAATATTTAATTTATAAAATAACATGAAAATTTGAAAGGTGGTTAGCAATTTTTTTCGAAATTATATTTAGGTTAGTAGAAACCTAATTTTTCAAAAATTGTAGGTTTAATTTTAAATATTATTTTATTTTAATTAAAACTGAAAATATTTTTTTTATTTATTTATTACTTTCGAAATTAATATTTTAAATTAAATAAATCCTACATCCAACAATCCAATCTAACTTGTTGCAGGAGTATGTGTTTTAGATTGTTTGTAAGTTTTTCTAAAACCTATTATTACTTGATCTAAATTGCCATGGTTAACTTGTTGACAGATCCAATGATCTGATTTTAACCCATGGTTCAATTGTCAATAGGTCAAGTAAATAATTTGTAACAGGTAAATTTTACATTCTTCTTTCATCTGTGTATGACCGAGTAACATGATAGGATCCATCCAAATCTGTATGCTGGTGTGAGCCTATATTTTTATTTTATTATAGATGCATATGTTGGAATTTATTTTACCAAGATCTTAGATCTACTCACAAGTATGTTGTTTAACACCCTAAATATGAACTTTATAAAACGATAATTAAACACATATAAAGTTAAGAAAACCTTACATTTGTTGCAGCGGAATTATGTCTCCTTCCACTCAGATCTCAAACCCTTGTATCCTTTCTGTCGTAGAGTATTATCAAGATCTGAGCCCGAATGTCCTTCTCTTTGTGTGTGATCCTTCACAGTCTTCCAATCTATGATTGAGGTACCACTTGCTGTGTGTGGCCACTACTCTATCACTAAGGTTCAAAATTGAGAAGAGGAAAAGAGAGAGGTATAGGGTCGGCTATATAGAGAGAAGTGGAAGGCTCAATTTTTCTGAAAAAAGCAATTTCTGATTTTCTGACAAAAAGCTTGAAAAAATTATTATTTGACTGAGCCATCACTTTCTATTTATAGGCAACTACTAGGTTTAGGTTAGCAATTATTTGGCATTAAAATAATGAAAATATTAATTGGCAAAAGCTTCTTAAGTGGCCGGCCACAGGTGTTATTGGGCCTCACTTGGATTTTGCAGTTTTCACAATTTTTATTTCTATTTTCTCAAAAATGCCAATTTTTCAATTCTAACCTTTTAAATGCCAAAACTAATTATTTAATAACTAAAGTAGATTATTAAATAATATTGTCATTTAATTTAATTATTAATTAGACATATAGAGTCTCTTAATTAATAAATAAACCTAGAATCTCTTTTCTTTACAATTTCACCCCTACTTAGTGAAAATTCACAAATTAGACATAGTATAACTTTAGAATTATAATTGATTAATCACAAATCAATTATTGAGTCTTACAAGCAGTATAGTCTCAACTAGAATGGGGACCATGGATCTATATGCTGAACTTCCAATAAGTGAACCGAATTTACTAAGTAAATCCCTACTTATTAATTCCTCGTTGAATCTACTCTTAGAACTTGGAAATGCACTCTCAGATTCCAAGCAGTATAGTCTCATATTATTGTTGGAAATTTATTTTACCAGGATCTTAAATCTACTCACAAGTATGTTGATTAACACCCTAAATATGAACTTTCTAAAACGATGAAATAAACACATATAAAGTTTAGGAAACCTTACATTGGGTGCAGCGGAAAATAATGACTCCTTCCGTTTAGATATCAAGCAGAGCATTATCAATATCTGAACCTGGATCTCTTTCTCTAAATCTTTGATGCTGAAACTCCTTCATGCTGAAAGTTTTTCTTCACGATCTTTCTCACTATGGTTGAGGTATCACTTGCTGTGTGTGGGCACTACTCTTACACTAAGAATTTTGAAATTTGAGAGGGAAGAAAGAGGGAGGGAGTGGTCGGCCAGATAGGGAGAGAGAAGGCTCAGTTTTTCCTGAATCAGAAGTGTGAGAAGAAAAGTGTAATTTTCCTGAAGCCTTCACTATCTATTTATAGCATTCCACTAGGGTTAGGTTTGAATTATTTGGCATTAAAATAATGAAAATATCAATTTAAAATGCCTATAAAAGTGGTCGGCCATGCTTAGTGAATTTGGGCCTCACTTTTTGCAATTTTGAAGTTTTATCTATTCTGCATCTGATTTTCTCAAAAACGCCAATTTTCTAATTCAACCATTTAAATGCCAATTCTAACTATTTAATAACTATAAATAATTATTAAATAATATTGTCATTTATCATATTTATTAATTGAACCATACAAAGTATCATAATTAACAAATATGCCCCTAAAACTCTTTCTTTACAATTTCGCCCTTACTTAGTGAAAATTTCACAAATAGACGTAGTCTAAATTGAGAATTATAATTGATTAATCAAAACCAATTACATGAGTCTTACAAGAAATATTATCTCAACTATTGCGGGGACCATGGGTCTATATAACCGAGCTTCCAATAAGTAGATCAAGAATTTAGCACTAAAATTCACTAACTTATTAATTCTTCGTTGAATCCACGCATAGAACTTAGAATTGCACTCTCAGTATATAGAATGCTCTATATGTTCCACCATATAGATGCATCATTAGTTATCCATTGTTATAATCCTAATTTGATCAATGATCCTCTATATGAATGATCTACACTGTAAAGGGATTAGATTACTGTTAAGCCCTACAATGTATTTTATCCTTAAAACACTTGACCCCGTATAAATGATATTTCAGCTTATGTGAAATGAGTACACCATCATTTATGTTCGTTTGGTCAAGCTCGAAGGAGATCATCCTTTGCTTACTATTCGCCAGATAGAAGCTATAGATTCCATGTTTATGCTAGCGCTCCCACTCAATTGCACTACCGTGTTCCCAAAATGTACGTATTACCCTGACCTAAAAGTAGGCTTAACTAACAAATCAAAGAACACGAATAGCCTTTCAAGATTGAGCCTAATCATAACAGGAGTAAGATCATTTGATCTAGGATCAACTAGGCGATATTGACTTGAATAGATATTACAGTAAGTTTAATAAATCTAAGTCAAAGTTCAATATCGGTCCCTTCCGATGCATACTCCATGCATCCAACCTGAGCTTTACTTTAACCAATGCTCTGGAAAGAACATAGCACTTCTCCAAATGCAAGTAAACTCTGTTGTGGATTATCATATCAGTAAAACCCTATGTCTGATAAATCTAGGAAACTTTATTCACATAGTCATGTTTACTTTCCAATGTGTTGACGGCACAATAAACAGGATCAAGTATGTGAAAAGAGTTTCAGATGAATTCATACATTATGTACATATAATCACGAAATAAATCATGTGAACCATGCAACATTAAATGTTATTTCTGATCTATATTAATAAGTAAATCTGATTATATTGAAATGAGTTTTATTTAGGGCATAAAACCCAACAAACTCCCACTTGCACTAATATAAAACAAAAAGTGTGTTTCAAATAATCTCAACACCTCGATATACAAATCAAGTGTAGTAGTAGTAAACTCCTCGTAATAGGATCTGAAAGGTCGAATTAAACACAACCTTTTCTCCACCATTACTCTTCCTTTAATCACAAAATTATTGATAATGTGAAATTCCTCTCTATATGTCTACTCTTTTGGGATACTGGATTCTATAGCTTTGGCAACTACTTTTGGTTAATCAGGAAATTAACACTAGTAGTTTAGGCAATTTGGAATGGTGCCAAAAATGTATAGAACTTTCCTTAGACTGAATAAGTACCTTTCCTGTAACTTTAACATTCAATCCCTCTCTGGTAGACCTAGAGACTTCACATAGGTTTTTACACTTCTCCAAAATCACTATTCCACCCCCAGAGTAACCACCATCTTATCAGAAAGATTTTCTAGCACAAAGGCAAATTTCGAAATCTGATATGGTGTAGTCTAAGAGTTTTAAACACACCCTTATAGACTAACATATAGTTCCTCTTCTTAATCTTAAGATTTACTTGATTGTCTTCCAATGTTCGTCTCCTGGATTAATCTGATACCTACTCATTACTCCCACTCAACAGCAGATGTCTGGTCTAAGGCATACAAAAGCATATCTAAGACCTCTCACTGTTGATTTAAGAAATTCTTTCATGGCTTTATCTTTTCTGGAATAGTTGAGACTTTTCCTTAGATAAATAAAATCTATGCCTAAGAAGTTGTGAAGCTTCTATAGATTGCCATTAGAAAGAAAATGCTTCAGCATCTTACTAAAGTAAGTTTCTTGCATTAGAGTAAGTAATTACCAGGTATACCACAAGCCATAGGTTTAGATAAACTCAAACCTATAATACTAGGATCAGGAAGTTTGTTAAGTCCATAGAATAGACTTATTAACTAAAATTTCCTTTTATGTCCTTGTAATAGAAAACTTTAGGTTATTCCATGTGAATGGATTAAACCATAGTTCTATTGGCTTTCTTCTTAGTTTCTTATCTTGACAATCCATTACTTGTTTAAACTCAGAATGGATTTTAATCACTAGTGTCTCCCAAGTCATAAGAAGTTGAGTTCCTAGAAACTCTCCCACTACAACAAGGTACCATGAATTATGTCTAAGAAAACTAAACGGTATTGGTCTCTTCGGTTGTGACAAGACAACAGAGGCAGTGGGATCATCATATGTCAAATAAGATGATAGAACACTTTTGGAATCAAGAAATAAATATCTCCTTTATTTGCTACTTTATTTTCAGACTTAGTCATTATCTTAGAAAAGTAGTATTTATTTGAACAAACACTTTCTTATCTATTGACAATGGGATGGTCCACCCCTA
The DNA here is from genome assembly GCF_029168945.1 of Cannabis sativa. Lineage (NCBI taxonomy): Eukaryota > Viridiplantae > Streptophyta > Magnoliopsida > Rosales > Cannabaceae > Cannabis > Cannabis sativa. Next base: position 24,925,662 of record NC_083607.1, read on the forward strand.
ATCACTTAAAATAGCTAACAAACAATGGTTAACAGTTCTAGCTCTTCTTAAGATTTTGATTAGGTCATCCATGAATCTAGTAATGATTTACATTAAGTATACAACCATTACATCATTCTGAAATTGTATTACTATGGAAGGAATTAGGCAATGACTAGTAACTAATCATCAACATACAACTCGAAATTTCTAGGGAGGTAAGTTTGGATATAATTCAAAAATCAATTTAATGATCTTTGAACTGCATATCTACTAACTATTTCTCCACCCCTATCAGTTCGCAAGAACTTTAACCACTTACCTTAATGGTTTTAACCATTGCTAGAAATTAATGAAATTTTTCAAACATTTCAAATTTCTTGCTAAAAGGTATAATCTAGAGTTATCGTTTTAAGAATACAACGAAAAACTCATATGCACCCCTGAATGTACATCCATCTGCGAATGAGATGAACTACTTTTAGTGGATGTAGGCATACTTTTAGTGGATGTAGGCATATTAACTCTTTGCAAAAAGTGGTAATGTCTTTTGATGACATAGGTTTAGTTACTGTTGGGTTTTATGCCCTAAATAAAACTCTGTTTCAATGTAATCCAGATTATTCTATATCAATAAAGTAACAGAAGTAATTTTTCATTCACTTGTGTATGTTTTGGTTCACTTAATCAATTGCTTGTCTATTTGATTTATAAATTCATCCAAACCCCTTTCACATACTTGAACATGTTTATTGTGTTGTCAACACAGTGGAAAATAAACATGACTATGTGAATAAAGTATTCCTAGATTTATCAGAACACTGGGTTTCACTGATATGACAATCTACAACAGAGTTTACTTACATTTGGAAAAATGTTATGTTCTTTCCAGAACATAGGTTAAAGTAAAGCTCAGGTTGGATGCATGGAGTATGCATTGGAATGGACCGATATTGAACTTTGAATTAGATTTTGAAACTTACCGTAAACATCTATTCAATTCAATATCAGAAGTTGATCCTAGATCACATGATCTAAATCCTGATATGGTTAGGCTTAATTTCAAGAGTGTTATTCGTGTTCTTTGATTTGTTAGTTAAGCCCAAAACTGTAGTCTGGGAAATACATACATTTTGGGAACACGGTAGTGCGATTGAGTGGGAGCGCTAACATAAATATGGAATCTATAGCTTCTATCTGGCGAATAGTAAGCAAAGGGTGATCTCCTTCGAGCTTAACCAAACGAGATAAATGATTGAGTACTCATTTCACTTAGTTGAAATATCATTTATACAGGGTTAAGTGTTTTAAGGATAAAATACATTGTAGGGTGTTACGGTAATCTAAGTCCCTTTACAGTGTAGATCATCCATATAGAGGATCATTGATCACATTAGGATTATAACAATGGATAACTAATAATGTGTCTATATGGTGGAACATATAGAGCATTCTATATACTGAGAGTGCAATTCTGAGTTCTATGTGTGGGTTCAACGAAGAATTAATAAGTCAGTGAATTTAAGTGGTAAATTCAAGATCTGCTTATTGGAAGCTCGGATATATAGACCCATGGTCCCCTCACTAGTTGAGATGATATTACTTTTAGGACTCATTTAATTGATTTTAATTAATCAATTAAAAATTCTCAAGATAAACTTGTCAGTTTGAGAATTTGGCACTCATTAAGGGCAAAACAGTAAATAGAGATTTTGAAGGGCATATTTATTAATTAGGAAACTTTAATTAGTTTCATTATTAATAAAATAAATGATAATATATTATTTGATAATTATTTTTAATTATTAAGTAATTAGATTTATCATTAATATGGTTGAACAGTGGAATTGGCAACATTTCACAAAAAGGGAAACTATCAAGTGTAGGAAAAGGAAAGTTGGAAAAGAGGCAAGCCTTGTTTCAACATTGCCTAGGCCGGCCCCCCTTACCTTCCTTTTCCCTTGATTTTCTCAGTTCAAAATGTCAATCATAGCCCTTGGTGGTCTTTTATAAATAGAAGGCAAAGGCTTCAGAATTTAACAGATCTCTGTACAAGCTTTTCACAGCATTATTCTGAAAGAATTTTCTCTCAGAAAGTTCTCTCTGAGCCGCCACCCTCTCTCTCTCTATACCTTCACTGTTTCGAAATATATGAGTGCTAGAGTAGTGCCCACACACATCAAGTAATACCTCAATCATAGTGAGGAAGGCTGTGTAGATTTCAGAGACAACAAAGAAGGACTTTCGGGCTCAGATCTTGATTATACTCTGCTACAGAAAGGAATCAAGGGTTAGAGATCTGAGTGGGAGGAGACATATATATTCCGCTGCAATCACTGTAAGATTTCTGATACTCTTATGTGTTTAATTTCATATCGTTTTAGAAGTTCATATTTAGGTTGTTAAATCAACATACTTGTGAGTAGATCTAAGATCCTGGTAAAATAACTTCCAACAACTGGTATCAGAGCCATGGTAATTGATTTGCTTGCAAGAAATTTGGACTTAAAACGATTTGCTTGTTTTTTGGATGGTATCATGTTGCTTTGAGTGTCATATTGATGTTTGAATGTTGTTTGTGAATTCTGGGAAAAATGGTTACTGTTTTTATTCTGTAATTATTTTTGTTGGATAGTTAGGAAAATTCTAAGCAATTTACTTTTTTACAGAACTCGATTTCGATTTAATTTGAATTAGTTATGAATTTTTGAAAATTGGAAAAATCGGGGTGACGATCAACTTCATCACGCGCGCGGAAGAGCTGCTTGCAGCCTCCTTGCGCCGTGATTTCTCGGCCAATCACCCCAGATCCGCGCGCGGATGGCCATGCACAGCATGCCATCCGTACAATTCACCCAATTTTCCAATTTTTTTTCGAATTTTCATGCTATTTCATGGAATTAAATTCCGATTTTTTGTGTAGTTTTGTATATTGATTTTTGTTTTTCAAATTTCAAATCTAATTATCAGAAATAAATTAATTTTAATTTTAAAATTAATTTTAGATATTAGTGTAATTTGATTTTGAAAAATAGGAAAAAATCAAGTTTTGCTTACCTTTTTCATATTTCCTTTAAAATTTGATTATTTTATTTTTTTTAAGGTCAGATATTATTTTTTTTGGTAACTTGACCTTAATTAAAATAAGATCATAATAATCATGATAATTTTAAAAGAGGAAATAAGGTATTTTTGTTAACTTTTAAATTTTGTTATTTTTTAATTAAATTAAATTGTAAAACAAGAAAAGGGTATGTATTTACCATTTTCTATTTTATTATTTAATTTATTAAATAACATGAAATTTAAAAGGAAAGTTAGCAATTTATTTTGAAATGACATTTAGGTTACTCAAAACCTAATTTTTTAAAATGGTAGGTTTAATTTTATTTTATTTTTCGAAATAAATGATTAAAATTAAATAAATCCTACATCCAACTATCCAAATCTAACCTTGTTGCAGGAGTATGTGTTTTAGATTGATTGTAAGTTTTCTAAAAACTATTATTGCTTGATCTAAATTGCCTTGGTTAAATTGATGATAGATCAGTTGATCTAATTTTAACCAAAGGTTCAATTGACGATAGATCAAGTAAATAATTTGTAACAGGTAATTTTTACAAACTTCTTTCATCTGTGTATGACCTAGCAACATGATAGGATCCATCCAAATGTGTATACCTGTGTGAGCCTATATGTTTAATTTCTATTATAGATACATATAGGTGGTTGTTGCTAAATAAAATATCATAACTGATAGATTTTATTTAGGCTCATTTAGTTGTGAGCCTATTCAATTAATAACAGTTATTCATTGTAAGGTTAAATTCCTCTCTTTTGGGCCTTATGTGAGAGTTGAGAGCCTTAGAAGTGGGTGCGACATACTGGACCCAGCTCCCCCTCACATGAACAACCCCAATTGTGAAGGCCCATTTGCCTGATTTGGATAACTGTGATAGGTTAATTGTATTAGTTTAACGTAATAAAAAATTGATTAGCAACATAATTAATTTCATTGTTCCTTGAAATTAATTTAAGAAAAACATAGTTTGAATAGTCATATTCTAGAAAGCTATATGTATTTTTCTTGTTTTAATTAAATATGGAATTATAACCATATAAATTCTTTCTGAATCTTAATTTTATAATTTCATTAAATATTCCTATTTAAGTTGAGATTTAGTTAAATCTATCAAATCAACTTAGATTTGAATATTTTTGAATTTCCTATTATAAATTAAGTTGAGGAATTTTGGCAATTGGTTATTAAGATTCTTTAGATATTTTTTAAGTTGATATTTTCTAAATATGGGAACTAAAAATGAATATCTTCTAAATTAAGTGGTTACTACTTAATTGGTAATATTTAATTAAGTCATTGTTTGAGGAATATTTTTAAGTTGGGTATTTAGATTTTCTAAACAACTTAAATAAGATATTTTTCAAAATTATTCCATTTTTGAAATTTAATTAAAGTTTTTACTTTAATTTGTAATATTTCATTATTGAGATATGGAATATAAATGATTAGACAAAATACATGTTTAAACAATGAGCTTTAATCAAAGAGAAATTCGATCTCCATTGTTGGTTTTACATAGCTATTGTTTTAGTGAGTAATCCTCCCTAATGGAGGAACGTTCATTAGCAAGTTAGCGCCGTTTAATCTCGAAAGATAAGTATTCTTATAGGTTTATTTATATGGTTCATGACCACCCTATGGTGGTGACTATGTAAGACTTATAAGAATGCGAAACAATGGTAGAAGCTCATAAGATAGAATTGCCTTGACTCTCGCCTAAACGGGACAACGCTGAATTCCAATCTTGATCGAATAAAAGGTTGCTAGTATGTTTGACATTTTAGATGAATTGACAACTCTATTCAATGGATGATGCTTTGACTCTCGCCTAAACGGGACACTGTATCAGTTCGTTGGAAACCTTGGAAAATAAACTATGTTAGATTTAGTATTTTTATAACATAAGTGATTGTTTGTTTTCTGAACCTGTGTATGAATTTATAGAACCAAAACCTTACTTCTGTTTATTGATATGTTGTAGTGCCAATATGAATAACCCTCATCCCGATCCACTCCTAGTTAGTATCTTTGCAAAAGAACTCAATAGTATGAAAATGCATCCTGGTAGTTGCATTAACTCGCACCTATTGTTGATGAATCTGAAATTCCAAAAGGCAAATCTACTAGGAATTGATTTATCAAAGGAACAATGGGTAAAACTCATACTTTATAGTCTTCCTCAGGAGTATAACAGTTTTGTTCTATATTACTTATTGAACAATCCTAACTCCTCCGACATGGACAAACTCGAGTCTGAGTTGAGGGCCCATGAGCGGGATCTGATTGCAATGAGACCTGCTAGCATTGCAAGCTTTAATCAGAGGAAGAAGATTAAGCATGAGGGCTCCAACAAAGCTGCTTCTTCAAGTACAAATGTCAGACATCATGTTCTATGTGCGAATTGTAATGGAAAGGGACATAAAGAAGAACAATGTCCCAGGCTTCTAGACAATTCAAACGAAGGTGATGCTTTTGTATTTGAATCATGTGTTTTAGAGAACGACAAATCCTCGTGGATTGTTGATTCTGGATCTACTAACCATGTATGTTCTTCATTACAGCTGCTTGAAACTTGGGAGAATCTTCACCCAGATGAGTTAAAGCTTAAAGTTGGAAATGGCGAGTTGGTATCAGTTAAAGCAAGAGGAACAGCCCGAATCAAGTTTAATTCTAAGAAGTTTTTACTTTTAGAGAATGTTTTATATATTCCTAATTTTAGTAGAAACTTGATTAGTGTTTCATGTTTACAGACACAATTTTATATATTGAATTTTTCGAGTTCAAATTGTTCAATTTCTCGTAATGGATTTCATATATGTGTTGCAAACATGGAACGAGGGCTTTATGTTTTAAGACCTGATACTCAAATCTCACTAAATACTGAACTTTTCAATGTAGCTAGACCTAGAAGCCTTAAGAGAAAAGAGATTGATAATGATGATCAAACTTATCTATGGCATTTACGTTTAGGTCATATAGGCTTTGATAGACTCAATAGGCTAACCAAAGACGGTCCATTGAAAAATGTCGTCTTAGGAGAGCTGCCAGTCTGCGAGTCTTGCCTAGAAGGAAAAATGACAAAACGTTCTTTCTCTGCAAAGGGAGAGCGTGCCAAAGAACCCCTAGGGTTAGTACATTCAGATGTTTTGCGGACCGCTGAATGTAAAAGCCACAGGAGGTTATGAGTATTTCGTCACTTTCATTGACGATTTCTCTAGATATAGTTTTCTTTACCTAATCCAAAAGAAATCTGAAACGTTTGAAAAGTTTCAGGAATTTCATGCTTTGGCTCAAAACCAATTAGGTAAAACATTAAAGATCTTGCGAACTGATAGGGGTTGAGAATATATGGATATGCAGTTCAAAGATCATTTAATTGAACTTGGAATTGAATCCCAATATACTGCCCCTAGCACTCCACAGCAGAATGGAGTTGCAGAAAGAAGAAATCGCACTCTCTTAGAAATGGTTAGGTCTATGCTGAGTTACTCAACTCTGTCTACGTCCTTCTAGGGATATGCTATTCAAATGGCAAACGACATTTTAAATGTTGTTCCATCTAAAGCAGTCCCTAAGACACCCGTCGAACTATGGAATGGTCGCACACCTAGTTTGCGCCATTATAGGATTTGGGGGTGCCCTGCTCACGTCTTAAGAAAGAAAGAAAGCAAACTGGAATCGCGAACTGAGGTTTGCATGTTTGTCGGAAATTCTAAAGAGACTAGGGGTGGACTATTCTATAGTCACAAGGATAACAAAGTGTTTGTCTCTACAAATGCTACTTTCCTTGAAGAGAACTATATGAAAGACAACAAACGGAAAAGTGAAATTGTATTAGAGGAAATGCTCACAGATACTGTTCCTTCAAATGTACCATCTTCTTCTACTCAAGAAGAGGATCATCCCACTCCCTCAGTTGTAGCAACTGAGAAAACTACTACTAAAGCTCCTGTTCAGAAAGTCACCGCTCCTCGTCGTAGTGGGAGGGTTTCAACAAAACCATCTCGTTATGGCCTGGATGGTGAAATCAATAGGGTCGTTGGTGACGGTATTGATGACGACCCATTGACCTATAAACAGGCAATGGCAAGTCCGCAACGGAAGCGATGGTCACCCGGTATGGATTCAGAAATGGATTCCATGAAGAAGAACAAAGTCTGGGAATATGTAGAACCACCTGAAGATTTTCGTCCAATTGGATGTAAATGGGTCTACAAGAAGAAAAGAGGTGCTGGAGGCGAAGTCGAAACTTTCAAAGCTAGACTGGTCACCAAGGGTTATACCCAAAGAGAAGGTGTGGACTATGAGGAAACTTTTAGTCCTGTTGCCATGCTCAAATCCATCCGAATTCTTCTCTCCATAGTTGCAGCTTTAGATTATGAAATCTGGCAAATGGATGTCAAGACAGCCTTTCTTAATGGGCTTCTTGAAGAAACCATCTATATGGAGCAACCAGAAGGTTATGTTCTTCACAGGCGGGGAGAATAAAGTTTGCAAATTAAATAGGTCCATATATGGGCTTAAGCAAGCTTCTCGCTCATGGAACAAAAGGTTTGATGAGATCATCAAGAACTACGGCTTTCATCAGAATGAAGATGAACCTTGTGTTTACCAACTCAAGGAAAACCAAGTAGTAGTATTCCTGGTCCTTTATGTTGATGACATTTTGATCATTGGAAACAATGTTAAGAAAATGACTCACATCAAGGAATGGCTTGACACTCAATTCGACAAGAAAGACTTGGGTGAGGCAGCCTATGTTCTTAGTATTCAGATTGTCATAAACCGAAAGAACAGATCCCTTGCTCTCTCTCAAACAGCTTACATTGACAAAGTTCTTGAGAGATTTTCCATGACCAATACCAAAGGGGCAAACATGCCCTCTAGACATGGTATCCGTCTATCTAAGGAACAGTGTCCTACTGATTCTCAAGAGATAGAAGACATGGCAAAAATTCCTTATGCTTCTGCAGTTGGGAGTCTGATGTATGCTATGTTATGCACTAGACCTGACATCTGCTATGCAGTTGGAATCGTGAGCAGGTATCAGTCAATTCCAGGAAGGGTACATTGGAACGCGGTTAAGTATATTTTGAAATACTTAAAGAGTACAAGAGATTATGTATTAGTCTACAAGGGTGGTGCTTTGAATCCCTTAGGCTATACAGACTCAGATTTCCAGGGATGTCTTGAAGACAGGAAATCTACATCTAGGATGGTGTTTACTCTTGGGGGTGGAGCAGTGGTTTGGAGAAGTGCTAAACAAACTGCGATTTTGGATTCTACCATGGAGGCAGAATACATAGCTACGGCTGAAGCAGCTAAAGAGGTTGTCTGGCTTAGGAAGTTCTTCACCAGTCTTGGTGTAGTTCCTGGAATGGAAAGGCCTCTAGTCCTGCTTTGTGATAACACTAGAGCTATAGCCAACAGTAAGGAACCTCGGAGCCACAAGAGAAGTAAGCACATAGAAAGAAAGTATCATATTATCAGAGAATATGTGGCAAGAGGGGATGTACTGGTGGAGAAAGTGGATACGCAGGATAACTTGGCTGATCCATTCACCAAAGTCTTGGCAGTAACTTCATTCGAAAAGCACCGTCAGAATTTAGGATTAATTGAAATGTACTGATTTGTTTTATATTAGAGCAAGTGGGAGTTTGTTGGGTTTTATGCCCTAAATAAAACTCTGTTTCAATGTAATCCAGATTATTCTATATCAATAAAGTAACAGAAGTAATTTTTCATTCACTTGTGTATGTTTTGGTTCACTTAATCAATTGCTTGTCTATTTGATTTATAAATTCATCCAAACCCCTTTCACATACTTGAACATGTTTATTGTGTTGTCAACACAGTGGAAAATAAACATGACTATGTGAATAAAGTATTCCTAGATTTATCAGAACACTGGGTTTCACTGATATGACAATCTACAACAGAGTTTACTTACATTTGGAAAAATGTTATGTTCTTTCCAGAACATAGGTTAAAGTAAAGCTCAGGTTGGATGCATGGAGTATGCATTGGAATGGACCGATATTGAACTTTGAATTAGATTTTGAAACTTACCGTAAACATCTATTCAATTCAATATCAGAAGTTGATCCTAGATCACATGATCTAAATCCTGATATGGTTAGGCTTAATTTCAAGAGTGTTATTCGTGTTCTTTGATTTGTTAGTTAAGCCCAAAACTATAGTCTGGGCAATACATACATTTTGGGAACACGGTAGTGCGATTGAGTGGGAGCGCTAACATAAATATGGAATCTATAGCTTCTATCTGGCGAATAGTAAGCAAAGGGTGATCTCCTTCGAACTTAACCAAACGAGATAAATGATTGAGTACTCATTTCACTTAGTTGAAATATCATTTATACAAGGTTAAGTGTTTTAAGGATAAAATACATTGTAGGGTGTTACGGTAATCTAAGTCCCTTTACAGTGTAGATCATCCATATAGAGGATCATTGATCACATTAGGATTATAACAATGGATAACTAATAATGTGTCTATATGGTGGAACATATAGAGCATTCTATATAATGAGAGTGCAATTCTGAGTTCTATGTGTGGATTCAACGAAGAATTAATAAGTTAGTGAATTTAAGTGGTAAATTCAAGATCTGCTTATTGGAAGCTCGGATATATAGACCCATGGTCCCCTCACTAGTTGAGATGATATTACTTGTAGGACTCATTTAATTGATTTTAATTAATCAATTAAAAATTCTCAAGATAAACTTGTCAGTTTGAGAATTTGGCACTCATTAAGGGTAAAACAGTAAATAGAGATTTTGAAGGGCATATTTATTAATTAGGAAACTTTAATTAGTTTCATTATTAATAAAATAAATGATAATATATTATTTGATAATTATTTTTAATTATTAAGTAATTAGATTTATCATTAATATGGTTGAACAGTGGAATTGGCAACATTTCACAAAAAGGGAAACTATCAAGTGTAGGAAAAGGAAAGTTGGAAAAGAGACAAGCCTTGTTTCCACATTGCCTAGGCCGGCCCCCTTTACCTTCCTTTCCCTTGATTTTCTCATTTCAAAATTTCAATCATAGCCCTTGGTGGTCTTCTATAAATAGAAGGCAAAGGCTTCAGAATTTAACAGATCTCTGTACAAGCTTTTCACAGCATTATTTTGAAAGAATTTTCTCTCAGAAAGTTCTCTCTGAGCCGCCACCCTCTCTCTCTCTATACCTTCACTGTTTCGAAATATATGAGTGCTAGAGTAGTGCCCACACACATCAAGTAATACCTCAATCATAGTGAGGAAGGCTGTGTAGATTTCAGAGACAACAAAGAAGGACTTTCGGGCTCAGATCTTGATTATACTCTGCTACAGAAAGGAATCAAGGGTTAGAGATCTGAGTGGGAGGAGACATATATATTCCGCTGCAATCACTGTAAGATTTCTGATACTCTTATGTGTTTAATTTCATATCGTTTTAGAAGTTCATATTTAGGTTGTTAAATCAACATACTTGTGAGTAGATCTAAGATCCTGGTAAAATAACTTCCAACAGTTACATCATAGAATTCTTAGAATACTGCAAGTGGATCCTGGTCAAAGAATACCTAACTCATATTCCATACAGTTTTAATCCATTAATAGAAGATGGATATTAAACACTTGAGAAAGTGTAACTGTATGGGATTCTGGAATTAGAAATATAAGAAAAATTCTATTTGGAATCTAAAATTAAAGTCAAAGACTTAAATTTATACCAAATATAATGAGTAATTCTATCTTGGACCAGCACTACTAATACAAACTCTAAGTCAGATTTTCCCATACAAATAGGAGATTTCTAAGATTGATGATTTATATCAATTAGGAATAGAATTTCGGGATTATAATCATATGCGTCATTTATTTTCTTAAGAGAAAATGTAGAATGACATGAAATGATTTATAGACCATTCATCCAATGATATGTTATTGAGCTAATTCGAAATGAATAAGCTAAGAGGAATTAGGATAATTTCGTTTATTAAATAAGAATCCAACGATATTTCGATTAACGAAAGTCAAAGTAATCCTATTTATACAATCTTCTTGTTTTATATCGTAAAAATACTAGTCTAAGGTGTCATCAATTGATGAACAGCTAGATGTCTCATATACAATATTTATCTTTCGAGATCTAACACTATTATGTATGTCTAATGCTGAAAATCCACTAGGGATTTATCTCATTAGATAAACAAGCCAAGTTAGACCAACAATGAAGATTCAAAATTAAACTACAACTTAATAACAGAAAATAAGATGGTTCAATATAATTTCATACACAATTCAAAAATTATAAACATATAGCAAGTAGGAATGACAAGTGAAAATACTAAAACTTACAATCCTAAATAATTTCCAAGGTTTTCAACAAACTGATATCAGTGTCCCGTTTAGGCGAGAGTCAAAGCTACCATCCATTGAATAGAGTTGTCAGCTCATCTAAAATGTTATACATTCTAGCAACCTTTTATTCGATCAAGATTGGAATTCAGCGTTGTCCCGTTTAGGTGAGAGTCAAGGCAATTCTATCTTATGAGCTTCCACCATTGTTTCGCAATTTGCAAGTCAAATATGGTCGCCACCATTAGGGTGATCCATACCATATAAAACACTTACAAACTACTTATCTTTCGAGATTAAACGGTGGGAAATTTCTAATGAACGTTCCTCCATTAGGGAGGATTACTCACTAAAACAAACGCGATGTAAAAGCAACAATGGAGATCGAATATCTTAATAATAAAGCTCAGTATTTAAAGAGAGTAGTATTTTCTTTGATTCTCTTTATTTAATCTATTTATTTTAAATATATATTTATTAATTAAAATTTCCAATTTAGAATGAAAAATTTTAAATATAAATTTTAATTTAATATTTATAAATTTTACTTAGATGGATATGAAAATAATATGAATTATTTCCATCTTAGTAATAATTTTCAATAAATATTTAGAAAAATATTCAATTTAAGTTGTTACAAAATTAATTTAAATTAATTTAAAACTCAAATTTAATTTTCTATAAATATATATTGCATTTCGAAAAATTAAAGTATTCAAGGATACAATTTTCGAAAATGCATGTTAAAATAAAAAAATTAATCCTAGAAAAATTATTCTAATTTAATGTTGGCCCAAAATTAATTAATAAAATTAATTTACAAAAAAAAAAAAATATAATTTTCTTATTTAATTAAATATACATAAGAAAAATTTCAAATATTTAAGTATGAACTTAAATATCAATTTTCTATTTAATTAAATACAGTAGAAAAATACTTCAAGCAAAAATATCACCTATCTAGATTTTCCTTTGACTAATTAATTCAATTTCTAATAATATATTTTAATTTATTTATTTTAAATTAATCAATTAATGAAAAAATCATTGATTTAAGTTGGTCCAAAATTAAAATAAATAATTTACAACTTTAATCTATTTTTCAAATAAAATTCGAAATTCCAGCATTTAAGAAATGCAATTTCGAAATTTGATTAATAAAATAAAGAAAAAAATATATTTTGAAAATTATTTAAATTTAGTTGAAAAATTAAATTTCAACTAAAAATAATTTTCTATTTAATTAAGTGTCTTGAAAAAGAAATATTTAAGTATCATGATGAAAATTAACTTAGATATTTAATTTTCAAATTAATTAAATGTATTTAATTCAAGAAATAAATAATTAAGTGTAGAGAAGGCTTAATTATTAATCTCTAGTTTAATACTAGGAAAAATATACTTAAAATAAATTGTACCAAAATTAATTATATAAATAATTAATTTCAAAATGTATAATATTTTTCTATTTAATATTAGAAATAATAAGTAGTCTAGAAATAACTATCTAGAAAATATTTTATTTGACTAAGTATCTTTTCCACAAAATTTGAAAAAATATCTAATTTAAGTTGTATTAGAAAAAATCTGGAACTTAAATATTTTCAAATTTAAAAATTAATTAAATATCAAAAATTAAGTTGTAACCACTTAATTTAAAAAATAATCCATTTTAAGTTAATATTCGAAAAGATATTAACTTCAAAAATATTTAAAGAATCTTAATAACCAATACCTAAAATTCCTCAACTTAATTTTGAAATTTTAAATCCAAAAGATATTCAGACTTAAGTTGGTTATAATTCTATATTTAATTAAATACAAGAAAATACATATAGTTTAGCTTAGAATAAAAAAATTCTTTAAACTATAATTTTCTTAAATTAATTTCAAAATAAATGAAATAAATTATGTTGCTAATCAATTTTATTAGGTTAAACTAGTTTAATTAACCTAGTACAGTTATTCAAATCAGGCAAATGGGCCTTCACAATTGGGGTGGTTCATGTGAGGGAGTGCTGGGTTCAGTATGTCGTACCCACTACTATGGCTCCCAACTCTCACACAAGGCCCCAAAGAGAAGAATTTAACCTTAAAATGAACAACTGTTATTAATTGAATAGACCCAAAAACTAAATGGGCCTAAATAAAATCTATCAAGAACTATGACATTTTATTTAGCAACATTAACCTATATGCATCTATAATTAAATTAAACACATAGGCTCACACAGGCACACTTTGGATGGGTCCTATCATGTTGCTAGGTCATACACAGATGAAAGAAGATTGTAAATATACCTGTAACCATGGCTATTTGCAATCAAGTAATAATAGGTTTTGAAAACTTACACACAAGCTAAAACACATACTCCTGCAATAAGGTTAGCTGGATAGTTGGATGTAGGATTTATTTAATTTTAAATTAAATAATTAATTTCGAAATTAAATAACTAATTAAAAAAATTTCGAAAATTTAAAAAATTTTGAAATAAAAAATTTTGAAATTAAATTAAAATTTAAAATTAAAATTAAACCTACAATTTTGAAAAATTAGGTTTCAACCAACCTAAATATCATTTCAAAATTTGCTAACTACTTTTAAAATTTAAATGTTATTTTATAAATAAAAATTAAATAAAAAATTAAAAAAGATAAATGAATATCTTTTTCTGATTTTAAATGTAATTTAAATAAATAAAATAACAAATTTAAAAGTTAGCAAAATATCTTACATCTTTTTAAAATTACATGATTATAGTTATCTTATTTTAAATTTAAATAAGGTCAAATTATTTTTAAGAAAAAAAATTTAATTTAAAATATTTAAAATCTGACCTTAAATTTAAAAATATGATAAGATATAATCAAATTTAAAAATAAGATAGATTATTAAGCAAAAAAGATAGATACTAACTATTTTCAAATTTAAATTACACTAATATCTTGAATTAAATTTAAAAGATATTAAATTAATTCATAATGATAATTATAATTGAATTAGGAATAGTAATAGTATAAATACAGAACTACACAAAAAATCGGAAGTTAATTCCATGAAAAAGCATGAAAAAACGAAGAAAAACGAAAAAATTGCGAGCTGTACGGACGGGATGCTATGGGGCTGAAAACTCGGTGCTGGCAGGATTTCCGCGAGCGCACAAGGGTTTCAGCTCAACCCCGATTTTTTCGAAACTTCAAAAAATCATAACTAATTCAAATTAAATCGAAATTGAGTTCTGTAAAAAAGTAACTTGCTTAATTTTTTCCATACTATCCAATAAAAATAATTCAAGAAACAGATATTCAGTTATTTTTCACGAAAATTCACAAACACCAATCAATCATCAAATAACACTCAATACAACATGATACCATCCGGAAATAAACAAACAATCGTTTTAAAGTCCAAATTTCTTGTAAGTAAATCAACTACCATGGCTCTGAGGCTAGTTGTTGGAAATTTATTTTACCAGGATCTTAAATCTACTCACAAGTATGTTGATTAACACCCTAAATATGAACTTTCTAAAACGATGAAATAAACACATATAAAGTTTAGGAAACCTTACATTGGGTGCAGCGGAATATAATGACTCCTTCCGTTCAGATATCTAGCCCTTGATTCCTTTCTGTAGCAGAGCATTATCAATATCTGAACTTGGATCTCTTTCTTTGAATCTTTGATGCTGAAACTCCTTCTTGCTGAAAGTCTTTCTTCACGATCTTCCTCACTATGGTTGAGGTATCACTTGTTGTGTGTGGGCACTACTCTTACACTAAGAATTTCAAAATTTGAGAGGGCAGAAAGAGAGAGGGAGTGGTCGGCCAGATAGGGAGAGAGAAGGCTCAGGTTTTCCTGAATCAAAAGTGTCAGAAGAAAAGTGTAATTTTCCTGAAGCCTTCACTATCTATTTATAGCATTCTACTAGGGTTAGGTTTGAATTATTTGGCATTAAAATAATGAAAATATCAATTTAAATTGCCTATAAAAGTGGTCGGCCATGCTTAGGGGATTTGGGCCTCACTTTTTGCAATTTTACAGTTTTATCTTTTCTGCATATGATTTTCTCAAAAACGCCAATTTTCTAATCAACAATTTAAATGTAAATTCTAACTATTTAATAACTATAAATAATTATTAAATAATATTGTCATTTATCATATTTATTAATTGAACCATACAAAGTATCATAATTAACAAATATGCCCCTAAAACTCTTTCTTTACAATTTCGCCCTTACTTAGTGAAAATTTCACAAATAGACGTAGTCTAAATTGAGAATTATAATTGACTAATCAAAACCAATTACATGAGTCTTACAAGCAATATTATCTCAACTAGTGCGGGGACCATGGGTCTATATAACCGATCTTCCAATAAGTAGATCAAGAATTTAGCACTAAAATTCACTAACTTATTAATTCTTCGTTGAATCCACGCATAGAACTTAGAATTGCACTCTCAGTATATAGAATGCTCTATATGTTCCACCATATAGATGCATCATTAGTTATCCATTGTTATAATCCTAATTTGATCAATGATCCTCTATATGAATGATCTACACCGTAAAGGGATTAGATTACCATTACACCCTACAATGTATTTTATCCTTAAAACACTTGACCCCGTATAAATGATATTTCAGCTTATGTGAAATGAGTACTCCACCATTTATGTTCGTTTGGTCAAGCTCGAAGGAGATCATCCTTTGCTTACTATTCGCCAGATAGAAGCTATAGATTCCATGTTTATGCTAGCGCTCCCACTCAATTGCACTACCGTGTTCCCAAAATGTACGTATTACCCTGACCTAAAAGTAGGCTTAACTAACAAATCAAAAAACACGAATAGCCTTTCAAGATTGAGCCTAATCATAACAGGATTAAGATCATTTGATCTAGGATCAACTAGGCGATATTGACTTGAATAGATATTACAGTAAGTTTAATAAATCTAAGTCAAAGTTCAATATCGGTCCCTTCCGATGCATACTCCATGCATCTAACCTGAGCTTTACTTTAACCAATGCTCTGGAAAGAACATAGCACTTCTCCAAATGCAAGTAAACTCTGTTGTAGATTATCATATCAGTAAAACCCTATGTCTGATAAATCTAGGAAACTTTATTCACATAGTCATGTTTACTTTCCAATGTGTTGACGGCACAATAAACAGGATCAAGTATGTGAAAAGGGTTTTAGATGAATTAGGCAATGCGATATATTGGTGCCAAGTTGTGGCACAGGCTCACCTGATTAGGTTATGAAATTATATGATATATGCGTGCAGGTTTTTGGCATAGGCTTACCTAATTAGATGATGCAATTATGCGATATATGGGTGCCAAGATATGGCATGGGCTTGCCTGATTAGGCAATGCAATACAGGATTATCATATAAAAGCATCGACTTGCCTGATTAGGCAATGTGATGTAACGAAGATGGTTACTTTATGAGGTAACATATATATAATCTATATTTTTTAATAAATATAAATTATATTATTGGTACAATGGTTTTGTATTACCAAATATTTATACACTGATGTTTATTCGTGGCAGATGCCAGTAGTGATTTGGATTTCATCGTATGAACAATGTGTGATGGTTTGATTCTGATTGTGTATAAATGACAATATTCGAATATTATTATTATTACTTTTTTTGCTGAGTCCTTGTGACTCGTTGGTGCTATGTGGTGCAGGTAAAGGCAAGGAAAATCTAGATTTACTTACTTATTAATAAAGATCAGAAATAACATTTTATGTTGCATGGTTCACATGATTTATTTCATGAATATATATATATATAATCTATAAATTCTATTTAAGTCCAGAACATATGAATTTGTTAATGATTATAGTGTTTTCAGCACAGTGGAATATAATCTTAATTATATGTTCGAAAGTTTATTCCCTGATTTGTCAGTTCACTGGATTTAGACTGGCATGATATAATCAGCGATAGGTATTCTTACACCTTGGATAAGTGTTATGTCCTCTCCAAGGCATTGGCAAAGTTTACCAGTATCGGATGTATGGAGTATACATCGGAAGGGACCGATATTGAACTTTGATTAGATTTGTTAAAATTTACCGTAATATCTATTCAATTCAATATCACTTGTTTATCCTAGATCAAATGATCTTAATCCTGATATGGTTAGGTTCGATCTCAAGAGTATTATACATGTTCCTTGATTTGTTAGTTAAGCCTACTTTTGAACAGTCAGGGTGATACGTACATTTTGGGAACATGATAGTATAATTGAGTGGGAGTGCTAACATAAATATGGAGTCTATAACTTCTATAGGAATTTAGAACGATGATATCCTTCGAGCTTGGCTAAATAGAGATAAATGGTTGAGATCTCATTTCACTTTGCTGAAATATCATTTATACGGAGCTAAGTGTTTTAAGGATAAAATACATTGAAGGTGTAACGGTAATTTAGTTCCTATTCAATGTAGATCATCTATTAGAGGGTCATTGATCAAATTAGGGTTATAACAATGGATAATTAATAGCGTATCTATATCGTGGAACATATAGAGCGTTCTATATGATTGAGAGTGCAATTCCAAGTTCTAAGTGTGGATTCAATAAGGAATTAATAAGTTAGGGAATTTACTTGGTAAATTCGGTTCGACTTAATGGAAGCTCGGTTATATAGGCCCATGGTCCCCACACTAGTTGAGACCATACTGCTTGTAAGACTCAGTTAATTGATTTTAATTAATCAATTATAATTCTAAAGTTAGATTGTCTAGTTGATGAATTTTCACTAAGCAAGGGCGAAATTGTAAAGAAAAGAGATTCTAGGCTTTATTTGTTAATTAAGAGACTTTATATGTCTAATTAATAAATATATTAAATGACAGTATTATTTAATAATTAATTTTTAGTTATTAAATAATTAGAATTGACATTTAAATGGTTAAATTGAAAAATTGGCATTTTTTTAGAAAATGGGGTTGAGAAATGACAAAATGGATCTCTTTCTCTCCTTCCTTTGATGCTCAATCTCCTTCTTGTTGGTTGATTTTCCACAGTCTTACACACTATCATTCACTCAAGGATTTCGAAATAGAAGAAGAAAAGAAGAAGAGGGAAGTGGTTTTGGCTATAGAGAATAGGAGGCTCAAATTTCATCTGACAAAGTTCAAGTGTGAATGAGAGCCATCACTATCTATTTATAGGTAACCACCTAGGTTTAGGTTAGAATTATTTGGAATTAAAATAATGAAAAAATAAATGATAAAACCCTATAAGTGTGGCCGGTCATGGGCCTCACTTATGCAATTTTGCTGTTTTATCATTTCTACATCTCATTTTCTCGAAAATGTCAATTTTCAAATTCAACCATTTAAATTCCAATTCTAATTATTTAATAACTAAAAATTAATTATTAAATAATATTATCATTTAATATATTTATTGATTAGACATATAAAGTCTCTTAATTAATAAATAAACCTAGAATCTCTTTTCTTTACAATTTCGCCCTTGCTTAGTGAAAATTCATAAAGTAGACATAGTCTAACTTTAGAATTATAATTGATTAATTAAAATCAATTAACTGAGTCTTACAAGCAGTATGGTCTCAACTAGTATGGGGACCATGGGTCTATATATCGAGCTTCCAATAAGCAGATCAAGAATTTATATCTTAAATTCACTGACTTATTAATTCTTCGTTGAATCCACGCATAGAACTTAGAATTGCACTCTCAGTATATAGAACGCTCTATATGTTCCACGATATAGACACGTCATTAGCTATCCATTGTTATAATCCTAATGTGATGAATGATCCTCTATATAGATGATTTACACTATAAAGGGATTAAATTACCGTAACACCCTACAATGTATTTTATCCTTAAAACACTTAACCCTGTATAAATGATATTTCAGCTAAGTGAAATGAGATCTCCACCATTTATTTTCGTTTGGTTAAGCTCGAAGGAAATCATCCTTTACTTTCTATTCGCCACATAGAAGCTATAGATTCCATATTTATGTTAGCGCTCCCACTTAATTGCACTACCGTGTTCCCAAAATGTACATATCACCCTGACCCAAAAGTAGGCTTAACTAACAAATCAAAGAACACGAATAACACTCTTGAGATTGAACCTAATCATATCAGGATTAAGATCATTTGATCTAGGATCAACAGGTGATATTGACTTGAATAGATATTACGGTAAATTCTAATATATCTAATCAAAGTTCAATATCGGTCCCTTCCGATGTATACTCCATACATCCGATGTTGGTAAACTTTGCCAATGTCCTGGAAAGGACATAACACTTATCCAAGGTGTAAAAATACCTATCGCTGATTATACCATGTCAGTCTAAATCCAGTGTTCTGACAAATAAGGGAATAAACTTTCGAACATATAATTAAGATTATATTCCACTGTGTTGACAACACTATAATCATTAACAAATTGATACGTTCTGCACTTAAATAGAATTCATACATTATGTACATATAATCATGAAATAAATCATGTGAACCATGCAACATTAAATGTTATTTCTGATCTATATTAATAAGTAAATCTGATTATATTGAAATGAGTTTTATTTAGG
Source organism: Cannabis sativa (assembly GCF_029168945.1). Taxonomy (NCBI): domain Eukaryota; kingdom Viridiplantae; phylum Streptophyta; class Magnoliopsida; order Rosales; family Cannabaceae; genus Cannabis; species Cannabis sativa. Next base: position 24,945,706 of record NC_083607.1, read on the forward strand.
GCATAAAACCCAACAAACTCCCACTTGCACTAATATAAAACAAAATGTGCATTTTAAATAATCTCAACACCTTGATATACAAACCAAGTGTAGTAGTAGTAAACTCCTCGTAATAGGATCTGAAAGGTTGAATTAAACACAACCTTTTCTCCACCATTACTCTTCCTTAATCACAAAATCATTGATAATGTGAAATTCCTCTCTATATGTCTACTCTTTTGGGATACTGGATTCTATACCTTTGGCAACTACTTCTCGGTTATTCAGGAAGTAACCCTATTAGTTAAGGCAGGTTGGAATGGTGCCACAATTGTATAGAACTTTCCTTAGACTGAATAAGTACCTTTCCTGCAACTTTAACATTCATTCCCTTTCTGGTAGACCTAGAGACTTCAGATAGGTTTTTACACTTCTCCAAAATCACTATTCCACCCCCAGAGTAATCACCATCTTATAAGCAGACTTTCTAACACAAAGGCAAGTCTAGAAATCTTATGTGGTGTAGTCTAAGAGTTTTAAACACACCATTATCGACTAACATATAGTTCTTTTTCTTAATCTTAAGATTTACTTGATTGTCTTCCAATGTTCTTCTCCTGGATTAATCTGATACCTACTCATTACTCCCACTTAACAGCAGGTGTCTGGTCTAAGGCATACTAAAGCATATCTGAGACCTCTCACTGTTGATTTAAAGAATTCTTTCATGGCTTTATCTTTTCTAGAATAGTTGAGACTTTTTCTTAGATAAATAAAATCTAGGGATTTTTTCAATAATATACATTATTTATAAATTAATTACAATAATAACGTTATCTAAAATAATTGAAATACTTAACGTGACACCTCAGTGCATAAATACAAAAACAATAAATTAAAGATGCCTGAAACAGAAATCATGTCTAAACCATTTTTATCAACTAAATGAAAATAAATAAATAAATAAATAAACCTGACAAGTTAATCCACGTTCTCCCATATCAATCCTTATTGATATCATTAGTAACTATGTAATTTTTTTCTTCATAGTTCAAAACTATTTAAGAAACTAATAAATTAAAAGAAATAAAATTCACATAACATTTTAACAAAATTTATAGACATTTAAGTTATCAATTAATTATTTTAAAGTTACAGTATGATATCTTAATGTTACTTAAATTATATTTTTGATATTTATAATTTTGTTATAAACACATCATTACTTAGTTTAGCTTAAAAAATATATTATTGTAATTTACTCTTCAATATGAACATTTCAAAATGTGAAAAGTATATATTTTTTTGTTATTTCTAGAATAAAAAAAAATCAATAGATTACTCATGATATCAATTATATACTAATTAGTTACTGTTTTTTTTTTTTAATCTTAGTTAATATTTATTTTAGAAATTAATTAATTATATTACATTATACTATGATAACTAATTGGTTTCTACAATAAATTTAGATTACCAAAATATATATGCATGTTAGGAGTTGGAGGGACATTTTAAATTAAAGAATCGGATTCAAGGTAACGTCATAAATATAAAAACTTTCATATGTAATATGCATGTTATATATCATTTAATTTTCAGTTTAAGAAAATTAAAATATGAATTTTTATACAAATAGATAGCTTGTTTATTTATTTCTGACGAACTTATTTGTCTTTTTTATTCTTAGTTTGATAGAAACCATTAGATTATATTTTTATTTCAATATGTCAAAATAAACTAATAAGTTTATTTGGCATGTATGAGTATAGATATATATGTCAAATAAACTTATGAACAAGGTATGTTATTATATTTAAATCTCTAACAACGTATATATTGTTTTCCAAGTTTACAATGTAAGACATGTTATAGTCACGTATTTTGTATACAACTAGATTTGATATCTTGACCTAAAAAAAATAGATTAATTAGTTTGTTATTTTATGGGCATACATGATGATAGATTGTATATATTGTTGTTCTAATATACGAAAATAAACTAATAGGTTTATTGGCGTATATCATTATGTTTGATTATAGTTTACTCTGTATTGAAAAAAGTAAAATGTTATTCCAATAAGGAGAAACTAATAGGTTCATTGCCATATATAATTGTAGGCTATATGAAATGAAATGAATTGATGTTCCATTATACAAAAAGAAAAATAAAAATTTATTTCAATATGCCAAAATAAACTAATATATTTATTAGTATATACAATGGTAGGCTGTACGAAAAGGCTGCTATGTAAACAAAGAATAAAAATTTGTTTCAATATGCCAAAATAAACTAATAAGTTTATTTGGGATATATGCCAAATAAACTTATGAGTAATGCATTTCATGTGAGTAAGACATTTCATCATATTCAAATCTTTGACAAGTGCATAGATTGTTATCCAAATTTACTATGTAAATATGTTACAATCATATATTTTGTATACAATCAAATTTGATTTGATGTCTCGACCTAAAAAAGAATAGACTAATTAGTTTGTTATTTTATAGGCACACATTGTGTTTGAAATAAAAAATAAATTATTGTTACAATATATGAAAAATAGACTAATAAATTTATTGGCATATGTTTGATTATAGTTTACTATGTATTGAAAAAAATAAAATATTGTTCCAACAAGTAAAATCTACTAAGTTTATTGACATATATAATAGTAGACTGTATGAAATGAACTGAATTATAATTCTAATATACGAAAAGAAAAATAAAAATTTGTTTCAATATGCTAAAATAAACTAATAGATTTATTAGCATATACGATGATAGGCTATACGAAAAGGCTACTATGTAAACAAAGAATGAAAATATATTTCAATATATCAAAATAAACTAATAAGTTTATTTCGCATATATGAGTATAGGCATATATGCCAAATAAGCTTATGAGCAATGAATTTCATCATATTCAAATCTTTGACAAGTGCATATATTGCTATTTAGGTTTAATATATAAGACATTTATAGTAATGTACCTTGTATACAACCAGATTTGATGTCTCAACTTTTAAAAAAAAAAAAAGACTAATTAGTTTGTTATTTTACAGGCACACATTGTGTTTGAAACAAAAAATGAATTGCTGTTCTAATATACACGAAAAATAGACTAATGAGTTTCTTGGCGTCTATCATTATGTTTGATTATAGTTTACTCTGTATTGAAAAAAAAATAAAATATTATTCCCCTAACAAACGATAACTAGTAGGTTTATTAACATATATAATTGTAGGCTATATGAAATGAAATAAATTGTTGTTCCAATATACAAAAGAAAAATAAAATTTGTTTCAATATGCAAAAACAAATTAAATATAAAAGAAATTTTTGACAAAAAGAAATCTTTAAGAAACTAAAATGTTACTTTTGATTTCGGCTAGCGAAAAAATATGTGCTTCTAACATTAAAATGATCATCTTAAAGAGTAGATCGTAATGGTGCAATTCTTAAGACCAAATAATTACTAGTGTAGCAAAAAAAATCTTTTAAAATATATATATATATGAAAAAAAAGTCTTTTAAATCTAAATATTTTTTACATATATCTAAAGTTAAAAAACAAATCAATGTGTGTAGGACAAAATAATTAATACATGCATTGAGATATATTGTACAAAAAGTAAAAATGAAAAAATGTGCATTACAAAGAGATAATAAAGGTGTCAGGCGGTGGAGTGCAAAAACCACACTAGACCTTGTAGTGTGAGGTCACTCAGCAACTTATGAACAAAAAAAAACTAATTAGTATGAAAAGGGTACAACTACAACTGTAATTTTGATAATTTTAGAAGCTAAGTCATTTGTGTAATTGAGATGTATTTTACGGGTCTAGATGTAAATTTTCCTAAAATCTATGCCTAGAAGTCGAGAAGCTTCTATAGATTGCCATTAGAAAGAAAATGCTTCAACATCTTACTAAAGTAAGTTGCTTGCATTAGAGTAAGTAATTACCAGGTATACCACAAGCCATAGGTTTAGATAAACTCAAACCTATAATACTAGGAACTGGAAGTTTTGTTAAGTCCATTGAATAGACTTATTAACGAAAATTTCCTTTTCTGTCCTTGTAATAGAAAACTTTAGGTTACTCCATATGAATGGATCAAACCATAGTTCTCTTGGCTTTTCTTCTTAGTTTATTATCTTGACTATCCATTACTTGTTTAAACTCGCAATGGATTTTAATCACTAGTGTCTTCCAAGTCATAAGAAGTGAAGTTCCTTGAAACTCTCCCACTACGACAAGGTACCGTGAATTATGTCTAAGAAAACTAAATGGTAATGACCTCTTCGGTTGTGACAAGACAACAGAGACAATGGGATCATCATATGGAATAAGATGATAGAACACTTTTGGAATAAAAAAAAAAATCTCCTTTATTTGCTTTTTTATTTTCAGACTTAGTAATTTTCTTAGAAAAGTAGTATTTGTTTAAACAAACACTTTCTTATCTAATGACTATGGGATGGTCCACCCTAATCACTTAGAATAGCTAACAAACAATGGTTAACAGTTCTAGCTTTTCTTAAGATTTTGATTAGGTCATCTATGAGTCTAGTAATGATTTACACTAAGTATCCAACCATTACATCATTCTGAAATTGTATTACCATAGAAGGATTTAGGAAACGACTAGTAACTAATCATCAATATGCAAATCGAAATTTCTAGGGAGGTAAGTTTGGACATAATTCAAAAATCAAATTAATGATCTTTGAACTGCATATCTACCTACTATTTCTCCACCCCTATCAGTTCGCAAGATCTTTAACCACTTACCTTAATGGTTAATCACCATTGCTAGAAATAAAAAATTTTAAACATTTCAAATTTCTTTTGCATAAGGTAAAATCTAGAGTGATCGTTTAAAGAATACAACAAAAAATTCATATCCACCCCTGAATGTATATCCATCTGTGAATGAGATGAACTTACTTTCAGTGGATATAGGCATATTAACTCTTTGCAGAGATTGGTCAAAACCACTATGAACAAGATACAAATGCCATAGATTAAAAAAAATGTGGTTGTCTTTTTGATGATTTAGGTTTAGTTACATAAAAGAGTTCTTAAAATAGTGCTAGTAGATCCTAGTCACAGAATATTAAACTCATATTCCATACAGTTTGAATCCATTGATAGAAAATGGTTATTTAACACTTGTGAAAGTGTAACTGTATTGTATCCTAGAATTAGAAATATAAGAAAATTTCTGCTTGGAATCTAAAATTATAGTCAAAGACTTAAATTTATACCAAATATAATGGGTAATTCCTTCTTGGACCACCACTACTAATTTAAACTCTAAGTCAGATTTGCCCATACAAGTAGGATATTTCTAAGATTGAGGACTTATATAATTTTGGAATAGAATTTCGGGATTATAATCATATGCGTCATTTAATTTCTTAATAGAAAAAATAGAATGATATGAAATGATATATAGACCATTCATACAATGATATGTTATTGAGCTAATTCGAAATGAATAAGCTAAGAGGAATTAGGATAATTTCGTATTTAAATAAGAATCCAACGATGCTTCGATTAGCGAAAGACAAAGTAATCTTATTTATACAATCTTCTTGTTTCATATTGTAAAAATACTAGTTTAAGGTGTCATCAATTGATGAACAGCTAGATGTTGCATATACAATATTTATCTTTTGAGATCTAACACTATTATGTATGTCTAATGGTGAAAATCCATTAGGGATTTATCTCATTAGATAAACAAACCAAGTTAGACCAACAATGAAGATTCGAAATTAAACTACAATTTAATAACAGAAAATAACATGGTTCAATATAAATTCATACACAATTCAGAAATTATTAAACATATAGCAAGTAGGAATGATAAGTGAAAATACTAAAACATACAATCCTAAATAATTTCCAAGGTCTTCAACAAACTGATATCAGTGTCCCGTTTAGGCGAGAGTCAATGTAAAGCCCGCTTAGTTAATTTGGAAATTAGCAGTTGTTTATGTTTATTTATGAAATTATTTATAGCTATTTAAATAATTTATTACTGTTATTTATGGAATTCAGAAATGCATGATTATGTCATCAGCAGTTTTTATATTTCGCATTTCCGGTGTCCGGTATTTTGGAACTCGGCGTTTGGCTCAGTAGAAATCACAACTTAGTATGTTAGTAATTTGGGGACGGGTTTTAGACATTGGGAATGTCGGGAATGGCCGGGAATTTAGAATTTCCCAAAAATACCCCTTTAGTATGATTTTCATGATTTTATGGTGGAGGGGCAAAATGGTCTTTTTGCCCCATTAGTATTTGTTTTATGTGAGTGTATTATTTGAAAAATAAATATTTGTTTAATGTTTACTTGGCTGAAATGAGGTGTGATAAGTGAGTATTTATGTTTAATTCTTCATTTTTACAAAAATGAGTCTAAGTGTTAAAAAATAGAATTTTTCCAAAGAAAACACTCTCTTTTCTCTCTCTTTTTCGGCTGAAACTTGGGGTTCAAGAGCTGGAATTTTTGGTGGTGATTCAAGCTTGGATTGCAAGCTCTAGTAATCCCTTGTTGAGGTATTTCTTTATATAATTTCTCTACCTTGTTTTCTTGAGTTTGTTTGATGAAAAAGTTGAGCAAATGCATGTTAAATTGAAGTTCTTGCTGCTGTGTTTAATTGTTGTTTCCAGTAGCTTAATTAGGTTTTAAATGGTTGGATTATATAGGTTTTAATGCATGCTAGTGGTGTTGTTTAAAGCTTTGAATTTCCTATGTAAATATGTGATTTTTGAGAGAAATGGTTCATTTTGTTTCTGTGAAATTTCTGGGTGTTCTTGTATGTTTTCAGAGGTGATTTTATGCTTAGTTAAGTAGAATTAACTAGGTTAGGATGCATGTTAGTGGATTTAACCAAGTTTGAGTTTTGGAACTCAAAGCTTGGTCTTTAATGGTGATTTTTGTATATGTGTTTTCTGGGTGGTTTTGATGCCTTGGATTTGTTCTAGGGATAGTTTAGAACAGGTCTGGAAAGTTTGGGACCAATTGGGGTTGAATTGGTCGAGTTATGAGATTTTTAGTTGGCTGCCTGCGAGGAACCAGAATTCCGGTTGTGCATCCGGAATTCCGGATGAGGGTTCAGTAATTCCCAGAACCGGAATTCTGGTTGGGCAACCGGTCTGCCGGTTGGGGAATTTTTCCGAACCCTAGTTTTCCTCGTTTTTAGGTTTTTAGGGGTATTGCCATGCTTTTTATCGATAGGGAAACTTTTAGTTTCAAGTTTTAGTCCCCGGGAAGTGATTTAGCGTGTCACTTATAGCGTTGTGATTTTTATGGTTTAGGAGCCGATCCGTCCGTCGCTCGGCTTCGGTTCCGGTCGGCCGCACACCCGAAATCGGAATCCGGGTAAGATTAGTATAACAAGTATGCATATGTAGATTACATGTTTAGCGTGCATGTAGGAAGCTGCTAGATTACATTAGTTATGTATTTAGGCTTCGAACCATCCAACCCCGTCACGTCGGTACAGCCGGAGTATGACCAAGAATGGAGTATGACCGGCTCGACCGATCAGCCGACATTTGGTTGGTGGTTCGGTGTTATTGACCTATCCCGTCGGTACAGCCGGAGTATGACCAAGAATGAGTATGACCGGCTCGACCGATCAGTTGTTACGTGTCAATAGTACCGTCCCTATGAACGTTCAAAACTCGGTACCATGTTGGACATGGCGTAGTGGCTCGCACCATGTTGGACATGGCGATGGCGGGACTCGGTATCGTGTTGGACACGGCGGTTAGTATTATGTATGATATTATTATGCTTTTCTTACCGAGTCCGTCGACTCACGCTTATGTTCATGTGTAGGTAAAGGCAAGGCCGTAGCCGATGGACCGTGAGCGAGCTTATGAGATTGTACATGTCGGGGCGGTTAGGCCTGGAGCGTACGATCCTCGGGACAAGAAGGCCGAGATTTTTGTAATCGTCGTTAGACGACTTTTATTTTGATGTAATAGTTAAACAGTGAAACTTTTTGTAAATATTTTTATAATCGGGATCCCGAGTCTTTTATAATATGTTTTACAAGTTTAATCAAAAAGAAAAATTTTAATTAATCACGTTTTTCCATAAACCTCGTTGATTAGCAACGAGCTGCACAGTATGTTTAAAAATCACGTAATACGCCTAAGGTAGTTAGGGTGTTACAATTTGGTATCAGAGCCGCCAGGTTGTCTTCCGAAGATCGTCACGACATGTACAATCATCATCAGCAGTTAGCTCGGTTCACGGTTCAGTAAGCCTTAATTGCTTTAGTAGTTTATTTTATTCAGTTATGAAAAAGAAAAGCCTGTTAGGAAGCATGTTAGTAGCCTGATAGTAGAATAGGCGCATGTTTCATTTCTAATTTCCAAATTAAGCGGCATTAGTAAGCTCGCCTTGAATACGACCTGATATGCCAACTCTTGGTTTCGCAGGCGGTTCTAACTAGATGGACGCCAGGCGGACTACCAGAGTCGTGGCAACTCCGTAGGGTCGAATCGGGGACGGGGAGCTCGGTTTCCCCACCGCTAGGGGCCGAGGTAGAGGTCCCCGAGGCGGTGGCTCGTGGCCGGGTGATGAGAACCCGCCACAGCTGCCCGGGCTCCCCGGCCCGATCGTGGAGCCCCGACTGGGAGTTGCGGTTTGCGGAGATGCAAGCCCGGATCGAAGAACAAGACCTCGAGATTCGAGGTTGAGACAGCCAGGTGCTCCCCGCAGCCCAAAGGCCTATAGTCCCGGTGGCACCGCCTCGCCGCCTGTGCCGAGATTGTGGTGGCGGCCCATAGATTGGAACCTCTGTATGAGCGGTTCCGGAAGCAAGCACCTCCGGTATTCCTGGGAGGTCCGGACGTGATGAAAGCCGAACAGTGGCTGACGGTGATTACCAAAATCCTGAATTTCATGGGTGTCACCGGTATCGACAGAGTGGTGTGCGCCACGTTTCAGTTCAAGGAGGACGCCCTGGTATGGTGGGACATGGTGTCTCAGATCCATGATGTCACCACCATGACCTGGGAAAGGTTTCAGGAACTCTTTAATGCAAAGTACTACAATGAGGCGGTTAGAAGCGCCAAGAGGAAAGAGTTCGTTCACCTGACCCAGTGGGAGAACATGAGCGTCACTGAGTATACTACTCAGTTTGACCGGTTGGCGAGGTTAGCCTCGGGAATTGTGCCGACCGACTTCAGCAAGAAGGAGAAGTACTTGGACGGGTTGAATCCCAAGATCAGGCATGACCTGATGATCACCACGGACGACAACACCACCTATGCTCAGATGGTGGAGAAGGCACTGCGAGCTGAGGGCGCAGTGGGGTGTATGTCAGAATCAGCCAGTACTCCGGTGAGTGGCGGAGCTCCTACCCCTCCTGCATCAGGCTATAGCAGGGGGAGTAGTGGTTCGGCCATTGATCAGAGGAAGAGGGCACCCACTGCTTCCGGTGGCTCGAGTCAGAACAAGAGGTTCCGGGGGAACCAGAACCGAGGGAGTCGTCCTGGTGGTAATGAGACCCGATTCTCCTACCCCGAGTGCCCTAGCTGCAAGAGGCACCATCGGGGTGAGTGTAAAGGTCAGGGATGCTTTCATTGTGGCATGCCCGGACACTTCAAGAGGGAATGTCCCCAGCTCCGATCAGAGGCACCGAGAGCTCCAGCGATACCCACTCCAGCCAGGGTATTCGCTATCACTCAGGCTGATGCAGATGCCAGCCCATCAGTAGTCACAGGTCAGCTTTCTGTTAACAACTCGCTTTATTCGGTCGTTTGATTCCGGGGCTACACATTCTTATGTGGCGGCCGAGTCTTTAGTAAGTTGGGTAGACCCTTTGATAGATATGAATCGGGGTTTGGAACCCCGTTACACAGCGGAGAATTGGTTATCTCCAATAGGTGGATTAGGTCTATGCCGATCAGGATAGATGGTAGAGAGTTAAGCGCTGATCTGATAGAGATGAGCTTAGTCGAATTTGATATTATTTTAGGAATGGATTTCCTATCTAAATATTCGGCGAGCATTGACTGTAAGAGGAAGATGGTGGTCTTCCAACCGGAAAGTGAAGAACCGTTCGTGTTTGTGGGTTCGGTTCAGGGATCTCGGATCCCGGTGATCTCGGCTATGTCAGCGAGAGAATTATTGCACGGCAGGTGCTTAGGGTTTCTGGCCGTGGTGGTGGACACCACTCGGCCAGACACCATTCGGCCAGAGGACATCAGAGTGGTTCGGGAATTTTTGGACGTTTTTCCCGAAGAACTTCCAGGGTTACCACCTCAGCGGGAGATCGTTTTCGTGATTGACTTGGCACCAGGGGTGGATCCGGTTTCCAAAGCCCCGTATAGGATGGCTCCAGCTGAACTTAAGGAATTAAAGATTCAGCTCCAAGGGTTGCTTGACATAGGGTTCATTCGGCCCAGTGTGTCACCCTGGGGAGCCCCGGTTTTGTTCGTCAAGAAGAAGGATGGATCTATGAGGATGTGCATCGACTACAGAGAGTTGAACAAGTTGACGGTGAAGAATAAATATCCATTACCTAGGATCGATGACTTGTTCGATCAGCTTCAGGGGAAGACGGTCTTTTCTAAGATTGATCTCCGTTCGGGTTATCATCAGTTGAGAATCCGAGAGGAGGACATTCCGAAGACAGCTTTCCGCACTAGGTATGGACACTACGAGTTTCTGGTTATGTCATTCGGACTAACCAATGCTCCTGCAGCATTCATGGACCTGATGAATAGAGTATTCAAGGATTTCCTCGATATCTGTGTGATTGTGTTTATCGACGACATCCTCGTGTACTCTCAGTCAGAAGAGGAGCATGAGTTACATCTCCAGATGGTACTGCAACGACTTCGAGAACATAAGCTCTACGCCAAGTTCAAGAAATGTGAGTTCTGGTTGTCTCAGGTGTCCTTCCTAGGGCACATTGTGAGTGAAGATGGGATCAAGGTGGATCCCGGGAAGATTGAATCCGTCAGGGATTGGCCGAGACCGAAGACAAGGACGAGAGATCGAAGCTTCTTGGGATTAGCTGGGTACTACCGTAGGTTCGTGGAGGGGTTCTCCAAAATTTCAATGCCCCTAACCGAGCTTACAAAGAAGAATCAGCGATTTATCTGGTCAGATAAATGCGAAGCTAGTTTTCAGGAGCTGAAACAGAGGTTGATTACTGCTCCGGTGCTAGCTTTGCCTTCGGACAAGGAGAAGTTCGTAGTCTACTGTGACGCATCCAAACAGGGTTTGGGGTGCGTTTTGATGCAAGCCGATCGGGTTATCGCTTATGCCTCCCGTCAGTTAAAGGATTATGAACAGCGATACCCGACTCATGATCTAGAATTAGCCGCAGTGGTTTTTGCACTGAAGATTTGGCGACACTACCTGTATGGAGAGAAGTGTGAGATCTATACCGACCATAAGAGTCTCAAGTATTTCTTTACTCAGAAAGATTTGAACATGAGACAAAGGCGTTGGTTAGAATTAGTGAAGGACTACGATTGCGAGATCCTCTATCATACCGGAAAAGCCAATGTAGTGGCCGATGCCCCGAGCGTAAAGGGTCCCGGCAAGTAGCTAGCATGGTTCGGTATCTCACCTCGCCTAGCGAGAGGATATGGTTAGATCCAGCATTGAGTTTGTGGTAGGTCAGCTTCACAACTTAACGCTGCAATCTGATCTGTTGGAAAGAATAAAGGTTGCTCAGATGACAGATCCGGAGTTAGTGAAGATCCGAGATGAGGTATTGGCTGGTCAAGCTAAAGACTTTTCAGTGTCAGACAGTGGGATGCTTTTGTATAAAGCCAGGGTTTATGTTCCGAACAGTGCGGAACTTAGAAATGAGATCTTTGAGGAGGCTCATTCTACTCCATATTCTCTGCATCCCGGCACCACCAAGATGTACCAAGATTTGAAACCGTACTTCTGGTGGAACGGTATGAAGAAGAATTTGGTAGAATTCGTATCGAGATGCCTCACTTGTCGGCGATTAAGGCCGAACATCGTAGACCAAACAGGTTGTTGCAGCCTCTAACTCTACCAGAATGGAAATGGGAGGATATTACGATGGATTTTGTGGTCGGGTTACCTAGGACCACGGGTTTGCATGATTCCATCTGGGTAGTGGTGGACCGATTTACGAAATCTGCTCATTTTCTGCCGGTCAGAACAACATTTACAGTGGATCAGTTGGCAGAGTTATATGTCAGGGAGATAGTGAGACTTCACGGGGTACCGAAGTCTATAGTTTCGGACAGGGATCCGAAGTTCACCTCCAAATTTTGGCAAAGTTTGCAACGGGCAATGGGTACGAAGCTAAAATTCAGTACAGCATTCCATCCTCAGACAGATGGTCAGTCCGAAAGGACAATTCAGATATTGGAGGATATGTTGAGAGCCTGTGTTATGGACTTTGAGGGTTCATGGAGTAAATACCTACCGTTAATAGAATTTTCATACAACAACAGTTATCAGAGTACGATCGGGATGGCACCCTATGAACTGTTGTACGGTAGGAAATGTAGATCCCCTATCCACTGGGATGAGACAGGGGAGAGGAAATACCTAGGTCCGTAGTCGGTTCGGCGGACCAATGAGGCAATAGAAAAGATAAAAGCTAGAATGCTTGCCTCACAGAGCAGACAGAAGAGTTATGCAGATCCGAAACGTAGAGATGTTGAGTTCCGAGTAGGGGACCATGTGTTTTTGCGAGTATCTCCGATGAAGGGGATTAAACGTTTCGGGAAAAGAGGCAAGTTATGCCCTAGATTTACAGGACCTTTCGAGATTCTCGAGAAGATAGGTCAAGTGGCATATCGGTTAGCATTGCCTCCAGCCTTATCAGCAGTGCACAACGTATTCCATGTCTCAATGTTGAGAAAATACGTTTCAGACCCCTCTCATATACTCAGTTATGAGAGTCTTCAGCTTCAGCCAGACATGTCATATGAGGAACAACCAGTGCAGATCCTGGATAGAAAGGATAAAGTCCTTCGGAATAAGACCATAGCATTGGTCAAGGTTCTCTGGAGAAACAGCAAGGTGGAGGAATCCACCTGGGAGCTAGAGTCAGATATGAGAGCTCAATATCCAGAGTTATTCAGGTTAGATTTCGGGGACGAAATCCTTTTAAGGGGGGGATAGTTGTAAAGCCCGCTTAGTTAATTTGGAAATTAGCAGTTGTTTATGTTTATTTATGAAATTATTTATAGCTATTTAAATAATTTATTACTGTTATTTATGGAATTCAGAAATGCATGATTATGTCATCAGCAGTTTTTATATTTCGCATTTCCGGTGTCCGGTATTTTGGAACTCGGCGTTTGGCTCAGTAGAAATCACAACTTAGTATGTTAGTAATTTGGGGACGGGTTTTAGACATTGGGAATGTCGGGAATGGCCGGGAATTTAGAATTTCCCAAAAATACCCCTTTAGTATGATTTTCATGATTTTATGGTGGAGGGGCAAAATGGTCTTTTTGCCCCATTAGTATTTTGTTTTATGTGAGTGTATTATTTGAAAAATAAATATTTGTTTAATGTTTACTTGGCTGAAATGAGGTGTGATAAGTGAGTATTTATGTTTAATTCTTCATTTTTACAAAAATGAGTCTAAGTGTTAAAAAATAGAATTTTTCCAAAGAAAACACTCTCTTTTCTCTCTCTCTTTTTCGGCTGAAACTTGGGGTTCAAGAGCTGGAATTTTTGGTGGTGATTCAAGCTTGGATTGCAAGCTCTAGTAATCCCTTGTTGAGGTATTTCTTTATATAATTTCTCTACCTTGTTTTCTTGAGTTTGTTTGATGAAAAAGTTGAGCAAATGCATGTTAAATTGAAGTTCTTCTTCTTTGTGTTTAATTGTTGTTTCCAGTAGCTTAATTAGGTTTTAAATGGTTGGATTATATAGGTTTTAATGCATGCTAGTGGTGTTGTTTAAAGCTTTGAATTTCCTATGTAAATATGTGATTTTTGAGAGAAATGGTTCATTTTGTTTCTGTGAAATTTCTGGGTGTTCTTGTATGTTTTCAGAGGTGATTTTATGCTTAGTTAAGTAGAATTAACTAGGTTAGGATGCATGTTAGTGGATTTAACCAAGTTTGAGTTTTGGAACTCAAAGCTTGGTCTTTAATGGTGATTTTTGTATATGTGTTTTCTGGGTGGTTTTGATGCCTTGGATTTGTTCTAGGGATAGTTTAGAGCATGTGTCCGGAAAGTTTGGGACCAATTGGGGTTGAATTGGTCGAGTTATGAGATTTTTAGTTGGTCTGCTGCGAGGAACCGAATTCGGTTGTGCATCCGGAATTCGGATGAGGGTTCGCAATTCCCGAACCGGAATTCGGTTGGGCAACCCGCCGGTTGGGGAATTTTTCCGAACCCTAGTTTTCCTCGTTTTTAGGTTTTTAGGGGTATTGCCATGCTTTTTATCGATAGGGAAACTTTTAGTTTCAAGTTTTAGTCCCCGGGAAGTGATTTAGCGTGTCACTTATAGCGTTGTGATTTTTATGGTTTAGGAGCCAGTAATCCGCCGCTCAGCTTCAGTTCCAGTCAGGTTGACCGGCACACCTGAAATCGGAATCCAGGTAAGATTAGTATAACAGTATGCATATGTAGATTACATGTTTAGCGTGCATGTAGGAAGCCTGCTAGATTACATTAGTTATGTATTTAGGCTTCGAACCATCCAACCCTGTCACGTCGGTACAGGCTGGAGTATGACCAAGCGGCGGAGTATGACCGGTTCGACCGATCAGGCTGACATTTGGTTGGTGGTTCGGTGCTATTGACCTATCCCGTCGGTACAGCCGGAGTATGACCAAGAATGGAGTATGACCGGTTCGACCGATCAGGAGGATACTTGTCAATAGTACCGTCCCCTGAACGTTCAAAACTCAGTACCATGTTGGACATGGCAGTAGTAGCTCAGTACCATGTTGGACATGGCAGTAGCGGGACTCAGTATCGTGTTGGACACGGCAGTTAGTACTATGTATGATATTTTTATGCTTTTCTTACTGAGTCTGTCGACTCACAGTTTATGTTCATGTGTAGGTAAAGGCAAGGCTGTAGCTGATGGACCGTGAGCGAGCTTATGAGATTGTACATGTCGGGGCGGTTAGGCCTGGAGCGTACGATCCTCGGGACAGCAAGGCTGAGATTTTTGTAACTGTCGTTAGACGACTTTTATTTTGATGTAATAGTTAAACAGTGAAACTTTTTGTAAATATTTTTATAATCGGGATCCCGAGTCTTTTATAATATGTTTTACAAGTTTAATCAAAAAGCAAAATTTTAATTAATCACGTTTTTCCATAAACCTCGTTGATTAGCAACGAGCTGCACAGTATGTTTAAAAATCACGTAATACGCCTAAGGTAGTTAGGGTGTTACAGTCAAAGCTACCATCCATTGAATAGAGTCGTCAGCTCATCTCAAATGTTAAACATTCTAGCAACCTTTTATTCGATCAAGATTGGAATACAGCGTTGTCCCGTTTAGGCGAGAGTCAAGGCTATTCTATCTTATGAGCTTCCACCATTGTTTCATATTTTGTATGTCAAATACAGTCGTCACCATTAGGGTGATCCATACCATATAAAACACTTATAAAGCTACTTATCTTTCGAGATTAAACGGTGGTAACTTGCTAATGAACGTTCCTCCATTAGGGAGGATTACTCACTAAAACAAAAGCTATGTAAAACAAACAATGGAGATCGAATGTCCTAATAATAAAGCTCATTATTTAAAGTGTATTTTCTCCTAATATTTATTTTAATCAATTTATTTTAAATATATATATTTATTTAATTAAAATTTCCAATTAGAATGAACTAAATATAAATTTTAATTTAATATTTATAAATTTTACTTAGATGGATATGAAAATAACATGAATTATTTTCATCTTAGTAATAATTTCCAATAAATATTTAGAAAAATATTCAATTTAAGTTGTTACAAAATTAATTTAAATTAATTTACAACTCAAATTTAATTTTCTATAAATATAAATTGCATTTCGAAAAATTGAGGTATTTAAGAATACTATTTTCGAAAAAATGCTTTAAAATAAAATAAAAATAAATTCTGGAAAAATTATTCTAATTTAATGTTGGCCCAAAATTAATTAATAAAATTAATTTACAACAAAAAATAGAATTTTCCTATTTAATTAAATATATAAGAAAAATTTAAAATATTTAAGTATCATGATGGAAATCAAATTAAATATTAATTGTCTATTTAATTAAACACACTAGAAAAATACTTCAAGCAAAAACAGATAATATCTATCTAGATTTTCATTGACTAATTAATTCATTTTCTAATTAAATATATTTTAATTCATTTATTTTAATTAATGATTAAATGAAAAAAATCATTGATTTAAGTTGGTCCAAAATTAAAATAAATAATTTACAACTTTAATCTATTTTTCAAAAAAAATTCGAAATTTCTGAATTTAAGAAATGCAATTTCGAAATTGTGGAAAAAAGATTAATAAAATAAAATAAAATATATTTTGAAAATTATTCAAATTTAAGTTATATGAAATAATATTTCAAACTTAAAATAATTTTTAATTTTAATTAAATAACATGAAAATAATAATATTTATGTATAATGATGAAAATCAACTTAAATATTTAAATTTTCAATTTAATTAAATGTATTAAATTCAAGAAATAAATAAGTAAGTATAGAGAAGACTTAATTATTAATTCTAATTTAATACTAGGAAAAATATACTTAACTTAGATTGCACCAAACTTAATTATTAAACAATCAATTTCACAATCTATGATATTTTCTTAATTTAAATATTAGAAAAAATAACTAGTTCTAGAAATAACTATCTAGAATAATTTCATTTACTAAGTGTTTTTCTAAAATTAACTTTAAAATATTAAAATGAAAAATTAAATTTCATATATTTTAAAAGTTAAGTATGTTGCTAATTCAATTTTAATTAGGTTAGACTAATATAATTAACCTAATACAATTATTTAAATAAGGAAAATGGGCCTTCACAATTGGGGTAGTTCATGTGAGGGGAAGTTGGGTTCAGTATGTCGTACCCACTTCTATTGGCCCCCAACTCTCACACAAGGCCCAAAAGAGAGGAATTTAACCTTTAAATAAACAATTGTTATTCATTGAATAAGCCCAAATCTAATTGGGCCTAAATAAATTTACTTATGTCAAAATTTATTTAAGAAACCTACTCCATTTACTTAGTAAAACTTAAATGGGCTTCCTATATGCATCTAAGCCCAAAAGCAAACATATAGGCTCACACAGGTCAAATAATTTGGATGGGCCCTATCATGTTACTATGTTTACACAGATTAAAGAAATTGCAAAATTTACCTGTTACAAATTATTTATAAGATCTATTGACAATTGGACTATGATTAAAATCAGATCATTGAATCTGTCAACAAGTTAATCATAGCAATTTAGTTCAAATAAATAATAGGTTTGTAAAAAAAATTTGAATACATAATAATATAATCAAACAATACAAACAGTAATAACTGATCTGGGATATCTGTAAAGTAAGCTAAAATATCTCAATTTTAAAATTTAAAATAAAATTAAATTTTAAAATAAATATCTTAACTAGAATTCAAATTTAGGTTGTTAGAGAATATTTGAAAAAATTCAAAATTCAACAAACTCCTAAATTTCTTAAATTCTAACAAGAAATCAAAAATATCTAACCAATTTTTCAAATATCAAGTTTATTCAAAATTTAAATTTATTTAAAATTTCTAATAAGATAATATAATATAATATCTTGAATTTTAAATTTAGATATTTCATTATATTCTGAGTCTTGTAATTTAATAAATTTAAATATTACGTAAAGAAACTAATTGAAAAATAAGATATTTATATGGTTAGAATATTTAAAAAAAAATAAAATAATAAGTTTGAAAAATTTATGGTTTGCAACCCTAAAATATCTATTCAAACTAAACTAACCAATTTTTCAAATCTACATGTTATTTTGACAAAATATAATTTTATTAAAAAAATGTCTAATTAGATAAAATGTTAAACCTAACATATTCCTAATCTTATAATTTTAATTAATAAAATATCTTTGAAAATAACTAATTTGAAAAATATATGATATGGTTAGCAAACTTTGAAATTTGAAAAAAAAATTATTTTAAAAAGATAATATTTTAATATCAAAGTAAGATCATTTAAAATTTAATAAAAAAAATAATATTTGATCTTATAATTAAAATAAAAAAAATAATCTAAAATTTCAAAATTAACCATAAGGCTCCTTTGTGAGAAATCAGATTTTTAAAATTCAAAGCCCACTAATATCAGAAACTAATTTTAATTAATTAAAAAATTAATAAAAATTAATTTTATTCTGACAATCAGATTTTTAATTGAAAATTTAGACTCTACAAAAAATTCTACCAAAATTTGGCTTTTGTTTCAATGAAAAACGATTTTTGAATCAAAAGTTATGACGAAAACAAGCTTTGAGGCACAGGGGTATGCAATGCATACCCCTGCGCGCGCGGATGCAAGGGAAACGCCGAGCAAAGAGGCTGCGAGCAGCCCCATTTGACCGAGGATGCTCGGACATGCTGTTGTCTGAAGCGCTTTTGTCCGAGCGAGCCCAAGTGCGTGCGCACGCGTGTGTGCATTCAAATCCTGATATTTTTGTCCAACTTCAAAAAATCATAATTAATTCATAAAAAATTCAAATTAGGTTCTGTAAAAGCCTAAATTTAATAATTTTTTGTCCACTTTCCAGAAAAAATAATCCCTGATCGAAATAAATAATATTTGAGTACCATATATTGTGATTTCTAAACTATCATCAAATAAGCACACAAACCACATGAAACTATCCAAATCAACACATAACATCGTTTTAATTAATATTTCATGAAAGTAAATCATTACCATGGCTCTAAGGCCAGTTGTTGGATATATTTTACCAGGATCTAGATTTACTAACAAGTATGTTTCATTAACATCCTCATATGAATTCTAAAACAATGAAATAAACATATATAAAGTTTAGGAAACCTTACATTGGGTGCAGCGGAATATAATGAATCCTTCCGTTCAGATATCTAGCCCTTGATTCCTTTCTGTAGCAGAGCATTATCAATATTTGAACCTGGATCTCTTTCTCTCCTTCCTTTTATGCTGAATCTCCTTCTTGTTGGTTGATTTTCCACAGTCTTACACACTATGATTGAGATACCACTTGATGTGTGTGGGCACTCGCTCATTCACTCAAGGATTTCGAAATAGAAGAAGAAAAGAAGAAGAGGGAAGTGGTTTCAGCTATAGAGAATAGGAGGCTCAAATTTCATCTGACAAAGTTCAAGTGTGAATGAGAGCAATCACTATCTATTTATAGGTAACCACCTAGGTTTAGGTTAGAATTATTTGGCATTAAAATAATGAAAAAATAAATGATAAAACCCTATAAGTGTGGCCGGCCATGGGCCTTGGATAATGGGCCTCACTTATGCAATTTTGCTGTTTTATCATTTCTGCATCTCATTTTCTCAAAAACGCCAATTTTCAAATTCAACCATTTAAATGCCAATTCTAATTATTTAATAACTAAAAAATTAATTATTAAATAATATTTTCATTTAATATATTTATTAATTAGACATATAAAGTCTCTTAATTAATAAATAAACCTAGAATCTCTTTTCTTTACAATTTCGCCCTTGCTTAGTGAAAATTCATAAAGTAGACATAGTCTAACTTTAGAATTATAATTGATTAATTAAAATCAATTAACTGAGTCTTACAAGCAGTATGGTCTCAACTAGTATGGGGACCATGGGTCTATATACCCAGGCTTCCAATAAGCAGATCAAGAATTTATATCTTAAATTCACTGACTTATTAATTCTTCGTTGAATCCACGCATAGAACTTAGAATTGCACTCTCAGTATATAGAACGCTCTATATGTTCCACGATATAGACACGTCATTAGTTATCCATTGTTATAATCCTAATGTGATCAATGACTCTCTATATAGATGATTTACACTGTAAAGGGATTAAATTACCGTAACACCCTACAATGTATTTTATCCTTAAAACACTTAACCCTGTATAAATGATGTAACACCCTAACTAACTTAGGCGTATTACGTGATTTTTAAACATACTGTGCAGCTCGTTGCTAATCAACGAGGTTTATGGAAAAACGTGATTAATTAAAATTTTGCTTTTTCATTAAACTTATAAACCATTTTACCAAAAAGTCTCGGGATCCCGATTTATAAAAATATTTACAAACGTATTCACTGTTCAACTTTTACATCAAAATAAAGTCGTCTCACGACAATTACAAAATCTCAGCCGTGCTGTCCCGAGGATCGTACGCTCCAGGCCTAACCGCCCCGACATGTACAATCTCATAAGCTCGCTCACGGTCCATCAGCAACTGCCTTGCCTTTACCTACACATGCAACGTAAACTGTGAGTCGACAGACTCAGTAAGAAAAGCATAATAATATCATACATAAGACTGACTGCCGTGTCCAACACGATACTGAGTCCCGCTACTGCCATGTCCAACATGGTACTGAGCACTACTGCCATGTCCAACATGGTACTGAGTTTTGAACGTTCAGGGGACGGCACTATTGACAAGTATCCTCCTGATCGGTCGAACCGGTCATACTCCGGCTGCTGGTCATACTCCAGCCTGTACCGACGGGATAGGTCAATAGCACTGAACCACCAACCCGTGTCAGCCTGATCGGTCGAACCGGTCATACTCCGGCTGCTGGTCATACTCCAGCCTGTACCGACGTGACAGGGTTGGGTGGTTCGAAGCCTAAATACATATCTAATGTAACTAACAGGCTTCCTACATGCACGCTAAACATGTAAACTACATATGCATACTGTTATACTAATCTTACCTGGATTCCGATTTCAGGTGTGCCGGTCAACCTGACTGGAACTGAAGCTGAACGGTGGATTACTGGCTCCTAAACCATAAAAATCACAACACTATAAGTGACACGCTAAATCACTTCCCGGGGACTAAAACTTGAAACTAAAAGTTTCCCTATCGATAAAAAGCATGGCAATACCCCTAAAAACCCAAAAACGAGGAAAACTAGGGTTCTGAAAAATCCCCCATCCGGAAGTCCAGTTGCCCAACCGGAATTCCGGTTCTGGGAAAATCTGAACCCCCATCCGGAATTCCGGATGCTCAACCGGAATTCCGGTTCCTCGCAGGCAGCAACCAAAAATTCCCATATCTTGACCAATTCGAACCCAAATGGTCCCAAACTTTCCAGACCTCCTACATAGGTCCCAAATGACCATTCCAAGGCCTCAAACCTACCCAGAAACCTCACAAGCAAATTTCACCATTGAAGACCAAGCTTTGAGTTCAAGAACTCAAACTTGGTTAAACCCTCTAGCATGCACCCTAGCCTAGTTAATTCTACTTAACTAAGCATTAAAACACCTCTGCAAACTAACAATAACAACCAGCAACAACACAGAAACTAAACATGGCATTTTCTCACAAAAATCATCAATTTTCACATATAATTTAAAAGCTTGAACAATCTAGCTACTCATGCTTCACACAACTCATTTAACATCAAAAATCATGCTTTGAACAACATAAATCAACAACAAAACACAGCAGAAACAACTCTCAAAAATCACATGCATAATCATCCAATTTCATCATTTTTCTTCAAGAATTTAAGGAGAAAGGGACTAGGAAACACATACCACACAAGAGATCAATAAAGTTTGCAAACCCAAGCTTGAATCACCACAAAATCCAGCTCTTGAACCCCAAAGTTCTCAGCCGAAAAAGGGAGAGAGAAAGGAGAGTTTCTTTTTGAAAATATTCTATTTTTTTCTAAGTTAAATGAAAATGAATAAAAGGAGTCTTTACACACTAATTCTTTCAGCCAAATAACATGCATAAATTAAACATTTAATTCCAATTAAAAGTCACATAAGACAAAATATCATTGGGGCAAAAAGACCATTTTGCCCCTCCATACTAAAACCACATAAAAATCACTAAAGGGGTATTTTTTTGGGACATTCTAAATTCCCGGCCATTCCCGACATTCCCAATGTCTAAAACCCGTCCCCAAAATACTAACATACTAAGTTGTGATTTCTACTGAGCCAAACGCCGCGTTCCAAAATACCGGACACCGGAAATGCGAAATATAAAAACTGCTGATAACATAATTATGCATATCTGAATTCCATAATAACAATGATAAATTATTTAAATAGCTATAAATAATTTCCTGATTAACATAAATAACTGCTAATTTCCAAATTAACTAAGCGGGCTTTACAACTATCCCCCCCTTAAAAGGATTTCGTCCCCGAAATCTAACCTGAATAACTCTGCATATTGAGCTCGCATATCAGATTCTAGCTCCCAAGTGGCTTCTTCCACCTTACTGTTTCTCCAGAGAACCTTGACCAACGCTATGGTCTTATTCCGAAGGACTTTATCCTTTCTATCCAGGATCTGCACTGGCTGTTCCTCATAGGACATATCTGACTGAAGCTGAAGGCTCTCATAACTGATTATATGAGAGGGGTCTGAAACATATTTTCTCAACATTGAGACATGAAATACGTTGTGCACTGCTGATAAAGCTGGAGGCAATGCTAACCGATATGCCACTTGACCTATCTTCTCGAGAATCTCGAAAGGTCCTGTAAATCTAGGGCATAACTTGCCTCTTTTCCCGAAACGTTTAATCCCCTTCATCGG
This sequence comes from Cannabis sativa, assembly GCF_029168945.1. Lineage (NCBI taxonomy): Eukaryota > Viridiplantae > Streptophyta > Magnoliopsida > Rosales > Cannabaceae > Cannabis > Cannabis sativa. The sequence goes on from NC_083607.1 coordinate 24,968,494, forward strand.
AGATACTCGCAAAAACACATGGTCCCCTACTCGGAACTCAACATCTCGACGTTTCGGATCTGCGTAACTCTTCTGTCTGCTCTGGGAGGCAAGCATTCTAGCTTTAATCTTCTCTATTGCCTCATTGGTCCGCTGAACTGACTCCGGACCTAGATATTTCCTCTCCCCTGTCTCATCCCAGTGGATAGGGGATCTACATTTCCTACCGTACAACAGTTCATAGGGTGCCATCCCTATCGTACTCTGATAACTGTTGTTATATGAGAACTCTACTAACGGTAGGTATTTATTCCATGAACCCTCAAAGTCCATAACACAGGCTCTCAGCATATCCTCCAATATCTGTATTGTCCTTTCGGACTGACCGTCTGTCTGAGGATGAAATGCTGTACTGAATTTTAGCTTCGTACCCATTGCCCGTTGCAAACTCTGCCAAAATTTGGAGGTGAATTTCGGATCCCTGTCCGAAACAATAGACTTCGGTACCCCGTGAAGTCTCACTATTTCCCTGACGTACAGTTCTGCCAACTGATCCACTGAAAGTGTTGTTCTGACCGGCAGAAAATGAGCAGATTTTGTAAATCGATCCACCACTACCCAGATGGAGTCATACAAACCCGTGGTCCTAGGTAACCCGACCACAAAATCCATCGTAATATCCTCCCATTTCCATTCTGGTAGGGTTAGAGGCTGCAACAACCCCGCCGGTCTGATGTTCAGCCTTGATCTGCTGACATGTGAGGCATCTCGATACGAATTCTACCAAATTCTTCTTCATACCGTTCCACCAGAAGTACGGTTTCAAGTCTTGGTACATCTTGGTGGTGCCGGGATGCAGAGAATACGGAGTAGAATGAGCCTCCTCAAAGATCTCGTTCCTCAAGTCCACACTGTTCGGGACACAAACCCTGGCTTTATACAAAAGCATCCCGTTATCTGACACTGAAAAGTCTTTGGCTTGACCAGCCAATACCTCATCTCGGATCTTCACTAATTCTGGATCTGTTGTCTGAGCAACTTTTATTCTTTCTAACAAATCAGATTGCAGCGTTAAGTTGTGAAGCTGACCTACCACAAACTCAATGCTGGATCTCACCATATCCTCTGCTAGCTGAGGTGAGATCTGAACCATGCTAGCCACTTGCCCGGGACCCTTTCTGCTCAGGGCATCGGCCACTACATTGGCTTTCCCGGGATGGTAAAGAATCTCACAATCATAGTCCTTCACTAACTCCAACCAACGCCTCTGTCTCATGTTCAAATCTTTCTGAGTAAAGAAATACTTGAGACTTTTATGGTCGGTATAGATCTCGCACTTCTCACCATACAAGTAATGCCGCCAAATCTTCAGTGCAAAAACCACTGCGGCCAATTCTAAATCATGAGTCGGGTATCGCTGTTCATAATCCTTTAACTGACGGGAGGCGTAAGCGATAACCCGATCGGCTTGCATCAATACGCACCCCAAACCTTGTTTGGATGCGTCACAATAGACCACGAACTTCTCCTCGTCCGAAGGCAAAGCTAGTACCGGAGCAGTAATCAACCTCTGTTTCAGCTCCTGAAAACTAGCTTCGCATTTATCTGACCAGATAAATCGCTGATTCTTCTTTGTAAGTTCGGTTAGGGGCATTGAAATTTTGGAGAACCCCTCCACGAACCTACGGTAATACCCAGCTAATCCCAAAAAGCTTCTGATCTCTGTCACTGTCTTCGGTCTCGGCCAATCCCTGACTGATTCAATCTTCCCGGGATCCACCTTGATCCCATCTTTACTCACTATGTGCCCTAGGAAGGACACCTGAGACAACCAGAACTCACATTTCTTGAACTTGGCGTAGAGTCTATGTTCTCGAAGTCGTTGCAGTACCATCTGAAGATGTAACTCATGCTCCTCTTCTGACTGAGAGTACACGAGGATGTCGTCGATAAACACAATTACACAGATATCGAGGAAATCCTTGAATACTCGTTCATCGTGTCCATGAATGTTGCAGAGCATTGGTTAGTCCGAATGACATAACCAGGAACTCGTAGTGTCCATACCTAGTGCGGAAAGCCGTCTTTGGAATGTCCTCCTCTCGGATCCTCAACTGATGATAACCCGAACGGAGATCAATCTTAGAAAAGACCGTCTTCCCCTGAAGCTGATCGAACAAGTCATCGATCCTAGGTAATGGATATTTATTCTTCACCGTCAGCTTGTTCAACTCTCTGTAGTCGATGCACATCCTCATAGAGCCATCCTTCTTCTTCACGAACAAAACCGGGGCTCCCCAGGGTGACACACTGGGCCGAATGAACCCTATGTCAAGCAACCCTTGGAGCTGAATCTTCAATTCCTTAAGTTCAGCTGGAGCCATCCTATACGGGGCTTTGGAAACCGGATCCACCCCTGGTGCCAAGTCAATCACGAAGTCGATCTCCCGATGAGGTGGTAACCCTGGAAGTTCTTCGGGAAAAACGTCCAAAAATTCCCGAACCACGCTGATGTCCTCTGGCCGAATGGTGTCTGGCCGAGTGGTGTCCACCACCACGGCCAGAAACCCTAAGCACCCACCGTGCAATAAATCTCTCGCTGACATAGCCGAGATCACCGGGATCCGAGATCCCTGAACCGAACCCACAAATACGAACGGTTCTTCACTTTCTGGTTGGAAGACCACCATCTTCCTCTTACAGTCAATGCTCGCCGAATATTTAGATAGGAAATCCATTCCTAAAATAATATCAAATTCGACTAAGCTCATCTCTATCAGATCAGCGCTTAACTCTCTAGCGTCTATCCTGATCGGCATAGATCTAATCCACCTATTGGAGATAACCAATTCTCCGCCAGGTAACAGGGTTCCAAACCCTGATTCATATCTATCAAAGGGTCTACCCAACTTACTAAAGACTCTGGCCGCCACATAAGAACGTGTAGCCCCGAATCAAACAAAGACCTTTGAATAAAACGAGTCGTTAATAAGAATCTGACCTGTAACAACTGATGGGCTGGCATCTGCGTCAGCCTGCGTGATCGCGAATACCCTGGCTGGAGTGGGTATCGCTGGAGCTCTCGGTGCCTCTGGCCGGAGCTGGGGACATTCCCTCTTGAAGTGCCCGGGCATGCCACAATGGAAGCATCCCTTCCCCTTGCACTCTCCCCGATGATGCCTCTTGCAGATAGGGCACTCGGGGTAGGAGAATCGGGTCTCATTACCACCAGGACGATTCCCTCTGTTCTGGTTCCCCCGGAACCTCTTGTTCTGACTCGAGCCGCCGGAAGCAGTGGGTGCCCTCTTCCTCTGATCAATGGCCGAACCACTACTCCCCCTGCTAAATCCTGATGCAGGAGGGGTAGGAGCTCCGCCACTAATCGGAGTACTAGCTGACTCTGACATGCACCCCACTGCGCCCTCAGCTCGCAGTGCCTTCTCCACCATCTGAGCGTAGGTGGTGCTGTCGTCTGTGGTAATCATCAGGTCATGCCTGATCTTGGGATTCAACCCGTCCAGATACTTCTCCTTTCTGCTGAAGTCGGTCGGCACGATACCCGAGGCTAACCTCGCCAACCGGTCAAACTGAGTGGTATACTCAGTGACACTCATGTTCTCCCGCTGGGTCAGGTGAACGAATTCCTTTCTCTTGGCGCTTCTAACCGCCTCATTGTAGTACTTCGCGTTGAAAAGTTCCTGGAACCTTTCCCATGTCATGGTGGTGACCTCGTGAATCTGAGACACCATGTCCCACCATACCAGGGCATCCTCCTGGAACTGAAATGTGGCGCACACCACTCTGTCGTTGCCGGTGACACCCATAAAGTTCAGAATCCTGGTGATCACCGTAAGCCACTGCTCGGCTTTCGACACATCTGGACCTCCCAGGAATACCGGAGGTGCTTGCTTCCGGAACCGCTCATACAAAGGTTCCAATCTATGGGCCGCCACTACCATCTCGGCCTGGGCAGCAGGGGCAGGTGCCGCTGGAACTACTGGCACTGGAACTGCAGGAGCACCCTGCTGTCTCAACCTCTGTATCTCGAGGTCTTGCTCTTCGATTCTGGCTTGCATCTCCGCAAACCGTATCTCCCAGTTCGGGGCTCCCTGATCGAGCAGGGGAGCACAGGGCAGCACTGTGGCGGGTTCTCATCACCCCGACCACGAGCCCCGCCTCGGGGACCTCTACCCCGCCCCTAGCAGGTGGGGGAAACCGAGCTCCCTCTCCCTGATTCGACCCCACTGAGTTGCCTCGACTCCTGGTAGTCCGCCTGGCGTCCATCTAGTTAGAACCGCCTGCGAAACCAAGAGTTGGCATATCAGGTCGTATTCAAGGCGAGCTTACTAATGCCGCTTAATTTGGAAATTAGAAATGAAACATGCGCCTATTCTACTATCAGGCTACTAACATGCTTCCTAACAGGCTTTTCTTTTTCATAACTGAATAAAATAAACTACTAAAGCAATAAAGGCTTACTGAACCGTGAACCGAGCTAACTGCTGATGATGATTGTACATGTCGTGACGATCTTCGGAAGACAACCTGGCGGCTCTGATACCAAATTGTAACACCCTAACTAACTTAGGCGTATTACGTGATTTTTAAACATACTGTGCAGCTCGTTGCTAATCAACGAGGTTTATGGAAAAACGTGATTAATTAAAATTTTGCTTTTTCATTAAACTTATAAACCATTTTACCAAAAAGTCTCGGGATCCCGATTTATAAAAATATTTACAAACGTATTCACTGTTCAACTTTTACATCAAAATAAAGTCGTCTAACGACAATTACAAAATCTCAGCCGTGCTGTCCCGAGGATCGTACGCTCCAGGCCTAACCGCCCCGACATGTACAATCTCATAAGCTCGCTCACGGTCCATCAAAGAATCGCCTTGCCTTTACCTACACATGCAACGTAAACTGTGAGTCGACAGACTCAGTAAGAAAAGCATAATAATATCATACATAAGACTGACTGCCGTGTCCAACACGATACTGAGTCCCGCTACTGCCATGTCCAACATGGTACTGAGCACTACTGCCATGTCCAACATGGTACTGAGTTTTGAACGTTCAGGGGACGGCACTATTGACAAGTATCCTCCTGATCGGTCGAACCGGTCATACTCCGCCGCCGGTCATACTCCAGCTGTACCGACGGGATAGGTCAATAAGATCGAACCACCAACCGGTGTCACTGATCGGTCGAACGGCCATACTCCGCCGTCGGTCATACTCCACTCGTACCGACGTGACAGGGTTGGGTGGTTCGAAGCCTAAATACATATCTAATGTAACTAACAGGCTTCCTACATGCACGCTAAACATGTAAACTACATATGCATACTGTTATACTAATCTTACCTGGATTCCGATTTCAGGTGTGCCGGTCAACCTGACTGGAACTGAAGCTGAACGGCGGATTACTTGCTCCTAAACCATAAAAATCACAACACTATAAGTGACACGCTAAATCACTTCCCGGGGACTAAAACTTGAAACTAAAAGTTTCCCTATCGATAAAAAGCATGGCAATACCCCTAAAAACCCAAAAACGAGGAAAACTAGGGTTCTGAAAAATCCCCCATCCGGAAGTCCGTTGCCCAACCGAATTCCGGTTCGGGAAAATTCGAACCCCCATCCGAATTCCGGATGCTCAACCGAATTCCGGTTCCTCGCGAGCAAGAACCAAAAATTCCCATATCTTGACCAATTCGAACCCAAATGGTCCCAAACTTTCCAGACCTCCTACATAGGTCCCAAATGACCATTCCAAGGCCTCAAACCTACCCAGAAACCTCACAAGCAAATTTCACCATTGAAGACCAAGCTTTGAGTTCAAGAACTCAAACTTGGTTAAACCCTCTAGCATGCACCCTAGCCTAGTTAATTCTACTTAACTAAGCATTAAAACACCTCTGCAAACTAACAATAACAACCAGCAACAACACAGAAACTAAACATGGCATTTTCTCACAAAAATCATCAATTTTCACATATAATTTAAAAGCTTGAACAATCTAGCTACTCATGCTTCACACAACTCATTTAACATCAAAAATCATGCTTTGAACAACATAAATCAACAACAAAACACAGCAGAAACAACTCTCAAAAATCACATGCATAATCATCCAATTTCATCATTTTTCTTCAAGAATTTAAGGAGAAAGGGACTAGGAAACACATACCACACAAGAGATCAATAAAGTTTGCAAACCCAAGCTTGAATCACCACAAAATCCAGCTCTTGAACCCCAAAGTTCTCAGCCGAAAAAGGGAGAGAGAAAGGAGAGTTTCTTTTTGAAAATATTCTATTTTTTTCTAAGTTAAATGAAAATGAATAAAAGGAGTCTTTACACACTAATTCTTTCAGCCAAATAACATGCATAAATTAAACATTTAATTCCAATTAAAAGTCACATAAGACAAAATATCATTGGGGCAAAAAGACCATTTTGCCCCTCCATACTAAAACCACATAAAAATCACTAAAGGGGTATTTTTTTGGGACATTCTAAATTCCCGGCCATTCCCGACATTCCCAATGTCTAAAACCCGTCCCCAAAATACTAACATACTAAGTTGTGATTTCTACTGAGCCAAACGCCGCGTTCCAAAATACCGGACACCGGAAATGCGAAATATAAAAACTGCTGATAACATAATTATGCATATCTGAATTCCATAATAACAATGATAAATTATTTAAATAGCTATAAATAATTTCCTGATTAACATAAATAACTGCTAATTTCCAAATTAACTAAGCGGGCTTTACAAATGATATTTCAGCTAAGTGAAATGAGATCTCCACCATTTATTTTCGTTTGGTTAAGCTCGAAGGAAATCATCTTTTACTTTCTATTCGCCAGATAGAAGCTATAAATTCCATATTTATGTTAGCGCTCCCACTCAATTGCACTACCGTGTTCCCAAAATGTACGTATCACCCTGACCCAAAAGTAGGCTTAACTAACAAATCAAAGAACACAAATAACACTCTTGAGATTGAACCTAATCATATGAGGATTAAGATCATTTGATCTAGGATCAACAGGTGATATTGAATTGAATAGATATTACGGTAAATTCTAATATATCTAATCAAAGTTCAATATCGGTCCTTTTCGATGCTGGTAAACTTTGCCAATGTCCTGGAAGGACATAACACTTATCCAAGGTGTAAGAATACCTATCGCTGATTATACCATGTCAGTCTAAATCCAGTGTTCTGACAAATTAGGGAATAAACTTTCGAACATATAATTAAGATTATATTCCACTGTGTTAACAACACTATAATCATTAACAAATTGATATGTTCTGGACTTAAATAGAATTCATACATTATGTACATATAATCATGAAATAAATCATGTGAACCATGCAACATTAAATGTTATTTCTGATCTATATTAATAAGTAAATCTGATTATATTAAAATGAGTTTTATTTACGGCATAAAACCCAACACCAATGTCCTGGAAAGAATATAACACTTACTCCAAGTGTAAGTATACTTCATTGCTGATTATCACATCAGTGTAAATCCAAAATACTGATGAAACAAGGACTTAGCCTTTTGAATCATATAATCATAATCACATTCCACTGTATTCACAACACTGTAATTGTGCATGACTATATGTTCTGGATCTAACAGATTTTGTGTATATATAGAAATATAAATTAAACCATAAACATGAATACAACATGTAAGCATAAATGATTTCTAATCTTTGTTGACAAATCGGATTAGATTGTAACGGGTTTTATTTAAGGCATAAAATCCCAACAAACTCCCACTTCTACTAACATAAAAAAAGTTATGCACTCCAAACAATCTATTGTCTTGATCTTCAGATCAAGTATAGTACATTTGACTCAACCCAAATTTCTGGAACCATGTTCATCCAACATCCTTTACTATATGCATTACTCATCAAGGGATACTGAAATCTTTACTGTTCATTAAGGACATCTATAAAAAAAAAAAACAGAAGACATATCTCTCATTCTATTAAAGAATGAAATAGAGATAATACAGTGTAGACTTTACTTCAGTTAAATAACTTTATGGTATTTCGAATTTGCAAAGTTATGTATCTTCACTGGTGAAGCTTGAATTATTATAGATGAGTTTTTACACTCTTCCAAAATAATTCCTCCACCCTCAGAGTAATCACCATCTCAAATCTTATGAGTTAGTGTAGATATGAGGATTACTAATATATAGTTCCTTAATATCTAATATAGGTCACTTTCATAAATCTTTCTTGACTGTCCCCTAATGTTCCTTATTCGATTACATCTTAGATGGCTCCCACTCAATAGTAGTTGTCTGGTTAAATTGTGCTTTTAACCTCTTACTATTGTTTTGAGGGATATCTAGTCTGAAAACTGTAAGTTTCTTTAAGACTATGTCATCAACATAGCAATCTTAGTATTTGACGTGTAAAATACTTGCTAGAGATTAAGTAATCAAATTGATATACCATAAAATTTTATGAGGATTAGAAATCTTTGCTCAAGTCATTCGAATAGACTATGAAAGAATTCTCATAGTTCTGATAAGTTATTTCTATCCATGTGAATGGTTAGATTTACTTTCTCAGTAGTGTTCTTAAGTTCCTATAACAGGTGTCAACCAAAAGAAGATGGGTAAAGAATTTTAAAATTCTCCCACTCAATTAAGGTAGTGTGATACATTATCAAAGAACTTTATTGGTATCATTTTCTATTATAACAATAAATATTAAACTGGAACATATAATCAAGATCAAGGATTTATTCTGGTAATAGCTAATTCATTATATTACTTCCATGCTTAAAATTATGTGTCACAAAGAGTACTATGGAATATAGTCCACCCCTAAGTGTATAGAGATTATGATCCACCCCTAAGGGATATAGAGAGCATGGTTCTCTAAGTGTTATAGAGATTATGTGGAGTTTCGAATATAATCCAGAGTTCAAAAAAGATATAAAAGATCGTTGAACTGCATATTATTCTTAACTTTTCCTCCACCCCTATCATATCAAAAGATCTTTTTATTAAATAAATTCTTAATAATTGTTATAGAATTAACAATTTTTCACAAACATATAAAATATATCCTTAGTGTTTATGTAGTATTAACTCTTGGAAGAGTTTAAGATACTATAGAATTTGTATCAATAATAAAAACGTATACACATACAAACATATAACTATAATTGGTAATTGTTACATAAGATAAAGTAGATGAAGCTCAACTCATAAATGCAATTTCCAAAATAGAAAACTTTATTATTATAAAAATCTTCCAACATTAAAGGAATTGTATGCAACCATATGAAAAAAAAAATAGGGAATAAAATCCCAAACTAAAAAATTGAAATCCAAATTGTTCTTAAACTAAAAAACAATTAATTCAAAAATTATAAGAAGATTCTGAGCTTCATCATCATTTTCGACTATCTCAACCCTTCTATCCAACTATCCGACTTAACTCGTTAAGATAGCATCCGAGTTCAAGCAGTTGTGGCTGAAATAAGAAGAAAACAAATACACATGGTTAGTAGGTCCAGAATTAATAATCCAAGTGGATAATAATTCACTAAAACAGATCAGTTTATAGCAAAAGATATACCTTGTTTCTTTGCTAGCAAGTTAGGGCATTGGGGTTTCCAGTGGCCCTTTTCATTGCAATAGAAGCATTTTCCTTTTGGTGCATCACTAGGATCAGCAGCCTTTTTATTTTTAACTGTTTTCACAGCTTTAACAGGCTTTTTGCTATTTTTCCATTTCTTCTTGTTCTTGGGTTTGGAAGTAGACGCAAGGTTTGCCTCAGCCTTAGTCGCTCCATTACCATTTCCAGAATTATGAGCTTTAGACCCTTTCTTCAGTGGTCCTCCAATCAAATTTTCAAATGTCTGAAGGTCATTAACCAACTCGTGAAAGTCTTGTTCCTTCTTATTCATGACATAATTGGAGGTGTAGGGCAAAAAAGCTGGAGTCCGACTATTCAAGATTAGACTAACTTGAGTTGTCTGATCCATTTGAGCTCCATGATTCTGAGCTTCTTGGAAATAACTTTCCATTTGGAGAAGGTGATCATCCACATTCTGATGAGGACTCATCCGTGCATTGATAAACTTCCTTATCGCTTCAAAGCGAGATTTGATTGATGCCATTCCGAATAGAATAGTTAACTCCGTCATGATTCCTGCAGCCGTGTCAGTGTTTGCAAACCTTGTTTTCAAGGTGTCTACCACGCTGGAAAGTATAAAGTATCGAGCTTTGTTGTTGCCATTCTGCCAACGCTCGTACTTCTCCTTTACAGATTTGGTTGCATTGTCACCCGGTTGCTCAGGAGACGACTCATTTAACACAAACAAGGCACTTTCACCTATGAGAGCAATGTTAATGTTCTCTTTCCATTTTGGGAAGTTAGATCCATTCAGCTTATTATCAGTCAATAGTGACAACATGGGATTGGTCATTGTCATGTGGGATACTACATATAACAATAAATAGAAATCAAGTAAGGTTTAAAACAAAATCTCATTCAGAAATTATTAGCACATAGCACATAGGAATGATAAGCAAAAAATACTATAGCATACAGACATAAATAATTTCCAAGGTTTTTGTAAAGACCGCTTAGTTTAATTTGGAAATTAGCAGTTAATTATGATTAATTATGAAAATTATTTATAGCTATTTAAATAATTTATTATATTGTTATTTATGGAATTCAGAAATGCATTACTATGTCATTCAGTAGTTTTCATATTTTGCATTTCCAGTGCCCGGTATTTTGGAACTCGGTGTTTGGCTCAGTAGAAATCACAACTTAGTATGTTAGTAGTTTGGGACGGTTTATTAGACATTGGGAATGTCGGCAATGGCCGGGAATTTAGAATTTCCCAAAAATACCCCTTTAGTGATTATTATGTGGTTTTAGTGTGGAGGGGCAAATTGGTCTTTTTGCCCCAATGATGTTTGTCTTTTAGTGGGTTTATTAAATGGAAAATAAATGGTTAATTAGTTAATATTTGGCTGAAATGAATTGATATATGTGTGTAAAAGCTTTTTATTTCATTTTATCAAAAAATTACAAAGTTAAAGAAAAGAAGAAAATTTTCAAAAGCTCTCATTCTCTCTATATTTTCGGCCAAGACTTGGAGCTGCTAGGGCTGGGTGTTTTTGGCTCAATTCTTGTGTTTTTTCAACTCCTCTTTGTGTAATCCAAGTCAAGGTTTGATCACTTGTAACTTCTCTTTGTTTTCTTGAAATTTTTAATTGAAAAGTTGAGTAATGCATGATGATTTTGGTGATGCTGCTGCTGTTAATTATTGTTGTTGTTTCCTTGATTAAAATGTTGAGTTAAGTAGGTGTAATTAGATTGAATTGCATGCTTGAATTCCTTGTTCTAGTTGGATAGATTTTTATGTAAAAAGCTTGGGTTTTCAAAGAAAAATGGAGGTTTTAGTGGCTGTTGTGTTTGCATGAGTTTGATTCTAGTTTCTGAAGTTATTATTAGCTTGATTATGAGTTTGAAGCATAGATTGAATGCATGTTAGGTGATTTTACTCAAGTTTGAGTTTAGAACTCAAAGCTTGAGCTTTAATGGCACTTTTTGCTTTGGTGCAATCTGAGTGGTTTTGGTGCCTTAGAAATGTTCTTTGGGTCATATGGAATAGGTCTGGAAGGTTTGAATTGATTTGGAGTCGATTTGTGCAAGTTATGAATTTTTGAGTTTGCTGCCTGCGAGGAACCAAAATTCCGGTTGTGCATCCGGAATTCCGGATGGGGGTCCTGAATTTTCCAGAACCGGAATTCCGGTTGGGCAACCGGTCTACCGGTTGGGGAATTTTCAGAAACCATAGATTTCCTCGATTTTATGTTTTTGGGGGTATTGCCATGCTTTTTATCGATAGGGAAACTTTTAGTTCCTAGTTTAAGTCCCCGGGAAGTGATTTAGCGTGTCACTTATAGTGTTGTGATTTTTATGGTTTAGGAGCACATGTCCGCCGCGATTAAAGTTCCGATCGGAGTTGACCGGCACACCTGAATTCGGAATCCAGGTAAGATTAGTATAACAGTATGCATATGTAGATTACATGTTTAGCGTGCATGTAGGAAGCCTGTTAGATTACATTAGTTATGTATGTTGGCTTCGAACCATCCAACCCTGTCATGTCGGTACAGGCTGGAGTATGACCAGCAGCCGGAGTATGACCGGTTCGACCGATCAGGCTGACACTTGGTTGGTGGTTCCGTACTATTGACGTATCCCGTCGGTACAGGCTGGAGTATGACCAGCAGCGGGAGTATGACCGGTTCGACCGATCAGGTGGATATAGTAACACGTCGGTACAGGCTGGAGTATGACCAGCAGCCGGAGTATGACCGGTTCGACCGATCAGGCTGTTACGTGTCAATAGTACCGTCCCTATGAACGTTCAGAACTCAGTACCGTGTTGGACACGGCAGTAGTGGCTCAGTACCGTGTTGGACACGGCAGTAGCGGGACTCAGTATAGTGTTGGGCACGACAGTTAGGGTTATGATCAGGGGTATGGGCGTCTGATCATGACCGGGATTTATGTATGAGTATTATTATGCTTTTCTTACTGAGTCTGTCGACTCACAGTTCTACGTTTATGTGTAGGTAAAGGCAAGGCTAAAGCTGATGGACCGTGAGCGAGCTTATGAAGATTGTACATGTCGAGGCGGTTAGGCATGGAGCGTACGATCATCGGGACAGCGAGGCTGATTTTGTAACTAGTCGCTAGGCGACATTTATTTTGTATAAACAGTTAAATTTTGTAAATGATTTTGTAATCGGGATCCCGAGTGTTTTTGTAATTATATTTTTACAAGTTTAATTAAAAAGCAAAAATTTAATTAATCACGTTTTCCATAAACCTCGTTGATTAGCAACGAGCTGCACAGCATGTTTAAAAATCACGTAATACGTCTATGTTAGTTAGGGTGTTACAATTTGGTATCAGAGCCGCCAGGTTGTCTTCCGAAGATCGTCACGACATGTACAATCATCATCAGCAGTTAGCTCGTTTCACAGTTCAGTATGCCTTTATTGCTTTAGTAGTTTATTTATTTATTTACGAAAAGAAAAAGCCTGTTAGGAAGCATGTTAGTAGCCTGATAGTAGAATAGGCGCATGTTTCGTTTTTAATTTCCAAATTAAGCGGCATTAGTAAGCTCTCCTTGAATATGACCTGATATGCCAACTCTTGGTTTCGCAAGCGGTTCTAATCAGATGGACGCCAGGCGGACTACCAGGAGTCAGGGCAATTCAGTGGGGTCGAATCAAGGTCAGGGAGCTCAGTTTCCCCCACCTGTTAGGGGCCGAGGTAGAGGTCCCCGAGGCAGGGCTCGTGGTCGTGGTGATGAGAACCCGCCACAGGCTGCCCAGGCTCCCCCAGCCGATCAGGGAGCCCAGAATTGGGAGGTACGGTTTGCGGAGATGCAAGCCCGGATTGAAGAGCAAGACCTCGAGATTCAGAGGTTGAGACAGCAGGGTGCTCCTGCAGTTCCAGTGCCCATAGTTCCAGTGGCACCTGCCCCTGCTGCCCAGGCCGAGATAGTGGTGGCGGCCAATAGATTGGAACCTTTGTACGAGCGGTTCCGGAAGCAATCACCTCCGGTTTTCTTGGGAGGTCCAGACGTAATGAAAGCCGAGCAGTGGCTGACGATGATTACCAAGATCCTTAACTTCATGGGTGTCACCGGTAATGACAGAGTGGTGTGTGCCACTTTCCAGTTTCAGGAGGACGCTCTGGTCTGGTGGGACATGGTGTCTCAGATTCACGACGTCACCACCATGACCTGGGAAAGGTTCCAGGAACTCTTCAACGCGAAGTACTACAATGAGGCGGTCAGAAGTGCCAAGAGGAAAGAGTTCGCTCACCTGACCCAACGTGAGAATATGAGCGTCACCGAGTATACCACTCAGTTTGATCGGTTGGCGAGGTTAGCCTCGGGAATTGTGCCGACCGACTTCAGCAAGAAAGAGAAGTATCTTGATGGTTTGAATGTGAAGATCAAGCATGACTTGATGATCACCACGGACGACAACACCACCTATGCTCAGATGGTGGAGAAGGCACTACGACCTGAGGGCGCAGTTGGGTGTATGTCGGAGTCAGCTAGTACTTCGGCGAGTGGCGGGGCTCCTACCCCTCCTGCATCAGGCTTTAGCAGGGGGAGTAGTGGTTTGGCCATTGATTAGAGGAAGAGAGCACCCACTGCTTCCGGTGGCTCGAGTCAGAACAAGAGGTTCCGGGGGAACCAGAACAGAGGGAGTCGTCCTGGTGGTACTGAGACCCGATTCTCCTATCCCGAGTGCCCTAGCTGCAAAAGGCACCATCGGGGTGAGTGCAAAGGTCAGGGATGCTTTCACTGTGGCATGCCCGGACACTTCAAGAGGGACTATCCCCAGCTCCGATCAGAGGCACCGAGAGCTCCGGCGATACCAACTCCAGCCAGGGTGTTCGCCATCACTCAGGCTGATGCAGATGCCAGCCCATCAGTTGTCATAGGTCAGCTTTCTATTAATAACTCGCTATACTTAGTGCTGTTTGATTCTGGGGCTACACATTCTTATGTGGCGGCCAGAGTCTTTAGTAAATTGGATAGACCGTATGATAGATATGAATCAGGGTTTGGAACCCTATTACTTGGCGGAGAATTGGTTATCTCCAATAGGTGGATTAGGTCTATGCCGATCAGGATAGATGGTAGAGAGTTAAGTGCTGTTTTGATAGAGATGAGTCTAGTTGAGTTTGATATTATTTTAGGAATGGATTTCCTATCTAAATATTCGGCGAGCATTGATTGTAAAAGGAAGATGGTGATCTTCCAGCCAGAAAGTGAAGAACCATTTGTGTTTGTTGGTTCAGTTCAGGGATCCCAGATCCCGGTGATCTCGGCTATGTCAGCTAGAGAATTATTGCACGGAGGTTGTTTAGGGTTTCTGGCCGTGGTGGTGGACACCACTCGGCCAGATTCCATTCGGCCAGAGGACATCAAGGTGGTTCGGGAATTTTTGGATGTTTTTCCTGAAGAACTCCCAGGGTTACCACCTCAGCGGGAGATTGACTTCGTGATAGATATGGCACCAGGGGTGGAACCGGTTTCCAAAGCCCCGTATAGGATGGCTCCAGCTAAACTTAAGGAATTAAAGATTCAGCTCCAAGGGTTGCTTGACATAGGGTTTATTCGGCCCAGTGTGTAACCTTGGGGAGCCCCGGTTTTATTCGTCAAGAAGAAAGATGGATCTATGAGGATGTGCATCGACTACAGGGAATTGAACAAGCTGACGGTGAAGAATAAATATCCATTACCTAGGATCGATGATTTGTTCGATCAGCTTCAGGGGAAGACGGTCTTTTCTAAGATTGATCTCTGTTCGGGTTATCATCAGCTGAGAATCCGAGAGGAGGACATTCCGAAGACGGCTTTCCGCACTAGGTATGGACATTACGAATTTCTGGTTATGTCATTCGGACTAACCAATGCTCCTGCAGCATTCATGGACTTGATGAATAGAGTATTCAAGGATTTCCTCGATATCTGTGTGATAGTGTATATCGACGACATCCTCGTGTACTCTCAATCAGAAGAGGAGCATGAGTTACATCTTAGATGGTACTGCAACGGCTTCGAGAACATAAGCTTTATGCCAAGTTCAAGAAATGTGAGTTCTGGCTATCTCAGGTGTCCTTCCTAGGGCACATTGTGAGCAAAGATGGGATCAAAATGGATCCCGGGAAGATCGAATCCGTCAGGGATTGGCCGAGACCAAAGACAGTGACAGAGATCAGAAGCTTCTTGGGTTTAGCTGGGTACTACCGTAGGTTCGTGGAAGGGTTTTCAAGAATTTCAATGCCCCTAACCGAGCTTACAAAGAAGAATCAGCGATTTATTTGGTCAGACAAATGCGAAGCTAGTTTTCAGGAGCTGAAACAGAGGTTAATTACCGCTCCAGTGCTAGCTTTGCCTTCAGACAAGGAGAAGTTCGTAGTTTATTGCGACGCATCCAAACAGGGTTTGGGGTGTGTATTGATGCAAGCCGATCGGGTTATCGCTTATGCCTCCCGTCAGTTAAAGGATTATGAGCAGCGATACCCGACTCATGACCTAGAGTTGGCCGCGGTGGTTTTCGCATTGAAGATTTGGCGGCATTATCTTTACGGGGAAAAGTGTGAAATCTATACCGACCATAGAAATCTCAAATATTTCTTTACTCAGAAGGATTTGAATATGAGACAAAGGCGTTGGTTGGAATTAGTGAAAGATTACGACTGTGAAATCCTCTATCACCCCGGAAAAGCTAATGTAGTGGTCGATGCCCTAAGCAGAAAGGGTCCCGGGCAAGTAGCTAGTATGGTTCAGATCTCACCTCAGCTAGCAGAGGATATGGTTAGATCCAGCATTGAGTTTGTGGTAGGTCAGCTTCACAACTTAACGCTACAATCTGACCTATTGGAAAGAATAAAATTCGCTCAGATGACGAATCCAGAGTTAGTGAAGATCAGAGATGAGGTGTTGGCTGGTCAAGCCAAAGACTTTTCAGTGTCAGATAGCGGGATGCTTTTGTATAAAGCTAGGGTTTGTGTTCCAAATAGTGTGGAACTTAGGAATGAAATCTTTGAGGAGACTCATTCTACCCCGTATTCTCTGCATCCAGGCACCACTAAGATGTACCAAGATCTTAAACCGTACTTCTGGTGGAGCGGTATGAAGAAGAATTTGGTAGAATTCGTATCGAGATGCCTCACTTGTCAGCAGATTAAGGCTGAACATCAGAGACCAGCAGGGTTGTTGCAGCCTCTAACCCTACCAGAATGGAAATGGGAAGATATCACGATGGATTTTGTGGTCGGGTTACCTAGGACCACGGGTTTATTTGATTCCATCTGGGTAGTGGTGGATCGATTTACGAAATCTGCTCATTTTCTGCCGATTAGAACAACATTTACAGTGGATCAGTTGGCAGAGTTGTATGTCAGAGAGATAGTAAGACTTCACAGGGTACCGAAGTCTATAGTTTCGGACAGGGATCCGAAGTTCACCTCCAAATTTTGGCAGAGTTTGCAACGAGCAATGGGTACAAAGCTGAAATTCAGTACAGCATTCCATCCTCAGACAGATGGTCAGTCCGAAAGGACAATTCAGATATTGGAGGACATGTTGCGAGCCTGTGTTATGGATTTCGAAGGCTCATGGAATAAGTATCTACCGTTGATAGAATTTTCTTACAACAACAGTTATCAGAGTACGATAGGGATGGCTCCCTATGAACTGTTATACGGTAGGAAGTGTAGATCTCCCATCCACTGGGATGAGACAGGGGAGAGGAAATACCTAGGTCCAGAGTCAGTGCAGCGGACCAATGAGGCAATAGAGAAGATAAAAGCTAGAATGCTTGCCTCACAGAAAGGCATGTAAGAGTTACGCAGATCCGAAACGCAGAGATGTTGAGTTCCAAGTAGGGGACCATGTGTTTTTACAGGTATCTCCGATGAAGGGGATCAAACGTTTCGGTAAAAGAGGCAAGTTATGCCCTAGATTTACAGGACCTTTCGAGATTCTCGAGAAGATAGGTCAAGTGGCATACCGGTTAGCATTTTCTCCAGCTTTATCAGCAGTTCACAATGTATTCCATGTCTCGATGTTGAGAAAATACGTTTCAAATCCCTCTCATATACTCGGTTATGAGAGCCTTGAGCTACAGCTAGACATGACTTATGAGGAACAGCCAGTGCAGATCCTGGATAGAAAGGGTAAAGTCCTTCGGAATAAGACCATAGCATTGGTCAAGGTTCTCTGGAGAAACAGCAAGGTGGAGGAAGCCACCTGGGAGCTAGAGTCAGATATGAGAGCTCAATATCCTGAGTTATTCAAGTTAGATTTCGGGGACGAAATCCTTTTAAGGGGGGGATAGTTGTAAAGACCGCTTAGTTTAATTTGGAAATTAGCAGTTAATTATGATTAATTATGAAAACTATTTATAGCTATTTAAATAATTTATTATACTGTTATTTATGGAATTCAGAAATGCATTGCTATGTCATTCAGTAGTTTTCATATTTTGCATTTCCGGTGCCCGGTATTTTGGAACTCGGTGTTTGGCTCAGTAGAAATCACAACTTAGTATGTTAGTAGTTTGGGACGATTTATTAGACATTGGGAATGTCGGGAATGGCCGGGAATTTAGAATTTCCCAAAAATACCCCTTTAGTGATTATTATGTGGTTTTAGTGTGGAGGGGCAAATTGGTCTTTTTGCCCCAATGATGTTTGTCTTTTAGTGGGTTTATTAAATGGAAAATAAATGGTTAATTAGTTAATATTTGGCTGAAATGAATTGATATATGTGTGTAAAAGCTTTTTATTTCATTTTATCAAAAAATTACAAAGTTAAAGAAAAGAAGAAAATTTTCAAAAGCTCTCATTCTCTCTCTATTTTCGGCCAAGACTTGGAGCTGCTAGGGCTAGGTGTTTTTGGCTCAATTCTTGTGTTTTTTCAACTCCTCTTTGTGTAATCCAAGGCGAGGTTTGATCACTTGTAACTTCTCTTTGTTTTCTTGAAATTTTTAATGGAAAAGTTGAGTAATGCATGATGATTTTGGTGATGATGATTTTGGTGATGCTGCTGCTGTTAATTATTGTTGTTGTTTCCTTGATTAAAATGTTGAGTTAAGTAGGTGTAATTAGATTGAATTGCATGCTTGAATTCCTTGTTCTAGTTGGATAGATTTTTATGTAAAAAGCTTGGGTTTTCAAAGAAAAATGGAGGTTTTAGTGGCTGTTGTGTTTGCATGAGTTTGATTCTAGTTTCTGAAGTTATTATTAGCTTGATTATAAGTTTGAAGCATAGATTGAATGCATGTTAGGTGATTTTACTCAAGTTTGAGTTTAGAACTCAAAGCTTGAGCTTTAATGGCACTTTTTGCTTTGGTGCAATCTGGGTGGTTTTGGTGCCTTAGAAATGTTCTTTGGGTCATATGGAATAGGTCTGGAAGGTTTGAATTGATTTGGAGTCGATTTGTGCAAGTTATGAATTTTTAAGTTTGCTGCCTGCGAGGAACCGGAATTCCGGTTGTGCATCCGGAATTCCGGATGGGGGTCCTGAATTTTCCAGAACCGGAATTCTGGTTGGGCAACCGGTCTACCGGTTGCGGAATTTTCAGAAACCCTAGATTTCCTCGATTTTATGTTTTTGGGGGTATTGCCATGCTTTTTATCGATAGGGAAACTTTTAGTTCCTAGTTTAAGTCCCCGGGAAGTGATTTAGCGTGTCACTTATAGTGTTGTGATTTTTATGGTTTAGGAGCCTGCAATCCGCCGCGCAGTTAAAGTTCCAGTCAGGTTGACCGGCACACCTTAATTCGGAATCCAGGTAAGATTAGTATAACAGTATGCATATGTAGAGTACATGTTTAGCGTGCATGTAGGAAGCCTGTTAGATTACATTAGCTATGTATGTTGGCTTCGAACCATCCAACCCTGTCACGTCGGTACAGGCTGGAGTATGACCAGCAGCCGGAGTATGACCGGTTCGACCGATCAGGCTGACACTTGGTTGGTGGTTCCGTACTATTGACGTATCCCGTCTGCAGACAGCCGGAGTATGACCAGCAGCCGGAGTATGACCGGTTCGACCGATCGTGTGGATATAGTAACACGTCGGTACAGCCGGAGTATGACCAAGAATGAGTATGACCGGTTCGACCGATCAGGCTGTTACGTGTCAATAGTACCGTCCCTATGAACGTTCAG
Source organism: Cannabis sativa (assembly GCF_029168945.1). Taxonomy (NCBI): domain Eukaryota; kingdom Viridiplantae; phylum Streptophyta; class Magnoliopsida; order Rosales; family Cannabaceae; genus Cannabis; species Cannabis sativa. The sequence goes on from NC_083607.1 coordinate 24,988,278, forward strand.
AACTCAGTACCGTGTTGGACACGGCAGTAGTGGCTCAGTACCGTGTTGGACACGGCAGTAGCGGGACTCAGGATAGTGTTGGACACGGCAGTTAGGGTTATGATCAGGGGTATGGGCGTCTGATCATGACCGAGATTTATGTATGAGTATTATTATGCTTTTCTTACTGAGTCTGTCGACTCACAGTTCTACGTTTATGTGTAGGTAAAGGCAAGGCTAAAGCTGATGGACCGTGAGCGAGCTTATGAAGATTGTACATGTCGAGGCGGTTAGGCCTGGAGCGTACGATCATCGGTACAGCGAGGCTGATTTTGTAACTAGTCGCTAGCCGACATTTATTTTGTATAAACAGTTAAATTTTGTAAATGATTTTGTAATCGGGATCCCGAGTCTTTTTGTAATTATATTTTTACAAGTTTAATTAAAAAGCAAAAATTTTAATTAATCACGTTTTCCATAAACCTCGTTGATTAGCAATGAGCTGCACAACATGTTTAAAAATCACGTAATACGCCTATGTTAGTTAGGGTGTTACAGTTTTCAACAAACTGATACAATGTCCCATTTAGGCGAGAGTCAAAGCTACCATTCATTGAATAGAATTGTCAGCTCATCTAAAATGATAAATATTCTAGCAAGCTTTTATTCGATCAAGATCAGAATTCAGCGTTGTCCCGTTTAGACGAGAGTCAAGGCTATTCTATCTTATGAGCTTCCACCATTATTTCATACACTTTGTAAGCCCTATGAAAGTCGCCACCATTAAGGTGATCCATACTAAAATGAATACTTACAAAGAAAATACTTATCTTTCGAGATTCTACGGTGTTAGATTGCTAATGAATGTTCCTCCATCAGGGAGGATTACTCACTAAAACACTAACTATGTAAAACCAACAATGGAGATCGAATATCATCATAATAATAAAGCTCATTATTTAACAATATTTTCTTTAATTATTTATTTAAATCTATTTATTTTAACTATATATTTATTTAATTAAAATTCCAATTTAGAATAAGATTCTAAATAAAATTTAATTTAATATTTATAAAATTATACTTAGATGGATATGAAAATAAAATGAATTATTTCTATCTTAGTATTAATTTTCCAATAAATATTAAGAAAATTATTTAATTTAAGTTGTATTAATTTAAATTAATTTGCAACTCAAATTTAAATTTTCTATAAAAATATATATATAGCATTTTGAAAAATTAAAGTATATAAAATATACAATTTTTGAAATTAAAATAAATTTAAACAAAAAAACTTCAAGCCAAAAAGTAATGTCTATCTAGATTTTTTTTTGACTAATTAATTCAATTTCTAAATATAATATATTTTTAGTTCATTTATTTTAAATTAATCATTAAATAAAAAAATCATTGATTTAAGTTGGTTCAAAAATTAATTAAAATAAATAATTAATTTACAACTTTAATCTATTTTCCAAGATAAATTCAAATTTATCTTGCATAATTAAATGCAATTTCGAAATTGACTAATAAAATAAAATAAAATATATATATATATTGAAAATTATTCACATTTAAGCTGTTATTGAATTTTAAAGAAAATTTCCGACTTAAAATAATTTTCTATTTAATTAAATATCATGAAAATAAAAATATTTAAGTATCTTGATGAAAATCAACTTAGATATTTAATTTTCAATTTAATTAAATGTATTAAATCCAGGAAATAAATAATTAAGTATAGAGGAAACTTAATTATTAATTTTAGTTTAATACTAGGAAAATATACTTAACTTAAATTGTACCAAAATTAATTATTAAACAATTAATTTCACAATCTAAAATATATTTTTTTATTTTAATATTAGAAATAATAACTAGTACTAGAAATAACTATATAGAAAATTTCTCAATTTAACTAAGTGTTTTTCCAAAAAAAAAATTGAAAAAGAAACTAATTTAAGTTTTTATAGAAAGAATCTAAAATATCCAACTTAAATACTTTCAAATTAAATTTAATTAAATATCAAAAATTAAGTTGTAACCACCCAATTTGAAAATATTCCATTTTAAGTTTAAAAATATCAACTTAAAAAATATCTCAAGAATCTTCAATAACCAACTCCTAGAATTCCTCAACTTAATTTTAAATTCAAAAGATATTCAAATTTTAGTTGATATGAAAAATTAGTTAGAAATAACTAATTTATAACTTAAATAGGAATATTTAATGAAATAATTAAAATAAGCTTGAGAAAGAATCTAGTTAGTTAAAATTCCTTATTTAATTAAATACAAGAAAAAATACAGATAGTTTATCTAGAAATAATATCATTAAACTAAGAGTGTTTTTCTTAAAATTAACTTTAAAATATTAAAATGAAAATAAATTTCATATATTTTAAAAGTTAATTATGTTGCTAATCAATTTTATTAGGTTAAACTAATTTAATTAACCTAGCACAGTTATTCAAATCAGGCAAATGGGCCTTCACAATTGGGGTAGTTCATGTTAGGGGGAGCTGGGTTCAGTATGTCGTACCCACTTCTATTGGCCCCCAACTCTCACACAAGGCCCAAAAGAGAGGAATTTAACCTTAAAATGAACAACTGTTATTAATTGAATAGGCCCAAGAAAAAACTAAATGGACCTAAATAAAATCTATTATGGTGTGACATTTTATTTAGCAACAACCTATATGCATCTATATATAACAAAAAGTAAACATATAGGCTCACACAGGCACATAGATTTGATTGGATCCTATCATGTTACTAGGTCATACACAGATGAAAGAAGAATGTAAAATTTACCTGCTACAAATCATTAACTTGACCTATTGACAATTGAACTAGGGGTTAAAATCAGATCATTGTATCTGCCAACAAGTTAACCATGGCAATTTACATCAAGCAATAATATGTTTTATAAAACTTACATATAAGCTAAAACACAAACTCCTGCAACAAGTTGAATTGGATAGTTGGATGTAGGATTTATTTAATTTTAAATTAATTAATTAAATTTCGAAAATAATAAATAATAATAAAAAAATATTTTCGGATTTTTAAATAAATAAATAATATTTAAAATTAAACCTACAATTTTTGAAAAATTAGGTTTTAACTAACCTAAATATCATTTCAAAAAAAAAAATTTGCTAACCTCTTTTAAATTTTCATGTTATTTTTATAAATTAAATATTCAATAAAATAAAATTGATAAATAAATATCCTTTTTCTGATTTTATAATTTAATTTAAATAAAAAAATAACAAAATTTAAAAGTTAGAAAAATATCTTATTTCTATTCAAAAATATCATGATTATAGTAATCTTATTTTAAAATTTAAATAAGGTCAAATTATTTAACAAATAGAATAATTGAAAAAAAAATATCTGACCTTAAATTTAAAATAAGATAAAATAATCAATTTTTTTTTTACAAAAAAAAATAAGATAAAAAATTAAACTAATATGTAGATATTTATCTATTTACAAATTCAAATTACACTAATATCTTAAATTAATTTTAAAAAATTAAATTAATTTAATTCTGATAATTAGAATTGAAATAAGAATAGAAAATATCTAAATACAAAACTACACAAAAAATCAGAAGTTAATTCCACGAAATAGCATGAAAAATCGAAGAAAATGAAAAAATTTGCAAGTGGTACGGACAGTATGTTGCATACTCTCCGCGCCCGCTCACAATGGTGATATGCCGAGCAAACTCGGCGCAAGGCCCCCTTGCATGATTTCTGCGCGCGGATAAGGGGTTTAAGACACCCCTGGGCGTGTCGCTCGGACAATGACATGTCCGAACACGCACCTGACCGAGGGACACTCGGTTCCGCGCGCGTGGGCTTGAGTGATCAACCTATCTTTTTTTTCAAATCTTCAAAAAATCATAACTAATTCAAATAAAATTGAAATTGAGTTCTATAAAAAAAATAAATTGCTTAATTTTTACCAAACTATCGAATAAAAATAATTCCAGAACCAAAAATTCAATTATTTTTCACGAAAAAATCACAAACAGCAATCAATCATCATATAACACATAGATCAACATGAAACCATCCAAATCACACATAAATCGTTTTAAGTCCAAATTTCTTGCAAGAAAATCAAATACCATGGCTCTGAGGCCAGTTGTTGGAATTTATTTCAGCAGGATCTTAGATCTACTCACAAGTTTGTTGTATAACATCCTAAATATGAACTTTCTAAAACGATAATAAACACATATAAAGTTTAGGAAAGCTTACATTGGTTGCAGCAGAATAATATGTCTCCTTCCACTCAGATCTCTAACCCTTGTATCCTTTCTATTGCAGAGTATCGCCAAATCTGAGTCTCAATGTCCTTCTCTTCAAGTTGGATTCTTCACGATCTTCCAAACTATGATTGAGGTACCACTTGCTGTGTGTGGGCACTACTCTATCACTTAGGGTATTTCGAAATTGGAAGAGGAAAAGAGAGAGAGAGGGGGTCGGCTATAGAGAGAAAGTCAGTGGCTCAATTTTCTGAAAGGCAATCTCTTGAATTACTGAATAATTCTTCTTTTTGGTGTGAGCCATCACTTTCTATTTATAGGCAACCACTAGGTTTAGGTTAGCAATTATTTGGCATTAAAATAATGAAAATAATAATTGGAAAAAACCTATACAAGTGGCCGACCATGGTGTTAATGGGCCCCACTTGGAATTTTACAGTTTTAACAACTTTCATTCCTATTTTCTAAAAAACGCCAATTTTCCAATTCTAACCATTTAAATGCCAAAACTAATTATTTAATAACTAAAATAGATTATTAAGTAATATTCTCATTTAACATAATTATTAATTAGACATATAGAGTCTCTTAATTAATAAATAAACCTAGAATCTCTTTTCTTTACAATTTCGCCATTGCTTAGTGAAAATTCACAAACTAGACATAGTCTAATTTTAGAATTATAATTGATTAATCACAAATCAATTAACTGAGTCTTACAAGCAGTATGGTCTCAACTAGAATGGGGATCATGGGCCTATATTTCTGAGCTTCCAATAAGCTGATCAAGAATTCACCAAGTAAATTCACTAGCTTATTAATTCCTTATTGCATCGACTCTTGGAACTTAGAATTGCACTCTCAGCCATATAGAACGCTCTATATGTTCCACCATATAGATACGCTATCACATTTAACCATCGTTATAATCTAAATAATCAAAGATCCTCTATATAGAAGATTTACACAGAGTAGGAACTAATTTACCGTTTCACCCCTCAATGTATTTTGATCCTTAAAACACTTAGCTACCTGTAAATGATATTTAAGTGAACTAAAATATAATCACAGAATTAAGAGCTCTTCCATTTACATCTATTTAGCTAAGCTCGAAGGAAATCATCACTTTACTTCTAAATACCTGTAGAAGCTATAGATTCCATATTTATGTTTAGCGCTCCCACTCAATCATACTATCATGTTCCTAATATGTACGTATTGCCCTCACCCAAAAGTAGGTTTAACTAACAAATTAAAGAACATAAATAGTACTCCTGAGATTGAACCCAAGCATATCAAGATTAAGATCTTTTGATCTAAGATCAACTAGTGATATTGACTTGGAAAGATATAACGGTAAGTATTATAATATCTTAACTATGTTCAATATCGGTCTAGTCCAATGTATACTCCATACATTCGAGACTAGTATACTATGACAATGTCCTCGAAAGAACATAACACTTACTCCAAGTGTAAGTATACTTCATCGCTGATTATCACACCAGTGTAAATCCAAAACACTGATGAAACAGGGACTTAGCCTTTTGAATCAATAATCACAATCCCATTCCATTGTGTTGACAACACTGTAATTGTGTATGACTATATGTTCTGAATCTAACAGATTTTTTGTGTATATATATAAATATAAATTAAACCATAAACATGAATACAGCATGTAAGCATAAATGATTTCTAATCTTTTAATTGTTGACAAATCAGATTACATTGTAACGGGTTTTATTTATGGGATAAAATCCTAACAGCATCATCTTTTCCCTTAAGCCATCACTACCTATTTATAGGAAACCACTTAGAGTTAGGTTAGATTTAATTAGCATTAAAATAATAGAAAATAAATGGTACATTCAATAGTGTGGCCGCCCATGGATGGTTATTGGGCCCCACTTTACAATTTTGCCATTTTTCTCATTTTCCTTCTTATTTTCTCAAACATGCCAATTTTCCAATTTAACCACTTAAATGCCAATTCTAATTACTTAATAACTAAAAATTAATTATTAAATGATATTGTCATTTAATATATTTATTAATTTGACTTATCAAAGTCTCTTAATTAACCAATTAACCCTAGAAACTCTTTCTTCACAATTTAGCCCTTGCTTAGTGAAAAATTCATAAACTAGACATAGTCTAATTTTAGAATTATAATTGATTAATCAAAATCAATTAACTGAGTCTTACAAGTAGTATTGTCTCAACTGGTATGGGGACCATGGGCCTATATATCCGAGCTTCCAATAAGCAGCTCTAGAATTTACTAAGTAAATTCACGAACTTATTATTTCCTTGTTGCATCCACCATAGAACTTGGAATTGCACTCTCAGTTATATAGAACGCTCTATATGTTCCACGATATAGCTATTAGTTATCCATTACTATAATCCCAATAATCAATGATCCTCTATAGATGATTTACATTGTAGAGGGATTAATTTACCGTTACACCCTTCAATGTATTTTTTCCTTAAAACACTTAGCCACCTATAAATGATATTTCAGTGAACTAAACATAATCACTAAAATGAGTACTCAACCATTTATCTCTGTTTAGCCAAGCTCGAAGGAAATCATCATTTTACTTCTATGCCCTGATAGAAGCTATAGATTCCATATCTATGTTTAGCGCTCTTACTCAATTGCACTACCTGTTTGAAATATTTTACCACGATCTAGATTTACTACCAAGTATGTTTCATTAACATCCACACTTAGAACTTGGAATTGTACTCTCAGACATATAGAACGCTCTATATGTTCCACGATATAGATACGCTATTAGTTATCCATTGTTATAATCCTAATTTGATCAATGACCCTCTAATAGCTGATCTACATTGAATAGGCACTAAATTACTGTTACACCTTCAATGTATTTTATCCTTAAAACACTTAGCTCTTTATAAATGGTATTTCAACGAAGTGAAATCAGATCTCCACCATTTATCTCTATTTAGCCAAGCTCGAAGGATATCATCGTTTCACTTCTAAATTCCTATAGAAGTTATAGACTCCATATTTACGTTAGCGCTCCCACTCAATTATACTATCATGTTCCCAAAATGTACGTATCACCCTGACCCAAAAGTAGGCTTAACTAAAAAATCAAAGAACATGTATAATACTCTTGAGATCGATCCTAAACATATCAAGATTAAGATCATTTGATCTAGGATCAACGGGTGATATTGTATTGAATAGATATTACGGTAAATTTTAATATATCTAATCAAAGTTCAATATCGGCCCCTTCTGATGTATACTCCATACATCCGACACTGGTAAACTTTGTCAATGCCCTGGAAAGGACATAACACTTATTCAAGGTGTAAGAATACCTATCGCTGATTATCATGTCAGTCTAAATCCAGCTAACTGACAAATCAGGGAATAAACTTTCGAACATATAATTAAGATTATATTCCACTCTGCTGACAACACTATAATCATTAACAAATTCATATGCTTTGGACTTAAATAGAATTCATACATTATATATATATAATCATGAAATAAATCATCTGAACCATGCAACATAAAATGTTATTTCTGATCTTTATTAATAAGTAAATCTGATTATATTGAAATGAGTTTTATTTAGGGCATAAAACCCAACAAACTCCCACTTGCACTAATATAAAACAAAATGTGCATTTCAAATAATCTCAACACCTTGATATACAAACCAAGTGTAGTAGTAGTATACTCCTCGTAATAGGATATGACAGGTTGAATTCACCACAACCTTTTCTCCACCATTACTCTTCCTTAATCACAAAATCTTTGATATTGTGAAATTCCTCTCTATATGTCTATTCTCTTGGGATACTGGATTCTATACTTTTGGCAACTACTTTTTGGTTAATCAGGAAATAACACTAGTAGTTAAGACAAGTTGGAACGGTGCCACAAATGTATAGAACTTTCCTTAGACTAAATAAGTACCTTTCCTGCAACTTTAACATTCAGTCTCTCTCTGGTACACCTAGAGACTTCAGATAGGTTTTTGCACTTCTCCAAAATCAATACTCCACCCCCAGAGTAATCACCATATTATCGGCAGACTTTCTAGCACAAAGGCAAGACTCGAAATCTGATGTGGTGTAGTCTAAGAGTTTTAAACACACCCTTATCGACTAACATATAGTTCCTCTTCTTAATCTTAAGATTTACTTGATTGTCTTCCAATGTTTCTTTCCTGGATTAATCTGATACCTACTCATTACTCCCACTCAACAGCAGATGTCTGGTCTAAGGCATACTAAAGCATATCTGAGACCTCTCACTGTTTATTTAAGAAATTCTTTCATGGCTTTATCTTTTCTGGAATAGTTGAGACTTTTCCTTAGATAAATAAAATCTATGTGTAGAAGTCGAGAAGCTTCTATAGATTGCCATTAGTAAAGAAAATGCTTCATCATCTTACTAAAGTAAGTTGCTTGCATTAGAGTAAGTAATTACGAGGTGTTACCACAAGCCATAGGTTTAGATAAACTCAAACCTATAATACTAGGAACAGGAAGTTTTGTTAAGTCCATCGAATAGACTTATAAAAAAAGTCCTTGTAATAGAAAACTTTAGGTTATTCCATGTGAATGGATCAAACCATAGTTCTATTGGCTTTTCTTCTTAGTTTCTTATCTTGACATTCCATTACTTATTTAAACTCACAATGGATTTTAATCATTTCAAATAGAAATTTTATATTTCTATATTCAGAATACAATACTGTTCAACTTTCACAAGTGTTTAATATCCATTTTCTGTCAATGGATTCAAACTGTATGTGAATATATGGAATGTGAGTTTAGTATTCTGTGACCAAAATCCACTTGGACTATTATAGAACTCTTTGATGTAACTAGACCTAAGTCATCAAAAGACCACAACCACATTTTTTTTATAAATCTATGGCATTTGCATCTTGTTCATAGTGGTTTTGACAAGATCATTCTCTATAAAGAGTCAATATGCCTATATTCACTTGAAAGTAAGATCATCTCGTATGGATGTACTTTTAGGGGTGGATATGAGTTTTCGTTATATTCTTAAGACGATCACTCTAGAATTTACCTCAGGCAAAAGAAATTTGAAATGTTTGGAAAATTTAATGAATTTCTAGCAGTGGTGGAAAACCATTGAGGTAAGTGGTGAAAGATCTTGCGAACTGATAGGGGTGGAGAAATATTTGGCACATATGTAGTTCAAAGATCATTAAGTTAATTTTTTGAATTATATCCAAACTTACCTCCCCAGAAATTTGATTTGCATATCAATAATAATATAAGGTCTATGATTAGTTACTAGTCGTTGCCTAAGTCCTTCTAAGGAAATACCCTAGTGATAGGAAAATTTCAGAATGAAGGAATGGTTGTGTACTTAGTGTAAACCATTGCTAGATTCATGGATGACCTAATCGTAGTCTTATGAAAAGCTAGAACTGTTAACTAAGGTTTGCATGTTTGATAGCTATTTTAAGTTATTAGGGGTGGACCATCCCGTAGTCATTAGATAAAAAAGTGTTTGTTTTAACAAATACTACTTTTCTAAGAAAATGACTAAGTTTAAAAATAAGTAGCAAATAAAGGAGACATTTTTCTTGATTCCAAAAGTGTTCTATCATCTTATTTTGTATAAGATGGACCCACTGCCTCTGTTGTCTTAACGCAACCGAAGAAGATAATTCCACTTATGTTCTTAGACAAAAGTCACGGTACCTTATCATAGTGGGAGGGTTTCAAGGAACTCACCCTGTTATGACTTGGAAGACACTTGTGATGAAAATCCATTGTTAGTTTAAACAAGTAATGAATTGTCAGAATAAGAAACTAAGAAGCAAAGCCAAGAGAACTATGGTTAAAACGATTCATATGGAACAACCAAAAGTAGGTATCAGATATGCTTTAGTATGCCTTAGACCAGACACCTGCTGTTAAGTGGGAGTAATGAGTAGGTATCAGATTAATCCAGGAAAGGAACATTGGAAGACAATCAAGTGAATCTTAAGATTAAGAAGAGGAACTATATGTTAGTCGATAAGGGTGTATTTAATACTTTTAGACTACACCTAATCAGATTTCTAAACTTTCCTTAGTGCTAGAAAGTCTGCTGATGAGATGGTGATTACTCTAGGGGTGGCGTAGTGATTTTGGAAAAGTGTAAAAACCTATCTAAAGTCTCTAAATCTAGACTGAATGTTAAAGTTGCAGGAAAGATACTTATTCAGTCTAAGAAAAGTTCTACAAATTTTTGGAATTATTCCAACATTTATTAACTACTAGTGTTACTTCCTGACTAACGTAAAAGTATTTGCCAAAAAGTAAAGAATCCAGTATCCCTAGAGGAGTAGACACATAGAGAGGAATTTCTCAATATCAAGGATTTTGTGATTAAGGAAATGTAATGGTGGAGGAAAGGTTGTATTAAACATAACCTGCCAGATCCTATTACGGAGAGTATACTACATACTACACTTGATTTGGATATCAAGGTGTTGAGATTATTTGAAATACACTTTTTGTGTTATATTAGTGCAAGTGGGAGTTTGTTGGGTTTGTGCCCTAAATAAAACCCATTTCAATATAATCAGATTTACTAATTAATAAAGATCAGAAACTGCATTTTATGTTGCATGGTTCACATGATTTATTTCATGATTATATTTAAATTCTATTAGGTCCAGAACATATGTATTTTTTCATGATTATATGTTTAAAAGTTTTAATTTTCTGACTTGTCAATTCACTAGATTTAGACTGGCATGATAATCAGCGATAGGTATACTTACACCTTGGATAAGTGTTATGTCCTTTTCAGGGCATTGGCAAAGTTTACCAGTATTGGATGTATGGAGTATACATTGGAAGGGACCGATATTGATCTTGGTAAAGATATTATAATATTTACCGTTGTATCTTTCTGAGTCAATATCAATGGTTGATCTTAGATCAAAAGATCTTAATCTTGACATGCCTAGGTTCAATATAAGGAGTGTCATTCATGTTCTTTGATTTGTTAGTTAAGCCTACTTTCTGGTCAGGGTGATACGTACATTTTGGGAACATGATAGTATGATTGAGTGGGGGCGTTAAACATAGATATGGAATCTATAGCTTCTATCAGGACATAGAAGTGAAACGATGATTTCCTTCGAGCTTGGCTAAATAGAGGTAAATGGAAGAGCTCTTATTGCAGTGATTATATTTTAGTTCACTGAAATATCATTTACAGGAAGCTAAGTGTTTTAAGGATAAAATACACTGAGGAGTGAAACGGTAAATTTATCCCTACTCGGTGTAAATCATCTATAGAGGATCTTCGATTATTGAGATTAGAACGATGGTTAAATGTTTATAGCGTATCTATATCGTGGAACATATAGAGCGTTCAATATGACTGAGAGTGCAATTCCAAGTTCTATGAGTGGATGCAATAAGGAATTAATAAGTTAGGGAATTTACTTGGTAGATTCTAGTTCTGCTTATTGGAAGCTCGGTTGTATAAGCCCATGGTCCCCATACTAGTTGAGACCATACTGCTTGTAAGAGTCAGATAATTGATTTTAATTAATCAATTATAATTCTAAAATTAGACTATGTCTAGTTTATGAATTTTCACTAAGCAAGGGAATAATTGTGAAGAAAAGAGATTCTAGGTCTTATTTATTAATTGAAAGACTTTATTACATCTAATTAATAAATATATTAAATGGAAATTTTATTTGATAATTAATTTTAATTATTAAATAATTAGTTTTGGCATTTGAATGGTTAGAATTGGAAAAATGACATTTTTGAGAAAATAAGGAAAATTTTGTCAAAAGTAGAAAAATTCTAAAGTGGGGTCCATTACTATGGCCGACCACTTGGATGAGGATTTATACTTAATATTTATATTATTTTAATGCCTAATAAATGCTAACCTAAACCTAGGTGGTTGCCTATAAATATATAGTGATGGCTCACACTTAAAGATGATCAAAATTCACCTTCAGTAAAATTTTCCTGAGTCTTCTATTCTATTAATTTCGAACTAGCCACTTCTCTTTCCTTCTTCATAATTTCATACCTTGAGTGATAGAGTGAGTGCCTACACACATCAAGTTGTATCTCAATCATAGTGTTTAAGGCTGTGAAGAATCAAGAATCAAGAGAAGGACATTCAGGCTCACATCTTGGTGATACTCTGCTACAAACAGGATACAAGGGTTAGAGATCTGAGTGGAAGGAGCCATTAATATTCCGCTGCACCCAATGTAAGGTTTCTCAAACTTTATATGTGTTTATTTACATTGTATTAGAAATTCATATTTAAGATGTTAAATAACATACATGGTAGTAAATCTAGATACTGGTAAAACATATTCCAACAATTTCTTAGGCTGGAAATAGCAAGGTCAAGCAAGGGTATCTTTGTGTCTCAAAGGCCATATGCCTTTCAACTTTTTGAAGAACTTGGTCTTTTGGGAAGCAAACCAGTGAGCACAACAATAGAGCCTAATCTGAAGTTGTCACAAGATAAGAAAGAGAAATTGGCAGATCCTACACTGTATAGAAAAATTATTGGGAAGCTGCAATATCTTGTCATTACAAGGCCTGATATAGCATATTTAGTCAACAAACTCCGTCAGTTTCTAACCATTCCAAGATCCAAACACCTTGTGTTGGGTTTTATGCCCTAAATAAAACTCTATTTCAATGTAATCTCTATTATTTAAATATCAATAAAGACACAGAAGTATTTTCATCACTTATTTAATGTGTCATTTGGTTCATGTTATCATTTATATGTTTATTTGATTTATAAATTCATCCAAACCCTTATCACATTAATATTCTTGTTTATTGTGTCATCAGCACAGTGGAAATTAATCAAGATTATGTGATTAAATATATATTCCTAGATTTAACAGTACACAGGGTTTAACTGATATGATAATCTACAACATTGTTTACTTACACCTTGGATAAGTGATATGTCCTTTCCAGGGCATTGGTTAACGTAAAGCTTGGGTTGGATGCATGGAGTATGTTGGGTTTTATGCCCTAAATAAAACTCATTTCAATATAATCAGATTTACTTATTAATAAAGATCAGAAATAACATTTTATGTTGCATGGTTCACATGATTTATTTCATGATTATATGTATATAATGTATGAATTCTTTTTAAGTCCTGTACATATCAATTTGATAAGATTATAGTGTTGGCAGCACAGTGGAATATAATCTTTATTATATGTTCAAAAGTTTATTCCCTGATTTGTCAAAACACTGGATTTAGACTGACATGGTATAATCAGCGATCGGTATTCTTACACCTTGGAAAAGTGTTATGTCCTTTCCAAGACATTGGCAAAGTTTACCAGTATCAGATGTATGGAGTATACATCGGAAGGGACCGATATTGAACTTTGATTAGATATATTAAAACTTACCGTAATATCTATTCAATTCAATATCACCTGTTGATCCTAGATCAAATGATCTTAATCTTGATATGGTTAGGTTCAATCTCAAGAGTGTTACTCGTGTTCTTTGATTTGTTAGTTAAGCCTACTTTTGGGTCAGGGTGATACGTACATTTTGGGAACACGGTAGTGCAATTGAGTGGTAGCGCTAACATAAATATGGAATCTATAGCTTCTATTTGGCAAATAGAAAGTAAAGGATGATTTCCTTCGAGCTTAACCAAACGAAGATAAATGATGGAGATCTCATTTCACTTAGCTGAAATATCATTTATACAGGGTTAAGTGTTTTAAGGATAAAATACATTGAAGGTGTAGCGGGAACAGTAGTGCCTTTTCAATGTAAATCATCTATATAGAGGATCATTGATCACATTAGGGTTATAACAATGGATAACTAATGACATGTCTACATCGTGGAACATATAGAGCGTTCTATATGACTGAGAGTGCAATTCCAAGTTCTAAGTGTGGATTCAATGAGGAATTAATAAGTTAGGGAATGTACTTGGTAAATTCGGTTAGACTTATTGGAAACTCGGTTATATAGACCCATGGTCCCCATACTAGTTGAGACCATACTGCTTGTAAGACTCAGTTAATTGATTTTGATTAATCAATTATAATTCTAAAAGTTAGACTATGTCTACTTTATGAATTTTCACTAAGCAAGGGTGAAATTATAAAGAAAAGAGATTTTAGGTTTATTTATTGATTAAGAGACTTTATATGTCTAAATTAATAAATATATTAAATGGCAATATTATTTAATAATTATTTCCAAGTTATTAAATAATTAGAATTGACATTTAAAAGGTTAAATTGGAAAATTGACATTTTTGAGAAAATGGGAATGGAAAATAACAAAATGGGAAGTTGCAAAGTGAGGCCCAATACCCTTTGTATGACCGGCCCTATGCATAGGAAATTCCATTTGTAGTTTCCATTATTTTAATGCCATACAATTCTAACCTAAACCTAGAGGGTTTTCTATAAATAGAAAGTGTTGGCTTTAGGAAATAGACACACATCTTTAATCACTTTGTTTGTCTCAGAAAATGCCTCACACGCCTCTCTCTCTTTTCTACTCTCTAAATTTCGAAACCTTTGAGTGAATGAGTAGTGCCCACACACATCAAGTGGTATCTCAATCATAGAATGTAAGACTATGGAAATTATCCATCAAAGAAGGAGAAAAGAAGATCCAGGTTCAGATCTTGGTGATGCTCTGCTACAGAAAGGAATCAAGGGCTAGAGATCTGAACAGAAGGAGTCATAATATTCCGCTGCACCCACTGTAAGGTTTTCTAACTTTATATTTGTTTATTTTCATTGTTTTAGAATTCATATTAGGATGTTAATCAAACATACTTGTTAGCAAATCTAGATCCTGGTAAAATAATTTCCAACAGAGTATGCATTGGAAGGGACCGATATTGAACTTTGAATAGATATGTTAAATTTACCGTAACATCTATTCAATTCAATATCACCTAGTTGATCCTAGATCAAATGATCTTGGTTAGGTTCAATCTCAAGAGTATTATACATGTTCTTTGATCTGTTAGTTAAGCCTACTTTTTGGTCAGGGTGATACGTACATTTTGGGAACATGGTACTCATTTCAATATAATCAGATTTACTTATTAATAAAGATCAGAAATAACATTTTATGTTGCATGGTTCACATGATTTATTTCATGATTATATATATATAATGTATGAATTCTATTTAAGTCCAGAGCATATGAATTCGTTAATGATTATAGTGTTGTCAGCACAGTGGAATATAATCTTAATTATATGTTCGAAAGTTTATTCCCTGATTTGTCAGTTAACTGGATTTAGACTAACATGATAATCAGCGATAGATATTCTTACACCTTGAATAAGTATTATGTCATTTCCATGGCCTTAACAAAGTTTACCAGTATCGAATATATAGAGTATACATCGGAAGGGGCCGATATTGAACTTTGATTAGATATATTAAAATTTACCGTAATATCTATTCAATTCAATATCACCCATTGATCCTAGATCAAATGATCTTAATCCTGATATGTTTAGGTTCGATCTCAAGAGTATTATACATGTTCTTTGATTTGTTAGTTAAGCCTACTTTTGGGTCAGGGTGATACGTACATTTTGGGAACATGATAGTATAATTGAGTGGGAGCGCTAACATAAATATGGAGTCTATAACTTCTATAGGAATTTAGAAGTGAAACGATGATATCCTTCGAGCTTGGCTAAACAGAGATAAATGGTGGAGATCTCATTTCACTTCGTTGAAATAGCATTTATAGGGAGCTAAGTGTTTTAAGCATAAAATACATTGAAGGTGTAACGGTAATTTAGTGCCTATTCAATGTAGATCATCTATTAGAGGGTCATTGATCAAATTAGGATTATAACAATGGATAACTAATATCGTATCTATATCGTGAAACATATAAAGCGTCCAATAAGGAATTAATAAGTTAGGGAATTTAGTTGGTAAATTCGGTTTGACTTCTTGGAAGCTCGATTTATATAGGCCCATGGTCGCCATACTAGTTGAGACTATACTGCTTGTAAGACTCAGTTAATTGATTTTGATTAATCAATTATAATTCTAAAGTTAGACTATGTCTACTTTGTGAATTTTCACTAAGCAAGGGCGAAATTGTAAAGAAAAGAGAATCTAGGTTTATTTATTAATTAAGAGACTTTATATGTCTAAATTAATAAATATATTAAATGACAATATTATTTAATAATTAATTTCTAGTTGTTAAATAATTAGAGTTGGCATTTAAGTGGTTAAATTGAAAAATTGGGGTTTTTGAGAAATTGGGATGGAAAAATGACAAAATGGCAAAATCGAAAGTGGGCCCAATCCAACATCCTATGGCCGGCCACACTAAGCATTTATAATTTATTTTTCTATTATTTTAATGCCAAATAAATTTAACCTAAACCTAGGTGATTACCTATAAATAAGTAGTGATGGCTTCAGGAAAAAGATGATGCATCTCATTCCTTCAGAGAAAATCTTCTATCCGCCACCTTCTCTCTTCTTTTCTTCTTCAATTTTGAAATCCTTGAGTGATAATGTAGTGCCCTCACACATCAAGTGGTATCTCAACCATAGTGTGTAAGACTGTAGGAGATTCCAAACAACCAGAAGGAGAATCAACATCAAAGGAAGGAGAGAAATAGATCCAGGTTCAGATCTTGATTATGTTCTGCTACAGAAAGGAATCAAGGGCTAGAGATCTGAACGGAAGGAGTCATTATATTCCGCTGCACCCAATGTAAGGTTTACTAAACTTTATATGTGTTTATTTCATTGTTTTAGAATTCATATTAGGATGTTAATGAAACATACTTTGTAGTAAATCTAGATCCTGGTAAAATATTTCCAACAACTGGCACCAGAGCCATGTTAATGATTTACTTTCATGAAATATGAATTAAAACGATGTTAGGATGTTATGTTTCATATGGTTTATGTGCTTATTTCATGATAGTTTAGAAATCGCAATATATGTTACTGATTTTTTTTTATTTCGATCTGGAATTATTTTTTCTAGAAATTAGACAAAAAAAAATAATAAATTTAGGCTTTACAGAACCTAATTTGGATTTTTTATGAATTAGTTATGATTTTTTGAAGTTGAACGAAAATATAAGGGTTTGAAAGCACACTCGCGCGCGCGCATGGGACAAAATCCCTTCAGACAATAGATCTAAACTTTTTATGAATTAGTTATGTATTCAAAAAAATTTTTTTACAAACCTATTATTTATTTGATCTAAATTTTTATGATTAACTTGTTGACAGATCCAATGATCTGATTTTAATCATAGTCCAATTGTCAATAGATCTTATAAATAATTTGTAACAGGTAATTTTTGCTATTTCTTTTATCTGTGTAAACCTAGTAACACGATAGGGCCCATCCAAATCATTTGACCTGTGTGAGCCTATATATTTGCTATTGTGCTTAGATGCATATAGGAAGCACATGTAAGTTTTACTAAGTAAATGGACTACGTTGCTAAAATAAATTTTGACATAAGTAAATTTATTTAGGCCCAATTAGATTTGGGCTTATTCAATGAATAACAATTATTTATCTAAAGGTTAAATTCCTCTTTTTTGGGCCTTGTGTGAGAGTTGGGGGCCAATAGAAGTGGGTACGACATACTGAACCCAGCTCCCCCTCACATGAAGTACCCCAATTGTAAAAGCCCATTTGCCTTATGTAAATAATTGTATTAGGTTAATTATATTAGTCTAACCTAATTAAAATTGAATTAGCAACATAATTAACTTTTAAAATATATGAAATTTATTTTTCATTTAATATTTTAAAGTTAATTTTAGAAAAACACTTAGTGAATGAAATATATTCTAGATAGTTATTTCTAGAACTAGTTATTTTTTCTAATATTTAATTAGGAAAATATCATAGATTGTGAAATTATTTAATAATTAATTTTGGTACAATCTTAGTTAAGTATATTTTTCCGAATATTAAACTAGAATTAATAATTAAGTCTCCTCTATACTTAATTATTTATTTTTTGAACTTAATACATTTAATTAAATTGAAAATTAAAATATCTAAGTTAATTTTCATAATGATACTTAAATATTATTATTTTCATGATTTTTAATTAAAATTGAAAATTATTTTAAGTTTGAAATCTTATTTCAGAATAACTTAAATTTGAATAATTTTCAAAATATATTTATTTTATTTTATTAATTTTTTTTCCCACAATTTCGAAATTGCATTTCTTAAATGCAGAAATTTTGAATTTTATTTGAAAAATAGATTAAATTTGAAAATTATTTATTTTAATTTTGGACCAACTTAAATCAATGATTTTTTCATTTGATGATTAATTAAAATAAACGACGTACAATATATTTAATTAGAAAATAAATTAATTAGTCAATGAAAGTCTAGATAGATATTATCTGTTTTGCTTGAAGTATTTTTTCTAGTGTATTTAATTAAATAGAAATTTAATATTTAAGTTGATTCTTAATCATGATACTTAAATATTTTAAATTTTCTTTAAATATTTAATTAAATAAGAAAATTATATTTTTTTGTTGTAAATTAATTTTATTAATTAATTTTGGGCCAACATAAAATTAGAATAATTTTTTTCAGGATTTATTTTTATTTTATTTTAACAAGAAATTTCGAAAATTGTATTCTTAAATACTTCAATTTTTCGAAATGCAATATATATTTATAGAAAATTAAATTTGGAACAACTTAAATTGAATATTTTTCTAAATATTTATTGGAAATTATTACTAAGATGGAAATAATTCATGTTATTTTCACATCCATCTAAGTAAAATTTATAAATATTAAATTAAAATTTATATTTAGAATTTTTAATTCTAAATTGGAAATTTCAATTAAATAATATATATTTAAAATAAATAGATTAAAATAAATAATAGAAGAAAATACACTTTAAATAATGAGCTTTATTATTAAGACATTCGATTTTCAATTGTTGGTTCTACATAGTTCTTGTTTTAGTGAGTAATCCTCCCTAATGGCGGAACGTTCCTTAGCAATTTAATGCCGTAGAATCTCGAAAGATAATATTATTTGTAAGTGTTTTATATTAGTAACGATCACCCTAATGGTGGCGACTGTATTTGACTTACAAAAGTATGAATTAATGGTGGAAGCTCATAAGATAGAAAAGCCTTGACTCTCGCCTAAACGGGACAACGCTGGATTCCAATCTTGATCGAATAAAAGGTTGGTAGAATGTTTATAATTTTAGATGAACTGACAACTCTATTCAATGGATGGTATCACTGACTCTCGCCTAAACAGGACACTGATATCAATTTGTTGAAGACCTTGGAAATTATTTTGGATTGTATGTTTTAGTATTTTCACTTGTCATTCCTACTTGCTATGTGTTTAATAATTTCTGAATTGTGTATGAATTTATATTGAACCATGTTATTTTCTGTTATTAAACTGTAGTTTAATTTCGAATCTTCATTGTTGGTCTAACTTGGTTTATTGTTCTAATGGGACAAATCCCTAATGGATTGTCAACATTAGACAAACATAATAGTGTTAGATCTCGAAAGATAAATATTGTAAATGCATCATCTAGCTGTTTATCAATTGATGACACCTTAGAGTAGTATTTACAATATGAAACAAGAAGATTGTATAAATAAGATTACTTTGACTCTCGCTAATCGATCATCGTTGGATTCTTATTTAAAAACAAAATTATCCTAATTCCTCTTAGCTTATTCATTTTGAATTAGCTCAATAACATATCATTGGATGAATGGTCTATAAATCATTTAATGTCATTCTATTTTCTCCTAAGAAATTAAATGACGCATATGATTATAATCCCGAAATTCTATCCCAAAATGATATAAATCCTCAATCTTAGAAATCTCCTACTTGTATGGGAAAATCAACTTAGAGTTAAATTAGTAGTGGTGGTCCAAGAAAGAATTACTCATTATACAGTTACAGTTTCACAAGTGTTTAATAACCATTTTCTATCAATGGATTCAAACTGTATGTTAGTATGGAATATGAGTTTAGTATTCTGTCACCAGAATCCACTTGCACTATTCTAAGAACTCTTTAATGTAACTAAACATAAGTCATCAAAAGATACAAACACATAGCTTATAAATCTATGGCATTTGTATCATGTTCATAGTGGTTTTGACAAGATCAATCTCTGCAAAGAGTTAATATGCCTATATCGACTGAAAATAAGTTCATCTCATTCGCAGATGAAAGTACTCAGGGGTGGATATGAGTTTTTCGTTATATTCTTAAAATGATCACTCTAGATTTTACCTTATGCAAAGAAATTTCAAATGTTTGAAAATTTCATGAATTTCTAACAATGGTGAAAAACCATTACGGTAAGTGATTAAAGATCTTGCGAACTGATAGGGGTGGAGAAATAGTTAGTAAATATGCATTTCAAAGATCATTAAATTGATTTTTGAATTATATCCAAACTTACCTCCCCAGAAATTCGATTTGCATATTGATGATTAGTTACTAGTCGTTGCCTAAATCCTTCTATGGTAATACAATTTCAGAATGAAGGAATGGTTGGGTACTTAGTGTAAACCATTACTAGATTCATGGATGACCTAATCAAAATCTTAAGAAAAGCTAGAACTGTTAACCATGGTTTGCATGTTTGTTAGCTATTCTAAGTGATTAGGGGTGGAACATCTCATAGTCAATAGATAAGAAAGTCTTTGTTTAAACAAATACTAATTTTCTAAGAAAATGACTAATTCTGAAAATAAAGTAACAAATAAAGGAGATATTTTTTTTGATTCCATTAGTGTTCTATCATCTTAATCGATACAAGATGATCACACTGCCTCTGTTGTCTTGACACAACCGAAGAGGTTAATACCATTTAGTTCTCGTAGACATAATTCACGGTACCTTGTCGTAGTGGGAGGGTTTCTAGGAACTCACCTTATTATGACTTGGAAGACACTAGTGTAAAATTTAAAGTCAAAGACTTAAATTTATACCAAATATACAATGAGTAATGATTCTAGATTGGACCACCACTACTAATCTAACTCTAAGTTTAATTTGCCTAAAGTAAGCATATATAAGTAGGAGATTCTAAGATCGAGAATTATATCATTTCAGGATAGAATGTTGGGATTATAGTCATCTGTGTCATTCAATTTCATAAAAGAAAATAGAATGACATTATAAGCAGATGATTTATAATCCATTCCTCCAATGATATACTATGTAAGAAAATTCAAAATGAATAAGCTAAGAGGAATAGGTCAAGGATAATTTCGATTTAAAATAAGAATCCAACGATGTCCTGGTAGGCGAGAGTTAAAGTTATTCTTATTTATATAAACTTGTTGTTTCATATTGTAAATACTTGTCTAAGGTGTCATCTATTGATGAATAGCTAGATGTTGCATTTACAAATATTTATCTATCGAGATCTAACACTATTATGTTTGTTTAATGAATGACAATTCATTAGGATTTTTCCCATTAAAAACAACAAGTCAAGTTAGACCAACAATGAAGATCCGAAATTAAACTACAATTAAGAACAGAAAACAACATGGTTCAATAAAAATTCACACACATTCAGAAATTAATAAGCATTTAGCAAATAACAAAGACATGTCAAAAATACAAAACTATCATATCTTAAAAAAAAAATCCAAGGTTTCCAACAAACTGATACAGTGTCTTGGTAGGCGAGAGTCAAAGTATCATTCATTGAATAGAGTTGTCAGCTCATCTAAAATGGATACCATTCTAAAAACCTTTTATTCGATCAAAATAAGAATCCAACGTTGTCCCGGTAGGCGAGAGTCAACTATTCTTATTTTATGAGCTTCTACCATTATTTCATACTTCGTAAATTTATCTCTAAGTAGTCACCGTAGAGGAGAGTCTAATAGAGTCGAAAACTTACAAAATACTTATCATAAAAGATCGTTACGGTGTTAAATGCTTCAACGAATAACCATCCATTAGGGGGACGAAGTCTAGCGTATCAATGTTATATTAAAACATATTAACCATGTAGGACCAACAATGGAGATCGAATATCCTAATAACTAAAGCTAATTATTTTAAAGAGTTGTATTTTCTTTGATACTTATTTTAATCTATTTATTTTAATATATATTTATTTAATTAAAATTCCAAATTTAGAATAAAATTTTAAATATAAATTTTAATTTAATATTTATAAAATTATACTTAAGGAAGATCTGGAAAAATAAAAATAAATTGTTTTCCATCCTTAGTATTAATTTTCCAATAAATCGTACAAAAATTATTCAATTTAAGTTGATCCAAAATTAATTAAAAAATTTCAACTCATATTTAATTTTCTATAAATATATAATGCAAAATTCGAAAAATAATGTATTTAAAATAAATACAATTTATGAAAATGCTATAAAATAAATCTTGAAAAATTATTCTAATTTATGTTGATCCAAAATTAATTAAGAAATTAATTTTCAACACAAATATAATTTTCCTATTTAATTAAATATTAAAAAAATTATCAAATATTTACGTATCATGATAAAAATCAACTTAAATATTAATTTTCTATTTAATTAAATATCACTAGAAAAATATCTCAAGCAAACAGATAATAACTATCTAGATTCATTGACTAATTATTTTATTTTCTAATTATAATATATTTTAATTCATTTATTTTAATTAATCATTAAATAAAAAAAATACTGATTTAAGTTGGTCAAAAAATTAATTAAAAAATAATTAATTTCCAACTTTAATCTATTTTTCAAAAAATTCAAAATTTCTGCATTTAAATAAAAAATGCAATTTCGAATTCTATATAAAAAAAATGATTAATAAAATATATTTTGAAAATTATTCTAATTTAAGTTGTTCGGAAATTAAAAGTTCCAACTTAAAATAATTTTCTATTTAATTAAATATTTTGAAAAAATAATAATATTTAAGTATCAAGAATGAAATTAACTTAAATATTTAATGTTCAATTTAATTAAATGTATTAAATACAAGAATTAAATAATCAAGTATAAAAGAAACTTAATTATTAATTCTAATTTAATACTAGGAAAAATATTCTTGATTTAAGTTGGTCCAAAATTAATTAAAATAAATATTTAATTTTCAACTTAAAATTAGTTACTAGAATTAACTATCTAGAATATATCTCATTAACTAAGTGTTACTAGAAATAAATAATTAATACTAGAAAATATAATTAGTTACTGGAAATAACTATCTAGAATATATCTCAGTAACTTAGTGTTTTTCTAAAATTAACTTTAAAATATTCAATGAAAAAAAAATCATATATTTTAAAGCTAATTATGTTGCTAATTCAATTTTAAGTAGGTTATACTAATATAATTAACCTAATACAATTATTTAAATAAGGCAAATGAGCATTTACAATTAGGGGTGTTCATGTGAGGGAGGGCTGGGTTCAGTATGTCGTACCCACTTCTATTGGCCCCCTAACTCTCACACAAGGCCCAAAGGAGAGGAATTTAACCATTAAATAAATAATTATTATTATTGAATAAGTCCAATTCTAATTGGGCCTAAATAAAATTACTTATGTGAAATTTTATTTTAGCAACATAGTTCATTTAATTACTTAAAACTTAAATGGGCTTTCTATATGCATCTAAGCCCAAAAGCAAACATATAGGCTCACACAGATCAAATGATTTGGATGGGCCCTATCATGTTACTAGGTTTACATAGATCAAAGAAATTGCAAAATTACCTGTTACAAATTATTTATAAGATCTATTGACAATTAAACTATGATTAGAATCACATCATTGGATCTGTCAACAAGTTAATCATAGAAATTTAGATCAAATAAATAATAGGTTTTGTAAATAAAAAATCAACATATAATAAAATAATCAAACAATACAAACAAACAAGTAACAGATAATCTAGAAAATCTGGAAAGTAGGCTAAAATTTCTCTATTTTAAAATTCAAAATTTTAAAAAATATCTTGACTAGAATTTAAATTTAAGTTGTTAGAGAATATTTGAAAAAAATTAAAAAACCTAACAAACTCCTAAATTCCCTAAATTCTAACTAAATTCAAAAAATATCTAACCAATTTTTCAAATTTCAAGTTTATTCAAAAATTTAAATTATTTAAATTTCTAATAAGATAATATAATATAATATCTTAAATATTAAATTTATATATTCCTAATATTATATTCTAAGTCTTATAATTTAATAAATTTAAATATTACAAAGTAAAGTATTTGAAAAATAAGATATTTTTATATGGTTAGAATATTTCCAATTTTATTAAAAATAATAAAATAAAATAATTTTAAAAAATTTAAGGTTTGAAACGCTTAAATTTCTATTCAAATTTAAAATAACCAATTTTTCAAATTTCATGTTATTTTTGACAAAATATAATTTTAATAAAAATTGTCTACTAAGATAAAATGTTAAAACTAACATATTCCTAATCTTATAATTTAATTAATAAAATATATTTTAGAAAATAACAAATTTGAAAAAAATAATAATATGGTTAGGAAATTTCGAAATTTAAATAAGATTTTTTTAAAAAAAAATATTTTAATATCAAAGTAAGATCATTCAAATTTAATTAAAAAATATAATATCTGATCTTATAATTAAAATAAATAAAAAAATCTAAAATTTTAAAATTAACCATAAGGCTTTTTTTGTGAGAAATCAAATTTTCAAAATTCAAAGCCTACTATAATATCTAAAACTAATTTTAATTAATTAAAAAAAAATAATAAAAATTAATTTTATTATGAAAATTAGATTTTTAATTGAAAATTTAGATTCTACACAAAATTATACCAAAAATTGGCTTTTGTTTCAATGAAAAACGATTTTTGATTAAAAAGATATGAAGAAAACAAGTTTGGTGCACAGGGGTATGCATTGCATACCCCTGCGCGCGCTGAAGCAAGGGAATGGTCGAGTGACAAGGCTGCACGTAGCCTACTTGACGGAGGGAGCTCGGCGGGACGTGGCTTCAGACATCCCGTGTCCGAGTTTCTTCGGTCAGGATGTCTGAAAACGCTTGAGGATGCCAAGAAATGCCCTCGTGCGCGCGCGTGTGTGCAACCCGATTTCAGATTTTTTTCATTCAAATTCAAAAAATCATAAGAAATTCATAAAAATTCCAAATTAGGTTCTCTAAAAGCCAAAAATTATTAATTTTTTGTCTACTTTCTAGTAAAAATAATTCTAGATCAAAATAAAAAATATTTCAGTAACATACATTGTGATTTCTAAACTATCATCACATAAGCACATAAACCACATGAAGCCATCCAAATCAACACAAATCATCGTTTTAATTCATATTTCATGAAAGTAAATCATTACCATGGCTCTGAGGCCAGTTGTTGGAAATATTTTACTAGGATCTAGATTTACTAACAAGTATGTTTCATTAACATCCTAATATGAATTTCTAAAACAATGAAATAAACACATATAAAGTTTAAGAAACCTTACATTGGGTGCAGCGGAATTAAATGACTCCTTCCGTTCAGATCTCTAGCCCTTGATTCCTTTCTGTAGTAGAGCATTATCAAGATCTGAACATGGATCTCTTTCTCTCCTTCTTGAGCATGATTCTCCTTTTTGTTGATTGGATTCTTCACAGTCTTACACACTATGATTGAGATACCACTTGATGTGTGTGGGCACTCACTCTATCACTCAAGGTTTGAAAATTTCAAGAATAAAAGAGGAGAATGTGGTTTCGGCCTAATAGAAAGAAGGCTTAGGAAAATTTTCTGAAAGTGAAATTTCATCAAACTTTAAGTGTGAGCCATCACTATCTATTTATAGGTAACCACCTAGGTTTAGTTTAGATTTAATTAGCATTAAAATAATAGAAAAATATTTTTACAACATACATTTCGATTTCTAAACTATCATCGAATAAGAACAGAAACCATCATGAAACCATCCAAATCAACACAAAATGTCATTTTAATTCATATTTCATGAAAGTAAATCATTACCATGGCTCTAAGACCAGTTGTTGGAATATGTTTTTCCAGGATCTAGATTTACTATCATGTATGTTATTTAACATCCTAATATGAATTTCTAAAACAATGTAAATAAACACATATAAATTTTAAGAAACCTTATATTGGGTGCAGCGGAATATTAATGGCTCATTCCACTCAGATCTCTAACCCCTGTATCCTGTCTGTAGCAGAGTATCACTAAGATCTGAGCCTGAATATCCTTCTCTTGATTCTTCACAACCTTACACACTATGATTGAGATACAACTTGATGTGTGTGGGCATAGTAATGAAATTATGAAGAAGGAAAGAGAAGTGGCTGGTTCGAAATTGATAGAATAGAAGGCTCAGGAAAATTTTACTGAAGGTGAATTTTCATCATCTTTAACTGTGAGCCATCACTATCTGTTTATAGGCAACCACCTAGGTTTAGGTTAGGATTTATTAGGCATTAAAAGAATATAAATATTAAGTGTAAATCCTCATCCAAGTGGTCGGCCATAGTAATGGGCCCCACTTTGAAATTTTTCCACTTTTGACAAAATTTTCCTTATTTTCTCAAAAATGCCATTTTTCCAATTCTAACCATTTAAATGTCAAAACTAATTATTTAATAATTTAAATTAATTATCAAGTAAAATTTCCATTTAATATATTTATTAATTAGATATAATAAAGTCTTTCAATTAATAAATAAGACCTAGAATCTCTTTTCTTCACAATTATGCCCTTGCTTAGTGAAAATTCATAAACTAGACATAGTCTAATTTTAGTTTTATAATTGATTAATTAAAATCAATTATCTGAGTCTTACAAGCAGTATGGTCTCAACTAGTATTGTAAAGCCCGCTTAGTTAATTTGGAAATTAGCAGTTGTTTATGATTAATTATGAAATTATTTATAGCTATTTAAATAATTTATTGCTGTTATTTATGGAATTCAGAAATGCATGGTTATGTTATTCAGTAGTTTTTCATATTTTGCATTTCCGGTGCCCGGTATTTTGGAACTCGGCGTTTGGCTCAGTAGAAATCACAACTTAGCATGTTATTAGTTTGGGACGGGTTTTAGACATTGGGAATGTCGG
Source organism: Cannabis sativa (assembly GCF_029168945.1). Taxonomy (NCBI): domain Eukaryota; kingdom Viridiplantae; phylum Streptophyta; class Magnoliopsida; order Rosales; family Cannabaceae; genus Cannabis; species Cannabis sativa. The sequence goes on from NC_083607.1 coordinate 25,015,742, forward strand.
GAATGGCCGGGAATTTAGAATTTCCCAAAAATACCCCTTTAGTGTTTTTTATGAGAATTTAATATGGAGGGGCAAAATGGTCTTTTTGCCCCAATAACTTTTTGTCTTTTGTGATATTATTAAATTGAAAAAATAAATGTTTAAGTGTTTATTTGATGGCTGAAATAATATGGTTTATGTGGCATTTACTCATTTTCCTTCTCATTTCAACACTTAGAAAATAAAATAGAAAATTTCCAAAAAAATTACACTCAAAGCTCTCTCTCTTTTCCTCTCTCTCTCGGCTGTGCATGTGGGTGCAAAGGGGTGGATTTTTGCTTTGATTTTCTAGTGGATTCTCATCCAAAGCTAAGCATTCTTCAAGCTAGGTTAGCTTCTTTTGTTTTCTCTTGAATTTTGTTGAAATTTTGATGAAAATATGATGATTCTTGCATGATTTTTAGTTGCTGTTGCTGCTGTGATTTTGTTGTTAATTTATGTGGTTTAAAGCATGTTAATTGAAGTTAAATGAGCTGTTTTGAAAGCATGTTAGATAGGTTGTGCAAGCTTTAAGTTTTCTATGTAAAAATTTGCGATTCTTGAGAGAAAAGGTTATATTTTGTTGCTGTGATGTTGAGGATGTTTACTTGAGTTTCCAGAGGTTATTCTGAGCTTGATTATGTAGAATTAAGTTGGTTTGATTGCTTGTTAGGTGGATTTGCTCAAGTTTGAGTTTAGAACTCAAAGCTTGAGCTCCAATGGTGATTTTTGTTTCTGTGTTTTCTGGGTTGTTTTGAGGCCTTAAAAATGTTCTAGGGAAGGTATAGAAGTGTCCGGAAAGTTTGATTCAATTTGGGGTTGAATTGGTTGAGTTATGAAAATTTGATGTTGTTGCTGCGAGCAGGAATTCCGGTTGTGCATCCGGAATTCCGGATGAGGGTCCTGAATTTCCCAGAACCAGAATTCCGGTTGGGAAACCGGTCTACCGGTTGGGGAATTTTAAGAACCCGTGTTTTTCCTCGTTTTTATGTTTTAAGGGGTATTGCTATGCTTTTTATCGATAGGGAAACTTTTAGTTCCTAGTTTAAGTCCCCGGGAAGTGATTTAGCGTGTCACTTATAGCGTTGTGATTTTTATGGTTTAGGAGCCAGTAATCCGCCACTCAGCTACAGTTCCAGTCAGGTTGACGGGCACACCTGAATTCGGAATCCAGGTAAGATTAGTATAACAGTATGCATATGTAGATTACATGTTTAGCGTGCATGTAGGAAGCCTGTTAGATTACATTAGTTATGTATATAGGCTTCGAACCATCAAACCATGTCACGTCGGTACAGGCTGGAGTATGACCAGCAGCCGGAGTATGACCGCTTCGACCGATCAGGCTGACATTTGGTTGGTGGTTCTGTGCTATTGACCTATCCCGTCGGTACAGGCTGGAGTATGACCGGCGGCGGAGTATGACCGGTTCGACCGATCAGGAGGATACTTGTCAATAGTACCGTCCCTGTGAACGTTCAAAACTCAGTACCATGTTGGACATGGCAGTAGTGGCTCAGTACCATGTTGGACATGGCAGTAGCGGGACTGAGTATCGTGTTGGACACGGTAGTTAGAATTATGTATGAGTATTATTATGCTTTTCTTACTGAGTCTGTCGACTCACAGTTTACGTTTATGTGTAGGTGAAGGCAAGGCTAAAGCTGATACGCCGTGAGCGAGCTTGTGAAGATTGTACATGTCGGGGCGGTTAGGCCTGGAGCGTACGATCCTCGGGACAGCAAGGCTGATTTTGTAACCGGTCGTTAGACGACCTTTATTTTATGTAACAGTTAAACAGTTAAAACTTTTTGTAAATAATTTTATAATCGGGATCCCGAGTCTTTTGTAATATTGTTTTGTAAGTTTAATTAAAAAGCAAAATTTTAATTAATCACATTTTTCCATAAACCTCGTTGATTAGCAACGAGCTGCACAGTACGTTTAAAAATCACGTAATACGCCTAAGGTAGTTAGGGTGTTACAATTTAGTATCAGAGCCGCCAGGTTGTCTTCCGAAGATCGTCACGACATGTACAATCATCATCAGCAGTTAGCTCGTTTCACGGTTCAGTAAGCCTTTATTGCTTTAGTAGTTTTTTTTATTTAGTTATGAAAAAGAAAAGCCTGTTAGGAAGCATGTTAGTAGCCTAATAGTAGAATAGGCGCATGTTTCGTTTTTAATTTCCAAATTAAGCGGCATTAGTAAGCTCTCCTTGAATACGACCTGATATGCCAACTCTTGGTTTCGCAGGCGGTTCTAATCAGATGGACGCCAGGCGGACTACCAGGAGTCAGGGCAACTCCGTAGGGTCGAACCAAGGACAGGGAGCTCAGTTTCCCCCACCTGCTAGGGGCCGAGGTAGAGGTCCCCGAGGCAGGGCTCGTGGCTAGGGTGATGAGAACCCGCCACAGACTGCCCAGGCTGCCCCAGTCGATCAGGGAGCCCAGAACTGGGAGTTACGGTTTGCGGAGATGCAAGCCCGGATCGAAGAACAAGACCTCGAGATTCAGAGGTTGAGACAGCAGGGTGCTCCTGCAGTTCCTGTGCCCGTAGTTCCAGTGGCACCTGCCCCTGCTGCCCAGGCCGAGATAGTGGTGGCGGCCCATAGATTGGAACCTCTGTATGAGCGGTTCCGGAAGCAAGCACCTCCGGTTTTCCTGGGAGGTCCGGATGTAATGAAATCCGAGCAATGGCTGACGGTGATCACCAAGATTCTGAATTTCATGGGTGTCACCGGTAACGACAGAGTGGTGTGCGCCACGTTTCAGTTCCAGGAGGACGCTTTGGTCTGGTGGGACATGGTGTCTCAGATCCATGACGTAACCACCATGACCTGGGAAAGGTTCCAGGAACTCTTCAACGCAAAATACTACAACGAGGCGGTCAGAAGCGCCAAGAGGAAAGAGTTCGCTCACCTGACCCAGCGTGAGAACATGAGCGTCACTGAGTATACTACTCAGTTTGATCGGTTGGCGAGATTAGCCTCGGGAATTGTGCCGACCGACTTCAGCAAGAAGGAGAAGTATTTGGATGGGTTGAATGCCAAGATCAGGCATGACTTGATGATCACCACCGACGACAGCACCACCTATGCTCAGATGGTGGAGAAGGCACTGCGAGCTGAGGGCGCAGTGGGGTGTATGTCAGAATCAGCGAGTACTCTGGTTAGTGGCGGGGCTCCTACCCCTCCTGCATCAGGCTATAGCAGGGGGAGTAGTGGTTCGGCCATTGATCAGAGGAAGAGAGCACCCACTGCTTCCGGTGGCTCGAGTCAGAACAAGAGGTTCCGGGGGAACCAGAACAGAGGGAGTCGTCCTGGTGGTACTGAGACCCGATTCTCCTATCCCGAGTGCCCTAGCTGCAAGAGGCACCATCGGGGCGAGTGCAAAGGTCAGGGATGCTTTCATTGTGGCATGCCCGGACACTTCAAGAGAGATTGTCCCCAGCTCCGACCAGAGGCACCGAGAGCTCCAGCGATACCCACTCCAGCCAGGGTATTTGCTATCACGCAGGCTGATGCAGATGCCAGCCCATCAGTAGTCACAGGTCAGCTTTCTATTAACAACTCGCTATATTCAGTGCTGTTTGATTCTGGGACTACACATTCTTATGTGGCGGCCAGAGTCTTTAGTAAATTGGGTAGACCCCATGATAGATATGAATCAGGGTTTGGAACCACATTACACAGCGGAGAATTGGTTATCTCCAATAGGTGGATTAGGTCTATGCCGATCAGGATAGATGGTAGAGAGTTAAGTGCTGATCTGATAGAGATGAGTTTAGTCGAATTCGATATTATTTTAGGAATGGATTTCCTATCTAAATATTCGGCGAGCATTGACTGTAAAAGGAAGATGGTGGTCTTCCAACCGGAAAGTGAAGAACCATTTGTATTTGTTGGTTCGGTTCAGGGATCTCGGATCCCGGTGATCTCGGCTATGTCAACGAGAGAATTGTTACACGGCGGTTGCTTAGGGTTTCTGGCCGTGGTGGTGGACACCACTCGGCCAGATACCATTCGGCCAGAAGACATCAGAGTGGTTCGGGAATTTTTGGATGTTTTTCCCGAAGAACTTCCAGGGTTACCACCTCAGCGGGAGATTGATTTTGTGATTGACTTGGCACCAGGGGTGGAACCGGTTTCCAAAGCCCCGTATAGGATGGCTCCAGCTGAACTTAAGGAATTAAAGATTCAGCTCCAAGGGTTGCTTGACATAGGGTTCATTCGGCCCAGTGTGTCACCCTGGGGATCCCCGGTTTTGTTCGTCAAGAAGAAGGATGGATCTATGAGGATGTCCATCGACTACAGGGAGTTGAACAAGCTGACGGTAAAGAATAAATATCCATTACCTAGGATCGATGACTTGTTCGATCAGCTTCAGGCGAAGACGGTCTTTTCTAAGATTGATCTCCGTTCGGGTTATCATCAGTTGAGAATCCGAGAGGAGGACATTCCAAAGACGGCTTTCCGCACTAGGTATGGACATTACGAATTTCTGGTTATGTCATTCGGACTAACCAATGCTCCTGTAGCATTCATGGACCTGATGAATAGAGTATTCAAGGATTTCCTCGATATTTGTGTGATTGTGTTTATCGACGACATCCTCGTGTACTCTCAATCAGAAGAGGAGCATGAGTTACATCTTCAGATGGTACTGCAACGACTTCGAGAACATAAGCTTTACGCCAAGTTCAAGAAATGTGAGTTCTGGTTGTCTCAGGTGTCCTTCCTAGGGCACATTGTGAGTAAAGATGGGATCAAGGTGGATCTCGGGAAGATTGAATCCGTCAGGGATTGGCCGAGACCGAAGACAGTGACAGAGATCAGAAGCTTCTTGGGTTTAGCTGGGTACTACCGTAGGTTCGTCGAAGGGTTCTCCAAAATTTCAATGCCCCTAACCGAGCTTACAAAGAAGAATCAGCGGTTTATCTGGTCAGATAAATGCGAAGCTAGTTTTCAGGAGTTGAAACAGAGGTTGATTACCGCTCCAGTGCTAGCTTTGCCTTCGGACAAGGAGAAGTTCGTAGTCTACTGTGACGCATCCAAACAGGGTTTGGGGTGTGTATTGATGCAAGCCGACCGGGTTATCGCTTATGCCTCCCGTCAGTTAAAGGATTATGAACAGCGATACCCGACTCATGATTTAGAATTGGCCGCAGTAGTTTTTGCACTGAAGATTTGGCGGCATTACCTTTATGGAGAGAAGTGTGAGATCTATACCGACCATAAAAGTCTCAAGTACTTCTTTACTCAGAAAGATTTGAACATGAGACAAAGGCGTTGGTTGGAATTAGTGAAGGATTACGATTGTGAGATCCTCTATCATCCCGGAAAAGCAAATGTAGTGGCCGATGCCCTGAGCAGAAAGGGTCCCGGGCAAGTAGCTAGTATGGTTCAGATCTCACCTCAGCTAGTAGAGGATATGGTTAGATCCAGCATTGAGTTTGTGGTAGGTCAGCTTCACAACTTGACGCTGTAATTTGATCTGTTGGAAAGAATAAAAGTCGCTCAGATGACAGATCCGGAGTTAGTGAAGATTCGAGATGAAGTGTTGGCTGGTCAAGCCAAGGACTTTTCAGTGTCAGATAGTGGGATGCTTTTGTATAAAGCCAGGTTTGTGTTCCGAACAGTGTGGAACTTAGAAATGAGATCTTTGAGGAGGCTCATTGTACCCCATATTCTCTGCATCCCGGCACCACCAAGATGTACCAAGATTTGAAACCGTACTTCTGGTGGAGCGGTATGAAGAAGAATTTGGTAGAATTCGTATCGAGATGCCTCACTTGTTAGCAGATTAAGGCTGAACATCAGAGACCAGCAGGGTTGTTGCAGCCTCTAACTCTACCAGAATGGAAATGGGAAGATATTACGATGAATTTTGTGGTCGGATTACCTAGGACCACGGGTTTATTTGATTCCATCTGGGTAGTGGTGGATCGATTTACGAAATCTGCTCATTTTCTGCCGGTTAGAACAACATTTACAGTGGATCAGTTGGCAGAGTTATATGTCAGAGAGATAGTGAGACTTCACGGGGTACCGAAGTCTATAGTTTCGGACAGGGATCCGAAGTTCACCTCCAAATTTTGGCAAAGTTTGCAACGGGCAATGGGTACAAAGTTGAAATTCAGTACAGCATTCCATCCTCAGACAGATGGTCAGTCCGAAAGGACAATTCAGATATTGGAGGATATGTTGAGAGCCTGTGTTATGGACTTTGAAGGCTCATGGAATAAGTATCTACCGTTGATAGAATTTTCTTACAACAACAGTTATCAGAGTACGATAGGGATGGCTCCCTATGAACTGTTGTACGGTAGAAAGTGTAGATCCCCTATCCACTGGGATGAGACAGGGGAGAGGAAATACCTAGGTCCTGAGTCAGTACAGCGGACCAATGAGGCGATAGAGAAGATAAAAGCTAGAATGCTTGCCTCACAGAGCAGACAGAAGAGTTACGCAGATCCGAAACGCAGAGATGTTGAGTTCCAAGTAGGGGAACATGTGTTTTTACGGGTATCTCCGATGAAGGGGATTAAACGTTTCGGGAAAAGAGGCAAGTTATGCCCTAGATTTACAGGACCTTTCGAAATTCTCGAGAAGATAGGTCAAGTGGCATATCGGTTAGCATTGCCTCCAGCCTTATCAGCAGTTCACAACGTATTCCATGTCTCAATGTTGAGAAAATACGTTTCAGACCCCTCTCATATACTCAGTTATGAGAGTCTTCAGCTACAGCCAGACATGACTTATGAGGAACAGCCAGTGCAGATCCTGGATAGAAAGGATAAAGTCCTTCGGAATAAGACCATAGCATTGGTCAAAGTTCTCTGGAGAAACAGTAAGGTGGAAGTAGCCACCTGGGAGCTAGAGTCAGATATGAGAGCTCAATATCCAGAGTTATTCAGGTTAGATTTCGGGGACGAAATCCTTTTAAGGGGGGGATAGTTGTAAAGCCCGCTTAGTTAATTTGGAAATTAGCAGTTGTTTATGATTAATTATGAAATTATTTATAGCTATTTAAATAATTTATTACTGTTATTTATGGAATTCAGAAATGCATGGTTATGTTATTCAGTAGTTTTTCATATTTTGCATTTCCGGTGCCCGGTATTTTGGAACTCGGCGTTTGGCTCAGTAGAAATCACAACTTAGCATGTTATTAGTTTGGGACGGGTTTTAGACATTGGGAATGTCGGGAATGGCTGGGAATTTAGAATTTCCCAAAAATACCCCTTTAGTGTTTTTTATGAGAATTTAATATGGAGGGGCAAAATGGTCTTTTTGCCCCAATGACTTTTTGTCTTTTGTGATTTTATTAAATTGAAAAAATAAATGTTTAAGTGTTTATTTGATGGCTGAAATAATATGGTTTATGTGGCATTTACTCATTTTCCTTCTCATTTCAACACTTAGAAAATAAAATAGAAAATTTCCAAAAAAATTACACTCAAAGCTCTCTCTCTTTTCCTCTCTCTCTCGGCTGTGCATGTGGGTGCAAAGGGGTGGATTTTTGCTTTGATTTTCTAGTGGATTCTCATCCAAAGCTAAGCATTCTTCAAGCTAGGTTAGCTTCTTTTGTTTTCTCTTGAATTTTGTTGAAATTTTGATGAAAATATGATGATTCTTGCATGATTTTTAGTTGCTGTTGCTGCTGTGATTTTGTTGTTAATTTATGTGGTTTAAAGCATGTTAATTGAAGTTAAATGAGCTGTTTTGAAAGCATGTTAGATAGGTTGTGCAAGCTTTAAGTTTTCTATGTAAAAATTTGTGATTCTTGAGAGAAAAGGTTATATTTTGTTGCTGTGATGTTGAGGATGTTTACTTGAGTTTCCAGAGGTTATTCTGAGCTTGATTATGTAGAATTAAGTTGGTTTGATTGCTTGTTAGGTGGATTTGCTCAAGTTTGAGTTTAGAACTCAAAGCTTGAGCTCCAATGGTGATTTTTGTTTCTGTGTTTTCTGGGTTGTTTTGAGGCCTTAAAAATGTTCTAGGGAAGGTATAGAACAGGTCTGGAAAGTTTGATTCAATTTGGGGTTGAATTGGTTGAGTTATGAAAATTTGATGTTGCTGCCTGCGAGGAACCGGAATTCCGGTTGTGCATCCGGAATTCCGGATGAGGGTCCTGAATTTCCCAGAACCAGAATTCCGGTTGGGAAACCGGTCTACCGGTTGGGGAATTTTCAGAACCCGTGTTTTTCCTCGTTTTTATGTTTTAAGGGGTATTGCCATGCTTTTTATCGATAGAGAAACTTTTAGTTCCTAGTTTAAGTCCTCGGGAAGTGATTTAGCGTGTCACTTATAGCGTTGTGATTTTTATGGTTTAGGAGCCAGTAATCCGCCACTCAGCTACAGTTCCAGTCAGGTTGACCGGCACACCTGAATTCGGAATCCAGGTAAGATTAGTATAACAGTATGCATATGTAGATTACATGTTTAGCGTGCATGTAGGAAGCCTGTTAGATTACATTAGTTATGTATATAGGCTTCGAACCATCCAACCCTGTCACGTCGGTACGGTGGAGTATGACCGGCGGCGGAGTATGACCGGTTCGACCGATCAGTGACATTCGGTTGGTGGTTACGTGCTATTGACCTATCCCGTCGGTACAGGCTGGAGTATGACCGACGGCGGAGTATGACCGGTTCGACCGATCAGGAGGATACTTGTCAATAGTACCGTCCCTATGAACATTCAAAACTCAGTACCATGTTGGACATGGCAGTAGTGGCTCAGTACCATGTTGGACATGGCAGTAGCGGGACTGAGTATCGTGTTGGACACGGCAGTTAGAATTATGTATGAGTATTATTATGCTTTTCTTACTGAGTCTGTCGACTCATAGTTTACGTTTATGTGTAGGTAAAGGCAAGGCTAAAGCTGATGGGCCGTGAGCGAGCTTGTGAAGATTGTACATGTCGGGGCGGTTAGGCCTGGAGCGTACGATCCTCGGGACAGCAAGGCTGATTTTGTAACCGGTCGTTAGACGACCTTTATTTTATGTAACAGTTAAACAGTTAAAACTTTTTGTAAATAATTTTATAATCGGGATCCCGAGTCTTTTGTAATATTGTTTTGTAAGTTTAATTAAAAAGCAAAATTTTAAATAATCACATTTTTCCATAAACCTCGTTGATTAGCAACGAGCTGCACAGTACGTTTAAAAATCACGTAATACGCCTAAGGTAGTTAGGGTGTTACAAGTATGGGGACCATGGGCCTATACAACTGAGCTTCCAATAAGCAGAACTAGAATCTACCAAGTAAATTCCTTAACTTATTAATTCCTTATTGCATCCACTCATAGAACTTGAAATTGCACTCTCAGTCATATAGAACGCTCTATATGTTCCACGATATAGATACGCTATAACATTGAACCATTGTTCTAATCTCAATACTCAAATATCCTTTATATATGATTTACACCGAGTAGGGATAAATTTACCGTTTCACTCCTCGATGTATTTTATCCATAAAATACTTAGCTTCCTGTAAATGATATTTCAGTGAACTAAAATATAATCACTGAAATAAGAGCTCTTCCATTTACCTCTATTAAGCCAAGCTCGAAGGAAATCTTCGTTTCACATCTATGTCTTGATAGAAGCTATAGATTCCATATCTATGTTTAGCGCTCCCACTCAAACATACTATCATGTTCCCAAAATGTACGTATCACCCTGACCAGAAAGTAGGCTTAACTAACAAATCAAAGAACATGAATAGCACTCCTGAGATTGAACCTAAGCATGTCAGGATTAAGATCTTTTGATCTAAGATCAACCAATTATATTGACTCAGAAAGATACAACGGTAAGTATTATAATATCTTTACCAAGATCAATATCAGTCCCTTCCAATGTATACTCCATACATCTGATACTGGCAAACTTTGTCAATGCCCTGGAAAGGACATAACACTTATCCAAGGTGTAAGCATACCTATCGCTGATTATCATGCTAGTCTAAATCCAGTGAACTAACAAGTTAAGAAATTAAAACTTTTGAACATATAATCATGATTATATTCCACTGTGCTGACAACACTATAATCATGAACAAGTACATATGTTCTGGACCTAATAGAATTTATAAATTAAATACAATCATGAAATAAATCATGTGAACCATGCAACATAAAATGCAGTTTCTGATCTTTATTAATTAGTAAATCTGATTATATTGAAATGGGTTTTATTTAGGGCACAAAATCCAACAGAAAGTACTTCAAATGTCGTAAATCTTTGAGCTTGAACTTGTCATTCAGCCTAACTTTTAAAGCTTCTAACTCACTGATGTTGTTACTAACAAGAATGACATCATCTACATAGACAAGTAAATTGATGAAACAAGTGGAAGAGTGCTTTATGAACATTGAGTGTCAGTGGCTGAATGTGAAAATCCTTCCTCTAAAAGGGCTGTAGAGAACTTTGCAAACCATTGCCTTGAGGCTTGCTTCAAACCATACAGGGACTTTTGAAACTTGCATACTGCATTTGGTGGTAATTTGTTCTCCCCCTTAGGACTATACCCAGAAGGTAGAGTCATAGAGACATCTTCATGGAGATCTCCATGAAGAAAAGCATTATTTACATCAAGCTAATTTAAGAACCAGCCATGCACAATAGCTTAGGCGAGTATAAGTTTCACAAAAACTAGCTTGGTGACTAAAGCAAATGTGTCATGATAATCAATTCCTTCAAGTTAATTATATCCCTTTGCTACAAGCCTTTCTTAAAATCTTTCAATAGAGCCATCAGCATTGTGTTTAATTTTGTAGAACACATCTACAACTGATTACATGCTGATCTACAGAGAGGGTAACCACAATCCAAGTGTGATTCTTTTCCAAAGCATCTATCTCATTATCCATTACATTATCCCATTCTGGGATTCCTTTAGCTTGACTAAAACAAACCGGTTCAGGATGACTAGAAATGAACAACACCATAGCTCAAAACTTAGGAGATAATTTTGAGTAATGAAGCACTTGGGAGAGAGCACGTGCAGTGACTGACATTGTATCTTGAGAAAAAATAGCAAGATCATTAGTGGCAAGAAAGCAATGATAATCATTTAGATAGTTTGAGTGGGTCTAGTGTTTTGATGTTCAACACAGGGAGTTGAAGTAGAAGGGGGCTCAAATTGAGGAGAAGGGGTTGCAGATGAAGCACGAGCAGAAACAGGGAAAAAGTTTTAAAATTCTGGTGGGATATTTGCAGAATTGACAAAAGGAAAAACAGTCTCATGAAACACAACATCACTGGAGCAAACAATTGTATTGGTGTTCAAATCTAACAGCTTATAGGCTTTCATGCCTATAGGATATCCTATAAAAAGACATGGAAAAACCCTTGGTGAGAACTTGGTCCTACCTTGTGACAAAGTGCAAGTATATGCAAGACATTCAAAGGCTCTAAGGTGTTCATAAGCTTTTGGAATAAATCTTTTCAAAGGGAGTTTTGAAATTTAAATTGAGGGTTGGTGTTCTATTAATGAGATAAATAGCAGGAGCAATGCATTCATCTCAATACACCAAAGGTATGTAAGATTGCAACAATAAGGCTCTAGCAATATTTAAAAGGTGTTGGTGTTTTCTTTTTACAATAGAGTTTTGTTGAGGACTTTGGACACATGAATAATAATGAATTACACCAAAAGAAGTGAATAATTCTTTAAAGTGTAACTCTTAGGCATTATCAGATCTTACCCCTTTAATTTTAGCACCAAAATGAGTACTAATTAGTTTAAAGAAATTGGGTAAGACAGTTTGTACCTCAGATTTAGCTTTGATGAAATGTGTCCAAGTGTACCTACTATAGTCATCAATAATGGTTATAAAATATTTATAGCCATTTATAGTAAGTGTATTGAAAGGCCCTTATATATTAACATGAATAAGATCAAAATGTGCAGCAGACATGTTGTGATTGGTAGTAAAAGGCAACTTTTTCTGCTTGGCATAATGACACACTGAACAGTGGAAATCAATAGAAGATCTTGAATGAAAATGTAAAGCTTTATTCAATGAGTGGTTTTTGATACAAGAGGAGTCACCAAGTCAATAATGCCAGACTATGTCATGATTTATTTTCGAATCTGAAACAACAAAAAAAGCAAAAGGAATATCACTTTTTACACCAGAAACCAAGTAATACAATATGCCTATTCTTTCACCCGTCCCAATCATTTGCTTCTTCAAATTGTCCTGCATTTCACAATGGTTAGGATGAAAATGAAAAGAATAATTGCCAAGGTTAGTCAAAGCAGTTACAGAAAGTAAATTGTAATGGAATTTTGGTATATAAAGAACATTAGAGAGTGAAAGAGTTGGATAGATGTTGACAGTACCAATACAAATAACCTTAGCAAAATTTCCATTAGGCAGTTTAATAGCAGGTATAGCTCGATCACAATATGTAATTTTGTGCAATGAAATATCATTGCACACATGGTGAGTAACACCAGTGTCAATGATCCATTTAGAGTGAGGTGTGAGAGAATTCTTACCAGAAAAGTGAGACACCATAGGAGGTTCAGCAGGTGCACTTGTTGTTGGTTCATGATTTCTCTAAGATAACAATGTCATCAATCTTTGACATTGCACATTAGTCAAGCAAGCAACCAAGTCTTGATCATATGTTGTATTGTCTCCATGATTCCCTTCACTACCTTCAGAGTTGGTGGTGAAGTTGGCAGCAGAAGCCTTTCCTGAGTTAGTGGTGTTTCAATTGCAATTCTTTTAGGAAATTTGTCATGCAATTCGTGTCCAGGAGGATATCCATGAATCCTAAATCTGTAAAGGCCGCTTAGCTTTAATGTGGAAATTAGCAGATAATTAGGGTTTAATTATGAAAATTATTTATTAATTCTAAATTATTAATTTACATTGATTCATTTGAATTCCAAATGCATTTTATATGTCATATGTAGAAATTTCATAATTTTGCATGTTCAGTGCCCGGCAACATTGGAACGCGGTGTTTGGCTATTAGAATCACATCCTAGTATTTTAAGTATAGCGGGGCAGTTTAATTAGACATTGAAAATGTCGAGAATAGTCGAAATTTAGAATTTCCCAAAATACCCTTTAGTGTCTTTTAAACCCTTTCAGTGTGGGAGGGGTAAAATGGTCATTTTGCCTCATATGCTTTTGTCCTTTAGTGAGATTACTTTAGATTGAGCAATCTGAATTGTATTGCATTTCCATAGTATTAGTAATATCTTTTATTTACTAGAAATTAGAAAAAATGGAATTTGAAGATAATCAAACTCTCTCTCTCTCTCTTTCTTTGAGTTGGCTACTAAGAACCCAAGGAGAAAAGCTGGTTTTCTTTCTCTTCTAGTAGATCATTTCTTGAGGGATTTAGTAACCTAGACTCAAGTATTTTACTCAGGTAAGGTTCCTCTTCTCCTTTGAGAAATTTAAGTCAGAAAGTTTGGTGACTTTGCATGTTCTTATATTTAGGATTCTGAATTTGTAAAGCTACTGGTTTATGTATTCTGATATTATATTATGGTTATTTGAGCTGATTTGAAGTTAGTTGATGGTTTGGTTTGGAGTTTAGCCAAGGTTTGAGTTTTAGAACTCAAACTTTTGTCTTCAATGGTGTTTTAAGTTTCAGAGGTTATTTCTGGTTTAAAAATATTGCATGGAATCTCTTTTTGTGATGTTTTTAGGTGGTTTGCATGTTTGTGGAGAGTTTGGGATCCAATTGTGTGTTTAGGAAGGTTTTTGGTCAATCCTGCACTGAATCGAAATTCTGGTTTAGAGGGGCGTGTAGTAACAGGAATTCCAATTGGCTCCCAGGAAACCCCACAGAATCGGAATTCTTATTGGGAACCAGTCTACCGGTTGGGGCAATTTTAGGAACTCTAGTTCTTCCCATTTTTGAGATGTTTAGAGTATTGCCATGTTATTTATTGATAGGGAAACTTTTAGTTTCAAGTTTAAGTCCCCGAAAAGTGATTTAGTGTGTCACTTACCAGTGTTGTGATTGATGTATTTAGAAGTCTGTAATTCGCCGAGCAGCTGTTCCACTCAGGTTGGCCGGCACACCTGAATTCGGAATCAAGGTAAGATTAGTATAATATTTTGCATATGTTTATACATTTTTAGCGTGCATGTTAGTTGCCGTTAGTATAGGCAAATCTATAGCCCTTAGATTAGCATATCAGGGCATCGGTGAGGTGTACAAAGAGATGCACCGAGATGCCAGCAGATATATGCTAGGCTATCAGATAGTATGAATTAATTGCTATCACATCAGTACGATTAGAGTACTGAGTATAGGCTGGATTGCGGTTAGTCATACCTTGTCAAGATCGGTTCTGATTTAGTTAGGGTTATGGTTAGGTGTATGGGCGCCTTATTATAACCCGAGATATTAGTATGTTTATTATGTTATGCTTTTCTTACTGAGTTTGTCGACTCACAGTGCTATTGCTATGTGTAGGTAGGGGCAAAGCTAAAGTTGAGGAGCCGTGAGAGCGAGCATATGAAGATTGTACATGTCGGGGCGGTTAGGCCTGGAGCATACAATCCTCGGGTTACCATGGCTTTTGTTGTTTTATCGCTAGGCGACAAGTATTTTATAAATATGTAGTAAACTTTGTAACTGTAAATTTGTATACGGGATCCCGAAATTTATAAAAGTTATATGTTATATTTTAATTAAATAAGCAAAATTTTAATTATTCACGTTTGCCAATAACCTCATTGATTAGCAACGAGCTGCAGAGTACGTTAAAAATCACGCTAACACGCCTATGCTAGTTAAGGTGTTACAATTTGGTATCAGAGTAGCCAGGTTGTCTTCCGAAGATCGTCACGACATGTACAATCATCATCATTAGTCAGCTCGATCCACGGTTCAGTAAGCTTTTATTGCTTTAGTAGTTTATTTTATAGTATGTTATAAGAAAAGCCTGTTAGGAAGCATGTTAGTAGTCTGATAGTAGAATAGGCGCATGTTTTTAATTTCTAAATAAGTGGCATTAGTAAGTTTTTCCTTGATCATGATCTGACCAGACTAGCTCTTCGTTACACAGGCTGTTCAGATTAGTATGGATGCCAGGTGAAACACCAGGAGCCAGGGAAACTCGTTTGGATCAAATGAAGGTCAGAGTGCTCAGATTCCCCCAAATATCTGTGGCCGTGGTAGAGGTCTCAGGGGTAGGGCACGTGGTCGAGGTGATGCTAACCCGCCACAGGTTGCCCAAGCTGCCCAAGCTGCTCAGGATGCCCAGAATTTGGAAAACAGGTTTGCAAAAGTGCAAACTAAAATCGATGAACAAGAGGAAGTGATTCGGCAATTAAGATAGCAGGGTGCTCCTGTAGTTCCTGCACCAGAGATACCTGTAGCTCCTGCCCCTACTATACAGGCCAAACCGGTGGTTGTAGCAATGAACTGGATGGAACCCTTGTATGAAAGGTTCCATAAGCAGACACCTCCGGTTTTCGTAGGAGGCCCTGATGTTATGAAAGTCGAGCAATGGCTAGCTGTGATCACCAGGATCTTGAATTTTATGGGTGATTACGCCCAAACTTGTCTTCACAAAGCGGTTGTTGTAGTGTAGCATGGGCGGTCGTGTCCACAGAGAGATATCTTATCAAAAAGTGATTAGTAGAACTTTAAGCGCAAAAAGTAAATAAATCGTTGGTTGTTTTTGAGAAAATTTTGAAACTAAATTTAAAGCAAATAAAATTGGTAGAAAATTACAATAACAAAAATGATAAGGTTTCAAGAATCACCTATATGTTTGGCTCATTTATTTGGGTTTTGATTCACACATAAAACACAATTAAATTATTCACTTCACAATAATTTAATCGGAAGATAAAACTTGAAGAACATATAATAAAAAAAAATGTATTTGAGTAATATAAAATTCTCACATTAAGATTGTAGAAAATAATCTCATGAAAAATCTAAGAATGACAATATACCTTTTGTTTGGTAATAATGCAATAAGAGATTAATCATAAAATTATAATATTAATATATATTTATCCTAATCATATTCACATAGAAAAAGCATGACTATTTCTATATAATACTAAATAGATAAATATATTAATATAGAGATAAAAAAAATAGAAGAAAAAATGTACTACTCAAATGTATAAACTTAAAGCACTTGGTGAATCAAAACACAAGTAAATATTACCTCACATATAAGATCATCCTTTACCTTATCTAGGAAACTAGCCAAAAATGCTAGTCCTTCTCACAATAATCTAAAAAGAAAATATGAGAAGAGATAGATAAAATAAAACTAAAATTTACTATAGTTTTTGCCAATGAAAAATTACATACTCCTATGAACAAAATGCCTATTTATATAGAGTTTTGTGACCCCTTTTGTCTCATAAAATTATTAAAAGATTATAGATATGAACATTTTCGGTAATTGAAAATAATACACTTTTAATGCAAAATTAGAAACGATAGCACACAGCTGGAGCATTTCATATGTTTCCCAATCTCCTTTATGATGTTTTGACTTTATCACATGATGAATATTTGCCGAGTGGGAGCTATGTGTGCGTGACATGGAGCATTAATGTCTTTGATTCAATCCAATTTACAAGGAAACAAAGTAAGCACATGTTGGTCTAAGCCAAATGAATTGAGCTTCATTTTTGGGCTTCCTTCTCTTTTGCCATTTCATTTATTTCTTCTACAATTTTGGCACTTTTTCTACAAAAATGACATAAATTAAATTCAAATCAAATATTTCCAATATATAAATATAACACAATAATTTTATGAAAATATTAATTTAAACTCAATTCATTTTGCACTTTAGGATCAATAAAATGACATTTTTGAACACGAATCACAACCCCCAACTAGCTTAATGCTTGTCTCTAGCAATTCAAGCGGAGAAGAAAATTATCAAGCTGAATAATCAAGTCAAACCAATCAAAACTAGCCAAGCATAAAAAAAATATCATCAAGAAATCCGAAATTGCTATGCAAACTACTCAGTTGTAACCCCAGAGTTGTGGGTGTGTGCACCAAACCATATCTATTTCTTACCACAAGCCATAACACAAATAGTATCGAAAAACTTCAAAAGCTTAAAGGTCTCAACTCCAATCTCCTCACAGGCATTGAAAGTATTTTTTTTTTATCGGGAGAGGTGACACTCTTGGAGTTGGAATTGTAACAATTAACGCTCAAATGAGAAAAGATAAACTTTTTAGGACAAATAATTTGAACAAATATTGATCATAAGATAGGAAAATCAAATAATTAGAATTTAAATGACAAATAACCTTTGGGATTTACAAAAAACTTGAAAAATAAAGAGCCAACTAAAAGAAAATTGTAAATATTAGAAAAGAACACTTTTTTTTTTTTTTAAGAAACACATGAAGTGATGTTTCTTTCATTTAATTTTTTTATGTGGAACATTTTTTTTAATAATAAAATAAAAAGAAAACACAATAACGAAATGTTGCTCTTGTTCTATTTTTATTTTTTTATTAATTTTTTTTTTTTTGAATTTTTTTTTTTTATTATTTTTTTTTTACAAGAGGCAACATAAAAATACATGAATAAAAAGAAATATGAAAAATAACATTACAACAAAGGCTCTTTTAACAAATGAAATTGTCCCTCTAGTATGTGTCATGTCTTTAAATTCCAAAAATGTAAATTGACCAACTCAAATGATCAATAAAAGTTCAAAAAGTCGTTTTCTCAACTCTCACAACTTACAAAAAAAAAAATGGAAAACTTTAAGCTTGAAAATTTTCTCAACTATTTGTGCTATCAACCATCTTACCACATGTTTAGAAAGTGCATTAAAGAACTCTGGAAATCACTCCTTAATAGCTAAACATAGCAAAAACCAACTCAAATAGAATGTTTCAATCATGCCTGGAAAATTTTGAGAAAATTTGACTTAAAAATTCAACACAACAATGTAATTCTCCACATGAAAGCTCACCACAGCTTACCACCCCCAACCGAAAATCAGACAGTGTCCTCAATGTCAAAATAAATATGCAATGAAAAAGATAGGGGAAAGAGAACACCTGAAAGATGACAATATCGACGGGGCGGTAATTGAAACAACCTGATAAGACAAAACAAACCCAAAACAAACAAAAACGAAAACACACAAAACTAACAGAAAAGCAAAAAAATATATATAAAATAAAATAAATAAAATAAAACATGTAAAAGAAATGAACAACTCAGAGTGTATAAATAGGGTCCTTAAGAAGGACCTCTTCCACATGACTCACACTCTCGATGTAATGCTTCAATCTCTGGCCATTGACTCTAAAAATTCTCCCATCAGTTGGGTCCTCAACTTCAACAGAACCGTTGGGAAAAACTTGTTTCACCACAAATGGGCCAGTCCACCGCGATCTCAACTTACCTGGGTGGAAATGCAACCGAGAATCATAAAGATGCACCTTTTGATTCACCTCAAAATTCTTTCGCAGGATCTGTTTATCATGAGTAACTTTCATTTTTTCCTTGTAGATCCTGGAATTATCATATGCCTCATTTCTCAACCCCTCAATTTCAGACAGCTGGAGTTTGCCATTAATGCCTGCAGCACTAAGATCAAACTTAAAGGCTTTGACAGCCCAATATGCCTTATGCTCGAGTTCAACAGGCAAATGACAGGCTTTCCCATAAACAAGCCGATAGGGAGACATCCCAAGAGGGGATTTGAAAGCAGTACGGTATGCCCAGAGAGCGTCAAGAAGACGAGAAGACCAATCTCTTCTGTCTGGATTTACCGTTTTTTCTAGAATTTGTTTTATCTCCCTATTGGCTAACTCCGCTTGCCCATTGGTCTGCGGATGGTAAGAATTAGCAACCTTATGGAGTACACCGTACTTCCGCATGAGAGCCTCAAAAGACTTGTTGCAAAAGTGTGTGCCTTGATCACTAATGATAGCTCGAGGCGTACCAAACCTTGACAAAATGTTTTCCTTCAAGAACTTGGTAGCTGTTGCATTATCATTGGTTCGACAAGGTATAGCCTCAACCCATTTAGAAACATAATCCACAGCAAGGAGAATGTAAAGGTAACCAGAAGATGATGGAAATGGTCCCATAAAATCTATCCCCCAACAATCAAATATCTCAATCACAAGAATAGGGTTCAAGGGCATCATGTGACGACGAGATAGAGAGCCTAACTTTTGGCACCTCACACATGAACGACAAAATTCGTTGGTGTCTTTGAACAAAGTGGGCCAATAAAGGCCACACTGTAAGATTTTTGTAGTAGTTTTCTTCACAGAGAAGTGACCACCACAAGCATCATTGTGACAAAAGTTCAAAACACTAGACACCTCATCATCAGGGATGCATCTTTGCATGATCTGATCGGGCCAATACTTGAACAAGTATGGATCATCCCAATAGAAATTGCGCACCTCGACCAGAAACTTGCGTCTATCTTGTGAACTCCAATCAGAAGGAAGTTCACCTGTTACTAAGTAGTTAACTATGTGTGCATACCACGGTAACTTAGTAACAGCAAGCAGTTGTTCATCGGGGAAATCATCACGAATAGGTGGATCATCAGCAGAATCACTAAATTCAAGTCGAGACAAGTGATCCGCGACGACATTCTCAACACCTTTCTTGTCTTTGATTGTGATGTCAAATTCTTGCAATAGAAGGATCCACCGTATTAAGCGCGCCTTAGTATCCTTTTTGGAAAGGAGGTACTTAAGGGCAGAATGATCTGTGAAGATCGTAATAGGTGAACAAATCAAGTAAGCTCGAAATTTGTCAAGAGCAAAAACAACAGCAAGCAAATCTTTTTCAGTAGTGGAATAGTTCATTTGAGCACTATTAAGAGTTCGACTTGCATAATAGACAACAAAAGGTTTCCCCTCCCTCTGTTGTCCCAAAACAGCTCCAACAACAAAATTGCTTGCATCACACATGATTTCAAAAGGCAAATTCCAATCAGGTGACTGTATGATAGGAGCGGACGTTAATTTTGCAACAAGTGTTCGGAATGCATCCTCACACTTTTGTGTCCACTCAAAATTAGCATCTTTGGCTAGGAGGTTACACAGTGGACGAGAAATCATTGAAAAGTTTTGGATGAACCTCCTATAAAAACCAGCATGCCCAAGAAAAGATCTAACATCTTTGACAGTCTTTGGAGTGGGCAAATTAGAAATGAGATCAATCTTAGACTGATCTACCTCAATCCCTCTTTTGGAGACAATGTGTCCCAAGACTATGCCTGAAGATACCATGAAATGGCATTTCTCCCAATTGAGTACAAGACCTTTCTCAATACATCGTGTTAAAACAACTTCTAAATTAAGAAGGCATGTTTCAAAAGAACTTCCAAAGACTGTTAGATCATTCATGAATACTTCCAAACATTTTTCAACCATGTCACTGAAAATGCTCATCATGCACCTTTGGAAGGTGGCTGGTGCATTACACAGTCCAAATGGCATACGCCGAAAAGCATAAGTACCGAAAGGACATGTAAAAGTGGTCTTATCTTGATCCTCCAATGCAATCTCAATTTGATAATAGCCTGAAAGCCATCAAGAAAGCAATAAAAAGGATGCCCAGCCACACATTCAAGGATTTGGTCAATAAATGGAAGTGGGAAATGATCCTTACGGGTGGCAGCATTCAACTTTCGATAATCAATGCACATGCGCCAACCCGTCACAGTCCTTGTGGGAACAAGGGCCCCTTTGTCATTTTCAATAACAGTTACACCCGATTTCTTGGGTACTACCTGAATTGGACTGACCCACTTGCTATCAGCCACTGGATAAGCGATGTTAGCATCCAAAAGTTTCAACACTTCAGTTTTCACAACTTCTTTCATGGTGGGGTTCAGTCTTCTTTGAGGATCTCTTTGAGGGATTGCTCCCTCCTCCAACTTGATTCTATGGGAGCAAATTAAAGGGCTAATACCTTTAATATCAGCAAACGTCCAACCTGATGCAGTTTTATGCTTCTTTAGTAGCTTGACTAATTGCATTTCCTGTGAAGGATCAAGTTTGGACGAGATGATAACAGGAAAGGTATCACCATCTCCCAAGAAAACATGTTTTAAACCCTCAGGTAGTTGGGCTAGCTTAACAGTGGGAACCTCTTCAGCAGAAGGTTTTGGCTTTTCCCTTTCACCAGGTAGCTCTTCAAAGCGAGGTTGCCAAAATTTTGCTCTTCCATTTTGTGAGTCTTAATAACAAGAGATTTCATTAATTGACTCATTAAAACCAGAACTTTCAGAAACTAAGAAGAGTTCATCAAGATCATCAAATTTTTTTTGCAATTGAATCTCCTCAGAAATGAGTGTGTCAATCAAAAATGTCTGATAACACTCATCATCGTCATGTGGTTGCTTTGCAACATGAAAAATATTGACCTCAAGAGTCATATTCCCAAAAGATATTTTCATTAGACCATTCCTACAGTTAATAAGGGCATTAGTTGTAGCGAGGAAAGGTCTTCCAAGTATAATAGGGATTTTTGACTCCATGTTAACCACAGATTGAGTATCCAGGATGAGAAAGTCTACGGGGTAATAGAATTTGTCAACTTGAATAAGAACATCCTCAACAATACCCCGAGGCTTCTTGATAGAACGATCAGCCAACTGTAAGACAACAGAAGTAGGCTTGATTTCACCAAGACCAAGTTGCGAGTAGACAGAATAAGGCATGAGATTAATGTGACAGTCAGTAGTCCCGTGATCCGTAAGGGGAAACACCGGGTAAGCTGTGCAATCCCACACCGCCTGGGGAAGGTCAACTGGGATGATTCTGAGACTGTGTAGGTATGGGACTACACAGTTGAAGAGAGCTTAAATGGATTGATTGGTACTACCTATGTCAACAAGGTGCATCTTGTTTTTCGGTAGCCCATCTCGAAAGAACTCCACAGTTAAGCGTGCTTGGCTTGGGGTAATTTAAGGATGGGTGACCTCCTGGGAAGTTTTCCCAGGATGCGTGTGAGTGAGGACAAAGCACGCTGAAAACACTCGTGTTGGTCTGTAGGGTCAGTCATCGATCCAGGAAGCAGCCAGAGTGACGTACTCGTGTATAAGAGCCATTCATTCCGTGGGTGTAAGGGCCCAATGGAGGCTTGAAGCGGGGACGTTACAAATGGTATCAGAGCCTTGACCCAGCCGGAAGTGTGGTCGACGAGGACGTCGGACCCCGTAAGGGGGGGTGATTGTGACGATCGGTAGTCCCGTGATCCGTAAGGGGAAACACCGGTAAGGTTGTGCAATCCCACACCGCCCAGGGAAGGTCAAACGGGATGATTCTGAGACTGTGTAGGTATGGGACTACACAGTTGAAGAGAGCTTAAATGGATTGATTGGTACTACCTATGTCAACAAGGTGCATCTTGTTTTTCGGTAGCCCATCTCGAAAGAACTCCACAGTTAAGCGTGCTTGGCTTGGGGTAATTTAAGGATGGGTGACCTCCTGGGAAGTTTTCCCAGGATGCGTGTGAGTGAGGACAAAGCACGCTGAAAACACTCGTGTTGGTCTGTAGGGTCAGTCATCGATCCAGGAAGCAGCCAGAGTGACGTACTCGTGTATAAGAGCCATTCATTCCGTGGGTGTAAGGGCCCAATGGAGGCTTGAAGCGGGGACGTTACAATTAACACTCGCTCCTAAGTCTAGCAAAGCTTGGCTAAATTCATGAGTCCCGATTTGACAAGAAATGGTGGGACAACCAGGATCTTTGTATTTTGGCGGTGTCTTTTGTTCAATTACCGCACTAACCTGCTCAGTCAAGAAAGCAGTCTTTTTGACATGATGCTTCCTTTTTACAGTGCAAAGATCCTTGATGATTTTAGCATAGGCTGGCACTTGTTTGATGACGTGAAGCAAAGGAAGATTAATCTTTACTTGTGTCAAGTGCTGAAGGATTTCTCCTCGATTTTTAAGATTTCTCCCAGCAGGTCTCAGAGCCTGGGGAAATGGAACTTTTGCAGAAGCATTGGGTGGCACACTTTCAGGGACAACATGTGGAGATTTTGAAATGGTAGCTGTTATTGGTTGATCTTCCAAAGTTTTTCCACTTCTAGTTGTGATGGCATTAGCCTCCTTAACAGTTTGATCGCTAGAGCTGGAGGTTTGAGCCATATGTTGCCCTTGTTCATTGAATTGGGGCTGAGAAGGAAGTTTGCCTCTTTCAGAAATGGCCAAGGATCCAGTCAATTTTGAAAATTGACTCTTCATTTCTTTGATTTTTTATATCATTTGACGATTGATTTTAGTTTGCTCCTCCATGAATGATTGAAGTGTGTTCTCAAGAGAACTCCTTTGAGGTGGAGAATTGTATTGAGGAGCAGACTGAGCTTTTGATGGTTGATTTTGGTGCTCATTTCTCCATTGCCCTCCGGAAGATTGTGCTTGGTTGGGATCTTTCCAGCTAAAATTTGGGTGGTTTCTCCAACCAGGGTTGTACGTATTAGAGAATGGCTTATTGTAGGTCCCTAAGGCATTGCATTGCTCTTCATAAACCCCCTTCATTTCTCTAAAGGCTAAACAATCCTTAGCCAAATGATCCAATTCTCCACACACAAAACATGGCTCATGTATTTCTGCTTTGGCAACCATATTCAGTCCTTGCCCACTTTTTTTCTTAAAGGCCTTAAGTTGCTTTGTTAAGGACTCAACTTGGGCTTTGAGACTGTCCTCCTCCCTTAGTTGGTAAATTCCTGCTGGTCGATTTCTGTTAGTGCTTTCAGTAGCACTTGGACCAGTCCAAGTATGAGATTTTTCTGCGAGCTCATTGAGATATTCAAAGGCTTCTTCAGGATCTTTTTGGAGGAATTCACCATTGCACATCATTTCTATAAACTGGCGTTCACGACTAGTGAGGCCTTCATAGAAATAACTAACTAGGTGCCATTTTTCATAACCATGGTGTGGACAAAGAGTTAACAGTTCTTTAAACCT
Organism: Cannabis sativa; assembly: GCF_029168945.1. Lineage (NCBI taxonomy): Eukaryota > Viridiplantae > Streptophyta > Magnoliopsida > Rosales > Cannabaceae > Cannabis > Cannabis sativa. The sequence continues at coordinate 25,039,716 of NC_083607.1, forward strand.
TTCCCAGACTTGATAAAGAGTTTCATTGTCTTTTTGGGAAAAGGTAGAAATCTGCCTTTTTAAGCCATTGGTCTTGTGGTTAGGGAAGTATTTGTGAAAGAATGATGATGTCATTTCTTCCCATGTTCCAATAGACCTTGGTCTCAGAGAGTATAACCAGCTTTTAGCTTTATCCTTCAAAGAGAATGGAAAAAATTTTAATCGCACAGTATCTGCGATATTAGCTTGGTTATAAAAAGTGGCTACCACATCCTCAAATTCCCTAATATGCACATAAGGATTTTCATTTTCTAAACCATGGAAATTTGGCAAGAGTTGAATCATGCCAGGTTTGAATTCAAAATTGGGCATATTAGGTGGAAAGAGGATACAAGAAGGGGTAGGAGTGCGAGTAGGATGGAGATAGTCATTCAGACTTCTCTGCTGAATTTCATCATGATGGGCCATGGCGAATGGATTATGAGCAATTGTTGAGGTGGGAGAGGCAATGCTTGATGTATCGGAAGAGTTATCACTAGGGGTGTTGGGTCTCCTTACAAATCTCCCTAGTTCATCTCTATGACGATTCATTCACTTTAAAAAAATGGTTTTTTTTTTTTGTTAAACTCGATCCTTGGTAAATTTGGACAATTTGAAATGATCTCACATGCCTCACCAGACTCCCCGGGGTACTAAGTGAGTATGAAAAATCACAATTCAAATATTTCTAACCAAATGACCAATAAGTAAAATAAATTACTTATTTTGAAGGAACAAGCTTGGTTTTTTTTTTAAATAGTAATAAGTCCAAAAATGTAATAAGACAAGGGCATACACAAGAAATATTCCCAGGCCGATTGGGAAGGTTGCCAAGGTACCGCTTCATCCCACACTTTCCTAGACAGATTCAAGGTTCCCAGGAAAGTGTAGAGGGTACTCTATCACAAGCCTTAAAAGCCAATCTTTCTAGACAGAATACTCTCAGTTTTTACCACTTGTTGCATTACACTTTGTTCCTAATACTATAAAGTTTTATGAATAATTTTATTTTAGAATTTTATGATTTTTTTTTTAATAACAAAGAGGTGGAACCTAAATTAAAGCTGATCTAAAACCTAAGGTTACACAAATTAAGAGACTAAACCTAATAATTTGAAATCTATAAATTTAAAGCTAAAGAAAAAAAATATAATAAATGACAAATAATTACAAAATTAACAATGAATGATAATTTGAACACAATAAATGTAGAAAAGAGAAGAAAAATATTAAAAAAAAAATTAATGACTAATATATATATATTATATAAAACTAATACTACATATATAATTGAACGAAAAGAGAAGAAAAAAAAATATGTATATAAATATATAAGTGTATAATAAATATGACAATTTTTTTTTTTAAGTTATTAGACACAAAGAGAAAAATTAATAATTAAAAAAAATACAAGTGTTATATATACACATTATAAAATGACTTACCTCTTGGCTGAAAAGTCCACTAAGTTTTGATTTCAATCTCCCCGGCAACGGCGCCAAAATTTGATTACGCTCAAACTTATCTTCACAAAGCGGTTGTTGTAGTGTAGCATGGGCGGTCGTGTCCACAGAGAGATATCTTATCAAAAAGTGATTAGTAGAACTTTAAGCGCAAAAAGTAAATAAATTGTTTGTTGTTTTTGAGAAAATTTTGAAAATAAATTTAAAGCAAATAAAATTGGTAGAAAATTATAATAACAAAAATGATAAGGTTTCAAGAATCACCTATATGTTTGGCTCATTTATTTGGGTTTTGATTCACACATAAAATACAATTAAATTATTCACTTCCCAATAATTTAATCGGAAGATAAAACTTGAAGAACATATAATAAAAAAAATGTATTTGGGTAATATAAAATTCTCACATTAAGATTGTAGAAAATAATCTTATGAAAAATCTAAGAATGACAATATACCTTTTGTTTGGTAATAATGCAATAAGAGATTAATCATAAAATTATAATATTAATATATATTTATCCTAATCATATTCACATAGAAAAAGCATGACTATTTCTATATAATACTAAATAGATAAATATATTAATATAGAGATAAAAAAAATAGAAGAAAAAATGTACTACTCAAATGTATAAACTTAAAGCACTTGGTGAATCAAAACACAAGTAAATATTACCTCACATATAAGATCATCCTTTACCTTATCTAGGAAACTAGCCAAAAATGCTAGTCCTTCTCACAATAATCTAAAAAGAAAATATGAGAAGAGATAGATAAAATAAAACTAAAATTTACTATAGTTTTTGCCAATGAAAAATTACATACTCCTATGAACAAAATGCCTATTTATATAGAGTTTTGTGACCCCTTTTGTCTCATAAAATTATTAAAAGATTATAGATATGAACATTTTCGGTAATTGAAAATAATACACTTTTAATGCAAAATTAGAAACGATAGCACACAGCTGGAGCATTTCATATGTTTCCCAATCTCCTTTATGATGTTTTGACTTTATCACATGATGAATATTTGCCGAGTGGGAGCTATGTGTGCGTGACATGGAGCATTAATGTCTTTGATTCAATCCAATTTACAAGGAAACAAAGTAAGCACATGTTGGTCTAAGCCAAATGAATTGAGCTTCATTTTTGGGCTTCCTTCTCTTTTGCCATTTCATTTATTTCTTCTACAATTTTGGCACTTTTTCTACAAAAATGACATAAATTAAATTCAAATCAAATATTTCCAATATATAAATATAACACAATAATTTTATGAAAATATTAATTTAAACTCAATTCATTTTGCACTTTAGGATCAATAAAATGACATTTTTGAACACGAATCAATGGGCATCACTGCAAATGATAGAGTGGTTTGTGCCACTTTTCAATTTCAAGAAGAAGCTTTAGTTTGGTGGGACATGGTGTCCGTGATTCATGACGTTACCACAATGACCTAGGAGAAGTTCCAGGAACTATTTAATGCCAAGTACTATAATGAGGTTGTCAGAAGTGCCAAGAGAAAAGAATTCACTCATTTGACTCAGAAAGAAAATATGAGTGTTACTGAATATACAACGCAGTCTGACCGTTTGGCAAGATTTGCCTTGGGAATTGTGCCAACCAATTTCAGTAAGAAAGAGAAGTATCTAGATGGGTTAAATGTGAAGATCAGACATGACTTGATGATTACTACTGACGACAGAACCACCCATGCTGAAATGGTGGATAAGGCACTGCGAGCTGAGGGTGCGGTGGGATGCATAGTTGAGTCTCGTGAGACTCCAATTGTCAGCGGGACTCCTACCCTTCCTACATCAGGCTTTAGTAGGGGAGGTAGTGGCTCGGCCACTGAACAGAAAAGAAAGGCACCTACTGCATCTAGTGGTTCAGGTCTAACAAGAGGTTCCTAGAGAACTAGGGTCGAGGCAATCGACAAGGTAGCTCTGAGACTCGATAGAGTTATCCATAGTGCCCCAGTTGTAAAAAACACCATCTAGGGGACTGTAAAGGGCAGGGGTGCTTCCAGTGTGGCATGCCAGGGCATTTCAAGAGGGATTGTCCCCAACTCAGAATCGAAGCAGCAAACACTGCAGCGAAACCCACTCCAGCCAGCGTGTTTGCGATAACTCAGGCTGATGCTGAAGCTAGCCCTTCAGTAGTAATAGGTCAGCTCTCGGTGAATAACTCTTATTTCTTTGTGCTGTTTGACTCTGGGGCCACTCATTCTTATGTGGCAGCCAGAATCTTTAGTAAATGTGATAGACCGAACGATAGTTATGAATCAGGGTCTGGAACCCTACTACCTGGCGGAGAGTTAGTTATCTCCAAAAGGTGGGTTAGGTCTATCCCGATCAGGATTGACGGTAGGGAATTAAGTGCTGACCTAGTAAAAATGAGGTTATCAGATTTTGATATTATACTGGGAATGGATTTCTTGTCCAAATACTCGGCGAGTATTGACTGTAAGAGGAAGATGGTAATCTTCCGACTAGAAGGTGGAGAACCGTTTTTTTTTTGTCGGTTCGGTTCAGGGATCTCAAATCCCAGTAATTTCAATTTTAACAGCCAAAGAATTGTTGTGTGATGGATGTCTAGGGTTTCTGGCCGTGGTATTTGATACCACTCGGCCTGCCTCTGTTCGGCCAGAAAACATCAAGGTGGTTTGGGAATATCTCAATGTTTTTCCTGATGAACTTCCGGGTTTACCACCTCAGCGAGAAATTGATTTCGTAATTGATTTGGCACCTGGAGGATAACCGGTTTCTAAAGCCCATTATAGATGGCTCCTGCTGAACTTAAAGAATTGAAAATTCAACTCCAGGGGTTGCTTGACATAGGGTTTTCTCGGCCTAGTGTGTCACCCTGGGGAGCTCCAGTATTGTTTGTCAAAAAGAAAGATGGGTCTTTACGAATGTGCATCGACTATCGGGAGTTGAATAAGCTAACAATCAGGAATAAATATCCTTTACCTAGAATTGATGATCTTTTTTATCAACTTCAGGGGAAGACGGTCTTTTCAAAGATTGATCTCCGATTGTGCTATCATCAGTTGAGAATCCGGGAGGAGGACATTCCAAAGACGACTTTCTGTACTAGGTCTGGACATTATGAATTTGTAGTTATGTTGTTTGGAGTAACCAATGCTCCCGCAGCTTTCATGGATTTGATGAATAGGGTATTCAAGGATTTCCTCGATATCTGTGTTATTGTGCTTATCGACGACATCCTTGTGTATTCTCAATCAGAAGAAGAGCATGAACAACATCTCCGAAAGGTTCTGCAATGACTTCGAGAACACAAGCTTTATGCCAAGTTAAAAAAGTGTGAATTTTGGCTATCTCAGGTGTCCTTCCTTGGGCACATTGTTAGCAAAGATGGGATCAAGGTGGATCCAGGAAAGATAGAATCCGTCAGGGATTGGCCAAGACCGAAAACAGTGACAGGAGTTAGAAGTTTCTTGGGTCTGCTTGGTTATTATCGTCGGTTTGTGGAAGGGTTCTCTAAAATTTCAACACCCTTAACCGAGCTTACTAAAAAGAATCAGCATATTGTATGGACAGACAAGTGTGAGGCTAGTTTTTAGGAGCCGAAGCAGAGATTAATTACAGCTCCAGTGTTAGCTCTGCCTTCTGATAAAGAAAAGTTCGTGATTTATTGTGATGCATCCCGACAAGGTCTAGGGTGCGTACTAATGCAAGCTGATCGGGTTATTGCATATGCTTCTCGTCAGTTCAAAGATTATGAACAGTGGTACCCGACTCATGACCTGGAACTTGCCGCGGTAGTATTTGCTTTGAAAATTTGGCGACATTATCTCTACGGAGAGAGATGTGAAATTTATACCGACCATAAAAGTCTCCAATATTTCTTTACCCAGAAAGATTTGAATATGAGACAAAGGCATTAGTTGGAGTTAGTTAAGGATTACGATTGTGAGATCATTTACCACCTTGGGAAGGCCAATGTAGTGGTTGATGCCCTGAGCAGGAAGGGTCCCATGCAGGTAGCTAGTATGATTCAGATTTCACCTCAGTTAGCAGAGGAGATTGTCAGATCTAGCATTGAGTTTGTTGTAGGCAAGCTTCATAACCTGACGCTGCAATCTGATTTGTTAGAAAGAATTAAAGTCGCTCAGATGACTGATCCGGAGTTAATTAAGATCAGAGATGAGGTTTCGGCTGGTCAAGCCAGAGACTTTACAGTGTCAAACAGTGGGATGCTATTGTTCAAAACCAAGGTTTGTATTCCTAATAGTGTGGAACTCAGGAATGAAATTCTTGAGGAGGCTCATACCACTCCATACTCTCTGCATCACGGCACCACCAAGATGTATCAAGATCTTAAACCTTATTTCTGGTGGAGCGAAATGAAGAAGAATGTGGTAAAATTCATATCAAGATGCCTAACCTGTCAGCAAATCAAGGCTGAACATCAGAGACCAGCAGAGTTGTTACAGCCTTTAACCCTACTTGAGTGCAAATGGAAGGATATCGCGATGGACTTTGTGGTTGGATTACCTAGAACCACGAGTTTATTTGATTCTATTTGGGTTGTGGTAGATCGATTCACGAAGTCTTCACATTTTCTACCAGTTAAAACAACCTATTCAGTGGCTCAATATGCAGATTTATATGTTAAAGAAATTGTAAGACTGTATGGTCTGCCAAAATCCATAGTTTCGGATAGGGATCTGAAGTTTACTTCTAAGTTTTGGCAGAGTTTGCAGCGAGCTATGGGTACTAAACTAAAATTCAGTATAGCTTTCCATCCTCAGACAGATGGGCAGTCTGAAAGGACGATTTAGATGCTGGAAGATTTACTGCGGGCCTGTGTTATGAATTTCGAGGGTTCCTGGAGTAAGTATCTACCACTGATAGAGTTCTCGTACAATAATAGTTATCAGAGTATGATAGGGATGGCTCCCTATGAACTGTTTTATGGAAGGAAGTGTAGATCTCCCATCCACTGGGATGAGACAAGGGAGAAGAAATATCTAGGTCCAGAATCAATACAGTGGACCAATGAGGCAATTGAAAAGATTAAAGCTAGAATGCTTGCCTCTCAGAGTAGGCAAAAGAGTTATGCAGATCCGAAACGTAGGAATGTTGGGTTCCAAGTAGGGGATAACATGTTTTTACGAGTATCTCCGATGAAGGGGATCAAGCGTTTTGGGAAAAGAGGCAAGTTATGCCCTAGATTTATAGGACCTTTCGAGATTCTCAAAAAGGTTAGACAAGTGGCATATCGGTTAGCTTTGCCTCCAGCTCTTTTAGCAGTTCACAACGTATTCCATGTCTCTATGCTGAGAAGATACGTTTCAGACCCTGCTCATGTACTTAGCTATGAAAATCTTGAGCTGTAGCCAGACATGTCATATGAAGAACAGCTGGTATAGATCCTTGACAAAAAGGATAAAGTCCTCCGAAATAAGACCATAGCTTTGGTCAAGGTAATCTGGAGGAATAGCAAGGTGGAGGAAGCCACGTGGGAGTTAGAATCAAACATGAGAGCTCAATATCCAAAGTTGTTTAGGTTAGATTTCGAGGACGAAATTCTTTTAAGGGAGGGATAATTGTGAAGACCGCTTAGCTATAATGTGCAAATTAGCAAATAATTAAGGTTTAATTATGAAAATTATATATTAATTCTAAATTATTAATTTATAGTGATTTATTTGAATTCAGAATGTATTTTATATGTCATATATAGAAATTTTATAATTTTGCATGTTCAGTGCCCGACAACATTGGAACGCGGTGTTTGGCTATTAGAATCACATCCTAGTATTTTAAGTATAGGGGGCAGTTTAATTAGACATTGGGAATGTCGAGAATAGTCGGGAATTTAGAATTTCCCAAAATACCCTTTAGTGTCTTTTAAACCCTTTCTGTGTGGGAGGAGCGAAATGGTCATTTTACCCCATATGCTTTTGTCCTTTAGTCGGCCACTAAGAACCCAAGGTGAAAAGCTGGTTTTCTTTCTCTTCTAGTAGATCATTTCTTGAGGGATTAAGCAACCTAGACTCAAGTATTTTGCTATGGTAAGGTTCCTCTTCTCCTTTGTGAAATTTAAGTAGGAAAGTGTGGTGATTTTGCATGTTCTTATGATTTAGGGTTCTGAATTGGTAAAGCTATTGGTTTATGTATTCTGATATTATATTATGGTTATTTGAGTTGATTTGAAGTTAGTTGATGGTTTGGTTTGGAGTTTAGACAAGGTTTGAGTTTTAGAACTCAAACTTTGGTCTTCAATGGTGTTTTAAGTTTCAGAGTTATTTCTTGGTTGTATTGCATGGAATCTCTTTATTATGATGTTTTTAGGTGGTTTGCAAGTTTGTGGAGAGTTTGGGATCGAATTGTGCGTTTGGCAAGGTTTTTGGTCATTCCTGCACTGAACCAGAATTTTGATTCAGAGGGGCCTGTAGGAACCGAAATTCTAGTTGGCTCCCAGGAAACCCCGCAGAACCAGAATTTTGGTTGGGAACCAGTCTACCAATTGGGGCAATTTTGGGAACCCTAGTTTTTCCCATTTTTGAGATGTTTAGAGTATTGCCATGTTATTTATCAAAAGGGAAACTTTTAGTTTCAAGTTTAAGTCCCCGGAAAGTGATTTAGTGTGTCACTTACCAGTGCTGTGATTGATGTGATTTAGGAGCCTGTAATTCGTCAAGCAGTTGTTCCACTCAGGTTGGCCGGCACACCTGAATTCGGAATCAAGGTAAGATTAGTATAATATTTTGCATATGTTTATACATTTTTAGCGTGCATGTAAGTTGTCGTCAGTATAGGCAAATCTATAGCCCTCAGATTAGCATATTAGGGTTTCGGTGAGGTGTACATAGAGATGCACCGAGATGCCAGCAGATATATGCTAGGCTATCAGATAGTATGAATTAATCGCTACCACATCAGTACGATTAGAGTACTGAGTATAGGCTGGATTCGAGGTTAGTCATACCTTGTCAAGATCGATCCTGATTCAGTTAGGGTTATGGTTATGTGTATGGGCGCCTGTTATAACCTGGGATATTAGTATGTTTATTATGTTATGTTTTTCTTACTGAGTTTGTCGACTCACAATGCTATTGCTATGTGTAGGTAGGGGAAAAGCTAAAGTTGAGGAGCCGTGAGAGTGAGCAGATGAAGATTGTACATGTCGGGGCGGTTAGGCCTGGAGCATACAATCCTCGGGACATGAGGGCTTTTGTTGTTTTGTCGCTAGGCGACAAGTATTTTGTAAATATGTAGTAAACTTTTGTAACTGTTATATGTTATATTTTAATTAAATAAGCAAAATTTTAATTATTCACGTTTTCCAATAACCTCGTTGATTAGCAACGAGCTGCACAGTACGTTAAAAATCACGCTAACACGCCTATGCTAGTAGGGTGTTACAAAAACATTTTGCCATGGTGTGGCCTGTGATGCCACAGTGAGTGCAAACCATTTTAGGATGATGAGGCTCAACATTCCCAGCAAACTGTCCTGAATTCGAACCAGTTCCAGATCTAGATCCAACTCCATTATTGTCATTCTCAGCTGGAACAATCGACAAACACCTTTGACTCTGTTCTTGAAATACCGATGCATAGACTTTGTTGATGTTAGGCAAAGGATCTTGCATTAAGATTTGAGATCGAGTACCACTGTAGGACTCATTTAGACAAACCAAGAATTTAAGAACTCTGTCTTCTTCCTAATATCCTTGGATTGTCTTCATAGCTCCACAGGTGCATATATGTTGTGGCCGATACTCCTGAATTAGATCCCATGGAGACTTAAGTCTAGTGAAATAGTTGGTGACACTATTAGATCCCTATGCAAGAGACTATTTTGTTCGAATAGCTTCAAAAACTCTAGGAGCATTCTATTGATTGAATCGCTCCTCAAGATTCAACAAGATCTGAGTTGCATCATACATATACATGACACTTTCAACTATTTCATTGGAGATCGCATGAAGAATCCATGAAATAACAGTGCTATTGCAACAATTCCAAAGCTCGAAATCTTCATCGAATGAAAGTTTTCCATTCACAAATTTGAGTTTATTCCTTGCAACAAGTGCGACTATCATAGCTCGACGCCACAAGCTGTAAATCTCACAACTAGTGAGTATTTTTGGAACTAAACTAAGTCCAGGATGATCACTATTAGAAAGGTAGTAAGGATTTCTTGCTTCATCTGAATAGGATCTAACATTGGTGTCCAAAGCAGAGTATTGATTGGAATTTTTAGATGAGCTTCGAGTTGGAGCTCCTCCCCGAGGCATGGAGATGAGTAATGCAATGGATCTTACTCAGAAACTTGCTCTAATACCATATTAGTTGCGGAAGAGTGATGGAGAAGAAGAAAGAACAGAGAGAAATGAGAGAGAAAATGAATGAGAAACCAATTATTTTCATTGAAATGGAAAAGGTACAAGAACAGAGCATATATAACTCATGAATACATTGAATCAATTAGTTACACTACCTGTTACAACTGACAAATTGACTAACCGGAACAAACTAACTAACTAACTCTTAATAAAAATAAAAAACTGATTAAAAAAGTATTACCAAACGCACCCTTAATGTTTTATTTTTTAAAAAGGAAAAAAAGAAAAGAAAAATAAACATAATTTTAAATTTTTTATTTGACATTCCTCTTTATATAAAATGATTTTTTTTAATATTTTTAAATTTTTCTTAAAAAATATTATAGGGTGATTCTACAAAAGGGATGTACTGATGCACCCTTGACTTGTTTCAGTATCCAGAAGAATTTTTTAGTCTAATTTTTTTCCATATTCATATACGTTATAGCTATTTAAGATAACCTACAAAATTTTGAGAAATTCAGAATAATTTACAATATAAAAAATAATGTTCATACAGTCTATTTTACATGCATATAAAATAAAATAGTCACGCGTGCAACACACTGTTTGAACGTATTTTTCGGCGTGTTAAACTTTTCTAAATTTTTTTAAATTTTACAGGATGTCTTAAATAACTATAACGTACATGACCATGAGAAAAAATTTGACTAAAAAATTATTTCGGGTGCTAAAATAAATATGGGTGCATCAATGTATCTATTTTAAGGGGGTGTATCGTAAAATTTTTCAATATTATATTTAGTGTAATTAAATTTTTATGTCATATATATCAATTTTTTTATTTTCATATTTTTGTAAATAGCAGTTTATTTTTTTCCACAAAATTGCTCCTACTTGATTTGTAATGTTTTATTATTATTATTATATTGCATCGTAATGTACAAGATTTATTTATTAAAAAAGGCTGCTGCAAAATATGTGTATTTTTTTTAAAAGAAAAAAAAATAAGAATTGGAAAAGGCAGCACATTCCCATCAGACAGTGACATGGTTTGTTCTGCTGTCTCTGTAGCAACCTTGGTTGAAATCTCAAAACCCTACCAAACTAAACAACTAAGTACTGCACTCCCACATAAACACACAAATCCCACGTACAAAATATCTTATTCAATACTTATTATAATTGCAACCTTCCTTCCTATGAGTTGTATCGTTGGTTGAGACTTTGATTGAGGAGAGAGAGAAAAAGAAAAAATATAATACAAATCAAATGTGTGACTTTTTTTTGTTTTTAATTCTATTTTATTATTCTTATACAGTATTCCTTGCTGTTGAATGAATCATGATTAATATGTGATATATTTTGTTTGAACTTTTTTTATTTTATTATATAAAATATATAGTTTTGTTTTGGGGAGGGAAGAAATTGCTGGTGATGGGCCATGGCAATCCACATTTCACACCCACCTTTTATTCTCTCTCTCTCTCTCTTACCTTGTGACCCTCTCTTATTGCTTCCTCTGCACTCCTATTTACTACATCAATTGCCATTGGGACCAACCCTTTTCTCCTAAGTCTCTCAACTTTCATTTTGTAAACTTTGTCTCTGCCTTCACCCTCTTTGGAGCCAGCCTCCTCTTTGTTATGCCTTTCTCTGGTATGTATGTCATTCTTACTCAGATTCTGTTTTACTTGTTTATGTCCTCTTTCTCCTTTCTCTGTACTTTCATTTATGACTTCCTCAAGGTGTTCTTAATGGGAAGGAGAAATGAAAGTGGGATCTTCTTGTTAATTCTAGATTATTTTTTAAGCTACTTATTTGATACCATTATTGATAAATTGGCTGGAAAAGAAAAATGCAATCTTGTATTCAACGGACTGCCTGACTTGTATACTGTTCATATAATATGTTTTCTGTCATTGAATAGGAAGTCTTTTAATTATAGAAGAAGAAATGGACTCAAAGTTTTATTTGAGTGAATAGTTGTTTCTCATATATAGATTGAGGTCCTGAACTGTTGTAAAAGTTTGTGCCTTATTTACCAGTTGATGTACTGTGGTTTTATGTGAACTAAGTTGAGTAATTATTATATATTTTCTATTTCTGTAGTAATTGGGCATTGTGAGAAGGATTTTATGACTCCCTTCAAAGAATAGTGTATTAAGCTTTTCTGTTAGATTTCTCTTTGCGGAAAGAATGGAAAATATTTTTGAACTTACAAAAGATTGACATGTGTAATTATTTCCTCTAACGCTTATGTTGCTATTTCCTCTGCATTACTTCAGGGTTATGCTAAGTTGGATAAAGACATTTGCAATCAGAAATGGGTTCTGGAAACTTGTTTAGAACAATATTTAGATTAAAGAAATCTAAAGTTGGTTCAAAACCAGTGAAGGTAATAGAGCTTCTCTGTTTTATCCTTGGTTATTTTCTGTCTTAAAATACCAAAATAAAAGTGGGTACATGAATGAGATTTCTTATTTTTGTAAAAACAGGAGTCCACAAAACCAAATGGCATAAAAGTGAAGAATAAATCACATAAGGGACTCAGTCGTTTCATGAATGGATCCCATAACATGCCAATTGAGGATGTAGCTGCAACTCGGATACAAACTGCATTTCGTGCATACAAGGTATGTGTGGGTACACGTTTTGTTCACATGTCTTTAGACATTTCAAGATTGGCTTTACCAACTTACATTGGTTATCATTGTAAGCTCTGGTCTATTTCAGAGACACTTCTTAGAAATTTGATCTTACATTGTTTATGAGAAGTGAATAGACATGGTTTCTCTTCAAACTGTATGATATTTGATTACTTTTGACTTCCATTTCCAAGTGCCAGGAAGGAATACATTTCTGTCTGTTACTAGATAGAGTTCATTAACATAGTTTCTTTATTCAGAAATGCTTTTTCTTCCATGAAAACCTTTTCAAAGTTAACAAGGTGCTTTCATGTACTATTCATGTTTCTTGCTAAGTGTAGTACAATTTATTGTTTTGTATGTTACAGGCTAGAAAAGCTTTACGCCGTTTAAAAGGGGCAGTAAGATTACAGACACTTGCCCAAGGCTATCCTATTAAAAAGCAATCCACTACTACTTTGAGTCTTATACATTCATGGTGCAATATACAAACCCAGATTAAAGCTCGTCGACTTTGTATGGTAACGGAAGGGCGGGTAAAACAGAAGAAACTAATGAATCAACAAAAACTTGAGGCAAAGCTTCACGACATAGAGGTGAGATCACCTATTTTCTTTTGTCGGAGCTTAGATACATTAAGTGTTTCGAATAATCAGGCACTTCAACTTGCTTCATTAACTTCTGATACTATTTTATATTTTCTCATTCTACTTCTAGTTGTAGTTGTGGAGGTAGAAAGAAGATATTGTTTATAGAGTTTTATTTCAACTTTGGCGTCTATGATTAGGACTTGTTAACAATTTATTTTTAGTCAAAACCAATGCTTGAATAAATGAAAGATTACAATCAATCAGTTGGAGAAAAATCACCCAAGAGGATTTCCTACAATGGTAAGGCATGGGGTTTGCTCCCACAAGGGCTGAGGTTCGAGTCTCTCCTGGGTACCTTCATAGCAATTGTTATAGTTTCTTGAGTCCAAAATATTGTACGGCTTAGCGGGGATCATAGTTCCAAAAAATAAAATCAGTTGGAGAAAAATCCACAAAAGACAAAACAGCCAAATAGCCAGCCAATGTCTAATTTTTGTCCCACAGAAACCTCTATGTCTACTTCGATTCTTTCAAAGATTATCTTTTTTCTTCCTTTCTTGCCAAATAGTCCACCAAATAGGGACAACATAATTGATAGTTAAGCAGATGATGACATGACTTGATGTCTGTTACCTACTAGCATAAATGACTGTACATAAGCTTCTGCAATTTCAACAGCCACCCATGGTATGGGTTCTTTGGTATCTTGATCATAAACACATACATATATATGTAATATGCTTCCTAAAGTTGCTACAAATGTTATGCTAATAGCTGGGATTGCCTTCTTAGCTTTTCCTGACTGTTTTACAGAACGTGCTGCTTGAGTTGCATCACCCTTGGCAGAGTGTCTTGAACAAATCAAGGGACACTATCTTTTTCTCTCTTAAATAATAGTTGATGGATTTCAGGTGGAATGGTGTGGTGGCTCTGAAACAATGGATGAAATTCTTGGAAGGATCTACCACAGAGAAGAAGCAGCAGTTAAACGAGAGCGAGCCATGGCATATGCCTTTTCCCATCAAGTTAGTTTTTCTTAGTGCTTTTCCATTACATTTCCTTATCTTTGTACCTGCAAGACACTCAGCAAACAAGCTCTAATTGCAGTGGAGAGCCAACTGCAGTCAAAGCCAAGGGTTGGGCAATGATGAACTTGGAAAAGCTAACTGGGGTTGGAGTTGGAAAGAACGATGGATTGCTGCTCGTCCATGGGAAAGCCGAGTTGCACCTCAATTCATCAGCCCAAAGAAAATTCAGAGCAAGCAGGCCAACAAGATTAGCAAAACGCCAAAAACTCCAATATCAGTTAAGACCTCTTCACCAAATGGGAAATTAAGCACCAAAGCTCGGAGGTTATCTTTCCCATCTTCTGAGAAACTTTTTGAAAATGGAGAAAGCAATAAAGTGGAAGAGACAAATATAAAGAAAGAAGAGTTGGTATCCTAGCAAACCGAAATATGGTTTTTATATTGTATCACTGAAATTGCAGGAAGTAAGAGAAGATCCATTTTTTTATTCCCATTAATGTATTTCTATTTTCTGTACATGGAGTGGTGTGACAGTCATATGCTGTGGCTTGATAAGAACAAAATGAAGAAAAGACCTGGATTTGGGATGGACCTGGTCATTTTTCTATTTTTACTTTGTATACCTACAAAACAATATGGTATTTGTAATGTAAATAGAAAATCTATTTGTTAAGAGTGGCAGATATTTTGTTCTTTCTTTTCACACTGATTTCTCTATTCCTTTCTTTGAGCTATCTCATGTTACAAACCATAAAATTGACAATTACATTGTAATTTTCCTTGTTATGTGTCTTGGGGTGGAGAGAATGAAAAAAATTATAATTGTCACCTGTTTTGTTTTGTTTTTTTTTTTTTTTTGCAGGACAAATAAAAATCTTTCCACTTAACCAAGTAACCAGCTTCCAGCTTCATCGAACAGATACCAAAGAGAAATTCAATTAATATAAACGTTAAAAGGTGACATATGCCTCACTCAAGTCATCAAGTCAGAGACAATAGTTATATTTCTTCGCTAAATTATAATGCCCCTCTATTATTGAAGTTAGTATCTCTGTTGCCAATGCTCTGACAAAAGCCTACATTTTCTTTGCTGGAAGCAATTATTTAAGGGCCTTTAATAACATAGGTGGTCTCTGAAGTTGACAAAAATTGTCGAAGATCTGCTCTCTCATCGGTACCTTACGATGTTTCATTACCAATTTACCACTAAATGGGGTTGGGGGGGAGGGGTTAAGTGCTCACCAGCTGAAATTAATATATGAGTAGACTCTTTTTTTTCGATGATATTGGATGTATGGGAGCAACGAAGTTTCATAAGACAAGTGTGACAAAATGTTCAAATATTACGAATTAAAGATAAACAGAAACAATCAAATATCACAGAGGAGATAGAATGACAACTAATGAGTTGAGAAAAGCACAAATTTGTGTACCATCATTACCCATATTTTCTGTCCTTATTGAGCCAGCATCATATTGAAGCTCATATCACATAAAAATTGCTTTTTTTTTTATCCTCAGAAAAGATATTGACTGCAAGGTGATTTTCATCACTGAAAATAAAATGGAAAAACAACACTTGGATTACATTTTCTGAGACAGCATTTTTGCTTCTGCTCTCAATAATGGCTTTGAGATTTAAATCCCAAGAAATCAACCAGAGGAAAGTCCAGTAGTTGAATATAAGTGGGAATTTGGTGATTGAGTATGGGAGTGACCATTTACAGAAATTGGAGGACTAGCTGAAGCAAGAACTGAGATTAAATTACTGGACTGAAGGGGTCCCCGCTGAGCAAAAACTGGTCTTCTCAGAGAAGTGGCTGCTGTAGTATTGCAGGCAACGAGTTAAAGATAAACTCTTCTTCATCATTGAGTGAACAAGAATTCAAATCCATGAAAACTGTACTCAAGGTTGATAAATTTGTAGGACGGCTGAGTTCTCCGACGAAATCAATGGGATTCAACTGGTGGCAATGGAAATTCGAGGCTTTGGAAGGCTGAAGATTATTTTCAGTAAGGCAGTCCTGGTACTGGCTTGAAAAGGATGTTGTACCACCAGCCACTGAGAAAATGATTTCATTGTTCATGGTGATCTCGTTCAGAGGTTGTTGGGCCTCTATATTACAACCTTGGTAATGCTGAAGCTGATTTATTTTCTCTTGACATACTCCTTGCTCTGTCTGTGTTACAGAGTTAGAAAAATCAGCTAACTCATAGTTTTGGCCAGGCAGGTCCTCAAGGGATGCAATGGCAGCTTTTGCCTTTTCGATGAGCCAATCAACAGCTTTACTTGGTCGATCATAGCCAAGCCGATCTTGGACATCATAAAACTGTATGGCAGTATAAGCTGACAGTCGAACACGCCGATCTCTTGGACCTCTAGAGGTGGACACCTTGTTGTGACGCTCCTTTCGTTCTATGGGCCGTGAAACATGCCCGCCATGACCTTGTAAAGAAACTCGTGAATTCTCTCGCCGCCTCTTTGTCTCTCCAACTTTCTTCTTTCCTCCTTTCTTCAATGCCAACTCCAGGGAGTGACAACAACTTTTCCAACCAGATTCTGTGTGATTTGTATTATGATCATAAGTTTTATCACAAAGTGGTACATCAACATGTTCTACCTGTTGATCTACATATTTCCCAACCCTATTCACATACTGCAGTTCTCTTTGTTGTAACATTTGGTTAGGAACACTCTCTAGTAGATAACTCATGAGGGGATCTAGCTTTTGTTCTTCCTATGCTGTATCATAATATGACACTGCTAAAATCTCCATTAAACTCTCTCTCTCTCTCTCTCTCTCTCTCTCTCTCTCTCTCTCTCTCTCTCTCTCTCTTTAACATGAACATGAAAATTCAGTAAGAGGACAAAATCACAGACAATTTCTAATCACCTTTGATGAGAGTTACGCCTCATATTTTCTTTCTGCAAGAGTACAGTCAGTGCAGTTATTTTCCATGTATCCAAACAGCTAGTGGCACTTGCTTGGATTTACACTTGTAGTGGTACTATTTGCTCTGTGGTTTTGGAATAAGAAATTGGATGTTTATCAAAGTAACAAATAAGGAAAAAGAGAGAAAAAGAAAAGAAAGAAATGGCGTGTGATGTTTGATGTAAAAAGATTCCTCAAAACGAAAGCTACTGCTCTCAATTATGCTAGTGAGTTTGATTTTTTTTGGAAAGAGGGCCCTGTCGCATGCTCATTATGTCAGCCTCTCGTAAAGCTTCCTCGCTTTTCATTAGAGGGACCCCTCACTGGCCTTTGCCAAATTTATTCATTTATTTTTATTATTCTTAAAGAAAACTACATCCATTGAGATTAATCTAGTAGTTCAGGGTACATTGAATAAGAAAGGGATCTTCCTAATGCATTACTATGTTGGCCTCCCTATGGATAAAGCGAACTGACATGTGGAAAATAAGATAGAGCTTTAGAAATCAATTGAACGTAATCATGTAGGGGAACACACTTAAGCCTTCTTATCGTTGACCCTATTAACGAGAATTTTACAATCACATTTGAATTGGTTTGAATATACCAGAATAGGGAGATGCAACAACTTCTCTGCTATTGTGAAGGACTATTGCGAACCTCATTTTTTTGAGAATACTGATTCTGCAGCATCTCTATTAAGTTTCAATTGATCCTCTGGACTCCCAGGCTAAGTTAAACGCCTACTCCCAACTTTTTTGTTTTTTTTTTTTTTTGATAGAACGTTTTAGTTCATTATATAGAATAAAAGATGGGAACCACAGGAGGAGGAGCCTGGCTAGACTCTCTAGCACTTATTGCTAGTAACGATTAATTAAAGCAAATTGACAAACATTAAAAATACTAACATAATCTCAAACACGTAAAGATAAAGAACGAAAGTCTCCACAAGGCAAGGCAAGATTTCTTTGCCAAAGCTGAGATGAGAACTTGGGCATCAAACAGAACTAGAATTTTGGCACAAGAGTTCTCTTCAGCCTAAAGAAGAGCATGGAGGATAGCTTCCAGTTCTCCTTTTAATGCCGAGTTCCTTGTACTTTTCTTGGACAAAGTTGCCCACTTGTTTGACGTTTTGTTGATCCAAACCACAACCAAACCTATTGTGTCTTCCTTCCAAGATGACCACTTGCATGGTTTGTTACCTTTCATATAATCATATTATAAAAATGTAGCATTTTGCAATACGAACACTTTATTGACTGTATGACAATAGAAATATGCATCGTGAGTTTCCTCTGAATAACCCACAAACATACACTCTTTTATTTTGGGAGCAACTTTTCGAGTCTTGACTTTAAGAACATGAGCAGGACAACTCTAAATATGGAAATGTTTTAAACTGAGTTGTGTCCCATTTCACTCTTCAAGGGTACTTCATTCAAAATGTAAGTAGTCCCTTGAAGTGTGTATTCCTAGAAACTTAGTGGCATGTTGAGTAACACATCATTGTCTCATTGATCTGAGCATGTCTAACAAGGTCCAATTTTTTCTCTCTGCAATACCGTTCTGTTGAGGAGTTCCAAGTGTTGTGAGTTGGGACAAGATCCCTTCTTCTAGCAAGTAGCCTTTGAATTTTGAATCAAAATACTCTCCACCACGATCTGATCAAAGTGTCTTTTAATGATGTACCTGATTACTTTTTAGCCATGGCTTTCAAGTCTTTGAACTTTTCGAAAGTTTTAGATTTCTTGGCCTATTGACAGTGAATTTAGCCAACTGATACAGAGTCTAACTAAGATCTAATTTTGTTTATGAATATCACATGGAGAATGATAATAAATATAAATGGCATAAGGATTCATAGAGGTTCGACCCCTTTAATCAGGTAATGACATACTCCCCTTTTGTTGTATTCAATCTTGAGATAATACCATGAAAATTGCAGGCTAAAATCTTATAATTTCTAGCTATGGCTCTCTTCACTATTACAATGAGAAGAATAATTTTGAGAAGACTTGTGAAGTGATGAGGTGAAGAGGGACTTTAATGCCTTAGTGCTTCTAAGCTCTTAAGTGCATGTGTAGAAAGAATGAATTAAAGTCCCTTTCACGTAGTGTTAAGGCCCTTTATATAGTGTTAGGGGTTTTACAAGTTTTTACATAACAGATGGGAAATATCCCTAGAAAATAGGGTACTTACACTTTGATGAAGCTTTCATACTTTTGTGCACAATTCAATTCGTTTCGAAGTTGTAGGACCACTAGGTACAATTTGAAATCTTTTGGAAGGCTGATAGAAAAAAAACACAAATGTTAGAGCATAGTATGTGTTTTTGGCCTGACAACCATATTTAGACGCTCCGAGGTACATGACCTGTCACCCTCGGCTAGCCAGCTAGATATCCAACTATGGTCTTGACAATGCTTGTGTATCTCTATCATTGCTAGATATTCTGATATTAGGATGAACTTGCTTTAGAACCTTGAAGATTTGGATCTTGTAAGTCTCCATGCTCTTCTTGTTTAAGTCCATCTTGCAACCCTGAGATCTTGACGGATAAGGGGTTGCACAACACTAGCCTGCCCGGTTAGTGTTGACTTGTCCCTCATGTGTCTTTTGCTTTTTGCTACATGGAGGTGCCACGTCAGGTGGGAAAAATTTGGAATAATATTTGCCCCCTAAGTCCATGTCCAAACGTCTGTCCGGATAGGGTCTTTACTCTCCGTCTGGTATTGTGACGCCCTTTTATTGTGCATATATGCATGGCTAAATATTGGTCTCTTAGACTAACATGATTTTATGACAGCTATCAAATTTATGTCGATCAATGTGGAGAATCGTGTGATAGCTGCACACTTTCCATGTTTAAAACCTTTGCCTTCTCTTTCCTATGCATGCCTATTTTTGTGTCATAAACTCCCCATTAAGATTTTTTGAGGGAAAAATTATTTTTTTAGAACATATATAAGTATCGTACCTTCTCTCTTCTAATTTTTCTCTATTCAATTTCTTTGAACTTAGAAAACTCTCTCAAGCTCTTTTTGAAACTCAAAATTCACGTAACTTCACGCTTCTCAAACCCAACGCCCCTAAGGTCTAAGAATCCTTCGAGAAGCTCTGCTTGCTAAAGGGTCGCCATTACTACTCTTGTGAGGTCTTCATAGTGGGTGAGTTCAAGAACTTCTCTTCTCCTTTTCAAGTTTTTTACTTTCTTCCCTTGTTGAGTTTTAAGCCTTTGAACTTCTTAATTTTCATGTTTTAGAGTAGTGTTTATAAATTTGTTATCTGTGCAATAGCTTTAGGATGTAAAATGCATGACATGTTGATGAAAAAGATTGAATCTTGATTTGTATTTTGACACTTTGAACTTTGAGGTTCAAAGAACACGGAGAACTAAGCTTCGAATGTGTAAATTGGGTTGTTTAATTTGACTAGGGACCCTTCCCGGTACTTTGGGTCTATTAGAGATCCTATTCGGTTGTTTAGATCCATATCAAAACTCTGTCCAGTCCTCATTGAACCATTTTCAAGTTGGCCAGTTCCTCGAGAACCAATTTTAAGCTGGTCGGTTGATGGCCTCTCAAATTAAGGCTTCCTGGTTAATGATCCATTGTCTTAGGTTGCCCAGTTAATACTCTTAGGTTTTGGCTAGTTAACCTATATTATTCTCCAGGTTTATTTCATGATCTCCAATTGTTCACCTCCCTCTGCCTTTCTGAATAGATGAACCCGCGTGACTATTGGGGAGGTGACAGCAGAATCGATGAGGATTTACTTAGTCTTCTGTATGAAGACTATCACTCAGCCATTTCCTCCACTAAAAGCTCATCTGGAAACTCTTTGAGTGATTTCGATGTGAGCAATTGTTTTCCAGAACCTGAGATCCAACATCACCACTATTCTGAGCGAATAGGTGGTGAAATCTACGGAAGGTTCATTTGGGAATTGAACCAAGGGTGGAGATAGTTCCTTCCCAAGTCTTGGACTTATATCTTCCGAAAGGGTGTGCTTAACACATTTCCCGTTGGACAGACATCTTTTGTGTTTAGAGATCTTCCTGTAGCAGAGGCTACTATGATTGTCACCCAGTACTCTGAGAAACATCCAACAATGGCTAGGACTAAGTAGTCATATTGCCAGGCTCCCCAACTAATCCTCTTATTACCAAGATCATGGCATGAGGAGAGTCCGCCAGGTTGAGCAAGCTGAACCACCTAAGGCTAGCCTAGTTGAGGAGCCTATGGCTGGTGGGGACACTATCTACTGCCAAGCTTGACAACATTATTGTTAGGGGACTTGTCGGTCAGGTCTGATGCATCAAGCCCTCTCCAAGCCATCTGGCTCACCATCCCTTACTAAACTAGAAGCATGGTCTGGTCCCCATGCCGAGCAAGGGGAGGTTCTTCCTTTGCATCCATACTTTAGGGACATAGCTAATTTCTTCAAGCTATGTCTAACTCAGATCACACCAAAGGGCATAAAATACCTCTAAGCACTCTTCTTCCCATACGCCGAACTAGGTTATCGAAGCCTTTGCCTTTCGAGGTGAACTATTATTTTGAGCTAAAATCCAGTCCAGGCCAGGACTGAATAATTCTATTTTAGCTAGCAGGGCTACCAATGGTTGGGTGGAACCAATGATGCCCATGTCAAAGATTGGGGGTTACACCAAAGGTTACTTCATAGCTTATGAGATAAAAGGTGTTTGCCAGCTCTTTTGTCAAGTCCTTACTTACAGTTGACCGATCCCCACACTGAAGATAAGGGATTGGGCCAACCACATCTTGTCTCTTCCTGCTACTCAGTGTAACATCTATAAGTTGGCCTATGAAGAGAACTTTAAGAAGTACAACATGTACCCTCCTGGTCAGGGTGTTGAGACCCTAGAAAATCCCCTTGAGGATCCAGGCAATGCTCTTATTGAGAAGGAGAAAGCCAAGGAAAAGAGGCCTATAGTCGAGAAGGAGAAGAGTAAATCTGATGATAAGATCTCCTTGGCTGAGATTGCTTGGACAAAGGCTAGGAGGGACCAAGCTCTTTGATGACATCTTACACGTGGGGGCACTATTGATGATGTCGTAGTTTTGATTAGGCCTGAGGGACAAGGGTTGGTGAGACTTTCTCGGGCTGCACCAACAAACTAAGGCAAAGGCAAGGTTGTTGTGACTAAGGAAAACTCTAGTGAGTTTTCTTCAGAAGACAAAAGGCCTTAGGAAGGTTTTCCTAGGGTAGACCATCTTGAGGAATTTGATGGTAGTAACTCTTTTACTCTTACTTGAATTTTGTGTTTATTACTTGTATTCCGACCTTGTTGCTTTTCTCTTGCAGACATGGCTTTTAGGATAAGGAATCTATTGAAGCGACTGTCAAGCAGCCCATCTGATGGGTAAACCCAGTCCTAAACTACCCAGACAAAGGTTGCCTCGAATGTTACCCAGGCTAGTCTGCCTCCACCTTCTTCTAGTCCACCTCTGGTTAACCAACCCGTGATTGTTGATCCTTTATTGAGATCTACTTCTCCTCCAAAGGTACCCAGGAAAGGCCACCAAAGAAAGGGTCAAACAACTTCATCCAGCACGGTAGACAGGGCTAAGGAAGTTTTCTAGAGCTATCTTGAGAGATGTCTTCCTACTGTTGGTGATCAACTTCGTGAAGTGGACACTAATTCCTTGGACTATTTGACGCCCAGTGCATTGAAAGATGCTACCTCAATGAGTCTTCCTATACTTGCCCAACTTATGTTTTCTGTGCAACCCTTTCCGTTCATTGTTGATCCTTTATTGAGATCTACTTCTCCTCCAAAGGTACCCAGGAAAGGCCACCAAAGACAGGGTGAGACAACTTCATCCAGCACGGTAGACACAGCTAAGGAAGTTTTCTAGAGCTATCTTGAGAGATGTCTTCCTACTGTTGGTGACCAACTTCGTGAGTTGGACAATAATTCCTTGGACTATCTGACACCCAGTGCATTGAAAGATGCTACCTCAATGAGTCTTCCAATACTTGCCCAACTTATGTTTTCTGTGCAACCATTTCCATTCAACTTTTCCATGCAACTTTTTATTAACTTCCCTACTATCTTTATTTCAGACTTTTCAAAAACATGGTCAAGCCCATGCTTGCTGAGAAAGATGCTCAACTTACTGAGAAGGATGCCTAAGTTCCTATGAAGGACACTAAGCTTGATGAGGTAAACAAACATCTATAGGAGGCGGATAAGAAAGTGAGGTAGATGAGCTTTGATAGATTTCTCCTTGATCTACACTATCTGCTGCCAAGCTTGACAACATTATCGTTAGGGGACTTGTCGGTCAATTTCTATGTATCAGGCCCTCCCTAAGCCATCTGGCTCACCATCCCTTACCAAACTAGATATCATTGTCTGGTCCCCATGCGGAGCGACCAATTAAGCTCTGTACTGTTGGAATTTATTTTAGCAGGATCTTAGATCTACTCACAAGTATGTTGTTTAACACCTAAATATGAACTTTCTAAAACGATAAATTAAACACATATAAAGTTAAGAAAACCTTACATTGATGCAGCGGAATTAATGTCTCCTTCCACTCAGATCTCTAACCCTTGTATCCTTTCTGTAGCAGAGTATAATCAAGATCTGAGCCCGAATGTCCTTCTTCTTTGAGTTTGATCCTGCACAGTCTTCCAATCTATGATTGAGTTACTGCTTGCTGTGAGTGGGCACTTACTCTTTCACTAGGGTCGAAATTTATGAAGAGAGAAAAGAGAAGAGGGTTTCGGCCAGGTATAGAAACTAGGGAAGGCTTAGTTTTTCTGAAGAGAGAAATTTATGTCAGAAGATGTTATTGAAAACTTATTATTTGACTGAGCCATCACTTTCTATTTATAGGCAACTACTAGGTTTAGGTTAGGAATTATTTGGCATTAAAATAATGAAAATATTAATTTGAAATCCCACAAATAGTGGCCGGCCATGGTGTAGTTTATGGGCCCCACTTGATTTTGTAGTTTTAACAAATTTTATCTCTATTTTCTCAAAAACGCCAATTTTCCAATTCTAACCTTTTAAATGCCAAAACTAATTATTTAATAACTAAAATAGATTATTAAATAATATTGTCATTTAATTTAACTATTAACTAGACATATAAAGTCCATTAATAAATAAATAAACCTAGAATCTCTTTTCTTTACAATTTCACCCATGCTTAGTGAAAATTCATAAAATTAGACATAGTCTAACTTTAGAATTATAATTGATAAATCACGAATCAATTAATGAGTCTTACAAGCAGAATGTTCTCAACTAGAATGGGGACCATGGATCTATATGCTGAGCTTCCAATAAGTGAACCAAATTTACCAAGTAAATTCCTACTTATTAATTCTTCGTTGAATCCACTCTTAGAACTTAGAATTGCACTCTCAGACTTATATAGAGCATATTATATGTTTCACGATATCAATATGCTATCTCATTTAACCATTGTTATAATCTTATTGTGATTTAAAGATCCTCTATATAGATGATCTACATCGAGATGAGATTTCTTTACCGTTCTCACCCTTCAATGTATTTTGCCCCTTAAAACACTTAGCTACCTGTAAATGGTGTTTAGTGATCTAATAATTAGTCAGTTAAACAAGAGCTCATCCATTTACTTCTATTTGCGAAGCTCGAAGGGAATCATCACTTGACTTCTATACACCAGTAGAAACTATAGATTCCATATTTATGTTCAGCACTCCCACTCAATCATACTATCATGTTCCCAAAATATACGTATCACCCTGACCTAAAAGTAGGCTTAACTAATAAATCAAAGAACATGAATAGTACTCCTGAGTTGAGCCTAAGCATATCAGGATTTAGATTCTTTTAATCTTAAGATCAACTACTGATATTGACTTGGAAAGATATATAACGGTAAGTTTGTAATATCTTAACTTAGTTGCAATATCGGTCCAGTCCAATGTATACTCCATACATTCGAAACTAGTATACTTTACTAATGTCCTGGAAAGAACATAACACTTACTCCAAGTGTAAGTACACATCATCGCTGATTATCACATTAGTGTAAATCCAATAACACTGATGAAACAGGGACCAAATTTTTTGATTCATATGATCACAATCACATTCCACTGTGTTGACGATACTGTAATTGTGAATAAACATATGATCTGGATTTAACTGATTTTGTGTATAAAAGTAATAGACATATTAAACCATTAGCATGTAAAATTCATGCAAACATAAATCACTTCAAATTTCTTATATTGATAACTAATCAGATTGTAAAGAGTTTTATTTAGGGTATAAAACCCAACAAACTCCCACTTGCACTAACATAAAACAAAGTGTGCAAATAGGTCAATCTGATGTCTTGATCTTCAGATCAAGTATAGTATGTTTGAATCCACCCAAACTTCTAGAAACTAGTTCATAAATTCACTTATGAAACATCCTTTACTATATGCTTTACTCATCAAGGGATACTGAAATTTTACTGTTTTTAAAACGTACATCTGAATTAACAAAAGACATATCTCTCATATTTTAAAATATGTAATTGAGATAATACAATGTAGATTTTTTTTTTCAGTGGTATCACTTTCTTGATATTTTCGAATACACAAAGTTATAATTCTTCTCTGGTAGAGCTTGAATTATTATACAATAATTCCTCCACCCCAAAGTAAACACCATCTTATGAAATCTCAAAATGAGTTGGTGAGATACCAGGACAACTGATACACAGTTCCTTAATATCTAACATATAGATCACTTTCATAAATCTTTCTTGAATATCTTCTAATGTTCCCTATTTGATTACATCTCAGATAGCTCCCGCTCAATAGCAGATGTCTGGTTAAATAATACTTTTAACCTCTGATTGTTTGGAGAGTTATCTAGTTGTGACTTTTGTATTGGTCTGAAACTTTAAGTTAAGACTAAGTCATCAACATAGCAGGCTAGTATTTGAAGTGAAAAATACATGCCAGAGATAAAGTAATCAAAATTAAGATACCATAAAACTTTATGAGGATTAAGAATTCTAGGTTGAAGTCATTCGAATAGACTGAAATAGAGTTCTTTATCTTATTCTCATAATTCTGATAAGCTATTCCTATCCATGTGAATGGTTAGATTTGCTTTTCTATAGTGTTCTTAAGTATCTATCACAAGTGTCAACCTAATGAAGATGGGTATAGAACTTTAAAATTCTCCCACTCAATTAAGGTAGTGTGAAACTTTTCCAAAGAACTTTCATAGGTATCAAACTTTTACTTACAACAGTATAACAACATGGAACATACAATCAAGATCAAGAATTTATATTGATAATAGCTAACTCATTATATTACTTCCATGTTTAAAGAAAATATGTGTCACATAGGCAATTGTGGAATAGACTCCACCCCTAAGAATATACATATAGGGTACTTGTGGATAACCTCCACCCCTAAGTATACAGAGATTATGATCCACCCCTAAAGGTTGTAAAGATCATTATTCTTTAAGTGTGATAGAGTTTATGTGGAGTTGATTACTATCCAGAGTTCATTAGATATAAAAGATCGTTGAACTGCATAGTTTTCTTAACTTTTCTCCACCCCTATCAGATCAAAAGATCCTTTTATTAAACAAATTCTTAATCATTGTATCAGAATTAAAAATTATTAATAAACATAGAATTAATTTCTAGTGTTTATTTAATATAACTCTATGAAGAGTTGTAAATATTATAGAATTTGCATCAATAATAAAAACACTTACACATACAAACATATAAATATAATGTGGTAATAGTTGATGAAGATAAAATAAATGAAGCTCATTCTCATAAATTCCAATTGTTGAATTTCGAAAAGAAACTTTATTAATAAAAAAAAAAATGTATTGCGACAATATGAGAGAAACAGGGATAAATATCCCTAACTAAAATTTGAAATCTAAATTGTCTTTAAACTAAAACAATTAATTCAAAAAATAAATTGAAGAGCTTCATCTTCATCTGGACGATTTCACCCTTGGTCCAGCTTTTTGATCCAACTCATCTGAGTTCAAGTAGCTTGGCCTATGAGAAGAAGAAAACAAATAAACAAAGTTAGTCCAGAATCATAAATCCAATTGGATAATAATTCACCAAAACTCTTAAAGTTTATAAATAGAAATACCTTGTTTCTTTGCAAGAAGTTTAGGACATTGGGGTTTCCAATGACCTTTCTCATTGCAGTAGAAACACTTTCCTTTAAGTGTAGCATCACCAGAAGGAGCATCCTTTTTATTCTTCATGGCTTTTGTTCGCTTCTTGGTGTTCTTCCACTTCTTCTTCGATTGGGGTTTTGAAGCAGAGGCAACATTTGCTTCAGGTTTCATTGTCCCATTACCATTCCCAGGATTATGAGGTTTACTCCCTTTCTTCTTGGGTCCTCCAATCAAATTTTCATAAGTTTGAAGGTCATTGACTAATTCATGAAAGTCAATTTCCTTCTTATTCATGACATAATTTGATGTGTATGGTAGAAATGCTGGAGTCAGGCTATTCAAGATAAGGCTTACTTGAGTAGCACTGTCCATTTCAGCACCATGATCCTAGGCTTCTTGGAAATAATAACTTGGTCACGCACGTTTTGATGAGGTTCCATCCGTGCGTTAATGTACTTCTTAGTCGCGTCAAAGCGTGACTGAAGTGATGCCTTACCGAATAGCTCATTTAACTTCGTCATAACTTCAGCAGCCTTCTCGGTTTTAGAAAACTGAGTTTTGAGGGTGTCAACCATGCTAGAAAGCATAAAGTATAGAGCTTTGTCATTTGCTTTCTGCCAGCGCTCATATTTTTCTTTCACAGCTTTGGATGCATTGTCCCCAGGCATTTCAGGTGACGGCTCAGTTAAAACAAACAAGGCACTTTCTCCTATGAGAGCAATATTAATGTTCTCATTCCACTTAGTAAAGTTAGATCCATTCAGCTTATTTTCAGTCAACAGTGATAACATGGGATTCATTTTGATAATACAGAATACTACAAAATAATAGAAATCAACAAACAGAAATTAATAATGGTTTAGCACAAAATCAATTCAGAAATTATAAGCACATAGCATGTAGGAATGATATGAGAAAATACTTAAAAAAAATTCAATCCTAAATAATTTTCAAGGTTTTTCAACAAACTGATATCAGTGTCCCGTTTAGGCGAGAGTCAAAGCTACCATCTATTGAATAGAGTTGTCAGCTCATCTAAAATGTTAAACATTTTAGCAACCTTTTATTCGATCAAGATTAGAATCCAGCGTTGTCCCGTTTAGGCGAGAGTCAAGGCTATTCTATCTTATGAGCTTCTACCATTATTTCGCAATTTGCAAATCAAATATGGTCGCCACCATTAGGGTGATCTATACCATATAAAACACTTATAAACTACTGATCTTTCGAGATTAAACGGTGCGAAATTGCTAATGAACGTTCCTCCATTAGGGAGGATTACTCACTAAAACAAACGCGATGTAAAACCAACAATGGAGATCGAATCTCTTAATAATAATAAAGCTCATTCTTAAAATGTATTTTCTTTATTATTCTAATAAATAAATTCTCATTAAATTCGAAATTTAGAATTGAAATTTAAAAAATAAGAATTTAATATAATATTTATAAAATAATAGTTAGATGGTGATTTGAAATAAAATTAATTATTTCCATCTTAGTAATAATCTTAAATATAAATATTAAGGAAATTAATTTAAGTTGAATTAAATTAAATTAATGAGCAGCTTAAAAAATTTCCTTGCGAATATATTTATTGTATTCGAAAAATTAAAGTATAAAAATTATACAAATTTCAAAAATAATAAAGAAAAGAAATACTTCAAGGAAAAAGATCACTTATATAGATTTTCTTTTAACTAGTTAATTCAATTTCTAATAATATATATTTTAAATTCATTTATTTTAAACTAATCAATCAAATGAAAAAATCATTGATTTAAGTTGGCCCAAGAATTAATTAAAATAAATAATTAATTTACAACTCAATCTATTTTTCAAGATAAAAAATTCAAAAAATATTGCATAATTAAAATGCAAATTTCGAAATTGATTAATAAAATAAAGAAAAATATATATTTTGAAAATTATTTAAATTTATGTTGAAAAATTAAATTTCAACCTAAAAATAATTTTCTGTTTAATTAAGTGTCATGAAAAATAAATATTTAAGTATCATGATAAAAATCAACTTAGATATTTAAATTTTCCAATTTAATTAAATGTATTAAATTCAAGAAATAAATAATTAAGTGTAGAGAAGGCTTAATTATTAATTTCTAGTTTAATACTAGGAAAAAACATACTTAAATAAAATTGTACCAAAATTAATTATTTAAATAATTAATTTCACAATGTATAAAATTTTCCTATTTAAATATTAGAAATAATAAGTAGTCTAGAAATAACTATCTAGAAAATATCTTATTTGACTATGTATCTTTTCAACAAAAATTTAAAAAATATCTAATTTAAGCTGTATAGAAAAAATCTAAAACTTAAATAATTTCAAATTTAGATTTAATTAAATATCAAAAATTAAGTTATAACCACTTAATTTGAAAATATTCCATTTTAAGTTAATATTCGAAAAGATATCAACTTAAAAAATATCTAAAATATTCCATTTTTAAGTTAATATTCGAAAAGATATTAACTTAAAAAAAATATCTTAAGAATCTTTAATAACTAATGCCTAGGATTCCTCAACTTAATATAAAATTTAAATAAAATATTCAAATTTAAGTTAGATAAGAAAAATGAGTTGATACAACTAATTTATAACTTAAATAGGAATATTTAATTAAATAAGTTCCAGAAAGAATCTAGTTAGTTAAAATTCTATATTTAATTAAATACAAGAAAAATACAAATAGTTTGTCTAGAAATAATATCTAAAACTAAAAGTGTTTTTCTTAAAATTAACTTTAAAATATTAAAATTGAAATAAATTTCATATATTTTAAAAGTTAATTATGTTGCTAATTCAATCTTATTAGGTCAAACTAATATAATTAACCTAGTACAGTTATTCAAATCAGGCAAATGGGCCTTCACAATTGGGGTAGTTCATGTGAGGGGGTGCTGGGTTCAGTATGTCGTACCCACTTCTATGGCTCCCAACTCTCACACAAGGCCCAAAAGAGAGGAATTTAACCTTAAAATAAATAACTGTTATTAATTGAATAGGTCCAATAACTAAATGGACCTAAATAAAATTTATCATGGTGTGACATTTTATTTAGCAACAACCTATATGCATCTATATAATAAAATAAACACATAGGCTCACACAGGTACACACTTGGATGGATCCTATCATGTTGCTAGGTCATACACAGATGAAAGAAGATTGTAAAATTTACCTGTTACAAATTATTAACTTGACCAAGGGAGCCATGAGTTAAAATCAGATCATTGGATCTATCAACAAGTTAACCATGGCTATTTGCAATCAAGTAATAATAGGTTTTGAAAACTTACAC
Organism: Cannabis sativa; assembly: GCF_029168945.1. Lineage (NCBI taxonomy): Eukaryota > Viridiplantae > Streptophyta > Magnoliopsida > Rosales > Cannabaceae > Cannabis > Cannabis sativa. The sequence continues at coordinate 25,070,247 of NC_083607.1, forward strand.
ACAAGCTAAAACCACATACTCCTGCAACAAGGTTAGCTGGATAGTTGGAAGTAGGATTTATTTAATTTTAAATAAATAAGTTTTGAAATTAATTAAATTTGAAAAATATTTAATTTTTTTAAAAAATAAAATAAATAATAATAAAATTAATTTATTTTTCAAAAAAATAAAAATAAAATTTAAATTTCGAAATTATTTTAAAAAAAATATTTAAAATTAAACCTACAATTTTCAAAAATTAGGTTTTAACTAACCTAAATATCATTTCAAATTTGCTAACTACTTTTAAAAATTAAATGTTATTTTATAAATAAAATTAAATAAAAATTAAAAAAGATAAATTAAATATCTTTTTCAGATTTTAAATTTAATTTAAGTAAATAAAATAACAAAATTTAAAAGTTAGCAAAATATTTTACATCTATTTAAAATTACATGATTATAGTTATCTTATTTTAAATTTAAATAAGGTCAAAATATTTAAAAAAAATTTAATAAAAAAAATTAATATCTAACCTTAAATTTAAAAATAAGATAAGATATAATCAAATTTAAAAATAAGATAGATAATTAAGCAAAAAAATAGATATTTACTAATTTCAAATTCAAATTACACTAATATCATTAATTAAATTAAAAAAAATATTAAATAAATTAATTATGATAATTAGAATTGAATTAAGAATAGTAAATCTATAAATACAAAACTACACAAAACATCGGAAGTTAATTCCATGAACAAGCATGAAAAAACGAAGAAAAACGAAAAACTTTGGGAGTTGTTTGCATACCGTCCGCGCGCGCAACCTGGAGTGACTAGCCAAGAAACCTCGGCGGACAAGGGAAGTTGCAGCCTTCCCGCGCGCGGAATGAGGTGTCATCAGACGTCTGCCCGCATTTTCAGACAAAATCATTGTCTGGTCCCCATGCGGAGCGACCAATTAAGCTCTGTACTATTGGAATTTATTTTACCAGGATCTTAGATCTACTCACAAGTATGTTGTTTAACACCCTAAATATTAACTTTCTAAAACTATAAATTAAACACATATAAAGTTAAGAAAACCTTACATTGATGCAGCGGAATTAATGTCTCCTTCCACTCAGATCTCTAACCCTTGTATCCTTTCTGTAGCAGAGTATAATCAAGATCTGAGCCCGAATGTCCTTCTTCTTTGAGTTTGATCCTGCACAGTCTTCCAATCTATGATTGAGTTACTGCTTGCTATGAGTGGGCACTTACTCTTTCACTAGGGTCGAAATTTATGAAGAGAGAAAAGAGAAGAGGGTTTCAGCCAGGTATAGAAACTAGGGAAGGCTCAGTTTTTCTGAAGAGAGAAATTTCTGTCAGAAGATGTTATTGAAAACTTATTATTTTTCTATTTATAGGCAACTACTAGGTTTAGGTTAGAAATTATTTGGCATTAAAATAATGAAAATATTAATTTGAAATCCCACAAATAGTGGCCGACCATGGTGTAGTTTATGGGCCCCACTTGATTTTGCAGTTTTAACAAATTTTATCTCTATTTTCTCAAAAATGCCAATTTTCCAATTCTAACCTTTTAAATGCTAAAACTAATTATTTAATAACTAAAATAGATTATTAAATAATATTGTCATTTAATTTAATTATTAACTAGACATATAAAGTCCATTAATAAATAAATAAACCTAGAATCTCTTTTCTTTACAATTTCACCCATGCTTAGTGAAAATTCATAAAATTAGACATAGTCTAACTTTAGAATTATAATTGATCAATCACGAATCAATTAATGAGTCTTACAAGCAGAATGTTCTCAACTAGAATGGGGACCATGGATCTATATGCTGAGCTTCCAATAAGTGAACCAAATTTACCAAGTAAATTCCTACTTATTAATTCTTCGTTGAATCCACTCTTAGAACTTAGAATTGCACTCTCAGACTTATATAGAGCATATTATATATTTCACGATATCAATATGCTATCTCATTTAACCATTGTTATAATCTTATTGTGATTTAAAGATCCTCTATATAGATGATCTACATCGAGATGTGATTTCTTTACCGTTCTCACCCCTCAATGTATTTTTCCCCTTAAAACACTTAGCTACCTGTAAATGGTGTTTAGTGATCTAATAATTAGTCAGTTAAACAAGAGCTCATCCATTTACTTCTATTTGCTAAGCTCGAAGGGAATCATCACTTGACTTCTATACACCAGTAGAAGCTATAGATTCCATATTTATGTTCAGCACTCCCACTCAATCATACTATCATGTTCCCAAAATATACGTAACACCTTGACCTAAAAGTAGGCTTAACTAATAAATCAAAGAACATGAATAGTACTCCTGAGTTGAGTCTAAGCATATCAGGATTTAGATTCTTTTAATCTTAAGATCAACTGCTGATATTGACTTGGAAAGATATATAACGGTAAGTTTGTAATATCTTAACTTGGTTGCAATATCGGTCCAGTCCAATGTATACTCCATACATTCGAAACTAGTATACTTTACTAATGTCCTGGAAAGAACATAACACTTACTCCAAGTGTAAGTACACATCATCGCTGATTATCACATTAGTGTAAATCCAATAGCACTGATGAAACAGGGACCAAATCTTTTGATTCATATTATCACAATCACATTCCACTGTGTTGACGATACTGTAATTGTGAATAAACATATGATCTGGATTTAACTGATTTTGTGTATAAAAGTAATAGACATATTAAACCATTAGCATTTAAAATTTATGCAAACATAAATCACTTCAAATTTCTTATATTGATAACTAATCAGATTGTAAAGAGTTTTATTTAGGGCATAAAACCCAACATGTACTTCTTTTATTTTTGTGGGCGAGTTCATATCCAAAAGGGCTTGGATCTTATCTGATTTTCTTTGATTCCTCAGGCATTTACTATAAAGCCAAGGAACTTGCTTGAGCCTACTTCAAAAGAACACTTAAGTGGATTGAGTTTTTTGATGTTGTACTCTCGAAGGATCTTGAATCATTTATTTAAGTCTTCTATATGCCCCAGCCTTTTTGGACTTAACAAACATGTCATTCACATATACCTCCATGTTATGGCCGATCAGGTCCTTGAACATTTTGTTTATAATCCTTTGATAAGTAGCACTTGCGTTTCAATCCAAAAGGCATAACTTTGTAGCAGTATAAGCCTACATCTATCAAGAAACTTATATTTTCTTGGCCTGGTGGATGCATTTTGATTTGATTATAACCTGAATAGGCGTCCATTGAGCTTACGATCTCATGACCAGCTGCAGCATCTACTAGCTTTTTTATCCTTAAAAAATGAGAAATAGTCATATGGACAAGAATTATTCAAGTCAGTAAAATCTATGCATACTCTCACTTGTTGTTTGGTTTAGGCACCAAGACAGATAGAATGCTTCAATGATGAAGCCATTGGCTTTTAGCTTTTCAACTTCTTCTTTTAGAGCTTGTGCTTCCTCTTTATCCAGCTACCTCTTTTTCATAGTCATATTCTAAACTACGAGTATCAATAAATAGAAATCAAATAAAGTTCAATAAAAAAAATACACATTCAGAAATTATTAAGCACTTAGAAAGTAGGAATGACAAGTGAAAATACAAAAACAAACAATCCTAAATAATTTTCAAGGTTTCCAATAAACTGATACAGTGTCCCATCTAGGCGAGAATCAAAGATATCATTCATTGAATAGAGCAGTCAGCTCATCTAAAATGGAAACTATTCTAGTAACCTTATATTTGATCAAGATGAGAATCTAGCGTTGTCCCGTTTAGGCGAGAGTCAAGACTATTCTATCTTAAGAGCTTCTACCATTGTTTCATACTTTGTAAGTCTTACTCTTAGCAGCCACTATTTGGATCGACGTTACTAAGAATAAAATACAGACAATAATACTTATCTTTCGAGATTCTACAACGTTGAATTACTAATTAACGTCCATCTATTGGGGATGAATCTCACTAAAATAAAAACTATGTAGAACCAACAATGGAGATCGAATATCCTCTTAATAAAGCTCATTATTTAAAGTGTATTTTTATCTAATATTTATTTTAATCTATTTATATTAATATATATTATCTAATTAAAATTACCAATTTAGAAAAAAAAAACTCTAAATATAAATTTTAATTGAATATTTACAAAATTATACTTAGATCAATTTTAAAAAAAAAATATTTTCCATCTTAGTAATAGTTCTCAATAAATATTACGAAATTACTTGATTTAAGTTGGTCCAAAATTAATTAAAATTAATTTCCAACTCAAATTTAATTTTCTATAAATATATAAGGCAAAATTTGAAATCTAATGTATTTAAAAAAAAATACATTTTTGAAATTTACATCAAATAAAATAAAATAAATTCTGAAAAAAATTAATCTAATTTATGTTGGTCCAAAATTAATTTTAAACATAAATATAATTTTTTTTATTTAATTAAACTTCTAAGAAAAATATCAAATGTTTAAGCATCTTGAATAATATCAACTTAAATATTAATTTTCTATTTATCTAAATAGAACTAGAAAAATACCACAAGTATACAGAAAATAACTATCTAGATATTTTATTAACTAATTAGTTAATTTTTAATTATAATAAAATATATTTTAGTCTATTTATTTTAATAAATCATTAATGAAAAATTTACTTGATTTAAGTTGGTCTAAAATTAATTAAAATTCATTTTCAACTTTAATCTATTTTTCAAAAAAATTCAAAAATATCTACATTAATAAAAATGAATTTCGAAATTAAGTGAGAAATGATTAATAAAGTAAAATAAAATATATATTGAAAATTATTCTAATTTAAGTTGTTGTGAAATAAAAATTTCTAAGTTAAATATAATTTTCTATCTAATTAAATTTCTTGAAAATAACTAATATTTTAGTGTCTAGAATAAAATCAACTTAAATATTTATTTTCTATTTAATTAAATATATTAAATAAAAGAAACAAATAATTAAGTATCTTGAATAAAATCAACTTAATTATTAATTCTAATTTAATATATAAGAAAAATATTCTAATTTATGTTGATCCAAAATTAATTAAAAATTAATTTTTAACTTAAATATATTTTTCTAATTAATTAACTATTAGAAAATATAATTAGTTACTAGAAAAAGCTATCTAGAATATATCTCATTTAAACTAAGTGTTTTTTTAAAATTAATTTTAAAATAATCTAATGAAAAATAATTTATATATTTTAAAATTAATTATGTTGCTAATTCAATTTTAATTAGGTTAAACTAATATAATTAGACTAATACAATTATTTAAATAAGACAAATGAGCCTTCACAATTTGGGTGGTTTGTGTGAGGGAGAGATGGGTTCAGTATGTCGTACCCACTATTATGGCCCCCTAACTCTCACACAAGGCCCGAAGGAGAGGAAATTTAACTGTTAATTAAATAATTATTATTCATTGAATAAGCCCAATACTAATTGGGCCTAAGTAAAACTATCTTATGTGATATTTTATTTCAGCAACATAGTCCATTTAATTAACTTAAATGAGCTTCCTATATGCATCTAAGCCCAAAAGCAAACATATAGGCACATACAAGTCAAATAATTTGGATGGGCCCTATCATATTTCTAGGTTTATCATAGATGAAAGAAAATTAAAAAATTTACATGTTATAAATTATTTATAAGATTTATTAACAATTGGACTATGATTAATATCTAAAACTATTTTTAATTAAAAAATTAATTTTATTCTGATAATTACATTTTTATTTGAAAATTTAGATTCTACAGAAAATTCTACCAAAATTCTAATTTTGTTTCAATGAAAAAAATTATTTTTGAATCAAAAGATATCACAAAATAAAAAAAATGGGCATAGGGTTATGCATTGCATACCCCTGCGTGCGCGGATGGGGAAGGTTGGGCGAGACAGGAGGCTGCATGCAGCCTTGTTGGGCCGAGCTAGTTCGGCGTGATCATGCATTCAAAAAAAGCATTGTTCGAGTAACCTCGGTCAAGCACTTGTCTGAAACGCGTGCATGTCGAGTGATTCTGCTGGTCCGTGCGCGCACGTGTGCATCCCTAATGGAGATATTTTCATCCAAATTCAAAAATTATAACTTATTCATAAAAAAATCCAGATTGAGTTCTATAAGAGCCTAAATTTATTAATTTCTTATCTACTTTCTAGAAAAAATATTTTCAAAATGAAACTAAAATTATTTATCCTCGTAAAATTTTGATTTCCATACAATCATCAAATATGCACATAAACCAACATGAACACATCCAAATCAACACAAAAATTGTTTTAAATCTATATTTCATGAAAGTAATCGTTACTATGGCTCTGAGGCCGGTTGTTGGGGATTATTTTACCAAGATCTAGATTTACTACCATGTATGTTGTTTAACGTCCTAAACATGAATTTATAAAATAATGGAATTTAAACACATTTAAAGTTCAAGAAACCTTACATTAGTTGCAGTGAAATTAAATGACTCCTTCCACTCAGATCTCTAAACCTTGTATCCTTTCTGTCGTAGAGTATTATCAAGATCTGAGCCTGATTCTCCTTTTGGTGCTGGATTCTTCACAGTATTACCCACTATGATTGAGTACTAACTTGCTATGCGTGGGCGTGCACTCTATCACTATAAGGGATTTGAAAATTGAACAGAGAGAGAAGCATTCGAAAATTAGAGAGAGAGAGAGAGAGAGAGAGAGAGAGAGAGAGAGAGAGAGAGAGAGAGAGAGAGAGAGAGAGAGAGAGAGAGAGAGAGAAGACTAAATTTTGGCTGACAGGCTAGTGAGAACAAGCTGTCAGTTTTGAGTCTATTACTACCCATTTATAAGAATCCTTCTAGGTTTAAGTTTGAATTACTTGGCATTAAATATTGATAAATAAATAGTAAAAGGGAGCTAAAGTGGCAAGCCATAGGATGTGGGCCCACCACTTACAATTTTACCATTTTTCTCAACTATTTATCATTTTCTTTCACAAATGCTATATTTTCCAATTCAACTACTTAAATGTCAAAAATATTTATTTAATAATTTAAATTAATTATCAAATAAAATTTTTATTTAAGTTATTTATTAATAAGACTTAATAAAGTCTCTTAATTAACAAATAAGCTGTTATCCCAAATTTGGCACTCTGACGTGGCATCACAAGAATGGTGACACGTGGATTCCACTTGGAGCATCTGCACGGAGCAATATGCTGAGCATGATGCCTCGCTGGCACATCCAGAATGAAACATTCAACGAGCCGTGCAGAATGATCAACACTTAGCAAATTCAGCTTAACGCATCATGAGTCACCAGCTCAATCCCTACAACTCAGGGATCAACTTACGTGGATATGGCATACACACGATCCCACTATCGGTGTATTCAGCCTCAATCCCACGATCCTTGCATTCAGTATTGATCACACGATCTTTCTGTTTATGCGCATTGTAACGAGATAGGAAACTCTTCCTCCTCAAGTTTCCAACCCTATAAATAGTGAGGAATATTCACTGGGCAAAGGACGGAGAGATTGCAAGCCGATACGCAGTAAGCTAAGGCTATATTATTATCTTAGAATTATATATTCAGAGATACTATTGTAAGAGCTATAAGAAAAGGAAACTTCTTCCTTGTTCTTAAGTCAATACAAATAACGAGGATTAGGCTATTACCGAACTGTTCGGGGCTGAACCTCTATAAAATTCCTATGTCTTATTATTGCTTTCTTATATATTCTCATTACGACATATCGTTTATCGCTTATCAAAAAGACTCATTGTCGTTGGCTAAAAGCGAAGTCAACATTTTGGTGCTTTCATTGAGAGCAGAATCACAGATCGCTCTTTTCAACATTCGACACGATGGTGCAAACTCGTAGAGGCCTGTCTGACCCAGCAAGCTCACAGACGCTGGACCCGACATTGCCGGACCCAGGGAGTTCAAGGGTTCCACCCGTTGTCAATCCTGGACAGACGGGAAGCGTGGTGAATGGTGGGACAACTCCTGTTACTGAAACTGTGCCTAATGTGCAAGAGACTGGGAATAACGGTTTCGCACACAGCCAGGGCGTTCATAACACGACTATTCCACCAGGCATCAACGCCCAAACGACCATCGGAGACGCAATCGAATTGCAAAATCTCCGTGCTGCACTCGGACTCATGCAGGGTCATAGCAATACTCTGCATCATGATCAGGAGGAACTGTGTGCCGCAGTAAACCTCGCGTTCGACGAAAAGAGGCGTATGTTCATCGAATGGAGGGATAAAGAGATGGAGGCATTAAGGGCTCACCATGTAGAAATCGAAGATCGTAGTCGATAAGCTACTGTGTGGATACGAAGACACTCTCAGACTATAGGCCAACAAACGCCGAGCGTCATTCCCCTGGGAGAAACGGAGGATGACCTGACGATGAATGCCTCTCGGACAACCAACGGTCAGCCGTCCAATCCCCGGTCACGAGTTCCACTCGTGGTCCAAGAGGTAGGCGGGTAGACCTTGTTCAGGAATTCATCAGGAGGAGCCATACCCGACAGATCCACTCAGAATAATGGAGCCATTCCGCATGTCAACCAAGCGAACCAATCGCTGAGGCAGCCAGGTTCTTCCGTGTTCGATAGGCTTGGAACAACCGATGACCTAAGGGACGATCTAAACAGAAGAAGGAGAACAGATGAGCAGAATACTACAACGATCGTGCAGCCCGGAGCCCATACTCAAATCCCCGCTCAGAAAGACGCTGACGTAATCCAACCCGACCAAAACACCAATCAAGTCAGCCCAGCAGTACAGGCCCAGCTCGATGAATTGAAGAATATGTTTCATGGCATGGCCGGACAGCGTAACAATGATCTCAAGTTAGACAGTGCACGCGGAACTCCCTTCTCACCAGAAATCAATCTCCTGCCACTGCCCCACAAGTTCAAGATGCCAACGTGGAAGATGTACACTGGGAGAGAAGATTCTCTTTCCCATCTCAAGTATTTTGAGATGCAAATGGATTTACAAGGACTGCGAGGGGACGTATGTTGCAGAATATTCCCCGCCACTCTGTCGGAAGCCGCACAACAATAGTATTTCAAGTTGGCTCCTGGAAAGTTTGGTTCATGGAAAACCTTCTCTTCGGAATTCCATGCACAATTCTCTTCCTCACGCCAGCTCCCATTGCATTTGGAAGATTTGCTCAAAGTAAAACAGTGACCAGGCGAGCCACTCCGGGCATACATTAGTAGATTCATGACGGAAGCGACCAAGGTGTCGCGGGTAACCGAGGATGGAAAGTTGTCTGCGATACTGGGGGCATTGAAGTCCTTGGCAAACTGTGGAAGGATATAAGGAAAAACGGACCTGTCGACACAATGAGTGATTTTCTTGATCGGGCCGAAGGCTTCATCAAGCTCGAAAAAGCCATTCAACGAGCAGAAGGTGAACAAAAGCCGGGCAAAACGAAGGCTCCTTGTGCTGGAACCTCTGCCCAACTTTCCCATTATTCCAACAATTCAAGTGGCAAGCGTTCAGGCAACAACCATAAGCAAGGAATCGGGAAGAAGGGAAAGTTCACTGAAAAGTCTGGACAGACTCCCCGTGATCATGCCAAACACACTGGTGTTCACTATCCTAACTGAAGATATAGAAAGTGTGTACATAGCAACTCAGTCGTTAATTCCGTACAAAAAGCCTGGGCCCATGAAGAAAGATGCCAGCAAAAGGGACATGATGAAATTTTGTCGGTTCCACCGAGATTACGGCCACGACACCAATGAATGCTACAACTTGAAGCGGGAAATAGAACTTCTGATGGACACTTGCAAGTCATTATTGGAGGCCCGCACATCGCTGAAGACACGGGCAAAGCTCGAGAGAGATATGCCCGAACAGCTCAGTATGAGCAAGAGGAAGTCATCCTGACCGTGGAAGAGAGGAAGCCTAAAGTTCCACGAGCAGAAGGGCCAGCCATAACTTTCAACGATGAAGATGCTATCCAGTTCAGATTCCCGCACAATGACCCGCTGGTCGTGAAAGTCCAAATAGCAAATAAAATGGTGGCCAGAACCATGATCGATAATGGAGCTTCTTCAAACATTTTGTTCAAGACTACTTACGAGAAGATAGGGCTCCAGCTCAAGGATCTAACTCCATGCCTCCAGCCTGTCTATGGTTTCTCCGGTCAAGGAGTTTCACCTCTAGGACAAATCCGGTTACCCCTCACAGTTGGACAAGCTCCGACGAGCATAACTATCATGGCACAATTCCTGATATTGGATGTTCCTTAAGCCTTTAACGTAATGCTAGGCTGACCAGCCTCGTATGACTTAAAACTATCACATCAATATTTCACTCGTGCCTGAAGTTCCTAACCAAAAATGGGGTAGGGTGTCTTAGAGGGAACCAGCAATCTGCTCGGGAATGTTACAACCTTACAGTGGCCAAGGCTAAAAAGGAAATATCCTCCAGCCAGAGCCCAGACAAGGGAATAAACATTCCCAAGTAGGAAACTTCCCAAGGCGAGGATGAAGATGTGGATCCTCGACTTTGGGACATGGACCTGTGGAAGAATTGGAAGAGATCGAGATCGATCCAGCTATCCCGGCCAGAAAGCTAAAAATTGGAAAGGGTTTGTTGCTCGAAGTAAAATTAGAATTGATAAAATTTCTGAGAGCAAACCTAAATGTTTTTGCCTGGTCACATGCGGATATGGTCGGAATCGATTCTTCTATTATTTCGCATGTCTTGAATATTAATCCTAACATCTGGCCAGTTCAGCAAAAACGAAGATTGCTGGATAAAGAACGAGCAGTAGCCCTGAAAGATGAAGTTGAAAGGCTGTGCAACAACAACTTCATCACTGAAGCTTTTTACCCGGCTTGGGTCGCGAACCCCGTACTCGTACCTAAGCCGAACAAGAAATGGCGAGTCTGTATTGACTTCACAGACCTCAACAAAGCATGCCCTAAAGACTGTTTTCCACTTCCAAGAATCGATCAGCTCGTCGATGCAACAGCCGGGCACGAAATATTAAGCTTCATGGATGCTTATTCGGGCTACAATCAAATCAAAATGCATCCACCAGACCAAGAACATACAAGTTTCCGGACAGATATGGGTCTTTACTGCTACAAAGTCATGCAGTTTGGTCTTAAAAACGCCGGAGCTACATACCAAAGATTCGTCAACAAGATGTTTAAAGATAATATCTGCAGAAATATGGAAGTGTACGTGGATGATATGCTCGTCAAATCCAGAAAGGCTGGGGGGCACATAGACAACCTGGATGAATGTTTCAAAGTCCTCAGGAAATACAACATAAAACTAAATCCCTTAAAATGCTCCCTTGGAGTCAGCTCAGGAAAGTTTCTAGGCTTCATCGCCAATGCTCGAGGAATTGAAGCCAATCCAGAGAAAATCCAAGCCCTCCTGGATATGAGCTCACCAACAAAAACCAAAGAGGTGCAAAGCCTAACTGGTCGAATCGCCGCACTTAGCATATTTGTGTCAAAATCAACGGATAAATGTGTCCCATTCTTCAACATCCTGCGAGGAAACAAAAAGTTCGAATGGACAGAAGAATATGAAAGAGTTTTTCAAGATCTAAAGGCACAGCTCGCAAAACCTCCCGTCCTTTCTAAACCTCTGGACGGTGAGGAACTAGGGATATACCTAGCCGAAACGGAGCATGCCGTGAGTGCCACACTGATCAGAGAAGAAGACGGCGTACAACATCCAGTCTATTACATCAGCAAAAGACTCGTCGAGACCGAAGGTCGATATCCATTGATAGAAAAGCTCGCATACTGCGTCATTCTAGCAACAAGAAAGCTGAGGCCTTACTTTCAAGCTCATCCTGTTCGGGTGTATACCGACCAACCACTACGACAAATACTGCAAAAGCCAGATGCCTCTGGACGGTTACTCAAGTGGGCGATAGAATTGGGTCAGTACGAAATCAACTTCCAACCCCGAACAGCTATCAAAGGCCAAGCCTTGGCCGATTGGCGAGCAGCAGTATAAGTGACAAGGTAAACCTGGTCCCTATCCGGTTCCTTGAAGAGCCTAGCATCACCGGCATGAAAGAAATTAAAAAGATCGACACATCTCCAAACTAGATGACGCCAATAGCAGCCTATCTCAACTCTCGGGAACTCCCAAATAACCGAAATGAAGCTCAGAAAATGAGAAGAAAGGCAGCACGGTACATCATAGTAGAAGGGATCATGTACAGAAGAGGATTCTCGATGCCATTACTGTTGGGTTTTATGCCCTAAATAAACTCATTTCTACATAATCAGATTTATTAGTTAATAAAGATCAGAAATAACATTTTATGTTGCATGGTTCACATGATTTATTTCATGATTATATGTATATAATGTATGAATTCTATTTAAGTCTAAAGCATATGAATTTGTTAATGATTATAGTGTTGCCAGCACAGTGGAATATAATCTTGATTATATGTTTGAAAGTTTATTCGCTGATTTGTCAGAGCATTGGATTTAGACTGGCATGGTATAATCAGCGATTGGTATTCTTACACCTTGGATAAGTGGTATGTCCTTTCCAGGGTATTGGTAAAGTTTACCAGTATCGGATGTATGGAGTATACATCGAAAGGGGTCGATATTGAACTTTGATTAGATATATTAAATTCACCGTAATATCTATTCAATTCAATGTCACCTATTGATCCTAGATCAAATAATCTTAATCCTGATATGTTTAGGTTTGATCTCAAGAGTATTATACATGTTCTTTGATTTGTTAGTTAAGCTTACTTTTGGGTCAGGGTGATACGTACCTTTTGGGAACATGATAGTGCAACTGAGTGGGAACGCTAACATAAATATGGAATCTATAGCTTCTCTCTGACAAATAGAAAGTAAAGGATGATTTCCTTCGAGCTTGACCAAACAAAAATAAATGGTGGAGTATTCATTTCACTTAGCTGAAATATCATTTATATGGGGTTAAGTGTTTTAATGATAAAATACATTGTAGGGTGTTACGGTAATCTAATCCCTTTACAGTGTAGATCATCTATATAGAGGATCATTGATCAAATTAGGATTATAACAATGGATAACTAATGACGTGTCTATATGGTGGAACATATAGAACATTCTATATACTGAGAGTGCAATTCTAAGTTCTATGCGTGGATTCAACGAAGAATTTATAAGTCAGTGAATTTAAGATATAAATTCTTGATCTGCTTATTGAAAGCTTTGATATATAGACCCATGTTCCCCATACTAGTTGAGACCATACTGCTTGTAAGACTCAGTTAATTGATTTTGATTAATCAATTATAATTCTAAAGTTAGACTATATATAGTTTATGAATTTTCACTAAGCAAGGGCGAAATTGTAAGGAAAAGAGATTCTAGGCTTATTTATTAATTAAGAGACTTTATATGTCTAATTAATAAATATATTAAATGACAATATTATTTAATAATTAATTTTTAGTTATTAAATAATTAGAATTGGCATTTAAATGGTTAAATTAGAAAATTGGCGTTTTTGAGAAAATGGAATGGAAAAATTACAAAATGGCAAAATTGTAAAGTGGGCCCATTATCCATTCTAGGGCCGGTCACTTAGTGTGATTTTACTATTTATTTTTCTATTATTTCAATGCCAAATAATTCTAACCTAAACCTAGGTTGTTACCTATAAATAGATAGTGATGGCTCTCATTCACACTTAAGTTTGTCAGATGAAAACTGAGCCTCTTTCTATTTACCCTAGCCGCCACTTCTTCTTCTTCTCTTTCCCTCTTCAATTTTTCGAACCTTGAGTGAATGAGTGAGTGCCCACACACATCAAGTGGTATCTCAATCATAGTGTGTACGACTGTAGGAGATTCCAAACAACAAGAAGGAGAATCAGCATCAAAGGAAGGAAAGAAAGAGATCCAAGTTCAGATCTTGGTGATGCTCTACTACAGAAACGAATCAAGGGCTAGAGATCTGAACGGAAGGAGTCATTATATTCTGCTGCACCCAATGTAAGGTTTCCTAAACTTTATATGTGTTTATTTCATTGTTTTAGAATTCATATTAGGGTGTTAATGAAACATACATGGTAGTAAATCTAGATCCTGGTAAAATATTTCCAACAACTGGTATCAGAGCCATGGTATTGATTTACTTTCATGAAATATGAATTAAAACGATGTTATATGTTAATTTGGATGGTTTCATGTGGTTTATGTGCTTATTTGATGATAGTTTAGAAATTGCAATATATGTTACTGAAATATTTTTTGATTTCGATGTGGAATTATTTTTTCTGGAAAGTAGACAAAAAAATAAAAAAATTAGGCTTTTACAGAACCTAATTTGATTTTTTTATGAATTAGTTATGATTTTTTGAATTTGAATGAAAAAAAATCTAAAATCCGGTTGCACACGCGCGCGCGCGGGTACTAGGAGATGCTCGGACAGCACCCTCATTCAGACAAGGAGCTGACCGAGAATTCTCGGACACAGCCTTGTCTGAAGGGGTGCTCGCGTCGAGTATCCTCGGCCATCACAGGCTGCTTGCAGACTCTTTTCTCAGCGGTTTCACTGCTTCCGCGCGCGCGGGGGTAGGCAATGCATACCCCTGTGCACCAATTTTATTTTCTTCATAACTTTTGATTCAAAAATTGTTTTTCATTAAAACAAAAGCCAATTTTTGGTAGAATTTTGTGTAGAATCTAAATTTTCAATTAAAAATCTAATTTTCAAAATAAAATTAATTTTTATTAATTTTTTAATTAATTAAAATTAGTTTCTTGTATTAGTAGGCTTTGAATTTTAAAAATTTAATTTCTCACAAAGGAGCCTTATGGTTAATTTTGAAATTTTAGATCATTTTATTTATTTTAATTATAAGATCAGATATTATTTTTTATTAAATTTGAATGATCTTACTTTGATATTAAAATATTATCTTTTAAAATAATCTTGTTCAAATTTCAAAGTTTGCTAACCATATCATATTTTTCTTTCAAATTTGTTATTTTTTGAAATATATTTTATTAATTAAAATTATAAGATTAGGAATATGTTAGGTTTAACATTTTATCTTATTAGACATTTTTTTTTATTAAAATTATATTTTGGCAAAAATAACAAGAAGATTTAAAAAAAAATGGTTAGTTTAGTTTGAATAGATATTTTAGGGTTTCAAACCATAATTTTTTCAAACTTATTTTTTTTAAATATTCTAACCATATAAAATATCGTATTTTTCAATTAGTTTATTTATGTAATATTTAAATTTATTAAATTATAAGACTTAGAATATAATAATAAAATATCTAAATTTAAAATTCAAGATATTTTATTATATTATCTTATTAGAAATTTTAAATAAATTTAAATTTTGAATAAACTTGATATTTGAAAAATTGGTTAGATATTTTTTATTTTTTGTTAGAATTTAAGAAATTTAGGAGTTTGTTGAATTTTGAATTTTTTCAAATATTCTCTAACAACCTAAATTTGAATTCTAGTTAAGATATTTACTTTAAAATTTAATTTTATTTTAAATTTTAAAATTGAGATATTTTAGCTTACTTTCCAGATATTCCATATCAGTTATTTGTTTGTATTGTTTGTTTATATATTAATATACAAATTTTTTTTACAAACCTATTATTTATTTGATCTAAATTGCTATGATTAACTTGTTAACAAATCCAATGATCTGATTTTAATCATAGTCCAATTGTCAATAGATCTTATAAATAATTTGTAACAGGTAATTTTTGCTATTTCTTTCACCTGTGTAAACCTAGTAACATGATAGGGCCCATCCAAATCATTTGACCTGTGTGAGCCTATATGTTTGCTATTGGGGTTAGATGCATATAGGAAGTCCATTTAAGTTTTACTAAGTAAATGGATTAGGTTGCTAAAATAAATTTTGACATAAGTAAATTTATTTAGGCCCAATTAGATTTGGGCTTATTCAATGAATAGCAATTGTTTATTTAAAGGTTAAATTCCTCTCTTTTGGGCCTTGTGTGAGAGTTGGGGGCCAATAGAAGTGGGTACGACATACTGAACCCAGCTCCCCCTCACATGAACTACCCCAATTGTGAAGGCCCATTTGCCTTATTTAAATAATTGTATTAGGTTAATTTTTTTTTTAGTCTAACCTAATTAAAATTAAATTAGTAACATAATTAACTTTTAAAATATATGATTTTTTTTTTCATTTAATATTTTAAAGTTAATTTTAGAAAAACACTTAGTAAATGAAATATATTCTATATAGTTAATTCTAGTACTAATCATATTTCTAATATTTAATTAAGAAAATATCATATATTGTGAAATTAATTGTTTAATAATTAATTTTGGTACAATCTAAGTTAAGTATATTTGTCCTAGTATTAAATTAGAATTAATAATTAAGTCTCCTCTATACTCAATTATTTATTTCTTAAATTTAATACATTTAATTAAATTGAAATTTAAATATTTAAGTTGATTTTCATCATGATACTTCAATATTATTATTTTCATGTTATTTAATTAAAATTAAAAATTATTTTAAGTTTGAAATCTTATTTCATAATAACTTAAATTTGAATAATTTTCAAAATATATTTTATTTTATTTTATTAATCTTTTTCCCACAATTTCGAAATTGCATTTCTTAAATGCAGAAATTTCGAATTTTATTTGAAAAATAGATTAAAGTTGAAAATTATATATTTTAATTTTGGACCAACTTAAATCAATGATTTTTTCATTTAATGATTAATTAAAATAAATGAAGTAAAATATATTTAATTAGAAAATGAATTAATTAGTCAATGAAAGTCTAGATAGACATTATCTGTTTTGCTTGAAGTATTTTTCTAGTGAATTTAATAAAATAGAAAATTAATATTTAAGTCGATTTTCATCATGATACTTAAATATTTGAAATTTTTCTTTAATATTTAATTAAATAGGAACATTATATTTTTTGTTGTAAATTAATTTTGGGACAACATAAAATTAGAATATTTTTTCCAGGATTTATTTTAACAAGCAATTTCGAAAATTGTATTCTTAAATACTTCAATTTTTCGAAATGCAATATATACTTATTAAAATTAAATTTGAGTTGTAAATTAATTTAAATTAATTTTGAAACAACTTAAATTGAATAATTTTTCTAAATATTTATTGGAAATTATTACTAAGATGGAAATAATTAATGTTATTTTCATATACATCTAAGTAAAATTTATAAATATTAAATTAAAATTTATATTTGGAATTTTTCATTCTAAATTGGAAATTTTAATTAAATAAATATATATTTAAAATAAATTGATTAAAATAAATATTAGAAGTAAATACACTTTAAATAATGAGCTTTATTATTAGGACATTCGATCTCCATTGTTGGTTTTACATAGCTTTTGTTTTAGTGAGTAATCCTCCCTAATGGAGGAACGTTCATTAGCAAGTTAGCACCGTTTAATCTCGAAAGATAAGTATATTTGTAAGTGTTTTATATGGTATTGATCACCCTAATGGTGGCGACTGTATTTGACTTACAAAATATGAAACAATGGTGGAAGCTCATAAGATAGAATAGCCTTGACTCTCGGCTAAATGGGACAACGCTGGATTCCAATCTTGATCGAATAAAAGGTTGCTAGAATGTTTATCATTTTAGATGAGCTGACAACTCTATTCAATGGATGGTATCACTGACTCTCCCCTAGACGGGACACTGATATAAGTTTGTTGAAGACCTTGGAAATTATTTAGGATTGCATGTTTTTAGTATTTTCACTTGTCATTTTTACTTGCTATGTGTTTAATAATTTCTGAATTGTGTATGAATTTATATTGAACCATGTTATTTTCTGTTATTAAATTGTAGTTTAATTTCAAATCTTCATTGTTGGTCTAACTTGGTTTATTTTTCTAATCAGATAAATCCCTAATGGATTTTCACCATTAGACAAACATAATAGTGTTAGATCTCAAAAGAGAAATATTGTAAGTGCAACATCTAGCTGTTCATCAATTGATGACACCTTAGATTAGTATTTACAATATGAAACAAGAAGATTGTATAAATAAGATTACTTTGACTCTCGCTAATAGGAGCATCGTTGGATTCTTATTTAAATACAAAATTATTCTAATTCTTGTTAGCTTATTCATTTCGAATTAGCTCAATAACATATCATTGAATGAATGGTCTATAAATCATTTCATGTCATTCTATTTTCTCTTAAGAAATTTAATGACGCATATGATTACATTCCCGAAATTCTATCTTAAAATGATATAAATCCTCAATCTTAGAAATCTCCTACTTGTATGGGCAAATCAAACATAGAGTTAAATTAGTAGTGGTGGTCCTAGAAAGAATTACTCATTATATTTGGTATAAATTTAAGTCTTTGACTTTAAATTTTAGATTCCAAATAATTTTTTTAATATAATACAATTTCACTTTCACAAGTGTATAATAACTATCTTCTATCAATGGATTCAAACTGTATGGAATATGAGTTTAGTATTCTGTGACCAGGATCCACTTGCACTATTCTAAGAACTCTTTGAAGTAACTAAACCTAAGTCATCAAAAAGACACAACCACACATTTTTTTAATCTATGGCATTTGTATCTTGTTCATAGTGGTTTTGACAAGACCATTCTCTGCAAAGAGTTAATATGCCTATATCCACTGAAAGTAAGTTCATTTCATTCGCAGATGGATGTACATTCAGGGGTGGATATGAGATTATCGTTATATTCTTAAAACGATCACTCTAGATTTTACCTTAAGCAAAAGAAATTTGAAATGTTTGAAAATTTCATGAATTTCTAGCTATGGTGAAACACCATTAAAGGTATATGGTTAAAGATCTTGCGAACTGATAGGGGTGGAGAAATAGTTAGTAGATATGCAGTTCAAAGATCATTAAGTTGATTTTGAATTATATCCAAACTTACCTCCCCAGAAATTCAAGTTGCATATTGATTAGTTACTAGTCGTTGCCTAAATCCTTCTATGGTAATACAATTTCAGAATGATGCAATGGTTGTATACTTAATGTAAATCATAACTAGATTCATGGATGGCCTAATCGAAATCTTAATAAAAGCTAGAACTGTTAACCATGGTTTGCATGTTTGTTAGCTATTCTAAGTGCTTAGGGGTGGACCATCCCATAGTCATTAGATAAGAAAGTGTTTCTTTAAACAAATACTACTTTTCTAAGAAAATGACTAAGTCTGAAAAATAAAGTAGCAAATAAAGGAGACATTTTTTTTCTTGATTCCGTAAGTGTTCTATCATCTTATTCGATACAAGATGATCCCACTGCCTCTGTTGTCTTGACACAAATGAAGAGGTCAATACCACTTAGTTTTCTTAGACATCATTCACGGTACCTTGTCGTAGTGGGAGGGTTTCTAGGAACTCACCTTCTTATGACTTGGAAGACACTAGTGATTAAAATCCATTGTGAGTTTAAACAAGTAATGGATTGTCAAGATAAGAAACTAAGAAGAAAAGCCAATAGAACTATGGTTTGATCCATTCACATGGAGTAACCTAAAGTTTTCTATTACAATGACATAAAAGGAAATTTTTGTTAATAAGTCTATTCAATGGAGTTAACAAAACTTCCTGTTCCTAGTATTATAGGTTTGAGTTTATCTAAACCTATGGCTTGTGGTATACCTGGTAATTACTTACACTAATGCAAGCAACTTACTTTAGTAAGATGCTGAAGCATTTTCTTTCTAATGGCAATCTATAGAAGCTTCTCGACTTCTAGGCATAGATTTTATTTATCTAAGTAAAAGTCTCAACTATTCCAGAAAAAGATAAAGCCATGAAAGAATTTCTTATATCAACAGTGAGAGGTCTCAGATATGCTTTAGTATGCCTTAGACCAGACACCTGCTGTTGAGTGGGAGTAATGAGTAGGTATCAGATTAATCCAGGAGAGGAACATTCGAAGAAAATCAAGTAAATCTTAAGATTAAGAAGAGGAACTATATGTTAGTCGATAAGGGTGTGTTTAAAACTCTTAGACTACACCACATCAGATTTCGAGACTTGCCTCTGTGCTAGAAAATCTGCTGATAAGATGGTGATTACTCTGGGGGTGGAGTAGTGATTTTGGAGAAGTGTAAAAACCTATCTGAAGTCTCTAGGTCTACCAGAGAGAGACTGAGTGTTAAAGTTGCAGGAAAGGTACTTATTCAGTCTAAGGAAAGTTTTATACATTTGTGGCACCGTTCCAATTTGTCTTAACTACTAGTGTTATTTCCTGATTAACCAAAAAGTAGTTGCCAAAAGTATAGAATCCAGTATCCCAATAGAGTAGACATATAGAGAGGAATTTCACAATATCAAGGATTTTGTGATTAAGGAAGAGTAATGATCGAGAAATCGTTGTGTTGAATTCAACTTGTCATATTCTGTTACGAGGAGTATACTACTAGTACACTTGATTTGTATATTAAGGTGTTGAGATTATTTGAAATGCACATTTTGTGTTATATTAGTGCAAGTGGGAGTTTCTTGGGTTTTATGCCGTAAATAAACTCATTTCAATATAATCAGATTTATTAGTTAATAAAGATCAGAAATAACATTTTATGTTGCATGGTTCACATGATTTATTTCATGATTATATGTATATAATGTATGAATTCTATTTAAGTCCAGAACATATGAATTTGTTAATGATTATAGTGTTGTCAACACAGTGGAATATAATCTTGATTATATGTTCGAAAGTTTATTCCCTGATTTGTCAGAACACTGGATTTAGACTGGCATGGTATAATCAGCGATTGGTATTCTTACACCTTGGATAAGTGGTATATCCTTTCCAGAGCATTGGCAAAGTTTACCAGTATCGGATGTATGGAGTATACATTGGAACGGGCCGATATTGAACTTTGATTAGATATATTAAATTTACTGTAATATCTATTGAATTCAATGTCACCTGTTGATCCTAGATCAAATGATCTTAATCCTTATATGTTTAGGTTCGATCCCAAGAGCATTGTACATGTTCTTTGATTTGTTAGTTAAGCCTACTTTTGGGTCAGGGTGATACGTACATTTTGGGAACATGATAGTGCAATTGAGTGGGAGCGCTAACATAAATATGGAATCTATAGCTTCTACCTGACAAATAGAAAGTAAAGGATGATTTCCTTCGAGCTTCACCAAACGAAAATAAATGGTGGAGTACTCATTTCACTTAGCTGAAATATCATTTATACGGGGTTAAGTGTTTTAAGGATAAAATACATTGTATGGTGTTACGGTAATCTAATCCCTTTACAGTGTAGATCATCTATATAGAGGATCATTGATCAAATTAGGATTATAACAATAGATAACTAATGACGTGTCTATATGGTGGAACATATAAAGCATTCTATATACTAAGAGTGCAATTCTTAGTTCTATGCGTGGATTCAACGAAGAATTAATAAGTCAGTGAATTTAAGATATAAATTCTTGATCTGCTTATTGGAAGCTCGGATATATGGACCCATGGTCCCCATAGTAGTTGAGACCATACTGCTTGTAAGACTCAGTTAATTGATTTTGATTAATCAATTATAATTCTAAAGTTAGACTATGTCTAGTTTATGAATTTTCACTAAGCAAGGGAGAAATTGTAAAGAAAAGAGATTCTAGGTTTATTTATTAATTAAGAGACTTTATATGTCTAATTAATAAATATATTAAATGACAATATTATTTAATAATTAATTTTTAGTTATTAAATAATTAGAATTGGCATTTAAATGGTTAAATTGGAAAATTAGCGTTTTTGAGAAAATGGGATGGAAAAATGACAAAATGGCAAAATTGCAAAGTGGGCCCATTATCCATTCTAGGGCTGGTCACTTAGTGTGATTTTACTATTTATTTTTCTATTATTTTAAAGCCAAATAATTCTAACCTAAACCTAGGTGGTTACCTATAAATAGATAGTGATGGCTTTCATTCACACTTAAGTTTGTCAGATGAAAACTGAGCCTCTTTCTATTTACCCTAGCCGCCACTTCTTCTTCTCTTTCCCTCTTCAATTTTTCAAACCTTGAGTGAATGAGTGAGTGCCCACACACATCAAGTGGTATCTCAATCATAGTGTGTAAGACTGTAGGAGATTCCAAACAACAAGAAGGAGAATCAGCATCAAAGGAAGGAGAGAAAGAGATCTAGGTTCAGATCTTGGTGATGCTCTGCTACAGAAAGGAATCAAGGGCTAGAGATTTGAACGGAAGGAGTCATTATATTCCGCTACACCCAATGTAAGGTTTCCTAAACTTTATATGTGTTTATTACATTGTTTAAGAATTCATAATAGGGTGTTAATGAAACATACATGGTAGTAAATCTAGATCCTGGAAAATATTTCCAACAATTACTCAGATTTTTCACACTAGATGAAGCTGCACGGCTTCTATATTAAGTTCACGAAGGATTCTATGGAAATCATGCAGTCGGACAGAGCTTATCAAAGAAAATTCTAAGGCAAGGCTACTTCTGGCCAACGATGATTGAAGATTCAAGGGCCTATGTCAAGAAGTACGACAAATGCCAGAGATTTTCAAAGATACCAAGAGCTCCGCACAACAAGCTGACACAGATGCAAAGTCCGTGGCCTTTTTCCATTTGGGGAATTGACCTAATCAGACAGTTACCTAAAGGTAAAGGCGGAGGGCAGTACGCAGTGGTAGCAGTCGACTACTTTACTAAATGGACTGAAGCCGAACCACTCTCAACTATCACATCAAAGAAGGTTCAAGACTTTATAGTGAAGAACATCATATGCCAGTTCGGACTACCGTACAAAATAGTCTCGGACAACGGCAAGATGTTTGACAGCCAATCTTTCACTGATTTCTGTGCGAACCATGGTATCATCAAAAGTTTCTCCGTAGTGGCACATCCTCAAGCAAACGGTCAAGTTGAAGTAGTCAACAAAACCTTGAAGGATACACTAAAAAAGAGACTCGAAGATGCCAAAGGAAAATGGCCAGAAGAACTCCCCGAAGTTCTATGGTCATACCGTACAACGGAAAAAAAGCAACCGGTCAGACACCATTTGCAATGGCGTACGGTTATGAAGCTATGCTGCCCGTCGAACTCGAGCCACCATCCCACAGAAGATTGACGTAGGATCAAGGTACCAGTCACATATTACTTCTAGAATCACTTGATGAAATCGATGAAAAACGAGCAACTGCAAACTTAAAGTTGGTAGCTCATCAACAAAAAGTAGCTCGGTATTTCAACAAACAAGTGAAAGCTCAAAAATTCTTCGTGGGAGTTATGGTCTTAAGAAGGGTAAACACAAAAGACAGCACGTCAGGTGTACTAGGACCTAACTGGGAAGGACCATACCAGGTGGTCGAAGTTTTGGACTCAAGAGCATACAAAGTGGGCAAGTATGACAAAAAAAATGCAACTCATTCTAGTCCCACGGTACTGGAATGGAGAACATTTAAGGAAATACTACCAATAAAGTACTCAGGTCGGGTAGACCACTTCCAATTACTCAGGTCGGCTAGACCACTTCAAAGTACTCAGGTCGGGTAGACCACATTAAAGTACTATTGAACATTCGCTTCTAAGTGAATGGCCTTCTGGGCGGACTACGAGCAAAGGTTTCAGAAACAAAGTACTCAGGTCGGGTAGACCACTTTAAAGTACAATTTCTTATTTGTTTTATGTCATGTTAAGCTAAAAGATCAGATTAGATCACTAGCTCTGATGTAAGTTACTACGGTAACAAATACATTTTCGATCAATAAATGAATAAAGATAGTATTTCCAATTCTATTGAGTCAAAAAAATTAGCATGATTATAATTTACCTAAAGTGTGTACAAAAGGTTTAGTCGAACCTAAAACACCTAACAGATAAGCAATATATTTGCGAAAGACAAGTGACCAAGAGTCATACGTCTGCTCGGTCACTTGGGGGGCACCTATACCTGTACAAAGCATTCGGTAAACATAAAAAAATCACAATTGCACGGCAATTATAAAAAGAGAATGAAATTCATTAAGGATGACAAAAGCATGTAGTACCGGGATTAAAAGCTGCCCGGTCAGCCCGTTGTCCAAAAAATGAAAAATAATTCCAAGTTTAAAGATCGCTTGGTCAGTTACGATGTCTTAAAGGCCTTAAGGCCGCATATAATATATATATAAACAGGAGATAAAAAGAGAAGTGTTTAAACAGCTGGAGTCCTAGGCTCTTGGTTCAGTTCTTCTGAGCCAACTGGAGCGGGAGGATCTGTTGTTCGAGCAGGAGAAGCATCAGCAGTCTGCCTAGAAGCTTGGCCTGAAGTTGAAGCAACTGCCTCTTTCCCACCATCAGCAACTTGGACCGCGTAGTACTCAAGGTAGATGTCTTTTGCATCGCCCAAGTAGTCGAAATTGGCCTGAGGATTAGCCTTCCAAAAATCGAAGAAAAGCTCGAGGCCGGCAGTCTCCAAAGCATTGACCTTCTCCTTCAATTGGTCCGCCTCAGTCACCTTGACGTTGTTAGGTTTTATGCCCTAAATAAAACTCCATTTCAATGTAATCTATTTTATTCAACATCAATAAAGAAACAGAAGTATCTTTCATTCATTTGTGTATGTTTTGGTTCACTTTGTCAATTGCTTGTCTAATTGATTTATAAATTCATCTTAAACCCTTTTCACATACTTGATCATGTTTATTGTGCTGTTATCACATTGGAAAGTAAACATGACTATGTGAATAAAGTTTCCTAGATTTATCAGACACAGGGTTTTACTGATATGATAATCTACAACAAGAGTTTACTTGTATTTGGAGAAATACTATGTTCTTTCCAGAACATTGGTTGTAACACCCTAACTACCTTAGGCGTATTACGTGATTTTTAAACGTACTGTGCAGCTCGTTGCTAATCAACGAGGTTTATGGAAAAACGTGACTAATTAAAATTTTGCTTTTTAATTAAACTTATAAACCATATTACAAAAGACTCGGGATCCCGATTATAAAATCATTTACAAAAAGGTTTAACTGTTTAACCATTACATAAAAATAAAAGTCGTCTAACGACCAGTTACAAAAATCAGCCTTGCTGTCCCGAGGATCGTACGCTCCAGGCCTAACCGCCCGACATGTACAATCTCATAAGCTCGCTCACGGTCCATCAGCTATAGCCTTGCCTTTACCTACACATGAACATAAACTGTGAGTCGACAGACTCAGTAAGAAAAGCATAATAATATCATACATAATTCTAACTGCCGTGTCCAACACGATACTGAGTCCCGCTACTGCCATGTCCAACATGGTACTGAGCCACTACTGCCATGTCCAACATGGTACTGAGTTCTGAACGTTCATAGGGACGGTACTATTGACACGTAACAACCTGATCGGTCGAACCGGTCATACTCCGGCTGCTGGTCATACTCCGGCTGTACCGACGTGTTACTATATCCTCCCGATCGGTCGAACCGGTCATACTCCGCCGCTGGTCATACTCCAGCTGTACCGACGGGATACGTCAATAGCACGGAACCACCAACCAAGTGTCGGCTGATCGGTCAAACCGGTCATACTCCGCCGCCGGTCATACTCCGGCACGTACCGACGTGACAGGGTTGGATGGTTCGAAGCAAACATACAACTAATGTAATCTATTAGGCTTCCTACATGCACGCTAAACTTGTAATCTACATATGCATACTGTTATACTAATCTTACCTGGATTCCGATTTCAGGTGTGCCTCAACCCGACCGGAATCGAAGCCGAGCGGCGGACATCGGCTCCTAAACCATAAAAATCACAACGCTATAAGTGACACGCTAAATCACTTCCCGGGGACTAAAACTAGGAACTAAAAGTTTCCCTATCGATAAAAAGCATGGCAATACCCCCTAAAACATAAAAACGAGGAAAACTAGGGTTTCTGAAAATTCCCCAACCGGTAGACCGGTTGCCCAACCGGAATTCCGGTTCGGGAATTATCGGACACCCATCCGAATTCCGTTGCACAACCGGAATTCCGGTTCCTCGCAGGAATTTTTCAAAAATTCCTAACTCAACCAAATCAAACCCAAATGGTTCCAAACCTTCCAGACCTGCTCTAAATACCCCAAGGAACAAATCTAAGGCAACAAACTAACCCAGAAACCACAGAAACAAGAATCACCATTGGAGCTCAAGCTTTGAGTTCTAAACTCAAACTTGAGCAAATCTAAACAACATGCATTCCAAGCAACTTAATTCTACTTAAACATGCTTAAAATAGCTTCTGAAATCAAATAAAAACATCAACAACAACCCAGCAACAGATTCAATCAATTCTCTTTAAAAACCATATTTTGAGCTAAAACTTCCAAATTTGAGCAAAGCAATTTAACACTCATTACTAACAACCTAAATAATCACAAATCAACATACTTAAATCTCAGAAACAACAACAATATTTCAGCAGCAACAACAACAAAGATTCAAGCATGCAACAACCATTTTCATCATAAATTTCAAGAAAAACAAAGTAAGAAACTAAAGCCAAGAAATACCTCAATGAAAATCACTTTGATCTTGCTAAACCACTAGAATTAACCAAGCAAAACCCAGCCCTTGCACAGCCAAGCTTTGGCCGAAAAGAGAGAGAGGGAGAGAGCTTTGAGTGTTTTGAAAGTTTCCTTTAATTTTGACTAAGTGTTGAATTTTTGAGAGAAAAGAGTTTTAATGCATATAACACCTTATTTCAGCCAAAATAATTATTTAAAATAAACATTTAATCCATTTAAAAAAATCTAATAAGACAAAACACTAATGGGGCAAAAAGACCATTTTGCCCTTCCACCATAAAATCACATAAATCATACTAAAGGGGTATTTTTGGGACATTCTAAATTCCCGGCCATTCCCGACATTCCCAATGTCTAAAACCCGTCCCCAAACTACTAACATACTAAGTTGTGATTTCTACTGAGCCAAACGCCGAGTTCCAAAATACCGGACACCGGAAATGCAAAATATGCAAGATACTGAATAACATAAATAACAGTATAATAAATTATTTAAATAGCTATAAATAATTTCATCATTAATCACAATTAACTGATAATTTCCAAATTAACTAAGCGGGCTTTACAACTATCCCCCCCTTAAAAAGGATTTCGTCCCCGAAATCTAACCTGAATAACTCTGGATATTGAGCTCTCATATCTGTCTCTAGCTCCCAGGTGGCTTCTTCCACCTTACTGTTTCTCCAGAGAACCTTGACCAATGCTATGGTCTTATTCCGAAGGACTTTATCCTTTCTATCCAGGATCTGCACTGGTTGTTCCTCATAGGTCATGTCTGGCTGAAGCTGAAGACTCTCATAACTGAGTATATGAGAGGGGTCTGAAACGTATTTTCTCAACATCGAGACATGGAATACGTTGTGAACTGCTGATAAGGCTGGAGGCAATGCTAACCGATATGCCACTTGACCTATTTTCTCAAGAATCTCGAAAGGTCCTGTAAATCTAGGGCATAACTTGACTCTTTTCCCGAAACGTTTAATCCCCTTCATCGGAGATACCCGTAAAAACACATGTTCCCCTACTTGGAACTCAACATCTCTGCGTTTCGGATCTGCGTAACTCTTCTGTCTGCTCTGTGAGGCAAGCATTCTAGCTTTTATCTTCTCTATTGCCTCATTGGTCCGCTGTACTGACTCAGGACCTAAGTATTTCCTCTCCCCTGTCTCATCCCAGTGGATAGGGGATCTACATTTCCTACCGTACAACAGTTCATAGGGAGCCATTCCTATCGTACTCTGATAACTGTTGTTGTAAGAAAATTCTATCAACGGTAGATACTTACTCCATGAGCCTTCAAAGTCCATAACACAGGCTCTCAACATATCCTCCAATATCTGAATTGTCCTTTCGGACTGACCATCTGTCTGAGGATGGAATGCTGTACTAAATTTTAGCTTTGTACCCATTGCCCGTTGCAAACTTTGCCAAAATTTGGAGGTGAATTTCGGATCCCTGTCCGAAACTATAGACTTCGGTACCCCGTGAAGTCTTACTATCTCTCTGACGTACAGTTCTGCCAACTGATCCACTGTGAACGTTGTTCTAACCGGCAGAAAATGAGCAGATTTCGTAAATCGGTCCACCACTACCCAGATGGAATCATACAAACCCGTGGTCCTAGGTAACCCGACCACAAAATCCATCGTAATATCCTCCCATTTCCATTCTGGTAGGGTTAGAGGCTGCAACAACCCTGCTGGTCTCTGATGTTCAGCCTTAATCTGCTGACAAGTGAGGCATCTCGACACGAATTCTACCAAATTCTTCTTCATACCGCTCCACCAGAAGTACGGTTTCAAATCTTGGTACATCTTGGTGGTGCCGGGATGCAGAGAATACGGGGTAGAATGAGCCTCCTCAAAGATCTCATTTCTCAGTTCCACACTGTTCGGAACACAAACCCTGGCTTTATACAAAAGCATCACACTATCTGACACTGAAAAGTCCTTGGCTTGACCAGCCAACACCTCATCTCGGATTTTCACTAACTCCGGATCTGTCCTCTGAGCGACTTTTATTCTTTCCAACAGATCAGATTGCAGCGTTAAGTTGTGAAGCTGACCTACCACAAACTCAATGCTGGATCTAACCATATCCTCTGCTAGCCGAGGCGAGATCCGAATCATACTAGCTACTTGCCCGGACCCTTTCTCGCTCGGGGCATCGGCCACTACATTGGCTTTTCCGGATGATAGAGGATCTCGCAATCGTAATCCTTCACTAATTCCAACCAACGCCTTTGTCTCATGTTCAAATCTTTCTGAGTAAAGAAATACTTGAGACTTTTATGGTCGGTATAGATCTCACACTTCTCCCCATAAAGGTAATGCCGCCATATCTTCAGTGCAAAAACCACTGCGGCCAATTCTAGATCATGAGTCGGGTATCGCTGTTCATAATCCTTTAACTGACGGGAGGCATAAGCGATGACCCGATCGGCTTGCATCAATACACACCCCAAACCCTGTTTGGATGCGTCACGCATGACTACGAACTTCTCCTTGTCCGAAGGCAAAGCTAGCACCGGAGCAGTAATCAACCTCTGCTTTAGCTCCTGAAAGCTAGCTTCGCACTTATCTGACCAAATAAATCTCTGATTTTTCTTTGTAAGCTCGGTTAGGGGCATTGAAATTTTGGAGAACCCCTCCACGAACCTACGGTAGTACCCAGCTAATCCCAAGAAGCTTCTGATCTCTGTCACTGTCTTCGGTCTCGGCCAATCCCTGACGGATTCAATCTTCCCGGGATCCACCTTGATCCCATCTTTACTCACAATGTGCCCTAGGAAGGACACCCGAGACAACCGTAACTCACATTTCTTGAACTTGGCGTAAAGCTTATGTTCTCGAAGTCGTTGCGGTACCATCCGAAGATGTAACTCATGCTCCTCTTCGATTGAGAGTACACGAGGATGTCGTCGATAAACACAATCACACGGATATCGAGGAAATCCTTGAATACTCTATTCATCGTGTCCATGAATGTGCAGGAGCATTGGTTAGTCCGAATGACATAACCAGAAACTCGTAATGTCCATACCTAGTGCGGAAAGCCGTCTTTGGAATGTCCTCCTCTCGGATTCTCAACTGATGATAACCCGAACGGAGATCAATCTTAGAAAAGACCGTCTTCCCCTGAAGCTGATCGAACAAGTCATCGATCCTAGGTAATGGATATTTATTCTTCACCGTCAGCTTGTTCAACTCCCTGTAGTCGATGCACATCCTCATAGATCCATCCTTCTTCTTGACGAACAAAACCGGGGCTCCCCAGGGTGACACACTGGGCCGAATGAACCCTATGTCAAGCAACCCTTGGAGCTGAATCTTTAATTCCTTAAGTTCAGCTGGAGCCATCCTATACGGGGCTTTGGAAACCGGTTCCACCCCTGGTGCCAAGTCAATCACGAAATCAATCTCCCGCTGAGGTGGTAACCCTGGAAGTTCTTCGGGAAAAACGTCCAAAAATTCCCGAACCACTCTGATGTCCTCTGGCCGAATGGTGTCTGGCCGAGTGGTGTCCACCACCACGGCCAGAAACCCTAAGCACCCGCCGTGCAACAATTCTCTCGCTGACATAGCCGAGATCACCGGGATCCGAGATCCCTGAACTGAACCCACAAATACAAACGGTTCTTCACTTTCCGGTTGGAAGACCACCATCTTCCTTTTACAATCAATGCTCGCCGAATATTTAGATAGGAAATCCATTCCTAAAATAATATCGAATTCGACTAAGCTCATCTCTATCAGATCAGCGCTTAACTCTCTACCATCTATCCTGATCGGCATAGACCTAATCCACCTATTGGAGATGACCAATTCTCCGCCAGGTAACAGGGTTCCAAACCCTGGTTCATATCTATCATAGGGTCTACCCCATTTACTAAAGACTCTGGCCGCCACATAAGAATGTGTAGCCCCAGAATCAAACAGCACTGAATATAGCGAGTTGTTAATAGAAAGCTGACCTGTGACTACTGATGGGCTGGCATCTGCATCGGCTGCGTGATAGCGAATACCCCCCGGAGTGGGTATCGCCGGAGCTCTCGGTGCCTCCGGTCGGAGCCGGGGACATTCCCTCTTGAAGTGTCCGGGCATGCCACAATGGAAGCATCCCTGACCTTTGCACTCGCCCCGATGGTGCCTCTTGCAGCTAGGGCACTCGGGATAGGAGAATCGGGTCTCAGTACCACCAGGACGACTCCCTCTGTTCTGGTTCCCCCAGAACCTCTTGTTCTGACTCGAGCCACCGGAAGCAGTGGGTGCCCTCTTCCTCTGATCAATGGCCGAACCACTACTCCCCCTGCTATAGCCTGATGCAGGAGGAATAGGAGCCCCGCCACTAACCGGAGTACTCGCTGATTCTGACATGCACCCCACTGCGCCCTCAGCTCGCAGTGCCTTCTCCACCATCTGAGCATAGGTGGTGCTGTCGTCGGTGGTAATCATCAGGTCATGCCTGATCTTGGGGTTCAACCCGTCCAGATACTTCTCCTTCTTGCTGAAGTCGGTCGGCACAATTCCCGAGGCTAACCTCGCCAACCGATCAAACTGAGTAGTATACTCAGTGACGCTCATGTTCTCCCGCTGGGTCAGGTGAACGAACTCTTTCCTCTTGGCGCTTCTGACCGCCTCATTGTAATACTTTGCGTTGAAGAGTTCCTGAAACCTTTCCCAGGTCATGGTGGTGACGTCATGGATCTGAGACACCATGTCCCACCATACCAGGGCGTCCTCCTGGAACTGAAACGTGGCGCACACCACTCTGTCGTTACCGGTGACACCCATGAAATTCAGTATCTTGGTGATCACCGTCAGCCATTGCTCGACTTTCATTACGTCCGGACCTCCCAGGAATACCGGAGGTGCTTGCTTCCGGAACCGCTCATACAAAGGTTCCAATCTATGGGCCGCCACCACTATCTCGGCCTGGGCAGCAGGGGCAGGTGCCACTGGAACTATGGGCACAGGAACTGCAGGAGCACCCTGCTGTCTCAACCTCTGAATCTCGAGGTCTTGCTCTTCGATCCAGGCTTGCATCTCTGCAAACCGCAACTCCCAATTCTGGGCTCCCTGATCGGGCGGGGAGCACAGGCAGCCTGTGGCGGGTTCTCATCACCTCGGCCACGAGCCCTGCCTCGGGGACCTCTACCTCAGCCCCTAGCAGGTGGGGGAAACTGAGCTCCCTGACCTTGATTCGACCCTACGGAGTTGCCCTGACTCCTGGTAGTCCGCCTGGCGTCCATCTAGTTAGAACCGCCTGCGAAACCAAGAGTTGGCATATCAGGTCGTATTCAAGGAGAGCTTACTAATGTCGCTTAATTTGGAAATTAAAAACGAAACATGCGCCTATTCTATTATCAAGCTACTAACATGCTTCCTAACAGGCTTTTCTTTTTCATAACTGAATAAAATAAACTACTAAAGCAATAAAGGCTTACTGAACCGTGAACCGAGCTAACTGCTGATGATGATTGTACATGTCGTGACGATCTTCGGAAGACAACCTGGCGGCTCTGATACATAATTGTAACACCCTAACTACCTTAGGCGTATTACGTGATTTTTAAACGTACTGTGCAGCTCGTTGCTAATCAACGAGGTTTATGGAAAAACGTGACTAATTAAAATTTTGCTTTTTAATTAAACTTATAAACCATATTACAAAAGACTCGGGATCCCGATTATAAAATCATTTACAAAAAGGTTTAACTGTTTAACCATTACATAAAAATAAAAGTCGTCTAACGACCAGTTACAAAAATCAGCCTTGCTGTCCCGAGGATCGTACGCTCCAGGCCTAACCGCCCGACATGTACAATCTCATAAGCTCGCTCACGGTCCATCAGCTATAGCCTTGCCTTTACCTACACATGAACATAAACTGTGAGTCGACAGACTCAGTAAGAAAAGCATAATAATATCATACATAATTCTAACTGCCGTGTCCAACACGATACTGAGTCCCGCTACTGCCATGTCCAACATGGTACTGAGCCACTACTGCCATGTCCAACATGGTACCGAGTTACGAACGTTCATAGGGACGGTACTATTGACACGTAACAACTCGATCGGTCGAACCGGTCATACTCCGGCCGTCGGTCATACTCCGGCTGTACCGACGTGTTACTATATCCTCCCGATCGGTCGAACCGGTCATACTCCGCCGCCGGTCATACTCCGGCTGTGCGACGGGATACGTCAATAGCACGGAACCACCAACCAAGTGTCAGCCTGATCGGTCAAACCGGTCATACTCCGGCTGCTGGTCATACTCCAGCCTGTACCGACGTGACAGGGTTGGATGGTTCGAAGCCAACATACAACTAATGTAATCTATTAGGCTTCCTACATGCACGCTAAACATGTAATCTACATATGCATACTGTTATACTAATCTTACCTGGATTCCGATTTCAGGTGTGCCGGTCAACTCGACCGGAACCGAAGCCGAGCGGCGGACATCGGCTCCTAAACCATAAAAATCACAACGCTATAAGTGACACGCTAAATCACTTCCCGGGGACTAAAACTAGGAACTAAAAGTTTCCCTATCGATAAAAAGCATGGCAATACCCCCTAAAACATAAAAACGAGGAAAACTAGGGTTTCAGAAAATTCCCCAACCCAGAGACCAGGTTGCCCAACCGAATTCCGGTTCGGGAATTACCGGACACCCATCCGAATTCCGTTGCACAACCGAATTCCTGCTCGCAGGAATTTTTCAAAAATTCCTAACTCAACCAAATCAAACCCAAATGGTTCCAAACCTTCCAGACCTGCTCTAAATACCCCAAGGAACAAATCTAAGGCAACAAACTAACCCAGAAACCACAGAAACAAGAATCACCATTGGAGCTCAAGCTTTGAGTTCTAAACTCAAACTTGAGCAAATCTAAACAACATGCATACCAAGCAACTTAATTCTACTTAAACATGCTTAAAATAGCTTCTGAAATCAAATAAAAACATCAACAACAACCCAGCAACAGATTCAATCAATTCTCTTTGAAAACCATATTTTGAGCTAAAACTTCCAAATTTGAGCAAAGCAATTTAACACTCATTACTAACAACCTAAATAATCACAAATCAACATACTTAAATCTCAGAAACAACAACAATATTTCAGCAGCAACAACAACAAAGATTCAAGCATGCAACAACCATTTTCATCATAAATTTCAAGAAAAACAAAGTAAGAAACTAAAGCCAAGAAATACCTCAATGAAAATCACTTTGATCTTGCTAAACCACTAGAATTAACCAAGCAAAACCCAGCCCTTGCACAGCCAAGCTTTGGCCGAAAAGAGAGAGAGGGAGAGAGCTTTGAGTGTTTTGAAAGTTTCCTTTAATTTTGACTAAGTGTTGAATTTTTGAGAGAAAAGAGTTTTAATGCATATAACACCTTATTTCAGCCAAAATAATTATTTAAAATAAACATTTAATCCATTTAAAAAAATCTAATAAGACAAAACACTAATGGGGCAAAAAGACCATTTTGCCCTTCCACCATAAAATCACATAAATCATACTAAAGGGGTATTTTTGGGACATTCTAAATTCCCGGCCATTCCCGACATTCCCAATGTCTAAAACCCGTCCCCAAACTACTAACATACTAAGTTGTGATTTCTACTGAGCCAAACGCCGAGTTCCAAAATACCGGACACCGGAAATGCAAAATATGCAAGATACTGAATAACATAAATAACAGTATAATAAATTATTTAAATAGCTATAAATAATTTCATCATTAATCACAATTAACTGATAATTTCCAAATTAACTAAGCGGGCTTTACATTGGTTAAAGTAAGGCTCAGGTTGGATGCATGGAGTATGCATCGGAAGGGACCGATATTGAACTTTGATTTAGATTTAATTAAACTTACCGTAAAATCTATTCATGTCAATATCGCCAAGTTGATCCTAGATCAAATGATCTTAATCCTGTTATGATTAGGCTCAATCTTGAAAGGCTATTCGTGTTCTTTGATTTGTTAGTTAAGCCTACTGTTAGGTCAGGGTGATACGTACATTTTGGGAACACGGTAGTGCAATTGAGTGGGAGCGCTAGCATAAACATGGAATCTATAGCTTCTATCTGGCAAATAGTAAGCAAAGGATGATCTCCTTCGAGCTTGACCAAACGAAAATAAATGGTGGAGATCTCATTTCACATAAGCTGAAATATCATTTATACGGGGTCAAGTGTTTTAAGGATAAAATACATAGTAGGGTGTTACGGTAATTTAATCCCTTTACTGTGTAGATCATTCATATAGAGGATCATTGATCAAATTAGGATTATAACAATGGATAACTAATGATGTGTCTATATGGTGGAACATATAGAGCATTCTATATACTGAGAGTGCAATTCTAAGTTCTATGCGTGGATTCAACGAAGAATTAATAAGTTAGTGAATTTTAGTGCTAAATTCTTGATCTAGTTATTGGAAGCTCGGTTATATAGACCCATGGTCCCCCCACTAGTTGAGATAATATTGCTTGTAAGACTCATGTAATTGGTCTTGATTAATCAATTATAATTCACGAATTAGACTATGTCTATTTGTGAAATTTTCACTAAGTAAGGGCGAAATTGTAAAGAAAGAGTTAATAGGGGCATATTTGTTAATTATGATACTTTGTATGGTTCAATTAATAAATATGATAAATGACAATATTATTTAATAATTATTTATAGTTATTAAATAGTTAGAATTGACATTTAAATGATTGAATTAGGAAATTGGCATTTTTGAGAAAATCAGATACAAAAGGTGTTAAAATTGCAAAATTGCAAAAATCAAGGCCCAGTCCACCTAGCCATGGCCGGCCACCTTTATAGGTATTTTAAGTTGATTTTTTCATTATTTCAATACCATATAATTCAAATCTAACCCTAGTGGAATGCTATAAATAGATAGTGAAGGCTTCAGGAAAATTACACTTTCTGAATCAGAAAAACCTGAGCCTCCACTCTCTCTTCTCTAGCCGCCACTCTCTCTCTTCCTTCTTCCTTTGAATTTCGAAATTACCTTAGTGATTAGAGTAGTGCCCACACACATCAAGCAATACCTCAATCATAGTGAGGAAGATCGTGAAGAAAGATCATCAGCAAAGGAGATTCAGCATCAAGGATTCAGAGAAAGAGATCCAGGTTCAGATCTTGATAATACTCTGCTACAGAAAGGAATCAAGGGTTAGAGATCTGAACGGAAGGAGTCATTTAATTCCGCTGCACCCAATGTAAGGTTTCTTAAACTTTATATGTGTTTAATTTATCGTTTTAGAAAGTTCTTGTTTAGGATGTTAATAAACATACTTGTGAGTAGATCTAAGATCCTCGTAAAATAATCTCCAACAACTGGCCTCAGAGCCATGGTAATTGATTTACTTGCAAGAAATTTGGACTTTAAAACGATTGTTTGTATGTTCTTTGGATGGTATCATGTTGTATTGAGTGTTATTTGATGATTGATTGATGTTTGTGAAATTTTCGTGAAAAATAATTGCGATTTTATCTCTGGAATTATTTTTATTGGATAGTTTGGAAAAAATTAAGCAAGTTAGCCTTTTACAGAACTTAATTTAAATTTTATTTGAATTAGTTATGATTTTTTGAAGATTTGAAAAAATCGGGGCTGTGCTGATATTTTCATGCGATCGCAAATCTGTCCGTACAGTTTCGAATTTTTTTGTTTTTCTTCAATTTTTCATGCTTTTTCATGGAATTAACTTCCAATTTTTTGTATAGTTTTGTATTTATACTATTACTTTTCCTAATTCAATTCTAATTATCATTTTGAATTAATTTAATATTTTTTAAATTTAATTCAAGATATTAGTGTAATTTGAATTTGAATAGTATTAGTATCTATCTTCTTGCTTAAAAATCTATCTTATTTTTAAATTTGATTATATTTTTTTTAAAATTTAAGGTCAGATTTTATAAGATATTTATAAAATCTTTTAAGATATTTTAAAATATCTTATCTTTTAAGATATTATTAATTATATCTTATCTTTTAAGATTTTTTTTAAATCTTTTTAGATATTTTGACCTTATTTAAATTTAAAATAAGATATTTATAATCATGTAATTTTAAATAGATGTAAGATAATTGTAGGTTTATTTTTTTTTAATTTTTTATTATTTAAAAATTTCGATTTTTTTTTTAATTTTTTTTTAAAAAAATTTTTTCGAAATATTTATTTTATTTAATTAATTATTTTCGAAATTAAATATTTAATTTAAAAATTAAGTGAATCCTACTTCCAACTATCCAGCTAACCTTGTTGCAGGAGTATGTGGTTTTAGCTTGTATGTAAGTTTTTAAAACCTATTATTACTTGATTGCAAATAGCCATGGTTACCTTTTGCCAGATCTAATGATCTGATGGCTCCCTTGGTCAAGATAATAATTTGTAACAGGTATATTTACAATCTTCTTTCATCTCTGTATGACCTAGCAACATGATAGGACCCATCCAAAGTGTGCCTGTGTGAGCCTATGTGTTTAATTTTATTATAGATGCATATAGGTTAATGTTGCTAAAATAAATTATCATAGTTCTTGATAGAATTTATTTAGGCCCATTTAGTTTTTGGGCCTATTCAATTAATAATAGTTGTTCTTATTAAGGTTAAATTCCTCTCTTTTGGGCCTCGTGTGAGAGTTGGGAGCCATAGAAGTGGGTACGACATACTGAACCCAGCACCCCCTCACATGAACAACCCCAATTGTGAAGGCCCATTTGCCTGATTTGAATGACTGTACTAGGTTAATTACACTAGTTTAACCTAATTAAAATTGATTAGCAACATAATTAATTTCATTTATTTTGAAATTAATTTAGAAAATCATAGTTTAAAGAATTTTATATTCTAAGCTAAACTATATGTATTTTCTTGTATTTAATTAAATATAGAATAATAACCATCTAGATTCTTTCTGGAACTTAATTTAAATTTTTCATTAAATATTCCTATTTAAGTTGATATTTAGTTATCTACAACTAACCAACTTAAATCTGAATATTTTTTGAATTCAAAATTTCAAAATTAAGTTGAGGAATTTTAGGCATTGGTTATTAAGATTCTTTAGATATTTTTTAAGTTAATATCTTTTCGAATATTAACTTAAAATGGAATATTTTAGATATTTTTTAGGTTAATATCTTTTCGAATATTAACTTAAAATGGAATATCTTCAAAATTAAGTGGTTACAACTTAATTTTAAATTTAATTAAATCTGATTTGAAAGATATTTAAGTTGATTTTTTAGATTCTTCTAAAACAACTTAAACAAGATATTTTCAAATTTGTTCCATTTTTATTCAAATTTATTTTTTGAATTTAATTAATAATTGAAAATTAATTAAAGTTGATTTTTTATTTAAATCAATTTTGATTTGTAATTTTTCATTATTATATTATGGAACTTGTTCGATATTTATTTGAATTTATTTTTCAATTTAAATAATAATTGAAAATTAATTAAAGTTGATTTTTTATTTAAACCAACTTTAGTTTGTAATTTTTCATTATTATAATATCGAATTTAAATGATTATACAAAATACATATATTATTTTTAAATAATGAGCTTTTAATCAAGAGACATTCGATCTCCATTGTGGGTTTTACACCGCGTTTGTTTTAGTGAGTAATCCTCCCTAATGGAGGAACGTTTATTAGCAATTTCGCACCGTTTAACCTCGCATGATAAGTAATTTGTAAGTGTTTTGTATGGTATAGATCACCCTAATGGTGGCGACCATACTTGACTTGCAAGTTATGAAACAATGGTGGAAGCTCATAAGATAGAATTGCCTTGACTCTCGCCTAAACGGGACAACGCTGAATTCCAATCTTGATCGAATAAAAGGTTGCTAGAATGGTTATCATTTTAGATGAGCTGACAACTCTATTCAATGGATGATGCTTTGACTCTCGCCTAAACGGGACACTCGTATCGCTTGTTGAAATACCTTGGAAAATAAACTATGTTAGATTTAGTATTTCTATAACATATGTCATTACTTGTTATTTTCTAAATTGTGTATGAATTTATGAGCCAAAACCTTACTTCTGTTTTATTGATGTGTTGTAGTGTCATTATGAATAACCCTCACCCCGATCCTCTCTTAGTTACTATCTTAGCAAAAGAACTCTATAGTGTGAAAATGCATCCTGGTAGTTGCATTAACTCGCACCTGTTGATGATGAATCTGAAGTTCCAAAAGGCAAATCTACTAGGAATTGATTTATCAAGAGAACAATGGGTCCAACTTATCCTTAATAGTCTTCCTCCGGAGTATAATGAATTTGTTATCTCTTACATGATCAACAATTCTAACTCCTCCGACATGGACAAGCTCGAAGCAGAATTACGAGCCCATGAACGGAACTTGATTGCAATGGGTCCCCCTGGGTTTGCAATCAATAATCGAAGGAAAAGGACTAGGTATGAAGGATCTAGCAAACCGCTTCTTCAAGTACAATTATCGGACATAATCTTCTATGTTCGAATTGTAATGGAAAGGGTCATCATGAAGAACGATGTCCCAAGCTTCTAAACAATTCAAACGAAGGTAATGCTTTTGTCTTTGAATCATGTGTTTTAGAGAACGACAAATCCATCTGGATTGTTGATTCTGGGTCTACTAACCATGTATGTTCTTCACTGCAGTTGCTTGAAACTTGGGAAAATCTGTTTCCAGGAGAGTTACAGCTTAAAGTTGGTAATGGCGAATTAGTATCGGTCAAAGCTAGAGGAAAAGCCCGCATCAAGTTTCAACAAAGATTTTTAATTTTAGAAAATGTTTTATTTATTCAAAACTTTAGTAGAAACTTGATTAGTGTCTCATGCTTGCAAACACAATCTTATATATTGAATTTTTCGAGTACAAATTGTTCAATTTCTCGTAATGGATTTCAAATATGTGTTGCTATAATGGAACAAGGGCTTTATGTTTTAAGACCGAGTACTCAAATCTCACTAAATAGTGAACTTTTCAAAGGTAGCTAGACCTAGAAACCTAAAAAGAAAAGAGATTGATAATGATGATCAAACTTATCTATGGCATTTACGTTTAGGTCATATAGGCTTTGATAGACTCAATAGGCTCACCAAAGACGGTCCATTGAAAAATGTCGTCTTAGATGAGCTTGCCCGGTATGCGAGTCCTGCCTAGAAGGAAAAATGACTAAACGTTCTTTCTCTGCAAAGGGAGAGCGTGCCAAAATCCCTCTAGGGTTAGTGCATTCCGATGTCTGCGGACCTTTGAATGTCAAAGCCCGAGGTGGTTATGAGTATTTTGTCACTTTCATTGACGATTTCTCTAGATATAGTTTTCTTTACCTAATGCAAAAGAAATCTGAAATGTTTGAAAAGTTTCAGGAGTTTCATGCTTTGGCCCAAAACCAATTAGGTAAATCATTAAAGATCTTGCGAACTGATAGGGGTGGAGAATATATGGATATGCAGTTCAAAGATCATTTAATTGAACTTGGAATTGAATCCCAATACACTGCCCCAGCCACTCCACAATAAAATGGAGTTGCAGAAAGAAGAAATCGCACTCTTTTGGAAATGGTTAGGTCTATGCTGAGTTATTCAACTCTGTCTACGTCCTTCTGGGGATATGCTATACAGATGGCAAATGACATTCTAAATGTTGTTCCATCTAAAGCAGTCCTTAAGACACCCGTCGAACTTTGGAATGGTCGAACACCTAGTTTACGCCATTACAGAATTTGGGGTTGCCCTGCTCATGTCTTAAGAAAGAAAGAAGGCAAACTTGAATCACGTACGAAAGTATGCATGTTTGTCGGAAATTCTAAAGAGACTAGGGGTGGACTATTTTATAGTCACAAGGATAACAAAGTGTTTGTTTCTACAAATGCTACTTTCCTTGAAGAGAACTATATTAAAGACTACAAACCGAAAAGTAAAGTTGTTCTAGAGGAATTGCTATCAGATATAAGTCCTTCCAATGTTCCGTCCTCTTCCACTCGTGAAGAAGACGATCCCACTCCCTCAGTTGAACAAACTGAGAAATCTACTACTAAAGTTTCTGTTCAGAAGACAACCGTACCTCGTCGTAGTGGGAGGGTTTCAACAAAACCTGCTCGTTATGGCTTGGATGGTGAAATCAATATGGTCGTAGGTGACGGTATTGATGACGATCCATTAACCTATAAACAGGCAATGGCTATTTCGCAACGGAAACGATGGTCAGCCGGCATGGATTCAGAAATGGATTCCATGAGAAAGAACAAAGTCTGGGAATATGTAGACGCACCTGACGACTATCATCCGATAGGATGCAAGTGGGTTTACAAGAAGAAAAGAGGAGCTGGAGGCGAAGTCGAAACTTTTAAAGCTTGACTTGTAGCCAAGGGTTATACCCAAAGAGAAGGCGTGGACTATGAGGAAACTTTTAGTCCTGTTGCCATGCTCAAATCCATCCGAATTCTTCTCTCCATAGCTGCTGCTTTCGATTATGAAATCTGGCAAATGGATGTCAAGACTGCCTTCCTTAATGGGGTACTTGAAGAAACCATCTATATGGAGCAACCAGAAGGTTATGTTCTTCCTGGGCAAGAAAAGAAAGTTTGCAAGTTAAACAGGTCTATCTATGGACTTAAGCAAGCTTCTCGCTCATGGAACAAGAGGTTTGATGAAATCATCAAGACCTACGGCTTTCTTCAGAATGAAGATGAACCTTGTGTTTACCAACTCAAGGAAGACCAAATAGTAGTATTCCTGGTCCTTTATGTTGATGACATTTTGATCATTGGAAACAATGTCAAGAAAATGACTCACATTAAGGAATGGCTCAACACTCAATTCGATATGAAAGATTTGGGTGAAGCAGCCTATGTTCTTGGTATTCAGATTATCAGAAACCGGAAGAACAGATCTCTTGCTCTCTCTCAAACAACCTACATAGACAAAGTCTTAGAGAGATTCTCCATGAACAACACCAATGGGGCAAATATGCCTTCTAGATATGGTATTCGTCTATCTAAGGAACAGTCACCGACTGATCCTCAAGAGATAGAGGACATGGCGAAAATTCCCTATGCCTCTACAGTTGGAAGTCTAATGTATGCAATGTTATGCACTAGACCTGACATCTGTTATGCTGTTGGAATCGTGAGCGAGTATCGATCTAATCCAGGACAAGAACATTGGAATGCAGTTAAGTATATTCTGAAATACTTAAAGAGTACAAGGAATCTTGTGTTAGTCTACAAGGGTGGTGCTTTAAATCCCATAGGCTACACCGATTCGGATTTCCGGGCAAGTCTTGAAGACAGAAATCAACATCCGGGATGGTGTTTACTCTTGGGGGTGGAGCAAAGTGGTTTGGAAAAGTGCTAAACAAACCGCGATATCGGACTCAACTATGGAAGCCGAATACATAGCGAAGCAGGCCGCTAAAGAACTTGTCCGGCTAAGAAAGTTCTTCACCAAAGATAGGAGTTGTTCCTGGAATGGAAAAGCCTCTGGTACTACTCTGTGATAACAATGGAGCAATAGCAAACAGTAAAGAACCTCGAAGCCACAAGAGAAGCAAACACATTGAAAGGAAGTATCACATTATCAGAGAATACGTGGCAAGAGGGGATGTACTAGTTGAGAAAGTTGACACAGAGGACAACCTAGCTGATCCATTTACCAAAGTCTTGGCCGTGACAGCCTTTGAAAAGCACCGTCAGAATTTAGGATTAATTGATATGTACTAATTAGTTTTATATTAGTGCAAGTGGGAGT
Source organism: Cannabis sativa (assembly GCF_029168945.1). Taxonomy (NCBI): domain Eukaryota; kingdom Viridiplantae; phylum Streptophyta; class Magnoliopsida; order Rosales; family Cannabaceae; genus Cannabis; species Cannabis sativa. The sequence continues at coordinate 25,112,670 of NC_083607.1, forward strand.
TTGTTAGATTTTATGCCCTAAATAAAACTCCATTTCAATGTAATCTATTTTATTCAACATCAATAAAGAAACAGAAGTATCTTTCATTCATTTGTGTATGTTTTGGTTCACTTTGTCCATTGCTTGTCTAATTGATTTATAAATTCATCTTAAACCCTTTTCACATACTTGATCATGTTTATTGTGCTGTCATCACATTGGAAAGTAAACATGACTATGTAAATAAAGTTTCCTAGATTTATCAGACACAGGGTTTTACTGATATGATAATCTACAACAAGAGTTTACTTGTATTTGGAGAAATACTATGTTCTTTCCAGAACAATGGTTAAAGTAAAGCTCAGGTTGGATGCATGGAGTATGCATCGGAAGGGACCGATATTGAACTTTGATTTAGATTTAATTAAACTTACCGTAAAATCTATTCAAGTCAATATCGCCAAGTTGATCCTAGATCAAATGATCTTAATCCTGTTATGATTAGGCTCAATCTTGAAAGGCTATTCGTGTTCTTTGATTTGTTAGTTAAGCCTACTTTTAGGTCAGGGTGATACGTACATTTTGGGAACACGGTAGTGCAATTGAGTGGGAGCGCTAGCATAAACATGGAATCTATAGCTTCTATCTGGCAAATAGTAAGCAAAGGATGATCTCCTTCGAGCTTGACCAAACGAAAATAAATGGTGGAGATCTCATTTCACATAAGCTGAAATATCATTTATACGGGGTCAAGTGTTTTAAGGATAAAATACATAGTAGGGTGTTACGGTAATTTAATCCCTTTACTGTGTAGATCATTCATATAGAGGATCATTGATCAAATTAGGATTATAACAATGGATAACTAATGATGTGTCTATATGGTGGAACATATAGAGCATTCTATATACTGAGAGTGCAATTCTAAGTTCTATGCGTGGATTCAACGAAGAATTAATAAGTTAGTGAATTTTAGTGCTAAATTCTTGATCTACTTATTGGAAGCTCGGTTATATAGACCCATGGTCCCCCCACTAGTTGAGATAATATTGCTTGTAAGACTCATGTAATTGGTTTTGATTAATCAATTATAATTCACGAATTAGACTATGTCTATTTGTGAAATTTTCACTAAGTAAGAGCGAAATTGTAAAGAAAGAGTTAATAGGGGCATATTTGTTAATTATGATACTTTGTATGGTTCAATTAATAAATATGATAAATGACAATATTATTTAATAATTATTTATAGTTATTAAATAGTTAGAATTGACATTTAAATGATTGAATTAGGAAATTGGCATTTTTGAGAAAATCAGATACAAAAGGTGTTAAAATTACAAAATTGCAAAAATCAAGGCCCAGTCCACCTAGCCATGGCCGACCACCTTTATAGGTATTTTAAGTTGATTTTTTGATTATTTTAATTCCATATAATTCAAATCTAACCCTAGTGGAATGCTATAAATAGATAGTGAAGGCTTCAGGAAAATTACACTTTCTGAATCAGAAAAACCTGAGCCTCCACTCTCTCTTCTCTAGCCGCCACTCTCTCTCTTCCTTCTTCCTTTGAATTTCGAAATTACCTTAGTGATTAGAGTAGTGCCCACACACATCAAGCAATACCTCAATCATAGTGAGGAAGATCGTGAAGAAAGATCATCAGCAAAGGAGATTCAACATCAAGGATTCAGAGAAAGAGATCCAGGTTCAGATCTTGATAATACTCTGCTACAGAAAGGAATCAAGGGTTAGAGATCTGAACGGAAGGAGTCATTTAATTCCGCTGCACCCAATGTAAGGTTTCTTAAACTTTTATGTGTTTAATTTATCGTTTAGAAAGTTCTTATTTAGGATGTTAATAAACATACTTGTGAGTAGATCTAAGATCCTGGTAAAATAATTTCCAACAAACGTCCCTCTCCTCCTTCAGCTGAAGAAGAACTTTCCGCAGAGAACTCCTCTCATCCTGAAGACTATTAACTTCAGCAGATATGATCTCGATGGTCTCCTCAAAGCGATCAGTAGCTTCGAGGTCCTTTGTTAGCACGGAGATCTGTTGGAAATTATTTTACCAGGATCTAGATTTACTAACAAGTATGTTGGATTAACAACCTAATATGAATTCTAAAACAATGAAAATAAACACATATAAAGTTAAGAAAACCTTACAGTGAGTGCAGCGGAATAATATGACTCCTTCCATTCAGATCTCTAGCCCTTGATTCCTTTCTGTAGCAGAGCATCACCAAGATCTGAATCTGGATCTTCTTTTCTCCTTCTTTGATGGTTGAATTTCCATAGTCTTACATACTATGATTGAGGTACCACTTGATGTGTGTGGGCACTAATCATTAACTCATGGGTTTCGAAATAGAAGAGAAGAAAAGAGAGAGAGGCGTGAGGTTTTTCTGAGAGAAACTAAATGATCAAAGTTGTGTGTTAGTTCTCTGTTTCCTCAAGCCAACACTTTCTATTTATAGAATTCCTTCTATGTTTAGGTTAGAATTGTATGGCAAAAAAATGGAAACTACAAATGGCATTTCTTGTGCATAGTGGGCGGCCATACAAAAGGTATTGGACCTCATTTTGTAACTTTCCCATTTTGTTATTTTCCATTCCCATTTTCTAAAAAATGCCAATTTTCCAATTTAACCATTTAAATGCCAATTCTAATTATTTAATAACTTAAAAATAATTATTAAATAATATTGCCATTTAATATATTTATTAATTTAGACATATAAAGTATCTTAATTAATAAATAAACCTAGAATTTCTTTTCTTTACAATTTCGCCCTTGCTTAGTGAAGATTCATAAAGTAGACATAGTTTAACTTTTAGAATTTTAATTGATTAATTAAAATCAATTAACTGAGTCTTACAAGCAGTATGGTCTCAACTAGTATGGGGACCATGGGTCTATATAACCGAGCTTCCAATAAGTCGAACCGAATTTACCAAGTAAATTCCCTAACTTATTAATTCCTCATTGAATCCACACTTAGAACTTGGAATTGCACTCTCAGTCATATAGAACGCTCTATATGTTCCATGATATAGACACGTCATTAGTTATCTATTGTTATAATCCTAATGTGATCAATGATCCTCTATATAGATGATTTACACTGTAAAGGGATTAAATTACCGTAACACCCTACAATGTATTTTATCCTTAAAACACTTAACCCTGTATAAATGATATTTCAGCTAAGTGAAATGAGATCTCCACCATTTATTTTCGTTTGATTAAGCTCGAAGGAAATCATCCTTTACTTTCTATTCGCCAAATAGAAGCTATAGATTCCATATTTATGTTAGCGCTCCCACTCAATTGCACTACCGTGTTCCCAAAATGTATGTATCACCCCGACACAAAAGTAGGTCTAACTAACAAATCAAAGAACACGAATAACACTCTTGAGATTGAACCTAACCATATCAGGATTAAGATCATTTGATCTAGGATCAACAAGTGATATTGAATTGAATAGATATTACAGTAAGTTTTAATGTATCTAATCAAAGTTCAATATCGGTCCCTTCCGATGTATACTCCATACATCCGATACTGGTAAACTTTGCCAATGTCCTGGAAAGGACATAACACTTTTCCAAGGTATAAGAATACCTATCGCTGATTATACCATGTCAGTCTAAATCTAGTGTTCTGACAAATCAGGGAATAAACTTTTGAACATATAATTAAGATTATATTCCACTGTGCTGACAACACTATAATCTTTAACAAATTCATATGTTCTGGACTTAAAAAGAATTCATACATTATATACATATAATCATGAAATAAATCATGTGAACCATGCAACATAAAATGTTATTTCTGATCTTTATTAATAAGTAAATCTGATTATATTGAAATGAGTTTTATTTAGGTCACAAAACCCAACAAGGTCTTCTTCTCGGTAGGAAATAACTTCTTGTTGGCTTCTTCCAGCTCCAGCCGAACAGCTCCAGTTTCTGCCCTGGCCTCCTCAACTTCCTTCTTGGCCAAGTCCGCCTCCGCCTTCAAGGTGTCGGATAGAGCCGCACTCTTGGAAGTAGCAGATTTAGCCCAGGAGTAAGTATAAGCCAACTTCAAACCGGCCTACACAAAGGAAAAAGTTAGCATATGGAGCTAAGTGTGAAAAGTTAAAAGGGAAGTATCAAAAAAGACTTACCCTGGTGAGCTCCTTCAGGACTCCTCCCACTAACACATCCAGAGATGAGTCACTATCAGCACCATCCAGTTGCTCACTGACCTCAGGAACCAGCCGGTTCATATAGTGGGCCAACATCTCCTTGCCCTTCTTGGCCTCTGGCAGCACGGGCAAAGGTGGAGTTGGTGCCTGCACCCGCTCAGGAACACTCCTGACAAGTTCAGACTCAGTCGTTGGTGGTCCAGACTCCTTGGACTTGACAGATTTGGGGGTAGAAAGGTTTACAGCAGTCAGCTCCTCGGAAAGGTCAATAACCTCTCCAGAAGGTCTCTTCTTTGAGAACCCCTCGCCGCCCTTAAGCTTCTTGGCTGGAGGGGAGGCGCTAAAGCTTCCGCCCATCCTCTTCCTTAGAGCATCAAGCATCTGTCGAGACATGTCTGCACAGAGCAAAAACAGCGTGGTTAGAAAACAGCCATCAGAAAATACAAGGCATGAAAGTCAAGAAGCTCAAAAAAGAAGTAAAATGCAGAGTGACTGCCCGCCCAAAAAATCGGAAGTCCATCATCACCTGACATCGAGTTTATCTCAGACATGAAAACCTTCCCTTTTCCAGCAAAGGGATAAGACGGCCGAACAGGTGAAGTGGGCTCCCTTATGCGAATTGCATGTTTAACAGGCCTGGGTGTGGCCGGGAGTTTGTTCTTCCTCTTCAATGGGGTCACCTGCTCAGCCTCAGCCTCAGCCTCGGCTTCATCTTCAGGATTCAAGGGCTCCTGAGCATACTTCTTGGCCCTGGCACCTCCCTTCAACTTAGCCTCTCGCTTCAGTTGAATCAACTCATTCTTCGGATGAGTTCGTTCAGGCAGGCCAGCATTAGCCTTCCCTTTCTTCCCCGCCACGGACATAAGAGAAAAGTCCTCTGGGTAAATCCCATACTTCACTAGATTATCATCGGAGGTTAACTGGATGATGTTCTTGTCTTCCTCCGGCAACCCGGAAAGCTTTTGAGCTCTATCCTTAAGAGCGAGGGTGAGGGGAGGACGGTGATATGTCAAAATCTACTAAAACCGAGTCCGGGTGATGCTCGGATCCTTCACCATGAAGTACTCATCAACAAAACGACCTATTTTGCTGATGGCCTTGTGGTCCGTACCGCTCAACCACTTGAAGCCTGGCTGAGAGAAGTAGAAATACCCCGACCTGCCTTGCTTGGGGGTAGACTTCAGGTCGAAGAACCAAGCGACCTCATGGGGGGAAGGAGCATCCCATCCTTGAAAAGCGTAGAGGACAAAGAGAGTGGATAAGTACTTAATGCCCCTTGGAGTAATCTGGGAAGGGCAGAGGCCAAAGAAGTCTTCCACATCCCTGAAGTACTTATGCAAGGGCATCAGCGCCCCTTGTTGGCCATGAGCCCTCGACCAGGCGCACATTCCCTTATCAGGATTTGTGGCGTGGTTGTCGTGGGCGGGAATATAGCAGTCCAGCTCGCCCAGGTACCCGTCCTGGTCGAGAGTTTGGAGGCGTGCCTCTGAAATCTTGGACGGAGGACTTACCCACCTAGCGCCCAAGGCACCCTACCTCCTATGAGGAACCGCCTCAGCAAGCTCCTCACTGACGTAGTCCACGCCCTCAACTAGAACGTCCCCGTCAGCATCGACTGGCTGCAAAGCCTCATTGTACTCCCCGAAGTCAGGGGGTCCAACCTCTTCATCTCCCTCCATGGCGGGAGGACTGCCCGGACGCACCTCATCCAGCTCCTCAACCTCCTGGATCTCAGCGTCCCCCTTACGGTCCTCCTCTATCGGGACCGCCAAATCCTGTTCGGCGTCGGGTAGAGTGGTGAGCCGAGCCACTTGAGGATCAGAAGCATCGACCAGACGCGTGGTTTTCTTCGTAGGAGCCATCATCCTATGGCTGAGTACGGGGTCAGAAGAATTTCCTTCGCTAGAAGGAGGACTAGCACGAAGATGAGGATGAACTTCGTGCAGAAGTTGAAGCAAATCCTGGTCGATCTAATGCCAGAGTTCCCAAGACTCACCTGGGTTCATCTAAAAAAGACAACACACAAGATGAGTGTTGGACGGAGTATCAAACGAAAAACAAGCAAATATCCCGACCAGGAGTACTCAACAGATTAAAGAACGACTATGTTCGAAGAAAAGTCAAAACTCAAGAAGTCAGAAAGTTTTCTTGAGCTAGGGCAAAAAAGTTCAGGAAGCTTGGAATAAGCAAGATGGAAGACAGACACAATGCAGTTCAAAAATAAGCTCTACGGCTGAAAGCCAACATAAGGACATGGAAAAGAAGAGTCGCAGAAGTTTCTAAGTCTAAGGTTTCTTAAGCATTCTTTCTACAGCTTAGTTACATTCAAAGCGTAAACATGCAAAGGAAAGCATAAAGGAAATCAAAAACTTACTCGAAAATTCGAATGTTCGAGTTCAAGCAAGCCAGCAATCGTCTGTAGGCACTTCGATAACTTTGAAGCCAAAAAACTCTCTTTTCGCTCTGGAGTTTACTTAACAACGAAGGGTGATAAAATGAGTAATGTGCCAGTACTCTGAGTATTTATAGGCAAAAAGGGTAACTGCATACAAAGGAACCTTAGACGCCTCGACTTCCCACCTCAAAAGCGAATATGGGAAATCAAAAGTAATCGAGTGCAACCGTAAACTGTGGAGAGAGAAATTCAGATTTTCAAAATATTAATTTTCAGAGCATTAATTAGCCGAAAACCGAAGGGACACCCAGTAAGCTTCACATCGAGTCTCGAACGGTCATACTCGACACGTGTCCCCATCCAAAGGCAGAGCCAGCTCCGAATAAGTCTACACGCAACCTCGGAGGTCCCGTGCAGACTTAAGGGGAAAATGTTATCCCAAATTTGGCACTCTGACGTGTCATCACAAGAATGGTGACACGTGGATTCCACTTGGAGCATCTGCACGGAGCAATATGCCGAGCAGGACACCTCGCTGGCACATCCAGAATGAAACATTCAACAAGCGTGTAGAATGATCAACACTTAGCAAATTCAGCTTGACGCATCATGAGTCACCAGCTCAATCCCTACAACTCAGGGATCAACTTACGTGGATATGGCATACACACGATCCCACTATCGGTGTATTCAACCTCAATCCCACGATCCTTGCATTCAGCATTGATCACACAATCTTTCTGTTTATGCACATTGTAACGAGATAGGAAACTCTTCCTCCTCAAGTTTCCAGCCCTATAAATAGTGAGAAATATTCACTGGGCAAAGGACCGAGAGATTGTAAGCCGATACGCAGTAAGCTAAGGCTATATTATTATCTAAGAATTATATATTCAGAGATACTATTGTAAGAGCTATAAGAAAAGGAAACTTCTTCCTTGTTCTTAATTCAATACAAATAACTAGGATTAGGCTATTATCGAACTGTTCGGGGCTGAACCTCTATAAAATTCCTATGTCTTATTATTGCTTTCCTATATATTCTCATTACAACATATCGTTTATCGCTTATCAAAAAGACTCATTGTCGTTGGCTAAAAGCGAAGTCAACATAAACCTAGAACTTCTGTTCTTACAAATTAAGCCCTAGCTTAGTCAAAATTCATAAATAAGGCATAGTCTAATTTTAGAATTATAATTGATTAATTAAAATCAATTAACTGAGCCTTACAAGCAGTATTGTCTCAACTAGTATGGGGACCATGGGCCTATATAACCGAGCTTCCAATAAGCAAATTTAGAATTTACCAAGTAAATTCTCTAACTTATTAATTCCACCTTGCACCACTATAGATTTAGAATTGCACTCTCAATTATATAGAAAGCTCTATATGTTCCATGATACATATATGCTATGAAATTTTATCCATTATTCTAATCCCAATAATCAAAGATCCTCTTTAGATGATTTACATCGAGTATGGATAAATTAACCGTTTCACCCCTCAATGTATTTTATCCTTAAAATACTTAGCTTCCTATAAATGATATTTCAGTAAACTAATATAATTATTGAAATAAGAGCTTTTCCATTTATATCTATTAAGCCAAGCTCAAAGAAAATCATCATTTCACATCAATGTCCAGATAGAAACTATAGATTCCATATCTATGATAAGCACTTCCACTCAATTGTACTATCATGTTCCCAAGCTGTACGTGTGACCCGAACCAAATGATAGGCTTTAACTAACATTTCAAAGAACATAAATAATACTCTTGAGATTGAACCTAACCACGTCAGGATTAAGATCTTTTGATCTAAGATCAACCAGTGATATTGACTTAGAAAGATACAACGGTAAAATTATAATATCTTTACCAAGATCAATATCGGTGACAGTCCAATGTATACTCCATACATTCGATACTAGCATACTTTGCCAATGTTCTGAAAAGAACATAACACTAATTCAAGGTGCAAGTAAGCTTTATCGCTGACTATCACATCAGTGTAAATTCAGTGCAAAGATGAATCATGAGACATTATCTTTTGAAGCATATAACCATACTTACCTTCCACTCACTACAAGAAAAGGCCTTTTTACCAGCGCAGTTCGTCAAATGCGCCGGTAAAAGTTGTCGACGTAAAGCAAAATCTGAAATCCCATTTGTATTTATGCTTTACTTTTGTCGGCGCAATAATGCGCCTGTATTGCTATGTTTTACCGGCGCAATAATGAATATGCGCCGGTAAAAGTGAGGAAATGAAGCGCCAACAGGCGCGAAAAGTTTGCCGCCTTTCATTTTATTTATTCTGGCGCTTATATACTAGATGCGCCGGTAAAAGTCCCAAAAAAAAGAGAGGGAAACTTCCCGCGTGGATTTCCTTGGTAGGTGTTAGGCTAAAATTAGTCTAAGTTTCGGGTCATATTTGCAGTTAGTTTTCACTCTTTGTTTCTAGTTTTAGGGCTATATTACGCTTGATTCTTTTGTTTCAGGTCCTCGGGCATTTAAAGAAAGTATGTACAAGAATTGAGGAAAAATGGTGAAAGAATCGAGAAGAAAAACCAAGATTGGTGTCGCTGCCTGTTCCAGTCGCGACGGGATATTTGCCAGTCGCGACGGGAACTGGCAGAAAAGTTTCAAGAAGTCGAAGTTGAACTCCCGTCGCGACGGGGGCTTTGCCAATCGCGACGGGGACCCCAATGACGGGATTTTTGGGCAGTTTCATAATTTCACAAATTTTAAAGATGAGATTCGGTTTAAATAGAGGAAGTTCGTGAAAATTAGGGTTGATTCAGAATTGGAGCCCTAGAAACAAAGGAGGAGGCTAGAAGAGCGGCTTGTGGCGACTCGGATTGATTGCTTCAACTAGTTCTTTCTCTTCTCTTTAATTCTTCTATGCTATTTTCTGTTTCAATGTTAATTATGGATTTGATTATGGATGTTTTGAACTAAACTCCTATTTAGGGAGAATGATGAATGTTGTTTAAGTTTTTCCTAGTTAATGATTAATTGCCATTCCTCCATCTTGATTGTGAACACTATTCATATTTGTGTTTAATTTCCATGTGCAAGATTGATCACCTTTTACATGTTTTATGATCTCAATTCGAAATCTGAAAAGTGAGAATTGGGAATGCTAAAATTGGATAGTCTAGGTTTTGATGTGAAACGAAAGTATTTACATAGCCTTTGTGACATTTAGATTATTGCTTAATGCTGATTTCATGTTAGTTTAATTAAGAGATTAATTAGAGAGCATGAGATTTAGAACCTAGAAGATCTGAAAAGAGCTAGGTTAATTTATAATCTGTCATTCACTTCAAGAGAAGGATATCAATTAGACATTAACATGGGTAACTGAACAACAGGATTCGTCTCCCTACTTTCTTATCTTGATTAATCTTCCTTTGTTATTTTTAATTTTCTGAATTGTCTTATTTAATTTATAAAAAGTATTATTTTACCAAATAGAATTATAAGTATAGTTTAGTAGTAATTAATCCAATTCCCTGTGGTTTGACCTCACTTGCGTGAGTATACTACTTGATTGCGTGCACTTGCGTAGTAATTAATAATTTTCGCAACAAGTTTTTGGCGCCGTTGCCGGGGAATTGTATAAAGATTGATATTACATAAAATTATACTAACTTCTACTTTGGTTAATTCTTTTTGCTTATTTCTAATCTGTTCCTTTTAGATTAAATTTTGTAATATTATTAAAAATTAAATTTTGTTCTGATTTTGTTTTTCTTTTTAGTTTTAGTATTAATTTTGTTGTTTCAAATTTTTATCTTTTTAGTACTAATTTAGTTTTATTTTATTTATATTTTTTTATTTTACTAATGTTTTACTTATGAGTTTGACCTGCAAGATAAATCCAGATGCTATATCTTGAGGATTTTGCTCAACAACACAATGAACCATTATATTCTGCTTGGAGGAGATTTAAAGAGCTTGGAGAGAGATGTTATCCCACTTTCTCAAGTGGATGTTTTACATGGCTCTTTTATAATGGACTTAATGATGAAACAAGAAGCTGGGTTAATTATGGAGCAGAGGTCACTGGAGCGCCTCTATTAATGAGAGGCTATGACGTAATAGATCTATTGAATAACATGGCAGATTTTTATTACGACTGGCATTGGGATTCATCACTTCAGGGTTGGAGTCACCAATACCCACCTTATTGCCCAAATTCATCCCAACAAGCTGAAAAAGAGGAGCAACTACTATCACTTCTACAATCACTTCCTGGAGAGATTAATCGCTTAACTGACATGGTGAGATCCTTATGTGATAATTCAGTGGCTCATGATTCAGAATGTAATAACTCCAATAATGAAAGTTATGAGAGTTATTGCTACAATGAAGAAGGGTCATTATTTGAATACAAGGAAGATAATGAGCCTACAATTGAAGACCAAGATCCTTGTGAAGAGGAAATCATTGAATATGAAATCACAAGTGAGGGTATGGATAGCCAAGTGGAGAGTGAGCAACAAGAAGAAGAGTTGTTAGATGAAAGTGTAGAAACTGTGACATTGGAGGATGAAGAAGAACATGGCATCATTGATTCGACTTCATCAATGATATTGACTGATAAACCACCAATGAATCCATATATTTCATCTACATCATATTATATCCTCTACGAGCTACGAAAGGCTTCTCCCCAAGCACATCATCCAAAGTCTTATGTTGTTGGTGCTGATTTTAGTTCAAACTCGTCACTTGCCAAGCTTGAAGGCAAGTATAACAACAATTTTCAAGTTTTCTTGCATGACGTTTATTACGGGCGTCAACCGCTTGTTGATGTGGCGTTCAGGTAAGTCCTTCTCACCTTGAATATTATATCACATTGGGGACAATGTGAATCTTTAGTTTGGGGGGAGGGATTTAAAAATGTTTATTTTCTGCTTTAATTTTCTGTTTTAGTTAGGAATTGGCAATAAGCTAAACGATGATTGTGTGCTGCTGTTAATGTTATGTGCTCTGAAATTGTAAAATAACTGTGTGCTTAATTTTGTTAACTCTTTGGATTAGTTTGGATGCTTGTATAACATGTGTAAGAATGCAATTTGATGATCTGTGAAATATGTTATAATTGTTTTACTATGGTTTGTGGTAAGATTGACTGAATAGCTTAGAACTTGCATGTCTTATTCTTTTGAGGCGAAATCCTTGACAACATTCAATAGGAATGTGATTTAGGCATTTGTTGGATAGTTTGAGCCTTTCAAGCCTACCATGAAATGATTATCCTTAGTTAACCCTCTTGAGCCTAAACTTGTTTTGTTCTTCACCTGTTGGAACCGAAATATGTATCCACACTGTTAATTTTGTCCTCACTATTTTATCAATGATATCATAAGCTATATAATTAGTTTGGGGGAGCAAAATGCATGGTGTGAGAGAAGATAGAAAAAAAACGTGCAAGATTAAGAAAAAAAATATAAGTTGTAAGATCAATATCACTGAAAAAAAAAAGAAAAAAAATAAAGAAAAAGAAAAGAAAAAAAAAGGAAAAAAAAAACATGATTCAGGAAAAAATAATAAAATTCAGTGACGTTGAGGATTAGAAGGAAAATAATTTTTCTCAATCATGGCGAGTTGTGGAAATACGTTGGGAAATTTGAAATTAGAAGAAGCTTGGGGGTTATTTTTTGTGCTTATGATATCTTTAGCCAAAATTGTTTTTTTTTTCTTTTCCAAATATCTAAGCCATACTTTATAAACCTTAAAAAGCCCTTATTGATTCTAAAAGGATGTTGTCAACATTAGTGGAGAGAGGTAAGCATGCAAGCATATGAGTTATCGGGTAGTGGAATGGTTGGAAAGAGTAAAACCATTATAACATTGTTTCGATTGTGAAGTCATCTTGTGTTTATGCAGTATGTGACAAACTGAGCATCTAAATTAATTGTTAGAGTTAGTGGAATTGAAATTCTAGTTTGAGCAATGGAAGAAAACAGAACATGAGGCAGTAGTATTGTGATTATCTGATAGCGTAATTAGTAGTTAGTAGTATTTAGTTTCTTTATCTTACTCGAGGGCGAGTAAGAATCTAGTTTGGGGGAATTTGTTAGGCTAAATTAGTCTAAGTTTCGGGTCATATTTGCGGTTAGTTTTCACTCTTTGTTTCTAGTTTTAGGGCTATATTACGCTTGATTCTTTTGTTTCAGGTCCTCAGGCATTTAAAGAAAGTATGTACAAGAATTGAGGAAAAATGGTGAAAGAATCGAGAAGAAAAACCAAGATTGGTGTCGCGACTGGAACAGACCAAGGGAACTTCCGTGGGCGGTATGACGAGGCACTTCCAGGTAACGAGTCATAATGCCAGTCGTAGTAGTGCTAGCTGCCTGTCCAATTAGGGACCCATAATCGGTCAATCCACATCTATCGAATAGAGCTGCTAAAGACTAGTGGTTCGGGATAAGATAGGGCCTGAAAGAAAGGTAATAGTGAGCTCGAGCTGGAGTTGCTGCTCAGCCAGCGCTTTTCTCCTTGGTGAGTGTTTTGTTTTTAACTTGTTCCCTTGGCCCATTGGTCACTTCCTCCCTTAGTGTCAACCCGAGGATCCCACCATTTATAACTAAGCATTGGGGGAATTTGCCAGTCGCGACGGGAACTGGCAGAAAAGTTTCAAGAAGTCGAAGTTGAACTCCCGTCACGACGGGGGCTTTGCCAGTCGCGACGGGGACCCCAATGACGGGATTTTTGGGCAGTTTCGTAATTTCACGAATTTTAAAGATGAGATTCGGTTTAAATAGAGGAAGTTCGTGAAAATTAGGGTTGATTCAGAATTGGAGCCCTAGAAACAAAGGAGGAGGCTAGAAGAGCGGCTTGTGGCAACTCGAATTGATTGCTTCAACTAGTTCTCTTCTCTTTAATTCTTCTATGCTATTTTCTGTTTCAATGTTAATTATGGATTTGATTATGGATGTTTTGAACTAAACTCCTATTTAGGGAGAATGATGAATGTTGTTTAAGTTTTTCCTAGTTAATGATTAATTGGCATTCCTCCATCTTGATTGTGAACACTAGTCATATTTGTGTTTAATTTCCATGTGCAAGATTGATCACCTTTTACATGTTTTATGATCTCAATTCGAAATCTGAAAAGTGAGAATTGAGAATGTTAAAATTGGATAGTCTAGGTTTTGATGTGAAACGAAAGTATTTACATAGCCTTTGTGACATTTAGATTATTGCTTAATGCTGATTTCATGTTAGTTTAATTAAGAGATTAATTAGAGAGCATGAGATTTAGAATCTAGAAGATCTGAAAAGAGCTAGGTTAATTTATAATCTGTCATTCACTTCAAGAGAAGGATAGCAATTAGACATTAACATGGGTAACTTAACAACAGGATTCGTCTCTCTATTTTCTTATCTTGATTAATCTTCCTTTGTTATTTTTAATTTTCTGAATTGTCTTATTTAATTTATAAAAAGTATTATTTTACCAAATAGAATTATAAGTATAGTTTAGTAGTAATTAATCCAATTCCCTGTGGTTCGATCTCACTTGCGTGAGTATACTACTTGATTGCGTGCACTTGCGTAGTAATTAATAATTTTCGCAACAGCAGGTGGGGATACTTTTACCGACGCACATTTGCGCCCGCATAAATATTAAATAAAACGCGTGGATTTTGATCTGGCAAGTGGGGATACTTTTACCGGCGCAATTGTGCGCCGGTAAAAGTTGTAAATGAAACGTACGTTTTGGCTTAGGTCAAATTTTTAAAAGGACTTTTACCGGTGCATCCAATTGCGCCGATAAAAGTGTATATATGAACCAGAGGCACGAAGCCCCCCCTTCTTCCCAATTTTCATTTTTTCATTTTCTGAAACAAAAAACCTCTCAGCCATTCTCTCACCCTCTCCGATTCTCTCACACCCTCTATCAATCTCTTTCAATCTCTAACTCAATCCCTCTCAATCACCCTCTTTTTTTCTTCAAAAAAACCACCACCACCACCTCCGTCGGCCACCACCGCCACCACCACTGGTGGTCACCGTTCCCATCGACGATAGCCGAGCTACGACAGCCACCACCGCAGACCACCACGCCCCACCTCCTCCAATTTATTTAAGTTATTTTTAATTTTTTTAATTTTAATTTTTTTAATGTGGGTATAAATGTATGTGTATGTATAAATACATGTATGTATGTATGTATATGTATGTGTATATATGTTGGATTATGTATATATATATATCTGTATGTATGTGTATGTGTATGTGTATGTGAATGTGGATGTGTATATATATGTGTGTATATGTATGTATGTGTGTATGTGTGTATGTGTATGTGGGTGTGGGTGTGTATATATGTATGCATGTATTTGTATGTGTATATTGGTGTATGTATATATATGTATGTATATAAATATGTATGCATATATGTGTGTATGTATGTATATATGTATGTAAGTGTATGTGAGTGTGTGTGAGTGTATGTGTATGTATGTGTATATGTGTAAGTTAGTGTAGGGTAATGGATATGTGATAAAATTTTTAAATTTTTATAGGTATTAATTGAATGTTTGGTTTTATTTTTTTATGGAATTAGGTTCGTGTTCGACCGCTCCGGATTACCGCTACCTGCCCGCAGTTGTCATTTTTGCACTCGATTGAGGTATGTTTTTTTGCTTTCGCTTAGTACGTAGTAGGGTTTGTTATTAGTTAATATGTCTATGCATGTTAGAGAAGTAGGTTCTGTGATAAAATTGACTACTGTTGGATGGGTGGATTATTTTTTTGTTTATATATTGTCTGGAAATATTTGTTTGTGTTATTTATAGGTATTAAAAATTTTGGGTTTACACTTTTTAAGCCGTTATGCTGCCAAAATTTTAGTAGAGAAAATGTAAAATTAATTGAATGTTTAAATGAAATAAAATTGAAATTGAAATTTACAACATGTAATTAAAAAGTTAGTAAAATAATACTCTTTTTTTATTAAAAAAAAAAAAACATTTTCAATTTAAATAATAAATAATTAGAAAAATATTTAATTATGAAATGTAATATGTAATTTTAAATATAATAAAATGATATTATTAGTTTTAATAAGTTAGTAATTTTAATTGAATTAATAAATGATTGAAAAAAAAATTAAAGAATATAAGATATAATTTAAAATGTAATAAAGTGGTATTAAAATTTTTTAAAAAGTTAGGAATTTTAATTTAAATAATAAATGATTAAAACCCTAAAACCCTAGGTCAAAAGCGTGAAGTCATAAGTTGAAAACCCTAAGCTCTAAGTTTTGATCTCTCTCTCACACGCCCACCATTGCTTTTCTCTCAATTGAGATTTGCCAACTCTAATTCCTACATTGTAAATTTAAGAGAGCTACTTCAGATCCCATCTATAGTGATTTGAGTATTATTACCTCTTAGTCTCAATATAATTAAAAGGGGAGTATGTCATTACCCGCTAACTGAGGGAGCCGAACATCTATAAAATCTTGTGTTCTTTTACTTTATTGTTCTTATTGTGTAACACGTGGCAAGCATCAACATTGAATATGACTCTGCTGTCGATTAGCCAAATTTGAGGTCAATAGAAACCCTGATAGGCAACAAGAGGTAAAAATCTTTAAACTAATAGTTTGTTTTAAGTTATGTATTTAGTGTTGAGATCCGGGGTTGTGACTCTGATATGAACCCTAAAAACCAATATAGATATCTCTTCACAAAGTGAGAGATTCTCTCTCTAAAACTAACTTTATTTCTCTCTCTACAACTTGTGAGTGAGAACTTTGCTTAACTAAATTTCTGATGCACAATTTATGATCTTATAAATAATAGAAACTTGAAGTAGACGTAGCTCTATTATCATTACAATACGGGGATTGAACTACTAGAAATTGTAGCGTCTATTTTACTTTCTTTTCTATCTTATTATCTATGCACTCCATTACCAAATTGGTCAATTTTCAATATCTTCAGTTAGTCCTGGATCAGTCTTATGTTAGGAAATTGTTTGCAAAATTAACGGAATACAATCAAAGGAGGAAATTTGTAATTTTTTTTTTTTGAAGAGGAGGAAATTTGTAATTATTTTGATTGTTCAAGGGATTTTTTTTTAAATTAAGAAAACAATAATTTAAGAGGCCGAAATCCAATAAACTTTCAAGTAATATTATTTATTGAAAAGAAATATAGATATCAATTAGATGAACTGTTTGAATTGGTTTCACAGCTCTGGGATTCTACAGTCAAGGCTGTCACGAGATTGTACTATATTATTTTATGGAAGAATAAGAACACAGATAAGATAATTTTATATAAATATAGGAGCCTCCTATAAATATAAATATACAATAGGTGAAGTCTTAAATAGTACTTATTTGCTCTCATTATAATCGGGCACCACCATTCATTCAACCAGCCAATAACTAGTCATGGCAAGTAACGCAAGTTTGATAACTCTATCAATGAGGGAATTAAAACACAGGCCAAAAATACTTAAACAAACTCTTTCAATTCCAACTACTCATTGGGATAGAAGTAAAAAAAAAAAACAAAAAGTCAAGACAAATAATGAATGTAAAACAAATAATTCTACTTACCTCAGGAACGTCACATTGTGTCTAATTATAATTCTGCTTTAATTAAAAAAAAAAAAAAATTGCTGCGAAAGGGAAGATCAACTAGCCATGACACGAACAACCAGGTCAACTTCAATCATTTCCAGTCAAACTCGTACAAATATAAGGATAAAACATCTAAAGCGAAATTAGTATTGGTTAACAAAATACATATTATTAGCTTAATATATTTAATTTTGATATTTATTCCGATTCCTGTATATACTTCATCAAAAATTTAATTGAATTTATATCGACTAATCAATGCGCCGAATTTCCACGCGATGATTTCAATTCTTAGACGACGATTACCAATTACAACATCATTTCCGTATATATCTATTCTAACCGCAACCCCCGCCAAACTAATGGATTCAGCAGCAAACTCGTTTGGAGGTTCTCAGAGCCTCGTGGCCTTGGCCCAACAGCTACGACACTACAAGGCACCGCGAATGCCCTTTGATGACGATTCAGAGGAGGCCACCTTCGAAGAAAGTGCCGGAAAGGTCGTGTCCCAAGTGGGTGTCGTGGAATCGGCTACCCCAATTAGCCGAGACCCACAAAGATTCAGACCAAAGAGAGCAGCTGTCTTAATCTGTCTTTTCCAAGGAGAAGCTGGGGATCTGCGAGTAATTCTCACTAAGCGGTCCTCCACTCTGTCTACTCACTCGGGTACTGTGTTTGGTTTCTGAGAATTTTGAGGAAGTTGTTTGTGAGATGGGAAATTGTTGAATAGTTGGCTAATTGGGTTTGATGGCGTTTTTGTTTTTGCAGGTGAAATTGCTTTGCCAGGGGGAAAAGCAGAGGAGGGTGATAAGGATGACGGTGACACAGCTACGAGGGAGGCACATGAGGAAATTGGTTTGGATCCAGCACTTGTGAATGTTGTGACAGTTCTTGAACCATTCCTTTCCAAGGTTTTTTCTGTTCTTTTCTATTTTCATCTTAAATTATTATTCATTGCTAAAAACCTTATATTATTGAAATAATGTAATGTGTGAAGTATTATGTGCTTCTAATCATTCCAAGTAAATGCAAATTCAACAACATAATTTTGATGCATTGCTTGGTGTTCAGTCTTATAGAGGAAATGCACTAAATATGGAAATGAAAGATATATTTATGTGAAAACGATGTGAAAACGGTTGAACCATATTGACAGGCCACTATGTGATTCTTTAAAGGTTGATGAATATATCTATTTTGGATTTTTTTTATTTTGGAAGGTAGATTCTATTACATAGACCTGGATTCCTTTGAGAGATCTGAATCATGGGCATTCCTTCATTTTGAGCTGAGTGTTAATAACCATTGGCATCTTCTACTTTGCAGCATCTTCTTAGAGTAGTTCCAGTCATTGGCATACTTAATGACAAGGAATCATTCAAGCCTGCTCCCAATCCTGATGAAGTAGAGGCTGTATTTGATGCCCCATTAGAAATGTTTATTAAGGTTCCCTGTCATTCTATACTTCACTTTTGTCAAATCACGTCTAAAATGGATCTTTAATAGAAACCTTCATATTTTTGCTTTGTCTCAGGATGAGAACAGAAGAGTAGAAGAGAGAGAGTGGATGGGGAACAAGTACCTTATTCATTTCTTTGACTATGAAACAGAGAATAAGAAGTTCTTGATATGGGGTTTGACTGCTGGGATCTTGATTAAAGCAGCATCAGTTGTATACCAACGGCCACCACCTTTTCCAGAGCAAAATCCTATCTTCAAAATTCTTGAAAATGTAGAAAAGGATACCGCATTGCCCTAGTTATAAGAAGAAAATAATTCTTTGGAGTGTAATAATGTGAGTGTGTTACTTCACCTAATTTTGAATCTGCAGTTTATATAAACATCTTCAGTTTTGAAGCTTTAACCCTCTCCTATTATTTTTTTTTTTTGACAATGAACTTTCATTGAAAATACTCAAAAGTTTATACATAGAGCAAAGATGAAAAATCATCTATCCAAACTAGTTTATCATCCATTCTGAGTGCACGAACTGCTAATTCATGTGTACAATAAACATGAATCAGAGATGCCTCAGGAAAACTGGATAACAAACTAGCAAAAAAATCTAGGAAAATCCTACTTTAAAAGAAAGAAGAAGGATCTCTTAAAAAACACAGTAATTGAAAATAATCAACTAGACTCAAAAGATTTATTAGGTAGCCCAATGCAAGAGACCAATCCAGTGCAACCACTAAAGCTACATAAGTTTAGCTTCTGCTAATCTGTGAACCTCCCTACAAAACCAAAGAAAAAATAATAATAATTAGAACATATTATACTAATGAAAATAATAATAATAATAATAATAATAATAATAATAATAATAATAATAATGTAATAGATAAAATAAGAAAAAGA
This sequence comes from Cannabis sativa, assembly GCF_029168945.1. Lineage (NCBI taxonomy): Eukaryota > Viridiplantae > Streptophyta > Magnoliopsida > Rosales > Cannabaceae > Cannabis > Cannabis sativa. Next base: position 25,132,225 of record NC_083607.1, read on the forward strand.
TAGAAACTTATCTCCAACTCGAATACTTGAAGAGAGATTTTGGTCAAACTCGTTAAATTTTTGTCAACTCCAAATAATAAAATTTTACATAATAAACTAATGAACATTAACATAATATAATAATACCACCGTACAAAATAATACAACAATATATAAAAAAATACTTGTAATGTTAAGACAAATAAAATAACTTATTAAAAGAAAAATTAGATAAAACTTTTCGACACAAATGAAAAATTGTAAAAGTGTAATAAGAAAACGAAAACTAAAATAATC